>NC_060077.1:26146424-31146424 GCF_922984935.1 Meles meles | reverse complement strand
TCTGGGGGAAGCCTGAGGAAAAGCAATGGGACCTGGATCCAAATCCTAGCTGTGACAGTGACCACCCGCTGCCCTAGTACAGACTGCTATTGGCCTTAGTTTCCCCACCTGTAAAATGGGGCTGATAGCTTCATCTGCCCCCATTGGCTTGGATAGGGCAGGTGGAAGCCCAGCAGAGCCTCAGCAGATGCGGGGGTGGGGGGGGGGGAAGATGCGGGAAGCAGACAGAGAAAGGACCCCAGGGCAAAGGTGGGGATAAGGTGAGGCAAGGTTCTATTTCCTTAGTGAGGTTCCTCTCCAGTAGCTAAGGGGGACAGGAGTTGAGAGGCTGGTCTCCTCCTGAATCTCAGCAGGAAACAGGAGCCTGGAGCACTGAGAACTGCCTGGGGGCTCTGTTCGAGTAGCAGGAAGGGGTCAGAGTGCACCAAGACAGCACTGTGGGGAGGGCTTGGAATTTCCAGATTCCAACCTTGCAACCTTTTGGGGAGCCCTCCCTCATCACCACTGTAGCAGTGGGGGAGGGAACCAGTTCCCTCCCCGCCAGCACACGGAAGCCCCTGGGCTGGGACAGCAGCCTCTGGTCACAGTCACGAGGGAGGCTGGGCCCTGGGACTCTTATCTGGCCTGACCTTGTGGAGACTGACCACTCCCTCCTTCTAGAAAATGTGGCCCCCTGCCCTCTTGGAAGCCTCTTTCTCCTTAAATTCCCATGGTTCTGTGTGGGGCCTCAGTGCCCAATTCTACTGCTTGGCCCTCCCCCCTGGGGTGCTTTGCTGGCCCCAGCTCTCAACCACCTTCCTTATGCTTCCCCCTGGAGACTCTTGGGCATTTCTGGCTCAGCAGGTCTGTGCCTGTCCCCTCCCTCCCTGAAGCGCCGGGTTGCCCAAGCCTTAACTACTGGCCACTCCCCAGCACCTCCTGCCCTCCCCCCAACCTGCTCTACCAATTTGAATTCCAGACTATCCCACCCTCTACTCACCTCCCTAGACCCAGGCCCCTGCCCCCAGGCTGGGGGGAGGAATCCTTCAGATAAGGGCAAGGGGCAAAGGGACACACCTGGGTTCAGACCCTGGCTCTGTTACCAACTGAATGACCTTGACGCATGACCTCCTCTCTCTGAGCCTGAGTTTCCCCATCTGTAAAAAGGAGAAATAATTACACCATCTGGTTAGGGTTGCCGTGAGCAGGACAGCAAGACGTGAGCTAAGGCACGTGGCGAGGGCTCATAAAGGTCAGTTCTTATTGGGAAGCGCCTATGGATAGCCCCAGGCCAACACTTTCTTGAGCCGGTCTTGGTTACCCCTGTCCTAAATTTGGGAATACGCTGACCCGCAGACCCTGATGCCACTCCTCACTGGGTTCAGATGCGGGTGTGGAGGGCACAACAGGCAGTTAGACCCAGTCTGATGGGAGAGTCAGTGAAATGAATGGGTAATTTACTCATTTACAGGGATATGCCTGTGGGCTGTTCAGGCACCTGGGAGGGGCAGCTAAATCCAGGGAGGGTGGGGCTGGATGGAGAAGCTGCCCCCAAGACAGGATAGAGGGCACTTTTGAAGGACGCTGGCCAAAGGGGCAGAATAGCCCCCCCAGGAAGGCTGATTTTAGGGAAAAGGAAGTTGAGGCTGAGAATGAAAAAATCGCCTCAGGTTTCCCGGGAGATCCAGGATTCAGATTCAGCCCCCACCCCCACTCTCAGGTTGAGCAAGAGGGGCCAAGCCCGAGAGAGGGCACTCTCTAGCCAAGAGGTGTGACCAGTGCAGTCCCCCAAGCTAAGGTCAATGTCCTAGAGGTCCAGCTAGGCGGGCATAGCCTGCCAGGTGGTCATTTACTAGAGGACTGAAGGGAGTTTACCTGGGGGTTCAGGGCACAATGAGGCACGCAAGCCTATAGCCAGACATCAGACACCCAGGCTTTGGAGAGAGGGGGGGACCTGAAAATACTGAGCACTGCAGACCAGAAGAGACCCAAGGCAGACCCTACCCACCTCCTGGTGTCCACAGTGCCACCAGGGCCCCAGGAACCCTCTGTGTCAGGTTTCTGGAGGCAGCTCCACCTGGTTTCACAAGAGTTGGGCCAGTGTGTTCTATCTTAGGTGGAACATCCCAACCTCCTACAGGCCCCCACCCCTCCGACTTCCACTGGGTTGAGACAGGCACAGGAGGGTGTGACCAAAAAGGTGGAATGAGTGTCTCTGAGTTCTTTTTTATTACGTCCCGATATTTTGAAACCTGCACAGTGGCAAAGAACAAGAGGGGCAGGTCACCGAAAGGTAGAGGAGGGACGGATGGGCTAGACCCAGGGGGCTCCAGCTGGACGGGGGTCCCTATGGCAGGTGGGCCTTGGAAAATGCTGGAAGGAGCCCCTTGGGCATTTTCATGCTGTTTTTGTGGCAGCTCTTTTCTCTTGCCATCAGGTCTTTCTTCTCATTTGTGAATCAGGGTAACCCATACCAATGTTGTGGGGGCCTGGAAATCAGGTCCCTGATGAGAAATAACTAAAAGCTGAAACCCCTTCCTCTGTGGGAGGAGGGCTGGTCAGGTGCTGAGACTTGCCCTGACCAGAGGCCCCTGGGCAGAAGTGGACAGCCCCAGGACATCATCTGTGACCCTTGTTCCAGAACTCTTCAGGCTCTTCAGATGCTGCCCCTTTGCCCACTCCAGACTACTCTGCCCTCTGGCCAGCTGGACTTCCCAACCCCCAGCCCCTCCTGGGCAGGCCTGGACAGGCTTTGGGCCTCTAGGTGGTCTGGTCAGTTGGGGAGGGGCCCCACTAGTGCAGGCCACAACCAGGCATCTGCTCCTTCCTGATCTGCCCACCTCACTAGACCTGCATGGCGTCCCTGTGCAGGTTCTCGGTGCCCTGGTGGAAAGCAAGCTGGACCCAGAGCCATCAGCCCCTGCCACCTGTGTCCTTACCAGCTTTCTTGGTCTTCCTTTGGGTCCTGGCCCTGGGCTAATTGCCCTGTACATTTGACCCGCTCAATATAATTTCCTGCCGCACCCCCAGCCCTGACAAAGGTGAAGACACTGAGGTTCAGAGAACCCTCCCAGCTGTCCACTGGCAGGCCAGGGCTTGGACCTACCCGGCCGGGTTCTGGCCCCCCAGCTGCTCCACCACTGGTGGCCCTGTCTCCTCTTGGCCACGAGGGCTTGTGCTTCTTCCCTCATTCACTCAAACTTCCCATGGTCTCAAGGAAACTAGGATTTGTGGGAACAGGACCAGAAGAAGAGTTCTGAAGAGCAAGCCTTCCCTGTGGCTGGGTGTCAGACTTGCCAGGCTTGATACTTATCAGGGGTGCCCAGAAAGACAACCACAATAAATAAGGAAGAGGGGCTCCTCAGGGTGCTTTGGTGAGGGGATGGAGAGAACAGGGTTGGGTGGGGCCTGAATCCCATGCCTGCAGGGTCAAAGAGATGTTTCTGTTTACCCTGACACTGGGGCTCAGGGCCTGAGAAGACAGGTGTGGGGCCAGGCAGCTGAGCCCCTGTGCAAGGGCCCTGGGGAGCAACCCTTGGGGCACCCAGCCTGCCCCCTGGTGGCAGTGTCAGGAAGCTCTGGGGGACTTGGAAGCCCTTCCCGGAGAGGGGGCCCTCAGCAGGGCGTAGATACCTATCCCCAATCTCTTTCCTCCTGCCTGTGCCACTGCTCCCTAAGTTTCCCCAAGTAATCAAGCACTCATTGTTCTCATGCCCCAGGGCCTTTGCATCTGCGGTTGCCACTGACGAGGATCCCCTGCTTCTCACCTGCCCCAGTGTCCCAGTGTCAAAATTAGCAAAGACATCCTCTACTGCTCAGGGTCAACACCTTCCTCTGTTCCAGTGGATTTAGCCCAGTGTGGAGTATGAATGCCTGGAGCCCAGTCAGAGCCCACATACAGAGGATGGTCAAAAACTGCATGTTCGGGGAACCTGGGTGGCTCAGTCCTTAAGTGCCTGCCTTCGGCTCAGGAAATGATCCCAGGGTCCTGGATCAAGCCGTGCATCGGGCTCCCTGCTTTGCGGGAAGCCGGCTTCTCCCTCTCCCACTCCCTCTGCTTGTGTTCCCTCTCTCATTGTGTCTCTTTCGGTTGAATAAATAAAATCTAAAAAAAAAAAAAAACAAACCTGCTTGTTCCTTCACTCCATGGGCATTTACTGAAGACCCACTATGAGCCAGGCAATGAATAAGCCATTTGTGGAACTTGCATTCTGTCTGTGGAGATGGCTGTGGGGGCAGGACACAGACAACAGAAAAACCATGGGCAGCACACCAGCTGTAGATTGGACTATGGGGGCAAGTGCAGCAGGGGAGGGGCCGCAAGGGGGGGGTGGGATGGCTCTCCATAACTACAGCAGATAATTCTGTAGCTGTTGAAACAATGGGAGCAATCTCGACCAATGGTCAGGGAAGGATGCAAAGTTCACCAGAAAAATGACAGAACAATATAGTTTGCGTAACTCTCGTTGGGTTCTTATAGAATTAGAGTCATTGTCTTTAAATCTGAAAGTAGGTGGATTAACGTTTCTCTTCTCTTGCTGAACTGCTGTTGTTCTCCTGATGTGTGGAGAACTTTCTTGTCCCTAGCCCTAGTACACAAAATCTTGGCTCTCCACTCCATACAATATGACTTGGCCTTGAAGAAGGACAATTTGGTGATACACGCTACACAGCTGAACTCTGAGGACTTTATGCTCAGTGACATAAGCTAGACACGGAAAGACAAATTTCCTGCGTGAGTCTACCTATAGGAGATCCCTAGAGCAGTCAAACTCAGAGACACAAAGTAGATTCAAGGTTATTGAGGACTGAGGGAAAGGGTATGGGGAGTTGTTTAATGCGTACAGAATTTCAGTTTTGTGAGATGAAAAGAACTTGGGGAATTGGCTGCATGACAATATGAATGTACTTCACACTACTGAATTACACACTTAAAAATGGTCAAGGTGGGAGGTGCTCTGCTGGCTCAGTGGGTAGAGCCCGCAACTCTTGATCGTGGGATTGTGAGTTCCAGCCCTGAGTTGGGTGTAGAGATTGCTTAAAAATAAAAATCTTTAAAAAAATGGTTCTCGGGGCGCCTGGGTGGCTCAGTGGGTTAAGCCTCTGCCTTCAGCTCAGGTCATGATCCCAGGGTCCTGGGATCGAGCCCCTCATCAGGCTCTCTGCTCGGCAGGGAGCCTGCCCCCCGCCCCCCGCCTGCCTCTCTGCCTACTTGTGATCTGTCAAATAAATAAAATCTTTTTTAAAAAATTGGTTCTCAGCGCCTGGGTGGCTCAGTCAGCTAAGCATCTGCCTTCTGCTGAGGTCATGATCCCCGGGTCACAGGATCAAGCCCTACATCGGGCTCCTTGCTTAGCAGAGAGCCTGCTTTTCCCTCCTCTGTCCCTCCCCACTGCTCATACTCTCTTTCTCTCTCAAAGAAATAACAAAATAAAATCTTTAAAGAAAATGGTTGAGGGATGCTTGGGTGGCTCAGTCGTTAAATGTCTGCCTTCGGCTTGGGTCATGATCCCAGGGTCCAGGGATCGAGCCCCACATCAGGCCGCTTGCTCAGTGGGAAGCCTCTTCTCTGTCTCCCACTCCCCCTGCTTGTGTTCTCTCTCTTGCTGTGTGTGTGTGGGTCTCTCTGTCAAATACATAAATAAAAGTTTAAGATAAAAAATTTAAAAATGGGGCGCCTGGGTGGCTCAGTGGTTTAAGCCGCTGCTTTCAGCTCAGGTCATGATCTCAGGGTCCTGGGATCGAGTCCTGCATCGGGCTATCTGCTCGGCAGGGAGCCTGCTTCCCTCTCACTCTCTCTGCCTGCCTCTCTGCCTACTTGTGATCTCTCTGTCAAATAAATAAATAAAATCTTTAAAAAAAAAAATTAAAAAATGGTAGAGTAAGGAAGAGTTTCCTTCCCAAGCTTAGGCCAGAGGCCTTCCACTCGCAAGTGGCGTGTGTGCACGCTACAGCTGCTGAACTAGCCCCTGTATTTTGTGAGGATAAGGAGGCAACCATCCCCCCCATCCCCCGCAGGGTCTGTTCCCTTCCAGTTCCTGCCTTCCGCCTCAGGGCCAGCTTGGTGGAACCCTCTGGACCCAATTCACCAATTCCCCAAGGAAACTAACTACTAGTGACTCCAATCCTTCTGCCTGCCCGGGGAATGCTTCTAGTCATTTCCTCCTGCACCCAGGAAGGCAGTGCCCTTCCTTTGACATTATCGTTGGACTCAGGAAAACAAAGGAATGTCAGACAGAAGCAGAGATGGATAAAGACCACCTTTCACTCCCACTCTCCCAGACAGGAAGCCCAGAGGCTGTGGAAAGAAGCAGCCCTACAGCCGGGTGACCAGACACAAGGGGCACCCCCTGAGCCTCAGAGGCTCTTCTGTAAGATGGGGGAAATATGGAAATGCCCTCCTAGGGAGATGCACTGGGGAAAGGGGACAGTTACTAATGCCACGTAGGGTGGGATCCCCAGTTGGGAGATGCTGATCCCAACCGCTACAAAGGCTGACACCCAGGGACACAGGCCACGTGCAGGAAAGCCTGTGGGGAACACCAGCCTCACGGAGCTTGTGGTAGGGCCCTGCTTCTTCTGCCATGGCTCTTAAAACCCTAAGCTGAGGGGCGCCTGGGTGGCTCAGTGGGTTAAGCCTCTCCCTTCGGCTCAGGTCATGATCTCAGGGTCTTGGGATTGAGCCCCACATCGGGCTCTCTGCTTCGCAGGGGGCCTGCTTCCCCCCTCCCCCTCTGCCTGCTTCTCTGCCTACTTGTGATCTCTCTCTCTAAAAAAGAGAAAAAAAGAAAAAAAAACCCTAAGCTGAGCTCCCCCTAAAGAGGAAAGAGGTGCCCTCCCCAGCTGGGAACACATGTCTGCAGTCATTGCAAGATCCTCTAGACAGAAGTGGGGGGAGGGGGGCACAACAGGTAGATTTGTGTTTCCCTTGGTTGTGCTTTTACTTCTAAAGTATTCTTTTTCTTTTTTTCTATGAACATTTTAATGAGGGGTTGAACATAAGATAGAAAAATAACATTCTGGTCACTTTTTTTTGTTGTTTTTTTTAAGAGGCAGGCTTTTCTCAAGACTGTCATACAAGGCAATGGATGAGGAAACTCCTAAAGAAACTTCTAGAGAAAATGCACACTGAGCACAGAAAAAGGCACTTCTCCAAACACCTCATGGTCACTGACAACTCCGAAGTAGCCTGTTGGGCTCTCACGGGCTGTTTGTTCTGTTTTCTTTGGGGAACAGCTCAGTTCAGACTTAAGCCCTGCTACTCGCAGAGGCTAGGGGACACCTCGGGACTGCCATCGGTTTCCCATGGTGACGCTTGGAGCAAGTGATGCTCACGGAGGTGAGGAGGGATGCTGGAGGTAGGGTCCCAGAGCTTGCTTCTCCTCTGGTGGGGTGTGGGTGACTAGAGGCCACTACCCCGGTGGGAGTCTTGCTCACTCCCCATGGAGGGAAAGGTGATCCAGCAGGTGGGCTGGGACCAGGCCCCTGTGACCACCTGACTCCCCATAATAGAATCCCTTGTCATCCACAGGCCCGTAGACTGTGACCACATCCCCTGCCCTCAGTGACAGCTTGTCCTTCACCTGGCCCCCTGCTCGCCCATCCTTGGGGTCATAGTCCAAAGCTGCCATCATGGTTGTTGGGGCCCACAGTGATGACATCCTGGGGTTCCCTTGGGGCATAGGAAAGGAGCCCTGGGGGCTGGTGAGTCCCCCAAAGTCGTCGAAGGGGGCCATAGGGGGAAGGTACCCTTGCACTGGCAAATGCCACTTGCCATCAGTCTGCTCTGTGCCCACCTTCACCTCAGCCACCAGGTGCCCAGGTATGGTGCCCACTTGCCCATTACACTCGCCATGGTAGAAGCCGCAGGGGTCCTGAGATCCCCACACTTTCAGCAACTGCCCTTTCTGGAAGGCCAGCTCCTCCTCTGCGACCTCGGGGTTGGCAGACATCACCAGGGGGTTGTAATCAAAGAGGGCCACAAAGACCCTGACCAGAGTGTCCCCCCGGGTCCCCAGTGGGGAGGGGCCACCCCTGGGCATCTTCATGACTTTGCTGGATGGAGCTGGACAAAGTGCTGGGCTGGGCTCCTGGAGCTGGCACATTCTCTTGCCCCCCAGAGCCTGACCTCTCCCATTCTGGGTCCTAAACTCCTTTCTCTGCTCTCGCCTCCTCATGCCCCAGGGACTGAAGCACACGGCCTCCTCCTCCTGCAGAATGTTATGGAAGTCAGACACATACGGTTGGCTGGCATCCAGCCGGGGAGGGACGAGCACTTGGGTATCTTGCTTTTGCCTAAGGACCTTCTCAAGGGCAGTCTTTTCCTGATACAGTTCTTTGTTGAGCCCACGCTCTGGGAAAAGATGGATGACTCCCGAAGCAGGGCTCTGTCTAGGGCCCATGCGACAATAGCAGTCTTCTCCCCTCAACTGGCCACCGGGCAGAGGGGGTCTGTGGTTCGGGGAGCTCTGCTGGAAGAGCAGGTCCTTTCTGCAGACCTCCTGGGTCTCTGGAGGCCCCTGGGCTTGGCGGCTGCACCCTGCACTGGCACATTCTCTTTCTGGATCCAGGTTGGGCATCGGAGACTGCCTCCTTGGGGGTTCTTCAGAGAAGGCTTCTAGAAACTCAGCCTGGGACTCCCCGCAGCTTCCAGGAGCGTGAGGGCTGGCTGTGGCACTCAGGGGAGCGAGGGTCAGCCTCTGAGAACAGACAGGGACGGTGACTGTGCAGGTAGATGGGTCACCACAGGGGTGGCTAAAGGAAGAAGTCTCTGGCAACTGGTGGCAGGTGAAACAGTCATGAGGGATCTGGGCTGGCACTGAATCCAGGGACTCACCACAAAGCGACATGGTTCTCACAGACACACTCTGGCACAGCAGGGGCTGCTGGAGCTGGGAATATTCCAACAGGGTGCTCCCAGCGGTGGCATCGGCGACCTCTGCAACCTTGAGCCCATCAGCATAGACGGCATAGCCGGTGACCTGGACTCCATTGGATGACCCAGCAGAGTCAATGGTTACAGGGAGCCAGCTGACCATCAGGAGGCCTGGGGAGGCGTGGCGCTCCACCAGCACATCCAGAGGTGGGTCAGGGGGTCCCGCCAGGGGCGTTTTGAAGGTGATGGTAGAGGACGATGTCTCCCAGTGCACCTGCAGCGAGTCCCATGGCAGCCGCACCTCCACCCGTGCCCGGTACCGCTTGCCAGGCAGCAGGCCGTGGAAGGTATAGCCGCTCACGCCTGCTGGGGTCAGGGCGTGCTCTTGGCCATTGAGATACACCATGTGGAGGTGGCTGCTGCTGCCGTAGACCCAGGTGATCTTGGCCGATGTTGCTGCAACGCTTTGCAGGTGGAGTTGCATGGGGGCCATGCACAGAGCCCCTGTGGCCCCTAGAAAGGGTCTGGAGAAGCCCTTCTCTTTCATACACTGCAGCGCACCCAGCCAGCTGTTTTCTCTCTTGGCATCTGCGATCTCTGCTGCCCCCTCTGTGTTGGGGGCTACCCCCACCATCAGGCACAGCCCCTTGTCCATAGACCCCTGCGCTTTCCCAGGCAAGAAGCTGTGACCAGTGTCTTCCGTCAAACCTTTGCTCTGTCCAGGTGGGAGCCGAGTGGGGCCAAAGTCAGGGGATTTGAGGGGCAGGCAGTCCAGGATGTCACTGTCTGGAATCTGCTCCACCAGGTTGGACGGCACCAGCCCTCGTCGGCCGTCCTCAAGCTCCCCTTCATAAAAGCCATCTTCATCCATGTCTCCAAAGATATAGACATAATCCCCAGCTGTAAGGGGTAGCTCACTCTCAGGGTGCTCATTAGGGCCCTTAAAAGGATTATAGCTGTACCGAGCCAGGAAGATCTTGAGCTTGGGGGGCAGGTGGGCCTCTTCCAAGGTGGAAGACATACTGTCAGGCTCCAGATCCTCCATCTCGCTGGCTGTGTCCATATCCAGAGTAGGACAAGAAGGCACTGTGGCCCACACGGACTCTACCTCAGACGAAGAGTTCGACTGGGAGCTAGTCTTCTTGGCCTGGTGCCTGGAGTCCAGAGGCCGACTGGCTAGGACTCTGTCAGGCACCTGAGGGGCACTGGCTGGCTCCCCGATGGCAACTGGACTTCCTGGCCGAGAAGCTTCTTGATTCTCCCGTTTGTCTCTGCTGGGCTGTGAAGATGCTTGGTCTGGAGGCTCCGGCTGGAACTTGGTCCTTCCAGGGTCCCTAACTTGAGACTCGGGGGCTTGGGCGGCCTCCTGGGGTTCAGGAGGAGAGTGACCAAGCTGACACTGAAGCGCTAGCATCTCCTCCCGAGCAGCCTGGAGATCGTGCAAGGCCTTCCGCAGGTCGTGCTGCAGCTGTTGCTGCCGGTCCTGCCCGCGCGCCGCCTGCTGAAGCAGCTGCTCTGCCAGCATGCCGGCGGCATCGCGCTCCTGGCACGCGCGGTCCAGCTGCCCGCGCACGTCGTCGTTCTCGGCTGCCACCTTCCGCGTCCAGTCGGCCTGGGCCTGTAACCGCGCATTCTCCTGGGTCAGCCAGGCTCCCTCGCGTAGCGCCGCCTGCAGCTGCGCCTCAGCCTCGTCGCCGCGCCGCCGCGCCGCAGCTGCCTGGGCGCTCAGCTCCTCGCACTCCCGCCGCCGCGCGCCCAGCTCGAGCTCCAGGGCCTGCACCTGGCGCCGCACCTCCTCACTGGGTGCGCCCTGGCCGTCCGCCTCTACTCGGGCGCTGCCGGGGGCCTGCTGGCGTGTCAACTGTCTCTGCAGGCGCAGCACCTCCCGCTGGGACTCGCGCTGCAGCCGGTCCAACTCGCTGATGTCGAGCCACTGGGCTTGGGCTTGGGCGGCACCCCCACCAGGGTGCAGGACGCTGCCGAAGCCCGAGGCGACGCGCGCCTGCAGCAAGTGGCACTCCTGCCTCAGCTCTTCGATCTGCTTGTCCTTGGCCAGCAGCGCGCTCGCCTGCTCGGACAAGTCCCGGGCGCGCTGGCGGGAAAAGGCCTGGCATAGCTCCAGACCGGCGCGGCTGTCGCCCAGCACAGGCGCGCTCACAGCCCGCAGGTTGGTTTCTTGTAGCTTTCGGGCTCGGTCCTCCAGGCGCCGCGCGAGGCCTGTAAGCCTCGCGTGCTTCACCTTGAGCCGCTTCACCTTCTCGTCGGACTTGTCCTGGAAGCCTGAGCGCCGCAGCTGCGTGTTCTCCTCCCGCAGGCCAGAGCAGCGGCGCGCTAGCGCGCGCAACGCCTTGGACAGTTCCAAGTTCTGCTTCACCAGCTCCTGATAGTCCAGACCCGGCGAAGAAGGGGTCAGGGCTTCGCAGGGCTGGCTCCCGGGGTCTTCTGGAGGATCGCTAGGTCTTCGGTACTCCGATGGCGGTGGTGGTGGAGGCGGTTGCGGTGGCGGCGGCGGCGGCGGCGTAGGGGGACTCGGGGAGCCTAAGACAGAGGCGTCAGGCGAGGAGGCCCGCTCCTCGGATTCGGGGGCCTTGGGGCAACCGAGGGTGCTGTCGAGCGAGCGGGAACGCGCTGGTGGCAAGGAATCGAGAGAGCTGGCGCGCGTGTGGAGCAGGCTGTTTGAGGAGTTGGAGAGCCCGGCCCGCACCACGTCTAGGGAGCGGGAGCGCAGGCGGACGCCCCCGGTCAGGCTGTCAGCATTCAGGGATTCGAGTCTACACATGGACTTTGGGGGCCCGCGGGAGTCGGCGGCGGTATCGCCCGGCGGCCCTTCCGAAGAATGCACGGCTTGGGGGTCGGGGGAGCCGGGCAAAGCGGGATGCCAGCGGAAGTGCTCCAGGATGTACTTGAGGAAGAGCTGGCGCTCCACGTCGAGCGCCGCCTGCAGGTGTCGGATGCGCGAAGCCTGCTCGCCGTCGGTTTCCCAGCGAAGCTGCGCCAGCACTTCCTGCAGGCGACATCGGCACCGAGCAGCGGCGACCTCGGGCGCCCCCGCGCGGCCGCAGTAGCCCCGGTTCACCAACTCCTCGGCCAGCTGACGCTGCAGCTCCCGGGCCTGGCGCATGACGCCGTCGCGCTCGCGGTGCAGCAGCTGCCGCAGCTGCCGCATCTCGGCCTCCTTCCAGCGCAGCAGCTGCCGGATCTCGGCCTCACGCTCCCGCAGCACGTCCTCCTGCAGCTGCCGCAACTCCCGGCCGCGCTGAGCCTCCCACTTGGAGCGCAGATGGTCGACCAGCTGCTGCCGCTCCCGCTCGGCCGCCTCCCGCAGCTGGCGCGCCTGGGACGCGAAGCGCTGCCTCTCCGCCCGCCCGCGCGCCCGCTCGGTCTCCAGCTCGGCCCGCAGCTTCTCCAGCTCCCGCCTTTGCTCCTCCAGCACCACCGCCGACGGACCCGGACTACCCGGCTTCTTCGGTGTCGCGCGGCCGCCGCCCGAAGGGCTGGGCGAGTCTTTGGTCATGGTGGCCAAGGCCCGGCCAGACGCCTGACCTCGTCTGGCCCAGGCCGCTGCTAGCCAACGGCCACCGCCCCCGCTGCGGCCAACTGCCCCGCGCGCCCCTTCCGGCGATCCTGGGGGTCTCCGCGCGCCCCTTCCGCCTCTGAGCGCCTTTCCTCACCCTCTGCTGCAAGTGTACTAGCCCGAGCTCCTCTCCTGGCTGCCTGCGCGGGGCCTGGGCTCCAAACACCCTTGCTCAACTCAGTCCATGTCCTTTCTGGGATGCCCAGGGGTCTCTCTGATCCCAGGCCCTTCCGTGTTTCTGGTGTCATGTCCTTTGTGACTCACCGGGCGTACTCTCCCAGGCACTGTGCAATACCTTTCAGGCCAACTTGTACCGGGGTGAGCCCACCCCACTGCTCTGGACCTGGAGGGAAGAACTCCACGTGTGGGTCAAGGATGGGGTGTGAGCAGATCCTGCCTAGCCCTGGCACGGGTTCAGGTGGCCTGTTTGTTCTAAGTGTCTGGGAACCACAACAGAATACCCCCAAACTTAGAGGTGAGCCCTGAGCACCTATGAGGGGAGGGTGCGGTCTTGTGACCCCATCCCCAAGTCGCCTACCTTTCCAATGATCCCAGAGGAGCTGAGCAGTTGGATGCATTATCTGTTTAAACTTACCATGCCCATTTTACAAATGAGAAGTATTATTAAAGATTTTATTTATTTATTTGACAGAGAGGTAGAGAGATAGCACAAGTAGGCAGAGCGCCAGGCAGAGGGAGAGAGAGAAGCAGACTCTCCGCTGAGCAGGGAGCCCGATGCAGAGCTTAATCCCAGGACCCTGGGATGATGACCTGAGCCAAATGCAGACACCTGGAGAAGTTTTTTTTGTTTTGTTTTGTTTTTTAAGATTGTATTTATTTATTTGACACACAGAGAGAGAAATCACAAATAGGCAGAGAGGCAGACAGAGAGAGAGAGGGGGAAGCAGGCTCCCTGCTAAGCAGAGAGCTTGATGCGGGGCTTGATCCCAGGACCCTGAGATCATGACCTGAGCTGAAGGTAGAGGCTTAACACACCGAGCCTCCCAGGCAGCCCCTCCTTTATTTTAAACACAAATGAAAAGTCTTAGACACGTAGTCTGGGCATGGTGCCAACTGAGACAAAGGAGAAGGCCTCCTTGGAGAACCAAGCCCTAGCCTATGTTTTTTTGGTTCACTTTTATGATCACCTTGCAAGGATACTCTGAGAGATAAGGACCTCTTCATGGTCACACTGCCCAGAAGTAGCTTCGTGGGGAGTCAGACTCGGCAAATTCTGCCTCTAGAGTCCGTGGGCACTCTGACTCCATCTGCCTAATCTTAGGGTTGTAGCTTCGAAGGGTGTGTCTTCGGAGGCAAACAGTCCTTCAGCTTCTTGTGCCATTTCCATGTCCTCATCTGTTAAATGGGCTAATATTGCAGCTCTCTTCTGTGTTGTGTGACCTCCCGGAGTTTCCTGACCTCTCTGAGCATCCATTTCTCCAGTTTGTGAGGTTTCACTAAGGTGAGAACACACAGTGCCCAGAACAGAGCAAGGCTCTGGTTGGCAGTTCACTGATTTTATTTTTAAAAGATTTATTTTCTTTCTTTCTTTCTTTCTTTCTTTCTTTCTTTCTTTCTTTCTTTGTCAGAGAGTGAGAACAAGTGGGGGAGCAGCAGGCAGAGGGAGAAGCAGGCTCCCTGCTGTGCAAGGAGCCCGATGCGGGACTCGATCTCAGGACTCTGGGATCAGGACCTGAGCTGAAGGCAGATGCTTAACTGACTGAGCCATCCAGGTGTCCCAGCTCACGAATTTTAACCCCCACCCCTTTTTTGGGAAGCTGAGATCAGCAAGCAGAGATCTGACTCAAGTCATTCAGGGCGGCTGTGGTAAGGCAACACGAGATAGCCTTTGTGTGCTCTGGGACTCACTCTGGATTCCTCATGGCAGATGGGAAGCCTCAGAGACCTGGGTGTCCATCCAGGCTCTGCCCCTCTTTGGCTGAGTGACCATGGCTGATTACTTCGCTTCTCCTGGCCTCCACACGATGGAGGTATTGATAACACTCGCCTTCCGTGGTTAGAGAGACAGACAGACACCAGGACACTGTCCCTCTGCTGATGGCCAGATGTGCAATAGGGGCTGTGTCAAGGTCCGTGTAAGTTCTCATCTTCCCATCCAGGGCTTGACCTAGACTCTCCAAGCTTCTTCCAGTAATCTAAAGAATCCCCCTGCCTCAAAGGTTTCTGGGCCTTCACATGTGTTGCTTCCCCCTGCCTGGGATGCCTACATGGCCCGACACAAAAATAACAACAACGCCCCCTGCAGACCAGGAACCTATTATGTGCCAGGCTTCGTGCTAAATGCTTGCCATTCATTGTTTACACTGTCCGTTTTGCAGATGAGAAGTCTCAAGCCTCTGAGGAGCAAGAGATTTTGTCCACTTACCTAGTGCTAACCTTGTCTTGTCCTTTAGCCTCAGATTAGCAGTTCCTCCTCCAGGAAGCCTTCCCTGACTCTCTGGGCTGGGTCTGGTCCCCTAAGAAGTCTGTAGCCCTGATGGCCCTACGAGGCACCCCTCCATTTGGAATAGGGATGTATCTGGTATATATCAGTGTCCCTGTCCAGAGTGGTTTTGGGGAAGGAATAAGTGAAAAGTTCCTCCCCAGAAAGGAGGGATAGGGACCCAGAGAGAGGCAAGCAGGAAGGGCACAAAGGGCACTGTCCAACCAGGCCACCCAGACTGCCTACCTCCCACATTCGGGTACCACCTGGTGTCAAGGGCTGAAGCCTCAGGCTCTGGGCTGCCTATCAGGGCCTTGGGCAGACACCTTAGGCTGGAGTGAGGGTCAGGCCTCACTTGAGATGTTGGCAGGATCTAAATCTGTGTAACACACATACATACACACACTCAAGGACTCTCTAGGCCTGGCCCCTATGGGACTGGGGAGCCCAGGAGCCCTACTTAAGTCTGGCTCTTCCCTATTCTTCCTGTCCCAGCACATCAATACCTTGCTATTTTGCATCTAGACCTTGATGTTGTGGTCATATTAGAGTCCCCCTTTGCTTCTCTTTGTCTATGGTGACTGTGGCTTCTCTGTCTATGTTTCAGTCCCTCTCACACAGTCATTTCCCCAAGTAGGTGGGCAGGTGACCTTGGCTCCATCTCCCAGGTAGGGAGAGAGAGGCTCAGAGATGGCACAGGTCGTGTTCTTCAGCATGTGGCTCTGTGGGCTCTGCCTTCTCTGCCGTATTCAGGTTTTTCAGATCCGGTTCCCCTAAACCACTGGTGTGCCGTGGGAGATGGATGACTTCAGGCAATGCTATGTACCAAGATCACAGAGAACTGTGACTCCAGATGTTTTCCGGGAATGATGCAGGGGATGGAGTGATGCAGGGATGGCCTTAGCCTTGAACTAAGGCCCCACTGGATGTGGTAGCCACAGGCAGAGTATGTTCATGGAATCCTTACTGCAACTCTGTTGGATAGAGGAGAGCCTGAGACCTGGTGGGAGCAGGTGGCTTGCCAGGGGATGCGGGCAGCTGCGGCAGAGCTGGGTTGTCACTTCTGGGCAGTGGGTGGAACTCCGCAGCCTAGATTTCTGCTGCAGTGTCTGGAGGAACCTGCAACCATTAGAGGGGGAGGGAAGGCTGCTGCCAAGGAAGAGGACCTTGGGGTGAGTCTCTGGGAACCCCACAGTCACCATCCAGCAGCTGCTGGGGCTGGCACCACCTGTGGCATGTCAGAGGCATTCTGGAATGTAGGTTGAGTGGATGAGCAAACCAGGGCTTCCCCAATGCCAGACTTCTGCCACCCCCACACTCATCATGTTGTGCCGTGATTGTTAATGACCTGCCCATCACTCCCATCAACTCTGAGCTCAGGGAGGGCACCGACCATGCAGATGCATTCTCTGGGTCTCGCTTTCTTGCCTATAATATGAAAGAGGTGGATTACATGGGTGGCTTTCAAACTGGGTTCCTTAAGGCCTCAGGGTTTCTGAGAAATATTGTAGGATTTTGGGGAGTGGGAGAATGTGTCTGGAGCTAAAGGAGAAATACTGCTTCTACCAGCTTCAACAGAGCATGTACACGTGTTAGTGTCAATCTTTTTTTTTTTTTAAGATTTTATTCATTTATTTGACAGAGAGAGAAAGAGGCAAGCAGAGGGAGAAGCAGGCTCCCCACTGAGCAAGGAGCCCGACATGGGTGGGGCTTCATCCCAGGGCCCTGGACTCCTGACCTGAGCCGAAGGCAGAAACTTAACCTACTGAGCCACCCAGGCACTCCTATTAGTGTCATTCTTTAGGTTTTAAGGAAGACTTTGGCTTAATAAAGAGGCATGCCACTAGAAACAAGTTTGGAAACCTCTGGTTAGAGACCCCTCCTGTCTATTACGTGCAAACACACATCACAGTAATTCCACTGACCCTGAGAGAAGGCACCTGTGTCCCTCACATCTTGGTTCACCCCACATCACCAGCCTTATACTCCATGCTGCCTCTCTCCCCAGCACCAGTCTCTGACCTTTGGACCATGCGGTCATGGGGTATGTGATCCTGGGCAATCTGGTTCTCATCCTCTGCCAGCTTGGCCTAGCCCTATTTTAGCTCTGCCGCACATGCCTGGAGCTCTTGCCTGGCCTTAGTGAGAGGCAAAAACTCCATCCAGAGAGCCAACCCACTGGAAGATTTAAAAAAAAAAAGATTTTATTTACTTGAGAGAGAGACAGCGAGAGCACAAGTGTGTGGTGTGGCAGAAGGAGAGGGAGAAGCAGACTCCCGGCTGAGCGTGGAACCTAATGTGGGGCTTGATCCCAGGACACTAAGATTAAGACTTGAGCCAAAATCAAGAGTCAAATGCTTAACTGACTGAGCCACCCAGGCACCCCCCACTGGAGGATTTTAAGCTTCCGAACAGACCCCTTTAGCCCCAGCTTCCACTCCACATCCCTTATTTTTGGGTCAATGTATTTCCTTTTCTTTTTCTTTAAAAAAAATTTTTTTTTAAAACTTTATTTATTTATTTGTCAGAGAGAGAGAGAGAGAGAGAGAGAGAGCACACAAGCAGGGGGAGCAGCAGGCAGAGAGAGAAGGAGAAGCAGGAGAACCTGAGCAGGGAGCCTGTCACGGGGCTAGATCCCAGGACCCTGGGATCATACCAGGAGCCCCATCTTCTCCTTTTTTCAAACAAAGGGTTTTCTTTACCTTTTTGTTTCGCTTATTTGTTTAAGTAATAAGTTTATTTATTTAGATTTTATTTATTTGAGAGAGAGCACAGAGAGAGAGGGCAAACTGACTCACCACTGAGCAGAGAGCCCGATGTGGGGCTGGATTCCAGGACCCTGAGATCATGACCTGAGCCAAAGGCAGACGCTTAACTGACTGAGCCACCCAGGCACCCCATGTTTATTTAAGTGATCTCTACACCCAACGTGGGGCTTGAACTCACAACCCGGGATCGAGAGTTGCCTGCTCCTCTGACTGAGCCAGCCAGGCACCCCTGGGTCAATGTGTGTTCTATCTGTTCTCTGATGTCTCCTCAGTATCCGGAAGAGTGCCTAGCACATATTCAATAAACACATGACTGAGGGAGACAAGAGACCTACAAGCCAGGTGTGGTCTCTGTCTTCATGGAATTTACGGTCCAAGGGAGGACACAGAGGTTAAACACAGATACAGCAAAGGACTATAGTAAACTTGAAGCGTGGGCAGGGGGCTGTGAGTGGGGGTGTTGGTGCCAATGGGGCAAAGAACCCTGCCAGGGCAGACTTCCCTAAAAGCCGAGGCAGGAGAGGGCTTGACGGCTGCCCAGAGCTGAGATCAGATTTCAAGCGGTAGGCCCTGCCAAACCCCAGCCCTTTGTGGTCTGGCAGCCTGTGCCTGCTCGCTCCCATGTCTGCCCCACCCAGGGCACGCCCAAAAGGGTCTGGCATTATTTCTTCACAATTGTGTCCCCCTCCTCAGTTGCCTGAAAGAAACTGGAGCTCAGAGGGGATGAAGGGTTAGTCAGGAGGGGCCTGACCAGGTCTTCTCCCTCTAAGTTGTGCTTAGGTCTGGAACCCCCAGCCCTGCTGCTTCCTGTGTGGGGCTGGGTACCTGGAGAGGGTCGTTCTATTGTCTGTCATCACCTCCCAGACTCTGAGAGCCATCTCTGGCCTACTCCATGCCCTCCTGGGGAAGGAAGGACAAGTGTGTGCCAGCTTTTAGCCCTCTGACTAGGGCTCCCTGGCCTGCTGGGCTGGCCTCCACCTCCCACCCCAGGCAGCCTGGCCCAACTCAGCAGACATGTGTCCCTGTAGGTGGCCGGCCTGTTCCTACCTGCATGTTGTGGACCTTGTCCTGGAGTCCTCATTATAGACAGGGAGCAAAACCACTCAGGGTCACACAGGGACTTTGTGCCCTTGCCTGTATGACCCAAGTCTGGGGTCTGAACTGGTGCCACTGTAGCCTGGCCCACTGCCTCTGGCAGTCTGAGTGGATCATCCTCCCCAAGCCTTCAGACAAATGGCTACCCCTTCCCAAAGACCCGGTTGCTGTTGGCAGTATCAGCTTTTCCAGCTACCCACTGTTTCCAGGACAGCCCTATCTTCCATCTTCTGCCATCTCCACTTCTTTCCCATCTTCATCTATCCCATCTGTCCTCTCAACCCTCTGAGACCTCATAGCCCCCTGCCCATGCTTCAAGTTTACTACAAGGCCTCATCTACCTTCTTGCTGACACCATTGGGAATACCTTTGGTCAGTCATTTGGCTATTGCTCTAGGTCAGGGACTGTCCTTTTTTTTTTTTTTTTAAAGATTGATTTATTTAGGACATCTGAGTGGCTCAGTAAGGAGCCTGCTTTTCCCTCTCTCTGCCTGCTGCTCCCCCTACTTGTGCTCGCTCTCACTCTCTCTGTCAAATAAATAAATAAAATCTTTTAAAAAAGAAGAAGAAGAAAGATAGGGACGCCTGGGTGGCTTGGTCAGTTAAGCGTCTGCCTTTGGCTCAGGTCATGATCCCAGGGTTCTGGGATGGAGTCCCACATCAGGCTCCTTGCTCAGCAGGGAGCCTGCTTCTCCCTCTGCCTTCTACTCTTCCTGCTTGTGTGTGCTCTCTCTCTCTGACAAATACATAAATAAATAAATAATATCTTTTTAAAAAAAGATTGATTTATTTATCTTAGAGAGAGCATGAGAGTGGCAGGAGGGGCAGAGAGAGAGGGAGAGACCGAGTCTTAAGCAGATTCCCTACTGAGCACAGATCCCGATGCAGAGTTCGATCTCATGACTCTGAGATCATGACCTGAGCCAAAATCAAGAATTGAAAGCCCAACTGACTAAGCCACCCAGGCACCCCAAAGGGACAGTCCTTCACCAACTGTTTGTTGAGTACCAATCTAGTCAGGGCAAGGTGTCAGGGAAGCATGTGAACTTCCTCATTTACTAAGCACAGAGAACCCCAGTGGGATTTGTGAAGGGAGGATGGAAGGAAAGCGGGAGGTTGGGAAGGAGGATAGAAGGGAAAGAAGGAGCCCTTTAGGTGAATTGAGCCTCCCAGACCTTAGCTTCCCCCTCACAGTCAAAGCGCAGACTTGGGCTTGATGCTCTGACCCGCCGAGTGGCTGAAAAGCTGATTGACCCTTTGAGCCTCAGTTTTTTCCTTTGTAAATGGGGTTGATAACAGTTCTGCCCTCAAAGGGCTGCTGGGGGGATCAATAGAAAACACTTGTGCATTTGTACTCATGGGAACCCAGCACACAGCAGGCTGTCAGGTCAACCAAGTGAGCCAGCATGGTAAGCTGAGTCTTCAAGAATGGTTAGCACTTGGGATGCCTAGGTGGCTCAGTAGGACTCTTGATCTCAGCTCAGGTCTTGATCTCTGGGTTGTGAGTTCAAGTCCCATGTTGGACTCTGCTGGGTATGGAGCCTACTTTAAAAAAAGAAGAGAAAGAAGGAGAAGGGGGGAGGAAGAAGAAGGAGGAGGAGGAGGAGAAGTAGAAGAAGGAGGAGGAGGAGAAGGAGAAGAAGAAGAAAAAGGGGAGGAGGGAAGAGGGGGAACGGGAGGGGGAGGAAGAGGATAGAAGAAAGGAAAGGGGAAGGAGAAGAGGAAGAGGAGAAGGAGGAGAAGGAAGAAGAAGAAGATGAAGAAGGAGGGGGAGGAGGAGGAGAGGAAGAAGGACTAGCATTTGCCAGCTGGATAAGGTGGTATTGCTGCGGGGAGGGAATGACAAAGGCATCCCAGGCAAAGGGAGCAGCAAGGACAGAGGCAGGGAGTATGGAGTGGCAGGAGTACTGGTCTTGGGAAGGGAGAGATGTAGGATGTGAAGTTTTGGGCCATCAGAAGGAGATCAAGTCAGAGCCTCACCAGCATGAACCAGATCAGGGTCTAACTTCTGGAGCCTCTCTTCCTAGCTGGGTGATGAAGGACAAGCTACCATTCTCAGGGCCTCAGTCTCCTCACCTGTGAAATGGAACATCTTAGCACTGCTCTGAGGTGCCAGTGAACTTGGTGGTGGGTGTAAATGTGCAGTGCCCAGTGCCAGGCATATGGTCAGCCTGCTGAGGAGCTCCTTCCATCCCTGGCCCCTCCTTTGACCATTGTCAGCCTTCTCCTCGGGGCTCCCACACCTCCTCCAACCATTGCCGCATTCTGGCATTCTTCTCGGTGCCTCCCCAGGATGCTTTGAGCTGCTTGAGGGCAGGTGCCACCTTTGTATCTCCCTCTCCGAGCCTAGCAGGCAAGCCCCAGGACCCTGTGCTGACTGGGAGAAGAAAAAGAAGAATGTGGTAAGGTCTAGCTAAAGCATCTGGAGTCCAGGAGGAGGAGGAAGACTGGAATTAGAGGAGGAAGTGGGCACTTTTAATGGAAGGCTCAGGGAAGTGGCACACAAAGGCCAGGTCCAAATGAACATGGTTTGCCTGAGTGGAAGGGGGTTGGTGTGACCAGAAGCCAGGACTTCCATGGAGAACAATAAAAGTTTTGTTTTCTTTTTTTAAAGGTTTTATTTATTCGGCACAGAGAGAGAGAGAGATCACAAGTAGGGAGAGAGGCAGGCAGAGAGAGAGGAGAAGGCAGCCTCCCTGCTGAGCAGAGAGCCTGATTCGGGGCTTGATCCCAGGACCCTGAGATCATGCCCTGAGCCAAAGGCAGATGCTTAACTATCTGAGCCACCCAGGTGCCCCTTCCCTCCTGTTCTTCTAAGGCTGTCCCAGTCTATCATCTGCCTCCCTTGTCCCTATTAACTTCCTACTCCATTCTGGCCATCCAGACAGCCTCATGGCCTTTGCCAGTGTCTTTTCTCCTGCTTGAAACAACCTCTTCTCAGTCTCTCAGCTGTTCCATCCCATCCTTCAGGTTCCAGTGTTGGCCCTGAAGCCAGCAGCTCAGTCTCTGTTCCTAGCTTGCTGCATGAACTTGGGCAAATCATTGGCCTTCTCTATGCTTCTGTTTCCTGTGAGATGGGCCGTTAATGGTAGCCATCTCAGAGTGGTTTCAGAGATTAAGGAAAATAAAGCACAGGAGGGGGGAGCTGGCATTTGAGGTTCCAGTGGTGGCTCTTATTATACTGTTCCCTCAGTGGGACTTCTGTGACTTCCCAAAGAAAAGTAGGTACCCCCATGGGCACCTGGGTGACTCAGTCATGATCCTGGAGTCCCAGGATTGAGTTCTGCATTGGGC
The DNA here is from genome assembly GCF_922984935.1 of Meles meles. Classification (NCBI taxonomy): domain Eukaryota; kingdom Metazoa; phylum Chordata; class Mammalia; order Carnivora; family Mustelidae; genus Meles; species Meles meles. The sequence continues at coordinate 31,124,396 of NC_060077.1, read as the reverse complement.
TTCCTGCTCAGCAGGGAGTCTGGTTCTCTCTCTGACTGTCCCCCCCCATGCTCTCTCAAATAAATCAATAAAATCTTAAAAAAAAAAAAAAAGTAGGCCCCATAATCACTTTCCCATCACCCAGGTTTCTTTTCTTTTTTTGATTTTATTTACTTGACACACACACACAGAGAATAAGCAGGGGGAGAGTAGAGGGAGAGGGAGAAGCAGGCTCCCTGCTGAGCATGGTGCTCCATGGTGCAACTGGATTCCAGAACCCTGAGATCATGAACGGAGCTGAAGGCAGACGCTTAACTGACTGAGTCACCCAGGAGCTCCTCAGTTTCCTTTTCTTCATAGCACTTATCAGTGTCAGAAATAATCTTGGTTATTGAATGATCTTATGCAACAAATATTTATTGTGCACCTACTATGTGTCAAACACCTTGTAATCACCTCTGGATGGGACGTTCAGTAAAGGCAGGGTGTCGCCGGTTCCATTCATCTGTGTTCGCCCAGCACCGTCATGGCACACAGTAGGCACTTCATACGTGGGGGCGGGGGGAGCACCCCGCCTGCCCCTCCCCCGCTCCAGGAAGTGCGGGGGCTCCAGCCGCCCGGCGGGCCGCGATGCATTCTGGGAAAGCAGCAGCACCAGATCCAAGATGGCGGCCAGCAGGAGGCTGATGAAGGTAAAAGCCATTCTCCGGCGCCGGCCGGGTGGGGGGGGCGGCGTCCCGGGCCGGGGGTCCCCGCGGCGGGCGGGACTCCTCGGGGCGTCGCCGCTCCGTCTCCCGTCCCTGTGTGGCCCCACCGCCCCTCTGACCGCACACGGGCAGAGGGAGGTAACGGGGCCGCCTAGGCCGCAGCCTGGGCGGGAGCGTCAGGCCGCGCTGGGAGCTGCCGCTGGCCCCTCCGCCGGGTCCGGGGCGTTCACGTCGCCCTCCGCCCGGAACCCGGCCAGGTCCTTCTCGCGGTGGCCGCCTCCCGGACGGGGGGCGGCGTTGATGTGGGGACCCCGCCGAGAAGTCCCAAATCGGGCGCCCGCGGGGAAGGCCCGAGCGCCGGAGCTCCGACCGGGAGCCCGCGCCGCGGAGCCGCCCCGCCCTGGGCCGCAGCGTGCCGGGTTTAGAGCTCCGGAGGCTGGGAGGTTGGGAGGCTCGGGCTGGGGAAGGAAGGAGGAGGCCAGGCGACAAAAGTTAGGTCAGTTTGTTGGTGGGTCGTTTGAAATTGCTCTGGGTCCTAGCAAACTGTCGCCTTGTGACTGCAGAGTCACACAGCCGGCAAGTTCCAACTCCAGGAAGGCGTGGGGTCGGCCGCGCTCGCGGCGCTGTTCTCTTTTCCCGTCTCCTTTTCAACCAACCACTTATCAGGACCTTCTTTCCCTGCCGAAGCAAAAGTGCCATTTTGGGGGGTGGGTTGGGGGTTGGCTTTAGTCGTTCGAACCCAAACCGGCCAAAGTTTATAAAAATAACTTGGTACTTTGTATCTTGCAGCGGGGTGCCTTTTTGCTAAGTGGCTCCTTTGGTGAGGGATACAGATGGTAAACTGGCTTAGTTCTCTCCCGAGTATGTTTGCAGGCGTCCTCCGGAGCCGACCTCGCCAAGACTTGTGAGTCCGCGCCCGGATAGTGCTGCCGGGTTGCACGGGGCCGGAAATAAAAAGACCTAGGAGCTGATTTCCTAAGAGGAGATAAAAAGCTGGGGTTCCTCTTGGGTAGAGCAGTGCTCGGTGGAACTAGACATTGAACTTGGAGTCATAGCCTTTGGGCCTCCCTCCCTGGGAACGTTTCCTTTCTTTTGTTCACTAAGGGCTGGGGACGACATTTAACTTCGTAAAAGTGGATCGGAAGTGGGCACAAAAGAACAGTCAGCAGATTCCAGACTTCCCTTCATCTTTTTTCTGTCGGTGACACCACCATTCACCCACCAGTCATCCAGATGAGAGGACTGTTATTCACTTAGTTCCCTGCCCTACTGCAGTCACCCATTAAGTCTTGTGGATTTTACTTTAGAGGGAGTTCTTGAGTGTGCTTTCCTTCCGAATCTTTTTTAAATGTTTTTTTTTTTTTTAAGATTTTATTTATTTATTTGACAGGCAGAGATCACAGGTAGGCAGAGAGACAGGCAGACAGGAAGGGAAGCAGGCTCCCTGCTGAGCAGAGAGCCCGATGCGGGGCTCGATCCCAGAACCCCGGGACCATGACCCGAGCCGAAGGCAGAGGCTTTAACCCACTGAGCCACCCAGGCGCCCCGAATCTTAATGCAATTACCAGAATCCGAATCTTAATGCAATTACCAGAATCCGAATCTTAATGCAATTACCAGAATCCATACCTTCATCTTTCAGATGCCTTTCCAAGTCCGTACTCTTCTTCTCTGACTCCACTTCTTGGACACCAAAATTCTTTTTCTAAAGCAAATATTTAATCCTTTCGCTCCTATTGAAACCTTTGTGATCTTATTGTCCTCAGCAGTTAATCCTAACTTCTTATTTGTTACGAAAGACCCTCCTTAGGCTGGCAGAAATCTGTTTAGCCTCCCCTCCAGCCCCTTACTTTCCCACTACCCTTGCAAATCATAGTAGCTACTTTTTTTTTTAAGCTGTTACTTTGTGCAGCCCTGTACTTCACATTCATAATCATGTTTAATCATCCTTGAAAAGTAAACATTCCCATTTTGTAGGTGGTAAAATGGACTGCTGAGAGATTCATTGGGTTGCCTCAGTTTTTCTAGTTTGGGAGGGTGAGCTGTAATCTCACCTCTGTTTGTCGCCAGAGCCCCCTGCTCTTCCTCAGTCAGTCGGTATGTGGTGTTCCTTTGCACTTGCTGTTTGGTCTTCGAGAAAGGCTGCCTTGCCCTTGCTTCTCTTTTCCAGGGAAATCCTAGGTTCATTTCCAATGCCAGCTGCTCTGTTGGGATTTTGCCCCCATCCCCCTTCAGAATAAGTTGTTCCTCCTTTTTGTGATCACAGCACTTTCTTTATGTTTCTCTTTAAGATTTTGTCCCAATCAGATTTGTGTTAGACTTGCGTTTCCTGGGTTCTGAGTTCTTCAAGGACAGGAATCTTGACCTAATTCATCCTTGTAGGGTATCCTCTAGTCTACCCCAGTTGACTTAGTTGGGGTTCCCAGGCTTGCAGGGTTCTGAGAGGGGAGTTAACTGGTTTTTAAATTATTGTATTTCCAAAAAATTGGAGCTTAGAGAAAATGTAGAAAGGTAACTGAGTGCTTTTAAGTGCTAGATCATTTACATTAATTCTTTTCAATAACACTTAGAATTAGCATATTGTTGTCTTTATTTTACAAATGAGAGAATTGTGAGGCTTTGATAGGTTGAGTGTTACCTAAGGTGGAGTAGCTAGCTGACCTGGGTGGGAAGAGATGTTAAATCTCCCTACCTTTAAATCCCAAGGTCCAAGCCCTTTTCTTACTTCAAGGGTACCTGGAAGACCATGTAGTTTATTGAGTTGTGGACAGAAATTCTTTCAGTTCAGTAGAGGAATGCTGGTTACATGATGCAGGTCATTGGCTCTGAGAGAGTTTAAGCTGTTTAGTTAAAAAAAAAAAAAAACCAACTCAAATTATTGTTGCATGCCGATCAATATATGGAAATAAAATAGGCGTTTTCGATGATGAAAAAAAACATGTTGAAAAATCAAATGAGGGCGCCTGGGTGGCTCAGTGGATTAAGTCGCTGCCTTCAGCTCAGGTCATGATCTCAGGGTCCTGGGATCGAGCCCCACATCGGGCTCTCTGCTCAGCAGGGAGCCTGCTTCCCCCCCTCTCTCTCTGCCTGCCTCTCTGCCTACTTGTGATTTCTGTCTGTCAAATAAATAAATAAAATCTTAAAAAAAAAAAAGAAAAATCAAATGAATTACATCTTAAAGAACTTTAGATTTCTTCAAAAACTATTATACAAGACACCACAAAGATTTCTTTGTAACAATGAACCGTCTGCAGATAGTATAAGATACATTATTAAAAGTAGACTGATTTGCATATATTGGGCTGAGAAGTTATTTTAGGCAAGGTGAGTATGATCAAGTCTTTAATTTAAAAAGCACTTACTGGGTGTCCAAGTGGCTTACCTATTTGGTTAGGCGTCTGTCTTTCGCTCTTGTGGTCCCAGGGTCCTGGGAGTCTCATGTCTGGCTCCCTGCTCACCCAGGAGTCTGCTTCTTCCTCTGTCCCTTCCCCACTCTCTCTCTCAAAAATAAGCAGGGTGTCTGGGTGGTGCCTGGGTGGCTCAGTGGGTTAAAGCCTCTGCCTTAGGCTCAGGTCATGATCCCAGGTTCCTAGGATCGAGTCCCGCATGGGGCTGTCTGCTCGGCAGGGAGTCTGCTACTCCGTCTCTTTCTGCCTGCCTCTCTGCCTCCTTGTGATCTTTGTCAAATAAATAAATAAATAAATTTTTTTTAAAATCAATAAACAATCTTAAAAAAAATACAGGGCATCTGGGCGGCTCAGATGGTTAAGCCTGCCTTGGGCTCAGCTCATGATCCCAGGACCCTGGGATCGGGTCCCATACTGGGCTCCCTGCTTGGTGGGGAGCCTGCTTCTCCCTCTCCCTCTGCTGCTCCCCTTGCTTGTACTCTCTCTCTGTCAAATAAATAAATAAAATCTTAAAAAAAAAAAAAAACTTGCCAAAGGATTAGCCTTTTTTGAAACACTTTTTGGGAATTACAATGTTAATAAAACATTAAATACATTTTAATTTGCAAGCAGCAAATTCAGCATTGATGGCAGCAATGCGAATGTAACCATTGCTTCTATCAGGAAGGGAAATAGCTACAAAAGTGAAACCTGTAGGTGTGGTTAAGGAAATTGATGCAGTCTGATCATTTCTTTTCAGCCTCTGAATTGTACACATCCCCCTAAGGGTCCTCCAGCTGAGTATCTCCCCACAAGGGCTTTTCTAAGTGGGGGAAATTGTGGATTTAAAAAGGGTGGGGTGATACTTTATTAGTTATTATGGTATAACTGTTGAGATAAGGAATTGAGATTTGTGGCATCCTTTTAATGCATTTTCAATAATGTTCAATCAAGGGGTGCCTGGGCCGCTCATTCAGCATCCAATAGTGATTTTGGCTTAGGTCATGATCTCATAGGTCATGGGATCATCCCTCTGTGGTGGCACCATGCTTAGCAGGGAGTTCGCTTGGGGTTCTCTCCCTCTGTCTTTCTCCCCACTCATGTTCATGTGCCTGCTCTCTCTCTCCCTCAAATAAATCTTGAAAAAAAATAATGTTCAGTCAAAACTCTGTATTGGTGTACTTTCTCTCTGTCCATAATTACACATGAATAAGTAGGAGGAGTCACTAAATAACAGTTCTTTCCTTGGAATTCATAGGCAGTAAACTGGTTTGGTTTTGAATACAAGTTTATGTTCTCTGAAGTTGGGTAATTAACACCACAGAGCAGTGAGCATGTCTGGTAGGTGTGTTGCGTGTGTCAGAAGATGAGAGTTTTCCAGATGATGCTCTGCCAATAAAAATGTCCTGAATCCACTGGGTTTTGGGGAATTCAAAAAAGCATTGTATTTTTTTTATTGTAAATGTAAAATCCCAATAAGTTGGGATGATTTCAGCTTCCCTTAATGACACTCATTGTACATGTTTCTCCATTAAAAGCAAATTGGGACAGGCCTTGGAAAAGAGAGTGTACTTAGTTGTTGCAACATTTGCTATCTTTTCTCAAGGTCCACACTGAACAGAAACACTTGTCTCAGAGTAGTTGGACCTATTTTGATTTTGTTATAACTCTAACAAGAGTTTGTCAAATTAGCATTGTATTTTATCAAGTCAGCTGGTCATATTCCATTGAAAAGTACCACTAAATGTTCAAGAGATATTTCTATTTTCTTTGCTGTAATGCTAAGGGATTAAACTTAGAGAACCTCAAGATGCCTCTCGTGAGCCCATAGTTTGTATCTAACCACCTTGAGAGTTTTCCCTTTGAATGGCACATAGACCTATAGTTGTCCAAGCTCATCTCATGCCCCATGCTTCTTCTGTCTTGCCTTCCTTAGTTAATGAGCACCTTTTCTACTCAGTCACCCACAGAAGAACCTGGGGGAGCCCACCTCACCCCTTCTTCCCTCATCTAGCCACTTGCCAGATTCTGCTGAACTAGGCCTTTATCTCTGGTCTCTGTGTGTCTTTTGTCCATACACACTACTGCTCCCTTAGTTGAGGCCATCCATTGTGGTAGGACACCTGCATCTGATTCCTCTGTGGCTTCCTCTTATTCCTCACCAGTCCATCGTGAGCCCCACATGATTCCTAACCAGCAGTTCATCAAGGAGAAGTGCATGTACTCAGGGCTCAGGCCCTGCTCTTAGAGATTGGAACCAAATTCAGGAGGTCAGGGCTCTGAATATAAAAACCCGCATTTCGGGATGCCTGGGTGGCTCAGTTGGTTGGGCGACTGCCTTAGGCTCAGGTCATGATCCTGGAATCCTGGGATCGAGTCCCGCATTGGGCTCCCTGCTCAGTGGGAATCAGCTCTCTCTGACTCTACCCCTTCTCATGGTCTCTCTCACTCATTCTCTCTCTCTCTCAAATAAATAAAATATTTTTAAAAAAATTTTAAAAGGGACACCTGGGTGGCTCAGTGGGTTAAAGCCTCTGCCTTTGGCTCAGGTCATGATCCCAGGGTCCAGGGATTGAGCCCCGTATCAGGCTCTCTGCTCAAGGGAGCCTGCTTCCTCCTCTCTCTCTCTTTCTCTGCCTGCCTCTCTGCCTACTTGTGATCTGTCCAATAAATAAATAAAATCTTTAAAAATAAAAATTAAAAATTAAAAAAATAAAACCCCATATTTCTTAGCTAGTTCCTTCGAACTCTGGTCTCAACAGTCTCTTTCCCCACTTGCCCATGGGATCCCCTAAACATGCTTTGCCCCTTTGAGTCTTTTAATGGGCATGCCTGCCTCTTCTCTACATCAGGTAATTTCTTGTCCTTTAAGACTCAGCTCACAGGGCCCCTCCTCTTGGCTCTGCATTCGAGGAGCTCTGTGAGGGAGGAAAAATGGCATACATCTAGAAAAAGAAATCCTGGTCTGTCCACTGTATGCTGGATATATGCCAGCCGAATAATGGAGTACAGGGGAGGGAAAGATCCTCTGACATTGAGAAGAAGGTGGAACTTGGTCTGACCTTTCAAGAATAAGTAAGGGTTTGGATGTTGAGGGGAGGGGCCTGGCAGCCAGTGAGGTTAAGTAGGTTTCATCCCTCACAGTGGATGTGGGCAATGGCCATGACTCTCATAGGGTCCTGGGGAACCCTGGTGACAGTTCACCTACCTCCCAGTATGGCTGCTTGCTTCTGACCCTGTGCTGTCCCTTTCTTAGGTTTTAGTTAGGCCATCCCTGAGGAATTTTCCAGAAGCAGTGGGCAAGTGGCCTAGTTTTACCCTAGATTGGTATATCCAGTGCACCTGGCCCTCCAAAACTATGAGCCTTCCCTCTGTCCTGGCAGGACTAAGTTTTCCGGCCAGCCACTGGAAGACTTGTTTCTCCATGAGGGGACGTCATGGAGGATGATGCTGATGGGTTTAGGGACAGGTGGCAAAGAGGTGTCTGGGCCTTTCACTTGATTGAGGGAGTCAGATGTATTCTCAGCTTCAGGATCCAGGAGAAGCAGCAGGCTGCTCACGTGTGAGAGCTTTTGCCTCCAGGTTTCCTCTAGCCAGCCTTGTCCTGTTAGATAAACCTAACCCTCACCCTGGTAAAAAATGGGGGAGGAAAGGGTCTTTCATTCAGGGCAAAGCACTTGAGAGGAAGAATACAGTGTACTGGTTAAGAGCTTCTGGAGGGGCACCTGGGTGGCTCAGTTGGTTAGGTGTCTGCCTTTGGCTCAGGTCATGATACCAGGATCTTGGAATCGAGTCCTGCATTGGGCTCCCAGCTCAGTTGGGAGCCTGCTTCTCCCTCTCCCTCGCCTCCTGTTCCCCCTGCTTGTGTTCTCCTGCTCTCTCTGCCAAATAAATAAGTAAAAAAAATTTTTTTAAGATTTTAATTTTTTTTATTTGACAGATCACAAGTAGGCAGAGAGGCAGACGGAGAAAGAGAGGAGGAAGCAGGCTCCCCAGCGAGCAGAGAGCCCGATGCAGGGCTCGATCCCAGGACTCTGGGATCATGACCTGAGCCGAAGACAGAGGCTTTAACCCACTGAGCCACCCAGGAGCCCCAAAATATTTCTTTTTTTTTAAAAAGAGCTTCTGGAGGTTGCATATCCTGGGCCTGCCACATCTTAGTGGAGGAACTTGGGCAAGTTACTTGATCTCTATGTGTTAGTTTACTTCACATAAGTGTGAAACTGAAATAAATTAGTATATATCACATGTCCTGGAGCATCCTTAGTATATCCTAAGTGTGAGGTACGTGTAGATTATTATTATTAATGAGAGTCAGCAAGACACATCCCAGGGCAGTGAGGAGAGCACCCTGGCAGGAGGAGAGGGCTCAGTGCTGAAAAGGTGGGCTGGGCCAGGTAGGGGTGGCATGCCAGGACACGACCTCACCAGAGGCAGAGCCCATTCTCTTACCCTCCCCTCTCTCCTGCCTCTTGAAGTAACCTGTTCCTTAGGGTTAGCAAGAGGTTTCTTTTCTTTTCTTTTCTTTTCTTTTTTTTAAGATTTTATTTATTTGACACAGAGAGAGATCACAAGTAGGCAGAGTGGCAGGCAGAGGGGAAAGCAGGGTCCTTGCTGAGCAGAGAGCCCGATATGGGGCTCGATCCCAGGACCCTGGGATCATGACCCAAGCTGAAGCTAGACGCTTAACGACTGAGCCACCCGGGCGCCCCTTTCTCTCTTTTCCTTTTTGAAGAGATTTTATTTATTTATTTGAGAGAGTGAGGGAGGGCAAACATATGTGCAAGGAGAGGGAGAGAATCTGACACTGGGCCGATCCCACAAACCTGAGATCATGACCTGAGCTGAAATCAAGAGACAGATGCTCAACCGACTGAGCCGCCCTGAAGGAAACTCTCAAATAAGTAGTTGCAGCCCCAGAAATAATCTTGTTGCTTTTTGTCTTCTGTTTCACCTCTGAAGCAGAAAGTTAAGGAAGGTTGCTTCTTTTTGCGGCTGTTCCGTTTTTCCTCCTGGCCTTTTGTACAGTCTGTTAAGAATTCCCAGAGCTTCAAGAGGTCCCCTTGACAGACAGGAGGCTGAGGCTTGGGGGGCACGACCCACAGGCTCACAGTGGAGCTGGGCACACTCACTGCCTAGGCCTCCCTGCTCTCAGGGCCTTCCCATAGCAGCTTTTTTTTTTTTTTTAAAGATTTTATTTACTTATTTATTTGACAGAGGAAGATACAGCAAGAGAGGGGACAACACAAGCAGGGGTGGCAGGAGAGGGAGAAGCAGGCTTCACGCTGAGCGGGGAGCCTGGTGCAGGGCTCAATCCCAGCACCCCAGGATCACGACCCAAGCTGAAGACAGATGCCCAACAATTGAGCCACCCAGATGCCCCTGCTTTTGTGTTTTTTTTTTTTTTTAAGATTTTATTTATTTATTTGACAGAGAGATCACAAGTAGGCAGAGAGGCAGGCAGAGAGAGAGGAGGGAAGCAGGCTCCCTGCTGAGCAGAGAGCCCGATGTGGGGCTTGATCCCAGGACCCTGAGATCACTACCCGAGCCGGAGGCAGAGGCTTAACCCACTGAGCCACCCAGGCGCCACTGCTTTTGGTTTTTAAGAAAGGAGGGACATGGTGGATAGGAGGAGAATTCATTTCAGGTTAGGTGGTGGTTTGGGTTTGTTCAGTTTTTTTTGTTTGTTTTTAAGGTTTTGTTTATCCATTGACAGAGTGGTCACAAGCAGGGGAAGCGGCAGGCAGAGGGAGAAGGAGAAGCAGCCTCCCCACTGAGCAGGGAGCCTGAAGTGGGGCTCAATCCCAGGACTCTGGGATCATGACCTGAGCCGAAGACAGATGCTTAACCAACTGAGCTACCCAGGCGTCCCGGTTTTGTTCAGTTTTTAACATTTTTGGGTCAGTGTTGATGATTGTTTTCTATATTTCATGATCTTGTCAGATTTTGTTTCTACTTCTTTATCGGCACAGTTCAGCAGAGGAGTGAAATACTATTTTGACAGCCCGTGGCCCAGCAGACACATTTGCCAGCACAGCAGTCAGTAATGTCAAATCCAGTGCTCATGGTGGTGCTCTGTCTTTCTGAGAGGGGATGCGGCCTGACTCTGTCACAGAATTGGAGAGTGGGTACAACTCAGAAATTGAGCAGCCTCTGAATCCCTTCTGACATGGTTTGTAAAATATCTGCTTCACACCAGTGTACCTCTTGTTAAGAAAACTCAGCACAGGAAAGCTAACCTTACAGAAGGAGACCTGCCAGGTATTTTACACATGGGATTCCCATTCCAGTCACTCGTGCTGGGGCGCTGGACTTTGCAGTGTGTGGTGTAGGTCAAGAATGCCAGGTGCAATCATGTCCAGATGGGGACAGAAACCTATTCCAGGGGCACAGCCTACATCCAGAAGCAGACTGTGTGTGGAGCTGGCATCAGAGCGCACTGAGCTGGGGCCCCAGCCATGCTCACCTGGAGGTGTGTGGGCAGTGCGTTCCTATAAGCCTGTTCTGAATGTTCTTTTCAGAATGTCCTCTTAGAATGACTTCTTAGAATGACCTCTTCACAGTGGCCCACCACTCTGGAGCACTGTGCTGTGGTTGAATGACAGGGACCCGAGTTCTGATCTTCACTCCTACCATGGACTCGTTTCTGTCATCACCTTGAGCCTCAGTGTCCTGATTCTGCAACGGGGTAATGAAACTACTTTGTAGAGTTATGATAGGAGTTGAGCGCATTAGTTGTCGTAATAACTAAGTGTAAGATGGTATACTGCTGACCCATGCAAAGGTTGTTGTGTTGCTGTGGGTTCCACCTCCTTTGCTGAGTATTTGTTGAAGTAAGAGAATCATATTTACATCTAAACCTTATGTTTAGATGTAAAGTATTTTGAACTTAATATTAACGTCATGATTTAGTGTCATTGCCACTGGTTGCTTTGTGCAAGCCTGGAGCACATTTCTGTCAAAATTAGTTACTTGGCTCCCATGACACAAAAAAAGCAGGAAGTCGTTTTTTTTCAAATTATTAATGTCCTACCAATTGTGGAGCTAGTACTTGAGAGTGATACTGTACTTAGGTTTAAGGCAGGTTTGTGTAACTTTCCCTTAGACATCCAGCTCCATCTGATCAGTTTCATTTTGCCTGGACAAGAGGAGCCTAGAAACATTCCTTGCACAGCATGAACACTTAAGGGCCAGCTGTGAAGGGTTAGGGCAGTATCTCTCTCTAAGCTGTATCTGTTCATGCCTTTGTCATTGTAACTATTCCAGGGCAGGTGAGCCCTCCCAAGATCCTGCTCAGGAAATAGGAGCCCTTGCGCTGCCTGTTTGCAGTGAAGGTTTGCACTCTCACCCGCTGCTTTGTGTGGCTGAGAGATTCTACTTGGTCTCCAGTCCTGGCCTTACCCTCTAAAAGGTCTGTGACTTGGGCTTCTCTGAACGTCAGCGTTATGAGCTGTAAGATGAAGCTAATACACCTGATCTGCCTGCCTCCAAGGGGTGTTATGAACTTCTAGTCCCTATCCTATGTGCTGTTCATGGTAAATACTGCTGAGTGTTGTTGTAACCAGCCGCCTCTCAGGCTTCTGTGTCAGGGGCTCTGGCCTTTTACATGGCTGCTTTGGGTGTGGATCTCCTACTTGGAAGGTACATACCTTCTGGGGCATCTTCATTTTTGGAGATTACCTCCAGAAATACCTGGCTTTCCTGAGACCACCTCTTCCCTAGCATCTCTCCCTTTCTCTATGGTGTTTTATCATTCTGTATTTCACATTTTTTTTTTTTTTAAAGATTTTATTTAGGGGCGCCTGGGTGGCTCAGTGGATTAAGCCGCTGCCTTCGGCTCAGGTCATGATCTCAGGGTCCTGGGATCGAGCCCCGCATCGGGCTCTCTGCTCTGCAGGGAGCCTGCTTCCTCCTCTCTCTCTGCCTGCCTCTCTGCCTACTTGTGACCTCTCTCTCTGTCAAATAAATAAATAAAATCTTTAAAAAAAAAAAAGATTTTATTTATTTGACAGAGATCACAAGTAGGCAGAAAGGCAGGCAGAGAGAGAGAGAGAGAAGAGGAAGCAGGCTCCCCGCTGAGCAGAGAGCCCGATGTGGGGCTCGATCCCAGGACCCTGAGATCATGACCCGAGCTGAAGGCAGAGACTTGAACCCACTGAGCCACCCAGGCGCCCCAACACATTTCTGTTTTTTGTTGGGATTTTGAAGGGGATGACGACACTAAGCTGTTGCCCTACAAAGGGGAGTGTGGTGGTGATGTATTCTTTTTTTTTTTTTTTTTTTTTTAAAGATTTTATTTTATTTTATTTTATTTTTTTTTTTTTAAGATTTTATTCATTTATTTGACAGAGAGAGAGAGATCACAAGTAGGCAGAGAGACAGGCAGAGAGAGAGGAGGAAGCAGGCTCCCTGCGGAGCAGAGAGCCCGATGCGGGGCTCGATCCCAGGACCCTGAGATCATGACCTGAGCCGAAGGCAGCGGCTTAATCCACTGAGTCACCCAGGCGCCCCGTGGTGATGTATTCTTAGCAACTCCTCTGCCTTATGTTTCTTTTTCCTTTTCATTTTCTTTTCCCTTTCATTTTCTTTCTTTTATTGATAAGTTGATCAGGTCATTTCTGGAAAAGCTTTGTGCCAACAACTATAAACATATTCCTTCCTTCTTTCTTTCTTTTCTTTTCTCTTCTTTTCCTTTCTTTCTTTCACATGACAGACTTTTTTTTTAATAATTTTTTAATTATTTATTTGGGCACCTGGGTGGCTCAGTCAGTTAAGCGTCTACGTTTGGCTCCGGTCATGCCTGGGATCAAGCCCTGCATTGGACTCCCTGCTCAGTGGAGAGCCTGCTTCTCCCTCTGTCGCTCCTGTTTGTGTCCTGCAAATGCTTGCTGTGTAGCATGTGCACGCGCGCTGTCAAATAAATAAATAAATAAATAAATAAATAAATAAATAGTTTTAAAAACTTATTTATTTGAGAGAGAGGCATGCGCACACAAGCCGAGTAGAGGGGCAGAGAGCTGAGGGGAGAGCTGAAGGCAGATGCTTAACGGATTGAGCTACCCAGGCGCCTCTACAGTCATTTCTAATTTAAGACCCTATGAGTTCTGGTCATAGGCTGTTAACGCCATATCGTGTCTATTCCCTGTTACGAATATATGTTGGTGCCTCAACACTGTCTTGGATTTTAAGAACTACTGTGATACAGTTATGGAAGGGAATGAAACTAACATTTAACTGAATATCTTCAAGGGGTGCTAAGTGTTAAGCACTTAGAGTGTTTTTTGTAATTCTCTGTAGAGCCCTGTGAATTTGGTTTCCTATTTTTCAGGTGAGACTACTGGAAGGCTGGGAGCTTCAGGGGGTATGAACGGTGGGGCAGGGACTTAAGCTCAGGCCTGTCCAGCTCCAGGGGCCTCTGCTCTTTCTAGTCCAATGACAGTTTGACAGCTGTTGAAAGCAACTGCTTGTCAAATCAAAACATTGTTTTTCTGTATAATATATAAAAGTAGTGCTGAAGACAATGGTTGGGGATTGCAATATACTGAATTTTTTGTCTATAGGAAGCTTCAGAACAGAGAACAGTAAAATAACCAATGTAAGTCATAGTAAGTGTTCATTTTTTTTAAAAAAAAGTTCGAAAGATTTCCAGGTTTCTGTTACCACAGACTTGTTGCAGTAAAAAGGATTCCTTACATTGCTTCTGTGTGCTTGGCTCAGTGGGAGGTGTTAGCTCTTTTAGGAGCTTATTTCTAGTCATGGAAATGACACTGAATTAATCAGAGCCTCAGTTATCTTCCTTTGTAAAAGACCGGATTGGATGAGCATGGTGGGTTTTTTTTGTTTGTTAAGATTTTATTTATTTATTTGAGGGAGAGAGAGTGAGAGAGAGATCATGAGCAGGAGAAGGGTAGAGGGAGAAGCCGACTCCCCAGTGATCAGGGAGCCCGATGTGGGGACTCTGTGGGACTTGATCCCAGCACCCCGGAATTATGACCTGAGCCGAAGGCAGATGCTTAACCAACAGAGCCCAGGTGTACCGAGCATGGTGGTTCTTAAACGGGGGTGCACCTCAGTGTCACTGGGGGACCTCTTGGCACAAGTGCCCAGCCTTGTTCTGGAGATTCTGATCCTGCAGGTCTAGAATGAGGCCTAGGCACGATTCAGGCTTTCTCCCTCCACCCTCCCTCTCTGCCCCACCTCTCTGCATATGAGTATTAAATAACTCTCCTGGGGCCTTTGGGTGCTGTCTGATTGAGAGTCCCCCAATATTAGTTAACACTCTAGCCAGATTTGGCTTCCAGCTGCTTCCCAAACATACCCGGTGATTTCATACATTTCTAACACATGGACACACCTTTTCCCTTCTCTGCAGTGGTTTGGGTTTTCCCCCATCCTCTAGGGCCTGACAGCCGCCCTTCCATGAACTGATTACTCTCTGCTGTTGCGGCTGGGCCTCCCTTGCTCTGACCTCCAGGTTACTAGAGTAGTGCTTCTCTGCTCTTCTAACCTCATCGCAACAGCCAAGAAGATGGCGCTCAGCTTTACTTTTTGTGGTTCCTTTAGGGGTGTGCTCTTTTCTAGTCAACAAATATGAAATTACAGGATGCTATCGAATATGCTTTTTTAAACTGCATAAGCACCCCCTACCTTGTGACTTGCTGTCCATAGCACTGATTTGACATCTGAAGCAGCCCTGGCTTTCACAGCTGATTTTTCCTTTGTACTTCTGTCTGGATTTCTTTCTTTCTTTCTTTCTTTCTTTCTTTCTTTCTTTCTTTCTTTTTTTTTAAAGATTTTATTTATTTGACAGACAGATCACAAGTAGGCAGAGAGGCAGGCAGAGAGAGAAAGGGGGAAGCAGGCTCCCCGCTGAGCAGAGAGCCCGATGCGGGGCTCAATCCCAGGACCTTGAGATCATGACCTGAGCCGAAGGCAGAGGCTTTAACCCACTGAGCCCACCCAGGTGCCCCCTGTCTGGATTTCTTAAAGAGGACCATGGTCACAAGCTAGTTTCGAATCACTGGCTCGTGAAGTGTTCTCAGGTCCTGTGTGAGGGTTGTTTGGGAAGATTTTGAATGGTTGCCTTTCCAGGACCCATCATAGATCTCCAAAGAAGAAAAAAAGACTTCATTAAATACTTTGCCCAAACTTGGATGCATGCACTATAGTTTTGTGACAGCCCACTGTGTATAGCTGTCTTCTGCTGTCCTTTCTGGGATGAGCTGAAGGTTCTGTGGGATGTGGAGTAACCCGCTCCTCCTGGGGTCAGGGTTGTCTCCTGTTAGTTCCTCGGAGCTATGAGGCAGTGGTCTGTTTCTGGAGCTTGCCGCACTCTGGCCTGGGATGGGCATCAAGCTCTCTGGGCTAGAGTCTAGGCAGTGGGCTTTTCCCCTTTTGAAGAGCTAGGCAGCATGCCCATGCTCTTTTGAGGTCCCTCAGTACATTGAGATCCACCTCTGGGTTCAGAAATGGACCTTATTTGGAGAAGCACTGCTTTCTTTCTCCTTTACCACTTGCCGTGGCTGGGAAGCCTGCTCTTCCCTACCAGGAGAAGGATGAGCTAGTTGGCTTGTTCTGCTTTCCCTCGTGCTCTTCTTTTGGGTTGTCAGTATTTGGGTTGTCCTAGCTGATCCAGGACAGCTTCTTGCAGAACTGAAACAAACCTTTGTGGGCATATTTTGTAAGCTTCTGTTGTTCTTGGTTTTGGTCTTCCTGACTCTGTTCTAGAGCTGGGTCCCTCTGTTTTCCTTTGTCAGGTCCCTTTTTTCCCCGTCATTTATAATAGTACCCTTTTGAATTTGAACTCTGAATTTACTTTGGTCTCTTTAAATTCCTTTTCCGGGGCATCTGGGTGGCTCAGTGGGTTAAAGCCTCTGCCTTCAGCCTGGGTCATGATCTCAGGTTCCTGGGATCGAGCCCTGTATTGGGCTCTCTGCTCAGCAGGGAGCCTGCTTCCCTTCCTCTCTCTCTGCCTGCCTCTCTGCCTACTTGTAATCTGTTTAATGAATAAATAAAATCTTTAAAAAATAATAATAAATTCCTTCTTCAGTTCTTCCTTCTCAGGCTCATGCTCAGTTATAGGAGTGCACTTTTGCTTGAGAATTTGTCAAGCATCTTGAGTCATCTTGCCTTTTCGAGTCTCAGACCTTTGTATGAATCTCTCTTTTCTCTGAATGACTTGAATCCATTCTTCAAGTTGTTCTCCTTGGTGGAGGTGTGGTTGGCATTGTGGGCCGAATAGTTCTTGACTGGAGGGCCTGCTTGTGCAATGCAGGACTTTTAGCGTCCTGGCCTCTGACAGTGCCAGGGGTTCTCAGCAGCTGGGCCTTTAGAGGATGTTGGGAAATTGGGGTAGGGTGTGGTGTCACAATGCTTGGCATGTAATGGGCAGGGCTCAGGATGCTCAAGTGCAAAGTCCTGCCTGGATGGTGGCGCCACCCTGTTGAGAAAGGCTATCCTAGGGCTGCCCAACATTCCCTGGAGATTATAGGGCTTGCTAGCTTGTTTGTTTGTCTTGGTTTCTCTCACTTCTGCCTTGTTGTAATCACTTCTTCCTTGTTGGTTAGAATTATGCAAAGGAGGTTGCCTCTTCCGCTCTTTGGTGAGCTTAACTTGACAGCAAGGTAAATTGAGAGTTTATCTGATGACCAGCAATTGATAACCGAGTGTTGGAGTCCTTGAGCCTCCCAGTTCTGCCAACAGTAGTGTCACCCTTCCTCTCTGGCAGAGGGTAGGAGGAATGGTATCCTCTCCCTCAGTATGGCTTTTATCTTTGTGCGTGTATCTCTCTCTCTTTAAGTAGGCTCCATGGCCAATGTGGGGCTTGCATTCATGACCCTGAGATTGAATCGTGTACCGACGGAGTCAGCTGGAGACCCCAATGTTCATGTGTCTCTTGGTTTCAGAGCACCAGTAGGTGCCCTCTCTGTACCCTTGCCCACAGTGCCCACTCCTTCCTCCCTTTTTCTTGAGCAAGGTGCAGGTTTTCATTCCCAGCTTATAGTTGAGTCTCATCTTGCCATATTTTTGTAATTCTTTTGAAATTTACTTTCTTGGGTTTATTACTGATACATCCTGTTGTTAGTATGTGGATTTCTGAAGCCATAGATTATATGCACAGATTATTTTTTTTTTTTTTTTTTTTTTTTTTTTTTTTTTTTTTTTTGACAGAAAGAGATCACAAATAGGCAGAGAGGCAGGCAGAGAGAGAGAGAGGGAAGCAGGCCCCCCGCTGAGCAGAGAGCCCGATGTGGGACTCGATCCCAGGACCCTGAGATCATGACCTGAGCCGAAGGCAGCGGCTTAACCCACTGAGCCACCCCAACTAGGCAGAGAGGCAGGCAGAGAGAGAGAGAGAGGGAAGCAGGCTCCCTGCTGAGCAGAGAGCCCAATGCGGGACTAGATCCCAGCACCCTGAGATCATGACCTGAGCCGAAGGCAGTGGCTTAACCCACTGAGCCACCCAGGCGCCCCTGCACAGATTATTTTAAAACTAATTTTCTCCCATGAAAAGTGAATATGATCTCATTGGTTGTCCAGTTTCAGAGCTCTGTCTGGAATTGTTTTCCTGACTACTTTTGGTTTAGAACATTTCTGATAGCTTGGTTGGATTTGTGTCTAGCTAGGAATCCTTCTCTAGTATCTTGCATCAGGGACCAGAAAATCAAATACATGGAGAGCCTTTTCTGTCCCAGAGTCTTTTTTTCCTCCCCAATACCCAGCTTCCTGTCCCTTCACTATCCTGATAATTAAACAAGTGTTTGAGCATGACCGTGAGCTCCCGGGGCTTTTAGATCCTGCCTTCAAGCTTGCCCTCATGGAACTTATTTGCTGTTTGGGGAGTGGGACAGAGTGGTCGTAGAATGAGATTTATTTATTCCCCATTCTGAAGGCTTCATTGTCCCCAGGGGAGCGTTTCTGATGAGTCCTGGGCACTGCAGGAGGACCAGATGGCAGTTGGCAGGTTGAGTGGTCTCTCAGGTTCCATGTTCTCCTTCCTCCAGGCTCAGGAAGAGGGGCGGGACCACACTTTCTCCACTGTAGGGGCCACAGCCACTGCAGCTAGCTTCCTTACAGAAGCTGACTGTTGCTTAGAAATGGAGCTCCTCTCGCAGTGGCAGTGGCTCTCCCCTCTCACTGTGGAGCTTGTTAAAAATCCCCATTTCAGGGGCGCCTGGGTGGCTCAGTGGGTTAAAGCCGCTGCCTTCGGCTCAGGTCATGATCCCAGGGTTCTGGGATCGAGCCCCGCATCGGGCTCTCTGCTCTGCGGACAGCCTGCCTCCTCCTCTCTCTCTCTGCCTGCCTCTCTGCCTACTTGTGATCTCTGTCTGTCAAATAAATAAATAAAATCTTTAAAAAAAAAAAAAAAAAAAAAAATCCCCATTTCAGACTCCACCCCACAGTTGCTGGACCAGAATTTCCAGGGCTGGGGCCTAAGCCCAGATGGTTGTGGTGGGCAGCTAGGGTTGACAAGCAGCAGCACCCCGTGGGAAGAAACTTGGTCGGGCGTATCGCCTGCCATGAAGCACCAGCATGTCCCAGCTGTCTATTCTGCGTGTTCATTTGATACACTGTCCTTCTCAGCCCACTCCATGCCGGGCACACCACACATCCTCCAACTTAGAACCTGTGACAATGGCTCAGTTCCCACTTCATCAGGAATTGTTTCCCCAGGGGGCCTTGTAAACTGTTGCCGGTGTGGTGGGAATGTGGGGTGCAAAGGATCTTTTGGGCTTGAAGTAGAGTCAGAGCCTCTGTGCCATTGTGAGCCATGACACCACACAAGGAAGGGCTTCCCGGTTGCAAAAGGGTGCATGGGCTGGACCAACAAGGAGGAAGCCAGGGCCATTGAGGAAGCTGTCCTGCCTGCTCAGCTGGGTGGTACTCTAGGGATGCAGAAGAAGGTACCCAGGAGATGTGGAGGAGGCTTTTGTACCAGGAACATGAGGCCAGGTTGGGATATTGGAGGGATTGTGTCACTGCAGGTGTCTGAGAATGGAGGAATATTGGGAAGGTGAGCAGGCAGGCCCACCTTGGGTCTTGGGTCATGATGCCTGCTTGAGGTTGACTGGAGTTGTTGGAGAATCGGTGGTGCACAGTTGAAAAACAAGCGACAGACTGTAGACTGAAGACCTCTCAGGCAGGGCCCTGAAGTAGTTAGTCCCCGTGGTCATGCTTTCTGGATGAAATGGCATTTGCTGCCTGGACTATTTGTATAATAATCCCTCATTTGCAAAAGGTTCTGTTATGTACATCAGGGTTTCCCCTTCGTTGTGTTCAGCTCTGGGTCTTACTACCCCTGTTTTGAAGCTGAGGAAACAGAGGGCCAGTGAAAGGCTCCTTCCTGTCCCCCTCCCATCCCAGACTAGATGTTCTCTTCGCGGAGTGTCCGTGCTGACACAGAGTTCTGAAATCACACTTACGCACTGGGTAGAAAACCTGGTGGGTATGCATTTGCTCCTAGTCTTTGACATCTGACTCATAGCTTAATAAATCTTGGTCGAAAGAAATCAGGTCTGTAGCACCTTCTTGCACCCCTGCTGCGTGGCTGCCCTGTGCAGGGGTCCGAGGGTGTTTAAACAGAGGTCTGGTGACCAGCCCAAAGAGGAGGCGATGTGTCTGCAGAAGACAGTTACTTATCCCACTGAGTTCCGTGGGGTCACTGAAGTGGGGGCCTGTCTTGGTCTAGGGCACGGGTTTGAGGGGACCATTGTGGCTCCAGGCCTCTTAACCAGACCAGAGCCAGTCTAGTCCACACTCTGCAATTTGGTCATCCATGGTGTTGGCACTTGGTTTAATTTGAGGGAGTCAGGAGGGATCTTAATGTGTGGTACTTTCCCCTATTTGACACCCCTTTATGCTTTGTTAATCAACAGGAGCTTGAAGAAATCCGCAAATGTGGAATGAAAAACTTCCGTAACATCCAGGTTGATGAAGCTAATTTATTGACTTGGCAAGGGCTTATTGTTCCTGTGAGTATTGAACACTTCCACTTCTTACCAGATTATTCTTCAAGGTGATGTGTGTGCTGGGCTGACCTCTCTGCTCCCAAGTAGGCTCTTAGGTGAGGCAGCCAAGAGATATGCAGAAGTGGGCTGACACTCTAGGATATAATAAGGCAGGAACTTTAGCCTCGGGTGCCTGAGTAGAGTGCCGTCTTTGCACTGGTTT
This sequence comes from Meles meles, assembly GCF_922984935.1. NCBI lineage: Eukaryota > Metazoa > Chordata > Mammalia > Carnivora > Mustelidae > Meles > Meles meles. The sequence continues at coordinate 31,104,154 of NC_060077.1, read as the reverse complement.
TGTAAGATTCTGGGGGGGCCCAAGCTTTCCACGTCTGTGGTTAATGCCCAGGGAAAGGAGTGTGTTTTTGTGCTTCGCTCTTCCCTGGCTTCTCCGTGCCTGGCCCCATTTGTCCGGACGGGGCTGCCTTCTCTGACCTCTCTTGGGAGATGGTGGCCTTTCCCATCTAGATCTTTTCTTTTCTTCCCTGCCCGGTTTTGCATCTGTGTGTCTAAGCCTCTGGACACTTGTGTTCCAGGCTTTATTCCTGGTACCCTCCAATATGTGCCTTCTGTTGGTTCCAAATCCCTTTGTCTAATGGCCTGCCTGGTCCCCTCACCCAGTGTCTTGTTTGGGGCTTCTGCCTCTACTTTCTGACCCCCACAGTTCCTGTTCCCTCTGCCTCACAGACTTCTGCCGTCAGATCGGCCCAGGCTTGCTCCTAACAATGGCCTTCCTGTAGCCTTACTGTCCTCTTGATTTAGTGTCTGCTCTTTCTCCATCCTCTCATCTCCTAACCCCTTGAGAGCCTCATCCTGTACAAACTCCAGTTTGCAATCCCAGTTTCTCCCACCCTCCTAGAACCATCTCACAGTGAGCACATGGGTTCCCCTCTGTCCTCAGCACCTCAGCCTCAGCAGCCCTAGAGCCTGCTCGCCTCTCCAGCCTTTGGAGCCCGTGCAGCCCCTGGTTCTGTGACCTTGTACCACTCACTCCTGTCTTGCTGCTGCTTCCTGTGAGCTCTCAGACATGCACCTTGTTTAGTCTTCTGCCTTTCTTTCGTGCTGTTTCTTGGGCCCCTGCTTCATCCAGCATCATAGATGACTAGATTATTGCTGTACGTGAAGGAGTCCTGTCCTTGCCTCTGTTCCTGCCCTCTCCCCAGAGCCACACCTTCTGTCCATGAGGTGGCCTCACTCGGACGTCGTGTGCCTTCCAGTTTCCCCAGCTCACAGCTCAGACTTCATCGCGAGTGCTCCCTTCCTTCCTGTTCTTCAGTCTCCACTGCCTCCTCTTTTCATCCCCACTTTCCCCATGAGCCTCAGGCCCTTTTCCTGTGCCTGTCCCTGCACTACATTGTTGTGCAGAATCTTTCCTTATGGGCAGATTGGCTACTTTGCCAAAGCAGAACACAGAACATGCTGACTCTAGAGGCTTTCTTCTTAATGCCGATTATAGGTCATGCCTTTTTAAAAAGTCCTTGCAACTTGAAAAGCAGATACTGGATTCATGCTTTATTTTCATGCTTATTTGAATAATGAAGGAAAGATACGCTTTTGTAGTGTTTTCAGTACACATTCAGAAATTTTAAATGTGGGAGCATCCAATCTGGTTTTGAGGATGAGTCTTTAAGATTTCTCCAGGCTTGCAGATGGTGCGACTCAGGGCACAGTGCGTAGGTGGTAGAGGAGCCCCTGGGTGGGTGGGAAGGTTCAGCCAGTAACCCCGGGGCTTACCTGCTGTAGAGAATTGTTAGGTGCTAAGTGGAAGGGTGGCCAGGACCATCTGACCTGTCCCTTTTCTAATTGCGGTTTTGTATCCTACTGACATAAGAAGAGTTAATCCATGGATCTATTGAAAAATGACAAGAATGAATGGGATGGTTTTAAGTAGTCAGACTTGGGGCAGTCTCCCCCATGACTTCAGTGGCCTGAGAGTGCGGTCGGCTCCAAGGGTAGGTGGCTGTCAGCAGGCTCAGCCCAGAGCATTTCCCAAGGCCTCCCTCTGGTGTCATGTTGGCAGAGCCTGTGGAATGGGCTGCGATTTCGTAAGTCCAAGGTGGAGACTGTCGTGGTAGAATGCAGCATGCTTGGGTTGAGTCTCTGGGGACTGTCCAGGACAAAGCCTTACTTTCCATTTATGGAAGCTGAGTCCAGAGACAGTAGGCCATAGCTACTGTCTCCCCATTGCACTGCCTCTTCCCATTTCTCTTTTGTGTCCTTACTATGGTCACTGCCCAGGGACCCTGGCTTGGTGTAAGGAGTGTTTCAAGGAGGTAGTTACGGTGCTCTTGGCAACCGACCCCTCAACGGTCTTCACTAGTACCCCACACCTGGGCCTCCGGTCTTGCTGTACCATAGGGCCCGAGTCAGTAGGGGGAAATCTCCCCAGACTCACCTGGGGTACACCCAGCTGGGGTGAAGGCAGGGCCAGGCTGGTAAAGCATAGTAGTCCAGACGCATGCCTTGACCACCTGTTCCTAGTCCTCTAGGAGCGGCTTAGTAAATACTGTAGCTCAGAGAAGGGGCAGACCCAGACTCACCAGAGAGGAAAGATGGGAGTGAACCAGATGTGGTGCTTCCTTGAGACATTTCACTGTTACCAAGGCAGTTCAGGCGTATTCCCTTTAAACTCTTGTTTTTATATAATTCTTTTTTCATTTGAAATTCAGAGGTGATAGCTAAGGAAGAAAATGATCTTGTAATCCTATCGTGAAGAAATGCAGTAAGTTTTGGGGCACCTGCCCTTCAGGAGCTGGAGGCATAGTGGTGAGCCTTCTTGAATTTCTCACCCAATAAGCACGTTCACTCTTCATCATTAACGTTATTCCTCCTAGCCTTTTTAATGGACCATTTCCATCATTTAGTCATTGCCTCGAAACTCTTTGTGAATGTAACTTTTGATAACTGTACAATACCCCATAATATTTGTGTTATCATTTATTCAGTCATTCCTTAATTTTGAATTCTTTTTTCCATTTTTAAGATAATTTATCCATGAACATCTGTACGTGAAAATCTTAGCATCTTTGTTTATTTTAGGTTTGATTTTTTATTAAAGTTTTTATTTATTTTTTTAAAGTAATCTCCATACCCAACTTTTTTTTTTTAAGGTTTTATTTCTTTATTAGAGAGAGAGAGTGCACAAGTAGGCAGAGTGGCAGGCAGAGGGAGAGGAGGAAGCAGGCTCCCTCCTAAGCAGAGAGCCCGATGTAGGGCTTGATCCCAGTACTCTGGGATTGTGACCTAAGCAGAAGGCAGAGGCTTAACCAACTGAGCCACCCAGGCGCCCCATACCCACCATTTTTTTTTTTTTAAAGATTTTTATTTTATTTATTTGACAGAGAGAGAGAGATCACAAGTAGGCAGAGAGGCAGGCAGAGAGAGAGGAGGAAGCAGGCTCCCTGCAGAGCAGAGAGCCCGACGCGGAGCTCGATCTCAGGACCCTGAGATCATGACCTGAACCGAAGGCAGCGGCTCAATCCACTGAGCCACCCAGGTGTCCCGTATACCCACCATTTTTTAAAGTCACCCCCTACCCAACTCAAAACCTTCCTGAGATTGAGAGTTGAACACTCTGCTGACTGAGCCAGGCACCCCGTATTTTATGTTTGATCTTAAGATAGTCGTAGTCTGACTGGGAGGATGAGGGTTATATTATATATACCTATAAGCCTGCTTATTGTCAAGTTATTTCCCAGAAAGGTTGTGCCAGTTTATACTTTATGGGCACCATCTGCACCAGTGCCTGTGCTTGTCCTTGTCCGTTGTGGAGGTTTCTGGGTGTTACTGAAGTGGGCTCTGAATGGCAGTAGTTCAACCCCCAGGCTGTGGGGTCTGATTGCCCCAGGTGAGATCCCTAGCTCTGCCTCTGACTGGTTTGGGAATCTCTGGCAGGTTAAGCAGTTTGTCCTGGTATCCTCACATCTAAAAGGAGTACTCATCTCTCTGGTTGTTGTCCAAGTTCAGTAAGTGCGTGTGTGTGTGAAGTGCTTAGTCTCACTCTTATTATTAAAGTCTTTGTGGGGCTCCTTGCAAAACTATTGGTGGTATGTAGCAAAGAGCCTATGAAACAAGTATACGGAAAGAAATCATTGTGCCAGTGTGACAGGTGCAAAGATACTCAGTTGGATTTGTCTTAGTCCCATTCAGGCTGTTACAGAACAAAATACCAAATACTGGTTAGTTTAAAACAACAGAATTTTACTTCTCACAGTTCTGGGACCTGGAAGTCCAAAATCAGAGTGCAGGTCTGGGGAGGGCCTTGTTCTTGGTCACACGCTTCCCCTCCATGTGAGGGAAGGAGCAAGCTAGCTCTCTGGGGCCTGTTAAAAGGTGCTAATCCCCTTCATGAAGGCCCTTCCCTAGTAATTTAACAGCTTCCTAAAGGCCCCATCTCCTAACACCATCATGTTAGGCATTAAGTTTTCAGTGTATGACTTGTGGGGCTACACAAACATTCAGACCACAGTAATGTGCATTTTCTAATTTTGTCATTGCAGTTGAAGGTTTTGTTATTAATTTATTGCCTATTTATATTTTCCGTAACCTGTTATCTGTAGGCATTTTAGTATGCTGCTTTGTTGAATTGTAGGAATTCTGTATATTAGTCCTTTGTGTCTAGGAAAAATATTTTTCATCTTATTGTTTTCTTTCCTTCCTTGTTTATTCAAGAATTCTTAACTTGAAAGTTTCTCTTAAAATTTAAGAAATTTTTTGCTTCATTAATTTTTTTATTGTAAAATACATTTGACATAAAATTTGCCATTTGTAAGTATACAATTCAGTGACATTAATTATTTTCAAAATGTTGTGCGACCACCACTATCTAGTTCCAAAATTTTCCATCACTCAGAGAAACTGTATCCATTCAGTAACAACACCCTACTTCCCATGGCCCCCCAACCCCTGGGAGCCTCTAATCTACTGTTTATGAATTTAACTATTAGAGATGTTTTATGTAAATCATATAATACTTGTCCTTTCATTCTGGCTTATTTCTCTTAGCATAATTTTTTAGGGTCATCTACATGGTACCGCAGACCAGAACTTCATTCATTTTTTATGGATGCAGAATGTTCCACTTTGTTTTTATACCACATTTTGTTTATCCATTTATCTCTTGATGGAAACTAGGGTGGAAAAAAAGACACTAGGGTGGTTTCTACCTTTTGGCTGTTGTGAACATTGGCATACACCATGTGTACTCTGCTTGAGTCCTGTTTTCAGTTCTTTTGGGTGTATATGTAGGAGTAGAATTGCTGGATCATATGGTAATTCCATGTTTTTAAACTTACTGAGGAACCGCCAAACTGATTTTCACAGTGGCTGCCCTGTGTATAAGCATTCCAGTTTTCCCTACATCCTCACCAACATTTGTTATTTTACTTTTTTTTGTTGTTGTTATTTTATTTTTTAAAAAAGGTATACCCCCGGGGCACCTGGGTGGCTCAGTGGGTTAAAGCCTCTGCCTTTGGCTCAGGTCATGATCTCAGGGTCCTGGGATCCAGCCGCGCATTGGACTCTCTGCTCAGCAGGGAGCCTGCTTCTCCCTCTCTCTGTCTGCCTCTGCCTACTTGTAATCTCTGTCTGTCAAATAAATAAATAAAATCTTTTAAAAAAAAAAAAAGGTATACCCATTCCAGTAGATGTGAAGATGGTATCTCATTGTGGGTTTGACTTTTTTTTCCCCCTCATGGCTATGTATGTTGAATATCTTTTCATTTTTTTTTTTAAAGATTTTTATTTATTTATTTGACAGAGAGAGATCACAAGTAGATAGAGAGGCAGGCAGAGAGAGAGAGAGGGAAGCAGGCTCCCTGCTGAGCAGAGAGCCCGATGCGGGACTCGATCCCAGGACCCTGAGATGATGACCTGAGCCTAAGGCAGCAGTTTAACCCACTGAGCCACCCAGGCGCCCTGCTTGTTGGCCATTTGTATATGTTCTTTGGGGAAATGTTAATTCAAGCAAGGCCTTTGCCCTCTTTCCTTTTCTTTCTTTTTTCCTTTTTTCTGTTTTGAAGTAGGCTCCATGCCCAGTGTGGAGTCTAGCATGGGGCTTGACCCTGAGATCAAGACCTGAGCTGAGATCAGGAGTCAGACACTTAACCATCTGAGCCACCCAGGTGCTCCAAGATTTACGTTTTTTAGAGCAGTTTTAGGTTCACATTAACATTAAGAGAAAAGAATAGAGATTTCCTACATACCCTCTGGCCCCACACATGCCTAACCTCCCCCATTATGGACATTTCTTACCAGAGGTATATTTTTTATGATTGATGAACCTACATTGTCACATCATAATCACCTAAACCCATTAGGGTTCATCGTTGGTGTTGTAAATTCTATGAATTTGGAAAAATGTATAATGGCACATATCTGTTACTGTAGTATCATACAGAGTATTTTCACTGCCCTACAATCCTCTGTATTCTACTTTTTCATTCCTCCCCGCCCCTCTCCCCCACCCGTTGCCCCATGCCCACAGCAACCATTAATCCTTCTATTCTCTCCGTAGTTTTGCCTTTTCTACAATGCTGTTTGGTTGGATTCATACAGTATGTAGTCTTTTCGGCCTGGCTTTTCTGAGTTATAATCATATACAGTTAAGTTTCCTTCGTGTCTTTTCATGGGTTGATAGCTGCTTGCTTTTTCACACTGAATAATATTCTGTTGTCTGGATATACCACAGTTTATTTATCTGTTCTTGTTTGCTTCCAAGTTTTGGCAGTTATAAATAAAGCAGCTATAAACATTTTTAGTTGGGTGTTTGTGTTCTCCTCTTTAAGTTGTAGGAGTCCTTTATATGTTAGAGATATTAAACCCTTATCAGATAATATGATTTGCAAATATTTTCTCCCATTCGGTGGGCTGTCCTTTCACACTTTTGGTAGTGTCTTTTTTTTTTTTTTTTAATTCATGTATAGTTGACACACAATGTTACATTAGTTGGATAGTGTTCTCTGATGCACGGAAGTTTTTAATTTTAATGAAGTACATTTTATCTGTTTTTTCTTTTGTTGCCTGTGCTTTCAGTATCATATTTAAGAAACCATTGCCAAACCTAAGTTATACAGGTCTTCTCCTTCCCGTTTTTTTTTGTTTTTTTGTTTTTTTTTAAAGTAAACACACCTCATGTGGGCATTGGACCCATGACACTGAGAGCAAGAGTCTTGTGTTCTACCCACTGAGCCAGCCAACCCCCCCTCCATTTTCTTCTAAGGATGTTTATATTTTAGCTCTTAAATTTATGTCTTTGATCCATTTTAAGTTAATATTTATATGTAAAAATTATATATGTAAAGGTCCACATTCCTTATTTTGCATGTGGACATCCAGTTTTCCCAGTACCATTTGTTGAAGAGACTGCTCTTGATCTTGGCGTCTTTGTCAGAAATCAGTTGAGCATATATGTGGGGGTTTATTTCTGGACTCTGAGTTCTATTTTGTTGGTCTGTGTGTCTGTCTGTTTACCAGCCACACTGTTTTGGTTACTGTAGCTTTGTAGTAAGTTTTGAGATCAGAGGTGCGAGTCCTCCAACTTTGGTCTTCCTTTTCACTTTTTTTTTTTTTTTTTTGTAAAGATTTTATTTATTTATTTGAGAGAGGGAAAGAGAGAGCACAGCAGGGGGAGCAGCAGAGGGAGAAGTGGGCTCCTGACTGAGCAGGGAGCCTGAAACAAGGCTCGACACAAGACTAGGATCATGATCTGAGCCAAAGGGAGACCCTTAACAACTGAGCCATCCAGGTGCCCCAGACTGTTTGCTTTCTTTTCTTTTTTAAAGTAAACCCTCTCCCCAACATGGAACTCAAACTCACAACCCCAAGATCAAGAGTTGCATGCTCTACCAACTGAGCTAGTCAGGTGCCCCTTTGCTCTTCTTTTACGAGATTCTTTTGGCTGTTCAGAGTTCTTTGAGATCTCATAAGAATTTTAGGATGGGTTTTTCTATTTTGCAAAAATAACACTTGGGATTTTAGTGGAGCTCTTGAATCTTGAGATCACTTTGGGTGATATTTTCACCTGAATATTCAGTCTTTCAGTCCATGAACCCAGGATGTCTTTTCACATATTAGGTCTTTAATTTCTTTTAGCAGTGCTTTGTAATTTTCAGTATGTAAATTTTATGTCTCTATTAATTAGCTCAGACTGCCATAACAAAACACCGTAGACTGGATGGCTTAAACGACAGTAATTAATTTTTTCACACTTCTGGAAGCTAGATGTCCTAGATCAGGGTCCGGCAAGGTCACTTTCTGGTGAGGACTCATCCTGGCTTGCAAATGGCTACCTACTTTGTGCTCCCATGAAGAGGGAGAGGAAGAGCAAGGGAGTTCTTTGGTGCTTCTTGTAAATATAGTAGGTTCTCCCCCACCCTAACCTGCAGTTCAGTTGCCCATAGTCAACTGTGATCCCAAAGCAGATGATCTTCCTTCTGACATACCTTCAGGTCAGTATAGTAGCCTGACACTACGTTAGGATGCCTATGTGATTTACCTTACTTCATCTCATCTGATGCTTACGTGATTCATCTTACATCATCTGATCACATCATCACAAGAAGAGTGAGTACAGTACTGTGAGATATTTTGAGAGAGACCACATTCGCATAACTTTTATTATGGTATATTGTTATAATTGTTCTTTTTTTTTGTCAGTCTCTTACTGTGCCTAATTTGTAAATTAAACTTTATCATAGGTATGTATGCATAGGAAACAACATAATATATAGAGAATTTGGTACTATCTGTGGTTTCTTTTTTTTTTTTCTATCTGTGGTTTCTGATACCCATTGTGGGCCTTAGAAAGATTACCATGTGGATAAAGGGGGACTACTGTATATTAATCCTGTTGGATCAGGGCTCCACCGTATAACCTCACTTAGTCTTAATTATTTGCTTACCCCAGATACAGTCACATTGGGGTTTGGGGCTTCAGTGTATGATTTTGGAGGAAACACATTTTATTTCTAGGTATTTTATTCTTTTCAATGTTATTTTGAATGGACTTGTTAATTTCCTTTTTTGGATTATTCATTGTGTATAGAAATGGCACTGATTTTTGTGTTGCTTTTGTATCTTGCAGTTTTTCTGAGCTCATTTATTCTAACTGTGTGTTAGGGTTTTCTGTGTATGAGATCAGGTCCTCTCTGAGTACAGGTAGTTTTATATTTTCCATACCAGTTTGGATATCTTTTACTTCTTTTTCTTGCCTACTTGTCCTGGCTAGAAGCACCAGCACTTTGTTGAATGAAGTGCCAAAAGTGGCATCAATGTTTTATTCTTGATTTCAGGGGGAAAATGTTCAGACTTTCACCATTGAGTAGGATGTTGGCTATAGCTTTTTTATATATAGCTTTTGTGGTGTTCTCTACCTAGTTTATAAAGTGTTTTTTCCCTGAAAGCGTGTTAAGTTTTTGTCAAGTGCTTTTTCTGCATCACTTGAGATGATGTGTTTTTTTCCTTTATTCTATTAGTGTGGTGTATTACATTGACTGATTTTTTTTTTTTTTTATATTTAGGCATCCTTGCATTCCTGGAATGAATACTACTTGGGTATAATCGTTATATGCTTTCGAATTCATTTTGCTAGTGTTTTGTTGAAGATTCTGGCTCAAAACTCATAAGGGATTTTGTAATTTTCTTGTAGTGTCTTTGGCTTCAGTGTTAGGGTGATGCTGGCCTTATATAATGAGTTATGAAGTGTTCCCTCTTTGGAAGAGTTCTGGAAGGATTGGTGTTAATTCTGTACACATTTGGTGTAGGTTGTCAGTAAAACCATCTGATTAGGACTCATCTCGTTGGGAGGTTTTTGATTGCTGATTCAGTCTCCTTAGTCATTACAGGTTTATTTCCATTTTCTTTTTGTGATTCAGTTTTAGTAGATTTAATGTTCCTGAGGGTTTGTCCACCTCATCTAAGTTCTCGAGTTTGTTGTTATACACAGCTGTTCATGGTACTCTTACAGTCTTGTTTATTTCTGTAAAATTGGGAGTAATGCTTCCACTTTCATTTCTCATTAGAGTAATGTGAGTCTCCTTTCTTTTCCTTAGTCAGCCTAGGCGAAGGTTTATCAGTTTCGTTGATCTTTTCAAAGAACCAGCTTTTGGTTCCATTGATTTAACTCTATTGTTTTTCTACACTCTGTTTCATTTATCTTCTCTGTAATTGTTATTTACTTTCTGCTAGCTTTGGGTTTCGTTTATTCTTCCTTTCCTCATTCCTTAAGGTGTCCAGTTAGGTTATTGATTCGAGATCTTCCTTTATTGTTACTCTTAGTGTTCACAGCTGTACATTTCCCTCTGAGCACAACTTCCATTGCATCCCTGAAGTTTTTGGTCTGTTGTGTTTAAATTTTCATTTATCTCAAGGTATTTTCTAATTTCCCTTGTGATTTTTTTTTCCTTGACCCATTGTTTGTTTGTTTGTTTTGTTTTTTAAAGATTTTATTTATTTAACAGAGAGAGAGAGAGGTCACAAGTAGGCAGAGAAGCAGGCAGAGAGAGGGGGAAGCAGGCTCCCTGCTGAGCAGAGAGCCAGACACGGGGCTCGATCCAAGGGGCTCGATCATGACCCCAGCCGAAGGCAGAGGCTTTGACCCACTGAGCCACCCAGGTACCCCTTGTTTGTTTTGTTTTGTTTTGTTTCCCTTGTTTGTTTTTTAAGAATATGTTTAATTTCCACATATTTGTGAGCTTTCCAGTTTTCCTTTTGTTATTGACTTCTGGTTGCATTCCATAACAGCCAAAATATATACTTTGTGTGACTTAATGTGATTTATTGTGGAGAATGTTTCACAGGCACTTGAAAAGAATGTGTATTCTGCTGTTGTTAGAGTGTTCTGTATATGTTAGGTCTAATTGGTTGTTCAAGTACTCCCGTTTCCTTGTTGGTCTTCTCTCTTGTTCTCTTAGTGAAAATGGGGTATTGGGGGTGCCTGGGTGGCTCAGTTGGTTAAGCCACTGCTTACGGCTCTGGGCATCATCCCAGAGTCCCGGGATCGAGTCCTGCCTCGGGCTCCCAGCTTGGCAGGGAGTCTGCTTCTCCCTCTGACCTTCTCCTCTCTCATGTTCTCTCTCTCTCTCAAATAAATAAATGAAATCTTTAAAAAAAAAAAAAAGAAAAGAAAAGAAAATGGGATATTAAAATCCCCAAAGATTGTTTTAGAATTTATATTTCTTATATTTCTCCCTTCATTTCATCAATTTTTGCTTAATGTATTTTGGTTCATATGTTTGTTGTGTATAGGTTTATAATTGTTGTATCTTCTTGATGGATTGAACGTTTGTCAATATATAATGTCCTTTGTTGTATTCTTTACTTAAAATCTATCTAGTTTGATATTAATACAGTCCCCGTAGCTCTCTTTTGGTTAGTAATTTCATGGAATATCTTTTTCCATCTTTTACTTATTTTTTTTTTAAAGATTTTATTTATTTGACAGAGAGAGAGAGAGATCACAGGTAGGAAGAGAGGCAGGCAGAGAGAGAGGGGGAAGCAGGCTCCGGCTGAGCAGAGAACCTGATGCAGGGCTTGATCCCAGGACCCTGAGATCATGACCTGAGCTGAAGGCAGAGGCTTAACTCTCTCTTCCCCAAGGGGGCCCTGTTACTTCTGACTTCTTTATGTCTTTGTAAAGAGAGTCTCTTGCAATCATCATATAGATGGATGGCATTTTCTTATCCATTCTGGAAATCTTTGTCCTTTTAAAAAAGATTTTATTTATTTATTTGCCAGAGAGAGAGTCAGCACAGGGTTTGGGTTGGGGTTAGCACAAGCGAGCACAAGCAGGGGGAGTGGCAGGCTGAAGGAGAAGCAAGGTCCGGGCTGAGCAAGGAGCTCAGCTCGGATCAGGACCTGAGCCAAAGGCAGCCACTGTTTAACTGCCAGTTATCCTATCTCTGTCTTTTAAGTGGAGAGATTATCCATTTACATTTCAAGTAATTACTGATAAAGTATTTACTTCTGTTATTTATCTCTTTGTTTTCTGGGTGTCTTAAATGCTTTTTGTTTCTAAATTCCTGTATTATTGCCATATATGTTGATTTTTTGGTAGCATACCATTTTGATTCCTTTCTTTCCTTTTATGTATACTTACTAGTTATTTTCTTAGAGGTTAACTTGGGGATTACAATTAACATCTTAATCTGTTAACAACTTGGTTTGAATAATACTAACTTAATTTTACTCGTTTTTAAGCACTCTTCTCCTATACATCTCTATTATCTCCCATTTTTATTTCTTTTATATATTTTTTATTTTTTTAAAGATTTTATTTACTTATTTGTTAGAGAGAGTACAAGCAGAGGGAGTGGCAGGCAGAGAGAGAAGCAGGCCGTCTACTGAGCAGGGAGCCTGATTTGGAACTCCATCCGAGGATCCTGAGAGTGTGACCTGAGCCGAAGGCAGACACTTCACTGAGCCACCCATGCGGCCCTACCTCCCACGTTTATATTGTTACTGTTGCAAAGAGCAGTTAAAACCCAAGTATAGGGGCGCCTGGGTGGCTCAGTGGGTTAAGCCGCTGCCTTCGGCTCAGGTCATGATCTCAGGGTCCTGGGATCGAGCCCCGCATCGGGCTCTCTGCTCAGCAGGAAGCCTGCTTCCTCCTCTCTCTCTCTGCCTGCCTCTCTGCCTACTTGTGATCTCTCTCTGTGTGTCAAATAAATAAATAAAATCTTAAAAAAAAAACAAACCCAAGTATAATAATCTATATTACTAGCTTTTCTATTTTTCTGTGTAGTTAAATTTATTATTCTTTATTTCTTCATATGGCTTTAAGTTACTGTCCCTTCATTTAGCCTGTTGGACTCTTGTATTTCTTTTAGGGAAAGTGAAGATTCTCCCAGCTTTTTATTTGTTTGTTTGTTTAAGATTTATTTATTTATTTATTTGACAGATACGGAGAGGTAGGCTTCCTGCTGAGCAGGGAGCCGGATGTGGGGCTTGATCCCAGGACCCTGGGATCACCACCTGAGCTGAAGGCAGATTCTTAATGACTGAGCCACCCAGGCGTCCCCCCCCCCCCAGCTTTTTTAAAAATCTGGGAATATTTTAATTTCTCACTCATTTTTGGAGGATAGTTTTTGCTGATATCTTTATCTCTCAACCCCTTGAATATGTCATCCCACTGCCTTCTGACCTCCATGGTTTCTAGTGAGAAATCATTCATCTTACTGAGGATCTAAGAAATCACTTCTCTTTTACAGCTTTCAATATTATCTCTTTGTCTAGGGCACTTAGGTGACTCATTTGGTTAAGCATCTAACTCTTGGTAGTAGCTCTACGTCTTGCTCTCAGGGCAACATTGGGCTCCACACTGGGCTTGGAGCCTACTTTAGAAAAAGATTATTGGAGTGCTTGGGTGGCTCAGTCATTGAGTGTTTGCCTTTAGCTCAGGTCATGATCCCAGGGTCCTGGGATTGAGCCCCACATCAGGCTCTCTGCTCGGCAGGGAGCCTCTTCCCTCTCCTTCTCCCTCTGCCTGTAGCTACCTCTGCTTGTGCTTTAAAAAAAAAAAAAAAGACCATCTCTTTGTCTTCGGTGGTTTGACTGTGTGTTTTGGTATAGATCTCTTTGAGTTGATTCTGCTTGGAGTTCATTAAGCTTCTTGTATATGTAGTTTATCTTTTATAGAATTTGGAAAGTTTTTGCACTTTTTTTTGCCTGTCTTCTCTTGCTTAGCCTTCTGGGGGTCCCATAATGTGTGTTTTGGTCTTCTTGATGGTGTTACATATTTCCCTAGGCTCTGTTCACTTTTCTTCATTTCTTTTTCTTTCTGGTCCTCAGACTGGATAATTGTCCTAACTTCAGGCAGTTCTTTCTGATTGTTCCACTTGCTGAATTCTACTGTCAAACTCCTCTGCTGTGGCTTTTATTTCAGTTATTGTGTTTTTCAGCTCCAAAATTTCTGTTTGTTTCCTTTTTATAATTTCAGTCTTGGTGTTCTCATTTTGTTCAGAAATCATTTTCCTGGTTTCATTTAGTTCTTATTCTTAGTCCATGATTTCCTTTATCTCTTTGATCATGTTTAAGACTATTGATTTTAGGGGCACCTGGGTGGCTCAGTGAGTTAAAGCCTCTGCCTTCTGCTCAGGTCATGATCCCAGGGTCCTGGGATCAAGCCCCACATCGGACTCTCTGCTCAGCGGAGCAGGGACCCTGCCTCCCCCCTCTCTGCCTGCCTCTCTGCCTACTTGTGATCTCTGTTAAATAAATAAATAAAATCTTTAAAAAAAAAAAAAAAAAGACTGTTGATTTTAGGGGTGCCTGCCTGGCTCAGTCAGAAGAGCATGTGACTCCTAATCTCTGAGTTGTGAGTTCAAGCCCTACATTGGGTGTAGAGATTACTTAAATAAATGAATAAATAAAAACTTAAAAAAAAAAAACCATTGATTTTAATTCTTTGTCTAGTAAGTCCAGTGTTTAGACTTCTTTAGGGATGGTTTCTGTGGATTGGCTTTATTCCTTTAAATGGGTCACACCTTTTCTCTCTTTCGTTCTTTTTCTTTTTTTTTTTTAAGATTTTATTTTTGGGGCATCTGGGTGGCTCAGTTGGTTAAACGTCTGAGTCTTTTTCTTTTTTTTCTTTTTAAAGATTTTATTTATTTGATCGAGAGAAAGCACAAGCAGGGGGGAATGGCAGGGAGAGGGAGAAACAAGGTCCTCGCTGAGCAAAGGGCCTGATGCCGCACTTGATCCCAGAACCCTGGGATCATGACCTGAGCTGAAGGCAGACATTTAACCAACCCAGTGAGCCACAAAGGTGCCCCAAGCGTCTGACTCTTGATCTCAGGGTCATGAGTTCAAGCTCTGTGTTTGGCTCCATGCTGGGCATAGAGCCTACTTTAAATTGAGGGGGGGGGTTATTTTATTATTTATTTATTTTTAAAGATTTATTTGAGAGAATGTGTGTCAGCATGAGTGGAGGGAGGGGCAGACCGAGTGGGGAAGCAGACTCCTTGCTGACAACACTGAGATCATGACCTGAGCTGAAATCAAGAGTCAGCTGTTCAGCTAACTGAGGCACCCAAGTGCCCTGAGATTTTATTTTTAAGTAATCTTTATACCCAGGGTTGGACTTGAATTTTTAACCCCAGGATCACATACTCTATGGACCTAGGCCAGCCAGGCACCTCTCCTTTTCTTTGTGTACTTTGTGGTCTTTGTTTTTGGTGGTGGTGTTGAAAACTGGATATTTGAATATTATAATGTGGAATCAGATTCTTCCCCTTGCCCAGGATTTGCTGTTTTTTGTTTGTTTGTTTGTTTTGTCTTTTAAGTGATCTCTACAGCCAAGGTAGGGCTTGAACACACAACCCCAACATCAATAGTCACATGTTCTACTGACTTAGCCAGCCTGGTGCCCTGGGGTTTGCTCTTCTTGACTGTTAAAGGTTTCATTTGTGTTTTACCCATGTTAGGGCTGTAATTTCCTTGAATGTCAAAAGCCTAAAAATTAAAAAAAAAAAAAAAAAAAAAGTTTCTCTCAGTCTGTGCAGACTGGCTCCGTGCTGGGATACTACTTTAACATGTAGCCGTGTCAGCTGCAATTCTCCTATAGCCTTCACTTGTTGCTTGCATTGAGGCTACAATTAGCCAATGGTGAAAGTTACAGATCGGCTCAGGACTTTGCCCAGCAGTTAGCCTGCCCTAGGCATATGCATCGCTTTCTCAATTCCCCAGTATCCCAGGGCACATTTGAAGGCCCTTGTTCTCCCCAGTTTCTCCTTGGCTTTTCCTCGTTTGCTTTAGGAAGTCTGTAGTATGTTTCAGTCACTCTCTTTGCTCCAGTTGGCTATGGGCTTTTCATTGCCTCTCAGTGTTTTTGAGCAGGGCCGGGATTTCCCACCCCTGTGTGGATTCTGAGTTAGGCAAAACAAAGGTAAGAGCCTTGTAGTCAGCCCCTCAGGTTGCCCTAAGACCGGTTTGAACAGACAGACACAGTAATTTGCAAGTAAAGTCTGCTCTGCTACCTCTGGAACGAGGGACCAGGGCCCCATGCTGGAAATAGAGGCTGCCTTCAGTCCTGCCAGGGAGCGCGGGTGGAGTAAAAGCGAGTAAAATTGCCACAAAGCTTTCCCGCCAGTTTTCAGTTGCTCTTTTCTTGATTCTGCATTCATTCTGTTGCTGTAAACCTTGAATTGTTTTCCATAGTTCATACAAAGTTGGTTCTGACAGTTTCTGTGGGTGTGGGTTTTTTGTTTCTTTGTTTTGTTTTATGTTTCTGTGGAAGGGAGTTTGGAGCTGCTTGCTTTTCCATTTTGCTGATGTTGCTCTCTAAATTTGTAAATTTTAATCAGGAATGAGTGGATTTCATTAAAGGCCATATTACTGTCAATTAAATTTTATGATATGGGTTTTCAAAGTGGTCTGTTAATTACAGGTCTCTTCCCTTTCTGGATTAACAACCCTCCTTCATCATGAACTACTTTTAAAATATTCCATTGTAGGGATGCCTGGGTGGCTCAGTCGGCTGAGCGTTGGCTCTTAATTTTGGCTCACGTCGTGATCTTGAGCCATGGGATTGAGCCCTGCGTGGGGCTCTGCTCATCAGGGAGTCTGCTTCTCTCCCTCTCCCTTGCCCCAATCCCCTGCTTGTGTGTGTGCACACACACACTCTCTCAAATAAATAGATCTTCAAAATGCATTTTTAAAAAAATTAAAGTGAAAAAATATTCCATCGTATTAAGTTTACTAGTCTTCAGTGTTTTTGCCTCTGTTTATATGTGAGATTGGATTGTGTGTTCTGTGTGCTAGTGGATTTGGGTAAATGGTCACATGGGCTTTGTGTATTATGAAGTAGAAATTTCATTCTTTTCCTGTGTTGTGAGTAGCTGATTTTTGGTTTTTTTTTGTAATTTCGCTTTTATGTTTTGATGTCTTCTGTTTTCCTTGGTGTTTGCTCTTTGTCCTTTTCTAATTTTGTGATTTGAATGCTTGCATTCATTAAGGCAGAAATTCATTCCATCTTTTTTTTTTCCCCCCTAAGATTTTATTTGAGGGAGAGAGAGAGAAAGAAAGAATGGGGGGAGGAGCAGAGTTAGAGGGCTGAGCACGGAGCTGGACATGGGGTCCTATCTCACCACCTGGAGATTACTACCTGAGCTGAAACCAACAGTGGGATGCTTGACTGACTGAGCTGCCCAGGCGTCCCAAGACTTCATTCCATCTTGAGTTCCTTTCTTGCCTAGGCTACTCCTGTCCCCTGTCATTGTCACCCTGAACTAGTGGTGGTGCTGCTGCTAGTTTTAAGTTTTACCTGTTACGGAGAAGGTAAGACATGCACAGATGGAAACAATCTAAAAGTAACAGTAAGTCATCTTCTAACTGCCTGTGCCTCGGTTCCTCATCTGTAAAATGGAGCTAATAACTGCCTGCCTCTCACAGCGGGCAGGGGACTAAAAATAGTTGACAATGCTCCTGGGCCTGGCACAGAGCAAGTGTTTACCTCAGCTAATGCTGTGGTTAATGCTCAAGTCAGCTGCCCTGGATGTCTTCGCCTTTGGGTTTCAGAACCACAGACTTGTGAGTCATCTTTGTATCCCTGAGGCCTTGTATATCAAAGTCTGCCTCAAGAATTGTTTTTAAAATGAAATGAAAGCCCTCTGGAGAGGTCTTGTACTTCCTTGTTGTTTCCCCTGCCCCCTGGTGGGAGAGGAAGCAGACTCTCTGACATGGCAGTTTCTCTGGCCTCCACACTGGCTCCTGGGGTGCACTGCTCTCCTTTTGGTGCACACACACCCAGGTTCTTGTGAACCTCTCTGGAGTAGTTTTGGGGATGGGCATGAGTTGCACTGATAATAGCGTCTTTCAGAAACTGGAAGTACTTTTGTCTCTGTGCAGGCTTTTTCATTTCAGAAGTTCTTTGCAGCACCTCCCAGCCTCACCATCACATCTCTCCCACCCAGGCTGGATACCAGCCTTTTTCGAACAGCTTTGCACCCTTGTCTCGTGCCCTGCACGTCAGTGTCCACCACCAGTTGACTCTAAATTGGACTGTGGCTAGGGTACTCAAAGCTAATTGTTGAGTTAAATTCCTGTTAACCTTCAGAGAGAGGCATCACATTCTCCCAGGAACATCACACTTCTTCCTGCTTGGGAAGCCTCTTCTACTTAAGGCACCCGTCCTCCTGAGTCTTCTCTGAAACTCCCCATCCCCTGGTCTCAGTGAATCACATCCTTCCGTGTTCTCTGCAGTCACCATTCATACTGGTGAGGTCGCTTTTGATTGCAAGTAAGGAAACCCCCAACTCAGCTTTGCTTCGAAAAGGGAAAGTTAACTGCTTCAGAAAGTCCTGTGGTGCATGCTCTGGGCTGGTTAATCCAGCAGCTCTGTGATGGGAGCAGGGACCTGAATTTGGCCTGTCTCTCTTCTCCGGTTCTTGG
This sequence comes from Meles meles, assembly GCF_922984935.1. Taxonomy (NCBI): domain Eukaryota; kingdom Metazoa; phylum Chordata; class Mammalia; order Carnivora; family Mustelidae; genus Meles; species Meles meles. The sequence goes on along the minus strand of NC_060077.1, from coordinate 31,086,068 downwards.
TTCTATTCAGCCTGACTTTCAGCCATTCATAGCCATTCATTACATAGTTGCTGCAGTACTGGGGTCCGCTGCAGGGCCCACAGTGGCCAGGGTAGGAAGAGGACCTCCTCTTCCCTTCATTTCTTTTCTGTCTCTTTGAACGGTTAATTTTGAGATAATCGTAGATTCTCATGCAATTATAGTAATAGAGATTGGCAGTACCTTTCACCTGTTGTATAACCGTAGCAGAGTATCATAACCAGAAAATAACAGTGATACAGTCCACTGACCTTGTTTAGATTTCTCCAGTTTTAGTGTGTGTGTGTTTTTGTCTGTGTAGTTTTTATCGTATGTGTGGTTTGGTGTGACCAAGAACAAAGACACCCATCCTGGAAGCTGCCCAAAGGCCCCCACATGTCATTATCCAGAACTAGAACACATGGCTTACCCCTGCCCCAACCCCAACCCCAACCCCATCTATCACTGGTAGGAAAGTCCCACAATGGATGATAGTGCTGTCCAGTTGGGATATCCTGTGAGTCACAGCTGTACTTTTAAGTTTTCTAGTATTTTTAAAAATCCATTTTGGCATTCATTTTGGTAAAATAGTTTAGATAAATTATATTAAAAATATTTCTTAACACAGAATCCCAATAATTATTACTGAAATATTTTAAATTCTTTTTTTGTATAAGGTCTCTGAAATCCAGGTGGTATTTTGCACTCATAGCACATCTCAATTCAGAAGAGTTTCTCTTCTCTTCCGTTGCCGCTCCACATGTGGAGCCCATTGTGGGGCTTGAACTCCTGACCCTGAGATCAAGACCTAAGCTGAGATCAAGAATCTAATGCTTAACCAACTGAGCCACCAGGCTCCCCAGAAGGGTCACATTCCAAGTGTGCAATAGCCACTAGCAACTGGTGGCTGCTTTGTTGGACAGGTTTAGACCAGTCAGGACTTAACCTCTAGATCACAGTGAGGGAGCAGCATGACCACGTACAAAACTGGGGTTTTGCCTGCAAAGAAATGGGGAAATGCCTGTTGGCTGACAGCTCGTTGGGGTGTGCTGTGACCTGCACCTCATCACTTTGCCCCCATCTATTTGGGCACTCCTCACAATGTGACTTCTGCTTTATTGTGGTATGAATATATCTGTCTCAACAAGTTCTGGGTCAGGTAGAAGCCTGTATCGGTTGCCCTTACATTTCTTGCCCCTAGCACCGATATGTCACACATAGTAGGCACCTCCCAAACAGTTTGTAAATTGAACTTGTAGTTACTCAAAACTAGTATTTCTCAATGCGATTGCGTTATAAACTGCATTTTGGTGTGTGCCTGTGGATTTGTGTAGGATCATCCTTGTTTCTTGTCAGTAGGTGCCAGTGGCCAGCTTTTTCACTGGGACAATGTAGGGACACCCTCAGGCATTTCTCTCTCTTTCAGGATTTTATTTATTTGAAAGAGATAGAGCACTAGCCAGCCGGAGGGAGAGGCAGACTCCCCACTAATCAGGGAGCCCAAGAAGGGGCTCTATCCCAGGAGCCTGAGATTATGGCCTGAGCCTGAGATTACAGCCTGAGCCAAAGGCAGACACTGACTAAGCCACCCAGGCGTCCCTGCTCCCCTCCCCCCATCCCCTGCCCAGGCATTTCTAAACCTGTGAGAGAGGAATAACACTACCCTTAGTTGAGAATTACTATTTCTGTGTTAGCTTTGATTTGGGCAGGGGGTTGGCCGGGGCGGGGGGCGGGGGGATGATTGATTTATTTGAAGCAGAGAGAGCAAGAGTGCGTGAGCGAGCACGTGCACTTGCACGAGCAGGGGGAGGAGATAGAGGAAGAGAGAGAATCTCAAGCACACTCTCTGCCTAGTGCAGCACCTGATGGAGGGCTTGATCTCAGGACCCTGAGATCATGACCTGAGCTGAAACCAAGAGTAAGGATGCTCAGCCAACGGAGCCACCCAAGTGCCCCACTTTTTTTTAAAGTCTTGTTGAGATTCACAAACCATGCATTTCCTCCTTTTTAAAGTACACAATTTGGGGCGCCTGGGTGGCTCCGTCAGTTAAGCGTCTTCCTTCAACTCAGGTCATGGTCCCAGGGTCCTGGGAACAACCACCACAGTCAGGTTCTCTGCTCAGCGGGGAACCTGCTTCTCCCTCTGCCTCTCCCCCTGCTTGTGCTCTCTTTCACTCTCTCTCTCAAGTAAATAAATCTTTTTCAAAATAAAGTGTACAGTTGAGTGGATTTTAGTATATTCACAGAGTTGTGCCACTATAACCACAATTTTACAACATTTTTCATTTTTCCCAAAAGAACCACCCCTACCCATAGCCATCACTCTCATCCCTCTAGACCTAGGCAACCAAAAAGCTGCTTTGTCTCTGTAGCTTTGGCTTATTTTGCATATTTCATATAAATGGAATCTTAAAATGTATGACCTTTTGTGTCTGGCTTCTTTCCTTAGTGTAATGCTTTCAGACTTCACCCATGTTGTAGCGTGGATCAGAAATTCATTCCTCTTATTGCCAAATAAGTTTCCATTATAATGGTTATATTCTGTTTACCTATCCATTCGTCAGTTGATGGGTATTTGGATTATTTCCAGTTTGGAGCTGTTAAAAATAATGCTGCTGTGAACATTCATTTACAGGTTTTTATGTGGAATATGTTTTTATTTCTTATGGGTATTTACCGAGGGGCGGAGTTGCTGGGTTACATGGTAACTTTATGTTTAACCATTTGAGGAGTTGCCAGACTGTTTCCACAGTGGCTGCACCACTTACATTTCTACCAGCAGAGTATAAGGGCTCTAATTCCTTATATCTCTGTCATCACTTGCTACTGTCTGTCCTTTTCATTATGGCCTTCCTAGTAGATGCAGAGTGGTACCCCACTGTGGTTTTGATTTGTATTTCCCGATGGCTAATAATGTGGAATATATTTTCCTGTGTTTATTGGACATTTATATATCATGGATATATATATATATATATATGTCTGTTCAAGTTACCTTGCCCAATTTTAAAATTGGGTTATTTGGGCATGTGTTTTTTTTTTTTTTTTTTAATTCAGTTGTAATGAGCTTTTTTTTTTTTTTTTAAGATTTTATTTATTTATTTGATAGAGACACACAGCAAGAGAGGGAACACAAGCAGGGGGACTGGGAGAGGGAGAAGCAGGCTGAGCAGGGAGCCTGATGCGAGGCTGGATCCCATCATGACCTGAGCCAAAGGCAGATCTTAACGACTGAGCCTCCCAGGCGCCCCTAGCTTTGTTGTTGTTGTTTTTAATATTTTATTTATTTAAAAAAAAAGATTTTATTTATTTATTTGACAGACAGAGGTCACAAGTAGGCAGAGAGGTGGGCAGAGAGAGAGGGGGAAGCAGGCTCCCCGCTGAACAGAGAGCCCTATGCAGGGCTCGTCCCAAGACCCTGAGATCATGACCTGAGCTGAAGGCAGAGGCTTAACCCACTGAGCCACTCAGGCACCCCCTAGTCTTGGTTTTTAAAAAAACAGTAATACCAGTTTTTCTTTCTTTCTTTTTTTTTTTAAGATTTTATTTATTTGAGAGAAAGAGTGAAAGAGAGATGGCACAAGTGGGGGGAGTGGCAGAGGTAGGAGGAGAAGCAGACATCAGGGAGCCTGATGTCACACTCAGTCCCAGGACTAGAGATGATGACCTGAGCCAAAAGCCAATGGTTAACCAACTGAGCCACCCAGCTGCCCCTCAGTTTTTCTTTCCTAAAAAGAACTTGTTTTATTTCTATGTGAATGACCTGGAATTGACTCCCTGCCTCCTAGATTGGCTGTGAGGTTCTCATACTTCCTACTTTATTAGCCACTCTAAGCTGTGACTGGTACCTGGGATATCCAGAGATGTGGAAATGTTTTCTGTGTACACGCTTCTGGGGTCACTGTTTCAGGCACGTTAAAGCATTATTCTGAGAGCTGACATTCCTGGCCATAACATAAACCCTGGCATTGATGATTTATAATCAAGAAGAGAATCTGTTGGCTTAGCAGTTCAGTTAGCAAACATTTGAGGCTTGCTTCTTTTTTTTTTTTTTAAAGATTTTATTTATTTATTTGACAGACAGAGATCACAAGTAGGCAGAGAGGCAGGCAGAGAGAGTGAGAGGGAAGCAGGCTCCCTGCCAAGCAGAGAGCCCGATGCGGGACTCGATCCCAGGACCCCGAGATCATGACCTGAGCCGAAGGCAGCGGCTTAAACCACTGAGCCACCCAGGGGCTTGCTTCTGAGGGTGCCTTGGGTCCTTGCTCTCAGGTATGCCCTGGACTAAAGGGGGAAGACAGGTGATCAAAATGCAACTAGGAGAACACAGTAAGGAGCTCACCAGAACAGAAAGGTTCCTTGCCACCACTTCCTCTCTTAGATGAAACCAGGCTTCTTCCTTATATGAAAACAGCCTCAGGGCGCTGGGGTGGCTCAGTTGGTTAAGTGTCCAGCTCTTGGTTTTTGGCTCAGGTCATGATGATCTCAGGGTCCTGGGATTGAGCCCTACAAGTGGCTCCCTGCTCATTTGGGAGTCTGCTTCAGATTCACTCCCTCTGCCAGCCCCCGAGCCCATGCCTTTTTTCTCCTTTCCAAAACAAATAAGTAAATCTTTAAAAAAAGAAAGAAAGAAAAGAAAAGAAAAAGGGAGAAATACCATTTCTGATTTTGTGGCTTCCCAGAATGGGTGCTGCCACCATGTCCTCATGGCTCCCTGCAGCCTTGCCAGCTCTGCTTTCCTGCTTTTCAGCCAGGGTAGCTGGCCGGTGCTCTTGGGAACTCATGGTAGCTGTGTTTTTTATTTAAAAAGTATGTTGGGTCTTTACTGCTCCCACGGACACTCATGATACTATTGATTTCATCTTTACAAATGAAGAGGAGTTCATGCCCTGTAGTGGGGCAGTGGTAAGGAAATTGTGGTGCATCCAAACCATCATGAAGATTGAGTAGCTAAGTGTATGGGTGATGAGGATAAAGTCGGTAGCACACGGCAAGGGAAATAAAAATAAAGGTATTATGGCACCGCATGTACAAATCCCGGCATGTGAGAGGGTGCGCGCTGATTTGTTCACCTAAAAGAAAACGGACAGGAGTGCCACTTGCTAGGGTGCTGGTCCCAGTTCTCTGTTAGAGAGAGAGATGAGGGTAGCCTGTTTTCTACCACAACACAGATTTCCGTCTCTGATAGCGCTGAATGTCATTTTAGCAGCTCTGGAGGCCGGCTTGTAGAAAGCAACGTGTGTTCTTTCTTGGCTTGCCTGCCCTCTACCTGAGGGTCCCTCCTTCAACCTTGAGCTCCTCTCCTCTCCCTCCTGGGAGAAGTTAGCCACCTCTGACGCAGCTCCCTCAGCCTCCACTGAAGCAAAAATGTAATCTATTCAACAGAGTTTTATTGCCTCGATTTTCTGTTTGTTACTTAATGGATACAGAGTGTTTGAAGGCAAGGAAAGTCTTGAAATTAGAGAGAGGGGGTACAACATTATGAATTCACTATACCACTGAATCATACATGCCAAAATAGTTCGTTGTATGTTACGTGAGTTTTGCCTCATTTAAAACACTTTTTTCCGGGGCACCTGGGTGGTTCAGTGGGTTAAAGCCTCTGCCTTCGGCTCAGGTCATGCTCCCGGGGTCCTGGGATCAAGCCCCGCATCGGGCTCTCTGCTCAGCTCTCTGCTTCTCCATCTCTCTCTCTGCCTGCCTCTCTGCCTACTAGTGATCTCTGTCAAATAAATAAACAAAATCTTTAAAAAAAGAAACACTTTTTTCCTACTTGTGACAAAACCTAAAGACTTGCCAAAGCTAGTAGGGTGCTTGGGTATCTGTGACACCAGCACCCCCGCCTTCCTTTTTTCTTCCATTGCCCTCTGGTGACTGGTATACTGTTCTTGACTAAAAGTATCTGGGACTGTCCCAGGCACAGTATAAAAGCTTCAATGCTAGATTATTTTTTCAGTTTGGAAGAAGGAAGATTTCTCACAAGTCCACCCTGACCCCCTGGGAGCACATGTGAAGCTTTGGTTTCCTTCTTTCACCTCTTTGTTGCTGCGTTCATAGTTCCAGTCTCTCACCTTCCTTTCTGGGTCCTTACTCACCTTACAGCCCGCTTCACCGGAAATCCTCACCTGCCAGACCCCTTCCTTCTTTCCGCATCGCCTCTCTGGACTAAGATGGAGCCAAGTCCTGCCTCTCTCAGGACCCAGCCCCGGTGGGTTTTCCACTCTTCTTTGTTTTCCTGCTGATTCTCCTGTAGCTTCTCACTTCTGCCTTTCTGTCACTGTAATGGTTGTAGCCAAATGAGGGGATCCCTACATAAAACACAATTTTGTCACCAATCTCACATTACACTGGAGATATTTTTGGGGAAGAGCATCCCTCCATATTGGTGGGAACTGTTGTGCTCCTGTCAAAGCCAGCCGCGGGCTTTGTGGACAAAAGCCACAGGGGCACTGCCCTCTGTGGTCTCTTTGACATTGAGTGTGGCTCCACCTGCAAGGTGCTGTGGCCTAAGAAGTGGGCAAAAGCTGGACCACAGGGTGGGAGACTTTATAGCAACATGAACAGAAGTACAAAAAGATAGAGACAGTATGACTCTAGTTTCGTAACTACTTGTAAGTAATACGTACAGATGTCTGGAATAAAATGCCTTCGTTTACACTACATATGCGTAAAGAACATACCAGGGCCATGCAGCAGGGGACTAACAGCTCTTATCCTGGGGGATGGAATGTTTAATACACTTCGGGGTACGAATGTTAGCTACTTCATTTTTTTTTTTTTTTAATTTATTTACTTGTCAGAGAGAGGGAGCAAGCATAAGCAGGGGGAGCAGCAGGCAAAGGGAGAAGCAGGCTTCCCGCTGAACAGGGAGCCCGATGCGGAACTTGTTCCCAGGACCCAGGGATCATGATCTGAGCCGAAGGCAGACGCTTAACCGACTGAGCTGCCCAGGCATCCCATCTACTTCCATTCTTGGGGAGAAAGTGGATTGTGTTGTGAGACATACATATGAATTGAGAGCAGAGGAAGTTCCTTATTGAATTCAGTTCATGGAGATTGTGATTTTTAAATTTAGATATAATTCAAAAGGTAGCTTGGTCACAAGAGACAAGAAAACGGGTTTTAAAAAATACTCTCTCATGGGGCGCCTGGGTGGCTCAGTGGGTTAAAGCCTCTGCCTTAGGCTCAGGTCATGATCCCAGGGTCCTGGGATTGAGCCCCACATCGGTCTTTCTACTCAGCGGGGAACAGCTTCCCCTCCTCTCTCTGCCTGCCTCTCTGCCTACTTGTGATCTCTGTCAAATAAATGAATAAAGTCTTTTTATAAAAATGAATAAAAATAAAAATACTCTCTCACACTAATAAGTTTTGATGTGATGGAATTCTGTAACATCGGGTATTCGTTGACAAAGACTTATATACTGTGAAGAGCCCTGCAAACCAAACCATTGGAGATAGTACAAACGACTCTTTAGAAAGCAACATTAGCGCAGAATGAGCCTATTAATCGAACAGATTTTGTGATTCAGGCAACCAGAAAGTGCATTTTCAGAATAGATACGTAAGAATAAATACTTGACAATTTTACATCTTTTTTGTTCAGAAGACCCATGAAAAGATTCTAGAGTGGACCCTGAAGGCTTGAGCGCATAGACAGCTCCCCTTTAACAAGAGCTCAGCTCTAGGTGCTGGCTGGGCTTGGCATCCTAGTCGTAGTGAATCTCTGGCTTTGTTAACTTGCTGGGTTAAACATAGGGAAAGGATGCTGCTGAGGGGTCGTCACTAAAGGGGACAGAAGTGGATGCAGCACACAGAGCCTTCAGTCCATCTGACACTTGAAGAAGGGACAGCACAGTCATTAGCTCTAAACCAGGACCCTCTTGTTCACATCAGGTCAGGCGTGAGTCCTGTGTGTGGTGTCAGTTAGCTGTGCATACCCTGTGGGGACATGCTATGTGGCAGCAGTCCATGTCAAGGAGTGGGAGGACTGGCCTAACTTCCTCTCACTGCCAGAGAGCTGTGTGGTGTCCTCACTGCAGCACAGAGAAAGCAGTCACAGCGATGACACAAACTGACTTCCGTGGGATAATTGAAGGAGTCGGTCTTCACTCAAGGAAGGGAAGACATGAAACGCAGTAGAGTCTTGGGATTCTTAAAGGTTGCCCTGGGAAGGAAAGCTTAGGCTCGGCCCCAGGGTTAGGGGTAGGATGCACAGGTCAAAGCCTGGGGCGGGGAGGTGGGTTTGGTACCTATGTGGAGAAGCTTCCTCTTGGTGAAGTCAGTCTTAGTCACTGCAGGATGGCTTTGTGCCTTGCACAGTGGGTGTCAGGAACTGTGAAGGATCTCAAGTTTTTACCCTACTTGCAAGCTAACAGCTTATTGGATGTGGCAGGGGACATAAGACGTCTAGTCCAGAGACAAAAAGAGACAGTGACTCGGGGCACCAAAAGCAGTGTGAACAGCAGCACATGCTCATGGCTTCCCTGGGCCTGCAGGTCACACAGAGGTGACGAGGGTGGGCTGGGATGGGTTCCGGCACGTGTAATGAGTTGTGTTACCAGAGAGGAGGTCTGAGTTTAGGTTCTTTGACTGATTGCTCAACTTCCATCTCACTTGTCTCATTTCCAGATGTGACTGGTGACAGCATCTGCTTGAGGTTGCCATGGTGGGAGGTGAATTGGAGGGAAGACAGAAGCAGCTAGCATGTCATAAGTCCTTGGTAAAGAGTGGTCAAATCTTCTGTACATGCATGTGTATCATGACTAGAAGCAAAGGCAGAAAAATGGATCGTAAGCACAAAAGCAGTACCAAAGTTAGTTTTCTTTTTCCTTTTCTCCTCAACCGTACTGTTTATAAAATAAACAATAAACACTTTAAAACCAGTTACATCTATAAAGGGAGAGTGGATACATGTTTGGCTAATCACCTATAGCATCTTCAGGAGAGAGAGAAATAAAACTTTAAGGCTTTGCACTAACTGAGAGCATGTAAAATTAGCAGAAGAAATTAATTTTACATCTAAAAGCATTCCCTGACACAGTGGTATCAGCTAAAAGGAATGCAAGACACCCATATAGGCGGGAATAACAGAAAAACATTGGTCAGGGTCATGTGTAAAGATGAAAGTGCTAGAAACTTTGGTGAATTTGATGATAGAATGGTGTTACAGCTTGATCTTGGTGTGAGGCAAATTCCTGGATAGTTGTGTAATATTTCTCTACCGCACAAACATGTTTTTTCATTAAGGTCCCTTGTAGTTTCTGAGCTACCTTCCACAGAGTAAGTTTAGCTCTGAAATGTCAAAAACTCGCATGTGGTACTTTAGGCCTTTCTCCAGAAGGTATATCCTGTGTTTTAATTTTTGCACACCTTCTTCTGCAAAAATCACTGGCACAGGTGGACAGTCTGTATGATTGGCACGCCGCTGAGCTACTCCTTTGTTCATCCCCAGAGCCCCAGACAAAGACACAGGCTCAGGGAAGGTAAGGTGAGCGTAGCCACGTTCTGTGGGGAGTGGTGAGAGGCTCAGCCTCTAGTGCTTCTGGCAGCAAAGAGCTGCTTTTCTTTGAACTTTTTGCGCCGGGGCCAGGCACGTTGGACCATGTGTGCTCAAACCTCCTCCTCAGTGAGCACTGCAGTTACACACCCACATCGCAGCGGTTCGGGAAGGTCCCAGGCTTGCCCAGTGAGCAGGAGGTAGAGCCGAGGTTAGCACTGCTAACTAGACCTGGCTCATTCTTGTCTCCCAACTCCTAGTGCAGGGCCCAGCATCAGGTAAGCCAGAGGGTTGATCACTCTGGGGCAATGAATGAATAAATCTGGCAGATATGGCCAGCCAAACAAAAGTCGTACAGGAAAGCTCTTTTTACATGACTCAAGTGGTAGAAATGAACATTTTTTTTTTTTAAGATTTTATTTATTATTTGACAGAGACACAGCGAGAGAAGGAACACAAGCAGGGGAGTGGGAGAGGGAGAAGCAGGTTTCCCGCTGAGCAGGGAGCCTGATGCGGGGCTCAGTGCCAGGACCCTGGGATCATGACCTGAGCTGAAGGCAGACGCCTAACAACTGAGCCACCCAGTTTTTTTACTTAGAATAGGATTTTTACTTAGAAAATTTAAACTTCTCTTAAAAACCAAAAGCAAAAACAAAACAAAACCCCTAAAAACCAAAAATGAAAACCAAAAGCCATCTTATCTTCTCTGAGTTCCCCCATTGGTAATTTATACAAATCTGTACATTTTTAACAGTGAGTCGAGCTGTCCTTGGTAGTGAGTGACTCTGGGTAGGCACACAGGACAAGGCCTGGGAGGGGTCTGCTGCCGCTTTAACTTCTGTAGAGTGTTCTTGAGAATTCTGAAGAAGGGATTAGCAAAGGTTTTGTTGGGATAAAAATGATCCAGGGGCACCTGGGTGGCTCAGTGAGTTAAGCCACTGCCTTCGACTCAGGTCATGATCTTAGGGTCCTGGAATCGAGCCCCGCATCAGGCTCTCTGCTCAGCAGGGAGCCTGCTTCCCCCTCCCTCTCTGCCTACTTGTGATCTCTCTTTCTCTCTCTCTCTCTGTCAAATAAATAAATAAATAATCTTTTAAAAAAAATGATTTTCCAGTCCTGTCTTCTCCTAACCTTTGTGTGCCACGTGTCTCCCCACACAGGCACCCAGCCTGGACTGTTGGCTAACATCTTCATCTTCTTCCAGACCCTGAGTCTCCCAGCTTCCTCACAAGCTTCCCCACAGATTAATCTTCTGACAGGGTATCCCACTGGTCAGAGGGGAGTTCAGTGGCCTCAGCCTTTCTTCGGGAAGACCCCACGTAGGCCCTCAGCCACACTGGTGGCTCCCAGCCTCTTGTCTTGCCCCAGATCGCCCCTTCCAAGCCCCATCATCCTAGTCTTTAGTCTTCTCTTCCTGGAAGACCTCTCTTACCCCTCAGCCTTCCCTAATTTTACCTGTCTTCAAAGCCCTTGCGCCATGCCTCCCTTCTTTGGGCAGGATTAGAACGTGGGTCAGTGTGGAGACCTGGTGCAAGCCAACCCTGTTCCCCAGCAGAGGGGCTGTGTTTGCTGGAAGATGCCCATGTGGTCTGAGGGTTAAAGAGGAAGGGCTATGGTGTGGGGGCTCTCAGCAGCATTCCTGGGCTCTCTGAGAAGCTTAGCTTTCTTTGGGTTGGGTGTGATACAGCAGGAGAGCCAGAGTACTAGGAAAAGGCAGTAGATGAAGGGTTCGCTCAACTTCCCGAAGGTAGAGGAGGGTGGGGCTCTTTATCTTGGGTCATCTCTCAGGGGCTCCTGGGCCCATCAGGGTGTCCAGCCCCTGAGGTCTAGATCTTTGAGCCATCATAGGGACAGGGAGGTGGGGCATGGTTCTGGCCCTGACTGGCTACCAGCTAGGCGCAAGTTGAGCTCCCCAGAATCTAGCCATCCAGCTAGATACTGGCTTTACTTTGAGGAGATCTAGCTAGCCAGAATTTGGAGCCCTGGCTACCTGTTTGGCCTTCCAGAATGCAGTATAGTCTTGGTTGGGTTGTTATTTACCCCTGGTGTGACTCTTCATATTTTCTTTTTCTTTTTCTTTTTTTAAAATCGTTTTAGATTTATTTATTGTTTTTTAAGATTTATTTATTTGTTTTAGGGAGGAGGAGGAGAGAGAAAGACTCTCCAGTAGACTCTGTGCTGAGCATGGAGCCTGACAGGGAACTCAGTCTCACGACCCTAAGATCATGACCTGAACTAAAACCAAGAGTCACGGGGCACCTGGGTGGCTCAGTGGGTTAAGCCGCTGCCTTCGGCTCAGATCATGATCTTGGGGTCCTGGGATCGGGTCCCGCATCGGGCTCTCTACTCAGCGGGGAGCCTGCTTCCCCCCCCCCCTCTCTCTGCCTGCCTCTCTGTCTACTTGTGACCTCTCTCTCTGTCAAAAAAAAAAAAAAAAAAAAAAAATTAAAATTAAATAAATAAATAAATAAAACCAAGAGTCAGGCATTTAACTAACTGCACCACCCAGGTGCCCCCACCTCTGTTTTCAAAAAAGATGAGATATTTGTAAAAGACCTGTCTGATAAAGGGCTATTATCCAAAAATAAGCAAAAAAGTCTTAAAACTCAATAATAAGGGGGAAAAGGGCAGATTTTCTTTTTTATTTTTATGTTTTTAAAAGATTTTATTTATTTGAGAGTGAGAGAGAGTGAGCATGAGAGTACAGGCTGGAGGACGGGCAGAGGGAGAGGAAGAAGCAGATGTGGGACTCCATCCCACGACTCTGGGATTCTATAACCTGAAGGCAGATGCTTAACTGACTGAGGCACCCAGGTGCCCCAAAGTCTGATTTTAAAATGGACAAGAAAGGGGTGCCTGGGCAGTTTAGTCAGTTAAGTGTCTGCCTTTGGCTTAGGTCATGATCCCAAGGTCCTGGGGTCAAGTCCTACATTGGGCTCCTTGCTCAGCAGGGGGCCTGCTTCTCCTCCCTCTGCTTGCTGCTCCCTCTGCTGTGCTCTGACAACTGAATAAATAAAATCTTTAAAAATAAATAAAATAAGTGTCTTTGGGGGGCACCTGGGTGGCTCAGTGGGTTAAGCCGCTGCCTTCGGCTCAGGTCATGATCTCAGGGTCCTGGGATCGAGTCCCGCATCGGGTTCTCTGCTCAGCAGGGAGCCTGCTTCCCTCTCTCTCTCTCTCTGCCTGCCTCTCTGTCTACTTGTGATCTCTCTCTGTCAAATAAAAAAAAAAAAATCTTAAAAAAAAAAAATAAGTGTCTTTGAAAAATAAAACAAAACAAAACTAGAGGCGCCTGGGTGGCTCGGTCATTAAACGTCTGCCTTGGGCTCAGGTCATGATCCCAGGGTCCTGGGACGTTGGACTCCCTGCTCAGCAAGAAGCCTGCTTCTCCCTTTCCCACTTCCCTTGCTTGTGTTCCCTCTCTGACTGTCTCTCTGTCAAATAAATAAATAAAATCTTAAAAACAAAAAACAAACAACTAAACATACTCTTAACCTACAATCCAGGAATCCTGCTGTTCTGTGTTTCCCCAGCGGAGTTGGAAAAGGGAGTCCATACAAAAACCTGCACACAGATGTGTGAGGCAGCCTTATTCATAGTTGCCCAACTCAGAAGCAACCAAGATGTCCTTCAGCAGATGAATGGATAAATAAGTGGTGCTAAATCCAGACAATGAAATATTCAGTGCTAAGAAGAAATGAGCTATTGTGCCATTAAAAACATGGCAGAACCTTAAATGCATATTACTAAGTGAAGGAAGCCATCTGTAAAGGCTATATATACTGTCGGATTCTAACTCTAATGTATGATACCTTACCTAAACCATAGAATGCACAACACCAAGAGTGAACCCTAGTGTAACTGGACTGCGCGTGGCAATGAGGTGTCCATGTAGGGTCATTGATTGTAACAAACAAACCAGTCTGTGGGGGATGTTGGTAGTGAGGAGGCTGTGTGTGAAGGAGGGGACTTAGAGGAACCCAGCTCACCTTTCCCCTGCTATCCAAAAGTAGAGCATTCTGTGGCACTTGGCTGGGTCAGTCAGTGGAGCCTATGACCCCTGATCTCCAGGTTGTGAGTTTGAGCCCCACATTGGGTGAAGGGATTGCATAAGAATAAAATCTTAAAAACCACACGAACAAAAGTAGAGCGTTCCTAGGAAACCTTGTGTAACCCAAAGTGGTGTAAAGCAAAGAAGCATTTAATTACCATTAACTTACATGGAAAAAATGTTTAGTGTTCCCAGACCCCAAAATAACCTCTCTCAGGCTTGTCTGATACTTTAGGACACATCCTGCTAACAGATAACACAAAATAAATCAGATAAAGCACAGGTGCTCACAGACAAGAGTTCAGCGCTCTGGCAGCTACACTGGGTGTAGTTCCTGGGGGAAGCTCTGGGCGGCGCCACCACTCTGGCCACTCCTGGTGTGCACTGCCTGTGTATAAAGGATTGTGGTAAAACAAACACTGGGTGCTATTTTTCACTTTTTTGCCTTTTTCGATAAAAGTGAAAATCCTCTTCAGATGTCTTTTCTCTTGGCTAGCAAAACAGTTACTAACGTAGGCCCTTGATGAAGGTGAAGTGGCACCACTCAAACTTTTGGAAAGTGAGGGATACCTGTACTTCCCTCTTGCTGTTGCTGTAGACCTAAAACTACACAAACAAAGGCTATTAAGGGTACAAAGATAAAGAGACCACACCGTCTATCTCAGAGTTTTCTGGAATTTAGCAGACATCTTGCTGTAGAAATACTGACTGATTATTGGTGGCCCTCAAGGTGACAAGGTTTCAACTGGCATACTATTTGAAATATATTAATTTTTCAAGAAAACAGAGCAGTTCTGTCTCATACAGCTCAGGTTTTTGAGCTGTAGTGTGTTCATTTGCCCTTTCCTCGTTCCCTGCAGGACAACCCTCCATATGATAAGGGGGCCTTCAGAATCGAAATCAACTTTCCAGCAGAGTACCCATTCAAACCACCGAAGATCACATTTAAAACAAAGATCTATCACCCGAACATTGATGAAAAGGGGCAGGTCTGTCTGCCAGTAATTAGTGCTGAAAACTGGAAGCCAGCAACCAAAACCGACCAAGGTAAGGCATGCTTCTTGTGTCTTCCTGGATGGTGCTGCTGTGGGGGCAGGGGCCATGTCTCACAGAGTCCAGAGAAATTTTACCTGACCAACTCCAGTGCACGTAGAAGTGCTGCTGAGGTCCCACCATTTCTCGTGGGCAGGATGCATCTCAGTTAAATTGTTGACCTGTGTAGGTATTGGAGGAAGCCCTCCTGTGTTCCTGACCAGTGGGGACACATGTAGACAGACCAGCCCAGCATTGGCTGCCCATGCAGTAAGGGGCCACCCTTCAAGTTTTCATGAAGGACTGCAGGGCTGCTCTGAATGAGAAAGGGCGAGTGGTGTTTAAGGTGACCTCACACAGCAGTTAGCACATGAACTTAGACTTGAAGGAGGAAGGGAGGTTAGAGAGATCCTGCCAGACTAAAAGAAAGGCGTAAGGCAAAGCCATGTGGTGGGCAGCACCATGCTGGTGGCTCAGAGGGGGTGGCATGGCGGGGAAGGGCATGGTCTTATGGGCTGTGTGTCCTGACAAAAGCACAGAGTTGGCCATGTGTGGTCACGTGCCTCTGTGTGAACATCCATGTGCTCATTTTTCTGGGAAGGATACTTGATCATTATGGTTAGCTTTCCTCTTGTCCCGTGGAAATATCTAGATTTTGTTACAGACTATGTCCAGTTTTTATTTGTTAACTCCAGAACTTTCTTTTGAATGCCTCATCTCATATTTTTAGTGGCTTTCTGATGTATAGCTACCTGAACCACTGTATGGTCTTTACAGATTAAAGGGAGTGGATGAGGCAGGAATTTGTGAGGCCATAGGTGGTTTTTCAGTGACCAGTATAGTCATTTTTCGGTGGAACCCCTGGAAGAAGGAGTTGAAAACCTTTTGCACGGGAAGTTGAGCCTTCCTTATTTGAAATAATTGCTGTGAAAGGTGTCCACCAGGTTTCACAGCTGAGTTGTAGAAAGGACTGGGTTTAAATGTTGAATCAGAATAGAAGGATCTCCAGTGGACGTGACATTTGGTCATATACAAGTTGATATTTATAAAAGCTTGACGAAGTATGTTCTTCAGTGCACACCCTTGGGTTTTTTCCTGTAGAAATTCCTTGTCCTCACATATGTCAAGCATGTTTTCCCTGGCACTTACTGCTGTGTTCCCTTGCTCCTGCTATTACTGTATTACAAACCACCTCAAAACTTCACGGCTTAACATAACAAGAATTTGGTATTCCTCATTCTTTGGGTTGGCTGGGCTCAGCTGGGTGGTTCTGCAGCTGGTCATTCCTGAGGTCACTCACGGCTCAGTATTTATGTAATTCAGCATTCATGGCAACTTCAGGGTGAATAACTAGTGCAGAAAACCCTTGAATCGACTGTACATGGCATGTCCACAATCGGCACATCTGTCAGAGAGAGAGCATAGCATAGTGTTTGTCAGGGGGGATATGGAGGGATTAGGAAGTGAGTATGAGAGTGGGTGGTGTTTTTGGAATGACGAAGATGTTCTAGTGAACATTTTCACCAGAAATGCTGGTATCACACAGTTTTTGTGTATCTACTAAAAAACAACTTAATTGTATACTTTCAAGAGTTTTTTTATATTTCAGTTTTCTTAGTATCTCAATTTTTAATTAGGAAGTAGGGAAGCATTAAAAACTGAGCAAAAATAGCAGGAGAAAAGTCAAGAAACAAAGCAAAACTTTATCAGAGAGGTAGTAGAAGTTGGTGATAATCACAGCAGAAGAAAAAAACTTGAAGACAGGGTTCTCTTCAGCAATGTATGTGGTTCTAGTAGATGTTTCAGCAGCAGAATGAGGGCTTAGTTTGGTTGTTGAACAAGATTTGCCATATAGAGTCATCAACAAAGCCAGCATAATATGGACTCAACAACAGCAACAAAATTATATAAAGAAAAAAAAATAATTCCCAAAATGAATGTTTCAGTTCCCCCTACATGACCTTAAGACAAATCAAGCAGATAAAATTTAGAAAGAGGAGAGGATTCAAGAAATATAGTAAACAGCGGAAGACTAATTAGATTTTGTAGCACATTCTGTGGGAAGGCTACTTATGCACTGCACACCTTCAGGGTTGAAGGAAAGTTCTGTTCACATCTTATTTTGAGAACGGAGCCCCTGGATCTCCATGAAAAGGGGTGGGCATTGAATCATGGATATTGTTTACATCCCCTATTACAAAGAAACTATAAGAACAAAAATGAGGAAATTTTATAGCCTTTATTCTCTGATCCTATACATTGAGAATAGGAGGTAAATTTTGATAATGTTTTTAAGCTCTTCCATTTTGGAGAGAAAATAAAATACTTCTGAGGAACATTTGGGTCAAAGAGAGGTTAAAAAAAAAGGCAGGGCTAGACCATTTGTGAAATATAATGGAGTGTGCTGTTTTAGTATGAAAATACTGGGATGGGATCACAGTTGTAGTCTGAAAAGCAGTTGTAGCTGTCAGGGTCCTCACTAGCAAAACAAGCTAAGCTCAGCTGGCTCTTATTACAGTTGAGCTGAGGAGCCAGAAATGCACCCAGAGGAACAGAGAAAGGATGAAATACTTGCCAGAACTACTAAATAAATTGAAAAATATTTCGACTTGATCAAATAAGTGAAAGCAGGTTCCCAGAAAATAATTAAATAGATATAGTAAACTTGCAAAGTATTTAGCTTTTGAAGAGCCAGCCTTAACAGTGAACAAAGGGTTCTCTGCTGATACATTGGCTGTGAAGATGATCGTAGTGAAAAGCAGAGAGCCTGAGTACCCTCACAGAGGGTGAACAGGAAACCTTGAAAACTCCTCACTGCCCCCCCCCCCACCGCACTTAACCTAGGCAAGGGCCCCTTGAGGTTCCTGAAATGCTAATGAAGCAGCAGTTCTGCTAGAGAATAGTCTCTGATCACAGCAGAAGACAGGAAGCCATCTGTTGGTGCCCTGAGTCACATGTGGTGCAGGATTCCCGCCTGAAGTCGAGAGCAACGGAGGTATATGGAGCAGTTTCACAGCTGAGCATAGGGTGGAGAATCTGGGAGCTTGCTAAAGGAGGGCATGGCCCACAAGCTGGGGTAGTGTCTGCGAGAAACTGAAAGGTGTCCTCTGGAAGAGTATTGGTCCCAGTGCGGTTGCTTCCCCTGGCTGGACAGGAGGGGCCTTGGGTGCTCATTTTAACATTTGTTGATGCATGCCTTCTGTTTAGCAAGTGAAAGTGATTTTCCATTGGAGTTACATTTACTTTTTCTTTGAGAAAAATTTGTATTTTAAAAAATGGGGTGATTTAGAGAAGAATATTAGGTAAATAATCATTTAGGCCATATGTGGGTATATGGCAAACACTGGAATCCCATTGGAGGGAGTTTGTGAAATAGGAACAAACAAAATAGCTTTATTATCATTCGTGCTGTTATACAGTAATTAAATATGAAAGGGATAAATCTTAAATAAACAGACTAAAAAAATGTACTTCCAGGGCCTACTTCCTCTTAGAGATATTTACAGGTGGGAGGTGATAATGCCTTCCCCTGAGGGTGCTGTGGGGATTGGATTAGGAACTGCCTCAGCCTGCAGAGATGCTTCCAGGCGCTTCACTCCTGCTTGCTCTTCACAGTCCACCCTCCTTGGCCTCCAGCCCCTCCTCCCTGCTCAGCCTGGACCCAGCCAGCCCTGCATGCGCCTCACCTGTTGCTCCGCCTCACCTGGTAGCACTGACAGGCAGAGGTGAGGGCAGGTGGTCTTTGGGTGCCTGGCCAGGAGTGCTTTGTGCTGTTCCTCCCACTCAGAGTGAGCTAGTGGCTGGGTAGGCCTTTGTGCCTGGCTCAGCCAGCATTAGCATTTAATCCATAACTTGTAATGCAGAGGGGAGAACATGGTCCCCCGCAAAGGAACCTGTGGCATCGGTAATCTAGAGGAGAGATGCCTTTTTGCTAGGAATGTGGCAGTGGGAGGGAACCCAGCATTCTGGGGTCTTCTGGTCCTAATCAGGGCTGGATGAGGAGAAGCGTGTGTGAGAAGGTGAAGTGGCTGCATGCAGCCCACTTTTGAGGTGAGGGGGCCTGGGGTTCCTGGACGTTCTGTTTCCCCCTCGATCTTCCTTCCCCACCTTCCATTCCCTTATGGCCCTTCCACCCCAGGGCCAGCCTTCCAGTACATCTAGGCCTTACTGTACTTTGGGAGAGCATTGTGGGGCCCACCCCAAGCAGTCGGTGTGGTTTCTGCTTGTGGAATCGAGAGTGTAACACTGGTGAGGGTTATCTACCTTCTGGTAGTTAAGACAGGGTGTCAGGTGAACCTTTCTCAGCTAGTTCATGAGCTCCTAGGGGTCTTCAGGAGTCGGCTCACTGTGCATTTACACCATGAAGACCCCAAGCTCCTCTGAACCACTCGTAGTGATGGGACATGTCACCCAGTCCCTACCCTAGAGAAGCTCCACCTGTGTGTGCAGGTGTGTATATGTATGTGAGGGGGTGTTTGTGCTAGGCCCGAGAGCTCCAGAGTTCAAGAGAAGGGGGAGTGAGAGTGACTGGTGGGCCCTGAGATGTCAGTTCAGGAAGGTTCCTGGAGGAGGCGGAGGTGTCATTCTGAACAGTTACTCACTGTCACGGTAGCAGCTTGTGGCCCAGCACTTTCTCCCAGCTACAGAGGAAAGATGGGTTGCGCCCTGGTGGTTAGAATTTTGGATAAATGGGAGGCCACTTTATCTTAGAAGCACATTGATGTAAATCAGTGTTGCAGTCAAAAGTTGCCCTTTCTGAGACTGTTCTAACCAGTGGTGCCTGGTCCTTTTCTTGGCAGTAATCCAGTCCCTCATAGCACTGGTGAACGACCCCCAGCCCGAGCACCCACTTCGGGCTGACCTAGCTGAAGAATACTCTAAGGACCGTAAAAAATTCTGTAAGAACGCTGAAGAGTTTACAAAGAAATACGGGGAGAAGCGACCTGTGGACTAAACTCTGCCGCGACTGATTCCAGCGAGTGTGAGCGGAGACCCTGAGCTGCACATTCAGACACCCCGCAAAGCAGGACTCTGAGGAAAATTGACACGTGCCGCCGCCTGGCGTTTGCTTGTGGCAGTTACTAACTTTCTACAGTTTTCTTAATCAAAAGTGGTCTAGGTAACCTGTAAAGAAAGGATTAAAAATTTAAGATGTTCTAGTTCTGCTTTCTTTGTTTTAAAAATCACTGCTTCAATCTACTTTAAAAGAATGGTGTTTCTTTTCTTGTCCAAACTGATCCAAAACCTTCAATTTACATTTAGCCCTTAAGGTTAAGAAAAAAGAAAAAAAAAGGTTGCAGTTCCCTTTCTTCCCCTGCCCCTGCAGCTCCCACTTTCTTCCATTTGGTTTATTTTTCACCCATTCACTTCCCCCAGACCCAGGGCTATCTCCTCTGCAAAGGGGAAGAGACCGCTCCTGGCCGTTCTGGTGGCTTCTCTCCTCCCATGCTGTACTGCCCTGTGTGGGAGTTGGTTCAAATTCTCCTGGCTCCAATTTAAACATCCTTTTAAAAAATTTTAAAAACAAGCAAACCACCATTCACCACCCCACCACCTCCCCCTCACCACCAAAAAAACCCAACAAACAAAACAAAAAAACCAGCCATGAAAAGGGAGGCCCAGTTCTTACGTAAAAATCTGGCCAGTGTTACCACAGTAACATTGATTAAATGGGCAAACCCTGATGTCTGTGTGCGTGATTGAACTTCAGCCAGGCCTGGCCTGCTTGGGGAAACCCAGCTCTGTGGCCACACCGGGGAAGGGCCTGCCGACCGGAGGATGCTCTGCACTTGCGTGAGGAATTCCTCGCCAGAGAGGCTCTCAAGGCCAAATGTTGACGCTCCTCCCTGCAGCCACTGCAGAAGACGTGCTGGCCATTGCCGACAACGCTGAAGCCAGAATGTCCACGTGAAATTTCACGCTCACCTATCACCGAGCTCCATATGAATGTGCCACGGAGCTCGCGCTCCCAGCTCCTCATCGCAGCGCAACCCCAATGCGACCCTCCCTCGGCACAGTTTGACCCTTTGCGGGGTTGGAATTGGCGGGACTTGGCTGTAGCCAGCAGCAGGCTGGGGTTGCCGGCACCCTGCTGGCTCCTTCGGAGCAGCCGGCCAGCCCAGGAACAAGATGGCCTTCCCTCTCCCTCTGGACTCACAGCCTTTGCAGAGTCAAGCTCCACTTGAAGCTCACTCAGTAATATCCTTTACATGTGTTTTATATTGTTTTGACTGCCTTTTTTTGTAGAAATAAAAATTGACCTTAGAATTTATCATCAGATGAACTTGTAAGGATTTGAATGTTACGGTCTTTTCAAAGCAAGTGGGACTGCCCCTGAAATCGAGAATGCGTGTCACTGACACCCAGAGGAAGCCGATGGTCCAAACGCCGTGTGTCACCAACTCCTCCTTCTGCCACTGGCGGCTGCCCTTCTTGGTTCTCGGGGGAACTAGATCCTGTGGAGAAGATGACATAAAGAAACTGCTTTCTGTTTTTAGCTCTCTAACATGGGATCTTTCTGGGGCTTATAGATCTGTAAGACGGTTTCACCTGTGCAGAGGTGGGTGTGATGAGTAGGTTAGGCAGCAGAATGTTGTTTAGTTGTCCAGGTGCGTGGCCCCTGCAGTGTGTCAGTGAATTCCGCTTCTTTAGTCCTAGGTATGCTAGGGGCAGGTTCTGGAGACTTCTCTGTGCCCAGGAACGCAAGAGTGCCGGGCCAGTGTTTCCACATCTTTCTCTTCATTAGCAGAGAGGTGATGATGGAGTTTAATTTCACTCACACGCAGGTTTGTAATAAAATGCCAAATCCTGTCCGAAGCTATACAAATAAGCCACCATTTGTTCTCATTGCTTCTCTAACCCAGAAATATTGCCATTCTTGGGAAGTGTCCCATTGCTTCATGTCTGTCTACCAGCGTAGTTCTGCCCGACTGTTCCCCTCTCACTTCTCTGCTCATCGTGGGAGGATACCTTTGTCCAAGCCGGCAGCCACTCAGGGACTCTCAGCCCTGGCATGGCAGCCCACGGTTTGCCCCATCAGAGGCCTGGCCCTGGGAGAGCGAGGCAGTGGGTGGTTCCTCCCTCAGGCCTAGGCGGTTTGTCCCCTCCAGCCTGGGCATTCCCCAGGACAGGCTTTGAAACATGCTGGCCAGCAGTCCTGGCTGCTCCACACCCAAACAGCTGGGCCCTCTGGAGAAGGGGAGAGCTGTCGAGCAGCCACTGCTGACCCGAGCCCACTCAGGAATTCACACCCGCCAGGTTCCTCGGAGTGCGCTGGGTCCGCCCCCTCTGCCCTGCCCCTCCCCGCCATACCCATGGTGGAGAATAGGCTTTCTAAGATGCTGCGAACCCCTTTTGCTGCCCTTAATAAAAATGCTCTCAGACACTGGTTTGGTCTTGTGGGTTTCTTCCGGACTGTGAGTGGGCAGAGCCAGGGGCCTATGTTCTTATAGACGGGAGAGGGGTGGCCAGGGCCCAGGCTCGCTCTTCTGCCTGCTCCTCTCCCCATGCCCAGCTTTTCCAAGAGGCGCACAGAGGTGTGTGGCCTTCCTGTGAGGGAAGCAGAAAAGGCTGGAGATCCAGACCATCAGGGCCTGCCAAGGGCACCTTGGGTGTCAGGGAGGGGACAGTGGCCTCTGTGTATAGGCCTCATTTCAGTCCACTTATCAGTCCCCAGAGAGTGATATTCTCCACATTGAGCAGAGGAGCAGACTGAGGCCCTGAGAAGGGTGGCTGTCGTGTCCGTGTCCCAGAACTAAGGAGGGTGTGCCCGAGGGTGGGGCTAGGCCATTTCCTTGAACCTGTCTGGAGCCTCAGGGACCTCCTGTTGTATTGACTCAGCACGGGGGGTGATGCTGATTTAATTCGACACCAGGGGAGACCAGACCTGCCCTGTCAGGTCTGCAGGTGTCCAGGAGAAAGCCTGCTGGAAAATCATTTTACCAGGAAGCAAGGAGCTGGTCCTTTACCTTGGTCATCAGCAGGGTACTCTGCTGTCTTCTAGCACTGCATCCTCTGTGACTCTCAAGACAACCCCACGGACACAGTCCCTATTTTTACAGAGGAAGAGACTGCGGTTCAGTGACAGCCAAGGAAACCAGGCCTGGGTTTTTACAGTCTAGTTTCAGAGCCTGTTACATTCCACCACTCAGGTTCCTTGGTGCCCAGCCCTTCCCAAATCCAGAGACCTACAGGACCTTTTCTCAACTTTATGAACTCTGGAGCGACCACTTTCTCACCTTCCTCACTCTTGTATTAATTGTTCAGCTCAAAATGTGTATCTCCTTCATCACTCGGGTGTGCACTGCAGCCTGGCTCCTGCCTGCCCCTGGCTCCCTGAGGCTTCCTCTGGCAAGGGCCCTGGACTTCCTCATTGCGCAGTCCACGGCCTGGCGGCCCCACTCTGTTTCTTCAGTGGGCCAGCACCTCCGTGTCCCACCCTGCCAGGGCAGCCACCCGACCCCATCTGAGGCAAAGCCAGAGCTGGGTCTTGGCTCTTCCTGCCCACCCTGCACTGGCTCTCCCTCCTCTCCCTGCGTCCCTCATGCAGTACCGGGGGCTGGCACCAGCCAGAGAAGGAGCAGAGCTGAAGGTGGCCTGGCTCAGGCGGCACTTGCTAAACAGCTATTTCCTGGGTGATTGGAACATGTTCTTGCAGGAGGGCTCCTAGGGGCAGGAGGTGCCCCTAGGAGCCCTCCTGCAAGACATCACCTGTCAGAGGATCAGAGCGGAAAGGACTGCCCAACAGCGGGCAGAGGTCACAATCGAGGGCTAGAGAAGTCACTTCTTCCAGAGAGCATTCTCCCAACAGGCCTGGCGTGGTTAGGAATCCTTTTGCCCCCACACTCTGCTTTGTATTCCTTCCCCTTCCCCATCCCACTGGAGTCTGGATCATACCAGCTATCCCCATGTTTGTCCCCAACTGAGCTCCTGGCAGGCTGGGCTATCACAGCATACAGCCCCCGCCTGGCCCAGAGTAGACCTTCCATCCATGACTGATGAATGGGTGGAGAGCAGCAGCCCCCACTCGCCTAAGCCATCCAGTGCACAGCAGGTTTAACATAGGAATACCCCCGTGTCCCCAGTGCAGTGCTAGTGACCAGCTCCACAGTGGGCCCTGTGCCACCTGCAGCCTTCTGCCTTACCACACCCCCCCCCCCCCCAGGCAGACCTTGGTCTCCAGATGATTCTACCAGTCTGGCCATGGCCATGGCCCCTCTCTTCTCTCCACTGTCATGGTCCCTAGGGCTGATCTGGGCCCTCAGCTCTGCTCACTCCTTTCTCCCTCTCTTAGCAATAGGAGCCCACTCCACAGCTTCCTCTTGCTTCTGTACAGACCCCAGTTCTCTCCCATCTCCCCACACCTCTCTCCTGAGCCTCAGAGCCACACAGTCAGCTGCCTCCTCTCAAAATAGCAGAAACCCCCTTCTCCCCAAAGGAGGTGCCTCTGTGTCAAAGGGCTGCCTTCCCACCACCCCTCCACCTGCTCCAGCCAGGAGTGTGGCCAGACCTCACTGGGCTGAGGCAAGGAGGGGAGGGCATGGCACTAGGAGGAACTAAGTGATTCCAGTTTACAGTCATGGAGGAAAGGTAGGAAGAAAGAGCCTGATGCTGAAAGAACCATGGTCAAGGAAAGGTTAGTGTGAAAGATGGAGCCACAAAAGAGTGGGCTGAGGTCACAGTAAAGGGGGTAGCGGTGGAGGATGGGGGCAGCAGGAAAGAGCAGCAAGATCCCACCCTTAACCCCTTCAGAAAGCTATACATCCCTCCGGGCTGCCTAGGCTGAGAGAGCTCTCTGGGCGCCTGACCCCTTGCCTGACACGGTGCACGGTGAATAAATGAACAGGTAGCTTCAAAGCCATGCTCTGCCATTTCTACTTCTTGGTCTGTTAAGATGGAGATACTGGATCATTGTTCAATCTGCCTTTCCACATGCCAGAGCGGGGCAGGGGTCTGTGTTCCCAAGAACTCCCTGCCACCTTCCCCATCTGCTCCCTGCATCTCCTTGATCCAAGACACATGAGCGGCAGTGACAGGGCACACACACATCACCAGGTCTGGTGAGGAGCCCTGGATCCCATTTCCGCAGAAGACTGTTCCTCCTGGAAAAATTTAAATAGGCTTGCAGGACTTCCTTAGATCTGCCCCTAGGATGGCAAAGGGATGTCTGCTTAGAACACGTGACTTTTGGGGTGCCTGGGCGGCTCAGTCTGTTAAGCTTCTGACTCTTGATCTCAGCTGAGGGCTCGATCTCAGGGTTGTGAGTTCAAGCCCCACAAAACAACAAAACAGGTGACTTTTTAAATAAAATTTGAGATGATAATATTACCTTCCAAAAAGTAGCCTGGTGAGACATTGTTCTCCCAGCCTCGCTCCCCGCAAAATAATAAACTTAAGCATGGACAAAACTAGAACTTGGAGTATGTTCTGAGTTACCTATTCTGTTATAATGACTGGGTTTGTGCCCAGAAGGAGTTAGTTTTTGCCCTGTCATGTGTCTGAGAATGTTTTCACAGTTCACAGGGCACAGTTTAAGAAACAACCCAGATTTGGTGGTTCAGTTGGTTGAATGACTGCCTTTGGTTCAGGTCATGATCTTCAGGTCCTGGGATCAAGCTCCACATCGGGCTCCTTGCTTAGTGGGGAGTCCGCTTCTCTCTTTCCCTCTGCTCCTTCCCACCC
Organism: Meles meles; assembly: GCF_922984935.1. Classification (NCBI taxonomy): domain Eukaryota; kingdom Metazoa; phylum Chordata; class Mammalia; order Carnivora; family Mustelidae; genus Meles; species Meles meles. The sequence goes on along the minus strand of NC_060077.1, from coordinate 31,060,812 downwards.
CACGCTCATCCTTTCTTTCTCTCTCTCAAACAAGTAAAATCTTATTAAAAAATTTAAAAATTTAAATTAAAAAAAAAAACACCCAAGTTTACAAGACATATATTTTATTAATACAGTGATCTCTCTCTACTGTATATGAACAAGGAGGATGCTTTGGCAGGCCCCAGGCTCAGATGTCATAGGGCCTATCTGTCAGCTGCCAAGACGGGTTGCCAAAATTCTGGCCCACCGTTCTGAGCCATGAGGACCTGCACACCGAGGTGACAAGGGGCCTGCCCAGGGAAGTATGTTACTGGACCCCCGCTCTCAGCCTGGTTTCAGGCGGTCCCAGGGCTTGACACTGGCCCCCTTTCTGTGCACTAAAGGGCATTTGTGCTTGGCTGGCTGTCAGGGACATGGTGGGGAGGGCTCCAGGAATGTTTCCAGAGTGGCTTCTCCAAGGACCCCTTCCCCAGGCCTCTTGGAGTCTAGGTCATGGAGTGTGCAGAGCTGCACTCCGTCCTGTGCAAGTCGGGCCCGAAGCGTGGGCGCAGTGAGGACACGCAGTTCATGCAGTCGCTCCCAAGAGCAGGAAAAGGCATCCGGGCCCTCACCGCAGCCCCCAGCCGGGGGCACACTAGGATAGCCGGGGTGTGCCATCAGCTCAGCTGTTAGGGCGTGGCCGGTGGGTATGCCTTCCAGGGCCCGCGCTAGTGCTCCTGATACGCGGTGAGCAGACATGTGCCGACCGCAGGTGCTCAGGCCCACGAAGGCATCCGTCCACCTGTGGGTGTAGGGGCATCAGCGGCAAGGACCAGCAGAGCTGTCATGGGCAGGGCTGGGATGGAGTGGGGTGGGGGCCACGACAGGGATCGCCCGAGGAACGAGGAACGGCCATAGCTGTCAGGTGAAAGGTTAGCAGGACGCACTGGGATAGGGCCGGATGGGGGCGGAGGGCCTCACCGTAAGCCGTAGCGAGAGAAGGGGCCCACCGCTGCTAGGGCGTCGCGCTCCACCGCACAAGCAAAGGCATGTGCGGGGGCCTCGAGCCACGCACAGCCGCCCACCCCGCGCTCCACCGGCAACCGTGTGAAGCGCACCCGGTTGGCCTGCAGCGTCTCTGCGAACACCTGGCACACGCCTGCGGACGGGGAGGAGTCAGGAAGCAGCCCGTCCTACTACCTGGGACCACCTCTTACCCCCAGCCCCTCACCGGGGAGCAACGCCCCCCACCCCACCTGGGAGCACGTGCACGTGCTGGTGCCCGTCCACGTGAGTGGGTTCTCCGCCCAGTAATTCCCGGAAGCGTATCAGCTGGGCCTCCAGCTCTTCCCGCACCTGGAGAGAGAACGACAAGGCACCTTGAATGTCGGGGAGCAGCTACCTAGAAGGGCTCCCTCCAGGTGCCTCTGCGTGACTGCTCCAGTATGAACCAGGAAAGCATCCATCGCGCGCCCCTGCCCCTAATGGCTTCATGGTACCCTCCGGACGAGCCTTGGGGGTCAACGCGAGCCTCTTCCTGCAGCCTCATCTCCGCACCTGGGGCAAGGCTATGTCTCCGGCCGCCACCGCCTCGCGAAATCCCATCTTGCCGAGGAAGAAGCCTTCGGGGCTGAGCAGCGACGAGGCGCCGTGGCGGGCCGGGCCCACGGGGCGGCCCTCGGACAGGTTTGCGTGGAGGCCCGTGGGGATTTGATGCCTGCAGGCGGAGCGCGAGCGGGAGCACGGGCGGCCGCGGAGAGGCGGCTTCCCAAGCCCGCCCAGACCCTTAGCGTGCCGCCACTCACCTGCCAGCTAGCTCCGCCGCGCTCTCTGCGGCTGCGCCATTGACCAGCAGGGACACGCTGGTCACAGCCCCTGCCAGAAAGGCCTCTACGATGCCCTCATCGCGCCGCGGGCAGTAACCAAAGTCATCTGCGGTGACCACCAGCCGCACACGCGGTCGGGCCATTGGTACTTCCGCAGACTGTTCAGGATTCTAGAGGACTGAATGCAGGCCCCGCCCCTAAACGCTGTCCGAGGCTCCGCCCCGACGCGCACGCCCCGGCGCGGCTGCCCTTCGTCTTTGTCCTCGCCATCTACCGGTCCCAATGTGGAACTGCAGCGGTCCCCTCCCACCTCACAGTGCGTTGGCCCTAACCAAACCATTTTGTTTGCGGCATTTATTGTGACGAAGAACTCTCAGTAACTGCAAAAATGTTATCTAGTATGAAAAATACAGGGGCGCCTAGGTGGTTCTGTCAGTTAAGCGTCTGCCTTCGACTCAGGTCATAGTCTCGGGGCCTTAGTATCCTGCCCCTAGTGGGACTCCTTGCTTACCCTGGAGTCGACTTTTCCCTCTCCCTATGCCCTTCCTCCCTGCTCGAGCTCTCTCTCTCTCAAAAAAAAAAAAAAAAAAAAAAAAAAAAAAAAAAAATCTTTAAAAGAAATGTGAAAAATAGAGGGAAAAAACCTATTGGAAAAAAAATTATCTCTTAACCTTTCCCCAAGTTCACCACTGCTAACTTTCTGGACAGTGCCCTTCCAGTATTTTTCTAAACAAACAAACCCGTTTCATTTTCTCCCCCACCCCAAAGTTTTTGAGTTGTTTTGAGACGATAATGATCACATCAATGTTACCTCATTCTTGTAACTTTTCATTTTTTGATAGTGACTATGAACTTTTTCTAATTGCCTATTTGGTGATTTTTTTTCTAGGAAGAGGCTGTTTTTCTTTCGTTCATTCTTTCTTTTTCTTAAAATAAAAGTTCTAAGGAAAAAACCATGTATATCAATGGCTTTGTTTGAGGACGCGTTAGTCCCTGATTCCACAACTTGAGCTGTGTTCCAGGCTACAACTTTTACATTCAAAATCTCATTTTTTTTCCCCTCTGTAGTCCAGAAAAGCTTTTCTTACTGATAGCTATATAAATCGTCACCATGGTTGACAGAGTTTTTATTGTGATATGGCTGCTTTGATGTTTCCAATGCAAAGGGCGGCATTTGTGTCCAGCCCAAGAGGTTGGTAAAATCATTCCTTTTTTACAAATGAGGAAACTGATGCTCAGAAGGGAGAAGTGTCTTGCCCAAAGTGAGCCTGCCAGGAGTAGTGGAGCTGGGACTGCCCTCTAAAGCTCTAGACCTACTCTGGTTGTCCAGTCCCTAGCTCTCCCCTGGGTCAGGGACAGACAGGGCAGAGTTGAGCGTGGGCATAACAAACCATATTCTCCTCGTGGGATGTTGTAAAGATCAGAGGCCTCACAGTGCTCTTCATTAAGCTCTTGATGTAAGGATTGTTGCATTCAGTCATAATTATTGAATTGTTGGACTTCAACTATCTTTCTCCCCTGAGAAGTTGGTCCTGGAAAGCCAGAGTCCCCAATGGCAAGCAGATTGGAAAGAGGAAATTGGCATTTATTCAGCACCTACTGGTATTAGACATATGAGAGATGGGGGGGGGGGGGGAGTGCCTCAGTTCCTACCGCCAAGGAGCACCATCTGTTTGACAAGTAGCAATACAAGAGGCAGAGTCTGGAATAGGGTTTTTGGTAATTCTGTTTAGGGTGGCAGGCCTTCTGAGAAGGCTTATCAGAGGAGTGACACCTGGAAAGGACTTGAGGAGTTTACTGGGCAGAGGGGGAAAGGAGGGGAAAGAGAGAAAGATACCCAGGGCTCTTACTGGCGTGCAGGATGTGTTGTACGCAGATTTTAATTAATCTTCGTATTCCCATATGGAAGGATGCTCAACTATTTACAGAGACAAAGAAGATGATCAGAGAGGTTGAGTCACACTGTCAGGAAACAGCAGAGCTAGGAATTGAAGCTAGGTCTGTGTCTTACAACTTGGACTTAATACTGCGCTCAAGGACACCGCGCAGTGGGAGGTCTGAAGACCCCCCACGCCCGCTGTGGTAGTCCACATTGGGGAGGGCAGAACCCTAGAAGGAGCAGTCAGAGAGCAGGAGGCACAGGACAACGCAGCGATCGGAGTGGAGTCGAGGAAAATGCTTGTGTCACCAGAGGAGGCCATGGCTTTGATCCTTTAGGGATCCCTTCGGGTGCGGAGCGCCGATCCGAGCCCAGTCTTGGGATTCCTCCTGGCTTGGGTGAGCAGTCAAAGGCACCCACTGACTTCACCCTCCTTCCCCTCCACCCTGCTTCTAAAGCGAATGTGGGCGGAGCAAAGACAGAATAGGGGGCGGGACCAGCCAGGTTTCCGCCCCCATCCATTGTGCGGGGGGAACAAGGAGACACTGTGAGCCAATCAGGATGTAGCATGTAAATGAGCAAGGTGGGCAGGTTGGGGGCGACTCCAGAGCTCGGGGTCGCCGCCCTGGCGAGGGCGCAGACTACATTCTACATTGACAGGTCGTGAGCGAGGCGTGGACTCTGGTGAGCAGGTTGGCTCTGGGCCTGGGGCAGATGCCAAGGAGTTTTGGGTCTAGGAGGAGGGAGGGTCGGACAGACTCAGGCCCAGAGATGGTCGGAGACAGCATGCGGACGTCTTTGGGGACCCCACCCCCGACGACTCTGGACACAGACGGTGCGCAAACGCCCAGGGGACACTGAGCAGAGGAAGGACCCGATGCGTGAAGGACGCGGTGTGAGGGGAGTGAGGGATCAAAGGACGCCGGGACCGCTGACGCAGTGGCTGACAGACGAAGGGAGAGTTGGACTCATGGAGGCCTAGGGAGACCCTCACGCCGTCTCCCGCCCGGCGCAGAGAGGAATCCGTGGCTGCACTGCGGAACCGGAGAGAGAGGAGGATAGCCATCCCGTCCGCCCTCACCATGACCAGCTGCCGCCACCATTCTGGGTACTTGGCAGACGACGAGGCCCGCCACACCACCCACATGGCTCGGGTGAGTGTGTCTGTCAGGGCACCGACTCCTGAAATCCCCCCAAATGTTCCCCAGCTCCAGCACCCCAGATCACAGCACACACACACCCCCCTCAGTGCCTATTGACCTCATCTCCCAGCCTCTTAGTGACATCCTTATCACCTTGACCACTCCACTGACCTGCAAGGCCTAGTCACCCACAACTTCATTCACTGTGTCCTCTGACCTCTAGCAGCTCCGAAGGAGCTTGGTAGACTGGTACCCCAGTGGGAGCATGGTGTCTAGCACGACCCAAGGCTCAAAGTTTCAGAAGCAGCGATGGAGGCGCCCAGAGGTCAGGACTACAGGTGGTCTGTATAGTGGAGACAGGACTGGTCTGCTCAAAGTACAGATCAGAAGCCCACGTAGGACTCCAAGGGGTTTGTGATTGCCCATTCCTGCCCTGTGTGAGGGTGGAAGTGGGCTTTCAGACTCCCCCACCACATCTTGTATATATATGCAGTGTATGTGTCAGGGAAACATCAAGGTGACCCAAAATCAATGCCTACTTTGCGGAAGAGGACATTGGACCTCAAGAAGGGCCATAGTGCCTATATGTCAGAGCTGGCAGTGGCAGAGCCAGGGTCCAAATCCAGAAACTTCCTCACTCCAAAACACCCTGCCTTCCACTGTCCCCTCCCACTCAGCTCCTGGTACCCCAAGAGGACCCGCAGGGACCCCTATCCCTGTGGTACATCCCTGCCCTATGTGACATGCCTGTCTGCTCTGGTGCAGCTGCCTAAGAAGCCACTGTTTCCAGGAATGGGGCAAGCCGCCAAGTTGGGCCACACACCACACCCACCGTCGAGGTACACCCCCACCGACAGCTTAGGGCTCCGTGGCCACCGACGAAACCCAAGGGACCCTCGGCCCTTTGGTACCTTCCTGGATTTCCTCGTCGAGGGTCAGGTGCTAGACAGCCTACAGACGGTGGTGGAAGAGGCAACTGAGCGCGTGACCGCCATGAAGACAGAGACTGGGGTGCCCCTGGTGGAGGTGCAGGACCCCATAGAGGTGCCGAGGGGTGGGCAGCGGGCGCATGCCCGGCCCAGCCTCAGTACCGTGCACCGGCACAGGGCCCGGCCCAGCCTCTGCACTGGACAGCCCAACAACTACCCCTCCTCCTCCAGCTCCATGTCCGACTCCCATAGCAGCTTCACAGCTGGCTGCTGGGGTTCCCACAGCTGGGACAGTGACCTGGGCACCCGTGGCATGGGCTCACTGCCACCCATGAGGGACAGACTTTTGCTGGAGAAGAACCTCAAACGGCTTCTGAAGCTGGAGAACCGAGGGGTGAGATCTAGCGCCATGGCCCAGGGTGGGCGGGATGGACCCTGGTCCAGAGCACAGGGCCAGGGTTAGGCCTGGCTTGGCTGCTCTTGGATGCCTCTGAAAGTCCCTCCTCTCTCTGCAGAAAGGCCTGGGTCCATCCTGCTTCCCGAGGGACTCCCTGCTGTGGAACTCCCTGGCCAGCCAGTCCAGCAGCCAGTGGACCCAGGAACCACCTCAGTCCTGGTTCTCAGGCCTGCTGGACTCAAACATAGGCACACCCCAAACATCAGAGCCCAGGTCTGGAGAACGGGATCTGACGTTTCTCAAGCGAGAGTTCGATAAGGAGATCAAGTCCTTGTTGAACCAGCCAGTGTCCTTTGACCTGCCCAGCTACTGTTCATTCCGTGAGCCCCATCAGACCCTGGACTTTCTGGCTGAGCACCACCTCTTCCCTGCCCTGCAGAACGTGGTCCGCCAGGCTGTGGACAAGCTCAGTGGCGCCTGCCGCCACGATGGCTGCCCTCTCTTCCCATCAGAATTGGAGCCCGCCACAGATCCCAATTCTGACTCCGCGACAGGCTCCAAGCCAGCCACACCCACCGACGGGGAGGACCCCTACGATGTGCTTCCCAGAGTCTCCAGCTCCAAGACAGATCGAAGAAAGAGCACCAAGGGCAGAGGACAGGGCAAGCCCAAGGAAGGTGGTTCCCCTGTGTCTAGTGCCCAAGTGGCCGCAAGACACAGGATCAAGGTGACACCCACAGAAGAATCCAAGGTTCCTTCACCCCACCCCAGACAGGAGTCTCCTGACCAGAACCCTGAAGAACAGAGACCACCCATCCCTTCTTCTGGGCCCCTGAGCTCCAGCCAAAAGGCCCATCCCTGGCCAAGCCTGCACCTCACCCTGCCTGTCCCTGGGATTATGGTGGAAGGGTCCTCCAGCCAGACCCAGCCCACTATTCGGGGCATAGCTCCTCTCATCTCCCCCTACCCTGGCTTCTCCCACCGCCTCCCTGTGTTCTCACCACTTGCCTCCTCAGTAAGAAGCTTCTCCCCATCTCCTGTTCCCCTATATCCAGAGAGGACCTCAAGGGTGGAGCTAGGGGGCTTAGGGAAAGATTCTCACGAGAAAGTCTCCTTGAGTTACCACCCTTAGCAGCCACGGTCCCAGGTATCTTCCCCTGAGTGGTGGAAGCCACCTGAGCAGGCGACAAGCTGATGGGGAGCAGAAATCCCAGCCTTGCTCCTGCCAGGTGTGCTTGAAGATGAATAAAGCCTATTTTTTATCCTGGGTAGTTTTGTAATGTTTGCCTGTGAATCTCAGAAGCCCTTCTATGTGGGCAGCGTCCTGTCTTTTGTGGACAGCAGCCTAAGCCAGAGTGGGGCCCTGGATCCTAGGTCCAGCTCCCTCTGCTTCCTGTCCCTAGAGCAGGACTCTCCAGTGTGTCTGCCGAGAGGGAGTTGCTCAGGAAGGGTCTGGAGAAGACTTAGGTGGCTTCACCCTTGTAGATTCCCCCACCATACAGCCCCTGACCCTCATCTCACAGACCAAGGCTCAGGCAGGCTTCCCTGCTCTGAACTGGTGGAGGTGGAGGCCTGGGGGAGAACCTACAAGAGCACCGGTGATCCTGGCTCCAGCTGGGCTGACACCATGACTGACATCACCAGCTTGGCCGCAGGCCTGGCTGGTGTGGTTGGTGTGAAGCCAGTGTGGTAAGTGTGAGGGTGTGGCTGACACACAGGGCCTGCACTCAGCTGTCACCAAGAGAGCATGGCAGATGTGACAAAGCCATACTGCCAGGGCAGTGACAAGCGTGGCATCCGTGTGGGTGATGTGGAGAGTGCTCTGGGGGTGAGGGGCATCCTAGGGCATCAGGAGTGGCATGACGTATCTCCCTTTCCCTCCCCGGCTGTTGCACAGAGCCCCACTTACAAGTTCATGAAGAAGAAGCCACTGCCCTCCATCTCCTCCAACTCCAGCACGTCCCACCTCTCCAACCCCTTGTACGAGGAGCTCGTCAGCTATTTGGTGGACCAGGTTGTGTCCTTGCTCACCTACAAGTACAAGTTTGAGAAGAACCTCTCCAAGAAGCTGGGCTTCATCTCCTTTCCGGTCACCGAGATGCTCATGGACCTCTTCCTGGGCTTCAGGAAGGTGAAGGGCTCCCACATCAGCCTGTCCCCCAAGATTGACTGGAGCTGCCTCCAGCGGAGGCTGGAGCAGGCCGAGTGGGCCCAGCAGCTGTCCAGACACACGTCCCAGCATGATTCCTCCTCCCAGCGCAGCTCCCACCGCAGAGCCCCCCACCACAAAGCCCCCCACCACAAGGCCCCCCACCACAGGCCACCCCACAGCAGCACAGAGTCGCCCTCCACGCTGCTGGAGCCGGGCCCCCAAGTGGATCAGGAGGAGGCCATGGAGTCCAGCCTCAACAGTGAGTTTCCAGGCTCTCAGCTGCTCTCAGCTCAGGAGGACACTGCAGTCGGGGGCCAGGAGCCCGCAAGCCAGCAAGAGCCCAAGCCCTCCGTGTTCTCCGGCACCAGCACGGGCTCTAATAAGCATCAGGAAGTCCTAGACATGGACAGTCAGAGCGAGGAGGAGGAAGAGGTTGAGGACGAGGATGATGACTTCTTAGGGGACAACGACACATCCCAGAGCTACCCGGGGCTTCAAGTGGAGGTGGGGGTCACCCACTCCACAAACGTGGGCCACAGTGACCCTCCATGAGGCCGCCTGTAAGCTGCACCCAGCGCTTGATTCCCTATTCCTCCTCTTGCTCCTATGCTGCCCCCCTCACCCCCAGCTGGTCCCCATCCTGAGCAGAGGTCAGGGTGGGCCGGACACCCATGAGGAACTCTGCTGGCCTGTCAGGGGAGCCAATGGGAGAAATAAAGCTTCTCTTGATGGAGCACCATCTTCTCAACCAGAGAACGCAGCCCCACATCTGCAGGCCGAAGCACCTGCCCTGGGGTGACACCTTGGCCAGGCATTCATGGCAGCTACCGAGCCCTGACCCTCACCACCCCCACAACCCACACACGTTCTGCTTGAACACAAGGCCCTGCTCAGGGCTCTTTCCCACTCCAGTGTGCACCTTCCTGGCTCTTCTAGCCTTTTAGGACTTGCGGTCCCTTTCCCTAAGAGCCCCTGGGCATCGCAGTTCCTGCTTCCAGAAGGTTCCTCCTCCTCCCGGGGCAGCACGCTGCTCCCTCTGACATTCCTCTCGCGGAACCATGCCGCGTCCCTTTCCTGATGGCCCCCTGTCTTTCTAATTTGTACTTTTCAGGTCCAACTCCCAAATCTGGAGGGTCCAAGCTAGGTCCCATGGGAATGCTGGTCTGGCAAGCTGTGGGTTGGCTGCCCCAGGCTGGCCATGGGATCACCCTTTCAGCAGAGGCGCTGGGCCAGACAGCTCCCTCTGGAAGGGTCTGCAGACAAGGCTGGTGCTGTGATTGGCAAGTCTCATCTCCCAAGGTTTCTCCTGGGGCCTCTGGCTGGCCTGTGCCACCAGCTCAGCACCCTCCCTCTCTCTACCTTCCCAGGGCAGCCTTTTTGTTCCCCAATCCAGGCATCTTCACCCAGGGAGCCCCTTGACCTGTTGCCACCACCCTGTTGCCCTTGTGGCCAAGAGAGCTGATGACAATGCTCCACTCTGCCTTGCTGTGTAGGCGGCCACTGCAGGGAGACCGGTAGGGGTCCCACACATTCCCCTGGACCCCACCTGGGTGTATAGAGCCCGAGTCTGCTCAACCCAGCCTGGCCGTGCTCAGTGGCCCACGTGGGAAGACGAAGCAATCGCAGAGCTGCTCTAGAGCTGGGCAGGGAGGACCTTCCACATCACATCCATGCCCTGCCATTCTGGGGAAAAAGACTTCCTCTGCTCCAGTCAACAGGGACCAGGGCCCTAAGGTGGATGGGTCAGGGACCCTTTTTTTTTTTTCCAGAAAGCTCTTGTGGCAAGGATCTTTTAGGACATATGCTCAACTCATAAGGCCCATTCCCTGGGGCCACCCACTGCCGCCACCACCATAGAGTAGGCCCACATTTTTATACCTTCTTGCCATACCACTTGGCCATAGTTGATTAGCCCTCTTGCCACATTCTTATTCCAAGCTAGGCCAATCCGGCTTTCCCCCCCCCAGGAGCTTATAATTGGGTTGAACTGAGATTTTTTTAAAGTTTATTTTTAGTCATCTCTACATCTGAAGTGGGGCTTGAACTCACAACCCCGAGATCAAGAGTCGCATGCTCTTCCAACTGAGCCGGCCGGGCGCCCCAAGATAGACTGAGAAATTCTGGTGCAGTTTGCACTGATTGCTAAAGACAAGCGTGACCATATTCCAACCCGCAGAGAGGCAGGAAATCCTGTCTGCAGAAAAGAACCTGGAAAGGAGCCCTGGGGCTCTGGAGACACAGCAGCTGGGAGGTAAAGAGAACATACCCCCACCTTGGCCTCAGAAGCACATGCCTAGAGAATGTCCCTGGAGTGGGAGTAGCCCCTTTGGGAACTACTGGTATACTGTCTAAAGACATCTGTTTCAGGTATCCATGGCCATGTAACCACTCCAAGGCTTAAGAGTCTTCTTTTTCCTGATGCTGGAGCTTGGCAGGCTTGGCTCGCCATGGTGTAGGCAGTCTATGTGTGGCTGCTCCCAGCTGCATGGCCTCTACCCATCCAAGGTCTCTCCCCAAGATTCCTGATCATTCATTCAGTCATCTAGCCTGCCCTTCTTCTTCTTCTTTTTTTTTTTTTTAAGATTTTATTTATTCATTTGACAGGCAGAGATCACAAGCAGGCAGAGAAGTAGGCAGAGAGAGAGAGAGAGAGAGGAAGGAAAGCAGGCTCCATGCTGAGCAGAGAGCCTGACGCGGGGCTTGATCCCAGGACCCGGAGATCATGACCTGAGCCGAAGGCAGAGGCTTTAACCCACTGAGCCACTCAGGCACCCCTCTAGCCTGCCCTTCTTATAGCACGGGGCAGCAGCTGGATTCTTAGGGAGAGAAAGCAAGAACCACTACTCTTCTTGAGGCTCAGAAGTCCCAAAACAGCATTTCTGTGCCATTCTCTTGGTCAAAGCGAAAGCCCAGATTCAATGTTTTGACATGAGACATGACTGACTCTCTCTCTCTCTCTCTCTTTTTAAAAAGATTTTATCTACTTGAGAAAGAGAATGGGAGAGAGCATAAGCAGGGTGAGCAGCAGGCAGAGGGAGAGGGAAAAGCAGGCTCCCCGCTGAGCAGGGAGCCTGACATCGGGGCTCGATCCCAGGACTCTAGGATCAGGACCTGAGTTGAAGGCAGATGCTTAGCTTAACCCACTGATCCATCCATCTCGAGAGTCATGTCTTGATGAAAGAAGCAGCTTACACTTATGGGGATGGAAGGAATTGTTAGTAGCCATATTTGGAGGACAGCTACCCCCCACCTGCACCCCTGCAGCTGATTGCACCTTGAGCAGTCCTTGGAACCAAGTTGAGCAAATAAGCATCTGAACCTGAAGACAAACTGTGGGTGGAAAGTGGAGGTCTGTGGAGACACCATAATTCGCCCTGAGCATCCATCCATAGGGTGAGCTGGGGAAGGTGGTCTGCAAGGGGGAGGCAGTGAAAGGGAACAGCTTTGAGAAGGCATGAGGCCCTCAGAAAGTTAAGGGAGAGCCACACTGGCTTCTCCTACTCTGGTTCTGAGGTCTGTACTGTACTTGAAATCCTGGTTTTGCCCGCTGGGGAGATTGCCTGCTGTGTCCTCACCATCCTTTGGTCTTACATGCAACAAGAAGCTGTTGGCCTCTTTAAGAAGGTGCCTGGCATGATTTGATATATGGTTTTTTTTTTTTAAGATTTTTAAGTAATCCCTACACCCACATGGGCCTGGAACTCACAACCCTGAGATCAAGAGTTGCATGTTCCACTGACTGAGTCTGCCAGACTCCTCTGATTTAAAAAAAAAAAAAAATTCTTTTAAGCAGGCTCCTCGCCCAACATGGGACATGAACTCATGACCCCTGAGATCAAGAGTCACATGCTTTACTAACTGAGCCAGCCATGTGCTCCCCCGCTATACGGTTTTTAAGGTATAAATCACTTTCCTGTGTGGAGAGTGACTTGGAGGGAACTGAGCAGTGGAAGTACAGAAATCTGTTAGGAGGCCATGGTCAATATCTGGAGAGGAGATATTGATATCAGTAGATACCCATCTGGAGAGTGGCTTGGACTCAGGTGGTGATAAGGAATGTTGGAGAGATGCTTTACAATCTGTTTTGAAGTTAGAGCCATCCAGATGTGTTGGATAAGATGTGAGACTGGGGTAAAGAGAGGAGTTAAAGAGAAGTCCCAATTTGGGGGCTGAATCAAGGCTAATGGAGGTGCTGTTCCTGAGACTCAGAAGCCTGGGGGAGGGGAGAGAAGTTTGAGGGAGGAGACCATGAATTCTGCTTTGGATGTAGTTAAGTCTGAGATGCTTGTTGGTATGTCCAAGAGGACATATCTGTTGCTTTTCAGATTGTACTCTAGTCCCTCCACCATGGATTGGAGGCCCCTCAAGTGAGTGCAGGGTCTGCCAAGGCCAGGGCAGACTTTTAGCAATTTAGACAACCTAAGCACTGAAAAGATCACGTATCTTCTCCCATATGTAATTCAAAATCAAAACACTATTAAACATGAAAACCCCTAAATAACATGTTTCTGTAATTAAAATGGCTCTGCTCTGGATTTTCTGAGTGCAAAATTCTGAATGACTTAAGTATAAACTATTCTCCCTGCTTTGTTGGTGCCTCAAATGCATGGGTAGTCTGCCTATTGAGTAATGGGACAGCCCACCAGTTCCTCAGTGGCCCCCAGAACAGGGCCTGGAGTTAATTCAACATAAGAACATTCCACAAATGAATAAATCAACAGTCGTATAAGTTTTCCTTCCTTAAAGATTGAGCTGACAGTCTTCTGGGAAGGCACTGAGACAGCGACCCACTCATATGGGAGACCTGGCACACTTAGCACCCAGTCATTTGGTCTCCCAGGGTTCCGGTTTCCTAAGAAACCTTTGGAGCTTTTGGTGAGAACCTATCGTCATCCTCAGCACCGCAGATCCCTGCTGCCCTCTGCTGCCTGATAGCCGAGTGCATGTGATTCTGCCCTGGGAAGTGTCAGTGAGTTGCCAGGGGAATTAAAAAACCCCAGGGTCCAGGGACTGAGGTAATCCATTCTCCAAAAGGAGGCAATGACCGAATGACTTGGGGGAGTCAACTAATCCCGGGATCCAGGACTGAAAAACCAAGCTATCCAGTACCTGAGATCCATCGACCACAATGTGACCACAAAACCTAGTGGTCCAGCAACTCTGAAGCTGAGGACCCAGAGTCCGAGAGGACAGATCGTGATTGAAAGCCTGACGACCCAAGATCAAGGGGTTTTGTGAACACGTGCCCGCAGGGTCCTGGCATCCCTGGCCAGGGGTCCATGGATGGGGTACGCAAACCTACTGCGCGGCTCTACAGCGTCTCTTTAACCACTGAGCGCCGCACCAGCCTTCCCTTAGCATTCATTGGTGAGTCCTCGGAAGCGTGGACCAATCAAAACCCTCCTCGTGTCTCCAGCCCCCCCCCCGTCGCCGCTCTGGAAAGCTGGGGGCGGGTCCCCTCCAAGCTGACCCAATGGCAATGCAGGCGTGGTGCCGTGCTGGCTGACGATTGGGTATCCATACTGGCTCTGTCAGAGCCGGATTGGCCGGTGCCGGAGACGGAAGCGTCCCGTGGGCCCGAGCTGCCGGAGCTCGGCCGGGGCGATGTGGAGCGCGGGCCGCGGCAGAGCTGCCGGACCGGCGCTCCTAGGGCTGCTGCTGACGCTCTTGGTGCCGAACAGCGGTGCCGCCAAGACCGGCGCAGGGCTCGTGACCTGCGGGTCGGTGCTGAAGCTGTTCAACACGCAGCACAGGGTGCGGCTGCACTCGCACGACATCAAATACGGATCCGGTGCGCTGGGCCCGGGACTGGGGCATAGTCAGAGGGCGGAGCCCGGGGCTGGGAGTTTGAAGGTGGGGTGGTCTTGGGGGAGTCTGCAGGGCTACGAGTCTCGGGATCATCAAGGAGCCTGACTGGGGGGTCAGGGGGGCCAAGGATCGGCCGTTTTAAGGGGGTCGTCGGGACATCGGGGGCGAGGAGGGTTGTCCAGGAGCTGCAGGCCAAGGGATTTCGGAGTTCAGCCAGGGGCCAAGGGCTGGAGATGGGGGCTGGGAGTGAGCCGTTGGGGTCCCAGGATTGAGGTTGTCCTGGAATGTTTATGGTGTCTGGGTAAAGGGTAGGGAGTTCGGAGATTGACCGCGACCCCGGGTGGGGTGGGATGTCGCCCCTCAGGCAGCGGCCAACAGTCAGTGACTGGCGTGGAGGCGTCTGACGACGCCAATAGCTACTGGCGGATCCGCGGTGGCTCGGAGGGCGGGTGCCCGCGCGGGGTCCCGGTGCGCTGCGGGCAGGCGGTTCGGCTCACGCACGTGCTAACCGGCAAGAACCTGCACACGCACCACTTTCCGTCGCCGCTGTCCAACAACCAGGTGAGCCCTCGCCCTGGAGAGGCTCCTTGAGTGTGTGTATGTGTGTGTTTGATGGTGTGTGTGTGGGGGGGGGCAGAATCTAGACATCTAGACTCTTCCTCTCAGTGTCTCTGAGCCTCAGCTTCCTGTGTGAAATGCGAATTTCAATTTAGAAATGTTTCCTGAGCGCCAGCTTTGAGGGGCAACCGACAGGAAGAGAGATCTGCTGGATAGCTCGCTTATCTCCTGGGGTTGAGTTGGACCCAGGAAGCGGACTCACAGGATCTTTGGGGTAGGGAATCAGAAACCCGGCAGGGGAGGAGGAACTTAGGCTGGATCTGGAAGGATGAGTAGGAGTTCTTCAGGCCACAAAGGGGAAAAAACAGGGGTTTGCCAAGCCTGGGGAAGAGGTTGGGCTCCAGTGGAATTCAGTGGAACTGGGGGATGGAGAAGTGTATGGGGTAGTGTTGGGGTAGAAGGGGCTACTGGGGTTAGGGAGGTATTGGGGAGGAGCAGAGGCTGGGGGACTTGCCAGAAGAAGGAGTATGAAATAGAGACCTGTCAGTCTAGGGGTTGGATGTCATACTGAGTAAGGCTCAGAGAGGTTAGGAAGAACATGGAGGAGAGAGGAGGAGGCCTTAACTACTTGGGGGCCAGTGGTTACTGCCCAGACAGATGGGGTAGCGTGAGCGTGTGTTTGAAGAGACCGTGTTAGGGAGAGCCCCCTGGGTGCTGGGGGTGATGGCGGTTGTGGCCCATTTTGCAGCTGTGGAAGCTGAGGCTCAGAAGGATCCAGGGAAGGACCCAAGGCCCAGTGCTCTGGGTGTGAGTGCTGCTGCCAAAGTGACCACAGGGGATTCAGTGTGCCCTCTGTGGTAAGCACTGTCCTTCTACCCCCCTGCACCCACAGGAGGTGAGCGCCTTTGGGGAGGACGGCGAGGGTGACGACCTGGATCTGTGGACAGTGCGCTGCTCAGGGCAGCACTGGGAGCGAGAGACTGCTGTGCGCTTCCAGCACGTGGGCACCTCTGTGTTCCTGTCTGTCACTGGAGAGCAGTATGGAAGCCCCATCCGTGGGCAGCACGAAGTGCATGGCATGTCCAGCGCCAACACACACAATACGTGGAAGGCCATGGAAGGCATCTTCATCAAGCCCAGCGTGGATCCCTCCGCAGGTCACGATGAACTCTGAGTGCTGTGGGTGGGTGGATGGTGGATGGATAGTAGGGTGGGGCATCTGCAGGACCGCTCTCGGTGAAGACTTTGGGTTTTTAGTGGTTCTCAAGTGCCTTTGTGATTAAAGAATGTTGGTCTGTGATCGTGTTTTGCTGTAATCCTGGGGGTGACCAGGAGGTGCTGGCTTCCCCGACCTGGTTCACCATTTCTTCCTTAGTGCAAAACCTCTTGTCTCCAGCATGGAATGACAGCTCAACTCATCCACACCTTGATGCTCTTTCAGATACTCTAACACTGCCAACACAACAACCATCTCCACCTTTACATGGTCTGATGGCAGGTGACCCCAGTTCCCTAGCCCCTGAGCTTCACGAACCTTCGCTTTAAGGCCTCATACCCTAGCCTGCCTGGGCAATATGGCATCTCAAGCTCCCACTAGAACTTTCCAGGGTCCTGAGGAGATAACAAAACTTTGAAAGGTTTTGCAAGGGAAGGTAATCACAAAGAACTGCTACCTGCAGAGATCTGAGAAGGCTTCCTGAAGGAGAGGCACAATTCTGGCAGGCAAAGCTTTGCAACTTAAAGGTAGGAACACTAAACAGGAGGGCCCTAATAATGGAAGGGAACAGTTTTGCTGGTGTGTAGGTGACCTCTAGAGGTTATGAGGAGGACTACAGGGTTCCTGGACCTGCTAACTTGGTCTATGTGGGGCTGTATATGTAGGAGGGGAGGGGTTTAAGGGACCTGCTGGGGTTACCGAGTACCACTTTCCCGAATGAGAACACAAGAGCCCAAGGAGAAGTGGGGGATAGCAGCTGGTGGGAAGGAGCTTGGAGGAGTGTGGGCAGAGCACCTTACAGATAAGAAATCCCCTGGTCTTATGGGAGTGTGAGAAAAGCTCTAGCTAATTGTGAGACTTGATGGGAAGTGGCTCACACTGTAGGCTCTGGACTATTACTGGCCCACCCTCTCAACCCATGAGCTCCTGCTCTGGTCAAACACAGACCTTCTGTCTCCTCTACTGCCAAACCCCTCAAGCATTGTCTACAAGTTTAAGCTCTTCTCCCATCACTCACCTGACCCACGACATGATTGCAGTATGCCTAGATGAGTAGCAGAATCAAACTGTACAGCACGTAGGAATTCTTGGGGGAACCAAGGCTGAAGCCGTGGGAACACTTAAGATGGCTCCAGGCAGAATGTAGGACAAGACCAAAAATTAAATTGCAGCAGCAGAGCACCCATTTCCTGAACACTGTCAGGCACTTGGCCAACGATTTATACAGCATCTCATTTGCTCCTGGTAATAATTCTATGAAGCAGGTTCAATTGTCTTAATTTTGCAGATGAGACAGCAGGATGCTATAAAGTTTCAACCCAGCAGTACCTGCCTCAGAAACATTTGCTCTCCGCCATTGGACTGAGAGAATAAAATGGAGGGGGCGGGCAGGCAGCGATGCACTATAGTCTAAGCAACCCCCCCCCCCCCCCCCCCACACACACACACTGCAGCTGTGTGAGGGCTGAACGGTGTATATCTTTCTGGGTCATCAGCTCTGGGTAGGCTCTTAATGCGTTTCCACAAAGTGGATAACAATTGTGGGGGACTCAAGCTAACACCCTCTTCCCCGCACCTCCCACAGATCCACAAGGCTTCACTGGCTCCAGGACCAGGTCTCTGCAGCTCAGGCCTAATCGTGTGGCTCCAGGTCAAGCCAGGCGATGAGTTGGGGTTGGGTGCCGAGCGGGGGCTACCCTAGCCGGGAAGTCCACTGCAGCCGAGCATCTTGTTCGGGAAGCACAGGGAGAGATATCAACACGCAAAATGAAGCAGCCCGCGCGGCCCTGCTCCACAGAGAACTACACAGAGGTTTCGGGCATTCTCTCAGGATCGCAGGCCTCTTCCCAGTGGGCTCAACTGCGCTGACGGCGCCCCCCTCCGGGCTTCCAAGCGCTCTCGCTCGCGCCGCTATTAAACTCGCAGAGACTGGAGCTGAGAAAAGGCGGGCAAAATTCCTTTTGATAAGTTATGAATGGGGAGAAAGTGTTTGTAGTACTCATTGTTAAAACCACGGAGCTGGGGACTTGGCCGGCTCCCGGCCAATCGGAACCCGGAGGCTATTTTGAAATCGCTCCGGTTTTAGCCAATAGGCGTGCAGGAGGCGAAACCCCGCGCCGGCTCCGGCCAATGAGTGCGGCGTTATGCTAAGAAGCCGGGGGCCGGGCCCCGCCGACTGTCAGCGCGTTAAAGATGGAGCCGGCGAGCGAGAGGGCGCCACGAGGTGCGGGGTCGTCCTGATGTGGACGACGGGGGCGACCAACCGCCAGGACCTTTCTCTCGCTAACCTTCCGCGTCCTGCCCCCGGCCTGGTTTGGAAGGGGCGTCCCACCGCGTGAGTAGCAGGGTCCGAGGTGGAGGGCACCCGCAGGGCGGCCCTACCCGGCGGAACTGTGCAGAGGGGCGCAGCCCGGACCCTGGGCGCCCTCTCCGCGCAGGGGACTCCAGAAGGGCGGGAAGCCTCCCTTGTTCCTTTGCTTCGCTCTGGGCCTCCAGGCAGTGAATCTTTAGGACTGGAAACCAAGTTGGGGGCTAGGGGCCAGGGATGGGGGCCTGAGCCGGCAGGGGTGCGCCGTTCGGAATGGGGCCACCCTCCTTCTCTCGGAGCCGCAGACCGAATGAGGCCGTAGGGTCGTCGGGCTGTACCCACCCTGGCTCCGTGCGGGAGTGGGCTTCGGACTGCGGCGGAGCGCGGGTCCCTCTCCTTTGTGTGTTTGCCCCCTCCCCCGTCCGCTCCCGCTCCTGGGTTGGAGCGACCCCTCGGTCTGGGGTCTCTCCCGCACCGCAATGTGGAGCGTGCTGGGGAAGGTCCAGGACCTTCTGACGACCTCTAGGACCGCAGCCCTGCCGAAACCCTCCTCGCCTCGAGGTCCAGGACAGGGCCTCTAGCCCCACCCACCCATCCACGGTTGAGCTTCCCGCCCTGGGCTTATTGGGGACTGTGGGGGTCCCTCCTGCTGGCCCCAGGTGCTCTGACGAGGTTGCACTACTGTGCTCTGAGAAGCAGTGCAATGATATTGTCAAAGCATCTGGGACCAGCCTTGGGAAACCCACCTTCCCCACACTACCAACCTCCTCCCCAGGACAGGCCCCTTGGGCCTACAGGACCTCCCTTCCCCCCGTCCCTGGCCTCGCTCCCTTCTCCATGGAAACTTGAGATCCTGGCCAGGCCTGGGCCTCTAGGGTCAGAGGGCACCCTTCCCCCCAGGCAGAAGCCCCACCCCAGTGGGCCTGCATTCCAGGTCAGATCCTCACAGACCACCACCAGGAGAGGCCAGAGGCGCTGGCAGGCCTGCCTGACACTCTTTCCCTGTTGCACTACTGTGGGCCGCTGGGAAGCAGTGCAATGATGAAAGGGCATCGGTCAGGCCCAGCCCACCACCCATAGCGCCTGAAGGCAGGGAGTTTTGCTGCCTCAGTGCGCTTGCTAGCAGTGAGGAGTAGGTGTGGAACGGGACTGACCCCTCCATCAGAGGACTAGGTGAGTGCAGAGCTGGGGGGTCCTCCCACAAATTCTTCTTCTGGGTTATGGCTGGACAGGAGCAGGGGCAGAGGCCCTGGATTCAGAAAAGCTCTGCTTTGAAGAAGATCTTTCCACACCAACTTCCTGGGTAAGACTGGGGACTTCAGCTTTGGTCAGGGCCTTGTGGAGAAATGGAGACCCACTGTGTTGCCTGGCTCAGACCCAGCTCAACTTTGACCATGCACAGGTGGGCTACACCCCGCCCTCCTTGAGGGCTTGGGGAGGGTCAGACTCTGGAGAGAACATTCTCCTGGGTTCTTAGCAGCAGCACCATGTGGGGTGGGTGGGTGGACTTGGGCCATGAAGCCCCTAGGTGATACCCATCAACCATGCCAGCTTGTTCTCTTACAGGGAGGTACGCTGCCCTGAGACTGCAGGAGGGACCAAGAGGTACCTGGCATGCCCATCCTAACTGCTACAATTAGGGGGACTGCCAAGGAGCCAGGGCCCAGGTGTGCCTGCAAGGTCACCTCCTCCATCAGGACCTACCATAATGCAAAAGGCTTTTGTGTGCCCAGGGACAGTCATTCAAGCCTGCTTCCTTTGAGAGGAGGCCTAGGTTTCCAGATGGGCATTTGGGAGTACCCCTCACCCCTGGCTGAGCACATCAAGATGTCAGCTTCACCCCTACCCGGGGAAGAGGGTAGAAGACCGGGCATCCATGGCTGGTGGTGGCCATCCTTATTTCTGTGCAGATTTTGCACCCACTGGCTGGAGACCCTCACACAGATGTCTCTGGCCCCTGCTGGGGGATGCTTGTGAACTCAGGGCTTTGCTCAAATGTTCCCTCCCAGGGAAAGCCTTTCTTGGCATCCAATATCCCTCCAGCAGAGCCTGCTAGATCGAAATTTCTCATTGTGGCCGAAGTCCTCATCAGACTGGGAGCCCTGAGGGCAGGGACAATGTCCCTTTTTATATCTCTCTCGGCACTGCCTGGCACAGAGGAGGGGACTAATACAACTTAAAAAAAAAAAAAAAGTACATGAAGTGTGAAATATTATTAGCATAACGTGGTGGGGGGCCTAATTAGGGGTCTGCTTGATCCCTCAGAGGTTACTTGTACTGTATATAAAAAGGCACATACTGTATATTTCAAAGTCTTTAAGTCACACGGCAACAGGAAGTAGAATGAAGATTTGAACCCATGTGTATCATATCTGTTTGCATCCCTAGGCTAAAATTTTTTTCCTCCTTGGTTGTTTCCTCCTTGGTTGCTCTCTGATCTCAAAGCGGGAGGAAGTGAGGGCCATCTCCTATGTCGGGGACAGCAGAACCTAGAGGGTGGTGGTTTGGTAGTGGGAGGTGAAAAATTTCTTTAGACTTCTCAGATACACTCCATGGATCTCAGGTTGATCGGGGTGAAGTGGTTTGGAAGGTGACAGAGAGGAAGCGATCCAGGATGGACCCCCTTATCAGTGTGGCTGCGGTGGATGGTGGTGACATCACCAACCAAGTAGGAGAGGGAGGAGAGAAGCCGGTTTGGGGTTGGGAGGGAAGAAGCTGTATGCCAAACTCGGTGTATGTTCAGCATGAGACGCCCAAGAAACGTCTCCAGCCAAAACTTGGATGTGGTTCTGGAATTCAAGGGAGTTCTGAGCCTGAGACGCTGGTTAGAGTTAAGGCAGCTTCGAGTTAGGACCAAGAAGTGGGGTAGGATCGTCCCAGATGGTACCGCGAGGACGGGACCTTCTCAAATGCGTCAGGAGCACCTGGAGATGCTGGTGAAGAGGTAACTTCGAGTACAGAGTAAACGAGTGGTTATACAGGGGAAGAGAAAAGACAGAAGCTGGGGAGGGCTGGGTTTAATGCTGGAGAGTAAATCAGGAGAAGAGTGAAGTCTGAGTATAGGAGTTAGGGACTGAGTGAAGAAGCCCTTGGGGTGTTGTCTACAGACCTCAAGAAGGGAGGGCGAGCAGGCGGAATGGGGAGGGGTGAGAGCCTTAAAGTTGGAAGAGTACTGAGGCTGACCATGTTCCTTGCGCGGCCACCGCCAACTCCCTGATCAAGGTCTGCAACACGCCAGCGGGATGGGGCCTCCGCGGAGCGCAGCGGCGTTTACCCCGTCGAAGGTTTCAGAGCGCATGCCCAGAGTGGGGGGCATTGTCACGTGCGACCGCCTCACGCGGATTGGCCCCTCCGCTCGCCAGCGCCGGGGGTGGGATTGGCTAAAGCGGTCGGGGCGGTGGCGGCTGCACGCGGAGGGAGGCTGCGTCCGCGCGGCGGCTGTGGGGCAGAGAGCAGGTGCGTCCCCTGCGGTCCCCGCCCCGACGGGCCCCGGCCGCTCACGGCGACCCGATCCCTGCCCCTTGGGACCTGCCCCTTCCCCCCCAACGTTCGGGGGCGGGCTCGGGGTGGGGGTCGCCGCGCCTGGATGCTCGGTGGCCCCGCCCCGACGGCCGCTCCGCCCCCAGGCCGCCTGGGCCGCCCGCAGCCACTCTGGGATGGAGGTCCTGGACGAGTTCGACAGCGAGTTTCCCCAGAGTGTGACTTTCTGCCACCTCATCTCCGAGGAGGACTTCGAGAGGCAGGCGGCCACCTACACGGAGCGCGCGCTGCGCCGCCTCTTCCGCAGCATCGACCGCAACCCTGCGCTGGCCGAGAGGGTGGTGCGCAAGGGCAAGCTGGCCGAGTACGAGGGGCGCGGGCTCCTCTCCTTCCTCTGGGTGCGAGCCGGCGGGGCTGCAGGGGGGGAGGCGGGGTGGGGACCACGGGGGCGGGTGCTCGCTCCGCTCCTGCTCCTCCTGCGAGGGTAGGTGACGTGGGGTGGGGTGGGGTGGGGTGGGAACCCTCGGGCCTACCTGAAGCTGCAGGGTGGGGTTATTCCAGAAGTCCAGGCTGCCCAGCTTGGGGAGTGGAGCTGGCAGGCGGCTCACCTGTCTGGCCTCCTCCTGCTCTGCCTCTCCCTTTGTCGTAGGCCAAGTTCTTCTGTGCAGTTCAGGGGGAGCTGAATTGTTGCAACAGCATGGGTGCCCTGGAGATGCACCAGCGCCTAGAGCAGCTGAAGAAGGGGATCCACCGCGTGCACCTCTACTCCCAGGGTGAGGTTCAGCCCCTGCCTGACTTCAGTAATCCAGGAAACCTGACAGGTTCCCTTATCTCTGGTTCTCTGCTTGGCACTTTTTTTTTTTTTTTTTTTTTTTTGTAATTTGGTGTTCATTTTTAAAGTATTAAGACAACGAACATATACAAAACTGGAGACCACAGAGAACACTCAGGGACCAGCCACCCTTCAGCTTCAGCAAGTATCCCCATCTTGCCATACTTGCTTCGGGCTCTGTTCCCCCCCTTTCCTTTTTCTGGAGTGTTTTGGGGGAAATCTCAGACATTGTATTCTTGGATCCTTTAGAATGCTTTTTGATCTGTTAAAAGACGTTTTATAATTACGATGTTACCTAGATTTTGACAATTTCTTTTTTTTTAAAGATTTATTTATCTGGGGGGGTGGGAGGTTGAGGAACCAGGTGGTGGGTAATAGGGAGGGCACGTACTGCATGGAGCACTGGGTGTGATGCCAAAACAATGAGCACTGTTATGCTGTAAATAAACAAATAAAAATAAATATTAAAAAAATTAAAAAAAAAAAGATTTATTTATCTATGTATTTGATGGAGAGAGTGCATGCTTGCAGGAGCAGGGGGAGGGGCAGAGGGAGAAGGAAAAGCAGGCTCAGAGCAGGGAGCCTGATATGGGGCTCTCCATCCCTGGACCCTGAGATCACTACCCCAGCTGAAGGCAGATGCTTAACCAACTGAGCCACCCAGGTGCCTGACAACAATTTTTTTTTTTTTTTTAAGATTTATTTATTTGACAGAGAGAGATCACAAGTAGGCAGAGAGGCAGGCAGAGAGAGGGGAAGGAAGCAGGCTCCCTGCTGAGCAGAGAGCCCGATGCGGGTCTCCATCCCAGGACCCTGAGATCATGACCTGAGCCGAAGGCAGAGGCTTAACCACTGAGCCACCCAGGCGCCCCTGACAACAATTTCTTAATATTAGCTGATACTTAATATTTGGGTGTTAGGTCCTTTGAGGTTCCTTTTCACTAGGATGGCCATGTACTTTGCGTCCATGTTGGCACACTTGTGAGGGTGAAATGAAAGGGGACCACACTAGTGACCACATGGGGATGCCAAGTGAGGGATGGCCATGTCTGTTGGAGTCCCTTTGAGGTGGGATGCTCTCCCCTTACTCCTCCCATGCCATCAACTTGAAGAGCTGTGTTGTCCTTTGGGACATTGCGCTCACTGGATTTGTATCTGTTGTTAGGGTCCCCTGGTGCTGTTTGTCTTGTCCTCCTCTCCCTGTATTTCTTGGGCATTTGCTCTAAAGCCTTGATCAGATGCAGGTTCAGTTCTTGTGGTGCATTTGCCTTCAGTGATACACTAGCTAGTGGTGGCGTGGCTTTCTTCATTGTATGAGGAGGCCTGGCTCACCTGGGTCTCTCACTTTCCATGATGCTCAGTGTGAGTGCTCCACATTTCATCTGATGGGCCCGCAGCATGTATCACTCTCACACAGCCTCCCGAGGAAGTGTCCATGCTATTAAACTCATTTTACAGACGAGGACATAGAGGCCCAGGGAGGGTAGCCAACAATGTGACAACAGTGGCATGTGGTAAGTAGTAGAGTCTAGACTGGAACTCAGATATGGGTTGCTCTAGGGCTTGGGCTCTTCGCCTCCAGGTCAGTGCTCACGGGTGGTAGTGATCATCATTCTAGATGAGCCCTTTCTTTCTTTCTTTCTTTCTTTTTTTTTTCAAGATTTTATTTATTTATTTATTTGACAGACAGCTCAAGTAGTTGGAGAGACAGGCAGAGAGAGAGGAGGAAGCAGGCTTCCTGCTGAGCAAAGAGCCCAATGCGGGGCTCGATCCCAGGACCCTGGGACCATAACCTGAGCTGAAGACAGAGGCTTTAACCCACTGAGCCACCCATACGCCCCTAGATGAGCCCTTTCACTGAGCTGTATGAGGCACCTGTTCATACCCACTTTGCTGGTGTCCAGTAGAAATACTCAGACTCATGGAATATAGGAAGAAAACCTAACGTGGAAATAGGAGAGGGGGCAGGCCCCAGAGTCCTGTTACTCAAAGACTCCCTCCCTGAGTGCCCTTCTCCTATAGAAGGATTTCCTTACAGAGGAAAGGGCCTTTGCACACCCCCAGGATGGCCCTGGAGCTGGGTGTAGCTGGTGAACTCACCTTCCAGGGCCTGGATACCCCATGAAAGGCCTGGCTGAATCAGGAGCTTTCCACAAGGTTTGGGGGAGGCGGCAGACTGACCTGCTTGGGAAAAGCCCAGCCCCCCTAGAGGGTGGTACTCTGTTCCATCCCCTCAAGATTCTGGCCTTGAAGACCATCAGGGTGTGGGTCCTGCCTGGGCTTTGTACAGTGGGAGCTTCCAGTTCTGCTTGTGTGTGAGAGAGAGAGAGAGACAAAAATACCCTTTCCTTGTGGGGGTGGCTGTGGGGTCGGTAGGATGGTACATGTTGGTGCCTGTCAGCAGTGGCTCTGGATGTTCTTACATGGTACCCTTTGTGAGAGGAAGCTTGTGAAGAGCCTACACCATTGTTCAACCTCTGCTCTGCCCTGTTCTGGCCACAGCGGAGGCCCTCATTGGTCCCTTTTGTCACAGATGCCAAGAAGAAGAGAAGAAAGCGAAAACTGAAGAAACCGGAACCCATCCTCTTGAGAGACCAATCAACCTCCCCATGCCTGCCACCAGCCCTGCTGCCACCTCCCCCACTGCCGTCACCCGCCACCACCATGGCCTCTGTGGTGGCCCCATCGCCTCCTGTCTACACTATGCCTAGGGTCTTTGGTCCCTTCCCTCCGTTGCCCAGCAAGTCGGTCAGTGAGCTCATCCCACATTCCACGGGGCCCTGGGAGGGGCAGCCTCCGCCCCTGTGCTCAGAGCCAACCCCGCGGCTCTCCTGGGCCCGCGGCAGTGACTGTCAGAACTTTGTTTTTAAGTGGCACAACGCTGTCTGGAGGCAAAATCTTGGGTAGAATGTTGATAGATAAAGCAGATAAAAGGGGTGTGCTCTGGATGAAGGGTTGGAGGCATGGAGTTTCACTTGCTTGGCCTCAGCTGAACGAGGCAGCCACCATGGGGCAGAATCTTGGGGCGCCTAAAGGACAGGTGGAGAACCATGGCTGCCACACCCCCAACATCTCCAGCCTCATGCCTGTCCCACCTCATGGCTGGTGTTCTCCTTCCCACTCTCTTTAAGTGCCTCTGCAGTGCCTTCCTAACTACTGCCCTCTCCTGGCCCCTGCTTGTCCCTCACTCTCAAGCCAGGCAACCTCCTCATCCTCTCTCAGTTCCCAGCTTCCCCATCCCGTCCCTCTTAACACCAAGCTTGAGGTGGGCACGAAGGATGACCCCGATGGATTTGCTGAATGAATGACAGTCACATAGTTTCCCTAGTTCTTGTATAAGGTGTTTTTCTTCCCCACAAGCCCCCAAACTTATCCTAAGATTTCCCTTATTTCCTGCAGATGGAGAAGTTGGAGGTTGCAAGGTCAGAAGTGAAACTGAATTGGGCTGGCCTGTCATCGAACCCAAAGAGGTGGAAGGAATGGATTCTAGGCTCAGGGCAAATGGAAAGAGCATTTTAGGGAGCACATTGTGGACCGTGCTTGGTTCCCATTTTTCCCTACCTTGTTCATCCTCACCACAATCCAGAGGAGTTGTTATCCCCATTTTATAGGGACGGAGTCAAGGCTCATAGAGGTCTGCTCTGCGCCCGGGAGTCCCTGTGGGAGGGCCTGTCCAGGAGGAGCCCAGAGCTGATGCTCCCCTCCCTGCCCTGTCTTGCAGACACATGGTTGATCTGACCCCCTTGGTCCTCAATCCCGGAGGCTTCCATTTCTCGTACCTGGCTGGAAGCAGTGCGCACAAGCTCCACTGCCCTGGCTTCCCCTGGTAAGCGTGCCTCTGAGCCTCTCTGGGGTGGGATGTCATCCTGGCTTGATGGCATCATGGCAGTGTATATGAGGGCCAAAAAAACATTCTGTGTGGTGGTCCTTCGCATTTCCTGAAAGGGCCCTAATGTAGCCGGGTGCTGGAAAAGTCACTCCCCCTTCCTAGAGTGTGTAAATGCAGAGAATGGGCAACAAGCAGCTCAAAGACGCACCAGAAAGGGAACGATTCCATCAACTGTGGGTAGCCCTAAGGTTTACACACATGTGTTTTGCAAATCAGAGATTTACTGAATATGTGGTTTGTTTGCTTGTTTGTTTTAATCACCCGTTTTCGACATTTATGGTGGTGGTGAGTATTTCCCATGGCATTCTGTGGAGGGTTATTTCAAAGTATGTACGTAGACTGGCTGCTTCATTGCATCAGATGATTTTTTTAAAATAGCTATTTTTTAGAGGAGTTCTATATTCACAGCCAACTGGAAAAGTGCTGAGAGTTCTCAGATCCCCCTCCCCCTACTCAGGCACAGACCCCACCCCCCCACTATCAACGTCCCCCACCTTAAAACTGATGAACCGACATTGACACATCATCACCCAGAGTCCATATGTATGGGCTCACTCTTGGTGTTGTGCATTCTATGGGTTTGGACAAATGTAAAATGACAGGTGTCCCCTATCATAGTGTCCTGCAGAATAGCTTGATTGCCTTCAAAGTCCTCCATGCTCCAGCCGTTCATCCCTCCCGCCCCCCAACCCCTGACTACCACTGATCTTTTTACTGTCTCCATGATTTTACCTTTGCCAGGATATTACATACTTGGGATCATACAGTATATAGCCGTTCCAGATTGGTTTCTTTCACATACGGTTCCTCCATGTCTTCTCGTGGCTGGCTCATTCCTTTTCAGCACTGAATAACTGGGTACACTGTAGTTTATCCAGCCAGCTGCTGGAGGACATCTTGGTTGCTTCCAAGTTTTCGTACGGACATAAGTTTTCAAATCTCTTACCAAGGAGCACGGTGGCTGGATCACATGGTGATCCTATGTTTCGTTTTAAAGAAACAACTGAAGTGGTTGTGCCATTTTGGATTCCCACTAGCAGTGAGTGAGAACGCAAATGACTTATGTAAGAAACCTGCACAGTTCTATAGAGATGATTCTATTTTTTTAAAAGATTTTATTTATTTATTTAAAAGAGCGAGATCACAAGCAGGCAGAGAGAGAGAGTGGGGAAGCAGGCTCCCTGCTGAGCAGAGAGCCCGATGTGGGGCTTGATCCCAGGACCCTGAGATCATGACCTAAGCCGAAGGCAGAGGCTTTAACCCACTGAGCCACCCAGGTGCCCCAGAGATGATTCTAAATTTAGTTGATGGAAAGTTTATTCACGAAGACACCCAAAGTGTAAACAAACCTTTAAATATGTTTTTGGTTTCCTTAGTAATGAAAGATGTTGCATGTTAAGGTTGCTAGGATGTGTGTTCTCTGCCTATCAAAAAGCCCCAGGTAGGGACTTGTGGGTGGCTCAGTCAGTTGCGTGTCTGCCTTCGGCTCAGGTCATGATCTCAGGGCCCTGGGATCGAGTCCCACATTGGACTCCTTAGTCCTTAGTAGGGAGCCTGCTTCTGCTTCTGCCTGCTGTTCTCCCTGCTTGTGCTTGCTCTCTTGCTCTCTCCGTCTGAAAAATAAGTAAATAAAATCTTGGAAAAGAAAAAAAAAAAGCCCCAAGTGAAGAGAATCCAGTGCTGTAAGGGCTTTAGGAAGAGAATCATTTTTGTTGTGAAAATACTATATATTGGCTTTTTTCTTTTAAAAGGTCTTTGAGCATCATATGAATTCACCCATTTAAAATGTTCACTTTAGTGCTCGCTTCGGCAGCACATATACTAAAATGTTCACTTTAGTGGCCTTTTATATATTCACATTTGTGCAAACATGCCCACAGTCCAATTTTAGAACATTGCTATCATGTCCAAAAGAAGGGAGTGAAAAGATAACACATAGAATGGGAGAAAAGATTTATAAATCAACAATAAAAAACCCATTCCAGAAAATGGGCAAAGGACTTGAATAGACATTTCTTCAAGGAAGACATACAAATGGCCAATAAACCTAGGAAAAGATGCTCCCCATCACTAGACATCAGGGAAATGCAAATGAACACAGTGAAATACCACATCCCACCCACCAGGATGGCTCTTAACATCAATGGCATATTGATGAGCATGGGGAGAAATTGGAACTCTAGCATGTGACTGGTGGGAATGAAAATGGGGCAGCCACCATGGCAAAAAGGCATGGTGGTTCCCCAAAATGTTGAGCATAGAATTGCCATATGACCCAGTAATTCCACTCCCAGGTATATGGCTGAAAGAAGTCAAGTAGAGAGACTCACATGCTTGCCCATGAATCTCCATAGTACTGGCATCACAGTGGCCAAAAGGAGGAGACAACCCAAGTGTATCTAAGATGAACAAAATGTGATCTAGCGATATAACAATGTTGAAACAAGTGAAAGAAGCCAGCACGAGAGGACAAATTACTGTATGGTTCCAGAGTCCTCAAGACAAAGTAGATGAGAGGTTACCAAGAACTGGGAGAAGGAAGTGGGTTGTTGCTTAATTGGTACGGTTCCTGGGAATAGATAGTGGTGATGGTCTCAAGACATTGTGAATGTATCTAATGGCACTGAATTGTACACACAAATGGTGAAAATGGTAAATTTTATGTATATTTTACTACAACAGAATACAAACAAGAAACCCTAGCACCACTTAGCTGTCACCCCCCAGTTCCTCCATCCCCTGGCCCTAGGCAGCCATTAACCTACTCTCTGTGGATTTGCCTGTTCTGGACTTTTCATATAAATGAAACCATACAATAACATGGTCTTTCGCGACTGGCTTCTTTCATTTAGCATAACGTTTACAAGGTTCATCCATGTCATAGCATGTGTTAACTCAAATTTCCTGTTTATATATTTGAATTGGCAGAATAGTTTATTTTTATTTATTTATTTTTAAAGATTTTATTTATTTTGGAGCGAGAGCGAGTGCGTGCATGCGAGTGGTAGTGGGTGGGGAGAGAGAGGGAGAGGGAGAGAGAGAATCTCAAGCAGACTCTACTGAGCGTGGAGCCTGACGCAGGACTCGATCTCAAAACGCTGAGGTCACAACCTGAGCCAAAACCAAGAGTTGGATGTTTAACTGGCTGACCCACCCAGGTGCCCTTGGGGATAATTTATTTTATTTTTTATTTTTAAAAATTTGTATTTAGGGGTGCCTGGGTGACTCAGTTGTTTGGCGACTGCCTTTGGCTCGGGTCGTGATCCTGGCATCCTGGGATCGAGCCCCACGTTGGGCTCCTTGCTCGGGGGTGAGCCTGCTTCTCCCTCTCCCTCTGCCTGCTAATCCACCAGCTTGTGATCTCTCTCTCTCTCTGTAAGTAACTAAATAAAATCTTTTTTTAAATTTAAAAATTTAAAAATTTTTATTTAGGGGCGCCTGAGTGGCTCAGTAGGTTAAGCTTCTGACTTCAGCTCAAGTCTTGACTCGGGGTCCTGGGGTATTGCCCCACATCGGGCTCTCTGCTCAGCGGGAGCCTACTTCCCCCTCTCTCTCTGCCTGCCTCTCTGCTTACTTGTGATATCTCTCTGTCAAATAAATAAAATATTTTAAAATTTTTAAATTTAAATTTGAGTTAGTTAACATACGAATTTCCTGTTTCTTAAATTTCTTTTTTAAGACAAATTTTTGTTTTTTTTTTAAGATTTTATTTATTTATCTGACAGAGAGCGAGAGATCACAAGTAGGCAGAGAGGCAGGCAGAGAGAGGGGGAAGCAGGATTCTTGCTGAGCAGAGAGCCCGATGCGGGCCTCAATCCCAGGACCCTGAGATCATGACCTGAGCTGAAGGCAGAGGCTTAACCCACTGAGCCACCCAGGCACCCAAGCCACATCTTTCTTAGAGCAGTTTCAGATTCACAGCAAAACCGATAGGAAAGAACAGAGAGTTCCCACATGCCCCTCACCCCCAGTATGTGCACAGCTGCCCTCATGAACAACATCCACTCTGGAGTGGATGTGTGTTAACAACCGAAGAGCCTGAACTGACATCATTATCACCAAAAAGTCATAGTCTCCATCCTGGTTCCCTTTTGGTGTGTACATTCTATGGGTTGACTTTCTTTTGGTGGAATGGTATTCCATTGTATGGCTATAATACCTCGTTTTCTCTATCTGTCCATGAGCAGATGGACATTGGACATAACAAAACCAGAGGCTGTGGCATGGCTCTCAGGGCATTTCTACTTCCATTTCTTTTCTACTTCTATTTCCATTTTTTGGCTCTTGTGAATAATACTGTTAGGAACATTTGTGGCTTAGTGTCTGTGAGGACATGGTTGTCAGTTTTCTTGGGTATCCCCGTTAAGAGTGGAATTGCTGGGTCATATGGTAAGTCTGTATCTTGAGCAACTGCCAAAGCCACAAGGCCCTTATCAGACATAGGATCTGCAAGTGTTTCCTCCCACTATGTGGATGGTCTTCACACCTTCTCCCTGGTGCCTTTTGAAGCACAGAAGTATAAGGTTAGTCCTTTCAAAAGGCAGTTTATCAGAACATCAGGACCCATAGGAGTTTTTAAATTCTTTGCTCTGTTAGTTGTTTTGTTGTTGTTGTTGTTGTTTTTTTAAAGATTTTATTTATTTATTTGACAGAGAGAAATCACAACAGGCAGAGAGGCAGGCAGAGAGAGAGAGAGAGAGAGAGAGAGAGGGAAGCAGGCTCCCCGCTGAGCAGAGAGCCCGACGCAGGACTCGATCCCAGGACCCTGAGATTATGACCTGAGCCGAAGGCAGCGGCTTAACCCACTGAGCCACCCAGGCGCCCCCATGTTGTTGTTGTTTTATTCGAGAGAAAGCAAGCACAAGCAGGGGGAGTGGCAGAGAGAGAAAGAGAGAGAGAAGCAGGCTCCCCGCTGAGCAGGGAGCCTGACATGGGGCTCCATCCCAGGACACCAGGATCATGACCTGAGCCGAAGGCAGACACTTAACCAGCTGAGCCATCAGAGCAGGCGGCCCTGCTCTGGTATTTTCAGTCCTGGAAGCTGGCCCCAAGGAGATGATGAAGGGAAAGAAAAAAGCGATTGTGTACCAAAATGTCTGGGGCAGTGTCATGTAAAAGAAAAACTGGAAACAGCTTAAATTTGCATTCACTGAATTATGGAATATTATGCAGACATAAAATTATAAACCTGATCATGTAGATTCATGAATTATGTCTAAGTGGAAGCAGTAGGCTATGCAGTCAGATCAGAAGTAGGTGGGATGAAGGGATAGGAAGGGGACTGACAGCTGGGTGACAGAGAAGGGGTTGTCAGCAAACACGCACAGTGTTGTCATGAAGCAACATGTAAAAGTGAGGCGTTGGCCTTACCAGATCCTCACAGAATTATGGGGCCATGCACTGGGGCTGGACCCTATCAGAGCATTGCTGTCAAGATACCTTCTAGCTTTCTCTAGGCATCATTTTATAAAGGTGTGATTCAGTTAGACAATGTCATTTTTTTTAATCTTGCCTTTGTCACTCATCAAGGCCATGGGGACGGGTCCACTTCTTTATGGTCTTTTGAAGTCGAGCTTCATTGGCTGTATGATATCCTTTGTCTGTAGTACAGTCCCTTACCTAACACCACTTGGGGCTTCCATGAACACACGAGGTGCTTCTGGTTGCTTTTCCACGAGGATTAAAGTCTTTATGTGCTAAACCATTCCTGAATTTCAGATGAATTTCCTGAAGCGGAATTATAAGGGAAATGGTATGAACAGTTTTCAAAAGGCTCTTTTTTCAGACTCTAAAACAATACGTATTTACTGTGGGCAATCTGAAAACCACACACAAAGGAGAAGAAAAGCCATACCAAACCACCCCTATTCCTACTGCCAGAAATAACCGGCACTAGCATATAATTGTCTTTTCCCTGTGGAGATGCATATCTATACACGTCTGGTAGTCTGTCACCTCATTGGGACTGTCCTGTTGGGCAGTTTCATAGCCAGCTGTGGAATGTGTTTCTTCTCATGTCTTTAGAAATAGACTTACATTCACCAAAAATAGATGCACAGTGTTCCATTGTATGGATGGAAGATTTCCTCAACCATTCTTGCTCGTTGAAACATTGCCCTGATGAGGACAATTTTAGGCTCTTGTTACATATTGCTTTCTGAGTGAGCTGTGTTCTCCTGATGTTGTCGTCAAAACTGGGGTATTTTTAATTGGCTTTAAAAAGTTTACAAAAGCAGGACACGTTCTATGGGAAAAAGTTTGTAATAGAGAAATGAGTATGTAAAATATAAGAGGCCCCTGCTCGGAGTCCCACTGCCAAGAGTTTCATGTGTACCCTTCTAACACACACACACACAAATACACTGGTTAATTTTGTAACCAACACAGGATTATATTGCATAATACTTCCCAGCAGCATACTTTCCAGCAGCTGGCATTTTGCCACTACTGTATCACTTGGGGATCGTTATTTGCCGGGGTCTTCCGACCTACGTCAGTCCAACAGCTGCAGAACAGCCTGTCACATGGCGGCCGTGGTTCCTTTAGCCATTCCTTTAGCCACAGAGGAATGTTTAGGTGGTTTCCAGGTTTTCACAATCACAAACATTGCTGCGGTGAACAGCCTGGAACAATCATCCATGGGAGAGAGTTCTGGAAGTAGAAATGCCCTGAGAGCCATGCCACAGCCTCTGGTTTTGTTATGTGTACTTCTGGTGGCTCTTTGTGCCGGTATCCCACCTCATGGACATGTCTTGGCTATCTCCTGCACAGGACCTCGGCTTGTTGTGGCTCCCCCAAGACCAAAGAGACGCCACTCTCTCCTGTGAAAGCCTCCATCTTCACCCCGCCTGTCTTGCTCAAGTTCCAGCCTGTGCCAAGACCCAAAGATGACTCTGAGAACGACCCCAGCAGCTCAGAGTCTGTGCCTCCCAAGAGGAGCCCATAACTTCTTCCCTACAGACCATGGCTAGAGGAGTGAATAAAGTTCCTGTGGAGGTGCTTGCTTGTGCTGGGCTCCCTAGAAGCTTTACAGTCCCATGGGCTTCCTCCAGCCAGAAGAGGTGGTCAGGGTGGTGCAAGCCTGAGGCCCCGGCGGCCTGAGCCTGCATCCGGTAATTGGTCAGATTGGTGGTAGTGTGTAGTCCCCTTGCTTGCACTCTCATATGGGAATTGAGCCATGGTACTTTTTTTTTTTTTTTTTTAAGAGAGCGAGAGAGAGCATGAGACAGTGACTCCCCTCACGCAGTAACCTGAGAATCAAACCTGCATGTGAGATATGAGTCCTCACTAAATGCTTGGTGACTGCTGGGTGTTAGCAGATATTCACTGAACCCTTGTGTATGCCCCACACCTTGTTTGGGACTGGAGATAACAAGCTAAGTGGTTGGGGGGGTCCCTGCTCTTAAGGAGCTTACATCCTATTGTGTGTGTGTGTAACCAGTGCAGAGATCTAACAACAGGGTTCTAAGTTGTGGTAAGTCCTGTGGGAGCTGAGTTGGACATGTATGCAGTGGGCTGTCAGGGAGGGCATCTCTGAGGATATGACGTTTATATTGAAACCTAGAAAATGAGAAGAAGGCAGCCATGAGATGAGAAAGGCCCGAGAAGCTGACTTTGGGTGACTGGCTAGTGGTACAGTTGAGTACGGGGAAGAAGGAGGATGGAGAATTCTGTTTTGACCAGACATGTTAAATTTGAGATCAGGGGTATCTAAGTAGAGGTCAGGAATCTGGAGTGTTGGCCGTCTAATGATGAGAATCAAGGGATACAAGTAATATTTAAAGCCACAAGGCTGCGCAAGATCACCCAGTGCGTTGGTGTAGATGGAGGCCAAGGGCTCAGGCTGGAGCACATGAGCATAGTGATCTGGTCAAAGGAAGGGTCCATAAGGGGTAGAGATGCATGAGGGCTTTAGATTTTTGGACTTAATGGCTACTTGCCCCTAATTCGCCCAGAAGAGGGGCCTGGAGTTGGTGGGGACTGAATAGGGGGAGCAGAACAGGCACACAGCGAACGGGGACGTGCCTTTGGAGTTGTCTGTGGTGGAAGGAAACAGATGAGCCCGAGGCTGGTGGGACTTAAGGCGCCCAGCTGACTTAAAGACCTGAGAGCCCAGGTGAAACCAGGGCGCGCTTGAGCAGGAACGGCACGTAGCCAGGGCTGGATGGGGATGCGAAAGATCCAGAGAGAGGACCCCCAGCGCCTGAGAAAGTGGGGCCTCGAGGCAGAGGTCCCTTGCCTCACCATCACCTAAGCCCTATGATGAATTCGGCCCAGGCACCCTAGGACTCGGCTCTACTTGCTGGGCATGCGCACTCGGCACCAGGTGCCACAGTCCCCTTACGCTCCGCGCCCGCTTCCGGGGCGGGTCCCCAAGACCTGGAAGTAATTAGGGAGCTGGGCCAGGAAGTCGGAATTTGGATTGTTTGCCGTCGTTTCTCCGCACTCGCTAGTCCTGGCACTGCCAGCGCCGTCGCCGCCGTCATGGGGAAGCGTCAACATCAGAAGGACAAGATGTAAGTTGAGTCGCAGCCGGAGCGGAGCCTCGCTCGGCCTCAGTGCCCGCCTGTCCCGCACTCAGCGCCGCCCCTCTTCCCTCTCAGATCTGGTTCCCTTAGTGGCTCGTAAAAGACTTCGTCCCGGAAGCCTCTACCCCTTCCCCAGGCGGGGAATTACCCCCCGTTCCCCCCACCCACAGCGCCGAGGTCTCCCGGGCTCCCGGTTCTAACACGCCGTAAGTGCCCTCTTCTGAGCGTGGCCCTCCCACTGCCTTGGCGCTGGGCGAGCACGGGCCCCTCTGCACTCCCGCTCTCTGCTCCCGAATCAGCCCCTGCCTCTCCCGCACCTCCAGTCTCCCTGCGTGCTGGTTCATCCGCCTACACTCATGTCCCTCAGTCTTGCAGTTTAAAACAAAACTAGTCGTGCCCCGTGCTCCCCTTCAGCTGCCACCGTGATTTGTTGTTTTTTTTCTTTTTCACATGAAGTGAAAGACTTGCGTCGGCTTGCTGTGTTCTCATGTCTTGAAACTACTCCAGGCAGGCTTGACTCCGCAGCACTACTAGTGTCAGGATCCTAGTAACTTCTCTGTTCCTAAATCCAGTGATCAATCAGTTCACAGTTCTGATTTTGTTGGGCTTCTCAACAGCATGACACAGCTGACCACCTCACTCCTGAACACCTTCTTTGTTATGTGGGACATCATAGGCTGCTGGTTTTACGTCTGCCTCAGTGGCGTCTCTATCCTCAGTCTCCTTTGCTGGATCCTCTTTCCTCTCCCAGACTTCATACATCCATGTCCTCCACGTTTTTTCTTTCCTTTATGTTCTTTGTGATCTCCCCTCTTGCAGTAGTCAGCTGCTTACTCAACATTTCCAGTTGGAGGTCTGATAGACATCTCAAATTTAATATGCTCCTCCTTCATCTCCCCTCTCTCAGTGGTCACACTGCCATTAGGTTTCTTAGAAGTCTGGGAGTTAGCCTTGAGGCCTCTTTTCTGCAGCTCACTTCTTCCCCTGTTCATCAGTAAATCCTTGTGGCTTTTCCAGGAGCCACTTCTCACTCATCCAGCGACCGTCCCATAGGAGTTTATGCGTGCCTGTCCTTGAACCTTTGTAGTTGCCTCCTGATTGGTTTTCTGCTGTCTCTCTTGCTTGTCCGTCTCTCCACAGGCTCCAGGGAAATGCTTTGAGGGCTTATGTTAGTCATGCCAGGACCTTACTCAAAACCCTCCAGCAGCTTTCCATACTGCTTAAAGCCAATCCTTAGCCCTTACCCGGCTTGTGGGTAATCCCTGTGTGATCTGACCACCACCCTTCTTCATTGGCTCCTGGATTCCCCTGTGTGCTTTTCTTCAGCGACTTCACCCTTTTCTGAAAACACAACAGCTTTTCCTATCTCAGGGCTTTTATATGTGATAAGCCTGCTTGGTCCCTCTACCTGGAAAGTTCTTCCCCCAGATCTTCACATGGCCAGCTCCTTTGCATCTTTAAGCCTTCTGTTAAATTCTGTTCATTTCCTTCAGAGGAAAGCAGGACTGTTTGTATTTGCTTATTAGTTTGTGTATCTCTGTGTTCTGTTGTATTTACCACTATGTGTCTGACACATAGCAAGTGTTTTATAAGCATTTGCTGAATGAGTGAAACGATTCAGTCATCGGTTACTTCCAGAGACTGTCCTCTTTATAAAGGGTGGTGGTAGTAAGATTCTCTTTCTCTTCTTCAGGTACATTACCTGTGCTGAATACACTCACTTCTATGGTGGCAAGAAACCAGGTAAGGCATGAAATCCTTCTGTTTCCCTTGTGGATGTGTGTGTACGGTGGGGTTTGTAATTAAGTAATAATGGTCTTCACTACACAGTGAGACTGTAAAAGTTAACAATGAACAAGAACACAGAAAGTGTAGCAGATGGGTTGAGAACACAGATAATTCACAAAAAAGAACACTGAACACATGAGAAAATTAATCTTGGTGAGGGTATATATATCTATGTATCTATATATATTTTTGTGACAGCATGCCTGAGAGCAACTGCAGGTGGGGGTAGGGGCAGAGAGAGAGAGAGAGAGAGAGAGACTCAAGCAGTCTTCATGCTGAGCACAGAGTGGACAAGGCCTTGATCTCATGACCCTGAGACCATGACCTGAGCCAAAATCAAGAGTCGGTTGCTTAGGGGCACCTGGGTGGCCTAGGGGGTTAAGCCTCTGCTTTTAGTTCAGGTCATGATCTCAGGGTCCTGGGTTTTAGCCCTGCATCACGGTCTCTTCTCCGCAGGGAGCCTGCTTCCCCTCTCTCTATGCCTACTTGTCTGCCTACTTTTGATCTCTCTTTCTCTGTCAAATAAATAAATAAAATCTGTTAAAAAAAAAAAGTCAGATGCTTAACTGACTGTGCCACCTAGGCACCCTGGTGGTGATATTTTTTGACATAGATTAAAATAAATATTCTTTTTTCTGTCAAGTTAATAAAGAATGAAAAGAGTGATAATACCCAAGGTTATCAAGGCTGCATTAAAAAGAGCACATTCTCATTAATTGCTGAGGGGGATAAAACCAGCATAGCCGTCTTGGAAAGCCAAGCCAGGCCCCACAGCAATGTTGTGGGAGAAACCCAACCTCAGTGGCTTATTACTCTAAGTTTGTTCTTGATATACTCCATGTGTTCTACCTATTGAAGGTTTTGTTTGTTTGTTTTTAAGATTTTATTTATTTTTTTGGAAGAGGGAACACAAACGGGGAGTGGGAGAGGGAGATACAGTCTTCCTGCTTGGCAGGAGCCCGATGTGGGGCTCAATCCCAGGACCCTGGGATCATGACCTGAGCCGAAGGCAGACACTTAACGACTGAGCCACCCAGGCACCTCTATTGAAAGGTTTTTAACCCACACTAGTGTTTGCACTAGGTAGTTAACATGAACTTTTTCTTAACATGGGATTGAATTGGTGGTAGGAACACACACATGAAGTTATTTATAGAATAAACTTTCTTTTATTTTCATCTTAAACAGATATCCCACAAGCCAATTTTCGTCGTTTACCTTTTGATCACTGCAGGTAAGAGTTTCGAGTGTTAATCTGTCCCTCCTACTTGTTTCCTGATACTCGTTATTTGACAGTGGATCTGGTCCTTGGGGACGCAGCTGTGGGTTCCGTCTGTGTTCCCCCACCTAGATCTTCCTTGAACTGAGAGAAGGTGATCTAAGAGTGATAAGAATTAATACTTAACTTTCTGCTCATTCTGTGTCTGTATGTTTATGCATTTTCTTTTAGCCTCTTTCTTACTTTCTAAGGCAAGTAGACTCTGTTGTTAAGCCTGTTTTACACTTGAGAGAATCAGTATCTAAAAGTGGGAAGTCCCTCATCCTGGTGTCACATCCAGAAAGTGATGCCACTGAGGCTTGAACCCAGTGGTCTGACTCTGGGCGCATGTCTTTCATGCTTTACTTTTAGTCCAGGGTCTAAGTAGTAACAGCATCGGTAGTAGTCATGATACTGTGAACACCTTCCCCCTTCCCTGGGAACACAGGTTACTGTTGGGGATGGGGAGAAACCCAGCTGTAGACACTCCCGGATGCTTCTTCCCACCATGGTTGGTACGTGTATGAACAGAAGGTGGGTCTGCTGGAGAAGTGGGACTAGCATTAACAAACCCCAGACACTGGGGGTTGGGGGGATGGTCCACTTGGGCCTCAGTTTCCCCAAGCTCAAGCTGTGATCATCCCTGCTCTGGACACATGCATTGTGTGTGTGTGTGTGTGTGTGTGTGTGTGTGTGTGTGTGTCCCGTTGGTTTCTGATTCCGTAGGTCATGATGGGCCTTGAGAACTGACAGAGCTCTCCTAGTGCTCTCAGCCAGACACCACAGGGCAGTGAGCATGTAGGAACGGCCAAGGGTGCAGCCACTTGGTCTGCCCCAGGAGGATCCCATGTAGCATTGAGTGAGGGCTTTTCCCTGCTCCTAGCACTTGCTCAGGGAGGGTCAACAAGTGAGACCGAGGCATCATTGGTTGGATTTCTCCCCACAGATATTTGTCATCAGCCTCCTGGGAATCTGGTCTCATTCAGAGTGTGCATGAATGGATTTTATGGAAATACTTTCATCCTTGGTTTCCAGTTCCTCCAAGAGGTCTCTGAACTGTGTTTCATCCACTTTTTAACTACCTTGGGTTCTGAGTAAAAATGTGCTTTGAGAATATGTCCTTTGAGGCCCATTTTGGAGAAGATGTGTGGACGGCGTCTTGCCGTCTGGAGCTTGCTTTGGTGTTGAACCCTGTTGTCATCAGCCCCCAGCAGCAGCAGGATCACCACTGGGTTAGAGTAATAGGTTGGCCCAGAAAGGGAGGTGGTGAGGTTGTTCCTTGAGGGCTTTCTGGAGCAGCATCTGGGGAGGTGACCCTATCACTGCCAGGCTCTCCAGGTCCTAGGGACTGACCTGTGCTGACACAACTTAGAGATGACCAATTTACAAACAAGCCAGGTCAGCCAGGGCTCTTGATGACTGGTGATAGAAACCCCGTGCAAGAGAAAAGGGTATTGGCTCAAGGAAGTTCACCAGGTATAATCTTCCTTCATCTGTAGGTTCTGCTTTTTACCCTCTACAAGGTGGTAAATGGCTTGTGGCAGTCTGGGTCTCTGCAGAGCCATCTACCCCCATATCCATGTATTAGAACTTACCCAGGGCTCCTAGGGCACTTGCCTGAGTCATGTGCCTACCCCTTGGAAATGTGGGGGAGATTGTGTGCACACTCTAAGCAGGAGTGGGCCCAGCACCCCCAGACCAGGATAGGCCCGCCAGAGTTTCTGGGGATGAGAGAGGGCAGCTCTCAGTAGAAGAGTGTGGCCTGCCTGCTATGTGAGGTTTTAGGGAGTGAATTGTAGCCCTGCCCCCGCAAGGCTGCCTCCAGGAACTTGTTTTGGGCTCGAACATGTCAAATGACACAGCAGAGAGTATGGGAAGAGCGAGGCTGCTGTTGCCCCAAGGTGCTCTCAGCACCTCTTGGGACCCTTGCCTTGTATTTATTGGTGTGTACAGGGAGCTTCTGTGGGATGGGGATGTGGGGTTCACCTCTGAACTGACACCCAGCCCTGGCTGGGCAGAGGAGCCCTGGAATTGTTGGAGGGAAGAAGGAAGAAACAAAGGGAGAAGTCATGGGAGCCACTGTGTGACCTGGAGTGACTCTGCCCTTTTCTCAGTCTTTCTCTGCAGCCCTTCGCCTACCCGGTCTGCACCCCTGAAGGTGTCGTCTTCGACTTGCTGTGAGTTTTCCCTCGACTTTTGAGCTAACAAAGGGGGTGAGATTGTTGACACCCACTCGGGAAGGGGGGATGGAACCAGCTGGGGGGTTTGTGTCTTAGGCACTGCCAAGCCAGGCCACGCTGGGGTCTTGGCAGCCTCGGGAGTGTTGGGTGGCCTCTTGGGAACCCAGGAGACTTCCACAGCTTCAGGGATGAGGCCACAGTGTTGTTATGACCCCTGGGCAGGCAGCCTTGCTGGCAGGCACTACTGTCCCTGCCTGGGGTAGCATTGACCTCTCCCCATCCGGGGGTGGGGACACCTAGGGTTCTAATTGGCCTAACTATACCTGTTTTGGAATGTTAATGAACTTGAATACTTTTCACTTTATGAAAGTAGAGCCATAATTTAGGTACACTTTCCCCATGCTGTGTTTTGAAAAGCATGGTGCTCAGTTTTATGTTCCAGCATAAACCAGCTTCTGTAAATTTTTCATGCTTCAGTCTCTGTTTAGAAAATGTGGAAAATACTTAGAAGTTAAAGGAAAAATTTACCATAATAACATTATCCGGGATAACTATGGTCAACATTTATACTCTTCTTTTTCCGTGAATTTATTTGTGGTATGTGGTTGGGGTAGTACTGCAAAGACAGTTCTGAATCCGTTTTTCACCCAGTTGTGTCATTCAGAATTCTCTGGAAGCCTGACTTTTGGTGCTGGCCCAGTATGTCACTGTGTGGACGTATCAACATTTACGTTTATCTTTTTTTTGCTGCTTTGTGTTGTTTATCCATAACCCCAATAAAAATGCTGGATATACGTTGAAACCCATGTATCCAGAAATACTCCTCACTTCCTTGGTCAAGGCAAAGGGCTAGCAGAAGTGACGAGGAGCAAAACCCATTCGCACCACTCACCTGGACGCGGCCGTCATGGATGGTGGGCTCATCACAGGGCTGCACCTGGCCACCTGGCTGACATTCTCTCTTCTCTTCCCTTCAGTAACATCGTCCCTTGGCTTAAGAAGTATGGGACCAACCCCAGCAACGGAGAGGTATGTGGCTAGGCATGAGTTTTTAAATGATGCCGATTGAACGCTATCCTCTCGTCTGTCCTTTGTTCTGTGGTTTTTGTGTACACATGAGCGCGGTAGAGGACTCTGCACAGGGCACTGTGAGTGGGACTGTCCTCCCCTCTCTTCCCCACACTATTCCTTTCTGGAAATGTTCCTTACATGTATGTGCGTGTTTACAGACGTCCATTTTCTTTCCTTGGTTCATGATGCAGTCCCACGCGTGAACCCCACTGTATCTTGCTTCCTCGCCCATTGGGGTGTTGGAGATCTGAACGTCAGTGTGTAGAGCTGTTCCACATTCTGTCCTGGCTGCACACGTCTTCTTGTGGGGCTGTTGTGGCATGTTGGAAGTCACCTGCTGTTATAGCGGACAGCGACCACCCTGTGCCCGTCTCTGGACACATATATGGGGGTCCGCCCAGGACTGCTGGGTCATGGGGAGGGTGCGTTTTCTGTTTCGGGAGCTATTGGCAAATGGTCCTCCAGAGAAGTGGCAAATGCCTGTTTTCTCATACCCTCAATAACCATAAGGATCAAGTTTTTAGAAATTTTCTTTGCCTCAGGGTGAGAGCATTTAAAAAAAACATTTTAAGGGGCGCCTGGGTGGCTCAGTGGGTTAAGCCTCTGCCTTCGGCTCAGGTCATGGTCTCCAGGTCCTGGGATCAAGCCCCATATCGGGCTCTCTGCTCAGTGGGGAGCCTGCCTTCCCCTCTCTCTCTGTCTGCCTCTGCCTACTTGTGATCTCTGTCATATGAATAAATAAAATCTTAAAAAACAAAACAAAAAAAATAAAAAAATAAAAAAAACATTTTAAGATTTTACTTTTAAATAATCTCTACACCCAGTGCAGACCTCGAACCCACAACCCTGAGGTCAGAGTTGCATGCTCCACTGACTGAGCCAGCTAGGCGCCCTTAATTTGTGTTTTTATCATGAGCAAGGTTGAGCAGCTACTTCTATGTCATGCACACAGGCCCAGTGTCAGGAATTCTGTGCCACTCGGGGAAAGAGCCCCAGAGCCAAGTTCCAGCATAGTCTTCTTTTCTGCCCCCCACTGCAGGCCTCTGTCATAAACCTGTGGGGCTGCTGCCTTTCCCACACTCTGGTGGTCCCTTTACTTCTTGGGGCCCTCTTGTTCTCTTACGCTGTGGCACAGGCCCATTTCTTCAGTTCCTCAGCTGCAACAGGCAGGGCCTGGGAGCTGTCAGCTGTGGGAGGTGGGGGCGCTCCCCGGCAGGGAGCTGGGGATGGGGGGTGAGGGCCTTGGGGAAGGGTGTTGGAGCAGCGCCATTGAAGCTGAGACCCGGGGATGGTGGCAGATGGTCAGAGGCCACGTTAGGGAGGGCTTGAAGGCCCTGGGGGGACTTTGGGTTTGTTCTGGGGGCGCTGGAAGCTGGACAGGGTTTCATGCAGAAGCATGTTGTGATCTGGCCTGCATCTTTGTTTTATTTTAAAGAGTTTATTGATGGAGAGCACACAAGCAGGCAGAGTGGCAGACAGAGAGAGGAGCAGGCTCCCTGCTGAGCAGAAAGTCTGATTTGGGGCTTGATCCAAGGACCCTGAGATCATGACTTGAGCTGAAGGCAGACGCCTAACCGACTGAGTCACCCAGGCGCCCCTGGCTGCGTTTTGAAGGCTCACTTTGGCTGTGGTGTAGGAAATAGGACAACAGGGAGGCAAGGTGGAAGGTGGGAAAGCAGCCAAGGGTCTGTGCCCTTGTCTGTGCAAGAGGTGCTGCGTGAACTTGGACCAGGATGGAGGCTGAGGAGGGGACACAGAGAGACTGGACCCATGGTGGTTGTTACAGATGGACCTGTGGGCCTCGTGGGGCTGTCACATGAGGGTCTCTGTTTCTCCGGGGCTGGGGAGAGCCCAGTAGGAGCCTTTTAGTGCAGTCCCATCTTGGGAGGACTGGGTCACTTACGCCCTGTGCCAGGCGTGCCTGGGACAGACAGGTGGAACTGGGCGATCCAGCCTGTGCTTGGTGTTCCAGGCCAGTGGGGCTTCAGCAGGAAGGTCTATCCCTTCAAAGCAGAACCCTGAGCAGCAGGAGGGATTTGGGTGCATGGGGTGGGGCAGGCAGTTCAGGTGGAGGTGGGATGAGGAGGGCCAGCAGGGAGGATAGGAACTTCTGTGGGACCTTGGAGGACAGTCAACACCAGGGGGAGGTGTTTGAGGCTGAGAGGTTGTTCACCTCGTGAAATAATGGCCTGTGTGAGGAGGAATAGCGGGCTGGGCGAAGCCGCCGGTTCTGGCACTGTGGAGCGGAGAGCCGGCTGGAGCCAGGGGATTGGAGCCCATCTGCTAAGATGAGGACCTGCCCTGTTGGGGAAGACAGCAAGCTGGCTGAGACCTGGTCAGCTCTGTGACGGAAACCCTGGCAGCCATGCAGGGTGGAGGCCACCTTCAGGGAGGCCCAGGAGGACCTGGGTGCTGTAAGGCTTAAGGGGGAGGTTAGTGAGGGGGGGCGAGCAGTGTGAACAGTGTCCTGGTCACTAGCCTAGGACAGGTGAAATGTCCCTGGTTCATTACTTAGCCGAGGTCTTGTTACCTGATTCCTAGAGGCCCTTCTGTGCTGTCTGGGCTCCTCTGGCCCTTGTGACAGAGTATAGGGTGCCGTGGGCCCCTCGGATCAAGTCGGCGGCTCACCAGCGGTCCTTCCCTGCCCTTGGGAGAAAGAGGGCTAGAAGACTGGGGGTACCGTGCCTTCTGGGCCCGGCCACCCAGAGCCTGTGGGGTTTTTTCTCAGATGGTTGAGGTGGTGCTTGCGGCCTGGCCTCTGGGAGAAGAGCGCTCTCCTTCAGGTGTCTGCTGTGTCCTTCCTTACTTTTTGTCATTCGAAAGCGTGGCTAGGCAGTGTTTTCCTGTGAGGCCATCTGCTGGGAAGCCCCTGTGGGCTTCCAGGGGCTTCCTATGGGGTCTTTGCTCCCTGCATGTGCCCCGTGATTGGCTTGTGCTCGGGGTTCATTGCCTTCCCTGACACAAGTGTCACGTCTGCAGCAGACGAGTCTGCAGGGCTCGTCCACGGCCAAGGCTCCATGCTCTGCACTCCCAGTGGTGGCTTTCTGCCTCCACCCTACCCCTGGACTGCCTCAGGTCTTCTTGTCCCTGCTTGTTGTCATGGCCTCGGTCTCCTTCCCCATGGATATTGTCATTTGGTTGCGTCTAGGGCCCTTTTTGTTTCAGGCTTTTTGCTTCACGAGTCCTCTTTAGGGTCCTAAAACATGTAGCTGCTCTGGGCTCGGCCTCTGGCCAGGCCTAATGTGGCAGCTAAACCAAGGGCAGTTCACCAGG
The DNA here is from genome assembly GCF_922984935.1 of Meles meles. Classification (NCBI taxonomy): domain Eukaryota; kingdom Metazoa; phylum Chordata; class Mammalia; order Carnivora; family Mustelidae; genus Meles; species Meles meles. The sequence continues at coordinate 31,016,337 of NC_060077.1, read as the reverse complement.
AGCTGGCTTGGCCCATGTCACTTCCTGGGAACCCAGGAGGAGCATGTTGTGTGCAGGATCATGTACTCAGGCTGCCTGGGCCTGAAGCAGGAGGCCTGTCTGATGGGAGCAGCCTGGGAGCGAGGACCCCGTTGCTGAATGCTCACTGCACTGGTGGCTGGGCGGGGGGGTGGGCAGTTGAGTGGCCACTGCAGGAGTGAAACCAGCCGTGGAGGAACGGGTGAGGGCTGGCCACTGCAGGAGGGCGAGGACACGAGGGTCTGGCCCTGGGTGGCCTGCCCAGCGTCTCCTCTGTGGCTCGGCTAGGCAGGGCTGGGCTGGGCCTGCACTGGAGTGGCCAGGCGCCACCAGGATGTGGGCTCTCAATTAGGTGCTCCTGGGCACACAGCTTTCCCTCCCCTTTCTGGGGGTCTCTCTGCAGTCCCCTTCTCTTGCTCCAATCCAAGCCCCCCACCTCGGGGCAGCTTTCTTCTTCTGGCTGCCTGGACCTTGTTTTATTGCAAAGTCGCCCATAGAAGAGGTAAACTACAGATGGCGCAGGAGCTTTGAAAACTAGAGGATCCCATCACAGTCACTCCTCATGTCAGGGTATTGATTCCTCCCCGCCTCAACAAACTAGTCCTACTGCAGAACAGCAGGATCATGCTCGTGTACCCCCCAGTTAGGTGAAAAAGTGACATTTATTTGTTTATTTATTTATTTTAAGATTTTATTTGTTTGGCAGAGAGAGACACTGCGAGAGAGGGAACACAAGCATGGGGAGCAAGAGAGGGAGAAGCAAGCTTCCCACTGAGCAGGGAACCTGATGTGGGGCTCGATCCCAGGACCCTGGGATCATGACCTGAGCCAAAGGCAGACACTTAACCGACTGAGTCACCCAGGCGCCCCTGTAACATTCATTTTTTTAAAAATTTTTATTTATTTTTTAAATTTCAGTGTACCAGAATTCATTGTTTATTATTATTTTTTAAAAGATTTTATTTATTTATTTGACAGAGAGAGAGAGAGATCACAAGTAGGTAGAGAGATAGGCAGAGAGAGAAGGGGAAGGGGAAGCAGGCTCCCTGCCGACCAGAGAGCCCGATGCGGGGCTTGATCCCAGGACCCTGAGATCATGACCTGAGCTAAAAGCAGAGGCTTAACCTACAGAGCCACCCAGGCACCCCCAGAATTCATTGTTTATGCACCACACCCAGTGTTCCATGCAGTACATGCCCTCCATAATACCCACCCTCAGGCTTACTTAACCTCCCACACCCCGCCCCTCCAAAACCCTCAGATTGTTTAAACGTGTCAGCATTTGAGAAGTATAAAACACATCTCCACTCTCAGCCTCTAGGCAGGGGTTGCCCTGTGAGCAGGTCAGTGTGCTGCTCAGAGGCTGGGGGTTCCATGGGGCAGCCCCTCTTACCCATTTGACTGCTGGGTCTCAGGGCCCTTGGGGCGGCCCCTGTGGCTCTCCTCTTGCCTGCTGCTGTGAGGGCTCTGCGTGCTCAGAGACCTTGCCCATCTCTCTGCCTCACCCATCCTCATAGGCCCCACATTTCTTCACATCAGCCACTTGCTCCTTATTAATTATTAATTTTTCTTTCAGAAACTGGACGGGAGGTCCCTGATCAGGCTGAACTTTGCAAAGAACAAGGAAGGTGAGAGATCCCTTTTACAGCCATTTCAAAGACTGTGCTTAGACCCCAGCGCCCCTGCCTCTCACAACGTTTTCTGCAGAATCCATCATTCCCCTCTGATCAAGCCGGACACTTAATTTTTCTTTTTCTTTTTCTAAAAGATTTTATTTCTGTATTTGTGTTTGTGTGAGAGAGAGCGAGCTACCGCACAAGCAGGGAGAGGCAGAGGCACAGGGAGAAGCAGGCTCCACACCAAGCAAGGAGCCTGACATGGGGCTCGATCCCAGGACCCTGGGATCATGACCTGACCTGAACACAGCCGCTTAACAGACTGAACCACCCAGGTGCCCCTTAATTTTTCAAATATGTAGGGGCGCCTTGGCTGACTGAGTCAGTGGAGCACGCAGTTCTTGATCTCAGGGATGTGAGTTCAGGCCCCACCTTGGCAGTAAAGATTACTGAAAATAGGGGCACCTGGGTGGCTCAGTGGGTTAAAGCCTCTGCCTTTAGCTTAGGTCATGATTCCAGGGTCCTGGGATCGAGCCCTGCATCAGGCTTTCTGCTCAGCAGGGAGCCTGTTTCCCTTTCTCTCTCTCTGCCTGCCTCTCTGCCTACTTGTGATCTCTGTCTACCACATAAATAAATAAAATCTTAAAAAAAAATTACTGAAAAAAAAAAGTAAAAACAACAACAACAAAAAAAAATTACTGAAAATAATAGAATGGTTGAAGTGGCAAAGGTTATGTGTATTTTGCCCCAATTAAAAAAAAAGATGTAACATAATTTTTCCTTAAAGGTCCAGATGGCTTAAAGCTGGGGAGGGGGTAAGGAGTAAAATGTTGAGTTTTGGGCACTGCTTCCCATAAGGGCAGTGGGGCCGTGAGGGTTGCTGATGGCATTTGTGTGGACAGTTGGGCCCTGTGGGCATGGACCCTGTTTAGCTACGACCCTGGTCTGCTCATTGCTGAGGCAGGAGCTGGTCAGAGGCTCAGGGCAGGTGGGGGTGGGGGCGTGTTGGGTTTGCCAGGGACTTCGTCAGCTGGGCTTCTCCTCACAGCTGGTTGTGAAGCCCCACGCCAGCCCAGGGATCCTGCTTCCCAGCTCTCCACACCCTCCACCGTTCTTGTCAGATTCCAGGGCTGAGGTCGCGGGCCGGGCTGGGACCTTGCTCTTGGCTCTTTGTGGGCGTGGCACAGTTCTCACAGCCTATGCAGGTGCCTTGGCTGAGGTTGTTGTGAGCGCTCAATGGGTGCGTGCATCCCAGGGAAGATGCTGGGGCCTGACATACCCGTCTTGCCCCAGAGCCTGGCCCACAGTAGGTGCCGGCTCACTGTAAATGAGGGCGTGGCCTCGACAAAACCAGAGCACTGAGCTTTGTGGATGGCCTGGGGGCTGGAGCTCCACGATGATAGGTGAGCAATGCAGACGTGCCGCTTGGAGCTCAGAGCTCGGAGGAGCTCGGAGATCCGCTGACTCAGAGTCCCACTGTGTGTCTCATTCAGCACGTATTTACTGAGTGCCTGCCACGTGCAGAGAGCAAAAAGGCCACATCCCTTCTGGAGTAAAAGGAGCTTACATTATGGTGAGGGAGGAAACTGGACAACGGTTCACCATAGTGTGTCAGATGCTGCTTCTGCCAGCAACCAAAGATAGGGAGCTGGGAGGTGAGAGAGTCACATCGAGACACACTGACGGGGTTTGTGTGGAAATCCAATGAGACAGGAGGTATGAGGGGCTGTGGGGATAAGCATTCCAGGCAGAGGGCACAGTCAGTGCAAAGGCTCTGAGGAGGCCTATATTGCTGGCATAGTGTGGAGGTGGAAGCAGGGGGCTACGGTTGGAGGGGTCCAGGGTGGGGATGGTGCAGAGCAGTCATGCAGGACACGGGCACTCACAGTACTCTCAGCTGCCAGCCAGAGAGGAGAGATAAGATCTGACCATCTGACCATTCACCTGGTTTTATTGTTTTAACATTTTTGACCAGCCAGCACCTTTTTTTTTTTTTTTTAAAGTAGGCTCCAGGGGTCCCTGGGTGGCTCAGTGGGTTAAGTCTCTGCGTTCAGCTCAGGTCATGATCTCAGGGTCCTGGGATTGAGCCCCACATCAGGCTCTCTGCTCAGCAGGGAGCCTGCTCCCACCCCCCGCCTGCCTCTCTGCCTGCTCATGCTCTCTCTCTGCCAAATAAATAAATAAAATCCTTAAAAAAAAAAAAAAAAGTAGGCTCCATACCCAGCATGGAGCTCAGTGCAGGGCTGGAACTCATAGTACTAAGATCAAGACCTGAGCTGAGATCAAGAGTTGGATGCTTGGAGCACCTGGATGGCTCAGTTGGTTAAGAATCTGCCTTTGGGGGACGCCTACGTGGCTCAGTGGGTTAAGCCACTGCCTTCAGCTCGGGTCATGGTCCCAGGGTCCTGGGATCGAGTCCCACATGGCCTCCTTGCTCGGCAGGGAGCCTGCTTCTCTCTCCACCTCTGCCTGCCTCTCTGCCTGCCTGTGTGCTCTCTCTCTCTCTCTCCTTCTCTCTGATAAATAAAATATTAAAAAAAATTTTTTTTAAAAGAATCTGCCTTTGGTTCAGGTCATGATCTCAGGGTCCTGGGATCGAGCCCCACATCAGGCTCCTGGGATCGAGCCCCGCATCAGGCTCCCTGCCCTGCAGAGAGCCTGCTTTTCTCTCTCCCTCTGCCTGCCATTGTGCCTGCTTATGCTCTCTCTCTGTCAAATAAATGAATAAAATCTTTAAAACAAAACAAAACAAATAAGGAGTTGGATGTCTAACCGACTGAGCCACCTACGTGCCCCTTTTGCTTTGTTGTTGCTTTTAAAGATGTATTTGAGAGTGAGTGCGAGCACAGGCATGTGCATGTGTGTGAGAAGGGGGTGGGCAGAAGGAGAGGAGGAGAGAGAATCCTCAAGGAGACTCCATGCTGAGCACAGATCCTGCCGTGGTGCTTAATTCCAGGATCCTGGGACCATGACCTGAGTCAAAATCAAGAGTTGAACGCTTAACCAACTAAGCCACCCAGGCCCCCTTTTGGCTTTGTTTTTATTTTATTTTATTTTTAAATATTTATTTATTTGAGAGAGAAAGAGAGTGAGCGAGAGCAAGCATGAGAGGGAGAAGGTCAGAGGGAGAAGCAGACCCCTTGCTGAGCAGGGGTCCCTGCCATCCGTAGCCATCACCCAGTTCAGTTCCTGTCCGCTCAGGGCTGTGTGGCTTTTATCCGTGCTCCCGTGTGGCACCTGCTTAGGTAATTTTGAAGCAAATACCAGATACTGTGTCATTTCATGCTTAAGTGCTTCAGTGTGTGTGTCTAAATGATAAGAACTTGAAAAGTCATCATAGTACCATCATCACACCTAAACACTTAACAGGCATTCTTTAGTATCAGATATCCAGCCTGTGGTCAAAATTCTGGAATGCTTTCGTAATCTTTTTTTTCTAGTTTTCAAATCAAGATTTTTTAGAAGCCCACACAAGTCTGTGTGCTTGCTGTGTCCTGAGTCTCAATCTGTAAATATCCTCCCCCCCTTTTTCCGCAGTGTATTTGTTGGGACTTACTTGAACGGGCTTGCTGGCTGCCTGGTGCAGAGCTGGCAAGGCAGGGGCAGGGAGGGCAGTAGGAGTTTGTTGCAATAATGCAGGCAAGGGTACAGGAGGTTAGGGAATGTGGCAAGGTGTGAGATGGAGGAGGAGGAGACCAGGGTAGTGACTGCTAGCAGCAGGCTGATGGCATAGATGCCTTCAAGGAAGGCCGTGCGGGGCTTGGGTTTTGTAGGACGATTAGGAGTTTCCCATTGGAATTGGAGCCCGGGACTTGAGCAGCTGTCTGTGGGTCTCTGTCCTGGGCCTGCTGACACAGGGTTCTGCGTCCTCCCTTGCTCTGACCCTGGCCCTTTCTCTGACTGGTTTTGTATGTGCCTTCTTTCTAGGAAAGTACCACTGCCCAGTGCTGTTTACCGTGTTCACCAACAACACCCACATCGTAGCTGTCAGGACCACCGGCAATGTCTACACCTATGAGGTGGGTTCTCAGGAACCGTGTCGCCTGTAGGCTCTTCAAGTGTGTGGCTCAGGGCAACCCTGGGCTGGTGCTGAGGTTGCCCCGGGCACCGTGGGCACAGCCTGTCTCCATGGAGCTTGCATTCTGAGAGCCACTGGTGCAGTCACGAAGAGGTGTGCCCTTCCTGCGGCCTCCAGACCTGAAATCTGGGGTTTGGTTTTGTACCCCGGGGGTCCGCCCTGCAGTCCTTGTCTTCATTGATCAGGCCCTGGGAGGGAACCTGTGCTCTGAGGGCAGGCCCAGGACTGAGGGGAGCATTGAGCACCCTCCGCCGCCTCACCTCCTGCTGGAGTCCCCAGGAGGAGCAGATGCAGGCTGGTGGGCAGGCGTGTGGGTGGGTGGGGAGGCCCCGATTTCCCCCCCCAGCCTGCTGCTCCGGGTGGGCTGGCAGAGAGTACCGCAGCAGTCGCTACGGCGCCATGTTGCAGGGAAGCCCTCTCTGAGCTGTTTTCCCACCTGTCCCTGGCTCTGGGCAGGATCTGGGTGGCCAGTGCTGCCCTAGAGGCTCTGGGGGTCACTGCTGCCCCACAGGGCGCATATTTGGCCTGAGGGGCTTAGTAGAGCTGCAGGGCTGGCCTTGTAGAGCCCGTTTGCTGATGTCTGCTGTGTGTCGCGCGAGTGTCCTTCAGTGAGCCTTGCTGAGATGGCGGATTCTAGTCTCTGTGGCTCAGCTGGCACCACCCTCTGTGGGGGGGGGACGCGGTCGTGCCATCCTTTTCCTCCCCCCTGGAATGGCACTGGCACCTGGGTGAGCTCCCGGCTCCCAGGGCCAGGGTTGGGGCAGGCACCCTAACAGCGGGCTCCCTCCTGGCTGCAGGCAGTGGAACAGTTAAATATCAAGGCCAAGAACTTCCGAGACCTGCTGACGGACGAGCCCTTCTCTCGGCAGGACATCATCACCCTTCAGGTGGGCATCCCCTTGCTATTGCTCTTCTGAGGGTGGACCATGATGCCCTCTGCCAACCCCACCGCCCCGCACAGGCTCTGGGCATGCCTGGTCGCAGTTTCCCAGCTGCCCCTCCGCTGCTGGCGGTGCCCCCAGTTCCAGCACGCCTACTCTCTATCCGCCTGGGCCTTTGCGTGGCTGCTTCTGTCTGGTTCTCACATCTCTCCTCCCGATGCCTGTCCTTGCTGTGCCAGGGTCGCTCATCTCTGCCCCCAAAGCCATCTCCATATCCAGGTGAGGGAGGACAGGCTGGTATGTGTCCTACTCCAGTGTTGAGCAGAGGACATGCCTCTAGGTGTCAGCCCTGAGTGGGCTCCTGAAAGACCTGGACTTTGAAACTCTGGGGTAGCCTCATGGGCTATTCCTGTCCTTGGCTTATCCCATCCTCACCAGAGGTCCATGCATGCTCCCTCCCACGGGGTGGGCCCGAGGTGCTGCGGGCTCTGTATCTGGCAGCTGGGCTGAAGGGAGTGGTGAGGGTGTGTGTGTGGGAGGCCTAAGTTGGCTGCCTCACGTCTGCCCTCACCCCCTAGATGAACGTCCATCCATGCTCATCGGCCGTATGCCGGGGAGAACAGGACACAGTGTGCCAGTGACTATCCATCCCCCCGCCCACCTCTGCTCTTGGCCCTGTCCTGGCAGAGCCCGCTCCTGACCCCAGGTGCCCTCCATTCCCTGCTTGACACCCCAGATCTCCATGGTGCTCCCGCCTCTCTCTTTCCAGGCCCATGCCCCTCGGGCCGCCCGGCTGTCCTTTGTGGCCTGGCTCACTTTGCTGCATGTGTTCTTTTTGCTGCAGGACCCCACCAATTTGGACAAATTCAATGTCTCCGATTTCTTTCATGTGAAGAACAACATGAAGATGACAGATCCTGGTAAGTACAAGCACAGCTGGCTTGGGTGCCAGGGGTTTGGGTGAAACAGGTCCGTGCCTTCTGGGTAAAGCCCTCACCTTGCTGGGGCCAGGAGCATCCAGGAGTCTTGCTTGAGCCCAGACTGGCCGATGCTTCCTTCTGTGCCGACGTTGGCAGGACCACACCCACCCACACCCGCCCACGGGGGGCATGATGTGGGGAGTCCCAGCTGGGGCCCATATGCTTGGTGCCCACGGCCACATATGGTGGAGGCCTGGGCCCCACCTCCTCCCCACTCAGGACTCTGCCTCAGGCCCCCTGAGGCCATGTCCTCTCCCAAGTCCTCCCCTTGCTCCTTAGAAATGGTCTCTGTTCCCACTGCAGGGACAGGTCATGAGTGCAGGCTGCTGGGTCCTTGTGGCATGGAGGCAGGTCCCGGGAGGGCAGGGGGTGACTGTAACCAGGGCATGGCTAGGGACAGAGTCCAGAGCAGACCACAGTGGAAACTGCCTACGGGTGGGCTGTCTTGCCACCCTTGCGAGCTGTTGCCTCGCACTCTTCTCCGCCCCCCTCCCCTGCATCGTGGCCCCCAGGAGTCACTGTGTGGCGGCTCGGCTTACTTGCCTGCATCCTGTTCCGGGCTTCCGCTGTTGTAGCTGGCTCTGGCCCCGTGTCCCTGTCGCGCCTGTCTGGGGACATCGCTGGGGGATTGTCTGAGCAGGGTCACTGTGCTGTTTTGTAGATGAAGAAAAGGCCAAACAGGACCCATCTTATTATTTGAAAAATACGAACGCCGAGACCCGTGAGACGCTGCAGGAGCTCTACAAGGAGTTCAAAGGGGACGAGGTCCTGGCAGCCACCATGAAGGTCCCCGAGAAGAAGAAAGTGGACAAGCTGAACGCCGTGAGTAGGCAGAGGGCTACATAGCTGCCAGCGCAGCCGGCCTGCCCATCTCAGCTCCTCAGAGAGGTCCTGGGGGAAGGGGCTCATGGGGGCCCTGGGATACCTTTGGAGGGTGTTGGCTGGGACCCCTCAGAGCCCAGCTGCCCCTTGGGGGCCCAGAGGCGGGCTGCACTGAGGCTGGGCCTCAGGAGGCTGGGGGTGGCTGGTGCATATGCTGGGGGCCCACGGGGTTTGTGTCTCACACTGGCCCAAGCTCAGCAGCCCGAAGCGGATAAGCCGGGTGGACCTCTGCCTGGTTACCACGTGACACTGCAGCCTCAGGACAGCAGGGAAGGGGCAGCCCCTGGGATGCAGTCACTGCCCTGCGGAGCAGGTCACTTGTTGCCCAGAGGAAGCCCAGGTTGAGACTGCAGGGGTGTTTCAGGGGACCATGGTACTGAGGGGAGGGGACAGCTGGTGCCTGCTGCCCGGGCCTCTGCCTGGGTGTCCCATTTGCTTTTCATGACACCCTCTGTTGGCTCCAAGGCCCCCAGTTAGCAGTGATGGTGAAGGGATTTGTGCCCTGGCCTGTCAGGCCCCGAAGCTGCTCATTCCCCTGTTCAGGCAGGGCTCCAGGGGATGGAGGAGGGAGGGCTCTGAGGTTCCCTCAGAGAATTATCCTGGAAAATTCACAAGAGAGAAGGAAGTTCGTTGTTCATAATCCCATCCCTCTAAAACAACAGTGCTTAGCATTTTGGTGTATTTCTTTCTGACGGGGACAAATGTTTTTTTTTCTCTTCTCTGTCTTTGATAAAAATATTTTTAACATATTGGGGCTTATTTTTCCCTGTTAAAAAAGCCATGTGTGAAAAAAAAAAAAAGCCGTGTGTGTACTCTAGGAAATTGAAACCTTTAAAAAGGAACTAGCGTCCCTCATACTGTGAACCCCAGTAGTGACTGGTTCCTAGTTCTGTCCAGGGTCTCAGTTACCATGAGAGTCTTGGCCACTGGGTCTCAGCCTCCTGACGGGTCAGGGCCCTCTGTCGCACATGTCCCCAGTCAGTCCCCTCACTCCCTGAGCCCTTAGAGAAAGAGCCAGGCCCCCCAGAAGTCCCTGCTGGGCTCTGTGGGAGGCCGCCAGGGATAGCTTCTTGGAGGAACGGCACTGAGGGGGCCCTGAGAGGTGGGACCCTGGCCTTCCAGCTTCCCGGGACGCTGCTCACGGGCCACCTGGTTTTCTCTGCAGGCGCACTATTCCACCGGGAAGGTCAGCGCCTCTTTTACCTCCACTGCCATGGTTCCGGAGACCACGCACGAAGCAGGTAGCAGCCCCTGCATGTCCGTCCCCAGCAGGCTGCCTCACAGCGGCCAAGGGCGGGCATCCTGCCCCTGCACCCCGAGTGACTTGCCATCGTGCCTGGCCTTCATGGGTGCTTAGGCAGCTCTGGTGTGGTTAGGCTCCGGTGTGGTTAGGCAGCGACAGGCCCTTTCTGAAAGTGTGTGTGTGTGTGTGTGTGTGTGTCTGGGCGGGCAGAGGCTGCAGTGGGAGCCCAGCCTGGGGGTAGGAGGTCCTCCCTCCACCCACCGGGGCTGTCCCGTCTTGAGCTCCAGCCTACGTCCCACCTTGGCACTGGCCCCACACCTCTTCCTCTGGTGTTTTTGGCCTACCCGGCCCCCACTGTACCCTTCCTCCCCAATGACATCCCATTCCAGGCTTTTCCAGTCTCCCCCACCTTAACTGCCAAGCTCCGCCATGTCCCCTGGTCCCTAGACCCACCCTTTCTAGTGGCTGGGGCGCCTTGAGCCCGTGCTTGGCCAGGGCCGATCCTCGGGCTCCCCCCATACCTGGTGTGGGTAGGAGTCGTTGCCCCAGCTGGAGGGCAGCACGGACCTGGGGCCTTGGTTTGCAGCCGCCATCGATGAGGATGTGCTGCGCTACCAGTTTGTGAAGAAGAAGGGCTACGTGCGCCTGCACACCAACAAGGGCGACCTCAATCTGGAGCTGCACTGCGACATGGTGCGTGTGGCCGTCCCCACCAGAGTCCGCATGCCTGCCCAGCTTTCAGTCCGTAGTCGCACCTGTATGTACTTGTGGGAGAACGAACATTCCATCTGCCCCCTAGAAGGCCCAGTGCCTGCACTTCCCTCCCCGGAAGGGACCCTGGGAGCCGCGCATGGTGCTTCCTGGGCCTGTGTTCTGGCAGGGGCATGCATACCCATCCCACAAAAGGGGTCAGGCTCCACGCGTGCACACCCTCCTACCCCCACACTTGCTTAGGTGTCTCTCGGTGGCCCTTGCTCAGGGTCATGGCAGGTGCACGTGTCCTGTCATTCAGCCTCACGGTCCTGCTTTACCGGGTCTGGCCTGGGCAGCTGACCGGCCCCCATGCCTGATATGGGCCCTGGGTGGTGCTTGTGATCCTCCCATGGGGTTCTCCTCACCTATGGAAGCATCTGGGCTATTGTGTAGACGCCGAAGACCTGTGAAAACTTCATTAAGCTCTGCAAGAAGCAGTACTACGACGGCACCATCTTCCACAGGTCCATCCGGAACTTCGTGGTGAGTGATGGGGGTCCGTGCTGGCTGCAGCCCTGTACCCCCGTGGGGGCTGTAGGGCTCCTGGCTGGGGCGAGGGCTGCGGGGACTGCTGAGAGTCGTACTTGTGAGCCCTTCTCCCTGGGCGGGGAGCGTGCAGATTGACCCCTGTGAGTCCCCAGCCCAGCCTTGCTGGGCTCGTGCAGAGAGCCGGCCCGGGAGGGCTGTGTCCTCAACAGGTGCTCATTCGCCCTCAGGCCCACCGGGCAGGTGGGGAGCTCGTTCAGTCAGTGGCGGGCTTCGAGCGGAGGGCTGGGTAGGGCCTCGGGCTCCCGGGGCAAAGCTTGCTGACTGGACTTGCTTCCTCTCACAGATCCAGGGGGGTGACCCCACCGGCACGGGCACAGGTAGGCACCGGTGCGCAGGCTTCCCCAGCAGTTCTGGCTGCTCTGTAGGCCTTGAGGTGGGGGGGAGGGTAGTTGGGTGGGAGCTGTGCCACTGAGACGTGGAATCTGATAGGACAGCCACTAGCCTGAGGGGCGACCTTAGGCGCATCCCTCGGGTTATTTTTTTTTTTTTTTTTTTTGAGATGGTAACACAGCCTGGATGGGCGGGAGAGGCCATGCAGTGCCTCCTGGCTGCTCTGGAGCCACCTCTGGGTCCATCGGCTCCAAGGGCCCAGGCAGTGTCCTCACCCAGTGTGGTGTGAGTGGGCATGACCTGTGGCTCTCACCCTGTTCTCCTTGTCCTAGGGGTCCAACCCCACGCCGGGCTCCGAGGGGCCTGGGGGCTAGGGGTGGGAGGTCCATGGGGAGATGGTGATGAGGTTCCCTCGGAGCAGGGCTGCCCCCTGGAGTACTCGGTGGGGCCCCTCAGGACTCAGCGCACATCTGTGGAGCTGGGCTGTGTCCCACTGGCTACACTTGGCCGAGACCCAGGCACTGCTGTTGCTAGCCTTGCTACTTCCTCCCGCAGGTGGGGAGTCGTACTGGGGAAAGCCCTTCAAAGACGAATTCCGGCCCAACCTCTCGCACACGGGCCGGGGCATCCTCAGCATGGCCAACTCAGGGCCCAACGCCAACAAGTCTCAGTTGTGAGTCAGTGGGCGCCTGTGGGTGGGTCCGCCCTCTCAGCTTTGCCCTCCAGGGCGTGCTCCACCTGAATCCCGCCCAGAAAGTGGGCAGCACCCTGGGGGAGAGCACCCCTGTCCCCCCAACCCCACCCCCGTGTGTGTGTGCATGTGCCCATGAAGGAATAAGCCTGGGTGGTTGCCCAGAGGCCCAGGGAGGCTGTGGGAGGCGGCAGATGCTGGCTCCGGGTGCAGTAGGGGGATGGCCCAGGACATGGAGTGCTGGAAGTCCAGGCCTGGGTGGCCCTGTGTCCTGTTGGAAAGGCAGGAGGTGAGGGCCCCACGGGAGTGAGTGTGGGGAGGGGAGCGGCCAGACCCAGCCTGGGAGGGGCAGGAGTAGAGGCAAGACAGTTTTCCAGAGGAACCTCACGCCATGGAGCGGGCAGGATAGGGGAGACCGTCTGTGCAACATGGGGCCCGGTGGTTGGTGATGGTGGCATTGGCGGGGGGTGGGGGGGCGGCTTTCCTGCACATTTGATGGGATTCCCCTGCAGCACCGTCCGGTTGGGTGGAATGGGGGTGCCCAGCCAACCAGAGTTTCCCTTGATCTGTCTGTCCTTCGCTCTCTGGGAGCTGTAGTTCACCTGAGTTCCATTATTTCTAATTTTTAAAGCTTCTTTGGTTTCTGCTTGTTCTTTGTCAACTCATTCCTCTTTGATCACTTTTTTTTGAGGAGGTTTGTATTTTTCTTCAGAGCTTTTTAGATTAGGCATCTGTTTTCCAGATACTTTTTCCAGGTATTCCCAGTTGGAAGAATCATCTGTAGTATTTTAAAATATACAGTATATATTCTGAGCCACCCAGGTGCCCCTTATTTGGTATTTTAAAAACAAAATTCTTTTCCAATTCAGTTGCTCATATAAAGTCTATTTTTGGGGGCACCTGGGTGGCTCAGTAGTTTAAGTATCTGTGTTCAGCACAGGTCATGATCCAGGGCCCTGGAATCGAGTTCTATGGCAGGCTCCCTACTCAGTGGAGAACCTGCTTCTCCCTCTCCCTGCCTCTCCCTTGCTTGTATGCCTGCACACTCTCTCTCAAACAGATGAAATCTTTTTTTAAAAAAAGTTGACTTTTTATATCTAACTACTTTATTCAAATAGTTTATTTTTTTTTAAAGATTTTATTTATTTATTTGACAGAGAGAGATCACAAGTAGGCAGAGAGAGAGAGAAGGAAGCAGGCTCCCCGCCGAGCAGAGAGCCCAATGCGGGACTTGATCCCAGGACCCTGGGATCACGACCTGAGCCGAAGGCAGAGGCTTAAACCACCGAGCCACCCAGGCGCCCTCAAATAGTTTATTAAGAGTGTCCTGGGTTGGGGCATCTGGGTGGCTCAGTCAGTTAAGTGCCTGCCTTTGCCTCAGGTCACGATCCTAGGGTCCTGGGATCAAATCCCACATAGGTCTCCCTGCTCATCGGGGAACCTGCTTCTCCTGCCTGTTTCTGTCCCTGCTTGTGTGCATTCGCTCATTCTCTCTCTCTCTGACAAATAAATAAAATCTTTAAAAAAAAAAAAGCGTCCTGGGTTTCCTAGATATTCAGCGTTTATCAGCTCAAGGTGTTGTTGCTCTTCTGGCGGGAACACTAGCTCCCTCATGTTGGGCCTGTAAGGAGAGCACGTGGGCATCCCGCTCTCAGGTTCCATGCTGTTTTCCCATCTGATCAAATTTGTTGCCAGCCCGACTCTTTGGGAGAGGCTGTGTTTCCAGAGGCTTTTCTCTTAGCATCTGTTACTACGATCGGACCGTTTTCTTTTCCTTCTGGGATCTGTGGATGGAAGTGTTGGGTTGACCAGACTGGCTCGTCACTGTTTTGTCCTGGAGGGCAGCTGGGCTGGTCAGGCCTGAGGCCCAGCATGAACTGCCTTGGGTGTTTTGGCTCACGTCCGGTCTGCTTGGTGAGGTAACATGCCAGGGACAGCTTTTGCGGATCCTTCACGCTGACTCCTCAGTTCGGGTTCCGCTTTGAAGGCCATCTGGGTCGCTGCTATTGTGCCAGAATGGAACTGGTCCGTCTCTAGATTTCCAGACTTCTGCGGCATCTCCCTTCCTGTCCGTCACTGTATCTGCATTCCCGCTCTCCTTAATGGTTTACGGAAGGCTTTCCTGTTTTTATTTTATGCTATTTCCTTCTGTTTCCATCTTCACTGGCTTCCTCCTGTTTCTCTCCTCTCCCAGGCTCCCATCTTGGTCGCCGCTGCAGACGTCCGAGGCTGTGCGTGCTGACGGCTCGTGCTTCCCCTTCACTGTCTTCTCAAGTCATCGAACGAATTGTAGACTTGACTTCATTTCTGGTGTATCTTTGTTTGCCCTGTCATTGCTTTTCTTTCTTTCTTTTTCCTTCAGGACTATCTCATTCCCTTTTAAGCTTCCTGACCTGTCTTAGCAACACATGGCCAAGAGACCCACTTGGTGGTCAGAGCTCAGGTCTGCACAGTTGTGGGTGTTGACATTTGTGGAGACTTGCCTGCTGGCCGCATCTGGTCAGGCCTGGTCGGCTCTGAAGGGGTGTCGACCCCGGTGGAATGGGCTTCAGCTTCTGTCCCTTGCTTGACTGTGCGTGCCGTGGGCTGTCGGGGATGTGGGTAACATGGTGTCCCAGGAGGGCTCTCCGGCCCAAACCGCTCCTTCAGAGACCCCGCCCCAGAAGGCTTCTCTCTCCATCTCTTCTTGGGCCTCTTCTTCCATGCTTTTACCTGGAACGTTCCAGATTCTTGAGGTTTTAGGGGTGTCTTTTTAATGGCACACACCTAGATTTGGGGTTATTTTAATTCAAGCTGACAGTCGTAGGTGCATACTTAACTTTCCAGTCAGTATCTGTATTTTCTATTATCTTAATTTGTACTTCCTGGTTACCCCCCCTTTTTTTTTAAGATTTTATTTGACAGAGAGAGAGAGAGAGACAGCGAGAGAGGGAACACAAGCAGGGGCAGAGAGAGAGGGAGAAGCAGGCTTCCCGCTGAGCAGGGAGCCCAGTGTGGGGCTTGATCCCATGACCTGGGATCATGACCTGAGCCAAAGGCAGATGCTTAACTGACTGAGCGAGCCACCCAGGCACGCGTGGTTACCCCTTTTTAAAAATATGTTTCATTTCTTCCTTTTCTCTTTCACCTGATTTGGAAGTTATGTGTCACTTTTGGCTTTAAGTAGATTTATTTAAAGTCTGCAGTTACCACTTAATCTCTCTCCCTCCCTCGCAGACAAACGCTGCCTGTGCCATCCCCCCAGCCCAGCCAGCTCACATGTTCGTATAGTTGGATATTTACATTTCACTCATTTTTACACCAAATTAGATGTGAAAATTTACTAGGTCAGCATTTATGGGTGTTTACCCACATTCCTCAGGGTCTCTGCTCCCTTTCCTGCCCGTCTCCTCTCTTCCAGTTCAGAGTCCCTGCTTCTTCACGTGCTGTCACAGTGGGATGGGCTCTGGTGTCCAGTCTTCCTTTCCACCCCGCTCAGACCCCTCCCAGCAGCCTCTGCCTGCGGGCTGTGGCAGTGTCTGTCCACCCGAAGTTGGCTGCAGTCTGATCTGGTGGCAGACCCTCCCCTGGCCTTTCCCAGGCCTTCTCCTGGGGAACCGGGGTCCCGGTCCCCTCAGTGGCCTTGGCTGACGGCCTGCCCCAACCAGGCATATGTGTGGAGTCCACGCATACAAGTGTAGCACCAGCTTCCCAGAGCTGCTTTTGGGGGACGGGGATGCCTAGTGGGTGCCCAGAAGCCTTGGTGGCCAAGCAGGCTGGGTGGGGAAGCTCACAGGCTCTTCTAATTCCCCCTCCTCCTCGCCCAGCTTTATCACCTTTCGATCCTGTGCATACCTGGACAAGAAGCACACCATCTTCGGGCGGTAAGAGGTTGGGGGTGCTGGTGTGGGTGGGCTCCTTTCTCCGTGGGACCCTCTCACTGCCTTTCCCCATGCCCGGCTCAGTGCTCATTTGGTCTCACGACCATCACTGCTGAGGTCACGGCCACTCAGAAATGGGGACTTGGGCCTTTTCTGTTAGCCAAGGGATGGCTGGCTCCGCGGACCTGCTGGCTGAGGGGAGGGTCACTCCGGCCCCTTCTGGCCAGCTGCCCTGTCCAGACTTGCCCCCCCCCTCGGTTCCCCCCCCAGGCCATGCCCCCATCCATGTGGCCCTTCTCAGGCCCATCCTCTGCCCCTCTTCTTGCCATGCTTTTGGGGGTATCCTGCCCTGGGGCACATTCAGAGGTACCCCTGTTCCTTGGCTGTAGGGTTGTTGGGGGCTTTGACACACTGACAGCCATGGAGAACGTGGAGAGTGACCCCAAAACCGACCGCCCTAAGGTACGTGCCAAGGGAGACCGGGGGAACTGCTGGGCACAGGGCAGGCGGGTTTGGAGGGGCCTGCCGCCTCCCGCCACCCGCTCACTTGCCTCCCCCTGCTGCTAGGAGGAGATCCGCATCGACTCCACCACCGTGTTTGTGGACCCCTACGAGGAGGCCGATGCTCAGGTGAGGAGGCCACCGGGCTGGCAAGGGGCTGCAGGAACCCTACCCAGCCTGCGGGGCTCTAAGCCAGCTGTTGCCCTGCTCCGTCCCAGATTGCTGAGGAACGGAAGAAGACGCAGCTTGAGGAAGCGGCCCCAGAAAGTGCTATAAAAACTCAACAGCCCAAGGCGGGGAGCCAAGGCCCCCAGACGTACCGCCAGGGGGTGGGCAAGTACATCAACCCAGCAGCCACGTGAGTGCAGTGAGGGTGCTCGTCCCGTTTGTGGGGTGCTCTCCTAGCTTCCCAGCGCCCATGATTAGAGCCCACCTGTGGCGAGAGCACCAGACACTGGGGGGGAGCAGGTGCCGTGGGGGCCGCTGTGCACGCTGGAGCTCAAGGACTCGGGGTGAGGGGGGATATGTGACTGTGCGACCTCACACTGAGCAGGCGCTGTGGGTATGCGTGGGCTCCCAGCGCGGGGGACTCATCTACACCCAGCAGCTCAAGTGCTTCTCCTCTTCCCAGGAAACGGGCAGCAGAGGAAGAGCCCTCAACCAGCACAGCTGTCCCTGCAGCCAAGAAAAAGCCCAGCCGAGGCTTTGGGGACTTCAGCTCCTGGTAGCAGCAGGTCTGCCCCTCTGGAGCCCTAGAGGGACTCAGGGCTGGGGGCCTGTATCCACACTGTGGAGTTCTCCGCCTTTCTGACTACAGCTCACTAAAGCTCTTGCTTGTTGCAGGAGTCCCCTTTCTTGGCCCTCGGAGTCCACGGGCCTTCCCCGCCTTCACTCGGTACAGTGGCCCGACCCTCTTCCCAGGCCGGGGCCAAGCCCGAACGATATCTCAGACCACCAGGCATGGGCTGTGGCCCTTAGGCCCCCCTGTAGGGTGGGCCTGGGTGGGGGAGGAAGGCAGAGACTCTGACTCTGCCTTCCTCCCCAGTCCCACTTTTGTCGTCTCCCTTGGGTACTGTGTGCTCAGCATCAGCACCTGGGACCTCGCTAGAAACAGGCTTGCAGAGCCCAACCTCCTTGCCTGAGGCCGTGGGGAGGACAGCCCCTGGGTGCTGCCACAGACTAGGGAGTCCTGTTGCCTGTGGCTTGAGGACCCTCGACCAGAGCCTTGACCCGAGTTCCTAAAATCTCTCCTGCTGCCTTTTGCCTGGACTCACTGAGGCCTGCCTATGCCCCTGCCCCCACAAGGACTCTGGGCAGTCATAGCCATGTTCCCCCGTGGGCCTGCTCTGGCCCCCCTTCCTCAGGATGGTAAGAAGAGCCCATGGGAGCAGCTGCCCGCCCCCCTCCCCGCCCTTAGGGCCTGACTTCGGGCTCAAACATTTGACCCCTCACCCCAGCACTAGGGCTCTTAGACCAGCCTCACCAGTGTTTCTGGATTTAAAAATCCCTTCCCTTTATTTTTCTATAAATGTCAAAAAAACCCTAACATTTGCTGGTCTGCCCTTTGTTTTCTGTTTCTTCTGTAGCCTGTACCCATGTGGCTTCCTTGCTCCTGACCTTGACAACACTACCCCAGCTTTCCCAGAGTGCCTCTGCAGAAGCGTGGGACAGCTGTACACCCCCTCACACACACTCCTGAGGCCTGTCGTCTTCATGTTGGCACAGGCCACGACCCCTTCCAGCTTGTCACACTGCAAACCTCACTTAGGTTCTGTGCTTGGTGGTTCTTTCCCTCACCCGAACCGCAGCTCCATCAGTGTCAATAGCAGCTCCCAAATGTACCTGGGTGCCCCCCACTTTTTTTAAAAAGATTTTGACAGAGATCACAAGTAGGCAGAGCAGCAGAGAGAGAGGGGGGCGGATGCAGGCTCCCTGCTGAGCAGAGAGCCCGATGCGGGGCTTGATCCCAGGACCCTGATACCACGACCTGAGCTGAAGGCAGAGGCTTAACCCACTGATCCACCCAGGCACCCCAGGGCTCCCCTCTTTCCACCTCTGATACTGAACCTCAGACCCAAGCCTGCTCTCTAGCCTGCCTCTGTTCAAGCCCCTTGCACACATCCTCCAGGTGCCATCTGGGCCCCCTTCCCAGAGCTCGTCTGGCCATTGTCCTCGTTTCACACCAGTCACTGGCTGTCCTGTGTGTGCAGAACAAGGTCTGTGCTCCCCACGCACCTTGTTCCTCCGCAGTCCTCTGCCTGTGACTGTAGCCAGGGACCGGGGTTCTAGAGAGCACCCGTTAAGCCCTCTACACCTGTGGCCAGGCCCTTGTCACCCTTCTCCCTGACCTTCCCACCATCCCTCCCAGCTACATCAAAACATCAGAGAGCTGGTGTTTGTGCCCAGAATGCCTCCAGAACCTGGTCTGCCCAGGAGAGGGCTGCATCAGGGACAGCCGTGTGAACACACTTGCAGACCTCTGAATAGCTCTTGGTGACTCAGGGTGCGGGTGGGTGGGTGAGGAGGCGGCCCTGGAGAGGGAAGGTTCCAGAGGGGCCCTGGGCTCCTCAGCCTTCTGCGTTTGGGGGCAGGAGGAGCTCAGGTGAAGCTTTCTTGGGCTGCATGTACCCACTCCAGGCTTGCCTGGTGGGGAGCCTGGTGGCACCCTGCTCTAGGACATGGCAGGCTGCACGCCACCGCACAGGACCGGAGCAGCCAGAGGAGGAGCCTGGAGATGCAAAGGTCCCAGCGGGAACCCAGGGCCCCTCAGCATTGGGGCAGGGCGCCTGAGACAGGAGGTGCTACCGGACAGGACACATCAGACAGTGGAAGCTTTATTTTTCAACCTCACACAGACAGAGGACAGAGGGCTGGACACGGAGGCTGAAGGAGGCTTGTGCTCGTGAGCTTGGCAGTCCTGCTCCAAGGGGCAAACCTTCCGGCTGCTATCCATCTGTATGTCCTTCCAGCTGCACCCAGTGACCACACCCACCTGGCCCAAAGCATGGCCAGCCCACCCGAGGCTGCAGACCCACGCAAGAGCCTTTGACAAAGGAGGGTTTACATTTCTGTAGGTCGTTTTGAAACTTTTAAATTAGTTTTCTAAATATTAAAACCGCTTGGATTTTCTAAGTACCTGGTGAGGTCCTCAGGTAAATTAAAAGGGCTTTTGGAAAAATTCCCATGTCTGATCTCGCCTAATATCTGACAGATGCCATCAAGAATAAGCATTAAGGTACAAAAATACTATATATATGTATATATAAAACAGCAACAAAATGAAACCACACTGGTAAAGCAAACGCGCCGTGCCAGAGAACGTGACATGTTTGAAGTTCAACGCATTTCTGGTCCTGGCATCATCGCCCATTCTTTAAGGAAACAAATACTTTAAATAATTTAAATAAAAGTCGCAGGATGATATTTAGTGTCGAAATTTAAGAGGGTGGGACATTCCCACACTTCACCAGCACGTCTGGTTGTGTGTGGTCTCCCGAATGTCCTTCCCTGAAGCCAGCTCACGGTCTGTTCATTTGGTTTTGAAAGGAGCTTGGATTTTTCAGAACACCAACAAATAAAAGTGGTAAAGAGTTTTTTGTTGGTATCGATTACCAAAAAAAAAAAAGCCTAAGACCACTAGTAAAAATGTTTCAATGCCATCACAAAAGACAATACAAAAACCAAAGTGCTCAAATCCAAGGAGCAGTAAACTTGCCCAGAACATATATAAAAGCTTTAAATATAGGTTTAGTATATACAAAACTCGGTCAGAAGAATTTGAGAAGATTCTTCAGTTTAAACGAAGAGCTTGTGGGGAAACGCTCAGGAGCCTGGCCCCCGGTGCCCCAAGGACCCCCCAGCCCTCATCCTCTCGGGGCCTCGGGTGCAGCACGGAGGCTCGCAGAGGAAACAAGGCAAGGAGGGAAATGTCAGTTTAGGTGAAGTTTTCAATGAGGAGCACTCACTCCTCAATTAAAGGGCCTTGCCGTCCCTTCAAAGTGGCCACTGAGGACCGAAGCCGCAGATGTCCACGCTGCCTGTGCCAGTTCGAGGGCGAAGCATCTTCGGGTTTCGGAGCCTGGCAGCGGGTGCGCCACGTGTGCGGGCCCAGGCCCCAGGGCGCCTGAAGGCTGTACAGCTGAACATGAACTTACACACATGGGGACTGTGCTGGGACAACCTAAACCTGCGGGGGACGCCAGCTCAGGGAAGCAGCAGCCTGCTGGAGTACCTGCACACGCAGAGGCCCACACAGCTGCCCTTGACGCTGGGATATGCACGGACACTAACCCGGGCGCCCGTCCCCTCACCCAGAGTGGGGCGCTGCATCTCCCCACATTCTAAGGCTTCGCTCTTAGCCAGAGAGACGGTGCCAAAAGGGAAGCTCTGGGTGAGCAGCTATGCCAGAACCAGTCAGGGGAGCCCAGTGCCTGGCCATGGGCTCTGGGCTCCAGGGAGGGCAGGGACCTCCCACAGGACTGGAAAGCCGTTCTCTGGCTCTTCTTGGCCAGCTCACATTCGCCCCTGGGCTGACCTTTGCTGCAGTGGTTTCAGAGCCACCAGCCGGGCTGAGAAATGTCTGGGTACACTGCCCTTCTCTCTCCCTGCCTCGCTGGGCCCTTTTCCTGCCCCTCAGCAGTGGGGTCTCAGGAGTTTCATGCCATGCTACACCCAAGACCCCGCCAGACCCCTGGAGCAGCAGGCCGGGCCCAGCAGCTGGAGTCAGGTCAGAAACTTGAAAACCAAAACCGATTGGGGAATGGTTTTTGGCCTTCATTCTCTGAAAATTGGCCAGAACCCCGTGTAGTGCTGTCTCCCGCGGAGGCACTGGTGGATCGGAACTTAAAATACATTTGCTGAGACACAGGGCGTAGACGACCATCCAGGTCCCTGTGTGTCAGCTCAAGGGGCAGAACCAGTGGGGCATGGGAGACCCATATTCATTTATGAAGTTTAAATCTGTTTTGAAACTTTAACCTTTCCTAAAAAAATTTTAAAATGATCTCCCAAATCTCAAGTTTGGAAGTTCATCCTGCTAGTTCTGGCCTCTTCCATATGCAAAAGTATTTCTTTTTCTTCAAGTACATCAGAACATAAAAGGAAATCCAATCTGATTCCATCCAGTGAGTTCACCCCTCACTCTGCAGACCACCCTGTCAGCGACTGACACAGAAGCTCCACTTCCAGAGCCCTGCTGGACTGCAGCCTCCGCACATGCGCACCTGCGGCCCCTTGGAACAGCCTTTGCTAATGCTTGCTTTCTAGATAAAGAAGCGTTGGCTTAAATAAACAAGATGTTCCATTAGACAGATTTCTCTATTTATAGCTTGTCTAAAATGTAATCAGTGGTATCTTCTAGTTCTGAACAAGCCTTAAAAAAAAAAAAAAAGGCCCCTTGGTGTACAGATTTGTTGACTGTTTCTGGAAGATTCCTAAATGAGCACTATGCCTTAACAGCTCATCTGCAAGAGGAATAACCCACCTGTAATTTCAGGAATTAAGAGAAAAAGTGGCCTACAGTACCCTTACTCAAAAAGAGCAGCGTGAACTTGCTCTCTGAAAAGCGCCCTAACCCTGTGGTCCGCAGAAATTTGTTTTTTTGTTTTTGTTTTTTATCAAACATGAAAGAGCACAGCCAAACTCTATCATAAAGGCATAGCTTAAAAGAAGGTATTAACTGGACAGGTAAGTCTTCAGTTGGTTAATTCTGTCTCTAGAACTTGAGAAGCTGGGGAAAAGGTCACTGAAACATTTCAGAAACAGCCATGTACGTGAACAGGACAGAGGCTGGAGGGACACCTTACCACTGGAACGGCCGGGAAAGTCCCGCCCGCTGCAAGGTTCAAGTTCAAGAAATACGGCCGTCCAGGGTGCTCCTATGTCTCCGTTACACTTACAGTCTCTTCCACAAACTAGTATTCAGAAGAGAACGAAGTTTTCACTTTACTCCCAACCATTGTCTTTGATCATGTGGGCAAGCTCAATAATAAATTTTCCTTCCTTATATTTCTGACTGCTTTCAAAGGCATGTTCCTTGAAAAAAAGAAAAAAAGTAGAAAGAAGGTTTCAGGACAGAATCGACTTCACTTTTCAACTTCATTACACTCTTGGCAAAGAAAATAAGCATATGGGGTCAAATCTCCCCAGGTGTCCCTTGTTCCGCAGACCAGGGCCAGGGGAGGGGTCTGTCTCGGTGACAAGCCTGGGCAGGGAAGGGCAGCCCACCTGTACTTGTCCTTAACCTTACAGATCCATTTCACAGGGAAAGGGTAATTCAAGTTTGTCCCTGAGCATCTACCATGCCTGAGACAATCCGGGAGGGAGGAAGGGGAGCAAGATCCTGCTTGCAGGGACTACAGGTAAAAGGCCAGTGGAGGCCACTATCGCCAGCACCCGGGGGGTCACTTAAGATGCTGGAGGGAGAGAGAAGGCCCTTGGCTTGGCAGTGAAGGTAGAAACAGAATGGGGCTTGGCAGGGTGTATGTGTGTGCACACGCAGGCCTCTTGGAGCCCATTTCCACACCAGGGACTGCGTCTCCTCATGTGTGTCGAGGAATGTGGAGGACAGGAAGTCAGCAATTCCAGAAAGAGGAAGCACAGGGAACCCTGACCAAGATGGCCAGAATGGCTGTAGCGGACAACAGGCAGGCACCAGCCACGCCCAGACGCACCTCTCAGGTGCCACAGCTGGCAGTGGTCGGGGACACAGGGGACAGACTTGGGAGTCAAAAGGAGGTGTGGGGAACAACGGGGTCAGGAAGTGTGGCTCGGGGGGGCGGGCAGAAGCTGCCTGTGGGCCAAGCCCCAGGTGGGCCGGTGAGGCCAGGCCTTGCTGGGGGCCGTCCCAGCCACCAGGGAGTGTCTCCCACATGGGTGGGCCACTCCCCTCCTGCCAGAGGACCCTCGGAGGGCAGGGCCACGTGCCCGCCAACCAGCATGGCTGTTCCCCACGTCCCACCTCCAGGAGTCAGGGGAGCGCGGGTGCGGCCATGTGAGGACCTCCACCTTCAATAGGCTAAAAAGACACTCTACGACGAGAACATGGGACACTTCAAGCAGGAGGTCTAACTCCTTTGCAAATTTTGCTCCTGACTGTAACGCGTGTTGCGGTACTGCGGTGAGTCGGTGCAGGCTCAGCGGGCCCGGAGTGCATGGGTACTCACATATTTCCACCCGAGCGTGGTTTTGCAGTTTTCACAGTAGATGTCTGCGACCGCGTGCAGCCCAGTGAGAAGGACCCTCTCCTCTGCCGGGCCACAGCCCACGTTGACCCTGCAGGGGAGCAGGCGGGACCATGCTGAAGACCAGAGGCCCCGCCCCTGCCCACCACCGCCCTTGGGGGAAGGATCAACTCTTTTTTTCTCCAGAATCCCAAGATGGGACGGGCTGCGGGGGGCGTGACCACGGTCCTGCATGGAGCACTGTCAAAAATCAAATCCACCACAAATGAGTCACAGACCATGCCTCATGTGGGAGCTAGGTCTCAGGTAAGAGCACACCCTTCCTGCAAACTCTCACACTAAAGAGAGCAGAATTCCTTAAGCTATCAAAACACTGGGTCATTCTAGGGGCACCTGGGTGCCTCAGTCATGATTCTCGGTTCCTGAGGCTGCTTTTCCCTCCCCCTCTGCCCCTGCCCTCCCCCCACCCCGGCTCGTGCTCTCTCAAATAAATAAGATCTTAAAAACCAAAAACAAAACCACTGGATCATTCCAGCTCATCAAGGAACTCTGCACAGTCCAGCTTTGCGTAATCACGTGCATGGATGGACAGAAGCACTGAATGTGACTGGACCATGGACACAGCCATGCCCACAAGGCCAATGGCAGTAGTACTCACACAGAATTGAAGAGGTAGGCTCGTCCCTGACTTCCCTGAAAAGACTGCAAAGAAGAAAAAAATTTTAACAGATGTACTGAGGTAAGAGGAAAAGTCTGGCATTTTGGGATGAAGGTGGAGAGACTGTTTTAGGTCATGGACTTCAACGTGGGTGGAAGGGCCACCTTGCGGGGCATTTCGAGCAGCGCTCAGGAGGAGCACTGACCACAGACCTCCAGGACGCCAGACCCCACACAGGACCCAGAAGTCACAGCGCTCCTAGAGCCCCAGAGGGGCCGCTCAGTGTCCCAATTCTCCCTGCTGGACTAGCTCCCGTCAGTCAGACAGTAGGCGCGAGGGGACGTTCCCATGCTTTGCCATTGAAATTGAAAGCAAAACCACATGCCAAGATGACTCCTTCCTTGGAGGAAGGGACCTTCCAGTGACATCTCCCCCAGGAAAGTGCTATAAGCCAAGGAACAGCTTGTAGCATACCCACGGAGTCTGGGATGATAAAGGAGGCAGGATGGGGTACAGTCAGGTCAGTTCCAGACTTAGCGCCCGCATCCTGCACTCTCAGCAACAAGAGGGAACATGAGTTCCCTCGTAGACAGATGGGGGGCTCGTCTGCTTCGGTGCCAGGTCCAAATGACCGAGCAGAACACAGGAACCTCAAAAATAACCAAACGAAGAGAACTTCTTTGAGTGCTTTTTTAGTTTGTTTTTTGTTTTGTTTTTTTTTGGCCTACCACCTCAGCACAAATTCAAAAGACTGTGAGGAATGTTGACTGGAGCAGAGGGGGACAGTATCTCTAAGTGTGAGAGGCACGTGCTGTGTGACCAGCCACTCCGCTCCTAAGGATTCACTGTCAAGACAAACCAACTGGAGCCCATAGGGAAATGTGTGACAAGAATGGTTACTGGTAAGTATTCGCAATTGCAAAAGCATGGGATACATGGATACCCACACAAGTGAGCAAACGAGGGCACTCACATCCAGGGCACACGCAGACATTAAGAAGGGGACGGAAGCAGCTGGGCACGAGCGTGTGTGGTGAGAGAGTCACACTGGGAAGTGAAGGAGAGCTAGCCATGACACGCTGTGTCATGCTGTGTTGTGGGGGCCCTTCAATTAAGGGGAAACCACAGGGCACCAGAGTGGCTCAGTCAATCAAGTGTCTGCCTTCGGCTCAGGTCATGATCCAGAGGTCCTGGGATCAAATCCCACATCGGGCTCCCTGCTTGGTGGGAAGCCTGCTTCTCTCTCTCCCTCTGCCCCTTCCCCTACTTGTGCTCTCCCTCTCTCTCACGCTCTTGAATAAATAAAATCTTAAAAGATAAAGGGAAAACCATGATCGTATAGCCCAGAGAGAGACCACATATGCCACACAACTAAGAGAGACAAGCAGAAGGAATGGAGTCAGGGGTGAGGAGGGGAAAGCAGATCTGTCTCTGCCTCCCGTGCACTGTGCTGGTTCGCGCAGTCCCTTGCAC
This sequence comes from Meles meles, assembly GCF_922984935.1. Classification (NCBI taxonomy): domain Eukaryota; kingdom Metazoa; phylum Chordata; class Mammalia; order Carnivora; family Mustelidae; genus Meles; species Meles meles. The sequence continues at coordinate 30,990,643 of NC_060077.1, read as the reverse complement.
GGGCACAGACGGCAGCGGCCCCTGCTGACCGGGGACACACATCCACTGGAGCAACAAAGAGACCCTCCTGCTAAGCCACTATGCCCCTGTGGTTTGGGGGCTCTTTGTTACTGCCGCATACCCTGGCCTGAGGCTAGTGGTGTTTTGATCTAAACATACAGCTTTCAGACTTAAAAAAAAAAAAAGAAAAAGAAAAACCCTTTTTAAGAGTTTTCCTTTCCAGTGGCTTTCCAGAATTAAGAATATTACTTTATGTCCAGTTTAACAAATAATCAGGTTATGGGCTTCCCCCACATCCTTATTAGCCTTCAATTCTGTAGACCAACTTTCCTGATTCTCTTGCCTGCTCTTCAAATTCTCCCCCCACACCCCTATATATCCTGATTTTTTAAAAATTTTTTAAAAAAAGATTATTTATTTATTTGACAGAGATCACTAGTAGGCAGAGAGGCAGGTAGAGAGAGAGGGGGAAGCAGGCTCCCTGCTGAGCAGAGAGCCTGATGCAGGGCTCGATCCCAGGACCCTGAGATCATGACCTGAGCTGAAGGCAGATGCTTAACCCTCTGAGCCACCGAGGTGCCCCACAAACCCTTATTTTTTAAACAGGGTTTGGATCCATGATGTGGCCAGATCTGTGGTTTGGGGTGAGAAAGAAGTCAGACTAGAGCAGGAGGTCTGCAAACTTCCATAAACGAGGGCCATCTGAGAAATGTTTTCAGCTCTGGGGGCTGCGCAGCCTCTGCAGGAAGGATGCTGGTGCTCTGGCCAGCCCGACAGCAGCCACTGGTGCTGTGGGAATACACAAACGTGGCTGTGGCCCAATAAAACTTCCCGGGAACAGGTGGGGTGCTGGAGGAGGCCCACAGATAAAACCAGAGCCTTCTCACGAGACCCGCCTGCACCAAGGAACGGCTCCCTTGGGCCAGAGCATCACTGACTAATGACAAAGATGGCCGTCTTCACAGCTTCCCTCCTGGGTATTATTCTAAAAGATCCAATTTTCCCCATCCCTCCACGATACTGTTTTCTTCTTAAGCCTTCCGAGTTAACATTGAATTTCCTCATTATTGGACTATTTCCACAGATCTTCTAGACTTCCTTTGCTCCTTCAGTGTTTCTTGGTCTTACGTGAACTCTACTGCTCTGACAAATAACCTACTCGTCTTGCTTTCTGTGATTTTCTGTCCCAGCTGCCTCGCCCTCCAACACCCACCCCCTGTGCCAACAACATGCCCAACGGCACACCAAGATCACAGTCATACCAAGATAACAAGATAGCAGTCAGTCACACTCAATCACGCACAAAACGTTCATCAGCGCTGCAGAAGGCCCGAGACTCCTAGGACACCACCAACCGCGGAAGTCACATGATGGTCAAATGTCCATCTGGTAGGAAGGTACAATCACGGTGACCGGGAGCCCATCGCTCCGTGGACACCAACCACTTGCCTTGGAGATCAGCTCATCGTGGTTGGCCAGGTGGGCTCTGCAGTGGACACAGCTGTAGGTTCGGTGACAGTTTGGCAAATAAGCTTGGAACGTTTTGGATTTTGTCATCTTCACCATCTCGGCTGGGCGCTCCTCGCTCAGCTCAGGGCTGGCACTGGACGGCTGGCGGCTCTGCTGGGCCCTCTGACAGAAGAAACAGCGGAAGATGCACGCAAGGGCCGTCGTCGTGCGGAGGGCGTGTGGCACTGTCCACACAGCTGGGACGAGAGAAAAGCCTCACAACCTGTCAACCAATCATGACAAAGCCAAGGGTTATGGAGGGAACGAGAGAGACTTCGAGGAGGGATGCTTGGGAATTGTGTGTTCCCAGGAACAGGGTGGGGAGAGGCAGACCCAGAAGATTGAATTCTTTACTATTTGTCACGGTTTCATTCTAGGTGCCATTGGAAGTGGCGAGTGAACTACTTTTACATCCAGATTCTTTGAGAAAAACATCTGATTTAGTGCATTTTAGGCTGTGTGTGACTTCTGGAAACAAAGGAAAAAGCAGCCAATAAGCCTCCCGTCTGAGTGAGGCCAGCAGCAGGACGGCACACATCTTGTCCCAAATCCTAGAATTAATGACTCAAAGCACCGTGACATTTATGAATATGCAGGAGGGATCCAGTTTAATTGATCGTGAAGAAGTTACATATCAATCCAGAAACAAACCCTTTATATGCTCAACTGATTTTCAACAAGGGCATCAAGATGATTCAGTGGGGAAAGGGTAGTTTTTTCAACAAATGGAGCTAGGAAAACTGGGTATCCACATGCAAAACAAAAATGAGGCTGGACCCTTATTTAACACCATATACAAGAAATAACTCAAAATGGATCCAAGACCTAAATGTAAGAATGAGGGGCGCCTGGGTGGTTCAGTCGGTTGGGCATCTGTGATCAGCTCAGGTCATGATCCCAAGGTCCCAGGATCAAGCCTCACATCAGGATCCCTGCTCGGTAGGAAGCCTGGTTCTCCCTCTGCAGCTCTCCCTGCTTGTATTCCTGCTCTGGCTCTCTCTCTGTGTCAAATAAATAAAAATTTTTAAAAAATTAAAACACACACACACACACACAAAATCCCAAACTATTAAAAAAAATCAATGTAAGAATGAAAACTATAAACTGTTAGATGAAACCACAGGGGAAAGCGTTCATGTCAATGGGGACTGACTGCCTGCAAATGATGGTGAAGGCCTAGACACATATTTAGACTGATGGTTGGTAAAGTGAGAGGAAAAATGGGGCAGAGCACCTGTAGAACACCAAAGAAAGAGAAAGAAAAGTATTAGAAGTATCCAGAAGGGGAGGGAAAATTACCTTTCAACAGAACAATTTCCTAAGTAGAACAACAGAACCCAGAAGGCAGTCAGGAAAGGTACCTTTAAGGTCCTGAAAGACAATGATGGCTATTCCAGAATTCTACATCCAGTGAAAATATCTTTCAAGAATTCCGGAATGATGTTTTTAGGCAACTAAAAAGTTTGACTTCAGCAAAATATCATTAGAGGAAGCGCAAGGATGTGCTTCAGACAAAAGAAAAACAGCACTAAACGTGAGAGTCTAAAAAAAAGAATGAGAATGAAGGAGATGGTAAGTCCATGGGTAAACAGAACAGCAGTATCTCGTAAAGCTTTGAAGAAATAGGACTGTGTGGGGCGCTCGGATGGCTCAGTCGGTTAAGTGTCGGACTCTTAATTTCTGCTCAGGTCATGGTCTCAGGGTCATAAGACTGAGCCTTGCCTCAGGTTCCGAGCTGGGCATGGAGCCTGCTTAAGATTCTCTCTCTCGGAGCGCCTGGGTGGCTCAGTGGGTTAAAGCCTCTGCCTTCGGCTCAGGTCATGATCTCAGGGTCCTGGGATCGAGCCCCGCATCGGGCTTTCTGCTTGGCAGGGAGCCTGCTTCCTCCTCTCTCTGTCTTTGCCTGCCTCTCTCCCTACTGGTGATCTCTATCTGTCAAATAAATAAATAAAATCTTAAAAAAAAAAAAAAAAAGATTCTCTCTCTCTCTCTCTGCCACCCCTCCCCTTCACCCCTCGTTCTTCCCTAAAAATATAAAAGAAAAAGAAAATATATCACTGATATACGTGAGCACAGTAACTCAGGGTGAGAGCTCTGATGAAAACTTTCTAGAGTCCTTGTATTATTCAAAAAAGTAGCTATAAGTATTGGTTAAGCTTCAGATTCTGGGAAAGTAAGGATAAATGTTGTGATTTTGATGACATTTCTAGAACAACAAAACCTAACTGTATAATTCCAAATCTACAAAGGGGTGTATCAGTAAATGATAAAATGTCAGTCTAAAAAGACGCAAGAGGGCTTTTTCCTACTTAGGAAAAAGCCCAGTGGGTTTTTCCCTGGATGGCTCAGTGGGTTAAGCCTCTGCCTTCGGCTCAGGTCATGATCCCAGGGTCCTGGGATGGAGCCCCACATCGGGCTCTTTGCTCAGCAGGGAGCCTGCTTCCCTTCCTCTCTCTCTGCCTGCCTCTCTGCCTACTTGTGATCTCTGTCAAATAAATAAATAAAGTCTTAAAAAAAAATAAAAATAAAAAGATGCAAGAAAGGGGAGGCCCAGCTGAGGGAACATGCATCTCTTGATCTTGAAGTTGTGAGTTCAACAACTCACCTAGACTTAATTTACAAGAGACACACCTCAAAGTAAGGACACAGAGTGGCTGAAAGATAAGGCTAGAAACCTAGGTGGTGGCAATACAGACATAGGGCTTATAATTATTTGCTGACAATATATTTGTCTTATATATTATATGTATGTGATTCACAATAAAGAAATTGAAGTAGTAAAAGGATTGGACATCTGGCTGGCTCAGTCGGTAGGGCAGTGACTCGATGTTGGGGTCATGGGTTTGAGACCATGTTGGGTATAGAAATTACTTTTTAAAAAAGTGGCTAAAAGACAAAAAGTATGATATGCAAATGAAAAATATTAATATATTAGCACTTCCCTTAAATAAAGATTTAAGGGAAGACTTGCTAGATAGAAAAATGGGTTACTTCATAATGATAAAAATAGCAGGGAGAGAAACAGCAAGTGTAAACTTTATCACTTAATAACATAGCCTCAAAATATATAAATCAAACACTGACATAACTGCAAGGAGTAAGAAATAAATCTTCAATCAGAATAGGATTACTGGGGGTGCCTGGCTGGCTTAGTCATTGAGCGTGCGACTTTTGATCTCAGGATCGTGAGTTCAAGCCCCATGCGGGGCATAAAGCTCTGTTTAAAAAAAAAAAAAGAATAGGATCACTGATTATAGTGTGTAAATATGGTATACTTATTACATATTTATATTATACTTAAAACATAGCATATATAGTATAAATACATTTCTCTTTTACTATGCCTTTCATCTGACCGATAGAACAGACAAACACAAATGATTATGGGCAGAGAGGATATGCAAAATGTGACGAACAAATTGGCCTAAAAGACATGGAGAAAACTGTAAGAACTGCAGAACCCACACTCATGCACAGCATGCAAACATTTACAAAAGCCCACCCTACAAGTTTCAGCCAACTTCCCCAAACTTAAAACAGTATATTCTCTGACCACAATACGCTTAAGTTAGAAATCAGTAAGAAAACCTAACAAGAAAAATCTTTGGGGGCGCCTGGGGGGCTCAGTGGGTTAAAGCCTCTGCCTTCAACTCAGGTCATGATCTCAGGGTCCTGGGATTGAGTCCCGCATCGGGCTCTCTGCTTGGCAGGGAGCCTGCTTCCCTACCTCTCTCTCTGCCTGCCTCTCTGCCTACTTGTGATCTCTGTCTGTCAAATAAATAAAATCTTAAAAAAAAAAGAAAAAAGAAAAATCTTTGTATGCTTGGAAATGCAGAAATGTATGTCTACACAAAGAAATGGAAAGATGTTCTGTGCTCATGGATTGGAAGAAAACTGTTAAAATTCTCATCCGACCCAAAGCAATCTAGAGATTCAATGAACACCTGACAAAATACCAGTGGTATTTTTCATAGAACAAAGGATCCTAAAATATGTATAAAAACCACAAAAGACCCCAACAGCTGAAGCAATCTAGAGAAAGAGGATCAAAGTTGGAGGTATCATAGTCCCTAATTTCAGACTATACTACAAAGCCACAGAACTCAAGGCAGGGTGGTACTCGTGCAAAGACACATACACAGATCAACAGAATGACTAAGAGCCCAGAACAAAACTCACACACGTACAGCCAACCCAGGACAATGGCGGCAAGAATACACGATGAGTCTCTGCACGATGAGTCCTGGGGGCACCGGTGCTAGGTGCGAAAGGAGGACACTGGACCACTGTATTACGTTGCACACAAAAATAAATCCAGAATGGATTAAAGACTTGAATGTAAGGCCCCAAACTGTTAAACTCTCAAAGAAGCCATAGGCAGGAAGCTCTGTGACCTCATTCTTAGCCGTATGTTTTTGGGACCCATCTCTCCAGACAAGGGTGACAAGAGAGAAAATAAACAAGTGGGATTACATCAAACTAAAAAGTTTTTCCACGGCAAAGGAGACCATCAACAAAACAAAAGACCACCTGTGTAATGGGAGAAAATATTTGCAAATCACACGTCTGATAAGGGGTTAATATCCAAAATATACAAGGGACTTCACACAATTTTAAAACAAACATCCTGGTTAAAAAGGGGCAAGGGGGCCACCCGGCTGGCTCAGTTGGTAGAGCAAGCAACTCTCGATCTAGGGCTTGTGTGTGCTTGTGCACACACGCTGGGTGTGCAGCCTACTTTAAAAAAAAAAATGGGCAGAGCACTTTAATGGGCATTCTTCCAAAGAAGACATCCGGATGGCCACAGACACATGAAAAGATAGATGATGACTCAGCGTCACTCGTCATCTGGGAAATACAAAACTAGTTTTCATTTTTTTTTCCATTTTATTTATTTTTTCAGCGTAACAGTATTCATTGTTTTTGCACAACACCCAGTGCTCCATGCAAAATGTGCCCTCCCTATTACCCACCACCTGTTCCCCCAACCTCCCACCCCAGACCCTTCAAAACCCTCAGGTTGTTTTTCAGAGTCCATAGTCTCTTATGGTTTGCCTCCCCTTCCAAATTTTTTTTTTTTAATAAACATATAATGTATTTTTATCCCCAGGGACTAGTTTTCATTTTATTGTGGTTTTTCAATAAGCTATCAGTGCACACCTGTCAGATTGGCTATTATCAAAGAGACAAAAAAATAAAAGTTGGTGAGGATGGGGAGAAAAGGGAAGCGATGGAAGCAGCCAAGTGTCCACTGATAGATGAATGGATAAAGAAGATGTGGCCATACACAGTGGAACACTGTGCAGTCAGATGCGGCTCAATGTCAACGGTACTACACTAGGTGAAAGAAGTCAGAGAGGGACAAACACCGTATGACCGCACTTGTATGTGGGATCTAAACAAAAAAAATGAAAGAAAAACAAAACAGAAAGAGACTCACAGATACAGAAAACAAATGGTGGGTTACCAGAGGGGACAGGGTGGGGGGGTGGGCAAAGTAGGTGAAGGGGATTAAGGGGTATGAACTTCCAGTCACAAAATAAAGAAATCATGGGGATATAATGTATGGCATAGAGAATATGGTCAGTAACTTTGCAATGACTTTGTACGGGGACAGGGGACACTAGATTTACGGTGGGGATCATCTCATAATATATAAAAATACCCAATCAATATTATGTACAGTTAAAACTAATAGGATATTGTGTGTCAATTATTCTCTCATATTAAAAAAGTATAATCTGAGGAGAGAAAGGAATGTATTTCTATATATTCATGGGTCTAAGAAGGGAAATTAGATCTTTTTATTAATATTATTAAACAATAATAAAATAACTACTTTCTAGTACTTAAAGAGAAATGTAGAATCTTACAGGATGTAGACTAGAAAATATGATAGGTTGAATTGATGAGCTAAACGCCCATTTTTTTTTTTAAGATTTTACTTATTTATTTGAGAGAGAGAGCCTAAGCTGGGGGGAGAGGGAAAAGGAGAGGGAGATGCAGACTCCCTGCTGAGCAGGGAGCCCAAAGACCTGAAGGAATCTTCAGAGGATTCTGCTAAGTAAAAAAAAGAAAAAGCCAGCCCCCCAAAGGTGTCATATTGTATTATTCCATTTGTAGAATGTTCTTGAAGTGACAAAATCATGGAAATGGGGAATCGATTAGAGGATGCTGGTGGTTAAGAGGGGGCTGAAGTGGGTGTGGATGTCAAAAGGCAACACAGGGAATCTTGCTGTGACGATTTTTTTTTTTTTTTAAGGTTGACTTTTTTTTCCCTCAGAGAATTTTTTTAAATCTAAATTCAATTAATTAGCATATAGTGTATTATTAGTTTCAGAGGTAGAGTTCAGTGATTCATCAGTCTTATATAACACCAGTGCTCATTACATCACGTGCCCTTCTTAATGCCCATCACCCAGTTACCCCATCCCCTCACCTATCTCCCTTCCAGCAGCCCTCAGTTTGTTGCTAATGATTAAGAGTCTCTTATGGTTTGGCTCCCTCTCTGATTTCATCTGGTTTTCTTTTCCTCTCTTCCCCTATGATCCTATTTTCTTTCCTTCCTTTTAAAAAAAAATATTTTATTTATTTATTTGACAGAGGGAGAGAGACAGAGAGAGGGTGTACAAGCAGGGGGAGTGGGAGAGGGAGAAGTAGGCTTCCTGTGGAGCAGAGAGCCTGACAAGGGGCTCGATCCCAGGACCCTGGGATCATGACCCGAGCCGAAGGCAGATGCTTAACTGACTGAACCACCCACGCATCCTTGTTTTTTTATTAAATTCCACATGCGTGAGATCATACAATATTTGTCTTTCTCTTTCTTATTTCGCCTAGCATAATACCCTTTAGTTCTATCCACATCATTGCAAATGGGAATATTTCTGGTTTTTTGTGATGGCTGAGTAGTACTCCATTGTGTGCATGTACACACACACAGACCACATCTTCTTTACCCATTCATCTGTCCATGGACATCTGGGCTCTTTCCACAGTTTGGCTGTTGTGGATGTTGCTGCTATAAACACTGGGGTTCACGTGTCCCTTTGGATCACTACATCTGTACCTTTGGGGTAAATACCCAGGAGTGTGATTGCTGGGTCATAGGGTGGCTCTATTTTCAACTTTTTGAGGAACCTCCATACTGTTTTCCAGAGTGGCTGCATCGGCTTGCATTCTCACCAACAGTAAACACCCATCTTTAAAAGTTAAAAAAAAAAAAAAAGAAATAGTAGGGGCGCCTGGGTGGCTCAGTTGTTAAGCCTCTGCCTTCGGCTCAGGTCACGATGCCAGGTCCTGGGATCAAGCCCCACACTGGGCTCCCTGCTCAGTGGAAAGTCTGCTTCTCCCTCTCTTTCTGCGCCCTGCTTGTGTTCCCTCTCTCACGGTCATTCTCTGTCAAATAAATAAATAAAACTTTAAAAATACATACTAAAAAAAATAGAAGTTAAAAAAGTAACAGAGAGGGGTGCCTGGTGGCTCAGTCAGTTAAGCGTTTGCCTTCACCTCAGGTCATGACCCCGGGGTCCTGGGATCGAGCCCCACATCAGGCTCCCTGCTTGATGGGAAGCCTGCTTCTCCCTTTCCCACTCCCCCTGCTTGTGTTCCCTCTCTTGCTGTCTGTCAAATAAATAAATAAAATCTTAAAAAAAAAAAAAAGCAACAGAGAAATAACACAAAGAAAATATAAGGAAGGAAATAAACAGGAAAAAATGTAATGTAACAGGCAAGGAAAACATGGATATGCAAGAGAGGATCAACAAAGCCAAAAGCTTGTTCTTGGAAAAGACAGATAAAACTGATAAAGCTTTGTTCGACTGATCTGGGGAGAGAGAGGTGGGAGAGAGGAGATGGGATAGAAGTAATAACCTGGCAGAAATGGAAATGGGATATCACTTTCTTTGGATGAGATTTATAGGGTAAGAGGATGTTGTGATCAACATTTGATCACATTCAATATTTGAATACATTCAATATTTGAAAACGTAAATCACCCAGATAAATTCCTAGAAGAAATGTAACTGAAGAGTAGGACTCAGGAAGAAACAGCAAACCCAAACAATCTGATAAACATTAAAGAAATGGGAATGAACCAGGTAGCTTGACCTGATACCAAACCTCAATGAGGGTAGTGCAAGAATGAAATTCGCTATAATTTTCTTTTCATGAAAAAAGACGCAAACACCCGAAATAAGTTTACCAAATGGAATCTAATACTATTTTAAAAGGATAATAAAATACAACTAGGTTGACTTTATCACAGGAATCCAAAATCATTTAACGTTAGGAAATACAGTTAATACAATGTACCACCTATTGTTCTCTCAATCTGTTTATCTCAATAGATGCAGAGAAAGCATTTGACAAAAATCTAACACCCATTGACAATTCTAGCAACATTCTGTGCAGACTAAGGAAATAAGGGAACTTCCTTATCTGTTAAGAGACATCTATAAAAACGGAACCCATAATGAACATCAGCTTCTCAGGTAAGACTTAGAAAACTTTCTCTTTGAGATCAGGAATGAGCCTCTACACCATTTCCACACAGCCCTACCCCAGCCTCCCCCCAAGTCCCAGCCAGCTCTGCAAGACAAGGCAACAAGACATAAAGATCAGAATAGAAAAATATACACTTAGGCAACAGTGTTACAGTACAAAGTATCTAAGAATAAATTCAAAGACCTGAAACACCTTTACAGAGAAAGCATAAATTTTTGAGGGACAATAAGGAATACCTAAATAAATGAAGATAGACCAAGATCAGGACCAGAAGATATTTGTAAACATATGAATTCTCCCCAAAGTGATTTTTATTTTTATTATTTTAACTGTATTGTTTTTAAAGATTGTATTTATTTTATTTGAGAGAGAGAGAGCATAAGCACAGGGTCAGGGGCTGTGAGGGAGGGAGAATCTCAAGCAGACTCCATGCTGAGTGTAGAGCCCAATGCAGGGCTTGATCCCATGACCCTAAATGATCATGATCAGAGCCAAAACCGAGTTGGATGCTTAACCAACTCAGCCACCCAGACACACGTAAATTTTATTTAAGTAATTTCTACACTCAACGTGGGGCTCAAACTCATGACTTCAAGATCAGAGAGTGGCACTGTCTGCTGACTGAGCCAGCCGGGCTCCCCTACCCAGAAGTGGTTTTTAAATCAAATGCAGTTCAAATCAAAATCCAGTAAGATGTGGTGTGTGTGTGTGTGTGTGTGTGTGTGTGTGTGTGTGCGCGCGCGTGCATATGCAAGCCAGGGAGCCAGTGAGAGGCAGCGAGACTGAATTCTAAAATTTATCCTGAAAGTGTCTATAGGGGAGGATAAAGTTTTCCTCAACCCTCTCGGGGTCCCTGGCTGGGTCTGGAAATTAAACTGGCAAAGAAAGGTCAGCAGGAGAAAAGCACACAGATCTTATGGAATGTTTCCACAAGAGAATGAAGAACCAATAGCAACAGAGCAGGAAACTTTTCTATCACTTAGATAAAGAAACAATTTATTTGTGAAGAACTGACAAGGCAGAGGTCTTTGGTCAAGGGGGTACTCTGTGGTGAAGAAGTAACTAGAAAGACAGGATAGGTTTAATAGGGTTGTGCCAGAATTCTTGGCCCCAAATTCTCTGTCTCTGATAGGAAGGTCTTCCCTCCTCCTCATACAGGGAGGACACCTTTCCCAGGAGGGTCTTATGACCTGTGTCAGGGAATAAGGGCAAAGGGGGAGGTCAGAATGACCTCCTTCCTTCTGTCATTTTCTGAAATTCCTCCAGCTTAAGATAGTCAACATGCATGGTGACATATTTGAGGGTAGTGTGTCCTTAGCCCCATCCTGTCAAAGGTCAAAACCAGTGAGGGCACTCTCGAAGAGCACGATGGAAACACGTTTGCTTCCTGAGTCTGACAGAGAGCCGTCCTGCCATTTTCCACAGTCACGGGGGCAGAGCAGTGCTGGCAGGGGACAGGAAAACAGGCTTATGGGACTCGAAAGAGAACCTAGAAACAGACCTCTGCCTAGATGGACACCAGATACAATGACAGTGGTATCGCAGCTCACTGCAAGAGAGAGGTTTCCTAAAACAGTGCTGGACATTACGGATACCGGAAAAGGAAAAGGTGGGTCCTATTTTATACCAGAAACAGAAATTAATGGTTGTCCCATTTCCCAACAGAGAAAATCAGCCAGCAAGAATATCATGGAGGAAGGTTCCACACAAGGGACACACACGGACGCCTACACATCTGTCTTCCAAAACGAAGCTCTATTTCTTTCTCCACTCAAAGTCTTCTCAACCAAGGATTAAGGGAGCCTCTGAAGAAGTCTGATTGTACTAGATACTCCCCACCAGGGATTCCCAAAACTTTAACCTTTTCAAGGCCATCACATTAGCGCTGATACATTCTATTGGGTTTTGTTCGTTGCCCCAAACTACTGGGCACTCTGAATCGGAGCCCTGGCATCCCTCCCATCTTTGAGGTCATGGGGATGGGGGTCAATCCGGATGGATCCCACGCACAGCAACCCAGCTCCCACCCCATGTCCCACACGGGCCGCACAGGTACTGTTAATCCACACATGCAACCTCCCCCCCCCCCCCCCACAATTTGGTGATGACTCATAAGGAAAGAACTTAAAAAAAAAAAAATTTTTTTTTTTTTTTAAAGTAGGCTCCACACCTGAACTCACAACGCAGAGACTGAGAGTCCCACGTTCTACCAACTGAGCCAGCCAGGCGCCCCCCGACCTGACTTCTTACTGAACTCATGTTGAGTCTGGCTTCATACCTTCACCTGAGTCCTTCCCCTTTATTGAAAGGAGTCTTCAGTTTTGTCCCTTCTTTCCTCAGACTCCCTCAATGAAGACTCTAAGAGTACACAGTAGGGATGCCTGGCTGGCTCAGTCCGTTAAGCCACTGCCTTCGGCTCAGGTCATGATCCCAGGATCCTGGGATCAAGTCCTACATCAGAGCAGGGAGCCTGCTTCTCCCTCTGCCTCCCACTTGCCTGCTTGTGCGCGCGCGCACTCTCTCTCTCTCTCTGACAAATAAAATCTTAAAAAAAATAAAAATAAAAAAAAAATAAAAGTATGCGATAAAGAGGCCAAGAGACAGGAATCTCAGACCATTCACAAGCTGCCTGGTCAGGTCTCGAGAGTCCTGCCCCTCTAGTGGCAGAAACACTGCTCCCTGTGACCAAATGGAGAAACTCCCAGAAACTCCCTCCAGCCTTGAAACAAGGGATTTCAGGGTGCTTGGCTGGTTCAGTTGGCAGTGTGTGTGATTTTTGATCTCAGAGTTGTGAGTTTGAGCCCCATGCTGGGTATAGAGATTACTTAAAAAAAGGCGGGGGGATTACACTTTTATTCATAATAATAATGGGGGTAACACCTCTTATTTTTAGCTCACATGCAGTTCCCTTTATACGGGACACCACCTTTCAAAGTGGCAACTCGCCAAGGCTTTTCTGTTTATCGTGAATTGCTCAATGGCACAGCTATGTGTCCTTCCACTGCAGGCCTCAAGGATGGTCTTCGCCCCAGCTGACCTCAGCCTGAGGAGTGTCCAGTGTCCAGAAAGCCCTTCTCTGTGGAAACACCCTCCTCATGGTCTCCTATAACCTTTACTGAGCCTTGTCCATGCTCAGCACTCATGGCCAACCCTTCCCAGGCAGGAGTGTGCTTCACATATACACATTCCACCGTCTCCGTCCTGACTGCCACCCCTGTCGCCACCCAGCAAAGGGGGCCCGGCCAGGGCAACGGCCAGGCCTGGATTTGTGGTTCCGGAGAAGCGTTTTGGGTGGTGTTTCCACTAGGCTTCTAAACTGGGTATCTGCTGGGGCACTGGTAGGATCACGGCCAAATTTTCAGGCACCCAGTGTGCAAAATGGGCTTTTACAACATAGAGCTACTGGCGAGATAGGAGCCTCCGTGAAGTCATAGAAAGGCCGATGGGTCCTGTGAATCACGTTTACTATATGACATTATGTTTCCCCTGGGTTTGGAGGGCAGTAACCACCCTCCCCCAGAAGATATTACTGTGGGGTAATTTTTTGGAGTGAAAACAATATTCTGGATTCCAGAAATGTCTCTCTTAAAATAAACACGCATAATTATTTTAAGAGAACGTGAATCAGGCCCGTGTCCATATGGCGCTGTTACCACACTTTGAAAGACAAAAACATTGAGAAATAAAGCCCCAGCCAGGCAGCTCTGACATTTCCAGGATGGCATGGAGGCTCCCGAGGGCCCCACACCCTGGGACACCCATTCTCCCTACTCTCCACACCACCTCCCCACCCTGCCACTACCTGGTGACAGGCTCAGTCCCAGCCCTCTACTTCCCCTAGGAAGGAGGAGGAAGGGAGGCACCAGGCATACAAAGCATTTAGCCAGAGTTCATGGTGGAAGTGGGACCCCAGGTGGGTGGCTCGGGCAGGGACATCCACATCTTCCATGGAAAAGGGAACATGGGGGCTCTGCAGAGACCCCCGCCCCCCAACCCAGGCCAACACTATTCTAAGCAGCAGACTTCACAAGAACCAGACGAACTGGCAGCAACCCTCAGAGGTGGGGATTCTGAGTCCCACTGTGCAGATATGGGAACTGGGGCCCAGAGAGCTTAACCAACTTGCCAAGGTTGCACAGCTAGTAAGCAGTGGATTCAAAGCCAGAGTTTACACCCTGGACTGCTGTGCCTTGCAGATACATGAACCTGTGTGAACTTCACTCATCGAAGCAAATTAAAGGGAGTCTGGTAGGTCTTACAACCTAGTAGGTGGGCAAAGATTTTTAAGAAGTTGCTATCACCACTGGCGAGGGCTGGCTGTGCTGCAGCCATCTGGTAACTCGTGTCAGCGCTCTTGCGCACACGCCCCTGGGCCTCAGCTGGGAGCTAGGAAGTACGAGGAAGGTGACTCCCTTTTCACCATTTGCTTTTTGAACAATTTAGATTTTTAAAAAATATTTTATTTATTTATTAGAGCACACAAAGAGGGGGAGCGGCAGGTAGAGGAAGCAGCAGGCTCCCCATTGAGCAAGGAGCCTGATGTGGGACCTGATCCCAGGACCCTGGGATCATGACCTGAGCCGAAGGAGACGCTTAATCAACAGCCACCCAGGCGTCCCGGTGACTTTAGATTTTTGATACCAAAGGTATGTACCAACTACTCAAAGTCACTCTCTCTCTCTCAATCTCTTTCTCGCGCGCACGCGCGCACACACACACACACACACACACACACAAAGCGCGGGTGTAGAAAGGCCTGGAAGGATTCACATCTAAGGGCAATGGCAGGAGGCCAGTTTGCCTTTGGCAGAACCAGCTTCCCTTCACATGCACGGTCTGCCTTCTTACTGGAGTTATAGGATGAAATGTTCTTCTCCACACATTTCAGGAACTGCAGGCTTGGTGATCAGTGGACCCACTGGGAGGGGCAAGATTTCCTTCGTCCTACCACCTGTCTGGCTGGCCCCAGATGGAGCACCACAGCCTCTCCAGAATCCGGGCAGGGGTGTCTGTGCAACTTCAACACCTCATGGCCTGGCACCTCTGCCCCCAGGTCCTGGTCCTCACCCCTCCTCCCTCCTGCCTCAGGTTCTGCCTCTGCCATCTGTCTCCTGCAAGACTAATTAATGTGTTTGCACTGAGTCCTTCTTTTTCAACAACCTATAATACATTCTTTTGTATTTCTCCCACTAGTAACAAAGTTCCCCACAGTCAGGGCCTAGGGACACTTCTTAGCAGAGTTTACTTGCTTGCTTGCTATTGACAGGGGGAAAGACCAAGGGGCTAGCTACACACACACCACTGCCCTTCTCACTTGAAAGGGTGGGACCCAGAAGGCTGATAGAAGCAGGACACACGGTGGGATAAGGACATAATCAAACATTTGAAGGCCTGTGCTGGAGCAAGAGAAGGAAAAACCAGAGATGCAAAGAGCAGTCGAAGGGGGCCAGTGCTCAGGGGTGAGAGTGCCAACACTGGGAAGCCAGATGACAGCACGAGGGACCCAGGAGGGGAGGTTTGGCAAGAGACATGTTGCTGGGGGTGAGGGAGGACAAAGCTGCAAGAGTGCTTGGCTCAAACTGTGCCCTGTGTTTGGTGGCCAGGGAACTGGAAGCCAACGTGTTGTCTTATCTGTAAAATGTGGGTAAATTGCGATTTAAAAGGTGGTTCAGACAGTCGCATAAGAGGTCGTGTCATCGTTACAGGATAGTGGGACAGAGTGATGGCGAGCGCATCTCCCCACCGGGAGTCCTGGTCCTGGTTCTGAGGCTCTTCAGGAGCCAGATTAAGGGGATGTCCCCTGACACTGTGGTGGCTCCAGGATTTCCATCTCTCTCTCACCAGCAGATAGCTTTTCAGAGGGTTTCTATCACAGAAGGAACAGGGACTTCTTACTGAATCCAACCTCTGCTGTCCTCCCCAGAACCCTTAGCCCTCTATGTCTTGGTTGTTCAGAACTTTCTCCAACCTCCTCCGAAATCTCATGTCAAGATTTCCACTCCCTAGACGTTTCGCTGATTAGCAGATCTAACTACTTTTCTACAAATGGAAAACCAAATGAACCTCAAATGAAGAGTTTGAAAGGAAGATTTCCATGGCTGCTGCTTTTTTCTTTTTCAAAGTTTTCATATTTTCTACAAACATAGGTAAGTCGCTACTGAAGTTACAGCAGGCACCCAGCTCCAACAGAACACATGGAAGAGGCAAAAATCAAAAACCCAGCAAGTTGAGGACAGGTGTCATTACGCAGTCTGCCGTGCCGTCACAAATTAAAAGTGATATAGCAATAAATAGGCAAAATGGGCTTCGTTAACCAGAGGGCTTTCCTCCCTTTCTTGTGTTTGTGTCAGGGCTCTGAGGCTAACAGAATCTATGTTATTCAACTTCGGCAAAGCAGCTTCTTGAAATGCCAATTTTATATCTTCCTGGCATTAAATCCACCCAGGCAGATTCTACTGGCAACTTGACCTCAGCATTTTAAGCACTCCCAGCGGCTGAGGATTAGTTTTGCCAGCTCCCCACGTCAGAACAGCTCTCTAGGGCGAAGTGGTTATATACGCTACCGAATAACTAAGAATACCGCCTCTTCATATTCTAGCTTCTCAGTCTCCTGGGGTGGGGGTGAGGAGGGATACATTCAAACTCTATGGCAGCCCCTTGCCCTTTCTACTCTCTGTCCCTTGCCACTAGGTCCTTGTGAAACTTAGGGACGACAGGCAGGAAAATCAGGAAGAGATTTTATAGGAACACTGCTTCCAATCTAAAGAGATTTTTACATTCCAAGGCTTCAAAATGGTAAGATTTAATGTCTGGACTTAGGCTACAAGAATGTCTCTGTGTCAGTTGCTCATGTTGGTAAAGGCACCATGACAGCAGAGGGTCGTTAACACTGGGGAACACTGGGCATGGGGCATACCAGGGCTGTCTGGACTATCCTTGCAATTTTCACAGAAATCCAAAGTTATTACAAAATAAGAAGTTCGTTTAAAAAGTAAAGGCTACGGGGGCACCTGGCTGGCTCAGTCGGTGCAGACTGTGACTCTTGATCTCAGGGTTGTGAGCTGGAGCCCCACAC
Organism: Meles meles; assembly: GCF_922984935.1. Lineage (NCBI taxonomy): Eukaryota > Metazoa > Chordata > Mammalia > Carnivora > Mustelidae > Meles > Meles meles. The sequence continues at coordinate 30,973,557 of NC_060077.1, read as the reverse complement.
TGAGTGGAGAGATTACTTAAAGATGAAATCTTTAAAAAAAAAAAAAAGGAAGAAAAAAAAGCAAAGGCTATTGCTCAGATTGGTAATTAAGATTATTCAGTGATTTTTTTTCTTAAGTGCCCAACAGAAGCCAGACTCTGAGCTACAGGTCTGTGGTGGGACAGGATTTCACTCTGGTCCTACCTCTGAGAGGTTCCTGCAAGAAGACACTCTAAGGGTCCAGGAGAGCTTCAGTATTAGCATTCCTCAAGAGTACCACGACTGTCACCCAAGAAGCCAGGGGTAAGAGGGAATCAGCGCACAATTACAAAACTCAACCACCCCAGAGTCCAGCACAGCTCCTGGCACCGAGCAGGGACTCATCTACTAGAACGGAGCAGAGGCTTGAGGGTGCGCAGGTGTGGGAGAGAGCCGGCTTGCTCAGGTGAGGCACCTGGAAGAGTTCCCTAGAAGACGTAAGCCTCCTCTTGAGGCTTGCTTAGTTTAGGAGGGAGGTGGGTGGAAATAATAACATTCTTGGCAAAGGAAACAACAGGTTCAAGTGTGTGTTCTGGCCAGAAAGAGGAAGAAGAAATGCAACTGAACAAAAAAGCTTGGGGGCGGGGAAACTGAGGTCTTCCAAAGCCATTATCTTTGCAAAATGAAATTATAGCCTATTTTTTTCCCCCATCCTGGAACTCAGCACATTATCTGGACATCAAAGATGTCAATCAGAGGCAGGCCTGGGGGAGGGGGACCCTACTGAGCAGGTTTCCCAAGCTATGGCTCCTGCAAGCTGTGCTTTAAAAAAAAAAAAAAAAAAAAAAAAAGCCTAGTGCTACAAGCAGGGAACTGATACAGAGAACAAATCATTTTAGTCACGATCTTTATGTGGGTAACTCGAAAACATCCCCCTCTTCTAATAAACATTCCTAGGAACCCTCTTTTGTCCTCATTTCACTCCGGGTCGCAACATTTTTTGTTGTTGTTGTTAAAGAGGGAAAAGCCCAATCAGCAGGCATCTAGTTCATCCTCTCTGTAAATTTTTTTCGTGGCTGAAGTGGGAAGGAGGCAGGGAAGCGAGGGAAGAAAGGAGGGCAAAATCAAAGATCAGGCTTTGTGGTCTGCTCCAACACGGAGTGAGCCAAATAACAACAAAAAATCCAATCAGAACAAAAACATCCACAGGTGCGGCCCGCTCGCGCCCCGCCCGCCGGCCCGGATGCCCAACAGGTGCCTCCGGGCCCCGCCCGCTGTCGCAGGAGCCTCGGGTCGCCACAAAGTAGCCGCCCGCGCAACAGTGTCCAGGCCCGCCCGTACTCACGGCCGCTCGGCGGTCCGCGCCCCGGCCCGCAGCGCCCATCCGGCCCGGGCCCCAGTCAGCGCGGGCTCGGCTCTCAGGCGGCGCCGGCGCGGCCCGGGACGCGCTGCGGCCGTTGGCGCCTCCGCAGGGCGCGAGGCATCCTCCCGCCGCCGCCCCGCGGGCCGCCTGCCCTTTGTTTTGGAGCCGCGGCCCCGCCGCGCCGCCGTTAACGGCCTCGGAACGCGGCGTCGGCCAATCAGCGCGCCCCCCCGCCCGCGCTCCGCCCCGTGCCCCGCCCCCCCCCGCGCGTTCCCTCCCCGCGCGCTCCGCGCCCGGGAGCTGGACCGGCTCGCACTCGACCGGGCTGGGCGGGGGCGCACGTGCCGCGGGGCGCGCCGCGCTCCCATTGGCCGGCCGGCCGAGCGCGGCCTCGGAGCCAGCCAATGAGGGTTGAAGGGCCTGGGGGCGGGGCCCCGCGGGGAGGGGCGGGCCCTGGGGCGGGCTCCAAGAGGATCGCAGTGCGCACGCGCGGGCTGTCCAGAACTTGGGTGTTCATCCCACGGTCTTCGCCCTCAGGCTTTCCCCGCGGTGGGGAGCCCGCGGGTCACTCGGTCTCCGTACGCCTGGGTTGGCTCATGGACGTCAGGGCCACAACTTCCGGGGCCGAAGCGGGGCGCATGGGTTGGCCGTGCGCAGGACTTAGGCTTCCCTGGCCGGACCACTCGCAGACTCGGTTCCCAGAATACGGGGTCCTTCGCGCTCGCCCACTCCATCCTCCCCGAACCCTCCAAGCCACTCTGCCTGAAAACCTCTGCATCTGGCTCTCTGCTCCAGAACCCCCAGATCGGATTCGACAGGAAGCTCCGTCCTCCAGGTGGCTCTCCCGGCCCCCCAGGCAGCCCATCTCATCTTCATGTCCACACCCCATCCCTCTACGACTCTCAAGTCATTATTTTGTTGGCCCCGCAGCTTTCCACTATAGGTTGTTTCTTAAGTTACATAATTTTTTTAAAACCACAGTGTTGAGGTCACAATGTATATAACATTTTTATAAATGTTAGCCTTCTTTAGATCTTGTTTCTTTTTTGCAATGCAGTGTATCTGTAAAGATCTATCAGCGTCTTTGGATGTGCATCTGATTTATGACCGTACTTAGGTCTCTGGATACTATCCATTTGTCAGAACTCAGCCATTCTCCTGGCAATGTCTCCAGCTCCCCCTCTTTTACAAACCTGGCTGCAAAGTGGGAACTCACGACTGTTTAAGATGCACTTTTCAGAGGAGTGTTAGCTTCAATTTCCAACTTTCAGATCTTCAGTTTGCAACTGAGGGTAGGGGAGTTCCTTTCTCTTGTAAATTTTAGAGATTCCTTAGATTGTCTTAAACATTATGCTTTTGTTGTTTTTGCTACAGCAAGTATCTTAGCCTGCCCTCTATTGAAAAAAAACTAATTTTTATGTGAGTCAACGTTTATGTAATTTTGTATCTTGCTTCGAGAAGGGGCATTTTACTCCTACTGCAGTTTTTGATGAATGATTTTAGTGGCTGCGGAATATTGAATTTAACATACCCAAATAACTATATGCTTGTTAGGCACGTTGATGATTTCTGCTCCATTTCTTTGCATTCCTGCATTCCTGGAATATTTTTGCCCCAGATTTCCTATTGTGCTTTGCATTGTGGTTCCTAGCTTCATCCTTAGAAGTACATCTTTTCCTTAAAATCTAAGGGATTGATGCATGTGATGCATGTGAATCCAGTACCCTGGCCTGTCAGCTCACTGCCCCCTCTCCTGCAAGAATCTTGCCCTCTGCATGACCCCCAGGATGGACCCCTTTCCTGACCACTGACCAGTGCCTTTTAAATGTTTTAAACTATGACCACAGTAAAGAATACACTTTATGGGTACAAAGTTTCTATTTGGGGTGATGAGAAATTTGGGGGATAGTGTGGATGACTGCACAACAATGTAAATGTATTAATGCTACTGAATTATACACTTAACAGTTAAAATGGCAAATTTTAAGCTTTAAAAACCCATTTTACATTATAATCTAGTGCACATACGTATGAGAAAAGTTTCACGATTTAAGACATAGTCTTGTCTTGTGTCACACCCTAACACTGAAATAAAACTTTCAGTTTTATTTTTATTGATGACATCCTGCACGTGACTCTCTATGTGATTTCACAGGCTATCAACCATGGCCTGTGGTCTGCCACCCGCTGCCTGGTCCCCGTTGTCCCCACCCTCCAGAAGCCCACTCTGGGCCACAACACTGCACTCTCTGGCCCCCTCCTGTTAGCAGGACCACAGCTGCCTTCACCAGTACTGGGAGCCACACAACTCCCTGTCTTCACCACCTACCCACCGGTGGCTCTTCTTCTCCTTTTGTTCACCTCCCTTGAGCACCTTTCTACATCACAGACTTGCCCAGTGTACCCCAGTCCTGGGTAAATGTGACTCTCTCTGCTATGGCTAGAGAGATGCTTTCCCTTGGGGAGACCACTTTCTAGGGCAGAACTGTCCTCCTGACAACCCTACCCTTGCCCGCCTGCTGTGGCCATTCAGATTCCTGCCTTCCTGGAAGAAGATCCTACACCAGCCCGTGCCCTCTGCCTGTGCTAGCTCTGTGTCCTGCTTTACTGAAGACATCAGCGTCAGCAGGAGAGTGTTTCTCACTGCTTCCACACTAAAACTTCCACCGGCCCACTCCCACCACCATGCACATTGCTGAGAGGACATTGCTCTGTCCTCTAAGACCTGCATGTCACTGGCGCGTTGGGTCTACCCCACCCCACATGCTAGCTGGTCTGCTTCAGTCACAGCACCCTCTTTCTCCTGAATCCTCAGTCCCTGCTTTATTGGGCTGTCCCATCAGGATGGGAGACATGGTGTCATCTCCATATCCACTTTCTCCATCATCACACTTCTCTCTAATTCTTCAAGGGCAAAACTGCTCAGGAGCAGCTCAGCTGGGCTCTTCCCACTCTTGGGCTCCCTCCACTCCACCTGTTCCTTGCCAGAACTCACATCCAGGTTCAGCCACGTCTCTGTGGTGGTCGGGCAGCGCTTCACACCACCTGATGTCTCCCAGGGTGTGCCTAAGCACGGACCTCCAGCCCCCAAATCCTAGGCTTCCAAGTCCATATGCCCACTCTGAACCACCCTTGGGGCTCTAGGGGACACCTCAGAGCCAGGGCACCCTCAATCTAGCCACAGCTATTACCACCTCAGTAAAAGGCACAGCTAAACTTCCAGGACAGCCAAACCTCTGAGCCCCTCACCTTGGCTCTCCCCATCATGCCCCACAGTGGGCTCTCAGCAAGTCCCTCTCCTGCCACCAGTGCCTGACACTGGGGCCACTCTTCTCTCTCATGATGATGACTGCCACAGGTGAGCAGCAAGCTTTGTCTCCTTACTCTTCACATACTGACTCTTTGAGAACAAAAGCCAGACCTGTCCCTCCTCAAAAGCCTCCAGGAGCTTTCCATTATGCTCAGACCAAAAAACAAAGTCCTTCCAATGGCCACCCAAGACTTGGCACCTCCCTGTCCCTCTCCATTTCCTACTTCAACCCCTGCATTTGGCCAACTGTGACATTTGGAGGGACCAGTCAGTCCCCACAGGACCACCTCCACTTCTGACACCAATGGCATGTTTGGGAGTCCCCGAGCAGACCCTTAGCCAAGGTTGACAATTTCTTGGAGGGACTCACAGCTCTTTACTCATGGTTACAGTTTACAGCACAGGAAGGTTGCTGATTAAGACCAGCTGCAGGGGGGCACCTGGGTGGCTCAGTGGGTTAAAGCCTCTGCCTTCAGCTCAGGTCATGATCCCGGGATCCTGGGATCGAGCCCTACATCGGGCTCTCTGCTCGGCGGGGAGCCTGCTTCCCTTCCTCTCTCTGCCTGTCTCTCTGCCTACTTGTGGTCTCTGTCTGTCAAATAAATAAAAAACCTAAAAAAAAAAAAAAAGACCAGCTGCAGGAAAAGCACCCAGGGACTGGTCTAGGAGAGCATCAAACTTGAGGGGTGAGCTGCCTTCTGTCCTTAGAGCCGCACACAACCCTCCTCTCAGCACCCGTGAGGGACAGCCCAGACGGTGCTGCCAACAGGGAAGTTCCTCAGGGCCAGGTGCTCAGACCTTTTATTGGTGTTCATTGCACAGGTGTGATTAATCGAGTATCCTCTTAGTGATCTCTGTCTGCAGCCCCCTCATCACATTGGTCTTTCTTGTGTTTTCAGTTCCAGCCTGAATATAATCTGTGCCACATCCCTACTTGAAATCACATTGTTGGGCTATTAGAAGGCCCCCCAGGCAAACAGGCACTCTTGGTAGAGCTTAGTAACTGCCTCCCCAAAGCAGAAGGCAAATGGCACTCTTTGGGGGTGAGGTTAAATTCTTCCCAACAACCTCCCCTGCAGACACACCACCTCCTTGCTGCCTCTTCTCGGAGACTCTGTGCTTGCTGTCCCTTCCCCTGGAAGGCCCCTTTCTTCAGGATTCTGCTCAAATGTGTCCTCACCAGAGAAGCAGTCTTCTCCAGGCTGTGCGGACCAAAGGCTCCTACCCACCACTCCCTCTCCTTCCTCACCCAGCTTTGATTTTCCTCTTCAGCAACCCCTCCCACCACCACCACAACTGGCCTGTGTTTTCTTCTGTTTGGTTTACTGTCCATCTCTCTCACCAAGATGTGAGCCACCTGAGGGCAGGGTCCGGGTCTGTCCTCAGCTGTATCTGCAATGCTTGCAACATAATTTGCTGAATGAGCCACTCCTGCAGGAAGACTGAAGAGTAAATGAGCTCTAAGATGCCCAGCTCTTTTGCTTGGGCTGCCCAGGGCACTGGAAGACCAGTGCACCAGAACCCCAGTGCACTAGAAGTACACCACAGAGAAGGGATGGGAAAGTCCATGAGAACCTGGTGCACCATGGCTCGGTGCCTTGGTGCCCAGTGGTGTTGTACACCTGCTGCCAGCAAGCCTGCTTGGTGATTACGGACTCGAGCCCAACAAAGGTGAATGGATCAGGCTACACTCATCAAAGGTGGAATGCAGTATGGGATCCAGGACACTGCAGTTGTCTAACTGCCCATGGGAGGCTCTTCAGACCCATGTATGGACACAGTGGTGCATTTGTGATCATGTGCTGGAGTTGGACCCACACAGGCTCTCACATACAGAGATGGTTATGGGCTAGGGTACTGTCCGCGTCCCTGGAGGATCTGGTCTAGCCAGTTGTTACACGCTAAATTGCATCCCTCCAAATGTGACTGTATCTGGAGATAGCCTTCAAATAGGTGATTAAGTCAAAATGAGGTCGTTAGGAAGGTGCCTTGATCCAGTCTGACCGGTGTCCTTATAAGAGGAAATCAGTTCACACACACACACACAGGGATGACCCACCATGTGAGGACACAGGGAGAGGGTGACTGTCCATCGACACACCCAGGAGAGAGGCCTCAGAAGTAACCAAAGCTGCTGACACCTTGATCTTGAACTTGCAGGCTCTAGGACTGTGAGACAGTAATCTCTGTAGTTGAGGCTGCCTGGCCTGTTATTTTGACAGCCCTAGGCAAGCAAATATGCTGGGGTTGGGGAGTAGCAAGACACCAAAAGTAGGGTGCCTGGCTGGCTCAGTTGGTAAAGTAGGCAACTCTTGATCTCAGAGTCATGAGTTCAAGCCCCATGTTGGGCATAAAGCTCAGTTTAAAAAAAAAAAAAAGCACTTAAAACAGTCTTCCTAAAGGGTCCTTTAGGCTGCCTTCTGTCCCCAAATCCTGCCTAAAAACCTTGGGTTGGCCAGGCTGAGCAGTTTGCCTAGGGATGACTTCAAAGCAGGCTGGCAGCTTGCCATGCAGCAAACAGGGCCTCATCTCCCAGCCCCAGGGCCCTCCACAGCCAAGTGAGAGGATGCAAGTCTCTCTGTAGTTCCTTGGGGTTAAAAATTCTCTGATTTGCTGATAAGTTTCCTTTATGAGATCCAAGCCCATTAGGAAGGGTGCAGTTGCTGTTGGCATGGCAACCCCAAGCCATCTTTGGTTCTTTCCAAATTAAAAAATTCCCAGCTTCAGAGCTGAGGAGAGCAAGATGTAAAAGAGGAGATGAAATTAAGTTACTGATGGAAGACGTTGCCATGGCATCGTGCTGTCCTTGGAGTCTGCCAGCTGCCACTGTGATTTCTCCATTCTTTGTGCAGAGGAAGGAGTCCAAGAGACGATGAAGAGCAGCCTCCCACAGTGAGGGAGAAAAAGTATATGTTATGATTAGAAATAGTAACTGATGATGGGAATTTATATTTTAAGAGTAACTATCCATCTAACCTACAGGGTTTCTCAAAATGTAAACAGATCACCTGGGAATTTGTTCAGATGGGTTTGCTGAAAGGCAGCATGTCTGAGGTGGGTCCTGAGACTCTGCATTCTAATTTTTAATTGTGGTAGCATATATAGATAACATAAAATTTACCCTCTTTAACGAGAGATTCTGGGGCACCTGGGTGGCTCAGTCAGCTAAGTGTCTGCCTTTGGCTCAGGTCATGATCTTGGGGTCCTGGGATCGAGCCCCACATCAGGTTCCTGCTCCACTAGAAGCCTCCTTCTCCTTCTCCCACTCCCCCTGATTGTGTTCCCTCTCTCTCTATGTCTTTGCTTGTCAAATAAATACATAAACAAAATCTTGGGGCACCTGGGTGGCTCAGTGGGTTGAGCCTCTGACTTCAGCTCAGGTCATGATCTCAGGGTCCCGGGATTGAGCCCCGAGTTGGGCTCTCTGCTCAGCGGGGAGTCTGCTTCCCTCACTCCCTCTGCCTGTCTGTCTGCCTACTTGTGATCTCTGCCTGTCAAATAAATAAATAAAATCTTAAAAAAATAAAAACAAAGATTCTGCATTTCTAACAGTCTCCCAGCGATGGTGATACAGTGGGTCTGTGACCCACGTTTTGCACATTAGCCTTTTTAGAGCCTTTCTTTGTACCAGAGCTTGAAGTAGGTGGCAGGCGTACCAAAATGAGCAAGACACACAGTGTCTTTTCCAGGAACTTCCTGGCAAGTGGACAAGAGAAGGGGCAATGTCATTTCAGAGGACCAGACTGAAAACTGTCTGATTCACAAGTGGGTCTGGGATTTGCATGCTGGAAGATCAAAGTGTGGGGGTGTGAATAGTGACATGAAGATTCTGGTAACTGCTCTATTGACTTGCAAGTTTGCTAGACCATTCCCTAAAGAAGGGCATGGAGGTTATTTGTCTTCTTTTTGGGATTTCAAATAGTACTGGTACAAACACCTTTGTCCACGTGGCTGTTCTCTCTTGGATTCTTGTCTAGGGAACAAAAAAATCCCCCCCGCTAAACCCCAGTAATGGAATTACTGAGTCAAAACACATCTGACTGGCTCATCACATTTGCCAGATTTCAGTGTATTCGTTTTACAGCATTATTAGCAATGCCAAAGGACACATGTTTCCTTATAACTTCACAACATTTGGCTTTTATAATTTTGCTTTTGCTAAAAACAGATGCACAAACCAACAAAACAAAAAACCCAGAAAGCCTATAGGTTATACACAAACTGGCACTTCACCTTTTTTTTTTTTTAAGATTTTTATTTGGGGCACCTGAGTGGCTCAGTTGGTTGTTTGCCTTCGGTTCAGGTCCTGGGATGGAGCCCCACATTGGGCTCCCTGCTTCTTCCTCTACCTCTGCCCATGCCCCCTGCTTGTGCTTGCTCCTTCTCTCAAATAAATCAATGAAGTCTTTAAAAACAGATTTTTATTTATTTGAGAGAGAGAGAGCAGGAGTAGGGGGTGGAGAGGGGTAGGAGAGAGGGAGAAGGACACTCTCCACTAAGCAGGAAGCCAGCCCGAGCCGGGTCTCAATCCTGGGACCCTGGGACCATGACCTGAGCCAAAGGCAGACAATACCCAACTGACCGAGCCACCCAGGTGCCTCACATTTCATCTTTAATTTGCATTTTCTGGTTTCTAATGGCACTGGATGTTTTTCTTCATGTCAGCAGATATTTTTTGATTAACAGTTGGGAATGAAGCAGGGTTTTTGTATTTTTAGGATTTTTTTTATATTTTGGAAAATAGATTTTATTACTGGTCACCCACGGCAGATGTGTCCCAGCTCCTGTGGTTACCCCCCACTGTTGTCCACATTGGCCTGTGTTAAAATCAGATGCAGAGCTATTTCTGAATAGTTTTCTCCAACATCACCTGCTGAATAAACACTCGTCTAGACACACTTGTTAGAAAGGCATTGGGGAGCAAGCACAAACATAGGAAAGGCCTTCAGGTTAAGCTTCAACACATAGGGAACTCGGAATCCCTCCTGCCCTCGAAAACAAGAAAAAAGCCGCAAAAAAACTGAAAATCAAGGATCTCTTCTTAGACCCAGCAGAGGATCGAGGTCAGGGGGCAACACCTCCTCCCTCAAACTGTAGACTCAGGCAAAGACAGAGTATCCCAACTCACCAGGAGCAGGAGCCAGCAGCCAGAAGTGGTAGGAACATCTACAGGACTGCTTAAAGGGTTATGTTCATGAAATGCTGGAGGCTGAGCGAGAACTAGCTTGAGCATTAGAAACTCACCCTCAGTGAACTAGTCCAAGGGGACAGGGAAGCACACTCTTCCATGTCTTAACCTCCAAGGAGCCCCAGCAGGTCCTCACAGTGAAGACGAACAAAATTCTTTTGTGTTTGACGCAAGGGAGAGGGCACATGTGATCATTTGAACTATGCCCAGATGGGGGCGCCTGGGTGGCTCAGTGGGTTAAGCCTCTGCCTTTGGCTCGGGTCATGATCTCAGGGTCCTGGAATAGAGCCCCGCATCGGGCTCTCTGCTCATCGGGGAGTCTGCTTCCTCCTCTCTCTCTCTCTCTCTCTCTGCCTGCCTCTCTGCCTACTTGTGATGTCTGTCTGCCAAATAATAAATAAAATCTTAAGAAAAAAAATATTCTCAAATGGTTTATTCTACACACACACACAGAGTCCAGCCCATGACAGAGACAACTTCCCCAGAGCCTCATCCAACATGGCGACTCCAGCCCCCTGTAGCCTTTGTCTTACCCAGGGAGGCAAAAAAGCCCCGAGAAGCAGTGCTTGTGAGAATCATGGGCAGGGCCACAAGGCCACGAGAAGAGAGACCTAATCATCTGATCTGGGACAACTCCCCCTCCCTCTGTGTCTTCCTTCCCCAAGCAGGGCTCCTGTTTCTTAGAGAGTTGCAGCTGTAACAACTGCTACAAGGCTGATTCTTCACAAATCTGTGTGTCATCCCTGCACAGGGGTCATGCTGATCTCTGTATAATTCCAAACTTTTGTTTGTTTTTAAATATTTTATTTATTTATTTGACAGACAGAGATCACAAGCAGGCAGAGAGGCAGAGAGAGAGAGAGGGGGAAGCAGGCTCCCCACTGAGCAGGGAGCCCAATGTGGGGCTCAATCCCAGGACTGGGAAACCATGACCTGAGCTGAAGGTGGAGGCTTAACCTACTGAGCCACCCAGGCGCCCCTAACCTTTTTTTTTTTTAAGATTTTATTTATTTATCTTGAGAGAGAGAGAGTGAAAACAGGGGGAGGGGACAGACACAGAGGGAGAGAATTTTGAGCAGACTCCCCACTGAGTGCAGAGCCCAGTGAAGGGCTCGACCCCATGCCCCTGAGATCATGACCTCAGCTGATATCAAGAGTTGGATGCTTAACCAACTGAGCCACCCAGCTTCCCCGTGTCGTTCCAATCTTAACACATGTGTTGCCTAAGTGAGCATGGGTGCAAGGCTGACTCCACTAAAGCAGTTTCTAGAGACACCCAAAGACCACAGAGGAAACATAAACAAGGACACGAGAGGAAACCTCAGCCTCTGAGCCTAACTCCTCGCCAGAAAAACATAAACATCTCATTAAAGCGCTATCACAGTTACTCAACATCTGTCTGAAATTCAACAAAAACTATAAGCTTGTGAAAAAAAAAGGCACAGTCTGAAGGGAGAAGGCAAGCCTCAGCCCCGGGCTCAGCAATGGCAGAGATGTTGGCATTATTGGCAGGAATCTAAAGATTTTATTTTTTTTAAGAAAAATTTTATTTATTTGACAGAGAAAGCGAGCAAGAGTACATAAGCAGAGGGAGCGGCAGTGAGAGAGGGAGAAGCTGGTTCCCCACTGAGCAGGGATCCCAATGCAGGACTTGGTCCCAGCACCCTGGGATCATGACCTGAGCCAAAAGCAGATGCTTAACCAATTGAGCCACCCAGGTGCTCCAAGATTTTATTTTATGAGTAATCTCCACATCCAACATGGGACTTGAACTCACAACCCCGAGACTAAGAGTTGCCTGCTCTTCCTACTGAGCCAGCAGTGTGCCCCCTTGTATGGGGAATTTAACACAACCATGGTTCATATGCTAAGGGCTCTAACGGAAAAAGTGGGCAACGTGCAAGAATAGATGGGTAATGTAAGCAGAGAGATGGAAACTCTAAGAAAGCATCAAAAAGAAATGGTAGAAATTAAAAAAAAATTAACAGAAACGGAGAATGGCTTTGGTGGGCACATAGGTGGGCCGGGCACAGCCGAGAAAAGAATTCATGAACTTCAAGATACATCACTAGAAACTTCCCAAACGAAAATGCAAAGAGAAAAAAAAAAAAGGTTAAAAAAATTAACAATGATTACAAAAGATGTCGCATATACAGAATGGGAATTCTGGAAGATGACAGGAGCAGAAGAAACATTTAAAGGAATAATGGCTGACACTCACTGCCCACATGGTGTGGTGTCAGTGGTGACGGATGTGTGATTCTGAGGTGCGGGCACCCACAGCAGCGGCTCTGGGCCCAGTGAGCACACTCTCACTCTTGGGGACAGAGGCTGGATAACCAGCACCCCTTCACAGGCAGTGGTGTGGGGGTGGACACCAGCCTCAGGGTGCCTCATCAGTGTGTTCAGGTACCAGGCACTCTGGACTTTGTGCTTGAACCAGTGTGAGCCCCAAGTATGTCCCCAAGCTCTGGTGGCATGGCTGGTATGCTCACAATTTGCCTTCTGAGAAGCATCCACCAACGGTATCCAGGAATGTGTGGCTGAACAGAATAGGGCCCCGTGCCCCAAAACCCATCAGGCATCCTGGGCCCCTTCTCTGCATGAGCCCACAGTATGGATGCATCACAGGAACAGGACACAGGAAGGGACAGATAGGTCCACAGAGGCTGCAGGTGGGAGCCCGAATCCCCCCTGCCAGAGATCAGCATGGCTGCTAAGTGATGGTGAGCTCTTGTTCTCACCAAAGAAATGAGTTTTTCATAAGTGAAATAAGCTGTTTACAAAGTGGTATTTGTGAACTCATTTTTGCAAGAAGATAAGTGCTGGGAGGGGCGCCTGGCTGGTTCAGTTGGTGGAGCACATGACTCTTGATCTGGGGGTTGTGAGTTTGAACCCCACTTGTGTGTAGAGAATACTTAAAAATAAAACCTTTTTTAAAAAAAAGATTTATTTAGGGGCACCTGGGTGGCTCAGTGGGTTAAAGCCTCTGCCTTCGGCTCAGGTCATGATCTCAGGGTCCCGGGATCAAGCCCCGAGTCAGGCACTCTGCTCAGCGGGGAGCCCGCTTCCCTTCCTCTCTCTCTGCCTGTCTCTCTGCCTACTTGTGCTCTCTGTCTGTCAAATAAATAAATAAAATCTTAAAAAAATTTTTTAAAAGATTTTATTTATTTATTTGACAGAGAGAGACACAGCGAGAGAGAGAACATAAGCATGGGGAGTGGGAGGGGGAGAAGCAGGCTTCCTGTTGAGCAGGGAGCCCAAGGTGGGGCTCTATCCCAGGACCTGGGATCATGACCTGAGCCGAAGGCAGACACTTAACACCTCAGCCACCCAGGTGCCCCTTTAAAATAAAATCTTAAAAAAAAAAAAAAGTGCTGAGAAAAATGAAGTGGGGCCCCGGCTTCCCAGAAGGTAGTGTGAGTGCCTCCGTGTGTCTCTATCATGGAAAAAAAACAAAACAACAACAAAAAAACCAAAACACAAACTTTCCAAAATAATAACACCACCACCACCAAAAACAGAATATTGCAGAATTAATGGCAGAAACCAAATCACAAATTCAGCAATCTTAGACAACACTCAGCAACACGGCCCATCTAGGCATATTCAAACTGCAGGAAACCAAAGATAAAAAGATAATCTGGAAAGAAGCCACAAGAAAAGAAAAACAAAAACAAAACCCCCCCGCTCACCTACAGAGTAATAACGGTGAAAATCACCTCAGATTTCTTGTCTGAAACCATGCAAGCAAGGACTGAGAGGGAGTAGAATATTTAAGTGTCTAAGTGACTAAGACTAACTAAGTGTCTGACTCATTTCAGCTCAGCTCATGATCTCAAGGCCATGAGATCAAGCCCTGTGTTAGGCTCATGCTAGGCATAGAACCTGCTTAAGATTCTCTCTCTCTCCCTCTCTGCTCTCTCTTTAAAAAAAACCAAAAAAACAAAAAAGCTTATGTAGAGCTGAAATTCTGACCTAAATAATTTTCCTTCTCTCTGAAGAACTTCTTTTAACATTTCTGGCAAAGCTCTACTGGCAACAAATTTTTTCAGCTTTTAAAAAAATACATTTATTTATTTGTTATCTTTAAAGATTTTATTTATTCATTTGAAAGAGAGAGCGAGCATGAGCAAGGGGAGGGGCAGAGGAAGAGGGAGAAGCAGGCATCCTGCTGAGCAGGGAGCCTGTGGTGGGGAATGATCCCCAGACCCTGAGGTCATGACCTGAGCCAAAGGCAGATACTTAATTGACTGAGCCACCCAGGTTCCTCTAATTTTCTTTTGTTTTAAGATTTTACTTACTTATTTGAAAGAGAGAGAGAGAGACACAGCAAGAGAGGGAACACAAGCAGGGATAGTTGGGAGAGGGAGAAACAGGTTTCCTGGTGAGCAAGGAGCCTGATACAGAGCTGGATCCCAGAACTCTGGGATCATGACCTGAGCAGAAGGCAGATGTCCAATGACTGAGCCACTCAGGCAACCCTAAAAATTTTTTTCAAGTAATGTGGGGCTCAAACTCATGACCCTGAGATCAAGTATCCACACTCTTTATCAACTGAGCCAGCCCGGGGCCCTGAATTCTTTCAGCTTTTGCCTAAGAAAGTATTGCTCCATTTTTAAAGGATACTTTCACTGGATATAAAATCCTAGGTTGGTGGTGTTTTTTTCCCCCTCTGTCAATATAATGTTTAACAGAAATAGTGTGAAGGGACACCCTTGCCTTGTTCCTGACCTTGGGAAAACATGTAGCTTCTCATCATTAATAATGTCACCTCTAGGTTTTGTTGTTTTTTTGGTCATTTAATTGAGTATAGTTGATACATACCTGTGTTTTTGTAGACATTCTTTGTCAAATTGGGAAAGGTCCCCTTTATTCCTACTTTGCTGAGATTTTATGAGCAAAGGTGTTGGATTTTGCCATATGCTTCTTCTGCATCTATTGACATGATCATGTGATTTTTCTTCTTTAGTTTGTTGATATGATGGATTTCATTAACTTCCTAATGTTTAGCCAGTTTTGCATGCCTGAAATAAATCCTACCTGGTCATGGAGTGTAATACTATTTTAATTTTTTTTTAAGATTTTTAAAAGTAATCTCTACATTAGTTACTATTTTTTAAAGATTTTCTTTATTTATTTGACAGACAGAGATCACAAGTAGGCAGAGAGGCAGGCAGAGAGAGGGAGAGGGGGAGAAGCAGACTCCCCGCTGAGCAGAGAGCCCGATGCGGGACTCGATCCCAGGACTCTGGGATCATGACCTGAGCTGAAGGCAGTGGCTTAACCCACTGAGCCACCCATGTGCCCCAGTAATCTCTACATTTAATGTGGGACTCGAACTTAACAACCCTGAGATCAAGAGCCACATACTCCACAGACCAAGCCAGACAGGCTCCCCTATAATTCTTCTTATATGTTGTTGGATTTTCTTTTTTTTTTTTTTCTAACATTTGTTGAACATTTCTGCACTTACGGTCATGAAAGACCATTTTCTTGCAACATCTTTGTCTGATTTGGGTACAATAGGGTAATGCTGGCCTCATAGAATTAGTTGTGTTCCCTCTGAAGAGGCTGTAGAGAAATCATATCATTTCTTCCTTTAACTGTGTGTGTCTGGTGCAATCACGCACCAAAGGGTAGGTATTACCTGAATGAGATGAAAACTTACATCCACAGGAAAATGTGCAGACGAAGATTTACAGCTGCTTTATACATAATTTCCCCAGATGAAACAACCAAGATGCCCTTTATAGGTGAATGGGTAAACAAACTGCGGTATGTGCATACAATGTGGCATTATTCCGAGATGAAAAGAAATGTGCTGTCATAAACACAGAGGAGAGGGTGGTTACCAAGAGATGGGGGGTGGGAGAGAGGGGGGGATGCTGGTCAAACGGTCCAAGCCTTCACTTATAAGATGAATGACTTCTGGAGATGCACGGTGACTGTAGTTAATGATACTGTGCTGTATACTTGAAATTTGCTAAGAGTGATCTTAAGTGTTGCCATTACACACAGAGAAACTGTGAGGTGATGGATGTGTTAACAGGGTAGTGGTGATCATCCCATGAAGTACATGTATTTTGAATTATCATGTTGTACATCTCTTTTTTCCATGTTGTACATCTTAAATACATAGTTTTATTTGCCAATTGTATCTCAATAAAGTTGGAGGAAAAATGAGCTATCAAGGTATAAACTGACATGAAGTGGGCTTAAACACAACACTGCTAGGTGGAAGAGGCCAATCTGAAAAGGCTTTATATTTCCAATTACAAGACATTCTGGAAAAGGCAAACGTATAGAGAGACAACAGAGCAAAAGGGTCTGTGGCTGCCTGTGGTGAGGGACGGGGCTGGTAGCTCTACGGGCTAGCTACTCAGTTATTCTGCCAATCTCAAATTCTAAAAACAATAAAGTCTACTAAAAAAGAAAAAATAAGGATATGAGCCGAAAGGGACTGAGTGGCCCAAATTGGTGGAGAGGAGCTCTCGGGAGATGCAGGGGGTCAGGAAGTGACTAAGCTGTTTTGAGAACCACCAATGAGAGACAGGGTGTCCCAAGATCCAAGAGAATTCTGGCAGGGTAAGTTGACTGCTTTCTGGATTTAATGCATGTATTAGAGTCCTGGGGAGAAAAAAGGAGTCATAAACACACAGCTCAAGGTCTACTTTATGTACAGAGTAAACATAAGAAACCAGCAATGGGAAGGACTAAATTGATTTTTGGGGGACAGAATGTTCTGGAATTCTCAGCACCTGTCTGCAGCCTCCCCAGGCACAGATAGGGCATCTTCCACACCATGTTTTCTTTTATTTATTTATTTATTTGACAGAGAGAGAGAGAGAGATCACAAGTAGGCAGAGAGAGAGGGAGAAACAGGCTCCCCACTGAGCAGAGAGCCTGATGCGGGGCTCGATCCCAGGACCCTGAGATCATGACCTGAGCCGAAGGCAGAGGCTTAAACCACTGAGCCCACCCAGGCGCCCCCACACCATGTTTTCTAACTGTAACAATTGTCCTCCTCCAACTGCCAGACTAACACAAAGTATTAAACCTCTTGGTACCTGTCAACTGCTTTTTAGAAATCCCCATGTGCCAGGAGTGCTACCTGAATCTGGGGGGCAGTGGGACCGACAGCCCAAGTGGCGGAGTGCTTCATGGAAGGGGCTTCATCTCTCTGCTCTGGGGCCTTGGGCCTGTGCTCCAACACTGCCAATTCACCCTCATGGCTGGCTGCGGAGGGCCGAGCCCAGGACGGGGTGGGGTCAGACTGAGGCAGGGACGTGGTACAGAAGACCAAGGCTGAGGGGGTACCCTTGGGGGCCTGATGAGGCCTCCAGACCCAGACACAGGTACCCGTTACCGCCAAGGAAAAAACAAAACACAAAGCCAGACCAGCAAAAGGCAAAGAAAGGAAAGGGGAGGGAGAGAGCTCTTGCGGAAGCTGCTGTAGGCAAGGGACACACCTTTCCTCCAGAGTCCTGGGAGCCACTAGGAGGCAGGGGCTGCCATCCCAATCCCACCAGCAGACTGAGGCCCCCATGGCCTTGGCTGAAGGTCCTCTGCTATTTGGCAGTGGAGCTGAGTTTAGGACTAGATCTGCCAGGGGCCGCTCAGGAGGTGGGGTGCATGTCTGCTTCCCCTTCAGGAGCTACTCTGTGTGCAGTGGGTGGGGGAGAGGGGAGACCTGTGTTCTCCCATCCCAGGTGAGGGCATGTTCTTACATCAAGACGGGAGCTTGCACAGGCACACAAACTCGTCTGCAGCATGTGGGAAACATGCACAACCCAGGGGGTGTAAGGGGGTACCAGGGCTGGCTTCCTACAACCCCAGGTCAGTGCAGCTGCACTCCACTCCACACTTGTGGGAGGGAATCAGCCATCAAGTAGTATCTCCAGTGTTTGCTGGGCATACCCGTCTCATGGCCACAGCTGAGAAAGGAGGAGGTCTGACTCGTTCTTGCAGACTGAACTGAATTAAATTGGACAGAATTCAACCAGGGCCAGTTCCACCCCTCCCGCGTGGCAACCTCTTTGAGGGTCCAGGGAGTGGCCGCAGAATGAATGCACAGGCCCCTGCTGCCTTCATCTGTGAGAGAAAACAGGACAGAACGGGTCGAAGCATCCTGTTTCCTCGTCTGCCATCACATCATCTGCCTTTTTCATCCTTCTTTCAGTAAAATACTTGGTTTCATCTGCTCATCGCTGACAGTACTAACTTGACTTTTGGAGGATGAACTGAGAGCCTGGGCACTCCTGTGACTTCTCCTGGTCCTGAGTTCCCTGCTGGGTACCATCCTGGCCTTCTGGGGGCACGAGTTGCACACCGTTCCCGTGGTGCCATCCAGTCCTAACATGCCTGCATTTTATGCTCACACTCTTGGGGCTGATGTAGCTCCCTTTGCACACTTTTGTAATCTAGCAGGATGGTGCCTCTCATTCCTGTTCTCCTTTAAGCACTTAAGTATGTAGTTTTAACTATTCATTTAATGCCTGTCTTCCCTGCCACAGATGGTGCCATGAGGGCAGCTCTGCGAGCTTTGCCTCCCACTGCCTTACAAGCTCCTCTTTCTTACCTACTGCCCCATCCAACCTCATCTTTCAAACCAGGGGGACCTCCCCACACCTACTTGCGGGTTCCTCCTGCCAGGGACTCCCGGAGCTGCTGACCCACTGGGCAAGTGCTAACAGTCATGTGGGGCCCCGTTCCACCTCTTCAATGATACCCTTTTGTGGCACTTGCTCTGTTCTCCAGTGCCTCTGAGTGTTGATTCCTCTCGGGTGGAAGCGTGATGCTACCCCTGGGAGGGAGCCCGGGGAGGCGCTGAGCTGCCCCACCCTTGCCTATTCATAGCAGGCGGATTTTACGGATTTCATGAAAGGGCTCTGGTGATTAAAATATTTTATTTTTTTAAAAGATTTTATTTATTTGACAGAGAGATCACAAGCAGGCAGAGAGAGAGGAGGAAGCAGGCTCCCCGCTGAGCAGAGAGCCCGATGCGGGGCTCGATCCCAGGACCCTGAGATCATGACCTAAGCCGAAGGCAGAGGCTTTAACACACTGAGCCACCCAGGTGCCCCTAAAATATTTTAAAATCACTGCTGTGTGGGATGTGTGCACACAGCAAAGACTTTCAAATGCAATTCCTTACAAGAAGTCAGCCCTGGCTCCTTGGAGCGGCTCCTGCCTCCCCATCCTGGGCCTCGCAGCTGACGCCATCACAGAAAGCCTACATCTTCTAGCCTCTAGAGTCCGCTGGCTCCCCAAGAACAGGATACTTTAGTGTGGAAGTCACTTCAGGAAGGAAGCAAAGGCACTCTCTAGTTTAGAAGGGGAATAAAAAGGGGGACCTGGATTTCTGGGAGTGGTAACAGGACCACTGGTCCCTGACTCTCCAAGGTGGTTTCTGCCAGCTTGGTGACCCTTTGCGAGTAGGCCAGCTCATGTGGCAACACCGTCAGTCTGCAGCAGACGTCCTGCCAGGCACTGGCAGCCTTGGAAGCCTTGGCCCTGGAGTCCCATGTGCTCCAGGTCACTGCACGTCCCCTCGCCCCTTCTCCCACCACAGATGTGCCCTCCCAGTCCTCCCACCATTTCCACAGCTGACAAGAGGCTTTGTTACCTCTTGGTCTTACTAAATACGGGGCAATGGCTTTCCTGCTCCTCTGACCAAGAAATTAAAAAGGAAAAGCATCTCTACACCCAAGAGGTGGGGGGACTCATGCTCCATCCCCTCCCAGGCTCCCCCCAGCCTCTTTGGGCCTGTCTTGCCCTGGCACTGCACGACAGACTTACGGGCATCACCTCAGCCAGGCCTCCCAGGGACATGCATTCCTCTCATTTCTGCTTCTCCTACTGGCTTTTCCTTATTCTCAAGAGACCCTGTTTCCCACATCGCCTAAAAAACATCTGTCATGGGGCACAACCTCATTCCATATCCTCCTACCTTTTCTTCGAAGGACCTTTGTCTTCAGCTTTCCTTGGTGCCAGACTCAGAGAGAGCGAGTCCCTTGTGCCAGGTCCACCTTGACACCGGCCCCCTTCCCTGGCCCTCAGCCCTGTGAGGCCCAATAACACTGTCCCCTCTCTGGGTCAGTCTCCTCAGATTCAAATGTGGTTAAGCCCACCATTGACGAAAACCTTCCCTTCACGGCTCCCCTGTGGATACCCCCAATCTCTGTCCTTCCTCCACACTTGGGGCTTCAGGGAGGTCTGCATCTGCCTCCACCTGCTGTTACCCTGTGACCTGGGCTTGGCTTCTGCTCTCCCCAGAGAAGAGCAGTGTGGTCACTGGTCAGCTCTAAACATTCTGGTTCTGATTAAATACAGAGAACCAACCAAGATCTGAGTCTATACTGCCAACTGGAATGGCTGCACCACTGCCAAGACAAGGAGCTCATCATAATTAATGTGGAAAAAACAGATTATTAATTCCTTGTGCTGAAGGAAGATGATCATTACAACTGAGTTCCACAGCATTTGGGACAACAGTGTTGATCTCTCAAAGGGAAAGTTAATGCAATAATTCCATTAACATTTCAAATACCCACCAATTTAGGCGAGATCAATTCATTTTCCTGAAAAAATGTTCAGCTGGTCCTCCCCACTCAGATAAATAGAAAGCATGTAGTTAACAGATGTCTTAGTGCTACCTTACAACAAATAAAAACAAATAAATATATAAAGCATTTTGAAAGATCTACTATTTACTTTCTTTTGAGGTACTGAGCTAGAAACTTAAAATGTATTTGTATGATCTTTAAGACATGCCAAGTTCCACTTTCCAGTCGAAGGTCTGAGTGTACAACAGGCTGAAGCACACAATGACTGGCCCAAAGCCAGCTGCAGTTATCAGCAGATGGTGGGTTTTGAACCCACATTTATGGGCCCAAAGCTTGTGCTCTTTCTATACCACCAAACCAAAACATTTTCCAGTATTTCTGTTCTGTAAGTAAGTCATTGCACGATGCCCAATATTGAGAAGGACCAAATGTCCAAGAGTCCCTAATACATTCATGATATCCTGGTCTAAAAAAAGAGGCTGCCAAGGACACCTGCCTTGGCAGCAGTGGTGCTGAAGTTCAGGAAGATGAGAAGAGATGCACATGGGGACTGTGTCTGAACTCTTAGCACTGCCTTCTTCCCCCTTCCTCAGCCACGCATAGCCTTCAGTGTACCAGCTTATGGTTCTATCACTGATTACTATAAGCAAAGTCAAATTACAAACACACTCATTTGGGAAGCACTGTAATAAAGGACTAGATGACTTCCTATGTTCACATATGAAATTCCAATTAAGCTATACATGCGCAGTACTATGTTATTTTGGTAACACAGGGACACAATTTAATGATTCTAATTTTTTTGTAGTTTTTTTTTACAAGTCAGGTGCCATAAACATTCAAATAATCCATCTTTTAAAAAGTACGTTTACAACATCAAAAGAATTAAGATGAAATATAAACCTTTCTACTTACAATTTTTATACAGATTAACCAAATCACAAATACCACAAATAAATGTTAAACTGTAACAATATAATGAATAAACATTCAGATTCTTAATAAAATCTTCCTTTTACATTTGTTTTTAACTTACCATTATACTAAATAATCTATGCAGAGTTTTGGGGTACAATACCAAGAAGGCACCAACAGTACAAAGCAGATACAAAGCAGTTTCAGAACTTTCTCGAGTGCTCTACACGGATGAACAGCACAAAAAAGGCAACGAGTTTTAGGTAAACCTGGTGCAACCCTAGAGAATTCCCTCTGGATTCCCAGTCATTTCTGATCCATGATGCCGAACTGGCTTACAGTGAGAGAGACCACAGATCTACCGTTACATGCTTCTCATCTGCACTATACGAGTATCATATTTCAAACACCAGCATGACAATTTTAAAGCACAAATGCTTTAAAAATGTATAAGCAAAAGGATTGCTCAGATTTTCAAAACCACTACATTTACAAAAATATTTCCCTTAAACTTGGGATTGCTCCAAAACATTGATTTACAAATATAAAAGTATTATGGAAGGACCCAAAGCATGTGTGCATATGTGTGTATTAACATACTGTTACCATACTATATAAAAGTTACCAATTTAAAAACCGTATTAACATATAAGCAAATAAAGGTCAAACAGTCTCCTCTAAATGGTTTGAGCGTTACGTGGCATGCGGTGTGGGTAGCATACATGTGTGACTCTTTATTTAGACACAACCAATGATGAGCCACGTGTGGCTCCAAAAGCCAGCAGGACCCTGCACACCCATCACCTATGCCTGCAGCAGAAGGACAGACTGTGAACACACCACGCACTGTGTACTGCACACAAACACAATGGTATTCTTCTACCCATGCATCAAAATGGTCTGCGTGTCTCCATCAGCTCTGAAGACTTGTGTCAGCACAGAGTCGTCATGAGTTCTCTCAAATCCATTCCACTGGCTTCGTTAGGTATTTTGTTTCACACTAAATGAAAAGACTGGAATGTTTCAATAGGAATTTTTTGCTTACTTTTTAGACACCAAAAAAGCCATTAGTCTGAAAGCTTATCTGAGCATACTAAGAATGGAGGCATTCAGTATCACCAATAAGGAATCTGGATGATCTAAGCGGTACATTTTTAGAGATATAAGAAGATCCAAATGACAAGCCTATCACACATAATAGCTAGTACTTTTCACAGGTACCTTATGACAATTCTCTGACCTGTTAAACCAAGTTTGGCATGATTAATAAGAAGCACACAACTTACAGCTACAGTGATTCTAGAATGCAGTTAGTGGTTTCATGCCAATCTGACTCCACAGTACCAGCGAGGGGGATGGGACAGCCTGCAGTCCCCAGGTATTAGTAACCCAGGCTATGGCTTTCTATTCAGAGGACTGCAGATTAACCTCATAATACTAACATTCCATTTAAAAAGGACAAAGAAATAAGAGTAAGAAAACTGTCAATGCTTCTTTGAAAATGAAAACTGACTCACCAATGTATCAAGTAACAGTCAAACCTCTATCCTATCAATGCCGTGCAGACCTTTACATGGCAGCTCTGAGCACGGAGATGAAAATCACGTACTTTAGGGCAAGAATCTAGATGTGGTTCTGATCTCTGAGGCTGCGCCGTCCTTTGTTAACCTGTGAGGTGTGAACATCAGCACCCTGGCTGGTTGGTGTGGGCCAAGTGACACTGGGCAGTCCTTCCCAGCACCCAGCTGATGCCCAGCAGCATTTCTGGAGCACACAGGCAGGCCCTCTTTAGAAAGAACCAGAGAATCCAACCTGAGATGTTTGGGCGTCTTCATCATAGTTTGACATATTATTTTAGACCTATGATTTGAGTAAAGGAACATGTCAGAGAGTCGATTCTCCGCTATGCAAAGGGAAACCAGGACCCTACAGAAATGCCTTCTAAATCATTTTATGTAAACCAGTGTTGGGGCAGTTCCCTGGGTGTAAAGAGGATGCCCCCAAGCATTTCTGCTCCAAGCACAGAGTGGAGCTGACTGTCCATTTGGACACGCTGATCCAGAGGAAATCGACACTGAATCTTAACATGAATACGAAGATCGAAGATGTACATTTATTTTCATGAATTACAAGTGCATTTCTGTTCATATTAGCAGGCAGTCTTTATATAACCCATTCTCCATTGCTGTCAAAAATCAAACAAGAAAAAAAGGACAGCTGAGAAATGAAAAGCTAAAAATAGAATTAGTTTTCCTAAGTGATCTGCTGGATAGCATTTCCGTGGAACACAAACTCAGAGGTAACAATAAATTTTTCGTTTCAATCATAGGCATGTGGCACTTGGACAGTCATCTCTGCACAGAAAGCTGTAACAGTCATGCGAGGGTACAGTAATTATTGAACAAGGCAAATTTCTCACCACAGAGAGCAGTGGGGGAGTCAAGAGGAGGCACCGCACTGGGACAGAACACCAAGTCAACGCCACAGTATGCAGTGGCAGGAACAAATACTTAAAGAGATCAGGATAATATGGGCTAGAGCTCCAAACATGACTTAGTGCTAGCTTTTTCTCATGGTCTTAAGCTCAGCGGTATCAGAAACATTTGAGAGTACTTGACGACAGAACAGTGCTTCATGTCATGAGCTCATGAAGGCTTTATTACAAATTGTTATATCGTAGGTTGAAAAATGAACTTGAGATGCTGACATGCTGGAGGAGGAAAAAGAATTGTACACTTTCTCATTTAAAGACGCAGGGCTCCTCTCTGCTAAATCCTGAGGCATTGGACGTGGCTACACTGAACGTGGCACGCCGTGTGAAGGAGCTTGGGGGCATGCGTACCCCTGCGTGTGCAGCTCTGCCCTGTGACATCCAGCTGGCCTGCGGGCTGCTTCTCCACACACTTTCCTTTGTGCCCTGCTGTGACTGGTGTCCATCTCTCACTAAATCCCAAGTGCAGCTGCCACTTTCAATCTTTCTGGGTAAGCCTTGCAAACAGTACTGCAGATAACACATCTGGGCGAGTGTTTTACCTCTACGAATGGTGTAAGAAACCACAGTAATCTAGAGAGTGAAGTTGCTGGGTGCAGTACTTCTTTCTTTTATTTAGAAAAATGAGTTTTCTAAAAGCTGGGCAAACAGCACAAACCTTAAATATGCTAGTGACTAACATGGTATGAGAAAAGACATAGGCAAGTTCCCCCAAATGTTCCCGAGATGGGAGCACCTGCTGCAGGTTGCAAAGACATCCCAGGTGTTTCCACATGCTCTTGCTCCGGGGAAACGCTGATGGTGAAAAGGTGAAGTGCAAATAAAGGGCTGTCACTGACTTAAAGTGCCCTAGGTAGTAGCCTTCCCTATCATAAAGTGAGATGCCAGTGACGAGAGCCAATTTGGAAAGAACTATCTCTGGTGTGACTGCATGGGTCAGCAGGGCAGCACGTAGGAAGGATTCAGGAGAGGGAGGAACCACTGCATCTTTCAAACCAGAAAGCGATTAGTGACTAAAGCAACGGTAAGCAGTAGGTGCACTGAAAGTACATACTGCCACAGGTCACCAGTGGGTGACACACACAGGGATGCCAGGAACAGTTCTCTGGACTGAAGGAATTGAATTCTTTGAAAGCATAAAAGCCACAACTACCAGAAACCGCCCCTCCGAACGGCTCAAAGGAGTCAAGATGGGTAAGCCGAGACGGGCTGGAGACAGGACCGGGGTCAAGAACTGGGAAGAACAACACCGATGTCTGAGCACGTCCAGTCCTCTGAGCCCTTGTCCTATTGAAAAACAAACAAACAAACCTATGAGTTAAGAATGACCCATGTTAAAACAACATTAGCAGCAATATTAGGAAAATGGAGAAGTGAAAAGAATGTACCAACATTATGAAAACTGGAAAAATGGGCAGCAGATGGGAAAGGTCATTTCACCTGGAACCATGAGGGCACGCGCATTACAGGGCAGCTCTGAAGGAGTGGGCTAGGCCTCCAGTCTGCAGGCGCCTCTCCTTGGGCACCTCAGAGGAGGTTTCTGTAAAATAGGGAACACACGCACACATGCACACTTGCAGCTCGGCAGACTTCAGTGTTCCTCAGGTGCCTTTTATTAACTACAGTACCCACCACTCCAATGGTCAAAACCAGGATCTGACGGTCTTTGTAAAAACACACATTTGGGGGGGTCCCTGGGTGGCTCAGGTTATGGTACCAGTGTCCTGGGATAAAGCCGCACACTGGGCTCCCTGCTCGGCGGGAACCCTACTTCTCCCTCTCCCATTTTCCCTGCTTATGTTCCCTCTCTCGCTGCGTCTCTCTTGTCAAATAAATAAATAAAAATCTTAAAAAAAAAAAAAAAAAAAAAAAAGAAGGAACACACATTTGGGAGGTACTTGGGTGGCTTAGTCAGTTAAGCGTCTGACTTCAGCTCAGGTCGTGATCTTGGGATCCTGGGACTGAGCCCCATGTCAGGCTCCCTGCTCAGTGGGGAGTCTGCTTCTCCCTGTCCCTCAGCCCCTCCCTCTGCTTGTACTCTCTTGCTCATGCTCTCTCGCAAATAAATAAAATCTCGGGGAAAAAAACCCCACACATCTGGGGAGTCTGCAAGTGTCCAACTCTTGATTTTGGCTCAGGATCTCAGGGTTATGAGATCAAGCCCCACATCAGGCTCCACGCTAGGCATGGAGCCCGCTTAAGACTCTTTCCTTCTCCCTCTTTCCTCGCACTCCTAAAACACACACACACGCAAAACATTCATCTGTGACTTTTCTTTTTTTAAAATCTCTACACCCAATGTGGGACTCAAATTTGCACCCTGAGATCAAGAGTCACATGCTCCACTGACTGAGCCAGCCAGGCACTCCTGCTACCTCCTCTTCTTACCAGGTCTCTTTCCCTCTCTGGATGTCCAGTTAGGAGAGAATCAACCACACAGTGCCAAGCGTGTTGTTTTAACAGTCAAGTTCCCTACAACTGCAACAAAGCAGGACAAGCAAAATGAAGTACTGGCTGGAAGTGTGAGGTTGGCGGGCTTGGATTCTGGTGAGGCAGGGAGCCAAGGCATGGTTCTCAGGAGCAGGAGATGGTTCTGATCATGTAGGTCTGGGGTGATCTGATAGCTGTGGCCCCACCAGTCCTGCAGGACAACTCCCTGAGAGATAGCAGGTGGCGTCCTGCAGACAGTCTTCACTCATTCTCTATACTTGACAGGATCCACCTGGCTCTCCAGATGTCTGCATATGGGCCACCTGCAAGAGGTCTACTAGGAAGTGTCACACCATCAAAGTACAAGAAGCACACCTTCCCCCCTTCATTATGGTAATATCTCTATTTTACATGAAGAGATTGTATTACAAATCAAATCTACTCTAACCCTTTATAGGCTAATAGTTTTCAAGGGTGAGCATCAGAATCCTCTGCAGAGCTTGTTAAAACACAGACTGTTGGGGGGTAGGGCACAGATGGACCACAGTTCTGAGAACCACTGCCTAAGGCATACATATGTAATGAATTAAGTTCATCCCGAGGTTTCTATTGGTTTTGTATCACCCTATGGAGAAATGAAACACTACTACTCCAATCACGTTGTGTTCTTGGCTTTGATGAGGAAACCTGCTTGAGTTGGCTGGAGGGTAACTTAAGTGTGTCAAAATGCAAACAAAATAGATCTTCTCTTTGGAGAGACTCTTATTGTTGTGAAATGTCTGCTAGTATGATCTAGCAGAATGTCACTTTGGTATTTCACAATGCACTTTCAGGCAAAATGGGAGTTCACCTACCACTCAGGAGTCAGGGCAGGAAGAATGATTGTTATAACCCAACTCTCTGACAAGGAGATGGATTCAGAGATGGGAAATGACCTCCCTCTAGAGGTACGCTCTTCTGAACTGCAGCCAAATCTACCGGCTGGGAGAAATTATCAGTCTGAGAAAATTCACCAACAGGCAGAAGAGGAAGGAAGTCAGGCACCTACCTTCACCGCCTCTAGCAACAGGAGGCTTGTCACAAAGTTAACCACGGACACATTTTTAACTTTTCAGTGGACACATTATCTAAAACTGACCTACTTAAATGAAATATAACGAACACCCCCTGATCACTTCAGACCACTCAGGGCATCAGTAAAGCCTGTAATGATACAAGGAGGGGACACATGGGGCTTTTCCTGGAGTAGTCTTTGCTATCCCCTCCCCCAAAGGGGTCCCCATGGCTGTGCTCTGAGGTCCTGTGTGGGCACATTTCCTAGTTCTTTCCTATGCGGCTGAGCAGTCAACATCACCTTTCTTTGAAGTCCCTTGTATGTTCCAGCACTTATACCTCCCTGACTCTCCAGTTTGTAGCTTCTAATCTCACTGCTGCAGGCTGGGAACTCAATAACATTGTGGTATAGTATTGTGAATGAGCTCCTCAACCTTTTCCAGGGCACAGAACTACTATTCTAAGTCAGTGTACTGAACTAAGAAGAAAATGGGATTTCTGGGTCCAAAGACCCAGAGCTGCCTAACTTTGCCAACAGCATATAATCTTCAGCAAAATGCCTGAATACGTGCAATCTTCAGTTTCCTCGATCATAAACACGGGCTGTGTATTGACTTCAGTCAATGTTGCTGTGAGCATCAAAATAAAATGTTTGTGAAAGAACCTGGCCCAGAATTTAATGAGTGCCCCCAGCTCCACCTTCCTCTGGATTTACTTTTATATTCTTTTTTTTTTTTTTTAAAGATTTTATTTATTTATTTGACAGACAGATCACAAGTAGGCAGAGAGGCAGGCAAGGAGAGAGAAGGGAGGAAGCAGGCTCCCTGCTGAGCAGAGAGCCCAATGCGGGGCTCGATCCCAGGACCCTGGGATCATGACCTGAGCCGAAGGCAGAGGCTTTAACCCACTGAGCCACCCAGGTGCCCCTTTACTTTTATATTCTAATGACTAAATTATAAGCCAACCTAAATGTTGGGACCTCCTTGGAAATGCATAAGAAAGAAGTAAAATAGACTGACAGGTAGATGGAGGAACAGATGAACAGGTATGGGAGAAAGCAGGTTTCTATTGTAAAACTCAGTTTTTCGAAATAGTTGAAAATTGTAATTTAAGAAACACTGGGTAACTAGATCTACAGAGATGATCATTTTGTGATGTATAAAAATCAAATCAGGGGCGCCTGGGTGGCTCAATGGGTTAAGACTCTGCCTTTGGCTCAGGTCATCATCTCAGGGGTCTGGGATCAAGCCCCGCATCAGGCTCTCTGCTCAGCGGGGAGCCTGCTTACCCCCCTCTCTCTCTGCCTGCTTCTCTGCCTACTTGTGATCTCTGTCTGTCAAGTAAATGAATGAAAATCTTTAAAAAAAAAAATCAAATCATTATGCTGTACACCTGAAGCTAATATGTCAATTATGATTCAGTAACAAAAAGTTGGGGGAAAAAAGTCAGGTTATAATCATGTACTGTGCCTTTTACTCCCGTGGCGAAAGTGAACTAAACACAGAGTGACTGTCTTTGCCACCCTTTCCCTGGTAACAAGCCCTAGTCCTGGACTCTCTGAAGTGGGGTGGACACTGGCAGCCACTGTGGCCTCCGTCGGGAGACATCAGGCCAGCAGTTGCGCCCTGAAGCCCTAGAAGCACATTTGCCTTTGTCTCGTTCTCCTGTGGCGGTTGCACTGCCCTCCTCCTCGAGCAGCTGCGCCAGTAGTCCCAAGGGTACCTTGCTCTCTGGGTCACCCAACATCCTTAGTGCCCAGAATCACCTGCCCTAGACTCACCTTCTTGATGCTCCAGGAACCGGAAGATGCCTTTGAGGGAGAGGCGGGCTCCCTGGTAAGCCTGGGTTTCAGCATCCCATGCAGACCTGACTCCCCAGCCCTGCACTGCCAAGCGCCTCCCCACTTCCCGGCATTCTCTCTCACACTAAAAATATGCGTGGCAGTTCTGTTTGTCTTTGTCCCCTACTAAACCGTGTGCTCCTTTGGGGCCAGGTTTAGGTTTGCTCCGCTCCCCAGGGAGTCTAACTTGTGCCTGTCCCAGAGGAAGTATGCAGTATGTGTGAGTTCACCAAGAAAAAGATGGAAAAAAACAGAGGCCACCAACAGACTTCAGGAAAATGAGCTGTTAAAAGGACTGTGAAGAAAGAAAAGCAACTGAAGTAGCTCGGCTCAATATTCTAGGCCAGGGGTCAGAAAACCTGTACTTGTAAAGGGCCAGATAAAACTTTATCTCCAAAACCCTGAGGCAGCTGATCTGACCTTGTGCAGACACAGGAAAGCAAGCTCTGGGAGAGAGAGGACCCCTTCCACTGTGAGCACGAAGCAAAGGGACCAGGACGGAGAACCCAAGGAGACTCAAGTAGTCAAAGCGGTTGGGTCCTGGGGTCTGACTTTTTGTCAGTGAGTGACCCTGCAGATTATTATACATAAATACTTTAATAGACTCTAACATCATGGGGTATGAAAGGATAAATGAATCCAAACCTTGCTAGACTCTGTCCTCCTCAGCTTCTTCCCCATCCCCAAGGGCTTATTTATCAGCTTGCTCCTAATGTCCCATAGGCCGGTGCTTCTTCCACATTTCACTTTGAGTTTGTCTTTTAGGACATGTCCAGTGTCAGGTGCTAGGGTCAGTGAATCTGGAGTCTTTCAGACTTTGCATTTCCTCCACTCTCCCGACCACCACTTCTTGCCTCCACAGCCCTCGTCCAAGCCTCTAGTCCTCTGGTCTGGAAACTCACAGATTCATTTTGAGCTCTTCTCCCATCCAGTTTTCTCCTCCAACCCTCCATGCTTAGATACCAGACTTCTGAAAACCCCATTTTCTCTCCTCCACACTAGAAGAGTGTACTCTCTACTGGTTCCCAGCCTTACTCTGCCTGGTTTCCATGGCCCCCTGAGGCAGAGCTGGCCATGTCAGTCCTCAGATCCTCTCTACCCTTCCTTTGTTCTCTGTCCTTAATGACAGGGCTGGGAGCTTGTAAACTGTACTGATGGACTTCACTGGTGACTGGCTTCTGATGAGATTCTGCCAATGGACGGCAATGCAGGAAAAGCTAGGTTTCCTTTTTTCTGCTTCTTAGTGACACACGACTTTTGAGGAGGAGGGAGGCTCTTGGTTTCAGAGGTACTGGATGGTTAACGGCAGCTTCAGGCTCCAGAGAGCCCCGCCATCAGCGGCAGTACAGGTTCCTGACCCCATTCTCAACAATGGTGATGCTCTAACAGCTGCAGTTATAGCAGGTGCCCAGCACCCTAGCTGTGTGATGATCAAGGACCCTGGCTAACACCATTTTACTTTTGCTCCTTTAGCTGGAGGCCCCTGGGAACAGCTTCCTGGGGTTACTGCAGGTAACCCACCCTTTCCTGTCTGGCCATTCTAAAGCCCTCTGACCAGTTACACAGTTTCTGTGTGAAACACCCCAAGCAGCTTCTGCTTTTGAGCCTTGCAACTGCCAACGCTCAGCCTGAACCATCGTCTCTAGATCCCAACATATAAAAACAGAATGGACAGGGCAGAAAGAATGGAGCAGAGACACAGTTCTACCGGATGCATACCGCCACAGAAGCCACTCTTCTCTCGCCACCCTCACGGAGCCTCCTGTTTTGCTGCAGGCACAGCAGCCCTGTGGCCACCAGCCACCAGGCTGTGCATGACCCTGCTGCCCGCGGAGAACACCTCCAGCCTCACCTGGGCTGCTCTGTCCAAAGCATTTCTCCGGCAAATGCTTCAGGCCTGGTTGTAATTCTCGACTTCGCTGCTCATTTCTATAGACTTGAACACAATTCTCACTCCTCCACTCCCTCGAGTTTCCACACGATTCTTTCCCCTCTTTATGGATGTTCTCTAAAATCAAGATCTGCAGTTCCTTTTTTCTTGAACACAATTTTTTGAAAATCTTACTGATACCACTGCATTGTTCACCAAACTTTCTGACTTAAGCACAGGAAGCTTCCACATGGAACTCAAGGAAATCTTTTTTTTATAACATTTAATTCATATTCTCTCTCCCTCACCAGGGCTTATCGTGTGGCTAAAGCTCTAGGTACCTGACAAATTTAAGATCTGTATCCCGGCTGGAATCTAGCTGTCTCTTCGAAGATGAGCTCTTTGAGCTTTTCCTTGGGCAGGTCGTCCAGCTCCATGTCGAACTTGAATGGCGCCTCAGCGATGGGCTGTAGGAGAGCACAGAACGCAGAGCAGACAAGAGTGGTTATGGCAGAGGTAGTCATGTACTGATTCATAATGTCTGTGGCTTAGACTCTGAAATGTATACAGCAGCACTGACATCGATGGAAACCAAGAGCTCTGATAAAGCATCTATGCATCCACATCCCACCTACGTACTCCAAAAGGCGCACTTTATATGAACATGTAGTAAATGGATGGGGAGCAACTACACCCATTTTGAACATTCTTCTGAATTTATCACTAATCTCAAAATCAATTTCAAATTTTTAAGGCACTAAGTGTTGAAGTAACAGAAATTCGCTGTTGTGTGGGTGGTAATATGTTTATATAATCAAAAGCCAGGCTACTCAAATCAATGTACTTAATTAAATACATTACAGTATCTTCATGTGAAAAAATATTATGAAGCCATTAAAAAATGAAGCTGTAAGGAAGATTAATATCAGGGGGAAATATGCATGTTTGTGTTAAACAACGTGAAGCTTATTTTTTTAAAAAATTAGATACAGAAATATAAGACCGAGAAGAAAATACTCCAAAATCTTAATACCTGTGTAACAAGACTACAAAGTGATCTGTGTCATAGTTTTCTGCAAGTTTTCATTTTTATTTTTCAGCACACTCTATAACTAATCAGAAGGCTATTTAAGTACGTATTTAAAAGGGGTGCCTGGGTGGCTCAGTCAGTTAAAAGAGTCTGCATTTGGCTCAGGTCATGATCTCAGGGGCCTGGGATCGAGCCCTACATGAGGCTCCCTGGCTTAGTGGAGAGTCTGCTTTCCCTTCTCCCTCTGCCCCTTTCCCCCAACTTGTGTACTTGCTCTCTCTCTAACAAATAAAAAAATCTTAAAAAAAAAAAAAAAAGTACACATTTAAAATGTCTGTTAAGGAATTCCCATATATATATATATATACACATATACATATATATATATATGAAAAAGGAAATCAGTCAATTGATATTATTTATATTTTGATTTTTAAGTACCCCCAAACTAACATAATGTTCTAGAACTAATCTGATGAGGATTCCAGCTGTCAATCAGTGGATGCCTAGTAGTTACCAGGCACCCCTAAATTTTATCTTTGTAATCCTCACAATTAGGCCTTTAGGGTAAGGAAACATGGACACCAAACTCTGCACTAAGCACCGGTTTCTTGAAAGGAGGTAGAGAATTCATGTCCATGAGAGAAAAACAAGTACCTAGCTCTCTCTCTAAAGGGCAGCTCCATGTGTGGGGTCACACTGGTGTCCTACATATGCCATCTTTCTGGTCTTCCCAACTCCCTAACTGGGTTTGGGGTACCACCCAGGCTTGCAATTAGGACATGGGGGGCTCACAGGGCTAGTCAGAGCTCCAAACCTTACACTCTCCCCTCCTTTCCCATTTACTATATTATGGGTATCTTTGCAAGCTGCCCCCAGTATTTCTGAGGGGACGGGGACAGAGATGGAAGGGGACTGGTTAGGAAATACTTCCTCTTTTTGATTTGTTCTTTTTCTTTATCAGATTTTAGCTTTTATACCTTCTCCTTTCCTCTTCCATTTTCCCCTTTAACACACTCTGCTTGGTTCTCCCTCCTTTTAAAACAAGTGTGAAGGCTTGGTTTCTACACGTGAGCCTCAACTAGAAAGACCCAAACTTGGGTCTATATTGCATTTTTCTTTATTATTGTCCAGAGAATAAAGCCTCAGAAGAGTCAAAGAGGCCAGGGAACTGGGACTTTCCTGGAGAGAACATGACACACAGTATCTTTACCTGGCTGTCCAGCATGCTCCAAAGGCCTGCCACATCCATCTCTGGACTCATGTCTCACCACAAGAGGCTCTTGTATCCCCATCCCCAAGGAGGCACACCAGACACGAAGTCATAAATCACAGTGGGAACTATCCAAGCTGCCCACCCCCCCTTCACTTTGCAATGCCCCTCCCCAAGCAGGCAGTTGGCCTCCTTTCCACCCTCAGGAAGGCACTCTGATTTAGGTACCTCTTCCTGCCACAAACCATGACAATGGTCTATAGCCTTGGACCCCTTATCTGTGCTCCCCTTTATTCATCCATTCCCGCAGCCCCATCCCTGGAGGAAGCTTTCTAAGATAGAAGGGGCTTGGCGGGTGGGGTGGGGAGAGGTTTCAAGCTGTGCTGACAGTACTGTTCCTCAAGGCAGATGATGTGGGTTACTGAGAGGACCAGGGGTGGCACCGTATACCTCTTGGGATCAATCTAAGTATGACATCTGGGCCCTTCCTGGTTGGGCCTGCTGCTGGCTGATAGATATCCCTGAAGAAGCAGCCAGGAGTATTGGTCTTACCTCATCGCTTGGGTCATAATACTGCTCCAGATACGGATGGGCCAGAGCCTGTTCTACTTCAATCCTCTTGTGAGGGTTGAACGTCAACATTTTGTCCAGTAAATCCAGAGCTACAAAAAGAAAGGTTTTGCAGTGGTGAGAAGCCAAAGGAACATTTATTGAATTACTTTCCACTCCCTGGTTAAGTAAACTTGACCCACAAAACAATGGAACTAAGCATCACCATGGGGAGAACAGCCAGCACACTGAGTGCCTATTATCTGGTCTTCTGGAGATTATGACCATTTGACAATCACAGACCTAGACTCAGAAAGGTGACGTAATCAGCCAAATGATGAAAGTGGAAGACCATAGTTCAAATCCAATTCTGCCTACAAAACTGAACTTTTCCTAAACCACTATTCTGCTTAGGAGGCATCTGAAGGGAAAGTGTTATATATATATATATTTCTCTTAAGTCAACTCCAAAGTCCTCTCTGCAATGGCTAATTTATCTTTCAACACATACAACAGGCGTCTAAGGTCAAAGAAGACAATGGTCACTTGTCCTCTGGTGGTGTGGTTTCTAGGTCCTGGGTGAGATCTATGTGTAAAGCACAGGCCCCTTGGCCCAATCTGCAGCTTGACATCTTTCTCCAAGGCCCAAAATGAAGTATTCTCTCTCTTTTAAAGTTTGTTTACTGAAGTAATCTCTAATTTCTACACCCAACATGGGGCTCAAAACCATGACTCCTAGATTAAGAGTCACACGCACTTCTGACTGAGCCAGCCAGACACCCCCAAAGTATTCTCTTGATCTAGTCGGTAGTCAGCAGCTGAACACTTCTTCCCTGTAGAGAATACAGGAATAGAAGCAAGTGTGGGATCAAAAGGACCAAGAGGAAGGGACAGCTAATGAATGGCTTACCCTTACACTAGCCTCCATAGCTAGTGTCCATGCTCTACTTCAAGCCATGAAGAAAGCCAAAGGTCATGGCTGACAGTGGCTGCAACATGGGTTAAGGGAAATATGACCAAACTTCCTATATTTAGTATCAGGAACGGGTTTCAGTGAGAAAGAATACATGCTAGAAAAGACATTACTGCTCTTTAAAAAACAGGGTTTCCAATTTAGGTAGCAGGTCCTTTCCTCCAATTGAAGGCTCTCAACAGGGAGTAGGTAAGGAGCTACACAGCTCTCTTAAGTCCTAGCTTGCAGCTCTGAGGCACCCCTGAAAAATCGAAGAACTCCAAGGAACAAGTCTGATAATCTATTCCAAGTCTGAAAAACTACTAGGTGAAATAAAGAATTCTTTCTTTTTTTTTTTTTTTTTTAGAGAACATAGTGCTCAATAAAATAAACAAAACCAAAAATGAAAACACTGCCATTTCCTCAACGAAACCTTGATTCTGACAGTGATAACTTATTAGGTCATCGATCTCATCCATCTGCAAATCAGCACATATCACTAAGTCCTGAGGAGAATGGAAAAGGAAAATAATTTTAACCATTTACTCACTAAAAACTGTGTTCAATCCTAGACAGCAGCAGGCCAGTACACAATCTGAATCTGAAGTGCCTAACCACTGTGTGCCAGAAGTCAACCTCAGAAGAGCACGGGGAGGCAGAACCTTACTGCCTGAGGTGATTGAATGTGTGGATGTGCACGCGTGTGTGTGTGCCTGCGTGTGCACTCAGCTCTGGCTCCTAACTGTGACTTCCCTTGTTGCACGTCACCCACTCAATCTTTAAGACAACTAGGAGATAAATGTGGTAAGCCACATGCTGGACTGTCATGGTAAATTCCATACAACACAGAACTTTGCTCATGTCCACAAAACTGTAAAGAAGTTTTTTACATAGTGCATATTTTTTTAAATAAAAGATTTTATTTTTTTATTTGAGAGAGATAGCACAAGCAGGGAAAGAAGAAGAGGGATAAGTGGGCTCCCTGGAGCCTGATGTGGGACTTGATCCCAGGACCCTGAGATCATTACCTGAGCTGAAGGCAGCTATTTAACCAGCTGAACCACCAGGCACCCAACAGAGTGCATTTCTACAAATAGTATGTTTTCTGTTTTTGCCTCTCTATAGTATTTTCTATACACAAGTCTACCATAAGAAATTAGGGAACAGTGACATTTTGCTTTGTGGGCTAGAGAACTTTTCAGAGCAGAGGAGGCTCTTAGGAATCTAGGATGGTGAATGGAAGCACAGTCTGGACTGGAAAGATCTTCATCCCTGCTGCCATGATGCGAGGTCTCAGGGCCCATGAACAGGCTAGGTTTCAGACGTGGCTCTCTCAAGAGTCAGGACAGTACAACACAATGGTCAATAACTCAGGTACCTCTGGCCTCAATGCCAAGCCCCACAGAACCCCTGGCAGATGTGTGAACACATGACATACCACTTGTTGCACATTAGAGTCCTACTATCTGTAACCCAGATAATAAACCTATCCCATCTACTGTTCCCAAACACTGATTGCTCCCCGCCACCATAAAAGAACTCAGAAACATTCCCCAAGAATTTTTAAAGATTTCATTTATTTATTTATAAATTTGAGAGTGTGTGTGCGTGTGCGTCCAGGGGCACGGGGGGGGGGAGCACAGAATCCCAAGCGGACTCCACACTGAGCGCAGAGCCTGATGTGGGACTCAATCCCATGACCCTGAGATCATGACCTGAGCGAAAACCAAGAGTCCAATGCTTAAACAACTGAGCCACCCAGGAACCTCTCCCCAAGAACTTTCTTGAGAGATTGATTAGAAGTCATTTGGTCTTTTGCCCAATTAGACACCATCTGTCAGGAAAAATCCAGGAAGGTTTGACAAGTCAGATCCTAACAGCATTATTTCTAAGCCATTGGAGGATACTTTTCCCCTCCAAACCTTGTTGATACTAATAGGGAAGCACTTCAAGGCAGCTTAAACAGCTCTAAAATAGACCTTTTTGTTCCCTCAAGTTAAATTCTAGGCCCTTAAACCTACAGGCAAAAATTGCAAAGGAAGATAGCTTTTTTCTGCTACTTGAAAAATAACTAGATCTCCAGCTTCCTTTTATTGCTAGTGCTATTTCTGCATTATTCACAGCTACAGAAGGGGAGAAGGAGAGAAACGGGAAGCAGCTGGCAGGTGCTGATCCCACAGTCAGAGTGCCTGGCCTCCCTCCTCCCACGCCACACAGCAATCCACTGGCACCACTCAGATGGCATGAATCACTTTGCCTGTGCATATGCTTCCTTGGATACAGGTTTTATTTCCCCTAAAAGGCTGGAAGTCCCTTCGAGGCTGGGGTTACATCTGACCACGAACCCTGACTCTCCTTGGTAGCCTCCTAGAACCCCATACCTTCTCTTTAACTTCAGTGGGTACACAGCAACATGACCCTGCCCTGCCTGTCTGGTCCTTCAGCCTTTTTTCTTTCCCATCTCAGTCCCGACCCTGGGGTGAGTCATATGACCGGCTCTTCACAGCATCACTGTGGGTCCATCTCACCTATCCAGCAAAACTCTCATCTAAGATCAAGGCTGCAACCTGTCACTCCCATCCTCAGCCTGAATTTCTGAGTAGGGCCAGAGAAAAAGACCTAGCTGTTCAAACTGTGCCACTGCAACAATGTTTCTCAAACTTCCCAGTCTTAGAATCCTGCTCTTATAACCTACTGATGATTGATCTTAAGAAGCAGTTAGTTCAGCCACAGTTCAAACTGTACAAGCACTTTTCTCTGAGGAAAAACCACTGCATTTGGCATGCGGCAGACATGCTCTATGTGTCTATGTTCTCATTTTGTCACACACACAAAACGTGTGAGAAGGATGAGATTTAATAAAGCAAGTACTTTTTACTGCTCTGCCAGGGACATTCTTAGGTGCAGTTGGCACTGGTTTTTGGCTATTAGGGCATGGCACCACCACTGCCTTGTCCTGGGTCGAGGTGCTGGCAGTCTTGCTCACCACTGCTTCTGCCCCAAGAGTGCAGCCGGCAGCACGGAGAAAGTGTGAGAACACCTTAGTGTTACTGTGAAAATAGTTTTGACCCTATGGACACCCTGAAAGGACTTGAAGGACCTCAGAGGTATAAGGAACATACTACGGAGAACTGTGTATCATACAAACTCAAGATTTTTAAAAAAATATATTTTATTTATTTATTTGACAGACAGAGATCACAGGTAGGCAGAGAGGCAGGCAGAGAGAGAGAAAGGGAAGTAGGCTCCCTGCTGAGCAGAGAGCCCAATGCAGGGTTCAATCCCGGCTTTAACCCACTGAGCCACCAGGCGCCCCCAAACTCAAGATTTTTTTTTTAAAGATTTTATTTACTTATTTGACAGAGAGAGATCACAAGTAGGCAGAGAGGCAAGCAGAGAGAGAGAGGAGGAAGCAGGCTCCTGCTGAGCAGAGAGCCCGATGTGGGGCTCGATCCCAGGACCCTAGGATCATGACCTGAGCCGAAGGCAGAGGCTTAACCCACTGAGCCACCCAGGCACCCCTTACTCTTTTTTTTTTTTTAAGACAAACTCAAGATTTTTAATCTTAACAAGGCTTCCCAATGTTCTGGGGCATCTCTGTTCAGGCGCTTTTCTATTCTAAGATTCTTCCCAACTCACACAGCTTGAATCATACCCTTCCTGCCCCGTGAACCTCATTACTCTGTGCAGGTATTACTGAGGGTGCTGAGAAAACAGAGGTCCCAGGAGTAACCCTCCTGGATGTCCTTCCACCAGATTTGCACATGTCCTTACTGCAGAAAGAGGAGACTCTCTCCCTGATTGAAGTCAAATCTCCCAACATGTAGCCCAGATCCCCCTCATCTAGACCAGTTGTTTCTGTCTACACTTCCCATTTACACTGAGTGGTTCAACTAGTCTTTTTTTTTTTTTTTAAAGATTTATTTGAGAGAGAGGGAGCACATGAGCACAAGCATGCATGAGCCGGGGGAGGGGTGGAGATGGAGAGAGAATCTCAAGTAGACTCCCAGCTGAGCACAGAGCCTGGCGGTCAGTCTCACGATCCTGAGATCATGACCTAAGCGGAAACCAAGAGTCACATGTGCAACCACCTGAGCCATGCATGTCCCCCCTCAAATACTTTTGTCCAGTCACCAAAGATCCCTTAACTGGAAGCCTCTGTTCCATGGAGACTGCTAAGCATGTCCACTTTCTCATGATGCCATCTACTGCTTCTGTGAAATATGCACTAGTTATTTTCTTTGTCCATCATTCTTTCTAGTTTTCAAGAGTTCCTACTTCTATTCCATTGGAGATCGAAGGTTCGTGTTCTCAAGCTCTGAGACGTCATTCTTCTTACCCTCTCAACCTCCTGTATGATTCCAAAGCAGACTGATAAATGCAACTCTCTGCAGGCAGTATATATAGCCAATGACCCCATTCACAACTAATATATGTATTTACAGGTGCAGCAAGAGTGTGGAAGCCCTTCAAACAGGTTATCTGAGAAAAGGAGACAGACTTCTTACATGAACTGCACTTTCTTAATTTCAAAAAATAAACAGAAGCAAGAAGAAAAGAACTGTTTGTTGGCTTTCCTGTCAGTGCCCACTGCCCCTCTATTTCTGTGGAGCTGTGCTTGCCATGGGAAGATCTCAGGCTCACCCACACTTCCTGGTGCCATGAGAATGGTGACAATAGCCTAGCCACATTTCATCTGGATTCCCTTGGCCACAAAGAGTGGTCAGGGATGAGTACAAAGAAAGCTGTGAGTCCCACAGTGGGGCTGAAACTATCAGAAAACAGGTCAGTGCGACCAGGAGCTTCTGGGTTGCCATCTTGTCACCACAAGAAAAGAGCTAACAATAAAGAAATCAGAGAAGAAGGCAACACTGAAAGAGGTCCAGATTCTGGTCAAAGTGGCTATGCCCTGGAATCCAAACATCACTGGACCTGTCAAGTTATGAGAGCCAGTACAGTCCTTTTTCAGGCCTCAGCCATTGGCAGTAGGTTCTTGTGAGGTGAAACCAAGAAAGTCTCAAACAGCTGACCCTCTAGTCTCTGAATGACTCATCCAAGATCGCATCTCTCAGCCCCAGCACCCACAACCCCATCGCTCAATGTAACCACTGCTAATCTTCTGACATATTTTATAGAATTTTTCTCTGCATGTTCTTTTACATAGCTGAGATCATACCTTATATAAAAATGCTGTATTATTTCCTCAGTAAATATTGTTCATTAATATTTTCCCATGCTATAAAAACTTTTTAAGAATCACTTCTAGTGACTTTATGATATTCCTTTAAGCAGAGGGAGCACAGTTTCCTCAACGATTCAATTAACATTTAGCCTTTAGGTGTCCTTAAATTTAGTATGCCCAAATCAAAGTCTCAACTGCCACTCTAAAACGTTCTTCCTAGGGTGCCTGGATGGCTCTGTCATTAAGTGTCTGCCTTTGGCTCAGGTCATGATCCCAGGGTCTGGGGATCGAACCCCAAACTGGGCTCCCTGCTCAATGGGAAGCCTGCTTCTCCTTCTCCCACTCCCCTGCTTGTATTCTCTCTCTCACTGTCTTTCTGTCAAATAAGTAAATAAAATCTTAAAAAAAAAAAAAAATGTTCTTCCTACTCTCCTCACCTCTTTCTTCATGTAAATTGTGTTCTTATCCTTTGCTCATTTATTTATCCATTGAGGTCTTTGATTTCTCTCTGTTCTTCAGGCACGACTAATATTAATGATGAGTCCAACATCAATAAACTAATAATTCATGTAACTCTCCCAAATTTACCCTACGAGGTGGGAAATGCAATTTGTTCCAATTTTGAGATGAGGAATTTGTGAAACAGAAAAGTTAAATTACTTGTCCAAAGTCAGAGATTTGAGGTGGTGGGGTGCATCTGAATTCAGGGGCCAATTCTAGAGCACACAAGCTAAACCATGGTGCTGAGCTGCCTTAACATTAATAGTTTTAGGATGGGGATCCATCAAATGCTTTTCAATTTGGAACTTTTTTTTTTTTTTAAAGATTTTATTTATTTATTTGACAGAGAGAGAGAGATCACAAGTAGACAGAGAGGCAGGCAGAGAGAGAGGAGGAAGCAGGCTCCCTGCGGAGCAGAGAGCCCGATGCGGGGCTCGATCCCAGGACCCTGAGATCATGACCTGAGCCAAAGGCAGCGGCTTAATCCACTGAGCCACCCAGGTGCCCCTCAATTTGGAACATTTTATACCTATTGCTCACGCCTGACCTATCTAATCTATTTTAAGTTTTAAACCTTTATGTGATCAAATCTACTATTTTTCTCTTATGTTTGTTTTCTTAGTTTGTATGGTTTTACAGCCTCGGAAGACAGTCTTTCTCTAAAACACTGAATATGCTAAGTATCATTGGCTTTTAATGGCATGATTTTTAAAAATGTATTAGATCATCAATTCTTTTGGAATTCACTTTGAAGTATGAGTAATGATTTAAATTCATTTTCTTCCAAACAGTTATTCAACTAGCCCAGTACCATCTGTTGAATAATAATTTCTTCCCCCTCACTGGAGTGATTTTGGAGAGAATCCTAAGCTACACTCCTTTGAAGAAAAGTCTACAATACTACAGTTCAAAGGATTCAGCAATCAGAAATTTCTAACAAATATGTGAAAAATATTCAATCTCAGGTTTGGTTTTTTTTTTAAGATTTTATTTATTTATTTGACAGACAGAGATCACAAGTGGGCAGAGAAGCAGGCAGAGAGAGAGAGGAGGAAGCAGGCTCCTTGCTGAGCAGAGAGCCCGATGCGGGGCCCGATCCCAGAACCCTAAGAGCATGACCTGAGCCGAAGGCAGAGGCTTTAACCCACTGAGCCACCCAGGCGCCACCCCCCCTTTTTTTAAACTAAGCTCTACACAAACATGGGGCTTGAACTCACAACCTTAAGATCAAGAGTTGCATGCTCTACTGTCTGAGGCAGCCAGGTGTCCCATCTCAGTCTAATTAAAAAAAAAAAAAAAAATTAAAATGCCACTTCTCCATTTGGTTGGTCCCAAGACTGCTGAAACAGAAGATGTGACAGAACTCCCAAACTGTCCTCCAGAGAGACTCAACCAATTTACATGCTATCAGCTGTCTCTGAAAACATCCGTTTTTCCCACAGCCTTGACCACATAGTAGGTCAAACTTTTAATGCTTTCTTCTACTGTTAGGAGTGGTTTAAAAAAAAAAAGGGAATTACTGATCTTTCAATGTTCACACCTCATATAATAAAAATGAGTACCTTTTCCTCATATTTGAGATATTTACATTTCCTTTTTAAAAAACTATCATTAACCGGACTTAAAAGTACCGGTGTTTCCGCTTCAAAGTTTTAGTGTTGTGAGTCCCTGAAGTCTTGCATTCATCTATTTATGTCATTTTTGTACAGATCCAGACTATTAGCTCCCTGCAGGCAGGTAATCAGTTTTATTGCTGTTCTAAGTCCAGGGCCTTGGAACCCCAATGGCACAGAACACTCAAATCTATTTATTAAATAAATGAATTTAAGTATGTTCTAGTAAAAAACTAGAAACAACCTGGTGGCAGATTAAATATGGCCAAAAATTCTTTGCAGCTCCTCCCATCAATGGGTGGATTTATTTCTCCACCACCTGAATTTGGGCTGACCTTGTAATTTGCTTTGACCAACAGATTGTGGCAGAAGTGTCTGTTATTTTAAGACTTTGTAGTTTCTGTTCTTTCTCTTTTGGAATATTTCTGCCATCAGAAGCAGCCCAGTTGGGTCTACTATAAGATGACAGGCAATGGCATAAAGGAGAAGCAACTGTAAGATATGGTGAGGCCACCTCAGACCATGCAACTTGAGGCAAACTGAGCAGATCCACTTAGCTGTACCCAGGCCAAT
Source organism: Meles meles (assembly GCF_922984935.1). NCBI lineage: Eukaryota > Metazoa > Chordata > Mammalia > Carnivora > Mustelidae > Meles > Meles meles. The sequence goes on along the minus strand of NC_060077.1, from coordinate 30,930,958 downwards.
GGACTTAGGAACAAATACATGGTGGTCTTATTATAAGGTGCCAGACTGTGGAGTAGTTTGTTACACGGCAACAGATAACTGAATTGAACTTCAATGTCCAATATGAGACTGGTTAAAGATACTATGAGTCATCCCTACAAGGGAATACTATGTAGCACTCTTTATAAATAGGGATACCAAAAAATCTCCAAGATATATTAATGAAAAAAATTCAGTCTTGAGATCTCAGAATCCAGACCTACAAATTCCAGTGGTCTGGACTTTTATATAACCCTGTGATGCAGGTACTACTACTAACTCTATTTTATAAACAGGAGGGGCACCTGGGTGGCTCAGTTGGTTAAGCCTCTGACTCTTGATTTCAGCTCAGGTCGTGGATCTTGGGGTCTTGGGATTGAACCCTGTATCAGACTCTGAGCTCAGGGCAGATTCTCAGCTCGAGATTCTCTCCCTCTACCCCTCTCCTGGCACACAGGAGCGTTCTCTCTCAAATAAAGAAATAAATCTTAAAAAAATTTTTTTAAATATGGGGCGCCTGGGTGGCTCAGTGGGTTAAGCCGCTGCCTTCGGCTCAGGTCATGATCTCGGGGTCCTGGGATCGAGTCCCACATCGGGCTCTCTGCTCAGCAGGGAGCCTGCTTCCTCCTCTCTCTGCCTGCCTCTCTGCCTACTTGTGATCTGTCAAATAAATTTAAAAAAAAATCTTTAAAAAAAAAAAAAAAAAAAAAAAAATTTTTTTAAATAAATAATAAGTAAATAGGAAAACTGAGCCCAGAGAGGTTAAGTAGTTTGTTTAAAGTTCACACAGCTAGGAAGTAGCTGGGCTATGAATGGAAACTAGCAGCTCTGGCTGGAAAGCTCTGGTTTCTAACACATGATGCTATACAGCTCACTCTGGCACTACCGACTCCCATTTTTCCCCTTTCTTTATTCTAGTTATAGTCCCTCCCTGCTTCACTATTTTCACCCAAGGACTACATTTCAAAATTAACTTTCTGGATTTTAGTAATGTTTATTATTATCTAAATGAATGAATCTCAAAGTTCATAGCTTTAACCTAAGGACAGTAAGCTAAATAAAAATCTCAAATAATTTGATACAAATCACAACTAACAATAAAAAAGTGAGTAAACAAACAGGAGGGAAGCCTGGAGATCTATATATTACAAAGTCTTTTTTTTTTTTAAGATTTTATTTATTTGACAGACAGAGATCACAAGTAGGCAGACAGGCAGGCAGAGAGAGAGGAAGAAGGAAGCAGGCTCCCCGCTGAGCAGAGAGCCTGATGCGGGGCTCGATTCCAGGACCCCGGGACCATGACCTGAGCCAAAGGCAGAAGCCCAACCCACTGAGCCACCCAGGTGCCCCTATAACAAAGTCTTAATTAAGCAGTTTTGTTATGTATCCAGCTCTTAAAAAGGCAACTTAGGAAAATAAGATTTAGGTAACATGCTTGGGACAATACAGAATACAAACCAATCTAATTAGTAACACATGCAATGCACATGAAGGTATAATTTTTAAAAATCTTATAATTAGGGGCGCCTGGGTGGCTCAGTGGGTTAAAGCCTCTGCCTTCGGTTCAGGTCATGATCCCAGGGTCCTGGGATCGAGCCCCACGTCCGGCTCTCTGCTCCGCAGGGAGCCTGCTTCCTCCTCTCTCTCTGCCTGCCTCTCTGCCTAGTTGTGATTTCTCTCTGTCAAATAAATAAAATATTAAAAAAAAAATCTTATAATTATAATGCATTGTGTAATTATAAAAGTATAACTAAAAAGGTAAAAGCTGCATGTACCCTGGAATAGCAAATGTTAAAGGTTACTTTGGGATTCTGGCAATTAAGGGTGTTTCTTTTACCTATTCTTTCTATACTTCCAAACTGTCACCCATGATAACACACTACCTTTATATCAAACATTTTAAAAGACAGTTCCTCGGGGCGCCTGGGTGGCTCAGTGGGTTAAGCCTCTGCCTTTCGCTCAGGTCATGATGCCAGCGTCCTGGGATCGAGCCCCGCATCGGGCTCTCTGCTTGGTGGGGAGCCTGCTTCCTCCTCTCTCTCTCTATGCCTGCCTCTCTCCCTACTTGTGATCTCTATCTGTCAAATAAATAAATAAAATCTTAAAAAAAAAAAAAAAGACAGTTCCTCTAATATCCAAAATAAACTCAATTTTATTTTATTTTATTTAAATTTTATTTATTTGACACAGAGAGAGAGAGACAGTGAGAGAGGGAACACAAGCAGGGGAACTGGGAGAGGGAGAAGCTGGTTTCCCGCTGAACAGGGAGCGCGATGCAGGGCTCGATCCTAGGACCCTGGGAACATGACCTGAGCCAAAGGCAGATGCTTAACGACTGAGCCACCCCAAAACAAATTCTCCTTTAGACAACAGAGTGTTTCTGAACCTTGACTCAGGTTAGTACATAAAACAAATTCAACATCTAAGCTGATAGTTATTAAAGTAAACACATATAGAAACACACACAGCAGCAAAAGTTAGAAAAGGCTGTATTTCCAAGACAGATGAAATACTGCTGTTTTTAAGTAGGCTCCACACCTAACATGGGGCTTGAACTCACGGCCCTGAGGTTAAGAGTTGCACGATCTACGGACTAAGCCATCCAGGTGTCCCTGGATGGGATGTTTTAAAATCATTAAAGAAAAGACAGATCTATGTACTAAAATGGAAGGACACTCAAACACAATTCTATTAAGAGTGACCCTTAGGGAATTATAAAAGATTTTTACCTTTTTAGTTGAATATTCCTAAAACTTCTGAATTTTTACCAAAAATGTTAGCTCATAAAACAATTATTTATAGAAAGGAAATTTTAGGTAAAAATATGGATATGTATGAAGATAAAGCTGTGGAAGAACAAGCACCAAGGTGCTGGCAAGCTGCTCTCTCTCTCTGGTTTCCAATTCTGATTTCTTCTTCCACTTTGAAGGGCCCTTGTGATTACAGAGGGCCCACTGAGATAATCCACAATCTCCTTCTTCTTATAATCAGGTGATAAGCAACCTTAATTCCTCTTTGCCATGTCACCTAACATATTCACAGATCCTCGGGATTAGGATGTGGACATGTTTGAGGAGGGGGTCATTACTTTGCCTACCACAATTCTGTAATAGCATAAAAATTTTTAAAAACAGCCACCTATTAAAAAACAAACAAAAAACCCAACCACCTAATATATTTAACAGACACATGCTAAATGGGCATAAAGGGTACCATAATTATTAAAAAAGGGTAACTTAAAATGTAAAAGGGTAAAATGAAATCCATCACCTCTTTCTTTTATGGATGAGGGCTCTTGGTATTTTATCTAAGAAATCTTGGTCTAACCTAGGGTCATGAAGGTTGTGTTCTGTTTTCTTTTCAAAGCTTAATAGTTTTGGGCCTTATATTTAGGCCTATGTTCCATTTTTAGGTTTTTATTTGGGGGGGTATAGATGTTTAATTGTTCCTGCATCATTTGTTGAAGAAATTGATATAAGCAATAATACTGATAACTTCTGGGGTGCCTGGGTGGCTCAACTGGTTAAGCTTCCGACTCTTGATTTCAGCTCAGGTCATGATCTCGGGGTCATGAGATCGAACCCCGTACGTAACCTGCTTAAAAGTCTCTCTCCACCTGTGCCCCTCCCTGCCCTACATGCTTGCACACATGTGTGCTCTCTCAAGAAAGGAAAAAAGGAAGGAGAAAGGAAGGAAAGAAGGAAAGGAACGATGGAAAGAAAGAACGAAAGAAAGAATGAATACTGGTAACTCTTTAAAAAAAAAGCAGCAAAGAAGATAGGGGTTGAAGAGTGGCAAAAATGGGTGAAGAGGATTAAAGGGTACAAACTTCCAATCCTAAAAATAAATAAGTCATAGGGACAAAAATAGAGCATAGGGAATACAGTCAATAATATTGTAATGCGCTTATCATGGTGAGCATTTCATAATATATGTAATTATGGAATCACTATGCTGTGTACCTGAAATGAATTTTTATTGTATGTCACCTACAAAAACAAAAACTTTTTTGGAAAGGAGCAAAAAGGAACACCTGCCTGGCTCAATGGGTAGAGCATGTGACCCCTGACCTCAAGATTTGAAGTTTGTGCCCCAAGTTGGGTGTAGAGCATACTATAAAAAAGAATAAAATACTATAAAAAAGAATAAGCATACTATAAAAATGAATAAAATGCACTCTCAGAATCAACTGGGTGGCTCAGTTGATTAAGTGTACAGCTCTTGATTTTGGCTCAGGTCACGATCTCAGAGTCGCGAGATCAAGCCCCGTGTCAGGCTCCATGCTCAGTATGGAGTCTGCTTATCCCTCTCCTTCTGCTCCTCCCCCAACTCCTGCGCTCTCTTTCTTTCTCTCGCTCAAATAAATAAAAGTCTTTTTAAAAAAAAAGAATAAAAATAAATTAAAAATAAAAGCAAAGGTGGAAAACTATACAATCATTCAGAAATTCCTGTACCCTACTGCCCCTACTCGCAAAAGAAGGTAAAAAAGCAACAGAGTAAGTACTAAATAAGGTATTACCCAATTGCCACAGACTTAACTTTTCAGGCCAGTGATCTAATGATTTAACTAATAAAACAAACAAGCAAAAAATTAAGTCTAAGAAAAATAATAAAATAATATTTACCTTTGGAATCAGCATTTGGGAACAGCCTGTTCCATGGCACCTTATTTTTGTGTGGAAGAGAAAGCAAGTAGTTTCTAGCTTTTAAATTTATTATACAGTTCAGGTCTTCCTGTGATGGGGATCCAAGAATACCTATCAGATAAAATAATGAGCTGTTAATTATCCAGACTCAGGCCAACTGACCTTCTGGCTGTGGACACAACAGACCCTGATAAGTGTTTTCTTACCATCTCCCCATGCTTACCTTTCTTAAAAGTTTTCACAAGGATCCTTAATATTTGGAATCAAGCAAGATTACAAACTCATAGGTTAAAGAGTTGTCAGAACTATTCTAGTTTCATGAAGTGACGCTTATGTAAAACTGTGGCAGGTGAACTGAGTAAATCTAGCTCCTAAAATGTTTGGTAACCTTACCCAGAATGTGGTTCAGCTGGTCGAGATAATGCTTCCCCGGGAAGATGGGCCTGTTGGACAGCATCTCTGCCAGAATGCAGCCTACAGACCAAATATCAATGGACTTGGTATAACCCTGTAGTGGGAAGGGAGAAAAGACTGAGAATGATACGTAATGTTACAGGACACAGTGAGATCCTCCTATAGAACAGGTACAAGAGAGGTACAGGTACAAGAGAGTGTGCAGATACAAGTAATAATTTGGGTTGTTGGACAACCAAGATTACTTGATTTTATTTCTCTCTTCAAAGCTGATTACTAATAAATGAGAATTTCCAAAGTATACTTCATTCCTTTTCTCAAATGATATGAAAGAAAGCAACCTTATAAGCTAAAGCTGGCAAAAGGAATAAACATTAATATCCCTTGCTTTAGGACATCTGTGGCCAATTTATTCATTTTGAAAAACCTGGAGACCAACTCAAAAGTAGAGGTACTGCTATACTTCTGGAGTATCTTTGTCCATTTTGCAAATCATTTTCAAAAAAGTTAGGCTGAAAATCCTTGATCTCTAGTGGGGGCGTGGGGTGTGTGGTATGTGCTGGCTCCAACATATTTTACTAATTTGTATTTGTCTTCTTTTTCTATTCAATTTTTAGGTATAATTTTTCTTTTAAAGGAATTCTGTGAAAAGACTTGTAATAATTATCTGTCTAAATCATACAACAGTGTAAAAAAACATAGCTCTCCAAGGAGTGTAAGTTGAATTTTGTGGAAAATGCAAGGTATAGTGATAAATGAACAGAGAAAAAAAATTCAGCCAAATATTAAAGTTTAGAGAAACACAGTGGGAAAAAATATTTTTGAAAATCAAACACAGAATGATCAGATCTGCAACTATGATAAACTTGGGTTGAATTTCAAGATCATTATTCCCCAAATTCTTGTACCCCAAAATAGCTTTTTTTTTTTTTTAAGATTTTATTTATTTATTTGACAGACAGAGATCACAAGCAGGCAGAGAGGCAAGCAGAGAGAGAGGAGGAAGCAGGCTCCCTGCGGAGCAAAGAGCCCGATGTGGGGCTCGATCCCAGCACCCACTTTAACCCACTGAACCACCCAGGCGCCCCCTAAAATAGCTTTTGCTTTGAGCCAAAACCAAATAAAGAGGAACATTTAAAACACACACACACACAAAATAACTAAAAAGAACCAGGGCTCCCTGGAGAAATAGCTGCTCTAAGTCTGGGACAGGGAACATACTATAAACCTGAAGCGTCCAGTGCCAAAAAGTAAGGAAGTGCTCAAAATTAGTGGGGATATGTCACAGAGGCTCCCCTTAGAAAACCCGGGACAACTTGAACATCAAATACAGAACGGTAGCTATGGAACTGAAGCCAGTGATTAAGATAACCATGAATTAATAAGTGGAGAGAAATGAAACAAAGAGGGAATGACAGAGCTACAAAATCATTAATGGATGGTAAAAGTAGTTGGTGGTTCAAAGTATGATGAAGAAAATAACTTATATAATCTTGAAGTATTTCCCCACAAATTTCTAATTTAACAATAATCTAATTTCTAATTTAATGATAATCTAAATCTATTAATCTAATAATAATTATTACCATAATTAATTATAATTATCACCACTATATGGTAGAGAACTAGAGAACATCACTGAACCAAAACATCAACATGAACTTCACCAATATGGACATAAACCATGCCTCCTGATACAACACGTTGAGAACAAAATATAGTTTCTGTGGTACTCATGCCCAGAATAAAACTGAGTTGCATGGGCACCTGGGTAGCTCAGCGGGTTAAGCCTCTGCCTTCAGCTCAGGTCATGATCTCAGGGTCCTGGGAACGAGCCCTGCATCGGGCTCTCTGCTTGGTGGGGAGCCTGCTTCCCTCTCTCTCTGCCTGCCTCTCTACCTACTTGTGATCTCTCTCTCTGTCAAATAAATAAATAAAATCTTAAAAAAACCCAAAAAAAAAACCCGAAGTGCATTCTACAAAACACTATTCTAAGGAAATACACGCTGAAATGCTTAGGGATAAAGGGGCCCATCTATAATGCACTCTCAGAAAATTCAGAGGGAAAAAAAAATCTACACATGTATACAGAGAGAATGATACAACAAAAAGGAAGGATAAAGAACTGGTGAGTCTGAATCTGAGGTGAAGGGTATACAGAAGTTCCAGCCAGCAGTTCTCCCAGGTGGTCCACAGCCCCGGTGGCTTCCCTCTAAGGATCTGAGAGGTGACACTACTTTTGTACTACTAAGGTGTTTTCCTTTCCATTCATTCTCTCACAAGTGCACAAGAGATTTTTCCAGAGGCTATACAGCATGTGACGACACTGTACACGAAATATGACAATATCTGGAACATCTGCTTAAGTCAGTGAACCAGTATTTTCCAAATACTAAATATTACAAAACCATGCATCAGTCAATGTAAGGTAGACCAATAGGTCTTTTTTTTTTTTTTTAAAGATTTTATTTATTTATTTGACAGAGACAGAGAGAGAGAGAGACTCGATCACAAGCAGGTAGAGAGGCAGGCAGAGAGAGCGGGGAAGCAGGCCCCCCGCTGAGCAGAGAACCCAACACAGGGCCCAATCCCAGGACCCTGAGATCACAACCCAAGCCGAAGGCAGAGGCTCAACCCAGTGAGCCACCCAGGCACCCCTAGAACAAAAGGTTTTAATAAGACTGTACAAAAAGTTCAGTGGCATGGTTTCAGATTCCACGACTAACTTTTCATTTTGTTGAGTTTCACTATAATATCAACAAAGAATAGTCACAAGTAGCTGAAAAGACTACTAACATACTCCCTTTCCCAATTATGTGTCTATGCGAAGACTCTTCTTCACGGACTTAAACCCAAACAACCTACTGGACAGACTGAATACAGAACTAGGCAAGAGTCCAGCAACAGTCTATTAGGCAACACGAAATGTGAAAAATGAGAACAGTGTCACTTTTCTAACTAAAATGTTTCTGTGGTGGAAAATAAACATACTTTTTAATGAAAAATACTTATGTTAACAAGCAGTAGTTTTATTATTGTTATTTAGACATTAATACTTCTTAAAAATTTCAGTACTGGGGCTGATGGATATAATGCACATAAATCTTGCTTTTAGGGTCTTTGATACTTTCTTTTTTCTTATTTAAAGATTTGTCTAACTTTTTAAAAATTTTTATTTATTTATTTGACAGAGAAAGACACAGTGAGAGAGGGAACACAAGCAGGGGGAGTAGGAGAGGGAGAAGCAGACTTCCCACTGAGCAGGGAGCCCGATGCCAGGCTCAATCCCAGGACCCTTGGGATCATGACCTGAGCTGAAGGCAGACACTTATCGACTGAGCCACCTGATACCCCAAAGATTTATCTTAGAGAGTGTGCGTGTGAGTGAGCAGGGAGGAGGGGCAAAAGGAGAGAGAGAGAGTCCCAAGCAGATGCCACACTGAGTGTGGAGTCCAACAGAATGCTCGATTCCATGACCCTCAGGATCCTAACCTGAGCCAAAACCAAGAGTCAGACGCTTAATCAACTGAGCCACTCAGAAACCCCTAGTTTGACACTTTTTAAGAGAGTGAAGGAATCTTGGGGTTCAAATGTTTGAGAACCACTGCCTTATACTTTTCTTGCAAGCTGAAAATTCTATGAAAATAAAATGTTACAAATACACAGCACTCGAGCCAAAATGGGGACAACAGGAGTATAGAAATAAAAAGATGATAATGGACAGGATGTATTTCATGAACTCATGAAATGAGTCCACAATAATGTTTTAAAAACAAAGGTAGGAGGGATGCCTGGGTGGCACAGTCAGTTAAGCCTCCGATTCCTGGTTTTGGCTCAGGTTGTGATCTCAGAGTCTTGAGATCAAGCCCTGCATTGGGCTCCCCACTCGGCAGGGAGTTGGCTTCCTCCATCCCTCTCCCTCTGTCTGTCCTCCTGCTTGTGCACGCTCTCTAAAATGACTAAATCTTTAAAAGAAAAAAAAAGTGGGAGATAGGAAGAGAAAGAGAAAGAGAAAAAATGGAAAGCTCTTCATTAGAAGCAGTGAATTAATGTAGAAGGAGTAACACATTTGGAAAATCACCATTTTGCAACCCCCAATATAATGAGAGGCAAGGGGTCATCATGGGGTAAATCACCAGAGTAAGACTGCTGGGAAACAGGAGCTCCATATACATGAATTCCAAGAATCCACGGGGTTCCTGCCAGAAAAGTGTGACCTAAACCTAATCATAAGGAACCAATCTGTACTCTGCAAAGTATTCAATGTCATGAAGAAGACAGGAAGGGCGGGAGGACCGTTCTAGAGTGAGATCACAGACTGAAAATAAAACAGCAACAGCTGTAAAGAACTTTTGGGCGGGATAACTGGGATGTCACTAAATTAATGCTATTGTCTCAGTGTGCTAAGAGTACTATGGCTGTGGGGAAAGAACACCACTCTGCCTTTAATGAGTATTAGTATGGCCCAAAGGGTCCAGGAGTAAAGTCTTAGTTTATGTTGGTGAAGTATCAGGTTTGACCAGTGGGAAGAGAGAGGTGGCAGAGAGGCAGGCAGAGACAGCCAGGGAAGGAGTAATAAGATATTAAAAGTTGGTAAACCGAGGGAAGGGGTATATAGGCGTTCACTGTGCTCTCAATTCTTCTAAGGGTTTGAAAATGTTCTAAATTAATAAAAAGAAAAAAAATGAATAGAGAACATTCTCAGGCTAGAGGTGCTATAAATAAAAAGAATTCACACTCAGTTTTATTTTAGTTAATTCTACAAGCAAGAAGTGCTGCGCACCCTGTAGAACAGAGGCCATCCTTTTTTGGTTACCCCCTCCCCCTGCCCCCGCACAGGGTGAAGACAGTGGAGTCATCTCAAGTTGGGATAGAGGCTGTAGGGCCACAAAGGCACCAGGATAAAAATCACACCATCAGCTCTGTTTTACAACCAGCAGGCATTGCGGACGCAGAGACACACACATACACACACGTAAATGCTTCTGGTTTGGAATGGCTGTCACATGGCCAGTCCAAAGAAAGAACCTGCTATTTGGGATTATGTGTAATACAGAATTATGAGAATCAACATGGCATTTTCTTCTTCGAAACATCTGTTACAATACAGCTTTCTTTATAATGGAATTTCTTTTAATGGAATTTTACTTTTATAACCAAAATGAACAAATGTATATCAAGAATAACTAACTGCTTTAAACAAATTCCATTTGCTCACAAAACAACTTATTGTTCATCTCAAGCCCTTCTACTATATGAAGGATGGAGGAGGAGAGTGAAGCCCATGGGCTAATTCTCTTAAAGCTTCCTGGGTCAACTTCTGGTTCCTAGATCTGAGACACAAGGCCCCATGTCTACTCTCATTGCTATTCTTCAGGTAATGTAAACATTACATTAACAGTAGATGGTGTTGAAGATCATCATGATAACATGACTCCCAGCTAATCCTTGGGCTGGACCCCAGTAGTAAGTTCCTCACCCCTTCCTCTAGCCTTGGAATATGTGTCTTCCCACCGTTCCCACAGCAGGCCATTTTCAAGGATATAGCCTTGAAAGAATACGTGTTTTTGAGACCATCTGGGCTGTATACGTGACTGAGCCCAGTTAAGGGCTCTATATAAACTTTTTTTTTTTTTTTTTTTAAAGATTTTATTTATTTAGTTGATAGAGAGAGATCACAAGTAGGCAGAGAGGCAGGCAGAGAGAGAGAGGAGGAAGCAGGCTCCCTGCCGAGCAGAGAGCCCGATGCGGGACTCGATCCCAGGACCTTGGGATCATGACCTGAGCCGAAGGCAGAGGCTTAAACCACTGAGCCACCCAGGCGCCCCTCTATATAAACTTTTAAGGTTTGGCAGATGAGTGCCAAGATTTACTCATCTTGTGGCTGCCCAAGACAAGCCTTGTAATAAGTTCCCTTACGTATTAAGACTGCCACTACCGATCTGGAGTGGTATGCCTCTTCAGTTTCTCTTTGCCCACCTAGTACTGGGGGTAGTCTGCAGCCCAAGAGATGGAATTAAGTTCAAAATCTCCTAATTTTGAGATATTAGATATAGAAGTATGTTGGGTCCACTTATTTTCTTAAATCTGACACTCATTCATACACTATTTGCAAATGATGTATTAAAAATACTGAATCTCAATCTCCACAGCAGCCCTCAATGATTGCCACCTGGCTCATAAACCTAAAAAAGATGTCATACTTCACTTTTTCTTGCTTTTATAAATTTATTCAATCATTTCTTACAACCAAGACACAGATATTGTTAGAAATGTTGGCCTTCCACCTGTATGCACTCTACACAGCCACTCTGAGATGCAGAGGTACATCTATCTGGAAGCAAGACTACCATACAATTTTGAAAGAATCCATAGTAGTTCCTATTCTTTCCATACCTACATTTTCTTCCAACTATGGTTGTAATTTTGCTGAAGAGACCTTCTTCATTACCAGATAAATCTGACTTTTGTAGAACAGCCCTGGTCCACCTTCAAAAAAATACGCACTATCAGATAACCTGTAACAAACCCAGCCTGCACTCATCTGTGGCAGCAGCAGGTGTTAACAGCTGCCATAAGTAGGACTTTAGAAAAGCTGACCAAGCGCAAGGACACAGACCATTTACTGCTAACAGTGACGAGATGGGCACGCCCCCCCCCCCAACTCTACAATACATCATCAGCACTACTCCAGCAGAGAGAGAGAGGCCAAAACCCAGGGCCCAGAAGGTTAATGCTGAACTGGAAGATTAAGGCAGCAGCTTGATTCTGGCCAGACAGGCCAAGCCTCAAGCTAGGTAGACAGAGGCTTACTGAGAGGGAGGCTTACTCCAACACATATCCAAAGTCCTTTTGCTTCTTGGTTTTCTTTTTATGAAAACCTCTGATCCTTACCTTGGAATTCAACATGATTTCTGGAGCCCTGTACCAACGTGTGGCTACATACTCTGTCAGGAACCCTGTGTGATCATGGTCTGGATCTGCAACACGGGCCAAGCCAAAGTCACAGATCTAAGGGAGAAAAAAAATGGGACACATTAGAGACTCTAATGAAATTAGTATCAAAATATTATAAAAATAAAAAAAGATAACAGCAATAATGATGATGATAAGCAGATGCTACCATTACTATGTGGCAGAAGCTTCCCTGTTAATTCTGTATACTCATTTTTTTTTTTTTTAAGATTTTATTTATTTATTTGACAGAGATCACAAGTAGGCAGAGAGGCACGGAGAGAGGGGAAGCAGGCTCCCTGCTGATCAGAGAGCCTGATGCGGGGCTCGATTCCAGGAGCCTGGGATCATGACCCGAGCTGAAGGCAGACGCTTAATGACTGAGCCACCAAGGAGCCCCTATATACTCATTCTTATACAAACCTCACAACAACCTGGAAGGCAGTGATGACCATTCAACATGTTGGAGATGAAGAACAGGCTGGAGAACTCTGTTAAGAGGCATTTTCATCTTTCACTATCTGCTTATCCCACAGAAATCTTGCTTAGGTCACTTGACAGAAACTGTTCTGGGTAAAAATAAAGTTTCCAGAAACTTCCCTGGGTCCTTTCTCGGGCCTACTCCTGCTGGTCCCTGAGGATAACACTGTTAGATCAGCTCCTTGACCTACACTTGCCTTGCTTCTCAGACTTTACTTCCTGCCATTCTTCTACCTGCTCCACAAATGTAGGTATCTCCAAAGGTTCTTTTCTTTTTTTAAGAGATTTTATTTGACAGAGAGATATACAGTGAGAGAGGGAACACAAGCAGGGGGAGCAGGAGAGGGAGAAGCAGGTTTCCTGCCACCAAGCAGGGAGCCTGATGCAGGGCTCGATCCCAGGACCCTGGGATCATGACCTGAACCAAAGGCAGACACTTAACAACTGAGCCACCCAGGCACCCCATCCTCCAAAGATTCTTCCCACATTCCTTCTCTTCCATGTAGTCAAATCCACTCCCAAAGCCTTATGAGAGGTTTCACATTCTGAAGACTAATTTTTTCAAGATTTTATTTGACAGAGAGAGAGAGAAAGAGAGCGCAGACAACCAGGGGGAACAGCAGAGGGAGAGGGAGAAGCAGGCTCTCTACAGAGCAGGGAGCCCAATGCAGGGATTAATCCCAGAAACAGGGGATCATAACTCAAGCCGAAGGCAGACACCCAACCGAATGAGCCACTCAGGTGCCCCAAATACTTTAGTGCTACTCCAGACTCAAAAACATATGAAATTTTACTATAATATACAGTTGACTCTTGAAGAACATGGGTTTAAACTATGCAAGTCTGCTCACACATGGATTTTTTTTTTTCCAGTAAAATATATTGGAAAACTTTTTGGGAGATCTGCAACATCTGAAAAAAACTTGCAGATGAACTGTGTAGCCTAGAAATATCAAAAAAATTAAGTTAGGTATTATTGCAGGAATACAGTGTACAATACATATGACATACAAAATATGTTAATTGACTTGATGTTGTTGGTTAAAGTTCCTGGTCAATAGAAGGTTATTAAACTTGGGGGAAGTCAAACTTACACGCAGATCTTTTTTTATGCAGGTTTTTAATTGTGTGTGTGTGGGGGGTGGCGGGGTGTTGGTGTCCCATATTCCCGTGTTGTTCAAGGGTCAACTACACTTCAACTCACACAACTGGAGGATGTTTTAATTCCTCGGCATCTGGAGAACTAACCTAAGAAAGCAGGAGACATGTTAATAAATACAGGTCAGAGTATAAGGCAAGGCAGCCTGGAAAACAGACTGTTTTGGAACGTTACTACTTTAATTCAGTTAAGAAATATGAGCCTGAGCTCGGGCCATAAAAATGGAGACAAGGAGATATTAAGATATGTCTTAAGACATGCTTAAGAGATATTCATAGGACTTAAATGGATATCAATCTTTGCTTCAATGTCCCAGAGTCGGGTGTCTCAACTCAACTTTGGAAAGTTCACATTCACCTGACAAATGTCTTCCTCTAGCCTTGGACCATGGCATCGCCATACAGTGCCTCTGATCCCACAGGTCCTGCAGCAGACTTCGACTCACCATTCAGGAAGGGTTATGTATCTGTGGCTGCACAATTCTCATCAATCTACTGCATCTTTAAAAGAAGCAAATGTCACATCTGCTTTGCCAAGTTACTCTAACAAAGGCAATTTTCTATGTGTATTGAGTGGCCTGATGAGGAAATCCTGGTCCTGCTCCATAGCTCTGACACTAACTCTGGCCACTGTACTCTCGTAACTTCAGTCTACATTAACATCCACCATAAGCACCATCCTCACCTTTCAAAGCTGGCTTGCCAATTGATGCCATTACACTCCTAATAGTTATGGGCCTGTAAGAGAACCTGGCTGATGTATGGCCATAAGCTTTTATGTGGGCTCATAGTAAATACTAACTTTGGCCTGGCTGATCCTGAGGCTTTCAATGTACCTGGCACCCTGTTTGTTTCTTTCAAGCCTTTTTTTCTATCAATTCCAGTGACACCAACTGCAGGAAGGCTTCCTAGTAGTCATGCCCAGGAGGCTCACTAGCAACATGATCCTCTTTGGCATGATTTCCAACTCAGAGAAGCAACAACTGATGATTTCTTCCTATATCTGGAGGTGAGTCCTCTAAACCATTCCAAGCTATCACCTGCCATATTGCCCTACCACCAATCCTTTTTAATTCTGTGGCTTGAATTCCTCAATGTATCTGTGACCCAGTTTCTCTTTTTAGGGCTAACACTTCATCTGATTCGAATTCAACCAAAGCTCACCATTCAGTCTGCCCTCTGTTGTATAAACGGACACCTAAAGCCACATCTTGAATTGTACAGAGAAGAAATACTGCATCTTGTCAGCAGTGCAAAACCAGCACAAACCCCAAACCATGGTCACAGATCCTTCACTGCCCCCATGGACAGAGATTGGATGGGTCCAGACTTGACACACGGCTCTTCATTGGCTAGCTGAATTTAAAAAAAGTAAGTCCCAGATAGATTTTAAAAGCCAGAATATAAGAAATTCACATATGAGGGAGGCCATGTACTGAAGCTGCTCCTGGATTGTGGACAAAGAAATGGAAGCTGTGTTTTAGAGGGGTTGATTACATTCCTAATAACCTACAAAGACAGGGGGCAAGTGGATAACTTTAAACACAGTCATGGCAGATATATTTTCTAAAAAGGGACACATCATTCTAACCCCATCCTCCACGCTCTTCTTTTAAGGTCTCTGAACTTTTATCAAGAGGGCAGAATCTATCTTCCCTCCTCTTGAATCTGGGCAAACCTTTTTAACAGCCTGTACCAAAAGAACAGGGCAGAAGTGATACTATGTGACTTCGGAGGCTATATCATAAAATGCAACACGACTTCCACTGGGCTCTCTCTCTACTGGGGTACCTGGAACCCTCAGGAGGAAACCCAGGACACCTGGGCTATATGTGAGTGTTCCAGGTGACAGCCAGTATCAATTGCTAGGTACATGAGAGGATTCCAGTCCCTACTTTCACATCTTCTAGCTGATATCCAGATGTGGGAGCAGAAACCAAGCATCACCACTCTACCCTTTGACTAATTCCTGATCCACAGAAATGATGAGCTAATACATGATTACTGTTGTTTCAGACCACTACTTTTCAGGTGATTTGTTATAGAGGAAGAAACAGCTAATACAGCAGTAGTGGACACAGTACTTGTGGTGGGACAGGCACTCTCTGAGGAGGTCCCACGGAAGTGATACTGAACCACTGAAATGATGCTAACTATGGAAAGACCCGGGGAAAGCCAGAGCATGCCCTAAAGAATCCAGCTGGCCAAGTATGAGGGGCAGAGGTGGAAACTAGACCTGAAGCCTCCTAAAACGGCTCTTGAATTACTGCTTCCACATCTCAACTGGCATGACTTTTAGCTGAGATTCAGTTTAGTTTGCCTGGAATTAGGAAAACTAGCCTGGTTACCTGCCTGCAAGCTAATTCATCCTCTAGATTCCTGTCTAAATGCTGTTTCTAAAATATAAATCACCTTTCTGGCTCAAAATCTTTAACCAATCCCCTTCACCTACTGAACAAAATGCAATTTTTTTTTTAAAAGATTTTATTTGAGAGAGAGAGAGCACATGAGGAGGAGAGGGGCAGAGGGAGAGGGAGAAGCAGGCTCCCTGCTGAGCAGGGGCTTGATCCCAGGATCTGAGCTGGAGGCACATGCTTAGCTGACTGAGGCACCCAGGTGCCCTGAAATCCTAATTATTTAAGCGTAACCTTCAAGACTATTCACATGCTGCCACCAAACTATCTTCCTAATCTCCTCTCTCCTGCTATCTTCTCTGCCCACATCTGCTCCTACTGACTCCATACTACATCTGCGTTTATGACCTAACTGTGCAATGACCTCTCTACTGAGTGCCCTATCCATGCCATTTCCTTACCTTAAACCCAGCTTGAATGTTACCCCTTCTAAGAAGTTCCCCAGAAATCAACAACACCCCACCCAAGAACTCACTGCTCACTTTTCCAAACTCCTCTAACACTGTTAGACACATATTAAAGTACATCCCACAATCCATGACAGCTGTGCATATGCTCATCTCCCCAGCTAAAAGAGAATCAAGTCCCTAGAAAAAGGCAACACTTGACTGACTTGTTATTCCTAAATGTCACATACATGGTGGACACGTGATGTTTGGTTAATAAATGACTTACTTCACATGTTTATAGGAAGCACAACAACTGGAGTGGATTAACTGGCTCAGACTCTAGTGGTAACCATTTTTCACAATATCTGAATTACTGATAATCTTTTAAAAAATAAAAATCAAGGTATGGAGTTACCAGGGTTAATATCTTACGTTAAACAATTAATGTTAGTAAAATTACACCATTCAAAGTGGCAATATTGAGGAAGAAGGACAAATTAAAAGCTGGAATTCCTAGTATTCCTTCACCAGGAAGGACAACATAACCTATCATGCTGAATGCTTCAATATAACTATCTTCTTTTTTTCTTTTTTAAAGATTTTATTTATTTATTTGACAGACAGAGATCACAAGTAGGCAGAGAGGCAGGCAGAGAGAGAGGAGGAAGCAGGCTCCCTGCTGAGCCCGATGTGGGGCTCGATCCCAGGACCCCGGAACCATGACCCGAGCCGAAAGCAGAGGCTTTAACCCACTGAGCCACCCAGGCGCCCCTATAACTATCTTCTTAAGATTAAAACTAAATGTGCAGTTGTTCTTCCTCATCCTCTCCCCGCAGGAAATCCAGTCCAAAAGCCCTTAAGGGGTTGGCCATGTGACATAAGGATCTCTGTGGGGTTGGGAGAACCACAGTGGCCCACAGGGGTATGAGGAACCCAAGCGGAAATAAGAGGGAGCTCCAGATCACAGCATGGTCTATGTGTGAGATGAAGAGGGAATTCATATGGGGAGGCAGCAGCAGCCCACCTAGGGTCTGAGAGTCTGAGCAAAGTGAGCAGAGGATCCACGGATGATACTGTACAAACCAATTATTTCACTGAAGTTGCAAAATGATGATTTTTCTAGTTTACTATTTGTTCTGCATAACTAGCTGGCATTCTTTTTAAAGAGCCAATTCTTCACCAACTGGAGCTGTTTACCCTGATGCACAAACCACACTGGAAAAACAAGAAAAATGTTTCATCCCTTTCCTTTAGTGACTGATGTTCAGAATAGTAAGTTGGTATAAGGGTGACCTCGTTTTACTACTTATATCCCCCCGGCCTAGCACAGGACATAGAACGAGCAGGTTCTCAAAAGTTATTGGTTACAATTTAAAAAATAGAGGGAGATGTGGGGTTTAGACCTCTAGAAGATTTCACAACTCCATTCACAGTCATCAATGAAAAGCTCATATGATTTAAAAAACAGACCAAAAAAAACCCCACCGTAACACTGAAGGTTAGCCAAATTTATATGGTATTGACTAAAAACTACAAAGGTTACAAAATTAAAAAAAAAATTCATCATAATTCCATACAAAGGAAGGTAGGACAAACTGCATATGATACAAGAAACACAAAATGAGCTCTAGCACTTCTACCTGGCTACTTTACAGGCTCTGCAAACTCAGATTTTCATTAAACAAAGGAAACCCCAAAGATAGGTTTCACTTCCTGTCTTTCAGAATCCTCCTTCCTAGGCATAACCAGAACTAAAAAGGCTATGATACTAACAACCTGGGACTCCAAATGGGATTTCTGTGGGCTCTGTCTAGCAAACATTAAGGACACAGACTGCTAGAGACCTAATTCCCCTGGCAGTTCCACTAGAAATATGCCAGCAAAATCTCCAAATAGATCTATAACCCTTGTATTTCTTTGGCCCTAAGAAATGAAATGGGAGTCTATAAGAGAGGCTCCCAGAAGGTTCTAAGAGGTCAACATCTATTTGTCTCAGGGCTTCAGATAACAAGGGAAAAGCATGTTTATGGAAGTGAGAAAGAAATCTTACTATTATTGACCCTGAAAAGTTAACAGTCTAAAGACATTAATAACAGCTGATATCCTGAGGGCTCAAGAGTAAGAAATACTTTAGTAACAGAAGCCAATGGAAAAAAGGAAGGAAATGACATGACTGTCTACTTGAAAATTCAAAAAACCCTAAATGACAAGAGGTAAGATCACCAGTTACAAACTTTCTTGGCACAGGGACCTGTAGTACAGGTATCATGGTCACCCCAGGGTACTGAGGATGTGATAGATATACAGTGATTTCAGAGCTCAAGCAAACAAGCCTCTTTTCCCCATTGGTGCTCTCAACCCTTATATACGCACCTAAACTGTCACTGTACCTTGACCTACTTTTGGGACATGCTCACCATGACAAATCAGAGGTGACACGCCATCCCTCCTGAATATTTATGCCCATGTGAATTAAACACACCCCATATGCACATTTCCAAAAATGTGGGTGAATTGTACCATTGTAAATATCTATATAATACCATCATATTTCTGAATTTCTGTGTTATACTGGGTTTTGAAAACAAAACATGGATTGTGCAGATGGCCAACAACACAGATCTATCAACGTGGGTATAAATTTTGATGAGTATGAATAAAATGGCCCTAGGTAAAGACAAGCCCACAAACAGACAAAAAAGTAGTCTGGTTCTGTTTGTTTTCTTCTTAAGGATGAGCATTTTCTTTTTCTTTTTTTTTTTTTTTAAGATTTTATTTATTTATTTGACAGAGATCACAAGTAGGCAGAAAGAGAGGAGGAAGCAGGCTCCCTGCTGAGCAGAGAGCCTGATGTGGGGCTCAATCCTAGGACTCTGGGATCATGACCCAAGCCGAAGGCAGAGGCTTTAACCCACTGAGCCACCCAGGCGCCCCAAGGATGAGCATTTTCAAACAAAAGTAATGGGTGAACTTTTCCTAGAAATATTATATACTGAAAATACTGATCGAGAACGTGTCTTCAAAAACAAACAGAAGCAATTTGTCATAACAGAGTTGTGGTAAGAAACAGAAAGAAAAAAGGAAGAACTAGGAGACAAAAATACTGTAATTTTTCAAGAAAATGACTAAGAGCCAACGAAGTGTGGCTATTCCTATGAGCAGCTTCATTCCTTTTGTGCCCACCTGGCTTTTAGCTGCAGATTGATGGAAAAGGATCTGGTTACACCCCATGTAAGACAAGAATCTAACTCTGTCAGATCCCAATAGGTGAAAGAGTCCAACCCAACTATATCTAATGTAGGAAGCTACCCTCTAATACATCTCACAGAATGTTGGTCACCCTGTTTCAAACACTCAATGATAGTGAATAAGCTGATCAACCCCCTGGAACAGAACCCACTGCCTTTTTTTCAGATAGTTCCAGAAGGTTCTCCAAGATCTACCTTCAACCAACAGCTCCAACTTAGCATCAATGACTTCCTAATTCTCATCCAAAACTGTAGCCATACAAAGCAGGCCTCAGTGTTTATGCACTAATCCCTTAACTTCTTACTTTCCTTTCTGTTGTTCCTTTTGCCTACTATGATACTCTTTGCTCAACATAGCCACTCCCTTACTGAAAGCCTGCCCATCTCTAGAGGACCAGCATGGACACCACCTGCTTCCTGATGCCTCTCAAAGCCCCAGCCAACTAACCCACTCTCTCCTTTGCATTTGTACACTATTCTTTTCAGTATCTCCGTTACAGCAGATATTATTACAATAATTCATTGTTTATCAGACTTCTGACCTACGAGTTTTCAAATTGCAGAGACAAACACTCCTCCCTCTCCCTTGCCAGGTATTCCTTAAGGGCTTCTCACAGGAATGTCTGTTAAACTGAGGTCCAAGAAATGATCATTGTTATACGTCTAAATGCACTTTTTAAATAGCTTTAAGATATAATTTGCATACAACATAATTCATCCATTTAAGGTATGTAATTCAATGGTTTTGGTATTATGCTCAAAGGGCACACAACTGTTACCACCATCTAATTTTAGAATATTTTTGTTTGCTTCTTTTTTTTTTTTTTTTTTAAAGATTCATTTATTTGACAGATAGAGACCACAAGCAGGCAGAGAGGCAGGCAGAGAGAGAGAGAGAGAGGAGGAAGCAGGCTCCCCGCCAAGCAGAGAGCCCGATGCGGGGCTCGATCCCAGGACCCTGAGATCATGACCTGAGCTGAAGGCAGAGGCTTTAACCCGCTGAGCCACCCAGGCGCCCCTAGAATATTTTTGTAACCACAGGAAAAAATCTTGTATCCATGAGCAGTCTCCCCAATCCTCCCCAGTCCCACCTGCCTAGGATTTTATTTTATTTTATCCACTTCCTGTGCTACAGATTTATCTATTCTAGACATTTCATATAAATAGAACCAAGACTGGCTTCCTTTACTTACACAATAATTTTCTAAGGTTCATCCACATTATAGCATGTATCAGTATTCCACTTCTTTTTATTCCACTGTATGGATCTACCACATTTTAATTATTCACCATCAAATGGATATTCAAATCATTTCCACTTTTGGACTATTATGCTACTTTAGATTATTTGTACACTAGTTTTTGTGTGGACATATTTTCATTGACTGAAATCCTTACCAACACTTATCATCTGACTTTCTGATTACAGCCAACCTAGTACGTATAAACTGGTATCTTATTGTGGTTTTGACTTGCATTTCCCTCTGACTTATGATAACAAGCATCTTTTCATGTACTTACTGGCCATTTGTGTAACTTCTTTAGAAAAATGTCCATTCAGATTCTTTGCCGAATATTAAACTGGGCTATTTATTTTTTATTGTTGAGTTATGAGTTTTTCATATATTCTAGATATAAGTCTCTTATCAGATACATGATTTATAAATATTTTCTCTCATTTTGTGGGTTGTCTTTTCACTTGATGGTTTACTCTGTAACACAGGTTCCTCATCTACATGAAATCCAATTTTTGGGGTGCCTGGGCGGCTCAGTGGGTTAAGCCTCTGCCGTTGGCTTCACCATGATCTCAGGGTGCTGGGATCGAGCCCTGCACTGGGCTCTATACTCAGTGGGGACCCTGCTTCCCCCTCTCACTCTGCCTGCCTCTTTGCCTACCTGTGATCTGTCAAATAAATAAATAAAATCTTAAAAAAAAAAAAAAATCCCAGCTTTTTTCCCTTTTGTTGCTTGTGCTTTTGGTGTAATGTATATTAGGACTGCCTAATGCCAGATTGCAAAGACTCATTCCAATGTTTTCCAAGTCTGTTTCTGTTTAGCTCCTAAATTTAGGTCTTTAGGGGCACCTGGGTGGCTCAGTCAGTTCGGCTCAGGGTCCTGGGATTGGCTGGTAACTGGCTCCACACTCAGCAGAGAGTTTACTCACCTCTCCTTCCCCCCTGCCCCTCCCCTGGCTCGTGCACGCACATGCAAGTGCATGGTCGCTCTCTCAAATTAAAAAAAAAATTTTATGTTTTTATTTCTATATTTGACAGAGAAAGAGCACAAGCACAAGACAGCACAAGCAAGAGGAATGGCAGAGGGAGAGGGAGAAGTAGGCTCCCCACTGAGCAGGGAGCCTGAGGATACCAGGCTCAATCCCAGGACCCGGGGTCATGACCTAAGCCAAAGGAAGAAGCTTAACTGACTGAACCACCCAGATGCCCCTCAAATTACAATCTTAAAAAAAAAAATTTAGGTCTTTGATCTGTTTTGTGTTAATT
The DNA here is from genome assembly GCF_922984935.1 of Meles meles. NCBI lineage: Eukaryota > Metazoa > Chordata > Mammalia > Carnivora > Mustelidae > Meles > Meles meles. Next base: position 30,908,736 of record NC_060077.1, on the reverse strand, counting down.
TTTATACATGGTATGAGCATATATTCAGTTGTCTCAGCACTTCAATGATCTGTTGAAAAGAATGACTTTGGTACTCTCACCAAAAATCAGTTATCATAACATACAGGTTTATTTATTAACTGATTAATTGATTACTATAGTTTTGTAAGTTTTGAAATCAAGAAGTGTGATAAGTCCTCCAATTTTGTTCTTTCATATGATTTTAGCTATTTTGGGTCTCTTGAATTTCTATATGCATTTCAGGACCAGCCTGTCCATATCTGCAAAAAAGCCACCTAGAGCTTTGTCAGAGATCACACTGTGTAGATCAATTTGGGAGAGCTCTGCCTCCTAAACAGTGTTAAGTCTTGCAATCCAGACATTGGATATCTTTCCATTTATCTAGGTCTTCTTGGATTCACATGCATTTTTATCAGACTGAATCCACATCCTTTCATATCTAATACAGCCTTAAATTTCCCTCCTTGTTTAGCTCTGCTACTGTTAAAACAGAAATATATGTTTGCAAATGCTGTCCATTTTTAAAAAATATTTTATTTATTTGTCAGAGAGAGAGCACAAGCAGGGTAGCAGCAGGCAGAGGGAGAAGCAGGCTCCCCAGTGAGCAAGGAGACTGATGTGGGACTTGATCTCAGGACCCCGAGATCACCCAGGTGTCCCAAATGCTGCCCATTTTTAAGAGAACTCTGAGGACTCTAAGGATCTAGGGTTTTCCTATGTATTGGGAACATCTTAACTACTAAAGTCATAAAGGCTAAGTTTTCTGTTGTTTTGTGAGTACTCTTTGTATAAAATTTATTGAAGAAAAAGGTTACCAATGAAATGATTTTTTAACTTATACATAATGCACATGATCCTGCCTTCATATATGTAAGCATAAATGTACACATATATGTAAGAAAACAGCAAGAACTCTGGAAGAAAATATACCAATATGTTATAGTGGTTACCTCTGGATGGTGGAATTGGATGGAGAAGAGAACTAGTGCTTTTTACTTGCATGGGGGGGGGCATAAAAATGTTTTCATGTATTTCTGGTGTGATTTTAAATATGGAGAACAATATAAATATGCCCCAGTAAAGGAGGTTTTTTTTCCCCCCCAACATGTATCACCCTAAGAGTGAACAACCTGGCTGACCTTGAGATCGCAGGTGGTGTTGAGCAGCAGGTTGGAAGGTTTGAGGTCACGATGCAGTACATTAGCTGAATGGATATATTTTAACCCTCTGAGGATCTGGTAAAGAAAATAGCAGATATGGTCGTTGCTGAGGTGTTGCGTCTTCAAGAGCTTGTAGAGATCTGTTTCCATGAGGTCCTGTACTATATACCTGTTTAGACAGGTTAAGGTAACAGAGCAAATATCTGGTTACACTTAGCAAAGCACACCTAAATCAAAATGAACCCTCTCCCCAAACAATCCATCATTATATCATGAGGCCTGCAAGGAAAATGAGAAACTGATGAAAACCTGATTTACCTCTATGGAAGGAATCTGAAATAGTTAACCTTCTTAAGTCCTGTGGAAAAAATAGCCATTAATATCTGCCTGATATGACCAGTAACAGGCCCAGACTGAGATGAGACAGGCTGTTATGCTAATACTGGATAATTTTTCATCCTAGTCCATCGTCAACAAACCCTCTCCAAGGGTGGCCAGCAGGCATCATACACTCCCCTCTTTTCTTTGGCCCAGCAACAACTTGTAATGTCACTGTTCTTTTACCTCCCTTCTTGTCCCCCCTCCTTCTCCTGAAGGAGGCAAAAAACCTTTGGAAACAAAGACCTAGAACACACTGCTACTAAATTCAGCCTTCTATGTGCTTGACTCTTCAATTAAGGTTAAGATCCTAAATAAATGAGAGTATTGGGAAGTCATGCTAAGGGGCTCATGCTGGCTTTACTCCTCTTGCTTTCTTGCCTACCCACATATCTAAGCCACCTAGAATTTTATCTGTGGCTGATTTCTTTCTTACAGAAATTAAATCCTAGAACTCTTTAGCTTTAACTTCACCCGATTATTATTTCATTAGCAGTGTTTTTGCATATCTCTTATTCATTTTTGTGAAAATATTATTGTATGTCCCCTACAGATTCATGTTAGATAAGACACAGTATGGGATTCAGAGGAAACAGAATTTGAAAACTTGTCATCTTGAAACAGACTTGATTTTCCTAGTAAAAGGTAAAGGAGGACAACAGGTGATAGCAGGAGGCATTTCACTTAAAATAACACTACAACTTGATAACAGAGCTGTTTAAAAATAGAAAGGGCTGGGGCGCCTGGGTGGCTCAGTCATCAAGCGTCTGCCTTCAGCTCAGGTCATGATCCCAGGTCCTGGGATCAAGCCCCGCACTGGGCGGGGATCCCCGTTCCACGGGAGGCCTGCTTCTCCCTCTCCCACTCCCTCTGCTGTGTTCCCTCTCTCTCTGTGTCTCTGCCAAATAAATAAATAAAATCTTTAAAAAAAAAAAAAATTGGGAAGGGCTGCCTAGAGACAGTGAGCTGCCTGTCCCTAGCTGGGCAAAAGGCAAACTGGGAAAACTGGAAGGAATGCTGTGCTAGCCTGAATAGTAACTTTTCTCTGGTAGACCCTCTTCAGATACTTACTGCTTCTATCTTTCAAATGTGGTCTTTAACCAGGGAGCATTCTCTGGACCAGATTTCTAAATGCTGCTGATAGTTAATAACCTAATTTCAGAGCTGAGTCAACTTTAAAGATCATGAAGCCTAGGCTAGTACCTTAATAAAGATGAGAAAACAGACCTAAAGGTGAATGACATTGTTGGAGATCAATACAGTCTGGATATGACCAAGTGATATCCAGTGCACCCTCCTTCTTACTCTACTATTCATTCCCGCTCTTTTTACCACAACAAACCATATCTAGAATGAAAAAAACATGACTGGAAATGGTGTTAAGATTTTCCATAACTATACTTAACCAAAATCTTTACTGGAATGGACAGTAAAAATACTGGATTTCTAAAAGACACTAAAAACAGTTACTGACAACTCATAAAAATGAATCAAAGAAAAAAATTATACAAGTCTAGTAAATAGCAAGCAGATTACAATTTTCCCTTTAACGTGATTTATATACTTTTCCTTTACTCTGATAAATCCAGGTATTTCAAGTTACATTTCCTCAACAAGGTGACCAATCAGTGGAGGCAGCTGTCTGAAAAGGATACACATCTTTCATTTGCTCGATGGTTGGTGCTCGAATAATGTCATTGATTCCAATGATGTTCTCATGTCTGAAGCGCAGTAAGATTTTTATCTCCCTCAGGGTTCTCTGGCAGTAGGTCTGGTGCTCAAAAGGACTGATTTTCTTGATAGCTACCCGAACTTTGTTGACATTATCATAAGCAGAGCTAAAAAAAAAAAAAAAAAAAAAAAAAGGAGGGGGAGGGGAAAGATGGCATTTAAAATAGTTTAGGAACATCTTGGCAGAAAGAATAAAAATTGGTAAGGTATTAAATGTTTAGCACTCTGGGTAAATACTTGTTTCATACACGTGAAGGCAGCATGTAAATTATCCACAAAAAAGCCACAAGCTAGGAAGGATGCAGCTGGCACAATGCAACACATACTCGATCTCAAACTTAACACATAGCCCAGCCCCGATAAACGTGTAGATGCCCGTCATAAGCCCCTGAACATGGTTTTATGCCATATACGCATACACAAAACATTCTCCCAGTTTTTAACAGCAACTGCATTTTGGTGTGAGTAATCATTTGTCTTCAAAACAACTTCCTATTGTACCAGATTCCCCTGACTCAGCTGCAACATTGAAATGACTATCAACTACATCTTCAGCCCCAACAAAAATGGACCCAAGAGGACACCTTCATTGCTTGCATCTACTTTGTCTTATTTCCAAAATGACATGACTCTTTTTTCTTTTTTAACTTTTTTTTTTTTTTAAGATTTTACTTATTTATTTGACAGAGATCACAAGTAGGAAGAGAGGCAGGCAGAGAGAGAGGAAGCAAAGCAGGCTCCCTGCTGAGCAGAGATGTGGGGCTGGATCCCAGGACCCTGGGATTATGACCTGAGCCCAAGGCAGAGGCTTTAACCCACTGAGCCACCCAGGTGCCCCTAACTATTTTAAGTAAATTTATGTAGGCTCATATAGTGCCAGGACTGACCTTCATATAAATGATAAGCAAATTATTCTTGAAGAAAAATGGTGGTTCTATGTATATTAAGGTGGGTTTTAACCATAAAACACAAAAGCTATAAGGAAAAAAAAAATCACATTTTAAGATAGGACTGGTAAGATAGTACATGGTTTTGAAACCTACTGTAACACATTTAAAAAAAAAAAAAAACCTTGCCCTTCAAATACCTTCAAATATGCCTTTTCATATACGTAATTACATTTTGTCTTCACAATACCTTTAAAAAGTAGAGGACAACAATGTTTTTATGTACACTGTCTTAGATAAAGAGAGAATAATTCATTTACCCAAAGGACTAAGATCCCTAGGCCTTCTTTTTCCAAAGTACCTTAGGTTTATGTCCTCTTCTCAGGAAGCTGTCATTCCATCTCACTCTATCTGGGTACCATGCTGCATTAACAGGCTGCCACCAGTGGATGAATCCCATCACTTAACTAAAGTGCTACTCACACTGTGGTCTCCAGACCCTTGTATCAGGATCACCTGACATTCTTGTTAAAAATGCTAGTTTTTGGGCATCTGGGTGGCTCAGTTGGTAAAGCATCTGACTCATTTTGGCTCATGCCATGATCTTGGAGTTGTGAGACTGAGCCCTGCAGCCACTGGTGCGCTCAGCGGGGAGTCCACTTGAGAGTCTCCCCCCCAATCTTTCTCTCAAATAAATATTTAAAAACTTAAAAAAAAAAAAAAAAAGCTAGTTTCTGTGCCTCATCCTAGGCCTTCCTTTTTTGGAAAAAAAAAAAAAAATTTTTTTTAAAATTCCAGTATAAGTAATGAACAGTTTATGTTAGTTTCAGGTGTACAACACCCGACTGTGCTTCAACAATTCTACATGGAACTCAGTGATCATCATAAGTGTCCCTTCACCTATTTCATCCATCCCCCTAGCCACCTCCCCTCTGATAACATTTGTTTTCTATATTTAAGAGTGGCAGGGTTGGGGTGGGGAAGGGGTAAGAAGGAAGAGTCTATATTTTTGTCTTTTTTCTTTGTTCGTTTCTTTTGTACCTTCAATTCCACATATGAATTGAATCATACAGAATTTGTCTTCTCTTATTTTTTTAAGTATTTTATTTACTTGACAGAGAGAGATCACAAACAGGCAGAGAGGCAGGCAGAGAGAGAGGGAAGCAGGCTCCCTGCTGAGCAGAGAGCCCGATGCGGGGCTCAATCCCAGGATCCTGAGATCATGACCTGAGCTGAAGGCAGAGGCTTTAACCCACTGAGCCACCCAGGTGCCCCAAGTCTTATTTCACTTAGCATAATACCCTCTAGATCCATCCATGTCGCTGCAAATGATAAGATTTTACTCTTTTTTAATGGCTACTCGACTAATATTCCATAGTATATACATACATTGTCATCCACTTATCTACTACTGAGGGAGAATTGGGTTGCTTCCGTAGATTGGCTGTTATAAATAATACTGCAATAAACATAGGAATACATGTGTATTCCAATTAGTGTTTTCATATTCTTTAGGTAAATAGTAGTAGAATTACTGGATCAGGAAAAATAATTCTATTTTCAATTTTTTGAGGAACCTCCATACTGCTTTTCAGAGCGGTTTTTTTTTTCTTCAAAGCATTTAACCAAAATATTTGGGTAATCTTTTTTTTTTTTTCTTAAAGACTTTGTTTTATTTATTTGTCAGATAAAGAGAGAGTACAAGCAGAGAAAGTGGCAGGCAGAGGCAGAGAGAGAAGCAGGCTCCCCACTGAGCAAGGAGTCCGATGCGGGACTCGATCCCAGGACCCTGGGATCATGACCTGAGCCGAAGGTAGTGGCCTAACCAACTGAGCCACCCAGGCATCCCAATATTTGGGTAATCTTACAACAAAACCTGTAATGTATTCTTCAAAAAAAAGAGTTCTAAGGGCACCTGGCTGGCTCAGCAGAGCATGTGACTCTCTATCTCAGGGTCATGAGTTTGAGTCCCCCACTGGGTGTAGAGATTACTTTAAAAAAAAAAAAAAAAAAAAAAAAAACTTAAAAAAAAGGTTCACACAGGGCCCAGTTCTTTCCAAACTGACCTCAAAGTCTGACTTAACAGGATTCCAGGCAGAAGCAATAATAATTATGCCTTCAATTTTGTGATGGATTTATGTATTTTAGAGTGAGTGAATGGGGGGAGAGGCAGAGGAAGAGAATCTTGAAGTAGACTCCCCAGTGAGCGTGGAACCTGGTGCGGAGCTTAATCCCATGACCCTGAGGATCATGACCTGAACCGAAACCAAGAGCTGGATACTCATCCAGGGGCCCCATGGTGATGCATTTTAATCTTGAATGTTACCACTCTCTTTATGATCAATATTCTATTTAATCTTTTCTATAAGAGCTTTCCATTTTAATAATTATCAGTACCTGGACCACTGACTGAAGCAGTGCAATAACATTGACAGGCAATAAAACATTGCTTGTTTCCTCAAGTGCTGGAAATACAAAACAGTAAAATTTAAAGTTTTTTTCCCCTCAAATTTGTGCTTCTGTATGGTGTTTGTCAGTCTGCTTATTCTGAGAATTACTGATGCATTTGACTCCATCACAGAACAATGCTGTAGGAGGCACTTTACTTTTACTCAACCTCAATTCTCCCACACTACTGTTAATATATTGCACTTAGGTGCTCTTGATACTTTGAAATGAAATTTATTTCTTTAAATAAAAGAGTCACTACTCAAATCTTTGGTTTGTTGCATGAGGGCCTTAACCACTGATTTTTAGTTCGGCAGGCAGAGGGATATGTCATTCAAACAATCTAATACGATAACGATAATGAATATTTTTAGAAATTGAAACTCTTTTTGGGTAATTAAAATCATAGAGCATGAGTCCACCAAAAGAGAATTTACAGGCTAAAATATTGGTTTAAACTCAACATTATAAATTTCTTATTTTACTGACGCTGGGTAGTTTTTTTTGTTTGTTTTAAAGATTTTATTTATTTGACAGACAGAGGTCACAAGTAGGCGGAGAGGCAGGCAAAGAGAGAGAGGAGGAAGCAGGCTCCCTGCTGAGCAGAGACCCCCCCCCCCCCCCAACGCAGGGCTCAATCCCAGGACACTGAGATCATGACCCACGTCGAAGGCAGAGGCTTAACCCACTGAGCCACCCAGGTGCCCCATGAAGCAGGGTAGTTAAACATGGCCATAAATTTGCTTCTGAGCACAAGACTGTTGGGGAGAGGGGCTTATGGTTAATGTGCCCCTCCAACTGTATCAACGCTAATTGATAAAATAACCAACTAACCCCTGTTAAGGGAGAAGGCATGAGATCCTCCTCATTGGTTCTCCCTTGAAAAGAAGACACGACTCTGTCCATGGAGTTGGGTCATTTCCTATCTGTTTTCCAGCTCCTTTTTGTTTTATATAATCGGCCACAGAACTGGTCATAAATACTCTTTTTGGAAATTAAAACTCTTTTCCATATTCTGCCATAACAACTCTATATTTACTCATTTTTCCTTGGATTTCTCAGTTTTGTTTTCTATATTTTATTTTGCTATATTTTATCATAGACTTTTTGGTGTTAGCTTTTGTTTTAAAATCACTCTGGCATTACCAACTCTTTTTTTTCTTTCCTCTAAGAATTTAATCTTAGCTCACCTCCATCTCCCCCCACAACTAATACCATGCTACAACTTGAAATGTGTCTCTGTAAATACAGAATACACTTGAAATGTGTCTCTGTAAACAACTTATGGGTGCAGTTTAGGACCTCAATCCGTATGTGATTATACAGTCTTTGGATGAGTTGATTTTAGATATTCATATTTTTTCTTTGAACTGATAAACTTGCTCTTTTCAAAAACAAAAATTTAAGTAAGTTGTTCAATGTTAAGAAAAGGAAAATCTTAGGGTGCCCAGGTGGCTTCATCAGTTAAGCATCTGCCTTTGGTTCCCATCATGATCTCCGGGTCCTGGGATCAAGTCCTACATTGGGCTCCCTGCTCAGCAAGGAGTCTGCTTCTCTCTCTCCCCTTCCCCCTGCTTGTGCTCTCTCTCTCAAATAAATAAAATCTTTAAAAAACAAAAAGGGAGAATCTTCCTAACTCATCTCTATAAGGCAAATAATCTTTAACAATAAATAAAAACTGATGATGAAAAAGAACTAAAACTAAAACTAAAGACAGAGGCACCTGGGTGGCTCAGTCAGTTAAGCATCTTGATCTTGGCTCAGGTCATGATCCCAGGCTCCTGGGATCAAGTCCTGCATAGGGCTCCTTGCTCAGAGGGGAGGCTTCTTCTCCCTCTGCCTGTCACTCCCCCTGCTTGTGCTCTCTCTCTCTGACAGATAAATAAAATCTTTTAAAAAGGGGGGGGGGTGCAACCACTATGGAAAACAGTATGAAGGGTCCTCAAAAATAAAAATATAACTATCATACAATCCAGCAATTTCATTCTAGGTATCTACCTAAAGAAAATGAAAACGCTAATTCAGAAAAATATGTGCAACCATTCTTCAGTGCAGCATTACTTACAATAGTGAAGATAGGGAAACAACCTAAGTGTCTGCTGAAGAATGGATAAAGATGATGTGGGATATATGTGTACGTTATGAATATATATGCACATATGTGTATACATACATTTCACCTTTAAGTGGAATCTAGTGCTCGCTTCGGCAACACATATACCTTTAAGTGGAATCTAAACAACAAAATAAAATAAAAACCTAGACTCATAGATACTGAGTAGTAGTTGTCAGAAGGGAAGGGGTTGGGGGCAGGGTGAAATGGGTGAAGGGAATCATGAGATACAAACTTTCCATTTTAAAATAAATGTCATGGTGAAACATGTATAACATGGGGTATACAGTTAATAATATTGTATTAATTTTGTATGGTTAATACACAGTAACCAGACCTATTGTGGTAATCAGTTAGCAATGTATACAAATGTTTCATCACTATAGTGTACACATGAAATAGAGTACTGTTGGGCACCTGGGTGGCTCAGTCAGTTAGGCGACTGACTTTGGCTCAGGTCGTCCTGGCATTGGGTTCCCCCCTCCCTTTGCCCCTCCTCTCACTCATCCATATGCTCTCTCTCAAATAAATAAACTTTTTTTTAAATTAATTTTTTTAAAGATTTTTATTTATTTATTTGACAGATAGAGATCACAAGTAGGCAGAGAGGCAGGCAGAGAGAGGAAGGGAAGGCTTCCCGTCGAGCATGGAGCCCGATGCGGGGCTCGATCCCAGGACCCCGGGATCATGACCCGAGTCGAAGGCAGAAGCTTCAACCCACTGAACCACCCAGGCACCCCCTCAAATAAATAAAATCTTAAAAAAAAAAAAAAAGAAGAAGAAGAAAAAGAAAGAAAAGAATAGAATAGAATACTGTCAATTATACTTCAATTAAAAAAATTTTAAGGGGTGCCAGAGTGGCTCAGTTAGTCAAATGTCCAACTCTTGATTTCAGCTCAGGTTTTGATCTCAGGGTTGTGAGTTTAAGCCCTGCACTGGGCTTCATGCTGGACATGGAGCTTACTTAAAAATAAAAAATCAGGGGTGCCTGGGTGGCTGAGTCGTTAAACAGCTGCCTTTGGCTTAAGTCATGATCCCAGGGTCCGGGATAGAACCCCACATCCGGCTCCCTGCTCTTCGAGAAGCCTGCTTCTTCTGCTCCCACTCCGCCTGCTTGTGTTCCCTCTCTTGCTGTGCCTCTCTTTCTCTGTCAAATAAATACATAAAATCTTTTAAAAAATTAAAATTAAAAACTAGAAACAAATTTAAGCGGAAAAAAGAGACATGATAACAAGGAAAAAATTAAACATTTCAAGATGTCAAAAAAGAGTGATAGTGGTTTAGGGGCGCCTGGGCGCCTCAGTCAGCTAAGTGTATCCCTTCAGCTCAGGTCATGATCCCGGGGGTGCTGGGATCGAGCCCTGTGTTGGGCTTCCTGCTCGGTGGAGAGCCTTCTACTCACTCTCCTTCTGCATGCCACTCTACCTACATGTGCTCTCTCTCAATCTGTCCCCCCCAGCCCCCCCCCAAAAAAGATCATGGTTTATGAACCTACGTATGTGATAAAATTGCAAAGAAAATACACAGAAATGAGTGCACATAAAATTAGTGACATATGAATGAGTTCTAGAGTGTATCAATGCCAATCTCCCAGCTATGGTATTGTGTTGTAATGTATACTGTAATGTATGACTATAACACAAGATGTTACCAGTGAGGAAAACTGAGATTTCTCTGTATCATTTCTCCCCTCCGCCAAGATTTAATTACTTAATTTATTTGAGAGAGAGAGAATTGGGGATAGGGTGAGAGGGAGAGGCAGACTCCCTGCTAAACAGGGAGCCCGATGCAGGACTTGATCCTGAGACTCCAGGATCATGACCCAAGCTGAAGGCAGTCGCATAACCAACTGAGTCACCCAAGTGACCCTCTCTGTATTATTTCTTACAACTGCGTGTGACTCTACAATCATCTCAAAATAAAACGTTTAATTTTAAAAAGTATCTAACAACAGGGGAGTCTTTATCCATACAGTGAAAAACTCTGCAGCTGAGAAAACGAATGACATAGAAAGACCTTCGAGATCTGTTAAGTGGAAAAAAAGCAAAGTCTAGCAGTGAATAACATGCTATCTTTTTCTAGTAAATAATAAAAGATATATATTAATTTATTAACATTTGCCTGTGTTTGCATAAAGGAAGTCTGGAAGGATACACAAGAAAATAAAGGATCAGTGGTGCAGGCACAGACAGCCAGGCTGGAGTGGGGCAGATAGGAGTGCAAAACCCTTTATTGTACACCTTTTAATTGAAAAGCCATGTGAAACTCTTCAAAAAAACAAAACAAAACAGAAAAGCCCCACAATTTTTTAATTAGGGGAAAAAATGTACAGGAGAAATACCAGTGGAATACTGGAATACCCTTTAAAGGAGGAAGCACAATTATTTTGAAACTCCTGACCAATACAAAAATACTTGAAAAATTATTGGAAAGAGGTGCAAGATATCTTTACTTAACTTTGTTCCCACCTGAGAGAATAGTATGCTCTCTCTTTAATAAATTAAAAAAAATTTTTAAGAATTTATTTATTTGACAGAGAGAGATCACAAGGAGGCAGAGAGAGAGGAGGAAGCAGGCTCCGCACCGAGCAGAGAGCCCAATGCGGGACTTGATACAGGACCCCAAGATCGTGACCCAAGCTGAAAGCGAAGGCTTAACCCACTGAGCCACCCAGGTGCCCCTAATAAATAAAATTTTTTTAAAAATTGGAATTGGGGGGGGGGTGCCTGGGTGGCTCAGTGGATTAAGCCGCTGCCTTCGGCTCAGGTCATGATCTCAGGGTCCTGGGATCGAGCCCCGCATTGGGCTCTCTGCTCAGCGGGGAGCCTGCTTCCCCCTCTCTCTCTGCCTGCCTCTCTGCCTACTTGTGATCTCTCTCTCTGTCAAATAAATAAATAAAATCTTTAAAAAAAAATGGAATTGGGTATATTATTTCTTTCACACACACCCCTGCAAAAAGGGGGGAACTTCTACTTAGTCTTGGGTTAGTATTTCCATGTATTGAGGACTACCTTAACAAGAAAAAAGATTCTAAATAGTACTCTGTTGTTATTTTAAGATTTTATTTATTTATTTGACAGAGAGAGAGACAGAGGGAATACAAGCAGGGGGAGTGGGAGAGGGAGAAGCAGGCTTTCCGCTGAGCAGAGAGACCAATGTGGGGCTCAATTCCAGGACCCGGGATCATGATCTGAGCCGAAGGCAGACACTTAATGACTGAACCACCCAGGTACCCCAATAGTACTCTGCTCTTGAGGAATTCAAGCTACTGATAGCCAGTCATCTCACATAACTGTAGCCTCAATTTCCAGATGAATCCTGAGATCCATAAATCGTGGGGAAGGCATAGGTCTAAGGCTGGAGGTTAGCATACTCAATATTTAAAACAAATTCCTGCTATTCAGCAATAAAAGGGAATGAACTTGATATAAACACCACAGAGGAATTTCAAAATAATTATTCTGAGTAAAGCCAGACTACCAGAAAAGTACTTCCATTCATATAAAGTGCAAACTAATCTTTGGGGACAGCAAGCAGATTTTTGGGTTGCTCGGGGCTGGTGAGGAGGGAGGCTGGTAGGATAGAAGGACTACACAAATGGAGACCCAGTAACTTTGGAGGTGATGAATACATTCTTTATCTTGGTTGTGTTGACAGATTCATGGGTGTATGTCAAAATATAAACTGTACACTTTAAATATGTGCAGTTTATTGTTTATCAATTGTTTCTCAAGAGAGAAGTTCCTAAAAAAAGGAACCAAGGCTCCCCGGATATGTGATCAATTCCTGGGACAGGGTGGATGGGAACAGATTCCAGAAACATATCTGATCAGTAAATGTGGAAGTAGAAGCCCACAAAATTCTGGAGTAGGTTATTTAACAGATGTTTTGTGATCACTTAGGGAAGAAAAGGGAACCAGCATGAGTCAATTATGAACAAGTCATGCTAAACTAACTCCATTTCCTGTTTTGATAGGGTTACCACAACAACACGAGAGTGACGCCAGAGCTGTGGTGGACTCAAGCCGCACTTGTTGAGTACTTCCCATTTGTGAGACTTCATGTTAGGGTTGGTGACAAAAACAAATAACGATCCTGCCCTGAAGAAGCTAAGAAACATGCAACAGGAACAGACAACATACACTGCCTTTAACATAGTTAAGCACTTCTGAAACAAAAGGCAAAACTGGATTTGGATTAAGTCCAAACAAGGGTATTAGGAGAGGATTAAGAGACAATGGGACCTATAGAAACCATATCCTGAAGAAGGAGCAGGCTTCTGAAAGAGGAGCAAGGGCACCAAGAAATGCAAGAGGTAACACGCAGATAGGTTAAACAAGCAGAGTATCTATGGGGACCACTGGCCTCACCTAGCTGGGCCCCTCTCCTCAAGGAGGTATTTACAGGGTCTGGAGGACATGCTCATCAGGAGCCCCAGAATTCCCTACTGCCTGAGTCTGCGTCCAAGGCTGTGCAAGCCTCTTATACAGCAGCTCTGCTGAGAGTATGTTCCTCCAGTTTTTATATCAGAGTGGCCAAAGGGTAGCTGTTTGCAGGGTGTGCACTGCACCTGCAGTGTCATGCCAAGCTGGATATCCCGCTTATGAGACACACATCAGCTCAAGCTCATGGCAAAGGCATGGGTCTGGGGCCAGGAAGAGTTGAGGGCTGTGCTGGAGGCCTGCTTTCCTGGAACTGCTGATACCGAACTCCAAGAAGCCCAAGAATTTTCCATCTGAAGCTCACCTTTTTTTTTTTTTTTTTTTTTAACAGATTTTATTTATTTGAGAGCGAGAGCATGGGCAAGAGTAGGGGAAGTGGCAGAGGGCAGAGGGGGAAGCAGACTTCCTACTGAGCAGGGAGCCCAATGCTGGGCTCCATCCCTGGACCCTGAGGTCATGACCTGAGTGGAAGGCAGTCGCTTAACTGACTGAGCCACCCAAAAGCCCCAATTTGAAGCTGATCTTACAGGTCTTTAAGAAGGTTTATCTGTGTGACAGGAGAGACTATATTATATTTAAGGTTTCTTAATTTGATGTATATGGTACATGGGGCTCCATTTGTATTGTTATTTTTTCCCATTTGCATTCTTGACTCAGGCCTTGCACACATTAGAGCTGGGTTTGAGAAGTACAAAATGAAGATGTGGGGGTTGGGGAGGACAAGAGCCGTCTTGAACTTCCTGATTTTAAAGATCTAAGGATGCCTGTGGGTGATAAAGATGGAGGAAGTGAAGATTCTCTTCTTCCAAGAGCATTAAGGAGAGATCAAAGTTGAGAATAAGATATAGGAATTTTTAAAAGAAGTCAACCAGGTAGAGGCACCTGAGTGGCCCAGTGGGTTAAGCATCCGACTCTGGGTTTCAGCTCACGTCATAATCTCAGGATTGTGAGATCCAGCCCCGCATCCAGCTCCACATTTACCTGGGAGTATGCTTGAGATTTTCTCTCTCCCTCTCTGCCCCTCTCCCCACTCACACACACACAAGTGTGCTCTCTCTCAAATAAATAAATCTAAAAGAAAGAAAGCAAGCAAGCCAGCCAGCCAGCCAGCCAGCCAGCCAGCCAACTGGGGCAGCACTGCTGAGGAGAGCTGATGTCGTGAAAAGGGGTCTGAGGTCAGAATTCAGGAACAGTCAGAGGAAGAGGAAATGGCTGAAGAGAGAAAGTAGTGTAATAATGGAATGAGAACCCTTGTTGTCCAACACCAAAACCACATGCTAAACCATATCCAAGAACCAGGAGAGGGTGGTGTTTCAGAAGCCAAGGAAAAAGTTCCAAATAGGAGAGGCTATGGAAGGTAAAAACTGCAAAGCAGTGACTGAATCTGCAATGAGATGATGTGTTGTAATGTGGGTGTAAGTAAATGGAGGAGAATGGCGACAGCAGTAGAAAAAGTACAGCTGACTGTTTTTTAAAGAAGGCAAGGAGGAGGAGAACAACTAGCAAATCCAGGTGAACAACTGAGAGGCACAGGGTGTTATGAAAGCAGAGGGTGGTCGGAGGCTGGGGGACCAGGTGGGGGTAAAGAAAAGGTTCCTTAGAGCTAGCTAGGGGGATGAGAGAGAGTGCTTTTCAAACAAAGCATGTGCGAAAGTGCAGAGGCCTAAAGGAACCTGGGGCAATGGAATGTAGGGTATGGGAAGGGACATGCTGGGGTTGAGGCTGGAGGTATAAGACTAGACTAGAATTTGGCACGGGAAAAGTAGTAACTTTACAGTGGAGAAATCGGACAGATACCACCTCAACCAAGAGATAACAGTTTATATCCTTACTGATAACATGTGAATACTGTCAATCCCCTGACAGGAGGAGACAAGAAGGGCATTTCACCTCTGTGATAGTCTTTCCCAATACCTGTAACCCCAGTCTAATAAAGAAAACATCAGATAAACCCAAATTGAGGGACATTCTACAAAACACTTCAGCAGTACTCCTTAAAACCATCAAGGTCATGAATAGAAAGGGTGTGGAACAGTCCCAGACCAGAGGAGATGAAGCCAAAATAACAACTAAATGCATGTGGTATCTTGGGAACAGAAAAAGCAGAAAAGTGAAATCGGAATAAAGTCTGGAGGTTAGCTAGAACATACTAATGGTGGTTTCTTAGTTTTCATAAGCTTACTACAGCAATATAAGATGTCAGCATCAGGAGAAACAAAATGGGTAGGGGCACATGGGAACCCTCTGTACTCTGTTTGCATCTTCTCTATAAACCTAAAATTATTCCAACATAAAAATTTATCTGAAAAAGGTATTCCATTAAATGATAACTCCAAAACAAATGAAGTGATTAGCATGCAGATAATATGGGATAAATTTAATAAGCAATTCATAAATACATATTTTCATTTCTCATAAGTGAATGTTCGATAGAATTAAAGTATTCCTAAAAAGGTAACTGAAAACTTTACCCAACTGAACTTTTTTTTTAAAGATTTTATTTATTTATTTGACAGAGAGAGGGATCACAAGTAAGCAGAGAGGCAGGCAGAGAGAGGGGGAAGCAGGCTCCCTGCTGAGCAGAGCTCAATCCCAGGCTAGATCCAGGACCCAGGGCTCCATCCCAGGACCCCGAGATCATGACCCGAATAGAAGGCAGAGGCTTAACCCACTGAGCCACCCAGACTCCCCCTACTTTTTTTTTTTTTTTTTTTTAAGATTTATTTGAGAGAGAGAGAGAACAAGTAGTGTGGAGGTGCAGAGGGAGAGAAAGCAGATTTTCTCCTCAGCAGGAAGTCCAACCCAGGGCTCGATCCCAGGACGGAGATCCTGACCTGAGTGGAAGGCAGATGCTTACTGAGCCCCCCAGGAACCCCTACCTACCGTAACTGAATGTTGTAAGATAAATTCCACCTCAATCACTTGATAAACATTTACTAATAAATACCTAACACTGTCTAAATATTCAATGCAAATTGAAATAAATAAAACATTCCACCTGTCTTTCTCCCTTTGAGCATCCTAAGAATAGCAATGATAGGGCACCTGGGTGGCTCAGCCAGCTAAGCAGCTGCCTTCAGCTCAGGTCATGATCCTGGGGTCCTGGGATCAGGCCTCACATTGGGCTTGCTTCCAGCAGGAAGCCTACTTCTCCCTCTCCCCCTACTTGTGCTCTCTTTCTCTTCCTGTTAATTAAATAAGAAAAGTCTTAAAAAATATATATAGGGACAATAAATGAAGATATATTCTGTAGCACTACCTAAAAGAACAAAGCTTGTACTATCAAACATAAGGATTAAATACATTATGGAATATTAATTTAATGGGTCACTGTGCAGTTATTAAACTGAATACGAATACTCTATTAACTAAAGGTAAGATTCAAAATAAAATCAAAGACTGAAGCTTTAAAATATTACCTAGAAGAGGCAATTTATGAAACAAGCTAAGATGGTGGAATCATGAGTGATTTAAGACATAATTTAAATTGTCTTTTGTCTCAGCATTTCTGTCTATTCCGTTGGGAGAAAAAAATAACCAATAAAGTGTAGGTTATATAGAACAAGAGACAGCTTAAAATAAGCCAATAACATGAGGTTTAAAAGATTTCCTAAAGTTCTAAACACCTTCACAGGATTTTGCTTCTAGCTATGACAAAGGAACACAGGCTGATTTAACCCTCCGATCTTAAACAATGAAAAAAATCCAGACAGTATGTATGTGAAGCAAGTTTTTGGATATCTAACAATGGCCAGTACAGGGCAGGGAGGTCAGTCCTATGATCACTCCGGCTTACTGCTTGGAGTTTCCAGGCTGCAGTGTGGAGAAGAGAAACCCAAACAAAGCCTGGCTGAGTCTCGGACAGAATTCAAAATTGGAAAGTCAAGTAAGAATTCGCTGGGTAGAGTACAGAACAGGAGAGAACTTCAGAAGGCCGAGGAGATGAGCAAACAGGTTTCCTTTGAGTTCTCAGCTGAGTAATGATCAGAAGCACATGCATGATGAAATTCCAAGGCTGGGAAAGAAGCCACATGGGCCCAAAAAATGTTTATAAGTAAGCTTTGAAAGAACTGAACTGTACCTTAATTGCATCCCAGAGAAAAGCCCCCAAATATTTAAGTAATACCAAAAAAAAAATCTAGCACTCAGTAATGTAAAATCCATAAGTCTTACATCTAATCAAAACCTACCAATATTCAAAAAAACAGGAAAATACAATCCATAATGAGGAGAAAGCCAATAATAAAAAAAGACCCAAAATTAGAGATGATAGAATAGACAAGAATGTTAAAACAATTATAAATATAATAAGAAAAAGTAGAGCATCACAAAGAGAAATGGAAGATCTAATACTCAAACTGAACTTCTAGAGATGAAAAAAATAAAATGGTTGGCATGAAGAACAGATTACACTCGAAAGAAAGAAAGAAAAAAAAAACCCACAGTGACTCAGCAGACACAGCAATAGAAACTAGTCAAAATGTAGTATCAGGAGAGACTGGGCATGGGGGAAAAAACAGCATCACTGAGCCGTGGGACAAGATCAAGTGGCTTCTCATACATTTAATTGGAACCTAACACTTTCACAAGTACAAAATCTGAGAGAAAGTAACTTATTTCTATAAAAGCACTGAAAAAAAAAAACATGCAAGTTCTCTCTCAACACTGGTTTAAAAACGAAGCAACAAGCACTAGCTAAAAGAGGAAAGACATTGTCATTACAGAGAGTGAAAAATGTATTCTGATGTCCAAGTAAAAGCCCAGAGTGGTTACAGTTCCATACTTAAAATATATACCTTAGACTATAAAAGGAAGCAATTATTAACAGATTCCCACTTTGAAACACAGGAATACTTTTATATATTTTGGACTCTGAGAAACAGAAGAACCATTTCAAATCTTCTATTTGCCAAATAGGTCTGACACAAACAGTCTTCTTTGGAGGGGGAAAAACAAGTGGAGGAAAAAAAAAAATACAGCCTTCTCTAAATTGCCATATGAAAACCATCTTTTGTACTTTAAAAAAGCATTATTTCAAAATCTCAAGATTTCTAAAGGTGCCTGGGTGGCTCAGTCAGTCAACAATCTGACTCTTGATAAGCTGAGGTCTTGATCTAGGGGTTGCAGGATCCAGCCACACATCATCACTGGGCTCCAAGCTCAGGGAGGAGTCTGCTTGAGATTTCTCCCTCTCCCTCTGCCTCTGCTCTTCCTGCTCTCTCACATTAAAGTAAATAAATCTTTAAAATATTTTCAGATTTCTGGGGCACCTGGGTGGCTCAGTGGGTTAAGCCTCTGCCTTCAGCTCAGGTCATGATCTCAGAGTCCTGGGATCAAGCCCCGCATCGGGCTCTCTGCTCAGCAGGGAGCCTGCTTACCCCTCGCTCTCTCTGCCTGTCTCTCTGCCTATGTGATCTCTGTCTGTCAAATAAATAAATAAAATCTTAAAAAAATATATTTTCAGATTTCTAATTATTTGGTTCTTAGAATTTAGGAACTAAATTTTATTCTTAAGACTTTATTCATTTGGATAGCTTTACCTTTGTGGTATAGTTTCTTTCACTGATAGTATTTGTTTTTTTTTTTTTAAATAAAGATTTTTATTTATTTAACAGAGAGAGATCACAAGTAGGCAGAGAGAGAGGCAGGGGAAGCAGACTCCCCACTGAGCAGAGACCCCGAGGTGGGGCTCGATCCCAGGACCCTGAGACCATGACCTGAGCTGAGGGCAGAGGCTTTTTTTTTTTTTTTTTTTTCTAAATTTTATTTGACACACAGAGAGAGAGAGAGATCACAAGTAGGCAGAGAGGCAGACAGAGAGAGAGAGGGGGAAGAAGGCTCCCTGCTGAGCAGAGAGCCCAATGTGGGGCTCGATCCCAGAACCCTGAGATCATGACCTGAGCCGAAGGCAGAGGCTTTAACCCACTGAGCCACCCAGGCGCCCCTCTTTGTTTCTTTTAACATTAATACTCCCCCCTGCTATCCTGAATGTACCTGCTTTTTCTTAGATACATCTGGGGCTGAAAGTAGGGCGCTCCACACTATTTCCACTTTCCAGTGCTAGTATAAGAAAGCAAACAATAAGTCAACTTGGTCCCTACAGCTACACTCCTTCTACCACTAACTCCATTCTTATACAAGCCATCTAGGCTGTGAACTGCTCTACACGGCTGGTTTATACTGATACTGTCTGCTTCTGATCACATCTCCTCCTTTCTAGGTCATATTTACTATGGTATAAAAAGCAACAACAGTTAACACAGTTGCTATAGTACTTTCAACTCCTGCTTGTCCCATGTCAAGGTTTCTGATTTTGGTGTGTGTTATATATGAAGCAGGTAAGTACTGATCAGCAATTAAAGTACGTTAAAAATGCAGGGAAAAGAATTCTTAGGAACTTGATGGCTTTGTTTTATTAAAAAATGACTGGGGATGCCTGGCTGGCTAGGTCGGCTGAGCATCCAATTCTTGATTTCAGCTCAGGTCTTGATCTCAGGGTTGTGTATCAAGCCCCACATCAAGCTCCATGCTGGACGTGGAGCCTACTTTAAAAAGTAATTTTTTTTCTTAGATGATTGACAGTACTCTAAACCTACCATGTCTATCAGAATTCCAGGTGGATTTCTGGGTGACCAAGTATAAAGGGTAAGAATATCTACTAAATCATTTTCTCATTGTGCTCTGATGGAAAATGATAGCCATTCAAACCAAGATCAAAACAATATTCTAAATATTAATCATTTATGCACTCACTTTATATTATGCTTGCTTACACTTACTGATGTATGGCTCTGCCTTGTTCCCTTTATGTATAGCACTCAAAATGTTTACAGTTTACTTACTAGGAACTAAGTGGTAGTGATAATGAAAAGTTTTATGAACAATTCTTTTTAAATAATCGCTACAATTTATTGAATGCTTATTATATGTCAGGCACTGCTCTGTATTACTATTTGTGGATCTCTTTCAGAAGGTGATATTTTTTAAAAAGCAGGCAGAATTTTAAAATAGGCAGTATATGACAAGGGCTTGTAGGAGGAAGGAGCTCTAGGAGCCAAAGTATGGAAAGCTGAGTACAAGTGCTGAGTCCTTCCATATGGCTGGAGTTTAAGACCTATCCAGAGAAAGAGCAAAAGGTGACATCAGACTGAGAAACATGAGAAATCTATGCTTTCTTCTTCTAATAAAATCCTCAGGACCCAAGAGTGACACTATCAGAAATATGATAGAAAAGTGATGTAGGGGAGGGGCGCCTGGGTGGCTCAGTGGGTTAAGCCGCTGCATTCGGCTCGGGTCATGATCTCAGGGTCCTGGGATCCAGCCCCGCATCGGGCTCTCTGCTCAGCAGGGAGCCTGTTTCCCTCTCTCTCTCTGCCTGCCTCTCTGTCTACTTGTGATCTCTCTCTCTCTCTCTCTGTCAAATAAATAAATAAATAATAAAATCTTAAAAAAAAAAAAAAAGTGATGTAGGGGATTGTATGGCTCAGTCAGCTGAGCATCTGCCTTCAGCTCAGGTCCTGATCCCAGGGTCCTTGGATCAAGTCCTGCGTGGGGCTCCCAGCTTGGAGGGGAGCTTGGTGCACATTCTCTCTCTGATGAATATATAAATTCTTTTTAAAAAAGTAAGTAATGGGGCACGTGGGTGCCTCAGTGGGTTAAGCTTCTGCCTTTGGCTCAGGTCATGATCTCAGGGTCCTGGAATCAAGCCCTGCATCGGACTCCCTGCTCAGCAGGGAGCCTGCTTCCCCCTCTATCTCTGCCTGCTACTCTGCCTACTTGTGATCTCTCTATGTCAAATAAATAAATAAAATCTTAAAAAAAAAAGTAAGTAAAAGTGATAAAGGAGGCTAAAACTAGAAACAAGAAGACCTACTCCGAAATTACAATAGTTATGAGAACTGCTGCTTGATATTTTTATTTAAGGCATTAATAAAGAAGCACATACATCAGGATTAAGAGTACACTTATCAAGATGAGCAATGAGTAATGGATAGAACTGCTAAATCATTATACTGTATACCTGAAACTAATATAACACATGTTAACTATACTGGAATTAAAATAAAATCTTAACTTAGTTTGTTCCACTGACTCTCTAAAAGATAAAGATTAAGAAGTCTTGTTTCCATGGCAATTTACAGATTCACCAGAAATGACAGAGACAGAAAACTATTATAGCAATTTATATTCAAGAGGAAAAATAGGACAGGGGCACCTGGGTGGCTGGCTCAGTTGGTTAGCCTCCATCTTCAGCTCAGATCAGGATCTCAGGGTCCTGGGATTGAGCCCTGCATTGCACTGCGGCTCCCTGCTCAGTGGGGAGTCTGCTTCTCCCTTTCCCTCAGCCCCTCCCCCCTCAAGCTCTCTCTCAAATAAATAAAATCTTAAAAAGAAAAAGAGAAGGATAGTTTAGGATCTTGAAGGAGGCACACCAGATAACCTTAAAAACATTCATTTGGGGGCGCCTGGGTGGCTCAGTGGTTTAGGCCTCTGCCTTCGGCTCAGGTCATGATCTCGGGGTCCTGGGATTGAGCCCGGCATCGGGCTCTCTGCTCAGCGGGGAGCCTGCTTCCCCCCCTCTCTCTGCCTGCCTCTCTGCCTACTTGTGATCTCTCTCTGTGTCAAATAAATAAATAAATTCTTTAAAAAAAAACATTCATTTAACACTCAAATGTTAAAATCAATTTTATTTATTTATCAAAGATCTACTAACCATCCACACAGCATTGACTGCTATGGAAACAGCATTGAAAACAGAAAGCTCCCTGCTATCATTAACCTTATACAATATGGGGGAAATATAAAAATAATGTATTAATATATATTTATACAGAATACTGTATTATGTGACTAAGTATATAAATTTAGATGGATACCAAGGAAAAATGAACTCTCACATACTACAGGTGCAACCATACAACCACCATGGAAAAGCTTGGCAATTTCTGAAAAGTTAAATGTACACTGATCACACAACATAGCAATTGCATTGCTAAGCCTTTACTCAAGAGAAATGCAAATATGTAATCAACGATTACCTCTTAAACAAGGAAGGGGTAAACTGCATCATCAACCTGTGATGGAAATATACTCAGCAACAAAAAGGAAACAAGTACAGGACTAATGTATCACTAAAGATGAATCTGAAAAACACCATGTAAAGTGAAAGAAGCCAGGCACGAAGAGTACAGACTTTTTTTTTTTTTCCTTTTTTTTTTTTTTTGAGAAGGAGACAAAGAGAGGGTGGGGAGCAGAGGGAGAGGGAGAGAGAATCCTCCATAGGATTGGCTCCATACCCAGTGCAGAGCCCACTAGGTTCGATCTCACAACCCTGAGATCATGACCTGAACTGGAATAAAGAGCCAGATGCTTAACCAACTGAGCCACCCAGGCGCCCCAAGAGTACTGACTTTTAAATTCCATTTACCTGAACTTCTAAAGATGAAGCTGAGCCATAGTGATAGAAAGCTGATCTGTGGTTGCCTGAGGTGAAGACTGACTGCAAAGGGGCTCATGGGTGCTTTCTAGGGTTACGTAATATTCTTTATCTTTGCTGTGGTGGCTACACAAGTATATCCATTTGTCAAGATTCACTGAATTGGACATGTAGAGAAGGTGCACTTTACAATATATAAATTATACCTCAAAGATGATTTTAAAAATTGAGCTGGGCTACAAAATTACAGGGTTGGTTTTCCTTCACAGTTCATATGCTCATTATTGAAGGCAATTCCAAGGGAAATGTTACAAACAGGTTTTGAGCAATGGCAAGATCATCAGAATAAATGCCCAGCCTTCCATAGTCATTTCTGAGGCTTTAATATAAATACAAAATTTCTGGTATGTTCAGGTTTTCTAATCCTCCCCAGTCCCGTCACTATAGTCATTTCTTAGCAGAAGCTCAATAACATTTGCGGATAATAAAGTTTGTCTAAATAAAGTAAGTATTTTACCACGCACAAGCACCACATACTGTACACGTTGTTAAGCAACTAAAATGCTACCTATCAGCTGTGAATGGATTATTTTTAGGAAAGCTATTAAGCTGTTCTCCAAGCTACCTATTTTGGTGAACTTTAATTATCTGAACAAAACTACAGTATTTCGTTTCACAGATAAAAATTAACTTGTCTTCAGATGCTAAGAAAGTTAGACTGATCCAAATTAATGTTCCAAAAATAAGAAGATATATAATACAAATGACTGCTTTAAAAGAAAATGTATTCCTTACCTCAGTTTGATTCTCTCATAATTTACTAACCAAGATAGCCAGTATAAAGGTTTTTTTAAGAGGGTGCAAACCATTGAGCTAAAAATCATTTGAGCTATAAAACTATCATCATTTTAAGGCTCCAGGGATGCCAGGGTAGCTCAGTCAGTTAAGAGTCTGACTCTTGACTTCAGCCCAGGTCGTAATCTCAGGGTTGTGAAATCAAGCCCCGAGTCAGGCTCTATACCGGGTGTGGACCCTGCTTAAGATTCTCTCTTTCCGGGGCGACTGGGTGGCTCAGTGGGTTAAAGCCTCTGCCTTTCACTCAGGTCATGATCCCAGGGTCCTGGGATCGAGTCCCGCGTCGGGCTCTAGCCTGCTTCCTCCTCTCTCTCTGCCTGCCTCTCTCCCTACTTGTGATCTCTGTCTGTCAAATAAATAAATAAAATCTTAAAAAAAAAAAAAAAAAAGATTCTCTCTTTCCAGGGTGCCTGGGTGGCTCAGTGGGTTAAGCCTCTGCCTTCGGCTCAGGTCATGATCTCAGGGTCCTGGGATTGAGCCCCGCATTGGGCTCTCTGCTCAGCAGGGAACCTGCTTTCCCCTCTCTTTCTGCCTGCCTCTCCACCTACTTGTCAAATCTATCAAATAAATAAAATTTAAAAATCTTAAAAAAAAATTCTCTCTTTCCGTCTTCCCCACTCCCTTCCCCTCTTCCCCCTATAAAAAAAAAAAAAAAACAGTGCTTTAATAAATATGGTATCAAAGCTTAAGATCTGATGTTATTAACACACATGCCACCTCTCAAGAAAAGGTGCTCTGGATAGCCCAGAGCTTAAAAAAGTTTGGCTGTTTACATATGCATATTTTAATCTCTTCAATAATAAAACAGAAGCCAAGAGTCAAAGATGATCAATTCTGGCTCTATCCCTTCCTGAGACATCACTGAGTTACCTAATATGTATCTCTGAACAACCATTTGTTTGGATCAAAAATGAGGAGAGGTCAAGGGTTGCAAAGACTGTAGAAACAGCAGATGCAAAACCTCAAAGGATAACAGGCTTTCCAAAAAAAAAAAAAAAAAGAAAGAAAAGAAAAAGAAAAAGGTAGAGTCATTCTTATTACTTTATTATATTATTCATTATATTTATTACATGAATCCTAAAAAAGAAATAACATTAGAAACGAACACCAGACTTCAAATCAGGAGGTCTGAATTTTAGTCCTAACTTGGCTATACCCTACATGTCTGCTCTGACAGTGCTGGCCAAGTAACAAAAGAGAGAAGATTCTATTATTCTGTGTTCAGGCTTCTTCTAAACATACCAAGTGGAAAAAAACTAATACGCATACAAGAGAATAGGAGGAAAAAAACCCCCACACCTAATAATGTGGATATATATATACACATGTATGCATAGATATAAACATAAAAAGATGGGAGATTTGTAGTGAATTACATTCTATTAAGGTTCCTCAAATTTTTGGCGGACTGAAGTATACAAATTATCCAGGCGCCTGGGTGGCTCAGTTGATTAAGTGTCTGACTCTTGTTTCAGCTCAGGTCATGATCTCAGGGTCTTGGGATTGTGCCCCATGTTGGACTCTACACTTGGCAGGGAGTATGAGGATTCTGTCTCTAATAAATAAATCTTAAATTTAAGAAGTATACAAATTACTGAAAGAGCACAAAAAACTCTCTCCCCTCGTGAATAGGAAAAATGAGTCTATACTATTGTACGTATATATGGTACTATACTATACCATAACAGGATTTGGTACCATGACTATCATCATCCTAAAAATCCAAACCAAGAAACGTTGTTGAAGACGAAGCATGTTAGGGTAACACAAAATCAGAATTAGTATTCTTTGCAACAGATACTCTAATCCAAAGCAGTGCTATTCAGAAGTGACCTTCAGGGTGCCTGGGTGGCTCAGTCAGTAAAGGTCCAGCTCTCGATCTTGGCTCAGGTTTTGTCTGTCTCACGGTTCTGAGTTCAAACCCTCTGATGAACTTAAAAAAAAAAAAAAAAAAGTGTTCTTTGTAATTCCACTGTGCTCTGAACTTGTCAAGACGAAGAGACAGGAACCTTGATGAAGTAGATGGGTCAACTACTCTTTGATTATTGCCTTACATTTCCTTCCTCAGTTATTCTCTCCTACCCTCATGGCCAAGAATTTTGTAATTGTTCAAGTCAAGCTGGCTAGTTCTGAGCTATGATAACAGCTAGAAGTCATCAACAAAGACCAAGAGCATTAAGTCTCTTCCAATGATGAGCATTCAATGGTAGCACAGGCAGCTCCATGTGCCTCTGGACTTGAAGGAGACTAAGAAAATGAAAAAGGACCTCATTACTCATAATGACCATAGTCCTGAGCACTTGGCCCAGTGCTAAGAGCTTAAAAAAATTCCTTACGTACTGTCTTTACCACAACCCTATGAAGTAACTCCTGTTTTATGGATGATGAAACTGAGGCAGATGGGAAGAGTCAAGTAAGTTGTCTGTAATTACTTAACCAACAGTAACAGAACTGGGACTCAAACCCAGGTGAGCTGACCTTCCATGTTCTCAGCCGCTACACCAAATAAGGACCAATAGTCCTCCACTAGCCATGCCCTCTTGGTGGTGATGAACCAAAATTAAGTCCACAATTGAGTCAGATTTTCAAAGGTCAACCAAAAAAAAGGCAGACAATGAAGACAAAAAAAAAAAATAATGATCATGATTATGATACAGAAAATGTTTGGGAAATGTCACTTCCCAAAGTGGCCTACTTGTTCTGATGGGTATGGCTATTTGGATGTTCTGTGGGATGAGCCAAAATCCATCTCCCCAAAATAACAGACAAATATATTTTGAAAATGAGGTATGGGGGTGGGAGAAAAGACTTGAAGGCAAAAGAAAGAAAGGCAAACCCAGACAAAAGGCGGGTGAAAAGGAGGCCTGAATGGAGACAAGCAAAAAAAATCATGTTGAAAACCTGCAGAAATTAGAATCCAGAGATTTTCAGTGGTGCCAATCATGACAGTTAAGTGACTATCTCTAGCATCTATATAACCCTGTGCAAGATCAGGCAAATAAACAGGTGGTTCTTATCAAATGGGAATGGAAAGATCATAAGAAGTTGAGAATCTGGTCAGAGAGGTCAGCAGACAGAATCCAGACCAATGCCAGACCAGACTAACATACTGGGAAAACCACAGAGATCTCAAGCCAAGGGACACAGGAGAAAGAAGGCACAACAGAGCTACGATCTATAAGAGGATGAGCTACTTCATGAGGGCAACGCTTGCAAATCTTTGTAAGCTGTACCCTGATGAGTCAAGTCAAAGAAAAAGAAGCTCAGGAGACTGTCCCCATCATTAAAACAGAAAGGAATTGTTACCCCTAAAAATAAAATGGTGAGTTAATTTACCACCAAAAATGGATTTATTCAGGAAGAGCAGAGAATTATAATTTGGGAATACAAATTATAGTAAGACCACAGGCAAGTCGGACAAAGGAAAGAACTTTATTTTATGGAGCAGGAAGTTGGAAGGTGTTGTTTTAAATAAAAGTCTACTGGAGAAAAGCAAAAGTTCAGGGTGAAGATGGTTTCTCAATGGCTGAATTGCAGAGGTAGTCAATTTTTTATAGGAGATGAGAGGTATCTTCCCTGCCGGGGCCTCTAAGCATTCTTTACTGTCTATAATCTTCTGTTGGGATCTGTAATTGACAATTCTTCCTGTAACTGACATCCAGTGGTAGGGTCTGGCTCTAGCCTCCCAACTCCACTTTAGCAAGGTTTCCCTTTATTAATTTTCAGAGTTGAGAAATGCAAGTATCTTATGAACTGTCACTGTCAGAAATATCAAACACCTGCCTTAGACATGTGGAAAATGACTAAGATGGGGAAAAAAAACAACTAAGATGGGAAAAATGTTTAAGCTTGAAGTATACAGTATTATTATCTAAACTGAAAAGAGCTGCCTGCACAACTAAGCAGGTGGTGAGGTGTTATATAACAGATGCTACAGTAGGTAAAGTAGAAAAATGTTACATATAATTTTAACTTAAATGCCAGTAAGAAAATCTCCAGTCAGCTCTGGGAAACTAATTCACTTTTTTCCATTAAAAAAGTTTCTGCAGGGGGCACCTGGGTGGCTCAGTGGGTTAACGCCTCTGCCTTGGGCTTGGGTCGTGATCCCAGGGTCCTGGGACGGAGCCTTGCATTGGGCATCGGGCTCTCTGCTCGGTGGGGAGCCTGCTTCCTCCTCTCTCTCTGCCTGCCTCTCTGCCTACTTGTGATCTCTATCGAATAAATAAATAAAATCTTTTTTAAAAAAAGTTTCTGCAGTTAAATGTTTGTTTTTGTTTTTTTTTCCCCCAAAACCCATCATGATAGAAGCAGCAGACAAGGAAAGCAATACCCTGGGCAAAATTTGATAATCTCTCACATGCATGTCAAGTTACAAAATGTATGCAATTAACTCTCACATACTGCTGATGGGAATGCAAACTGTATAAACTTCTGGAGAGGAATATGACAATACCCACAAAATTATGTATCTACACCTATCTTTTAATTAAGAAATCCCACTCCTAGGAGTCTACCCTGGAGATAAGCCTCCAACCGTACGCAAATATATGTGTTCAAGGTTATTTGTGGAAGCATTACTTGTAGTCTCAAAATACTGGAAATAACCTAAATACGCATATATACTAGAGGGAGGCTGAATAAATTATGGTACATCTGCACCATGGAATACTATGCAGCTGTAAAAATAAGATCCCTAAGAACCGATAATAAATGGTTTCCAAGATACAAAGTTTTTTAAAAAGCAAGTACAAAAGCAATTTATGTTATTCTTCACATAAAAGGAGATGGATTATAAGGAAATATATATATATATATATCTGCTTATCTGTGTAAGAAATATAAGGATAAACCAGAAACTAGAGACAGGCTACTTATAGGGGGTTGAGTGGGAAAGAGACAAAGCAGAGAATGGGAGCAGGGTGATACAGACGAGAAAGGAGTAAGATACTTCCCTTTCTTGAGCATACCTTTGTATATAGCTCTCTCGGAATCATAGCAATGTATCATAAACTCAAAAAAAAAAAAAATCAAGCAAACAATTAAAACCAGGATGCAGGAAGAACCCCAAATGGAACACAACCAGTAACAAAGGAGTCTAACTATATTACAAATAAATAATATAATCACATTGAAAATCATGAGGAAGAAACCAACTAGCCTAAGTAACTCTGGAATCCAAACAGTATTTTGGGAGTACCTGGGTGGCTCAGTCAGTTAAATGTCTGCCTTTGGCTCAGGGTCATGATATCAGGGTCCTGGGATTGAGCCCCACGTCGGGCTCCCTGCTCAGGAGGGAGTCTGCTTCTCCCTCTTCCCTTGCTCGTGCTCTCTCTCTCTCAAATAAATAAATGAAATCTTTAAAAAAAGAAAACAGTATTTTGACTGGATACTCTAAAGCTAAAGTCAGAAGGAACTGCACACAAATCCTATAATCTAGTTTGTAAATTTATTTCTCACAGGATATGGATTAGCAATTCTGAATTGCTAATATATACTTTATATAGAGAGAATGGAACTGAACAAATAAGTAAACAAATAAGGGACGCCTGGGTGGCCCGGTCTATTAAGTGTCTGCCTTCGGCTCAGGTCATGATCCCAGGGTCTGGGGATCCAGTCCCACGCATCAGGCTCCTTGCTCAATGGGGAGCCTGCTTCTCCCTCTGTTTGCTTGTGCTCTCTGTCAAATAAATAAACAAAATCTTTTTTTTTTTAAATAACTAAAGAAATGAAAGATAATGAGCCAGGTTGGGAAAAGATTGACAACAAAGAGGGAAGGCTAAGATAAAATAGAATCAAGAGATATCAGTATGAACTCACAGTTTTTAACATAAACACAGACAGATACAGAAATACAGATGTGTGTGTAAATGTGGGCTGGTATATATATACACATCTGTTTTCCTAGCTTTTTGCTGAGAAGACCTAAAAATGACACCACCCCCAGTAGCAATGATCAAACTTTGCACCTAAGAGGAACCCAAAAAAGGGAGGGGTTTGCTGAAAGGAGCTAGAAGTTAATCTGAAGGAGCAAACAAAGGTCAAAGCTGCAACAATTTCAAAAACAAAATAATGACAGTACAGGATTATAATCCACAGGATAAAACAAATATCCATGAAATAACTGAACAAATAAACAGAAGAGACAGCTCCTTCTACAGAAGCATTCCAAGTAATACATTTAGAAGGAATGAGGGAGGCAGAGAAATCATCATTAGGCAAATAGCACAATAATTTTTTAGGGGGTGGCTGGCTGGCTCAGCTGGTAAAGCATGTAACCCTTGATCTCAGGGTCACTTAGTTCAAGCCCCATGCTGGGGGAAGAGATTACTTTTAAAAAATCTTAAATAAAAAAAAATAATAATAATAGTAATTTCTTTGGATAAGATCCATGGGTGAATACTTCACTTGGTGAGTGAAAATCTGAGAAAAAACACATACTGATTATGAAGGGAGAAATAGGTGGACACCATATTAACCAAATTCTTTAAGTTAACATCTCCAGAAATAACACATATCAACATCATGAACTCCCAAACATGATACATTCAGAAGGACAAAACATCACTTCTATCCCATTCTTGTGAAACTGTATAATCTCATTCCCCTCATAAGAAAACATCAAAAATAAACTGAGGGGCAGTCTACAAAATAACAATCTAGTAGTCTTTAACATGGTCATGGGACACCTGGGTGGCTCAGTGGGTTAAAGCCTCTGCCTTTGGCTCAGATCATGATCTCAGGGTCCTGGGATGGAGCCCCACATTGGGCTCTCTGCTCAGCGGGGAGCCTGCTTCCTCCTCTTTCTCTGCCTGCCTCTCTGCCTACTTCTGATCTTTGTCTGTTAAATAAATAAAATCGTAAAAAAAAAAAAATGTGTCATGGTCGTGAAAGACTGGGACAGACTAAATAAATGGCATGGAAGAGACTTAAGGAAAGACAACAATTAAATGCAACATGGGATCCTAGAAGAAAAAAAATGACGTTACTGGGAATATGGGAAAATTTGAATAAGATTTCTGTCTAGTTACTAACAGCACTGTACCAGTTTTATTTTCCTGGTTTTGTTAATTTTACTATAGATACAGAAGATGTTACATTAGAAAAAGGAGAGTGCATGGAAACTCTGAGGACTATTTTTGCCACTTTTTCTGTTTTTAGCAACAGACATCTATTACGTCAAAATAAAGCCTAAAAATTTATATACTTAGGTTAAAAATCGTGTGTGTAAAACAAAATTTTAAAAAGAACAAACAGAAAAAGAAGAATGTGAAAATAAAGGGAAACTAGATTTGAAAGGAACAAAGTTACTAACTGGTGAGAAAAAGAGCTAACAGTGAGACATAATATGGAAGAATAAATTAAATAAAGGACTGAATAATTCCTGGCACAAAATAAATGCTCCATAAATGTTTTTGATTCATATATTACAAAGAGAAAAGAAATAAAAATGGAAATGGGCAGAGCCATGATGGCAAGTTTCCTGTTGCACTGGCCCAGTGGTTCTCAACCTTGGCTGCACATTGGAATTACACATGGAACTTTCTTCTTTAATGTCTGGTCTCATACTCGGAATTTGACTGACTTGGTCTAGGATACAGTTCTGCACTTCTGCACACTGGGATTTTTTTTAAGGACCCTGAATCATTCTAATGTATAACTAAGGTTTAGAATTATTGCTCCAACCTTCTTCTAAGTCCACTATTTTTTTTTTAAAGATTTTATTTATTTATTTGACAGAGAGAGAGATCACAAGTAGGCAGAGAGGCAGGCAGAGAGAGAGGAGGAAGCAGGCTCCCTGCGGAGCAGAGAGCCCGATGCGGGGCTCGATCTCAGGACCCTGAGATCATGACCTGAGCCGAAGGCAGCGGCTTAATCCACTGAGCCACCCAGGCGCCCCCTAAGTCCACTTTGCCTGGGTTTTAGGTTACTGTGAGAGAGATCTCCCTACTGAACAGGAAAAGCAAGAGAACACAGGTTCTTCCACTATCCCTTTCTCCCCTCTTTTTTTTTTAGATTTTCACTTTATATTGAAGTAGCTGGTATTGTATAGATAAAAGCAATCACTGGTTCTGGTCATGAGATAGACTAAGATGACTGTAACATCTCTGATATATATGGGGTGCCTGGGTGGCTCAGTCGGTTAGGTGTCAGCCTTCGGCTCAGGTCCTGATCCCAGGGTCCTGGGATTGGGTCCCCTACTGGACCCCCGCTCAGTGGAAGCCTCCTTCTCCCTCTCTGCCTGCTCCCCCTGCTTGTGCTCTCTCTCTCTGCATCAAATAAATAAAATCCTTTAAAAAAATTGATATATACATGAAATCTCTTCTCCAAGAGTAAATATCTCAGTTCTTTGAGCACATCAGGGATTAACCACAAACTATAATTTCATGTACACTCATGCAAAAACTTAGGTATTTCTTGATCACTGACAATTCCTTTAATCATCTTCAGGTCTTATCTGTAAGCATGAGTACATCATAACATTGACATATCATGAACTATTCAATAGCAACAGCATTTAAATGTTATATATTGCATATATGTTAGTTCTCCATGATAATGGCAGAGAAGCACAGTAAACCCAAAATATATAAAGCCATCTAGACTTCGAAATTTAGAGACTGTTATTGCCATTATCAGGAACAAAATTCTTACTGAGTCACATAAATTCATAAAGCATTCCATATTCTTTAGCTCCTCCTTCCTCCATATGTCCATAAGAGATCCATTTTTTAAATTTAAATTCAAGTTAGTTAACATATAGTATAGTATTCAGAAGTTTCAGAAGTAGAATTTAGTGATTCATCATTTATTATAACACCCAGTGCTCATTACACTATCCTTATCTTCTCCAACCTACCAGAATTAACTTCTATGGGATTATGCTCATGAGGAAAAATGAAATTCAAGTAGTAAGTACCAAAAACTGGCATTACTTCAAGATGGGAAAACTGGTCACAGAAACACCTTCTGGTCCTCGGTATCTTCAATTTTTTTCCTTAAACAAGGGGTTTTTTTGGATTTTTTTAAAGATTTATTTTTTTATTAGAGAGAGAAAAAGAAAAAGAGAAAGAGAGAGAAACAGTGCATAAGCAGGGGTAGGGGCGGAGGGGAGAGACAATCTCCAGCAGACTCCCCACTGAGTGTAGAGCCCAACTCACAGCTCAATCTCATGACCCTGAGATCATGACCTGAGTTGAAATCAAGAGTCAGAGATTTAACCTCCTGAGCCACCCAAGTGCCCTGGATTTTGTTTTCTAATTGTTTGTTCCCATCCCTGTCTTTATTCACCCCTAAGCCATAAACATTTTTTGAGTTTTCTGTGTATCCTTCCATTATTTCCTTATGCAAATACATACTGATTTATTTACATGTATTGGAGTAAAGTGATTTCCAAACCCAAGTAGGCCTCAGAGTCACCCAGGGAACTTTTAGGAGAGTGGACACCCCGTTTCTATTTCACACCTACTGACTGAACAGATCATCTGCAAAGTGAAGCCTGGAATTCTCTGTCCAAAGTGACCTTCTGTGAGACCTCTTTTAGGGTATCCAGCCAGCTCACATTCCCCTCACCTATGTAGATTTGCCCCATTGCCATGGTGACGAAGTAACACCCAGCATATGGAGAACCCATCCAAAGGCTGAGCTGGATCAACTAGCTTCTCTTCTGCGAAAATATATGTTTGGAGAGTGGAGAATGTTGGGATGGGCCACGTGTGCTCACACTTCATTCTGCAAAGAGGAGTATGAAGCAGACAGAACCACA
Organism: Meles meles; assembly: GCF_922984935.1. NCBI lineage: Eukaryota > Metazoa > Chordata > Mammalia > Carnivora > Mustelidae > Meles > Meles meles. The sequence continues at coordinate 30,875,523 of NC_060077.1, read as the reverse complement.
GAGAAAGGGCCTGCTGCTCCAGAGGTAATGACAAGAACGCTGCCTTGATTCCTGATGACTTCCTAATTCCTCAGAATTTTGTGAAATTACTCAAATTCTTCATTGCTCAAGTTACTGTGGAAATCTTATTTCTGAAATCAGTTTCTTTTCTCTCCATATTATCTCCTCACTTTCACCTCTGAGCCATAAATGTATCTGTGCCCAAACACAATCAAAGATCGAGGCAGGGAAATACTGCGAGAGAGAGGCTGCCCACAGATAACGCCCAATACTGACCCACAGCATATTCAAAGTAACTGAAGATTAGGACAATGGCTGAAATTCCTGCCTTTACACACTCCAGAAAACATACTGACATGATAGAGCCGCAGGTATTTGAAGAAATAACCTTAAAACTACTCAGATTTGGGGCGCCTGGGTGGCTCAGTGGGTTAAAGCCTCTGCCTTCGGCTCAGGTCATGATCCCAGGGTCCTGGGATCCATCCCCGCATCAGGCTCTCTGCTCATCAGGGAGCCTGCTTCCCTTCCTCTCTCTCTCTGCCTGCCTCTCTGCCTACCTGTGATCTCTGTCTGTCAAATAAATAAATAAAATCTTAAAAAAAAAAAAAAAAACTACTCAAATTTTATTTTGGGTCAAGTTACAAAGGCTGGTCCTGGAAGTCCTGAAATCTGAATTCAAGATCTTACACTGTCACAACTCCATGCTTGTAACATTGGCCAAGTCTCTTAACCTTGCTGAACCTCAGTATCTTCCCTTGAAAAATGTAAACACTACTTATCTCTCACACACTGTATAGGGTTATCTGGAAGAATAAGTATCTGTGAACTCACTTCATAAATTCAGTACATATGCAAACATTACCACTGCCACCTAGAAGACAACAATTTTTATGAGTCCCAGCCCCAACAATCTGTTATTACTTTATTACCATTTAAAAATAACCATTAATTGTGTAAGACTGATGATTCAGAGACCTGTACTCCTGAACCAAATAATACATTATATGTTAATAAAAAAATTAAATCACTAATAATATCAATTTTCTATTGACCATTGTAAACTCTGCATTTTTAATTCTCCTTTTATTTTCATCACACATAAAAATACACATTTTTAAGAACACGACAATACAAAACTTTAAAAGAGTTAAAGACCTATCATATGATGAGTCTAAGTGACTGAGTCAAAGACGCCCAATGAGAGGGTGAGGATCAACCGGTCTTTCCTCTGAATTCTATGTTCTTTCTATTCTACAAGAATGTGCTCAGAAAGGCTTACACAACAGAACTTGGGGAAGGCTAAGTGAGAAATGGTACAGAATGCCTCCTTCAAAACCCAACAAAATAAACAAACATGTTACAAACAAAGAACAAAGACGAGACTCAAATGAAGGAACAGAGCGAGCATATTTTAAAGGGCAACACAGGCGCTGGGAGTGGTAACGAAGTACAAACCATAAAGGCCCAGGAGAAAAGCAACAGGCTTGGCCAAGGCAAGTCTACAAGAATGGAGAAGAATAAAGACAGAATGGGGTTCTTGAACAACATTTAAAGCGTTACACATAAGGGGGATGCTAAATAAAAATAGATCACAATATATACTGCAGAACCATGACATATTACAAAAGAATTTAAAACACCTCTGAAGGCAGCAAATGGCAGAATGGGATTAAGGGGGAAAATAAAAGGAATGAGCCAAGTAAATATAAATTATAAGATGACAATTTATAAAATAATGACAGAAACCAGGCAACTAAATAGAAGACAAAGCAAATGAAATCAGAGCTGGAAATCACTAAAAAAAGAATTAACCTGCAATAATAGAGGCCCACAGACAAAGTGAAGATTAACTGTTTAGAATCACAAAGAATATAATCAAATATTTTTCTAATTTGAACAAAACCCACAAAAAAAGGACATCATTGGCAAGAATGAAAGAACACAGTGTGCCTATTAATCGGGGTTAACCCTAAAAGAAAGAAGCTAAAAAAAGGATATTGAAAATAACAAAGTTTAAACAGGGAGAAAAAAATACAGATCTGAGAATGTAAAAAGAGAATGAAAAGGTAACACACCTCGGCCCAACAAAAGAAAGTTAAAAGTGTAATGATTATTCTCCAAGTAGATTTTATGGAGTCATTGACAAATAGTAACTAATGACTCTGAAAAGAAAATCCTGACAAGTAACAAAAAGTATAATGCATGCAGAAAAGATAAAGAAGCAAGAATGCAAAAGAATGCATAGTAAACTCAAAGAGCTCCAGGGCAGCAGGGCAGGCTCTGTACTGTTAAGGAAACAGGGGTTGCTGCTAGGGGAGAAAAGGAGTGACCACTAATGGTTACAGGGTTTCTTTTTGGGGTGATGAAAATGTTCTGCTATTAGATACTTCCTTCCACCCCACAAAAGCATGGTCTCATTTTTTTTTTTTTTTAATTCCATTGTCCGGGGCCCCTGGGTGGCTGGCTCAGTTGGTTAAGCGTCTGCCTTCAGCTCAGGTCATGATTCCAGGGTCCTGGGACTGAATCCCACATCAGGCTCTCCACTCAGCAGGGAGCCTGCTTCACCCTCTTCCTCTGCCTGCTGCTCTACCTACTTGTGCTCTCTCGGTCTCTCTCTGTCAAACAAATAAACAAAATTTTTTAAAAAATAAAAAGGAGGGGTGCCTGGGTGGCTCAGTGGGTTAAAGCCTCTGCCTTCGGCTCAGGTCATGATCGCGGGGTCCTGGGATCGAGTGCCACATTGGGCTCTCTGCTCAGCGGGGAGCCTGCTTCCTCCTCTCTCTCTGCCTACTTGTGATATCTCTCTCTGTCAAATAAATAAATAAAATCTTAAAAAAAATAAAATAAAAAGGAGGGGCACCTGGGTGGTTCAGTCATTAAGCGTTTGCCTTCGGCTCAGGTCATGATCCCAGAGTCCTGAGATAGAGCCCCGCATCGGGCTCCCTGCTTGGCGGGAAGCCTGCTTCTCCTTCTCCCACTCCCCCTACTTATGCTCCCTTTCCCCCTATCTCTCTCTCTGTCAAGTAAGTAAATAAATCTTTAAAAATAAAAAATAAAAAGGAAATGGTTTACAACATCACATCTCCAGAAAAAATCAAAATCTTAACAAGGTGATGTGGTGATGAAGGTGACCTTTGGGGAAAAAGCCACCAAATCTAGAAGGATCAAAATTGAAAAATACTATACATTTCTTAATGTACACAGCATCAGTTCTGCATGAAGTACTGGGTGTGAACTCTGACTACAGTGCGGACAAGTAGCAAGCCCCAAATATCAAAAAACAGAGGAAGGAGACCATTCCTGAGAGAATCTGGGTATAGCGAGAACAAAAAGTTCTCTTTCTCAGATTCTTGGACAGAGTGAAGGAAAATTCAAGACTAAATTAACCAATGAAAAAACACTGGATAGAATAACAAAAACTGGTGTTTTTTCTTTTTAAGATTTTATTTATTTATTTGACAGAGAGAGAGAGCGTGCACAAGTAGGCAAGGAAGAGGCAGAAGCAGGCTCTCCACTGAGCAGGGAGCCTGACGCAGGGCTAGATCCCAGGATGCTGGAATCATGACCTGAGCCGAGGGCAGCTGCTTAACCGACTGAACCACCCAGGTGCCCCCAAAACTGGTATTTTCAATAAGAGTTTTACAGCAGGGGCGCCTAGGTGGCTCAGTCATTAAGCATCTGCCTTCAGCTCAGGTCATGATCCCAGGGTCCTGGGATCGAGCCCGGGCATTGGGCTCCCTGCTCTGCAGGAAGCCTGCTTCTTCCACTCCTGCTTGTGTTCCCTCTCTTGCTGGCTCTCTCTCTGTCAAATGAATAGACAAAATCTTTAAAAAAGAAAAAAAAAAGTTTTACAGCAAAAGATTTGTTTTAATTAAATTTTTTTCACCATAAAACTGGCTAACACATTCAGAAAAAGAATATAATTTAAAAATAATTATTATCTTAAATAAAAAAGAAATCGGTACAAATCCCAGTCACTTTTCTAAGGTCTTGTTCCTGAACAAGACAAGGATGTCAGGGGTGCCTGGCTGGCTGAGTTGGAAAAGCATACAATTCTTGATCTCAGGGTTGTGAGTTTGAGCCCCATACCAGGTATAGAGATTACTTAAGTGAAAAGAAGGACAGATGGATGGAAGGAAAAAGAAAAAAGGAAGGGACAAGGATGTCTAAGTCTGGCCTCACCACCTCTCTTCAACATTATACTTGAGGTTCTAGTCAAGGCAATTAGGCAAGAAAAAAGAAAAGGCATTCGCAGTAGGAGAAAAAAATACAATTATCTCTATTTATTTGTAAATGACACAATCTTGTATACAGAAAATCCCAGGGATACATAGGTGGCTCAGTCAGTTAAGCATATGTCTAAGGCTCACGTCGTGACCTGGGACTGAGTCCCATATGGGGCTCCTTGCTCAGCGGGGAGCCTCCTTCTCCCTCTCCTTCTGTCTGCCACTCTCCCTGCTTGTGCTTGCTCTCTTGCTGACAAGTAAAATCTTAAAAAAAATTTTTTTAAATAATAAAAAATAAAAATAAATCTTGAGAAAAACAGAAAACAAAACAAAACAAAAATCAAAATAAATTAAAGACCTAAGTCTAAAACCTAAAATTACAAAACTCTTAAAATAAAACAGGGGTGGCCTGCCTTGGTCTAGTTGGGCTGCTAAAACAAAGTATCACAAACTAGGTAGCCTACAGAGAGTTCTGGAAGCTCAAAGTTTGAGATCAGGGTGAGGGACCTCTTCCTGGTCTACAGAATTTTCATTGTATTCTCACATGGTGGAAGGAACTAGAAACTCTGTTGGGTCTGCTTTGTAAGAGCACTAATCCTACTCATGAGAATTCAGGGCTCCACCCTCATGAACTAACCACCTCTCAAAGGCCCCAACTCCAAATACCATTACAGTTGGCATTAGGAGTTCACCAAATAAATTTGGATTGGGGGTTAAGGGAGGGACACAAAAATTCAGACTATTGCAGGAGTAAATCTTCATGACCCTAGACTTGGTAATAAATTCTTAACTGACACCAAAAGCACAAGCAACAGAAGAAAAAAAAAAAAAACAGATAAATCTGATTGGGTCAAAATTAAAGCCTTTGGGGCGCCTGGGTGGCTTAGTGGTTAAGCTCTGCCTTCGGTTCAGGTCATGATCTCAGGGTCCTGGGATCAAGGCCCATATATATCCGGCTCTCTGCTCACCAAAGAGATGGCTCTCCCTCCCATCCCCCTACCACTCTGCCTACTTGTGCTTTTAAAATCTTAAAAAAATGGGGCGCCTGGGTGGCTCAGCAGGTTAAAGCCTCTGCCTTCAGCTCAGGTCATGATCCCAGAGTCCTGGGATCGAGCCCCGCATCGGGCTCTCTGCTTGGCTGGGAGCCTGCTTCCTCCTCTCTCTCTCCCTGCCTGCCTCTCTGCCTACTTGTAATCTCTATCTGTCAAATAAATAAATCTTTAAAAAAAAAAAAAAAAAAAAATCTTAAAAAAAAAATTAAAGCCTTTGTCCTTCCTTTTTACTTTGGTAGTAAAAAGGTAGGAGGGCCTGGCTGGCTCAGTAAATAGAGCATGTGACTCTTGATCTTGGGGTTGTGAGTCTGAGCTCCATATTGGGGGTAGAGTTTACCTTAAAATAAATAAATAAATAAATAAATGTAAAAAGGCAATTTATAGAATGGGAGAGAATATTTGTAAATCATATATCTAATAAAGAATCTGTAAAGAATATATAAATAACTCTTACAACTCAATAATAAAAGACAAATATCCCAATTTAAAAATGGACAAAGGAGGGGTGCCTGGGTGACTTAGTTAAGCATCTGCTTTCAGCACAGGTCATGATCGCAGGGTACTGGGATCAAGCCCCTCATCGGGCCCCTCTGCATGGCTGGGAGCCTGCTTCTCCCTCTCCCTCTGCCTGCCGCTCTGCCTAATTGTGCACTCTCTCTCTCAATAAATAAAGTATTTTTAAAAAATATATAAATAACTTAATAAAATTAAAAAGGGCAAAGAATCTAAATAAATAGACATTCCTCACTCCCCCCAAAATACGAATGGCCAATAAACACATGAAAAGATGTTTAACATCATTAGTCATTAGACAAATGGAAAACAAAACCACAATGGGATACCACTTCACACCGAATAGGACAGCTATGAAAAAAAAAAAAGGAAAATACCAAATGTTAGTGAAGAAGAAACTGGAACCCTATACAACTCCTACACACTGGTGGTGGGAATGCAAAATGGTGCAGCCACTTTGGAAAACGGTTTGGCAGTTCTTCAAATGGTTAAACATCAAGCTACCATATGAACCTAGCTAATGAAAAATAGGTCTACAAAAACTTGCACACAAATGTTCATGGCAATATTATATCCAACCTGAAATGTAATGAAGTACTCATAAATACAACATGGATGAGCCTTAAAAACATGAGAAATGAAAGAAGCCAGTCACCAAAAAAAACACATATTATAGAAGGCTATTTACATTAAATGTGTAGAAAATGCAAATCTATAGAGACAGAAGCACATAAGGAGTTGTCTAGGGCTGGGACAAGGAGGAGACAGTAGAGAGGTGACAACTAGAGGGTACAGAGTTTCTTTCTGAGATGATAAAGACATTCTAAAATTGATTCTCATGATGATTGCACGTATCTGTGAATATACTAAAAAAATCAAATTATACACTTTACTTTTAAAGACTTAATTATTTTTAGAGAGAGAGTGAGCGAGCAGGGGGGAGGGAGAGAGTCTTAAGCATATACATGCTGAAGTACATGTACAGTACTGTACTACATACTAAAAAAAAAAGCCATGTGTGAATGGACTCATGCAATTCAGACCCATGTTGTTAAAGGTCAGTTGTATATAGTCTGGTGTCCTGATTCTTTCATCCAACATGATGTATTCTCCAAGTTGAGCACAGAGCCCAATGCGGGGGGGGGGGGGGGCTCAATCAGGCTCAGTCTCATGACCCTGAGATCACTGCGCCACCCAGGTGCTCCCCAAATCATACATTTTAAAATGTATGAATTATACCGTATGCAAATTACATTTCTTTTTTTTTTTTTTTTAAAGATTTATTTATTTGAGAGTGCACGGGCATGCACAGGGACGGGTAGAGGGGAAAAAAATCCCAAGCAGACTGCGCTGAGGGGGGAGAAGTACGATAGGACAGAACTTGACGTTTGATGTCAGGACCTCAAGAACATGACCTGAGCCAAAATCAAGAGTCAGATGCTCATCTGACTGAACCATCCAGGCACCCCACAAATTTTATTTCATTTTTTTAAAAATATTTTATTTATTTGACAGAGAGAAATCACAACTAGGCAGAGAGGCAGGCAGAGAGAGAGGAGGAAGCAGGCTCCCCGCGGAGCAGGACCCCCAGGACCCTGGGATCATGACCCGAGCCGAAGGCAGAGGCTTTAACCCACTGAGCCACCCAGGCGCCCCCACAAATTTTATTTCAAAAAGTGTGGCTTGTTTTGTTTTTTAAAGTTAAGTCCCTGAGGCAGGAAATGTACTAGGTGAGCCTGGAGCACCTTGGAATGGGAGGAAAGGAAAAAGAAAAAAGGGAAGAAAGAGAGGGAGGGAGGGAAGGAGGAAGGGGAAGGAAGAAGGAAGGAAGGAGTAAGTCAAAGGGACATAGGAACCAACTGAAAGAGCTCCCAATGGCCAAAACTGCTAACAATTTGAGAAAAAAAATAAAGTAGCATTAGATTATAACCCAAAATGTAAAATTAATAGCCATGAGTCATACTGATATAAATGGGAACAGACAAACTTCCTAAGCAGAATTCTAAATAATTTATATAAATACTCTCACACTTCCCACTCCTTAAGGGGTAGACAAAACAACTTGCTCCCAAGGAGTACATTATGAAAAAAGAAAAATAATTTTATGATGGGGACACCTGATAAATAATACCTCAGTGGAACAAGGTCAATGTCAACAGTGTTGTCATGTTGACAACCAATATAACATAATAACACGGCACTTTATTTTTGTGGTCTTCCTCCCAAAACCCCAGTCTAATTGCAGCAAAAACATTGGATAAATCCCAAAATATCTGACCAGTACTCCCCCCAACAGTCATGGTCACCAAAAACAAACAGAAACTGTTAAAACCCACAGAAGCCTATGAAGACATGACAACTAAATATAATGTGGTATGCTCTGATGGGATCCCAAAACAGAAAAAGAATCGTATGTAAAAAACTCAGGGAAAATGAATCAAGCAGGACTTTAGCTAGTGTATCAATACTGATTCTTTAATTGTGACAACAAATGTGAAATGTTAATAACAGGAGGAACTGGGTGTTGTGGATTTTACGGGAAAATTCTGTACAATCTTTGTAATTTTTCTATATATCTAAAAATATTTTTTTAAAAGTTAAGTCCTTTTTATTTTAGTATTTAAATACATTGCTTTGTAATACATGAATGATATGGTTTTAAAATTTTGACTGTTTTCAAAGAAATGTTCAGGGGCTTGGAAAATGCATCATGCTGGATGAAAGAATCAGGACACCAAACGATATACAACTGACCTTTAACAACATGGGTCTGAATTGCATGAGTCCAATCATACATGCCTTTTTTTTTTTGTATGTAGTACAGTACTGTACATGTACTTTTTTTCTCTTACTGTAAAAATTCAGCATATATAACATACAAAATATGTGTTGCCTGCTTATGTTATTGGCAAGGTATCTGGTTGAGAAGTTTGGGGGGTAGTCAAAAATTGTATGCAGATTTGAATGTGTGAGAGGTTGGTACCCTGAACCCCATGATGTTCAAAAGTCAACTGTAAGGGTGCCTGGGTGGCTCAGTGGGTTAAAGCCTCTGCCTTCGGCTCAGGTCATGATCCCAGGGTCCTGGGATCAAGCCCCGCATTGGGCTCTCTGCTCTGCAGGGAGCCTGCTTCACTTCCTCTCTCTCTGCCTTCCTCTCTGCCTGCTTGTAATCTCTCAAATAAATAAATGAAATCTTAAAAAAAAAAAAAAGTCAACTGTAATGTAATCCCAATTTTATTAGGAAAAAATGTGCCAAAATGTTGACAGCAGATATCCTTAGGTACTAGCACTATGGGTGAAACTTCTGGGGGTATATGTGCCTTTCTGTATTTCCAGATTTTCTATAATAAAAAGCTGACACAATTCTCAAATCATATTGTTTATTTGGATGTTACAAATTGTACCAAGTTCAGAAGAGCACATTCATTAGTTCTTAGCTAAAGCCCTTGGAATCAGAGGTGTTTCAGAATTCAGTACTTTTCAGGTTTTACAAAGGTAACAGAATGCAGCATACGACACCCCTGGCAAGGTCTGGTGCCATATCCAGCAATCCAATACTAGTATTTCAATACCAGTATTCCCACTGAATGGGAAAAATAAAGGCTATATATAGCCTCAAGATAGTTCAAGGTTTTACCCTGAAGGAGTTACAAAAGAATCCAAAAAGGCCTAAGACTTTAAACTGTGAATTAGGACAGTGGATCTGTAAGAGGCTTCTGGTCTGTAGGTGGACTTCCAAGTCATAGAACCAATTCCAGCAATTAAGAGCTCCTGCCCTCATGGCTTTGCTGAAACAAGAACTCAGCAGTTCCAAGTGTGAGGGATACAGACCATACTCGGAGATGATGAGATAGAAAAGGGCAAAGAAAATGCACTTCAAAGATTTTATTTATTTGTGACGGAGAGAGAGGGAGTGAGCACACAAGCAGGGGGAGTGGCAGGCAGAGGGAGAAGCAGGCTCCCCACTGAGCAAGGAGCTGATGCAGGACTGGATCCCAGGAGACTGGGATCCTGATCTGAGCCAAAGGCAGATGCTTAACCCACTGAGCCACCCAGGTGTCCCAAGAATGCACTTGTGCAAAGGGCAAGGCAGGTCTTCTGTCAGAGGAAGAGCACAGTGGGCTACCAGGCAGCTCTCTGAAGATCATCATTATTTCAACTAAGCCCAACGAGACTGTACTTCTGATATGTCTGATAATTACATGAGTTGTGTCACTTCGTGGCTCTTCTGAGCCTTGCAGATCTAGCCAACATGCATATATATTTTTTAAAATTTAGATGTACAGACCCATTTATTAAAGATTCAAAATGCTAAGAATTATTAGCACATTTTTAAGAACAAGTGAAATTTATGGAGAATAAACGTAGCACTCAAATGATTACAGAAGACAGAAACACTTAACATTACCTTCCAGCTTATACTTACTTCATAGTGTTGATTTACAAATATAAAATGTAAATAAAACATTACCTACCACTGCACTGTAGAAACATACTTTTTTTATTTGTATGTGTGTTTTGTTTTGGGGGGTTTTTTTGTTGTTGTTGTTGTTTTAAGTAGCCTTCATGCCCAATATGGGGCTGGAACTCACAACCCTGAGATCAAGACTCGGAGCTTAACGGACTGAGCTTCCCAGGCATCCCTGCAACAGGCTTACTTTTTTTTTTTTTAAGATTTTATTTATTCATCTGACAGAGAGACAGCATGAGAGGGAACACGAGCATGTGGAGCGAGAGAGGGAGAAGCAGGCTCCCCATTGAGCAGGAAGCCTGACATGGGGCTCAATCCCAGAACTCTGGGATCATGACCTGACTAAAGGTAGACGCTAACAACTGAGCTGCCCAGGCTTACTTTTTAACATAGGCTTACTTTTTTTTTTTTTTTTTAAGATTTTATTTATTTATTTGACAGAGAGAGAGATCACAAGTAGGCAGAGAGGCAGAGAGAGGGGGAAGCAGGCTCCCTGCTGAGCAGAGAACCCGATGTGGGGCTTGATCCCAGGACCCTGGGATCATGACCTGAGCTGAAGGCAGAGGCTTTAACCCACTGAGCCACCCAGGCGCCCCAACATAGGCTTACTTTTTTTTTTTTTTTAAGATTTATTTATTTATTTGTCAGAGAGAGGGAGAGAGAGCGAGCGAGCACAGGCAGACAGAGGCAGAGGGAGAAGCAGGCTCCCTGCCGAGCAAGGAGCCCGATGTGGGACTCGATCCCAGGACGCTGGGATCATGACCTGAGCCGAAGGCAGCCGCTTAACCAACTGAGCCACCCAGGCGTCCCCATAGGCTTACTTTTTAACATGGCTTTGCTACAACAAGCAATACGGTGTCCACTCAAGGTAGTGGACATTATAATTCCAACAATCTGTGAAATCTCTGTTCTATTTAAGAGAGTTTAAAAAGGCAAAAATAGCTGCTGTATTAGTTACAATTCCATTACATGAGTCTTACAGCAGATGACTGTCCTAACCTCCAAATGAATACAGGCCAAACTCAGTAACTTGCTTCTAACGACAAAAGAAGGGGTAGGGGTTGGGGGATCGAAGTGATGGTATGTCTTTCCAGGTTAGGTCATAAAGGTATTCTTTCTCTCTGGAAGAACCTGGCCAACCACAATGTCCTAACTATACTCAAAACAGCCTAGTTGGAGAAGCCTCCAGGGGGAGAAAGTGAGGCCTAATCTCTTATCCCCCTGCCACTAACAACTGCCAGCCCTGTGAGTGAGAAGCAGATCTCCTAGCCTCAGACAACTCTTCAGATGTCTGTAGCCCCAACTGAGATCTTGCCTGCAACATCATCAGTCCTTGAGCCAGAACTGTCCAGCTAGGCCCACTCCTCAATTTCTGATCAAGAGAAAGTATGAGATAACAAATTTTTATTGTTGTTTTAAGTCACTAAGTTGTACGGCATTTATCACATAGCATTAGATTAGCAATAGAGCAATGGAATGAGGAAAACAAGATAACGGAAAACTTTATAGACATCATGTGGTCTGGAAAAGAAATGAAAGAATATGAAGAGTACTCAAGAACTTCTTCCCTCCAGATATGGAATATTAACAGCACTGCAAAGCAACAGGATCAATGACAGAAAAATGAGGAAAGTCTTTTCCGACACTGTCAGCAGTATGCCTTTTTAAAGCAAAATAATTTTGAAATACAGACATACACAATATGCATGATTCTCACAACACCAAATTAAAAAAAAAAAGACACAAAAGAAAACAAACTGTAGGGCCAATTTATGTAAAATACAAAACCAGACAACTAATCTATATGTTAGAAGTCAGGAAAATAGTTACTCAGGTGGGTAAGGGGTGCAGGCAAACGTAGGCAGGCTTCTATAATGCCAATTACGTTGTTTCTAGATCTGAGTACTGATTACCTAGGTGTGTTCAGTTTGCAAAAACTTATTGGGCGGAACAATTAAGATACGTATAACACTTGGCTAACTATATATTTCAATAATACATCGTCAAAAAAATCTTCGAGCAGATAAAATATTATTTATTACTGTTATCAGGAATAATAACTGAACCCATAATTAATGTTTTTCTTCAGCTACAGGCTTCTCATAAAAAACTTGACTATCACAAAGGAATGTGACAGTTTCATCCTATACATTAAGCCACACACACACAAAAATCAAGTTCATACTTACTACAGCAACAAGGAGATGAATGCTTTCTATGCAGAAAACTGTGAGAGTCTTAGGAAAGAGAGTAGTACCTCTCCACCTCTACCTGTATCCTCACCCTCCACCCCCACAGATAAAGCAAGACTGGCTTTCCCCTACCCTCTCAATACATACTATCCTCTGGGTACTACCCTCTCCCTCTGCCCCATTAGGTGATCATAAAGAACTTGAGGGCAAGCCCATCTTTCCACCCTCAGGAAGGCTGTAAGCCCTGAAGGCTCCATCACGAGGCTGAGGAAAATGGAAATTCTAAGATTATGAGTTTCAGAATACTTACAAAGTGTAACCTGAATAACTGGAAAATTTATTATCATAAGGTCTTTCAAAATTTAATTGAAAACCTAAGGAATAAAAATAAAATATTGCTTAACTTTCAATGTTTAACATCATTAATTCACTCACCATGGTGACACTATTTGACCCTTTGAGAAGTACTTTTATAATTATCTAGGAAAAAAGGGCACACTAGGGAAAATACACACACACATATACACAAGCAGACGTCTAAACTGTAAGCAGCCTACTTTATTGCTGAAGGCTCCTCCGAGATAAGGGTTGTGCCTGACTCATATTTTTATCCCAGCAAGTGCTTAACACCATTTATTAAGAGTCACTCCCATTTTAACTGCCAGATAGCCACTGCCTACTGAAAGCACATCAAACATACAAGGCACAAGACCCATCAAAACAAGCTCTCCACCTCCCACCTATTAGAATGGCTACTATCAAAACAGAAAAGAAAACAAAACAGAACAAAGCCAAAAAACACAGAAAATAAGTGATGGTGAAAATGTGGAGAAATCAGAACCTTTGCATGGCACTGTAAAATGGTGCAACTGCTTTGAAAAACAGTATGATGGTTCCTCAAAAAAGTAAACCTAGAACTATGATACAATCTGGCAAGTCCACTTCTGACTACATAGCCAAAGGAAGTGAAAGCAGAGTCTTACAGAGGTATCTGTACATCTATGTTAAAAGTAGCATTATTCACAACAGCCAAAAGGTGGAAGTAATCCAAGTGTGCCTGAGTGAATAAATGGGTAAGAAAGAAGGAAATCCTGCCATTTGCAACAACATGAAAGAAACTTGACGACCTTATGCTCACTTATGAGGTAAAATTCATAGAAACAGAAAGTAGAATGGTGGTTACCAGGGGTGAGAGAAGGGGAGAATGCAGTTGTTTAATGGGCAGAGTTTCAGTTTTGCAAGGTGAAAAAGTTCTATAGATTTGTATATTAACGTGAATATATTTTTACTAATTATACATTCAAAAATGGATAAAATGGTAAATTTTATGTCATGTGCATTCTACCACTAAAAAATAATTTTAAAACCCCCAAACCAACCTTACAAGTTACCTACTTATACAGCTGTCCAGCCTGTACCTCCCAGTTTTCATTTCAATGCTTTATTCTCTAGTCCCATATTGGGATGCAAGAAAAATTGCTCTCAGGATTAAACAGTGAGTTAGTTGATGTAGTCATTTCAACACTCATAAGACATGATCCCTGCTTCACTGAAAAGTGAAATGAGATTCTGAGAAGTTAAATGACATGCTCTAAGTCACCCAGCTATTAACGCCAAAGCCAAGATTTTAAATGAAGTTTCTAAATTGATAAATGAAACATGTTCCCTGCTACTCTTAAAGAGGCTTATAATTTAGTAAAGAACTTATTTCTTCCCTGAATTCAAATTGAGGGAATTTTCAAATAATATAGGGAAAAGAATGGAAATGTGAGAAGGTGGAAACTATGAACAGCACAGAGCCAGCCAGCCTCAATGTACCATCACTGGCACGTTCTATCTGGCTGATTCCAGGAATATTTGCTGAGCACCTGCTATGTGCACATATGCAATGTGAGTACTAGGTGCTGGGGATGCATCAGGGAACAAAGTCGTCTCTCTCAAGGAGTAGAGCCAGTCCCTTGATTCATGTCTAGCTGGCTTTCAAGCACAAAACAGCTGTCTCAAATTTTCTTCCCCCTTTCCAAGCCTCTGACCCTTCATACAATGCACTCGTAATAGATGCCTGACCTTTCCTTCTACTTGACTCAGAAGCTAATGGTACTTGGCAAAAAAAATCTCTTACATATACTCAGTTTCACATGGTTTTACAGTGACATCTGTTCCCACAGCATCCTGCAAAACTGCATCAGAGATAACGAAGGTACAACAGTCAAAGACCTGTTCCTTTTTCCTTCGTTGGGGCCTTCTTCCCACAAATATCCCCTCTTCTAACACCGCCAACCTAGCGAGCAGAAAATATATGACAAGATGATGAAGTTCACTAAAGAAATTGAATCTGTGAGGGGCGCCTGGGTGGCTCAGTGGGTTAAGGCCTCTGCCTTCGGCTCGGGTTGTGATCCCAGGGTTCTGGGATTGAGCCCCGCATCGGGCTCTCTGCTCAGCGGAGAGGCTGCTTTCCTCCTCTCTCTCTGCCTGCCTCTCTGCCTACTTGTGATCTCTCTCAGTCTGTCAAATAAATAAATAAAATCTTTAAAAAAAAAAAAAAAGAAATTGAACTGTGAAACAGAATCAGAAAGACTCCATCAAGAGTATGAAAAGACAACTCTAGGAATGGAGAAGGTATATGTAAATCATAAATCTAAAAAGACTGATGTCCAGGACTATTAAGAACTCCTATTACATACTAAAGACACAAATCTGTCAATTAGGTGTCCAACTTTTGGTTTCAGCTCTGGTCATGATCTCAGAGTCCTGAGATGGAGCTCCATGTTCAGCTCTGCACTCAGCATGGAATCTGCTGGAGATTCTCTCTCCCTCCCCCTCTTGTGTGCACACATGCTCCCTGAAATAACAGAATCTTCAAAAACAAAACAAAACAAAAAACAACAAAAAATCTCAGAAATCTCAATATAAAAATCTGCAAAACCCTGAACACTTCACAAGATGGTCAAAAGGCTAACAACCAAAAAGTAATCTGAAGACCTAAAAAGGTCAGGGAGATGGCAAACAAACCTCACAATGCATACCATTTCACACCTACCAGCATGGCTAAAACCTTAGTTCTAGAAAATATCAAATGCTGTTGAGGATATGGAGCAGTCTAAACTCTAATACACTGCTAGTGGGTATGAATATGACTTAACCTCTTTAGAAAACTGGATGGCAGTAGCCACAGCGGACTCCCCACTGAATCTATGCATACCCTGGTACAGCCACTCTGCTCCTAGGTATATGCCCATCAGAAATGTGTATACATGCTCACCAAACCACACTGCACTACCATGTTTATGGTAGCCTACTAATAATGATCAAAAACTAGGAAGAATCCAAATGAATGTTAACAGGATGAAGAACTGTGGTATAGTCACACCACAGAATACTAACACTACAATGAGAATGAATTTTCACAACTGCAAAAGCGTGATGCTGAATAAAAGAAGCCAGATAAAAAGCAATCATGTTATATGCTTCTATTCAAGTAAAGTATAAGACAGAATGAATCTATACTACATATCAGGACAGAGTCACCTATGTATCTATGGAGAATGATGGGAAGGGAGTTCAAAGGAGCTTCTGAGTTGCTGAGGTTCTGCTGATCTGCACACTGGTTATTTACATGAGTGTGTTTTGTTTGAGAAAATTTATTAAGCTGTAATCTTATGATATGTACACTTTTCTGAATATGTTATACTTCAATAAAAGTAAAAAATAAAAAGGGGGTGGAGGCTAAAAAGAATAATTATCACAAAATTGAGGTTAGTAGTTGACTCCAGAAGGGGATTTCAAGAGGCATCTCTAAGGTACTAACGATGTTCTAGTTTATGACTTGCATGATTATAATCGCTTCTCGGCCTTTTGGCTAAGATCAAGTGTAGTATGACTTGCATGATTACATATACTACTTAAATATTATTCTTTAAACAGTATATATGTTTGAATACCTCAAAATAAAGAGGTAAGAAATACAATACTCCAATAAATACAGAAATAAATTCCTAGAAAAATATGAATTATCAAGAAAAAATAGAAAATGTAGTTATATAACCATTTTTTTTAAGAACTCTGAATCAGTACTTTAACATGTTCCCACCAGAAACAAAATAAAGCGAAACAACAAACCACTCAAGTCCAGACTTCTTTATAGGCAAGTTCTACCAAACTTATGTGAATCAATCATTTCAATTTTACAGAAATAAAAATAATGGGAAAAAAGAAGAAACACTTCCTGATTTTGTAAGGGTGGTCTTTTTTTTTTTTTTTTTTTAACAGATTAGAGAGGGAATGTGAAGTGTGTGGTGGGGGGGGGGGGTGTAACAGAAAGAATCTCCAGGAGACTCTCACTCAATGGGGAGCCAGATGTGGCCTAATCCCACAACTCCAAGACCATGACCCAAGCTGAAATCAAGAGTGGGATGCTTAACAAACTGAGCCACCCAGGTGCCCCAGAATAATCTAATTTTTTTTTTTAAGATTTTTTTTTTTTTAAAGATTTTATTTATTTATTTGACAGACAGAGAGATCACAAGTAGGCAGAGAGGCAGGCAGAGAGAGAGGAGGAAGCAGGCTCCCTGCAGAGCAGAGAGCCCGACGCGGGACTCGATCCCAGAACCCTGAGACCACGACCCGAGCCGAAGGCAGCGGCCCAATCCACTGAGCCACCCAGGCGCCCCCAGAATAATCTAATTTTGATACTCAAGCTAGACGTGAACATGAAAGCATGAGAAAGGAAAAACAACAGGCCAATTTCATTCATGAACACAATGAGGAAACTCTAATTATTTATTAGCAAACCAAATGCGGCAATATATAATAAAGATAACACATTGTGACCAAGCTGGGTTTAATCCCAGAAACGAAAAACTAGCTCAGCATTTAAAAACCCTATTAATGCAATCTGAAATTTTTAACAGATGAGAGGAGAAAAATCTACATGAAAGTTTCTGTAGATACAGTAAAAAAGCATGTGGAAATTCAACACTCAGGAAAAAAGAAACAGAAAAAACCCTGAAAAAGAAAACCTAATAAGGAAAACTACACTAAAATAGCCCCTCCCCCATTTGATTAGCGCTTTCCTTTTATCAGAACAACTCTGCAGATGCTACTATCACCACTGCTCTCAAGATGAAAGAAATCTAAGTAATGGGCACACCTTGGTGGCTCAGTTGGTTAAGCGTCTGCCTTTGACTCAGGTCAAGACCCAGCATCCTGGGATTGGTCCCGCATTAGGCTCCTTGAGCACGGAGCCTGCTTCTCCCTCTGCCTGCTGCTCCCCCTGCCTGCTGCTCCCCCTGCTTATGTGTGCATGCATATGCTTTCTCTCTCTCTCTAATAAATAAATATATATATACATATTTTTTTTTTTTAAAAAGAGAGAGAGAAGAAAAGAAATTTAAGTAATGAAAAGAAAAGCTGTCAGGATTTTCAGATGATATGCTTGTCTTGAAAATATTTAAACACAAATTATTGCAGTAAGAGTTTAGCGAAGTTGTGGAACATAAATCATTTTTACAAAAATCAGGTGCATTTCTACAAACAGCCACAAACAGATAAAAACTACCACAGTGGGTGCCTGGGTGGCTCAGTGGATTAAGCCTCTGCCTTTGGCTCAGGTCATGATCTTAGGGTCCTGAGATGGAGGCCCGCATCAGGCTCTCTGCTCAGCAGGGAGCCTGCTTCCCCCTCTCTCTGCCTGCCTCTCTGCCTACTTATGACCTCTCTCTGTCAAATAAATAAATAAAATCTTCAAAAAAAAAAAAGACAAGTTAAAAAAAAAAATTACCACAGCCACAACAAATATAAGGTACCAAGGAATAAATTATTTATTGTAAAGATTTTAATATTGGGGGGGGGGGGAAATGAGCAGGGGGGAGGGACAGGGCAAGAGGGAAAACCAGACTCCCTGCTGAGCAGGGAGCCCTACCGGGGTCTCCATCCCCACACCCTGGAATCATGACCTGAGCTAAAGACAGATGCTTAACCGACTAAGCCACCCAGGAGCCCAGGAACAAATTTAACAAAAGATGTACAAAAATAATAGCACAAAAATTTGCTGGAAAGACTACTTAGGAAAACAGAGTGGCATTACCTAGTGAACACGTATGCATATGCCCTATCACCCAGCAGTTCTACTACTGGAGATGTGTCCAAAGAAACTTTTTTTTTTTTAAGATTTTTTTATTTATTTGACAGAGAGAGAGATCACAAGTAGTCAGAGAAGCAGGCAGAGAGCGGGGGAAGCAGGCTCCCCGCTGTGCAGAGAGCCCGATGTGGGGCTCGATCCCAGAACCCTGGGATCATAACCCAAGCCAAAGGCAGAGGCTTTAACCCACTGAGCCACCCAGGCACCCCCAAAGAAACTCTTGTACACCAGAACGACTGTAATAAAAAGAAACAACCCAAATGTCCACTAATCCCTGATGGGTAAATTGCAGTATATTTATACATGAGACCTAATAAGCCACGAAAATGAGTAACAATATCAAAAACGTAACAATGAGTGAAAAAAGCTAGTTGAAGAGTATGTATATGATCCCACTCATACACATGATGGTGCTTAATGGGTGATAAGCTCTCAAAGAAGTAAGAGTCATGGTGGTAGTTGTGCAGAACAAACTGGAGGAGCAAGAGACTGATGGCAAAGAGACCAGACAGAAATAAAACCTCAAGGAAACACAAAAAAAATCACCAGACCAATGGTCTCTTAGGGAAATTCTACCACTGAAAGATAAGGTAATCCTAATGCTATCGTGGAACACAGAAAAAGAAAACTTCCAAATTCACTTTATGAAGAAAGTGTAACAGTAACCAAAAGACTGCACAAAAAAAAGATACAGTAGACTAACATCATTTGTGAATATTAACACAAAACATTAGCAAACACAATCCAGTAGTACATTAAAAAGAATACAGCCTAACCAAGCAGGATTTATTCTAAGAATATAAGCGAGGTTCAATATTAAGAAAATCCATTAATATGGATATAATGCTAAAGAGAAGAAAAATCACATGATCATCGTCACAGAGGCAGAAAAGTGTACATTTGACAAAATTCACCCATTTATGTTAAAAAACAAAAACAGGATGTGATGGATACTTCCTTACATAAATAAAATATACCTCGGCCCAATGCCAGCAGCTTACTTAGTAGGGAAGCATGAGAGACTTTCCTGTTTAAGTCAGAAACCATGAGAGGCCAAAATATCCAATTTACATTTGTATAGATCAGCATTAAATTCTAGGTTGCTACACAGACATTTACCAGTTCTTGAAAACTACATTCTGCCTGCTGGGGTAACCAGAAACACTCTTGGAGTTTCTGTAACTTCTTATAACCATTCTGTCTTACACTTTCTTGGTGACAGAAAATAAATGGCTCTTTTGAGCAGTTACATCAGAGTGAACAAAGAATCACAAATGTCCTTTCTTTCCAGCTGCTCCTGGACTAAGGAAAAGAATTTAAAACACTTCTAAAGAATATCACTTTTATCATCACATGGATGATAAAGAATCAAAGTTGTCCTAAAAGGATGCTTGAAAACATTAGCAAAATATGGGACAGATATCCCCAAAACTGGGGACGGGTATCCCCAAAAAGGGGACAACTGTTCCTGGCAACAGTCCTAGATTAATCTAGTGTTGCTGTCAACGGTTTTTCGCTGATGTGAAACATCATATCAAACATATTATATGTCTATATGGTCTTGCAAAAACTGACTTACGGGGGGCGCCTGGGTGGCTCAGTGGGTTAAGCCGCTGCCTTCGGCTCAGGTCATGATCTCAGGGTCCTGGGATCGAGTCCCGCATCGGGCTCTCTGCTCAGCAGGGAGCCTGCTTCCCTCCCCCTCTCTCTCTCTCTCTGCCTGCCTCTCTATCTACTTGTGATCTCTGTCTGTCAAATAAATAAATAAAATCTTTAAAAAAAAAAAAAACAAAAAACTGACTTACGGGAAAGGATTACATTGGTCTAAAAAAAATCTTCAACTATGGAACAGAAACAAAGATGATTTAATGGAGGAAATAAAGTTTTATTTGAAGATAAGTCCGCATTGCCAGATTAAAAAGGGAAGGAACATTTTAAATAAGCCCCAAACTAAACATTTTCACATTTCTTTTTTTTTTTTTTTTTTTTTTTTTTAAGATTTTATTTATTTATTTGACAGAGAGAGAGATCACAAGTAGGCAGAGAGGCAGGCAGAGAGAGAGGAGGAAGCAGGCTCCCTGCGGAGCAGAGAGCTCGATGCGGGGCTCGATCCCAGGACCCTGAGATCATGACCTGGGCCAAAGGCAGCGGCTTAATCCACTGAGCCACCCAGGCACCCCTTCACATTTCTTTTGAAGCAATAAATAGCAGTATCCTCAACTCTGACTCAAGATAAAACTCGTGGCCACAGTAAATTCTGTAGGTTTTGCTCCCTACTTTGTAAGCCTGACCTGTCTTCAGTGGAAATTTAGATATTAATTGGGAAATACATTGGTTTTGCTTTATTTTCTTCAGCTGTACAGTAAAACTTTTTCTTCTATAAATAAGATTGTACTAAGTTATCTCTTTTTCAGAATTACTTGTAATCGGGCACCTGGCTGGCTCAGGCAGTGGAGCATGTGACTTTTGATCTCAGCTCAGAGTTATAAATTTGAGGCCCACACTGAATGTAGAGATCACTTAAAAATAAAAAAAGAAATTTTTTAAAGATTTTATCTGAGCAAGAGAGCAAGATTTTTCTGGTGTTGCCTCAAGATTAGATTTGGATTATGCTTCAAATTTTTACCTTATTAAAGGAAAACATGGAGAGAGCAAAGCTATATACACCAAAACCGAATGAAAGACAAGAATTTTTTTTTTAAATGGGCAGAAGTTAGGACCAGACACTTCATCAGTTAAGATATACAACTGGTTAGGGGCGCCTGGGTGGCTCAGTGAGTTAAAGCCTCTGCCTTCGGCTCAGGTCATGATCCCAGCATCCTGGGATGGAGCCCCACATCGGCTTTCTGCTCAGCAGGGAGCCTGCTCTCTCTCTCTCTGCCTACTTGTGATCTCTGTCAAATTAAAAAAACAATAATAAAATCTTAAAAAAAATGATATACAGCTGGTTAATTTGCACAGAAAAAAATCATCATTAGTCACGAAAATGCAAAGTAAAATTATAATGCAATACCACTTATAAAACTCAATCGATAAGGATATAATCAAAAAGACTGACTAAACCAAATTTTGATAAGGCTGTGAAGAACTAGAATGCCTCACACACCACTGACGGAAATGTAAAAAAAAATGGTGTATCTGCTTTGGAAAATAGTTTGAAAGTTTCTTCAAAAGTAAAAATACAACAATTTTCAGAAGAGTCAAGGTATTAGAGCCAAAGGAAGTCTGAGGAACTGCTCCAGCTAAAAGGAGACCAGAGACAGGACAACTAAATGAAATGAGATTGCTGAACACTGTCTAAAGAGTAGGAAGTAATAATGTGTCAGTGTTAATTTCCTGATAGTGATGGTTATATTATGGTTATGGAGGAGACATTCCCTGTTGGGTAAAAATACACATTGAAGTGTTCTGGTGAGATGGGGCACTGTATCAGCAATTTACTCTCAAGTGGTGCAGGCAAATACCTTCTTTGCACTGTCCTTACAATATTTCTAAACATTTCAAATTGTTTAAAAAAAGAATTGTTAAATGTAAAAAAATTTTAAGTGTGTAGCACTGAAAATGTTTACAGAAAAAAAAAATGCCTTCCTCTTTCCACTCTACACTCTTTTTTTTTTTTTAAAGATCTTTTTTTTAAAAGATTTTATTTATTTATTTGACAAAGACAGACACAGGGAAAGAGGGAACACAAGCAGGGGGAGTGGCAGAGGGAGAAGCAGGCTTCCCATGGAGCCGGGAGTACGATGTGGGGCTCGATCCCAGGACCCTAGGATCACGACCTGAGCTAAAGGCAGACACTTAACAACTGAGCTACCCAGGTGCCCCTCCACTCTATACTCTTAACCTATTTCATAAAAGTTTTCTTCACAGCAAATACTAGTAAGTGAAACACTGGTCTACTTTCTCCACTGAAGAGTAAATTCCTCAAGGTCAGGGACTAAGTTCTGTTTACCACACCATTCTCAGTACCCAGAATAGTGGCCCGTACATAGGGTATTCATATTTGTTCAATGAATTAATTTGTAGTCTTGTTACGGTTTAAAATAAAATCATTTTACCATCCTCTCCCCCAAACACACACAATCAAACATTAGAACATTACCACTTGTTCTATGACCCAGCAACTCCCAAGTAACCAAGAGAAATAAAATCAAATATCCACACAAAAACTTACAGATGAATGTATAACAGCATTATTCATAATAGACAAAACCCAAAAACTTCCACATGTCCATAATCTGGTATATCTATTCAGGTAATTGCTATTTAACAAAAAAACCAATAAACTACAGATCCTGGCAATGACACGGATGAATCTCAAAACCACTGAAAATGAAGAAAACACCAGATACAAAAAAATGTATCTTGCATGACTCCATTTTCATGAAAGTTCAACGAGAGGCAAACAGAAAGCAGATCAGGAGTTGCCTGGGGGTGGGAGTGGGGGTGGGAACTGACTGCAAATGACAAGGAGGAACTCTTTGGAATGATGGAAATGTTCTAAAGCTGGACTGTGGTGATGGCTGCACAACTTTGTAAATGTACTAAAAATGATTAAACAGAATACTTAAAATTTTATGAATTTTACAGTGTATTGATATGGCTATTTTAAAAGTTAGAATTGAGGCTAGATACAGCTTCCTTTTGCTTGTGGTTTGGTCAATTTTTAAAAAATCAGTCTCATTTAAAAGGATGAACAAGGCTACATCCTGGAAGCAGGATATCAGCATTTTAAAAGAGCTTGTTAAGCCAGATTAAGGTCCAAACTGCAAAAACCGAGACCCTGATAATTAGTAGAAGCTGCAACCCTCATATTTTTTTTTTTTAAGATTTTATTTATTTATGTGAGAGAATGAGAGAGAGAACATGAGAGAAAAGGTCTGAGGGAGAAGCAGACTCCCTGCTGTGACTCCAGAATCATGACCTCAGCCAAAGGCAGTGGCTTAACCAACTGAGCCACCCAGTGCCCCATCAATCCTCATATTCTATCTGTTTGACCCTGAAGTTGGCCTTAAAGGGAATTCTCAGAATCTGCATCAGACTCATACCTGGCCATCTCTTCAACACCCAGGGTAAAAGGCTCTGGGAGTACCTACCCTTGGAATAACAAACCCATTAAAGCTAGTAATTGAAATAAAGTTGCAAAATTAGAGCTAAAAGAGTTTGAGTTTGTGTAGAGGATACTGACTGCCTGATAAAGAAACTATTAATTTTCTTGGTTAGGATATTCTACAACTTTTTAGTTGTTAACCACAGTTTTATTTCTTACAACAGATACTTACATAAGGGAGGACTATTCTGATATGGCTTGAAATTCTCAAAAATTATTTTAGGGGACATGTGAGAAAAAAAGGAAACAAATATGATCTGCTTAGTATAAAAACTGCTCAGAGGGGGCGCCTGGATGGCTCAGTCGTTAAGCGTCTGCCTTCAGCTTGGGTCATGATCCTGGGGTTCTGGGATCGAGCCCCACATCGGGCCTGCTTCTCCCTCTCCCACTCATCGTCTGTGTTCCCTCTCTCCCGGTGTCTCTCTCTGTCAAATAAATAAATAAAATCTTAAAAAATATATTAAAAACAAAACAAAACTGCTCCGAGATACTTTATTTTCATTTAATAACAACTGAAAGAATAACCCACTTAAAAAATAGATTTGTCTGGGGAACCTGGGTGGCTCAGTGGGTTAAGCCGCTGCCTTCGGCTCAGGTCATGATCTCAGGGTCCTGGGATCGAGTCCCGCATCGGGTTCTCTGCTCAGCAGGAGCCTGCTTCCCTCTCTCTCTCTCTGCCTGCCTCTCTGTCTACTTGTGATCTCTCTCTGTCAAATAAAAAAAAAAAAAAAAAAAAAAAAAAAAATAGATTTGTCCATGGGATGCCTGGGTGGCTCAGTAGGTTGAGCATCCAGCTCTTGCTTTCAGCTCAGGCCATGATCTCAGGGTCATGAAACAGAGCCCAGAGTTGGGCTCCATGAGCTTGGTGTGAAGTTGACTTGAGATTCATACCACCACGACCACCCCCCACCGCCTCCCACTCCTTCCCCACTCATGCACTCACTCACTCTCAAATAAGTATTTTTCTTTTTTTTTAAAGATTTTATTTATTTATTTGACAGAGAGAGAGATCACAAGTAGGCAGAGAGGCAGGCAGAGAGAGAGGAGGAAGCAGGCTCCCTGCGGAGCAGAGAGCCCGATGCGGGGCTTGATCCCAGGACCTTGAGATCATGACCTGAGCCGAAGGCAGTGGCTTAATCCACTGAGCCACCCAGGCGCCCCAAGTATTTTTCTTTTTTAAAAAGTAAAGGATATTCCAAGACACTGAGGTGGGAGAGGACCCAGGTCTTGTCAGGCCCATTTACTTCAAAGGAATAATGATTACAGCATTAACCAGATACTGAGCGCTCAGCACTTTCACCTACATACCTCATTTAATCCTCACAACACTGAGGTGTACACCACTACTCCCTTTCTGCATGAGGGAGTAAGGCTCAGGCTGGATAATCTGCCACAGCTGCATATATAAATGATATATAAATGGTGAAAAACCATGCCCTTACCCACTCCACTGTACAAGCTTCCAGAAAGAAGTTAAACCTTGAAGTGAAGGCTGTGGCCGAGGATCAGAATGCTGGCCTCAGACAATCTGGTCAAGAAATCACTGAGGGTAGGGGCACCTGGGTGGCTCAGTGGGTTGGCCCTCTGCCTCTGGCTCAGATCATGGTCTCAAGGTCCTGGGATTGGTCCCGAGTCGGGCTCTCTGCTCTGTAGGGAGCCTGCTACCGCCTCTCTGCCTACTTGTAATCTCTCTCTCTGTCAAATAAATAAATTTGAAAAAAGAAGAAGAAGTCACTGAGGGAGGGGCACTTAGTGGCTCAGTGGGTTAAGCCTCTGCCTTCAGCTCAAGTCATAATCTCAGGGTCCTGGTATTGAGCTTCCCCCTACCCCTAACATTGGGCTCCCTGCTCAGTGGGCAGACTGCTTCTTCCTCTCCCTCTGCCCCTGCCCCCACTTGTGCGGACTCTCTTAAATAAATAAATAAAATCTTAAAAAAAAAAGTTACTCACAGAGTTGTAGGTTCTTAAGTGTTTACTGTTAGGTTACATAACTTACACATGCTACATATGTATCAAATACCAAATAAAGCTGAAAGATTCTACCCAGTTTAGCTGCCACCCCCATTATACCAGAGACAGAAAAACAAAAGAACCCTAAAAGCAACCCAAAGATCTGTCTGAACTACTTCTCCCCCTTCTCTCCTCTCCTCCTTCCCCACAGGCTCCAAAAGGCAAGGAAAAATTCCAGCCTGGAGAAGAGCAGGGGAAGCAGCACCAAGAACTTGAACCTGGCAAGTCAGCAGTCAATAAGAGACATCTTCTGACTACTGCCACCTCATCCCTCGTCCCTTAGAGAAGTTCAGCCTTTTCAAATGACTCCACCAGCTGACTGGGCCAGAGATGGACACTATCCCAAGCTGCATCAAATTCTCTCTCCCAGGAATTGGATTCAGAGTGCTCTCAGCCACTGGTAGTCAACGTACTAAAGAAACATACCTTGAGGAAGCTAGGATAAGCTCTCTTCTGCCAAATGCATGTGGATGTGGTAAAAGAAAAAAGAAAAAATCCCCAGCCGTGCAGATGCAGAGTGCAAGAAGATTTTGGAAACATCAAGACAGAGGGAGGTAGGGGACTTGGTCTATTTTCTAGTTCCCGGTTACAACTGTGTCCTGAAGTTGTAACTGCGCTTCCCATCCTTGCATTACCATGGGAAAGATCCCTGAATCTTAACCACAAACTCAATTTCCACAATCATTTTCTACAAGGTAGTACATGAAACACTCCAGCACCTTATACCACCTTTCAATTAGTTAGCTCCAAGTCATTCTTCAGATCCCAACTTAAATACCACTTCTGCCAGGACATATTCCGGGTTTACTCAAAACCATCCTAGCTCTCCTTTTAAGCTCTCCAGTAGCACTGTGCAGCTCATCAAACTCAGTCAACACCACAGAGTGAAACCACCCCTTCTGTTCACCACGTTGATCTTACTGCTGGGCACATAGGTCAGATACACACTATTAAGTAAATGGAAATAAAGAAACTGTGGAAGAAGTAGAAAAGATGAGAAGAAATCAACACTACCCTCCTGATAAAAAGTAGGTTTAAGCTGGGGTGCCTGGGTGGCTCAGTCGTTAAGCCTCTGCCTTAGGCTCAGGTCATGATCCCAAGGTGTGGGATCGAGCCCCGCATCCGGCTCCCTCCTCTGCGGGAAGCCTGCTTCTCCCTCTCCCACTCCCTGTGCTTATGTTCCCTCTCTTGCGGTCTCTCTCTGTCAAATAAATAAAATCTTTATTTAAAAAAAAAAAAAAAAAAAGGTAAGTTTAACCCTACCTCTCTCATCCTTTCCAGGTACCCAGTTTTTCCCTCTTCTACCTCCCTACAGGCCCAAGTCATCTATGACAATTATCCTTTTATACTTTGGTGCCAATGCATTCAAGAACCCAGGCTGTAGGAAGCATTTTTCCAGGTAGTTTGGTGCAATAGAGTAAAGCCAAATAAATAATTTTTTTAATCAATAAATATTATTTATTTATCACTCACTCACAGGTTTGGGGTCTAGCTAAATCCCAGTTCTACTATATATTTATTGGTTGTGAACCTTGGACAAATTACCTGAGACCTGGTTTCCTTATCTATAAAGCAAATAATAATAATAAAATAACAAAGAAATAAGCAAATTACCTCAAAGATGAGAATGAAAATTAACCTGGAATCATAGTACCTAAAACAAGGTAGGCATGCAACCAATGTCTGTTAATTGACCATGGTATAACCCTACACCCTATTAACCAACTCCTATTGGCCATGGATTCAGAACACAGAGACTGTCCGAACACTGAGAATCCAAAAAGGACTTTGGAGAATATCTATCCTGCTGGCTTTCCAATGTGAGGGAGCCCCAAGTAGTGAAACAGAAACAAAGGGGAGAAACAGCATCTCATGGTTAGGTGGGTGGGTAGAGTGGGTTGGATACAGGTGAAACAGCTCTGGGTGTTTGCTGGGGAATCAGTTCTTTTTTAACTAGCAGGTATCTTAATATGAAAAAGGTAGAGAATAAATTATATATGGTTTCTAAGAAAATGCGGATGCTTTTCATAAAACTTTTCATATAATACTTGAGAAGTGAAAACCTGCAATTCACAGAAATGGGTTATCAGTCATAGCTAACCACCAGAATTCTACACATCAACAGGGTTGTTATTAATATCAAAATTCATTTCATTGAGTTACTTGTACTCAAAAGTGTTCAGAAACATTGAATTTTCAGTTGCTCATGTAAAATGGCGTGCTCAGATCACTGAGTTCCCAGATGTGTACAAGACACTTCATTGTTAAAAGTTAACAGGTAGGGGCGCCTGAGTGGCTCAGTGGGTTAAGCCTCTGCCTTCGGCTCAGGTCATGATCCCAGGGTCCTGGGATGAGCCCTGCATCAGGCTCTCTGCTCAGCAGGGAGCCTGCTTCCCCCCCACCCCCCACCTGCCTCTCTGCCTCCTTGTGATCTCTGTCAAATAAATAAAATCTTAAAATTAACAGGCAAAACTAAGAATCTGAATCCAGATATACTTGTAAGTCTTGAGCTTCTACAGAGGATATATACTACTGTTGGTCTTGCCTTTCAAACAGGTGGTACAAATACCCAACAGAGTCTCAGGAAGGAAGGAAGTGCTACAGCCAACAGTAATAAGGGTAAGTTTATGGAGAAGAGGAGCCTTAGAGGAACACGGGACTTAAACAAGGCCCAATGTTTTGGGGGGATGGACTAGAGGGGTTTACTACTATCTTGACAGGACGATGCTCCAGTACAGGACTGTACCATGCACTGCAGATCGTTTAGCATGCCTGCCTCCACCATATACACACGGAAGGCCTATAATACTCCCCAATCAATGTAACAACCAAAAAACAAAACCTACATACATTTCAAAATGCCCCTGGAAAAGGGATGTAAGTCACACCCACTGAGTGGCCCAAGATAAGCAGAAAGAAGAGAAAGTAAGCACAGCAGGTAGAAAGCATAAGAGACAAAAAGAGGGGAACATAATTCACAAAATTTGATGAGGAACTGGCAGAGAAAAGGCCATCCTTTAATAACTCTCTCACTTACAAAATCAAGTCTAAATTCCTCAGTAAACAATGTCCTTCAGGATTTGGCCCTGTCCATCACAGCTGTCAACAGCTTTGTCCTAAAGACACGCTACACTCCTGCCATCCCCCAAAACTTGTGGTTTCCCTGACCTGGTATGTTGCTCTGCATGTACATTTTCCTCTACCTAGAATGCATATCTCAAGGCGAATTCCTATTCATACTTCAACACCCAGGCCAAAAGTCTATAAAGCCATACAAAGACAGCCCCGCATCACTCAGGTCTTCTTTTTCTCATAGCACTACACACATTCTTTCTGAATGGACTGGTATATTCTCTTTATTATTGCCCAATTCCATCCAACCATTTGGATTAAAGGATACTAAAAGGCAGGGGCCATGTGAATTCTGGCACATAATAGGTGCACAATAAATATTTTCTGAGTGAATGACCTTGCATGGAAAGTTATTTGGTTTTTTTTTTTTTTTTTAAAGATTTTATTTATTTATTTGACAGAGAGAGAGATCACAAGTAGGCAGAGAGGCAGGCAGAGAGAGAGGAGGAGGTAGGCTCCCCGCAGAGCAGAGAGCCCGATGTGGGGCTCGATCCCAGGACCCTGAGATCATGACCTGAGCCGAAGGCAGCGGCTTAATCCACTGAGCCACCCAGGCGCCCCGGTTTTGTTTTTTTTAAAAGATTTTATTTATTTATTTGACAGAGACAGATCACAAGTAGACAGAGAGGCAGGGAGAGTGGGAGGGCGGGGGAAGCAGGCTCCCTGCTGAGCAGAGAGCCTGATGCAGGGCTCATCCCAGAACCCTGAGATCACCACCTGAGCCGAAGGCAGAGGCTTAACTCACTGAGCCACCCAGGTGTCCCATGTTTTTTAAAAGGCTGTAAAGAGGGAGCCTGGGTCCGGGCGCCTGGGTGACTCAGTGGATTAAGCCGCTGCCTTCGGCTCAGGTCATGATCTCAGGGTCCTGAGATCGAGCCCGGCGTTGGGCTCTCTGCTCCGCAGGGAGCCTGCTTCCTCCTCTCTCTCTGCCTGCCTCTCTGCCTACTTGTGATCTCTCTCTCTCTGTCAAATAAATAAAATAAAATCTTAAAAAAAAAAAAAGAGGGAGCCTGGGTGGCTCAGTTGGTGAGTATCTGCCTTTGGCTTAGGTCATGATCCCAGGGTCCTGGGATGAAGCCCTGCAACAGGCTCCCTGCTCAGAAGGGAGTGAACTTCTCCCTCACCCACTCCCCTTGCTTGTGCTCCCTCTCTCTCAAATAGATAAAATCTTTTAACAAATAAGTAAATGACTAAAAAGTGAGGTGCTTCGGTAGCATAGACAGTTGAGCATCTGACTCTTGATTTCGGCTGTCATGATCTTGGAGTCCTGAGACTGAGCCCCACTTTGGGCTACAGGCTCAGCATGGAGTCTGCTTGGGATTCTCTCTCCCTCTGCCCCTCCCACTCCCACCCGCACCCATTCACGTTGTTTCTAAAATAAATTTTAAAAATCTTTAAAAAATAAAAAAAATACAAGGCTAAAAGGGGATACAAGCAAAAGCAGACAACAGGTACTTCCTATTACTGAAAGAATATAGTTTCTCAACTTTGATCTTTGGTTGAGTATTATTTAGGAACCAGACAGACTGGGATGCATTATCACTTACTAGCTGTGTGTCCTTGGGCAAGTCAATCTCTGTCTCAAGTTTCCTCACTTTTGTACAAAGTTACCATGTTTGCAGTGTGGTTATGAGGATTAACTAATGCATATAAAGTGAAGTGTTGACTAAATGGTAGTTCTACTAGTCTGCCACAATCAAAAACTCTTAGTAAGACAGGATATTGCACCATTCAGAAGGTGATCACACTGAAATTTTGCTTGGAACCATCTTTTTTTTTTTAAAGGAGAGTTGAAAATCATTAAGTCCAATAATTTGTCTTCAAGTTGCATTGTTTGTCCTTTATACAATGTTAATCCCTTCTGACCACAATCTTCTTGGCTTCTTTGATGATCTACACTCCTGACTGTCTGGTCTCTTTAGCTACACTTCCTCTATCCTCTTCTGTAACTTGCCCTCTGTTGACACCTAAAGTCAGGCATTCCTTTGGTTGTTCTCACATTTTTCCTCCAATCTTATCCACTCTCAAAGTATCTCTATTTCAATTAGTATCTCTATGGAGATAACCCCATGACCTCTCCAATCATATTCAGAAAGTGTTTCAAACTCAACTTACTCAAAATTTACTTATCTTAGTTAATAAATGATCAAGCATACACAGGTTGTTTCTTCTCTCATACATTTTTTTTTCCTGATTCTAACATGTCTCACCAGTCCTCAGGCTCTCATTCCTTTGCCTACCTCTTAAAAATATTTCTCAAGGGGGAGTGTCTGTGTGGCTCAATCGGTTAAGCATCCGCCTTCAGCTCAGGTCACGATCCCGGAGTTCCGGGTTCAGGTCCCACATTAGGCTCCCTGCTCAATGGAGAGTCTGCTTCTCCCTCTGCTCCTCCCCCTGATTGTGCTCTCTCTCAAATAAATAAAATCTTAAATATATATATATATATTTGTCAAGGGGGCATGTGGATGGCAAAGCCCACTAAGTATCCCACTCTTGGTTTCAGCTCAGGTCATGATCTCAGGGTGGTGAAAGTGAAATGGGAGTCAGACTCACACTCATCAAGGAGTCTGCTTAAGACTCTCCCTTCCTCGGGGGCGCCTGGGTGGCTCAGTGGGTTAAGCCTCTGCCTTCGGCTCAGGTCATGATCTCAGGGTCCTAGGATCAAATCCCGCATCAGGCTCTCTGCTTGGCAGGGAGCCTGCTTCCTCCTCTCTCTCTCTGCTTGCCTCTCTGCCTACTTGTGATCTCTCTCTCTCTGTGTCAAATAAATAAATCTTAAAAAAAAAAAAAGACTCTCCCTTCCTCTCTCTCTGCCCCCCACCCTTGCAGATGCTCACACTCACTCTCTCTCCCTCCCTCTAAAATAAATAAATAAGTCTTTTTAAAAAATTCGTATGGTTTACCTCTGTGGTCTTCCTGTTCTACCTCAGTAGTTCTTAACCTGTCTGGGACAATGGACCCCTTTGAAAATCTACTGAATGTATGGATTGTTTACTAAAAAGATGAATATACACATCTGCTTGCAATTTCACCTCATCAATCACCTCAGATAAGAATCTGTGCTCATCCACGCAAGAGTACCACTTTCAGGGCGCCTGGGTGACTCAGTGGGTTAAGCCTCTCTGCCTTTGGCTCTGGTCATGATCTCAGGGTCCTGGGATTGAGCCCCACATCGAGCTCTCTGCTCAGGGGGAGCCTGCTTCTCACCCCCTCTGCCTACCTCTCTGCCTACTTGTGATCTCTGCCTGTCAAATAAATAAATAAAATCTTAAAAAAAAAAAGACTACCACTTTCATAAATTTTCATCTCCAGATTCCCTCTTCTAAATTTCAAGATGCCTTCTGGATATAGCCTAAATGGCCTACAGTCATCACAACTCATTTTCCTTAATAAACCTTCTTTGTCTACAGTATTTTTTCTCCGATAACAGCAACACCATCCTCCCAAGCTCCCAAACTAGAGGCCTTGGAATTAACAAATATGCCCATATCCAAACTCAAAAATCCTTGTTCTCTGAAATCCCTCTTAAATCCAAATCCCACCTCATTAAGACTCTTGCCCTCCTAGACCTCATCATCCTTTGCTTCTTCCCATACTTGTATTAATTCAGTCTTTCTACCATTCTTCTGATAAAGAGCTCATATGGATTTCTTTTTAATTTGATTTTTAAGTAATCTCTATATCCAACGTCAGCTCAAACTTAACAACCCTCAGATAAAGAGTCACATGCTCCACTGACTGGGCTATCCTGGCACTCCATAAATTCTTTTTTTCTTTTTCCTTTTTTTTTAAAGTAGACTCCACTCTGGGCATGAACTCACAACAACACTGAGATCAAGACCTGAGCTGAAATCAAGAGTTGGACACTTAACTGAGCCATTTAGGAACACCCCCCCCCCAATGGATTCTATCTTAATAAGGTCTCTCAGGGAGCACCTGGGTGGCTCAGTGGGTTAAAGCCTCTGCCTTCGGCTCGGGTCATGATCCCAGAGATCTGGGATCGAGCCCCGCGTCGTCGGGCTCTCTGCTCAGCAGGAGGCCTGCTTCCTCCTCTCTCTCTGCCTGCCTCTCTGCCTGCTTGTGTTCTCTCTGTCAAATAAATAAATAAATCTTTAAAAAAAAAAAAAAAAAAAGGTCTCTCAGCACCTCCATCTGTTGCCTTCCAATACCACCATATCACTTCACCTCTAGACAGTTACAACAGCTTAATTGTAATATCACAGTTTTTTCTCTATCAATTCTACCAGTGTTGCTCTACCCTCCAAAAATCTCAGAATTAACCGTATGACTGCCTGTTTTCAAAATAATGGATACTTCGGGGTGCCTGGGTGGCTTGGGGTTGGTTAAGCCTCTGCCTTCAGCTTGGGTCATGGTCTTGGGGTCCTGGGATCAGGCACCACGTCGAGCTCTCTGCTCAGCGGGGAGCCTGCTTCCCTTCCTCTCTTTCTGCCTGCCTCTGCCTACTTGTGATCTCTGTCAGGTAAATGAATAAAATCTTTTAAAAAAATAAAATAAAATAAAAATAATGGATACTTCTTCACTGCACAAATATAGAAGCAAACTCAGTTTTGCCTTTACAGTCCTCTACAATTTTCTACCTACTATTCCAGGATTAGATTCCACAGCTCAAACTATCATTTGAGCCAATTATCCATCAAAATCATAACCACTCTTAAAAGACGCAACTCAAACTCCACTCTTCATCTTTATACCCTCCATATAATGATTAAGAAAGGGCTCTGCACAAAAAAAGGCAAAATTTTCAATTCTTGAAAATCTTCATATCTGTCTGGAAGAATTACATTTTAAAAAATATCACTATTTAGGGGCGCCTGGGTGGCTCAGTGGTTTAAGCCTCTGCCTTCGGCTCAGGTCATGATCTCAGGGTCCTGGGATCGAGCCCCGCATCAGGCTCTCTGCTCAGTGGGGAGCGTGTTTCTCCCTTTCTCTCTGCCTACCTCTCTGCCTACTTGTGACCTCTCTCTCTGTCAAATAAATAAATAAAATATTTAAAAAAAAAATAAAAAAAAATCACTATTTAAACATTAACATTTCATTTAAGAAGCCCTCCAAAAACCCAGCATTCTTAATCAACATTTATTAAATGCTAATAACGTGCAACATAGATTACATTCTTACTAAAATGAGAATTAAAAGCTATAATCTGGACCAAGGATTCTACTTCCAATTATACTGGTATTTGGAACTTAGGAAAAGAAAATTCCTGTAAAAGTACTCGGCATCTCCCTCGATAGAGACTTGGAAGGTCAAATGTCTACAGCAATGATAGAAATAGTTGCCCTATCTAAATTATCTTCAGACTAGTAAGAATCTCTTCAGAGGGAAAAAGAAGAAAAAACCTTTCAATTAAAGTATCCTAGGGGCGCCTGGGTGGCTCAGTAGGTTAAGCCTCTGCCTTCAGCTCAGGTCTTGATCTCAGGGTCCTGGGACTGAGCCCTGCATAGGGCTCTCTGCTCAACGGGGAGCCTGCTTCCCCCTCTCTCTCTGCCTTTCTCTCTGCCTACTTGTGATCTCTCTCTCTCTCTCTCTGTTAAGTAAATAAATAAAATATCCTAAACCTAAAGATTTTTTCAGTCTATACCTTAGATGTTAAATTTTTAAAAAGAGCTGAACGCCGTTATGGACAACTCTGAACCTCATGGCACCTGTACTGGCATACTTACCAGCAGGTGCAATAGCAATCAGATGTATGACAGAGAAGTGATGCTATGGGCAGTACTTTCTAGGGCCTTGTATCTTTTAGACCTACCCTAATTTAATTCCTCTTTTGGGTCCTAAACCTCTGAGTTCACATTAATTTTCACAGTTGCATATGTGAAGCATTTTACGCCTCAAGAGAGTGAAAATAGTCAAGATTCAATTAGCTTTTTAAAATTTAATTAGTCTAAGATAATTGTTAAAACATGCCCTTTATGGCATTTCTATAATCACAATCATTCAAATTTGAATACATTTCTAAAACAGACTTGCTTACAACAGTAAAATATGCCCAACTCTAAAGCTATTAATAACACTATTTAAAGACAGCGGGACATAACAGAGCTGCAGCACTTGAGACAAGATCTCAGTCTACAATCTCAAGTCTGGCTCTTTAGCTGTATGACCTGAAGAATTTACCTCACCTGGAAATACATTCTCCTCTGAAAGAGGGATATCAAGACCTTTCCTCCTTCGAGGTGGCTGTTCAAATAAAATGAGATAATATATCCAGTACAGTACCTGCCACCAAGTGTTCAATAAATATTAGTTTGCCTCCTTCACTCAACGCAAGACACAGTCACAAGAAAAATAGGGAGTCTACATTAAGTCCTCATCAGCACAAAATACAGTTAATTCTAATAAACAGAACCAGGAATGTTTCTGAGGGATATGGATCAAGATAAGGGAGGGTGCCTACAATTCTGCAAGAACTCTATTAAGGCTGCATAATTACTGACCACTAAAACATTAAGAGGAAAAGTCCATAACTATTGGGCTAAAACGTCTAAATACATTTACGCTGGTAAGAGAGCTCACTCCGGGTAAAGAAAAAAAGAGTGAAATTAGGCCCAACTCCAATCGACTCTTTAATAAATCAAGAGAGCGGTGCGGGCTTATCCTTTCTGAAACGCGAATGATACGGGTATTAAAATCCATTTTAAAACTTCAAGATTAAAATAGTTCACAACCTACAATGATGCTACTAACGCCTTTTTATAGAAACCCTGCGCAGGAAAACACCGTTAGCACTACTAAAGATATTTAATGAAAGCCGTTCGCGGAATACAGGCGAGGGGAGGAAGGTAATTATTTTCTGCGTTCTGCACACAGGCCGAGGCGAAGCGCTTTTAAGACCGTGGCCAACACCACCACCGAGAAGCTTCTGAAGGAATTCCCGGCTCTACAATCGGATGTCAAAAAGAAAGCCACGATGCTAGCAAACCGGAGGATGGGAGGACGGGGACCCCTTCCGTTCCGTTCCCTTCCCGGAGATCCTGGCTGTAAAATCTGCGCTACGCCTGAGTCTGGGGGTACGCGGGTACTGGCCTCCGCCCCCCATGCCCCTCCCTGCGGCAAGCGAAGGCCGGTCCGCGAAACGCCCGCGAGCAACACCCCAACCTCGACAGGCCCCCGGATTCCGCCCGAGGCCCCCGGCGCACACACCGCGGTGAAACCAAGGGTTGGGGTCGCGGCGGCCCGGGAGGCCGGGGCGCGGACGAGGCCGCCGCTGCGTCCGCTGTGTCCCCGGGCGGTCGGGTGGGCGGGCGTGGCCGGGCCCGCGGGAGGGCGCGGACACTCACCACACCATGCCGTAGGCGCCCTCGCCGATGTACGAGAGGTTGGTGTAGCGCGGCCCCACATCGAACACCTGCCCGCGGACCATCTCCGGGCCCGCGCCCGCCGCCGCCGCTGCCGCCATGTTGGCTGCCGGGCCGCCGCCGCCGCCGCCTCCGCCTCCGCCGCGAAGGGCTCGACGCTCTGCGGCCGCTGCTCGGCCCACGCCGCGCCTCCCGGAGGGACCGCGCCGCTGCGGGTGCAGCTGCCGACGCCGACCGGGAAGGAGCAAGGACGGAACCGCTTAGAAGAGCAAGAGAGGACACCTCCACTCAGACCGACTGCCTGCCTGACTGACTGACGGGCGGGCCAGCAGGCGGAGGGAGGGGCCCGCGCCGTGGAGGGCGCCGGGGAGGAGCCAATAAGCGTGCAGGCGGATTGGCTCTCCACCGTCTGGGGGCGGGGCTGCGCGGTCCGGCGGAAGCGGCGAAGTCGGGGCGGAGCACTGCGGCGGCGGCAGAGTCACCGCCCTGCTCGGTCACGTGCGTTCGTGGGGGGGTTGGCGCGGTAGGAGGCTCTCTAACGCAGAAGGGCACCGAGGCATCGGCACCAGCAAGAGGTGTATCCCTGAGCCTGAGAGGCTGTCGGGGCAGGGAAAACCCGGGAGCCGGGTACTGACTGAGTCAGGCAACGACGTGGGACAGCGCGTGAGGGACGCCGATAAGCCACACGTCGTCTGCAGGCGTGGGGCAGGCCTCCGCGACTCAGTGGCCCCCACACAAACTTAGAGGCCTCGAGACAAGGACAGAAACAGAAAGACGTGACCGAGACCGCGAAAGATATTTGCATACTGAGAAAGTGTAGAACACAAAGGTTGAAACTAAAGCGAGAGACTCAAGATACACTAATCAGACACATTTGTTCAGTGTTTGCTGAGCATTTAAGTTGTTCCCGGGCATCCACATTCTAGAGTGAGAAGGCAGGTAGTAAAAAAGAAAGGAGGGAAGAGGGGTTAAAAAAAAAAAAAAAGTGCTCAAGTTGTGATAAGTATTGTGAAAAATATAAAGCAGAGTAAGGGGTAAGAGGGTAGTGGAGAAAGGGAGATTCAGAGCCTGAGACACAAATTGGTACAGATGGGTAGAATCTTAGCACATGCCAAAACAAGAATGCAAAGGTGTAAACACCAAAACCAAAATATTAAGATCCAGAGAAAATGAGACAAACACACTGAGACCCTGAAGTACTCACAAACACCAGAGGTTGAAAAATAAAGATCATTCCGAAAGCCCGTGAATACCAAGAATGGCTAAGACAATGAGACAGAAATGAAACAGCCACTGCTTCTGAGCATTTCCCTGGCCATCTTTGGATGGGAACTAAGGATGTAAGATCCTGCATCTCAATTGTCCAACACTGTGATCTTGAAAGCCCTCAACTCTGGACTTCTAGAGGTCAGCAAAATTCAGTTAGTCAATCTCAAAGGTGAATAGGCAAATTATTTAAAAATCTGGTAGGAAAAAGGTACGTGGCACATAAGATGAGAAATAAAGTGCTAGAGCCAAAAATTACTCCTTTGAAGTATATTTAGTCCACTAAGCACAACCCAGTTTTAGATACACCTTATTTTTATTCTTGATTATAAGAGTACATTGCATCTTGGGGTGCCTGGGTGGCTCAGTGGGTTAAAGCCTCTGCCTTTGGCTCAGGTCATGAACCCAGAGTCCTAGGATACAGCCCCACAACCGGCTCTCTGCTCAGCAGGGAGCCTGCTTCCCCCCCCCCCCCCCCCCCCCCGCTCTCTCTGCCTGCCTCTCTGCCTACTTGTGATCTCTCTCCGCCAAATAAACAAATAAAATCTTAAAAAAAAAAAAAAAAAAAAAAGAGTACGTTGCATCTTTTAAAGAACAGGCCAAGATAAATGGAGAGTACTATGAAATCTAAACCACAGTAACCATAGTAAAATCCAATAGTTAATGCAGTAAAAAGCAGATTTGACAACACAGAAGAGCAAATCAGCAATATAGAAGATAAGCATAAGAAATACTCAAAGTGCTGGAATTCTTTGAAAAAAAAATGAGTAGGAGAATGTCATGAAGATTCAAGCTATAGGCATCCCTCCTCAAAAGAAGACAGAGTAAATCAATTACAGTCAGAAATTTAAATTACAATAAAATTTTCCTTAGGACTGAAAAGATCTGACTGCAGGTAGAAATTTGAGTAAATTCACTGAAATCTAGAAAAAATAATGAGCAGAAACCAACTTCAAGATCTAATCTGGAAATTTTCTTTAATTTCAGGGATAGAGAACAACACTAACATTATCCAATAAATTAAAATATATTTTTAACTTGTTTTTTTTTTCCAGGTTCTTCCTTTGCAATAATCAAATGCAAAAGGAAAATGGAACAAGACTGACAGTACTCGGGGTGCCTGGGTGGCTCAGTCATTAAGTGTCTGCCTTTGGCTCACATCATGATCCCAGGGTCTTGGGATCCAGCCCCACATCAGGCTCCCCGCTCCACAGGAAGCCTGCTTCTCCCTCTCCCACTCCCCCTGCTTGTGTTCCTTCTCTTGCTTTGTCTCTCTCTGTTAAATAAATAAACAAAACAGCACTCTGAAGTGGTAGATTGTAACCTTCCTAGGATGGTTTCATTCTCTCCAATCCTGAATTACTCCCAGGTCTTCAACCACTGTGCAGAATCTCATGCCTGAACTCCAGGCGAGCTAGTTTACCTGGACAGCTTTATGCGACATCTCCAAGAGTGTTTTGTTTTTTTTTTTAAAGATTTTATTTATTTATTTGACAGAGAGAGATCACAAGTAGGCAGAGAGGCAGGCAGAGAGAGTGAGAGGGAAGCAGGCTCCCCGCCGAGCAGAGAGCCCAATGCGGGACTCGATCCCAGGACCCTGAGATCATGACCCGAGCCAAAGGCAGCGGCCTAAACCACTGAGCCACCCAGACGCCCCTCCAAGAGTGTTTTAACTCCACATATCCATCCTGCCCATGGTTAGCTGAAGGACGTCTGCACTCAGTGCCAGAGTGTTTCAATCTCGGCTGTTCCACTTAACTACTTGTATGACCTTGACCTCAGTTTCTTCACTCTTAAAATGAAGATCACAATAGTACCTACCTTGGGGTGTCTGGGTGGCTCAGTGGGTTAAAACCTCTGCCGTGGGACGCCTGGGTGGCTCAGTTGGTTAAGCCACTGCCTTTGGCTCAGGTCATGATCCCGGGGTCCTGAGATCGAGCCCCGCATCAGGCTCTCCGCTCAGCGGGGAGCCTGCTTCCCCCTCTCTCTCTGCCTACTACTCTGCCTGCCTCTCTGTCTACTTGTGATCTCTGTCTGTCAAATAAATAAATAAAAACAAAAAACAATAGTAAGTTTTTTGTACAGAGTAAGACAACATATGTAAACAACCTGGAACATAGCAAGTACTCAATAAATGTTATCTTTTATTATTATCTACCCCACCCAAACCTGTTCCTCATCTTGTATCTGTGGATAGCATCACCACCCAGATACTCAAACTGGAAATTTGAGTATGATCCTGAGCAACTCATTTTCCCTCGTTGCCAACTCCCCCACTCCCCTGCCCAATCCAACGAGTCACAAACTTCTGTAAATTCTGTTTCTTTAATATTTCTGAAATTCTCGGACTGGCTCAGTTGGTGGAACATGTGACTCCTGATCTCGGGGTTGGAAGTTCAGGCCCCACACTGGGTATAGAAGTTACTTCAAAATAAAATCTTTAAAAATATAAAATTAATAATAATATGTCTGAAATCCTGGCTACTCAAAATATGGTGTCTGGACCTAGAGCACCAGCATTACGTGGGAGTTTGTTGGGAATGTGGCATCTCAGGCCCTACCCCAGAAATACTGAGTCAGGATCTGCATTTTAACAAGATCCCCAGGTAGTCTGTGTGCATAATACACTTCAAAAAGCACTGGTTTTTTTTGTTGTTGTTAGGTATAATTGACATACAACATTACATTAGTTTCAGATGTATAATGTAATGATTCAATATGCGTAAATATTGTGAAATGATCACCATAAGTCTAGTTAACTCCAAGCATCACACATGGTTACAGACTTTTGAAAAGCACTCTTTTAGGCATTCCCACGTCATCCCTGCTGCCATTCTGCTAAGTCTGCTGCGTCAACTCTCTCACCTAGAGTACCACCATAACCTTAGTCTTTCTGCTTTCAGTGTTTCCCATCTCCAAATGCCTCCCTTTGTACCCAGATCAACTTTCCATAACAAATTTGACCATGTCTCTTTCCTTCTTAAAGCAAATCAGAGGCTTCCCATTGCACTGAGAGTGAGGCCTTTGCTGACCACCCCTCTATTCCAGCTCTGCTTAATTTGCCCTCCTTACCTTCCATGTTTTGGCCAGATTGGGCTACTCTCTGTTCTCTCTTGTCTTTCTTTCTTACCACATACCTATCTCTTTTCCTGTAACATGTTCTCTCTTCAGTCTTTCAGCATATTTGTGAATGTTTTAAAGCCACCACGCTATCATGCTACAATCCATCTAACCACTAATTTTCTCCAGAGAACTTCTCTTGCCTGGTTCCATGAGCACTGAGTAAACCTTATGATTACAGTTTGGCTTCACCTGTGGTTTTCAACAGGGAAAGTTCACTAACTAGAAGACAGCCCTGTTCAGGTCCTTTGGCAATAACTATTTATTCTAAGATGGGAATTAGATATCAGTCTCTGCTGAGT
Organism: Meles meles; assembly: GCF_922984935.1. NCBI lineage: Eukaryota > Metazoa > Chordata > Mammalia > Carnivora > Mustelidae > Meles > Meles meles. Next base: position 30,834,672 of record NC_060077.1, on the reverse strand, counting down.
CAGGTTAGCATGAGTCAGGCCCAGAGGGAACAACCATCTAGCTACACTGACAGCAACCAACATTTGGAAGCACAAACCTGAGAAGTAGGTTCTGGAACACTGTGAGACTGTATGAAATCACTATCTAAGCACAAAACTTAGAGGGGCACCTGGGTGGTTCAGCCAGTTAAGTATCTGTTTTCAGCTCAGGACATAATCTCAGGGTCCTGGGATTGAACCCTGCATCAGGCTTCCTGCTTAGTGGGGAGCCTGCTTCTCCTTCTCTCTCTGATGCTTCCCCTGCTTGTGCTCTCTCTCTCTGTGTCAAATAAACAAATAAAATCTTAAAAAAAATAAATAAATAAAAAACAACACCCTGCTTAGATGGGCAGCCCACCACTTGGATGTCTTCTGTGTTGTCTCTCTAGAGTGGTAACAGTTCATAGAACTATAGAATATTAGAAAACAATGGATGTCTGTTATTTTTGCCTGCCCAGCATCAACTCTTCAACCCAATTTTTCTTTGGTGAACTGTCCCATCTATACTCATAGGAGGTTTAGGAGGTTTGGAGGACTGGCCTCACCCCCAAATCAAATGTAAGGATGTGACCCAGGTCTCCCCAATAAGAGCCACGGACATTGGTTCAAAGGATGGGCATGTGCCCTAATCCAGGCCAATGACACTTGGCTCAGATTTTTACAGAAACAGTTGGAAAAAGAGTGCTCCCTTTCTGCTGGGGTTCTAGGGCAGTGAATATGAGTTGGAGCGAAACATGACACAATGTGAAAAATGCCCTCTGAAGATGAAGGCAAGATTGGGAAAGCAGAGCCCAGAAATGGAGACAACTTCCTGATGACACGTTTTGAGGCCACAGTCAACCCAATCCAGACTTCACAGGTTCATGAGCCAATATATTCTTTTTTTTTTTTTTTTTACTGTAGTCAATTTAAAGTAGGTCTCTGTCACTTGAAACCACAAGAGTTTCTGACTAATACACTACCCAATTAACTCACTTTTCTGCAAAAATTGTTCAGAATTGTATAATAAGCCACCGAAACATGAATCAGAAACTCATGAATGATGAAACGAGAGGAAAGAACTGGCAGTAAGCCTTGAAACTGGCTAAAGATAGAGCGATAACTGAATAAAAACAACGCTCAGTAGAGACTGTTTGATGTTGATAAGTCGAAATCATTTTTGTTGCTATGGTAACAAACAAAATGCAAAAGAAAAAACTGAGTAAGAGGATTTTGTAAAAATTGGATTTTTAACCTCAGATTAATGCAATGAAAACCAGAAAAGAAGAAAGAAGGTAGAAAAAGCAAGTTATAGGGGCGCCTGGGTGGCTCAGTGGGTTAAGCCTCTGCTTTCAGCTCAGGTCATGATCTCAGGGTCCTGGGATCGAGCCCCGCTTTGGGCTCTCTGCTCAGTGGGGAGTCTGCTTCCCTCTCTCTCTCTCTGCCTGCCTCTCTGCTTACTATGATCTCTGTCTGTCAAATAAATAAATAAAATATTTTAAAAAAAGAAAAAATAAAAAGCAAGTTATTAAATCTTTGTTTTACATACACTGAAGATAAAAGTTATTTTAAAAATAGTATAATTTCCATATATTTTTCACTGTAAGAAGTTCTATGTCTATTTTATAAATTATTATAACAGATAAAAAGGAAGGTATAATTCGTGCAGCAAAAATCAAGAACTTTCACCAAGAAGTGTACCAGACACTTTGTCACATTGTAAATGGAAAAGAAATAGCAAGGAATCATAAAAAATGACATCAAGAGCAAGGGAAAGAAAAGCAAAATTAAACTATTGGAATAACATCAAAATAAAAAGCTTTTGCACAGCAAAAGAAACCATCAATAACAACCAAAAGGCAACCTACTGAATGGGAGGAGATATTTACAAATGATATATCCAATAATGGGTTAATATCCAAAATATAAAAAGAATTTATACAACTCAACTCCAAAAAAATAAATAATCTTATTTAAAAATGGTCAGAAGACCCTGAACAGACATTTTTTCAAAGAAGACATACAGATGGCCAACAGATACATGAAAAGATGCTCAACATCACTCATCATCTGGGGAATTCAAATCAAACCTACAATGAGATAATTACCTTACACCTGTCAGAATAACTAAAAAAAAAAACAAAACACAAGAAACAACAAGTGTTGGCAAGGATGTAGAGAAAAAGAGTCTTTGCGCACTGCTGGTAGGAATGCAAATTGGTGCAGCTATGGTGGAAAATAGTCTAAGTACAAAGTTTTTGCAAAAAAATAAAAAGATGGGTGCCTGGACTGGCTCAGTTGGTAGAGCATGTGACTTTTGATCTCAGGGATGTAGGTTCAAACCCCATGTTGGGTGTAGAGATTACTTAAAAATAAAATCTTTTTAAAAAAATTAAAAAGAAGATTATCATATGATCCAGTAATTCCACTACTGAGGATTTACCCAAAGAAAATGGAAACACTAATTTGAAAAGATACATGTACTCCTAAGTTTATCGCAGCATTATTTCCAATAGCCAAGAGTGGAATCCAAGTGTCTTCCATAGATGAATGTACAAAGATGTGGTATATATTCAATGGAATATTACTTCAGCCATAAAAAAGAATGAAATCTTGTCATTTACAACGACATGGATGGACCTAGAAAGTATAAAGCTAAGTGACATAAGTCAGTCAGAGAAAGACAAATACCATATGATTTCACTCATATATGGAGTTTAAGAACCAAAACAAATGAATGAACACAGAAAAAAAAGACCAGAAAAAAAGGCTTTTAAAAAAAAAGATTTTTATTTATTTATTTGACAGAGAGAGACACAATGAGAGAGGGAACACAAACAGAGGAAGTGGGAGAGGGAGAAGCAGGCTTCCTGCAGAGCAGGGAGCCCCATGTGGGGCTCAATCCCAGGACGCTGGGACCATGACCTGAGCTAAAGGCAGTCAATTAACCAACTGAGCCACCTAGGCACCCCACAGTACACTTATCTTGATGAGCACTGAGAAATGTACAGAATTGTTGACTCATTATATTGTACACCTAAACTAATACAACACTGTATGTTAATTATAATTGAATCAAAAAACAATAAAAAAGGTTTAGGGCACCTGGGTGGCGCAGTCAGTTAAGTGTCTGATTTAGACTCAGGTCATAATCTCAGGGTCCTGGGATCAAGTCTGGAATTGGGCTCCCTGTTCAGCAGGGAGTCTGCTTCTCCCTCTGCCCCTTTCCCCACTCGTGGGCTTCCCCTCTCTCTAAAATAAATAAATAAATAAAATCTTTAAACATTTTTTAAAATTTTAGAATTTTAATTTTTTTTAAAAGATTTTCTTTATTTGAGATACAGCAAGAGAGAGAGCGCACACGCAGAGCAGAAGGGCAGAGGGAGATGGAGAAGCGGACTCTCCTTTGAGCAGGGAGCCCGATGCGGAACTTGATCCCAGGACCCTGAGATCATGACCTGAGCTGAAGGCAGACGCTTAACCAACTGAGCCACCCAGGGGTCTCCCCAATTTTTTAAAATCACTGAAGACAGTGTTTCACCACAGAATGAAGATTTAAAAAACCAAAACATCAAAACACCAGAATATTAGAGGATGGAAGTTAAACTAGGTGTAACAAATAAGGCAAATGTAAATAAATATGAAAAATGTAAATAGCTAAAGTTCTTATATAAAAATAGGAAAATGTCAGATTGGATCAAAAGACAAACGCTAGGGGCACCTGGGTGGCTCAGTTGTTAAGCATCAGCCTTCGGCTCAGGTCATGACCCCAGGGTCCTGGGATTGAGCCCTGCATCCAGCTCTCTGCTCAGCCGGAAGCCTGCTTCTCTTTCTCCTACTCCTCCTGTTTGTGTTCGCTCTCTCACTGTGTCTCTCTCTGTCACATAAATAAATAAAATCTTAAAAAGAAAAGAAAATCGTGAAAATGAGATGGCTACTCATTACTACTGCAAGCTTGGAGGGCAATTTCTTTTCAATATTAGGCTGAAGGCTGGGCTGGTCACCGGCACCATGATTATGTAACATCACTCTGGTCCAAACAGAGCAACTATTTCTCATCCCCTTTTGTGGGTTCCTCTTTATCTGTCCATTCCTTAAATTTCAGTGTCCTCTGCTTGCCAGATAGAAGCTTTCAGCTGTAGGTTCAGAAAACTTTGAATCACAAAGAGCCAGGATTAGGGTGAGGTTTTCCGAGGCTCCAAAGGTGCAGTATTTAAGGAGACAATCACCCCCAGCATCAGGCAAATACGGCTGCAGCATCTGAGGGAGGGTTCCTCCTTCAATGTTGCATCCCACGGGTGCCTCCATTGCCTCCCTCTGGACACCGCCCTGTCAAACCAAATAGTGATAAACAGTAAGGACTTTCTCATCTAACAGGAATCCCACAGGTAAGGTTCTCACTCCACCTCTATGCCCTTTTCTAGCCTCTACTCAATTCTGAGTGTTGGCATCATCCTCGGGCAAACAAGAAGATGGCTGTAGCATGTCCAGCCTGCCCATGGTGTTACACTATCCGAAGGCAGGAAAGGGTGTGTATCATTGGGAGTCTCCTTAGAAGAGAGGAAACCACAGAGCCACCCGGCAGGATTCTGCACATGCGTCATTGTCAGATGGGGTTATATGCCTACCCCCTCTAATCATCCGGAAGAAGGATGGGGTGCCTGGGTGGTGCAGTGGGTTAAGCATCCAGCTCTTGTTTTGGCTCAGATCGTGATCTCAGGATTATGATATCACGCCCTACCTGTGGCTCTGTGCTCAGCGGAGAGTCTGCTTGGGACTCTCTCTCTCTCTCTCTCTCTCTCTCTCGCTCTAAAATAAATAAATAAATCTTTAGGAATAAGGAGACTACCATGAGTGCCTTAAGCCAATTGAGGTTTACCTTTGAAAACCAGAAGAGGGTCACCCTCACCAAGCTGCATGGGGAAGGGTAGATACCCCAATGAAATCAGGGTACTCAGAAAGAAAGAGGGAATGGACAAGCCACCAAAAGGGTTATCCCACTCCTCTTACAGGATGTACTTATCCCAAAGTAGCCATCATCTTCACCCAAGTCTCCCTATGCAGTCCAAATTGCACATATCAGTTCCGCATTCAAGCATACAGGCCCTCATTACAAATCTCCTTGAACTTCCCACCTGCCCACTCTGTTTCCAACTCACCCAAGGGCCCCTCTGCTTTCTCAGTTCCCCAAGCCAAAAAGTAAACACTTTTTTCAACCTCACTCCTTACCAACCCCAGCACCTAATTGATACCCAAATCCTCCTCACTGGACTGTCTAAATAGTGCTTGTTTTTTTTTTTTACATAAACATCATTTTGTAGATTTACAGAAAACTTGCAAAGATAGTACAAAGTTCCTATTATCCCACACTGAGTTTCTCCTGTCATTAACACCTTTTATTAGTGTGTACATTTGGTACAATTAATGAACCAGTATTGATACATTGTTATTAATTAAAGTCCATAGTGTATTAAAATTTCCATAGTGTTTTACCTAAGGTCCTTTTTTCTGTTCCAGGATCCCACATTACATTTATTTGTTGTGTGGTTGTGACAGTCTCTTGCCTTTCCATGATGTTTTTTTATTTAAAGATTTTACTTATTTATTTGACAGAGAGAGAGAGATCACAAGTAGGCAGAGAGGCAGGAAGGGAATGAAGGGGAAGCAGGCTCCCTGGCGAGCAGAGAGCCTGATGTGAGGCTCAATCCCAGGACCCTGGGACAATGACCTGAGCCAAAGGAGAGGCTTAACCCACTGAGCCACCCAGGTGCCCCACTTTCCACACTTTTGATGACCCTGACAGTTTTGAGTACTAGTTGAGTATTTTGTAGACTTTCCCTCAACTGAGATTTGCCTAATGGTTTTCTCATATGTGCATTTTTGGGAGGAAGACCACAAGAGCTAAAGCGCCATTTTCATCACATAATATCAAGGCTACATGCTACCAGCATGACATCACTATTGATGTTGACCTTGATCACCTCGCTGAGTTAGTGTTTGTCAGATTTCTCCTGGGTAAAGTTGCTCTTTTTTCTCCCTTTCCAGACAGTACACTTTGTAAGGAAGTCGTGATGCACAGCTCACACTTTAAGGAATGGGGAGTTACGTTCCTTCTCCTTCCAGGTGGTATAGCTGCAAGAATTTATGGAATTTTTCTGCATGGGAGCTTCATCTCAACAGTAAGTGATTTTTTTTTAAGATTTTATTTATTTATTTGACAGACAGAGATCACAAGTAGGCAGAGAGGCAGGCAGAGAGAGAGGAAGGGAAGCAGGCTCCCCGCTGAGCAGAGATTCTGATGTGGGACTCGATCCCAGGACCCCAAGACCATGACCTGAGCCTAAAGCAGAGGCTTTAACCCACTGAGCCACCCAGGCACCACTAGTATTTGATTTTTATAATTTATTTTGAAATAATGTCAAACTTAATAATTACAAGAATAGTATAAGAACTTCCATATCTCCTTTCTTTCCTCCTCTCTCCATATATACATATATATAATTTATGCATATAATAATATTATATATCTTAATAAACATACATTAATATATATTAGTATATAATAGATAACACATGTGCAATATAATATATAAAGATATATAATTTACATATAATGTATAAAGATACATAACATATATAATATACTAGTATATATAATTATTATCATAATTCTTTCCTGAATGATTTGAGGGAAAGTTAAAAAGAGTTGATACCCTCATCATCCCTAAATACATCTGAGTGTATTTCCCAAACAAGAAGGTTCCTACGTAACCACAGTATTCTCACCCAAATCAGGAACTCAATACCAAGGCAACACTGGCATCCAATCCTGATTCTATTCAAATTTCACCGACAGCTGCACAATGCCTCTTATTTTTCCAGTTTATAATTCAATCCAGAATCATAAGTTGCATTTAGTTGTTGCGACTTTTTAGTTTTCAGGATGTAACAGTCCTTGGTCTTTCCCTGCCATTCATGACCATGTGTTTTTGTTTTGTTTGTATGTTTAGTGAACTATTTTTTAATTTTTTTAATCTTTTAAGTCGACACACAGTAAAATTAACTTTTAAAATGTACAGCTCTGGGATGTTTGGGTGGCTCAGTCAGTTTAGCCTCTGCCTTCGGCTCAGGTATAATCTAAGGGTCCTGGGATCAAGACCCACATCGGGCTCTCTGCTCAGCGGGGAGTATGCTTCTCTCTCTCCCTCTGCATACCACCCACCCCACTCCTGCTCTCTCTTTCTCAAATAGATAAATAAAATCTTTTAAAAAAATGAATAAAAGGTACAGCTCTGGGGTGCCTGGCTGGCTCAGTTGGTAGAGCCTAATCTCGGGGTTGTGGGTTCAAGCCCCATGTTAGGTGTAGAAATTACTTAGAAACAAAATCTTTAAAAAAATAAAAATAAAAATGAAATTTACAGCTCTATGGATTTTAATACATGTATAGATTTGTGTATCTATGACCTATAGAACACTTCAGTTAGCCCCCCCAAAATTCCCTTGCACTTTAGTCAAACTCCCTCCCATCCTTAACCCTTCCAACCCACTGATGTATTTTCCTTCATTACAGTTTCATCTTTTTTTTTTTTTAAGATTTTATTAATTTATTTGAGAGAGAGACAGAGATAGCAACCTGGGAAGAGAGGAAGAAGCAGACTCCCCGCCGAGCAGGGGGGCTGATGCAGGGCTTGATCCCAGGGCCCTGAGATCATGACCGAGCTGAAAGCAGAGCTTTAACCGACTGAACCATTCAGCTACCCCTTTATATTTTTTAAAAGATCTTATTTATTTGAGAGAGTGAGCGAGCAAGAGAGCACAAGTGGAGGAGCAGCAGAGGGAGAGGGAGAAGCAGAGTCCCCACTGAGCAGGGAGCCCCATATGGGGCTCAATCTCAGGACCCCGAAATCATGACTCAAGCTGAAGGCAGAGGCCTGAGCCACCTGGGCGCCCGTACTGTTTCATTTTTTGAGAATGCCATATGGGGCGCCCAGGTGATTCAGTTGGTTAAGCATCTGACACTTGATTTCAACTCAGATCATGATCTCAAGGTTGTGAGATCAAGTCCCACATTGAGCTCCATGGTGGGTGTGGAGCCTGCCTAAGATTCTCTCTCTCCCTTTCCCTCTGCCCCTCTTCACCACTGCTCACACACACTTTCTCTCTCTTTCCTGCTTAAAAAAAAAAAAGAAAAAGTGGTGGGGGGGCACCTGCGTGGGTCGATCAGTTAGGTGTCTGCCTTTAGCTCAGGTCACAATCCCAGGGTCTTGGAATCGAGCCCCATGTCAGGGCTCCCTGCTCAACAGGGAACCTGCTTCTCACTCTCCCCCCTGCTCATGCTCTCTCTCTTGCTACCTCTCCCTCTCAAATAAATAAATAAATAAATAAAACTATTAACAAACAAACAAAAAACAATTAAAAAGAGAGAGAGACAGAGAGAATGCCATATAAACGGAATCATAAAATATGCAACCTTTTCCAACGATTTTCTTTATTCAGCATGATGCCTTTGAAATTCATCTAAGTTGTTATGTGTCTCAAGAGTTTGTTCATTTTTGTAGCTGGCTAGTATTCCATCCCACTTATAGATGTACCAGTGTATTTATCTGCTCACCAGCTGAAGGACATTTTTCTTGTCCAGTTTTGGGTGATTATGAATAGAGCTGCTATAAACATTTGTGTATCGGTTTTTGAATGGAAGTTTTCATTTCCTTAGAGAAAATATCCAAGAGTGGAATTGATGGATCTTATGGTGAGTGTATATTTGGCTTTATAAGAAACAACCAAATTGTTCTCCACTACATTTTACATTCCCACCAGCAACATAAAAGAGTGCTAATAACTTTATATCCTTGCCAGTACATGGTATTGTCAATATTTTTTATTTCGGCTATTTTAATAGGTATATAGTAGTATTTTTAATGTTTTATTCTAAGTTTTATAGGTTTACATTTTACATTTAGAGCTATGATCCATTTTGAGTTGATTTTGGCATAACCTGTGAGGCTTAGATTGAGGTTCTTTCTTATTTTTATTTTTATTTTTGTTTTTTGCAATGGAGGTTCGGTTTTTCCAATACCATTTGTTGAAAGAACTGTCCTTTTGCCATTAAAATGCCTTTGCAGTTTTGTCAAAATCAATTGTGGAGAGATGACATCAGAGAAGAGAGCAGCGTAGGGAGTTTCAGGACTACATCTATTTACAGAAACCACTGAAGTGGCAAAACTGCCTGAAGCAACTATTTCTGAACTCTGGAGTCTAATAGAACACTTGCAGTAGCAAGGGGAGGGGTTGGTAAGGAGTCTGGTAAATTTCAGTCAATTTCAGTTTTTTCCTGTGGTAGCAGATGCCATCCCTATCCCTCATCCTGGCAACAGGCAGCTGCAGGAACTGTAGCCTGCATTCCTGGCACAGCCGTTTGGACCCAAGGTGATCAACAACAACCTTGTCTTCCAAAAATCAAGATTGTGAGGTCTGATTACTAATTGCTGCTTTTGATTGTTAAGAGGCCAGCAAGAGGCTGTCCATTGTTTCAAACCCCAGAGGCTGAAGCAGCTTCCCAACTCCAACAGTATTTAAAGAGATAGAACCTATTTATTTCACCTCTCTTGGGAGCCAGACATTTAAGTAAATTACATCAGATCATTAGCAGACCTTAGAAACAATGAAAGAGAAACTTCAGTGGACACCACAAGGAATTCACACTGCAAAAATAGCTTGGAAAAGTCCAGCTATCAACAAACAAAACCAACAATCCCTAAAGAGTAAGAGAATTAGATCTCCAGAATTACCACAAAACAGGACTCAGAATGTCCAGTTCTGAACAAAAAAATTACAAAACATACAAAGAAATAGGAAAATAGCTTATTCACAGGAAAAAAATAATTTGACAGAAATCATTCCCAAGGAAGTCCAGATATTGGAATTATAAGTCAAATTTTATTTTATTTTATTTTTTAAGATTTTATTTATTTATTTGACAGAGAGAAATCACAAGAGAGGCAGGCAGAGAGAGAGGAAGGGAAGCAGGCTCTCTGCTGAGCAGAGAGTCTGATGTGGGGCTCGGTCCCAGGACCCTGAGATCATGACCTGAGCTGAAGGCAGCGGCTTAACCCACTGAGCCACCCAGGCGCCCTAAGTCAAAAATTTTATTTTATTTTATTTTATTTTTTTTTTAAAGATTTTATTTATTTATTTGACAGAGAGAGATCACAAGTAGGCAGAGAGGCAGGCAGAGAGAGAGGAGGAAGCAGGCTCCCTGTGGAGCAGAGAGCCCGATGCGGGGCTCGATCCCAGGACCCCGAGATCATGACCTGAGCTGAAGGCAGCGGCCTAATCCACTGAGCCACCCAGGCGCCCTAAGTCAAAAATTTTAAATCACCTGTCTCAAATATGCTCAATGAGCTGAAGGGAACCATGATAAAGGACAAAAAGAAATCAGGAAAATGATGTCTGAACAAAATGGCAATAACAATAAAGAGACAGAAATTATAAAAGGGATGCCTGACTGGCTCAGTTGAAAGAGTATAGAACGCTTGATTTTGGGGTTGTGAGTTTGAGCCCCACATTGGGTGTAGAGATTAATAAAATAAATAAATAAACGTAAAAGAAAAGAAATTATGGGTACTAGGTGGCTCAGTCATTTAAGTGTCTGCCTTTGGCTCAGGTTATGATCTCAGGGTCCTGGGATCGAGCCCCATGTTGAGCTCCCTGCTCAGTGATGAGTCTGCTTCTCCCTCTCCCTTGGCCCCTCTCCACTGCTCATTCTCTCTTTCTCTCTAACAAATAAATAAAATCTTTTTGTATTTTAATTTTTAAAGATTTTATTTATTTATTTGACAGAGAGAGACACAGCGAGAGAGGGAACACAAGCAGTGCGAATGGAGAGGGAGAAGCAGACTCCCCGCTGAGCAGGGAGCCAGATGCGGGCTTGATCCCAAGACTTGGATCATGACCTGAGCCAAAGGCAGACGCTTAATGACTGAGCGACCCAGGCGCCCCAATAAATAAAACCTTAAAATTAAATAAATAAATTGGGGTGCCTCGGTGGCTCAGTGGGTTAAAGCCTCTGCCTTCGGCTCGGGTCATGATCCCAGAGTCCTGGGATCGAGCCCCATATTGGGTTCTCTGCTCAGCAGAGAGCCTGCTTCCTCCTCTCTCTCTCACCTCCCTCTCTGCCTACTTGTGATCTCTGTCAAATAAATAAATAAATAAATTTTAAAAGGTCCCAAATAGGAATTCTGAAACTATAAAGTACAATGATTTAAGAACAGATTTGAGGAGGCAGAAGAAAGGACCATTGAGCATGAGGATGAGACATTTGAAAGTATCTAGACTGAGGAACAGTAAGAAAAAAGAATGGGGGCGCCTGGGTGGCTCAGAGGGTTAAAGCCTCTGCCTTCGGCTCAGGTCATGATCCCAGGGTCCTGGGATCGAGCCCCGCGTCGGGCTCTCTGCTTGGCTGGGAGCCTGCTTCCTCCTCTCTCTCTCTCTGCCTGCCTCTCTGCCTACTTGTAATCTCTATCTGTCAAATAAATAAATCTTTAAAAAAAAAAAAAAAAACGAAAAAAGAATGAAGAAAGAAGAAAAGAAAAGAGAAATGAAGGAAAATAAGCGTAGAGACTTGTGGAATACCATCAAGCATACCAACATATGCATTATAGGAATTCAAGAAGCAAAAGAAGGAGAGAAAGGGGAAGAAAAAAATATTTGAGAAATAATTACTGAAAACTTTCCAAATCTGATGAAGGATATGAATATATACATCTAAGAAACTCCATGGATTCTAAGCCGAGTAAACTCAGAATTTCACATTGAGACACATTATATTCAAGCAGTGGAAACTCAAAGATGAAAAAAAAAATTTTTTAAACAGCAAGAGAGAAGTGATGCATTATGTACAAAAGATTCTCAATAAGATTAATAGCTCATTTCTCTTCAGAAATTATGCAGGCCACAATAAGATTAATAATTCATTTCTCTTCAGAAATCATGCAGGCCATGCATGCAGTGGAATGATGAATTTGAAGCCTTGAAAGAAAAATACTGTCAGCTAAGAATTCTATATCCAGCAAAATTACCTTTAATGAATGAAGGAGAAATGGAGATATTTCCAGACAAACAACAGCTGAGGGAATTCATTAGGATAGACCTACCTTATAAGAAATGGTACAGGCACCTATGTGATTTAGACAGTTAGGCATCTGACTCTTGGTTTGGCTGAGGTCATGATCTCAGGGTTCTGGGATTGAGCCCTGGGTGGGGTTCCTCCCTCAGTGCGGAGTCTGCTTGAAATTCTCTCTCCCTCTCCCTCAGGCCCTCCTGCTCATGCTTTCTTTTTCTCTCTTTCTCAAATAAATAAGTATATCTATTTTTAAAGAAATGGTAAAGGGAGTACTTCAGGCTGAAATGAAAAAAAAAAAAGATAGCTACTTGAAGATATTGGAAAAAATTTTAAACACCAGTAAAGGTGATTTCAAAAGCGAATAGGAAGCTAATATTATTGTACTCTTGGTTTGACTTATAACTTACCTATTTTTCTTACATATGTAAAGGTAAATGCATAGGGGCACCTGGGCAACTCAGTCTGTTAAACCTTCTTTCTCTCAAACAGGTTTTTAATCTTAAAACTTATTTTAAATGAATAAAATCTTTTTAAAAATAAAAGGTAAATGCATAAAGCAATAACTATAAATTTATATTAAGGGACATACAATGCATAAAGAGTAATCTGTGCAAAAATATAGAGGAGAGTTGAAAATGTAATATAATTAATATACTATTGAAAATAAGTTGGGGAGGGGTGTCTGTGTGGCTCAGTTGGTTAAGCATCTACCTTCAGCTCAGGTCATGATCCCACTGGGATCATGTCCCACATCAGGCTTCCTGCTCAGTGCAGATTCTGCTTCTCCCTCTACCCTTCCCCCTGCTTATGATCTCTCTCTCACTCTTTGTCTCTCTCAAATAAATAAAATCTTTTTTTTAAAGATTTTACTTATTTATCTGACAGAGAGAGAGAAAGCAAGAGAGGGAACATAAACGGGGGGAGTGGGAGAGGGAGCAGCAGGCTTCCCACTGAACAGGGAGCCAATGTGGGGCTCAATCCCAGGATCTGGGATCATGTCCTGAGCCGAAGACAGATGCTTAATGACTGAGCCACCTAGGCACCCAATAAATAAAATCTTTTAAAAAAGAAAATAAGTTGGTATAATTCAAATTATTTAATCATATACTTATTTTTTTATTAATTTTTTAGAGAGGAGGAGAGGAAAGGGAAGGGAGTGGCAGAGGGAGAGAGAATCTTTTTTTTTTTTTTAACATATTTATTTATTTATTTGAGAGAGAGAACATGAGAGGGAAGAAAGTCAGAGGTAGAAGCAGACTTCCCGTGGAACTGGAAGCCCAATGGGAGACTCGATCCTGGGACTCCGGTTTCCTGACCTGAGCCAAAGGCAGCCGCTCAACTGAGCCCCCCAGGTGCCTGGGAGAAAGAATCTGAAGGAGGCCCCACGCCCAGCACAGAACCTGACATGAGACTCAATCTCATGATCCTGAGATCATGACCTGAGCTGAAATCAAGAGCTGGATGCTTAACTGACTGAGCCAGCCAGGCTATCTTATAATTGCTATCTTATAATCTTATCTTATAATTGCTTTTAATTGTTATTTAATCATAATTGTTTGTAACTTCTATAATTATTTTATAATTATTATAAGTTTAAGATGTTAATCATAATCCCCAGGATAATCATTAAGAAAATAACTTAAAATATATAGAAAAGGAGGGGCGCCTGGGTGGCTCAGTGGGTTAAAGCCTCTGCCTTCAGCTCAGGTCATGATCTCAGGGTCCTGGGATCGAGCCCCACATCGGGCTCTCTGCTCCGTGGGGAGCCTGCTTCCTCCTCTCTCTCTGCCTGCCTCTCTGCCTAGTTGTGATTTCTCTCTGTCAAATAAATAAAATATTAAAAAAATATATATATATAGAAAAGGAAAAAAGAAGGGAATTAAAATGACACACTTAAAAAACATCAACTAATTTTTTTTAAGTGATGGTAATGGGGGAATTGTGGAATAATATATCTATATATGCATTGTACATATATATGACTATATCTATCAATCCAGATATATGACACACAGAAAACAAATAGTTAAATGACAAAAAATAAATCCTTCTTGACTAGCAAAAGGAAATTCCAGGACATTTGGGTACCAGGCTTAGTGAGGAACCAGTCCAAACTGGAGCACAAGGACAGAGTTCTGTGGGATAGAGGTCTGCAGGGAAAAGAAGGAACTGATCAATTATGGAATGAACATTTGGAAGGATTATTGCTATGTGTTTAGAACGTTTGAAAGAAAATAGCTCCAGGTACTCAGAAGATGAGATATTTAAAAAAAGAGAAACAATTATAAACTGCAGGTAGTTTATAGCTTGAGTGAAAAATGTTTATTTGGTCAATAATGTAAATGCAAACTGTTGCTTCAGTGATAAACTATGGAAAACTATAATGTGAGAATAAGGGGAGAAAAAATGAGGGTTAAAGTGGCACAAGAAAGCTAATTCCTCAATGTCAGAATAAGAAATACTGTCTAAAATTGATAAAAAAAAATAAGTCCTTGTTTTCTAGTAACCACATTAATTATAAATGTATTAAACTGTTATTATAAAAGATAGAGACTGGCAGAGTAGATTAAAAAAATAGAACTTGTTGGGGCACCTGAGTGGCAGTTGAGCATCTGATTCTTGATTTCGCCTCACATCATGATCTCAGGGTTATGAGATCGAGCTCTGTGTTGGGTTCCATGCTCAGTTGGGGGGCCCGCTTGAGATTCTCTCTCCCTACTGACCCACCTCCTGTTCTCTCTCTCAAATAAACAAATAAATCTTTTTTAAAAAGATGTATTTTGATTATGTCTACAAGACATCCACATTAGATATAAAGACACAAAGAGATTGCAAGTAAAAGGATGGGAAAAGGTACTCCATGAAAGTAGTAAATAAAAGTCCTGGGGTGACTATATTATTACTACACAAAATAGACTTTCAATCAAAAGTTTTTGAGAAACAAGGAAATACATTATATATTTATAAGAGGTTAAACAAATCAAGAACATATACATTTATAATAAATATATATGCACTTAGGGATGCCTGGGTGGTGCAGGGTTGAGCATCTGACTCTTGGTTTCAGCTCAGGTCTGATCTCAGGGTTGTGAGATCCAGCCCCGTGTCAAGCTCTGGATTCAGCATGGAGGCAGCTTGGGTTTCTCTCTCCTTCTCCTTCCCCCTCCCACCAAATAAATAAAATCTTTCTTTAAAAAAAGTATATATGGGGCACCTGGGTGGCTCAGTGGGTTAAGCCTCTGCCTTCGGCTCAGGTCATGATCTCAGGGTTCTGGGATAGAGCCCCCCATTGGGCTCTCTGCTCAGCAGGGAGCCTATTTCCCCCCCTCCCCGCCTGCCTCTTTGCCTACTTGTGATCTCTGCCTGTCAAATAAATAAATAAATAAATCTTTAAAAAAATGTGTAGAACAATCAGACTGAAGAACAATAAAGAAATAGAGAACTTGAACAGCACTGTAAACCAATTAGACCTGATATAAATAGAATGCCACACAGCAGCAGAACACACATTATTCTCAAGTGCTCATGGAACATTCTCCTGCATAGATTGTGTGTTTGGCCACCAAAAAACCCCCAAAAACAAAAACAAAAAGCTCTCTCTCTCTCTTTTTTAGATTTTATTTTTAAGGGGAACCTGGTTGGACCAGTTGGTTGAGTGTCCATCTCTTTGTTTCCTCTCAGGTCCTGATCTCATGAGTCATGGGTTGGAGCCCTGCATTCCACCCAGAAGCCCCCTGAGGGAAATTTATAGATATAAATGTTTACATTAAAAAAGAAGAAGGATCTCAGATCAACTGGCTACCTTAAAGAATTACAGAGGAAGAGGGGTGCCTGGGTGACTCAGTTATTAAGCATCTGCCTTCAGTTCAGGTCATGATCCCAGGGTCCTGGGGTCGAGCCCTGCATCCAACTCCCTGCTCAGCAGGAAGCCTGCTTCTCCCTCTCCCACTCCCCCTGCTTTGTGTTTCTGCTCTCATTGTCTTTCTCTCTGTCAAGTAAAATAAAATAAAATGATTATAAAGGAAAAACAAACTAGAAGAAGAGTATAAATAATAGCAATTAGGATGAGGATTAATGATATAGAGAGTAGAATAACAATAAAGATATCAGTGGAACCAAATGCTGGTTCTTTGAAGAGAAAAATCAATAAAATTGCCAAATCTTTAGCTAGACTGACAAAGGAGATAAAAAAAGACAGTAGACACAAATAAAATCACAGGTAAAGCTGGGAAGGGTGGTTGCCTGCATGGCACATTTGGTTACATATCCAGCTACTGGTTTGGGTTCCGGTCATGATCTCAGGGTTGTGAGATCGAGCCCCACACTGGGCTCCATGCTGAGCTTAGAGTCTGGTTGAGAGTCTCTCCCTCCCCCTCCCCATCTGCCCCTCACACTGTTCACGTGCGAGGCAAGAGTGGTGCTCTCTTTCTTTCTCTCTCTCAAAAAAGAAAAAAAAAAAAAGAAAGAAAGGAAAGAAAGAAATGAAACTGAGGAAATTACTACAGACTTTAAGGAAAGAAAAAGAATATTAAGAGAATACTATGAATAACTGTATGTTAACAAATTAGGTAACCTGGAAGAAATGGACAAATTCCTTGAAATGCACAAATAACCTAAATTGACTCAAGAGGAAATAGCAGATCTCAACAAACCTGTGATAAGTGAAGAGACTGAATCAGAAATCAAAACCTACCAGTAAAGAGGGACAGCTGACTCGCTCAGCTGGTAGAGCATGTGACTCTTAATCTTAGGGTCATGAGTTCAAGCCCCATGTTAGGCACGAAGCCTACTTAAAATTAAAAAATAAAAACAGGCGTGCCTGGGTGGCTCAGTCTGTTGAGTGGTTGCCTTTAGCTTGGGTCATGATCCCAGCGTCCTAGGATCAAGGCCCCAATCAGGCTCCCTGCTCAGCAGGAAGTCTGCTTCTCCATCTCCCTCTGCCTCCTCCCTCCACCTGCTTGTGCACTCTCTCTCTCTCTTTTTCTCTGACAAATAAAGAAGTAAAATCTCTTAAAAACTTAAAAAATAAAAAATAAAACAAAAAACCGAATGTACCAATAAACAAAACCTCTGAACCAGATGGCTTTGCCAATGAATTCTACCAAACTTTTTTTTTTTGGTGAGTAAAGTGATAGGAGTTTACCAGGTAAAGATACAGAAAAACGTTCTCAAGAGTGAGAGGGGTCCCGACAGGGCTGACTCTACCAACCATTTTAAAAAGAGTTAACACCAATCCTTCCCAAACTCTTCCCAATAATTGAAGAGGGGGGGGACACTTCCTATTTCATTCTATGAGGCCAGCATTACTCTGATACCAAAGCCAAATAAACGTATCACAAAAAAGAAAATCACAGACCAAAATCCCTTATGACTATACAGGCAAAAATCACCAGCAGAATATTAGTACATAAAATCCAAAAGCATTATTAACCATGATTGAGGGAGAATGTCCCTGAAATGAAAGGGTGGTTCAACACAAGAAAATCAATCAATATATCACATTAATATACTGGAAGGAAAAACTACATAATCATCCGATACTCCTCATGATAAAAATACTCAACAAAGGGGACACTTGGATAGCTTAGTTGGTTAAGCATCCAATTCTTGATTTAGGCTTAGGTTATGATCTTGGGGTTGTGGGATCAAGCCCCGTGTCAGGCTCCACATTTAGCAGAGTCTTCTCTTGTTCTCCCTCTTCCCCTCCCCATGCACTGTCTCTCTCTCTCTTTCTTTCTCAAATAAATAAATTTATTTGTAATAATGTAGTTTATTTATAATAATATAATAAATATATATATATAAATGTAATAAATAAAGACATTTATTTATTTGAGAGAGAAAGAGAGAGTACAATCAGGGGGAAGGGCCAGAGGAGGAGGGAGAAGCAGGTTCCCTGCAGAACAAGGAACCCGATGCAGGGTTCAACCCCAGGACCCTGGGATCATGACCCACGCTGAAGGCAGATGCTTAACTGACTGAGCCATCCAGGCACCCCAATAAATGAATCTTTTTAAAAAAATACTCAACAGGGGCACCTGGGTGGCTCAGTCATTAAGTGTCTGCCTTTGGCTCAGGTCATGATCTCAGAGTCCTGGGATCGAGCCCCGCATCGGGCTCCCTGCTCAATGGGGAGCCTGCTTCTCCCTCTCCCACTGCTCCTCTGCCTAATTGTGCTCTCTCGCTTTCTCTGTCAAATAAATAAATAAAATCTTTAAAAAAATAAATAAAATAAAAAAATACTCAACAAATCAGGAATAGAAGAAACTACCTCAACATAATAAAAGCTACACAATAATTCATGGCTAACTTCATACTTATGGTGAAAGATTAAAAGCTTTTACTCTAAAATCAAAACAATATAAAGATGCGCGCTTTCAACACTTCTATTCAACATACTATTGGAAGCCCTGGTCAGAGGAATTAGGCAAGAAAAAGAAAAAGGCATCGAAATTGAAAAGGAAGAAATAAAATTATTTCTGTTTGCACATCGCATGATCTTATAAGTACAAGACCCTTCAGATCATACAAAATACTGTTAAAACCAATAAACAAATTGAGTAAAGTCACAGGAGACAAAATCAACACACAAACATTGCATATTTATACACTGACAACGAATGATTCAAAAAGAAAATTAAGGAAACAATTCCACCTATAATAGCATCAAAAAGTACGAAATATCTAGGAAAAACTATTTTTTTTTAAATTTTTTAAAGATTTTATTTATTTATTTGACAGACAGATCACAAGTAGGCAGAGAAGCAGGCAGAGAGAGAGGGGGAAGCAGGCTCCCTGCTGAGCAGAGAGCCCAATGTGGGACTCGATCCCAGGACCCTGGGATCATGACCTGAGCTGAAAGCAGAGGCTTTAACCCACTGAGCCACCCGGGCACCCCAAAATACCTAGGAAAAACTTAAGTAAGGAGACCAAATGTTTGTATGCTGAAAATTATGAAGCATTGCTGAAAATAAAGAAGACACGAATAAAAATAAAGACATCCCATGTTTGTGGATTGAAAGATAATATTGTTTAGATGGCAATGCTACCCAAAATGAGATACAGACTCAATGCAATCCCTACCAAAATTCCAATGATATCTTTTGCAGAAATAGATAAATCCCTCCTAAAATTCACATGGGATTCCAAGGACTCAAACTACTCAAAACAGCCTTGAAAAAGAAAAAAGAAATAATTGTAGGACTCATGCATCCTGATTTTATTTTTTTTTATTTTTTTTAAGATTTTATTTATTTACTTGACAGAGAGAGAGAGAGATCACAAGTAGGCAGAGAGGCAGGCAGAGAGAGAGGAGGAAGCAGGCTCCCTGCGGGGCAGAGAGCCCAAGCCCGATGTGGGGCAGAGAGCCTGATGCGGGGCAGAGAGCCCGATGCGGGGCAGAGAGCCCGATGCGGGGCAGAGAGCCCGATGCGGGGCTCGATCCCAGGACCCTGAGATCATGATCTGAGCCGAAGGCAGCGGCTTAATCCACTGAGCCACCCAGGCGCCCCTCATGCATCCTGATTTTAAAACTTACTATGAAGTTACAGTCATTAAAATGACACCAACACATACTGGCATACAGATAGACACGGCAGCCGCTTTAACGTCTTTGTCAGACATTTCCAGCATCTACGCCATGTCAGCATTGACATCTATTGATTGCCTCTTGCCAGGCAAATTGAGATTTTCCTGGCTCTCTTTAGGCTGAGTAATATGTGTTCACTGTTACAAAATCATTGGATTGTATCCTGGACACTGTGAATATTATGTCATGGGACTCTGTGTTCTGCCTAAATCCTGTGAGAATGTTGTTATTCTTGTTTAAAAAGGCAGTTGACTTGGTGTTCAGGCTGCAAGTTTTATCCCGTTTTCTGTGGGTTGTGATTTGGTATCAGTTCCAGCTACAAAGCCTTGCAGGGTTATTCAGCTCCGTCCTCCCGATGTGCCATCCAGTGGCCAGTCTGGGACCTGGGTGCTGTCTGTCTAGTTTAGTTTTCAAAATCTATGGTGTGCTGTTTAGAGTCAGACCCACACAGAAAATAAACCACTTTGCAATCTTCCCAGTCTTTCCCAGTTCCTCGGGGTTGGTTCCCTTTTGTGGTTCCCTGGCCAGAAAGGTACTAGGGTGAGAAAAGAAAGACCAGAAAAAAAGGTGAAAAGAAAAAATGGTATCTTCCCATCTTCCCATATGTCTCTCCATGTTTAGAGTGCCCTTTCCCACTCTGCTAGTTTCTGGAGCTCTCCATTCATGCTACGTGCATTTCCAGGTTTCAGACGGTGTTGAATCTAGACTTGGGGATACTTGAGGTTTGGGGAAAGGACGAAATTCACTAGTGGTCCAGCAACACTTCGAATTCTGGCATTCTTCCCCAATGCGCCCATTATGATTTACTTTTTCTCTGCGGGTTTTATATCTACATTCAGTGGGAGAGACAGGGTGGAGTGTGCTGATTCCATCTCATCTGGAACATTTCATTTTGTAGGATGTCCTCAAAGCAGGGATGCATGATGACTGTGGTAGGTCCTAGGCACTTTTGCATTTGTGGGCTTCTTCCTCTATAGAAGAAAAATAAAATATATTTTATACCATTTTGGTACAAAGATGACTTTCATCCAGGCTACATTTATTACATTAACATTCATTTCTTCTGATTTCAAAATAAATGAAGACTAAAATATTTCTGGGGTGCCTGGGCGGCTCAGTTGTTAAGTATCTGCCCTCAGCTCAGGGCATGATCCCAGGGTCCTGGGATCAAGCCCCGCATCAGGCTCCCTGCTTAGCAGAGAGCCTGCTTCTCCCTCCTCCACTCCCCCTGCTTGTGCTCCCTCTCTTGCTATCTCTCTCTGTCAATTAAATAACTAAATTTTTAAAATCCTTTAAAAAAAAGACAAATATTTTTGTGGGTCTCTAAAAATATCATGGCTAAATTGGCAGTGTCTCAATATGGGTCTGTTCAATGTTTCCTCGAGACTAGACCCAGGACGTGTCAGAGTACTGCTGAAGTGATACTGTGTTATTCTCAGCGTATCAAAATGACTTGATCATCATGGGAACTTCAGTTGGTCATAGGAACCTTGGTCCCATTGTCAAATTGCTGTCTGCTGTGCTTTTCCTCCAAGAAGTTAGCATTTTCTCCTTTGTGCTGGGTAAGTAGGTTTTGCCAATTCTCCAGTTGTCTCTATTTGCCTAATAAACCACCTTCAGATTTAGTGCCATCACAAAACCCATTTTATTGTGCTTCTGGATTCTGTGGATCGGAAATTCAGACAAGGCACAGTAGGTCAGCCTTGTCTCCACTCCTCCATGATCTGGGGCCTCAGCAGAAATGACTTAAACTGCCGGAAGTGTCTTAAATGGCTGGTGGCTGGAGGATCCACTTCCAGGATGGCACCTGGGCCGGGGTGGCTCACAGACCAGCTCAGTGGGGATTCTTGTCACCAACATGTAGTTTCTCCCCGTGACTTGGGCTTTTTACAGCACAAGTGGTGAGTTCTGAAAGTTCCCAAGAACACCAGAAAGAATGATCCAGGAGATGAGGGCAGAAGTTTAGGGTTCTCTTGGTCTGGCCTTAGAATTCAGGGTCCCCGCTGCCATGTTCTTTGGGTTAGCAGTGATGCTAACAGAGCAGTGATGCTCTGCCCAGAGTCAAAGAGAGGGCAAGTGTTCACCTCCTGATAAGGGTGTGCCGAAAGAGCACGTGGGGTGGGGAGATTTTGTTGAAACCAATTTTGTTTTTGAAAAATACACTCTGTATTTTGCAGTATTCTGCTCCTCGTCAAACCTTCACCTACCAGTCTTAGAGCATCCATGAATTCTCCAGCCTCAATCAATCTACCACTACGATGGTTTCTTGATTTCCGTCATCCCCTCTACTTTTATTGGTTGGCTTTGTACTGTAAGGAAGAGCTTTCCCTTCTCCTCAGTCAATATGACTCATGGATTCTTAGGTTATTCAGTGGGTTGTAGTCGGTTATCATTTTTATTTTGTTGCTCTAATTGTCCCTGACATGGTCGGTGGGAGCTCCTTTATTTCCTTTTAGCATGTCACTATTATTCTGTTATTTTTATTTATTTATTTTTTAAGTAGGCTCCATACCTAGCATGGAGTCCAGTGTGGGATTTGAACTCACAACCCTGAGATCAAGACCTGAGCTGAGAGTTGGGGGGTGCCTGGGTGGCTCGGTCCTTCTGCATCTGCCTTTGGCTTGGATGGTGATTGCAGGGTCCTGGTATTGAGCCCCACATCGAGCTCCCTGCTCAGCAGGAGCTCTCCTGCTCCCCCTGCTTGTGCTCTCTCTCTCTCTCTGACAAATGAATAAATCCAATCTTTAAAAAAACAAAAAAGGGTTGGGTGCTTAACAGGCAAAGCCACCTAATGCTCCATCCCTATAATTCTTTAAATGGTTTCTTACCTTTGAGGTGCCCCACTGACATTGGAATCAGCCTTTCCTTCAACAAGACCTAATTCCTTTTGGTGAAGGATGATGTTTAGAAACAAGGGTCTGGGTGCCTGATTTGCTTGTTGCTAATGGAATGGCAAGGCTTCTAGGCCCTCTCAGTGGGCTGTGCTGGGGAAAAGGGCACACACACAAACATTATGTGTATGTATATACACACACCTATACAAACATACAAATATATTTGTATAATATATAATATAATACATGCGGTTATGTAATTAGACAATATATGTTATATGTGTATATGTACACATACATACAATGCCTACACACACGTACAGTTCACTCTTACACCTCCAATTCCTCAGGCCGGCCCCCCTTCCACATTTGTAATTCTCCTCCAACAGTGAGAAAAGCCTGGCTCCCTTTATCCTCAATACATTTGCTCAGTCCCCTGTGTATAACTGATTTTCCAACCATTCCAGCTGCCTCCTTGGCTTCCAGCCACGTTGCCATCTCCAAGGGAAAGGAAGGCAGAGGGAGGGAGGAGAGGGAGTGGAGGAGGGTTGCAAGCGCTTTGCAAACTGGCCCTCCTACTTCCCCTGCTTTAGTCCATGCTGACCCCCCCCCCCCCCAACGCCTCGCCGCCTGGCCTCGCTGTAGCTAGGAGCCCTCTGTTCTCCCTGCCTCACCCTCCTCTTCAGCCCCTTCACTTCTTCTGGCTCCCGAGGGAGCATCTTTCTTTCCATTTTACGATTTAAAAAAAAATTTTTTTTTTGGCAGAGAGACAGCAAGAGAGGGAACACAAGCAGGGGGAGTGGGAGAGGGAGAAGCAGGCTTCCCGCCGAGCAGGGAGCCCGATGCGCGTCTCCATCTCAGGACCCTGGCACCATCATGTAAGCCAAAGGCAGACGCTCAAGGACTGAGCCACCCAGGCGCCCCACGATTTTTTTTTTTAATTACAAAAACATTTCATGCTCATCTTTAAGAATTCAAATAATGCAACGCGGTAAAGCAAAGCCTGAAAGTGTAAGCCCTGCCCCCCAGCTCGAAGAGATAACCAGACTTCTTTCCCGTGCTTCCAAGAGCACACTTATGGATATTTATATAATTTTAAATATTCATAAGATAGTTTGATATATTTTTATTGCTTGTTTTCTGGGCCTGAGCATAACACATCTGCCACAATCTTTTAAACAGACACATTGGAATCCATTAAAAGAATGTACAGTAATTTATCCTTTGACCTACTGACTGTATTTAAGGGTAACTTTCACTGGTGCCGGACGCCCTTCATAACCACTGTCCCTCTCGGAACCCTGTTCAGCATCGGCAGGCGGGTTTTCAGCCCGGATTTGCTTAGGGGAGGCGGGCAGGGATTGGGAAGGGGAAGGAGAGTGAGTTCTGGGTGCTTTAACTACCTCGCTTCTCCGCCGGGCGGCACCTGGCCGGCCACGACCTCACAGCTCCTGCAGGGGGCGCTCTCCACCCAGAGCCTCCCCGCTTCCCTCCAGGCTCAGGGCGGGGTTTGGGGAGGGGAATTTGCGGGGAGACAGCGCCTGCTCTCGCTCGCTACTCCCACTAGCCAGTCCTTTGTGGTTTCCCTCCACCTTTCCCACACTTGGGTAAATAGTCCCTTTATCAGACTCAGATTAGCCTATTTGCATGTGCAGGACGGTTGCCCATGGGGCCGGCACAGCATGGTCTCTGGAACCGTTTGCCAAGCGCTCACACACACCACCTCCAGCAGTTCCGCCCACCACCGAGGCCTCGCTAAAATATGAATGCGATTACTGCCCCGCCCCCACCCCAGAGACAATCGAGGGCTTGTTACCGCTGAAGAATAGAGAACAAACCCTGGGGTGCAGCCCTGGAGGGCCCCTGGCCGTCTGCACATACCACACCCTTGCTCCAGCCACACAGCGGGAACAGCCCCCCCCCTCACCCCCTGACTCTGTATTAACCTTTGCTGACTCTGTATTAACCTTCTAAAGGAACCAACCGGTCAGCTGGGGAGACTTGAGGTTTCAGTAAAGCCTGCTGGAGACCAAGTGCCAGCACACACAGAACTCTAACACATTTATTCTATTCTGACTCAGCCACATGGACCGCCACGTAGCGCGGGATCTGTCTCTAACACACGCAGGTGCGCACACGCGCACGCGGACACACAAAAACACCCACCACCCCCACAGCTATCTGGCAGTCCCTACCACAGCAGGTGATGACCAAAAGTAGGGAAGTTCAGTTCCGACACTCTGGGAGAAGGCTGCCTGGGTTCTGGGGCATATTGGCTATGACCTTGTGTTGGCTGCCTTCCTGCTGCCCCCAGCCTCTCCCCAGAGATCACAGAGACCCTCAGGGCCGCAGTTACGACTGAATGAGGTCGGTAGGGCCTCTCACGCCCACCTGGGGCAGGTGTGCTCAGAAGTGCTAACTCTCTCCCGACCTCCTCAAGGGCTCACTCAGCTTCCCTTCAGCTTTCCTGGCCCAGGGGTCATCTCTCCGCCCAGACCACAGTCTAACCACCACGGTACCCTTGGCTGCGGGCCCACTGAATGTTGCTGACTGCCAGGCCCTGTGGCCACCATAGAGCTCCTTCCACAGCCCTCCTGCTGGAACCTCCCTCCCTGGGAGGCCTTCCCTATCAGCTTTCTGGATGCTCCCAAGCAAACTGGCCCTGCTGGGGCGGGGTGGGGGGCACCCAAAGTCTGGCCTGAGCCTTTGTACTTTTTTTTTTTTGAAGATTTTTTTTATTTATTTGACAGAGAGAAGGGGAGAACGCACAAGCAGGGGGAGCAACAGGCAGAGGGAGAAGTAGACTCCCCATTGAGTAGGGAGCCCGACTGGTGCTCAATGGCAGGACCCCGGGATGACATGAGCAGGGGGCAGAAACTTAACTGACTGAGTCACCCAGGCACCTCAGGGCCTTCTTACTTTTTATCAAGCTGTGCACCCAGGAGAAGGGGCCTCTGTCCCCGGATTCTGCACTCTGAAGTCTGAGCGGACTCAGCAAGCAAGCACTTGGGAAGGAATAAATTGTTGGGTGTCCTGAAATAACATTAAAGCTTTTTTCTCCCCCTTCTGATCTTAAGAGTAAAACGTACTTACCAAATTTTTGGAAAATACAAAAATAGTAAAGCAAAACCAAAATAGACATCCTACCACCCAGAGGTAATTGTGATTCCAGTTGTGATCATTCTTTTAGGCCTTTCTTCCTTTCTTTCTTTCAAATTTTATTTATTCATTTGACAAAGAGAGGGAGAGAAGGAGAGCACAAGCAGGGCGAGCGGGAGGCATAGGAAGCGGGGGAAGCAGGGGCGTGGGATCAAGGCCTGAGCCGAAGACAGATGCTTAACCAACTGAGCTACCCAGGGCCCCTTCCTTTGGGAGGTAAGCTCTATATCTTACGTGGGGCTTGAACTCAACTCACAAACCCGAGACAAGAGTGAAATGTTCTACTGACTGAGCCAGCCAGGGCCCCCTCCTTTGAGCCTTTTCTACATGTGTACAGGATATATACATTTCTTAGTATATTGGTACATTTACATATATAATTAGCCCATGCTTTCATATGCTTGTGCTTTTGTCATTTAACGTCATTTTTCTTGAGTTTTTCTCCTAATTTTTATATTTTTCTGATTATTTAAATTTCTCATTTTCTTATGTAAGCCTTCTAAAATTCGGGAACAACATTTCAAAGGCTGAGTAAGAGTACACCATAGGAGCAACTCCAGCTGGTGGAGATCTAGGCTGTGTTCCATCACTGGCTACAGTAACAGCCCCGGTAATTATGTTACTCATTGTCCTTGCCTCCTGTGATATACAGCTATGCACTCAGACATCGGAGTGTTTGCCTCTTGTCCCAGTTCAGTCACTAATGAGGCCCTTGCTTGCTCTCACAAGGTGTCACCTTGTGGAGACTAGATTACACGGCCCTCCCTGAGAGGACTCAGAGGCACCACAGGGTCGGGGGAGGTGGATGGAGGTGGTCCCTGAGTTCTCCTGTGGGCACCTGGGTGGAGGCTGTGGATGCCAATCCCTGAAATGAGGTGGAGTTGTGGGGAGTGTGATGCGTTCGGGATATGTTGAGTCAGAAGTGTCCAGGAGACTTTCCAGAACATTCTCTAGGAGCAGCTGGAGACCAATTTCTCGCCCACCAGTGGTCGCTCAGTGTGGGTGGGGGTGTACTTTGCTTTCCAGGGATTGCTCAGCTGCTCAGTGGAAGGAAGTAGCCAACCCAAGCACTTCACCAACAACACCCGTGTTAGGGCACCCGTGAGTGGGGAAGGAGAAGGAGGAGACGGGCCCCCGAAGTTTCCAGCAATTTATCATGACCTTCCCCTAAGCTTATCACACACAGGTCTCAGAGGGTCAACACTAAAATACGGCTCTAGCTTGGCTGGCTTTACTTTCCAACTTGGAACCTATGCCCACTCAGTGGCCCACCAGTGGGGAATCAATGGTGGCCCATTCCCCTCACTGACGGAGGAAAGAGCTGATGCCCGGAGAGAAGAGTGACCCTTCAAGGTCTTGTCTGGGGGATGCATCCTAGAATTCCAGAGGCAGGGTGAAAAGAGTAATTACCACTCCCACCTCTAAATTATTCCTCGCTGCAACGCTCGGAGGGGGCTGTCATCACCCCCCACCCCGTTTACAAATGAGAAAGCAGGGGCTCAGAGAGGTGATGTCCCCTGGCTGCAGAAATTTGGCAGAGGTGGCCTTGGAACAAGGTCTCTGCCTTCTGCCCCTCGGCCTGCCGCCCCACGTGCTTCCAGGGGAAACAACCTCACCAGTCTGCCTTTGCTGTTGCTGACACTTAGAGACAGATCTGGTGAATTACGGCCTTCATTCTGTAGATGTGACATTCAGCAGCACCATCCTGGGGCCAGGCCTTGAGCTGAAGACACAAGGATGAAGAGAATATGGTTCTTGCCCTAAGAGGTTTGAATCTAAGGGCAGAACTGCAAAGGAGCCTATCTGTAGGTTCGGATGAGAAAAATAAGTCCCCAGGAGGGGAGTGACCTGCCTATACCCACCCGGGCATTTAGGTGCAAGAGCAAAATAAGGCAACAATCCTGTCCCCTGTTCCTTAAAAAGAGAGTCACTCAACAGTCAATACATGTGTAAGTTGCCCGCCCTCTTGGGTAACCAAGGAAACGCAATCTGAAACCACAAGGAGATGCAGTTTCATGTTCCACTGACAAGAATGAAAAAGTCTGATGGAACCGAGCAGTCCCGTGGGCCCACACATGGCTTAATGTTCTGCTGCTGCTGCACTGAAATTCCTAATAACTTATCAGGGGGTACACGTTTGCTTTGAGCCCAGCCCTGCAAGTTTGGCAGTCCTGCCCGGTGATTTCACTCCTGGGTATGGGCCCTAGAGAAACTCTCGCATGCAGGTACTAGGAGACCCATCGAGGATGTTCAGAGCAGCTCTGTTTCTGCAAAAGGCCGGAGACCCACACAGTACGGACAAATGGGAGAACAGAATGCTGAGTGCCAAAAATGGGAAGAACACATACAGCAGAGTCCCATTTTCATACAAAAGACAAGAAAAAAGAACGTGTCGTGGTGGGTGCCTGGCTGCCTCTGTCAGCAGCACGTGGGACTCTTGAGCTCAGGGTTGTGAGTTTGAGCCCCACGTTGGGTGTAGAGATTACTTCAAAATAAAATCTTGGGGAGCCTGGGTAGCTTGGTCGGTTAGGTGGCCAGCTCAGGTAGGGGTCTCAGGATTGTAAGATCAGGTCCCGCGTGAGGCTCCACGCTCAGCAGGAAGTCTGCCTGAGATTCTCTCCCTCTGCTCCTCCCCCTGCTTATGTGCTCTCTCTCTCTCAAATAAGTAAATGAATCTTTAAAAAAAAGATAAAACCCTGGCGCGCCTGGGTGGCTCAGCGGGTTAAAGCCTCTGCCTTCAGCTCAGGTCATGATCTCAGGGTCCTGGGATCGAGCCCCACAAAGGGCTCTCTGCTTGGCAGGGAGCCTGCTTCCCCCTCTCTCTCTGCCTACTTGTGATCTTTGTCAAATAAATAAACAAAATCTAAAAAAATAATAATTAAAAAAGATAAAATCTTAAAAAAAAAATCTTTATAAAGATGATGCAGAGAGATAGGCCCTCAAAGGTACACATGGAGCTTTGATACTGTTGGCCAGACTCTGTCGAGTTTGGTGGGGGGGGGCTGTAATTATTCTGCATTGTATCAAAGACATTGATTCTCGAGCTCTTTGCTTACCTTCGTTATTCCGTTCTCCACCTGAAATCAAATCTTGTTCTCCCTCTTCTCTTTTTTCCCAACTTTTGTTATGTCATCCTATTACTTCTATAATTTCAGGAAGGGGGGAGAAAAAGAGGGAGGAGGAGGGGCGGTGGTCTCCCACGGCGTGGCCATAATGACCAAGGGGCCTGCCTGCAATGGGCAGCGGGGCCACTGAGGCCCCCTGTGCTGTGGCCAGAGCTGGCACCTGCCTAGGCCCCTCTACAGGGTCAGAGACATTCCAGGGCCGCTCTGAGGAGGTTGTGCCATGGCTTGGCCTTGGGCACGCAGATGTCTGGGGCTCCACTGGCCCGGGTCCCCAGAAGCAGACCCCAGAAGAAATGCAGCTTTGTGTGCAGACCTCACGGACACCTTGTCCTTGGCTGGTTCAGAACCTTGTTCTGCCCCAGGCCAGTCTGACCAGAATGGGAGTGCCACACATGACCAGAAGGAGGTAGCTAGGCGTTCTGGGACCCTCTGAGGGGAACTCTGGGGGCAACGTGGTCATCAGCCCTCCCAGCTGGCTTCGTCTCCCTGGCTCTGCTCACTGTTGGGCTTGCTTTCCCGGGTTGTGCACCCCCCCTGCCCCCTCTCCCCCCAGGGCACAAGACCCAGTTCTGACCACCCTGCTCTCACCCTTCTTGGGGGCAGACAGTTCTCTGTGGCAGAATTGGCCTCTGGGTACAGGTTTGTCTCCCTGCTGGCAGACAGCCTGGCTGATATCCCCAGCCTCCAGCTGCCATCAGGATGGGCTGCTCTGGCAGGTGAGGGACACCCTGGTGCCCCAGAAGCCACTCCGTCCCTGCCTGGTGCCTGGTCCCTCATGCTCTCCTCCCCGCTCTCTCTCCCCAGTGGCCCCAGAGAGGATGCTCTCCTGGGCTCAGAGCTCAGTGACAGTGGGTTGGGGGGAATGTGGAGCCACCATCTGGCTCTAGCGATGAGAGTCAGACACATGAGGCAATTCGTTTGTGAACAGCCAAGACAGCATATATTTAAGAACGAGGTTCTGCTGGGCAGATTCTGCAGGGAGCTTCCAAGGAGGCGGAGGGGATCAGGCAGGGGGAAGACAGATGGGTGAGTAGGCGGGGCTGGGGGGTGGTGCTCAGGTCCTGGTTGGGAGCCCCAGCCCCCTCTCGGTGACAAGATGGAGACAGATAAAGCTGCCTCCCTTGCAATGAGGCCTGGAGTGGGAGGGGCATGGAACGCTCTCAGGGTGAATTGGGAAGGGACTAGAAGCTGCTCTGGCAAGGCCCAACCGTGGCAAAGTCTTGGTATCCAGGGCAGGGCTTGGGGGGCGGGGGGGTAGGAAGTGACACAGCCATCTGGCTAGCTGACCCCAACTAAGCCCAAAACACAAATGGAAGGGCCTCCTTTCCATTCTGGGAAGTCCAGGTGGCATTTTGGGCCCTTGGCTCAGCAGCATCTGCATGGAGGCATTCTGGATGTTTTCCTGTTTCCTGGAGTCTGAGTTCATTCGGGAGCTCAAGAGCGGTCTTGGTAGCTGCTGGCCTGCACTGTTCCTCCTGAATCTTTTGCTGGGAGGGTCTCCATCCTCAGTGGTTCTGGGCCACTCCAGGCTCCCATGGGCGCCCCTGTGTTGTGAGGTGCCCCCTTGCCCAGGGGCCTCACCCCTCTCCTGTCAGCCTCTGCACAGGCCCACAGTGGCCATGCCCTCATGCTGCTGTTACAGGGTGGGCTTGGAGCCCAGGGAAGAGAACCAGGCCAGACTAGTAATGTTCTGAATTAGTGTGCTGCCTTAGTGGGGAGCTTGCCAGACGGTGCCCGGTCCCCCACTCCACGCCCTAGCACCTTCTAAACACGCCCTGGACACTCAGGGGCACTAGGGGCTCAGAGGTGAGAGAAGGCAGGACTCAGGCGACAGAGTTTCAGAACTCATGGTTTATTGACACTTGAGCACAGTGACCCCTGGGAGGAAACCGAGTTTCTGGCCCCTTCAGCCCGGGACTCGTCCCTACAGACAGAGGGAACAGCCATCCTGTCTTGGGACAAGACGTCCCTTGCAGAAAACACCTCTCCCAGGAGCCCTGCTGAGACGTGCACAGATAAACCCTTGGCAAGGCTGGCATGACGCATGAATGGCAAAGCTCGGCGCATTTGGCAAAGCTGTGGAGCCTCGGCAGAAAGTGCTGGTCTCCTGGGGCTGCCTCCTGGGTGCCACCAGCAGGATCCCAACCCGAACCAGCTTACTCTGCACAGGCCCAGCAGGTTTCCGTTGAGCCCTTGTCAGGGCTAGGCCTGGGAACCGGTGTGGCTGTACCCCCGGCCCCGGGACTGTACCCCACTGGTGCGGGGAACCCGGAACTCCGAGCCAGTAGGGCACGGGAACAGGTGAGGGCCGCATGCTGGCTGGGGAGGGTAGGGAGAGAGTGGGCTGTGGCCAGAGGCTGGCTCAGGACCTCAGAGAGCCTGCATATCTCCAGTGGGGCCTGTCCCCTCCACTGCCCCCTTAAAGCACATCTCCTTCCTTGGCCTGGGTGCCAAGGACAAGCGAGGTCAGGACATGGCTGACCCATGGCTGACCCATGGCTGCGCCCAGCCCAGCTCCATGTCCTTCCACCTCACAGCTATGGGGGGAGGGAGCTGGGCCCAGTCTGCTTCTCCCACCCCTGCTGGCTCAGAATCCGCTCTACCTGTAAAAGCAGAGCTCTCTAGTAGGGCTCTCTCGAGCTTTTGTGGTCCAGACTGGATGCAAGCATCAGCAGCTCCATTCCCTTCCAGCCCACTTAACTGTAAGAATAGACCCTAATAATACTTTATCACTCCTTCCCGCTGGCAGCAGGGGAGGACTTCCCTGGAACTGGCAGCAGCTCCCCAGGACAGCCCTGCACCTTCCAGAATCACAGCTTCCACGCAACCCTGGGCCCTAGAGAGGAGAAACTGAGGTCCAGGAAGGCTCCGTGACTTGCTTAGCTCAGACAATGAGCTAGTGGCAAAGCCAGGATTTGAGATGGAGATTGAGACTTCCAGACCTGGGGTCCCGGCTAGGGGCCCTCTTGGGACTGTGGCCCGAAGAGGAGGGGGGCCAGGGCTTTCAGAGGCTGAAGATGCCCATGGCTCCCAGTCCAGCTCTGGTCAAGAGGGAAGAGACCTCTATGCCTAGGTGCTGGCCCAGAGCTGGCATCTGTGCAGGAGGAATGAGGGCTCCCTCAGCCCCAAGGCAAGGATGAGCAGCCCCAAATAGCAGAAGCCGCTGCCAGAGGGGTGTGGTCACTGCAACAAGCCCGAGGCCGGGGCACGAATCAGACTGGCACACAGTGAGATCTGGGCTCCATGGGTGAAGCCCCGCTCTTGGTGGCAATCATGGAATCAGAGATCGGCAAAGAAGGGAGAACAATGGAAGTCTACACTTAGCCCCTCTGCTAGGATCACGCTCGGGGGCAGCCAGGCCAGCAGTGAAGGGCAGGGCCACATGCTGTTGCCAGCCCTGTGCTGGGAAGGGCCAACCAGGGGGCTTCGGACCCCCAGAAAACAGTGGGGCCTTCAGATTCAGTGAGGGCAATACTAGGTCATTGTTGGCTCCCATGAAACCGTCTCTGAATTGCAGCGATTGTGTTTAAGATGCCTTCCATTAAGAGACTTGGGAGGCATGGCATTGACTGTGTCACCTGGTCTCCTTCATCCCTGCTGCAGGAGTGTGGGGGAGACACTGAGCCTGCGGGGGGCCTCTCCCACTGCCCCGCCGCCTCTTCGGAAGGCTCTCCTCAGTACACTAGGATCCAGGGTCCTCCCTGCCCTCTCCTGGCCAGCCACTGCCATTCCCAGACTTAGAGGCCTGGGTCCTCCCACCAGAGAGCCCTCTCTCTGGGCCCCTGACCTCTGCCCGGACTCTACACACAGCCCTGTCACTTCCCACTGGACACCCACACCACAGCTGCCTCACTGGAGTCACCCAAGTTTCGTAGCTCCTGAGTCCCGCCTGCCCAGAGCATGCTAGGGAATGTAGAGCTCTCCCCAAGGTGGTCAGGCTGTGGGCAGAGCAGGGTGGCAGAGGATGCCTGCTGTGGCCGGTGGGAGACAGGAGGAAGGGTTTTGGGGCTATGGGGCAGCTGTGTAGGATGGGCTCCGAACAGAGCCCAAGCCCCCCCGGGCTGTCTCTGGACTTGCTGGGGCCTCTAAGCAGTGCTTCCCAGTGAAACCCATTTGATTACCAACACAAGACATTCTAGGATATTCCAGTCAAACGAGGGAGGCTGGCGGGGCCACGGTCACCCCGATCTCCCAGAGCCCCGCGGTCTGGCCCAGTCACACAGCATAGCCTATGCTCTTCAGGGCTGCTCTGCTGTCAGCAGCGAATGCATCACAAGAGGTGGAAAGAACACGTCCGGGAAGAAGTCTAGCCTAGATCATGCCACTATAACAAAATAAACCCTGCTTTTGTAAAAACGGAAACATGCCTATTAGAATCTGTCCCAGGCCCGGCGGTCCTAGCCTTTACCTAAAGCTGTTTAAGGCACTTGAATGGCTTATTAACGCCACCTGGAAAAGTTTTTGTTTCAATCCTGATTAAGGAAAAAAAATCAGTAATACTGCAAAAGAAGTTTCTTCAAAAAAAAAAAAAATCAATACTTAAGTTTTCTAAGAATAAAATAAATGCTCAGCTCTGCTTAAGTTATATGACACAATAGGTCCACTTGGCACTGACAAAACAGACAAAAACCTGAAATACTGCTTCTGAGTTAAGACCTCCCTGGGGGTGGGGGGGCGAAGACCACAAACAAAAGACCCACGTGTCATCATTCTGACCTTCCCCTCTCTTGGTGTGTGCAGGGCTGGGAGGGGACCAGGGAGGCTGGGGGGGCCGCAAGCGCCCACCGCAAACCAGATCCCTGGTGCTCCCTCCTTCCCGGTGGGGCTGTGCTCCCCACTCCAGGAAGCTGGCTTGGCAGGCCAGGAGCAGCCAGGTGCATCTGGAAAGAGGAGTCCTCCCAGTCCTGGTCGGGGAGGAGCCAATGAGAAACCTGCACCGTTTACCCGGGACACACTGGAGGTGGCCAGTGCCCTGGGTCCGCCCGGGGTCTCACACGCAGCGCCCTGCTGCCCCAGGCACCCGCCTGGCATCTTTGGTCTGGCTGAGGCTCACGCCTGCGGCCTCTGGTCCTGCCCCCACCCAATGGGCCGGGATAAGAGCTGCCCCACTTCCCAGGTCCTCTTCTCTTTGGTGAGGTCTCTTCCCTAGGCCTCCTTCAGAGATCCGGGCCATCCCACTGTCTGTGCGAGCAGGACATAAATAACCCATCCACACCCCCCAGCACAGTCCCACAGCCTCCAGGACGGACTGATTGCAAGCAGCACAGGGGACTCAGGGCCCTGGGAAAGCACTGTGAGGGGGACACCTGCCCGCCCATCGCCACTGGTCAGGTCCTAAGGCATCTGAGGGGGAAGGGCATGGGATGGGGGGGTGGGGCCCGATGGCCTGCAGCTCCTAGCTTCTCTGCGGAGTGCTGGTTTCTGGCTCTGAGAGGCCAGAGGGCACATCCCCTGCCCCCTGGGCCCCACCCTTCAGTAGGTCTCGGGGGTCCCTAAGGAAGACCACCATGACTGTGATGTTGTCATGGGAGCCCCGCTCCCGGGCTGCGGCCACCAGCTCCTCAGCCACCTGCAGCCCGCCGCCCTGCTGCCTGACCAGGTAGCTCTGGACGAGGCCGGTGACCTCCTGGTGGGGGACGACATCGAAGAAGCCATCACAGGCCAGCAGCAGGTAGTCCTCGGAGCCGGTCAGCTCCCGAGAGGCCGAGTCCGCCTCCCCTGACACATAGGGCTTCTGGAAGACATCCCCTGGGCATGGGAGAGAAGGGCCTCACGTCAGAGGGCCAGGCTGCCCACTGCCGAGTGCCATCCCGCCAGGCCCCGGCCACCCTCCTCTGACACCCGAGCTCACTGGTGAAATTCGACACTCACACGGTGCTAAAGGCTATGAAGAAAACAAGAGGGCGATGTGGCAGATTTATCCTGGTGTCCCAGTGGGCAGAGTCACAGCCCAGCCGGGCCAGAGGTCAACTTGACCAACAGCCTCTTCCCTTCTTCCCACAGCCCAGTGGAGCCAGGCCCAGAGTTGGAGATGGGGTGGCTGAGGGAGAAGACCTCACCTTTCCTTTCTTATACTCAGGTCTGTAGCTTCCCTTCCCCTCAGGACCCTCGCCCTGGGACCCCACATTCAATCCTCTAGCAAGTTCTGTTGGCTTTACTTTCAAAGTGCTACTGGAAGCCACGGCCTCCTCCTTACACCTTGCCCAGGCCCACGGGTACCCTCCTTCCCTGCCTGCCCTCCGAGGGCACACCAGCCCCCGCCACTTTCTGCCATTGAACTGCCTGGGGTGTCCTGCTCTGCGGAAGGAGCCTCTGCTTGGAGAGGCCCACCTGGCCACCTCCCCACTGCGGTGTGTCCAGATGCCCAATGGCGGCAGCAGCAGGGAGAAGGGCTCTAAGCCGGCACATGCCAGGCGGCCGGGAGGGACAGGTGTCACATTGTGGGGCTCAGGAGGAACAGAGCGGCATCTAAGTACCCAAGGGGAGGGGTGTGGGGTGTGGCGGCCAAGCTCTAGTCTGAGGCCCAGCAGCAGCAGGATGCTGACAAAACAGGATTGTGGAAGAGGAGTCTCCCTTTATTTTTTTAAGATGGAGAAAAGAATCAGCATGAACGGGGAGAGGACAATCGATAATCCTCATTGATGGAATATTTGAAAACCAGCTTCCAGCACATACAGTAGCTATCCAAGGGTTTCCTCGTAGGTTTTTCTGGGAAAATGTTTTAACCAGAAGATAACCGCATACCACTTAAACTGGGATTACTTGTGTGAGATGGAAGACCTTGAGGTGTTTGCTCGTGTGCTAAATTCACCAGAGGTCTCTCACAGTCTGATTCTACGGCCCCACAGACCGCAGGTGCTGTATTTCTCAGCAGAGGATGCTGCTGTCCCCGACAGCTGGGTGACCCTCGGGCCGCAGACGAAAGGCCTTGGTCTCCCACCCTCCTGCCTCCTTACCGATGGCTCTGGACACGGCCAGGGTTCCGTTGACTCTCCAGCAGTCCATGTGAGACACGAAGCCACCCAGTGCCTCGATGCGCTCCTTCTCGTCCTGTGGGGGACAGCCAGAGTGGGCGCTGGGGCAGGGTCCCCGGCGAGGCTGCATCAGCCAAGATGCACTGTTTCCCGAGACAGTGCTGGGAGCCGTGGCCCGGGAGCGACGCCCAGAGGAGGCATTAGGAGATGGTGATGGACCACGAAGAACCCGCACGTCCTCGTCCAGCTGCAGGAAGGGCCACCTCAGCCACAGATCCTCGCTGCCTCACGTTTCACTCTGGGGTACTGTCTCCTCCTTGCTAGCCACTGGGGCGACAGCAAGCCTGTGCTATGTGTGGCCACCTGGCAGGCCTGGATGAAACCTGAACTAGGCCCTGTCCTTTCTTGAAGTCCCTCTGCCTCTACCACCCCTCCCCTCTGGAAATGAAAGCAGTACCACCATGCTAGACACTGGAGCACCAGCTTCCTCAGCTGGGAGCTTCCCATGCCCCACGGGACAGTGTCTACTGGAGAGCCCAGTCCCCTCTCTCTGGGACCACAGAAGTGGGCCCTTCCTCTGGGTCTCTGTGCAGACACAGACCTACTGCAGGGCTGGAGGGAGGGGAAACACAATAGCAAAGGCTGGGCCTCCCATGTGATTCCCTGCAGATGAGGGCAGCAGTGGGACCTGGAAGGTTTGCAGGAGCCCTGACCTGCCTGCACGGCTCCCTCTGGACCTGAGAACCCACTGTGGTGTGAGCAGTGCCAGAAAAAGGCAAAAAGGAGCATGAACACAGGCAGGGAAGGAGGAGGAAGGAATAAGTACGTGGAGGGGTAAGAGAGACTCAGAAGGGTCTGGGGAGAGGCAGGTGGATACGCAGGCTGCTGGGGGGCTGCGCTCTTTGCCACGGTGCCACACAGTGGGGCTCAGGGGGGCTCAGGAAATGCTGCCTGGAAAAGTCCCCGTTGGGCTGCAGAGGTGGTGTAGCTTGACAGTGAGCTTACCGGGATGCAAGCAGGCAGGAACCCAGAGGCTTGCATCTAGTCCTGACTTAGATCGCATTTCACCTGACTGCCTGTCTCAGGGTAGGATGGTCCAACGGGGAGCAGACACCAAATAGCCCAGAGCTGCGGTGACGGTGGAGGGACATAGGATAGCTGCCATTTCTCAGCTGTGTGCTCTGGGCAAGTTACTTAACCTCTCCGAGCCTCAGTCCTCTCCTCCATAGGATGAGAAGAGCATATGTAGGAGGGGAGGCCCAGGAATGCAGTCATTCCTGGCTGTTTTGGTGATCGCTGCCTGACACTCCCTGCAGTGCGTTCCAAATGCAGAAATCACAAAAGGACAGCTCCGTTCAGTTACATAAAAACCAAAGTGTCTACAAGGCAAAAAGCCCCTACACAAAGACAAAGCAGGGGGCTATTTGCAAATCACCCTGCAGACAAGGAGCTGACCTACAAACTGATAAGAACAACAGCAACAGCCCAGGAGACCCGTGAGCCAAGGACAAGAAGGAAGGGCTCTCCAGAAAGGCAATGTAAATGACCTCCAGTGTTGGAGAAGATGCTTGGTCCATTAAGACAAACACAAACCCAACAGCTGCTTTCCTTCCTCTCAGACTGGCAGAAGCCTGCGGTTCGTGCAAATGTGGGCAAAGGGACTCCTGTGGACACACAGCCCGAGGGGAGCAGTGTGGCAACCATGCCAGGACCACCATTGAGAACATTCCAACCCCTCCATCCCACTTCTAGGAAGCTGCTCTGTTAACGTGCTGGACCCTGAGCCATGAAATACAGTACTGAGTCACCTGCCGCTGTGTTGCTGTTAGCATGAAGACACTGAGGAAGCCTCCACATCCACCGACAGGACTGGGGAAGACTGGAGCTCCACGGAGCCCTACAGGAGGGTGGGGGCACTTCCCATGCTGACGTGGAATGCCCTGGAACACCCATTCACGTGGGGAAAGCCAAGCAGGGAGAGGGCATATGGGCGTTCCCCAGTAGCCAACTCCCTGCTTCCCTATATAAGGAGACAGACTGGACATCTGTGAGATGGGGGTCCATGGAGGAAGACCATCCTCATGTCCGGGTGAGGACCCCGAGGTTCAGACAGTTGAGCGACCTCGGGATCTTAGCACAGCCTCTACCCAACCAAGACCCAAGCCTGGTTCCTTCTGACCCCAGCTCAGCATTACCTCCTCCCTGGAACCCTCTCCCCCCATAGCCTAGGTGGCCGGCTGCCCCTTGCCATATGCATGAAGTGTAGGACCCCGTCCTCTGACCCCCCCTTCCTGGGCTGCCTGCTGGGCAAAGGGCCCAGCTCTCCCCCGCAGCTCTAGGCTCCATGTCACTGTGGTGAGAAGGGCTTACTTGGGACTCTTGGCTGTGAGCTTTTCAGGGACCACCCCCAAACTCCAGCCACTCAAGTCACAAGAGCCCTCCCTCTGGGGGAACACCAGGAGTTCCCTTGGAAGGTGGTACAGGGCCCCTCTTACTTGGTTGACCAACTGCTATCCTGCGCAGTGCGGTGTGATGGGGGCTGGGGACATCCCAGGCCCAGAGGGAGGGGGCCCTTACCTGTCGCTCAGGTCTGTGCGGCTCCATCAGCTTCACCACTTGTCCCTGCTGCACCAGGATGACCTGGGAGTCCCCGAGCCAGGCGATGTGCAGGGTCTTTCCTGCGATGAGTGCACACACCCCCGTGGTGCCGCTCTGGAGCCGCTGCCAGGAGAGAGGGGCGTGGTGGGCCAGGTGCCGGCTGGGAGGGCTCATACCCAGCCAGACAGACCCACTCCTGGAACAGTGCTCAGCCAGAAAGAAGGAACGGACTGCTGAAGCACACAAGGACACGAGGTGTCTCCGCTGCACGATGGGAGAGCAGAGCCTGTGTGGTCTCATCTGCACACAACTCTAGAAAACAGGAGCTCTAGCATCTGTAATGTCTGAAAGCAGACGAGTGCTCTTCTGGGGAGCGTGTGGGCAGGAGGGTGGGGTAACGAAGGACAGAAGAAAACTCTTCAGGGGTAGTGGCTGGGTCTGTGACCGGGGGAGGGTTATACAGCTGTAGACAAATGCCAAAACCTATCCAACTGCACACTTTACTTGTTACTGAACCAACGGTATGTTTTACGCTGGCAATATGTGTAATCTGTCATGTGGATTACATCTCCACAAAGCTACCTTAAAATAACAGCAACCTGATCTGATAGCCTGCTTCAGAGAATCATTACCCTGGGAGGTGGCCCAGGGTGACAGAGGCCATGGGGGCTGAGGCCTGTCCCTTTTTCATGGGGCTGCCACTTAGGTCTAGATGCTATATGGTTTTCTGGTAAGATGCAAAGTCTGCCTTTGCCGATTTCCACTGGGTCTGTGCTCAGAGCACCTGATGACAGTGAAGCCCTCCCAAGTCTCCCGACGAGCCATGTCAACTGGGGCGGGTCCTTTAAGCTCTCTGGGCCTCAGTTTCCCAATATCTAAAATGGACGCCCTTTTAGTAGCTCCCTGGCAGGGCTGCTGGGAGGGCCCCATGAGGTTCTATGGGTAAGATCCAGTGGGTGGCAAGTTCACAGAGGAGGTGTTGGATGTGTTCTTTCAGAAACAAGGGCCGGGTCCCTACATGGCTACAGTTCCTGAGGAAAGAACACACACAGTGGGCACCAGCAGCTTGCCAAGACCCTGTCGAGGTGAGTGGGGGTGGAGTGGGGGGGGGTGTTTTTTTTTTTTTAAGATTTTATTTATTTGACAGACAGAGATCACAAGTAGGCATAGCAGCAGGCAGAGAGAGAGGGGGAAGCAGACTCCCTGCTGAGTGGAGAGCCTGATGGGGGCTTGATCCCAGGACTCTGAGATCATGACCTGAGCCGAAGGCAGAGGCTTAATTCACTGAGCCACCCAAGCGCCCTAGGGGGTTGTATGTATTAATCACGGGTTTTATTTTCTATATCTTCTTTTTTTTAAAAAAATTTTTTTTTAAATTTTCAAAACTTTTAAGTAATTTCTACACACAACCTGGGGCTCAAACTCACAACTCTGAGATCAAGTGTCCCCCGCACTTCCGACAGCCAGCCGGGCGCCCCTCTATTCTAATGTTCTGACAAACTGGGGTACTTGCTAGTCATGGACCGAGTTCGTCTCCCAGGACGGGCTGGTCCTAGAGATAGCAAAGGTCCCCCTCCCTGAGTGCACAAACTTCATGCACGAGCCAGCTGGCCTGAACCCGTGTCCTCAGTCACATCCTCTATCTCTCAGGCCAGGCCCTTTTTCCTGGCCTGGATGGCGGCAGGTGGCTCCGATTAGAGCCCAGAGCCCAAACGGGTTATTCAAACTATTCAACCTTCGACTTGCCGTGACCTGCCTTGCCCTGCTTTGCCCAGGCCTCCGTGTGAGGCCACTGGGAAGGATCCGCCACGGGGCGCTCCCTCCCTCTGCCTCCAGATCAATCCTGAGGCAGGGCCTCTCTGATGTGAACGGCTGCGGACTGCACGCTGTGTGTGAGGCCCGTTCACTGGTTCTCACCTCTCGCTTGGCTTTCCTGAGAAACATCTCGTCGGTGCGCTGAAAGGCTTCTCTGAGGGCTCTGGCAGGATCCGTGGGCAACTCGGGCTGGCGGGCAACGTTGGTGTGCACGTGCACAGCGGCATAGCGGGCGGCATCCACCCCTCCGTGACCATCAAACACGGCAAAGTAGGCTCGGTCCATGGGGTCCTGGTGGGGAGTACCGCGGGAGTCACACCACCCTTGCCCCCACCCAGGCTGTCACCTAGCCGGAGGCTCTGGTCTGGGGGGTGGAGCCCAGGCGCTGACTGGGGTGGGACTGAAAGAATCAGCATGGTCTTGGCCATCAGCTGGGAAAGCAAGGTAGCTGGTAGTTAGTTGCTCCGGCCCAGAAGTATTGGGCCGACGAATCAGGCCTCTGCTCCCCCCAGTGGTGTGCTTGGGGGGCACAGCTACAGGCATCACTCCTGCCTTGGCTCTGGCTGGCAGCTCCGCTCAGAACCCCAGTTGGCCCCCACCCCTGATGTGAGGCCTCCTCGGCTGCTCTGACTGGGGCCCTGGAGGAGGATCACTGGAGGTGAAGCACTCACAGACAGGCCGAAGAGCTGGTTGAAGGCGGGAAGGCACACGTGCCGGTCCTCCATCTTGCGGCGGGTATTCCGGATGGCATGCATGGAGACCAGCCATGGCCCCGGCGGGACCCGCGCAGTCGAGGGCACCTGCTTCTGCCACTGGCTGCACACTTCCCAGAGCCAGTTAAAGAAGGTGTGTGCCAGGCCCTTGGCGTCCAGCACTGCTGGGCACAACAGAGGACCGTTAGGGAGGCACCGATGCAGGCCAGCTGGGCTCCACTCGCTCTGTCTGCCCCCCCTTTCCCCGTGGCCTCTGGAGCTCTCCAGACAGTGCCCGCCACAGGCCTGCACGGCCCCCCTCAACCCATCAGCCCCAGGGGCATTCCGAGCACCCGAGCCTGTGTGTAACAGCCTGTGTCAATGACACTGGGCAATGTCTTCGTGG
This sequence comes from Meles meles, assembly GCF_922984935.1. NCBI lineage: Eukaryota > Metazoa > Chordata > Mammalia > Carnivora > Mustelidae > Meles > Meles meles. The sequence goes on along the minus strand of NC_060077.1, from coordinate 30,793,363 downwards.
ACAACATGCTCAGGAAGGAGCCTCCTGACCCAGAGTGAGGAGCTCCACTCACGGGACCCCTCCCCAGGGAAACAGCCAGAAGCGCAAAGGTAATTTCAGGACAAAGCTTAAACATTTACAATGGCACATTAATTAGAAGCAATACATATCCAGTGACGGAGTAAATGACAGCCCAGTCTCTTGATGAAGAATTACGCTGCTATTAAACATGATTTTCACAACTAAACGCACAATGGATACATGGACCAGCAACTGCACCCCTGGGGATTTAGCCCAGAGAAATTAAGACACCGCGCGCACAAAACCCTGGGTGCCCCAGCGTTCACAGCAGCCTCACCTGCAATGGGCAAAAACTGGAAATGGCCCAGATGATTTTCGACCTGAGAGCAGGTAAACTTCGGTATATCATGCCACAGAATACTACTCACGGAAGGAAGGAAGGAAGGAAGGAAAGAAGGGAGGAGAAAACTCCTGGCATGTTATAGAAACACAGATGAATTTCCAGAGAATGATGCGGAGAGAAAAAAGCCTATCCCCAAAAGTTACATACTCTAGGATTCCATTTCTAGGCATTCTTGAAATGATGAAATTATGGAAGCAGAGAAGATTAATGGTTGTCAGGGTTAGGGACAGGAGCATGGGGCATTAGGGTAGCCACAAAGGACAACATGAGGGATCCTTGTAGAATGAAACTGTTCCATAGCTTGACGATGTCAAGATCCTGGTCGTGATGGTTTACTATAGTTTTTTAAGATCTTACCATTGGGGGAAACTGGGTAAAAGACACATGGAAACCCTGTTATTTCTTATGACAGCATGCGAGCCTACAGTTGTTGCCAAGTTTAATGGGAAAAAATTAAAGGGCAAAACAAAAATGGACTTCTAAAGAGTGCGTGACTGTGTAGAATGCTTAATTATCAAGGAAAAAACATCAAGGAAAAAAATGTCACAGAAAAGAAGGAGAACAGAAAATCCCACACACGATTTGATCATGAGGACCCAAAAAAGCCTTCAACGGCTTGGACCAGAAAACTAAAGGCAGGAAAAGCATACAATCAAAATGGCAGCAGTGGGTGTCTGCAGGTAGTAGTTTGACAGCGGATGTTTTTTTCTTAAGACTTTTTTGGTGTTTTCTCAATTTTCCAGGACAAGTGTTAGCCCCAGGTGATGGTTTCAGAATATGTCCATAAATTCTGTAATGCTTGATTGGGAGCCTGGTTCCTCCCCGTGGGGGTGGGCCTTAGGGACCTGCTCCTAATAAACAGAATCAACCAGAAATGACCATAAACTGCTTCCTGAGAGGCGCTGTGGCTCCCACCTGGCACATTCTCTCTCCCTCCCTGTCTCTGTCTCTGTCTCTCTTTCTCCATCTCCCTGGTGAATCACTGGCCCTGAGGAGAGCAGCCACCATGGCGAGAGGACACTTAAGCAGCCCTGTGCAGGGAGGGACTAAGGCCTCCTGCCAATAGCTATGTGGCCAAACACCTTGGAAATGGACCTCTGCCCCACTGGCCACAAGCCCGGGGCCATGATCTCATGAGACACTGGGCCAGAACCACCAGCTCAGCGGCTCCCAAATTCCAGATCCACAGAAACTATGGGATAAAAATGTTGGTTTTAAGTCACTAAATTTTGGGGGGAATTCATTACACAACAGATAACAGCCCCTACAACACACACACACACACACACACACACACACACACACACACCCACCCCAAATCCTACCTAAACCTGCCTTTTAAAGAAAAGCTTAACAAGGAACTAACAAGGAACAGGTCCCAAGGAATCCTTGGGTGGTAAGTCTCAGAGGCTCAGGTCATTTCCACACACAAAATGCTCTTGGGACTCTTGCTGGCCCAGGTGCATGCAGCAGGCACAGGTGAATTGGAGCCGGCCACTTCAGAGGAGTGTTCAAGGGCAGACTCTGAGGAGAGTCGCCAGACACACTTGAAGGACTTGGAGAGGGGAGGTGTCAGAGAAGGAAGAGCTCCTGCCCAAAGGCGGAGGCCGCAGAAGAAAAAGGTAGGGGAGCGTCTGGGTGGCTCAGTTGGTTAAGCATCTGCCTTCGGCTCAGGTCATGATCTCAGGGTCCTGGGATCGAGCCCTGCATCGGGCTCCCTGCTCAGCAGAGAGCCTGTATCTCCCTCTCCTATTCCTCCTGCTTGTGTACCCTCTCTCGCTGTCTCACTCTCTGTCAAATAAATAAATAAAATCTTAAAAAAAAAAAAGCAAAAAAGAAAAAGGGGGAGAGGCCAGGGAAGGCACAAGAGGCCACGGAAGACATGTCTGAGGGAATCCACACGTGAAAGTGGGGGGTGGGGGGCGGGTGTGTCTAGTACTAGCCATTGTGGGCACACCCAGGACACAGGCACCATTCAGGTGTTTGTCAAGAAGTGGGAGACCAGCCGGGCTGGCCTGAGGGGCTGTGGGAACAGGAAGGCTCAGCTCTGGGAAGACATGGCCACACGTGCTCGGCCCAGTGAATCCCCTGCCAAAAAGTCTGAGACCTCTCGTTCAGCTGGACTGCACAGCGCTGTCTCCCTAGCCTCCTCCTCCTCCTCTCTATAGACAGTTATGTTCAGATGACCATCTGGGCTCCTGGGCTCCATCCCTCTCCCTCTGGGATCTGCTTCTTTTTAAAAATATTTTATTTATTTATTTGTCAGCGGGAGAGAACGCAGAAGGGGAGTGGCAGGCAGAGGTTAAAGCAGACTCCCCACTGAGCAGGGAGCCCCATGTGGGGCTCGATCCCAGGACCCTGGGATCATGACCTGAGCCAAAGGCCGACGCTTCATCAACTGAGTCACCTAGGTGCCCCCGGGCTCTGCTTTTATTAGGCCTGAGACACCCGGCGAGGCACAGGGCACCATGTACTCTCCTGCCTTAGATCGTGCAACCATTTCTATCAACATGTTTGAACTTGAATTTCAGCTTCAGCAAAGGCAATTACCACTGACAATGATAAGCAATGGATAAGCCAGGGGCCAGCTGGGCTGCCTCACTGACTCCTGATGCCGCTGGCAGGACACACCTGCTTTCCCTGCTGAGGGCCTCATCCTGGCGCCCACAGGACCAGCTCACTGGTGTTTCCACATGACCCAGCCCCAGCTCCAGAGAGGTTTAGTCATACCTCTGGCGTTGAGCAGTGGTGCTCATAACACCTGCCCGGAAGCCCATTTTGCAAGAAGGGCTTCAAGATGATAGATTTTCCTATGTTCTGCCCCAGTGACAGGGATTGCTGATCCGGGCTGTGAGCCCAGGCCTGAACGGAGGGCCAGGGCAGGCTGTGAGTTCCCACCCCAGGGGCCATCCCCCCTTTCCCTGGCCTGCAGGAGCCCCGTGTAGGGCCTTCCCGCCAGCAGGTGGTGCTGGTTTCCCACCGGGACTCTGGGGTGGGGCACTCCCTTTGTGGGGCTTTGCAGAGGACAAAGGCTGCCTGTCATTGTGGGCTGCTGTCTCCAGCACCTCCGAGGCAGGAATGTGAGGCCATGCTGGGATGGAATGTGGGCAGGGAGCCACAGAAGGAGGGGGGGAGCAGAAGAGAACTCAGGCATGTGCTGAAGCAAGGGGCCGCGTGCATTTGTCTTCTTCCCCCCCCCAGCCTGTTCCTTGTTTTGCCCTCAACACTCACACTCAGGCTAAACTTCAAGTAACACACATAACAAATATGGGACAAGATAGAAGTAACCATATGCAATATATAAAGAGACTAAATCCATAAAGATGGAAGAAATCATAAGCAATATATAAAGGAGCAAATCAACAAATTATACAGGAGTTCCCCCTAGCCACGATTTCGCCTTCCGTGGTCTCCGGTACCGGCAGTCAACTGCGGTCTGGAAACGGGGTCGCCAGAGAGTACTGTCAGAAGGTTAACAGCAAGGGCGCCTGGGTGGCTCAGTTAAGCGACGGCCTTTGGCTCAGGTCATGATCCTGGAGTCCAGGGATGGAGTCCCGCAGCAGGCTCTCCGCTCAGTGGGGAGTCTGCTTCTCCCTCTGACCCTCCCTTCTCATGTTCTCTGTCTCTCAATCTCTCTCCCTCTTTCTCTCAAATAAATAAAATCTTAAAAAAAAAAAAAGAAGGTCAACAGTAGCCCAGTGCTGCACTGTGATGCCTACATCACTCACCTCATTCCATCCTATCACGCAGGCATCTCACGTCAGCACCAGAAGGGTGAGTACAAACTAAGATACTTACACAGAGAGAGGCCCACCTTCATGTAACTTCTACTACAGTGTATTATTATCACTCTTCTATTTTAGTATCAGTTGCTACTCTTACTGTGCTTAGTCTACAAATTAAAATTTATCAGAGGTGTGCATACATAAGAAAAAATGCAGCATATACAGAGGGTCTGGTACGATCCGCAGTTTCAGGCATCCCCTGGGGGTCTTAAAATGTATCCCCCTCGGAGGAGGTGAGGGGGTAGTTTTCACTGTATTAATTCCCAATTTCATTAATTCCTTCACTGTATCAGGAAAGTGAAACAGGGACATGCAAAGAGCGAGCCCTGATTTTTTTATGATGAGGTTTGCTGCCCATTTCTGGGTTCCCCAGGCGGTGCGGGGTGGCTGGGGGCATGCCACACTAACCAGTACCCAAGCAGGAGGCAGACCGACGGGCCCCTCCCCAAGCTAGCTCTCCAGACGCTGCGGAGTCTCCACCTGTCAGGGTCCTGAGTTGGATCAGGTCGGGCAACTGGCCCAAATGCGGGCATTTTCTGCCAGTTGGACCCTGAGGCCGCCCCCAGGAGCCACGCACATGTCACCCTCCTGGCTCCTATGCCACCCTGGGGCAGTGTCAGCTGAGGCAGAAGAGCAAGTGGGTGACGGAGCTGCCACCTCAGCTTCCTCTCATGTAGAATAGGAAAAGCATTATTCATCTCCTGGGCGGTTCCGAAGCTCAGGGAGACAGCGGCCGCGCTCCCCCTGCCGACCTGAGTCTGGAGCTAGCGCTCTCTCCGCATCTAGGTGGCCGTCGGGAGCACGCGTAGACCCTGTCCTTCCATGGCCCTCAGCCATGTGCTGCCTATGACCGCTCTTCCTCCAGCAAAACGGGAAGGGCGGTGGCGGCCAGGTGAGCCCTGACAGCTCCGGAACTGGCAGTCCCCCACCTCCCACCCCATCCTGTCCTTTGTCTGGTGGGTGAGTCTGTCGCCTGCTAAGCGTCCCAGCCAGAGAGGGAAGAGAACTCACGGGTCACAGGGGCCTTCTCTTCCTCATCGTCATCTTCCTCCTCCTCCTGCCCCGGCAACTTCCTGAATTCAGAAAGGTCTGTCTGTAGCAGCTGGGAAACTGCCTCGTGGGCCAGAGATGAAGCAAGTGGTGGCGAGGCGCCCCTGCAGACAGGAACAAGGAGTGAGGCGGGGCTGGCACCTTGGCAGAAGCTAAGACCCCAGCGCCTCCCCAAACGCTCCGGATGGAGACCTTCGCACTCAGGGACGCCCGTCTGGAAGGAGTGATGACCGCCTGTGCCACAACGTGCAGCGGCAAGCAGCAGGTCGGCCTCTGGGCCTCGGGGAGTTGGACGGGACACCAGCTCGATGCCGTCTACCAGGTCCTGGGCCTCAGCAAGCACGGGTTGGGGCTGTGGGGGGCCGCACAAACTGCCTGGTGTCCAGGCTGATGACGGCTCCCGGCCACCAACCCCAGTTGGGGCCTGCTAGCACTTTAGGAGTCTTAGGAGTTGAATTATGTTCTTATGTTGAAGTTCTAGCTGCCAGGGCTTCAGAATGTGACCTGATTTGGAAATAGATGCGATTAGTTACGGTGCAGTCATATAGAAGGGTGGGTCCCTAATCCAGGAACCCTGGCGTCTTTATGAAAAGCCTGAGCTCAGTGGGGCCGTGGGGCTGTCAGGATGGACCAAGCCAGCTCACCCTGTCCTTCATGCTCAGGGACCCGGGTCCCCACACTACAGGGGTGAGTAAGAGTCACTAATTCTGCTTGACTCTAGCAAGCAGGCCCTTGTGGGGGCTGAGGGGGATGGTGCACCAGGGTTGAGCTGACCACAGAGCTGACACCCCCCAGACACAGATGCATACAGGGAGAACTGTGTGTGAAGACGAAGGCAGTGCTGGGGTGATGAGCCAGAAAGTACCAGAAGGAACCAGCCCTACCAACACCCTGATCTTGGCCTTCCAGACTCCCAAGCACCGAGACAATACATTTTTGTGTTTGAGCTGCTCAGCCTGCAGTGCTTCCCACACCGCAGCCATGGAAAGCCAGAAGGGGTCCATTCCTCTGCTACCCCCATACCTCTAGATGCATCCTGATCCCGGAATCTGCCTCCCCACCAGTGGGAACCTGTCACAGGCCAGATGATGTGTGTTCGCCTTTGTGTGTCTGTCCTCGAGGGCTGGGGGTCCACACCCAGGGCAGCCAGTGTTTCTCTGCGGGGCAGACATACCTGGCTTTTCCCTGAGTGCAAGGACCTCCGAACAGCCACGCAAATGGGTCAGTTCTCTTTGGGGGCTGGGCGTCCACGGTGTGTCTTTTAGATGGTCTTAGGAACCTACAGGGATGAAGCTGTGTTTTTTTTTTAAATGAGCGGGTGACTCAGGGGAGAGGCCTCTGGAACTACCTTTGAGAAACAGCCAGCCAAGACATGAGAAATGAGTTCCCCTGCCATTTGGGGATTTCCTGCTAACCACTGGGTTTTCCTTTCTCGCAGCAGGGAGAAGTGGCGCTGTTTTCTTTGCTTCTGGGGGGTGGTGCCGCAGCTTCCTGCAGGCCCGAAAGGCCACCAGGGGAGGGAAGCAGCTTCCGGCCCAGGGACACAGACAATGCCTGGCCTCAGGCCATAGGCCTTGTTTCCTGGATGTGCCTGCCCAGGGGTTCCCGCCTAGCTTGCCGCCCCCCACATCCTCCGGAGGTTAGGGCTCCTAAAGACGCCAGATGATGCCGCAGTAAACAGAAGGTGTGTGCAAGGCTAGGTACCCAAGAAAGATTCAGTTCCACCTGCTTTGGGGTTTTCAAGTTTGCAGCCTAGCAGCCGAGTTGAAAATGCAGAGGAATAATTACAGCCTGAGGTGTGCACTGCTCAGGGACCTGAGATGGGACACAGAACCGCTGACAATGAGGGGGAAGATAGGACGTAAATCACTGCACCCTTGAACTTGGTGATCTGACTTCCCAACAGTCTCATGAAGGACACCATCTACAATCTGAAAAAACACCAGGCACCACTCTTCCTGGGGCCCCCGACACCCAGGGGCCTCCACGCCAGCTGCAGGGATGGGAAGGAGAGGGACAGGAGCCCCCAGGAAGCTGCCAGGAATGTCCGTGGGGGTGCTCCTGACAGGGAGACTCAGAGCAGACAACGTGCGCTCACACACATGAACACTGTGTCTACATGGGGAAGAAATACTAGAAAAGAACAAAAGGAACCAAAAATAAATCCATCAAGATGAGTAGGATATACATGACTTTAAAATATCATGGTTTAAAGGTGTTTTAAGATGGATTTGTTAGGAGGCTGATGGGGGCCATGACCCTTGGCCTCTCTTGCCCTCATGGGTAATGGTCTCAGGCCTGCTCTGGCATCCTGCTAATTAACGGGGTACATGCTCGACACCTGAGCCTGGGCCTGCCACAGGGCCTCACGGGACCCTACATCACGTCAAGCAAGTCCTGCTTTTCTCCTACCCGTAGCCTGAGATAGCTGCCCTCCAACATAACTAAAACCTGCTTGCCCCCAAGGCCCTGCACCCTGCGGACCCCAACAGTCAGACCCCTGACTTCTCCAGCTCAGGCCTCTCCCTGGGCAGGAGGCTACCCTCCTCTTTCACCAGCTTCCATCTCCACTGCCGTGGAGCAAATCAAGCCCAGCCTTCTGGGATCCTGCCCCTCTGGCCCCATCCCTCCTCTGTGCCCTCTCTTCCCCCCACCAGTGGACTGATGGCTCACCCCGGTGCCCCTCCCAGGCCCGGCCCTATAGCTTGTCCCTCTTCTGACTCTGAGCCAGCAGCCTGTGGCTCTCCTGTCTCTAGGCTCGCGTGCACGCAGGGCTAGCACGGGCGCCAATCCTGCTGGTCCTGCGTTTCCCCCCACCACCCCTAAAGACCCCACAGGAGGCCTGGTGGCTGCTGGTGGGACACACCCTGTGGGACCCGGGGCCCTGAGGAAGGCAGAGCCCGGGAAGCCCTCCCCTCCCCCGCATACAGCAACCCGGGCCTATTCTGTTCCATCTACTCACCTTATGCCCCCTCTAAAATATTTCCTCAAAGCAGAACAAAACAGGCCAGTGACACCCTCTGCACATGCCACACCCTAAAGGGGCATGGCCACTGGGCATGTCTGCCTGAGCTCAGTGGGGCCGTGGGGCTGTCAGGTTGGACCAAGACAGCTTACCCTGACCTTTATGCTCAGGGACCCGGGTCCCCACACTGCAGGGGTGAGTACGAGTCACTTGACTCTAGCAAGCAGGCCCTTGGGGGGGTGGGAGGGGATGGTGCGCTAGGGTTGAGCTGACCAGCCCACAGGAAGCACGCTTGGGGACACTCAAATGTCAGGATGCTGAGGCTGGGGGCGTGGTCTGACTCAGGGGGGTGGGCCCAGCCCCTGGGGAGGGATGAGGCTCATGCAGACTTGGTATGGGCTGCTAGCCTTTACTGTCAATTTGTTTCTCCCTTCTAATCTGCTCAGCCTGCTGTGTCTCATCTCCGTGCCCCGGCTACCTGGCCTGTGAACAGCGGACAGCACCATCACCTCTTGGGTCATCGTGACTAGGGGCACATGGCCTGGTCCTGCCCCACCCTGAGGTCTCGGCTGGGCTCTTAACCCCCCGGCCTCTGGCTCCCCATCTGTGAAATGAGACAGAAATAGGACTGACTGCACCTGTCATGGGTTGGACTGTGTCCCCCTAAAAGAGATGCTGAAGTCCTAACCTGCTCAGAATATGACCTTACGTGGAATTAGGGTCTTTGCAGGTGTAAGAGGAGGTCCCACTGGAGCATCTTGTCCCTACAAGATGAGAAGAGACGCAGACGGGGAGGGAACGCCACGTGAAGACACAGATGCACAGGGCAGACACTGTGTGACAACGAAGGCCGGGCAGCAGTGATGCCGCTACAGGCCAAAGAACCCCACGGAAGGACTGCTGGCAGCACCAGCAGCTGAAAGGCCTGGAACCAATGCCCTCAGCCTTTGTTTGAGAGAGCACGACCCTGCCGACACCCTAATCCCTGACTTCTGGCCTCCAGAACTATGAGATAGTACGTGTCTATTGTTCCAAGCCACCCAGACCGGGCTACTTCGTGACAGCAGCCCTGGGGAAGCAATGCAGCCCCGTCGCGGGGAGGTCATTAGGCAGCACAACTGGCACAGGGCAGGGCACGCGGGGTGAGCAGCAGCTGCAGTCCAGTTTGGCAGGTGGCCCATGCCAAGACCCTTGCTCCCGGCCCCTGTGCTGTCCCCACCTGGCAGGCCTGTCGCCTACCTGCTGCTCAGGAAGCCCAGCGCCAGGTCAGCCAGCTCGCCCTCCACCTCCTCCTGGCTCAGTGCTGTCCCCGGGATCTTCCATGGCGCAGGGTTCTCTGGGCTCAGTGGAGCTGGGAAGTCGCAGAGGAAGGCGTCCAAGAAGGCTGGGATCTCCTCTGCCGGCTGGCTGCTCTGCTGGGGGGCTCCAGAGGCCATGCCCGGAGCATCCCGGGGTGGGAGGGGGTCTCTGCTGGGATTCTGGATGGTCTTCGCTCTGAGGAGAGACATGAGGGTCAGAAGACACAGGGGGGATTGGTGCCCTCACCCCACAGTGCAGAGTGCATGGTGCCTTGCTTTCTCTCCTTCACCTGGAGGCATCATGCAGCACGTGTCACACCGAGCCTGGGGCCTCAAAGCGGAAGGTCAGGGCTACTGGCCTCACAGAGAGTTCAGGGACCCAAGTAAGGGGGAGCAACAAGCCTAGTTGGTGTCCTGACACAGTTCCAAGAGGAACACTAGGAAGCCCAAGAGAAGTGGCTTCAGGAGACAGAGCTGGGATAAGAGGCCACATGGATGCCTTGAAGGAAAAGTGACAGAGAAGGCAGGGATGTTCTTGGTAGGAGACGGCTGGCATGGCCAAAGGCAGGCAGGAGGGGGACACCGGGGCCAGGCCATTGAGGCAGGAAAACACAGCAGGTAAATGGATTCAACCTGACCCTGGGAGCTCGACAGACAGACAAAGGTGAGGAGGTGATGCCATCGCATCTGTGAGCCTAGTGGGGAGAAGGGATGCCTGTCAAGGGAAGAAAAAGAAGGGCCTGGATGGTGCTGGGGCTGGTCCTGGGATGTTTTGGATGTGGACCAGAGCGGGAGTAGGAAGAGGCCACAGAGGCTGCAGGGCACCTCAGGGTGTGAGCAGGAGAGAAGCCAGGAAAGGGGGACACCTGTGATGTGTCCTCTCCAACAGGAAGAGTCCTGGGCCTCCTGAGACCCAGATGAAGGAGAGGCACCAGAGACAGCCCAGGCCACTGACCCCACTGCTGTGGGCACTGGCTTCCCCCTCTCAGGCTCTTCGTGCCCTGTCCTCAGGAAGGCCAAGGGCTTACTAGCTGCCAGGACCTGTGCATTGCCCATTAACAACCCTGGGAGCCAGGATGAGCCCCCATTTCACAGACAGAAACACTGAGGCTGGGAGATGATGGGGTCCAGGAGGGATTCTGGAGCCCATACTCATCACCAGCCCACCCAGCTCTTCTCCCACAAGAACCTTACCCACAGCGGGCTCTCGCCACATCCACCTTCCCAAGGTGGGCCTCCAGCTCCTCTCCCCCAGCTCAGGGCCTCCATGTACCACCAGCCTACCCTCCTCCTTCGCCCTGCCTCCCAGGGTTCAGGGGCCAGCAAAGGCCTGTGTGTCAGACTCCTGCATGGCCCACCTGCACTACCGCCTCTTATGTTCAGCCCTCCAGACCCAAATGGTCCCAGAGCATCTCTCTTCTGGCATACACCCTCCCGCATTTGCTCTCTAGGCCCTACTTCCTACCCCACACCCACGTGTGCAACCCCCTGGCCACCAACGCCAAGCACAGGCCCTTGTCTAGCCCATTCCCCTCCAGCCTGTTCCCTCTGAGCCTTCCCAGGGCTGGGGCACCCCCAGGGCCTCCACAACACCCAGGTGGCAAGCTTGCTTTGGGAGCAGAACCAGACTGAACTCGAGGGTCCAATCCCAAGTTGCAGGCAGAGAATTCGGGGAGCAATTTCACGGCCCATCCCCTCCCTGAGGCCTTCCCGGTTCTGACGAGTACAGGCAGGGAGAAGGCATGGCAGACTCTTCTGGAATTCCTCATGCCTACAAACGTTACCAGAGGGCAGCGGTGACAGGGGTTGGAAATTGGAGGCTGGAGGGACCTGCCACCGAGAGGAGGGGTGAGAGCCCGCTCAGCACCCACACCCATGGGCACAGCTGCCCTTGTCTAGAGCCACTAACTCAGCACAAGTCTGGCAGAATAAAGAGGGGAAAAAAAAACCACAAGAAGAGCATGGGGTGAAGGGGAAAAGGGAGTTAGTTAAGTGTCTAATCTGGAAAGGACATGCAAGGACAAGGGAGGGGGGAGTAAATGAAAAAAACAAAACAAAACAAAACTAACCCCAAACCCACGAAACCTCTCTCTTTCAGAGACTTGTCAAAGTTGACTTTTTAAAGCAGACACAGAAATAATACAGAAATTAGGGCACTTAGGATGGAAGGTTACCGGGACAGATTTAAAACCATCGCTCTCACCCACCTTTACTTATCAGTAGAAGTAAATACAATGCAGACCCAGGTCACAAAAGGCGAACAGGTAAAAAGATAAAGAGATAAAGAAGCAGGAATCAGGACAAGAGCAGGTTGGACACCCGAGTCATAACCACGAGGGGAAGACTTTGTAAAATGGGGAGATCAGAAAAGGCTGGAAGCCTCGTGGCAGGTGGTGAGGGTCGCCTGGGGAGAGAGCAGGCCGGCAGAGCTGCTGAGCGAGAACCAAGCCAGGGAAAAACAAGAAGATGGCAAGAATTTCCCAGCAGGCTCCCACACCCTCCGGCAGAGAAAGAGGCCAAGCCACCTACCTCCTCTGCTTGCGAACAGCTCTGGCCTGTTGCTTAGGGGAGAAATGTGAGTAATGCAGGCCTGGTCCCAAGCAACAGCTGGGGCTCCAGGGTCGGGGAAATGCTGTCTGGGTCCCTGTGAGCCCAGAAACAATACTCTGCAGGGCTTGGAATCCTTGACGGTGCCCGCGCTCCTGTAAGCGTATGATTAAGACCTCAGTGAGAGGATGGCTGGCTCACCGACCTCCCCAGAGTGCACAGGAGGGCCCTGTTTGAGAAAGCCTGACCCCTGGCGTAAAGCACAGAATACAAGACCCTTCGCCTGTGACCTTACTTGCTGGTGGCATCGGCTCAGCATTTTGGAATGCAGGTACCCAGGGCCATCCTGCCTGTTGAGGACCAAACAAGCTGGTTTCTGCATCAGCAGGCGGAGGCGCGGGGCAAGGAGAGGAACCAGGACATGGCTTTCCTTCTCTAGGGTCTAGCTGGGGTTAAAGATAAGAATAAGTTCCTTCCTCACCCTTCTTTTTTTCCCAACAAACTCTGATCTGTCACATAAGCCATAGAGAGAGGAGCAAAACAATCCCCTCTCCCAGGAGCCCGGGGCCTACAGATAGAGGCAGGAAGAAGGTGGGGGTTGTGCTGTGGTCCCGAGCTCTTGCTGGCCCAATGAGGACAGACTGGGCAGAGAGCAGGATGAGGTGATGGGGCAAGGTGTCCAGCTGGATGCAGTGCTGAGCAGGGCTGGGGAGGGGGACTTGCCTCTGAGTCTGGGTTAGTCATCAAGACAAGGAGGGGCCAGGGGAGGCACACTGGGCTGCCAGCCCCCTTGTCACCTGCCTCCACCAGACTGGCCAAACGTGGCCCGTGGCCCATGGCTTCCTGGCTCCCGGAATGCTGCTGCCCTGCACAGCCCATCAGCTGGCAGCCACCGCGGCGGGAATAACGGCAATCCCAGCTAACACCCGCCAGCAGCCCCCAGCTGCCTGCACCCAGGGCACTCTCCCTGCTGCTACTCTTCCCGCCTCCCAGCAACCTGCTGTCATTCTCCCCAGGTAGGGGTCATGACAGGTGGGGGCTGCCAGTGGGGGGAGAGAACAAAAGAACCAAGTGACTCGTTCAAAGTCCCTCGATGGGGTTCACGCTGGGGGCTCACCGCCCACCCCTCACTGGGTCACCAGCCTGGGAATTCAGTCTTTCATGGCCTCTTCTTCCATCTCTGTGCCCATAACCCTGTTCCAGTCCCTCCCCTCCCTGCTCCTGTGATTTGCCTTGTGGAATCCCACTTTGGCCCCGCCCCTACCCCAGACCTCTCCGAGCCAAGCCCTGCTGAACTGCAGCACCTTTGGGGTCCAGCGCACTGCCTTCCGTGCTCGATCCCAAAGAAAAAATATTTATTTTCCTCTAGTTTATTGGTTTTGACTCATAAACTCAACTAATGCATATTTGTACAACTGGCTTTTTCTTGATTAAAAAAAATTTATTTTAGAGAGAGAGGGAGCATAAGCAGGTAGAAGGGCAGAGGGAGAGGGAGAGAGAGAATTTTCAAGCAGCCTCCAGCTAAGGGCAGAGTCCAACCCAGGGCTCCATCCCAGGTCTGAGCTCATGACCTGAGCTGAAATCCAGAGTTGGCTGCTTAACCAACTGAGGCACCCTGGCGCCTCAACTACCTTGTTCTAGATGGTACAGACAAAATACTTGTTGAGAGTCCTGCTCAACTTGAAAACCCAGGAGTAAAGCAAAAGACAGCAATCCTTAAGAAAGGAAACAGTGTCATCGTTACAACGCTATTGCCTTCTTTATTAAAAGCTTTTCTGTAAATGGAGAATCTTGTTTCTTCCTAAGTAACCACTGCAAAAAATATGGTGCCACTTTTCCAGATCCTTTCCTACACATGTATCTTTTTTTCTTTTTAAAAAATGTATAGTAAAATACATGTGACATACAACTTATCGTTCTGTCTGTTTTCCCCTCTCCAGTTCTGGGGCATTAGGTACATTCACATTGTTGGGGACCCACCACTTTCTACAGGCTTGACTTTCTCAACTAGATGCTCTGCTCCCTGAATCAGGAAGCCCACCCCTGCCCTGTTGGGCATGAGCCCTGCCCTCTGTGCATGGCAGCTGGCAAGTATGACAGCAGAGGGAAGACGCAGGCTGCCTTCTGCCACTGCCAGTGGGTGGTGTGGGCTGAGATAAGCACCCTGAGGCCTGACACCTTCAAAGAGGAAGTTAGGATATTCTGGGGAGAACCCCGATCATGACCGTGATCAGAGGAGAAAGGTTTTAAAGGCAGAGATGGCCTCCGGCAGTATCTCAAAGGAATTCTACAAATGAACTGGTAAGGAGGTTTATAGCTTTCAAAGTGGTATTTGGAGTGGTATTTGTTTTGTTACCTCTTGCACAACTCTCCTGAGAATAAGCTGTTAGGCCACACTGCAGATGAAGAAATAGTCTCCGGGAGGGTAAGCTGTCTACCTAAGGTCACACAGGTAGGAAACGGCAAAGCCAGGCTCACAGAAGGTCTTCTGACACCTTTTGTCGCTTCTGGCTTGGATACAGGAGGGAAAGAGTGAGATCTGACTATAGGACAGATACGGCCATGAAAGCCAGAAGCAAGGGGTGCCTCGGTGGTGCAGTCGGTTGAGCGACCGACTCTTGGCTTCAGTGGGGGTCGTGATCTCAGGGTTGTGAGATCAAGCCTGGTGTGGAGCCAGGCACTGGGTTCCATGCTCACCCGGGAGTCTGCTGGGGTTTCTCTCTCCCTCTCCCCTGCTTGCTCACTCCGGCTTTCTCTCTCTCTCTGAAATAAATAAATCTTTAAAAAAAAAAAAAAAAAAGAAAGAAAAGAAAAGAAAAAAAAAAAAAAAGGCCAGAAGTGTGCTAGAGATGACCTCACAGAGCTGGCCTTACATTCCATCTCCCATGGTGGGAGTATAGCTCTGCCCACAGGCCTTGCCCCAGGAAATACCATGAGGACGTGTGTCACTCAGGCCATGTGTCCTGCTGGGTGGAAGGCTGTGGGGGAGGAGTCCATCACTATCAACTAGTCCTGGCTATATGTTAAGCCCTGCATTAAAATCTCTACAATGGGGTGCCATTTCTCCCTACTGCACGTAGGTTAAGAGGCTTGCCTGAGATCACACAGCAACCAGTGGTGAAGTCTCTCACCTCCCTGCCTGAGATTCCTATCTTACACACCTAGGGCTGAAAGGGCAGCAGCCCAAGCATTCGCTTTCACTAAAACACTCGCTTTAAATCGCTTGGACGGGGGCCACGGGTGGGGGCAGGCCGCGGGGTAAGGGCACGTGGACAGAGATGTGGACCGGCAAAGGTGCAGGGGCTGGTGGGGTAGGGGTCAGGGCAGTGGGCCCGGCCCAGATGCTCCTAAGAACAGGGGCTCGGCCACGGGCAAAGGGGGGCACGTCATCCCTCAACATCCATTCTGCAACACCGCCTTCGGCTCCCACCTGGTCTTCGGCTTGGCCACACCCCCGCCGGCCCCTGGCCCCCCAGGTCTGCACCCTTGCCTCCCTGGCCTTCCAATTCTTTGCCTCGGGTTCCTCAAGTCTTCGGTTACTCCCTCCGTTCTTCAGTCTCCCCACTCTGCCTCTGAACCCCTTGGGTCTTCCCGTCTCGGCCTCCCTGCCTCCCCAGGCCCCCTATTCCGCACCCTCCGGTTTCTCAGCGCCCCGTTTCACCCCTATACGCCTCAGGTCCCCACCTGAGCCTCACTTCAGCGAGGTCAGCCCCCCGGTCCCATGCCCCGGGTCTCCTCACCCCCGGGACCCCCACGGCCTCACCTGCTACTCCGCAGCTCCCGGCCCCGCGAGCCGCTCCGGCCGGCCCCGCCCACTTCCCGTCCCCCGCCGCCTCGGGCTCCGCGCAGGCGCAGTCGGGCCGAGGACGGGCGGGGTTGGACCTCTGCTGCCCCCTGGCGGCCGCGCGGCCCTTTCGTTACGGGTGGAGAAGAGCTGCGCTCCACCCAAAAAGGGTGGAGCGGCGACATGGTCCCCATCCTGGGTTCTGGAGCAAAACGTGTGAACACTGGCGAATTGCTTCCCTTCTCAAGCCTCGGGTGGTTGGGTAGATGGGGAAAGCAATCCCTATCTCACAGCGCCCAGATATTAAGCAACATGTGCTGTGGGCAGCTGGTGAGCGGCAGAGCAGGCACATGCAGACCCAGACTGCCCCAGGGCCGGTGGGCCATCAGGCGAGGAGGCACAGTCCCTGGGGGCCCAGCTTACTTTTGGCGGTTGTGTTCGTTTCTTATTGCTGCTATGACAATTACCACAAACTTACACAAATTTATTATTTACAATTCTGCAGGTCAGAAGCCCGCAAGAGATGATGGGCTCTAAGTTTGAAGTGTCGGCAGGGTGCGTTCCTTTCTAGGGGCCCTAGCCAGGAATTGTTCCCTTGCTTTACCGGTTCCCAAAGACTGCCCATTCCTTGGCTTGCAGCCTCTTCCATGTTCAAAGCCAAGAACATCTGACAAGTCCTCCTGCTGCCACCTCTCTGGTTCTCTCCTTGGATTCCCTGTTCCATTTTTAAAGACCATTATGATGCCACTGGGCTGCCCAGATGAGATAGGATAATCTCAGTATTGTAAAGTTAGATGATGGGGTGCCGGAGTAGGTTGAGCGGGGGAACCCTTGGTTTTGGCTCAGGTCATGATCCAGGGGTCCTGGGATCTAGCCCCTCTGGGAGTCTGTTGGAGATTCTTGCCTCTCCTTCTGCCCATGGGCGCTCTCTCTCTCTGATGGATAAATCTTTTTTTTTTTTAAAGATTTTATTTATTATTTGAAAGAGAAAGACACAGCGAGAGAGGGAGCACAGCAGGGAGAGTGGGAGAGGGAGAAGCAGGCTTCCCGCCAAGCAGGGAGCCCGATGTGGGGCTCTGTCCCAGGACACTGGGATCATGACCTGAGCTGAAGGCAGCTGCTTAACGACTGAGCCACCCAGGTGCCCCATAGATAGATAAATAAAATAAGATAGATAAATAAGATAGATAAATCAATCTTTAAAATAAAGTTAGATGATGTGACACCTACATTCTGTCTGCAACCCTGGTTCTCCTTTGCCATCTAACACACATTCCAGGTAGAAGATGAAGACCTGGACATCTTTGGAGGGGGCATATTTCTTCCACCATAGAGGCCCATGAAAACATTTTGTTTTCATAGAAGAAATAAATGAATTTTGAGATCAAAGGAAATGTTTTAACATACAGTATTAATATAGTCATCTTTATATTAATGCAGTTGTATGGTATAATTAAAAACACTACAAACATTTTTATGGAAGGAGGGCCCTCTAAAGCCGTACTGCAGCCCCACCTCCTTGACCTTCAGGCCCACATATGGGGCTCTGTCCTTCCCAGGAATCACCGTCTCCAGGATGCTTCACTAACAGGAGGGGTTTAGGGAAGCAAGGAACCTTGGAGAACTAGCAGTTGGCTGATGTGAAAGGAAACCATTTCCGGTAGAGGCAAGCCTGGAAGGCAGGGAGTATTTAGGCAGAGAAAGCAGGATGGGAGAGGGGCGCTGGCTCATGTCATTCTCCAACTTACACCTTCTTAGATCCTATAACCCCCTGTCAGTGTGATGACCCCAAGCAAGGCTTGAGGTTACTTCTTATGACTTGTCCTACCTTGGACATGTTCCTTAGCTCATGTGAGCCTGTTTCCTTATCAGGAAAATGGGGACCGTAGCAACCAAGCTATCTCACGGGGTCATTATAAGACCCTGCATCAGTGTTTCTCAAAGTCTGTCTAGACTGCCGGCATCAGGATGACTATGGGGTGAAGTTTGAGAACCAGGGCACAGGTGAAGTGGTACTTGGCACAGGCCCTCCTGCACGGTGAAATGGGGTGCCTGTGAAAGCTGGGGTCCCTGCGGGCCTCCTTAGCGAGGGCCTACATTAGATTCTTTGAAGCACTGATTGCATTCAGTGTTGGTGGCTTAGAGAAAACAGCAAAGTGAGGCACTGCCACTTGGCCTGGAGTTGGCCCTTTAGGGGAACTAGGCCAAGGCGTTGCCTGTGACAACCCCTCCCCTTGTGAATTCCATCACGCCTCAGCTTCTGGCTCTTGGCTTTCACCTTCGTGAAAGGAATCTTTCCATGTCACCCACCCCACCCAGCCACTGCCTTCAAGCTCTGCCTCTTACTGGGCTGCGCCCCTGGTGGAGGTGAGCAGACCACACGGAGCTCCCGAAGTGTTCAGCCTGGGTTTTCCTACTGTCTCTGCCCTCTTTGACAACCCCTTCCTTGTCCCCACAGGTCCATTATTTGGAAACCCCACCCCACCCCAAACCCTCTGCTCCCCCTGACAGGACCACAGGCGTCTGCGGGTGGTCACACCTACCTCCTCCTATCTTCCTGCCCCGCCCCTTCTCACTTTGCCAGACCCATTGTAGACATGGGTTTTCGAACCATCAGCCATGCTGTGACCTTGGAAAGAAGGGACAAACCCTCACCCCTGACTTTCGGGACTCCCACTTGGCTTCCCATTGCTGGCAGTGCTGCCTTCTCCAAGGGGGCCTGCGGAGCATCTTGGTCGCTGGTAACTGCAGGTCTGCGGTGGCTTCTCCCATCTAGCAGCCCTGGAAGGCGTGCCGCACTCGACTGAGCAAATGCACAGGAGGCACGTAGTGGCGATGCGCACCAGAGTCTCGAAGTGACAGGGATGGGTGTTGTCCAGGGCAATTCAGCGGCACAACCAGGCTCTGTTTCCATGAGTCATGCTCGAAGGCCTAGTCCAAAGGAGTTCTGCCCCCTGCTCCCCCAGAGCAGGTCAGCCTGAAGCTACAGACCTCCTTGACCTCAAGGGCAGAAGGTGCAGTCCTAAGGAGCACAGAAGGCTGTTCTAGCCAGAGTGGGCCTCGACTCTTCCTGTCCTCCTGGCTCTGCAGCCACGCTGGAAGAGTTGTATGCTGTTGGATGATATGAGATGACGGGACCCAAAAGGTAGACTCCAGCTTCGAATGCTAAGGAGATTCACACACAAGGGACAGTTGCAGAGAAAAATGAACAAATCCTTTATGATTAGCCCTGCTTGGGGCTGAAATCTCAGTGCAGGATCCTGGTGAGGAATACGTAGTTTGGGTTTAAAGCCTAAGGTACAGTCTCTGCCCTACCGCAAGCCCTTCTGGCCATCCACCTGGGCTGTGTGTGTGTGTGTGTGTGTGTGTGTGTGTGTGTGTGTGTCAGAGAGAGATCCCAGAGCAGAATGGAGTTGGGTCACCCTCCCATGGAGAAGGCCCTGGGTCCACTCGATATGTGATGGCCTGGCAGAGCAGCCATAGCCCTGTGCCAGGGACACTATCTACTAGCAGATGTGGCCTTGCTCGTGCCCCCCCGAGTCCGGTCCTAGCAAGAGGGTAGGTGGGGAGGAACACAAGCATTCCGAGCATCCCCCCCTTCCTCTGGGATACCATCCCACCCAGCAGCTTCCGGGGAGTCTGCCCTCAGGTCACGTCATCTCCCCGGCTCACTGCATATTTTCTGAGTTTCTAGAGTTCTTTCACAGTGTTCCTGGGACACCTGGGTTGTTCGCTGGGGCCTCCCAAAAGAGGGAGCCTGGAGGGTGCGGCGCTGGCTTGTAATGCTGGGCCATCACAAGTTTATTGACGGAAGCTCTTCCCAGAGCCTTGTACATTGCAGTGTGGACTGTGAGCTTGCTGCCCAGATAGGAAGTCCACATGCAAAATGTCCCTGACCTGTCCCTCACAGGGGTGTAGTACCATAATGCTTGGAAAGCTGTTCTATCTACCACCTCTCCGCAGGGGCTGGAGCAGTAAAGGGGCGCGAGAAGGATGGCAGGTGCGGCACAGCTCACAGGGTGGTTTGGCTGATGGGTTCTTTCCTAAATCAGACACGCAGATGGCTTCTGCCGGGTCCCTTTGGTTCAGCACAGCACCCCCACCCAGCTCCTCCTAGGAAGTGGCTGGCCTGCCTCTGTCTGGGACAATAAGGGCTCATGGGAGAGCAGGAATCAGGACGGGCCCTGAGAGGCCACAAGGGTTGCGCGCACCACACATAGGCCTGCTCAGAGCCACCCTCTGACCCCAAACAGTGGGCTGTGGGGATGGCCAAGGTCTGGTGAGGACTTCTTTCAGCCCTGCCTCCTTCCACAGGTGGCCCTCCTATGACATCTGCCTGGGAGGACAAGCAGTTGGGGCCCTTCTTTCTTCCTTGCCTTGCAGGGAATGCCTCCTGCAAGGAGAGGACACCTCCTACTTGTGCACACAGCTACCATGTGTTCCTGCATGTACTGAAGTAAGATGTGAGCCTCGGACTGGGCTCGATTCCCCTTTCCACACTCGGTGGCCTCCCTATGGGCAGCACCAGGCTGTGGGCAGAGCAAGGGTACTCAGGAGGAGTGTGCAGAATGGAGGGAGAGCTGGGGCAAGGATGCTAGGAAGGGCAAGGAGGAGATGGGCAGGGAGGACCCCATAATCCTCCGGCGCCAGTGAAAGGTCCTGAGCCGCTTGCTCTGGAGAAGAACAAAATGCATTTTAATGATTTCTGCAGCCCACAGGACACCCATGTGGGGCCTGGCGAAGGATGGCAAGGCCATCACACAAAGTAGGCGGCTAGGGCTGACATCTTGTCCTTGGGCCGCCTGGCGCTGGGCTTGCCAGGGGGCCGCCGGCCCCGGGCCCGCCCTCGGCCCTGCCTCCTCCCTGGGCCGCCGCGGTGCATGGGGTGGCAGGAGGCTGCATGCTTCAGCTCCACAAGCTCCTGGAAGATGGGGTCACAGAAGACACAGCCCGTGTGCTGTGTCTCGTCGCCCGGGAGTGGGGACTTGGCCTTGTTGAAGTCCACGGCGAGCAGTGCGGCCTCGCAGGTGCTGCAGGTGTCAGCGGACACGCGCACACGGTAGGCGTTCTCGAAGCAGTGTGCCACCACATTGCACTTGTTGCATGCCACCTTCCACTTGGGGCCCGAGGTGGGGTCCAGCACCAGCACGCCACCCTCACAGCCCACGCACTGGCCGATGCCCAGCATGCTCAGCGAGTGCTGGCACGTGGGGTGTGTGCACTCGTTGCAGCCCATGCCTGGTGGGGGGGAGGGCAGTCCATGATGCACACCCCCATCTCCTGCCCCCTCCCCTCCAGGGGCCTCTTCCCAGGGTCTCACGGTCCGGAACCCTCATCCCAGCAAGAAGTGTTCCTCTCGGCCTTGTTTACGCTGGCTCTGGGTGCCCCTGCTGCCACTGCCCCTGCTTCTCTGCTTCTCTAAAACCTCCTCAACCTTCAAGAGCCAACCCTCCGTCATTTCTAGAAGGCCTTCCTGGTGGCCTCCAGCCGGGTTCACCCACCCCCCTTAGTTTTGCTTCCACAGCTCATTCCAAGCTCCAGCCAAGTGGCCCTTATGCCTCCAGATTACACAGGGCCGTTGGCCTCCCTGGAAGCTGCTGGAGGGCAGGGAAGGGCCTCGGTGATGCCAGCAGCTCAAATGCAGACTGTCCCTGCCACACAGGTGAGGACCGAGTCAGGAGGCCCGAGTCAGGAGTCCACACAGGAACTGAGACCCCTGAGGACTCCCAGGCCCCCAGGTGAAGGTGGATAGATGCCTCTCACTGTGCCTCATTCCTGTCTATGGCATGAGGTGATGACACAAGGGCTGCGTGTGGTGTAAAGGACAGCATAGCCAAGGATGAGCATGCTAGGCCCTGGGCCCCCTCTAGACTCTCGGTCCCACCTGGACACATGCTCTCCTTTCTCCAGTAATAACCGTGAGGAGACAGAACAGTGGTAGACAATGACTGAGAGCACACCCCCTTGCCAGGAGGGGTCCCCCAGCCGGCTGCATCCTCTCACTTGCGAGGGAGCACAGCACGCCTGCTGCCCAGATCCCGAACGAGCTGACTATAGTTGCCCAGTCGACTCTGACTGGCATGGAGAGAGGCAGACAGCTGGGCCACCGCAGCAGGGCCCAAATCCACCCCAGGTCTCCTACCCCTACACTGGTGTGGGGGCTGGGGCAGGGCCCCTCGGAGACCAGCATGGTGTGGGGCCGGGGCGGGGCCCAAAGAGGCACTATGCACACCCAGGGGGACAGGCCAGCCTGTCTCTGGAGGGAGTGGCTGAGGCCCAGAGACACGGCACTCACCTTTCTTCATGTCTCGGAAGGGCGGGTGGTTGGAGCAATAGGGGCACAATGGATAGCTCTTGCCCCGAGAGCCCGATGACCACAGGACCAGTTCGAAGTCATCCAGCGGGCACCGGAGCTCCTTGTAGAGCTTGATGGTGCCGTTCTGGGGGAGCGTGTAGGTCTCATCACAGTGTGAGCAGTGCAGGCGGCTCGGCTTGGCCTGAGGTAACACCGGGGAGGGGGTTAGGGGTCACTGAGGCCACCCAACTTTCCTGCCCACCCTCATTCTCATGATAGCAAAGTAACCGGTAACATGTAATCCACAATGCATATAACATGTAATTTCTAACATAGGACACACAACACAGAATATGCAACATGTAACAAGTCATGCACAATGTAATATGTGATACGGAAAATGTAACATGTGATACATAACACACGATATGTCATATGTATGATACATATCACACATACATTGTGTCACATATATGTCATATATATCACACATATGTTGTGTAGAGAATATGTAGGTACTACGTGGTACATAGCACCAACATGTAATGTGTAACACGACAGTATACTTCTGTATGTAACAGAATGCAGACACGTAATATGCGTGTCATGTGTAATAGGTAACAGGTCACATATAACACAAAATGTGGAATGTGTTGCCAGGCAACAACCTCTCAGGCAAGGACCCCTGGCTACGAGTCTCAGTACACTTGCTGCACGCATGAAGAAAGGCAGTTCTACATCCCCTGCGTGTACACGAGTACCCAGGACAGCAAATAATGTTTTGTTAGGGAAAACCAGACAATGTGTTTAAGTGGCCTCACAGTGTACATGTTGCTGGGGTCAGGGGACACTGTGGGTATCTGTGGGCAAGGCCGCAGTAGGCCTCTCATGCTTGTGTGACAACCAGGACCAAGACCGTTACTCCTGCAGAACTGAAGATAAAGCAGAGGCTTCCATAGGTGGCAAGACTTGACCAAGTCTATGCCTGCTGGAGCCGGAGGACAGAAGGGAGGCCACAGCCCTTCACCCCGCTTACCTGGATGTACTTCATAAACCGGTGGCACTTCCCACAGCGGGACAGGGGCTTGCCTGTGGCCGCCAGGGGTGAAAAAGACACCTCCATCAGCTCGTCCATGCCTGGGGGCAAGCAGCGCAGGGAAGAGTCACATCCTCTGGGCCCAGCAGCCCACCTTCACCTCAGACAGGCAGGCAGAGGGGAGGTCCCCATGAGTGGGCCAGGACCTGAGTGCGTGCGTCTCAATCCCTGAGGGTGCGGAGGTCACAGAAGGGCAGAGCTGCCGCCTCACTGGTCGGTCACCTGAGCCAGTGGCTCGTGTGCGGTGGTGAGATGCCTGTGCTTTAACCCCAATGATGATGATGGCCTGGCAGTGAGGCGCCACTGCCTTGTCCTCCCAACGGAGCCCCAGAGTCTGGACCCCAGATCTGGACACCAGTCCCACACAGCCATGGTGGCCTTGACCCAGGTGTAGGGAAGAGGGGGCCTCACCGGCGATAGAGTCCACGAAGTAGTGGAACTTCCTCTTGAAGACGTCCAGTGTGTGGCCCAGGACCTGGCGGTAGTCAGCCTTGCCCTGGGCGATCAGGTTCAGCTGCTTTTCGACTGCACTGCGGATGGTGGGGAGCACCAGCTCTGCATCTGCAAGGTGCGGCAGTGGGGAGGGGTCAGGTATCACTGCGAGCACTCACATCAAGGGGTCATGGCCGCCCCCACCAGCTCAGCCTGGAGTCCCGTGACCCCAGGCCCTTCCTCATCTCCTACCCAGAAAATCTTGTGTGGAGTGACCAGGGACATCCTGTCTCTGGGACAGTGTCAGTTCCTGGGAGTCCTGGGGCCAGGCCTGTGCCCTACCATCTCTCCTGGTCTCCTTGGAATCTCTTGGGGACAGAGCAGACAGCTCTGCAAGGAGGACCCGGGTCCAGCTGGTCTGTGGGGAAGCACCCCTTGCACCTCCCCTTTTGGAACCTTTGCACTTGTCCATCCATCCATCAACAACATGGAGCACCCTGCTGGGAAATGTCCTCTGGTGGGGGCTGGTGTAGTACCCTTGCAGTGGGAGGTAGGGCCCTCCCACAGGGCCACAGTCCATCAGAGACCACGGGCCAAGAAATGCAGTGTCACAGTCCGGGCGGAAGCCAGGGAGCCACAGCCGGCCTGACTCACCAATCTTGTAGTAGCCATGCACCAGGACGATGCCCAGGTTGGTGGGCTTGAGCCGGCGCCCACTCTCCACAGTGACATAGTTGCGCTGACAGATGTTGTTGATGTGCACGGGGATGCTGGCATCCGTCCCTGCAATACACAGCAAGGCTCTGGGGTTCCTCAGCTTGCCTCCATCACGCTATAGGCTCCCTGTCTGCACCCACCCCCCATGGGGCCCCCGGTTCTCAGCCCCTTCCCTCCCCGGTTTCCGGCCAGCACTGTGTGGGACACCAAGTGTGTGTTTCAAGAATGGTCTCGTGAATCCAAAGATGGTTCTCCCAGTGCCAGCGCTGGGGGCTTAATCCCTGTCTACAGACAATAGAGGCTCACAGAGGTTAAGGAACTCTGCCAATGTCATGGGAGCTCATTCCACCTGTCCCTCACACCTGGGAAAGGTGACCACCTCGGGCTCTCCAACCTTGATTCTAAGATACCTGAGCCTTCTGGAACCAGGGCTCAAGACCCCTGAACACAGAGGAACTCTTAGGCTTGCTGCCAGATCGTGCCCTCTGAAACCTGCTCAGGATCGCCCACTTTCTGGCTCCTAGGTACCTCATGATCAGTTTCCGGAGTGGGACCTCTCCTGGAGACTTCAAAGTCACCTGGCACTGCCAGATGCTGCCCTTACGGCTCCACCGTGCTGAGGAATCTCTTTAGATGGTGCTCAGAGGCTAACGGGATCACACTTGAAGGATAATGCTGGGACTGGGGTCTGACTCCCATGCATTCTTGCCACTGCTGGAGGGGAGAGCCTCTTCACATAGCCCTGGGGGGCCCCAGTCAACAGGGCTGCCTTTGGCCACTGCCTGGTTCAGAAGGTCAGAAGAGCCCTCTCCGTGGACACAAACTCATTTTGGTCATGGGGTCTAAGGAGCCATGGATTTGTCAATGGGGAAGGACAGAGGATGCTGGGGGAGCAGCACCCACACCCCACAGCCTCTGTACCTGAGAACCTGGGGCAGGACCCATAGCGGGCACCCAGGCCCCTGGGAAGAAGCAGGCGTGCAGCTCTCCAGCTGAGGCCTCCACTGTCCCCAGAGCCCCAGCCTCAGGTGGGACGTCACCCATCATAATTGTTGGTGACAGAGCAGAAGCCAGGTACAACAACTGGGATGTTTGCGGCCCTCCAGAGCCTGGTCGGCTGTGGGGCACATCAGGGACCAGGCAGCTCCCATCGGAGTGAACACTGCCTGAGGAGCTGGCCACACCCTGGGCCCCAATTACCAGGTGCTGGGCACGGAGGGGTCACCGAGCAGCTCTGGAAGCACCATCTCCTGGCCCATGGTCCCAGGATGGGGACCCTCGGGCCCAGGGCCCGGGCGGACAGGTGCACCCACCGATGCCATGCTTCTCCATGAGTGTGATGAGCTCAGCCTCAGTCAGGTAGTCCGGCGGGCTCGTCTGTTTCTCCAGCATCTTTATCTCGCTCACAGGAAAGGTGTCGCCCCTCTGGCAAGTGGGCAGGCTCTCCTCCAGAGGCACGCTCTGCCAGGGCATGATCTCCGTGAAGCCTGGGGACACAAGATGCGACCACTCAGGGTCCTGCCCAGGCAGCCCAGGCCCGAGACACTGGGCCTCCCTCTCCCGGAATGATGGAGAACATTCTGTTAGTCTGTGGAGGTGTGGGAGGAGCCACAGTGGGATGCACAGCTGTACCTGGAGAGATGACGGTTTTGCCCGTGCAGGTGAAGTGCTCGGGCCCAATTCTGAAGGCGATGGTGCTCTGGAGGTACTTGCAGTCGTAGCTCACCGTGGCGATGAAGTGTCTGGTGATGTACTCGTACAGCCGCCATGCCTCGCCCCCTGCAACACACACGGAAGCTTGTCACTGGCCAGGGACTGGTTCTAGGACTCCCCCCAACACACAGCTCTCCCTTAGGCAGCAGGGCCCTGGCTGTCGGCACAGGATGGCAGGGCTGGCCTGCACCAACGCTCGAGAGAGGAGGAGGAAACACAGGAAGAGAAAGTGACTAAGTGACTCTCCCGGCTGAGGCGGTTCCTTCACAGCTCGGGCGCCCACATTCTACCCCCGCACTGACGTGGGACTGCTCTTCAGGGCCTGGCCGGTCCGCAGCAAGGGACTTGCCACCATCACTTCAAACTCGGGCTGTGCACAGTGGCCAGTCTCTACGGGTACAGTTCTCCCCTTCCCTGCCTCCTCCCAGGACACAGGCCACCAGCACCGCCTTGGCTGGTGGGGCCCTAGCACTCTCTGTCTTGGTCCTGGCCTGTTCTGTCCTGGCCCATCTGTATCCCTCTCCTGCTCCTGCCTCCTGCCAGCGGCCACTGCAGTCCTGTCCTGTCTCACAGCCACAGAACACAACTCTCAGGGGACCCCCTCTGCCACAGCCAGGGGCAGGTGAGGAAGGCGGGAGGGAGCCCCCACATTGCCAACAGGGCCTGACACCGTCCAAAGGTGCCATGTGACAGTAGCTTCCCACCCAGAAGCCTGGAGTGGGTATGTGTGCGTGTGTGGTGGGGGGAGTGTCCAATACCTAATTCGGCCTCAGTGGCAGACCTCATGGGGGTGATGGGGGGATGGTCACCAGCATCGTGGCCCTTCCGTGGCCGGTTGATACCTTCTGCTAACAAGCGCTTTACCTGAGGTAGAGAAGACAAGGTGGTGTGTGAGTCTGGACACAGCCGTCCTCCCACGGGGAGGGAGCCAGCACCAGTCCCAGGTTTGGCCAAAGCGCCTGGACTGGGTCCCCAGACCCTGGCAACAAGCGTGCCCAGTGGCTCTGCTCACTGTGTCGGCCCAGTAGGGGTGGTTGGCCTGCTGCCGCAGAGGGCCCTTCAGGTCGAAGTTCTCGGGGTAGTGGGTGGTCTCGGTCCGCGGGTAGCTGATGTAGCCTTGTGTGTAGAGCCGCTCGGCGGTCTGCATGGCATGCTGCGGCCCCATGCCTGCAAGAGGGCAGGCTCAGCTAGACTGGAGTGCCGGGGATGGCCAGGCCCCTGCCCATGGGCCTGGGCACTCGGGCTCCCCATCCAAGGCGGCCAGGGCTTCCTGGTAGGTGAGGATGGCTCCAAGTGGGCACCGCAAGCACATGGAGCTACTGGCCATGCATGTGCCTGGGCAGCATTCTCCGAGGCCAAGGTCCTGAACCTGTGAAGTGGACCCAGGACAGGAACCCTCCACAGTCCCACCCTCATGACATGGGCTATGCCGATTCAATGTAGGCTCCAGAGTGCTGATCTCACACACTCCATGGAGCACCTGGGGTCTGCTTCGGGGTTGCCTGATGTCCCACTGTGACAGCAGAATTAGCAATCACCCCCCCCCCATTCTGAGCCACCTGGGTATTTCTGTCCTCAAGGCACTCCGGAACCACCGAGGGATGGCTTATCCTCCTGCTTCTCCCTGACCAGCAGATGTTGGCCCTCAGCTGCCGGTCACTTGGTGTCATCACTGCCCTGAGGATCCCTAAAGGTGCTACTCTGCAAGGACACTGTCCAGGTTCCCCAGGCTGCAGAGGCTACCAATGCCTTGAGGCCAACAGCTGTCAGAGAAGGCTGACTTTCCAGTCCCAACCCCTTCTCACTACCATGGAAATGAATCTCAGAGAGGTTACATCAACACTGGTCGCATTTGTCCGTGCAGGAGGTGGGTCCGGAGCGCCAGCCTCCCACTCGTGGCATCTCCCCCTACACCAGGGAAGTTGCTCGGGGTTGCTAGTGCCAGGATGCCCCTGTCGGGTGGTGGCACTCACTGCCTCCACTCTTGTGAGGGTGCACCATCTCAGTCATGTCATTCTCAGAACAAGCTAGCCCCCGCGATGGCCATGACGGCCGCCCTGGGTTCCTGTGAGGAAATCGAGGCTCCTGGACAAGAAAGAAAGTAGCCAAGCTGAGATGGCACCAGAGTTTGGGTCCAGAGCTGGAACTCCATCGTCTAATGCCTCTGAGGGGACTCCGTTGAGCCAGTGACACACGAGGGCTTGCCCTGCAGGGGGTTCCTAACCATGGGATTCCACGTGTTCAACCCAGGCAGCAGCTGAGGAGATGTTTAGTAATACAAAATGGTCTGAGTTTTCCCCACATAAATTCAAAGAAGCTGTTGAATATTAACCAACAATCCTCTGAGATGGGATTCTCTTGCGTGTTAGTTTGTTATTAGTTATTTTCACTCTGCAATTTAGGAGAAATGAATTCTGCATTCAGATTCCCACTAAGCCTCACAGGATATAGCAGGTGGGCTGTTCCTTGACACAAGTGAGCATGGAGCGGGGGCGGGGGGGGCACTCGGCTCAGGTGAACACGCAGCGAGGGGCCTCAGCACTGGTGAGCACAGAGTGAGGGGCCTCAGCATGGGTGAGCACACAGAGAGGGGCCTGGGGGGCACTTGGCACAGGTGAGCACAAAGAGAGGGGCCTAGCATGGGTGAGCACAGAGTGAGGAGTTGGGGGCACTCGGCACAGGTAAGCACAGAGTGAGGGGCCTCCGCAGGGGTAGGTAAGGACAGTGGGGGACAGGGGGGCACTCAGCACAGGTGAGCGTAGAGGGAGAGTGCCGGTAGTAGTGGCAAGAGCATCAGCACTGGCCCCCATCCCCAGGTGCTGCACCAGGGCTGAACCTGAGCCATGGGCCTGTCCCAAGAAGTCTTTTGTGGGCTTTGAGGAACACCCCTACATACCCAGAGAAGAGCTTGCTACTCGCAGCATCTCCACAGTGTTTAGGGCGAGGGGCCGCTGCTTGGCCTTCTCTTTCCTGCTTGTGGCCTCCACCTAGAAGACAGCACAGTCAGGGATTCTGGTGGCAGGGGAAGGATGCTGTAATAGAGAATCTGGGTGTGTGGGCAAAGGGTCTGGTTTCATTCACTTGGTCTCTCTGCTTCTCAATTTCACTCTTTACAGTGGTCTTAAGACTTGAATATTTATTTAGGCCCAGAAAGGGAAAAAGAAAAAAAATTCTTTTCTAGAGAATTTCTAGGGAAAGAGAAAACTTGGACTAATAGCAAAGAGCCAAGAGAAGGGGTTGCAAACTCAAAATCCTCCAGGAGCCAGTGGCAGCCAGGCGGCCTGGCCATGGGGATGGCAGGTGAGGCCTGGGCCAGGCCACGGAGCTCGGGCCCACCCCAGGGGCAGCTGCTCGCCCCTGGCTGCCCCCGAACATCCCACAAGGGCCTACTGGCATTGCCTCATCTTCCAGTTCGTCAACAAAAGCTGCAAATCAGGACTTTTATGTGAAATCTTGTAATTTTCCAATTTTGGTAACTATTTTGAAATACTTGTAAACACCATGCAGTTTAAAGAAAATACCGGTCAGCTTCAAAGTCTGGGCTGAGCAGCTGTCAGAAAAGAGGGCTCTGTGTTGTCTGAGGCAAAAACAATCCAAACAACTCAAGTCCAGTGCCCTGCCCCTCCCAATCCTATGGAGACCCAGCCACCGGTCAGGGCGGTGCCTTCTGAATTCTAGACCAACAAACGTGGGGGCGAATTTAGGCCAAAATGGGTATGTGCATCAGTGGAGGCTGGGACCACTATGGGTGAGAACTGAAGGTGGCAAAGGTCTCTTGAGGAACGTGATTGTGGATAAAGAATGAAGCAGCTTTGGAGAAAGTTCTGGAAGCCTGAGTCAACTGCATGAGGCTGAGCAGAGCACACCCAAGGAAAGCTTGAAAAGGACAAGAAAAGGCTGCTGAAGGAGGCCAGGCCGCACCTCCACGACTCCGGTAGCTGGTAAGGCTGCGGGCTGCTGTGATGACGGTGGACCTGTCTCCACCCCAGGCAGCCAGCCCCTTGCCAGGTGGCATCACCCTCTTCCTAACAGCCAAGCATGTGACCCTTAAATTCAATAAAACCCTAAGAAAGAACCACAGCACCACAGAGGCCATGAAAGCTGACCGAGGTTGGGCTACCCCATGCTAGCTGTGTGACCCTGTGACCATAGGTCCCTGTGGAATTGTTAACGTTCAGCATCACAGAAAAGGGACATTTGTGGGAAATGGAGTCCTGCCAAAAGGAGAGAATGCCCCTGGGCTCCTGTGGAAAGGGGCTGGCAGATGGTGGACATGGGGCAGTGTCCAGTACAGAGCAGGGGCACACCACAGTGACCGCAAGCATCAGGAACCATTTTTCTTTCCAAAACATGTCTGTTTCCGGAAAGGAGACCACAACGGGACCCTAGGTCACAAGCTGCTTTTCCAGCCAGATGTGTCTAAAGGCCTCCTCCCACCCAGAGCAAACATGACAGATGTGGGTGGGGAAGGCCCACCTGGGCTTCCTTCTCCAACTTTGTCATGTTTAAAAACATCTGGGCGATCTCCCGGTCGAACACTCGCACTCGGTCCCAGTCCAAAAGAAGAGATCTGTCTTTATCCGCATTAACCTGTAGGAAAAAGGATAAAAGAAGAAGACAGGAAAGAAATATCCAGGTGAGCTCACTGCCAGGGAAGGGAATCGAGGCAGATGAAGCTGCTCCTTGTCTGGGAGGACAGCGGTCCCATCTCTGAGGTCTCACGGCCATACCTGTACAGGTGTGCCTAGGTGCACAGACAGGCAGGCTGAGACCCAGCCCGGTCCCCAGGGAGGGCTGCTCTGATTCTAGGCCTCTCCCTTGAGATTAGGCTGGTGGTCTCATGATGGGAGCCTGAAGCTGAGGCTGCTGTGTCTTTAAGAAGCATGGGAACCTGTACCTCAAAGCCATCCCTGCCCACCATCTAATGCCTGGCCAGCACTAGGTGTGGCCCTTGAGGGGGGGGGGGGCGCCCTATGTCAACCAGACCAGCTCTGTATTATGTTTTAAATGTTACAAGCAGCTTACACGGAAGACTTTATTTGGAGAGAGGATTCTAAGACTTCAAAACATTTGAAGTCAGGGGCCTATGGCCCTCAGTTCAGACCTTGGATCTGACCATCATAGCTGATGGCCCTGAGGTATGACCTCTCCCCTCCACGCTGCCAAAGCTGACTTCATTCCCGCTTCTCTAAGTCCAACACATCCAAGCCAATGAAGGCTAGGGTCCCTTCTCTGGGCACCCTGAAGAACACTCTGGCCTCCCTCCTCTGTGCCCTTGGCCTTCGGGGCTTGCAGGGCTAGGATAATGATGGAAGACCCTCAGAGTCCACAGCCTGAACCCGGAAAGACCCAGCGTGCAGAGGGAAGGGAAAGCAAACCTTGGCCTGCAGAACCCAGTAGGTCTCCGGTTTGAACGACTGGATTTTATCATGTCTCTCCACACAGAAGCCCAGGGTAGGGGTCTGACATGGCCCAAAAGAGATGAGGGAGCTGTCCAGATTGCCATATTTTCCCTGGAAGTACTTAGTTTGAAACCTACAGGGAGGCATGGCACAGAGAAAAGATTCTGGTCATGGATTCGCTCAAGACACCATCATTAACCAGCCATGTGAGTCCAGCCTGGGGCCAACTGGGGGCGGCGCCCTGCTCAGAAGACAGGGGACAAGGTGAGGACACACTCAGCAGCGGGCCTGAGGAGGCTGTGTGCGGACAGAGAGGAATCATGTGTGTGCAGCACACATGGCGTGGAAGGCAAGAGAGAAGAGCAGACGCTGCACCGATCCTGGGGCTGGGAAACCCTTCTAGTCTGTTCCATTCCCTCCACCCTCTCCTCAAGACCCACACCATGTAGACGAACACCCTGCTTGTCACATGGTGCCCTATGTGGTCTAAATCAGCCAGACAGATGGCTTCCTTCAGGGTCTGTAGAATATTGGCGCTGGCCTAGTGCTAACCAAGTGCAGGGTGACCAGGGGAGGGGTGAGGCAGGGGCTCTGGCCATGGGGCGGGCAGCCGGCACCTGGTGAACGCGCAGCCGATGCGCAGGTCCAGCTCTTGCCTGGCGTCCACCGACAGCGCCTCATTGTGGTCGGGCTCACCCAGGCGGGCCATGGCGGTGCAGATGTCTGTGTCCGTGATGGAGCTGAACCTGGCCCGGAACACCGTCTTTTCGCCACCGTGGGCTGGATTCATGACGGGCAGCACGGCGTCTAGGACCTGGGGGAGGCAGCCCAGTGGTCACCTACCTCGGAGGTCTCTGCCTTCTGCTCTGCATTCCGCCTGTGAGGCACAGCTCTTCTCCCAGCCGAACCTCAGAACCTCACCGTGTGGGACTTCCTCCCTCTCCTGCCGGCCCCTCCACCATCCCCCTCCCTATCCAGAAGTTTCAGTCTCTCCCCAGCACTCCTGCTACATGGCTTCTTTTCCTTCCACTGACAAACCTGTTCAAACACCCGCCCCTTACTACCATCCTCTCTCTCACCCTCTTACTTTCATCCCAGCCAAACCAGGAAATGCTAATGCCACGGATGCAAGGGAGCTCAGTCACGAAATCCTCCCAGCTTGACCCATTTCCCTTCCTTCTAGAGGGCAGAGTGCCAGGAGGGGTGGATGGAACTTTTAAGAGACTGAAGAAAAGCCAAGGAAGGAAAATAGAATGAGGAGGAAAAAGCAGAGGGCAGGAGTGGGGAGGGCACAGGGGACTCCCAAGGTGGGAGCTTGTGGGGGGGCCTCAGGGCTGAAGTATAGCATAAGGCCTGGGGCCAGATTCACTAAGAAGGCTGTGCATTGTGGGGGGGGGGGGGTCATGCTGGAGCCTGGCCATGCTGCTTCATTATGAGAAAGAGGTGCCTTCGTTTCTGAGGCAGAGAAGCCCCATGAGTTTCCATCCCCAGACGCAAAGGCCCCCCCAGGGGAGGAGCAGCCCTGTAGGGGAGGGGCTGGGAGTAGAGTGTCTGGGAAAGGACAAAGCACGATCGTGTTTATTGAGGATGCTGTGCTGGAACACAGGATGCCCTGAGTTCCCTCTGTCACACAGGAAGCGTTTCCTGAGCCCCAAGATGTGCCAGGCCCCAGGTAAGGGCTGGGGTGCAGAGGCAGGAGGGTGAGCGGAATCAGAGGACACCTGCAGTCCAGTTAGGACCCGTGTGAGGGTGCCACACCTGCAGCCGAGGCATACAGGGAGGCTGGAGACAGAAGGCTGGAAGGCATCTTGGGTGGAGAGTGGATGGTGAAGGCCAGGAGTGAGAAAAGGAGTGAGGAATGTAGCCAAGTGGCAACCAGCCTCGGCCGAAGGTCCCTGAGAGGTGCCCAGTAGGCCAGGATGCTGAAAGCCATCCCTCTCCCATCCACCTAGAAAATTCTGCCCTGTCTGCTCACACAGTCGACCCCAGGAGGGGAAGTAACACCCCTTTGCCCTTGGTAGAGTCTGTAAATTTGAAAGTGTCTATGTAATTTCCAAAATAAAAGAGGAAAAAAAAAGGCATTTTGAAGACAACATCATGGATTCCTGGCCGCAGACCCCGGAATGGGGTGACTGCAAATACAGTCAGCGGGAAGACCGGAAGTGAGGACCGCAGTGGGTCCCCCTCTCACCTCAAAGCAGATGTTCTCCCCCTCCTTGTCGCAGTCCAGCCACAGCACGATGTAGTCGCAGCCTTTGCCCTCCACCTGCCACACAGCACACAGCTACTGGCACCTCCATGGCCCGGCCCACACTGTCCACCCACCATGCTCCCTCCCGGCACGTGAGCCCTTCGGAGCAGGACGGGTGCCCAGAACAGGGCCTGGGCTGAGCAGATGTGCTAGCCATGGTTAGGCTGCCTTTGCCACTCAGAGAACTTTGCTCAGAACTTAGTGTTTTGGACACAAAACGGTTATAAATGCAATATGATCTTAACCCCAAAAACTGCTCGGGGAGAGGGGTGAAATGAAATAAGCCTAAAGGTTAATGGGGGTTGTCTTAGGCAGTGTGATTCTAGATAAATTTTTCTTCCCTCTACTTTCTCATATTTTCCACAATATGTATGCATTTGTTTTAAAACTAGGAAAATCACAAGCACCACCAAACAATTTAAAAAACAGAATTTCTGCTCTCCAGGGCCAAGTGAGAGGCCTGCCCAGGTGGGCCTGTGGGTGGTTCCAAGGCCAGGAACAGGCCTGAAGGGTGCCTCGTGGGCCAGCAGGGGGCGCTGACAGAAATCGCTGGGAGGCAGGCCCTGGGTATTCAGCAAAGGCCTCCCGGTTCCTGAAAGGGGGAAGGATTCAGGTGCCGGCCTGCACTGCGGGGAAGCCAGGATGGAGACTTCCCAGGCCCCACCGCCCCAGCCCGCCGCACACACCTGCAGGAACTTCACCATGTTCAGCTTGGGGTTAGCTTCCTTCTTCTCTGTCGGGGCTTGGCTGAACAGCTCTGCCGGGTCCACCTTATCCCATTTGTTGTACTTTCCTACAAACATAGCCACGGTGACATCTGAATCACACTTCCTGGCCACAGAGCTTGACCTCTGCAATGGTAATAACCCCAGGAGGAGAGGGAGGCTTGGAAAACAACTAGAGGCAGAGCTGGGCCTTCATTCCCCCAGGCCACAGAAGGGAAACCACACCGTGGCCACCCACATGAGCCACCCCTGGGCAGGGCCACCGCTGCCCCAGCCTCACTTCAGGACATGCCCTGTGGCTGGCGGCACCATTCCTGGGCTGGCTCACTTTGCCAGAGCACCGAACCATACCACTCATACTTTGGCCTTCTCTCCCAGCCTGGATTTCTGCAAGTCTCCCCCAACCCAGCATGTGATGGCACACGGGACAGGTACTCAGGGGATCCCTGTCGGGGATCAATCTTTGGAGCCTCATGACTGGTACCTCCAACCACTTCTCCATGCAGGGCTCATGTCTGCATGCTGAGCATCTCCATTTTGTGCAGCCTGAGAGAACTGGGTCAGACAGAGTCAAGTTCAAATCCCAGCTCCCTGCCTCCTGGCTGGTGATAAAACTCAGGAATACAAATGCTTGGCCACACAGCTGAATCAATGTCATTGTTGTTACTGAGCAGCAAGAAGTGTTGAGACTTTGCTGTGTGCTAAGCTCTCTATCTTCACTGTCACACTGAATCCTCAAACAATCCCGGGAAGTAGATGGCACCTTTGGAAGACCCACTTTACTCGTGTGGGACAGAAACTCCTAGGGGCCCCGGTCCCAGCCCATGAGCCTCTGGAGCAGGGGTCAGAGCCCAGGCCAGACTCTTGTCAAGCATAGGACCCTGCACCTGGCTGTTGGGTCACTGAAGCGGGCTCTTCCAAGGTGATAGATAGCAAAGATAGAAGGGTAACAATGACGACCACTGAATGGCCACTGGACAACAGTCACATTCAGCAGGAACCATGTTCCAAATGCCTGCATGTGCCAGCCCCCCCCCCCCCAGGTGGGCACTGACTGTCTCTAGGAAGCACAGGAAGGAGCACAGGGCATGCAGTGACTAAGGACTCTCTCTGGGATGGGGACCCAAGGGGTGCTGAGCTCCAAAACGTGGGTTCTGGGACCTGGGTCATTTCTCCATGATCTACTGGCCTCAGGACTCATGGGCTCTGCACAAACCCCTCTGCCTGGAGCCCTCCCCTGGCTCCGACTAGAACCATGGCAGCACTTTGCAGGGCCTCCCTCCGCAGGATAGGAGATGAGCAGGGCCTTGGGGGCTCACCTAGGAAGTCCAAGGTCATCACGTGACCGCAGACAGACGTCACCTTGAAGCGGACGGGCTGGCCAGCGAAGGTCCCACTGTACTCGTGCACCGAGCACGTTCCGTTCAGGCCTTTGTGTGAGGACATGTTTCCTGCAGGGGAGGAGCATGGTGATGGCCACTCCGACAAGCCACAGCCACTGAGGCAGCCCCATGCCCTTCCCCAGGGCAGTCAGTGATAATGTCCCCCGCCACTGCACGTAACTGAGTGCTGGGCGATGTCGTGGCTTCTCAAGGGAAATGCTGTTTGCAGCTAACCAACCAACACAGTGTGCTCCCACGCCGAGCCCTGGGCAGGCTGAAGGCCAGGAGCACCATCTCTGAATGCTCTCGAAATCGACACTCTTGGGCCCTTCCCTGCATTTCTGCCTCACTTCTTTCCAACTTTACTCGAAGGCCTCTAGGGGCCTCCTCATTATTAAGTCCCATGGTGTCTTTTCATGCTCCCCACTGAAAGTCCCTTGGCATCTGGGGACCCGGCACTTCTCAGCTCTCCCCTTCCTTTCAGAGAGATGCCAGCCCACTGTCCTACCGTGGTCGTGGTACATGGGTACCACTTCTAGGTACCCAGCACCCAGGTACCCTTCCTACCTGGACAGAATCCAGAGATAGGAAGGGAAGCAGCACCCCACCCACTGCCCCAGTGGCCAGAGCGGGGCTAGTGCCTTGGTGTCCCAGGAGGGCCTAGATGAGGGTCAGTCTGATGGCTCCTCTCGAGTGACATGAGACACAGAGGTTGCAGCTGCAGCACTTGAGGGGCCCTCAAGTGCTTGAGGGGTAACGGCAGTGTCTGTGGCATGGCCGCAGAATTAGATTGGGGTCTAAGATCGGTGTCAGAGTTAGACCAGGGTGGGCGCCTGGCTCTGTCTTCTTCCTTCCAGTGAATTCTCTCTCTGTGTAAGTTACCAGGGCTGCTTATGACCAACAACCGGACAGGCGCACTGCTCTTACAGTGGCTTACCTGGTGCCAAGCTGTGACCAGGCTGTGATCAGGGCCTGTAGGTTTTGGGAGTCCCAGTCCTGGCCCACACTGGCTGTGGCCATAAACGCATCCTACACTGATAATACTGAGATGCTGCATTGACGCCTGTTGTCCTGCAGCAGTCAGCTCCAGGGGGCTGGGTCACACTTGGGGAAAAGAAGGAAAGGACCGTGCCCCACCCCCACCCCGAGGGTTGTCCTTCCTACCTCGAGAGAGGATTTTAGCAATGGACTGGGCCAAGGATGGCTTTTCTGCAACCATGAGCACGGTCCTCATCTTGTCTTAAGGCTGCTGGGGGCTTCGGCCCTTCACACGCCAGTTTCAGGGAGATGGCAATGAGGTTCAGAAACTGCTCTTCTGCGGCTCAACGCTACTGTCAATGCCGACTCCTGCTGAGAGGACAAGACCCTGAAAACAGAAATGCTTCTAATGGAACCTCTACCACTAAGAAGGAAACTCACTTTAAAAAAAGGAAGAAAGGGGGCACCTGGATGGTGCAGTTCTTGAGCGTCAGACTTTTGGTTTCAGCTTGGGTCTGATCTGAGGGCCGTGAGATCGAGCCCCTCGTTGGTCTCCACGCTTGAGGAGTCAGCTTGGGTTTCTCTCTCCCTCTCTCCTCCCTGCCTCTGCTCACATGTGCACGTTCTCTCCTGTACAGAATAAATAAACAAATCTTTAAGAAAAAAAAAAAACAAAAAGAAAACAAGCAAATACAATTTCTTTGGGGTGTCTGGGTGGCCCAGTCTGTTACGTGTCCAGCTCTTGATCTTAGCTGAGGTCTTGATCTCAGGGTCCTGAGTTCAAGCCCTGTGGTGGGCTCTACAGTGGGCATGGAGCCTTGTTCAAAGCAAAACAAAACAAAACAAAAA
The DNA here is from genome assembly GCF_922984935.1 of Meles meles. Classification (NCBI taxonomy): domain Eukaryota; kingdom Metazoa; phylum Chordata; class Mammalia; order Carnivora; family Mustelidae; genus Meles; species Meles meles. The sequence continues at coordinate 30,755,691 of NC_060077.1, read as the reverse complement.
GGGGCACCAGGATGGCTCAGTCAGTTGAGCAGCTGCCTTTGGCTCAGGTCATCATCTGGAGGTCACAGGGTCAAGCCCCAAATCGGGCTTCCTGCTCAGCGGGGGGTCTGCTTCTCCCTCTCCCTTTGCCCCTCCCCCTGCTTGTGTTCTGTCTCTCTCAAATAAATAAATAAAATCTTTAAAACAAAACAAAACAAAGTAGAACAAATAAAACCAAACCCCCAAATAGGGGTGTCTGGCTGGCTCCGTCTGTAAAGCATGCAACTCTTTTTTTAAAAAAGTATTTTATTTATTTGACAGAGAGAAATCACAACTAGGCAGAGAGGCAGGCAGAGAGAGAGGAGGAAGCAGACTCCCCACGGAGCAGAGATCCCGATGCGGGGCTCGATCCCAGGATCCTGGGATCATGACCCGAGCTGAAGGCAGAGGCTTTAACCCACTGAGCCACCCAGGCGCCCCAGCATGCAACTCTTGATCTGAGGGTTGTGAGTTCAAGCCCCACCGCACTGGGTGTAGACTTTACTTAAAAAACAAACAAGCAAACACCAAACCTGAGGTGAGAAAAAGAAGTTAGGGAAACTTGAAGACACTGGACAAACCAGGGCAATGGAACTGGTTTAGAGATGGACACCTGGGGGACTGGGTTCCTTTGGGAGAAGCAGATGTGGCTCCATGACCTCAGGTCAGTCTTGTCACCAAATCCACGCCAGGAAGACTTTGGGGTCTTTGGATCTGGTTTGGTAGGCTTGGGTAGGCAGATGGCTGGCCCTCCTCCAAGGGCAGAGTTCCGTTTGCTCCCCAGGGCGGAAGCTCACCTCCACCTCAGCTGAGAATCGGGATGCCCTGGGACTTTTTTTGTTTTTGTTTTTAAGATTTACTTTTATTTGAGAAAGAGAGAGAGAGACAGAGCATGCGCACACAAGCAGGGGAGGGGCAGAGGAAGAGAGAGATGCAGACTCCCTGCTGAGGGATCCCAACTCAGGGCTCATGATCCCAGGACCCTGAGATCAGGACCAGAGCCAAAATGAAGGGTCGTCAGATGCTCAACTGACTGAGCCACTCAGGCACCTGGCCCTGGGACGTTTTATAAAATGCAGATGCCAGGCCATGTTCTCCAGATCCTCCTGATCCAAAACTAGACCTGAGACCCACTGGCCAGGGAACGCAGCCCCCAGCAGAACTTGACAGCCCCTTTCCAATGGACTCTGATCTACCTTCCTGCCTGCCCCAAGCAATCTCTCACATTGCAGACCATGTTCTGGCCAGTGAAACTGGACACGACTGTCTAAAGAAAAACATATTCTCAGGCCTGCGTTCCCTTGCTTGGAACGTACCGCCAAGCCCAGAGAATGCAGCTCGACTGTACAAAGGCCCAGTTCTAGTGCTAAATGTTGTTTAAAGAGCTCTCCCATGCCTCCTGCTGGCCCCGGCCCGTTATAACAGACCGGCCCCCCTCCACCGCGGTTAGTTACTGTTTCATCTTCCCAGCAGAGCAGGAACAGCCTGAGGTCTGGATCACTGCTGGCAATGGTGACAGCTGGTTCCAAAACTGCTATCGGACAATGAATTCCTGCTGGCTAAGTAAAAGAAACACGAGCCCTGTCTGTCTTTTTGATCATTATACATATGGCCTGGATGTTGACAAATATGACACTGTATTACCAAACAACAACCACCACACGACTTCTACTGAGACAACTGGGCAAACTTTGGCGGGGGGAGGTAAAACTAGACTCCTACTTTATAATTTCCACCAAAACAGATTCCAGATCTAGCAGAAGTTTAAGCCAAAAGCTCAAACTAGGAAAATACTAGAAGAAAACATAAATTTTGGTATGAAAAGAAGAACACCTAAGGATTTCAGAAGCGCAGAAATACACTTCTTTGTGTTTAAAAGCATTTGCCTTCCTTTTCTGTGAATGGTCTATTCACATTTTTTTTATGGGAATAAAAAAATTTTATTCAAGCTTTTTCTCCCCAGCTGGACTGCTGTTTTCTTATTTTCAGCAGTTGTTTATGTAACGAGGAAACCAGCCCTTTGTGAGAGGATAGCCACTAACACCCATCACGGCATCTCAGAAATAAAACGAGCTTGTGCTTGTCTCACCAGCAATGATCACAGGGTAAGAACACACATGGCTGAGGGGCTGGTAACAAACTTGCTAGCAGGTGGTGGAAGTTCAGCTGGAACGACCTCTACCTAGAGCAACTGGAGATGTCTCCAGTTGTCAAAACTCCAGGTACATATCCCCAGCAATCCCACCGCTGGGAATGAATTCAGTCATCCCACAATTACTTACTGAGCAATTTATTGCTACATGCTCAATACGTGTCGCCATGGGCCACATGGGGCGAAGCAGAGCCAAGGAGATGAGAGATTGGCAGGGGCGAGCCCTGTAGTATCTGGGGTAAGTCCAGGGTGGGTTGGGGGACAGCAGGGAGGGCGGCTTCGGACTTTGGGTTTGCTCTGAGGCCTACATTGGGCTCTGTGCTCAGCAGGGAGTCTACTTGAGATTCTCTCTCCCCCTTCCTCTGCTTTCAAGTGTGTGCGTTCTCTTTCTCTCAAATAATAATAATAATTTTACCTGAAAATGAATAATACTTTCATATATCTAAATTTTAAAAATGGACTTTACATCTGAGTACTGCAAACACTTCTCAATGTCCTTTTTTCCTATGGTGTCAAAGTTTCTAGAAGTTTTATATTTCCAGTACTCTTCTTCATACCTAAGGATGAAGCTCTGAGGGAACTGGGAGGTAGTGCAGGGGCAGGATAACCTGACTTCAGGTGTTCAAGGGATCCCTCTGGCTGCTCCAAGAAGGGAGCATCTGGGTCCCTGGGGAGCAGCGGGGGAGGTGCTGAGTGAAACTTGGGGGCTGGGCAGATTCCGAGGCAGAGCCAGCAAGACTGGGAATGGGAAGTGAGGCGAAAGAACAGACTCCAGGGTCTTTGGCTTCGGCAGCTACAGGATGGGATTCCCCATTTGTTGAGATGGGAACTAGGAGGACGCAGCAGCTCGGGACGAAGATGCAGGTGTGTTCAATGTGAGCTGCCTGTTGGCCAGCCAGCTGGACCATGGAGGAGGCAGTGGCACGTGGCAGGTGTAGAGTGGGCAAAGGAGCCCAGGCTGTGGGCCGGGGAGGTGAGCTGACTCAGGATAGGTGGGATCCTGGAAGCCCAAGAAAAAGGCACTTCCGGGGGGAGCCCCCACCATGTAGAAGGCTACAGATACCTGCAGCCGGGTGAAGGGACAATGGAGACCTGACCTTGGGGTCTGGAGACTTGTGGGTGCCAGGTGACCCTGCTGGGCGCTATTTTTTGCAGTGGGTACCAGAGGTAAAAGCCCAAGTGGGGGAGCTCAAGAAGGCCTGGAAGGAGGGGAGAGGGCACAGTGGGCTTTTTCATTTTAAGATGGAAGAAATGCTGGCAAACATGCTGGCATGTTTGTCTGAGAACAGAATTCATTGAGTTCTCAACCATTTTCAACAGAAAAATCGGTATCGACCAGGTTCTTGATAGAAAAGGTCGAGTAAAGAGGGAAAAGAGAAGCAGGAGGCAAGGAGGGAACTGCTGGAGTGATGTCTCCGGGTGGGAGGGGGTGGGAAGACGTGATTATCCTTCGCCAGAAGGAGGGCCATTTTTCTCTTAGGGCAGTGTCACCAGTGAGGACAGGAGGCGGTGCTTGGGGCAGGCTGACAGCTGGGGGAGAGCTAAATTTAGCAGGGATGGGATCTGCCAGGTCAGTATGAGGGAGAGAGAGGGGCCAGGGTTGAGGGGGATGATTCTCTAAGATGGGTAAGGAGCAAGGGAGGCCATGGGAGGGTCCAAAAACTGTAGGTGCTAGAGTAGGAAGCGGGAGTCAAAGAAAATAGAGGTCAGAGGGCAAGGGGCAGTGGTGTGGGGCCTGAACGGGGTGGGGGATGAGGCCACAGAGGGAAAGGAGGCTGCAAAGCAAGCAGTGGACGCTGGCAAGACTGTCCACGTGGACACTGGGTTCTCAAGAGGCAGGACACAGGGGCACCTGTGATGGGACACACCCGCTGGGAAATTCCCTGCAGCATTATCATTCATAATCAAAGATTAGAAACAATGTAGCAGATGTCAACAGGGAATCATTAAATCCAAGTATGGTGTACCATGGAACACCAAGCGGCAATTAGAAAGGAGTGCATCTGCTTGGTAAATACTAACATGCATCAGGTTTCAGAGAAATTACATGAAGAAAGTCAAGTGTATGACTGTACAAAGCACTGCCCTCTGTGGGTGCTTGTGTACACACACACGCTCAAGAAATGGCAAAGAACTACCTGGGGGCAGGCCTGGGGTTAGGATCTGGAAGCTGGGGTGGGGGCAGCTTCTGGTAACCATACTCTCTTTTGCACCTGTTACATTTAGTGGTCAATGACTGGTCAAACAGAACTAAGATTTAAAAGTACAGACAAGGGGCGCCTGGTTAGTTAAGTGTCTGACTTTGGCTCAGGTCGTGATCTCAGGACAGTGATATGGAGGCCTACATTGGGCTCTGTGCTCAGCAGGGAGTCTACTTGAGATTCTCTCTCCCCCTTCCTCTGCTTTCAAGTGTGTGCGTTCTCTTTCTCTCAAATAATAATAATAATTTTACCTGAAAATGAATAATACTTTCATATATCTAAATTTTAAAAATGGACTTTACATCTGAGTACTGCAAACACTTCTCAATGTCCTTTTTTCCTATGGTGTCAAAGTTTCTAGAAGTTTTATATTTCCAGTACTCTTCTTCATACCTAAGGATCCTAAACACCTTTTCAGTAAAAATTAACAGTCTTCTCTAAAGATCCCTTTAGAGAGAAATGTTTTGCCCTAGCATCTTCAAAGGGAGTACCTCATTTATCCCGGGCTAGGCATACAACTGGACAAAGGCACACCAGCATCCCTCCTGATTTCAGATCACCTGTCCACACGTCAGACTAGTTGCCATTTCTACCCCATACGTGTAGGTCTTTCGCAGCTCTGGCTTGGTACAACAGTTTATATTTCAGTTCTGCATGAGTACTTTGTAATGTAATCTCAGTATCACTGATTTACTAGGAAAGAGATAGGACCTCCTTTAAGGATTCAGAATCACGGAATCCTGGGAAAGGAACGTTGGTGATGGTCTGATGCAGCCATCTCAAGGAAAAACTAAGACTCAGAAAGAGATATTCCAAAAGTTACCTGGGAAGTTAGCTGAGTTGCTTTTGAAACTCCTGCTTGCTTACATATATATATTTATATAAAATATATAAATTTTATTTATATAATTTATATATTATAATATTATTATAATAATATATATTATATTATATTATTATATATAATAATATAATATATTATATAATAAAATTTATATAAATATATATATATTTAAACTGCATCAGGTTCTACCTCTTAAAAGAATTCTGCAGTCTTAACTGTGGTAATTTTCTGTGATTATCTTGGGGCCTCTCCATTTTTCCATGAAGGCACACTCCAGTTTCAAAAGGGAAGTCAATGAGGAGAAAAGCTGAAAGCAATGGAGAATAAAAGCTGAAAGCAAACCCTTTTGCTCTACCAACGTTATTATTCACCTAAGTTTTTGCTTTTTAACAAATGTTTCAATGTATATTCTTTTAACAGGGAAATTTTATAGCTTTGTAGGACCTGAAATCCTGTAGTCAATGGCAGAACCAGCTTCTTTCTGTAACCCGCATGGTTGATCACATTTGATCTTATGGCCTGCTAAAGCTGAGTCTGAAGTTTGTCTTCTTACTTCAAAAGGGAAGATCGGCAAGTGCTATGGAGTTAGAACCCCAAACTGGAACTGTAGTTAGGAGGGCCCAAAGTGAATGAGAGTAGCAGTTTGGCCTGTTACTAACTACCTGCTCAACTCTCACCAGCAGTACCACCAATAGTGTGTGGCCTTCGGGAGACATAGTCGATAAGGTCCTTTCCTGTCAGTCTTAGGAACAACCGAACTTAATGTGGGAGCGGAGGCCTAGCAGTGGTCCAAAGCATTTGGAGCCCTAGGATCTCCTACCTTAGTAACTTAACCCAAACCCCACGGAGTCAGGAAAGGGAACAAAAGCTCCTCCTCTGTAGGCAAGCAATTGCTATAAACTGCTACTTTGTTTAATCTTGCAAACCACTCTACAAGGCTGGACTTGTAATTCTTGTTTTTTAACTATGAGTAAACCGAGGTTCAGAACAATTCCGACTAGTGTCAGGTGACCCTTGCCAAGGCTCTAGGGACCCCAGGGCTAAAGGCCATCAAGCCCACGTTGGGCTGACTTCCCCACGTCCTGTTCCCAAAGGCTGAGTGATAAAAAGGCAAGAGAAGGCTCCCGTCTTCCTTTTCTTTTCACCTGCTGAGAAATTACTGCCCCTGGATTCCAGCTAATTTGTTCACAAAGGACCCTCCTTCCTCTCCGTCAAGAACAACTCAGGGAAACACACCAGGGGGCCCTCAAGACTGAGCCCGGGCCCAGGAGGCGACCAGTGGCCACGACGGCTGCACCACCTCCCGGAACCTCAGTTTCTCTACCTGTCACAACAGATTCAAACAACAGACCGCCCCTCAAAGAACTACAGGGCGGTTCGATGAGGGAGAGTTACTAACTCTAATGCCTATTCCTTCCAGCACCGGACTAAGCGCTGGCCCATCACCTCCCTGAACCCCCACTGCAAACCCTGGGGTGGGGGGTCCACCCTGCCGGGAAAGAGGCGGCGAGAATATGCATGAAGCCCAGATCTTTTCTCATGCCCCGGGGCTACCAAACCCCCCACCCGGCGCCTGGCCAGCATTCGGGCAACGTGCCGGAAAAAGGCCGGCGCTTCCCATTTCCCGGGGTCGCCTGGCGCCCGCCACTCGCCGCTCACCCGCAGCCCCACCGCGGCTTCCGCCTGGACTCCCGCTTCAGTTTTCGCTCGGGGCGTGGCGGGGGCGGGGGTGAGGAACTCCACAACCTCTACTTCCGGGTCCGGCCGCGGCTGGTGTCCCCCCGTCTGCCCTCCGGCGCGTGCACGTCCGCGTCCGAGGGTTCCGAGACTGGCGCGTACCGGGGGCACAGCCTCCCGACGGTCCCTACTCGCGTGGTTGGCTGGGATCCCCAATCCTCCACCCAGATCCCTCTTCGCAGCGGCCCTGGGGTGGGGGAGGCGGGGGTCCCAAACCTCCATCCTGACCCCTTCCCGCGGCCTCCCCAAATTCTCCACCTTATTCTTCTCTGCCACCGGGGAAGTAAGAATGACATTTTATAATGATTATAAAAACTGGATGATAGACAGGAAAATATATATGCTGTTAATAATTAAAATGAAACGCATATGTATGTGAATGTGTATAGCAGGCTTCTTTCAATGCTATGAACGTTTGTGGAATGAATGAATGAACTGTGTAAAATATATCTGGAAAACAATTTGGGCAATAAAAGCAATTTTTGTGTGTGTGTTAAAGCTTTAGGGTTATGGAAAGCTTAAAATAATTTTTATGACCCTAGTTAAATATCTCTTAAATAATAGTATACACGGGGCACCTGGGTGGCTCAGTGGGTTGGGGCCTCTGCCTTTGGCTCAGGTCATGGTCCCGGGGTCTTGGGATCGAGCCCCGCGTCGGGCTCTCTGCTCGGCGGGGGGCCTGCTTCCTCCTCTCTCTCTCTCTGCCTGCCTCTCTGCCTGCTTGTGGTCTCTGTCTGTCGAATAAATAAATAAAATCTTAAAAAAAAATAATAGTATACACGTATTTTCCTTGCTCCCTGTAGACACTTTCCCCAATCTGCCTTTTTTGGAATAGGAGCCCCTATAGATGCTCTGGAAAAAGAAAGGCTTTATGGTCAAATTAAGGTTGGAAAATGACAAAAATCAAAAGTCACAGTGAGATTCATTTTCAAAACAGAACTCCTGATTCCACACCCACTCCTCAGCAAGGTCTCCTCCAAAATGGCAGGTTCATCTTTCTGGTTGCCCACGCCCAGTGCCTTGAAAACACCCTGGATTCCTCTCTTTTTCTCACTTGTGACCCATCTGAAAATCCTACCATCCCTGTCTTCAAAATATGTTTGAGATCCAATCAGTCCTCCCTATTTCCACTGCCACCATCCTGATCCAAGTCCCATCTCCCTCCTGGTCTCCTGGACTCCGCCCTGCACCCTACAGTCTGTTTTCCACCCTGCTAGCAGTGAGGTCTAAGGTTGGATATAAGGGGTGTGACCAGCTGGCAGAGAGGCAAACCAGAGCCCCTCTGCTCTTCTAATCCAGTTTGGGTTCATTCTGCCTACTGGGAGAGAGCACCTGCAGCCTGGACCCAGCAGGGGGCACTGAGTGGTCAGCTCTGGGGGTTCTCAAGTGTGTTCTGGTCAGAGCTGAGAAATTGCCCCTGCCCTCTGCTCTCTGCCAGGAAAGCTATGCAGGTGAGTTCTCTGCCCAGACCTCCCAGGGAACTGCGGGTCAGGACTTCCTGTGGACCCTTAGGTTGACAAGTGACCCAGATTCAGAGGAACCCACCGACCTTCCTTCCTTACTACACGGGTACCTGGTAGTGGTGGATGGGAAACCTGAGCGTTTCTGGGTCTCTCCTCTCTCTTGTTGGGCGTAGGGTGGGCCATGGTCCCAATCATACTGTTTTTTTGTTTTGTTTTGTTTTTTTAATTTGACAGACAGAGATCACAAGTAGGCAGAGAGGCAGGCAGAGAGAGATGGGGAAGTAGGCTCCCTGCTGAGCAGAAAGCCCGACGTAGGGCTCGATCCCAGGATCCTGGGAGCATGACCTGACCCTGAAGGCAGAGGCTTTAACCCACTGAGCCACCCAGGTGCTCCCTGATCATACAGTTAATAGTTAACATCCACCCAGTACTTACTTGTTCTAGGCAATTTTCTGTTATTAGTGCATTTTGTTATAGCAGCCTGAATAGATGAAGATACATATCTGTTATATTATTTGTGATAAAGAAGAAGGAAATGATAAACATAAAATTCAGAAAGGTGGTGGGATGGGTAGGGGTCTGGAATAGGGGTGGACACAGAAGAAGATGTAAGTTATTCCAGTTCTCGGGTTAGACAGTGGGCTCACAGGCCTTCACTGTATTCTTTTATTTATTTATTTATTGTTTATTTATGAGAGAGAGAGTGAAAGAGCAGGGAAGGAGCAGAGCGAGAGGGACAAGCACACTCCGTGCTGAGCACGGAGCCCAATTCGGGGCTCGATCTCATGACCTCCACTGAAATAAGAGTTCAGTGGTTAACCGACAGCCCCACGCAGACACCCCAAGCCTTCACTGTAGTCTAACATACAAATAAGTAAAAGAGAAGAAAAGGAAAAGAACCCTTTCATTATCAGTCCTAAACATACTGAGAATAGAAGACAGCAGCAACCCAAGGGCACCGTTTGGCTCTATTAGTAGAGCGCCCAACTCTTGATCTCAGGGTTGTAAGTTTGAGCCCCATGTTGGGTGTAGAGATTACTTAAAAATAAAATCTAAAAAAAAAAAAATTAAGAAAGAAGAAAAGAACAACTCATCACCAACAAGTGAGTTTCATTCCACAAATTGAAAAAGAGTTCGGTGTTAGGAATTTATAATTAATTCCACATTAGTAGCTCAAAGGAGAAAACCCGTAAGCTCATTATGGAGGGGAAAATACATTTTAAAGATCAGAAATGACAGCAAAGATGAATCTTGGTTGGTTATGGTTTATTAAAGATGGAAACGGTTTAAATCAGTGCTGTCCAAAAGAAATAGAATGTGAGCTGCAAATGAGAGCCACATCTATAATTTTACCTCCATTAAAAGAGCTATAGGGGTGTATAGGTGGCTCAGTTGGTTAAACCTCTGCCTTCGGCTCAGGTCATGATCCCCTGGGTTGTGGGATCAAGCCCCAGGCCTGGGATTGAGCCCTGCATCGGGCTCCTGAGTGGGGAGCCCGCTTCTCCCTCACCCTCTCCCTCTGCCTACCCTAAAACCCTCATGCTCGCTCCCTCACTCTTTTTTCTCTCTCAAATAAATAAATAAATAAAATCTTTTTTAAAAAGACCTATAAAGAAACAGGTAAAAGTAATTTTTATATTTTAACCCTGTATATCCAGAATAGTATAATTTAAACATGTAATCCTGTAAAAATATTAAATTTAAATAATTAAATATTTATTTAAGGTAAATATAAAATTGAACATTTAACATTCTTTTTTTCATACTAAACCTTCAAATTCTAGTGTGTATTTCAAGTGCCCAGCATATTTCAATTCAGATCGGCTACATTTCCAGTGCTCAGCAGCAACATGGGACTAGCGGCTACCAGATAGGACAGCAGGGTTGAAATAAACAGAATTAGGGGAATTCTTTTTTTTTTTTTTTTTTTTGATGGGGAAATCTGTATTTTTATTTTTTTTTTACTGTATTTGCTGTGATAAAATATATGTAACATAAAGTTTGCCATTTTAGGCATTTTTTATAAATTTTTTAAATTAAATTTTATTTTTTTCAGTGATCCACCACACCCAGTGCTCCATGCAATATGTGCCCTCCATAATACCCACCACCAGGCTCACCTATCTTCCCACCCCTCCTCCCTTCCAAAATCCTCAGTTTGTTTCTCAGAGTCCACAGTCTCTCATGCTTCATCTCCCCCTCCAGTTTCCCCCAACTCACTTCTCTCCTTCTCCCAATGTCCTCCATGTTATTCCTTATGCCACAAAAGTAAATGAAACCATATGATAATTGACTCTCTCTGCTTGACTTATTTCACTCAGCATAATCTCCTCCCGTCCCGTCCATGTTGATACAAAAGTTGGGTATTCATCCTTTCTGATGGAGGCATAATATTCCATTGTATATATGGACCATATCTTCTTTACCCATTCGTCTGTTGAAGGGCATCTTGGTTCTTTCCACAGTTTGTTGACTGGCCATTGGTGCTATGAACACTGGGGTACAGATGGCCCTTCTTTTTACTACATCTGTATCTTTGGGATAAATACCCAGTAGTGTAATTGCAGGGTCATTGGGTAGCTCTATTTTTTTTTTTCTCATTTTATTTATTTTTTCAGCACCCAGTGCTCCATGCAAAACATGCCCTCTCCATTACCCACCACCTGTTCCCCCAACCTCCCACCCCTGACCCTTCAAAACCCTCAGGTTGCCCCAACCTCCCACCCCTGACCCTTCAAAACCCTCAGGTTGTTTTTCAGAGTCCATAGTCTCTTATGGTTCGCTTCCCCTCCCCAATGTCCATAGCCCGCTCCCCCTCCCCCAATCCCACCTCCCCGCAGCAACCCCCAGTTTGTTTTGTGAGATTAAGAGTCATTTATGGTTTGTCTCCCTCCCAATCCCATCTTGTTTCATTTATTCTTCTCCTATCTCCTACCCCCCCATGTTGCTTCTCCATGTCCTCATATCAGGGAGATCATATGATAGTTGTCTTTCTCCGATTGACTTATTTCACTAAGCATGATACGCTCTAGTTCCATCCACGTCGTCGCAAATGGCAAGATTTCATTTCTTTTGATGGCTGCATAGTATTCCATTGTGTATATATACCACATCTTCTTTATCCATTCATCTGTTGATGGACCTCTAGGTTCTTTCCATAGTCTGGCTATTGTAGACATTGCTGCTATAAACATTCGGGTACACGTGCCGAATTAGGGGAATTCTTAAATAAATTTGCGTATAAATGCCCCAAATATGATGGATTATTATACTGACCTCAAAATTACTTTTTGAAATTTGAATAAAATTGTATTTGTGGTAGACTATTAATTTGGAAAACAAACTAAAATTGCAGAACACAAAACTGCATTGAAGAACGTAACATTGATTGACTGCACTGAAGCTTTCCTTTTCCTGGGTCCGGACAGGGGACTCCTGTCACATTTCACAGAGCCACCCCCAGAAGTGGTTGGAGCTTAAAGAGTCACAGAAGCCCAAATGTTTCTCAGGGTTTCAGGAGAAAGAGCTCTTGGGACCCTCTCCCGTGACCTGGACTGAGCACATCCTCACATTCCTTTCTGCACAAAACAAAGAATTGAAGAATCACCAGAATGAGCAGGTATATTCTGTGAACATCAGCAAAACACCCATGTAAATAAATGGTGCAAACATGAATTTCCTGCACAAGAGAAGCTGCCTTCCTGTCTCCCTTAAAATATCTAAGGATAGCCTAGTGATAAAGTGGGGGGCAATATAAATACTAATTCTTTTTTTTTTCCTTTTTAAGAATTTATTTATTTGAGAGAGAGATACAGAGAGAGCATAAGCAGGGGGAGGGGCAGAGGGAGAGGGACAAGCAGACACTCCGCCTAGCTGGAAGCCCAATGTGGGGCTCAATCCCAGGACCCTGGGGTCATGACCTGAGCCAAAGGCAGATGCTTAATGGGTTGAGCCGCCCAGGCACCCCTAAATAGTAATTCTTTTAATCTAGTGAAATAAAAAGAAAAGCAGATCACAGTACTATGTGGAATGATGAATACTGTGGATTTAAATTCTTCATAGCATTTTTCTTTTCTTTTTTATTGAAGTATAATTAACATGCAATTTCAGGTGTACATCATAGTGATTTGCTTATTTATTTATTTGAATTCTATTTATTGGGGCACTGGTTCAGATTTTCTCTCCCTCTCCTTCCTGCTTGCACACTCTGTCTCTAAGATAAATAAATAAATAAAAATTTAAAAAAGTTTTAAAATTTATCTTAAGTAATCTCTACACCCAGTGTGGGGCTCGAACTCCTGACCCTGATATCAAGAGCCACATGCTCTTCTGACTGAGCCAGCCAGGCACCCCTGATTCAATATTTTTATACATTATGAAAGGATCCCCATGATAAATCTAGTCACTACTTGTGAGCATATAAAATAATTATAGGGGCGCCTGGGTGGCTCAGTGGGCTAAAGCCTCTGCCTTCCGCTCAGGTCATGATCCCAGAATTCTGGGATCAAGCCCGGCATCAGGCTCTCTGCTCGGCGGGGTGCCTGCTTCCTCCTCTCTCTCTGCCTGCCTCTCTGCCTACTTGTGATGTCTGTCAAATAAATAAATAAATAAATAAATCTTAAAAAAAAAGATTTCATTTATTTCAGAGAGAGAGTATGCACAATTGGGGGAATGGGCAGAGGGTGATAATCTCAAGCTGACTCCACTCTGAGTGCAGAACCTGACTCAGAGCTCAATCTCGCAACCCCGAGATCATGACCTGAGCTGAAACCCAGAGTTGGAGGTTTAACTGACAGTGCCATCTAGGTGCCCCATAATACTTGTAGTATTAATTTTGGAGCATGGCTAAATACTTGTGCTTTCATGCCCAAGAATAACAAACAGGAATGATGCCTGGGAAAATGAGCAGAGAATAGGGAGATGAAATGTTACTGTCTAGGGGTGCCTGGGTGGCTCAGTGGGTTAAGCCTCTGCCTTTGGCTTAGGTCATGATCTCAGGGTCCTGGGATCTGGCCCCACATCGGGCTCCTGGCTCAGCAGGGAGCCTGCTTCTCCCTCTCCCTCTGCCTGCTTCTCCCCCTGCTTCTGCTCTCTCTCTCTCTCAAATAAAGAGAAACTTATTTTAAAAAAAGAGAAAATGTTACTGTCTAATATGAAGCTATAAAAGGGTAAAACGGGAGTACAGGGATCACTGGAAATGACAGTAGGAAGACTGACCTCTAAGAGCTCAGATGTTAATTACATCTGCTGACGTCTACCCATTCACATCTTCTCTGGTTCTCACATTCATCCAGTATTTATGTGATGACCTATTAGTTGCCAGGCATTGTAGATACAGCAGTGAACAGAACAGACAAATCCATCTACCCTCTTGTGGCTTATATTCTAGTGATCTGTGGTACTTACCTTGGAGAAAAATACAGAGAATACATAGCACAGTGAACAATCCAGGGCCACCACAATTTCTATCATCCTGTTGGTTTTAGGTCTCCAACAATCAAGAATCAGGACTTGAGTGAAAGACCCATCCACTAGTTCATTACTCAATAGTTCCCTATATGCCCCAGGCTGACTTTGCTAAATGCCAATCACATGCCCAAAGAATGTGGGCAACACCTCTGTGAAATAATATTGGTCTCTACCCCCTGTTCCTGCTGTTATTTATTTTTTGACCCTGGTTCTTCATACAGAACTAAATCTCTTGAAATCTCTTGGAAAAAAAAAAAAAAGAAAAGAAAGACCTCGCGTGACTAGATGTTTGGAACTTTCAGCTCTACCCCCATCTTCGGAGGAGAGAAGAGGGGCTGGAGATCAAGTTAATGATCATGTTGATATGACGAAGCCTCCAGAAAAAACCGTAAAATATGGGGTCAGAGAGCTTCCAGGTTGGTGAACCCAGGTTGGCCCGGGACCTATCCAGACCTCACCCTCTGTATTTCTTCATCCAGCTCTTCCTCTGTATCCTTTTTCATATCCTCAATTATGGAATGCACAGGGAAATGTGTTTCCCTGAGTTCTGTGAGCCATTCTAGAAAATCGATGAACTGAAGAAGGCCCTGTAGGAATCTCAATTTATAGCCAACGGGTCAGACATACTGACAACCACCTGGAACTTGTAGTTGGGATCTGAAGTGGGAGCAGCTTATGGGACTGAGCTCTTCATCTGTGGGACGTACCATTAAATGTGGGTAGTGAGCCAGAACTGAGTTGAACTGTAGCACACCAAGCTGGTGTTGGAGCATTGGTTGCTCTGGGAGAAGACCCAGACATTTGCTTGCGGAAGGTTCTGTGTGAGGAGGAGAGGAGAAACACAAGAATTTTTTCTTCCCAACTGTTAGTGATGCAGGGCCCCGGGTGTCTCTACAGCTGTGGTGTGTGTGGTGTTCTGGGGTGCACGAAGTGCTGGGAGCTCCTGCTTCCACGGTTAGGAGTTTCTGTGGAGCTGGCATCTCTGGGGACCACCCATGTTTGGCAGTGGCTGTGGGCAGGTGCTGGCTGCAGCAGTGAGGATACTTAGAGAGTCGTGAGGGCGATTTGGAAGCAAGGAATATCTTGGTGAGAAGACCATCTGGCCTTGGGTGAGCTCACCATCACAGCAATGTCCCTTCTCTAGGGCAGCAGTGGGCATCCATTCTGTCCCTTCTTGCCAACTGAAACCTTTGGATTTCTCCTTCCCCACCTTCTTTTTCTACTTTCCCTCTCCTCCTTTTTCTCTCATGGCTGAAGCCTGAGATGAGGCTTACGTGCCCTGTGCACCTGCTTCTTCCTCCTAGGGACCCCCGGGGATGCACTTGCCACTCTGAACCAAAATGGGAAAGGAAACACTGGCACTTACTGAAAAGGACCTACCTGGCCACCACTCTTCCAAAGGGTTTCCATCGATCCTCTTTTTTTTTTTTTTTTTAAAGATTTTTATTTATTTATTTAATTGACAGAGAGAGAGATCACAAGTAGGCAGAGAGGCAGGCAGAGAGAGAGGAGGAAGCAGGCTCCCTGCGGAGCAGAGAGCCCGATGCGGGGCTCCATCCCAGGACCCCGAGATCATGACCTGAGCCGAAGGCAGCGGCTTAATCCACTGAGCCACCCAGGCGCCCCTCCATCGATCCTCTTAATGAGTTTTCCCACCAAGCCTCGCAGCAAGGCACCACTGACCATTACTTTTTGGTGCTGGAGCCTTGAAAATTCTCTTTTCCAAATGTCAAATGGCTTCGAGAAAGATGAATTTGTAAGATGCATCACACAGGAAAGAAAAAGACCACCAATAAAACTGTGACACCCAGGGAAGGTAAGGCTCATACTGATTCTGAGCTTTCAATCTCTGATGTATCCATTGATATATAGTGAGCAGGACTCCTTGGCGGCAGGATGTACAGTGTTAAAAGATGAGTATAGTGTTAAAAGATAATTTTCTGGCCAATAAGCACATGAAAAAGATGCTGAGCATCACTAATCATTATGGGGACATGCAAATCAAAATGATAATGAGATACTACGTCACACGCATTAGGATGGCTACTATCAAAAAAGCCAGCAACTAACAAGTGTTGGAGAGGATATGGATAAATTGGAACACTTGTGCACTATTCGTGGGAATGTGAAATCAGTGGGAATTAGTGGGAATGTAAAATGGTATAGCTATTATGGAAAACAGTACGGTGATTCCTCAAAAATTAAAATTAGATCCAGGAACTTTACTTCTGGGTATATACCCCAAAGAATTGAAAGGAGGATCTTGAAGAATATTTGTACAGCCATAGCCATAAGAACATTTATTAACAATAGTCAAGAGGCAGAAGCAGCTCAAGTGTCCATCAGTGGATGAACGGGTAAACACTTATTTCAGTCTTAAAAAGAAAGGGAATTCTAAAAAAAGGGGGCGGGTAATTTAAGGCATGCTAAAACATGGGTGAATCTTGAGGACACTAGGCTAAATGAAATAAGCCGGTCACAAAAGGACAAATACTGTAAGATTCCATTTGTAGGGACCCACTTGTACCCTGAGTGAAGATTATTGTAAACTGAAGACATTTGACATACAGCAGAGGCAGACGCAGAAGCCTTCCTGGAGCTTTCCTTTACCTGATTAAAGGCAGATCCTTCAGAGAGTGAAGCTGCCATAAATTCCCTCTTTGGGGGAGGTTCACTCCCGGCTTAGACCACTTGCATCTGAGAAACTGCATAAGCAAACATTATCACAGTATCCTACCTTGCATTTGTTTCCCTAAAAGCCCATTAGTCCTGCCCAGAGAATCTCTTTCTTCTCCATCTCTTTCCCCTGTTAGGTTGGTATATAAATCTCTAGCTCCAGCTCTTCAGGCAGCCTCCCCCATCTGAATGCCCTGCCTGAATGTGCCAATCGATCTCATCTTTTCTCCTGTGAATCTGTCAGTTAATTGGCAGGCTATCTGAACTGGTAGGAAGTTCTTCCTCCCAGCACACTTACATAAGATGTCTAGAGTAGTCTAATTCATAGACACAGAGAGTAAAATGGTGGTTGCCAGGAGCTTAGGTGATAGACGAAGGCAGGCTTATTACTTAATGGGAACAGTTTCGGTTTAGTAAGGCGAAAAAGTTCTGGAAGATGGATGGTGATGATGGTTGCAGAATAAAGTGAATGTGAGTAATGCCACTGACCTGAATATTTAAAAACAAAAACAAAAACAAAAACGAACCTGTTAATTTCAGGCGCATCTGGATAATTCAAGATGATATCCTCATTTCAAGTTTCTCAACCTAATTACATCTGCCGTGACCCTTTTCCCAAATAAGGTTAAAATTCACAGGTTCCTGGGAGTTTTAAGTAAAAAAACAAAACAAAACCTGTTAAGATGGCAAATTTTATGTATATTTTACAATTCAGAAGAGATGGTTTTCAAAAAGATGATAAGATCACGACGTATGCAGATATAAAAATGAACAAGTGTTAAAGATTTTATTTAACTGGTTGGTGAGGAGATGGGGAGGCGTTACAGACAGTTTTAAGGAGAAACAAATGTGCAAAGGAAGGTAAAACTGGACTCTGTGGGGAGGGAAGTCAGTTGAATAGGACAGAATGTACCTGTCGAGAGATAAGAATAATTTTGCGTTGCTATCAGTTGTCTTTCAAAGTAGCTCAAGAACAATGAAAGAGGGTGCCTGGGTGGCTCAGTCCTTAAGTGTCTGCCTTCGGCTCAGGTCATGATCCCAAGGTCCTGCTCCACAGGAAGCCTGCTTCTCCCTCTCCCGCTACCCCTGCTTGTGTTCCCTCTCTCGCTATGACTCTCTCTGTCAAATAAATAAATAAAATCTTAAACAAAAACAACAACAATGAAAGACTAGAAAACAATGAAGACTGGACAGGTAAGATCTGAGCAATGCAGTTTTTCACTGAAGTACATTTTTTCCATCAATTACAGGATGGGGTCTGTCCTTCAGCTAGCTCATTCATCCCAAGCCACACTAGATTCAAGTTTGGAGTCCAACACAGATCCAAACTGACAGAGCTATTTCACTAAAAAATCCCCAAACACAAATTGACAAAATGGTCTCTAAAAAGAAAATTAGAGACAAATCTCACTGATAAATATCAATGCAATGGCACTGTGCAGCACATGAAAATAAGAATAGTGTTTGACTAGGGCACCTGGGTGGCTCAGTGGGTTAAGCCTCCACCTTCGGCTCAGGTCATGATCTCGGGGTCCTGGGATGGAGCCCTGTGTCGGGCTCTCTGCTCGGTGGGGAGCCTGCTTCCCCCCTCTCTCTGCCTGCCTCTCTGCCTACTTGTGATCTCTGTCAAATAAACAAATAAAATCTTAAAAAAAAAAGATAGGATTTGACTAAGTGAGAAATACTAGAAATGCAAAGACAGTCCAATATGAGGACATCTTTTAACAAAATTCACCATATTAATGACACAAAAGAGGAAAAAAAATCCCACATAATCATCTCCATAAAGGAGAAAAAATGTAAAGGACTCATACACTCAATAATCTGACATTTGGATAAAGGTGTGTTAACAACACTTATTTCTGGGTTATTTATAGTTTGAAATTGAAAATAATCGTCAATAAGAGAGTTATGATGGAATATCAGTATTTAAGATAACAAATTTTTAAAAAATAAAATAATTTAGACAGCCAATTTTTTTTTAAATACAAAGAATGTTACTATGTAAGTGACATTGATGCTCCTGGGACTCAGCTGTTTGGAGGAGATGGGCACTTGGGGCAAGGACAACAGCTGCCTGGTGGCTAGCTTGCTGCAAGACCCACTGGCCATCGTCACCAGTGGGGACACGGGTACCAGAAAGGCCATCGTGACTGAGCTCCTGCAGCTGGGGTATAATGTGGTCACTTCATCTCGTAGCTTTGATGAATTAAAATCTATTGCAGATGAACTGAAGGCTAGCCTGTCCCCCGACAACCAGGCTCAGGTCACTCCCATAAAACACAACATCTGTAAAGAAGAGGAAGTCAAATCCATCTTGGATATTTATGGTGAGACTCAATATTTTGGTTAACAGTGGAGGTTCATGACTCCTGCAAAACACCTCAGTGCAAAGGGACAACATGCTGGCATTGAAACCGACAGGTGCAAAGCAGTTTACAACTCCTGGGTAAAAGAGTATGGAGGATCCATTGTCATGATTATTATCCTTACTAAAAATGGATTTCCAGGATTTGTGCATAGGGGGGCTGCCAGAGCAGGTGTTTACAAGCTCACCAAATCCTTCGCTATGGAATAGGCTAGCAGTTGAGTAAGGAAGGATCAGCTGTGTTGGACTTGGAGTCACTTATTTCCTGACTGCTGCTGACAACTACGATTTGGCAAAACACTTATTTGGAGGGTTCTTTAAGAAAAGGCTCAACCCCACTGAGCCATCCAGGTGCCCCTACAGTGGCTCATTTTTGATGGCGAATACTTTTGGATCCATAAAGCTTTCTGGTAATTATTGATGTGTGGTTTGTTTTGTTCATGAAGTCAAATGTGTATAAAGCCTCTTAATCCAAAAGAAAAATAAAGTTACATGTAATAATTTTTTTTATTATGTAGTGTGTTTGATTCTATTAAGATACATATGCTCTAAACAAGCCTTAAAGGCAAAACAGCAACATGTTATGGTGGCTGGTTTTCACTCTCTTCACACAGTGCTGGAAACATTCCTTTCAAATGGCTTGTCCGTACTTCCCTTTGGCTCAGGGATTGGGGCAATGGTTGGAAGGAAGTGTACATGAAGCTCTTTTTGTGATAACTGTAAGCAGGCATACATCCAGCCAGAAGCCTTCCAGACTGGTGAGAAAGTGATATAAAGACATGAAGAGAGGAGTGCCTGGGTGGCTCAGTCATTAAGCATCTGCCTTCAGCTCAGATCATGATCCCGGGGTCCTGGGATCGAGGCCCGCATCGGACTCCCTGCTCAGCGGGGAGCCTGCTTCCTCCTCTCCCACTTCCCTTGCTTGTGTTCCCTCTCTTGCTGTGTCTCTTTGTGTCAAATAAATAAATAAATCTTTAAAAAAAAAATGGAGAGCAGAAAGAAAATGGAACCTAACGACTATCAAATTTCTACCCAGTATAGCACATTTGAGACTTACAACCCTAGCTCTAAAAGCTCACATGAAGCACATTTAGTATCAGTTTGTAACCATTAACTCATTTAATCTTCACACACGTACACACACTCTATGAGGTATGTAGCACCTTATTCCATTTTACAGCTGAGGAATGCTTTGCTTGAGGTCACGCAGCTAGTAATTGGATCTAGGCGTTCCTAACATTGCACACTCTTCTCTCCCTTGCAAGGTCCTCAACTCAGAGGGCAGTTCTGAGGATTTGGTGGGCCAAGTCACATTTGTTTCCTTAGCCCCGTGCCTGCCACGTACTAAGTAGTCATTAAATTATAGCTATTATTATTAAATTATTAATAATAGTGTTTACTTGTGTATATCAGGGGTTCCATGGAGGGAATGGCTTTCCAACCATTGTGTTCAATCCATGTACTTCGGTATCACATGGCACACAAGTGAGAATACCTTCAACTTTGTGATTCCACTAACCCCTAGTCTTAACAGATTAGGAAAATAGAAGCACTCACAGCTGAAAATTTTTAACTCCCCAGTTAGCGAAATTGTGGGTCAGGATGATGTGGTAAGAGAGTAATGAGCTAATGGGGCCATCCTAGTTGCTGGACTCCACGACGGCAGGACTGTGGGATGGGCACCACATTCTGGAGCCTGGCTCTCAGCACTTGCAGTCCGGAAATTAGATTTAGAAGGTAACCAGAGAATTATTCAAGCTCTTGGAAATTATTAAAATGAACCAAACTAACCAAATAATGAATCTTTAAATCACATTGTCAATTGTGTGTGTATAATTAGAGATATACCTCTCCTAGAATGGGCTATTCTAACCCTTATGCTCTGGCAATGAGAACAAATTCTTGCTCCCAGGTTGTCCATGGGAAATCCCTTCCATAACCAGAGCTCTTCCTCTCCAAATCCTACCAAAGCCTAGCATGTGCTTTATTTTTCTGTAGCATTTATCACTACCTAAATTATCTTATTTCCGAGATTGGCTGCCTTCCTCCGCTAGAATGGCAGGTTCTTGGATGTTTGTTCATCACCACATCCCTGACTTGTAGAACAGAGCTTGACACACACTAGGAACTCAATAAATGTTAGAATGAATGAATGTAATCTGGAGGTTGTAAATTCAAGTTACATGAAAGTCAACTCAAACTTCTTTCCCTTAAGAGAGAGTAACTCCCTCGTAACTCAACTGAGTCAGTTCTGCTCTCAGGAGTCCTCCTTAAAATACAATTTATTAGGTTTCAGTGGAGTAACAGAGTAACTTGATTTCTGCCTCTCCTTACCACTCATTAGAAAGAAAGCATGAGAGATAGGTGAGGAATGGCTATGGCAATAGGGTGTGAAGTCCATTCATTTCCTTATCCTTTTAATGCATAAATTTTTAAAAAAAGATTTTTATTTATTTGACAGAGAGAGAGAGGTCACAAGGAGGCAGAGAGGCAGGCAGAGAGAGAGGGAAGAACCAGGCTCCCTGCCGAGCAGAAAGCCTGATGCAGGGCTTGATCCCAGGACACTGAGATCATGACCTGAGCCGAAGGCAGAGGCTTAACCTGCTGAACCCCCCAGGCGTGCCAACACATAAATTTCTTAAACTCCTATCACTGTCAGCATCTTGTTAGATGTTGGATAAGGGTGTGTTTGGTGGGGGAGGGGTCCTGTTGCCTCATTACTCAGTAACAAAAAAATCAAAAAGCAGTATTTTAATCATCTTTCTAGCCAAAGGAAAATGCCCTCCAATGAAAACTGCTCCATACAGCTGCTGTATCAAGAGATACACAAGTGAGAATATCTTCAACTTTGTGATTCCACAAAGTTCACAAAGTTGTGACTACCTTGGGTACAAAGCAGTTACTCATATAAGGTGGGGGGATTTCTGCCCCGAGACTGCTTACACAGATGTGGGAAGTTCAGGAATGCTCTGCAGAGTAAGCAGACAACAACCTTATTATTTTCTATTTCCTCTATTTTTAATATTCCTTATTTTTAACTGGAAGCAAACAAAGCTTATTATATTCATATTTAAAAAAAGATTTTATTTGTTTATTTGACAGACAGAGATCACAAGTAGACAGAGAGGCAGGCAGAGAGAGAGGAAGGGAAGCAGGCTCCCTGCTGAGCAGAGAGCCGAGGCAGGGCTCGATCCCAGGACCCTGAGATCATGACCTGAGCCACAGGCAGAGGCTTTAATCCACTGAGCCACCCAGGAGCCCCAATGTATTCATATTTTTAAAATGCAGAACAAAACATAGACGGCCATGCCTTAAGAAGTGAATCAGATCATCTCTGATGTTTTATGTTCTACAGTACAGATCTGATTCAATGGATGAGGCTTTTGGAATAGTTCGGCATTGGAATTTTGCCTCTACCGCTTACCCACTTAGTGACACTGGTCATTTTACTTAAGCTGGGCTTCAGTTTCCTCATTCATAAAATGAGTATACAAATAGAACGGGTGAGACAGCATTGGGGGGAAAGTTGTGTCTATCATTCATTATCTCAGGATGAGATTCCTAGATCTCTAATTCAGAGATGACTTTCAGTAATCCAATTAACATCTCTGGATTCAAGATGCTTACCGCAGGGATGTTTTAGAAAGGCAGTGGGCCATCATTAAGAATATAAAGCACCATGGAAAGGAAGAAACCATTTTCTAAGAGTAAGTGGGAAGGAAGCGCTGCTGGAGGGACTTATCTCAACAGGCCTAGGGTTCCAGAAAAGGATGAACCTCTGAAACAACTCAAGGAATATCACACTGGTAAAGGGCTTCTCAGAGCCTCCATGAAGAGCCTCACTTAGGGATTGGTTGGATCCACTTCCAGGGATGTCTGAGCACGGAGGGTCACTGAAGAGCCCTCCAGGAACTCAGCGAGACGAGTCCCAAAATGGCAGGTGGCTGTTGCATGTAGTGGCCCCAGGCATGGTAAGTAGAGCCAGATCTCCGTTCCTGTTTCCACTCTGTGGGCTACTAGTAGAGTGTTGTTCCTTAGTTCCTAGGGACTAACTGAAGCTGAGGCTCTTAAGGCCCACACTGTGCCCTGTGCCGGTTGTCTATGAATGATCTCTGTAGGCAGGGCTGCGTTGGTTGTCCATGAATGATCTCTGTAGGCAGGGCTGCGTTGGTCCTGAAAGGTCCAGAAGGCCGGGGAGCCAAGGAATATCTCAGTGTGGTGCAGCAGGGTGAGAAAAGTCTCTTACTACCCTGGAGGTAAAAATTTGCATAAACCCCCTTTACTAACTGGAGTCTTGGTTAAAGCAAAAGAAGATGATTAAAGAAAGCTTGAAGGGGGCTGTGGGGCCAAGCAGCTGCATCTCCATGGCATTGGTCTCAACCTTTCCTTATGAGGTTTTCTTACCACTTAGGAGAGTTACAGCAACATAGGCTGTGATCTAAAGACACACAGATCAGTGCTTAAATCCTGGCTATGTCTCGCTTCCTGTGTAATTTTGGTAAATAACTTAAGTTCTCTAAAGCTCATACTTTTATCTCTAAAAAGAGGGAATTATACTTGTTTTACAGTTACTGTGAGAAATTATATAGATCACACAGCACTCAGCTTTATGCATAGTGAGTATCAATTTACACTTGCTATTTCAACGCTATGTGAATTATGACAACGTTTGCCTATCTTGCTTCATCTTGTCCTAGTGGCCTATGGCACTCTCTTGGAAAACCAGTGAGGCCCAAAGATTCATCACATGTCGAAAACTGTTTAATTAAGGGAAGTATGAGGTGGGTTCACATTGCTTTAAAAAGGGTGAAAGTGGGGCGCCTAGGTGGCTCAGTCAGTTAAGCGTCTGCCTTCGGTTCAGGTCATGATCCCAGGGTCCTGGGATCAAGCCCCACGTCGGGCTCCCAACTCAACGGAGAGCCTGTTTCCCCCTCTCTCTCTACCTGCCTCTCTGCTTACTTGTGTTCTGTCAAATAAATAAATGAAATCTTTATAAAAAAAGGGCAAAAGAACACTGATTGTTACCATAGTTTACAGTCTTTAGGTTCATGAAAGGATTCTCAGAGGAAGAGACCACGGAAGGAAAAGACAAACGAATAAACATTCCAGACAACTGGAATAGCACATGAGAAGGTCCTGAAATGAGCTGGAGCATGGTAGAGTTAGGGAACTGGAGTTAGCCTCGTTTGAATGGAGATATTAATGAGGGGATGGAGAGCAGTATAGATTAAGAGGAAAGCAGTGCCTTGTCTTGTATGGCCTTGTAAAGTCCTGTTAAACAGTGGTCATTCAAATTATCCTTCCTGCTCATGTTATTTATAATGTGTGCATTAGACTAAGCATCTTTAGACAGTGTGGAATTGGCAAATTACAGCTACCCTGTATGGTAACAGAGGACAGCTTTTCATAGAATACAGGTAAAGTGCCATCTCAGTTCCATACATGATGTGGCATGAAGGAATGCTCAAGAGACTGATTTTTAGGGTGTTCCCTACGAGAGGATCCTGGAGGTGTCTGGATAAAAGGTCGGCCTCAAGTTGGTTTCTGCCAGTTCAGCCCCATTCAGCAATGGTTTTGAAGATGAAATTTCCCAATGGTGCACTGCTGGAAGAGGAGACCAAAGGGATATGTGCTCCTACTTCCTGAGAGAATCTTCCAGTCGTCCTACCTCAGGTACTGGCAGCAAGATCTAAATGAGATTTCCCAAAGATGAGAAAGAAACTCCACCAACGCTTCCAAAGAAACAGTGCCCAGGTTGCGGGGGTGGGGTGGGGGGTGGTTCTGTGTGGAGTCAGCTGATCTGGGTTGAGACCTCACTCTCCAACTAAGTTATCTGACTACCTAATCTCTCTGGCCCTTAATTACCTCATTTATAAAATGGGTGCTGTAGTACCTTGATCATGAAACTTTTGGCAGGAGCAAATAAAATATATCACGGAGAGCTCTACCCTCGTGCTTGGCATGTAGTGAGACCTCAAGAGATCCTAGTTCATTATGAGTAGTTTTCATCTTCCATATTTTTTTAAACTTAAAAAAAAACTTTTATCTGAGAGAGAGAAGGAGAGAGAGCATGAGAAGGGGGCGGGTCAGAGGGAGAAGCAGACTCCCTGCTGAGAAGGGAGCCCAATGCAGGACTCGATCCTGGGACTCTAGGATCATGACCTGAGCTGAAGGCAGTCACCTAACCAACTGAGCCACGCAGGCACCCTTATGCCATTTTCCACATTTTGTCAGCAAGTGTTCATTTGAATCTCACAACTTTGCTAAAGTGAATACTATAGAATCAGAAAGGCATACTCTGCAAACTTGCCTGGCATTATTTTAAATTTTCTAGTTTATTCATTTATTTATTAAGATTTTATTTGACAGAGAGAGAGAGAGAGAGAGCAAGTAAGTAAGCACAAGCTGGGGGGAGCAGCACATAGAGGAAGAGGGAGAAGCAGGCTCCCCATGGACCAGGGGACTCAATCCCAGGACCCCAGGATCATGATCGGAGCCAAAGGCAGATGCTCAACTGATGGAGCCACCATGTGCCCTAGTTTATTCATTTATTTCTTGAAGTCATTTGTGTAAGTTTACCAGAGCTGCCTGGTAACAAAATACCACATACCAAAATTCCTATAACAAAATACCACAGATTAGGTGGCTTAAACAATAACAAGTAGTAGTGTCTGACAGTTCTGGACGCTCGAAGTCTACCATCAAGGTGTTGGCAGGATTGGTTTCTTTTGGGGACTCTCTCCTTGGCTTGTACATAGCCATCTTCTTGCTCTGTTCTCACACGGGTTTCCTCAGTGCACGCATGTCTGCATCTTAATCTCTTCTTCTTATAAACACACCAGTCACAGTGGACTAGGGCCCACCCCTATGACCTCATTTTATTTTAATTACCTCTTTCAAGAACCCATCTCCAAATACAGTCACACTTTGAGGAACTGGGGATGAGGATTTCAACATATGAATTTTGGAAGCGGGTGGGGGGTACAACTCAGCCTACTACAGTATTTTTTTTTAAAGCCTTTTTCAACAGAAACGCAAAAGTTGAAGAAGAAATGGTACAATGGATCCCACGTACTCATCGCTCAGCTTCAATAATCAACTCTTTGCCAATCCTTCTGCATTCACACCAACACCCTCCTCTTTCCTTCTGCATTTCTTGGAAGCAAATCCCCAACATCACATCACTCCTTCTGTGAATAGTTCAGCATTTACTTCCAAAGTATAAAATAGAACACCATTTTAGCACATACAAAGAACTTAATTTTGTGATATCCAGTATCTAGTCGGTACTCAAATTTCCAGTCATCCCATAAGCTGTTGACTTAAATCAGGATCCAGAGAAAAGTCCACATGATGACTGGATGATGCATCTTATCAGGCTTTTTAAATCCATAGTCTTTTTCCCCCTATAGATTTAGTCTTTAAAAAAATGTAAGGAAGAGACTTAGTCTTAGCCTGCCTACAGGCACTGTGGCCTCCCCCTTCCCATTTTCCTTCAAGATATTTAATATCTGTCATGTTACATGCTATGTATGTGGTGTACAGTCTCTTCACCTGCCCTTCATTAGAATGAAACTTCACGAGGGCATGGAAAACTTTTCTGGGAGCAAAAACTGGAATGTGCTCGACCCATGGCCCCTTCCGATAGTGATTTCCAGAACCTTTCTCTTTGAGATGAGGCTGAGAGAGAGGTATTGCATTTATTTTTAAAGATTAAAGATTATTCTCTTCTAAACTGATTTATTCAGGGTGACCAGCTTAGCAAGAGTTGGTCTGATGACTGGCTGTTAATTTTTTTCTTTTTTCTGTTTGAGATGAGACTAATCAAGTTGTGAACTTCCAAGATCAACCTGGTAGGGTCAGAGAGGGAAAGTGGAGAAAAGTATGGTGATGGGGTAAAGAGCAGGTGGTTTGGAATGGCGGTGTATGGTATGGTGGCTTTGGTCTGGAGCTGGAGGGAGGTAGCCCAGGGTCAAAGACAAAATCCACTGGACAGGTAAGGAGGTTTTATGTAGGCTGTTGCAACAGGGAGAGCACTCCAGATCCAAAGATCTAAGAGTCACTTGTATATAGAGAGGGAAACGAGCTGCAGAAATTGTCTGCAAGTGGGGAAGGCTCAGAGGTCTGAGCAGCAAAAGCTTTTCTTTGTGGTTCATTTTAGGAGACAAACATTTCTAATCTCACCAGGTTCAGGGTCTGTGTCTGGCCTTGCCTCAGGTAAACAAGGGAGTCCTGAGAAAGAGTGGGGAGTGAATCCTATCGAGGTCATATGGGGAAAGGCAATTCTTTAAGGTAAGCTGATTCCTAGAACACAGCTTTTCAGGAAACAGAGGACTAGGACTGGGGACATTTCTTCATCATGGCAGTTTTCTGGATGCACAGGGCTCAGGTGAAGTTTGATATTGCCAACAGCTTGCCTGTCAGAGGCCAGGATAGGTAGGGAACTGCTGGAGTTTCATTGCCCACAAATTTGAACCACGCGCAATCTGGTCCAAAACCAGGGCCATCGCCCAAGGCTTGGCTGGTGCTGAGCTTTGAGCTTTGAGCAAGTGGAGGCTGTCTGATCTCAGGGAAGTCGCCTTCCCATCCTTCTACTGCCAAACCCACAGAGCCGGGCAATTACAGTCTGAGAGTCTCCCCCTGATTCTGCTTCTCCTGAGAAGCAAAAGGTGCAGATCAGACGTTAATTGTTTTGGGTTTTTCCTTCTGGCGCTCTCCAACCTTAGAGTTCATTCACTGCCCACCCCCCTTAGCTATTCGGAGCTGACGGGATCCCAGTCTGGTCTTCATCCATTCCTTTGCCCTGTAGTATGTTATTTTCGTGTTTGGGAAGTAATTTATTCTCAGTTGCAGAATGGTCTCAGTCGAATGAATGGCAGAAAATCCACCAAAGCACTGACCCCCTTCTTTGGGCATAAGTGGTCATTTACTTATGCACTTGTAAAATTTCTGAAATAACTACTGGCATACACAGCCCTCTCAGCTCCCCTCTTTTTACAGATCCTCAGCCCAGGCCGGAAGCAGTGCTCAGGGACAGACTGGAGAAGGCACTGGGTGGGGACCAGCTTATGTGAGCAACCTGTAGGTCAGTGAAGGGGAAGAAAGGCCTAGGGTAGGCCAGCCCCACTGCATCTCCTACAGCCTACCTGGTCTTCTTCTGCGCTCCTCTCCTTGTGTGGGCAGGGATGGTCCTCAGAGACCTGGGGGCTGCTCCCCAGAAGGGGTCAGCCCCCTCTGGCTCAGAGCCCAGAGCAAGTGCACCCTGGCCCAGCCCAGAAATCCATGTGTCTGCTCTCCCAGCCTGTGCTAAGTCTGCTACCGTCTCTCCATCTCCCCACGAACTGGCCACACCCACCTGCACCCTGAGCCACGGGTTCTGGGTTGGTGGCTACAGGATGTCCTGGTATAAGCAGAAACCAGGGAGCCCTCTCAGTTTCTCTTAGCCCTGTCTTCAGACTCAAGGAAGCCTCAGGCTTTGGGTCCCCAGTGGTTGTTCTGGGCCTAAAGATGCTGGTGCCTGACCTCTGCTTCTGACTCTAACCAGGTCTGGTCCAATTGTCTCCTCACTGCAACAACGAGAGGCTGGGATTCACAGATTCTGAGTACTGTGATCCTTCTTGGCAGTTAAAATAGCCTTTGTTATGGTCCTAATTTATGGGAACAGCAATTGGAAGTGAATTTGTGTTTACGGTCATTAAGTCTCTCCCCCTCCCATCTTCCCATTAAATATGTTTGAGAACTCAAAAGGCTAATTTAGCTCAAGACCACCCTGAAATAGAGTGCTCCAGTTTTTTTTTTTTTTTTTTTTTTCTTTTTTAAGGAGAAGCAGACTCCCCATTGAGCACTGAGCCCCACAGGTGCTCCCTCCCAGGACCGGGATCATGATCTGAGCTGAAGTCAGGTGCTTAATGGACTGAGCCACCCAGGCTCCCCTGGAGTCTTATTTCAACACATGTGGTATGGAAATCTTGTTTTTGAGTGCGAGCGAGTAAGCAAGCATGGGCAAGGGGCAGAGGGAGACAAAGAATTCTAAACAGGCTTCACACCTAGCTTGGAGCTCCACCTGGGGCTCAGTCTCATGACCTTAGCTGCAATCAAGAATCCGACACTTGGGGCGCCTGGGTGGCTCAGTGGGTTAAGCCGCTGCCTTCGGCTCGGGTCATGATCTCGGGGTCCTGGGATCGAGTCCTGTGTCGGGCTCTCTGCTCGGCAGGGAGCCTGCTTCCCTCTCTCTCTCTCTCTGCCTGCCTCTCTATCTACTTGTGATCTCTCTCTGTCAAATAAATAAATAATCTTTAAAAAAAAAAAAAAAGAATCCGACACTTAACTAAGCCTCCCAGGCATTCCTGTTTTTCTATTGACCCTCCTACCATAGAGATCTTATGCATAAATGAGCAGTAGGTGGAGGAACCAATGGTACTATCAGTGACCAATGGGCGTGGGACCTGGATGGCTCAGTCGGTTAAGCATCTGCCTCTGGCTCAGTTATGATCCAGGGTCCTGGGATGGAGCCCCTTGTCAAGCTCCCTGCTCAGTGGGGAATCTGTGTCTCCCTCTCCCTCTATTCCTCCCCCAGCGCATGCTCTCTCAAATAAAGCTTAAAAAAAAAAAAAAAAAGGGTGGTGGGTAATGGGGAGGGCACGTTTTGCATGGAGCACTGGGTGTTGTGCAAAAAGAATGAATACTGTTACGCTGAAAAAATAAATAAAATGGAAAAAAAAAAAAAAAGACCAACGCGGCTCACAGTGTTGCTGTCTGTTCTCAGTGGTGCAGGGAGCAGGTCTCTGCAGACTTAACACTCCCAGCGTGTCACAGGGAGATGGTCACTTATAGGTCAGGTCCTCAAAAAATGTAAAATTAATCCAGGCAGAGGTAGAAGTACTTTCTAGGAACTGAATTTAATAGCATCTGTTAGAGGGGAAGAAAACCCTCCAGGGATTGTTCAGAATGAGGAGGTTCATGGAGTCAGAAGGTCTGGGGAAGTCCACAGAAGAGCTTACAATGCGACACTATGCAGAGAAGGGTTCTGGGATTGTGGGGGAGAGAGGGAGAATCTGAGGAACCAGAACAGGGAAATCAGCTTCTCTGCTGCCCAAGACCTCAGCCAACTCACCCCTCCTGCCCCTTCCCCGTCCTGAGCAGGTGGTGCCTGTAACAGTGAGCCCAGGAAAGGAAAAGATGGCAGGAAAGGGAAAACAGAAATAGAAGAATGGAAGGAACAAACAGAAGAAAAACAGTAAGAGAAGAAGGTGTGGGTTTTTTCCTCTGATACCAAATATGTATTGTTTTCCACATCAGCCAATTCTGACACTAACCAGGTGTCTAAAAATTCAACTCAATAATGACACGTTCTACCTGGAGTTAGCAAGTATCAGATTCCCCAAGTTAAATGGCTCAGTCCCATAAGACCATCTCCAGTTCAGATGCCAGCCCCAAATGGGGTGCCCAAGCGACCCACACTTCTGCCTGGCTGACTATAAGTCTGGGGGTTCCCTCTACCCCTCAGGTTTGATTAGACTCAGAACTCAGGACTGCACTTTACTTACAAGTACTGGTTACAAGTACCCCTCAGTAACAGCCAAATGGAAGGGATGCACCAGACATGGTATAGAGGAGGACTTCCATGCCTTCTCCTACCAACACATCCGTATGTTCACCAACCCAGAAGCTCTCTAGAACTTGTTGTTTTGAGTTTTTATGGAAGTTTCATTACATAGGCATGACTGATGGAATCACTGGGCATAGTGACTGGGCTCAAGCTCTGACACCTCTCCCCTCCCAGAAGGTTGGGGAAGCTGAAAATTTTAATCCTCTAATTGTGTGGCTGGTTTTCTTTTCTTTCTTTTTAAATTTAAATTCAATGGCCAACATACAGTACATCATTAGTTTTTGATGTAGCATTCAATATTTCATTAGTGGCATTTAACACTCAGCATGGTTGGTTTTTCTGGCCACCAGCCCACATCCTGAAACTATCTAGGCACCCCCCACCCCGGAGTTATCTCATGAACATACAAAAGACAGTAAACTTCAAGAGTTTTAGAAATTCTGCGCCAAGGACCCAGATAATGTTTATTTCTTGTATCACACAGACATAAATCCCAACATACTGGTAATTACATTAAATACATATGGCTTAAACACATTAGGAGGCAGAGACTCTCAGATTTTATTTTAAAAAAGATCCAGCCATATGCTATCTACAAGAAACCTACTTTAAATACAGTGATATAATATCAACAAACTTGACATCTATAGAACTCTCTACCCAACAGCAGAATTCACATTTTCTAAGCACCAAGAGACTATATCCTAGGCTATAAAACAAACTGAAGAAAATTAAAATCATACAACACAGGTTTTTGAACAAAATAAAATTAAACTAGAAATCAGACAAAGATACCTATAAAATCTCCAAATTAAAGATTAAAGAAAGTCAACAGGAAGTCAGGAGAAATTTAAAAATATTATGAGTAGAAAGAAAGTAAAAATAAAGTTAACCCTTGAACAGTGCAGGGATTAGGGGCACCATACCTTCACAGAGGCAAAAATCTGCATATAAATTTGACTCCCCCAAAACTTTTTTTAAGATTTTATTTATTTGACAGAGAGAGATACAGCAAGAGAGAGAACACAAGCAGGGCGAGTGGCTGCTTCCCGCTGAGCAGGGAGCCTGATGAAGGGCTTGACCCCAGGACTCCGGGATCATGACCTGAGCCGAAGGCAGACACTTAATAACTGAGCCACCCAGGCATCCCAGACTCCCCCAAAACTTAACTATTAATAGCCTACTGTTGACTGGAAGTCTTAGGATAACATAAACAGTTCAGGTAACACACATTTTGTAGGTTATATGTATTACATAACATAGTGTTACAATAAAGCTAGAGAAAATAAAACCACAAGAAAAAACACATTTATAGTATTGTACTGTATTTGTCAAAAAAAAAAAAAAATTCCAGGTATAAGTGGACCCTTGCAGTTCAAATGTATTGTTCAAGAGTCTGCTGTGCCATGTATCGCCATCCATGGGATGCAGCTAGAGCAGTGCTTAGAAAGAAAGTAACAGCATTAAGTGCTTATGTAAATATGCCATAGACAAAATGACCTTACGCTGGATGTGAATCACCATACTGGAGAGAAAACTGGGGCTCCCTGGAGGATGAAACGGCCACTCACGAGCCTGGCCGTTGGGTTCCTGAACTTGCCCATAACTTCCCAGAAGGTCTGCAGTAGGAATGACTGGACAGAGACAGAAACTGAAAGCTATGACTTTATGTGGCTAGAAACTCAATATATTCTTTGTACAAAGAGAAAGGAGAAGAAAGAGTGTCATACCAGAAAAGGTAGGATTGTAACACAGGATGGTTTTGATCCACTGACCTTTGGGTTGAGTCCAGCCCCCTTTTGCCATCTGTGTCTCTGCTGTTACAAAGATCCCTACTGTCAGGGTACCAGGGAAAAACACTCGTGGCATCCCTGTAGCACAGTGAAGGGGTTAATTCAAACTAAACTTAAGAGAGCCTGGGTGGCTTAGAGGGTTAAAGCCTCTGCCTTTGGCTCAGGTCGTGATCCCAGTGATCCCAGGGGCCTGGGATTGAGCCCCGGATCGGGCTCTCTGCTCAGCAGGGAGCCTGCATCCTCCTCTCTCTCGGCCTGTCTCTCTGCCTACTTGTGATCTCTGTCTGTCAAATAAATTTTTTAAAATCTTAAAAAAAAAAACAAAAACCTAAACTTAAATCCAGGATCCTTAAGCACTATTAAGCAACCATACCATGAGGGAGGCCCCTAACCTTGAGGGTGCCAACTGGAGGAAATTTGGAGGAAGAAATTCATACAGATGAGGAGAAATACAGGAGAACCCGCTGAAGTATATGCCCAGTGACTGGAAGGAGAAAGAAACCTGGACGCAGTGACAACTGTAACAAAGGCTAAAATAAGGGCCCACAACCTGACCCAACTGGAAATTCAAAATCAAAAAATTTTATACAGTAACAAAAAGGTACAGATCGGCTTTGTGCCTCTGTAACATAGGTTCCGAATTAACTTTAATATCTGCTTAAATGTGCCAGTTGGTAAATGGCCTTAATACTGAGTCCCAAATTATAGTTGTATTGAGACCCCAATAAATTTTACCACCCTACTCCTTATAATCCTTTGAGGAAGTAACTGAATATAAAGTGGAGGACAAATAGGTAGGCCTTATCTTGACCACTGGAACTATTACTGTCTTGCCTAAAATCTTCACAGTCATAGCACCTGTTGCCCCAAAATATCCCCTGCTGGGTAAGAAAGCTCTGCCCAAGTGAGTAATATGTTAAAATTAAGACTTTGGCAATTACATGGACGCCTGGATAGCTCACTCGGTACAGCGACTCTGGATCTCAGGGTCTTGAGTTTGAGCCCCATGCTGAGCATGGAGCTTACTTAAAGAAAAAGAACAATAAAGAAAAGACTTTAGCAATAACAAATTGTCTTGACAAAACTGAACCCCCATGGATACCCCTCCTCCACTAAAATAGTTAATATAGCCCAATGTAAATTAAAATAGGCCTTCCTTCGGGCACCAGGGTGGCTCAGTCAGTTGAGTGTCTGACTCTTGATTTTAGCTCAGGTCTTGGTCTCAGGGTTGTGGTTTCAAGCCCCATTTGAAAAAAAAGTAGGCTGTCCTTCAAAGATTGAAACTTAGGATCTAATGAGTGAAAAAGTGATTATTACCCACTACTGCCCAATTTTGCTTTTACTTAAACTTGGAAAGAAGGCAGGTACCTCAATTCTGTGGGCCCATCCCGTAAGTCCCCAATACCCAATATTACTGAAATTACTAATTCCATCCAATCATTAACCAATAAATAGTCTACTATTATAGATTTGGGTAGTATGCTCTGTTCATTGCCTATTTCAATGCCTCTTAGTCACAGTCTGTCCTCATCTCCCAAGGACTATAATACACCTTCACCAGGCTACCCATGGGGTATCTTTGAGGGCAAGCCCTTACCTGCATCCAACTTTCTCAAGAAGCACAAATACAACATTATACTGATGATATCCTTCCCCCCAAAAGATTCATTTGATACACTCATTAATGAGACAAATACTAGAGCTCACAAAAGGAGGATGGGTCACAAATGTCCCTCATATAATACAATGTCCCACCACCTCAACCTCAGTTAAAAATCCTGAAAATCTGGCTCCTAGCTGCCTCAGCTGGTTAAGCATTTGCCTTCAGCTCACGTTTCCAGGGTCCTGCAATTGAGTCCCACATTGGGCTCTCTGCTCAGTGCAGAGTCTGCTTCTCCCTCTACCCTCCCCGCTTCCTCACAAAAATAATCTTTAAAAATAAATCCTGAAAATTATTTGGGAAATCAATTATTTGGTAAACCATCCCTGGCATGGTTAGGAAACAGTTACGAACCTTCTCAGCATCCATAATGTTAACACAAGTCGAAAATCTTTTAGTCCTTTTGGGTTCTTGAAAGGCAACATACTCCCTATTTACAAATTTTACTGGTGCTGTTACTTGCAAATCTACCTACATGAAATGGCAATCCCTCCAATTTAAAAAGGCTGTGGAATCTGTCCAAACTGGAATAAGCAGGCAATCCTGCTGGGGACTTCAGGGACTCTGTTACTGTAGAGGCTTCCCTCCTGGAGTTTTCAGACCACCTAAGATGCCGGTAAGGTGACAAAGGGCTTCTAATGCAAGAAACTATCCTCCTCGGTCCTACATTATACACCATTAGGGTGGCAAATGCTGACTACTTACTGGGCCAGGAGGCAGTGGGTTAATTTATTCAAAGTGCTGAATAAAAATAAATGTCAAGCAAGAATCCTATATCCAACAAAACTGTTCTTCAAAAGAGAGAGATATTAAGACATCCCAGATAAACAAAAGGATAGGGACTTTGTTACCACTAGACCTGCCCTAAGTCAAAGCTGTATAAAGAAATAAAGGTCTCAGTAAAAGTAAAAAATTGGGTAATTTTTATAAAAGCTAGTTTATTGTAACTTTGGTTTCTAAGTCTACATTTTGCTTTCTAAGTGATTTAAGAGACTAATGCATTAAAAAAAGGAGTGGTCTATTTTTTGATGGTATATAAAGATGTAATTTTGCAAAATCAAGACTGAAAGAGAGTTGGGAGAGAACTTACTAGGAGCAGAGTTTCTGTACATCATAGAAGCTGGTATAAATTCAAATTAGGATGTTGTACCTTTATTTTTTTAAAGATTTTATTTATTTATTTATTTGACAGACAGAGATCACAAGCAGGCAGAGAGGCAGGCGGTGGGGGGGCGGGAAGCAGGCTCTCCGCTGAGCAGAGAGCCCCACGCAGGGCTCCATCTCAGGGCCTTGGGACCATGACCCAAGCCGAAGGCAGAGGCTTTAACCCACTGAGCCACCCAGGCGCCCCAAGATGTTGTAACTTTAACATGTTAAACACGATCCCTATTGCAACCACACAGACGATGGCTATAGAATATATGCGAAAGGAAATGCTAAGAGAATTAAAACATTTCATTACAAAAATAAACTAAACACAAAAGGAGAAACTAGTGCAGAAAATAAAGGGAAAAAGTATAAAGAAGTATGTAGAAAACATGACCCCTTATCAGTAATTACTTTAAAAAAAATTTTTTTAAAAGACAATCTTTTAAATTGTCAAATTGTCAAAATTGTCTGTCAAATTTATTTAACAGACAGAGATCACAAGTAGGCAGAGAGGCAGGCAGAGAGAGAGAGGAGAAAGCAGGCTCCCCGCAGAGCAGAGAGCCCAATGTGGGGCTCAGACCCAGGAGCCTGGGATCATGACCTGAGCTGAAGGTAGAGGCTTTAACCCACTAAGCCACCCAGGCGCCCCTATCAGCAATTACTTTAAATGTGAATGGATTAAACTGTCCAATCAAAAGATAAGCTAGTACTATAAACAACTGTATGCCAACAAAATGGATAAATTCCTAGACACACAAAACTTGGGGAACCTGGGTGGCTGAGTCGGTTAAGTACCCTACTCTTTTTTTTTTTTTTTAAAGATTATTTATTTATTTATTTGACAGAGAGAGATCACAAGTAGGCAGAGAGGCAGGCAGAGAGAGAGAGAGGAGGAAGCAGGCTCCTGGCTGAGCAGAGAGCCCAATGCGGGACTCGATCCCAGGACCCTGAGATCATGACCCGAGCTGAAGGCAGCAGCTTAAACCACTGAGCCACCCAGGCGCCCCAAGTACCCTACTCTTGATTTCAGCTCAGGTCATGAACTCACAATCATGAAATTGAGCCTGGTGTCAGGCTCTTCACTCAATGGGGAGTCTGCTTGAGGATTCTCTCTCCCTCTTTCTTCTGTCCCTTCCCCTGCTCACATTCTCTCTCTCTCAAATAAATAAATTTTTTAAAGATTTTATTTATTTACTTGACAGATCACAAGTAGGAAGAGAGACAGGCCAAGAGAGAGGAGGAAGCAGGCTCCCCGCTGAGTAGAGAGCCCAATGTGGGGCTCGATCCCAGGACCCCAGGATCATGACCTGAGCCGAAGGCAGAGGCTTTAACCCACTAAGCCACCCAGGCACCCCTCAAATAAATAAATCTTAAAAAAAGAAAAGAAAAGAAAAGAAACACAAGACCTACCCAAACTGCATCAGGAAGAAATAGAAAATCTCAACAGACCTAATAGTAAGAAAATTAAGTCACTATTCAAAAAATAGCCTGATAAAGAAAAGCCTTGGACCTGACAACTTCACCAGGGAATTCTACCAAACATCTGGGTAACAGTGGTGCTTCTCAAACTGTCCCCAAATACTGAAGATGAGAAAATACTTTCCAACTCATTCTATGAGGTGTTACCCTGATACCAATGCCAAACATATTACAAGAAAAGAAAATGAAAGACCAATATCTCTTGAGCCCAGATTCTCAATAGGTGACATCAACGAAATGGTAGAACACACAGCCTCAGACCCTCATTTCCCCCCAAAAGACACTGACTTAATGATACATGAACCAAAGTGCCTTTGTGAGAAGGCAGAAACCACGTAAGACATTGTAGCCCCAGGTGAATGCAAAACCAGTAAGAGCTGTGCTGAAACAGTAGAAAATGTTCAGATAAATTTTTAGGGCCAAGATGGAGCCACTCCTGCTTGGGATGCCATGTCAACAAATCAAGTTTTTGTGTTCCTGTAAATATTCTGCTTGATCAGAAATGCAGTACTATCAAGTTAGCCAGTCCCCAAACACCCAGCCAATTCTGGCTCTATAGTCATTTCCTTGATCTTTTTAAATGAAGCAGACATGCAGCCCCAACCAATCATGCCACTTGCAATGCTCCTACCCAAAATCCCTCAGGAAGAGTTCTCCTTATTTTGGCTCCCTCAGCTACACTGGTTTCCCCCAGTGGCATCTATTGGGACATTGAAAGGGACAATATTTTTTTCTTCTGGTTTTTGGACATTACTGAAATTCCTTGTCAAATCACTGAATGACCCGAGAGATAATGGAATAGGAACTTCAGTGACCCCATGCAACATGGAATACACATTGCAGGAAGAGCTTGGGAAAGCCTAAAATGGGTACTTTCAGCCCAAAACAAATAAAAATCAACAATCTCTCTGAAGGGCAGAAGAATGTCTCCAGAGTTAGTACAGTTAAATACTCAGCACATCTGGTTCTCAACAAGTTGACAGTTATGCTCACTGAGCTAGGAAAACCATAAACAGAAGCCCCAAACCAGGGGTGCCTGGGTGGCTCTTCAATTAAGCAGGAACTCTTGATTTCAGCTCCCGTCATGAGCTCAGGGTGGTGAGACTGAGCCCCATGTCGGGCTCCGAGGTGGGTGTGGAGCCTGCTTAAGATTCTCTCTTCCCCTCTCCTGCCCCTCCCCCTGCCCTGCACATTCACTCTCTATAAAAACAAAAATAAAAAACAAAACCCACAAACTTAAAGCCAGCCAGAAAAAACAACGTATGAACAAAATGAGAGTATCAATAAAGAGACTGAAATTCTAACAAAGAACGAGAGGAAGAATGAAGAGGACTGTGCAGAATGCAGTAGGGATCTGGTGCTCCACACAAACATTTGACCCACTCTGTATGAAGGAACTATTTTAGAACTCTGAAGTCTATTAGAAGGTTTGCAGTTTCCAGGGGAAGGTTTGGCTGGTAAGCTACGGTGAATTTTGGTCACTTTCAACTGAGTGTAGCAACAGCTACCCACTCCCCCCACCCAACCCCAGTGGCAGGCAGCTGGGCTGGATTTCCTCATGTAGCTTGTGGGGACTATCACCAGGCAGACTCCCTAAAACTCTGGAAACTCCTAGAAGCTTCTACGCTACTATCAATTTTATCTTTTAGAATTAGCAAATTGGGGTGCCTGGGTGGCTCAAGTGGCTGAGTGTCCGGCTCTTGGTTTTAGCTCAGCTCATGATCTCATGGTTGTAGGATCGAGCCCTGTAATAGGCTCTCCACTCAGTGGGGGATACCTGCTTGTCCCTCTCCCTCTGCTCTTCCCCCCAACTCACACTCTTTCTCTGGCTTCTCTCTCAAATAAAGGAATTAAAGAAAAAAAGAAACTAACAAATTGTTAGAACAGGCCTCCAGGAGGATGCCTACGTAAATGAATCCTGAAGTGCCTAACAGCTACCTTAGTTCCATTATGTTAAAACCCCTGGAAGGGGCATAAAACTCATTAGCATGACATACAGTAAGAATGCTGAGTGCACATGTGCACCTTTACGCCTGTAATGACAAGGCCTCCGCCTCTGAATGTTCATCCTAACCCTAACAGAAGAACCCTGCTTATCCCTGGCTGGGGAAGTTACAGCTTTGGAAAGGAGTTCCTGTGATTTCCTTATTTGCTGCAAATAAAGATGACTTTGTGAGGCAACTCCACCTGGCATAGTCTCTGTCTATAATTCACCAAAGAGAAGCCTGCATTGGTTGAGTAATAGAATCAGGATGGTTAATAAGGACTTTGTCCTCCAAAAATCAGGAATCTATGTTTTGACTGCCCTTGATCATACACGTACAGGCCAACACTGTTGTAATAACCATGGACCAAAGCAGCGTCCAAGGAGTTTAAAAAGATACTGGTTACTTTTTCCCCTTTTGGGAGCTAAATATTGAAGGATTTAGGTATTCAAAATCAACAGCTTCAAAAACTTTAGAAAATCGCTGCATATATCCTGAAAAGATATAGGCTCAGAGAAGAACAAAGAACACCTTAAAATTTCTATCTCAGGTGATGTGATCCCCAGCAAAGAGATTTCCTAAAACAACAACAATGACAACAACAACAAACCCAACCCAGTAAACCGGCAGGAAAGGGAAGAATCTGATTTATGGAGTGCCCATATTGTAAGATTCAAATGCCTAGTTTTCAAAAACAACAACAAAAATATTACAAGATCTACAAAGAAACGGGAAGGAAAGTCCAATTCAAAGGAAAAAAAAAATAAACCAACAGACACTGTTTCTCAGACAACTACATGGTGGATATACTAGATGAAACAGCTATCATGAAGACTGCTTAAAGAGCTAAAGGACAGTGAACACCCTGAAAATATATGAACAAAGTAGAAATAACTGCAATGTTTCCTAAAACATAAAACAAAACCAAAAGGAAATCCTAGGAAGTGCAATAACTGAAAAGAGATATTCACTGAAGAGATTGAAAAACAGATTTGAACATGTAGAAGAATCCGTGGACTTGGAAACAGGACAAATGAAATCAGTAACAATCAGGGAAAAAAAAGGAAATAGACCATGTGCACATAATGCACTCAGATCTAACAGATATATATAGAACACAACTGAATTCACATCCTTCTCTTAACACATATGGGATATTCATCAGGACTGACCACAAAATAAGACTTAACAGATTTTAAGAGACAGATATAGAAGCTATCTTATCTGACTACAACAGGGTGAAGTTAGATATCTATCAGCAACATAGTGTAAGGTTCTATTCAGCCAGAGCAGCCCCACCCAAGTTGAACTGCCATGTTGTTGTTTATGCAGTAAAACTTAAAAGCAAGTCTGGAAACCAGTCCCAGGTAACCGCGGAAATACAAGGGTGAGTTGGGTCAGGTGGAGACATTCAATCAGTGGGGGCACAAACTGTCTCTTAGCTACCAAGGTGGTGGGCTGGGTTGCATAGCTACTATGCGGTGAATTGTAATTCAGTTAGCCACCTGTGTGTGGCCAGGCCCAACCACATGGCTTTTGCTCTATAAAAGTTAGTCTGGAAAGCAGGGAGGGGTCACCCTCTCTTGTAAGAGGTGCATCCCGGAACGTTGGGTCTGATTCCTGATGCTTGTCCTGAAATAAAGCTTTGCTTGACTTTCGCTTAGTATCAATCTTGCTCCTTTAATCATGAACCCATTATTGGGGTACCCAATTTTGGGGGGACCCAACAATAGTAACATCAACAAGATGGAGGACTAGGAGATCCCAACTCAAATGCCCACAAAAACCAACGATTTAACAATTACCTAAGCATGAAAACAGCTCTGGGAGAGAGAGGGACTACAGTTGAGTTGCAACAACCCAGCAAAGCAAAAAAAACCTGAGGATAATCACGCAGAAAAGGGGTAGAAAGCATTATTCCTGTGTCACCACATCCTCCAGGCTGGAACATCTCAAGAGGAATTACCTTGGCTGCCAGTTCCCTAGTGGGGATAAAGGGGAGGAAGAGGACACTGTAGGGGCAGGCCAGGCCAGCTAGATGGCCAATCAGTGGGGCATGCATATATTTACAGAGGTGAGTTGCAATCCCATTGGCCACCTGTGTGTGGGCCGGGCTCAACCACCTCTATAAAAGCTGGTCTGTGAGGCTGCAGGGGGGATATAGCAGGAGGAGTCAGAGTAACCGGTAGGGGAGCCATTGGGAGCAGCCTCATTAGCCTCCTCGCCCCGAGCAGCAGCAGCAGCACCACCACCACCGCGAGCGGCCTCACTGCCTCGAGCAGTGCTGCTGCCGGGAGCAGCCTCTCAGGAGCCAGCGGTGCAGCCTCATCAGGAGCGGCATTGGTGGGAGCCTGTTGGCTGCGGCCTCGTCTGGGGAGTGGCCTCGCCAGGAGCGGCCTGTGTTACAGTGAGGGTGGGCAGGGAGCCTCCAGGAGGGACCCCAGGGCAGGGAGGCGGTGGCCCCCAGCAAGGCTCGGGCACCTACCGGTCAGTTTGGTTTCTAATGCATGGGGCTCGGGCACCTACCGGTCAGTTTTGTTTCTGATGCATGGTGCAAAATAAAGCTTTGCTTGATTTTCGCTTTCTGTCAGTCTCGTTCCTTTGATCACGGACCCTAACACTGGGGGCTTGCCGGGATCAAACGACAAGAACTGAGCCAGCATCAGAATTTCTGGAAAAAGCCTCTATTGAGATCTTGTCTGTCTGTCTGGTTGCGGAGCTCCAGGGTATAGCCCACAGGGGAGAAGCTGGACGCGGCCATGCTCCCCAGGGCTGGAGTGGATGCGGGGACACCCCATCCCTCTGCTGGTAGTTCGACAGGGGGTTCGAATCCTCCTGGGCAGTTGGGGGGTTTGAGTCCCCCTGGGTGGTCGGGGGGTAAAGAAAGCCCCCACCAGTGGCAGGTTCTGGGTAAGAATCTTTGGGCCTGCAGTTGTCTTTGCCTGGTTCTTTTGTTGTTTGTTGTGTGGTTTGTTGTGTTTGCAGGGGACCAAGAAAGTCCCCCCCAGCAGCAGGCTCTGGATGGGGATCGCTGGGCCTGTGGTAGTCTCTGCCTTGTTTTTTATTGTCTGTTGTGTCATTTGTTGTATTTGGAGAAATGGGACAAGCAGGGAGTAAGGGACCTGTGACACCCCTAGGTCTTGTTCTCGAACATTTCAAGGATTTCCAAGGTAAAGCCACTCAGTCAGGTGACAAGGTTTACCCGGGAAAACTAAAAACACTCTTGTCAATTAGAGTGGCCCACTTTCTCCACAGGGTGGCCGCCGGAAGGAACATTTGCCCTGGCTCAGATCTATTCTACCCTGAGTGAGGTCTTCCATCTACATCGAGACCAAATACCGTACATTGTGGCCTGGCAATATCTGATAGAAGAGCCACCATCATGGCTCAAGTCCCACCTTCCCCCTGCTAATGAAACCATCTCTCTCCCTCTAAGGCAGGTCAGAGCACCAAAACCAGAACAGACAGATGAAGGGGAAGAAGACTGTTCTACCTCCATCGGATGTGGAACTCCTCCCCACTTTATCTGTCCTCTAAATCTCTCAGTCTCAAGATGCCTTTACCAGTCCATCTCATACGCGGTCAGGGTCTACCTATGGGACCACCAAGCAGAGAGACCACCATGATCCTTCCCCTTTCCTCTATCCCCCTCATCCTCCCTTTACCTCACCAGTACTGTGGGTGCCAATGCTGCCTCTCCATGAGGTTGCTCTACTGGATGGGAGAGGGCGCCCCCACCTAAGCTATATCCCTTTCTCTTCCGACATCTATAACTAGAAGACCCAACACAAATCCTTTTCTGTCTACCCTCAGGATTTAATTAGTCTCTTGGAGACTGTTTTTCTTACCCACCAACCTACCTGGGTAGATATTCAACAGCTCCTTATGGCTCTCTTTAACTAACGCGGAAGAGAGGGATCGCATCATGCAAGAAACCCATAAGGTGATAAGTGAGAGACTTGGCAGGGACCTTGATCCCTGCTGAATGGAAGACTACTGCTCAAGGGAACCCCCTGACTGGGATCCAAATTGCGATGAAGGTAAGGAGAGCTTACGTTTCTACTGCCAGGCTCTACTGGGAGGCCTCTGTGCAGCTGCAAGGAGACCCATAAATTTATCCAAAATTAGTATGGTGACTCAAGGTAAGAATGAGTCTCCAGGAGCTTTCCTAGAAAGGCTAATTGAAGCCTATAAAATGTATAGCCCAATCGACCCTGAGGCACCCGAAAATCAGAGCGCAATGAATCTTGCGTTTGTTAGTCAGTCAGCCCCAGATATAAGGAGGAAACTTCAGAAAATCGAAGGATTTGAAGGGAAGAATCTGAGTTAGTGGGAATAGCAGAAAAGGTGTTTAACAGGGATGCACAAGGGGATGAAAAACAGACAAAAAAACTGGTTAAGGTTTTGGCATTACATGAGGCGGGGAGGAAACAGGTTGGGGATAGTAAATGGAAGGAAAAGCCTAAACACAGAGAAGGCAGGCAGGAAGACTTAGATCCAGACCAGTGCACTTACTGTAAGGGAAAAGGACATTGGGCCAGGGAGTGCTCCAAAAGGAAGATAGCAATGCTCGCCACCAGAGACTGAAGGGGCCATGGTTCGGAGCCCCTCCCCGAACCTCGGGTAAAAATTGAAGTGGAGGGGAAATCAGCTGATTTTTTGGTGGACACGGGAGCCCAATTTTCATCATTACTTAAACCTATGGGAAAACTATCTGGAGAGGAAGTCTGGGTAC
The DNA here is from genome assembly GCF_922984935.1 of Meles meles. Classification (NCBI taxonomy): domain Eukaryota; kingdom Metazoa; phylum Chordata; class Mammalia; order Carnivora; family Mustelidae; genus Meles; species Meles meles. Next base: position 30,712,354 of record NC_060077.1, on the reverse strand, counting down.
AAGGAGAAAATGGCACAGAGAGACATAAATGGACAACCGAAAGGACTTTAAATTTGGCCTCGGGAGTAGTTAAACATCGATTTTTGGTCCTCCCTAATGCCCCATATAACTTGATGGGAAGAGATCTCCTCCATAAGTTAAGAGCTGGCATTCAGTTCTCGGAAGGAGACATGACTGTAACCTTGAGATAACCCACCGTACAGGTGCTTATGGCAGCAGTAGATGAATACCTCTTTATGAGCCAGTCTCAAATCCAGAGGAGACAAAAGTGGGGAGCCTTCTCCAAATCCTACAAGATGAGTTTCCCGAGGTCTGGGCAGAAGGGAAGCCCCCTGGCTTGGCCAAGGAACAACCTCCAATGGTGGTACAATTAAAGGCGACGGCTACGGCTATTCGCGTTCGGCAGTACCCCATTCCTCAGGAAGCAAAGGAAGGGATCAGAAAGGAAGGGATCAGAAGGGAGGAAGGGATCAGAAAACACATTAACTGCCTCCGAGGAGATGGGATCCTAGTTCCTTGCAAATCTCCATGGAACACACCTTTGCTGCCCATCAAAAAGGCCGAGACTGGGGAGTACCGACCTGTTCAGGACTTGCGGGAAGTTAATAAACGGGTTGAAGATATCCACCTGACAGTGTCTAACCCCTATACCCTACTCTCCCTCCTGGGCCCCAAAAGAACTGTGTATACTATCTTACATCTCAAGGATGCATTTTTCTGCATATCTTTAGCAAGGGAATCTCAGCCCCTTTTTGCTTTTGAGTGGTCCGACCCACAGAAAGGGTTTCAAGGCCAACTCACCTGGACAAGACTTCCCCAAGGATTCAAGAATTCACCCACCATTTTTGACAAGGCCCTACACGAGGACTTGCGTGAGTACAGAACCTCCAACCCAGGAGTCACTCTGTTACAGTATGTTGATGACTTGCTGATAGCCACTGAGGACTATGAGTCATGCTTGCGGGGGACAAGAGCTCTCTTACAGACTCTGCAGGAAAAAGGGTATCGGGTCTCAGCAAAGAAAGCACAGCTCTGTCAGAGACATGCCACTTATCTAGGCTTTGATCTTTACGAGGGAGTGCGTTCACTGTCTGAGTCCAGGAAATGTCTGAGTCCAGGAAATAGGTGATCACCTGATGCCCCCACCCTACCACGTCCCAACAAGTGAGGGAGCTTCTTGGGACAGTGGGCTACTGTAGGCTGTGGATACCGCGGTTTGCAGAGATTGCCCAACCTCTCTATGGACTGGCAAAAGGGGGGCTCACTATGACAGAGTGGACAGCTGAGGCCGAAGGAGCATTTCAGGAATTACAAACAGCCTTACTGCGTGCCCCAGCACTGGCCATCCCAGATTTTACCAAGCCCTTCCACTTGTATGTGGATGAAAAAGCAGGGGTGGCCAAAGGAGTTTTAACTCAGACCCTGGGGCCTTGGAAAAGGCCAGTAGCCGATCTTAGCAAGAAACTAGATCCAGTAGCAGCTGGGTTCCCCCCTTGCCTCTGCATAATTGCTGCCATGGCCCTCCTGGTCAAGGATGCAAGTAAATTGACTTTGGGTCAAAATCTCATCATAACCACCACACACGCCTTCTCCAGACTCCACCAGGCTGATGGATGACAAATGCCCGAGTGACGGGGTATCAGGCCCTCCTCCTCAATGAACCAAGAGTGAGCTTCCAGCCCCCTGGCAGTGCTAAATCCAGCCACGCTGCTGCCAGAGGAGCTGGCTGACCACCCACATGACTGTGGGGAGGTCCTAACCCAAGTTGCAGGAATAAGGCTGGATCTCAGAGATATTCCCCTCCCGGATGCCGAGATGACTCTGTTCACAGATGGGAGTAGCTATATGGTCAATAGAAAGAGGTATGCGGGGGCTGCGGTAGTTTCTCCTGAGCAGAAACTCTGGACAGCAGCCCTGCCACATGGAACTTCAGCACAAAAAGCGGAACTGATTGCACTCACTAAGGCACTGCAGATGGCCAAAGGTAAAACCGCCAACATCTATACCGACAGCAGGTACGCCTTTGCTACTCTCCATATACATGGGGCTATTTATAAAGAAAGGGGCCTATTAACAGCAGAAGGAAAAGGAATTAAAAACAGAGGAGAAATATTGGCTCTCCTCCAGGCTATCTGGGACCCAAAAGAGGTGGCCGTTATGCACTGCCCGGGACACCAAAAGGGGACTGATCTGATCTCAAAAGGAAAGCAATTAGCAGACCAAGCCACAAAGCAAGCAGCCTGAGAAACAGTGCAAGAACTGGTTACACTCCTGGCTCCAGCCCTACCAGAAAAACCGAACTATTCAGAAGAAGATTTAAAGTATTTACAGAAATGGGTTAAATTGGACTATGAAGGGGAAAAGACTGAAGCAGGAAAAATAATTCTTCCTCGAAGACTAGGCAAAAAGTTAGTAGACCTGATACATCAGGGTACTCATTTGGGGATACGCAAACTCAAGGAGCTTATAGGCAAGCAGTTCCAGGTTTCTAAATTAGGGCATATGGTTCAGGATGTAGTTGATAGATGTGCTCAATGCCAGGCAGTTAATGTGGGAAGAACTAAAATGGGAAGAGGAAAAAGAGAAAGAGGTAAGGAACCAGGAATTTATTGGGAAATAGATTTTACAGAAATGAAACCTGGAAAGTATGGGCACAAGTACATGTTAGTTTTTGTAGATACCTTTTCAGGTTGGGTAGAGGCTTTTCCCGCCAAACATGAGACAGCAGGAGTGGTAGCCAAAAAGCTACTAGAAGAAATAATTCCTAGGTTTGGGCTGCCTCTTGCAATCGGGTCAGACAATGGCCCTGCATTTGTGAGTTCAGTCTCACAGGCATGGGCCAAGGTCGTGGGCACTAATTGGAAACTACATTGTGCCTACCAGCCCCAGAGTTCCGGACAAGTAGAGAGAATGAACCGGACTCTTAAAGAGACCTTGACAAAACTAATTCTGGAGACTGGCAGTGGATGGGTGGATCTCCTTCCTTTTGCCCTCCTCAGGGCATGATGTACACCCTATTTAAGCAAGGTGACCCCATTTGAAATAATGTTTGGGAGACCCCCCCCACCCCATCCTCGACTACAAGAGGTTGCCCTAGCAGAAATGACTGATCAGTCTGTACTCCAGTCACTGCAGGCATTACAGTCTGTCTTAAAAAAAGCCCACTCAGGGATCCGGACTGCCCACACTGGGATGGAGACGGAGGTGGAACCACATCCTTACCAACCCGGGGACTTGGTTTGGATATGTCGCTATCAAGTGGGAAACTTGGAGCCTCGCTGGAAGGGTTCATTTACTGTTATCTTGACCACCCCCATGGCAGTAAAAGTAGAAGGCATTAGGGCCTGGATTCATGTGGGTCATGTCAAACGAGCCGAGGACGAGGACACCCCTCAGAGATGGAAGGTGCAGCCGACAGACCCCGCTGACCATGGACTAAAGCTAAGACTAAAAAAACTGTGAGTTTATTGTTGCTCCTATTGTTACCTGTTTATGTAAAGTATAGGTGGGAAATTAGATGAACGGAATTAGAAAAAAAATGGAAAAGGTTATACAAAGTGTTGAATAGCTAACTCATCAGCCGACTGTGCACTACTGTTACTTTTTGACCCCAATATTACATGCTCAATATAACCCCCTTACAACAGGAGACCATAGAACTGGCTGAAAAAGTCAAGGATTTGACTAATTTCCAAAGAAAAGGGGGGACTGTAGGGGCGGGCCAGGCCAGCTAGATGGAGATGGCCAATCAGTGGGGCATGCATATATTTACTGAGGTGAGTTGCAATCCCATTGGCCACCTGTGTGTGGGCCGGGCTCAACCACCTCTATAAAAGCTGGTCTGTGAGGCTGCAGGGGGGATATAGCAGGAGTCAAGAGTAGCCGGTAGGGGAGCCATTGGGAGCAGCCTCATTAGCCTCGTCGCCCCGAGCAGTAGCACCAGCAGCACCGCCACGAGCAGCCTCGCTGCCCCGAGCAGCAGCAGCTGTGGCACCACCGCGAGCAGCAACAGCAGCAGCAGCACCACCACCGCGAGCGGCCTCGCCGCCTCGAGCAGTGCTGCTGCCGGGAGCAGCCTCTCAGGAGCCAGCGGTGCAGCCTCATCAGGAGCGGCATTGGTGGGAGCCTCGTTGGCTGCGGCCTCGTCTGGGGAGTGGCCTCGCCAGGAGCGGCCTGTGTTACAGTGAGGGTGGGCAGGGAGCCTCCAGGAGGGACCCCAGGGCAGGGAGGCGGTGGCCCCCAGCAAGGCTCGGGCACCTACCGGTCAGTTTGGTTTCTAATGCATGGGGCTCGGGCACCTACCGGTCAGTTTTGTTTCTGATGCATGGTGCGAAATAAAGCTTTGCTTGATTTTCGCTTTCTGTCAGTCTCGTTCCTTTGATCATGGACCCTAACAACACCAGTAGTCTTTATCACTACTCCAAATCCCCTCAGTCTTTAAAGATGTGGATCCCAGCTGCTGGAGTATCTGGGAGCTAGAATTGTTGTGTGCCACCTGAAGTTGGTGCTGCCATGTGATCCTACCCCCTAGCCAATACCACTGTGCTCTCCCCACCCAGGGCTGGTGCCAGCATATGCCTGCCATGAATCTTGCACCCACATTATCCCCTATATCTGATGCCAACATGCACCCCACCTAGCCAGTGGCCTCATACTCACTCACAGATGGTCTGTCCCTAACAAAGCCAGCCCGGAATGTTTAGAAGAGGGGACGCTTCTTAAAATGCACAAATACCAAAACAAGGCCACAGAACACAAAAATCGGTAAATATGACACCACCAAATGAACACATTTCCAGCAATCATTCCCAAAGAATGGAGATCTATGAATTTCAGAGAATTTAAAATTGTTTTAAAGAATCTCAGCAGGCTTCAGAAGAACACAGACAAGTCAATGAAATAAGGAAATTATGTGAGCAAAATAAGAAGTTTAATGACATAAAAATCATTTAAAAAAAAAGGTCAAATTCTGGAGCTTAAGAATACAATAGCTTAATGAAAACTGCAATAAAGAGTTTCTTTTCCTTTTCTTTCTTTCTTTTTTTTTTTTTTAAGATTTCACTCATGACAAAGAGCGAGTAAACACGAGCAGGGGAAGCAGCAGGCAGAGCTTGGAGAGGGAGAAGCAGGCTTCCCACTGAGCAAGGAGTGCAACGCAGAGCCTGATCCTAGGGCCCCCGACCATGACCTGAGCCAAACACAGATGCCCAACTGACTGAGCCACCCAGGTGCCCCTGCAATAAAGAGGTTTGAGAGCAAACTGGATCAAGCAGAAAAAAGAATCTGTGAGGGTGAGACAGGTCATTTGAAATTACTCATTCAGAGGAGAAAAAAAAGGATGAAAAATGGTGAAATCCCACAGGATTTATGGGAAACCTACCAAATAAGCCAATATACTCATTACAGAAATTCTCAAAGGAGAAAAAGGAAGAAAGATTACTTAAGGACTATAATCTTGTCAAATCTAGGGAGGGAAACAGATATCCAGACTCTAGAAGCTCAAAGAACCCCAAATAATTGAACATACAGAGGTTTACACTGAGACACACTGTAATCAGAGTAATTCTTTTTTCCTTTTTAAAGATTTTTATTTATTCACAAGAGAGAGAGCAAAGGGGAGGGGCAGAGGAAGAAGGAAAAGCAGGCTCCCCTTCGAGGAGGGAGCCTGACATGGGGCTTCATCCCAGAGACCTGAGCCAAAGGCAGTTGCTTCACCGATAGCCACCTGGGCACCCCCGCCCAGAGCAGTCCTCCCTTACCCAGTTTCACTTTGTGCAGTTTCAGTTACCTGCGGTCAACAGCAGCGTGGAAGCAGATGACCCTCCTCTGAGGTGTAGTCAGAAGGTCAATGGCAGCTTAAGGCTATCATCGCAATGCTTACAACATTCATTTTCTCATTAGGTAGGCATTTTATCATCTCACATCATCACAAGAAGGGTGAGTATAGTACAAGGAGACATTTTGAGAGTGAGAGGCCACATTCATATAACTTATTCCAATATATTATTTACAATTGTTCCATTTATTATTAATTGTTAATCTCTTATCATGCCTTATTCATAAATAAACTTACCATAGACATGCATGTGTAAGAAAAAAACAGTTATATATAGGTTTCAGTACTATCCATGGTTTCAGGCACCCACTAGAGGTCTTGGACATACCTTTGCAGATAAAGGAGGATTACTATAAACTGTCAAAGCAGCAATCGGATAGAATTTTATCATATTTATTTTTATTTATTTATTTTTAGAGAGAGTGAGTGTCGGTGGGTGAGGGGGTAGAGGGGGAGAGAGAATCTTAAGCAGGCTCCATGCTCAGTGTGGAGCCTGACGTGGGGCTCCATCTCACGACCCTGAAATCAAGACCTGAGCTGAAATCAAGTCACATGCTTAACCAACTGAGCTACTCAGGTGCACCTCAGAATTTTAAAAGCAGCAAGAGAAAACCATCTCATAAGGAACCACCCCTCCCCACCAAGAACACTCTAACTAGATTTGTCAACAGAAAACTTGCAGACCAGGTGAGACTGGGTTGATATAGCCAAAGAACTGAAAGAAACAAACTGCCAACCAAAAATATACTTAGCATAACTACTCTTTAAAAATGAAGAGGAGGGGTGCCTGGGTGGCTCAGTGGGTTAAAGCCTCTGCCTTCGGCTTAGGTCATGATCCCAGGGCCCTGGGATCGAGCCCCACATCGGGCTCTCTGCTCAGCAGGGAGCCTGCTTCCCCCCCTCCCCCGCCTGCCTCTCTGCCTACTTGTGATCTCTGCCTATCAAATAAATAAATAAATAAAATCTTTAAATAAAAAAAAATGAAGAGATAGTGGAGGAAGGGTTCAAGATGGTGGCACAGGAAGATCCTGAGCTCACCTCCTCCCACGGACATGACAAATATACAGCTATGAATGGAATAACTTCCTCAGAAAAAGACCTAAAACTAAATGAACAAAAGCTCAGCAATGGGAGACAAAGGGATAGCATTCTGACAGGCAGGACTGGCAGAGACAAGGTCTCATCAAAAAACACACACAAAAAAACCTAAAACCCCACCCCAGATGCAGTGATCCACAATTGGGAGGGATATTAGAACCCAGAATTTCTGGGCACCTTGGTGGTTCAGTCAGTTAAGTGTCTGCCTTTGGCTCAGGTCATGATCTCAGGGTACTGGGACTGAGCTCCGCATCAGGCTCTCTGCTCAGCAGGGAGCCTGCTTTCCACCCTCTCTCTGCCTGCTGTTCTGCCTACTTGTGATCTCCTCTGTCAAATAAATAAAATCTTTAAAAATACATAAATTCTTACCTTTCAATAGGTACCCTGAATGTAAATGGACTAAATGCCCCAATCAAAAGACACATGGTATCATAATGGATAAAAAAACAAGACCTACTGATATGCTCTCTGCAAGAGACTCGTTTTAGACCCAAAGAAATCTCCATGTTTAAAGTGAGGGGGTGGAAAACCATTTACCATGCTAATGGACATCAAAAGAAAGCTGTGGAGGCAATCCTTATATCAGACAAATTAGATTTTAAATCAGAGACTATAAAAAGATGAGGAAGGACACTGTATCATACTTATTAAAGGGAAACCTTGCATAGGCAGCAACCTCTTCAACCTCAGCTCAGCAAATTCTTTCTAGAAACATATCCAGGGGCACCTGGGAGGCTCAGTGGGTTAAGCCTATGCCTTCGGCTTACGTCATGATCTCAGGGTCCTGGAATCGAGCCCCACATCAGGCTCTCTATTCAGCCTGCTTCCTCCTCCTCCTCCGCCTGCCTGTCTGTCTACTTGTGATCTCTCTCTGTCAAAGGAAGGAAGGAAGGAAAATGGGAGGGAAGGAAGGAAGGGAGGGAAAGAAAGAAACATTTCCAAAGGCAAGGGAAGCAAGAGCAAAAATGAACTACTGGGACTTCATCAAGATAAAGAGTTTCTGCACAGCAAAGGAAACAGTTAACACCAAAAAACAACAGACAGAATGGGAGAAGATATTTGCAAATGACATATCAGATAAATACCTAGTATCAAAAATCTATAAAGAACTTATCAAACTCAACACCCACTCAAAGAACAAATAATCCAATCAAGAAATGGGCAGAAGACATGAACAGACATTTCTGCAAAGAAGACATCCAAATGGCCAACAGACACATGAAAAAGTGCTCAACATCATTAGGCATCAGGGAAACACAAATCAAAACCACAGTGAGAGGGGTACGTGGGTGGCTCAGTGGGTTAAGCCTCTGCCTTTGGCTCAGGTCATGATCTCAGGGTCTTGGGATTGAGCCCCACATCAGGCTCTATGCACAGCAGGGAGCCTGCTCCCCCCACCTCCCACCGCCCCGCGTCTGCCTCTCTGCCTACTTGTGACCTTTCTCTGTCAAATAAATAAAATCTTAAAAAAAAAACAACAAAACACAGTGAGATACCACCTCACACCAGTCAGAATGGCTAAAATTAACGTCAGGAAACGACAGGTGTTGGCAAGTTTGTGGAGAAAGGGGAACCCTCCTACACTGTTGGTAAGAATGCAAGCTGGTGCATTCTGGAAAATGGTATGGAGATTCCTCAGAAAGTTGAAAACAGAGCTCTCCTACAACCGAACAACTGCATTACTGGGTATTTACCCCCAAAGAAACAAATATAATGCTCTGAAGGGGCACATGCACCCCAATGTTTATAGCAGCAATGTCCACAATAGCCAAACTATGGAAAGAGTTCAGATGTCCATCAACAAATGAACGGATAAAGATGAGGTATAGAGGGGCGCCTGGGTGGCTCAGTGGATTAAGCCGCTGCCTTCGGCTCAGGTCATGATCTCAGGGTCCTGGGATCGAGCCCCGCATCGGGCTCTCTGCTCCGCAGGTGAGCCTGCTTCCTCCTCTCTCTCTGCCTGCCTCTCTGCCTACTTGTGATCTCTCTGTCAAATAAATAAATAAAATCTTAAAAAAAAAAAAAGATGAGGTATAGATATACAATGGAATACCACTCAGCCATCAAAAAAAAAATCTTGCCATTTACGACATGAATGGAATTACAGAGTATTATGCTAAGCGAAATAAGTCAATCAGAGAAGGACAATTATCATATGATCTCACTGATATGAGGAATTTGAGAAACAAGACAGAGGATCATAGGGGAAGGAAGGGAAAAATGAAACAAGACAAAACGAGAGAGGGAAACAAACCATAAGAGACTCTTACTCTCAGGACACAAACTGAGGGTTGCTGGAATGGAGGGAAATGGGAGGGATGGGATGCCTGGGTGATGGACATTGGGAGGGTATGTGCTATGGTGAATGCTGTGAATTGTGTAAGACTGATGATTCAGAAACCTGTATCCCTGAAACAAATAATATGTTGTATGTTAATTAAAAAAACAAAACAAAACAGAGAACTTCTCCTTGAGGAGTGAGGGGTTTAAGTTCCACATCAGGAACTGCAACCCTTAGATCCCACATAGGAAACATGAGGCCCCAAAAAGCTGGGCTTTGAAAACTAACAGTTTATTACAGGAAAACTACAGAGCTATAAAGAACAGAGAACCCCCTTTCCTAAAGGGTTCACAAGCAGTCATCCCAGAGGCTTGCAATAAAACACCAGTTGGAAAAGCGTCTAGAACATAGATGAAGGAGACTCACTTCTAGTCCTAGGGCATCTGCTGGAAAGGCAGGAAACTGCAGATAAACTACTTTCTAGGAATGGAGACACTGTTAGTCACCATTTTTGCAGTCACACTCTACCTTGCTAATGCCAACACTGGCAAGTGCCATCTTGGAACTCCCACTCCAACCTGCTAATGCTGGTGGGCATGCACTGCTCAGAATCCTGCTCAACACCACAGCCAGGGCAATAGCCACTGTGGAATCTCAGCCAACAGCCCAAGGAGGAGAGTACTGCCCACCACACACAGCCATATCAGCAACCACAGTGCCCCAGCCAGTCAGGCTAGGGGGACAGCCCTGGCCACCAAGCAGTCACAGCAGCCCCAACCAGCTGTGCTGAGGGGTGGGATGGGGGAGCCCCACCACCAAAGTCATAGCCACTGTCCTGCCAGAACAGACAGGCACACACAGATCACACAGGGAGCTCCCCTTGTAAGGACCTATTTAGCCAGAGTGACTCCATCTCGGTAAAAAGCCATTTTGTTGTTTGTGCAGTAAAACTTAAACTGATCCTGTCCCCACCCAGAGAAACTTACTTAGAAACAAGTCTGGGAAACCAGTAAAATATGGTCAGCCAGTTCCTGATAACAGAGCACAGAATACAAGGACGAGTCAGGCCAGGTGGAGACATCCAGTCAGTAAAAAGCACACATACTAAGTAAAAAGCACACATACTAAATACTAAGGTTTAAGAATGTAAACCCTGCCGTTTGGGCGCCAAACTTGAGTGCCAATTCAGACCACAGTAATAGGTTAGTTCAAACAGCTACTATAGGGTAAATTGTAATTCAACTGGCCATCTGCCTGTGGCCTAACATGACTATGCAATGTTACAATCTCATTGGCCACCTATGTGTGGCCAGGCTTTTGCTCTCTAAAAGTTAGTCTGTGAGGCTGGGAGGGATTGCTGTCTTTAGAGGCGGCCCTGACCAGTCAGTCGATTCTTGAGCCTGTAAGCTGGGGGTGGTCGCTCTCTTTGGAGGCAGCCCTGGCCTGGAAGTCAGTCTGACTTCTAATGCTTGGCACAGAATAAAGCTTTGCATAACTTTAAATTTGTTTCAGTCTCGTTCCCCTGGCCGATCAGTCTGATTTCTAATACGTGGCATAAAATAAATCTTTGAATAACTTTCACTTTGTCTCAGTCTCCTTCCTTTGATAACTGACACCAACACCCTGAGCCCTTGACTCTAGTTACACAGGGCGGTGGCAGGGGGGTGTTTGCTTCTGGGACCCAGGGTACATCTCCTGCATAAGCCAACTCCTTTGCCTAATACATAGAAACACAGCATCAGGTAAAATGAGGACTCAAAAGAACATATTCCAAACAAAAGAACAAGAAAAACCTCAGAAAAAAGACCTCAGTGAAACAGAGATAAGTAATCTACCTGAAAAAGAGTTCAAAGTCACCATCATAAAGATGCTCACTGTAGTCAGGAGAAGAACGGAGGAACACAGTGAGGACTTCAATAAAGTTAGAAAATACAAATGTACCTAGCAGGGACACCAAGCTGGCTCAGTCAGTGGAACACGCAACTCTTGATCTTGGGGTTGTAAGTCCAAGCCTCATGTTGGGTGTAGAGATTATTTAAATTAAATCTTTTTAATTTAAATATTTATTTATTTTAGAGAGCAAGCAAGCGTGTTCATGGGGAAGGAGAGAGGGGGCACACCCTGCTGAGCATGGAGCCTGACATGGGGCTTGATCTCACAACCCTGAGATCATGACCTGAGCCAAAATCAAGAGTCAGACACGTAACTGAATGAGCCACCCATGTGCCCAGAGGAAAAGAAAATTTAAGTAAGGACAACTTAAGGCATCTCTGCGACAACATCACATGTACTAACATTCACAGGTGTCTCATAAAGAGAATAGGGGACAGAAAACTGAAGGAAATGATGGCTGAAAACTTCCCAAATCTAGGGAAGGAAATATTTGAGCCCAGGAAGCACAGAGAATGCTAAACAAAAAGAACTCAGAAAGATCCACACAAAGACGTATTATAATTTAAATAGCAAAATTTAAAGATAAAGAATCCTAATGTCAGCAAGACAAAAACAAATTGTCACACGCCCCCAACTTGGCAGTAAGGCTATCAACTCATATTTTTTTAAAGAGAGAGAGTAGGGGGAGGGGCAGAAGGGAAGAGAGAGAGAATCGTTAAGCAGGCTCCACGTCCAGTGCCAAACCCAAGGTGGGGTTAGATCTCAAACCCCTGAGCAGAGCCTGAGATGGTGCTTGATCTCATGACCCTGAGAGATCATGGCCTGAGCTGAAATCAAGAGTCAGACACTTAACTGACTAAGCTAAGGACCCCTCCCTACTAACTGATCTTTCAGCAGAAACTTAGCAGGCCAGAAGAGTGTGGCAGTGCTGAAAGGGAAAAACTTAGAACCAAGAATATGTTAACCTAGCAAGGTTATTGTTCAGAAATGAAAGAGAAGAGTTTCCCAGAAAGCAATAACTAAGGAGCTCATTAACACTAAACTGACCTTACAAGAAATTTTAAAGGATCCTCTTTAAGCAGAAAATGGCATAACTAGAAAAAAGAAAATACACACACAAACTCTTACTGGTAAAAAGCAAATACACAGTAAAAGCATGGCTCTGCCACTTAAAAAGCTAGTATGAAGATCGAAAGAAAAACAGTAAAAACAACTATAGCAACAATAAGTAGTTAAGGAATATATAAAAGGTGTAAAGCATGACATCAAAAACATAAAACTTGGGTGTGTGGAGGTAGAAATGTAGTGTTTTTAGAATGTGTTTGAACTTAAGGAACTATCAGCTTAAAACAGACTGCTATACCACAAACTAAAAACCTACAACAGATAAACAAAAAATAAAAAAGGAATCCAAATATAACACTGAAGAAAACTATCCACAAGAAAAGAGACCAAAAGAAGGAGGAAGAAAACAACCAGAAAACAATCAACAAAATGTCAGTAAGTACCTACCTATCAATAATCACTTTAAATATGAATGGACTAAGTGCTTCAATCAAAAGACATAGGATGGTTGAATGGATAAAAACAGAAACCAAAGACCCAGCAAGACCCATCCGTACACTACCTACAAGAGGAACACTTCAGATCTAAGGCAACAGGCTAAAAGTGAAGGGATGGAAACAGGTATCTCATGCAAATGGAAATGAAAAGAAAGCTGGGGTAGAAATACTTGTATCAGCCAAAACAAACCTTAAAACAAAGAGTGGACAAAAGACAAAGAATGGCATTACATAATGAAAAATGAATCAGTCTAAAAGAAGGAATAACATTCACAAATATTTATGCACCCAATAGCAGAGCACCTAAATATACAAAGCAAATATTAACAGTCATAAAGGGAAAAACTGAAGGTAATGAAGTAATAGTAGGGGACCTTAAGATGTATTTATTTATTTGACTGAGGGAGGGAGAGTGAGGGAGAGAACAAGCAAGGGGACTGGCAGGCAAAGGGAAAGGGAGAAGCAGTTTCCTGTGGAGCAGGGAGCCCGATGCAGGACTCAAACCCAGGACCCTGGGATCATGACACAAGTGGAAGGCAGATGCTTAACTAAGCCACCCAGGTGCCCCTTAAAAGACTTCATTTATCTGAGAGAGAGAGAGAGAGAGGAAGTGTGCATGCATGTGCAGGAGGCAAAGAGGCAGAAGAAATACCTAGCAGACTCCTGGCTTAGTGAGGAGCCCAAGAAAGGGCTCAATCTCAGGACCCTCAGATTATGACCTGGATTGAAATCAAGAGTCAAATGCTTAACTGACTGCACCACCCAGGTGCCTCAATAGTAGGGGACCTAACACCTCCACTTAAATGAATGGCTAGATCATTAGATAGAAAATCAGTAAGGAAACGCTGGTCTTAAGTGATGCATTAGGCCATTTGGACTTAACACAGGCATACCTCATTTTATTGCATTTTGCAGATGCTGTGATTTTTTATTTCTTTTTTCTATTTTTAGAAAGCAAGAACATGCACATGAGTAGGAAGGGGCAGAGGATGAGGGAATCAAGAGAGAATCCCAAGGAGGCTCCTTACTGAGAGTGGAGCCAGATGCAGGGCTCAATCTCATGACCCTGAGATCATGACCTGAGCTGAAATCAAGAGGTAGTTGCTCGGGGCACCTGGGTGGCTCAGTGGGTTAGGCCTCTGCCTTCGGCTCAGGTCATGATCTCAGGGTCCTGGGATTGAGCCCCGCATTGGGCTCTCCGCTCAGCGAGGAGCCTGCTTCCCTTCCTCTCTCTCTCTGCCTGCCTCTCTGCCTACTTGTGATCTCTGTCAAATAGATAAAATCTTAAAAAAAAAAAAAAAAAGAAGAGGTAGTCGCTCAAACAACTGAGCCACCCAGGTACCCCACAGATGCGGTAATTTCTGAAGACTGGAAGATCTGTGGTAACCTTGTGTTGAGCGAATCTACTGGTGCCATTTTTTCCAACAGCATTTGCTCATTTCATATCTTTGTGTCACATTTTCATAATTCTCACATTTCAAAATTTCTCATTATTTTATTCATTAAGGTAATCTCTATCAGTGATCTGTGATATTACTATCGCAAGTGTTTTGGAGTGCATGAACTGCACCTACTTAAGAAGGTGAGCTTAAGGGGCGCCTGGGTGGCTCAGTGGGTTGGGGCCTCTGCCTTCAGCTCATGTCATGATCCCCGGGTCCTGGGTTCAAGCCCCAAATCTGGCTCTCTGCTCAGCGGGGAGCCTGCTTCCCTTCCTCTCTCTCTGCCTGCCTCTCTGCCTACTTGTGATCTTTGTCAAATAAATTTAAAAATTAAGAAAAAAAAGAAGGTGAGCTTAACTGAGAAACACTGTGCATTCTTACAGCTCCACAGACTAGCTGTTTCCGTCTCTCTCTCCCTCTCCTTGGGCCTCCCTATTCCCTGAAGCATGGCAATATTGAAATTAGGCCAGTTAATAACCTTAATGACCTCTAAGTGGTCAAGTGAAAGGAACCCCTGTTCATCTCTCACTTTAAACCAAAAGCTAGAAATGATTAAGCTTATTAATAAGCACGTTGAATACCTAGATAGGCCAAAAGTTGGTCTCTTGTGCCAGTCAGCCATATAGTGAATGTAAATGAAAAGTTCTGGAAGGAAATTAAAAGGGATACTCCAGTGAGGACATGAATGATAAGAAAGCAAAAAAGTCTTACTGCTGATATGGAGAAAGTTCAAGTGGTCTAGATAGAAGGTCAAACCAGCCACAACATTTCCTTAAGCCAAAATCTAATCCAGAGCAAGGCACTACCTCTCTTCAATTCTGTGAAGACTAAGAGAGATAAAGAAGCTGTAGAATAAAAGTCTGAAGCTAGAAGTTGGTTCCTAACGTTTAAGGAAAGAAATCATCTCTATTACATAAAAAGTACAAGATGAAATAGCAAGTACTAACACAGAAGCTGTAGCAAATTATTCAGACCTAGCCAAGATCATTTGTGAAGGTGCCTACACTAAAGAATATTTGTTTAGTGAAGAATATTTTAATATTGTTTTTAATATTTTAACATTGTTTAGCAAAGAAGAATATTTTTTTATTTTAGAGAGAGAACATGCGCTCATGTGAGTGCACAGTGTGGAGGGGCAGGGGGAGAGGGAGAGAGAAACTCCAAGCAGACTCTGTGCGAAGCACAGAGCACAACGTGGGGCCCCATCTCACAACCCTGAGACCACGGCCTGAGCCAAAACCAAGGGTCAGATGCTTGACTGACTGAGCTACCTAGGTGCCCCACAACAAATTTTTAATGTAGACAAAACAGCCATATTGGAAGATGATGTCATCTGGGATTTCAGAGAGAGAGAGAGAAAAGAAGTCAATGCCTGGCTTCAAGGCTTCAAAGCTTCAAAGGAGTCACCTTATTAGAGGCTAATGCAGCTAGTGACTTTATTTAAGTTGAAACTAATTCTCACTTAAAATCATAGGACCCTTGGGGCGCCTGGGTGGCTCAGTTGGTTAAAGGCTCTGCCTTTGGCTCAGGTCCTGATCTCAGGGTCCTGGGATAGAGCCCTGCGTCAGGCTCTCTGCTCAGTGGGGAGCCTGCTTCCCTTCCTCTCTCTCTGCCTATTTGTGATCTCTGTCTGTCGGATAAATAAATAAAATCTTTAAAAAAAAATCATAGAGGGTGCCTGAGTGGCTCAGTGGGTAAAAGCCTCTGCCTTCAGCTCGGGTTATAATCCCAGGGTCCTGGGATCAAGCCCCACATCAGGCTCTCTGCTCCGTGGAGAGCCTGCTTCCTCCTCTCTCTCCCTGCCTGCCTCTCTGCCTACTTGTGATCTCTGTCTCTCAAATAAATAAAATATTTTAAAAAAATCATAGGACCCTTAAGAATTATGCTAAACAACAAAGCCTGGATGACAGCACATCTGTTTACAACATGGCTTACTCAATATTTTAAACCCAGTGTTGAGACCATCTGCTCAGGGGGGAAAAAGATTCCTTTCAAAATACCACTACTCACTGACAGTGCACCTGGAAATGCATTCTGATGAAGCCGTACAATGACACTAATGTTTTCATGCCGAACACATCTGTTCTGCAGCCTACAGATCAAGAACTTGACTATTTAAGACTTTCAAGCCATATTATTTAAGAACTATATCTTGGGGGCGCCTGGCTGGCTCACTTGGAAGAGTATGTAACTTGATCTCAGGTTCGTGAGTTCAAGCCCCATGCTGGGTGTAGAAATTACTTAAAAAAAAAAAAACTTAAAAAAAATACATTTTGTAAGGCTATAGCTGCCACAGTGATTCCTCTGATGGATACTGGCTAAGTAAACTGAAAACTTCTGGAAAAGCCTCACCATTCTAGATGTCATCAAGAAGAATATTATGATAGCCATGCAGAAAAAAATCTATAATAAATACACAAAAGAAAAAAAGAAAGCAAATTACTACCAAAAAATATTCACATAATAAAGACAGCAAGAATGAAAAAGACAGAATTGCAAAATGGACTGACAACAATAAAATGGCAATAGTAAGTCCTCATCTATCAATATTTACTTGAAATGTAACTATTAGACTCTTTTATTAAAAATACTGTATATATGGGCGCCTGGGTGGCTCAGTGGGTTAAGCCTCTGCCTTCGGCTCAAGTCACGATCTCAGGGTCCTGGGATCAAGTCCCATATCAGGCTCTCTGCTCAGCAGGGAGCCTGCTTCCTCTTCTCTCTCTGCCTGCTGCTCTGCCTACTTGTGATCTCTTTGTCAAATAAATAAAATCTTAAAAAAAATAAAAATATTATATATATGAAGAAGACTGCACATGCACGTGTGGGGTAGGGGCTGAGGAAGAAGAGAGAGAGAGAGATGCTCAAGCAGACTCCCTGAGTGCAGACCACAACAGGGGGCTCAATCTCCACACCCTGACATCATGACTGTGAGGGCCTGTATGAGGGCCTGGTTAGCCAGAGGAACATACTTGCAAACTCCGGATATAGGGGCGGGCCAGGCCAGATGGAGACTTCAATCAGTGGGGCGCACATATATTTACTGTGGTAAGTTGAAATCTCATTGGCCACCTGTGTGTGGGCCAAGCTCAACCACCTCTATAAAGGTTAGTCTGTGAGACTGGGGGGGGGGGGGGGTTGTAGTAGGAGGAGGAGTAGTAGCTGTTAGGAATAGTCATTGGGTGATAGTTGGGAGCGGCGCCACCACAATCAGCCTCGCCGCCACAAGTGGCGTCTTTGGGGTTGCATGAGCGACCTCGTCTGGGGAGCGGTGTCGTCAGGGTCATAGTCATTAGCGTCGTCGGGTGAGCGGCCTCGTCCTGGGAGCGGCCTCGCCGGGAGCAGCGTCATGGGGAGCAGAGTCTGCGTTATCAGGGTTGTCGTCCTTGTCGTAGTAGCCTCTTCGGCATTGGGAGCGGCCTCGTCTGGGGAGCGGCCTTGTCGGGGTCGTCGTTGTCGCCTCTTCATGAGACAGCCCCTACCAGTCGGTTTGATTTTCAATGCTTGGTGCAAAATAAAGCTTTGCTTGACTTTCGCTTTGCATCAGTCTCGTTCCCTTGATCACGGACCCTAACTGTAGGGCCCTGGTTAGCCAGAGGAACTTACTTGTAAACCCCGATACAGGGGCGGGCCAGGCCAGATGGAGACATTCAATCAGTGGGGCGCGCATATATTTACTGTGGTGAGTTGAATTCTCATTGGCCACCTGTGTGTGGGCCAAGCTTAACCACATCTATAAAGGTTAGTCTGTGAGGCTTGCGGGGGGGGGGGGGGGTAGTAGTAGGAAGAGTTAGAATAGCCATTGGGATAGCTGTTAGGGTAGTCGTCGGAGTAATAGTCCTTGGGAGCAGTGTCGCTATGAGCCCTGCCGCGAGTGGCCTCGCCCGAGCCACGGCCCCGCCACTAGCGGCCTCGCTGGAGTGGTGTCATTCCGGCGAGCGGCCTCGACTTGGGAGCGGCCTCGTGGGCGTGTGGCCTTGTCCAGAGCGGCCTCGTTGGCGAGCTGCCTCCTCGGCGAGCTGCCTCCTCAGTGAGGGGCCTCGTCTGGGGAGCGGCCTTATTGGGAGCAGCCTTGTCGGGGTCGTCGTCGTCACCTCTTTGTAAGAGACAGCCCCTACAGGTCGATTTGGTTTCTGATGCTTGGCGCGAAATAAAGCTTTGCTTGACTTTAGTTTTGCATCAGTCTCGTTCCTTTGATCACGGACCCTAACACTAACAATGACCTGATCTGAAACCAAGAGTCAGATGCTCAACTGACTGAGCCACACAGGCACCCCAGGACTAAAATCTTTATTCAAAAAGCATTGAGTGGATAAATAAAACAAGAACCAGTGACATGCTGTCTGTAAGAAACTCGTGTTACATTGAAGACTACACACAAACCAAAAGTGAAGGAATGGAGAAAGATATTCCATGCTGTAGGGGCCTGGTTAGCAAAAAGAAGTTACTTGAAAACCCCGGATATAGGGGCGGGCCAGGCCAGATAGCCGTATTCAGTCAGAGGGGTGTGCATATATTAACTGTGGTAGGTTGAAATCCGATTGGCCACCTGTGTGTGGGCCGGGCTCAACCACCACTATAAAAGATAGTCTGTGAGGCTGGAGTGGAAGGGTTTTTTTTTTAGCAAGAGCAGCGGCAGCGGCGCCACCGCGAGCAGCACCGCCCAGAGCGGCAGCGGCAGCGGCACCACCTCAAGCGGCGCCGCCCCGTGCACCAACCAGAGCAGCAGCGGCACCACCGCAAGCGGCACCGCCCAGAACAGCAGCGGCAGCGGCGCCACCACGAGCAGCACTGCCCCGTGCACCAGAGCAGCAGCGGAAGCGGCGCCACCTCGAGCTGTAACACGAGCGGTGCCGCCCCAGCACCACCCAGAGCAGCAGCAGCAGCGGCGCCACCACGAGCAACACCGCCCAGTGGCAGCGGCGCCACCTCAAGCGGCATCGCCCCGTGCACCGTCCAGAGCAGCAGCAGCAGCGTCGCCACCACGAGCGGCGCCGCCCCGTGCACCGCCCAGAGCAGCAGGGGCAGCGGGGCTGCCGCGAGCGATGCCACCCTGAGCCAGAGTATCAGCAGCAGCAACAGCAGCAGCGCTGCCGCGAGCAGACACGCCGCCTCGGGCAGTGCCGCCTTCAGGAGCAGCCTCTCAGGAGCCAACGGTGCAGCCACGCCGGGAGTGGGTCTGTGGTACGGTGAGGGTGAGGCAGGGAGCCTCCAAGAGGGACCCCAGCGACTGGGAGGCGGTGGTCGCCAGCAAGACTCGGGCACCTACCGGTCAGTTTGGTTTCTAATGCAGTTTGGTTTCTGATGCAGTTTGGTTTCTGATGCATGGCGCGAAATAAAACTTTGCTTGATTTTCGCTTTGTGTCAGTCTCGTTCCTTTGATCACGGACCCTAACAATGCAAAGGGTAACTAAAACAACGGATAGCTATGCTTATGTCAGACAAAATAGACTTTTTTTTTTTTTGAATTCAGACAAAATAGACTTTAAGTCAAAACTATCTCTAGAAACAAGGAATGTCATTATGTAATGATAAAAGAATTAACTCTATAGTAAAATCTAAGAACTGTAAATATATACGTACCCCGCATCACAGTGCATATACAATAGTCTCTCTTACCCATGGTTTTGCTTTCCATGGTTTCAATTACCCAGGATCAACTGTGATCTGGAAGCAGAGGATCCTCCTCCTTCTGAAGTAAGGTCAGAAGGTCAACAGTAGCCTAACACTACATCACAATGCCTACATCATTCACCTACTTCATCTCATCACATAGGCATTTTATCATTTAACATCATCACAAGAAGAGGGGTGAGTACAGTTCAGTAAGATTATTTTGAGAGGGAGAGACCACATTCATGTAACTTTTATTAGGGTATACCGTTAAGTTTTTTGTTTTATTACTAGCTTTGTTGTTAATCTCTCACTGTACCTAATTTATAAAGTAACCTTTATCATGGGTATGTATGTTTAAGAAAAAAAATACACAGTTGATCCTTGGACACCACAGGTTTGAACTTTCTGGGTCCACTTACATGTGGTTTTTTAAAGCGCTTTTTTTTTAAAAGCCCCACTTTTTAAAAAAGCCACAAGGCATTTATTCACCACTGCATAAGATCAAACTGAAGGCCTCTGGCACAGAGGTCATGCTCTGAGTACCTAGAGAGGCTTAATGAGGCTGCCAGCATCCCCCCCAGGGGAACCCAGGACTGGGCAGGGTGCAGGTCACCTCACATACTAATGGGGTAGCTGGGTTGAACTCCCGGGGCTGGCAGGCAGGAGGCTGGGCTCAAGTAGAAGAAGGTACCCAGAGGGCAGAGAAAGTGCTGCAAAGGGAGCCCCACACCCCTGGTGCCCCCATCCCCCACAAGTCCTCCATGCACGGGGCTCTAGGGCTGTGCTGGGGTCACTGCAGGCCTGGGTCCCCCTGGGCTGGGTGTGGACTCCTCCCTGTAGTGGTGCCCTGGCCCCATGGCCACCTGGAGACCAGCCTACTCAAGCTTGGCCATAGAGGCTATTGACCACAGCTGGTGGTACCCCTGTAGGCAGATGGGGGAGCAGCTATACTGCACCTCCGTGCACACCCAGCAACTGCCACTGCTGAGCCGAGGCTACAGGCTGCAGAACATTGCCATCCCAGGGCCAGGCCTGCCACTGCCACCACCTGTCCTGACCCAGTGCATCTATACGCAAATTTTTTCACTATGTATACAATACTGTAAATGAATTTTCTCACTCTCTTTTCTCTTAGAGAGAGTGTGTGCACAAGTGGGGGTGGGGAGGGGAAGAGGGAGAGAGAATCTTAAGCAGGCTCCATGCCCAGCGTGGAGTCTGACATG
The DNA here is from genome assembly GCF_922984935.1 of Meles meles. Lineage (NCBI taxonomy): Eukaryota > Metazoa > Chordata > Mammalia > Carnivora > Mustelidae > Meles > Meles meles. Next base: position 30,691,406 of record NC_060077.1, on the reverse strand, counting down.
AGGCTCTAGAGCAAGACCTGAGCGGAGATCAACAGTCGAACACTTAACCAACTAAGTCACCCAGGTGCCCCTGTTTTCTCTTCTTTGTGGTTTTCTTTTTTCTACTCTATTATACGAATATAGTACACAATACATATAACATCTAAAACATGTGTTAATTGTATTGGTAAGGTTTGTGATCAACAGTAGGCTATTAGTAATTAAGTTTGAGGGGAGTCAAAAGTTAGATTGCTGACTATGTAGGGGATTGGTGCTCCTAACCCCCCGGCTGTTCAAGGCTCAACAGCACTATCAAACTAAATTCAATAGCACATCAAAAGAGTCACATACCATGACCAAGTGGGATTTATCTTTGGGATGCAAGGTTAGTCCAACACATGCAAACTAATCAATGTGATACACAATACAAGCAGAATGAAAGACAAACATTACATCATCATCTCAAAAGGTGCAGAAAACACTGACAAAATTCTATATCCAATCGTGATAGATAAAATCTCTCAAATTTCTACACAAGAAAGGCCATCTATGAAAAATCTACAGCTAATATCATAACCAATGAGTTACAACTGGAAGATCTTCCTCTAAGACCCAGAACAAGGCAACGATCCCCACTCTCACTACTGCTATTCAACACTGTCCTGGAAGTCCTAGCCAGAGCAATCAGGCAAGAAACAGAAATACAAGGTATAGAAATTGTAAAGAAAGAAGTAAAATTATATATTTGCAAGTGAGAAGTTTGGGGGTAGGGAAGGAAAAAATGAACAAGATGGGATTGGGAGGGAGACAAACCATAAGAGACTCTTAATCTCACAAAACAAACTGAGGGTTGCCGGGGTGGATAGGGTGGTTGAGTTATGGACACTGGGGAGGGTATGTGCTATGGTGCATGTTAAAAGTGTGTAAGACTGAGGATTCACAGACCTGTACCCCTGGGGCTAATAATACATTAAATGTTAATAAAAAATTAAAAATAAAATAAAATTCAAAAAAAATTATCTATTTGCAGAGGGGATCATCATATATATAGAAAACCATAAAGACGCCACAAAAAACTACTAGAACAAATTCAGTAAACTTACAGGATATGATATCAACATACAAAAATTCTCATTTCTAAAGAATAAGGAATGAACTGGAGCACCTGGGTGGCTCGGTGGGTTAAAGCCTCTGCCTTTGGCTCAGGTCATGATCCCAGGCTCCTGGGATCGAGCCCTGCATCGGGCTCTCTGCTCAGCAGGAGCCTCCTTCCTCCTCTCTCTCTGCCTACTTGTGATCTCTGTCAAATAAATAAATAAAATCTTAAAAAAAAAAGACTAAGGAATGAACTATCAAAAAAGGAAATTAAGAAAACAATTCCATTTACAGTAACAACACAAAGAAGTTTAAGACCTCTATGTGTTGAACATTATAAAACATTGATGAAGGAAATTTTCAAAGACACAAATAAATGGAAAGACATTTTCAAAGACACAAATAAGTGGAAAGACATTAAATTTATTAAATGTTATATTAAATTTTAATATTAAATATAAATGTTATATTAAATATTATAAATTAAATTTATTAAATTATTAACTATCTTTCCATATATGTGTTTTTGAAAATTTTCTTCATCAATGTTTTATAATGTTTGTAGACTGGAAAAATATCGTTAATATGTCCATACCACTCAAAGCAATGTACATATTTATTGTAACCCTTACCAAAATCCTTCTAATGACACCGTTTACACATATGAAAAAATTGAAATAGAATTCATATGGAACCACAAAAGACCACAAATACTAAAGCAATCTTGAGAACAATAAAACTGGAGACATAATGCTTTCTGGTCTGAAATTACATTACATAACAACCAAACCACATAAAAACAGACAAACCAATGGAACAGAAGAGAGAATCCAGAAATAAACTCACACATTTACAGCCAACTGATGTTCCGCAAGGATGCCAAGAACACACAATGGAGATAGGATACTCTTCAACAAATGGTTTTGAGAAAACTGGATATCCACATTCAAAAGAATGAAATTATATCCCTATCCCACACCATACACAAAAATCACCTCAAATGAGTTAAAGAATTAAACTTCAGGCCTGAAACTACAAAACTCCTAGAAGAAATGGGAAAAACATCTTGATATTTGTCTTGGCCATAACTTTAGATAGACACCAAATTACAGGGAGCAAAAGCAAAAACCGACAAATGGGTCTACATGAAATTAAAAAGATTCTGCACATCACAGGAAACCACCATGTGAAAAGGCAACCCATGGAATGGGAAAAAATGTTTGCAAATCATATATCCAATAAGGCATTAATATTCAAAATATATGAGGAACTCCTACAACTCAACACTAAAAATATAAATAACCAGATTTAAAATGGGCAAAATACCTAAATGTCACTTCTTTAAAGAAGAAATTCAAATGGCTAACAGGGACATGAAAAAGTCCTCAACATCTCTCATCAGGGAAATATAAGTCAAAACCACAGTGAGGTTTCACGTCATGCCTGCTCAGTTGGGTATTATCAGAAAGACAAAAATAGTGTTCGTGAAGATGTGGAAAAAGGGAGCCCTCATACACTGCTGATGGGAATACGAATTAGTACAAACATTGAAAACAGTATGGAGATTCTGCAAAAAATTAAAAGAACTATCAAGTGATCCTGTAATCCCATTTCTAGGTCAATATTTCAAAAGAATTGAAAGCAAGATAGCAAAGAGATAGCTGCACTCTCGTGTCCTGCGCAGCACTATTTAAACTATAGAAATAACCTAAATATCTCTCAGTGGATGAAAGGATAAAGAATATCACGTTTCCTTTATCCATTCATGTAAGTATGTTTTTATTTATGTATAATGTAATAATAGCCTTAAATAGGAAATCCCGCCATTTGTGACAAAATGAATGGAGCTGGAGGACAGTATGCTAAGCAAAATGAACAAGACACAGAAGAGAAATACACTGCATGATCTCACATGTGGAGTCTAAAATATCCTAAATTTGGGGCACCTGGGTAGCTCAGTCAGTTAAGGGTCTGCCCTTGGCTTAGGGTCCTGAGGTCCTGGGGTCGAGTCCTGCATCGGGCTCCTAGCTTGGCGGGGGTCTACTTCTCCTTCTCCCCAACTTGTACATGCACCTGTTCTTTCTCTCTCTCAAATAAAAATATTCTTAAAAATAAAATAGAATATTCAAATTCATAGAATGAAGAGTAGAATGGTGGTGGCTGGGAGTGGAGAGAGGGGGAAATGTGATGATGTTGGTCAGAATACAAAGTTTCAATAATGCAAGATGAATAATTTCTGGAGATTGTATGTACCTCATGGTGCCAACAGTTAACAATACTGCTATTTTATGCATATAATTTGCTAAGAGGATACATCCTAAATGTTCTCCCTAAATACACACTACCTAAGTAATGTATGTATTAATTAGCTTGACTGTGGTGATCATTTCACAATATACACACATATTGCAAATGCCAAATGTATAATTTAAATATGTACAATTTTTATATGCCAACATCATCCCAATAAAGCTGTTTTAAGAAACACTAAAGGATTATAAAAAAGCACCATGGACAGCTATATGGCAACAAATTAGATAACCTAGAAAAAATGGACAAGTTCCTGCAAACATAAAACCTACTAAGACTAAATCATGAAGAAACTGAAGTTCTGAATAGATCTAGAACTTTTAAGGAGACTGAAACCATCAGAAAGCTTCCAGCAAAGAAAAACCCAGGACCAGATGGTTTCACTGGTAAATTCTACCAAGCATTTAAAGAACTGACACCAATGTTTCATAAATGCTTCCAAAAAACTGAAGCACCAACTCGTGCTATAAGGTAAGCATTACCCTGACACTTAAGGACAGACACTACAAAAATTGAAACTACAGACCAATGTCCTTCATGAATAATGATTCTGAAATCAATAAAATACTAGCAAATTCAATTTAACAACATTTAAAAATGATTATACATCATAACCAAATGGAATTTATCCCCAGAAAGCAAGGATGTTTCAACGTTCAAAAATGAATAAATGCAACACACATTAGTATCATGAAGGGGTAAAGCTCACATGATCATTTCCACTGATGCATATCTGATAAAATCTAATACCCTTTCATGACAAAAAAGAAACAGTCAATAAACTAGGACTAGAAACAGACTACCTCAATGTAATAAACACCCATGAGGAAATACCACATGTAATGCTGAACTCAATGGTGAAAGACTGAAAGCTTTTCCCCTAAGATCAGGAATAAGACAAGCATGTCTGCTTTCAATACTTCTACTCAACACTGTACTAGAAATTCAAGACCATACGGTTAGGCCAATAAAAAAATAAAAATAAAAGGCAAATGAATTGGAAAGGAAGAAGCAAAGTTCTATCTTCTTGTAAAGTTGTAGGATACAAAAATCTGTTTTATTTCTATACACTGGTCATGAACCACCAAAAAAATTAAGAAAACACTTCCATTTATAATAGCATCAAAAACAATAAATACTTTGGAATAAAATGAACCATGGAGGTGATAGATCTGTACACTGGAAACTACAAAATTATAGAACAGGAATAAACTAAAGAAGAACTACAGAAATAGATATCCTATGCTCTTGAACCAGAGAATTTCATATCAAGATGACCATATTACATTAGAGGTTGAACTGTGTCCCTCAGAAAGATTACTTGGCAGCCGAATTCCTGGTACTTGGGAATGTGACACTATTTGGAAATAAGTCTTCACAGAAGCAATCCATTAATAGGAGATCATACATGATTACATTGGCCCCTAATGCCGTATGACTTGTGTCCTAATCAAGAAAATCTGGACACAAGCAAGGAGGAAAGACAACCATGTGAAGATGACAGTAAAGACTGTAATCATGCTGCTGCTACCAAAAGGTCTAACAGGCAAGGAAGGAACATATGCTAGAGATTTCAGAGAGAGCATGACCCTGCCAATACCTTGATTTCACAATCCTAGTCTCCAAAACTGTGAAAGAATAAAATTTGTTATTTTAAGCTACTTCATTATGGCAGAGGGGGAATGGGAAATTACTGTACAGAGACTATTTGGAGTGAAGAAGTTTTGGAAAATAGAGAGTGGTTCTGGTTGCAAAACACTGTGGATGTAACATGCCACTGAATTATACACCTAAAACAGGTTAATTTCCATAGACGGAATAGAAAAAGTTATCAGGATCTATCATGCAGGAAGCACCAAGCCCAAATTGTTCCACAGGGAATCCTACTAAACTTCAAGGCTTTCAGAGGCTACAGATTTCCTTTGCTATCTGAAAGTAGAGCATTCTTTTTTTTTTTTTTTTTTAAGATTTTATTTATTTGAGGGGCGCCTGGGTGGCTCAGTGGGTTAAGCCCCTGCCTTCGGCTCAGGTCATGATCTCAGGGTCCTGGGATCGAGCCCCACATCGGGCTCTCTGCTGAGCAGGGAGCCTGTTTCCTCCTCTTTCTCTGACTGCCTCTCTGCCTACCTGTGATCTCTGTCTGTCAAATAAATAAATAAAATATTTAAAAAAAAAGATTTTATTTATTTGAGAGAGTGAGTGTGTGTGCACAAGTGGGGGGAGCAGAGGGAGAAGCAGGCTCCTCAGAGAGTAGGGAGCCCAACATGGGGCTGGAGCCCAGGACCCTGTGACTGCAACCTGAGCCGAAGGCAGACGTCTAACCAACTGAGCCACCCAGGTACACTGATCTTTGAAAAGTAGAGCATTATGAAACCTTTCATAAGCTGAAATGTTTGTGTAAAGCAAAGCAACTGCCATTAATTTATATGGAAAACATTTTAGTGTTCCCAGACCCAAAAAGTAACCTCTCCTAGGCTTGTCTGACATCTCAACACACACCTTCCTAACAAAAGCACAAAATAAACCAAGAAAAACCACACACATTCACAGACATGGTTCACAGCTATGGTGGCTTGACAAGATGCGGAGCAGATTTCCAGGGCAGGGTGGAGGGGGATGCACTCGGCAGGGCCACTCTCGCAGCTTGGGGTGTGCACTGCCTCTATGATGACCTGCTGCAAAACAAACGCTGAATGCTATCTTCGCTTTTTACATAAAAGTGAAAAATCCTCTTCGGATTTCTTTTGCTTAGCGGAAACAAATGGAGGTCTTTTGCACAAGTGGTGTCACACAAATTTTCAAAAAGCGGGGCACACCTGTATATAAGAAAAAACCAAAACCACAGAAGTGGGACACACTGAAACATCACCCTGAATAAAGCAGCATCATTTCAAACTGCCATATGCTGAAGGCACAGCTTACACCACCAGGAATGAGACAAAGACACCCACTCTCACGCATCATGGTATTGGAGATACTAGGCGGGGGGATAAAGAATGACAATCTTAACAGAGAAACAGAATCTGAAATTAGCAAATCAAACGGCTGCTACTGGAGACAGAGAAAACACAAAAGTATAAATTATTAGAAATAACAGAAGGAAATAAAGTGGGCCCAGAAAGTTAAAGGCAGTTCTTGGGAAGTAATTTGGGACAGGGAGTCGAGTGGAGAAGAGACATGCACTTAGGTGTCACCATTTATTATGAAGAAAAAATTGTAACAATTCCTCTCCACTACGCTGCCCTCCACCTTAATAACTTTGCTCCAGCTCAGTTGCTTTTTCTCCAGGGGACTCTAAGCAAAAGGCTACTCCATGAAAAAGGATTCTCCCTTTTCACCATCAAAGGGTTTGACATATCCTTCATCCTCTGTCTCTCCTTGATTCCTTCTCACATCCCTCCTCTCCTTTCTCTGCCTGGAGTGGGGGCTTCCCTAGCTCTTCTGGTATCTGGATGCTTTTCCACACACACCTATCAGTTACTGGTATGTTTACAGAGAATCCTCGATTCCTGTATCTCCCCTCACAAAAACAAAAACAAAAGACCAGCCACTGTTAAGGAAAACCCCAGTTCTACCTCCCCGGGAAAAACCCAGTCCTTCGCTGCTGGGAATCTTTCTCCTGGGTCTCCTTTACGCCTCACAGAAAACACTGCACTTCTAACACTTCTGGTCACCGAATGTGCGGGAATTCGTCCCTGCAACAAAAACTAAGTCACACCGTATCTCCGATACCATGCACCTGGAGAGAGTGGCGGATTCCAGCTGAAGAGATCAGTCCCACAAGACTGCTCCCACCCTACTTCAGATGCCAAGAGCAAGTAGTTAAGCCCCCAGCTTACCCACCACTTGTCTGATTTGGCTACAAATCAGAGGGGCTCCCATGACCCCCTCCCTCAAGTTGGATTCATTTGCTGGAGTGGCTCACAGAAACACTTACTTTTTTACCAGTTTATGAAAAGATGATAAATAGTACGGATGAGAAGCCAGATGAAGAGATACATATGGTGAGGTCTGGGGGGGAGGGGATCCAAGTGCAGGAGCTTCTGTCCTTGCGGTGTTGGGGTCCATCTCTCCATACCCCTACTACTGGGGTTTTATGGAGGTTTCCTCATGTAGATGCATCAACTCACTCCGTTTCCAGTCCCTCTTCCCCCTCTGGAAAATGAGGCAGGAGCTGAAAATTCCAAGCTAATCATGGTTTGGTCTTTCAGGGGACCAGCCCCAACTGGGAGCCATCTGATCACCCAGCCTAAAGCGCGTCATTAGAACAAAAAATGATCCTAGTATTCTTCTCACTTAGAATGTATGTACAAGGGTTTCAAGAGCCCTGTGTCAGGGGTGGGGGTCAAAGGCCAAATGTTGGAACAAAGGAAACTTCTAGAGTTGTTACTTAGGAAATGACACTGCTTTCAGAAGCTCTGCGTCAGGAGCTGAGGGCAGACCAATACATATGCTCAACCATCCCAGTCCCCTGACTCTGGTAACCCCTCACCATACTGGTATCCTGTTGTTCTCATGGCACTCCTTGAAACCAGCTTTCTTATGGGTTTGGTGACCTGTTTAGTGGTACGCATCGCTTTCAAAGCTAAGTTCTTTGAAAGCAGACACCTTGAATGTTTACACTCTTCCTCAATAAAAGCAGTTTCTGAACAGGAAGTCGACAAATGTCTGAATAAAGAGGTGAACAAAAGCTATGTACTGAGCACCTACATTCATCTATTCCCTTGACGAACATGTCAGTGACCCCACCTTATTAAAAAAAAGTGTTTTGAAAAGAAACTCACCCAACTGCACGGTGTTCAAAGTGGGAATGCTGAAGCAAAATGAAAGGGACACTGGGTAAACAGACCAAAAGGAAAAATGCTGGGAGACTCTCTCTTTTTATATCCAGCACTAAAACAGCACCTGCAGGATCGATTTTTGACCGGTGCTTTTCGATGTAATGAGTAAGGGAGCCCCAGTTGGATCCAGGAATAGGAGTCCCCACTACAGTGTTTGTTGTCTTTTCTCTTGTTTTCACAGTTTTCTTCAAAGCCACACCATCGCTCGGGAAATCCACTGCCACAGCTCCAGGATCCACTGTTGCCCCTCTTTCCCATCAGGTCAGCTGCGCATTCTCGTAAGTCAGGCCACTGAGGTCGAGTTAGTCAACTCCATGTCGGCCCGCTGTAGTGCCTGCAACATTTCCTGCAACTTGGCATGCACGCGGGCGAGCTCCACTCTGTTGAGGTTCCCCCACCTGTATTCATCCAAGTACACAACACACTCAGCAGGGACAGGGTACTGCACACGCTTCAGCTCCTTCAGCCCCGCTAAGTGCTGCAGCACGTTCATGATGCCTGAGGTGGAGATGACGTTGTCGTAGAATACCAGAGAGCGGAGGCAGGAGCAGCTGCACAGGGCAGGCAGCAGGGCTTGGAGCTGGGCTTCTTTCAGCCGGCAGCTTCTCAAGTTCAGGTGCTGCAGAGTGCCTGACACCTCCCCCAGCAGAACCTCGAGGGGCCCAGGAACCATTTGGGATAGGTTATTGCCACAGAGGACCAACTCCTTCAGGTGGGTGGCATGAATGCTCTGGGACAAGTAGGTGATGTCATTCTCAGTAAGCCTACATCCATTAATCACCAGTGTCTCTAGTGGTTTTTGCAGGCCACTGTGGAGAGACAAACACCGTTTACTCCTTGGAAATTAGAGTGTACACTAGATGCATTTGGAAAAGATCCAGAAATCTGGCCTGAGAAATTTGCACTACGCCTACCTCAGTCTGGATGCAAATGGTAGGAGCCATCTTTTGCAGCAGTTAAGAACACAGAGCTTGGAGTGAAACATTTCTCCATTTCCCACAGGACCTCTCTATTTTCAGAGTATGGTGTCGGGCACCCCTCTTAGCTTCCTAACAAGCCACTTTGACACAGTTACCGCTCATGCTCCATAAAGTGTAAAATTAATGAAATTTAGATATAACTCCTACTCATGGTAAGGCCTAGATTCTACTCAGTAGAAGGTTCAGGAAGATGGTTCCCCATGCTTCTATTTACTCAAAGACCCGTGCCCCAGGAGAACAGCTCCCTATTCCAGGGCGTACCACAGAGAAATCTGAGACATTTATAAGGAGAGTCAGTTCACCAAATCAGCTCAGCTTAGATGTTGTGGGAGGCAGTTTCCTCCCTCAAACACCACCCTCACAACTTACCATCCTTATTCACCTTCTCTACATAAACTCTAGACAGATTTTTTTCAAGGCTGCATATCCATTCTTAGCTAAATGCTTGGCACAGACTAAGAGCATGAATGAATGAATGAATGGAGTGAGCGAATGAATGAGTGGATGAGATGACAATTTCAGACCTGCCTCTTTCTCTTCTATAGCAGCCACCAGCCCCTGGCTGGCCCAGGACCACCACCCTGGAGTCTGGGTCCAGCAGCAACTCTGTGGACTCACAGAAGGGAAGCCCGAGCTTGTCTCTGCTCCAATGCAGCAATGCCCAGAGCGGCGTCCAGGTGTCCTGGCCTGTGTACCTTCAGAGGACTTGCCGCACACTCACCTCAGCATCTTCTGTAGCTGGCCTGAGAGACAGCCAAAGATGAGATGGAGCTTCTGGAGGTGGCCCAGCGGACTCAGCAAGGAGAAACAGTCTGCAGGGAAATCCCAGGGGATGTCATTCATGATGAGGTGGCCCAGGTTGCTCATCTGCCCTACATGGGTGAAGAACTGGATCAGGTCCGACCGGAAGCAGAACCTGCTCCTGTGATGAAGCCTCACCTCTCGGATGGTCTCCAGCTCCAGCATTCCCAGGATCTCGACGAGGCTGCGCAACGGCACCTGGTTGATGACCAGGGTCCGACAGCGGAGGCGCAGACAACCATGGCTCTTCTCGACTCTCTGCAGTATGTATGAGGGGAACCCCGACAGGTGGAAGAAGCCGAACAAACCGCCGAGGAAAAGGTCTGTGTGGATTTCCACAGGTTCTCGGTGATGCGGAGGCTGTTCTTTGGAACTGGGCGCCAACGGGTCTGCCTCTGGCTCTTCCAGCATGTGTTTGATGACAAAGGGGGCAGGAGTCGTCTCAGAGCACTCCTCCCAGTTGGAGTGCTCAAAGTCATGGGTAAAATCCAGCACCTTCAGCTTCGATCTCCTGCAGGGAATGAGGAGGACAGTAGAAACTGGGACTTTCAGGCCAGTACAGCAGAGCTGGGAGGAGACCAGCAGCAGTGAACCCTGGGAAGGGCCTCTGGGCCAACCAGCAGCCCTGCCTGCTGCCCTGTACCATGCATTCAGAGGGCCCTCCTCAGTGCCCACCTTTTTATACACTCTGGGGATACCACCCGGAAACCTAGCCACCCCCTTAACCACCTCAGCAGCGTGATCGGCTCTGAACTGCACCAGGGCTGTCTTCTCAGAGGGACCCTGAGCAATGGCTCAAGGCTTCCCAATGATTGACATTGTACCTGGTGGCACATGCCTAGGCCCTGCATCCCTGAATCTAGCTCCCGCTTCCTCAGTCACTGCGCTACTATCAGCACCCTGTCTTTCCAGTTACCTGGGGCAAGCATCACTGGTAGGAACCAATTCCAGCCCATCTAGGACAGCTTCCAAGAGGTCTTGAGTTATTGACTGATCTCTTAATGATCCAAGACGGAGGCAGGGGAAGGGCCAGGCCTGCACCATTGCTGTCACGGTCTTTGTGTGTCCCCCATCAAAAGCTGCCGTGGACAGTTTTGGGAAGAGACCCACAGGGAGCTTCTCCAGGGCACGGACAGCTGAATCCTCATCATTCAGGAGGCTCTGTGCTGCAAGATCCAAGAGGCTGAGAGGGTCTTGTCCACTCATCTCCACTGACCTGCTGCAAGGTAAGGGAAAATCCTCAGTGCATTTTCATGGTGCTCAGCCCTCCCTCTTTTGGGCCAGGACAACCCAGCCTCCACCACCCTTAGCAGGAAGTGAGATCCCCGGAGGTCCCCTACACTCCTACCATCCTACCACTTCTAGTTCTAAATCTGGAGCGTGCACACTCTCTCTCTCCCTCTCTCTGCTAGTGGCACCGGTGTCCCTTACCCTGATCCCAGCTGGCTGAAAGGAGGCTAATTAAGGCTTTATCTCTGTTCCTTATTGAGCTTCACAGAGCATAAATTTTTCCAAAGTTAGTTTCTCAAACTTTCCCCAAGATCATCACCATCTCCAACATGATTTTAAGGACTGGACAACCATCTCTTTCCCTAGTCCAGCAGCAAGAGGTCAGGTCCTGAGCTTTTGTTTGCCTTCTCTGCCAGGCAGGCCTTACAAAATGGTAATGGAAACTTTCCACATGTTCAGATCTGGACTCCTTCCTGCTCTATGCAGTGCATTCCTACTCACAATCCACCAGGCTTCAATGCAAATCAGAGACAAGAAAATTATTTTCAAAAAATCAGAAAGATCTAAAACTCCTCTTATGGTGCTAGTAAAATTTTGACACAAAATGTCAGAAAAAGATAAGAAAAAGCAAAATTAAAGCACCATCCCAAGTGTAAGTAGATACAACAGTCCTGGATAAAATACTAAGCAGAACGAAGCAGTGTTTCATAACCAAGCAGAATCACAGAGCGTTTCTTCCAGGAACAAAAGGGGAGTGACACATTGGAGAATCTATTACTGAACTTCTGATTACACTTGACGACTGAACATGAGTGCTCTGAGCTGCCACTTGAAAACCCAAATGAAATAAAGGAAGAGCTAAAACCAGAAGGTCAGAGAGGAGAAATTAGACACCCCTGCTCTTTAAGAAAAAAGCAAGTTTTGGAATCTAGAAAAAGGTGAATCAGAGGAACTAGAGTTCAGACTACAGAAGCTAAAACCTCAGCCTGTGTGGATGGTGAAGTCAGAAATCAATTGCAGAACCTGCAAAGGCCTCAGGAGTGACACCCACAAGCAGGGCCCTGGGAAAGGGCCACAGCGCTTGGCCAGCCCTGTGGAAGCAGTCTCTACAAACATATGGAATATATGCGTTTCCCTCCACCCCAGCACAGCCAGCAATCCACACCTGAGCCCCACCTTCCTCCAGTTCCCACCCTGACTCTGCAGCTCCCTGGAGCCACTCTCAGCCCTCACCCTACAGCAGGCCGCTCTTCCCAGGGGAACAAGGGGACTGGGAGTGAGCTGGTTTGGTAAATGATGATTTTAACCATCAAAACGCTGGACTATGACCTGACTGAGCATTTTCCGCCTATGTGTGAGTGAGAAGGGGCCTTGCTCAGAGCTGAGGCCGGGTAGGCAGCACCAGGCCCCTGTCACAATCCACCAATTGTTCTGATGGCAGAGCTCATCTGAAGGAGGCAGGGCCCTGGCTGCAGAACTGGCTATGTCTGAACACCGCCCCCCCCAAGCTTCTGAAATGGCCCACTTCTTTGAAGGAACAGCCCAAGGAAAACCACATGCTGGGACCCTCGGGGCGTCTCTGCCCTTGCCCCTCCTTCATGCCCCTCTCACTTGGTTAAGACTAGGTCCAGAGGGCGCCTGGGTGGCTCAATGGGTTAAGGCCTCTGCCTTTGGCTCAGGTCATGATCCCAGGGTTCTGGGATCGAGCCCCACATCGGGCTCTCTGCTCTGCAGGGAGCCTGCTTCCTCCTCTCTCTCTGCCTGCCTCTCTGCCTAGTTGTGATTTCTGTCAAATAAATAAAATATTAAAAAAAAAAAAAGACTAAGTCCAAATACCAAACCCTTCAAGGGGGATGTATATTCTACCGACATCTGCAGAAGACACAGAGAAGAGATTCCCCAAAACTCGGCAGTGAAAACTCACACTCTCAATCTCCCTTCCCCTCCCCTAAACCTGTCAGCCTTCCTGCCAAATGCCTTCCTTGGGAGGAGCCGTTTGCACCTCCAGCTTCTCCCCACTGAAGCCCCTAAGGGTCTCCCTGCTGCGCCCTCCTGAAGGACCTTCACCAAAATCCCTCTATACTGGAGAGAGATGCTATAAACATATATTCAACATGTCATACTGATTTTCTTAGGGCCTTCTCCTAGGTTCCAATGCATCGATTCTCCTCATCTTGTCTTCCCTCCATTATTCACTGTAGATTCCCTTCAAGATCCCTACCGTTGCTGCTGTCCTTGCTAGTGTGTCAGGTGGCCCGGCTCACACCTCATCTCCGAAGGGTCCGAGGCCCTGCACCCTGTGCCTCTTGCAGTGAGGGCTGTGGCACAACAAGGCAAGGGAGTACTGAGCCCCCGGGAGTCAAAATTTATTCCTCTCTATCCCCTGGTTTAAAAGCAGTTCTATTCTCTCCTAATCTGGGTCAATTACTCCCACCAAGATGGGGGCTCCTTTTTACCAGTTGGGTGCTGGACACAAAGAGGATAAAGTGTTCAGGTGCAGCTACAGCTTCTAACCCAGTGGGATTTTCTGCTTCACAATGGACGGTGGCTGAACCTAACCAACTTTATGACTTCGCGGGTCTGACAGAACTTCCTTCATGACAAGCAGTTCTGGCCATAGGGTCATGTCGTGTCCGATGGCCATCTGCCATGCCCACTAGCGCTACAGGAACTGCTTTATAAGCCCACGAGTCACCTCTGCAGACTTCGTGGCCTGGCTCCAGACCCCTAAGAAGGTATCTTTTCCTACCACTGATAACCCCAGTCCCCTCAGATTGACGACATCTTGTGGCCCAAGCACCACGGCTGCTTTCACGGCAGCTTGGACTTTGCTCCTCTGCAGAAAATGTTCCTAATCTGGGATACACTCGAAGTCAGTCTTTTGGGCACCCTGGTGGCTCAGTCAGTTAAGTGTCTAACTTCAGCTCAGGTCATGATCTCCAGGTCCGGGGATCCAGCCCGGTGTCCGGCTCCATGCTTAGTGAGAGTCTGCTTCTCCCTCTGCCCCTCCCAATTCCCCTGCTCATGTTCACAGACGCACTAATACACCTTAAAAAAATGGGGCAGTCTTTTGTGTCTGGTATACAGGCCAAAAAAGCGTTCCGAGATATGGAATATGTTGTCTCCAAAACCTGAAGAGTCCTACCAGGTGTCATGCTTCCTTCTTTGCCACGGGAGGTGCAAGTTGTAGTAATTCATCTTTTCCTTTGGATGGTATGACCCAGCATGTCCTGGGGCACTCCAAGCTCTTCTCATGCAGCAGATCCTTGAGTCTTCACAGGCACATCTCCAAGGATGCAATGCATGTTTCTTACCAAGGCTTCCAACATGTCAGCCATTTCTCACTAATCTCACTCGAATGACATGCAATCAGAGTAGTGAACTGGTGTGATATTCTGTGGATGCCGGGTTGTAGGTGGTCCAGATCTCTCTGAACTATGACAGAGGCAGGAAGGGCATAATCCTGGGGCAAAATTAAACGTAGACTCTCGCCTGTTCCATGTGAAAGCAGATGATACCTGATAGGGACAGAAATGAACACATTTGCCAATTAACGTTTGCATACCATATACCCGAGACTTCATTAATCCGGCTTGAGCAAGGCAAGCCCATCTGGAATGGCAGCTTCAGCTGGGGCTACTATCTGGGTGACTTTACAGAAATCTTGGCCAACTTCCAGGATGAACCTGCTTTCTGCAGGGACAGACTGCTGAATTAAATGGAAATATGACAAGGTCCACCACTCGAGCCCTTTGCATTCTTAAGAATGACTAAATTATCTGTCATTCCTCCTACCATGTGATACTGTTTTATATTTACTATCTTGATCAGGAATGGAAACAGGTACAGAGACCTCCACTTGGCCTCTCCTATCACAATAGTTCTTATCTCACAGATAAAAGACCCAATCTGGGTGCTGCATTGACTTCCAAATATTCTATTCCAATCAGGCATTTGTAAACTGGGCAATGACACAGGGTTACCATTGTGAGCTGGATCCTGACCCAGGATTCTATTTATTATCTGGCTCCCTAGAGCCCCCCCCAATTCTAACAGTGGGGGGGGGCACAATTATGTTTTGTACATCCAGAAGTAATATCAACTCTGACTCTATGTCCAACAATATGTAATTTATTTATATATCGCCCTTTCCCTGGTTTGCTCCTCAAACTGCTTGTATATTCCAGTTCCCCTCATTTACATTTACCCATGTGTGGTAAGCATTGCCCAAAATGACCACGATGATTTTTGCCTCCTGGTATCCATTCATGCCCTTGTGAAGTCCCCTGCCGCACTGAATAAAGCAGACCTGTGATCATCTGTGGAAATTATAGTGTGTGACTTCCAAAATTAGGTCATAAAAGGCACTGTGACTTCCACCGTGCTTCCCCCTGGATCACTTGCTTTCATGTCACAGAGACACCCAAACGGCCTTATGGAAAGGCCCACGCGGCAAGTAATGAAGGGCTTTTGTCAAAAACTGACTGGGCATGTGAGGGAGCTGCCTTGAAAGTGGGTATCCAGGCCTAACTGAACCTTCAAATGACTGCAGCCCCAGCCCAGGTCTTGCTTGCATCCTCAGACACACCAATGAGCCAGCACTACCCAGCTAAGCCACAGAAACCATGTAAGATAACAAAAAGAACGAATTAGGCTGCAAAGTTTTGGGCTTACTTATTGCACACCATCAGGTAACTGAAATACTGAGTAAACGTGCATAAATTCCGTTGAGAAAATTTATTGAGTCCCCTTGCCATAGAGTTTTGTGGTCCTTTAAGGCGTGGTTCCTTTATCTCTCTTCTCAGCCTAAGCACTCTCCTGCTGTGTTATGCTGGGACAAGCCCTACCTACATGCCAGGAGGAAACTGGGGAAGACAGCAAGAAAAGCGTATTTTGTCTTACTGAAAATGCCCCTGCAATGTATTCAAATAGAAGATTTAGTGGGCTTTTTTTTTTCAGGTAGGCTCCACACCCAGCATGAGGCCAGAACTCACCGCCCTGAGATCAAGACCTGGGCGGAGACAGAGTGGGACGCTTAACCAACTGAGCCACCCAGGCACCTCAAGATTCTAGTTTTTAATAGGGTGAGTTGGCCCACTTACTTCCATGTCAGAGGGTTAAGGAGAATCTGTGAATTTCAGATCACGGGGCTTCAATGCAAGTAACTCTATCAATATGCCAAGGTGCCATTCTTTCCCAACCAGGATGATTTTGGTATAGCAGACCTGCCCTGATTGGGAATTCAACCTCCTTTGGAACTCTACTTCCCTGCAGATTAAATCCCAGCCAGACCCTTAGCTCTTCTCCCCTGCACCACATCCTTCCCCCTCCACCCCCCCAAGATGAAGGCCTCTTTGTTTGCTACCAAGGAGATCCCGAGGGTGGCTTTCAATTGCCAATTGGCTCTCTGGCTTTATCCTTCCCTATGGCGTCAACCCAGCCTAGCACATTCAATCCCACAGTTCTCTTTTCCTAATTACTAATAGGTCATGCTTTCCAAAATGATTCACCTAGTGTGCTGGCTAGTGCACTCCTATCTGTGGGCATCCTATCCCAATTCACCACCAGCTCAAGCTCTAACTCTAGGGCTGCCATCTTGTGCCTGGGCTACCTGAGCTCCACTCCCTTCCTCCTAATGCCAGCAGGTGGTGAGCTGTGTCCAGACGCAGGGCATGGCCAGATGTCAGGGGTCATCCCATCCCTGTAGGTCCCGATGGTGGGGCCTTTCAGGTGCCCTCTGTCCCACTGCGTTGGTGGCAGTCTCCGGAGGGCACCCCGCCCCGTGGCGGTCTTTGGTCAAGGTCTGTAAGAGGCAGCGCAGGTGGTTACAGCAAGAAAGAACTGCTATCTTGGCCCTGGGGTAAGAAGTTTGCACCCACCTGGAAGTCCGCCCACTCGACTTTCCTTTGGAACCTCTCCGGATCCCCCATCAAGCAAAGGACACAGGAAGCATCCCGCATCCGGCGCAGCCACCTGAACCGCAGGAGAACGTAGGAAGACCGGGGCCCAGGCAGCTTCAGATTCCGGCGTTCTGAGCCCTCCTTGGTGCGGGAGCCCTGGGCTCCTGTTCCACATTTTGACGCTCCACGCGACCCCAGAGCCTACGAGGCAGCTGAGAAGGGCGACCTGGGGACTGAAAGCACTCTTAAAGGGCTGGAAGGCAAGACTCAGAGCCTAACTGCAGCTCTCGAAGTTTCCTGAGGCGCGGGTAGCTTCCTGAGTCACGTGGGGCACGGGCTCAGAAGAGGGTTGGCAGACTCACACAGGTCACGTGGGCAGGTCCCCCTCACCCTCACGCTGGATCACGTGAGAAGCCGGGCCGGCCCAGCTCCCCACACCTTCTACGGGTCACGTGGTCGGGGTGGGGCCTGCTTCCTGCTAAGGGGAACTTGGGAGAGGGGGCGGGGCCTGCTCTCTTAAAGGGATCTTGGGGCCTGATCCCTTCATCCTGGTCACGTGGGCAGGACCGTGTTTCTTCACTTGGGATCGCGTGTAAGGTGGCGGTTAGGTCCTGCTCGGCTCACCCCTGGTCTCCTGGTTGGCAAGTGTGCTGGGAAGGGCTGAGAAGTAGCCTCGGACTGCAGTCTGTGGGTCGTATCACCAGTGCGGGCTTAGAAACCTGGAGGGCTGAGTGAGATCGGGTCCCAGGCCTGTTGGAGAGACCGAGGAGGGGGCATGGAGGACCCTGGAGGCGTTTGGACCCTGGAAAGGTTCTTCTGGGAATTGGTCAGGAAGTGCTTCTAAACCTGAGAGAAGGGTCTCTGCGCACCGCCAAAGTCCCAGCACTTGGCTTAAGAATTAAAGGTGGCCCTGCCCCAGTGAGCAGTTTGAAGACACCTCCCCATCTTTTACCTTGTATTTTGGTTCCCCAGTGGAGTCCCTAAGGGTCTGCAACAGGCCTACTCTGAACCATGTTTTGTAGAGAGAGCAGGTTCTCAACCTTTTCCCCTAAGGGCATGAGATGCCTGAAAGAAGTAACTACCTCTTAAAAGACGTTTGTCCAGTGCCAGGCACCCTGTCAAGGGCTTGCTGTACCTTATTTCCTCCCAAGAATCCTGCTGGAAGTTCCACACACACCCTTCCTTTTCTCCTGTCTGACCCATATAGTTTTCTCCTACTGGAGCATTCTTTTTAACTTCATTAATGTCCATTGAGGATGTGTTACATATATTGTTCATTCTGAGACCCTGAATGTAAACCATTCCTGTGTACTTCTTAGAATAAAAATATTTGTAGGCATCGCCTCAGATGCATTCGATGATAATTCTGTATAAGATAAGACTGCTTCAAAATAGAACAAGGGCTTGGAAATAAGGGTGTACAGATCCACCCTACGGTGACCTATTGAGGATCATGAGGGCATCAGGTGCCCTTCTG
This sequence comes from Meles meles, assembly GCF_922984935.1. Lineage (NCBI taxonomy): Eukaryota > Metazoa > Chordata > Mammalia > Carnivora > Mustelidae > Meles > Meles meles. The sequence goes on along the minus strand of NC_060077.1, from coordinate 30,672,793 downwards.
GGCATTCTTAATGATGTGGTCAATAGATTACAAAGGAATCACTCACGTTTTCATTCATTTTTGTGAAGATGATGCTTTCATTTTCTCCTCCAGCCTAACCCCAGCTGTGGCCTTGGCCACACAAGGACCTGGGCTTGAGGCAGGACTGAAATCAGGGATCAGAGAGATTAGCGTGGAGGCCACACACTCACCCCCAGTGGGCGAGAGATGACAGTAGGGGCACCTGCACCCCCATCTGTGAGTTCTCAGACATGTTCTTCCCTCCTCTAGGTGTCTAGAATTAGGTTGCACAGACTCTGCTGCTCCCAGGATCCGGGACCAGGACCAGGACACTCCTTACTTCCCTATGTCAGGGACCCCTCCTTTTTGTGGGTCTAAGTGTATCTGTTAGAACCATCACCCCTGGGTTTTATCTTGGTTTCTTGCTGGACTTAGAGGTTCTGAATCACTTTGTTTCAAAGTAAACATCCCCTTTCCCACTGAGCTCACCTGAGCCCCAACTGTGGCTTCTGAGGACACGGAGAAAGAAAATGTTTAAACATTAGGTGATAAGCACTTTGGGTAAAGATACAGAAGCACCCTTCTTGAGTACCTGTCCAGCTCCCGGCAGAACCCAAGAGATGTTCCTTCTGTGGGCATCCTCGTGGTTACCTCTTGTAAACCAAAAAACCTCAGCTAAAATTATTTGCAGCAGCTGAGGCTGGGCACCCTCCTCTGACCTTGGCTCTTACCCAGAACTCCAAACCCCTTTCCTTCACCAGAATAAATGCAACTCCAATAGTCTGCAGGTATAATGTATTGTCTTCACAGGGGACAGAGGAGAAGTTCCCAGGGTAATGGCAGTGAGCGAAACCTCATTCCACTCTCCATGAGCCAATCTCCCCTTCCTTCCCCCAGCCTGTCAGCCCGGACATGCTCCTTTATTGGCAGGAGCCATTCACACCCCTAGATTCTCCCAAAAGAAACTCCAAATTAGGGACGCCTGGGTGGCTCAGCTGGTTAAGTGTCTGCCTTCGGCTCAGATCACAATCCCAGAGTCCTGGGATCGAGTCCCAAATCAAGGTTCCCTGCTCAACAGAGAGTCTGCTTCTCCTTCTGCTGCGCTCTCTTCCTCTCTGTCAGATAAATAAAATCTTAAAAAAACAAAAAAGGAAAAAACTCCAAATGATCTCCCCACTCAGCACCAGCAGGAGCCTCTCAGATGCCCCTCTTCCAGTTGAGGTGGATGTTGTAAATAGCATGCCATTTTACCCGCCACACTGATTTTCTCATGACCTTAAGTTCCAATGCAGCTTTTCCTCTCAATTTTTAGTCCAAAGCCTATCAGTCTCTGCCCAGCAAAACATTGGGGATGGGGAAACTAAGGTTTTTGATTTCCCCTGAACTTACTAAATTTCAGGCACTTTTCCTAATCTAGGTACCCCGGGGTTTCAGACACCAACTGTGGCATGAACTTGGCACATGATCAAGGTGAGGGAGTTCCTGCTGGAAAAGAGACTTCAAGTAGACACTGGGCATATAAGGCAAAATGAAAACAAAAACCCTGAAAACCAGTGGGAGGAAAATGATTAATTGATGCTATTGTTAAAATTGGTTCTCTGTAGGGAGGAAAATTAAGACAGACTCTGTACCACATGGCATTAAGAAAGAAACCCAAAGGGGATTAGAGTAAAGCTATAAAGATAATGAGTAATCTGCAGGAGAACATTTTTTTCTGTAACCTGGAGGTGCTGCTTGAGCATGGCACTAAGCAAGGGGAAGCAAGTCAGTGAATATCAAACTAAAATTTTCCATCCAAAAAGATAAAAGAGACAACTGTAAATGTCGGATTATAAACTGGGACAATAAATTTTTAAGGCAGTTGATTAAGGTCTGGGAAATGAGAAAACCCCAACCAAGGGAGGGAAAATGGATCTCATGGAAACATACAGACATATACATGGGCAGCTCCCAGAAGGCTAAAGGGTAAAGGCCAAAACCACGCCTTCATGGTAATAACAATGCTGAAAATTAGAGAAAAAAAATCTGTGAACGCGGCAGAGATTAGGAAGGCCTGACAATGTGGGTGGGGATGGGACAATGTGCAACGTTCTGGGAGCAACCCGTCAGGATGAGTGAAATGTGTCCTTTCATCCCTTCCAGCTGGCAGCTCCTTTCTCACGTGGAGTGCTGCTGGGCATGCTCCCTGTCTCCCCAGGGCCCCCCTCTGTTTTGTGGGGAGATGTGAGGTGCATGTGACCTCAGGGTTGGTCAGTCTTCAGGGCAGCAAGAATCACGGAAGGATCACTGAGGAGCCTTAGACACCATGAAAGCCTGAGCCCGCCCAATGGTTCTTGTGCCTTCGGTTTGAGAGCTGTTCCGACAACAGGATGACTTCTGGAAATGCCTTCCTGAAGTTTCGCCTACAGACAAGCAAACGGAACACAAGTGTACATCTTGATGGGCGCTCACCAACTGAACTTTGCTGTGTGACTAACACTCAGATAAAGAATTAGAATATGCCCATGGTTCCATTTCTTAGGCAGCAGATTTTTAAGAGAAACTCCCACATGATTCTAACAAGCGGTAAGTAAGATTTCCAGAAGTATTACACAGGGCAGGGTTTTCCAAACTTCGTGGTGTCTTGAAGTCACCAGGGATCTTTAAAAAACATTGATGCCTGGCTTCAACCCCCAGATGTTCCAGTGTAATAGGTATGGGTGAGACCCAGTCATCCTGTTAATGGAGTACTAGACAGCCGTAAACATAGATCTCTACACATATGGTAGAGTTAAAAAAAAAGTGACAGATTGGCTGGGCACTGCATAACAATAACATTGGTGCAAATTTAAAATACTCATAAAACCACTATCTTTTTCCTTTTTTAGAGAGAGGGAGAGAGCCCACTTGAGCAGGGGTGGAGGGGCAGAGGGAGAGAGAGAATCTTGAGTCCAACTCAGGGCTCAATCTCATAACTCTGAGATCATGACCTGAGCCGAAATCAAGAGTCAGATGCTTAACTGACTGAGCCACCCACATGCCCCTTTTTCCCCAAGATATATATGTGAGCAAGAGAAAGTTGGTGAGCTCCTGACAGCTGGGACCCTGCCTGGTCCTATCAATCAGGTCTTGGGCTGCTGGGAGTTGGCCCAGCCCTGCAGCACCCAAGAACATAAACAATTTTACAGTACAACAGCGTCAGACAAGGTCAGTGATGGATCAAGACAAAACAAGATCATAACGCAGTCATATCTGAACACAGACAAAACACGAGCTGTTGTTCAAACCACAAAATGACCATACGCTCCCCCACCTTGGTTGGCTCCTATGGGTGCCTGCTTCCCTACCAGCTCTAGCTTTATACATGTCTTATGCTCCTCCTCTCAGGTTAGAATTAGGACACTCTGCAATGATAGAATCACCCCGCCTTCCTGACAGCATCCAACCACCCAGCAAAGTCCTTCTTCCTTGAATCCTCTCCAAAATTCCCGAAAGCAAACCCAAATCCTATAATTCTTTCCTAACACCCTCTAGCTGAGCCACCCCACCATTTCCCAGGATATCCAGTATCCGACATTCCAACAAGTCCATAAATCCAGCCTTGTCTGGCTACAGGTGTATGCTGGAGGTCTTTGTCTGGAGAACATTGACGAGTACCCAGGATCACAAATAAATCTAATTGTAATCGAAACACAGTTACCACGATATTAGAATGAACAAATATATGAGACTATAGCAGCAGGTCTAATCTAATAATTACCAGAATTTAACCTTATGGATAAGTGTAAACTGTGTTTGGAAATTGGTCAACAACTAACTATAACATGATGTGAACGTTACTGCAGTTTCCCTTGGCGATAAATAGGTATTGCCAAGACTGCCGTGGTCTCATGCCTACATTCGCCACAGAAGGAACTGCTAAATTTTAGTGAGAGGTGAGTTGTAATAAAAGTATGCAATTTAACCCTCCCAAGTACACAGCCCGCAGAATTCTACCTACCCCAAGCCCCGTTGAAGCCAGGTGCTGGTGCGCGCTCATCTTGATCGGCAGGGGGCGCTGTGTCCTGAAAAGAATACCGTCTCCCGTCAGGGGACCTCTCAGGGGATTCTAAGGTAGTTGAACCAACATAGTCTTCACTGGGGTGTGACTGATCGCAGCTGTACCCTGCCAGGACCAACGGGGTCCTAATGGGGCCAGGAGCACCTGCCCTGCCCTCCACCCCTACTGAGGCGGCTCCAGGAGGCCAAGTCCCTCCCCCAGACCATGCTCAGACTGGCCAATCAGGAAGCAGCATCTTTCTGCATCTCTGCCCCCACGTAGGTGTTAGTAAGTTTTAGATGGATCCGAGGGACCAGCCCCTGCTGTGTACTGTGGGCCAGAGCTCTGCGGTACCTCCACCACGGCCTGACCTCTCTGCTCCTCCTCACCTTCCTCTCTCTTCGCCCACGTGACCTGCAGATGGCGTCTCAAGAAACAGCCCCTGGGCTTCTCTCTTGCCTTCCTCTGCCTTCAGTGTGGCTCTCAGCTCAGGGAGCCGGGACTGTTCTCTGAGTCTCCCTCCCTCCCGGATCCTGGACCCAGTTAGTGCTGACCCAGCCAGTCTCAGTGACTGGTTCTGAGACACAGGTCACCATCTACTTGATAAAATCAGAGGGTGACACGGAGTTTGGCACAGTGTTCTTCATGGACAAACCTCCCACAACATGTACAAAATGGAACTCGGTTGGATCAAAACCTAAAGCTAAAGCTATAAACCCTTAGAAGGAAACATAGAAGCAAATCTTTGTGGCCTTAAATCTATTTCTTAAACACGACCCTAAAACCACACGCAACAATGAGACAGATCAATGGGGTTCATGAAAACTAAAGCCCATGTGCATCAGAGGACACTGTCCAGAAAGTGAAAATAAAATTCACAGCATGGGAGAGAATATTTGAAAATCTTGTAAGAGTCTATTGTCTAGAATATGTAAAGAATCCATAGAACCCAACAATAAAAAGACAAGCAACCCGACTTAAAAGTGGTCAGAGGACTAGCATAAACAGTTCCCCAAAGAAGATAGCCAAATGACCAATGAGCACATGAAAAGATGTTCAACATCACTAGCCATTCCACAAGGAGATGCCACTTCTCCAGTGGGATGGCTAGAGTAAAAAAGTTAGACAATAACTAAGATGAATGAGGTTATGAAGAAATGGGAACCCTTGTGCATTGCTGGTGGGAACATAAGATGGTGAATTTTATGCTGTGTGGATTTTATCTCAATTTTTAAAAATTGATTTCTACATCTCCCCCTTAACTAGATGAGATATTTAGCCCACTTGCATGCCAATTGCATTGATACTTCTCCCCAAAGTGTTTCTTCCTTCAGGACTAGGGTGTCAACATTTCTGAGGCTTTTATGACATAGACTGATTCTATTATGCAATAATATTATACTCTCTTGTTCATGAAATTTGGTTGGATATAGAATGCTAGGCTGAACTTCCCCCCTGTTCATTACACTGAAAATATTCCTCCACTTTTTTCTTGCATACAGAAGTATGTGTGCAGTCAGCCTGGTTCTTGTTCCTTTGTAGGTGATCTTTTCCTCTCTTGAAACTTCTAGATTTTATTCTTTTTTTAACCCTTAATTTTACTATACGTTCTGGTGTAGGGTTTTTCTTATCTCATCATGGGCCATTTCAAGCTGAGGTCTTTCATGTTCCTTTAATTTTGGTACATTTATCTTCTACTATTTCCTCAAATATTTATTTCTCTTGGGCTTTTCCTCTCCTTTTATATCTCTTACTAGCACTTCAGCTGCCCACCCGATGGCTTGAGATCATTCTGGGATCCTCTTTCTTACTCAACGATCCATCCTTCACCAAGTCGTACCAGTGCATCCCACAAAAGACATATATGATTATAGTTATTTGGAAAAACCTATCTTCCGGAAGACCCAGCCTTTTTTTCTCTTCAACTGGACATGGGGAGTTCATTTCATAGAAAAGCAACAGCAAGAGAATGCTGCAGACAGCTCTAGTACATCTAGAGTATAGCAGATAAAAAATGATTAATTGCTCATAATGGCAACACCAAACCACTGAAATGTACCAAAGTATTTTCTGAATCCAAAAAAATCAGATTATACTCATTATGGTTTTATTTTTTCAATTTTTAGAAAGATTTTATTCATTTATTTGAGAGAGGGAGAGAGCATGAGTGGGGTGGGAGCAGGGTGGGCAGAGGAAGAAGGAGAAGCAGACTCCCAAGCGAGCAGGGAGCCCCACTTGGGGCTCGATCCCAGGACCCTGAGATCATGACCTAAGTAGAAGGCAGATGCTTAACCGACTGAGTCACCCAGGTGCCCCTCATTATGGTTTTAATGTCCTTCTATATCTCAAAGTTCTAATACACTGATGTTTGGTAAACCAGATAGAACATTCAACAGCTAAGTCTTCTGGCCATACATAAACTTACTCATACACGTCTGGTATTTTGCCGCACAAATATTTTAAAATTCCAAATCCTTGATTAAGTGATGTATTGCTTGCATTCATTAAATATATTTAATAAAAAATTTATTTAGACTTCTCTATTATACAAAATTAAATGTGCAATTAAATTAGTAAAAAAGTGCTCACTGTGGTTTTATGGAACATTAATATTCTGGCCAAAATGTATATTAATGTACTCTGTGGTTTAGTAATATTGCCTTTTTAATTTAAATGTTCCCTCCTATTTTGTAACCAGCTTGGGGTGAGAGCAGGGTGCTGGTAAGAAATCTATGCCTTTATAATTCTTATAGATTCTTTTTTTTTTTTTTTTTTTTTTTTTTGGTCAGAGAGAGTGAGCACAGGCAGACAGAGTGGCAGGCAGAGGCAGAGGGAGAAGCAGGCTCCCTGCCGAGCAAGGAGCCTGATGTGGGACTCAATCCCAGGACGCTGGGATCATGACCTGAGCCGAAGGCAGCCACTTAACCAACTGAGCCACCCAGGTGTCCCCAGATTCTTTTCTTTTTCCCTTTATTTCATAGCTTAAATTCAGTATAAACCTTAGTGGTATCTTAGGCTTTGTGTATATTCTTACTTCTAAATAAGAGTAGTACTTTAGAGACACAGATTTTAAAATTTTTTAATTAATTAATTAATTAATTATGGCGGGGTCTGAATGCACGACCCTGAGATCAAGACCTGAGCTAAGATCTAGTGTTGGACCCTTAGGGACACCTGGGTGGGTTAAGTCAGTTAAGCATCTGCCTGTGCTCGGGTCATTATCCTGGGGTCCTGGGATTGAGGTCAGCGGGGAGTCTGCTTCTCCCTCTTCCTCTGACCCTCCCCTCTGCTCGTGCTCTCGCTCGCTCTGTCCCTCTCAAATGAATAAAGAAAAATCTTTGGGAAAAAAAGAGAAGAGTTGGACACTTAACGCTTAACCCACGGAACCACCCAGGCACACTGAGACCCAGCTTCTTTTTAAAAACGGTTTTTTGGGGGGACACCGGGGTGGCTCAGTCATTAAGCATCTGCCTTCGGCTCAAGTCATAATCTCAGGGTTCTGGGATCGAATCCTACGTCGGACTCCCTGCTTGGTGGGAAGCCTGCTTCTCCCTCTCCCACTCCCCCTGCTTATGTTCCCTCTCTCGCTATCAAATAAATAAATAAATAAAAACTTTAATTTTTTTTGGATGTATAATTGACATATTAGTTTTGTGTGTACAACATACTGGTTGAATGCTTGCGTATATTGTGAAATGATCACAATAAATCTAGGTACTATCCATTACCCTACCTAGCTACGAATTTTTTTCTTGTGTTGAGAACTTTGAAGATCTACTCTCTTGGGAACCTGCAAATATATAATATCCTCAGCTCCAGTCACCGTACTGTACCAGCTTTCTTCTTCGAGCTCACCACGGTTTGAAGTGATTACTTGAATTTTTAAGTTGCAAAAACTGAAATAGCACATTGGGAAACATCTTTAAAATGTTGGCAAACAATGAAATGTAATTGTGCAACGTATAGGAAACTTCGGCTTTAATATTTTCTCCAAAATGATCAATGCTGAGTAAAGATTAGCAAAGTAACTACTGTTTTTTCAAAAAAGCCTTGGAGCACCTGGGTGGCTCAGTCGGAAGAACATGTAACTCTTGATCTCAGGATTGTGAGTTTGAGCCCCAGGGTGGGTATAGAAATTACTTAAAGAAATCAAAGTTAAAGAAATAAATATAACAAAAACTTGAAAAAGCCTTCACTTGGATTAAAAGACAAGAATGAGGATTGAGATCAAACTCCCTTGAAAAATACTACGAATATTGCAATTCCATCTGAGGAGAAGGTAAGGATGGGAATATTATAAAATGTATTTGTCCTCTTTTCATAGCACTGATGAGAAGCAGGTAGTTTTGTGATTGGTTGATCCAGGAGCCTCCTTGCAGGCATCATTAAAATCTGCATGGATTGCATGCTCTGAGCAAACACACTGGGCTTCGCAGACCCAGTTGCATTTCACAGCAAGACTTAGTGTCTCCAACTCAGTCTGGCGGTCTTGAACTTGTAAACCCTCTTTGGAGTTTCCCCCCAGCCCTTCTGAGATGGTGTCTTTTTTCTCTGGACAGACAGGGGATACCTGCACGGGAGCAGCTGGGTGTCATGTCAAGGAAGAGGGTAAACATTCTTTTTCGGCCATAATGCCAGGAAAATGCTCTTCCTGATGAGGCTGAGAGCTCTTGCTGAGGATTTCCTCCTTTTTCTTCCTTCTCCAAAGAGACCTTGTCAGCCTCTCTGCAAATGGCTTCTTCATAGCCCGGATTCCTTACAAACTATGGGTCGTAATGCCGAGCAGCTTAACTTTCTCCATCACCACCACCACATCAAAGAGTCTTTCTGCATCTCAGCTTCAGGAGGAACATCTGAGGGTTGTGCCCACCCCTTCTCCATTTGCAGCATCAACAAATATTCTGTAAGTATCTTCTGGTGTTCTGATCCCTGAGTACTCCAGGGCAAACTGGTGGTCTCCAAGGCTATGTCTGATTCCTACTTTCCATTCACTAAAAAATAACAGTGTGGGTGGGTTTTTTTTTTTCCTGTATTTTTGTGGATCTTCTTTGGTTCAGGGTCGTGGGAAAAATAAATTATTAGTGAAGATTCATCATCATCTCCTGAACCACCATCATCACCAAGGTGCAGGTACTGGTGATGCTCAATATCATTCTCTTGACTTTGTCTTTGACCTTGCACTGGGAATCCTCCTTGTAAAAACTTTTCTGAGCAAGGGAGCCCGTAGTCTCATCTGAGATATGATCTTTTTCCTCTCCATGTGTGACCCCTGCCTCTGGGTTACTGTCAAGTTCACCCAGCAGGTTTTCTTGTCTCTCTAGCTCTCCCAGCCAGGCCCGGTGTTCTTCATCCATAAAAGCAAAGCATCCTTGGACTTTACGTCATTTTCAAAGTGTGAAGTTTTCGGTGTCGAATGTGGTTTGTGCACAATTCGGGGTTTTCTTTTCAATACAGAGTTGTTATGAATGTGTTTTCTTATCTCAAAAAGTAAAAAGTAAAGTAAGCTAGAGAAAAGAAAGGGTTTTTAAGAAAATCATAAGGGAGAGAAAACACATTTATAGTACTGTCCTATTTATTATTTATTTATTTATATTTATTATTTATTTTATTATTATTATTTATTTTAAAAATCCACATATGGGGTGCCTGGGTGACTGTCAGTTTGGTGTCTGCCTTTGGCTCAAGTCGAGATCTTGGGGCCCAGGGAGGGATCCCCACAAGGCTCCCTGCTCATCAGGAAGTCTGCTTCTCCCTCTCCCTCTCCCCTTCTTCTCCCTCATCCCTCACTCATGCTCCTTTCTCTCTTCTCTCAAATGAAAAATAAGGGGCGCCTGGGTGGCTCAGTGGGCTAAAGCCTCTGCCTTCGGCTCAGGTCATGATCCTGGGGTCCTGGGATCGAGGCTCAGTAGGGAGCCTGCTTCCTACTCTCTCTCTGCCTACTTATGATCTCTGTCAAATAAACAAATAAAATCTTTTACAAATGAATAAATAAAATCTTTTTTAAAAATCCACATATCAGTAGACCCACCCAGTTCAAATCAGAGTCATTCAAGGGTCAACTGTGTTTACTGATTCCCTGCTAGACTCTAAGTTCCACGGGGACAGGGACCATGGATATTCACAGTGGCTGCTCTTGACCAAAGACTCGCAAAGAATAGTCTACCTGGAAGAAGAGGTCATATAAAAACCCAAATCCCAATTTCTCCTAAAATAGCAGTAAATAAGGCTTCCTTAGTTAGGTGCACCAGCCGGTAATACTGTGATTTATGATAAGAAATATATATTTGATCTTCTTCCAGTTCCTGGCACAGGGCTCCTGAAACTTTTGGAGTTCCTTCCCTTCCTTCCCTCCTTCCATCCCCTCCCTCCCTCCCTCCCTCCCTTCCTTCTTCCTTCCTCTATCCCCCGCCCTTCCCTTTTCTTTCCTTCCTCCTTTCTTTCTTTCTTTCTTTCTTTCTTTCTTTCTTTCTTTCTTTCTTTCTTTCTTTCTCTCTTTTCTTTCTCTCTCTCTCTCTCTCTCTCTGAAATAGAAGTATATTGAATACACCACAAGGGAGCAGAGGGCAAGACAGCAAAAGAGAGACTGTCTGCCTGGAGTTTCTTAGGGGGTGAGAGCTCTAGAGGTGTTTTTTTATTCATAATAAGCCCCAGACACCACACCTGTAACTGTAGGGTGCGGGTAGGCACATCACTGCTGGGGAAACCCCGTTGCTTCCTTTCCTGCCCTGGGAGAGGATTTCTTTCCCTCTGGCTGGGAGCTCTCTTGGTCCCCACTGTCAGTATGACCCAGAAGACCTTCAGCATGGCCACCAGAAGGAGCCAGCTGGCAGGCTGTCAGTCCCATGGGGAACCAAGTCAGAGCCAGGAGTTTTTCTGCCCTCTGCCCTGGAAATTATTCCAGGCGTGGAACACCTTGCAACCCCTTCTAGAATTCAGCATGTGTTCTCATTTCAGTGCCTGGTCCTACTTATGCCTTTTGAGGAGAAACAACAGCTCAGGTGACCCACCCCCTGGAGTAACCCCTTTTCTTTTTTTCTTTTCTTTCTTTTAGCTCCACCAGAAGAGAGACCTTGCCTTAGAGCCCCCTGAGAGGGTACCTGGTTGGCTCAGTAGGTTAAGCGTCTGCCTTGGGCTCAGGTCATGATCTCACATGGGGCTCTGGTCTCAGTGGGGAGTCTGCTTCTCCCTCACCCTCTGCCGCCTGGTTGTGCACTCTCTCAAATAAAGAAATAAATAAGTAGAATCTTAAAAAAAAAAAAGAGCCCCATCAAAACTGAGGACCCACTTCACTTCCTGGGCTTCCCTCTGTGGCTATGTCTTGCTGAGAAAGTTCTAGAATGAGACGAGGAGAGAAGGGATGGTAAAGTGTGATGGTTGATTTCATGTGTCAGTTGGACTCGTCCAAGGATGCCCAGATTCAACACTATTTCTAGGTGTGTCTGTGAAGGCATTTCTACATGAGATTAACGTTTGAACCAGTGTATTCACTGAAGCAGGAGCCCCTCCCCAATGTGGGTGGGCATCTTCCAGTTCATCGAGGGCCTGACTAGAACAGAAAGGAGAAGGAAGGAGGAATTGGTCCGTTTCTGCTTCCCGTCTCCCGCTGAGCTGGGACATTGGTTTTCCCCTGCCCTTGGACTGGGCTTTCCACCACCAGCTCCCCTGATTCTCAGGCCTCTAGACTCAGACTGAGCGACACCACTGACTTTCCCGGGTCTGCAAGATGGCGGGTCATGGATTGCTGGGTCCACCATCTTGCAGACACCATCTTGCAGACATCATGCAGACAGACAGATCACGGGACTTCCCAATCTCCATACTTGAGTGAGGCAAGTTCTCATAATAAATCTCTTCTTACATATATCTCCTATTGGTTCTATTTCTCTGGAGAGCTCTGATTAACATAGGGACATTAGTCTTCATCTGAGGGCTTTGTGGGGAGGGCTTTGTGGGCAGCACAGAGCAGAGAGTAGGCGTCAGATCTTCTGGAAGTGCTTGGTGATGGGGGTCAAATGCAGGTGGGGCAGGGTTAGGACACACAGAACCTCTACAGGGGCAGGGACTGGCCAAGGAGGGGGCCGAGGACCAGGGGGACACTGACATACTTGCTCCCCAGGGAGACTATTGTGAAGAGGAGAGAGGTCAGGAAGGCTAGGGCCAGGCCCCTGGAGGACCCGATGGGGGGAAAAGGCTGCTCTACCTCTGCCCCCACCTGCCCTGGGCCCCACCTGGGCACTCCCACCCCCAACAGCAAGTCCCTTCTGGTGCTTCTTTCTCAGAAGCTGTGAGCCACAGCTACTTCATTCTAGGAGGAAAGGGGGCTGGGTTTGGCGGAAGGGAGCAGCAGGAACATGGAAGGGGACAGAGTACCGCACTCACCCCAGGGCCACAGCATTTTCTGCTGTACAAAGCAGGGGTTTTCACCACCCTAAGGTTGTGTTCTCTCTACTGTTTCACCAGGCATGTAAATTTGGACAAGAACCATATTATTGGGGGGTTCAGCTCTCTCAGGAGGACGTTGAGGTTACCCTACCTCAGAGACCCAACCTTGCAGGCTGGCCTCCTGGGCACTGGCCCGTGAGGTTCCAGCAGGTGCTTCCTCCCCAGACGCTTCCATGGGGCCAACGCAAGAGCTACAGAGGCGGCCGTGGGACCGTTCCCCAACCGACGCTGCAAATTCTAGAAAGTTCGGGATGGTGGCGGCCAGGAAGCAGGCCTGCAATGGCTCCACCCCTGGGAGGGCACAGGAGGGAGCTGGCCCAGCCCTGAGAGGGCCCCAGGAGCTGTGGCAGCACAAAGGAGACAGAGCTCAGCACGTCTACACCATGTCCTGGACTCCTGCCCTGCTGGTACTCCTCGCTCACTGCATAGGTGAGAACACCCCAGAGCTTGCCACCCCCAGCCCCATCCCCTGCCCTCGCCTGCCCCAAATACCCATGTGCTTCTGTGTCCCCAGGCTGTGGCTCCCAGCCAGTGCTGAGCCAGCCGCCATCTGTGTCCTCATCCCTCGGAACCACAATCCACCTGCCTTGCACCTTGAACGGAGACCATGATGTCAGCGTTTACAGCATCTACTGGTACCAGCAGAGGCCCGGTCACCCTCCCAGATTCGTGCTGAGATATTTCTCCCACTCAGACAATGACCAGGGCTCCAAGATCCCCCCTCGATTCTCCGGATCTAAAGATGTGGCCAAGAACACGGGGTATTTGAACATCGCAGAGCTGCAGCCTGAGGATGAGGCGATGTATTACTGTGCAGTGGGGGCCCAGGGCATGGAAAAGGTGAGGGTGATGAGAAGGGAAGAAAAGGACCCTGCTGCTCCAGGGTCCCAGGCACCCCAAGACTCACATACCATGATCTAATAAAGACAGATGGGCATGCATCCTCAGGGAGAGGCGCGTGTGGGCAAGGAGGGCCGGGGCCATGAGCTTCACAGGATGGAGGAGAAGAGTCCTGGCTCAGCTTTTTCTTGTTTGGCAGCTTTGCTGAAACCCCGCAAATTCTTATTGTCCCCCTCCTCTCTGCCCCTGGAAGGCCAGATTGGGGAATTAAACTTGCTTGTGTCTTGCACAGTTGTTCCACTGAGTTTGGTGTGCCTGGTGTGCTGAATTATCCTGGGGAGGCCCCAGATGTTCTGTGAAAGGTCAGAAGGAGTGGAACGCACCCAAGAACCAACTTAGGGTGAAGGTCCCAGGAGACTGGTGGCTCACAGTCTACTTGACCCCAGTCCTTGTTCTGGGAAGTCCTATGGGGGGCAGGGGCTGAACCTGGGGGACATGCCTGTTGAGGACGGGATGCTGGATCATGCAGGGGTTACAGGTGAGCAAGCCTCTGGGGGGTCGTGGTCACCAAGGAACAGGTCGGGAGCAGGTGCTCCAGCTCAGTTGCTCTGACTTTCAAATACGGTTCTCTGTGGTGAGGCTGTCCTGTTGAGCAGCATCTCTGACCCCTAACCCAACAGATGCCCAGAGCTGCGCCTTCCCACCCCTAATTACAACAACCAAAAATGTCCCCAGACATTGCCAAAAGTCCCCAAGGTGGCAAAATTACCTTGATTAAACACCACTGATGCAGGTGAGAGAAATGCATGGATTCTTCCGCACAAGAGAGTGGCAGCGGCTGGCAATTATTTTCTATAAAGGGCCATATAGTAAGTAATTCAGGCCTTCCAGATTACTGTGACAGCGGTCACAGATAACACATAAATGGATAGGTATGGCTGTGTCCCTATTTAACTTTATTTACAGAAACATAGGGCCGCGCCAGATAGTACCAGACCTTGCTGACCCCTGCTCCAGAGGAACTCTCCTGCTGCTTGGTTTCAGTCAAGACACATTTGGTGGGCCAATCAAGGTCAACCTCAAGTCCTCCTGCCTCATAACTCCATGGAAACCTCTGGACCTGGGGAAAAACCTGGAGGCAGGGGGAGTGGCCTCACTGACACGTTTACTGGGTGAAGAGGAAACAGTGGGTGCCTACAGGCCTGACCCATTGTGCAGCTCCCTGAGCCCGTGGGTGGTGGGTCTGGACGTACCCTGCAGGAAGGGACCCCCTATATAGGTACTTAGGGGGGACATGCCTCCTACTCAGAGAGGTGCCAGGCAGACTATCCGTCCTATGATCCCAGACTTGGGTGAGAACGTCCATTTCCCAAGGGGTCCCCCAGAGAGGTGGGCGCATGTCAGTACTGGCTCTTCCACCAGTGTAAAACAATGGCCTTAGCTCATGCCATGTCCTAGGTACCCTCTGAGTTTCTACTTCCTCAAATGCACTGTGTTCTTCTTCTTATTGTTTTATTTCCTTATCAGTCACCAGGCCTGGCCTTCCTCTTTGTCAAGTCCTTTCCTTTAGCCTGAGTCATTTCTCACCTCGACTATTATCTGGTTTCCTGCCTGTCCCCACTGCTCAACCTGTACCCTCCGTTTCTTCTCATCACTCCCAGATCCAGCTTTGCCTGCACTCCTCCTCTCTAACTAACCTTTGCTTGTCTCCCACCTTCAAAGTCACCTGTGCAATCCACATCTGTAACTTCTAATTTTCTATTGGCTACATTTATTTAAAAAGGTAAAAAGAAACAGGTGAAATGATTTTTAAAAAGATTTTGTTTATTTATCTGACAGAGAGAGATCACAAGTAGGCAGAGAGGCAGGCAGAGAGAGAGGGGGAAGCAGGCTCCTTGCTGAGCAGAGAGCCTGATGCAGGGCTCGATGCAGGACCCTGGGATCATTACCCAAGCCGAAAGCAGAGGCTTTAACCCACTGAGCCACCCAGGCGCCCCTGAAATGATTTTTAATAGTGCATTTTACTTAAGCCAGTACATCCCAAATGTTATCATTGCAGAATGCAGTCAATATAAAAATTAGCTATGATGGTTTTTTTTTTAAGATTTTATTTATTTATTTGACAGAGATCACAAGTAGGCAGAGAGGCAGGCAGAGAAAGAAGGGGAAGCAGGCTCCCTGCTGAGCAGAGAGCCCCATGTGGGGCTCGATCCCAGGACCCTGAGATCATGACCTGAGCTGAAGGCACAGGCTTAACCCACTGAGCCACCCAGGCGCCCCAGCTATGATGGTTTTAAACTTTTTTTTCCCAGTATGAAATCCTCAAAATCCAGTGTGTGTTCTACACTTGTGGCTCATCTCAATTTGGACTGGCCACATCCCCAGTAATCAACAGCTGCCTGTGGCTTGGGCAGGAAAGTACATATTGAAGGGGGAAATTCAGACTCTTTATCATGATGCAGTCTTTGGAGGCTGGCCCAGATTTGGTCCCAAGTCCCATGTCTTATACATCCCCCCCTCAAGTGTTTCCGCCGCATTAAGTATCTGCAATTGATCTGACACCTAATCCTCTTGGTTGCCTCCAACGCTTTATCCAAGCCGTTCATTGACAGACAGGACTTCCTGTCCCTTTACAGTGTCCTCCAGCTGGCATATCCCAACTCAGGGTTCTATGAGGATCTCAAAACTCCCTCCTCAGACAATAATAATTCCCTGACCTCTTAATGCAGTTACCAGCTTCCTGCCATGTGTAAACATTGTGGTTTCCAAACTAAGCGCCTACCACACAGATCTAAGTTTATTTTGCAAGTCTTTCTCCTTAACTAATCTGCAAATTCTGCAAACCCTGGTGGGCAGGATCCATTCTACGCATTTGATGTGTCTGATAAACACCAGGAGCTGACAGAGTTGAGCAAAGAGATGAATGAGCCAGTGATGGCACGAGCAGAGGGGTTCCTGAGTTCCAGAGACCCTGCCATTCTGGGACTCGTGGAGATGTCTGGGGTCATTGTGATTCCCTAAGAAGGAAAATCATGTCGCATCAGTGACTGGCCACATTCTGTCCTGCTGTCTGTCTGTCTCTCTATATATCACACACACACACACACACACACACACACACACACACCCCTCTGATGCCTTGCATATGAAGCTGGTGATTATATACAGCTGCCGGGAACGTGTGGGAAGAAAAGGGTCAAAATAGGCCAATGCAGGGAAGGGAACATCTGGGGGAACTTTCTGAATCTGTAACAGAGGAGAGGGATGTCAGAAAGGGTGTGGTTCCTGGATTGTTGGGATCTGGTGCTGCATCTCACCCCCACCGCCACCCCTAAGCATCTACAGCACCTCCAGCTGTGACATAAGATGAGAACCTGGGGTGCTAAGAACTGTGGCCTGTGCACAGAATTACTTGACGCAGATCCCAAATTTGACACAGAAACACAGAACCCAATGGGCTTGGCTATGGCACCAGTGGTACTGAAGATGGAGGACCCAACATTTTTTGACCTGAGTTAGACCCTGAGATCCCCCAAATCTGAGGGAGGCCCAGAGGTCTTGGGGAGTGGAGCATGCCAATCAGACAGAGTGAAAATGCAAGGGGCTCTTGGAGCCCCTTGGAGCATACAGAAGGCCAGTGTGGCCTTGACATGGTTTGGCAAAATGAACTGAGGGAGATGGCCCCACATAACAAGGGGGGAGGGTGGTGGAATTAACACGAGGACACCCATCAGGATATGGAGTGGGGGCCCTTGTATTCCATTCTAAATCGTGTTTTTGTGATGTAAGCACAATGCCCTATTCCATTGGTTCATTACTGGATGCAAGCTGGGGAAGTCCTCATTCCTGCATTCCTCCTTGACTTTGGTAAGAAAACTTCCCCTCATCAGTGATTCAGTCCCCAGAGGAGCTATGTGTAAGGTAAAAAGCAAGATAAATGTTTGATCTTTTTTCCTCTTATTTACCGATTGTCAATAGTAACAAGTCAGTGTGCCAGCTTCTTCCAACTTTGATTTGCTAGTGTCATGATAAGCCCATGGGTATAAGCATATTTGAAGTGTTTAAATCCATTGCAAGTAGTTCTCAGTTCTCAGGGAAAGCAAGGGTCCCAGGAAAATAGCCAGACAAACCCAGACTGTAGAATGCTGGAAAAGAAAATTGGACTCTTCGAAAAGTGAGTATCAGGAAAGAAAAGGTGTAGACCCTTACAGATGAAAAGAATCTGGAGAGATCTAACAAGTAACGAGAATACAGTTTATACAGATTAGATCTTCTCAGAAGACCAAACCAAACAAAAAGTAGTAACTATAAATAAAAGCCATCTTATGGACCATTGTGGAAATTTGACTGTGAAGCAGATATTAACTATTATGGGATTATAATAATTTAGATGGGATCAGAATATTGTGGTTTTTTAGAAGAACGTGTCAAGAAAACTGCAACTGAATTTTTCCAAATATTTAATTTTGAAATAATTATAGATTTACATGAAGTTGCAAAGTAATGTACAAGGATCATCTATGCACATTTTCCCCAGCTTCCTCCAATGTTAGCATCTTGCATAATTATAGTACTGCTTTAACACCAGGAAATTGACATTGGTATAATCCAGAGCTTATTCCATTTTTTCCAATTCTACCTGCACTCATTTGTGTATGTGTGTGTGCACCCATGTTATCACGTGTGTATCTTTGCACGATCACCACCAAGCAAGATATTTAGCTTTACCATCTACCATCCACCATCTACCATCTCTACCACAAGGCTCCTTCATGCTACCCCCTTATAGCCACATCCATCCCCTCATTCCTCCCATCCCTAACCCCTGCAAGCATCATTCTGTCCTCCATCTCTTTAATTTTGTCCTTTTAAGAATGTCATAGAAATAGAACCATAGTAGGTAACCTTTTGAGACTGGCTTTTTCCATTCAACATAATTCCCGCTCTTTTTCGCCGCCATCCTGCTGTGTGCCGCTGACTGTTATTGACAATGTCTTCTCACAAGACTTTCAGGATCAAGCGATTCCTGGCCAAGAAACAAAAGCAGAATCGTCCCATCCCCCAGTGGATTCGGATGAAAACTGGTAATAAAATCAGGTACAACTCCAAGAGGAGGCACTGGAGGAGAACCAAGCTGGGTCTCGAAGGCGTCCAACATCACGCGATGACACACCTAATGGGCACCACGTATTTCATTAAGCTCCTTGAAGATCGTGTGTTGTATTCCGTCACCCTGTAAACACCATTCTGCCTGGGCAATAGATACCATTTAGCAGGGAAAGATTTTTCTGTTACTATAGCTCTGCACCAGTGGGTTGGTTTGGTAATAAACATGGTCTTTCAGCTTTAAAAACAAAGAACAAAAAACATAATTCCCTTGAAGTTCATCCAATTTGTTGCATGCATCAATAGTTCATTCTCTTTTGTGGCTGCATAATATTCCATGGAATGGATTACCACATTTGTATAACCATTCTCTCATTGACAAACATTTGGGTAGCATCATATCCAAAAATTATTTCAAAATATCCCATAGCCCTAAGTAGAAATCCTAAAACCATAAAACTTTTAGTAGAAAATCTTTGTGACCTCGAGTTAGGCAAAGACTTCTTAAATGTAACTTCTTGCTGTCTGTCCATAAAATAACAGGTTGATAACTTCATAAAAATGAAAAAAATGTCTGCTCTTCAAAAGACACTGTTAAGAAAATTCAAATACAAGCCCCAGACTGGGAGAAAATATTTGCAAAATATACATAAAGTATACAGAAAGAACTCTCAAAACTCAATAATGAGAAAACAACCCATTCAATTTTAATAAGGGCAAAGTTCTGAACAGATACTTCACTAAAGAAGATATATGGAAGGCAAGTAAGTACATGAAAAGATGCTTAACATTGTCAATCATTAGAGAATTAAAACACAGATTAGGGGCGCCTGGATGGCTCAGTCAGTTAAGTGTCTGACTCTTGATCTCAGCTCAGGTCTTGATCTCAGGGTTGAGAGTTCAAGCACCGTGTTGGACTCTACACAGGGTGTGGAGCCTACTTAAAACAAAACAAAACAAAACCAAAAGCCACAAATTAAAACCACAACAAGATAACTCTACGCATCTGTTAGAACAGCTAAAATAAAAAAATCTAACAATGCTAACTGCTTAAAGGATGTGGATCGACTAGAATACTCACACATTACTGAAAGCATTGCATGATGATATGGCTACTTTGGGAAACAGTCTGGCAGTTTCATATAAAGTTAAATGTACACTTACTTACGACTCAACAATCTCACTCTTAGGTATTTACCCAAGGGAAAAGAAGACATATTTTCACACAAATGTTTCTAGTGTCTTTATTCAAAATCACCAAAACCTGCTAATAGAATTGTCCTTTGATCGGTGAATGGATAAACAAGCTTTAGCATTCACACAATGGAATAATAACTCAGCCGCACAAAGGAATGAATGACCACTGATATACACAAGACATGGATTGTCTCAAGTGCAGCAGACTATGTGAAAGAAGCCAGTTTAAAAAAAGAAACCGGTTAAAAAAATAGGCTATGTGAAAGAAGCCGGCTACATATTGTATGATTCCATTTACATGATACTCTAAAAATGCAAAACTATGGGGATTAAAAAAAAGAGAGAGAGACCAGTTGGTTGCTAGGGTTTGCAGGTGGAAGGATGGGGTGATAACAAAGGAGCATGACGGGTTTTTTAGGGGTGATGAACTATTCTATATTTTGATTGCAACAGTGAGTGGCTACAAGACTGAATGCATGTATTCAAACTCTGAACTGAACACTAAAGAAGGTGCATTTTCATATATCTAAATTATATCTCAGTATACCAGATGTAAAAAAAAAAATTTCACACAGCAAGTGCCGCGTTGATCTGTCTTAGTAACAATACCACATCTGGAACAACTGGGGTTGCCGCTTGATTAAATTTACCACCATTCTCAGCCTTGACCTAAGTAGAATTTTCAGGGACCAGATGAATGATTTAAAAGATGGGGATCACCACATCTACTTCAAGATTTGGGGGTGGGAACATATTCTGCCATTCCACCTAGAGTGCCATATTGGTTTTTGTTATTGTTGTTTGTTTGTTTTGTTGTTTGTTTTAAGATTTTATTTATTTATTTGACAGAGACAGTGAGAGAGGGAACACAAACAGGGAAGTGGAAAAGGCAGAAACATGCTCCCAGCTGAGCCGGGAGCCTGACATGGTACTCGATCCCAGACCCTGGGATCATGACCTGAGCTGAAGGCAGACACTTAACAACTGAGCCTCCCAGGCTCCCCTGTTTTGTTTTGTTTTGTTTTGTTTGGAGAAATATTTTATTTTTACTTATTTATTTAGAGAGAGAGAGCAGGGGAAGGGGCAAATGAAGAAGGAGAGACAGAGAATCTCAAGCCGTCTCTGCACCAACTCCAGATCCCCACACAGGTTTTGGTCGACCACACAACCCCAAGATCATGACCTGAGCTGAAACCAAGATTTGGACGCCCAACTGACTGAGCCATCCTGGTGCCCCCACATTGTTTTTTGATGACCTATGATTGACTTTGTATATGTTCAGAAACAGGAAATTATCACCAGCCAGTTCTGCAGATCCACTGGACGCGGTGTGAAACTGACATGGGGGAGGAATCCATTAATCACCAGTCTTCTGTATTGTAGTTACCTGCAAAGAACCGGATGGCTTTTTTTCCCCTTCCTTTCTTTTTTCCCCCCTGCTTTCTGTATCACCTCAGAATCTGTGTCAACAGACCTCAAAAGTATCTGGATTTTTTTTTCAGATTTTATTTATTTATTTGACAGATAGAGATCACAAGTAGGGAGAGAGGCAGGCAGAGAGAGAGAGAGGAGGAAGCAGGCTCCCTGCCAAGCAGAGAGCCCGATGCGGGGCTCAATCCTAGGACCCCGGGATCATGACCTGAGCGAAAGGCAGAGGCTTTAACCCACTGAGCCACCCAGGCGCCCCAGTATCTGGATATTCATTCCCATTTCCATCAGTTATTGGGTAAATAATGAGAGGATCTCCTTGGGGAAGGATTTCTGAAATATTGTAAGGTCCTTCTTCAAGTACACCTGGTTTTCCTATTGATTTGTTCTGGATCTGAGAATAGCTTATATCTGGAAACTGGGAAGGGCTCGTGACTCTCCCTTGGTGTGGCTGAATCACTAGTGTGACTCACCCACTTGCGATCACTAGTCAAGTCATATGTGACTGCCCCTACATCTGATGGTCTATTAATCATTTCTACATGTCCCTATGGACCAGAGTCTCTTGGTTGCCATCTCAACTTTTCTGCCTGTGTCAGTTTGAATCTTCCAAGGGTTAGACACCACGCTGGGATTAGACACGTATGAGAGTTTTTAGGGCGAATAGCTAAAAGGGGAAAGGAGCAAGAATTGGTAGGGATAGTCCTCAGACCTTATTACTGGTCTGAGACCTGAGAAAGGAGAAAGGGAATGAAGGAATGGTGAAGAAGGGTCTCAGGTGGAAGTCCTAGGAAAATCTTATCCACACTGATGGGGAGTCCCCAAGCAAAAGTTGCCCATTAGGGTATCCATGTGGGGAGGAGTGGTCCATCACTTGTAACCCAGCCAGTAAAGTGATGGGAAGAGCCTGGATGAAACAGCTGAGGGCTATCCTTCAATTGTCATTGCTCAGCCCTCCCTCAAGGTGCTCTGGAAGGAAATCCGGGAGGGGCATCTCACTCCCTTCTTGGTAAGTACTTCTACCTGGTCTCTGTGCTTTGGTGCTGCCACTGGGGCTCCTGCCACACTCATTGATGAATTAGTCCAATTCTATGGCAGTATCCCTACCATGAACTCCAGCCTATGGAGGACAGCCACATTGAATGTTTCCAGGGTGGCAGCCCCTCCCATCAGCTTCATTTTATGAAGAGAGTGTCATCTGAGCCCTCTGGAAAACAGTCCACTGGTGTTTCTCTGGACCTTTATAATAAGTCCATTGTAACATGAACACCTCTCTCTGATCATTTTTACCCTGTTCCTCAAGGTCGAGGAGGTTCCAGAATCCCCATCATTTTGACACTAGGGTCCCATTTACCCAAGTTTCAAGCACCATCCCATTAAGACCAATTCTAGTTGTCTTAATCATGGGGGCACTGCACCAGGATCAATAAACTCTCTCCATCCGGCCTTTTACTCTCTTCTTCTTCTTCTTCTTTTTTTTTTTTTTTTAAGATTTTATTTACTTATTTGACAGAGATGGCGGTCACAAGTAGGCAGAGAGGCAGGCAGAGAGAGGGACGCAGGCTCCCCACTGAACAGAGAGCCCAATGTGGGGCTGGATCCCAGGACCCTGAGATTATGACCCGAGCCAAAGGCAGTGGCTTAACCCGCTGAGCCACCCAGACACCCCTTTTTACCCTCTTCTTGATCCAACACCCTCAAGACACACCTAGGCCTGAACTCTTAGGTCCTTTTTGATCATTCCTCCTGTTGTCCAGAGACAGTACTCATGTCAGGACGTTTTGAGACTTGATTTTGCTTATTAGTCCAAAAGAAATTATGGGATATGGGACATTTCTTGAGTAAGGCAAGCATAATTCCGAACCAGCCTGTGGGTGAGGTCTCTGCCATGTCCCCAGATGAAGTTGGAAGCTCCAGATGTGTAGGAAGGAGGAAGCCCCTTGACCCAGAGGTCCTAGGGAATCAGAGTTACAGGTTAAGTGTATGCAGCTAGATGTGGCCATGCCAAGTCCTGGGTCCTATGCCCTCCCTATCACAGCATGACTTCGGTGTCAGAGACGCTGGGACTGTGAAATCTGTCACCTTGTTTCTCTGTTATGCTCCACCCACAGATCTTGACCTTCCCTCTGGCCACAGATTACAAAGATCTCTAAGCATTGCCATAGAAGCCAGCTGGCTCCCACATCAGCTGGCTGTCCTGAGATCACCATTTTCTTTTAGTGCTCTGTTGGCATTTAGTGACAACCAGCCCACTCCATGGTTTTACAGGGACCATTTCTACCATGTTGCTCAAATGTTGGAGATATTAGTCAATGCAACCCCTTCCATCTGAACCTGCAGATCCACCACAGGCGAGGGGCTTATTAGGTAAATGTCCTATTACTTGGGGAACCGAGCATGCTAGAGTCACTAATAAGGTCCTTACTTCTATTTGACTGGTGAGCTATCCCATTCCATAATTTCACTCTGAAGATCTGCTTCTTATGACCACGACCAGTTACTTAGGGTTTCACAAGAATCCAATCCTGAATCAAATGCAAGTCGCATATTTAGGAGGCGCTCCTACAAAATATGGATAAGGAAGGGAAGGATGGCAGGAAAACAAGTTATCACTCTGTGCCACTGGAGTTTAATCCCACTGGGGACCCCTAGGAAACATCCTAGAACACACACCTCAGACTACTGCCTTGGAAGGGTGGGAGAACTGAGGTGTCTATGTACCTACCAACTCTCATCAGTCATTGGTTGAGAGCTGCTCTGGGAGGAGCTAATTTCTTGCAACCTTGTCCTCCTCTACACACAGGCACAGATGGCACTGATGGCCAGAGATGCCCAGGTGATAGCAACTAAAAGTCAAGCAGAAAGGAACATGTTGAGAGAATACAGGCAGGTCCCAGACAGCTCCTCCTACAATCTCCAGAGGCTGAATGAAGATCCTTTTTTTTTTTTTAAAGATTTTATTTATTTATTAGACAGACAGAGATCACAAGTAGGCAGAGAGGCAGGCAGAGAGAGAGGAAGGAAGCAGGCTGCCCGCTGAGCAGAGAGCCTGATGCGGGGCTCGATCCCAGGACCCTGGAATCATGACCTGAGCCGAAGGCAGAGGCTTTAACACACTGAGCCACCCAGGCACCCCTGAATGAAGATTCTTGCAGTGGAGACCTAGAGGACTATGTTAATTCAAAAGATGTTGGAGGCAGATGGACAGTCCTGATGTGTACAAGGGTCCCGGTCTAGGTAAGTGTCAGTCAGGGTTGACTAGGGAAGCAGAATCACTGTGAAGGATACAGAACAAAGGATTACTAGGAGGGTGGATGTTTTGCCGTGGTGTGAGCGATGGAGCAATATTCACAGGCTACTGCCTCTCCTCTGCTGTTGAGCCTGTGCTCGCTCTAGGTTATCCAGATCCGCAGTTGGGAAGGAAAGCAACATAGGCAAATTTATACCCATCTCCTCTCCCACGTTAACCTCAGTGCTGGCAGTGACCAATGGCACAGAAACAATGATGCAGCATTGCATTCAACTTCCAGATCTTCCTTGAGTGTTCCCCTACACCCCACCCGAGCCAAGCCATGCAGGGAAGAGAATTCTGCTAACGTGGTTTAGTGGAGCTCAGGCAAAACGGTAAGAAGCCAACCTCAAGTGACTGAGGAGGAGAAAGACTTCTAGAGAAATCTGATGATGCGTTTATTCTCGTTTATAATTTGTAAGATTGTGGAGCATAGAGGGAAGTCAACAGAAATGGGAAAATCACATTGCAAAGAACGTGAACACTGCCCATGATGATGGGCTTGTCTGCCCTTAGGTGGTGGCCACAGCTATAGACTGGAGGAAGGTGAGGCAGGGGCGCACCCTTCAAAAATCAGCACTGATCTGGGACACTGGCATGGCTGGGGCTTGACATAAAGTTCTCTGCATGACAAGGAAAGGGAGGAAGCAGCTGCTGGGTCAGCATGCAAGTCCAGGTGCCGTGGAGTCTGCCACCGAGTCTGCATCAGTGAGCACGAAGCCCAATCTCAGACTGGGAGGCGGCTGTGAGCAGCCCACGTGAGGACACCCTGGGGTGAGGCCACAGCGCCCCCTGCTGGCCACACGTCTAATTTCAGTCTTTCCCTGAGGGATTCTTAGATCCAAGACCCCAGCATCAGACAGACGGTGGACGGTGACTCAAGCCCCCAAGCTGCCAGCTCTGCTCTGAGAGATGGGGTGGCTGAAGAATGAACAGATGGGGGTTCGTTCCGGGCAGCCGAACGTTTCCATCTTTTCTTTCTTGGCTCCTGCTTCTTGTTACATAACCCTTCTTAATTCTATGTTTAATAATGCACTAACTTGGGGCGCCTAGCTGGCTCTGGCGGGGAGCAGGGGTTCTTGATCTTGTGGTCTAGAGTTAAAGCCCCACGTTGGGTGGTGTAGCGTTTACTTAATAAAAAAATTTAATGCATCCTTTTTTCTGTTTGTTTTGCTTTGCTTTTAGTTCTTCAATATATCTGAAATGTATCTTTGCATACAGAGAAGATAGGTAGATGCATTTTTTAAAAATGTGGCAAGTTCTGGTAAGGCTTAATAACAAAAGACTTAACTACAAGCTGATATTGTGCTTCAAATTTCGCTCTTTAAGGGACTGATGATTCTTTTCTGTTCTTATTTGTACAGGGAACAAGCAATTAGATTATTGATGTTCCATCTAATGTTCTTCTCTCATTGGCTAGGATACATAAAACACTTTCAAATTATTTTTGCCATTAAGAAGAGTAAAATGGGGGCACCTGGGTGGCTCAGTGGGTTAAGCCTCTGCCTTCGGTTCAGGTCGTGATTTCAGGGTCCTGGGATCGAGCCCCCCATCAGGCTCTCTGCTCAGCGGGGAGTCTGCTTCCCTCTCTCTCTCTGCTTGCCTCTATGCCTACTTGTGATCTCTGTCAAATAAATAAATAAAATCTTTTTTAAGAAGGTGTAAAATGTATTAGCTTCTTACAGTTTAATTAAATGGCAAAACATTGCTTACCACAGCAAATGGAAAATCAATTATGCATCTATAATCCAAAAGGTTGTATATCCAGAAAAACATAAATAGCCAAAATAAACAGAATCTTGAATTTCATTTAATATTTGAAATATCATGTCTACTGCCATATCACCCTGAACATGCCCAGTCTGGTCTGAAATATCATCCCACTTCTTTCTGGACATGCTTCGTACATCAAAATGTACTTCTAACTGAGATGTAACTGACATATAACACTGTATTCATTTTAGGTGTAGGATATGATTATATGTGTCTATTGCAAAGAGATTACCACTGTAAGTCTGGTTAACTACCATCACCACATATAGATATTTTTTTCTTGTGATGAGAACCTTTAAGATTAACTCTCTTAACTTTCAAATATACATCACAGTTTTGTTAACTAGAGTCCCCATGTTGTACATTATATTCCTGGGCTTACTTTTCTTACAACTGGAAGTTTGTACCCTTATTTTTTTTAAAGATTTTATGTATTTATTTGACAGACAGAGATCACAAGTTGGCAGAGAGGTAGGCAGAGAGAGAGGAAAAGAAGCAAGCTTCCCGCTGAGCGGAGAGCCCGATGCGGGGCTCAATCCCAGGACCCTGGAATCATGACCTGAGCTGAAGGCAGAGGCTTTAACCCACTGAGCCACCCAGGCGCCCCAAGTTTGTACCTTTAAAAAAAAAGATTTTATTTATTTATTTGAGGGAGAGAGAGAGAGAGAGAGAGCACAAGCAGGGAGAGCGGCAGAGGCAGAGGGAGAAGCAGGCTCCCCACTGAACAGGGAGCCCAACGTGGGACTCGATCCTAGGACCCCAAGATCGTGACCTGAGCTGAAGGCAGACACCTAACCAACTGAGCCACCCAGGCGTCTCTGGAAGTTTGTACCTTTGACTACCTTCACCCATCTTGCCCACCCGGACTCCCGCTCCCTTATTTTTCCATCATGGACAAGAACTTCATTTCTTCATTCAATAAACACTGAAAGAGTGTCCCCTGACAGACACATCCAGCAGTGGGGACACAGGTGTCAGCCCCTCAGAGATCTCACATTTTGTTGGAAGGAGACAAAAACTGAACAACTAAACAAATACATCATCTGTAAGGTGGTGAGCCAGCAAGGTTGGGACAGAGGGTCATGGGAGTGCTGTCCTGGTCGGGGGCAGGACAGGTCTTTCTGGCAGGGGCGCGGGGGCGCCTTAGCAGTAGCAGCTGCAGGGAGGGTGAGTCAGACAGACAAGATGACAGCCAGACCAGGGGTGGGAGCATCCAATGCAGGTGACCTTAGGTGGAAGGGTGCCCAGAATGTTCTATGACTGTTCTCTGAACAGCCAGACCAGGAGTACTGCGAATAGAGGCAACAGGTGGCTGAGGAGCAGGCTGAGGGCCCTGGAAGCTGTTGTAAGGATTTTGGCCTCTTCCCTGAGAGAATGGAAAGGTCACCACAAGGGAATTTTATTTTATTGGTTTCATTTTTAATGCTCAAATGCTATTTCTTTTAAAATTGAGACTGTGGGGGGCCTGGGTAGCTCAGTCAGTTAAGCATCCGCCTTCAGCTCAGGTCATGATCCCGGGGTCCTGGGATCGAGCCCCACAATGTTGTCTCCCTCTTCCTCTGCCCCTCCACCCCTAGCTTGTGCTTTCTCTCTGTCTCTCTCTCTCAAATAAATAATAAATAAAATCTTTAAAAAACCAAATCAAGTCAAATTGAGATTGTGCCCCACTTGAAGTCACTACCTATATGATCCAGGTGGTGGCCAAGCCTAGGAGAGAACCTCTGGGGTGTCTGGGGTGTCTGAAAAGGCAGGTATTAGACAGAGCTGTGTGCACAACCTGAGACACCTCCCCTCGCCCGCTTGCATGCGTCAGGCTCATGTATGTTCTCATTGTTTCTGATAAAAATATTTTTAAGAGCTTTGCTCAGCCTCTGTATCTTGGAGAGATCTTACTTCCCACACATAACACAGATGTCTTCGACAAAGGCTTTCCCTTGGGTATTGTGTTTTGGGCTATTTGCAAGTCAGACCGATGTTCTGTCATGGTCAACCCTGGTCAAGGGCCGTTGAGCAGCCAGATCCCGCTGAGCTGGGGTCTCATCTTCCCAGTGGTGCTGGCAGGGCAAGGAAAGATGTACAGGGCTGGTCAGCTGGGGTGTTTGTCTGTGGGTCCCATGGAGCCTCTCCCCTGGCCCCAGGCAGCCTCTGGAGGAATCAGCCTCATCCTCTGTCTGAAAGAGTCCCCGCAGAGCCCCCATAGGTGAGGACTACAAGGGGCATGGACCCCTATGGAGTTGAGCAAGCCAAGGCAGGGGCGGGGGGGTGGGGTGGGGGGGTGGGGAGGGACGGGGGAGGTGGAGGGAGGTAGCAATCAGAAAGTCTCCTTCAGGAGAGTGGACGGTGCAGTGGTGAGACGGGACAGCAGACAGGAGAAGCCCTGTGCCTTTGTTTAGTTGCTCGTCTTAAGCTTCTGGAGGGGGTCCCTGGGTGGCTGAGTCAGTTAAGCTTCTGCCTTCAGCTCAGATCATGACTCCAGGGTCCTGGGATCGAGCCCCACATTGGACTCCCTGCTCAGCGGAGAGCCTGCTACTCCCCCTGCTTTTACTCTCTCTTGCTTTTTTTGTCTGTCAAATAAGTAAATAAAATCTTTAAAAAATAATAATAAGAAGAAGAAGCTTCTGGAAACAATGCCTGGCATTTTAAGCACCAGGGTATTTTGAGTGTGTAAGTGGCTATCACGTCAAACCACATCACTCATCCGAAGCAACCAGCGCCATTTCCTCACAGGCCAACCTTCCATCTGGACACACAGGAGTCCAGTGAGCAGCAATGGCTCAGCCTCCTGGGGGCATCTGGACCATTCCCTTGTGTCTCTCGCCTTCGTGTCTTCCCCGTCGTCTTCAGCCTCACACCTGCTCAGCCTGATGCCCAGGGCCCTCCTTTCTTCCTGTCTCTTGGAAATACCGCCGATCCTCCCCCCCCCCCCGGATTAAATCATATTCCCCAGTGCCTCAACTCGGCCATAAACTTTATTTATGGTGGATTTTCACCTGCACAGGTGGAAAGTTTAAACAGTGAAATTAAAGATTTTTCTTATATACTTAGAACTATTCATGGAAAATTGCATTCAGACAAAATGTTACCCCATCCCTGACTCCTCTCTTCTCCTTGACCTTGACCTTTATCTTGGGGTTCTCCAGAAAAACAAAACCAATAAGAGTTACAGATGGACAGATAGAAGACAGACAGATAGGGGCACCTGGGTAGCTCAGTTGATTAAGTGGCTGCCTTCGGCTCAGGTCATGATCCCAGGGTCCTGGGATCGAGCCCCACATCGGGCTCCCTGCTCAGTGGAGAGCTTGCTTCTCCCTCTCCTTCTGCCTGTTGCTCTGACTGCTTGTGTTCTCTCTCTGTCAAATAAATTTAAAAAATCTTTAAGAAGACAGATAGATAAAGCAGTATCTAGAGACTTATGGTAAGGTATTGGTTCATGTGATCACAGAGGCTGAGAAGTCCTGCCGTCTGCTATCCACAAGCTGGAAGCCCCACAGACTGGAGGTGTGGTTCAAAGGCGCAAGAGCTGGGGAGTGGGAAGTGGGCAATGGTGTAGATTCTAGTCCAAATCTGAAGGCTTAGGGACCAGGAGCACCCAGGGCAGAGGAAGATCAATGTCCCAGCTCATGCAGACAGGTGGAGGGAGAGTAGTTCCAACCTTCCCCTGCCTTTGTGTTCTGTGCAGACCCTTGATGGATCAGATGACGCCCGTTGGGGACATGGACACGGGGAAATGGCTGTTCAAGTCCCTCATGTCCTCTGTGATGTCTATTATTAAAAGAACAGAAAATTACCAATGTGGGTGAGGATGTGGAGAAATCGGAACTCTGCGCCCTTGATGGGAAGGCAAAATAGAACAGCTGTTATAGAACATGTACTAAGGAGCCTCAAAAAATGAAAAACAGAATTACAGTTAATCAAGTAATTCCACTTCTGGGTATATAGCCTAAGAATTGAAAATAAGATCTCAAAGACATATTTGCACAACTATGTTCATAGCAGCATTATTTACAACAGTTAAAAGGTAGAACCAACATTTGTCCATTGATCAGCATATGAATAAACAAAAATATGGTCTATCCGTACCATGGAACATCATTCAGCCATAAAAAGGAAAGATGGACCTTGAGAACATTTTAGTAATAGGCATATAGTGGATGTGAAGTGGCTTCTCATTATGGTTTTGGTTTTCATTTCCCTAATGATGAGTGATTTTGAACAATTTTTTCATGTACTCCTTAGTCATTTTGTATCTTTAGGGAAATGGCTGTTCAACTCTTTTGCTCATTTTTTAAACTGGATTGTTGTTGTCTTTTTTTTTTTAAAGATTGTATTTATTCATTTTAGAGAAAGAGAGCTCATGTGTGAGTAGGGAGAGGGGCAGAGGGAGAGAGAGAATCTCAAGCCGACTCCCTACTGAGTGCAGAGCCCAACACGGGACTTGATCTCAGTACCCTGAAGTTTGTGACCTGAGCGAAATCAAGAGTTGGACACTCAGCCGACTTATGCCACGCCGGCATTCCTGGGTTGGGATTTTTGGCTTTGAGTTATAGGAGTTCTTTCTATACCCTGGATATCAATCCTGTATCACATATTTGATTTGCAAATATTTTCTCCCATTCTGTGTATTGCCTCTTTACTCTCGATTGTGTCCTTTGACTCATATAAGTTTTAAATCTGATGTCGTCTGATTTGCCTATTTTTTCTTTTGTTATCTGTGCTTTTGGTGCTTTATCCAAGACATCGTTGCCCACAAGTTTTAGTACATTGTGCTATCATTTCCATTCATCTTAAATATTTTCTAATTTCTTTTGTGATTTCTTTTTTTTTGCCCCATTGACTATTTAGGAACATGTCCAATTTCCATATATTTGTGAATTCCCCAAATTTGCTTCTGTGATTTCTTTCTTATTTCTGTCCTTTGCGGTGAGAGAATGTACTTTGTATTATCTCAATCCCTTTAAATTTAGGAAGACTGATTTTATCACCTCCCATAAGGGCTATCCTGGGGAATGTTCCACGTGCGCTTGAGAAGAATGTGTACACTGCTATTGTCGAGTGGATGAACTGTTCTAGAGATGTCTGTTGGCTTTTGTTGGCTTACGACATTGTTCAGATCCTGTATTGCCTTGTTGAGCTTCCATCTACTTGTTCCATGTACTACTGAAAGTGGAGTATTGGGGGCGCCTGGGTGGCTCAGTGGGTTAAGCCGCTGCCTTCGGCTCAGGTCATGATCTCAGGGTCCTGGGATCGAGTCCCGCATCGGCTCTCTGCTCAGCAGCGAGCCTGCTTCCCTCTCTCTCTCTCTCTGCCTGCCTCTCTTGTGATTTCTCTCTGTCAAATAAATAAATAAAATCTTAAAAAAAAAGGTGGAGTATTGGGAGCCGAGACTAATATGAGACTGTACAATATGCACTGGAATTAAAATTTTAAAACAGTAAAATTAACATAATTTTCATAATAATGAACCCAAAATGAAAAGTTTCAATAAACAGCCAGAAAAGAAAAAGGAGAAGAAGAAGAAGAAGGAAAACTGGGGTATCGGAATCTCCAACCACTATTACCAGATGAAGGAACCTGTTTGAACAAATCCTGAATACGGTTTCTGATACTTGGGATCAAATCAAGGGTGGGAGGAGAGTATGAGAAGCGAATAGTTTACTCGCCCAAAAGGAAAAAAAAAAAAAAGGATAATGTCCTCTTTTTTTTTTTAAAGATTTTATTTATTTGACAGAGAGAGGCAGGCAGAGAGAGAGAGGAGAAAGCAGGCTCCCTGCTGAGCAGAGAGCGGGATGTGGGGCTCAATCCCGGGACCCTGGGATCATGACCTGAGCTGAAGGCAGAGGCTTTAACCCACTGAGCCACCCAGGCGCCCCGAGGATAATGTCCTCTTAGGCCCACCTTACATCACTCCCTCAAAATGAAAAAGAGTGAAAGTCTGAGGAAAATACTGCCATCCCTGCAAGCCTCCTGTCCCCTTCCCCAGGCTTCGTTTCTCACCGCAGAGGTAAGGCACAGGGAGGCTGGAAGTTGGGGAGCAGGTAGGCTACGCGGGACTATGTGGAATGCCGCTGAAGCGGATGGAGCTGCAAGGATAATTGTCTTTACAGGCCAACCACAACCCTCCCCCACGTTCCAGGAACTACCCTCTAACTGGGAAGTGTGCGAAAGTGCCTCAAATCCGCAGTCTCCTCTCATTTTCTGCAGTTCAAGAGGCAAGGGCTTCCGAATGGTCTACCTTCTGACGATCTAGTTCGAGCTCGGCTTCAGTTCACCAGACGTCAGATCTGCCCCCAGAGTCGCCCCTCTGGCCGCAGGTGGCCGCCCCGACCTCCATTACCTATTGGACCAGTGCGAACGCCTTTCAACAAGGCCGCCAGGGGGCAGTACAGAGTCGCATTTACATCTTCTTACTCCAAGTGTGGTCCGTATGTAGGGTGGCAGCCACGACACGCCCTGGGAGCTTAAAAAAAAAAAAAAAAAAAAAAAAAAAGCCTCGTTTCCGGGGCCAGCTCAGACGTGCTGAATGTGAATCCACACGTTCCCCAGGTCCCTGGCATTCTCTGCACGCCGAAGACTGCGAAAGCACGTCCTTAGCCCTCATCATCTGGTTCAGCCTCACCGGCTGAGAGGCTTGCCTGCAAACCACGGGTTTGGGCAAGCAGAGAAGTCACTTCCCCTTGGTCTCTGGCACCACTGGGTTGTAAACTGCACACGCCTTCCCTCCTAGGTGGTCTGGGCTGTTTTGACATCTTGACCAAGCCTCCCACTGGATCTTTGCAGCCCTGCTTCCTTGATGACTGCGGCCCCTCCTGGGAACCCGGTCCCTCTTCCCGCATCCAGTCCTCGCCCCCCTTGCCCCCTGCCACCCCCACCCTCCACTTTCAAAGCCGTCACTCAGCAGGACTTGGAGGCCTCTCCCCCTGCCTGGGGCTGTTGCTGCCCTCCCTTAGTTCCCGCCATCCCAGGAACCACCCGCACCCCCCCATCCCCACCCCCCACCCCCGCCCGGAGCTTTGCTGCCCAGGGAAACAGACAGGCATTGGGCATTGCTGGCGGCATTCTTCTTCCATTAAAACTGCCTGGACAGGTGGGTGAACAGGACTGGCTTTGTCTCCTGTTCGTCTGTTTCAACCAAGTCTTAAGAAATACAGTTGAATACAAATGGCCTTTAGGCCAGGCCTGAATCCAGTCCAGGGAAGGGGTGGGGGCAGTCCTGGGTGGGTCAGAGCTGCCACTGC
This sequence comes from Meles meles, assembly GCF_922984935.1. Taxonomy (NCBI): domain Eukaryota; kingdom Metazoa; phylum Chordata; class Mammalia; order Carnivora; family Mustelidae; genus Meles; species Meles meles. The sequence goes on along the minus strand of NC_060077.1, from coordinate 30,639,465 downwards.
ACCAGCTGAGAAAGCCCAGCCCATGGGGTACCTGGGTGACTCAATCGTTCAGTGTCTGCCTTCAGCTCAGTTCATGATTCCAGGGTCTTGGGATTGAGTCCCATCCCCACAGAGACCCTCATCCTGCTCCCTGCTGAGCAGGAAGCCTGCTTCTCCCTTTCCCACTCCCCCTGCTTGTGTTCCCTCTCTTGTTGCCTCTCTCTCTCTCTGTGTGTGTGTCAAATAAATAAATAAAATCTTTATAAACGAAAGAAAGCCCAGGCCAGCCTGCGAGAGTCCTCAGGATGCAGTCACACCTGGATTTTCAACCTTGCAACCATGGGAGGATGTGGTCTGTGGCAGTGATCCCCAAAGACCATGGCAAGACAGCTAGGGTCCCTGAGCTTAGGTCCAGCCCCTCCTTCTCTCTGAGACCTGGGGCTGTCCCAGGTAGAACCACAGTTTCAGAACTCTGGGCACTGGCTGAGTGTGTCACACCCACACAGGGTTGCTGGGACGTGGGGAGCAGCTTCAACCTGGACCCCTGGGACAAATCCGAAGGTGCAGGAAGCCTGAGGTCAGAGGCAGGAGCGGGTTCAGTATCACAATGAAGAAAAGCTGGACTGAATCGGGGGCCTCCCAAGGTCTGCCCCTGTCCCCTGTATGATGTCTGCTAGGGTGCTGGCCCCCGTTACTGTTCCATGCCTTGCCCATTTCCCTGTTGACACTGAACTCTCCAGGACGCAGTGCCTGGCCCTCAGGGATGCTGGGTCACTAAGTGTGGGACCCAGGGATCCAAGCAGAGTCACAATCCTGCATGGAGTCCAACCTCACTGTGGCCCTCATGAGCTCCATGTGCTAGGAGGAAGTCAGAATGTCTGTCTGTTACAGCATCCGGGACCATGGTTGGACAGATGCCACCTGAATCCATGAGGGCATATGGCACCCATGAAATTCTCTCTGGGGGACACTAGAGGAAACCTTACAAAGATGGACAAGCCAACAGGACCTCACTGCTCCAGGATATGCCAGGATCTAGAGGATCTAAAACAAGGGGTGGTTTCAAACTTGAGCTCCAGGTCCGCCAACCATGAAGGGCAGGGTGGATTTGACAGCTAGCTTCTGCTGGAATGCACAGCCAAACCAGTGTGTTGCTAGATCGCATTTTCCTATCAAAACTCCCACTAAGAAAGGCATTTCCCATCATCATCCAGAGTACTGATATGTATTTCGATAACTGAAGCCAAATCCTGTGAACCGTCAGCACCCTGCTCCTTGCACCAGACCCTCTCCGTTCTCCCGGCTGCTCTAGGCTACTTCAGTTTTGCAAAATGCTAGTTGCAACCGACCGAACTGCTGTCACAGCCCTCTGAGTGACAAGAAAAACTTCGAAAGGTGACAGTTGATATATAACTAGGGTGTCATTTATTTTTTGGTAGCCAGTGATTCTTTTTCTCTGCCCCACCAGACGGACCAGCTGGTGGCTACACTAACAAGAACAGCAACAAGAAATGTGATCATAACAGCCGTCCTCCATATGTGTTATGCTTGCTGTACTTTTCCATTTAAAAAGCACATTCGCCATCCACAAAAATAGACTCAAAAGGGATGAAAGACTTAAATGGGAGACAGGAATCCTTCCTAATCCTTGAGGAGAACACAGGCAGCAGCAACCACTGGGTCCTCGGCTGCAACATCTTCTTGCTAGACACGTCCCCAAAAGCAAGGGAAACAAAGGCAAAGATGAACTATTGGGACTTCATCAAGAAAAAAACTTTTGCACAGCAAAGGAAACAGTCAACAACAACCAAAAGACAACTGACAGAATGGGAGAAGATTAAGTGCAAATGTCTTATCAGATAAAGTGCTAGTATCCAAGATCTATAAAAAACTTCTTAAACTCAACACCCAAAGAACAAATAATCCAATCAAGAAATGGGCAGAAGGGGCACCTGGGTGGCTCAGTGGGTTAAAGCCTCTGCTTTCGGCTCAGGTCATGATCCCAGGGTCCTGGGATCGAGCCCCGCATCAGGCTCTCTGCTCAGCAGGGAGCCTGCTTCCTTCTCTCTCTGCCTGCCTCTCTGCCTACTTGTCATCTCTGTCAAATAAATAAAAATAAAATCTTTTAAAAAATAAATAAAAATAAATTAAAAAAAAAAAAGAAATGGGCAGAAGACATGAACAGACATTTCTCCAAGATAGACATCCAAATGGCCAAAAGATAAATGAAAAAGTGCTCAACATCACTCGGCATCAGGGAAATACATATCAAAACCACAATGAGATACCACCTCACACCAATCAGAATGGCTAAAATTAATAAGTCAAGAAATGACAGGTGTTGGTGAGGACGTGGAGAAAAGGGAACCGTCCTATATTGTTGGTGGGAATGCAAGTTGGTGCAGCCATTCTAGAAAATAGTATGAAGGTTCCTCAAAAAGTTGAAAATAGAGCTACCCTATGACCTAGCAATCACACTACTGGGTATTTACCCAAAAGAAACAAATGTAGTGATCTGAAGGGGCATGTGTACCCCAACGTTTATAGCAGCAATGTCCACAATAGCCAAACATGGAAAGAGCCCAGACCTCCAACAACAGATGGATGGATAAAGAAGATGAAGTATAGATATACAATGGAATACTACTCAGCCATCAAAAAAATGAAATTGTGCCATTTGCAACAACATGGGTGGAACTAGAGGGTATTATGCTAAGTGAAATAAGTAAATCAAAGAAAGACAATTATATGACCTCTCTGATATGAGAAATCTGAGAAACAAAACATAATCACAGGGGAAGAGGAAAAAATAAAACAAGACAAAAATCAGAGAGGGAGAAAAACCATAAGAGACTCTTAATTATGGGAAACAAACTGAGTGTTGTTGGAGGGGAGGGGGTAACTGGGTGATGGACATTAAAGAGGACACGTGATGTCAATAGCCAACTATGGAAAGAACCTAGATGTCCACCAACAGATAAATGGATAAAGGAGATGTGGTATATATATACAATGGAATACCATGCAGCCATCAAAAGAAATGAAATCTTGTCATTTGCAGTGATATGGATGGAACTAGAGGGTATTATGCTTAGCGAAATAAGTCAATAGGGGAAAGACAACTCTCATATGATCTCCCTGATATGAGGAAGTAGAGAGGCAACGTGGGGGGCTTGGGGGGTAGGAAAAGAATAAATGAAACAAGATGGGATCAGGAGGGAGACAAACCATAAGAGACTCTTAATGTCACAAAACAAACTAAGGGTGGCCGGGGGAGGGGCGTAGGGAGAGGGTGGTGGGGTTATGGACATTGGGGAGGGTATGTGCTGTGGTGAGTGCTGTGAAGTGTGTAAACCTGGCGATTCACAGACCTGTACCCCTGGGGCTAATAATACATTATATGTTTATAAAAAAATAAAATAATTTAAAAATTAAAAAAAAGAAGCACTAGGTACCAGGGTGGAGGAGAAAGCCAAGGCTGAACTCGAGAACCATAAAAATTAATAGAAAATTATATATGAATATAGTTTATTTGAATAGTATAGCACAATACCATGGTGGTAAAAGAAAAAAAAAAGGAGGGCACGTGATGTGATGAGCACTGGGTGTTATATAAGACTGATGAATCAGTGACCTCTGCCTCTGAAACCAATAATACCTTATATGTTAATTAATTGGATTTAATTTTTTTAAAGTACATTCAGGGGCACCTTGGTGGCTTAGTCGGTTAAGTGCCTGACTCTTGGTTTCGGCTCAGGCTGTGATCTCCTGGTGATGAGATCATGTCCCAGATCACACTCTGTGCTCAGCGCAGAGCCTGCCAGAGATCCTCTTTCCCTCTACCCCTCTCCCCGCAAAATAAAGAAATAAAATGAAATGTTTAAAAAGCACGTTCAAAGGACAAATCCTATGTGATTCCACGTATATGAGGCCCCTAGAGTTAGATTCATTGAGGTGGAAAGTCAGATGGTGGGTGCCAGGGGATGGGGAGAATGGGGAGTTATGGTGTTTCAAGGGGACAAGGATTCAGTCTGGGAAGATGAAAAGTTCTCGAGACGGATGGTGGTGAGGCTTGCACCAAATTGTGAATGTGTTTCATGCCACCGAATTGTGCACTTAAAAATGGCTAAGGGGGGGGGGTGGGCCTGGGTGGCTCAGTGGGTTGAGCCTCTGCCTTCGGCTCAGGTCATCGTCTCAGTGTCCTGGGAGCCAGCCCTGCATCAGGCTTTCTGCTCAGCAGGAAGTCTGCTTTCCCCTCTCCCTCTGCCTGCCTCTCTGCCTACTTATGATCTGTCAAATAAATTAAAAAAAAAATTTTTTTTAATGGCTAAGGGGCAAATGTCATTTTATGTCCATTTACCACAATCTTTTTTAAAAACTAAAGTGCAAAAAAGCAATTTTCACATGCTTTATCTGCCAGCTTGGACCTCGTTGGGTACTGAAAGTGAGCAGAGCCGGCATGTGCAGCCAGCCCCGCCTCCCAGAGGCCCGGATGTCCCAGTTGGGACCAGAGTATCTCTCCTGGCAGTGCCCACTGCAGAGCCAGGCTCCTGCCACCCCATGCGGGGACTCAGTCCCTCTTCATTGCTTTTGCCCACCCCACACCTAAGCAGGGGTTCCCGGAGGGACAGTGTGTGCGCATTCCGGGGAGATGGGAAAGGGCTCTCACGGAAGCCATTACTGCATGCAGTGTGTCCACACTATGCTCATGACAGTGACCTCTGGATAAAATCTATGAGGGTGTGAGTGAGTGTGTATGTGTGTGAAAGAGAAAGAGAGAGATGACTCCCATGAGGAGCTGAACATGGTGCTTTAAACACTGTTTTTAGAATTGTATCATGATTCCTGAACTTGAACATCGGCTTCCTGCCAAACTACACCTGTTTCCTCCCCTGTCGCCACCCCTGCCCCCAGGCTGCTCAGAACAGCACCGCCAGCCCGAGCCCCCGGAACGCTGGTGGCTCCTGCTCCCCTGGCGTCCTCGGTCCTCCATGGCCTCTCCAGTCCCAGGGGAGATGCTCCACAGAACCAGTCGCCCTCTGAGAAGGAAGGCAGAAGCAGGTGCGTCCCACCCAGGGCCCCAGGGGCAAGACCAGCTTTGCAGCTGTGGGGGAAGACGGTTGAGCTGTGGATGCCAACCACAGCAGGGCAGTTGGCCAATGGCCCGCTGGGAGAGAGCCCCCCGGAGTAACAGCCATGGGCCCTGGAGAGAAAGCTCAGGCAGAGGACCAGGCCACTTGGGCCACGAAACACTGGCATAATCACTGCCAGCAAGAAAGACTCGGGTACCCACTGTGCCTCCTTCAGGGAGGTCAAGGCTGCAGGTCCTTTGACCCTGAGGGCAAATGAGGCCAGGGACAGGTCAGGTGGGCTCTGAGGCCCCCTGGGGGCAGAGCCCTGGCCCCAAGTCATGCTGGCCCCTGTTGCTGCTGGGCTTGGCTGTGGGCGCCCAGGGCCGGCTGCCCCCCACGACAGTACCCCCACCGAACAGCACCCCAGAGCCAAGAACCCCAGCAGGAAGCAGCTCTCGGAGCCTGTGGGACAGGTAAGGGACTGAGTGAGTCATGGGGGTGAGGAAGGAGAGCGTCTTTGCAGCCAGAACTGGGCCTGGGACACTGAGCCTCTATGAGGGAGACAAGAAAGACAAGGAAAAAAAGTCAGTGAGAAGAGAGGCAGCCTGGACAGACCCTGGCTTTATTTAAAGTGTTGACATTTTGTCCAGGGTATATTTGTTTGCATTATTTTTTTGCAATTTTTAATGCTATTGCATTAAAATATTATTTATCTTATTTATTGCACTTTCTGGCACTCTGAAATTTTGCACCCAAGGCTAGCGGCTCACTCACCTCACCTTGGTCTTCTGGGTAGGGAAGAAACAGGAGGCAGGGGCAGGATATCTATGTGGGTGGTGGGTGCTGTGGCTGGGCCAGGGTGCCCAGGCCACCTCCTTTACGGTGATGAATCACCTCCTTGCCCTTCTCCTGCTGGGCAGGGGCCGCCCCCTGGAGCACTAGGGTGCAGGCTCCAGTCGATGCTTCCTACCTCAGAGTGGGCCTTCCCTGCTGTCCCCAGGTCACTGGACCCTCCACCAAGCATCTTCTGCCAGAGCCGCCTCCTGCAACCCACCCACTAAGAACTCAAACCACCCAGGGTGCAAACCCCTCCATGGGAAAGGCCCCTGTGAGGGTCTTATGGGGGCCATGGTCAGCCCCCACTTGCTGATTGAACCCAGCCCCCACCTCTCATGTATGGGTGGGAAGTCCCTGGACAAAGTGCCAAGCGTCTGGGTCCGTTCACGATAACGGGTGATACAACAGCACCTTCATTGTGGGCACTAATCCCTTTAGGGGCAGAATGTCCCTGAACAGCCCCACAAGGCACAGCCCACTGTCATCCCCATTTTACAGATGAGGATAGAGGTCCAGAGAGCTGAGAGGATCTGATCAGTGTCATACAGCTGGTGCAGACTCCAACACTCAGATCCAATGGCCTGCAGCTATTCCCACCCCGATCTCCTAACTTGGGGGGCTGATAGTTCTGCTCCTCGAAGCCTCAGCTGCCTACCCTGCAAAGCGATGGGTCCCAATTGGGTGAGGGCCTTGTAGTCTGACACCCACCCCAGGGATGCTGGTGTCATTGTGGTGAAGGGCTAGAACAGGATGAGATGCGTCTGTTCTATACTGGCAGGCCAGCCATGGAGGGTGGGTCAGCACCTGTGGGGGTCGGGCAAGGATTGGGATCTCAGCGTCCGGCAGGGTCCAGGGAAACACAAAGAGAGAGATGGAGCCCCATGCAGGGCCAGGCCTTGTGCTGGGGCCGGGATCCCAGGGGAGGAAGGTTTGGCCCCAGCTCAAGGTCCCTCGGGAGAGGGGCAGGTGAAAGAGTAACCACACACAAGGACGGTGGCAAAGGGGTACGGGCACAGAATGCCCGAGAAGCTCCCAGTGGTCTGCAGGGCTGGAAGGAGTGGGCACTGGGGCCAAGATGGTCTGAGAAAAGGCCAGACAGGTGACCAGGGCCTGACCTGGCGGACCCACCTCCGAGGACAGATTTCATCTGGGACATCCTGGGGAATGTTTGCAAGGAAAGGACATGACCAGACCTGGGTGATTGAGGGTGGGAATCCAGGGCTAGAAAGACTTGGAGAAGTGTGTGGCAGGTTCCCTGGCAGAATGCATGGGTCCTTGGAGATTGAGGAGGTGGGAATAACAGGAAAGGAAGGAGCCAGGATGTCCCTCTGGGTTTTTTGCTAGCCAGTTAAGGGAACGCTGCGCCAGCACCAGTGTGTCCTGTATCTTAACAAAATGGTCCAAGAGAAGGGGTGTCTGCAAGGCCTTGGTCTCACCCAAAGAGGTCCACTCACTTTCCTGACACTCAGGGCCGGTGGATATAGAGAGAATGAGCCCAAAACAAGGGGCTCACATGCAGTCTTGAGGACAGACCAATAGACCATTTTAGAGCAGTAAGGTGGGAGGAGAGAAATGACCAAGCTGGTTTCACAGACAAAATGCTGTTGGCCAGTGATGGGATGACTCCAGGCAAAGGAAATAGCCAAGGCTGAGAGGAGGGTGAGGTGCGCAGGCCACGTCAGAGATTGGGGGAGGGGAGAGAAAGACTGGTGGCAGACCACAGGGGGTTTCATGCACTGGTGCTTTTTCCTGAGGTCCTTACATAGGGGACTCTCAGAGTCAGATTTGTGTCTTGGGAAAATGGCTCCGGATTCTTTGATGGCAGATTAGAGCTGCAGAGAGAGGGCTGTCCACACAATGACCAAGCTCACCTGTGAAACTGGCAAGTGAATTTAAAGTGATGGTGCCAGAGGGTTGACAGAGGAGGACTGGGCATTCTCATGGATGGTCAGTGGGAAACGAAATTCTTGGAACAATGACACCACGTGTCAAGATTCATAAAAACCTGCGTTCCTTTTAACCAAGTTATTCCACTCCTAGAAATTTATCTTGAGGAAATAATGAGAACTTGAGCTAAATATTGTACATGTGTTCAGAGGAAAAAGTAGAAACATCCTCAATGTCCAATGATAAGAGAAGGTAAAATTAACTATGGCATATCATGGAAGAGAATAATAAACTATATATAGAGATACAGATATATAGAGATAGTGATATAGAGATATGTATTTGGTGGCTATAATAACATATTAAAGATTTCTATTTTTATTTTACTTTAATTTATACAGAGTAAAATTCCCTCTTTTTGGTATAGTAGTTGTAAATTTTAATAAAATCATAGAGTCATGTAACTAGCACCACAATCAAGATACAGAACATTTCCATCACCCCCCAAAATTTCCTTGTTTCCCTTTGGTAATCAGTCCCTTTCTGGGCTCCAACCATGGCAACCACTGATCTCTCTGTGCCCCTATAGTTTTGCCTTTTCCAAACTATCGTATACATGGAATAGTACAGTATATAATCTTTTCATAAATGAAACTTCTTATTTTAAAATCATTGTAGATTCACATGTAGTTGTAAGAAACAACACGGGAGCCCCAGGTCCCCTTCACCTGGTTTCCCCCAAAGCCACCCAGGCGCCCCAGTTCTCTCTGTGTTTTGTATTTGTCAGTCTGGTAAACATTTCTCAAAGCTGTTAAACTTCAAAGAACCAGCTTTTGGTTTTACTGGTTCTCTTTATTGTTTTTTACTCTCTAATTCATTTATTTCTACTCTATTATTATTTCCTTCCTTCTGCTAGCTTTGGAATTAACTTGCTCTTCTTTTTCTATTTCCTTATGGTAGACTTAAGTTATTGGTTTGAAATCTTTCTTCTTCTTCTTTTTTTAAAGATTTTTCAATTTATTTATTTGACAGACAGAGATCACAAGTAGGCAGAGAGGCAGGCAGAGAGAGAGAGGAGGAAGCAGGCTCCCTGCTGAGCAGAGAGCCCGATGTGCGGCTTGATCCCAGGACCCTGGGATCATGACCAGAGCTGAAGGCAGAGGCTTTAACCCACTGAGCCACCCAGTGCCCCTCTTTCTTCTTTGTTAATAGAGACATTTTTATAGCTATAAATTTTCCTTATAGCACCACTGTCACTGAATCCCATAGGTTTTAATGTGTTAGGTTTTCTTTTCATTCATCTCAAAGTATCTTTTAATTTCACTTGTAGTTTCTTCTTTGACCCATTGATAACTTAAGACTGTGCTGTTTATTATTTTAACTACTCTAAATAGCTCACATAAGTGGAATCATGTGGTATTTGTGCACCAGCATTATATGAGTTCCAATTTCTCGACATCCTTACCAACACTAGTTTCCTAGGTTTTTTTTTTTTTTAAGATTTTATTTATTTATTTGACAGAGAGCGATCACAAGTAGGCAGACAGGTAGGCAGAGAGAGAGGAGGAAGCAGGCTGCCCACCGAGCAGGAAGCCCGACGCGGGGCTCGATCCCAGGACCCCGGGACCACGACCCGAGCCGAAGGCAGAGGCTTTAACCCACTGAGCCACCCAGGTGCCCCTCCTAGGTTTTTTTTTAAGCTTTTATTTATTTATTTGACAGACAGAGATCACAATTAGGCAGAGAGGCAGGCAGGGGGGAGGGGGAAAATGCAGGCTCCCCACTGAGCAAAGAGCGGGATGTGGGGCTCGAACCCAGGACCCTGGGATCATGACCAGAGCCGAAGGCAGAGGCTTTAACCCACCGAGCCACCCAGGCACCCCCCTAGTTTGTTTTTTTAATAGTAGCCATCCCAATGAGCATGAGGTGGTGTCTCATTGTAGTCTTAATTTGCATTTACCTAATGACTAATAATATTGAGTATCTTTCATGTGCTTATTGACCATTTGTATATCTTCTTTGAAGAAATGGCTGTTCAAGTCCTTTGCTCATTTTTGAATTGGGTTGCTTGTTTTTTTCTTGAGTTTTAAGAGTTCCCTATATATTCTAGATATTAATCTTTTATTACATATATGATTTGCAAATATCTTCTTTCATTCTATAGGTTGCTTTTTTACCCTGTGGATACCATCATTTAATATACAAAATTTTGAATTTTTCATGATGTCCAACTTGTCTAGTTTTTCTTTTGTTGCCTGTGCCTTCAGTGTCTTATCCAAGAAATCACTGCCAATCCAATGTTGTAAAACTTTTGGCCTATGTTTTCTTCTAAGAGTGTTATTCTTTTAACTCTTACATTTATGTCTTGCATTCATTTTGAATCCATTTTTGTCTATGATGTTAGGTAAGAATCCAACTTCATTCTTCTGCATGTGAATATCTATGTTTCCCAGTATCTTTTGTTGAAAAGACCGTCCTTCCCCCGTTGAATGGTCTTGGCACCCTTGTCAAAAATCATTTGATTTTATGCCTGAGAGTTTATTTCTGGGCTCTCTGTTCTATTTATTTCATTGGTCTGTATTTATGTCAATACCACACTTTCTTGATTATTGTAGATTTATAGTAAGTCTCAAAGTCTTATACTGTCATTTCTCCAACTTTGCTCTTTCCTTTCAATATTGTGTTAGCTATTCTGAGTCCTTTGCCCCTCGATAGAAACTTTAGAATAAATTTGCCAATATCAACAAAATAATTTGCTGGGAATTTGATTGGGATTGCATTGAAGCTACAGATGTGGCCTGAGGGTTGAGTAATGAGAGCACTCATGGTCACATGTGACAAGATGAAGACAGAAAAAGAGCTGGGTTGGGGGAACGGTGGTCAGTCTCAATTGGGTATGGTGAATTTGAGATTCCTGTTGAACATCCAGCTGGAGATGGTCAGTAGCAATTTAGGAAGAGTCAAGGAGAGTGTTTGGAGCTCAAATAGACTCGAGCCTCAGCAAATGGGCAGTAGTGGGAATCCACAATGTAGGAAGATGGCAAAGAAGGAGGACCCAGGGTGCTGGTCAGGGAGTCAGCTGCTATGCATGGGCGGGGTGAAACAGAGGTCAGGGGAGGAGAATGGGAGGTCTAGGTAGCAACAGGAAGAGAGTCACTGAAAAGAGAAGCTGATTCTATGTTGCATCCTGTAAAGACATAATGTACAGCAGGAATTGGGAAAATACCAGGAAGAAGGCCTTGTTGGCCTTGACGTGAGAATTTTCAGGGAGAGATGAAGATGAAAGCCATGGAGGCCCTCCATGTCTCAGGATATGAAACAGTGCCTGGAGCTACTGTTGGATGAAGTGGATGGTTGGTTGGAAGGATGATAGATGGATGAACACATGGATAGGTGGACAGAAAAACAGTGGTCTGAGAGATCAGAGAAAAAATTTCATCAAAGAAGTGGAACTGCATTGTGCCTTGATGTGTAGAGAAAAAGTGGGGGGTCTTCACATGGGAGAACTATGAGTCAGGAATGTCCCATCCCCAGACCAAACAGTAGGCCCAGAGAGGAAGCCACCTGGCTGGACCATGGGAAATTGTAGGAGAGGAACCCTTGGAAGCTCTATGTGAGACTCAGCAATTTACTGAACACCTACTCCATGCAGTATCACCATCAGCACTGAGGATTAGGAGATGACCAGGACAGCCTTGGAAAGGGGAGAAATATACAAGGCATGGGTGGCATCTACCTCAATCAGGGGGTTGGGCATGGGGACACCTCTGGGCTGTGGGGTCATCCAGGTGTGTCACAGCCTCTAGGAGGCTGACTTCCCAGCCCCACTGCTACAGCCTTATGCCCATCACAGGTTCCTATTCTGGCCCGGGCCCCACGGGGCAGGCCCCAGGTGCTGGCCTGGTGGGTTTTGGCCCGAAACTCAGTCACCCTGGTATGTTTTCAGTGATGGAACCCAGCTCACCGTCCTAGGTAAGTGGCTCTCACCACATTTCTCAACCTGTCCCACCCCTCTGTTGTCTTGGGAAAGTTAGTTTTCTTTGGGGGCTGCTTCCTGTCCACTCTCCCAACCTTAAAGACAGAGCCCGTAGCAGGTCTGTGGGATCTGGGGGAAGTGGATTGGCCTGAAAGAACCAGCAGGAAGGACCCAATGGTACAAACATTTATCTTTAGAATCTGACAGTTGAATGTGTTCAGATTCCAGGGGACTAGGCTTGGGGGGGGGGGGAGTTTATCCAAAAATGGAGGCTCCTTCCTTCTTCCAGGGCAGACAGCTGTGTGGGGTCCGAGGCTGGTTCTGACTAGGGGTCCTGGGGCAGCCTTACATAGAGTCCCTTCGGGTCTTGGCCAAGGGCTTAATAACATCCAGGCTAGGAGGGCCACACAGGAGGCTGGGGACATGGCTGGGGCTTGTGAACCCAGCCTCTGGGGACACAGAGGGACAGTCTGAGGGGAAGCCCATGGGAGGGGGACAGAACAGTCTGGTTTGCTCTAGGCTGCAGTGCTGAGGACGTCTGCTAGGCCACGAGGACACAGGCACAGAGACATGAGTGATGCAGTTCAGGGTGAGCAGAAATACAGCCCTCCTAGGACATTGGTCAGAAAGGAGCAGGTCCCATGGGGCAGAGCCTTACCAGTCCCTGGAGCCCCATAATCCCCAGGTGTCTCACCTGTCCAAGGGCTGGCCTCCTGCTAGAAGGCAGGGACAGAGCCATTCCTGAGGGACAGGGTCTCCATGCCCCACTGGGCGCAGGGCTCGGGACCTCCCCACACACCATCAGAGCTGTCCTGGCAGGCTGGGTAGGGGACTCCAGTTCACAGGGCAAGTACATGGATCTGGAAGAATGAAGTGTTATGGGGCCAGATGTGACCTGAGGAAGAAACTGAGGCCGCAGAAGCACTTCTCACGCATCTGGGAGAGGTGACATGGCAGAGCTGCTGGGAGCCTCGGGGGTGCCTGCTGTCCAGGGCTGGAGTGGAAAGGAGGGTCTCCTGGTAAACAAGCATGGACACCATTGGAACAGTCACAGAGGCTGTAGGTAAGGGAAGGGCTGCCCAACACTTTGACTCTGCCTGCATCTTTCACTCTCCCTTCTGTCCACATAGGTCAGCCCAAGTCCACACCCTCGGTCACGCTCTTCCTGACACTCTCTGAGATCACGACCAACAAGGCCACCCTGGTGTGTCTCATCAGTGACTTCTACCCCAGCAGCATGACGGTGGCCTGGAAGGCAGACGGCAGCCCCGTCACCCAGGGCGTGGAGACCACCAAGCCCTCCAAACAAGGCAACTACAAGTACGCAGCCAGCAGCTACCTGAGCCTGTCGTCTGACAAGTGGAAATCTCACAGCAGCTTCAGCTGCCTGGTCACGCATGAGGGCAAAACCGTGGAGAAGAAGGTGGTCCCCTCACAGTGCTCTTGGGTCCCCGCCACCCTCCGCCACCCAACAGGGCCTGGAGCCACAGGACCTCCAGGACGATCTTCCCTCCCACCAGGGTCATCCCAGCCCTTCTCCCTGAATCCAGTCAACACTCAGTAAAATGCTCTTTATTCAATCAGAAATCATGCTCTCAGCTCACTGAGTTTCAAACACTTTGTGTCCTCCAATGTGAGCACGATTCTTTTCACCCTGTGGGAAAGGAGTCAACAGAGGCATCGTCATGTTTCTGGGAGGGGAAGTTTCACTCTCACCCAGAATTGCCAGAGAATATTCCAGAACAGGAGATACCGACAGCAGAACCAAGATAGGCCATCCTCCACCATGTCTCCATGCTTACTTTTCTTGCATGGACCACACAGTCACCACCAGTACCAAAGCCCACTGCTTCTGGTTCCCTGTGGACTCCTGGATAACATCTGAGCTCCTCCCGGGACCTGGGGCCTCGCCATCAGGGACTAGTTCCTTTCTGAGATGTCCACTCTCCTTTCTTTGTGTCCCCCTCATTGCCATGTTTTGGCTGGTTTTCTACCCCGTATAGATATTCCCTATCGTCAGCCTAGAGCATTCACCCTTCCTTGTTACCCCCTGCTCCTGCCTCCGCAGGCACACTGTCCTGTGCCCGAACTACAGACGTCTCTGTCGCACTCAGTACAGGACCCTCAGTCCCTGGGCCCTAGTCACTCAATCCCACACTGCCGCTGAGAACTCCTCCTCCTCCCACATGTGTCATGAGGTCCCAGCTGTATTCAGGGTCCCTTGGAGGCAGGGACCCCTTAGAGTCCAATCCACCACGTCCCCACCACAAGCACTAAACCAAACTGTCCATGGGTAGTCACTGTGACCATGAGTTCAACGTCAAGTTTACATTCTGGAGTGTGTGCTGGACAACTGTGAACCACGAGCCAGCTCACCTTCTTAGGAGCTGGCAATGGGCCCTGAGAACAGGAAGACTGCTGTGCTAGGAGCTAGCTCAGGACCTCGGGTCCCGGCTCCGTGTCCCAGACAGACTGGACACATGCACACGCACGGTCAGGTCGCATGCACATGCTAGAACACACACATGCCTGCTATTGCACACATGGCCAGGTTGGGCACGTGTCTAGGATGTGTGGTGGCATCCGGAAGGCTCCATGGGCCTCCGCTCAGGGGAGGGCACAGGCCCCAACATGTCTGTGGTGGAAACAGGTCTGTCGGCTCTGCCGGGGGGCATTCCCCATACCCCAGGTGTGAGGCTCAGAAAGTCACCTGCCATCTTCTGGGGGCCAGGAGAGGCATCGCTTATTCAGAATTCTCTCCACTCAATCCTGGAAGTCACTGGGAAAAGCAGGGCCCATCTTGGGACGTTCTGGGTGGCGCTATGGGGTTCTGGGGGCCTGGGGTTCCAGATACCCTTGGACATGAGGGGTGGTGAATAGACCCAGCCCCAGCACCTGCAGCCCATCATGCTGGGCCCCTGAGCTCCCGCTCCTGCCTGGGAGCTCTGGGGGGTTAAAGGGAGATGGGCCAGGTGTGTCATTGTGGGAGGTGGCCACGGATGGGCTGACGGTGATCCCTTGGCTGAGTACTACTTGAGGCTCGTGTTTGACCTCATGTGATGCGCCGAGCAGCCCAGAAGGCAAGTACCCATACCCCACACGTTACAGACAGGGAGACTGAGGCTTCCTGAGCACTGGCGGCCTGCCAAGCTCTTTCTCTGGTCAGGTGGTCAGAGTCACAGAGATGATGGGCACCCAGGCCTCTCCCTCACCCCGAGGTCACCCTCTTTCCTGGAGAAGTCACAACTATGCCAGGTCAGGAGAAGATGCTGAACACACAGACCCTTTCTGTCTCTAGAGATCAGAGATACCCTTAAGGCTCTGTGGGGTGGGAGGATCCGGGATCCTCGGCCCTCTGGTCTCAGCACTGGAACATGCTGAGTGTGGCAGCAGGGGTGTCCCTGTGCGTGAGAGGGGGTGGTGTGTGTGTGTGTATGTGTGTGTGTGTGTGAGCATCTGGAGCTGCACATGTGATGGGCGGTGAGTGTGGGGTGTGGGTTTGTGCCTATCCCTTTGCACCTCACGGGCAACTTCCTAGGGACAGGGTCAGTCAGTCACCACAGGGCCTCTCTGGACCACAGCCATGGACCCAGGGGTCTCCTACCTACTCCCCGCCTTCTGCTAGGCCTGCAGTTTCAGGGAGGCACTGGCCCCTTCCTGACCCTCTCCAGAGTCCTCTTCCCTCTGACTCTCAAGTTCCCAGGGCAGGCTCCACGCTCCTGTCCTGTCAGCAAGGGGACGTCTCAGCAGGCCCATGAACACTCCAGCATGCTGCGTGTGAGCTCCCCGGAGGCCTGAGATCGGAGGATGTCAGAGCCAATCAGCCAGCCCCTCGAGGGTCCTGAACAAAGTAGGGGCAGGTGTTGTGTGCCCATTTCACAGATGAGAGAGCCGAGACTCTGACAATGGGCCGGGGGGTTGGGGTTGCAGCCTGGGGTCACAAGGTGAGTTCCTGCTGTCCTTGCCCCTCAGGCTCTTTCCTCCTCTCCTATGTGACATGTCACTCATTCACTCACACCCTCCTTTATTCAACAATCCCTCAGTGAGCCCTGCTGTGGGCCAGGGCTGGCAGCAAGGAGACGAGAAAGAGCTCATGGCCAGGGACGGCCACAGAGACCTCTGCTGATCCCATTCTCATCCTCGAGCCCCCGGATCAGCTCTCAGCCCAGGGAGCGTCTGATGAACCTCAAGCTTCTTCCTGCTCACATAGAATAAGATGGAACCAACAGAAATGTGTGCTGAGTGCCCGCAGCTGCCATCGCTGGCCACTACTCTGGGCATGTCACCATCCCTCATGGACCCTTGACACCCCAGTTAGGGCTGTCATAGCCCATTTCACTGAAGGTCACTGAGCATGAGGGTCCACTGGGGCTGCCCTGCCCAGGTCAGAGCAGGGTCATCCCTCCCTGGAAGGAGTGATGGTGCCAGGGCACAAGGCAGGGAAGTCCATGCAGGATGGAGAAGAGGGACAGGTCCTGGGAGGGGGCTTGACCTGGTCCTGCCTGCCTAGCTGTAGGACCCAGGGCAGCCCCATCCCTAGGGGCCTTTTTCCTGCTGGAGGCCTGAGCTGAAAGACAGGACCAGGACTGAGTCAGATGGGGGAGGGAGGCTGTGACTTCCTTCTCAGCCCAAAAGACAGAGCCCAGAATAGCCTCAGGCTGAGGAGGGCCGAGGCACCTGGGAGAATGGGGGACCAGTTGGTCACCTGGGACCACAGCAACCAAATTCTGTTTGGCCAGGAATGCCACAAGTGATGGCCTCCCCCAGAGCATCTAGGCTTGGGGCAGGCTCCGGGCGAAGCGGGGGGAACCTGCGTCTTGGATTTCCCTGGACATTCCCAGTTCAGGCCTGTGTCCCGGTGTGATTTTTTTTAAAGATTTTATTTATTTATTTAGTAGAGAGATAGCACAAGTAGGCAGGGAGTAGGGGATTCTGGGGTCATGCACAGTAAGCAAATGTGGTCTGGCGGGAGCAACAACTTCTGTAACTTCAAAACGGGGACTGGGAGCCGGACCCCCAGGGCTGGAAGGACAGAGTTAGGGAGAGCATCTTGGGGGTCGCAGCATGAGCAAAGCACAGAGGGGAACAGTAGCACCCCTCAGCTGGTGCTCTCCAGCTCCACTGAAGCCCCCTGACCCCTCCACCTTGAAGACCCCAACCTCCTGTCTCCCATGCCACCGGGACTGCCATCCTGTTCACCACCCAGAAAGCCCTTGGGTTCTGTGCCACGTGGTTGGGTCCTGCCCTGGGGAGGAAGGAGAATCAGACAGTGACCACTGGGCAGAGAAGGGACGCACCGAGGATGCTGGGAAACAGGCCGGGGCAGGGTCCCAGGGGCATGCGGGAGTTCTCTGGGCGTGGAGGAGTGGTCAGTGCCGTAGGCCAGGGACAGACGGGGCAAGAGACAGAACACACATGCTGAGCCAGCCAGTGGGCTGGAGTGTACAGAGTCCCGGAGCCTAGCAGAAGGGCAGGCACAGATCCCTGAAGGCCTCAGCACTGACTAGAGCTTTGGTTGCAAAAGCAACTGATCCTTGAGACCCTAATGAGTGGCTTATTGTCCCTGTAGCCCTTACGAAACATGGGGCATATGGTATTCAGCTGAGACCCTCAGGGATTCTGTGAGGCTGACAGACAGGATCATCGTCCCATTTCACCAGTAGGGAAACTGAGGCTCAAAAGGGTTAATATCCCAGAGTGAGTCGGAGCAGCTTCTGTGACTCCCAGCCTGGGGCCTCCCATCTGGTGGATGGGGAGACTGAGGCCAGCAGAGGATGAGGCCCGCCTGAGTTCACACAGGGGTGCTCTGTGTGGAGAGCTGTCCCCTGCCAGGCACCAGACATGCTCACACGCGGTGACTTCCCTCTATCACTCTGCAGCCCCAACTCCCTCTCAGGGGTGCAGAAAGGAGGCCCAAGTGTGGATGTCAGGCTGAGCCAGGACTGCAGACCCCAGTGACAGTCCCTCTACCCCATGGGTGAGAGGAGGGAGGGTCAGCAGGCAAAAGGCCTCAGGGAGGCTCTGCAGTGGGAGCCCAGGCCCCATGGTCAGGCAGGCAGGTGTCCCCACCCACATACAAGCCTTCTCCATCCTTGACCTTGGGTGATTTGCATCCCCTCTGTGAGCCTCGGTTTCCTCTTCTGTACAAGGGGGAGATAATTTGCCTCTTCCCCACAGGGTCGGTGTGGGGATTTGAGACGATGCCTGTGGCATGCCTGACCCATGGTGACCCTCATTAACCACCAGCAATTGCTGTCATCTCCTGGGCTCTTGCCCAAGGGACACCTCTGACATGCTGTGTGACCCTGGGCAAGTTGCTTCCCCTTTCTGCACCCTAGCCTTCCCCTCTGCTCAAGGACAACTGGGTGAGAGGTTCCAAGGGCCAGCCTGCTAGGAAACCATAAGATTCCTAAATGAAGGCATTGGTCAAGGAGGCTCTGGGCCTGCCAGGACCCTGAGGCCTGAAGCAGAATGGAGCTGGGCCAAGTTGCCTTCCCCAACTCTGGTGGCCTTGCAGGTCACCTTGGGAACCCCCAGGCTAAAGTTAATCCTAACTTTGACCTAAACTAGAACTCAAAGTGATAAATGGGGAGCAGTATGGGGAAGAGAAACTGAGCCCGTGGTCAGTGGGGCATGGGACAGGTGACAAACAGAGCCAGGTGCAGCCCAGGAAGGGGACAGGGCAGACTGAGGGCTAGAGCTGAATGTTAGTGCTGCTCATAGCAGGGAGGAGCAGAGCCTTCCCCCATGCCCAGCCCCCTCCCCCACCACTCCCCTGCCTGATGCTACCCCCTGATTGCCTCCCTGAGCTCCATTCTGAGTCCTGGAATCCTGGAGGGCTGGACCCCAGGGACTCTGACCTTCTCCTTGTAGGACCTTCATGGACAAAGGAAAAACTGCTGCCCCCACCCACGGGGTGCAGCCAGCCCTTCCTGGATGTGCAGACTCTTTATCTCATCCTCAGCTCAGTGCCTGGGAACCGCAAGGCTCCCAGTAAACAGTGTGAATGAGGGAAGGAAGGCAGAGATGGGTGAGTAGATAGATGTGTGTGTGGGTGAGTGATTGATGGATGCGCGGGTGGATGGATGGATGGTTGGGTAGGTGGATGTGTGAACAGATGGAGAGACAGGTGGATGGCTGATGGATGTGCAGCTGGTTGGGTGGGTGTGTGGATGGATTAATGAACAGGTAGATGAGCGGGTGGATTGGACTGGTGGGTTCATGGATAGGTTAGTAATTGGATGGGTGAATGGATGGACAATAGTTGAGTGGGTGGGTAGATCTTAACCATGAGAAACACAGACCCTTGGCGTCTGGCAGCTCTGTGCCTGAACCCAACACGTGGGTTCTGATGCTGATGCTGACTTGAGGGTGACCTTGGCGTTGTCATTACCTTAATGTCTCTAAGCCTTGTCCCCTCAGAGGCAACCAAGATGTGAGTCAGTACCTGCCCCGCACGCCTCACCAGCTCAGCTGCTGGGAAGTCAACTGAAGGGACAGACAGGCACGAAGGTGATTTAAGATCCCTAGAGGGCTTCCCAGGAGCGCTCTTGGTGCAGAAGGACCTTGCAGGTCACTGAGCTGATCCCCCGGAGTTGGATCACAGCTTGTGGGAAGAGCCTGAGCTTGGAGCCCAGACAGACCTGGGTTCTAGTCCTGACTCCACCAATTTCCAAGTGCATGACCTTGTGCAGGTGACTGAGACCATATACTGGTTCCAAACAAAATAGACTTGGGACAAAAATTATTGCAAGAGACAAAGAAAAATATTATATATTGATGAAAGGGTAAATTGGCAAAGAAATATAACAATTAACATATACATATCTTACTGCAGAGTCCCAAAATCTATGAAGTGAAAACTGATAGAACTGAAGAGAGAAATAGTTCTCCAATTATAAAATTATAAATTCTACAATTATAAATTCTACAATTATAAATTCTACAACTATACTTGGAGAATTCTATGCTCCACTATCAATAATGGATAGAAGGTCTAGACAGAATTAATAAGAACATAGAGGAGTGGCACCTGGGTGGCTCAGTTAGTTAAGTGTCCAGCTCTTGATTTTGGATCAGGTCATGATCTCAGGGTAATTAGATGAAGCCCCACATCAGACTGCACGCTGGGCATGGAGCCTGCTTAAGATTCTCTCTCTCCCCCTCCCCACCTTTCTCTCTTTAAAAAAAAAATAGAGGAACTACATAACACTATAAAACACATCTAATAAGTCATATCTAATAACTACAAACCTCACAAAAATGTATAGAACACTCCATCTGACAATAGAACACACAATTTTCTCAAGTGCACATGGAACATTCTCCAGAATAGACTGTTAGCTATAAAATAAATCTCATTAATTTAAAAGAATTAAATTAATACAAAATATCTTCTCTAACTACCTCTAACTAAAACTAGAGATAAATAATACAGGACATTTTGTGAATTCACAGCTAAGTGGAAAGTAAACAACACACTCCTAAGTCATCAATGGGTCAAAGAAAAAAAAAATCACAGGTGATATTGAAAATACTTTGGGACGAATAAAAATAAAGCCTAAGATGAGATCATGACCTGAGCAGAAACCAAGATTCGGTTGCTTAACTGACTGGGCCACCCAGGCACCCCAGTCATTTGTATTTCTGTGCATTAGCAATGAGCAAACAAAAAAAAAGGAAAGTAAGACAATTCCATTTACAACATCAGAAAGAACAAAATACTCAGGAAAACTATGAAATGTTGCTGAAAGAAATTTGAAAAGACCTGCTAAACAAATGGAAAGACATTCCATCCCATGGTCATGGACTGGCAACTTGCTCTTGTCAAGACGACAATACTACCCAAACGGCTCTACGGGTTTAACAACCCTACCCAAATCCCAGTGGCCTTGTCCACTATGGAAATGGAAAAGCTGATCCTGAATCTCATACGGAAATGCAAGGACCCTGAAGGGCCAAAAAGAAAAAAAAAAGAAATCTTGAAAAAGAAGAACAAAGCTGGAGGGCTCACACCTTCCAATCTCAAAGCTTACTAAAAGCTACACAAAACAATACCATGCAGTATTGGCCCAAGGAGCAAGGCAATGGAGTTGAGAGTCTGGAAAAAAAACCACTCCTGCGGCCAGCTGAATGTTTTTAAATACTTCACCTTACAGCTGTTTTAGGCTCACAGCAAAACTGAGAAGAAGGTGCAGACGTTTCCCATGTGCCCCCTCCTTGCCACACGCAGGACCTCCACTGTGAGTGGTCTCCCCGCCCCCCTACCACCGCCCCCGCCCCTGAGCGGTAATGGGCTCTCACTGTCATGGCCTTGTTACCCAAAGGCCGCAGTCCACACTAAAGCTCCCTTTTGGTGTTGTGCCTTCAAAGGTTTGGGAGTCAGGGGTGCCTGGGTGGCTCAGTTGGTTAAGCATCTGCCCTCAGTTCAGGCCATGATCCCAGGGTCCTGGGATGGAGCACCGCATTGTGCTCCCTGCTCAATAGGAAGCCTGCTTCTCCCTCTCCCACTCCCCCTGCTTCCCCTTCTACTTCTCTCTCGCTGTGTCTCTCTGTCAAATAAATAAATAAAAATAAAATCTTTAAAAAAAAAAGGTTTGGGAGTCAGCCAAAGGACCTGGAGGGACTAATCTTGGCAGGAAAGAACTAGGCCTGGGGAGATATTTCTCTCTTACCTCGGGGCCATCCTGGCACAAAGGTTTGGGGTCCCTCTGGGGCCCCAGAACTTCAGGCCCAGGTGGAGGCAATCGAGTGTGTTGAGCTCAGCTCCGCACGAGGGAGAATCACCTTATTTGTTTTCTGAGTTTCTTTTAAAGTAAAGTTTATTCATCTTGGCCTTTAGTTTAAAAATAACAACAGCTCAGTCAGGTAACGTAGAAAGTACAGAAAAGCAAACAGGAGGAAAAAATTCACCCCTCATCCTTCACCCAGAAGAGCCACTGCTGATGTTGTGATGTACTTCCTCTGTTCGAACCGTGCACTAGAAGGACCATGACACCTGTTCAGAAAAGATATCTGTGAACTTTGAAAAGTAGTAACAAAATCACTGTTACGTCCCACCTACAAATCAGAATGTGCCCAGGACCTCAGTGGTCCCTGGGTCAACCGTCCCGTTACTCCTTCCCGCAGTGTCATGTCTCTGTGCCCTTGACCCATTTCTCAGCTTCGCCTGCCTTTGAACTTCCCATAGATCTAGTGAGTCTGCGTGTGTTTTCTCTCTCTTGACACAGCATCTGTGCTCTCCAGCCCCTTGCTGTGATGAGGCTCCTTTGTCCGGCTGCGCTGGTGCAGAGGAGCCACCACCTGGTCGCACCTGGTCCTGGGCGACACTGGGCAGGTGTGCCCCAACTCCAGAGCCAGCCGCAGACACCTGTGGAGCCCGGAGTGAGGCTTTCTCTGGGGCCCTGGCACTGGACAGCACGTTGTTTTCATTTATTCTCTCTCTCTCTTTTTTTTTAAAGATTTTATTTATTTATTTGTCAGAGAGAGTGAGCACAGGCAGACAGAGTGGCAGGCAGAGGCAGAGGGAGAAGCAGGCTCCCTGCTGAGCAAGGAGCTCGATGTGGGACTCGATTCCAGGACGATGACCTGAGCCCAAGGCAGCCACTTAACAAGCTGAGCCACCCAGGTGTCCCATCATTTATTCTCTTTTTAAAATGGAGACAGCTTAGGGTTTGTTTGGGTTTTTTTCCTGATTACAAAGAGAAATTTAAAGATTCTTTTAAAAAAGAAAACAGAGGGAAGCCTGGGTGGCTTAGTTGCTTAAGCGTCTCCTTCGGCTGAAGTCATGATCCTGAGATCCTGGCATCCAGTCCCTGGGAGGGCTCCCTGCTCAGCAGGGATTCTGCTTCTTCCTCTGCCCCTCCCCCTGCTCATGCTCTCTCTCCCTCTCTTCAAATAAATAAATAAAATCTTTTCAAAAATTAAAAAAAACAAACAGCAGAAAAGTATAAAGAAGTGGCCAACACAGCCTGGAAATTGTGCTGGTCTTATCAGGTGTATGTCCTTCCAGACTTAACCTTGCATTTCACACAGACAGCAATTAGACGATAGATGATAGATGACAGATGATGGACAAGAGATGATAGACAGATGATAGGTGATTGATAGACAATAGACGAGAGCTAGATGGAGACCTTCTTTTGTCACCGAACAACACAGCCACAGAGGGGTGGGGAAACCTGGGCGTGCATCACCCTTGTGAGCCGGAGGCTCTAATGACACTCAGGCAGCCTGTCCCAGGTCCCACCAGTGCCACCATTCCATACAAAAGGCACCCAACGCCCTGGCCTCCTTCCCTGTGCACCAGACCCACCACAGACCTCGGGTTGACCATCACCACATGGATAGAAGGTCATGCCTGTCTAACCCTATGGAAGCATGTTATAGACCAACTTCCAGAAAGGCAGCACATACCCCCCACCCATCCCTCAGAGCCTGGAAGTCCTGCCTAGATCCTGAGGAAGGTACAGCTGGGGCATGGCCAGAGACACACCTGAGGACACTGCCCTCCCACCAGTCCCACTCTGATCTCAGCTCTGCCCTGAGGCAGGGGCAGAGGGGGCTCTGAGACCTCTTTCCAGTTCCTTGGGGCACCCACCATGGGGTAACCCCTCCTCAGGAGGTCTCAGACCCCTCTCCCCAGTGATTACTCTGTGTCTCATTGGCAGGACCGAGGTCCAGGTAGGAGGAGGAGGCTCAGGGCTGCGAGCTTGGCCTCTGGCTGGTCTCAGGGGGCTGGGAGGGTATGAATGCTGGAATGGGGGGCTATGGGACAGGAGCTGTGGAACCCACATGCATGGGACTCTGGGAAGGCACAGAGGCCCTGCTGGTGGTCCCCATAGTCAGAACCCAAGGAAGGGACTTGGTCCCCTCTGCCCCAGATAATACACGGCCCCTCCGTTTCTGAGGCCAGAGGCCCATCTGGCCTTCTTGGGGCAGCTGCCCTTGATGTGAAGGTTGGAGGGGAGACCTCCAGCATCAGGGCCTGGTGCCTCCATCCTGCTAGGGAAGGGTATTAGAGCCTGGGCTGACCTTAGAGATTGGGCTCCACATACCCATATTTCTCAGGAGAAACTGAGGCCCACATGGGGTGAAGGGCTTACCTGGGCCCCACTGTGAGCCTGGCTACCAGCCCCAAAGCCCCGTGCTCTCTCTCACATGGTGCTTATATGTCCTTGGCCCTGAAAGCACTGCCCCCTCACTCCACTGGGCTCCAGCTCTGTGACTTGTACCCTGTGACTCAGCATTGCTTCTGGACTGTGGAACTGAAGCACATTTAAGCACATCCTGGCTCAGCTGGCACTTGTCATTGGGTAAATCAGTAAAGAGAAACCTCACTAAAGCAGACTTCAGAGGATAACAGAGGCTGGAACCAAGAATCCTACAACTCAATGTCAATTTCAGGAAGCATGGTCAATTACAGATCCCAGCAGAAGAATCACCAATGGAAAAGAATCATCAGTTACAGGCCCCAAAAGGACCAGACCTACCTTGAATCTTCTGTAAGAAATCCACTACCTCTGCAACTCAGCCAACCAGATACCATCTTCAGCCTCCCCTCCTGCCACTCCTCCTTCCAGGCCTGGGGGAGCAGAGTGAGCCCACTCCCCCACACCCAACATCCCAGGTCCCTTCTGATAGGCCAGGCCTCCTAGCACTGCTGCCAGCCAAACAAGTCTCAGGTCCATGCCTGAGAGAGGAGTTTGGGCCTATCAGGTATTGATGGCCCAGCGGTCAGGAGTCCCAGCCAGGGGGTCACCATGCACAGCACAGAAGCGTCACCCACACAGGGGACACCTCCCCTGGGTATTCTCCATGTGCTGCAGTGTCCCAGATACATTCCTGGCCAAGACATCCCGAGGGTCTCTGTGCAGTGTCCTCTTCCTCTCTCTCTCTTACACACACACACACACACACACACCCCAGTTCCCAGGGTCCTGCCAGAACTCAGAGGCTGGGCCTTCTCCCAGGGCAGGAGCTGGAGCAGCAGAGCTGGCTGTCTCTTACCCCTCACTCCCTCACACACAGGGTGCCCAGCCTACCACGTGGGAAGAAGGGATGAGGAAGAGGAATTTCCAGACCAGAGGATCCCTGAGAGGGGTCTCCTCCGAGCTAGATGGGGTGGGGCACCACAAAAATACCAAGAACGCTGACACAGATGTGGTGCACACAGAAGTATCAAATCTTAACCTGTGGTCAACCAACTCAGATCTTTCACTAAGAGAAGAAAACCAACCAGCTGGGGCTCCTGGGCTCCGTTGGTTAAGTGGCTGCTTTCAGCTCAGGTCATGATCTCAGGGTCCTAGGATCAAGCCCCACGTTATCAGGCTTGCTGCTCAGTGGGGGGCCTGCTTCTCCCTCTCCTTCTGTCCCTCCTCCCACCTCTCTCTCTCTATCAAAATAAATAAATAAATAAATAAAATCTTTTTTTTAAAAAAAGAAAGAAAAACAGTTGGTCAAACTGGACTCCCTTCATTCCTGCCCTTGCCCCATAGTCCCATGCTTTCCCTACTTTCCAGGAAGAAACCCAGCGTCTTTCAATCTTCAAGTAGGAACTGATCTTCTCTGAAGCCTGGCACTGCTGTAGGGCCTGGACATGGCTGTGGCAAAGTTCCAGCGAGTGGCAGAGGCCAGAACAAACAACACATTCTGATGTAATATGTGCCGTGATGAGTTCCTTAGAGAAAGGAAGGGGTTAAGGGGAAGAGAGTGACAACTGTTGGTTTAGATGGATGGTCAGGAGAGGCCACTCCTGAAGAAAGTGAGAGGACCAGCCCAGGTAGGTGACTAGGGAAGAGTGTTCCCTGCAGAAGGAACAGTAAGTACAAAGGCCCTGGGGTGAGGTGTACCTGACAAATTTCAGGAACAGCCAGGAGGCCAGTGTGGCCCCATCCAAGGAAGGGCAGGAAGCAGGAGAGGGAGCCAGTGGGTCCCTGGGGCCCTGCAGCTTATGCTGAGCCCCTTGCATTTTACTCCAGGTTCTCAAATGTACCCGAACATCACATGGACATATCTTGCTCCTCCTAACTTCGTACACAGATAAGGACTGAGCAGGATGGCTCCATGTATGAATAGACAGCACAGTACTGGCCATCCCGGTAGATGGATGAACACTGGCGCAGTTCCGGTTCCTCCTCCACAAACACTGGCCCCGGGAACCCTGGCGCGTCTTCCGTGCACACACAGGCACTTCTGGGGGGCACATACCAGACCCGGAACTGCAGGAGCAGAAGGCCTCTGTATTCCTGCAACTGCGGGGACATGGGGTATCTATGGTCACTTTTACTCTGAGCTGCAGATGGCTCTCATTTGCCGCTCAGAGACAGGCCACGGCCCGGGTCCCCATGTTCGCGCCCTTCCTTGGATTGTTGAGGCTCGCAGGTTGCTGCCCCCGCGGTGAGCATCCCCTCGCGGCACTGGGAACCCTCATAAAACCCCTGGCATCAATCGGAGGTCACTAAGCCCCCCGATCCTGGTTCCCATTCTCCCCCGCCTAGTGTGGCCCTGCACTCTCGATCCTCAGTTTCCCGTGGCGTCACTCGGAGGTCCTGAGCCCACCCCACCGTCCTGGTCTCTGCTAGTTTCTGGCCGTGCGCTCGCGCGAGCCCTTCCCTGCTCTTCTAACGATAGGTCAGAGACCCCCGGTGGCCCAGGAGGGTGAGGCGAGTCTGGGAGCCCAGGCGAGATTGATGGAGGTTAGAGCCAGAGGGGACAGGGCGGACCCCCGAGGGACAACCCGAACTGAACAGAAGTTTGTGAACATTGATAAAACGGAAGCTTGCTGAAATGGAATGGCAGGAGGACTCTGACTTACCGCAGGGACCCAAGGGTTGTCAATCACAGACCCCCAGCAGAAGCATCAACAGGAAAGGACCATCAATTACAGGCCCCAAGGGAGAAAGCTGTACTTTCTCTGCATCTCCTACTACAAGAAACTGACCACCCCAGCCACTCAGACAATGAGAAACCATCATCACCCCGAACTCTTGGCTTTCTCCAATGCACTCACCTTCAGAACAACCCCTCCCAGCTTCCTTTTTAGAAGATTTTATTTATTTGAAAGAGAGACAGAGAGCACAAGTAGGCAGAGCAGCAGGCAGAAGCAGGCTCCCTGCTGAGCAGAGAGCCAGATGCAGGGCTCGATCCCAGGGTCCTGGGACCAGGATCTGAGCTGAAGGCAGCCACTTAACCAACTGAGCCACCCAGGCATCCCAGAACATCCAACTCTTGATTTAGGATAAGGTCGTGATCTTAGGGCTGTGGGATTGAGCCCTGTGTGGTGCTCCACACTTGGCAGGAAGTCGGCTTGGGATTCTCTCTCTCTTTCCCTTTGTCCCTCCCCCTGACCTGCTTGTGTTCTCTCCCTCTCTTAAATAAAGAAAGGAAGGAAGGAAGGAAAGGAAGGAGGGAAGACAAGAAGGAAAGAAGAGAAAAGAAATAGCCAAACCTCTGTCATGGTCCAAAGAGATGTTTTCCCAAATGATGATCTGGAAACATTGACACCCAACAATTGGCCCCCCAAAAGGAAAAACAAGATTGGAAATCTAATAGTTGTTGTTTGATAAGCAGTGAGAACTCTGATTTGGATGAAATAACAATCTGACCTGATCAGAAATGCTAAATTTCCCACTACCCTACCACTGTACATACATTAAACCATTTGTGTACTGACAAAATTATGGCATTCACGAGCCAATATTGGTGGGGAAATATTAATAAAAATTAATTATAATAATTAAATAATATAAAATATAATAATAATAATTAATAAAACTGCCTACCTCATTTGTCCCAGCTGTCAAAGTACAGTCCAGGAAATCCTGTTTAAACTGTGCCCAGACACTTTCAACTGCCCGTTGGACCATTTGAGTTTTGGCAAATGGGTTTTATACAGCTTCCCCAGTTCCGTGGATAGGAATATGTTTCAGTCATGGTTTGTATGATTTCTCACTAGGCTGATACTTGCCCTTGCAGACAGGCTGCTGCTTTTTCTGCAGCTAAATTCTCTTAGGTTATCCCTGGGACGCCTGGGTGGCTCAGTCCAGTTAGGCATCTGCCTTCGGCTCAGGTCACGATCCCAGGGTGCTGGGATTGAGTCCCACATCAGGCTTCCTGCTCAGCGAGGAGTCTGTTGCTCCCCCTGCTTGTGCTCGCTCTCTCTCGCTGACAAATAAATAAATAAAATCTTAAAGAAAAAAAAAGATTTTGCCTATCGGGGGAATCCCTCTAGAACTTCATGGTACCTTGGAACCCATTTTGCTGACCAGGTGCTTCAGCAAGTGGTTTGGCCAGTTTTACCACACTTTCATGGTACAGACCATCCTCAATCCTCAGGGTTAGCTGAACGCACTAATGGCACTGTTAAGACACGACTGGCCAAATTTGTGGAGACAAATACAAATACATGGCCCAAAGCATTGCCATTGGACCTTTTAAATCTCAGATCTACCCACTTTGGAACGTGTAGACTCTCACCGTTTGAGATAATCCTGGGACTTCAAATGTACTTGGCACCAGTCTCCTTTGACCCACAATTGATAAAAAAATAGATCTCTATTTCAGTATTGTAAAGGTTTAGTTGCTTCTATTAAAAATAACCGTACTTAGGTAGAACAGTCTTTTCACCGTGCACTCCCAAGAGATGAAGTTCTTAACCAGCGTGACTTGCAGACTGGGGATTTTGTCTGTTGGAAAAGACACCTCTGGAAAGACTCTTCAACCTTGCCAGAAAGGTCCTTATCAGGTACTGTGAGCCATCCCTCGTGCCACGAAACTCCAGGGAACAGACTCTTGGATTCACGTGACAGGTAAAGAAAGCACCAAATCTTCTCTGAACCTGCACAGCATCTGGTGACCTAGAATTGAAGCAGACGACATCTGACGAGACCACTTTGCCAAGATATCCAGACCAGGCCTGTTAGAAGGTTCCAGAATCGCAGAAGTTTCTCTTTTTCATCTGGACCATTGAATGACTCTGGATTCTTATCCAGGTTCATGGTTTCTGAATTTATTAGACTGTATCATGGATAATACATTCCGTTCCAGTTTGAGATAACAGTACTGTTCTAAAATGTCCTCCAAGTTTTGCTGTTTTGCGAAAAATTCATCCACTATTGCTTCACGTTTGTGCCTGCATTACATTGTCTCAAACACACTTGGTTAATTGCAAGAAGGGGTGCTTTTGCAGTATTCATTATTTTGCTTTCATGGCTGCTTTATGTGGGGACTTCCAAGAGGCATATGTGACGCCAAGTTTGCCTCTATAAGGGGAACTTTTCTCCCTTAAGTTGAAATAAGTGCCAACAAATATATTTAGTTGGTTGCTTTCAGACCTAGGACTCGGGGGTCTAAAACCTTTGGCTCATGATGCAATTTGGAATTGTCTGTGACTTTGATTCTGTACTTGTTGGCTGTCAAACCTTTGTAAAAACGATTTACCCAAAGGAGGAGATGGTCTCTAGGGCTTAAGATCTCGGTAAGTATGGACTACAGATGGGAAGTGCCTAAGAGTTCTCTTGCTTCCCCTCCTTGTTACTCGAACACAGTCTCAGTAGGTTTCCAATTGGTACAATTTCTCTCCAACGTGACACATAACACCCGGGAAAGGTCTTTCCTGGCACCAGGAGACAAAAGGCCAATGAATTCAAGAAAATCTGCTTTTGGTCAGCCATGCTTTCAGAGAAAGATCTTGATCAAAAAGAAGGAAATGTGGGGCACCTGGGTGACTCAGTGGGTTGAGGCCTCTACCTTCGGCTCGGGTCATGATCCCAGGGTCCGGGGATCGAGCCCCGCATTGGGCTCTCGGCTCAGCGGGGAGCCTGCTTCCTCCTCTCTCTCTCTCTCTCTCTCTCTGCCTGCCTGTGATTTGTCTGTCAAATAAAAAAAAAATTTAAAAAAAAAGAAGGAAATGTGAAAATTGATAAAAGGAAAACCTCGCTGAGATGGAGTTGGGATGCCAGAAGAGGAAGCTCTGGTGCCATACCACTTGATCAAAAGTTGTCAATTACAGGGGTGCCAGGTGACTCAGTTGTTAAACATCTGCCTTCTGCTCAGGTCATGATCCCAGGGTCCTGGGGTGGAGCCCCGCATCAGGATCCCTGCTCAGTGGGAAGCCTGCTTCTCCCTCTCCCACTCCCCCTGCTTGTATTCACTCACTCTGTCAAATAAATACATAAAATCTTTTTAAAAATGTTGTCAATTACAGACTTCTCTCCCCCACCCCCAAAGAAGAATCCTCAGTAGGAAAGAATCATCAATCACAGGCCCACAGGAAAAGACATACACTACATTTCGTACAAAAAATCAACTACCCCAGCAACTCAAGCAATGAAAAATGGCCATCACCTTGAGCTCTTGCCTTTCTCCAATGGACTTTCATTTAAACAGTCCTTCCCAACTTCCTCTTTCTTTTCCATGAAATAATGTTCCTCTACTTTGTTTGGTGGACTAGCCTATGATTTTCGCCATAACTTATTTGTCCTGAATTACAGTCCTCTGCTCTACATAATGCCATTTTTGCTGGTAAAATAACAGTGACTGCCTTATTTTGAAGATCAACAAATTAAAGTGGCAAAAACAGGTTTTATACAGGCACTACTGCAATAGGGGCAAAGAGACTTAGTATAGAGACAAGTTCAATTCAAACACAGCATGGGCAAGAGAGCATTTGTTGCCAAAGAGCAGGGTGAGGGGCAGTGGATGGAAGATTACTAAGAGGGGACACCATGGGTAAGGAGGATTCTGGCTAACCCGACCTAACCCAGATTCTTTGCAGAAGACAAGCTAGGGCGACTAGACCTCACCTGGGGGATGGCGGAGGATGGGGGAACACAGTCAAAGCTGAGGGATTCTGGTAAAACTAACTTCAGAGGGTTCTTGCTAAAAAACAGATTTTAGATGGAGTGGCCTGGGTGGCTCTGTCAGTTAAGTGTCCAACTCTTGATCTCAACTAGGGTCTTGGTCTCAGGGCCTTGAGTTCAAGTCCGGTGTTGGGCTCCATGCTAGGTGTAGAGCCTACTTAAAACAAAACAAAACAAAACAAAAAAACAGATTTTAGAAGGAAATGTAAAGATGGGCCTAGGAGAAGGTTCAGGAGCCTGACTACAGTTTTAATACATCTAGTTTTAGATTGTAGGGAAAAGGAGGGAGGGCTGTTACAAATGCCTACATGGGCACCTGGCTGGCTCTGTTGATTGAACAGGCAACTCTTGATCTCCGGGTTGTGAGTTCAAACCCTATGCTGGGTATAGAGATAACTTAAAAAATAAAATCTTCAAAGTAGGGGTACCTGGTTGCTCAGTCGGTTAAGCATCTGACTCTTGATTTTGGTTCAGGTACTGATCTCATGGTTGTGAGAGCAAGCCCCATGTTGGGCTCCGTGCTAGACATGGAACCTGGTTGAGATTTTCTATCTCTGCCCCACCTCCCTCCCCCCTCCCCCGCCCCGTGCCTGCTCTCTCTCTGTCTTTAAAAATAACTGAATAGACTGATGATTCACTGACCTGTACCCCTGAAACAAATAATACATTATATGTTAATACATAAAATAGAATAAAAAATTTAAAAACTGAATAAAATCTTAAAAGTAGATAAGTAAACAAACACATGTATGTTCATGTAAAAGCAAGAAAGAAATGCTGGGAACTACTGTTTTCTGTGCCGGTTTGCTGGCTGCAGCTGGTGCTTATTGCTTCCACTGCCTTCCCTTAGCCTTCACCAAGCAACTCAGCAGGCCTGGGTACCTTGTCCAGTGCGGTAATCCAAATCTCCTTTCTGGAGGATCTAAGACATGAGCCCTTCTGACCGAGAGAGGCGGGAGTAGTTGGCATGAACTGTCCTCTCAGAATGAAGGTACCCTGAGGCCCTCGGAGCTCCACATTCCTCCCAGCTCCCAATACCGACAGGCTGATCACCCACTCCTGTTGTGCCCTGGCATGGGATGCCCACAGTGGCCAAGGGAGCGGCCTCTTACTGTGTCCTTGGAAAAAGCATGCTTCTCTTGGGAACGAAAATTTCTCAATTAGCAGAGCCTGAAGTTGTGTGTATGGGAAACACATCTTGCTGCTGGCATCCCCGCCTGTAAATCCTGGCTAGGGGGCCCCACTTTTTCTGCTACACTTTTATGGTTTCTAGCATCATTGTGCTGTATTCCAAGAACATAATCTGTACCTCAGCCTAGCCCAGCATGTGTGCACTTTTTTTCCATGTGTCCTTGGAAAGAATGTGTGTTCTGCACTTGGAATGCTCTGCTCCATGGATGGCTGTGAGGTCAGCTGTCTTGTCCAAGTCCTCTCTAGCCTTTTTCATTCACAGCCCTCTTCTATAAGTTACTGGTAGAGATGTGTAAAAATCTGGTAGCACCCGTGCATGTAGTAAGAGCCTCCAGACTTGGCCTCCTGTGACCCCAGAGCTGGAGGTGGGTTTCCCCCACACAGGTCTGGCTTCAGACCAGTGGGCATGGCAAAAGGGAGAGGAGATGGTGTGGAGAGGCGGAAGGGGAGGCAGCTACTGGACATCCCATAGCCTGGGGAGCACCTGGCCTGTGAGTGGGGTCCTGCTTCTGGTAGCTCTATGGGACAGGCTCCTGGCGTCCCCTGGTGGCCTCTTGCTTCACATCTGATACTTAGCCTCTGGAAAGCACTGAGATCTCAGACAAGGGGATCCCCTCTTGCCCCAGCCCGGTCCTCCTCTGTCCCTGTGCATTGGCGGGTCTCGGGTCTCTTCGTCTCCCTCCCTTTCACTCCCCTGCTCCAGGTACTCTGGGGAAACAGCCTCTTGCCCGCATTCTCAACATTGGTGCCTGAGAACACAAAACACTAAGGTCTCCCGTTACAATCTTTTTTTTTTTTTTTCTCCTGTTACAATCTTTTTTTTTTTTTTTAAGATTTTATTTATTTATTTGACAGAGAGAGAGATCACAAGTAGGCAGAGAGGCAGGCAGAGAGAGAGGAGGAAGCAGGCTCCCTGCAGAGCAGAGAGCCCGATGCGGGACTCGATCCCAGAACCCTGAGATCACGACCCGAGCCGAAGGCAGTGGCTTAATCCACTGAGCCACCCAGGCACCCCTCCTGTTACAATCTTGAAACGGACTCCAGGCTCTTCACTTTACTCTATGGACCGGCTTTCCCTCAAGAGTCCTGCTGGGCCCTGGCTCCATCACAATGGAAAGAAACCAAGGACAGGTGAGCTTCAGTCACGGTGAGGATCTGAGAGTCCTGGCTATTCTGGGCAGGGGCCAGGCTGTAGAGGGTGAGGGCTCAGGCAAAACTGGAGTTGGGGATGCCCGGGGGGCTTGCAAAGTCAATTTTAGGAGATATGTAAATATTCCAGGTCTTGAGATGATGTAAAAGTGTCACCGTGAGACACAGAGGAGGACAGTCGCCCTATCTTGGACCCGCTGTCTCTTCTCATTCTCCACTAACTGAGGTGTTGACCCTCACCCTGAACATGGCCTTCTTCCCTGGTCCAGCTGCACTTAACATCTGCAGTACAGCACAGAGCCGGGAAAGGTGCAGTGGGGGAACCTGGCCTTTTCACAGTAGCTAACCCTGGAGAAAGATGCCCCATCTTCTGCCCATGTTCTTTCGGTGGGTGGGAGACAACAGTCCCCCGAAGGGCACCCTTCCTCTCTTCCTGCCAGAGGAAGGCATGTTTGAGAACATAGGGTTCGGTGTGGCGGGGGCATGGAGGGCCTGGGTGAGGACGAAGGGTCACGTCTGGAAGGGCCTACAGGCTGGCCTCAACAGAGGTTTACATAGAAACCAACAGGGGTTGGGACACCTGGATGGTTCAGTGGGTTAAAGCCTCTGCTTTTGGCTCAGGTTGTGATCTCAGGGTCCTGGGATCGAGTCCCACATTAGACTCTCTACTTAGCAGGGAGCCTGCTTCCTCCTCTCTCCCTGCCTGCCTCTCTGCCTACTTGTGATCTCTGTTAAATAAATAAATAAAATCTTTTTTAAAAAAGGAAAGAAAGAAAGAAAGAAACCAACAGAGGTGTTTGAGGAAGGGAGCAACCCCATCCGACTGAGTCAGAATGATCACGCGGACACAGAGGGGAAGTCAGGTCAATGGTGGGAGTCCCTGCAGTGGGCCGGCGGTGGACAGCAGCAGCCCTGAGTAGGAGCAATCAAGTGACAGGAGGAGGTGGCCTTGAGAGAGTAAGGCCCAGACTTGGGTTGGGGAAGAGTGAATGAGAAGGCAGGAGAGGAGGTGGTGTCTGGCTCTTGGCTTGAGATCAGCAAGTCCGGAGAGAAGAACAGGTGAATGTGTGCTGAAAAAAAAACTCCTTGCTATGCACAACAGGCAGGAGTAAGTCCCCTTCACACAGCACAGGCTCCAGTCTCCAGCCCACCTTGAGACATGGTGGCAGGTCCCTCCCCTCCAGGACTCAAGTAAAAAGGAAGATGGGCAGAGAGGGAGGCCCCTATAGGGGAACTCCCAAGATAGGCCATCAGAGGGAGGGAGAGGCATTGGGCTTTATTTATAAGACCCACACAAACCCCTACCAGCCTCCAAGAAGGCAACTGTGCCCCCTTTCAACCCCCCAGCACAAGCCTAGGACAGCTCTTCGCTTTTGGAGTGCCTGCAGTCCTGGGAGAAGACCCACCCAGAACCACACAAGGGACCACTTCCTTTTCCAAGAGGCCATGTGAGGGTTACATAAAGAGCACATTATTACTTGGCTGTTTGTGTCTCACTCTCACTTCAGGGGTTCCAGGATCTGGAAGACCTAAGTGAGGTCCAGAAGGCAGAAACGATGGTGCTTCCAGTGATCTCCAGGGAGAAGGTGAAGCCTGGCTAAGGGTGTTGGGGAAGGGTGTCGGAAGCGGGGACTGAAAGACACTTCACTTGGGGAGCTCTGGTAACAACGCTTCACATGTTTGCAGGCGGCCACCAGAAGGCACTTCTGGACCTCAGAAGGCAGGCAACCCCCAGGGGGGAGGTCGTGGACCCTCAACAGTCTTCAGCATGTGCTCCCCACCAGCATTCTGAGTGCGTGCAAGGGTATGGCCTCTGGTGCAGTAGGCATGGTCCACATCCTGACACCCTAATTCCACACTCACCAGGCAGCCTTCTGATGCAGTGGCCTGGGTCATTAGATACTGAAGATGGGGTTCTCCGACAAGAAAAGGGCTTCTCTTTCCCCATCCTCAGTAATTCTGTGCATTGGCACTCTGGCAAATACATATATCCACCTTTTGTGACGTTGGTGAATGTCCACTTGTCCCCAAGGGCTGAGCAGCTCCAAGCGGACAGAGAATACTTGGTTTTCACTTTGGACTGTGGTGACTAAACCACTTGATGCCTGAAAAGTCCTGCCAAGAGCTGCCCAAGGCTGCAGCAGAACCTCCAGAATTCTTCCTTCCCACAGCTGCCGGGGAGATCTGACACCAAAGCACCTCACTTATGCTACAGTCATGGCCTCTGTTTCCCCACCTACCACAGGAGGGGCCAAGTGACCATATTCTTGAGCCTCTGAAATTGTGACAGTGCTTCCCCCTACCACCACAGGAGAAGGGGAAGGGCGAAGGCTGACCAGGGAAGCCACCTGGGACAGCCAGGTGATGGGGAAGGGGGTTATGCAATTGGCGTTCCTGCTTCTCATCCACATGACTATACACGTTGACTTGGGGAGTGTGGGGAGGGATCTGTGTGGTCTAATTCTTTGCTACATCTAGCAGTTTTTTCTAAAAAGTAAGCCACAATGTACCATTCCAAGTTATGTTGAAAGAACTTTGGGAATGAGAATCGAAAATTGAAATATTTCAATCCTCTTCGCCCCCAGCTTGCCATGCAGGTTTGTATGTCTGACTCCTTTCAGTTCCACTGGGCTGTGTGGGGGCATCAGCTAGGAGTGCTGCAACCAGAGGCTGACTTCAAG
The DNA here is from genome assembly GCF_922984935.1 of Meles meles. Taxonomy (NCBI): domain Eukaryota; kingdom Metazoa; phylum Chordata; class Mammalia; order Carnivora; family Mustelidae; genus Meles; species Meles meles. The sequence continues at coordinate 30,603,833 of NC_060077.1, read as the reverse complement.
AGTGGGCTCAGGACAGAGCCTGGCATTGAGCAAGGCAGGAAGGAGCAGGTGTGCCCAACGATGGACCCTCAGGATCCCCAGAAATAATACTCCACACGTGGTGAATAACTCCTAGAGATGGAGCTTAAATGAGCATGGCCTCTTCTGGGTTAAGTGAGTTCATCTATATAAAAACATAAGCATGAAGATAAATTATGCCTAACTCTAAATTGTGATATGAGAACTTCTTGCATAAAATGAAAAAGAATTATAGAATCAGAAACTTTGCTGTTTATAAGTTATACAGCAAAATATATACACAAATTTTGAAAATAAAATGCTGAGTGAAAGCAACTCTCATGCAGATGCAAACTGAAAAAAGCAAGGGGCTTCAATTATGGTATCTGGAAAAGAAAAATGTAAGCTAGAAGCATTCAAAGAGGCAAAGAGGGCAGAGAAAGGCACAATTTTTCAATATAGTACTATTAAATATATATGCTCCAAATATCCTGGTACTTACTTAGTGATACCCTATTTCTCAAAAAGGATTTGAGAAAACTACAGATCACATCTAACATTGCAACAATGAACATAAAATAGAAACAATTGAAGTGAAACAGAAATAACAAAGTAAAAAACAAAATCAGACTACGATCTGATCGTGTCAGTGAGTGCTCCTAACTGTTTTGGGGCTCACAGAGCCTTTCCAGAATGTGGGGAATGCTACATGTCCCCCCACCCCCTGATCCAGAACAATCCATTCACATTCATAACCCCCAGCTTTGTTCCGCCCCCTATGCCAACTCTACAATAGACCTGCGCGCTCCTGGACTCCTGGGCAGTCTGCAGACCCCAGGTTAAGAAATGTAAAGTAAACAACAGGGAAAGTATGAACTTGAATAAAGTAATTTAAAAACAAGTTAACAAACAGAATGGATGGAGTACAAACCCATTTCTTGAGAGTACACAAATGCTTTATAAAAACCAATCATATCTTCAGGCCCAGCGTCATTCTATGGACACTTAGAAATGTTGATACCACACAGCACAGTAAGAAAGAACGGCAATAACCTATGCACTCATCACTTGGAAGTACAGAAAAAAATAACAACCCTTGGGCCAAAAGGCAATTCCTTGTACGGTAACAAGAACTTGCATGTGTCAAGTTGAAAGAGTGCAGAAAAAGCTCTAAGAAAAAAGTCCCAGACCAGAGTACCTGCATTTACTAGAAACATTAAAAATATGATTAGCTATAGCTAAATAAATTCAGAAATATAAAATATGAAGTTAAAAAAAAGAGCAGACAATATATACACTTGGACAAAACCATCCAATTAGTCAACAAAACCGAAAGCTGGAGATTTATAAGACTCAACATCTAAGTTAAGAAGGAAAGAAGGAAGGGAAAAAAATGTAAGACAAACAAAAACAACAACTAAATCCAAGGACGATTAAAATATTACCAGGATGTTCTCTTGTAATACTATACTGTTCCAGAACCTAAATAAATTGAAGGATTTGAAAATATATAAAACGGTGAAGGAATGCGAACAGAAAGGACTAGTTCCTGCTCAGTCTTTGAAAAGTACCTGGTTCTACCACGGTTATGGGAGAATCTGTCCACCCTTCCAAAAAGGGGGTCTCAATGTTGCATAAATTGTCAAAAGGAAGGAGGAGACGCGGGCCGGGGGATGAGGAGGAGGAAAAAGTGCATATCCCAAAATGCAAGAAGGGCATAAAATGAGCTAAGGGAAGCCGGGAGACGAGGGAGCGTCCAGGCAGGGTGGCCTGAAGCCCCTGTGGTCTGTTCCAAAGGAGCAAGCCAGATTGGCTAAAATGGGGGCTTATCTGCAGAACAGCCCCTGAGGGTTGGTTTTAAGGAGAGTGGTGGCATGTGCAAAAAGATGCTTTAGGAAAATCAATTTGGCTGGGGTGTGCAGAAGCACACGGAGAGACATCAAAGGTAGGAAACTGATGACTGCCAGGTGAGGACAGGCCTGACCAAGGCGAGGCCAAATGGGGGTGCCAAGGAGGTAGATCTTGGAGGGGGGCTGCTATTCCACCCACGCCAATCGGGGTCTCAATTCTCTCTGCACTTTTAGTAAGTGACTGCAGACCCTCAGTGCAGGCCACCTGCAGACAATACGTGGGGCCAGCTGGTCAGGCTGTTCTAGCTGGTGGTACGGTAGGTTCTAGGAGACCTGGGTGCCGGCTCGAGGTTTCACACATTCATGTAACAGAGAGGAGCTGGACAGGAGCAGCTGCTGTCCCCATGGCTGGGACGCCCGCTGTCATCCCCCCAGCTGGAGACCTGGCCTTTTAAAGTCTCCAGCCTGCCAAGCTCCACTTACTAAGTAACCATTACTTGCCCATTTGTATTCATCAAAACAATACATGACCGCCAAGCTGAGCTTCTGATGAGCTGAAACAGTCAGTATTCCCATGAGGGGTGGTCATGGGATCCCAGCCATAAACTTTTGGAAAACTTCAGAATTGCTCAGACTGCCACTGAGGAGCCTGGGGGAAGGCAGTACCAAAGAGATCCCGGTGGACACACGAAGGCCCAAGGACCAGGGCCAGACCTCTCAACCAGTCAGACACAGTGCGGCCCGTGCCCATTCCTGGAAGAAGGGAGGTGTGGGGACTGAGACAGAATGGCCACCTTCAAACTCTGCTCATGCCAAGCACATTTGGGAGACGCTGGGGTCTCACGATGCCTAGCAGAGGGCTCACACCCTGGCTACGTACTAGAACATTCTAATCACCTAGGGAGCTTTAAAAACATACCACTGTCTGAGCCCCGCCTCTGGGGATGCCAACCGAATTGGTCTAGGCAGGCAGCAGGCAATGGTACTTTTTGAGCAAAGCCTGAGGAGAGGAGAGAAGCATGGGGACGCAGGCCACACAGACCACACTGCCGCTGGGGAGAGCTTCAGGATGGCATCTGGAAAGGGTCCCTGTGTGGGAGGTGGCCCCACAGGGCACCCACAGCCCCAGGGGCAGGCTGAAGGGGGTGATGGAAAGCCTGAGCCCCAGTTCAACGAGAGGGTGGGCTGCAGGCCCTGGCATTCAGGGAACCAGCAGGGGTGCCTCTCCGGCCTTTAGGAAATAGATCTCTGGGTAGGGCAAGGGTCCCTCTGGGTCTCCATCCTCAACTGCTAGTTGCCAAAGCACTTCCTGGCTGGTTTCATTCTGAACAGGAGTCAGCCAGGTCCCAATAGCCCCATCTCACAGATTGAGAAACAGAGCCTTGGAGCTTCCTCGAGGTCACACAAATAGGAGGAGCGGAACTGGGATCTGAACTGAGACCTCTGACTGAACGGCTGTGTTTCCCACATCCCCCAGCACTGCAGAGCCACTGGACCAGAAACCAGCCATGGGGCCGACCAAGGCACGCTGTGGTCTGGGGAGCCCTAGGTCTTGTGGAGAGGTTATTAATGGAGGGCACTAATGCCTTAGGCCAGGCTGAGTCAAAGCCAAGGTCAAATGTCCTCTGGCCTACAGGACCAAACCTCTACCGTCCTATGAAAGAGCCATCTGCCAGAAACCATTCTTACTCTAACCCAGAACAGGGATCAAGAGACCACGCCAGGGGCTTGCCACCCTCTTCCCCAAACCCAGAATGAGTCCTTCCAGACCCTCCCTTTCTTCTGTAACCTGTTGTTGATTGTCCCCACCAATGCTCAAGCCAGGTGGAAGATTCCATTTTGCTGTTAACCTATCTACTTCTGTATTCATTTTTCTTTAGCGGATTTGGACTGTGAGCACAGTTCTGTCTTCTCAAAGTGCCAGACGACAGCTGATGTTAAAGAGTCCATCTGACATTTTTGTGTGTTTCATTCAACTTTCTCCCTCTGTTTATTCTTCTGGATTTTGACAAAGGCAAAGAGATGGCAAAACCCAATCTCCCAGGCTTGGGAGTCAAATGTGAATGACTTGAAGGCCAGGTCTCTTGTGGGGTGTGCGTCTGTTTCAGAGGCCTTCCCATTACTCCACCCTCCCTGCCACTCAGTAAACCAGCTGCGTGTGGGGCGCCCGGGGGTCCGTGAGGGGGCCTGGCTGCTAGCGTGTGTGGCCAGAAGCGCTGGGGGTGGCACATTTCCATTTGGCCCTGGGATCAGGGAGGTGGGCAGGGTCTTTCAGACAAGGCGATGGGGTGTGGGCTCCATCTGGGAAAGGGTCTCAAGCTTTGGTGTGAGTTCCTCCTTCTAGAGCTTCTCCCCAGCATGGATTTTCTGATGCCGAATAAGGTGTGAGCTTCCCCTGAAGGACTTGCCACATTTGTTACACTCGTAGGGCTTCTCTCTGGTGTGGGTTTTATAGTGCTCAATAAGGGCTGACCTGTGCCGGAAGGCTTTGCCACACTCGTTGCATGTGTAAGGTTTCTTTCCGGTGTGGATTCTCTGGTGCTGAATGAGGGCAGAGCTGTGGCAGAAGGCCTTCCCACACTGGCCACACTCATAGGGCTTCTCGCCAGTGTGGATGCGCTGGTGCTCAATGAGGGAGGAGCTCTGGCTGAAAGCTTTCCCACATTTATGGCATTTGTAGGGTTTTTCACCGGTGTGGGTCTTACGATGTTCAATGAGGTTGGAGCTCTGGCTGAAGGCCTTCCCACACTCTTCACATTTGTAAGGTTTCTTCCCAGTGTGAATCCTCTGGTGCCGAATGAGGTGGGACCTGTGACAAAAGGCTTTCCCACAGAGATCGCATTCATGAGGTTTCTTGAGCGTGTGGATTTTCCGATGCTGGCTCAGGCCAGAGCTCTGGTTGAAGGATTTCCCACATTCCTTACACTGATAAGGTTTCTCTCCTGTATGGATTCTCTCGTGTTTTCTGAGACTTGAGCTCCGGCTGAAATCCTTCCCACATTCCCTACACTCGTATGGTCTCTTTCCAGTGTGGGTTTTCTGGTGTTGCGTGAGGGCTGAGCTCTGGCGAAAGGCTTTTCCGCATTCCCGGCATTCGTAGGGCTTCTCCCCAGTGTGGATGATCTGATGTCTGAGAAGGTGTGAGCTCTGGCTGAAGGCCTTCCCACACTCACAGCACTCATAGGGCTTCTCCCCAGTGTGAATCACCAGGTGCCTGAGGAGGTGTGAGCTCTGGCTGAAGGCCTTCCCACATTCCCGACATGCATAGGGTTTTGCAGGTGGTGCAATTCTGTGAGGCTCGTTAGGTCCTGAGTGTGCCCTGTTCGCCTTCTCACAATTGTGTTTACTGGGTTCCTCTACACTGTGGATTATCTGACACATACTAAGGTCTGATTTCTGGAAGAAGGTTGGGCTGAAGATGTCATCATCCTGGGGTCTGTTCACTGGGGGGGTACTCTGATGCTGAACAGGACTTGAGCAAAGGCTGAAATTGCCCTCATAATCGTCATGTTCCTCGTCTTGCTCTCCGAGAGGGATCTCCTTATAAATAACAGCCATTTGCTCTAAACCTCTTTCCTGAAGAAAAGGGTCCCCCAGGTCCTCCTCTGGGAAGAGTCCTTGCTGCATCTCTAAGCTGTCCCCAAACACAAAGGTCTCACCAAACTTGGCTGCTGGGGGAACCTCCATTGTGAATCTAGTGTCACCCCCAATGACTGTATTTCTTGAAAGATCGTCTTCTTAAGGGCACTTACTGTTCTCCCAATCTGAGAAGAAAACAAGGGACATTGTCAAGTCTGCAGATCAGGCACCTAGGACGTACCTCCTGCCTGTGCCAGTATCTATCGTGGACCAAACGAAATAGGTATAAGATCCAAGCTGGCCCTTGAGATGATCCCCAATGAGTTAGAGACAAGTCTGTTTTATCAGAAACACTACAAAGAAGATGGACAGAATCAAGTGCTATGCCACGGGATCTAGAATCTAAAGACTGAAGGTGTTCAGAAAGGTAGATGAGGGGCGCCTGGGTGGCTCAGTGGTTAAAGCCTCTGCCTTCGGCTCAGGTCATGATCTCAGGGTCCTGGGATCGAGCCCCGCATCGGGCTCTCTGCTCAGCAGGGAGCCTGCTTCCTCCCTTCTCTCTCTCTGCCTGCCTCTCTGCCTACTTGTAATCTGTCAAATAAATAAATAAAATCTAAAAAAAAAAAAAAAGAAAGGTAGATGAGAGCAGAAGTGGAGCCACTGTAGAAAAGGGGCAAGATTCTGGCTAATGGAGGATCTTGACGATGGCAGTTTTTGAGAGAGTGCAAACTTCCCTCCTCTACTAGGTTAGCTGCAGCCCCTCCAATCAGGTGCCCAAGCCACAACCCTGGGAGTCAGCCTAGACCTTCCCCCTCTCTCACCCATACATCTAGTCTGTCCATTTCCTGAGGCTCTATTAAGGGGTCTCTGTCTCTCTGTCAGTCTGCAGCTCAGGCCTCATGCAATTCCCCAGGATCACTTCAATGCTCACCTCCCAAATGACCACCGACCCCCAGCTTCTACTCCTCCCTCAGGTCTGTGCTCTACCTTGACACCAGCGTCAAATACCCCAAACACAGGCCCGATAATCTGCCTCAGGATCTTGCGGCAGCCCAAAGCCTTCACAAAGCCCTTCACGCTAGCCGTCCCAGCCCCAGTTCCAGCTTCTCCTTCCACATAGCCCTAGCTGCTGCTTCATCCTCCTAACAGGTTCCCCTCCTGTCTGATTGCCACTGGCTTATCTTCCCAGACTCAGTCTTAATGTCCCTTTTTCTGCACCCTAAGTCTGGTGATCTCAGGCTCAGGGACCTGCAGAGCTCATGCACGTGTCCATCAAAGCACTCACAACCCTGGATGGCAAACATGCTGCCTGAGAGCTCCCTGGGGGCAAGTACTGTGCTCCTTCAACGTGAAGCCCCCAGCCCCCAGTACAACAGGACAATCTCCACACACGGTGGTTGCATAAAATCATGACTGAATGGAAGAAAAGTCATGTTTTCCTGCTAGAACTGATGGCTATACTTTTTTGAGGGGACGGGGGGCACAGAACTCTATTTAAATAAATCATCTAGGAGATACAAATAAATAAAAGATAAAAGCAGAGGTGCTCCAGTTAAAGGGGGTTGTTTTCATAGGGACGTGGACGGATCCCGAACACCCCCCATTTCACTGTGGTGGACTCTGAGGGAGCCTCTCGGGACCTCATTCAGAAATTGCTTTACAAGGGGCGCCTGGGTGGCTCAGTGGGTTAACCCCCTGTCTTCAGCTCAGGTCATAATTTCAGGGTCCTAGGATCAAGCCCTGTATCGGGCTCTCTGCTCAGCAGGGAGCCTGCTTCCCCCCACTTTCTCTGCCTGCCCCTCTGTCTACTTGTGATCTCTCTCTTTCTGTCAAATAAATAAAAAATAAAATCTTAAAAAAAAAAGAAACAGAAATTGCTGTGCAAGCTGAAGGGAAACCCCAGGAATCATAACGATAATAGCTCATGTTTATTGAGCATCTACTATGTGCTAGGCACTACTAGACCTTCTATAAGCACATGTGCATTTAATCCTCACAATTCTATATACAAAGGTACTATTAGCAGTACACTGAAGCATAGACAAGCAGCTCAAAAACACACTAAATTAATCAGCATAGTCGCAATGGAACTCATTCCTATTTGGAAACGATTTTTTTTAAATGAATAATCAAGTGGCACGAAGGCCAGGTGTGGAAAAAAAGCACAGAACTGAACTATTCTCAAAAATTCTTTGATCACTTAGCTCCCCTCCCCCTCTTCTTCAGCAACCAGAATCTCCCATCCTTCAGGTTCTCCTGATAGATTTCATTGGGTCTAACAACCCACCGATTTCATCCTGGCTCTCCACTTCTAGTCCACCTTTCCCTGTCTAGCTTAGACTCTATTGTGGATCGAACCATAGACTCTGACCAGCATCACGTTCCTCACCTCCTTGCCCTGCTACAACCAGCGGCCAAATACCAAAGCTCTCCGTCAATTCCTCCTAAGATGTTAAATGTTGCCAAAGAAAATCATAGGACTGTGTACTGCACCGAGACAAATTTCAAGTTTCCAATTCCAGCTGGGACTTCAGCATCTTCAGCTCTTCCATCCAGTGACCTCCTTATGGCCAATCCCTCTCCTCTCAGACCTCACTTTCCCACCCCTTTTGGCAGTGCTCACCAAAAGTTCCCTTCTCAAAACCCTTCATTTCAGAAGTTGCAAATTGGCAGCCTGAGGATCCTGCCACAGACGCGTTTTGTTTGGCTCGGGAAAGAGTTGGAACCTTTTCTTTTTGTTTGACTTAGCTGCCAATATTGGACACTCTGTAGGTTTCAGGCTTTTTCTTGGAAACCTGGAAGATGTGATAAAAACGGGTCTACCTTGTCATTAAACCTACCTTGCATACCTGAACGCCTCAAGATTTTGAGCCCCCCACCCCCTTTCCCACCTCCTTCTTTATTCCTTTCATTTCTGAAAGTTCTTCCCCCCCACCCCCGTTTGAATGCTCTCCAATCCCTTTTTCTTGGCATCTGTGATTACAACTCTTCTTCCACCCACCTGTTAAATCCTGATGTTTCCAAGGTTCCCTCCTTAGGGGTTTCCCATTCCCACTATAGACCACCTACATGCTGAAGTCTCCACGCTGTTTACAAAGTTGGCGATCCTTTATCTGTCCTCAACAATGTCTTAAATATTTTGGGACCGAAGATCCCAAGGTCTGGAACCCCAACTTCCCACCTCTCGGGGCCTTCCTTGGCTCCTCCTGTATCCGTCACCCTATGCTTCGGGGAGCCCTCGGGGCCGGGCACCCGGGAGACCCTCGGTCCGGTCAGGGTTTTCTGGCTGGAGGCCCGCGGGCGGCTGAGGACACGCACACGCCACTCGAGCGGCGACGCGGAGCCCCTACATGCTTCCCACCGATGGGGGACGCCCACACCCAGGGCCACCGGAGGGACAGGTGATTACACTGGCTGACGCGGAGCCACTCACCTGGGCCGGGGCGGGGCCTCTCACCTGGGCCGGGGCGTGGCCGCGGGCGGGCGGGGCGGGGCCGCACCAGAGTTGCTCCAACCCGCGGCCGACCCGGCCTCGCTCAGAAGCAGCTGCTGACGCGGAGCCCGTGGCGGCCCGAGCGCCCGGAGCCCCGCCCCCACCCGCGGGCACTTCCGGGACCGCTCTAGGCCGCGTGGAGGACCCAATGTCTCGGTGCTCCTGCGGCACCTGGCGTCCTCGCACTTAGGCGCCGCGACTCTAGGCTCCAGGGCTGGAACTGGTGGTCTCTGGGCGGTTCCCAGAACAAATCCTGGCCTTGGAGGAGACAGCTGGTTAGCCGTTGGCGGGAGTGCAGAAGAGGAAACTGAGGCCGGGAAAGGCGGGCGGGCGTAGAGCCGCAGGCAGGCGGCCAAGTTCCCGCTGCACTTGTCCTGGGGATGGGGACGAGCCAGAGGCCACGCGGGCGGCGGGGGTCTTCGGGAGAAGGGAAGGGGTTCCTAGAGCTGTGGAGCCTGTCACCCCGCACAGGCCCAGGGGTCCTGCATGATTCACCCTTCCTGGGCAACCCTGGTCCTGCCTGCCGGGCTGGTACCAGCAGAGACAGACGAGAAGGGGCCGAGTGAGGGCCCAGGAGACAGCTGGGAGTGGAGGCTGGACTCTGGAGACCCGGAATTCCAGTGCATGTGAGGGATGACCTCCAGACATAGGCGCTTCTTAAAGGAACCGGGAGGGAAGAACGGTGTGTTTTTGAAGCCTGCTCCAACACCTCCCAACTCCCACCACACACCCAGACGCTCAGCTCTGCTTCTAATAAGGATTGCTCCCCCACCCAGTGCCCCCCACTGGGCCCAGTTGCTCAGGTACAGCCTTCCCGGCCTGTGGGAGAACTGGTCAGGGAGAGGGGCACAGGCCTACCACTGGTGACCAGTAGAACACACATTCCTAATGGGAGAGATGCTGCCCAGGGGCACCTGGGTGGCTCAGTCAGTTAAGCGGCTGCCTTCAGCTCAGGTCATGATGCCAGGGTCGTGGGATCGGGTCGCACATCAGACTCCCTGCTCAGCGGGGAGCCTGCTTCTTCCTCTCCCTCTGCCTGCTGCTCTGCCTACTTGTGATCTCTTTCTGTCAAATAAATAAATAAAACACTTAGAAAGATAGAGATGCTGCCACCTGCAATGAGTACCCTTTGTCCCAGCTCTGGGGTGCCTCCGAGTGGCCCCACCCCACATACATACTCATACCTCCTCCATGCCCCATCAAGGAGTAAGCAGGGGCTCCATAAGGACCCAGTCCAGCCACCCCTTGAGCGCTGAACCACAACCAGCCATGCAGAGCTAGGAGCAGCAAGAGCTGGTTCCTTTTTCTCTTCCTCCAGCTCCTCAGGTCACAGGAAGCCCAGGCCACCAGTCTAGGCCCCCTGGGGGCCAGTGGAGGGGCTGGACCCCGCCCCAAGGATCTCAGGTGCTTCCTCTTCTGTAACAATCCCCAGAATCCCTACCCCCACACTCCCAGTCACTTTTTTCAGCAGGAATTTCACGGCCCTCAGAATAGTTACTGTTCATGTGTTTGATATTATTTTTTTTACATGTTTAATATTGTTAACCCATTTTACAGAGGAGAAAATTCAAGGTTTGGAGAAAGAGGGGGGCCCAAGATCAGAGTGCAAGAATGAGAGGTGGACAAGAAGCACTCAGTCCACGCTCCACCCCTAGGATGTGTAAGCCACAGAGCAGTAATAATCTGCGTCGTCCTCGGGCTGCACGGGGCTGATGATCAGGATGCAGGCATTGTGGGCAGCGTCTGTGGCTGCCGAGAAGCGGTCAGGGATGTCAGGGGGCCGGTGGTAGTCGTCCTCTGAGCGGTAGTAGAGGAGGTATCGGGGGGCACTGCCTGCCCTTTGCTGATACCAAGACACGCCGTACTCCCCGATGGTGGCATGGCGGGGGCTGAGCATGCAGGAGAGTTGGGCCACTTGGCCTGGAAAGACCAGCAATGCATCTGGCTGGGGCAAGCCTGGCTGAGAGACTGAGAGAGAGAGAAACTCGTGGGCTCCTTTCTTCCTGTCCCCACCCGACAAAGGCTTGGTCTCTCTCCAAGGAGACTCTGACCCCCGAAAGGCTCATAGATCTGTGCATAGAATTGAGATGGCTGGGGCACAAAGCTGACAACTGTGTTCAGTTGAGCACCTAGAGTTCAGAGTGTGGGACTGGTGGCCTCTGGGTCCTTCTCTGCCAGCCCCCATTCCTTACCCCTCAGTCACACTGGTTCTTCCAGACTCTGGCTACTGCCACCACCCAGAAACCTCCTGGGCTGTCCATCCATCAGGTCAACCTCAGACAACTGGCTGCTGGGAATCTTGTCAAGGATATTTTGTCTTTGAGGCCCTTGGGTTAGCTTCCCATGTGAAAAACTAAAAAGGTGACCGACCAATTCCAATCTCTTCTGACACCCCAAAGAATCAGAATCAGAATTGTTAGGGATCCTAACAATCTGCTCATTCCCCATTGACAAATGGGGAAACTGAGGCCCACACTGAGAAGTGACATGCCCCAGGTCTAGGGCAGAGTTATTTGTAGCCAGTTCTCCCCTCCACCTTAATGCCCCTTCTAGAACCCTCCCACTGCCCACATCGATTTGCTTCCTTGCAGGGGCCTTCTGGAGTCAGTGCCATCCCCCACCCGACCCCAGGTGAGCCAGGCCTGGGGGAGCTCACCGGACAGGAGGGTCCCAGTCAGAAGGAGGGCTAGATGCCAGCAGGCCATGGCCAGAGGCAGGGAGGCAGACAGGAGTTGCTCTGTTGGGAGTGTCCCAGGTGCTTCAGAGCACAGGCAGGGGAAGCCCCTGGACCATGACAAGGCATGCAAATCAGCCCACTGACTGGGGGTGGGGGCATGGGGGTACAGTGGCTGGGGCCCAACGGCGGGCCCTATCTTCCCAAATGTGGATGGCCTGGCCCCACAGGTCCTCCTGAGAACAGAAATCCACACATACACGTGCAATTACAGCGAGTAGATGCTTTTTTATTGAGGTGTAACTCACGTAGGGTAAGGTGCACAGATTTTAAGTGTATGCCTTGATGATTTTCTTAATATTTTAATTTATTTATTTTAGAGAGAGAGAATAGGGGAGGAGCAGGGGGAGAAGGAGAAGCAGACTCTATGCTGAGCGTGGAGCCTGACATGGGGCTCGATCCCATGACCCTGAGACCATCACCTGAGCTTCAACCAAGGGTCAAATACTCGACCGACTGTACCACCCAGACACCCCTGGCTTGATGATTTTATTTATACTTATACCCTGCAACCTCTACTCAGATCACAATTTAGAATGTTTCCATCTCCCCGGAAGGCTCCCTCATGTGCCTTTCCCATCAGTAACAGGCTCTCTAACCCCATGGGTAACCATCATTCTGAGTTCAATCACTTAGATCAATTCTGCTTGCTCTAGAACGCCATTCTAGGGAATGGCAGTGTGTTCCTGTTGCTCCTCCTTCTTCTGTTCAGGGTTATAAGAGTCACCCATATGTGTACAGCGGTGTCTAATTCATTCTCATCGTTCTTTGTGGATAGACCACCGCGAAGCCATACCTTTGCCATTCTCTTGTTAATAGACAATTGGGCGCTTCCCAGTCTTTAGCCATTACAAATAAAACTGCTGGTGCACTTGTGTTCTCTTTTCTTCTGGCAGACACCCAGGACAGAAGTTGCTGGGTGGAGGGAACATGCGCATTTAACTTTAATAGATAACTCGTAGTGTTCTCAATGGGGTTGTACAGATCTTGCGCCCCCGTCAGCGGGTGGGAGAAGTCCGAAGACATCCTCACTAGCACTCGACATAGTCAGCTCCTTTAACTTGCCAGACCAAGGTGCCTGGGTGGCTCAGTCGGTTAAGCATCTGCCTTTGACTGAAGTCATGATCCCAGGTCCTGGGCTCCCTGCTCCATGGGAAGCCGGCTTCTCCCTCTCCCATTCCCCCTGCTTGTGTTCTCTCTCTCATTGTGTCTCTCTGTCAAATAAATAAGATCTTTAAATAAAAATAGAGATAAAGAAACTACAAAGCTCTCTCTCGCCTTCTGTCTGCTGACCCAGTGGGTGCTTCCCTATGTGTCCCTCTGTGGTGCCACATGCCCCATGCTCTAGAGATCTGTGGGGAACAAACTCTTTTCTCAAAGGCAATCTCCTGGCCTGCTGGCCTTAGCATACCTAAATAATTATAAAAGTAATTAAAACAGCACGTTCTCATTAACTCAAAGCCTTGAGAGCTCCCTTGGGGGAGGTTATAAAGCCCCACCTCCCCAAACGGGTCCCATTCTGTCTCTAACATCTCCTTAGGGCATCTCCAAGATGCCCTCAAGTTCAAAGACTCCTTCATGGCAGCACTGGAAATGAACCCTTGAGACAACAAGGATGGTTGTTGGAGCTGAGGCTTTAGGGTTCTGCATGGACATTCTTCTGGAATTTGGTTGCCGCCCATCCTGACCTGTGGTCTGCCAGACACAGGTCCCCAGGGACAGTGGTGTCCAGTGTTTAAATAAAACTGCAAAATACTATTTGTTGGCACAGTGCTCATTCTGAGCGCTTGCAGCATTCTGAGCACCAAGGTAGAACTTTTTTTTTTTTTAAGATTTTATTTCTTTATTTGAGAGAGAGAGAGAGAGATCACAAGTAGGCAGAGTCAGGCAGAGAGGGGGAAGAAGGCTCCCCGCTGAGCAGAGAGCCCCATGTGGGGCTCAATCCCAGGACCCCAAGATTATGACCTGAGCCGAAGGCAGTGGCTTAATCCAATGAGCCACCCAGGCGCCCCTACCCCTTTTTTAAATACATAATTTAAAAAAAAAATTTATTTGTGACAGAGAGGGATAGAGAGGGAACACAAGCCACAGGGGAGCTGGAGAGGGAGAAGGGGGCTCCCAGGGAGCCTGATGTGGGACTCAATCCCAGGATGCTGGGGTCTTGAGCTGAGCTGAAGGCAGACGCTTAAAGTGTTTTAAAGTGTTACCATGTTTAAGGGGCACCTGGCTGGCTCAGTCAGTCGGTAGAGCATGCAACTCTTAACCTCAGGGATCAAACCCCACACTGGGTGTGGAGTCTACTAAGAAATAAAAGAATAGAAAAGAAAGAAGAAAAGAGAAAGAAAATAAAGAAGGGAAGAAAGAGAAAGAAGGAAGGGTGGAAGGAGGGAAAAGAAAAAAGAGTTAACCACGTTTAATCCTCACTAGGACTCTGCTGAGCGGTGTTCTTACTGCCCACCCCCCATGGGGGAAGCACTGAGCTGAGTGCTGGGTGAGCTGCACGGAGGATCCAGTCCTCCTCTGGAGTCAGTGGCCCAGTGGGCAGGACAAATAGCCTAATCACCCTGGTGGGGGTGGGGGGGCGGTGCATTTTTAAAACCTTGGGGAAAGGGAGCTGGCAAAGGTCGGAAGCCTGCTCCAGACACCTACCTGGCACTCTGGCTGAAGGGGTCTGGTAGGGGCTCATGGAGAGGGGGCAGGAGACAGAAACCGAGAGACAGAGAGGGTGCTAAGGGGGAGGAAGGAAAGAAGATGAAGAAGAGAAGAGAAGGGGGGAGAGAAATTCAAAGAGAGGATGGGCATGGATGGAGAGGCAGAGAAACACAATATCCTGTCCGCCAATGTCTATCCTGGCTTTATGCATAACTGCAAAGAACTGAGAACTATCCAAACAATAGCAGGTGAATGGATCAACACACAGGCACACCCTGACAATGGGACCCTCCTCAGCAGCAAGAAGGAACTAGCTGTTGAGTGACTTGTGTGCTGAGTGAGAGAAACCAGGCTCCAAAGGCTCCATGCTAAATGATTCCCTTTACACAATTCTGGAAGAGGCAGCGGCAGGACACAGAGCCGTGGTGGCCAGAGGCTGGCACGGACTACAAAGGGGCATAAAGGAATTTGGGGGCTGGGGATGAGGGAAATGATCTGCCTCCCGAATGCGGTGGAGGTTCTATGAGATTTGTCAAAACTGGAAAACACGAAAAAGTAAAATTTTACTGTATGTAAATCATAGCTCAAGAAACTTGCCCAAACAAGGAGAGAAACAAGGACAGAAGGAAAGAGAGGGGAGGGTGGAGGTGAGGAGAAAGGCAGAGAGGGCAGGGAAGTGAGGACAGGGAAGGGGGCCTTGAGAAGGTAGGGGATCACAAGGGTGCTGAGAATCCCCCTGCTTCCATCAGGCCACAGTCCTACCTGCTCATAGTTTTCCCAGTACCGGGGGCCCCGATAGAGGAATATCCTTGCTTTCAACCTGGGAGCTCTGTCTCTCTCTCTACTGGTGGGGGATGTGGTCTTGGGCCATCCCTGGACCACAAGCCTTGAACCTCCATTGCAGCCCTGCCTTAGGGAGTGCCTGTACTCCTGCACCAGATCCTGTTACCGGGATACTGTGGGGTGGGGGAAGGCATTTCCTGCCTAGATGACTTAGCAGCTCCCACTGCCATGGAGACAAACTTGGAAGCTGGGAGGGCCTCAGTCTCCTCGGGCTGCTCTGAACCAGCGGGCAGGAGGAAGAGGAAGCCAAAGGGACCCCTTTAGACTGGTGGAGTCCAGACCTAAGGGTGGCCAAGCAAGGATCTAAGCCCAGATCCACCCACCCATTCCCCCGTCCCCCACACATTTCCTGGCAGTGCCATCCTCCCCATTAGATCTCAGCCCTAGATCCTTCCATAGCTGGAAAGTCAGAGATTGGGGGATCAAAGCCCCCCCATCTGTCTCCTCTCTCCTACAGCTATGTTTATTAAAGTGATGTTTGGAGGTAAGTGGGGTCCCATCCCTACAGATGGGTAGGGGGGTGGTACATTCAGAGGCTTGCTTCCCTCTGACCTAGGGGAGATTAGGGAGGCAGTGTGGGGAAGGGGGATGCACTTGTGTAAGAGGATGGGAGGTTAGGGAAACAGCTCTATGAGGAGGCAGAGAGAGTGCTTGGAGTCCGTTGTGGGGCAACCCTGATAGCTGGGCCCTGGGAAATTCTCATGGCTCCTCTAGAGGACCAACCACCACGTCACCATGGGGTGTGTTGTTGAACTACACAATCTCTAATTCGGTGGGTGGTCAAGCTTTAGGGTATATCAGGCACCTAAAGCTCTGGCCACAGTTGCAGATTTCCTGCCTTCCAGTGGCAGGTGGGGCTGGGGTGGGAAGTGAGGTCCTCTGCAGAGGCAGCACTGCGTGCAGGAGACAGGAGCTGTGTGCCCTGGTCACTGACACCTCAAGAGATGGAGGAGGGTACAGGCTCAATAATGGAGCCTTATTCTCCGCTCTGGTTAGAGAAGAGATGGAAGGAAGATAGATGGTCCCAGACTGGGGGGAAGGAGGGGGTTGCATTCACTCACCTCTGCCCCACCCCTACAGCTGGCTGCTGGGAGCTGGTGAACACCTGGTGCAGCCCCATGACCCTCACAGCCCACCTGAGGCACAGGGGGCAGGTGCCCCCAGATGGTGAGGGGGCAGGGACGGGTGCTGGGGAGGAGGGGCCAAGGGCCCCCAGGCAGAGATGCCAGCCCTGCCTTGCCTCCCTTTCTACCTTCCCAGCGATCATTGCCCTCCTGGCTGAGGACGGGCACTTGGTGAGTCTGGATGAGGGACTGGAGGAGGGGGCTTCCCTGGCCCCTTCCATGGGCAGCCCCCTGCTGCAGGAACGTGGGACCTACGTCCTCGTGCAGATCTTCAGTAAGTGGGGCCCAAGATCTCCTCCTGGAGTTATGTTGGAATGAGGGAGGGGGGCAGCAGTCGAGACCACTGGAGGCCCTGGCCAGCCCCCCCACCTTTGGCCAGGACCTAGCCCTGACCCTTTCCCTTTGCCTTGTCAGCCCCAGCCAGTCCCAGCAAACAGGTCCAGAGTGAGAGGTGGGGGTGGGGACTAGCAGGCCGGTCAGGAATTGGTCTTCCTCCCTCCACAGAGGGGGAGGATGGGGCCCCCACCCGCTATGAGTCCCTCCTGGAGAACCTGGATGACCAGTACCCAGAGCTCGCAGGTGAGTGTCACGGCTGAGCCTCAGGGGGAGGGTGCACCTTTTTCCCAGCACCCATAGGTAGGGCTTCCTGGGCCTTCCAGAGGAGCTTCGCCACCTGTCAGGCCTACACCCTGCAAGTGATGGCCGGAAGAGGCGCACGAGCACTCGGCGTGGGCACCAGGAGCAAGGTCCCCTTTCAAGGCCACGAAGGATGGGCTCCCTGCCATCCAGGTCCCGCTAGCTGGGGCCAGAAGCCGGCTAGGTAAGGAGGAGACACGGACACCTTGGGGGATGCTCACACCCAAAGTCCCAGGGGACAGGCGTTATGTGTGCTGATAGACCACAATGACCACCCCCTGCACCCCACAAACACACACACACACATACATAAATACCAACAAGCAGGATGGTATTCCTTCCAACAAGGTGGAACACACTGGCCCGAAAGACATCCCCACCACTCCACCTGACTCTGAGTACCCAAGTTCAGGAACATCCTCCATGGCCTGGAGAAATCAAACAGAGCCTAGCACACAGTAGGTGCTCAGGGCGGGGCTGATGCACTCAATGAAGGCAGCAGCCCAGAGCACGTGATCGTGAGGTCTGCGTTGGCTGTGCAGGTCCTGCTCGTCTGTTCCAGCAGGTCCTGTGATCTGGCACATCACAGCCAAGTGGCTGAGCTGGACTCCGATCCAAGGGGGTTGGCCGTGACCTCTACCGTGTGATCAGCCCCAAAGAGCAGCCCAGGGCCATTCTTCTTGCAGAATCTGGACTTATGAAGAAGTTGCATCAGCCAGAGGGGCAAGGTCATGGAGTGGCTGTGAGGACACCATGGGGGGGTGGCCCCCAAAACGTGGGTGCAGAGAAAGGGATCCAGAGGCAGAGACGAGGGTGAAGGGAGAGCAAAAGACAACAAACAGGCTTGTCCAGGGATTCCAGTCCCCAGAGTCAGATACCCTTGGGGGTCCAGGTTAATATCTCACTCCTATCTGGACTGTCCAAGATCATCAGATTACAACAGCCCTCCTCCCCAGCCCCCACCCAGGATGTCAGCTTAAGGTAAAGCAATTCAACCGCACAGATGGATGGACATGCGGTGATGCTCTTTGACCCTATCCAGGTAGACAGGCTAGTGAGAGGGCACATGGCAGGCTACAGTCTAAAATAAACTCTTTTAATTGCACATCTGTGTCTCCGGTCATTTGCAGGGTGAGAAACCCCGTCCTCACTCCCAATCCCAGCTACGTGGGGACAATCTGACATCATGGTCCAGCTGTCGGTGAAGGGGGGAGGGCGGATGGGAGGGTGCAGGGCTGGCTCATGGATCTGCACCAGTCTGCACCTGTCTCTTCAAGGCAGGGAGCTCAGACCTGCAGAGAGAAAGGGGTGGCACGGGCCAGTGGTCAGCCTGCAGGTACAACACGAGGGACTGTCCTTCCCACTCCGGCCTGGGTCAGGGGCTGCTCGCTCACCGTGGTTGTATTTGCACAGCTTCAAGGCCTCGCTGAAGCCCTCACACAGGGACAGGTCACTCTGAGTGGTGGAGCAGTCCAGGAACTGCTTGATCTCGTAGGCGCAGGGCCCCATCTGCAGGGGCTGGGGGCCAGGGCGGGTGGGAGCCTAGTGTATGGCACAGGAGGCAGCAAAGTCGGCTCCAGGTTGGCACCCAGAAGTGGGCTCCAATGCTGGGGGCCGCCAGCCTCTCCCCACAACCCCAGCCCAGGTGCCCCTGGGCTCCCTGGCAGGCTGAGTGACTCAGGGGCCAGCCTGCCCTGTCTAGCCCCACCTGCTCTGTCTGAGAATCAGAAGCCCACAGCCCTTTCACACCGACTCAGCTGATGCTAGTGCCAGTATGGACAGCATTTTCCAATTCCCTCATAATGGGCTCACTGAGTAGGCAGGGCCTGAGAGATGGGAGAAAGCTCTAGAAAAGCTAAGCGTTGTGCTTATACTCTTGGCGTATAAGCCCCACCCCCACAAGTACAGCAGCTTACAGGCTCAGCCAAAGCAATCCTCATGACCCCTGACCCTGCCACTAAGCCACATTTGGCTCCGGACTAATGGGGTGCCCAGTAGGGCATCCGTGAGCAGGAAATGGGGCTCACACCTGCTGCTGGCCACCCCTTGCCCTCGGGATGTGGGGACTACAGGGCAGAACCTGGGAATGGGGAGAGCTGGGGCTCAGAACTTCAACATCCCTCCACTAGGGTTAGGTTACCTCGAGCCACTCTCTGAATTGCTAAGAGCTTTAGTTTCCCCATTTTTAAAAGGCTGCTTGGTCCCTAGAAGTCTAGGGACCTTGGCCTCAGGAAAGGGGCTAGGAGAGTCTGCCTGTGATCAACAGGGGGGATAAAAGCAGAGAGAGGAGTAAGACCCTTCTTGGAAAAGTCCTGGGCCTGAGGCAGCTCTGAAGGCGCCAGGGCACTTCTCGCTGGACATTCCGGCAGCTTCCTACTAGTGTGACCCTTATGGGAAGTCGGCCTCAGTTTCTCCTGAGTCCGCTGCTCACCTGCTGGGCGGCAGGCTGGGTAGGCTCTGAGCTCCCCCCGCTGAAGGCTCCGGTCAGGGCACTACCCACGACGTGTCCCACAGCCGAGCCCACGGCCACCCCAGCGGCCGTCGACGCCATCTGCGCCATCAAGCCGGGCTGGCCCGACGAGGCGGGGGCCGGTGCAGGGGCCGAGGGCGGCGGGTGCGCGGGCGGGTGAACAGTGCGGCTGCGGGGTGGGGGGTAAGTAGGGTTAATTGTGGCCGGACCCCTGAACTGGGGCCCCAGGGGCGCGCAGCTCCTGGACACGAACCCCGTCCTTCCCCTCCTACCCTCTTCGCCCTGAGGGTGGGCGACCACCCTCTTAAGACA
The DNA here is from genome assembly GCF_922984935.1 of Meles meles. NCBI lineage: Eukaryota > Metazoa > Chordata > Mammalia > Carnivora > Mustelidae > Meles > Meles meles. The sequence goes on along the minus strand of NC_060077.1, from coordinate 30,584,143 downwards.
CGCGGTTGCGGGGCGCCTGGGTGGCTCAGTGGTTTAAGCCGCTGCCTTCGGCTCGGGTCATGATCTCGGGATCCTGGGATCGAGTCCCGCATCGGGCTCTCTGCTTGGCAGGGAGCCTGCTTCCTTCTCACTCTCTCTGCCTACCTCTCTGCCTACTTGTGATCTCTCTCTGTCAAATAAATAAATAAAATCTTTTAAAAAAAAAAAAAAAGACACGCGGTTGCTGCACCCCCGCCCCTCCCCCCACCAAGATGGCGCAGCAGCCGCCAAGGTCAAGCTATTGCGCCCTTGCGCGGGACTGCCCACGCTTCCCTAGCCCCCTCCCCAACCGCTCCTGTCCCGCTCACACCTGGCTGGCCGGGCGGTCGCGCTTCGGCTCCCCCGGGGCATGATGGTGGCGGTGAGACGCGGCCAAGCGCAATCAGAGAGGGCGACAGTGACAGCGGTCCTGTCTCGGGGACGAACGCGGCACCGCTAAACACTGCGAGCGCAAGGGGGCGGAGCTTAGGGGACACGCCTCCAGAGGGAGTGGCTGAGCGTGGGGTGGCGCTCACCTTCACGCGGGTCTCCGGGACCTGTCCCTTATAGCGTCACCTCGTCTCAGCACCCTTCTTACCTGGCAGAGTTACCCTGCGCTCTGGCCCGAGCTGTGTGGACTCGGGCCAATGCTGCAAAGTGCCGAGGGCTGACCCCGCAGTGATGAGCCAAGTCCCTTCAAAACCACAGCTGAGGGCATCCGGGTGGCTCAGTCTTTAAGCGGCTGCCTTTGGCTGGGGTCATGACCCCAGGGTCCTGGCATCTAGTCCCACAATGGGCTTCTTGCTTGGCGGGAAGACTGTTCTCCCTTTCCCACTCTCCTCGTTTGTGTTCCCTCTCTCGCTGTCTCTCTCTCTCTCTGTCAAATAAATAAATAAAATCTTAAAAAAAAAAATCCACCACCGCGGAGCCCAGGGAGTGGAGTTGGTTGCTGTCCCATCGCCAGAGAAGAAATAGGGAGGCGATCGGATAAAGCCAACAAGGGAGGGGCACCAGGCGCCAGACCAGGCTTTGGCCCCCCTCCCACGGACTGGGTTTACCCACTACGACTTGACCTCAGGGTCCCCTGCTGGGGAGGAGGGCGGCGGGGATACAGGGGAACAGAGCTGGGAAGAAATACCCAAAGGAAGGCCAGGCGGGATTCTTTTTTCAGAGCTCCCGCCAGGGGGCGCCCGGAGCCCCTCTTCGACTCCCCGGTTCAAGTGCGCGGCAACCCTTCGAAGCCTGGCGCAGTACCCTCCTCGGGTAGGATGACCGCCCCCTCCATTTCGCCCAGCACCCCGCCTGACACCCTAACCCGCAAAACGGACGCAGCGCGGGACACTGACAGCGTTTACGGGACATACAAGCAGCATGCCTATTCCAAAGGTGCCCAGCGGCGTTTGAATTCTGTGGCCTCGCGATTTTACCACCTTGGTTCCAGGCCAAGGGAAGGGTGGAGGCGCGGATTTAGGACGCTTCCCAGCCTTTCAGGAACTTGAGGTTTATGTTTTTTTCTGAGTGATTTCTCGGTGACCATATTATTAACCTTGGACTGAGAGGAGCTCTGATTTCTTTACCCTCCCCTATCACTGTCCCATGTGCCCTGAGGTGGGAGGTGGGTACAGGGCTTGTGGCACCAGGATTGTAGGGAGGATGAAGTCACCCCAAGCAAAAGTGAGTCACTTTAAAGAAACAGACTGCTAACACTTGAGGTCTGTCTTCTCTTTCCTCTCCTGTCCCTCAAGGAGTCTCTGTGGAGCCTTCCCGGAGAGGCTTCCTGGAGAGGACTCCCAGGACTGGGACCAGGAGGGAAGGGTTGAGTGGATCTGATTGCCCTCCTCTCCCTCTTTGACTCTTTCCCTTACTCGGCCCAGACTGGGTGCCCACAGTCTCACCTTGCAGCTTCTCAGGACACTGCCTGGCGGGATGGGAGCCACTGCCTGGGTCTGGGCTCTACATGGTTGCCCATGATGGAGCAGATTGCCTTAATGAAGTGATGAGGCCCCAGGTCATGAGAGCAGAGGATCCCTTCCAGAATATGGACACCACCCTCTCCTTTGATTTTCAGCTCCTTTCTCTCAGATCTCAGGGGCCTGGCCCCTAGGGCCCCTGTGGAACAGGTCAGTCTCTTGGGCAGCTGGTGCCCCACTCAGATACCATCCCCCCCACCTACCTCAGCCTGCTGATAGCACCCTCCCTCCTCACTCCTCCTCTTGCCTGCTGGTCTGGGAAAGACTGAACTGGTCCCTTCCTCTTGGGCCCTCAGTTTTCCCATTTTTAAATTGTAGTTCTGTTCCAAGCTGGGGGGCTGGCCAGCCTCCTCCTTATGCCTCATTTTCCCTTGAGACACATCCTGGTATCTTAAGAGCTGCCGTGGCATCTTCCAGATGGATCAGCTAAGGCTGTAAGGGGTAGAACTTGCCCATGGGAACAACCACCTGTCATAGGCTAGCAATAGGTCAGAGGTCAGGCCACCAGGGAGACCAGCTAGGGAAAGCCTTCCAAAGGTGGGAGGTAGGGACCAGAAGGAGTGAAACCCAACTTCTCTCAGACTCCCCATAGCACAGCGGGGAAACTGAGGCCCGGAGTTGTACCAGCTAGCTTGGGTCACCCAGCACTGGACCTCAGAGACCTCAGGCTCTGCCCGACCCCGGGAAGGACTGGGTCTCCGGCCCCCCGTCCCAGCCGGGCCAGCCGCTCCCGGTCCACCTCCCCCACCCTGGCGGCGGCCACCACCGGGAGAGTTTAGAACAAAAGGCACGAGGGGCGGGGCCGGGGCGTGCCGGAGGCGGGACGGAGGTTATAAGGGGCGGTGGCCCGGCGCGGCCCAGCAGGCCCAGCAGCCCCGGGGCGGATGGCACTGGCCGCCGGGTTTCGCTGCGCGGTCCTGCGCGCCCTCCTGCTCCTGCTGCTGCTGTTGCTGCTCCCGCCGCTGCCGCTGCTGGCCCGGGCCCCGCGGCCCCTGGTGAGTGCCCGCCGCTGGTCGGCCGCTCCTCGCCGAGGGGGTGCCGGGCACGCGGGCTTGGCCCAGGGGCCGAGCTGTACCCACGGGGGCGTCCGGGGTAGCCTGGAGAGGCCCATTACCCGAAATGCTTTCTGGGTTCCTGTGAACGTGAAAGATAGTGAGCTTTCCGTCCCTGGAGGTGTGCAAGTGGAGCCTGCGCCGGGATCACTCCGGCTGGTGAGGCGAGACTCTGCGCTAGACTAGCATGCCCCTTCCCAGCTTGGGGACCTGCTCCTCGCTGGCCGCATTGCAGATGCTGGGCTGTGTGCTGGGCCAGGTAGCAGAGGGAGTGGTTACAGGGCCTCCTATTCATTGCGGGGACAAAGACTCAGGCTGGTGTGTTGGCCTCGGTGAGCACACCTACACCCGTGCAATGAGCTGGAGCGTTAAGGAAGAGCTGGGAGGGCAGCACTGCCCTGGGGCACATGGAGTCTGAGCCCGGAAAAAGTGGCATCACCTGGGCACCTACAAGTTTGGGAGGTGTGAAACCAGGACAAAATGAGCGTGAGAGCTCCAGAGAGGGTGTGTGTGTGTGTGTGTGTGTGTGTGTGTTCGTGCATGCGACAGAGAAAGAAGAGCCGAGAGTGGGCAGCAGAAACCCTCAGAAAGGAAGGGGATGGGGAGAGAAAGGGAAGAGAGAAGAACGTGTGATTAGGAGAGAAGATAGTCTGGGTGAGAGGGCAGCAGAGTGACCAGAGAAAGGGCAGTCACGGGATGTTGTGTGAGAGCCTATGTGCCCAGCCTCGAGGGACCACTCAGAAGGGTGGCCAGGCAGAGCGAGGGCAACTGCAGGTCCACAGGCCCCTCGGACCTCAGCTGGGGCATCCAGACAGCTCAGGCCGGGATGGGAGCATTAGCAGGTGCAACAGGCAGGAGTCGTGGGATGGTCTGGTGAGGCGGGAGATCTGACCAGCCAGGCCCCCTCTGTCCACTCACACCAGCTCTGTCCTGGACAGCCTTGCCCCATCCTGGCTGGGAGCAAAAGAGAATATGATGGGTATGTTAGGGAAGGGTGGGGGCACCTCAGTCCGGAGGCTCTGCCTCTTCCCCAACTCCTTCCAGTCCCCTTGAGCTTGGGGCAGAGTCTGGAATCCCCATGGGTAGCCCCTGGGTTCAGGAGTTGGAGATCTGGTTTGAACCATGTGCCCTAGGTGAGTCCTGTTGTGTCTTCGGACTCCACCCCTCCATCTTGGTTGAGAGGGGCTGGATAACAGTGCCCACTGCCAGATACCTAGGATTAAATGAGGTCATGGGAGGAGAGGGCACAGCCAGTCATAACACACTTGTCACCTGTGGCTGCCACTTTGACGCTCGTGCAGGGTCAGTCGGGGCCAGGTCTGAGCTGGGCTGTTGTCTATCACTCCACAGATACGCAGGGAGCACTTGGGTTCGCTTGCGCGGTGTTTATCCGCAGGCAGCCGTGTGGGCAGGGCCAGGAAAGCTCTGTAAATATTTATCCATCCCAGTTCGCAGCTTTTAGGCTTGATGAAAGCCCCGCAGCCGGTGGGACCCATGCTGTGTTCCCTCCTGGAGCCAGTGGGGGAGGCAGGCAGTAGAGGGATCTTCTTGTTGCCTGGTGTATGACTTGGGTGGGCTGCTTGACCTCTCTGAGCCTCACCTTAGAATGGTGTAGTGATGCTCCGCATTCTTTCCCACAGCCTGACCACGTGCCCTCCTATTACTGTCGCCTCCTGCTGACTGTAGAAGGCAGAGCTGTTATTAACGAGACCCCTTGGACCAATAGCAAACTGACACTCAGAGAGGGGTGAAACTAGCCTGGCCTTACCCAGCAGTTTTCTGGTTTGGGGTCCTTTACTCCCCTCTATGGGGTGCCTCCCATTTTCTAGGTTAGAAGTTGACCCAGGTGCTGACCCCAAGCCTCTAGCTCAGCCAGGACAGGGAGTCACCTCAGAAGTCCCTCAAGTATGTTTGAGGCTGTGGTTTGGTGCCCCCAAGAGGAAGGCGGGGGTGAATGAACTCAGTGCCCACCACACGTCAAGCCCAGGAGAGGCTCCTGATTGAGGAAAAGGAGAAGGGAAGGCATCAGAAGAAGGAACACTTCTCAGGAATGTGGGTTTTGAAGATAGGCCAAGAGTTGAAGAGGTGAGGGGAGGGGGCACGAGCCCCAGGTCTAGGCCCAACTCTTCTCTGACTTGCTGTGTGACCCTGAGCAAAGTCCTTGACCTCTCTGGGCTCTTGTTTCTTCCTCTGAGAAATGTGCTGGTGCCTGCTCCGCAACCTTCCCAGGGGTGTAGATGAGACCAGGCGTGGTCAGTGCCTACCACCCCACCTCACTGAATCCCAGCAGCCTCGGAAGAACAAAGCACACCAATCTTAGGGATCAGCAAGGGGCTTTGTGCCAGGCCTTGCAGTTAAGGTGCCAGAGCCTGGGCCAGAAAAGACTCAGAAAGATGAAGTGTGGGAGGTCTGCAGGTCAGGGAGCATGTGTCCCATTCCAGTAATGGGGAAACTGAGGCCAAGAGCCATTAAATGATGGGCTCCAAATCCCAAATACTGGAAAGGAAACCTTGATTCTAGCACCTCCTGCTCACTCACTCCAAGACCAGTGAGTGTGTCATGGACAATGAGCCTGAGCCTCTGGCTTTGGGGGAGATGCTGCACCAGTCCCTCTTCTCTGGGCCTGCAGGCTCCCTGCTGCTAGGTGCAATTCCTGTTTATGATTTAGTCTGAGAACTTTGAGGGAGCTGGCCCCGAGGCGAGTGCTGGGAGCTGTAGTACAGCTGGGGAGAGCAGATATCTAAGTGTGGGAGGGGAAGGCCCACAGGGCCAAGGAGCTGGACCAGGGAAGAGGCTACAGTAGGCAGTAGAGAAGAAGGTTATTCAAAGCCCTCTGCTATGGTACCATCCTCAACGGACAGAGAAGTCACAGCTAAAAGAGGGAAGAGACTTCCCTCCAGGGTGACCGTGACATAGGACTGGGCCTATGTCACTGGGCCTATCTCAGACTGTGGCTCCTTCTGTTGGACTGAGAGTACCATGTTCCAGGGGTCTGGGCGCGGATCTAGAGCTTCATGGGGATAAGAGAGGAAGGGATGGTGTGTGTGTCCATTACTCATCCTCACTCCATGGCCCGCTGCTCCAGGCCTCATGTGGAGCCAGAGAAGATGAGAGAATTCTGTACAGAAGTGTGAAGAGACCTGGTAGGCTGGGCTCTGGGCTCCCGGGGAATAACCCAGTCTTGCCCGTTCCAGGGTTGGGGGAAGGAATCTGTTTATCCAGAAAGTCAAAGGGGGCAGTGTGGGGAAGAGAAGGGGCAGGCTCCCATGCCTAGGCACACAGCCCTGGGATCCCCATCTACAGCGTGAGACCTTGCATGTGTATCTTCCCCATCTTACTGGGTTTTTGGGGTGGAGGTTCAGTGAGCTGATGGGGGACCTGGGAAGTAGCAGGTACTTAATAATTTTCCCATTCCTTCTCTATTGTCACCAAGGTGAGGCCAGCCTGGATCCCTCCTCCAGGGGAAGGGTGGCTTCAGCTTGAAGAATACATCCAGGTAGCAGGTAGGGAGTGGGTTATGAGCACAGAGAGCCTACCATCTGCCAGCTGTTCCCCACACAAATTGCTTAACTGCTCTGGGCTCTGTTTTCTCATCTGAGAAATGGGCGATGAAGACAGTGGAGTTAGTGAGAGATCCCACCAGGGTCTAAGACCATGTCTGTGAACTGTTGGCGGGGTCCAAGTCTAGATACTGGTGGACTGCAAATGAGAAGTACTTACCTAGCAATAAGTCCAGTAGTGACGGAAACCTACAAGCCAGTGAGGCTGGGCTCTGCCAGAGAACTAACCAACCATTCAGGAAGCAAGCTCTGAAATTAGAAAGCTGGTCTGAAGTTAGAAAGGCTTCTTCTCATACCCCGGGTAGCTGTGGCCCCTGGGTGTTCAGAAGACCCCTTCCTAATGGGGTGTTCTTGGGGTTGAGTCTGGGTGGCTCTGGGAGGTTGAATTATTGGTAGCTCTGGAATTGGGAGACTGGGAGGTGCTGGGACAATGATCAGAGTCCTGGGACGCTTAGAGGCTGGGAGAGCTGCCAGAGGCTAAGGGCGAGGGTGGAGCCTGGGTGGCCTGGCTCCCACCCCAAATATGGCTGTGGGGAGGCCCCAGCATCCCGCCCAGACCTGTCAACCCTAACACTTAGTCCCTAACAAACATCATGGCTCCGTGCTAGCCTCCCCTTTGCCTCCTGCCTGGGATACCAGAGTCTGTACCTGGCCCCGCCTGCACCCTTGCTGGGTGACCTTGAAGCGTCTCCCTACCTCCCGGAGCTTCTGCTGTTTTTAAGGCATGAGAACTGTGACCTCCCCTCTACCCCCCGCCCCAACCCTGGAGGTTGCAGAGGGTGGGAGCTCCAGGTCAGAATTCAACGCCCATCTGTGGTGCCAGGGCTCCAGCAGGGCAGGGCTGGGTGGGGGCTGGGCAACTGGTAATGGTCTGTTTCCCCCTGCCCACACATGGATCGCCACTGGGGAGGTATTCTCCCCATTTTTCAGGTGAGCACATCAAGGCTGCACTGTAGGGCTATAGCTCTTCCACACTGGGGAGTGGTGGTGGTGGGTGTTGGAGCCCATTTACCTAATTGGAGAGGGCAGAGTTGGTGGGGGTTGGCGGGGAGACTGGAAGAAAGGAAAGAGAAAAAGTGGGGGCCAGTTGGTGGAGCAGGAAGAGCTTTCCTGGCCTTTCCTTGAAAGCTTTGTAAGATCTATTCCTGGGTAAGTGTGGAGAGTCAGGCGCCTTACTGTAGTAGTCAGTAGACCTTACTGGCCCAGGAGGCTGGATAGGCAGCCCAGGCCCTCTCGTAGTGGGCAGGAAGGCAGCAGGGTGCCTTGGAACAAGGCCTCAGCAAATCTGAGCCTGTTCATATTGAAGGGCCCTGCTGTGCGATGACTTGTACCACTTGCCCTCAGTTTGCCCATCCATAAAGTGGGCTGGGACTGCACATGGGTATGCTGATGGGCCCGAAGGACCCAGGGCGTGATTAAGCCTTGCCGTCCTATCTCCTGCCCAGGATGCACACCGCCGCCACCCTCTGAGGAAGGGATCACAGCCCTGGCATGAAGCAGCTCCCGGCAGCCTGGCACCTGCCCCTACTGCCCAGGAGAGTCCCCGGCCTGCCAGCAGCCCCAGACCCCCCCGCTGCGGTGTGCCTGACCCGCCTGATGGGTTGAGCGCCCGCAACCGACAAAAGCGGTTCGTGCTGTCAGGCGGGCGCTGGGAAAAAACGGACCTCACCTACAGGTAGGGGCCAGTGGCCATGCAAGCAGATTCTAGACATCTCCACAAACCTGCGTGTCTGTGTGGGATCAGCCACCCTCTTCTGCTTCTTGACACACGTGGAGCTAGAGCTCTGTGGTTAACAGATCTTTATGTCCACTGACCCCCGAGTCATCCGTGGACCGATTCCCTGAACCCCAACTTAGATGCACACACAGGCAGCACTCTATATGGCCATGCCCGCCCGCCGAGGGGGCCGTAGCTCTGTCAACACAGGAAAAGGCTACAGCTGGTGGCTCCCTTGACATGCAGGGGCATAGCCTTCCATCACCCAGGCAACCTCTAGTGGGGACCTAGAAAATGCCGGGCCCTGGGATTCTGCGGTAGTTGGAGGAGACATGGCCTATCCTCTCGGGGAGCTAGGCATTAGCCATGTCATTGTTCAGACCTATCATGAGAGCTTGGAGTCCTCGTGGGTGGGAACCGTGGTGAGCGAACAGGACAGGTAACCTGGGCAGTGATGCAGAAGCTGAGGCTTCTCCTGCAGGTGAGGTGGGGAGTTGCCCTGGGACAGAAGGCACGTGAAAGATGATGGTGTCACACAGATCAGAGCTCAGAAATGTCCTGGTTGGGGAACTGAAACCAAGATGGAGGCCAGGGGCTGGGGTCCCCCCCCCACAGCAAGTGGCACAGTCAGGTGTAGAAAGTGGGTCCTGGGGCTCCTGCTGGTTCTGCGTTCTTTCCACCAAATGCAGACACCTGTGTGCACCAAAGGACATACAAACCCATACAAAGATGTTGCCCTGTGGAAGAGGGACCGCAGCTGAGGCCCAGAGCACACCTGGCTTGTGTCCCCCCTGCATGCCTCCCTGCTGAGCATCCAGGGGCAACTCCTGGCCCATCAGCCAGCAGAGAGCTGTCCCAAGCGAGGCCCAGGCCCCTCCTCCTCCCCCCAGGATCCTCCGGTTCCCATGGCAGCTGGTGCGGGAGCAGGTGCGGCAGACAGTAGCAGAGGCCCTGCAGGTGTGGAGCGAGGTGACGCCACTCACCTTCACAGAGGTGCATGAGGGCCATGCTGACATCACGATCGACTTCACCAGGTGAAACAGTGGCCTGAGAACCCATGGGGAGCTCACCCCACCTATCAGCGGCGGCTGACTCTGCCCCACCCACCCACAGGTACTGGCATGGGGACAACCTGCCATTTGATGGGCCCGGGGGAATCCTGGCTCATGCCTTCTTCCCCAAGACCCACCGAGAAGGAGATGTCCACTTCGACTATGACGAGACCTGGACTATCGGGAACAACCAGGGTATGGGCTAAGGACTTGCTTTCCAACTGGGGCAAGTGAAGATCATAGCCAATGGGGACAAGTTGAGCTGGGCTCTGGAACATGGGTATCTTGCAGCAGGAAGTTCGGGGATTGCTGGGCTATCTTCCTTTTCCAGGCACAGACCTCCTGCAGGTGGCGGCCCATGAATTTGGCCACGTGCTGGGGCTTCAGCACACGACGGCTGCTAAGGCACTTATGTCCCCTTTCTACACCTTCCGCTACCCGCTGAGCCTCAGTCCAGATGACCGCAGGGGCATCCAGCACCTCTACGGGCGACCACGGCCAGCCCCCACCTCCAGGCCCCCAGCCGTAGGCCCCCAGGCCGGGGTGGACACCAACGAGATTGCCCCGCTGGAGGTGAGGCCCCGCTCCAAGCTCCCTTCACCCTCCGTGGTTCCAATGCAGGCTCTTTCTCAGCCCTTCTCTCCCGCACCAGCCTGAAGCCCCGCCAGATGCCTGCGAGGCCACCTTTGATGCGGTCTCTACCATCCGTGGTGAGCTCTTCTTCTTCAAGGCAGGCTTCGTGTGGCGACTGCGTGGGGGCCAGCTGCAGCCTGGCTACCCTGCGCTGGCCTCTCGCCACTGGCAGGGACTGCCCAGCCCCGTGGATGCAGCCTTTGAAGATGCCCAGGGCCACATCTGGTTCTTCCAAGGTGAGGAGGACTGGGGTTTCTGCTCAGGAGATTTCTGGGAGCCAGGAGCATCATGGCCAAGGAGAGGGCCGGCCAGCTAGCCAGCCAGCCAGCCGTACTGGGCAGAATGACCTGAGGGTGGTTATGGGTGATGAGCATGCCTGCCCTAGAGATGAGGTCTCTTCAGGCGCAGTGTCGCCTGAAGGCCCAGTGTGGAAAAGGCAGAGCAGGGATTCGATCTGGTTCTGGCAACCCCAGACCTTGTGCTCTAACTTTCACCTGGGAGAGACAGGAGCCTGGAACATTCTAGGTGGCAGGAACTTCAGCCACAGAGGCTCAAGCCTGCTGCAGCAAGAGTAGGGCCCAAGGACTGGTCAGAAGTGCTTGTCGCAGGTAGCTAAATGCCGGGGGAAGGAGTGGGAGCTCAGAAAGCCTCCTTCCTGTTTAGAAGGACCTTCCCCACGTGGTACCTCCAGAGCATGCAGCACCTCAGCTTATCTCTACTGGCTCTAACTTCCCTCTGGGGATAAGGGTGTCAAATGGGATTACTGGCCCGAGTGTTTTATGGACAAGGAAGCTGAGGCTGGGGAAGGTCTGTGGCGGTGGTGGTGGCCACGTGGGTCCACGCTGGCTGGGCACAGCCATCGGGCAGCTCCATTGCAACCTCCCTTCTCCGGCAGATGCTCAGTACTGGGTGTACAATGGTGAGAAGCCAGTCCTAGGCCCTGCACCCCTCTCTGAGCTGGGCCTGCTGGGGACCCCCATCCAGGCCGCCTTGGCCTGGGGCCCTGAGAAGAACAAGATCTACTTCTTCGGAGGCGGAGACTACTGGCGCTTCCACCTCAGCACCCGCCGGGTAGACAGCCCTGTGCCCCGCCGGGCCACTGACTGGCGAGGGGTGCCCCCGGAGATCGACGCCGCCTTCCGGGATGCTGACGGTGTGTTGGGGTGGAGTGGCTGGCTGGTGCGAGTGGTGCTAGAGCCGCACCTCCCCCCCCCCCCCCCCCCAGTGGTTGTCTGGGCATTAGCTCCTCATCCCGGGTCCTCTGTCCAGGGCTTTCCCCATCCACCCTCCTCCTTGAACCAGGGCAGTGCTCTGCCCCCATGCTGCAGATGGGAAGGCTGAGGGCCAGAGTCATAATTCGTAAAATAATAACTGCTGCAAGCTGAGGACTGATGATGTTCTGGGCATGGTGCTAAGCTCCTGGTGTGTCCTGCAGTTCTTAGACCAGCCCTCTGACCTAACACTTTCTTTCTTTTTTTTAAAAAGAGTTTATTTATTTATTTGACACAGAGATCACAAGTAGGCAGAGAGGAGGCAGAGAGAGAGGAAGGGAAGCAGGCTCCCTACTGAGCAGAGAGCCCAGATTCAGGTTCAATCCCAGGACTCTGGGATCATGACCTGAGCTGAAGGCAGAGGCTTTAATCCACTGAGCCACCCAGGCTCCCCGACCTAACACTTTCTACAAAGCCAGTTTTCAGAGGGGCAAACAGAGGTTCAGGTGATGAGGTCCCTAACTGGGCCTCTCAGGTGGATCACGGGGAGCCAAGCCTCCCACCCGGGCAGTCCCTGCCGCTTAGCACGGAACAACCAGGATGGCTGCCCACAATCTCAAAGGACTAGAGCAGGACTGATGTTCATTCCACTACTTTCTCCCCTATATTCTCAAGCTTGCTTCTGTGCTGTCCTACCTTGGGACCTGCTGGCAGAGCTATCCTGTGGTGGCTCTGGGGCTCTGGGTCGCCTGCATGGTACACCTTGCCTCAGGACATCTGCCTGTAGTCGCTGGGAGGTATAGGAATAGACTGACATGGGGGGGAGGGGGGTGGTGGTGTCTGGGGAGGGGAGGGAGACTTGCTTTCCTGAGAGGTAGGGTTTGAATTTCTGAGACTCCAGGCATCTGTCAAGCTGGACAATAGTCCAGCTCAGACCTGGGGAAAGGTAGGATTCTGAAGGATGGAAGGTTCCGGAATGGCCACGCTGGGACCTGCAGGTTTCAAGGAGTGCAACAGTGGTCAAGCCCCGGCAATCTGACCTCCCCCTTTGCCTGGACCTGGACACGTTCTGACTGGCAGGTGCAGGGCCCAGTGTCTACCCACGCCAGCCTGACCCTCCTCTCTTCCTCAGGCTATGCTTACTTTCTGCGCGGTCGCCTCTATTGGAAGTTCGACCCTGTGAAGGTGAAGGCCTTGGAGGGCTTCCCCCGCCTCGTGGGCCCTGACTTCTTCGGCTGTACCGAGCCTGCCAACACTTTCCGCTAACCTCGACTTCGATGCTCTCAGGGCTCCTGACCCCTGCCAGACCACTGGTCTGGGGTAGAGACCAGTGGCCATCTTTGTGGCTGTGGGTACAGGCACAGGATGGAACCTGTGTTTCCTCAGGGGGGCTGGGGGTGCAGGGAGGGCCATGCAGGTCGTGGTCACCTGACAGCAACTGTCTCAGACTGGGCAAGGAGACTCTGGTGTTACGAGGATGACAGTGGTCTTGGGCCAGACCCACCCAACCTGTGCAGGTCACAGTCAAACCCTGCTGCCCTCGGTCTCCATTCCTGTCCCTCAGGTTAGCACCTCAGCGGGGCTGGGGGAGCTGAAGCCCTCATTCTGTCCCTGCTGTGAGGTCCCTATGGGGTGCTGGCATGTGGTGGGGGAGCCTTCTGCCTTTTCCTGAGAGATCAGCTCTGGGTAGGTGTTTGGAACTGGCTGCCTTCTAGCTGATGATCCTAGTGATGTGTTCCCCAGGATCCAGGCCAAAGGTCCAGAGTCCACTTGGGGCAGGGCAGGGGGGTTTCCTGCTGGAGACCCTGGGCCCCCCAACATACCTCAATCCTGGCTTGGGCTAGATCCTTCCCAGCCCTCATTCCAGCACTGGGACCCTCCGAAGTCATGTAAATGTGTGTACAGTGTGTACAAAGCCTCTTTTTTTTTTTCTACTGAGTACTGTCATTAAATATGGTTATTTTCTACTTGCCTGCCTGAGTTCTTTCTGTAACTACGAGGCCAGGAGGGGAAAAGAGCTGGGGAGGTGGGAGCCTCTTGTCCTAGGAGCCAGGGTCATAGCCTACTCCAGCCACGCACGCACCTAAGCTTCTGCCCTTGGGGACCAAGGCAATGCCTAGGGCTTCTCTTGCTCCATTCCTTCATTTTGTCTGGCTGGACACCTGGAGTGGCTTTGCAATTGACTCCAGGCTTCCCCGCTGGCCTCTTGGGGCATCCTCCAGCAAGTGGTGGTCACTTTATCTGATCCTGTCCCACCCCAGCCCTGCTCCTCTAATATTATGTTTCGCACTGCTGTCTTTGAGAACAAAACTCAATGGTTAGCACAGTCGATCCCACCCAACTCTGAAGGGTCACCTTGCCCGGCCACCCAGCCTCACCTATCACAGCTGCAATTGTATTAAACTAAACCACGTGAAATTGTCAGTGGTGGGCAGTTCTTGACCTGCTGCATTGTGCAGCCAGACACACGGATGCTTTGATGCTTTCAACAGTGTTTGCTCCACTCCCAGCTGTAAGCTCTGCAGGCCAGGGCTATCGAGTTTCGCTCACCACCCCACAGCTGCGCCTGTTGTAGTCACAAAGTGCAGAGTTAAGGAAGGAATGGAGAAGTTTGCCAGCCAAACCAAATACCACCTGGGCCTTGGAATGCTTCCAAGCCTGTGGAAACTTTGCCCATGCCACTCCCCCACCCAGTGTTGTCATTCCACCCATCTTCACAGCTGCAGGAACAGCTGTGGGCCCGGAAATAGGGTATCTGTTCCTAGGATCCTTTTATCTACTCAACTACACTGGGTTTTTCTGGGTGGGGAAACTGAGACACAGATAGCTCTGGCCTCCTACTGGCCTCAGGCCCCATTTCACTCCTCGTCCACTGGACCGAGTTCTACTCCCAGCAGTGAAGCTGGGAAAACCACCGCTTGAGTCAGGGTCTCTGCTGCTATTTCTGTCCCTGAGAAGTTCTGCCAGGTACCTCTACTTGGGAAGCAGCCTGGAAGAAAAACGGGTCGTGGTTCCTTTAAAGGGCCCGAGGGGGCGCGCCCCGGCCTTTTGTTTGGGCGGCGGCGGCGGCGCGCGCGTCAGCGTCAACGCCCCGCGCATGCGCACTGAGGACGGCCTGGTCGTCGTCTGAGGCGGAGGCTGAGGACCCCGGCGGCGGCACGAGCACCGAATCGGCCCGCCTGTCGCCTCCCGGCCTCGGCTCTCCTCAGCTCGGCACGCCCCGTCTCCTCCTCAGTCCTCCCGTTCCCTCGCAGCCCGGCCCCGGCCGCCCGCCTCCGCCGCCGCAATGATGATGATGGCGCTGAGCAAGACCTTCGGGCAGAAGCCTGTCAAGTTCCAGCTGGAGGACGATGGCGAGTTCTACATGATCGGCTCTGAGGTAGCCCGCGGCGCATCCTCGTCCTCCGGCTGCGGCCCCGCGGGAGCCTCGGGGCGGGTCTGCGCGCCGGGAACGCGCATCTCCATTCATCGCGGTGGGCGGGCGCGCGCGCGGGAGGGGCCCGTTCGAAGGTGAGGGGTGGGGCCTGTTTGACTCCGCCCCGCGCACCTCTTCGTTCAGCGTTTGCTTACTCTGTTGGGTATGGTGGGGGGTGCGCACCGCGGCCAGGGCTTAGGGCACCACGAGGAGCCACTGGTTCCGCCCTGAGTTGGTACAACTCCAGGCAGCCGCCGAGAAACAGGATGTTTCGGTTAGCCCCTGGGGCGCCTGGGGGAGTGATTTTGAAAGTTTCACATGCATCCCTCCTCCATGCTACATCTGGGATCCTGAAATTGCAGGTTAGAAATGGGGCTTACTGATGTCTCATGCCTCATTGTGTTGGTTACTTTTATTCACCAATGAGAAAATAGGAGGATGCTTGCTTTTGCGCGGATGAGGCCCCAGTCCCTGAGCTAGATCAATCAACAGTTCCGAAGAAATTGACACTCGGACTATCCTGAACTTACTTTGAATTTTCAGGGAGAGATTCTAAATATTTTCAGTTCTTAACCGGAAGTGAAAGCATTTTGTTGAAACAGCTGGGCAGCTGACTTTAGGAAAACCCTACAATTGGTCTTTCTGTGGGAGTTTGTACTAAAAACTAAGCTTTTTTCTAGATTGCCTCAGACTAGCCCTTTTTGATCCAAAAGTAATCCCCAACTAGTGTGTAATTGGGGATATGCAGTTCAGATGTGCAAATACCAAGCCATAGAGTCTTTTTTGGGTAATGAGATAAATGCCAGTCCTGGAGAGCTAAAACAGTTATAAGATGCCTGGGGTTGTTTCTCCTTGTGGCAGTGTTCAGTATCATATGCCAGCATTTCCTTCCCGTTTTTTTAAAAATAATGGGGGATTTAAGTCTTCATGATTGAATAGCATGAATGAATGGAGCCTCATGATGGTCACACTGAGGCTTTGAGGACACCCTGTGATTCCCGGCTTGTTTTAGTTGTATCAGGTTAGGAGACCAGTGTCGTCAGTAGCATCAGGACTTTAGTGTCCATTTTTCACCAGCTTTATAAAACAAAAAGGGCAGGATTTATCCATCAACTTTTCACATTACCACATCAGTGCTGCTCTTCAGACATAGCAGGGAAGCGGAGTCCATGCCTGTCCGTGTGCCACAACTCAGCATGGTCCTCAGTGACCTGTAGGAAGTGCCCAAATGCAGGATACAAGGCATTTAAGGAGTTTCTCTATGGTACTGGATACATTGTTTAAAGAAGCCCTTACCTGATCTAATGGGCAGGAAAAGCACTCAGTTTGGCCTTGATTCTGGGTGGATGCTACTTTTGAAAAGCAAGCTTTCATTTATTAGGTGGAGTATATTGAGAGATGGGAAGGAGGAGGTCTGGTTCCAGCTCTGCTCTGCCTCCTCGCTTTTCTCATGTGTGTGAGAGATGCTTAGACTTGATGGTCTCTAAGATCTTCCCCATAACACCTCTTGGTGTCTCAAAGGCTAATTGTAGTCTTCTCTTGCAGCCCTGTTGAGTGAGAATTGTCTTGAGACCTAGTCTGTAGAAACCCAGGTGGGAGAGGAGAGAGCTGTCTGCTCTCTTGGGCCAGGCTGAACAGTTGTCAGACCTCTGGAGGTCTGGGAAGGATTCAAGACCAGGAGGCTGACTATTGATTACCAGTAGCTCCTGTGACAACGTTGGGTAGATGGGCTCTGAGCCCCTTCCCCTTGGAGGGGTTGCGTCAGCCATACAACACTGCTGGGGTTGCCTGGGAGGCACCTGCAGTTGCAGCAAGTCTATGTGTCACTGTTTTCCTGCCACCTTCAGGCAGCTCTGTCCGCCATGCCAGAGAAAAAGAGCTGATGGGACCCTAAGAAGTCCCCAGGTTCACACCTTCTTATTTTATTTTATTTAAGTTCATTTATTTATTTATTTATTCGGCAGAGGGAGACACAGCGAGAGAAGGAACACAAGCAGGGGGAGCGGGAGAGGGAGAAGCAGGCTTCCCACTGAGCAGGGAGCCCCATGTGGGGCTTGATCCCAGGGATCAAGGAATCATGACCCTAGCTGAAGTCAGACGCTTAACTGACTGAGCCACCCAGGCACTCCTTATTTTTTTTTTTTTTTAATTTTAAGACTTATTTACTTATTTGAGAGAGAGAGAGAAAGAGAGCACGAGCAGAGTGGGAGGGGCAGAGGGTGAGGAAGAGGGAATCTCAAGCAGACTTCCTGCTCAGCACAGAGCCCAACTCAGGGCTCCATCTCACAATTCTGAGATCCTGATCTGAGCCAGAACCAGGAGTCAGGCGCTTAACTGACTGTGCCACCTGTGTGCCCCAGCCTTCACTTTATGTTTCACCCTCCAGAGAGGGTGAAGGCTGGTGTAGGGGAAAGCCAGGAAGGCAAACCCTAGTCTCCCAAGTTCCAAAGGGATCTTGGGGAGGATGTAAGTGTCCTGGAGCCCCACAGGACCCGCAGAGTAATAGCAGAGGGCATTGTTGTCAATTTCTTTCCAAAAACCTAGTGGAAACTATCTGTTTGCCCCTGAATAGTAATGATACTCAGCCAAATAATGCAGAGAGGGGTCTGTGCCTTCTCTACGAAGCATGAGCGACTGACTGAATGTGGCCACTCCTTTATCAGCCTGTTCGGCAGCCCTGGTTGTCAGTCGTAACAATCTTTGATTCGTGAAAATGGGAGAAACCCATTTTAATTTAACAAATATGTCGTGCGGGTAGGTAAATGGAAAAAATAATAGAAATGGCGCTCCGTGGGGCAAAGTTCAGAGTTGCTGCCTGTTTGACAGATGAGTGAGGAGACCCAGGAAAAGGCTGGGCTTCCCACCACTGGTAGAGCCACACATGGCACTCGGTCTACTGACCGTCCCCTGCCAGGGGACCCAAGCAGTCATTTTTGCACTGTCAGTGAAATAATTGAGTTTCCTGATAAAAACTTGGAGACTAGATTTCATTTCATTAAGGAAGTCATACTTTGACTATGTGGGGCAGACAAGCTGAAGCAGTTGTTCGGGGTAGTAATGATTTATATAGCAATCTGGTGATTGCCAGTAAGTGCTTTTTAAACTCTTCGGAAAATTCCTTTGGTGTCCCTGGTTTGAGTTTTGTTACTAAACAAAGCAACAGAGGCTATGGGGGAAATTATCCTGCATCTGTCTAAAATTAAAAGACCTTTTTGGTGTTTATTAGATCGTAAAAATATCAAAGTCTTGTTCTTAAGATAAAAGAAAGTCAAAGAGGCCTTACATTTCTGGAAAGGGCCCAGGATCCTCAGTCTAAAATCAAAATCCCCGCGAGCTCCTCAGTGAGCTCTGGGAGCCTGCATCAGAAGCGTCCTGTCAGGCCTTTCAGACGTGGTCCTGTCTTCAGGAGGCAGATGTTGTGGCCCCTGCCATGAGGGACAGATGGGGGCCAGATGTGCACTGCTGTTGAACCCTCGATGTCAGCAGAATGTGTTTTTAAGGCTGCGGAAAGCCCGGGGCCCGGAGGCTAACTCATGTTCAATTTGTCACTCAGCTGGACAGAGCCTCTTCACCACGACCCTCTCTTTCTGCATTGAGGTGTGACCCTCATAATGAGCCTTCTTGCTTTACTCATAGGTGGGAAACTACCTCCGTATGTTCCGAGGTTCTCTGTACAAGAGATACCCCTCGCTCTGGAGGCGACTAGCCACTGTGGAAGAGAGGAAGAAAATAGTTGCATCGTCACATGGTAAAAAAACAAAACCTAACACTAAGGGTGCGTCTTCACGAGGGTTTGTAAACCTGTTTCAAAACCACTCGCTTATGTCATGAAGATAAAACGTTTTCACTCCAGAGTGTCTTCACTGCAGCCCTGACCTTAGCGGGGCAGAGTCGCCCCGGGGCTCGCCACGCGGCTCAGGCGAGACAGCCAGCGGTCCCCCTGTCAGGTATCTTTAGCAGGGCCTGTGGAGGCGTGAGGGCGGCGGGGCCGGGACTCGAGTGGGTGCTGTGAAGACATGTTGGTCTCAAAACGTTTTAGGAATGCTGTGATGCTCTGCCATCTGCCGTGGGTGTGTCGCCATCGTCACCCTCCATGCAGCCCGAGCGGCGGGTGGTGGCCCCAGCTCCCACTCCCCTCTGGGGCTTTCACCGCTTCGCTTCCCAGAGCACATCCATCCCGTAGCACCTCATCCTGGCAGCCGGTGTGCTAGTGCTCTTGTGCATGTCCCTGCTTGGTGTGCCTGAGGTGTGCCTGGGACGTGCTGGCTGAGCTGCCCGACACTTGAGACACGGGTGGGCTTTGGCAGTGGCAGCTCTGCGCGGGGCCAGAAGATGCTCTGCAGATGCTTGGAGGGCTCCGGCGGGAGCATCTCGCTGTACCTTCCGGTTTGGATGCTGGTGCAACGCGTGAACTTGGCAGTGGCGCCTTACACAGAGCTGCCCTGGGCCTGGGTTAAGACTTTGCCTGAAGCAGTGCATGCGTGCGTGCGTGTGCGTGTGTCTGTGCATGTGCGTGCTTGTCCGTCTGCCCTGTGTCTGTAGGTGCTGCTGTGGTCTTGTCCACTGTGGGCAAAGTAGTGGTTCTTTTAATGCAGGAGCCAGAGCTGCTTTTTTTTTAATCTGCTGCTATAACGTTGCCACTCACTTGCTTTAAAAAGTCTCCTTTTTGTCCTCCATCTGCCCCCTGCCCCCTGCCCCCGAGTGGAGCACCAGTCACTAACGCAGTGAGTTCCTAGCTTTGCGTTCACCCTGGCAAGCCTCAAGTGAAAAGTCTCAGTGACTCTTCTGCCTTTTGCTTCGGAGACACCTTCCCCATAACCAATTTGTTTCTCCAGGAGAAGTCAGTTGGGATGCACAGACAGCTAGCAGCTCTTGACCGAGGTTCCCTGAAGAGCTCTGGGTCGAGTTGCTTAGCTTCTGTCCTGCTTCCCAGATGGCACGCGCTGACTGGCGTGGGGCCGGGCATTCATGTTTGGTGTGAAGCAGCTCTTTCTAACTCTCTGGGCTCTTGTCTTAAAAGAAAAGTATTTTTCATCTTTCATTCCATCTCTCCACTTTGCTTCTTGTTGTGGATTGCCGTGGTGTCAGACCTCTTCCCACTGGTGGTATTACTCTGGAGCCTCTCTTCCCCAACCCCCGCCCCAGAGAGAACTGGTTGGCTGTGCTACGCTGTAGCTGCTGCTGCCCCGTGCGCTCCCTCTGTGCTGGTGCTCCTGGCACAAATCAGTGCGAGTCAGTCCTCTGGGAGTGTTGACTCAGTAGGACCCCCAAAAGCACTCCATCCAGATCGCCCTTTTGGAAGAGGCCAACATTTAGCAGTAGTAAGGGTGACATCTGCTTGTCCCTCCTCGTGCATGTGAGGACCTTGATGTGCCGCATCAATTGGCTGCTGCTCCCCGCTATCCCGCCAGCAGGGTGACCGCAGCGGCATCTCTGCTTACAGATCACGGCTACACGACCCTGGCCACCAGCGTGACGCTGTTAAAAGCCTCAGAGGTGGAAGAGATTCTCGACGGCAATGATGAGAAGTACAAGGCGGTGTCCATCAGCACGGAGCCCCCCACCTACCTCAGGTAGTGCACCCCCCGGCCAGGGCATGCTCTCGGGATGACACCCACAGGTATTTTTCTCCTACTCCAGAACTGACTGTGACTCAGCTGAGCTGAAATACTTTCAAAGATGTATTTATTTGAGAGTGGGAGAAAGAGTGAAGGCACAAGTGTGTACTTGCACATCCAGGGCGTGGGGTGGGGCAGAGAGAGGAGGAGAGAGAGTCTTTTTTTAAGCAGACTCCCTGCTGAGCCTGGAGCCAGACGCAGGGCTGGATCTCAGGACCTGAGATCACAACCTGAGCTGAAACCAAGAGTCAGAAGCTGCACTCATTGCTCCACCCAAGCACCGCTGAACCAAAATACTTTGCAACACTTTACCCACTTTGCTAACAAACTGTCTTAGCCAGGTTTCCAAGTTTCTTCTGTGTCTGTGGAATTTCTGAGAAACATAGGCCAAGTCTTGGCTTCTGGAAAGTCATTAGGAATGCTCCGAAAGTGGTACTAATCTGTTCGAAAAATGAGTGGCCCAGATAAATTCACAAAAGAAACAAACAATAGATTTTAAGATTTATTTATTCTTTTAGAGAGACAGAGTGCGCATACGTACAAGCCTTGGGGATGGAAGGGAGAGGGAGGGAGAGAATCTCAAGCAGACTCTGCGCTGAGTGCTGGGGAGCTTGACCCCATGACCCTGCGATCATGACCTGAGTGGAAATCAACTGCTGGATGCTTAACTGACGGAGCCACCCAGGCACCCATGAATGATAGATTTTAATGTATGAGTTCAGGACCTTTGAGAGTATTTACAGTAATGATTAGGTAAGTAATTGGACGGTGGTTACATTATAGAGTGTTCGTTTAGATCTACTTTTTAATTTTTTATCTTGTTTTTCATTTTCATGGGTAAGTTTTTTTTTTTTTTAAGATTTTATTTATTTATTTGACAGACAGAGATTACAGGTAGGCAGAGAGGCAGGCAGAGACATAAGGGGAAGCAGGCTCACACTGAGCAGAGAGCCTAATATGGGACTCGATCCCAGGTCCCTGGGATCATGACCTGAGGCGAAGGCAGAGGCTTAACCCACTGAGCCACTCAGGTACCCCCATAGGTAATTTTATTTGGTTTTTATTCATTCAGGTTTATAAGAGAAACCTGGATACCCCAGTATCTAAGTAGGTAAAGAGTGGGCGCCCCCCCTAGAAATACAAGGGGTAAACAAATAGAGGAGACGATGTTTGTCCCTGTGTAGTGTTTAGAATTCAAAGTAAAACAAATAAACTACTAGTGACATAAAGAACCGGGGAAGGTAGGCTAGAGCTTGCACACTCAGGCACCCTGCAGAGGCTTTGTACAAGGCCATGGTGATGACACCAAACCTGTTTTCGTTCTCTGGCCCATTAATGTCACTGCTGGGAGTGTGTCCCAGACAAATAATTTAAAAGACCGCCACCACCAGCAGAAACCATAATATGCACCAGAGGCACTTGGTAGCGTTGGGAGTAGTAAACGGGCAATATGGAGCCCCTTGGGCATCCAGCCTTAGGGAGAGGCTGAGCGAGAAAAGGTGCAGCCACCTGAGTAGGCTAGGATGTGACATCCTAGGATATAGACCGGGGCAGACTATCCTCAAAGCAGATAGACTGGGATATCGGTGACTGTTTAGGTCATAATTAAATAGACCCTGCGGTAACTAGAAACATGGCTTCGTGTGCATGAGCTGTGCAGAATACCTCTGTTACCCTCTCAGCTCTCAAGAACACATGCATTTAGATGCACAAAACCCCCGGGGGCACCGAGAGGGGGTGGGAAGGGTTATTGTTTTGAGTGATGCGGTTATGGAAAAATCCTTTCTTTCCAGATTTTCTTTCAACTTTACCATTGGGTTGTTTTTCTAATCCTCCCCCCCGCAGCCCCCACCTAAAGGTGACACACATCCCACTTGGCCAGTGTTGCATGTGTGCTCTGCAGATTCCTCTTTCCCTCTGGAGATGTGGTAAGAGCATAAGGATGGCTAGACTTTCCTAGGGAAGTGGCAGAAGGAAATTATGTACATATGGCTGGGGCTTTCAAGTCCGCACATGTCAGCCAGGAACCTTTTATGGAGCAGTAAACACTTCTTGATGATCATGTCATATGAGGAACAGCTGAGGAAGTAGAGTACTGTAGTTATCCCAGAGCCCAGAACTACTGGGAGGGGGGGCTCCTGGGTGGCTTAGTCGGTTAAGTGGGCGACTGTTGATCTCAGCTCAGGTCTAGCTCTCAGAGTCAGGAGTTCCAGCCCTGCATTGGGCTCCACGCTGGGCATGGCCTACTTAAAAACAAAACAAAACTGCTGGGAGTGTTGGGGGTGGAAGTTGAGTAAAATTGGTTTTCTTGGGCTCTGTGCTCAGGAAGTGCCTTCCCACTGCCCAGTCACATCCATAGGAGGACTGGGGCCTCCCCTTCTTGTCACTGGATGGGTCGGGCCGAGGCTGGATGTCCTCTCTTGGGCAGACCTACATGTCGTAGAAGAAAGGTCGAATCCCTTGAGCCAGATTCTTGGATTCAGTGTGTGGCTTACTCCCTGTGTCTAGGACAGGATTTGCACGCTCCTCGAGACAGCTACCTGACAGAGGGGCATGGCAGAGCGACCCAGGCCTGGGAATGAATGGGATCTGTACTGAGATGAGGCAGGATTTTTCTGGTGAAGGAGGAACCACAATGCCCGGTCTGGGAAGCTCGGGATAGAAGTGGTGGTTTTGACCTGAGGTTCCCAAATATAGGGCCAGTTGCACCAGCTTTGCCCAGGGGAGTTGTAAAGAACTTGTATTCCTGGGCCCTCCTCAGAGATCAGAGACCCTTGATATGAGTGGGGCTCGGAGATTTCCTACCAGAAATTTTGCACTTTTTTTTTTTTAAGATTTTATTTATTTCTCAGACAGAGAGAGAGACAGCAAGAGAGGGAACACAAGCAGGAGGAGTGGGGGAGGGAGAAGCAGGCTTCTCACAGAGCAGGGAGCCCGATGTGGGACTCAGTCCCAGGACCTGGGGATCCTGACCTGAACCGAAGGCAGACGCTTAACAACTGGGCCACCCAGGCACCCCAGTTTTGAACCCTTATGTGAATCTGTGCAGCCAGGATTCAAAACACTGGCCCATATGGACTGTGGTAGTGGACCCCAGTCTTGCTGTCCTAGCTATGAGCTCTGCCCAAATTAGTTGCACGTTCCTCCTTTGCTCAGGCCTCTGGTATGTGGTAAGGCAGGTCATCAGATCAGAGTAAGATCTGGGTATGGGAGACTTGATAAGAGACCCAGCCGAGTTTGGTACTCTACATCTCTCCCTGCCCCCACCCTCAGAAAAGGGGTGCTCTGCAACGGCCGTGTTGAAGGTGCAAGTGGCCCCAGCTTTAGAAAAGGAAAGAGTCAAAGGGCCTGTGGCCTCGCAGGTCATGGCCACTGCTTCTGCCTCCACCATCCCATGGAAAGAAGGGCTACCAGCCGTGTCTCCCTGCCCATCCCGTGAGGACACCGAGGGGAGGGGAATCGAGCAGTTGCTGTCCTGTTCTCAGAACTGTAGCACACAGTCATTGAAGGAGACGTGGTGTGGCCATTGGGGATATAAAAGCAAATGACACACAGTTGCTGCCTTCACGTTGCTCAGACTCACTAGGGAAGGTGGCCTTGAGAATGAAAAAGTGATACACAGGGCACGGTGGGAAAGTACTTGCCTTTCAGACTAACCCAGCCCTGGAGCCTCAGCTTAAAATAGCCTTCTGGTATTTTCCTAGTAGTAAGAGGAGCCTGTAATTTGTAGAGAGCAGTGAGTCCTTTATGGTAAGTCACTTAAATTACTTGGAGCCTCACTTTCTAGAAAGTTTTTACTAACACAGCTTCTCATCCGCACTGCTGGTCTGGAAACCTGGAAGCCAGAGTGTTGCCTTGTCCATCTCAAGCTGGCCTGTGTATCTAAAGAACAGCCTGATCTTGTCTCTCCTTTCTTCCGACTCCTCGGGGATTCCTAGCAGTCCTTGAGTGCAGTCAGTTCTCACAGAGCATGCCGGCCCCTGGGATCAAGACTGTCTCCATGTCCCACCTGTCCAGCCCTGCCAAGCCCACAGCCTGTCCAAGTCTCCTCTCTTCAACCACCTGTGCACTTCTGGACATGCTCTCCCCATTCCAGTTACTCCCCTATCCCAATTCCCAGTGAGCCCCAACTCAGTGCACAAGGTCCCCTCCAAGGTCTTTTCTCCTGGAAGCTGCCACCTCATGCACGTTCCCTCCAGAGGGCACAGTGCTTCCCAGGAGTCCTGCCTGGCAGGTACCGTGTTAGACTGCGACTCGGGCACTTGTCTGGGCGCTGCTCTGGGGTCCCCTGCACCCTTCCTCTAGCCCGGGTGCCTCTGAATTGGTGCCAGTTGGAGCCTGAGGAGTAGATGTGCAGAATTTAGGGGTGCTTAGGGATCCCCACAGGGTCCTGGAGCCTGGCAGGGGTGCAGTAGGTGTCCACTGACTGTGACTTGGAGCCCGATGGCCAGTAGTGGGCTCCTAGACTGAGCAGGGCGTTTCTCGCATCTCCCCAGGGAACAGAAAGCCAAGAGGAACAGTCAGTGGGTGCCCACCTTACCCAACAGCTCCCACCATCTGGACGCTGTGCCCTGCTCCACGACCATCAACAGGAACCGCATGGGCCGGGATAAGAAGAGAACCTTCCCTCTGTGGTGAGCATGCCTCAAACCCTTCCCCGCCATGGATTCCACCTCAGTTTTAGCCTCTTCCCTCTGCTTTGACCTTGTGTTCCCTAAATCGCTATGTTGCCTTCTCGAAACTTGTCCCCCTCGGCTTCCAGGACAGCCCGTGTCCGGCTTGCTGCTGCTCCAAGGCTCTGCCTGCTTTAGTCTCGCTGCTCTCTCCTGTCCCCAGCACCTCCAGTGGTGCTCCTGAAGGTGCAGCCCTTGGATCTTCCCTTGTGGTTTCAGACGCCATCCTCCTGAGAGCCCTCTGGTTTGCTCCCTGCGGCCGCCAGAGCAGATCACCACAAGCTGGGTGGCTTAAAACAGCGCACATGTATTCCTCACAGTTCGGGGGCAGGCGTTTCAGTGCAGCAAAATCAAGGTGTTGGCTGGACCCTAATCCCTCTGGAGGCTCTCGGGGGAAGCAGTTCCTGCCTGTTTTGGCCCCTGGTGGCTTGTGGTTGCATCACCAGTATGTGCCCCAGTGGGTTACGGGGCCTCCTCATCTGAGTATGCGAAGTCTCCCTGTCTTCTCTTGAAAGGACGCTTATGAGGTGCTTCAGGGTTACTTGCAGAATCTTCTCCTCTTAAAATCCTTAATTAAATTTGCAAAGACCCCTCTCCCCCTTTTGCCATATAATGATCACAGGTTCTAGAGATTAGGACTAGATGTCTTTTGGGAGGCATTTTTTTAAATGTCCACCCCCACTTTCATCTCTGCAGCCCGGCCTCAGCCCTACACGCTGTCCTTAGGTGTCTGTCACACGCTGTTTGCAGACTGTCCAACCCAGGACATAGTAATCCCAGCCTTCCTGCGCTTAGGCCAAAACCCCAGAACTCTTCCTTCTTCTCATCCCCCAGAGCTAGTCTCAGCAGATTCCTGCCTTCTCAGCCTTCCAAGTGTCTGGAATTGGACCACCCTCAGCCAGCCCCCTACTCAGGTGTGGGCCCCCTCGCCCCAGGGCAGATGGCGCCGCTCCTGTTGCAGGTCATCCAGATACCCCGTGACGCGTCTGCCAGGGCTGGAGTTCTTATGGCGGCTACCGCTCTCTGGCTCCCTCTCTCGCTGCCCTCAGTCTGCCTCAGGCATATGAACCTCCATGCTGCCTTCAGAGGCTCCCAGAAGCTTCTGCCCTTGTAGTTTCCTCTGCCAAGAGTTCACTCCTTGCCAGCATCTGCATCGCTGACCCCTTTTCCCTCTTCCTTCACTTTTCCCTTTCCTTCCTTTCGCTCTTTGACATCACTTGCTCAGCCCTGCTTTCCCCTCTTTAAAACAGCCACTCTTGTCCCTTTCCCTATCCGTGCTTCCCAGAGCCTTGGTGTCTGGCCTTTGTCTGTCACCTTTGCCCCACCTGAGAGCAGGTCTCAGCCCTCTGTATTCCACAGACTCCCTTAGGGTCCTCTTACCCTCCGGCATCTTCCCCATCTCCTTCCCCACCCCAGTCTGTTCCCTCTTTGTCTGCCTAAAATACAGTTAGGACCACAGAACTGCCTTGCTTTGGGTTCTCCTGGGGCTCCCTCAGGGAAGAGGCTGGATTCCGTAGCCAGAGGTAGAGAAGCATGGGTAATTGGACACCTGTAGCTTCTCTGCATCCCCCACGCTACTCCCTCTCTTCCTTCCAGTCTGCACTCCGCCTCCAGTGCTCTGGCTTTTACTCCCCCAACAGCTCCTCACTGCACTTGCCCCCTTGGCTTTTGCTCAAGCATTCTTCTTCTGGAAATATCGTTCCTTTCCTACAGTTTTCTGTGAAAATTCTGTCTGCTCTGGGGCTTAAATCTCCTTTCCTCTGGGGTGCATCAGGGTTATAGCTCACTGCCCAAGGCTGCAACTCCCTCTCCCTTCCCTACATGTCCTTGAAGTGTGAGCTCTGCCTTTGTGGCTGCAGGACCCCTGCTGGCTCATCTCTGCCAGCTCAGCTCTCAGTCAATGAGTTGCCATAAGAAGTGGGCTTTTCCCCACTGGCCAGGTTCGCAGTGACCAGCAGTGCAGGGAGGGAGGTCCTGAGCGTGGAGACCCACAGCACCCCTTGCTGAATTTGCTGCCACTTCACTTCCAGCTTTGATGACCATGACCCAGCTGTGATCCATGAGAACGCATCCCAGCCTGAGGTGCTGGTCCCCATCCGGCTGGACATGGAGATCGACGGGCAGAAGCTGCGAGATGCCTTTACCTGGAACATGAATGGTAATGTTGGGCTCTGCGCAGCCCAGGCCCGACTGGTGGAACGGTCCTTTTTCTTACCTATTGCTCATTGGGATCCTGGACTCTGAACACGACATTCGGAGCTTCATGGCATAGGTGGGGAGGGTGTGGACTCTGCGTTCAAATCCTGCTTCTGCCCCCCCATAACCTGAGGGTTGGACCCATGAGCTTCAGGTTCCTTCCTCTCCCACTGAGCGTGGGCGGGTCGGGCCAGTCACGATGCAGGCTGTCTGTCCACAGAGCTTGATGATGACCTTGATGCTGCTTAGACCAGTTTGGCCGCATGGCCATCCATCAGCCCTGTCCACCCCTCTGGTTTTCACGATGTTCTGTGTGTGTGCTCGTACCTTGCTCGGCCCCATAAGGTCTGCCCTTGCTCTGTTCTTCCTCTTCCCATCCTTGCTTTGTAAGTCCTGGGTCAGGTTCTTGCTTTTCCCTGGCTCCCAAAGTCTGAGCATGATTCCATGCAAAGGAGCAGACGAAAGCATAGGAGATGTTCGCCGGAGTGTTGCGTTCTTATCTCAACCAGGAAGGAGGATTGCACCTGTGTTTATTTTTTCTTTATTGTTTTCCTGAATCTTTCAGACTTTTTGCAATAAACAGATTATTTGTATTCAGACCCAAACCAAACAAGAGCAATGAAAAACCCCAGTGAGTATCATTTTTTTTTTAAAGATTTTATTTATTTATTTGACAGACAGAGATCACAAGTAGGCAGAGAGGCAGGCAGAGAGAGAGAGAGAGAGGAGGAAGCAGGCTCCCCACTAAGCAGAGAGCCCGATGCAGGGCTCAATCCCAGGACCCTGAGATCATGACCTGAGCTGAAAGCAGAGGCTTTAACCCACTGAGCCACCTAGGCGCCCAGTGAGTATCATTTTTAAGTGAAGGAAAGTTGAGACTGTCCAGAATCTCACTGTCCCTGCTAATAGTTTCCCTGCCAGTCATTTGCATATACAAACATACTTAACAGACTTGTAGTTATAGTGCAAATATACTTTTATTTTAATTCACTTATAAGTATCTCTCTGGTTTCTTTGGTCTTCATAATTAGTGCACGATTTTCTGATGAGTTGTAGTGCCTCTGTTTGCTCAAACTCCTTCTGCTGTTAGACCTTTCTATGGCAGAGAACATAATTGCTTACAACTTTTTTCTCCC
Organism: Meles meles; assembly: GCF_922984935.1. Lineage (NCBI taxonomy): Eukaryota > Metazoa > Chordata > Mammalia > Carnivora > Mustelidae > Meles > Meles meles. The sequence goes on along the minus strand of NC_060077.1, from coordinate 30,555,892 downwards.
AGAGGGATTTCCTCAGGGAAGAATGTGTGTAGTTGTTGATACACAGTTGTCTTGAGCTTTCTGGAGGAATCAGGGTGCTTCCTGTGGTCATCTCCTGGCATTTGACGTGCCAGGCCTGAGTCCAAGGGCCTCTGCCCAGCTCTGGGAACAAGACCCAAGAGCCAGGTGCCTGTCCTCCAGGGCCCATAGGTTAGTGGGCTAAAGAGAGGATATGGCCAAGGGGAGTTGGGATGAGGAGTTCCAGGAGGTTGTAATGAGCATAGACAGGGCAGGTATGGTGCGTTGGTGATACTCCAGCATGGGGACAGGATAGCTGATGAGCCCCAGGCCATGGCCAGTGCTGCACAGCCTCTGTTACACCATTCCCGGCTTATCTCCCCTGGTGTGTCTTAGAGTTCATTATTATTAATCTTTCTTTCTCCCTGTTTCAACCCCTTGAGGACAGAGAGCTGGGTTTTTTTAATCACTGCTCTTTTTACAACATATAGCATAGAACCTGGCCATAGGCCATGGCATAGAAACTTAGCTGTTCAAACAGACTCCGTACGCGTATTATCATGTTATGTTTCTTCAATAACATGTAGAAAGCTCAAACTATTTATCTCTACTCCCACCCTATGCATCTTACATGGGAACGCTGGGTACGAAAGAATAAAGCAAATGCAAAAGATGTCATTAGGAAAAATTGGATGAGGCAGAAAATGAAATGAGAAGATGTAAAATGAAGCCAGTGTTCTGGTTCATATTCTCAGTTCAGTAGGCATACGGTGTGAGGGGAGGGCATGCCATTCGGCCCTTTAGAACTGGGCAGAAAGTGACAGGATGATCGGTTCTGCAGTTCCTGGTGTGGTCAAGATGAGCAGCCACTCAAGGCTCAGAAGCAACAGAATCACAACGTACTGCTTGCATCCAAAAGCACCTTTCCCCCTGGCTCTCAGAAAGAGGACACTGTTTAACATGGGAACACTGCCAGGAATTTCTGGGCTGTTCCTCAGAGGAGTCCTCTGGTAACATCCTATCCCCCACTAAGTGTAATTTGGTACAAACCCTTGGAGAACCAAAATAATTTTATTCTGCAAGCTCTTCATCAGCCCACAGTGGTACTTAGCCTGTCTAAGAGCTGTAATTCTTAACTGGTGATTAGGAAGCTGTGCCCCTGGCATGGGAGTTAAAATTGCATGTTCAGAATCGCTGGTGTTCTTTGTGATCATATCTCATTTACTTTGAAATTTGAAGTAACTAAGGCGGGTGTGAGATACTTTATCATATCACCAAGGGACTGAAAATGTTGAGCGCTGTGATTGAACTACATGTCCTCCAGAACCAGGACAGTCTTCAGAACCGGGATTTGGCTCCAACAGACATTTTGGAAGGAAGCTGTTAACAATGAGTTCAAGGTTATATTCTCTTAGAAGGACATGGAAGAGAGCTTATGTGAGTCACTGGTGAAGTATGACATCATCTGTCTCAATAGCCAGCCTACTTTGGGTGTGTTAAAATTCTCCAAAAAGGACGAGCTGCTGAACAAGAACATATGGACACCAGTGTGTGCCCAACCAGGGGCTGAGGGCATCCTGAGGCAGGGCCCTGAACTGCCCCAGGAGAAGGTGTGGCGTCTTCTCCTGCACATGGGCCAGGGGTGACCAGGGCCCTGCAGGTTAACTCTGTGGGGCCTGGCTACAGGAAGCAGGCTCTAGAGATTTGTGTCCATGTGTTCCCTTTGGATGCTTAAAAACCCCAAGTGACAGATTCAGGAAGCCAAGTGGATCCCAGCAACATAAACCCAAAGAAATCCATGCCAAAGCCTATCTTAGTTAAACTTCTGAAAACTAAACCCAAAGAAAAGCTCTTGCAAGCCGAGAAAAAGAGCACCTGACTTCGAGGGAAAGACCTCGGCTGACAGCAGATTTCTCATCCGAAACCACGGAGGCTGGAGGAAATGGCACGTGGTTTTTCGAGCACTGGAAGAAAAGGACTGCTGATCTTGAATCTTACACCCAGTAAAAATATCTTTCAGGAATGAAAGGGAAGTCCTCAGATGAAGGAATACTATCGCCTAGAGACATAACCTAAAAGAAGGGAGATGATAGGGCACCTGGGTGGCTCAGTCGGTTAAGTGTTTGCCTTCAGCTCAGGGCATGATCCCAGAGTCCTGAGATCTAGCCCTGCATCAGGCTCCCTGCTCAGTGGGGAGTCTCCTTCTCCTTCTACCTCTGCCCCTCCACCTGCTTATGCTCTCACTCGCTGACTCCCTCTCAAATAAATATTTTTTTTTAAATAAAAGGAGGGGCACCTGGGTGGCTCAGTCTGTTAAGTGGCTGCGTTTGGCTTGGGTCATGATCTCAGGGTCCTGGGATCAAGCCCTGCGTCAGGCTCTGTACTCAGTGGGGGGCCTGCTTCTCCCTCTCACTTCCCCTCTATGTGCACGTGCTCTATTTCTCTCAAATAAATCTTATCTTTAAAAAGGGTATTATAAAAGAAACTTTGGAACATCCTGAAGGAAGAATGAATATGATAAGCAAAGGTACGGGTAAATATAATAAGCTTGCTTTCTCCTCTTGAGTTTTCTAAATTATGTTCAACAGTTGATGCAAACGTGGTAATGCTGTCTGATGTGGTTCTAAACATATGTAGAGGAAATATATTAAGATACTTTTTTTTTTTTAAAGATTTTATTTATTTATTTGACAGCGAGAGAGAGAGATCACAAGTAGGCAGAGAGGCAGGCAGATTGAGAGAGAGAGGGAAGCGGGCCCCCCCGCCAAGCAGAGAGCCCGATGCGGGACTCGATCCCAGGACCCTGAGATCATGACCCGAGCCGAAGGCAGCGGCCTAACCCACTGAGCCACCCAGGTGCCCTAAGATACTTTTATTATAAATGGGGAAATGTAAAGGAACGTGATGAGAGGTAAGATTTCTATACTTCACTTGAATTGGTAAAAATGAAGAAACCATAGACTGATAAGTTATGTGTATATGATGTTACATATAGAAGGGCACTTCAAAATTCTACACAAAGAGATATGCTTAAAAATACTACAGATAAATCAAAATGGAATCCTAAAAAATGTTCCAAGTAACCCACAGGAAGGCAAGAAAAGAAAACAGGAAAAACAAAAACAAAGTGGCAGATGTTAGCCTTAATATGTCAGTAATTACCAGTTAAAAAAAAAAAGATTCTCAGAGTGCATTTTTTTCAACACTTCATTTTTTTAAAAAATATTTTATTTATTTATTTAACAGAGAGAGAGACAACGAGAGAGGGAACACAGGGGGAGTGAGAGAGGGAGAAGCAGGCCTCCCAATGAGCTGGGAGCCCGATGTGGGGCTCAATCCCAGGAGCCCAGGATCATGACCCGAGCCAAAGGCAAATGCCTAACGACTAAGCCACTCAGGCACCCCTCAACACTTCATTTTTTATTTATTTTTATTTTTTATTTCGTTTTTTTTTTTTTAAGATTTTATTTATTTATTTGACAGAGATCACAACTAGGCAGAGAGGCAGGCAGAGAGAGAGGAGGAAGCAGGCTCCCTGCGGAGCAGAGAGCCCTATGCAGGGCTCGATCCCAGGACCCTGAGATCATGACCTGAGCCCAAGGCAGCGTCTTTAATGCACTGAGCCACCCAGGCGCCCCTTTATTTCGTTTTAAAGATTTTATTTATTTATTTGACGGACGGAGATCACAAGTAGGCAGAGAAGCAGGCACAGAGAGAGGAGGGAAGCAGACTCCCTGGTGATCAGAGAGCCCGGTGTGGGGCTTGATCCCAGGATCCTGGGATCATGACCTGAGCCAAAGGCAGAGGCTTTAACCCACTGAGCCACCCAGGTGCCCCAACACTTCATTTTTTAAAGTAACCTCTGCACCCAACATGGGGCTCGAACTCACTACCCCAAGATCAAGAGTCACATGCTCTACCAACTGAGCAGAGTGCACTTTTTAAATGATAGATTATCTATAAGAAACTTATTTCAAATATAATGATATAAGTAAGTTGGATGTAAGAACACAGAAAAGATACATCATTCAGGCATTGATCAGAAGGCAGAAACGATAGCATTAATATCAGATGAGGCAGACTTAAGAGCAAAGCAAATGACCACAGGTAGAGAGATGAAGTACAGTCGTATCCCCTTCTCCACAGGAAATATGTTCCAAGGCCCCCAGTGGGTGCATGAAACTGTAGATAGTGCCCAGTCCGATGTATACCATGTTTTTTCTTATGCATACCTACTTACGGTAAAGTTTATAAACTAGGTACAGTAAGAGATTAACAATTCTCAGAATACCTTAGTGTACTGTACTCACCCTTGTTCTTGTGATGATTTGAGACGATAAAATGCCTACGTGATGAGATCAAGTGAGCCGTAGGATTAGCCTACTGTGATCTTCTGATGATACCTCAGAAGGAGGGTCATCTGCTTCCAGACCAAAGTTGGCAACAGGTAACAGACTGTGGAAAGCAAAGCCACAGATAAGGGTTGGGGATTCTTTAAAAATTTTTTTTTTTTAAAGATTTTATTTATTTATTTGACAGAGAGAAATCACAAGAGAGGCAGGTAGAGAGAGAGGAAGGGAAGCAGGCTCTCCGCTGAGCAGAGAGCCCGATGTGGGACTCGATCCCAGGACCCTGAGATCATGACCTGAGCCGAAGGCAGCGGCTTAACCCACTGAGCCACCCAGGTGCCCCAGGGTTGGGGATTCTGTAATGATAAAAAGGTCAGTCCTCCAACAAGACATAGCAGCCCTAAATATGTGCACACCAAACAGCAGAGCCGGAAAAGATGGGAAGCAAAAACAGAACTGAAGGGAGAAACAGACCAATCCACAATTACAGTACAGACTTTGATCTCTCTCTCTCTCAACAACTGATAGAGCAACTGGACAGAAAATGAGCAAGATGAGGGGCGTCTGGGTGGCTCAGTGGGTTAAATCCTCTGCCTTCAGCTCAGGTCATGATCCCAAGCTCCTGGGATCGAGGCCCACATTGGGCTCTCTGCTCAGCAGGCAGCTTGCTCCCCCTCCACCCATATCTGTTGCTCTGCCTACTTGTGGTCTCTCTCTCTCTGTCAAATAAATAAATAAAATATTAAAAAAAGAAAAGAAAATGAGCAAGATGATAGAAGCCCACCACCACCACCAGCAGCCAGCAGTGTCAAGCATTTGTGGAACACTGCATCTGTCACAGCAAAATGCACGCTCTCTTTAACTTCCTATGGGACATACACCATACAAACCATGTCATGGGTCATAAAACAAACCTCAACAAATTTAAAAGAATTGAAATTGTACATTATATGTTCTTCAACCAGAAGGGACTCAAATGCTTGTAAACTCAACAACATGTTTCTAACTAATTCATGGTTCAGAGAGGAAACCTAAAGGGAGCTAAGTGTATACGTGAACCTGAATGAAAATAATCATGTACCAAAATTGTAGGATACAGCTAAAGTAGTCCCGACAGGGTAATCTGTAGCATCAGAGTTTACAGTGGAAAAATAGAAAGTTTCAGATTTATAATCTAAGCTCTCACTTCAAGAATTAAGAAAAAGAAGAGCAAAATCAAACCAAACCAAGCAGAAGGCTGGGCTTAATAGAGCAGAAATCAACGACATTAAAAACAGAAAAACAGTGGAGAAAATTAATGAAATACAGCTGATACTTTGAAAAAGCTCAGTAAAATGGACACACCTAGCAGGACTAACAACAAAAGATGAAAACAAAAATTATCAAGTTTCACTACAGACTCGGCAGATATCAAAAAGGAGTACCACAAAAGCTCTACACATTTAAGTTTGACAATTTAGACAAAATGGAACAATTTCTTGTAAAACATATGCTACCACAGTTCACTCAGTATCAAATAGATAATTTGAATTGCCCTATCACTATTAAGAAATATGATTCATAATTTAAAAACCTCTCCAAAAGGAAATTTCCAGGCACAAATAGTGGCTCTGGAGAATTTTACCAAACATTTAAAGAAGAACTAACATAAATTCTCTGCAGTCTTTTCCAGAAAATAGAAGAGGGAACACTTCCCAATGAATTTTACTCCCCCCCCCCACCGCAATGCATTTCACAAAGCTCATCCAACCTTGTTATCAAAACTTGTTATCAAAACTGAAGACAGTACAGAAATAAATTCTAGACCAGTATCCCTAATGATTATAGACAAAAATCCTTTTTTTTTTTTTAAAGATTTTATTTATTCAACAGAGAAAGAGATCACAAGTAGGCAGAGAAGCAGGCAGAGAGAGGGGGAAGCAGGCTCCCGGCTGTGCAGAGAGCCCAATGTGGGGCTCAATCCCAGGACCCTGAAATCATGACCTGAGTCGAAGGCAGAGGCTTAACCCACTGAGCCACCCATGTGCCCCATATAGACATAAATCCTTTTTTTTTTTAAAGTAGGTTTCAGGGATGCCTGGGTGTCTCAGTCAGTTAAGCCACTGCCTTTGGGTCAGGTCATGATCTCAGGGCCCTGGGATCCAGTCCTGGCATTACTCCTTGCTCAGCGGGGAGCCTGCTTCTCTCTCTGCCTCTAACTCTCACACTGCCTGCTTGCACGTGCGCTCGCTCTCTCTCTCTGACAAATAAATAAATTAAATCCTTAAAGTAGGTTTCGTGCTCAGCACGGAGCCAATGCAGGGCTTGAACTCACAACCCCGAGATCAGGAACTGAGCTAAGATCAAGAGTCAGACACAAATGACTGAGCCACCCAGGCTCTGGGACACATAAATCCTTAACAAAAGAGTAGCAAACAGAATTCAGCAATATATAAAAAGAATTGTACACCAGTGACCCAAATAGGGTTTGTTATTCTGGGGATGCAAATCTAGTTAAATGTTTGAAAATCAATCAACATAATCTACTGTATTAACAGACTAAAAAAGAAAAACTGGATGATATCAATTTGTTGCAGAAAAAAATCAACAAAACAGTCATTCTTGATAAAAACTTGAAGAAAAATGAGAATAGAGGGAAACTACTTCAATATAATTAAGAGTATATACAAAATATCCTATAGCTAACATACTTAATGGTGAGAAACTGAATGTTTTCTGCCTATGATCAGGGACAAAACAAAGATGTCTGCTCTCATCACTCTTGTACCTAGCCAGTGCAGTTGGGCAAGAAAATTAAATTAAAAACTTACAGATCAGAAAGAAACTGTCCCTGTTTGGGGGTGGCTGGGTGGCTCAGTCAGTTGGGTGCCGACTCTTGATTTTGGCTTGGGTCTTAATCTCAGGGTCCTGGGATTGAGCTCCACGTTGGACTCTGCACTCACCAGGGATTCTGCTTCAGGATTATCTCTCTACCTCTGCCCCTCCTCCTGCTCACACACTCACTCTCTCTCTTTAAAATAAATCGTAATAAGTAAATAAGTAAACTCTCCCTATTTGTAGATGACATGATTGCCTACATAGAAAATCCCAAGAGATCTACAAAAATCCTGCTAACACTAATGATGAGTTCAGTAGGGTCATAGGATACAAGATAAACATGCAAAAAATCAGTTGTATTTCTATGTACTATTGGTGAACAGCGGGCACTCAAAAATATGTTACCATTTACATTCACTCAGTAAGAAAAGGAATACTTCGGGGGCACCTGGGCAGTGCGGTTGGTTGAGCAACCAACTCTTTGGCTCACGTCATGATCTCGGGTTGTGGCATCAGGCTCCACGGTTAGCACGGAGTCTGCTTGGGATTCTCCCTCTACCCCCATGCACACATGAGTTTTCCATCTCTAAAAATCTTTAAAAAAAGAAAAACAGTACTTTGATGTAAATCTAGCAGACATTTACAGGACTTATATGCCAAAACTACAAAAACACCAATAAAACTAATTAAAGAAGATTGAAATAAATGGACAGGCATACCATGTTCATGGATTAGAATACTCAAGATGTCAGTTCCCCTAAATTGATATGCAAGTTGAATGCAATTCCTGTGAGAATTTCTGCAAGACTTTTTGTACATGTAGACAAAATTACCTAAAATTTGAATGGAAAGGCAAAGGAACTGGAATAACTAAAGTAGTTTTGAAAAAGAATAAACTAGGAGGAATAAGTCTCTCCAGTCTCAGGTCTTAACATATAGCTACAGTAATCAAGACTGCATGTTAAGCTACAGTTATCTCAAACTAAAAAGTTTATTGATGTTTTGCACATTGTACTCATAGGGTGCTTCATAGGGCACTTCAGCTCTGTGCTGCAGTTTCCAAAATTAACTATGCTTGCTTGTTATATGAGTTACTGATCTTACTGGCTGAGTGTTCTGGGTCTGTCCTGGTGGTACTGTTAGGATGGCTGGTCTCTAGCCCTTCTGGGCTAGTGAGGAAATAGTGGGGTAAGTTGTTGAGCAGAGCTGGTTCCTGATGATGGAATTATGCCATGTACCAATAAGGGGATGCATCCTTTCTTGTCTGTGGCTCATCCCAGAAGTGGTGCATGGCCATTACAGTTTGGGTTACAACAACAGGGCAGAACAGAGAAAACATTTGATCACATGGTACCTTGCTGTAACTGGCCAGTTGCAGATGGCCCAGTGCAAGTTCATACGTGGTATGGCTACATTTCCAGCATCCAGTGTCCATTTATACCTGCATATTTGTCACCTTGTTATGTGTATGTCCTGCCCTGAGAGAAGCTGAAGTAAGGTCCCTAAAAAGCCACAAGCAGCCTAATACCTCAGGGATTTCCCTTTTGGGAAGGAAGTGGTGAATGATGGTATGCCAGTGGGATGCCGACCTCAAAGTGACTCATCTAGAAGGAGATTGTTATTTTGGTCAGACTTCCATAACAAAATACCAGACTGGATGACTTAAACAATAATTTATTTCCTCTCCATTCAGGAATCTAGAAGTCCCAGATTAAGGTGTCAAAGGATTGTATGTGTGGAATGAGGGCCAGAAGCCGGTGATGCTCTTCCTCCACTTCCTCCCCCAGCCCCATGTCTGGGAGGGTCACCCTCAGTGGTCATTCCCTTCATCCTCATCTTTGTTGGGGAGGTCTAGTAGAGAAGGAAGGGGGTGGGGAGGCTAGGGCCAAACCTGGTGAAGTTAGGTCCTGCAATCAGTTGGAAATTCCTGCCCTTTTTCCTGATTTCAGAGAAGCTGATGACCCCTGAGATGTTTTCAGAAATCCTCTGTGATGACCTGGATTTGAACCCGCTGACTTTTGTGCCAGCCATCGCCTCTGCCATCAGACAACAGATAGAATCTTATCCCACGGACAGCATCCTGGAGGACCAGTCAGATCAGCGTGTCATCATTAAGGTGGGCAGTTCTTCACCTTGCTCCAGAGCCTGCCTTGTCCTGGGTGGGTCATAGGGTGCTGAGAGTACATTGAGTCCTTGAACCTCCCTGGCTTTAGGGTCCATGCTGTGGGATTGGACTTCTGGAAAGCTATCCTAAAGGTAGCATGTGACTCTTTACCCCAGGAAGGGTTGTGGGCTGTTTTCTCTGAGTAAGAGATGTATTCTGGATGTATTCAGGGCACTGCCAGGTGTTGAGCAGAGCCCGAGTGGTACAGAGGAGATGAAGCCAGCTGCCAGGCAGAGCAGGGAAGCCCACAGTGAGATGGATAGCAGTGCCACATTCTTCCTGTGGACCGTCTGGGTCAACCACACTTCCCACTATCTAGTAACCCACTTCAGTTCTGGAGGAAGATGTTGCCTTACCCATTGTTTTACAGGTGAAGAGCTTGCCACATGAAGAGGTGAAATCACCTGCCCCATACTGCCCAGCTGATAAGTGGTAGTGCTGAGATTTGGGCCTAGGCCTGCCTGCTATAGAGCCTGCGTGGTGTGAGGTGTTATCTCATTGTGGCTTTGATTTGCATTTCTGTTAATTAGTGACGTTGAATATTTATCATGTGCCTGTTGGTCAGTTATAGATCTTTGGAGAAATGTGTTCAAGTTCTTTGCTTTTTTTTAATCAGGCATTTTGTTCTTTTATTGTTGAGTTTAACAAGTTCTTTATATATTGTGGATATCAGCAACTATCAGATATGTGATTTGCAAATAGTTCATCCTGTTCTGTAGGTTGCGTTTTTACTCTTTTTTTCTTTTTTAATTTTATTTATTTATTTGACAGAGAGATATCACAAATAGGCTGAGAGGCAGGCAGAGAGAGGAGGGGAAGCAGGCTCCCTGCTAAGCAGAGAGCCCAGTGTGGGGCTGGATCCCAAGACCCCAAGATCATGACCTGAGCCAAAGGTAGAGGCTTAACCCACTGAGTACCCAGGCGCTCTGCCTTTTTACTCTTTTGATGGTGTCCTTTGATGCATAAAAGTTTTTATTTTGATGAAGTCCAGTTTGTCCTTTAATTTGTTCCCTGTGCCTTTGGTCTCATATCTAAGAAATCACTGTCAAATCCAATGCTATGAGGCTTTTTTCTGTTTTCTTTTAATATATTTATAGTTTTAGCTCTTGCATTTGGGTTTTTCATCCATTTTGAATTAATTTTTATATATGGTGTCAGGTAAGGGTCTAACTTAATTCTTATGTATGTGGATAACCTGTTTTCCCACCATCATCTGTGGAAATGACTTTCTTTTCCACATTGAATGGTATTGGCACCATTTGTCAAAAATCATTTGCTGTATATTTGAGAGTTTATTTCTGGGATTTCTTTTTTTTCTTTTAAGATTTTATTTATTTACTGACACAGAGAGAGAGAGAGAGATCACAAGTAGGCAGGGAGGCAGGCACAGAGAGAGGGGGAAGCAGGCTCCCTGCTGAGCAGAGAGCCTGATGCGGGGCTTGATCCCAGGACCCTGAGATCATGACCTGAGCTCAAGGCAGAAGATTAACCCGCTGAGCCACTCAGGCACCCCTATTCCTGGGATTTTTGTTTTGTTGGTCTGTGTGTTTGTTTTTATGTCAGTATCACACTGTTTTGATTACTGTAGTTTCTGAAATTAGGGTGTGTGAGTCTTTCAGCGTTGGTCTTCTTTTCAAGATTGTTTTTACTCTTCATGGTCCCTTAGATTCAGTTCAAGATGGATTTTTATTCTATTTCTGCAAGAAACATTGCATTGAATTGCAAGAAACATTGAAATTTGATAGGGATTGCAATGAATTTATAAATTGCTTTGGATAGTCTAGACATCTTATTAATACGCTGTCTTCCAGTCCATGAGCATGGGATACCTTGTCATTTATTTATGCTCTCTTTAATTTCTTTGAGCAGTTTTTGTAATTTTCATCATACAGACCTTTCACCTCTTTGGTTAAGTTAAGTCGTAAGTATTTTATTCTTTTTGATGCTGTTCTGAAAGAAATTTTTCTCAATTTTTTTTTCAGATTGTTTATTAGTGTATAGAAATGTAGCTGATAGTTGTGTGTTGACTTTGTATCTTGCTGCTTTGTTGCATTTGTTCTAACAGGTTTTTTGTATGTGATCTTTAAGGTTTTCTATGTATAAGATCATATCATCTATAAATAGAAGTAATCTTCACTTCTTCCTTTTCCAGTTGGGATACCTTTTATTTCTTTTTCTTGGCTAGAAATTCCGTTATTCTGTTGACTAGAAATGACAAGAGCAAGCTCCCTTGGCTAGTTCCTGGTCTTAAAGGAAAAGCCTTCTGGTTTTACCATGGAGTATGATGTTCACTGTAGGTTTTTCATATGTGGATTTTATTAAGCTGAAGTTTTTTTCTTTTTGTAGTTTGTTGAGTTTTTTTGTATGAAAGTTTGTTAAATTTTGTTAAATACCTTTTCTGTATTAATTCAAGTGATCCTGTGTTTTTTGTTTTTCAATCTGTTACTATGGTGTGTTATATTGGTCAATTTTTGTATTGAACCATCTTTGCATTGCTAGAATAAATCCCATTTGGTCATGGCATATAATTCTTTTAATATGCCACAAAATCAGTTTGCTAGTATTTTTTTTTTTTTTTTTGTCAGAGAGAGAGAGGGAGAAGCAGGCTCCCTGCTGAGCAAGGAGCCCGATGTGGGACTCGATCCCAGGACTCTGAGATCATGACCTGAGCCGAAGGCAGCTGCTTAACCAACTGAGCCACCCAGGCGTCCCAGTTTGCTAGTATTTTGTTAAAGATTTTTACATCAATGTTTATGAAGAATATTGATCTGTAGTTTTCTTGTAGTATCTGGCTTTGATATCTGGACAACAAGCTATGAAATGTGTTCTTTCCTCTTCAGTTTTTTGACAGAATTTGAAAAGGATTGATGCTAGTTCTTTCAGTGTTTCATAGAATTCACTAGTGAAACCATTAGGACCCAGGGCTTTTCTTTGTGGGGAAGTTTTTGTTTACTCATTCAGTCTCCTTACTAGTTAATTTCTTTTTCTTTCTTTCTTTTTTTTTTTTTTTTTGTTTGTTTTTTTAATGTGGGCTTGAACTTGTGACCCAAGATCAAGAATTGCATGTTCTGGGGGGCACCTGGGTGGCTCAGTCAGTTAAACATCTGCCTTCAGCTTAGGTCATGATCCCAAGGTCCTGGAATCAAGCCCTGCATCAGGCTTCCTGCTCAGCAGAGAACCTGCTTCTCCCTCTTCCTCTGCCTGCTGCTCTGCCTGCTTGGGCTCTCTATCTTTCTGTCAAATACATAAATAAAGTCCTTTAAAAAAAAAAAATTGCATGTCTGGGATACCTGGGTGGCTAAGTTGGTTAAGCATTTGCATTTGGCTCAGGTCATGATCCCAGGGTCCTGGGATCAAGTCCTGTGTCAGGCTCCCTGCTTCTTCCTCTCCCTCTGCCTCTGTGCTCTCCATCTCTCTCTTTCAAATAAATACATAAAATCTTTTTAAAAAATTAAATTAAATGTAAAAACATAAAAATAAAAAACTGCATGTGCTACTGATTGAGCCAGCCAGGTGCCCCACTGGTTAATTTCTTTTGAGAGAAATACAAATCTGTTTTTCTTAACTCATTCTAGTTTCGTATTTTGGCTGGCTAAGCAGCAGAAAAAGGGCATGATTAAGAGGGAAGGGGAACTTCACAGAGAAATGGGGGCAGTGGGAGCCTCCCCTGCATTCTCATGCCTAGTCTCTCATCTCTGAAGGATGGCCTGGTGGACTCTGCCCTGTGCCGAGTCTTCGAATCCTCACCTGTAACTATAACGGTAGTGGGGAAGGGGCCTTAGGGATTTAGCCACACCCACCGACATTTTCCAAAAAATGGGGTTGGACATGAGTAGGGTCCTCATGAGTCTGACCAGCTGGCTTCCTGATATTTTTTTCTCAGGATTTTTTTTTCTGTGTTGTTTCAAATCCTCATGGAGCTTATGGGCAGCCATATAGGAAGTTGTCAGGCGATTGAAAATCTGCTGAAAGTTGCCACCATCTCTCCTGACCAGAGGCTTTCTTGGCAACTGGGCAGCTGTGGGGCCCCTTCAGGCCCTCCATCCCACCTGTCGTCCCCCGTCCCTGCCTCAGGTTGAGTTTCCTGCCTGGCTCTGACACAAGGGCTTGCTAGCACCAAGGTTGGACACAGCTGGCCCAGGGAAGTTTTGCTGCTCAAAACACTCCACAGGCCTTCCAGATCCCTTTCCAGTTTGTGGAAACTGGAGCCCTTAGGAAACTGGAGTCCTCAGGCCCAGCTCTGCCCAGGATTCTTCTCTCCAGGGAGCCACATGGTCTGCTCTCTATGTCCATTCAGTTCTTCCTAAAATGCTGCCTTCCCCAGGAGGCCTCAGCCTCCATTCACATATTTAACTTGCTTTGGTGTCTCCTCCCCAACTGGAATGTCAGCCCATGAGGACGGTTTTTTGCCGGTCATACTCACCTTTGCGTTCCCTGTGCCTCTCCTTGATGACACACAATCTGTATTTTTTTTTTTTTTTAAGATTTTATTTATTTTCTTTTGACAGATAGAGATCACAAGTAGTCAGAGAGGCAGGCAGAGAGAGAGAGAGGAGGAAGCATGCTCCCTGCCGAGCAGAGAGCCTAATGCGGGGCTCAATCCCAGGATCCTGGGATCATGACCTGAGCCGAAAGCAGAGGCTTTAACCCACTGAGCCACCCAGGTGCCCCCACACAATCTGTATTTTTTAATAGATGCAAGTGTTAATGACCGGTTATTGGCAGGGGACAGGCCCCCAAGTCTGCGCAGTGCTGCCTGGTGGCCAGGAGGACTCCTGCCATTGCACCCGGGGCAGGGCCTTCTTGGGTTGCGTGGGAACGGCTACACCCATTGCTCCTGTTTGATGTTTTTCTGTGGGCTGCCTGCTGTTTCCCATCTTTTTGGTCCCAGCATGCCCTCAGGGCTCACTGGGCATTAGGTTCGTGTTAGGGGAAGAGGCAGCTCTTTTGGTTTCATTCTGCAGACCATCACTGGTCAGTCGCCCGGTATGAGCAGAACACCGAAATGGGAAAAGATGGGGCTAGTTTGCAGTGAGGGAAAAGTGGTGTGCGGGGTACAGAGGTGCAAGGCTTTGTGAATGGTAAGACAGAGTGGTGTCCCACGCTGCTCTGAGGGCAGCAGGTGGTCCCCAAGCAGTAGCCACCCCGATCTTTGTCTTAAAAATCTGAGCACGCAGGGATAGTAGCATGGACGGGCAGGTGCATGGTGGCCTGCTTAGCTGGAGAGCAGTGAGGGGTGATCCCAACCCCACAGAGCCATAGGAGGAGCCTCGTGGGCACAGTGCCCAGAGAACACAACCAGACCCTGATGAGTCCTTCCTGTTTCAGAGCAGGCTGCTCATCTGTGGCATAATGAGTAAAGGTAGGGGTTCTGAGTGCAGGTGGCTCAGGCTGTGTCCCATCTCGGTCTGGGGGCTGCACCGCCACGGCCCGGACCCTCTCCTGGCGCCAGGTTGCATGTCAGGATGTTTGCTGGGAGCATGGCAGGCTGGGCTGGCCATGGGCCTCTGCTACGTGCCCCTAGGTTTTGCGCTACGGGCTGTTCGAGTGGGCTGTGGGTCTGTGATCACACTTACTAAGCAAGATGGGTGACTCTGCCAGGTCTTAGCCACAACCCCTCAGCAGGTACATGGTGTCATCTCTGTTATCTAGATGGGAACATGTGTGGCCAGAAGGACAAGGGCCAGCCCTGGTTCTCAGCAAGCAAGCTGTGGGCAAGGTCTAGCCCAGCCCGGCGGCTCCCCAGTCAGCTGTCTCACCTCTTCGAGGCCTCCCGAGGTTGGGTGTGGTTCTGACTCCTCTTCCTTGTGTTCTTTGGTTCTTGCCCCAGCTGAACATCCACGTGGGAAACATTTCACTGGTGGACCAATTTGAGTGGGACATGTCGGAGAAGGAGAACTCACCAGAGAAATTTGCCCTGAAGCTGTGCTCAGAGCTGGGGCTGGGCGGGGAGTTCGTCACCACCATTGCCTACAGCATCCGGGGACAGCTGAGCTGGCATCAGAAGACCTATGCCTTCAGGTAGGAGACCAGATGCGGCCCGCCCTCATTCCTTTGCAAACCTGTTTTGGGGAAAAAATGTCTCCCTATGTGCGGTGATGCTTTTGGGTCTCTCTGGAGCCTTGGCCAGCTCAGCAGCCCTTTGGTGGCTCACTCCTCCCGCCTCTTGTGTGTCAGCGGCAGAGCTCCCCATCCTTATCACGGTGGGGCTGATTCTATCCCCTCTGTACCCAGTAGTGCCCCCCCCCAACTACCTAAGGCCACACACTGCTGCCCCACCACCTCTGTGCTTTTGCCCAGACTCTTCCCTCCGTCAGGGGTGGACTGCCCACCCCAGGAACTGTCATCTGGTGGACTTGCCTTTTGTCTCAAATAAGGGCTGCTCCTCGGGAGAGTCAGGGATCTCCAGCAGTTTATTTTTACTATTATATCTTACCATTGTTAAGTCAGAGGCTAGTCGAGCGCCCCCATTAGCAGGACCCCATACTGGGGTTCGTGAAAGATAAAGAGCCACATCCAGGCTGCCTATGAAGGTGGAAGCGTAAACAGAACATTCCAGTCCTGTGTCCTTTGTGGTAGTGTGGGGGTGGACCAGGGGATGGCAGCTTCTGGAGAGGCAGATGTGGCTTTCCCATTGATGGTGGCCCCAGAGTGCAGAGTACAGGCCTGGTAGGGGGTGGGGTTGACAAGTGATCACGGGGAGTAGAGATTGCCCACTGCGGAGCTGTTCCCTGAGCTCCTTTTCCCCTTGAGAAAGTGCAGTCTGGGGGTAGCGATGAGTATCCTGCATCAAAACAGGATGTTAGCATTTATTCTGCTCATAACTGTCATTGTCTACATTTGGTGATCATTACTTAGGGATGGCAGCTTAAAATGGCCTATAAGGAGCCAGTGCGAAGGTCTTTTGGCAAAGATATGACAGTTAACGGAGCTCGTGAGTATGTTTGTGTCTCAGCTGATTTTCCCAGAAATCCCAGGAGACTGACTGCTTTCTGACTGGTTCCTGTAAATCTGAGCAAGAGAGAAGGAATGACCATACACTTTCGGGGCTTGAGGATCCTGGCCCTGGGAAACCACTGAGCTCCTGGGGGGTGTCCAAGTGCTGCCTTCACTCCCAGCATCTGGGCTGAGACAGCACATGTGTCCCCTCCCGTAACCTCCCAGCAGCCCTGCCGTCCAGGTGGTCCTGCTGCACAGACAGGGTCCAGGCCCTGCCTGGGAGGAGGCATCCATGAGCTGCGAGGCAGCGGCGTCTGGCCCTTGTGAGAGTCCGGCTGGAGGTGTGGGCCTACGTGTCCGTTCGTGCTGTACCTGAGCCAAGGCCGATGGGCCTGAAAGACCGATCTGGGGTGCCCTCACTTGCTGGAGTGCCCCTCCCCCAGGTCCTGGGAAGTGGTGATGTGGTACAGGTCATGGGAGTGACACCGACCCCAGATACCTCATCCCCCAGATGCTGATCGGGTCAGAATCCACATTCTGACCAGCAGATGCTGTGGGCTGGGGGTGCTTATGCTGCTCAGAGAAGAAAGACCCTGAGGGTGGTGGCGTCCTCCTGCTTTGATCCCGGGGCGATCCCAGGTAACCTCCCAAAGCCCCTGCCGAGGCTTCAGGCCGTTGGTGGTGTGCCAGACAGCTCCCAGAGTAGGCCCCCTCTGGAGTCCCTGGTGGCGGCAGGTCAGGACTTATAGACGGCCCCCATACCCCCATCTCAGAAGCCACTTAATAAGTTCCAGCCGGCTGGACGGGGAGCATTCCAGAGCCCCAGTCCACTGCGATCTGCAGGCTGTCATGCTGATTGTGCAGGTTTCTTGTCCTGGGGGTGGAGGGCAGGGCCGCTGACTGGAGACCGGGGTAAGCACATACCCCCTTCCCAGCAGGCCAGGCCGGTGGGACGCAGCCTATCTGGATCTGAGAGACACCCCAATGTCTCTTTTGCATTGGGACGGCTGCTTGTGACTTCCCAGCTGACCAGGCCTCCTGCGCTCCTCATGCTAGGCCTGGCCTATCGTGTGTGCTGTGTGTGGTGTGGGCAGCTGGACACTCTGGAGAGAGTTTGCAAGACAGGAACAGGAGCTTAGGGTCAGAAGCTGGCTTAACGTAGGCTTCATCGTCCAGGGGACGACTGTGGCTTTCTACAGCAGTCAAGGGAGAGGATTGCAACTTCTGTCTCTTGTCCCTGACCCACATTGTCACCGCTGTACCACGTCATCCTTTGGGAGCTCTGACCGCTCTTGACTCTCCCCAGGGAGCCTGGTGTCAGTCTTTCTGGGGGAAAGGCTGTGTAGTGGGAGTAGAGTGGGCTGTCACATCCCCAATGCCAGGGGCCACTTGGTCTGTGGAGGGTGGGATCAGGAGCCCGGGCCTGGTCTCTGCTGCACCCAAAGCTTGGCAACCACTGAGTCACATTTCAAGCCTTCAAAGGGGCTTGAAATCTGGGGCCTCTGTCATCCCATGTTATAAATGCTCTGAATTCCCACCAGCTGGTCCTGTCTGTCTGCCCCTGGACCAAGCCCAGCATCCATCTGCAGTGATGGTGGCACTGAATTGTGTCCACAGTGGAGCAGGGCAGGCTGCTGGTCATGGGGCATGTGTGAGCAGAGGCAGACAAGTCTCAGGAGCTAGGCCAGAGGACAGGCTGCTTCCCTCCAGCCATGGGATGGGCAGGCCTGATGTGGGCAAGTGTGAGGAGGGAGCATGGCATGTAGCAAATGAATAGAGGGCCCCAGACTCCTAGCAGGAGGGGGACAGGGTTCCACCAGGGTAAGGGCCTGGGCTGACTGGCACATGGGAGGCTGTCAGATACCCAAACCTGCAAGCTGCTACCTGTGGGGAAAGTTGTGTCAGTGTAGTTGCTGGCCAGTCCCATGGCTGCAGCTGGGTGCAGAGAAGAAATAGCGTCCTGTCCAGCACAGGAGACTTGTGTGTGGCCACTGAAAGTACTGGAGGCTGCAGGCCGGGGGTAGGGAGCATGAGACCCCAGGGTGGGGAGGGAAGACAGAGTGCCGGCCAGGAGGAAGCCAGGGACGGGGGGAGGGGTCCGAGAACTTGGGAGCTGGGCCCGATGGGGGACAGAGAGGCAGTGTCCTGGTGCACATCAGGGTTGGGAGATGCCAGGGTCATTTTGGATTTGTTGACCAGGAGCCACACAGGTTCCTCCTGGAACTCTGCCCACCTGCCGGTGGCAGCATTTGCTTGCCTGCTTATCTGCTTTGAGAACCACTTCCTGGAGGTACAGTGCATGTATGGTGCGGTCCAGCCAGCTAGCACGGGCTCTATAGGATCCGCAGAGCCCCAGCTGTCACAGCTGGCAAGCCTTTCGTCACCCCCAGCAAGCTCTCCCCCCCTTTTGCCATTGCCCTGCCCCCATGGCTCTCAGCCCCAGGTGACTACTGATCTGCTTTCCATCAGCTTGCCTCTTCTGGGTACTCAATATAAATAGAATCCCAGGCCACGTGGTCTTTTGTGGCTGACTTCTCAGTGTCGCTTCTCCCTGTGGCAGCCTGTATCAGAGCTTCGTTCCTTTTGGGGGCTGAGTGATATCTTGTCGTACAGATGGACCATATTTTATCTACCCAGTCAGCCGTCGAGGGACAGTTGGGCTGTTGTCCCTTTGGGGCTATTGTTAAGGGTAGTGGGGTGAGCATTCATTTTTGTTTCGGTGCCTCTTTTCAGTGCCCTTGGGTAGGTGCTAGGAGGGGAATTGCTGGGTCATGTGATAGCTGTGTTGAGCACTTGGAGGGAGGGCCTGACTGCTTTCCAGAGGGCCGCCCACCCCCCCCTTTTTACTTCCCGGCCAGCAGAGCCAGGCTTCTGGTATCTCTCTTTTGAATCTAGCCCTCCTAGGGCAGTGGGGTAGGGGGAACTCTGAGGTTTGGATTTGCATTTCCCTGACTACTAATGACCTTGGGCATTTTGTACATTGCCTTTGACAAAATGGCTGCTCAGGTCCCCTGTTTTTTAATGGGGTCATTTGCATTTTTATTACTGAGTTGTAAGTGTTCTTTATATATTCTAGATAGGAGTCCTTATCAGAGATAGGATTTGCAAATATTTTCTCCCACTTTAGGGGTTGTCTTTCCACTTTCATAACAGTGTTCTTCAAAACACAAAAGTTTTCTGTTGTTGTTTTTTTTTTATATTTAGTTATTTGTTTTGTTTTGGTTTGGTTGCTTTGTTTTTCCCAGTAATCTCCACACCCAACCTGGGGCTTTAACCTACAACCGGGAGACCCAAAATCTCATGTGGCACCGACTGAGCCAGCCAGGTGCCCCGAAGCACAGAAGTTTTAAGTTTTAATGTAGTCCAGTTTATTTTTTCTTTTGTTACCTGTGCTTTTTTTTAAGATTTTAAGTAATCACTATATCCAGTGTGGGGTTCGAACTCACAGCCCCAAGGTCAAGAGTTGCATGTTCCACTGACTGAGTCAGCACAGCGCCCCCATGGTCCTTTTTTTTAACGTGACACCTATGAAACCACTGCCTAACCCAGCACCATATGTTGGAAAGACTGCTTTCTCCCCACTGCATGGGCTTCTGCACCATGTAAAAATCCGTTGACCGTGAAGAGGAGGGTGGTGTCGGGTTTTGTCTCCTGCCCACTCCCAGTTGAGCAGCCATGGGCAGGTCATTTCCCTCCAAGACTCTGTCCTTCTCATTTGTGAAGTGGGCCTAGTAGTGTTTCCTGGCTTTTGTGTCATGCAAGGGCATAAAAGTGAGATCACAGCAAGACAACCCTACAAGCTGCAGCCCAGGGCCCTCTGTCACCTCAGCCACAGCCCTCCCCTGCCTGGGCTCTGTGTCCCCACCTGGACTCTGCAAGAAGGTAGGAGCATCTGGGGTTCCAGGTGACCTTGAAGCCGCGATGTGGAATCCCCTCAGAGGAGGAGTGCGAGGCAAGGTGGCTCTCCCGCCTTTGTGTTTGTCCCAGATCCGAGGCAGGCCTGCTGGTCCAAAGCCCATTCTTACAGGGTTGGATCGAGCAGTTCTTATTTTAGAACAAACCCACAGGAGTGGAATCTTCCCAGAGCCAAGGGGAGGTAAACAAAGGGGCCTCCAGAACCTACTCATGAGCTTTTGTTTAAATTAAGAGGAAAACATGTTTTGCTCCCCTCAGCGTGGGCTTGGCGCCTTTCATGTCTGTCCTCCCAAGGAAGGCGGCAGCTGGGAGGCCTTGAGGTGCGGGATGATGTTTGGGTCTGTGGCTGGGTGGTTTAGGATTGCCAAACCATGGCCCTGGCTGCAGAACAGCTGTCAGGAGCTGCTGAGGAGGCTCGGCCTCGGGGAACCTTGGGTGGGGGCTTGGTGCATCCACTGGCCTCTGAGTCACCAGCACAAACTCAGGTTTTGGGGACTAGCTTCAGCAGCAGGAGGTGAACCCCATGTCTGCTCGTGTTCCTTGAGACTCTGGGATGAGGAGAAGAGCACGAGGGAGGCCAGAGCTGGCCCTCAGCTGTTATGTGCCCATTGGACGCTCCTCTCCAGTGGGCCGCTTACACAACCTTGAGCACCGGTTACAGGGAGACTCTGTGACAAGGCTCCTGGCCCCTGGGGAGCCCCTTCCCAACGCCAACATAGTGGGCATACATTGGCTGATTTAAATAACAGCAAAGCTCTGAAAAGTTCCCACAGCTGTGATATTGTTCCTGGTTTCCAGATGAAATATCAAAACCAACAATGCCCGACCAGAGCGAACAGTGTTCCGCAGGGGGGCAGACACGTGGTAGGACTGCAGTGGAGGGGGCTGGCCTTCTGGGGGTGCTGAGCCTTGGGGGACAGGTGCAGGCCATCCAGGTGGAGGAGAGAGAAAAGGGCCTGGTGAGGCGGCGGTGGTGACAGGGGCAGGGACTGGGAGAGGTCCTGTGAGAGCCATGCTCTGAGGCTTGGAAACCAAGGCCTGGAGAGGTGGCAGCTCAGCTGTGTCCTCCTTCCCGTGGTGTCTCCTCCTCCCCCCTCCCCACACCCATGCTGTGTCTCCTTGGTAAGAAGGGGCTTAGGTGGCCATCAGAGTGGTCATTGAGAGGCTACGGAGTGTAGTGATTTGGGGACAAGGGTCCCAGGCCCAACGGTCTACCTTAGGCAAATAGCTCAGTTCTCTGGGGCTTAGTTGGGCCGGTGAAGTGGGCTGAAGGACAAGTGTGCAGAATATTCAGGAATAGGCTGGCCCAGCGGCCTTCAGTGGGATGAGGCATCAAGGCTGGTGGGTCCTGGCCCTGGATACTGAGTGGGATAGACTGCCCTCCCCTACCTCCCCAGCAACGCTGGTCACGGGGAATGCCCTCCCCAGGCTTATAGACAGAGACACCTAGGCAGCAATTAAGGGCCTGTCTGAGAGTGCTTTGAAGAGAGGCTATTGTTGTGTGTGGGGGGGGGGACCTGGCATCTCCAGTGACTCTGCCTTGAGGTCTGAGTGACAGGTGAGGACCAGGCCACTCCTCTCAGGAGTGCTGTTCTGAGGAGCCAGGCACGGAAATGGCCCAGTAGGGAGGAGACAGAGGAGGTAGCAGGAAAGGCGTGGGCCTTCCTGCCATAGCCTGGCTCCAGCATTCTGACAGGGGGTGGACACTGTTTCTGGGGGCGTTTCTAGCTGCTACTCTGTAAACTCAGCAATCACTACCCCCCACCCCACCCCACCCCACCCTGGCCCACAGTGAGAACCCCCTACCCACGGTGGAGATTGCCATCCGGAACACAGGGGATGCTGACCAGTGGTGCCCGCTGCTGGAGACTCTGACAGACGCCGAGATGGAAAAGAAGATCCGCGACCAGGACAGGAACACGAGGTATCCCCACCCCCACCCCTCCAGGCCCCTTACAGCTGACTCTGACCAAAGGCACTGTCTTGAAGGCAGGTGAGGGATGCGGTGACCTGGTTTTGGGGGGAACCGAGTTGCCAAAGGCAGGCCCCTGGATGGGTTTCCCTGCAGGGAACAAAAATAAGCCCTTGGGTTGGGTCTGACCACAGTCCAGACCTATACATCTGGAGCCCTGGAGAGGTAGGCGGGACCTGAACAAGCTGGAGAGAGGGCAGACTCAGGGCCTCCAGCAGCAGACAGGCACAGGCCAAGTGGGGCTGGGGATCCTCCCTCTTTCCATCCATGTCCTATCTCTGTCCCCACTCCCCCAGCTGCACTCGAGATCCCTGGGGGGCTCTGGGTTACTCCTTCTCTCCTCCTGCAGGCGTATGAGGCGTCTTGCCAACACTGCTCCAGCCTGGTAACCAGCCTGTCAGTGCATGGCTCCCACGGAGCGTTCAGAAGATCGGACCGCCTCTCCTTCATCTCCTGGCAAGGAGGGAGGCAAAGGGGCAGGCCGGGGCCATCCTGAGGAGCATGGGGTGTGGGGAGGGCTTCCGGTCACCCTTCCCTGGGCACACATTCCACTTTCTGAGCCCCAGTCCCCACCCAAGTCCCTGGTCAGAAAGAGGCCTCATTTTTGGATTGTGTTTTGTTTTTGTATAGGAGCCCCAGGTAGGGCAAGCAACAGTTTTTAAATAAAGACAACAGGTCATGTTCCATTTTTTCAAAGTGGTAGCATAAAAATAAGAAAGGGGACGAGGAGCAGGGTCTGGCTGGATGGTGTGTGGCCAAGGCCAGCACACCAGGCCTCTCGCCCTTCTGTGCCTCAGAGCCCCAGGCGGGCAAGTGGGGGCTGATAAGGCTGCATCTCTGGCCCTCAGCCCACTACCCACCGCCTGTGTCATCCTCCAACAAACAGAAATGAGGAGGTTCAGAGGGCAGGGGGCCGGCTTACCTTTCAGTGACAGCCCCACCCTGTTCCAGCTCCACCCCCGCTGGAGCCTTGAGCCCGGCCAGCCGCTCTCTCCGGTGAGTGTCAAGGAGTAAGACATGTGGAGCAGCACGCCTGCTGGGGCTGGGGTGGGGGGTTGTGGTGTGTCCAGAAGGGAGGCACAGCCCTGGGCCTCTCCTCAGCTCTGCATCCTTGTCTCATGGGGAAATGTCCCCACTCTACAGAAGGCATGTGGGCTCCACAAGGGTAGCACGTGTGGGTCTCCTCACAGAGCCGAGCAGTGTTTGGTGAACTGGGCCCATGGCTGCAGTCTTGCCAAAGAGAACAGACCCCAGCACTGGGTGGCTGCCATTAGCTGCTGCTGCGTCTTCCTTGTTGGGTCAGGGCAGCTCTGCTCCCTGGGCATGGCAGGAGCATGGTGCCACCTGGCTCCCAACCTGAGCCCCACACTGGCCAAGGGCAGAACTCTTGGGTAGGAATTGGGGTCTTGGTTGCCAGGATATAGGGGTAGGTGGGCCTGGCCCTCTGGGCTGGGGGTCCTGTGATCATGTCCTGGGACATGACAGCTCCTAGCTCCTGGGGAGTCTGTACTCAGGCCCAACTGCCCTTCATCCAGGAATGGAACTTGCTGGAGCAAAGTTGGGCTTCACTGAAAGGCCCTGAACAAAGAGGAAGATTCCAGAACCGGGCTCCCCTGGCCTTGGAGACAAGTGGGCTTCATTGCTGAAGGGTTTGCTTGGTCCATGTGCCCCTGCAACTGGTGGGATGGACCGAATACTGCCCGCCTCAGCCCCTCTGGGCAACGCAGCCCAGTGCTCCTACAGAGCCAGCTGCAACTCCACACGGTTTCCCTACAAAATTGTCAGACTCCATGATGAATACTTGTGTCATCCATGAACGTGACAGCCTAGGGCTGGAGGAATGCCTTTGCTGCTGATCATCCAGGAATCAATTGTAATTCTGACTAGTCTGGGGCAATGAGGAAAGTTGGCCAGGTTGTCTGGTACCCGCTTTACCAAAGAAAAAAGTGAGGTGTGGTATCAGATCAGGTTCCCATGGTCCTCAGCTACAAACATCAGGGAGAGAACTTTGCAGAACTCTGCCAAGGTGGAAATTTCTCAAAGCTTTGGGGTTGCAGAAAGAGCAGAGGAACCCGGTCCTGGCCCTCTCCACCTGACCCCATGGAGCCTCAGCCAAGTCCCTTGGCTGCTCAGCTGGAAAGTGGGGCAAAGGTCCACTTGTTGCCCATGAGGGACAGAAGGAGCCAAGTGAGGCATCAGCCTGAGAGTACCATGCGCAGGGGCCCCTTCAGACTAGGCCTGGCATGACGGGGACATCCCAGTCCTAGCCCCAGCCAGTGAGACCTGGCCAACCCCCTTGCTGCCTGGCCTGGAGCAGAGACCAGTGCAGGTGGGATTTGTCCAAGGCTCCATCAAGGTGTTGGCAAAACTGGAGTGATCCTGAGTATGCCATCTGTGAGCTCAAAGCTGCTGGGCAACTGTGGGCAGGTTCTTGACACCCTTTGGGCCTCCCATCCTATCACCTAAATTGGTCTGAGAGGGCAGGCCAGGGTTGGTGGCCCTAGGTCAAGGCCAGCAACACCTGCCCAGCGTGGAAGGATGTGGCCAGCCAAGGCAGGGAGCCAGTGCTGCGGGCAATGAGATGCAGGTCATTCTGTTTATTTGGGTGGGCTCTGGGCACCAGCCCAGTCTCCAGCAAGACAGGTTGCTCTCCTGCAATCAGGAGTTAGGGGTAGAATGGAGGCCTGCCAGAGGCCAGGAAAACAGGCCGTTGGGGCTGACCCTGGGTAGGGTCATTGCTGCAGGGGTCCTGGCTCCTCCTCTGGAAGGGGCAGGTAATTGGGGTCCTCCTGTGGGGCATCCAGTAGCAGCTTCCTGTAGGGAGGGGCCCACACTGAGCTGAGGCCAGCGGGCGTTCCCACTGGTGTAGGGAACCATCTGAGGGAGGGTAGCAGAATTATCTCTAGCACTCACAGGAAACTGGGGGTCAGCAGTAGCCTCTTGCCTCCAGGCTGGTTGGGGAAGACGTCCTCTAGGAAGTAGTAAATGTGGCCCACAGCAATCCCTGTAGGAGAACCCTGGATGGCTGAGGCCACTCTCCATGGTCCAGAGCCCGAGGCCCTCACAGCCTACTCCCTGCCTCCATGCACAGGCAGGCCAAGCAACCTCAGGCCCCAGGGTATGAGTACCCAATGTTCTGCACAGACTGCCAGCACAGGGTTGACCTTGAAGGACAAGCTTACCTGGCCCGGAAGTGGGCAGGACTTGGGGAGGGGAGGGCCTGAGAACATGGGAGGAATAGGAGCCAAGGCTGGCACCTTGACACACCTATCCCCACCCCTGGTCAGGACCCACATGAGCATCAGTACACCCGAAGATGGGGAGCCCACAGCTGGCTGGGTTGTTCAGGGGCCGGGAGAACAAAGGAGCTAGAAGGTCCGGAAGAGGGAGTGGGAGGACAGATGAGAGTCCTCCCAAAGACCATCAGGTACCAGATGGCCTGTTTGGGGAGGGCAGATGCACAGGCAGGCTCACCCAGCAGGTCCACGAGAATGGAGTTGCCCAACAGCAGAGAGAAACCCATGAGCGCCCAGGGCAGGAATGGTGCCTGGAAGGTGAGGAGGCCAAAGAAGTTGACTCTCACTTGGGGGTTGCGGCGGCTCCATACATACACCAGCATGACTGTGAGTGCCTGGCCCAAGAAGAACAGGCTGCCCAGGAGCCCCAGCAGCTGAGCCAGAGTCAAGGTGCTGGAGGCCTTCTCCTGGTGCAGGCCTCAGAGGTCCTGCCCAGGGCCCCTCCAACTTGCTAACGCCCTGGAATCCTCCCTAGTTTCCCTTCCCTCATCACCCCTCTGTGCCCTTCCAATCAAGGCCACATTGTGGCCTCGGGCCCCACAAGTGATCTGCCCTTCTTGTCCACCCCCAACCTCCAAACACTGCCCGTCATGGTCCCAGTTTCTCCTGACAATGGGCATGCAGGGCTCAGCCCCCAAGCACGCCACCTGGCTCCCCTGCACATTGCCCTGTGGTATTTTGTGTACAGCATTGAAGAGCTGGCGCTGACATCCGGAGCTGAGGCCGCTATGTGCGGTAAATAAATCCTAAACTGGAGGGAGCGACTCTGTCGCTCACCGGCCAGCACAGGCTGGACCAGGGGCACTGCGGCATTTAGTTTCACAGCCCAGGAAAGGATACGGTCATGAGGACACCCCCGAAAAGGAACATAAAGACGAAGTCGGCCGTGCGGCCGCGGAACGAGCCCTCCTCCAGCATGCGGCAGTAGCGGAACCTGCGGCGTCCGTAAAGGAAGTGCCACCAGGCAGAACCTCAGTTTCCCCACAGCGCGCATCCCCCAGCCCGGCGACCCTCCCACCGCCCCACGCTTGGGTCCGCGCGGCGCAGGATACACGAAGAGCATGTTGAAGAAGAAGCTGAATCCCAGGGGCCCAAAGAAGAGGAAGTTGGTGACGAGCCTCCAGACCTACAGAGATGGGAAGGAAGGCGGGAGGTCAGGCACAGGGCAGGCAGGGCCCGGCTGTCAGGTGCCATGGGCGGGGCCGCCTCACCTGGAACTTCCGGAACACGAGGTGTGGGTTGAAATAGAGCTGGAAGGGGCTGAGGAGCTCCAGCTGCTGTGGAACCAGGGACGCGTCAGGTGGTGCCCCCGGGAACGCAGCGGTAACCATGACGACACCCCTCCCGGACTGCAGCCATGGAGATGCCCCCACCCGTCTAGCCGGCTTACCACAGCAGCGGTGGTAAGGACGCAGGCCGCGGTGTAGGCCCGCGTCACCGCGGGCACCTGCAGGAACTCGGCCATCAGCCCCTGCCACGCCATTGAAACTTCTTTGACACGCGTGGCCCAACCTGCTGCGCGCTCTTTAACCCGCCTCCAAAGCCCGCCTCACTCTCGAATTCGGCCAATCCACGTCGGAGGCGCCGCGCGCCCAGGGTCGAGGGAGGGACCCTGGGCCCGGTAACCAATAGAAGGAGGAAGCAGGAAGCCGGGGGCGGGACAGGGGAGTGGGCGGGTCGGAACTCGGGACCAAAGAACAGGCCCCACGGTTGAGCACGTGGCGGTTGTTGTGACGGCTGGCGTCGCGGCGCGGGAGAACGTGTGACCAATGAGGAATGGGTCGCTTCGCGGCAAGCTAGAGAGAACCAATAGCGAGGACCCACAAGACTTTGGGGGCGGGGCTGAGATTATTCCGCGCGTGAAGAAGAGAAAAGATCGCGGAACTGCGAGACCGGAAGGGGCGGGGTCACGCTGGGCGGTGGGCAAGGCGGAACCAAGGCGAGTCTGGTCTCGGAGGCTCTGTGAGTCCACCTAGCGCCGCCAAACACTTGGTCCCGTCCTTCTCTCCTACTGACAACCAAGCACAGTGCCAACCAGACCCTTAACAGAAGAGGCGCTCAGCACTGTGTCCAACCACCCCACCCCCGTACCCCCGCTGCAGTCCGCTTGACCCCACGCGACTCCTGTGGACAGTCTTCGAACCCAAAACTCCAGAGTGCCAACACCGGCCAGAGCAAGTGAACGGGCTGGAGAAGGCCTCTTCAGTTTTTTTTTTTTTCTTTAAGATTTTATTTATTTGACAGCACCTGCACAAGCGGGGGGAGCCGGGAGAGGGAGAAGCAGGCTCCCCCACGGAGCAGGGAGCCCGACTGGGGGCGCGATTCCACGACCCTGAGATCATGACCTGTGCGGAAGGCAGACGTCTTAACCAGCTGAGCCACCTAGGCACCCCATTTTCATCATTTTGATGGAAAAGAGAAACTCCGTTTATTCATTCATTAAGTCCACTGTTTACTGAACACAGGCTGTGTGCCAGGCGCTTTTCTGGATGTGGGAGATACAGCAGCCAAGAAAAGATGAGGAGACAGGTAGTCATAGGCCCGTACTAATATGAGAGCTTGTGTTCCCACGACAGTAAACGGACGCAAATAATGCCAAGACTGGAGGGTTGGGTGGTGAGCCATCACTGCAGGTGGGGTGATCTGAGAAGCCTCTGCAAGCAAGTGATGAGCAAGTGACGCTTGATTGTCACTTTAAAAAGACCCCTGTGGCTGCTGCAAGGACAGTAGACTGCTTGAAGAATCAGCGAGCAGGGGAGGCTGCAAGGAACAATGAGGGCTTGGGCAGGGTGGAGCCTGGAGCATGGGGAGGGGTGGGAGGCGGTTTTACCCATTGGTGGGACAGAGCTGTGAGAGAGCAATCAAGGGTGACTTGAAGGTCTGAGCCACAGGGTGGATGGACGGTGGTGGCCTTTACCAAGATGAAAAACGCTTGGGGAAAAGGAGAGCAGATGGAATCCCATTATGGCCCTGTTGAGTTTGGGGCATCTGTGTGACATCCACCTGGAGAAATCTAAGGGTGGTGTTGGGGGAGAGATTGGCTTGGCAGTCCAGCTGTGGATATCAGTCCTCTGTACACCAGTGGCCTGTGTAGTCTTGGGCCCGTGTGAGGCATCCAAGGGGTGAGGCTAAAGGGAGAGGAGATGAGGCCCTGCCTGGGCGGCTTACTGTTCAGTGGTCAGAGAAGGCAGACCTGGCCAGGGAGGCCCAGGGAGGCTGGAGAGGGCTTCTAGGAGCTGAGCCAAGAAAGGGCTTCAGGAGCAAGGCAGTGAGAAGCTCACAGAGATAAGCCCCGGGAACGGTGGGATGCAGCCGTGCCAAAGCCCCTGTGGCCAGACTGGAGGATAGGAGGAAGAGGAAGGTGCCCAAACAGATGTGCCTTTACCAACATGGGGAACTCAGATGTGGACGTAACTGTAGAAGACAAAGAATGCCCTGGACCAGGGCACTGAGGTCCCCTGAGGAGACTGGAAAGGCTGAGAACCAGCTGACAGAGTTATCTCAGATGGATCCTGAGAAAACAAGGGTGCTAAGAGGCTTTCCCTAGGGAGTGGCTCAAGGAGTCCCCAGGGGACAGGAGCAGAGGGAGAGGCTAAAAGCATGAAAGGGAGCTGTGCATTTGGCTCCGGAGTGAGAACAGGTCTGGCCTGATAACAGTGGGAACTGGACTAACATGCTGAGAGTTTGGGTGGTGGGACCCCCCTCCCCCTTTAGATGGCCTCCATTGTCCAGCAAAGCAGGCCAAGTTCATGTTTGAGGTGGGCCCAGTAGAGTAGATCCCATCCGAATGGAGGCAGGGCTGCAGACGCCAGGGCTGGCACCCACCAGGCAGGAAAGCCATCCCAGGAGGTCAGGTTTCATGTCAGTGTGGGGAAGCGGGGGTATTCCTGCCTTCAGGCACCCAGCAAGCTCTAGGCCCTCCACTCAGGGTCAGGCCAGAGCTAATAGGAGGGGCTGTCATTTTGGACAGGGGCATCTGTCTCCCCTCTGATTAGGGCTGATAAGGCAGGCGCCTGGCTTAGGGACAGACAGAGAAGCACATTCCCCGGGGAGCCCGAGAGGCTGGGACAGGTGGGGACATCCAGGGAAACAGTGGCTGGATTCGAGGGCAGATGCTCCCTCCTCAGAACCCTGGCTATTCTCAGAGGAGGAAACTGAGCCCCAGTAGGAGGCACATCAGGGCCGGAGGCAGACCTTCGTCACCAGTCCAGGCTCTTCAGTCGCAGTCGCAGGCCCAAGGCGGTTCCACTTCTCGCCTCAGGCACCTGCAGACAGTTATTTAGGGAGAGGAACCCTGGACTCCCTATGGTCCCAGGGGCCTAGAGATGTGGGCAGGCAGCCTGACGTCTATGTGGCTGCTGGTCTGAAGTGGGGGTTGGGAGGTTGAGGGGTGCCACCTGGGCACCCTCCCTCTTGGGCTGAGGATGAAGCTGAAGGAGGGCCTGTGGTCCCTAGGCCAGGTGACAACGAGCCCTCCTCCTTAAGCTGCCTCTCTGGCCTTGCTGTGTTTTCCTTTTGACATGAACCTGCCCCTTTCAGACCCTGGGCCTCCTCCATCAGGGGGGCTTTCCCTCGGGGGCTTTCCCTCAGGGCCTGGGAGCTCAGTGCCAACCCCCTTCCTGCACATGGGCCCCTAACTGTGGTGGGAAGACCGCCCCCACAACTCCAGCCAGCCCCTCCCAGGAGCAGCTGTGTCCCCGCTGGCCCTTCCTGTCTGGGTCATGGTGTATTTTTAGCACCAAATCCGGAACCTACTCAGCAGCAGCTGCCTGTGGCCGGAGTGCAAGAACAATAAACCATCCAGGTGGGCTCTGTCAGGCCAGGGCTGGCCCTCTGAGTTTGATAGCAGATTCCAGACTTTCCAGGAATTAGCAGGTCTCTGGGGTGGATGGAAAGGGAGGAGGCAGCTTGGGGCTGAGGATGAGTAGCATGAGCCAAACCCATCTGGGAAAGAGCCTGTGCAAAGATCCTGAGGTGCCATGGTGTGGGTGCAGAGAGAGGCAGAAGGCATGGCAAGGAAGAGGGGCTGTATGCACTGTGAGGCTGAGCAGAGCTGTAGAGGCTGCGGTCCCTGCCCCGAGGGGCAATGAGGAGTCCTCTGAGAGTTTTCAGCATGGTGGTATGTGCCAGTCAGATGGCAGCTCTCGGGAGGAAGAAGGAGACAAGAAGAGAAGCGCTCATCTGAGTGGAGGATGGCAGCCGGCCTGCGTTAGGGGTGATGACAGAGGGAGGAGGTGGAAGCCACAAACCTTCGTGAGTGATTGGCAGACAGGTGAGTGTTGGGGAGGGCCAGGTTTTGGAGGGAAACCTTCCACTGGCTTGGGACATGTCAAGTCGGGTGCTGTGGGACATGACCACCTCAGGGAAGCCCTCCCTCCCTGGCCACCCCAGCTTGGTTCTCCTGGCCCCTTGTCACCTACAGCAAGAGTAGGTGCTCTCAGCTCTCCATGCTCTCTATCCCTGGAAGTCCTCGGTGACCTTTGAGCCTCAAGAAGGCAGAGACCTGTGCTCCAGTGCTGGATCTGCGGCCTGGGGGCTGGCATTGAGACCTGACCCTGCCTCTGTGTCCCGGTCTGTGAAATGGGCTAGTGGGAAGAGCCCATCTGTAGAGCCTCCTTCAGCTGTAGTCTGTCCTGCTGTGGGGAGTATCAGATTTCTGGGCAGGGGCCCCTTCCTGGGACACAGTCATGGCTGCCCCTCCTGCCCCCCCCCCCCCCCCGCAAGGCTGGTCTCTACCCTGAAAGAGCAAGAATGCACGAAGGCAGGACTCTCCCCGAGACTGGTTTTCTCACCTGCCTCCTCCCGGTCCAGGGCTGCAGTGGGGAACATTCACAGAGGAACATTCACAGAGGCCTCAAGGGCCTGGGAGCGAGGCAGTAGGGTCTGGCTCTGGTAGGGTTATGGGGAAAGATACCGACATTGTGCAGGGAGGGGCCAAGAGTTGTGGGCTTGCTGAGGAAGGACTGCCGGGCCGGCAGGAAGACTCTGGACAATGACAGCAGAGAGGGCACGCAAGGCCAGGAGAATGACTTGAGCAAAGGGATGGAAACATGGAGAATCCATGTCTTGGGCCACCTGGGTGGCTCAGTCGTTAAGCATCTGCCTTCGGCTCAGGTGATGATCCCAGGGTCCTGGAATTGAGCCCCGCATTGGGGCTGAGCAGGGAGCCTACTTCTCTCTTTCCTGCTCCCCGTGCTTGTGCTCTTTCCTTCATTCTGTCAAACAAATGAATAAAATCTTTAAATTAAAAAGAAAAAGAATCCATGTCTCACGGGAGGCAAGGACAAGTAGGGGCCTGAGAGCCAAGGTTGGAGCCAGTCACCACGGTCAGAACAGTGGCTCAGCGACCCCCTCACCAGATTCTGCACCCCTCACTGAAGCCCCTCAGTGGGTTCCTGGACCCAGTTCTGATGCATGTGTGTGGGGCATGTGTGTTTGTGTTCAAGCTTCCCCACACCAACAAGCAACCAGACCTCAACAGGGTGTCCGAGAATTCTACTCAATTCTAACACTCCACCCTGAGATAGCATCAGATTCCACAGGCTAAGGGCTCAGTACCCCCAAGATCACCCCCCACTTCAGGGGAGAGTCCAAAGGTTACTACCTGTACTTCTTGGCTCTATATCAGAGGTTCCCACGAACCCCCTTTGGGCTCCACTAATTTGCTAGAGCGACTCACAGAACTCGGGAAAACTGTTTACTCACTAGATTACTGGTTTAAGTCAAAAGATATTAAAGGGTACCAATTGGGGCGCCTGACTGTCTCAGTCAGAAGAGGCTGCCACTCTTGATCTTGGGTTTTTAAGTTCGAGCCCCACACTGGGTATAGAGATTACTTAAAAACAAAACAAAAACAAAAAAGACCATCCATCAACAGCCACAGGGAGAGATACCTAATGTGACGTCCCAAACAAAGGCACTTCTGCCCTCGTGGAAGTTGGAAGTTCCACAACCAGGAAGCTCTCAGAACCCCATCCTTCTGGAGGCTTCACTACCTAGGCACAAATGATGAAAGTGTGGGCTGCTGATGCTTGAATCCGCCTTTAGCTCTTCTCCTCCCCCACCCCCTATGTCAGGGCCTGGGACTGCAAGCTCCACCCCTTTATTCGAGGGTGGTTTCCCTGGCAACGGGCCCCCATCCTTAAAAGTAAGTCACCTGCTTAACATAAACCCAGCTGTGATGGAAAGGACCTTGCTATGAGTAATAAGAACCCCATTTCACCTTCATGGCTCAGAAGAGCCTTCAGGAATTGATGAGAAAACAAGTATTAGAACACAAGAGGCTCCCCTTGCTATTATCCCCCCCCCCCGGGAACCCCAAGGATTTGGGAAGCTGTCAGCAAGGAACTGTGGATAAAGATCTAATAAATACGAGAAATATATTTTGGTCATCTGAAAGATCAAATCTCTCTCTCTTTCTCTCTTTTTTAAAAGATTTTATTTATTTGACAGACAGAGATCACAAGTAGGCAGAGAGGCAGGCAGAGAGAGAGGGAGACGCAGGCTCCCCAATGAGCAGAGAGCCCAATGCGATGTGGGGCTCCATCCCAGGATCCTGGGATCATGATCTGAGCCAAAGGCAGAGGCTTTAACCCACTGAGCCACCCAGGTGCCCCTTAAGGAGGTTATTACAGATGAGGAAATGGGCTCAGAGAGATTAATTACCTACTCAAGGACACTCGGCTAGAGAGAGAGGAACCAAGACACCAAGATGCCCATGCTGGCTTTGCCACCGTGAGGAGGGATGGAAAGGGCTGGTGGCAGTGAGCAGCCCTGCTCCTAGTTCCTATCATAGGGCACAGGGGAGTTCAGCATGGAGAGTGAGGGACATCACCTGCAGGTGCCTGTGGAAAGTAGCCCCCCCCCCCCCCCGCCCCCGGAACCAGCCAGCATCTCACAGCCTCAGAGGGTTCTCCAGCCAGAGTTTGGAGGCAAAACCTCTTTGCACCTCTGGGCTTCTGGAGTGTCTCCATCATGAGCACCCCCCCAACACCGTGACGCTCCCCTGCTGAGCAGTGTGGGTGCCTGGCTCTCTGCCTGGGCTTCAGGGTCGCTGTGTCTGACCCTAGATGGCCGGATGGGCGTGTTCTTTCCCAGCTGGTCCCTTCCCAGCTGTCTCTATCCTCAGCAAGTGCCCTTAATTCCCACTTCCTTCTGTGGCCACTGCCGGAATGTCAAGGCCACCTCCAGCCAGCCACTCAGGAGTCCCCAGAGCATCTGGCAGAGCCTCCCTCTCCCTGGCCTCAGCTATTTTGCGGCTCAGCGCTGTGGGTGGTGTTTTGGGAGAAGCGGGAAATCCGCTTGTCAGAGTCAGCTGCATAGCAGGGCCACAATGCCCATTTACCCAGACAGGAGGAGCGTAAGGCCCCGTAAAAGACGGGATAGCCCCGTGAGTGTGTGCTGCTTGTCTGCACATGGGGCGGGATGGGTTGGTGGGTCGTGCACAAAACATGGCTGTGGTTTGTGTGGCCCTGACGTGAGTGTGCGGAACCCGGAGCCACACTGTCCTACAGTCTTCCTGTTCCTTACAGGATCATCAGGCCGTGCCGGCCTGTGGCCTGTTGGCCTGTGGCCGTGGCCTGTTAGCACCGTGGCCCTGCCACCAGAATTCCACTTCCCTGCCCTTGGCTTACCCCAGCCACTGGGGCCTTGTTAACAAAATAAAAGCAAAATGAAAATGGCAAGATTTGGTGCAAGAGGGAACACTGACTTAGAATGAGAACTGAAACAAAACAAAACACTACATTCATAAAAGCTGACAAATACTGCCCAACATCATAAAACCTGGAAAAAAAATCCCTCCACCTTGAGAAGCATGTGGCCAGATGGCCTGCTGTGGCAGGTCAGGCAGGACTGGTCACCGGCCAGGCCCTTGTGCAGGCCCCTCGGGGCAGTGGAGGTGGGGGGGGGAGGGGTCCAGGAAGGGGTGAGGGGGTACCCAGGAAGGGCTGGGCTGCCTTTTCAGCTTCCACATCCCCACCCTGGCCGCTTTGGTGCCCTCCCCTCTCCTTCCCTGGGCCGTGCTGGGAGGAGTTCCTCTCCTCCACAAGGAATGCAGGCATAAACCACCCCCCCAGCCCCCCACCTCCCACCCTCCCCTCCAGATGTGGACACAGCTGTATTTTTCGAGCAGCCAACCACAAGGACATTCTTTCCTTCTAATTACGATGGCTTCAAATTTCCTAGCCGCAAGGGTCTCATTGTCCTGTCCTCAAATATCAGAGGGTGGCCAGGAGGGGCCGTGTTGACTGGTTGTAGCCCTCCCTCCCTCCCTCACTCCCTCCCTCCCTTCCTTCCTCCCTCCCTCCCTTCCTTCCTTCTCTTCTTTCTTTGAACCATCAAATTGGAAATGAGATGCAGAGCTGGAATGGATGCCTGCCAGCTCTGAGGAGGAGGGTGAAGCAGGATTCGGGGGGTAGGGCCTGCGGGCCTTGCCTTCTGCACCCCTGCCCCCGCTGGGGATGTCCAACTATGCTGCTGCCCCCTCCGTGTTCACACAGCCAAGGGCCTGTCTGGGACAAGTGTGAGGGTCAAGAGAGGGCTGGGTGCCTGTCCTCAGGATGCTCAGTGCAGGGGAAGTCAACAGACACACACAGGGGCCTGAAGACACAATGCCTGTGCAGTGGGCAGGCCAGGAGTTATGATGTCCACAATTTACAGGTAAGCAGACAGAGACTCAGAGAGAGGCGGGATCTCTTAGAGATGCAGAAGCCCCACTGGGTGTTGGCTGTAGCCAAGCCATGCTGTGCTTGGTGATGGCCCACCGTCACACTCTCAGCCTGGTGTCCAAGGTCAGCAGGCCTCCCGACCTCTGCCCCCATACCTCCCTGGGAGGCTTCTGGGTGGGGCAGAGGTGTCAGTCCAGGTGGGAGGAACAGGAAAGACTAAAAGGAGGAAGGGCCTTGGAGTGGCCTTGAACCAGAAGTTAAAGGCCCACTCTGCAGCACTTCTGGGAAATGGAGGCCCAGAGATGTTAAGAGGTAGGCCCAGAACGGGTCAGCCCTAAGTCAGATGCCAGGTACCTCAGCCTGGACTAGTAGTGGTCCACGTACCACTCAGCCCCAATGATGTCCTGGCCTTCTCCTGGCCTGAGCCCTGGAGGAGAGGCCAAGGGGCCCTGGGTCCAAACTGAGCACTGGTTCCAGGGGGAAAGGCACTAGCTCGGTGGAGCCCGCAACGGCACAACCCGGGGTTTGTCGCCCCCTCGTGGCCAGAGAGGGTGGCGGCGGCATCGGAGAAAGGCAGGGCAGGCTGAATGGGGGTCTGGAGGCCCCATCTCTGGTACGCCGCCCACCCCACCACCCCCATCCCCCCACCCCCGCCTCCGCGCCAGCGCTGGGACAACAGGCAGAGGCATTTTCTGGGATAGGCCAGGTGGGGGTAAAGGGCAGCAGAGCCGGCAGGCCGGGAGTGGGTCACAGACTTCATGTGAGTTTTACTGGCTTTTCTGTATTGATTATTATTTTTTAAATTTAAATTCAGTTAATTAACATGTAATGTAGTATTGGTTTCAGAGGTATAGGCCTGTGATTCATCCGTCTTATATAACATCCAGTGCTCATTATATCACATGCCCCCCCAATGTCCATCACCCAGTTACCCCACCCCCACCTCCCCCCACCCCCCACCCCCCACCCCTGCCCCAAGCAACCCTCAGTTTGTTTCCTATGATTAAGAGTCTCTTGGGACACCTGGGTGGCTCAGTTGGTTAAAAGGCTGTCTGGCTCATATCATGATCCCAGGACCCTGGGATCAAGTCTGCTTCTCCCACTGTTATCTGCTCCCCCTGCTTGTGCGCGCACTCTCTCTCTCTTTCTCTGCTCCCCTCTGGCAAATAAATAAATAAAATCTAAAGAAAAAAAGAGTCTCTTGTGGTTTGTCTCCCTCTCTGGTTTTGTCTTTTTTCATTCTTTCCTCTCTCCCCCTATGATCCCCTGCCTTGTTTCTTAAATTCCACATATCAGTGAGATCATAATTGTATTTCTCTGATTGATTTATTTTGCTTAGCATCATACCCTCTAGTTCCATCCACATTGTTGCGTGTACTGATTATTTTTATTTTATTTTATTTTAATTTTTTAAAAATTTATTTGACAGAAAGACACAAGCAGGGGGAGTGGGAGAGGGAGAAGCAGGCTTCCTGCCCAGCAGGGAGCCTGATGTGGGGCTCTGATCCTAACCAACTGAGCCACCGACGTGCCCTGTATTCATTAATTTTAGTGTGAGCATCATTCCTCCCTGCTTCCTGCTGAGTGCCGGGGGCAGATCCAGGCCCACTCTGGGCCTCAGTTTCCCTATCTCTAGAGTGAAAGGCTCTAGCTTGTAGGAGGGGGCATGGAGGTGTGGCCTCGCACCCAGTTGCACCCAGCTGGAGGCGGGCCCCTGATCTTCACTAGCCACCGGTGTCTTTTGTGAGTGGCTGGTGGCTGTGGCAGGTCACCCCTCCTCCCCTGCCCCTCACTTCCACCTTCTCAGGAGACCCACTAGGTGAGAATCAGATGCAGAAACCCAAGGGCTGGAAGAGTCAAGTGGTGTTCTTTCTCCCCCAACTCTTTTGTGGTTTGCTGGCACTACTGGAGTTGGGCAGGCAGGGCCTCTCCTATCTGGCAGAGTCTGCCTGGCTGACTTGGGATCTGAGGACTTCCAGCAGGGATGTTGCAGGTCCACATTTGACCTTGTGGCGTCTCAGGGGATGTGGGAAATACAGGCAAAAGAAAAAAAAAATTCCTTACTATTTACAGCCCACTGATGGGTCCTTGAAACACTCAGAGTAACCTTCCTCTGGGAGCTCAGCTGCCTGTAAGTTAATACTTTGCTAAGGGCAAAAGGCCCAATCCCCCAAAAATTCCTTTGGAAACAGCCTTTCCTCCTCAGGATATACATTTGCACTCTCCCCCAAGCACGTCTGAAGGATCTCATGACTAGCGCTGTACTAGACAGTAATAAATGACCTTTTTCTAATGGCCCCTAGCCTTTCAAGGTTCTGGAAGCCTTGGTTCCAAATTCTGTACAGACTTAGGATCTCCCTAATCCCCTCCCAACTTGAAAGTCTATAATCAGCCACTGGTCACAAGCCCAGTGCAGCTCTTTCTGCCCACGGGTCCTGTCCCCGCGATTTAATAAAACCACCTTTTTGCACCTAAGATGCCTCAAGAATTCTTTCTTCACCACTGGCTCCGAGCCCCAATCATTTCTCCATCATCAGGGACTCGTTTGCAAAGGACACTGAAACCTCCCACATGGCAGTTGCCTAGAGGATTAGCATACAGCCCTGGGGCCACCCACTGCTCACACCTTGACCTTCATACTCAAGGTTAAACTCCCAGTTAATGTTTGCTGAGGAGAAACCTCAAGCTTCCTGGCTTAAGGATAATAATTAAGAGTTGCCTGGACTGCTCAGTTACTGAGTGGCTGCCTTCTGCTCAGGTCATGAACCCAGGGTTCTGGGATCAAGCCCGGAATCAGGCTCCCGTTAAGCGGGGAGCCTGCTTCTCCCTCTCCCTCCGCCTGCTGCTCTGCCTTGTGCTCTCTCTCCTTGTCAAATGAATAAATACAATCTTTAAAAAAATAATAAATAAATAAAATCCTCAGGATGCCTGGGTTGCTCAGTTGGTTAAGCCTCTGCCTTTGACTCTGGGTTGTGATCCCGTAGTCCTGGGATGGAGTCCCTCATAGGGCTTCCTTGCTAAGTGGGAAGCCTGCTTCTTCCCCTGCCTGCCACTCCCACTGCTTGTGCTCACTCTGACAAAACAATAAAATCTTTAAAAATAAAAATAAAATTTTTATGAAGGCTTTATAGTCTGTGCAATTTTCTGCAGCTTTATTCATGCCTTGTTAGGAGTCACCTAACTTTATGTTAATGCTGTTCTTCTAGTTCATCACTTTCCACTGATGACCGGCGTTCTTGGGCCAACCACAAATCATTCTTGGGACAAACCACAGATGACTGACATCTGGGCAGTTAACAGTATGCTGCATTTGTGAACAGAATTTCTTGAGCATGGGATTAAGAGTTCTTATTTTCAGGCAGACCCAGGAGAGGAACTGTTGGAATTTGCTGGCTTGCCAGGTGTTTGCAACTCCCATTTTCTAGATATGCCTAGATGGCTCTCCAGCGTCATTGCACCCATCTACATTTTCATCAACAGTGAGCCTTCCAGCTGATCCTTACTGCCTTGGTATTGTCAGAATGAAGCTGCCAGTCTGTTGAGTGGGACATAATATTCTGTTGTCGATCCAGTTTGCATTTCCTCATTGCTGATACAGGCGAGAACGTTTTCATGTTTTTTTGGGCACTTCCATTTATATTCTATACATTCCCAGTTCAGAGACTTTGCCCATTGTCTTGTTTTATTCTGAATACTAATACTTTTTTGGTCATAAGCTTGTGGACACCCTCTCCAACATGGTAGCTTTTAGTCTCACATTATTTTGGTTATCTTTTAACATAGACTTTTAATTTTATAATTTTTTAAAAGATTTATTTATTTACTTGACAGACAGAAATCACAACTAGGCAGAGAGACAGGCAGAGAGAGCGAGGGGGAAGCAGGCTCCCACTGAGCAGAGAGCCCAATGTGGGGCTCAATCCCAGGACCCTGAGATCATGACCTGAGCCGAAGGCAGAGGCTTTAACCCACTGAGCTACCCAGGCACCCCAATTTTATAATTTTATTATTACTATTTTTAAAGTAGGCTCCAAGCCCAACATGGGGCTTAAATTCATGACCCCGAGATTAAGAGTTGCATATTCTAACACTGAGCCAGTCAGGTGCCACTTGATTTTTAGTTTTAATGATATTAAATCCTCATAAGAAACTTGTATGTTTTATCCTTACTTATCCTGAGGTTATTGTAGAAGCTGCCTTTAGGCAACCAACTTGCGCAATGGACACCTGAGTAGGGTAGAAGGGCACACAGTGACCACCTACCCCCTAGGTGAATACAAGCAGGCCCATTGAGTGACCCACCTCAAAATATGTTGAAGCCCTAGCTGACCAGCACAGGTATTTGCAGGGAAAAAAATTTGTTTTTGAAAAATAACAACAAAAAAAGAAAGAAATCTATTTAAATAAAATATTAGCAACTGAAACCAACAATGTGTTAATAGCAACAATGACAACACTATGAGCAAGTTGTGTTTATCCTAAGAATTAAAGGATTAATTACCCTTAGAAACTCTATTGATGTAACTGAGCTCATAGACAGTACAGTAGAACCCATATGATCATCGCAACAGGTGCAGAAAACGCATGCAATTAGCAACCGCTACTACTTTATTGTATTTTTCCTTAATAATGCATGGTGTTTTAAGAAAAACCTTTATAAAAGCTTTTTATTTGTCAGAAAGAGAGCACAAGCACAGGGAGTAGCAGGCAGTGGGAGAAGCAGACTCCCTGCTGAGCAGGGATCGGGGACTCCGGCTTGATCCCAGAACTCTGGGATCATCCCCTGAGCCTAAGGCAGAGGCCCAACAGACTGAGTCACCCATACATTCCAATGTTTTTAGAAATTTTTTTTTAGAGCAGAGCAGCGGGGACTGCTGGATGGCTGTCAGTTAAACAACCCACTCTTGATTTTGGCTCAAGTCATGATCTCAGGGTCTTGCAATAGCGTCCCCAGTTGGGCGGGTGCTGAGCTGGAAGCCTGCTTGGAATTCTCTCCCTCTGCCCCTCCTCACTCTCTAAAAATTTTTTAAAATTTATTATTATTATTATTATTATTTAATTCAGAGCAGCAAAAATCTAACAAAACCCGGCATGAGCAAGAAAGATACTGCAGTCTCCATTCTGGTGTATGTCCCATCACAGTCTTTGCTCAAAGGGCTTCCTAAGGTCATTTTCGGGTATCCGCTTGGATGACCACAGAGAGTGTCTTTGCCAAGTCTGGTTCGGTTTGGCCTTTATCCAGGTCCTGGATTCCACGCAGGGTCTGAGAGGCCCTGAGAAATAAAAGATTAACCAGGTCCAGTGGACCCTGTGGTTCCTCATCTCCAAGGGCCAGCCTCTCATGCCATCAACCCCAGACTGGTTCTCTGCTGGGCACCCAAATCACTGGCTCTGCCAGGACTGACGGATGAGAGCGCTCCAGAGACTGGTGGGTCTACCCTTCAGTCCCTTCTGATTCTGTCCCTCCACTGGGTCAAGGGAGGGGACAGTTGGATTGGGGGAGGGTGGGGACGTTGGTGGGAGCAGGGGTGGGGCTCCTGTGCCCTGGTGGTTGGCAGGGGGGCCTGTTGGTGGTAAAAGGAAGCAGGGGAGAGGGGCCAGGAGGGGCAGCGGCGGAGGTACGAGGAGGCATGAGTCAGGGACCGGCATTACACCGGAGGCGGCAGCAGGAAAAGGGACGAGAGGCCAGGACAGGGTTTCGGGTGAATCTGGAGCTCGCTGGGACTTCCCAGGGTGACTGCAAGGGGTAGGCCATGGACCATGGTGACCTCGGACCACAGTCCCCTTCCGGTTTGCAGAGATGGGTCCCAGGCTCGGCGGACCAAGGAGTGTGTACTTTTCAGCCTCAAAGCTACGGAAAGGGCGGGATGGAGGAAGAACACCACCTGCCCTTTTGGATCTCGTTCCCAGGTGACGGCCTGAAGCGCCTCACACCCCTTAACCGCCTTCTGCGCGTGCGCAGGTGTCTAGGGCGCGCACTCTGCCCAGAGGCACGCTTTGCGCGAGTCTTTAGCTCACGCTGCTGCCCACAACACCCACTGCGCTTGCGCATCCGCTTCCGGTCTCTAAGGTGGCAAGCGCGTCTACCACGCCCACTGCCCATGAGCTTCTGGGGTCCTACAGCAAAAACCCAGTCTCCCTCCGTTCCGCGCGCCTGAGCGTCGGGTGGCACAGCTATGGCGGCAGCAGTTCTGAATCGCAAACCCGATGTAGCGAATGCTAGAGAAGCGTGTACGTGCTCGATGCCGTCCTGCGATCGGGAAAGTTCTGAATTCCGAAACACGCCCGGCCCTGGTGTTTCGGACGAGGGATTGCAGACCGGCGTGAACGCACCGGAGCAGCCACTCTAGAAGGTTTAGCGGAGGTGGCCGTGTATAAAAGTAGCTGGTGCTTGTTTGTCCAGTGGAATTAGGTGCTGAGCTCCGGAGAACATAAGCTGGAGGTCGCGTGCAGGAATGGCCAGGGGGCCAGTGCAGCGGTGCATGGAGTCACCTGTCTGCAGGAACTGTGGCTGGGCAGCATCCCACGCGAGCAGCCCTTGTGCTGCCCACGTTGTTCTGGAGTCCTCTGGTGGGTCGGACATGCCCGCAGAGACAGCAGCCCTTGGGCACTGCAGTCCTGGTCGCCTCACCCCCTCCCACGACTGTTTCCCACCCTCGCCACATCCCCAACCTTCATTTCCTTCTCCACGCTCCCTCTGAGCCCTGTCCTGATGTTCTACTTCACAGAGAAGTGGGGGCAGCCAGAAGAGAACATCCACGCCACCCACCACCCATCTTTGGGTTCCCCTTTCCTCTTCCCCAGACCCCCAGTCCTCCCACTCCTCTGCCAGCCTGCACTGATTTCCTTCAGATACCTGCATGACACATTCCCCCATGTCCTTCAAGTCCCTGTGCAGATGTCACCTTCACAGGGCCTAGTCTCAGACCACACTCTCCAAACACTCCCTCACACCCTTCCCTGCTTTATCTCTCCATTACACCAGCTGACATACTTTGTGTTTTCCTTGTTCATTTTGTCATTGCTGGTCTTCCTCCACTGGAAGGAAGGCTCTGTGAGGTGACAGATTCTGTCTCCTGTTCCCTGGTTATATCAGTAGCACCTAGAACAGCTAGCTAGCTGGTTTATTGTCCACACTAGGGAGGCAAGAAATATCTGTTCACTGAATTGGTAATCACTGGCATAGCTAATGTTGCCATGCTTTTCATGATAGGCACAGGACTAGGCAATCTCCATGCATGATCTTGGTAAATCAATTTCCTGGGGCGCCTAGATGGTGCAGTTAAGCTTCTGACTCTTGGTTTTGGCTCAGGTTCTGATCTCAGGGTCCTGAAATCAAGCCCTGTGTGGGGCTTATGTGCAGCACGGAATCTGCTTGAGATTCTCTCTCCCTCTGCCCCTCTGGCTCGTTCTCTCTTTCTTAAATCAATTGATCTTTAAAAAAGATTAACTGCTATCTTGGAGACCTGCGA
Organism: Meles meles; assembly: GCF_922984935.1. NCBI lineage: Eukaryota > Metazoa > Chordata > Mammalia > Carnivora > Mustelidae > Meles > Meles meles. Next base: position 30,513,303 of record NC_060077.1, on the reverse strand, counting down.
AGGTATGTGTGTCTGTCTCTTTTTTTTAGGGGGTGTTATTATTATTATTTTTGACTAATGTCTGCACTCAACATGGGACTCAAACCCCTGACCCTGGGATCAAGAGTCACATCTTATTCCAACTGAGCCAGCCACCTCTTGCTGCTTCTTTTTTTTTTTTTTTTTTAAGATTTTATTTATTTACTTGACAGAGGGAGAGAGAGCACAAGCAGGAGGAGCAGCAGGCAGGGGGAGAGGGAGAAGCAGGCTCCCTCCTGAGCAGAGGCTTGATCCCAGGACCCTGGGATCATGACCTGAGCTGAACCGATGGAGCCACCCAGGCGCCCCCGCCTTGCTGCTTCCTGCAGATCTTCTAAGTGGACTGCTCCCCTCCATGCAGCCCACATGGAGCTTCAACGTGACTCCAGTGAGACGCAGTCCTGGGCCCTGGCCTGGCTCCCTCTTCTGGCTTCCAGAAGGAAGTTATTTAGGCCTTAGGGAACTGTGGGCAGGTCCTCTGATGGATCTGTCTCTAGATCTGTGGCAAGATCTTTGATAAAAGTGTTTGATAAAACAAATAAATAGTCGTCAGGTTCTGGAAGTTATTTGGAAAATCTTTAGCCAAACATCCTTCTGCCATGAAACTGGTATGAAAGTACTTAAAAAGTCATACATTTGAATTGTAGGACTTCAGATTTGCAGGGTGATCTGCTAGAACAAGACAGGCAGTGTGATTTACTAGGAAAAGATCAATGATTTGATTTTTGTGTACTCAACTACTTTGTGCATGCCTAGGAAAGTATCTGAGAGGAACAGTTCAATGCTGCGCCTTTGGGTCAGTGGAGAACTTTCAGCATATACTGAATTTTTGAGCATTTTAATAAGCATGTTGTTTTGTCATTAAAAACTAGAAAAGGGGAAAAAAAAAACTAGAAGAGGGGGACGCCTGGGTGGCTCAGTTGGTTGAGCCGCTGCCTTCGGCTCAGGTCATGATCCCAGGCTCCTGGGATCGAGTCCCACATCAAGCTCCCTGCTCGGTGGGGAGTCTGCTTCTCTCTCTGCCTCTTCCTGCCACTCTGCCTGCTTGTGCTCTCTCTCTGACAAATAAATAAAATCTTTAAAAAAAACTAGAAGAGGAAAATTATTATTATTATTATTTTTAAGATTTTATTTATTTATTTGACCGACAGAGATCACAAGTAGGCGGACAGGCAGGCAGAGAGAGGGGGGAGCAGGCTCCCTGCTGAGCAGAGAGCCTGATTCGGGGCTCGATCCCAGGACCCTGGGATCATGACCTGAGCCGAAGGCAGAGGCTTTAATCCACTGAGCCACCCAGACACCCCCTAGAAGAGGAAAATTATTAATAAAATTGAGAATCCCAGGATGCCTGGGTGGCTCAGTCGGTTAGGCATCTACCTTCGGGTTGGATCATGATCCCAGGGTCCTGGGATTGAGTCCCCAGTTGGGCTCCTTGCTCAGCAGGGAGCCTGCTTCTCCCTCTGCCTGCTGCTCCCCCTGCTTGCGCTCTCTCTCTCATACATACACAAAAACAAATAAAGTCTTAAAAAAAATTGAGCATACCTAAAAAATATACTGACCTAAGGGAACAGGACCTTAGAGTTGAGCTCTCATGGCTGGGTGCTCTGGAGAGTTCTCTCTCCATCTTCAAGAGTGTTGCGTGGGGATGAAAACTGTCCTCTGTTGTACCAAGTGTGTGTGGCACATGTGTGCCTTGGCTGCCCATCCCCCACCCTGGAGGTAGGCATGATCATCTCCAGATCCAGTAAAGAAGTGACTCAGAGAGGACAAGGGAGGAGGGGCAGCATTGGCAGCGGGACCCAAGCACGGCCACCAGTTGTGGCTACTCTCTGCTACTTCATATGCCCCACAAGTCCCCACACATACAGATCCATGCGGCCCTTCTGTTAGCCTTACTATGAAACAGGCTGGCAAGTGAGAGAAGGAGGCAGAGCCTTTCTGTTGGAGAATGTTTTGCTGGGGCCAGCCACTGGGGCTAGGGAGCACTAGTCCTGCTAGGGGCAGAGCCTCACTCTCCTGGGGCCCCAGCCCAGAGCATTGTGCCCCAGAACCACAGCAGGCAGGCCTGCCCAGGGACAGCCTGGCACAGAGGGCCACAGACCTGTTGTCTATTTTGGGAAGATGCTGATGGGGGAGAGGGTGGAGGGTGAGATGGCAGTGGGGTCTGGGACTCGAGAGCAGAGACTGGGGTTCCTCTGCCACCCGCCAGCCACGTGACCTAGGTAACCCCCTCCTCTCTTTGCCTCAGTTGACTTATCTGCAAAGTGGAAACATCACTGCATAGTTCAACTGGATTGCAGTGCTGTGATTGGCAGGTTGCAGCCCTGGGAGGAAGGTGGAGGCTATTAAAGGTCACTCTGTGTCCTCCCCTCTCTCCTCAGATTCAGGGCAGGGTCCTGCTCCTGACCACCTGTGCGGCTGGCATTGGTGGGACTTTTCAATTTGGCTACAACCTCTCCATCATCAATGCCCCGACTTTGGTATGTATTTTCTGTGCCCGCCATCCCCATCCCGGTAGGTGCGGGGGAAGGCCAACAGTTGCCTGCTGTGGGGTTCAGGCCAGCAGCCACTTTGTGGTGCTTCCCCCTACGTATCACCTTCACTGAGATGGCCCACAGGTCCTACAGATGCAGGTTCAAACCCAGCTCTACATCCTCCCTTGAATCTGGATGTCCTCCTGGGTCCCTGATGTCAGCGGATAACTCTATTGTCTGCCTAGCGGGGAACCAGCCTTGACTCTGCCCCTTGCCCCCAAATACCGAGCCCTTCCTAACTACCTCTGGCTAGCCATTTCTCCCTGTGTCTCTGCCATGACTCCAGTTCAGGCCCTGTCTCTCCTTCCTGGATCCCTGGCTTTGCCTCCTCACTGGCCTCGAAAGTTTGACCAAGCCACTCCCCTGCCCAGAAACATTCTGTGGTTCCCCGATGCCTACAGGAATAAGAACAGACTCATCTACCTGAAATTCAAAGCCTTCTTAGATCAGAACCTGTCTACCCGTTCCCTGCCTTCATTCCCTGAACCCCACTAGCAAAGCAATTTAAATGCAGGTCCCCAAATGCACACAGCCCTCTCTCTAAGCCTCTTTTGCTTGGGAAGCCCTCTCCGCTGCCCCTGCAGAAGCCCCTCAAGGACCACCCAAACACCATCACCATCCTGAAACCTTCCTTCGACAGCCCTCCCCAGCCCCAGGTGGAAGTTGCCTCTCCCTCTCCAGCCCTTTGAGCAGGCTGTCCCCACTCAAGTTGTGTGGGGCCTGTCTCATCCTCCCGCTGGTTTGCTCTCAGTGTCTGAGTCATCCTTCTGCCCCCAGCACATGGTGTTGACCTGGCCCAAGGGTCTTTCTTGACCTCAGAGACTCCTAATCCACCAAATAGATTTCCAGCCAAGGGCAGGAGAGGCTGGGCCTAGTTCCCAGCTCCCCTAGATGGTCCTTCCCCCAGAGGGACCTGGCAGGCACCAGGCTGACACCCATTACCCTGGGCTGCCCTGAGCCGAGTGGAGCTGGTCCAACCCCTCAACCCGCTGCCCTCCCCACATCCTCCCTCACATCCTGCTGGGAGGCCTGAGACCAGTCAGACCCTGAAATGTGTCCGGGACTTGCCCAAGTGCAGTTATTCCTCACCCTGTGGCCTCTGTTCACTTAGCTAGAACTGCAGCTCTGGGGGTGGGGGACTGGGGTGTCCTGACCACCCTCTACAGCCCTGACCTGCGGCTAAAGCCATGAGCAAGTCCTTTCACCTCTCTGGGCCTAATTCCGAGTGTAAACAGCGAACAGAGTGACGTGTTTCTAACAGAATACCTCTAAGGGCCGTCAAAGTCGGGGTCCCTGGGAAGCAGGTGGCACAGTCCAGATAAGTCAGGTAGGTTTAGATGCCACAAGGGACAATTTACAGATTGAGTGTGGCAGAGAGCACACAAGACCAGGGAGAGCTCAGTGACACCAGAGTCATTACCACGCGTGCCCCCAAAGGGACACGTGGAAGGAGCAGTAACCGAAACTGGAAGGAAAGAGATATGTGGCGTAGGACCCCTTGAGAGGAGCGGTGACGTTTGATTGAGTGTCACAGCTGGCCTGACGGGACCCCCCAGCCTGAGGTGACCTGGACACAGGCACCCCCCCCCTCCGTCCTACTGGTGCTCACCACTGGCCAAGTCCCACAGAATGCCAGTCAGCTAGGGGCCCACTGATGTGAGCCCCGAGGTTGCGTTCTTGGGCTGAAAGCCGGGGCCCCAGGGGAGTGATCATGGACTCTGTGGGGCACGCAGAGACCGGTCAGCACTAGGCTCCCGGAGACATATGTGAAGGAGACCTGCCTGGTGCATTCACAGATTAGGAGCTCGGCAGACTCCGTCCCTGCCCCCACAGCCAGGGAGCAGTATGGCTGGAGGAAGCCTGGGTGCCTGCTCTGGAGAGGCAGAGACCTGTCGGGGAGAAGGCCTAGCCTGTCGAGCCTGTTCCTGGAAGACTGACTGGCATCTCTGTCCAAAGCCCATTCAGGAATTCATCAACGAGACGTGGTGGCTGCGGACCGGCCAGCCACTGCCCGACCACCTGGTTCTGTTTGTGTGGTCCCTCATTGTGTCTCTGTACCCCCTGGGGGGTCTCTTTGGAGCTTTGCTTGCTGGGCCCCTTGCTGTCCTGCTGGGAAGGTAAGTGCTTTCTGTGTATACCCTTGATGAGGGGATGCCCCAGTCTGTAGGCTGAGGAATGTGGGAGAAGGAAGAGCCCCTAGGGTCCCAGGCCCAGGCCTGCTCAGCCGCCCCAGCCTCCTACCCTGCCAGAAGTTTGATCACAGAGTCACATCTCCAAGCCGATTTGGTAGAGGGAAGAGCCTTGTGCTCTGAGGGAGGGAGGATTCCTGGTGTCTAGTTCCATGTCTGCTGGTAAATTTAGGCTCTTCCTGCAAAAGAGAAGGAATTCGCTCTGACCCCTGGGGTGCCTTGGGAGAAGGGTGGCAGAATGGTCAAGTAGGCAGAGTGGTCAAGTAGGCATGCCGACATGAGTAACTTGCTCATGCAAACCTTTGGGGCCCACATGGGGCATCACTGAAATAGTGACTAAGTGCTACTAGGCACACCCTACCTCAGCGAAGGAGTGTCCTATGGGACACAGTGTGTGATGGATACACGGCCACAAGGGGTCCCAGAGTCTGGTGTAGGCGATACTGACAAGTCCAAGGTTATTTCTAATTAAGAGGATGATAATTCACTGAAGGAGAGTGGCTTTGCTCCAAAATCTAGGTCTTGCCTTGTGACTCTCCTTTTAGACATCCGCCGCAGTCGCTTGGAGCACCGTAGGCTCTCCTAGGTCTAAAGGGGCGAGTGGCAGAGCCCTTTGCACTTCGCGTGGACCCACTGGAGAACACTGTCCACGTACTGCCCGTGTTTGAGCTCCCCTCGAAGCTGCCAGGTTTTCAAATCACCTGGTTTGTGTGCGAGAGCATGACACCCACGGTGGTCCGTGCGCTCTCTCTCCAAAATGGGAACGAGCTCTCTGAGAGTTGCTCATCCTTCTTAGAGGGAGGGCAGTGATTTCTCATGTCCTCTGGAGGAAATAGGCTGATGGGCATTAGTCCATCGAGCCTCGGGAACTTCCCTGATGCGGCGGCTTAAAGCTTCTGGTCTTTGCCATGCTTGTGCCTTACAAGACAGTGGACTCTTCTGGTGCCCGTTGTCCCGGTCCTTTCAGTATAAAATCATCAGAGAAGTGGGCCAGCAAGACGCCCTAAGGAAGGCACTGTGGCCCGAGATGGAGAGCTGCTCTATGCTCAGGCAGGTCAGTAAAGGTGTAATTCTGCCCCTGCTAGGGGAAAGCCAAACGTTTTCGGTGTTGTCTGTGTACAGAAATGGAGCAAAATGCATTTGCCAAATAAATACCCCACCCCCGAAGTACTTTATTAATTTACAGCACCGAGGAAACCTTATCTGGTTTTCAGCAGGAGTCACCCGCGGACCAGGTTTGCTATAATCTGTGCCATTCTCCATTCTCTAGACCCAGGCGATCTAGATTAGTTCTTATTCCCTCGCCAATGTGCCGCTCGCTTTGGGCAGAACACTGGCCTCCTCTAGAATCCAGCTTCCCCCGCAGAAGTGGGCTCTCCCGAGTACCCTGCGTGACAGCACTTCTGTGCTCAGTATCAGGAATCCCAGAATCGATGCTTCGGCACGGTTAAGCCGCGGACATTTCTAGTGACCACTCCCTGGGCTGCAGACTGTCCCACTGAACTAGCCATGGGCCACCCTGCCATCCTGAAAGTTCTGAGAAGTGACTATAATACATGGGAGAAAATGTGAGAGGATGGTACTTGACTTTCCAGGCGTCTCTTCCCTTACTCTGAAAGTCCCAGCTCTTCTTCTCTATGGCTTGATTGAGTCGGAGAAATCAGTTGTCAAGCCCCTCATCTTACAGAAGAGTGGGAGGAAAGCGATGCTCCATCTGAAAACACTGTCATTTCAAGCCGTGGTGTAGGCAGAAAGGACAGTCACTTGGAGTATGTTGGGAGAGGGGTGTGGGAGTTTGTCCTTCAAGGCATACCACGTGTGGTCCCAGGCACACTGGCTAGCAGGCATTTCCGTCTATGTAGCTTAGACTCTTTTTTTTTTTTAAGATTTTATTGATTTATTTGACAGACACAGCAAGAGAGAGAGAGAGAACACAAGCAGGGGGAGTGGGAGAGGGGGAAGCAGGCTTCCTGCCGAGCAGGGAGCCCGATGCGGGGCTCCATCCCAGGACTCTGGGATCGTGACCTGAGCTGAAGGCAGAGGCTTAACGACTGAGCAACCCAGGCGCCCCTAGCTTAGACTTCTTGACGCAGGTCCTTCATGCGCACACACAGGTCTGATTGGGGCCAGCTGGAGCTGCAAAGAAGGGTCCTCGGGGAGAGTCCCCCCTCCCCCAGACTGAACCTGAGCCTCTCTTGCCTGCGTTCCACTTCCCCTCAGGAAGAAGTCCCTCCTGGTGAATAACGTCTTTGTGGTGGCCGCGGCCACCTTGTTTGGCTTCAGCCGCCGAGCAGGCTCCTTTGAGATGATCGTGCTGGGCAGGCTGCTCATGGGAGTCAGTGCAGGTATTCGGGGGCGGGGGGGGGCAGTCCATCCTGCCTCCCTATTCCTACTCATTCATGTAGTCCATTTATTCATTTGTGTTCTCTTGATTAATTTCATCCATTCATGTGTTCTCTTCCTTCACACTTTCCCTTCACACCCACCTCTCCTTTTGCAAAATAATTATTTTGCAAGATGGTTTATCTCAAAAGGCTCATATAACTGGACCTTTAAAGTGGACATAGAAAGTTGGAAAAGTTGTACAGGGCTGTGAATACGAACATCCCCAAGTCTGTGCTAACAGAGGCCCCGTATTTGAGCCACACTATAATCCAGGAGCTTCCTGGCAGGCTAAGGTACAAAGATATCAGGATGAATTCTCAGATCATCCCTGTGGAGGCAGAGTAGCCTGTTAGGGGCTCCTCAGTTTCTGGGGCTTGTCATGTGTGGAACCATATTTACCTGGGCTTTTTTTCCCCCCCAGAGATTTTATTTATTTGACGGAGAGACACAGTGAGAGAGGGAATACAAGCAGGGGCAGTAGGAGAGGGGGAAGCAGGCTTCCCACCAGGCCGGGAGCCCGATGCCAAACTCGATCCCAGGACCCCGGGATCATGATCTGAGCCCAAGGCAGACACTTAACCCACTGAGCCACCCTGGTGCCCTACCTGGGTTTTTAGAGACACCCATCAGCAAATCCCCTCTTGACTTACTACTGTTTACACAGCCAGGGGTCTCTGTCTGTATTAGTTATCTATCCTGGGAAAGAAAGTACTCTGAAACTCCGTGGCTATGCACACTTCTAGGCTTGAGCATGAATGTCCAGCCCATGTACCTGGGGGAAAGTGCTCCCAAGGAACTCCGAGGAGCCGTGGCCATGACCCCAGCCATCTTCACTGCCCTGGGGATTGTGATAGGTCAGGTGGTCGGACTCAGGTAAGCACCCCGTCTCCCTGTGCCCTGAGTGGTTTGAGGGATGCTAGAAAAAGCCCTCGCCTAAATTTCTCTTCTATCCACCAAGTGTATTAAGGCATTGCTTCTTTGAATTAAGAAATCCTCTTTGTACTGAAATCCTGTCCACACCCATCTGGCGGAAAGACAAAACGGGTATTAGTCAAACCACCCGTCAGTGTGGTTTGGAAAGACTGGGAAGAGGAGTCACTATGAATAAGGTGCGGCCATGGCCCTGCCTTATCCTGGGATCTACCTAGGATGGGAGGGATCTTGGTGTCCAGACCCAGAGCTGGTTAGAAAGAAGCAGAGAGCAATACAGGTCCTCTGCCCTTGAGAGGGTGGACAGGCTGAGGACTGAGGGTGGGGAGATGGGGAGGGTTGGGGATTATGGGGCAAGTGTGCAGGGCCCTGGCAAGGAAGCACCTGGTCCCTCCTCTCCTCTGCCTCCCCAGGGAGCTCCTGGGTGACCCAGGGACCTGGCCCCTGCTGCTGGCCAGCTGCCTGGTGCCTGGGCTGCTCCAACTTGCCTTCCTCCCTCTGCTCCCTGAGAGCCCACGCTACCTACTCATTGACCGTGGAGACACTCAGGCCTGCCTGGCAGGTGAGTCCCCGACCTCAGGTCCCCAGACCACCCTTGACCCAGGGACACATCTGTCCAGAGCATGTGAATCCCTATTTCTTGGGTTTCCTTATCAGGAAAAAGCTGTCCTTCACTTTTGTGCCATCCACCCATCTCTTCAAAAGTCCTTTTTTTTTTTTTAAAGATATTATATATTTATTGGAGACAAAGAGAGGTAAGGCACAAGCGGGGAGGAGGGGCAGAGGGAGAGGGAGAAACAGGCTCCTCTGTGAGCAGCTAGTCCCATGCGGGACTCAATCCCAGGACCCTGAGATCATGACCCAGGCTGAAGGCAGACACTTAACTGACTGAGCCCCCCAGGTGCCCATCTTCAAAACTCTTTATCAGGGCGCCTGGGTGGCTCAGTCAGTTAAGCATCTGCCTTCGGCTCGGGTCATGATCTCAGGGTCCTGGGATCGAGCCAGCCTCTGACTCTGCACTCAGCGGGGAGTCTGCTTCTCTCTCTCCCTCTCCTTCTGCTCCTCTCCGCCATGCTTGCTCTCTCTCTCAAATAAATAAATAAAATCTCTTAAAAACAAAACAAAACTCTTTACCAAGGGGCTGTCCTAAGTGCCAAGGCTGCAGACAGAGCAGACCCCACCCCTGACATCTAGGAACAGCGGGACGGTGCCAATGGAGAGCCCTTCCCTCTACCACATTTGGAGGATGAAACACTGTGTCACCTGGGTGCTGATGGACTGATTCATTAGCTACGGCCATGATAATGATGCCCAAAAACAATACCAAAAGTCTCTGGCTTAACACAATCCATTAGGGCGTCTTCTACTTATTTACTTGCTGGGCAGGCTGCATGATTGCTGATCTCAGCTGGCAGCTCTTCGTGTCTGGGAATCGGCCGATGAGCCAGTCCAGGCTGGTCCGGGCCGGAGCCCGTTCAGTTCTCGCTCCTCTCTCTTGGTACCAGTGCGCCTGCCCGGGAATGTTCTCTCTCTCTCTCTCTCTTTTTTTTTTAAAGATTTATTTATTTAATTAATTGACAGAGAGAGAGAGAGCTAGAGAGGTAACACAAGTAGGGGGAGTGGAAGAGGGAGAAGTAGGTCTCCTGCTGAGCAGGGAGCCTGATGCGGGCTCGATCCCAGGACCTCGGATCATGACTTGAGCCACCCAGGCGCCCCGGGAACGTTCTTATTACAGTGATGGCAGAGGACCAAGAAAGCAGATCTAGAGCACAAGCATTTTGCACATCTGTGCTCCCCATGCCCGTGAACAGCCCATCAGCCATGTCACTGAATCCAAAGTCAAGGGATGGGGAGATCAATGGCCTATCCTCTCACAGGGCAAGGGCTGTCCATTTAGAGAAAGCTGAGGACCAGGGCACACTCATGCACCTTCTCAGCTCGCCATTATGATCACAGCTATTGCTGATATCCCTCCCCTGTGCGAAACATGCTCAGTGTCAGCCGGGACCCCTCAGTCTCACCCAGTCATGGCATCCGTCTTGCAGTCCAGGATCTTAAGATCATATCAAGTCTCTGAGTGGCTTCTCTTGATCCAGAGACCTAGGAACTAACAACACAAGTCTTCTGCCCCTCTGAACTCAACACACAATGGTGAAAGTAGGACAGTGTAACAAGAACTAACCCTCATTTCTTTTCTTTTTTTTTTAAGATTTTATTTATTTGACAGAGAAAGATCGCAAGTAGGCAGAGAGGCAGGCAGAGAGAGAGAGAGGCAGGCTCCACGCTGAGCAAAGATCCCAATGCGGGGCTTGATCCCAGGACCCTGAGATCATGACCCGAGCCGAAGGCAGTGGCTTAACCCACTGAGACACCCAGGTGCCTCTAACCCTCATTTCAAAGAGGAGGAGTCAAGCAGTCACCGGTCCTTAATGCTAAGGTGCCCCTGGGAAAATGCTGCCAGATCTCCCTGCTTTGCAGGTAGGGAATGTTCCATGATCAAGTCCTGGCTCTGTCCCCTGGGAGGGGCTTTGAGGCCGTGGTGTGCCCTGGTTCTAGCTTCTGCCCTCTGAGATGTCCATCCTTGACACCTTCTGAAGAGGGCATTGCAAATATACTCCTAGAAAGTTGAGGTTCAGAAGTCTTTACATTTCCAATTGTCTCCAAATACCTTTTCATCCGGTATAGCAGAGCTTTTGTCAATATAATTCTTTCAAAAACAATGTGATTTTTCTATGTATTTGATTGATGTGCCCAAAAGCCACACCCAAAAGTCTTTTGGGGACATGCTTCCCTCTTGAGACTGAATGACTGGAATTTGGGGCATGGTAGGCTGCTGGGGATCAACATTCTTAGGTGCCCCAAATGCCCCTTTTCCAGCCAGGAGTGTCTATGAGGCACTGGCATTAAGCCACACCCTTAATTTGATCATTACCCTGAGTTCATGGCTTACTGGCAAGGCTCTGCACTTGATCTTTTTTTTTTTTTCTTTTTTAAAAGATTTTATTTATTTATTTAACAGAGAGAGAGAGAAATCACAAGTAGGCAGAGAAGCAGGTAGAGAGAAGCAGGCTTCCTGCTGAGTAGAGAGCCTGATGCGGGGCTCGATCCCAGGATCCTGAGACCATGACCTGAGCAGAAGGCAGAGGCTTAACCCACTGAGCCATGCAGGAGTCCCTTTTTTTTCTTTTCAAAGATTTTATTTATTTATTTGACAGAGAGAGACACAGTGAGAGAGGGAACACAAGCAGGGGATGTGGGAGAGAGAGAAGCAGGCTTCCCACCGAGCAGGGAGCTTGATGTGGGGCTCAATCCGAGGACCCTAGGATCATGACCTGAGCCACAGGCAGACGTTTAACAACTGAGCCACCCAGGCACCCCTGGATTTGATATTTGCTTTCAGGCTGTAACTTCACATGGAAGTCTTTTTGCTAGTCAGGGGGGCTGGAGATGAGAAACAGGTTTATTTTTTTGTTTGTTTTGTTTTGTCTTTTAACTAAATCAACCTAGTGAGTTCCGGAATAAGTTAAATTTAATTAAATCTTGTTCCCTCTGAAGGTCTTTTTGAGGTCATTTCTTTCTCTCTCTCTCTCTTTTTAAGGTTTTATTGATTTATTTGATAGACACAGAGAGGGCACCAGCAGGGGGTTTGGCAAGCAGAGGGAGAGGGAGAAGCTGGCTTCCTTATGAGCAGAGAACCTGATGCGGGGCTCGATCCCAGGCTAGATCATGATCTGAGCCAAAGGCAGACACTTAACTGGCTGAGCCTCCCAGGTGTCCCTCATGTTTTTCTTACAGTAAGCTTAGAATAATCAGCGAAAAGCAACCAGTTCATGCTTTCACCACATAAGGATCTCTTCCCTAGGGCCCAGGAGTTCATGAGATCTGTTTTCTTTCTTCTGCAATACTGCCCTTCCTACCCACAGGTGTCCATTTTTCCAGCCTCCTCTCCATCTCTGCCTGGTATTGGAATTATACCATAGATTACAGGTCCTAGTATGGTAGCACCTGCTCCTGGTACCTGTTAATTAATTCATCAGTTTTCTGTTGCTGCCTAATAATCATACCTCAGTGGCAAGCCAAAGAAGCAATCCCTTAGTTGCTTAGTTGAAGCTTCTGAGTTCCCTGGGGTTGGCTGATGTCTGCACCTGGCTGGTGGCTCTGCGGGTCTTGGTCACTCATGCAGTCTGCTGGGCATTGGCTAATTTAGGAGGGTCCCAGCTGGGCCATCTCTGCTCTTCCTGGGACTGGTGGGCTAGCCCTGCCACACCTTCTTATGATGGTGGTAGAAGAGCAGGAGAAATGAGCAAGGTCTCTTAAGGCTTGGGCTGGAATTTGCATACCCTCCCTACAACCTCATTCTATTGGCCAGAGCGAGTCATATGACACAGCTCAGTGTCAAGGGGCGGAATAGTACTTGCTCCTTTGGCTGGGGCCGCTGCAAAAATCACCTAGCAAAGGGCCTGGATACAGGGAAGGGTGGAGAACTGGGGACACTGGATAATGGCAATCTGCCCCAGTTGTGTCCAGTCTGATGTCTCTGCAGAACCCCGAGCTCCTAAAGCCTTTTTTGGTCCGTGATGCCCTGAAATGACAGGAACAGGGGAAGATCATCCCCATCTGATCAGGGGGACCTGGGGAGAGGATGAATGGAGTTGGGGGTGGGAGTTCACTGTGGGGGCCAAAGAGGGACTGGTGGGGCTCAGCTCCCTCTACCCCTGCCCCAGCCCTGCAGCGGCTGCGGGGCACTGCAGACGTGGCGGGGGAGCTGGCAGAGCTGGAGGAGGAGCGGGTCGCCTGCCAGGGCCAGCGCGCCCGGCGCCCCTGGGAGCTGTTCCAGGATCGCAGCCTGCGGAGGCAGGTGACGAGCCTCATGGTGCTGGGCAGTGCCGTGGAGCTCTGCGGGAACGACTCGGTGAGGACCGTGCCTCATCCCCCCCACCCCGGGACAGGAGGCTGCAGACTGCAGGCAGCCTGGCCCTCTGCTCTCGGTTTCCAGGTGTACGCATACGCCTCCTCAGTGTTCCGGGCAGCGGGGATCCCCGAGGGGAAGGTCCAGTACGCAGTCTTGGGGACTGGGAGCTGCGAGCTGCTTGCGGCCTGCCTCAGTGTGAGTTTGTCATGGGCTTGGGCTGACCCTCTACCAGCTCTTGGGGGTGGTGGGGGGAGTGACTGAAGTCCTCTACCTTGAGCTCTTTTCCACTCCAAGTCACTATGTTCAAATGGGGCGACTTAGCTAGAATTTATTGAACACCAACTGTTGACCGTGCACTTAACACACCATTTTGAGATGAGGAAACTGAATGAAGGGGAGGGGCCAAATTAATAATTAAAAAATCAATAGGGGCACCTGGATACCTCAGCCGCTTGAGCTTCTGTCTTCGGATCTGATGGTAATTTCAGGGTCCTGGGGTTGAGCCCTGTATTGGGCTTCCTGCTCAGCAGGAAACCTGCTTCTTCCTCTCCCTCTGCCCCTCCCCACTGCTCATGCTCTCTCGCTTGCTCACTCACACTCTCTCTCAAAAATCTTAAAAAATTAATGTCTTAATCTCCTGAAGCAATCAACAGCTCCTACCAGTACCCCCTCCCCCACCAGCTTCCCACTGCTCTCCCTTAAACCAAGGGAAGCATGCTTCCAGTGCAGGGGTCAGTGACCAGGGCTCCCTTCCTTTGCAGTGTGTGCTGATCGAGAGGTCGGGCCGCCGCGTGCTGCTGATAGGAGGGTACTGCCTGATGACCTGCTGGGGAAGTATTTTCACCGTAGCCCTATGCCTGCAGGTAGCTGGGGTGGGGTGGGGTGGGGAGGGGGAGGGCATGAGTGTTGCAACTTGGGACAGCCTGATCTCCACCTCGCTGCACCCCCTCTGCCCCTCTATTATAGAGCTCCTTCCCCTGGATGCCCTACCTGGCCATGTCCTGCATCTTTGCCTTCGTCCTCAGCTTTGGCATTGGTCCCGGTGAGTGAGCCCAAGGAACACCGGGCTTTGGCATTGCAGAAGGAACTCAGTTGTCTGTGTTCATGACAGGTGGTTGTGAATGCTGTGTCACCCGCATGCCCCTCCCCCCAGCCTACCTGCGTTGAGGCTTCTGGGAGGGAATGGCCAGAGAAGAAGACAAGGGGTCCCCACTCCCATGTCAGGGACAAGGTGGGGGGAAGCCTGGGCTGGGAGCTCTGGCTGGCAGCCCCCTGTCCGTGCTCCTCTTTCTAGCCGGAGTGACAGGGATCCTGGCCATGGAGCTGTTTGACCAGAAGGCCAGGCCTGCTGCCTGTATGGTTGGCGGCGCGCTCGTGTGGACCTTGCTCTTCCTGGTTGGGCTGGGGTTTCCCTTCATCAAGGTAGGCCTCCCCTGTCTCCCCAAACACTGGGGCCCTGTCTTAGGTTTTACCTCTGTCAGCAGCAGAGCCCTGCAAGAGGTCTCCATCCTCCACCAGGAGGCTGGTGAGGTTGGGACTCATCTGAACCAAGAGGGACGAGTCTCTCAACACCACCTGTCATGAGGCCTTCTGTCTGGCGGCTGAACTGGGCCACAGCAGGTCTCTGGTTCTCTCCACACCTACAGGAGGGCTTGTCCCACTTTCTCTATATGCCTTTCCTTGCCTTCTGTGTCTGTGGGGCCATCTATACTGGCTTCTTTCTCCCTGAGACCAAAGGCAAGACCTTCCTGGAGATCTCCAAGGAACTGCACAGACTCAACTTCCCCCAGCAGAGCCAGGGCCCCAAGTGGACGGGCCCAGAAGTCATCCTGTCCACAGAGCTGTAGCTCTGTTAGGTACGGTGGGGGCCCAGATTCAGCTGTGGCTGTCTCCTTTGCTTCCTGCCAAGGGTCCTGGCCCCCTGCATTCCTTAGTTCCTGTGTTCATTTGTCTAATGAGTGCTTTTTTTTTAATTTTTTATTTTTAAAAGATTATTTATTTATTTATTTGACACACAGAGAGAAATCACAAGTAGGCGGAGAGGCAGGCAGAGAGAGAGGGGGAAACAAACTCCTTGCTGAGCAGAGAGCCTGATGTGGGGCTCAATCCCAGGACCCTGGAATCATGACGTGAGCGGAAGGCAGAGGCTTAACCCACTGAGCCATGAAGGCATAAGCACCCATAACATGAGTGTTTATTAAACACCTACTGCTTGCAGCCAGGTGCTGAGTGCTTAGCAATCCATGGTGAGCCAAGAGAGGTGGCATCAGGACCGGCTGGTAAGCTCCCTGTCTAGAGGAAACCAACAAAAAGAATCACAAACTCAGGGAAATGCAGTGACAGAAAATGCAGATTATAAAGTGTGTACAGGGGCACCTGGGTGGCTCAGTGGGTTAAAGCCCCCCTGCCTTCGGCTCAGGTCATGATCTCAGGGTCCTGGGATTGAGCCCCACGTTGGGCTCTCTGCTCAATGGGGAACCTGCTTCCCTTCCTCTCTCTCTACCCGCCTCTCTGCCTACCTCTGATCTCTGTCTGTCAAATAAATAAATAAAATCTTTAAAAAAATAAATAAAGTGTGTACAGACTAGGGAGCTTGAACTAGTTTGAGGAGGGCTGTCAGAAAAAAATTTTCTGGGGGTGCCTGGCTGTCTCTGTTGGTAGAACATGTGACTCTTGATCTCAGGGTTAAGTTTGAGACCCATGTTGGGCGTAGAGATTACTTAAAAATAAAATCTTGGGGCACCTGGGTGGCTCAGCCAGGTAAGCAACCAACTCTTGATTTCAACTCAGGTCATGATCTCAGGTTTGTGACATCGAGCCCCATGTCAGACTCCACACTGGGCTTGGAGCCTGCTTGGGATTCTCTCTGCCTCCACCCCTCCCCAACCTCCACCTCTTAAAAAAAAAAAAAAAAGCATACATACATTATAAAACCACCACCACAATCAAAGTGGAACATTTGCATCACCCCAAAATCTTCCCCTTTGTCATCCGTAGGCCCCCCACAAGCAGACCCAGGCCACCAGTGACCTGCCATGGTAGGTCACATTTACTTTTTTTTTTAGAGTTTGATGTCATTCCATACTATATGTATGCATTTGTGTCTGGCTTTGCTCCCAATAGTTTCCCAACAGCTTCACGCATGTTGTCACATGTATTATATTATTTTTTTGTGTTGCTGAGCGGTATTTCACTGTATGGATGTATCATAATTTGTTTACCATTTCCCTATTGATGGACATTTTGGGCTCTTTCTGAATCTCGGCCATCACAAATAAAACTGCGATAAACATTTCTGTATAACTTGTTCTATAGACAAATGTTTTCATTTCTTTCGGGTAAATAAATTGCTGAGTTTAATAGCAAATATATGTTTAGGGGAACCTGGCTGGCTCAGGTGGTAGTGTGTGACTCTTGATCTCTGGGTCATGAGTTCAAGCCCCACATTGGGAGTAGAGATTACTTGAAAAATAAAAGCTTTGGAATGCCCACAATAGTCAAACTATGAAAAGAACATAGATGTCCATCAATAGATGAATGGATAAAGAAGATGTATATATATATATATGTATATATATATAATATATATATTATATGTATATATAATGGAATACTATGCAGCCATCAAAAGAAGTGAAATCTTGCCATTTGTAACGATGTGGATGGAACTAGAGGGTATTATGCTGAGCGAAATAAGTCATTCAGAGAAAGACAATTTTCATATGATCTCCCTGATATGAGGAATTTGAGAGGCAGGGTGGAGAGTTGTGGGTAGGGAGGGAAAAAAAGAAGCAAGATGGGATTGGGAGGGAGACAAACCATAAGAGACACTTATCTCACAAAACAGAGGGTTGCTGGGGGATGGGGGTAGGAATAGGGTGGCTGGGTTATGGACATTGTAGAGGGTATGTGCTGTGGTGAGTGCTGTAAAGTATGGAAGCCTGATGATTCACAGAGCTGTACCCCTGGGGCAAATAATACATTATATGTTAATAATAAATAAAACTATGTATATTAAATAAATAAAAAATAAAAGCTTTGGGGTGCCTGGGTGACTCAGTCAGTTAAGCATCTGCCTTCGGCTCAGGTCTTGATCCCAGGGTCCCGGGACTGAGCCCCATGTTGGGCTCCCTGCTCAGTAGGGAGCCTGCTTCTCCCTCTCCCTCTACCTCCTATTCTGCCTGCTTGTGCGCTCACTGTTTCTCTCTGTCAAATAAGTAAAATCTTTAAAATAAAATAAAAGCTTTAAGGGCGTCCCCTTCTGGTCCCCTCCCTCTTTGGGAGCTTTGTACTCCATTGGTTAATAAGCTTTACTATCACTCAATAAACCTTGCTTTGCTACCCACCAAAAAAAATGAATAAATGAATGGATGGATGAATGAATAAACAAAATAAAAGCTTTTAAAATAGTGAATGTACATTTAACTATAGAAGAAAAACAAAACTATATAAAAAACTTGTCCCAAATGATTATACTGTTTCATTTTTTTATAAGATTTTATTTATTTATTTGAGAGAGAGAGGGAGGAGAGGGAGCATCACAGGAAGAAGCAGACTCCCCACTGAGCAGGGAGCCTGATGCAGGACTCTGGGACCATGACCCGAGCCAAAGGCAGATGCTCAACTGACTGAGCCACGCAGGCGCCCATGACTGCACTGTTTTAAAAGCCCACTCGCAATGCACAAGAATTGCAGATGCCGTAGCTCTTCATCAGCACCTCGTATTGTCCATCTTTGCAATTGAGCTATGCTGCAGGCTATACGGTGGTTTAATGCAGACACTTCCCTGACAACGAATCATCAAAACGCTCACCATGAGTATCTTCTCATGTGCGGGACATGGCCATTCACATGTCTTTTGTGAAGAATCTGTTCAAATATTTTGTCCACTATTTTTAAAAATATCTTATTTGTTTGACAGACAGAGATCACAAGTAGGCAGAGAGGCAGGTGGGGGTGGGGGGGAGGTGGGGGAAAGCAGGCTCCCGGATGAGCAGAGAGCCAGACGCGGGGCTCGATCCCAGGACCCTGAGATCATGACCTGAGCTGAAGGCAGAGGCTTTAACCCACTGAGCCACCCAGGCGCCCCTCATCCACTACTTTTTTTAAAAAGAAGTTAAAATTTGGGCTGCCTGGGTGTCTCAGTCAGTTAAGCATCTGGCTCCTGGCTGCGGCTCAGGTTGTAATCTTGGAGTCATGGGATCAAGCCCTGTGTTGGGCTCCATACTCAGCTCTGAGTCTGCTTGAGATGCTCTCTGCCCCTCCACCCCTCAAATAAATGTTTTTGTTGATGTTGTTGTTTTAAAGATTTTATTACAGAGACAGTGAGAGAAGGGATATAAGCGGGGGTGGGGGGAGAGGGAGAGGGAGAAGCAGGGTTCCTGTGGAGCAGAAATCCTAATGTGGGGCTCCATCCCAGGATCCCGGGATCGTGACCCAAGCCAAAGGCAGATGCTTAATGACTGAGCCACTCAGGTGCCCCAACGGCAGGATTTTTGAGGAAATGGTGGGTTTAGTTCCCACTTGCCATTTTTCTTCATTTCCACCCCCCCCTCCAGGTTACAGCGTCTCAGAAACTCCCCATCATTCCACCTGCCCTGCTCTGGATCTCCTTCTTGCCTCAGCAATGTCTCTCCTCGTCCAGTGTCTCAGTTTCAGGGGATGCGTACACAGGCAGACCTTGAGGCAGTATTGGATTCCGGCCCACAGATTTCTTTATGGAGACCAGGTCACCCCAGCCTCCAAGTCCTCCCAGCGACTGCATGAGGAACTCCAGGTTGCCTTTGGGCCCGTGTTCCATATCCTCTGCCAGCTCAGCTTCCAGCCCTCCCTGGCCAGTGGCGCCTCCCACTATTGCTCCAAGAGGACGGTGCCCTGATTGCGACAGAGGCTGAAATCACACTCCCGGCAGGGGGTGCCACCGCCAGTGAGTGGTCACAGCAGCCCTGGAGTTCTCCTCCCAGCAAGGCTGTCCCCAAGGCTGCCCCCAACACACACATGCACGCGCATGCACACACACACACACACACACGCACGCACAAACAGAGGGAGAACCTGTCCACAAATTTTTTAAACTTTTGGGGGCGCCTGGGTAGCTCGTTCGGTTGAGCAACCCACCTCAATTTCAGCTCAGGTCATGATCTCAGCACCATGGAATTGAGTCCTGCCACCCTCTCCCTGCTGAGCAGGGAGTCTGCTTGGGATTCCCTCTCTGTCTCCCTCTGTTGGCCCCTCCCCACTCCTCTAAAATCAATAAATCTTTTAAAATGTTTTGAAAGATTTTTTTTTTTTCAGAGCGGTTTTCATTTCACTGCAAAACGGAGAAGAAAATACAGAGATTTCCCATATGCCTCCTACCCCCTCACAGGCAGGGATGATTCCTTTATCACCAACATCCCCCACCAGTGAGGTCCCCATGTCACTATCCATGAGCCTACATGGACACATTAACACCCAAGGCCGTGTTGTACATTCTCTGGGTTGGACAGATGTGACGTGCACCACCACTGTGATATACAGAGTATTTCCACTGGCCTGAAAATCCTCTCTGCTCTAACAAATCACCCCTCCCTTCCCACTGATCCTTGGCAGCCACTGAGTTTTTGCTGTCTTCATCATTTTACCTTTTGTATAACATCCTATAGTTGGAATCAGACAGCACGTAGCCTTTTCCTATTGGCTTCTTCCCCTTAGTAATACGCATTTAAGGTTCCTCCATGTCTTTGCACAGCTCACTAGCCCATTTTGTTTTAGTGCTGAAAGATGTTCCATCGTCTGGGCAAAGCACAGTTTATTTTACCCACTCACCCAGTCAAGGACATCTTGGTGGCGTCCATGTTCCTGCAATAAGGAATAAAGTTGCTCTACACATCCACGTGCACGTTTTTGTGTCAACATGCTTTTTTGACTCGGTTGGGTAAATATTGAGGAGCATGATTGCTGGGTCATAGGGTAAGATGTTGCTTTGTTTTCTAAGAAAGTGCCAAACTGTCTTTCAAAGTGGATATAGCATTTTGGATTCCCAGTGGCAATGAACAAGAGTCCCTGTTGCCATGAGCTTACTTTTTTTGAAGTTTTGACAGAGATCACAAGGAGGCAGAGAGCAGGCAGAAAGAGAGGAGGAAGCAGGCTCCCCACTGAGCAGAGAGCCCGATGCGGGGCTCGATCCCAGGACCCTGAGATCATGACCTGAGTCAAAGGCAGAAACTTCGCTGACTGAGCCACCCAGGCACCCCTCTTCATATGCGTATTTGTCAGGAGTGTATCTGTTACTGTCTTTAGCTCATTTTTTAAATCAAGCTGTTCATGGGGTGCCTGGGTGGCTCAGTTGGTTAAGCAGCTGCCTTCTCCTTGGGTCATCTCAGGCTCCCGGGGTCGAGCCCCGCATCAGGCTCCCTGCTCAGCAGAGAGCCTGCTTCTCTCTCTCTCAGCCTGCCGCTCTTGCTCATGCTCTGTCAAATAAAATAAAAAAAAAAAAAAGAAAAGAAAAGAAAGAAAGAAAGAAAACTGTTCATTTTCTTATTGAGTTTTAAGAGTTCTGTGTATGTCTTGGATAACAGCCCTTTATCAGGTTTTTTTTAGGTATTTATTTATTTATTTAGAGAGAACCAGCAGGAGGAGGGGCAGAGGGAGAGAAATCCTCAAGCAGACTTCATGCTGAACAGGGAGCCCAACGTGGGGCTCGATTCCACACCGCTGAGCTCAAGACCTGAGCGGAAATCCAGAGTCCTTCGCTCCACTGACTAAGCCACCCAGGTGCCCCTATCAGATATGCCGCTTTCCTATCAGCAAACAAGTCAGCTGTGAGAGGGCGGCAGCAGGGGCACAGCGGGAAGGCTGTCACCCCAACAACTCCTCAGTCCTGTATTTAGTCGATACAGGATGGCAACAAAGAGGAAGAAAAGGTTATGCAGGGGCGCCTGGGTGGCTCAGTGGGTTAAAGCCTCTGCCTTCGGCTCAGGTCATGATCCCAGGGTCCTGGGATCGAGCCCCGCATCAGGCTCTCTGCTTAGCAAACAACCTGCTTTCCTCTCTCTCTGCCTGCCTCTCTGCCTACTTGTGATCTCTGTCTGTCAAATAAATAAATAAAATCTTTAAAAAAAAAAAAAAGAAAAGAAAAGGTTATGCAGTAGCCATAGGTCTAGTAGGTAAACAAGAAGGAATTCGAGTCTTAGGTTGGACAAGCCTTAGAGGTAAAGGAGTTAAACAGGAGGAGGAGTAAGGTGTGTGGGGTCCAGCAGCGGGGGCTTGCAGTTGAGCAGGCGCACTTAAAGGAATTACCTTAACCGGAGGCTTTCTCTGAGGCAGGAGAGACCACAAACAAGGGAAGCAGGAGGTGTTCCACCCAGAGAGAGCCAGGCATCCCCAGCTGCTCAGCTTCAAAGATGGCTTCAAGGACGGTTTCAAGGACGGGTATCACCCCCTGCACCAGAGGCTGGCTGCTAGTGCATGTTTTTCTCAAGGTCATCTTTAAGCATGCTTACGTGAGCAGTAAAAGTCCTCATTAGTTAAAACAGTATTTTGAGCAATATGTTTTTCTGAGAGACAGTTACATTTCCCCCTTTGTGTAGAAGTAGGAGAGTCCATTTTGCAACTTCTTGATCCATTCGTTGTCAGAAGGATTTTCATACACCATCTGAGGACTAAGCATAAAAAGATTTTACAGCAATAAAAAGAATTATCATTCCAACAATGCCAAGACCAGTTTGTTTGATCCAACCAAAAGGGTTTAGATCAGAGTATCATTAATCCTTTGTGCAAAACTCACTCCTGGAACTGATTGTAATGATGAGCGAGTAATGCCTTGAACAGTATCTTAAGTTGTCTAATATCCAAAGTCAAATTATCACCATGATGACTGGTAATATGATGGCGCATCTTGCTCCACGATATTTCTGATTCGTTATAGGCACAGGGAGTAATACAGAAGGAAGAGACATTCCAATCACATAAAAGGTGGAGTGTAGTTTTATGTTTTGAAGGAGTTCTCCTATATATGTCACGGCTGATTCTAAATCAGCAATTCTTTCATTTAATCTCTGATCTATGATTGCTGATTCCAGGCCTTGTTAGCATTCTCGGGCCACTTTTGTACAAATTGCGTGGTTTGTACAGTTTGATGCAAGGCCATTCCTGCAGTTGTAGCTGTAACAGTAATGACTATAATTCCTAAAATAGCTGCTACAAGCAGTCCAACAAACCTTTTTGTTCTATGGACCCAGTCCTTCAGAACTGTTAAAAGTACATGCATATCTGGAGAGCTTTCCCAAACACTGTGGTTGTTTTACTGGTAACCAAATGCCTATTCTTCTTCTAGCTCTGAGAAAGGCAGAATTGTCTGTATAAACGTTCCCATCCACACAGGTGAACATTTTACATTTGCGACAGTGTATTTCCCTTTTATTATGATCAAAAGTCATTTTTCCGGTAACAAAACCATAAGGTCTAACATACTCTTACCCATTCTTCCCTCATCAGGGAAAAGGTGAATGCATAATGACTGGACTGATAAATGTTAAGAGCTGTTCCAAACTCTTAGGTGATTTAAAGCAGTCGTGACTTTGCATAAATTCTTTTGTCTTTTATAATAATCAGCAAAAGAGGATGGTGCAGAAAGTCCTAGCCCACGCCAAATCAGAGGCGCACTTCCCTGAGTAGAGGTTTGTGGCAAGGCATGGTGATCAGAAACTTGCCATTTTAAGTCGGATGAGAGGAGCAAGGTCTCCCAGTGCAATTGTTGACTACCATGCCCTTAGGGGACCAGTCCCATACAACTCTGTAGAATCATTAATGATGATACTGGGGTGAGAAGCTCAACAATCCTCCCAAAAGGGACGAATTCCCTTATTGGACCATATCTGTGTCAATTTGCACTTGCCAATATTCATTGCATGGAATCCTTTAGTAGAAAGGATTAGTAGTAGTAACTTAAAAGTAACTTAAGTAGTAACTTGAAAGTAGTAACTGAACTTTTAATTAGACTATTTTTTTTAAGATTTTATTTATTTATTTGACAGAGATCACAGGTAGGCAGAGAGGCAGGCAGAGAGAGAGAGTGGGGGAAAGCAGGCTCCCCACTGAGCAGAAAGCCTGATGTGGGGCTCGATCCCAGGATCCCGAGATCACGACCTGAGCTCGAAGCAGAGGCCTTAACCCACTGAGCCACCCAGGTGCCCCTAATTAGACTATTATTAATAGGAGAGACCACCAACCGTCTCTGATCATCAGGGATAAGACAACTGGAAAGACTATCGATACAATTGGTCTATTTTGATATACTAAGGTAAGATTAATGTTTGTGCCCTCCTCTTGGGGCAAAAACCGCAATCTAGGGGCGCCTGGGTGGCTCAGTGGGTTAAAGCCTCTGCCTTCGGCTCAGGTCATGATTCCAGGGTCCTGGGATCCAGCCCCACATCGGGCTCTCTGCTCAGCAGGGAGCCTGCTTCCCCCTCTCTCTCTGTCTGCCTCTCTGCCTACTTGTGATCTCTCTCTCTAAACAAATAAATAAATAAAAATCTTTAAAAAACAAACAAAAAAAACAAAAAAAAACCGCAATCTAGGATCCAATATTCTTGGTACCCATATTGATACATTGAAATAAATTGGTATTATATCTTCTTCCCACTCTACTGGGCAGAGAAGGGGAGGATTAGGTATACACGCCCAATAATAAGTAAAGTAAGTTATCTATTTGAGCGTAACATCCAGGAAAACTTACAGCTTCTGTGATGAGTGCCATCATAGTTACCGCCATGCTGTTAGTGGTGAATGGACGGTGTTCATT
This sequence comes from Meles meles, assembly GCF_922984935.1. Lineage (NCBI taxonomy): Eukaryota > Metazoa > Chordata > Mammalia > Carnivora > Mustelidae > Meles > Meles meles. Next base: position 30,489,552 of record NC_060077.1, on the reverse strand, counting down.
TTCCAGAACTACTTCTGCTTTCTTGGTCAGTTTCTTTATCTGACCCCATGTTGGAATCTTTACTCGGTCCATCCCAAGTATTGTGATTTGGCTGCTCTGTAATGTGAGTCTCTCTTAAGATAATCAGTGGGACTGGTTTGGGTTTTTTTTAAGATTTTTTAAAATTAATTTATTTGACAGACAGAGATCACAAGTAGGCAGAGAGGCAGCCAGAGAGAGAGGAAGGCAAGCAGGCTCCCTGCTAAGCAGAGAGCCTGATGTGGGGCTTGATCCCAGGACACCGGGATCATGACCTGAGCCGAAGGCAGAGGCTTAAGCCACTGAGCAGCCCAGGAGCCCCGGGACTGGTTTTTATCTTTAATTTTTTCCTCTTCTTGCTTATGATGAACCTTTATGGAATGAGAGGGCACCCATACAGGCTCGATGGCCTCTTCAGGTAATATACATATGTATCCTTTTCCCCAATAAGTTACCAGGGAGCCATTGATCAGGAGTAACATTTTCCCACCAGACTGGGGGATATACATTGTCTTGTTTTTGTTTACCAAAATGTCTTTCTACTGCTGCAGTGTCTTTATCGTCATGATTCAAAAAATTAAGAGTAAATAAAAGTTGGCTAGTATTTGAGGGGGACCTTGTATGCCCTTTTGTTTGTAAAGCTGTCATTTTAAGATTTGGTTAGCCACTCTACATTCCTTGTCCTTGAGGATTATATGGGATGCTGGTGGAATGTTTAATATTCCATAAATTAAAGGACTGTAGCTTACTTGAAATATAAGCAGGTGCATTATCAGTTTTTATAGCTTTGGGCATTCCCAAGACCGTGAAGGCGGAATGGAGATGCCTAGTAACATGCGCAGCAGTTCCTCCTGTTTGGACTGTAGTCCCTATAAAGCAAGAATGTGTATCTACAGCGACATGAACAAAAGATTGTTTCCCAAATGAGGGATGTGAGTGACATCCATCTGCCGCATCTCATTTGCAGTTATGTCTCGTGGATTGAGGCCCGCCGGCTGTGCGGGCAGACTGATGGTAGCGCGAAAAGGGCAGGACTGGGCAACAGAATTTGTTTGTTCCTTAGTGATAGGGAATTTGTGTCAAAGTCCTTTTTGGTTTCTATGCATGAGAGAGTGAAAATCGGATGCTTCCTGAAAAGCTGAGAAAACGAGAGAATCAGGTATTTCATTACCTTTAGTCAAAGGCCCAGGAAGGCCAGTGTGACTTCAGCTGTGTGTAGCATAGAAAGGGGCAGAACGCTGATGAATGAGGGATTGTTGATGACGAAATAATGAGTGGAGGGAGACATTTGATGTAAAATAGCGGTTTCAATATGTTGTAAAACATACACTGTATATAAAGAATCAGATAACAAGTTAAATGCAGAAGAAACATCTTGAAACAATGTAATAATAACCGCCATTAATTCTGATTTCTGTGCTGAGACACCAGTAGTAGGAATGACTCTTGAGGTAGGACCGTAGTAACAAGCTTTGCCTTTTACAGAGACATTGGAAAAGTAGGTAGGGGCGTCTGTGATTGGATTTTTAGAGGTAATTTTAGGAAGCATGAAAGCAGTGCACTTTAGAAAGGAAATAATAAGATGGGTAATGATATGTGTTTCCAGTAAAGCCACTAAGGGCAATTTGCCAATTTAAATTATTCTGGAATGCTGTTTCAATTTGTATTTTATTTAAAAGCATAACAGTAACTTTTGGATCATATCCCTTGTATTTGACGAGTTCTTTTTCTTCCCAACTGAATAATGCTACCAATATGGTCTATGTATGTAGTGAGTGTTTTAACCATATTATTTGGAAGAAAGGTCCATTCTATGATTAATTCTCCCTGCACAATTAGGTCCAGTGGGTGTAAGCGGGGTATGAAAAATAAGATCACCTAAGGGTATTTTAGGTTGAACTCTATCCATCTGCATTAACTGAATCTAATTTTCAACAAACTGTAATTCCTTTAAGGCCTCTCTTGAAAGGGTCCTAGGGCTGTTTAAATTAGGATCTTCCTTTCAAGAGGCAAATAAATAGGTGCTGTAAAGCATAAGTGGGAATTCCAATTTTAGGTCTTATCCCAGTAATGTCCCCCAGTAATTTCTGCAAGTTATTTGATATCATAATCTTACCTCTATGAATCTGAACTTTTTGCAGTTTAATAGAGGTCCTGTCCAGAGTGAACCCCAAATATGAGAAAGGTGTGGTAGTTTGTATTTTTTCTGGAGCCATAATTAGTTTGTACTTTTCAAATTGCAACAGAAGCATATTAAATCCGTCCTATAATTGTACATTATCTGGGGCTGCACACAATGTATCATCCATATAATGGGTACGATAAATTTGTGGATATTGATCTCTAACCAGCTGTATAACTTTCGCCACATGTTCTTGACAGATAGTAGTGCTATTTAACATTCCTTGTGATAAAACTTTCCATTGATATATCGTCTGGCTGGTTCTTTTAAATTTACACTGGGAATAGTAAAAGCAAAACGGGGACAATCCCTTAACAAGTGGTATAGTATAAAAGCAATCCTGTAAATCTATGATAATTACTGGCCATTCCTGGAACTAAATTAGGTGAAGGCATTCCAGGTTGCAGACCCCCCATAGGTTGGATAATAGAATTTATCACGTGTGGGTCTGTTGTAAGTCTCCACTTTCCCGATTTTTTCTTAGTAACAAAGTCAGGCAAATTCCAAGGTCTGTGAGATTCTTCCAATATGCCCTTTTCTTAGCTGCTCCTCAACTAAGACTTGTAAAGCAAGTAGTTTTTGTGTTAAGGGCCAAAAAATTTAGTGGGAATTTTAGTGTGAAGCTCGGCAGGCATTGAGATAATCTCTGGGAATAGGGATATCTAATCCAGCACTACCAGGCATAGCGTGTAATAAATTTAACATGGTACATCTGTCTGAAAGCTGGGTGCTATGGGAGAATTGGCCCCCTTGTTTTTCGGGGCTGAGGACTTACCGAGAAAGGAGTTTCCCTGATGGGGTATCCATCCTTGTGGAATTTGGAATGACACTGATTTGCCCAATGTTTTTTACATTTAGGACAGAGATCTGGTGGCTTATGTCTTGCATTTTGTGGAGGGCATTTTCCTTTTCGCCTACATTGAGACTGAGTATGCCCTGTCTGCCCACAGTTGAAACATTTTCCTTTAAATTTTTCTGTGGTCAGAGCAGCCATTGTTTGAGCTAGCAAATCGGCTTTATAGGTCTCTGTCCCCACTCCTTGGCATAGCTTAATACAGTCCTTTAACGTTCCCTTGCCTTTAAAGGGTGCTATCAATTTCTTACAATCAGCACTTGCATTTTCATATGCCAACAGCTGAAGAACGGTATCAGCAGCCTCGAGGTTATTTACCTGTCTTTTAATAGCTTCTTGTAATCTCACAATAAAATCACTATAGGGTTCTTCAGGACCCTGTACCACATTCTGAAAAGAAAAGCAATTCTCTCCCTGGGATTCTTTCTATTCTCTCCCAGGCTCTCAAATAACAACGCCGGAGCGATCACTCATTTGAACCTGATCTTGCACCCGGAACATTATTAGCTGTGTTATGGGCAGCTGCTCTTTCTGCATGGTCTTGCCACCATGTTTTGTTTTGTTTTTTTTTTTTTTTGTATTTTTTTTATTTGTTTATTTACAGCATAACAGTGTTCATTGTTTTGGCATCACACCCAGTGCTCCATGCAGTACGTGCCCTCCCTATTACCCACCACCTGGTTCCTCAACCTCCCACCCCCCCCGCCCCTTCAAAACCCTCTGGTTGTTTTTCAGAGTCCATAGTCTCTCATGGTTCATTTCCCCTTCCAGTTTCCCTCAACTCCCTCTCCTCTCCATCACCCCATGTCCTCCATGTTATTTGTTATGCTCCACAAATAAGTGAGACCATATGATACTTGACTCTCTCTGCTTGACTTATTTCACTCAGCATAATCTCCTCCAGCCCCATCCATGTTGCTACAAAAGTTGGGTATTCATCCTTTCTGATGGAGGCATAATACTCCATCGTGTATATGGACCACATCTTCCTTATCCATTCGTCTGTTGAAGGGCATCTTGGTTCTTTCCACAGTTTGGCGACCGTAGCCATTGCTGCAATAAACATTGGGGTACGGATGGTCCTTCTTTTCACTACATCTGTATCTTTGGGGTAAATACCCAGCAGTGCAATTGCAGGGTCATAGGGAAGCTCTATTCTTAATTTCTTGAGGAATCTCTACACTGTTCTCCAGAGTGGTGCACCAACTTGCATTCCCACCAACAGTGTAAGAACCACCATGTTTTAAACTGCAAAAACTCACTTGATGATAAGACTTTTTTTTGCTAGCAATAACCAACCAACCGTAGTAAGTCGATTTTTGCTAGCAATAACCAACCAACCGGAGTAAGTCGATTGCCTTCTGCGTCGATTGCCTTGAAGGATCCCCGTTGTATATGGGGAATTAACTCCATAGTTCTGTACCACCTGCTTTAATTCCTTCAATAATTTGAAGGGAAGTGGCTCAGGCCTGGCCTCATAGATATTGTTAGGGTTGTTGGGATCATACCCTGGAGCGACATGTTCCTTAACAGGAACCAGGACATCAAAGTGTAAGGCATCTAGGTCTCCTGCAGGTTTTGCTTCCATGAGGCCTTTTTGAATTGCTGACAACATGAATTTTTCATTCTTATCATTAAATGGTGCCTTCTCATAGGATGGCGGAGCCAATGGTGATGGTGCCACTTGCTGGGCACAATGGCAATTGTTCCCTCCTTTTGTTCTATTATTGGAGAAGGAGGAAGAGGAAATTCCTCCTTTATATATCCCTTCACAGTGACTTTAGTAAGTTCTTTTTTCTCCGGGGTGGCATGTTCAGGTTCCTCTTTTTTAGTTTTCTCCTGAACACTCCTTATCGCTCTTCGAATCAGGGGTTTGAAAAGGTTCCAGAACAGAGCAAATAAGGGTCCAAGTAGACTGTATAGTAATTGGAATCGGTTTTCCTTTAGCATGCAAAACTTTAACTCCTGACCATGTCTGTAGGTCTAAAGTCCCTAATGTAGGGAACCAGGAGCAACGTTCTTTAATTGCCTTTAAAAGCTCCAAAAGTTTGCCCTCGCTGACTTTTGCTCCTCCTGCCTTTAGGAGCCTTCTCAGCAAACACACACAAGAGCGATAATCTGTGCTCTCTAGGTTACCCACACCCTGAGGTTAAGTACCCACAACTCACCAGTGGGGAAAAGGCACCGCTGTGCAGAACTCACACTGGGGCTTCTTCTGTTTTGTTTCTTGTCCCTATTGGACGCCACTTGCCGCTTTCTGATCTGTGCACGGGAGAAGAATGAGGCACAAACAAGTCAGCTGTGAGAGGAAGGGAGCAGGGGGCGACAGCTGGAAGGACTCTCACCCCAACAACTCCTCAGTCCCGTATTATCAAATACAGGGTGGCAATAAAGAAGAACAGAAGGTTATACAACAGCCATAGGTCTACTAGGTAAATGAGGAGTAATGTGAGTCATACATTGGTCACAGGTCTTAGAGGTAAACAAGGAAAAAAGGAGAGTAAAGTGTGTGGGGTCCAGCAGCACGGGTTTGCAGTTGAGCCAGCACACTTAAAGGGATTACCTTAACCAGAAGCTTTCTCTGAGGCAGGGGAGACAACGAAAAAGGGAAGCTCTCGAGTGAGCAGAGGGGCCTGGGTGTCCCCAGCTGCTTGGCTTCAAGGACATGTATCATCCCCTCCACCCGAGGCCGGCTGCTAGTAGGGTTTCTCAAGGTCATCTTGAAGCATGCCTGCATGACCAGTACAACTCCTCATTAGTTAAAGTTGTATTTCGAGCAATGTATTATTCTGAGGGCCGGTTACACAGATATTGTTAGGTCCCCCAATAATGGGTCCGTGATTAAAGGAGCGAGACTGATACAAAGCAAAGGTCAAGCAAAGCTTGATTTCGCGCCAAGCATCAAGAATCAAACTGACCGGCCAGGGCCGCGCCTCTTACAGAGAGAGTGACCCCTCTCTGCTTCACAGACTAGCTGTTAAGGGCAAAGGCCATGTGGTCGGGGCTGGCCACGCACAGGTGACCAATGAGATTGTAACACACAGAGAAAGCTGCACAGTCCTGCTAGGTCATACATAAGTGACCAATTGGATTACAACTTACCCTAGTAGATATTTGAATTAGCCTATCACCTCGGTCAGAATTGGCGCCCAAAAGGCTCCCAAAGGGCAGAGCCCATACTCCTTGGTAACGAGGGAGACAGTATGGAACCCCCCACTGATCGGATGTGTCCACCTGGCCTGACCCACCCTTGTATTTGGGCTTTGTTACCTGGGACTGGTTTCGGGGGACTTGTCTCCAAGTAAATACCCTCGGGGAAGGGGAGCAGGACAGTTTAAGGGTTAAACAACAAGGTTATTGTTTAACCTGGATGGAAGTGCTCTGGCTAAAATAGGTCCTTACAGTATGTCTTCTGCAAATATTTTCTCCCAGTCTGTCATTGTTCTTTTGTTTTTGTTTTTGTTTTGTTTTCATTCTCTTGACAGTGTCTTTCACAGAGCAGAAGTTTTTAGTTTTGTTTGTTTTTTAATTTTTTTTAAATTTTATTTATTTATTTGACAGAGAGAGATCACAAGTAGGCAGAGAGAGAGCTGGAAGCAGGCTCTCCACCGAGCAGAGAGCCCGGTGCCAGGCTCGATCCCAGGACCCTAAGATCATGACCTCAGCCGAAGGCCGAGGCTCAACCCACTGAGCCACCCAGGCGCCCAGAAGTTTTTAAGTTTTAAGGCCGTCCAGCTTCTTTCTTCCGTGGATCATCCCTTTGGTGTGGTTATCTAAAAAGGCATCACCAAACCCATGATCTCCCGCCTAGATATTCTCCTAACATTCACCATTTTTATTGGGTTGTCTTCTTACTTTTGAGGTGAGGACATTCTTCATACGTTTTAGATGTCAGTACTTTGTCAGATAATTGTGATGCCAATATTTTCTTGAAGTCGCTAACGTGCCTGTTTTATGTTCTTAGTAGTGTCTTTTTTTTTTTTTTTAATTTATTTGACAGAGAGAGAGATCACAAGTAGGCAGAGAGGCAGGCAGGGAGAGGGGAAGGGAAGCAGGCTCCCTGCTGAGCAGAGAGCCCGATGCGATGCGGGCTCAATCCCCGAACCCTGAGATCATGACCTGAGCCCAAGGCAGAGGCTTAACCCACTGAGCCACCCAGGTGCCCTTAGTAGTGTCTTTTTAAGAGCAGAAATTTTTATTTTGATAAGTCCAATTTATCAATTTTATCTGTATGATTAATGCTTCTTGTGTCCTAAGACATCTCTGTCTCTCTCAACATTGCAAAGATTTTCTTCTAAATATTTGAACTTTTTTAACTTTTAACTTTTACATGCATGTTGATGATTGATTTTGAGTTGATTTTTGTGTATGGTTTGGGATAATTTTGTGATGGTGACCTCAGCCACCTGCCCAGCCTTGGAGATCCTGATGGGACAGGTCAGATTTGGGTGACCAACACCCGCTGCATGGAGGGCTTGAGGACACCATTAAGTCTTTCTCTTCTCAAATGACTTTTCAAGTCCTGTGGCTTGAAATCTCCTGGTTTGTGTTAAGGCTGTCCCATCTAAGTGTGAATTGCCTGGTGAGGCTCCACAGGGCAGGGAGCAGAGAGAAGGCTGCATAGAATGGGGGGGGCGGGGATTACAATGGAGGAATTGTGGGAGGGTGCCCACCTCAGAGCCTTGTTTCTTCCAGACAGGGAGAGGCTGGGCCTAGGCCCCTGAGGAAACATGGATGACACTGAGAGACAGGAGAAACTCTTTGCCCCACTGGCTCCCTTTTGGGTCCCTTGCTGGGCTGACATCCTGATCTTGAGCTGATTAGGAAGAAGCATAGGACGATGCAGGCCCTTTGCAGGCATGGAAACAAGGAACAGTCCGGGCAGGGTTGTTGCAAGGATGCCTGTGGCCTGAAATCTCATCTGTGTCCCCAGGCCTGGTGACCTGGGTGACCCACAGGCCTGGGCCCTGCTCCCTGAGAGCCCACGCTACCACCTCCCTGACTGCAGAGACACCGAGGCCTGCCTGGTGGGTGACTCCCTGCCCGGGGCCCCCAGACCACTCCTGATGGAAGGGTCCCACCAGACGGCCCCTTCAAATCCTTGTCTGTCAGTCCCCACAACCCTCTGAAATGGTTTCCTTCATGGCCAAAGGTCCCCCAGCTCTGACTCAGGTGCCCAGAACCCAGATACAGTGTGGCTTCTCCCCTCCTGCAGAGCACCAGGCAGGCCCCCTCTCCTGGTCCATACCCTTCCCTTCCTTGCTTGCAAGTTACCTGGATTCTGTGCATCAGCTTGCCAGGGAGACGCTGGGCAGAGAACCTGGCTACTGGGTCCCATGCATTGCTTTTAAGGGTCAGGAAGGCACGGCTTCCAAAGGGCTGCAGCTGTCAGGGGGCCTGGGTGGCTCAGTCGGTTCTGCTTTCAGCTCAGGTCATGATCCCAGGGACCTCGGACTGGGCTCCCTGCTGGGCAGGAAGACTGCTTCTCCCTCTCCCACTCCCCCTGCTTGTGTTCCCTCTCTTGTTGTGTATCTCTCTGTCAAATAAATAAAATCTTAAAAGAAGAAGAAGAAAAAGGAGGAAGAGGAGGAGGAGGAGGAGAAAGTCTGTCTCACAGCCACAGCATCAACAGCACTGGCCGGAGCCAACATCTGTGGAGGCTTCTCTGCCCTACTGAGACTGTTCTGAGTGCTTCGCAAGAACTGGCTCGTCTATCCCCAGCAAGGGCCCCAACAAATAAGTCCTTTTTGGCAAAGATTGTGTATGTATGTATGTATGTATGTATGTATTTGAGAGCGAAAGAGAGCACAAGCAGGGAGAGGGAGCATTGAGGGAGAAATGAGGGAGAAGGAGAAGTGAGGGAGAGGGAGAAGCAGACTCCCTGCTGAGCAGGGAGCCCAATGTGGGGGATCCATCCCAGGACCCTGGGACCTAAGGCAGACGCTTAATTCACTGAACTGCCCAGGTGCCCTAGAAATATCTGCAGAGGCTGGTTGGGAGGGAGCCCACAGTGTGGCCCTTCCCCACAGAGCCTGCAGGAGGTCAGTCATCACATGCCACGGGTTCTGTGGCTCCATTCTGTAGGCAGCAGGAAATGAAAGATGAGGGAGAACCAGACATCCAAAGAAGGACAAGTTCACTGAGGGGAAGCCCAGGTCCCACAACCAAGGCTCTCGCATTGGAGCAAGACTCTAGGGACACACACACACACACACACATGCGCGCACGCACACAGACACAAACACACACCTCACATACAGCTTTCTTTGGAGGCTGACCGTGAAAATGTGTCTGAGGCCCAGGGTGATGAGTGCTAGAGAGGGGTGGGTTTCCAGCTGGAGGTGTCTGGAAGGCATCCCCGGGGAAGACTGCTGCTGAATGGAGATAGGAAAGTCCAGGACCAAGTGGAGGGGCAGGAAGGGAAGCCCAGCATCCATGGGGAAGAAGAGCTCTGAGATAAGGTGGGGGGCCCTGAAGGCCAGGTGGGGAATTTATCCCGTAATCATAGGGAGCCAGACTCTCCAGTGGTTTCTTCCCACCATACTCCAATGACCAGTGGCCCCACACTCTCAGAGGTCCCTACCCCAGCAAGGTGCAGACTTATGTTCTCCCTGGGAGGTGAGGGTTTCCGAGAAGCCCAGGCCACCACCTTTGTTGGCTGCTGTGAGCTCTCAAAGACGTGGGCCTGAGCCTGGCTGTACCAAGGTCCCTCCCCAGGATGGTTTGGGAACAGGGCAGTGTCCTGGAGGCTCCTGAAAAGCCTGACCTCAGCTTTGAAGGGATCCCATGAGGAGAGGGACCAGTGGGGACAGGACTTCAGCACCACGGAAGGAACACAGTTGCCCTCTCTGTGCACACCCACCATTGGGGTTCAGGCATATTAACTCATTTCCTGCTCCAAGACCAGTGGTTCCAATACAAGTAAATCTAGGTAGCATTTCCTGAGCACCTACTGTAAGTCAGGGACTTTGCACTTTACTTAGCTCCCTTAACCATCACACAAGTCTAGGGGAAAGGAATTACCACTTGACCCCCCGTTTTCAAACTGAGGCTCAGAGCATTTAAGTGACTGCACCCAGATCACCAGCTCTGAACAGTGTCTTGGGGTCCTGTGGGGGTTAGGTGGCCCTGACTGCTGGCTCCCCCACCATGCTTGGGTCCCTCCTTGGCAATGCAGTGAGTCTCCTGGTAGACACCCCTCTTTGCAATCCTGTCCCTTTAGGTACAGCTGATCACCAGTGGGGGTGATGACGCCCTATGTCTGTGCTGCCAAGTTCACATATGCAGTGAACAAGGGCACAGGGACTCATGAGTTCAGGGACGGTCGAGAGCTCAGGGTCGGCTAGGTTCTTGCCACAGGGATGACAAGCCTCATGTGACAGAGGGAGGGATGCCAAGGGAAACAAAACTGGTGGGAGCCAGCGGAAGGGTGGCCTGCCCATGGACACGGGCTATGGCAGGGGGAGACACAGCAAGGGGAAGAGCAGGTAGCCCCACAGTGGGGTACCAGCAGCCCTCTCTCTCCTCCCCAGACCCTCCTTCCAGCTCAGTAACTCGGATCTTGTCGCTGAGATGTTCCCTGCTTTCAGGGTCTGCTGGGTGCTCACATGGGCCGTATTGCCCTTTACCCAGCTGGCGTTTCCCTTTGATGAAGTCTTAGAATATAAGTGAGGTTCAGTGGGGTGAGGTCTGGAGCCGATGACCAAGAAAGAATTCTTGAGACATCTTTGGTGCAAAATGGTGGTTTGTTTATTTCTTTATTTATTTTTAAAAAGATTTTATTTATTTATTTGACAGAGATCACAAGTAGGCAGAGAGGCAGTCAGAAAGAGGAGAGGAAGCAGGCTCCCCACCAAGCAGAGAGCCTGATGTGGGGCTTGATCCCAGGACCCTGGGATCATGACCTGAGCCAAAGGCAGAGGCTTTAACTCACTGAGCCACCCAGGCACCCCAAAATGGTGGTTTATTAAAGCATGGGGACAGGACCCGTGGGCAGAGAGAACTGCTGCCCCGGGGCTGTGAGGAGTGATCCATTATGTGCTTGCAAGTTGGGATGTGGTCAGGGAGAGGCATAAGTCTCTAAGGAATTTTGGAAGCAAATTTCCAGGACCTTAAGGGGCTAGCTATTGTTGGGAGAAAGGTTATTCCTTAATGGTAATAAAACATTTCGGTGAGACCCTTTAGATGTGTATCAGTGGGCCATATGCTTGGGATTGTTTGTCAACGTGTATCTTGGAGGGTTTAGAGATAAAGTTTCCAAAGGAATTATTAAAGTAGACTTAGAGGATCCTGGTTAGGGTAGAGGTCCTCAAGCTAGGATTGCCCTTTGACTTAGCAAAGTGTTAAGGCGGAGGCACTTGAGTCCCTAGAGGAATGTCACTCTGCCTTTTTCAAGGGCTTGTCAGTGGGTGAGGAAATTTAATAATTTTTCTTCTGCCTCTGTTTCCCACATCACCTTCATTGGGAGGTTTTCTTCCCTCCCACTTCTGTGCCCAACAGCCCTTACCTACTGAATGGTTCTAGGTAGTTTTCCTTTTTTTTTTTTATTTATTTTTTAAAGATTTTTATTTATTGGGGCACCTGGGTGGCACAGTGGGTTAAGCTTCTGCCTTTGGCTTGGGTCATGATCTCATGGTCCTGGGATCGAGCCCACATCGGGCTCTCCACTCAGTGGAGAGCCTCCCCTCTCTGCCTGCCTCTCTGCCTATTTGTGATCTCTCTCCCTGTCAAATAAAATCTTTAAAAAAATTTTTTTTATTTATTCATTTGAGACAGAGAGAGAGGGAGAAAGACAGAGCACAAGCAGGGGGAGAGGCAGAGGGAAAGGGAGAAGCAGACTCCCCACTGAGCTGAGAGCCCAATATGGGGCTAGATTCCAGGACCTGGAGATCATGACCTGAGCTGAAGGCAGATGCTCAAGCTTCTGAGTCACCCAGGTGCCCCTCTAGGTAGTTTTCCTGTAAGCTTCTTCACTGCAAGCATTTTGCCACATAACTAATTGACTATGAGACAGTTTTGCCATAAAAGATAAAAAGAAGTGTAACTGGTTTCAGTAACATGATTCTTTGGTTTCATCAACTGGTGGAGAGTTTGGTTTCAATTCTCCATTGACACAATGTTCTCATTTGTATATTACATCTATCTTAGCCTCATAATGGTCTATACAGTGGAACGGAGTATTGAACCAACATCTGCCAAAGAACTATGGAATGGCTATCAATGGACATGTGACAATATGCCAAAACCAAATAACAGTGTAGGAGCTTTCACAGTGTAAAATAAAACTGACCCAAACTAAAGTAAGATTAAAAAAATAAAGTAAAATAGGGGTGCCTGGGTGGCTCAGTTGGTTAAGCAGCTGCCTTCGGCTCAGGTCACGATCCAGGGTCCTGGGATCGAGCTTCATGTTGGGCTCCCTGCTCAGCAGAGAGCCTGCTTCTCCCTCTCCCTCAGCCGCTGCCTGCTGCTCTGCCTACTAGTGCTCTCTCTCTGTTTCTCTATCAAATAAATAAATAACTTTTCAAATGATAACAGTAAAATAAAATAAAAATAGAACTACCCTACGATCCAAACTACTGGGTTTTTACCCCAAAAATATAAATACACTAATTCAAAGGGATGCATGCACCCCTATGTTTATAGCAGCATTACCTACAATAGCCAAATTGTGGAAGCAGCCCAAGTGTCCATCGACCAACAAATGGATAAAGATGATGTGGCATGTACACGTGTGTGTGTGTGTGTGTGTGTGTGTGTGTGTGTGAGTGAGTGAAATGGAACATTACTTGGCCATGAAAAAGAATGAAATCTTTTTAAAAAAGAAAAATAATGAAACCTTGCCATTTGCAAGGACGTAGCTGGAACCAGAGGGTATTTCCAGAGAGAAATAAGTCAGTCAGACAAATACCATATGATTTCACTCATATGTGGAATTTAAGAAACAAAACAAATGAACAAATGCGGAAAAAAGAAAGAGAGAAAAACCAAGAGACAGACTGCTGACTATAGAGAGCAAATCCCTCGTAACCGGAAGGGGAGGTGGGTGGGGGGATGGGATCACCAGGTGGTGGGGATTAAGGAGCACACTTGTGATGAGCACTGGGTGTTATATGGAAGTGGCTGAATCCTGCTATCATACACCTGAAGCTAATAAATACTCTTTATGTTAACTATACTGGAATTAAAATGAAAATGAAAATTTAAAAAAGAAGCTTTCACAATGTAATTCAAGGCTCAGTTACAATCATGTATCCTAAGAGTGCCAGGGTCAGTTGAGTGACTCTTGGTTTTGGCTCAGGTTGTGATCTCAGGTAGCGAGATTGAGCCCTGCCTTGGGCTCCATGCCCAGTGCAGAGTCTGCTTGAGATTCTCTCTTTCTCCCTCACCCTCTAACCTCCTGACCCACTGTCTCTCTCTTCTGTCTCTCTCTCTCAAATAAATAAATCTGAAAAAAAATGCATCCTAGTGTGTGGAAACAGATATCTCTCTTAATGAAGAAAATTGAACAAAATAATAATAATAAAATAAAAGTGATACAAGATGAATAAAAAAGACCCCAAAAATGCGTAATACTATTTTGCAAACAAATGCATGGGTACAATCTACAAAACAAAATCAGTTATTTGCACAGAATCTCCACCTGTTTTAAATGTTCTCAAATATTTTGTATTTCTAAGCAAAGTCTCAGTAATTTTGTTTTCCATGTTTCATTAGGTCCTTTTTACTGAATGTCCCTCTTTTCTTTCTTTTCTTTTTTTAAAGATTTTATTTAACAGAGAGAGAGAGACACAGTGAGAGAGGGAACACAAGCAGGGGAAGTGGGAGAGGGAGAAACAGGCTTCCCACTGAACAGGGAGCCGGATGCCAGGCTTGAACCCAGGACCCTGGGATCATGACCTGAGCTGAAGGCAGAGGCTTAACGACTTAACCACCAGGTGCCCCTCTTGTATTTTTCTTGATTTTTATCTTTTATGGCAACACTGCCTTATGGCCAATCAGTTAGGTGGCAAAACGTTTGCCACGAAAATGCTTGCACCGAGGAGGAGTCTTGCACTAAGAATGCCTGCTGTGCCACTGGACAGGGCCACTCAGGTCGTCCTTGGCAGCAGCAGGCAGGATCTGCAGTGGGGCTGTGAATGACACGAACCCAATAAGCAGGACTTTGAGCAGAGAGGGGCTTCTATTTCTATTGTAACAGAAAGGCAGCCGAAAGCCTAGGCAGAGAGCTGCCAGAACCCCGGGCTCCACTGGGCTGCCACTCCTTGCTTCTTTGCCTGGGGTTTTTCCAGTTCAGGGTCACCTGACATCTGCTGCACCTCTAAGGGTCATGTCCAAGTTCCAGGGTGGGGGCTGGAGGAAAGAGGCAGGGCTATGCTTCTGTCAGCAAAGCAGCTACTTCCCCATAAACCCCACACATTGCATGAGCTTCGCGCGGCTATATCTTGCTCCGGGGCAGGGAATGTTCTAACCAGACAGAACTGGGAGTCCGTCAGTGAGGACGAATATGGAGAGGATCCCAGGCAGGTCAGCAGTCATGCCTGCTAACACTTCCCAGAGCATGCGTCCTGCTGTTCAGCACATCATTATCAAGCCCCAGAACAAATGACCACAGATTTAGCAGCTTAAAACAACATAGATTTACTATCTCACAGTTTCTTTGAGTCAGAAGTCCAGCAGTATGGGTCTTATGCTTACAGTCTTGTATGGCTGAAGTCAACTAGCGAAGAGATCACTTCCAAGTTCATTCAGGTTGTTAGCAGAGTTCAGTTCCTTGTGGTTGTACGACTGAGGATCCTGGCCCCCTTATCTTCAGAGCCAGTAAAGGCACATTGAGTCCTTCTCTTGCTTTGAGACAGACTTACCCTTCTGTCACATCTCACCGAGTCTAGCTGGAAAAATTCTCTGCTTTTAAGGGCTCATGTGATTATATCGGGCCCACCCAGATAATCCATGATGATCCCCCTATCTTAAGGTCTGTAACTCTAATTACATCTGTGCAGTGCCTTTTGCCACATAACATAACATATTCACAGATTCCAGGCGTTAGAGCGTGGACATCTCTGGAGGCCCTCTGCCTACCACTGAGGTAACGTCTCTGGAAGCAGGCATACAGCAATGGCCAAAAAGAGACCGTCCCCTTTCTCATGGAGCTTACCATCCAGCAAGGAAACACTGCCTCATAAGTAGAAATGTGGTGATGGCCTCAAAGGATGGGAGAGGTGCTGGGCACGTTATAGGACCACATTACAGCCCGAAGCTCTGAGGGTTTCCCAAGGGACTTAGGTAGATGAGGGAAAGTGAACGCAAACTGCATTTCAGGACACATGTGAGAGCCAAGAGCCAGGAGCATGGTACTGAAGGGCAGCGCACAGACTCAGGGAACAAGGAAGGATGCTGCTAGATGTGGGGTAGGGAGCCATTTCTCCAGGGCATCCTGACAAGACTACCTCTAGTATCAGTGGGGACCCTCACCAGTATTTAGGCCACTCAGTCCTCACAACATTCTTCAGGAAGGTGGGCACTACTATAATCCTCAAATTACAGGTGGGAAAACTTGAGTCTCAGATAGGTTAGTGCTAAGTGTCCAAGCTAGTAAGGGATGGGACAGAGAAGGAGATCACCTCCCCAGATGCCCTTCTAGAAAGACGGGACTGACTGCTCCTGGGAAGGGTCAGAGTAAATGGTAAATAGCTGAGAGGCTGTCCTGATCATGGAAGACAGCCCTCAGCTACAGAAACATCCTGAAAATTGCAATGGCTCACCTACAGGGGTATCGCCCATGTTTGCTGGTGCAGATCCCTCTCAGCACACTGCAACCGTCTCAGAGAACCCGGTGCTGGCTATTGAGTCTTCTGCCTGGAGTCGCTCATGTCACTTCTGTTCACATCTCACTGGGCCAGACAAGTCCTATGGCCAGATTTGCTGCCAAGGGCAGGGAGATAGGCTCCTCCCCGAGAAGAGCAGTCGCCCATGGTGTTACCGCAGTCTACGCTAGGATAAAGGTGAAGCCAGCTAACTGAAACTAAGGTGAGGGTGGGGAGGTTGGGGGGCGGGCAGAGAAGGGACGATAAGGACGACAGTGGAGGGAAGCCTGCTTCACTGGCAGGCCAACAGGTGTGGGAGGAAAAGTGAGGCACTTGGATTTGGACACAGGGAACAGGAAGTGCCCAACTGGCTACTGAACCGAGGGGCGCACAGCTGGAGACATGGCATGGAATGCATCAGTCCATCGGTGGTTAAGGGAGCCTGGAGTGCAAGGTGCAAGAGGAGGGAAGTAGCCTGGAGCCCAGCGGGAGGAGCAAACACTTGCAGGCTATTTGCACAACCAGGCCATGGGACCTACTTGATTGGAGATGCTGGCTGGTCCTAAAGGCACGAGTGTCTTTGCTGTATCACATGGCCGTTGTCAAGGCCAGCGTGTGCTCTGCCACCTTAGATAGCCTGCCAGATGCCAAGGAGAGCTCTGAGGACTTGGCCAAACACAACATGCCCCCTCCAGCACCTGTGAGAGGTCTGCTCCCCAGCATAGCACCCTTATCTGCAGGGCTCCCCAGAGGGGGAGTGGGTGGCCACTTAGCCACAAGCCCTTCTGCCCAGTGATGGCAAGGTCTGCAGGCATGGCCAGGGCCTCAATCCAGCCACTGCTCCGTCCTCTTCCTACCAGGTCATGGCTATCTTCACTCACCCATTCGTACATTCAGCCAGTATTTAGTCTGTGTCTTTTGTATGCTTGGCACCCACTAGATGACCCCTGAGCTTACCATTAGTGGAAGAGACAGAGAGAAATCTCTTACGACTCCTAGCAAGGGCATCCCCACAGGACCTAACTAGGGTGGGGCTTCCCTGAGGAGCTTAGGTTGGCAGAACTGCAGAGAAGTTGCTCAGGGGAGCAGAGACTTGGGGTAGGCTCTGAGACAGCGCTGCTGACCACCTAAGCCTCCCCTTTTATCCCCCACCCTGCCCTTGGTGTCTCCCGGCATCCTCATTCACCTTAAAGAACAAGTGTGCCGGGAAGGCACCTGGATGGTGACTCTGACTCTGATTCTACTATGGCTGCCCTGCCCCACTTCTGCCTGCAGCAAGGACTACCTCTCCCCGACACACAGACCCAGCCGCCCACCCAACCCCCCAACCCCCCAACCCAGGACTATAGCCATGGGAGACACGTGGCCCTGGAGACTGGGGCGCACAAAGCTCCCGTGCGTGTGGTGGAATGGGCTGGGACTTCATCTACATCGCCAGCTGTTAACTCCTGGTGGGGCCAGGGGCCATGTGCTCTGGAAACCACCGTATCCCCAACTCCTGGCACACACATCCGTGACAAAATGAAAGGGCTAACAAAGAAACGAAAGATTTCTGGCCACCACGGGGAGAACGGCTTCCACAGGGTGCGTGGGCCCGGGACGCCAAAGCCCGAAGTCGCGCCAAAATCCGCCCGTGATGACGTCACCAGTCGGAAGAGGGCTGCGGCGGCGCAGGCCTGTGGTGCTGTCACCAGTCGGGAGAGACGCGCCGCCGCACGGAGGCGGGGCTTCCGCCGGCGGTAGCGTCACAGGAGGCGGGGCCGCGACAGCCCTAAGAGGCGGGGGAGGGGGCACCGCGCGGCGGTCACGTAGCTCAGGTTCCCGGGCTGCAGCGGGAGGCGCAGCGCTTAGTTCCCGTGCACCGGTCCCCTTCGTTTTTCCGCCAGCATGCCGATGTTCGTGGTGAACACCAACGTCCCCCGCGCCTCCGTGCCGGACGGACTCCTTTCCGAGCTCACTCAACAGCTGGCGCAGGCAACCGGCAAGCCGGCCCAGGTTTGCCGGGAGGGAGCAGGGACAGGGAGTGCTCGCGGGACGAGGTGGTCCCGGGCCGGGGAATGGGGAGGTGGGGGCGGGAGAAACGACTCCGGGTTGAGGCGAGGCTCTGGACGCGGATGGGGTGAGGGGGTAGGGTTGCCACTTGATCGCTCCCTGTCTCCCCACAGTACATCGCGGTGCACGTGGTCCCAGACCAGCTCATGGCCTTCGGCGGCTCCAATGAGCCGTGCGCGCTCTGCAGTTTGCACAGCATCGGCAAGATCGGAGGCCCGCAGAACCGCTCCTACAGCAAGCTGCTGTGCGGCCTGCTGGCCGACCGCCTTCGAGTCAGCCCGGATAGGTGCGTGGGGCAGCGGGGGCCACGACGGTGGGGGGAGGGGGAGGCGCGCGCTTGGGGCGGGGCGGGGTGGGGGCGCAGCCGGTTGAGCCTGGCATCCACGCCCCGCAGGATCTACATCAACTACTACGACATGAACGCGGCCAACGTGGGCTGGAACGGCTCCACCTTCGCCTGAGGGCCACGCCTGCCCAACCCGCCCGCACCAGGCCCTGCCATCCGCGATATTGTGCCCACTTCGCCCCCCACCCGCACAGCGATCCCCCCACTTCCAAGTCCGGACAAATAAACGGTTTGGAGGCTGCATCTGCCTCTCGGGCTTCCTTGGTTTTTGGACAAGTGAGTGCAGGACTGGGACAGTGACCTGGGAACCGGGGCTGGGAGGGTTGCCCCCCTGGGATTCTACTCTTAGGATCTTTTCTCCTAGTTTTTACCCCCTTTGCCCCATCAGCGGCTCCAGCCTTGATTGGCATCCTGCCCAGGGCCACAGACTCAGGAATCAGAATCAAATCAGAGCCGCCCACTCAGCTTGCGGCTGTGCCCTCCCGGGGCAGGTCCCTTGGCGGGAACCCAGACTTGAATCTGTTCCCGCCCACAGGGGCAGGGCCACCACTTGGGCTCCGACTGCCCGGAGAAGAGTGGGAGGGAGAGGGGGAGGTGGGGATCAACAGCTGGTTGGCCTGAGGGGGGTTGAAGAGCCAGCCACGTCTGGACCTTTTCTTCTAGCCCCACCTTCCATCTTCCAGATGAGCAAAGGGTACCGGGGAGAGAAGACCCTCCCCGGGTGGCACAGGGTCAAACCCTGCTAGGCTGGTGCCCTAGTTTCTTGACCTAGAAAGTCCTGTTGTTCTGGAACTTTGGGACAGTTTTCCGGTGGGGGTGGGGAGGTGCCCAGGAGGCAGAGTCCTTGGTTATCTTGCCCTCTCTGCCCCCAAATCTACGCCTGGGCTCTGCTGTCCTCTGGCACACAGTTCCCAGAGACAACACCCGGTCTGTAGTTGTGGTGCCATTCACGTTTTATGGAACCATGGCTCTGGAAAGCCTTCAGGTGTTAGCCCTGCTAGATATTGAAGGTCCTGGCCCTGGGGGACACTGTCAACAACAAAATCAGTATCGAGGCCCAAAGTGACTGGAGTCTAACTGGTCCAAGGCCCCTCCAGCCAAGGCCAGGGGCTCCCTTGTGGGGGTGAGGATAGGACAGTAGGCAATTCTGCCCCCAGGCTTGGGGCTTCAGCTGCCTTGCTGCTTCCCAGAGCAGGTGCCTTCGGGCTAGAATGCCTTGGTAGGCCACAGTGTGTGAGGCCTCGTGTGCCCTGGCAGCAACTCCTTCCAAGTGAGACCCAGCCACTAGCACTAGGAATTCATGTACCCGGAGTTGGCCCTAGGACCAGCTCAGCCCTTCCTATACTCCTTGGTCCGTGGGAACAGTCAAGTCATTTCCCCTGCTTGTACAGGGAGAGGGCTCCTCTGGCCACATGAGCCCCATTCCTGGGGGCTCTGGAGAGGTGGGGGCCCCACTTCCGGACTCCTGCTGACTGTGCCTTTGGGACCCCTTGTTCTTTCCTGCTCAGCCTCTATGTAAACCAGCTTATCTTCGATGGAAGAGATGGTTTTTTAAAAACACAGAATTTAAGTGGAAATACACTTTTTGAAAGCTGAGGGGCTCTGGGGGAATGGGTTGCTGCCAGGCCAAGCCTTTGGAGGCTGTCACTGCCCTTCTGACATTGGCAGTGAGGAACAGGCCTGCCTTTGAGCCACAGGCAGTGACAAGGGCCGCCTTGTGTGTGTGTACAGAAGCCTGGGGCCTGCAGTGCCCACGGGCTCCTTGAGATGGCTCCCAGTGGTCTAGCCCCCACAGCACCCACTATACCTAGATGAGTCACCCCTGTGGCATCACCATGAACATCACTGTGCCCATCCCAGGCTTGAAGCAGAGGATGAGTCATTCTTGTCCTCTGATGATGGCAGCATAATCAGACCTCAGAACAACCCAGGCCCCAGAGCTATGGAGCCCGGTCAGCTGGCACTTTACACATGAACCCACTCCCACGCCTGCCCTCTTCCTCTCCCGTCACGGAATTTTGGGGAGTTTGCCCATCGTCACTTACCAGCTTACTAGTCAAGATGCCTAAGGACTGCTCTGCCTCTCAGTCCAGGTCCTGCAGCCCCATGTCAGCTCAACCCTAGGCAGCAAGGATTTACTCCCAGAAGAACAGTAGTGATTTTTGGGGTCACGTTTTAAAAGAGGAAGGAAAGTCAAAGATTCAAGGGAATCTGGAAGGGTGTTTGCCCATCTTTGGGGGTGAGGAGGGCAATCTTCTCTTCCACAAAGATCTCTGAGGGTTTTGCTCCAGCTGCCTCAGTGAAAGGGCTGGTGAGCCCCACATCTATGTCCATGCAGGGTTTGGGGGGTGGAGCAGAGGTAGGCATGGGGATGGCAGCATGGTTCCAGCTAAAGCCAGAACCTGGCTTGTGATCTAGGGCCTCCTTCCTGGATCCAAGCACCTGCTGCTCCCACCCCAGCCCTGGCCTTCCGCACAACCCCTCAACCTCCCTTGTGTTCCCAGTTTCCAACACAGAATCTCCATCCTCTGCTTCTGGCTCTGTGCCAACCTGCCATTTGTGTCTCCCTCTTAAATCCTGAACAGGAGTGTGCAGGGTCATGGGTCTCTGCGAGTATCGAGCCCGACTCCCTCCTTTAACAGATGAGGACCCAGACCCCAGATTCCCTGGGTATGCCAGTGCTGGCCTGGCCACCTCCCAGGACTCACCCACACATTACCCCCCAGTACCCCCAGTTGGGTTCACCTTGTATCTCGTGAGCAGTGGGGGTCTTCTGGGGCAGAAGCCATACAAGACAGGCTGGCCCCCTGCCGTGCTTGGGAAGGCTGAAGCCAACAGCCAGGAGAGCTGAGGACAGCCTGCTAGCTGCTCCCACCCCCACCCCCACCCCCGCGAAACGGAGTGTCAGGCTCTCAGGTCAGCTGGGCCGTCAAGGAAATGGCTCCTTGGAATCCATGGAAAAGGTGGGGCATCTGAGTCAGGAACCCCGCTGTTGCCTCTGCCCACCATGCTCCCAAGTCCCCTGGAACCAGTAATTGCCCTTATGCCAATGAAGGCTACTGCTGCATCCCATTTAAGCTGTATCCCATTCCCCAGCCCAGTCATGCCCTGGTCAGCCCAGTTTATTACAAAGTGTAGGCTCCAGTCCCATTGAGCAGCCTGTCCCTTCCTTAAAGCCCAGTGGCTGCCCCCAGGGCATCCTTGAAAAAAGGGGCAGAAACTCACTTCCAAATAATACCTCAAAGTGAGGTACAGAACAGCTTGGGGGCGGGAAGGGGAGCACAGATGGCCTCCTGCTCTCTCATCGCTCCAGTGGTACCATGTTATCTGCCAGTGAAAACCCGACTGGAGAGAAGGCTGGCCCTGACAGCCTCCTACCTCACTTGGTGGGGGGCTGTTCCTTCTGCATGGAATGCCTGCCTCCCATCTGCCCACTCGGAGCCCCACACCATGCCTTTCTGAGGAAGCCCTCCCTGAGGCCAGTGCAGGACGACACCAAGGCCCCTCTGCTTCGGCCTATGCCTTGTGAGCTGGGGTTTCCCTTCCTATATCCCCCAGCAGCCTATGTGCATTGGGAGGCACCTGCTCCCAGCTCTGACTTTTTGGGCCCATGCCGCAGGTCTGCAGAGCCTGGCAACGCAGGCTTTCTCCCCAGCCTTCCACCCTGTCATCCCCACTCCCCCCCCTCCCCCCCCCAAT
Source organism: Meles meles (assembly GCF_922984935.1). Lineage (NCBI taxonomy): Eukaryota > Metazoa > Chordata > Mammalia > Carnivora > Mustelidae > Meles > Meles meles. The sequence goes on along the minus strand of NC_060077.1, from coordinate 30,467,599 downwards.
GCCTTCATTGCATAAACCCCACTGCTCCCTCCCCCAGCCTCAGCTGAGACCCTGCCTCGGGCCCACCTCCCCTCCACCCTCCATCACTTCTGGGAGCCTGATCCCCGGGAGGCAGTTAGTTTGAGGGTGTGCCTGACCTCCTTGACTCTGGGCATCACTTTCCCCCTCTGTGAAATGGATTCACCAGATGTCCTTCCTACATATTCCCTCAACCTTGGAGCATGACCGGAGCCGCTCACAGCCCGTGACCTTGGACATAATGCAGATGGCCAAGGGAGGGGAAGGGGCAAGCAGGTGCCCTATGCCGGTACTTGGGTCTTGATACAATTGTGAAGCCCCTTCCTTGGGTGGGTAGAGAAAAGACCAGGGGTGAGGTAGGCAGGTATCTTCAAGGTAGGCACCATCCAGAGCCTGGAAGTGAAGGAGGGGGGAGGCTGAAAAGGGAAAGCACATGGCCTTGGTAGGAATGCAGCTGAAAAGTTCACTATGGACCCCAGCCCACACCGAGGGGCCCACCAACCACAGAAGCTGGTGGGTCAGACCATGGGGCTACCCCACTGCCTCTAAAGCAGTAGGTAGAAATAGTGCAGTCTTCCTAGGGTGGGGGGGTCAGCTGACACCCCACCCCCAGAGATTAGGAAGTTTCCAAAGTTTCTGGACTACTATCTTCCTTGACTTCTTGCCCCCACTGGGCAACTAAGTGTTGGACCCCAAAATCGTGTTTCTATAAAGGTTTCTCTGGCAGGCCCCAACCCTCCAGGCCTCCCAAGGAGAATTCCAGAACTAGAGGGAAGGGGGAGGGGAGGGGTGCACCACAGTGCAGACCCACCAGCCATTTGCCTAGATTTCCCCTCCTTGTTAAGTGAGCCCACCTCTCTTCTGTGTTTGAAGTGCACATAAAAGAGACCAGAAGTTGTGAGTTTTCAGAAATTGGCTCTGTCCCCTCACTCCTGGAACCTCAGTCTCCATCTCGGAACAATGGGGTCTGACCTCAATATTCCCATAGGTCTAACACCAAAGACATCCAGACTGGGCCCCAAATCCAAAAGCTCCAAGTGAGAAGTCTCAGCCCCCTCATCTCCCTATGACTGCATCTCCCCCTCCCCCAGTGACCTGGATTCCCATGTACCTAATTTTATTCTCATTTTCATCAGTGATAATCTTTTTTTTTTTTTTTAAAGATTTTATTTATTTACTTGACAGACAGAGATCACAAATAGGCAGAGAGGCAGGCAGAGAGAGTGAGAGGGAAGCAGGCTCCCTGCTGAGCAGAGAGCCCGATGTGGGACTCGATCCCAGGACCCCGAGATCATGACCTGAGCCGAAGGCAGCGGCTTAAACCACTGAGCCACCCAGGCGCCCCTCATCAGTGATAATCTTTACAGTGACTCAAATTCAAAGCATTCCGAGGATCCCCAGAGAGCAATTTCCCTCTCACTCCCTCCCTCCACAGGATTACCCTCTCAGATCCCCCCATATTCTATGCATATCGGAAGCAAATATGCATAGCATATTCTAGGCTAATTGTGCATTTTCCTTTTTTTTTTTTTTTTCTTCTAACCTGGAAGTTTATCTTTGTACCTGAATCTCCAGTATTCCCTTGTTAGGACCAACCACAATTCCTTTTAACTCTGTCCTGAACGGTTAGGCTGTTTCCAGCCTTCCATTCTTAGCTCTGACATACCGGGTTGAACATGTGTAAATGTATCTGTAGAATAGGCACCTGGAAGTAGAATCATTTGGTCAAGGGCGATGCTGTTCTAATATGACCCGATGTCCCCCTTAGAGGTGGGGCTTATTGCCACCGTCAGCTGGGTAAGGGAGGCCCTCCCAGTTCCAGTTTTGACTTTTGGCCACCTGATGGGGAAAATGCTTTTCTCTCCCAACCAAATGGTTTTAATTTGCTTCTTACTATGAGGCTGAGCATCTTTTCACAGGGTCAATGGCCATTCCCTTTTCTTTTCTAGGAACTAAGTCAAATCCTTCAGCCCGTTTTCCCACTGGATTGGGTTTTCTTGTCTGTCTTAAAGTTCTTTATTTCTTAGAGATATTAGCCCATTGCCATGAGTTGCACATATTTTTTCCAGGTTGTCACCTGGATTTTTGACTTTGTGGGTCAACACAGGAGATAATTTCTTTCAGCCTAGTCTTGGGATTTATGTCATTCCTCGGTTTTTCCCACTCTGATTATCAAACTGTTTGCCCTGGTTTCTTTCAAGACGTCATGTAAACTTGTTTTCACATTGATGTTTTTGCTTCTGGAATTTCCCGTGTCACGTCTGAGGTATGGCTCCATCTATTTTTAAATCTTTTTTTCTTCTTAAGTAGGCTTCATGCCCAAGGTGGGGCTTGAACTCACTACCCTCGGAGAGTCACATTCTCTGCCAACTTAGCCAGCCAAGTGCTCCTGATCCATTCTGATTATAGACACCAACTGTCTGTCCCCTCACCATCTGCAGAATTATTTAACTTACTCCACTGATGAAATGCCACTTCTATTCTAAATGAAATCTGCTTTGGACTTGGGTACAGAAGCTCTTGATTCTGTTTCCCTGATGGGTCCCTGCTGGATTTCATTTGTAACAGACAGAGATTGTTTGCACACTGCCTGGCACCTGGGGGTAGCCTGCCAACAAGGGAGAAACTTGTCCTGACTCTCCCTGGGCCGTCCCTCCTCCAACTAATCCCTAGGGCCCTCAGTTTCCCCCACAGCCTGCCTTCCCACTTGCCAAGTGTCCACCTTTCTGGTCTTGCCATCTTGGAGGGACTTTGCCTATTGTGTCCATTAGACAGCCTGGAAGAGCACAAGGACCTCAGATGTCCAGAGGATCATGTGGACAAAGTGTTCTCATAACACACGGATGCTGTCAGCAATAAACAAAAAAGCTGCAACAAATTCCTAAGTTTTCAACTTGGCTTATGAATTAGGAACTCTGGCTGGTGCCGGATCCCTCCTCCCTTAACTCCAGCTATGGAGGCAACGCCCATCTGCAATGGTCATTTTAACTGTTATTTTATCATGAGATTCCCAAAGATGGTATGAATTCCAAGGTGTCCTAGACCTTCTCGAAGATAGGGGAAAAAGCAATGCGATAATATTCTTGTTTTATAAAATAAGGCCATTTCCATCTTTTTCAGAGAGAAGTAAAAAGACCCTTTGGGTTGAATTCTTTTCGACTCTTTTTTTTAAAATTCCAGTGAATACCCAGGCTTGAACCCCAACATTGGGTTTGGAGGGAAAGGGAACCAGGAGCCAGACCCCATCCAGGGAGCACAAAGCTTTGGAGAAGAATGTAATAGAATCCACCAGCCAGAAGGTGGGGCTGATGCGACTCGGGTGACATTGCTCCTCCGTGTCCTTAAGAGGAAGGAGGCAGGGGAGCCTGAGTGGCTCAGTGGGTTAAAGCCTCTGCCTTCGGCTCAGGTCATGGTCCTGGGGTCCTGGGGTCCTGGGGTCCTGGGGTCCTGGGATCGAGCCCCATATTGGGCTCTCTGCTCAGCAGGGAGCCTGCTTCCCTCTCTGCCTGCTTCTCTGCCTACTTGTGATCTCTGTCAAATAAATAAATAAAATCTTAAAAAAAAAAAAAAAAAAGAGGAAGCAGCCAGATCAGAGGTGGAAGAAGCTTCCGAACCTCAGCCCTCTCCATTGAGACCTTCTTAGAACCTCTAGCCCTCTTGGACAACACACAAAGGACAGCACACAAACAGGGCCATAATACTTTTTGACAAGAGGTGAGTGGCTCTGAGCCTTTGAACCCCGCCCATCCACAGGGCTCCTCCTCTGAGAGCAAAGGATGAATGAGAGTTGTGTACTAAGAAAGCTCTGGAAAGAAGCCATTTCCAGGAATAAATCCTTCAGGGATGGGGTGATTCCTTAGTGAGTTGCCACCAGTCAAAATAGAACACAGCTACGAGGTAGGAAAAGAGTTCAGTCATTACAGCCCCTCTATTGCGATTTCAAAGTGTAGAGAAGGATCAAGTAGGTGTTGACTGAAGGATGCCAGTGATCGTGAGTGGATTTTTAAAAAAAGCCAAAGAAGAACACGAAGGGTGTGAATTTATACAAGGTTAACATCTGAGCCATGTGGAGTCACTATAATAATGTATTTGCCAGACAAGCAAGACAAGGGATATTTAGAATACATGCATTGAATATTGATAGAGAAAAGGACATTTTTCAGAGTAAGCTACGACTTTACAGATATCATATAAAATAGGACTTCATACAAAGAAGAGAAGATGGGTTGGGGTGGGGTAAAGAAAACACGCGAACAAATAGCTAATAAGTTGCCCTGTACCTAGGAATAAACCCAAGATGTACAGATTTCTAGAAAACAGACACACTGGGCGGGGGGTGGGGGGTGTCACCGAAGGACTAAATAAAATGGAGAGACCATTTATTGGAACGATGTGACTTCACCCCAGTCTGGTTTTTGACTCAACTACAGTCCCACTAGAAATTCCCACATTTCAGTGGAATTTGAGAACCCAATTCTACCTTAGATGTGTGAATCCAGAGGACCGATAGGAGCCAAAACCTTTTCTTGAAGAAGACACAAGGTGGGAGGACTTGCTTTCCCCATGACAAGGTTTGTTACGGTGTCCTGTAATCAAGGCAAAGTGAAATCAGCCTGGGGGCAGACAACAGATGGATGGAAAGAAGAAAAATCCCGGAAGTAGAGCTCTCCACACACAGAGCTGATATATGACTGGGGACACACTGAAATCTACGTGAAGGGAAGCACTGTTCAATTACAGGTGCTTGGCAGCTGACTGCCAAACCACGCGGGCAGAAAGATCAAACTGGATTCCTAGTTCACATGCACACACAAATCAGTTCCCCGGGAAATAGAAGCTATAAAGAAAAGATCACAACGACTTTAAAGTAAGATGATGTAAGAGAACATCATCTTACTGATTCCTAAAAGGAGATACACAAAGCACACATGACTAAGGAAGAAATGGACACACTGGACTCATATTAGTAAAACACCATGAACAGAAGGAAAAGCTGCACAGCTTTTGCAACTCATGTGATTGACAAAGCGCTCATCTCCAGAACGTATTTTTTAAAAACTCCTACAATAGACAATAGACAACCCAATAAAAAATTAGCAAAGGACCTTAGCAGTCCCTTCACAAAGCAGAATATCCAAATGGAAAAGGTGCTTGACCTCAGTGGAAGACGGGGACCTGCGATGAAGGCCACCACAAGATACAACTAACCACCCACCACGCTGGCTGTCATTAACATGCCCACAGTCACGCTCCTAAGGATGCATCCAAAGAAACTCGTGTCTGGACACAAGATGTCCACCAAGAATAGAATGGATAAATAAACTGTGGTGTATTTCTAAGCTATGGCTACACATGTCACCATGGATGATCTCGCAAGTGTAGGATGCTGAGCGAAAGATGCAAGATACAGGTAATACAAACTCATTTAAAGTGCAAAAATAGGGAACACCAACTTCGCAGCTCAGAGGTCTGCGCCCGGCCGGTGCAGCTGTGATGGTGGTCAGGAGACCATTCCTCTCACCGTCAGGACTGTGATGTCCCTGGTGAGGAGGGAGGGCAGAGACTGGAACAGGCGCCCAGGGGTGGTGATGGGGTCCTGTGGCGGTAATTTTTTTCCTTGCTGTTCACAAGTCTCTGTGTTATGTTTGTTAAACTGTTATGCATTTTTCTGTGTGTATGTTGTACTCCAATCATTAACGCACACACACAGAACAGAGGGAAGACCACAGCCAGCATACTGTACAGAGAAGCTGCCCAACAGTTATATCCCTCTGAGACCTTGTCCCCACTGTGGGCCGTGCCAAGGGCTACCCCACCCCCCGCTTTTGCTGCCTTTCCCTGGCCCACCCCCAGCCTCCCTGAGCTTCCTGCTACTGGGGTTCTGCTAGTGTTCGGGGTGGGGGGCTTTTCCCCCTCTCCCTCTTTCTCCTCACATTTCCCTGGGAAGTTTTTCCATCCCTGGAGATGGAAACCTTCCAGGACCCCCCTCTGCACACTTGAACTGCTTGTCCCTTTTGGGGTCCTCCGGCACAGGCCATGACCCCCCACCCGCACAGCCGCAGAAGGCCCCAAGGTGGGACTTGGAAGAAGGCAGTGTTCTGTTGAGCCCCCCCCCCGCCCCCATCCAACATCTTGTGCACTGGCTCTGAGCCTTGAGTCCACACCGGTGAATGCGCTGGGGTTGTCCGCTGTGTTCATGGGGACTTCCTGCGGTCCACACTGGCTTCTGGCCCTGATTGTTCCCCACAGTGCTCTGGTGCTGGAAGCGGTTGAGGGTTTGGCTTCTAATTCCTGGTGAGAGGCTTTCTTCTCCCACAGGAGCGGGGTCCGTGTCAGGGTCTGGCCTTGGCAGGCCTCAGCAGGTGGCCCAGGCCAGGACTTTGGAGGGCAGTCCCAAGCTCATAGCTGTGCTTTTTTAATGAGCGAGGCCTCCCCAGGCCTGGGCTGCTGGGGTTTGGTGAGCAGAGGCAGGCCTCCCCGGTGCTGGGGGTTGGGTGTGAGTAGTCTCAGGTCAGTCATGGGCAGCCACTTCCAACTGCATAGTGCCTGGGAGTCTAAAGGCCCGATGCACCCACGGAAGGGTTTGTTCACAGACGGATGCATTCAAAGGAATCGGGGCCCTTCAGAGAATATGCCACTTTCTTTCACTCAGATAGAAAGGCAACTCTGAAATCACTGCACACCCCAAAGCTAGCAAGGCCATGCAAAACCTTGTGCTGGGAGCTGTCTGTCCCAGGCAGTCAGGTTTTCTCAGAAGATCCAGAAGGAACTGGAATGGTTTGAAAAACATGCCACAATCTTACTCTCAGAACAGAAGCCGTGGAAAATGAGAGAGACTGGTTGGGGAAGAGGAATGTCCTCAGGGTGTGAGGTATCAGGAGACAGGCAAGTCCTCTGTTAAAAAGGGAGGGTGGAGGCTTGCAGAAGAGGTGAGACCTCCCTCCCCCTCCTCCTGCCACTCCCCTCCCCAGGCAGCACCACCCCACGCCCCCTACCACCAACACACACCCACCAGGGAGCCAGGTGACCCAGAACACTCTTGAGGGGTTGGCCCATGCTGCCAGCAGGAGCTCCGTTAAGATCTAGAAGCCATCCCATGAGCCCAGCAGCTCTGAAGAGGCCATAGAGGATCTGAGCAAATTCAAGGACAGAAGATCAACATCAAATACTGAGATCTGGCGTGCGTTTGGCGGGGGGTGGTCTGGGGATGGCTCAGAGCCTTAGGGAGTATGTTTTAAAATATATGGGATGGGTTCAAGGAAGGTTCTGCTGAGCCCTACCTCCCACATTGGGAGGCAGACCCAGGCATCAGAGGCGAGCTGCCGGCAGAGAGGTGGCTGGCTGGCTGGCATCTCCCTGCGTGGAGCCATGGGATTGTTTAAACAGTGCATATTTGTGACAAACTCGAGATTGAGGTTTTGGTTGTTTTTTTTTTTTTTTTTTTCTGTCTGTTGCCACGGGAGACCCCAAGAGACAATGTCTAGAGGAATAGGTCAGAAAAAGTAAAAGTTTAGACTGGGGAGCAGAAAGGAAAAGGAGGGAAGGCACTGGAAGGCAACAAAAATGGTTAGCCCTCTGTATTGTGAACCAAAGGGATTTTAAACCAGTGCCAGAGCCCACACAGTGCCATCCTCCAGCCGCCAGCCATAAACAGTGTGAGGAAACACACAGTGGAGACAGATCCTGGCTCCCCAGAAGCTGTGTTGCAGAAACAAATGCCACTCGGGGCTAGAAGCAGCCCAAATGGAGGACAGCTAGTGTCCTGAGAACCAATGGGGCAGAGCGGTGACTCCCTGGCCCTCAGTTCTGGAACCTGTTCCACACGGAACATACCCACATGGGCAGAGAGTTCAGCACTGGACAGAGCCCAAACTTGGAACCCGTATCATGAAGCAGAGCTCAGCACTGAGCACACAGGGAAACGGAAATGACAAGGTCTCCTACTGGAAGAAAGAAATTATAAATGAGACCCAGTGAAGTGGCACAGATGTCGAGGAGGAGGGGGAGGGGGAGGGGGAATAGGAGGAGGAGGGTGAAAGTTGGTCCCTTGCCCACCACGTTGGGTGGGCAAGGGTAAAGATAACTTCCCACTCGGTCCAACTCCCAGGGCATGGCGTCTGGGCTATCATTCTCTTTTCATCCACTTTCCATCAGCTGCTGGGACATTTCTACCAGGGTCTTGAGGCAGTGGGAAGAGGTACCTACACGGGATTGATCACTGGATGCTGGGGACAGCCAGCAGCCCGCAGCCTGCCCTAGGGATGTCCCTCTGGAGGGCTGGGCTATGAGGGTGTCACCACCTACTTCATCCAAGTAACTCAGGGTCTTTTAAAAGCTCAGCACAGGAGAGAGGCTAATTAAAATGCTGGGATATGGAGAAGGACCCTATTCCCGGAGCCACTCCGCCCTGGCGTGCCTGCTGGGGCGGTGGGGTGGCCCGTCATGGAGCCTCAGGCAGTTAAGGGCTTTGGAAAGGGTCTTTGAAAGCCAGTTAGGCTCTCTGTGAATTGCTTCCGGCTTTCATCCTTTGCCCTTAAGACTTCAGTTTTTATTTCTTTGAACTTGAAACTAAAAGGGCAAAGGAATTTATTTTTTGATTTGAATTTCACCCTAGGAAATTCATAATGAGAGAGGTCATTTCTATGTTGACTTTTTTACTAGAGTATCTTTGTCATTTCATCTCTTTGCACAACCTCTGAGCCACATTTGGACTTTGAGATTGGACCTAATTTAGGATGGGAAAGAGTAGGGAGAGGACTCTTAGTTTGGGGTCCAGTGTGGCCTTGGCAGTTCACTAATGCTGGGTTCTCACCCCTCCTTAGGCGTAGGAGGGAGAATCTAAACTAAACCCCCAAGTCAGGAGTGGATGGAATGGGTCATGGCCTCTCCATCCCTGGGGGGCCTTTTCACTCCCCACCCAGCCTCACCCCCCATTCTGCTCCGCAAGCAGCAGCTATATCATGGACCCATGAATTTGGTCAAAGAAAGTGGACCAATTCAATTCATCTTCTTCTGGTCCCCTCTTGGGGTCTGGCCTGTCTTACCACGTGGGTACCAGAGGTGACTGCTCTCTGATCGGGGGTGAAGCAGAGCAAGCCAGCTTGTGAAAGGCTCTCTCCATCACCCCAGAGCCCGAACAGGTGGCTGGGGAGCAGCTCTCCCACTCAGCCCCAGGTGTCCCCACACTCCATGTGTTGTCTGTCTGGCTTCCTCCTTTTTTCTCGATGTTGCAGTTAGTTTCTGCTTTGCTCCCCTGACCTCTGTCAGCCCATCCCCAGAACCGTCCTATACCCATTTTCTCAGCTGGAAATGAATCCCAAACTATCACTGCAGGTAAGCTTTCTTGTTTTCTAAAGGGCTCGCTCTGTACACACTGGAAGAGGCAAGATAGGTTCGATAGTGGAGGCAGTCTGGGAGAGCCGGGAGGGGATGAGAAGAGTTAGCACCAGGTATCATCTGGAGGAAACTCAACCAGGGAAACAACCGAGCAGGCCTGCAAGGGACGAGAGTGCCTTGGAACCACCTTGCAGCTGGGTCCTAGGACAGTGGCGACATCTGGATCTGTGGGCACAGAGACTGAAATGATGCCTGGTCCAGCCATCGGGCCTCCCTGCCATGGTCTCTGCTGAGGTCCTCCCACATGCACTTTTTTGGGAGGTGAAGAGAGTTCCTCATTCTGGTCTTCTGCCTCCCCTGGTCCCTTTCCCTGTAGACCCTTGCAGAAGCAAGCTGGGCTACTCCAAGCAGCTGGGATCTGGCTAGACCAGAACAGCAACTCCTCAGTCTTCCAGGCTTCTCCAAAGGACTTTGGCCGATCTGGGCTCAGGCCCAGGAGTGCCCACAAACTGAGCTCAGAGTTTCTGACTTTGCTGTCATTGCTCTCTCTGGGAGTGCCCACCTGCACCAGGGTGTGGAAGGCTGTCAAGCAGGGCTAGTCCTCCTAAGGCAGGGTCAGCTTTGAGTAAAGGCTAGGGTGATTTCCCCAAAGAGGCAAGGCCCAGGCCTGGGTCTAGGGTCGCTGACTTCTATTTTCCCCTCTTTGGCCAAAAGAATTATAAGAGTATCCTGTGTGAGCAGTCTTTCCCAATTTCCCAAGCAATTTCCCCAGACATTACCTCGTGTTATCCTCACAACAACCCTGTGAGGTAGGTCTTAGGAGCTCTACTTTAAAGGGGAAACTGGAGCCCAGAGAGGTCAAGTAGGAGGCTTTCCCCAGGATTACACAGCAAGTTAATGGGCAGGACAGTGGTGGGGCACAGCAGCTGGGACAGAGCCCCCCACCCCCGCCCTGCAACTTTGTACCCTCCTCCCACTGCCCTTCCTTCGGAGCCACTGCCTTTTCCTTTTTTCCAGTTCCTTTCTTCTATGCTTTTTCCCTCCCGTTTTCCCTCCCCTGCTGATATGTGTTTTTTATACTTGTGGATGAGTTGTCTACAGCACCATTCAACAGTCCCGTTTCAGGACAGGCAGGGAAGAAGGGAGCTGGCATGGGATTCTGAAAAGACTGGGACCCTAACTGGCTTTTCTGGCTCCCACCCTTTAGCCTTTCAGGAAGAGCACCTGTGGCTCAAAGTCGGCTTGACCACCTACGTGTGTGCGAGAGAGAGCAGGGAGGGCTCAGCAAGGAGAACACTGCTCAGCTGAGGACTAAAGGACCCTCTTCTTGTCTGGGGGAGGGTTCTTTGAGGTGGGGTGGGGGTGGGGGTGGGAGGGAAGGTCAAATCCCAGGAAATTCCTGCTGTGCGTGTTTGGCAGGTGACTGGGGTAGGGCGGCTTCTATGTCAACACAAAAAGCCAAAATTAAGAGTAAAGCAGCCAGTTCCCAGGATTGTTCAAAAATTTATGCTAGCTTCCCTTGAACTCTCCAGGGGCTTAACCCTGAGCCACACACAGATGCAGTTACTTGGAGTAGAGGTGGTAAAGGTCAGGGCCTTTGTTTGCCCGGAGAGGGGCCCCAGCAATACTTTCAGTGGTCATATGTGTTGGGAAAATTTGCAGAAGTTATTTTTCCAGCTTGGCGGAGGGCCACTCACTCTTTCTGTTGCAAATTCTGTCACACATGTCCTGTGGGAGGAGCTGTGAGTTTTTCGAGTGTGGCTAAGGCAGGAGAGGGGAGAGCAAGGTGAAATTCGGGGGGGATCCTTAATGGATGGGTTGAGAGGGCTTATTTATGTGCTTTGAAGTCAATTGTGGATCTACTTAATTACAGCTGTCTTAGCCTATAAATGGCTTCCAGGGACACTTTCTGACAAAGGAAAGATGGAATTATCTTTCTAGTCACTCTGTAGGAAATATTACAAAATTGTGGTCAGGTAAAGGTAATGGGCTCTCGAAAAGATATGGGAGTAGGGAATATTTTAAAGCTGAAGGTGTGCCTGGCAGTTAATAAAAAGGTCTGGGTATTCTTCTTGACTCTGTGTTTGTATTCGTTTCTCAAATTAGTAATTTCTTTTCTCGAGCTACCTGATTGCTTCACATAAAAAAGAATCGCTTGGCGCTTTGAGTGAGTGTGCTGACTGTGGGTTAATCCCACTGACTGTTCATCCTCCTGTTCCAACCACCTCTTCACTTATGGCTCAATATCCCCCAGTGCTTATTGAGGAGCTATTCATGAAGCCCCAAACTTTCTGCGCAGCTCTGTTCTCATGCCATGCCATCTTCTGCTCTCGAGAACTCACAGCCCACTGAACGTATTTAAAGCTTACCGATTCCCTACAGATCATCAGCCCCAAGCCACACGTGGGGAAACTGAGGCCAAGGCCAATGCTAAGGCTAAAGGAGGTGACAGTATTCAGTGACAGCATGACACGAGGGGTGAGGTCAGGGCATTTGGTGAGGTCAAGATAGCTGCAGTGCTTTGTCCCAAGGTCATTCCAGTTGGTGACAAAATAACGGTCTCTAACAGATTCCCAGCCCAGGCTCCTCCCCCACAGCGGGGACCTCCTTCAGGAGCCAGAAATGCCTTGGTTTCTATGCTTTCATTCACAGGCCATCTTAGCTGTACATAAGCAGGGAAGCTGAAATGACTTGCCCAAGATCACTCAGCTAGTAAGTGACAGATCCAGGTTTCAAATCCAGGATTCTGGACTCAGCAGAGCCAGGGAAAGTGAGGGCAAATACACGGGCAGCTGATGAAGCTGAGCTGGCCCTCCTGGCAAATGGGGCGGTGAGAAGAGCAACAGCAGGCCACAGACTGAACAGGTCGATTCCAGCCCCTTCTTTCCCCAGTGTCTCCCCAAGCCATGTGGCCGGAACTTTCTGGTACTATATCCTTGCATTTGAGCCCCTCTCCCCCCGCCTCCCCCCTGCACACACACACACCCCCTTTAAAGGCACTTTTGGTGTCTTACTAGGTCTCTAACAGTCTAGGAGGGGGCAGAGCTGTGTTTGATTTACAGATGACAAAAGAGCCTGAGAAAACTTTGGGAGTTCAATAATCTCCCCAGTGGGATGTTCCCTGGTGTAATCAGAAGTAATGAGACACAAGCACAGGGCCATTCACCTAATATCCTAGCCAGTTCCATACAGAAACGCCCGCCATCATCCTCCCTGAGGGAGGAGGGCTGAGACCCCAGGGCACTCTGGCAAAGGATGAACAAAGCATGAACAAATGACAGGTGGAGGGGGAGGTCAAGCCCAAAAAGTGAGTCCCATGCAAAGTCTCCCTGTTGACAAGAATTGTGCTAGGGGTCTTCTCCTGAGCCCCTAGTCTCGGTCCACTTGGTCCACCACACTCAGAATCCCTGAAGTGGGAAGGGGTATTCATGACACAGATTTCTCAGTTTGTCTAGTTCTCACCAAGCTAGGTCCCTACAGTGTTCTCTCCCTCACCTCCCACTGGCATCCCTTCCTTGCACTGCCACTGTTCCATTTGACCCTTCCTCTTTCTTACATGGGAAGAGAAGTCTCCCAAAGGTAAAGGTAAGTCTCGGGGTGACTCTCTGCTTTAGGCACCGGTAAGAGCTGTGGTCAGACTTCCAGCTCCATGTGAAAGCAACCTCTGAGGTCTCTTCCTGCTCCAGAACTAGGCTCTTGATTCAGGTCAAAAGAGCTTTTTAAAAATTCTCCCCTATATGCCCCGCCTGTCGTGGCCAGTGCGACAACACGACGAGGGTCGAGAGGGTATGAGGATGGTGAGACGAAGACGAGCTGCAAAGAAATGAGGACAGGAGGGGCAAAGTGGATGATGTCCAAGCAGTGTCAATTTTATTCAAGGCAGCAAGGCATTATATAGCCAACAGTAACTATTTTTAAATAATTACGAAAGAACTTGCTACATGCACATAAAACCCTCCAGGCTTCCCCATTATTTCTCAGGCTCTAAATGCAGACCCTCTAACGCCAGTGGTCTCTGTCTTCAGATAACTCCTTAACCAGATACACTGACTTCAAAGTGACTCAAGACATGGTTCATGATCCATGCAAGCACAGCACAATCTTACAATGGTGCAGTTTATGGCCCGTGTAAGCACAGCACAAGCCCACAATGATTTATTGACCAGGCCTGTTTTGCCCACTCCAGATAAGCACATGCGGGCAACCACGTCAGCGAGTCTTAGGATCCATAGCTCAGGCCCTTTCTCAAGTGCTGCTCAACTTTTCCACCCGTGAGGTTATTAGCCCCTGGGCTTCTAGGAGGCGCGAGTTGGGGCCTGGTTTGGTCTCTTGACTCTAGTCCAGCCCGCGGCTGCCTACACCCTCCCCACTTTCCCTGACCACTCACTGTTTCCCTACCCCTTCCGAAAATTAGTAGGAGTCGTTTAGGGTTTGTTCCACGATTGGGTTTATGAGGCTGCGGAGTGATGCCATGGACTCATCTTTGCCGGGAGACCTCCTCAGCTCAGTGTCTTCCATTGCCCTTTCCCCCTCCACACTTTCTCATTGAGTCCACCCCTCCTCAAGCCTTCCTGTCCTCCCTTCTCCTTCCTTCTTTCCCAGACCCTGCTCAGTTCTTCCCCCTCCACACTCACTCCATCTGAGATTCTGGACTCCAGCTGAAGGCCTGGAGAGGCTACTTTCCCTCCCTGGTGGGCACAGCGGCAGTCTCCTACCCCTGCCTTCTGCCCAGGGTCTGAAACAGTCTGGGGCCCCCACACCCTTCCCTTCCTGCCTCAGAGGCCCCCAGTACTAGGCATGCTTCTGTCTCAGGTGGTTTTCCTGCCCCTTCCCTCCAGACTTGAGGGATGCCGGGCAATAACCGAGACACTAGGCGCCCTAAGGCGGCCCTGGGCACAGTGGCAGGTGGGGTCACCTGAGCCTAGCGGCCCCTGAGCGCCTGCCCGCCGGTTGCCAGCGTTGCCTGTTGCCAGAGCAACCCGCCCACTACCGGCCACCGGCCACGGGCCACCACCCGCCCCCTCCTCCCAGCCGGCTCAGCGCACCAAGTGGGCGGGGTGGGGAAGGCCGGGTCGCTCCCAGCATGCGTCGCGCGGGGGCGGGGCGGAAGCGAGAGCCCCGTGGTCCGCTACCCTAGCTACCCTGGGTTGTTTTTACTGGCCATGCCAGTCCAGTGGGCAAAGTGGTGGCTAACGGGGCCTGCGGCGGGGGCTGGAAGTGAGGCAGGCGTCCAAAGAGGAAGCTTATCTGGCTTAAATTTTATTTTTATGATGGCGTTTTTGTTAGCATCCTTATTTAAATTTATTATAAAGGATAGTGTATAAGGGACGCCTCGGTGACTCAGTAGATTAAGCGTCTGCTTTTAGTTGGGGTCATGATCCTGGGAAGCTGGGATCCTGGGATCTAGTTCCCCCAATGGACTCCTTGCTCAGCGGGGAGCTGCCTCTCTCTGCCTGCAACTCCACCTATTTGTGTGCTCCCTGACCAAAAAAAAAAAAAAAAAAAAAAAGTACAAATGATGAGGGAGCAGAAGGCTGGCTGAGGACAAAGCAAAAGCTGGCACCTTACACCCCCTCTCCCCCCACCTGGGCGACCCGTGGTGACATTCCTCAGGCACTCCTGGCTGCCCTAAAAGGAAAACAGTTAACTTGTAGAGATCACAATCCTGTTTCCCTCGGTTTACAAATGATTTATAACAAAGAAGCTGTCTTATCAATGGCCTAATTTCCGGGAGACAAGTAACTCAGTTCTTAAAGCTGTAACATCAACATCGCCCTCCCCTCCATAAAACTGAAGGAGGCTGAGGCAGAAGGAAATGTAAATTAAGTTAAATTTCTTCTAAACCTAAAGCTCATTGACAAGGTTGTGTGATAGGAGGAATGTGATGGTCCACCAGGAAACTCCCAACTGTCTTCGTGTTAGTGCCTCATTAGAGGGAAAAACAGCCTTGGCTTGAAAATAACTGGGCCTCCAGTATCCTGACAGTCTTCTTTACTGTGACAGCCCTTCTTGAACACCCCCTTTGTCCTCACCTACCCAACTCCTGTGTATATAAGTTCAGGATATCAGAGCAGCAACTCTTTCTGCCCACGGGTCCTGTCCCCGTGCTTTAATAAACCACCATTTTGCACCAAAGATGTCTCAAGAATACTTTCTTGGTCATCGGCTCCAGACCTCACCCCACCAAGCCTCATGTATATTCTAGAACTTCACAAGTACTAGTAGGCCCCTTTTACCCCCCAACTTGGGTCAGGTCCTAGCCCTTATGCCTCACCCTCTACGGAGGAAACCACACTGAGGAGTCTGGTGATAACAGCTGTGAATGTGTTTATAAGAGGGGCTCAGATCATACAACCCCAGAATATGCCATTCTGGCATATTGACTAATTTGAGTTAAAAACACTCAAAAAAGAGGCACCTGGGTGGCTCAGTGGGTTAAGCCTTTGCCTTTGGCTCAGGTCATGGTCTCAGGGTCCTGGGTTTGAGCCTTGCATGGGGCTCACTGCTCAGCAAGGAGCCTGCTTCCCCTGTTGCGGAAAATCCGAGGTGACCAAGGAAACCCAAATGGCACATGGAGAGAGATAGGAGAACACAGCTTTATTAATGCCAGCGGGCTCAGTGGGATCATTCCCAAAGACTGAGCACCGGACAGGGTTAGGAGTGAGTTTTTATGGTTACAGGCAACAGGTGATGGTAACAGGTTGTTTTCGAGGTCTCTCAAGGCCCAGAGGCTTTCCCAGTCTCTCAAGGCCAAATAGCCCTTTCACTTGGAAGTATAATCTCTGTGGAGTCAGGAGAGTGCTAAATCACCTACGGGGCTGTTTCTCTTTCTTTTCTTATTCAAACAGGACTGGGCAGCTGGTCTTTTTCTTCTTCTTCTTTTTTTTTTAAAGATTTTATTTATTTATTTGACAGAGATGACAAGTAGGCAGAGAGGCAAGCAGAGAGTGGAAGAGAAGCGGGCTCCCCACTGAGCAGAGAGCCAGATGTGGGGCTCGATCCCAGGATCCTGGGATCACGACCTGAGCCGAAGGCAGAGGCTTTAACCCACTGAGCCACCCAGGCACCCCAGCTGGTCTTTTTCTTCTGTCTCAGCAGGAGCAGCAACTTGTTATCTTATTTTAGTCAAATAGGATGGATATTTGGTCTTTCCTTGGCCTTAGCTAGAGCAAAGGGGAGCCAGGGACAGAAAGGGGCTGGAGCCGGGAGTCTCTATCCACCTCACCCGCTCTCTGCCTGCCTCTGCCTATTTGTGATCTCTCTCTGTCAAATAAATAAAATGTTAAAAAAATTTTTTTCATTAAAAAAACACTAAAAAAAACTGCAAATGCAAGAAAATTGATGTGATGTAGGCTGAGGGGGACAGTCAAGAAAGAATTCTTAAGAACTTTTTGATGCAAAAAGGTGTTTGTTTTGTTTTGTTTTTTAAGAACTTAAGGGCCCCTGGGTGGCTCTGATGAAGTTCTAGAACATAGGTGAGGTTCGGTGGGGTGCGGTCCAGAGCCGATGACCAAGAAAGAATTCGTGAGACATCTTTGGTGCAAAATGGTGGTTTATTAAAGCACAGGAACAGGACCCATGGGCAGAAAGAGCTGCCACCCGGGGGACTGAGGGGTGGCAGGTTATGTACCTCAGGGGTGGGGGGGAGGTAAGGAAAAGGGTGGTTTCAATAGAACTTTCATATGCTAAAGAGGACCTACAAGATACTGGATACCAGAGACCTTGCCATTGCCAAGGTGGTTTTGCCCTCTAGCAAGGTATTAACATTAAGATGGTTGGGAGATTTCCAAAGAATGTCACATATGTCCCACCCAGGAGTGGGGGTGGGGGAAGATTGTAAAGGGTCAGCCTTTTGCTTTGTCCTCAGCCAGCCAGCTGGCCTTCTGTTCCCTCATCAGCTCAGTTGGTTAAGCCTCTGCCTTTGGCTCAGGTTATGAGCCCAGGATCCTGGGATCCAGTTCTGAATGGAGCTCCTTGCTTGGTGGGGAGCCTGCTTCTTCCTGTGCCTGCCAGTCCCCCTTTGCTCATGCTCTCTTTCTCTCTATGACAAACAAAGCTTAAAAATTTAAAAAAAAATTTTTTTTAAAGTATGATTTTCTTTACGTATTTGAGAGGGAGGGAAAGAATGAGCATGGGGGTAGGTCAGTGAGGAACAGAGGGAGAGGGAGAAGCAGACTCCCCATGGAGCAGAGAGCTCTACTCGGGGCTGTGGAGGCCAAGAAAAACAAGGTTGTACCCACCTCAAGTCTAGCCTTGACATAAGTACAGCCATCTTTGCCCCAGCAGCCATCTTAGGTCTCCATGACTGGTAAATGACCCCTGGTTCCAGGAAGACTGATCAAAGGTTTTGAAAACAAAATTCCATACCAAAAACCAATTAGGAATAGGATAGCTTAACAGGGTAATAAATAATATCAGGAGTAGGATAGCTTGACATTGTAATAAATCATGTCAGAAATAGGATAGCTTAAAACTAATAAATCACAAGAACATAGGGCTGGTGATCATGGCCCAATCACCTACTGCCAAGTCCACCCCTAGTCTGTCTTTAAAAACTCTGACTATAATCTGGTTCGGGGTCCAAGTCCCTATTCTGTTGTGTCGGGTATACTTGGGCCCAAGCTTAAGCTTGTCGAATAACCCCTTGTGTGATTGCATCAGTGTTGGCACCTTGGTGGTCTCTCGGACATGAAAACTTGGGTGTAACAGGGGCTAGGTCCCAGGACCCTGGGATCATGACCTGAGCCAAAGGCAGATGCTTAACCTACCAAGCCACTTAGACACCCCAACAGGTGTTTTTATTAAAGCACAGTGGGCAACAGGGTCCATGGGCAGAAAGAGCTACTGGGATTGTGTTCTACATTTCTTTTTTTTTTTAAGATTTTGCTTATTTACTTGACAGAGAGCATAAGCAGAGGAGAAGCAGACTCCCTGCTGAGCCAGGAGCCTGATGGAGGGCTCCATCCCAGGACCCCAGGATCAGGACCCCAGCAGACACCCTTGACTGAGCCACCCAGGTGCCCCCTGGGATTGTGTTCTAAAAAAAGATCCATGACAGTGGTACTTTCGGTTTGGAAAGGGAAAAACACTTTACTGATGTTATAAAGATCTGATAGAAACAGAAAGGGAAATCTACACACAGATGAGGGTAACAGCAGAAAATGAGACTAGGACAAAATTACATCAAATCAGGTACTTACAACATCCAACCTCATTAGCTGGGAAAGCCCCAGTGGAAACAGCTGGGCAGGAGTCCCGACCGAGAGGCCTGGGCACAGTGTCCTCTCTTCAGGTGAGACTTCCAACTAACCATCCCCATAAAGGCCCTATTTATAGGACAAATGATGGGGTTTGAAGTCAAACATTTGTCTCCATGGCAGTTTGGAGCGAGCTGCATTTCCATGTTATCACGTTTTTACATTTTCAAGGAGACTGGGCTGTGGGAGCCTACCTCCCCTCCCAGGTCCCATGCCCAGGGGCCAGCCCAGCCTGGAGCAGGAGGGGATGTGAGGCCAAGATTTATAGCTCTTGGTGTCCAGAACAGAAGGGCCAGTTCTGACCTGGAGGCCAGACAATACATTTCTTTTTTTTTTTTTCCAGACAATATATTCCAAATAACTAGTCTCCCAAGGTCATTCAT
Source organism: Meles meles (assembly GCF_922984935.1). NCBI lineage: Eukaryota > Metazoa > Chordata > Mammalia > Carnivora > Mustelidae > Meles > Meles meles. Next base: position 30,448,605 of record NC_060077.1, on the reverse strand, counting down.
GCAGCAGGAGCCTCACAAGCAACATTCCTTAGCCTGCCTGGACCCCTGCAGGTCTGGGTGGTCAGTGTTAGTGTCCGGAGTCAACCACCCCTCAAATAGACAGAAGAAACCCACGATAATGCAAGTCACACAGCGAGGTTTATTTCCAGCTAGCTGGGGTCCAAGTATCTGCCCGATGCGGCAGGTTTCAACAAGGACCCAGAGCGCTCAAAGCTGAGGGTTTATATAGCATTTTCAAAACATCTAACTCACAGTAATGCTAACCCACTCTTACATTCCCTCGCTTAGTTGGGTATAATGAGGAATCCTGCTCATTTACGGGGAAGTTGTAGGGGTCCCCAGGAGCGGGCAAACTCTCATACTGTTGTCTTAAGACCATGAGTTGGACGGTATTAACACGACTTTGTATAAAATTAACAAGCCTACTCAAAATGCAAGGGCCAAAAGTTAAAATAAACACAAGCAAAACGGGGCACCTGGGTGGCTCAGTGGATTAAGCTGCTGCCTTCGGCTCAGGTCATGATCTCAGGGTCCTGGGATCGAGCCCCGCATGGGGCTCTCTGCTCTGCAGGGAGCCTGCTTCCTCCTCTCTCTCTGCCTGCCTCTCTGCCTACTTGTGATCTCTGTCTGTCAAATAAATAAATAAAATCTTTAAAAAAAAAAAACAAAAAACAAAAAACACAAGCAAAACAAATGGGCCAACTAAGGTAGAGACTAGGGTGGTAAACCAGGGGGACCTATTAAACCAAGCCTCGAACCAGTTTTCCTGTGCCTCTCTTTCCCTCTTCTCTTGGCTAATCCTTCCCTCACCTTAGCCATATATTCTTTTATTACCCCCGAGTGGTCAGCGTAAAAGCAGCACTCTTCTCCTAACACGGCACATAGTCCCCCTTGTTGGAGGAACAACAAATCAAGCCCTCTTCTATTCTGGAGTACTACCTTGGACAGGGAGGTGAGAGATTTTTCTAAATGACTTATAGAGGTCTCTATTCTTTCTAGATCCTCATCTGTGGCCGCCCTCAGGGATGTCATTCCTGCTCGTTGAGTAACCAGGGAGGCTATGCCGGTCCCGGTCCCAGCTACTCCTAAGCTGAACAGGGTAGCAATAGTTAGTGCAGTGATGGGCTCTCTCTTGCTTCTCTCGCTTGTGCCTCTATTCCAATGAGAATACATGTGTTCCTCGGGGTGGTAGAGGATGCAGGGCATCACAGTCACCAGGACACAGAATTCCTCAAAGGCATTAAAGACCGAGGTTGAGAGGCACGGGGTGAGGGCAGTCTTTGAACATATCCACTATCCATTATTTTTCTGGGATTAGCCACTTTGGGCCACCTTTCCAGCTAGGTGTGTTATCTATGGAAGCGCAAAGACTTTGTTTAAACTGCGGCACTTTCTGTTACCGCTCACTCGCTGCAGGGTTAGACCGATTTTACGGTCCCTCCGTGAACATTGAAAGGGGATCTCATTTGATGATACATTATAGGTGGCATTTAGCCCTATTGCTTCATAAAACGGAGGCTTCAAATCATAACATAGCCAGCACGAGGCCGTGAGGTTAGGGCTGGTGGCATTAAGGGTCTCATACATAGTATGCGTTAGTTTTCACAAGGGGTCCTCGGTGGCCTGTGTAGTAGGTGCCGGGGAGATTACAGAGGCATTAGTCTGGGGTCTTATGGTCCCGTTTGTGAGGTTTTTGTTAACTGGGTTCTTGGTAGGGGCGGGAGGAGCGGGAATAGCTTTTCGGCAGCCGGGAGGAGCCAACACCCTATTTGGACCTACTGCTCTTCGGTACTGCCTCAACCTTTAATCTGACAACAATAGTGGACCCTGCATGTCCCCCGTATTTGTAGAACACTACTCCCCATTGTTTTCCTTGAATCCAATTGTTAACCCCTTCCTGTTTTCCCTGGTCAGTGAACCGAATTCGGATCCTGTCTGAGTCTTGAGGGGAACAAGGACCTCGAAGGAGAGGAACGGCTGCCCCTCTAGGCTTTCCTGGATTAACAAAGGCCAATTGTAGGGAGTCTGGTCGTGAAACTGGCCACCTCCAATCCCCGTCATTAGAGGTGACACAGGCCCAACTCTTACAGAAGGAATATTGGACCCCCCACATTGTCGGTCCTGAGAGTGTCCCGGGCAGGCATAGAATCCATAGCTACGGGCTAAATTGGGTGCCGTGGACTTGTAATCAGGGTTGATGTCTCTGAAGCAGAAGGTTAAGTCTGGCCACCATGTGGATAGTGGGGCCACGCGGGTGGTTTTGTTGAGAGTCCTACCAGTCTCTCCATCGGTCAGGATCCATGTCTGCTTATAAGGCTGATGAGGATTGGTTTCCACGAGGTTTCTTTTCCAGTCGTTGAGCAGGGTCAGGACCAGCAGCCACTTCATCGTCGGACCGGACCGGGAGATTCGGCGCGTCCCCGAGGTCTGGAGAGTTGTAGCTTCAGGGGGTTATCAGGGTGTTGTTGCACGGTCCACTCCCTGGCTTGTCTCTGCTCCGGCGGGGTGGCCCTGTGCATGTGGGAGTGGTGAACCCAAGGCCCAATGCCATCAACCTTTAAGGCAATGGGGGTAACCAGAACAACCACATAAGGACCTTTTCATCTTTCTTCTAAGGTTTGGGACCTGTGTCTCCTTACCCATACCCAATTCCCTGGGACAATGCCATGTTCAGGATTCGGTGTGTCCCTTGTCTCATACAAAGAGTGCACCAGGGGCCAGATTTCATGCTGAACCTCCTGTAGGGCCTTCAGACTGGCCAGATAATTTGGAGCCACATTAGGGGCTTGATCCGGGAGAGTACAGACAACAAGGGGGGTGGTGCCCCATACAGGATTTCAAAGGGAGTTAATCCGTGCACATATGGGGAGTTCCGAACCCGGAAGATAGCATAGGTTAGGAGGGTCACCCAGTCCCCACTAGTCTCGATGGCCAATTTAGACAAGGACTCCTTCAGGGTTCGATTGATCTTTTTTACCTGCCCTGAGCTCTGGGGATTATATTCACAGTGCAACTTCCTATTGGTCCCCACCGCTTGGGCCAGTCCTTGTAGGACTTTGCTGATGAAATCCAGGCTGTTATCAGACCCTAAAACCTCAGGGACCCCATATCTGGGTATGATCTCTTCCAGTAATGCCTTAGCGACAACCTGGGCAGTCTCTCGTTTCGTGGGGAAGGCTTCCACCCAGCCTGAAAAAGTGTCAACCAATACCATCAAGTACTTATACCCATACCTCCCAGGTTTTACCTCAGTAAAATCCACCTTCCAGCTCTGTCCTGGTGCCCTCCCCTGTACTCTCATACCTGTTTGTAGGGGTCCCTTCCTACTGGGTTTCATAGCCTGGCACCCAACACACTGATCCACGATCTCCTGGATCTGGGTTGTTCCACACCACATCCACAGGCGCCGTCTCACCCACACAACATTCAGGATCCTTACCTGGCTGTCCAAACGGTGTCCACTGCGGACGCTAAATCCTGCAACTGTCCCTCAGAACAATGTATTACTTAAAATATAACCCATGGGAGGGGCGCCTGGGTGGCTCAGTGGATTGAGCCGCTGCCTTCGGCTCAGGTCATGATCTCAGGGTTCTGGGATCGAGCCCCGCATCGGGCTCTCTGCTCTGCAGGGAGCCTGCTTCCTCCTCTCTCTCTCTGCCTGCCTCTCTGCCTACTTGTGATCTCTCTGTCAAATAAATAAATAAAAAAACAACAAAAAAACCACAAAATATAACCCATGGGAAATTTTACTAGTTACCAAGCACATTTAGACATAGCCTAAAGAAAAACACATACTGGCAACAGGCCTTTGAGGGAGAGGATGACAGATGGCCTTGAAGCTGAGCTGCGGGGGATGCTGGGCAAGCTCAGGGCAGAACACCGCCTGCTTCATTATTCCGTTATCTCCTCTTTCTCCCCACAAAAGCACCTATAGCTAGTTAGATAAGTCCTTTGAATGTGTTTGTTCAACTATAAACTTTATACTGCTTGACCAGACATATTTTGCCCTCCTTCTTGTTTATCTACAAGGCATATGACTAATGTTTGGCCTTCTTTGGCTCTTCTGTGGGTTACTGTTTGGGTTATATTTTAAGTAATACATTGTTCTGAGGGACAGTTGCAGGATTTACTATCTGGATGGAGGTTTCTGTAATCTAGTAAAAGCGGGACTGAGGAGTTGTTCAGGGCAACAGTCTTCTTTACTGTTGTCCCCTGCTCCCTTTCTCTTGCAGCTGACTTGTTTGTGCCTCATTCTTCTGCTGTTCGCTGACCCGAAGTGGCAAAATTCTGTCCTTCAGTTGTCATGCATAATATGACACCATATGTACCCACAAGGCACTTTTTACAAATCCACAAATCCAGATACACATTTTAAGTAGCACAAAGTGTAATTATAAGCACCTTTTACACACCCTCCCCAATGGTGTAACTAATCAAATAAACTAGGGAAAGTATTCGGGCCCCTGGGTGGCTGAGTCTTCGGGTGTCTGCCTTCAACTCAGGTCATGATCTCAGCATCCTGGGATCCAGCCTCACACAGGGGACCCTGCTTCTCCCTCTCCAGCTCCCCTGTGCTTGTGTTCCCTCTCTCGCTATCTCTCTGTCAAATAAATAAAGTCTTATAACAAAACAAACCTAGGGAAAGTATTGAGTTGATCAATTTTTCATTCTCATTATTTATAAATTTATCGATTTTGTTAAAATCTTAAAATAGCACATTCATGGGATGCCTGACTGGCTCAGTTGGTTAAGCCTCTGCCTTTGGCTCTGGTCAAGATCCCAGGGTTCTGCGATCAAGTCCCACATGCGATTCCTTGCTCAGCGGGGAGCCTGCTTCTCCCTCTGCTTGCCGCTGCCCTTGCTTATACTCGTGTGCTCTCTGACAACCAAATAAATAAAATCTTAAAAATAGCACATCTGTGGGGACGCCTGGGTGGCCCAGTTGTTTAAGTGGCTGCCTTCAGCTCAGGTCATGATCCCAGTGGCCTGGGATCGAGTCCCACATTGGGCTCCTTGCTCAGCAGGGAACCTGCTTCTCCCTCTGCCTCTGCCTGCCACTCTGTCTGCCTGTGCTTGCTCTCTCTCTCTGACAAATAAATAAATAAAATCTTAAAAAAAATAGCACATCTGTGGAAGGTCATTACATTGTAACAGGAGATAATGTATAGTGGCTCTGTTTTATAAGAATTCTTCTCATAAAAGCACTTACTGTTAGAGCATCAGCAGTACCATTAACTATTTTAGAAGTTATAAAAAGAGAGGGGTGCTTGGCTGGCTCAGTTTTTTGGGCGTCTTCCTTCGGCTCAGGTGGTGATCTTGGGGTCCCTGGGATCAAGCCCTGTGCTGGGCTCCCTGCTCAGTGAGGAGTCTGCTTCTTCCTCTCCCCCTTCCCACCTTGTTCTCTCTCTCTTCTCTCAAATAAATAAAATCTTTTTAAAAAAAGAAGTTATACAAAATAACATTTCATTTTGTCTACCTGCTATTAATCCAGGTGTAGCTAAAATACTGGTTACTGGGGCAATAGTAGCAGAAGGAGATAAAACATGGTCATCATGATTGGGGTCAGGTGTATTTCTCAGGAGCACTTTCAGGAAGAGACATAAGGAGAAACAGTTTCCCTATAGTACATACACCTTGCTAATGCTTAGGAATATGATTTCTTTTAATTTTATTTGTTTAAAGATTTTATTTATTTGACAGACAGAGATCACAAGTAGGCAGAGAGGCAGGCAGAGAGAGAGAGGGGGAAGCAGGCTGCTGACCAGAGAGCCCGATGCCCGGCTTGATCCCAGGATACTGGAATCTTGACCTGAGCTGAAGGCAGAGGCTTTAACCCACTGAACCACCCAGGCGCCCCAGGAATATGATTTTTTTTTTAAAGATTTTATTTATTTGTCAGAGAGAGAGCGCGCGGGCGTGCACAAGCAGGGGGAGGGGCAGGCAGAGGAAGAAGTAGGCTCCCTGCTGAGCAAGGAATGGGCTGCGGAACTCTGTCCCAGGACGGGATCATGACCCCAGCCAAAGCAGATGCTTAACCAACTGAGCCACCCAGGTGTCCATAGGAATATGATTATACAAGAGATTTCCACATAACCAGGACCATCCAAAAGGCAATAACAAAGTGTGGACCGTACATATAAGAGGTATGATTGCAAGTAGAAGGAATTGTAGAACAATTCATATATATACAATGAGAAGTATATGGAAGGGGAGGTGGTACATTTGCATTAACAATTGATAATGGAAAATATAGCACCACTGAGGTGTAAGAATTTGCTTAAAGAGGTTCCTATGCCAATATTTTGTCAAAATAGATCTTGGGGACTATTTCCTTTGAATATACAAAATGAGCTAAGATTTAACACACTCGTTGCCAAGTGTAATCAGAAACTGTTTCTCCCTTAAAGGGACAGTGCAATTTTAAATACACTGTTACAAATATAGATGCTTGTTTAAAACAGACATCAGTGGGGTCTGCTTTTACATATGTAGATTCACTGTCATCAGACAAAGTTATGGCTCTTAATCCTACAGAAAAATTATGGTTGGGGTTCCTGTGTGGCTCAGTCATTAAGTGTCTGCCTTCAACTCAGGTCATGATCCCAGGGTCCTTCTTGGGATTGAGCCCCACATCAGGTTTCTTGCAGCAGGAAGACTGCTTCTCCCTCTCCCTCTCCCACTCCCACTGCTTGTGTTCCATCTCTCGCTGTGTCTCTCTCTGTCAAATAAGTAAATAATTTTTTTTTAGAGATTATATTTATTTGACACCCAGAGATTGAGAGAGAGAGAGAGAGAGAGAGAGAGAGAGAGAGAGATAACAAGTAGACAGAGAGGCAAGAGGCAGGGAGAGAGGCGGGGGAGCAGGCAATGAGCAGAGAGCCCCATGCGGGCCTCCATCCCAGGATCCTGAGACCATGACTGGAGCCAAAGGCAGAGGCTTTAACCCACGGAGCCACCCAGGTGCTCCAAATAAAATCTTAAAAAAAAAAGTAAAGATTATGGTTATCCTGATGAGGGTGGTCAGTGAGCTTATGGGAAACGTCTGACATGTTTTGGGGAATAAATCTCATGTCCGTTATGGTACCAGCATATCAGTCCTACAGGTAAAGGACATCTGGCCCAACAGGACAGGATCAATGGCTGTCCTGCTTCAGTGGAGATAGCCTCAGGCTGAGTCTGCAGGATACAGGTAGATTGTGTCCAGGTGATGGGAAAGCACAGTATCCAAACCCGTATCTATGATCATGGAGGGAAACATACATTAAAGGAACATGATACAATTTTTCATGGCCAGAATACATTGCTATTACTGTAGCATCTCCTCCTTGAGCAGTTACTTCAGAAGGAGTGGCATTGCTGTGGGTGGCTTTGTCACCCAAGCCTTTGCCACTGGTTTCTAAGCAGCGCTGGAGCCAAACCCCTTAGCTCCCCTCACCGTAGTGAGGGCAGGAGCAGAGCCAGATTCCACAGCGGTCTTCATTAGCGCAACAATACTAACTGTCCGTGTAGATTATATTTTTGTATTCAAAGAGGTTGCCCTCTAGAATTGAGTAAAATGACCTTTATCTCTCCTTGATAATCAGGATTATTCCTCTTAATATTCGTATTTCTCTTAGCACCAATCCTGAATGCCCCATAATTAATCCAACTGTTTCGGTGGGGCAATGAATCCCTATGCCGGTCGGCACAGTTCATTGAATTACAGCTTACTCATGCTTCTTTCATGGAATGAAAATCTAGTCCAGCAGACTCGTGGCGGGGGGGGTGCTCTGTAAGATAATTTAGTGTCTGAATTAATATTCCAACATATTAAGGCTGGCTGTAATAATTTTGTCACATTGCTTATTTGCAAATTAGGGGTCTTCATTTGCCCTAATGGAGTTGCATTTTGACCAACAGATCTATCTTTTGAGATTTTTTAAAAAAAGATTTTTATTTATTTGACAGATGGAGGTCACAAGTAGGCAGAGAAGCATGCAGAGAGATAGCAGAGAGCCGGATGAGGGGCTCAATCCCAGGACCCGGGGACCATTACCTAAGCCGAAGGCAGAGGCTTTAACCCACTGAGCCACCCAGGTGCCCCTCCTAATTTTCTTAATTGTTGTTTAAGATTCTACTTGTCCATTCCACTGACCCAGCTGCCCAGGGGGTAATAGGGAATATGATGAATCCATACACTATTATAGGAGGCAGGAAAGGCTTTCACTAACTTACCTGGAGAACGGGAACATTATTACTCTGGATCTGAATAGATACACCATAATTCACTATAATAGTCTCTAAAGTCTTGACAGTGTTATGTTGAGTGGCATGGGCAAATACACAAGATATTAAATATCCCGAGTAAGTGTCCACTACCACACGGATACATTGATAACTCCGGAAGTGGGGTAATGGCCCCACATAATCTATTTGCCAAATTTGGCTGGGGAAGTCTTCCCCGTTGTATGGTCCTTTGTACTGTTGTGGAATTTCCCGTCTTTGCCAGATCCGACAAACTGGACGTTTTAACATGGTTTCTTGTACAGCATCCCGGGTGATGGGTATCCCAAGGTCCTGGCCCACCTTTGAGTAGCCTGCTTTCCCAAACGCTGGTTTTTCTCCTGAGCCCGTTGCGCCAATCTGGTGTATGCCATTGGATCAACTGTGTTTCTCGGTTACCTGTTACTTGGGCTAATGAGTCTGCGACTTTGTTTAAGGTCCGCTCTGCAAAGGTAAGCTCACTGGGATCATCCCCATGGAAGACAGTCATTTTAGTATTTTGGGCCCATTGCCAAACGTCTTCTATAGGGGTGTTCCCCAGAGATCTCCTGGCAGGGCTTCATCAGTGTTTTTCTCATCGTGACATCCATATCATTAACCCATTAGCCACTGACCAGGGTAACACCCAATGTCAGGGTGACACTATTCCCTTTGTTCTTGACTTAAGACTTGGTAAACAACATAAAACTCTGCATATTGACTACTCATCCCATCTCCATGTGGTTGTGACTTTTTTTTTTTAAAGATTTTACTGATTCATTTGAGAGAGCACAAGATGGGGTGCAGTAGGAGAGGGAGAAGCAGACTCCCTGCTGAGTAGAGAGCCCTATGCCTGATCCCAGGACCCTGAGATCATGACCTGAGCCGAAGTCAGAGGCTTAACTGACTGAGTCACCCAGGCAACCCTGTTAGGTCTCTCTCTTTCTCTCTCTCTTTTAAGATTTTATTTATTTGTTTGAGAGAAAGGGAGTGTACAATGTGCAAGAGAGAGCATGAGTGGGGTGGGGAGGGGCAGAGGGTGAGGGAGAAGCAGACTCCCCACTGAGCAGGGAGCCCTATTGAAATAGACAGGAATGGGATAAAATACAATAAATAAAATAATGTTGTGAGTGGGCTTAGGAGAATCAAAGGATGGTCACTGCAGAGAAACCTTGTGACCGCGATCAGTCCTGTGACAAAGATTAGCAGTTTTATGTTTAGACATTCTTGTGGTTATCTTGTGGAGGCCGAGAAAATCAAGGCCACCCCACCCTCAGGTTTAGCCTTAGCATAAATACAGCCATCTTAGCTCTGGCAGCCATCTCAGACCCCTGTGCCCAAGGGCTGAACTTCCCCCCACCCTGCTTTAGTAACCCCCACCCTGTTTTGGTTCCAGGAAGCCCCACCCTGCTTTAGTAACAGGAACCCATAAATACCCCTGCCTTAACTAAGCTCGGGGTCCAAGTCCCTACTCTGCTGCGTCAGGTATACGTGGGCCCCAGCTTAAGCTTGTCGAATAAACCCTCTTGTGAGTGCATCGGTGCTTGGCTCCTTGGTGGTCTCTCAGACACAAAAACTCGGGCACAACATTTGGAGGTCCCACCGAGATCTGAGAGACCCCAGGACCCCAACCCGGAGGGTCTTGCACTGGCTGTTGAGTGCACTCGTTCTCATCTATTTGTGTGCATACTTTGGGAGCTCCACTCCACATTTTCTTTCTTTCTTTCTTTTTTTAACCTGAGGAATTCCGATCTGGAGGCTCGGCTGTTGGTGCGGTTGGGCCCGCCCGTATCTGGAGTCGACATTGGCTCAAGCGGACGTGTGGTGGGCCATGGACTGGGGGGTCTTGGGAGACATCCCTCTGCCCCTGTCTGGAGTCTCTCGGCAGCTATTGCAGTCAGGCCCAGAGGACAAGGTCCTCATCTGTGAAGAGAGCCGGCTGCTGGTACAGCCAGACTCCCTTAACTTCCTTCCAGTTTTGTCTTCGTGGCTGCGCCAGATGGTTTGTCTTTGTGAGTGTGTTCTTGTCAATTGTCGTAAGTGTATTTGTCTTATTGTGGACTGAGGACGTGATGGGACAGATGCAGACAACTCCTGTCTCTTGTGATTGACCACTTCTCGGACGTTAGGGAAAGAGCTCATAACCTGAGCACGGATGTATGAAAGGGAAAGTTTTGGACTTTCTGCATGTCTGAATGGCCATCCTTTAATGTTGGATGGCCCCGGGAGGGTCGCTGGGTCTGCGGTTGTCTTTGTCTTGTCTTGTTGTTGCCTGTTGTGTCGCTCCTCCCTAGGGGACTGAGAAAATCCCCACTGGCGAGTGGCTCTAGGGGACCGAGAATGGTAATAAGACCCAGAAACTTGATGCCCTCTCTCTGTACCTGTTCTTATATAAAGTTGTCTGTCTTGGGCACAGGATAGCCACCTAAGTCACCAGGATGGCTGCCAATCTTAAGACTCCCATGTGAGGTTTCCTCCTGACTGATCTAATGTGATCCCCTCCACATCCCTGGTCTAGCCACTTCTGGCCGCGGGAACTCGACTGAGAGCTGGCAGAAACCAGTACTCTACTGAATTTAAAATGCAACCCGGGACATTTCCTAGAGAAGTTGGCTGTAAGGACCACATGTGCTGGAATGTCGCATAGACCATGATGGATTTCAGTCTTTACTGTTTCTTGTGTCTTCCACTAACTACTTAAAGCTATACCTTCATTGCTCTACACCAGGACCCTGAACTAAGGGGCTTTTGCAGAATGTGTTTGCCCAAATGAGTCAGCTAGTAAACTTCCTCCTGACATATTGGATTATGATTACGTAGATAAGCCTTCTAGTAAACCCAGGTTGCTGGGCCATCCCTAGCAAAGGGGACTCTGACTTTCATCTAATAGATGTGGGGCTTCTCCCTCACTCATTTCGTGTGTTTAAGGGCTATAACTGGAGCCAACTGGGGGTAGTCTAACTCGAGACAGAGACTTTAAGGAACATTCCCAAGCAGCTGCCAAAACGAACTTTGTTTCAGGGACATTCCTTGCCTTCTCTGGCCCGATGTGGACTGTCCAGCCCCTCCCCCTTGCTGGAAGGAAAGCATGGCGTCTGCTCCTCTCTTGGAGCTGATGAGCTCTAGAACTGGGAACCCTTTCTCTGCCTTCTGGTGGCTCTTTGTTCTGTCCTTCACTGTTGGGAAACAAGAAGAGTACCCCCTGGACCTAACACCCCCCACTCCAGATCTTCCCACCCGTGTCTCAGGTAAACATTCAAAGTGGAGTGGGCCCGGGTGGAATGTAAATCAGTATTTGAACTAAGTAAGTTTGTTGGTTTAATTAAGATATACATGTCTCTCTTTTTTTTTTAAAGATTTTATTTTATTTATTTGACAGACAGAGATCACAAGCAGGCAGAGAAGCAGGCAGAGAGAGAGAGAGAGAGAGGAGGAAGCAGGCTCCCTGCTGAGCAGAGAGCCCGATGCGGGGCTCGATCCCAGGACCCTGGGATCATGACCCGAGCTGAAGGCAGAGGCTTTAACCCACTGAGCCACCCAGGCGCCCCAAGATATACATGTCTCTTAAGCTATTAGCAGTAAACGTGAAACTTCAAAGTTTACTGAAGGTCGAATAAGCTTGTGTTATTTATTAAAATTTGTTAGCAAAGAGATGACTAAACTGATGGTTAATTGTCTCAAAGTTTTAATAGGTAATTGCTGAGATAGCTTTCAAGGTCATTGGTAACCTGAAAGTTTAAAGTTTTGCTTGGATGACAAATGGAATTAAATTTGTTAAACATCTAGGTCTTTTCCAGATAGGATAAAGTGCTAAAGCATTGAGTACTGAACGTAGGTTTGTGCTTTTCACTTTTTACAGCAAAGAAAATAAGAATATTTAAATCTATTGGTAAACATGTTTTGTGCTTAACTGATTCATAAATTGGCTTCTAAAGAATTTTGTTATAACTGTTCACAATTGATTAATAAGTGACTAGAAGTTCAGATGTTTCTAAAAGTACAAAATTCCACTAACTGTAACACTGATGGAAATAAAGGAAGCAACTCTGTATGTAGGAAAGTAGGAGATATGTAAGAAAGATTTAAGGAATGGGAGTGTATTTTGTTGAAAGTAAAAGAAGGTAATTTTGTCCTATATGAGATGGTAGTTTGGAAGGAAATGACTTGGGACAAAACCTGAATGCAAAGGAAAGTTGTAGTAGGTTTGTGAAGGGAAATCTTTGGAATGGAATTTAGGATGGTCAGGATGGACTAAGATTGAAATGAATGGGTTTTAAAGGTACATTGGTATAAGACTGAAATTCTCTGTTTAAAGGACAAAGTTCTCTTAGATTGATTGATCTGCTGTTAAGAAAATGTAAATGGTTTTCTCTTTGCCCCGCCCAAAATTGTAAATGAGATCTCTTTAACTCAGGCTTTTCCTTGATAGGCTAAGTTACTCAGGGAGTACTGCTAAACTAATGATAAACCTTGGGTTGCATTTGGGTAAATGCTGTAATGCTTCTAGAGGTTCTTTTTTTTTTTTTTTTTTTATTCTAGAGGTTCTATACATTTCCTAGAGTTTAATGTTTTGATAGGGTCATCACTTGATATTTAACCATATCTATTCTGAGTTTTTGTCATTTGTATTTGTTTTAATTCTCTTGTAAGTTGAATTCCACCCTAAAGGAAATTCATATGGGAGACTTTCAGGACAAATACAGGTCTTTGATATGTTAAAATCCTGGAACTGAAATGGGTAAGAATTTCCAGAAGTAAAAAGCCGCATTTGGACTAAACCAGAATTAGCAACATAGGACTAAATGAACTAAAAAATTGTATGTTTTGTCTTATTTTAAACATGACTGGTTCTGTAATGTTTGTTCTTCCAGACTAAGGAAACTTTTTTTCTTAAAATGTCTGTGACTTGGGTGCCTGGGTGGCTCAGTGGGTTAAAGCCTCTGCCTTCAGCTCAGGTCAGGATCCCAGGGTCCTGGGATCGAGCCCCACATCGGGCTCTCTGCTCAGCAGAGAGCTTCCTCCTCTCTCTCTGCCTGCCTCTCTGCCTACTTGTGATCTCTGTCAAATAAATAAATAAAATCTTTTAAAAAATGTCTGTGACTTATAGAAATGTAAAATTATTTATTTGCAAACAAATCAAAGCATTCAACTTTTCTCTCTATCTGAACCCTCTGAAACCAAAAGGTCTTAGTAAGTACTCATTCTTCCACGGCAATCAGTCATTTGCATAAGTTCAGTAAGAATCTGTTCTCCTTGTAACAGGACACCACTGGAAACATGGGTTATTTTACCAAGGCTTTGACTGGAATGTCATATTTGAAAAGACTCAGATATGACCAGACAGTAAAGGAACTAAGGTTGACTTTATAAAACCTGAAGCTGTAAAGCCCTTTGAAACTGTTGGCCTGATACCTTGCTTACAGAGTTCCCAGCAGCCTTACCAGGTGAGTAAAGAATGTCACTCTCTGGGGAGCCTGGGTGGCTCAGTGGTTTAAGCTGCTGCCTTCGGCTCAGGTCATGATCTCAGGATCCTGGGATCGAGTCCCATGTCCGACTCTCTGCTCTGAAGGGAGCCTGCTTCCCTCTCACTCTCTCTGCCTGCCTCTCTGCCTACTTGTGATCTCTCTCTGTCAAATAAATAAATAAAATCTTTAAAAAAAAAAAAAAAAGAATGTCACTCCCTGGTAGGTGCAGAGCCTCAGGATACTTTGGGTACCTCAGGAAGAGGAATTTGCCCAAATCGACAGGTATTGTAGGCATGTGTGATGGCAAGTACATGGCTTGGCTTCTGGCCCGGAGAGGCTACTAAAAGTTCAACCTAGGGATTCCTTATAAGAAGTTCCAGCAAAGCAGATTCTAGAAGATCTATATGATCACTCACTGTTCTTGCTGAGCTTATATAAATAATTAGGCCAAGTTTGTTAAAACTGGACTTGTTTTTCAAAAGATTTAGTTCTGATTTGGCTGTCTCTGGAAATGAGAGTTATTTTAGAGAGAAAAATTGTGTTTTAATAACACACCTTTATGGATGTTAAATTCTAGATTTGGTTGTCTTTAAATGTTTGTTTACCTAAGCTAGACAACTTGAGGTAAACTTTAGGAAGTTGCATGATAGCTCATTTAAACGATTTTGCTTTTGCCAGTCAGTCAGCCCCAGCATTGGCCATCCCAGAGGTTACCAAGCCCTCCCACTTGTATGTGGATAAAGAGGCAGGGGTGGCCAAAGGAGTTGTGACTCAGACTCTGGGGCCTTGCCTAGGCAAATGCCAGTAACCTATCTTAGCAAGAAACTAGATCCAGTAGCGGCTGGGTTCCCCCTTGCCTCCACATAATTGCTGCCACGGCCTTCCTGGTCAGGGATGCAAGTTAATTGACTTTGGGTCAAAATCTCATCTTGACCACCACTCTTGCTATCGAGGGCCTTCTCCGGACTCCACCAGACCAGTGGATGACAAATGCCAGAGTGATGGGGTATCGGGCCCTCCTCTTTAATGATGACTGGTCAGTCTGTACTCCAGGTCTGTCTAACCCACTCAGGGATCCTAACTGCCCACACTGGGACAGAGATGGAGCTGGAACCACATCCTTACGAACCCAGGGACTTGGTTTGGATGCACTGCCTCCAAGTGGAAAACTTGGAGTCTTGCTGGAAGGGACCCTCCATCATGATCTGACCACTCCCACCTCCAAGACTTCCTACCTTGTTACTGAGGCCAGCTTGGACCCATGATTGGGTCCTACCTTAGGTTCCTCTGAGAGGGGGAAATGTGGAGGCCAAGAAAAACAAGGCTGTATCCATCTCGTGTCTAGCCCTGACATAAGTGCAGCCATCTTGATGTTCCAGATTATCACAAAATATTTCTTGGGTTCTGACCTACTCAGGTTAGCACTTTAAACAGTCCCTCTCTCCTTTAATGATTGATTTAAACCCCTGGACTCAGCTGCCTCTGTCTTTCATAACTCCCCTATACATTCCCCAACTGATCAATGTTGACCTGAGTAGGTAGGGACAACTCTGCATCTCTACTCAGCAGGAAGAAGTTACAGAAGATGAGACCTTCTGCCTTCAACAACCTTAAAGATTTAAAGGTCAAAATTGTTCAGGAGTAAATGTAGAGGCCGAGAAAATCAAGGCCACCCCACCTCAGGTTTAGCCTTAGCGTAAGTACAGCCATCTTAGCTCTGGCAGCCATCTCAGACCCTGTGCTCAAGGGCTGAACTTTCCCCCACCCTGCTCTACTAACCCCCACCCTGTTTTGGTTCCAGGAAGCCCCACCCTGCTTTAGTAACAAGAACCCATAAATACCCCTGCCTTAAAACTAAGCTTGGGGTCCAAGTCCCTACTCCACTGCATCGAGTATACTTGGGCCCAAGCTTAAGCCTGTCACCTGGGGGTCCAAGTCCCTACTCCGCTGCGTCAGGTATACTTGGGCCCAAGCTTAAGCTTGTCAAATAAACCCTCATGTGATTGTATAGGTGCTTGGCTCCTTGGTGCTCTCTCAGACACAAAAACTCGGGCACAGCAACCTTTGTTAGTATAGCTCTTGCAGCAGTTTCAGAATGATTGTAAAATTTTAACTGCTTATCTATACAAAATGGTCCATTTCCACATCTTGTAACCCCACAAATAACTAACCGCCATCTGCTTCTGTGAAACCAACTTGCTTGCTCTGAGATAGGAACTCTGGCAATTTTTGCCTTTATAAGCTTCAAGCCCCTGCTGCTCGAGGCTGCACTTTGAGTTCCTGAATCCGGAGTGCAGACCTGATGTCAGAATAAAGCCTCCGACTTTGTGTAAAATTTTAACCTGTGTCAGAGTGGTGAATTCTGAACGACCTTAAGCCCATAACACCTATGAAGGACTGGATCCCAGGACCCCAGGATCATGACCTGAGCCAAAGGCAGACACTTAACCCAACTGAACCACCCATGCACACTGTAACATCTTTTTAAGATGGGAACTGTAAACTACAGCTTTCCAAGTGAGCATTATTAATATCTTTTGTGGTTCTGTCAGTAAACCAAGCATGCCATTTTTCTTCTGTGAATTGACCACAGGGCTTCCCCCACAGGATAGGGGAACTAGCTAATGGAACATCATTAGAATACATTGACTAATTGGAGTGAGTAGCCATGTCATTCATTTCTTCATGCCCGTGTGATACTCCTTTACACTAGGCTTAGCCTTATCTCATATATACCATTTCCATTTAATTATACTCGCTTCCTGGGTGTGTCCAATTTTATAGGTAGTGGGGTTTCCTTGAATCCACCTCATAACAGGAATGAGGCCTCATCAACACATCCTGACTTCGGTGACAGGTTCCCTTTTAACTAGTGCCCAGCAGCATGCCAGTAATTGTTCTCCAGATGGAGTATAAGACATACTACTTGAAGGAAGCTTCCTAGTGCAGAATCCTAAAGGTAGCTGCTTACCACCTTGTTTTTGCCCTAGACTCCCAACGAGCACATTCCCCTTCTACTGAGACCTGTGGGTCTGAGAGAGCCAGGCCTAATGGGCCATAAATCTGAAGCGGTCTAAATAGCCAGTTTTGCTTACTGAAAGGCCTGTTTTGCGGTGGCCTTTTGGCCATGAAGCCATTTGTCTTGATCATTATCTTCCATAATCAGGCGTGGAAAAGCCGTCAACTTTCTCAAGAGCCACCCCGGCTTTAAGAAGGGCCAGAAATCTGGGTTTTCTTTACTTGTGGTTTATCACGGGGAGCTAATCCCTAATCTCCCAATTCGTCTAACTGGGTAATTTTTTTCCATTACTGCTACTGCCCCTCGGAACAACGTGTTACTTAAACTATAACCCCTGGAGGATTTTACTAGTTACCAAGCGCATTTAGATATGGCCTTAAGAAAAACATATACTGGCAACAGGTTTTTGGGGAGAAGGATTACGACCGTGAAGCTGGGCAGCTGGGGATGCCCGGCTCACTCAGGGCGGAACGAAATACCGCCTGCTTCCCTTTTCTGTCATTGCTCCTTTCTCTTCCCAGAAGTGCCCGTTGTTACTTAGATGAGCCCTTTGAATGTGCTTGGTTAACTATAAACTTTATCCTCCTTCTTGTTTGTTCACAAGATATGGGCTTAATGTTTGACCTTCATCGGTTCTTCTGTTGCCTACTGTTTCTATCTAGTAAAAGTGAGACTGTGGAGCTGCTCGGGACAGCGGTCTTTTCGACTGTTGTCCCCTGCTCCCAATCTCTTGCAGCTGACTTGTTTGTGCCTAATTGTTCTCCCGCTGGCCGACTGGAAGCGGCACACTACCACATCAATGAGACCATCAGTGTCATTAAACAGTAAAGTCATGGTTACCTGCTTATGTGTGGGAGGAGTGGTATTAATTACTCGATTTCTGATTTGGACGTTAATGCATCTGCCAGTTCCCCCAAAACAGCACGATTCATGGCCTCGTGTCACAATTTTGGCACACAGTCTTTTTTTTTTTTTTTAAAGATTTTTTATTTATTTATTTGACAGACAGAGATCACAATTAGGCAGAGAAGCAGGCAGAAAGAGAGGAGGAAGCAGACTCCCAACAGAGCAGAGAGTCCGATGCGGGGCTCAATCCCAGGACCCTGGGATCATGACCTGAGCTGAAGGCAGAGGCTTTAACCCACTGAGCCACCCAGTGGCACCCCTTGGCACCCCTTGGCACACAGTCTTTTAAAGAAGACCAAGGTCTGGGACGCCTGGGTGGCTCAGTCAGCTAAGAATCTGCTTTCTGCTCAGGGCAGATTCCGAGGGTTCTCAGATCAAGTCCCACATCAGGCTCAGGGGGGAGCTTCTGCTTTCCTTCTGCCTGCCTCTCCCCCTGCTTGTGTTCTCTGACAAATAAATAAATCTAAATAATGATAATAATAAAAGAATACCAAGGTCTGTGTGCAGCAGGCCATGTGTCCTCTATAGGGTATTTGTCGGGGGCTCCACAGATGGATGATTCTAACAGAGGAGTTCCATCCATGGGCTTCCCATTATCAGCATTCCCATGAAGCACTTGACTCATCTCACAGTTCGTTCCTGTGAAATGGTTACAAATTTCTTTTTTAAAAAAATTAATTTATTTGACAGAGCACACACAAGCAGCGGAGTGGGAGAGGGAGAAGCAGGCCACCCCCCAGCCCCAGCTGAGCAGGGAGCCAGACACTGGACTCCATCCCAGGACCAGGGGATCATGACCTGAGTCAAGGACAGATGCCTAACCGAGCCACCCCAGTGTCCCTATTTTATCTTATCTTCATTGAAATCGAGTTTACTGGGCCATGCTGTCACAGTCTCAACTCGAGCAGCTATACTGACAGAGCTGTAAATATTTTCCTTTGAAATCACAACAGTCCAATATAGGGTGTCTCTGTAGTAAAAGCCTGCTCCCTGACTGAGGAAATTGGTTGCCATGGTAACAAAGAGGCAAATGACCTCTAGAGCAGACCCAGGCCAGGAGGTCCCAGAAGATGGAAAGTTACTAACAATAAGCTAGAGATAACCAGAAGCCCTACTGCGAGCAAGAGATAACCAAAACCAGCCCTTTCTGCTCCTGTAAACCAGCTTCCCACCACAGGCTCCCTACACTACGGTTCCTGCCCTAAGCAGCCCCAGTTGCCCCAGTTCAAACCCACCTGCCAGCAGGCAGCACTGCCCTTGGAACCCGACTGCCTGCCGTCCCTATAAAAGCCCTGTAACCCATTGTGCAGGGCCCAGAACTTGGAGCACGAGCTCAGCTGGGTCGGCCGGGGTGAAATAAATCTGAGTTCCCTTACTTCTCTGAGTGTCAGTTGGTCTCTCGCAGGTCTGATTGTTTTCTGCAACAGTAACAGTTAAAGGAGCAAGTGGCTGAAAATCTTTTTTCATTCCCAGCATGATTCCTTCCTTTTTCACAAACCACCACCAACACTCCTGACAGGCAAAATAACAAAAGAAAAACCCTGTGGATCCTCTAGAATTCCCAGATACAATCTTACTGGCTTCATTAATCCATCTCTCCACACCACCCTATCTGATCCCAGCCCAAAATTGTCAGGTTTCTCAGGAACTAAATGGAAATGAGACCGCCAAGGCAAGCGACGTCCAAGAACAGATTTTTATTGCAGGCACCCTCGGGCGAGGTTCCGCGACTCAAGAGGGGGCAGTGAGTCGGGGAAGTTGCGTTCTGGTAGGGGTTGATACTGGGTTCTGCTGGGGAAGTTCAGAGGGGAAGTGCTGAGTCTCCGCCGAGTCTTCCTAATAAGGGTCTGTGTCAAGCTGCCAGCAGCTCATTGGTCCATCGGCGTCCCGGGTGGAGGGTTTTGGTTTCCTGCTTAGGTTTCAGTTTATTGGGTCTCACGGTATGTGGCCACCACAGGGTGGTGGCGGGAACCTCGGCCATTTTGGGGTATCTGCCATCTTGAAGAGTTTTCCCTTCCTGCCTGGCCCCAACAAAAATATTTTGATTCAGGGTGATGAAGTTCTAGAATCTAGAATCTGGGGTGAGGTCTGGAGCCGATGACCAAGAAAGAATTCTTGAGACATCTTTGGTGCAAAATGGTGGTTTATTAAAGCACGGGGACAGGACCCATGGGCAGGAAGAGATGCTGCCCTGGTATCCTGAGGAGTGGCTGATCATATACACAGGAGTTGGGTAGGTGAGGACAAAGGGGGTGTTCAGAAGGGCTGTCATGGTAAAGAAGACTGTCAGGATACTGGAGGCCTGGTTATTGTCAAGCCAAGGCTGTTTTTCCCTCTAATGAGGCACTAACATGAAGACAGTTGGAATTTCCTGGTGGAATGTCACATTCCTCCTATCACACATCCTTGTCAATGAGCTTTAGGTTTAGAAGAAATTTAACTTAATTTACATTTCCTTCTGCCTCAGCCTCCTTCAATTTTATGGAGGAGAGGGCGATGTTGATGTTAGTGATGTGGGAAACAGAGGCAGAAGAAAAATTATTAAATTTCCTTACCTACTGACAAGCCCTTAAAACAGGCAGAGTGACTCTCCTCTAGGGACTCAACTACCCCCACCTTAAGGCCTTTCTAGGGGCAAAGGGCAATCCTAGCCTGACTGACCCCTTACCCCCAACCCGGATCCTGTAAGTCTACTTTAACAATTCCTTTAGAAACTTTATCTCTAAACCTCCAAGATAGTGTTGACAATCATTCCCAAGCATATGGCCCACTGATACACATCTAAAGGGTCTCACAAGAAGGTTTTATTACTGGAAATAAAGAACCTTTTCCCCCAAAATGGCTAGCCCCTCAAGGTACTAGAAATCTTGCTTCCAAAATTCCTTAGAGACTTAGGCCACCCCTAACCCCCCTCCCAACTTACAAGCATATAATAGACCACTCCTCACATCCCTGAGGCAGCATCTCTTCCTGCCCATGGGTCCTGTCCCCCTGCTTTAATAAACCACCTTTTTGCACCAAAGATGTCTTAAGAATTCTTTCTTAGCCATCAGCTCCAGACCTCCCCCCACCCAACCTCACGTAGATCCTAGAACTTCATTATCAGGGCTTTAGGAACTGAGTTATTTGTCTCTGGAAGTTGGGCTATTGATAAGATAGCCTTGTTGTAAATCATTAGGACATTTGTAAACCCAGGGAGACTCCAGTCTTACAGGATTGTGATCTCAACAAGTCAACTATTTGTTTTTCTTGTAGGGCAGCCAAGAGTGCCTGAGGAATGTCACACTGTCACCGAGGTGGGGGGAGAGGAGGTGTAAGGTGCCAGCTTTTGCTTTGTCCTCAGCCAGCCTTCTGCTCCCTCATCAGGGGCACCTGGGTGGCTCAGTCCCTTAAGCCTCTGCCTTCTGCTCAGGTCCTGATCCCAGGATCCTGGGATTAAGCCCCTCTCCTGGGGCTTTCTGCTCAGTGGGGAGCCTGATTGTGCTGTCAAATAAATAAAATCTTTAAAAAATATTTTGATTCAACCCACCTCTTGCTGTGAATCTCCCTTCTCTTTGGATGGATGCAGTGGTACAGTGTCATTCCATAGTTCTTCATGACTGTTTACAGGAGCCAGGAGTCAGAATAGAGTAAATAACACCCCCATACCCCGTTCGGACACTGATGTAGTTTTGGAATATAGGTGAGTTCCTGCTCCCTCAATAGTTCCTCCCTGAAACAGAAAAGGGATGTCGTGAATCCTGTCCCCTAGCCAATTTCACTGGAAAGAAAAGATCCACGATAGCAGGACCGAGGGAACAGAAGGCTTCCTGAGCACAGGGCAGAAGCTGACACCCGACAACCCCACCCCCATGGGAGAGACGCGACTTTCCTCAGGCACTCCAGGCTTCCCTATTTTAGTATATGTGCTGCCGAAGCGAGCACACTCCAGGCTTCCCTAAAGCTAAGGGAAGGAAAAATAAATGGTCAGCTGATACATCACAATCCTGGCAGGTGCGAGTCTCCCTCAGTTTACAAATGTCTCCGCAATCATCAAGAACAAAGCATTTCTACCACGTGGCTTCCAGAAGGAAATGCAGATACAATGAACTGTCCTTAGGACCTGTAGGTCCTAGGCACATTGACAGATACTGGAAGTGGGCAGAGTATCACATTCCTCCAGGAAGCTCCCAACTATCTTACGTTAATGCCTTGCTAGAGGGAAAAACAATTTTAACTTGACAATGGCGTGGCCTTGGGTATCCAGAGTCTTCTTTAACATATGAAAATCCTTTTGACAACTCCCCTTCCCCAAACTCCCAAGTATAGAGTTAGCCCCCCCTCAGAATCATTGCGCCACAGCTCTTTCTCCCAACGGGTCTTGTCCCGGGGCTTTAATAAATTGCCTGTTTGCACCAAAGATGTCTCAAGATTTCCTTCTTGGTTGGCTCTGGCCCTCACCCCACCGAACCTCACCTATGTTCTGAAACCCCATCAATATTTCTGGTTTTGAAAGGGGAAAACAGCGCCTGGGTGGCTCAGTTGTGTGAACGGCAACGTAAATATTATAAAGGGTTATTATTATCATAAGGACCTATTTAGCAAGAGGCTTTCATTAAAGTTAAGGCTGTCCCTGCTCCCCTTTCCCCCAGGGTATTTACTTGAAGACAAGTCCCGGAAACCAGCCTCAGGTAACAAAGCTCAAATACAGGCGTGGGTCAGGACAGGTGGAGACTTCCGATCAGTGGGGGTGGGTGGGTGGGATGCACACTGTCTCCCTGGATACCAAGGAGTATGGGCCCCGCCCTTTAGGAGCCTTTTGTACCAACCAAGGTGATAGGCTGGATTACTAGGGTAAATTGTAATTCAGTTGGTCACCTAGCATCACTGTGGAGTTTCCTGTGTGTGTTACAATCTCATTGGCCACCTGTGCTTGGCGAGGCCCAACTGCATGGCCTTTGCCCTTAGAAACTAGTCTGTGAAACAGAGAAGGGTCGCCCCCTCTTGTAAGAGGTGCGTCCCCGAACGTTCGGTTAGATTCTTGATTCTTGGTGCGAAATAAAGCTTTGCTTGACCTCCACTTTGTATCAGTCTCGCTCCTTTAATCACGGACCCATTATTGGGGCATAATAATAGGCTTCCCATATATTATATAGGAAGTTACAGGTTACGCTGGGGCAGAGGTCGAGGAAGAGACTGGGTGCTCTGCACCTGTGGCTCGTGGTCTCTCCAGTCCCCAAGTGTTGGAAACCACAGTGGCGAGATGTTGTGCCCTCAGGCTTTTAATGTGTCACCTATTGATCACCGTCCTTGCCGCCAAAGCTAGTCTAACTGACTGTGTCAAAAGCAGGAGGCTGGGGTGCCTGGGATGAGCGTCTGCCTTTGGCCTCTGGCTATGACCCAGGTCCTGGGATTGAGCCCTGCAGTGGGTTCCCTGCTCAGAGGGGAGTTTGTGTCTCCCTCTCCCTCTGCCCTTGCCCGCCAGTCATGCTCACTCTATCTCAAAATAAACAAAATAAGAGCCCCTGAGTGGCTCAGTCGGTTAAGCATCTGCCTTCAGCTTAGGTCATGATTCCCAGGGACCTGGGATCCAGCCTGAGTTGAGTTCCCTGCTCAGGGGAGAGCCTGCTTCTCCCTCCGCCTGCTGCTCTGCCTACTTGTGTGCTCTGTCAAATAAAACTTAAGAAGGAGATGACGTTCCATGTCTTAGGATACATATCCTCCCTAGAGTAGAAGGAAAGTAACATTTTACCATGAGGTTCAGACCAAGAGAATTCCATAGGCCTTGTTAAAATAGTTATGAACTCTGCATCAACAGACCTTGTTGAAACAGTTACCCTTCTTAAGCCTCCTCACATAATTTACTTTCACAATTGTTTCATTGTGTTCAGCCTTTTATGCCCCCCAAATGGGTCCATGATTAAAGGAGCCAGACTGATATAAAGTGAAGGTCAAGCAAAGCTTTATTTCGCGCCAAGAATCAAGAATCTAACTGACCAGTCAGGACAGCGCCTCTTACAGAGAGACCCTTCTATGAAACCCTTCTCTGTTTCACAGACTAGTTTTTAAGGGCAAAGGCCATGCGGTTGGGCCTGGCCACGCTCAGGTGGCCAATGAGATTGTAACACACACAGAAAACTCCACAGTGATGCTAGGTGACCAATTGAACTACAATTTACCCTATAGTAGACATTTGAACTAGCCTATCACACCTTGCTTAGAATTGGCACCCAAAAGGCTCCTAAAGGGTGGGACCCCTACTCCTTGGTAGCTAGGGAGACAGTATGCCAACGCCCCACTGATCAGCTGTCTCCACCCGATCTGGCCCACCCTTGTATCTGGGCTTTGTTACCTGGAGCTGGTTTCCGGGACTTGTTTTTAAGTCAGTCCCCTGGGGGAAGGGGAGCAGGGACAGTTTAAGGGTTAAACAAGGTTGTTGTTTAACCTTAATGGAAGCCTCTGGTTAAATAGATCCTTACACCTACTATAAAAAAGCATGTAGATTTTTGCCATTTCTTTGGGTCTGAAAGCTTCTACAACACATGAAACTTATATTAAGCATATTTGTATGCTTTTCTGCCATTGAACATATGTCATTTACTTTTCGGCTGAAAAAACTCTAAGAGGGAAAAGATAAAATCCAGCCTTTCCTACATGGTGTTTAAAACAACAGCAACAACAACAACAAAAAACCCCAGAAATGTGAGTGTGGGGGAACTCTGGGCTCCTGAGTTTCAGCCCCATGTTGGGTGGAGAGATGACTCAAAACTAGTCTTTTTTTTTTTTTAAGATTTTATTTATTTGACAGACAGATGTCAAATAGGCAGAGAGGCGGCAGAGAGAGAGGAGGAAGCAGGCTCCCCGCTGCGCAGAGAGCCAGATGTGGGGCTGGATTCGGGGCTGGATGTGGGGCTCGATCCCAGGACTCTGGGATCATGACCTGAGCCCAAGGCAGAGGCTTTAACTCACTGAGCCACTCAGGCGCCCCTCAAAACTAGTATTAAAACACGCGCACAGGCGCGCGCACACACACACACCCATGTCCCATTTAAGGCGACTTCCCAGAACTGGGTGTGTAATACCTACTCTAACAGCAATGTTAACTTCCCCCAGAAATGTAGCCTTAAATTGGTTAGTCAGTAATCTAGTATAAATTTTCATTATCAATGACTTGGCCACATCCGGGTCCTCTCTACCCCCCAAAGAAAGACGAAGTAATCTGCATAGGACACTCTGCTTTCCTTCCTAGAAAGCAGCCTCCCTCATCTGGAAAAGACTTTTATTTGCTGGTAACTTTTTTGTCCCTATTGTCCTTGTATAAAAAACTTCCATTTTGTACACCCCGTTGGAGCACCTGTCTACCTCCTAGCTGGGATGCTGTCCATTCATTGAATCATTGAATAAAGCTAACTGTATCTCTTAATTAACTTGGTGGGAATTTTTTCTTTCTCTTTCTGCTGGAACACGATCCAATCCTCCCCTATGTGACTGGGGTCCTGACGGATCCTGTGAGAAAACTCCAGGAGATGGAGGGCAGAAGTCTGCGTGGGCTGGTGCCCGTTGCAGACACGGGATACCTGGAGTGCGTTCATGTCCTCCTTTAGAATAGATGGATCTGGTCAGTGTGAAGAATCATTAATTTGTTCTCATTTGAAGCTGAGAGATAATCGTTCACTTGTCCCACATGATCGCTTGCACATAGCCCACACCCTGCTCATAGCTCATGGACCCCACATCGGGCTCTCTGCTCACAGGGCGCCTGCTTTGCCCTCTATGTCTGCCTCTCTGCCTACTTGTGATCTGTCAAAAAGAAAAAAAAAAATCTTAAAAAAAAATGTCGTGTATCGATCAGTCTACGTAATTCCCCTCATCATTTCAGCCCCAATCACCAGGTTCCCCATCTCACGAAAGTGACACTTTTAAATTTTACTTATTTGACAGACAACGAGAGGGTATACAAGCAGGAGGACTGGGAGAGGGAGAAGCCGACTTCTAGCGGAGCAGGGAGCCCGATGGGGGTCTCAATCCCAGGACCCTGGGATGAGGACCTGAGCTGAAGGCAGACGCTTAAGGACCGACCCACCCAGGCCCCCTACTTGGTGGAATTTTCTTACATAACAATGGTTTGGGTTCCCTTTCAGTACTTGGATAAACAACTGTCTGAGCGGCTTCCCAGGCAGGGGTGAGCGCGAGATCTGTTGCGGGAAAGTATCTGCCTCCCCGGCAATGGAAAGCAGAACACCCCGTCACTCCGGTCTTCTGCAGAAAGCACTGCAAAGAGGCCTAGCGAGGTGACACCACTCCCGCTCAAAAATCTGTTTCTCTCACCAGAGCTTAGAATATGGTTTTATAAAAGTTGGGACGCCTGGGTGGCTCAGTTGGTTAAACGGCTGCCTTCCGCTAAGATCATGATCCCAGCGTCCTGGGATCGAGTCCCACATCGGGCTCCGTGCTTGGCAGGGAGCCTGCTTCTCTCTCTGTCTCTGCCTGCCACTCTGTCTGCCTGTGCTCCCTCTCGCTCTCTCTCTGATAAATAAATAATTCTGTAAAAAAAAAAAAAAAAAGTTGGACTCACATCCATATTGATAGAAAGGGCGGGGACATTTAGGACTATTCATAAGGAAGGATGGAGCATGCGCATTGAGCAAACCTGCTTCCCATGTTCACTCCCGGGAGTGGAAATTGAACATTGAAATGAGGCAAATTGAGGCCCCTGACGTTAGGTTCTCAACTTTGGACAAGGGAAGGGGCTTTGTACGTGCCCTCTAAGACTAGAATGCAGGGTGTCAGGGAGGAAAACTTCCTCTACCATCAATGTCTTCGGCTGGGCTAAGAATTCAATTTACATAAGATAGGTTAACAGGAGAAAAAAGTTTTAAGTTCATGGAGGCCCATTAATGAAACCCAAGAAAATGACCGGGCAGGCAAGGTATATACATTTTAGACAAAGAGACAATACATTTGTGAGGAATTTACAGGATAAAGTAAACAGGTACTAAGGGAGTTTTAACTGGTAAGGAGTTCTAAGCAGAATTTAGGCTGACAGCTGATCACTAACAAGGTTTGTCCCTATCTCTGGCGTAAAGTTTTTAAAATAAGATTTTATTTATTTTTTGGACAGAAAAAGTGAGAGGAAACACAAGCAGGGGGAGGGCCAGAGGGAGAGGGAGAAGCAGTCTCCCTGCTGAGCAAGGAGCCCAATGTGGGTGGGGCTCCATCCCAGGACCCTGGGGATCATGACCTGAGAAGGCAGAGGCCTAACCACTGAGCCACCCAGGTGCCCAAAGAATGTCTTTTCTAGGGTGCCTGGGTGGCTCAGTGGGTTATGGCCTTGGCCTGCGGCTCGGGTCATGATCCCAGGTGCCGCTTCCAGTCGGTGAACAGGAGAAGAATTAGGCACAAACAAGTCAGCTGCAAGAGATTGGGAGCAGGGGACAGGGACAACAGTCGAAAAGACTGGTGCACCAAGCAACTCCAGTCTCACTTTTATTAGAAACAGTAGCCAACAGAGGAACCGATGAAGGTCAAACATTAGTCACCTATCTTGGGGACAAACAAGGAGGAGGATAAAGTTTATAATTAACCAAGCACATTTGAAGGACTCATCTAACTAACAGCGGGCGCTTCTGGGAAGAGAAAGGAGAGACAACGGAAAAGGGAAGCAGGCGGTATTTCGTTCCGCCCTGATCGCCAGCTGCCCAGCTTCACAGTCGTGTATCATCCTTCTCCCCAAAGACCTGTTGCCAGTATATGTTTTTCTTAAGGCCATATCTAAATGTGCCTGGTAACTAGTAAAATCCTCCAGGGGTTATAGTTTAAGTAACACATTGTTCCAAGGGGCAGTTGCACTCAGGGTCCTGGGATTGAGCCCTGCATTGGGCTCTCTGCTCAGTGGGGAGCCTAGCCTGCTTCCCCCTCTCTCTCTGCCTGCGTGTGATCTGTCAAATAAAAAATATAATCTTAAGGGGCGCCTGGGTGGCTCAGTGGATTAAGTCGCTGCCTTTGGCTCAGGTCATGATCTCAGTGTCCTGGGATCAAGCCCCGCATCGGGCTCTCTGCTCTGCAGGTGAGCCTGCTTCCTCCTCTCTTTCTGCCTGCCTCTCTGCCTACTTGTGATCTCTCTCTCAGTCAAATAAATAAATAAAATCTTTTAAAAATATATATATATATATATAATCTTAAAAAAAAAAAAAAAGGAAGAAAGAAAGGTGTCTGGGTGGCTCAGTGGGTTAGAGCCTCTGCCTTTGGCTCAGGTCATGATCCCAGAGTCCTGGGATGGAGTCCCACATCGGGCTCTCTGCTCAGCAGGGAGCCTGCTTCTCCGTCTCTCTCTGCCTGCCTCTCTGCCTACTTGTGATCTCTGTCAAATGAATAAATAAAATCTTAAAAAAAAAGTCTTGTCTTAGAATAGGGAGGGCACCTTTCACATAGAAGATGTATTTCCTGCTTTCAGGGGGAACAGAGGAGTGTCTGAGTCTTTCTCACACAGATTGTCTCTCAAATAACTTTTATTTAAAATGATCAATGTAACAAAATGGCACAATTTGGAGCAAACTGCCCTTGGCCCCTACAGTTTCCCCTCTGAGACTTCCCTGGGGGTTTCGTATATTAAAAGCTGAGCTGGTAGATTGCCTTACCCAATGGGTCTCAGTTCTGATAACAGGTCCTGTCATTCACTTTCCCTTTAGGAGGCGGTGAAGCAGGTAGGTTGTCAGAAGTTAGGCCTGTTGCTTAAACAATGAGGGGATCACGAAGAGGCCCATCAATGGAATTTAAGAAAAATGGTGGTTAGTAACTGCATCAAGTTGTAATCCAGTTTGTTGAGTTTCTAGGCCGGGCCGTGAAGATTTTCAGGTGTCAGGCTCGAAGCATTTTTCAGAGCTAGCGCAAGCAGGGCCCGTCTGACAGGCTGTCCTGATTTGTCGCTGCAGTGTCTCTGGCGATCTGTGGAACAGCTCACAGAGCCACCAAGCATGAGGACAGTCTATGTGTGAGTTGCTTTGGTTGCTTCTCCGAAGTTTGCATCAGGCTGGTGATGCTGAGTTTGCAGGGCCTCAGGGGGAAAAAAGGCAGTTTTACTTCTTGTATGAGTCCAACAACTCAGAAGGTAGAAGCAAAAAAAAAAAAAAGTTTTTGGAGACGTGTGTAGCCAGCCACTGGAGGAAACTAGAAGAAATCAGCATCTAGTTCAGCATATAATGAGCAGTATCAGAATTCAGTGTTCACATAGGTGTTTTACTGAAACATATTTTCTCCCTATCACCCTCTCACTTTTGCTGAAGATAAAACAGTTGAAGACTAATTGGCTTGCAAAATAAGTCTAGTTAAGAGAGAGCAAATCTTGGCTTGGTTACTGACATAAATGCAGCAAGAATGGTAGTTGATGAGGCATCATCTTTTAAATCTGCTTTACTGGAATTTTTGGTAAGGAATCTCTAGGTTGAACTTTCAATAGCCTCTCAAGGCCAGGAGCCAGGCCAAATACTTGCCATCATACTCTGCCTGCAGTACCTACAGATTTGGGTTAACTCCTCTCTTCTCGAGGTTCCCAACATATTGAGGTTCCTGCACCTGCCACGAAGTGACCTTCTTTACCTCCTGGTGAGGCTGCTGGAACTCTCTAAGAAGGTACCAGGCTGGTTATTTCCAAGGGGCTTTTTACCGGCTCCATGAAAGTCAACCTCAGTTCCTTAAAGCTGCCTGGTCATACCAGAGAGACTATTCATGTCTCTCTCAAACGTGACATTCCCGCAAAGCTTGGGTTAAAAACAAAACAAAACACTCAGTGTTTCTTTTTCTTTCCAATGATGTTTTTAAGGAGAACAGATTCTTACTGCACTTACGCAAGTAACTTTAATTGCCATAAAGGAAAGAATACTCACTGAGAATTCTGAATTCTGGAGGGTTCAGGTAGGGAGAAAAAGATAAATGTTTCGTATTTGTTTACAAATACTCAAATTACTCTAAGCTGCCACTTAAGAGAAAAATAGTTTTAAGTCAGGAAAAACAAAACATTTTAAAAAATCAGCAAAGTTTTCAGCAAAAATGTGATAAAATTGTAATTATCTTAGTTTCATTCAGTCTTATGTTATTAATTCTTCTTTTTGGAGTAGTTCTGGAAATTTTTACTTCAGTTTAATGACCTCAAGGTTATAAAGAAACCTGTACCCCAGAGTTCTTCCCATGAGTCTCACAGAAGCACATTTGCAAAAAGCTTTTATGAAAGCATCTGAGTGAAACTGGAATTGTCTGTAAATGAACACACTTAATGGCCATAATCAACGATCTGGTTAGAGTCCATTACAATGCAACTGGTAAGAAAATCTGCTTATTTCTGAGCCATACAACATTTCAAGACAGTAACATGTTCGGACATACCAGATCCCCAGGAGTTTTACACAATTTTGAGAACACTCACTTTAATAACGTATCTATACAATCTAAGAGAGTTCAGTGTCACTTATCTGAGTACTTCCCATGTAATTTAACAGAGCAAGTAAGCTGAATTAGTTTCATTTTTACCATTTTTTTTTTTTAAGATTTGTTTTAAAATTATCTCTACACCCAATGTGGGGCTCGAATTTACAATTCCTACATCAACAGTTTCAGGCTCTACCCACGGAGATAGGTAGGCTCCCCTCCACAGAATTCTGGAAATGTTCCCAGGGCCTTCCGAACATTTCATTTAGACTGGGGTCAAAATGACTTTTGGAATTTGATTCTGGGATGTATGTCAAAAAGTATCTATCATTTGAACAGTTCATTGATCAAGATCAATTTATGAAAAGGCAGAAATGCGTCACTGGATTACAGGTCATTAAGTAACTATATTTATCTATTTAACCAAGGTGGTCATAAAAGATTTCAAAGTAAATACAGATGACACACAGTTCTGAGCAAAACTTTGCTCTTATATTAAGACTCAGTTTTTTTGAATAATCAAAAATCTCATTGATGAAGAGAAAACACAGAATCTTTGGATTGTCCTTAATGTAATCTTTAACAGAAAACTGTTTTCAAAAAGCAAACCAATAATCTAATAAAACATTTTCCTTTTAACAGAAAAACCAAAATTCTAATTTTGCATCAATAATACTTCTGATACTGAAACTCATCTTAAAATACTTATTTTAAACTTAGCATAAAATTGCCTTCCAAAGGTGTTTTACAACTTTTTTTTTTCATTCAGATTTTGTCCTGTTTTCAGTCTTTAAATTATTAGCCTAATTTTAGGAAACAAAATATTTTCTCTCAACAAGTATGATTTCATTTCTCAGATTTTTTAAAACCAAAAACCACATGTTACTTTCCTTGTATAGTTATTTCCCTTATTTTTCAGTAATTTTTTTTTTAGTATTTTATTTATTTATTTGACAGAGAGAGAGAGAGATCACAAGTAGAGCAGCAGGCAGAGAGAGAGGGGGAAGCAGGCTCCCTGCGGAGCAGAGAGCCCACCCGATGCGGGGCTCGATCCCAGGACCCTGAGACCATGACCTGAGCTGAAGGCAGTGACTTAACCCACTGAGCCACCTAGGCGCCCCTATTTTTCAGTAATTTTAATGGTATTGGAATTTGTAACTTGTGGAAACCTTGACGCCTTGTGAAACTTAACTAGTCAGTAATTGTGAGCTGTTACCCTAGAATCCTTTAGGCTGACAAATTTATGAATACATTTCGTAATTCAGAAGGTTTTTTTTTTTTTTCCATAGTATAACCTTCTAATAAAGGAATCTCTAGGTTGAACTTTCAACTGTGAACTGTTAACAGGTTAACAGACCCAAATTTAACTGTTAATTTCTCTGTGCAGTTGAGACAAAAGTAGATAAACCTGTGTTTTAGTGCTTAATAGTTATAACTTTATCTTATTTGGAAATGATATTAAGTGAGTATTACATGAATTTAACTTAACCCATCCTTCAACTTAGTACAACTTTGGAGTTTCCAGTTGCCAAAGCAGCTCTTTAAAAGTTTACCTATAGGGGTGTCTGGGTGGCTCAGTCAGTTAAGCTATCTGCCTTTGGCTCAGATCATGATCCTGGCACTGGGCTCCCTGCTCAGGGGGCCGTCTGCTTCTCTCCCCCTGCCCCTCCAACCCTCTCATGCTCTCTCTTGCTCACCCTCTCAAATAAATAAAATCTTTAAAAAGAAGTTACTTGTAAATGTTTTTTTAGAAGAAGGCTCCGTACCCCATGTGGTGCTTAAACTCACAACCTCACAACTCTGGGACCAAGAATTGCATGCTCTACTGAACTGAGCCAGCCATGTGTCCCTCCCCCTCCACCCCTTTACATCTATTTACTTGTTCTTAACAATTATGCTTAAATTACCCATAAAAACTTCAAGAGATATTGGATAAGGTCAGTGCTTTCAAACTACTATTATTATTACTTTAAAAAAAAATCTTAATTTTTTTTCAGTGTTCCAAGATTCATTGTTTATGTACCACACCCAGTCTCCATGCAGTATGTGCCCTCCTTATTACCTGCCACCAGGCTCACCCATCCCCCTCATCCCCCTCCCCTCCAAAACCCTCAGTTTGTTTCTCAGAGTCCACAGTCTCTCATGGTTCACCTCCCCCTACAATTTCCCCCAATTCACTTTTCCTTTCCTTCTCCTAATGTCCTCTGTGTTATTCCTTATGCTCTGTAAGTAATTGAAACCGTATGAAGACTTTCTCTGTTTGAATTTCACTCAGCATAATCTTCTCC
This sequence comes from Meles meles, assembly GCF_922984935.1. NCBI lineage: Eukaryota > Metazoa > Chordata > Mammalia > Carnivora > Mustelidae > Meles > Meles meles. The sequence continues at coordinate 30,416,287 of NC_060077.1, read as the reverse complement.
AGTCCCATTCATGGTGACACAGAAGTTGGGTATTCATTTTTTCTGATGGCTGAGTAATACTCCATTGTATACATAGACCACATCTTCTTCATCCATTCTTCTGTTGAAGGGCTTCTTGGCTCTTTCCATAGTCTGGCGACTGTGGACAAACTATATTCTGTGTATTTGTGTATATATACATACTGTGTGTGTGTTTATACATATATTGTGTATTTGACAAAATACAGCATCCATTCCTGACTGAAACTCTTCTAAGATTTTAAGTAATCTCCACACCCAGTGTAGGACTCGAACTCACAACCCCGAGACCGAGAGTTAGTTGCAAGCTACACCAACCAACCCTCCAGCTATTATGATTATTTCAATTTGTAACAGAGATCACATCAACTTACTTGACTTTCAGTAAATCCAGACAGAATAAAAGTTTCAGTTTTAATGTTGGTAGTATTAAGCCATTTCTATTTAAATTAAACCAACAACCTTAAATTAGCTTTAGTACCAAGTATTTCCCCAGATCACATGAATCTGAGTATTTGGGTTAGTCTCTGGGAATTCTGGAATGCCCAATCCTTACACAAGCATTTGCCTTCAAACCAAGTACATGAAACTTTTACACATGCCAATTTTAGCAATACCATCCAGAGGTAGAGGAAAGCTCTCCTATCAGATGGAGTCATACCCAGACAGATGCAAACAAAAATTGTTACCATACTCAAAATCTGTGCACCCATGTGCAATAATAAACTGATGTCTGAGACACCGGTTTTGAAGCAAAGCTTTAGTGTTAGAAGAGCAGCCCAACAAGACCCAGGGGACATTCCCAAAGCTGATTTGCCCTGCTGAGCCCAGCGACAGCTTATACACAGAGAGGAGAGGTGTACTCTGCAACCTTGGGGGGAGGGGTCCTGAAGCAATCTAGGAGGATACATTCTTCTGGACTACGAGGTGCTATCTGGGACCTGGTACATTCAGATAACCCATAAATGTTACCATCTGTCCTCATTAGGTATCTACAAGCAGTGGGTAAACAGGGAGTAGTGGGTAAAGAGGCAAAGTTAATGATGGATCGTGCATGAGGTCAAGAGGTGCATAAAACATAATTAGAGCACAATGCAGAACATGGAGCTGAGTTAATCAGAATGCAAAGAATAAATCTCTGCTATTTTTAAGATTTTGACAGAGAGGGGGACAGTGAGAGCAGGAACACAAGCAGGTTAAGTGTGACAGGGAGAAGCAGGCTTCCTACCAAGCAGGGAGCCCGATGGGGGGGCCCTCCCCGGATCCCAGGATCCTGGGATCATGATGCAAGCTGAAGGCAGTTGCTTAACCACTGAGTGACCCAGGCGCCCCTCTGCTTATGCTTTCAGAACAGGTCCAGGGACCATGGGTCTGGCCTCAAAACCCTAACGCTTTTTTAAGAGGACAGTCATAGGTCCAATTTCCCATATCCCTCTCAGCTCCTTTTTTCCTGATGAAAAACCTTCCCCTGCAGTTTGCATTTCAAAAAATGGAGGAGACTCTCAGCTCCTAGATAAGATGAGGGTTGAAAATGTGTGTTAAAAATGCATAGGGAATGTATCCAAGTTTTCCCCAGGGTGGATATTTGGAGCATTATCTGCTGCCTATTATCAGAAGGGCTAGAGTTTCAGCAGAAGGGCCCGTTACAGCAGTTTGCACAGTTTGTATTTTAAAACTACAAACTTGGGGCGCCTGGGTGGCTCAGTGGGTTAAAGCCTCTGCCTTTCGCTCAGGTCATGATCCCAGGGTCCTGGGATCGAGCCCCACATCGGGCTCTCTGCTTGGCGGAGAGCCTGCTTCCTCCTCTCTCTCTCTCTCTGCCTGCCTCTCTCCCTACTTGTGATCTCTATCTGTCAAATAAATAAATAAAATCTTAAAAAAAAAATACAAACTTTAGTTTCCCCCTTTAGTTTCAGGTGCTGATGTGTTATTTACATTTCAAAGACGTGCTAGGATTTGTAATTTTCTTTCTCCCTTTTTCCTTCCCTCCGTTTAAATTCTCAGTCAACACGTAGTACGTTAGTTTCAAATATAGTGTTCAATAAAGGATTTGACCCTTCTGTCCAAATAATGATCTTTTGTAACATCTATAAACATTTTGAGAGAACGGATGAGGTTTTAAGATTAGTACAACTAGGTGGGCTGTGACTTTTTAGGTTTTTTTTTTTTTATTTTGTAGAGATTTGTGAAACAAAGCTGACTGAGCCAGCCAGGAACCCCAGCTTTTTTTTTTCTCCCTTTTATCAGGGGTTTTTTTGTTTTTGAATCATATTTAACAAATATGGAAATCAAAGACTTATGCCTTCCAAAACTCTATAAAGCAATTTAACAAAAGCCTTCTTTCAGAGTACACAATTTACTGTTGGCTTCTATTAGTCTCTGGATACTGGCCTTTAGGAGATCATCTGTAGGAGGGCTTAGGAGAAATTTTTTTGGTTTACTCTGTGTAAGGAGGGTGTCATTCTTCCAGGGACCATGGGACCTGCCTAATGGCCACAGTGTTATCAATCCTGGGCCAGAAGAGCCAGCCAGTCGAGCCAGCCAGTCAAGGTCTCTGTGAGTGCCATTGTGAAGAGCCTTAATTTCTATTTATTTTTAAAATTTCCTAGTTTCTTTAACCATTAAAAAAAAAAGATTCCTCTGTGGGGATGCCTGGCCAGCTCAGTTGGTGAAGAGTGCAACTCCTGGTCTCCGGTTTGTGGAGTGTAAAGCCCCACGCTGGGTGTAGAGATGACTTTAATAAAACAAAAAGTCTTTAAAAATAGGTAAATAAAAATTCCTTTCTAAATTTGGCAGCTCTTCTGACCATGAAGGGCTTTATCACTTAAAAGATCTGGCGCTGTTCAAGGGCTACAAATCCTTCGCAATGTGTGTGTGTGTGTGTGTGTGTGTGATACTTCTGTTAAGGGTTACTGCCCAGAAATGTCTGAAGCTGGCACAGCCTGACTATAGCAGAGAGAGCTGTTCCATGCACCCCAGGGGAATTTCGAGAGAGAGAGAGAGAGAGAGAGAGCGGTCTGCATACTTCCAACAAGGAGATTAGGGGAGCGCTGTCTGCAAATCTTGTAGGGAAAGGAAGTTAAGACAGGCAAATGTGGATAGATTTTAAGGGGAATTTTCACTGGATGTGGGGACTGATTTGCCAATCTAATTTTTGCTCTTTTACCTTGTCAATGGAGTCTCTAATGACACAGAACATAGACAAAAGAAATGTGGAAAGAATTAAACTTCCTTACAACTTCCCTCCCCTTCGGAAGTACTTAAGACAGGTGGAATAGTTTCCACCAGAAACTCAACTGCCTCAATGTTGGCCAAAGGCAACCTTAGCTTGACATTAGCCTGACCTCCAGGGTCCTGTAAGTCTTCTTACATGTATGAAAATCCCTTCAGAAACTCCAAGATCATCCTCCAAGTAAAGGGGCACTGGTACATTCTTATCTGAAGGGTCTCACTGATGTGGGAAACACAGAAGAAAAATTAAATTTCCTTACCCACTGACAAAACCTTGAAACAGGCAGAGTTATATTCCTCTAGGGACTCAACTACCCCCACCTTAAGGCTTTGCTAAGTCAAAGGGCAATCCTATTCTGACCGACCCTTACCCCCAAACCAGGATCCTGTAAAGTCCACTTCAACAATTCCTCTGCAGGGGCGCCTGGGTGGCTCAGTGGGTTAAAGCTTCTGCCTTGGGCTCAGGTCATGATCCCAGAGTCCTGGGACAGAGCCCTGACTCGCACCGGGCTCTCTGCTGATCAGTGAGCCTGCTTCTCCCCCTCTCTCTGCCTGCCACTCTACCTACTTGTGATCTGTCTGTCAAATCAATCTTTAGAGAAAAAAAAAAATTCCTTTGGAAACTCTCTCTCTAAACTCTCCAAGATACGTGTTGACAATCATTCCCAAGCATATGGCCCACTGATATATATCTAAAGGGTCTCACGAAAATGTTTTTTTACTGGTAATGAATAACCTTTTTCCCAATAATAACTACCTCCTTGAGATCCTGGGAACCTTGCTTCCAAAATTCCTTGGAGACTTAGACCATACCTGACCCCCTCCCAACTTGCAAGCATATAATGGATCACTCCTCACAGACCCGGCAGCAGCTCTTTCCTTCCCACAGGTCCTGTTCCTGTGCTTTAATAAACCACCTTTTTGCACCAAAGATGTCTCAAGAATTCTTTCTTGGTCTTCAGCTCCGGACCCTCACACCCCACTGAACCTCACTTACATTCTAAGACTTCATCATCATGACTAAGAATTTACTACACAGGAGTCAGTGATTTTAACAGCAGCTAGCCTCTCTCAAGGTCCTGCAAACCTTCCTCCAAATTCCCAACTTAGATCAGCCGCTCCTCAATGACCCCAGTGCAGCTCTTCCTGCCCAGGGGTCCTGTCCCTGTGCTTTAATAAAACCCCCCTTTTTTTGCACTAAAGATGTGTCAAGAATTTTTTTTTTTTAAGATTTTATTTGACAGAGAGAAATCACAAGAGAGGCAGGCAGAGAGAGAGGAAGGGAAGCAGGCTCTCCGCTGAGCAGAGAGCCCGACACGGAACTCGATCCCAGGACCCTGAGATCATGACCTGAGCCGAAGGCAGCGGCTTAATCCACTGAGTGAGTGTTGGCTCTCAGACCCCAAACATCACATCACATCACATCACATCACCGAAGGTTAGCTGTTACCAATTTAGAACTCTCCATAAAGATGCCCCTGGTATTGTCCTCCACTGGTAGCACTAGTCTACCAAGAGATCTGTTGAGTGTCTTTTTCACCAAAAAAGGTGACCCGGGTTCCATAGGGAAATTTCAATGAAGGCTGTAGGGCTGTCAGGAGCCTTTGGGCCCCCCAGTTTTCCCAGAGAGTTCTTGGGCAGAAGATGGGGAAGGATGACCGGAGGGCTCTGGGCGGGGGCATCTGAAGTTTGGCTAATACCTTTTCAGAGAGGGGCACTCCCTCTTCCAGTGTCCCTCTCGTTTGCAGTAGGCACACTGGTTTGGTCCTACAATTGGGTGGCCTCTGGATCCCGAATTTGCGGGCCTCTGGTTTCTTACCCTGGGACCCGCACCAGGCTGGTGTGCACACTGGTGAGGGTCTGACCACACCTGCCTCAAGACATCCGCCAGCAAGGCTGCCTCCTGCCGCATCCTGTGCTCTTTCTCCTTCTGCCGGACCCTGTCTCGGTTTCGGAAAACACTGAAAGCAATCTCAACCAACTGATCTGTGGGCATTCCTGAAGCCCCTCTCACGCTTTGCAATTTCCTGTAAATGTCAGGGGCAGCTTGCCTTATGAAGGTTTCATTGACCATGTGTAGATTCTCTGGAGCTTCAGGGTCTATATCCAGATACTGCCGATAAGCCTTAAACATTCTTTCCCTGTACTCAAAGGGGTCCTCGTCAGGCTTCTGTCTAACCTGCAGAATTTTATTGAGGCTTCTTTGTTTGGGGACTCCATTCTTCAGCCCACTCAGGATGCAGCTCCGGTAATGCTCCAGCCTGTTTCTATCCCACTCATCGTGGGGGTCCCATCGAGGGTCGGTGGTGGGGATGGCCAGGTCTCCGAGGGCTCTCACCGGATTATAAGGAGCTTCCTCGTGCATCTTACCGGCTTCAGCACGAGCCTGTTCTAGGATCAGGCTCCGTTCCTCTGGTGTGAGGAAGAACTTTAGGAGGGTCTGAGTATCTGCCCATGTTGGATTATGGATAGCAAAAATAGAGGCAAAAAAATTCCTCATTCCAATAGGGTCATCTAGGTAAGGAGGCATCTTGGTTTTCCAATTCAGCAGGTCAGAGGTGGAAAACTGGGAACGCACGAAGATGAAACCGCTTAGCTGCTGGTTCCCGTAAACCCCACCGATCAGCAACTCATTCAGGGGCGATCTTCCTGCCTGAATTTGGGTGGCCCTCTGGTCCCACGGGGTATCCTGGCAGGTATGAGACCTAGAGACCACTACGGGTCCTCCGGAATCTGGAGAAGGGGATGGAGCTGGGGCCGGAGGTGCCGAACGTCGGGGGACAAGGTTCCCAGCAGTTCCAAGGGGAGGTGGCCCAGTGGTAGTATTTAACCGCGTGGGTAATGAATTATTTTCCTTATTACGAGAATCAAGGGAAGTTTCCTCCTTTTGGGGACTTTTCTTTGGCACCCAAATCTTGTATTTTATCTGAATTTCCTCATTCTGGTATAATAACATAAAAGATTGTACAAAGCATATCTCAGACCATTTTTTCTCTCTCTTGCAAAATAATTCCAATTGCAAGATAGTATTGTAATTTAAGGAACCATTCTTAGGCCATCTTTCTCCCGAATCCAAGGAATACCGTGGCCAGACAGTATTACAGAAAAATATCATCTTTTTCTTAGTGATGAAGTCACTCGAGAACACTGCCCAGTTCCTAAGGATGCAGCCCAAGGGAGTATACTTTGGGACTGAATTCTTATTTCCCATTTTATCTCCAAATTATTTGCATTAATTCTCAGAAAGTCACACAGAGCTGCTCTCACACGGGTTTTCCGAGAAATCCAAGAGACCCTCTGTGAGTGTAACCCCCGTTTTCCTTTCTAGGAAAGGGAAAACTCCTTACCCAGGGCCTCCCGGCTGAAGTTGAACATGAAGAAAATTACCGGCAGTCAGTCATCTGTAGTTCTCACTCACCCAAAGGATGTCTTCCGAACCCCAAACAAGTTTCTCTCCCCGCAGTAAAACCAGAAAGCAGCGAAGGCTGACTCTGCCGATCGGACGGAGTTCGGAACCCAGTCCCCCTACTCGGGGTGTACGAGCCGCCGGCAAAGGTAACGCAGTTGGATTCAGAGTCCCTTCGTAGTGGCGGAATTTGTTACCGGGCTGAAAAGTTTATTTGCTGGCGCGCAACGGAAAGCCGCACTCCACAGCACCCCGCTTTTGCAGAGAAAAAGGGTTGTTGTAAAGCTGCCAAGCACGAACACAGGAAGCTGGCTCAAAAATCGGTCTCCCGGTCTGATTTGAGAACACGCTTCTTTAATCACAGCGGTTGGAAATTACATATTGATAGAGGGCGGGGAAAACTGACTATTCATGAGGAAGGACGGAGCACTTGCATTGAACAAAGGTAGAGGCAACAGACCTCCCACGTTTATGTTGGGTGGAGATTTGGCATTAAAATGAGGCAAAGGGGCGCCTGGGTGGCTCAGTGGGTTAAGGCCTCTGCCTTGCGCTCAGGTCATGATCCCAGGGTCCTGGAATCGAACCCCGCATTGGGCTCTCTGCTCATCTCGCCTTCTGCCTACTTGAGATCTCTGTCTGTCAAATAAATAAAATCTTAAAAAAAAGAAAATGAGGCAAAATGAGGCATCAGGTGGTCCCGGTCACCTATAGGACAGGGAGACGGTTGTGCGGATCTTCCGGGGACCAGCGTAAACTGAATGGGGTCTTAGACCGGAAGGGAATGTCTTGCTTGTTTATAGGCTGAACCTTATCTGAAAAGAAGCAGGGGCTGACCAGAGAGAAGCAGGTCTCTGGAACTTTTAAGTTTTCTGCTAGGCTCAGGGAAGCCCGGCTGGCTCAGTTGGTACTGCTGCGGAAAAACAATCAGACCTGCGAGAGACCAAGTGACACTCAGAGAAGAGAACTCGGATTTATTTTACCCCAGTGGACCCAGCTGAGCTCGCGCTCCAAGTTCTGGGCCCCGGGCAATGCGGTTACAGGGCTTTTGTAGGGACTGCAGGCAGTCAGGTTCCAAGGGCAGTGCTGCCTGCTGGTAAGTGGGTTTGACCTGGGAGAGCTGGGGCTGCTTAGGGCAAGAACAGTAGTGCAGGGAGCCTGTGGCAGGAAGCCTGTTTACAGGAGCAGAAAGGGCTGGTTGTGGTTATCTCTAACTTACAGTTAGTAACTTTCCATCTTCTGGGGCCTCCTGGCCTAGGCTATCTCAAGACCTTGAACATTATTTTATTTCATTTTTTAAAAGATTTTATTTATTTGACAGAGAAAGAGAGAGAGCACAAGGAGGCTCCCTGTTGAGCAGGGAGCCCAATATGGGGCCAGATTCCAGGACCCTGGAATCATGACCTGAGCCTCCCAGGCGCCAGAGCTGGGGTTTTTAAAGGGTGAAAATTCACAGGAAAGGGTCTTGGGGTCATTCAGTTAGGGATTAGGTCAGCTGTACTATTTCTTTCCTGAATTGTTTTGCCACTCCTGGCCTTGCCCTGTCTGGTTTTGGTGTGGTTGTGGTGAAACCGTCCTTCAGGTTCAAGGGCCTGGGACTACAAAACCTTGTTGCCAGATTGCATCAGTCACCTTCCCAGTACAACAGCGGAAGGTATGCATCTTGTGACTGTTCCTAAGTGGCAAACAATGACTATTTTTTGCACACGCAGCCCATTATGTTAGCGACCTCATGCAGAATAGCATCCCACACACTTTCTCAGTGGCAACTTCATGTTATTTCCTGAGGCCACTTTAAAGGTTTCTTTAAACGGTAACCAAGGAAAAATAAATAAAAAATAAACAGTAACTAAGGGCTACTTAACTCTGATCAGAGGCAGCTGGGAGCCATATATTTCATTGTGGGGCCTGCCAGGGGCTTGTATTCCTGGTTTTGATGGGCAGAAATTTTTATACTTTTTTTTTTTTAAGATTTTTTTTATTTATTGGGGCACCTGGGTGGCTCAGTAGGTTAAACCTCTGCCTTTGGCTCAGGTCATGATCTCAGGGTCCTGGGATCAAGCCCCGCATCGGGCTCTCTGCTCAGCCGGGAACCTGTTTCCCCCTCCCTCCCTTTCTCTGCCTATCTCTCTGCCTACTTGTGACCTCTCTGTCAAATAAAATCAATCTTTAAAAAACAAAAAAAAAGATTTTTATTTTGGAGGGCAGGGGGACCTCTCAGTCCGTGGAGGGTATGACTCTTGATTGCCAGGTTGTGAGTTCGAGCCCTGCACTGGGTGTACAGATGACGTAAAAAATAAAATGTTTTAATTAAGGGTTTTATTGTTAGGTCATCTCTACACCTGATTCGGAAGTATCTATATTTATATCTGTGTCTACACCACATCTTCTTTATCTCCATCAGTGGGTGGACACTTGGGCTCTTTCTGTAGTTTGGCTATTGTTGATAATACTGCTGTAAACACCAGGATCATGTATCCCTTTGAATCTCTGTTTTTGTGTTCTTTGGGTAAACACCTAGTACTGAAATTGCTGGCTTATAGGGTAGCTCTATTTTTAACTTTTTTTTTTTTTTTTTGAGATTTTATTTCTTTGACAGAGACAGACAGCGAGAGCAGGAACACAAACAGGGGGAGTGAGAGAGGGAGGAGTAGGATTTCCCTGGAGCAGGGAGCCCAACAGGGGGCTCTATCCCAGGACCCTGGGATCATGACCTGAGCCACTCAGGTGCCCCTATTTTTAATTTTTTGAGCAATCTGCCTAGTTTGCTTTCCTACCAACAGTGCAGGAGGGTTCCCCTTTCTCTGCATTCTTGTCACGTCTGTTGTTTCCTTTGTTGTTAATGTTAGCTGTTCTGACAGGTGTGAGGTGGTATCTCATTGTGGTTTTGATTTGCATTTCCCTGATGATCAGTGACGTTGAGCATCTTTTCCTGTATCTGTTGGCCATCTGGAGGTCTTCTCTGGGAAAATGTCTATTCATGTGTTCTGCTCAGTTCTTAACTGGATTATTTGGGTTTGGGGTGTTGAGCTTGATAAGCTCTTTATATATTTTGGATACTAACCCTTTATCAGATGTGCCATCTGCAGATATCTTCTATTCTGTAGGCTGCCTTTCAGTTTTGTTGATTGTTTCCTTTGCTGTGCAGAAGCTTTTTATTTTGATGAACTCCCAAATAGTTCATTTTTGCTTTTGTTTCCCTTGCCTCCGGGGATGTGTCAAGTAAGAAGTTGCTGGGGCACCTGGATGGCTCAGTTGGTTACACATCTAACTCTTGATTTCAGTTCAGGTCTCAGTCTCAGGGTTGGGAATTCAAGCCTTGTGTTGGGATCCACACCGGGCGTGGAGCCTACTTAAAAAAAAAAAAAACCAGAAAACTACTACCAAGGTCAAAGAGGATGTTGCCTGTGTTCTCCTCTTGGATTTTGATGGTTTCCTGTTGAAGCACAGATTCTAAATTGTAATATAGGTGACTATCAATCTTTTCCTTTATGATTTGGGCATTTTGCATCTTACTTAAGAACTCTGCCCCTGCCCCCAAGGTCATAAAAGTATTCTGTAGTTTCTACTGAAAGTTTTTTTCTTTTTCTTTTTTTTTTTTTAAAGATTTTATTTATTTGACAGAGAAAGCGAGAGAGCACAAGCAGGCAGAGCAGCAGAGAGAGAGGGAGAAGCAGGCTCCCCACTGAGCAGGGAGCCTGATGCCGGGCTTGATCCCAAGACCCTGGGATCATGACCTGAGCAGAAAGCAGACGCTTAATGACTGAGCCACCCAGCACCCCAGTTTTTTGTTTTTTTTTTAAACAGAACATTTTTTTTTTTTTTAAGATGTTTATTCGACAGAGAGAGATCACAAATAGGCAGAGAGGCAGGCAGAGAGAGAGGAAAGCAGGTTGTTTGCTAAGCAGAGAGCCCGATGCGGGGCTCGATCCCAGGACCCTGGGATCATGACCTGAGCTGAAGGCAGAGGCTTTAACCCACTGAGCCACCCAGGCGCCCAGTTTTTTTTTTTTTTTTAAAAGATTTTATTTATTTGAGAGAGAGAGCGAGAGAGAGTACACGTGGGGAGGACAGGGAGAAGCAGGCTCTCTGGGGACTTAATCCCAGGATGCTGGGATCATGACCTGAGCCAAGGCAGATGCTAACTGAGTGAACCAATCAACTGGGCACCCTCACTGAAGGTTCTTCACATATAGGTATTTAATCCACTTGGGTTAGTTTGTGTGTAGGAGGGGCACCAATTCCCATTGGTGGCTCAATGGGTTAAGCCTCTTGCCTTCGGCCAGGGTCATGATCTCAGGGTTCTATGGGCTCTCTGCTCAGTGGGGAGCCTGCTCCCCCTGTCTCTCTGCCTGCCTCTTTGCCTACTTGTGATCCGTCAAATAAATAAAATCTTAAAAAAAATTTTTTTGTGTAGGACATGAGATAAGGAGCCAATCTGAATTGCATGTGGATAGACTGTTCCGGCATCATTTATGTAATAGTCCATTCTTTCCCCACTACTCAGTCATGTATCAAGGTTAGACTCTACTGTTCTTTTGGTACATCTGTTTGGTGCTATAGTTTTCACTGATACCGCTTTATAGAAAACCTAGATACCTTTGTCTTTGAGTCTTACCACCTTGATCTTTGTCTTCAGAGGTGTCTTGGCTACTCTGGACTCTGTTCCTTTCTGTAAATTTTACAACTCGTTGGTCAAGTTTGGAGAAATTTCCTGCTCAGGGCACCTAGCTGGCTCAGTCAGTGGGGCATGTGACTCTTGATCTCAGGCACCTGAGTTTAAGCCCTACATTGGGCATGGGGCCTGCTTTAAAAATCCTGTTGAAGTTTTGATTGGGATTACATTTCAGTTACAGATCAACTTGGGAGAGAAATGACAATCAAGATATCAGCATTTTACCATAAACATAGTATATTTCTCCACTTATTGAAATCAAATTAATGCCTTTCAAAACAATATTATAGGGCGCCTGGGTGGCTCAGTGGGTTAAAGCCTCTGCCTTCGGCTCAGGTCATGATCCCAGGGTCCTGGGATTGAGCCCCACATCGGGCTCTCTGCTCCACGGAGAGCCTGCTTCCTCCTCTCTGCCTGCCTCTCTGCCTAGTTGTGATTTCTGTCAAATAAATAAAATATTTTAAAAAACCCCAATATTATAACTTCCTCCATAAAAGTAATGCATATCTTAGCTCAGACTCAGGCCTTCTAATGTTTGTGGGCCCTATGCCTGGGGTCTGAGGTAAGCTACACGTTAACTTTTACCAGAGTCAGAATGACTTGACCAAACTTCAAAGCATGGGCTCTATTTCTGTCCTGAGTGCACACTGTACATCTGCTTTGTTGACAAATAGCCAACAAAAAAAAAAAAAAAAAAGAAAGAAAAAGAAAAACCCTCTTGGGGGCGCCTGGGTAGCTCAGTCAGTTGGGTGTCTGACCCTGGATTTCAGTTCAGATCATTATCTGGGGCAGGTGGGGGTGGGTCCTGGGATCCAGTCCTGCATCAGGCTCTGCACTCAGTAGGAAGTCTGCTTCTCTCCCCCTTTCTCCATCTCCCTGCCCACCCCTAGTTGGTTTGGGCCGCTGCCTTCGGCTCGGGTCATGATCTCAGGGTCCTGGGATCGAGTCCCGCGTCGGGCTCTCTGCTCGGCAGGGAGCCTGCTTCCCTCTCACTCTCTCTGCTTGCCTCTCTGCCTACTTGTGATCTCTCTCTGTCAAATAAATAAATAAAATCTTTAAAAAAAAACAAAAACAAAAACAAAAAAATCTTAAAAACAACAACAACAAAAAAACCCAACAACTCATTTCAAACGTAAGGAATAAGACCTCCCTGAAATCCCATGAGACTGAGGTCATTCAGCCTTACACAGAGTCAAAGCTTAAGATAAGGTCTTTAACTTTCTGAAATGTCTTTTGTCCAATGGTTTGTAACTTTTTATGTAAAAAGAAAAAAAAAAAACCCAAATAAAACCCTACACCAAATGTTTCTTCCCTGGAGCACTTTCTTCTTTGTGAAGATCAGGTATCCTGGGCGGCTGTCCTCATTTGGGCTCAAATAAATCTTTCAGAGATTCTAAAAGGTTTGTTCATTTTGCAGTAACAATTATATTTTATAAATATCTGCTTTTTGCATTTGTATTTTACATAGTGAAGGCAGCATCTTTTTTTGCTTTTTTTTAAAAGAAAATTTTGACAGAGAAAAAGAGAGTGCACAAGCAGGGATAGCTGCAGAGGGAGAGGGGGAAGCAGACTCTCCACTGAGCAGGGAGCCCCATGCAGAACTTGATTTCAGGACACTGGGATGATGACCTGAGCCAAAGGCAGATGCTTAACCAACTGGGCCACCCAGGCACACCATAAGGATTTTATTTTTAAATAACCTCTACACCCAACATGAGACTCAAACTTACCATCCCAAGGTCAAGAATTGCTTGCTCTAGGGGCACCTGAGTGGCTCAGTGGGTTAAAGCCTCTGCCTTCGGCTCAGGTCATGATCTCAGAGTCCTGGGATCGAGCCCCACATCGGGCTCTCTGCTCCACAGGGAGCCTGCTTCCTCCTCTCTCTGCCTCTCTGCCTACTTGTGATCTCTATCTGTCAAATAAATAAATAAATAAATAAATAAATAAATAAATAAAAAGAATTGCTTGCTCTACCACCTGAGCCCGCTAGGTGTCCCTCTTGCAGCATTTTAAAGATAGGGTCCACTGTCTTCTGGATGCCTGTGGTGCTTTTTGTAGTTAGTTTTCCCTACTGCCAGTGTTTTCTCCCTCCCTCCCTCTCCGTCTGTCTCAAAATCCTGTCTTTAGTATCCTACAGTTTCCATACAGTATGTCTAGGTGTGGATTTATTCATTTTGATCCTACTTGAGATTTGTGGTGTGTTATGGGTTGAATTGTGTCCCCTCAAAAGGTATGTTAAAGTACCTCTGAAAGTACTTTTAAACTCCCAGTACCTCTGAATGTGATTTTATTTCGAAGTATAACTATCACAGATGTAATTTATGTGGGAAAAACTTATGTGGCATAAAACTTATTAAATTTCCTTACTAGCTCCCTCCATTGGCAAGTCCTTGAAACAAAGTGACATTCCTCCAGGGACTCAACTGTCTCATTGTTAATACTTTGCTAAGGGCAAAAGGCAATCCTAGCCCAACTGCCCCTCATCCCCCAGGGTCCTGTAAGACTACTTTAAGTAGGCAGAGAGGGAAGCAGACCCCTTGCTGAGCAGAGCACCCCATGCGGCTCCATCCCAGGATCCCGAGATCATGACCTGAGCTGAAGGCACAGGCTTTAACCCACTGAGCCATCCAGGCACCCCTGTAAGTCTACTTTAACATATAAAAATTCCTTTAGAAATTTCCTTTATCTCTACACCCACCCACTCGTGTTGGAAATCACCCTCCAAGCATATGGCTCACCGATATACATCTTCAGGGTCTCATGACTAAGGTTTTGTTAGACAGTAATACACGACCTTTTCCCAAGAGCTATCCTCTTGAGGTCCTGGAAACCTTGCTTCCAAAATTCCGTACAGACTTATGCTCTCCCTAACCCCCTCCCAACTTGAAAGTCTATAATGGGCCACTCCTCATTACCACAGTGCAGCTCTTTCTGCCCACAGGTCCTGTCCCTGTGCTTTAATAAAACCACTGTTTGCACCAAAGAGGTCTCGAGGATTCTTTCTTGGCCATTGGCTTAGAACCCTAATATCTTCTCTGCATAATTAGTTAAAATGCTGTCATACTGGAGTAGGGTGGGCTTTAACCCAGTGTAACGGGGGTCTTGATGAGAACAGAAGAGGGGGAGAGAATGAGGGGAAGACACACAGACAGAACACCAGGTGATGACTGAGGCAGAGACCGAAGTGACAAAATTCTAGAATATACGTGAGGTTCGGTGGGGTGAGGCCTGGGAGCCCATGACCAAGAAAGAATTCTTGAGACATCTCTGGTGCAAAATGGTGGTTTATTAACGCAGGGGACAGGACCTGTGGGCAGCAAGAGCTGCTGCCCCAGGGTTGAGAGATGGCAGGTTCTGTACCATGGGGGTGGGGGAAGTAAGGAAAAGGGAGGTTTCAACAGAACTTTCATATGCTAAAGAGGACCTACAGGGCCACCTGGGTGGCTCAGTGGGTTAAAGCCTCTGCCTGGCTCAGGTCATGATCCCAGGATCCTGGGATAGAGCCCCATGTCGGTCTCTCTGCTCAGCAGGGAGCCTGCTTCCCTTCCTCTCTCTCTGTCTGCCTCTCTGCCTGCCTGTGATCTCTCTCAAATAAATAAATAAAATCTTTAAAAAAAAGAATATTAAAAAAAATTTTAAAAAAAATAAAGAGGACCTACAAGATACTGGATACCAGAGGCCTTGCCATTGCCAAGGTCATTCTGCCCTTTTTAGCAAGCTATTAAGAATAGTTGGGAGATTCCTAAAAAGTGTCACATACGTCCCACCCAGGAGTGGGGTGGGGTTGCCAAGTTGTCAGCTTTTGCTTTGTCCTCAGCCAGACTTCCGTTCCCTCATCATTCCCTCCTGAATAATTCTGACCCTTAAATCTTTGAGGTTGTTGAAGGTGAAGGTCTCATCTTCTGTAACATCTTCCTGCTGAACGGGGGTGTAGAGTTGTCCCTACCTACTCGGGTCAACACGGGTCAGCTGGGGAATGTGTAGGGGAGTTAGGAAAGACAGAGGCAGCTGAACCCAGGGGAGACTGCTCAGGTGATCTTCCCAAGTGGAAAGGATCATCTGTGGAATCATGGTAGTGAAGGAGTTGATGCCAGGTGGGGAGACTTGGGAGAAAACAGCAAAACATAATTAGTGTAGCAAAAAGAAAATGAAGCTCAAGTAAGTTTTTTGCTAGTTGACAAAAAACTCTTTTCCAGTCCAGGAGTTTAATCAATCATTAAAGGAGAGAGGGACTGTTTAAAGTGCTAACTTGAGTATGTCAGAACCCAAGAAATATTTTTGTGATAGCACACCTTCTACCTTGTGTAGCAGTTAAAACATTCAATGCCAATGCCATTCTATTTTGTAAAGCTGCTTTACACATTTGTATTACCATAGCATTTTAATAGAGAAATGCTACTTTGAGGGATCAGTTGGGGTTGACCATGTACTTATTAGTAGGAGCTTTCATGTGCCAAATATCCTTCCATTCCAAAGGGGGAACAAAAGTGAATGTTAGTTGGTCTTACCAATGAGACAGAAGGAGTTCATCACTTTTTAAGGTCTGGAAGGCTGGCCAGGTTGATAATGGTTTTAATAATGCATTCGTGATTCCAAGCAAAACCCAGAGTACAGTGGCCTATCCAGCCTGGGGGCAACCATGAGCACAAGAGTCATATAATCATTGGGTCCCATTAGGAGACAGTCCTCCAATTTTGGGTTTCCGTAGCTGCAGTCAAGATATCAAGGGCTATTCAGCTTTGAAGGGCCATCTTTTAATGTGTAATAAAAGGCAGGCCATTGTTACTTCATATGGACCAAGGGAGTCCAAATCTAGGGACAATTTTCCTTTACGAAGTTTGTCACCTCCACGGCCTTTTTGCCCAAATCAGTGGCCTGGTGTAAACCCTGTATTACTTTCATTGGTTCCTAAGGTCATATCCTTTGACATCCCTTGAAGTGAATTACAGCTATCTCCTTAGGTAGATGTACAGCCTTAAGAGTAATAACTTTAGGGCTGTATTTGATTGTGGAGTTGTGGCTTGATAATAATCCACTTTTTCCCAAATTGCTCCATGGACACGTAGGACTAGGAAAGCAAATTTGGAGTCAGTATTAGTATTAATTTTTAAGACTTAGCAATTGCAAAGTGCTAGTGAGCACTATGGCATACCCAGTTTTTCTTATTCTTTTTATGAAAACTATTGTCATCAGTAAACCAACTATCATTTGTATTTTTAACAGGGGCATCTTAAATCTTGCCAACTAGATTAAGCAACACCAATAACCTCTGAACAGTGTTTGCGCTATAAAGAGGTACAAAGGTCAGGTTCAGGCATATGGGTAACTAGGATTAAAGTTTGACAAGTTTTTTTTTGTTTGTTTGTTTGTTTTTAAGATTTTATTTATTCATCTGACAGACAGAGATCACAAGTAGGCAGAGAGAGGGGAAGGGAAGCAGGCTTCCCGCTGAGCAGAGAGCCCGATGCGGGGCTCGATCCCAGGACCCTGGGACCATGACCTGAGCTGAAGGCAGAGGCTTCAACCCACTGAGCCACCCAGGCACCCCAAAGTTTGACAAGTTTTAAGTATTCTTTCTGGCATATCCGTAAGCGCAGCTCAGTACTTAGTAAGTTGGCCTCCACCATCCATTGCTGCTTCCTGTCGGCCAACGGGAGAAGAATGAGGCACAAACAAGTCAGCTACAAGAAAAAGGGAGCAGGGGACAATAGTCAAAAAGACTGCTGCCCCAAGCAACTCCACAGTCTCCCTTTTATTAGACAGAAATGATGAGGGAGCAGGAGGCTGGCTGAAGACAAAGCAAAAGCTGGCACCTTGCACGCCCTCTCCACCCGCTCCCTTCGGTAATATGTGTAGCATTCCTCAGGCACCCCTGACCGTGGTAAATGAGAAACAAATAGTTAACTTGCAGAGATCACAATCCTGCAAGACAGGAGTCTCCCTTGACTTACAAATGTCCTAGAGATCTACAAAGAAGTTACCTTGTGCTGCTGATAATTTCCAGAGGCAAATAACTCAGTTCCTCAAGCCCTAAAGTCATCCTCCCCTTCATAAACAAAACTGAAGGAGGCTGAGGTAGAAGAAAAGGTAAATAAAGTTAAATCTCTTCTGAACCTAAATCTCACTAACAAAGACGTTTGATAGCAGGATTGTGACATCCCACCAGCAATCTCCCAACTATCTTGATGTTAATGGCTTGCCAAAAGACAACACTGATCAAGCCACAATAGCCTCCAGTATCCTTGTAGCCTCCAGTATCCTTGTAGGCCCTCTTTAGCATATGAAAGATCCGTTGAAATCTCCCTTTCCCTCACCTTCCCCCAACCACAGGGTACATAACCTACCATCCCTCACAACCCGGGGCAGCAGCTCTTTCTGCCCACGTGTCCTGTCCCCGTGCTTTAATAAATCACCATTTTGCACCAAAGATGTCTCAAGAATTCTTTCTTGGTCATCAGCTCCGGACCTCACCCCACTGAACCTCACCTAGGTTCTAGAACTTCATCAGAAACAATAACCAACAGAAGAGCCAATGAAGGTCAAACATTGGTCATATGTCTTGCAGACAAACAAGAAGGAGGGCAAAGTTTATAGTTAAACAAGCACATTCAAAGGACTCATCTACCTAGCAACAGGTGCTTTCGGGAGGAGAAAGGGGAGGTAATGGAAAAGGGAAGCAGGCTGCGTTCTGCCCTGAGTGAGCCGGGCATCCCTAGCTGCTCAGCTTCAAGGCCGTATATCATCCTCTCCCCCAAAGGCCTGTTTTATATTTTATATGACAGGGGTTATATTTTAAGTAATACATTGTTCTAAGGGACAGTTGCAATCCATTAGTGGCCTTTGGTTTCTGAGACAAATCTGGATCTGATGTGACATGATTATAGTCAGAGACTCTCCCATAGTGAGCTTTGAGGCTCCTTTTATGAGGAGGGCTGTTCTATGTTAGCTAACACATTTGTTTGCAACTATACCCCAACAGAGGTGGCTTCTAGAATATGACTAAGGGATAAAACCATTAAGAAGCCCTTTGAGTGGTCCGGCCTTAACAATATCCTAATTACAAAGGATCACTGGCAAGTGGGAGAAAACTTGTCAAGAGATAAGGGGAGTCCCCCATGCATCATCCAATCCAATCATATAGAAAGAGGGGTCACCTATTGTCTCCACAAGTCCATAGTTAATCCTATGGAGTGGGGTATGCTGGCTTTTAGGCAGTTATCCTAGCCCCACAGAACTGGTCAACATGATAGTAGAGTTATACAATTGTTGGGGAATTAATCCCATTTTTCAACTGTTTAATAATCATGTGCCATGGGGTTCTGTTATTATCCCTACAAAACAATCAGCAGAAGATTGTCTATATATGAGTTACTGTGGTAATTTCTCTTAAATTTACCTCTAGTTGTCTAGCTTAGGTAAACAACAAACATTTAAAGACAATCAAATCTAGAACATCCACAAAGGTGTGTTATTAAAACATGTTTCTCTCTAAAATAACCCTTATTTCCAAAGATAGCCAAATTAGGACTAAATTATCTGGGAAAAAAAAGTCCAGTTTAAGCAGATTTGGCCTAATTGTTTCCTTAAGCTCTGCAAGAGCAGTGAGTGGTCATACGGATCTTTTATAATCTGCTTTGCTGGAACTTCTTATGAGGAATCTCTAGGTTGAACTTTTAGTAGGCTCTACAGGCCAGAAGCCAAGCCAAGTACTTGCCATCAGACATGCCTGCAATACCTGGATTTGGGCAAATTCCTCTTCCTGAGGTCCCTAAAGTATCCTGAGGTTCCTGCACCTGCCAGGAAGTGACATTCTTTACTCACCTGGCGAGGCTGCTGGGAACTCTAAGCAAGGCATCAGGCCAACAGTTCCAAGGGGCTTTATGGCTCCAGGTTTCCTGAAGTCAACTTTAGTTCCTTAAAGCTGTCTGTCATATATGAGTCTACATGTCTTTCTCAAATAAGAAATTCCAGTCAAAGCCTTGGTAAAATAACCAATGTTTCCAATGGTGTCCTGTTAGGAGGGGAAAAGATTCTTTTTGCACTTACGCAAATGACTGATTGCCATGGAAGAATACTTGCTGAGACCTTTTGAGCTTCAGAGCGTTCAGAGAGAGAGAAAAGTTGATTGCTTTGATTTGCTTACAAATCAAATGAGTATTTTTACAATTCTGAAAGTCACTGATAACCTAAGTACAATTTTTCTTAGTCTCGAAGAGTAAACATTAGAAAATGAGCAATGTCTAAAATAAGAGACATAACACTATAATCTTTTAGTTTGGTTAGTCCCATGTTACTAATTCTGGTTTAGTTTGATTACAGCTTTAGTTAGCTCTGGAAATTCTTACCCATTTCAGTTCTGATCTTAAAGATATTGAATACCTGTGTTGTCCTCAAAGTCCTTTTTATGAATCTCCTTTAAGATAAAACTCATTTTACAACAGAATTAGAACAATTATAAATGACAAAAAGACTCAGAAATAGACATTGTTAATAATCTGATTCGAGTTCACTATGACACTGTAGACAAGGAAACTCAAGTTATCCTGGGACCCACTGACACATTAACACTTCAATAATTACCAATATCAAATGTGGTC
The DNA here is from genome assembly GCF_922984935.1 of Meles meles. Classification (NCBI taxonomy): domain Eukaryota; kingdom Metazoa; phylum Chordata; class Mammalia; order Carnivora; family Mustelidae; genus Meles; species Meles meles. The sequence goes on along the minus strand of NC_060077.1, from coordinate 30,396,363 downwards.
CATCAAAACATTAAAACCTGGGGTGCCTGGGTGGCTCAGTGTGTTAAAGCCTCTGCCTTTGGCTCGGGTCATGATCCCAGGACCCTGGGATCGAGCTCCATATCAGGCTCTCTGCTCAGCAGGGAGACTGCTTCCCTTCCCCTCTCTCTGCTTGTCTCTCTGCCTACTTATAATCTCTGTCTGTCAAATAAATAAATAAAATATTAAAAACAAAAAACAAAAACACCATTAAAACTTTAGGAAATGCATAGAATCTCTAGAATAATTATAGCCTTTACCCAAATGTAACCCAAGGTTTATCATTTTTTTTTTAAGCAGAACTTCCTGAGTGACTTAGCATACCAAGAAAAAGCATAATGGGTTAAAGAGATTTCACTTACAATTTAAATCTTGTCAACATTTGCTAAAATCTTACAAAGGTTTTTAAAGAAGATTTTATTTATTTATTTGACAGAGAGAGATCACAAGTAGGCAGAGAGGCAGGCAGGGAGAAGGGGAAGCAGGCTCTGTGCTGAGCAGGGAGCCTGATGTGGGGCTTGATCCCAGGACCCTGATCTCTTGACCAGAGCCGAAGGCAGAGGCTTAACCCACTGAGTCACCCAGGCGCCCCAAATCTTACAAAGCACATGCCTAAATATAATTAAGGATGTTAAAGACCTGATATAAGCAAAATGTGGAAAATGGTTTTTCTGGACAGGCAAAGAGGAAACTACATTTTCTTGCTGACAGATGATTAATTTAAGAAAATTGTCTTTTTGAACAGAGAGAATTTCTTATACCAAGCCACTTATACCAAGCCACTTTAAAACCCATTTGTTTTAATCTTAGTCTGTCCTGACCACACCTAAAATTCCTTTTCTGAAGATTTCCCTTCACAAACCATCTAACTTTCCTTTGCATTCAGATTGTGTCCCAAGCCATTTCTTTCCAAGCAACCATCTCATTTAGTAGGACAAAATTACCTTTTATCTTCAACAAAATGCATTCCCATTCCTTATCTTTCTTACGTATCTCCTTTTTTTTTTTTTTTTTAAAGATTTATTTTTTTGACAGATAGAGATTACAAGTAGGCAGAGAGGCAGGCAGAGAGAGAGAGAGAGGAGGAAGCAGGCTCCCAGCCAAGCAGAGAGCCCGATGCGGGGCTTGATCCCAGGACCCTGGGATCATGACCTGAGCCGAATGCAGAGGCTTTTAACCAGCTGAGCCACCCAGGCGCCCCCGTATCTCCTTTTCTACATAGAGCTGTTTCCCTTATTTCCATTAGTCTTAGTTACAGTTAGAATTTTCTATTCTTAGAATACCTTAGTCTCAGGACGCCTGGGTGGCTCAGTTGGTTAAGCGGCTGCCTTCGGCTCAGGTCACGATCCCAGCGTCCTGGGATCAAGTCCCACATCAGGCTCCGTGCTCGGCGGGGAGCCTCCTTCTCTCTCTGTCTCTGCCTGCCACTCTGTCTGTCTGTGCTCGCTCTCGCGCGTGCTCTCTCTCTGACAAAGAAATAAAATCAATTAAAAAAAAAAAAAAAGAATACCTTAGTCTCTAGTCAGTTAAGTATTAATCAATTGTAAACTGTTACAACAGAATTCTTTAGATGGCAAATTTGTGAATCAGTTAAGCACAAAACATATTTACCAACAGATTTAAATATTCTTAGTTTCTTTGCAGTTAATCAAAAGCACAAACCTATGTCCAGTGTCAATGACTAAGCATTTAATCCTATTTGAAAGACCTAGATGTCCAATGAATTTAATTCATCATCCAAGCAAAACTTTAAACTTTCAGCTTACCAAAGATTTTGAAAGCTATCTCAGTAATTACCCATGAAAACTTTGAGACAGACAATGAACCATCAGTTTAGTCATCTTTTTGGGAACAACCCAACAGAGTTAACACGAGGTTATTTGACCTTCAGTAAACCTTGACAGAATAAAAGCTTCACATTTACTGCTCTAACTTCAAAAACATGTCTATTTTAATTAAACCAAAGCCCACTCCATTTTTAGTATTTACCTGAGACATAGGCAGGGAAATCTGGAGTGGAGGGTGTTAGGTCCAGTGGGTGCTCTTCTTGCTCCTTGACAGTGAAGAGAGGAGGAGCCTTGGTGCATGGTCTAGAGGCCAGTCATGCAGGCTGTACCCACATTGGTGCAGAGAAAGGAGAAGGGGTAGACAGAAGAAACGAAGTGCTGCCAGAAGGCAGAGAAAGGAATTCCCGGTTTTAGAGCTCATCTGCTCCGACAGAGGAGCAGATGCCATGTTTTCCCACCAACAAGGGTCTTATTACCATTCTGGCCAGGGTACTAACTTCCAGCTGAAAGGCAGACGTTCTCCTCCCTGCAGAGTAGCCATGGGCTAGAAGATTACAGCCTAAGCAATCGACATGCAAGTGTTCCATTAAGACCACATTCGCGGGAAAACCCCTGAAAGGAGACTAAAGGAAGAGGAGAGAAAGTACTCACCAATTTTGCACTGAAGCTGAGTCCAAATGTTAAAGACTCACAGCCCCCACGTTTGGGCACCAACTGATGAAGTTCTAGAATATACATGAGGTTCAGGGTAGGGGTGTGAGGTCTGGAGCCGATGACCAAGAAAGAATCCTTGAGACACCTTTGGTGCAAAATGATGGTTTATGAAGGCAGGGCACAGGGCCCAGGGGCGGAAAGAGCTGCTGCTCCAGGGCTCTGAGGGGTGGCAGGTTCTGTACCTGAGGGGGTGGGGGAAGTAAGGAAAAGGGAGGTTTCAACAGAACTTTCATATGCTAAAGAGGACCTACAGGATAACAGATACCAGAGGCCTTGCCATTGCCAAGGTCATTCTGCCCTTTTTAGCAAGCTATTAAGAATAGTTGGGAGAGGGCACCTGGGTGGTTCAGTGGGTTAAAGCCTCTGCCTTCCGCTCAGGTCATGATTCTGGGGTCCTGGGATCGAGCCCCACATCGGGCTCTCTGCTTAGCAGGGAGCCTGCTTCCCTTCATCTCTCTCTGCCTGCCTCTCTGCCTACTTGTGATCTCTGTCAAATAAATAAAATCTTAAAAAAAAAAAAAAAGAATAGTTGGGAGATTCCTAAAGAGTGTCAAATATGTTCCACCCAGGAGTAGGGGTGGGGGAAGGTTGCAGGGTTTCAGCTCTTGCTCTGTCCTGCCAGCCTTCTCTTCCCTCATCACTGGGATGGAGCCTTGAGTCAGGCCCCCTGCTCAGTGGGGAGTCTGCTTCTGTCTCTCCCCCTCCCTTCTGCTCTCCTCTCTCTGGCTCACACTTTCTCTCTCAAATGAATAAATTAGAAATCTTTTTAAAAATATTTTATATATTTATTTGACAGAGAGAGAGGTCACAAGTAGGCAGAGAGGCAGGCAGAGAGAGAGGGAGAAACAGGCTCCCCACTGAGCAGAGAGCCCGATGTGGGGCTCGATCCCAGGACCCTGAGATCATGACCTGAGCCGAAGGCAGAGGCTTAAACCACTGAGCCACCCAGGTGCCCCTCAAATGAATAAATTAGAAATCTTAAAAGAAAAAAAGTAAATTTCTGTGGATTAAGCCATATAGTCTGTTGTACTTCGTTACACTGGCCCCAGGAATCTAATACATTGTGTTTCCTAAATTTGAGGGTTCATGTCTTTCATTAATTTGCCAAATTCTCAGCCTCCATATCTTTAGTATTACCTCTCCTCTTTCCTCCTCCTCTCTCATTCTGGAACTTCAGTTGGGCATATGTTAGACCTCATTCTATGATCCTGTCTTTTAACTTCTCTTTCATAATTTTAACATTTTTCTCTCTGTGTGCTACTTTCTGAATGACTTCTCAGATCTTTTACTTCCTTAATTATCTCTTCAGCTATTTTTAATGTTCACTTACCATGTTTTTTTTTTTCTTTTTTAATTTCTGGAAGTCCTCATTTAAAACAAAGATTTGTTTTTTAATTTTAATTTAATTTAACATTACTTATTTTTAAAAAAGATTTTATTTATTTATTTGACAGACAGAGATCACAAGTAGGCAGAGAGGCAGTCAGAGAGAGAGGAAGGGAAGCAGGCTCCCTGCTGAGCAGAGAGCCCGATGCAGGGCTCGATCCCAGGACCCCGGGATCATGACCTGAGCCGAAGGCAGAGGCTTTAACCCACTCAGCCACCCAGGTACCCCTAATTTTACTTATTTTTTTAAAGATTTATTTATTTGGCAGACAGAGGTCACCTGTAGGCAGAGAGGCAGGCAGAGAGAGAGGCGGGGGGAAGCACGCTCCCTGCTGAGCAGAAAGCCTGATGTGGGGCTCGATCCCAGGACCCCGGGATCATGACCTGAGCCGAAGGCAGAGGCTTTAACCCACTGAGCTACCCAGGCACCCTTAATTTTTATTTTTTAAAGATTTTGTTTATTTATTTGAGAGAGAAAGAGAGCACAAGCAGGGGAAGTGGGAGAGGGAGAAGCGGGCTCCCCATTGAGCAGGGAGCCCAACAATGGTAAGGATCCCAGGACCCTGGGATCATGGCCTGAATAGAAGGCAGGCACTTAACTGACTGAGCCACCCAGGTAGCTGTGAAAGTTATTTTTAAGTAATCTCTACATGGAGCTCAAACCCATAACTCTGAGATCAAGAGTTGCACAATTCACCAATGGAGCTAGCTAGGCTCCCCTAGAAGTCCTATTTTGTTCTTTTTCAAGTCTCCCATGTCATTTCAATAGCCTTTCATTCCTTGCTCTTGTTTTGAAGTTTATTTATTCATGGGTTTTTTGGGTGGCTCATTTCAAGTTAAATGTCCAACTCTTGATTTCAGCTCAGGTCGTGATCTCAGGGTTGTGAGATGGAGCCCTGTGTGGGGGTCTGCTCTGGGCATGGAGCCTGCTTAAGATTCTCTCTCTCCCTCTCCCTCACCCCCCCTCTACCCTGCCCCACTCTATCTCTCAAAAAATGTTTTTATGGGGCGCCTGGGTGGCTCAGTGGTTTAGGCCACTGCCTTCAGCTCAGGTCATGATCTCAGGGTCCTGGGATCGAGTCCCGCATCGGGCTCGCTGCTCGGCAGGGAGCCTGCTTCCCTCTCACTCTCTCTGCTTGCCTCTCTGCCTACTTGTGATCTCTCTCTGTCAAATAAATAAATAAAATCTTTTAAAAAAAATGTTTTTATTATTTTTTTAGAAGTCTTTTCTTCATCTTCCCCACCCCTCACCCCCCAGTGGAAAAGGTGATTTAATACCCACAAAACCCTCCATCCCCAAGTAATTACATTCTGGGATTTCAGCATTTCTTCCAATTCTGAACCCTTCTGGTTTTTTGTTTTTTGGTTTTCTTCCCCCCTCTAATGAGAGGAAAGTTAAAGTAGACCTAAGGCCATCGAAACCAAAAAAAGTTGGGCAATAGCTCCTCCCTTGTTTGTCTTATTTTTTTTTTTTACTGTCACAAAACTGTCTTTCTGTGTGTCCTCCAATCCAAACATCCATCCACTGCCACTTACAAGGTGAAGGATGTAAAGTAAGTTGTATTGACCGTTTCGGCGAGCACATTTTGTGAAGTGCCTTCTGCTTTAGCCCTTTAAGTTTATCACATTTTGTTGGCTTCTGACATTCCACTTTCCTAGATTATAGGCAAGATCTGTTTATGTCATTTTTTTTGAAATGTCATTTGTTTTTAAAATGTGCCAATGGGGCACCTGGGTGGCTCAGTGGGTTAAAGCCTCTGCCTTCAGCTCAGGTCATGATCCCAGGGTCCTGGGATCGGGCCCCACATTGGGCTCTCTGCTTCACGAGGAGTCTGCTTTCTCCTCTCTCTCTGCCTGCTTGTGATCTCTGTCTGTCAAATAAATAAAAATTTTAAAAAATCTTAAAATGTGCCAATGCCTGTACATTAATGAGATTTCTTTTTTTTTAAATTTTATTTATTTATTTGACAGACAGAGATCACATGTAGGCAGAGAGGCAGGCATCGAGAGGGGGGTAAGCAGGCTCCGCAGGGAGCCTGACTCAGGGCTCAATCCCAGCACCTTAGGACCATAACCCAAGCTGAAAGCAGATACCCAACCAACTGAGCCCCCCAGGTGTCCGGGGAAAGAACTTTTGAGAAAGCGTGTGAGTTCTTTCTGTATATCTACAAAAACTTTATTCACTCTGTTGACTTTTTTCATCATTCATGACATTTATCTTCTGAAGATTAGTGATGACTGGTTTTGCTTTGCTTTTAGACTTCAAGTTGTTTTGGCTGGCTGTATGAAATATGTTCTTCTGACCTCTTAGTTTGTCCTTAGCCATTGTCTTCAATACTCTTGTGCAACAACTCACACTCCAGATGATGCCATCTACACACACAGATCTTGAGACTTTTAAAAAAAGATTTATTTGTTTATTTGAGAGAGAGAGAGAGAGGTCAGGGGGAGGGGCAGAGGGAGAGAGAATCCTCAAGCAGACTCCTGGATGAGTGTTGAACCCGAGGCTGTGTTCTATCTCAGGACTCTGAGACCATGAACCTGATCTGAAATCAAGAGTAGCTGGTGGCTTAACCCCCTGAGCCAGCCAGGCACCCTTCCTTGCTCTTGTTACAAACCCCATCTCCTATTTTGTTAAAATATTTCAGCATGCTTATTGTCTTCTATATTTTATAATTCCAATCTCTGAAGGGTCCTTTTATCTCACCATGACTCTTACTCAGGCTGGCTTATTTCTCCTGGGGTCCCTGACTTGGAAATGAGGTATAGAAGCATCTAGATTTTATGGGTGAGGGTCCCGTGAAACCTGGCTGGGGAATGGGCAATGCCTTCTAAAAGGATTTATATTGGCTCCAGAAAACTGCCTTTAAAGTGAAGTCGGGGGCGCCTGGGTGGCTCAGTGGTTTAAGCCGCTGCCTTCGGCTCAGGTCATGATCTCAGGGTCCTGGGATCGAGTCCCGCATCGGGCTCTCTGCTCGGCAGGGAGCCTGCTTCCCTCTCATTCTCTCTGCCTACTTGTGATCTCTCTCTGTCAAATAAATAAATAAGAAATCTTAAAAAAAAATAAAAAAAAAATAAAGTGAAGTCGGTCTGAGACCATGAAAAGTTCACTTGTCAGTTTGGGGTTTTCTGGCTTGTTCAAGGAGTATATAAGGAAACCCCAAACCCATGAGGGCAATGCTCGGGCTACAAGTTCTCAGGAGAGACTTGTCTGTTTCTGTCAAAAACCCAGGCCCTGACACACAGTTTCCACGTTGCCTGCCTCCACCGGTGGGCAGGCTCCTGAGGTCCGGGCTCTTTGTAGGCTCTCCATCCCACATCTCCACAGAGTGCAGGCCCGAAGGTTCTAGGTCACAAGAAAGACAAGGATCCTTAGGGTACTCACTGCTTCAGTTTCCCATCCCGACCACACTGATCTTTCAGCCCTCTCTTGATTTTCATCCCTAGAGGGTTGCCTCATTTTTTTATTTTTATTTTTTTTAATTTTCATTTTATTTTATTTCTTTTTATGAGCTCAGCTAGGTGTTTAAAAGGATGTCTCTTCTGGAATATTATTTGGCTCTAAGAAAGAATGAAATCTTGCCATTTGCAATGTCATGGGTGGAGCTAGTGAGTATAATGCTGAAGGAAAATAGTCCAGTCAGAGAAAGACAAATACTACACCAGTTCACTCATATGCGGAACTTAAAAGCATTGTTTTTTGGTTTTTTGTTTTTTAGATTTATTTATTTATTTATTTGACAGAGAGAGAGAGAGAGAGTCAGAGAGACAGAGAAAACACAAGCAGGGAGAGCAGGAGAGGGGGAAGGGGACTCCCCATGGAGCAGGGAGCCCAATGCAGGGCTCTATCCCAGGACCCCAGGACCACACCCTGAGCTGAAGGCAGATGCCCAGACGACTGAGCCACCCAGACACCCCTCGTATGTGGAACCTAAGAAACAAAACAAACAGCAAAAGGAAAAAGAAAGAGAGAGGCAAACCAAGAAACAAACTCTTAACTAGAAAGAAAAAACTGATGGTTACCAGAGGGGAGGTGAGTGGGTGGGGGGGATGGGTGAAATAGGTGATGGGGATTAAGGGGTGCCCTCGTTGTGCTGAGTACTGGGTGTTATATGGAAGTGTTGAATTACTCTATTGTACACCTGAAACTAATATAACACTGTATTAGCCAGCCAGAATTAAAATAAAAACATTAATTTGGGGACGCCTGGATGGCTCAGTTGGTTAAGCATCTACCTCTGGCTTGGGTCATGTTCTCAGTTGGTTAAATGCCTCCACCTTTGGCTTGGATCACTCCCCATGTGGGACTCCCTGCTCAGCAGGAAGTCTGCTTCTCCCTCTCCTTCTGCCCCTCTCCTCTGCTCGTGCTCTGTTTCTCTCTCTCAAATAAATAAAATCTTTATTATAAAAAAACCCCAAAGCTTTATTTTTAAAAAGATTTTATTTATTTATTTGACAGAGAGATAGAGAGCACAAGTAGGCAGAGCAGCAGACAGTGGGTGAAAGAGAAGTGGGCTTCCCATGGAGCAGGGAGCCCAACGTGGAACTCAGTCCTAGGACCCTGGGACCATGACCTGTGCTGAAGGCAGACACTTAACTAACTGAGCCACCCAGGCAGTCCTAAAAAAATATTTTAAATTAATCTCTGCACCCATCCTGGGTCTTGAACTCACAACCAAGATCAATAGCTTTGCACTCTACAGCCGGAGCCACCCAGCCACCCCCTTTTTTCTGGGCAGAAATTAGAATTTTTTATTCTATTTATTTATGTATGTATGTATTTATGTAAAAAGATTTTATTTATTTATTTGACAGAGAGAGATCACAAGTAGGCCGAGAGGCAGGCAGAGAGAGAGGGGGAAGCAGGCTCCCCGCTGAGTGGAGAGTCGGATGCGGGGCTCGATCCCAGGACCCTGGGATCATGACCTGAGCTGAAGGCAGAGGCTTTAACCCACTGAACCACCCAGGCGCCCCATTTATTTATTTAAAAAAAATATTTTATTTATTTATTTGACAGTGAAAGAGGAAATACAAGCAGGTGGAGTGAGAGATGCGGGGCTCGATCCCAGGACTGAGATCAAGACCTGAGCTGAAGGCAGACGCTTAACGATTGAGCCACCCAGGCGCCCCAGAAATGAGAATTTTTGAAGAGGCTCCTGGAAAGGGCAATGCATAAATTACTAACCTAGCTAAGTGACTGAGAACATTGGTGCCTTCTTTGTGACTCCCTGTAGCCCAGAAGGCTGTTGAGCTTGCTGGACGTGTCAGTAAATATTTGAAGAATTTGACTCAGGCCTAAAGAGTGATCCTCTCTATGGGGAGAATTTCAGGCGCTTGCGGTCAGACAAGTTGGAAGAAAAAGAGCCGTAGCCACCCACCCACATGCACAGCACATGCACACATACAAGCTCTTACACACTCAAGCCACACAGATACCCCCAATATATATACACGTGCACACTCTCACACATTCTTGCACAGACATATGCACATTTTACAAGGTATGCAGGATTTGTTTTAATCAGGTACAGTCAGACACACAGACACAGAATTGACAGTCATTGTTTACCGGACCAAACTTGGACACCAATGTCTGAGGCAAGGGTTTTGAAGCAAAGCAAAGCTTTATTATCAGAAAGGCAGGGGCACCTGGGTGGCTCAGTGGGTTAAGCCGCTGCCTTCGGCTCAGGTCATGATCCCAGGGTCCTGGGATCGAGCCCCACATCGAGCTCTCTGCTCAGCGGGAAGCCTGTTTCCTCCTCTCTCTCTCTCTGCCTGCTTGTGATCTCTATCTGTCAAATAAATAAATAAAATCTTTAAAAAAAAAAAAGATTCTCGTTATTATCAGAAAGGCAGCCCAGGGAGAAGTCTGGGCATTATTCCCAAAGTCACCTTGCCCTGTTGTGGACTGCTTACATCCATAAGAAGGGGGGTGAGGTTTTCTTGAAATCTTGAAGGAGGGAGGCTTGAAACAATATGGAGGTAGCCTTTCTTTAGGATGATGAATCCCCATTAGGGACCTGATATGATCAGGTGATCAGGCTCAGGAGATAATTTCCAGATAAACACCACCTTGCTGTCCCCATTTAGGTTCCCACGGTTACTGGGTAAATAAGGAGCCAGGCCAGAAGGCAATATGAATGATTGATCGTGCATGAAGTTAAGAGGAGCAGAGTTGGGGCACCTGGGTGGCTCAGTGGATTAAAGCCTCTGCCTTCGGCTCAGGTCATGATCCCAGGGTCCTGGGATGGAGCCCCGCATCGGGCTCTCTGCTCAGCAAGGAGCCTGCTTCCCCTCCTCTCTCTCTTCCTGCCTCTTTGCCTACTTGTGATCTCTGTCTGTCAAATAAATAAAAAAAATCTTAAAAAAAAAAAAGAGGTGCAGAGTTAAGTAGAGAACAAAACAGAATGTGGAGGTAAGTTAATAATAAGGCAATGAACACAATTATAGGTCTGCTTATGCCTTCGAAACAGGTCCAGGAACCAAGCCTCTGGGCTCATCATGAAGGAAAAAGTTTTCATGCCCAGTTCTCCAAAAGAGGGAGGTGGGTCTGGGAGTCTCAAGAGCAACCTGACTCACTGAAAGAAGGTGAAAGCATTTGTTTGAGAAAAGGGAGAAGGGAAGAACAGGGTATGATAACCCTGGCCCCCCAACTCCAGGCTATTGTTAGCCACTCCTGATAGACTAAAGAGGAAACAAAATCCAGCCTGGGTGATGCTACTCGTGTTTGTTCTCTTCTCCAGGTGGGAGTGAGACAGGGAAACTGGAGGATTCCGCCAAAGTCTGCTTTTTCCTCCTTCTATTCTTGCTGGGGCCTGCATCCCAGAACCCCACTTTATACATACCTTGCAAATAGCAGACATGGAGTTATGGGACAAGGAGTTAAGAGTTCTCTCTAGGCCTCTGCCTTCAGCTCAGGTCATGATCCCAGGGTCCTGGGATCGAGCCCCGCATCCGGCTCTCTGCTCCGCAGGGAGCCTGCTTCCTCCTCTCTCTCTGTCTGCCTTTCTGCCTAGTTGTGATCTCTGTCTATCAAATAAATTTAAAAAGGAAAAAGAGTTCTCTCTAGGATAAATAATACCTAAAGAAGGACCCGGTGACAATGGCTGGAGGAGGCTATCCTTTGTGTATCCCAGACTACCTGATCTAGACACCAATGTCAAGACCTTTCTGCTCCAAGAAATGACATCTGGTCCCTCAAATTTGTTCTAAGTGGTTCCTGGATGCCTGAGAGGAGACACACACTAGATCACCATCCCCAGTAAAAACTAGACTCAGGCACCTGGGTGGCTCAGTTGGCTGGGCTATGCCTTCGGTTCAGGTCATGATTCTGGGGTCCTGGTCTGAAGGCAGTTGCTTAACCAACTGAGCCACCCAGGAGCCCGATTCTGGGGTCCTGGGATCGAGTTCTTCATCGGGCTCCCGCTGAGCAGGGAACCTGCTTCTCCCTCTCCCTCTGCCCCTCCTCCTGCTTGTGCTGTCTCTCAAATAAATAAATAAAATCTTTAAAAAGATACAACAAAAAACCCCCAAGCCCCAGACTCTGTACTTAGGAGAAACTCCCTCCTTTCTGAGTTTCCTGGACACCCACTGTTGCCAGCTCTCTCCACCTTCAGTCAACTCTGTTCTCACCTCCTGATGGCTTCTTCTGTTTGATCTCCATCCTGCTTGAAGCCAAGCCTTCTCTTGGCTGATCCTGCAGGACCCCCACTGGGCCCTCAGACCTGCCTGCTGGCATCAGGAATAGAAAGCACCCCCCTCCCCAATATTCTCAAAGGTAAGCTTTGGAAGGGCCAAAGAAGTTAAAAGTTTACGCTGCTTTTTCCTCCAAATAACAAGGGGGCAATGGGTTCATTGATTCATGGGGCTGACCCAAAATTTTCCATTAGCCAGAGAAGGGAAAAAAAAGCAAAAAGTGTTCCAATTCCAGCCTTCTTCACCCCAGCTGCAGCGTCCTTGGATTCCAGCCTGGAGAGCTTCCCTAGAGCCTAGAACATTAAACCAGTAAATGCTGGATTTGCTGCCAAGGGTTTAAGCATATTTGCAATGAGGAAACAAAACAAAACAAGCAGGGTCGGGGGGATGGTTAAAATATGGCTTTGTATTTTGTGGCTATTTGCACTTTGTTAAACAACAAAAATGCAACTGAAGACTGTAGAAGATCAGCGAGGCTGTGTTAAATGATTTATGGGTCTGGCAGCTTCCCATCAAGCAAACAGAAAGGATCTCCATGGAGCTGCACAAGAGGAAAGGTTTTTCAAGGTAGAGAGGGAACAGAAAGAAAGGAATTTATTACCAGAGAATCCACTGTTTTAGGCAAGGTCATTCTACTTAGGGGAATGGAAGGGATTACCAGTTTTTTAGTGTGGACCCCCGGGAAACTCCATGTTGATGGGTTAAAGGTTAGGGTTCTGGGTACTGGGACTGTGCTTCGCTTGCGTATTAAGCTCTAGGTTTGCTGATATGGGGCTCCTAACATAAGTGACTCCATTTTAGACCTGTGGTTTTCTTTCTAACCGTCTAGATCTCTTGTAGAATTGATATAAAATGTTATACACTTTATTTTCATAAATGCTAGAAGGGTCACCCCAATCAGGGAAAGCTGGGAGGAAAAAGGATTACAGGGCACAACTTCCTTGCTTTTTGCTGGTAGACCAGTTAACATCTAAATTTAAATTCTTTTGAGCACTGGAAAAAAAAAAATAGTAAGTCCCCATAGCTGATGATTTTTGCCTCTTGGAGCCTCTGGAAAAAGAATAATGTAGACGACAATGGCAGTCTCCACCTGGAGATACATGTTTGGAGCTTGCTTTCTTTCTTTACTTACTTATTTTTAAAGATTTTACTTACTTATATGACAGAGAAAGAGAAAGAGCACACAAGCAGGGGGAGTGAGAGAGGGAGAAGCAGGGTCCCCACTGAGCTGGGAGCCCAATGAGGGGCTCAATCCCAGGACCCCGGGATCATGACCTAAACCAAAGGCAAATGCTTAATGGACAGAGCCACCCAGGCACCCCACGTTTGGAGCTTTAAAAAGGTGTTTGGTTTGGGGCGCCTGGGTGGCTCAGTCATTAAAAAGGTGTTTGGTTTGCTCAAAAGCTCTTGTCAAATCAGGTGTATACGATCCTTTGAGGCTGACCACCTTTCTTGGTCACCTTTCTTGGTGCACATATTTTTTGGCAAGGTGGGCAGTTAATTCAGACTCAAAGTTGGACAAAGTAAAAAGGGCTCAGGGAAACCTTAGTTGCCATTTGGATTCAGAATCTACCCTGCTGTCTGGCCAAACAACATCTTGAAGGAAAGTCACCAGCTTTTTTTGGAATCCTGATTTACAGTTCCAATCTTTACTGCCCAGGGTTGACTCCAGGCTGAAATCTGATACTGTCAGCTGAGGCCTGATGCAGCCCAAGCAGAAGGTGTGCCAGTTTATGCAACCAAACCACTGCGAATTTGTTCATTGGCCCAAAATGCAAGAGGCCAAAAACTTGACATTGAGCATTTGCATTGAAGAAAGATGGGCTGGTCATTGGTATGGCATCACCTACCATTGGGAGCCCACACTAAAAGTCCCAAACTCCCTGATGGCTTGTAAGTGTGGGTTCTTAAGTGGAGGGAGGGGAATCAAGAGTAAGAGGGTCAAGGTTGTGGGTTCTTTAGACACTGGGTGAATTTCAAGACCGATGACCTGGCACTGCTTTGGGTCAGTGACACAATGTGTGTCAGAGGTGCTGTCTTTATTAATAAAGGCTATCTATCTATCTTGTCCCCTATGCTGCCTTTTCTTTTTCTTTTTTTTTTTTTATGCTGCCTTTTCATTATCTTTTATCTTTCTTTATTTTTAAAGATTTATTTATTTTTCTGAGAGGGAGGGAGAGAGACAGAACACAAGCCAGGGAAGGGGCGGGTGGTGGGTAGGGAAGCAGGAGAGGGAGAAGCAGATTCTCTGCTGAGCAGGGAGCCCAGCAATGGGCTTGATCCCAGGACCCCAGGATCATGACCTGAGCTGAAGGTTGACACTTAACTGACTGTGTCACCCAGGCACCCTAGGAAAGGAAAGATTTTTAAAGGTGGAAAAAAACATAAAGGTGGAAAGGAGGTGGGAAAAGGAAATTATGCCAGAAACTCATTGTTTCCTGCAAAGTCACCTTCTAAAGAGGATAGAATGGGTTCATTGGGCAGATCTTATTAAGGCTGACAGTGAAGTTCCTGTTGGCTGGTTAATAGTGACATTCCTGGTGGGGGGGGGCATCAAAGTTGCAGGTAGGTTAGATATTAAGTCTTGGTTTGCTAACATGAGGTTTAGCCAAGTGATTCCAGTTTGGGTCTGCTAAACAGACCCAAACAGTTGTGGGACATTGTGGTTGCTGGCTCTGCTGACTTGGGTCCCATCCCTGTCCCTACCTACCTGGGTCAACATTGATCAGTGGAGGAATGTATAGGGGAGTTACGAAAGGCAGAGGCAGCTGAATCCAGCGCTGACAGTGTCCTCGTGAAGTCATTGCAGCAATGGAGTCTCAGCATCAAGTAGAGAAACGTTGAACAAAGCAACACATTAAGATTAATAAGGCGATAAGAATTAGAAGCCCGAAAAGGAGAATTTTAATTGTTGGCCATAGTCCTCCCTCAAACCAGGAACTTAACCAATCACTGAGAGAGAGAGAAGGATCTTGTAGAGCCTTAATCTGGGCATTCATATCTTTTATTAGTCCTGGGACATTTTTGTGATAGTCTGGGATGTACACGCAACATTCTGCTTTGATTATTGCGCATGTGCCACCCTGTGCTGCTGTCAGGACATCTAAGGCCATTTGATTTTGTCGGACTGCCTTGAGTGTCTGTGAGACTTTGGTATTAAGTAGGGAGATGCTATTTAGTGAATCATTGAGTGCGTTTGTGGTATATTTATTAAGGGCTTCTACATGCCACATGATATCTTCTAGTCCCACAGATGGAACAAAAATGGATGCGAAGTGATCACACCGTTTAAAAACAGATCGTGTCCATCTCTGCTTTAAATTGGGGAAATTAGCTGGAGTGGTGATGCTTTTAGTAATGCGCCCATGAATCCAGGCAAATCCTAAAGTACAGTGACCTACCCACCCTGGAGGAAGCCAGGGCCACAGGTTAGTTCCACATATCCAGTGGGTTCCGTTTGGAGCTGACCATCTAATGCCCGGTCGCCTAGCCCAATCAGTAGCAAACCAGTCAGTAGCCTGGAGTACTATTCTTTGGGGACACATTTCTAATGACAGCCATCCTAGATGTCGTGTGCTATTTGCCCCAGTATCATATGTATGATTTCTTTGTTCCCGGCATAAAACTGCCTTTTTTTTTTTTTAAAGATTTTATTTATTTGACAGAGAGAAATCACAGAGAGGCAGGCAGAGAGAGAGGAAGGGAAGCAGGCTCTCCGCTGAGCAGAGAGCCGGATGTGGGACTCAATCCCAGGACCCTGAGATCATGACCTGAGCCAAAGGCAGCGGCTTAACCCACTGAGCCACCCAGGTGCCCCATAAAACTGCCTTTTGACTGAGCTGTCCAATAGTGGGTGTGAGCCACAAATATGTATCCCAGATTTGATATGTACCATCCTCAGTATAAAAATAAGGAGGGTTTTATAACTTAGGCCCATATTTGATTGGGGAGTTATGGCTTGACAGCAATCCCCTTTCCTTCCAAATAGCTCCATGGGCATGTAGTACCAGGAAGGCATATTTGGAGTCAGTGTTGTTTATTTTTAAGGCTTTGGCAATAGCAAAGTGCTAGTGATCACTATGGCATACTTAGCTTTTCTTATTCTTTCTATAAAAACTATGTTATCAGTAAACCAACTGTCACTTGTGTTATTAATAGGAGCATCTTAAATCTGGCCAACTAGAGTAAGCAAGCTCAATAAACTCTGAACAGTTTTGCTCTATAGAGAAAGAAGTACAGTGGTCAGTTTTAGGCATACAGGTAACTAGGCTTAAAGTTTGACAAGTTTTAAGTATTATTTCTGGCATATCTGTAAGTGTAGCCCAGTATTTAATAAGTTGGCCTCCACCATCCATTGGTGGCGTTTGGCTTCTAAGACAAATCTGGACCTGATGTGAAGTCATTACAGTCAGGGACTGTCCCATAGTGAGCTTTAAGGCTCTTTTTATGAGGAGGACTGTTCTATGCTTAGCTAAAGCATCTGTTTGCAATTGCACCTCAACAGAGGTGGCTTCTAGGATAAGTATGACTAAGGGATGAAACCATTAAGAAGCCCTTTGAGTGGTCCAGCCTTAACAATATCCTGATTACAGAGGATCACTGGCAAGTGGGAGAAAACTTGTCAAGAGATAAGGGGAGTCCCCCATGCATCATCCAATTTAATCATAAAGAAAGTGGGGTCATCCATTATCTCCACAAATCCATAGTTAATCCTATGGAGTGCAGTATGCTGGCTTTTAGGCAATTTTGTTATTCCAGCTACACACAAGCTGATAGTTAAGTTATACAATTTTGGGGGAATCAATCCCATTTTTCAGTTGTTTAATCATGTGCCATGGGGTTCTGTTATTATACCCACAGAATAATAAGCAAGATCGTCTAAATGAGCTATTGTGTAACTTCTCTGAAGTTTACCTCAAGTTGTCTAACTTAGGTAAACAAATATTTAAAGACAATTAAATCTAGAATTTAACATCCATAAAGGTGTGTTATTAAAACATAATTTTTCTCTCTAAAATAACCCTCATTTCTAGAGACAGCCAAATCAGGACTAATTTATTTGAGAAACAAGTCCAGTTTTAACAAACTTGGCCTAATTATTTACATAAGTTCAGCAAGAACATTGGGTGATCATACAGATCTTTTAGAATCTGCTTTGCTGGAACTTCTTATAAGGAATCTCTAGGTTGAACTTTTAGTAGCCTCTCTGGGCCAGAAGCCAAGCCACGTACTTGCCATCAGACATGCCTGCAATACCTGTCAATGTGGGCGAATTCTTCTTTCTGAGACTCTGTACCTACCAAGGAGTGACATTCTTTACTCACCTGGTAAGGCTGCTGGGAACTCTGTAAGCAAGGTATCAGGTCAACAGTTCAAGGGGCTTTATGGCTCCAGGTTTCATAAAGTCAACCTTAGTTCCTTAAAGCTGTCTGGTCATATCTGAGTCTATGCATGTCTTTCTCAAATATGACATTCCAGTCAAAGCCTTGGTAAAATAACCCATGTTTCCAGTGGTGTTCTGTTACAAGGAGAACAGATTCTTACTGAACTTATGCAAATGACTGATTGCCATGGAAGAAAGAATACTTGCTGAGACCTTTTGGTTTCCAGAGGGTTCAGATAGAGAGAAAAGTTGAATGCTTTGATTTGTTTGCAAATAAATAATTTTACATTTCTGTAAGTCACAGACATTTTAAGAAGAAAGTATCCCTAGTCTGGAAGAGTAAACATTAGAGAACCAGCAATGTCTAAAATAAGACAAAACGTTAAGAGACACAACACTATAATCTCTTAGTTCATTTAGTCCCATGTTACTAAATCTGGTGAATGCAGCTTTAGTTAGTTTTGGAAATTCTTACCCATTTCAGTTTTAGGATTTTCTTTCAAGTATATCAAATATCTGTATTTGTCCTGAAAGTCCTTTATATGAATCTCCTTGAAGATAAAACTCATTTTACAAGAGAATTAAAACAATTATAGGGGCGCCTGGGTGGCTCAGCAGGTTAAAGCCTCTGCCTTCAGCTCAGGTCATGATCCCAGGGTCCTGGGATCGAGCCCCGCATGGGGCTCTTTGCTCAGCAAGGAGCCTGCTTCCTCCTCTCTCTCTCTGCCTGTTTCTCTGCGTACTTGGGATTTCTGTCTGTCAAATAAATGAATAAAATCTTAAAAAAAAAAACAATTATAAGTGACAAAAACTTGGAATGGGTATGGTTAGAGCTGATGAGATGAGAGTTTACACTTTAGCTGGCAAGGAAATCAGGTTATTTCCGTGAAACATAACATTTCCATAATTACAATATCAAGCGATGATCTCTCAAAACATTAGAACTTTAGGAAATGCATAGAATCTCTAGAATAGTTATAGCATTTTCCCAGATGTAACCTAAGGTTTATCATTGGTTTTAGCAGTACTTCATGAGTACCTTAGCATACCAAGGAAAAGCCTGAGTTAAAGAGATTTACAACTTAAATCGTGTCAACATATGCTAAAATCTTAGAAAATTTTAAAACGCATGCCTAAATATAATTAGAGATGTTAAATACCTGATAAAACAAAACATAGAAACTGTGTTTTCTGGGAAAACAAAGAGAAAACCATAACATTTTTTAACAGATCAATTAACCTAAGAAAACTTTGCCCTTTTAACAGAGAGAAAACCAGCTTTTTTATATTAGTGTCCTTTCTTTTTTTCCTTAAGTATGCAGTCTTAAGATAGTGGGTTTACTAGGTTTCCCTCCCATCGTGAATGATGTAGCAGACAAAGAGAGGGGATCTTTCAGATGCTGTCCTGCTCGCGTCCCTTGCAGGAACTTAGGAGCATCTTAGCTAAGGTCTGTCCGTATAAGCCTCAGACCAGGCTACTCCGTGGGGTAGATCACCGTTATGCCATAGGACGCCCCACGGGACTCAGGGTGCAGCCCACTCAGACTCCGTAGCCGAAGCGGTGGAGCCATACAGACACATTCACACAGTCAGGCACTCTTCAGATTCAGACAGGTTGGACACCTTCCCTCTGGGTATCCCTGGTTAATGGGAGGTGATCAGTCTCCCCTCTCATTCTTTATGAATAAAAGTGAGTTTCTATGGTTACAGGCAATGGGGGGTGGTAACAGGGTGTTTTTGCAGACCCTCAAGGTCGGGCGCTTTCCCAATCTCTTCAAGGCCAAATGGCCCTTTCACTTGGAAGTATGTGAAGGTATGTCAGGAAAGTGCTAAATCACCTTGGGGACTGTTTATTTTTTTTCCTTCTTCTTTTAATCCGTCCTGACCATACCTAAAATTCCTTTTCTGAATATTTCCCTTCACAAACCTTCTACAACTTTCCTTTGCATTCAGGTTTTGTCCCAAGCCATTTCCTTCCAAACAACCACCTCATTTAGGACAAAATTACCTTCTATCTTTAATAAAATGCATTTCCATTCCTTAAATCTTTCTTACATATCATCTACTTTTCCACAGAGTTGTTTCCCTTATTTCCATCAGTCTTAGTTACACTAAGCAGAATTTTGTACTCTTAGAAACACCTTAATCAGTTATTAACCAACTGTGAACTGTTACAACAGAATTCTTCAGATGGCAAATTTATGAATCAGGTAAGCGCAAAACATGTTTACCAACAGATTTAAATACTCTTACTTTCTTTGCAGTAAGAATTCAAAAGCACAAACCTACATCCAGTAATTAATGATTTAGCATTTTATCCTGTTTGGTTAAGACCTAAATGTCCATAATTTAATTCCATTTGTCATGCAAGCGAAACTTTAAACTTTCAGGTTACCAAAGACTTTGAAAGCTACTTCAGCAATTACCCATTAAAACTTTGAGACAGACAATTGACCATCAGTTTAGTAATTTCTTTGCTAATAGATTTTAACAAATAACACGAGCTTATTTGACCTTCAGTAAACTTTGATAGAATAAAAGCTTCACATTTACTACTGTAACTTCAAAGACATGCCTATCTTAATTAAACCAACAAACTTAACTCAGTTCAAATACTGATTTACATTCCACCTGGGCCCACTCCACTTTGAATGTTTACCTGAGACACAGGTGGGAAGGTCCAGAGTGCGGGGTGTTAGGTCCAGGGGGTGCTCTTCCTGCTCCTTGACAGTGAAGAGAGAAGAAGCCATGGTGCAGGATTTAGAGGCTAGTCATGCAGGCTGCACGCACGTCGGTGCAGAAACAAGAGAAGGGGGAAACAGAGGAAACAAAGTGCTGCCAGGAGGCAGATAAAGGATTCCCAGTTTTAGAGCTCATCAGCACCAAGAGAGGAGCAGATGCCATACTTTCCCACCAGCAAGGGGGAAGGGGTTAAGCAGTCCAAATCAGGCCAGAGAAGACAGGGAATCTTCCCCGAAACAAAGGGAGTTTTGGCAGCTGCTTGGGAATATTCTTTAAGGTCTCTGTCTTGAGTTAGACTAACCCCAGTTGGCTCCAGTTATAGCCATTAACACGGGAAGTGAGTGAGGGAGAAGCCCCCACATCTATTAAGAGAAACAGAGAGAAATAAGGTCAGAGTCCCCTTTGCTAGGGATGGCGAAGCAACCTGGGTTTATCTGAAGTCCTACTAACATAATTATCATCCAGTATGTCAAGATTAAGTTTACTATCTGACTCATTCGGGCGAACACATTCTGCAAAAGTCCCTTAGTTTGGGGTCCTGGTGCAGAGCAATGGAGGCCTAGGTATGATAAATGAAGGTATCCTAGGTCCATTTGCTCTGTTTCCTGCAGAGGAGATCTAACTGATAGTTCCCACCGAGGCCATGCAGTGTTACAGGAGTCCAGTCCTTTCCTAAGTTTTGCAATCCGAATTATTTCCAGTGGGTTAAAAGGCACCCCAAGGTAGAGTCCTTGGGAACTGAAGAAGCCTACTGAGTCCATGCTCCTAGAAACGTAAAGAAGGTCCATTACCAAATCCCCCCCAACTCCTGGGTGGCATCCCATGCAGGATAAGTCAGAGGTTCCCATGTGTCAAAAGCGACCGGAGGCGTCCCTCACACAAGCCATCGCTGTTGATCATAATCCTGCCATCCCCAAGAAGGCATTCCTGCTGTAAAAGGCCTAGAGGGGTACCGGCGTCCCTCCCCTTCCCCATCGCATCTTAGGCTGCAGATGGGTGCCTGGTGAATGGACCAAAACACTGTGCCACGCCATGCCATCGTCTGTCCTGAAGACTGCATACTGTTTTGCCATTTTAACCCATGGAAATACTAGGAAGGTTTTTACAAGGGGAAAGTACCCAATTTCGTAGCTTTAAGCAGTTTGTAGAAGACACTGACAAGAAACAGTAAAGACTGAAACCTATCATGGTCTATGCGACATTCCAACACATGTGGTCCTTACAGCCAAATTCCCCAGGAAACTGTCCCTGGTTGTGTTTTAATTCAATCGGGTACTGGTTTTGGCCGGCTCCCAGTGGAGGTCTTGTGGCCAGAAGTGGCTAGACCAGGGATGTGGAGGGGATCACGTTAGATCCATCAGGAGGAAATCTCACACAGGAGTCTTAAGATTGGCAGCCATCCTGGTGACTTAGGTGGCTGTCCCGTGCTCAAGAGAGACAACTTTATATAAGAACAGGAATAAAGAAAGGGTATCAAGTTTCTGGGTCTTATTACCATTCCGGTCAGGGTACTAACTTAAAGCCAAAAGGCAGACGCTCTCCTCCCCGTAAAGTAGCCACAGGCTAGAGGATTACAGCCTGAGCAACTGACATGCAAGTGTTCCAGTAAGACCATATTCCTTGAAAAGCCCTGAAATGAGACTAAAGGAAGAGGAGAGAGAAAGTACTCACCCATTTTGCACCGAAGCTCAGAGTCCAAATGTAAAGACTCACAGCCCCACATTGGGCACCATATGATGAAGTTCTAGAACCTAGGTGAGGTTTGGTGGGCTGAGGTTCGGAGCCGATGACCAAGAAAGAATTCTTGAGACATCTTTGGTGCAAAATGGTGGTTTATTAAAGCACAGGGACAGGACCCATGGGCAGGAAGAGCTGCTTCCCCGTTATCCTGAGGAGTGGTTGATTATATACACAGGAGTTGGGTAGGTGAGAACAAAGAGGGGGATGTTAGTCTCTAAGGAATTTTGGAAGCAAGGTCTCCAGGACCTTGAGGGGTTAACTATTGTTGGGAGAAAGGTTTTATTACTAGTAGTATATCAGTTGGCCTGTATGCTTGGGAATGATTCTTGACACTATGTTGGAGGTTTAGAGATAAAGTTTCCTAAAGGAATTGTTAAAGTAGACTTACAGGATTCTGGTCAGACCTGTCGGGGGTAGGGGGTCGGTCAGGCTAGGATTGTCCTTAGCAAAACCTCAAGGTGAGGGCA
The DNA here is from genome assembly GCF_922984935.1 of Meles meles. Taxonomy (NCBI): domain Eukaryota; kingdom Metazoa; phylum Chordata; class Mammalia; order Carnivora; family Mustelidae; genus Meles; species Meles meles. The sequence goes on along the minus strand of NC_060077.1, from coordinate 30,374,431 downwards.
GTTGAGTCCCCAGGGGAGAGCCACTCTGTCCGTTTCAAGGGCTTGAGGAACTGAGTTATTTGCCTCTGGAAATTGTGCTATCATTAAAATAGCTTCTTTGTTGTAAATCTCCAGGACATTGGTAAACCAAGGGAGACTCCTATCTTGCAGGATTGTGATCTCTGTGAGTTAACTATTTGTTTTTCTTTTAGGGCAGTCAGGGGTGCCTGAGGAATGTCACACATATTACCAAGGGGAGCAGGTGGAGGGGGGGGTGCAAGGTGCCAGCTTTTGCTTTGTCCTCAGCCAGCCTCCTGCTCCCTCATCAGGATGACAAATGAAATTAAATTTGTTGGACATCTATGTCTTTTCTGAAGAAGATAAAATGCTAAGTCATTGATTACTGAACAGAGGTTTGTGCTTTTGACTTCTTACTGCAAAGAAACTAAATAAGGGAAATAACTTTGTGGAAAAGTAGATGATATGTAAGAAATATTTAAGGAATGGGAGTACATTTTATTGAAGGTAAAATAAGGTAATTTTGTCCTAAATGAGATGGTTGTTTGGAAGAAAACGGCTTGGGACAAAACCTGAATGCAAAGGAAAGTTGTAAAAGGTCTGTGAAAGGAAATATTCAGAAAAGGAATTTTAGGTATGGTCAGGACGGACCAAAAAAAAAGAAGAAGAAGAAGAAGAAGAAAGAAAGAAAAGCAGCCCCCAAGGTGATTTAGCACTCTCCTGACATACCTCCACATAGATTATGCTTCCAAGTGAAAGGGCCATTTGGCCTTGAAGAGATTGGGAAAGCGCCCGACCTTGAGGGTCTGCAAAAACACCCTGTTACCATCCCTCATTGCCTGTAACCATAGAAACTCACTCTTATTCATAAAGAATGAGAGGGGAGACTGATCACCTCCCATTAACCAGGGATACCCAGAGGGAAGGTGTCCAACCTGTCTGAATCTGAAGAGTGCCTGACTGTGTGAATGTGTCTGTATGGCTCCACCGCTTCGGCTACGGAGTCTGAGTGGGCTGCACCCTGAGTCCCGTGGGGCGTCCTATGGCATAACGGTGATCTACCCCACGGAGTAGCCTGGTCTGGGGCTTATACGGACAGACCTTAGCTAAGATGCTCCTAAGTTCCTGCAAGGGACGCGAGCAGGACAGCATCTGAAAGATCCCCTCTCTTTGTCTGCTACATCATTCACGATGGGAGGGAAACCTAGTAAACCCACTATCTTAAGACTGCATACTTAAGGAAAAAAAGAAAGGACACTAATATAAAAAAGCTGGTTTTCTCTCTGTTAAAAGGGCAAAGTTTTCTTAGGTTAATTAATCTTTTATGGTTTTCTCTTTGCCTTCCCAGAAAACCCAGTTTCTATTTTGTTTTATCATGTGTTTAACATCCCTAATTATATTTAAGCATGTGTTTTAAAACTTTCTAAGGTTTTAGCAATTGTTGACAAGATTTAAATTATAAATGAGATCTCTTTGACTCATAAGGCTTTTCTTTGGTATACTAAGTTACTCAGTAACTTAGTTTAACTTATTGTAACTTAGTTAACTTATTGCTAAACCAATAATAAAACTTGGGTTACACCTGGGAAAATGCTATAACTATTCTAGAGATTCTATGCATTTCCTAAAGTTCTAATGTTTTGAGAGATCATCGCTTGATATTGTAATTATGGAAATGTTATGTTTCACAGAAATAACCTGATTTCCTTGCCAGCTAAAGTGTAAACTCTCGTCTCATCAGCTCTAACCATATCCATTCCGAGTTTTTGTCACTTATAATTGTTTTAATTCTCTTGTAAAATGAGTTTTATCTTCAAGGAGATTCATATAAAGGACTTTCAGGACAAATACAAGTCTTTGATATGTTAAAAACCTAAAACTAAAATGAGTAAGAATTTCCAAAACTAACTAAAGCTGCATTCACCAGATTTAGTAACATGGGACTAAATGAACTAAGAGATTATAGTGTTGTGTCTCTTAACATTTTGTCTTATTTTAGACATTGCTGGTTCTCTAATGTTTACTCTTCCAGACTAGGGATACTTTCTTCTTAAAATGTCTGTGACTTACAGAAATGTAAAAATATTTATTTGCAAACAAATCAAAGCATTCAACTTTTCTCTCTATCTGAACCCTCTGGAAATCAAAAGGTCTCAGCAAGTATTCTTTCTTCCATGGCAATCAGTCATTTGCATAAGTTCAGTAAGAATCTGTTCTCCTTGTAACAGGACACCACTGGAAACACATGGGTTATTTTACCAAGGCTTTGACTGGAATATCATATTTAAAAAGACTCAGATATGACCAGAAAGCTTAAAGGAACTAAGGTTGACTTTATAAAACCTGGAGCCATAAAGCACCTTGGAACTGTTGGCCTGATACCTTGCTTACAGAGTTCCCAGCAGCCTTACCAGGTGAGTAAAGAATGTCACTCCCTGGTAGGTGCAGAGCCTCAGGATACTTTGGGTACATCAGGAAGAGGAATTCACCCAAATCGACAGGTATTGCAGGCGTGTCTGATGGCAAGTACGTGGCTTGGCTTGTGGCCCGGAGAGGCTATTAAAAGTTCAACCTAGAGATTCCTTATAAGAAGTTCCAGCAAAGCAGATTCTAAAAGATCTGTATGATCACCCAATGTTCTTGCTGAACTTATGTAAATAATTAGGCCAAGTTTGTTAAAACTGGACTTGTTTCTCAAATAAATTAGTCCTGATTTGGCTGTCTCTAGAAATGAGGGTTATTTTAGAGAGAAAAAATTTATGTTTTAATAACACACCTTTATGGATGCTAAATTCTAGATCTGATTGTCTTTAAATATTTGTTTACCTAAGCAAGACAACTTGAGGTAAACGTCAGAAAAGTTGCATAATAGCTCATTTAGATGACCTTCTTGTTTTTGTTTTTTTTTTTAATTCTGTGGGGATAATAACAAGACCCCACGGCACATGATTAAATAACTGAAAAATGGGATTGATTCCCCAACAATTGTATAACAACTATCACCTTGTGTGTGTGTGGGATAATAAAATTGCCTAAAAGCCAACATAATGCACTCCATAGGATTAGCTATGGATTTGTGGAGATAATGGATGACCCCACTTTCTTTATGATTAAATTGGATGATGCATGGGGGACTCCCCTTATCTCTTGACAAGTTTTCTCCCACTTGCCAGTGATCCTCTGTAATCAGGATATTGTTAAGACCACTCAAAGGGCTTCTTAATGGTTTCATCCCTTAGTCATACTTATCCTAGAAGCCACCTCTGTTGAGGTGCAATTGCAAACAGATGCTTTAGCTAAACACAGAACAGCCCTCCTCATAAAAAGAGCCTTAAAGCTCACTATGGGACAGTCCCTGACTGTAATGACTTCACATCAGGTCCAGATTTGTCTTAGAAGCCAAAGGCCACCAATGGATGGTGGAGGCCAACTTATTAAATACTGGGCTACACTTACAGATATGCCAGAAATAATACTTAAAACTTGTCAAACTTTAAGCCCAGCTTCTCTGATGCCTGTACCTGACCATCCTACCTCCATAGAACATAACTGTTCAGAAATTATTGATCTTGTCTATTCTAGCAGGCCAGATTTAAAGGACTCTCCTATTAAAAATACAAATGACGGTTTACTGATGACAATAGTTTTCTTTTTTTTTTTTAAAGATTTTATTTATTTATTTGACAGATAGAGATCACAAGTAGGGAGAGAGGCAGGCAGAGAGAGAGAGAGAGAGGAGGAAGCAGGCTCCCTGCCAAGCAGAGAGCCCGATGCGGGACTCGATCCCAGGACCCTGAGATCATGACCTGAGCTGAAGGCAGCAGCTTAAACCACTGAGCCACCCAGGCGCCCCATGACAATAGTTTTCATAAAAAGAATAAGAAAAGCTAGGTATGCCATAGTGCTCACTAGCACTTTGCAATTGCCAAAGCCTTAAAAATAAACATTAACACTGACTCCAAATATGCCTTTCTGGTACTACATGCCCATGGAGCTATTTAGAAGGAAAGGAAGGAAAAAAAATTTTTGCTGTCAAGCCATAACTCCCCAATCAAATATGGGCCTAAGTTACAAAACCCTCCTTATCGCTATACTGAGGATGGCATAAGGCTCTACAAGATCCTTCTCTCTCTCAGTGATTGGTTAAGTTTCTGGTTTAAAGGAGGACTATGGCCAACAATTAAAAATCTCTTTTTCAGGCTTCTCATTCTTATACACTTATTAATCTTAATGTGTTGCTTTGTTCAATTTTTCTACTTGGTGTCGAGACTCATCGCTGCAATGACTTCAGGACGATCCTTACCACACATAAAGACACTTCTTCCCTGTCAGCGATGGATTCAGCTGCCTCCATCTTTCATAACTCCCCTACACATTCCTCAACTGATCAATGTTGACCCGAGTAGGTAGGAAGCGCTCTATGCCCCTATTCAGCAGGAAGAAGTTATAGAAGATGAGACCTTCCACCTTCAACTACCTTAAAGATTTAAGGGTCAAAATTGTTCAGGGGGAATGATGAGGGAGCAGAAGGAGGCTGAGGGCAAAGCAAAAGCTGGCACCTTGCACCCCCCCTCCACCCACTCCCCGCTCCCCTCAGTAATATGTGTGACATTCCTCAGGCACCTCTAACTGCCCTAAAAGAAAAACAAATAGTTAACTCACAGAGATCACAATCCTGCAAGACAGGAGTCTCCCTTGGTTTACAAATGTCCTTGAGATTTACAACAAAGAACTTAGGCACATAACTCAGTTCCTCAAGCCCTAACATCACCCTCCCCTCCATAAAAACTGAAGGAGGCTGAGGCAGAAGGAAATGTAAATAAAGTTAAATTTCTTCTAAACCCAAATCTCACTAACAAGGATGCTTGGTAGGAGGAATGTGACATTCCACCAGGAAACTCCCAATTGTCTTCATCCTAGTGCCTCATTAAAGGGAAAAATGGCCTTGGCTTGATAGTAACCAGGCCTGACAGTCTTCTTTTCCCTGATAGCCCTTCTGAACACCCCCTTTGTCCTCACCTACCCAACTCCTGTGTATAGAATCAGCCACTCCTCACATCCCCGGGGCAGCAGCTCTTTCTGCCCATGGGTCCTGTCCCCGTGCTTTAATAACCACCATTTTGCACCAAAAATGTCTCAAGAATTCTTTCTTGCTCATTAGCTCCAGACCTCACCCCACCAAACCTCATCTAGGTTCTAGAACTTCATCACTATTGATGTGGGAAACAGAGACAGAAGAAAAATTATTAAATTTCCTTACCCACTGACAAGCCCTTAAAATAGGCAGAGTGACATTCCTTTAGGGACTCAATTACCCCCGCCTTAAGGCTTTGCTAAGTCAAAGGGCAATCCTATTCTGACCGACCCCTACCCCCAAGCAGGATCCTGTAAGTCTACTTTAACAATTCCTTTGGAGGGGCACCTGGGTGACTCAGTGGGTTAAAGCCTCTGCCTTGAGCTCAGGTCATGATCCCAGGGTCCTGGGATCAGACCTGCATGGGACCGAGACCCACATCGGCTCTGCTCAGAAGGGAGCCTTCTTCCCACTTTCTCTCTGCCTGCCTCTAGGTCTACTTGTGATCTGTCTGTCAAATAAATAAACAAAATCTTTAAAAACAAAAGCAAAAACAATTCCTTTAGAAACTTTATCTCCAAGATAGTATCAACAGTCATTCCCAAGCATATGGCCCACTGATATACATCTAAAGGGTCTCATGAAAATGTTTTATTACTGGTAATGAATAACCTTTTCCCCAACAGTAGCTAGCCCCTCAATGTCCTGGAAACCTTGCTTCCAAAATTCCTTAGAGACTTACACCATCCCCCAACTCCCTCCCAACTTGTAAGCATATAATGGACCACTCCTCACAGTCCCGGGGCAGCAGCTCTTTCTACCCATGGGTCCTGTCCCAGTGCTTTAAAAAGCCACCATTTTGCACCAAAGATGTCTCAAGAATTCTTTCTTGGTCATTGGCTCCGGACCTCACCCTACTGAACCTCTCTTATATTCTAAGACTTCATTACTATGGCCTGCTGGCCTTCTGGATGAGCAGTGGTTTGCAGCAATACACCCGTCTTCTGACTCTCCACCCTCCCATTTTCCCTGGTACACACACCATAGGAAGGCAGATGTTCTCATTACGAGATTAATATTTTCCAGGCTCCTCACCGGTTAAATAATCCAGACAAAAGTGGGGGGAGGTTATGTAAACCTATATGAAATTGTCAAAACTTCAGGATTTTTGTCCTGATCATTTACTGAATGTGATGTATCTTTCTGGTTAAGTCATACCAAAATGTTCTTCTGTGAAAATGCTTTTGTCCCTCTTAAAAACAGCTTTTGTAGACATGGGTCTGGATGAGAATAGGAGATGTAAAGTTTTGATTAGTAAATGGGACACCACATTTTTTTTTTAAGATTTTATTTATTTATTTGAGAGAGAGAGAGAGAGAGAGAGCACAAGCCTGGGGAGCCCCATTCAGGATTTGATCCCAGAGCCAAAGGCAGATGCTTAACTGACTGAGCCACCCAGCACCCAGGACATCACAGTTTTACAACAAGGGAAAACATCAAAACCCAGGCACCTGATGAGGTGTGAGGATGCATTAGGGAAAGGGAGGAGGGCATTGATGATCCTTGTTACTGGAAGCTTTTTTGTTTTCCTGAAGGAAAACTTTGCAAGCTGCTGTGAGTCCTTTAAATTTAGATGGGAAGCCTATGGTCTTACTTGGCAAGTGATGACTATGCAAGATGGGGGTGACCCAAGCTCTTGCACCTTCCACATAGAACACCTCCAGCTGTGGCCAACACTTAGGGGGTGGGTGGACTAGTGTCAGGGATCATGATCTGAGCCGAAGGCAGACGCTTAACCATCTGAGCCACCCAGGCACCCCAACTCAGGTTTTTTGTACTGTCCCTCTAGCACAAGCCGGAGAGAAAAAAAGAAGCCTAGCTGTGCATGAATCAGACTCGTCAGTGACCTCCAGGACAGAGGCAGAGTTGTGCCTTCCTGAGAGGGAGTGTCCTAATTTTAGGGGTCCTTGCAATCTGAGGATTCCTCCAAATCATCAAGTTCAGGTTCATCTTTTTTTTACTTAATTTTAATTTAATTTTATTTGTTCTTATTTTATTTTTAAACTTAATTTTTTAATTTTTTATTTTTTTAAAAGATTTTATTTATTTATTTGACAGAGAGAGACACAGTGAGAGAGGGAACACAAGCAGGGGGAGAGGCAGGCAGAGGGAGAAGCCGGCTTCCCACTGAGTAGGGAGCATCACGTGGGGCTCCATCCCAGGACCCTGGGATCATGACCTGAGACCAAGGCTGACCCCTAAGGACTGACCCACCCAGGAGCCCCTCAGGTTCATCTTTTGCTTGACAGTTCTTCCCTTAATGACTCTCTCTGGTCACATATTATAGTGAGAGCAAGAAGAAGAAACCAGGCCACAGGTCTTGAACACTTTGCTTGGAAATCTCAAGTAAATATCCAAAGTCATGGTTTACGAACTCTGCCTTCCACACACCTGCAGGCCACAATTTAATCAAGTTTTTGCCACTGTGCCACTCGGCCTCCTGGAACTCCTTGCTGACTGTCAGAATTCTTTTCCTTCGAAGGAACAGAAACTCAGCGCCAACAGGTCTAGGTGAAAGGAGGGGAAAGGTAGAGCTGGCCCACAGGGGAACTGGGATCAGAAGCTGCCTTTCCCTTTCTGTGACTTTCTTTCCCTTTCTGTGACTAAGCTGCTTTCTCTTAGGCCAGTCCACCTAGTGAGTTTACAGTTGTGACCAACCCACTGGTGGGCCCAGGTCATGGATGTAGGGAAGATGTTTGGGTTCAGAGCTGACCGCCAAGAAAGAATTCTTGAGATATATTTGGTGCAAAAAAAAGTGGTTTTATTAAAGCACAGGGAAAGGACTTGTGGGCAGAAAGAGGTGCACTGAGGTCATGAGGATTGGCCCATTATAGACTTTCAAGTTGGGAGGGGGTAAGGAAGAGCGTTAAGTCTCTAAGGAATTTTGGAAGCAAGGTTTCCAGGACCCTGACGAAGGCTGGCTATTGTTGAGAAAGTCATGTATTACCATCTAACAAAGCCTTAGTCACGAGACCCTTCATATGAGTATCTGTGGGCCATATGCTTGGGGGATGACTGTCAACATGTACCGTGGGGGTACATGATAAATGATAGAGGAAGTTTCCAAAATAATTTTTGTATGTTAAAGTAGGCTTCTAGGATCCTGGAGGTGGGGCTGAGGTTGCCTTATGCCCTTAGCAAATATTAACATTGGGGCAGTTGAGTCCCTAGAGGAATGTCACTCTGTTTCAAGGACTTGTCAATGGGAGGAGGTAGTAAGGAAATTTAATAATTTTTCTTCTGCCTTTGTTTCCCACATCATTCATGATGCCCCCCCTTTACCTCCTCTCTCCTGAATTCCAACTTCAAGTATCCCAGGGAAGCCTGTTTGTGTCCGGGGTCAGAGAGATGGATTACTCTCAAAAGACTGGGCTAGAGCTGGATGGCCGGCCCTAGACCCTCCGAGCGGCCTCTGGGATCATACCAAGGGTAGGGTGTGGAATGAGAAGAAAGGGAAAAGGGATGTTTTGGCTTTTGGCTGCTGTCTTCTTGACTTGGGATCTGGGCATTTTCCCTTCCGTTCTGTTGGTGGGCAGCTCCGACTGTAGAAAGAGCCTCACAGCCTAGGTTCTCACCAACCTAGGCACACCCGCAAAAATGCTTATCCCGCTCGGTGACCTCTAAGATGGTCCTCTAAGATGCCTTCCATGACGGCCGCGCGCAGTATCCCAGTCATGCCCTACTCTTTCGCCAAGCGGCAGCGTCCGGGGACAAAACTCTGAAAGAACACCTCGATGTCCGCGGGTTTTGGGGTCTCCAAGTCGGGAGCCCTGTCTTTTTCCAAGTCAGCGTGAAGACCGGGACCCGCCAGGATCTCTGGCACAGACGGCTGGAAAAGCAGGTAGGTACGTACCAGCTTGCCAAAAGGCTTCATCATCCGCGCCCCATCTCCCCCGGAAGCCCCATCCTGAGACCCTTCCTCCCGGATCTCCCTCTCCGCGGTGCGTCCTCCTCCCAGCCCACTGGCCCTTCCTACCCGCGCTCACTCCCCTCCTTGCGCCTCCCAGCTCTGCAGTGCGCCCCCTCCTCGCCGCCCTTCCTGCGCTCTCCTCTCCGCGCTCTCTCTCTTGGCAGTGCGGCCCCCTCCCACCCTGTAGCGCCTTCCTTGCTGTCCGCCCCTTCCCATCCGCGCGCGCCTCCCCGCAGTGCACCGGGAGCTTCGGTGAGAGATGCCGGCGAGCAAGGAGGCCCCCCCGACCCCCGCGATATTAGCAGCTCTGCGTACACGGATCTCTTGCACAACGCCTGGGATCGGCGCGGGCGGGCGCGGCCCGGAAGGACCAAGTCCAGAGCCTCGGCAGGGTCCCCACTGGGGTCAGGTTGGGTGTAGGGCGGGGCGAGATCCGCAACTCTGTGCGCAGTGCGCTCTCGCCGGAAGGTGGAGGCCCCAGGGGGGCGGGGCCCGAGACCCTATATCTCTCGGAGCGCCCCAGTCCGTCACTGTTGCTATCCTGGATTTTTGTCCGTGCAGTCCTGCTGCCACCGCGATGGGCCTGGAGCTCTACCTGGACCTGCTGTCCCAACCCTGCCGTGCCGTCTACATTTTCGCCAAGAAGAACGGCATCCCCTTCAAGCTGTGTACCACGGAGGTGTTCAAAGGTGGGCCCAGGCCGGCTCTTCAGGGGTCCATAGCCCTCGGGCCCTGCAGCTTCCTCTTCCAAACAATTCCCGTAGTCCCAGGATGAGGAGAAAAAAGGCAAAAGAAATGTAGATAAAAATTATATTTCCGGGGTGCCTGGGTGACTCAGTGGGTTAAAGCCTCTGCCTTTGGCTCAGGTCATGATCTCAGGGTCCTGGGATGGAGCCCCACATCTGTCTTTCTGCAGCAGGGAGCCTGCTTCCCCCTCTTTCTCTGCCTGCCTCTCTGCCTACTTGTGATCTCTGTCAAATTAAAAAAAAATAAAACCTTAAAAACAATTATATTTCCATGCAACTTGTAGCCCATTGACAAGTGCTTCGGACAGGCAGAGTATGACAGGCCTCCAAGAACTCACACTGTCCTTTTTGTTTGTTTCTTCTTCTTCTTCTTTTTTTTTTTTTTAATTTTTTTAAAAAAAGATCTTATTTATTTTACAGAGTGAGAGAGCACAAGCAGGGGGACCAGTAGAGGGAGAGGGAGAAGGAGGCTCCCAACCAGAGAGCCTGATGTGGGGTTCAATCCCAGGATCCCAGGATCATGATCCAAGCCAAAGGCAGATGCTTAACCATCTGAGTCACCCAGCACCCCTACCTACAAATGAGTTAACTTTTTTTTAAAGATTTTATTAAAAAAATAAATAAAAGATTTTATTTATTTATTTGACAGAGAGAGAGATCACAAGTAGGCAGAGAGGCAGGCAGAGAGAGAGGAGGAAGCAGGCTCCCTGCAGAGCAGAGAGCCCGATGCGGGCTCGATCCCAGGACCCTGAGATCATGACCTGAGCCAAAGGCAGCGGCTTAATCCACTGAGCCACCCAGGTGCCCCTTAACTTTTTTTTTTAAATGCTCAGTTAGCCCCCCTATAACATCATTAGTTTCAGATGTAGAGTTCAGTAATTCATCAGTTGCAAATAACACCCAGTGCTTATTACATCAGGTGCATACCTTAATGTCCCTCCCCTTCCTCCCCCCCTCCCCTCCAGCAACCCTGTTTCTTTTCCATAGTTAAGAGGCTCTCATGGTTTGTCTCCCTCTCTGATTTCTTCCCCTTCAGTTCCCCTCCCCCCCCTTCCCCTATGGTCCTGTGAGCTATTCCTTCTGTTCCACGTATGAGTGAAACCATATAATTGTCTTTCTCTGCTTGACTTATTTCACTTTTCCTCCAGACCCATCCATGTCAATGCAAATGGTGACTATTCATCCCATCTGATGGCTGAGTAATTAATATTCCATTGTATATAGGAACCTCATCTTTTTTATCCATTCATTGTGTTGAATCCACACATTCATTGTGTTGAAAGGCATCTTGGGTCCTTCCACAGTTTGGCTATTGTGGACATTGCTGCTATGAACATTGGGGTGCATGTGCCCCTTCTTTTCACTACATCTGTATCTTTGGGGTAAATACCCAGTAGTGCAATTGCTGGATCATAGGGTAGCTCTATTTTTAACTTTTTGAGGAACCTCCATACTGTTTTCTTTTTTTTTTTTTTTTAAAGATTTTATTTATTTATTTGACAGAGAGAGATCACAAGTAGATAGAGAGGCAGGCAGAGAGAGAGAGAGGGAAGCAGGCTCCCTGCTGAGCAGAGAGCCCGATATGGGACTCGATCCCAGGATCCCGAGATCATGACCTGAGCCGAAGGCAGCGGCTTAACCCACTGAGCCACCCAGGCGCCCCTCCATACTGTTTTCCAGAGTGGCTGTTACAGCTTGCATTCCCACCAACAGTGTAAGAGGGGTCCCCTTTCTCCACGTCTTTGCCAACACTTGTTGTTTCCTGCCTTGTTAATTTTTGTGATTCTTACGGTATAAGGTGGTATTTCACTATGGTTTTGATTTGAGTTTCCCTGATGGCTAGTGATGTGGAACATTTTTCCATGTGTCTGTTAGCCATTTGTATGTCATTTTTGGAGAAGTATGTCAAAAATGACATACATTTATGTCATTTATGACTGGATTTTTGTTTTTTGGGTGTTGAGTTTGAGAAGTTCTTTGTAGATCTTGGATACCAGCCCTTTATCTGTAATGTCATTTGCAAATATCTTCTCACATTCTGTTCATTGTCTCTTAGTGTTGTTGACTGTTTCCTTTGCTGAGCAGAAGCTTTTTATCTTGATAAAGACCCAAAAGTTCATTTTGGCTTTTGTTTCCCTTGCCTTTGGAGGCGTGTCTTGAAAGAAGTTGCTGTGGCCGATGTCGAAGAGGTTACTATGTATGTTCTCCTCTAGGATTTTGATGGAGTCCTGTCTCACATTGAGGTCTTTCATCCACTTAGAGTTTATCTTTGTGTATGGTGTAAGAGAATGGTTGAGTTTCATTCTTTTAAAAAAAATTTAAAAGATTTTATTTGTTTATTTGACAGAGAGATTGAGATCACAAGTAGGCATAGAGGCAGGCAGAGAGAGAGGGGGAAGCAGGCTCCCTGTTGAGCAGAGAGCCTGATGCGGGGCTCCATCCCAGGACCCTCATATCATGACCCGAGCCAAAGGCAGCGGCTTAAGCCACTAGCCATCCAGGCACTGCGAGTTTCATTCTTCTGTTTGTAACTGTCCATTTTTCCCAGCACCATTTATTGAAGACACTGTCTTTTTTCCCTTTGGATATTTTTTCCTGATTTGTCAAAGATTAGTTGCGCATAATGAGTTGAAGGTCCATTTCTGGAGTGTCTATTTAGCTCTCTGTGTCTTAACATTAGTGCTTTGCTAGAGGTAAAAAGCAACCTTAGCTTGCCAGAAGCCAGACCTTCAGAATTCTGCACCATGTACTTTAACATATGAAAATCCTTTTGGAAACTCCCTTTGTCTTTACCCTCTCCCAACTTAAAAGTATATAACCAATCACTCCTTCCAATTCCAGTGCAGCTCTGCCCATGGGTCCTGTCCCATGCTTTAATACAAACACCTTTTGCTCCCAAACCATCAAGAATTATTTCTTGACCATTTGCTCCCAGCCCACATCACATCTGAGCCTCTGTGTGGACTTGGTGAGTACTTACTTCCTGTATTCTTTTACTGTCATTCCGGAGCTTTTCACAGACTACAATCATAATTACTGGAACACTTTCATGTGAATTGCTCAATCTGCAATCCTCTAGTCCATGGCTATTCTAAGGAGAGGAAAAAAGCTTGCCTTTTAGCTGGAAGCAGTACCCTGGCCAAATGGCAATAAGGTTCAGAAACCTGATGCCCCTTCTTAACTTCTGTTCTTATTCAAAGTTGTCTTTCTTGGGCTTGGGACAGCCACCTAAGTCACTAGCAGGGCTGCCAATCTTAAGACTCCTGTGTGAAGTTTCTTCCTCATTGGTCCAAGGGTATCCCCTCACATCTCTGGTCTAGCCACTTTTTGCCATGAAACCCCCTCCCGGAGCCAGCTGAAACCAGTATCGATTGAATTAAAACCCAGCTGGGTGTGGCATCTGACTTTAGCTCAAGTCATGATCTTAGGGTGCTCTGATCGATCCCTGTGTCCTGTGTCAGGCTCCATGCTCAACGGGGAGTCTGCTTCTCGCTCTGCCCTTCCCTCCCATTTGTGCTTGTGCATTCTCTCTCTCTCAAATAAAATCTTATTTTTAAAAAACATTTTATTTCTTTATTTGACAGAGAGAAATCCCAAGTAGGGGGAGCAGCAGGCAGAGGGAGAAGCACACTCCCTGTTGATCAGGGAGCTGGATGTAGGGCTTGATCCCAGGACTGTGGCATCATGACCTGAGCCAGAGGCAGATGCTTAATGACTGAACCACCCATGCACCCTTCAGATAAAATCTTAAACAAAAAACCCAACTGGGAACCATTTCCTAGGTAGGTTGGCTGTAAAGACTCTATGTGCTTGAATGTCGCTTAGACCGTGGTGGATTTCCATCTTCACCATTTTCTGTCAATGTCCCCTACTATTTAAATTACAAAATCAGGTAATTTCCCTTTGTGAAACTTTTCTAGTGTTTTCCATGGGTTAAAAAGGGTGAATTCTTCATAGCTCAGTATTTTGGTGTACCCATTTGTAGCCTAGGATGCAATGGGGGAAGGGGGGGCGGTTTGGGAGGGGAGATGCTGGCATCCCTCCTGTGGGGCTGGGTGGTGGTCATAGCCATTTCCTTTAAGGGATGCCTCCAATCTCTTTGACACCAGGAACCTCTGACTTATCCTGCATGGAATAATCCCCGGGAGCATGTGTGGTGATGGTCGGGGGAGTTCCTTAGTAATAGACCTTCTCTCCTTTTTTAGAAGCGTGGGATCTTCTTCATTTCCCAAGGTCTTTCCCTTGGGACACCTTTTAACCCCCTGGAAACTATTCAGATTGCACGATTTAGGAAAAAGAAGACTGATCTGTAAGACTGCATGGCCTCAGTACTCCCTAGAGACAAGGAAAAAATGGCTTTTTTTTTTAAGATTTTATTTCTGTACTTGACAGAGAGAGAGAGAGCACAAACAGGGGGAGCAGCCAAGGGAGAGGGAGAAGCAGGCTCCCCACCGAGCAGAGAGCCCAATGCGAGGCTCAATCTCAGGGTCCTTGGATGGAGCCCGATGCAGGGCTCGATCCCAGGACCTTGAGATCATGATCTGGGCTGAAGGTAGACACTTAACCCATTGAACCATCCAGGCGCCCTGGAAAAATGGCCCATTAACAAGATGTTAAACTTCAATATGACCTATCAGTTAGATCTGTTCTGCAGGGAACAGGGCAAGTAGACGGAGGTACACATGGCCATAAGTCAGGACTCTGACCTAAGGATCTCTTGCAGAATGTGTTTGGCTGCTAACCAGACTAACAAGCTGCCTCCGGATATATTAGATAATGGTAGTTGAAAGAGGCCTTGTCCTCCTCCTAATGAACCCAGATTGCTGGAGGAGACACAGGCCATTCTGAGGAAGGGGATGTTGACAGTCTTGCTGGTCCTCCTAATAGCCCCAGGTTATTCTTACTGTATGTGGGGGTTTCTCCCTCCTTCATTTCCTAGGTTGATGGTTATGATGGTTGGAGTGAATTGTCTCTGGTTAGTCTGCCTCGGACGGACTTGAAGGAAAAATCCCAAGCTACTGCCCAAACGGAAACCCTTTTTGTTTCTGGAAAGTTCCCTGTCTTCTCTGGCCCAATATGGACTGCCTATCTTCACTTGCTGGTGGAAGAAAAGCATGCATCTGCTCTTCCGTCTGAGCTGGTGAACTTTAGAACCATGGAATCCTGGGGTACCTGGGGGCTCAGTTGGTTGAGCGACTGCCTTTGGTCAAGTAATGATCCTCAAGCCCAGGGATAGAGTCCTGCATTGGGGTCCCTGCTCAGCAGGGTGTCTTCTTCTTCCTCTGACCTTCCCACTCTCATGCTTTCTCTCTCTCTCAAATAAGTAAATAAATAATAAATTAAAAAAAAAAAGAACTGGGAGTCCTTTCTCTGCCTTCTGGGCATTTCTCTGCTTCCAGCCTTGCTGGCCACACCTCACCTTTTCTGCCATCCTCTCCCTCTCTCCTCCCTTCCTCCTGTTTCTTTTTTTTTAGTTTTTAAAATATTTTACTTATTTATTTGACAGAGACACAGCAAGAGAGGGAACACAAGCAGAGGGAGTAGGAGAGGGAGAAGCAGACTTCCTACGGAGCAGGGAGTCTGATGTGGGACTTGATCCTAGGATCCTGGGATCATGACCTGAGTAGAAGGCAGATACTTAATGACTGGGCCACCTGGGCATCCCCCTTCTTCCTGTTTCTGGACCACCTTGGGTGTGGCCTGTATGACTGCCTCCTGTGCCAGCCTGGTGCCTGGTTCTTTTTTTTTAAGATTTATTTATTTATTTGACAGAGAGAAAGAGATCACAAGTAGGCAGAGAGAGAAGGGGAAGCAGGCTCCCCGCTGAGCAGAGAGCCCGACTCAGGGCTCGATCCAAGGACCCTGGGACCATGACCTGAGCCGAAGGCAGAGGCTTAACCCACTGAGCCACCCAGGCGCCCCTAGTAGTGCTGGGTTCTTAATCCCAGCCTTGCGGCCAAGAAGTGAGGAGCACCCCCTTGGACTTACACTGCCCACCTCAGATTTCCCCACTGGTGTCCCAGGTAAAAATTGACAATGGGGAACAACTTGATTGACTTCTAAGTAGATGCCAGTGGTATTTACACTAATTTAAGTGTGTTGATTTCATTAAGATAGACATATCTTTAGACTTAGTAGCATTAAATGTACAACTTTTATCCTACCAAAGATTACTGAAGGTCAAAGAAGCTCCTCTTATCTCTTTTGCAATTGTCAGCAAAAAGTTGGCTTGAAATGATGGTTGATTTGTTGGTCTTCAAGTTTTCATGGGTAATCATTTAGATAGCTTTCAAAGTCTTTGGTAACCTGAAACTTTCGTGTTGTACTTGGTTGATAAATTGGGCTGAATTCATTGGACATCTAAGCCTTTTCCAAATGAGATAAAATGCTAATTCACTGATTACTGAACAGAGGTTTGTGCTTTCTGTTTCTTATTGCAGAGAAGCTAAAGGTACTTGGTCTGTTGGTCAACAGGCTTTATGCTTGCTTTATTGAAAGATTATACTATGGAATCACAAACTTTACTTTTACTTGTCTTTTTTTTTTTAAGATTTTATTTATTTATTTGACAGATAGAGATCACAACCAGGCAGAGAAGCAGGCAGAGAGAGAGGAGGGAAGCAGGGTCCCTGCTGAGCAGAGAGCCCGATTCGGGGCTCGATCCCAGGACCCTGAGATCATGACCCGAGCCGAAGGCAGAGGCTTTAACCCACTGAGCCACCCAGGTGCCCCCACTTTTCTTTTTTTATTCTTAAGATTTTATTTATTTGACAGAGAGAGGGAGAGTACAAGCAGGGAGAGAGGCAGAGAGAGAAGAAGACTCCCCACTGAGCAGGGAGCCCAATGTGGGGTTCCATCTCAGGACCATAAGATCATGACCTGAACCAAAGGTAGGGCTTAGCTGACAGCCACCCAGGTGCCCAAGGAACTCATATATTATAATGAACTCATATCAGATTGTAAGACCCGCGGATCCCCTTACCCAAGAATTCAACACTGCCACAGGATGCAAACAGCAAGAGGTTCTTTATTGTAACACGGGCGCCTGCGGGTGGTCAGCAGCTCCTGCCAGCTGAGCACACCAGGCTGGAAGGGTGCAGGGTTTTTATAGACAGGTACTTGGCGTTTACGGATTGGCTTTGAGAGACCCCCGCGCGCAAAGAGAAAGGCGGGAAAGGGAAACAAAGAGGGGAGTTTAGGCCTTGGGATTCAGCAGAAAAGTATCTTGTCTACGTGACTATGCAGCCCCCTGCCTACGTGACTAACGTGACTATGCGGCCCCCTGCCTACGTGGTCAGGTATTAGGCCATATCTCATGAGAAGGTTGTTTGCAGGGAGTGCCCTATCTTGCTAAGAAACAGCTGTTATGAAGTTACCAACTAACACTGTATTGAGGGAGCCAAGCGGTTACAGAAAAGCAAAAGAGCAGTTGGTTATTTACATCCTAAAAGCCAGGCAGTTACATTGAATTCAACCCTGGGGGAAGGGTCTTTGCAGGCAGGGGTACTCTTCACATAGCAAAGGAACTAATTAACTGCTCCTTTGCTATGCAAAGAGCACTCTTTCATTTCCCCCCCTCTTTCTTGATCATGGATAGAATCTTATATCCATTCGTCTTGTTCTTGCATGTCTTGCCCTTGCATTGAGCTAGTCTGGGACCCTGTTTGTTTAAGGAGTTGGTATTGCTGTGTCAGTACCATGGTCTGAATTACCGACAAGCGGTCTTTCATGAACTGGACGAGTTTACTTAGGATGCGAGGGCCAAATGATAAAATCAATAATAGAATAATAAGGGGTCCCATGAGGGTGGACAATAAAGTTGTGAACCAAGGTGATCGATTGAACCAGCCTTCAAACCAGCCTTGCTGGGATTCAAAATCCCTTCTCCTTTGGGCTTATCTCTCTCGAAGTTTATCCATTGTCTTCCTAACTACCCCAGTTCCGGGAGATGTGGGCTGGAACCTCCAAATGAGAGGAGAGAGTAAACAAAGAATAAAACTAGTGGCGAATTGAGTCTTATCTTTAGTGGATTCGAGGATCGTCGGACGGTCCATTCTGAGTCCCGAAGGTGTCCGGTTTGTTCTTCCGGGTATGCTGCTTTCACGTGGGAGGCGTGGACCCAGGCTGCGATTCCGTCGACCTTCAGTGCCGTGGGTGTTGTCAGGAGTACCGTGTAGGGTCCCTTCCAACGGGGTTCGAGGTTTGTGGCTCGATGTCTGCGGACCTAGACGGTGTCCCCAATTTTATAGGGATGGGGCCGCAGTAAGGTGTTAAGTTTCTCCTCGTAAGCGGCAGCCAGGGGTTTCCAGACCTCTTGTTGTACCAGCTGCAAGGCTTGCAGATGGGCCTGTATGGAGGGGGAGGGGGAGTGAGCAGAAATATCTGGTGCAAAGAACGTAACAGCGGGGGGCGGTGCCCCATAGAGAATTTCGAAGGGGGTTAACCCATGCGGGCCTGGAGTATTTCTGGCCCGATAGAGTGCTAGAGGTAGGAGCGACACCCAATCTTTAGAGCCAGTTTCAAGCAGTAATTTAGTTAGAGTCTCCTTAATGGTCCTATTCATTCTTTCTACCTGTCCTGAACTCTGGGGTCTGTAAGCACAATGTAGTCTCCAATTAATCCCCAGCAACTTGGCCACCGACTGACTTACCTGGGAGACAAAGGCGGGCCCGTTGTCGGACCCTAGTACCTCGGGCATTCCATACCTTGGAAAAATTTCTTCCAACAGCTTCTTGGCGACTATGTTGGCAGTTTCCTTTTTGGTAGGAAAGGCTTCTGCCCATCCTGAAAAGGTATCTAAAAAAACTAAGAGATATTTATATCCATACATGCCAGGTTTAATTTCGGTAAAGTCAATTTCCCAATGCGTGCCAGGTCGATGACCATGTACCCGGACCCCTGATCCAATAAAAGTCTTTCCAGGATTAACTTGAGCACAAGCTTTGCAATTAGCGGCTGTTTGATGAAGAAGGAAGTTTCTTTTGGGGATAAAGTCTTGTAGATCTGCCCTATTCATTAGGGTCTTCATTTTGTTTGCACTTAAATGAGTCAACTGGTGGAGATGATTTATTAATTCTTTTGCCATTTTTATGGGCATTATGGCCTTTCCCTGGTATTCCCATCGGTTCAGGGCTGAGTTGTAATCAGCCCCTAACTTCTGTATAAAGTCCAAGTCGGCCTCCTCATAATTCCAAATGGGTGTCCCATCTATCCCTTCCATCCCAGTGAATATGGTGACAGTTAATAGCTGGGGCCCCAAAGCTGCCTGTTTGGCTGTCGCATCAGCTAGGCGGTTTCCTCTCGCCTCGGGGGTATCCCCTTTTTGATGGCCAGGGCAGTGCATTATGCTCAGCTTCTTGGGGAGAAATAAGGCTTTTAATAAGGCCAACATTTCAGTCTTATTTTTAATTTCCTTGCCGTCAGAGGTTAGTAGTCCCCTCCGCCGATAAATCTCTCCGTGAATATGGGCAGTGGCAAAAGCATATCTGCTGTCTGTATAGACATTAAGATTCTTACCTTCTGCCAGCTGAAGGGCCTGGGTTAAGGCGATTAATTCTGCCCGTTGTGCCGAGGTGCCTTCTGGCAGCGCGCTTGCCTATACAATTTGAGAGTCGGTCGTGATGGCCGCTCCTGCTCGTCGCTTTTCATCCTGCAGGTAGCTGCTGCCGTCAGTATACCAGGTCAGGTCTGCATCTTTCATGGGCTGGTCAGTTAGGTCGGGCCGTGTCCCATGAGTTTCAGCAAGGATCTGGTGACAGTCATGCAATGGTGTCTCCCCAGGAGTGGGTAATAAAGTTGCGGGGTTAAAGAGTCACTATAGGTCCGAACTGGATCCTGTCTGAGTCCAGGAGGAGGGACTGATAATGAGTCAGGCGGGCATTAGACAGCCAGCGGTCTGGTGGTTGGCAGATTAGAGACTCCACTGTATGTGGAGCCAGGATGGTTAGGGGCTATCTCAAAGTTAGTTTGGTTGTGTCCTTGATGAGGACCGTGATTGCTGTTATCATTTTTAGACATGGTGGCCAGCCTGCCGCCATGGGGTCTAACTTCTTGGAGAGGTAGGCAATAGGGCGTCTCCAAGGCCTGAGTCTTTGAGTTAGGACCCCCTTAGCAAATCCTTGTTTTTCAGCAACAAAGAGGTCGAAGGGTTTTGTTATGTCTGGCAGGCCTAATGCTGGAGATTTAAGGAGCGCCTGTTTGATATGGTCAAATGCCTGCTGTTGTTGCTCAGTCCAAACAAAAGGAGTATCTTGTTTGGTTAAGGGGTACAGAGGAGCCGCTATTTCTGCAAACCCTGGGATCCATAATCTGCAAAAACCCGCCGTTCCTAGAAATTCCCGCAGTTGCCTGTGGTTTTGAGGTGCGGGAATACCAGATATAGTCTCTTTCCTTGCAGCCGTCAGCCATCGTTGGCCATTATATAACTCGTAGCCCAAGTAGGTGACTTTAGTCTGGCAAATTTGGGCTTTCTTTGCGGATGCCCTATATCCCAATTGGCCTAGGGCCTGTAGGAGATCCCCAGTACCTGTTTGGCAGTCCTCTTTATTGGTGCAGGATCAGAGAGGGATGTCTTACCCGGAAGTCGGCTAGGTCCTGGTGAAGAGCTTCATCGAACAGCGTTTGGGCTATTCTTAAACCCCTGTGGTAGCCGTGTCCAGGTTAACTGACCTGATATTCCCAAATCCGGATCCCTCCATTCAAAGGCGAAGAGGGGCTGACTCTGAGGACTCAGTCTCAAACAGAAGAAAGCATCTTTGAGATCTAGGACTGTATACCAGGAGTGGGTTGGAGGCAGGGTGCTAAGTAAGTTGTAAGGGTTGGGCACCGTAGGGTGGATGTCCTCTACCCTCTTATTGATCTCTCTGAGGTCCTGAACCGGTCGGTAATCATTGGTACCAGGTTTCTTGACAGGTAACAGAGGAGTGTTCCAGGGAGACCGGCATGGGGTCAAAATGCCCTGGTCTAGTAACCGCCGTATGTGCGGTTTGATGCCCTGGTAGGCCTCATTGGACATGGGGTACTGCTTAACATTGACAGGAACGGTGGTTGCCTTTAAATGTATGTGAATAGGGGGCTGCTGAATAGCTAGTCCCATTTCTCCTGTTTCCGCCCAGGCATCTGGGTAAGACACAAGCCAGGACTCTATGTTTCTCTGAGGTTGGGAGGGCTCCTCATGAAGTCTATATTCTTCTTCTAACTGTAGGGTAAGGACGTGTAAAGAAGTCCCGCTGGGGCCGGTCACAGTGGCCCCCTGAGGCTCAAAATGGATTTGAGCCTTGAGCTTGGTTAATAAATCTCTCCCCAGGAGTGGATAGGGGCAGTCAGGCACATGAAGGAATGAGTGAGAAACTTTACCTGAAGCCAGATGTACTTTTCTCTCTGTAGTCCATTTATATTGTTTTCCTCCTGTTGCTCCTTGAACCCATGCCATCCGGTCACTTAATGGTCCGAGGCTCTTGGTTAGAACGGAGTGTTGAGCCCCTGTATCTACTAAGTGACTGGTTGCCCCCCAACGGTTAGGGTTACCCGGGGTTCAGGGGGGGGGCTCCTGACCCTGACGCCCCTAGTCTTCGTCTAAAGCCATAAGTCTTGTAACTTGCTTAGCATTCCCTCTAAGGCGTTGGGGATTCTTCGGGCAGTTCTTGGCCCAATGTCCTCTTTCTTTGCAATAGGCACATTGGTTTCGGTCTACTTGGGACCTCCTTATGTCTCCCTCCCTGTCTGACTTTCCTGCCTCTGGTCCTTGGCTGCCTTGCACTACGGCGGCCAAGATTTTGCTAAGTTCCTTACTTTGTTTACGTTCTCGTTTCTCTTCCCTTTCCTCAGCTTCCTTCTTCAGTTTCTCCTCTTTCTCTTCCTGCAATTTCCTAAGTCGTTCCTCTTTTTCTTCCTGCAACTTTCCTCCTTTTCTTCCTGCAACTTTCCTCCTTTAATAAATCTTGCAAAGAGAAATCTTGTAGATTCTCTAAGCGTTGTAGTTTATTCCTTATATCTGGTGCTGACTGCCATATAAACGTCATAGAAATGTTTCCTCTCTGATCATTGCTATCTGGGTCAAAGGGCGTATACCTGCGATAAGTCTCCTTAAGCCTTTCTAGGAAAGCGGTTGGAGATTCCTCTGACCCCTGAGTGACCTGTCTTACCTGAGCCAAATTGGTGGGGTGGCGCCCCGCATTATGGAGACCTGCTATGAGTAACTGGCGGTAAAGATTTAGGTGGTTCCTACCTTCGGCCGTATTAAAATCCCAGGCAGGACGAGTCCAAGGGAAAGCAGCATCTATCACATTAGGGAGTTGTGTGGGCCTCCTCTTTCTTTTATCTCTCTGGCCAAGGGTCCAATGGCAGTCCTTGGGTCGTCCCGGGGGAGCCCCCAGGACCCATGTTACTAATTCTGGTTTAGTCCGAATGCAGCTCTTACTTCTGGAAATTCTTACCCATTTCAGTTTCAGTATTTTAACATATCAAAGACCTGTATTTGTCCTGAAAGTCTCCCATATGAATTTCTTCTAAGACGGAATTTATCTTACAAGACAATTAAAACAATTACAAATGACAAAAACTCAGAATGGATATGGCTAGAGCTGATGAGACGAGAGTTTACAATTTAGCTGGCAAGGAGATCAGGTTACTTCTGTGACACGTAACATTTCCATAATTTAAATGATGATCTCTCAAAACATTAAAACTTCAGGAAGTGCATAGAATCTCTAGAATAGTTATAGCATTTACCCAAATGTAACCCAAGGTTTATTGTTGGTTTAGCAGTACTTACTGAGTAACTTAGTATACCAAGGAAAAGCCTTATGAGTCAAAGAGATCTCATTTATAATTTAAATCTTGTCAACAATTGCTAAAACCTTAGAAAGTTTTAAAACACATGCCTAAATAGAATTAGGGCTGTTAAACACCTGATAAAACAAAACATAGAAACTGGGTTTTCTGGGCAGGCAAAGAGAAAACCATAACAGATCAATTAACCTAAGAAAATGTTGCCCTTTTAAACAGAGAGAAAACCAGTTTTTTTATATCAGTGTTTTTCCTTTTTATTCTTAAGCATGCAATCTTAAGACAGCGGGTTTACTAGGTTTCCTTCCCATCGTGAATGATGTCGCAGACAAAGGGAGGGGGATCTTTTAGATGCTGTCCTGCTCGCATCCCTAGCGGGAACTTAGGAGCATCTTAGCTAAGGTCTGTCCGTATAAGTCCCGGACCAGGCTACTCCGTGGAGTAGATGACCGATATGCCATATGACGCCCCGCGAGACTCAGGGTGCAGCCCACTCAGACTCTGTAGCCAGAGCGGTGGAGCCATACAGACACATTCACACAGTCAGGCACTCTTCAGATTCAAACAGGTTGGACACCCGCCTCTGGGTATCCCTGGCTAATGGGAGGTGATCAGTCTCCCCTTTCATTCTTTATGAATAAGAGTGAGTTTCTATGGTTACAGGCAATGGGGGATGGTAATGGGGTGTTTTCCCAGTCCCTCAAGGTTGGGCCACTTTCTGAATCTCTCAAGGCCAAATGGCCCTTTCACTTGGAAGTATAATCTATGTGGAGGTATGTTAGGAGAGTGCTAAATCACCTTGAGGGCTGTTTTTTTTTTTAGTCCATCCTGACCGTATCTAAAATCCCTTTTCTGGAGATTTCCCTTCATAAACCTTCTACAACTTTCCTTTGCACTCAGGTCTCTTTCCAAGTCATTTTCTTCCAAACAACCATCTCATTTAGGACAAAATTACCTTTTATCTTTAATAAAATACATCTCCATTCCTTAAATATTTTTTACATATCTCTTACTTTCCTCTATACAGAATTGTTTTTTTTTTTTTATTTCCATCAGTCTCAGTTACACTTAGCAGAATTTTGTCCCCTTAGAAACACCTTAATCAGCTATTAACCAGTTGTGACCGGTCATCACAGAAATCCTCAGATGCCGATCTGTGAATCCGTTCAGCACAAACCGTGCTTACCAACAGATTTAAATATTCTTATTTTCTTTGCAGTAAGAAGTCAAAAGCACAAACCTATGTTCAGTAATCAATGCCTTAGCATTTTATCTTCTTCGGAAAAGACCTAGATGTCCAACAAATTTAATTCCATTTGTCATCCAAGCAAAACTTTGAACTTTTAGGTTACTAAAGACTTTGAAAGCTACTTTAACAATTACCCATTAAAACTTTGAGACAGACAATTAACCATCAGTTTAGTAATTCCTTTTTGCTAACAAATTTTAACCAGTAACATGAGCTTATTTGACCTTCAGTAAACTTTGAAGTTTTACATTTACTGCTGATAACTTAAAAGACATGTCGATCTTAATTGAAACATTAAACTTAACTTAGGGTTAAGCAGTCCAAGTCAGGCCAGAGAAAGCAGGGAACGTCCCCAAAACAAAGAAGTTTTGGCAGCTGCTTGGGAAGATTCCTTAAGGTCTCTGTCCTGAGTTAGACCAACCCCAGTTGGCTCTGGTTACAGCCATTGGCTCCCTTATATCCTCCTGTCCACTATCTTTCTTGTTTCTATTTCTGGCATACTTGTCTCCTACTTACTGGTTCTGTCTCTAAAATTGCACATTTTCTTTGCTAGGCATAGTGTTTCTCTCTTTCCCAAGGGCACAGAGATGGCAGCTGCAGGAGTCAGGAGGCCCCCGACTGCCTGGACAGGCGAGCAGCTCAGAACTTGCAGCCGCGCCACACTGTGCAGCCCAGGCAGTAGGGGTGTTCCTTCTAGCTTTCGCTCCAGCCTGCCTAGCCCACTTCTGAGTTCCCTCTTTTTTTTTCTTCGCCCCAGATGCACATTCGGGGGGGGGGCGGGTAGCAATTGTTTGCCCCATTTTAGAGTCAAAGAAAACATCAAGGACAATAAGCAAGACACACAAAACAATTAACAAGAGGAACGCCGCGCGATTCCGGTACAAAACCAAAAGTACAAATTACAAATTCAACCGACCCAAGGGAGCCTCGAGGTCTCCCTGTGGTGGACAAAACCTGCCCAGGGGAACCAAGAGGCTCCCCTGTGGCGGACAAACAAATACAAATACTTTAATCCCTGGGGCGTCCCCCAGGGTGGCAGGGGAGAAGTCCGAGTTCGTCAACTCCTTCTCAAGCTGCCCAAAATACAAAGCAACAACGCGCTGTTGTACAATCCTATACAGGCGTATAGGCAGGACGGAGGACAAACGAGAACACGAGACGGGAGACAAGAACACAGTTATTAAATTTTAAATGCTGGCCAGCTTACCTCCCGGTGGGAGTCAGTTGGATCCTTGGGCAGGAGTCCGATGATCTCAGTGGGACCTCCAAATGTAAGACCCGCGGATCCCCTTACCCAAGAATTCAACACTGCCACAGGATGCAAACAGCAAGAGGTTCTTTATTGTAACACGGGCGCCTGCGGGTGGTCAGCAGCTCCTGCCAGCTGAGCACACCAGGCTGGAAGGGTGCAGGGTTTTTATAGACAGGTACTTGGCGTTTACGGATTGGCTTTGAGAGACCCCCGCGCGCAAAGAGAAAGGCGGGAAAGGGAAACAAAGAGGGGAGTTTAGGCCTTGGGATTCAGCAGAAAAGTATCTTGTCTACGTGACTATGCAGCCCCCTGCCTACGTGACTAACGTGACTATGCGGCCCCCTGCCTACGTGGTCAGGTATTAGGCCATATCTCATGAGAAGGTTGTTTGCAGGGAGTGCCCTATCTTGCTAAGAAACAGCTGTTATGAAGTTACCAACTAACACTGTATTGAGGGAGCCAAGCGGTTACAGAAAAGCAAAAGAGCAGTTGGTTATTTACATCCTAAAAGCCAGGCAGTTACATTGAATTCAACCCTGGGGGAAGCAGTTACATTGAATTCAACCCTGGGGGAAGGGTCTTTGCAGGCAGGGGTACTCTTCACATAGCAAAGGAACTAATTAACTGCTCCTTTGCTATGCAAAGAGCACTCTTTCAAGATCTTGAGCCACACCCATTTTCGAGTCTTTGTCATTTATGGTTATTGGTCTAATACTCTTACAAAAACACGTTTCCTTGGGACGCCTGGGTGGCTCAGTTGGTTAAGCGGCTGCCTTCGCCTCAGGTCATGATCCCGGCGTCCTGGGATCGAGTCCCACATCCAACTCCTTGCTTGGCAGGGAGCCTGCTTCTCTCTCTGTCTCTGCCTGCCACTCTATCTGCATGTGCTTGCTCTCTCTCTCTCTGACAAATAAATAAATAAAGTCTTAAAAAAACAAAACAAAACATGTTTCCTCTTAAAGGAGATTCATTAGAAGGGCTTTTGACGGGGCGCCAGGGTGGCTCAATTGGTTAGGTGTCTGCCTTCAGCTTAGTCCCTGGATCGAGCCCCACAGGGAGCCTGCTGCTCCCTCTGCCCCTCACTCCACTCGTGCATTCCTTCTGTCTCTCTCTCAAATAAATAAAATCTAAAAAATAAAAATAAAAAAGAGGGTTTTTGACAAACACAGGATCTTGATATCTTTAAAATAATAAAAGTAAAATAGATAAGAATTGCCAGAACTGGTGCACCTGGGTGGCTCAGTGGGTTAAGCCTCTGCCTTCGGCTCAGGTCATGATCCCAGTGTCCTGGAATTGAGCCCTGCAGTGTCCTGGAATCGAGCCCCGTAGTGGGCTCGCTATTCAGCAGGAAGCCTGCTTCTCCCTCTCCCCTCCCCCTGCTTGTGTTCTCTCTCTCTGTCAAATAAATAAACTCTTCAAAAAAATGAGATATACAGGAATATGACAAAGTATTTCTTTGTGAGCAAATTGAAGCATTTAACTTTTCTCTACCTGAACCCTCTGAAGTCCAGAGGCTCTCAGTGATTGGGTGATTCTGTCGGTTGAGGGTTGGACTCTTGGTTTTGTTTTGTTTTTTTAAGATTTTATTTATTTATTTGACAGAGACACAGCGAGAGAGGGAACACAAGCAGGGGGAGTGGGAGAAGGAGAACAAGTCTCCAAGGAGCAAGGAGCCCGATGTGGGGCTCGATCCCATGACCTGGGATCATGATCTGAGACAAAGGCAGACACTCAAAGACTGAGCCACCCAGGCGCCTCTGGACTCTCGGTTTTGTCTCTGGTCTTGAGATCCAAGCACAGCGTGGAGTCTGATATTCTCTCTCCCTCTTCCTCTGCTTTCTGCCCCTTGCGTGCTCTCTCTCTCTCCCTCTAAAATAATCATTTTTTTTTTAAAAAAAGGTGTTTTTATTAAAGCGTGGGCACCTTAGGGAGAAAGAATTGCATTGGGGTTGGAAGGTGCAACTAATTATATATTTTGGAATTGGGGGGTGAGTAGAGATAAAGGGAGTCCCTGAAGGGATTTTGAGGAGACTAAACAGGATCCTGGAGCTGTGGCTATTGTCAGCTAAGGTCACGTTTTGCCTCTAGCAAAGCATTAACATTAAGGCAGTTGTGAGTTCTTTGAGGAAAGTCACGCTTTGCCTGTTTCAGATATTTATCAAAGGACTGCAAGTTGTAAGGAAATTTAATTTTATCTACATTTCATTTGCCTTTGGTCTCCTCTGGTATCTCACCAGAGATTGTCCTCTGCTGTGTGGCCTTGGACAGGTTGCCGGCCCTCTCTGAAACTTAGTTTTACCTCCTGAGAAGGAGGATAATATTACTTCTACTCTGTGAGAATCCAGTCTGGATTCTCATAGTTCCTGCCTTGAAAGCCTATATTTAAAGTCCTAAAGCCCCAAAGACCCTGGGGAGCAGGCCACTCTCTGAGAATTTAGAGATGGGAATTGCTAAGCCTCGCCTCTTTGCCCTCCTTTCCCCTGCTCACCCAAGGCCTGGTCGGGTAAGTCCCTTTCACCTCTCTGAAGCACCCTGGGAGGTGGCAGAGCAGGAGACCATCCCCATTGCGGGTCCCAAGGCCCGGCTATGGCCCCACACAGCTCTCCCCACAGCCCCAGCTAGTTCTTTGCCCAGCCTGGCCTTGGGGTTCTGGCTGGGGAAGGGAGAGGGAGGGCACAGCAGGTGTGGGTCTTGCTCTGAAGGCCTTTTTTGACTTCTTTCTCCATAGGGCAGCTCCAGAGCAAGGAGTTCTTCCAGATTAATATGCTGCGGAAGGTACCCGCCCTCAAAGATGGTGACTTCATCTTGACTGAAAGGTGCCCTCCCTCCCTCCCTCCTCCTAAGCCCCTAGATCCCCTGGCCTCTGGCTGTCCCGCTGTGTGCCCTCTTAGACCTTATGCCGCAGATGAGGGCAGAGGGAGGGGTGTGGTGAGAGCTGACACCTGGGGATGGGGGTGACCAGGATGCCCGGAAGCCGATGCAAGATAGACCTGTACCTCCCTTGTCTTCGGCCTCCTCTTCTGGACCCTAGGGCCTCCCCACCCCTTGATGGAGGGGCAGTAGAAAAGAACATGGGAGCATTTGTCCAGTTGGTCAGAGAGCAAGTTCAGCACATGGAAGCTGAAAGAGCCTCTCCTGACTCCTCAGGCCACTCTCCAGAGTTGGCCAGGGCCTGAGGGAACAACTCACAGTGAGGGCCAGCCACCAGGCAGGCAGAGGGTAAGAGGTCAGGTGGCTACAGGCACAAAGGCTGGAGGACCTGTCAGGGTTGACCCATAACAGATCTGAGGACAGGCTTTCCCTCCAGGTCCTCAACCCAACATTGGGACATGCAGGGGGCTTGGTGCAAGATTCCAGAGGCCCAGAGAACCTTTTCTGAGCTGTGTGGCCTTGGAGGAGTCACTTAATTATTCTGAGGCTTAGCTTCCTCATGTGAAATCTCTACCTCATGGGGCCGGGGGTGGGGGCTACTGTGGTATCACAGCTATGGGCCTCTTAAAGGGCCAAGCAAACGGTGTGGCCCAGCGTCCATGCTGGAGACAGCGAAGGAAGGAGACTAGGGAGGGTACAGTCAGAGGCAGCGCCCAGGAAGCTGTGGATGAGAGGGGAGACATCAAGTACAGAGAAGCCCCAGAGCCCCACTGAGGGATGGGAGCTCCTGAGGAAAAAGGCCATGAACCAGGATCCTCACAGCCACTGTTCCTGCTGCCCCTGATCTATAGCTCCGCCATCTTGATTTACCTGAGCTCTAAGTACCAGACGGCCAACCACTGGTACCCCTCTGATCTTCAGGCCCGCGCTCGCGTCCACGAGTATCTGGGCTGGCACGCCGACTGCATCCGTGGCACCTTCGGTGTGCCCTTGTGGACCAAGGTGAGGAGAGCCATCTGGGGGCTGTTGACCGTCAGGGACCCGGGAGGAGGCAGGGATGTGGCCTGAGCCCACCCTTTGCCTGTCAGGTGATAGTACCACTAATTGGGGCCCACATGCCCGAGGAGAAGGTGGAACGGAACAAGACGGCCATGGACCAGGCGCTGCAGCAGCTGGAGGAAAAGTTCTTGGGGGACCAGGCCTTCTTCACCGGCCAGCAGATGTCTCTGGCTGACCTCATGGCCTTCGAGGAGCTGATGCAGGTATGAGCTTGGGATCTGTGGGCGGCATCCCTCCTGTCGCTGCCCTCACTAGACAGAAGCCCTTAGGCAGGCCTAGAGACAGCTAGGAATTTGCCCAGAATCACAGAGCAAGGTTCTGTCCGAACTGATGTTTTCGCCCTGAACTTCTGCTTCCTTCTTGGGTGTGGTGGTTCATGCTGGTGCTCCTGGGCCCTGAGGCTGTCCATACTTCCCTGGGCCTCACATGGGAGTTGGCAAGGTAGGGGGAAGGTGTCCAACACCTGTGCTAGTGGTTCTAGTATTGGGGCCTCAGTATTGCTGTAACTTTCCCATCCTTGTCCCTGCAGCCTGTGGCTGTTGGCTATGACCTCTTTGAGGGAAGGCCGAAACTGGCAGCATGGCGTGAGCGAGTGGAGGCTTTCCTGGGTTCTGATCTGTTCCAAGAGACCCATGGTCCCATCCTGAACATCCTGGAGCAGGTGGTCAACAAAAAATTCCCGAAGCCTTCCTCAGAAGTCTATCCGTATATGCTGCTTCGTATTTCCAGGATTCCCTGAGGAGTCTGGAAGCGGGGGGGGGGGGGGGGGGGGGGGGCTGATGGTTGGAGGCCAGGAGATTAGGCATAAAGAGTCATTCTTAGTTTCTTACTTGTCCTTTTTCATCCCTCTGTCTTACCTCAGTCTCTTGTTTCTGACTCCTGGAGGAGCTCTACCACAGGTAGGATGCCTGATGTCCTTGGCAGTGCTGCTTCTCAAGTATAGCACATATAATCAACAGAAGACTAAAATCCACCATATATAAAGAGCTCTAGAAATTCAATAGCATGAGGAAGAACAAATCAACTTATATAAAGAGCTCTAGAAATTCAATAGCATGAGGAAGAACAAATCAACTTAAAATCAGCAAATGTCATTGGTCTTTTAAGTATAATGAAGACTTGGGGTGATGCCTGAGTGGCTCAGTCAGTTAAGTGTCTGCCTTCGGCTCAGGTCATGATCCCAGGGTCCTGGAATGGAGTCCCACATCCGGCTCCTTGCTCGGCAGGGAGCCTGCTTCTCCCTCTGCCTTCCACTCTCCCTGCTTGTGTGCTCTCTCTCCCTGACAAATAGATAAATAAAATCTTTAAAAAATATATAATGAAGACTTGGGATGCCTGGGTGGCTCAGTTGGGTAAGCATCTGACTGTTGATTTTGGCCCAGATCATGATTTCAGGGTCTGAGATGGAGTCCTATGTCCAGCTCATACTCAGCACAGAGTCTGCTTGTCCCTCTCCCTCTGTTCTCTCCCAACTTGCACACTCTCTCTCTTTCTCTAAATAAATAAATAAATAAATAAAATCTTAAAAAAAATACATAATGAAGACTGAGACACTTGAAGAAGAAACCAAGAATGATTAGTTCTATTACATGGTCATATTACATGTAGTAATAAAATTATGTCCCGGTAACCCTCATCATAGTTAATCCAAGTAACCTCATAGATTACAAGCCAATATATAACATTCTTACCAGGGCAACAAAATGGTAAGAAATCCATTAGAATGGCAAGCTCCTAAAGGATATAGATGACGTTTCAAGGGCTATGGTAATGGTTTTTGAAATCTGGGAAACAGAAGACTTAACAAGCACTCCTGTCTTCTAGTGTGGTTTCAGCATAAGAGAAAACAGGGGTTATAGGTTTTTGCAGAAGCCACCGTGTGTATCCCCCAGATCTGTCTCTGTGACAGAGCCCACACCAGTTACTTTAATGGAGAGAATTTAACAAAAAGAATTGGTGGGGTGTCTGGGTGGCTCAGTTGGTTAAGTGTCCCACTCTTGATCTTGGCTCCGGTCTCAATCTCAGGGGTCATGAGTTCAAATCCTGCATCGGGCTCCATGCTGGATGGGAGCCTCCTTAATAATAATAATAAACATAAACATTAAGAATTGGTCACTGGGCATTATAGAACTCAGGCAGAGAAAACCCAGATGATCACAAGGACAGCCACTAGCTCTGGGGCTGGGGGGGACCAAGGGAGGAAATTGGAATTCTCAAAATATAGATGCTGGGGGAGACACCCTGTGGAAGTCAGACTTCTGAGAAGGGTGCTGCTGCCTCCAAACCCCGAGGAGGGTCCCATGGGGGCTGAGATCAGACCTTGGAGAAGGGACACCTGTTGCTGCCATCTCAGGGTGAATGAAAACATGCATCCTAGGAGTGTTGGAAAATTGCAAACTGAGTTCAACTGCACTACAGGAGAATTCCTGCCCCCTGAGCGAAGACCCCTTGGTGTGGGGATGTCGACAGTGTCAGGAACCTTTGACCTCCTCCAGCCTCCTCTCCAGTTCATGGTATTTGGTGTGTTTTTTTGTTTTTTGTTTTTATGACAAGTCTTAATGCTGTCTATAATACCTACAGTGTATGGCACCATCTAGATTCGGGAAGCCAGCAGCCAATAGTAGTCTTGTAGCCATTTCTGCCTGGGAATCAAAATGTCTCCATTTTGAATAGAAAAATAATGCTGAGGATAATGGGTTTCCCCACAGGAGAGTTTATGCCTAACCAAAATAGCACTCTTGTGGGAAGGTAAAAAATGCCAGCCGTGCCCCTGTCCTGAGCTATCTAGCGAGAGCACAGTGCGTCTGAGTGAGGCATTTCAGCCACATGGAAGAGAAGACTTTGGCCCAGGACTCTGTCTGGAATCCTGGATAAGAAGCACCAGGCTCAGCCCCACGTGTAGCCGCCCCCAACTAACTATGATGACATCCTTGAGAGTGTTGGAAGGGCGACTTGAAACAAAGCCCCGGGCTGGGTGGGAGGCATCTGTCTTCAAGTCGGTGCTGTGGACTAGCTCTAGCAGACGGTTTGACATTTCTTCTGTATTCCCTGGAACTGGTTCCTCATCTTGGGGTTTGTTGCAGGGTTTCGGCTTTGATGTGTCAGGTTCCTGCATCCTCATTCTGGCGTGTCCTTCCAGGCAGTGGAAGAGTCAGCCTCTAGCTGACTCCCAAGGTGGCCTCTCACTGGCCATGGTCACACTTAGGGTTACCATCCCTGCTCTCAGACCCCCATGCTGGTCACAGTGTCCTGCCCCACCAAGGACCTGGTGCTCTACCTGGACCTGCTGTTCCAGGCTGGCTGCCCCATCATATCTTCGCCAGGCTTCCCCTCCAAGCCAGACTCTGTAGTACTGGTCCAGGGACCTGCTCCTCCCATGCCACATATCCCCTCCTTACCACCCCTCCCTCTCGGAGGCCAGAACATTTGGGTTCCCTTCCATCTGTACCTGGTGGTTTCCCTTACCCAGAGGGAAGGCATTCGCATCAGAACGTAGCCACCACCCCAAACCTCCAGCCTGTGAACTTTGGGCAGTGTCTCAGGCTGCATGGGTTGCTAGAACAAAAATACCAGAGGGGCACCTGGGTGGCTCAGCCGGTCAAGCGTCTGTCTTCGGCTCTGGTAAAGATCTCGGAGTCCTGGAATCAAATCCCCTATCTGGCTCCCTGCTCAGAGGGAAGCCTGCTTCTCCTTCTCCCTCTGCTGCTCCCCTTGCTTGTGCTCTCTCTCCCTCTCTTGCACTCACTCTCTCTGTCTCAAATAATAAATAAAATCTTGAAAAAAAAAATCCCATTGAGAAACAAGATAGAGGATCATAAGGAAAGGGAGGGCAAAATGAAGCAAGACAAAACCAGAGAGGGAGAGAAGCTATAAAAGACCCTAATCTCAGGAAACAAACAGGGTTACTGGAGGAGAGAGGAGTGGGAGGGAAGTGTGGCTGGGGGATGGACATTGGGGAGGGTATGTGATATGGTGAGTGCTGTGAATTGTGTAAGACTGAGGAATCACAGACCTGTGCCCCTGAAATAAATAACACATTATATGTTAATTTAAAAAAATTCCAAAAACAAAAATACCAGAGGCTGGGTGGCTTACCCTTAAACATCTTACCTTTACCAACATCTATTTCTCACACTTCTGGAGGTCGTGAAGCACAAGATCAAGGTGCCGGTAGATTCAGTGTCTGATGAGAGCTTGCTTCCTGGTTCGTAATGACTGGTGGTGGAAAGGGCTTGGGAGTTCCCTGGAGTCTCTTTGTGAGGGACTGTCCCGTTTCCCATCGTCTTAGCGGTTAGGGTTTCACCATAGGTCTTCGGAGGACAAGGGAAGACAAACCTTTAGCCCATAGCAGAGGCTCCCAAGCCTTGCTGGTGTGATGATTTGGGTAGCTGAGAACATCTGCCTTGTGTGGAGGTGGAGAGATGATGGGGTTCTGGCCCTGGTCCCATTCAGCTCCCTGCGTCCTGGTTGGCTGCTCTAGGCATAATCTGAATGAGAATTTTGCCCAAGGGACAAGTTGAGGAGGGTGCCTATCCTAAAGGATGATGGCTTCACTTTGGCTGAAAGGTAACTCCCAGCCAGCCTCTAGTCCCCACCCTGGGCTCTTCAGGCATCTGGCTTCTGCTAGTTGCAGTTTCCAGCAGCGCTGGGTGTGAGCAAAGTCACTTGCCTTGTTGCTCATTTGGCCTGTTCTTCGAACCTGTGAGAAACACATCTATCTCTCTATCTATCTATCCATCCATCTACCCAACCATCCATGTATTCACTTATTTTTACATTAGCCCAGATGGCTATAGCTCTGCTTTCTAGAACATGACTCTATAGACCTGCCCCATTATATAGTTTTGGTGAGGTTGCTTGAGAAGAAACTCACATCTGGACTGATTCCTAAAACATACATTTCACCACTTTGCTTCTTTGGGTTCAAAGTGTAGATTATTGGGGCACCTGGCTGGCTCAGTTGGTAGAGAATGTAACTCCTAATCTCAGGGTTGTAAGTTCGAACCCCACGTTGGGTATAGAGATCACTTAAAAATAAAATCTTTTTTTTTTAAGATTCTATTTTTTATTTGAATTTTTAAAAAAGATTTTATTTATTTATTTGAGATAGAGAGCGAGAACATGAGAGGGGAGAAGGTCAGAGGGAGAAGCAGACTCCCCATGGAGCTGGGAGCCCCATGTAGGACTTGATCCTGGGACTCTGGAATCATGACCTGAGCCGAAGGCAGTCGTCCAACCAACTGAGCCACCCAGGCACCCAAGATTTTTTTTTTTAATTTAATTTATTTGACACACAGAGAGAGAGAGAGTGCACAAGCAGGGAAAATGGAAGGCAGAGGGATAGGGGGAGAAGCAGGCAGGGAACCTGATATGGGACTCAATCCCAGGACCCTCGGATCATGACCTGAGCTGAATGCAGACTCTTAACTACTGAGTCACCCAGGTGCCCCATAAAAATCTTTTTTTTTTTTTTTAAGATTTTATTTATTTATTTGACAGACAGAGATCACAAGTAGGCAGAGAGGCAGGCAGAGAGAGAGAGATGGAGAAGCAGGCTCCCCACTGAGCAGAGAGCCGGATGCGGGCCTCGGTCCCAGGACCCTGAGATCGTGACTTGCACAGAAACCAAGAGTGGAATGCCCAACTGACTGAGCCACCCAGGTGCCCCTCATCATGCTAAACCTTAAACCTTACATCTTTGCCGGCAATGACAAGGGAAACACTCTTTGTACTTAGGTTCTCTTCTGTAGGCAGTGTCCATGGTAAGGCACCGCACCATACTTAGCCAGTACACTTGCCAGTGCTCCATAAACCGACAACTGTCTCTCCAAGAAGGGATGAGCTGATTGAGAATGGGCTCCAACAGACGTGACTTTGCAGGGAAAATAGTTAGCAGCTGCACAGGTTTGGAAATAGTGAAGGTCCCTACCGTCATAACCGGCAATAAGCTGCCCAGCACCACCTGGTCATCTCCGGCCACATTGTTTTGCTATCTCAGTCTTGCTTCCAGTTAGGGATACAAGACAGGACACATGTACATCTGGAATCCAGACAGTCCATCTGCATTAAATCACACAACGGTCTCGCATCAGCATCACACCCCCAGACTGAGGCACCCATGTGGTTGTTAGCAAGGAGAATTGTTTTCCTGATGAGCTACAAGTTGTGCCCGGGGACTCTCTTCAATGCAACAACACCAAATGGGTTTCAAACTGACCAGGACAGAACTGGGGCAGTTCCATTGGATTTTCAATTCAATGAAGCCTGTTTTAAGGTCTTCAAACGGTGAAGTCGCTGTCAAACAGGTTTCTAAAGCAAGTCTACATGCCTGACTGGGCCATCAGAGGCACCACTGGCATTCTCTTGTGGAATCCCATGTTTGAAAAGAAAATAGCAGACAGGGGGTCATGGGGGCGGGGAGACACTGGTGTCTGGGAGATACTAGTTACTGAGAAATATCTTGACACAGGCCATTTCATTAGAGAACATTTTTTTTTTTTTTTTTTAGAGAACATTTTTTTTAAATATTTTATTTATTTATTTTAGGGTGCCTGGGTGGCTCAGTTGGTTAGGCCACTGCCTTCGGCTCAGGTCATGATCCCAGGGTCCTGGGATGGAGTCCCGCATCGGGCTCTCTGCTCAGCAGGTAGCCTGCTTCTCCCCCTCCCCTCTCTGCCTGCCTCTGCCTACTTCTGATCTGTCTGTCAGATAAATAAATAAATAAAAATCTTTAAAAAAATTTTATTTATTTATTTATTTTAGAGATGGGGTAGGGGTGCGGGGCATAAATGAGCAAGCAAGGGGAAGAGTGGAGGGTAAGGGACAAGCAAACTCCGAACTGAGCTAAGCATTGAGCCTGATGTGGGGCTTGATCCATGGCCCGTGAGATCATGACTTGAGCTGAAATCAAGAGCCAGACCCTTGAGGCACCTGGGTGGCTCAGTCTTTCAGCGTCTGCCTTCGGCTCAGGTCATGATCCCAGGGTCCTGGGATTGAGCCCCGTATCAGGAACCCTGCTTAGCGGGAAACCTACTTCTCCCTCTCTCACTCCCCCTGCTTGTATTCTGTCTCTCACTGTGTCTTCTCTGACAAATAAATAAAATCTTAAAAAAGAAAAAAAAAAAAAGGAGTCAGACCCTTAACGGACTGAGCCACCCAGGGGTCCAGAGAACTTTATTTTGGGGAAGAGTTGGGACAGTTGAGTCACGGAGCATAATTGCTGATGTGCCAGCTGCTCTGAGCACCTTGTGTGTATGAGCTCAAGGAGTCTCCCCGAGCCAGGCACAGTGGCTCACGAAATGCTTTACACTGGTACAGTGCACAGCTGCCACTGCACCTGTGGACTGTGACGGGGCCACACATTCCGGCTAATGGACCAGTAATCTGTGACTATTACTGCCAGTGCCCTTGTGGGTCACTGCTGAGTATGGCTGTGGGACACTTCCATAAAAGGCATTGCTGGCTAAAGGAGTCATGTATCTTTTTTTGGGTGGGTGGAGAGGTTGGAGGGAAATGGAAAGATTTTTTTTTAAAGATTTTATTTATTTATTTGACAGACAGATCCCAAGTAGGCAGAGAGCCAGGCGGGGGTGGGGTGGGGAAGGCAGGCTCCCTGCTGAGCAGAGAGCCTGATGGGGGGCTTGATCCCAGGACCCTGAGACCATGACCTGACCGAAGGCAGAGGCTTAACTCACTAAGCCACCCAGGTGCCCCAAAATGGAATGATTTTTATTTAAAAAAATATTTATTAAAGTTGTGTTTTTTTTTAACGTTGTCTTTTAAGAGATTTTATTTATTTATTTGACAGAGAGCAACACAGCAAGAAAGGGAACACAAGCAGAGGGAGTGGGAAAGGGAGAAGCAGGCTTCCCCATGGAGCAGGGAGCCTGATGTGGGGCTTGATCCCAGGACCCTGGGATTATGACTTGAGCCAAAGGCAGATGCCTAGCAACTGAGCCACCCTGGCGCCCCACTGCCTTTTTTTTAAGATTTTATTTATTTGACAGACAGAGATCACTAGTAGGCAGAGAGGCAGGTACAGAGAGAGGAGGAAGCAGGCTCCCTGCTGAGCAGAGAGCCCCATGTGGGGCTTGATCCCAGGACCCTGGGATCATGACCTGAGCTGAAGGCAGAGGCTTTAACCCACTGAGTCCCAGTTTTGTTTTTTTTTAGTGGACACATGATGTTACCTAGGGGCCCCTGTTTTGTTTTTTTTAGTGGACACATGATGTTACCACCCGTTTCAGGCGGACAGTGTAGTGATTCTACAGCTGTACACGAATAGGCTCACGAATGTAGCCACCACCTGTCATCACACGATGTGATCACAATATTATGGACTGTATTCACTATGCCATGCCTTTCATCCCCGTGCCGTTTTCATCCCGTGACTGGAAACCTGTACCTTACTCCCCTTTGCCCATTTTGCCCACCCCCTACCTCCCTTTCCCTCTGGCAGCCATTAGTTCGTCTTCTGCCTTGGGAGGTCCTGATTCTGCCATCACATGCCCTTTTTGCTAGATATCACCACACTGCTGTCTGTGGAGGTTGTCCTAGCCCTCATGGACTGTTTTTGTTAGTAAGCTCTGGACCCTGAACCAAGATACCACAGAGTGGGGTGGGGGCACCAGGGAGCTTAGAAAAACAAACTTATTTTCTTGCAGTTCTGGAGTCTGGAAGTTCAAGATCAAGGTGCTGGCAAGGTCGGTTTCTCCCGAGGCCTCTCTCCTGGGCTTGTAGCTGGCCACCTTCTCCCTGTGTCCTCATGTGGTCTTTTTCCTGTGCATGTGAGACACTTCTGTGTCTCTCTGTGGGTCCTAATCTCTCTTATAAGGACACCGGTCAGATTGGAATAGGGCCCATTGGGGTTTAGGACTTCGACACAGGAGTGTGGGGGGAGGACACACTTGAGCTTATAACGTGACATGCAGGAGTGTGCTCTGTGCTGAAAAACTTGACTGTGGCAGGTGGATGGGGACGGAGTGGACTCTCACGCTAGTTTTCCTGGGGGGTTGCATTTTAAAAATAAAACTGGGCACTTTTCGAGTGTTTGGATCCATTGGCATTTCTTCTCCTGTGACCTTTTTGTGTCATTTGTGAAGGGCCCCAATACCTAAGAATGGTATGTGGGATATGGATGGATAAGCTCCTTTGAGCCCTCCACCCTAATTGAGGCTTTCACTGCTACAGCCTCGAAGGCCCCTGACCTCACCCAGCTGGCTTTTGTGAGATGTGAGTTCGGGGGGCCGTGCCAGGCCACAACCCCCCCACCTCAACATTTTGCACTCTTCTTCTATAGCCTCCATGTCTTGAGTTGTTGAACACATGCCCACCAAAGCCCGTTTCTCTCTTCCTTTCTTCCTGCTTGTAGGCCTTCCTATTTCACGCTAGTGTGACTGAACCCAAGTTCATCTGCCCAACGCACAGTGGAGACATCAGTGAGACATCGTGTGTAAAGGCTGCCACGCGAGGATACAGGGGACAAGTCTCAAACGTTCCCTAGTGTCAATGAGGATGTGGAGAAAAGGGAACCCTCATGCACTGTTGGTGGGGCATGCAAACTGGTGCTGCCATTCTGCAAAAGAGCATGGAGGTTCCTCAAAAAGTTAAGAATGGAAACAGCGTATGGTCATGTCATTCCATTACTGGGTATTTACACAAAGAATATAAAAACATTAATTCAAAAGGTGTATGTAATCCTGGGGGCCTGAGTGGCTCAGTGGGTTAAGCCTCTGACTTTGGCTCAGGTCATGATCTCAGGTCCTGGAATCGAGCCCTGCATCAGGATCTCTGCTTAGCAGGGAGCCTGCTTCCCTGTCTCTGCCTGCCTCTCTGCCTACTTGTGATCTCTGTCTGTCTAATAAATAAAATCTTAAAAAGAAAAGATATAGGTAATCCTACGTTTATTGCAGCAGTGTTTAAAACAGCCAATTGGTGGAAGCAGCCCAAGTGTCCATCGATAGATGAATGAATAAAGATACGTGTATGTATGCATGTATGTATGTATGTATATATAACGGAATATTATGCAGCCATGAAAAAGAATGAACTCTTGCCATTTGCAACGACATAGATGGAGTCATACAGTATTATGCTAAATGAAATAAGTCAGTGAGAGAAAGACAAATACTGTATGATTTCACTCATAGATGGAATTTAAGAAACAAAACAAATGAACAAAGGGAAAAAAATCCCCAGACTCTTAACTGTAGAGAACAAACTAGTGGTCACACAGGGAAGGTGGGTGGGGGGATG
The DNA here is from genome assembly GCF_922984935.1 of Meles meles. Lineage (NCBI taxonomy): Eukaryota > Metazoa > Chordata > Mammalia > Carnivora > Mustelidae > Meles > Meles meles. Next base: position 30,335,173 of record NC_060077.1, on the reverse strand, counting down.
GGTGAAATAGGGGATGGGGATAGAGAGTACGCTTACCAGGATGAGCACTGACCAATGCGTGGAATTGCTGAATCACTCTATTATACCCCTGAAACTAATATAATGCTGCCTGTTAGCTATCTTGGAATTAAAATTACTCTATCTGAAGGTGATTAAAAAAATAAAATAGGGGCACCTGGGTGTCTCAGTTGGTTAAACATCCAACACTTGATTTCAGCTCAGGTCATGATCTCAGGGTGGTGAGATCGAGCCCCCAGTCGGGCTCAGCACTCAGTGGGGAGTCTGCTTGAGATTCTCTCTCTGCCCTCCTCCCAGCTCATGCATACACTTTTTCTACCAAATAAATAAATAAATCTAAAATAAGATAAAAGTACACACACACACACACACACACCCCTGCCTACCTGAAGAGGTAGAGTCAGAGATTTTGAAAGGCCAGCAAGGGGCATCTGTGTGGCTCAGGCAGTTAAGGGTCTGCCTTTGGCTCAGGTCATGGTCCCAGGGTTCTGGGATCAAGTCCCCTCAATGGGGAGCCTGCTTTTCCCTTCGCCTGCTTCTCCCCCTGCTTGTGAGCATGCTCTCTTCCTCTTACAAATAAAATCTTAAAAAAAAAAAAAAAAAGAAAAGAAAAAAGGTCTTAAAAAAATAAAGGCCAGCAAAAGAGGGTCTGTGTAAAGGGGAGAAGAGTCATGTGACTCAAGATCAGCCCCAGGAAGTTTGCTGAGTGTGGGGGAGTCAATTTCATTTTGTTGTGCTCAAAGAGGAAGTCAGTGGTCCTGGATTCCGCTGGCTTCTTTATGAAAGCTTGAGCTCCTGCAAAACAACTAAATTAACATTTGGTGGGGTGCCTGGGTGACTCAGTGGATTATCTCAGGGTCCTGGGATCCAAATCCCACATTGGGCTCTCTGCTCAGCAGGGAGCCTGCTTCCCCCTTTCTCTCTCTGCCTACTTGTGATCTCTGTCTGTCAAATAAATAAACGACAACAACAAAAAAATCTAAAAAAAAAAAAAATTTAAATTAACATTTGGTTATCACTTGTCAAGCATGAATGTTATTTTACAGAAACAAGGGGACAGAGGATAAGCAGATTTGGGGGAAGGAGTTGAGCTGCACTTCCTGCCCTGTCAACTCTTTGGTGACAGGTTTCACTAGCATCCTAGTGGGGTCTAGGGACGGAAGAACCCAGGGGCACCTGGGTGGCTCAGTTGTTAGATGTCCGTCTTCAGCTCAGGTCATAGGCCCAAATCAAGGGCCCAAGGTCCTGGGATAGAGCCCCCATATTGGGCACCCGGCTCCGCAGGAAGCCTGCTTCCCCTTCTTCCACTTCCCCTGCTTGTGTTCCCTCTTTTGCCGTGTCTCTCTCTCTGTCAAATTAAAAAAAAAAAAAAATCTTGAAAAAAAAATAGAACCTAGAGTCTTTAATCATCACAAAGACTACACCCTGTTTTTTTTTTTTTTCTTTCTTTTTTTTTTTTTTGGTTGTTGTGGCTTTTTTTTTTTTTTTTTAATTTATTTGACAGACAGAGAGCACAGGCAAGGGGAGTGGCAAGCAGAGTGAGAGGGAAAAGCAGGCTCCCCGCTGAGCAAAGAACCCCACTTGGGGCTCGTCCAAGGACCCTGAGACCATGGCCTGGGCCAAAGGCAGATGCTCAACTGACTGAGCCACCCAGGCACCCCTATACCCTGTTTTATAATCAAGGGTTTCTCATTACCGACCACGTGCCTGAACACAAAACTTAGAAAATTGAGCTTACGTAACAGAAACAGCACAGGTCAAAGCACATGACACTTTCAAGTTTCTCAGAGTTCCTTTTGCCAATGTTTGTTTTTTTGTCTAGTGATCTGTTTTCTCAGGAGAGAACCCTTCTCCAGGGTTCCCAGTTTCTCAGGACACCCCCGCAGGAGGCCATGCGGCTTATATGGCTGCTGTTCTTGGATGTGACAGTAGATGGCACTGCCAACCAATAAATGGGGTCCTTAGCCTTGGCCTCTGAGCTCATGGTTCCCTGGGCCTTCCTACCAGGGTTCTACCCATCCTGTGTCATTCCCAGCTTGAGCCCTGAGCTGCTCCCTTGTCGCATCTGTCCTGCTCTGAGGGTCCCTGGTGGGTGTCTTCCCTCTTCGATCCTGTTCCTGTGGCCTCCCTTTCAGAGATTCCTCCCATTTGCTTGTTTTCGTGGACCTTTTCCATCTTCCCTCAGAGGGTGGGGAGTAGAGACATCCTGTGCTTTTTAGACCCACACCGGCTACTTTTTTGTTCACAATTGGATGGTTTGCTTTCAATAGGCACTGCAATAAAATAGAAGACGTAAATGCACAGTAAACACTCACTGTGAGTTCAGTGTAGGTGACAGCTATGTCCTGGAGGGGGGGCCACTGCTGAACTAACCACGCTGGGCACCATCAAAGGAGGGGGCTAGCGGGATCCTCAGGTCTCCTGCTTCTGGAGGAGAGACAGAAGAGGCTCCTGGAAATGACCTTGAATCCCGAACTGGTCTTGGCAGAGGGAAGGGGATGAGCTAATGCTGAAAGCAGGAAGGTCAAGTGTGTTTGGGACTCTCCAGCAGCTGGGCATGGCGAGGGGCATACTGGCAAGCCAACGTCATGGTGGCAAGATGAGCACAGGTTCTCGAGCCATGCTGAGGGCTGGCCTTTAGATCCCTGGACTACTGTTGCTCAGGTATGTGATCCGCCAGGGGCATGACCTGACGGCTAGATGGTGGAGTGGGGTGTGGAGAGCTGGGTGGAGGACAGCATGAAGGGGAATCGTTCAATGGCAGAGAATTCTTCTACCAGAGGCCTGCAGGCTTCTGAGGTTGGTGGGAATGGCTCAGCGGGAGCGAATGGGGGCTTTCTGGGGGGGCGGGCTATGTTGGGGCCCACAGCCCCATCCCCAAGGTCCTGGCACTGGCTGTTAATCCCTCTGGTGGACCCCACCAGGAGGGCTGGGAGACAGAAGAAAGACCCCTCTCTTGTCCCCTAGCCTATTCTCCCTCCACTGCTTTTTGTCTGTCCCTGAGTCTCGCTCCCCATTGACTGGGTGAATGAATGAGTAAATGAACAAAGGGAAGAGTTCCTAGCTGCCCTGTTCCTCTTCACCTCCCCATCTTGCTTCCAGGTTATGCTCTTTGTCACGCTTCTTGCACTCCTCCCTGTACCACATGGCTGGGGCCCTTGTCCAATATGATAAAGCCAGCTGGGATTCTCTGTGCAGGGTTGGGTTACAGGTCTCAGACATTGGACTCCCTGATGGCTCTGGGCATGTTGGTTGGGTCTGAGCCCAGCCTCCCATCGACTGCCTGGCTGGGCCTGCATGGCTTCACTCCCTCCTGTCTGGGCTCCAGGATGGCTGGCTGTGGATAGACAGGCTCCTGGGGCTGCCCAGCCCTGGTTCTCCCTTTCCACTGGGGGAGAGTCTGAGCCAGCTGTCCTCCTTCTGCAGCTGGTGTCTTCCAGATCCTTTCCTTGGGAAGGACCATGGGCCTCAGCAAGAGTCAGCTTTGTGCCTGTTCCCTGTTCCTCCTTCCCAGAAAGTCCTGCCACAACCCTGGACCCTGCCTGATCCAATCAGAGTGGCCCAGGGGTACAGGGTCTTCACTGGCTGGGCTGAATCATGAACTGTCCTTGAAACCAAGGGTGGGGACAGTCCTCCCCAAGTCACATGTCCTACAAGTACTTGTGTTTGTGGACAGTGGACTTTGTCCCTAACAGTCCTGCCTGGCGGACTTCAGTTCCTGTAAAAACAGTGGGGAACATTATAGTTGCCTTGCATGGGTCAAGAAAGTCAGGAAGTGTCTCTGATGTTCCAAGGTGGTCCCAGAATGGGGCGGGGGCAGCTTCCTGGGAGGCCCTGGCTCAGTCCCCAGGGGGCTGTTCCAGCTGTCACCTGCTCCATGACTCACCACACCAGCATGGGCCAGCGTGGATGCTAGGCCCCAGCTCCCAACCTACCCACAGCTCACAGAGGTGCTGCCCCAGAGCTCACCCCTCAGCATCTCAAGACTTGGGTTCTGACCCAAGGCTTGGGTTCTGACAGAAAAGAAGTGCACAGGACAGTCCAGGAGGAAGAGAGAAAAACGGACAAGGCTGGGAACATGGCTACACTGGGTGGGGGATGCAACCTGGCTGAGGGCACTTGGGCTGTGGGAGGGAGTTGCACAGGGGAGCGTGGGGTCTGACAGGGACTTGAGAAATCCTGTGGATTAGGACAGAGGGCCTTTGGTGGAGGTAGAGGGGCTGGTCAGGAAGCTGGTGGAGTTGGAGGGATCGGGTCTGGGTAAGGAGGAGGGAAGACTCCAGGGGGCTGGCCGGAGCCTCAGGGGGTAGGGGTGCTGCACCTGAGGTGGGGGGCACCAGAGGAAGACGGCCAGGAGAGGGATGACTTGAGGTGCCTGGGTGGTGCAGTTGGTTAAACGTCTGACTCTTGGTTTTGGCTTGGGTCCTGCTCTCACAGGTGGTGGGATGGAGGCCTGAGTTGGGCCTCCGAGCTCAGCAGGAGTCTGCTTGGATACACTCTCCCTGTGGCCCTTTCCCCACTTGTATGTTCACGTGCTCTCTCTCTCTTTCTCTGTCATAAATAAATAAATAAATAGAGATGTCTTTACCAAGTCAGCATGTCAAGACAGTTACTCAGACTGGAGAGAGGAGAGGACTGGGCTGGGGGGTGGGGGTGGGGTCATATGAGTGTGTGTGTGTGAGAGAGAGAGACAGAGAGACTGTGTGTGTGTGTGACAGCATGTGACTATGTGTGTGACTGTGTGTGAATATGTGTGTATGTGTGTGTGACTGTGATTGTGTGAGAGTACGTGACTGTGTATGTGTGAGTGTGTGACTATATAAATCTGTGTGTTTGTGAGTGTGTGACTTTTTGTGACTGTGGGTGTCTCTGTGTGTGTATGTCTGTGTGAGTGTGTGAGCCTGTGTGTCAGGGTGTGACTTTGTGTGTGGGACTCTGTGTGACTGTGAGTTTATGACTGTGTGTGAATCTGTGTTTATGAGTACATGACTGCATGCGTGTGTGATGTGACTGTGTGTGTGACTATGTGTGATTGTGTGAGAGTGTGTGGTTGTGTATGTGTGTGTGACCGTGTGTAAATTTGTGAGTGCGTGACTCTGTGTGTATGAGTCTGTGAGTGCATGTGACTCAGTGTGTGTGTGAGTGTGGGACTCTGTGAGTCTGTGACTGTGTGTGAATCTGTGAGTGCGTGACTGTGTGTGTGTGACTCTGTGTGTGTGTGTGTGTGTGTGTGTGTGAAGCCCAGGAGCCTGTGGGAGGAAAGACACAAAAGGCTTTAAAGACCAATCGTGTAGGGCACCTGGATGGCTCAGTGGGTTAAAGCCTCTGCCTTTGGCTCAGGTCATGATCCCAGGGTTCTGGGATGGAGCCCTGCGTCGGGGCTCTCTACACAGCAGGGAGCCTGCTTCCTCCTCTCTCTTTGCCTGCCTCTCTGTGATCTCCTTCTACCAAATAAATAAATAAATAAAATCTTAAAAAAAAAAAAAAAGACCAATCATGTGTGTCTGCTGCCAGGGAGCCTCCCACCTCAGCTAGGATTGTGAAAGCCGCCCTGGCTGCCAGGAAGCCCAGAAAAAGGGGTGGACCAACCAGAGGGAAGAGATGGCTGTGCGGGTGTCCAGGCTTTTGTAACTCCCTGGGAAGGAGGAGAAAGGCCAGGCTGGGGACTGGGGAAAACGAGCGACCAGTCTCCAATAGCCCACCCCGCCTCCATTCCACAGAGGCCAGGAGGTGTGGAAGCTTGGCGGGGCGCCCAGGAAGTACCTCAGAGGAAGTAGGTTTCAGGGAGGGGAACATATTTCTTCAGGCCCCATTTTGGAGGGGCCAAACAAACCCTCAGAGGCCGAACTGAGTGGAGGGAAGGTGAAGACAGTAGGAGGTGCAGCCATGCCCCTGGAGCTGTTCCTGGACCTGTACTCGCCCCCATGCCGTGCCATCTACATTTTTGCCCGGAAGAATGGCATTTCCTTTGAGCTGCGGCCTGTGGAGCTAGGACGGGGTGAGCCTTGACCAGGCCGGGCTCCATGGAGGGGTTGTCCAGGGGCGAGAACTTGATGAGCTACTCATCCTCTCCACCCCTCAGGGGAGCACCTGAAGCCTGAATTCCTGAAGGTGAACCCCCTGGGGAAGGTACCTGCCCTCAAAGATGGGGACTTCCTGCTGGCGGAGAGGTAATGGGGTCCTGGGGGTCCTGAGGTCTGAGGAGGCTTCTGGGTTGGGGGAGGTGGAGGGAGGAAGGCAGAAAGCTGATGACCCCTCACTGGGAGATTTTTCCAAACTGGTGTAGTCCCCTCCCACTTCTGGCTCACCCAGCTTGGAGGCAAGGGCTGGACTAGGGGGCTGCTTTGGGGCTAAAGCTGGTAGCTTCAGCCTGGGAAAAAGGGGCATAGGTCACTCAGTCAGGCCTGGACCACCTGGAGCCAGCTGAGGAAGATCGGAGCTTGAGGTCAGCCCTCCCTGAATGTCCCAAACCCGGCCTCTCAGTCCCAGGAGCCAGAAGGCAGGCAGCCGCAGATCGGCACTGGGCTTTGAATCCCAGTTCCCTACATCCTCGCTCTCTGCTGAGGACAGGTCACAGAACTTCGGGTCCCTGGGGCGCCTGGGTGGCTCAGTGGGTTAAAGCCTCTGCCTTCGGCTCAGGTCATGATCCCATCGAGCCCCTAATCGGGCTCTCTGCTCAGCGGGGAACCTGCTTCTCTCTCTCTCTCTCTCTGCCTGCCACGCTGCCTACTTGTGATCTTTGTCTGTCAAATAAATAAAATCTTTAAAAAAAAAAAAAAAACGAACTTCGTGTCCCCTGTGTCTCCTCTGTAAAATGGGCAAATCCTCCCCCAGGATTTGCCTGAGCATAGAAACTGGTCCCCAAGTACTAGGAGCCCAGAAGGGATCAAGAAAAGGGTTCTGGGGAGCACTGGCCTGGGAGGGACCTGGGAGACCCCTTGGGCAGGCCGTCCACGGCAGGTCTGCCTGCCTCCCGCTCAGTAGGACTCTGACGCCAGAGAGTGGAACCTGGAGGCAGAGGGCTCCTAGAAGGGAGAGGAGTTGGAAATGTGGGCCCCTGGGGAAGCACTTGAGGAATGGAGAAGTTTGGTGGGGAGAAGATGACCGTTGCTGGGGATGTGGGAATTGGGGCATCCTCCCCTGGAGGCCGCATTGGGAGAGAGATCCAGCCAGATCATCCTGTTTGCTGCCCAGTGCTGAGGGCTGGGGAAAACTCTGACGCCCCTTGTTTGTAGCGTGGCCATCCTCTTATACCTGAACCGCAAGTACCAGGCGGCGGCCCACTGGTACCCCACAGAGCTGCAGGCCCGCGCACGCGTGGACGAGTACCTGGCATGGCAGCACACCGCTGTCCAGCTGCCGGCCACCAACGTCTACCTGTGTAAGGTGAGAATCCCTGCCCTAGTGTGCAGGCTTGGGTGGGAGCCAGAGACACCCCCCATCCCGCCCCCATGCTGGAAAGAACCTGTTGGCCTATATACAGCCTCTCATCCCCTGTCCCAGGTAGACATCTGCAATCTGTCACAGCACTCCTTCCCTGGAGTCTGAATGACACCTCAGAATCCTTCTGGATACAGTGCCCACCGGGGGGGTATCACTGATGGATGGGGGCCAGGAGGGGTGGGCAGGTGGCGAGGATGTTTGAACTGCCTCTATTCTCCCCCCCACCCCCCGCCCCAGTCCCTCCTGCCCCATTTCTCGGGGCAGCCCGTGGACCCCATGCGGCTAGACCGGCTGTTGGGGAAGCTGAAGCCAGCTCTGAGGCACTTGGATCAGGAGGTCCTGGCCACCAAGCCCTTCCTGGCCACCGAGCAGCTCTCCCTGGCAGATTTGATGGCATTCACGGAGCTAATGCAGGTGAGCTTCTCTTGCCTGCTTGCCTTCTGGGGTGGGGGTGGGTGGACCCTGGGCCCAGCGCTGAGTCCCCTGCTCTGGCTGCCTTGTCTCCCCAGCCCACTGCTGTCGGCTGTGACATCTTCCAAGACTGGCCCCGGCTGGCAGCGTGGCGAGCCCGAGTGGAGGCTGCTCTGGGTCCTGAGCTTGTCCAGGATGCCCACAAGCTTGTGCTGCAGCCTCGGGACCCCCGAGATGCCCAGCGGGACCCCAAGCTGGCCCAGGAGCTGGTGCAAAGACTGCTGGAGCGGCTCAGCTGAGAGGGGAGTGGCCAGGCCCGGTACCCTGCTCTCTCCTGCCCACAATAAACATGGTGTGTGCCCTCTGCTTGTCTCTAGCCTCACTCTGCCTTAGGAGGTGGGATCTCCCGCTTCTGAGCAGAATCTAGAGGGACAAGAGATGTCCCACGATGACGCAGCCTCAAGTGACAACACTCAGGCCTCTTCATCTGGGTCCAGTTACCTTCTTGAGTTGCTAGGTGTTGAGTTCCCCTGGCCACTGCCAGTCCCAAGCCAGGACTGAAGTTTCTGGGCTTCTCTGCCTGGCTGGTTGACCCCTGACACTCCTATGACGTTGTCCCTGGGGCCCTGACTGTTTGGCAGGCTCCTGTTTCTTTTCCTCCCCACACTTTTCTAACTGCAGTTCAGGCTAGACTGACCTATGCGTACCCCCAAGCTTGCTTCAGAAACCCTCCGTGGTTCATTCTCATCGCCCTTTTCTCATTCTGGACTCTACAGAACCCCCTAGGTGGTGTTTTGCAATGAAGTTCTGACCCTGATGTTGTGCCCGAGTTTTCGAGTCTGAGAGACCACCAAGGAGCCAAGCACCGATGCAATCACACGAGGGTTTATTTGACAAGCTTAAGCTTGGGTCCAAGTATACCCGTCGCAGCGGAGTAGGGACTTGGACCCCGAACCAGATTACAGTCAGAGTTTTTAAAGGCAGAGTAGGGGTGGACTCGGCGGTGGGTGAGGATAAAGGGGGTTATGGATGATCTAAGTCTCTAAGGAATTTTGGAAGAAGGTCTCCAGGACCTTGAGGGGGTAGCTGTTGTCTGGGGAAAAGGTTATTCATTACCAATAATAAAAATCTTCTCGTGGGACCCTTTAGATGTATATCAGTGGGTCATACGCTTGGGATCATGATCGCTGACACCGTCTTGGAGGTTTAGAGATAAAGTTTCACATTTCTCCTATCAAGTGTCCTTGTTAGTGAGATTTAGTTTAGGAGAAATTTAACTTTATTTAGGGCTTGAGGAACTGAGTTATTTGCCTCTGGAAATTGTGCTATTGTTAAGATAGTTTCTTTGTTGTAAGTCTCTAGGACATTTGTAAACCGAGGGAGACTCCTGCCTTGCAGGACTGTGATCTTTGCAGGTTGACTATTTGCTTTTCTTCCAGGGCAGCCAGGGGTGGCTGAGGAATGTCACACAAACTACCGAGGGGAGGGGAGCGAGTGGAGAGGGGATGCAAGGGGCCAGCTTTTGCTTTGTCAAGATGGCTGTACTTATGCTAAAGCTAAACCTGAGGTGGGATGGCCTTAATTTTCTCGGCCTCCACACCTGAGAATTCCCATGTGGAAGTCCTTCTCAGAAATGGGCCACTTGCACACACATGCACCGAGAGGGAAGGGAAGGGCAGGGCTGCAGGTGGGCCCCGCCTTCTGCCCGTGAGCGGTGGGCTTCTACCTAGTCTACCCCTGAGTTTCCCCAGAATCCTTGCTGCTGTGAGAATTCTGGGATTCCTGGCCTCATGACAACACCAATTGAAACAATAAGTTCCAGAACACAGGGTCCTGGGCCTGAGCTGGAGACAGCTGAAGGGTACAGGGCCAAAGCTAAGGGCTCAGGCTACATATAGGCTCAGGTTCAGAGCCTGGTAGCTGTGGCTGGTGGGGGTGTCCACCGTGTGGCTCAGCATGGTTCTGGAGCTCTATCTGGACCTGCTGTCAGCATCTTGCCGTGCTGTCTATATCTTTGCTCGGAAAAACAGCATCCCCTTCGACTTCCAGTTTGTGGATCTGCTAAAAGGTAGGCACCCCCTGCTGCAGGGCATATGTCTGACCCAGAGGGGCGGCAGGCACAAGGTTAGGGTGTCTCTAAGCTGAGACACAGAGGATACTCCACCCGTCAGAGTCTCCAGGGGAAGAAACGTTTCCCAAGGGAATTGTAGACTGTCTCTCCTCTCTCACTTTCTTCCCTGCTATGACCAACAGGCTCTTCTAAGGTAAAAGGGGAAGGCAGAGCTGCTGAGTGTCCCCAGTCTCCCATCCAGTGCCCTTGGCTTTTCCTTGTGGGAGGGTAGCCTCTTGTTAGCTGCAGCACCTCTGACCAGTTGGCAAAGGCTGCCAAAGTGTGTGGTCATTCAAATCTGAGTCAAGGCTCCTGCTTCATTTCACACCTGCTCAGGGTGACACAGACCTTGAGTGGTACACAGGGTGCTGGTCTCCAACACTATTCCAAGCACAGAAGGCATTCTTAAGAGCTCAGGTTGTGGGGCGCCTGGGTGGCTCAGTGGGTTAAGCCGCTGCCTTCGGCTCAGGTCATGATCTCAGGGTCCTGGGATCGAGGCCCACATCGGGCTCTCTGCTTAGCGGAGAGCCTGCTTCCCTTCCTCTCTCTCTCTGCCTGCCTCTCTCGTGATTTCTCTCTGTCAAATAAATAAATAAAATCTTAAAAAAAAGAGCTCAGGTTGCCGAGGCAGAAGTCTCTAGAACACAGAGGAGACCAGGCGCTCTGAAATGAGGTGTGAGTCGAGCCCAAGAAGTGTTTCCAGCCACAAGCAGCTAGCTGTGGAAGGGTTAAAACTCCAGATAGATTGGGACACCTGGCTGGCTCAGTTGGTAGAGTGTGTGGACTTTTGAGCTTGGAGTTCTGAGTTCAGGCTCATGTTGAGCAGAGAGCTTACTTTAAAAAAAAAAACAAAACAAGAAAAAAAAAACTGAGTTCAAGTCCATGTTGAGCTGAGCTTACCTTATTTTTTTTAAAGATTTTATTTATTGGGGAGAGAACGAGCACGTGAAAGAGCAAGAGCATGGGGGAGAAGGGCAGAGGAAGAGGAAGAGGCAGACTCCCTGCTGGGCAGAGGGCTCAATGGAGGATTCAATCCCAGGACCTTGGGATCATGACCTCAGCCTAAGGCAGACACTAAATGACTGAGTCACTCAGGCGCCTGGAGCAGAATGTACTTAAAACAAAACAAAACAAAAAACAAAACAAGGTTCCTCAAAAAGTTAAAAATAGAGCTACCCTACAACCCAGCAATTGCACTACTAGGTATTTACCCCAAAGATATAAATGTCATGATCTGAAGAGGCACCTGTACCCCAATGTTTATACCAGCAATGTCCACAAAAGTCAAACTATAGAAAGAGCCCAGATGTCCATTGATAGATGAATGGATAAAGGAGATGTGGTACACACACACACACACACACACACACACACACACACACACAGGAATACTTCTCAGCCATCAAAAAGATGATATCTTCCTGTTTACAATGACATGGCTGGAACTAGAGGGTATTAAGCTTAGCGAAATAAGTCAGTCAGAGAAAGACAATTATACGATCTCACTCATATGTGGATTTAGGAAACAAAATGGAGGATCATAGGGAAAGGGAAGGGAAAATAAAACAAGATGAAATCAGAGAGGGAGACAAACCATAACAGATTCTTAATCATAGGAAACAAACTGAGTGTTGCTGGAGGGGAGGGGCTGGGGGGATGGGGTAACTGGGTGATGGGCATTAAGGAGGGCATGATGTAACATAACTGTGTATTACATAAGACTGATGAAACACTGACCTCTACCCCTGAAACTAATAATACATTATGTGTTAATCAATTGAAGTTAAATTTTATTTTATTTTATTTTTTTAAGATTTTATTTATTTGACGGAGATAGGCAGAGAGGCAAGCAGAGAGGCAGGCAGAGAGAGAGAGGAAGGGAAGCAGGCTCCCCGCTGAGCAGAGAGCCCGATGCAGGGCTCGATCCCAGGACCCTGAGATCATGACCTGAGCCGAAGGCAGAGGCTTTAACCCACTGAGCCACCCAGGCGCCCCTGAATTTAAATTTTAAAAATGTTTAAAAACAAAGTAACGACCCTGAAAAAAAATGCCAAAACACAACAACGAAACAAAACTCCTTGGAGACTGATTGCTTATGAGAGGCTCCCTTTTGGATTCCAGCTGTATACTGGGGCCTGATTTCCTGGCTGCCCTGCCCCTTTTAGAGCCCCTTTTAGAGGGGGCTGTAGAGGGTGGGATCCAGGCTCCAAGGGCTTTTGCTATTTCCTGGGCTGTGGCTTCAGGCCCAGAGTTGGGAGTAGGGGCTGGAGGTCCCCAACTTCTGTGAGCCAACAGGTGGTCCTTGTCACTGAACCTGGGATCCGGCAGGAGACTTGATCCTAATCCCTGTTCAGCCTCTAACTTGCCCTTTGACCTGAAGTGAGCCATGGTACTCTTCTGGTTTTGCTTCCCATTCTAGAGAGAATTTCTGCCTCTGGGAGACCTGGTTCTCTCTTCCCTGGGGTCCCAGTGCCCTCAGACCTTTACCTTTCCTGCCCCTCTCAGGTCACCACCACAGCAAGGAATACATAGCGATCAACCCCTTGAAGAAGCTACCCAGCCTCAAAGATGGAAAATTTGTCTTATCTGAAAGGTAAGTGTTTACCTTTTTGGGGCCCCCACCCCACCATCTGTCTCGGCTCCTCCTGGAGATCCATGCAGAGCTGACCTGCGAGTGCTTATTTTTTATTGACTATGAATGATTTTATATGTACACCAAAGTAGAATGAGTACCAGATAATGAGGAGTATAGCGACCTCAGCATGATACCCATCACCCCCTTCCAACAGTGGTCCACTTGGGAGCCCATTTTTTCATCACCTGTAACCCCTTCTATTCCCCTGCCTGCCAACCACCCCATCATTTCATCCATAAATGTCTAGGAATACACTTTTAAGAGATAAGGGCTCTTAAAAAAAAAAAAAAAGAGCATCAGGGGGTGTCTAGGTGGCTCAGTTAAGCGTCTGCCTCTTGGTTTCGGCTCAGGTCATGGTCTCAAGGTTGTGAGACGGAGCCCTACCTTGACCTTTGTGCTGGGTATGGAGCCTGCTTGGGATTCTCTCTCCCTTTCCCCCTGCCCCCCACCTCGCATGTGTGCGCGCTCTCTGTCTCAAATAAATAATCTTAAAAAAAAAAAGAAAAAAGCATCAATACCATGATGGCACCTTGTAAAATTAATAATAATCCCTGGATTTTAACTAATATCCTATTTGTATTCGAAAGTCTCTGATTATCTCATGGAGAGTTTCTTTGTAGCCCGTGCATTTGAATCTGGCTCAGAAAAAGCTGCCACGTATTGTAGCTGGTGATGTGCCTCCTGGGTCCCTTTTCATCTACAGCCCCCTCCATGACCCACGTTTTTGCCTTTGCATTTTTTTTTTTTTTTTAAGGCTGAGCAGGGTGCCTGATGTGGGTCTTGATCCCAGGACTCTGAGATCATGACCGGAGCTGAAGGCAGACATGTAACCGACTGAGCCTGCCAGGTACCTCTTGCCTTTACATTTTTGTCGTGGCAGAAGAAACTGAGTTCTTTGTCCTGTGGAGTTTCCCACAGTCTGAGTTTTGCTGATCACATTCTCATGGTGTCATGTTTACATGGTTTTCCCTTCCTTTCATTTCCTGTAAACTGGTCATTGGAAGTAGAAGTTTGGTAAGATTCTGGGTTGACTGCTTCTGAGGTGGTGTCGTAAGTTTAAAGTACATCTTCCAAGTGGACACAGGATCTGGCAGGGGGTTTAGGGGGTGCGGCCCAGGGCCTGGATTATTTTCCAAGGGCTGCTGTCACAAATTACCACTGACTGAATGACTTAGAACAATGGAAATTGTATTTTTTCTTTCTTTCTTTCTTTCTTTTTTTTAAAGATTTTATTTATTTGACAGAGAAAGAGAGAGAGCACAAGTAGGCAGAGAGGCAGGCAGAGAGAGAGGGGGAAGCAAGCTCCCTGCCGAGCAGAGAGCCCGATGTGGGGCTCGATCCCAGGACCCTGAGATCATGACCTGAGCCGAAGGCAGCGGCTTTAACCCACTGAGCCACCCAGGTGCCTTTTTTTTTTTTTTTTTTTTTTTAATCAGTTCCGGACATTAGAAGTGAAAATTGAGGTGTTGGTAGGGCCATGCTGGGGAGTTGGGGGAAGCTTTGTTGCAGGCCTCTGTCTTAGCTCTGGTAGCCTCAGGCATTCCTGGCTGGGAGACCGCCATCTTGCCTTCCACCTGTGTGTGTCTCTGTGCCCAAATTTCCCCATTTTGTAAGAACACAAGTCATATGGGATTAGAGTCTACTCTAAGACCTCATTTTATTTTTACTTTTATATTTTTAAGTAATCTCTACACCCACTGTGGGGCTTGAACTCACAATCCTGAGGCCGAGAGTCACTCGGTCTTCAACTGAGCTAGACAGGCACCCCTACAGGACCTCATTTTAATTTGATTTCCTCTGTAAAGACCCAGTTTCCAAATCAAGCTACATTCTGAGGTCCTGGGCATTAAGATTTCAACACATCTTTGGGGAACACAATTCAACCCATAACAGTGTGTCCCCTGGGCCCCCCAAATTCATATCCTTCCCATGTGCAAAATATAGTCACCTCATCCCAATATCTCCAGAAATCTTAATTACTCTGGTGTCAACTCTTAGCCCAAAATGCTACCGTCCACATTATCCAAATCAGGGATGGGTGAGATACAGGGGATGATTCATCCTGGGGCCTAGTTCTGCTCCTGTGAACCTGGGAAGCCAGGTGACAAGTTGTCCTGCTTCTAAAATACAATGGGGAGGGGTGCCTGGCTGGCTCAGTCAGTGGAACATAAGACACTTGATCTCAGGGTCTTGAGTTCAAGCCCCACATTGGGTACCATAGACATTACTTAAAAGTAACAATAGAGGGGGTGCCTGGGTGGCTCAGTCAGTTAAGCAGCTGCCTTTGGCTCAGGTCATGATCCCAGGGTCCTGGAATCGAGCCCTGCATCATGCTCCCTGCTCAGTGGAGAGCCTGCTTCTCCTTTTCCCTCTGCCTGCCACTCTGTCTACTTGTGTATTGTCTCTGTCAAATAAATAAATTTAAAAAGTAACAATAGAGGGGCACCTGGGTGGCTCAGTGGATTAAGCCGCTGCCTTTGGCTCAGGTCATGATCTCAGGGTCCTGGGATCGAGCCCCGCATTGGGCTCTCTGCTCCACAGGGAGCCTGCTTCCTCCTCTCTCTCTGCCTGCCTCTCTGCCTACTTGTGATCTCTCTCTGTCAAATAAATAAATAAAATCTTTTTTTTTTTTTTTTTTTTTAAATTTTTATTTATTTATTTGACAGAGAGGTAGAGAGAGAGCACAAGTAGGCAGAGAGGCAGGCAGAGAGAGAGAGGGGAAGAAGGCTCCCCGCTGAGCAGAGAGCCTGATACGGGGCTCGATCCCAGAACCCTGAGATCATGACCTGAGCCGAAGGCAGAGGCTTTAACCCACTGAGCCACCCAGGTGCCCCAATAAATAAAATCTTTAAAAAAAAATAACAATAGAAAAAAATGCAGTAAGTGTGGGGGACATCCCACGGTGGATATTCCCATTCCCTAACAGAGAAATAGGAAGGGAAAATAAAAATTTCATGCATCCCAAGCAAATCTGAAACCTAGCAGGGTAAATTGTTTTACATTTTAAGGCTTGAAAATCATCCTTGTTGGCTCCTTGCTCTGCCCCTTGGGTCTGTTAGGGTGGTGGCTCCACCCTCTGGAACCAGGGAGACCAAGACTCAGCCCCTACCTGCGCTGCCCCGATTCGGGTCTGCTGGTAGCTGAACATCCCCACTGTTCCTCACCTCCTTGCCCCTCCAGCCAGGGAAACAAGGGCCTAGCCCAGATGGGCAGAATCCCCCCTGCCCATCTCCCTGTCCATCTGTCTGGGAAAGGATCAGCCCCGCCTTCTCAAGTTATCTGATGTCTCAAGGGAAGGACGTGCATGGGCCTGCTCTGAGCCATGGTCTTGCCAGTGGACCACTCACTGTCCGGGGCACTGGGACCCCTGAATGCCAGTTACCCCCCCCCCCACACACACACCGAATCCCTGGATTAAAGATGACAGAGCAGGTCCCTGTGAGAGGAGTTGGTGAGAGGGTGCTAGGCAGACAAGGCCAGGCACCCACTCCCGGGTCATCCCAGGGACTTTGATACCAGCCGGGGGTCTGCCCCCCAAGAGATGGGGCTCCTCCAGGCACAGCAAGCTCTGGTCTCCAGCGAGAAGAGAAGAATATGCTGGTGGTGGGCCGCACTTGGCCTTGGTGCTCCCAGTGGGGGAGCCAGGAAGGCTGATGTCAAGAACGAGCACCGGGCGCCCTAGCCTCAAGGTGCAGGATGGAGACACAGAGTGTGTCACTGGGAACCGTGGGCTCGGGCAGAGTGGCACAGGCTACAGACACCCTGGGAGGAACCAGTCAGGACTGGGAGCCACCATTGACAGGTCTGCTCAGAACAGTCATGACCCAGGATTGGCCCCCAAGGGTGGTATTTCCAGAGGACACAAAATGGGGAGGGGCTTTAGGCCAGTGAGGCAAGCCTCTGCCTGTCCCTCGGTGGGGGGGGGCATCCTCTTGTCTCCACTGCCAATTCACTCTCCTCCCCACCTGACTCTGTCCATCTCCCCACCCCCCTGGTCTGCCTGGCCAAGGTCACACAGGTGACCAGGTGGTCAAGAACAGTGGCGGCGCTTGGGCTGAGGCTCAGGGCCCGGCTGCTGGGGTCAAACCCCTGATCCTGTCACTCATGGTCTGTGTGTCTTTGGCAAGTGTGTTGTATCTCTGAGCCTCAGTTTCCTCAAATATAAGTCTGCTGGTACCCACCTTACAGGGTTGTTGTGAGATCAGCCGAGATGATTTAGGATTTCCGTCCCTTCTTATAGAGTTGGTCCTCTGGGGCCTCCCTCCTCCCTCCTGGACTATTCCTTCCCTCCCTCTCCCCCAACCCATCTCTGCTCCTTTCTCATCTGCTGACTCTGCACAGGTGGTGCGTGTTGAGGGGAGAACAAGGTGGGTGGGGCAGCTCCTTGGACTTTGATGTCATATCGGACACTCTGGCTCAGGACTCTCTAGGGCCCCAGAGGTCCTAGATACCTCAAATGCCTGTGTCCACCCTGTGTTCCTCCCTTCCTGCCCCCCATCACCCAAGAGCAAGACCACCCTCTCCAAAAGGTGCCTCCAGTCTGTACCCTCCCCAAGACCCCTGTGGTCTCTGCCCACCTCAGAACCCCTCCTCCCAGTACCAGAGGGATCTTTCTTTTCTTTTTTAAAGATTTTATTTATTTGATAGAGAGAGACACAGCGAGAGAAGGAACACAAGCAATGAGAGAGGGAGTGGGAGAAGGAGAAGCAGGCTCTCCACAGAGCCAGGAGCCTGATGCGGGCTCGATCCCAGGACCCTGGGATCATGACCTGAGCTCAAGGCAGACGCTTAACGACTGAGCCACCCAGGCGCCTCTTTCTTTCTTTTGAGATATAATTGCCATATAGCATATTATTAGTTTCAGGTGTACAACATCATGACTCGATATATGTATCTATTGTGAAATGATCACCGCGGTAAGTTGTAGTTGATGTCCATCACCACACAGAGTTGTAGATTTTTTCCCCCTTGTGATATTTTTTTTTAAATATTTTATTTATTTGACAGAGAGAAATCACAACTAGGCAGAGAGGCAGGCAGAGAGAGAGGAGGAAGCAGGCTCCCCGCCAAGCAGAGAGCCCGATGCGGGACTCGATCCCAGGACCCTGAGATCATGACCTGAGCCGAAGGCAGAGGCTTTAACCCACTGAGCCACCCAGGCGCCCCCCCCTTGTGATATTTTAAGATCTACTCTCTCAGCACCTTTCAAATATACAATACAGTATTATTATTATTTTTAAAAGATTTTATTTATTTATTTATTTACTTGACAGAGAGACACAGCAAAAGAGGGAACACAAGCAGGGGGAGTGGGAGAGGGAGAAGCAGGCTTCCCTCGGAGCAGGGAGCCTGATGCGGGGCTCGATCCCAGGATGCTGGGATCATGACCTGAGCCAGACATTAAGTGGATGCTTATCGACTGAGCCACCCAGGCGCCCCTACAATACAGTATTATTAACTTGGGTCACAATTACATCCCTGTGACTTATTTTATAGCTGCAAGTCTGAACCTTTTGACTCCCTGCATCCATTTCATCCCCCTGTACCCCCCCCCAATGTGTTCTCTGTATTTATGGCTTTGTTTTTGCTTGTTCATTTGTTTTTTTAGATTCCACATATAAATGAGCTCACACTGTGTTTTTCTCTGTGTGACCTCTTTCACTTAGCATAACCCCGTAAGTTCCATCCATGTTGTCACAGATGGCAGGATTTCCTCCTTTTCTATGGGTGAATAACATCCCATTATATATTTACACCACACATTCTCCATACATTCGTTCATCAATGGACGCTTAGGTTGTTTCTGTGTCTTGGTTCTTCTAAATAATGCCGCAGTGAACCTGGGGGTGCAGATATCTTTTTCTTACAGTGTTTCTGTTTCCTTCAGATAAATATCCAGAAATGGAGTTGTTGGATTATACCGTAGTTCTATTTAGGACCTTCCATATTGTTTTCCACAATGGCTGCACCAGTTTGCATTCCCACCAACTGTGCAGAAGGGTTCCTTTTTCTCTACAGCCTTGCCAACACATATTATTTTTTGTCCTTTTGATGGCAGCCATTATCACGGGCATGAGGTGATATCTCATAGTGGTTTTGTCTTGCATTTCCCTGCTGATGATTGACGTAGAGCATCTTTTCATGTGTCTGTTGGCCATGTGGAGGTCTTCTCTGGAAAAATGTCTCCTTCGGCTCTTTGCCCATTTTTGGTTGGTTTATTTGTTTTCTTGCTATTGAGTTGTAGGACAGAAGGATTTTTCTAAAGTTCAATGTGGATTTTCTCACCCTCCTGCTTATAACCATAACCTTAAATATTAAATCCATATCCTCCGACATCTCCGAGGGCCTCCCTGGGTGGCCTCCCTGTCTCTGACCATTCTCCCCATCCTTCTTCTGGTCACACTTTTTCCTTTTCTCCAAACTGCTACCTCTTGCCCCTGAATTCCTGTACATGTTGTTCTCCATCGAGACCGCCCTTCTCCAGTGAATGGTGAACATCCATTCACCCTGCTGGCCCTCCTCTAGCACACACTGGCTGGTGGACTGAATGCCTTTCTTGGCACCCTTTGGGCTTATTCTTCCCCTAGGAGAATGTCAGTGCCTACAGCCCACCTCCGGCTCCATCACTCTGGGGTGGTAGGTATAATGGGATTGGGGAAGGCAAGAGCAGTGCCCCTGGCTTTCCCTTTCTACAGTGTGGCCATCCTTTTCTACCTGTGCCGCAAGTACAGCACACCCTCGCACTGGTACCCACCAGACCTGCACACACGTGCCCGCGTGGATGAGTTCATGGCCTGGCAGCACACTGCCATTCAGCTGCCCATGACCAAGATCCTCTGGATCAAGGTGAGTGGGACCAATGCTAGGGCTGACCACCAGTGAGTTCAAGCAAGTCTCCCTCCACCTTCCTGAGCCTCGTTTCCTTGGCTCCCTCTCCTGCCTGCCTTACAGAGCTGATGGGAGTGTGGAATGAACCACTGGGTATGAAAAAGTCTTGTAAAAACAAAGGGAGGGGCACCCAGGAGGGGTTGACATTACTCAAGCTGGGATAGGAATCCAGAAATTTCATTCTGAATGAGAAAACCCCAGAGTCCAAGGGCCCATAGAGACCACCAAATCTGAAGATGACCAATAGCCCATATCTGTACCCTTACTTCTTATCTCATGCCTGTGACAGACATCATTAACCAATCACAGGATTACTTCCTGGTGGGATCGCGAAATCCCCCTGAACAATGGCCCTCTACCAACCAGAGCCACTAAAAGAGATGAACCTACTTTATGCCCTTGGTTCTGCCCAACATTTCTCCAGCAGACAAGGAGACTGAAGACCAGAGGGTCAGATGGGAACTAGAGGGCAGCCTCCTCTTCCCTCCCCTACCCCACCCTGGCTAGATGCTGATTCCAATGATCACAGGCGAGGAGGTTCCAGCCGAGAAGACAGAGCAGATGCTGGCCGAGGTGAAGAACAGCATGCAGCTCTTCGAGGAGAAGTTTCTGCAGGACAAGATGTTCATCACCGGGGACCACATCTCACTGGCTGACCTGGTGGCCCTGGTGGAGATGATGCAGGTGCGGAGTGGGATTGGTGGGGGCACAGAGCCTGGGCACAGGTGAGACTCCTCTGCAACCACTGGGGCCATAGCTTGAGGATAGGCTGGTAAAGGAGGAGACATGGAGGACTGTGGGAGCCAGGGCTGGGATGCCTGGACTCCACCCAGGGGTGACAGGAAGCACAGATTTTGAACCAAGGAGGACCATGATTATCCATGGTTCACAATGATTTTTCAGCATGGGAAGGGGCTGGAGGGCGGGCCCAGGACGAGAGAAGAATACAGCATCTCTCAGTGAGTCAGCCAGAATCCTGGATGCCTTCTCCTCCCGTTGGATTCTCCAGGATGTGTACAGAGGCCTCCAAAGCATCCTTCCAGCCGAGTGCTTCTTTCCTAGAGCCCCAGACTTACAGCTATACAAAGCAGCTCCCACGGCTCTGGTCTGAAGGGCACCCACTGTGCATTTGGGGGGCATAACATACCTGGGTGTGGGGCATTTATGTGGTCTCTACCTGCAAGAGAGGGTGGCCAGTTCTGACCTAGCTGGTGTGTAGGATGGCCAATTTAGACCCTGACTGATGTCTTGAGAGGCCCACATAATCTCTGGCCAGTATGCCACATGTCCCCTTTAGTCCCTGGCCAGGGTGCAGGGCAGACCATCACCAGGAAAAACCACTTCAGTTTTTCTGTCCCGGGTGGCATGGTCCCCTACATTTCACATCCTACCCCTTACATTTCACTCGCACCCACTCCATTTTGGGGCCCCCAAGCTTCTTGGGTGCATGTTTCTTAGACTGCCTGCTGGGTCTCCCATTCCAGGCCCTGTGCCTGATTGCAGAGGAAGGCTCAATGTGGAGGGAAAAACCCTGAATTATTCCCAACCTCATCTGAGAACAAGGGATTTCCTCGAAGAAGGCAGGACCCATTGAAAGTTTCATCTGGGCCAGGTGTCACCTCAGAGAGGGAGTCAGGAGCCTTGGAGCAAGACCAGTGGCCAAGAACCCTGGAGATTCTGATCTTCCAATGCTCACCCCATGTCTATCACATAGCATCTGACCTCTTTCCCAGGCCTGGGGGTGGGGTGGGTCACAGACTCACTCTTTGTAGGAGGCTGATGGGGACACCCCCTGAGGCTGTGAGGGGACCCTGGTGGGGCTGGTCACCCCCCTTGCCCTCCTCTTCCTGGTTGACCACTCGTTCCTCTTCATCTGTTTACAGCCCATGGGAAGTCAGTATAACGTCTTCCTCAGTAGCTCCAAGATAGCTGAGTGGCGCATGAGGGTGGAGTTGGCTATTGGCTCTGGCCTCTTCTGGGAGGCCCATGACCGGCTGATGAAGTTGGCAGAGTGGGACTGTTCAACACTGGATCCAATGGTCAAGGAGAAGATCTGCGAATTGCTGCAGAAGTTCAAGTAGAAGCAGCCCATTCTGCAGGGCCCGGCTGACTCAGCCCTTTTGAGCTTCCTTCCTTAGAGGAGGTGTTAAAAACAACCTCATTTCTTTGCTGAATAAAGTACTATAACAACTACCATGGCTTCTGAGCCTGGACAGTTGGAGTGAGCACAGGATATGTATGGTGTGGGGGAGGGTGGTGGTCTTAGGTCCCCCCAGATTCCAAAAATAGTTTAAAAACTAGAAGTTAAACACAATTAAGGGCACCTGCTGTCTCAGTTGGTAGAGCAAGCAAATCTTGATCTCAGGGTCGTGAGTTTGAGCCCCACGTTGGGCATAGAGCTGACTTAAAAAAAAATCGACTAGGGGCTCTTGGGTCGCTCAGTCAGTTAAGCATCCCACTCTTGATTTTGGCTCAGGTCATGATCTCAAGGTTGTGAGTTGAGCCTTGCATCAGGCGCCGCCCTCAGTGCAAAATCTGCTTGAGATTTTCTCCCCCTCCCCTCCTCTCCCTCCACTCATGTGCATTTGCACTCACACAGTCTCTCTCTCTCAAATAAATAAATATATAAATGTTAAAAAAAATCAACTGGATTTAATACAACTTAGAAAATAAATATGATAAAATTATCAATAATAATAGTTGATGAATTCAATACTCCATTCTCAATAGTGAATGAAACAAGATAGAAGATTGTGAAGGAAGTAGAGAACTTGAATGGTGCTGTAAACCAATGGACCTACTAGATATATACACAGAACACTCCACACAATGACCACAGAATACATAATCTTTTTTCTTTTAATTTCTTTTTCTTCTTCTTTTTTTTTTTTTTAGTAATCTCTACACCCAAAGTGGAGCTCAAACTCACAACCCCAAGGTCAAGAGTTGCATGCTCTTCTGACTGAACCAGCCAGACACCCTGGAATACACATTTCTTCTCAGGTGCTCATGGAATATTCGCCAGGATAGATCATCTGTTAGGTCACAAAATAAATCTCAATGAATTTAAACAGTTTGAAGTCATATCATGTATGTTCTTGGAACATAATGGAGTGAAATTAGAAAGTAACAGAAAGAAAAACTAGAAAGTTCACAAATACCTGGAAATTAAACAGTATATTCTTAAACAACCATACCCATCCCGTTCCCTCCTCATGCTCTCTCTCTCCATCCCTCCCCTCTCTCCTGCTCTCTTGCTCCCTCATGCTTTCAAATAAATAAAAATCTTAAAAAAAAAAAAAACAAACAAACACCAAGCCTTTACAAAGTCTTCCAAAAAAAAAAAGAAGAAGAAGAAGAAGAAGAAGAAGAAGAAGAAGAAGAAGAAGAAGAAGAAGAAGAAGAAGAAGAAGAAGAAGAAACATTTCCCATCTGATTCTGTTGTTACCAGATGGAGAATTGGTTCTGAACTCAGGTTTTCCTTCTGGAAGCTTGAAAATCAATACTTGAGACACAAGTGATGGTGGGAAAGGAGATGTTGCTTTATTCAGGAAGCTGGGAACCTGAGAAGATGGTAGACAAACATCTCATAGATCATCCAGGTGAAGCCATAGGGTTTTAAATGGGAAGGCAGGGGAAGAGGGAGGGGGGTTACATGGAGGTGACTCAGGCACCCAGATGGCAAGTCTTATGTGGACATCACCCTGAACAAACTTGCTGGCATCACTGGCAGCTGTTTTGGAGTGTAGTCAGTCTTTATCTTTCAGGAGAAAGGTTTGGTCCTTCACTCCTCATGGCCAGTGGTCTGCAAATTTCAAGGAAAGTTCTGCTACAGATCAAGGAATTTAGGTCAGCAACCAAGGAGTGCATAGGCTTGAAGACTGACTGATTGGAGTGCTATTATACTAGGAAGTCAGCATGACCCTGAGATCAAAGCCAAGAAAAAGAGCACAAGAAAATAAAATTACATGGCAACACCCCTTCTAAATGCAGGTGCAAAAATTCTCAACAAAATACCAGCAAATCATATCCACGGCATATTAAAAGGATTACACATTGTGACCAGGAATGCAAGAGCAGTTCAACACAGGAAAATCAATCAATATAACACACAATGGTAATAGAATAAAGAACAAAAATCCCATGATTATCTTAATAGATGCAGAAACAGCATTTGATGAAATCCAACACCCTCTCAAGATAGAATTTCTCAACAAAGAGTAGAAGGGAACTTCCTCAATTTGATAAAGGGCATCTATGAAAAACTTACAGCTAACAACACACTTGGTGGTGAAAGACTGAAAGTTGCCCCCCGCCCCTATCAGGAACATAAAAGGATGTTCGGGGTCAACAGAGGGACAGACTAGACTGAGTACCCTTCCTCACAGAGCTATGTGGGAAATTAAAACTGTCTGATAGCATGACATCAGTGCAATTCTGCCCTACTCCCCAGTTTCTTTATTTTCCTAGCTTTATTGAGGAACAATTGATGAATAAAAATTGTATGTATTGGGCGCCTGGGTGGCTCAGTCGTTAAGTGTCTGCCTTCTGCTCAGGTCATGATCCCAGGGTCCTGGGATCGAGTCCCACATCGGGCTCTGCTCGGCGGGAAGCCTGCTTCTTCCTCTCCCACTCCCCTTGCTTGTGTTCCCTCCCTAGCTGTGTCTCTGTCAAATAAATAAATAAAATCTTTAAAAAATTTTATGTACTTTAAGCCTATAGCGTGATGCTTTGATATACACATACATTGTGAAATGATGACCACAATCAAGCTAACAAACATATCCACCATCTCACATAGTAGCCATTTTGTCATTGTGGTTGAGAACAAAGGGGGTGTACTCTGTTAGCAAATGTCAAGTGTACCATCCAGTACTGTTAACTACAGTCACCATGCTGTACATTAGATCCCTGGAACTTTTTCGTCTTGCATATCTAAAACTTTGTACCCTTTGATCAACAGTTACCCATCCCCCCATCCCCTGGTAATCATCTAGTGCCTGCTTCTAAGGGTTCCTTTTTTTTGATTCCACATACACATGAGATTATGCAGTATTCGTCTATCTGTGTCTAGTTTGTTTTACTTAGCATAGTGACCTCCAGGTTCATCCCTGTTGTTTCCAATGACAAGATTACCTTTTTTTTTTTTTTTAAGATTTTATTTTAAGTCATCTCTACACCAGTGTGGAAATTGAGTTTACAATCCCAAGGTCAAGAGTTGCATGCTTTACTGACCGAGCCGGCCAGGTGTCCCAAGATTATTTTCTCTTTAAGCCTGAATAATAATCTGTGTGTGTATGTGTATGTGTGTATATATATTCCATAATACTATATCTACAATGGAATCTATATATCTGTAATGGAATATCTATCTATGTCTCCTAACATCACTAAAATGGAATCTGGAGGCCAGAGGGGGGACCTCTCATGCCATAGCACTTGATGTCAATTATAGGGAGAGTTGTCAATTACAGACCTCAACAGGAAAAGATGTCCAGTGTTGCTCCTATAAGAAATTCATTACCCCAGGGGCACCTGGGGTCTCAGTCAGTTAATTGTCTGCCTTTGGCTCAGGTCATGATCCTGGGGTCCTGGGATCGAGCCCTGCTTTGGGATCCTTGCTCAGTGGGAAACCGGCTTCTCCCTCTCCTCCCTGCTCGTGCTCTTGCTATCTCTGTCTGTCTCTCTCAAATAAAAAGAAGGAAAGAAATCCATTACCCCAGTAACACTGGGGTAATGAGACCCTGACCACCCTGAATTCTTGTTTTTCTCTATTGGACTCTCATTCAAAACAACCCCTCTCAACGTCTTCTTTCTTAATAAAATACTGTTCCTCCCTATCACTTGTGGGATTTGCCTGTAGTTTTTGCCCTAGCTTGCAAGTCCTGAGTTGCAGTTCTCTGCTATTCCTGAATAAACCAATTTTTGCTAGTAAAAAAACTTCTATTTTGAAGGTCAACAATTTCTAGCAAGCTCATGGTCAAGGCTGCTGCTGCTGCTCTAAGGGCCACAATGTGAGTAACAAGTACTAAATCATGTAAACTCTTTAATGCGAAAGCATTTTTTTTTCCTGAAGATATTTAAATGCACCTATGTTCCTTGCCAAAGATGGTAGTGGTTTAAATGTCAAGAAGGTGGGATGCCCCAGAAGAGCAACTGGCCCTCCTGTCACCAGGTACTCCTGTCACTGCCTGGAGCAATGCCCTATCTGACTTTCTGTGCTCTTTGGACCCCTTGGCCAGGACTAGCTACAAATGAAAGTGAGAAGCACCTTGATCAAAGATTATTAAGAAATTGAAGATGGCAAGAGCAAAGCATTAAAGCAACTGTGGGACTCATTTATATGTGGGTGGGGGGACTGGGCAGTTGCACAGGTTGCACACCTATGAAGCCTTGGGAGGTGTGGCAGACAGACTCTAAACTGATCCCCCGGGGTGCCTAGGTGGCTCAGTTGGTGAAGTGTCTGCCTTCGGCTCAAGTCATGATCTCAGGGTCCTGGGATCGAGTCCCGCACTGGGCTCCCTGCTCAGTGGGGAGCCTGTTTCTCCCTTTCCTTCTACTTTTACCCCCTGCTTGTGCTCTCTCACTCACTGTGTCAAATAAATACATAAAATCTTAAAAAAAAAAAAAAAAAAAAGAACCGACCCTCCCCTCCAATGACCTTAGATGATATTCACATCTTTCTATAATTCCTTCCCCTCAAGTGTGTCCAGGGCCCATGATTTGCTTCTGAGTCACAGAAAGTGACAAAGGTGATGGAATGTCACTTCTGAGATTATGTTTCATTATACAAGACTCTATCTTGCTAGCAGACTGGTTCTAGAAGCTCTCTCCCTTGCTGGCTTTGAAGAACTGAGCAACCATGTTAGGAGGTCCCTGGGGCAAGGAGCTGAGAATGGCCAGCAAGAAGACAGGACCCTCAGTCCAATCACGGCAAGGAAATGAATTTGACCAAAAACCCGAGTGAACTTGGAAGTGGATCCTTCCCCATTTGAGCCTTAGATGAGAACCCAGTCCTGGCTGGCACTTGGAATGCAACCTTCCTGAGGACCCAGTGAACCCAGGCCCATACCCCTGATCCACAGAAAGTGTAAGATAATAAACATGTGTTGTTTTAAGCCGTTAAGTTCATGGTAATTTGTTATGTAGAAATAATTAATGAATACAGATGGTCTTTCTAACTCTCTAAAGCTCTCAGGTGGAAGGTGCCTTGCAGGTGGTCTGGCTTGTTTCACCCTCACTCTGCCTCCCCAGGTTCCCTGGGAGACTGCACTTCTGAGACTGCTCTGAGCACGGGTTGGGAGCATTCTGTCTAAAGGGCCTTGATCTCTTTTTCCATAAAATAATAAATCCTTCAGTCTCTTGTGAGTTATGTGACTCAGATCCTAAGAAAATGATTTATCCTGGAATATGAACCAAATTAGGTTTTGAGCCTTCAAGATTGAGGCTGAGCCCTAGAGAGGACCTTGCCCAGCTCCTCCTGGGGGAATGCCGTCCTCCTGGGGGTCAGAGGGAAATGGGGATCAAGTAACTGACCTCCTCTGAGGGTCTAGCCCCTTTTTCAAACTTCAACGTCTGATATCTGAAGTTCTTGTCCTTCCTTAATTTTTTTTTTCAGTTGAGAATCATTATTACCAACATTTGCTTTCTTTGCAAAGAGTTTTCTTACTGTGTAGAAAACGTTTTGTTCTTGTGGATGCAAGTTCAGTTGGACTTATGTTAGGAAATGACACCGATGCCATTTCACCAGCGAGGTGGCATGCTCTGGGGGGATACCCGGGTGGTAAGGAACAGGCCTGAAATTAGGGCTTAGCAGGTGAATCCGGGCATGATGACTTGTAAGCGCCCTGTAGCTCTCTAGCCTCCCCATTATTTTCTCTATCTATCTACCTATTTATTATTGAGATATAATTGACACTGTGGAAGTTTAAGGTGTACAGCCTGTTGAATTGATACATTTATACATTGTAACATGAGCTAACAGTCTATTAGGTCACCTAATTACTATTTCTTTTTTTGTAGGGAGAATAATTAAGATTAGCCTCTTAGCAACTTTGAAATTGTACTACAGTTGTTGTCTATATTGTTGACGACCAACGTTGTTGACTAATAATCATTATGTTGTGATAGATCTCCACAACTTATTTATCTCTTGTTGCAAGTTTGTACCCTTACCCATTTTTCCAGTTTCCCCACCTCCCAGCCTTTGGTAACCACCATTCTACTTGGTCTCTATGAGTTTGACTTTTTTTTTAGATTTCATAAATAAGTGTGATTACGCCGTATTTGTCTTTCCCTGTTGAACCTATCTCACTCAGCATACTGCCCTCAAGATCCGCTCGGGTGTCAGGATCTCTGGAGTGTTCTTGAGAACATGGACTCTGGAGCCAGATTTCCTGGGTCCATGATCACTTTTTGCCTCAATCTCGACATCTCTAAAATGGAAATGATAGGAAATTCTGACAGCGACAACGTGGATGAACCTTGAAGACAGCATGGTAAGTGAAATAAGGTAGTCACGAAGGACTGGGGACCCTCCGCGGGACCCTTGGAGGAGAGACCTACGCGTCACCGCCCCGCCTGTTGGGCTCCGCGCTCCTGGTCTCAAACCCCTCAGACACGCCCTTGGCCGCTCCAGCGATTGGACCAAAATCCCGGTGTCCGGAGCCCGGAGTGGGTGCCCAGAGCCACCCAACCGGGAGTGGAGGCTGGTGGGGCGTGGCCCCAGGACACACTGTGTTCCTGGCTGCGCTGGGGTGTGTCGAGTCCCTGGGATCGCGAGTCCGGTCTGGCCGCCATGGGGCTGGAGCTTTACCTGGACATGCTGTCCCAGCCCTGCCGGGCGGTCTACATCTTTGCCAAGAAGAATCGCATACCCTTCGAGCTGCGCCGGGTGGACCTGCTCAAAGGTGGGCCCAGGCTTGGGTTTGGGAACCGAGAGATCGGGGAGGAACGGGGAGGCCAAATCTTGCTTAAGAGGACGCCCGGCGCCCACTCTTCTTGGGGCCATTGCTGAAAAAGGTGAGCCACCGAGGAGATCCGAGAGAGTCTGGTAATCAATTCCCCAAACTGGGCTCGGTCCCGCGGGATAGACGATGGGGCGCAGCCGAGGCCCAGTGAAGGGGTGGGGAGCTTGAGGAAAAAGAGAGACCCGGTGAACGAAAACAGGGTGCACCTGGACGTAGGGATAGAGGAGCTCCAGAAAAGAGATGGGGGCAGGAGCTGAGGGGTTAGGGGGCCGAGCATAGAGACTGGGGCAGAGCCCAGTCCCTCCTCTGTGGCCCCCCACTGCTGAAACTCTGCAACAGCCAGTCACCAGGGTCCCCACTTTCCAGCCCTGCGCTATGCATTGGCCCCATCTGCATTGGGGGGCCCTTTTCTGTCCCTACTTCTTAGGCATTGCCTTCTGCTTTCCCTTGTTCTCTGCCTGTTCTTCTGGGGCAGCCTGCTGGGAGGGCTCCCCCATCATGCTGGGGGCTTGAAGGGAGACTGCCGGGAGGCTGCGGGAACATGTTGAGCCCTGCACTCCTGAGCTGGAGGGTTTGTGTCTCTGGCAGGCTCCCAAGGCTCCAAGGACACAGCTGAGGGAAGCAGAACAGAGGTATAGCTCGGTGGGCAGATGGGGTAACTCTGCTTGGCTGAGCCTCCAACCCCCACTCCCCACCCCCACCCCCATCACTTTACCACCAAGGTTGGTCTCCCCCTTGCCTGCCTTTGTGCCTTTGAACTGGCCTGTCCCTCTGCCTGAATCTTCATCTTCTTAGAGTCTCCTGGGGGGATTTCCCACTTGGCCTCCCCAGGGATCATCTCTGCCCTGTATGGGGGACAGGGCATGGGGACAAAGGAACATCCCAGTCAGGATGCTAAATAAAGGGTGCAGAGCAGTGGGTTTTACTAGGAGAGCAGGGCAGGTGTGTCTAGTGAAGGCACAGTGTGAAGGGAGGGAGAAGGGAGGACAGTGGGTGTGTTGAGGCTAGAGTGTTAAGGCAATTGTGTATGGCTTCGAGGAGCTTCCGCCTGATCCTGGGGTAATGGGGAGCCACTGAAGACTGTTGAGCAGGATGGTGGATGATAAGCTTACATGCTCTTTTTTTTTTTTTTTTTTAAGATTTTATTTATTTATTTGTCAGAGAGAGAGAGAGAGCGCGAGCGAGCACAGGTAGACAGAGTGGCAGGCAGAGGGAGAAGCAGACTCCCTGCCGAGCAAGGAACCCGATGTGGGACTCGATCCCAGGATGCTGCTAGGATCATGACCTGAGCCGAAGGCAGCCACTTAACCAACTGAGCCACCCAGGCGTCCCTTACATGCTCTTTAGAAGCTTCTCTCTGACAGCATCTGCAGGAGTAGGAGCCACCCATACAAACTCAAGCAGGAGCCATGGGCCCAGGGGACTTGAGGCTGCATCTTTTGGGGGTTGTGGGTGGGACAAAAGTGTGACTGTTCCAGCTCCAGCAGAACCTAAAGGCAGGGCCAGTCCTGTATCCCCAGTGGCCTAGGGCAGGGTGAACAAGGGGACACAGAGGAGCTTGTTTGCAAGTAAATAGATACTGGGAGAAAGCCACTTCTCTGTGTTTGGTGGCCTTACCTTAGAGTCCACAGGGAAAGGGGCACCATAAGGAATCAGAGCTCCATTCGGGTGACTAGCCACCTCATTCTGGCAGCCTGGGGCATCCTGAATGTGAACTTATGAGGCCGAGGATGGTGTAGAGGTGTAGAGGTGGGTAGGGTGGGGTGGGGTAGGTGGGGTGGGGTGGGGTGGGTGGGGTGCATGTGAAGGCCCAGCTGAAGCATCACATCTTGCCCCTTGGTCTGTGGGTGGAGCTTGTGCCCAATGGGACTTGGCATGGCAGGGGCTCTCATGGTCCATTTTGCAACATTTGGCAGAATAGTGTCCTGCCCCTACCCAAGTGGCCCTCATTAGCCTTTGCCATGCAGGAGAGCACCTGGGGGCTGCAGAAGAACCATGGAATTGGGACCTGGACTTAGTAGGGAGGGGGTACAGGCTTCGCAGGGCTGTGTTTCCTTCCTCACCAACCATGATGGGCTCTCTGCAGGCCAGCACCTCAGCGATGCCTTTGCCCAGGTGAACCCCCTAAAGAAGGTGCCTGCTTTGAAGGATGGAGACTTCACCTTGGCTGAGAGGTGACTGGGACCCTGAGGCTGCCACCAAAACTCACTGGAACCATCTGGTCCATTTATTTTATTTACTTTTAAATTTTATTTACTTATTTTATTTTATTTACTTATTTATGTTAAAGAGAGAGAACTCAAGTGAGCAGTGAGGGGCAGAGGGAGAGGGAGAGAGAGAGTCCACAAGCAGACTCCCCACAGAACTCAGAGCCCCACACAGGGCTAGATCCCAGGACCCTGAGATCATGACCTGAGCTGAAACCAAGAGTCGGCCACTTAACTGACTGAGCTGCCCAGGTGCCCTTTAACCCTCTATTTTAGAGACAAAAAAACTAAACTCCTCAGAGGTGAAGGGTCCTTAGCCTAACATCCCATAGAGAGTCAGGGTTGGAACCCGGACCCAGGCCTGCCTGCTGGTCCAGTTCACAAGTAAGCATATTTTACTTCTGTACCCATCCTGTGTTTGTTGGCAAGCATACCCCAGAGCAGGGGCATAGGACAGGGAAGGGATGGCGCTCTGGCTCGAGATGGCCCATGGGCCTCTGGTCTACCCAGTGACTCCAAGTCTGGGCTTCAGCCTCCTTGGGTGGGCCTCACTCAAGGGAGGACTGTGAGGCATGTGGGTGTTTTACATCCCAACAGATCCCAAGAAGTGGAAACCTCCTTAGGGAAGTTCACACCGCCCCACCCCCATTCTGCTCCTTTTATCACCTATGTCACCCCTCCCATAACAAGGAGAACTTGAAGCTTTTGAACTTATCTCTGGAATCGTGAGATGGATGCATTCCCCCCAAGAATTCCCGGCATTACGTCAGTGTCATTTTCTTCTTTCTGCTGCTCTCTGCTGTCTTGGGTCCTTGTGTCACCCGGTGTTGAGCACCCATGGTGCCTGCCAGAGGCATCATGTGATTTCTGCATTTCTCTGTGTCTTTTCTCACCGTAAGGAGGTCTGTGACTCCTAGGGACCTGCAGCTGTCCCCAGAGGTGGTTTGAACAATTAGCTGGGAGGAAAAAGAGCTCCAGGGTATCTTGTACAGACAAGTGAGTTGTTAAGCCAAGACGTGGATACAGGACTCCTAATAGGGAACGGAGGTTTTCTGCCCTTACTGCCTGGGATGCACAACCCTTGGAGTAACCCAAGTTCCTGAAAGCTTTCTTATGGCTCCAAATTCATGCATCTCAGGGCCCTTCCAGATCCATGCCTGTCCCAACACCATGGTAGCCCTCATGACCTAGACCAGGAGGAGAGCTCCAGGTGCCTGGTCTGTTCTGCTGTTCCATGATTCTGCAGCAGCCCTAGTGTTTCCTACAGGGTGCTTTAGGGAGGACAAAGGGAAGACAGGAAAGCCTTTTTGAGCAGTCAGGCCATCTGAGGCTGGTCTGGGTGCCAGAGGATGAGAAGGGACGCAGACTGGGAAGAACTGAGCTTTAAGGGTTAGCTTTGATGGCATCTCCTCCAGGAAGCCCTCTGGCCCTCTGATCAGAGACTGACTCTGAACAGGATACTCTTGGCAGGATACTCTGCTGTGGGCTTTTGCCTGGTGCTAGGATGAGCTTGGGTGTTAGTCTGAGAAAGATTCTTAGTCCTGCCACCAACGGCTCTGTGCCCGGGGCAAGTCCCGTCAGTATTCTAAGCCTGACTTCCTTCTCTGGAGAATGAGGCAAAGACCTTGGCACATTGTCAGGAATATTAAAGAAGGGAATTTGATTAAGCCCCTAGCCTAGAGTCCTTCCTCCACCCATCATGTCCTCCCTCCCCTGCAGTGTGGCCATCCTGCTCTACCTGACCCGGAAGTATAAAGTCCCTGACCACTGGTACCCCCAAGATGTACAGGCCCGCGCCCTTGTGGATGAGTATCTGGCATGGCAGCACACGACCCTGCGGAGAAGCTGCCTCCGGGCCCTGTGGCACAAGGTGAGGCCCTGAGGGCATTGCCCCAAAGGGGCGAAAGCACCATCATATTCTTTTCTGTTTGGATAGTCTCTGTTGACCTAACTTTGACTCGATAATTCTTTCTTCTGTTGTGCCCACGTTGCTATTAAGCCCATCTAACACAGTCTTCATTTTAGACTTTGGTAAGGGAAAATCTGTGTTCTCAGGTGGTCAGCTGAGTCAGCAAAGGAGTCCCAGCCACTGGCCCAGGGCTCTTCCAGGTTCTTCTCTCTGCCCTGCTTCCATGCATGCGCCAAAAGTACCAAGTATGTGGAAATAGAAGGGTATAAATTACCCCTTTTGTCTGTGCTCAGGGCTCAGACCTTTGGAGATCACTCTCCTCTGAGCCAGTAGGTGTTAAATAAACTCTGATCCTCCAAAGTCTCCAAAAGATCGCCGGGTGGTTCTTCCATCAGGACCCAATCCAGGTTCTGTAACAACCTGTATTTTTCAGTTCTAGAAATTCCATTTGCTTCTTTTTAAAATCTCCTTTTCTGTGCTGAAATGCACCATCTGTTTACCCATTTGGTCCATCTTTTCTTCTAAATTCTTGGACATATTTATAATAGTTACTTTAAAGTCTTTGCAGCTAATTTTCATACCTTTGTCCCCTGTGGGTCTATTTCTGTTGGCCATTTTTTATCCTCCTGATTATGGGTCACACTTCCTTCTTTTTTTTGCACGTCTTATGGTATGCTAGACATTATGTTCAAAAAAAGGTAGAGAGGCATATGGGTGGCTCAGTCATGATCTCTGGGGTCCTGGGATTAAGCCCCTTGCTCAGCAGGAAGCCTGCTTCTCCCCTTCTCTCTTACTGCCACTCCCCCTGCTTATGCTCTCTTGCTCTCTCTCTCTCCCGCTCTGTGTCAAATAAATAAATAAAATCTTAAAGAAAGAAAAAAAAGAGTCACATGCTCTTCCATCTGAGCTAGCCAAGTGCCCCTGTATGGTTCCAGTTATATGAAATTCCTATTCTGTTCATAAAGACAAAAAAGTAGAAGGATGGCTGTGAGGGGTCAGGGGAGGAGGGAATGGGAAGTTGTTTAATGGGGTCAGAGTTTCAGTTTGGGATGATGAATGAGTTCTGGAGATGGATGGTGCCCTTACCCAACCCCTGAGTCTAGGTTCTTGAGTCACAGAAATGAACATGGAACTTTAGAGAAAGAAAACAGGTTTTTATTAGAGATAGCTTGTATAAAAGGGGGCCAGCAAGAAAAGAGGAATGTCGCTACACCGTCCCTACGGTAGGAGGCTTAGAAAGGCCCTTTTCTGAAGGGTGAGGGGCTGGAAGTGGGGAAGCATCCTTCAGTCCCACAGTCATTATCTAGTGGGCGTCACTTTTTAGTGGACACGAGACAATCACAAGATGCTTTTCTTCATGGTCGACATTCTTTTAGGGCTCCTGGAAAATAGAAATACTTGTGCAAGCAGGCTTTAAATTGTTACTTCTAATTTTGCCCAGACAACCATTCCTGCCTTATGGCTCTTACCTCTCATTCATTCTCTTTCCCAGAAGAAGGTGTTTGTCTCTAAACTTATGGACATTTTTTTTTAAGATTTTATTTATTTATTTGACAGAGAGAGAGAGAGTTCACAATAGGAAGAGAGGCAGGCAGAGAGAAGGGGAAGCAGGCTGCCTGCTGAGGACCCTGAGATCGGGGCTTGATCCCAGGACCCTGAGATCATGACCTGAGCCAAAGGCAGAAGCTTAACTCACTGAGCCACCCAGGCACCCCAGCTTATGGAAATTTTTAACCCTTGTCTCAGACCAGGGACTTCCATAGGAATTAAGTAAGTCCCTCTTGCTTTCCCTAGACTATCTCAGCAGTGGTGGTTGTACAAGAGTGTGAATGTGCTTAGTGCCATGAAACTGTACACTTAAAAATGGTTAAGATGGGAAATTTTATTACACATTTCTTACCATAATTAAAAATAAAAAAATTATGGTTAACATGTAATCGGTAGAAAAATCATTAATGCACTATTCTGCATTCTTTTCTTGCACTAAGTCTTCAGAATCCCATGTGTGTTATGCATATACCCCACAACTCAGCTAGGACTAGCCACATTTTAAGAGCTCACTAGCAGCTACCATATCAGACAGCATAGGTTTAGGCTTTTTTTCTTCTTCATTTTTTTGTCTTTTATTTTCTATTTTTAAAAGTTCTATAACTCTTTGATGGCTTTAAGGAAAGATAAGATCATTTTCTTTCCACCATTGTTATGATGGGAGCTATGGTTTTTGTGACATTGATGTCCTAATCAGAAGCAAGATTCCTCATTTTTTTTTTTAAAGATTATTTATTTATTTATTTGACAGATAGAGATCACAAGTAGGCAGAGAGGCAGGCAGAGAGAGAGAGGAGGAAACAGGCTTCTCGCTGAACAGAGAGCCCGACGTGGGGCTCGATCCCAGGACCCCGGGATCATGACCTGAGCCGAAGGTAGAGGCTTTAACCCACTGAGCCACCCAGGTGCCCCAAGATTCCTAATTTTTTAAAGTGTATGGATGGGGGCGCTGGGGTGGCTCAGTCGGTTAAGCATCTGCCTTCGGCTCAGGTCATGATCCCGGGGTCCTAGGATTGAGCCCTACATCATGCTCCCTGCTCAGCGAGCAGTCTGCTTCTCCCTCTCCTTCCGCCCCACCCCATACTCTCTCTCTCTCAAATAAATAAATAAAATATTTAAAAAAACAATAAAGTGTATTGCTAATTGTGGGTCATGAGCTTTATTTCTCTGTTTCCTGTCATTTCTTATATAAAACAGAAACAGAGGACAAACTTTCAAAAGACCTCTCCCTTGCCCTCACTCCTTCCTGAGAGGCCGTTCTGCTCTGGGATCTGGTGGGAGTCCTTCCAGTTTACAATTTTATACATTATTACACTTAGTTGTCATCATAAGCAAAATAAAGTCATGCTTTGCATGTTTAAAATTTTATATAAATGCTCTCATATCGCTCTGCATTGTGCATTTTTCTGTATTGCTGTGGGTGTATCTAATTTATCCATTTTAACTACGCTACAGTAATTCATTATATAAATAAACCGCAATGTACTTATTACCCTAGTATGATCTGTTATATTTAAAGAGGAAAAAAACCGCTCTTCCAAACCCTGCAAATTATGGATCAACCAAATTGAAACAGAAGGAAAATGGTAGATAATCTCTGGCAGGGGCGAGGCCAATAAAAAATGAGGGAGGAGGGCTAGCTGGGGTTGTGCAAACTGAGAGCTCATTGTGCCCTCCTGACGCAGTGGCTTCTCCCCAGCATCAGCCTTAGATACTGAGCAGGCATACCCTGTGGCCAGCACCCTTTATATGGAAAAGAAGCTAGAGGGGCACCTGATTGCCTGTTGGTTAAACCTCTGCCTTTGGCTCAGGTCATGATCCCAGGATTCTGGGATCAGGATAGAGCCCTGCGCTGGGCTCCCTGCTCAGCAGGGAGTCTGCTTCCCGGCTGCCCTTCTACTCACTTGTGCTTGCTCTTTGTCTGCCTCAAATAAATAAGTAAAATCTTAAAAAAAAAAAAAAAGCTGGAAATCTGGACTCTTACATATGAAATGCCCCCATTTTTAAATGTCAGCAACTGATCCATATTTTAATTTTAATTTTAATTTTTGTTTGTTTGTTTGTTTGTTTGTTTGTTTTAGAGAGAGAGGTGGGAGGGGAGGGATGCAGAGAGAGAGAGAGAATCCTAAGCAGTCTCCATGCCTATTGTGCAGCCCGATGTGGGGCTCAGTCCCATGATCCTATGATGATGACCCGAGCTGAGATCAAGAGTTGGACATTTGGGGCACCTGGGTGGCTCAGTGGGTTAAAATCTCTGCTTTCGGCTCAGGTCATGATCTCAGGGTCCTGGGATCGAGTCCCACACCGGCTCTCTGCTTGGCAGGGAGCCTGCTTCTCCCTCTCTCTGTGCCTGCCTCTCTGACTACTTGTGATCTCTGTCAAATTAAAAACAAAACAAAACAAAACAAAACAAAAAAAACCACCTTAAAAAAAAAAAAAAGAGTTGCACATTTAACTGACTGAGCCACCCAGGCGCCCCCTGATCCATATTCTTAAAAAACTCTGTAGTCAGGGCGCCTGGGTGGCTCAGTGGGTTAAGCCGCTGCCTTCGGCTCAGGTCATGATCTCAGGGTCCTGGGATCGAGTCCCGCATCGGGCTCTCTGCTCGGCAGGGAGCCTGCTTCCCTCTCTCTCTCTCTCTCTCTGCCTGCCTCTCTGCCTACTTGTGATCTCTGTCAAATAAATAAATAAAATCTTTAAAACAAAACAAAACAAAACAAAACAAAAAAACTCTGTAGTCAAAGGAGAGCCATTAGCTCAGGGCTGGCCTCCAGGGCACCTGTGAGAGACTGCTGATTCTATCTACCTTGTATGGGGGAGGAAACTGAAGCCCGAAGCCAGGGCTCATGTACAATCCTAGTCATATTGATCTGAGTCCCAGGCTCCCCCAAGCAACTTAACGAAACGAAGCATGAAGCATTCTTCCCTTGCTCCTCGTCCACTGTACCTCCCTATGGCTCTGCCAGCCATGAGGCTGTTGATGGCTTCCCCCTAAAACACCTTCCTCCCAGATCCTGGACACTACCCTTTCCTAGCCCTCCTCCTTAGTTCCTGGTAGCTCGCTGTCAGAAAATGTCTATTCTACTCTTGGCTTAGTCTTTTCTTAGCTGTGCCATCTTAGGCAACTGACTGTCCCTCTCACTGACTGTCCCACCTTCCCATTTATAAAGAGAGTCATGTACTATTATTCTTATAATATAGATGAGGAAATTGAGGCTCAGAGGGTTTAGGTATTTTATTTTAGGCCACATGCTTTGTAAGTGGCAGAGTGGAAACCTTGTAAGCCCATCCTAATTATTTACCCAGTAAGAGGTACTGACTTTACATTCATGGGAAAGAGGTTATAACATAGACTGTCCCTAGGCTAACCGCCTACTTCCAAAGTATGAAACTCATTGTTCAAGTCCCCCGAGTCATTCTCAAAGGGGTCTGAGTCATTCTCAAAGGGGTTTGAGTCTTGTCAGATGCCCCCTGAGGCTCAGCCATCAGAGGCAGGAATATTTCTGGAAACAGTGGTCCTTTGGGAATTTCCCTGTAGGCCCCGCCCAGCCTTCGAAGACAGGTGTATAGAACCAGAAAGCAGCTCAAACTGGGGTGGGGGAGGCACACTTGCCTTCCTGCTCCTGAGGCTGGGCTGGCCCCTAACTGCCTACCGTGCCTCCCCGCCTCCAGGTGATGTTCCCTGTTTTCCTGGGTGAGCCAGTGTCTCCTGAGATGCTGGCAGCCACGCTGGCTGAGTTGGATGTGACCGTGCAGTTGCTTGAGGACAAGTTCCTCCAAAACAAGGCCTTTCTCATCGGGCCCCACATCTCACTGGCTGATCTGGTGGCCATCACAGAGCTGATGCATGTGAGTGCTATGGATAGGCCGGCTTGCTAGGCGGGGAGGGCTCCGGGTAGTCGCTGAATTCTTGCTCACACTGCCCCCACCTGGCTATGGGCCATACTTATGTGTGGAAACCTCTTCTGGGGCTCTGGGACCCCCAAACCAGGCAGAGGCTGCCATCCTTGACCTTACCTTCCACCCCAATCCTGTTTCCTTTCTCCCTGCAGCCTGTGGGTGCTGGTTGCCAAGTCTTCGAAGGTCGACCCAAGCTGGCTGCATGGCGCCTGCGTGTGGAGGCAGCAGTGGGAGAGGATCTCTTCCAGGAGGCCCATGAGGTCATCATGAAGGCCAAGGAGTCCCCACCTGCAGACCCCACTGTAAAGCAGAAGCTAATGCCTGCAGTACTGGCCATGATTGGTTGAGCCAGGAAGACCTGTCCCTGCACTTGCCCTTGGCAGTTCACAAAGCACGTTCATTTCCAATGTCCCAGGGGAGGCAGGCTCAGAGGACTGTAGTGATTTGCCCGAGTGCCACTGCACCTATGCTCCCCTGGTTAGACCCCTACACCCACACCATCTTGCACAGCTGCCTAAAAGCCACAGTGAGAATGGAATAGCCAGATCTCATCTCCTTTAATCACTGCATTTCGTTTTCAGTTTGGGAAATAAACCTGGGCTAAGCCTGAGCCTACTCTTCTAGCTCGGATGTGTGATTTATTTGACCTGTCTTGGCCCTGGTCTTGGTCTGCATCAGAAAGACAAGCCCTCTTCTGGGGCCCTGTGGGTCAGCTTCCCCATAATGGTTGCCAAGAGTGAAATTACAAATGCCCTCTACTTTTCTAATTCTCAGAGAAAGTGATTTGTCCTACAGCATAGGGATCAGCAGGCATCCCACATGTGACTATAGGCATGGTCATCAATCAGTTGGCTGGGCCAACCTCCCAGGACATGGCCCTCTGACATCAAGTACTGTAGCTCAGGAGTCCTGCTTCTGTTTGCCGAATTGATCAGGAGGGGCAAAGCCAATCAGTAGCTCTCCCGGACAGGAATCAGTCATGCAGGGCCTTGAAGGCCATGCCTATGATCTGTAAACCATAAATAGGCAGAGTGTGCTCAGATTGCATTTCTTTATTTCTTTATATTTTAAGTAGGTTTCACACTGGCTGTAGGGCTTGAACTCATGATCCTGAGATTAAGGGCTGCGTGCTCTACTGACTGAGCCAGCCAGACACCCCACCAGATTGTATTTAAAATTAATATTCTGGGGGAGCCTGGGTGGCTCAGTCATTGAGTGTCTGCCTTCGGCTCTGGTCATGATCCCAGGATCCTGGGATCCAGGCCTGCATCGGCTCCCTGCTCCTCCAGGGAAGGCTGCTTCATCCTCTCCCACTCCCCCTGCTTGTGTTCCCTCTCCTGCTGTGTCTCTGTCAAATAAATAAATAAAATCTTTAAAATAATATTGTGGCTCTCTGGTGGCGGGTGGAGGTGAGGGGGATTGGATTTGAGGGTGGCCAAAGAGAGCAAGGAGATTGGATATTATAGTAATCCTGCCAAAAGTGATTTGTGCAGGAGGGCAGGGCAATGAAGGGGATGGAGAACATGGCCCTTCCCAGCCTGGAGAGGGCTCCAGCACTGGCCCCTGAAGGTAGTCTCTCCCTGGGAGGGGAAGAGAGTGGGGGGGGGGTGGGTTAGGGAGGAGTGAGGAGGGGAGGGGGAAGGGGCGGATAGGTCTTACTTAAATCTTACTTAAAATTTCCAATAACAAAAAAACAAAACAAACAAACAAAAATTTCCAATAACATCCTCTTGCCAAGGGGTTTTCTCTGGATCTTGGCTTTGGGGGCAGGGTCTTCTTCCCCCAAGAGCCTCTCTTAGGGAATGGGGGGGTTCATGTCCACGGACTTCGGGGGCCAGAAAGTGTCATTTGGAGGGACTTGGCCCTGTAAAGGAAGTGGGGAATTTACAGACCTCCTGCAGACCTCGTGGGCCACCCCTGGCTTCTGCCATCTGCTAGAAGGATTAGCTGGAGTGTAATGAATTTGACCCCAGGAATTAGGGAGGGGCGGCTCACTCTTTCCGGGATGCCGGGCCTCTGCAGGGAGCTGGGGTCCAGAAACCTCCCGAGGCTCTATCGTGGGCACTGGGCCCAGGGGAGGCTACTGTACCTCCGTTTTCTGCCTCCCTTTGTGTCCTGGGGAGTCAGAAGCCCCTCCTCTCTCAGTTCCCTCCTTGAGTTCGGGCAGGTGACTTGGGCCAACAGAAGGCAGCCGAGCCCTTCGATCCTAAATTCACTGAAGGTCCGTGCTGGAAGCGTTCTTGGCGTCCCGTTCCCATTACCACCCTCCACTGCACCATTTGGCAAAGATAGACGTGGAGGTTCGGGGAAGGGGTATGACCTGGCAGCGAAACCTCAGGTCACAGGCCAAGTCTTCCGGCGCCCTCTCCACCAAGAGAACTGCTGCCAGGGTTCCAGAGAAGGGAGGGAGGGAGAATTGGGGCGCCGCTGATTGGCCGAAAGTTCTCCAGAGCCATCCAATGGGCAGGGAGGGTGGGGCGGGGCTCAGACGCCCCCACCCCCAACCTCACCCCTCTCCTCCAGACCGCGCTCGGCTCTAGGCTCCGGGGCCTCGCAGAATCCGCCAGTCGTTCCTCTTCCCCTTCTTATACCTTGGGCGCGACCCCGGGGGCGGACCTCTGCTCCCGCCATGGGCCTAGAGCTTTACCTAGACCTCCTGTCCCAGCCTTGTCGCGCCGTCTACATCTTCGCCAAGAAGAACGGAATCCCCTTCGAGCTGCGCGCGGTGGAGCTGCTTAAAGGTGGGCGGGGCAGAAAGGCAGGCCCCGCGGTCCCGGCGCCTGTGTGCTAACGGACCCCCGCCTGCTGCAGTACTGTGTAATCAGTTACCGGTTGTGCCTTTTTCGAGATCCCCGATCTTTGCCTAGTGAATACGAAACATTTTTCAAAATACAGGTTGAGAGGCGCCTGGGTGGCCAGTGGGTTAAGCCTCTGCCTTCGGTTGAGGTCAAGATCTCAGGGTCCTAGGATCGAGCCCCGCATCGGGCTCTCTGCTTAGCGGAGAGCCTGCTTTCCCCCCTCTCTCTGCCTACCTCTCTGCTTGCTTGTGATCTCTGTCAAATGAATAAATAAAATCTTTAAGAAAAAATACAGGTTGAGAGGGAGCACAGCAGAGAAACAGCAGTGGAGGGCGTGGGAGGCGGGAAGGGTGGGAGGCGTGGGGAAGTGGAGTGAGTGCCCAGATGCCTTCACACCTGGGCTTGGAGAAAACAATGAAACCACCTCCTCATTTCTGAATTGGAGTAGCCTGCTTCTCTTGAATTTCTGCAGCCGCCAGCAGAAGGCGGTTCCACCTGGCTCTGGTCTCCTCTTTACTTCTACCTAGGCCTGCCTACCTTCTGTGTTTGGTGCCCCCACAGCTTGGGCCACCAACTGCAATGCTGCCACCTTGCTCTGCCTTTCCAGCACTCCTTGGGATGGGGGCTGGGCACAGAGGCATTTTCTGGAGGGAGAATGGGTAGGGGTGATTCTCCTCACCCAGGTGAGGGGCAAAGAGGCCCTTTGGTGGGCCTGTGGCCAGGCTGGAGCCTGGTTCCACTGAGGTCCTCTGACTCCATACACTGTCAGACCTGGGAACCCCCACTGGGTAAGGAGCCTTGAGCGTTTGGCATGGGACAGAAAGAAGAGCTGAGCTGCTGGAAGCTGGGTGACGGAAGAGGGCAGGAGCTCCTGGAGAGAATGAGCCTGAACTGAGGGCTGGGGGCAGGTGTAGCCGGAGCTCTGTGGTGCGGACAGGTTACGCAGCCAGCATAGGAAGATGGATTGCAGGGGCAAGCTTAGAGCCCAGGGAGGAGAGACTGGAGTGTCTGATATATGGATGGAATTGGCTCGGCCTGGGGTAGGGGTGACTTACAGCTGCAGGGACTCACCCTCCCTGTTCATGGCCAAGTTGAGATGCTGCTTGGCCCAGGTTCCCAGGGAGGGTGGACCCAGGAAGGGTAGACCTCTGGTGGGGTCAGGGTCTGTGGTCTGGTGACCAGCAGAGTGGTCTCCTTCCCATTACCCACCTGGATAGGGGCCTCAGAAAGTTGGTGCCTGGATATTGGGGTGGGGGTGCAGTGGGGGTGGAGGTAGGGGTGGGGGTGGGAGAGGCCTCAGTGGGGGACGGGGCTCAGAGTTCTCCTCACCCACCTCACTGGTCTCTCCCATAGGCCAGCACCACAGCGATGCTTTTGCCCAGGTGAACCCCCTGAGGAAGGTGCCAGCCTTGAAGGATGGGGACTTCACTTTGGCTGAGAGGTATCAGGTCCCCATGCGGCTACCGGGGCCTTGTGAGGCCAGCCAGCTGTCCGTGTATCTACTGTTGATGGCTTGGATCATGGCTGGTGTGCCCTGAGCACCTGTGCCAGCCCCAGAAGGCAGAGGAGGCTGGGGCTGAGAGGGGCTATGGAAGTCATGGCATTCCCCCCTCCCAAGCCTTCTTCCACCTCCCGGGAAATTTACAAAGGAGGAAACTGAATCTGGGGAGGGGAGGGACTTGCACAAGGTCACAGGGCCTCCAGCCTGTTTCCAGGCCTCCTCTGCCCACTCAGCCCCCAGACAGAAGGAGAGCGGAGAGCGAAATATGGAGGAGTAACTGTACTACACTCTTTAGAGCTTCTACTTCTACAAATTTTGGGCAAGTTCTATTGCCCTGGGAGTCAAGAGAGCACCCAGAGAGCTTCAGTGGCTATTTGCTGAGCACCGACCGGGAACCATCTAGACCTTGGGACCAAAGCATTGAAC
The DNA here is from genome assembly GCF_922984935.1 of Meles meles. Classification (NCBI taxonomy): domain Eukaryota; kingdom Metazoa; phylum Chordata; class Mammalia; order Carnivora; family Mustelidae; genus Meles; species Meles meles. The sequence continues at coordinate 30,292,410 of NC_060077.1, read as the reverse complement.
AATTCTAAGTCCTTGGCCTCCTAGAGCTCATGTTCTGGAAGGGGGGTGGTGTACTGCTAATCTCTGTAAGGTGTAACCTATCAGGCAGTGATGAGTGCCATGGAGAAAATAAGCAGGGTAAGAGTGTGGTGGAGGGTGCAATTTTGAGTAGGATATTGAGTGAAGGGCCCCTTGAGGAGGAGGTGTCTGAGCAGAGACCCTAGAACAGAGGTGCAGGGTATTTGGGAAGGGTGTTCTGGCTGGAGGGAACAGCAAAGCCAAAGGCAGTGAAGTGGGACAGTGCTTGGGGGAAAGGTTGGAGAGACAAGGTGTCCAGCGTGGCTGGGGTGAGGGAGGGGAGTAAGCAGGGGCTGAGGTCGGTGGGTAGCCTGTGTGGCCAGGAAGACTTTGGCTTTTACTGTAGGTAAGATGGGGCCACTGCAGGAGTTTAAGCAGAGGAGAGCTGAGATCCAACTTCGGTTTTAAAGGATCCCTCTGGCTGGGGTGAAAAGATACTGTGCTAATCCAGGAGAGAGGTGCTGGTACCCCAGACCAAGATGGTAGTACAGAGGGATGTAGTGGTCAGTTCTGACTGCCCTTGAAGGTCAAGCCCAAGAGTGTGCTGGAGCAGTGGACATAGGAGGGAGAGAGGAGAACCCAGGCCATCTTCCAGGTTGGTGGCTGGATAGAGATGGCTTTACTGAAGCCACACAGTACCTCTGTAGTACAGCCAGATTCACATTCCACTTGGCTTTAGAAACTCTGGTCACTGGACAGTCCAACATCCATGGAGACCTGGTGCTCTGGCCAGACATGAGGCACAGGTCAGACATGGTGGAGGGAGGAGGGAGGGGAGGAGGTCAGAGAGGGCTTCCTGGGGGAGGAGGCTGGAGGCTTTGGGTAGATAGAGAGGAGATGGGACAGGGTGGGAAGCAGTGACCCATTCACCTGGGAGGCCTTATCCCAGCCCTAGGGAGTGTGAGGGGACAGCTGGCTTTGTTCCTGTCACGACCATGCATCAGATATAGTGCAGAGTGCCATGTAAGTCACTCTTGTCTTTCAAGAACCATGTTGGACCCCCCTTCCTCCTAGAAACTCTCTCTGAGTACCCCATCACCGTCATTCTGAAATCCCAAGACATTTTGTTTTTCACCTGGTGCCCTTAGCTCAGATGATAGGATGACGCAATGTAGAGCTGTGTGACCCTAGACAGTCACCTAACCTCTCTGAGCCTCACATTCCTACTCTGCATCTTGGTATGAAGATAGTGAAATGCTCCACCTATGGGAGTTGGGGAGATGTGAGCAGTGGGGAGGGGACAGAAAGTGACTAGTACATGTTCCTCATCTCCTCTGTGTCCCCCAGTGTGGCCATCCTGTTGTATCTGAGTCGCAAATATGAGGTCCCTGACCACTGGTATCCCCAGGACCTGCAGGCCCGTGCCCGTGTGGACGAGTACCTAGCCTGGCAGCACACAGCCCTTCGGAGTAGCTGCACCCGAGCCATGTGGCAGAAGGTGAGCTATGGCAGGACGGGGACCCTTCTAGAATGCTCAAGGGACAGTGCTTTCTGTTTAAAAAATTCCATTCAGGGCACCTGGGTGGCTCAGTCAGTTGAGCATCTTCCTTTGGCTCAGGTCATGATCCTGGAGTCCCAGGATTGAGTCCCAGGATCAAGCCACATGGCAGCTGGCAGCAGCGGGTTCCCTGCTCAACAGGGAGTCTGCTTCTCTCTCTTCCTCTGCCCCCCCCCGCTCCTTCTCTCTCTCAAATAAAAAGTAAAATATTTTAAAAAATTCACTGAGACCTGAGGTCTTGGAACACCAAATTCTAGAATGCCAGAGACTCCCTAGTCCAACCAACTTGTTTCCCAGAGGGGAAACCAAGGCAGAGCCAGGGAGTGACTTCTCCAGATGTGCCCTGATTCCTGAGCTCCTGAAACTCAATCCTATGCCCTTTTGCATGTTCCTGACTGCAGAAATAATTGCTTTTTGGGAGAGAGAGAGAAAAATCAAGCTCTGGCTACACACATACTTTTTCAGATAGAGAAGTGTTAAGTGAAAAATCTCAGACTAGGAAGAAATGAAGAGACCTTTCAATAAATTTGGTCTGATTTCTGGGTATTTCAGGATTTTGAAGCCTAAAAACACTGGAAGACTTAGAGAAGAGCCTAATAGATTTTCCATATACAATGACATTTGTGTAAGGAGGAAAGGATTAAACTTAAAACAAGCAAAAAACTGACAAAGATTTGTTAGAAAGAAGTAACATTTTGCACGCCTGGGTAGCTCAGTCAGTTAAGCGTTGGACCCTTGATTACAGCTCAGGTCATGATCTTGGGGTCTTGGGTTTGAGCTCTGGGTCAGGCTTTGCGCTGAGCATGGAGTCTGCTTGTCCCTCTCCCTCTGCTCCTCCCCCTGCTTGTGCTCTCTCTCTCTCTCTAAAATAAATAAATAAAATCTTAAAGAAAGAAAGAAAGAAAGAGAGGTGCCTGGGTGGTTCAGTCAGTTAAGCGTTTGCCTTTGGGTCAGGTCATGATCTTGGGGTCCTGGGATTGAGCCCCCAACCCAGCTCTCTGCTCAGCCAGGAGTCTGCTGCTTCTTCTTCCTCTCCTTCTGTGCTCTCTCTCTCAAATAAATAAAGTCTTCAGAAAAGTTACTTAAAGAATTTTTTTTCTAAAGATTCATTTATTTGGGAGAGAGATAGTGCACACACATCACACGCACCCACACGTGAGGTGGCGGGGGAGCGGCAGAGGGAGAGAATCTCATGTAGATTCCCTGGGCGGGGTGAGGGGGGGCTTGGGTTGAGGCTTTCATGGTGAGGGTAGTGGGGAGCCATGGAAGGCTTGATGCAGGGGGTGATATGGGCAGTCTGAGATTGCAGACGTTCCCCCTACTGGCTGCCTTGCATGAGGACCTAGGGAGAGGTGGAGGCTGTCCATGTTGTAGTAGAAGATAATGCTAGTGGTGGCCATGGGTGGAAAGAGTGGGTTGAAGTGAGGAGAAATTGGAAGGCCTGGTGATAGATTGGATGAGATTGGATGAGGAACTAGGCTAGGCTTTGGATAGACACTGAGCCCTCTCTCTGCCTTCCCACCCACCAGATGATGTTCCCAGTGTTCCTGGGTGAACAGGTGCCCCCTGAGACATTGGCATCTACTCTGGCTGAGCTGGACAGGTGCCTGCAGTTGCTTGAGGACAAGTTCCTAAAGGACCAGGACTTCGTTGCTGGACCTCACATCTCAGTGGCTGACTTGGTGGCCATCACAGAGCTGATGCATGTGAGTGCTGTGGGGTCAGGTGATCCACTGGGCACTGAGGTGTCCTGGGAGGGAGCCAATGTACCATTTCATGTTGCCCTTTCTGGCTGTGGGACCCTGGGCAAGCCACTTCACTCTCTGAGCCTCAGTGTTCTCATCTGTAAAGTGGGGCTTTAGACCCTATCCTGCAGTGATACTGAGAAGCTTCCCAGTGTCTCTGGGGAGAGAACCTCCAGCCTATTACTCATGTGGCCAAGAAGGGAAAACCCACCCTGGAGAATTCCTCAGCCAGGTCATCCTGCCTTGTGCTTGACCATGCCTATCCCTCCACCCGGCTCCTTCTTCCCATAGCCTGTCAGTGCTGGCTGCCAAGTCTTCAAAAGCAGACCCAAGCTGGCTGCATGGCGCCAACGTGTGGAGGCGGAGGTGGGAAAGGACCTCTTTCAGGAGGCACATGCAGCTATCATGAAGGCCAAGGACTTGCCTCCGGCTGACCCGGCCACAAAGGAGAAGCTGAAGGCCTCCGTGCAGGTTTTGCTGCAGTGAGGGGAAGGGCAGGCCTGCAGAGATGATGGAGACTCTGTTTTCAAAATAAACAGGTCCAGCTGTTCCTCCTGGGCTGTAAGCAAGACACACTTTCCAGGCTCTGTTCCCCGGTTCCCTCCAGGCATCAGGTATTCCTTCTTTTGTTTTGTCTTCATTCTTCATTCCCACCCCTTCCACTCTGACTTTGTGTGACCCCTGGAAAGAACTTAATGAACTTAGTAAACACATATTTGACCTTGTCCCTCCTGTGTTTAAAACTTTCTATGGTGCTGAACTGCTCTGAGGCTAAAGTATGAATCACTGAACTTTGCATTCAAGTCCTTGGCCACCCCTCCAGGACACCCTCTTCTGGTTGCACACAGTAGCCCAACATTTTTAGACCCCTTCTCCCAGCTCCAGCCTCCACCTCCTGGCCTTGGCTCAGGCTGTTTCCATTGCTAATAGGGCCCCTCATCACCTTTGCCTGGTGCTTCTTATAATCTTTAGGCTGTCACCATTTTGCTTCTCCAGGGAGACCTCCCTGACTTCCCCAACCCCAAGCCAAGTCAGATGACACCCACCAGGCTCATCAGCCCCACTGCTTCCCTCTCTCAGCCCTGGAACAGAGTTGGTTTAACACCCCCTGGGCTGAGCACATGTCACAGATAGGAGTTGAGCTGGTGAAGGGATGTCTGGATCAGGCATGACCTTGGTCTCTTAGGTCTCTCTCTGTCCTCCCTCTGGGGTGATGCTGTCTCCCATGGGTGGTTTGGGTACAGGGCTGCTTCATGAACCTCCTTGCAAGGAGAGAAGTCCCAGGTTAGTTCCTGGCCTTCTGGGTGCTGCTGAGAGGCCTTGTGCTCCTACTCAGAACCTTGGTCTCTCTCTTATCTGTGCTCCACCCTGGATCCCAGACTTGCCACCTGTCCCTGTCCTTTCTCCTCAAGACTATTAGAATCTACCTGTCTTGTATCCTAGACCCTCTGATATCTTATTCAACCAGTAAACTGCTAATGGGACACAATCATGAACAGAGCTTCTCAGACTGCCTGCCTTCTCATGGAGGGTCCCACCCCCTTTCTTTTAAAGATTTTATTTTTAAGTAATCTCTATACTCAACACAGGGCTCGAAACTGAGATCAAGAGTTGCATGCTCTCCCGGCTGAGCCAGCCAGGTGCCCCCAAGGCTCCTCTAATGTGCATACTCATATAGAATTTTTAGAAGTGTAATTGAAAATATTCATACACACCCACACAATTTCAATTGTATGTTCATTTACAAGTGAAACAACTTTGCAACACTGATGAGAGTACCATGTTTAGCCGTATCAACAGGATTTCCATGTTTTTAAAAAATATTTATTCTTGAGAGAGAGAGACAGAGTTTACATGAGCAGAAGGGTGGGGGAGGGGCAGAGGCAGAGGGAGAAGCAGACTCCCCAAGGAAGCCGGACACTAGGCTAGATCCCAAGACCCTGGGATCATGACCTGCACTGCAGTCAAATGCTCTACCACTGAGCTATACCCCCAATGTTCTCATGACCTGCACTGAAGGCAGACACCAAACTGACTGAGCCATCCAGGCACCCCCAGACTTCCGTGTTTTAAGTGAGACATTTTGTTTTGACTATAAAAATATAGGGTGCAGTAACGAGGGCTGGTAATTTGACTAGGGCATGCCTTTACCCCTTGATGGACAGTACTTCCCTATGATACAAGGTTGCCACCGGTGCAAGACGCCACAAAGGCAGATAGATGTCTGTCAGAGCCAGGTGGAGATGCAGGGAGCCAGAGGTTCTCTACCCAGCCTCACCTGAACTCAAAAGTGTCACCTGGCTCCTGGTCAAGAAAAGTTCAGATTTCCACATACCACGTGAAGTGGCCTTATTTGGAAATGGTGGCAACACAGTAAAAAAAAAAAGGATGGAACCTGGGCAAGGTCCCTACAGGTGTGTAGGTGTGCGTGTTTTGGGTGTGTTCAAATCCCCTATTTTGTGAAACAGAATAAAGGAAACCTCATTTACAATAAAGTTGGGAGGCCACAAGAGGGAGAACTCACACCTCCTACTTGCAGCCCTTGGTAACCCTACCAGACTGAGCCCTACCTTGCATTCCCAAGAGCAAGAAGACTATATGCCGCCAGCCAGCCGGGGAAAGGTATCTTTATACCAATCCCCCTGCTCCGTCCAGCCAGTGAGCTACTTTCAACACTCAGCCACTGAAAAGTGACTACACTCTTAACTCCCAGTTTATTCCAGCGGATTTTTTATGTATAACAGTGTCTCCCAACTCCTCCCTTTCTTTTCTTTTTTTTTTTAAGATTTTTTTTATTTATTTATTTGACAGAGAGAGAGATCACAAGTAGGCAGAGAGGCAGGCAGAGAGAGAGAAGCAGGCTCCCCACGGAGCAGAGAGCCCGATGCGGGGCTCGATCCCAGGACCCTGAGATCATGACCTGAGCCGAAGGCAGCGGCTTAATCCACTGAGCCACCCAGGCGCCCCAACTCCTCCCTTTCTTGTGTTAAAAAACGTTTCTCTCCTTTGTTGGTTGGCCTTGCCTGTGGTTTTGCCTTAGGCTGTCCCAAATTGCAATTCTCTGCCATCCTCGCATAAACCCATTTTTTTTCTTTTCTTTTTTTTTTCACAAGTAGGCAGAGAGGCAGGCAGAGAGAGAGAGGAAGGGAAGTAGGCTCCCTGCGGAACAGAGCCGGATTCGGAGCTCGATCCCAGGACCCTGAGATCATGACCTGAGCCCAAGGCAGAGGCTTTAACCCGCTGAGCCACCCAGGCGCCCCGAATAAACCCATTTTTACTGATAAAATAACTGGCTATTTTATTTTCAAGGTTAACAATCTAAATATGGGTTAGGAAGCAGAGGACTGCACCACCCAGGAACTCAGGGATCCAGAAACCCCCTGGCCAGTGTGTCGGGAGCCGGTAGAGGCCAGGACCCGGGCGGCCAGGTCGCGGCTCAGGTCCGGTCTCCTTGGGGAAGCGTCACACACCTCACTCTCCCCTCCCCGCCCCCCACCTCCCGGTTTGGCCTTAGGACTTCCGGAAATCAGCGCCAGCAGAGGCGGTGTGTAGACGATGCAGCCAATCCGAGGACGCGGCTGCCTGTCCAACCAATAGGGAGCCAGGTCTGCCTGGCGCCCCGCCCCTGCTGCCTAGTCCGCGACCCTCGGGAACACCGACCCGAACTTTGTGCGTTCTTTCTCTGCTGCCCTGCGCGTCCGGTTCTTTCCCGCCGACATGCCTTTTGTCGAGTTGGACACGAACTTGTCCGCCGGCCGTGTGCCCACGGGATTGGAGAAGCGGCTCTGCGCGGCCACTGCAGACATCCTGAGCAAACCTGAGGACGTGAGCGTGGGCCGGGGAACACCGGGCGGGAGGAGGCTGGTGGACCTGGGTCGAGCTCTGTCCACGCCCCGGCTTCGCCATCGCGACCTGGGCTCTTCGCCGCAGGGAACCCCGCCTGCCAGGCCCTGGCCTCCCACTCTCCCCACCTCTCAGGTCTGCTGCGTGCTGCCTTCCCTGGCCCTGACACTGACGTGACCGCCAAGGACCCCGTCCCCGAGCCTCTGGCCCTGACGCCAGGGGCCCGCGCATGTTGGCTCTCGTGCTCCCCGGTCCTCAGCGCGAACTCGGCCTGCACCGACTTCAGGCGAAACTTTCGTGTTCCCCGCAGCGCGTGAACGTAACGGTGCGACCAGGTCTGGCCATGGCGGTGAACGGCTCCACTGAGCCCGGCGCCCAACTGCTCATCTCCTCCATTGGTGTGGTAGGCACAGCCGAGGACAACCGCGGCCACAGCGCCCGGTTCTTCGAGTTCCTCACCAAGGAGCTGAACCTGGGCCAGGATCGGTACGTGGGGGCAGGCAGAGGGTGGGGGCGGCGATCCCATCTGAGAACCCCATCTAAGGTTGGGGGGAAATGCATTCCTCGCCCTGCTCGAGAAGGGCCTAGTGCCGGGCGCCCTTGGATGATGGGTCCACCCTCAGAATGGTTACGGGATTGAATGAATTCCTGACTCTGCCCTGGTCCTCTTGACACGTGCGCAAGACATGGCCTTCCAGACTTCGCTGTTTCCATCTGTGAGGTAGGAAGGCTCTCCTTTAACCGTCCCCTGGGGGAGCTGCCAGACTCCCGTGGGATGGCGGTGAACGTTACCAACCTAACAAAGCTATGGCCATTTATCATCTGCCTCTAGTCTTCTCCACATCTTACAGTTGATCTTAGCCAAAAGGCCGAGAGGCGATCTTCTCCACATCTTGGGAAATCAAGAATAATTTTCTAGGAGAACTTCTCCAGGCTGGTTGGGAGAATTTTTTGGTATGTCCTGAGGCCATGTCACCTGGGGGCCTGTAGCCAAGTAAGTCCCAGGTGAGGCTCCTAGGAGTCTCAGCGAGTAGTGGAGAGAACACTGGCTTGGATGTCTGGAGATCTGGGTTCTGGGTCCAGCACAGCGAGGGAGGATGCCTGACAAACCTGGAAATGAACCATCTCCAGTTTGTAGGCTTCTCTTCTGTGAATAGAAGGGAATATATTAAATGGTCACCCAAGAGGCCAGAACAGCCCTCCAACCTGGGATCCTGTGTCAGAGTTTAAGTTTGTCTCTGGGTAAGAAATATTCCTGAACCAAGCCCATGCCTGTGAAGAACTAAGAGCATGAGAAGTCTGAAAGAACCTTCTAGAATGGATCCTTTGTTGGCCCAGGAAGGCTGGTGAGGAATGGTTAGGTTACTCCTGGTAGTGTTTAGACCTGGTCCTCAAGTTGGGGCGAGATAATAATTGGAAAAAAATTACGTAACATGTAAATGCTTACCATGTGCCAGGTCATCTCTAGAAACCTCACATGCATCACCCCTTTTGATCCTTGCAAGTTCTGTCCCTCTGTTCACACCACCTTGTGTAGACATGCCATCCCTGTGAGATTTACAGATGGGAAAACCAAAGCTGTCACACCAGCCCTTCCTCTACAACCCTTTGGCTACCCCAAGTATCTTGCTCTTCACCAGGAACTTCCCATCACTTCTGTGAGGGGGGCATGTTTGTTCATTCCACAGACATCAGTGGGGGGAGGGGTGGTCACCTTGTGCCTGGTTTTGAGCTAAGGTTTGAGAAAACAAAGGTGGCTGGGGCACTGCCCATGCCCCCTGGGAGCCTGCAGTTTGGAAGTGGGAGGGATGCCCCTCTGAGTCCACAGACAGCATACAGTGATGACAGAGGTGGCTGTGTTGAGTGTCTGGGGGCAGACACCATCTTGCCTCTGACTGGCCCATGGTGGGAGGTCATGAATGGGATGAGGCAGACTTGCAAAATGCCTGCTAGGCTAAGGCAGACTAGTCTGGAAGTCCATGGTAGGAGTGCCCAGCTGGGTGTCTTGGAATATGAGGCATTAGCTAAGAAGCTGATGACATCTTTTTTTTTTCTTTCTTTATCTTTTTCCTCCTGAAGGATAATTATCCGCTTCTTTCCCATGGAGCCCTGGCAGATTGGCAAGAAAGGGACAGTCATGACTTTCCTGTGATTGGCACAGAGGGCATCCAAAGCATGCATCTGCCAGCTGTCTGCCAGAGCGGCTTCCTGGCAGAGTAAGGGCCTGGTGGATACCAGCTTCTGGCACTCCTTCATGCAGATGTGCCTGTGACCTCACAATCCTCTTCCCCATCCTCGTGTCAAATAAATGAAGAGACCTTCGTCTTTCTTTTCTTTCTTTTTTTTTCTGCCCCAGCCCAAGACCTTTGTATTTCAAACACGATTTCTTTCTCTCCCTTTACCCCTCCCTGGCATTCTGGGTCACCCTGGGCAGCAGGGTTGGCCTATGATGTGGAAACTTTATGAAACCTGAGAGGTGGGATGTTTCCTGTCTTCCAGGCCATTTTCTCATGTATTGTATGTAGGCTGCTCAAATCCAAGGGTAGAAGTTGGCATCTTGAAGGCCCTGCTCTTCATGCCCATGTGTAAACTGGTGGGGCTGGCACCTGGCCCAGGCTAGGTCTTCCTGCAAATTTTGCTGACCAGAGGTACCTCCTCAGATTGGGCTGGCCCATGCAGCCTACTGTCCCATAGAATGGGATGCCCAGCAGGGGAGCAGGACAGCTGGGCTTCAGGGACGTTTCCTGGGCATTCCCAAACTCCATCTTCTCCCATGAGTCTTGCTGAGAATCCTCTGTAGCTATTCACCTAGTAAAAGCCGTGTCCTGGAATGGCAAACCTGGAAATATGTCTGCCACCAGAAACAGAGTAAATGCAGTTGCCATCTAAATACTATATCACACTTTCACATTTCAGGGGTATACGGGTAGGATTGGGGGAGCCCAAGGGGTGTCCTTTAGAGTTCCCTTGCAGATGTTCGATGTTTGCATGCCGTGACCATTAGACATGGCAGTGAGCACTGGGTTTACCTATAGAGTTGAAAGTCTCATCCTTGTCTTAATACACCTGTGAAATGCCAAATTGAGATTTTTAGCCTATGCTGTCAACATGGTTAAAGTTAGTTTCCAGTGGAGTGTTCATGTGCTTGTGGTGTTTGTTCCTGACCACTACTGTGGACTCATTAAAACCTAGAGCTTGGAGTTCCTTCCTTTGGCTCCCTGTCCCAACTGCTCCTGCACTTATTCCTTCTGCCAACGTGGGTATCCTGCTTCTCCAGAGGGGCTCAGGGAACGTTTGTGGGTTGAATCTGAATGCATGGTCGAGGTGTCCAAGTACAGGTTCAGGCCTAACCCTAGATAGGACCATAAGGCAGCAGCTACCTATCTGGTCCCACCTTAAATGTTTTGTCACCACTGTAGTGAGAGTGAGATTATCTGGTTGCTATGGGCGACTGTCCCCTCCCCCTCTCCACATTATACCCACTGAGCTTTTCCCCCTGGTCATACTGTGCTGCCTGAGGATCCTGTATGGCCTGCACTGCTTCTCACCTCCAAAGCTTGCCACACAGCTCTCTGCTGTGTGGACTATCCTTCCCATCTTTTTTTTTTTTTTTTTTTTTTTTTTTTTTAAGATTTTATTTATCCATTTGACAGGAGGGGAGAGAGTTTGAGAGAAGCCACAAAAAGGGAGAGTGGCAGGCAAAGGAAGAAGCAGGCTCCCCACTGAGCAGGAAGCCCAATGTGGGACTGGATCCCAGGACTCTGGGATCCTGACTTGAGCTGAAGGCAGCTGCTCAACTGCCTGAGCCACCCAGGTGCCCGACGACTCCATTATTTTTGCAATTTCTGGGTATCTCTAAAGCTTTATTGTTCTGAACTGAAGCTGTGAGTTCACCATGATTTTATCGTCTTTATATATGGTCAAAGAGAAAGCCATAATATTCCTTCCTATTTAAATCATTTTTGCTAGACTCAAGCAACTATGAATTTCAACCACACTGTGAAACCTTTCCCTAAAAGGCTTACCTCCCAAGGGTTTAACCTCTCTCAGTCCAAGGCCATTTCCGAAAAACTTTAAATGCTGGCTCTTCTTTCCAGGTTTGGAATTCTGCCGCTCCTGAGCTTGCTCCTGAGTCTTGATTTTTTTTTTAAAATATTTTATTTATTTGACAGAGATCACAAGCAGGCAGAGAGGTAGGCAGAGAGAAGGGGGAAAGCAGGCTCCTTGCTGAGCATAGAGCCCAATGCGGGGCTTGATTCCAGGACCCTGAGATCAGGACCTGAGCTGAAGGCAGAGGGTTAACCCACTGAGCCACCCAGGCGCTCAACCCGTGTTGATTTTGTGTGTGTGTGTGTGATTGTTGTTTTTATCCTTGTTTCAGTATTTCATTGTATCTGTGCCTTTTGGGCTTCAAATCCTTTTCAGAAAGAGGTAAGGCACAGAGTAAATAAAGGAGAACATTCTTCCTCCCCTGGTTATCTCTAAGTGTTCCCTAAGTTTCCATTGCCTCAGAGCTCCTGCCCCAGATTGTAACAAATAACACCGCCCGTCATTTAGCGACTGCTCAGGGCCAGGCACCAAACTCAGCGTTTCCCAAATATTACAAGTGGTCGGGAACAGAGGTCGGAACCCCAAGCAGGCGCTCCGAGCCCACAATAGTTCGGGTGCTCAAATGCACCGATCGGGAATGTTTACACTTGCACGCCCACTGTACGCAGTACTCGGGATCCCAGAGAGCTTGCCCCGCGGGCCAGCTCCGCGTGCGCCCTCTCTGATTGGTTAACGGAGCCGGCACCGCAGCCAATGGGAGCGCGCCTTATTGTCAGGCGCGCTGCCGGCCGGCGCAGGGGGTCGAGGCAGGCAGGCTGTTGCTGTGGAGACGCCTGGTGAGTTCCAGGGTGGCTGGTTTGGGGGCATCCCCCAGATGGAGGCGCGGCTCTGCTGAAGCAGAGGCCGGAGCAGGGGCTCAGGCCTAAAGGGCGGCGGGCTCGGGGGAGGGGGCGCCTCCGGTAGCCTGAGTGCCACGTTCGGGGAAACCGAGGATGGAGAGCGGGAGCGGCGAGGCCGGGGCTCTTGGCTTCCTCGCGGGCCTCTTCACCGCTCCTGCCGTCACCCTGGGGTGACCAGGACGGGCTCCAGCCTCGGGAGTGGTTCTCGGTGACAGCCTCAGGAGCCACTATTGATTCTGCGTCTGCCGGGTGCTGAGCCCAGTGCTAACCCTTTACTTCACTTACGTCCTTTCACTTCACCTTCACAGCAGCCCTGTTAGGTGAGTGTTGTTATTAGCGCCATTTATACGGGTGGAAACTGAGGCCCAGATGGGGTGAAGGGTCTTGTCTAGAGCCAGCCAGCTAAGTCTAGGCGAAAAAGAAATTTTTATAAAAAAAATTTTATATTTAAATAATCTCTGCACCCAGTGTGGGGCTTGAACTTATAACCCAGAGATGAAGAGTTGCATGCTCTATCTACTGAGTCAGCCGGGTACCCCTAGACTGAAAATCTTGAGTGTACTGCCTCCCAGGAGGAGGAGGAGGACCCCAGGTAGATAGATAGAGCCTACTGATACGCTCAGGTGTCTGCACAAGTAATTTTGGAGCCACTTAACTCTTTGGGGCCTGGGTTACAGTGTGTCTGTGGGTCATAACTGTGGGATTTAGGGTTTCATGCAGCTGAAGTTCCTTCTATGGGCTCCATAACTATGGTTACAGCTAAAATCTCCTTTGAGTGGTCTTCTTTAGAGGTTGGCAAACTTATGTGTTAAGTGTAATACTACTTATAATATTAATCTAATTTTAATGTTTTAATGTGTGTTGTGAATATAATAAGCATATTTATAATAGTGTGTATTTTAGGACTAGGAGGCCTACTCTGTCTACTCAGTTCTGGCATTTTAGAGTGGATACAGGCAGAGACAATAGGTAAGTGAGTGGCAGTGTTCCAATAAGATTTTATTTATGGGCACTGAAATTTGAATCTTATGTAATTTTTATATAATTTTCATGTGTCACAATTTTTTTTTTTATCCATTTAAAAATGTTAAAACCAAGGTGCCTGGGTGGCTCAGCTGGTTAAGCGTCTGCCTTGGGCTCAGGTCATGATGCCAGGGTCCTGGGATCAAGCCCAAAGTCCGGCTCCCTGCTCAGAGGGGAGCCTGCTTCTCCCTCTCCTTCCTGCTTGTGCGCTCTCTCTCTCAAATAAATAAATAAAATCTTTTTAAAAATGTCAAAACCATTCTTTGCTCCTAGGCTATACAAAAACAGTAGGCTGGTTAACTTGCTGACCCTTAATCTAGCCCCAAACCTCATAGAATAGAGGAAACAGATTCAAAGAGGGGTCTTTTTTTGCAAAGCTAACCACATAGCCAGGAAGTACCACAGCTCGGCCTAAAATCTAAACTTCCTTACTCCCAGACCAGAGATCTCAGGAAACACCACTGCTTATTACTGACTGGGTCAAGGTGCTGAGGTACTCAGAGTGTGCTGTTCTCTATCATGTGTTCTTAAGGCCCTGGAAACCATGGTCTCAGGAGTTTGGAAATTTGTGAAGTTAAGCTCCTGAATGTGCTGTTCTAGGATAGTGTGATTACTGGGCTGGGAGTCTGAGAAATGAATAGATACTTTCTTTCTTTATTCAATAGCTGCCTTTTTTTTTTTTTTTTTTTTTTTTTTTTTGGCTCCTTTTAGTGGGTTTCTGGGGTTTGTGGTGAATAATACAGACATGGTCCCCATCACTTTGCTTATAGATGATGAATACATAATGTCAATGCTCAAGTAGCTATTTGTTTTTAAACTGTTTATTTTAAACTAAGTTTAGATTTAGAGAAAAGTTGCAACAATAACACAGTTTCCTTACTTCTCTCACTTTACTTCTCCTAATGTTAACATCTTATAGAATTATCATATAACTATCAAGAACAGGACACTAATATTGATACAATGTTATTAACTCAATTGTAAACGTAGTTTGAATTTGACCAGTTTGCCACACAATGTTCTGGTTTTCACTCTACGATTCTAACTTCCCATATTGCATTTAGTTATTGCTCCTTAGTCTCCGTAGCCCTTAATGATTACATAGTTTTGTCTTTCTTAGCCTCGATATTTTTCAAGAGTACTGATGAGTTATTTTGTCTAATATCCCTCAACTTAGATTTGTCTAATGTTTTCTCTTAATTCATGTGAGTTTATGCATTTTTGGCCAGAATAACACAAACATTGTGTCGTCCTCAGTGTATCATATCAAGGAGTTCAAGATGCTGATAGATCTTAGTACTGGTGATATTGATCTTCATTGCTTGGTTTAGTTGGTGTCTGCTGGGTTTCTATACTATAAAGTTACTATCTTTCCCTTTGGTAAGTATCTTGGGGGAAATAAATTGGAAGGATGGGAATTCTGGTTCTCACAAATTTATGCCCACTGACCATAGTTAGCATCCATCTGTGGGTCCCACAGGTGTTTGCCTGAAAGTAATTTCCTATTTCTCTCTTTCCTTCTACATTTATTAACTCAAATTCAGTTAAAGGAAGAGCTATCCCTTCTCTCATTTATTTATATTAATATGGGCCCCATAGATACTCATTTTATTCCTTGGGTTAAAATCTAATATTACCATTATTTTCTTGTTCACTGTTCTGGCTTTGTTTGTTCAGGATCTCCTTCAGGTTAGCTGCTATGTACTCAACAAATCCTCATCATTTTTTGGAGCATTTACTTATTTTCTGGCACCTCAAAATGTTCCAGACTCATCTTGTGTTCTCTCTGCTCCAAATCTGGGATCCCAATTCTTGTTGCTTTAGCCTTGCATTATCCAATCAAGATACTACTCTCCACAGTTACTTAGGTCAGTTCTTTTCTTCCTCATACCCTTCAGTGTGGTTGTGTAACTTGTAATACAGTTGGTTTATTGTTAAAGTTTATATTCCATTTGGGCTCCTCTAGATCTCTATTTTTTTGACTGGGATACTGACTGTGGTTGTAAGAGTAAGAACTGTAACAAAGATATACCAGGGAAGTGTCACTCCCTCCCCCATCCCTGCCACCTTGTTCCTGTTCTCCCCTACCTTTCACCCCTTTCCTGCTCATCCCCTGCAGCTAACTGATCACTTTAGTGTCTGGATTATCCTTTCTTTTGCACAAATGAACAGGTGGTTGTGTATTTTTCTTATTTCCTCTTCTTTGGTATATGAAAAATAGCATGCTATAGATAATCGTATTTTCTTTTTTCACTTAAATATATGTCTTGGGGCACCTGGGTGGCTCAGTGGGTTAAAGCCTCTGCCTTCAGCTCAGGTCATAATCCCAGGGTCCTGGGATCAAGCCCCGCATCAGGCTCTCTGCTCAGCAGGGAGCCTGCTTCCTCCTCTCTCTGCCTACTTATGATCTCTGTCTGTCAAATAAATAAATTAAAAAAAAAATCTTTAAAAAAAGTCTTGAAAATCACCGTTATGTGTTCATAGAGATCTTATTCATTTTTTAAAAAGTTTTATTGAGATAAATTTTTTTTAAAAAGATATTTGTTTATTTGACAAAGAGAGACACAGCGAGAAAGGGAACACAAGCAGGGGGAGTGGGAGAGGCAGAAGCAGGCTTCTTGCTGAGCAGGGAGCCCAATTCAGGGTTCGATCCCAGGACCCTGGGATTATGATCTGAGCTGAAGGTAGACACTTAATGACTGAGCCACCCGGGCACCCCGAGAGATAAAAATTTATACATAATTTACCTATTCATTGAGATAAAGTTTACATACAATTCAGTGGTTTTTCGTATTCCTTCACCACAATCAATTTTAGAACATTTTTATCACGCCAGAAAGAAACCCTGTACTGGTTAGCTGTCACTTTTCATTGCCTCCTACCCTAGCACTAGGCAGTTACGAATACTTTCTGTCTGTATAGCTTTGCCTGTTCTGGACATTTCATATGAATAGGATCATGCAATATGTGGTCTGTGACTGGCTTCTTTCACTTAGAATGATGTTTTCATGGTTCATCCTATTGTCAGTAGTCTATTGCATTTTATGACTGAATGATATTCTGTTTTATGGATATACCACCTTTTATTTATCCAGTTATCAGTTGATGGACATTTGGATTGTTTCTACTTTTTGGTTACTATGCATAATGCTGCTATAAATATTTCTTCATTAATTTTTACAGCTGCGTATTACTTCAATGTGTGGATGTACCGTAGTTTATTCATCCACTATACTATTGGTAGCCATTTAAGTTTCCAGTCTCTTGGATTACAAACAATGCTGGGCTGAATAACCCTGCGCGTATGTATTTCATATTGTTGGAGGTACCTCTTTAGGGTTGATTCCTAGAAATAGAATTGCTGGGTTGAAAGGTAAGTGCATTTGTAATTTTGTTAGCTATTGTCAAATTCCTCTCCAGAGTGGTTGTGCCAGTTTGCATTCCCATCAAATGTATGAAAATAGTGCCTATTTCCTGACAACCTCCAACAGAGTGAGCTGTTAATTTTTGTGAATTTTAATTTTTGTGAGTGTGATAGTGATAGTGCAATAGAAACATTGTCTCAGTGCTATTTTAATTTGCATTTCTCTAGTTATGAGTGAGTATGCACGTCTTTTCATAGGCTTGAGGGCCAGTTGTATGTGTTTTTGTGACTTGTCTATTCATATAGTTTCCCCATTTTTCTTTCAGGTTTTTTTTTTTTTTCCCTTTGCTTGTGGTATAATACATTTAATGTGAAATGTAATTTTTAATCCCTTTTTTTTTTAAAGATTTTATTTTTATTTATTTGACAGAGATCACAAATAGGCAGAGAGAGAGAGAGAGAGAGAGAGAGGAAGGGAAGCAAGCTTCCTGCTGAGCAGAGAACCCGATGTGGGGCTTGATCCCAGGACTCTGGGATCATGACCTGAGCCGAAGGCAGAGGCTTTAACCCACTGAGCAACCCAGGCACCCCTTTAATCTCTTTTTAAGTGTATAGTTCCGTGGCACTACCATACATCTTCCAGAACTTTTATTTCCATCATCCCACACTAAAACTCTGTACCTATTAAACACTCCCCATTCTTCCCTTCACCGGGCTCTCGGCAACCACCATTTTACTTTCTATGAACTTGACTGCTTAGATACCTTGTATAAGTGGAATCATGCACCGTCATTCTGTGCTGGCTTATTTCACTTAGGATGTCTTCAAGGTTCATACATGTTGTAGCATATGTCAGAATGTCCTTCCTTTTTAAGGCTCAGCAATACTCCATTGTATGTATATACCACATTTTTTTTTTTAAAGTAGCCTCCATGCCTGGTGACCCACTGAGACATCCAGAAACCCCTTGTTTATCCATTCATCTGTGAGTGGACACTTACTTGGGTTGCTTCTACCTTGTAGCTATCGTGAATAATGCTGTCTCCCTCAGGTTTAAGGGCTCTTTACAGTTTTATTTATTTATTTATTTGACAGAGATCACAAGCAGGCAGAGAGGCAGGCAGTGAAAGAGAGAGGAAGGGAAGCAGGCTCCCTGCTGAGTAGAGAGCCGTATGTGGAGCTCGATCCCACGACCCTGGGATCATGACCTGAGTCAAAGGCAGAGGCTTAACCCACTGAGCCACCCAGGCGCCCTGGTTTAAGAGCTCTTTATGTGTGTCTATAATATATGTTGCAAATATTTTCTCCCAATTTATCGGTTGACTTTTGACTTTTGTTTCTGATTAAAAATTTTTTTCTAATTAAAATTTTTTTCAATTTTATTGAGATGTAATTGGCATATAGCACTATACAGGTTTAAGGTATATAGCATAATGACTTGATTTACATGTATTGTAAAATAATTATCACAGTTTTGTTAATACCCATCGTGTCATCTCATATAGATAAAAAAACAAAAAAAAAGAAAAAATATTTTTCCCTTGTGATAAGAACCCTTAGGATTTATTCTCTTGACTTTCAAATATATCATATAGCAGTGTTAACTATAATTATCATGTACATTATATCCCTAGTACTTACTTATAACTGGAAGTTTGTACCTTTTGGCCACATTCATCCAATTCTCTCCTTCACCCTTTCCCCACCTCCTGCCTCTGGTAATCACAAATCTGATATCTTCTCCTATGAATTTGTGTTGTTTTGTTTTTGTTTGTTTGTTTGTTTTTTAGATTGCCATATAAGTGAAATCATATAATATTTGTCTTTCTCTGTGTGACTTATTTGACTTCACATTACACCCTAAAGGTCCATCCATTTTGTCACAAATGGCAGGGTTTCCTTCCTTTTTTATGGCAGAATAGTACTGCGGAGTGTGTCTGTGTGTATACACACACATATAATTTCTTTATTCATCCATAGGTGGATGCTTAAATTGTTTCCATGTCTTGGCTATTGTAAACAATGCTGCTAAGAACATGGGTATGAAGATATCTCTCAGACATAGTGTTTCCATTTCCTTTAGATGCCTTCCCAGAAGTTGAATTGCTGCATCATATAGTAATTCTACTTTTATTTTGCAGAACCTCCATTATTTTCCATAGGAGCTGTATCAGTTTACAATCCCAACAATATACAGGGTTCCCTTTTCTCCACATTCTCACTGGCATTTGTTTTCTCTTGTCTTTTTGGTGATAGCCATTCTAACAGATTCGTGAGATGGTAACGCACTGTGGTTTTGATTTGCATTTCCCTTGTAATTAGTGATGAGCACCTCTTCATGGACCTGTTGGCTATTATTTTATTTTCTTTGGCAAAATGTCTAGTCAGGTGCTTTGCCCATTTTTAAATTGGTTTATTTTGTTTTGGGGTTTTTTTTTTTTTTTTGCTATTGAATGAATTCTTTATATATTTTAGATATATACTCTCATCAGATATATAGTTTGCAAATACTTTTTCTGTTCTGTAAGTTTTCTTTTCATTTTGTTGTTTCTTTTTCTGTGCAGAAGCTTTTTAGTTTGCTGTAGTCCCACTTGTTTATTTTTGATTTTGTTGCTTGTGCTGATTTTTTTGTCATGTAAAATTTAAAACATTTTTATGTAATCAAATTAATTTATTTGTTTATTTATTTATTACTGCCTCTGGATTTTAGATCATTATGAGAAAGCCTTTCTATATACAGGGTTAAAGAGGAATTCATCCCTAATATTTGTCTGGTCTCTCTTTTTTTTTTTTTTTTAAAGATTTTTAATTTATTTATTTGACAGACAGAGAGCACAAGTAGGCAGAGAGAGAGAGAGGAGGAAGCAGGCTCCTGGCTGAGCAAAGAGCCCGATGCGGGGCTTGATCCCAGGACCCCGGGATCGTGACCTGAGCCGAAGGCAGAGGCTTTAACCCGCTGAGCCACCCAGGCGCACCTGTTTGGTTGCTTTTGTTTTCGTTTGGATCCCTAATCCATCTGGACTTTATTTATGTATATGGTGTGAGTTAAGGATCTAATTTTATCTTTTTCCAAATGGCTACCAATTTCCCCCAGAAGCTCTTGTTACAGTGTTCATTTTGACTCCAGTGGTTTGAGATAAACCACCTTTGTCACATTTTACATTTTCATATGTACTCCAGTCTAATTCTGGACATGGTCTCTCTATTTATGCCGGTGCCAGTACCATAGTTTTAAGTACTTGGGCTTTATATAGTATGTGTCAATGTGTGGTAGGGCTCATCCCCTCTTGTAGCTTTTCTTCTTTTTTCACTGTTTCCCTAGCTATTTGTACATTTTGTTTTTTCATATGAACTTTAGTATCAACTTGTCTAGGATCTTGTTGGCATTTTTATTTGTATTGCATTCATTTTTTTTAAAAAAAGATTTTATTTATATTTGAGAGAGAGAGAGTGAGAAAGAGAGCATGAGAGGGGAGAAGGTCAGAGGGAGAAGCAGACTCCTGGGGGAGCTGGGAGCCTGATGCGGGACTTGATCTCAGGACTCTGGGATCGTGACCTGAGTTGAAGGCAGTGGCTTAACCAACTGAGCCACCCAGGCGCCCCATGTATTGCATTCATTTTATAAATTAACTTAAGGAGAACTGACTTCTCTATAATGTTGAATCTTGTCCAAGAACTGAGGATGTCTTTCCATTTGATCAACTTTACTTTTGTATTTTTTGGTAATATTTAAAAATTTTCCTTGCATAGGTTGCACATTTCTTGTTAACTTTATTTCTAAATATTTAATCATCTCTGTTGCTATTACTAACAGGACTTTTCTCTATTGTAATGTCTTGTGTTTATTTTTGGTTTATGTGGACACTATTGACTTTTGTATGTTAATTTTTGTGTCATGCTCCTTTATTGAGTTCTTCTAAGTTTTACCATTGGTTTTGAGGTTTTCCAGGTATTCTATTATGTTGTTTGAAATTAATGATTATTTTACTTCTTCTTTATTCATTCTTCTACCTATAATTGGTTTCCCTTTTCTAATGGTATAGCTAATACGCTAAGTATAGTGGTGGATAGTAGCAGACATAATGGGCATCCTTGCTTTGTTTCTGATAGTAATGGAAATGCCTATAGTGTTTATTAAATAAGATTTTGGCTTTAGTACTAAAGTATATAAGAAAGTATTACTTAATTCCTATTTTTTTTTTTTTTTTTTAGTGCTTTTTATCATGGGGGGCATTGAATTTTGTCAAAGGCTTTCTTTTCTTTGGGGATAATCATATGATCACCCCCCCCCTTAGATGATTTTGTTGTGTTTTCATTGTTAGTATTTCCTTACATTTCTCCAATTTTACCTGCATTTCCAGAAGTTGTTTATTTTTTTTAAGATTTATTTATTTATTTATTTATTTGACAGGCAGAGATCACAAGTAGGCGGGGGGGGGGGCGGGGTGGGGAAGCAGGCTCCCCACGGAGCAGAGAGCCCGATGCGGGGCTCGATCCCAGGACCCCGGGATCATGACCTGAGCCGAAGGCAGAGGCCCTAACCCACTGAGCCACCCAGGTGCCCCTGCAGAAGTTGTTTAATAGGAGGTACTTAAATTTTTAAATAGAAGCACCTGTCTCTGTTGGTGGTAGTGGTGGTGATGGCAGTGGTAGTGTTAGTAAATTCTAATTTTAATGTATTGTGATCAGAGATTTTTAAAAATATTTTTATAGAAGATGTTTTCTTTGCGACTTTGTGACTTATATGCTCCTGTGTTTTGTGAATATGCTGTAAGCACCAGAGAATGTGTAGTCTCTGTTAGCAAATGTAGAGTGATATGCATCTGTAAGTTTTCCTGTAATCATTTTGTTTAGATATTCTGTCTCCTTACTTATTGTTTTTTCCATTTGACCTGTCTTATACTGATAGTGGTGAGTGAAAATCTCTTATTATTAGTGTTTTTATTTATGTGTTCTTGCATCTGATGTGTTTTTTGTTTCATAGAGTTGGTTCCTGTATTATTTGTATTATTTGGTGTATATTCTTTTTTTTTTTTTTAAGGTTTTATTTATTTATTTATTTTAGAGAGAGAGAGTGGAGGGAATGGTGGAGGGAGGAGAGAATCTCAAGCCGACTCAGCACTGAGCAAGGAGCCCGACAAGGGGCTTGATCTCAGATCTTGAGATCATGACCTGAGCTGAAATCAATAGTTGGTACTCTTTCGGCTCTATTTGTCTGACCCACCCCAACACTGGCTTCTTTCACTCAACATGATATAATGCAGTTGAGATTCATCTGAGTTGTTACATGCATTTGTTATTTGTTTCTTTTAATGAGCCGCATTATTCCATTGTGTAAGTAGTGTTTCACTGAGCAGTATTTCCTGTGTGGTATGTCACAGCAGTTTGTTTTTTTCACATGTTGAAGAATTGCCGCCTCATGAGGGCACAGTAGAAAAGACTGTGTCCCCCACCTCCCCATTCTCTTGCAGCGGACTTGCTCGTGCCTCATTCTTCTCCTGTGCACCCTCAGGAGGTGGCAATGAATATTTGGTTTGTTTCTATTTCTTGGTAATTTGAATGAAGTGCCTTTAAACATGTACATACAGGCTTTGTGTGAACATTTCTCTAGGGTAAATAGCTAGGATGAGATTGCTGTATCATATGGTCATTGTGTGCTTAACTATGTAAGAAACTATTTTCCAGGGTGCCTGGGTGGCTCAGTTGGTTAAGTGTCTGCCTTCGGCTCAGGTCATAGTCCCAGGATAATGGGATGGCATCCCACATCAAACAGGGAGCCTGCTTCTCCTTCTGCATCTGCCTCTCTCTCTGTCTCTCATGAATAAAGACATAAAATCTTAAAAAAAAAAAAGTTGGTGGGGGGGGCCTGGGTGGCTCAGTTGGTTAAGCGACTGCCTTAGGCTTGGGTCATGATCCCAGAGTCCTGGGATTGACCTCCACATTGGATTCCCTGCTCGGTGGGGAGCCTGCTTCTCCTTCTCCCTCTGCTGCTCTGCCTGCTTGTGTTCTCTCGCTCTCTCTGTTAAATAAATAAATAAAATAATCCCCCCCCCCAAATAAATAAATAAAAGAAACTATTTTCCAGCATGGTGGTACTGTTTTTGCATTCCCTTTTTATTTGTTTATTTTTTTAATATTTTATTATATTTATTTGACAGAGAATGAGACAGAAGAGAGACTGCACAAGCAGGAGGAGTGGCATGCAAAGAGAGGAACAGCCTCTCCACTGAGCAATGAGCCTGATTCAGGACTTGTTCTTAGGATTTTGGGATCATGACCTGAGCCAAAGATAGACCCTTAACCCGCTGAGCCACCCAGGCACCCTCCGTTTTGCAATCTTGTCAGCATTGTGTGAATTTCAGTTGCTCAGTTATCCTCACCAGTACTTGGCATTATCAGTTTTTTAGAAAATGTGGCCATTCTCTTAGGTCTGTAGTAATATCTCATCATGATTTTAATATACATTTCTCTGATGACTAATGATATTGGATATCTTTTTTTCTTTTTTAAAGATTTTATTTATTGATTTAACAGAGACACAGCGAGAGAGGGAACACAAGCAGGGGAGTGGGAGAGGGAGAAACAGGCTTCCTGCTGAGTAGGGAGCCTGATGCGGGGCTTGATCCCAGGACTCTGAGATCATGACCTGAGCCGAAGGCAGAGGCTTAACCCACTGAGCCACCCAAGCGCCCCTCATCATTGTTTTCTAAGTGTCAGAATATACATTCTGTACGTATTTTTTATTACTTATTTATTTATTTAAATTTATTTATTTATTTGAGAGAGAGAGAGACACACACCGAGAGAGGGAACACAGCAGGGAGAGTGGGAAAGGGAGAAGCAGGCTTCCTCTTTAGCAGGGAGCATGATGTGGGGCTCAGTCTCAGGACCCTGGGATCATGACCTGAGCTGAAGGCAGATGCTTAACGACTGTACCATCCAGGCACCCCATATTTACTTTTTTAGATTTATACCTAAGTATTTTATTTATTTATTTTTGGAACTATTTTTAATGACTTTTTTTTTTTTCAATTTTGATTTCCAGTTGTTGCTAGTATGTAGAAATACAGGGTGTTGACCTTTACCCTGTGGCTTTGCTACACTCACCTAATACTGCTAGGGCTTTATCTTATAAATTCTTTGCAATTGTCTATGTGGACAGTTATGTCATTTGTGAATATGAGTGGTTTCATTTCTTCCTTTCTAATCTCTTTGCTTTTATTTCCTTCTGTATTGGGGTGACTAGGACTTCTAGTACACTGTTGAGTAGGAGTGATGAACGTGGACATCCTTGCCATGTTCCTTATCTTAGGGGGGAAAGCATTCAGTCTTTTACAACTAATTATGATGTTAGCTATAGGGGCAGCTGGGTGGCTCAAGTTGGTTAAGCATCTTGACTCTTGATTTTGGCTCAGGTCATGATCTCAGGGCTGTGAGATCGAGCCCTGCATTGAGCTCTGCACTCAGCATGGAGTCTGCTTGAGATTTCTTTCCCTCTCCCTGTGCCCCTCCACCTGCTCTCTCTCTCTAACCCCTACCATCTGTTTGCCTCTTTAAATAAATAAATAAATAAAATATTTAAAAAATTATGATGTTGGCCGTAGCTTCTTTGGTAAAATGCCTTTTATCAGATTGAGGACATTTCCTTTTTTCTTTTTTTTTTAAATCTTTTTTTTTTTAATTATTTATTTTTTCAGCATAACAGTATTCATTGTTTTTGCACAACACCCAGTGCTCCATGCAATACGTGCCCTCCCTATTACTCACCACCTAATTCCCCCAACCTCCCACCCCCGCCCCTTTAAAACCCTCAGGTTGTTTTTCAGAGTCCATAGTCTCTTATGGTTCGCCTCCCCTTCCAATTTCCCTCAACTTCCTTCTCTCCATCTCCCAATGGAGGACATTTCCTTTTATTCCTGGTTTTCTTCTTTGTTTTTTTAGATTTATTTATTTTAGAGAGAGTGTGCACAAGTGGGAGGTGGAGAGGGAGAGATAATCTCAAGCTGACTCTGTGCTGAGCTTGGATCCTAGTGCCAGGCTCAGTTGATCTCATGACCCTGAGATCACAACCTGAGCTAAAATCAAGAGTCAGATGCTTAACTGACTGCATTACCCAGGTACTCCAATCCTGGTTTTCTAAAAGTTTTCATTTTTTTTTTTTTAAGAATTTATTTATTTACTTTGACAGAGAGAGACAGCGAGAGAGGGAACACAAGCAAGGGGAGTGGGAGAGGGAGAAGCAGTCTTCCTGCGGAGCAGGGAGCCCAATGTGGGGCTTTGGGGCTCAATTCCAGGACCCTGGGATTATGACCTGAGCTGAAGGCAGATGCTTTATAACTGAGCCACCTAGGGGCCTCCTTTTTCATTTTTTTTTTTTTTTAATCATTAATGGAGAACACAGTGTGTGATGATCATGTACAGTAGGGGGCACATCAGAGGGATGGGGGTCAGGGAAGCTCCTTGATGAAGTCCCATTTGAATTGAGATGGGAATGTTTCTCTTCACTCAGAAATGTCATATTTCACATTGTCACCAAAGCCATTAGTGAGCTGTTCCTCTGCATGGCTTCTGCAGCTTAGCTTGTCATACAAGGGTTCTCCTGTGAATGACAGATGCTGGTCTTAGAGAAAGATTTGACCGAGAAATTAAATACATCTCCCACTAAAATATGCCGCCTAGATACCACTCATCTGCTTGTTCATCCCTTCCTTTCTGGAGCACCTGTTTTGTGCCAGACATGGAGGTGCAAAGATAAATAAGATAGGACTGTTTGGGAGCTTACAGGCTGATGGGAGAGACCCAGGGTAATTCCAGGGCAGAGGTGAGAGTATGTAGAGGAAATTTAGAAAGAATCTGCTCTTGCTGTATTAAGTCAGTGTAAGATTTTCAGGTTTGAAAAACTTTTATTGTTATATCTTAGGTAAAATTTCTCATATGTACTGATATTTAAAAATCCAAGGTCAGTTGCAAGCCAGTCATTGCTATGTACTATTTTGGCAAAAGTAAAGGGGATAATACAGTCCATGTTACAGAATCCCCGTAGTCCTCTCAGGGTGTATTTTTTTTTTTTTTAAGATTTTATTTATTTGACAGAGAGAGAGATCACAAGTAGGCAGAGAGGCAGGCAGAGAGAGAGGAGGAAGCAGGCTCCCTGCGGAGCAGAGAGCCTGATGTGGGGCTCGATCCCAGGACCCTGAGAACATGACCTGAGCCGAAGGCAGCGGCTTAATCCACTGAGCCACCCAGGCGCCCCCTCTCAGGGTGTATTAAGAGTACAGTATTCTGGCTCATTCTTTATTTTGCTACGGAAATTGAGGGAGCTGAGGAAGAGTGGTAATGATAAGATAGAATTGGGGGCCTGTGGTAGAAGGGATCCTGGTCTTATGGGATTAATGTACAAGACGAGTTGTTGGGAGGATCATTTTTTAGGTTCCTCTTAAAATTTTATGTGGACACTCACAAGTATGCCTTAGTTACAGTATGTATCTGTGTCCAGCCCTACTGATAAGCATTATTATACCCATTTTGCTGATTAGGCTGAGGCTTAAGGGGCCTGGCTGACCTGTCCAAAGTCACAATGCTAAAGAGGGACAAAAGTATGACTAAGCCCAGTACTCTTTCCAGAGGCGGTTTTGAGTTTGAGATAACACAAATATGTCTTGTAAGTGTCTGGGATGGACTTTAGTGGTAGAGGAGTGGAAGGTACTGTATTTTTAGATTACAGTAAAGTTAGCACAGGAGCCTTTTTTCAATGGGGACAATTGACTTGAACAATTTCTAAAGAATTAGGAAGCCTGACTGGGCTCTGTGAGGGTCTTCTGGCCCTGATCATAGTGCCCAAGGAGCTTTAAGTTTTGAGGAGTCTAGGGGCTTTCTCTATAGAGGTAGGTGGACAGAGGGGTGGGCAAGGACTTGGGCAGCAAGTGGGACCAGAAACCTCTCTCTCAACTGAAGCTCACTGTTTTTCCCCTCCGACTTGGCTGGTCATCCTTCATTCAGTCTGTCCTGGGAGCGACTCCGAAATGGGACCTGCACCCATCCTGCTCCTGGGTGACATAGAAGCCCCAGGGGAAGGTACTAGCCCATCTAACACAATCCCAGTGGTTGTTGGGTGCCTTCCTGCAAGGTGCTGCTGAGGCAGGAACAGGTAAGCTCTCCTCCTCCAGGAGTAGGTTGCCCTCGGACATGATGGCTATATTGATGTCCTTCCACCTGTGGATGTGGGGCCTGCTGCTGCCACACAGAGACCCGATCTCTCAGTCATCCCTGGGTGCTCCTCTTATTTTTTTCCCCATGAGGATTTCAGATGGCATCTGGGAAGACTTGCTGTGACCTGGGGCTAGCACTTGCCCTGTGGAGAGCCGGTTGGGAGGCCTCTGGTTTGGTATCAGCACTACCCTACAACTTCTCTCCTGCACTCTTTACCCATATGTATAATCATTTGCCCCTGCTTTCAGTTCTTTTGGGTATATACCCAGAAGTGGAAATGCTGGGTTATAAGGTAACCTTATGTTTTAGTGTTTGAGGAACTGCCGAACTGTTTTCCATAGCAGAGCATGAGGGTTCCAGTTTCTGTACATCCTTGCCAGTACTTGTTATTTTCTATGTGTGTATTTTTTTTTCTTTTTCTAAAGATTTATTTATTTATCTCCGAGAGAATGGGGGTGGGAGGGGCAGAGGGAGAAGGAGAGAGAAACTCAAGCAGACTCTGCACTGGGCAAGGAGCCTGATGCAGGGCTCAAGCCCATGACCCTGAGATCAGATTCGAGCTGAAACCAAGAGTTTGTTTTTTCAACCAACTGTGCCACCCAGGCACCCCCTGTATGTATGTTTTGTTTTTTCTTTTTTTGTAGACAAAGCTTTTTAAAAGTTTTTAAAATTTTTAAATTCAATTAATTTTTTATTTTTTTTTTAAGATTTTATTTATTTATTCAACAGACAACGATCACAAGTAGGCAGAGAGGCAGGCAGAGAGAGGAGGAAGCAGGCTCCCTGCAGAGCAGAGAGCCTGATTTGGGGCTTGATCCCAGGACTCTGGGATCATGCCCTGAGCCGAAAGCAGAGGCATTAACCCACTGAGCCATCCAGGCGCCCCTCAATTAATTTTTTAAAAAGATTTTTAAAAAAATTAAAAAAAATTTTTTTTATGAGAGAGAGAGTGAGCACAAGCAGGGAGGGAGGGAGGGTCAGAAGGAGAAGCAGACTCCCTACTGAGCAGGGAGCCCGATGCAGGGTTTGATCCCAGGATCCTGAGATCATGACCTGAACTGAAGGCAGCCACTTAACTGACTGAGCCACCCGGGCATCCCATAAATTCAGTTAATTAGCATATCGTGTATTATTAGTTGCAGAGGTACAACTCAGTGATTCATCAGTCTTATGTAAAACCCAGTGCTCGTTACATCACGGGCTCTTCTTAATGTCCATCACCCAGTTATCCCATCCCCCACCTCCCTCCACTCCAGCAATACTCAATTTGTTTCCTGTGATTAAGAATCTCTTATGGTTTGTCTCCCTCTCTGATTTTGTCTTGTTTTATTTTTCCCTCCCTTCTCTTATGATCCTCTGTTTTGTTTCTTAAATCCCACGTATGATTGAGATCATATGATATTTGTCTTTCTCTTATTGACTTTTTTCGCTTATCATTATGTACTCTCTAGTTCCATCCACATCATTGTAAATGTCAAGATTTCAGGTTTTTTTGATGGCTGATCAGTATTCCACTGTTTATATTTATACCACATCTTCTTTATCCAGGTTCATCTATTGATGTGTGTATTTTTTAAATTTTAGTCTAGATGCAGGGTTTTAATTGTATAGTTTCTACTTTTGTCTCTCTCTCTCTCTTTTTTCTGTATTGTATGGCAGTCACAGTGTCCATCATAGTACAGCTTACGGTAAAGCAGCAGTTTTCACATTGGGCCTCAACGTTCTTTTTTCCTAGCTATAGAACCCAGGAGGTAAAATAGCTATTAGCCTAGAGGAGATTTGGGTCTTCCTTGTCTGTGAAAAGACTGTACTTCCTTTCTTGTAAGAACCCTTGGAGAACTCAGAGCCCGTGGTGGAAACCATGCTAGAAATCATTGCTGTAGTGCTGTTGGCAACAGCAGTCAATTCATGTTATCCAAGGGGAGCATGCATTCAGTCTGTATGCCCAGGCTCACTTCAACTGCCTGCTGGGCCCTTTCAGGGCCTTCTGCTAGCCTCTTAGATGGGACTTTTTCTAACTCCTCCTCCTTCGAGATCTGGCTTGTTTGGGAGTGCGCCTCCCTGTTCCAGCCCCTCAGGAACACTTGGTGTTATCCAGAACCCCTCTGTTCCCTCCAGCCTCCCAGGTGCCCAGTCCTATCTGCCCCCTGGAGTGTGTCCCTTCTGTCCAGTGCTCCATCCAGGTTCCTGACATCTCTTTGTTTAATAACAACATGTAATTCACATACCATATAGTTCACTTGTGTGGAGTGTATATATCAGGGATTTTTAGTATATTCACAGAGTTGTGGAACTATCACCACAACCGATTTTAGAACATTTTCATCACTCTGGAAAGAAACCCTATACCTATTAGTAGTCACTCCCCATTTGTCCCTCTCCTGTAGCCCACCATCTACGTTCTGTTTCTATAGATTTGCCTATTCTGGACACTACATATAAATGGAATCTGACAATACATGGCCTTTTGTGACTGGCTTCTTTCATTTAGCGTTAAGGTTCATCCATGTTGTAACATGTGTTAATACTTTAGTCTGTTTTATGACTGAAGAATAATGCGTTGTATCAACATACCACATTTTATTTATCCATTCATCAGTTGACAGACATTTAGGTTGTTTCCACCTTGAAGCTGTTATGAATAATGCTGCTGTGAACATTCTTTTTTTTTTTTTTTTAAGATTTTATTTATTTATTTGACAGACAGAGATCACAAGTAGGCAGAGAGGCAGGCAGAGAGAGGGAGAGGAGGAAGCAGGCTTCCTGCTAAGCAGAGAGCCCGACGCAGGGCTCGATCCCAGGACCCTAGGATCATGACCCAAGCTGAAGGCAGAGGCTTTAACCCCCTGAGCCATCCAGGCACCCCTGCTGTGAACATTCTTGAACCAGGTTCGGTGTGGACATATGTTTTCATTTCTCTTGGGTAGATACCTAGGGGTGGAATTTCTGGGTCATACGGTGACTCTGTGTTTTAACATTTTGAACAACTACCAGACCGGTTTCCACAGCGGCTGCACACTTTGCCTTCCTATCAGTAATGTACGGAGTTCTAATTTCTCCATATCGTCACCAATCCTGTCCTTTTTTGCAGACTTCAAACTGGTCTGCCTACCTCTATTTTCTCCTGTATATTTCTAAAATTTTGCTTTCCCGAAAACTCTTGGTGGCTGCCGTTGCCTACAGGATGACTTTCCCACTTCTCTGACCCAGCACTCTTCCATCTCCCATGCCCATCTCTGCTCTAAGGCCCAGCCACGGGCTGTGTTGGCGTTTGCATGTGTCCACATTTCCCTGTCAGAGCACAACCCCCTGCCTCTCTGTTTTATCATGCTCTACCTAAGTGCTGTTTCCCAGGGCTTACCATGAGGGCTGCCTCGCTCACTGTCCTGGATCCCTTCAAGTGGATTGTTTTCCACCTGTAGATGTTGCCTGGGTTTATCTTCATGTCATTCATTTATTATTTTTTTAAAAGATTATTTATTTATTTATTTGACAGAGACACAGTGAGAGAGGGAAAACAAGCAGGGGGAGTGGGAGAAGGAAAAGCAGGCTTCCCGCTGAGAAGGGAGCCTGATGTGGGGCTTGATCCCAGGACCTGGGATCATGACTGGAGTTGACGACAGACACTTAAGGACTGAGTCACACAGGCACAGTTGATTTCATTTAATTATTGAAAAAAATAACTGTTTATAGGGCTCTTTCCTCTGCTGAACAGTGAGCTCTGGGGGCAGGAGTTGGTCTCACTCTTCTGTGTCCCCAGTGCCTGGTGTCTTGCTTAGCTAGGTCAGAAGCTCTGGCCACAGAACGTGGGTGACAGATCACACAGCCATCCTGAGGCGGTTGCTCACTGCCTCACTGTGTGCTTAGAGCTGGGTAGGCCCCTGGATTTGGGGACTGCTTTGTGATGGGCCCCTGGAACTGTGGTGTGCCTGGCTTTTCTTGGGCCCTCTCTCAGTCTCTCCTGTTTCCTGTCTAGGAGATTGTGGACCAGCACAGCCCCTGCCAGTGATGGGAAGTGGTGCTGAGTGGCAGTGCTGAAGCTCTCTGAGTATGGTAAGTACTGGTGCTTGCCTGTTTTCCTGGTGTCAGTGTTGTTTTGTCACTTCACTCCTGGGGGTAAGGGCCATTATCTTGGGGGACACTGAGTATGGGGCAGCCTTCCTCCTGGGAGAGTTGTTGGTGCAGTTGAGGGTAAGGATGTTTAGTTAACATGTTCTGTTGGGCCTTGCTGCAGTTGTGAGAAAAGTACAAAATTCACATGTTTTGTTAGTGTCTGCTGTTCTTTTTTTTTTTTTTTTAAAGATTTAATTAATTAATTTATTTGACAGAGAGATCACAAGTAGGCAGAGAGGCAGGCAGAGAGAGAGGAGGAAGCAGGCTCCCTGATAAGCAGAGAGCCCAATGCAGGGCTTGATCCCAGGACCCTGGGATCATGACCTGAGCTGAAGGCAGATGATTAACCAACTGAGCCACCCAGGCGCCCCTCACTGTAGGTTGTTAAAGAGACAAATGACATCTCAAAAGCAACTTTTTTCTTGCCTCAAATCCCTGTTTTTAGATTCGAATTGCAGCCTTAAATGCCAGCTCTACAGTTGAGGATGATCATGAAGGAAGCTTTAAAAGTCACAAAACACAGACCAAGGAGGCCCAGGTATGTAATCTATGGTCTTCCTCTGTAGGTAGACCCTGCTTTTCATTTCTGTAGATTGTTCCTCATTTTAAATGCCTTCGCAAGACTTAATGGGATTTTAGCTCTCCATCTTATGTTACACTTGCTTCACTTGGGGGTGGTCACACCAAAGAGAAATTCTGTATTCTGTGAGCAGTGTTTGGGCCAGTTCAGCCCCTGCGCCCACTTGGCCAGCGGGGACTAACTTTCTGTGCAGCCCGTTCTTTGTGCTCACTTCAGGACTTGGCACGCCCAAGGATGGTAGCATGTTAACGGTAGGCAGTGCTTTGAGAGTTCCTTGTGCATTGCCCTCATGGGCCAGTGTGAAGAGGTGCTTGAGGGGAGATGTCTTGAGGGGGTCTCACTGAAGGTCTGTGAGGGGCCAGGTTCACGTCAGCTCTCTAGATTCTTGGTCTTTCATCTCTTCCATGAGGCCTGGCATCGCCTCCACTTCAGCCTGGTTCTTTCCTTCCCTCCACCCATCTCTCTACCTGTGTCCTGCCATAGTACAGTAGTGGTTTGCTTCTTTTTCCCATTTTTGTTTTACCTGGAATGAACATGTGACTCCCCTTTCAAAGGAGACATGCAGGCAGTCTTGAGTCCTCTCAAAAGCCAATAGTCAGCTATCCCTGGTCCTCAAGGGATGTCCCTGGGACTCAACCTGCTTAGTGTCCCTTCTGTCCCGGAGGAGGTTGTTACCTTTGTGGGCAATGATCAGGCTAGGGCAGAGTGGCAAGTGGAAAGCAATGGAAACCACCCATATTCCCTGGGAATCTCTGGGTTATTCTGGCTGGTGTGGCCACTCTCCCAGCTTCACCCAGAGAAGGCCCTCTGGGTTCATAACCTTGCCATTGCTCTGATCCTGTGTCCTTGGGCCAGTGTGTGTTTTGCTGTTGCTTAGACTCACTTGAGCCTGTGTTACTCATGCTCCTTGGGGGACTCTTGAGGGGTTCCTCTCCCAGTGATGAGCTCCTGGCAGGTTGGAGCGTTAGGACTGTTTCCATTACAGAGGGAACAGCTGTCAGTTTACGTGGCCTCGACTGTAGCCCCTTTACACACACTTTTGGCTTAAGAAAGACAAACCTTTGTAATCTCCTGTCTTGGTTCACAGGAAGCAGAGGCTTTTGCCTTGTATCATAAGGCCCTGGATCTCCAGAAACATGACCGGTTTGAGGAGTCAGCCAAGGCCTACCATGAACTCCTGGAGGCACGCCTGCTACGAGAGGTGAGGCACCACAGGCCAGGTGGTGAGCTTGCCCTCTGCCCTCCCCTTCTTCACTGGGTGACCTTGGACATGTTACTTCCTCTCTCTGCCCCTCAGCTTCCCCACCTGTAGAGTGTCAGCCTCCTTGGGTTGCTGTGAGGGTGGAGTGAATCCAGTGAAGCATGCAGAGTGGTGGTTGTTCTTAGTAAGAGCCCTGTGTCAGCTACTTTGTTACATTCTCTTTGCAACTGCTCTGCTGAGAAGGTGGGGTCCACTGTCCCCATTTTATAGTTGTGGAAATGGAGGCTTAGTGGGGTGTTCGTAACTCAGAGCCACCCAACTAGTGAAGCATTAGAACCAGGATTAGAACCCATGGTTTTCTGATACTTAATGATCCTGTGGGCAGCATGGTTTGGCAAATGCTGTTTAGGTGGTAGCCCGTGAGTTCAGGAAGCCTATGTAGGCAGGCGCTCCATGGGCTTTTGAAAAACATAGTCAGAGAAAAGGGTTGGGAGAGCACCACAGAGCCATGTTTAGGGCTCAGGGTATGGTGGAGAGGGGCAGGCAGGGCAGGATCTGTTGATCCAGCGTGGGGGCCATGCTAGTGGCAAGTGAGTCGGACCTGAGTTGGCTGGGTCTTGGAGATGATTCCTGGAGGTTTGAGAATGAGTGTCAACTTGAAATTGATTTAGGAAGAATTATGTTTCATTAGGAGGGAAGGCTTTTGTTTTCAAGTACCCAAACACTAAACACAGAGATGTGCAATAAGGAAGCCGACAGACTCCATCCATGGGCTTTTTCTAGAATGTGGTCCTTCAGTTGAGCAGTCTCCTACACCTACAGGAAGGCAGACACTTAGGTCTGTCTGCCTTGGATGATTTTTTACCACAGATGAGACAGAATGCTGAGTTCTCATTGTCGGTTATAGGAGTCCATCCCTTCCCTCGGGCGTGGATATCAGGATTCTCTGGTGTTGGTTGTAGTGTCTTGGAATTAGGGCTGTGGGAATTGTGACCTAACCCTCCCCCATTAGTAGGAAGTGAGTGAGGGCCCAGAGACGAAAACGACTTTATTCTGCTTTACTGAGCTCCAGCCATGGGCCAGGGGCCGTGTGTGCTTCAGGAGGGCGTCTTCTGTCAGACATGACAGTGCAGGCCTCAAAGGTGAGTGGGTGAGCAGAGCAAAGTCGGAAGGGTGCTGTTGGCTTCGTAGTCGTAGATGTGTCCACTTCTCTCTCTGTCATTTCAGCCTTGAAGCACTGCTATAGCACACTCCCCGTTGGCTTATAAATGTAAAACGCGGTCATCGTAAACAGTTGAAAAGTACAGAAAATGTACAAAAAAGTTTCTTTTCACATTCATCCACATTGGAATACTTAAGATTAAACTAAATTATGTAGTTACAGTCTCCCAAACACTTGGCATAAACAGGCCCTGGAACACGGCTGACATCGAAGAAGTGACCAGCTTCGCTGGGGAGGCTTACTGGGGTGAGCCCTTCATCTCCCGTGGGCATCAGCGTGTCTATCATGAAGGGTGGAGGACGGTGTGGAATCCAGCTGGTTAGGTGGAGGTTAGTTAGAAGCAGAGGGCTTCTGCTATTGTGTGTGGAGGTACACTGGCTGGTCTCCGAGGTAGACTCACATGGCCTCTATTGAAGGGTTCACACCAGATTTTGAACAGTTCTGTACCTGGAATGGTGAGGGTACCTGGTGTCCAGGTGAGCCTGTTGTTGGGGATCTTTCTGCAGTATAAGCCAGATGACAAGAGAAATAAGGAATGAGGTTGATTTGAGCTTTTTAGTCTTCTTGTTGGGATTCCGTAAGAGTGCTAGGGTAGATTTCTTGGTAGATTTCAAGGGGGTATTCCTGAAGGTTGCATGTCTTCAGGTCTTACCTGTTCTGATCATGAAGAAGAATGTCATGTGAATGTGACCTGTCCAAGGACAAGGCTGAGATATGGACCTGCCCCTGGAAAGAAGTTCTTTGTGCCACCTAGTTTTTCTGTTAGAAAATGTTTTACTTTGTCCCGTGGTTAGAGCAGTAGTTTTCCTCATCAGTGGTGTCTTAAAAGTTGTAGGGTTTTCCAAGAGTTTTCATAAAAGCTGTACTGAATAACTTTTTATATAAAGCACATTTATAATCTTTATGCTCTTTTGGCTCGCACTTTTGATATTCGGGGTAGGATTACTGTCCTTGCAGTACAGAGGTCCTCAGGGCGCTAAAGTTTTAGTTAAAGTCGCTGTCCACAGTTACATGATGAGTTACAGAGTTGGGAGCCCAGCCTCCTGATTCCTAATCCGGTGCTCTTCTTGCTGCGGGATGTATAGAGATGCGTAAGTTGGCTGTCTGGTCATCTCCAGACCCTGGTGCTGCCCCCAGGTGGCCTCCTCTTGCCCTGTCCTCCCTCTTCAGGCCTGCTCCAGGGAAGCTGCAAGCTCTAGGTTTGACCTTTCAGGCCTGGCTGTAGCGATGGGGAGGGTTCCCTCTGTCTCTTTTGGTGCTGAGACTATCTGCAAACTGCCTTATAGTGATACAGCTTTCCTTCTCTGTCTGCTCGGAGCTGGAGGGGTCCTCCAAGGACATCTAGTATAGGGCTTTCCTTTTCCAATGGAGGGTGGCACTGGACTGGGCCAAGGGCCTGCAGCAGAGGCCAGCTGGGAGCCCTGGTGTCCTGCTGAGGCTTCAGGGCCTAGGTGTCACTCTCGACCTTTGTTTTTGTTCACAGGCAGTTTCGTCCGGTGATGAGAAAGAAGGGTTGAAGCACCCTGGGCTGATGCTGAAATATTCCACATATAAGAACTTGGCCCAGCTGGCTGCCCAGCGAGAGGACCTGGAGACTGCTATGGAATTCTACTTAGAGGTGCAGTTTTGACAGTGCTTATTGGCCCCTTGGGGTTTTGAAAGCTCTTGGTAGAAGGAGTGAGGTTATGGTCTTGTTGGCTAAAAAGAAGAATTTGTAGTGACTCATCACCAGGCTGTGGTCCCTGAGACCCTCATCAGCTGGCAGCAGTGCGTTCAGAGAGAACAGGGGCCTGCATGTGCGTTGGTGCTCTGCCACTCAGGGCCCGTGTGGCTGTGGCTAGTTGCTTGCTCTCTCTGGGCCTCCAGGTCTACAGCAGTATAGTAGGCACAGTAAGAAAGAGAGCGGTTGTGAAAATGGAATGAATTGCTACATACACCCGTGCTAAGAACACAGCTTGACCCTTGGCACTCTGTACCTGCTCGTAACAGTAGAGCTGTGATCTTGGTGTTAACTGTCACCATTTCTGTGGGCACCTCTGACGTTCCAGACACCATGAGAACTCCTTTCCACACATGCGCTAACCGGACATCATCTTGCAGGGATGTAGGATGCATTAAAGTCTTCATTTTAGGGGTGGCTGGGTGGCTCAGCGGGTTAAACCACTACCTTCAGCTCAGGTCATGATCTCAGGGTCCTGGGATCGAGCCCCACATCCGGCTTTCTCCTCAGTGGGGAGCCTGCTTCCCCTTCTCTTTCTGCCTGCCTCTCTGCCTACTTGTGATCTCTCTCTGTCAAATAAATAAATAAATAAAATCTTCATTTTAGTGGTGAGAGGACTGAGTCTTGGGATCATGCTGCCAGTCAGTGTAGGAGCAGGATGTGAACTGAGTTCTGTCACCAGAGCCCATAATTTTTCTAGAACCCCGAAATTCAAAATTAAATAAAAAAATTTTAAATCCCGCAAAAATACCCCAAAAATCCATTTTCTTTTCTTTCTTTCTTTTTTTTTTTTTAAAGATTATTTATTTATTTATTTGACAGACAGAGATCACAAGTAGGCAGAGAGAGGGAGGGGGAAGCAGGCTCTCTGCTGAGCAGAGAGCTGGATGCAGGGCTCGATTCCAGGACCTTGAGATCATGACCTGAGCTGAAGGCAGAAGCTTAACCCACTGAGCCACCCAGGCATCCCCCATTTTCTTTTAATTGTACTTTCATTAATGGTACTTATCTATCAGATATGTAAGGAGTACAGATGTTCAGAGTGACAAACTGCGTCAGGAAGATGTTCTGAATTTGATAAATTGGTTCCTGTAACTTGTGTTGGCCATTTTTCTGGGTGGTTTGGGTGGCTGGGTTGGTGCTCTGCCCCCTCCCGTCACCATGGGCGCCTGCTCAGTGAGAGAACTGATTGAGCGTGTGCACCTTCTGTGCTGCTTCCAGGCAGTCATGCTGGACTCCACGGATGTCAACCTCTGGTATAAAATCGGACATGTGGCCCTGAGGCTCATCCGGGTCCCCCTGGCTCGCCATGCTTTCGAGGAAGGGCTGCGGTGCAATCCTGACCACTGGCCCTGCTTGGACAACCTCATCACTGTCCTGTACACCCTCAGCGATTACACAAGTGAGTCAGGCTTTGATGGCTTTCTTCCATGTGCTCATATTTTGTGGACAGAGGAGGGAGGGCAGCTTGGGTAAGTTGGAGGCCAGGTTAACACTCAAGGGCTTTCTGCTAGACTGTCAGGAAGGGAGATGGCTTTGCATTCCTGCTTTATTGCGTGTGTCTTTCTCACTCAATTGAGATTTCTTGAGTGCATTGTGGTGATAGGTAGCATGCTCTCTGAGTGGTTTTCCCTTTGCTTGTCTCATTTCATCCTTGCATTGTGCCATCCTGAACCAGAACCTATTTCCATAACTCACTGACAGATGGCCTAGCAGTTGCAGCTTGACTCCTCCTGGTACTGGGGACCTCACTACCTATTGAGGCAGTCCGTTCCTTTGTAGAGCAGCAGGGCTACTAGAATGGTCTGTGCCATCTGCCAGATGGAGCCCCATTCTGCCCTCCATTTGCTTAAGCTCCTTGGCTCCAGCCTTTCTGTCTATTCTGCAGAGAATAGCTTTGTCCTTTGCATGGGCTGGTCCTGAGGCAGGCACTGATTAGGTGTTCTAGGAGTCAGCCCCCTCTGGGTGTCCTCTGAGGCCAGAGAGGAAGGAGGCTCTCCAGGAGTGCTCAGAGCGGGGCTGAGTGTAGTGGGAGCCCGGGAATCTGTCCGCTGACTATGCTGCAGGCTGGTCTGGTGTGTGCAGGTGCTCTGTGTCTGTCTGGGCCAGTTACTCTTTTTAGGATGGACATGCCAATGAGCACTTGCTGTCACTTTCAAGGTTTAGGCCTGGAAGACTGACTGGCAGAGGCTTTTTCCTTCCCTTTTTTAAAGACAAATAGCGTGGAATGTTTAGAGAGGCACTAGGCCCTGCTCACCATTCCCCACCTCCGGTTCCCCACAGCTGCTTTTTGATTGAGGTAGCACACACACAGAGTAAAGTGCACAGTATGTACATGTGGAACCTGTTAAGGTGCAGAACATTTCTAGAGCCCCGGAAGGCAGGCTGCTTTGGCTCCCATTCCAGTCATTTCCATCCCAGAGGTGATCATGATTTCTCTCCCTTTTGTTGCCAGAGAGGAGTTCTGCTTGTTGTCGAGGCTCCTCTAGGTGTCATCAGGTGGTGGCATGTACTCTTCCCAGCCTGGCTCCCTGGGCTGTGGTCTTCCTGTCCGTGAGTGCCCCCAGGCCATCACTCGGGGCTCTTTACTGCCATGTTGTCTGTTATGTGCGTCTGCAACAATCTGATGGTTCTGTGCTTGCGCATTGAGTTCTTGCCTAACACTGCAGGGAATGTTTCTGGTGCGTACTCCGGAGGACACAGCACTTGCTGTGCTGCTTGCCCTGGTTTTCATGCCCACCAGTGGAATGTGGTGGTGCTTGTGCAGAGCCCTTCAGACTCTCACAGCTCCTTCTTCAGGAGGTGTTCAAGCTCCTCTTGTAACTTTTCTGGCAGCTTGAGAGCCACCTGAGGTGGGTAGTCTTGTGTTCTGCTTTTCTTTCCCCAACCACCTGCTTTAGTTCTTTGTACCCCTCTCTCATGGTAAGAGAAGTTGTACTTGGTAAACTGAAGTCCTCGGGGGAGACCAGGCTTGGGGGGCTGAATGGATTCCCTGTCTGGGAGAGCCCTGGCCTGATAGACCTGACATTTATTTATTGATTTTAGTACGTGCGCACACACGTGCATGTGTGTGTGTGTATGTTTATAGACTCCATGACCAGCGTGGAGCCCAACGTGAGGCGTGAACCCACGACACAGGTTAAGACCTGAGCTGAAATCAAGGGTCAGACGCTTAACTGATTCAGGCGCCCCAGACCAGACATTCATTTAAACCCCAAAGTGAAAGCAGCATGTTAATTCAACTCCCAGTGGTGTTTATCCACTTGAGATGAGTAGGCAGAGGTGCTTGGGATTGATGCCTGCT
Source organism: Meles meles (assembly GCF_922984935.1). NCBI lineage: Eukaryota > Metazoa > Chordata > Mammalia > Carnivora > Mustelidae > Meles > Meles meles. Next base: position 30,253,582 of record NC_060077.1, on the reverse strand, counting down.
GACCACCTCTTGTTCCCTTGGAACTTCCCAGGCCTTCCCTCGGTGGGAGTGCCGGTGAGCCATGAGTGCCATAAAATGCCATGAGCTTTACCACAGCCAAAATGCCTGCTGAGAGCCAGCATCACCACAGGCTTCGGGCCTCCCTGGTTTTCTCTCTGGGCATCTCTGATGGCCGCTCTCGTGTCCTACCGTGGTCCCAGAGAAGCTGTGTTCTTGTTTGTGTGGGGCAGGAACTGCTAGGCCGTCTATGCAGCCGTTCGGTCAGCTACTTGCTAGGCTGTCCTGGGAACCCCCAGACCCTCCCTGTGCATAGGTTGCACTGCCTTCAAGTGCCTTGTAGGGGGCATTGTGGTATCTGTGGAGCTTTGTGACTAGGCTCTGCTCTCTCCTTCCGTGGCACTCTAGGAGGGCACCACTTCCTTCTGCCTCTCAAAGCTTCCATCCCCACATCTCTGCTTCTGTTCTACTTTCCCTTCCTCCTCACCCTGGATCCTTCTTTGTCTGGTTTTTCTTGACAGCCGTGGGTTGCAATCCATCTACACTCAGACTCTGAAGCTGAGCGGGGCATGGTAGTGGTCCCAGTGCCCAGTTGGAGCAGAGCTGACACTTGGCTGCACTGTACTGTTTTCCTGTGTGTTCACAGGTGAGGCCTACTGGCACTGGGCCTGCTGGGGTACTTATTTATGGCAGTCACGTCTGTCAGGGGCTAGTCCCTAGAAATACCAAAGGCTTTCCTAGTTCACATCACAGCTCTGCTGTGTGATTCCTTGCCATCCCGTTTTTTCTTTTGTGTTGCTTTGCCTGTTACTTTCTCCGCTCCTGGAGGAACTAGAGGATAGGCTTTCTAGATAATTGATTTGAGAAGGCTTGTTGACATAAATGATGTGCATGCCTCTAATTGCAGACAGTAAATTTTTTGGGTAAGAAAAAAAGAAAAAAAGTTAAAAAAAAAAAGAAAAAGAAGGAGGAAAATTGGAAAATGCAGATAAGCAAAAGGAGCAGAAACAGGTTTTATGTGTACAAATGGAGTTACACTGTGTGGCCTGTTTGGTTTCCTGCCTTTCCCCCATGCCCTCTCGTGGCCTTCCTTCTGGTCAGCGAGCATACCTCTCAACCCTTTGTGCAGTGACTACTCAGCAACCCACTGTGTGGATTGGGGAAGCTTTCCTTAACCAGGCTCCCCGGGTGCTGCTGAGTGCTTTCCTGATTTTTTGAAGGTTTTTTCCAGTTTGCCAATAGCTAATGACTATGGGCCTCTTGGTTTTTGCAGCAGTTCCTAGAAGTGGACTGTTGGGCTGAGGGTTGTGTAATACCCATGGCTCTCTGGAAAGGTCATCGTACAGTCTGTCCTTGCTATCAGCATTTGGCTTTATCTCATCTGCTGTGGGTAGTAGTATTTTCAGCATCTTTCCTGATTGAATCAGATTAAGTGGTATCTCATTGTTTGCCAGCATTTCTTTGATTCCAGAGTAGGGTCATTTTCTTGGTGCTAACTGGCAAGGCCAGAGGTTGGGGTGCACACTCAGAAATCAATTGTTTCTTTCCTTACCAGCATGTCTGTACTTCATATGCAAAGCTTTGGAGAAGGACTGTCGGTACAGCAAAGGACTGGTTCTCAAGGAAAAGATCTTTGAAGAACAGCCCTGTCTCCGGAAGGACTCCCTCCGAATGTTCCTTAAATGGTGGGTCCTACCTCTTTCTATGCTGGTTCTGCACTCCCCTCTCCCCCAACGTGTGTGGCTGGTGGATATAAGGAGGCTTGTGTACCTCCTCCTTTCAGGTCCTGACTTCCTGGCAGTTGAGCCCCTGCACTTCATCCCTTGCTGCACCCCCTCACCTGGCTTTGATCCTGCTTTGCCTATTAATCGCCTGTGTACCTAATCATGGTGGTGCCTCCTTGGCTCTCTGCTACCCACCTTTCCCTCCACCCTGCCGGCTCTTGGCATTCACCAGCTCTCCTCTGGGTGCTTGTGGCAGCTGACAGGCCACCTTGTCTGCCCACCACCCACTGTTTCCCTTTCCAGGGCTTTGTTTCCACATGTTTCCCAAGTTCAGTGTTCCTGATATGACTTTGACACCACTGCCTTGCCTCCAAGACAGAGCTCATGCTCAGAGCATCACCTAGGAGATCCTTTACAGTTTGACCCCTTTAGTTCTTCTCCTTGCCTCCTATTTCTCCCTGCCCCAGGAGAAGACTGCCATAGGTCCCCGACAGAGTCCAAGTTTGGCCCCATTGTGCATTGTCCTGTCCCTGTGCCCTGGCTCCCTCATGGCCTCACCTGGAAGGCCAGCCTCCCACCTCTCCACCTGTTGTGCCATTGCTCCTTTATGTTCCAGCTCCCAGGTCACCTCTGGGCAGCTTTCCAAACTCTGGCTGCCTCCTGCCCTCAACCTTCCAAATGAGCCAGCTCCTCCGTTCTCTGGTCCTTGGGCCCTGCAGCTCAGCTGGTGAGGGGTTAGTGGTTATTTATCTCTGTGTCTCTCCCTCTTAAGACTTTATTTCTTGTTCATATCTGTCCTAATGTGCTAACTGTCTTAAGAGAGAGAGAGGAAAGGGAAAAATAAATCCATAAGCAAGTGGCTTTGTGGCAGAGGCCTGAGAGGGGTCAGAACGGCCAGGGCAGGAGGGCAGGTACTACCAGGCTGCCTCAGGTGGAGGTGTGTCTGTGTGAGGGCACCTGAGGCCTCAGAGCCCCTGTCCTTTCTGTGGTTTGGCTATACTTTGGCAAGCTTAGGTAGCCTGATGACTTTTGGGCTGGGCAGGATGGGAAAGTTACATTCTTTTACAATTCTCTATAGGTAATTGATAGCAAGGTTTTATTTTTCTGTGGCTTTTCTGACATTACTGTGATATTGTTAAACATATGAAAACCCTTAGCTCAATTTTGAATTGTAGAGGGAACAAAGGGTATTAGTCACTTCTATTGTATGTGGGTATTAAGAATGCTAATTACTGCCCTTAGAGGCCAGACTCAAGTGGTTATTTTATTTGTAGGAAGAATTAATACAGATTAAAGGGTATTAACTTAACTGCATCCTCGTCTGTAAAATTTCAGCCTCGGCTCCAGTTTGTAACATTGTAATTTCTGTCTTTCTTACATGGTTTAGTGACATGTCAATCCACGATGTGTCAGTAAGTGCAGCTGAGACGCAGGCCATTGTAGAGGAGGCCCTGGGGCTGCGGAAGAAGCGGCAAGCGCTGACCGTGAGGGCAAAGGAGCCAGACCTGAAGCTCGTGCAGCCCATCCCATTCTTCACGTAGGTTGTCCTGGTTCCTGGGGCTGCTGGGTCAGCCGGTGAGCCTTGCACAGGAGGGAGAGGCCCTGAGGCCTGCCCCGGGGCTGACGGTGTGAGTGGGGTCCTGGTGCATACCAGGAAGACACCTAGAGGTACGCACATACTTTTTGGCTGCCAAGAGGCAGGCCAAGCCTCTCCCAAGTACGCCCAGTTGAAATCTCTCTTTGCCCTTGCCATTCTTGATGCCAGCCACCTGCCACATCCCTGCGTGCCCCCTCTCGGTCTGCCCTTCCGAGAGGGGAAGAGGAAAGTAACATTTGCCAGGCACTGGACTGGCGGAAATGGGGTTTAGAGCAGGCGGATGGTGAATGGAGAGTCTGGAGTTGATCCCAGGTGTGGGTTCCATGGCTCTTGAGCTCCTGCTGTCCCTCCAGGGTCACACAGGGTGCCCTGGAGGATGGGCCTCCGCATAGCCCTTGTGAGTTCCACAGTGTATGAGAGGCCCTTCAGGGAAGGGAAAACTGGTATTGGCAGCCTCCCACAGTTGGGGTCATTCAGCCCCTTAGTGAGATCTGGTGTGTAGTTTTTGTTTTTGAAATTCTGACTTTGAGTCCTGAATCTTTGAATTTAGCATGCCTTGATAGCAATGTTCTCATACTCAGAGATGTCCCATCGTGGTCTATGGCTCCCACGCTGGATCAGACAGACCTGGGGCCAGTATTGGCACCCCTAAGTGGATGACCTTGGGATGCTATATGCCACTCCCTAAAAGCAGGGAGAGCAATCCTCTCTTACAGAGTATTTGTGATAGTGAAATAGAACAGCTGGGGGCCAGCACAGAACAGCATTTCTGCACCCACTCAGGAGGGGCTGGCTTTGATCCATGGTACAGCTGCCTGTGTGTTTCCACATGTGGAGTGTCCCAGGAATGTCTTCCCGTCCAGACCCTGGTCAGGAAGTTGGGGCTGCTCTCAGACTTTTGTCAGATACCCTTCCCATTATTTTGTCAGATGGGTCAGAAGCCCCATCCTGTCTGAATGTGGGCTCCCTAGCCGAGATTTTGGGAGTTTGGGAAGAACCCTGAGTTCCTCCCTGTTACAGTGAAGGAAGGGGAAGGCCTGAGAACACTGGAGATGGCTGGAGAGGATCCTGGCGATAGGACTAGAGAAGCTGTGAACTGGTGTCATGGTTGCCCTTGTGCTGGGGGAAGGCCAAAGGGAAGCATGAGGGAGGTGAGCTTGGCTGGAGGAAACCCTGCTTGGGAGTGAAGTCTGCGACTGGGTTATAGAGGAAGAGCGTGGAGTCCTCTGGGAGGGAAGGGTCAGGCTTTTAAAATAACCACAGTTTATTGTAGGGCTTGGCATACTTGTCCCACAGGTAACCAGGTGGTAAATGCTTTAGGCTTTGTGGGCCAGGTACCATCTCTGTTGTGTATTCTCCTGGGGTGGGGGGGGGGGAGTGTGTTTGGGGTGGGGGTTTGTGTGTAACAATCCTTTAGTTGGCTCTTATCTTGTGGGCTGTATAAAACAGGCTGTGGGCCACAGTTTGCCACCCCTTGGTCTATTCAGTGCCCATTAGACAAGGCACGAGTAAATGAAATTGTGTACTTAAGGCATTAGACATAACCCAGCTATGAGCAAATTCTTCCCCGTGTGCATGTAGCCTTTACTGAAGACAGAGAAAGAACAGGTAGGAGATCCCTTTCAGGAAATGAAAACTTCCATTTGCATTCTTTCCTCAGCATTTACTGGATGCCAGCTTCATGCCAGGCACTGTGCCCTGTGTTGGGGACTCAGCATGGTGGGTACGGTCCCTCTCTGGGGGTGATCTGAGGGGTAGTCAGTCACCTGGAAGAAAAGGCACATGTCCCAAGCTGATGAGCCCTTTGAGGAAAGGAGCACAGCACCTTTCAGGGAGCTCATAATGGGGTCTGCACTGCTTTGGGGGTCAGGGAAGGCTTAGGTACTGGAGCTAGCGTCTGACAGAGGAGTGGCATTGACCAGGCAGAGAGGCTGCGGTGGGGGGTGAGGGCCTCATTTTGGGATAGAGAGAAGCCTGTGCAAAGGTCTTGTGGTATGCAAGGATCTGATTTTTTTTGCAGAACTGAAAGCAGGCTAGCATGGTGGGACGGTGGGGGTGAGGGTGGGGTGGGAGGTGAGACCAGGCCAGTTGGCAAGGTCAGGCATGTATTACAATGAGGCTGAGGGTGTGGTTTTTGTCCTGAGAGCATGGGAAGCCATTCAGAGATGGACGGATATATCATACCACACCATATCATACCACAGCATACCATATAACACAACATAAAACATGAAACAAGAGACTCTACAACATAAGATGCCGTACCACAATAAAACACACATGACATAAATATCACAAGGCGTACAACATAGCCGTGGTCTTGGCATATGGGGACTCACATGATTTGACTTTGTAGGGAAGGAGCTTTTGAAGAGAGTCGGTTTTCATGCCTGCCTGGTGGAGTCTGAGGGGGCCTGAGGCTGAGTTCAGGCCTTGTGCCAGGGCGAGGGGAGGAGGCTGTGGGCCCTGCTCCTGCTTGGTCTGTTCCACCTCAGTGTGTTAGACGCAGGATTTTGTCCATAACTGTGATGACAAAACCCTGAGCCCTCCAGCCTGCCCTCATGGGGATGGTAGCCATCGGGCCATCAGTGCTGCCTCTCCACAGGCCAGCTGGCCCTGGGCTTGGAGCACCCAGTGCTGGGTGCTGACCAGGTGTGGTGACCCTCTCCTTGCAGCTGGAAGTGCCTGGGAGAGAGTCTGCTGGCCATGTACAACCACCTCACCACCTGTGAGCCCTTGCGGCCCAGCCTTGGCAAGAGAATTGACCTGTCCGACTACCAGGACCCTAGCCAGCCTCTGGTGTCTTCTGTGGTGGTGGCCCCTGTCAGCGTGATCCAGCCAAGCCCTGTCACCACCAACCCAGTTGTGGCTATGGCAGAACCTGTGCTCTCTTATGCCTCCGTGGCTGCGGCCAGCTTCCCACTGCACAGTCCCAGCCTGTTGGAGACCGGCGTCCCTACGGGTGAGGGGGTCTCCTGGGGTCAGTTTTTGGGGAGGCCCCATTTGCGGGGCAGGAGTGAGTGTTGGGGTGCCCTGGCCTCCCCAGAGGGATGGGTCTTGCTGATGATTCTGGCCCAGGGTTTAAGTGGGAGCCTCCCAGCTCTGCAGGAGAGGCTGAGTCTGCTCCCAGAGCTGGGGCTGGTCAGGGGTCGCTTCAGCAATGAGGCCCCCAAGGGACTGGGGTTGGAGCTCAGAAGCACAGCTTCTTGGGACTCCTAAACTCCTGGCTGCTAAGTCCTGGTGGAAGGGTTGCTCTTCTCGCTGGTACCTGGGGAGCTGGCGGGGCCCCCTACTGGTCCTGTCCTCCTGCTGGCCATGCCCTGTAGCACCGCATTGTTGTGCACCGACACTGGAGTGTTTGACCTTGAGAAAGTCAGCAGAGTTACCACTATATGTGGTAGTATAGTTTTTGGTGGTTTTATTGATTTTTATTATTAATGAAGTCGTAAAAAAAATTTCAGACAGCAGTTCCCAAGAATTTTCTTGATTTCTGTGTCCCTGAATAAAAGACTCTCTGGCCGTTAAACGAGTTTCTGAATGAACTTGTAGGTGATTGTTCTTTTTTTGCTTAACCATACATGACACTCCTCTGCTTTCTTGTAATTCTCATGATGCTCTTGCTCATGTCCTGTCATTGAATGCTCAGAAGGTGCTGGGTGGTGGGCAGAGTTAGTGTCACTGCCACTTGCTCTGTCATGTCCCAAGGACATGCACTGAGGCACCAGAGGCTCTCACAGCCAGCTGGCGGTGTTGGGAGGAGGGACTGCTGGAGACCTCAGTGTTCTGTAGCCAAGGAAAGTAATCTTCGGATCTGGCTTATGGGTTCTGGGAATTTGAACAAAGTGTGAGTCAAGTGTTTTGAGTTTGAAATTAACTTCCTCAGGACTCTTGTTAAAGAAAAGATGGGAGGTTTCTTGAACATCAGAGATGACCATGAAGCACGCTGGTAGAGTTAGAAGATTAGAGGCACTAATGTGCCTTTGTAGTGCATTTTCTGATCCCTGCCCCTTGTAAGATTTCAGTTTGCACTCTTTATGAAGGTGATGTTTCTGGGGGAGATAAATCCAAGAAAGGAGTGAAGCGGAAGAAGATTGCAGAAGAGAGTGGAGAGACAGCGAAGCGGCGGTCTGCCCGTGTCCGAAATACCAAGTGCAAGAAAGAAGAGAAGGTAGACTTCCAGGAGCTTCTGATGAAGTTCTTGCCATCCAGGTACCGTGCACACTTTTTCTCATTTGTGAAAACAAGCAAACCTGCAAACCTCCAGCCTATACCACCAATAAAGTTGCTCTTTCCATTGCCTCCCCCTCCTCTGGGCACTTCCTTTGTTCTCCTATAACATCTGTGCCAGTGTCCAAAGTGCAGATCTCAATAGATTGGGACTGTGGGTTTTTCTCACCTCTTTTCCCTCTGAACTTCCTGAAGGCAGGAACTATGACTTATACATCTTTTAGAGAACCAGATACTCCCTGGGCCCTCAGGAGATGGATGGATCACCGAGCTGGAGGCCACTCACTCATGTCCTCATGCACACATAGACACCCACTTGCTGGGAGACATAGGGCTGCTGCTTCTTGGGTGCAAGCTCTGGGAAACCCCACAAAAATTAGCACCCATTCCTCTTTCAGGAAGAGTGTGTATGCTTGGTTTCCCCAGGCTCAGTAGGGTTCCCTCGAATTCTGAGAAAGAGGACAGGCTCATAAATCTTCCCTTGCTTTCACCAATTCTTAGTGTTGTCAGAGAAGCCTTAAGGTAGGAGAAGGGTCCAGGCTGCCCCCAGCTGGGAGGGGCCTGGGTGCCTGTGCTCCTTAAGTCAGTTTTCACCAGTGCTCCTGCTTTCTGCCCTTGCTTCCCCAGCTCCTCCAGAGCCTCCGATTCCTGAACCCTCCTGGCCACTATGGTTTATGGCAGTGGTACGTGGGCTTTGTAATGCCTCCTTCCCTGTCCTTAGCTGAGTGGAGAGAGGAGTTCTGTTTCTGCTGCTCAATTATCTTGCTGCCGTCTGACATTTGGTGAACATGTTTCTTGTCTGCTGGGGCATTCTTTCCTATCCCCTGTATCTTTTAATCCCTTCACAGTTTCTGGAGTGGAGTTTAGAAGGTAAACGTGTGCATTTTTTCTTTTTTTAAGATTTTATTTACTGACAGAGAGAGAGGGAGGGAGGACAAGTCAAGGGAATGGCAGAGGGAGAGGGAGAAGCAGGCCCCTGGTTGCTGAGCAGGGACCCTGATGTGGGGCTTGATCCCAGGACACTGGGATCATGACCTGAGCCGAAGGCAGATGCTTAACCCACTGAGCCACCCAGGTGTCCCTTCAGTATGCGTCTTTAACCAAGAGTCCTCAGCTGGTGGTTTGGCCTTTGACCGTTTATTTTCAGGGGTGATAACATCCACGTGCAAGAGGAGGAGCCAGAAGCTTTAGGTGGATTGTGAATACATTTTGCTCCTTTGTTGCCTCTTTTTCTTTCTGGGGTGAAAGTGAAGTGCTTGGAAATCAGGTTTGTTCTCTGTAAGTGGAGGATGTGATTGGTGCTCTCTGCTAAATTCCTCTTCAGGGTTAGTGCCAGGAGCAGGTCTCCCTTCAGGAGAGCTGCAGGATGGGGCCATGGTTGATGATGCCAAGGGTCTCGGTGTTCCATTTCTCTATCTTCTGCTCAACCCTGATGAAAGGGTCTTACCCTCTTTTTTTTTTTTTTCCCTCCAAGATATTTCTTTATTTATTAGGGAGAGCAAGAGACCACAAGCAGGGGAAGTATCAGAGGGAGAGGGAGAAACAGGTCCCCATGTGGAGCTTGATCCCAGGATCCTGGGATCATGACCCAAGCCAAAGGCATACATTAACCTACTAAGCCATCCAGGTGCCCCTAAAATTTTTTTAAAAGTAATCTCTGAATCCAGTGTACGGCTTGAACTTACAGCCCTGAGATCAAGAGTTGCATGCTGTACCCACTGAGCTAGCTAGGCGCTGCTCTTGCCCTCTTTATGTGGAATATTTTCTATCTTCTTTATCTTTATTTTATTATTTTTTAAAGATTTTATTTGATTGAAAGAGATCACAAGTAGGCAGAGAGGCAGGCAGAGAGAGAGGGGAAGCAGGCTCCCTGCTGAGCAGAGAGCCCGATGCAGCGCTCAATCCCAGGATCCTGAGACCATGACCTGAGCCAAAGGCAGAGGCTTAGCCTACTGAGCCACGCAGGCACCCCTTTATTTTTACTTTAATTGTTGGTTTCCGTGTCTGCTTCTTTGAATGGCCACGTAGGAGCAACATGAGAGCAACATGAGAGCGTGCCCAGAGTAGTGACCCTGGGGGTGTGTGCATAAATAAATGAAGCTATCCAGTAGGGCCCTGTTTTATGTGTTTATGCCCCAGGGCTGCTTGGTTGAGGAGAAACTACTGGATGGCCAAAATGTGGTCCTTGGGAGGCGCTGAAAGAATCATCCTCCTCAGGCCCAGGGCTTTGTGGGGATCCACAGAGCCATGGAGGTCCCAAGCTCAGAAGGGCCTTCTTTGCCCCCATACTCCACTCACTCCACTTTCTCCCTGTTTGCTGGGCTCCCGTCAGTTCTTAGAACATTCCTGGTGCTCTTCTGGCCTGTGCCTCTCCACCTGTCCTTGTCCTGCTTCTTTGCATGGCCAGCCCCTTTTCCTCCTCCATTGTCAGCATGGACATTAATTCCCTCTGAGAGGCCTTCCTGATTCAGTTCTCCAAAGAATGTGCCCTGTGACCCTCTGTCTTAAGCACTCTGCGGTGGTTGGTCCTTATTTGCGCTCTTTGTTTCATGTTTCTGTTTATTGTCTTTTTCTCCCATTTAGAAGGTAAGCTTACTGTGGGCAAGGTTTGCCACACACACAGCTGAATTCCAGTTGAAGTCCTGTTGGTGGAATGAATGAATGAGTGAGGATATAGGTTAGATGCCAGCTCAGCAAGGTGTGGAAAGAGCAGAGCCTCCCAGAGGCCTGGATTTCGGACCCCTTCATCTCACTGATTGGCATCTTGTTCTGTCTTGCTCATTCATTTCTCTAATTGGAAGAATTCAAGTGCTCATGTCAGAATGTGTTGGTATGACTTTTGTGATTTTGGAGTGTTCCATGCAGGCTAAGAAAGCTGGACCCAGAAGAGGAAGATGACCCATTTAATACTTACGAAGTCCAGTCAGAAGCCAAACTCCAAAGCTTCCCGAGCATCGGGCCTCACCGACTGTCATACGACTCGGCTACGTTCATGGAATCTGGTAGGAATTGAGCAGCTTGATCATTCACTGTTGGGAATTCTTCTTCCCATTATCCTATAGCCTGCTTAGGTTTTCTTCTGGGAAATGGTTCTGGGGTGATCTTTAAAGCATGGTCATGGGTTTTCCTGGATTTGTCTTGGACCTGAGCAATGTAGTTGGTTGGGAGATCTGAAATGTCTAGGCTCATGCTTGACTGTGCTCTCTGAAGGGCATGTGCTTCAGGTGGAAGCTGGGGGCATGGCTTTGCAAGTCACGTGCACGTGACCCGGCTATTGAGTACACGTCTTGAGGCAGCACGTGCAGGTTGGCCCTTCAGTCCCTACATCAGACCTGGAGATTCAGAGCAGCTTGCTCACAGCTGGTGAGGGCTGGAGCCAGGCTTGGGGCCACCAGGGGAGCACCGCCCCTTGGGAGGCCACAGGCACTCTCCTGCGGCTGCCCTGCCTTTCTCTTCTCCCAGAGGAAACGGGAGACCCTGGTGTGGAAGGTCCTTCATTCTAGTCAGCCGTTTCTCCCTCCCCGGGCAGAGAAGCAGGACGTACATGCATTCCTGCTGGAGAACCTGACCAACGGGGGCATCCTGGAGCTGATGATGCACTACCTGAAGAGCATGGGCCACAAGTTCCTGCTGAGGTGGCCGCCAGGGCTGGCAGAGGTGGTGCTCAGTATCTATCACAGCTGGAGGAGGCACAGCACCAGCCTGCCCAACCCGCTGCTGAGGGACTGCAGCAACAAGCACATCAAGGTCAGGTGGGCGGGGGGCCTCTTCAGGTTTGGGGTCAGGGGTGGGCTCTGTGGGCATGGGGTTGCTGTCATGTTGAGCCTCTTTGGTTGCATCCATTTGTGGACCTAGAACCTGGGCCTCTGGGGAGTCATGGGAACTGGTTTATGTTTAAAGGTGTCCCTGGTGGCTGAGTGGAGGCTGCACTCGGAGGTGAGAGTGGGCATGGGGCTATTACAAGGCTGTTGCCGGGTGAGTGTCAGCAGTGGCAGTGGAGTGGAAGGTTCTGGAAGTACAGCCTATAGGATGAGCTGTAAGTAGAGGTGAGGGAATGAGATGGTGGACAGGGCTTCTAGGGCTGGCCCCGGCACAGGGGTTGGTTGGTTGTGCGGTGGCTACCGAGATGGAGGAGAGCCAGTGGAGAGAGTGGGTGAAAGTGAAACATTCGGCTGTGTTCCAGCTGCCAGGGAATGTTACCAAATTGTGTTTTCACGGGTGAGAAGATGGAAGTACAGAGGCTAAATAGGTTGCTTAGGGAAGTGGTGGGGCCCACTGTAAGTAGGGGGCTGACCCATGGTCAGCTTCCCCGCTGACTGCACTCTGCACCCTAAGCTCCTCCACTCAGAGCTTCTTGAGGCTCAAGGGAACACTGGATGCTCTGGACCCCTTCTCCTGTTACGGGGGAAGGCTGGATGCCTGGGAGGGTGCACTTGGAGCCTTTAGAGCCCATCGGGTTGGTCTTTCTGACTGGGGACACAGAAGGCAGAAGAGCTCAGGGGTTTGACAAGTCCTAAGGGCCATGTGAGCCCGTGCTCCCTCCACAGGGATAGCTCAGGGACTATGTCGTACCACCTGCTGCCCATTAGGCCTGTTCCCCAGGGGCAGTGTGGAGTGGCTGGAAGAGGTGAGGCTTTGGTCCCCAGATGAACCAGGTTGGTTATTTCTCAGCTTTGCCCACTTGGCAGGTGGCTCCTTGTTGCTGAACTTCAGCTTCCTTGTGGCTCTGGAGGTGATGCCTGACCCAGCTACTTTTGAGGCTTGAGTGCTGTAGTATGGTTGCAGCATCTGGCCTGACATTTGGCAGGTGACAGAGCTGCCCCTTCTGTAGGGCACTCCCTTAGAACTGAAGACAGGTCTCTGGCTCCTCCCAAGTCTGTGCCAATATAGATCCATGTGCCTCTTTTTATGTCCTGGCAAGTAGCATTGATTATAAAATGGAAAGTAGGTTGAAGAAAGAATTAATGTTTATCAAAGTAAGTTTTAGTTTCATTTCATCCCATGCCTCACCCTTTGGTGCCTCTTTATGACTTCATTCCTGACCTTCTGGTGCCTGTCCTGCAGGATATGATGGTGATGTCTCTCTCCTGCATGGAGCTCCAGCTAGACCAGTGGCTGCTGACCAAGGGCAGAAGTTCTGCAGGTAGGAGGCATTCTATATTCTGTGATAGGAGTAATTTTCCCAACCCTCAGCAGCCAGGAGGAAACGGGAGTGGGAGGCTGAGTCATGGAATTCAGAGTTCCATCTGCAGTGGGCACATTTCCTGGGTTGATTTGTTGGACTAGGGAAAATCCAGGGTCCTCGAGAAATCCTTTGAATGCTCAAGAAGTAGTTACAGCTGAGCCCCCAGAGGGAGCCACCTGCCTGCTTTTTCTGTTATTCAGAATTGAAGGAAGTAAGATCTCAGATTTCTCAAGTCATCACCTGACACTTTATGTGTCCCAATCATTTTTCTAGATGATGTGTATCATTCTGACTTTTAAACACTATTTGGTGAACAAAGTTCAGTAAGTCAAATGAGGGCCCTTGGGGTCTCTCCATCTCTGTCTGGCTTGTCTGATTTCTCTGATGCTGGCCACTTGAGGGGCTGTAAGACTCCAAAGTGCTCCTGGACACTAAAGCAGGTGTGGTGGGGGCTAAGGGCAAGCTCTAGGGAGCAGAAGGGTGTCTGGAACGTTCACATGAAGTTGACTTGTGGCCTGAATGGTTTACAGTGTCTCCTCGGAACTGCCCTGCTGGTGTGGTGAATGGCAGGTTTGGGCCTGATTTCCCAGGAACCCACTTCCTGGGGGACCTCCTGCAGCTGTCATTTGCCTCATCCCAGCGGGACCTGTTTGAGGATGGCTGGCTGGAGTTTGTGGTCCGCGTTTATTGGTTGAAGTCTCGGTTCCTGGCACTGCAGGTTGGTTCTGTGGTTGGTTCCCGGGCCCCAAAACTGGGGGAAGAGAGCTGGATGTACTCTGGAGAATACGTGTGCAGGTGCACATATGGCTCCTGCCTGGCGCAGGGCTCAGGAGGAGGAAGTGGGATGTGGTGGGGAAGCTTGAGATCTCAGGTAACCCAGGATGGCCCCCAGTTTGTCCAGCATATCAGCATGACCACAGAACTCTGGAAGGGATCTCCTGTGCACCCTGTAGGCCTCCACACTCAGGATTGCCTTGGGTTCTTGAATCCTTTGCCTTTGTTTTCCTGAGAGCCCCTAAATGAGTGCACAGATGGATGCAGAGTTTTCTAGAAGGGAAAACCACTTATCTTGCATGACTTCTCAGAAGGCTTCCCCTCAGAGCCTGCTCTAGATGGCCAGAGTGGACTAGCCATCACCTCACATGGTGGTGCCTAGTACACTGTGGTGGAATGAGTAAGATTGTCATAGTCGGCTCTGGAATTAGGACAGTCCTAGCTGCTAATCCTGGCTCAGCTATTTTTTTGCTCATGATCTTGAACTTCCTCAAGTGTCCTCAGTGTCTTCATCTACAACATAGGGTTAATGATATCTTCCCTTAGAACTGTGGTATGAAGTAGTCATTCATTTGTCCAACAAATACTTGTTGAGCTCCAGCTGTGTCCAGGAACCCTTTTAGAGGGTGTAGCAGTCTCTGGACAAAACCACCCTCCTGGTGCCTGCAGTCTAGGGGGATCAGGGAGGTAAGGCACCTGGCACAGCACAGGGAGTTTCCTTCCTACTGTTCCTGACCTTTGACTGCTTTTCCTCTGACCAGGGAGACATGGAGCAGGCCCTGGAGAACTATGACATCTGCACAGAACTTCTCCAAAGCTCCACTGCCATCCAGGCTGAGGCAGGGACTGAGCAAAGAGACATCGTCATTCGCCTGCCCAATCTCTACAATGATTCTGTTGTTTCCTTGGAGGAGGTGAGTGGGAGTTACTTAACGGTGTTTTCTTGGTCAAAGATTTATTTTGGATTGGCCAAGTTAGACTAGGCCTGCCACGTCCCCGTGGAGCAAGAGAGCAGCCCAGGCGCTGAGCAGGGCTCCTACCTCTCAGGGGAGGATGAAGGAGCCTGGGAGAGGCAGCTCTCACGCTCCCCGCCCCACCCCCCCAAACACACACTGAGGAAAAGCCCGTTCAGGCGGCAGGGGGCAGGGATGGAGGGAGGCCTTCGGCAAGATCTGGAATGATCATTGCTCAGCTCTCTGGGCCACGTGCTGCAGGAGCTCTACGGGATTAGAGGGAAACTGCTGTAGAAGCCTGCAATGCTGGTCTGGCTGTGGGTTGGGTCAGTAGTATGGGGCATGTATGTCAGGCTCTGTCTGTTTCTGATCCTGTTCTTACTGTGCAGCCTCAGACCCTGCCCAGTTCTACAGCTGTGACATGTCCACTTCAGCTGACTGTCCTTCAGACTCTTACAGAATTCTCTGGGCAAGGCCAAGTGCAGTGCCCCCTGCTGCCTGCATTCTGGGGGAAACAGCAGAACTCTTGCGAGGAGAGAGTTCTGTGGGTCAATGCTGTGTCTCAGCTTCTGGACCAGGGCTCCCCTAAGTCTCCAGTGGCCTCTGGTTCCTCAGTTCCAGGAGTCTGGTTTGCTGTCCAACTATTGTGGCAGAGAATTATCTGGAACTTCTCTGCTTCCGGGGTAGTTTTTGTATTTTGCTATTTTTTTAAGGTATTTAATCTCTATACCCAAGGTGGGGCTCAAACTCATGACCCTGAGATTAAGAGTTTCATGTTCCTCTGACTGTGCCAGGCAGGCACCCCACTTTTTGCTTTGTTTTTAAAAGAATTGAGTGCCTTGACCTTAATAGAGGTCCTTTTTTTTTTTTTAAGATTTCATTTTTTATTTATTTGATAGAGCATGCGCACAAGCGAGAGTGGCAGGGAGAGGGAGAGTGAGAAGCACTCTAATGACTGAGCTGCCCAGACACCCCAATAGAAGTACTTTTTATAAAGCTATTATTTAATGTAAATGTTGGTGTACTAACAGAGTCTACTTTCGTACTCCTCATCTGGGTCTAGGGAGTGCAGACATTGGCCAGATTCAGAGAGGATGTGAGGGGTTTGTCATTGGGCAGCATGTCTGGGCTTTTTCCAGATTGACAAGAACCTGAAGTCACTGGAGCGGTGCCAGTCCCTGGAGGAGATTCAGCGGCTCTATGAGGCTGGGGACTATAAGGCCGTCGTGCATCTGCTTCGCCCCACCTTGTGTACCAGTGGTTTTGACCGGGCTAAACACCTGGAGTTTATGACTTCTATTCCAGAGAGGCCAGCCCAGCTGCTGCTGCTGCAGGTGTGTGCTGCCCACGGTCTCCCTTGCCCTGACCTCGTACCTTCTTTGCTTGGTTGTGGGTTTCTTCTCTGGAGGCTTTGAGGTGGCCCTCAAGGACATGCACCTTGGAGAGAAAAGCAGGAGTAAAAACTGCTGACTGGCACCCAGGAAGATGCTAATTAGAACACGTGGTCAAGACTAGGGGAAAGCTGGAACGTAGGAGAGCAGGTTCCAGGGTTCTGTGTGGCTCAAGACAAGTCCATGCTTGAATTGGAACATCTGCCTGGCAAATGAGGAAGGGAGACTAGTCAGCATGGCACCCAGCAATCCACCTGCTTGTTCATCTGCCTTTTTGTATTACCTTTGGAATTAAGTTTTGAGTAGATGTTAAAATGGACAAACTATACAGTATAGTCAAGACCAAATAAATACCCGTGTAGAGTCACATGATTGATAAAAAAAAGAACACCACTGTGGTGTTTGAAGCCATGTGTCCTCTCGACTCCCTCTGTGTCTGCCTTCTTCAGGAGGTAAACACTGAACACGGGGCATCAGGATCTGCTTGGTGCCATTCAGTTACTCAGTCTCTCTGTGCCTTGGTTCCCCATCTCTAGAATGGAGACGACCGCTGTGCATCCCTTAGCGGCCTGCTGTAGGGGTTATACAAGTTAGTGGTGTTGGCACCATGCCTGGCATGTAGCAAGCGCCATGTGAGTAGGTGCTGGCTCGCACCAGTGCCACCATCTTTGGAAGCGTGGGGTTGGATGATAAACATGGATGGTGATAAACACGATGTGCTTAGGGGCATTGTGGGGTCTGGTGTCCTGTCTCTTATGGTTTACATGCTAATCATTTCTTACTGTGATTATTTGTTATCTTATTGGGTCCTTCCCCTTCAATTTGGAAAGAGAACCAATCTTCTTCCAGGCTTTTTTCTCCCATTATGTGAGACTTTTCAATTAACTTTCTTAAATTGGAAAATAGTTAAGAGGTGTGGCTATAGGAGCAAATGGAGGCATCTCCATCCTGGTACATGGGGAGGAGAGAGTTGGTTCTGGGAAGGAAGGGAGAGTGGGAGACAGGAAGGGGGAGGTTCCAGTTCTTGGAAGAGGAGGGTCAGGCTGGCCTGTGCTGAGATCAAGAGATGAGATGTGTCTGACCCCAGTTGCCATGGCAGACTTGCAGGGGTGGGTGGCGGGGAATGAAGGAGTGTCCAGCATGGCTGCATATGAGAGGTATGGCTGGGTGTACCAGGGAGGCCATTAGGTGGGGAGAAGATGCCCCCACTGTGCCTATTAAGATGGCCCAGTATTCAGATGTCAGTCTGCTGCTGTTGTCCAGAACCCCTGAGTGTGGCAAGGTGCTCTCCTGGTGGGTTGGATGGGCATTGAGTAGTACTTGAGAGGTGTGTGGTGAGGCCTGGGCCAAGTGCTGTGAAAGGACATGGTTTTTATTTTGAGGATAAGTGACTTGATTTTTCCTCAATTTTCCATTGAGGGGATGTGTTTTCTTACTGATTTTGAGTAATCTTTGTATTTTAAAGTTATTAATCTTTTTCTCTTCAAAAGTTGCAAATATTTTTCCCAGTGTGCTTTTAAATTGTGACTTTTTTTTGACATATAAGAGTTTTGAATTTTATCTTGTCAAATCTTTTGATATTTTTAAAGGTTTGTGATTTTGTTCATTATGCTTACGTAGCCTTTCCAAGACCGAGAGAATATTCGTCTACTCATTCCACATAGATGGATTGAGTTCCTGTAGTGTGCCTGGCATTGGACAGGGGAGAGAGGCCCCCTTTGGCCAAATCTCTATTTTAGAAAGGGAGGCAGACAAGAAGCATGTCAACAAGTAGATAAAAACTGTATTTGCCTTTGTTTTCTTCTAGTGGTGTTAGTTTTGCATTTATTGTGCTTGGTCTAGCTTTTATGGAATTTGTCTGTGGAGGGGGTCTAATTTGGAATCTTCTAGCAGTATGATGGCTCTCTGTCCCTATTTAGGCAAACTGCTTTGAATGTTCTTCAATATAATTGTGTAGTTTTTTTCTGGTTGAATTGATTCTAAGTTCTTGATATTTTTGTTTGCGACTTTGAGCAAGATCTTTTTGTTGGTCGTTATGTTTTCTAGCTATACATTTCTGGTTTATAGGAACCCTATCAATATTTGCATGTGTATTTGCAATCTAGCCACTTTGCTGCATTCCCATTCTTTCTGATAGTTTCTCTTTGTTTGGGGTAGACGATGATGTTGCCCACAGTCAGCGACAGTTTGGTCTCCTCATTTGTTGGCAGTTATTCTTGTGCATTTGAGCTCTTTCTAGCCTTGAGCACTGGGGATTATGTCCCATTAGAGCACTGCTGGTGGGTCCTTGTCTTGTCCCTGACTTTCTTGGCAATGCTAGCTGCACTCCCAGGTCTGTCATCTTTATCTTGCTACACAATAAGCCCCTGCCCCTTGCGTGATTGGTGTTTGATCAGGAGGGGTCGGCGTGGGCCTTTGGGTTCGTCTGTGCTTCTAGGCTCCTTCATGCCTCAGGCCTCCTGCTAGAGAGTGTTGGCTTTTTCTAAAGAAACACAGGCCCCGTTTTCCTGGAAATTAGAGGTTTTAAATTGGGGGTGGTTTTGATCTGTGTTCAGACATTGCAGCACATCCCAAAGGCAGTTTTAGGCACCCCTGTCTGCGTCAGCTCAGAGAGTGCAGCTGTGCCTGTTGTGTGGAGCTGCTGCCAGGCGTTGGCTGCAGCGAGGTCAGAGCCTCATGGGGCTCTGGGCAGCAGTGCTCCCTGCTGGTCTAACAGGCCACCTGCCAGATCTGCCAGTTCACAGTCAGGCCGAGCTTCCCCACATAGCAGCATGGTGATGAAAGTGGCTGAGACTGAGGGCCTTAAGTGGGCTATGTTCTAGAGCAAAAGGAAAGGGAGCTGCACAAAAAGCGATGGCTCCCAAAGAGGAGAATTTAAAATAGTGTGGCATACTGAGAGCTCCTGCACGTGCCGAGGTGCGGCGCTAAGTGTGCTAGGGACGGCAGCTCATTTCCTGCTCCCGGTGCCTTTTCCACCTGGGCACCTGGGTAAGGCGGGCCTCTCAGAACCAAGACCTCAGCGCTGCCTGGCTGCTTGCCTCTGCTCTGGCCTTGCTCAGACTCTCCTCCACAGAGAGAGTCCCTCCCTGGGAGCCTGCCCCCCCTGCTGAAACTGTTCCAGAGCCATGGCACCAGATGAGTGTGTGACTAGGTGGCCTGGGACACGGTGGCTCAGGATGAGAGCTGACAGAGGTGCTGGAGTCACTCAGTCTCACCTTGGCTGTTCGCCAGCTCTGTGGTCTCCTCCATGTCCCAACTTTATAAATGAGGAAGCAGAGGTGCAGAGGTCAAGCCCCTTTCTGAAAACCCCCTGACTGGCACCTGCCGTGCTGTGATTGCCCTCACAGATGCCTCAAGGTCTGTGTAAAGCCTCCACTTCCTCTCTTTTTGGACTGCCCTCGTGTCTTTTCCCCAGCTACCTGCCCCTCAGTCCTGAGGACCAGGCATGGAGAGCACCATTGCAGTCCTCTCATGGTATGCCCTCCTCCTTCTCTTCTTTCTTGCCCCTACCCATGCTCAGGATTCCTTGCTCCGGCTAAAGGACCACCGGCAGTGTTTCGAGTGCTCCGATGTGGCTTTGCATGAGGCTGTCCAGCAGATGGTGAATGCGAGTGAGTCTGCAGCCAAGGAGGAGTGGGTGGCCACGGTGACCCAGCTGCTGCTGGGCATTGAGCAGGCGCTCTCGGCTGACAGCAGCGGCAGCATCCTAAAGGAATCGTCTTCCTCCACTGGCCTCACCCGACTTACCAACAACCTCATCCAGGTAACCCACCACTCCTTCCTGCAGACATGCCCTTTCTTCATAGCTAACCGGATTTCCTGCAAGCTAGGCACCCCAAGGGGATGCGTTGGCTGCTCTGGCTGTAGGAAGTGGGCACTGCAGGTGGCGGGTCACCATGCGCTGCCTACACACCTGCCTGGGGCTGGCTGGGTCTAGGGGTGGAGATTGCTGAGCACTGGGCACCACAGGGTTCTTCTAGACCCCCCATCTCCAAGGGCTGGAATTAGGCTCAGGGCAGGAGGCCCTGACGTGTGTGCAGTGAGCAGGAGGTGGAGCTGGGGCTGGTACCCCAGGCCCTTGTTCTCCTCACCAGGGCTCTCCACCACCACACATCATCCTGGCTCTCATACGTAAGGGGTGGTCACCACACTCTGTTGTCCAGTGGGCTTCATAGCAGGGAACCTTCCTTAAGTTCTTTCTCCTGACAATAACTACTCAGGCTGTCAACAGGTCCTGCCAAATCCCCATCCTTAACGTCCCCATTCTTTGTTTCTCCTCTCTGTGTGTAGTGCTCTGCCTTAGCTCAGGCCACTGCTGTCTCTTCTTTGAACTGTGGCGGCTTACTCCCCACAGTCCTCCTGTGGAAATATCAGTGTACTTTTCCTTCTCTTCAACCCACCATAGATGGATTACCCATCACCCAAAGTGCATGACTTCAAGCCTAGCCTCCTTTACTCATCTTTTGCTTCCTTGGCTGCTTCTGGGCCTCTGCCTGCACGCCTGTCCTCTGCTACCAACTCCTGCTCTCTTCAGTACTGGTTCCACCGCAGCTACTCAACTGGAGTGTCACCTCTGTTCCAGAAAACCTCAGGGTTCTCCTCTGTCCCCACCCCCTCCTCTGAGACCCTACTGTGACCCTCATTTGCCTTAAATGCAGCGACCATACTGATTCTGATTCCCAATTTTTTTAAAAAAAGATTTTATTTATTATTTATTTGAGAGAGAGAGAGAGAGCAAGCATGCATGCAAGCAGAGGGAGAAGCAGAGGGAGAGGGACAGATAAGCGGACTCCACGCTGAGTGTGCAGCCCACTGTGAGGCTCAATCTCACGACCCTGAGACCACAACCTGAGCCAAAATCAAGAGTCAGCCACCTAACCAGCTGAGCTACCCAGGCACCCCTGATTCTTAACTCTTGAGTGGCTTGTCTGTGCCTCTCTTCCTGCTGCTCTCTTCCTGCTGTCAACTTGCCCTGCCCCACTCACCTCTATAACCCTTATATCGGGCTTGGGCCCAGCACATGGTAGATGCTGAGTGCATCAGGAGCTGCACGTGACATGAGGGAGGATTGTCAGAGCTGGCTCCTCTGATGCCTGAGCTTAACTCTGTTGTTGGGCACCCTGGGACTCTGATGACGTGCTAGAATGGTTCTAGGTCCATGTCCCCACCTCTGCCCTGACAAGTCATCCCAGAGGGTGGAAGGGACAGCTGGCTTGACTGTGACACCCATATTCTTCTCCCTCTCCCAGGTCATCGATTGCAGCATGGCTGTGCAGGAGGAGCCCAAGGAGCCCCATGTCTCTTCAGTGCTGCCCTGGATCATCTTGCACCGGGTCATCTGGCAGGAGGAGGACACCTTCCACTCCATCTGCCACCAGCAGCAGCTCCAGAACCCGGCAGATGAAGGTGCCAGGGAGTGGGTCTGGGTGGGGCTAGGCCCTGACAGCCCTGTCCAGGTGCTGAGTGGACTTAGGACTCAGTCAACAGGATTTTGTGTGGTGCTCAGAAGAAGCAGAAGCTCCTTCAGGGAGTTCATTGTGCAGTGAGGTCAAGAGGCAGTGGGTGTGTGCTATTTCATGTCTGGTGCCGGTGGCAGCACAGAATGATAGCACGGTGAGTGCTTACAAGGAGTGCTGATGCTGCTCTGGGCAGTCTCACGCTTGCTTCCCCAAGGCAGCCCTGTGAGAGGGGCAGCCACACACTAGCCCTTACACTTAATCACTGTGCTCTGGCCCCTGCTGGTGTGAGCCCGTCAGGGCGGGAGTGTGGGCAGCTGGCGGGATGTAAGGAGGGAGCACAGGTTCCACATCCCAAATGTCACATCTTGGCTGTGTGAACTTGGGCAAGTCATACAACCTCTCAGCCTCTATTCCCCAGGTACCTGCTGGGAATATGGTACCTATCTCAGAGGGTTGTTCTGAGGACAAAATGAAATAATAAAGCTATCATTTGTCAAATCAGTGCCTGGCACATGGGGTTGCTAAATGATGAGTAGTTAAGAACAAGGAGCTGAAAAGGGCAAGCCCAGGACTCTTCATGAAGGTGGTACTTGAGCCAGGTCAGTGCAGTGGTGGGAAATTCAGTGAACTGAAGAATTAACAATAGCAGCTAATGACATTTAAACAAGTTTCCCTATCATTCTACTATGTGGTAGAATTTTCTTGCATTTTTTGTCTAGATTTGGCCAATGACACAAAATTTTTATATAGCTGAGATTTTAGTATACATATTTATGTATTCAACTAAACTTCAGATTAAATTAATTGGGGATTTTTCCTCAGTGATTTGAAAAATCAAAAAAGTGGAAAATAAAGTAAGTCATCCCTATTCCAATGACCTAGCGAAGGCCAGAGTTAACATGTGGTTTGTTTCCTTCCATTCATTCTCTCTAAGTTCTGTAACTCCCCCAATTCTTGTCAACTGCTCACTGCATGTCAGACTTCTGGGAATAAGGCACTTTACTCTGACAGATTTGGGTGGGAGGAGACAAACCAGAATACCCACAATGCCAAGCCAGTGTGGCCTGCTGAAAGAAGGGTGCCTCAAGCTGCCGGGGTGGGGTTGGGGGGCAAGTTTGAGAGAAGGTTTGAGAGAAGAGCAGGGACAGAGGAAGACACTGGAGAAATGGAGCAGTGTGAGCAGGGATGCAGGAGAGCTGGGCCATGTGGGTTGGACACGGGAAGGGCCAGACTGAGAAAGGCTTTCAGGTCCTATTTTATGAAGCTGTTTCGGTTTTGCTCTGTGGTTTTTGTAATGCTGTTGAGAGGTGTCCTGCTTTACTGAGCCATTCCCCCCGCTGACCCCTCAGGATGCCTGCAACATATCTCTCTTATAGGTCACACTTGAGTGAACCTCATGTATACCTTTTTGCTTCTGCCTAATTGATTTTTTGGATAAATTTCTAGGATGAGTATCTTCTGAGCTCATGACAAGTGGTACCTTTTTATTTTCCAGAAAGGTTTTAATGGTGAAAAAAACAATTAAGGTTTATGACTATGTCTATTGTTTTTCTTATAATACAAAAGACTCCTGAATTGAGAGTATCCTTTCCCCTGTGATTAATTTTGCAAACAAAATACAGTTTATAAAAAATGTGCTGGTAAGCAAACAAGGAAAGGGGGATGGTGGAATGCCATCAACTTGAGAGGATAGGCCAAGGGAAAGAATCCAAGATTCTGGTAGACGGGCAGCAGGTGTGGTTCCTGTCCCCTCCTCTCCCACTGGTAAGAAAGCTGAGGGAAGTTGGGAATTTGGCAAAATCCTGGGAAATATTATTAATGTCCTCTCATTTGTAGACAGCAGGCTAGCGGGGAAGCCCCTCCATATCACCCTGGGCTTGGCGGAGACAGGAAGGGCTCCTGGGCCCTGCCACCTTCCAGTGACCAGACCTCACTGAGGGAAGGGGTCCAGGGATGAAGCACATTACTGGCTGGGTGGTGAGAGGCCTGGTGTAGAGTAGAACATTGTCATATTGAGTTCTCTGAGCCAGTTCATTGGGAATCACTACTTGCTAACGGCAGAGGAAGAAGGATACAGCACAGGGAAGTTGATCTGTGCTTCAGGTCTGACCCAGGCCTTGTCTGGCCTGGCAGGCAGCTCTGGAGCCAGAGGAGCCCATCAGAGCTGTCATCCCATGTTGGCCTCAAGTAGCCGGTCTTTAGACTCCCATCTTGCTCAGTCACTGCACAGGGACTCCCACAGGAAGTGCATGGCCTTGGGTGAGGTGCATCTCTGCAGCTACAGAAGACCCTGAAGGAGCTGACAGCTGGGACTATCTGCTGCTGCACTCTTCTCAGTGGGTAGCCAGTCCTACCTTAAAGGGCATCTCCAAGAGAAGATAAAATCCTCGCTGGGGAGCGAGGACTGTGTGTGGCCCCTAGCCCAGTGTGATCTCCCCTTTAACTCCGCAGACAGCTTACAGAAAAGTGGATTGAGAGCAGCACCTACTTTAAAATTATGGCTTTAAGGAAAGGGTAAATTGACCTTATATTTGGGAGAGTGCCCCAGAAAATTCACTGGTGATATGTTAGAGTACTTAAGCATAGTATGGAGGAAGTGCTGGGGTAGAGAGAAGTGACATGGCAAGTGTGCTGGCAGATTGTAGCCCACCCCCGATCCTGTGTGGGGGATGAAAAAGAAATAGATGAGCTCAGACAGGAAGAAAACTTACACCAAGGAACAGAGTCGGGGCCCTGTAATGATTTGCACAAGAAATCACTTATGACAAAATTTAAATGAATAAGTAGAATGAAATGAAAAGGAAAGTCGCAAAACTAAGGGAAAACATTGCAAACCAAGCCTCACCAATATAAACGAATAATCCAGACTGCGAGGAGCAGAATGAGTTTGGCTAGAACCAGGGATACAAATCAGAGCTAAAAACGTTGACAAGAAGGATGGGTATGGGAAACAGGTGGTCCTTTTTGAGGGTAGATTGTGCTTCTGATGGAAAGACTCTAAAAGTGAAACAGGACAAGCAGCCAACCCGCTGTCAAACACAGGAATAACATTAATTTCTCTGTAATAAAAACAATGTGCAGATTCAAAGTGTTCAGTGTATATCGTGAAAAATTGATACATAGCAAGGTACATCCAGGTTAAGGATCTGCTTTAAAAAATAAAGATATTTTAGATTTCTAAACTGAAAAAGCAATTTGTCTTCACAGGATAAACATGAGATTCATTTCAGATTTCTCCCTAGCTGCATTCAGGGCATTTGAGGTGCTATTGAAAAGTCTACACTGTTCTCCAGGAAAGATGGTGCAAGCTAGGACATCTGGCCAAGTTGTTTGTCATTAATAGCAGCAACAGACATTTATAAACAGGGATTCCAGCTTCTGTGGGTGCTTCTAAAAACACCTCTGGAGGGTAAAGTCAGTAAACCAACATGAGTCAGAATGAAATTTGTCAGGAGTGGAAAAGCCACGGGCAAGAATTTGTGATGAGCATCAAATCCATTTAGAACTGGAACTGAGAGAAAGCAACTGTGCTAATTATGGACACGGAACAGTGTTAGTGTTGCAAACCTTGAAGTGCTACAACTAATATGTACAAGAACACTGAGAGAAGGGGAGAAAGGAAGTGTTACAAGCTATCCATCTTGTATAATAGAATCATTTGATGCTGTTGAAAATGGAAACTAAAGGGCCAGTATGGCTTAATTTCTTCATGATTTTCTGCGTTCGTTCGTTTGTTTGTTTTAAATCCATGCCTTTCATACCTTTTAAAAAATTTTAATTTTTTTTTTTTTATTAGAGCAAGTGAGTGAGAGAGGACACATGAGCAGGGGGAGGGGAGGGAGGAGCAGAGGGAGGAGCAGAGGGAGAAGCAGAGTCCCTTTTGAGCAGGGAACCGAATGTGGGGCTCTGTCCTGGGACCCTGGGATCATGACCTGAGCTGAAGGCAGACACTTAAGTAACTGAGCCACCCAGGTGCCCCCCTTTCATACCTTTTTGACTGGGGCTGGCCGATGGTCAAAAAGTATAAAACAAATTTCATGAAAGAATCCTTACTCTGGGTGTGAGCCCCACTGGTATTTTCTGTCCTGTATTCTATCCTAGTCCTCTTTAAAAATGCTAATTACAAGCCCACTAGTGAGTTATAGACTGGAGTTTCAAAAACACAGAAGGATATTTAAGGAGCTAGTAATAGTTCTAGTGGTGAACAGACACTTAACTGAAACTTAGTCATTCTGTGTTTCTTCTGTAATATTCCGATAGGCCTATATACAAGAATTTTGAAGAAATGGTATATGTAGTATGGGTTTCATTGTTAAAAATTATTTATCTTTCTGTTTGAAAATGTTTAATATGTGCCCAGAGGGATGCTTCCAGTGATGTCCACCAAATGTCAGTGTGGTTATATGGAGGTAGATGAGGCATTCCTTATGTCTTTTTGTATGATTTGAATTGTTTTTTTGAGAAGCATGTATTGCCTTAGTAAAGCTAGTCAAGTCATTACTTACTTAAAAAGATTAAAAAAAAGGAAAGAAAGAAAAATCTGTGGCCACCTTGGTAAAGACAGAAAAGCCCACAAAGGAGAGACTCGCCTTTCAGCTCCCACACATGTCCCCATGCTAACTCTGTGTCGGTCTGGTCTTTCCCTAGTGATGGCAGAGACGCCCATGCTCCCATCCTCCCTCATGCTGCTCAACACAGCCCATGAATATTTGGGCAGGAGGTCCTGGTGCTGCAATTCTGATGGGGCTCTGCTGCGATTCTACGTAAGCGCTGCCCTCTTGGCCAGGGCTTGTGGGGTGCGGGGGGTGGGGTGTGTGGAGTGTGGGTTGGGATGGGTTGCCCCCTGAGGCCTGCTTGCTTGGCCTCCCCCCCGCAATAGGGCCTGCTATGCTCCTTTGATTTTGTATGTGACTACTGAGAGTTGCCAGAAAGTCTCAACTTGGTTTCCTTGTGCACCTGAGTTCAGGGGTTTTGGACCTGGCCCTGACCTGCAGGTGGATTTAGAACCACTGCTTGTTACTCCATCTGTTGTGTGTGTGTCAGGCATGGGGCCAGGTCCTGGAAGTAACAGCTGCATTCCCCACTGCCTTCCATTGAATCCCGTTTGCCGGGCACCAGTCATACAAGGTAGTAGTTGCTGACTCAATAGCTACATAGTAAGTAAATATTTAGTGAGTGCAAATAGCCTTCCCTCACTTGGTAGCTATGATCGACTGGGTGTACTGGGGATAAGCAGCATGATTCCCGTCCCCAAAACTTGCTGCTGAGTTGCAGAGCATGAGAAGGGCACCTAACCCAGCCTGTTAATAAATGTTTAGTGGAACATGGCCATAACCACTCATCTACCTATTAACTGTGGCTGCTTTGGCAATACAGTGGCAGGGGTGAGGGGCTCTGATAGAGTCCATACTGTACATGAAATCTGAGATACTTTCTGTGTGACCCTTCGGGAAAAGGTTTGCTGACCTCTGCTGTTTACCTTTTCAGTGAGCAAGCACACCCTCTGTACAGCTGCAGTGTGTCTCCCTTGATCTTGATCTTCCTCTTGATCTTCCTCTTCTGCCCTATGCTTTCCCCATGGCTCTTACCACCTTCTAGCATGCCATGTGGTTTACTTATCTAGTATGTTTATTGTGTACCTCTTCTCCACTGATACATAACTAGGATTTTTGTTGGTTTTGTTCACTGCTGGATCCTAGTACCTTAGCACAGCACACCTAGCCCATAGTAGGTGCTTAATATATCATGGGATGAATGAATGAGACTGAGAAATCTGTAGAGCTCATGTATGTGTGAGGCTTGACAGTTTGCAGAGCACTTGTGCAGAGGAGGCAGAGACTTGGCAGGAGCCCTAGCCGTAGATGCCTGTCTGCTTTCCCCGTGAGTTCTGAGGGCCTCCCGGGTGCTGACCTTGGTCAGCTCCACACTTCAGAACCATTTCTGGAATAATCGTGCCAAGCTTAAACTATATTGCTGCCCAGGAATTGGCGACTTCCCACTTCTGCCTTCGCTTGCTCGATGAGAGAGTGTGGAGACATTGTCTTCTTCTACAGGGTCCCCTCTGCAGGGCAGTCAGTCACCCTTATGACCTTATGCTGCTTGGGGGAAGGTCAAGAATGAGGTAGCACCTCTGCAAGCTGATACCCACCAGAAGCAGTACTGAGGGGCCACCTTCCAGGCAGGCAGTGGGGGTGATGATGGGACGAGCTACTCTAGGTTTTCCTTGGGTTGTGTCTTCTTTGGTGAAGCGTGAATTCTACTGCCAGGATCTGCCAAGTAAATTTGAGGGAGTAGAAGTGATAACATACATCCATGTTTCATTTCATATCTCCTGACTTTTCTACCCAAAGCCCAGCTTTTACATGCCTGCAGCAACTTCTCCTTTGTGGACTTGGCCTCTGCTTATTGACTGCCCTCTCTGCTCAGGGCTCTTGAGGTGGCCTCTAGTGATTTGCTTGCTAATATAATTTGCTCATTTTTCTGTTGGGCTTTTTTTCTTCTTCCTGTTGATTTGTCGAGTTTTTATGTACTCTGAATTCCAGTCTTTTGTCTGATAAATATGTTTCACCAGTTTTACATGCCCGTGTGTGTGTGTGTGTGTGTGTGTGTGTGTGTGTGTGTGTATTTAGTTCTAATTTCTAGGCAATTTTATGTGATGTGTCTTTTAACTTTGTGTGTAGTGTTTGTTTTACATGATTTAAATGCCAAATTTATTAGTCCTTTATGGTTTGTGGGGTTTTTGTTTTCTGTGTATGGTTTGTTTTGTTTTTTGTACTTCAAGAAATCCTTTCCTCCCACAAGATTATTAATATATTCTCCTCTGTATTAATCTTAAAGTTCACTCTCATTTTTCCATTCAGTCTTTATTCCTTCTCAATTTTTGTTTGTTTGTTTATGACATAAGGTATGGATCCATTTTACATTCCATATGGGTGGCCATTTGGTTTGTACCATTCATCAAAGAGTCTGTTCTTTCTACCTGAATCTGTAAGACCCCCTCCATTTTCTGTCCATATGTGTGAGGGTTTGTTGTTGGACTTTGTTCTTTACACTGATGTAGGTATTCCTGTGCCAGTACCATACTGCCTTTGAGAGAAACTGATACCTGCTATGATTAATCTACTTAAGGTCTTATACTTTCATGTCCCTTAATATAGTTTTATACTTTTCTCCTTAAGCTCTTATATGTGTTCTGTTAGATTCATACCTGGGCATTATTCTTTTTTAATTCCTAATATAAATAGATATTTAAAAATTAAGCTTTCTATTGTGTGTGTGTGGACAGATAGGAACACTACTTTTTTTTATCTTTTTATATATATATATATTTTTTTTCCATTTTATTTATTTTTTCAGCGTAACAGTATTCATTGTTTTTGCACAACACCCAGTGCTCCATGCAAAATGTGCCCTCTCTATTACCCACCACCTGTTCCCCCAACCTCCCACCCCTGACCCTTCAAAACCCTCAGGTTGTTTTTCAGAGTCCATAGTCTCTTATGGGAACACTACTTTTTTAAAAAATAAGTTTCTCCTGTACATAGCTCCTTTGCTTATTGCTCTTAGTAATTCTGGTGGCTTATAGATTTCTCAAATTTTCTGGGTGGATACTTATATCGTCCATGAATAACTATTTTTTTCCCTTCTTTTCAATCCTAGCAGTTTCCTTTTTTTTTTTTTTTTCCTTGTCTTAATGCTTTTGGCCTAGGGATTGGCAAAACTTTCCCTGTAAAGGGACAGATGGTAAATCTTTGAAGCTTCTGTCGGCCATAGAGGCTCTGTTGCAGATACTCAGCTCTCACATTGCAGCGCAGAAGCAGCCATTGTCAGTATGTAAAGAGAATATGTAAAAACTTGTGGATGCAGAAATTTGAATTTCATAAGTTACAAAATAACATTCTTCTTTTGCTTTTTTTTTTTTTCAATCATTTAAAAATGTAAATGCCAATCTTAGTTTCTGAGCTATACAAAAATAGGTAGTGGGAGGATTTGCCCCCTGGGCCATAGTTTGTCACCCCAGCCTTGAGCTCTCTCTCTTCTTTTGGGGGAGAGTATAAATTTTAAACTGTTGACCCTTTCTTTGGAGATTCTACACCTATTTAGATTTTCTTTTGTTAAACCAGTTATATTTTTGAAATAGTGTCCACATAAGCATAAAGTTGTTCATGAAGTATGCTTATGATTTAAAAAATCTCTGTGGTACCTCTGGTTATCCCTCTGTTTCAGTGCTAAAATCATTTATTTGTGCTTCCCCTGTTCCTTTTTTATAAGCCAGTCTTTCCTGAAGCTTATCTAAATTAGCTTTTTCAGGGGCACCTGGGTGGCTCGGTTGTTAAGAGTCTGCCTTTGGCTCAGGTCATGATGCTAGGGTCCTGGGATCAAGCCCTGCATCAGGCTCCCTACTGAGCTTCTCCTTCTCCCTCTGCCATTACCCTTGCTTGTGCTCTCTAGCTCTGTCTCTGTGTCAAATAAATAAATCTAAAATAAATAATTTTTTTTCCAAACTATCAACTATTGGTTTATTGATCTGGTTTTTTTTCTTTGCTCTCTAAGTCATTAATGGCCACATTAATAGTTACTATTTATTTGGATGTATGTTGTGTTTTTTGTAACTTAATTGTGGTGAAAGCTTATTTCAGCGTTCCCTCTTCCTTGTTTTTTTTCTTTTTTCCACATCTTGCTATCGTTAAGGTATTAGTGTTTCTAAATTAAATACAGGAGCATTGGAAAAAACCATGTGCTCAACATCTTGTATAAGGTCATTCAGTAACATCTTCCTGATATTAAGATGGGTTTATAAACTTGTGTTTAAAAACCTGTGTGAAAAGACATTTGCTGAATTGTTTAAAAGGATACTGTGTTTAAACCATCCTTTGAGTAATTTCTTCCTTTTTTTTTTTTTTTAAAGATTATTTATTGGGGCGATTGCGTGGCTCAGTCAGTTAAGCGTCTGCCTCCGGCTCAGGTCATGATCCCAGAGTCCTGGGATTGAGCCCCAAGTCAGGCTCCTTGCTCAGTGGGAAGTCTGCTTCTCCAGCTCTCCTGTTGTCCTGCCCCCTGCTCATGCATGCACTCTCACTCTCTTGCTCTCTTGCTCACTTACTCTCAAATAAATAAATAAAATCTTTAAAAAGTTATTTATTTATTTGAGAGAGAGTGAGTAAGAGAGAGCATGCACAAGCAGGGAGAGAATCCTCAAGCAGACTCCCTGCTGAGTGTGGAGCCAGATGCAGGGCTCGATCTCATGACCCTGAGATCATGACCTGAGCTGAAATCAAGATTTGGACACTCAACCAACTGAGCCACCCACGCACCCCAGTAACTTTTTCCTTTTATTAAGATGTGTTATAAATTTATGTGTGAAACTTATGGGAAACACTACACGCTTATCCCCCTGAAATCGCACCATTCTTAAACCATCCCTCAAGTAACATCTTCCCTTCATTAAGGTCTGAGTCTTTTTCAACCTATGTGTAGAAGCATATGGGAAAGGCCTTGTGCTACACTGTGCTTGGATGGCCACTCATTGACAGTGTTCACTCTTCTAGTACATGTGTTGAAGGTTATGTTTTCTCCAAGTATGTTTTTAGCTTCAGGCTCTAAGTTTTGACATTTGGTATTTGCTACCTTTATGTACTGATTTCTAATTTAACTGACTTATGTTCAGTGTTGCCTGAGAGGATAATTTATTATTTCTTTGGCTATATTTTGTGCTTTGGATATATTTGGGGTATTATTTCTTTGTATATATTTTCTGCTGTATTTTTATATTTTATGCTGAGAGAGAAGGAGTCACTCTCAAACTCCCTCAGCCCTAATGGGATTTACCATGTTGCATTATAACCACTTGTTTAATTAACTGCCCCTCTATTGGAATCTGAGTTTCTAGACTGTTTCACACTGTGCCTAGCATAAGGAGGTGCTCAGTAAATATTTGGGAAGCAAATGAATGGCCAATAAATATGTAGAGAAGTTCCCAGAGGGCATATAATATCCCCTTCTAGCAGCTGGTAGATATTGACTGGGCATGCTGGAAGGAAGGCAGTTTGGCAGGAAGCTCTTTAGGAGGTCACTGTCAGAGCTGGGCCCAGAAAGGCTCCTGTGAATAGAATAGGCCCTTTCCAGGAAACAGGTCCAACAGACACAGCTTCCTCAGGTCAACAGAATTAACAGAGTGGTGGTCTCCCTGGGGTCCCACTGTGCCAGGGAAGCTATGGGCCTTCTCAGGCGTCTCTTCCTGCCTACCATAGGTACGAGTTCTCCAGAAGGAACTCGCTGCGTCCACCTCTGAAGACACACACCCCTACAAGGAGGAGCTGGAGACGGCCTTGGAGCAGTGCTTCTACTGTCTGTATAGCTTTCCTAGCAAGAAGAGCAAAGCCAGGTACCTGGAGGAGCACTCGGCCCAGCAGGTGAGGGAGCTGCCCCAGCCCACTGCAGAGGAGTGGGGGGTCAGAGCAGCGGGGGCTCTGAGCACTCTTGAAGGACATCAGACACATAGCTTTTGCACCAGGAGAATGAGAGGATGGTTGGACATAGTCTGATCACAGGAAAAGTGTTTTCTTTCTTTTTTTTTTTTTTTTTGAGATTTTTTTTTTTTAACAGAGAGTGAGAGCTCAAATACAAGCAAGGGTAGTGGGAGAGGGAGAAGCAGATTTCCCACTGAGCAGGGAGCCTGATCCCGGATTCAGTCCCAGGAGCCTGGGATCATGACCTGAGCCAAAGGCAGATGCTTAAAGACTGAGCCACCCAGGCACCCTGGAAAGGGATTTTTCTTGCAAAGACTACGTTCACAGATGTTGCCTAATCATTCAAAAGTGCAGCATGGCAATTTTCAAAGGATTTCTTTTTCCAATTTGGGTAATACAAATAATTCATTAGAGGTTTTCATTTGTTCCTGTTTGATTTTCAGAGCAGTGTTGGATATATGACCTCATGGCTCATCATTTGTTCTTCACTCTTACCAGTTCTATCCCCTGAATAGGAGCTACTTGGGCAGGGCACCATATAGAATGCAGAACCGCCCTCATCCAGAGCAAGCAGTGGGGCAGCTGAGGCTCAACGAGAGGGACTGTGGCCTGGCCACAGTCCCCACTCATGATTGAACCTACCTTCTGGCATGGCCACACGGGTTCACAGAGTGTGGCCCTCAGTTTCCAATATTTGTCTTTATAAAGGCCAGGTGGATGCCAGTTTACTTGTCTGCTCTTCAGACATTTGGTTTTGGGGATTACAGTGGGTATGCACATTTTTAAGGGTATACAAGTCTTTTCTAAACTCTAATATATTGTAACCTTGTCTGTGTTGTTTCCATGGAAGAACTTTTCCCTTTCTGCTTTTGCCCTGACTACACTGTGATCTGCTTTTTGTCTTTTCTCAAGGTTGACCTTATATGGGAGGATGCCCTGTTTATGTTCGAGTACTTTAAGCCCAAGACCCTTCCTGAATTTGACAGCTACAAGACTAGCACTGTGTCTGCTGACTTGGCCAACCTTCTGAAGAGAATCGCCACCATTGTGCCCCGCACAGAAAGGCCAGCACTGAGCCTGGACAAAGTCTCTGCCTACATTGAGGGCGCCTCCGCTGAGGTAGGAACTGAGTGTGATGGGACTGTGTCCTGTCATTTTTTTCCTCCAGCACTGCTGCTTATGCACCTTGGCTTCTTTCCTTGTTCTGTACCAGAGGTCAGGGCCATGAGAAGCCTAGAGTCTATCCTGTGCTAATGTGAATGGTCCTGGGTTTGCAGCATGACTGGTCACACCTGAGACACTGACTCCCTCTCTCCTTATCCTTGGTCCTTCCCCTGCTAGGTACCCTGCCTCCCCGAAGGAGCCGACCCCTCCCCTCCAGTGGTGAATGAGCTCTACTACCTCCTGGCTGATTACCATTTCAAAAACAAGGAGCAGTCCAAGGCCATCAAATTCTACATGCATGACATCTGCATCTGCCCCAACAGGTCAGTGACCTGGGCGTTGGGCCAGGCAGGGAGGGCTGGGGTGACTCCAGCCCAGCAGCTCCTCACTGGGCCAGTTTGGGGTTTCCCTGCTCTAGCAAAGAGACCAAGGAAAAACAAATGAGAAAGTGTGTTTAGCACTCTGCAGTTTTGGGGAAAGGCAAGTTCTTCATAAAAAGAAGAGCAATGAAGTAGGCTTTTTTCTAGAAGATACCTGGGACGAGCGTTGGGATCAGAGAAGCTATGAGCTATCCGTTTGGATGCTGGCCAGCAGGGGAAGGGAGTGCCCCCTGGTTCCATCCTATTGGTTGTATGCTGCTTCTTTTCCTGGCTGCCAGCCCTGGGAAGTGGGCTGATGTGTTCTACATGTCTTTAGTTATGGTTGTTTCCTTATTTTAGGGTAAGGGTCCTACTCATAAAGTCTGGTTCATTTGATTGAGAGGGAACATTTCCTCCTGGCTACCACACCTAGGAGGTTAGCCTTGGGTCAAGGTAAGACTTGTGTCTGAAGGGTCCAGAGTAGTATCTATAGGTAAGTACTCAGGGGCCAGGCCACAGTGGCTGCCCACCCTCAGGAGAAACTGGAGAGCTCCCCCTTGTCAGAAGCCACCGAGCCTAGGGGAGGGATTGGGATCTGAATGGAGAAACCAATTGACACAACTTCTGTAGCTTGTGGGAAAGGTTCTCCCAGAGCCCCCTGTTGCTCAGCCTCTGGTTTACTCCAGGCAGGGAGCCATGTGCCAGTGGCCCTGGATTCCTCTCTGGGGTCACTGTGGGCCAGTGTGGTGAAGCAGAGCTGTGCTCAGGCTGGCTGAGTGCTCACAGCTCTAGATAGTGAGCAGTCACCTCCTTTGTGCTGCTCTCTCCATGTCTAAAAGGTAAGGGTGATAAAACCCACCTGTCCGTGGGGAGGTGGGAGCCTGGTGTAGGACCTCTCACCCAGCAGCCACTTGGGCTATAATATGAGGCTCGTGACAGCTCAACTGGGCCTCCTTCAAACCTGTACATACATTTCTTTGGACGGTATCAACCTGCCAGGCTCGGCCTGCCAAGAGCCCTCCCAGGGAGGTGGGATGTCCTGTGAGGACTGGCCCCAGGGCCAGGAGGAACTTGGTGGCCCAGTCCTGGGCCCCCTTCATTCCCTCCCTAACAAGCAGATGTCAGGGAAGACTTGGGCTCAGTCTCTTCTGTGCTAGTTAGGATGGAAGTTCAGATACTGGTTTCTTCTTTAAATCTTCTGAGCCCTCTTGGTACAGGTGAAGCCCATGACAGTTGGATGGATGGTGGAATGTTCTGGCCAGTGTATGTTGGTGGTTCTTGTGGGGAAAACAGAGTCTTTGAGGATGCTAGCAACAGCTTTTCTTGACCAGTCTTCATTTCACTATTCCATCTACTCTGGCTCAGCTGGGATTGGGGCACCTTGGCCAGGCGTTTCATAGAGTGGCATTTCAGGGGGCAAGATGGGATTAGGTCCCAAGACAGCTCATCCTTCTGCCAAAGAAACAACTCTGGGCCTAGTGCTAGGAACAAACCTGCCCCACATGAGTAAGAGCCCAGCACGCAGGTTCTGGACACTTCCTCCTCCTGAGTTCATGGCATCACTGGCCCTTGGGCCGGCCCCCATTGTCCCTGTGGGTCAGCATTTCCCAAGTGTGGATTATGTACTGCTCTGCTAGAATCAAGAACACACATCAGGACTTTGCTTTTGTTAACACATAGAGGAACATTTTGAGGTTTTATGATGATGTGTCTGTATTCTTGGTTACTTTGTGACTTTCACTTGGTTTTGACTTGGTTACTTTGTTAATTTGTGACTGTAGGTAGTAGTTTCCATTTTGGTACTCATGCAGGCATTTGGGCATACACAGCAATGTGGTCTTTCCCTCAAGGCAAGGGCAAAGGGGCTTGCGAAGGCACTCTGGGAGGAGTTAAGAGGGAAAAATCCTCAGTGTGGAAGGAGCTGGCCCTGATAGAAAGTCCCTGATGGAGTTCCCACCATCTGAGGGGAGCTTGACACCTCCTCCTGTGCTTCCTCCTGGAGGTGATCTGAGCAGAGCCCTGGAGCCCCAGGCCCTGAGGAGGAAAGGGTACACTTGGGACCTCCACACAGGGGCCAAAGCCTTCGTTTTTGCTGTCTCCTGATACCATCTAAGCGTTTAGGCCTCTTTATTGCTCCTTTGTTCACACCTTCTCATCTCCAGGTGCCTGGAGTGTGGCAGAAGCATGTGTGAGCTTCATAAGTTTGTTGTGTCCCTACCACACCTTGGGACTGTCAAATAGTCCAGGAAGGCAGTTGGCCAGTTTTAAAGTTTGTGTAGCAG
This sequence comes from Meles meles, assembly GCF_922984935.1. Lineage (NCBI taxonomy): Eukaryota > Metazoa > Chordata > Mammalia > Carnivora > Mustelidae > Meles > Meles meles. The sequence goes on along the minus strand of NC_060077.1, from coordinate 30,218,001 downwards.
AGGGTCAAGAATTGTTAGCTTTCAGGGAGGGTAGCATCTGTCATGTGATTACTGCCTTTTCTGTTGTATACACTTGCACTCAGGAAATTCCACTCTCCCAAGTGCCCAGAAATCCTCTTAGCCTTGGTCTCCATCTCAGAGAACCTTCTGCATTTTCCCTACCACTTTCTTTCAGGCGATCTCAGAGTAGTAGTATCTTAGCCATCCTGTGGGTCCCCCGCTCTCCGTCTTGCTGCTGGGAACTGAGCTGGAGAGGGCAGAATGTGGTCAAGTGCCAGAGGGAGAACCATGCAGAACCTGCATGGCTGTGTTTTCGGGGTCTCAGCTGCGCCATGCTTTTGGTCAGTGAGTGTGTTGGTGGCAGGAGCTACCAGTGACGGATTAGGCAGCAGGATGGGAGCCTTCCTATCGTCTTGGAGGAGCAGTGCCTTGTAAAGCACCCCTTTTCCTTCACCATCAGAGGCATTCTAGGGGTAACCCTTCCAAGCAAGGAAGCAAAGGGGAGCAGAGTCCAAGAGCCCACCGTGCATGTGAGCACAATTTGGGCTCAAATTGGTGGGGATCCTCTTAGAACACTTACTGAGTACCTGTGAGGTGCTAGATGACCTAAGATTCAGGTCTTGTGCTGTCCTAGCAGCCCTGCTCTCTTGAGGTGGGTTTTCTCCTTTTATTCCTTTAGATTCTTATTATTATTTACTAGAGAGAGAGAGAGAGAAGGAGCAGGGGGAGGGGCAGAAGAAGAGGGAGAAGCAGGCTCCCGGCCAAGCAGGGAGCCCCATGTGGGGCTTGATCCCCGGACTCCGGGATCTGACCCAAGCCGAAGGCAGATGAATGGACTGAGCCACCCAGGTGCCCCATTGCAGTGGGTTTTCTTAGCCATATTTCATAGCTCAGAGACATGGAGTCGCTGGGTGGTGGAGCTGGGCTCTGGGCCCTGGCCTGGGAGATAAGCTCCCACAGACCTGGGATCACCACCCTGCAGGCTATCATGTCTGCAGTGCTGTAAGGGCAGCGGTGTGTTTACTGGTGCTTTTCTCATGACCACAGGTTTGATTCCTGGGCAGGCATGGCTCTGGCCCGGGCCAGTCGTATTCAAGACAAGCTGAACTCCAATGAGCTGAAGAGTGACGGGCCCATCTGGAAGCATGCCACGCCTGTCCTGAACTGCTTCCGGCGGGCCCTGGAAATTGACAGCTCCAACCTGTCCCTGTGGATCGAGTATGGCACCATGTCCTACGCCCTGCACTCCTTCGCCTCACGCCAGCTGAAGCAGTGGAGAGCTGAGCTGCCCCCTGAGCTTGTGCAGCAGGTGAGGAGGGGCTCTGCAGAGGAACCGCCATCCCGCCATCTGACTCAAGTGCCCTCAGGTGGCAAAGTTCTGTCCTATCCATTCCTTGCGCTTGTCCTCACAACCATGCTGGGAGCTCACAGATGATTCTCCTTGTGAGACTGAAGCTAACTATGGTCAGTGACAGCTTGGTCCTTGGTCTTTAGACACCTAGTCTGGTGTGGATGTATTTGGGGCCAGGCTCTGGTGATCTGGCTGGTGAGCCATCAGTTTCCTGGCAGTGGAGAGGCTGGGAGGGGTGTTAGCCACCAGAAGTAGCTGTCTCTTCCCTGTTCCTTCAAAGGAAGTTCTTGAGTCCTTTTTTTTTTTTTTTTTAAGATTTTATTTGTTTATTTGACAGACAGAGATCACAGGTAGGCAGAGAGGCAGCCAGAGAGAGAGGAAGGGATGCAGGCTCCCTGCTGAGCAGAGAGCCCGATGCGGGGCTCGATCCCAGGACCCTGGGATCATGACCTGAGCTGAAGGCAGAGGCTTTAACCCACTGAGCCACCCAGGTACCCCAGTTCTTGAGTCCTGGTAAAATTTTTCACACCGTGTTGGGAATTTTGAAGTCCATCTTGGTAGGGAGTTCCCCTAGTGTGGGTTGCTGGGTGTCTAGCCTCAGGTCTCTGCTGAGCAGGGCACCCTTGGCTCCTTGAGATGGAAGTGAAAGAGTCCCACTGACATGTTCAAGGCTGTTGTGGCAATAAGATGGCATGATCCAGAAGGGATTCTAGGAGAGCAGAGTGCTAAAGGGGCCTGTTTCTTTCAGTGATGACATGTAGTCACAATCCAAACAAGATAATGGCCTTGTTAGTGCTTCCATTGGATTGTTATGAGAGCAGCCTGGTCAGTGAGACTCTCAACTATGGCTGTGCTGCCATCCTGAAAGCCCCTCCATCCTTGAGTTTAGGCCCCTGTTGTCATGCCCAGTCCTCTGCCCCCGGCACCCACGAGCCTTCAGAGGCAGGTCACAGGCTTCCAGAGTGCTTGGCCTCGTGATGACCCTGACCTTCCCACATTGTGCTAAGTAGGGGAAGTCCTAGCCTTGTGCAAGGAAGTAACAGTTCTTTGTTGCTTTTATGATTTTATATAGAAGTGAGGTGTCCTTAAGTATTAAAAATTCAATTGGTACAGAAAAGCATAAATGGGAGTGTAATAATGATACAAATTTCACCCTCCCCCAGTGGCCCCTTTTGTACCTGGGTGGCATCGCTATCCACTAGCAGGAGTGTGAGGGGGCGGGGCTGCTGTTTGAGGACAGTTCCTAGCAAAGGGTCACAAAGCTGATCCATTCACAGTGCGCTCAGTTAGCCTAGTGAATAGTGCCAAAAGGTGTGGTTGGGACTTTATCTTAGTAATTAAATAATAATGAAAATAACTCCCAAATCTCACCTTACTAGGATTTTGGTGATAATTGCAAAGTTGTGTTAATTTTTCAAAGGAACCAAGAAGGACTGAGTTTGGTTGGTTTGCAGGGAGCTTAATTTCCCAGTAGTTTTACGATAGCATGCTTTGATGTCCCTTCACCTCAGCAGCATAAATTTAGACAGCTGTCTCTGCAGAAATATTTGAGGGCTGCTTCTCTCTCACAGGATTCTCTGATGTCTTTGTGCCTTAGAAGAGTGTATTATGGTCTCTTCCTTGAACAGTTGTCCTCCCTTTGGGTGGTTGTCAACCATGTTAAATGTGCCCGGTGCTCATAAGGCTTTGTCTACATTACTTTCATCAACTTCATGAAATCCCACATTTTTTGTCAACATTTGCCATTTAACTTTGCAGTAGGTCTGTATTATACCATCAGACTAGGTGCAGAAATCAACAAGAGACAGACTACAAAACGAAGCTGGGCGGGGATTGGTGTTCAGTGAAAGTGCTAGGGGGCTGTGCTGGAAGAGTACCAGCAGAATCTGAACATTCCTGAACACTCCTGTGCTGGTGTGACTGCTGTTGCTGCTGTGTCCGCAGCCATGGGGGCCTCGGACTTCCCACTCGAGGTCCCGCCAGACATCAGACTGTACTTTGAGAAAGCTTTGAAAAGGCTGAAATCCCTTTCTCTCTTCACACATTTCTCAGTCTCCGCATGTCACCCCTGCTTGACAAGGACGAACCGGAAACAGGATCTGGGGCTCTACCTCGGGCTGTTGTTTGAGGAATGCCAGTGACCTCACCTTCCCATGAGCTCTGCATGCCACCGCCTGTGCACCAGGAGGGTTGTCTCAGGGGACTGGACTCAGGGCACTCCGGCCCTAAGGTTTTCCCTCTCTTTCTCCGCCCAGAGTGCGTGAACCTTATAGGCCAGCAAGAACAGTAGCTCCCACATGTTACTGGCATCAGAACCTCTTTCAGGGGGAGTGGGGAGCTTGTTAAAAGGTCCCATCAGGGACTCACAGTCAGAAGTGGGCTCCCTGGGTGGGTTAGACATGGTATCCTGGGGACAAGCCTGGCACCGGTGACAGAGGACAAAGGTGGTGAGAAGGGTAGTGTGAAAGATAAACTCGAAATGGATAAAAGACCTCAACGTGAGACAGGAATCTATCAGAATCCTAGAGGAGAACATAGGCAGTAACCTCTTCGATATCAGCCACAGCAACTTCTTTCAAGATATGTCTCCAAAGGCCAAGGAAACAAAAGCAAAAATGAACTTTTGGGACTTCATCAAGATCAAAAGCTTCTGCACAGCAAAGGAAACAGTCAACAAAACAAAAAGGCAACCCACGGAATGGGAGAAGATATTTGCAAATGACAGTACAGACAAAAGGTTGATATCCAGGGTCTATAAAGAACTTCTCAAACTCAACACACACAAAACAGATAATCATATCAAAAAATGGGCAGAAGATATGAACAGACACTTCTCCAACGAAGACATACAAATGGCTATCAGACACATGTTCATCAATCACTAGCCATCAGGGAGATTCAAATTAAAACAACATTGAGATACCACCTGACACCAGTTAGAATGGCCAAAATTAGCAAGACAGGAAACAACGTGTGTTGGAGAGGATGTGGAGAAAGGGGAACCCTCTTATACTGTTGGTGGGAATGCAAGTTAGTGCAGCCACTTTGGAGAACAGTATGGAGATTCCTCAAGAAATTAAGAATAGAGCTTCCCTATGACCCTGCAATTGCACTGCTGGGTATTTACCCCAAAGATACAGATGTAGTGAAAAGAAGGGCCATCTGTACCCCAATGTTTATTGCAGCAATGGCTACAGTCGCCAAACTGTGGAAAGAACCAAGATGCCCTTCAACGGATGAATGGATAAGGAAGATGTGGTCCATATACACAATAGAGTATTATGCCTCCATCAGAAAGGATGAATACCCAACTTTTGTAGCAACATGGACGGGACTGGAAGAGATTATGCTGAGTGAAATAAGTCAAGCAGAGAAAGTCAAGTATCATATGGTCTCACTTATTTGTGGAGCATAACAAATAACATGGAGGACATGGGGAGATGGAGAGGAGAGGGAGTTGAGGGAAACTGGAAGGGGAGATGAACCATGAGAGACTATGGACTCTGAAAAACAACCAGAGGGTTTTGAAGGGGCGGGGGGGGTGGGAGGTTGAGGAACCAGGTGGTGGGTAATAGGGAGGGCACGTACTGCATGGAGCACTGGGTGTGATGCCAAAACAATGAACACTGTTATGCTGTAAATAAACAAAACAAAACAAACAAAAAAAAGAGTAGTGTGGCCGTGTGGCAAGGGCAAGTGTTGTGTTCTGTGCCAAGGCCAAACCCTGGAAGGAAAATGGGCGAGAAGAGAGGAGCATGGCCCTCTCCTCCATTATAGAAACCTCCATTATAGAAACCTCCATTAACCATCTCCTCCATTATAGAAACCACTCTTCAGTTATGCAAGAAACATCTTCTTTAAAACAATTGCCACAGTAAAGACAAAGCTAAAATCTTTTTGGCTCCTTCCCACTCCTCCTTCTAGTCCCTTCATTCCTGCTTCAGAGCAACCTGCAGTTAGACTTGTATCTTTCCAGACTTTAAACAAACACCATTTCTTATGTATACATGTCCTCCTAGAAGGAATGCTATGATTTACTTGTTCTCTTCTTCTCGCCCAAATGCTGTTGTGCTGTGTATGTTTTACTCATGTTGTTGTGCTCTACTCATGCCATGCAGCCTTGTGACCATCCTGTGCGGAGGCCCTGTGCTCCATGCTGTTTGAAGTGTCGTGGTCCCAGGGCTGAGCCGGCTCGGAGCTAACTCCCTGCTCGCACCAGGAACACTGTTGTCCTCTGCTGGGACTCAGTGGGGTGGGTGGAGCACAGACCTTGGAATTCTTTATTTAACCCCCACCAGTGAAGCCCAGTAGGATTTAGCAGAATAGAGGTTTTCCAGGAAGTAAATATGATGAGAAATCAGAGTGCCCTTTCTGCCGTTGGTACTTGAGGGTTTTATTTGTAGCGCTCCCCAAGAGGAGGGAACTTTTGCCTCTCCCAGGAAGGGGCAGGGAAGGCAGAGAGTGGGCAACAGACAGGAGACCCAGGTCGACTCCCTGCACACCTCTTCCCCTTGACTGTTCTTTCTCCTGCGTAGTTCTTGGCCTCTGTGGTTGAACTCCATTTTGATCCTTTGGAAGCTCTTGGCCCAGGTAGTTCAGGACCTGAAACTGGGCTCCTAGGCCATCTTCCTGGAGTGTTGGGGGTGGCAGGAGAGAGATGGAAATCCACTGGGTGTGCAGGTGTCCCCGCAGGCAGGGAAGGAAGGAGGTTTGGCATTGTTCCCCAGGGTGAAAACTGCCTCACAGGACTGCCTCCTGGTTGCCTCCTGGTTTTTTTCTACCTCTGTTAAGGCAGTTTCCTACTCTGAAGTATGTCATGGGGACACAGCCCCTTGATTGCTAGAGCTGTTTGGGCTTATTGTGTCTGATTAGAGGAGCTATAGGACACATGTTGATAGCTGTGCATTTCGGCTTCTGCCTGCAAACTTGCCAAAGGGGTGTGTTACAGGAAAACTGGCAGTTTCCCTGTTGTCAGTTCTCAGGCAAGGGCAGAGGCTTTGTAGCCAGAGCCTTCTAGTTGTGTGGCCTGAGGGAGGAACTTGATGTCCCTACTGTGGTTTTGACTGTGAGCCGGCTGATGGTTCCTCCTGTGTGGCCGCGTTGTAAGAACTGACACCTCCTTAGCCCCTCTCCTGGGCCGGCCTGGGGCCAGGCACCCTGGCAGCAAGGTGAATGAGGTGTCACGGTAGCAGGCGTGCATCTCGCTCGGGGGTGGACAGGTAGTGTGAGGGTGTCTGGCAGAGTTCTGGGATATAGTGGACCCTCAGTGCTCTCCCTCCTCTTCTGCCTGAAGTGTCCTGACTGCCACACCTACTGAGGACAGGGACTCTGGCAGCATGTGCTTTGTGTGGGGGAGGGAGGGGCTTGGCCTCTTGGTGGGGATCTGTGTGGTGCCAGACCAGATGGGGGTCCTCACAGTTGCCTTTCCTTTCTCAGGAGGTGGCTTTAGGACCCTCATTGGCAGAGCTAGCTGGGCAGAGGGCTAGTGACTTGGATGAGGCCACATGGCTACCGAGCAGTCAGAACAGGACTCCAGTGAAGTGGCTACCTTTTACTTACCCAGATCTGCTACAGAATCCCATTTTGGAGGGGTACGATGGACTCACTTGGCTTGTGCTGTGTCCTGGCCCTTCATTGTGTTTCTCTCTATTGTATCTCACGCACTGATGGTGTCTTGATTCCTAGGTGGCAATTTTCTTTCCCAGGGAGGGTTCGTCAGAGTGCTGGGGGTTCTTTGTGCTGGCCCAGCCAGCCAGGGCTGTTGCTATAGGAGGTTCACACCTCCAGATCAGTGTCTGCTGGACAGACGTCCGTAGGGCAGCCTTCCTGTGCACAGTGGGGCACAGATACTCCTCTCATAGGAGGCAGGCAGTGCCCTTGCCAGAGCTCAGTGCCTGCAGCCTCTCCTGTCCTTTGGTTCCTGAGATGAGACTAGAAGAGGTCGCAGCTTCCCTACTGTTGAGCTAGGGCCATGGAGATGAGGGACCAGAGACCTGGGGTTCTGGGAACAGCTACCCCTCTGGCCCCACCCTGGCAGTCTTCATTCTATGTCCTAGCCCAGGAGCTCTGGGAGGAAGGGATGCAAGTCCATGATGGCTGACATTCCACGTGGATAGCACCTAGGTACTGGCCCATAGCCCTTATACAGGGACTGGGAAATGTGATCCTCTGAGTTGGAAAGCATCTTAGAAGCTGATCTCTGTCCTGGCTGTTTCCACCCTTGAGTGTGAGAAGGTGGCTGGAAGCACAGCTCCAAGGCCATGGGTCTTGGGTGGGGCTCAGGAATCTGCCGTTCTGTTAGGATCCCAGGTCCCTCTGGAAGGGTACAGAGGATCGGGTGTGAAGTCCTATGGGACCTCAGGGGGGCGTATCCTCTCCAGTGCTATGTTGCCAGGTGTTGGGTGCACACCCTCTCTAGCTCTACTTTCCCAGGGGGAGAATGAAGTGCTCATTGCCTGCAATACAGGGCTCAGAACATTGGTGGTGGCTCTTTGGAGTCTCAGACAGACACAGCAGAGCCGCTGTTGGCCTGGTTCTCCCGGCAGCCCTGGCCTCAGGCTTTTTCCCCTTCCCAGGCAGAGGACCTCAATGCAGCCATAGTGAGGGTCACAGTTGGGACTTTCAGAAGGGATCAGGAGGTCCTTCGTAAACTCCTGGACTGTGTAGTGCAGATACTGCTGGTGGACAGTAAAAAAAGGACACTGGAGTTGACATGTCCATCCAGCTCTGTGCCTTACTTGAGGTGTGCTGCGGACAGGTCCCATGGCCTTTCCACACACTCAGTGTCCCCAGCTATGAAATGGTGATGGCACTTCTGTGTGTCAGGGTTGTTGAGAAGATTATAACTTTGCAAAGAAGGCATCAGGGCTTCCCGCAGCATAAGGCACAGTCCTGGGCAGGTTTGGGCCCTGGGCCTCGGCCAGCCCAGTCTTGTGCTCTCGTTCCAGATGGAGGGCCGGCGCGACAGCATGCTGGAGACAGCCAGGCACTGTTTCTCGTCAGCAGCGCGCTGCGAGGGCGATGGTGACGAGGAGGAGTGGCTCATCCACTACATGCTGGGCAAGGTTGCCGAGAAGCAGCAGCAGCCGCCCGCCGTCTACCTGCTGCACTACAGACAGGCCGGCCACTACCTGCACGAGGAGGCTGCCCGCTACCCCAAGAAGATCCACTACCACAACCCCCCTGAGCTGGCCATGGAGGCCCTGGAGGTGACACCGTGCTGGCCTTGGGCGGGGAAGCTGGGCCGGGGGGGCCAGTCTCTCTGTCTCCCTGGGGCTGGGGCATGAGGTCCCAGTGACTCCTGTGCAACCTGTTGGAAACTTCTCTGTGTTCAGCAGCTCTGTGTGCAATGAAATTAAAGCAGCCTTTCCTCTCTCTTCTAAGGGGTGCTTACCATCCTTTCTGGGAGAGTGTTCTGTTTGTCTTTCCCAGAAGAAAACCGCCTTCCCCCTTTAGCATGTGCAGGTTGCCGGAACCTGATTTGGTGATGACATCGATGTGGCACAGCATCTCCTGGTGCCCTTGTTCCTGGCGAGAGCACAGGCTGTGCCCAGAGCACCCAGCTTGGCAGGACAGGGACAAGGTTGGGTCTGGGGGTGGGGTGGCCTGTTCTCTTGGCCCCAGATTTGGGGTCTTGCACTGCTCCTCAAGAGCAGAGCAGCTGTTTACTGCTCGGATTTGCTTTTATGATTTCTGAGCACTTCACACCATGCTCTCCTCCATACTCAGGGCAGTGCTGGGAGGCAGGCCAGGAGGCTGCAGCCAGCACCTTTTGTAGGGAGGAAAGCAAGTGCATGGATGAGGATCCACATATGCTTGGCCTGGCCCAGGCCTTGCTGCTTCCTGAGCATGTCAGCTTTCCCCTTTCTGAGGCTACATGCCCAGCCCCTGCCGGTCCCCTGAACCCAGCAAGCTTTTTGGAGTTTGGGGCAGAATCTGCTTGCTTGTTGAGGTCTTTTATCCATCTCAAGTTTATCTTTGTGTATGGTGTAAGAGAATGGTTGAGTTTCATTCTTCTACATATAGCTGTCCAATTTTCCCAGCACCATTTATTGAAGAGACTTTTTTCCACTGTATATTTTTTCCTGCTTTGTCGAAGATTATTTGACCATAGAGTTGAGGGTCTATATCTGGGCTCTCTACTCTGTTCCACTGGTCTATGTGTCTGTTTTTATGCCAGTACCATGCTGTCTTGGTGCTCACAGCTTTGTAGTAAAGCTTGAAATCAGGTAATGTGATGCCGCCAGTTTTATTTTTGTTTTTCAACATTTCCTTCGCAATTCAGGGTCTCTTCTGATTCCATACAAATTTTAGGATTATTTTGCTTATTATGCCTTGTCTGCCTTGATGGTTTTCTTTTCTGATTATAAAATTAACACATATTTGTAGTTAAAAATATATAAGAATCCAACATTAGGAAGTGTTTAAAATGAAAAAGTCTCCAGTGATCCTAGCCCCCCAACATAGTAATCCCTGTTCACAGTTTAGGCATGTACTTATTCTAGATTTTCCCCCTCTTACTGTATAGATACATAGTAACATTTTCTTGTCATTTTGCAACTGGCATTTTTCACTGGATAAGATGTAGTGCAAGGCATTGTGGGCTTCCTTATCTGCCCCTGTGCTGTCTAGTCTGGCTGGACATCCACTTATTTGTCCAATGCCTTCTTCATGGGTTTGGCCTTCTTTTCCACTTCTTCCTCACCGGGGTGCAGACAGGGCCTGGCTGGGCATGCTTGTCAGGGGTCATTTAACGTTGCGTCCACAGCATCTTGTTGCCCTGAAAGGTTATACTGACCTGTGAGCATGTCTGTTTTCCCTCAACCATGTTTTCCCTCTTTTAAATATTTGCTAATTGTATCGCTTCTCGGCCTTTTGGCTAAGATCAAGTGTAAATATTTGCTAATTGTGTGAGCAAGCAAAAAAGTCTCATTTTTATAAATATGCCTTTGAAAAACTGTTCATGCTGAGTGGTTGGCAGCAGCCATCTGGGGGCCACATGCATAGGGTTCATGGGAGAAATGTAGAAATGTGGCTTCATACTGAGCATGTCTTTGACAGCTTCCATGTTGCTGTCATTCCTGGCCCTAGGTCCCACATCCTTCCCATCACAGCTCTTTCGTGCTTTCCACTCAGGCTCCCGGGCCCGTCCCTGGAGAGACTCCCACTTTGGGGCTGAGAAGGCTGAGGCCCAGAGAGCTGGTGTGATTTGCCCTCAGTCAGCAGCAGAAGAGAAAGGCAGTTGGGGCTGGCTCTCCTGAGCCCAGCCACCCCGTGCATCACCTCTGGTAGCACCGAACCCATGTGTAGGGAGGTAGTCCAGCCCTCAGGAAGAGACTGTTCTCTTTTCTTCTGTGGTGTTTCTTTGACTTTTGGCTTCTGCTGTTGCCTGATGGAACCAGTGAGCAGGCAGAATGGTATCCCTGTGGGGCCCAGGCACTTCCAGGTGAGGCATGGAGGTCTAGCACACCATGCCGGCTCTCAGGAGAATGAGCACTCAGCTGCTCTAAAAATGACATTTCTCTTAAGACTTTAACCCTGCCCTGGTGGAAATTCACTTTTGCTGTTGAACCTTCAGTCAAAATACTGAACTTGCTGCTTGGTTCATCTTGGCCAGCCGAACACTCTGTGTTCCTCCAGGCAGAGCCATCTGCGTGTGGATAGGGGCCTCAGAGGTTTTCTGCAGCTGCAGATGGACTTGGTGGGCTAATTGCTCTGGGGGCTGCAGGCAGGCTAGAGATGGCAGGGGTCTGGGGGCAGACCCCTCTGTCCAGAATGACCCCTTGAGAGTGCTGCCCAGGTGGACCAGCTGGCATCTTACCTGGGGGGCCTTGGCAGCATCTCTTGAGAACCACCTCTGGGTGTGGGGGGCCAGGGTCTGCAGCCACAGGGGCTCCCAGTCTTGGCAACATCCTTAGTGCTGTACGTGGGAGTCTGCCACAGGCAGGAGTCCAGGCCGAGTCACTGTGGTGGTGCCTGTGTGTGATGTGGTTTTCACTTGGGAGCAGCAGAGGGCAGGTTGGACCCGAGTTTAACCTGGGCCTGAACTTTGCAGGTGGTGGGGCTTTGTTTGGGCAGCTGAGCTCACAAATTTGTAAGTGGAGGATTGTGGTGTGGACTCAAGGAAATGAAGAAGAGCCCAGGCCCCGACTGGTACAGCATGCCCGCTACCTGTCCTGCACCACTGGGCAGGCTTCTCCAGGCCTGCAGTACCTGGCTGGCCCAGCTGTGGGCACACAAACAGAAGTCCGCTGTTCTTCCCTTCACAGAGCCTGCAGTGCGGTGGGAGATAGGTTCCCTTTTTGTGTGTGCCCGGAGAGGGGCCTACAGAGGGTGGCAAGGGCTGTGGTAGGAGGAGGTGCCCACTGAGTGGGGCTGAGGCCTGTTACTCTCATCGTCTTACCACAGCTTGCATGCGTTATTGGCTAAACATTTAAGCTGGAACACTGAGAATTCATGTCCATTTTAATTGTCACAGCTTGCTTTGAATGACTTATAGGTTGGCTGGTTTAAAAGTGAATGAAGAAAGGCAATGTGTGATGGTCTGGTCTCCTTGGTCAGGGGCTCTTTGCCAATGTGGCTGACTGGCCTGTGGAATGAACCTTAGCAACTGGCAGGGCTGCTCACACCAGAGTGTCATTCTCCTAGGTGTACTTCCGGCTCCATGCTTCCATCTTAAAGCTCCTGGGGAAGCCAGACTCTGGGGTCAGTGCAGAGGTCCTGGTCAACTTCATGAAGGAGGCAGCAGAAGGACCCTTTGCCAGGGGCGAGGAGAAGAATACGCCCAAAGCTTCAGAGAAGTGAGTACCATGCTTTCACCCAACAGCTTACCCCCATATGTACCCTGATGGCTCCTTTACAGCGAGTGGCATTCAGGGGGTTGCTGCTGAGTAAATCGAGCTCTTTGAGTCTCTGGAACTCATCTGGAGACTCCTGGTGGCTAGACTGAGTTCTTTCTTTCTTTCTTTTAAAAAAAAATTTTATTTATTTATTTGAGAGTGAGAGAGAGATCACAAGTAGGCAGAGAGGCAGGCAGAGAGAGAAGGGAAAGCAGGCTCCCTGCTGAGCAGAGAGCCCGATGCAGGGCTTGATCCCAAGGACCCTGAGATCATGACCTGAGCCAAAGGCAGAGGCTTAACCCACTCAGCCACCCAGGTGCCCCAGACTGAGTTATTTCTGTTGAAACTGAAAAGGAGAGGCCGAGTGTACAACCCCAGGTTACCTCATGCTGGGACCATGCCCAGTGCTAGCCCACCTTCAGGGGCAGGTCCTACGAAGAAGCCAGCTAATTCCCTCTCCCCACTAGGGCACAGCTCTGCCCTATGCAGAACACTGTAGGAAAGCAGTTTTCATGTTGCAGGCTCTTGCTCCTGGGTCCTTTTCCATGGTCCCTCGTAAAAGCTGGGAACTTATTAGGGCATGTGTGCTGCCTTTTCTCCCAAGAAGCAGAGAAGATTGCAGGCTCTTCCTATTGTGCCAGAGAGCATGGGGATGCTAGGGCCATGGTATGGTACCCTCATTGGGCCGGGGAGGACCCCTGGGCCTCCCCTTGATTGTGGCCCGACTTCTTTTGCCCTGGTGTCCACATCTTAGAGCTTTGGCTCAGCTTGCCTCTCCTCTGTGCTCCTGCCTGTCTGGGCACTGCGCAGGGCTCAGCCAAGTGCAAGAGAGACCTGTGCCTAGGCTCTGTCCTTGAGGCCCATTGTCTTATGGGAGAGATGTGGATGTGGTGTGCCCTAGAAATTATACATGTGTACTTTATAGTCACAGAGAGCCCCCAAGTACAGTGATGTTCTCTTTTATTGATTGTAACTCTTTTTAAAAAATTATCAGTATGCCTGGGTACCTCAGTCAGTTAAGTGTCCAATTTGATTTCGGCTCAGGTCATGATCTCAGGGTCATGGGATTGAGCCCTGTGCCAGGCTCCACGCTCAGCTGGGAGTCTGCCTGGGATTCTCTCCCCCTCCCCCTTGCATGTGTTCATTCTCCTTCTGTCTCTCTCAAATAGATACATATTTTTTAAAAATTACTAAATTATAGGGGTAGGATGGCTTTGTCAGTTAGGCATCTGCCTTCGGTTCAGGTCATGATCCCAGAGTCCGAGGATGGAGCCCCATGTCAGGCTCCCTGTTCAGCGGAGGAGTCTTCTTCTCCTTCTCTCTCTGCCTCTCCCCCCCAACTCATGCTTTCTCTCTCACTCTCAAATAACTAAATAAAGTCTTTTAAAATATTATTAAATTATACAAATAATATATGAATATGTTCAAATTATGGAAAATTCTGGCTATATATAAACATATAGGCTAAAATGTGACAAATCCCTTCTTCTCTCCAGAATTAGCCACTATTCTTTGTTCCTTTTCTCAAATAATTATCTGTGCATTTACACACACTTATATTTATGTACATTATAGAGTTTCTTTTATTTTGTAAAAACAAACTACTGAAGGGGCTATTCTAGAACATACTTCTCCCCTAACCAGAGGTCTGGGACCCTATCCGTAGAGATAGTACCCTATTCACTCTCTTCTTTCTGGTGGTTATTGGCAGTCTGGGGCTGTGTCTTATTCCATAGCATGGGTGCAGCATGTTTTCTATAGCCATTTTGATGGAACATTTCAGGTATTTCTAACTTCTTTGCTCAACAGTGTTGTAGCAGATTTCCTTATACACATGGGAGCTTGCAGTAAACCCAGATTTTTTTGAAAATATTTTTTATTTACTAGAGAGAGAGAGAAATCACAAGCAGCTGGGAAGGGTAGAGGGAGAAGCAGGCTCCCTGCTGAGCAAGGAGCGTGAGGCAGGACTTGATCCCAGAACCTGGGATCATGACCTAAGCCAAAGGCAGCTGCTTTACGAACTGAGCCACCCAGACACCCCAAATCCAGATGTTTTCTCTGTCTGTATCTTGTTGGGAATTAAATCTGTCAGGCCTCAGGCATCACATGTGTGGGTGCTGACTTGGCATGGAGGGGACCTGGGATGGGTGGATAGTGGCCAGTTGGGGGCCAGAGCCCAAGTGGGTGCCATGGGGGCAGCTCCTTCAGCACCTTGGATCACCAGCCAGAGGGGCAAGTCCTTTGATGTGTGTGGGAGCAGTGGGCCGTAGGAGGGCAGAGGAGGCCCTTGAAGGTGGCATTGGGTCCAGCAGTCAAGAAGGGCACTGTTTCAGACCAGCACATGTCCCATTTCAGCAGGATGTAGAGATTCTGACCTGCACCCCAACCATTTTCCCACAGAGAGAAGGCCTGCCTGGTGGACGAGGACTCCCACTCTTCAGCTGGGACACTGCCGGGCCCCGGAGCCTCCCTCCCCTCCTCGTCTGGCCCAGGTCTGACATCCCCACCTTACACAGCTACTCCGATTGACCACGATTACGTCAAATGTAAAAAACCCCACCAGCAGGCGACGCCGGACGGTACAGTCCCTGTTCTCCCTACTGCCAGCCCAGGGCGGCACACCAATCACGGGGGAGGGTGCTTTGGGTGATGATTCGCTTTGTTTTGGTGAGGGGGGGTGCTGGGTCTGGAGTGACACGGGCAATGTTGCGGCTGTTCATTAACCTCATGGCCTCACGGTGACTCTGTGCTTCCAAAACATGCTCGGGGTCGCCACCTGCCAGCTAACCCACCTGGGGGCTGGGAAGGGGCAGGGCAGACTCAGGCATCTCGCCACTCTGAGATTCTGTGGACTAGCTGTCAGGGTCTGCAGGCTGCCTATAGTGGCCTCTGTGCAGTCAGCCCAGTGATGCTGGCATTGTGCTGGCATTATTACAGCGTGTCCTTCTGACCACCGTGGGAAGCTGAGTCTATCACCCCTGGGAGTCCAGACAGCGGGGTGGTGGGAATCAGCTGGGACTGTGAACGAAGCCGTCCCACATGGGATAGGGCAGGTGGCGACCTTTGAACCACATTTCTTACTAACATTAGGAGGCTCGCATGCTGACCTCATAGCTTGATTTCTTCATGTTCTCCTCACCTTTACAGCACTAAGCTGTGATAAAGTCTTTGCTGGAATGAACCAAGTCGGACCGAGAGGGTGTAAAAGTGGCTCCCTAGGGAGGCAGTGACAATGCTGACAGACACGCGGGCCCTCGCTCACAAGTCAATGATCACCATCAGGCCGTGGGGAAACAGGCCTTGCTCTGCCCTCCCCAGGGCATGGGACAACCCCTCACCCATCACATGGGTTCCCAGAGCCTGCGGTGTTGTGAGGGAAGGGTGTGAGAGCAGGGTTAGGGAAGCCCTAAAGAAAGATGATGTGAGGGACCCCTCTGGGCGGGGATTTGGTGATCTGAGAGGAGAGGAGACTTGCAGCACCCCCTCCTGGGTTCTGCTTGGCCTGCGGGGAATGTGTGGACAGACAGGTTGTGGAGCTGAGTGCATGCTGCTGTGTGACTGTGCCACCTCCCTGTGCCCCAGAGAACCAACTCAGCCCTGCACATGTCCTGACACAAGGTCCTTCCCCTTCTTACTTAACCCGAGTTCAACAGGGAAACTTCCTTGTTCCCCACCTTTCATCAGTCCACTCTGCAAGTTGGTTTCTGCCAGGTGCTCCTGTGAGGATTCCACATCAGGCCAGCTTTCATGAGAAAGGAATGCCTCCTGTGGCTGTCCACAGGCCTGTGGCTGGCACCCCTCCCAGCCCTGCAGATTTGAGCTGAGGTTGGGTGGCAGAAGCCCCTAGAGTTGAGAGTGACTTCCCTGGTGTGGGCACACCCCGGAGCAGAGAGGAAGAGAGGAGAGGCCATGATGCTTTCTGGCACCGCTGCCCAGCTGTCCCAAGCACATGTAGCTCTAGGGAAGCAGAGTGTTGGGGGCAGGCACGGGTATGACCTGTCCTGAGTGCTGACATGATAGTTATTTGCTCTGGAAGTTGCAGAGGGAGACATACATAGAGGCTCAAATAAAATTTCAGTCGTTGTACATTTTTCAGTGATTATAAAAAAAAATTTTTTTTTCAAAGCAATTTCTGTCAATGATGTGGAACCATGGTCTCCCTTCACCAGTCCCAGCCCAGTGTACCAGGAAGCTCTGGTTCCATACAGGCCTGCTGTGGGTGCCTTCAGAACTCCTGCCCTCCTCACCGCAGAAAGAGAGGTGTCTGCAACAGGAAAATGTTTGTGCCCTAAAATAGCCATGCTCTGAGAATATTAAAGTGGCCCTTTCAGTGGTTAGACTAGCTTGTAGGGAAAGGCCCTGGCTCTGGCAGAAGCAGCAGCTTGCTCATGTCAGGGGATACGCTGGTAGTCTCAAGGCCTGCACTGCCCACTTCTGCTCCCACCTCCTGTGGCTAACTAGCCCCGGGAGAAGAATGAGTGGCCTCACACTTCCCATACAACTCCTCTGCCCGAGACCAGCCTCCCTTGTGGGAGGACAGGACATTAGTGCTTCACTCTAGACAATAGCCGAGCCCTTCGACAGGAAGACCGATGAGTGCTTCCAGCCCTGGCAGCAACCAAGAGAAGCAGTTCAGGAACCCACTTGAGATCAGACAGGGAGACGAGGGCAGAGCAGGCCATGGAGTCAGGGGGATCTGCATTTTAATCCCAGCCCCACTGCTACCTTGCTTGGCCACCTCAAGTAAGGGACTTCACTCTGAGCCTGTTTCCTCACCTGGACTGGCTTCCCCAGGCTGTAGAATGGGAGTAATGTTTTTCTCATAGGTATTAAAGAAAGGAGGGTGTGCACACGTTGTAGCCACATCCTGGATGCAGTCATCCCCTGGGCATCAGAGTTGGTGCAATGGCCATGCAGCACCGCATAGTGGGAGGAATCTGGGTCTGGGCCTGGTCATCCTTGGTTTGCACCCTGTCTCTCTTAGGCCAGTGGTGTGGCCTCAGAGAAGGGGCAAGTGATGCCCTTGGGGGCAATAGCCTCTGAGTAGGCCTTGGCCTCCAGCTTTCTGGGCCCAAGTCTCATGCAGCTTGGAGTCTGTCAGAGGCTAAGTTGTTACCAGCTAGACAGGGCCAGGCATTAGGACTTCCCTTGGGTACAGTTAGGATACCTTGCTTTCAAGCCGCCCTTCTACTTTTGTATACCTATGCTTCAAAATCAGAAATCAGCTGGGGTCAATTCTTGTTTGGTGTAAATTTTTAAAAGAGATCTAGAAAAATAGCTTCGCATTTTATGTAGATACTTGACATTTGATAATGGCTTCTTGGTAGGACCCACATTTGCTCTCTGGACTGGCCCCACCTGTACTCTTGTGCCATCTTGCACTAGCATTGGAAGCTTCCTACGGTCTGTCCACAGCTCTGGCTGAAAACCCTTGGTATGGCCCTTGGGTTGCTCTAAGACTCCACCACGGTCAGGTGTGAAAGCCAGCTATTCTGAGAGAGGCTGGGAGGGTACCCACAGCTGACCTGAAGAAGGGCCCTTTGGCCAAGCTGAGAGAGAGACTGAGACAGAGGACGAACTAAGTCATGGCCACCACTACTGGCAGCCCTGCCTGACCACTCCTCCCTGGCTACCTTATTTTTCCTTTCCATCTTGGGACTTGTTCAAAGTCCTGAAATCCTTAGTGTTAACACTTCAGACCGAGAAAAGGAAATCACATAGGGAGTACGTTGTGACCCTCAAGGGGCTCCCAGTGATCTCTGTTTACCCATGTTCAAATAGGGCATAATGAGATTTCTAAACAAATTCTCTAACGCCTCCCTGGCATGGAGTATGTGAGTGTGTGTGTGAGTAACTGGGTCCCACCATGTAGCAGTGTGTGATTGCTCTGGGCTGGGCTCTAGGGGAGGTGCCTGGGGTCCCATTCTCACAGCAGCCCTGCAGGCTTGGCCACGTGTCCAGTGTCCTGGGAAGAATCCGAGCTGGGGCAATTGGGCCCTCATCTAGGGCTATCTGCCTAGCTGGGGTGGAGCCAGGGGAAAGTTTGGGTCTAAGTCTCTTTTCCACCCCAGGCCAGAGAAGGCTAACACTGGGCAGGTCCTGTATTTGCTGACCTGATGGAGACTGGATCTGTGTGCATTTCCTTGCTTTGCTTGTTAGAGGTTTGTCAGTAGCAAGGCCCAAGGAGCAGGGCTGTTACAGGATGCCTTGGTCCATAGTTTCGCCTGGCTCAGCCAGCCTTCAGGATGTGTACCTAGTGGCTCTGCTGGACTGCCAAGACCCTTGCTGTCTGCCTGCCATGCTCCGTGTCACCTGACAATCTCGGAGCCACAAAGGGCCTCAGAGAGCAGAGGGCTTGCCCTGTGGTCAGTCTGAGGCAGAGCCTTCTATGGCGTTCTTTAGCTAGCCAATGGCCATGCCCATCCAGTGCCCATCAGCATTGTGCTGGGTGCATGGAACAATCCTGGATCCTGCTGCAGGTGCTTGGGGAAGGCAGGTGTGAAGCTGTGAATCAGCTAAGGGTCAGGGTGCAACTGAAACCACCCCCAAGAGACCTGGTCTGGCCTTGGTGGGTGGAAGGCCTCGCTGAGGATGAAAAGCTGAGCCAAGGTCTAGGGGTGTATCAGTGTTTACTGTGAAGGGTGGGAAGAGAGAACAAGCCGGGGGTCAGGAGAGTAAGAGCCATGGAGGCTGGTGTTCAGGGTTGCAGGATACCCATCTGGCCCCACTTAAGGCATGAATAGAGCCTGCGTTGAGCCCCAGGCTGTAGGGTGTGGGCCATATTGGGAGCCCAGGGTGCCCAAGCAAGCTCCCATGTGACCATCTGTCCTCACCCGCCATGCTGTCACTGTTTGTGTCGTGTCCCATCTGTGCTCATCCTCGCCTGCTCACCCACACTGCCTCCACCAATATTGCCCGTGCTGCCCCTAACCCTGACCACACTCTGTTCTCCAGGCTATGTCTTTCTGCTTGCACTGTCACGGCTCGCTTCAGGGGACAGCGCAGACCGCATGCTTAGTCCTCAGTCCGGCTCCCTGCTCCCCTGTGACCAGGAGCTCCTCCACATCTGCTGGTCCTGTGATTTGGAGAGTGTGTGTTTGATGTGCTTGGCTTCTGCCCACAGCCCATGTTCTCAGTTCTGGCCAGATGCAGTGGTGGCCTCCTCCAACCACATGTCCGCCTGGCAGGCGGCTTAGTCCTGTATTTCCATTGCTTTGCTCTTTCTGGCTTTAAAAAAGTAACAAAGACGACAGACTCTAAGATACCAAGCTATGCTCACAAGGACAAATGTGTAAAAATGCACATCGTGCACAGTAGCCGAGCTGCTCTGAGGTGGGCCCTGTGTGTACGGTGCACGGTGTCCAGGCTCAGGCAGGGGGCTGTGCATGTCATTAGTCCTCACCAGCCTCCCTTCCCAGGGCGAGGGAGAAGTCAGCTCACGGGAGGCAAGCTATATGCCTCAAGCAGACGTCTTCAGCATGGGAGAGGCTTGTAGGGAAGCTTAGGAGAGCCTGCATGTGCCCGTGCAGGGTGGGGACTGATGCTGGGTCAGGGAGGGATGCTGTCAGAGGGCAGAGCCAGTCACCTTCCTTCTCTTCTTCATTCTTATCTTCCAAGAAACCTCTCCAGGCTGAAGCTGGTCACAGCATATGTTGAGTGCCTGCTGCGTGCTGGGCATGGAACAGGGCCCCATGCGGAAAGCCAAGAGGAGGGCACCCTGATCCCTCCTGCCTGGTTGGATCTTTGTGTTCCTAGGTGGTGTCCTGGGCCAGTGGTTGGTGCCAAGAGGGAATGCCGTGAGCTGGCTGGGAGGCATAGTGGGTTGGGAGGACTTCCTGGAGGAGGTAGCCCTCCAGAGAGGTCTGCAGGGCTGTTTCAGGTGAGGGTCAGTGGGAACAAAGACATGGACATTGGAGAATCCCACCATGTTTGGATACTGAGGTGATTGGGGGTGGGAGGAAGAGAGACCTTGCAGGGAGAGAGCTTGGGAAACCAGCTGGGCCTGAGATAGTGGCACAAGAACTCTTGCTCTAGGCACAATGTGACAGAGTGATGCATGGTGAGGGTCACATGGTGAGGCCAAGTCTTCTCCCAGCTCTGAGCATCCAGGGCCCAGAGGGCTGGTGCTGCTGTCTAAGCACTGGCCACAGTGATACTCTCATGCCCACCTGCTGCCTCTTTGTTCTGCCTCTTTTTCAGGGGTCCTAGTGTGTCTGGTATCTCTCTTTTCTTGGGTGTCTGTCCAGGCTCCTTGGCCTGCCAGAGGGCGCCCCTCCCATACAGCTAGGCTAGCTTCCAGCGGATGTGTTCTTTCCTGATGGTCATCAGGGAGGGACCCACTGGGGCAGAGTTAATCCAGTTGAGAGCTTTGTCAAAATATTGATCCCACCCAAGTTTACTATTCTTAGAAACCTGTTGCTTTCTACTTGGCAGAGCATTTGTGATCTTTTCGGAGTTCACCAATCAGAGTTTGTGCAGATTTCAATGGTACAACCATACCTTTTCCCTCAAACTTTCATTGAACTGAGCTGATGAAATAAATGGTTGTGAACTGTTTCTAGTCTTAACTGCTGGAGCAGCTGGAGAGAATGTACTAGGAAACTTGTGTCTTGCAAGCAAAGAGCTCTTTTAGGTTGGCCTGGAAATCCTGAAAATGTTCAAGGGATTTGAACTGAGTCAAACATGAACCCAAAAATCCTCAGGATAGTCTGCTCTCACACTCAGTGGAATGGACAGCCTTTCTGTCACCAAGCCAGATCCCTTTCCCTCTGTACCCAGCTGCCATTCCTTTGCACTTGGCCCTGCAGGTCCCACCTCCGAAGTAGAAGGTGTCATCAGCAGTTGACTGGCAGATGGACATCCCTCTAAGGGTTCCAGGGAGGGGCAGGGGTGGCCCAGGGGCAGAGATGTGAAACATTCTAGTGATTAGCAATAAGAGAATGACATATTTATAATTCTGCCACAAATATTAATTTAGTATGAACAGGTTTCGTGTGGGCAGACTTTTAAAAGAATATTCTGAGGAAGAGCAGAGACAGCCTGTCCAGCCTGTCCACTAGTGTGTCTTCTCTCCTTTTGATCTCTGGGCAGCTACTTAAAGAAATTAGGATCTTGGGCTGTGGGCAATCCCTAGTGTCCCCTTTTAGGTCCATGCTTCCCTGAAAGGCCCTCTCCACCCAGTCCTATAGGAAGTTTGCCTCTTTAGCCGAGTTGGGCTCTCCTGTGCAAAAGAGCTTTCCACTGGTCTTCTGC
This sequence comes from Meles meles, assembly GCF_922984935.1. Taxonomy (NCBI): domain Eukaryota; kingdom Metazoa; phylum Chordata; class Mammalia; order Carnivora; family Mustelidae; genus Meles; species Meles meles. The sequence goes on along the minus strand of NC_060077.1, from coordinate 30,196,560 downwards.
TCTGCCTCAGGACCAGGAGGCCAGGAAAATCCCCAGCCTAGGCCAGTCTGTGGGACCTGCAGGTGGTGGCAGAGGCGGGAAGGCAGCCAGTTCTGCCTGCCTCTGCTCTCCACTTCTGGCTCTGCTTCAGCAGGCAGGTGAGAGGAGGGAGGGCCACTGCCTCCCAGCTTAGCAGCCTTTGACTGCTGAGCCCTGGCAGACCCATCTGGTTATTCTCTGAGCATCAGCACAGGCCAGTACCCTGGGGGTGCCCTGCGGTGCCTGGAGGGTGTGGAGGAAGTACCCCAGGCTGTTAGTGCACAGTTACACAAAGCCATCGGTCAGCTCATTTGGACCCTTGGCCCACCATGTCCCAGATAAGGAATGTGATATCCATAGACTGCTTTGAGGAAAAGGTGGGACTGTAGCCAGCCCTGGAGGGAATCTGGGCGCCCTTTAAGCCAGAACTGCCCCCCGCCAGACACATATGGGCTCCCCTTGTCCCTTTATCAGGGCACAGTGCTAGTGTCCATGCTGTGCGTGGTGCTGCATGGGCCTGTGCTGAATTCGGCTGGCCATGCGGCAGGCAGGACAAGCTCAGGGTCTTTTGGGCTTTGCCCAGAGGCATCTTCTGCCCAGTGATAGAATCATTGTCTAAGAGCTTTTCATTCCTCTCCTTCACCCCAGTGATGTAAAAGAAATGAACTTAGTTTTCTTTTAATCTGACTTGCTTCTTGGTGTGAGACCTTGGTGTAGGCTGCTTCCTAGTATTCAAAATCAGGATGATTTTAAATAGCTTTGTGCCAACCCTCTCCAAAAGGATTAGAGAGAAACTTGGCCCCGGGCTCTTATTTGCAGTGAAGTGCTTACCCTGTTTCCCAGACACACAGCCCTCTCAGGGATGGGCAGGAACCTTGGCATGCACCTTCCACCCCCTTGCTTTACAGGCCTGGTAAGGAGGGGGTCCCAGCTCTAAGCCAGGACACTTCAGTGTGCAGAACTCCCACCTCTCCAGCTCTGACCCCACAGCCTGCCTGCAGGGGGTGCCACTCGACTGTGGGGGCGGGGGGTGGCGGTTACAACTTCCAGATCCCTGTCACTTTCCTCCAGCATCAGCCTTCCTCAGGGCTCCTTAGGTGTTCTCCAGTCACCCGCAGGATGAGGGCTTGTCTAGAATCACCACGGTGCCCCACAGGGCTGATGTTGGGTTTTGCCCTCCGCCCTTTCAGAGGGTGGGCTGTTCTGGGTTCTCTTGTGAATGAGAGGCTCAAAATCAGGAGGCCTGGTCGCAGTCCCTTAGCCTGCCTATACGTGTCCTGTTCCCTGGCTGTGGCTGTTGGTTTTTAAAGTCTTAGCAGAGGCCCCACCTGCTGATTTTTGTTCCCAGGGGAGCAGACCCCTCTGCAGCCCAGTGCTGCCCTGTCTTACCACGCCATTCTTAGTGCAGTCTGCTGCCTTCCCTGCTTGCTCGGGTGCAGTAGAGGTTCCCTCCGTAGGCAGCATCAAGAGGGTATTATCAAGTTGGGAGTAAATATCCGCTTGCTTAAGCCAATCCAGGGTTTTTATAATAATCACAACTGGGATTCCAGCAAATTAGTGATTCTTTAGGCCCAAAGCCCAACAGCTTGTGAGTGCGTGAGCTCATCAGGCAGTCTGCCAGTTCTCGTGAGATCCTCCGGCTAGGCGCGCTTCCCAGACGCTTGCTGCATGACGTGCTGCTCAGCCGTGCAGTGACTACAGCTGCTCTGGATGCTGGCGAAAAGTGCTGGCCCTGGCCTTTCAGAAGGACTTCTTTGCTGCAGGAGTGTGGTCTACCATCTTGTCTGGGCCATCGGTGTTCTCTTTGTCAGGACCAGAGTAAGCGCTGAAGGGCGAGGTGGGTCACTGGGCTCTCAGGCCTGCGTGCCAGGCAAGAGGCCAGGCCCCTGAGGGGATCCCATTTGTGTGTTGGGGACAGAGCAGGGAAAGCAGTGGTTAATATGTTGGGAGACCTGGAGCAGCCCAAGTCACAGATCTGGGATCGGAATGTGGGTCTGAGTCTCCTGAGTCCTGAGCTCCTGCGGTGACCTTTCCACAGAGACAGCAAATGGGCTGCCCCTGCCATTTCTCTGGGAGAAGTGATCCCCTCACACTGGGGACTTATGTTTGGGACTTCTTGTGAGGGCTGCAGGCCTGCCAGGAATCCCCATTCGGTGCTCACAGAGCCTTGGGGTCCAGCCTTGCCGGTCAGGGAAGAGCTCCTCATTGAGTGTGAGACAGGGGTCCAGCCAAGTCTCTGCTCCCCCATTAGTGAGACACAGAGCTTCTGTGTTGGCCGCTGAAGGGTCTCAGATATACTTCTCATCCCAGTTTCTGTCATCGCACCAGCCAGGCTGATACTGATACCCACCAGTTCCTGGGCAGTTGACGTTCCAAAGGCAGCTAAGGAGGAAGGGCTATGGCAGACTCTGTGAGGCTGTCTGAGAGGTCGCTGTCTCCAAATCCTGGTCTATGATTAGACCTGCATGAAGAGAGTGGAGCGGCAGAGCTGCCTTTGGAAGCACAGGCCTAATTCTGTGTTTCTTTGCCCAGGCAGGACCACTTGGGACGACCCTGTCAGGTCAGTGTTTAAGAAGTGATTACACCCCATCCACATGCTGCTGCCCAGGCGTGATCATAAGCAGAATTCTTTGCCCGTTCAGAACGAAATCTCTAATGTCAAGTTTGAGACATTACTTGGAAAAATCAGTCCAGTTTTTCTGGAATGATACTGATAATCGAGGTGATATTTTTGTCAACACTTATGGTATATCAGGCCCTGTTTCAAGCACTTTACATGTATTAACATATTTAATCTTCCTAACAATTCTGGGAAGTGGACATTTGTATGTATCACAGTTTTGACACAGGAGGAAACAAAAATGTAAAGAAATTAGGGCAATTGGGTAGGCTCTCCAACCTAATAAGTGACTGAGCAGGATTTGAACTGAGGCAGCCTGGATCTCCCAGAGTCCAGGCCTTTGTTTTGGTTGAAACAACTTTACATTTTGTTGCAAGTATTTTGCCCACCAGGCTGCTCACTTCTGCCCTCCTAGGGGTCCCCCAGTATTTGAGTTAGTTGAGCAAAGGATTGGAGAGTCCTGGGGGCTATGTCTGTCTCTCTCCCTGTGTCCCCAGATGCTGCTGTACCATTGACCTCTCTGAGGGGATATGTAGTTGCAACTCATAGGTGGTCAGGGGCTTAATCTGTTCAAGGTCATACAACTAAGTGAGTGGCATGAGAGGGACTTGAACTTGGCTCTCTTGATTCCCATTTCATTGAGCTTCCTCTTTCAGATACACAAAGTTGGAGACAAAGTTTTATTTTTTAAGGTTGTGTTTTGTCTTTTATTATTGGTTTGGTATTTATATCTCTTTAAAAATGTGACTGCCTTAGGCTTAACAAAATACCTGTTTAAATGATCATAGTTCACCTTCAATTGATATTATACTACTTATCAGCAGTGAAGGAAACGCCCATTTCTTCTACCCTTGTTTTCATTCCTTTTACTTTTACATAAACTATAAACTCACAAGAGGCTGCTACTAATTTTGCTTTAGGCAGCAGACAGGAATACTTTAGAGGAACTACACATAAGGAAAAAGAATGTCTTTTCTATTATTACTTTAACCATTTCTGAGGAACTTCATTTCTTCAGGTAGATCCAATTTCTGTCGGTTTCAATTCATTCTACCTGAAGAACTTTAACATTCCTTGTAACTTAGATTTCATGGGAAGGATTGCTCTCAGATTTTGTTTGTCTGAAAAAGTCTTTGTTTCTCCTGCATTTTTGAGAGATATTTTCACTGGATATAGAATTTGGGGTTGACTTTTTTTTTTTTTTTTTAAACTTAAGTCATCTCCACACCCCTTGTGGGGCATGAACTCACAAGCCTGAGACCAAGAGTCACATGCATTTCTTTCTTTCTTTCTTTCTTTCTTTTTTAAGATTTTATTTATTTATTTATTTGACAGACAGAGGCACAGCGTAGAGAGGGAACACAACCAGCAGGAGTGAGAGAAAAGCAGGCTTCCCACTAAGTAGGGAGCCCGATGCGGGACTTGATCCCAGGACTCTGGGATCATGACCTGAGCCGAATGCAGACGCTTAACAACTGAGCCACCCAGGCATCCCCACGTGCTTTTCTGACTGAGCCAGCTGGGTGCCCCTGGGATTGACTTTTTTTGTTCTTTCAGCATTTTATTTTTTTTTTTTAATTTTTAATTTTTTTTATGGCTTTTTTCAAACAGAGATCACAAGTAGACAGAGAGGCAGGCAGAGAGAAAGGGGGAAACAGGCTCCCTGCTGAGCAGAGAGCCTGATGTGGGGCTCGATCCCAGGACCCCGGGATCATGACCTGAGCTGAAGGCAGAGGCTTAACCCACTGAGTCACCCAGGCACCCCCAGCATTTTAAAGATGTTGTCTGACTTGCATGGTTTCTGATGAGAAGTGTGCTGTAGTTCTTAACTTTGTTTCTCTATATATGATGTGTCTTTCTCTGCCTTTAAGATTTCCTCTCTACCTTTGGTTTTCAGCTGTTTGAATATGAGTCCTAGGCGTGGTTTGTTGTTGCTGTATTTTTTTTTAAGATTTTATTTATTTATTTGACAGACAGAGATCACAAGTGGGCAGAGAAGCAGGCGGGGCGGGGGGAGGGGGAAGCAGGCTCCCTGCTGAGCAGAGAGCCTGATGTGAGGCTCGATCCCAGAAATCTGAGATCATGACCTGAGCTGAAGGCAGAGGTTTAACCCACTGAGCCACCCAGGTTCCCCTGTTGTTGCTGTTTTTGTTTGTTTGTTTTTGGGGTATTGTGGAAGAGTCTTTGCTCAGGTTGGTGTTCTCTGAGATTCCTAGTGATTTGATGTCTTCCATTATTTTTGGAACATTCTGAGTCATTATCTCTTTAAATATTTCTTCAGACATGTGTTCATCTCATTTCCCTCAAAGGTTCTAATTAGTATGTTAGATCATTTGGGTGCTCTGTTCTGATATCCCCCCTACTCCTTCTCTCAGCTTGGGTGATTTCTACTGACCTATCTTCAAGTTTTGGTTATTTTTCCCTCAACTGTGTCAGGTGTGCTGACAGAGGCACTCTTTGTCTCTGCTATTGTGTCTTTTATTTCCAACATCTTTTTTTTTTTTTAAGATTTTATTTATTTATTTGACAGCGATCACAAGTAGGCAGGAAGAGAGAGAGGAGGAAGCAGGCTCCCCGCTGAGCAGAGAGCCCGATGTGGGGCTCGATCCCAGGAGATCATGACCTAAGCTGAAGGCAGAGGCTTAAACCACTGAGCTACCCAGGCGCCCCTATTTCCAACATCTTTATTGGACTTTTGCTCATAGTTTCCATCTCACTCCTCAGACTCCCCCTCTGTTCATGCATGTGTCCACCTTTTCTACCAGAGCCTTTAACATATTAATCACATTTATATATCATATTCATCTTGTTTTTTTAAAGTGTATTTATTTAGTAATCTCTACCCAATGTGGGGCTTGAACTCCCCCCAAATCAAGAGTCACGTGTTCTTCCAACTGAGCCAGCCAGGTGACCCTGATCTTAGTTTTAAATTTCCCATCAGGTAGTTCCCACATCTGGGTCATCTCTGAGCCTAGTTCTGTTGATTATTTTCTCTCTTGACAGTGTTCTTGTGTGTGTGTGTGTGTGTGTGTGCACCCACGCCTCATTTTTATATTGAGTATCAGATATTATGTGTAGGATGGAAGAAGCTGAAATAAGTCATATTGTGCCTGGAATGGGCTTCTCTCTCCTATTTCTAGGCTGTTAGGAGGGGAAGTTAGGCTAGTTAGAAGTTGAGCTGGGGTTGGGTTTTGTTGTTGCCATGGTTACCTTCAGTGTACCACTGGTTTCAAATTCCTGTGATCTTACCTTATGCTTGTAGCAGGGCTGATTTGCCAGAACCTTTTCTCAGTGTTCCATCCTCACCTTCAGCCTTGGGCTTTTTGTGTACACCTCAGGGAGGGTCACTCTCCATGATCTTTCCCCCTTTCCTGTGGTAGACTGCTTTGTGTGTTACTTGTGCTTGCTAGCCTGGGGTAGGGGCAGGGCTGGTTATCTGTTGTCTCTGTCTAGGCTCAGAGGCAGACTGTGTCCCTGCATCTCAGGAGTGGGGCTTTTCTTCCCCTAGTTGCAGGAGACTTCAAATATTTGGGCCCTAAATGGTTTCCTGCCCACCCTGCAGAGGTGTTTCTTTTCCCTTCTCACAGCTGTAATGGGTCTTCACCTGTACCCTGAAGGCAACAAGATTTGCTGCTTAAGCAAATCTGGCCCATCTGGCTTAAGGCCTTTGCTCCCCAGGACCAAAATGTCCCATCAGTGGTTCCTGCCTTTCCTATAGCAGCAAACAGTCCTCCTCTCCAGGCTTGCACCACTGGGAGGTTTCCTTCAGTCGCTCCTGCACTGCCCCTGGTCTTTCTCATGAGTACAAATGGAGGTCGAAGGAGAGGAGCTAACACGCAGGTAGCAACCTCCCTTGTGTCTATGTCTCCCAGGGACCTCCATTCTCACACTAGACTGCACTTGGCCTATAGCAACCAGATAAAAAATGTCTGCAGGACTCTCACCTGCTTCGTTGTTTATGCCTGTTGTCTCTGTGTGGTAGAAACATTAGAGAATGTGTACTACCGTGCATCTCCTTCCAACTCCTCCTTCAGCAAGATCATGTTGGCTGGTAGCCTGAAATTGGCCACAGTGGGAGTATTTACACCACAGAAATCAGTAAATGCTACAAACATGGGCTTCCCCCCTACCGTGAGAGCCAGTTGTTAACCATTTATCGGAACACCACCATTTGGGGAAATCCCATAAGGTTGACTGTGGAGATCGGTGCCTTTGGTGAGTGGCTTAGTGGCCTCCAGCATGAGTCGGGCTCAGCAGGGTCACGGTAGCTGTTCTCAGGCCATCTCCTCTGCAAGACAGTCACCAGAACACTCACCCTGGGGAGGCCCCTCAGTGTTGGAGCTGGTGTAGATTCATGCTTCTGCCCTCTCTCCCTCCTTTTCCCCTCAGAGCGCAGCCAGGACAGCACGGCTGTGGCACTCTCAGACTCCAGTTCGACACAGGACTTCTTTAATGAGCCTGCCAGCTCATTGGAGAGCTCCCGGAAGCTCTACGTAGAGAAGAAGCTGCCTGTTCCCAGTTCCCAAGCAGGACCGACTGGTAAAGACCTTCAGGGGGCCACAGAGGAACGAGGTATGAAGACCTAGCTGTGTGTGTTAGAACTGCTTTGGTGACCTGTGGTGGTCTGGGCAGTCTAAAGACAATGGGCCCCTGAGTGGCCTAGGCTCAGCCTGGCTCCTGTCCTCACTCTTCCGCCTGCTGCTCTGGGACCTCAGCTGGGCAAGTTACGTACGTCTCTGGGCTTCTGCTCCCTATAGAGTGGGAGCAATCCCAAGGCCCATTCCAGGGGTTGTGAGGATGAAACGAGGGAGCTCAGGAAGGCGCTCTCATGGTGCCTGGAGTACAGTGTGCACTTGGTGACACATATCGTTGTTGTGACCCCTGTGGCCCAATGTGGGAAAGCCACTTCTGTAACATGAATGCCCCAATTTTTTTTTTCTTGCTACATAGTTACTAAAAAAGTCTTTGGATCCTAAATGTCACCAATGTGTTTTCTTTTTAGTCTGAGTCACATCAGACCTTTAGGAAAAAGTGCCCCCTTTTTCGGGCAGGGGGCCCTGATCCAACCCCAGGGCACGCCCAGCTCTCATGGGTCCCCCAGGCTCCCTTTGTGGAAACCAGTGGGCAGAGCCCCAAGTCCAGCTCGTGGGAGAGCATGGGCAGGCTGTGTGTCCGCAGAGCCACTCTGGGGCTGTGGCTGGGCAGCCGGCCGTGGGTTTTGAGAGCTCTCCCACCCTGGCCAGGGCTTGCCGAACAACAAAAGCAGCAGCAGCAACCACCCAGACCCATGCCCAGTGGCCCTGTGCTGGGCCTATTTGAACTCCTTTTGTCCTCCCAGTCACCCTAGAAAACAGTCCCATGGCTCTTCCCATGTTACAGGTGAAGAACCTGAGATTCCGAGAGGTTCGGGAATTTGCCCAGGGTTAGTCTGCACACTTAACCTTTGGCCCATTCTTCCACTCTGGGTGGGCTGGGACGGGCAGCTAGGGTTGGCAATGACTCCCCTAGGATGTGTCTGCACAGGCCCTGGCTGGGAGAGTCAAGGCTCAGCCTTGACATGTAGATGCGGCCAGAGCTCTTCATGCTGGTGATGGCCTATCCCAGCCCTCTGCTCCTCACCTGCCTCCCTGTCTGGCCTTAGCAAATGGTAAGGCTGCATGTCCTGTAGGCTGGCAGAGGTGCCCCCGTTAGGGGCAGGGAGGAGGACATGGAAGGTGAGGCCAGGACCTCAGTTTCTCACTAGACGCTTGTTATGCTGTCCGAAACTGATGTTGACATTCTGCAACTGACATAAATACACCCCAAGGAGTTTGGAAGGGGAAGGAGAAAGTTACCAATAGGGCCATGCTCTAATACAGCAAGTCTTGTTCATGTCCAGGTGAGGCCTATTGTCTGTGTTCGTCAAGCACAGTGATCTGCTATGGGTGCTTTTGTATCATCACAGGCCTCTCTCCACTGTGCTTGGAGAAGTAAGGGATGGAGGCTGGGGTGCTGAGCCAAGAGAGGGTCAGCTATAGTCTGGGCTGGGCTGGGCTGGGCTGGGCTGGGCTGGGCTGGGCTTTCTAGACATACGGGGGCATCCTACCCCTGCCCTCCTTCCATTCTGAGCCAGTGGTTTAAGCAGACAGTATAGGGACTTGCCACTGGTAAAGAAAGTTTGAGCAGAACCAGTCACCGCAGTAGCTGGTGGGCTTGAAGGGAAGCATTTTACTTCTGTGGATATAGCTCTCTGCTCTAAGCCCAGCTTTTCCCTGTAACCACAGTGAAGTTGGTGAGCTTCCTGTCGGGAGAGTAGGTGCAGCAGGGAATGTGCTCTGAGCCTACACCAGGCATACAGCATAGGGAGCAGTGTGCATTTCTAGGCCCGGCTCTGGCCAGTGGTGGTTTCTGAACCCCCTCCTCCGGGCTCCTGGCAGGCAGGAACCTGGCACCAGGGCTGCTGCAGCTTTTGGCCCCCTACAGGAAACCAGGATATGGTTTGGGCCAGGGCTGGGTGTGTGCCCCTACTGTGCTCCACACCCCAGCCCTTCGGGTGTACCCTTGTGGGCGGCCCTGCCACCAGCCTGCTCCTTCTGTCACGGTCAGTGGCACAGGGCTTGCTCACAGATTTCATGGGCATTGTTGAGCAGCAGGGTGTAATGGAACCCAAGTTTGTGCTAGGCCCTGGGTGCCAGGAGGAAGTCAGGCTGGCTCTGACAGCCATGCCCTTTCAGGTGCCCTCCCTCTCACGGTGTCCAGTGGGCACCAGCTCCTGAGGACTCGCCTCTCCTCTTTACTTCTCCACTTTGGTTTGTGACAGGATGCTTCCAGGAAGGAGGTTTCTCCACAGGTGACTGTTCCACTACAGCTAGCTGAAGCTCTCCTTCTTAAGAGACAGAGCTTCAAAAAACATATAATGTGAATGTGCAGCAGTAAAGGTTTATTGTTTTTTAATGGAGGAAAAAGCTGCCCAAATTTTACTACCCAAACACAAGGCCACTCTCTTATATCACTCTGAGGACAGCAGAATTTGTCAACAGCTTGTGGTCCAGACAGTGGGACATGGGTGCCCAGCCTGGGCCCTCCCTGCCACCTGGGCCCAGAGCAGGATGTGGGTCGAGGATGCTGAGACAGCTCCTAGGCACCTCATTCGGGGACTGCCATCCTGTGGCTGTGCCTGCCCCTTGTTGGTCAGGAAGAGGCCTGATGACCATGCCTGAGTGCCACGTTCAAGACAGGTGGGGGTGGTGGTGGCCAGAGTGGGAGGGGGCCTGGTGTGTGCACTGTGGGTACTCTAAGCCAGTCCTCATTGCCAGCAGTGGGCATCAGGGTGGCCAGAACATTGCTTTTATCTGTAGGAGGAAGTCTTGCTTTCATGCTGCCAGGGTTAGGACTGGGCTTCCTGGCTGGGAAGCACTGTGTAGGCTTATTGACATTTCTGACCCCCTTCCTTCCACTAACGTGGACTGTGAGGCTTATTCAGCTGTAAGAGTGGACACTGCGGGTGAGGTGTGTCACCCATGTCTCCGGGCCTCTTCAGGCCACCTGGATCCCAAGCAGCTAGGTTTTTTGCTCATTCTGGGATTGCGGTTTTTTCCTCTCTCTTCATATGTCTTCACACATGCCCTCTGAGCTCTCTTTGGATTAATTCTTGATCCTCTGCTCACTTTCCTTAAGAAAGTGTGTCTTTGTGTGTGAGCACACGCTTAGCATCTTATTTGAATCTCAGGGAGGCCTGCATCTTTGTCCTGTTTCCCTATCTCCCTTGTGTCTAGCACAGGGCTGGGCCCAGACTGGTTGTTCAGAATGTGTTTGTTGAGCAATATTTGAAATGTATCCCTTGAATTGAACACTGGAAATTGGGCACATTTTTGAGTAAGGCGATTGTGTCCCCTGTAAGACGCCAGCCCTGAGCAGACTCCTGGTTGCTGTCATCGAGCTCTCAGTGGGTGCCTGTGGGACCTGCGTGGTTTCCTGAGCTCCCCTGAAAGGAGAGCATAGTGTCGAGATCAGATGTGACCTGCTTTCCCATCGTTCAGTCAGCTTTAAACTAAAGCCTTTGCTAGGCTCTAGATGATGGTGGGGGAGAGGGGCATCCATGCATAAATGCAATGGTATGAGTGGTATCAAAAAGGTGGGTGCACAAAGCTCTCTGCAAACCCCACCCTGGGGCCAGGGAGGCCTGCAGGAGGAGGTGACAGCGAGTGCAGTCCTGAACATGAGAGCAGTGGGCGAGGCAGGGTAGGGAGTACAGATGGTATATCCAGAAGGAGCAGCAGCGGAGAGGTAGAAATAAGGAGCAAGGTTTCCCCCATGGTTGGTCTCAAGGTGTGAGGCCAGGAGGGGAGCTAGGAGGAATGGCAGTACTTGTGGGAGGTGGCCTTGTGCTGTGCTGAGCAGCTTGACTCTGTCTTGGTCAGATTCTTTTCTTGGCAGAAAGAGCTTTATGTGCACCTGAGGTCTGCATGGTTTTGCTTAGGGGAACTCGGGACCCTAGTCCCTGACCACTCTGCCGTGCCGCAGCTGGCCCTAGCCTTCTGGCTGTCACTACAGTTGGGAAAGGCTAAGGGCAGGAAGGGGCTCAGCCTGTTGTGGCAGGCAGGCTTCAGAGTGGTGCCGGGCTGCTTCTCTGGCCTCCATGCAGGCCTTGCCAGCTCCTGGGTGCCCAAAGAGCCACCTTACTCCTGCTGCTTGCCCCTACCCTCTTCCTTCCATCCCTCCCTCTTGGTCCAGCCATCTTCTTCTGCAGCCCCTGCCACCCCACTTGTGCTCTCCTGCGAGTAAGCTCTTGGTTCATGCACAGTAGTAGCAGCATCCCTGGATAAGGATGTCGGGTAGGCTGTGGGCTGAGGTGCTGAGTGGCGGAGCAGGTGCAGTCCTTTGTGCGCCTTTCCTGGGTGTTTCATTCCATGATGGCAGTGGCCATACCTTCCTTCTGTGGACAGCTTCCCCGTGCATCTGCACAGGCCTCAGAGGCGGGACAGCCTTGTGCTGCCATTCAGAGAGAGACCCAGAACCCTGCTTGCAACCCCTGCTCTCTGCAGCCTTGGGACCCCTCTGCTGTGTGCCAGCCGGGACATCCTGTTTCACAGGGGAGGAGGCTGGGAGGCTGTGGAGGACTCAGCTGGCAGGGGCAGAGCCAACACTAGGCCCCATGCCTCTTACTGCTGGGTCTGTTGAGTCCCTCACCTGTCTAACAAGGGCACAGGCCTAGTGAGTCACCTCACTAAGGCACCTCTTTTGCTGGACCACTACCGAGGTGACTTTCTTTATCTTCTCACCCACAGGGAAAACTGAGGAGTCCTTGGAGAGCACAGAAGGCTTCCGGGTCACAGAGCAAGGCAGCCAGAAGCCTGCTGCGGAGCCCCTAGCCTCTGCCTGCATTGCTCTCAAACCCGCAGCATCTGCACCTGTCCTGTGGGACGGGAAGAAGAGAGCTGACCCCCCAGGGGAGCCAGCAGCCTTTCCCCAGGGGCTGCCAGCTGGGGCGGAGGAGCAGCGCCAGTTCCTTACAGAGCAGTGCATCGCCTCCTTCCGCCTGTGCCTTAGCCGCTTCCCCCAGCACTATAAGAGCCTCTATCGACTGGCCTTCCTCTACACCTACAGCAAGACCCACCGGGTGAGTGAGCTGCTGGCCCACTTGGGGCAGGAGAGGGCTTTGATCTTCCCTGGGCCACGAGCATCTGAGTGTTGGTGGAGCTGCTCAGGATCTTTGTAGAGGTGCATGGAAGGGATGGGATAGGAGAGATATAGGGGGGTGGGGCCATCCAAGAGTGCTCCAGCTTTCTGATGAGAGTTGGTGGGTTGCAGCAGGGAATCATGGGAGGAGTGGGTCTGGGGATCCTGAAGCAGGATCTCAGGCTCAGGTACTGGCTGCAGGCCGAAGGCTGAGCTGTTGTCTGTGCGGGCTGGTATAGGGACTCTCATTCAGTGTGGCCCCATGTGCACATCCCCCAGATGCCCTGCAGAGGCACCCCCTCCTCTCTGTCCCAGGGCTCTGATGCAGTCTCTGTCCCCTCCAGACTCATCTTGTGGCAAGGTCTCTGTACCATCATCCTGCCCCTGGGCTTGCCTCCCCAGTACAGCTGCCAGAACCATCTTCACAGCCTCTGCTGCATGGGGGTTGGGTGCTGACAGCCTCCTCCAGCTCTTTTTGGAAAGCAGATGATGTAGCAATTCTTACAGCTGTACCCCAGGCTTCAGCACTCTCAGGGGCTTCCCGGCCAGACTGCTTCTGCTGGCATGTTGCATCTGTGCAGGGAATGTGGCACTTGTGCTCTTCTCCTTCCTTATGCATCTGGGAGGCACTGGAGGAAGTGTCTTGGTCACAGCATCTGCCCCCACCGAGCTCCATTCTAGGAGACAGGCAGATTTTAAAATATGCAAACAAGCAAATAAAGCTAGTCCCATTGTGACACATGCTACGGAGACTATAATGGGGGACCTACAGTGGTTGGGGGCAACGCCATGAAGGCACCCATGAAGCTGAGACCTGTAGGGTGGCCATGGGCAGAGTAGGGGACAGTGGACAGGTTGGAGTACAGGCAGAGAGTCCCAATCAGGCAAATTGTCTGGGCATGTGGCAGTGTTGGGTAGGTCAAACTGGTGTGGGTGAGGGCCAAAGAGGGCCAGGGTGTTGGGGTTAAGCAGGGGCAGCCCTTGGAGTCTGTCTGTAGTCTGTAATTTTGTGTGGTTCCCCTACTCAGTAAGGTCTGGGCTCAGAAACTTCTTCCTCCCAGAAACTCCTTTTCCCCCACTCCCCACTGACCCCTCCCCATCAGCCTCTGTAGGACCTCTGAAGAGCCAGGAAGGGCAGTTGGCTGGAGAGATGGATGCTGGTTTGGCGCCAGTTACATGACAGGAAGTTGTTACTTGACCAAATTCTGTTTGGGGACTAGGCACAGATAGGTGCCCTGTCATAGTCTTGCCTGCCCAGAGTGCTCACGTGACTTTGTGCAGGGGAAGAGCAGAGCAGAGCAGGGGAAGCTGGTGTTGGTGGGCCTGGGGAAGGATGGGATGTCTGCCTCAGGGCATCTGGCTCTCCTGGCTGCCACTGAACCATCTGAGCCTAGTTCCCTCACTGGTCAGCCTACATTTTGTGGTGGACCTTACCTTTACCTACCTTTACCTTTACCTTACCTACCTTTTGTGGTGCCCTGGGCCTTCGGAATCCAGGTAGACCTATGTTTTAATAAAACCCTCTCTGCAGCAGTCTTCAGGGACTGATGGCTGATGCTGCCCCTGCCCCCCACCATGTTCCAGTACTGCTTTGGGAACTTTCCTTCTTCTCTCCTTTGAGAGCAGCAGAGCCCCATGTAGGAAGGGACACAAGCATCCATCATCGGGATCTCTGCTGCCTTGGGTATCCCTGTCTTCAGATGCTCCCCCCAAGCAACCATGCAGCTTCTCCAGCTGTGGTCGGCTCTTAGCAGCACTTGGAGCTTCCTGTGCCGAGCCAATACCTTCCCCACACTGTGGCAGGTGATCTTCTCCAGAAGCAGTTGCTATGACAGAATTTGGGGTACAAGGTGCCTATTAGGGAGGGATCAGCCACTATGGAAAAGGGGGGTGAAGATGCAGAGTTAGATGGAGGGAGAGCTGAGTTGCAGTGCGGCCCCACAGAGCCCCCAGTATCCAGCCCCTGCCTCCCCATTGAATGGCTTAAAGCTCAAAGGAGATGATACATGTAAAGGGCCCCACCTGGTGCGAAGCATAGGCTGCCGTTTTCCCTGCCTGTCCCCTTGCTGGATGAGGTTTTTAGAAGTGGAAAATAGTATCTATAATTTAATCTGTAATTAAAAATTAGAAGGGGGATATCCACTGTTCTGCCACCCTAAAACAAAAGCTATTTCGTATGTGTATTTTTTTCCAGTTCTCGTGCACACACGCCATTGATTATCACTTCTGCGGCTCTTAGATACTTCAGGTCCAGGAGCTGGGGGTCTTGGTCTCTCTCCACTTCACATCTGGATAGCTGGCTCAGGGTCCCACAGGGGGGATTGACACCCTGGCATTGGCTCAGGTAGCCTCACCCCGGTCCAGTTGCTCCATTGCTCCCCCCGCCATTAGAGCATCTGTGCTCAGTTTGCCATTTTGTTGCTATTTCTGTGAATGTCCCCCAGGTCACCTTGGTTGCCCTCTGATGGTCTGGTGGGTGGGTGGACCCCAGCGGATCCAGCCATCACTGGTCATGGGGATGGAGGCTGCCTTGGCTTCCTTCCCGGAAAACCTTCTCACAGCCCTCACACTCTGTTTCTGTTGGCTCTTCTGTTAGCTGCATTCCCAGGCTGGGTTCCTGGGCTTTGAGAAATGGAATGCTGGTCTTGATTCCGAGGAAGACCCCCTTTCTTACCTAGCAGTTGTCTATGGGTGCTGGGTGTGCCTCAAGAGCTCTCTAGGCCACCACACCACACACCACCCTAGGCTGGTGCACCCCAGCTAGCTCCACTGGCTCCCTTGCTGACTTGACTCAGAGACCTTTGCTGAGCAGCAAGTGTTACCCAGCTTGGATGGCAGGTTGTTAACACCGCACTGCACTGAGAGCCTGAGTTAAGGCTGATCCTGTCTGGGGCATGTCCTTGTCCTGGGGGCTGGGTGTCGTTCTGCCCAGGCCCTGGGTGTCAGTTTGTCCACAGATCTGGGGGACACAGCCAGTGCTCTCAGTGACTAATGTAGAACCATTAGCCAACAAGCAGTGACTGCTTTCCAAACACAGCTGTTTGGTAATAGACACTTCCCGCTGTGTATATTTAACAGCAGCACATTTCTTCATAAAATCCGCCTGTGGGCTTGGCAGTGGCATTTTCCTGTTGCCATCTCATGGCTCAGTGGCCAGCTGGCTGGAGCATCCATTATCCCTGTCTTCAGAGAGGCCCCAGGGGCTGTACAGGTTGACTCCAGATCCTTTGGGTCTTTCAAGTTTTCCCAGCTGAAGAAGCTCTGTTCTGTTCAGAGGATTCCCCACTCCAGGCCTCTGCAGAGAAACTACCCTAGGGTGCAGGGAACCATTTGCTTAGCTGCTGGCAGCAGGATTTCTAGGAAAAGGAAAGGGAATGTGGGCTCTGAATGTGGGCTCACCTGGGTTCAGATCCCAGCTGAGCGGGGGCATGATGATAGGACTCTTGTGGTATTTGCGCAGGTGATGGGATGAGGGGTTGGGGGCCTTCCCATTGAGCCTCTCACCAGGACCCCAGAGCCCATTTCCTCAGTGTCAGCATCTCCCATGGCTCCTAGCTCATCTGTTAGGTCTTCTGACTGGAGCTGGCTGAAGCTGCCCGTGAGGGACCCTTGCTGCCTGCCTAAGGCCTTGCTCCTGCCCAAGGTTGGCTTTGCTGTGCACAGGCTGACCCCTGGGCCTGCCAAGGCAGGCCTCCTGCTGTTCTACACTGAGGGCCAGGGATACCTGAGGAAGCAGGGCTCCTTAATGCTCCCCTCACCCTAGGGAAGATCACAGGTGCTGTTGGCCATAAGGACCGTAAGTCTACCTATTACATCACTTACAGTTTCCAAGATTATAGTCTCCACCAGGATTTTGAGACCTGGACTGTCAGTCTATGCTCAGAAAAACCTATCTCTTGGAATCCCTGTGAACAGCCCAGTAGAGAGACCACATGGCATTGGGACCTTCTTTTGTGAGGCTTCTGAAATTCACTAATGAGATCCAGAAAGAAGGCTGGGGTATGGGTGCCCCTGTCCCAGTTCCCCCCACCCACTGCCTGTGGCTCAGCTGGGGAACTTCAGCACCTCCTGCTACAAAGGAGCCTAGAACAGAGTGGGTTATAAGTTGGTCTTGAAAAAGAACAAACTTAGAGGATTCATATTTCCCAATTTCAGAATTTGCTGCTGATCTACAGTAATCAAAACTGTGAAATATTATTTAGCTTTAAAAGGAAGGGAATTCTGACACGTGCTACAACGTGGATGAGCCTTGACGACATTATGCTCAGTGAAATAAGCAAGGTACACACAAAAAAATCAAACACCCTATGATTCCACTTACACGAGGAAATAAGTCAAAATAAGAGCAACAGAAAGTGGAATGGTGTTTGCTAGGGGCTGGGGGAGAGAATGGGGAGTTGTTTAATCAGTATAGAATTTTAATAAATTCATTTCATAAAATGGAAAAGTTCTAGAGGTCTGTTGCACAACAATGTGAATATGCTTAACACTACTGAACTGTACACTTAAAAAATGGGTAAGGTGGTAAATTTCCACGTGTTTTGTACCACAGCTGAAGATAAACAGTGTGGTTGGTACTAGCCTAGGAGTAGGTGTATGGATAACAGACTAGAACTGGGAGCCCAGAAACAAAGGCATACATCTACGACCAACTGATTTTTTTTTTTTTTTAAGATTTTACTTATTTATCTGACAGAGAGATCACAAGTAGACAGAGAGGCAGGCAGAGAGAGAGAGAAGGAAGCAGGCTCCCTGCTGAGCAGAGAGCCCGATGCGGGACTCGATCCCAGGACCCTGAGATCATGACCTGAGCTGAAGGCAGTGGCTTAACCCACTGAGCCACCCAGGCGCCCTGGGCCAACTGATTTTTGACCATAGGTGTAGTTTGACCTGGCAGTGGTTTCTCAGGTAGGACACCCAAAAGCACAGGTGATAAAAATAAATAATAAGAAACGTGACACCATCAAAATTAAAAACTGGTGCTTCGGCGTGCCTGGGTGGCTCAGTGGGTTAAGGCCTCTGCCTTTGGCTCAGGTCATGATCCCAGGGTCCTGGGATCGAGCCCCGCATCAGGCTCTCTGCTGGGCGGGGAGCCTGCTTCCCTCCTCTCTCTCTGCCTGCCCACTTGAGATCTCTGTCTGTCAAATAAATAAATAATTAGTTAAAACAAAACAAAACAAAACTGGTGCTTCAAAAGACAGTATTGAAATGAAAAGATGGTCCACATCAGGGAGAACTATTTGCAGATCCTGTGCAGGCGCACCTGGTTATACTGTGCTTCATGTGATTACACCTCGCAGACACTACGTTTTCTACAAATTGAAGGTTTGCTGCAACCCATTGTTGGGCAAGTCTTTCAGCACCAACAGCATCTGGTCACTTTGTGTCTCTGTGTCATATCTGAGTAGTTCTCACGATATTTCACGCTTTTTCATTATTATTATACATATATTTTTAGATATTTTATTTATTTATTTGACAGAGATCACAAGTAGGCAGAGAGGCAGGCAGAGAGAGAGAAGAAGGGAGACAGGCTCCCTGCTGAGCAGAGAGCCCTATGCGGGGCTCTATCCCAGGACCCTGAGATCATGACCTGAGCCAAAGGCAGAGGCCTTAACCCATTGAGCCACCCAGGCGCCCTATCATTATTATTATATTATAATGATCTATGATCAGTGATTATGACTTGCTGAAACTCAAATGATGGTGAGCAGTTTTTAGCAATCAAGTAATTTTAAATTAAGGTCTATACATTGTTTTTTAGACATAATGCTATTGTGCACTTAATAGACTATAGTATAGCATACACATAACTTTTATAGGCACTGGGAAACCAGAAAGTTCATTTGACTCACTTTATTTTGGTATTCACGTTATTGTGGTCTTGAACTGAACCCACAGTACTTCTGAGGTATACTTATTTGTGATATGGGACTTGTGTTTAGAATATACTAAAAAACCAAAAAACCTCTTATAGCTCAATAATTAAAAGACAACCCAGCATAAAAGTAGGTAAAGGATCTGAGTGGACATTTCTCCAAAAGAGATATACAAATGGCTGATAAGCACAGGAGAACATGCTTAACACCACTAGCCATTGGGGAAAGGGGACTCCAGATCACACTGAGCTACCACTTCCTACCTACTAGTCTGACTAGAATCAAACATTTCAGCCTCTCCTCCTGGGGGGTCTGGGGATGAGCAACCACCCCCTCACTGGCAATTCTGTGGGGGCAAGGGAGTTGAGCACCAGGGCTACATGCCCCCTTCTTAGAGACTAGAGTTTGTAAACACTGGTGCTTTCCAGAGGAAGTTTCCTCTGGGGACCCTCTTGTTGAAGTTACTGCCTTTCCTAACCTTACTTTGTTTTGTGCTCATTGCTGGGTCTCAACTTGGGGAATGTTCTTTCCATTCTCTGCTCTTGCTGGTCCTCCCAGGTCACTTGACATCTTAAGAGAAAGGTCAAGAAGCAGACTCCACTGCGGCACTAAGGCAGCCTGGCCTAGGTCAGCTCCTCGGTGTTGTTTTGCACAGCACCTGACCCAGGCAGGGTGAGCGGGAAATTGAGGCTCTGAGGGGACAGCAGCTTGTCTTGAACGCCTTGGTGAGGATGTGGCAGGGCCTGGAGCTCCTGGGGCTCAGATGTTTCCTTTGCCTCTACTTTCCAAGTGGGGGAGACCGAGGCCTTCTAACTCACATCCCTCACCTGGCTGGGTGGCTGGATGCCCAGCTTCTTGCTGAAGCCACATGCTCACTGACTGGCTACTTCAGGCTGAGCCAGGAAAGGCTTACTGAGAGCCCTCGTGTGGGACACTGAAGCTTTAGCAGAAGCAAGGCTGACATGCCAGCTCCTGTGAGCACAATGGCCTTATGGTAATTGGGCAGCTGCCAGTCAGTGTGGCAGGAGGCAGGCAGTGAGACAGGGGTGTGGCACCCCAAGTGAGGAAAGAGAGGAGAGGAGAAGGGCCTGTTCTATGGAAGAGGCCACCATTCTGGCGCTCGGTGCACAGCTGACCTCTGGGCCCTGGGCTGACGCTCTGCTCATCTGTCCCCAGTGCCCAAGTCAAGGCTTGGCTTGCAGTCAACCTACACTTGACCAAAAGGTTTTCCTCCCACCCTCCAGGGTGGGCGTGAGCCTTGCTTGCTCTGCTGGGGGATGAAGCTTACCTTGTGCCATATGGATTTTCCCCTCTGAGCTGGAGCAGCTCTCTGACAGTTAGCATCCAAATTGTCACCGAGAGGTAACACCTGGGTGAGAATTGCTCAGGAGCCTCAGGAACATGAGATGGGCAAGGGGCTATTCAGCCTGCCCTGATCATAGGCCTGGCCCTTCCCCAGACCCTGTGATTAGAGTGTGTCCCCCTCTCAGCACTTGTCCCCTTCCCAGTATGCCTGCTGGAACCTGAGCCACCCCTCCAAACAACAGCTCACGGACATCAGACCAACTTCTGTGGCCCAAAACCTGTGTAGGGTGAGCCCAGTCCCAGTGTCTGTGTAGGACTTGTTTGGTGAGAAGCTGCCTCCTGCCAGGAGAATCTTGACTGTGCTGCTGCTGCCTGTGATCTCCAGAGAAGCCGCTGAACTTTGACTTCAGAGTCAGCCTATGCTCTGGTGGAGAGACTGGCCAGCTGGGCTGTGAGCACCTGCCCCTCACCCATCCATTGTGGGTCGTTTCCCACCTGCCTGTGCCACCAGTTCATGTCCAGACCCTGCAGAGTCAGGTTAAATGAGAGCCTGTGAGGAGGGCCATGCATGGTCCGACTGGATGGCTGTGAAGTGATTGAACTTCCAGGCTGTGATACAACCTGGGAGACCCTGCTGCATACACACAGTGAGTGTCCCAGGAGCAGGTGGTAAGCCACACGTTCCAGGTCAGACGGCAGGACTGGGCACGACGAGGGCGTGCCAGCCACAGAGCAGGGTGTGCTCCACCATTCCTTCAGTCCCTGCTCCCTTTCTGTATGCACAAAATGATTCCAGGCCCCAGGCTCCCCATGCAGAATCCCTGGGATGCTGCTCATCCAAGCTAGCCAGGTTGTTTTTTGTTTGGTTTTGTTTTGTTTTTATGGGATTTGCAAAAGGAAACTTGAGATTTGTCTCAACTTCAGAATCTCTATTATGCATTTCAAAGTCTTTCTGCAACATGGTTTGAAGATTTTGCTGTGCCTTTGGGGAGGAGGGACAAATGGCCCCCATAAGGGCCCACTGTCTTCCTTGTTCTCTCTCAGGAGGAGGAGAGATATGGATCCCAGCAGTCTGAATGGGTTGAATACTCTGCTGACAGCACCCATTATAAATCATACTCAGTTTGGAAGAAGTCACTATCACCTAGTCATCCCATAGACCATGACATGGTCGAACCCCTGTATTTTAGTACTGTCCTGTGTGCATCTCTGCAGGCTCATTCATTCAACAGCTGTCTCCTGCATTGTCAGGTGCGAGGCCCTTGCCTGAGGGGCTGGGATACAGTGGTATGCATAGCGAAGCCCCTCACCTTGAGTGCGTACAGAGGGAATGGAGAGTAGAAACATACCTAATGGCGGTTAGTGATCATCTGGGAGAAAGATGACGCAGGAGAAAGGGGGTGCAGTGGGGGATTGTGGCTCTTTAGGCAGGGAGGTCTGGGAAGGCCTCTCTAAGCAAAGGCCTGAAGCAGGTGAGGGAACTAGGCAAGGTGATACCAAGAGAGGCTTCTGGGTGGACAGCATAGCCCACGTGTGTGCCTTGAGATGGGAATGGGCCTGGCAGGACTAGAATCAGCTAGAAGCCTGTGTGACTGGCTGGGGGTTGGGGCGTGGGGGGAGATGTGGTCAGAGGTCATGAGGGCTTGGGGAGGCAGGAAGGAGCTGTGGGGTATCATTCTGAGGTTAAACCAACCTCAAGGTCCTATGTGTAAGAGACTCGGGCTGCTGTGTAGCGAGTGAGAGGGTTTGCCAGTCATGCCTCAGACAGCTCTATCCAACTGCTCATCGGAAGAGGCTTAATGAAGGAGTGATTTACAGGGGCCTGGGTGGACATCAGGAACCCACAGGGAAGAAGTAGTGCAGAGCCCTGGGCCAGCCCGCGTGCCTATGCAGCAGGCTGCCTGTCAGAGCTGTTCGTCCTTGGTAGCCAACTCTCAACACCAGAGGGAACTTGGAATAGATGGCTCTGCTCTGGTCTCTGCCCTTCTCCACTCTCCCACTGGTGGCTCCTGCTGGCCAAACCTGCCCAGCAGCCCTGGGGTTGCACTTCAGGCCTGGCTTTTCAGGTCCGTGTGGGGAGAGCAGAGGGGAAGCAGTGGCACACTTTGCCAAGTCCAGGGGCAAGGCCAGGTCCTTGGAGAAAATATGGGAAGGCCCGGCTTGGCAGGGGGAGTGGGTTGCATGGGTTGGGGTGTTCTCCCCAAGGTACAGGTGAGGAACTTGGTGCATTTGTGGACAGTTGCTTTCCATCTGCTACCTCTGGCATTCTTCAGCTGACCCTAAGAGAGGCCTGATGGTCACTGCCAGTCCCATCCTCCATGTGGGCAACTGAAGCCCCAAGAGGTTAGTTATATGACCCCCAGGCTGCCAGGCATTTGTTCGTCTGTTCCTTCAATAGCGCTTCAGAGTGTGGCACTGTGGGCCCTTGTGAAGAACTATCAGGCCAACCTAGGGCTTCTGAATTACTGTTTTTAAGAAAGAACAGAGAAGGGTATCTTGAAAGATGGACTTCATGTTCTAGTTTGCCCAGCATGTGAGCTTCCCAACAGCTTCCTCGGGTGAAGGAGCCCAGGGTGCTGGCTCTACCCCCAGTGCTCCTGCTAGACTGCCCACCCCACCACGCATAATTGGTACTCTCCTGCCTCGGCTCCTCCAAATGACCGACCAGCTCACACCCTGCCCATTCCTTTCACTCTTCCCAAATATCTCACATCTCTTCTGTGGACCCCACAGAAGGCCTAGCCCCTGAGGAGCCATTGGTGAAGAAGTCAGATGGTGTCCCTGCCCTCATGGGGCTGACACACAAGAGGGTACAGACAACAAAGCCATTGGAGGGTCAGCAGAAGAGGCTATTTAAGGTGGCCATGGGGCTGTGGGGACTGTATTTGGGGCAGGTGGGGTGGGGTGAGATGGCACTAGGCAGAGAGACCTGTAGGGACCAAGGTGGGGACAGAGGCAGGTGTGGCTGTAAGGCCACGCATGATGGGAGAGGGGAGGGAAGGAGGGGAACTTGCATGTGTGTGGGTAAACTTGAGTTATGATGCTGGCTCTCACTCTCAAGGAGCTGAGGCCTTCAAGCAGATGAGTCAGGAGAGTCCCTCAGCCTTATGGCAAGATAGGGGTGTCCAGGTGCCAGACAGTGTAGGATGTTGAGGTGCCATGTGCTTCTGGGGATTTTTTTCCCCACCTCTCATCAGGACTTTGCCCTCCATCTGCCCCATTTGGGCCTTCAGTCTGTTTTGCCTTCTGTCAGAGGAGGGTCTGTGCACTAAGCTTTAGGGGGCCTACGGATCCCAGGAAGACTGTTGCTGTTATCTGGCAAGTGGCTCCGTGGTGTTTCTTCCATTCCCAGGGGGTGACGGTAAGCTGAGGCTCCAGGCCAGTGGCATGGTGGCAGGTTGCTCAAGGCCTGAGACGGGGCTGCCTTGGAGCTACACATAGCATGACCCCAGGTAGATTTGTAAAATGACTTGCCCACCCTGGGGTGGGGGTGCAGGGTAAGAGCCCAAGCCTTGGAGTCCCTTGGGTCTGGACCAGAATGCAAGCCTGGCTCTGCCGCTTCCTGGCTTGGGGGGCTTGGACCAACTCTTGGACCTCCCTGAGCCCGAGTTTCCGTGTCGGTGAACTGGCGATACTGAGGATGAGGAGTCACGTGCTGGGCCCTGCCCAGGTGGCATCATGACTCTTGCCACCCCACAGTGTGCAGCTGCAGGGCAGACTCTGCAGTATAGGTGTGCTGCCGTGGGGGAACTCCCCCTGCCCCTGCCCTCCCCAGCCTGGCGCTTGTCAGTTCTCCAGGCAGATTTCTTTGTCTCTGTCAGCTCCCATCTAGGGCCTCAGAGAGAAATTAGCTGAGGTCTCCTGTGAGCCGTCTGGACGCTTTGTGCCTTAGCCATCGATTGGCTCTCTCTGGCAGGCCTGGGAGACAGCTGAGGAGCCTTGTTCTCTGCTGGTGTGCAGGGGCCAAGTCTGCAGGAGGCTAATTGACTGTCTTGATCGGGTTTGGCAGGCCTCCCCTTTCTGTACTCAGTTGTCAAGTGGCTGGTTTTCAGGTCTCTAGGAGTGCTGGGACCTCTCCTACAGCCTCCTCCCTCCCTGATCCTCTACCTTCTGCCTGACTGTTCGGTTGGGAGGGCTATCTTAATGCAGGTGTTATGGGAGAAGCTGCAGAGCAGCTTCTGGCAGAAACAGAAGCCCTCCAAGGATGTGTGTTCCTGTCCCGCTGCCTTGGGGCCTGGAATGAGATGCCTGGCTCAGGGAAGCAGGGTCCCCCACTCTCTCCACCCTGGCCCTGGTGCCATCTCTCTCATGTGTCCCACAAGCCACATGGAAGTCTTTGTTGTATTTTATTTTCTTGATGTTCTTATGAAAATCACAGCCACCACAGAGATGCTTCTTTAAGTCTTATTTCCCTACGCTTCTCAAACTGCTGCTAACTGGACACTTCCCTTAAATCCCAAAGGAACCCCAGAAGGGGCTTTCATGTCATGACTCCAGCTCCATAACAGGTGGGTGCAAACTGTAGCTCAGGTGTCATCTCCCCGAGGAGCCTCACTGACTTAGACTGAACCATAGGTGAGTCCCCTTTGTGCCCTGTCTCCATGGTCATGGTCATGTGGACTCACCTGTCATGTTTGAAGTGCAGGTATTGGTCTTCTGTCTCATGTCCCTTTCTGTGAAGGTCCCCTTCATGGCTGATTAGACTGGCAGCCTCTCACATCTCACTTGGGAGAGACTTTGAACCAAGTGGCACTGAGACCAAGGGATCATGGCTGAGTACTGATAGAGGTTGTGAGCTTTTCGGCTTCCTAGGCAGTTGCCCTGACTGCTGGAGGTCTGAAGCTTTATCTTCTCTTTGGGTTCTATGTCCCAGGGCCCTGAGGAACCCTGAGAAGCTTGAACTAATCTGAGTTGGATCTTATTCCTTGAAATGAAGCACACCTGACCCACCGTTTCCCTGCTCCACGCTTCATTTGTCCATGGCTGACCCTCCCTCTCCCGGCCAGGCTTGTAACCAGGCTCAGGAGCTTCCTAATGAACTGTCTGGGAGGCGGGGTCTCTGAGCCATACTGCTGTGCTGGGCCCTGCTCTGGACATTGGAATGTGAACTGCAAGTTGATCCCCCTGGCGCATGGGAACTCATAAGCTAAAGACTGGGACTGAATAGTTCGCTCTTCTTCCTATGTATAGGGCAGAGTGGCCCCTGTGTTCCTGGTCAAGGGCCCGTGCTGAGGGTCTGGGACTGTTGCTGCCTAGGTAACCCCTCTCCTCTGCCTATTTCTGCCTCCCCCGTATGGGGGTGAGAAGAGGTGCCTTGGCCTTTAGGAAGCCTCATCATTCACCATGAATGGCTGTGGCATCAGCCCCTGAAGCCCTAGAAAGGCCTGAGAGTCATGGCGAAGTCATGTCTCAGGAGACTGTAGCTGTGGTTGTCCCTCCCTGGCTGCCACTGAGCCTTAGCGAGAGCAGCCTCAACACGGCCCTTGGTGTGGTTCCTACTCTGGGCTCACCTTGCTGTTCTGATCGGAGTCTGTTAGAGAGGCAGAGTCTCAGTCTGCTCCTGATCTTAGCATGCCAGATGTGTCTGAGCAGGTGTCTGGGCTCAAGGAGGGCTCTGAGCAAAAAAACAAGCTTCCTAAGTGCGGGCTTAGAAGGGTCCACTGTGCAGAGGGCTGTGGACAGCGTGTGCTCTCTCCAGTCCAGCAGGGGTTGGCCCTGCTGTCCTGTGTGCTGGGCTTCCCATGGCCCTCTAGTCCCCCATCCCACATTGAACCTGCTTAGACCAGGCTGGGCTGCAGCCCTGCTGGGCAAGGGCAGCCTTGACTTGACAGGGCCTCAGCCTTCAGCCAGTCTCAGAGCCAGGCCACATCCCCGTAGGACACGGCCTTGGAGTCACTGCCAGGCTTAATAATCCAGGCTTTCCCCAGGAGATGATCTCCTTCAGGCTTCCACAAAACAGCTAGCTTCGTCTGCTGTGAGTGTGTCATACAGGAGACGCGTGCTTGAAACTTCACCTGTCTCCATCCCAGAGGGATCCTCAGTTCTGTATCCCACCCCCTTGCAGCTGTGGGGTCTGGCCTGGTCCTGGGTGCAGAGCAGCCCTCAGTCCTGACAGCAGTCCCTGGGGCGTGTCCCTCTGTGCAGAGGCAGGAGCAGAGGCTCGGATGCAGGCCAGCAGGGACCCCCACCCAGCAAGCCAGGGAGCTGGGCTTTGCAATTTTGCCAGAAGTTGTGACTAGGGAGACTATTTCATAAGTTCAGCCTGACCAATACTGAGCACAATGGGAGTAGGTGAGACGGCTTGCAGGCTGAGACGTGAGAAGGCATTGAGCAATTGGGACTCAAGGTGATAAAGACCTGGCACCAGGGGTGAGAGAGGCAAGGAAGGGACCTGGATGCTGGATGGGGGTGGGGGAAGAGTACTGCTTGGCTGGGGGTGGATTGGTGCTGTGGAAAAGAGGAGGGTCTGATGCTGGGCAGTTCAGGTCCCGGTCCCAGCTCCTGCCCCCTCCTGGCTTCTCCCTTGTAAGACAGCTGTGTCTCAGGTACTGGGATGAGATAGTCCTAGCATGGGAAAGACCTGAGACGGGAAGGTGGTAGGCCAGGCAGCCTGTGGGGAGGGGCTGCCCTCTGAGTCAGTAAGAAGGCCCCAGAGAAGGCCAAAACAGCCAGGCCCACACCCAGGCTCTCACAGTTCCCTGGAGTCCCACCTGGGCTAGCACGCTCTTATTCCCACCTTACCAGGCCCCTGGGCCTGGAGTCCAGGGGCACTACTGCCCAGAAAGCACTGGCCTGAGCACTATGGGTGGAACTCCCGTCCTCTCCCAAGCACTTAGGCCTCTGGCATCCTACAGGAACCAGCTCTTCCAAGCCTAAGGTGGCTGTATTGCCAGCTGTGATGAGTACTGCTGACACCCTGACAAGTCAGGGCTGCCCCTTTGGGCCAGCAGGAGTCCCCCTGAGAGAAGGCAGGGCACTGGGTCCATGTAGCAGCTTTTCAAGGCCAGTCCAGGTGAGGGGTCCCTATCTGCGCCCTTCTTGGGCAATCTGAGGCCACACTCTCCTAAGTCAGCTGTGCTAGGCAGGAAACCAGTGCCGGAAATGTACCCCACAGCCAGATGATCAAAGCCCGCAGCCAGAGTTCCCTGGAGCTGTGGGATCGGTGTCTGCAGGAGCCACTGCTCATTGCCGCCCTGCCAACGCAGCCAGGAAGGAGGGGACTGCCTCCCTTCCCCGTGGGCGCCGCGAGCTGCCCACACACTCACTTCCAACCTACTTCTTGTTTCCCCAGAACCTCCAGTGGGCCCGCGACGTGTTGCTAGGCAGCGGTATCCCGTGGCAACAACTGCAGCACATGCCGGCACAGGGGCTCTTCTGCGAGAGGAACAAGACCAATTTCTTCAACGTGAGTACTTTGCCTTCTTGATTTCCGAGGCTGCTTGCGGCACTGCCTTGCACCAGAGGTGTGCGAATGGCCCCCCTGGGCGGGCGCTCCCAAGACCGTGGCTTTGCAGCATCCTTGGAGGGCGGGCAGGGTGGCGCAGTCGAGAGTGCGCCAGACTCGGGAGTGGGGCCGTGCCTGCCAAGCGACTTCTGGCAAGTCACTGCCCCCTCTCGGTGCTGGTTTGCCCATCTGCAGGGAGAGGTGTGGATGGGTTCAGTGTGTTCTCTGGGGCCGCAGCAGGCAGTGGTGAAGGGACTCCATGCCCAGGGTCTCCTCCTGGAGCAGCTCTTTGTGCCCCTGTGTGGTCTTGAGCACCTAGGAAATTCTGACCGAAGCCAGCTCTGCTGCTTAAAAACCAAGTTTGGCCAGAGCTGGGCTTTCAGCACCCTTCCAGCCTTCATATTCTGGGTAGGGTAAAGACCCACCCCTTGGCATGTCACCAAGGCCCATCTGCTTTCCATCCCCGGGGCCCCATAAAGCCCACATCTACCCTTCCTTGCCACCCCACCCAGGCCCATCCCTCCCTCACTTGCTCTGTCCTGCACAGAGACAGCTGGCCCCTTACTCTGCTCTACCAGCAAGTCCTCATCCTCTCCTCCCAGCACAGCCAGCTCCCAGCTGGGTGGCTTTGGCAAGTTACCCAGTCCCTCTGAGCTTTGGTGTCTTCTCTGTATTCCCTGATACCCTGTTACACGTGAGAAAACTGAAGGGTGGGGTTGGTCTGGACAGGAGCTGAGGAAAGCAAGTCTTGGGTCTGGAGGGGGTGTGTCAAAGGCTGGTTCTTGAGGCACATGGCAGTGGGGGCTTCCCTACTGAGAGCCAGCCAGGCGGTGAGGTGTCTGGGTCCATGGTTCTTCTCTCTCAGGCTCTGACCTCCTAATGGTTAGGCGGGGGCTGTGGAGCCTAGGAGCTCTGCATTTGCCAGCCCAGTCTCTCTTTCTCACTGTCTGAGTATTTTATAGACAAGCAGTAGATGTAATGTACCAAGGGCTTGCAGAGGAAGAGGAGTTCCCTCCTACCCAGATGCCCAGGCTGCAGCCACCGTTCTTCACCGTGTTGTGTATCCTTCCAGAGGGTGTCTGCCTGTTTGTAATCCAGGGCACAGACATGTACACAAAGGACAAAGTTCGCATGCTTCTGACCTTTGTTTTTTGCTTTTTGTTTTTGTTTTTTCACTTAAAAACATCTTAGAGAGTGTTTAAGAACGAGTTCTGTCTTTTTAATAGTTGCATAGCATTCCCAACATATGGCTGTGCCACAGTTTACCTCCCCATACCCTACCTTTTGATGGGCATGTAGGTGGTTCCCTGTCTTGTTATTTCCGTGTTTCGTACATACGTCTTTGCTGTGTGGAAATCCACTCATAGGGTAAATTCCTAGAAACAATTCCGTGGTCAATGGGTTTGTGGTGCCTTTCAAGTTTTAGAAGACAGTACCCTCCAAAGATCCTTCCCAAACATAGATTCATTTCTTTCTTTCTTTCTTTTTTTTTTTCAAGATTTTATTTGACAGACAGAGATCACAAGTAGGCAAAAAAGGCAGGCAGAGTGTGCGGGGGAAAGGAGGCTCCATGCTGAGCAGAGAGCCCGATGCGGGGCTCGATCCCAGGACCCTGAGATCATGACCTGAGCTGAAGGCAGAAGCTTTAACCCACTGAGCCACCCAGGGGTCCCTAGCAGGGGGTCCTTTCTTTCAGACCTCTTCTTTTCTTTCAGACCTCTTCTACACTCTGTATTATTTAACTGTTACATATTTACTCTTTGGTAGGTGAGAAATGCTGTCATGTTTCATTTATTATTAGTGGGATTGGCTAGGATATCACATTAGCAGTTTTAATTTCTTTTGTGCCATTTCTACTCATGTCAGTTTTCTTACTAGATTGTTGATCTTTTTCTTTTTGATTTATAAGAACTCTATTAATGAAACGGGCTCTTCGTCAGTGCTGTGCAAGCCTTTTTTTTTTTTCCCTGCAGTTGCTAAATTGAAGCTAGAGCCAGGCAGCTAGCTAATTTTCCTGAGCTCCTTTATCAAATGAACTACCGTTACTATCTGCCTTGAAGAGTAATCATAGGGATCAAGTTATATCGTGGGGTAATGACCCTAAGTGAGGACCTGGCACATGATAGGTGTTCCAGGAAAACAGCTTCCCTCCCTCTTCTCTGTCCCATTGTTGGTATTTGCCCTCAGAGACTATATAGTAATGCCGGAAGGAGAGAGCCAGCCTCCGGGGCTTCCTTGTGGGTTGGCATGCTTACCCCTCCTAATGACAGAGTTTAGGAGACCAGCACCTCAGATGCCTGTAAGCCCAGGGCACGTCTGAGTTGGCAGACGGGTGCTCCAGGCCCTTTCCCCACTGTGCTCACTCCCCGTAGCAGCTCCTTGGTTTCTGGGGCCTTCCGGAAAATGAGTTCTGCAGAAGGGCAGTGGGGCTGTGCCCATGGGAGAGAAGGCAGGCAGAGCCCTGGGTGAGCCTGGCACCTGGGCAACACCTCCCCGTTACCAGAAGCCCCTGCAGATAAGGGCCACCTTACCTCTGCCGTGTCAGCTGTTCAATTCTCCATGCTTCCCAGTAACCTGCTATGTCACCATCCTCATGCCCTCTCCTGCCCAAGTCTTAGCCACCTGCTCTCTCAACTCTTCTCTTTGGAGGTGGGTTGGGGCTCCTCATGCTTCTCTAGGCCAAAATGTTACCCTCTGGGAAGATGCCAGATGCTTGCACCCCCCACTTGTGAAGTACCAAGGGACAGGTGCTCCCAGCTGCTTGGTGACAGGATTGCCCTTGCTAAGCCCACCCTATCTGTCCTTGCCCCTGATGCAGGAGGACCTCAGGGTGGACACTTCCTCCACACCCAGAGAGTGCTGACCCTGCATGCTCTTAGTACACGAACTTGTCTGGCAGATTTGAGCAAGTGTGAGCAAATGGTTTCCTGCCAAGTTTCCAAAGGAGCATTTAGAGCCCCCTCAGCTGACTCTTTTGTGATGGGGCTGTGGCTCAGACAACTGGGCTGTAGGTGGGGAGGAACAGGCTTGCTCTTCTCCTTTCTGTTGTGCTTTGGGGTTACTACTTCGGCCTGGTGTAGGGGCAAAGGCCTGGGGCTGCTGGCCCTTGTGAGGAGGTGTAGGGAGAGTGAGAGCCGGGGGCGCTAGGCACCCTAACTGGCCATCCCTCAAAACCCCCACTGTCCTAGGTCACCTGTGCCACCCAAGAGGTTATCTGGACAGTCCCCCTCACCATCCTCAAGGACCTGGGCTAGGGGACCCTCTTGTTATTTATTAGTGCTAATTTCTGAAAATTGTGGGAGTTTCCTAGGGCCCCATTGTTACTGCCAACAATCCAGACACACAGCAGAGCCCAGGCGCCGTGGCCTTCTCAGGTGCTTCTGTGTGTGGTTGGGCTGTTCTGTCTCAGGTGTGCGTGTACGAAATCAAACAGGTTTGTTTGCGGCTGTGAAAAGTGGTATGTGCGCACACGCGCGTGCTTTTCAGCAACCTGGGTCTTTTGTTTTGTTTTCCCCTGACATTGAGTCTGAGAGAAGTTCCCTGAAAGGAGCATAGGCCATCTCACTTCTGAAGCTGCCACCCACTTTTGTGCCGTGCGGGGGCCACAGTCTCCTTGAGTGGGCACAGATATCGGGCCCGGCTTCATGCTCATAAGGAGGCTGCCATGGGCCTGCCCGTGCCTGTCTCGGGGCTGTGTTCCTCCAGTCCCTAGCTCTTCTGGTCTAGCCCAGAGAGGTGCTCAGTGTTTGTGGACTGATTACACTTGTGCTTTCTCCCTTAAGAGCCAGTCTCCCAGCATGTCCTCGTGGTCCAGCCAGTGCTGGCTGCTGTGGCACCCCTGCCCCAGGGTGCTTGACAGCTTGCGGCTGAGCCCCACACGTGGGTCCCTCTATGTAGGGCCTCTGTACAATGCTACAGGGCACATGGGAGAGTCGGAGGACTCTTAAGGAGTTTGGGTGTGTTGGAGGCAGGCTTCCCACTGCAGCACGGGTGTTCCTCAGCCAGGAAAGGGCCAAGAGACAGAGGTCCCCTTGGGAGAGCTTGTCAAGGCTAGGCCATGGCTGAGGTGGTGCTGGGTGAAGAGCCAGACAAAGGGCTAGGTGCTGAAGGGCCGGTGAGTGTGACCTGGGGCTTTGATGACAGCTCTCCTCGTGGGAGCTCCTGCATGGGGGGTTTAGCAGGCCTGCTGCACAGCTGGCTGGGGACCCACAGCCACGTAAACGCAGCGCGTAGCAGGGTGCAGCAGTGTGATTGGATGAGCATGTGAGAGAGAGAGGAATGAACTTGGCACATCTCCAGTCCCACTGTTCCATAACTTGACAGTGAGGGAACAGTTCCCAGCCCACCCCCTTCCTCTGCTGTGGAAAATCCCTGCTTGCAGGCGGTCGGTCTGCCGAGCAGGTTGGAGCTCCTGGGCCATGGCTCGTGCTCCAGAGCAGGCCGGAGCCCCAGCTGAGGGCCCCATTACCTCAGCCTCTCCCACTGGATGGAATGGTCTGGTCACTGCCAAAACCGAGCCAGAGTTGTTGGGGGTTGGTTGAGGTCCTGTGGCCCTCCCTGCCCCACCGGTGCCTGGCCTGGGCCCTGGTGCCTTTTCTTTCACTGCATCAGTCAGGACAGGCGGAGGCGTGTGGCTGTGTGATTCAGAGGTGGTTCCCCAGGCCAACTGTGCAGAACAGAGCAGGGAAGACAGGGAGGCCTGGGGCCAGGGTGTGAGGTGGGCATTGGGTATGAGTGCATATGGACCCTTCCAAGCCAGTGCCGGCCCTGAGTGGGCTGCCAGGGAGGGAGGGTGCGGGGAACTGTCCCTCTCTGGGCAGAATGTGCCAGGAAAGCAGGCTCCAAGTACACCGTAGAGCCTGGGGGCTTGTATCCGAGTGCCCAGAAGCTTCTATGGCTTCCTGTACTGGTGTGTGCACTCCTGGGAAGGTGGGCCCGCACAGGCTGGAGCTGGCTGCTCTGTCCAGAGTGAACTTCTCTCCCTCTTATAGTTGCTTCAGAAACGTTCCCATAGTAACCAAGCCAGAGATGGCTCTCCTTACTTTCCCAAAATGTTTGCTTATTTTAGCAGGCAGGGTTTTTTCTTGTTTCAACCCAGTTTCCAGCCACTGTGAAAGGAAGCTGAGGGCCCAACTAGCACGGCTTCCTGCGTCCAAGACTGCGTGGGGTGGGCAACGGCTGTGGCTCAAGTTTGAGGGAATGGAGGGGAGGTGCTAGCTTGCTGGGACTTAGCTACCCTGTCACGGTGCCACTTCTGCCTCATGTGGGGGTCTGCCTGTGGCTCAGGTGAGCAGCCCATGGCCAGAAGCCCCCAGGGCAGGTCCCCAGACCCTGGGGCCACTGAGAAGGGCACAAACTTTGGACTTAGGTGGGCTTGGCTCCTGGCCACTCCACCCCTTCCCAGGCCCCACATACGGCATGGGGCCGCCTGTTGGCAGGGTGGTCACAATAGGTGGATGGAAGCCCTCACCCAGCACATGCTTAGTACATCACACAACTCACCCTTAGGATCAGGAGTCAGCCTGCATGGAGCTTTGGGGCTTAACTGTGGATCCCAGTGGTGCTGCAGGAGGGCTGTGCTGGTATCAGAAGGGGCGTGGCTAGAGCCAGCAGTGGGAGCCCCATCTCTCACGGGGCCAGGGCCCTCCAGAGGCTCAGGGCCTGGCCCGGCTGGAGTGGGGTAGCCTGACATGTGGGGCCGTCTCTACCCACCACATGGGCCCCTTTCTGCATGGCCCGGCATGGTCTTTGGTGCCTGTTGGTGCAGGTTGTGCTCCCTCCTTGTCAGTGCTGCATAGTGCTCTGCTGTCTGTCCTCCAGCTTATCGACCTGCCCTCTTCCCTGGGGAGCAATAGCTTCCCATTCTCCACTGGTAGAAAGACATGGCCTTCCCTGGTCTCTCTCCTCATCTGTGCAGGTCTCCAGGACAAGGTCCCAGGCCCTCCAAAACCAGTGCCTCCGCATGTCAGAAGCCAGGTGGTTCTGCAGATTCCATCCAGATTCCCTCTCACTAGCCCCCTCTCCACCCTTCCTGGCATCCAGAATCACAGATGACTTTCACTTTGGCCAATCTGTGGACTGATTAGAAAGGCCGGGCCCCTTCCTGTACCTGTGGCTAGTGCCTCTGACTGCCCTGGCTCTGGTGTGCGATGCTGCCTGGCAGTGGCTCTGTGGTTCTGTTTGTCCCGAGTCCATGTTCCTGAAAGTACTGGGAGACACAGTCACTAGGAGCCATCTTTGTTCTTCGAGTGATTGTGTGGTGGTCTCCAGCTCTGGAGCCTGAGTGCTTGTTGAGGGCCCTGATTGGGAAAGGAAGAGCCCCCACAGGCTGGGCAGCCAGCTCAGGGGAGAGCCACTCACCAGAGCTGGGAGAAAGGAGGGACGGACTCTAAAATGCCCTGCACCCCATCTTTATCGGCAGGAATCAGTCACACCCCTTCTACTCTAACTTGCCGCCAGTTGGCTGTGTGATCTTGGGGGAGTCCCCTCCACCCACCCAGTGAGCAGATGCCAGGTATTAGGGTCAGCATGCCTGCCTCCTGGTGGGTAGCCCAGCCTCTAAGCCTAATGCACGGCCGAGCCTGAGACAGTGCCCTGGCGCTCAGGAGGGAGCCAGGGCTCCAGATGGAGGCCAGTAGTGCTACGCAGGGTACAGGCTCTGGAGCCCAGTACACCGGGCACTCCCAAGCAGGGACCTCATCCAGAACAGTGTCTCTGTTACCTCCCCTCCACCCCCTGCACAGTCCCCTGGCACAGGGCCCAGCAGGCGGGGCATGCTTAAAGACTGAATTCTTCCCACCCTCAAGAGTTCCCTGGGACAGGGTTAGCTGGGAACCAAGTAGCCCCAGAGTGAGGGACGGCAGGCCCCATCCTGGCTTGAGTAAACCCTGGCCAGGTCCTGGAGTCTGTGCCTAAGACATCTGCCTCCTGCTACAGGGCTTGACTTGGCCCTTCTTTCCCACTACCTGCCCCCTCCTAGTTCCCGAGAGGCACGGTGCCTGGTGGGCCTGTGGGCAGCCCTTGCCTCACTTGCACCTACCCCTGGAGCTGAGTCACTGACACCCACCCCAGATGTCAGCCCCAAGTTCAGGCTTTTGCAATAGGCAGTCATCAGGGAAGACCAAGGCACGACCCAGGGACGGGGTGTTGGTCTCCACCCAGTTAATTATATCCTATACCGCTCCTGACAGCAGCAGATTCGTCCTGCCTCCCAGCAGTAAACAAGCCCCAGGAACGTCCGTGTGGGATGTGCCAGCCTGTGGGACACTCCAGTACAGAGTCCCACCCATCCTCTCTGGTCAGGGCCAGGGAATGTCAGAATAGGAAGCCCCCCTGTTGGCAGCAGACCCACACCTTTCCTGCAGTCAGTCCACCCATGTCACCTTTGCTGCTCTCAGGACCAGTTGTGACCAGTTCATGTTCCACCTCTGTCCCTGTGCCCACACCTCAAGGAATGTGTTGGCCTGTTGTTAAACCTGCTGTGCACCAGACCCTGGGCCAGCTACATTGTCAGGGAGGTCCAGTGTCCACAGGCCCATTTCATGGAGGTGCCAGGAAGTAAGGTCCCACAACCCATCCATTTTGGAGGAAGACTGTGAACCTCACTGTCTGGTGCCGAAGCCCGTGGGTGGGAGCCTGCAGCTGCACATGAGGGAAGGAGAGCAGAAAGCCAGGCACAGGTTGGCTCTTACACTGGGATCGGCCCAGCTGCTCCCAAGCAAGAGTGTTGCCCGCATGGTTCATTTATTGGGTAGGGAGGATGGTGTGGCAGTGGCCAGGGGAACATGGGCATCTAGCCCTGCCCTAGCAAGCGGGGCTAGGATTCCAGGTTGTTGGGGGCTGGAGTCAGGAGCTGGGCAATGGTAGAGGCCAGGACCACCCTGGGGGCCATGACTGCACTGTGGGCTGGTGTAGACACCTGGCCTGTGTGGGCACGACTGGGTTGGGCCACCTGTCTATGGTAGACAATCTCTGCCTGGCTCCACCGAGGGGCTGGGGCCCCTGAGGCAGAGCACGGTAACAGTGGAGGCTGCCACTGTTGCCACAGGCCCAGAGCATCTGTGCGCAGCCTGGCCCACGGCAGCAAACGGCAGGACTGGCCCCATTTACAGGCTCTCCCTGGGGGCTTTATTTGGGGTGCTGCCTTTGATCCTCCACAGCATGTGTGAGTGGCTTAGATGCTATTATTATCCCCATTGTACAGATGGGGAAGTTGATACCAGCAGGTGCCCTAGGCTGTCAAAATCAAAAGCCCTTTTCTATCCTCTGCCCACCGGGCTGACCTGGCTTCCCCTGTTGGACAGCAGAGCTTGTGACCCTCTTTTCAGGCCTTGTTCATAGGCCACTCCCCGGCTGATGTGCTTGCTCTGGGTACTGGGAGAGGACGGCACTGACGGGGCATTTGTGGGGTGTGCTTCGTCAGTGGAGGGGGGTGGGGGTTGGACCCTGCAGAGATCAGTTCCATCTGTACCCTTTGAACGGTGTGCAGAAGCCCAGGGAGTGAGCCAAGATCACACAGCTACCCATGTGGTGAGGCTGGAGTCCAAACCCAGGTCTGTCCCACTCCATGACTCGCTCCTTTAGCTGCCGTGTTGGGAAATCACCGGCCACATCCAGGCTCTCTCTGCTCCATTAGTGATATCTGCTAATGGGCAGTGGCAGACTGTGTCCTGTGCCTCCGCCCCCTCCTTCAGGGGGTGGAGTCCTTTGCCCCTACCTTGCTCTGAGGCCTCCAGGTAGTGAGGTACTCTCTTACTGGGTCTTTGTCATCTTATAGCCCATTTCCATTTTTAATTCCTTCAAGCCATCAGAGAGGCCCCCTATTGAGGAGTACCCAGGTTCCTGGGGAAGGTGAGCTGGTGAACAAAAGCTGTGGGCGCCCAGAGCTCACGGTGGGTTTTGGGTAGGGCTGGCTAGATGGGGAAGGATCGTGAGGAGGTGGGGACAGGGGTGGGTTTGTTCCAGCCAAATGTAAGTAAGTCCCATCACCTTTGGCCTCCCTTTTGGAACCTCATCTGCTGTCATTGTCCCTCCTGCCACAGGCCTTTGGCTTCAGTGCCTTCATCGTCCTTTGAAAACATACCGGTTGAGGGCCATTTTGCAGTAGGGGCTTCCCTCTGTGGTCCCCTTGCAGTCTTTTCCATACACAGGGTCACTGCCCAGCCCAGCCTTCCCAAGCCTACCCTATGTCCTCTTGACCACCCCCACCCCCTGCCCCCCCATCCCTGCCCAGCCCTGCCTAGGCTGGTCTCCTCCAGCAAGTGTCAGGACCTGCCTGAGCCACATCACTGCAGTCACTTTTGTGCTCTTTGAGACCCTCAGGCCTGAATAAAACCCTACCCCTCCTAGGGCTGATACCCCAGAATCTGGGAGAGGGGGTGCTGACAGTGGGAGAAAGGCAGAGGAGGTGACATTGGAGGAGGTGCCTGCTCGGCGGCCTTCCGAGCAGAGGGAGGTGTGAGCCAGCGTGGGCATCAGGCAGGTGCTGTGTGCCAGCAGAGGGCCAGGCTGGGCCAGGTGCAGAGTGCAGACTTCCTAGGGCAGAGGGACTGGGGGGACGAGATCTTTAAGCCATCACACTTGCTGACACGATGTACCACAGGGGCCAGGCTGGGGCAGGCGCACATTGCTGCCAACCTGCTACTTTTGGGGACTCCACTACACATAAGCTCATGGAATTATTGCAACCCATGAGATATAGGTAGTGCCATTATCCTGTCTTTACAGATGTGGACACCAAGGCTTGGTTACCCAGCAAGCCCACCCCTGAGCCAGGTCCCAGGCAGTGGGAATAGCAGCTAGTAGATGGGCCCTAGAGACAGGCAGAGGAGGGACACAGGGCTCCCTCAGACCAGTGGCACGGTGGGCAGGGCTGTAAGGACAGGAAGCATGAGGGGACGGGGCGGGTAGGTTTGAGCTCAGCTCTGCTCTTGCATACCAGGTCCACTGTCCCACACGCTTCTGCCCAGTGTGGTGTAGACCTGTGTCTGCACGTGTGCATGTGGGACTCCCAGACACCACCAAGAGGCCACTGCTCATCATCCCAGTACTTTCTGTGCACCCATGTCATCTGATTCTCAGAAGAAATTATCTGGGAATTCACTTTGGCTTTCCTCTTCCCCCATGGTACTAGGTCCCCGGTGGCTGTGAATAGCCCACCTGGCCAGTGAGGAATGGGATCAGGCTCTGCTCCTGGCCCTGCCCTTGGTGGAGGCGACTGTGGCAGGTGTCCTGCTCTACCCCCCTCCCCCCGCCCCAACACACTAAGATGTGTGGAGCCACACAGCAGCACCGTCGTCGAGGTTAAAGGAAATCCAGTCACATCACAGTGGGAATTAGAGAACAGAAAAGAAGGGAAAAGTTTAAATTGGGGAAATCTGAGCTCCTTGGCTGTAGTAGAATTGCTGCAGTGGTGCTATTTTTAGCATTGTTGAGATGATCTATTGGCCAGTTGCAAAAGTAAACAAAAGATTCACTTCAAGTTCTCCAGGGAAAAAAGGTCCAGTTTTCAAGAGTCTTAAAAAGGTTAGCAAACTTGTGTGGCTTCTTAGCTTATCCCCGGGTTCTCCTTCCTTCCCATGTCCTGGGCTCTGCAGGCTCTGTTGAATTTCACAGCTTCCAGTTTGCTGGGCCCAGGATTAGCCTGGAATAGGTGCTGTAGGCCTTCCTGTCCACATCCCTGTCGCCCTGTCTGTGGGAACCACATGAGCCCAAGAGATGGCTGACTGGGCGGGGAGAGGAGGGGATGCTGGTTCCCACCTGAGAAGCTGCAGAGTGTCCTGGCCCAAGGCCACAGAACACCCAGGGCCCTATCCTGACAGGACCACAGCACAGTCCTCAGTCCCCGCGCAAGCTCAGCCACCCTCATTCACAGATAGAATTCTTTAAAAATTTTTATTTATTTACTTATTTGACAGAGAGAGAGAGGTCACAAGTGGGCAGAAGAGCAGGCAGAGAGGCAGGCAGATAGAGAGGGAGAAGCAGGCTCCCTGCTGAGCAGAGACCCCCCCCGATGCGGGTCTTGATCCCAGGATCCTGAGATCATAACCTGAGCTGAAGGCAGAGGTTTAACCCACTGAGCCACCCAGGCGCTCCACACAGCTAGAATTCTTAAAAAATCACCAGCAATCAATTGTAAACAGCCTTTAGATGGTCATCCCCCAGCGTGCAGTCTTTTCTGGCCATTGGAGACCGTTTCCTTCCCTGGATACAGATCCACAGATGTGGCAGTGCCAGAATGTTCGGCCGGAGGGAGAGGATATGTTTTAGCCCTTGGCATTCGTGGTCCCGCACACTGTGCCAGTCCTGTAAGGGGGTGCAGAGACCCCTGCAGGTGGCACAGCTGTGATTTGCCCTGGGCCACACAGCCAGCAAGTGGAGAGTCCAGTTCTGGGACCCGCTTCCTGTGGACCAGCTTCCATGCCGGAGTTTCAGGCCAGCCCGGGGGGGCCAGAGCGGATTGTGTACATATCCAGCACTGACCTCAGCCCACAGCCCTCTCCACCCAGCCACTGGGGGTGATCGGTCAGGAGCTTGCTGTTTAACATTCCTGAAGAACATTTTCCAGCGTAGACTTCTTTTCCCACTGCATGCTAGTTTTTAGAGGCTTGCTCTTGGATACATGTCCCTGCTTTATCATTCTGGGGCACTGCACATAGCCATCTCAGCTCAGGCAGAGAGCTCTGTGCTTTACCCGCCTGGGATGTGGGTCCTAGGCCCAGGCACACCATCTGAAGGGGCAGCACCGTGGTGCCGAAGGCAGCAGGGGGAGGCGCACTGCTAGGAGGAGGCCCAGGCCTTGGCAAGGCTCTGGAAAGTGGAACAGGCAGGCGGCCCACTCGGACCAAGGACCTGAGGATGGCTAGGAGCAAGGGGAGAGCCTGAGGGAGGTCTCTGGCTACTAAGGTTGTAGGCACCCTGCCGCAGGGCCAGGAAGAAGGGGGCTTGCCGGCAGGCCCTCCCTCTGCCCCCATCCCCAGGCTGCAAGTGGCCAATCAGTGGGTATGGCCCAGTGGAAAGCTAAAAGGTGGGAAAGATTGCCAGTGAGTGGGCCTCTGCCATGGAGGGGAGGGAGGCCACAGGGCTTGCTTCCGTGGGTGCAGGGAATCTCCATCTTTATTCCTTCCTTCAACCCTATGATCCCCATCTCATGATGAGCAAGCTGAGGCTAAGGACAATGGCAGCAAAGGCACAGCATCACTCAGCCCAGAAGGAGCAAAGCTGGGATTTCCACCCCAAAGCGCCTGGCCTCAGAGAGTTCAGACCACTCCCTGCCCACCCCCGGGCCCCCCTTCCCACCAGCCCACCCACACCCAGCCTGTATCTGGCCTGGCAAGGTTTGAGGTAAGAGCCCATGCTGTTGGCCATGGTGCCCAGGGCAGACAGGAGGGGCCCTGCAGGAGTGACCATCCACCTCTGCCCCGGGATTTATCCCGCTTGCCAGCCTCCGACCAGCTGGCCCCATCCAAACCCTGCAGGGAGGAGGGGTGCTGCATTACCGTTTACAGATGAGGAACCTGAGGTGGCAAGCCCCAGGCTCCTGAGCCAGGGAGTGGTGGGATAGGGGCTCTGCTTCCTGCCACGGTGCTGCCCCTGTGGGCCTGGTGGGCATACCTGCTGACTGAGTCAGGATGTGGAAGTACCTTATCCTCTACAGGGTGGCATGTGACCTCTCAGACTCCATCTCTGAGATGGGAGATGGGATGTCCAGCCTGTGATACTTGAGAGCCTTGTAGTCCCAGCCCTGTGCTGAAGTGGCTATAGGTCACATATCTGAGCCCCAAGAAGTAGCCCTGTGCAGCCTAGATGAGGCCTTTTCTGGGCCTAATCCCTACCAGAGCCTGTTACCGCCCCGTCCTGGGTAGGTAGACGGGGTCCCAGGGCACAGGAGAGACCCACTCTGCCCTGCCTGGTCCTCCCTGCTGCAGTGGTCACTGGTGGGCTGTTGGCAGCATGTAGCATTCCTATTCTGCTTCCCCCAAATCCACCTGAGTGATAAAAAGAGGAAGCAGTAGCATCCCCCCCCACCAGGGAGGATTCTAGATGTGGGACGTAGTAGATGTGGAGAGCAGTTGAGGGTCCCAAAGGGGTTTTGCAACAGGGGTTGGGATAGGAGGGAGGTCCGGTTGTATTTACTGGCCTTTGCCTGCCCTCCCCAGAGCTATGCCCATGGTTGCTGCCCATTTTCCTCCCCTTCCTTGCCAAGGCTCCCCTTCCTTGTCCCTCCAAACAGATCATTATTACCTTTAGGGGAGCTTGGGGGTATAGGGTAGGCCACCCACAGCCTTTGGCTACTCTGTGGCACCCTAAGCTAGAGTGGAAGCTAGGAGGATGGGTTTTCTAGGTGATGGGCATTGGCCATAGGAGCCCAAGTTAGGGGTCCAGACAGTACCGCCCATGGCTCAGAGACACTACCCTACAAGAGCATGCCGATGGCAAGGCCACCAGGTTTTGCTTGTGATGGATTCTTGTGAGATGGGGCTACCCCCGCTAGGTTGCCTCGGGCCCTGGCTGTAGGTCACGCTCTGGCCTGATGTCTCCCATCTTTTACTGTGGGCAATGGTGGGCTTGCCTTGTATGGGGGTTCTCTTAGCCAGGAGCCTCTGTGGGTGTGTCTGGGGCCTGTGGATGGCAGGCAGGGCTGGAGCGGGGCTGGGATGGGGATACTACATGTCTGGTCCACACATCTTCGCACCCTACTCCAGGCAAGGTGAAGGCTGCTGCCCTGTCCTCAGAGTATAGTTTTGCTGTGACTTCCTGTTCCTGGTCCCTGCTGACCTCAGTTTCCCCATCTCCAGAGGTGGGCCAGTGGATGAGGTCAGTGGTTTTCCAGCCCATTTTCCAAAGGAGCGCTTTCCTACACACCCTGCTGGGGAACATGAAAAGGCAGCCTCTCCAGCACACAGGAAGGGCTGGGTGCCACCTGCTCCAGCCACACTCCTGCCCTGTCCAGGCTCCTGGGAAGGAGGGCCAGGAGACCTGGAGAAGGCTGCCGGGTCTCTGCCCTGCCACCATTCTGCCAATCCAGACAAGGCTTCCTAAGCTCTGTGGCCAGGCCTTCTTTCTGGGGTAGCTTCAGTCTGGGAATTTGTCTCCTTCTCCTCCAGCCCCCCTTTTCCACTTTTCCTCTTTGGAAAGTTTGACCAAGTTGCTTCTGAGAGAGCAGCATTGGGTTGAAAATCCAAACCAGAACTCTAGCTCCAAGAGTCCCTGCCTGGTTTCCATGGTGATGGGCTGTGGCCACCAGTGCCCCTGAGGGCAGAGCAAGGACTCCCTCACAAGGGCAGGCCCAGGCTCTGCTCCACAGTTGCTCCAGCCATACACCTGGGTAACTCCAGACAAGCTAGTCAGACTTTGTAAGGCTTAGTTTCTTTATCTGCAGAGTGGGGTTGATTAGACCGGCCTCGGGGTTATAAGAGTACAGCCTGCCATGTGCCATGAGGATATTGTGCCCAGGAGAGGGTCCTCGAGGGTCCCTGCAGGAGAAGGAGGGAGCTGGGAGAAGGCACCGGGATGACATAAGGCACCTGTGTGACAGGGCTCACTAGGACCAGTGGAAGGAAGAGAAGGTGACATGGATCAAAGCCATCTGGGGGCGCCTGGGTGGCTCAGTAGGTTAAGCCGCTGCCTTCGGCTCAGGTCATGATCTCAGGGTCCTGGGATCGAGTCCCGCATCGGGCTCTCTGCTCAGCGGGGAGCCTGCTTCCCTCTCTCTCTCTCTGCCTGCCTCTCTGTCTACTTGTGATCTCTCTCTGTCAAATAAATGAATAAAATCTTTAAAAAAAAAAAGAAGAAGAAGTCTAAAATTAGGGTATGTCAGAGCCGGTGGAACTTCCCCTTGAACTCCTCCCTTGAATTCCAGCCCATCACCTGTAGGAGCACAGACTTGGAGATTCCATCCAGCCACACCCCACTCCTCCAACTCCCCATGTAGGACAGATACTAGTAGGGGCCAACTCTGGGGTACAGGGGAGGCCTACCCAACACTGGCCACAGGGAACCCCAGGCAGCAGGGGCATCTCTTGGGGCCTGGCCACCTCAGCCCCCTCAGGTCAGTGCAGGGCTTTAGTCCCAGAGAGAGACCCGTCTGGACCTACTTGGAGGAAGGTGGGAAACCTTGGGCTCCAGGACATGCTTTGGCTGAGGCTCCGGCCCGGGCTCCTCACAGGTGGGAAGTGAACCTGGCTCTGCCACAGGGGCAGAGGCATGTGAAACCCAGTGAGGTGGTGCTATGGGAGGCCTCTGAAACGGGAGGCTGGCCCCAAGGGCTGGGGGTGAGGAGCCCTCCCCTGGGTGACAGGAGTCTGCTACCCTCTGTAGCTTCGCTTCTGTATGAGGTTGGTTGTCAGCACTTGGCCTGTGCACCCTGAGTGTACTACTTTGTGAGTCTCAGGGTGCTGTGGGTGCAGGGCAGGTGTACCTATCAGCCTCATCAGGTGGCGGGGTGTGGGGGCAGGTAGTCAGGAACGCTCCTGGGGGAGTTGAACAGATTGTCAAACCAGGGAGAAGGTGTTCCAGGAGAAGGAACCAGGGGAGGCCGTGTGGGGTGTGAGGATGACCACGGCTCAGGGGAGGAGTAGTGGAGAAGGTAGATTGGGTCAGCCCTGTGTTTGTGGTCAGCAGGCTGGCTCTACCCCGTGGCAGTGGGGCGCCCACCTCAGGGTTTCCTGGTGGCAGTGCTGTGGTCGAGTGGGGAGCTTTTAGAGCTGCAGGCAATATAGCTTGGAAGGAAGGCCTGGAGAAGAAACTGGGGGCTAGAGAGCTGAGGGAGAATGTGGGGGCTGGGCCAAAAAGAGCCCTGCAAAGGGTCAGAGGGAAATCTGGGGGAGGGTAGGTTCTGGCCACAGAGGAATAAGACCCATGTCCCCCGTAGTCGGTGTGGCTCAGCTCACAGGACAGTGCTGTGTTCAGGCTTTGACCTTCTGCGGTAGGCCAGCAGGAGCATCCTGTCTGTGGGAGCCAGTCTGAAAGTGCAACCCCACTGCTAGGGAATGGAGCCCAGTCCCATCCCTTCACAGCATGGGTGGAAGGTTCCAGTGCTATCACAGAGGTTGCACATTGCTCCAGAGAGGGGAGGCGTACTGTGCCTGGGTTGCATCTTCTGGTCACCTCTCAAATGTGTTCTGCTTCAGGGGCACCTCTGTGGACTGTGGACTGAGCTGTGCTCTGCAGGGAGACTCTGGATGAGTTTGTTCCCCTTCTGATGCTATTTATGAGATTTGAAGGGTTTCTGCTTGTGGCTATTGCGGGGCAGGAGAAAGTGGTGGGCCTGCTTGGAAACCCACATGCCCAGAGAGGTGCCAGCTTTGCGTAGGACTTAGCCTCTGTCTTGCGGTTGATGTTGGCTCACCCCTGCCCACCGTTCAGCTCCATCTCTCCCTGCACGAGGATCCTGTGGGGACCATCCAGGGAAGAAACCTGGGCTGGGTCCAGCTACTGTAGCCACTCGTGCCCTGAACCTGGCCCTACTGAGGTTCCTATCACTCCCCCTCACTTAGCAGCCCACCATCTGCCTCCCCAGCCCACAAAGGCCATTTATTAGGAACCTGGGGTCAGACGATAGCTAGACTGCCCTAGTTTTCTCAGTGTGCATGTCAGACATTGCTTTTCTAGGATGCAGGCTTCCCTCCTGAGATGAAGCGGAAGCAGCTCAGCAGTTCTCCAAAGAGTGGGCGATTCTAGAAGCCTGGACAGAGCTCTCATTCCCAGCTCTGGCATGGGGGTGGGCTCAGAGGAGCCTGTTGTAAGCATCTTCTCACTCCAAGGAGGCTTTCATGGTCCCTATCAGTCATGCCCCAAACCCAGCTTGCCCTGAGAAGCCTGCTGGCCTCCCTTCTCTACCCTGCCTGTGACCCTTTTCTCTCCACAGAGGCCCCTGCACGTGGTCCCTGTTGGCTATCCCTGCTGTCACAGGTCCCCTACCTGTCTCTCCTTTATTCTGTTCCCCTGTGTGCGGAGATCCCTGTCCAACAGCA
Organism: Meles meles; assembly: GCF_922984935.1. NCBI lineage: Eukaryota > Metazoa > Chordata > Mammalia > Carnivora > Mustelidae > Meles > Meles meles. Next base: position 30,152,664 of record NC_060077.1, on the reverse strand, counting down.
CCCAGCTCGGATGCCACTGTGTCTTCCCCAGGAAGCTGCACAGTCCCTTTGTCTCGTTCTTGTTTCTCTCTCTGTGGCCACCTCTGCTCTTGATCCCCAAGTTGGCTGGGCTGGAAGTGCCAGGTGATCTGAGTTGATGTGGATTGTGGCTGCGTTGGTCCCTGCCCATGAGAGCCTTGGTATCCGTGTCTACCTTGTGACTAGGAATGTGGACATGGCATTCCCTTCTGGGTAAGGCAGTGGCAGGAATATGTGCACACCAGAGGCTCACGTGCTGGTCCCTGCGGTGCCACACATGGCATGGGTGCAGCTGTCTGTTGAGGCAGATGCAGCCACAGCCTGAGGGACAGGGATCCTTGTGTCACACCCTGCCCACCGTAGCCACACTGTTTCCCTGGGCATGTCATTTCCCTGTTCCCCACCACTGTGTCCTCACTGATGGTCATACAGGCAAAACAGCTGGATTCACTCTTGCAGCCGCAGAGCACAGTCTAAAGAATTTCTGAGTACCAGAAGCTCTAGCATATGAGAATGAAGTGGGGTTGTATTTGGGGGTCTATATACCTGCGGAGGAGAGGCATGTTTCACTATCTTAGCTATCAGGGAAGAGAGAGGAAGCTGGCTAGCATGGGACTGTGAGGCCCAGCGTCTGAGGCTGGCATGAACTTGGCAGAGAGGCTGCCCAGGCACACACAGAGCCAGTATCCCGCAGCAGGGAGGCAGGTGAACAGCAGGAAGGCTTGTGCCTCCAAACTAGTTGGCAGCTCAGAACTCCCAAGTCTGAGGATTGCGACTGTTAACTCCAAGGAGAATTCCTGCCACCTAAAGGCAGCCCTGGACTTAGCCAAGGAGGAAGATGAGGTTAGGTCAAGTGGGGACTAAGGTAACAGCAGAAGAGAACCAGGAGTGACCTGCAGATCTGTGTTGGCTCAGGTCTTGAGAAGAGATGGTCACAGGGGGCCACGAAGGCCGCATGGTCCCCTGGGCAGCTCAGCCAGCAGTGCCTGGGGTAGCAGCCAAGCTCTAGGATCTAACTGGCTTCACTAGGTCAGGAACCCACCTCTGCTGGGGGGTGCTTACCCTCACTGGCACATGAGCCAAAGGCCAAGCATCTAAGGAAGGCTGTGATTACTACTCCAGCGGGCTGCACTGCACCAGTGACCAGAAAGTGTCCAAAAAAGGGTGAACAGTGTCCCGTCTGCCCTATCTGCTGGTACCCCCCCCCCCAGGGTGAGGACATGCTGAGGCAGAGGCTTGGGGACATACACACATGCACCTGTCAGTCTCAGTTCCACACCCAGGTACACGGCATGTCTTCCTGTCTACTAAGTAGCACAGGGTCACAGCATCTGCCCGCAGGCCAATGTTCATCCTTCTCTGTGGCTTCTCACTCAACACTGACACCTGGAGACAGTTCACACTCTGTCTGCCCTCTGACCCTGCTCACCCTCCTTCTCACCCCGCATGTTCCTGATAAGGACTGCTCGTCCAGACAAGGCCACAGTCATTCAGTTTCGCTTTCTCTAGTTCTTCTGGCTTTGCTGATCATCCCTGGGCTCCTGGAGAGCCAGCTCAGCTTTCTCTCTCTGCAGCCATCCATGGGAGCACACGTGCTTCGGGGGAGGCCAGGCCCCTATCCTAACTAAGGGCAGCGAGCAGTTGGCATTCTAGAAATGGCTGTGGTGTAGACAGTAAAAGTGGCCAGACAGCACCATGTGGGCAGGGGAGCCAGATAGGGGCTGCAAAGAGGAATGTTGGCCACCCAACTTCCCAACATGAAAATGGGTGAAGCCCTGGCTCCCTACCTCCCTTCTGGCTGCCAGAGGCTGCTGGGTGGACAGCAGCTGGGGACGTGATGGGTCAGCACTTCTCAGAGTTGGCCCTTAACCAGGGGCTTCGGGCCAGGAGTGCAGAGGTGGCCCTCAGGGTGACCTACCTATTGCCCTTGCCACCGTTGTCCTCTCCATGGTGACCCACCCATCCTGGAGCTGGACTGGGAAAACCCCTGTAGGACCAGGCAATGTCCTTGGGACTTTTGTTTTCTTAAGATCAATAGTTGAAGTTTGCTTTGGAGATTTAAGGTCAGACATCCCTTGGAAAGGCAGTGGGACACTCTGATGGCATGGGGGTCCTCCTGGCCCAAGGCCGAGGAGGCTTGGGCCTGCGTGCAACCCAGGGCCAGCACATTGACTTCCAACATCGCTCTTTCTCCATGGATAGGTAGAAGCATGCCCTTTGATACCCAGACAGATGGCAGGGGCACCCCGATCCGCAGGGCTGACCCAGAGCAGGAAGTCTACAGGTTAGACCCTGCTTGCCGGGGCTCCTGCTGGACTCTAGGTGAGGATGGTCAGGGTGGCCAAGGTTTCTGGTGTGGCCCTGAGGTGGATGAGCTGCCGTCCTTCCTGGACAGCAATCAGAGGCCTGTGTGCTGCACATCCAGGTGCTTTGTGGGTGATTAGGACCCATGGGGGCTCTCCTGTATAGGCTACTAATGAGTCCCCGAAGGACTACAAGGCTCTTTTGGGCCCAAAGAATTCTTGAGGATCTTATGCAAGCCTCCCCCTACCCCGGTTCCCTGTCTCAGCACTCTCATGTGAAGCCCCAGGGGGCTTCCAGTGTGCCCAGGAAGGCTTCCTCCCAAGGGCTCGGGGAGAGTGATTGCGCCCTCCTGGTTCTGGGCCTCAGTGCCATGGTCTGACAAGCTAGAGATGTCAATGCCCATCTCACGGGGCTCTGGAGAGGGCTTGCATAAACCAGGGCTTGGGGTGCTGTGTACTGTGAGGTCCTTGGGGGTGGGCCGAGGAAGCTGGAGAGCACTGGGAGCACACATTGTCCCAGGCTAGTCTCTCTCCAGAGACTTTGTTGGGCAGGGGCCTGGCACAGAGCCCCTGAGCTCCCCTCACCCGCTACAGGCCTCCCTCCTACTATGACAGCTAAGAACACGGGACCCCAGGCTGCCTCAGCCCACCCTGGGCCTCAGGTGTGTCACGAGAGCACCACAGGGGGTGGTTTCCAGAGAACTACATACTCAACACAGCTTCTTGCTGGCCTAGGTGTGATGAGCACATGTTCTCAGCCTCCTTTGGTCTGACTTTATCTTACAGGAAGTGGATAAGGTATGAAGTGAGGTCATGAGCTGTGCAAGGCACAAGTGTCACTTGTCTGCTCTAGCCTTCCATACAGCCAGGAGGAGTGATCCAGCTCTGAAGCCAGCCAGACCTGGGAGCAGGTCCTGGCCATACTGACCTTACTGCTATGTGACTCTGAACCAGTGCCCAACCTCTCTGAACCTGTCCCCACATGTGAGTGTCAAATGATGGTATGCATGTAGATGGCAAGGGGCTGTTGTGACTTGAGCACTGTGTGGATTTAGAACTCCTTTGAGTCTGGACCTATGGCGAGCACTCAGTCAGGAGACCCTTGTCCTCACATAACCCTGGGATGGCTTGTTCTCATGCTTGTTTCCCTGCAAGTGGATGACCTCTAGAACTACGGCCTGGTTCTTCCAGTGCCTGGCAGTGAGTAGTGGTCCTCCAGGGGGTAGGGAGGGAGGACAGAGTGTGTAACATCCCCTTGGCTGAAGGGGTAGGTCAGACCCGAGCCCATTTGGACTAAGGGCACCTGGCAGGGGCACATAGCAAGACTGGGAACACTAGCGGGCAGGAACTAGCTTGAGTGTAGTATAGGTGGAAACAAGTTGGCTCAGGGAGATGGCCCCAGGACAAGTGTCACCAGGACAGGGGCCAGGTGGATCTGAGGCCACTGGGTGTGTGGGAAAGGAGGAGGAAGCAAGGCAGTCCTGGCATTGAGGTGGTGAGGGAGAAGTTTGGGGGGCAGCAGTGGGGGTGCCAGGGCTTGGTGCACCATCTCTCTGTCCACTGTCCCTGCCTTTGTTTGGCCTCTCCTCTCCTGGGGAGGAGCTGCTGATAGTTGGAGGACAGTCCTGGAGCCATGTGTCCCACGGTGCTGTGCGCACACCAGAGCTGTGGGTGCTGTGGGCAGGGTGTTATGTTCCTGGGTGAGGCTCTTCCCTCTAAGTCCATTCCTTATCTGTAGAAGGAGGACAGTCCCCCTTCCAGGCTATCCTGCGCTGAGAGGGAGAGGTGCTATTGCCCTTCTTGGAATAGAGTCTGATAGGAGGTCCTGAGCCCACCCTGGCCACTCCCACTGCCTTGACCCAGGACCTTCTCCAGGCTCAGCCTGGCAGCCCAACTGAAAAAGGAGGCCCCTGCCAGCTGTAAAGCACACAGGGGGACTGCCATGCCATCTTTGTTCTGCCCTTCCCCCTGAGGATGTTAGTGGGAAAGTCTTTACTCCACCTCCCACTGCCCCATTGGATCAGCAAGGACAGCTCAGTGTAGCTGCGTGTCCCCACACACCCACTCCTCTGCCCTCCACCGGGCCTTCGCCTGGCACAACTCCAGGGGGCACCGTTCACATAGCTACCGCGTGCAGGGTGAGGACTGCCTTGGCCCCCCGCACTCCCTGCCACCCCTACAGCGCTTGGTCTGGCACCTTTGGGACCCACAGCCTTCCTCGGTAAGGGCTGCACCCCTCGCCGGGTACGCAGCCCACCACCACCGGCGCCCACCAGGCCAGGGAACCTGTGAGGATTGGCCGGCAAGTCAGTTGCGCTACTGGGCCCGCTTCCAGGCCGAGCGAGGGAGCGAGTGCCCGCGCCCCGTCCGGCTCTGCCCGCCCCGCCCCGGCCCGCCGCGAACGAACGAGCTCCACGGCCATGGCCCGACGCCCGCCCTAGCTCATCTGCACAGATGCCACGGCGGAGCCGGCGGGTAGGAACTTGACCGCGGCTGGGGGGCGGGGGCCTGGGCCGCGACCGCCTCTCCTCCTCTGCCTGCCGACTCCCCGCTTTCCAAAGCTTTTGCCCAGCCCTCCCCGGGTCGGCTCGGGCTGCCACCCCCGCCCCGGCCCCCTGCCCGCTAGGCGCAGCAGGAAGCCCGCGGGCCGTGGTTTCCCGGGCGCCGCGGCGGAGGAAGTCGGCCGGCGGCGGGGCCGCGGCGCCCCCATGCCCCCGGGCCGGCGCCCTGCACAGCGTCAGGTGGGCGGCCGGGTGGGCCGGGCGGCGGCGCGCGGGGGTGGGCGGCCGGCGGGCACCAGCAGAGCCAGCACCCGCACCCGCGCCACCGGGGGAGAAGCCCGTGCAACGAGCCCCGGGCGGGTCCAGCCCAATCCAGCCCGGGGCGGCGAGCCGGGGCGCGGGGGTGTGCGCTGCGCTGCGCCGCGCGAAAGCGAAAGCCAAAGCCGCTCTCCCGCCGCCGGCCCGAGCAACTTCGCGGCGGGCGGCGCCGAGGAGGAGCTGCGCGGGCCGCTCCCGGGGATGGTGAGCGGGCCGGCCGGGTGGGCAGCGGCGACCGGGCGCGGTGCTTCCCCAGCTATAAATAGCTGCTGTGCGGGGGTGGAAGGCTGGTGCCAGCGGTTTGTGAGCGCCTGCCTAGCCTGCTTGGAGCCCGGAGATGGGCCAGGACCTTGCCCCACGGCAGAGTGGGAGGGAGGGTGCAGAGGGGCACAGGGCGGGGGCATGGGACGGGGTTGTAGGGGGGGGGCGTGAGGGGGGTTGCGGCACACGCAGGCGGGGCCGTGGTGGAGTTGCGGACTGCCCCCCACCCCACGCACTTAGTTGTTTGTCGTTTCTGGTTTTCCGCGGGAGGCCGGGGGGGGGGGGGGGCGGGGGGGGGAGGGGCAGCCAGCAGTTCTGGGGACCCGGTGTGCGACGTCTATTTGGGAAAAGAGGCTGGAAGCAGGCGGGCGCCAGCTGCAGGCAAATTGCAGGCTTCCCCAAACCCTGCCTGTGCTGGGGACTCATTACCTGTGGATGGCGCGGGGGAATCCCTTGCCCTCAGGAGCCCCGCCAGGACCGCTGCTTGGGTGGAGGGCGATGGCGCCCCTGGCGGTTTCTGTACAACCCTGCGGCCAGAGAGGCGGGCCCTGGTGGGTTTGCAGTGGAAGCTGCAGGACTTCCTGCCCACTGTGTTCAACCTAGCCTGCCCCTGGCTGTGCCACCAACCTTAGGCCTGGAGCAGGACAGTGGCTCCAAGTGCTGTGGGAGGGGCAGGGCCCTTCGCTTTTCGGGTCATCGGGAAGATGGGACATCTTGGCCCCAAAGGCCTCAGGACTGCAGAGGAGGGTGGCTCCTACAGGCAATGGAGCTGTGTGGGCCAGCTGTGGGAAGGGCACTGCATTTGCCAGCCTGGCACTGCGATGTTCGCCTTACTTGGGGACAGGCTGGGTGCAGTGGGAAGAGCAGAGCAGTCTGAGTTTTGCCATAGTTTCAGCTCCCTGCTGGCTGTGTGCCCTGAGACAAGTCTCTCCCCATGAGCTGTAAATTAATATCCCATGTTGGAGAAGCTGGACAGGCACCCTGTCAGTACTCTTGGCCCCTGGGGCTCACAGCCACCAAGTGCAGCCCTGCACACCCTCTCCAAGTAGTCTTGCTTTTTGGGAGGACCATATGGATTTGCCCGCGACAGGAGACTTCTGAGGATGCTGGTATTCTCCCCAAGGCTGCTCCTGACCTGAGGGCCAAGGGTCCAGATTCTATCCTGGCTCATCATGGGGTCAATAAGGCTGCCTTACTGAGGCTAGACTGTGGAAAGTATTTATGTTTCTCTGGGGGGAGAGACCCTAATCTACCCCAGCACCCCTCCCTACTGAGGGACTCCCTTGCTCCCTTCAGCTCGTCACCTGCATGGAAGCAGCCTGCTCCCACGGCCCCATGCCCACTGCTCCTGGGAATGGGATGCCAGGAGGCTGCCCGCCCTCGCCTATTTGGAGCTCTGAGTCACCACTGCACCCGTGCCAGGTGCGGGGTAGGGGGGCTGCCGGAATCCCTTTGCCAGGGGAACGGGTTCTCCCTTGGGTGCTCACAGCACTGTGTTTTCTGCGAACAGGAATGTTGGAGCTAAGCAGCCCTGGGAGGCCTGTTCATCTGTTGTACTGTGGCACACAGAGCTAGCTGGGGACCGGGAAGGCCTGGGATGATGGACTGCCCCCCCCCAACCTGCACCCCCTGTCATAGGTCAGCATCCAGGCTCTGCTCCTGCTGCTGCAGCATACCCACTCTTTTGTCCCCTTTGGGGGATCCAGTCCAAGGAGAGGGAGAAAAGATCTATGGGGAAAGCTGTTGAGCCGGTATGGTTCATAGTAATTCTAAGGACTCAGCCCCAGGTGCCCACTAGGAGGGGACTGGTTGGGTACACCTGTGGGGTAATGCGCTGTGGTCATTTTAAACGACAGAAATTTTGATGATAGAAAAAAAAATACTTGTGCTCTGTTTACTGAGTTAAAATTTAAGATAAAAATTGCAAACTCAAAAACAAAAAAATTCCACATTCCTTTGTTCTCCTGCTCAGGATACTCTGGGTGATAAGGTCAGCTTTAAGGGATTGCCCATTTTCTCCTGCTTGACAGAGGCTCCTCCTCTAGCCCGTTCTCCTTCCTGGCTTTTCTCTGGCTTTCCCTGAGCATCCCCTCCCCTTATTCCCTCCTCCTTATTCTCCCAGCCCATTACTCCCAGCCATTCCTTCTCTCCCCTCACCCTGGATATGTGTGTGTCTGTCTTTCCTATTTGCAGGGACCCCCTCTGGGGGGTGTGCCTGACCCATCCATGAGACTCCTGGTTCCTGGGATGCACTTGGCTTTCTGTGCAGTTCCCAGGCCGATCTACCCTGGGAGACCCAAGGCCGCTCTGGAGCAACCCTGAGTTGGGCCTCCCCAGCACCCAAAGGGGATTCACCTGGGGCATAAACTCTCTAGAGCCTGTCCAGGCCTTGGTTCATGCTGGGGACTCACTCAGAGGCACTTTAGAGCTGCACCGAGATTGAGGGAACGTGGAGGCCAGGGTTTGTGGCTTTGCCCTGGATTCCTTTCCTGGAGGCTGCTTGGGCAGGCCCAGTGGCCCCACATCCCCATCTGCCTAGCTTGACTCTCATGTGGGAGGCCTTCCCTTCCCCCCAGGATCTGTTCCGGGGGCCTGAGGAGCTGGTGAGCAAGAGAGACACAGCTGTTCCTGCCCAGCGCTAGGCAGCTCAGAATCCGGGAGGCCATGACAGGGCAGGCCAGGATTTGGGTGCTTGGGACTGGCTGCTAATCTCCAGAGCTAGCCTTTATAAGCATCCTGTGAGCAGCCTCTGGTCAGGTAGGGGAGGCCTAAGAAGGCCCCAGGCAGACGTAAGCCCCTCTGGCTGCAGCAGCCTGGGGTGAACTGGAGAGGATCCAGACAGCTAGCTGCCTACCTGTTGCCTAAACAGATTGAGCACCCCTGGGTCTCCCTCAGTACTCAGTACTCAGTGAGTTGGCATCTCACTGCCTTTCCCTGCTTAGTTTATCCCCAAGGCAAAGAAGCCTGTCTCCTTTATGGCTTTTCTGGGTGCTTCCAGGGTTGGTTACTTTCTCTTCTGTCCTCCTGCTTGAGCCTTGCTTGCCAAGTGTCCTAGTTGGTCATGACCCCAGTAGTAGCAGAGTGGGGAAGGGACACCTGAGTCCTGGAGGCCATGCCCAAAGCAGGGGCTCAGGGGACTAGATTATGAAGTCTCTGAGGTGCTCAGAGGTACTGGTGGAGGACACTCACTCCTCATTGCTGTGCCAGCAGGTGTCCAATTCCAGCTTCCCCTTTCCAGGGGGGCCTTCTCAGGTCTTCAGAGGCCCTGGCTCAAAACTGAAGTGATTTGGTATCACTGCTTGGTTCTGTGTTTCTGTTTCTAGTCTGTAAATCACAGATCACACTGCTGACCTTTTGTACCTCTGTAAGCATTCAGAACGCAGGGAGAGAGACCTGAAGTCGGGGAGTCTAGTCCCTGTGTCTGGTCCCATGCCAGGTCACTGGCTAGCTTCGGGCAGGTTGTGTGAACTCACCTTACTCCTCTGGAAAATGAGGGCTGGGTGGATTACACACTTGGACAGTCCCTGCCCGTGTGGGCATGGGAGAAATCAGAGTCTGCACCCGGTCCCCATGGCTTGAGCCTCGTTCACTCAGTGACAAGCCCATGCCCTGGGTCTGAGTGTGGCTTAATTAGAAGAGCCCGACAAGGCCACACCTCCCACCTGCCTCCTTCTCTGCTTTGGCATTACTGGGCCCCTTGTTTCCCTGAGGGGCCTTTGCCTGTGCCCTTGGAGGGGAGGGGGCCCCGGGAGAAGCTGTTACTGAAAGATGGGATCCATGTAGGTGACAGATACATCTGGGAGCCTCAGAATGGCCTGAACAGTGGCCTTGCACAGGGCACTTGGAGCTACCAAGAATCAGAACTGTATCTGGACCTGTGGTTTCGGGCTGCCAAGCTCAGATTTGCTCCTAAGACATGGGAAGCTCTGCTGGTGTGCAGGGAGCCAGGGGTCCAGCAGTATGGATGGGCAAGGCCTGCCAGCCCACACTGAGGCAGGAAGGGAGGTGTGGACTGGCCCGCTGATCAGGAATCTGGGGAGAGGGGAGTCCTTGCCCCTCCAGGAAGCTGCCCCCAGAGTACAATGTGCTGGAGACGGCATGAGCCTTGGGAATGAGCACGACCTTAGCCTAGCAGCTAGGAGCAATGCTCCATGCCAGCGGAGGCATCTGCTGTCCATCCCTGAGGGGCGACCTGCCAAGGTTTTGGTGACTAGAGGCCAAGGCCTCGTGGCCTTCCTGCCCAGGCACCAGTCACTCTGCTTTCCAGCCCCCTTTGGGAGTGGCCAGTGTGTTCATGGGCAAGAGTGTAGGGTGGCCCGGCAGCACCCCACCCCTTCCACCAACCCAGCTCTCAGCTCCCCTGGGGAAGTCTTCAAGGGCCCCCAAACATGCTGCCCAGCCTCCATGAACCCCCCCCCCCCAACCTGGCTTGCCCCAGTGTGGGGCTCAGCTTGTGAAGCTCTGTTTCCTTAAGAGCAGCAGGAGGATGCCAGAGTCTCGAAGCTACAGGGAGGGTTTGGTAACTTGTATCAAGCGCTCAGCCCAGAGTCTGGGGCTCCATGAATTATTCAGGTGGTTATAGTCTGTCTCCATGACCTCACCTGCTAGCCAGGAGCCTAGAACCACTTGGACGCACTGGGGTCGGCTGAGCTGCTCCTGAGGAGCTGCACGTGGGTGGAGCTTCGAGCATGGTCCCATGTTCCTAAGTGCTCTAAGTCTGCTGCTGGGTGCCCCCAACTCCCCAGAGCTCTCTAAGCAGGCACCGTCCCTGCCAGGATTGCGTTTATGCCTGCACTTTGGCAGAGGGGAATCTTGGGGGGCAGCCAGAGCTACAGGACAGGGGACCAATGGGTGAGGCACAGGGGAGAAGTCGGAGGGACCCTGAGTCATGCCTCCTAGGCCCCGCCCAGCACCAGTGGTGCCTTCCTCCCTCGAGGGGAGCCCCATCCCAGACCTTCTTTGTAGGCTCCCTGCTGCCACTGGCTCCACTTCTGCCCTCACCTCTCTGTGATCCTGCTTTGGCCTGCCCTTCAGCACCCAAGTGCAGGCCTCCCTCTGGCGGTTCCCAGCTGCTCCCCCTCTCAGGCACTGCAGCCTACTGCCCTCTCCTTTGGCCCCTTCTTCCTCCCCCTCAGATGCCTCCTGGCACATCCCCCGCACCCTCCCTGAGGCCTGCACACGTGGCCTCAGCTGCTGCAGGTGGGACTCTGGCTGGAACCCCTTCCTTCCGTGTGCAGATGTCCCTCACCAGCTGCCTGTCCTCGTCCAGGCCCTCCCTGCTTTTCCGAGGAGCGGTAGGGGGAGGGTGCTTCGGCTTCTTCCCCTCTGTAGGGGGCGAGAAGAGTCCCACTTGTCTTGGGGCTGCTGGTACCGTGGGGGCTTTGGCTGTAGACACAGAAGCCTGGCACTGCTCAGGCAGAAGGCTGAGTTGTTGGCTTACTTACCACTCTGCCAGCTGATGACTCTGCCTGGTGACTCCCCGCCCTCAGGCCAGCTGTCCCTGGAGGCTAGCTGCATGTCTGCAGGAACCTCCCCGGGGCTTCTGGTGTCTGTGGTTCGCTTCTGAATTTCCATGGACTCTCTGCCTGACTTGTATGGTCTTCCATCCTTTCTGAAATAGGCAGTTATGTTATGGCTGCATGCACATATCTGGAAAGGAAATGGACGAATAGGCCACTCTTGTGTGAAAGGATCCAATGGACGAATAGGCCACTCTTGTGTGAAAGGATCCAAACCATGGCCTGAAACACGCTACTCCTGTCTTCAAGGGTGCATCCTGGCCCCACCCTCCCTAGGGGTTGACCAAAAGGCCTTCAGGAGTCTGGTTCCCGAGCACAGGGACGCTGTTCTGCCCACAGAGGGATCACAGATGGGCCTGCGGGGCAGATGCCACTCGGACAGACTCTCCGTCCGTCAGTGGCTGTGGTGGAAGGTAGCCCAGGGCACCAGCCGTGCATTCTGGGCTTAGCTGCCATCCAGCAAGGTGGCTGGGGGCTCACTGCCCCTTAGTGGGCCTCAGGTTCCCACCTGCAGAGTGAGCAGTTTGAACCAGCTGAGTATGCTTGAAAACGTCCATGACTGTGGAACTCTGATGCCACCAGATTCGCCCGGCTGGGAGCAGCATCCTGGAAATTGGGAACAGGGTGCAGGAGGAAGGGTAGCGGTGGGAAGGGCAGTCCCAGAAGGTGAGATAGGCAGGCCCATGGTGCCACGGCATGGCAGGGAGCAGGTGGCAGGCAGACAGAAAGTGTCTTATTGAAGGTACTTCCTTGCTTCAATGAGCAGACAGCCCCTGCCTGCATGTGATTGCCGGTGGGTCTAGTGGTGCCCTGGCCACCCCTCACAGTCCCAGGTTGGCCCACTTTGGTAGGTGACAGGCTAAGTCCTCCGGAGAGGGTTTTTTTGTTTGTTTTTTAGCATGCTTACTGGCTCATTTTGGCATATCCCATCCCTCTTCTGAGAAAAAAACCAAACAGGTAAATGCCCTGCATCTTTGATTCTAGAACCTGGGGGCAAGAGCAGGAGTTTGGGATCCCCTCTCTGCAGGGACCCTATCCATGTCCCCCACCATCTGCAAAGTCTGCTGTGGTCACCTGGCCCACCCTGCAGAGGGCCACATGTGTTTTCCTTCCAGCATCACCTTCTCAGGCCCTCCTGTATTTCAGGGGAGAGGGGAGAGCTGGCCCCTGCCCGACCTGGAGCCTGGCCGGGTACACCTCCAAGCAGCCCCAGGTCCTGCAGCCCTCAGCGAGTGTCACCTGCCATGAGCAAGGAGGCATGCTGCTGGCATCCACCACCCACCCCGCTCCAGTGCAGGGCTCATGTGCACACCCAGAGCTCCGAAGAGCATTCATTTCCCTGTGAGCAGAATTGTTTCCCGCCTACCCTGGAAACCTCCAGGGTGAGGGACTGGCAGGAAGATGGAGGAGCTAAGCTTCCGCAAGCAGGAAGCCCTTCTCAAGCTGGGCACCTTGCCTGCCCTACCAGGGTTGTGTCAGGTCCCTGGGGACTTGGAGCTGAAGCAGACCTGCCCCCACTGAGGATGCATTCCCAGCCACAGGCCCACCCCCTGACCATCTAAGGAGCTGACCCTGAATGGTCCTGGCAGAGACTTAGGAGGGCAGCAAGCAAGGAGGGCTTTAGAGAGGAAGTGACATCATACCCAGGCTTGAGAGGGCACAAAAGACTGGCTGGGCAAAGGAGGTGAGAGGGCACCCCAAAAAGTGAGAAGCATAAAATTCACAGTTCTATAAGAGGGAGGGTGTGGTGAGTGTCTGGAGTCAAGGAGGGAGGAGTGCAAAGGCCAGTGAGGCTCAGGCTTCCGCTGAGGTAGGTAAGGAAGCTGGCTGTCAAGGATATAAGTGGGAGGGATGCACTGACATTATCTTTATCCTAACTTGTCCTGGCCCAGGCTGGGTGGATGGACTGGGGGCAAGAGCAGAAGCAAGAGGCAGGATGAGGCCCAAGCTGGGGCAGGAATGTTAGGGGCACAAAGGGCAGGCTTTGATGCCAGGGAGGGGCAGGGGTGTGGAAGCTACCCTGTGGTTCTAGTGCTGTGGAAGAAACCTTTTCTGATAATTTACCAAGGATGAAATGGGCCCCTTCCAGAGGTGGTGAGCAGGCTGGGGCTGGTGCAGGCTGGAGCTGGTGCCCACCAGGCAAATTGTGCGGGCCAGGCATTGGGGCCTATGTACCCCAAGTACCTGAAGCCTCTTGAGGCACTGGCACCATATCTGAGGCCCCGTGACCCTTATCTGTGCCCTTAGCCAGACTCACCCCAAGTCCCTGGTGGGCCTGTCTTCAGACCTCCTCCCCTCCTGCAGCCTGTGCCCTGACTCAGCTAGCATGAAGGACAGGGGTGACATGGGATGAACAGGGCCACTTACCAGGGGAGGGTCCAGGAAAGTCAGCACCCTTCTCCTTACATAGCCACCCCCAAACACGATTTGGAGAAACAAATGTGTGTCTTCCATCCATCCTCCCTGATTGCCCCCCCAAAGAACATCAGGTGTCCTCCATCCCTAGGTGGGGTGCTCACAAGGCAGCTGGGAGAGACCTTCTGACCCCAGATTAAGGTGCACTGGGAAAAGTGACCTCCCCCTGTCCCCGAGTCTTCAAGAGGTTTAGCCAGGGAAGAGGGAGGCCCTCAGTGAAATCCAGAGTCATTCTGGGCCCTTATGGTTGACAGTGCAGAGCAGGGCATGCCCCCCTATGCCCTAAGGAAGAGGGAGATCCGGGAGCAGTAGGTCACACCTAGCTCCTGGACTTGGCCTGTGGCGCTGGGCCAGCCCTGGCACACACCTGCAGTGTATCGGCACATGGTCAGGCTGTGTTTTTGGCTTCCCCCCTCTCCTGTGAGGTGTGGGAAGGAGCCCAAGGCCAGCAGTGGAGGGCTGGAGCAGGTGGTGGAGGCTTCCCTCTGGGCTACTTGGGCTTGTCCTCCCTGTCCTCAGGGCTGTGGGCGTGGCGAGGGGCCAACTCTCAGGCTACCCCCGTGCTGTGTGACCCTGAGGGAGTCACTACTCTCTGAGCTCTGCCCTCCCTGCCATGGGCTATGCCAGCCCGTGGTGAGGAACAGGGTGACGTCTGCAGTGCCGTGAAAGAGCCAGGGCTCTTACACTGCGAGGCCTGGCAAGCAACAGAGATGGCACCTTCTCAGCCATTGCTGCCCATCTGGGGGCAGGGTGTCAGAGCATACTGGCCAGACAACTGCTCAAAGTTGTCCCTTGTCCTGTCAAGTGGCAGCTTTTCCTGCGCTGCTGTAGAAGCCACCTGGGCCCTGTTGAAGATACAGCATTGGTGTCAGTGCTGTGGGTGAGGGTGGCCTCAGCCTGGTTTTGTCCAGGCCGGGAAGCAGCTATTGTCTTGTTTGGCATGCCTGGGATGAAGGGTGGTTGCCAGCATTCACACAGCACCCCCAGACTACTTGGAGGGAGGGGGGTGGCACCAGTGTGTGCAATGTGAGCCCCCGGGATCAAGTGTGGAAGCTGTGGGGGCTTGGATCTGCGGGTTTTAGGCTTCTCTCTTGCTTGAGTAGCTCAGGGCTGGAGGTGCTCTGCCTTCCGTCCCGGGACTGCTAGAGCATGGACTTAGTCACTGAGCACCCACAGGAATAGGGTCTGGGAATGACACCCCCTGGGTACCCTGCTGGGACCCCCAGGTGGAGGAGAAAGCTTTGCTCCCTGCCCCAGTCCATTCTGGGCAGGACTTTCTCTAGGGTGTTGGCTGCAGGGAGCCAGCTGTGTGCCCACCTACTCCTTCCAGGCCTCCAAAGTCCTGTCCCAGAGATGTAAATCCTAATGTCCAGGTCCTGCAGCCTCAGGCCTGCTTATGTTCACTTACAATTTGCTCCCTTGGGCATCTTTTCCTTCACCGTGCCTCAGCTGGACCAGTAGGTCTCAGACACCATGCTGGGTATGGGGATGCCCCAGCTGCCGATGGGCAGGGTGCCCAGTGTCTGACACCAGACTGAGGGAGATGGTGGCAGGGCTCCCCAGAGCCAGCCCTGCTCCAGCTCAGCCTTCAGACAGTGAGGTTGGATGGCAGAGAAGGGGGGGAGGGTCCCAGGTGGAGCGAACCCCGGACAAAGGCAGGTTGGAGGCAAGCTGGGCATTCTGTAAGCTGCAGGTCATTTTCAGCTTAGCCCTCTAGTCTCTGGGCATCACTGGAGGGAGTGCATATGGGTGGGGGCCAGGCTTGAGCCTGTCTGGCCAGCAGCAGCTGCCAGAAGTTCACAGTGGCCACCTTCTGACCCATCAATTTGGCCCTAGGAATTGGTCACGTGGCTGAGTCAGCACGTGTGTGAAGGCACAGAGGCCCTGGGCTTTTCCAACTGGTTGCATTTGACTTGGCACAACCTGCATGTTTCATGCAGGGGACAGAACAAGTACACATGTGCCATTCAGAAGACAGGGCGGAACAGCATGTGTCTCATTTGCCACCATCCATAGGGGGAACACTCCCATTCCCCTGGGACGGCAGGAGGGTTCCGAGGTGTCCTGGCCTGGGTAGAGTGCCTTCTGGTACTGCAGCGGGCTCCAGCCACAGCAGCCGCGCTCACACGCCCACCTCTGTCCCTGTCACAGGGCATCTGGCGGATCCCCGTGGACGAGATCGACCGGCCGGGCAGCTTTGCCTGGCACATGAACCGCTCCATTGTGCTGCTGCTCAAGGTGCTGGCCCAGCTCCGGGACCACAGCACCCTGCTGAAGGTGTCCTCCATGCTGCAGCGGACCCCAGACCAGGGCAAGTGAGTGCAGCCACCCAACCTCATGCGCACTCGGCCCCATGAGGGCAGCTGGCACTGCCGTGGGCCAGAGCCCCTCACCCACCTGAGGCATCTCTCCACCGGCTGGGGAGCCCACACCAGCCCTTCTTTTCAGGGGCCTCTCTGTCTGGTATCAGACAGCATCCTGCCCTGGCCCTCAGGGCAAACACAAGTTACCCCTTCCTTACCTCCTGCCTTCCTTTAGCTTGGAGCTTTCAGGATGCTGTCAGGTCGGGGGGAGGACAGGGGTCCAGATGATAGCCAGGGTCCCTCAGGGGAAGGCAAGTAATAATTGGCCAGGCAACAGGGGGACCAGGGCCGCAGAGGTAACCAGGGATCTCTTTGCCAGACAGGGCGGGACAGATAGGCCCGAGGGACACCTGCTGCAGCCGCCACCTGCGGCAATTGTCGGGGATCCTGGGAGTCATGGTCTGGCCCAGCTGGACCAACAGCTGTTCTCTGTTCATGCACCACTTTACCTTCTCTTGTCTCATTCACCTGTAGGGGCTGGGGTGGGAGGTGGGGGCGGGGGGCTTCAACCAGGGTCTGGGGCACCCTGGAGACAAGCTTTACAGAGAAAAGCCAGAGGCCCCCAGCTCTCACTCAGTCCAGAGGGCCCAGGGCAGTCCATGGCGGGTGCTGTGGCAAGAGGCTCAGGGAAGGCTTCTGGGGAGTGCCCCAGGCAAGAGGGATGCTGAGGGACCCACACGTGTTCTTGGGGCAAGGAGAGGTGTGGGCCACCATCCCAGGCCATGTGGCTCTGAGGCTCTGCTCTCTTCTCCGGCCACCCCCATGTGCCTACAGGAAGTATCTGCGAGATGCTGACCGCCAGGTCCTGGCACAGCGGGCCTTCATCCTCACTGTGAAGGTGCTGGAGGACACCCTGAGCGAGCTTGCAGAGGTACTCCCATGGCCCCTGTCCTCTCCCAGGAGGCGGCCCCAGCCCTTCGCTCAGCTGTCATGAGGCATGTCCCAGTGTCCCTACCTATGCAGTAGCACCCCCCTGCCCCCCTGGGTGGGGAAGGCAGCACAATGAGGAAGTGGCAGACACTTAGTAAGGCGCTGACCCACGTGGCAGATGTGGACTTGTGGGCGGGGAGGACGGTAGCAACACTCCCTGAGGCTGCTCCCTGAGCAGTGTACCCCCACCTGGCAGGTCAACCTTGGGGTCACAGTAGCGCTGATATTGAAGCACATGGTGGGTTCCCGGTGGGCTGAGTGAGGCCTCAGGTTGCTCGGGGCACACCTGCCCTCTTTTTACCCCCCAGCCCTGCACCTCAAGGCAAGCACAGCCCTGACCCCCTCTCAGAGCTGAGCATCCTGACCACCCAACCTAGCGGGAGGGGGCTGAGGCAGGGCAGTGCTGCTGCAGTGCCCCCTGCCCAGTAGGACAAGCTGGACCATGGTGCGGGGGCTCAGGATCATGCCCCCTGAGACTCCACCTTGGTGGCCCCTGGTGGGTCACCTCCCCTTTAGATGCCCAGGACTGCCCTCAGCCTCGCATTTAGGAGGGCCGTCCCCGCACAGGCCATTCTTCCAGAGCGGAGCCACTTCCCACCACCTCCCGCCTCCCGTCAGCCCTTCTCGAGGCTGGAGGAGCAGAATGCTGTCAGCCCTTCTCGAGGCTGGAGGAGCAGAACAGGGAGGGACTTCCTCGGGCAAGTCTCCAGGGCCAGCCTGGGCCAACTAGCAGACAGGCAGACCCAGAGTGGCCTGGGCTGGTCACCCTTGTGGTAGAAACACAAAAGACGCAGTCTTTTACCTTCGATTTTCTCGTAGGGGTCAGAACGCCCGGGGCCCAAGGCCTGTGGCCTCCCTGGAGGCAGGATGACCACCGATGTCCCCCATAAGGCCAGCCCCGAGGATAGTCAAGAGGGCCTCCCCCACTCCAAGAAGCCCCCTCTGGCGGATGGCCCAGGGCCAGGAGCCGAGCCAGGGGGCAAGGTGGGTCCTCTCAACCACCGGCCTGTGGCCATGGAGGCAGGAGACAGCACAGACCAGGCCGGCGAGCAGAAGGACAAGGAAATTCCCCGGGCAGGGCCTACCGAGCCCATGGACACGGGTGAGGCCACCGCTCGCTGCTCAGACTCCGAACGGGCGGCACCCCCACAGCCAGGCCGCCCCCCAAGGGACCGTGGCCCCGAGAGCCGTCCAACTGAGCTGTCTCTGGAGGAGCTGAGCATCAGTGCCCGGCAACAACCCAGCCCGCTCACACCGGCCCAGCCAGCCCCAGCTGCCACCACTACCACCACCACTGGGGCCAGAGTGGGCAGCCACCCCGAGGAGCCACCCACACGGCCCAGCCGAAAGAGGAAGCTCCTGGAGGACACGGAGTCGGGCAAGACACTGCTGCTGGATGCCTACCGTGTGTGGCAGCAGGGCCAGAAGGGTGTGGCCTACGACCTGGGCCGCATTGAAAAGATCATGTCCGAGACCTACATGCTCATCAAGCAGGTGGGTGGCCTGGGGCAGGCCTACAATTCTGTTCTCACAGAAGTTCCTTCCCAGTCTGTCCAGGGGTGCTAGGGCCGTGGAGCGTGCTTGTTAGGTGTCATTCCCACCCTGCCCTGCTGTTTGCTTGCCTCCGTTTCAGAATTTCTGCCTCAAGCAGGGCATAGAGTCAGAAAAACAAGGATCGTGTCTAGTCATCGAGTTGTATGCTTTAAGTATCGGGCGATTTTGTCAACTGTATCTCAGAAGAGCTTGGGGGAAATACATGAAAAAGACAAGAAACAAAGTGCTTGGAAAACTCTGTCCTCAACTTTAAAGGAAATGAAACCATTTGCAGAAATCTCATGACATCCAGCACGGGGGGACAGGACCCCTGACCCCACTCGGTGCCGGGCTCTAGGGCACTTCCTCAGAGACCTTTGTGGCTGGCATCCGAAGCAGGCTCAGTGCCCCAAGCATGTGAGGAGCCTCCACCACCCTCCTTAGTGTGTTCCCCCCCCCTTTTTTTTTCACTATGCTAGACATTCAGCTCTTCTCTGTTTAAGATTTCCATAGCAAGAGCCCCCAGAGCTGCTGCTGCTGACTCAGACTGGGTGTCCGTCCTGATAAGTGGTTTCCTCCCAAACTGTGTCTGTTTGTGGTACACCTGTGGAGAGTCCCTGTTCTCTCACTCCCTCCCCAGCATCTGGGATCAGGCTTGCTTTCTTTCTATCCTGGGTGAATAAGAACCACGCCCTGCATTCCCTGCTGGTGAGGGTGGGCCCTTCTCCACCCTGCCTGTCCCCGCCTGGCTGCTCCTGCCACCCCAGCCTGTCTCCTTCACACCCTGCCCACTGCTCCACCAGGGCAGCCCCCGGGGCCTCCCCGGTCTGGTTGCCATCCCCCCGGCACCCTGGGCTCTTGGGCTCCGGGTGAGTCAGACCTTCCTTCCCCCACCACCACCCAGACCTCAGACTCATCCTGCTCACTTGCAGAGCAGGATCTGGCTCCCATTCTGCCAGCCTCAGCCCCTGAGGACACGATAACATGGTCCCGGACATGATCTCAACAGGACTGGCCTGGCCCAGAGCAGTGGCCCTGTGGGATGGACCCAGGAGATGGATGTGTGCTTCTGCCCATGCTCCCCAAGCAAGACGGGAGCGTCAGGGGATCTAGAGCACCTGGTCCTCACACTCTGGGGGCCAGGACGAGGCCAGCCACCATGGCCCGGGTCCTTTGACATTGAGCGTTTCCTTGCTCAGGTGGATGAGGAGGCCGCGTTGGAGCAGGCTGTGAAGTTCTGTCAGGTCCACCTCGGGGCCGCTGCCCAGAGACAGGTAAGCTGGACCCAGCCTGTGCCAACCTCCTCATATGGGGCCAGCCTCATGCCAGGGCCCTAGGCTGCAGGCTGCAAAGTGGGCATACCTCAGGAGGGACCATTTGTGGCATCAGCCTGGGCCAAGGAGAGAGGGAGGAGGCAGCTGAGCCTCAGCCCATAGGGAGCCCCTGATGACTGGCCCAAGAGGGGCAGCATTGTATGGTGGGTAGGGCCTTGGCAGACCTAGACCCTAGCTCTGAGTGTGTGACCTGAGGGGTCCCCTCACCTCAGCTGCCTTTTCTGTAAATGGGAAAGATGGTCCTTACCCAGCTGAGCTCATCTGGAAAGGTCACTGCATTTGGGACAAAGGTAGAGGAAGGGATGCAGGGCTGGGATATGAATTGGATAGAAGCAGAATGGATGGGTGTCCTGGGGTTTATTCAAGGGAGGGAGCAGAGTGCTGCCGGGTTTGTGAAAGACTCCCCACTCCTGAATGGAGAGGATGAGCTGGTGCAGGGGCCCAGTGAGCTACAGGTGGGCTTGAGATGTCAGAAGATGGGCCACTGT
The DNA here is from genome assembly GCF_922984935.1 of Meles meles. Lineage (NCBI taxonomy): Eukaryota > Metazoa > Chordata > Mammalia > Carnivora > Mustelidae > Meles > Meles meles. The sequence continues at coordinate 30,132,681 of NC_060077.1, read as the reverse complement.
GTTTTGGTGGCAGGGAGGAGGGGTGAGGCCCTCCTGGGCTCTGGCCAGTGGCTTTTCCTCTAGGAGAGAGGTCTAGGCCAGAACCCTGGGTATAGGTGCCCCTGAAGCCATCAGTTTGGGGCTCAGAAGCCACAGCTTTTGAGGAGTGGTGGAACTGAGGAGGGGGTGAGGACCCGGGGCTGAAGGAGAGGGGTTTCCTGGGAGAGGCCCAGCTCAAGAAAAGGCCCATAGGCAGGGTCTGGCCAGCAGAAAAAGGGGGGCACCCTGTCTAAAGCTAGGGGGCCATTGCAGTCCTGTTCAATAGTGCCAATGGGGCATCTTCCTGTACCACATATGGGCATTTCTTCAAGAGTGACCCCAGGCCTGGGTCATTGGGTCAAAGGGCAAATACTTGCCATTTGAATAGGTGTGGCCTCTTTCCTTCCAAGGGTGGCCCAACTGCCCCTTCCCCAGCAGCAAAAGAGAACATGTCTTGCCCTCCCATTGTTGCCCACACATGGCCCTTTCTTGGCATTTCCCCCTAGGGAGGTACCCCACAGGGAGTCCGGAGGCAGGAACTCAGGACAATGGCATCCACCTACAGCCCAGGGACTCAAGTCCCATGTCCCCCAGCAACAGGCTGCTGGATGCTATTAGTGTCCAGACAGCTTCCTCTCAGTGAAATGGGGCAGCAGGCCACCATCCCTACCCAGGGCTCTAGGTCTGAGGAAGTCCAGTTGGATCTTGACCAAGCAGGCTGATCCCCCAGCTGAGGACCAGAAGCCCAGGAGAGACCTGCCCCAGGCCACCAGTAGTCCCCACCGCTCCATTGCCAGTGCAGCCACTGCGGTTCCTGTGGCCTGCCCAGCCCTCACCACAGCCTCTGCTACACGGGGCAGGAGTAACTGCCTGGGGCCACAGTGTGGGGCTTGGCCCCAGGGGTACCCTCCTGCCTCCTCTGCCAACCCAGGTAGGGGCAGGTGGGCAGTGAGCACTCCAGACAGAGGATGGCTATTCTGATGCAGCCTTTGAAAGGGTGCTCCCAGTGATAGGACCACATAGGAAATCCCCCAAACACCTACCTTCCCTGTCTTGTGGCAAAAGGAGATACTGAGCTGGCAGGAGCCAAGGGCAGGGAAGGGTTGCATTTCTTAGATTAGATCAAGGCCCAAAGAGGATCAGCAGGCAGCTGGGGCCAGGGCCCGCCTCTGGCCATGCAGGTTGCGGAGCAGCGGTTGCGGGGGAGGTTATGGCCCTGAGTCTGCTTCCCCTGCCTCTCAGAGAGGGTCTATTTTGCTGCAGTCCCCAAATTGGTCGCATTGATCCCCTGCCTGGAGTCATGCTTCTCTCCAGGAGGCTCCTAGGAATGGGAGCGTGAGGTCGGCCAGCTGCAGGCCCTCTGCTGAGTCCCTATCAGCAGGGCCTGGACATCCAGGGAGGGACTGCGGGTCCCCAGCAGTTTCCTAGCATTGCAGAGTCCTGAAGGGCTGCCTGGGGGCCTCACTGGGAGCATGGGGCGATTGGTGACACAAGGGCAGGTTAGCAGTCCCAGACCCAATCAGGTGTCCTGTGGGATGGCGAGGGCTCTGGGCTGCCCAGCCAGCCTTCCTCACCTCCTTTTGTTCTTACAGGCCGCAGGGGATACACCTACCACCCCAAAGCACCCCAAGGATAGCCGAGAGAACTTTTTCCCTGGGGCTGTGGCTCCCACGGCTCCTGACCCTGTGCCAGCTGATGCTCTCCAGCGGCCCAGTGACGCTCACACCAAACCTCGCCCTGCACCGGCCACCTCAGCGCTCATCCCTGGCCTTCCCTCAGCGTCGGCCTCCACACCAGACCCATCCAAGGACTCGGGGCCCCCCCGGCCACATAGGCCTGAGGCCACCCCCAGCATGGTCTCTCCGGGCCCAGGTAGGTCCCATCCCATCCACTAGGCAGTGAGGCTAGAGCTGGGCCCCAGCCCCTGCCACCAGTGGCAGCAAGTCCTGATCCTTGCATGAGGAGTGGGGGCAGGGCAGGGCAGGGTGAGGCCAGGGTGACCTCCAGCCAGGTGATCCTTAAGAAGCACATCATGAGGGCCCTGGAGGGCTGAGGGCACAACCGCTGGCATGCCCACCACTCTCTCAACCTTCCTCCCATCCCAAAATGGAGGTGGGGACAGCAGCCCCTTCACAGTGGGTGTGGTGAGGAGGTGGGGAGCCAGCATTGGTATCAGGTGTTTATCTGTTGCTTTCTCTAACCACAAAACCTTGTGATGAATAGATAAATAGGAATTCTAGAAAGGAGAGGGCATCCTGACTTTGGCTTCCCAGAGACCTCACAGGGCTATGAGCCATCCCTGGGTACCTGCTGTGGTTGGAGGCATTCCTACCCAGGCCCCGTGGGCAAGGCATATGGAAGCCAGCCAGCATGGGGCAGAGCAAGGTTGGTTGGTGGGTGGGCTTGTGAGGGACAAGCAACAGGGTCCTGGGCTCTGGCAGAGGCTTTCTATAAAGGTTTCTTCTAAAACCCAAGATACCCTTGAGAACAGCAGCCCACAGGCAGGGACAGCCAGCAGACCAGAGGGCAGACAGGCCTGCAGCTTTCCTGGGAGGGGACACTGACCCTGATGCCAGGCCCTCTCCTGCCCTCCCTACCCTGCTTCTGGGACCAGCCTGTGCCCCTACTGAGGCCCTGCACTGGCTCTTTGCTCCTTCTGGCTCATCTGTGTGACCGGTCACAGTGCCATGCAGCCTTTTGGCTGTGTCACGTTGACCTGAAGGCAGCGGTGGCAGCCGTGAGCCAGGTGCTCCCCAAGTGGAGGCCAAGGGTGGCAGTGCTCCCTGTCTTTGCTCTTTCCTGCAGTCGCACAGCCATCAGGTACTCACCTGATGCCAGTCCCCAGTTTGCTTTGAGGATCATAGAGGTATAGGGATCCTCTGCCCCATTGCTCGCAATTAACAGGGGTCATGGCCTCATGAGATGAAGAATCACTTAACCTTAAGTCAGCTCCTGCAGCTGTTTGTTCTGAGTGGAGCCTCTGAAGCTGTGGGACAAAGGGCAGTTCCCCCACCAGGTGACCTTGGCTGTCCCCGCTCCCTCTGGGTAGCTTATTTTGTGTCCGTGTCCAGCGCACCATGTGTAAGATGGCGGTGACACACATTCAGCACAGCGCTTGGCAGAAGCGAGCACAGCTACTGTGCGAGTTCTGGGCATGGTGTTAGACCACGGGAGTCCATGGCCCAGGGAAACCGCTCCCTCCCACGAAGACTTGACTTTTCCCAGGGTGTCCCCACCCCCGCACTTTAGGCTCTTGGCCTGCACCTGACTCACCCCGTGATCCCATAGCCCCTGAGGATCAGGAATTCAGGAGGGTCAAGGTGTCAGCCGGTCATCTCTTCACTCATTTGCTGGCGGGTCTCAGATGCTCACTGGCTGTTGACTGGAGGCCTCAGATCCTCCACTGTGGGCCTCTCCCTGGGCTGCTGAGGGTCCTCAGGGGACCTGAGCCTGGGGTCTGAGAGAGAGAGAGAGAGAGCACTCAAAGGAAGCCGTACTGTCCTTTATAACCTGACCTTGGAAGCGAGCGACCATCATTGGTGCTGGCCACACATGAGCGGGTACAGAGTGGGAAGGTTCCTCCAGGTGTGAATAGCAGGAGGTGGGGACAGCAGGCCACCTGGAGCCTGGCTGCCTGCCTTCTCTCTCCTGCTCACCATGCCCCGTACCCAAGCAGGCCCCAAACTGTGACTCACCCATTTTTTCCTTCTGTTAGATCAGTGTAAGAGCGTGTACTTCCCGGTGTTATTCTTCATCCTGGAGAATGGATCCTTTCTTATTTCCTTCCTCCAAATTAAACTGAACAGCCTTTTGCTAGGACCGAACTCTTACCTGACACTGGGAGTGGGAGCAGCCCTGGGTGGAGAGTATGGGACACGTGGCCCTGGTGCGGAGCGACCTGCCAGCCTCTGGGGACCGCCTCAGGATCTGCACGCCGGTGGCGTTTGGCTGGCAGTGTCGGGGTGGCCACCCTGATGGTTCCCAGGGCTCTCTGGGCTGACGTCAGGACCATGCTTGGAGGGGCACATTGGCTCAGAGCCTACCTCCCACAACCTCCAGGACAGGGAGAGCACTGGGAAGGGATCGCCCAGAGGTGACAGGGTGGCCTGGTGATGTGATCTGCATCTGTCCCAGTGCCCAGTGGGCAACCCAGACCCAGGTGTAAGTTTGGATGGGCAGGAAGGGCAGGCTTCCCCTGCGGAGGTGCCCAGGAACTAGAGAGTATACAGGCTAGGAGCTGCAGTCAGAGACGGCGGCAGCACAGGAGGTCACAAGCCACCTGAGAGAGCAGGCTTGGGATGGATCTTCCCAGGACACCATCCCCAAGGTTCGAGAACAGGGGGAAAGCAGCCTCGGAGGAGACCTTGCCTGGCACCGTCCCCAAGGTGGACAGCCCTACCCTGCACCTCCCCCGGGGTGTCCCTCACCCTTGCCTTCTGGCTCCGGCCAGGGGAAGGCAGCTGACAGTGGCTGGCAGTGTCCACTCCTAACTTGTCCCACCCGCTGGGGCCTGCAGATGGGCGGGGACGCTCTCCAGCTTCCCTGGTCACTCACTAAGACCTCACCCATCTGCCCAGCTCATGCTGACCAGGGCTGCTGGCCTCATGTGGCAGATGCATCCCCTTGGGGAGGCTTCTAACCTTGTGTCCCCCACCCCCACCTCTGTACTGAGCACCTCCGTGCTTATCTCTTTGTTGGGCATCTGCCCGCCACAGGCCCGGACTTGGTTTCATGCTAGAGTAGTGCCTGGTCCATGAATAAGTGAGGGTCCCTTTTGCTGAGGGGTCAGGCTTTCAGAGTGGGGAACTAGATCAGGGAAGGAGAGTGGAAAGGACACTTCGGGCCTTTCCATTCTCAGGTCAGGAAATGTGTGCCTGAGCAGAGCCCCATCAGCCAGTGAGTTAAGCAGGCTGTAAAGCCAGCCTCTTGCCATTTCGAGAAGCCAGGAAGAGTCTGAGTCAGGGCTGGCACTTCTAGAACACTGGTCCTTGGGGACCTGGTGCCCAGGCCATGAGTCTGCCCAGGGGAAGAGGGAGAGTGGCCCGATGGCAGAGGATTCCAGCCTGGCCATATATTTCCCACTGACCGAGAACCTGAGGCCCAGAGTCCAGGGGGCCCCATAGGGCCCTTCTCTAAAGGCTGGGCCTCCAGGTTGACCGCCCCCACAACTCGGGCCCACCTGCAGCCTTCCTCACAGGCCTCTAAGGCGGTCTTGGCGAGGGGAGGGGGCTGCTGGGCCTAGGGAGCACTACCCCATGTGCTTGAAGCTCTCTGCTAGATGCCCTTGCCCCAAGTGTCCCTTCTCCTCCTGGTAGCCCACCAAAAGGAAAGGGCCTGCGGAGGGTGGACAGCCCCCTGGGGTAGGAGAGAGCCACCATGACACCTGGCCCTGCTGAGGGCAGCCTCCATCCATTTTGCCAGCTCCAGGCCCTCCCTGCACCCTGCTCCACTCCTCCCCCAACCGTGCTCCTGTTCTATAGATGCCTATCAGCAGGGAAACCAGCTGCCCTTCTAGGCCACCTTAGCACTGCTCCAGACCCTGCAGGGGACAGCTGCATGAGAAGAGGGTGGGCAGAGGTAGGCAGAGTGGTACCACCTCTAGAAAGGCCTGGAGCAGACACCTACTGGGCCTGCTTCATGAGTGCATGCCCAGCCACAGCAAACCAAGTCCCGCTCAGATTCAGGGACTTGAATTCAGGCCGTGGCCCCTGCTTCCCAGGTCCGGGAGGGCAGCAGACGGAGCCTTCCAAGGTGCTCATCCCTGCCTGGGGGATGTGTAGGGGGGTGTAGTGTAGGGCGCTGGACCCTAGGAAAAGAGGCTGTGATCATGACTGCCAGGCAGTGGGTCCTAAGGAAGAGAGGGACTGGCTCATGGTGTAGGCAGCCAGGGAAGGCTCTGTCCTCCAGGAGCTGGAAGCCAGCAGGAAGCTAAGTCACCCCGTCTTTGTTCCTTCCCAAGAGCTTTCACTCCTGCTTCGCCCCAGGTGGAGGAGGGGTGAGGGGATGCTTCACCTGCTGGAGAAGGGGAAGGCAGGACTTGATAGGGAAGTGGGGGAGTGGAAGGGTGGTGAGGTGATGGCCATCTCGGCCTGAATACAAAGGAAGAGAGGAGTAAGGTGAGGAAAGGAACAGGAGGAGGCCTCCATGCAGCAGGAGCTGAGGGGCAGCTGCAACCCCGGGGGGGCTGGGAGTCCGTGGACCGATGCTGACTAATGGCCTGGCTGGCAGCCATAGGTGCAGCCAGCACCCTTCAGGCCCATCAGGCCTTGGCTCAAAGGAGGCCAGTTCCCGGCCCCTGCCTCATGCCAGGGAAGGTGTGGCCTGGTGGGAGGGCATGGTGCCAGCACACCACTCCATCCACTTTGATGTTAGCTAGCTGGCTTGGTTTTGGGTCGTGCCCATGTTCCTCAGTGCCTCTCCCACAGGCTAGAGAGAAGAGCCCATGAGCCCGCCTCTGAAGTCCCGTAATGGTGTTTGACAGGGCTGGGGAGCCCACAGTGTCCATGATCCCCTGCTGTATCAGGCCCACACTGACCCCAGCTAGTGAGCTGGCCCCACCCATGCGATTGTTCCAGAGAAGCCCCTGCTGGTCCACAGGTGGAGGTGGCAAGCTGTCTCTGTGCAGGTCTCCTGCCAGGTGTCCCAGGGTTCAGGAGGGAGGGTCCCTGTCTTTCAGGCTGAGTGAGGACTGTAACATACAGCCCTCCTGTGTCCCCACAGAGGGAGAGGAGCTGGCAGGAGCGGCAGAGGTCATGGGCTTCCCGCCCCAGGAGCCACTGTGCAGTGAGCAGGTGAAGACTGTCCCCGAGAGCTCTTCGGCAGAGCCACACTGCTGGCCCACAGAGCCCACGCCCCGAACAGGCGCTGAGCCCACATGTAGCCAGGGTAAGGCGACTTGGGAGCAGTGTGGGGAGCTTTGCCTTGGTGGGAGGGGCACAGGGTGAACAGCTGGTGGAGCCGGGCCTGGGAGGACCCAGTAGTAGGGAAGCCGAGTGGAGTGGCAACTGGGCCTGGAGGCCTGGACTGAAGAGCTGAGGAGTAGAGAGCCCCTTATTCTACCTCCAGCTCTAGAGACTGGCAAGGGCCAGTGGTCAGCCCAAGCGAGGCTGCTCAGTCCTGGGGAGGAGCCCCCCCAGCCCAGAGATGGGGGCCAAGGGAGTGGCTGACAGGTGGAAGGAGGAGTCAGGGCCCTCCAGACCGTTGTCTGCATAGTAGTCATCCTTTCCCAACTGGCTGGCCCCCTCGGGGATTCCTCAGGTTCAGGGATCTCACCGACCCTACTCAGGACTGTAGGGCCTGGTGCCAGCCCTGCAGAGCCAGGCATGAGCTCTGAGTAAGCCCCGCTCCTTTTAAAGCCATGGGACCTCGGAGGAATGTGGAGACCAGCCAGGCTGACCCCATGGCTCAGGACTCAGAGCTTCCCAGAGGCTGCCCGCCCCAGAACTGCTGCCTCCAGGCTCTGGGGATACACAGTCCTGGAGCAGGAGGGGCAAGTGGATGCATGGGGGCCACGTGACTGGCTCCCGGCCCCAGCATCCTCCCTGGGGTATGGGTACCATGAGGACATGCATCCTAGGATTGATGCAGGGATGGAACAGTTCGTGTGTGCATGGTGCCTGCAGGGCCTGCAGAATCCTTGGGAAAGCTCCAGGGGCTTGCCTGTTTCCTAGGCCCTGGACTCCCCAGAGGGCCCTAGTCCCCAGGCCCCACAGCCCAGAGCCAGACCTGGGCAGTCAGGGAAGGCAGACACAGCAGGGGGCCTGGAGCCTGCCAGCCAGCACAGACCAGAAGGCGGAGAGAAAGCACAAGAGGAGGCGTTCTTGGTTGCCTCTGTCTTCCAGAGGGGAAACTGATGCTCAAGCCAGGGAAGAGCAGGCAGGCAGGTCCAGGAGGCTGTGAGCAAGGCTCAGCTCCCACGGTCCACCCCACAGTCACCAGCTCCAAGGTGCCCAGCAGTGTGAGTGCCCAGCCACCCGAGGGCCCCCCCGGCAAGGCAGAGCCTGGCCGGGCCAAGTCGCGCCTCCTGCCCAGCATGCCAAAGCTGGTCATCCCCTCGGCCGCCACCAAGTTCCCCCCTGAGATCACCGTCACGCCGCCCACCCCAACCCTGCTCTCACCTAAAGGCAGCATCTCGGAGGAGACCAAGCAGAAGCTGAAGGTGACCACGGGTACCGAGTGGGGGGCATGGGCGGGACGTGGGCTACAGGCGGGACTGGGGCTGGGCCCGGTCCACCCCTGACCAGCGCCCTGCCCCGTTCTGTGTGTAGTCTGCCATTCTGTCAGCCCAGTCAGCGGCCAACGTGCGGAAGGAGAGCCTGTGCCAACCGGCCCTGGAGGTCCTGGAGACGTCAAGCCAGGAGTCCTCGCTGGAGAGCGAGACGGATGAGGATGACGACTACATGGACATCTGAGGGCTGGGGCCTGCCCCCTTTGGCCTGAACCCCTTGGGCCATGCCTGACCCAGGCACAGCACGATTCCCTACGCAGGCCCTGGTCTGCCCAGCCTCCATCCCTTGCAGTGTCCTCCCCATCTGCCTGGGCTGTTGTCTGTCCCCACTGCATGGGGGCCTGGAGGAGGCTCGCACAACAGGGCTGGCATCCTTTTCTATGAAATGTTGACTTTGTATAAACGTGCCCACACCCAGCCCAGGTGGCCATGTCCACACCTTGATGCCCGGATGAGCCAGGTTCTGCCTGTGTCACAGCAGAGGGGTCATTTAGGGTTGGGCTCGCCCCAACTCCCTTTTTTTGGTTTCTTTTCTAATAAAGATGGAACAGTTGCTTTTGCCTCTTTGTTCAACCCCGGAGGGCCTCCTTCAACTGGTTGCTGTCCAGGGTTTCTGGGACCTTCTTCCTGTTGGTCAGGCACCAACCCTTGGGCCTCCTAGGAGCAGGCAGGGTTGGGGGTGAGGGGTGAGTGAGGGAGGAGAGGGGAGCACAGACCCTCTGGGTGGGACTGGAGCCAGGCCTGGAAGGGGCCTCTTCGGTGTCCCCTTAAGGACTCAAGAGTGGGGGGTGTGCCCCTCTGGAGTGGGCGGGGGTGGGAGGAGCAGGCAGCATCCAGGCCAGGCTGAGGAACTCTCTTGTGATAGGGACCCAGTGCAGGGGACCCTGAGAGGTGGGGTCAGTATCAGGAAGAGGAAGTGGGGGCTGGCAGGAAAGGCACTTACCTCCCACCACATTTGCCCTCTGATAGAACTGGCCATGCACGTTGTAGATCTCAGTGCAACATAAAATTGGAGCTCCTTGTTCATAAGTTCATTCTTTACAACCCCTCAATGCCTTGGGGACCTAGCTGTCTCCTCCCCCCACCCTGGATCTGGGCTGGCCCTACCCCCAGGGGTCTCCCCAGAAAGGCTCTCCATCCAGGAGGGAGATGGGGATGCACCTTGCTGCCTGGTGCCCCTCATGGGCTGGGCACTGCCAGGGTCCCCAGCCCACACCTGGCAGAGCCATCATGGGGACCCAGGAGCATAGTGGCCTTGGAAAGACCCTTGCCAGAACTGCTCTAATTCAGGCTCTTTGCAAGGCGAGGGCAACAGTTACTCAGTTGATGCCCTCTCCCCAAATTCCTGACTCTCAGGCCCCCAGGGCACCTGGGACCCATCCCAGGAGCATCTATCATCTTCCTTCCCCTGACTTGCGTCATATGGAACACCTTTGATCCTGAGCCTGGGATGAGTCCCAGCATCAGCCCCCACCACCTGCCTACAGAGGATGACCTGAGCACCCCACAACCAAACTAGGAGCTGTGGCTTCTAACCACCCCAACTGGCTTTCCCAACACCTTTAGGAGCCACCTCTCTTGACGAAACTGCAGACCCATCCACCTGACGGGAAGGGGTGCTGCCCAGGGAACAGGGGCTGGCCAGACCCCAAGAGCTGAGATGGGTCACAACTAGATGGCTTTAGCTCATAGCCCCCCGCCAGCTTCAGCTCTTCAAGGTCTGGGGATGTGTCCCCTTTCGACTCCCCCTCTGGGGAGAGAACCATCTGTCTGTCTGGACACCCAGCCCAGGTGTCAGGGTCCCAGTGAGTCCCAGGCCTCAGGAGTGGAGTGGAGGTCTCCAAGAAGCTGCCTGGGCCCTGGCCCAGCACTGACTCCTCTCCCAGTAACCTTGACCCCGCCTGTCTACATCTGGACCTGCATTTCCTTCCCTGCACTTGAGAGGGGAGAACACTGGAGAGATTACACTGAGGAGATTATGCAAATTCTATGAATGACAGCCAGGGGTGGGTGGGGCTGGGTGGCTCTTCTCTGGAACCCTGTTTCAGATGCCCAGGCCACTCCAGGGATTCCAGTGGAGGGTGGGGGGGTTGGGTCTCAGCCCCTAACCCCATGGCTAACCTGCCCTGCCTGGGCCCCTCCCACACCCTTCACCTCCCTCAGAAGGGGCCCCCTCCTTCAGCCCTCCTTCAGCACCCACGCACACCCACACACACCCATACCAGCGATCAGCAGGAAGTTACTTGGTCTCCCTCCCTGCAAGGCTGTGGGGAGGAATTGGGAATACCTGCTCTGGGTAGGGAAGCCAAGGACAAGGGATGAGAGGTTTGTGGCTGAGGGCCCCTGGGCGCTGGAATCCTGAGACCGCAGGAACCACCCCGCCAAAGCCCAGCCCCAGCGAAGCCCCGCCCGCCTCCCCGGGGCTGGACCAGAGGTGGGATCCGGTGGGCGACGATGCAGCCTCTAGACATCTGGATCCAACCCCCGGAAGCCTCGGACCCCCTCCCACCATGTCCCGGGCCGGCGGGCCAGGAATGTGCTAACGGAGCAGGTTGGGCCCTACAGGTCCCCGGGGGAACCTGTGGACTTTGAGAGGGGACAGGGCAGGGCGGGGCGGAGCTGGGCGGGACGGGGCGGGACGGGCCGAGGCGGGGCGGGGCCAGGCCGAGGGGAGTTAACCGGCCCGCAGCCGGTCAGCCACTGCTGCGCCGCAAGGCTGCGGATTCAGGCCGCACCATGAAGCCTCCCGTCCTGTTCTGGGCCCTGCTGCTGCTGCTGGCGACAGCCCCCGGCCCCGGCCCCCGGCCTGCAGCAGGTACGCCCCCACCCTGCGCTTCTGCTCCGTCTTCCCTCTGCCTGCTTGCTGCGGCCGTGCCCAGGTGGACGCCCTCTGCTCAGCCTCTGTCCATCTGTCAGGCCATCTGGGACTGTACTGGGGGTTGTGAGAAGAAATTCCAGGATGCCCAGGGTCCGGGAGCTGCAGGCAGGATGGAGTCTGGGCTTTGCCCACCCTGAACCCACTAGGAGGTGCCGGCTGCCTGGGAGGGAAGTGACCCCCCCTTCACCGGGGGCAGTGGGAGGTCTCAGGAGAGTCCTCAGTCAGCCCCGAGCCCTGGGGAAGGGTGTGCTCACACGTGAAGGGGGCCCCAGACCCGCTAGGCCCCCTGACAGGTGAGAGGCAAGATTGTGGGTCTTTATTAGGGTGGGGCTGAACCAGGGAAAGTCTGGGTGGAAGGCTCCTACCCCAGAGCCTCAGGCTGGGCTGGGCTGGCAGTGTCAGGCTCCCAGCAAACGCCCCCCCACCACCGCCACACCCCTGTCTCCTGTTTCTGGGAGGCGCCACCACCCTTCAACCCCTTAGCTCACTTACTGGCCTCATTCAGCCTCCTCCCCCACTCCCTTGAGCCCTCACATCCTCTGTCAATAAATATTTATTGACTCTCTTGAGTGCCAGGCCCTGCGCTGGGTGAAGTGGGGTCACCCGGGGTGGCTCAGGTCCAACCCCAACCCTTGACTGGCCTCCTTTGGTGGAGTGGTAGGGAAGGGCCCGGTGGGACATGTGATCCCTGCCGCGGTGTCTGCAGTGCCCTCCTCAGTGTCCACTCTCCAGCCTGCCCAGCCACTCCTGCTACAGATGTATGGAGTCCCGTCATGGGTCCCCAGGGTGATAAGAGCTGAGGCCTGATGTCCACAGCCCCACACCAAACCACACTGGTCCTCCCCCTGGTCCGGCTGGGCCCTCTGCTGGAGGTGACTCTCCTTTCCCCTCAGAGGAGGGGAGCACTCCTTACCCTCTCCCCTAAGGGTGGGGCTCCTTTGGGGCAGTGTTGCCTGGCAAAGGGAGATGGGGCACACCGAGGCTGGGGAATGAGCTCCAGCCAGGCTTCCAGTGGGACTCCAGACAGTCCACCAGGCCAGGTCCACCGACCCTTCGGGGAATAGAGACCACGTCCCAACCCAGGTCAAGGGCTCAGCCACCTCAGGCCGTCTGAGGATACAGTTTCTCGGGACTTGGTGGCCGAAGGTCAGTCCTGCCCTAGAGGCTTCTCTTGATGCTGCAAAAATCTCTTCTTGGAGGCATTTGCCCTTATCTCCCCTCCTTCTGGCAAGTCATTCAGGCAACTGCAAGATCATTGTACCAAGGATCCCTCACCCCACGGGGCCTGTGGGTTTCTATTGTGTTCACTTGGCGGTCAGTGCGATTCCTGGTCCGCATTCTCCTGGGGATGCTTCTCTCTCCTGGGTGCTGGGAAAAGAAATGCCCAGCCCTGCCTGTGGGGCAGTCGGGCACTCAGGGCCCTCTCCTCCAGGTGCCCCTGGGAGCTGCTCCCAGCGCTGTGGAGACCGGGATGGGTCTTGCTCCTGCCACCCAACCTGCTCCGGCCTGAGCTCCTGCTGCTCGGACTTTCGGGACTTCTGCCTGGAAATCTTGCCCTACTCGGGCTCCATGATGGGTGGCAAGGACTTCGTGGTACAGCATCTCAACTGGCTCAGCCCCACTGAAGGCGTGATCTGCAGGTGGGAGGCCTGAGGGACTCTGTGCCTGCTGGGGGCCCAGAGGCAACTCGCTGGCTGGGGTCTCCCCACCCTGGCCCCGCCTTTCCTGCCACCTGCAACCCCCACAGGTTTAAGGAGAGCATCCAGACCCTGGGGCATGTGGATTCCTTTGGACGCGTGCACTGTGTGTCCCCCTTGCTGTATGAGACAGGCCGCATCCCCTTCACACTCTCCCTGGACAATGGTCGCTCCTTTCCACGCTCCGGGACCTGGCTGGCTGGTGAGTCCCGCCTCACTGAGCCTTGGCCCCCCCACGGGGAATTACCCTGGTGCTAATCTAGGCATGCCTCGCCTGCCAGCCCTGCCTGGCTGCTCTGGCTCAACCAGTCCCGTTGGAGGTGCGCCCGACCATGGGGGCCAGGGTTCTCAAGCTCCTCCCTGGCATCCACGCAGGACTCCCAGCCCAAAAGGGGATTGGGGGCTTCCGGGGTCCCCTGGCAAGGTGGGTCATTCGGCTCAGGCAGGCCAGGGGAAGGCGGGGGAGGCCAGGGCCCCACCTCTCCCGCAACCTCTGTCCTTCCCTGACAGCGAGGGTCTGGGAGAGACCGTGCTCCAGTGGGACTGCCATTGCTTTGTCCTTGGGAGGCACGCCCAGCTCTCAGAGCCCCTGGAGCCTCAGGCTTCTGCTTATTTCTCACCCCCTGCCCAGTGCACCCCAACAGAGTGTCAGAGACAGAGAAGAGCGAGCTGGTGAATGAGACACGCTGGCAGTACTATGGCACAGCTGGGATCACGGGTAACCTCACGGTGACCTGGGAGCCCTCCGCTCTGGCCACACAGTCTGTTGTCATCGAGCTCTGGGGCTATGAGGAGACAGGTAAGACCAGCCCAAGGCTGGCCCGACGATGTTGCTCTGTGGGCCCTGAGGGTTGCGAGTTGGGGGCTTACAGAGGTGGGAGCAAAGGGATTCCAGGCAGGGCCAGATCCCAGGCAGGGATGCTGAGTGGGAAGGGCACTGGCAAGAGACGGGAACAGGGGGAAGTGTGGGAGTGGGGGGAGCCTGGAGGTCCCCAGCTGCTTGCACCCAGCACCAGGAGGAGGTATGGACATTCCCAGCCCTTGGATCTAGGGCTTGCCCTGGAAACAGAAGAAGCTTGCTCTACCCAGCCTTCCCAAGGCCCTGGACCGTTAGCATGGCTCTAGGCCCGGCCTCGAGGTGGGTCTGGGACCCTAACATGCGGGAAGAGGAGACGGTGGTCCCTTGAGCCAGGGTCCTTGCTGGGGCAGTGGGGCGGGCCTTCCTCTGGGAATCATCTGTCTTGTCTATCCGTCAGGCCTCTCTGAGCACCAAACATGGGCTCCTGGCCCCCTCCTCTGCCCCAGGACTTGGAGGGGCCCTGGGCCTCTTTGAAGGGACCCAGGGCTGACTAAGGCCTTCTGTCCCTCAGGGACGCCATATTCAGATAAGTGGGCCGCAAAGTGGTCGTACCTGTACCCTCTGGCTACAAACATCCCCAACTCTGGCTCCTTCACCTTCACTCCCAAGCCTGCACCGCAGAACTACCAGAGATGGGAAGTGGGTGCACTTCGGATCATCAGCAGCAGATACTATGCAGGGGAGAAGTAAGGGCCCCGGGCCCCGGCCATGCAGAGGACGGGCCACTGGACTGGGCCGCTGCTCAGCACGCTGAACGGGGAGGCCCCCGGGGCAGGGGGGGACGGAGGAAGGGTGAGGCCCTTAGTTGTGTTCACGGTTCCCCCACAGAGACGTGCACGCACTGTGGAGCAACGAGCACGCGCTGGCCTGGCACCTGGGTGAGGACTTCCAGGCGGACCCCGAGGCCTGGGCCCGGGCCCAGTGCCTGGCCTGGGAGGAGCTGGAGGACCAACTACCCAACTTCCTGGAGGAGGTGCCGGACTGCCCCTGTACCCTGGCTCAGGCCCGGGCTGACTTGGGCCGCTTCCACGTAAGCGCCAACCCCTGTCGGGGCCCTGGGTAGGGTGAGGGGCCAGCTAGAGGCAGCCAGGGTGGGGGCGTAGATAGAGGCCCCAGAGAGGTGAGGCTGGGGTCTGAGGGCTAAAGGAGGGAGGGGTCGGTGCCGGGGAGGGAGTCGCAGAGCCTGAGGCTCGCGCAGGTGACAGCAGCCTCCTGTTCTGTAGACGGACTACGGCTGTGACATTGAGCACGGCAGCGTGTGCACCTACCACCCCGGGGCCGTGCACTGCGTGCGCTCTGTGCAAGCCAGGTGAGCCCCCCAGGTGGTGGGGCCGGGGAGCCGGGCCGGGCACCAACAACGGTGGTCCTGACCTGTCCTTGCCCCCAGCCCCCGGTACGCCTCCGGCCAGCAGTGTTGCTACACGGCGGCTGGCACCCTGCTCCTGACGGCCGACTCAACGGGGGGCAGCACCCCGGACCGTGGCCACGACTGGGGCGCGCCCCCATTCCGCACACCACCCCGCGTGCCTGGCCTCTCCCACTGGCTCTACGATGTCGTCAGCTTCTACCACTGCTGCCTCTGGGCGCCCGAGTGCTCCCGGTACATGCGGCGGCGGCCGTCCAGTGACTGTCGCAGCTACCGGCCGTCGCGCCTAGGTGGGTGCCAGTGGAGGCCAGGCCCGAGCAGGGCTGCACCAGAGCGGCCCACCTGACCCTCTGCTCTCCCCAGCCTCCACTTTCGGGGACCCACACTTTGTCACCTTCGATGGCGCCAACTTCTCATTCAATGGGCGTGGCGAGTACGTGCTGCTGGAGGCCACACTAACCAACTTGAGGGTGCACGGGCGGGCCCAGACCCGGACGACTTCGGAGGGTGAGGCTGGGGCCCGCGGGCTCCGGGAGGCTCGGGGGTCTCCCTGGAGGAAGGGTGATGCTGAGCGCCCCGCTCTGCATGTGCCACCCCAGGCACGCAGGACCGAGGCACAGGGCTGATGGCTGTGGCTGTCCAGGAGGGCAACTCGGATGTGGTGGAGGTCCGGCTGGATGGCGGGGAGGGGGTCCTGCAGGTGCTGCTGAACCAGGAGGTGCTCAACTTCACCGAGCAGAGCTGGATGGACCTGAAAGGTGAGCGGGATGGCCCGGGAGCTGCTGTGGGCCGCTCTCACGCCCTCTCCTTCCCACCTGAGTCTTGCCTCTCATGGTGGGCACGGCCCTGGGCCCCTGGGCCACGTCCCCAGCCCACGGCTGTCTGGGCAGGTGAGGTTCTAGGCAGGTCCAGCCTGAGAACCTGGTCTCATCTCATGCTTTCACACCCGTGGAGCCCCAGACATGTGATCAGAACTCTGAGATGCCCGGATGGTGGGACGAGGAGCTGGAAGCTGCAGTGATAGGAATTGCCTGCTTCGAGGATGCTGGTTGGCCCCAAGGGCTAAGGAGCAGCCCTTCTGTCCACCCCTTCTGTGGTGGCATAGCCTCAGGGAACTGAGCTAATGAAATGAGTTTCTTGTGGTTGGGGTGGGTCAGGTCAGGACCTGGGCTGGGCCTGCTACTGCGGACGGTACAGGGACCCCCAGGAAGGGTAGAGGTGGGCATGGCTGCTGCCTTTCTCGAGGAATGAGGGCCCACAGGTGATCCCCCCAGCCAGGGCCTTGTTGTGGGGGGTCCCTTCGGAGCCTGGGCATTTTGTGTCAGTGTGGGGGTCCCAGGACAGGTGTGGGCCTGGGGTGAGGGAGTGTCACAGCAGGGTTGGCCCTGGGGACACCCTCTCCTCCCCTGGGAGCCCACGGAGGCTGCCCCACGCATCCTGGGGCTGTGGAGTCACGGCACGGTGCCCTGAGTGGACAGCCCTGACTCCAGATTCCCCTGTGCCCAGGTATGTTCCTGTCCATAGCTGCCCAGGACAGCGTGTCCATCATGCTGTCATCAGGGGCTGGCCTGGAGGTCATCGCCCAGCGTCCGTTCCTGAGTGTGACTGTTCTCCTGCCTGAGAAGTTCCTTACCCACACGCAAGGCCTTCTTGGGACACTGAATGATGACCCCACTGACGACTATACCCTGCGCAATGGGAGGGTCTTGCCCCCTAAGGCCACTTCCCGCGAGCTGTTCCGCTTTGGGGCCGACTGTGAGTGATCCCGAGGCCCACTGGGGATGGGGGGAACGTGGCAGTGTGAAGGGAGACACTCCGGAACACTTGGCCAACGGCACGACCCACTGCGTGTCTCCCCAGGGGCCGTGGAGAACGCCTCGTCCCTGCTTACCTATGACTCTTGGTTCCTGGTCAACAACTTCCTGTATCAGTCCAAGCATGACTACACCTTTCAGCCGCTGTTCTCGGAGGAGACCACCCCTACCCCCAGTCAGGCCACTGAGGTGGCTGCATTGTGTGGAGACAGCCATTTCTGCGCTTTTGACGTGATGGCCACCGGGAGCCTGAGTGTGGGCAATGGCACGCGGATGGCCCACCAGCGGCACCAGCATCGTGTACAGAGCCTGCAGCCTGGTGAGGGCAGCTGGGAGCCCAGGAGATGGGATGGGCACTTCCTGCTGGGACACGACCTCCTAAGCTGGCGACTGCAGCATGGGGGGTGGGGATTGTTGGGGGGTAGGGTTGTCGGCCAGTAGCTTCATCCTGTGCTCTGCTCCTGGTCCCCTACCCCAGTGACGTCTTGCGGCTGGCTGGCTCCGCCCCCCAATGGGCACAAGGAGGGTATCAGCTACCTGGCGGGTTCCACCGTCCACTTCCACTGCAATGGCGGCTACAGCCTGTTTGGGGCAGAGGCCAGCACCTGCCAGGCTGATGGCACCTGGTCCATGCCCAGCCCCATGTGCCAGCCAGGTGAGGGTGTCCGGCCCCCCTGCCTCTCCCCTCCCCCTGCCCCACCCACAAGCATCCTCACTGCTCTACCCTATTTCCAGCTCGGAGCCATGCGGTCCTGCTGAGCATCATCTTTGGAAGCCTGGCGGCGGTGGCTCTGGTCGCGCTGGTGTATGTGCTTCTACGCCGCAGGAAGGGCAACATGTGAGGCCCCGCCCCCACAGACCCAGGGTTCTACCAGCGGGACCCCCGTCTGTGCCCCTCCCTTGTTGGCTCTAGGGAGGGTCTCAGCCCACTGAGACCCCACAGTGCCCCCCATGTCTGCTCTAGATGGTGTCTCTGTTCCAGGGCCAGCTGGAGTTCGCAGCCCTGAAGGGGGCTCATTTGGCCCGCAGCCAGAGACCAAGAACCTGGAGCCAAGACCAGCCTCCCAGGAGAAAGCGTTGGAGAGCGTGCACCCCGGCACTTCGATCCCCCTATACCTAGCACCATGTACAGGGACCTGGACACCTGATACCTGAGCCTTTAATGCCCATGTGTACCCTTACCCTAGTGCCCTGCTCTGTCTCCTTAGACCTGGACACCTGGCTCAAGCCGGGCAGCTCCCTACAGGCACCTGGTGCTCTCGTCCCCATGTAGTCTAAACTCTCACCCCCAGACCCAATTCCCTCCGATTCTAACGCCTGTCTCCAGAGACCCAGCACTCTGGTACTTGAAACTCAAATGCTGGTACCTCAGATTCCGTGTCTGATGCCTGTGACCCCGATCCACTGGTCCCTGGTGCCTCAGCACAGGAGCCTTAGCACCCAGCTGCCTTGATTGCGGAACTTGGCCCAGCCTCGGTGGGAGAGGCCTCAGGACCCCAATGTGGAGGGTCACTCTCTGAGCTCCAGGCTCGGAGTTCTAACCCTTCTGGAATGTCACTTCTAACTCTTCTGGAATGTCCCTTCTAACTCTACTGGAATGTCACTTGAGATACCCCTCCCTGTCTACCCAGAGAAAACAAGCCTGTGGTGCCCCCTCCCTGGTGTCCTGGTGCTCATGCTACACTTTGATTCTGGGCGGTTCCATGGTTGCTTTGTGGGGCCAGCAGCACCGAGAGCAGCCTTGGTCCACTGGCCAGCCACCTGGGGTGGGTCCCTCACTGGCCTGTCTCCATCTGAAAAGTGGGATTGAGAACGGTGTCCACTTCGTGGGCTGGAGACAAGGGACAATGTCTGGAAAGAGTTCACCATGGAGTGCCATGCTGGGTGCCCAGGAGGGGGTGGGGCCGGCACTGGCACCCGCGCCTCCCACCCCTGCAGCCTGCTGGCCCAGCCCAGCCCGCCCCTGGGCCCCTCCCCTACCCCAGCACCGCCCTGCAGGCAGGCAGTGACTGGTAGTTCCTGACCAGATCCCATGTTCTGGGTGCCTGGGTTCTTTACCTAGGAGTGTCCAGAAGCAGGGTATGGAGCTCAGGCTTTCATGCTATTGCTGGGGAGGGTGCTGAGTGGTGGGCTAGGGGAGGGCCTTGGCAGCATAGGATAGGGCCAGGCTTACATCATGGGTGTCCGGGAAAGCACAGTGGAGGACAGGGTTGGACGTTGATTTCCCCCTGGTCCAGGCTAGTGGCTCAGGAGCTTGCCCAAGGGATGTAAAACCTTGGGTGGGAGGCAATGAGTGGAAGTGGAGGCTCGCTTCACTGTGACCTGCAGTGCTGAGAGTGGCCACGTGGGGGCAGCAGGTGGTAGGAACAGAGATGGGACCTACACCAGGTCCTAGGAGAGGACAGTCCGAAGCCACTCCACCTGAGCCAGTGGGCTTGTCACTACCTTGACCAAGGCCCATACGGGCCCACTTCTGCGTCGCCCTCTGCTAAGAGGGCCTTGAGTCATCCCGCAGTCTCCGGAGCACAGGCCATCCAGCTGGCACTGGCCACCAGGGTCAGAAGCAGAGCTTCCCCACCCTGCTAGACTCGCCATTGGTTGAGGGTCCTCAGCAAAGGTGGGAAAGCTGAGTGGTAGGGGCAGGTGCGGTCTGGAAGGCTTGCTGGAGGAGGCAGTCTTGCATGATGTATATTCGGAGGAACAGAGGTGAAGGGGGTTGGCGGTCTCCCTGGGGTGGTACCCGAGAGACTATAGGAGGGGTATGGGGGCTAGTGCTTGCTCTTCCAGGACCCACGCCGCTGCTTCCCCACTGTCCTCCAGCTCAGGGCAGGCTGGGGCTGAGAGCTGGCCTTTTGGCCACTGAGCAGGTACTTTCCTCTCTGCAGATGAGGTAAAACAGGGCTGGCTTCCCACAGACCTGAGTCCTCAGTGCTGGTCCAGGCATGAGACAGTGGGTGACGGGTCAGTTTCCTCATCAAGGCAGCCTGGACCTGGGGGAGCAGGTACCCCAGAGATGGCAGAGGAAATCTCAACTCCTGGGCCACAACTGAAAGATTAGGTTGAATTCTCAGAGATGTGGATTGGTTAGCGAGGACATTCCAGGCAGAGGAACAGCCTGGGCGAAGGCTCAGAGGAAGAGAAGTGCAACCCGGTCTGGGGAGTAGTGAGGCTCCCGCTCCATCAGACAATGGCAGTTAAGCTTCATCCTAAAAGAGGAAAACATGGCCTCCCTCTGGCTTCCCAAACCTACACTTTTGGGACCAAGAGCTGCCCCAACCCCTCCCCCCACAGAAGGGGTGCACTCTCTGTGGCCCTGGCCCCCAGACGTCTGGAATTCCCACTGCCAGGGACAGGCCAGGCTGGGAAGCCCCAACACCTGATGGGTTTTCCCATGGCCCCGAAGGGAGTCGGGTACGGCTGGGCCTGTGTGAGGCAGAAGGTCACAGAGTCCCACAAAGACTCCCTTTAGAGACCTCAAAGGCAGGGAGCACCGTCTCAGGGGAGTGGTTTCTCCAAACCAGAGTGCCAAGTTAGCAGACCCAATGTCTAGTCCCTTATCCTTTGTACTGGTCGGGGTTTGAGATACAGTAATCCAAGGACGTAGAAACATGGGGATGGGAGAGTCAGGAAGTCAAGTAGCTGCTGAGGCCACCATAGGACCTCAGCAACAGCCCTGGGCCAAGGAACAAAGGAAGGAGGGTGACAGACCCAGGCCCAGGTGCTCGCAAACGTGGGAACCCCACAGCAGGAACCATGCAGGCCCACGGGCCCTAGCAGGAGCCACAGGCCCAAGATGGGGGAAGCACCTGCTTCTTCCACCCTCCGACCTCTCCCTAGGGTCGCCCATTAGCTGAAGACAGTGGGGAGCACAGGGTCGAGGGACAGGTACAGCACAGTGGGGAGCAGGGCCCCCTCTTTGGCCAGCCTGGCTCCTTCTGCAAGCCCTGGGGTGGCTGAGTGCCTTCCCTGGGCCGCCTCTTTCCTCAGAGCCCACACTCCAATGGCTGCCCATCCTGGGGCCATGCTCAGCACAGTATGTCTCAGGAGTAGGAAGTCAAGGCATGCTTTCTGGAGGAGTCCCATTCCAGCAGAACTTCAAAGGACAAAAACCGTTGGGGAAGTGAGATTGAGTAGGTGCCTACAGACAGCAGAGCCGAGCAGCTCAGGACATCCAGAGACCACTCCTGGGTTGCACACTGGACTGCATTTCCTAGCGCCCCTTGCACTGGGGTGGTCATGTGACTGAGTTCTAGCTCATGCCAAGCAAGCAGAAAAGAACCAGGTAGATCCCTCCAAGATCTTTCTGCTGCCCCTTCTGTTACAAGGGTGGCTCTGGACCCCGCACCAACATGGGTCCTCAGCATGTGACAGGGAACCCTCTCCCTCCCTCACTGACTTGTTCAGCCATCCGGTACTACCACCGGAACAAGAAACAAACTGGTGATTAGACCATAATAAGTTTTTTTAAAAGATTTTTTTTTATTATTATTTATTTGACAGATCACAAGTAGGCAGAGAGGAAGGCAGAGAGAGAGAGAGAGGAGGAAGCAGGCTCCATGCTGAGCAGAGAACCCGATGCTGGGCTCAATCCCAGGACCCTGGGATCATGACCTGAGCCGAAGGCAGAGGCTTTAACCTACTGAGCCACCCAGGCGCCCCAAACCATAATACATTTTGAGGTCCATTTTTGCAGCAGTTTCTCTTAACTATAATGCCAGGGGCAGGGATGCAAAAAGATGGTCTGACATTTTTCATTACTGTTGAAAATAAATTCTACAGGCATAAGGTTTTTAAATACTCAAGATAGATCAGTGTTCATAGCACCGTTATTCATGACAGCCAAAAGGTGGAAGCAACCAAGTGTCCATGGATGATGGAAGGGGTAAAGGAAACGTGGTCTGCCCATGCAGCGGAATGTTCTCCAATGGAAGAACTTTTAAGACTTCTTGCTCAGGGGTGCCTGGGTGGCTCTGTTGGTTAAGTGTCTGCCTTCAGCTCAGGTGGAGATCCCAGGGTCCTGGGATGGAGCCCTGCATCGGGCTCCCTGCTCAGCGGGGAGCCT
Organism: Meles meles; assembly: GCF_922984935.1. Classification (NCBI taxonomy): domain Eukaryota; kingdom Metazoa; phylum Chordata; class Mammalia; order Carnivora; family Mustelidae; genus Meles; species Meles meles. Next base: position 30,110,760 of record NC_060077.1, on the reverse strand, counting down.
GCTTCTCCCTTTCCCACTACCCCTGCTTGTGCTCCCTCTCTGTCTCTCTGTCAAATAGATAAAATAATTTTTTAAAAAAGACACAAAAGGGCAATGCCTGTACCATTCCGCTCATATGAAGCTCCTAGAGTCATCACATTCATAGAGGCAGACAGTAAAAATTTATCAGGGCCTGGGGAGGAGAAGGGGGAGCTAGTGTTTAATGGGACCAAAGTTTCAGTCTGGGAAGATGAAAGCATTCTGGAGAGTTATGGTGCCAATGGTTGGTCAACACCGTGAAAGTGCTTAACACCTCTGAGCCTGACTCTTCTAAATGGTTCAGATGGTGAAGGTTCCGTGTTTATGTTATTTTCCTACAATAAAAAACTAAAAAAATTTGAAGTTTATGGAGCGAGTCCCCCGTTGGTGAGCATGAAGTTGTGTTCAGTCTTTTGCTTCTTCAAGCACTGCTGTCCTTTGTCAGGAAGTTCAGGTTTATTTGCAGGAGCAGTTCCTACTGGAGGACTGGCTGGTTAAACAACCCGTGCATCGTCCTCCTGGAGTGGCACTCACTGACACCCTAAGCGACTGGGAAAACCGGGTCCCCTGACCCCCGTCAGTACGAGGAGGCTTCACATTGTTTGCTCTTTGCCAGATAGACAAAACATGTGGTGAGGCCCACATCAACTTGGCTAGACTGCACATTCCCAGAATTCCCATCCGGGTCAGGAAGGACCGCAAGAGAGAGTTCTTGCCCAATTCGGAGCGGGGAAATGGATCGGCAGTCTCATTCATAGCTCACACTCATCATTGTGTGTCTGCTGGCTCAGCTCAGACGGCACCAGAAGAGGTCAAGAGTGGTCAAGAGTGGAAGCCGCTTCACTTGCCCTCGGGCCACATTGAGCTTCCCCACTGCTGGGCTGGGTGCCTGACAAAGGTGTCCAGCTTCTGCAGGAACATTTGCCTCCCTTGGCAACAAGAAGGCTGTTGGGTATCAACCAATCCATGTGGGCTCCAACCAACAAGCGGGGTTCCAGCCAGCTCTGGAGCACCCCCTACACCTAACATCCACCTGCCTGCCCTCTAGGCTCTGCCACACGGAGCTCAAGCTCCAACAGCAGCTAGAAGACAACAGTCTCACAGAGGTCCCTTGACCAGCTCCCACAGTGGCAGGTTCTCTGAGGGAACCCTGATAAATCACATGTAAATTAAATGCAAGGAAGTACACTGATCCAGGGTCCACCTCAATGAATTAATCCAAAGCAAAGGGGTGCCTGGGTGGCTCGGCCTGTTGAGCATCTGCTTTCGGCTCAGGTCATGATGCCAGGTCCTGGGATCGAGCACCACATCAGGCTTCCTGCTTGGTGGGAAGCCTGCTTCTTCTCCCTCTGTCACTCCCCCTGCTTGTTCTCTCCCTCTCTCAAATAAGTAAATAAAATATATTTTTTAAAAAATCCAAAGTGAGTATGCCCAGTTAACCACCAGGGTCCTGGGATCGAGCCCCGCATCGGGCTCTCTGCTCAGTGGGAAGCCTGCTTCCTCCTCCCTCTCTGCCTGCCTCTCTGCCTACTTGTGATCTCTGTCTGTCAAAGAAATAAAAAAAAAAAAAAAAAAGATGGACTCATAGGGTAGATCCTCTTTTGTGTCTGGCTTCTTTTGCATGTGCAAAGATTCATCCATGTTGAGGTATGAGGCTGTCATTGACTTTTTTTTCTTGAGGATTATTCCATCGAATGAATTTGTGTATCCATTTTCCTGCTGAGGCACATTGGGTTGGTTTCTTAGCTTGGAGCTATAATGGCTAGTGCCATGAACATTCTTGTATGTGTCTTTTTTTTTTTTTTCAAGATTTTATTTACTTATTTGACAGAGAGAGAACAATGAGAGAGGGGCCACGAGCAGGGGGAGTGGGAGAGGGAGAAGCAGGCTTGCCAAGCAGGGAGCCCAATGCGGGGCTCGATCCCAGGACCCTGGGATCACAACCTGAGCCGAAGGCAGACGCTTAACAACTGAACCATGCAGGAGCCCCCCCCACCTTTTCTTTAAAGATTTTATTTATTTATTAGATACAGAGAGAGAGAGAGGTCACAAGTAGGCAGAGAGGCAGGCAGAGAGAGAGGAGGAAGCAGGCTCCCCGCTGAGCAGGGAGCCCGATGCGGGGCTCGATCCCAGGACCCTGGGATCATGACCTGAGCCGAAGGCAGAGGCCTCAACCCACTGAGCCACCCAGGCGCCCCTTGTATGTTACTTTTGACACAAAAATAAATGAATTTATGTTGGGTAAGTTCCCAGGAACATGCACTGCTGGGCCTGAGGCAGGTGTGTGTTGGTAGCTTTAATAGGTAATACCAATTTTCCAAAGTGATTTTAACAACTGACTGTTAGCGCCGATTTAATGTTAAAACCTGTTTAACTATTAGGGCCTGCTTAGCCAGAGCGACTCCATATTGCCTAGGTAGCCATATTGTTGTTTACATCCACAGACTTCATTCGGGAATAAACGTCCCAGTAGCTCCTGGTATCAGTTCCGGGCATTGATTCCGGGAGTAAATGCCTTAACAATAGAAGCCACATACCTTGGGTCTGCGGTTTGCCCTATAAAACCAGCCTGTGAGATCAGGACAGGGTCACTCTCTTCGGAGGCAGCCCTGGCCAGTCATTCTGACTTCTAATGCTTGGCATAGAATAAAGCTCTACGTAACTTTCACTTTGTCTCAGTCTCGTTCCTCTGGCCGGTCAGTCTGACTGCTAATGCTTGGTATAGAATAAGGCTTTGCATAACTTTCACTTTGTTTCAGTCTTGTTCCTTTGATAACGGACCCCAACACTGACATTCCCACCAATTCCCTTTTGCTATATCTTCATCAACACTTGGTATTGTCAGTCTTTTTCTTTTCTTTTTTTTTTTTTTAAAGATTCACCTATTCGACAGATAGAGATCACAAGTAGGCAGAGAGGCAGGCAGAGAGAGAGAGAGAGGAGGAAGCAGGCTCCCAGCCAAGCAGAGAGTCCGACGCGGGTCTCGATCCCGAGACCCCGGGACCATGACCCGAGCTGAAGGCAGAGGCTTTAACCCACTGAGCCACCCAGGTGCCCCTGTCAGTCTTTTTCATTTTGGCCGTTTTCATGGATATGTACTGGTAGCATATTGTGGACTTACTTCGCATTTTTGTGACATTTAGTGAATCTATACACATTTTCATATGTTCATTGGCCATCTGGAGGACCTCTTTTGTGAGGTGTCTGTTCTAGTCCTTTGCCCATTTTCTGTTGGGTTACCTGGATGTTTCAAATTAATTTGTAGAAATTCTTTACTCTGGATAAGAGTTTGTTGTCGGATATAAGTAGTAAATTCTCTCCCACTCTGTGAGTTGCTATTTTAATGACTTTCACTGTTTTAATGATGTCTTTTGTCGAACAGAAGTTCTTTAATATAGTCTAATTTATCAATTTTTTCTTGTATAGTTAATACTTCTTGTGTCTTAAGAACACTCGCCTACTCCAAAGTTACAAAGCTGTCTTGTGTTTTCCTATAAAAGCATTGTTGCTTCAGACTTCATAATGAGATCTGTAAGCCATCTGGAATAGATTGTGCATGGTGTGAGGTAGGGGTCAGGATACACATTTTTCATGCAGATATCCAGTTGTCTCAGCTACCATGTGTTGAAAAAACCCTCCTTCCCCTCTGCACTGCTGTGTCCCCACTATCAGAGGCCCGGTGAGTCTTTGTTCTGTCCTATTGCCTAGTTTATCTTTGCACCAGTACCAAATTGCCTTACTTATCAATTATCTAATTACTTAATTACATAGCTTGTTCTTGATATCTGGTAGTGTGAGTCATCCATTTATGTTATTCTTCAAAATTGCCTGGGCTGGTCTGGGTTCTTGGTGTTTCCACATGAATTTTAGAAGCAGCTTGCCAGTTTCCACCCAAAAATCTTTGAGGATTTTTATTAAGGTTGCATTGACTCTCTAGATGAATGTGAGGAGAATGAGCATCTTCATAGAATGAAGCTTCCTAGTTCATGAGCATAGTATAAGTCTCCATTTATTTAAGTCTTTTAAAAATTCTCCCAATTATATTTTATAATGTTTATTATAGAGATCTCGCGCACCCGTGTTAGTTTTACTTTTAGGCTTTGATTTTTTTTTTTTAAGATGTTATTTATTTATTTGACAGACAGAGACCACAAGTAGGCAGAGAGGCAGGCAGAGAGAGAGAGAGGAGGAAGCAGACTTCCCGCTGAGCAGAGATTCCGACGCGGGGCTTGATCCCAGGACCCTGAGATCATGACCTGAGCCAAAGGCAGAGGCTTTAACCCACTGAGCCACCCAGGCGCCCCTGATTTTTTTTTTTTAATGCTTTTATGATTTCAGTTCCAAAAATGTTTTCTATTTGTGACTGGTATGTAGAAATACTATTGGTTTTTGTACATTTTCCTTGATTCCAGCGATTGTGTGAAATTCACCTATTTCTAACAGTTTATCTGTGAAGTAGCTACAATTTTATGTTCTCCTTCCCAGTCCTTGTGTCTTTTATTTTTTTTCTCTCACCTTGTTACGCTAGTGAAAACGTCCCTACCGCTAATGGAAGGAAATGATGACAGTCCGTCATTCTTATCTTGGTCTCAAAAGGGACTGGTCACAATCTCAGAAGCAAGACTTTTTATGTTTTACCACGAAGTATGACGTTTTCTCTAAAGGTTCTGCTGCTGCAGTTTATCAGATTAAGGAAGTTTCTTTCCGTTAACAGTTCCTGAAACTTGTCACTGTGAATGCAAGTTGGGAAATCTTACCAAATGCTCTTCTGCATATATCGAGATGGTCGATTCTCTTTTTTTTCCTTTTTCTTTATTGTGTTTCTATGTTAGCACAATGAATTTCATGGCTTGACTTTCTCATGGGTAACTCATTTCGCACTCCCAGAATGAACGCCAACTGGGAGTGATTTGGTTTGCTCATCATTCATTGAGGAGTTTTGCCTCTCTGTCCAGGGATGAAATCGCCCTCCACTTTTCCTTCTTGACATTTCTTTGTCAGATTTTGTTCTCAGGATGATGCTGGCCTCATTTAAAGCATTGTGCAATGTCTCTTTCCTCTTTTCTGTTCTCTGGAAGAGTTTGTGTAAGACTGGTGTTTTTCCTCCCATCAGTGTTTGGAAGAACTCACAGAGGAAGCTTTCTGAGCCTGGAGTTATTTACTTTGTCCCTGCGGGGGTCTCACTGTTGTTTTATTGGCCATGCTAATTTACGAGGGAGGTTGAGCAACTTTTTCTATATTAGAGCAATCACTGTAGCTCGCTTTCTGTGGTCTACAATGAGTCATGTCCCTGTGCGTCTTTCTAATGGATACTTGGTCTTTGACATTAAATATTTAAGTATTTAAATATCAAAGAACCCAACCCCATAGCGTATTATGTACTGAAACTGTTTTCCTCAAGTCATTGGCCTTTAAGACTTTTATTTTTTTATTTTTAAGAGTTTTCTTTAATTCCAGCATAATTAACATACAGTGTTGTATTACTTTCAGGCTTACAACGTAGTGACTCGACCATTCTATACATTACTCAGGGCTCATCGGGGTACGTGTAATTTTTAATCCCCATTCCCTAGTACACCCTCTGGTTACTACCAGTTTGTTCTCTATAGTTAAGAGTCTGTTTTTTGGTTCCTCTCTCGTTTTCTTTGCTCATTTGTCATGTTTCTTAAATTCCACGTATGAGTGAAATCATATGATATTTGTCTTCCTCTGACTTATTTTGCTTAGAGTAATCTGCTCTAGCTCCAACCACGTCGTCGCAAATGTCTGTTGGTCTTTTTTTTTTTTTAAGATTTTATTTGTGTTTTTGGTCTTTAAAGAAGTTTTCTACGTCAAAATTTCTACTTTCAATGTGTTCAAATATATCTGGCGTTCTTTTTTTTTCTTTTACTTCTTGTTTTTATGTCATGCCTGAAAAGGTTTTCCCTTCTCTAAGAATATAAATAAAATTTCCTTGTGATGTTTTATTGTTTTTTTTTTAACTTTTTTTTTTTTAAGATTTTGTTTATTTATGTGACAGAGAGAGAGAGAGCAAGCATGGGGAGAGGGAGAGGGAGAAGTAGGCTCTCTGCTGGGCAGGGAGCCTGATTCGGGCTTGATCCCAGGACCCTGGGATCATGACCTGAGTGGAAGGCAGACGCTTAACCGATTGAGTCACCCAGGTGCCCTGTGTTTGATTTTTTATAGATCTATATGGTTTCACTTTTAACACTTCAGTCTTCATCTGACTGGAATTTATATTGGTGTAGATAAAAAGGTAGGGATCCCACTTCGTTTATTTTCCTAGGTGGCTGCCCACTTGTTCCAAGAGGTATTGATAACAATCTTTTTCTTATGGCTTTGAACTGCTCCTTTAGCAGAGACATGATTTCCATATTTATTTACGTCTCTTTGTGGAGTTTATATTGTGGTCGCTTGATTTCGTAGGTTTACTCATATGCTGCTTTAACAACTGTTTGTTTATAATTTGTTTTAAAACAAATTCGGATGGATTTGTTTACTTGATTTTTTAAAAACATTTTCTTTATTTGCGAGAGGAAGAGAGAGCATGAGGGGGTATGGTGGGGAGAGGGAGAAGAAGACTCCACGCTGAGCAGGGAGCCTGACGTGGGGCTCAACTCCAGGACCCCAGGATCATGACCTGAGCTGAAGGCAGACGATTACTGACTGAGCCACCCAGGAGCCCCTTGATTTTTTCCCTCCCCAATGGAATTCAAGAAAATAAATGTCTTTATAATAATTGATGCTGGGACACTTGCCCAAGCACTTGTTTTAACTTCTCCATTTAGGCCTAAGATTCATCTTAAATTATTTTTATATTTGGTGTGAGGTAGAAGTCAAGATTGATTTTCTCCATCAGTGTATCAGGCGTTTGTTTCTGGCATTTATTCTGCATGACCCTTGGTTCATTATGACTTCAGGATCCTCATCTGTAAAACTGGGATAATCATAGCTCCCCTTCATTAAGGAGAATTATATGAATTGAGTTAATACATGTAAAGCAATAGACAGGTACCCAGCCTATGGTCAATGCCCAGCGGAGGTTGCTATTATTGCCTTGGGACATATATTCACGTTAAAGGAGTATCCATTCATTCCCATTTTATTTGGTGGTTTTTTTGGTGGGTTTCTTTCTTTCTTTTGTCATTTTTATCAAGAATGGGTGTTGAGGGGTGCCTGGGTGGCTCAGTCAGTTAAGCGTCCGCCTTCGGTTCAGGTCATCATCTCCAGGTCCTGGGATATGGGCCGCGTCGGGAAGTCTGCTTCTCCCTCTCCCTCTGCCTCTTCCCCTGCTTGTGTTCTCTCTCTCTCTTAAATGAATAAATAAAATCTTAAAAAAAAAATAGAAGGGGTGTTGAAATTTGTCAAATGCTCCCTCATTCTCCGCAGAGATAAACCACTTCTCAGGATAGAAGAGAAGAAGTGAGAGTCACACTCACGGATGCACTGAGAGAAGAAGACCTTCCTTGCAGTGCTGGTGTCCGCCCTCCTGGGTGAGGTGGGACATGTCATTGTGTTCATGTGTTGCTAGATTCTCCACACTTTTTTAGGAACTTCGTGTTGAATTTCAAAAACACAACTGGTCTGTGGTTCTCTTTAGAAGGTTTGGGGTCAGTGTTTTGCCGGCTTCATAAAGTGAATGTAGAAATTTTCCTTCTTGCTCCTCGCTGTGGGGGCTTAACTGGCAAGACAGGTCTCTGGCCTTAATGGCAGGACACACTTCACCTGAGGAACTTTCTAGAAGGGTGTTTGAGGTAAGCCAGTGTTCCTGCAATGTTCTTAATTTTTTTTTTTAAGATTTTATTTATTTATTTGACAGACAGAGATCACAAGCAGGCAGAGAGGCAGGCAGAGAGAGAGGAGGAAGCAGGCTCCCTGCTGAGCAGAGAGCCAGATACGGGGCTCCATCCCAGGACTCTGGGACAATGACCTGAGCCGAAGGCAGAGGCTTTAACCCACTGAGCCACCCAGGTGCCCCTATGTTCTTAATTTTTTTTAACTATTATTGACCCATCTAGATCTTTGCCCCTCCTTGGATCTGTCATTTATATTAAAGGTTGCCAGATTTAGCAAACAAAAATATACGACTCCCACTTAAATTTGAATTTCAGATAAACAACGTTTTCAGTGTATGTCCCATGTAACTCTACTTACATCATCCTAGAGAGTAATTTATTTTATTGAACTTGCCAAATTTAACTGGATGAACGATCTTTTAACTTCCTCTATAGCTGAGCTCATTTTCCCATTGTCATTCCTTTTGTGTGTTTGCATTTTCTTCTTTTGTACTGTAAGCTGTCGAATAACCCATTTTTTTTCAAAGACCTGTTTTCCTGATTTCAGATTTATCAGTCTCTGCTTCAGTTGTTACTGAGCCTTTCCCCTTGCTTTCCTGATTGCTCTGACTGCTCCTTTACTAACTTTCACTTAGATCCTTTATTCATTTTGATGCTTATTGTTCATACAATTGTTTCAGACAATGCGTTTTCCTTGGATCCTGCATTAGCCATATTCTGTAGGGACTGCTCTGTACTGTGCCAATGTTATTTTGGAGATACTGTAGCCCTGGTTCTGACTTCCTCTGTGTAGCAAGATGTGCAAAGGGTTCCCTGACTCGGCTGGGTAAGTGAGATCACGGACATCGCTGGTGGTCCCTGTGGCATGTGGGCACCAGCTGGGCAAGTCCCCGAGGGTGGGATGGGCCGGAAGGGAGAGGAGTGGGATTCCTTCTGGGGCACCAGGAACCAAGGAGAACTCTGCACTGCCTCGTAACAGGATCAAGTATGCATTTTTCAAGGCCCATGATTGTCATAAGTGGGGAGTGGGTGGAGGCAGTGGCCGCACCAAGGAGGTGGAGAGGGATAAGGCGATGGAGCCAGGGCTGAGCCAGGCAGAGGGGGAGAGGGAGGATTGGGTGCCCAGGGTGGGAGAGGAGGACACCAGAGAGTTTCCGGTTGCCTCAGAGCTGGCTTCCGGTTGGGCGTGTTGAGTCTGAGATGCCTCTGGCCACAGTTGGCGTGTGGGTGTGGGGTCTGATGATCCAGAAACCTGGGACAGAGCAGGGGTGGGGACCCATCAGCTCGTGTGTGATAACTGATCCTCAGGGAGGGAACTGCTGGGCCCTTGGGAGCTGCCCTGGGACTTTTGTTAAGCTTCAAAAGCAATGTGGAGGGGAGCTCTGTCACCCGGCTGGTGGTGAAGTTCAGTGAACAAGTTGCTGGAGTCATCGGGACCGTGGTCAAGGACCCCTAAGGATAGTCCTGACAGCACAGGGCCAGACTCTGGACCCCACCAGGTCAGAAACTGCACCCTCCCAACTCCTGCTTGTCTCTGCCCACTTTTTCTGCACCCCTGACTCCCGAAGCCGACCTGCCCTTCCCAAAAGTCCTCTTCCCACTCCCTCCCGAAGTCAGACTCTGGGAGGAGCTGTGGTCTCCAGGCTGCCCAAGTGCAGCAGTGAGGAGCCCCGAGGTCCACCATGGAGCACAGTGACGATCGCAGGCCTGTCCCCCTTCTCCAAGTCAGCCACCCTTGTCCCCAGCCCTTTCTCCTGGAATCTGTCAGAATACCCCCTTAGACCTTCACAGTCAAGCTCAGATCAGAGATCTGCCCCATCCACTCCCTTCTCCCCGTGTGTGGTCGATGAAAGGTCCCCATCCTGATCCCTGGCACTTGAGAATGTTATCTCATACGGCAGAAGTGACAAGCGGGGTGGGAGGCCACAGCCAATGGCTCAGCAGTGGAACGGTCCTCAGACCCTGCCAGGTGGAGGTGTGCCCCTGCGGGATGCTGGGGTAACCCCTAATGCTCCCAGGAATCAGTGTGGGGCAGGAACCCCAGGTCAGTCCAGCGAGGCACCCTCCAGGAGGGCAGCCCACACAGCAGCTGGCAAAGCCATTCTCAGCAACTGGGGGCTAATGGGTCCAGAGCAGTAGTTTTCAACTAGGGATGATTTGGCCACTGCTGGTGGTAGTGGACGCTCTGCATCCTGGAAGGAGAAGCCAGAGAGGCTGCTCAACACACTACAATGGGGGGACAGCCCCCCAACAAAGACCCTTTCATTTGAAATGCCAACAGTGCTGAGGGTGAGAACATGGGCAATAGTTGGGGCTGGGGACTGGGGTGGGGGTCTCAGATCCTAGTTCATCCGACCTTTTCCTGGCACAGAGGACAAGATCCAGAGATGGTCCTGGCGAGAGTCAGGGGCAGGTGCCCCTTGGCCACACCCCTGCCTTCCCACGAATAGGCAGGCCCCCAACAGCCATATTGCAGAGGCCCAGCAGGTGGTGGGGTGCCGCCTCCATCCAGGGGTGGCCTGAGCGAGGCCAGCCGGTCGCTAGGTCTCAGTTTCCACACCTCCATGCTGGTGTGTCATGGAGGACTATAGGAACTCAGTGCGTGTGCTTTCTAAGGGTGCCATCCTACAACTAGACTCCAAATCAGGCTGAGGTCCACCGTCCTCTTTAATGTTGGACTAGACGGTATACAGGTGGGGAGTGCGGCCTGGGGCAAGGGTAGGCCACAGTCCTGGGTGAGAGGCCTAGGGAAGACTTGGTGGGGGCGGGGGTGGTGAGGGGCAGGGCCGCAAGGGGCTCTGGGAGAAGGCTCAGGCCCCGCAGTCATCCATCTTCCAGGCTGTCCCCACCTCTTGCAGCCCCAGACTGACCCTCCGCCACAGGGTCCAGATCCTGGTCCCAAGGCCAAGATCAGGCCTGGGCACACACTGGTGCAGGGGCCGGATTGCAGCTCTCAGGAGCAGTCTCCTCAGTAGCCTGAGGCCTCCCCACCTTTCCTCGAGTCCGCTGCAGCGTACACACAGGCCCCGTCCTGGAACACTGCCTGGACCACATTCAGGAAAAAGGGATTCCTGGTGTGGTTGTGGCCCCTGGCCTGGAGCCCTTTCTGCACCTCCTGGAGGGGAGAGAAGGCCAGTGCACAGGTGAAGACAGCTTAGCTCTACCTGCTGAGGGCCTAGGGCCCAGGCAGAGATCTGAGTCCCAACTGAGAAGGAGAACTTGGCATCAGTGGTGGTGAGGATGGGAGGACACTGGCTGTAGCCTCGTCTGGAGGGCCTGGAGTCCGTGACCTCCCACAGTAAGTCCCAGTGGAGAAGCCAGGCTCTGGGGAGCATGGCAGAGAGAACATCACCCAGGCCAGAAGGAGCTAGAGATGCAAGACCATTTCTGGCTTGGATCTAAGGACACCATGGGGAGGACCCTATATAAGGAGGAGAAGCATCTCAGAGTCCGAGAGTCCTTAGTCTCCAGGCCCCAGGACCAAGGTTCTCAGGGATTGCACACTCCCGTGGAGTAAAGCTTCCTCACTCTATGGTCCTCAGTGCTCCAAGGGCCACGGGAGGCAGCCTTGACACCAAGAGCCCCTCGCCACAGACGAGGCAGCTTTGAGGACCTTAAACCCCAACTGGCTAAACAGACCCCAGGCATGAAGCTCAAAGCCTTCAAAAGCTGCCAGACTTTTAAAATTAGATCTTAGCAAGGCGGGGAGCCTGGGTGGCTCAGTGGGTTAAAGCCTCTGCCTTTGGCTCAGGTCATGATCTCAAGGTCCTGGGATTGAGCCCCACATTGGGCTGTCTGCTCAGTGAGGGGCCTGCTTCCCCCCCCCTCTCTCTCTGCCTGCCTCTGTGCCTACTTGAGATCTCTGCCTGTCAAATAAATAAATAAAATCTTTAAAAAAAAAAAAAAAAGACCTTAGCAAAGGGCATCTCCCAGCCCAGAGAAGAAGGTGACTATGTGTTGGGGCAGGGGTGTGGGGGCAGGGAGTCGGATGAGAGAATTTAGCTCTGGGGACCTGCTTGTGAGGGGGGAAACCCAAGAAATATTCATAAGGACCAGCACTAATGCAACCCCAGGCCTCAGAAGGAAATGACTACTACTCTTACAAATAAACTCACACATGAAAGCTACAAGCCCCACAAGGAAACAGATCACCATGAAAGAGAGTCTGCAAGGCCATAGCCGGGAAGACTAGCATCTGGAGAGAACAGAACAGAGCAGAGACCAAGGGGCAGAGGTGCCTGACCTGGGAGAAGCATGGATGACACCCTGTTCTCTGTCTCAGGGGCCGCAAGACTGGCCTGGTGCCTCCCCGACTGAGCTTCTGAACGGATGGCCCCAGAAGAGGAAGTGTGCCCAGCTGAAGATACTCAGTGGCTGAGATCCCACTGAGGGCTTTGAGCAACATGCACCGAGGCATCAGTCCTGGCGGTGGCAGGGACAGCGGCCTTACCTGGCTGAAGGTGGGCTCATACTCCACATGGCCCTTGCTGTTGACGTGCAGGATAGGAGCAGCAATGGCAGTTCTAAGGTCAAAGCCAAGCCACAGCTTGTTTATGATGGCCTGGGGGAGAGAAGGAGAACACAGGAGGGGAGGGAGGGGACACTGACCACAGCCACCGTACACCAGCCCCTTCCTTCCCCCGACCAGGAGTGGGGATGTTCCAGCCAGGTGCTCCCCAACTCACCTGGGCCACAGCAGAGATGATGAGCTCCCCACCGGCCCCACCGATCACCAGCTTTGACCCCCGGGCTGTGTTGACCAAGATGGAGGGAACCATGGACGATGGAGGCCGCTCACCTGGAACTAGAGGCCAGGTGGGTGTCACCCACACCCTCGCCTGCAGCCAGCACCCTCCCGACGTCCCCCCACCTGCCTCCATCTGTGTCTCCATTCCCTGCTGTGCACCCTGGGGCTGGCCCAGGGGCTGCCTCGCGCCACCTGGCCTGCCCACTTGCCCTCTTCCCACCAGTGGGGTCCTCAGGCTCACCGGGTTGGGGGGTGACTTGGGAGCCCAGGGGACGCCTCCAGCATAGGTCCAGAAGCTCATTATTGAGGAGGATGCCCGTGCGTGGTGAGTACAGCATTGCTCCAAAGCTGCAGGTGGGGTCGGATCTGGGCTTGGAGCTCCAGGCTTCAGGCTCCCATCCTGGAACGCGTGCCTGACCCCCCTCATGCAAGTGACAGCCCGCTAGCACCCTGGGGCCGCTACTCTCTCCCTGGCACTGCCCCCAAAGATCCCCCTAAACCCCCCGTCAGGACGTCCTTCTGGGTAAACCTCGTCCCCGAGCAAGTCCTGGCTCAGGGCCACCCGTCAGCAGCCTTCCAGCCAGAGAAGACAGGACTGTGGCCCCTCTGATGGAAAGGAGGCAGCGAAGGGAAAAGCAAGGTACTGCCCTCTGGACACAAGCAAGGGGAGACTGGGGGCTTGTAAGACCTGCTGAGGGAGCAAAGGAGGGGGCCCTGGGGTCAGTCAGGCACATACGGCGTGTTGATGGTGCTGGTGGCTGCCACAGCACTGCCGTCCTCCCCCAGCACAGACACATGCGACGTGCCCATCTGGCGGCCCCACGTCCCAGCCAGGTTGTAGTGGCTGAGCTGGTGGTCTCCCCGAGCGTCGATCTGCTGGCGGATCTGCTGGGCCAAAGCCTCTCCCAGCAGGTCCTGGGAAACGTTCTGGGGTGGCCGGGCAGGTGGCAAGGTCAGTGAGGAGCCGGAGGGCCCACAGAGAAGAGGGTCCCTTGAGAGGCTCTCCCCAGTCTGTCTTCCTCCAGCCCAAGCTACCCCCAGACCCTGCCCATCCTCCAGGTTCTCTGAATTATGGTGCCAACACTGTCCCTCTAGTACTTGCCACTCAGGGGTCCCTTCTAGTCTGCAGACCCGCCTCACCCTCCCTGCCCTGGGCCACTGCCAGGCCGTCCTGTCCTGAAACTCTGTACGCGCTCCTTCAACCTCACCCAGTCAGACTCTGGGGGTCCAGGGACAGCCTCATGTTCCCTTCATGCAGAGCCCTGGGGGCCGGGAAGTGGGATCTCCAGTGGCCACAGGCCACCTCACCTGGATATCCAAGTGGCTGCGGGGGTCCCACAGCCGCCACCTCTGTCCCCCAGCAAACTTGAGCGTCTCCACGAGGTGATGGTACAAGTTCACCCTCCCCTCGGACTTGGCCACCGACTCCGAGGAGAAGTTGAACCCTGGGGAGGGGATGGGCGCAGGTCGGGGTCACCCCGTGTCGTGGGTAGACTGTTGGCCCCCCTCAAAAAAGATTCATCCATGTCCTAATCCCCAGAACCTGTGAATACTACCTTATAGGGCAAAGGAGTGAATTTTACCTTATATGGCAAAATGTGTGATTAAGTTAAGGATCTTGAGAAGAGCAGATTATCCTGGATTATCCGGAGGGCTCTAAATGTAATCACACAATTAAATGTAATCGTATAAAACAGGCACACAGAGAAGAGGAGGCTGTGTGAGCAGAGGGAGAGACACGGGTGCCGCCACAGCCTGGGAATGCTGGCAGCCACCAAGAGCTGGAGGAGACAAAGAACACGTTGTCCCCCAGAGTCCCCGGAGGAAACACAGATCAGCTGACACCTTGATTTTGGACTTCTGGCCTCCAGAACTAGGAGAAAATAAATTTCTGTTGCTTTAAGCCACAAGTCCATCACGGTAGTCTCTAGGAACTGACACAGTCAGCGGCGGGTCACCCCAAACCTGGGCACGGCTGGGACCCCCCCACCTCCATGTGCCATCCTGCAGGCACCTTCAGCCAGGGAGCACACGCTGGCCAGGCCGCTCACCACCTGCGGGCCAGGACTCCCTGGGTGGATGACCTCGGACCCTTCAGCAAAGCCCCACTGTGTGGACTGCGCCGGAGACCAGCTCTAGGGCATAACATCCTGACCCATTTCCATTTGGTGTCTGAGGAGGGGCTGAGCCGGAAGAGCAAGGCTGCCCCAAGCTCCAGCTGGGCTCGGAGATGCCAGTGGGGCAGGACTCTGGGTGGGACGGAGGGGGAGTCTCACCTTTGAGCACATTGAGAACAAGGCTGAGAATCGCACCTCCTGCAGGCGGTGGCGGTGAGTACAGGGTGTAGTCCCCCAGGGGCATCTCTAGGGCATCCACTACCTCTGGCTGGAACGATGCCAGGTCCTGCAGGGTCAGCCTGCTGCCTGAGGTGAGACGGAAGAGACCCCAGGACGGAGAAACTGAGGCAGAGTGACAGTTGCTGATCCCAGGTCATGTGGTGAGACTCCCCACATCAACCTAGTCTCTCAGAACACTAGGGGTGATGGAGGGTCTGCGGGCAGTGCCGTCAGGGCTGGGCCCTAGAGCCAGGTGAGGGATGGATGGAAGGAGGCCAGAGGCAGGCAGGGTGGTGGGAAGAGGATGGGAAGGTGAGAGGAAGTTGGCCTCTGACAGATTGTGAGTGTGGCCAGCTCCAGGCCCAGAAACCCACTGTGACCCCCTATAGCCACCACTAATTCGCTGATTTATGGGGCTCTGCTCCCCAAGGGCCCTGACCACAGGGTCCTTGAGGCCAGCAGTGGGCAGGCCTGGACACATGGCCTTCCTGAGTCCTGGGAGCAGCTGACATTCCGGCAGGCTTGCAGAAGGGCCTGCCCTCACCCCTAGCACCCAGAGCCCTACTCTTTCTCTGGCAGGGCCGGGGGCTCTGGGACTTCGGCGCACGCAGCTGACCTTCATTGGCAATGTCCTCCAGCAGCGTCTGGCCCAGCGTCCCTGTGTAGAAGGCATCTGCACCCTCCGTGGCCACGGTTTCCAGGGTGGCGGCCAGTGCGGGCCAGGTGAATGGGTCCTGAGCCCTCAGGGGTTCTGTGCCGTTGAAAAAGAGCTGCCTGGGGAGTTGGGGGCAGCCTCAGGGTGGGGCCGGGCCCCGGAAGGCAGCCACACTCCTGCAGGGGTTCTTGTGGTTTCCTTGGGACCCTATAGGGAGGCAGTCCTGGTCCGGGGTCCTGAGGAGCTAGTGTAGACATCAGGGGAGATGGCTCCTCTAGGCTTGGGGGGGCTGGAGTCTCTCACCTCGCTCATCACCCTGGTTGGGGGAGGACACGCTCCCTACATGGGCCCGGGACCCCCCTGGGAAGACATGGTCAGTGGGCTGGCATGGACATGGTGGGGGTGGAGAAGGACAGGGCCAGAGGGCAGTGGCAGAGCCCAAATCCACATCCTGTAGTCCCATCACTTGGATGTAAACTTCTGGCCTGAGCCCCTCTGATTATATTCTAGCTCAAAGGTCTGTCAACAGGGACAGCAAAGCACTGGCCTTCCCGGCCTTCAGGCCCCTGATACCCGCACAGGGTCAACCTTCAAGTTCAGGGAGGGGCTGGTTGGATCAGGGGTGGGAGCAAGGCAGACGGGCCAGAGCCTGAACCCAGGAGCTGAGCGGGAGTCCGGGGAGCCCCTGAGGCAGTGCTCACCTCAGGGATGTCTTGTATAAGGAAGGCCGCAGGAAGTCGCTCTGCAGGAACTGACTGAGGATGAAGGGCATACGGTAGTCCCCTCGGAGCAGGGAGATGGTGGGCCTGAAGAGCTGTGCCCAGGGCAGGCGGCCGTGGCGGCGGTGGGCCTCAGCGTAGCCACGGAGCTCCCCTGGCACTCCGATCCACTGGGCCCCTGCAAGGCCCAGTGATGTCATGTCCCTGCCCTCAGCCCCGTAGCCTTCTGCAGGGGTTCTCCACCACCCCACACTCGCCCCACCCACTTGGTCCCCCTAGCATGGCAGCCGGAATGAGCTTTCTGGAGCCCACACCTGACTTTATCACTCCCTGCTCCACTCCCCACCCAACCACGCCGTGGCTCCCCACTGACTTCCCTCTGGACCCGGTCCAAACTGGCCCCAGGACTTCCCACCCCACCCACAACCCCATTTCCACTGAACCTTCCAGGCCTTTGCTAGTGTGGTCCCTGTGCTTGGATTACCACTCCCTACTCAGAAAGCCCTGTCCCAGGAAGACTCTCAACTCTGGGGGTCAGGACCTCCAGGGGGGCTCCCTTGGCACCAGGGTGCCACAGCCTGTCCACAAAGCCCCTTCAGGGGAGGGTTCTGGTGAGCCTCAGTGGCCTGGTAGGATGAGAGGGTGGTCCCTCCAAGGGCCTCACCTGTGCCCAGTGGCTGGGCCTGCTCACACTGGTCCAGCAGACCCGGGACGTAGTTGGCGGGCACTGTCTCCCTGGCATTGATGACTTCCACCTTTCCTGGAGTTGGAGCAGGGCACGTGAGCACTCAGGGGCACTCCTGTGGCATCTAGGTCTCACCCCACACCATATCCTCCCCTCATATGCCCCTGGCTCTGTTCTAGGCCTGTTTCTCTCTTTGTACCTTGAACTCGACTCTGTGCTGTAGGGGCCAAGAGCAGGCGACCCCAAAATGGGCCACTTTGCCTTGAAGATTATTTTTGAGTTAAAAGTAATTAAAACCTAGCAGAATCCAGAAGAGTTTCTATCTCCCCCTACTACTGCCTGAAAGAATATAGACAGAAGGGGCGCCTGGGTGGCTCAGTGGGTTAAAGCCTCTGCCTTCAGCTCAGGTCATGATCTCATTGTCCTGGGATCAGACCCTGAGTCGGGATCTCTCCTCAGCGGGGAGCCTGCTTCCCCCTCTCTCGCTCTGCCTGCCTCTCTACCTACTTGTGATCTCTGCCTGTCAAATAAATAAATAATATCTTTAAAAAAAAAAAAAGAATGTAGACAGAAGACCTGCTCCAGGAAGAGAGCCATCACCATAGACAACTACAACAGGACACAAACTAGGTAGGAGAGACAGGGAAGGACCTTGCAAGGCCTTTGGTAAAAGTCCTCTGGGTCCCATTGTTTCCCAGTGGTCCCGCACACATTTGCTTAGCAAATGTTTACTCTTCTTTATCTTCCTGTGAATTGCATTCCTTCCCTTTGAAGTCCCAGACCCCTATCCCTTAGACAGCTAATTTGGTCTGTCTTTGGGATTTCCATGTCTATGTGGATTCCCCATACATAGGAAATTAAATTTGATTTTGTCCTGTTACTTTCCCTCCTGTCAATTTAATCCTTAGTCCAGCTAGAAGGACCTTGAAGGGCAGAAGAATTTCCTCCTCCCTGACAGTGCTCATATGGGCTGCAGTGGCTTTGCACAGACAAGGTGGGGGAAGTGGGGGGCACCAAGAGGACCCAGGAAGAGGTGTGGGTGCACAGCGAACACTTAGGATGTTTGTAAGCACTTCACTGTTAGCACTTGTGGACCAGCCCGCCCTCGCCATGGGGCTCCTCATATGAACTCACCCGTGGTTGCATTGTAGATGGTGAAGATGACCCCTCCGCCCAGGCCCATGCTCTGAGGGTTGACGACTCCGCTGCAGACCAGAGCTGCGATGGTGGCATCCACAGGTGAGCCCTGCTGCTGGAGAATGGCTCTACGGAACATGACACAGAATAAGAGGTCTGGCTCCCTGGCCCCAGCCTCCCAACATGGGCTTCCTCAGCTGGCATTTACCAGGGAATGGTGACAGGTGGGTGACCATCTGCAGCCACCAAACTCTGGTCAGAGACTACATTGGGCTGCCCCCTCAAGTCCAGCTGCTCGCAGGTCCATAGGCCCCTACAGACTGCAAATCATAATGGCATTTACACTCCCCCTTGCCTTACATAAGGTACTTCTCAGTTTGTGCAGTGCTTTGGCGGCCATTGCTCCCTAGTCCCTCCCAGCAGCCGTGACTCACTTGCCTGGGCCAGAGCTCCCAGTTCCCAGCAGTCCAGGAGCCCAGCCTAGGCAGCTCTCACTCAGCATCCCACTGGGGATACCACAGGTCCCAATCCTTTTAAGACTGGACTTTTTCAGGTGATCCCAGGAGCTTGCCCTGCCACCAGGGGCCTGCACTAATGGGTTCCCCAGCCCCTCCTGGGGCTCCAGTGTCTGTGGGAATGTTCTCTGGTCTCAGTCTCCCACCTGTCCGTGGGCACCAAGGGGTAGGCCTTTTAGCTCCAAGGGTCTAGTCAGACTGGCCTATGTTGAGGAAATGACCTTGTTCCTAGGGCACGGCCCTGAGCAGTTCACTGGAGGCCGCCCCTTCTGAACACTAAGGAATCCTCCCCAACACTTCCAGGAAGCGAGCATTTAAACCAATTACAGATGGGGAAACCAAGGCCCAGAGAGGGAGTGGACCTGGTTCCCCTCCCCCACCCCATAGGACCTCTGATCCCGGGACCCTCCCTCAGCTAGGACACTTTAGCCTGACACCCCCCCTCCAACCCTGGGCTCACAAGCTCCCCTGAGCCAATGTCCTTGCTCTGGGCCCACCCATGGGCACACATGGCTACAGCATGGACATGCAGAATGTTGGACCGGGGAAAGGGGTGGAAGCCAGCAGCATGACACAACGAAGATGGTCACATCCAGGCAGGGAGAAACACAGATGCTTCACAAAATTAAAACACCACAAACAAAAACAAAAGACAACTGGAAAACTATTAAACAAAAAAAAAACAACAACCACCTCCCGTCACAAAAGCCTTATGTCACCTGACCCATTGTTCCCGGCTTCTGGAAGTGCTTTCTGCATTCGGCTTCCAGGCCCCCACCACTGCCTGCCACCATGCTCTGGTTTCTCCCCACTTCCCTCACCTCATGCTGTTGGGGGCCTCAGGCTCAGTATTCCGTCCTTGTGCACCTGTTTCTTCTCCCAGATGAGCTGATCTAGGCTCAGGGCTCAAAAGGCAACTCTATTCTGATGATCCCCAAGTTTTATCTCCAGCTTAGACCTCTCCCCTAAACCCCAGACACAACCCCAGCCCTCCACAAGATACCTCCTTTGGGTGTCTAAGGAGCATTTCTTTTTTTGTTTTATTTGGTTTGGGTTTGTTTCTTTCTTTCTTAAGTTTTTATTTGAGGTATATCACTTTTTTTTAAGATTTTATTTATTTGACAGAGAGAAACACAGAGAGAGAGGGAACACAAGCAGGGGGACTGGGAGAGGGAGAGGCAGGCTTCCCACGGAGCAGGGAGCCCGATGCGGGGCTGGAACACAGGACCCCAGGATCATGACGTGAGCTGAAGGCAGATGCTTAATGGCTGAGCCACCCAGGCGCCGAGGCATTTCACTCTTAACATGACCTAAACTCCACTTCCTTCCTTCTCACCGCTGCCCCCCAAAATGGCTCCCTTTCTACCTTCGCTATCTTAGAAAAGGACACAACCATTCACCCCTTTGCTTAGGCCGTGAACACTGGAGCCACTCTTGGTTGGTCACTTTCTTTCATCCCCAGATCCAGGCCACAGGCATCTCTTACTGGGTTATTGCAACGATCTCCTCCTTGGTCCCCAACATCTGCCATCCCCCTTCTGTTTTAACAAAATCATCTGTCAAAATGTAAATCAGACATCCCTGTAATGGGAAACAAAATCATTTAGATTAAATTTCCCACAGACCACTAGAAGATCCAGACAAAGGGAAAACATCCACTTTAGCATCACGGGGGTGAGGGGCGGCAATAGCGCCTGGATGGCTCAGTCCGTTGAACGTCTGCCCTTGGCTCTGGTCATGATCTCAGTGTCTTGGGATCTAGCCCTGCAGCGGGCTCTGCGGGAGCCTGCTTTTCTCTCTCTCCCTCCGCGCTCCCCCACCCCTGCTCATGTCCTTTCTCTCTCAAATAAATAAATAATCTTAAAAAAAAAAAAGGGCATCACAGGCAGGGAAGAAGTGCAGCCCTAGACACAGAGGAGTCTGGCATTTGGAGATAGCTTTCCCTCCTCAAAATGTTTGCCAGTTCTGAAAGAAGGGGCCAAGAAGCCACATAGTGCTTTTGGCATCATTGTGTGGCCAGAGCCTGGGTGTGCTAGTGAACCAGACTTGCGATGGGTTGTCCTCACTCTGGGGGTAAAATGAGAAACGGGCCAGCCCTGACAAGCCCAGTGGCCCAGCTTCAAATCATCAACTTTCAGTCAAATGGAATTAAAGTCATTCCAGAATGTTGGTATCCTGGACCTCATATTATTTCTAACAATTATCTTGAACAATTTTCAACACACTCTGCAAAGGCTGACTTCAAAATAGCCAAGCAAACAAGGCAGTAATAATACAACATAAACAAAGCCCAAGAGAAAGCACAAACAATAGGAGAAAGAAAGAGACCCATGGGACCTCCAGATTATGAAATTGTCTGACCACAGATTTTAAATAACTACATTTGAGGATATAAAAGACAAGATGAAGGATTTCCCCAGAGAAATGGCAAGGATAGAACATGGAATTAGGAGCTCAATGCTAACCGTGCATTAACAAGAGATTGAACACAAAAAATTTTTAAAAGATTTTTATTTATTTATTTGAGTGAGAGGGAGTGAGAGAGCATGAGCAGGGAGGAGTGGCAGAGGCAGAGGGAGAAGCAGAGGCCCCACTGAGCAGGAAGCCCCCTGTGGGGCTCTATCCCAGGATCCTGGGATCATGACCTGAGCGTGAGTGAAAAGTGGCCAAGGGAAGGCATGGTGCCAAAGAGTTCTGGATCCTGAGAACTCTCAAAATGAATAAACCAACGTTCTCCTTCAGGGCAGAGGGAGCTGCCCTGATGAGAAGCTGCTTTAGTACAAGCAAACTGAACAGGACTGGAACCACAGAGGCAAAGAAAAGAGAAAACAGTTATCAGAAGGTAGGAGACCGTATGTATTTCCAATCATTTTGCAGAAACAGGAGAAGGAATTCAAGAGCCATGAACTGATAAAAACTATTTTGACCCGCCTTCCAGCCTGAACTGATAAAAACTATTTTGACCCGCCTTCCAGCCTAAAAGTATAGGAAATTTCATCTTGCTTGAACATGAACCAAAAAACATGTTGAAGTCACACCCCATACCAGAAAGACAAGCTTACAAATCAGATGTAAACAGCAACTTAATATTTCAGGATGTGTCAAAATCAGTTAAAAGGATTACAGAGGCAAGGAAGGGGCGGCAGACATCAGAATTAGAAAAACTGCACATGAAGAGATTGGAAAAGAGGAATTAAAAAACAAAATTATAGGGATGCCTGGGTGGCTCAGTCAGTTGAGTGTCCACCTTCAGCTCAGGTTGTGATCTAGGGTCCTGGGATCGAGCCCCGCATCGGGCTCTCTGCTCGGCGGAGAGCCTGCTTCACTCTCTCTCTCTGCCTGCCTCTCTGCCTACTTGTTTGTTTTTTTTTTTCAAAGATTTTATTTATTTATTTGACAGAGAGAGATCACAAGTAGACAGAGAGGCAGGCAGAGAGAGAGGGGAAAGCAGGCATCCTGCCGAGCAGAGAGCCCGATGCGGGACTCGATCCCAGGACCCTGAGATCATGACCTGAGCCGTAGGCAGCGGCTTAACCCACTGAGCCACCCAGGCGCCCTCTCTGCCTACTTGTGATCTCTCTCTCTCTGTCAAATAAATAAATAAAATCTTAAAAAAAAAAAAAAGAAATGAAGGCTGAACAAAGATAAACACAGAGCAAATATCTACAGAGGTTCCTTAAAAGAAAGAGAAGATGAAAGGGGGAAATTTTTAAAAAATCTTTATTTATTTGACAGAGAGAGATCACAAGTAGACAGAGAGGCAGGCAGAGAGAGAGAGAGGGAAGCAGGCTCGCCGCTGAGCAGAGAGCCCGATGTGGGACTCGATCCCAGAACCCTGAGATCATGACCTGAGCCGAAGGCAGCGGCCTAACCCACTGAGCCACCCAGGCGCCCGAAAGGGGGAAATTTTTTAATGAAAAAGAGATTTTAAAATACAAAAGATGGGCAAGAATATCAAACATACATTTAATAGGAGTCCCAAGATGGAAATCCAAATCTTTGGGACAGAATGAATAATAAACAATATAATTCAAGATAACTTCCCTGATTTAAAGAGAAAAAAAAAACATAAAATTTACTCTGTATTGAAAAGGGCATCTCATTACATAGGAAAATCAATTCAGAATAGCCAACACTGAGGTATATTCTAATAAACCTATCAGACTTTATTAACAAAATTTTGGGGGCATCTAGATAAAAAGATTAACTCTCTTACAAGAGAAAGAAAGTAAGATTGTCATCAGACTTTACTACACCAATGCTTTGTGCCAGGAATGAGGAAGAGTTATAATCAACACATTCAAGGAAAGAAAATGTGAACCAATGATTTTATATCCAGCTAAACTGATCATTACCTACAAAGGCCACGAACTGTTTGTTATGAACATGCAAGAACTCAGTGAATATTTTCAGCATGAAAATTTTCTGAAGAATCTTATAGAGAACAGACTTCAGACAACCAAAATAATGGGAAAGATTCTGACATGAGTGAGAGTAGGAATTAAATATATAATTACCCATAGATCTCAGACTAAAAATAATAGTTATTCTGGAAACAGGATAGCAGTGTAATGCTTATTTTTTCTGAAAATGGAGGCACAGTACAACCATAAAAATGGAGTGGGGATTTTGTTTTGAGGACATGACTGTTGTCTTTGACTTATGGGCCAGTCAATGGCAGGTTAAAAAAAATACTCTGGTTTACAGGCCCCAGTACTGATAAAAGCAAAGGTGCCTGTGTTATTGCACATGAAACCAGATGTTTGGTTGTGTTAAACGAACCAATGAAAATTTTCCTTTTAATGATTGTCTGGACAGAAAACTCATTTGGTGGAAAGAGAGAAAATTAACTGAAAACATAGTAGAAACAGCTTTAGCTATTATAGGTGGCAAGGTCTGTTGTGTGTATTAAAAAAAAAAAGGAGGATGGGAGTGCGAATGGGAGGCTATGTAAGAAGTAGAATATGGTTATTGATTGACTGCTAGATATTAACTGAGAGTAAAAAGATATCCCATGTCCCTTTATATCCTCTTAGGAAAGAAGGGGAACAGGGGAAAGAAGAGTTTTCTAGGTAGTTTCAATATCATTCATAGTAGGGAAGTCTCTAAGTCTAATGGGATAGATGTAGAGAGAGAGATTTTTATTTTAAGGAATTGGTTCATGTTATTGCAGAAGCTGGCAAGTTCAAAATCTGTAGGGCAGGCCATGAGGATAGAAACTTACATGGGATTTTTTTTTTTACCTTTTAATTTTATTTATTTCAGAGAGAGAGAAAAAGAGAGAGAGGGAAAGAATGAATGGGGTGGGGGGGGGAAGCAGGCTCCCCACTGAGCAGAGAACCTGATGCCGGTCTCCATCCAAAGACCCTGGGATCATGACCAGAGCTGAGGTCTTAACCGAGCTTAACTGACTGAGCCACACAGGCACCCCCAGATGGGATTTTTATGTCATAGATTTGAGGCAGAATTCCTTCTCTGATAAACCTGTTTTTGCTTTTCAGACCTTCAACTGATTGGATGTGGCCCACCCGCATTTGGGGTAATGTTTTATTAAAGTCAGCTGAATGAAATGTTAATCACATCTACAAAATACCCTCAGAGCAAATTCTAGACTAGTATTTGACCAAACGACTAGGCACCATAGCCTAGTTTAACCATCAGAGGAGCAAACAAAGGATAGTCCAAAAAAGCAGAAGAATTAAAAGTACCATAATTATATATCTAATATTATAACTGCATATATAACATACAATAAAGATATCAACAGAAATATAATAACCATTACAGCAAAAATACAAAGCCTTTCTTGATATCAAAAGCTATGACAAAAAAGAGAAAACAAGTGATATATTTGCTTGTTTTTCAAACAGAAACACAGAAATAATTGCAAAGACAAAGGAAAGATGGTAGGGTTATGGACACTGGGGAGGGTATGTGCTATGGTGAGTGCTGTGAAGTGTGTAAACCTGGCGATTCACAGACCTGTACCCCTGGGGCTAATAATACATTATATGTTTATTTAAAAAATAAATAAAAATAAAATAAAATAAAAAATAAAGGAAAGAGCAAAAAAGAAAATGAAAAGAAAGATATGTAAATTTAAAAAAAAAACAGGAAAAAAAGAAATTAGAGACCAGTGAAAATTATTCCCTCTAAAAGACTAAGTAGGAACAGGATGAAGGTGATGTGAATGAGATCATTGGGGATATCTTTTTAACATGTATAGTCAAAAATAAAATTAAAACAAAAAGGAAACCCTAAAACTGAATACAAACTGAAAAAAAAAATAAGCTAATGGTATATTGAACTGATAACCACACAGGAAAAATAATTTAATTTCACCATACATCTTTTTATAGAATATAGCCTCAGGACAATAAAACAAAACAAACAACAAGAACAACAAACCTGCAAAGACATCTCAGATTTCACTTAGTAGACTTGTTGTTCATAGTGGTCTTGTTGAAGTAATTTTGAAACTATTTTGTGGTTATTGGGAAGAGAGCCAATATGTAAATATACTAACACTGATGGGAATTTCTTTGACCATAGTAGAAGAGACACACAGTGTCAGACAGAGGAAGATGGGAAGAAGCCTATGGTCATAGATCTCAGCTGGAGGTCTTGGTATAGACTCAAGATATTTGCACATTTCTTCTGCTTCCATTCATGGACACAATGTAGAAGCAATGTCTTCCCTGTCTCAGTGAACATCCTAGCCCTCAGATCTTGGTTTCTGAAATACCATATTCTACTGATTCCTGATTTCAGATCTGGCTGAGGGAATGTACAAGTAGATCTTGGAACATTTTGGGCAGGAAGTCAAGAAAATTTTCTAAGACTAATGAGTTTGTGTAAAAGAATATAGTTGCTGGCTTAGAGTGGCTCCCATTGGTCAAATTTGTGACAACTTGGGGATCAGAAAGAAGAATGGGGATGGATTGTAACATATCGAAATGAAAAAATCCTTGAGTCAATAGTGATATTCAAGAACATCTAGTTTGGGGGTGCCTGGGTGGCTCAGACTGTTGGGCATCTGCCTTCAGCTCAGGTTATGATCCCAGGGTCCTGGGATCGAGCCCCGCATTGGTCTCTCTGCTCCGCAGGAAGTCTGCTTCTCCCTCTCCCCCAGCTTGTGTTTCCTCTCTCACTGTGTCTCTCTCTGTCAAATAAATAAATAAAATCTTTAAAAAAAAAAAAAGAACATCTAGGTTGGGGAGGAGGGGATCTTTTTGACAGAAGAATACGAACTCATGAATGCTGAAGAAATGACAGGTTTAGAAATCATCTTTTTGCAAACACGAATTTATTCAGACAAAGACCAAAATAGATGCTAAAACATGGGGTCAAGTGTTGTTTGAAAAAAGGATATTCACCCTGGTCTCAAAGTATCATACCGTATGTTACTAATTTAATAAAGAAAATGATAGCCTTACAATGCAGAGATCTAGAAGATACCACCTTCACGAAGTGATCCCACTTAGCATCACTAATGATGGGAGAGCTTTCGTGTTGAACCAGAATCTGATAATGAGGAAATAATCAGACAAACCAAGATTGTGAAGCAAGGCTGTGATTCAAGTGGACAGGCTTCTTTAAAAATGTTAATGTTATAATGCACTTGGCTGGCTCAGTTGGTTAGGCAGCTTACTCCTAATTTCCATTCCCAGGTCATGATCTCGGGGTCCTGGGATCGAGCCCCACATCAGGCTCCAAGCAAAACGGGCAGTCTGCTTGAGATTCTCTTTTACCTCACTCTCTGCCCCTCCCCCCACTCACACGCTCTCTAAATCAATCAATCAATCAATCAATTTTTAAAAGCTGTTAATGTCATAGAAGATTAGTTTGTATGTTAAGAAACAAGGGATGGGGCACCTGTGTGGTTCAGTTGTTAAGTGTCTGCCTTCAGCTCAGGTCATGATCCTAGGGTCCTGGAATCAAGCCCCACATCAGGCTCCCTGATCTGTGGGAAGCCTGTTCTCTCTCTCCCATTTTCCCTGCTTGTGTTCCCTCTCTCGCTGTGTCTCTTTCTGTCAAAAATAAAATAATAAAATAAAATAAAATCTTTTAAAAAAGAAGCAGGAAATAGTTCTAGATTAAAGGAGACTTTAAAAAATGATGATCACTGATTGGATACTGGATCTAAAGAGATAAATAAATAGAAGATCGATGATAGATAATAGGTGACAGGTTTATTGAATCAACTGGAAAAATTTGAATTGGATGAAGTATCAAATACTATTACATCAAGGTCAAGTTTCTGGAGGGTGATAATGGTATCAATGTTATATAGGAGAATGATCTTATTCATAGTAGATATGTACTTAAGTATTTAGGGATAAAGTGCGATGATTAATGCAACTTTTAAAAAATGTAGATAGATAACATATGGAGAGAGAGAAAGAAAAGGTGAAACATTAACAATTGGTGAACCTAAGTGAAGTATAAGTGGGCATTCTTTCTCTTTTTCTGTGGGTTTAAAACTTTTTCAAGATAAAAACAGGGGCACCTGGGTGGCTCAGTCAGTTAAGCATCAGACTCTTGATTTCAGCTCAGGTCGTGGTCTCAGGGTCGTGGGATAGAGCCCTACATTGGGCTCTGCACTCTGCTGAGAATACTTGAGATTCTCTCTCCCTTTCCCACTGTCCCTCCAGCTCATGCTCTCTCTCTCTCAAATAAATATATAAATCTTTAAAAACATAAAAATATAAGCATTGAGGGGTGCCGGGGTGGCTCAGTGGGTTAAGCCTCTGCCTTCATCTTGGGTCATGATCTCAGGGTCCTGGGATCAAGCCCTGTGTTAGACTCTCTGCTCAGCAGGGAGCCTGCTTCTCTCTCTATCTCTGCCTGCTGTTCTGCTTACTTGTGATCTCTCTCTCTGTCAAATAAATAATACATATACATATGTGTTATATATATAAGATTTTATATACATATATAATATATATACATATGTATTATATATATATATACATACATATATATATATATATAAGCATTGAGGGGGGAAATAGCCAAAACAATAGCACAAAATTTTGTGAAATGCAGCTAAACATGTGATTCTTGATCCCAGGGTCATGAGTTTGAGCCCTACATTGAGTATAGAGTTTATTTTTTAAAAAAAGACCCCAGCTCAGGGAGGTTGAATCACATGCCCTGTATCGTGCATCTGGTGAGTGGGAACTCCAGCCCAAGTGGTCCTGAGCCAGGGCCATTGTGCCTATGAATGCGTATAACAGAGTACAAGTCAGTGGGCCTTGTGGATGCGTGAGGGGCATACAAGCTTCGCTACCTGCAGGATCCTTCATCAAATAGGAACACAGCACCTACTGTCTGCAATGCAGCCATTGTCCTGGGGGCAAGGGGTAACCAGATGGTCAAAGTCCTTGCCTTTGTGGTGGCTGAGACAGAGGATCAGCAAATCCATGCCTAATGTTGAGGGCTTATGATTCTTGGCCATTCAAATATCCTCTATAATGAAGTTTCTGTTAAAATTTTTTGTCCACTTTCCTATCAGGTTTTACATCAAATGCATACAAATGCAAATTTTACATCAAATGCATTTCTGCATTACCAAGACAATCAAATAATTTTTCTATCTCCTAAGTTATGTTAAACCAGCCTTGCATTCCAACTGCATGATACAGGGCACAGGATTCAACCTCCCTGAGCCTGTTTTTTTGTTTTGCTTTGTTTTTTAAGTGAACTCTATACCCGACATGGGGCTCAAACTCATGATCCCAAGATCAAGAGTCATACGCTCTACCGAGCCATCCAGGCACCCTGAACCTTTTTGGCTGTGAGTGGGAGGAGTCCTAGTCAGCAGAGAGCTGCGTGCAGAACAGTCACGGATTTCTGCCACGTCTGTCCCCAGGGAACCAAGGGGCTGCTGTCACACACCCAGCCAGGTAGGCACACGGCCACATGTGGGTGCACAGTGTCCAGGCACACGGGCTGTTTCCATAGTTATGGCCCCAGAGGGGAGGAAATGCAGTAATTTCCTGGGGAACTGGCCAGGAGTCCAGAGAACCACGAGGGTCATAGGAGCTGGGGCGGAAGGAAGGGGTGGGGTCACACCCTAACCCCTATGAGCCTTCCCTCACAGTAGGCTCCCTGCTCTGACTCTGGGCCCTAACTCGGGGTTCTGAGATGCTGACCCACATCCCATCCAAGCCAATGTAACAGTTAACGGTCAGGCAGCTGACATCGAGGGAGTGCCTCCTACCAGCAAGGCAAGCTTCACGCACCCCACCCCCACCCCCATGAGGGAAGTGTTGGCATGAGTCCCGGTTCACAGGTGGGGAAACTGAGGCTCAAAGGTTGCAATCACTTGCCAGAGTCCCTGCTCTCCTCTGCACTAAGAGCATGACCCCCCAGACCACTGGATGGGGCTGGAGCAGCTGATAAGATCCAGCTCTCAGGACCCATCCCCATCCCCAGCTTTGCAGCCCAGACTCCAATGTTCTGGAGGGGTCTGGACACCACCATCCTCTTCTTCTTCTTCCTTTTTTTTAATTAAAAAAAATTTTTTGAAAGATTTCACCCATTTATTTTTCAGAGAGAAATAGAGAGCAAGCACAAACAGGGGGAGGGGCAAAGGGAGAAGCAGGCTCCCCACTGAGCAGGGATCCTGATGCGTGGCTCGATCCCAGGACCCCAGGATCACGCCCGGAGCCAAAGGCAAATGCTTAAGTGACTGAGCCATTCAGGCGTCCCCCAAATATTTATTTATTTGAGAGAAAGAGAGAGCACAAGTAGAGAGTAGCAGAGGGAGAGGCAGAAGCAGGCTCCCAGGAAGCCGGATGCAGGGCTGGATCCCAGGCGCCTGAGGTCATGACCTGACCTGAAGGCAGATGCTTAACGGACTGAGCCACCCAGGTGCCCCCCCCACCCATCGTCTTCTACAACCAGTCCCTTTACGAGTAAAGTTCTGGCTTTTACAGGCCTGCTAGAGGCTGGGCAGGCATTTGGATCCAGGATAGGTGATGGAGGTCTCTGGGAGGACCCCACCCCTCCAGCAGCTCGGGACTGTTTCCACCCCTGCAGAGGCAGCAGAGGACAGTCCCAGCTGGGCCTGCTCACTCTGTGACACCAGGCAGCTCCCTTCTGTACAGACCTAGTTTCCTTATAAATCAAGTTCAGCAATGAATCCTATGCATTCTGGGAAAAGCAGTGAATCGTCCCACTGAGGAGGGGAGGTATTTCCGAGTGGCCACAGCAGACACATGTCACAAACCTAAAAGCCACCACTACCCTGAAGCTCACGCAGTCTCCCTAAAAGACGAGCACTTACTCAGAGCCTCAGAACACCCAGTTTGCACACAAGCTTAACACGCTGGGATATAGTGCTGGAAGATCATAGACTAGAGAGCAAGGGACCTCGCTGTCACAGTGGGTCTATTCATTCCTCATGGTGCTGGGTCCTCACTCATGCCAACCTAAGAACCCTCCCCCAGGGACACCTAGGTGACTCAGTCAGTTAAGGGTTTGCCTTAGGCTCAGGTCATGATCCTGGAGTCCCAGGATCAAATCCCACATCAGGCTCCCCGCTCAGTGGGGAGTCAAAATCTTAAAAAACAAAAACTAAAACAAAACAAAAACCTCCCCCAGGAGCTCTGGCTGCAGCAGAAGGCCCAACCCCAAAGGAGTAAACCTGGTGCTTGTCGGGAAGGAGAAGTTTGGGTCTGGGAGGCCCTGCTGGAGAGAAGGGACAGTGATGGGGAAGTGGGGGGACAGTGGGGAGGAAGGAAGTTGGGCTTCAGACTGCCAGCTCCCTTCAGAGCCTGCAGCAGCATGCCCAGGAGCCCTCAAGGGGAGGGATCTTGGCCAGGAGGACCCCAGCCCAGTCAGGGTCTCCTGTTCCATGTTCCACATCAGCTGGGGCCAGCTCCAGGCTCCCTCCCACTCCGGGCTTCTTAAAACAAGAACAGGAAGTGGAGAGTGCCTTTCAACAAACACACAAAACACAGGGGGAGAAACCACATCCTCTCTCCTCACCAAGGAAACTTGCAGAGGGCATCATGGGCTCTGAGCAGAGATCCCCCAACACTGACCCTCACACGCACAGCCAGACATGCCATACAGATCCCCCTCAAAGTCTCCGGGAGCTACAATGGGCCCAGCCCTCCCATAGGGAAAGGTGGCAGTGGCCCCCACTGCGGGGCGCCACATCCCCATCAGGTGTCTCTGGGGCCTGAAGCCCCAGACCCTGTTTGCCTCTTTACAACTCTAGGTTCTGGCGGGCTCGGCACCTCTGCATGCTCTCCAGAGCACGGGGCGGGGAGGAGAGGCCCCTGGGGAGACCATGCCGCTGGAACGGCCACCCTCATCCTCAAAGGAGCCCTGAGGGAGGGGAAAGAGGACCAGGTCAGGAGAGACAGGTGGACAGACAAAGGGAGGAAGGAACGAAGGAGGAAGCGAATAAATGAAACAGAAGGTTAAAGCTTGGAGGAATGGGGAAGCCAAAACAAAGGTGGCATGGAATGCCACCTGGGCGAGGACTTGGCCACGCTGCCCCTTGCTCCGGGACTGTCCCCTCGGCTTACAAAGCACTTCTGATCCTGACAATGATCCACGAGGCAGTTATTCCAGGAAGTTATTCCCAGCCAGCAGGGAAGGGGATGACTGCTTGGGCTTCTCACTAGCCTGGGCTGGGGGCCAAGAGCCAGGAGGGGTGTCCTGCTGTGTTCTGCCCCGGTGGGCAGCGGAAGCCTTCCATGGGCTGGGCTTCCTGGAAAAGGGTTGGAAAACACCAGCTGGGGCCCCTCTCTAACACCTACCTTGCCCTGGCCCCAAACATCCAGCAGTCCCTGGCTGGGCCTCAGGCCCATACATCAGAAGGGGAGGCAGTGGGGGACACGGTGCTGGCCAGGGCAGGTTTCCCAGGTTCTGGGCCCGGGTGAGAAACTGGCCCTGGGCAGCACTGAGTGTACACTGACAGGCCAGGGCTTGTCCACGCTTCTGGGGAAAAAAACCCCAGCCTTGGAGAACAGCTGTGGTTTCTCTAAATGGCCAAGCACCAGTCATCAGGGTCAGCCTGGGACAGACCGGTGACACTGTGATGGTGCCCTCTCCGGGGCTCCTGAGCCCCGGAACTAGGAAGAGACTCACACACCACATCTGTCAATAGCCCCAAACCCCCTTCTGTCTCATGTGCACACCAGCCTCTTGCTCTGTGGAAGGGTCCTGGGGCTGCTTCCTTGCTGGAAGTGCCCCCACTATGTGCACATGCACGAGCACACACACGCACACACACACACGCACACTTACACACACACCTTCTCCGCACTCTCACCACCAGTTACAGAGTCTCCAGGAGGGGCCAGCCACTGAGAACCACCCAGCTTCCACCCACCTCTTACTCACCGTCCAATGTCCGAGCAGACCTTGGAGTCAGCAGCAACCGCAGCGCGGCTAAAGGCCTGGGGGCCACAGCCAGTGTGGTGGCGAGAGAGGACCACGGCAGACACAATAATGGCCAGGGCCAGCCCCAACCCCAGGAGGACCATGCTGGCCGTGACCCTGCGGCCTTGGGCCATGGCTCTGAGGCCCGGAGTGGAGAGAGAAGGCAGGTGGACACACAGGTGGGTGGATGAATGGACAGATTTGCGGGTGATGGGACAGATGAACAGATGGAGGCCAGAGACAGACAAACGGATTGACAGGCTAGACAGCTGAACATAGGCTAGGAAGAGAAGGACGGTCAGAGAGACACTGGACAAAGACAGGATTGCAGACGGATGGACAGACAGGCTTACAGATGATTGGAGGCCCCCAGGCAGACTGATGGGCATACAGACCAGCCGCCAGCGGCGACGGGGCTGCTGTCCTGCTCAAGCGCCTGCTAGAGGAGAGCTGGCCGCCTGCCTGAACTTCCAGTTTTCAGCCCCTGTTCTTGGCCCTGGCAGGAGGCCAGGGAGCAGGGCGTTTATGGGGAGTTTTCCTCCCAGAGAGGAGCAAGCCACCACCGTTAACTCCCTCATTCCCACAGCCTGCCCAGGGCTATCCCACCCCACGTGCTTGGGGACTTGGCACCTCCCGCCCCCGAGGGAGCCAGGACAGCAGGACTCAGGCCTGCCCTGTCCCCTCCCCTGGATCCGCCGCAGAGGGACAAGGGGGCTGCATGGGCACCCCACCTCCTGCCTTCTTGGTGTGGTTGTGCCCAGCAAGATTGCCTCAGCATCCCCAGTGCCAGAGGACACTGAGGATGTCTGGGGCCCAGACGTGGGGCTGAAGAGGGCCAGAGTCAGAGGGATTGGGGGACCCAAGGCAATGTCACTCAGGATCCAGGTTCAAGTCCCAGCTCAGCCATGGCCTAGCCAGGAAACTGGGGTGACCAGGAGTGAGCTCAGCTTCCCGATCCACATCAAACACTCAGGACTACAAGACTTCTGTGTGAGGAAAGTAAACAGGGCCTACATCTGGCCCTCGGTGCCCACTGCCCACCAGACCACCCACCCCTGGGGCCTGCTGTCAGAATGCCACCATAGGCCTCCTGAGAGTGAGGCTGCCCTCCTGTCTGGGTCTCTGCACTTCCCTGGCTGTGTGTCCGCTTCCCTGTGTCCATCTGTGCAGGCTGTGACTCCTCTCCTGGGAACACTGGTCTGGATGCTCCCCTGCCTAGGCCTTGGAGTACCCAATGGGGAGACAATTGGGGGAGGGGGACCCATTGACGCCCTTCTTGACCAGGCTCAGTGGGAGCACAGGGTGCAGGGTCCAGGCTGGACTCCCACCTACTGCCCCCACTGCCCCCCTATATTCTCTGGCTTCCTCCCCAGCTGAGCATCGCCCACCCCAGGCCTCTCGACACCTCCTAGTACAACAGACAAGCCACCCACACAGCCACACAGCCTGCCAGGCCCCCGCCCGAACTCCTGGTCAGCCAGGCAGTCTCTCCAACAGGCCTGTTCCCACAGCTGCCCGGAGCGGGGGTGGGGTGGGGGGGTAGGGAGGGCTGTGGGCGCCTTCTTCTGTCCCCACTGTCCCCCATACCACAGTGACATGGCTCAACCCAGAAACAACGTGCATTGCTGGCACAGAGCCAGCCCGCCCTCTGGGAAGGCAGGGGCAGCAGACAGAGGGGTCTGGCGCGCTAAGAATGGAACATTCCCCCATCTCCACAGCCATCCTGATCAGGCTGAGGCCAGGAGGCAGGGACTGAAGGAGCAAAGTCCCAGGAGAGGAAAGAGTGTCATGCTAGGCCTGGCTAGAGGTATGGTTGGGCAGGCTGAGCTGGGAAAGGCCCTGAATATCCTTGCGCAGGAGACAATGGGAAGGAAAGAGAGGAAACCAAGTCCCCCTGAGCCTGAGCCCTCAGCTGAGCCTCACGGGGTCTGGGGAACTGTGTGTGCTCAGCCCATATGCAGGAACCCAAGGAGTTAACCTCCACCCGGAGCGAGACTAGCCCCTCCGGCCTCAGTCTTCTCTCCTGCAAATGGGGCCATGGCCTTTCCTCTAGGGCCAAAATGAAAGCTGAGGAGACTTGCACCTCCCACCAGCCAAGCCTCCATCCCATACCCAGGGGACCCCAGATGTACCACCCTTCCAAGCTCAGGGCCCAGACTCTGCAGACACAAAACTCTGTTTCCTCATGGGCACTTTAGAAACACCAAGTTTTCCGGCCTCCTGAAGGAGAACCCAGACTTGGGGTGGCCCCTGTGCCCCTGCCCTCAGAGGTCCCCACTTAGGCTCCCTGGTCAGGGGCATGGGTGGCCATCAGACTGTGACCCACCCTCTCCTGCCCCCCCGCCACCCTCCACGCCCCCCCCCCCCCCCCGCCAGCCTCTCAAAGCTCCTCAGTCAGATATCACATCCCATTAACAGCCCCCCCCCCCACCGCCCAGGGATGGCGGGAGGGGCTGGCGCCTGGGGGAGGAGGCGGGCTGCTGTGTCTCACTGGTCCCCTCCAGGCCCCTCTTTCTAGGCTGCACTCTCCAGCTGCCCACAGGTCCAAGCCCTAACCCTTGGGATCTGGGAACCTCTCCTGGCTCACTGTTCCCTGAGAACCAGGCCTCTTTCTGAAGCAGATCACAGCTTGGTTTTCATTCTGGGTTTGTGCTTGGAAAACCCCCCGAGCCTGGCTCTGACCAAGACGTTTTGCTCCAGTCTCTTGCCCAGTCCCAGTCTTCAGACCTCGGGTTCACCTCGATGTATCCTCCACGGTGTGAACCCGGGGCACCCGCCAGGCAGACGAGGTAGCAGGGTTACAAGCATCTCTTGGCAGCCCGCTGGCCAAGTAAACTCCAGAGCTGCAGCGCCCCCTGGTGGCTGATACTAGGAAGTGCCACGGCCCAGGCCAGAAAAGGGATGACCTGGCCCCCTGCTCCTGGGGCTCAGGGTGAGGAAGGACAGTGATTGGTCTGAGTCTCCCCTCACCCACCGGCCAGGCTCTCGTGTACATTCTCAGACTAGCTCCAGCACCTGAGAGGTTATGACCTCTGAATCCCGCCTCTCCACCCTTCCTCACCGTACAGCTCCAATTCACACATAGGATACTGAGGCCCAGCGATAGGGGAGCTGGGCCGGCAAGGCTGCCCAGAGCCTCACGCTGCGACCCCCATTTATTGCACTGCTTTGTCACTCACAGGGGAAGCAAATCCCTCCAAGTTCCACTCTGGCCCCAGCGGGCATCTCATCCCTAGTTTGCCAGGAAGCCTTGCCCACCCCAACACTCAGTAGCCAGCAGGCTCCCCGCCTTTCCTGGGGTCTGAGGCAGCTGCCCAGCCACTGGCCGTGTGGACAATGGCTTGCACCACACCGAGGAAGTCGGAAGCGTTCTCAGTGTTGTGGTGCCGAGTCTTCAGGGCTGCAGTCACCGCCTGGGGGTGGGAGGGGATAGAGAGTTCTCAGCAGAGGCTGTGAAGCCATCTGAACCGCACAGACCCACACTGAACCACACAGACGGTGCCGTTTCCAGCCCGGGGCCAGGAAGAACAAATCGGGGGCAGCTGGGCCTAGTGAGTCTCCTTGGAGCAAGTGGCCTGACCCAGGTTGCACAGGGGTTCAAGATGGCCCAGGCAGGGCACCTGGGTGGCTCAGTGGGTTAAAGCCGCTGCCTTTGGCTTGGGTCATGATCCCAGGGTCCTGGGATCGAGCCCCGCGTCGGGCTCTCTGCTCAGCGGGGAGCCTGCTTCCCCCTCTCTCTCTCTGCCTGCCTCTCTGCCTACTTGTGATTTCTGTCTGTCAAATAAATAAATAAAATCTTTAAAAAAAAAAAAAAAGATGGCCCAGGCAGTGGAGGTGAAGTTCATCTGCCCCAGGCAGAGGCTGGTAGTCTACTCTTTGATGACTCAGGAGATCTGGGCCTCCATCCTAGGACCCCCGTGACCCCCCTTCGTGACTCAGTTTCCTTGGCCCTGTCCCACCTTGTCAATGTCTCTCTCCAGCGTTGTGGTGTTGGGCAGAAGCTGGTTGTGAAGTCGGGGCTCCTCTACTGCCCGTTTTACATCGTAGCCAAACCACAGGTTATGGATGATGGCCTGGAGGGCAAAGGGATGGGGTCAGCGTGGCCCAGGGGCAGGGGCTGGAGGGGACAGGTAGATGGCACGTACCAGTGCGGTGGCTGTAGTGATGTGCGTGCCCCCAGAGGCACCCACCACCATGCGGACCTGGCCATCCTGGCCCACGAGGATCGCCGGACACATGGACGAGAGGGGCTGCTTCCCTGTGGTCACCAGATGGGCGGGCAGGGACAGAGATGCTGGTCAGCTGCCTGCCCAGGGCACCAGCCCTCTCTTGACCCAAGTCCCTCCCCGCCCCGCACCTGGTTTGATGAAGTTGGCTGGGGAGGGGGGCACCCCAAACTGGTTGGTGATGTTGGGGGAGCTGAAGTCATCCATCTCATCATTGAATATGATCCCGCTGACCTGTGAGCGTACCTTGGAACCAAAGCTGCAGACCAGCCGCATCAGACAACTGTGCCAGGTCCAGCCCCTACCCCACCCAGCCCCCACCCACCCACCGAAGCTCCACCCAGCCCAGGGAGGCTGAGGGCAGGCGCTCTACCAAGGTGGGGCTTCAGTTTCCCCACCATGAAAGGGGTTGATGGAGCTCCCTCCTGGGAGACACAAGCAGCCCTACTAGAGGTTGATGGTGCTGGTGGCGGACACAGCGCTGCCATCCTCTGCAACCACGGACAGGTGGGCTGTGCCACCGTCATCGGGCGTGTAGAACTCAGGCTCATAGTAGGAGGTCGGGTGTGTGGTGTCGTCAGAGATCCGGGCCCGGAGCTGAGCGGCAAAGAACTCGGAGCTCATGTTGCGGACCACCTGCCGAGACCCCAGAGCTGGCCTGAGGAGGTGGGGGGGAGGATGGGGAGGGGGCACAGGCTTGTGCGAGCAGCTCTTGGGAAGCCCCCAACATGGCCCTGACCACAACCCTCCTGCACGCCCAACCTCACGTAGCCTGTCTGATCCCCTTTCCAGGCTCTGCCTCCGCTGCAGTCCAGCAACTCTTAGCATTGGTCTGTCCGCCCCACAAGCCCCCACTCTGGCCCCATTCAACCATTCGTTCATTCATGGAGCTTGTACTGCATGTTTGGATTAACAGGGAACACACACATGGGTCCTTGCCCTTCTGGCAGGGACGATAAAGGGAGGCAGGGATGATAAAGGGAGGCAGGGACATGCTGGAGAGAACAAGCCGGGTAAAGGGGATAGAGAAGGACCAGGTGGGAGTGGAATTGTCAGGGAGGGCTTCTCAGAGGAGGTGATGTCTGAAAAGAGGCCTGAATGAGGCCTGGTGGTAAATGCAAAGGCCCTGAGGCAGGTCTGTGAGTGACAGGCAAAGAGTGAATAGGGTCAAAGAGAGAGGTGGTAGGAGACGTTAGCAGGGGGTTATCCCAGTAAGTCTTCAGAGGCCCTATAAGGAGTCTGGCTTTTGCTTTGAGCCACCGGGGCCTGGGACAGAGGAAGGAGCACACCAGTAGTTCACAGGATCACTCTGGCAGCTGTGTGGGGGTGTAGTGTAGAACCCAACTGGGAGGCTATGGCATCAACCAAGTGAGAGATGGGGGCTGGTGTGGAAGGGAGAGAACCAACGGTCCCAAAGCCTTCAGTGCGGAGAGGCCATTTGACTGTGGAGGTAGACACTGCGGAAGGGACAGTGAAGGTGGACAGTCAGGAGCTTGATTTTGGAGACACGCCCTTTCCTGTTGCAGATGGGTGTGGATCTATGTGTGTGGAGTTCATGGGCAAGATCAGGCTGAGGATAAACAGGGAGCCATCAGCCTCCAGTCGCTGCTTCAACCTGTGTGCATGAGCAGGGTCCCCATGGTGGTAAGGACAAAGAGGAGAGGAGAGGAGAGAGGAGCCAACAAGGAAAGCCCCTGGGGACTGAGCAAAGAAAATGCCTCCAGAATTTTCCAGCAACACCCTACAGGGATAATTTTCAGCCTGAATCTACTCCCAAGAAAACAGAAAGTCAAATCCAGGATGTGGGATGGTTCTGCAAGACAGCTGCCCTGGGCTTTAAAAAGCAGCAAAACACTCCAGACATCTGTTGTAGGTTCGGAGACTGGAGGGACAGAACAGGGACTTCGAGGGATGAGTCTGATGGGCTCTGGACCTAAACAACCCTGGGACCCTCGGGAACACAGGTGTCTAATGGGCCAGGTCCTCTCGAAGGTGGTATGGAGATCTCTCAGTCTCAGGAGCTACAACCTAAAGTGTGATATCAGGGACTGACCATCTGATACCCCAAAAAGCACACACATGTCAATAAAAAGGGGTGGATGGAGGCAGGGAGAGAGGAAGGGGATGGGGCAAAATGTCCACAACTTTGCAAAATGAAAGGTGAGGAAAGGAGGTGGCCAACTGAACTGGGTGAGATGCTGCTGAGGGGGACCCAAAGGGGAAACTGAGGCTGGACTCTGGAGGGGGGGTGGAGTGAGGGGTTCTGGCAGGGGGGATGTGGAGCGAGGAGGGCAGAGCCTGATGGGAGAGGGCCTGAGAAAGGGATGGAGAGGCCCAGTGTGCCCTGAGTGGAAGCAGAGGAAGGGGAGGCAGCAGCGACAAGCAGATGCCTCTTTCCAGAACTACCTGTCAGAAAGGGCAGGACGGGAATGCTGGAAGGAGCGCAGGGCTGCAGGAGAGGCTGAGTTGACAGGTGGAGGAGCAGAGGGGCGGGGGCTGCAGAGAGAGAGGGAGGCAATGCAGTGGCCTCAGGGGGATGAGTGTCCAGGTCCCTGGCGGCCACGGGGAGTAGCACGAAATGGTCCTCAGGAAAGAAGAGAGATCTAGGAGAGCAGAGCGGCAGCTGAGAGGCACAGGTCAGTGTGAGGGGGTCTGCAGGTCTACCCCAGAATGGGGGATCCAAGTAGGTAAAGGGGCACCATGATGGGAGGCTCAGTGAAGGCTCAGCCTGGAACTGGGGTATTTGGCTGTGAGTGGGTCGGGCTGTGCAGGGCCTGGGTGGGGATCAGGGAAGGGTTAGCTGCTGGATGTGACCAACAAGCTGGTCGCTGAGGCCTCTGCCACCCAGACCCCACCCCTGCCCCTCCTCCATCCTCCTCATCATCCTCGAGGGTCGAGATGTCCCTACGTATTCCTCAGCTCAGCAGTGAACACTCCAAAAGCTTCCAGACCAGGGGTACAGCCCCCAAGGTGTGAGCGTGGCCAGGGATAGGGGCCACTAATTACTCATTGCCGACTTGTCACACTGCGAGCTCCCTGTGGCAGAGGACTAAACTCGGGGTCGCCAGTCCATCCAGCACATGGTAGGCCCACCACCAAAGTCGGTGGTAGGAATGGATTAATTCAGCATGTGTGAGGTTGGGGTGGCCCAGGGAACCATCGTGGCACCTCCATGAGAGGCCCTCCCCACCCATCGTGGACCTCTTACCACCCCTGCCTCTTACCGCCATCACATCAACAAACTTGGGGTCCCCAAGCAGGGTCCTCTTGGCATAGGCGAACCGGAAGGCCTCCACAATGCGGTGGTAGGTCAATCCCTTCTGCTCGGGTGTTTCCACACTCGCCCGGGAGAAGTTGTACCCTGATGGAGCAGAGATGGGACACACCGGCAGTCCCAGGGCCCTTGGGACACCCCAGCTTGGCCAAGACAGCTGGGTGTTCCCAGGTAGGCTCACACCTCCCTGAATCTCTTTGCTTGGCCCAGCTTGAGAAGGGGAACGTTGAATAACGACGAGTGGACACTTTGGAGGAATGGAAGGATGGAATGAGGCAAGGGACCTCTGGACCTGGGTCTCAAATGTCCAGCTAGAAGGGTGACCCAGTCTTACCTGGTCCCAGAAGACCACTTAGATTTGTCAGACACGTCCTCTGGACCAGCCCCCCCGCACCCACTAGCTGTGAACTTCCAGCACTGGGTAACTGGGCAAGGCAGACAGACCTTGTCACCCCTAAGCCCTTGTAGGGGCTGTTCCCAGCCCAGGATGCTCCTCCACACCGTTTTTACTTCCCAACCACTCCTCTTCCTCCCTTAGCCCCTGACCACCGCGCCCCCCCCCCACCCCCCCGCAACACACACAGCCCTGGTCCCTCTGCACTGCCTCCTACAGGTTCATGGTGCGACAGCTCACCCTTAAGGATGTTGAGGATAAGAGCCAGCACTGGGCCACTGAGCGGGGCGCTGGGCATGTAGAGATGGGCGTCCCCAAGGCTGATGTTCAGGGGGTTCTCGATCAGCCTGGCATGGTAGTCATTGAGGTCCTTGGCGGTCATGATGCCCCCTGCCAAGAGCAGCTCAGTGGGGGGACATGGGGACGGGGCCCCAAACCCAAGGGGAGGACAAGATCATCAAACTGAAAGCCCTCGCCCACCTGGAGGGTCCCTGCCCCTCCCCCTCCCCATGGCCTCATCCCCCAGTCCCTCTGTGCTTCCCAAAGATGCCTCTTCTCCATCGCCAGGCTCAGGCCAGCTGCCCTCCACCTGTTTGCCCCACTGGCCTCCAGGTCCGCCTTCTCTTCCCCCGGAACCAAGAGTCCTCTTCCCTAAGTGGAAAATATCTGCTCCTATCTCCCCCAGTCCTCTCCCCCAGAGGGTGAGGTGAAAGGAGACTCTTAATTCTACAGGAAATGGGCTCCAGACAAACCAGGTTATTTACAGGCTAATTTCCTGCCCCAGCGCTGAAGGTCAGCATGCTAATCACACTCTTCTGTGTCTCTGATAAAAAGAACAGTATGAAGAAATCCACACTGACGGGCGCCTGGGTGGCTCAGTGGATTAAGCCGCTGCCTTCGGCTCAGGTCATGATCCCAGTGTCCTGGGATCGAGCCCCACATCGGGCTCTCTGCTCAGCAGGGAGCCTGCTTCCCTTCCTCTCTCTCCCTTCCTCTCTCTGCCTGCCTCTCTGCCTACTTGTGATCTCTGTCTGTCAAATAAATAAATAAAATTTAAAAAAAAAAAAAAGAAATCCACACTGGGGAGGGAGAGGCAGCGGCAGGCTGCCTGGCTGAAATTCATCAGAACCTGTCCCTGCTTGCAGCCCCTCCAAGGCCTCTCTCGCCAAGCCCACCCTCATCTATGACCCTCGGGGATAATTAAAGCTCACCTTCTCTGGGCCTTGGCCTGTTCCATCTGCCAGGAAAGCTCTTCCTCTCTCCAACCTCATCTGGAGTTCATGTACTACCTCCTCTAGGAAGTCCTCCCAGACCTGCATGTCAAGGCTCCCTCAGCCCGAGCTCCTACCTAGGACTGTATTCTTCCACTGAGAACTTTCTCTCCTGAACTGCACTGGTCTCTCAGTCATGACCTAACCAAGATCTGTAGATTCTTGTCACCTGTCACTGAGTGCAGACGTCTCTTTGACACCCACCCCTCCACCAGATGCTGCTGAGGGCCTAGAGTCTGGGCCAAGGCAGGACCAGAGGACCTAAGACCTCTGAGCTCTGGCTCAGGGTTCCTTCCCCCGGGCTGCTGAGGTTGCCCACTCACCAGCCTCCTGAATGTCCTTGATAATCTGGGCTGTGAGGCTCCCATTGTAGAAGGCTTGGGCTCCCTCCACAGCCAGCGTCTCATACGTTTCCGCCAACCGTGGCAAGGTCAATTTGTCCCCTTGCTGCAGCACCTTCCCATTGCGGCAGAACACCTCACTGGGGCAGAGAGAGTCCTGTGAGGCTGGCAGGCCGGCTGGATTAAGCCAGTCACTTCCCACCCAATCACAGGAGATCAAAGGACAGTGAGCAGGGCACCTGGGTGGCTCAGTGGGATAAGCCTCTGCCTTCGTCTCAGGTCATGATCTCAGGGTCCTGGGATCAAGCCCCGCATCAGGCTCTCTGCTCAGCAGGGAACCTGCTTCCCCCTCTCTGTGCCTGCCTCTCTGCCTACTTGTGATCTCTCTCTGTCAAATAAATAAATAAAGTCTTCAAAAAAAAAAAAAAAAAAAAAAAAGACAGCGAGCACCCTTCCATGGGTGTGTGGCCCTCATCTTCTGGTGTCCAGTCCAGGCCTCCTAGAGCCCTTGCCACTTAGGACACACAAGCCTGGGAAGACACCAGGCTCAAAATGCGATCCCATGCACATTAGGAAAGGTTCCTGTATCCTAGACCTCAGCCCTCCATCAGCACAGGTTCCTGAAAGCACCCTGCCAGTCATTCACAGCTTGCAGGGAACCTTGGGCCATGTCTGCCCGGCCTGTGGCTCAGGGCAGGCCAAACCCCCACAGACATACCACAGGGCAGGCCGCTGCTCGATGACTGCCCGTCTTTTCTCCAGGGCTGCTGCCAAGCCCTTCCCCACAGGGAAGCCCTGGCGGGCCAGCTGGATGCTGGGCCGGAAGAGGCGAGCCCAGGGCAGCCGCCCGTGCCGCTGGTGGGCCAGTTCATAGCCACGGATCTCACCGGGAACCGCCACCGACAGCCCCCCTGTACAGGGACAGGGACACACACACACACACACAGTTAGTGGCTCTAGTCTGGGGACACCGGGAGGGATGCTCTCTCAGACCACAACCTAGGTACAGTCCCCAGATGGGATCAGTGAGTTTTCGGAAAAAAATGTCATTGTCCTATCCGGACTCAGCAGGCAAGAGTGTAGATGGTTAGGGACATGCGAGGGAGGCCACAGGTCAGGGAGAGGTGGTTCCTTCTGCTGGATTCTGCTGTCCAAGGATGAGATGACTGCCTCTGCGGGGGGGCCACCAGGTTTGAAATCCTGTGCCAGGCCACAGCTGCACACAAGACTGTGGGGAAGCCAGACCCTTGCCATCTCTCAGTCTGAGCTTCCTCGCCCACAGACTCAAGGGGTCCACCAGAACCCACAGAACTCCCCAGTGCAAGCCCGGGGCCACCCTGACGCTGAGCCAGTTCCAAGGCAAGATCTCTACCTTTCTCCCCTCTACTGTCCCAGAACCAAGACCTGAGCCCAAACCCCTGCCCTTTACAGTCTCTGGGCCTCAGTTTCCCCATCTGACCACAAAGCACTCCTTAGAGGAGCCCATAGTTCCACTGGAAACACCTATAGACCCTGATCCCCACCTACCCCCACGGCCCACTATGCCCTAAATTGGATACTGATGCAGAAAGGTACAGCCACGGCCCCCACTCCCAGACACCCTCTTGTTTTCACCCCTGAATGACAAGGGCCATCTCAGCTACCCCCAGACTAGGCAGTGTCTAGGTTCATAACAACCTGAAGTTGGGCACAAGAGCCAGGGTATTAGGATCTGCATGTCTGCACATCTCAGAAGGTCTGATACCCAGCCCGTAATCCCTGCCACCTTAAATAAATGCCTCCCCGACCTTGGGCCAATCAGGTCTCACACCACCCTGCTCGCCAAAGCCACGACTGACCCCCATACTGGCAGACCCCGGTCTTCTCTCAACTTCACCTTACCTGGCCCATCTCTCCTGCCGGGTCACCTCTGCATCCCACGTGCCAGGTTCTCCTAGAGTCTCTGCTGTCTACTCCCCAGATCAGAGCTTGAACTTGAACTTGAAGCTCCATTATGTGCTCACAACTCCACATATACTCTCTGGCCTGGCCTGCTCCTCTGATGGCCAGACCTGAGGACGCGGCTGCCCACCCCTAAAAGGCATCTCGAACTTAACACGCTTAAAACGCAACTCCTATCTCCCAAACCCATTCCCCACAGCCTTTCTGTTCTCTGCTAGGGATGCCCCCTCTTTCCGGGTGCAGATCGAACACTGGGCATTCAGGACACTTGG
Organism: Meles meles; assembly: GCF_922984935.1. NCBI lineage: Eukaryota > Metazoa > Chordata > Mammalia > Carnivora > Mustelidae > Meles > Meles meles. The sequence goes on along the minus strand of NC_060077.1, from coordinate 30,067,029 downwards.
CATATGTGTCACACCCAACCTATCAGCAGACGCAGAGGCTCCCCATTCCAGGTATGTTGAGTACCAACCACCTCCCAACACCATCTTCTCCCCCTGAATATCATGGTGACCTCCTGACAGGTCACCTCACGGGCAGGCCGCTTGCTCCTGACCCTTCTGCAGCAGCTCAAGGGGTTATGTCCAACCTACCCCAGATCCACCCCCACAAACACCCCGAGAGACACTGCTCCCTCTCTCCGACAAGAAGCAGGGTCTTCGCAATGACCCACGAGGTCTGACGCCATCTGAGCCATTCTGGCCCTGGGGTCAGCCAGTGCAGCCTCGCTGGTCACCGCGTGGGCCACTTGCTCTGCCTCCGGACACCAGCACAGCTCCCCTCACTCCACTCCAGCTTCTGGGTCTTTGCTTAGTCAGCCTGTCCCCGAGCGTGCTGAACTTGGTGAATCGATGCCATCTGGCTCTTCCCTGCCTCTGCTATCCTGGCTCGACTTGGCCACGGATTTCGGATTTCGCCTGTTGCCTTTGCTTTGTCCCCTGGCTTGGGGAACAGCCCCTGACATTTTAAGAGGTACCCAACAAGTCCTGGTTAAATAAATGTATTCCAAGGGCCCCTAAGGTGCTAAGCCTGTAAGATGCCAGTGAATTTCATTTCTACCCATTCAGAGGTTCCCAAGGGATATAGGAATTCAAAGACTCTGTAGGTTGGAGAGGACTCTAAGGGGGCCGGGCTATCCGCAGGGCCCTGCCTACCGCCCAGGGCTGAGGGGCAGAACCTGCAGTTGGAGATGGGATCTATTAAGCCAACAGCCAGAACTTTTTGCTTCCAACCTCCTAGCCTGCAATCCGTTTGAGTCCTTGGGAGCAGCACCCCCTGGTGGCCACTGGCTTCCCCGCAGCTGCATGGGAAAACTACGGGCCTCTTCTCTGCATAAGACTTTGTTAAAAAAGACAGACTGTTGTCTCTCAAGAGCTAACCCCACAAATGAACGAACAAATGAATGACTTGGATGCCTTTGAAAAACACAAGGTTTCAACAGCCCGGGTCCAATTTTGGCCTCAGCACCACCCAGCTGTGTGACCTCAGTTGGTTTGCACTACCTCTCTGGACCTGTAAAATGAGAATCAACACAGCACTTTCCTGGATTCCCAAGCATACAAGGGAGGATTCAAGGGGCTCACTGGCGAAAAGAGCTGAGCAAAGTGCTGGCCCCAGTGACGCCCGGTATGTGCTAGCTGTTGAAATACTTATTCTCTACTAACACTGGGTGACTATGTAGGGACCTGACCCGAAAATAACTGAAGCTCCACCTCTTTTTCCCTCCATGATGATGGTCTTGACTGTTCATTACGGGAGGGTGTTGTGGGGCCAGGAAGGGATGGGTACAGTGGGCATCAGCCCAACCAGAGATGTCCCCAGCCCCAGAGGCCCATGCCTTCCCCAGCAGCTCAGCCCAGCTCTGCACCCACACCCTGACTTTGCACCTCACCTTCCTGTGACTGCTCCGAGCTATTGAACATGCTGTCAAAGGCCGCCCCCGGGGCCACCTCGCGGGCATTGATGATCTCAACTTTTCCTGGAAGGAGAAGCAGGCGGGCAATCCAGACCCACACCAACCCTCCTCACCCAAGGGTGTGAGCCCAGGGGCCGCCCAGCCCTGCCTGCCCCCAGCCCAAGTCCAGCCTGAGCTAGACAGCCACTACCATTCACCACCCCCACCCTGCTCCCTGGGGGCACTCACGTGTGGTGCTGTTGTAGATGGTGAGGAACAGGCCGCCCCCGATGCCCATGCTGTGGACATTCATGAGCCCCACGCACAGGAGGGCCGCGATGGCAGCGTCCACCGCTGAGCCGCCTTCCCTCAGCACGTCCCTATCCACGGCACATGGGGGGCAGTGAGCACCTGTGGGCTCCCCGAACCCCCAATACGGGCACCTGCCACCCACCTCCACCCTGTCAGGCCACCCTGCCCAAAGCAGGAGGGAAGAAGAGCCCCCAGTTCTGGGACTTTGCATAGAACTCTCAAGCCAATGGGCCTGTATGGTCTTCCTTTTCAAGCAAAGAGATGAACATGCATTTTATAATAGAAAGAAAATGGGAAAATTGTTACTTTTATTGGTAACTTTTTTTTCCTGTTTAAGTCTTTGAGTGGGAACTGATCTTTATAGATAATATGAGACAGGTGTCAAAAACAGCATAAAACAACAGTTGATCCAAAGAGATGGAGATTCTTAGTTCTGAGAAAATGGGGCTCAGCTAGGCCCTGGGAAACCCACACCCTGCTCTTGGAGTCAGTGTCCCCTTCTGCCCTGACCAGAGGCTGCTGAGAAGTTCCAAGGAAAGGACACGCAGTTCCGTGTGAATCAGGCACCCCTTGTCCAGGTAGCTCAGGGACAGGTGGGGAAACTTCGTCTCAGAGGGATGAGGGTCTGGGCCAGATCCACTTGCAGTGGTCCTCTTGGGTTCCCATGCCCTGTCTGCTCACCTCCCGATCTCCGAGCAATGCTTGGCGTCAGCAGCCACGGCCGCCCTGGGGTAGACATGGTTGTGTGTCTTGGAGGCTGAGGGCAGCCAAACGCACAGGCCAATGATGAGGAAGAGCACGAGGACCACGGCCACCAGGAGCAGATACATATACTTCCTCTTCATGGCTCTGCAGGCCCTGGTTGGGGTGGGAGGTGGAGGTTAACAGAGTCAGGGGCCTACCACTGGCCTGCCTCTGGACACATCCTGACCCTCACCTTCACAGGGCACAGGCCAAGATCAAGCCTCAGAAACACATCCCTGTGTCTTCTTCCAGCCCCCAGACCTTTGCTCATGCCATTCCCTCCACCAGAATCTCCTGACCCCATCTGTGCTCTCCCAAATCTCCCTGCTTATCCTCAGGGCCGCATTCCAGTAAGGACCCCATGTCCAACAGAACCCTCTTCTGGAAGCCCCCAGATTCCATGTGACCCTGCTTCTACACAGCCTCATCTATCCCCCAAAGTGGGAGCCATGGCCAAGTGTGGACGTCCAGGAGGGGCAAGCCTGGCCTGATTCCTTCTGTGACCCCCACCTCAGCCCAGAGCCAGTACCATCCATGGGCCCTCCCAGGGTCCTGCCACAGACTGTGGGGTTCAGAGAGAGGACCTCCATGGTCTCCTCCTGCAATCGTTAGCTGAGGGCCACAGGGTAGGGGCCTACCTTTCTCAGGGGATGGGAGCCCCACGCCTTGCCCGCAGAGGTGGCTGTAAAAATGGGGCAGTGGGGGCGGGGTTAGCTGAAGCAGCTGATGAGATAGTGGGGGTCTCCCTCACACACGGCAGGTGCCCGTGGCCACAGGATCTGCTCCAGAGAGACACCGCAACCCCGTAGCCTCCTGGTTTTCCTGAAAACTGAGATAGCATACCTGAAACACCCTGAGTCGGTTCCCCAACCCCGGGAGCTCTGTGAGGTTCCTCTGCCTCCAGATGAACTCTAGGGTTGAAGAGGAGGCTGTCAACTGCTCTCACGTTTGTGGGAGATCTCCAGGCACAGCCGAGAGAGGGTTTGCCCAGAGCCGGGCCCGGGTTCAGTGGTGTGAGTGTCATATGACAAAGTGGTGAAGCCCACGTGTGCCTGGCCAAGGGGATGGGGCGAGCAGGCTGGAGAGCAAGCTCAGCCCATCTGAGTCTTGCCCCCTCTGATGTGGGGCCCTGGGCACGTCACTGACCACCTGTCCCGTACGAATGACTGAGGCATCCTGCAGGGGGATGTTGTAGAGGTTAAGTGACTTGGAAAGGGTGGGGTGCTCGGGGAGTATTGGCTGTAATTGTCATTGGCTACCAGAGTGATGCCCTGGAGGCCTGGGGGGGGGGGGGGGGGAGTCGGCGAGGAGGGTTTGTGGGCAGAAGGAAGCTGGTCTGCCTCCTGCTCACTGTTTCCCTGTTGGCTCCTTTCCCCATGGTGCAGGGAGAGACAGGGCGAGCTTTTGGGTCCCTGGGGTGTTGGCAGCAGTCAAGGGGTGTGACCCCCGCAAGGAGGGACAGTTGTGGTTACAGGTGCAATCTCAGTTACCTCCGGGAGGCGGGGTGGTGTCTGCCGACAAACCCCAGGCTGGGACTCCTCTGGTTCGCTCTGTCTCTATTCAGAGGGCCTGAGCTCCAGGGCCAGAAGTGGTGTCCCAGAAACGGTCTAGGAATGGAGTCTCACCCCACGTCAGGGACATCCAGAAGCTAGCCATCACGGAAGGGCTTTCCCCTCCCAGGCTCAGCGGGCAGCCACAAAGCAGACACTACCCTACAGCCCCAGCAGGATTCTAGCTGGCCTCTTCTCTCCACTTTGACTGAATCCTTTCTGGTGGGACTTCTGCAAAGCCACCTCCCCATACTCCCTACCATCAGGGTCACCTGCTCCTTCGTCCTCCAAAAAGCAGAAGGCTCTCTCCAAAGTGCCAACCAGAGCCTTCCCCTGCCACTATTCCAGGGGACAGTCTATGCCCTCTGCCCCCCGGCAGGCCTAATAGGCTTCGGAGCACACCCCAGGGTGGCTGGAGCAGGGTTAAGGATTTCTGGTAGAAACAGCTGTGCTGGAGGTCCAAGGGGCCTTAGGAGCTGGGCCAGGAACACAGAACTTCCCCATCACATGTGATGGGGGTGGGGTAGGAAAGGCCAGTGACCCCCTTCCCAGCATGGGCACAGCCACACCTGCCAAAGAGGCCCTCCAGTCCCATCCACTAGGCACCTTGCGGGCATTGCCTCATTTCTCCTGGCCATGGGGCTATGAGCCAAGATCCCCCTTCAGGGCCCTCCTTTCTCCCCTCCGGCCTCGTAGTGTCCAGCTATGACTTCCTGTGGTCTATACTCCAGTCTCTTCTGTCTGTCCATCTCTGTCAATCCATCCATCCACTCAAGGGCTCAAGTGGGCTTCTGGAGGGACAGGGGACACCCAGCAAGGCTCAAACTGCCGGGGAGTATGGTTAGGGGTGGACAGCACTGACCCCCAACCTCTGCTTCCTGGGCAGGACAACAGGGAGGCCTAGCCAAGCCCCGCAGGCAGATGTCTCCTGCCCTGCGGAAGACACCCTGCGGGGGACTGGGCTTCCGTTTCCCACCCCCCTCCCACATCCCACATTTTTTCTCAAAGCCTTACTAAAATAACGTCCAAGCCCAGAGGCATGGCTCTCACCCAAGTTGGTGTCAGGAGGGGAAACTGAGGCCAGGCACAGTGCTTGGCCTCAAACCCCCACCCCACTCCTCATGACCCTAATGGGCTTACCTGAGGCCTGGGATTGGCAGGGGCCCAAGAAAACTCCCTGTTCCTCAGAAGAAGCTCTGGGCTGGGACACAGCCAGATTTGTCTGCCTGGGAAAGTCTGGGCCACAGCTCCAGCTGGGCCCCCCCACTGCCAGGAGTGGCCCAGAGCCACGCCTGCAGCCCCTGGACTGAGCCAGGGGCCTCTGGACTAGACTGGGATCTGGGGGAGGGTACCTCCAAGGAGGAGCAGGGACAGGAAAGGGGTAAGAGAGGGCCAAGGAACTCTCTTGCTCACCTAGTCCCCGAGGGGGCAAGCGGCTTGCCGGGGGACACCCAGCAACCCCATGGGGCAGTTGAAGGTGTCTGAGTAGGGTGGAGAATAGACTGTCCTCTAAAAGATCAAGTCTGGCAGGGAGGACAGCCCCAGAATCTGACGTCATGGCAGCAGGGAGGCGCAGTGATTGGGCCTGTCCCTAAGTGACTAAAGTTCACACAGTCCTGGGAGGGCCCTGGGCAGGAGATAGGAGGTGCTATGACAGCAGGGACTCTTGGGGTCCCCATGACAACGGCAGGGGGTGAGGAGTGTGGCTCCAGCCAGGAAGGAGAGGTGTGGTGACAGAGGCAGAGGGTTCCCCTGCTCTCTTGGATTTGGTTCCCCCCAAAGGGCAAATCCACTGGCAAGCGCCCCGTCAGCAAGCCCTGGGCTGGGTACCCCCCTGGCTCATTCTGTCCCTGTTCAGAGCTCCTGAACTCCAAGGCCAAACACAATGGCCTTGAACCAGGACCTGAGAGCCCTTACCACACTGCTCAGGCAGATGCCAATGGTGCCTTCCTGGAACACAGCCTGAGGCCTTGAGTCCAGACCAGTTCCACTGGCTGTGCAGGAATGTTAGTGCCTCAGGCCCAAGAAACCACCTGAGCAGCATGGAAAGGCAGGGCCCAGAGAGGGCCAGAGCTGGTGCAAATTACAGCCAGCAGTACACACCTGGCCAGCCCATATCTGCCCTCAAGGTGCTCTGTGTCCCTGACCAGCACAACAATGAGATCTTGAGCCAGGAACAGATACGTACCCAGCCCAGGGGACCTTGGACTCTGCTTCCCATGCCCCATTGGCTTCCACTTGCCAAGAATAAGGGTGAACCACTCCTCAAGTCATGACTCCTTCCCTGGCCCCCCACCTGGTGCATCTAGGCTGCCTGGGAGCCCCCTAGCCTCCATCTAGAATGTCTAATCCATGACCATCCTGCAAGGCTGCGCCAGCTGATAAGCAGGAAGAGAGACAGAGGCTGACCAGGTAACAGCTGCCCACACTGAGTCACAAGAGCACCTGGGTTGCTCAGTGTGTTGAAGCCTCTGCCTTCAGCTCAGGTCATGATCCCAGGGTCCTGGGATAAAGCCCCGCATTGGGCTGTCTGCTCGGCAGGGAGCCTGCTTCCCTTCATCTCTCTCTGCCTGCCTCTCTGCCTACTTATGATCTCTGTCTGTCAAATAAAAAAATCTTAAAAAAAAAAAAAAAAAAGACAAGTCTTGTCCTCTCACCTCATGCCCTTGAGCAAGGTCTGGGATGAAATCCACAGAAAAATGCATTCCTATGGAAATCCTCCATGGCCCCAGGATGGGGGCGCCATGACTAAGCTTTTTTCCTGGACATTACCTGCAGACCAGGGCAAGATCCAGGGACCAAGGCCCATGACCCCGTCCCTGAGGACTAGATGCCAGCCAGGATGTCAGGGGATTTGCACAGTAGGGCAGTCGGCTAGGAGGGGTCTATAGTGGAGAGACACGGGGCTCTGTCCCTCGCCTGAGCCTGCTCAGCAATTTCCACCCGCCTGGGAAGGCATAAGACAAGGCAGTATCTGCTGCAGCAGGAGGGTAGGAAGAATGTGTGTGGGGAGGGGGGGTGCGCGCCTGGGTGGCTCAGTGGGTTAAGTGTCTGCCTTCAGCTCAGGTCATGATCCCAGGGTCCTGGGATGGAGCCCCACATCCAGCTCCCTGCTCGGCAGAAAGCCTTCTTCTCCCTCTCCCAGTCCCCCTGCTTCTGTTCCCTCTCTCGCTGTGTCTCTCTCTGTCAAATAATAAATAAAATCTTTAAAAAAAAAAAAAAAAAGAATGTGTTAGTGGGCAAAGGGTGGCCTAAACCCCACAGGTGATCCCAACAGGAAACTCCTGACCTGGGGCAAGATGGGGGGATGGGGGCGGTGGAGAGCTGCCTGGGGGCACAGACAGAAGCCTAGCAGTAGCTGCAGGTTCCAGGGAGGGGAGTCAGGAGGAAAGGAGTCTCATTAAAGGCTGTGCCAACGAGGGCTGTTGGGGGCGCCCAGGTGGCTCACTCGGTTTAAGCATCTGACTGACTTCAGCTCGGGTCATGATCTTCAGGTGCTGTGATACAGAGCCTGCATTGGGTTCCCGTGCTCAGCAGGGAGTCTGCTTGTCCCTCAGCTCTCACCCAACCCTGCCCGTTTTCTCGAGCTCTCTCAAATGAATAAATAAAAATCCAAAAAAAAACCGAAAACAAAAAACCCAAAGGCATGATTTACAGAACAAAGAACCTTCCTCACATGTTGAGTGTGTCCCATTCTCTTCTTGTCAGCTCCCCACCAAAAGCCCTATACACTGACAGAAGAGACCTGAGGGGTGTCGTCTGGGGAAACCATGTCACCCTTGAAAACGCTGCAGGCGCTGGCCTGAAAAGCCTCCTCCACACCCCATAGTTCCTGACTGAGGCACGTAAGATAGTAAGCTCCCCGTCCCCAGTAAGGTACAAGCCTCGTCCACCAGAGATACTGACTTTATCACACACACACACACACACACACACACACACACACACAGGCACTGAATCTAGGCTGAGTGGAGTAGCTTGCTCATGGAAATCTCAGAGGAAGACTGAAGTTTCTCTGTTAATCCTCCAACCCAGCTTGACGACTGTGTCCCCACAACCTCCGAGCTCCAGGGGTGAAACTGGGGCACAACCCCAGACCCATTCACAAATAGGAAGCCAAGGGTTAGGTTGAAGCAGCTCATGCAAAATCAGCTGGCCCCAGGTGGGGGGAGGCGCCTGGACCAGCAGGTGGGCCCAGAACCCACACTGGAGTCACCCTCCCGCCCCCCCCACCCCAGACCTGAGAACATACAGCTCTCAGCAGCTTCCTGGGCCACACCCCTCAAGGGGAAGCTTACCACACTACCCAAAGCCCAGGTTGGGATCTGTCTCCCTCACAGCCCACCCTGGTGGCATAAGGTTGAGAATTAGAAAAAGCTCCTTCTCCGGTGCATGATAGCCATCAAACCGGATACCTGTCAAAACAGCTATACACATCTGCAATGACCAGGTGGTGGGTGCCCCCTAGAGTTGTGCAATGACCCCTTGCACAACTGAACCTGCCCCACACCCCCTCACAGCCACAAACCAGAGCCCCGGGTAGGGCCAAGCGTGGCCGGAGGAGAGAGTTCCCATCACAGCTCCCTCTCTCCAGATCTTCCTGGATCTCAGTTTCTCGGTGCTGCATTCCTCTCTCTTAATTCCAAAAGTCCACTTCCGGGGTGTTGTGCCTTCTTCAAAGGCTTCCTTAGAGAAGTCCAGCAGCTCTACACAGCCCTCCTCTACCCAGCCCACACCTGTGGCACAGTGAGCCACAAAGCCGGGACAGGCAGCCTCGAGTCCTCTTACCAGACAAAAAAGCAGAGGCCCCCTAGCCTAGAGCCAGTCAGACAAATTCCTGTGCAACCCCTTTGCAGGATCCACTCACACCAGCCTCAACCCCTTCACCCTGAAGTTCAGCTCACCCCCATTACTCAGGTGCATAAAACTGAGGCTAGAGAGGTAGAGGCCAGCACATGGCAGAGCTGGAAATGGAACCCACGCTTCTAGATGCTTCCAGGAGGCCCTAAGCCTGAGCTACCCCAACCTACAATGTCCAGTAGCTCAGAAAGGACAAGCTGTCCTTTGGGGTCCCAGAGCCCTGAGACACCCTCAGAAGCCCCTAGCTCCCAGCTCACCTGGCTCCAGGGCTGGTCCTTCTGCTGCTCTCCAGCAGGGAGAGGAGAGGGAGTCCCTGGTGCCCAGCTGTTACCCAACTCCTCCCCTCCCTCTCCCTGCCGGCTTGGGTGGAGGGAGGCTTTAAAGGCACAGGAACCTTTCCAGGTGGGAACTAGGCTGGCTCCCAGTCCTGTCCCTGGGGCTGTGTGACCTGGGTCAGCTGCTGGCTTCTTTGAGTCCAGTAAGGTCCCTAACACTGAATGAGAGACCTGAGCTTGGGAGGCCTCGGTGAGGCTGAGTAAGACCAGGTTTCAGGCAGAGGCAGGTCAGGCCAAAGGTCCCCTGGAAGGAGGTGGGCTCCCCCCAACTTACGCTGTCTGGACAGGGGTCACACATTGTTGGTGTGCGAACAGATACCTGCACCATTGGGGCTGGGAGTGTAAGCATCTGAGGCCCCAGCAGGCTGAGGAGCCTAAGATTCTCCTGACTCTGTAGTAGGAAATGCTCCTCCAGACATGCTCTCCCCTGACCCTCAGGGCTGCAGGTGGAGTGTCTAGGGGCTGTCACTCCAAGCACCCTGGTCACCTGGACTGAAGGGAATCACATGACCCAGGGGAGCCTTTCCTCATCCCCTAAATTTGTTGGGTGGTGAGCAGGAAGGCTGAGGGAAGACTCAGGGTAAGGGTAGGAGATGGAGTTGTCTGCTCAGGCCCCTACCAGCTCTGGCCCATCAAATAAGACAGGGTGGGTGCCCCCACAGGACTGGCAGGCCCAAGACTACCTGTGTCTCTGAGACCCACTTATGGCTTGCTGCCCGCCAGATTGGCCACCCTTAGCACGACCGGGGCTTAAACTCCTCCTTTCATTCATTCCCTCATCTAAGCCTTGTCTATACAGATGCTTTTCTCAGGAGCCCCCAGCAGGATTGGAGATGGGCTTAGCATGGTCAGCTAGAGAGGAGGAGGCCCCCGGGACCCTGGAGGAGAGGCAGACACCATGTCGGGGGCCTTAGGAATCCGGCAGAGCTGGGATTGGGTTGGGTAGGACATGCCCAACGGAGGAAACCTGAAGGCTGGCGCTGGAGGCAAGGCTGGGAGTACTGAGGGCACAAGGGAAACTCTTGACCTCCCTGGGCCCTTCCTGAGACCTGAGGTGTCAATGCTAATAAGGGAAGTGGCTGAGCTCAGACCCTGAAGGCCAGGCCAATGGGTCTAGACTTTGAGAGGCCCAGAAGGCTGGTGAATGTATCACCTGGGCTGGGTAACCCATTAACCCCAGCTCACTCATTAAGACCCTGGTGGATGACCAGACGATAACGGCTGTGGGAAGAAGGGAGTGCGGAGGGCTGTGGACTGCTGAGATGGGCTCTCCGTGTCCTTGTTCCCTGAAGAGTTTCTTGGGCGAGGCTGGCCTCCAGCCAGGGATAACTGCCAAGGCTGCATGAGGGGTGCCTCCCATCATCCGGATGCCTTTTATCTCCTAATCACCCCTACTTGTGCAGGCATCAGCAACCTAGCATGCCCTATGGCCCTTGGTCAGACAGAAGGGGCTGGGGGACTGGGCACCTGGTCCACCTCCTCTGAGAAATGAGGAACAAAGGTGGCCTCCGAGGCCCTTCCTGCTCTGATGGTCTTGGGTTTGCCCCAGCTCTGTGTCTGCGAAAACAAGGCATTGGTGGGGCAAGAAGGGTGCTCAAGGGAAACCACAGCCTGGGAGAGAAAGAAACTTACCCAAGGCTGCAAGGTAGGACAGTGAGTGACCCATGGAAAAGGGAACGCCCTGTAAACCACTTCCTGAAAGTAGAACCTCACTGCAGCTTCCACCGCGCCCCACCCTGCTGTCAGGTCCTGGGAGGGGCTGGGCCTGAGCCTCGAGAAGTGCCAGGTGGGCCTCAGGCCCTGGTTGGGCCACCCCTGGTAGGTAGAGACACCACCTCCCAAAATGCAGTCAGGAGGCTCACCGTGCGTGAGCCTGAGCCAGGAGGGAGGTCCGGTCCCTCCAGAACTGCTGGGACAGGATCTCAGGGCCCACTGGGAGCCAGGACACCTGATGTTACCCCAGACCTTTAGTGTCCCACGGTATATGCACCAAGGAGACATTTAGTAAACTGGCCGAACAGGAGTGACTTTGATGCCCAACATCACAGCATCTTAGTCAACTTTAAGATCACAGAGTCTCAAATGTTTGGTCTCTGGTATCCTATCTCCAACACCCCAGAAAGGTTAGCTTGCATACCTTCCCTGACAGGGACCTCAGCATCTTCAAATTTTTTTTTTTTTTTTTTAAAGATTTTATTTATTTATTTGACAGATAGAGATCACAAGTAGGGAGAGAGGCAGGCAGAGAGAGAGGAGGAAGCAGGCTCCCTGCCAAGCAGAGAGCCCGATGCGGGGCTCGATCCCAGGACTCTAGGATCATGACCTGAGCGAAAGGCAGAGGCTTTAACCCACTGAGCCACCCAGGCGCCCCGGCCTCAGCATCTTCAAAGACGGCAAGACTGATTGGTCGGCAAGTTCTTCCCAAGGTCAAGCCCCAGTTTGCCTTCTTGGAAGGCTTCTGCGGTTGTGAAAGTCGGCATGCTGTAGATGGGCCTGACCTCACTTCCTGCCCACTGAAGCCACAAGCAGAGGACCAGGGGCCAGCCCAGACCCTGTTGCCACCCGGCCACAGCCTCTCACAGCCACGCAGACCACACTGACGGGATGGAAGGAAGACAGCTCAGTAAAGAGGCTGGTGTTGCCCAGTGGTAGCCAGGAGGCAGAGCCCCTAGAGCCTGGCTGACACCCCCTGGCCCCATGGGCTTATTCACCATTTCAACATCTACCTTTGATGTAGGGATGTAGGCTGGAGCCCTGCCAATGTGTGGGCCTCGGCAGATGTCAGCACGTTAATACGTGGGAATGTCTGGCGACTCGGCCAGTCTGGCACCTGGTGGGCCAAGCCCAACTCCCAAACCCAAAGGCAGGAGAGCAGCACAGCCAAGGGCATGCGCTCTCGGGTCCCTAGGTTCAAAGGCAACCCTGCCACCCAAGGCCCAGTGTCTCCTCTTCTTGCCCTCAATTTTCAGTCTGGGGAGCAGAAATCATTAAAATAATTGGGGGCACCTAGGTGGTCCAGTCAGTTCAGTGTCTGCCTTTGGCTCAGGTTGTGATCCTGGGATCCCAGGATCAAGCCCCACCATAGCCCAGCTCCCTGCTCAGAGGGGTGTCTGCTTCTCTCTCTCCCTCTGCTCCTCCCTGCTCAAACCCCCACTGTTCATGCTCGCTCTCTCTTTCTCTCTCTCTCCAATAAATAAATAAAATCTTTGAAAAAATAAAGTAAAATAATTGTTGGGTGGATTAGCACCCCCTACCTGCATGGTTCCCACGCCCAGGCCAGCGGTCCCCTCTGTCCTTGCCTGATGAACGAACGTCTCAGGGCTCAGAGGCAAAAAGTGCCCCCTCCTCCCGGCTGCCCTGCCCTCTCTGCCCACAGCACCCGTGCAGGTAGCATTTATCATATCACCTCATAATTATCTGTGGGTCTGGGAGCTCCAGTGGGTGGAGGAGCAAGGCTGAGCCTCTCCCACCCCAGCCCCCATCCCAGGGCCGGGCATGATCTGGTCCTGGAGAGGCGTCATGGGGCGGCGTCACTGACTGGAGCCTGTCCATCCACGCCTCTCCCGCCCCCACCCCAGACCCTCCACCAGGGGTAAGTGGACCCATGTTACTCCTAATGCCAAACCCAACACTTCCCTTGCACGCCTTGTTGGCCCTCTGCATCCCTTGCCCCCACCCCCGCCCCCTCATTCCTCGGCCTCCTGCACCGCTTCAAGCTGAACTCAGTTACTCTCTGAGTCTTGCTTGCAACATTTTGCGGGCTGCTGTTTCAGACGCCTCAGGTCAGCATGCCTGCCTAAACCTGAGCTAAGGAATAACACTCCCATACCTCCCCCCATCCAGCCTAGCCTCAGGACCCATCCCCAACCTCACTGGAGTGGTCCGGCAGCCTTCCATCTACCCTCCTGGCCACTTCCGACCCCAGGTCCCCTCCCCTGGTAACTCCTCCTCTGGGTCCACAGCCACCGTTTCCCAGCTTCCCGCCGTAGCCCCTGCTGAGCCTGCATATCTGAGCACTTCCTCTCTCCCTAAAAACCCTTCAAAGGCCTTCTTTGCCCTCTAGATAAATTCCTGCTTTGCTAGGGCCCCACCCCTTCCTCTGGGAGGTTCATCCCAGGCTCTCTGCTGGGACCTCAAGCTGGCACTCTTCCTTCAGACCCCAGCCTCAATGCAACTGTAAGGGCCTATTTAGCCAGAGCAGCTCCATCCTGACCCTGCCCCACCCCCCCACCTCAGGGGACTTACTTAAAAACAAGTCCTGGAAACCAGTCCCAGGTAACAAAGTCCAAATACAAGGGTGGGTCAGGCCAGGTGGAGGTACCCAATCGGTGGGGGCGCATACTGTCTCCTAGCTACCAAGGAGTATGGGCCAGCCCTTTGGGTGTCCTTTGGGTGCCAATTCTGACCAAGGTGATAGGCTGGTTCAAATATCTACTTTGGGTTCATGGTAATTCAATTGGTCACTTATGTGTGACCTAGCAGGACTGTGCTGCTTTTTCTGTGTTACAATCTCATTGGTCACCTGTGCGTGTCAAGGCCCAATCACATGGCCTTTGCCCTTAAAAGCTAGTCTGTAAAGAAGAGAGGGGTCCCCTCTTTGCAAGAGACAGCCCTGGCCGATCAGTTTGATTCTCGATGCTTGGCGCGAAATAAAGCTTTGCTTGGCCTTTGCTTTGTATCAGTCTCGCTCCTTTGACCGTGGACCCAACACAACCTCCTCCGGGAGTCCTCCCCTACCTCCTGGTCAGGTGTCTTCCTCAACTCCTGTAAGGGCCCCCAACACAGCTCCCCACCCCTGTGGAGTAGCTGTTAGTTTGACTTCCTGTATCTTAGGCTCCTCAGTATCCACAGGGCCCAATGGTCATCACTGAGTGGGCCAATGAAGGCTGTGGGGCAGCTGGGCAGACTCAGTACAAAGCTATAGAAAATCAATCTGTGAAAACACTACTGTGTGCTGGACTCTTTCTTTGTTGTGGCTAATCCTACAATAAAATGTCGGACGGGCATCCTATTTTCCCCGTGTTACAGGTGAGGAAACTCAAGTTTGCAGAAGCTACCACAGTGAACGGAACAGCATCCCCCCAAATTCATTACCATCTGGGAGCTCTGAATGTGACCTTGTCTAGAAATAGTCTTTGACGTGTCATTAGCGTGGGCCCTAAATAGGATAACCAGTGTTCTTATAAGAATAGGGCGCCTGGGTGGTTCATTTGGTTAAGTGGCAAGCCCCACGATGGGTGTAGAGATTACTAGATGGGTGTAGAGATTACTTTAAAAAAGGGGGTGGGCACCTGGTTGGCTCAGTGGGTTAAGCATATGACTTCAGCTCTGGTCATGACCCTGGGGTCCTGGGATTGAGCCTCATGTCAGGCTCCCTGCTGAGCAGGGAGCCTGCTTCTCCCTCTCCTGATACAGGAAACAAAGGCAGAAGAAAAATTATTACATTTCCTTACAACCTGTAGCCCATTGACAAGTCCTTGAAACAGGCAGAGTGACATTCCTCTAGGGACTCAACTGCCTCAATGTTAATACTTCGCTAAGGGCAAAAAGCAGTCCTACCCTCACCACCCCCCAACCCCACCACCAGGATCCTGTAAGTCTACTTTAACGCACAAAAGTTCTTTTCAAAAATTCCTTTAGCTCTAAAACCCCCAAAATATGTTTTGGCAATCGTCCCCGAAGCATATGGTCCACGGATACACTTCTGAAGGGTCTATGGGTCTATTCAAACTAAGGTTAATAAATGACCTTTTCCCAACAATAGCCAGCCCCCTCAAGGTCCTGGAAACCTTGCTTCCAAAATTCCTTAGAGACTTAGGCTCTCCCTAACCCCCTCCCAACTTGAAAGTCTATAATGGGCCACTCCTCATGACCCCGGTGCAGCTCTTTCTGCCCACAGGTCCTGTCCCTGTGTTTTAATAACACTATCTTTTAGCACCAAAGATGTCTCAAGAATTCTTTCTTGGCCATCGGCTCTGAACCCTAACATCGTCTTTCTTACATCATCTCCTTCTGACCCTCCACCCTGCTCCTTCCTGCTCATGCTCGGGTAGCCCTCTCTCTCAAATGAGTAAATAAAATCTTTTAAAAGGGGGAGGGGGAAGCCATGTGAAGAGGGGCACCTGGGTGGTGCAGGTGATTAAGCATCCAACTCCTGGTTTTAGCTGGGTGGTGAGCTCCAGATCATAGGATCAGACCAGCTGGGCTCTGGGCTCTGGTGAGTCTGCTTGAGGCTCTCTCTCCCTCTCCCTCTGTGTCTCCCTCCTCTCTCTCTCTCACTCTCTCTCAAAGAAATAAAATTTTTTTTAAAGAGAGAGAGAGGGCCACCTGGGTGGCTCAGTTGGTTGAGCGACTGCCTTCGGCTCAGGTCATGATCCTGGAGTCCCGGGATCGAGTCCCCCATCGGACTCCCTACTCAACAGGGAGTCTGCTTCTCCTGCTGACCTCTCTCCACTCAGGCTTTCTCTCGCTCATTCTCTCTCTCTCAAATAAGTAAATAAAATCTTTTTTAAAAAATAAAAAATAAAATAAGAGAGATTTATTTATTTATTTGAGAGAGAGAAAGCACAAGCAGGGGGAGTGGGAGAGGGAGAAGCAGGCTCCCCGCTGAGCAGGGAGCCCGATTCGGGGCTCCATCCCAGGACCCTGGGATCATGACCTGAGCCAAAGGCAGCTAAGCTGAAGGAGCTTAACTGACTGAGCCACCCAGGCGACCCTAAATGAATAAATCTTAAATAAATAAATAAGGAAGTCCATTTTAGGAGAGACACACAGGCGCAGGTAAGAAAACCAGGTGACAAACGGAGGCCCAGGTGGTAGTGATGGAGATGGACACCAAGGAATGCCAAGGATGCCAGTCACTGCCGGAAGCTAGGAAAAAGCAAAGGAAGATTCTTCCCTAGAGCCCTCAGAAGCACTGCAGCCCCTGCCAACCCCTTGATTTCCAACTTCTAGTCTCCAGAGCTGTGAGGGAATATGTTTCTTGCTTTAGGCCACTAAGTTTGCGATCATTTGTTACAACAGCCACAGAAAACTAGTAACAGCCACCTACTTTGCTTATGTTTGTCTATCCTAAAAAGGACAGGTACAGAGGATTCTGTACCTGTCCTGAGCCTCTACCTGTGTCCCCCTCCCTCCACCATGGGGATTCCTGGCCCCGCAGCAGGCTTACAACACGTCCCTATAGAGTCAGCTCCAAGAGAAACTGTTTCCATCGAGGGTCTGTCTGCTTCTTTCTTCCTGGTGAGTTCCCAAACCATCCTTCCTCCTTCTTTGGCATTGCTGCCAGAAGGCTTGTTGTCACCTGGCTACTTGCTGAGGTACCTTAAACTTGCAGGTACCAGGGCTTAGACTGCCCGCTGAGCAGATGGAGGAGAGGCCCAAAGCCCGAGGCAGGTCCGGTTCCAGCCATATCCCTTCTCCCCTTCTGCTGGGTCATCTGGACCATGGCTCCCTGTTACTCCAGCTGGGCCACCACGTGGGGTGGGCAAGAGTGTGGGAAGCCAAAGATGTGACTGGTGCTGCTCCTTGTCTCCCCGCAGGCCCCACTCGGGGCCCAGGATGCCCCCAGGAAGGCCTGGGGTCTGGCTGTGTCCCTCCCACCTGAGTCTCTGGCTCCCCAACTCCACGCCTCACGGGTTGCCCCAGGGACCTCCATATCAGCCCTAGTGGCTGGGAGGGTGATCAGAGCACACTCCCGCCCCCACCCTTGACCCCCCCCCCAACCAATGGGGTCTCCACAAACAGACACCTACTGAGTAAGGCAATTCCAGGGAGGGAGGCCAGTGGCCTTTACTTAAATATACATGGAGACTAGTAAGGGGAGATGCCGCCCCCCCCACCACGCCTGAGGGCACAGCTCTGTCTCGGGGGGCCTCCTGCCCAATTCAGTTTTGTCCAGAAACACTCCCTAAGAGCCAACTTAACCTAACCACTCCCAAAGGAGGCAGAAGGAGGCCCATCCAGGGATCCAGGCCCAGACGCCACCTCCTTCTTTTTCTGGGAAAATGTCCTCCAGGAATCTCTCAGCCAAGAACACAGAGAGTGGGGTGGGACCTCAGCGGTGGGGCTGGGGGGCAGTTCTCTGCTTTCCACGGGACTCCAACTCTGAGCACCCCCGCCTGCCACTGGCTGGGTTGCCCCCTCCCTCCCCACCCCCCCACACCCCCACCTCGGCTTTCTCATGTTTGAGGGGACAATGTCCAGGCCTGGCTCGGCCTCTGGAAGGATGTGGTCAGGATTTGGGAGACATCCCAGCTCTGGGTCCAGCCCTGAGGATGTAGAGGGAGGGATTTCTTACCAGGCTGCCAGCTCTAGACCGGGGTCTCAGTGGTCCCTGGGGCAAGTGGCTGCTGCTTAAGTCTCTGGTCCCGTCACCACCACGTCAGGTCAGCAAAAGCGCCTGGGCCCTGGAGGAAGGCAGGCCAAGCGGTCATGCAGGTTTGCCAGGAAGGAAACCTGTGGTGCCAAGGTGGCCCCAGGACAATGCTGACTGCGGAGGAGGGTAGTGGAGGCTGCTGGGTCCAGCTGGCAGATGGCAGGGGAGAAGGGGGCCCAGGATAGAAAGGCCCCAGGAGCAGTCCCAACAGGGGCGTCCAAACAAGCAACAACAGGGGTCGGGGTTCAGTGGACGGTCAAGTGACAAGGACACTAAGCTGTCCTCTGTCTTGTACCAGGGATTCAGCCCCAGGGAACCACAGAACCTGGCACCTTGTCCCCAGACATGCTCCTGGATGGCAATACTTAACCCAAAAGAGGAACTGAGTTTGCCCTCACTTACCATGTGCCTTCAGATAGCCATCCCTCAGCCCCCACATGCCCTGTCTGTGCTCACCCCTCCCGCACCTGTCCTCTTGGGCTGGACACACCCTCTTTGCTGTGGGATTTGGGGGTCTGGAGCCCCAAATGTCCCCTACCCAGGGAATGTGAGGGCCCAGAATTGGGGGCCAGCAGGGGACAGTAGGCCCCCAAGAAGGCCGCTTGGGTCGGTCCCTAGCTCAAACATGATCCCTGGAGGAACCAGGACCCCCCCACACACACACACTACCTCCGCACCCCTGTCAAGCTGGGAGACCGAAGCCTGAGGCACGTGCAACTGACCTGCTGCCAGCCGGCCCAGAGCTAGCCCTTGGGGTTAACTAGCACTCTTCATTCCCCCAGTTTCCCAGGCCTGGGTCACAGGGAGCCCGCATCACCTAGCCTGCCCAGGGCTGTCCCCAGCCAGGCAGGGAGGGGTAGTAAATATTTGTCAAGCAGGAACATCTATGCTGGTGGACAGGTCAGTTACTACAATCGCCCACTGCCGGGGAAATTCCTGAAGACAGGTGATGGCACTGCCTTAGGCTGGCAACGGAATCCCCGCACAGCCCGCCCTGACTCCGAGTCCAGTGCTCTTTGCACCACCAAAGCGAATGTTCCACAGTCAGCACGGAGGCCATGGCTCAGCGTCTCCCCAACCGTTCCGGGCCCTGGCGACAGAGCTCCGGCGCCCATTCCAGCGCGGGCCCTAGCGAGACCTCCCGAACCGAGTGTTTGGGAGCTCGGGATTGGGGGCGCCCAGCAGGAACCCCACCCCCCACCCCCGCTTCCACCGCTGCCGCCCCGCCCGGGCGCGCAGAGCCAGATCCTGAGCTCCCCATCCGCTGCAGCGGGGCGGGGCGGGGCCGGGGGCGGGGCGCAGACGGCTGGGACTGCCTCCAGCTCCGAGCCGCCAGCTCAGCTGCCATGGGGGCGCGGCTGGGGCGGCGGACCCGACCCGAGGCGGGCTCGGAAGCCGGGGCGGCGGCGGGGTGCGGTCCCGCGCCCTTTGAGCGCCGGGTGCGCTGGCTCCGCGAGATCCAGTCCATGCTCCGTGAGCGGCGGCCGGAGCGCGCCCGGCAGCTGCTGCGGCTCCTGCGCCAGGCGAGAGAAGGAGCGGGCCGGCCGGTGGCTGGAGGCAGGGGAGGGGCCGGGAGCCGCGGGCTGCGGGCCTGGAAGGGGCGGGGAGGTGCTGCGGAGCTGGCCCCGGGCGCGGGAAGCAGGGCTGGCCCCAGACTGCGTGCGCGGGCCGGGAGGGTTCAGAAGGGAAGGGTGCGACCGGCTTAAAGGTTTTGTCTGGGCGAGAGGGCGAGGCTCGAAAAGCAACGGGCTGGGGTGGAGGCCCGCGCGGCTGCGGGGATGGGCTGGGGGCTGTGAGTGTGGAGACGGGGATCGTGACTCCAGTCCACCTCTCCCGGGCTGGAGAGGTCAGTTGTGTGTGTTGAGGGAGCCCCAAACCTGGAGCTAAGAACCCAGATTCAGGCCTTGGCAGGAGAAGAGTAGGGCAGGGAGGAGCGGCAAGGGAGTGGAGGGAGTGGAGGGAGGGGGACGACGTCTTGTACTGAGGGGTAAGGGGAAGAGGACAGCTCCTGGCTCCTCCAGGGTGAAGGGAGGCACTCACTGCCAGCACCCTGGAGAGAGGACCCCGGAAAGTGACAGCCCAGCTGGTCAGCCGGTGTCACCTCACCGTGACATTAGGGCAGCTACAACTCACACCACCCGTCCTCCTGATAGGCAGATCACGCCCATTGAGTACATACACCGGCATCTGTACATCAGGACAGCACATCTGGACTTGGGCGGGGGTGGGGGGGTGCACCTCTGGTCCCACACACACCGGGTACCTGAGCCAGCCTGGGGTGCCCTAGGATACATGGGTTCTGGTCCCAGCATCAACACTGGGCAAGCCACTTCCCTCTCTGGCCATGTCCCATCCCCCACACCAGCTGCCGCCCCAACATGCCCCCGTCCTGGAATCTGAAATCAGCCATGCAGGTGTTTGGCCTGCAGGTGGATAATTAGAGAAGGGAACTGAGGCTTGGAGAACAGTGGCGAGCCTATGGCCACCAAGAAAATTAGGGGGCAGCTGAGGCGGGAGCCCAACCTCTAGTCTCCCAGCCCCACTCCCTGCTACACTGGGTTTCCTTTCTCTAGGCTCACTGGGCTGGAAAGGTGGGGCTGGCCCTTTAAGAGGAGCTGTCCAGACCAGCAGAAGGCTGGCTGTGCAACTGGGGCCCTGTATGGGTCAGCTTGGGCTCACCAGCTAGCCCTCTCTTCTAGATCCTCCCTAGCTGGCATTTATAACTTGAATGGTGTTTAAAATGCAAACAGCCAAGCAGCACCCAACCAGCTAGACCATCCAGAGGTACAGATCTTTGTCTGGGATGGTATCTGGAGCCCAAAGCTCCAGCAGGACATTTTTTTAAAGCGGGGAAATCAGCTATGTTGCCCCCTCATGTCTCAGAGGTCAGGATTCCCACCCAAAGAGGGGGCTGTCCAGCCCCACAAGCCGTGGGGACTCTGCAGTTATGGTCCTTGGGCCTTCACACCTGGCCTCTCTTCCTGTGAACAGGGGGCTTACGCACAGAGGGTCTCACTCTCTGGCTTGGGGAGGACCCAGGGGTCCGGAGGCCCCTCCTGGCTGCGCCTGTCCCATCAGCTTGTCAGAATACACTCTAAAAGGGTGTTCAGTCCCTGGCCAGGCCTATGGGAGTAACAGGAGGAGAAGACCAAGGACTGAAGGCAGGGAGGCCAGGTCAGGCCAGAGGCCCAGGGGTGAGGTCTAGGTGAGGGGTGGGAGACATGGAGGCCAGAGAAAGAGACTGGGGGACTGGGGAGGGTGGGAAGGCCAGGCTGCACCTGAGTCTCTAGTGTTATATGAGAGCATTTGGTCTCCACCAAAGGGGTTAAGGGTCAAGCTTAGGTGTGTGTTTCCTGGAGCTGGCTGGCAGCCAAGGGTTGGAACTAGGTGGCTGTTGGGAGGTGGCAGGCCCAGGAGGAGGCTGGTAGGGAGAAAGGCCTGAAACTCCTTGAGCAGTAGGGAGGGAGAGCTGGGCAGAGAAGGGTGAGGAAAGAGTGCATGGTGGTTCTGGGCTCCTGCCTGAGTGCTAGGATGGTGAGGATGGTGATGCCCTTTACTGAGCTGGAGCACAGGAGGCAAGGCCAGCTTCAAGGCAGGAGGTGAACACGCCCAGTGTGAGCTGCCTTTCAGACATCTGAACGGAGAGAGAGGTCCATCCCCCACAAAGGGGCCTGCACCTGTCAGCAAACAGATGGCGGCCAGAACTCGGAGAGCTTGGGAATAGGTGGAAGAGAGGCAAAGGGTCCGGAAGGAATGCTGAAGGACAGCGGCACTGGGGGGTTATCAGAGAAGCCCCCAAAGAACCCTCCAGATAAGCCCAACCCCAGAGGTGGCAGGTGTCACGGTACTATGTTTCCCCTCCAGGGAAAACAGTCTAAGGGTTTTAGAACCTCCTTAGCACCTCCCTGAAGGGCTCGATGCACTGACACTTTCCTCATCCAAAGGGTCCCCACTGCCTCTGGACAGCTGGCCCACTGCCGCCTGGGAAGAGACTCCAGCAAGCATCAAGGAGGGAGCCTGAGAGAGGGGAACAGATGTGAGGGGCTGGCTTGGATGGGGGCCTGGAGAAGGGAGAGCCTGACTTTGCTCACTCAACTCTCCTCACCACTCACAGGACCTGGGCCTCGAGGGGACCCTCCTCACTGACATCCTCTACAGGAATGTGGCCTCCCTCAATCTGGTGGACCCCATCTCCCATGACCTGCTTGTGAACCTGGCCCGGGACCTGCAGTGCCCCAAAACGGTGAGGCCTGTAGACAGGGACCTCAAACTGGGCAGCGCAGCTGACAGGGACCAGGAGCACCCAGGACTGGGGGCTAGGAGCCTCGTCCTCATCAGGCTTGCTTCAAGGCCTTAAGCAGGTTACTGTCCCTCACTGGGACCTAAGGCCAGCTTCAGTGTACTAGGAACACATGTGAGCTGTGCTTTCCTACTCTCCAAAAGTCGTGTGTTGGGTAGACCTGCTTCCTGGGCTCCAGGACTTGGGACCCAGACAGAACACCACACAAGGTCACTAGGACATAGAATGTTCTGACAAATCTGCTGATGGAAACAAACTCCCAGCCTCTGAGCTCCTGGGGCCAGAAGAAAGCCACCTTAGGCTGGAACCCCTATCCACATGTCCCCATCCTGTATGGATACACCTGGGGCCTCCATTCCCCTTCTCCCATGCTACCACATTCTTTCCAAACCCCACTCCGGGGGCGCTTGGCAACATCTTTCCCATGAGCATCCTTCCCATGCTGTGCTCCTGACACAGCCACCAGCCCCCACCCCTCAGTCACAGTGAGTCTCTGTGTGGAACGAGGGTGCCCGCTATGGGCGCAGCCAGCTCTGGACCCCTGCATCTATACGCAGCGGTCCCCAGGGGTTCTGAGGCTAGCCAAGAGTCGCACGGCGATGGGCAGGGCTTGCTGCCCCTGTACGTATGCACTATTGACGGAGGAACGGGATAAAGAATGTGCTGGATAGCGGAGTGTGCTCAGTGCCAGCTCCACGGAAAGCAAAGCATCCCTGTTTGTCCTCCGAGCTAGGTCTCTACGAGGGCCCACTTTGGCCCAGGAGAGATCCAAATGGTGGTACCGTAACACATGAACCCTCCCAGCCCTGGCAGCCCAGACCCAGGCCCCACAGGCACGGTCTCGCTTGGAGAGTGAGAGGAAGAAGAGCATGCTGACCTGGCTTGTTCCCATTCCCTGAGGGTGGCGTCAGTGGAGCAGGGCTCCCTGGAGGGGCCCGGTCCTGCCTCCCCTGGTGGCGAGTCCCCCGGGGGAGCGCTGAGGGTGGGCAGGGAGCCGGCTGATAGCCCGAGACACTGGCCTTGGGCCTGAGGACAGGGAACAAGGGCCCATTGTCTGGGCTTCCTCCCGCCGGGCACTGCGGGCCTCAGACCAGCCTGTCCAGTTACCAGCGGGCAGCCTCCCCTGGCTCTGGGCCAGACTACAGCCAGGGTGGGGGGTGGGCGGGGGAGGCTAGTGGGCAGCTCAGCGATCCATGATGAGTCATGTGCTGGGGCACACACTTGGATCCCCAAGGCCCACGAGGGGGGATGGATGGGGCTCAGCCTCACCCTGACAGCACTGCCCCCCGACAGGACTATGAGCTCTGGAAGTCCTCAGATAAGATCTGCCGCCAGCTCATCTACCACCTCACCCCTCACTCCAAGCGGCAGCGAGGGTCCAGCCTGCCCCGGAGCAAGACTCAGAGCTGGTAAGGGGAGCCTAGCCACAGCCCTACCTTGTGGCCCCTTAGGGTCCCTTTCTAGGTCAACATGGAGAGGCAGCTCAGCAGGCAGCTGGGCCCTGAGCCTGTCCCCAGTGAGCCCCTCACCCTTGTCCGCGTCGCAGCTCTGGAATGTTTCCCAAGCCAAGCTGCAACCCTCTGTGTGACCTGCCTCCTGCCGTTCACTTGCCCCTCAATCCCTGGCCTGTCACAGGGCCTGCCCCCGACCCCAGGGCCAAGGTGACCTCAGCAGACGTCCGCTGGATCCTCTCAACAGGCTTTGAGGGGGTCAGATTCTGGCTCATGATGCCAATTTCACAGGAAAGGAAACTGAGGTTGGGAGAGGCAAGGTGGCTTGCCCAAGGCCACACGTGACCCTGATTTTCCTACAGCTCTTTGAAAAGCCTTGCCAGGCTGCCTGCAGTGAAGGCCTCCATAGCCATCCTGAGAGCTTGCTCTGCTGTGGGTCCCCCTCCCAGTCACTCCATCACAGCTCCATGGCCAGATGCAGCCTAAGGCCTGGCTGCAGACACCCAGGTCCAGGGACCCAGAACCATAGCCCCAGTGCTCTCCCTTGCTTGCTTCCTCATCCTTCGGGCCTGATGGCTCATGATGAGCCCAGAGCCCATGGGGTTGTTCCCTGCCATGCTGAGTGAGGGCACTGGCGTTGGTCCCGCCGCCTCCCTGCATAGTAGGCCATGTTCAAATGACAAGAGAGACCCAGAAGGGGTTCCGGGGGTGGCGGGGGCCCTTCTCGGTCTCTAAACTTCCTTTCCAGCTTAGAACACGGGAGCCCTTCACCTACCAACACCTCCCCTCTTGCTACTCTGGACCTGTCCTCCTCTAGTCCCCAAAGCCGGGGGGACTAGCCTGATAGCCTGTCACCCTCATAGGAACATCTATCTTTACCCACAAAGGATCGACCTCAGATGAGGCGTGGGAAAAAAGGTGCGCGCTCTGGAGTCAGAGCCCCTCATTTTGAAGACTTGGCTTCCCTCTTAGTGGTTTGTGACCATGGAAGAGTCCCGTCACCTCTCTGAGCGTCATTTGCCTCTGCAGAATGGGATCATCGTTCTTACTCTAGGTGTAACAGATGTGGCGACCCAGGCACACAGTAGGTTTTTGTAATAATAACGGATTGGGGAAGCTTAACACGTGGACATTTTATTCCTCAAAACAACTAGGTTCCCTTTTCACCAAAGGAGAAACTGAGGCTCAGACAGGTTCCAAGAATTGCCTATGGCCACCCCTGTAGGAAGTTGCGGTTTGATCCCAGTGCGGCCTGACTGCAGGGCCCCGTCCCCCTACCACCTGGTGGGCTGCCCCGACGGGTCGCTCTCTGCAGCCAGTGGGGACTTGCCTGGGCCGTGGACCCTTGCTCAATCCATCCTTGCCTGCCACCTTCCCACAGCCTCAAGAGCAGTCTCCAGATGACTCAGCTGGCGGGGGAGACCGTGAACCTCTCGGGGATCCCACTATCTGCACGGGACGTGCAACACATTACCCGCTACCTGCGAAGCCAGGGAGCCAGGCTTACGGTGCTGGACCTGAGCTTCACAGGGCTGAGCGATGAGCTCTTACGCCTGCTGCTGCCCAGCCTCTGGTCACTGCCCCACCTCACCCAGCTCCTGCTCAACGGCAACAGGCTGACGAGGGCCACTGCACGCGAGCTCACTGAGGCCATCAAGGATTCCGCCAAGTTCCCCGCGCTGGCCTGGGTGGACCTGGGCAACAACGTGGATGTGGCCTCCTTGCCCCAGCCCCTGCTGGTCGGCCTGCGCCGGCGGCTCAGCCAGCGCACCTCACTCCCCACCATCTACGAGGGCCTGGACCTTGAGCCCGAGGGTGGTGTGGCTGGGGCCAGCTCTGCTGCCTCCACCTGGGGCTCTGCAGCCACTGGGCCAGGGTCTGAGCCCCAGGCCTGCTGCACGAGGTGACCCACCACCCACCTCCCATCAGAGGGCCAATGCTCCTAGGCACAGGGGATGGGGGCGATGGAGGCCCTCCAGGCTTCCAGGGATCCAGCGTACATGCTCAGCCTGGGATGGAGTGTCAGGCTTCCCTCAGCAGGGAGCGCCCGGCACCTGCTGGGCCCATCCTGCAGTAAACCCTGATACCCGGCTCTGCCTCAGCCTTTCTGCATCATGGACCTCAGGGCCACTTAGTGCCAGCCCTGCTTTTGGAGTGGGGAGAAGAGGTAGCCAAAGAGTCACCTGAAAGAGAGGGACCCAGCTCACACTGACTTCCTCCAGGTGCTCCCTGGTCAGACACCCAGGTGTGGGGTCGGGTCCATCTGTGGGCTGGGGAGTTAGAGGAGGCGCCAGGGACCTGACCATCACACCTGTGTGGGGCCTGGAGAGGAGCAAGTGGGGAGGCCACAGAGGGGCAAAGTTCATAATAGAGACCCACAGTAATCTTGTGCCTGAGCCCAGGACCCCCGAGGCTGGGGACAAGACTGCACTGATAGGAGGCAAGGTTTATCTCCCACAGGTTGAGTGCTGCCCACCACCCCTAGTACCCACCCCCAAGGCTCCCTGTGCCTGGCGGGTAACTCTGTGGGGTTAGAAGATACCTGAGAGCAGAGACAAAGAGTTTGTGTGTTCCCTCCAGGGCCTGAAGGCCCATGTGCACAGTCCTTCCCTCTGATGGACCCCAGGAAAGCACGCAGGAGTTGGAGGCGGGCCCAACCAGGAGCAAGAGGTTGGGGGTGGAGTGTTCCTAGGGTTGCCCCAGGGGTAGCTGTTCCCAGCAGGGGGCTATCTTCCCTCCCCCCCAAGGAGCATCAGGGCAGACTCCAGATCAGAGCCTAAAGCCATGGTTGCCCCACCCCACCCCACCCCCAGCCTTGTGTGGAGGGCTGGAGTACAGCCCAGCTAGAAGTTGGGCAGGGCAAAGACAAGGAAGAAATTTAAAGAGGTCCTGGGGGAAACTGAGTCCCAGGGTGGGGAAGGCAGCAGTCCAAGTCTCCCATGCAGAGCCAGGTCAGGTCTGGGGCAGTGGGGATCCTCACAGATGAGGAGAGACCTGATGGAGGAGAGAAGGCCCCGGGCCAGAGAGAAGGTGGGGCTCCTCCCTGGGCCTGCATACCCAGGCCCACCAGCTGACCTTCCTCCACAGTTGTGCCCCTGGGGGGACCATGAGTCAGCATGGATTCCAGGCCGTCCAGATATACAACAGCCTCTTGGGCCAGAAATGAGATGGCCAAGAAGGGTGAGGACGGCAGGGTGCTGGGTCCTAGGACCAGGCAAGAAGTGGGGAAGAAGAAAGCACTCTCTCTGTTGCTACCCGCCCACCCCGAGGACAGGCCCCTGCCAGCCTGGCTGCTTTTGGAGGAACCCCTATCTGGAGGTGGTGGGAAGGGTGTGGAAACACCAGGTTCAGCACAGTTCTGCTTCTGACTTGCAGTTGGGACCTGGCCAGGGCCTCCTCTCTCCCGGCCTTGGGGCTCTCCTTCTCCCCTCTGTGTTAAATAGGTCTGGCTCTCCGTAGTCTCTTCCAGCTCTCAGCCCTCCATCCTAAGGTCCTGGCCCTCTCAGTCCTCCTTGTTTTAAAGACATGTGCCTGCCCATTGGCTTGGGAGCCACAGAAGTGTCTCTGGTGCCCTCACTCCAGAACAAGGGGCTCAGGCTCCCCAGAGCAAGGCAAAGAGGGATGGGAGATGAAAGGGGCCAGCAGAGAGGAGAAAGATGGAGAAGCCAGCTTTGTACTGGGCAGGCTGGTAAGTCCGTCACAGGCAAGCAGTCGTGTTCTCCTGTGATTCCTTGCTGGAGAGACGCCAAGCTCTCTGTTCCCCACGCCGCCCTCCTGCTCCCCTTGTTCCCTGCCCACCATTGGCCCCCGTCCAGCCCACAAACCTGCAACGTCGCTGCTGGGAGAGACTCCTACCAGAATTGTGTGACGACCTGAGCAGGGTGTCACCAGGCGAGCTCTGGGAGAATTCAGGCGGCGGCGGCAGCTGGTCTCAATCTCCCCGCCTCTCAGACGGAGGCACGCGATGCAATAGCTGAGCTCGAGCATAAACCAGCTCAAGAGAAGAGGGTTGGCCTTGTTGCCAGGCAGGTGTCCACAGCCCCTTCATGGGCCCTGCCGTCAGGGCCTCACGGCCACCGGCTAGACTACAGGCAGGGACACTCCAGGAGGAGGGGATTTGTGTCATGAAGGTTGGTGGCAGAGAGCCCCTGCCAGGTGTGCTCCAGCCTGAGTTCCAGACCCAAGAGGCAGCAGATGGGCCTGGCCCAGGCCCAGTCTTGGAGGCGGTTAGGCTCCGCTGGTCGCAGCCCTGTCACCCACTGATGGTGTCCTCCTGGGGCCTGTTCCTTCATCTTGGGAACTAGGTGAACCAAGCCCCCCCGTTATCCTGCTGGACAGAGTATGACAAGGTCTGGAAAGTGCCTGCTGTGTGGGGGAAGGGAGGCACAGGGCAGGCCCTCTTCAGCGTCACTGGGGCCTCCACCCAGGGCTCCCTGGCTGGGAATGGCAGGGGCTCAGACCCTCAGGACTAGGCAGAGCTGAAGCCCTTTATTTAGAGAGAGCACTCCTGTAGCCTTTCCGTGGGCCAGGTACTGTTCTGATGGCTTCACACTCCTTGAATTCTCTTCACGCTTACAGGTAAGGGGTTGACGCAGGGAGAGGTTAAGTGATCTGTCCAAGGTGAAGAGCTAGAAACCGGAGGAGCCGGGGTGTGAGCCAGGAGGCCCACCTTGTCTGTGATGCTAACGCCTGCCTGATGCTGCCTGTCCCACAGCTATCCGAGGGGCTGAGGATTTGACACAGGAGACCACAGGGTTTGATGGCGGGTGTCCTGTAGTGGGAGAGACCCTCAGTCACACTCCCCCTAGCACAAGACCAATCAGGAGCTCCCTGAGCCTGTTTCTTTGTGTGCAAAACGGGTGGAGAGGGGAGCAGTGAGGACCCAGGCTTTGCCCTCCTCCAGGATTGAAAGGGACAAATGGGGAGTGGGTTCCGAAGTACTCAACAGGCTGAATGAAGCCCAGCCTTGTACTCAGGTGCAGGGGTGGGGGGTGGCTTGCAGGACCGACTCCCACTTCTGACGGTCTGCCTGGGACAACTGTAGGTGCCTTCCCCTCTCTGGGCATCAGCCTCCTCAAGTCTAAACCTGCCTTGCCAGGATGTTCAGAGCATCAAAGGGAGACATGTAGGAAAGACACCTGTGCTCCACAGGACCTCTGTGACCAACACTTGGGAACTTCTTTTCTGTCCCAGAAGGGAGAATATTTGAGCCCAGATAAGGTGTGTCTGATATGAGTTTACAGCAAATGTCAGCCTCTGCTGAGTCTTCATCTTAAAAATCCAAAATCTCCGGCAGCTGAACCCAGTGGTTGATATCAGCCTAGCACAGAGGTTTTTCTCTGGGTTCTCGAAAGAGAGGAAGACACACTTCTTCCTCTTTCTTAGAGATAGTTGCCAATCATCAGTGTAAACCAGTATTTCCTTTCCCAACTGTATATTTCAATTTTAATTTCTTAAAACTGTATTTTTAATTTTTTTAAAGATTTTATTTATTCATTTGACAGACAGAGATCACAAGTAGGCAGAGAGGCAGGCAGAGAGAGAGGAAGGGAAGCAGGCTCCCCACTGAGCAGAGAGTCCGATGCGGGGCTCGATCCCAGGACCCTGGGACCATGACCTGAGCTGAAGGCAGAGGCTTTAACCCACTGAGCCACCCAGGCGCCCCTGTATTTTTAATTTTTTAAAGAGACTTTATGTATTTATTTGTCAGAGAAAGTGAGCGCACAAGCAGAGGGAGCGGCAGGCAGAGAGAGAGGTAGCCTCCCCGCTGAGCAGGGAGCCTGATGGGGGACTCGATCCCAGGACCCCAGGATCATGACCTGAGCCGAAGGCAGCCGCTTAACCCACTGAGCTATCCAGGAAGTCCCTATTTTTAAATTTTTTTAAGAAGATTTATTTATTTTGAGAGAGAGAGAGACTGTGCACACGCACGTGAGTGTGGGAGGGGCAGAAGGAGAGAGAGAATCTCAAGCCGACTTGGAGCTGAGCACAGAACCTGACTCTGGGCTCAGTATCAGGACCCTGAAATCATGACCAGAGCCGAAATCAAGAGTCGGGCGCTTAACCAACCAAGCCATGCAGGTGCCCCCAAAATTGTATTGTAAATAATCCTTCATTGTAGTACAACTGAAATCTAATAAAGTGGATAAAATAAGTGTTATGATATTTTGGGGGGATTTATTTATTATTTTAAATTTTTTAGAGAGAGAGAGAACGCGTGCACGGGCGTGTGTGCTTGCTTGTGTGGCACGTGGGAGGGCGGCAGAGGGAGAAACTCTTCAAGCAGACGCCCCGCTGAGCACAGAGCCCAAAAGGGGCTCAATCTCCATCTCGGGACCCATGAGATCATGACCTGAGCGGAAACCAAGAGTCAGGACACTTAACCAACTGAACCAGCCAGGTGCCCCAGCAAGTGTTATAATTAAAAGTGTACAGGATGGTACACTTTGACTTCCATGAAACCACCATTGCAATCAAGACAGTGAAGATGTCTGTCATTTCCAAAAGTTTCCTTGTGCCCCTTGACAATGAACCCTTCCTACCCCTGCCTGCCCATTCCCTTCCCAGCAAGAGTGACTTTGACCTGCTTGCTCTCCTGTTAGATTAGTTTGCATTTTCTAGAGGGTTTTTGCATTTTGTTTTGTTTTGCTGCTGTTGTTGTTGTTTTGGTTTATTTATACTTTTAGTAATCTCTACGCCTTATGTGGGGCTTAAACTCACGATCCCCGAGATCAAGAGTCACACAGTCTTCTAACTGAGCCGGCTAGACACCTCTATAGTTTTAGATATATGGAAGTTTAGATATGTGGATGAATACGGTGTGCACTCTTTTATCTTTCATTCAGCGTAATTATTTTAAGACTCACACGATGTTATATATGCCAGTAGTTCCTCTTAATCGTATTTTATTGGATGGATGTACCACCATTGGGTTGTTCCCAATGTTTAGTGGTTACAAATAAAGCTGCTATGAATATTCATGTATAAGGTTTTGCATGAACATATATTTCCTTTTCTCTTGGGTAGTAGTATCTCACTATGGTTTTCTTTTCTTTTTCTTTTTTTTTTTTAAGATTTTGTTTATTTATTTGACAGACAGATCACAAGTAGGCAGAGAGAGGCAGGTAGGGCGGGGTGGGGGGGGCGGGGAGAGCAGGCTCCTGCTGAGCAGAGAGCCCAATTTGGGGCTCCATCTCAGGACCCTGAGATCATGACCTGAGCTGAAGGCAGAGGCTTAATGCACTGAGCCACCCAGGCGCCCCTCACTATGGCTTTCTTTTCTTGTAATATCTTTGCCTGACTGGTTTTGCTTATCAGGGTAATGCTGGTCTCGTAGAATGAATTGAGAAGTTATTCCCTTCAATTTTTTACGAAGAGTTTATGGAGAATTGGTATTATTTCTTCCTTAAATATTTGGTAAAATTTCTCAATGAAGCCACATGGGCCTGGAGTTCTCTTTGTAGATGGTTTTCAACTACAATTCCAGTTTCCTTAATAGATATAAGACTTATTCAGGTTAGTTACATCTTGAGTAAGTATTAGTACTTTGGATCTTTTAAGGAATTTGCTCATTTCATCTGAGTTATTGAATTTGTTGGCATAAAATTTTTCATGATATTCCCTTTCTATATCTGTAAAATCTGTAGTAGTCATCTCTCTCATTCCCAAGACTGGTAATTGTGTCTTTTTTTTTTTTTTTTTAATTTCCTCATCAGTCTGACTAGAGGTTTATCAATTTTATGATCTTGATTTTCTCTATGGTTGTCTATTCTTTTTCATTGATATCCACTTTGATCTTTATTTCTTTTCTTCTGTATACTTTAGATTTCATTGGCTCTTCTTTTTTTTTTTTTAATTTCTTTTTTATTTTTTGTAAGTAATCTCTACAACCAACATGGGGCTCAAACTCACAACCCCAAGATCAAGGGGCACGTTCTCCACTGACTGAGCCAGCCAGGTGCCCTTTTTCTAGCTTCTTTTTCTTTCTTTCTTTTTTTTTTTTTTTTTTAAGATTTATTTATCTATTTGACAGACATCACAAGTAGGCAGAGAGACAGGCAGAGAGAGAGGAGGAAGCAGGCTCCCTGCTGAGCAGAGAGCCCTATGGGTGCTCGATCCCAGAACCCTGGGATCATGACCTGAGCCGAAGGCAGAAGCTTTAACCCACTGAGCCACCCAGGCGCCCCTAGATTCTTTTTTTTTTTTTTAAATATTTATTTACTTGACAGAGAGAGAGAGATTACAAGCAGGCAGAGAGGCAGGCAGAGAGAAAGAGGGAACCAGGTTCCCCGCCAATCAGAGAGCCCAATGCAGGGCTCGATCCCAGGACCCCAGGACCACGATCCCAGCCGAAGGCAGAGGCCCAACCCACTGAGCCACCCAGGTGCCCCTTTTTCTATATTCTTTTTTTTTTTTTTTAAGATTTTATTTATTTATCTGACAGACTAGAGATCACAAGTAGGCAGAGAGGCAGGCAGAGAGAAAGGAGGAAGCAGGCTCCCTGCTGAGCAGAGAGCCCGATGGGGCTCAATTCCAGGACCCTGGGATCATGACCTGAGCCGAAGGCAGAGGCTTTAACCCACTGAGCCACCCAGGCGCCCCTCTTTTTCTATATTCTTAAATGAATTTTCTTGTCTGGTATTAATATAGCTGAGATCATTGATCAAAGACCTTTCTTTCTTTCTTTCTTTTTAAGATTTTATTTATTTATTTGAAAGTGAGACAGAGAGAGAACAAGTAGGTAGAGCGTCTCCGTTGAGGCTCTCTGCGGAGCATGGAGCCTGATGCAGGACTCAATTCAGGACCCTGGGATCATGACCTGAGCCGAAGGCAGATGCTTAACCAACTGAGCCACCCAGGTGCCTTGAGACCATTTTTTTTCCCCCCTAATATATAGATACACACTGCCATAAAGGTCCTGCTCTCCTATCCCACCAAGCTGTGTTTTAGTGACATCCCACAAATTCTGATATGTTGTGTTTCCATTTAAAAGTCAGTTCAGGGGGCACCTGGGTGGCTCAGTGGATTAAGCTGCTGCCTTCGGCTCAGGTCATGATCTCAGGGTCCTGGGATCGAGCCCCGCATCGGGCTCTCTGCTCCGCGGGGAGCCTGCTTCCTCCTCTCTCTCTGCCTGCCTCTCTGCCTACTTGTGATCTCTCTCTGTCAAATAAATAAATAAATAAAAATCTTTAAAAAAAAATAAATAAAAGTCAGTTCAGGGGTGCCTGGGTGACTTAGCTGGTTAAGCTTCAGCTCAGGTCATGATCCTGGGGCCCTGCCATCAGGCTTCCTGCTCAGTGGGGAGTCTGCCCCTCCCCCTGCTCATGTTTGAGCATGTGCCCGGGTTCCATGCACTCTCTCAAATAAATAAATAAAATCTTTAAAAAAATAAATGAGTAAAATAAAAGTCAGTTCAAAACACGAATTTCTCTTTTGGTTCTTTCTTTGATCCACGGGTTATTTAGAAGTGTGTTATTTTGTTTCCAAATATTTAGAGATTTTCCAAGGATCTTCTGCTAATGATTTCTAATTTAATTTCCTTGTGGTCAGACAACATAGTTAGTTTGGCTTTGAAGCCTTTTGAATTTTGGTAAATGTTCTGTGTGCGCTTGAGAAGAATGTGCTCTTGAGAATCCTGCTATTGTTGGGTAGTTCTATTAAGTGTTAATCAAAATCAAGTTGACTATTATATCCTTGCTGGTTTTCTGTTTACTTGAGCTATGAATTATTGAGAGGGGAACTGAAACCCCTGACAGTAACTGTATTTGCCTATTTCTAGTTGCATTTTTTGCATCACGCATTTTGAAGATTTATGATTAGGTAAATAAATGTTTAAGATCGTTATGGCTCCTTGATTAACTGATCCTATCATCATTATGAAATGACCATTATTTCCGATAATATTTCTTTTTTTTGAAGATTTTAGTTACTTATTTTGAGAGAGAGTGAGGGAGAGAGCACAAACAGGGGGAAGGGACAGACAGAAAGGGAGAAGCAGACTCCCCACTGAGCAGGGAACCAATGGGGGCTCAATCCCAGAACCCTGGGATCATGACCTGACCCAAAGGAAGACATTTAATCAACTGAGCCACCCAGGTGCCCCCCTGGTAATATTTCTTGCTCTGAAACCTACTTCTCTAATATTATTATAGCTACAGCTATTCCAGCTTTGTTTTGATTGATTAGTTGTTAGCAATGGTATTATCTTTTTCCACCCTTTTACATTTAACCTATTTGTGTTTTTATATTTAAGGTTTGTTTCTTACAGGTAGCCTATAGTTGGGTACTGCTTTTTAATTTTTTTAATTTTTATTTAAATTCCAGTTAGCTAATATATGGTGTAATACTGGTTTCAGGAGCAGAATTTCCTGATTCTTCATTACATATCAGTGCTCATGATAATAAGTGTCCTCCTTAATAGCCATCACCCATTTAACCCATCCTCCACCCTCCTCCCTCCATCAAACCCTAGTTTGTTCTCTAACATTAAGAGTCTCTGATGGTTTGTTTTCCTCTCTCTGTTTCTTTTTTTTTCCTTCCCATATGTTCATCTGTTTTGTTTCTTTTCTTCTTTTTTTTTTTAAGATTTTATTTATTTATTTAACAAAGAGAGAGAACAAGCAGGTGGCGTTGCAAGCAAGGCAGAGGGAGAAGCAGGCTCCCCACTGAGCAGGGAGCCTGATGTGGGGCTCCATCCCAGGACCGTGGGATCAAGACCTGAGTGGAAGGCAGACACTTAACGGACTGAGACTCTCAGACACCCCCATCTGTTTTGTTTCTTAAATTCCACATATGAGGGGGACCTGGGTGGCTCATTTGGTTAGGCGTCTGCCTTCAGCTCAGGTCATGATCCCAGGGTCCTGGGATCAAGCCCTGCATCTAACTCCTTGCTCAGCAGGGAGACTGCTTCCTCCTCTCCCTCTGTCTGCCTCTCCTCCACTTGAATTCTCTCTCTTTCTGTCAAATAAAAAAATAAAATCCTAAAAAAAGAAAATCTACATATGAGTGAAATCACATGGTATTTGTCTTGCTCTGACTTATCTCACTTAGCATAATACACTCTAACTCTATCCACGTCACTGCAAATGCCAAGATTTCATTCTTTTTGATGGCTGGGTAATATTGCATTGTATATATACACCATATATTCTTTATCCATTGATCAGTCGATGAACATTTGGGCTCTTTCACAACACTGAGATCTTTTTTTATTTTTTTAAAGATTTTTTTTTGTTGTTTATTTATTTGACAGACAGAGATCGCAAGTAGGCAGAGAGGCAGACAGAGAGGGGGAAGCAGGCTCCCTGCTGAGCAGAGAGGCCGATGTGGGGCTCGATCCCACGACCCTGGGATCACGACCTGAGCCAAAGGCAGAGGCTTAACCCACTGAGCCACCCAGGCACCCCTAGAATGGTTATTAATAGGTCATCATTCTTTTCTCGTTATAAAAAAGTATCAAGTTTCTTTCTTCCTTTCTTCCTTTTTTTTAAGCTTTTATTTATTCATTGGACAGACAGAGATCACAAGTAGGCAGAGAGGCAGGGAGAGGGACAGAGAAGGGAAGCAGGCTCCCTGCTGAGCATACAACCCGATGCAGGGCTATATCCCAGGACCTTGAGATCATGACCTGAGCCAAAGGCAGAGGCTTTAACCCACTGAGCCACCCAGGCGCCCCTTTCTTTTTTTTTTTTTTTTTTTTAAGATTTTGTTTATTTATTTATTTGAGAGAGAGCAAGAGTGAGAGAGCACAAACAGAGGGGGAGAAGCAGAGGGAGAGGGAGAAGCAGGCTCCTCACTGAGCAGGGAGCCTGATGCGGGCCTCGATCCCAGGCCCCTGAGATCACGACTGGAGCTGAAGGCAGAAGGCAGACACTTTACCAACTGAGCCACTCGGGCACCCAAATTTATTTCAATATCTAGTTTCATTTTTAAATTAAAACTCTTAGACAATTTTTTGTAATTTAAAATTTATTATCAGAGGTGAGGAAAACATGAAAACATTTTCCCCTTCCCACTCCCTCTGCTTGTGTTCCCTCTCTCGCTGTGTCTCTGTCAAATAAGTAAAATATTTTAAAAAGTTTTTTAAAAAATATTTATTTTTATTTTTAAAGATCTTATTTATTTATTTGACAGAGAGAGAAACAGCGAGAGAGGAAACAAGAGCAGGGGAGTGGGAGAGGGTGAAACGGGCTTCCCGCTGAGCAGGGAGCCCGATGTGGGCTTGATCCCAGGACCCTGGGATCATGACCCAAGCTGAAGGCAGACACTTAAGGACTGAACCACCTCGGTGCCCCTAAAGCCATGTTTAATACTAAAAGTTCCAGTTGTACCACTTAACTGAAGGAAATATCTTTTAGCTCTTTATTTCTAATTTTAACACATTCTCATTTTGACATAATTTACCCTTTTCACCCAATTACTAGTACGATGAACAAAGTTTTCCCAAATGTTAAACCTTTCTTTACCACTTGAAATATGACTTCTTACTTTTTAAGAATTCCTTACAAGAAATTTGAATTTTTAATTTTCACCATGAACCTGTTTCATCAACATATAGAATATCACTACTAAATAAATTAAAACAAAGAATGGGATAAAAAACACAAAAGTGACATCTATATAATTAGCAAATTTTCTGATAAGACATTTTAACTAATTCACATTTCTACTTACCACAAGAAAGAATAATCTGGTTCCAAAGTACCACAAGGCTTGCATTTTTACTGCAAGCTTTATTTTTTTTGAAGATTTTATTTATTTATTTGAGAGAGAGAGAGAGAGCACACAGCAGGGGCAGAAGCAGAGGGAGAGGGAGAAGCAGACTCCCCACTGAGCAGGGAACCCAGTGTGGGGCTCAATCCCAGGACCCTGGGATCATAACCGGAGCTAAAGGCAGACACTTAACTGACTGAGCCACCCAGGCGTCCCTTTACTGCAAGCTTTAAGTCATAGTGTTATTTTACTCAACAAGACATCTCTAAGAAAATGGCAGTGTTCATTTATACAAAACTTGTTATACCCGGTAGGTGGTATTTCACATATTCAATAAAAGCATTCTTCATAAAATTAGATTTTAAAAAATGCAGAATGTCTGATAATTATCTCAAAGGCTAAAAAATGAGAAAAATGCACAACACAGAAATAGTCATTGGTTAATATTTGGCTTTGAGAAAGCCAGAAATTATTCTATTCCAAAAAATAAGCAATAATGATAAAATACGTAATTAATATACCATATGCATTTTAGCCAAAACACACTTTTCACCTCAAGATAGTTCTGATTTTTACATTCTCAATTCCTTTCATCCAGAAAAGGACTCCATTCTAAGCCATTATTTGAATAGAGTTCATAATGTATAGTCCTTATTCTCCACAGGATGTTTTCACAGTACAATAAACTGCAAAGTGGCAAATGACTGAGTCAGTTATAAAGAATTTATAGCATAATAAATGCCAATTTACAATAACAATCAACAACTACACCAAAGCCTAGAAGCTGCTGCACTGGAAGTCACAACATGATTCTTTGATGTGCTCAGACTTCGTTTACTACAGATCACTATCATAATAACCAGAAAAAAAATCTTAGTGGGCCCTTCCAAAGCTGCATAATTTTCCAAGTGATTTTCCTCTGGGTGTAAGACACTGTTCATCCCTTCAGTCCTTTTTTAGTTACTTAGCTTCTGCAATAGTTTCTTGACGAATTTGCTTCTTCTTTTGCTCCTTTTCCCTGGCCTCAATCATCTTGGCCAATTTCCGGGACAGTATGACATTTGCTAGGAACAATGGAGTAAGGGCGGAAACCACTGTCGTAAGGAAGCTATACGGGTCCTCTGCAGCCCATTTCACAACACAGTCAGCCCAAGCCTTTATATCAAGCCTGTCTGTAAGTCTTTTTTCTTTTTAATTTTTTTTTAAGATTTTATTTACTTATTTGACAGAGATCACAAGTAGGCAGAGAGGCAGGCAGAGAGGGAGGAGGAAGCAGGCTCCCTGCTGAGCAGAGAGCCCGATGTGGGGCTCGATCCTAGGACCCTGGGATGATGATCTGAGCCAAAGGCAGAGGCTTTAACCCACTGAGCCACCCAGGTGCCGCAAGCCTGTCCGTATGTCTTATGCTTAAAGAGTGAGCTCCAACTTTGTCCTGAGATTATTAGTGAACAGAGGACAATTTCAGAAGACCCTTGGTTGTTTGTCTTCTTTGGCTCTTCCACACACTTGTGAGACAAGGTTTAAATTCTATATCTTCCTTACCTAAGGGACTAGTTTCTCAAACCAGGCGCACACAGCTCCTGAAGCTAGAGCTGATGATACTTTACTGGCATCTGCATGTTCCCTCCATCCTTTGTTTTCCCCCTTACTCATTCTTCTTTCCCTACCCTACCCAGCCACCACTCCCAGGGGGCCGCGTTCTCCCACCCCTCAGCCTCCAGCACACCTCGGGCCCGAAAGTTGCTGCCTCTTCTGGGCACTGGGGCAAAGCCTCCACAGCGGCCATCACCAGCCTCCCCTGCGTCGCAGCCAGGACCGTGGGCTCCGACCCCTCAAGAGGCCATTACTGAGGGCCCATCATCCTATTTATTTTCTATTTGTTCAGTCTGTTCTTTGTTCCCCTCTTCCTCTTTTTCTGCCTTCTTTTAGAATATTTATGAATCCATAATACATCTCTTTTTGTTGGCTTAACTTTTTTGTTGAAGTAACATCCACATAATAGAAAATACCCCATTTTAACCATTTAAAAAAAGATTTTATTTATTTATTTGACAGATGGAGACACAGCGAGAGAGGGAACATAAGCAGGGGGAGTGGGAGAGAGAGAAGCGGACTTCCTACCCAGCAGGGAGCCCAATGCGGGGCTTGATCCCCCTGGGATCATGACCTGAGCCGAAGGCAGACACTTAACGACTGAGCCACCCAGGCGCCCCTATTAGATTTTATTTTTAAGTACCCTCTACCCGCAACATAGGGCTCAAACTTACAACTCAGAGATCAAGAGTCATGCACTGTACCCATTGAGCCAGCCAGGTGTCCCACCATTTTCACCATTTTAAAGTGTACAATTCAGTGGCTTTTAGTACATAATCTCTGTTGTGCAACCATCCTCACTAATTACAGAACGTTTTCATTACCCCATAAAAGAAACCCCATTGCCATCAAGTAGGTACTCCTTATTCTCACTTCCCCAGTCTGTGGCAACCACTAATCTGTTTTGTCTCTATGAATTTGCCTATTCTGAACATTTCATTTAAATGGAATCATTCATGGCCTTTTATGTCTGGCTTCTTTCACTTAGCATGTTTTCAAAGTCCATCCATTCGTAGCATGGATCAGTAATTCATTTCTTTTTATGGATAAATCATATTCCATTGTATGGATACACCATTTGTTTATCCATTTATCAGCTGTGGACATCTAAGTGCCGGCTTCTTTCGTTTGAGTTGCTTGGGGTTTATATTATATATCTTTAAACTATCACAATCCTAACTTCAAGTAATATACTATTTCTAATATAAGACTCTTACAAGCTTTCCTTTCCTCCTTCTTGGCCTTTATGCTAATATTGTCATGCATTTCATTTTTATGTATGTCATAAGCCCCATAACACAATCTTTACTCCTTTGTATAGATAACAGATTTCCATCTGGTATAATTTCCCTAATGGCCAAATGATGTCCTTTATCATATTTTGTATAGCAGGCTTATACATCTTTATTTTGCCTTCATTTTTGAAAGATGCTTTTTCTCAAGTACTGAATACTAGATTAACAGGTTTTTTTCTTTTCTGTCAGCACTTTAAAGATCTTTGTGCTTGCACTCTTTCCAATGAGTAATGTCATCCTTATCTTTGTTCCTTTGATTATAACATACTTTTTCTCTAGCTGCCTTTTAAAATGTTTTCTCTTCACTGGTTTTGAGTTATGATATGCTTTGTTGTTGTTTTCTTCATGATTCTTGTGTTTGAAGTTCATTTAGCTTCTTGGATCTGTGGGCGTATAGTTCTCATCAAGTTTGTAAAGTTTTTGGCCATTGTCTCTTCAAATAGTTTTTCTGTCCCCGTCATCGCCTCTCCTTCAGGGACTCCAACTCTGCATAGATGAGGTCTTGAAGCTGTCTCACAGTTTTTTTCTTTTGCATTTTTTTCCCCTCTACATTTCATTTTGGATAGTTTCTACAGCTGTGCTTTAAAGTTCACTAATCTTTTCTTTTCAGCAGTGTCTAATCTGCTGTTGATCTCATCCAGCCATAGAAGTTCAATTTGAAGTTTCTTCCCTTTACTCCTTTTTCTTCTTTCTCCTCCCTTCTCCATTCCCCTCATCTCCCCTGTCTTTTTAAATCAGGCACACCTCTCCTCTTTTTAAAAAGATTTTATATATGTATGTATGTATGTATGTATTTAGAGAGTGCACACATGGGGAAGGGGCAGAGGGAGAGGAAGAGAGAGACTCTCAAGTAGACGTCCTGCTGAGCACAGAGTCCAACTGGGGGGCAGGAGGGTTTGTTCTCACAACCCTGAAGTCTGAGCGGAAATCAAGAGTCAGACGCTTAACCCTCTGAACCCTGCTTCTTAATTTTCTAAATATATGAAATAGTTAAAATCATGTTTAATGTCCTTCTCCGCTTATTCTAACAATTGGGTCACTTTTAGATCTGCTTTGACTGTTCTCATTATGGGTTGTGCTTTCCTGCCTCTTTGCATGCCTGGTAATCTTTGATTGGATGCCAGAATTTTACCTTGTAATGTGCGTGGTATTTTTATATTCCTATAAATCTTGTTGAGTTTTGCTCTAGGATACAGCTAATTGGAAACAGTTTGATCCTTTCGAGTCTTGTTTTTACAATTTGTTAATGTGGGTCCTGAGCGACGCTCAGTCCTGAGCTAATTATTCCTCACTTAGGAGGCATGATTTTCTTGGATATCTTATCTTTTTTAAAATTTTGTTCAAAAAAATTTTAATTTTTTTAAAAGATTTTATTTATTGGGATGCCTGGCTGGCTCAGTCAGTTAAGTGGCTGCCTTGGGCTTGGGTCATGATTGAGTCCTGGGGATAGAATCCTGCATAGGGCCCCTTGCTCAGCAGGAAGTCTGTTTCTCTCTCTGCTTCTGCCTGCCACCCTGCCTGCTTGTGCTCTCTCTCTCTGACAAATAAATAGATAAAGTCTTTAAAAAAAAAAGATTTTATTTTTTTGTCAGAGAGAGAGCGAGCACACGCATGGGAAGTAGCAGGGCAGAGGGAGAAGCAGGCTCTCAGACGTCCTAAAAAAATTTTTTTTTAAAGATTTTATTTATTTTTTAAAGATTATTTATTTGACAGACAGTCAAGTAGGCAGAGAGGCAGGCAGAGAGAGAGGAGGAAGCAGGCTCCCCACGGATCAGAGAGCCCGACATGGGGCTCAATCCCAGACCTAGGATCATGACCTGAGCCGAAGGCAGAGGCTTTAACCCACTGAGCCACCCAGGTGCCCCATAAAAATTTTTTTAAAATGTTTTAAAATTTATTTTTATGATTTTTTGAGCTTGGGGGCTTGCTAATCTGGGAGACTGCCCTTCCAGGGTTGGTTAATTACTAGACAGTAAACAATTCACCTGCAGAGTGAGCCTTTCATATACAAATTTACTAATCAACCTGTAACTCCAGCCACCCTTACCTAATTCTCACATACCAAACCAGTATTTCCTCTGTTCTAAGTCACATCAGGGACAGGTTATGGACAACTAGAGAATATTCCTATAGCCCAGAACCCTCTGAATTTATTTGAATTAACCAGCTCTAAGCTTACTCAAACTTGCCTACCTTACCTTGCCCATTGCTTTCCTATGGAAACCCTAAGTTAAAGGCTCTTGGTCATGCTCTCCATTCACATGTACTGCTTCCTGACTCACTCTGGGGTTTCTTCACGTGACCCTGAATGGCATGACATGCTCCCTCCTCTTGGAAACTGTAATCACCTTTTCTCAAGGCAGTTGTCTCCACGTATGTCACTTTACTATAACTAATTAAAACAAAATCCTTGGTACATTTTCAAACAATGGTCTACCCAACATTCTGTGAATTTTTTAACTGGCTGGTGGGAACAGGGACATTTCTCAGCCTTGTGTTATGCCAGGCACCATTATAATTCTTTTTGATGGTTCTCTTTGAGACTCAGCATTAGAGAGCTTAGCAAAATATCATTCTCTTAGAGATTCTTTGAGAGTCTCTCTTTCGCCTCAGTTATTTTCACACTCTTGTGCTGATCAATATTTTGAGTACTCAAGAGGGCCCTTCAGCAGGTCTCCTGGATTCTCTGTGCAGCTTTATTCTGGTCTTCTGTATCATCAACCTGAGCTGCTTCAACTTCTCCGAACTCCTAGCTCAGACCCTTCAACCCAGCTAGATTTGTAGGGTCCACTTCAGTTTCCCCTCCTTGTTCCACCGCAAAGAAACACTCACAAGGCAGTAGTAAGCCCATCTTATTTATTTCCCATCTCTTAGGGATTCCTCTCCTTCAGTGTTTGGGTTTTATTTAATTTTCAGTCATGAGACTAAATACATGCACTTACCTCCATTTGACCAGAGGCAGAAAAAGTTTATGGAATACCCAGCAGGTGAGCATACAGGCTAATATAGTATCAGTGAATCAACTGAATATAAACCCTCCCTTGCATAGGTAACATACCAGAGGCTTGGAAAGAAGTAGTGGAGGTAATCAGGAGCAGAATCCATCCCTTAAATCTTGGTCTAGTTATCTGCCATCATTCTTTGCTCTGTATCTTTATCTTGCCAAGTGATTTTCCATTTTTGACTTAATATATTTTCATTTTTAAAAAAATATTTGGGGCGCCTGGGTGGCTCAGTGTGTTAAAGCCTGTGTTCGGCTCAGGTCATGATCTCAGGGTCCTGGGATCGAGCCCCGCATTGGGCTCTCTGCTCCGCAGGGAGCCTGCTTCCTCCTCTCTCTCTGCCTGCCTCTCTGCCTACTTGTGATCTCTCTCTCTGTCAAATAAAAAAATAAAATCTTTTAAAAAAAATAAACAAATAAAAATCTTTTAAAAAAAAGATTTTATTTATTTAATTGGGAGAGAGATAGCAAGAGAGAGCAGAGCTGGAGGAGGGGCGCAGCAGAGAGAGAAGCAGGCTCAATCCAGG
The DNA here is from genome assembly GCF_922984935.1 of Meles meles. Lineage (NCBI taxonomy): Eukaryota > Metazoa > Chordata > Mammalia > Carnivora > Mustelidae > Meles > Meles meles. The sequence goes on along the minus strand of NC_060077.1, from coordinate 30,024,483 downwards.
GACCCTGGTATCACCACCTGAGCTGAAAGCAGACACTTAACTGACTGAGCCACCCAGGCACGCCTAGACTAAGATATTTTCAAACAGAATATTTTTTATATTTTATTTTTTATTTAACTTCAATTAACATATAATGTATTATTAGTTTCAGAAGTAGAGGTCAGTGATTCATCAGTCTCATATAGTACCCAGTCTCATTATCACTTGCCCTCCTTAATGTCCATCACTCAGTTCCCCTTCCCACAAACCCCTCCCCTCCAGCAACCCTCAATTTGTTTCCTATGATTAAAAGTCTCTTATGATTTATCTCCCTCTCTGATTTCATGTTGTCAAAAATACATTTTTTGAGGGAATGTGCATCAATATTCAGACCTCCAGGGATCCCTGAGTGGCTTAGTTGGTTAAGCATTCGTCTCAGGTCATGATCCCAGGGTCCTGGGATAGAGTCCCACAGCCTTGCTCAGCAAGGAGCCTGCTTCTCCCTCTGCTTGCCAGTCCCCCTGCTTGTGTACTCGCCTGAACTCTCTCTCTGATAAATAAATAAATCCTAAAAAAAAAAAATATTCAGACCTCCATGTGATCTTGAGACTGCTCCTTCCCAACCTTGGCAAAAAGTTGGAAGCTTTTTCTCTAGAGCAGGGAGGTTTCTGGAGTAGTAAGTCTTCCCAGAGACCCGGAAGACAAGTGAATCTGGGCATACTAGAATGCTGAAGATCTCTAGCCCTCTTCCTTCACTGAGCTCCCACAGGGCCAGCAACAGTTCAAGGTAAACCCTCCAGACATGAGACTGGAAGTTTATTCCAGGAAACCTGACCAGTCCAAGAGCAAAGTCCTAAAGTAGTATGGACATTAGTGATTTGCCAAAAAAAGTTCAATCAGCTCATCATATTATTATTATTATTAGAATTATTATTATTAATATCCCACCTATAAATACAAGCAGACTACCAATGATTGCCAGGCAGCTAAGTATAACGTGAAAAGGCTTTCATAACATGAAAGACTAAAAGCAAAACAAAAAAAGGGAAAGAAAACATCACTCAGGGAGATGAAAACTTTGACAAAGCCTATCAGTGTTCTCAGAGATAAGACACTGCAATCATGGAATGAGGTCCTAACTTAAAAAAAAAAAAAAAGGAACACTTAGAGAATCAATGGGTAATCTTCCATAAAGGAGATCCAGAGGAGAAACCAGGAAAATGGGAAGTGGTAGGGACAGGAAAAATAGGAAACGCAGAGATAAATCCAGGAGATCCAATATATGAAGAACAGGAATTCCAGAAAGAAAAGCCAGAAAACTAAAGGAAGGAAATCATTAAAAACAATTCAAGAAGGTTTCCTAGAAATGAAGGACCAGAGTCCCTTACGAAAGGGTCCAACAGCCTGGCACAACACATGAAAACAGACTTTCACCAAGGTATGCCACCATGAAATTTCAGAACTCCCGTGGCAGAAGTGAGAGAGTCGCATACAAAGAATCAGAACTCAGAATGGCTTGACTCCTTTAACAGCAACACTGGATGGTAGGTGAAAAGCAACAATGCCTTCAAAATTGTAAAGGAAAATAAATTCCAAACTGGAATTTCACACCTGATCAAGTATGAGAGAATGAGACATTTTTCAGACATGTGATTCCCTTAAACTACTTTCCATACACCCCTTTTACTGCAAGCCAATCTGCCAGAATGAGGTAATAAAACAAGGGGAGGAAGGGACACAAACAGAAGACTCAACAGGGGAGAGCCCACAATGACAGCAATACATTAAGCACAAGGGAGAGCCAATCCAGATAGGGGCTGGTCAAGAAATTGGTAAAATAGATAATGTGTTAATGTCCTTACAGAATTTGTGTTGAATTAGTGACAAGTGGCCGGAAAACTAAGCTAATAACTAATAAAAACGTGAGAGGACTATTAATTCTAGGGAAATGAAAGGTCTCCGGTAAGGTAACCTCATCCACTATGTGGCTCAGCTGTGATTTAAATACCATCATAAGGGGCGCCTGGGTGGCTCAGCGGGTTAAAGCCTCTGCCTTTGGCTCAGGTCATGATCCCAGGGTCCTGGGATGGAGCCCTGCATCGGGCTCTCTGCTCAGTGGGAAGCCTGCTTCCTCCTCTCTCTCTGCCTGCCTCTCTGCCTACTTGTGATCTGTCAAATAAATAAATAAAATCTTTAAAAATAAATAAATACCATCATAATAATGTAAACACTAAATATATGATCTAAGTAGAATATATCAGGGAGAGATGGGGGGATGGGAGTACATGCATGGTGGGCAGGAGGGAGAAAAGTCAAACGATAATGCCTACGATGCAAATATCAATACCCATGCACATGTTTAAATTGAGACATGATGGCAAACTAAACTGACCAGCTAACACTTGAAAGGGAATACGTGAAGCAGGGAAAATGGGGAAGGGCAGATAGGGTAGGAGGTTTGCTGTTTTTCCTAACAAACCTTGCAGAACTATTTTTCAATGCAAAATAACAGATTTTCTTCCTAAAATGCAGGATATAAAACTGTTTAAAAAGACATATTTTGTGGGGCGCCTGGGTGGCTCAGTTGGTTAAAGCCTCTGCCTTCAGCTCGGGTCATGATCCCAGGGTCCTGGGATAGACCCCCCCATCGGGCTCTCTGCTCAGCTGGGAGCCTGCTTCCCCTTCTCTCTCTCTCTCTGCCTGCCTCTCTGCCTACTTGTGATCTCTGTCAAATAAATAAATAAAATCTTAAACAAACAAAAAAAAGACGTATTTTGTTAATTGTTTCTAAATGTTTCTAAATTTGGGGGGCACCTGTGTGGCTCGGTGGGCTAAGAGTCTGCCTTCCACTCAGGTCATGATCTGGGGATCCTGGGATACATCAGACTCACTGCTCAGCAGGGTGCCTGCCTCTCCCTCTCCCTCTGTCCCTGCCCACACCCTCAAATGAATAAAACCTTTATGAAAAAAATTTTAAGTTTCCAAATTTTACTGTGCACATTAAAAACAAAACCATAGGGGCGCCTGGGTGGCTCAGTGGTTTAGGCCTCTGCCTTCGGCTCGGGTCATGATCTCGGGGTCCTGGGATCGAGCCCCGCATCGGGCTCTCTGCTCAGTGGGGAGCCTGTTTCTCCCTCTCTCTCTGCCTGCCTCTCTGCCTACTTGTGACCTCTCTCTCTGTCAAATAAATTAATAAAATATTTAAAAAAAAAAAAAAACAAAAAACAAAACCATAAATGGGAACTCCACTTTTCAGGACCTAGGTAGGGTTACAGTTGTTTTTACTGCATGTAGAATCATGCAAGACTGGTATTCCTGCATGGTTCCTAAGGTAAACCATATCCAGTCAGCTTTTTATTTTTTTTTTTATTTTTTTTTTCCAGTCAGCTTCTTAGAACTAGGATGCAATTCATGTGTGAAGTATAATGTGTTACTTACGTCTTGTTTACTATAAAAGTATGATGATTTAAGCAGTGACCATACTAGAATAACATTTTCAAACAGTCCGGGATATAAAAATGTGGCCACAGACCTACTGAATTAGATCTACCTAGCTTGGGTGGCAAGGGCATTGCTTAAAATGCAGATTCCTGTGCCCTGCCCCAGACCAATTAATCTGCAATCTCTAGGGGTAGGGCCTTGGAATCTTCATTTCTAACAAGATCCCTAAACTGATGTTGAAAACTACTGCTGTCACTCACTATATGAGTAACTCAATAGTGTTCATTAATAAGCCAATAAATCAATGCCTGTAAGTCACAGTCACAGGCAGGGAAGAGGGAAAGGAATCCATGCAGGGTAGTATCACAGTGTCTACCTGAAAGAATCATTTAAAACACTTCAGAGCAATTCCACTCCATATGTAACTCAATGTACAAGTTTCTTTCTTATCAGGAACAATACATTAACTCTTGGTCAAACCTTAAACAAACGAACTCTTAACTCCATTCACACGAAGTTCATTAGAAATAGTGCCCAGTCCAGGAGGCCCTCCACCGAGGAAGCAGAGCCTCCAGGGCCATTAGCATTCGTCCAAATGTCAGAGGAGCTGGGGCTGCTGGAGCAAGAGGTGCAGGGATTGCGCCGGGGGATGGGTCTCTGAAGCCTCACTTACATGGCTGCGGTATCTGACCAACACTCTGATGCCTATGCCTTAGTTCTTTATTTCAAGAAAAATGCAAGGTCTGTTACACTGAGGTAGGGTCATGATTGTAAGGTAAAGCTTATTAGAAAATCCCTACTTGATGCCTAGTTAACAGATGTGGTGGACTTTCTTCTTTTATTACTTGAACAGTGTGTCCCATGTGCAATGTTCTAAGGTAATCAATCCCTTTTCTTAATAGTTTTTACTGAAGTTCATCTTATACTGAACCTGTGGCAAGACCTCTTTTCAGTGCGTGACTTCAAGTCTGCTTTTCTAATTTCTGTGTTTTTGTCAGTTATTCACTTTGCCTGCCTTATCCTCTCTACCTCTGCTAATTAAAAGCCAGGACCATGCCACTGCATGTTGAGATGCTCTGACAAATGCTTAAGAATCTGTCCCTGCAAATCACCACAGAACTGCTTATGAAGCCAGTGTAGGAGCCACAGATGTTGGCTGCTAGGATTTCCTGTTACCTTTTAATATTAGATTACTTTTGCCAGATGCTGAGTCACTAGGGTTTCCAGGCTACGAAGATCAGAATGGTGAACTTCTTCACGGGCCAGGAGCACTCATGCCATGTTGCTTAAGCTGAGCTGATGATATCTCCACATCTGTGTGTTCTTGGAGTTTCTCTGAGGGTTTAACCAGCAACTGGCCTCAAACAGTAACTTAAACTCTTATCAGTAACTGTGCTATTTCAAAATACTGGCATTCTCCCAGGATATCTTCCTGGGTGTCAAAATTTAACCTGCTGCCAAAGCAAACAGAACACCAAACTCCAAAATGAACACACAGTCCTTATTTCTTCAAAAAGAAAAACAACAGGGGCACCTGGGGGGTGCAGTCGGTTAAGCGTCTGATTCTTGGTTTCGGCTCAGGTTGTGATCTCAGTGTCACGAGACTGACCCTGCATCCCTCTCAGCACTCAGCATGGAGTCTGCATGGGTTTCTCTCTCCCTCTACTCCACCCCTCACCCCCAGCACGCTCTCTCTCAAATACATAAATCTTAAAAAAAAAAAAGAAAAGAAAAGAAAAACAACAACAAAAAGGACCACCATATTTATTTAGTTTAACATTTCCCCTGATCTAAAGAGAAAGATGTCAAAAGAAAAGCTAGAACATATACATAAGCACATATTCCGCGCCCCCCCTTCCCCCGAACACAGATAACCTAAAAGAAAAAATAACAGCAAAGTTCTGTTCAACAGATAAATTTATCTTCGCTTCTGGAAGATGTTTCCACGCCCCATTCCACGTCCTCTTCCTCTTGCAGCCACTGAAAGGTGGAAAGAAAGGATAAAGCCAGGTCAGTGTGGTCAGCAAATGCTCATGCCATGGAGCAGCCAGAGTCCCTGGACACTGGCACAGGAAGAGGCCTGAAAAGCCACCTGGTCCAATACCATGCCGACCCCATGACATTTTCTCATTGCAGGGGGACTCGTGGCTGGCATCAGAGCTGGAGTGCCTTCCAGTCCAGCACTGATTTCAACATGAGGCTGGGAGTCAGGGTGTTGAGAGCTTAGGTGGTTTGGGGAACAGGCCTGAGAACCACAGAAAAGATGAATTCCCAGCGCTGGCCTAGGGTGAGCTAATAAAACACAACAGATGAACTTAATTCACACTTAAAATCCTGAAACAAATAGTTAAATACTAAACATCTGTTAAATCTGGGTAACAGGTTTTATTATTTTTTAAGGTATTCTGCAATATAAAATATTTCATAATAGAAAAACAAACAAACAAATAAAACCACTCCCCATACAAAGGGCATAAAGCTGCTGTTCTCTGTAACTCCAAGAGTTCTAGGAGAGGACCAGTGGCTTTGAAGGACAAATGAAAATATTCTGATGACTACCAACTGGAGCCTGATTCCTCCTCCCTCTTGTAGAGCCTCGTGAAGAGGGAGGAAAGTCACCCAGGAGCCCAGCCACATGCTGAAATGAACCAGAGCAAGGGACCGACAGAGACACAAATGGCTCAGTCAGAGGCCAGTGGACCTGGGCAAACTCACTGCCAAGTGCCTTCTAGTGCACAGCTACTGGGTTGCATCTTTTGTCAGAGAAGATGGTGCAGTTACACAGTGACAATGAGGACAGCCCTTCCCTGAGAAAGCAGAGAGAACAGCAGTTCTAGTAGGAAAACCAGTATTCCTGAAAATCATTCCTTCACCAGGACAAAAAGTCCAGAGCTTCCGGTTCTACAAATGCCACCTACCTAGGAAGGGCAAGGAGATTCTCTGATCGGTTTTTTGGAAGGACACTTAAAGGATTACTCTAGGGGCACCTGGGTGGCTCAGTGGGTTAAGCCTCTGCCATCAGCTCACGTCATGATTCCAGGGTCCTGGGATCGAGCCCTGCATCGGGCTCTCTGCTCAGCAGGGAGCCTGCTTCCCTCTCTCTCTCTGCCTGCCTCTCTACCTACTTGCGATCTCTGTCTGTCAAATAAATAAAATCTTTAAATAATAATAATAAAAAATAAAGGATTACTCTGTTGTACCTTTAAACTCAAAAAACTACCTCTCTATAAAATATGCACAACAAAAGATAATGATGGAGAATCCAGTGACTTTCCTGAACTATAAATCTTTTTACCGATACTCAGATAGTTTCTAATGAATGCACTTGCTTCGTAGATAATCAACACAGCAGAGCTTCTCAGGGACCCAAAGATAAAACCTCTGACTAGGCTAACCCAAAAGAAAGGCCAGACTAAGGAAGGTCACTGGATCAGTGGGGACATGCTGAAGGAAGTATTTATTTTCAAATGTAAGAATATTAGAAAACAGAAGTCTGTTCCCTCTAATGGGTAAAGATGACTTAAAACTGTTTATTTCTTACATGAAAATGGAACCCTACCGTCAGCACTCCCCCCCCCCCCACCCCTTATACTGGGTGTCAATAAACACCTGGAGCTCTCTGCGAACTGTTGCCCCACTGCTTCAGGTGTCAGCTAAGTCCCTCCACAGAGCTCCTGCTCAGCAAACTAGTAAGAGCAAGCCTCCCCAGAATCTTTGGACAGAATTTCTGGAAACAAAGTCATTATAGGAGACTTATCCAGTCTCTCACTTAAAAGTCCCTTTCTTCTTTCGAAGGAGGCACTTTGGATTTTGCATAAGCCCTATGAATGTGATCAGGCAAGACAAGAGACAGAAAGTAAGATCAGGCCCTCAGCCCCTTACATGTGGGGGCCCCAAGACTGTAGGGTGGCAGTGAGTGTGGAGATGGCTGAAGTCCAAGTCCACCCCAGGCAATTGACAGGGCCCGCCCTTCCCTAAAAGATACAGGACAAACGCATATGTTAAAACCAGTGCGAGAGGAGCACATACCTTGGGCCTTCAGAATAGCAGCTTTTCCCCGGCCAGCCCCTGAGCCTTGGTTTTTATTTTTCATGCTCTTTAACATGGGCGCATTTTTCAGCATGTCAGGCAAAATGAGAAAACGGATCTTGCTGCCACGGATGTACACCTGTTCCAGCTGTGCCACTCGGCCATCTCTGTATGTGACTGTGATGTTGGACATCTGGAAGGGAATCACCAGCTCATCAATCGGGGCCAACAGCACCAACAGAGAACAAGGGCACACAGAGGGGGCAGACTTGGCTGGTGGTAGAAGTCCAGAACTGCACAAACTAACATCATGAAATAAAGAAGCCAGGCAAAGCACTTCACATATTTGGTCCTCACAGCACCTTCAGGATAGGTTATGGGCATTTCCATCTTTTACAGATAAAAACAAAACAAAACAAAACAAAAAATCCTAAAGTCCAACAGCCAGAATGAAAGGATGCAGATTCAAATACAGCTGGCGTGACACCAGAGCCCTAACTCTGCCATACTGCCTCCCTTGCCAGCATGTGAAGAGTTCTCAATGGTGAAAAACTCTAATGAAACAGTTTTGAACCGCTTGTCCAAATTGTGTCCTGTCCTGCATCTGTCTAGCACACAGAGAAAAGGCACCATGAAGGTCATGAGTATGCACCAGAGCCCCTCTAGCTTCAGTGACCAGGGACTGAGAAGTACAAGCAGCAGTGCCTATACGAAGGGCTCAGAATATTGGGAGATGTGTGAGGCAAGAGCCTGCACTGACAGGACACGTGGGCACGAACTTACAGGATACAAGGACTGGAGCAGAACAGTTGAGAGAGCGGACAAAGTTATCACCTTGGGAGATTATGGGGTCACTCATTTGTGGACAGAGGGAAAGTGGACAGGATCAGGGTAGCACTTTGGAAAGATCAATATGCCACCATAAACTGTGGGATGGAGAGACAGGGAGCCTCAAGGTGAGACCAACCAGCAGACAGCCTTGGCATAGTAGGGGACCCAAACCTGCTAGTGCCAACCTCAACAGGGACCACATTTACCACAAAAAGTAGCTTCTTTTGAGTCTTCTGGATGAAAGAGAATACAATTTATTCAGAATAGGTCAAAGTCCACACTGTAGAGAGGTGTTGTCTCCCCAGATTCCTAACTGGCTTGTTGCCACGTTATACTCATTCTTTGCTTCGAAAAGCTAACTGGCCACCCAGCCTCTGCTTGAGCACCCGGTTTGCCGAAAGACTAACAACACTCCAGGGCCATCCTTGCTAAATCTAAATGTGCAGGTGGAACAGTTCATAGAGCTTCAACCCACTGCCCCTGCTCCACCCTCAGGGTAACAGGGCTCTAGATTCCCATAAATCTTCTGTTCCAGGCTCAACATCCCAGTTTCTTAAGAAATTTCCACACAGGTTCTAAATCCTTGCCATACTGTTCTTGCCTCGAAGAATGCCATAACCTCTGGGGGTGCCTGGGTGGCTCAATCAGTTAAGTGTCTGACTTCGGCACAGATCGTGATCTTGGGGTCCTGGGATCAAGCCCCGCGTTGGGTTCCACATCCAGCAGGGAGTCTGCCTGTCCCTCTGCCCTCCCCCTGCTTGTGTTCTCTCTTTCTCACCAAAAAACAAAACAACAACAACAAAAACAACAAAAAGCGAATACCATAATCTCTGGTGCCACAACTGAATAAGAAGTATGATTAACAAAGCCAACTTTTACTGAGCACTTATTAGCATCCCAGGCAATTTCGTTTTGTTTTTTTTTTTTATTTGACAGAGATCACAAGTAGATAGAGAGGCAGGCAGAGAGAGAGAGAGGGAAGCAGGCTCCCTGCTGAGCAGAGAGCCTGATGCGGGACTCGATCCCAGGACCCCGAGATCATGACCTGAGCCGAAAGCAGCGGCATAACCCACTGAGCCACCCAAGCGCCCCCCAGGCAATTTCGTATCATAACTCCTATAAATGACACAATGCTACAAATCACTATGAACTTAGGTCTAACTCTAAACCCAAATTCTGAAACCATACATCAGATCACCACTTACTTCCTTACACAGTAAAGGAACAAATTAAATGAGACAAATATGTCTAAATGCTGTTCCTATTATCGAGTATATCTATTTTGGAGGCTGTGCTACTGCTAAGCTACTTCTCCAGCACAGTCCAGTACATCTTACCCCTTCCTCTCCTACAACCTCCGCAGCCCACTTTGAGAATCCCTGACAGAGGGTGTTCTGTACGACCAACAAGACAAACTGTTTCCACAAATGGATGTGTCCTGGTTGAAGCAGGAAAGGGTCCAGCATCAACTGACTCCTATGACAACCCTAAGAACGACCAGGTCGGCTGCTGTACTCATGCACTCCCTCACAGCACCAGCAGAGAGATGGCTGCGCTGGGTATAAAGCCCCACAGGCCCGCCCAAACATACAGCTTGTTAGTAAGCCCAAGCTATGTCTGCATCATAAGCCAAAGGCAACACCTTGAGTGAACTAGGTTTCAGTGAAGTCAGGTGGGAACACCCACTTGATTCAACTTTCCCACTTTCCCAAACAGCCATAATGAAACATAGGAGGCATAAACCAGGTGCCCAACTGAAATGACATCTTGGGGGACAGAGAATACCTTAATAAAATAAAAATTGTGGGAATTTCCTCACACATCTAGGGCCAAGAAGAGAGGACTAACTCCAGGACTGTAAAGCAATGTTGGGGTGCTCTGGGATCATTAATCACAACATCCTGTTGTGGGGCACACAGCAAGTGCTCAATAAATGTCTGGTCCCCTGCCCTACTCCAACAGAGCCTCCCTCTTTTTTCTACTCATCTTTTTGTCTAAAATCTTATAGAGTGAGGGTCTGACAATTCTAGAATCAACAGGACCTAGCAGGTTTACTATACACCTCATCTTCAGAGATGATGGTTAAGACAGGAGATTTGAGACGCAGAGACTTGGGTTTAGATCCACTCCTTCCATGCTTGGTCACCCTGGTCATCTGGAAGTTTGTCCTCAGAGAGATCCTGTGATAACTGAAAGATCTACTGTACATAAAAAACACTAGCATGGGGCGCCTGGGTGGCTCAGTGGGTTAAAGCCTCTGCCTTCGGCTCAGGTCATGATCCCAGGGTTCTGGGATCCCTGGGATCCCAGCCCGCATGGGGCTCTCTGCTTAGCAGGGGGCCTGCTTCTCTCCCTCCCCTCTCTCTGCCTATTTGTGATCTCTGTATGTCAAATAAATAAGTAAAATCTTTTAAAAAACAAACAAACAAAAAAAACAACACTAGCATAGTGCCTGGTACAGAATAAGCATACAATGAATGGAAGTTTCTGGTCCTACTTCTTTTTTTTCTCCCCCTTTAAGTTATTTATTTATTTTAGAGAGAGAAAGAGAGAGCATGCACTTGAGAGGGTGGGGGTAGGGGATAGGGGCCAAGGGAGAGAGCCTTCAGGCAGACCTCCCCCCTCCACAAGTGCAGAGGCTAATATGGGGCTTGATCTCACAACCCTGAGATCATGACCTGAGCTGAGCTGAAACCAAGAGTGGGATACTTAACCCACTATGCCACCTAGGTGCCACATGAATGGAAATTTTTGGTACTATTAAGCACATAGCCTCTTGGAGACAGATCTCCACAAGTTAAACTAAGACTTTTAAAATATTAAATAGTACCTGGATCCTGGATTTTAAATTCTAATCCCAAACAAAAAGAAACCAAGGCTACCTGAAGAAATGGCTGATTCCAGAGCTGGGTTAGGGAAGATAAAAGATGAGCCTGCAACAAACATCTCATTCCAGAAGATTAAGGATATGCTCCCCCCAAATGGCCAAGGGACACCAAAAGGACACAAAAGAAGTCAGCTTCTGGACAAATTTGGGATAAATCAATCAAAATAATAATAGTAACAGATTATAACCCATTTAATGAAACAGAAACCCATGAGCCAATACTGACAATAAATGAATGAATAAATGGGGACTTAAGGGAAGGCTCTTCCATACAGTAGACCCAGCAAATATAGAAAGCATGATGGAGTCAAAACCAAAAATCATTCTAGGGTGCCAGGGTGGCAGAGCGGGTTAAATATCCGACTCCAGGTTTTGGCCCAGGTCGTGATCTTAGGGTTGTGAGATCCACTCAGTGGAGTCCACCTGAGATTCTCTTTCCCTCTCCCTCTGCCCCTCCCCACCCTGGCACATGCTCTCAACTCTCTCTCAAATAAATAATAAATCTTAGTAAGTTAAAAAAAATTCTTTTGTAACCATCATGGTAAAAAGATTCAAGCAAGAATCTTCACTGGATGCTAAATGGGGGTGGTGAAGGTGGGGATGAAAAACAGAATACTCACAAGATATTTACTTCAAGAACCTCCCTCACAAAATTCTCCTTAGTTGCAAAAGGAAAAAGTACCGTGGAGAAACCACACAATACTTCAACCAAATTATCAAGGTTAACATCACCAATGGGGCAAACAAGTGTTCTAGGCCTCCTAGTGACAACCCCAGAAGAAGTCATCACTTACACAGTTACAGACAAAACACAAAAACAAACCCCAAATCCAATCATGAGGAAACACCAGAGAAAGACATACAATCAAAAGACATTCTAAAACAAGTAACTGGTCATTATTCTTCCAAAATGTCAATGCTGGGAAAAGCAAAAGGATAACTGTCCCAGACTAAAGAAGTACAAAGCAAGCTGATATTAAGTGCCAATACGTGATCCTGAATTGAATGATACAGAGGAAAACACTGCATGTACAGAGAGCACAAAGATAAGCAGTTTTTCATTCTAGCTAGAGAGCGTATCTAAAGAAATTCCCAACCACCCTGCACTCAGAAATGTCAAAAACTTTCCTGATAATTCATTCTGGGGAGTTTTTTGACAGTCATGTGATGGGTTCTCTCAGGTTACCATTTTTACAAAAAGAAATCACGCACAGGCATTTGCCTGTGCCCACAGACCATTATTCCATAACAACAAAAAAAGGGTTTTAACAGTCCAGTCGTGATGGGGTGGTCATGCTAATGCCCCCAAAGCACCATTTTGGCTCCAGCAGAGTCTCTGAACTCTTATCACTCTCTCCCACCAAATTTCTAGGAATTATGTTGCTTTAAGAAGTGAAATTTTGGGGAATGGGTGGCTCAGTTGGTTAAGCCGCTGCCTTCGGCTCAGGTCATGATTGCAGGATCCTGGGATCAAGTCCCGCATTGGGCTCCTTGCTCAGCGGGGAGCCTGCTTCTCTCTCTGCCTCTGCCTGCTTGTGATCTCTCTCTCTCTCTGACAAATAAATAAATAAATAAATATGATCTTTAAAGAAAAAAAAAAGTGAAATTTTGCATTTAGCCATTTACCCTCTTCTTTTATCTGATTTTTAGGGTCTTTTTATTGAGCTATAACTGATACATAACATTGTGTAAGTTTAAGGTATACAATATACTGATTTGATACATTTATATTACAATGAATGCTACTGTAGCATTAACTAACTTCTCTATCATGTCATACAATTATAATTTCTAGTGATGAGAACTATTAAGATCTTGTATTTCAGCAAGTTTAATGTTTATTTGACAGACAGAGATCACAAGTAGGCAGAGAGGCAGGCAGAGAGAGAGGAGGAAGCAGGCTCCCTGCGGAGCAGAGAGCCCAACGCGGGGCTTGATCCCAGGACCCTGAGATCATGACCTGAGCCGAAGGCAGCGGCTTAATCCACTGAGCCACCCAGGCGCCCCTAATGTTTATAATAGTTTTGCTACCTCTAATTACTATACTGTGTATTAGAACACCAGGACTTCATTTATCTACTTGTAACATACCCTCCTCTTTTAAAATAATCTTTGCTGTGCTTCATGATCATAAACTTAACACATATTTTAATTTTTTAAAAAGATTTTATTCATTCATTCATTTGAGAGAGAAAGAGAGAGCACCAGCAGGGGGAGAGGCAGAGGGAGAGGGAGAAGCAGACTCCCTGCTGAGCTGGGAGTCCAATGGGGGGCTCCAATTCCAGGATCTGGAGATCATGACCTGAGCTGAGGGCAGACACTTAACCGTCTGAGCCACCCAAGTGCCCCAGATATTTTGACTTTTAAAGTAGGGAGGGGAAAAAGGTTTTTTCTTAAAAATTTTAATCCCCCCATGGGGCACCTGGCTGGCTGAGTCAGAAAAGCATGGGAGTCTTATTCTCAGGGTCATGAGTTCAAGCCCCACGACAGGTGCAGAGATTACTAAAAAATACAAAAACAAACAAACAAAAACACACACACACACACTCTCTCTACATATATATTCTGTGGGACTCTGTCACCTCTAGATGCTGCCACAGTCAACAGCCCTGGCTAGCAGCTTATGCTTGCTTTGCAGCTGTGGAGGACAAAGCAGAGGTCAAGACTCCCTGCATATATATCAATAAAAACTTTTAAAAATGTGGGTTTTCTTGGTTTTAAGATTTTATTTTTTTATTTGACAAAGATCACAAGTAGGCAGAGAGGCAGGCAGAGAGAGAGGAAGAAGCAGGCTCCCTGCTGAGCAGAGAGCCCAATGCAGGGTTGGATCCCAGGACCCCGGGATCACGACCCAAACTGAAGGCAGAGGCTTTAACCCACTGAGCCACCCAGGCACCCCTAAAAAAAATTTTTTTTTTTATTTTATTCATTTGATAGAGAGAGATATCACAAGTAGGCAGAGAGGCAGGCAGAGAGAGAGGGAAGAAGCAGGCTCCTTGCTGGGCAGAGAGCCCAATGCGGGGCTCGATCCCAGGACCCTGAGATCATGACCTGAGCCGAACGCAGAGGCTTTAACCTACTGAGCCACCCAGGCGTCCCCCAGGCGCCCCCCTAAAAAATGTTTTTAATCTCATTTAATTTCCGTCAAAAGATAACTACTCACTTTGGTTTTGCTCAAAAACTTAATGCATTTATTTTTTTTTTACCTTTTTTTTACTCAATGCATTTTTATGTATCACTTATAATTTGGCTTTTTTTTTTTTTTTTAACTAGGAACATATTGTGAAGTTTTGTATTTTTCTCCACTTAGGTCAACAGTATTTTCCCATGACATTAAATATTCCACGTTATTTGACCAGATGAATAATATTCTTTGTAATGTACCCTAATTTGTTTAATCATAATTTAACTCATTAGAAATGTTTGTTTTTAGGTTTTCATCATTAAAAACAGCACTGCAGAGGCACCTGGGTGGCTCAGTTAGGTGTCTGACTCTTGGTTTCAGCATAGGTCAGACCTAGGGGTTGAGGGGTCGAGTCCTACGTGAGCCCTGCATCGGGCTTCATGCTTGCCAGGGATTCTGCTTGGGATTTTCTCTCTCTTCCTCTCCTGCTGCCCCACCTTCATGCTCTCTCTAAAATAAATAAACAAATCTTAAGAAAAAATAAAAATAAAAACAGCACAGCACTATGAATGATTTTCAGAAGTAGAACTATGGCACCAAAGGGTAGGAACTTTTCTATGCTGACATTTAAATGTGTTTTCCAGAAACGATTTAACGATCTGTACTTCTACTGGCAGACTAGTAAGGAACCCTTGGTAGTATTAATTTTATTTTGTCATCTTGTAAGTTAAGACATTCTTACTTTTCCCCAATTTACATGTCTAAATATTAATAAAGCCATTATTTTTGTATGTTAAAAGTCTGCTTTACATGTTTTTCTTCTGTTAATTAGCCATTTTTTAACTTGGGTCCACTTTAAATTGGGAAATGAACATCTTTGACTTGCAAACATTTAAACATATTTATACGTTTAAATACAATAAACTTTCATCATAAAAAAATTATGAGATGTCCTAAATATCTGAATACTGCTGAGCTGGGAGAACACTTCCAGCATTCACTAAGACTCTACACAAGAACCTCCAGGGACACTTTACACTGGATACCCAATAAAATCCATAGCCATAAAAGTTGCCTCCAAAAGGTTAGATAAATATAGTCTAGTCTATTAAAATCAAAATAACGTGCTTATTTCTACTCGTAATTCCTCACCTTAAAGGTCTTTTTGGTTTTTAATATTTTACCAAATATTTGACTAGAAGTATTCTTTCTTAAGAAATATGTATTTTTTATTTTGAAGAAAAATCCCTTCATTCCCTCATTGACATTAATAAAAATAGGATGCTTCAAAACCATGGTAAGCACACATAACCAACAACAGAAATTTCCCCACTTGGGGACCTCTGGTTTTAAATCACCCATACCCAGGCTGGGCAACAGATGGGATCCACTCCTCCATCAGGTCCCATTTCTGCTACAAACACAAATCAGCTTAAGAAAACCACTCGGAGAGCCACAGAGGCCCTGCTTACTCCACACACACAGAGCCCTTAGGAGATGCTCTCAGAGCACTCACAGGGCTCTCTCACCGATAGATGCCGCCATAGCCGACAGCCCTGGCTAGCAGATTATGCTTGCCTTGCAGTTGTGGGGTACAGAGCAGAAGGACAAGACTCCCTGCTTTCCCAAACAAACCTCAGATGCAAAGAAATATCTACACCTTCTGACCCTGTGAGTACCATCCCAAGGACCTCATCCTAGGATTAATTCTTGCACAGAAATTTTTTGTCAAAAAAGGGCTGTAGTAACAGGCTACATTTAAAATACCTGATTCTCGGGGCGCCTGGGTGGCTCAGTGGGCTAAAGCCTCTGCCTTCAGCTCAGGTCATGATCCCAGGGTCCTGGGATCAAGCCCCGCATTGGGCTCTCTGCTCAGCGGGGAGCCTGCTTCCCCCTCTCTCTGTCTCTGCCTGCCTCTCTGCCTGCTTGTGATCTCTGTCAAACAAATAAATAAAATCTAAAACAAACAAACACCTGATTCTCTCTCTGCCTACTTTTCTCTCTGCCTCTGCCTACCACTCTGCCTGCTTGTGCGCACACCTGTGCACATGCTGGCGTGCGCAATCTCTCTCTCTCTCTCTGACAAATAAATAAATAAATAAAACCTTTAAAAAATATCTGAGGAACCCCAAAAGGTGTATTTTATATGGGGATGTTGATGACACTATCTAATGGACTAAGACTGTATATCTTCCATCAGGGCCCAGGGGAAAAATGTCTCCCACATCTGAATGCCAAGGGAAACTCAAATGTTTTCATGTTTTTCTTCTGTTAATTAGCCATTTTTTAACTTGGGTCCACTTTAAATTGGGAAATGAACATCTTTTTTATCTTAATATTGGGAAATTATTGGGAATTTCCAATTCCCAATAATTGCTAATGGGAAATTAACATCTTTATCTTATGGGCACTACATACCTTAGAACTGCTGATCTCCCTCTGCCAGGCCTATTTAAGTAGCTGAGAACAGAATATGCCTTTATTAAATGTACAGGGATTCAGGTTTACATTTCTGATTACTAACTACCTGCTTGGCTTCATTTTACAGTCTACCCCAAGTTAACTGCACCATGACCTATCTGTCCACTTTTACCTTATCATATAGTTTTTTAATAAATCATCTCTAGGGGCGCCTGGGTGGCTCAGTGGGTTAAAGCCTCTGCCTTTGGCTCGGGTCATGATCCCAGGGTCCTGGGATCAAGCCCCGCATCGGGCTTTCTGCTCGGCGGGGAGCCTGCCTCCCCCTCTCTCTGCGCCTGCCTCTCTGCCTACTTGTGATTTCTGTCAAATAAATAAATAAAATTTTTAAAAAAAATCATCTCTAACCTTTTTTTTTTTTTTTTTTTACAAGTCTAATTTATTTACTTGAGAGAGAGAGAGCATGTGCACAAGTGGGCGGTGGGGGAGGCAGAGGGAGAAGCAGACTCCTCACTGAGCAGGGAACCTAATGCAGTTTGATCCCAGGACCCTGAATCATGATGTGAGCCAAAGGCAGACTCAACCAACTGAACCCCCCAGGCGCTCCCTACCTCTAACTCTTTTTGAAAGCAGAGTAAAAAGTAAATACTAGAAACCCAAGACACGTTCCTAAGGTTAAAAAAAAAAGTCCATGCCAATTGTGGTTGTGGCGCGTTGGTGGTATAGTGGTAAGCATAGCTGCCTTCCAGTTGTGGTTGTGGCAAGATGCTCTTACCTGTTTTCCAAATCTTTGTAGTGTGTGACCCACCACACTTTTGTAATAAAAAATGTTAGGGGTGCCTGTATGGCCAACTCTTGATTTCAGCTCAGATCATGATCTCAGGGTCATGAGATCAAGCCCCGTGCTGGGCTCCACACTCAGGAGTCTGCTTCAGGGTTCTCTCTCTCCCTCTGCCCCTCCCCCTACTCTCTCCCACACATGCTTTCTAAAATAAATAAATAAATCTTTAGGGAAAAAAACACAAAGTTATTAAAAACCAACATCAAATGGCAAACACTAAATTCCAGCTGTCCTCTAGCAAAGGCTAGAAAGTGCTAAGGGGATGCTCTCACTCCCAAAGGGCAGACTAACTGGAGCCAGGAAGGAAGGAAAGCAGTAGGAACTGCAGGAGCCACTGGCCTTCTGCATCCTGGGGATGTGTGAATGAACTGTGCTGGGTTTACTGCGGTACATTCAGCTGTGCCTGCTGGTTTTTATTCAGTGAGCCAGGTTTAGTTAAAACCAGCAAAGCCTCAGCATCTGGGCATGGGCAGTGTTATGGGCTGAATCCTAACTTCATCTGTTGAGGTCTTAACCCCTCAGCATCTCAGAATGTGACCATATTTAGAGACTGGATCTTTACAGAGGTAACTGAGTCCTAATTCAATGTAACCTGTGTCCTTAGAAGGGATCAGGATACAGACCTACACAGAAGGAAAACCATGTGAAGACAAAGGAAAGAGACAAACATCTATAAGCCACGGAGAGAGGCCTAGAACAGATCCTTCATGCCCTAAGAAGAATTATCCTGTGGCACCTTGATCTCAAACCTCTTCGCCTCCAGAACTCTGAGGGAATAAATATATTTGTTTAAGCCACTCAGTGTGAAACTTTGTTATGACAGCCCTACCAGATTAACATAAGCAGGAAGCAAGTGACTGGCTCCCCACATCGGACATGCATTCATCATTTATTCTACACTATAACGCTGAGGTTGAGGTGTTATTTTTATTCCTGACTTAGAAAGGAGGGAACAAGAGGGTGAGGGAGATCCAAAGCTTGACCTAAGTCACGCAAGGTAGCAGGCTGCAACTCGATTTTAGATCTATCACCAGGCTGTGCGCTTTGTATCACACTAGCTACATTTGAGAGACCACCAAGGTCATCTGGTCAGACACCCTCACAATACAAATGGGCAGTCTGAGGCCCTAGAAACTCAGTAAGTTGTCCAAATAAATAGCTGAATAAACACATTAAAGTGCTTCACCCCCAGTTTTGCATTCTATTCACCAAAACAAAGTACCTTAAAATGGATGAGGATGCCAGCCAGAGAATGGATCTATAACTGGAGTCCTCACAAAGACAAGGTAGGCAAAGCCCCACAGGACCTTTGGAAAGCCCACTCCATCTACCTGTATGGCATCAACACTGAAGAAAGAAACCTGCAGTTACTAGACGTCTATTTCCCTGAGCCAGGGAACTGGCCCCACCCACTGGTCCGTCTAGCAGGAAGATGATGTTCAAAGCTACAGAGCTGTCACAAGTAAATAAGTGAACCCTGCACAGCAACATATAAGACACCTGATCTACAGTGTGACCTTAAAGAAGTCCCCTTCCCTTTCTGACCTTCGGTTTTCTCACCTAGAAAACATTAACAGAAACTACATGTGAACATGTACCATGTGTGGTGTTAACTACATGTTGCACATACATAACTAAACTGATCTGTAGAACCCCCCAGGGTGTGGGTGTTATCCCTATCTCCAGAATGCACTGCTCAGATCTTCCCTCAAGGGTCATCAGGCTATGAGGCATGCAAGGAGCTGACAGTCTCCAGTTGTGACCTATGGGATCCATCACAGCATTTACTCTGAAGCCAGTCTCCCGAGGCTGCCGGCCAATGACTGATCACAGTGGGGATCCTAGAGCCAGGCCATTTCTGCCCCATACTAGACTCTTCTAATGAGCAACTCCTGCTGGCTGATACTTTCTCAGAGACACACTGTAGTCTAAGGCTCTTCCCACTCAACCCTGTCTTTTCTTTCTCCTTTTCCCAGCACCAGACCAGTACAGATTGAAAGCTTTCCTAGCTACTCTACTCCTTCTCCTTTATCCTTCATTATCATTTCCCCCAATAAATCTCTTGCACAATTCCGCATTGGCATATATGTCTCAGAGGACATAAAATAACACCGTTCCCATTTTAGAAACAAAGAAACTGAAACGATTAACATGATCAAGGTCAGATTATTTGGATCCAAACCCACATCTCTGATTCTGAAGCACAAGCTTTTAACTGATAATTTAAAGAACAAAAGAGAAAGTGTGCTGATACACCTTGCCAAAGCAATGCTCTACAAACTCACGTGGTTATTAGCAAAACACAAAATAGTGTCACAGGAAGGGCACTGTATGAGGAAGCTGCTTCGATATTTGTTAACGGAAAGACATTCAGTAGATAGAAGTCTTTTAATCTTACTCTCCCTATTTTATGGATGACAATACTATCACCAAATCTGTTTACCTCAAAAGGTAGTTGCTATAATCACATGAAACTCTTCCTCCAAGAAAGATGGAAAATAAATATGGTACGTGAGTGGAAAATTCCACTAACTGCAGAGCAGTTATGCAAACATGTAGGGACAAATGGAGAATGGCCTTGAACCTGACAGATTCTACCGAAGTATACTTCTTTTAAACAAGTCCCCAAAATATGGAAGATGATTATAGAATGGAGAAAACTAAGTTAGATATCCCAAACTTTAAATGGCTCTAATTTACGCCCACATCAGCAGCAACTATAACAATAGCTGGCATACATTAGGCATGCCAAAATAACTCTTCAAAGAGAAGAACTGCAAAAAGACCTCCAATTACTATCTTTCTGTGTTCCAAGACAGGCCCAAGCTTCCCCCATAACCTTATACGGAAAGCAGGATACCTGGCAGTTCATGTTGTCCTCCGCCTCAATGAGCTTCCCACGATACACCTCACCAGTGTTTGTCTCACATGTCACAATGTGACCCTCAGCCTCATGTAGGACTTTAATCGGCACACCAATAGACATCTTGGCAGGAAAAGAGTTCTGCAGTGAAAGAGACAACAGTTAGTTCATCCTTCAGGGCCTAGGAAGTCATATGGCACATATCATGCTTCCCTTAAGGACTGACACTCCATAAAACTTAGTAAGAATGCCAAAACTGCTATTTTCCACAGGGAAAAAAAAAGCTTAATCCCTACTTTAAGGAAAATCTGGCAAATACATACAAGATGTGGGATGGTAAAGAACAGTGGGGGTGGGGCGTGGCTAGAGAGAGGGAAAGCTAATGGGATGAGAAAAAAGTGCCTTCCATCTTCTTCCCTGCTACCATATGTCTCTTTACCTTCATCAAATAACCAGTAACCAATATTGTGTGTGTGTTGGGTGACAGGTGACTGAACTATACATACCACACGATGTACTTGCCAACCCACAGTTGTGGATGACACCACTTTTGAGAGCCCATGATATAGACTTGAGCTGCCCAATACAGTAGCCACAATCCACCCACAGCTATTTTAACTAAACTTAAAGTGAAATAAAATGAAAATTAAACATTCACTCCATTAGTCACATCAGCCCCATTTCCAGAGGTCAATGGCCTTGGGCTAGTGGCTGAAGTACTGGGCAATGCAGATATAGACCGAAGAATCCAGGCAAATCTAGAAGAGGCATGCATTTAATTTGACTCATTAAGTACCCACTGATCCTCCACTTCTTCAAGGTTAAAGAGAAAACGAAGTGTTCACAAAGGGACAACGTCCTATAAGCAGGAAAGGTTTGGAGGAAAAGCATGATCACAGAAATCACCTGATTTTATGTAAATAAAAGAAACAAGCAGTGGATTTCATATTCCCAGATGAGCAACGAATGAAGTCTGGAACACATCATGTGTGTCCAAGAGAGGAAAAGAAACATGAGTTCGGGGAAGACAGGTTCCCCCGGTGAGGAAGTAGCGTTAGGAGTTTGGCTTTTATGCTGAAGATAGTGGGGAACTACTGCAGGCTTATAGGTAAGGAATGATCCAATAAAAAGGCAGCAGCACTTAAAAACGGATCAAACAGGTTTTTTTTTTTTAACAGTTTAGAAGCAAGGAAACTTGATAAAGTTTCTGTACCAATATGGAAAGCATAAGAGGACGAATGCCTAAAAGGGGAATGGAGGCAGAGATGCAAACAACTTGAAAAGGATTACCCGGAGAGAACTTGGGGGAAGGAGGCAGCCAGAAATGATTTCAAGACTATTGCCTGTATGTGATGGAAAACGTGGTCTGGAGAGACAGAGAAAACGAAGAGCATGTACTTTGGGGAAAAGTTAATGAGAATTCACTTCCAGGCGCTAGTGAGGCAACGCTGATGTTTGAGTGACCCGGGCTTCCCGCTCTTCTCCCTCCCCGAACCTCCCAGAGTTCCTCGACAGCGCATCCTTCTCCAGCCCTAGGCCCCTCACGCGTGCTTCGAGCCTACCCTCGCCTGCCCCGGGCCTCACCTCACCGGCTCCGGCCTACTCTCCCTTTCCGGTGCAGCGGCAACTCCAGCGACTGCAAAGGCGTGAGCCAAGCGAATGGCGGGTCTCGCGCTCCCAGAATACCACGCGTTCCCAAAATGCTGCGCGCAGGACCCGTCCCCTTCCTTTTCTTAGTGGTGAGCGCGGTCTTGCCTTTGCTGCCTTTTTATTCTTCCGGCTGGGAAACGTTGACTCCGCTCCGATAGTTCCGACCCCGGAAGAGAGAGCTGGTGACAGGGCCCAGGCGCCGCCGGAAACACTGATCCTCAGGCCGTCAAGGCGGGGGCGGGGGCCTCGCGTTTCCAAGCACCTAACACCAGGGACAGGCTGGACGGCAAGACGGGGATCTGGGGCTTGGGCCCGCGGATCGGGGGCAGCAGGCAGTGGGGCTGAGGGCCAGGACCTACCCTCACAATTTAACCTTTGGAACCCCGCACCACCAGGTAAGGGGTTGTCCTCCTTAAGGCGAGGTAGCTCACCATACGGATAGAGAAACCGGTTTAGAGTAGAGCGGAGCCGGCCTATGGCCGTCCCTCAAGAAAGGCCGAGTAGTGTTAGGTCTCCCAGAGCCCCGCGGTGTGCGGATAGGACCTGACCTTAGGCCTGAGGGTGGCCGAGAAGTACCGCCAGGCAGAGACGGAGTTTGGTAAGGTGAAGTCTCTGGGGACCCAGTGCTGGTGGAAAGGCAGAGCTTGGGGGCCGCGCTCAGGCGAAGGGGCGGAGCTTCCGGGGAGCGGAGGCGCGAAAGGGCCTGCGCGTCTGCGCGAAGAGTGGGCGGGGGGGAAGGGGCGGGGTTACCAGAAGCCGAGACTGCCAATGGCCAGGACCCGCTTAGATCCAGAGGCTGGGGGCCTCTAGGAATAGAAGTCCGGGGAAAAGAAAGGGAGGGGCTTCTTCGAGACCCAGCGAGGGGTGGGGTTTAGGGAAGGGGCGGGGCCCCGAGCCGAAGCCTGGAAGGGGCGGGGCGGGGCTTGGGGCGGCCCTGCCACCGCCTCCCCTTCTCCCCACCGCGCTGGCGGTGGCGGCGGCAGCAGTGGCGGTGGCGGTGGCAGCGGAGGAGGAATCTGACACGCACCAGCCCGGCTCCCGCCCCAGTCGAAGCCGAAGCTGCAGCCGGCGCCGGGCCGGGGCCATGGGCGCCCCGCGCGGCCCGGGTCATGAGGACGGAGGAGGCAGCGGGGCCGCAGCTCGAGCCGGGTCAGTGTCTCCCCAGGGCCCGGCCCTCACCCGGGGGAACGAGGGGGACCCCGCCCTAGTGCGGGCAGGGTCCAGCCGCGCGACCTTGGGTCGACCGCTGCCACGGGCCGGGCTGTCGAGTTTTGAGCGATACCTGGCCAGGTGTACGCTCCCGCCTTGGCCGCTCAACCCTCAGCCCGGGTCACTTGGGATTTACTGATCCTAGGGCTGGGACCCCAGTCAGCTCTGAAGTCGGTCATGGTGGGAGGGTCCTGGTTGCGGGGCAAGGGCGGCACCTTCCCCAGAAGCGAAAAGTCCTGCTAGAGCTCCTTAGGAGATCCCGCGTCCCTTCCTGGGAACTGTGGGGGAACTGAGGCCTAGAAGGGCAGGGAACTGGCTGAAAGCATAGAGCAATGGATGTGCCCCTTACCCTGGCCTCCCAGACTTAGCATTTTGTCTTACTGTAGTTCTTGACCCTTGGGTTCCTTCTGCCCCTAGGTGGCCTGAGTTCCTTTGGGGCAGAAACCAAGACTGACCTATCTTCAGTGCCCTCATCCTCAGTTTGCTTCTCTGGGTGGGGGAGGGGGAAAGCAATGATTGCAACTCTTAGGGTTGGTGAGAAAGAGAAAGTGCTAGTAAACTCTAAAGTGAGGTGCCAACTCATGGGAGAGGTCAAGAGCAGGTGGGACCCCACCCTAAGACATCAGGGACGTTGGTGTCACGCCCAGGGAGTGGTCTCTTTTGTGAATGTTGCAGGTCGAAGGGTCTGATGCTATCCCGGGATTTACATCTCTACTCTTCGAATTATCTAACTCTGTGATCTTGGGCCAGACATTTGCCTTTCCTGAGTCCCAGGAATGTGAAGTAATAGCTCACATTCATAGGGAGCTTTCCATGAGCAGACACTGCTAAGTTGTTTACATGGGGTGCCTCATTAACCCTCATAAGGACCCTTTTGTAAAGTAGGTTACCATTGTTACTTGCGCTTTTGCACAGGAGCAGATAGAGTTGAAAGGAGTTAGGTATCCAGGGTCTGCCTTCTTTGGCAATAGCTGCCAAATGAAGCCAGGCCAGGGCCTTACAGGCAGACCCTCCATATAGGCGGGACAGTCCCTTGGCTCCAGGCATCAACATCTAGCAGTAGTTCTGGGCTTGGAAGGCCTTGCCTCTCCTTTTCAGCCCCCCACAGGAGTATCTCTAGACCCCTGTGAACTGACCTGCCTGTGCCAAGACTGGGGATGGCCATGTGGGTATGTTTAGCCTCACAGGGCCTCAAGATCAAGGGATTCTAGGATCAGGGCAAGAAGAGGAGGTGCAGCAGAGTTCACAAGGACCCTTGGGAGCAGCTGTCCTGTGCCACATTTACAGCTGGGAATAGGGAAAGGCACAGACAGAGTCAAAGCCTGGCCATCAAGATGACCCAGCTAGCTGGTGCCAGAGCCCAGGCTGCAGAGTAAGGAGGGAGCCATGAACAGAGGGGCTATAGTCTGGTAGCTTGGGGGAGGGGTTAGGGCATTGTTGTGACAAGTAGGCCTGGGTACCGCAAGGGATAAGGCCTTTTTGGAAAAACACCTTCCATGCATCAAGCATATCTGAATGCCTGCTCTGGTCCAAGGGCTTCGGCAAGGCACATGCAACCCTGTCCCTGCCTGCCGCTGAGATATTCTCAGTCTGTCCAGTGGAGAAGGCAGACACGATCCCCTGAAATACTCATATTGAAGGGCTCAGACGGAAAGAGACCAGAGCATTTGGCTGTTCAGAAATGGGAGACAAGGGGCGCCTGGGTGGCTCAGTGGGTTAAAACCTCTGCCTTCAGCTCAGGTCATGATCCCGGGGTCCTAGGATCGAGCCCCACATCGGGCTCTCTGCTCAGCGGGGAGCCTGCTTCCCCCTACCCGTCTCTGCCTGCCTCTCTGCCTACTTGTGATCTCTGTCTGTTAAGTAAATAAATAAATCTTTAAAAAAAGAAAAAAGAAATGGGAGGCAACATTCCAGACTAAGGAATCTTGCAAGAGCAAAGGCTGGGGAGTAAACGGCCTGTGTAGAGAGAAACAAAAAGACAGTTTTTGGCCACAGAGAAGGAGTCTTGAAAAGGGAGGCATTTCATCATGAGAGAATAAGTAGTACCTTGCATAGAGCTCTCTCTCCACTTAGCCCATTGGGGGGATTATTTTAGCATATGAATCTGGAGGGCAGGACCTGGAACTTAGTCATCTTTAGTGTCTCCAAACCATAGCACACATTGAGGGCGTAATAATTTTGTTTCTTAAAAAAAAAAAAAAAAAAGGCTCATTTCTTCAAAGAAATGTTTGTTGAGTTACTGCTAAGCTTCAGATACTATGCATTGGCAGTAACAGTGAACAAGATCAGCAAATTCCCGGTCTTCAGGAAGCTTACAGTCTTGTGGGGAGACAGAGTAGCTCTGTTTTATTTTTCTCATTCATTTTGCCAAGTACTGTGAAGGTAACAACCAGGATGCTGGGAAGGGGGACCCTCTTCCCCCCAAAGGCATAGTCAGAAAAAAGCCTCTCAGAGGAGAAACATCTAAGCTGGGACCAATGACAAAAAGGGGCAGCCTCAAGAGCTGCAGGGGAAGAAAGTTCCAGACAGAGGCAGCTGTACGTACAGAGGGGTAGAATGAAGGCTGATGGTTTTCCCACAGTAACTGGAACTGAGTGAGTGAAGTGTAAGGGCCAAGGTGAGGCTGGTGGGGCCTGGGTTGGGCAGGGCCCAGTAAGCCGTGGTGTGGAGTGACAACTTTATTCTAAGAGGAGTGGGGGACTGGGACTGGGATTCCTCTGGCTACTGGGTACAGATGGGAGAGGAGCTGGGGGTGGAATTTGGGACAGAGGATAGGCAGAAGTCAGGCTGGACAGAGCCCTCTGAACAGAATCCACAACCCTGGGAAGAGGCAACTGTGGGAAGGCCTTGAATGATGGCCTGGGTTCCTTTAGAGGCATATGGCGTCAGGGAACAAAGCCTCAGCCCAGCTGGGCTCAGGGCACCAGGGCCCTCTAGATGGAGGGCAGAGTTCACATCAGCACCTGCAACACACTCTTGCCCTGGGTGCCCATAACACTCTGCAGGCTGCCATCTATGGTGGTCCATTTCATAGAGGAAGAAGCAGGCAAAAAGAGGCCAAGTGCCTCTCCTCAAGTGACTCAGCCAGCAGATGGCCTGTACTCACCCATGCCATCCTGCCATCTGCAAGCCCTATTGCATGCCCTTGGAGGTGGGGAATGGAGGGAGGAAGGCCAGCATAAGGCAGTGAAGGAGCAGCTACTGGTCCCTGCGTCCTGGGAATGTATGACAGCTCCACAGGATACAAACAAGCTCCAAGCAAGGACCTCACCTGTGGACGGAAGAGTGAACTCCAGCCTAGCAGAGCACAGATGAGGGAAAGGGCGCGGCCAGCCTGGGAGCAGAGCAGGCACTGGAAGTGGTAGCATCTGAGCCAGGCCTTGAAGGCTGGGGGGGGTTTAGACAAAGGAGAGTAGGAGCTCGGGACTCAATCCAGGTAAGGCCCTGTCCAGACAAGGCCAGCAGGTTGAAAGACCAGGACAGACACCAGGGCCCTTCTGGTTACTGCCTGCAATAGGAACCAGGCCTGGCATGGCAAGTTGGCTTCTGGGGCAGCTCTGCACAGCAAAAGCTCTGGATTCAAGAGAGACCCTAGAGACTGCCCACCACCACCCCGAGATGGGAAACAATGTGGGCTGGGTTTTCACATGCTGAGTGAGTGTCATGAACGAGCAGTGAGTGGCGATTGCTGAAGGGGAGTCTCTCCCATTTTTTCAGACTCTGAACTTTGTCCAGATTTGTGGGATCCCAGAGTAGGAGGTTCTAGTAGGCCACGTTGCAGCTGGCCCCTGCTTTAGCACCTCACTGCATGCCGTTCCCCCCTGTCTTGTGTTCCCTGACTCTTAACTCTCTAAGGCACCCCCCCCCCCATTTTCCCAGCCTAGTCCTCTGTTTTTCTCTTACCCTTGCTTGTTTTTCCTGACCACCAGGACAGGAATCTGTTCTTGTCACTCACCACCACATCTCCAGTTCACATGCCAGGTGCTAGGCTCTTGGGAAATATTTGTTGATTGAACGACTGAATCAGAACAAAGTCTCCCACTTCAGAGATAGCCAGACTCAGTCTAGTGTGAGATCAGTTGCTCAGCCCACAGCCAGGCTGTGACAGAGCTGGGACTAAAGTGCCGAGGTCAGGCCTCTTTTGCTCCTCCACACTGTTTGGCCAGAACAGACCAAGAGGCCACCTAGGGTAGCATCGCACATACACAGATTACATGACAGTCTCTCTTCCTTCTAACTGTGGACTGCACACTTTGGTGGCCCTGGGGGGCTTTGGAGGTCCTGCCAAAAAGAGTGTTCTCAGAGAGAGGCCTGTAGGGCTGGGAGTGCATGTAGTGGGGGGCTAGGCATGATGGAGAAGTGACATCCAAAGGTAGGAGTTAGGTCAAACACCTGGGAGAGTTCAGGCAGAGGGAAGAGGTGTGCAAGGGCCCTGGGGGATAAGGGATCACAGTAGGTGAAAAGGTTCTGGCTAGAGGTTGGCCCAGTGAGGATGAGGGGAGGTGAGAAGGCAGAGGGTTCTGGGGCAGCAGCCATGAAGGCACTGTCCTAAGAGATATACGAACCAACCCATTGGAGGATTTTGTGTAGGGCTGACCTACTCTGACTGGTGTTTGGGAGAGATTACTGTTACTGTAAGGAGAATGGGTTGGGGCACCTGAAAGGCTGTTTGCTGGCCCCTGAACAGCCCGTACAGGATCTGGGCAGGAGCCAATGACAGTGGCCACAGTGGGGGGTGGCAGTGATAGGCACAATGTCAAGGGTCTGTGACCTCCCTGTGTTTCTTCGTAGGAGACTTTGTGCAGCTGCCCGTGCCCATCATCCAGCAGCTCTACCACTGGGACTGCGGCCTGGCCTGCTCCAAGATGGTGCTGCGGTGAGTAGGCAGGCCTAGGTCCTCCCCATCCGTACCATCTGCTCTGGCTGGAAGGAGAAACAGGGAGAGACCTGGGTGGGATTCATCATCCATATGGCTTTTCTTGGTTGGGCCTTACAGGAGGCCCAGCTTCCATCCAGACTTGACCGCATCTGCAAGAGCAGGCAAAAGGTGGACAAGGCCTTCCAGGTAGTGGCTCTGGGGATAGCCAGAGAAATCCCAGGTGCCTGAGCCTGGTCCACAGAGTGACTCCGTCACTGGGACACAGGACCGTCCAACCTCAGGCTCCCGCAAGACTGTCACTAGGGAGCCAACTGTTGAACTAAGGCTGTGTGAATATCACAGGAACCTTGACCATCAGAGCATAGACTGCCATAGCCATCTCCTTGTAGGAGACTTCAGGCAACGGCCAGGAACCCCAGAGTAACCTGTCCCTTACTTGTCTTATATCCTGGAAATCCAGGCCAGATAGTGTTCAGCAAAAAGGTTCTGTGCCTAAAACTTAGAAAACCACTGATGTGATTCAAGCATCTCATCCTAGAAATGAAGCTAGTGAGATTAGAGAGGTTGGCAACTTACCCAAAGTTACACAACCTTCAAGGAGATTCAAGAAGCAGAATCCTTGGGGCGCCTGGGTGGCTCAGTGGGTTAAGCCTCTGCCTTCGGCTCAGGTCATGATCCCAGGGTCCTGGGATCGAGCCCCGCATTGGGCTCTCTGCTTGGCAGAGAGCCTGCTTCCCTCTCTCTCTGTCTCTGCCTACTTAACGACCTCTGTCTGTCAAATTAAAAAAAAAAAAAAGAAGCAGAATCCTTGACTCCAGGGCCAACATGGTACCCCAGGCAGCGTCAGGTCATGCCCAAGAAGTAGACGATACAGGATTTCCTGACGAAGGATGGAATCTTTTGGGGAGTGGGAGTTCTTGATAGTGGCTATCTGGCCCCTGGGAGGAGGGTGACCTCAACCAGCTTCCCTATGTAAGCAAGCCAACCTCAGCAGCCCATCCACCCACAGGTACCTGGGCCCGCTGGACGACGGTGAGTTTGAGAGTGCCCTGCGGGAGCTACGACTCACCAGGAGCATCTGGACCATTGACCTGGCCTACCTGATGCGCCACTTTGGCGTGCGGCACCGCTTCTGCACTCAGACCCTGGGCGTCGACAAGGGCTACAAGAACCAGGTGGGCAGCCAGTCACCAGGCCTTCACCCAGGTCCAGTAATCGAAAGGGGGTATGGTCGGGTTGCCTGGGTGGTTCAGTGGGCTAAAGTCTCTGCCTTCGGCTCAGGTCATAATCCCAGGGTCCTAGGATCAAGCCCCACATCGGGCTCTCTGCTCAGCGGGGAGCCTGCTTCCCTTCCTCCCTCTGCCTGCCTCTCTGACTACTTGTGATCTCTGTCTATCAAATAAATAAATAAAAGTGGGGTATGGTCAAGGCCCGGACACCTGAGTGGACACACAAGTGCTCAGAGACCAGGGAACAGCAGCGGAGATGCTATGGGCAGGACTTTTGATCTAGCCAGACTAGGTAACCTTGGGGTCCGGCCTGCTCAAAGCATCTGAGCAGTGAGATTCCCGCAGGCTACCTTCAAGAGCACTGGATGGTGTACAGATGAGCGTCTCAGGCTGCCTTTCTGCATCCTTCCCTCCTATCATTCAGTGCCCAGGGCCTCGGAGAATGTCATTCTGACCCTACCCTGCCACCACTTGCCCATGTTCTTTCTTGTCATAGGGACAGATGGCGTCAAGCTGGCTAGTTGGTATTCCGGAAGAAAAACTGAAATGCCATCTTCCCTATTTTTTTTCTTTTTGAAAAAGAAAACGATAGCCTCACCATGATACCAGTGCACAACCCACCCCTCCACCCCGCCCCAACCCCTGCCAACCGATGTAGTTAGAGCCAGTCTTGCCTGCTGTAGAGGCACATG
The DNA here is from genome assembly GCF_922984935.1 of Meles meles. NCBI lineage: Eukaryota > Metazoa > Chordata > Mammalia > Carnivora > Mustelidae > Meles > Meles meles. Next base: position 29,994,411 of record NC_060077.1, on the reverse strand, counting down.
TTGGCCCAGGTTCCAAAACTTGGCAGAGCAGGGTCTCTGCTGACCTTGTTGGCAAGAGGGTTCTCACATGGTGGCCGGGGCCAGTCAACCTAACTTTCCTTTGAATCTTCCAGGCCAGGGGAGGAAGGTTAATGGATCTGGCTTGATCACTGTAGCTGCAAGGCAGAGAAAAGAACCCAAGAACAGGGTCTCTCCTGCCTCCCCCACAGAGAGGGGCTCTAGACCCCTGCAGTCCCCTACACCAAACAAAGTATGTTCCCTGGACCTCACCTTGCTAAGCCGAACTGTGGAGGAGCATCTCAGTGGGCTTAGCCACCCCCCTTTGCTCATTTACCACAGACTCCTGCTGGTGCCCCAGGAAACACAACCCAGGATGACCAGCCTTGCTGGGGGAGTGGGAGAGCTGACCTGAGCTCAGCTGCCTGCCCATTTCCTGAGTGTTGTCCTTGTGCCTCTGTGTGGTCCTGTGTGCTTTGGCCAGCCACCCTGCCAGTTCAAGACACACACAGCATTCTGCCCAGGCATGCCTCACATGCCATCTCCCCTAACAGGCTGGGCTCCTCCCCTCTTTCACCATCTTTAACTCCATCACGTGCCCTGTACTTCATCCAAATGGGAGTGAAGGCAGCTAGGACAGGTGGCCCCTCCAACCGGCCCTATCTCTTTAGTCCTTCTACAGGAAGCACTTTGACACAGAGGAGACCCGGGTGAACCAGCTGTTTGCACAAGCCAAGGCCTGCAAGGTGCTTGTGGAAAAATGGTGAGCCTCCCCTCATTCTTCCTTGTGTGCTTGCTCACCCATGTACTTACTGTCAGGCAGAACTGGGGTATCCTACCCAGGTGGCCAAGGGCATGGACTTGCCCTCCAGAGCCTTAACTGTTTCCATCCATAAAATGGGGACAGGTGGGACTCCATGACCTACAGTATACAAAACTGTGGCCTTGGATGGATCACAGGCATGGCCTGGAGGGACACGTGAACCAGACAGACTCTAGCCAGCCCTCAGGCTGCTCGCAGAATGGTAGCTTGAGACAGAACACAGGAACCCTCAATGAAATGGGGACAGCCTAAGGAACATGCTGGCAAAGTGATGGAGAGTGACAGAGGATAGCCCCTTGTGAAGGCTCTCTAGAGAGGCCTGGCCCTCAGATCTCCCCACAGACTGTCATGACCTTATGTGGGTCTCCCCTCTTACCTATACGTAAGAGCAGAATTCGGGCAGAACCTGGGAGTATCTTTCCCAGATGCTGATGACTTTCTTCTCCAGGCTCAGGCACATCAGCTTAGATCCCTACTGGGCTACCCTAAACCACTCTTCTCAGGTCTCCCTGTTCTTGAATGACTTCTGTTTTCATTGTTAACATAATGTTACCACACAATAGGTAGTTTGGAAAACAGGAGAAGTCTCCATGCATCCATTCACTGCATGAGCACATGCTGGGACGGAAGCCACCAAATGTTCATTTAGTGGCACGTGCCACTTGCTGGCTAGTTGAATGGGAAGCTGGTGCTGTCCCTGTTCATCCAGTGAAGAAACTGAGGATGGGAAGAATAGTTTGAGCTGCCCACCGTCACCGCCGGCCGCTCGGCCACGCTGTGATCCAAACCTGACACTCTGCACCCAGTTAATTCCATGGAGCACAGTGCTTTTCCTTCCGGCCCAGGCCCCTGCTTTTTCCCTGTAGTTGAAATCCCACGCTGCTACATACCGTTGGGAACTCAGCCAGATATTTCATTTCAAAGACCAAATGGGAAAATGGCATGTTTCTCCGGGCTGAGGCAACCGAACCAAACTGCCACATGACTCGGCTGTGGGCTGGAGTTGGGCCAAGCCACGTCGTGCTCATGCCGGCACTCCTGCGGAGACTGCGGAGGACAGAGACCCCTAGCCTAGGGGACCCTCCCCGCCGACAGCCCCTTGCCTGTTCTGGATTCTTAGTTTGAAGGATTTTTAGGGTACTGCCTTCTGTGGGGCACTGAATAGGGCAGTGCCTACGAGTCTGCCTCAGGGAGCAGCCAGCTCTGCCAAACTGGGGATCCCCTGGAAGCTGACCTGCCCCTTCCTGGAAAATTCCTTTTGCCTTAGGAGCCTTCAAGAAAAAAAAAAAAGAAAAGAAAACCAGTCCTTTCAAAGAAATGTGGTTTTGAAACTGACGAAGCCACACTTGGCTCAGATTTGGGGGATTAAATTGGACCCACAGCTTCCAGTGCAAACCGCATGTGATTTAGGGTAATTATCCAAGGAAGGTGCTCAGCAGGAAAAAAAAAAAAAATTTACCAGCCAGGCTGGGAGGTGGGGTCCCATGTGCTGCTTCAGTGGCCTCTTCCTGCCACCCCTGGAAGGACCTGACCAGGCCGGCTTGTCCTTGGGCACACTCAGAGTCCTACCTGCCCCCCCACACACCCTGGCACTAGTGCCATGCTTAATCCTGGGCTGAGCCCAGGCCACAGGGACAAAGCAGGATGTCTGCCTCCCTGCAAGGAGCTCATGAAGTAGGGAAGATGAGCCATGCCCCCGAGCTCTGTGATCCAAGCAGGGGTCCACTTGAGAGGTGGGGCACGGGGCCCAGCAGCCCTGGCTGACCCTTCTCCCGCCCACAGCACAGTGAGTGTGCAGGACATCCAGGAGCACTTGGCCCAGGGCCACGTGGCCATTGTGCTGGTGAACTCTGGGGTACTGCACTGCGACCTCTGCTCCAGTCCGGTCAAGTACTGCTGCTTCGCCCCCAGTGGCCACCGCTGCTGCTGCCGGAGCCCCGACTACCAGGGCCACTTCATCGTGCTGCGTGGCTACAACCGAACCACCGGCTGCATCTTCTACAACAATCCAGCCTATGCCGACCGTGAGTGCTGGGTGGGCAGGGACAGCGGGGGTGGGGGGTGGCAGGCTGCATTCACCATCCCGTCCCGTGACTCCTCCACATTCCCTTCCGTCCCGTGACTCCTCCACATTCCCTTGCTGCCTTCCCCCCAAAGCCTCTGCTCCTCCTGGGCTGCTGTCATCTATGCTGCTCCTCTGGCCATGCACAGACCAACCACAGACCTGAGGCCGGGGCAGCCTCTACACCCTGGTCATTGCCACACCAGTTCAGGCCATCTGTCCTTCCCATACCACCAGCCCTGCACCACTGCCCAGGGCCCACCTCAGTCTTATTCTGTGGTTTCCTCCCCCCGCCCCCCCATCTCCCTGCTTCCAACCTTCCAGGACAGCCAGCAAGCATACTTACCAGAAAGGGAAGTCTGCCCAGTCCCAGCTCCAGCTCCAGAGGCAGCAAGGGCTCCCCACTGCCCTGACTCTAGCAGACTTACCCCATGTGTCCTCAAGCTGTTTGTTCCCCTCTGGGCCTCACCTTCTCCATCTGCTAAACTGGGAGAGGGTGAGAGAATGAGTTCATGAAGGCTAAAATAGGCAAGGAAGGCTTCCTGTGGGTGGAAAATGAGTGGCAAAGGGTGGCCAAGCAGGTGGGACACGGTCAGACCTCCCTCAGCTCCCCTGGGTGTCACTGAGGCAGGTATAACCTCCCCCCCAGCCCTCTGACCCCACTCTGCCCTTCCTGTCCCCAGCAGGAATGTGCAGCACCAGCATCAGTAACTTTGAGGAAGCCAGAACCAGTTATGGCACAGATGAGGATATCCTCTTTGTCTACTTGGACAGCTGACAGCAGGAGGCTGGTGTACCCAGGCCCTCACACGCTGCCCCACCCTAGCCGGGCCAACTCAGGAGGCCTTGGCCCAGGCCCCAAGCTGCTGGGGCTTGGATGCAGAGCTGCAGCCTCGGCCCATGTGACAAAGCCCCAGAGAGTTCTTGGAGCCCGAGACTTGCATGCTTTGTCTGCCAGCATCGTGCCTGTTGTCATGCCACTTACCCTGTGCACCTGCTGGTTGCTGGAGGCATCTCCAGAGCATCTGAGTAGAGCCTCCCCCAGGATCCCAAACCTGACTTGAACCGTGCCCAGGGGACTTCCAGCCCTGTGGGTGCCCTTCTTGCCTGCAAACCAGACCCAGGGCAGGGGAGAACCTGAGCTCGTCTCGCCACAGACCTGGGGCTTGAGCCCTGAAGATGCCACTTGTCAGGATGGTGTCCATGTATTTGGAGACCATGTAGCCAACCTGCCTATCCCCCAGAAGTATTATGAACCTCCCTGTGCCCTTTGGTGGATGCCGCCACTCCCTCCCGCCTTCCAGTGGACCCACATTCCTGTGTCTGGTGGCGAGGCCTCTGGGCTTCTGGGCTCTGAAGACGGCTGGGCCTCAGGCTGAAAGGACCCTGAATCCCCCACCCCTCGGCCTCCAGGTACTATAGCACTGTAGATTGGAGGGCCATCTGGGTCATAGACGGGGCCCCGGCTCTTGCTAGCTGGCAGTGCAGAGCATACTCCAAGAACGCCTGACCCAGAGGGCCAGGTGCAGCTGCCTGGGTCCTAAAGGACTCCCCCCACCTGTGAGCCCTCCTGACACTAGCCTAAGCCCTGACAGTGGGGCCTATTCTCTGGGTGTGGGGAGCCCCAAGCCTCATAGGCCTGGGTGCCGGGGTGTGCTGGGGCCTGCACTCCTGAGACAATGGTGGGAGACAGTCCGTGGCCTCCCACCCATCCTGATATTCATGCCGGGACCTTTTGCACCGAATGTTGGGTCTCTTCTGTCCTCACAGAGAAGGGTGGTACCTGCCCAGGGTCACACAGCACAGCATGAAACATAGACTAGAGCTGTTTCCTTCTTTTTTTTTCTTTCTTTCTTGTAGGGGTAGGGGGGTGGTTTGGTTTTTTTGAGATTTAAGTTTTTCACTTGTGGGGAGTGAGAGTCCCTCTCAAGTAAGACAATGATAGCAAGATTGCAGGTACTTTGGAACCGCTGACACCTCTCTGCACAGAGCAGATCAGCCAGCCCAAGTTGTCTTTCAAATAGAAAGGGACTCAACAGCTGGCAGGCTGAATGCCAGAGCCCCCCAGCTTACAGACAAAATCTGGCCATCAGTCTGGGGAGAGTTTGCCCAGGACTATGGTGGGGTTGGGTCTCGAACCCAGGTCTGCACCAGAAAACTAAGGGAACTGGCGCATTCCCAAAGGGGCCAAGAACACCCTCCCCTCGTGAGCTGTTCCTGGCAAAGGAGCAGGGCTGCCCCAGCAGCCATACTGCCCCTGTCCCCCTGTGCCTTGGTCCTCTGTTGCCCAAGGCATGACGTGGTGGCAGGTGCTACACCTCTGGCCTGCAAACCCTGTTCATCATCTGTTCCCACCAGCTGGCTGATGCCTCCCCACCATAGCTTCTCTGAGGCGCGGCAGGGGGTCTCTGCTTGCAAGGGCTGTCGGACCACTCAACTGTATTGCTCCTCAACACCAGATCCAGCCTTTGGCCCCAAGGGAGGTGCTGTTAGCTGCTTAGCCAGCAGGTTAGCCCCCATGGTTTCAGAGACAAGCAGTGTCTTCAGCCCGGCCTTCTCCCTTTTGCCTTAATGTCGGTGGCCCAGGATCCCAGGGAGCTCCAGTTGCATGCCCAGGAATACCATGTGTGGCAGCTGTGGGGTTTGGGCCTCCTTGGGAAGGATCTGGCTAAAATTGTGGTGAGAATAGACATATCAAGGAAAAAGCAATGTGGAAGTGAAGCTTCGGATGATGGGTGAGGCTGTCACTGGGAGCAGCCAGCCCAGAAAGCAGTCACAGCACCTCAGTCCTTCACATGACGTGTGGAAAACGCTCAGTCCCTGGGCAGGCCACAAGTTAGAGGTCACCTGTCTGGAAGATGAACAAGAAAGCTACCTGTGCCTCAGATGGTGCCATCTGCCCGGGAGGGTCACCGGTGGGACACAAACGTAAAGGCGTTCTCGCACACGTCATGGAAACAAGGCTGGAGAATCCGGACTTCAGGAACCAGCGCCCATAGCACGTGGCTCCTGTGACCCCAGTCCACATGCTGGGGGCCCAGCGAAGCCACACTGGACAGTTGGTTTTGTTCACTCCAGCCACACAGGGACAAAAGGGATCTTTTGCATTGCAGAGATTTTCTACATATATACATATATATATATATATATGTATATATATATATATGTGTGTGTATATATACATATATGTGTGTGTATATATATATATATATATATATATATATATATATATTTTGTTTGTAATGAGCCATTCTCAATAAACATTCTCACTGCAAAATCATGGCAGCACTCTGGCCCGCCTTTGTGAATTTTCATTTCCCTCCCAAATTCTCAGCTTAAGCACAGGCCACTCCAGGTCCTTGACCTGCCAGACCAGGTTTCAGCTGGGACTAGAATCCTGTTTACTGCTTTTCAGTTCTGCCTCCCTCATGCTTGTGCAGGGCTGAGGTAGGCAGTGCTAGAGATGGAAGGGCCTCAGAAATGAGCTTGATGGCTTGAAGAGGGTATGGAGGGCACACAGCCTTGGGCAGGAGGAGGGCCTGGGGGGCCAGAATCGAGTGAGGGGGGCAGTGGGGGCCCACAGGAGGCAATAGAGTGGGGAATCTTGCGGCCAGAACTCCAGCCCTCCCGGTGCCTCCACCCCCAACCAGCAGCTCCCCTTATTTGCTAGCTATTGGGCTCATCTAGTGTTATATTTGATAAGAATTCTACTTCTGAAAAAGGAAGGGTTTGGAAATCCTGCCTTATCCGGCAGCCTCAGACATGCCCCAGGTCCCGCAGGGAGCTGACGGAGCCGGAGCTCGCTTCTTAGGTAGGGTCCCAGTCTCTGGCCTCTGTTCTCATTGACTGCTACTCTGCCCCTCCCCAAGCCCCACACTGTAGGGATATTTTTGGAGTTGCGACTGAGATCTTGGACCCCTCTCCAAGCTGGCGAGCAGCCCTACAGATATGCCTTCAATCCGGGCATTGGCCAACTGAGGCGGGGGCGCCCTGCTAGAGTGCGCCAGGCAGCCTAGCAGCTGTTCTATCTAGAACACATGCCTAACCAACAATGCTTGCCCCTCTCTGCACTTCAGCAGGAGCCTTCTGCCCTCCTAGGGGAAGAGGCCCCCATTCTGAATGGGCATACCGTCGTTGGGACAGGCATGGGAAAGGTTGGTTTGGGGCCTCTCAGCGGCCCCACATTATGTATTGAATGTAATTATGGGAGGCAAAATGGCGATGCGGGACATGTTGAAATAGGAGGGCCAAATGTGAGTGAGGTCTCGAGAACTGGGTGGAGTCGGCTGCCCAGCGCATGCGGGATGAGGATAGCAGAGGCTGAGGATTCCCGAGAGGGGCCCCACTGGGAGCCAAGGGGCCAGGACAGAAGGGAGAGCTGAGTGCAGCCGGACAGATGCAGAAAGAGGGAGAAAACAAGCACCCAGTATGGAAGCCACAGCCTTTTACTAAGCTAGTCTCAGAAGTGCCATCCTATCATTTCTAAAATACTCTATTTAGATGTTTAGACTGCATCTAAAATACACTGGGGATTCCACACAGGACATATCAGGAGGCAAGGACCACTGGACGTCTGGTGGCTACGTTTTTTAAATCTCAGAATTTTTTGAAATCTCAGAGCAGAGCTGGGAAACGCCCCTGGAGACATCTCGTCTAGCACATCCCGAGGCGTGCCCTTCAGAATATCTTCAGAACGGTGAGAAGCTCTGTGTCATGGGGTGCCCTGGTCAGGTCAGTTGGGCAAACACTGCATGCTACAGTCCCCTCCGGGGGATTTAAGATGTGCGGAAAGGCTCTGGGTAATCCTACAGCAAGGGGACCCCCTTCGTTTAGGGTTTCCCCCAAATCCCTTAGCCATAGCTGTTCTTGTGTAACAGTTATTCCGTGAAATATGCTGACACTGGGGTAACCATTGATCTAGTCCAAGGTAGAGAGTGCAGCCCAGAGAGGGGGGCAACTGGCCAAAGTCATCACTCCATGAACTACAGACAGAGCTAAACCCCAGCCCACCATTGCTGCTTTCCCAACCCTCAGCAGACTATAGTCAGAAGTAAACTTGGTGGCCCTGTAGGCCCAGCCCATGCCAGAAGAGCCAGGAAGTGGACTCTGAGTTCTGGAGCTAGAGATGGATTGCCACGGGCCTCTGGGGTTCTGCTTCCCAGGTAGAAAGCCTGGCATGTGGCCCCAATATTCTGGAAGAGCACAGATCCTGCACTCCTTGCTGACTTGCCTCAAGCTACAATATCCAAGAGCGCACATCATGGATTTGCCCTACCCTTCAGCATCAGAACAGAATTGAGAAAACCAGGAAGATACAGGTCTCAGGGGCCAAGTGATGGGACCAGCATAGACTTAAGTACTCATGGGAAAACCTCAGTGCCAGGAAATGGAGGCTAAGACTCCTATGGGCCCAGTGTAGTGGTCTCTCCAGTGACTTCTCCATCCTCCCCATCCCCCGCCCCCTCCCATCTCCCACCTCTGTGTCTCTCTCTGGCTGCCTGCCCCGACATGCGTCGGGACCACTGCTTCCTGAGGATCTGCCCCCAGCCCCTGGGTTTCCCCCAGCTCCAGGGGATCTGGTGAGTCAGTATCCCCAAGCTATTCGGAGCCCCTTGATTTACAAGGGTTTGATGTCCACAGCTCACAACAGACCCTCTATACTTCTCACCTGCCAAAGCCCTTTCTTTCCTCAAGCTCCGGTCAGTGTCACCCCTTTTAAAGGAGTACCTTTTTCTGCACCTCTCAGCCACGGGGTCCTGTCTACCTGTCTCTGTAAGACCCGCGGATCCCGTACCCAAGAATTCAACACTGCCACAGGATGCAAACAGCAAGAGGTTCTTTACTGTAACGCGGGCGCCTGCGGGTGGTCAGCAGCTCCTGCCAGCTGAGCACACCAGGCTGGGGTGGTGCAGGGTTTTTATAGACAGGTACAAACAAGTTTTGGGTGAGGCGGGGCTGATTGGCTGACAGTTTGAACATTTGAAAAAGGCATACTTGGCTTTAGTGGATTGGCTTTGGAGGACCCGTGCGCGCGAAGGCAAAGGCGGAAAGGGGGGATAAAGCGGGGGAGCGGGAGGCGGACTTACAGAAGCAGATGCTTAGTTACAGGAACCTGATTGGTCTATTTAAATTAAGCACAGTCAGGCGTTGGGTTCAAGGCAAAGACATAGCTGTTTGTTCTGGCGTGGCGGCCTTGTTTCAGCACTCTGGAAAAAGCCCTCAGCAAGGAGGAAGGGGGTCTTTCATCTCCACTACTGTAGCCCCTGGCCCTTGACACATAGTAGATGCTTGATAAGGTATGTCAATGACTGGTCAAGGGCAGATCTTTAATGATGACTATTTTACTGGCTTTCTTATACTTTTCAGAATCAGAGGTCACCATTCAGGGGAAGGTTGCATTTGAACCCATGATGTTATACAGAATTCAGGAGACACTCTCTCTTATAAGGATGAGTGGGAGAATGAACCCCCCACCAACTAGGGCTATATTTCTGCATGTCTCATGAGCAGAGGCACTATTCTGAACCAACTTTTTAGGAATGTTTGTAAAGCAAGTAGTCTGGGAAGACGTGAAGTGTCTCCCTTCAGAGCCACAGACAGGCAGATATATTGCCAATTATAAAAAATTTGGGTTCTTTGAACCCAGGGTTCCTCTCCTACAACACAGCCCATTGCATCCCGTGCTCTCTTGGGAACTGGGACTTGGAGAATCTGCAAGAAAATGAGGTACTCTGACCACTGCTCCTGCTGTAATAAACTGTCCTTTGCTCTGATCCAGGAATGTTGTCTTAGACTAGCACCCATGAAACTGTGACAGGCAACTTGAAAATAAGGCCCCTCGTGGAACTTGACAGTCCTGGCACCAAGGGGATGCTCACAGAGACATGGTTTTCTGGAATATGAATGAGGGCCTCACAAGCCAATTAATGGGAAGTCCATGAGAGGCAGCCGCAAACTTATTCCCCAACTTGCATGGCAATCAAATGATAAATAGTCCTTCACTCTATTGCCTGTTAGTGAAGAAGAATTGGGGAGGGGGCTGCAGACTTAGTCCCTGCAAGTAGGTCCCAGGACAGTTAGCTGGATGGTGCACTAGTTTTTGCTAACTCCCCAGGGGCAGGAGGCATCCTGTACCATCTGGTGGTCAGTTTCATGTCTGCCCCATTGTAACAACTAGTAGTAAGTCTGGTCCTGGGTGGGCAGATGGTTGTGACCACTTTCAAACAAATAGTTACAGAGATGTACACCTACGTGGAGCCTGAAGGGCAGGAGATTCAAAACAGCCGTGGGAGGAAAGCAGGTGGATCATTGGAACCTTGGCCAGTTTCCTTGAGCAATGAGGGATTGGAGCGTGTAGCACTTGCCAAGGAGGAATGGCACAGTTGGCCCTCTGCCGGCTCAATGTTTCTTGCCTTCTCTTATGCCAGCCTTAACTCCACTAGGAGACAAATGTAAGAGGTCCAGAGGTTTTTTTTGCAATGGGTTCAGGCTGCTGAATAGAGCTTTGGTCCTCCTAGAGAGATTCCCATGAGACAAATTCCCATAGAAAGTCATAGAAGAAGTACCGACCAGTATTTGGGTTCTAACCTCCAATTCGGTTTTCAGTGCTGACGAAGGTAGCTGATAATGAGAAATGGGACCAACACTGGAAAGCCTCCTCCAAAATCAACTTAAGAAAAGGTCTCTGAGCCTACCTTCTTCACTCCTTCCTGGTCTCCACTCTCTCATACAACAGTTTGGAGTTGGGGCTTCAGACTTGATGATTCCTGGGCATGTTGCTTCTTTCTTTGTCCTAAGAGCAACTCCAGGCCAGCCTGGTTGCCACATGTTCTAAAGTGACAGCCCGGGGGGACCTGGGTGGCTCAGTCCATTAAGCATTCAACTCTTGATTTTGGCTCAGGTCATGATCGCAGGGTTGTGAGATTTGGGCTCCCTGCTGGGCATAGACTACTTAAGATTCTCTCTCTCCTCCCCCCTTTCCCTCTGCTCCTCCCTCTGCTCACATGTTCTCACCCATTCTCTCCCTCAAATAAATAAATAAATCTTAAATAAATAAATAAAGTGACAGCCTAGCTGAAAGGAGACCTAGGGCTTCAAACTTGAATTTGGTTCAGGCACTTGGATTGTCTTGTTGGAGTGACACGGGAGTAGGTCATAAGAACAATGAGCACCTGAGTGAGTACATTGCTTGCTGAGACCCCCTATGGTGGCCCATGTGGGAGGAAGTTCGGAAAATAACAGGTCTTTGTGCATTTATCAAAATGCCCTTGTTCCTCTTGCCCCTAGCAAACAAAGCTTCCAAACAAAGGCTAGGGGTTTAAGAAATGAGGCGCCTGGGTGGCTCAGTGGGTTGGGCCGCTGCCTTCGGCTCGGATCATGGTCTCGGGGTCCTGGGATCAAGTCCTGCATCGGGCTCTCTGCTCAGCGGGGAGCCTGCTTCCCTCTCTCTCTCTCTCTGCCTGCCTCTCTGTCTACTTGTGATCTCTCTCTGTCAAATAAATAAAATCTTTAAAAAAAAAAAAAAAGAAAGGGGTAACAAGGGCTGGCGGTTGGGGGTGAGAGGAGGGGATGTTTCAGCTATTGGAATTCACAGTGACTTTGGAGGAAGAACAGCAACTTTGACAGCTAGTTAGGAAAAAGCTTAGATTCTAGGAGCTAGGCAGGGAGTAGCACTAATCATTAAAGATCTTTATCTTTCATAATTGCTTCTGGAGCCTTCATTATGAAAAATGCTCCAGTGTGGCCCACCCAGACTTTTGTAAGCATGTTAAATAGAACTGATTGCAGGCGTTTGCTTTCTTTCTAACCAGATGGTTTTGACCACAGCTTGATCACCATTCCCATTAACCTTACCAGAAGGCTGTTGCAAACACAACTCAGAGATGTCCCTGGATCCTGCATCTCCCAGGAAAACAACCACAATACCACCAGATGTCTTCCCAACCCCTATCCCCATAGAATTCATTCAGCCATTCTGTGAAGACAAATGTCACCCAGCTGGAGGCAGGGGCAAACAGGATAGATTGGCCTGACTACCCTCTGGCAGTCCTTCTGAAAACAAGCATCAGATTCAATTATTCAAACTAACTGGGAAACCAAAGGCCTACCAGCTGGTCAGGAGGCCACACAGGAGATGTTATGAACTTGTGCCCTGATATGGGTCCTACTTGGGGGACCCCAGCATTTGCGAAGAACACTTTCTAGGGGCACCACGTGTGCCCTGATGCCTGTTCTTGTATGGAAGCCAGGCAGTAACCTGCCAGCTTCCCCCAGAATAGTGTCTTGCATTTTCATGCTGGTCATGGGCCAGGATCCATGGAATTACTGCCAAGTCCAACGTCATGAAGATTTCTCTCTGTGATTTCTTTTAGGAATTGTATAGTGTTCGCTCTTACACTTGGGACTTTGTTCCATTACACTGTTGAACCAATACACCAGTAGATCAGGTCGCCCACAGACAATGGTGATCTCACTAAAATGAGGTAGCCTTAGTTATTCAGGGGAGCTTTGTGAACCAGTGACTTATTCGTTATTTATGTGCATTCTGTGGGAAGATATCTCCATGATGGTCATCATCTGATTAGAAAAGGTGATGCAACATTTGCCCCTGATTTTAGCCAAAGCAATCAGGGTTTTTCCTTCTATCTTGGCCCTGGAGGGCAATTTAGGTCAGTGTTAGATCACGGGCTAGGTTGGTATAGATAATAGACTTGCCTAGACTTCCCTGTGGACCAAGGTGAAGATTGGGCAGCATCTAATATATCCTGCCATACCTGGTTTAACGACCTAGGCGAAATGGAAAGGTCAATATTTGAGACAGCCACTTGACTTTCTAAGGTAGACCTTTATGGTCCATGGGATTTGGCCATCCTGTTTGGTTGAGGATCCTGGAAAGTAAGACTGAGGTTAATTTTTGGGTTGGCTCATTCTGCTCCTTGAAGTTCTGTGGATAAAACTGATGAAATCCTACAAGAAAAATTGAACTGATTTGGTCCAGCCTCTCTGTCAGTCAAATTAATCAGAGTGTCCGATAGAGTAGTACACGGGGAAATTGCCACAAGTCAAGATGATGCAGAAATGAGAAATGAATATTGGTTGGAAGTTATTGCTATAGGTCTCTCATTTTCTCAAATTTCTGCATGATGCATGAGCTAAAACCATGAATGCCTTTGGCCTGGACTGTCTTTCCAAGGATGTTTGCAGAGCCAGTAACCTTAGAAGATGGAGCTAAGTCTCCTCTGGAGCGAAGTGCAGATGTTCTTGCAACCTTGGTAGATAGAGATAGTGTCTGCCTCCAGAGCAAGGGGCAGGCATGCTTTACTTTCCAGTATAAAAGATTCCAGTTCTCTAAGCTCTTCTCCTCCTCTCCTCTTCTCTTCTTACTGCAACCCCCTGTGCATGCAGGAGTTGCTTAGCCTTCTTTTGTCTTGTCCTGGGGGAACTGGGGCTCAGGGAACTGTAAGACAGTGCTGGTACCCTGGCTACTGCTACTGCTGTCTTAAACTCCTGTGTCTCTGAGAAGTGCTATGTCTTCTGCTAGCATCCATGAAACTGAGGTCAGTTAAGTTGTCAGCTTCTAAACAGGGTAAGAGCTCAGATTCTTCCCAGTTTTTTTTTTAAGATTTTATTTATTTGACAGAGATCACAAGTAGGCAGAGAGGCAGGCAGAGAAAAAGGGGGAAGCAGGATCCCCGCCGAGCAGAGAGCCGGATGCGAGGCTCAATTCCAGGACCCTGAGATCATGACCTGAGCCGAAGACAGAGGCTTAACCCACTGAGCCACCCAGGCGCCCCATATTCTTCCCAGTTCTTGGCAAGATGTATGTGTTTCTTTAACACAGTGAATTCTATTTCTTAGAACTTATCTTAAAGGAAACAATAGAAATAAGACTAACTCAGCCATTAATCTTTTTAATATGCTGCTGGATTCAATTTATTAGTACAGTTGGCCCTCGAACAATACCAGTTTGAACCACACAGGCCCACTTATATGTGGATTTTTAGGGGGTGGGTATAGTACAGTACTGTACATGTATTCTCATGATGATCTTTTAATATTTTCTTTTCTCTAGCTTACTTTAAGAATATAGTATAACATAAAAAATATATATTCATGAACTGTTTATGTTGTTGGTAAGGCTTCTGATAACAGTAGGCTATAAGGTTTGGGGAGTCAATGGTTATACGTGGATTTTTGACTGTGTAGGGAGTTGGCGCCCCTGCCTAACCCTTGCATTGTTCAAGGGCCATCTGTACTTTGTTGAGGATGTTTGCATCAATATTCACAAAGGGTGGTGCTCTGCAGTTTTGTTTTCTTGCAATGTCTTTGTCTGGCTTTGATGTTAATACAATATTGGCCTCAATGAATTAAGAAGTGCTCCCTCTTCTTCAATTTTTTTTTTTTTTAGATTTTATTTATTTTTTTGACAGAGAGAGAGATCACAAGTAGGCAGAGAGGCAGGCAGAGAGGCAGGCAGAGAGAGTGAGAGGGAAGCAGGCTCCCTGCCGAGCAGAGAGCCCGATGCGGAACTCGATCCCAGGACCCAAGATCATGACCTGAGCCGAAGGCAGCGGCTTAAACCACTGAGCCACCCAGGCGCCCCCTCTTCTTCAATTTTTTGAAAGAATTTGAGAAGGATTGGTGTTTTTTCTTTCTTTTATTTATTTTTTAAAAGCTTGTTTATTCATTTATTTAGTAATCTCTACACCCAACATGGGGCTGGAACTCATGACCCTGAGATCAGAAGCTGCAAGGTCTTCTGACTGAGCCAGCTGGGTACCCGGGTGTTAGTGCTTCTTTAAATGTTTGATGGAATTCACCAGTGAAGCCACCAGGTCCAGTGCTTTCCTTTGTCAGGAGGGTTTTGATTACTCATGAACTCTCCTCACTCATTATGGTCTATTTGGATTTTCTATTTTTTCATGATTCAGTCTTGGTAGTTTTGTGTTTCTAGGAATTTGTAAGTTTCACCCAGGTTACCCAAGGTGTTGGCAGACAATAGTGCTGATTTGCAAACGTGGGAGTTCCCCAGGTGAAATGTGAAACTGGCCCCATACATGGAGGGCAAGGAGAGACTGAAGAAAGATGCAGACCTCTTCAGATTGGTAGGTAGCAGTTGTAATAAGCAAGGCTGCTTACCTACAAGGCTCGTCTCGAGTGACCACAGGACAGGTAGATCTCTGCACTTGCCCACTAGAATTTTCAGAGTTCATATAGAGGGGTGCCTGGATGGCTCAGTGGGTTAAGCCTCTGCCTTCAGCTCAGGTCATGATTTCAGGGTCCTGGGATAGAGCCCCACATTGGGGTCTCTGCTCACTAGGGAGCCTGCTTCTCCCTGCCTCTCTGCCTCCTTATGATCTCTCTCTCTCTCTGTCAAATAAATAAATAAATAAATAAATCTTTTTAAAAAAAGAGTTCATATAGAAATCTTAATGGGATTCAATCACATATTCTGCCCAGATGGTCTTAACAATACGTTACTCTCTCAAGCTGTGTCCTTGAAGTAGCTCCTAGTGTGGTAACAGTGGACAGAATGTACATCCCAAGGACGGGGGGCAGTGGGGAGGGAAGGAGTCTGATTGCCTGGGCACAGCTCATGGGTCAACTAGCAGTCACATGCTCTTGGTGACCGCCTCTAATAAATTGTTCATAGTATTCTTTTTTTTTTAATACTTTATTTATTTGACATAGAGAGAGAGAGAGATCACAAGTAGAGCAGCAGGCAGAGAGAGAGGGGGAAGCTGGCTCCCTGCGGAGCAGAGAGCCCGATGCAGGGCTCGATCCCAGGACCCTGAGACCATGACCTGAGCCGAAGGCAGCGGCTTAACCCACTGAGCCACCCAGGTGCCCCTGTTCATAGTACTCTTATAATCCGTTCTGTTTCTGTAGTCTCAGTAGTGATGTTCCCACTTTCGTTTTGGATTTGAGTAATTTGAGTCTTCCCTTTTTTTCTCAGTCAAGCTAAAGGCTTGTCAGTTTTGTTGGTGTTTGAAGAACCAACATTTGGTTTCATTGCTCTTCTCTTTTGTTTCTCTATTCTCTATTTCATTCCTCTCTGCTCTGATCTTTATTATTTCTTCTCTACTGTTACCTTGAGTTTAGTTTGCACTTCTCTTTTCCTTGTTCCTTAAGATGTAAAATTCAGTTGTTGACTTGAAATCCTTCTTAATTTTTTTAAGTAAACACTTAAGCCCAGTGTGGAACTTAAATTCATGAGCCCAAGATCACGAATCGCCTGCTCTACAATTGAGCCAGCCAGGTGCCCACTTTCTTCTTTATTAATATAAATGTTTATAGCCTTACACTCTCCTCACACTGTTTTCATTGTTTTCTACCAGTTTGGGTATGTTTTGCTTTTGTTTCCATTTGTTCCAAGATATTTTCTAATTTCCTTTGTGATTTTTTTAACCCATTTAGTTGTTCAAGAATGTGTGGTGTAGGGACGCCTGGGTGGCTCAGTGGGTTAAAGCCTCTGCTTTCGGCTCAGGTCACGATCCCAGGGTCCTGGGATCGAGTCCTACATCAGGCTCTCTGCTCCACAGGGAGCCTGCTTCCTCCTCTCTCTCTGCCTGCCTCTCTGCCTAGTTGTGATTTCTCTCTGTCAAATAAATAAAATATTTAAAAAAGAAAAGAATGTGTGGTGTAATTTTCACATATTTTTGAATTTTCCTTCCGCTACTTATTTTGAATTTCATAACATTGTGATTGAGAAAAATACTTTGTATGATTTCAATCTTAAAATGTATCACGACTTGTTTTGTGGCCTAACATGTGGTCTATCCTGGAGAATGTCTTTGCCTTTTTTCCCATCAGGCACACTGCTTGGCACCATTCTTCCCTGGTACTCCAGATTCTTAGCAATAAAACCATGGGCTGGCAGGAAAGCGGTCTGCAGAGCTGGAGAGCCCCTGGAAAGCCTCAAACCCAGTCACCTCTCATCTTAGAGGTGAGAAAACTGAGGCTCAAGGGATCAAAAGCCTTCTCCCAAGGGCCACAGGCCCTGTACACTGAACCACTGCAACTTCCCTTCTGTGGAATCAGCAATGATCACACCGTAACAAAAACTTCCTCCCTAGGTTCAGTCAACAAATGTTTGCTGAGCATCTAAATATTCTAGGAATGAGTTAAATCCTCAAGTGACTCCATGTGTGGGGCCCATCTACTCTAAGGCAGACCTGGACATTTTGATTTTAGGCAGTGACAGATGTGGATAATCAGATCCTTTCTGGTGTATTAGTGCCTATTTCATAAATGCACCAACTTGTTATCTAAGCCAGCTTCTGTATTAGGTTGACTACCCAGTCCTTTTAGAAACTACGGGCACAAAGGTTGTGGACACTGAAGGCCAGACAGAAAAGCTCACTGCATCTGCAGGGCTGGATTCTATGAAAAATAAGTACAAAGGGGGCTTTTATATAAAGCGAAAAGCCTGCAGCTCAGAGAGGCTAAGGCGGTTAACACAGAGTATAGCCAGGCAGTTCTGACCAGTTTTTTCACCCCACATCGCTGTCCAAGAGCATTGGTTCATGCAGCTCAGCTGTTGGGCCAGGGAAAGAATGAGCTGCCTTCTCTGATCGGGCACAGTAAGAGCAGAACCAGAGCACCCCACTCGCGCCTCCAATGCTGTGGCCGACTGTGGAAGTTTGAGACTTCACAGTTGGGACACTTAGAAAAAAAATATTTATTTGAAAGAGTAACAGAGAGCAAGCAGGGGGAAGGGCAGAGGGACAGGGAGAGAGAGAATCTCAAGCAAATTCCCTGCTAAGCACGGAGCCCCGATGCCGTGGGGCTGGATCTCACAACCTTGAGATCATGACCTGAGCCAAAACCAAGAGTCAGTCACTCAACCGACTGAATCACCCAGGTGCCCTCACCACAGGGGGACTTCTGCTCTGTGATGGAAGGAACAGAACCCACAAAGACTCCCTGGCCCATCTAGTCTGTCTCTCACCACTGTCCTGTGACATAAAGCAGAAGAGGGGATATGGTCCCACTTTACAGATGTGTAAGCCAAGGGACAGAGAGGTGAGCAACCTGCTATTTTAGTGAGGCAGGTGGTGATAATCAGAGAAGCAGAACCAGCAGGGGACACAGATATATTTACATATACAGGAGATACATACGTGTATTACATACATATATGCATATACGCATACATATGTATGTATATATATAAAGATACAAAGAGATTGAGTGCAAGGAATTGCCCTACATGGTGATGGGGGCTGGTTAGCCAAGCCTCAAGTCCACAGATGGGAGAAGCCACCAGGAGCAGACATTCTGCTTTCTCTATAAATCTCTATCACTACATCATACCATGGACTACCAGGGCCCCCTTTAACACTGCAAACAGAGTCATGAGTGCCCTTAAATGAAATAAATTAGAGAAGAATTCCAGAAAACCTAGCACCAATGCAGAAAACTCATCCTGAGGATTCTGTTCTGGGACCAGAATCTCTATCAGCCAGGGTCCAACTAGAGAAGCAGAAACAGTGGGATCTATGTTAAGAGATTTATTGCGAGGCATTGATTTAAGTGATTGTAGGGGCTAGAGAGACAAGTCTGCAGTCTGTAGGGCAGGCAGTTAGGAAGGGCAAACGAGATCTCTCAGGCAGGTGGGGTGGGGAAGCTGCTGTCCACAGGCAGAATTTCTTCTTCATAGGGGAAGCCTCAGCTCTCCTCCTGAGGGCCTTTTGACTGACTAAATCAGGCCTACCTGGATTATCTAGAATAATCTCACTTGCTTAGTTAACTGGTTATGGACTTTAATCGCATCTACAAAATACCTCCATAGCAACACCCAGATTGAATACTTGGGGACGCCAGCCTAGCCATGCTGACACGTCCGATGACCATCCCTCCTGCCCACAGCCACCCAGCAGCTTCAATGACTCTGGATCAGCCTCAGCTTCCCCTATTTGCACATAGGTTCCCACCCTTACCCTCAGGTTGCCGACGGTCTAAACAGAGGCGAAGAACCTCAGGACTGGGACATCCCATGTGTCTTACTGCAAATCCACCTGCACCATCAGTGCCTGGGTTTTTTTTTTCTTTAATGGAGGTAAAATTCACATGAAGGATTCAGCCATTTTAAAGTATACGATTCAGCGACATTTCACGTGGACACATTCACGGTGTTGTACAACCGTCGCTTCTGTGTGGGCCCAAAACATTTCATCAGCTGGGAAGGAAACGTTGTACCCACTGGGCAGTTACTCTTCAATTGGCCCTCCCACCTGGAGCATCTTTAAACCAATGTGGACAGCAGTGTTCCCAGGACATCATAAGGGAGAACCTGGACTTTCTAAAGCCTGCTGTATTTGCTGAGCTGCCAGGGGCAGAGGTGCTCTCCTTGGCAGCCAGGGGCTAAAATCCAGCTACTCCTTCACGATATTGGGGCTGTAGTTGGGTTTGGTGGCTTCGGCAAGCTCCCGAGCGTACATTTCGTATCTGCCAGTCATCTGAAAAGCAAAACACAGGCAGAGTCCCATTTTATAAACATCCTTCATTTACTCACCACCACCTCTTACCACTAGAGGGCAGCCACAGGACAGAAATTTGCCAGGAAGGCCAGCAGGAGGACGGGATGGTTTCAGACAGTAAGGTAGGAAAATGACCCCTGTGTGACCGCTCACCACTGATTCTAGGGCTATAGCAAAGATCACAGATACTGAGATGACTCACACATGCTGGCCCCTCTTGCTGGAAGACCTCTGTGACCTGTCCATCCAGAAGGCATGGCCTACCCAGAGGTAGAAGGGAAGAAGGCTGTCCTGTCTTACAGAACCCCAGAACAGCCTATAGCCCCGAGAGGGGAGTGACCTGCCCCGGGTCCCCAGGCAGCCATGGAGTTTGCTGGGATTTGCACTCTGGTGTCCTGGCCCTGAGTCTGGGAGAGGTGGGGGCAGGGCTGGAAAACCTACCCAGGGTGTTCACACCTAGGCATTCCCTCCCTCCTTCCGACAGGAGCTCAGGCCCACCACCATAGTTTAGGGGGGCTTTGGGCATTCAAAAAGTTACCACTGAGAAAACATTCTGTTCATTGCGTGGAATTCTGCTCTAATCCGAGCTTCCCAGATAGAAGAGAGGCCAGGAGACGTGCATGTGGGCGATGCCTTATTTGTCTGATGAGGATCTAAGACCCAGGGAACATGCCCAAAGACCCGTGCCCCGGTAAACGGCGGAGGTGGTTCCACCCAGACACGCTGGGTAAGGTCCTACAGTCATGAGGACTTTCAACGGCATGTATAAGTAGCTTCTGAGTCGGTCGAAATACTGTTGGACACAAATGCAGCGAACTCCATCTGGGTGAGGATGAGGGGGTCTACTGCTGGGCCTCTGCCCCATTCCAGGGGGGTGGGCACTTACGCTCCTCCATGACCCCTGGTGTCATATGTGTTAGGTTTCAAAGGCCACTTGAGACCTTCCAGTTTTACAAACAGGGATCCTAAGGCCCAGGAGCAGAAAGGCCTTGCTTAGGGTAACTGAGAAAGGTAGTGGCAGAGCCAGGCCTAGATTCCATTTCTCTGCGTGACCCATTTCCCTCTACTGTCAAGGTCTAGACGGCCAGGCCACAGGCAGAGCCAGACACCCGCATGTATCTTGGGATAAGTGCAAATGCCTGGAAAGGGAAAAAAGGATTAGTAGAGGCCAATCCACTCTATTCTCCGGACAAATGAAATTGAGATTAATTTGTTTGAAGGCGCCCAGAATCTAAATCAGACAAGAGGAGAATTTATTGAGGTCTGCTGCCTGGCCATCATCTGACCCTGTGGCTCCTCCCTTGCACACCAGCTCTGGGAGGAAGACACCCAGGCCCTCCACTTGCCTTGGAGCCTCCTCTGGGGGCTCCAGAGAGCAAACCCAGCAGCTGCAGTTTCCAGCTTTGAGAGCAGGCTGGGGGGTGACTTGGGGGGCACGCAAATGGAGGAGCAGGCCAACAACAGGGGACTCAGGGACTCACCTTGAAGTTCCAGATGTCATTCACCTGCCGGCAGAGGTTCAGGTCGAGCTCTGCAACCAGCAGCCCGTCCCGATTGCGGGAGAGCCCAGGGGTGCGGCTGCCATCCGGGGCTGCCACATAGCTCGAGCCGTAAAAGTAGCCGAAGTTCCGGTGAGCTTTGGAGGAGCGAAACAAAGCACCTGTGAGCTTCTGTGTGCAGACGGCGGGGTAGGCATATGGAGCGACATCCAGGACGTGTCCATTCCACTCCTCCCCACCAGCCCCGCACCACCTCCCCAGAGGCCCTGTCTCCCTCCTCAGGCCTAAGGCTGAGCAGGTTTCTGTAAAAGTTACCCTCACAGCCTTCATCTCCGCCCCAGGAACATTTTTTTTTTTTTAAGATTTTATTTATTTATTTGACAGAGAGAGGGACAGTGAGAGAGGGAACACAAGCACGGGGAGTGGGGGAGAGAGAAGCAGGCATCTGGATGAGCAGGTAGCCCGATGCGGGGCTCAATCCCAGGACCCTGGGATCATGACCTGAGCCGAAGGCAGAGGCTTTAACCCACTGAGCCACCCAGGTGCCCCTCCTGGGAACATTCTTAAGGGTCACCCTTGCAGAAGTGTTAGCCCTTACTCCCATTAGCCACCCAGAGCCCAGGGGAGTCATATGGCTCTGCATGGCTTCCTGTGTGACCTGCTCCTGTTTTGGCCCCACAGGGTGAGCCAGAGACTCCATCCCCACTTGCCTTCCCAGCTGCGCCCACCGTACCTTCCTTCCATGCCTTGGCCCCCTCACAAGTCAAGTGGTGCTAACAGCTACCCCACAGGCGTGTAAGGAGCAGGTAGGCACGGAGCTGGGCCTAGCAGGGGCTTGGACCCAGTAGGCACCCCAGGGACCTCGCTTCCCTGCCTCACTGCACCTCTCTCTGCAGGGACCTAACTGGGATTGGAGACTCTGGACACGTGGTGCCTTAATCTGGAACCTGGACCTGGAACCCTTTCAGGAAGTGCTTTTCTGGGACACAGACCTGCTCAGTCCTCTCTGCCTTTCCAGGGGACACCCTAAGCTAGTTCCGAGATCTCCTGGGTGAGCCCTTCCCTTCCACATTCCTAGCCAGAGAGGTGGGACCAATCTGTGGGGTAGACCCTGCCCGGAGGAGCAGATGGAGAAGGGGACAGTGAGGCCCACCCCTCAGCTGCTGCCAACCACAGAAAATCCTGGAACATACCTTTCTTCCCATCTCCTGAGGTAAACTCGTTCGGGAATTGCTCCTATGAAACAAAATCTAGGTCAGGTAAGCCTATAGGTGGCACTCCCAGCGTGGGCCATCGTGAACTCAGGGAAGCAACAGTTATAGCAAGAGAAGGAATGGCCTGTACTCACTGGGCAATCAACAAGTACTTATGAAATGTCCCCGCTGAGTCGCCAGCACTGGGCCAACACAGTGGGCCAGCGGGGAATTTGACAGGCAAGGTAAAAAGCCTGACTTTGTCTCTGGGGAGTTTATAAGCCACTGGGAGGGGAAAAAAAAAAAAAAAAAACGTCCAGCAGAGTGGTTCTCAGGCCTGTGGAAGACAGTTGAGGTTTGTCTGCCTGGGAAAGAAAGCCCCAACTTGGGGTCTCTGAGGGGACTAATGGGGTGCTCACACCGTTGCATTTCCCCAAAGCCTAATGGAAACAGCACCTCAAGCCGTGATGGAGTTACACAGGCTAATGAGAACACTGAGTTTCTCCATGTTACCAGAAATTGGACCCACTTACTGTAGGAACCTTGATCACCTCAGCCTCAGCAGATCCTCTGATCAAAGTCTGACATCCAACTAATATGAATGAGGAAGAGGATTATTATGTAATGAACGCATTGTGTTTCGTAGTCAAGTTCACTCAGAGCCCTGGGTCAATGGGGAAAATTATGAAACAGGAGACTTGGGGGCTGACAGGGTGAGAGCCTTTCAACATGGTTTCAGCTACAAACCCAAATAGATAAAAACATGAGAGGGACATAGGAATACCTTTAAAAGGAACAGACCAAGCCAGTCTCCCCTCTTCCAGGACCCTAGAATTTGTGGCACAGGGACAGGCAGAAGAAGTGTGAGGGATAAGCGGAAGAGGAGTGAGGTCAGCAGACAGTTGCTTCCCTTGTGGCCTTTGCTGGTGGAAGAGGCCCGGCCCCCCTGGGAAGGCACCTTTCCTAGCAGCTCTGTCCCCCACTCCCTCCACAGCATACCTGGTGACCAAGCCCAGGAGCCCAGCCAGACTGTGGGAACTTACCTCGCCCACGCGGTTGATGGCACAGGTGAAGCAGTGATTCGCGATGGCTGCGTTTCTGGCCTCAATGGGCCACAGGGATTCACTGTGAGGGAGAAGCAAGAGGAACCAGGTGGCTGACTTCCCAGCCAGATGGGGTGGGTGCTTGGTCCCGAGCTACAGCCAGGCTGCCGGCCTTCTCAGGTCTGCGGCAGGGATGGCCCGGGAGAATGGTGTGGCTGTGGGTGTCCCTACAACCCGCAGCAGGCCAGCTTGTCCTGTGCTCAAGCCCAAGCAGCCTTTTGGGAAGGGCCTTCTGCAGGCTAAAGCAGCCCTGAGCCACAGTTTTCTTTTCTGAAACATCCTGAAAGGGCTATTGTAAGGACTGACCATACAGGTGAAGAAACTTCTAGTAGGGTCTGCATGGCAGAAACTCCATAACGGCTAGTTCTCGCTCCTTCCCTCCTCCTCGGTCAGGGGAGGAACTTACCTTCTAGGCTAGGCAGGGCCTCACCTGGCAAATATCAGAAGGGAGCTGGGAGCCTCAGGCTCATCCACTGCCCTCTGAGGACTCCAACTTCTGCCCTAATCCCTACCTTGCTCTGTGGCCTTGCAAAGCCATCTCCAGAGGGAGAGATTTCAGGCCAAGCAAACAGAGGAAACCTGAAAGGAAGGTAACTGGAAGGGGTAGTAAATTCTGTAGCAGGTGTGACGTCCCCTGAGCCGGTCCCCATTTTCTAGCACCTTCTGATTTTCCTCTTCTAAACCCTGAGACTCTAAACAGAGGCTCCCTGGCCCTCTTACCGGCCCAGGAAGGAGCTGTGGGCCTTCCTCAGTTCAGCGCCCACAAAGGTAGGACATGGTAGGAAACCTTGCCCCAACTGAAAACCCTGTCCTTCTCCGGCCTACCAACTACCATGTGCCATGGAGTCCCATGGGCCTTCTTGTCACTAATGATCTCTTGTCTGAGGAACAACATCATTAGGATTCTGGATTGACAGGCATAATGCCCACTTAGAAACACTAAGTGACTGGAAGCAAAATGCCCTGGCATCTTTCTTCCTGTCAGTGTGCACCTGGTTTAAACTGGGAGTAGGTGGAGGGAGTGGGTGCTTGACAAGCCTAATTCTCAGGAGGATTCACGAGTCTGGAAAAAAAAAAAAAAAACCCACAGGCTTGATTGAGGGGACTCATTTTGCTGCTTTTTTCCCCCAGCTGTGAAGCCAAGCTGACAAAACTTTTAAGAAAGGATTTTTATAGAAACACACCCGTAAAATGACATTTTCAGGAATTAAATAGACAGCTTTCTTGCAATTCTCCTGGGAGGGTACGCTGCGTAGGACTCAAACCCACAGCTGGCAAATAAAACTCAGGCTCTCCAAACAAACAAGGGAAAGGAACCCGAGGTTCATGAGGGCCCAGCGTGTGCAGGAATCATGGCGAGCACACTGGGGGCAAGGGAACATCTCCCCTATTCCCAGTGTGGTTACACTAGCCCCTAAAAATAATCACAGTGGGAAGGAGACACCTATCAAAGGGATGGAACCATGGCTCTCCCGTTCATGCATGTAGGTGGCCAAAATCTTCAACCCCATGAGCTGCATGACACCATCAGGACGACTCAGTCCATCGAAATGCACTTCAAATCTGTTGTGTGCTTACAACTGTGGGACCCCCAAAATGAGTAGGGACACCCCACCAACCCACAGAGCATGTGGGAGTCGGGGGGACAGGACACACCGGAAAAGGAATGGACAGTTCCAGAAGCCACTGCCTGTGTACGACTGGTGGGGATTTGCCTAGCCTTGTGCTGAAAATCACTCACCATCAATTCCGTAAATAATCATTTATCATTTTAGGAAAATCACCTAGAATCCCACCATCCTAACAAACGATCTGTTGTAATGTTTCCACACTCCACACCCATCCTCGGCAAAAAGATGTTTACAGAGCTCTGACCACAGCCTGGAAACATCTTTCTTTGCTCACAGGCTTTTGTCATGAGGCTGCATTATCTTCGTAATGACTTTTGAGTAGCTATGCACTAACATGGAAGAGACAAGCTGAAATTTACCTAACCCTGACATTTCTCTCGCCTCGAGCTCTTTTATTATTATAAACAAAGCGGCCAGAAACATCTTCATGCATACAGCCTTTTCCTTCTCTGTCAGGTAAAGTTTTAGGAGTGGAATTTAGGAATTATCTGGTTAAAGGGTGTGAACATTTTGGGAGCTCATGAAACATCCGCTTTCCAAAGGACCTGTGATCGTCTTAATTGCCGGCCTCAGTGCACCCTTGAAAGGCACGAGTTGGGTGACTGTTGGTTGAGGAAAGAAAATCAATAATGTTTAATAAGCCTAACTAGCTACTGAAGACGCAGTTATGTGCAGATTACACTGGGGTGCTTTGTTTGCTTAATTGGGGCTAATAAAAGCCCGACAGACTAAGGTCAGGGAGGCAGCCGTCTGGAGTCTGAGTCTACCACTTTGCCCTGGCTCAAGAGCTGGTTCAGGCAGAGATGCTTAGTGCATGGGCTTCAAGTTCCCCGGGGGACCCTCGCAGGTAGATGGCGCTTGCTGAATGTCTTACGCATGGCCAGCAGGAGGAGGCTGCTCTAGGGGGCTGGCCCAGGGGAGGTTCTGCCCAGGATGACCAGTCATAACCCTACGTCACAACTGCCTTTGGATTCTGTCATGGTAACCAAGCTACCGTGAGGCCCCAGGAAGTTTCTTCAGGGGTACGGATGGTGGGATTTTTTTTCCCCCTTCTGCCCAACAGTGCCCCTCCTGGACATAGACAAAAAGTTCGGGTGCACAGAGGGGGCCGCTGACCTGAGGTAGCCCACTAGGTTTGTGTTCTGGCCCACTGAGGGACCCACTGTTCAAATCAGAATGTGGTGGGGACATCGCTCAAGAAGGGGGCAGCGTGCTTAAAAGAAAAGGTAAATGTCACATTCTGACCTTCAGAAGAAATTTGACGGGAATTTAATCTAAGAGTAACAGGTGTAGGCTGGCAGGAAACCCAAAGCTGCCCACCAGAACCATCTCAGCTGCTCCCCACAGAGGGACTGGGGACTCTCTCCCACTGCCCCCCACCAGCATCCCACTGCTAGGGCACTGGCAACCAGGACAATGAGGGTGAGAGCCTGCACCTCCTCATCCAGGCAGGAATCCTGCTTTGGAGGAAGTGAGTTGGGGAGAAAGATATTTGCACATAAATTCCTAGAGCTCTGGTACTTGGTAATGATGCAAAACTGGAAACCACCCAAATACTCAGCCGTTGGGGAAGAAAGAAGTTGCGGAAGTGCACTCATGCTGGGTCATCTTAGCTCACCCACCATTATTAAATGAAGGGCCCCAGGGGTCTTGCGCAGGAGCCCAGGGACTGTCAGGGCCCGCCCCCCTACTGCCTTCCTCAGAATAGATTTATCTGTTTCAGGACAAGGCTAATGCCTAAACACGTTATAAGAGTGTTATAAGAAAACAGTCTGCTAGTTAAAAACAAATTTCAGGGCCACTTGGCTGATCTCTTAAGGACCCTCTCAGCTTTGATTCTCTCATTGGCTCCTTCCCTTGTCCAGGTGTCTGCCCTCCATGGGCTGGATGTCACAGACAAGAGGCTTAGGAATCCCCAGGCCCCCTGTCCGGGAGCAGAGTGGCTGCCATGACAGGGAAGGGGATGCTAATGCTGGCCAGGCACCTTCTAAGCTCTGGGTACTTTACAATCCCATGGCTCAAGATTTGTTAGACAACCTGGTGACCACCCCTGCCTGCCACATCTACCACACCCAGCTCGGAACCCTGCTGCTGGGCCATGAGCTGTAAGAGGGCTCGGTCCCAAGAACCCTCCCCCATCCTGCTTGCTGACGGACCTGAGCGCGCCGACGGTGGCTGAGGGGTTGAAGATGATCTCAGCCCCGTTGAGGCTGTACATGAGCCAGTTGAGAGGATGGTGCCGCCCATAGCAGATGTTCACAGCAATCCTCCCAAACGGAGTCTGGAACACGGGGTGTCCCAGGTTTCCCTCCATGTAGTAAGTGGACTGAAAAACAAAGAGCCGTGCGTGAAAGCCTCTTGCCTTACAATTTCTCCTTCCTTAGACCTGACAGAAAAAAAGAAAATATTGTCAGGACTCCAAAAGTCACAATCTTGCCTGTAACTCTAAGTTCCGAAATTTCAATACGCTTAACCAAAAAAAAAAAAAAAAAAGGAAAGTAAAAAGAAAACGAAGAAACCAGACACAGTAACCAGAGACAATTGGGAAATCACCACGGCTTAAGGTTTTTCCCACAATTTCTTTGGTGGCGTGTCCAAAAAATCCCCAAAGCAACTTCCCACAGTATTTTCAGGATGAACTTTGGCTAGTTTTTCAGTCATGGTACAACTAATGGTTAAGGTTTGGTCAGTGTTAACATGAGTTAGTGGATGTCTTCACCAACCACATGTTCGTCTGAAGAATGTCAGCGTGGAAGGGACTGGAAACTCATCCAGAGTGAGCCCCGCCCATTGGGGGAGAACACCACCACGGCCTCAGTGGCCATGTGACTCGTCCAGCTCATGAAGGCCAATCTGAGACTAGAGCTCACAGCCCGAAAGTGTTTTCCACAGAGCCTCCTGGCATCCTGGCCGGGACTAGGGATATCCTACCATGTCTGCCTCTCTGCCTAGCCCCTTGGAGTGCTGGCCCTGGGACATGTTCGAGGATGGCCCTGAGGAGGGGCCAGAGGGCTCATTGGGGGTCCCAAAGAGATCTGCTCTCAGAACATTCTGCCTCTTCCCATTAATGTCAAAATGTGTTAGGGTCAGGCAGCAACCAGGATGTGTACGTGTGGTGGACACTAGAGTAGATCCTGGTGTGTTGAGACAAGCCCTTCACTATCTGCTGGGAGCTAAAGATTAATCCTAGGGTAAACAGGTGACAAGCACATCTTCCCACCCCCACCTCCAGCTATCACTGAGACACCCCAGGGTGTTTTTTTTCCTCCCCAGGGAACATCATCTAGCTCTGTAGATCCTTCCTTATCCTTTCCACCAGCCTGGGAGCGTGGTTGGAAACCCCATAATCAGGGAGGGCAGCAAAGGATTGGGTATATCACATTCTGAACAACTGTATTTATTGCAGATCAAGTTCAGGTTTCGTATCTTACATATTAGGTGGAGTCACCCAATCCACCCATGCATTGCCATTAGCTCATCAGAATAGCTCTCCTGACTTACACCTTCATCATCAGCACAGAGCTTTACCTAATACCCATGTGCACAGGCACGCCCATTTACGTCCTGCCGTCAGGCAAAAATGACATGGCTAAGACCTCACGTGACTTACAAACAAGGATTCCCACTTCCCAAAGGAGGAGCTCAGAGCCTGAAAGGGGCTGTAGGAATCATTTCATGTGTGTGCACAATTTATTTTGGTTTTAATCTATATACCACTTACCTCAGCATTCCAGAAAGTGAAGTCAGGTTATATTAAAAATATATATATCCAGGGGCACCTGGGTGGCTCAGTCAGTTAAGCATCTGCCTTCACCTCAGGTCATGATCCCAGGGTCCTGCGATCAAACCCCAGATGGAGCTTCCTGCTCAGCAGGGAGCCTGCTTCTTCTTCTGCCTCTGCCCCTCCCCCTGCTCGTGTTCTCTCTCTTGCTCTCAAATAAATAAATAAAATCTTAAAAAAAAAAAAAAAAAAAAAGAGGGATGCCTGGGTGGTTCAGTTGGTGGGGCATGTGCCTTCAGCTTGGGTCATGATCTCAGGGTCCTGGGATGGAGTCCCGCATCAGGCTCCTTGCTCAGCAGGGAGCCTGCTTTTCCCTCTGCCTGCTGCTTGTACACTCTCTCTCTGACAAATGAAGTTTTGAAAAAAAGAAAAAAGAAAAGAAAAAGAAATATGCTTCTGTGCTTGGTGTCTGGGACTCACCTGGGAATGACCCAACACAGGATTTCCCTCCCAGAAAGATCTGTAGGCAAGTGCAGACAGAACAGCCAGTAAGCTGAGCAGGTTTTCTTCAGGCCAGCTCACCTCATTGAAGTCGCCCACTCTGGGGATGTGGTTTTTCCTGGTCTTTCCCAGGACTGCTCCAGAATTGGAGATCACCACAGCTGTGTTCCACAAAACGTCCCCGTGCTCTCTGTCTCGTTCCAGGATGGGAGATACCACCACCATGTCATGCTTCTTTGCCAGCTGGAAAGATAAGGAATGCCGCAGAGTCATTGCTTTAAGTAGAATGTCATCATTTTTTTAAATTGAAGAAATAAATGATCCTACGAAATAATTCGACTTGGGTCAGAGCTATGGATCATCTATGTTTGTTCTTTGGAAGACTGAATGCCAGCTTTGTCCTGAGGCCCAAGCTGAGCTAAGTAAGAATAACTGCTGTCCTTGGGTCCTTGGTGGAAATGTCAAATGGTGCAGTGGCTGTGGAAAATAGTATGGCAGTTTCTCAAAAAATTAAAAATACAACTACCATATGATCTAGAAGTCCCGCTTCTGGGTATATATCTGAAAGAGTATCTTGGAGAAGTATCTGCACACCAATGATCATCACGGTCCTCTCCATAAGAGTCAAAGAGTAGAAGCAACCCACAAATCTGCAGATGGATAAATGGATAAATAAAATGTGGTACACCTGGGGTGTCTGGCTGGCTCAGCTGGTAGAGCAGGTGACTCTTGATCTTGGGGTCTCTGCACATGTTGGGTGCAGAGATTACTTAAAATCTTCGAAAAAAACAGAAGGAGGGGTACCTGGGTGGCTCAGTAGGTTAAGTGTCTGTCTTTGGCTCAAGCTGTGGTCCCAGGGGATTGAGCCCCACATCGGGCTCCCTCTTCCGTGGGTAGCCTGCTTCCCCCTTTCGCCCTGCTGCTCCCCCTGCTTGTGCTCTCCCCCTCTCTCTCTCTCTCCATGTGTGTCAAATAAATAAACAAAAATCTGAAAAAAAAATTAAAGGAACATCTTTTAAAAATGTGGTATATCCATACAATGGAATATTATTCAGCTTTAAAAAGGAAGGAAAGCCTGTCATCACATGGATGACATGTGATTAACATGACACGGATAAGCCTTGAAGGCCTTATGTTACACAAAATAAGCTAGACACAAAAAGACAAATACTGAATGAGTCCATTTATGTGAGGGATCTAAAGTAGTCAGATTCATAGAGACAGGAAGTAGGATATGGTTGCCAGTGGCTGGAGGTAAACAGAGGGTTGTTTAATGGATACAGAGTTTCAGAGTTACAAGATGAAAAAGTTCTGGAGATCTGTTTTCTAACAATGTGAATGTACTTTACACCCTGAACAATACACTTATAAATGGCTGAGATGGTAAATTGTATGTGTTGTTTACCACTATTTAAAAAACTAATAATATTTATCATACTTTTCATTATAACAACCAAGCTAAACCACACGCTTTGATGGTGAATTTCTTTTCTCTCAAATAAGAACATTAAGGACCTGGTGACAATCAGGCTGAGCAGCCCCAGATGGTCATCTGTCCTCACCTCTAACTAGCCTGTCACCATCTCTGGGCTTAATGATGGAGAAAGGCACAAGGTAGAAGGTGATGCTCCAAGCCATGTAAGGGCATCCATGCGTCCTGGTCCCCTGTCGATGGAGACAGGTGTCTTCCTGCACCAGTTCTCATCCCTACTCCCCCTTTCCTCTTCCTCTAGCCCTGGTTCCAGTGTGTCGTCTACAGTCGCCACTTAAACCAGTCCCCTCTCTTTTATCCACAGCACAGAATCCACAATCTGGTAGAGGACAGATTTTTTCTGATAGTGTGAAAACACTGATGTTTGGAATCATGATTCAGTTTTGATAGAATCACTATGATTATAGTTCTGCTCCAAAAAAATCCCCTAAAAATATGTATAAAATCTGAAATGGGACGAGGAGAAGTTAAAAAAAAAAAAAAGCTTTGTTAAGAATAAGGATAAGTGGGGCGCCTGGGTGGCTCAGTGGGTTAAAGCCTCTGCCTTCGGCTCAGGTCATGATCTCAGGGTCCTGGGATCGAGCCCTCCTCAGGCTCTCTGTTCAGGGGAGCCTGCTTCCCCTCTCTCTCTCTCTGCCTGCCTCTCTGACTACTTATAATCTCTGTCAAATAAATAGATAAAATCTTGAAAAAAGAAAAGAAAAAAAAAGAACAAGGAGAAGTTATTGATCATAACCTCTTTATTGTTATGGACTGGGTTTGTGTGTGTAAGAACTACTTCATAAGGATATAATTTAAATGGTATAAAATTCATCCTTTTACTTGTATTTTTATTTTTTTAAGATTTTGTTTATTTATTTGACAGACAGAGATCACAAGTAGGCAGAGAGGCAGGTAGAGAGAGGAGGAAGCAGGCTCCCTGCTGAGCAGACAGCCTGATGCGTGGCTTAATCCCAGGACCCTGGGATCATGACCCCAGCCTAAGGCAGAGGCTTTAACCCACGGAGCCACCTAGGCGCCCCAAAATTCATCCTTTTAAAGTGTGCTGTTCAGGTCACTACTGATGCATGAGGAAGGAAAAAAAAAATAAGTGAGCTGTTGGGTGGCTTTCAGAACATCCACAGAGTTGTGCAACCACCACCATAATCTAATTTTAGAACATTTCATCACCCCCAAATGGAAACCCCATACCCATTAGCAGTTACTCCCTGTCCCTCTCCCTGCCCAGCCTCTAGCAACCATGTCCTTCTGCCTCTATTCATTTGCCTACTTTGGACGTTTCTTTTCAGTAGGGTCATACAACATCATAAGGTTTTCACAAAGAAAAATGAAGACTGATCTCTGTACTGATGAGACAGGCCACACAGAGAAGCTTACGTAATGCAGGCAAACAGCATGCGAAGCAGCGGAGGTCTGGACAAGGAATCGACCTCATCCCTGGTCCCTGAGGGCCACCTCTGCAGCTTGCCAAATGCAGAACCTACCACGGGAGATCACCCCTCCCCGGGCTGCAGCTCCCTCACCTGAAAATGCCAGGAAGGGCCCTCTTGGCTCTGAAATCCCCGGATTTTAAGTGAAAGGACGCTAAAAAAAGGGCAGCAAACAGTCTTATCTAATCTCATCCGGCAAAACAACCACCAAATGGGTGCATTTTCCGGGAAGGGCCACACCCAGCAGCTGTGGTCGTGCTCTGTGGCCTGACGTTGTTTGGCAGCTGCTGTCAGAACAGAGCAGTTAATATCCTACCTTCTGACAGAGTCTCGTGGTGGGTCCATCCTCTGCTGACTCTGCAAATTCTGTCCAAGGAAGCCTCTCTCTTGTACAGAAGGCAAAGGGCATAGCTGTGAAGAGGACAAAGTCAGAATCATATTCAGTGCTCATGGCACTCCTGGGCCCAGCAGCTGAGGGTCTCCACAAGATAACAAGGCTCCTGAGGGTCTCAGCCTGGTTTCCAAGATCTGTGTCCCTCAATGTGGGTGCTAGGCAGACCCTAACCTTCTAGGCTTCATAGCAAAACAAAGGGCTGGGCCAAATTTCTTTACTCCAGGCTTAAAAACAATTGAATTGAGAGGAAATAAAAAAAACAAAAACAAACAAACCAATTCAGGGACTTGAACAGATACGTGCATAATCATTTCATAGCAGCACTATTCACAAGAGCTGAAAGATGGAAGTAACCCAAGTGTCCATTGGTGGATGAATGGATAAACCAAATGTGGTTTGTGTCCATACAACGGAATGTTATTCAGCCTGAAAAAAGCAGGAACTTCTGACACATGCTATAATATGGGTGAGGCTCAAAGACATTACGCTAAGTGAAACATTAGTCATAAAAGGACAAATGCTATAGGATTCCACTGATAGGGGGTACTTAGGATAGCCAGATTCATAGAGACAGAAATTAGAATGGTGGTTGCCAGGGGCTGGGTGGGGGAGAACAGAGTTTCAGCACGGGAAGAGGAAAAAATTCTGGAGATGGATGACACGAGGGTTGCACAACAGTGTGAATATGGTCAGTGCCACTGAAATGAACAAAAATGACTAAAATGGTAGAGTGGATCTTAGGTATGTTTTGCTCTAGATCCCAAACTGCTGGCCAGTCTGTGGGTTGGTAGAACCATAGCCAAGACTCCCTGGGGAAAGTCTGAGGGCCACTGGGCACGTCACCATAGAATGTTCCTCCTCATGGGCATAGAGAGGCTTCTTCAGGAACAAGAAAAGCCACTCCCTTAATGAACTCCTATAAGAAATCTAGGAACTGCCAGATGATGGACTGAATGTTCCCCAAGGATAAATGCGTGACTAGATGCCATCAGGGGGCTAATTAAATAAGAAATTTCATTAAATTCATAAACTGATTTTTGTGTGCTTTTTATTTTTCAAGCAGCAGGTACCAATGTATGGAGTTAACAGTTCACAGAATGCTACACATACCGCGTTCAAAATGATGCTCCCCTTGTAGAAGAGGGTGGCAGCTGCCCCGGGGGTGGGTACAGAGATTTCTGGCCACCTGAGTTCCATCGTTCCCCAGCCTCAGCCACACTCTTGAGCGTCCGCCAGTCTGATGGTGTGAACTGGGAGAGCACCATGATTAAGTAGGCACTTCCCCTGTAGGGAAGCACCTTGCCACATGGTCACTGGCCTTTCTGGGTTCATCCTCCAGGCAGTCTTGTGCATAATCATCTTTGCCTGTTTCCTAATGGGCTGCCTGTCTTTTTCTTCTTGCTTTGGAGCACTGAATTCTTTGTTTGGACTGATTCCGTATACTCTTTAGACCTTCCTCCTTCCAATAACCCAAATCCCCCCCCCAGGGAGATTAGCCTAATGGAAGTTTCCAGATGCTCACTATAGTTCACATCAATCTGAATGGATTAACCTGCAGGGAGGATATTCAGGAAGCAGTATGATGTGAACGGCAAGTGCCTTCAGTGGTCCCGGCACGGGGTGGATGGCCTGTTTGGGGTGACTAATTATAGTCAACCTTTCCCAAAAGTGGGCTATGGGCCCAGTATAGGCAGCTGGTCCCCATATCCTTGTGAAGTAGGGGAGACACTCATTTCACAGAGAAGGAAGAGAAAGAAGCATTAGTCTTCCAATTCCTTTCAGTCCTAGGATGGCTGGTCCTAGGATAGGATGGTGCCAGCCTGAAGAGGCTACCAATGGCACCATCACTATCTTGGCCCCCCGGGGTCTGCCAGCAACAGCCCCAGGGGTCTCGGCTCAGGCTCAAGACTCCCCAGTCTTGCCTTAAGCAAAGAGGGATAAACTATTTTAAGGAAGCCAACAAAAAAGCTGTTACTGACAAAAAAGATCTTTAATGACCATTTATTCTCTGCTTTCAGCACATTAGGAGAGACTCAAATACCCCAAGAGAATAAAACCTCCCTTTCTGACTTCATTGCAGGTTGCTAAGCTCTCCAAATTTCTCCATTTCCATTTTAATGGCTTCTTTTCCTGTTTACACAACTTCTGTAAACAAACTTTCCAAAGAGGAATGTGGAATGGAGGTTGGGGGGAGGCTAGCTACAAAGTCCAACTACAGCTTTCAGATTAGAGGGGAAGAGGACTCCTTATTTATTTGAACCAACACTCTGTGAGTCAGGCTCTAAATTTAGACCTGGCCCTGCCCTCAGGAGCTGCCAGCCTAGATGGGGGGAACTGAATTATAACCTCGTGTGGCTGCACGATTTCACACAGTGCTCAGTTCTATGCTGGGTAGTTCCCAGGGTCCCCCAAAGAAGGGGGTGTCTGTGCTAGGCCTTGATGGATGAGTGGGAGTTTGTCCAGATGAGTCCAGATCCAAGAAAGTGAAGAAGTTGGTTAAAATATCCAGTAAACATTTTGTCTGTCAGTAGCAGCGACTGTTCATTAAAGATAAAACATTTAAAGATAAAACTGAGCCTGGGTGCCTCAGTCAGTCAAGCGTCTGACTTTTGATTTTTGGCTCCCGTCACTATCTCAGGGTTCTGGGATCACACCCTATATTGGGCTTCTTGCTCAGTGGGGAGCTGGCTTGAGATTCTCCATCTCCCTCCACCCCTCCCACACCTTATGTGCTCTCTCTCTCTCTCTAAAACAAATAAATAAATCTTTTTTTTTTTAAGAAAAAAAGATAAAACAGGGATGGGGGAATGGATAAACAAACTGTAGTCTAGCCATACAGTGGAATATTATGCAGCCATAAAGAAAAAGGGCATATTTTTAAAAGATTTAAAAAAAATTTTTTTATTTGACAGAGATCACAAGTAGGCAGAGGGGCAGGCAGAGAGGGAGGGGGAAGCAGGCTCCCCGCTGAGCAGAGAGCCCATGCTGGACTTGATCACAGGACCTTGAGATCGTGACTTGAGCCGAAGGCAGAGGCTTTAACCCACTGAGCCACCCCAGCACCCCAAGAAGGGCATATTTTTAAAAAAGATTTAATTTATTTATTTGACAGAGAGAGACACAATGAGAAAGAGAACAGAAGCAGGAGGGAGCAGGAGAGGGAGAAGCAGGCTTCCCCATGGAGCAGGGAACCGATGCGGGGCTCAATCCCAGGACCCTGGGATCATGACTTGAGCTGAAGGCAGCTGCTTAACGACTGAGCCACTCAGGCGTCCCAGGAAGGGCATTCTGACACATGCCACAACATGCATGGACCTTGAAAACATCATTCTAAAGTGAAATAAGCCAGTCACAAAAGGACAAATACTATATGATTCCACTTACATGAGGTCCCTAGAGTAATCAAATTCATAGAGACAGATCATAGAACAGAGGTTATCAGAGGTCCGGGTTGGAGGGGTATTATTAAACGAGTACAGAGTTTTTGTTGGAGGTGTTGAAAAAGTTTTTGCGTATAGATAGTGGTGATGGTTACACTCTGTGAATGCATTTAATGTCACTGAATTGTACCCTTGCCAATGGTTAAAGTGACGAATATTGTGTTTTATGTATTTTACCACAATAAAATATTTTTCACGTTAAAAACAGTGGTGATAATTAGAATGGGAAAAATAAACTAACACCACGCAGACAATGGCCTCACAGAGTTTTATGGTCTAAATGGAAGAGGCAGACAAATCAAAAGTGTCACCCAAATGAGTGAAGGTATAAGTAACCAGGAACATGGAAAACGAGATGAACTTCTGGGTACAGATTTTGTGGATGCATACCTTTGCTCTTTTCTGAGATCGCACCAAATGACAGTAAAGGGATTTTTATGCAAAGGTACAAAACCATGAGGATGAAGCACTGAGAAAAGGGCGAGAGCAACAAAACACAGGAGGTTAGAGAGCCGAGGGATGAGGGTAGATATTGTGATAGACCCAGAAAATTCAGGCTCCCAGCAGTAGAGGAAGCCAGGGAACAACCCCCTCTCCACCATATACCCTTGCAAAGTTTCGGAGTAAGAGGTACCATGAGGCTCTGAAGGTGGGGAAGCAGGGAGGGGTGGCGAACAAAAATTGGTCAAAAGTCTCCTTAAGAAGCAGTCAGGGGATGGCTGGTGGCTTAGTTGGTTAAGCATCTGCCTTCGGCTCAGGTCATGATCCCAGGGTCCTGGGATCAAGTCCCTCATCGGGCTCCTTGCTCAGCAGGGACCTGCTTCTCCCCTTACTTTCTACTCTCCCTGCTTGTGAATTCTCTCTCCCTGTCAAATAAATAAATGAAATCTTATAAAAGAAAAAAAGAGCAGTCAGAAGCCCAGATCCCTCCTCCACCGCACAAGGCTGGCATGAGTCCCTCCCACCCCTAGAAGAAGGCTAGGGGCTCATTCTCTAGAAGTGCTTAAACAGAAGTCCTCTGGCCTTGGGGAAGCCAGGACAGATAAAGACGAGTAGAGTGTCAAAACTAGAGGGATTCAGGCAACACTGGCACACTGGACCCCTATCCTCCTTCTCTTCTTGGCAGGAGGTAAGAAGAATCTTCTCTATGGACTCTGACCAGCCTGAAAGGGATGAGCCAAAGACACTACTGTGAAGGGTTAGCTAACAAACAGCTAAACCAAGTCATCCTCTCATGAAGCTCAGTGGGAAGGAGCTCTTCCCACAAACTCAGAGCTTGCAATCAGCTTTTTAACCCCCAATTCTTAAAATATAAGCAGCTGGGGGGAAAAGACCAACTTGGGGTAAGTAGGAAACATGCAAGGAGGAAAAAAAATGCTACCTAACATCCTCACAGACAAGAGAAAGTATTGCGATTATACAATAAGAACAGGATGTCATAAAACAGGAACTTTCAGACCAAAAGAACTCTTGTAAATTCAAAATATGACAGCAGAAACAAAAGACTGAATAAAAGGCTGAATGGCAAATTAAGGTAAAATCTACCAGAAAACTGAGCAAAAAGACAAAGATGAAAAATAGGAGGAAATACTTCAAAAAATTAGGGATCTAGTCCAGGGTCTAACATCCTAATAGAAGGAGTATCAGGAAGAGATGGAAGAAAAAAGAGGGGAGAAAATCACTAATGAACAGTAGATCTGAAGGACCCAGATTTCTAGCCTGGAGGAAGCCACTGAGTTCCTAGAATAATGGATGAAAATGGATACACACATAGTATGTACTATCTCCCCATTCCCCACAAGAAGCACCCTAAGGGCAGAGGTGTGTGTCTTTTGGCTTGCTGCTGTATGTCAAATACCTATTATGGTACCCAGCATGTAGCAGATGCTTAATAAATATTTACTGACTTAAAGAAAAAAAATAATAAAATAGATACACACCATGGCATATCATTATGAAACTTCAAAACATTGGAGAAAATCCTACAACCTTCTTTAGAAAAATAAACAGATCATATGCAATGGGTCATCAGTCAAAATGTCTTTAGACTAGTCATCAACACCCAAAGCCAGAAGACAGTGGAGTAATGTGCTCAAACTTCCAAAGGAAAATTATTTCTAACCTAGAATTCGATACCCAACCAAACTATCAAGCTAGAGGTAGGAGGAACCTATTTTCAGAGATGCAAAGTCTCGAAAAGGTTACCTCCTATGTGTTCTTCCTCAGAAACCTAGTCAACCCTAAAGAGGGAGAAAGGCAAGAAAGAGGAAGATGTGGGGCAGAAGAAACACAAGAGCAAGATAAGGGAACTCCCCAGCATGACAGTGAAGGGAAATCCCAGGAAGACAGCCATGCAGCCAGCAGAGGGGGCAACTAATTCAGACTAGAGTAGTCAGAAGGCTCTGGGAACATAGTCTTCAAGGAGATGGAACCAGGTAGAGAGTATGGGGGAAACAGGTGATGGGGATTAAGAAGCACATTTGTCATGATGAGCAGCAGGTGATGTATGGAACTGCTGAATCACGATATCCTACACCTGAAATGAACATAACACTATATGTTAACTGGAATTAAAATAAAAACTTAAAATAAAAACTTAAAAAAAAAAAGGAGATGAAACCAGCAGACAGCTTCACATATCTAAACCTCTTCAAAGGATTTAAGAAGCTGGAAGTTTGGGGTAGAATCTGAGGTAAGTGTGCAGAAAACAAAGCAAATTCTGGGGAAAACAGAAGGTGATTCAGGAAAAGAAATCTAAGTTTGCAAAATGGCTTGGCAGAGAAGGGACGGAAGATAGGAAGGGTATGAGGGTATGTGTGAAAAGAGTGGGTAGAGGAGAAAAGGGACTCATGCCGTCTTCTTCCATAGCGGGAAGTTAACAGATGGTACGAAACTGAAAAATCAGGAAGCAGCAACACAAAGGTAGATTCCCAAAGAACCAGCTGAGAGTAGAAGCGGTTGCCTGTAGGGAGGAGGACAGCTAGTTTTTGGTAACAGACCTTGTAGACCATTTGACTCCCAACCATGAGCATGTGTAACTTTGATAAAAATAAAATAAAGGTATATGGTACCAGGGGTACGTTACAGGGACATAACTTTAGATAGGGAGGTCGGCTCTGAGCTTCTGTGTCAAGGTTGGACAGGGTCTAAAAGACAAGGGGGGAGAGGAGGGCAAGGGGGATGAAGGCCAGGCAGGCAGAGGGAGCAGCTGTTTCAGCGGCCTGGGAGGAGAGGAGGGTGCTGTAGGGGTGTGAAGGATCAGGAAGGTCAGGGCAGAGCCCAGCAGAGATGAGGCCACAGAGGTGGGGGAAGGAACAGACTAAGCAGTACAAGAGTTGAGATTTGCAAAGATCTTTTCTAGAAGGCATGAAGAGTGAGTTAGAAGGGGCCAAAGTGGACAGTGCAGAGAGACCAGCTGGAAGCAATTACAGAAGCCAAGGTGAGAGCTGGTGGTGCCTTGGGCCAGGGCAGTGGTACGATGGTGGGCAGAACAAGTGAATGAGTTCTGGACAATTTGGGAAGAAGAACTGGCAGGACCAGACAACAGACTGGGGTGTACAGAGGCCAGGATTCCTGGCTTTCCAGTGCTGTTGACTAAAGAATCTTTCTACAGATGAGAGAAGATATTTTTTAAAAATCGAGCAGTCTTCTTGGTGACACAAAGATTACACACTATTGTCTGCAGGCAGCAGAGAAAGCACCCGGGAGACACTTACTCCAGGCTTCCTGGAAACAGATGATATTCACCCCGCACACTGCGGCCACCTCTACAATGGCTTCCATGCGTCTGTGAAGGGCGGTGACCTGGCAATTCAAAGAGCAAGGATTAGAACCTGTTCTCTTCTGTTGGTTGAGACCAGTTTCAGAACTCCTCCCCAGGGATGTGAAACTACCCCTGACCTAGGCAGCTGCAAGAGGATGGGGGGGGGGAGGTGTTCTGTGATATCCTACTCACATCAATCCCAAAATCTGCAGTAAAAGGTAGAGGTGCCTGGAGTGCCTGGGTGATTCAGTCACTTGTATCTGACTCTTGTTTCTGGCTCTGGTTGTGATTTCAGATTTGTGGGATCCAGCCCCGTGTCAGGCTCTGCACTCGGTGGAGTCAGCTTGAGATTCTCTCTCCCTCTGCCCACTCCCCCTCCATGCTCTAAATAAACAAACAAATAAAAGGTGGAGGTGCAGAGGTTCTCGCGTTCCACGCACTCGACGCTGCCTTTCAGAGCCTCAGTTTGTCCACCTGGAGGATGGGGAGAACACCATCTGCCCCAAGGGGCTGCTCAGAGGACTGCAGAAGCAGCTTATCTGCTATTTACCTCAAGAGGTGCCCACACCCAGGGCACATCTTAGTCATCCCCTGGGCTAACTTCTCCTTTTGCCTCAGGACATAGTCCACTGTCTACATCCTGCCCTCATGGCTTCTGGTGTGACTCGTCCTGCCACTTCCATTTTCCTGGGTGTCTCTTAGCATTGAACGAATGGATCCCATTTTCCAGATGTGATCTCCTTCAGGAATATACTTCCCCACTCCACCCAGTCTTTCCTGGATGGGTTATTCCTGTCAAGGATTGCACACCGAAGCTCTGTGGAGATCTGCTAGGTGCTGACAGTGTGCAGAGTGTTCTCCTGGGTGCTATGGGGGGTGAGAACACTGTCCCTGCCCCAATAGTCTGGGATGTCTGAGGAAACATATTCACAGTCAATTAATCCAGAGACAAAAAGCGATCTTGAGCCAGAAATATTTTAATCCAACAAAAGCAGAAGGACCAAAGTGAAAGACGATGCAGAACCTGACCTGAAATCCAACTGACCTTTTCTCAAGAACCCCTAGGAGTTCAGAGGCACGCTGTATCCCCAGGAAACCTCTACAGAGAAAGTCTTAGAAATCTGAGCAGCTGGAGGAATGCTGGGAAGAAGCGTAGCCAACAAGACACCTGTGTCTATGACACCCTATTTCTTTAGGGACATCCCAGAATGCCATCACATTTATATTAGCCATAAGGTCATAAGGAAATGCGTCTCATATTCCCGCTACCCCGAGGCACCATCAGCTGACAGACATCTGGGTTTGGTGAGTCCCCACCCTTCAGGATCACGGAAGGACAGACGGGTCCTGACCAGTGTGCGCTGGCAGGTACCCTTCTGGCAAAAGACTAAGGGGCAAAGTTCCAGAGAAAGCATGAGCCAGACGAAGGGCGCCCTCCCAGTGGATGAACGGAACTTCAGATGCATCACAGGAGAGGACGTGGAGGGGAAGGTGGAAACAGCAGTGAGGAGTGAGAGGCGCGAGCAAGAGGAGCCAGAGATGTGGGCTACAGGGAAGGGGGGTTAGCCAGGGCAGAAGCATCTAGGTGACGACTCGTGGTGCCTCCAGATCCGTAGTGAGTGGCCACCCAGGGACTGTGGACGTGTTCAAAACACACAGCGGGCCAACAGCTCCGTTTATGTATTTATGGTCAAAAGAGGCTGCACCTGTCTTGCCACGGGAGCATCTGCAGGCAGGGGAGTTCTGTTCTGAATGAGTCCCACACGCACAGTCCGAGGCGCCCTCAGCTGTTCCTCCGCGGCCTCAAAGGCATATCCCCGCAGTTCAAAGTCCCCTTCAGAGGCGACTTCCAAAGCCCTGCTGGGCAGATCGAGCTTCCTAAATGGTCAGGAAAGGTGGGAAACGATTTGCATGAGGTCTGCTGAATTGAAACCGCCCCTCCACGCCCCATCCCCCATCACCTCTGGGGGGCAATCTGAAAAGGAGGTGCACAGAGCAACCCAGTGCCAGGGCCCACTCGTGGGAAGCTGCAGCAGGGGCCGGGAGGGGGAGGGCTCTGTCTGGTGGAGAAGGGAC
The DNA here is from genome assembly GCF_922984935.1 of Meles meles. NCBI lineage: Eukaryota > Metazoa > Chordata > Mammalia > Carnivora > Mustelidae > Meles > Meles meles. The sequence goes on along the minus strand of NC_060077.1, from coordinate 29,952,805 downwards.
ACTACACTGAGTGTGGACTTCACCAGGGAAGCGCCGCAGTCAGGCCTGGCAAAGCCGGGGAGCAGGGAGATGGGGGCTGCAGGGTGATGGGTCAAGAGGTTGATGTTCCGGAGCTGTTGACCTCAGGGTGGAGATTAAAGTCTCAGCAGTAAGCACAGAAGAGAGGCAATGGATTTCCAAAGATGTTTGTGGACTAGAATCGGAGGGCTCCCTGGGCCTGGCGGGTGGGACAGGCTGTGATAAGGCAGAGCCACTGCTGAGAACTGGGCTTAGGAGATGGCTGGGTGGAGGGGCCTGGACTGATAGCATGGCGGGGGGTGGGTTCCCGTGACCATTCGCTGCTAAGGGTTACAGGTGTCTGGGGAGCCCCACCCTCCTGCGGCTGCTCCCACGAGGGGCAGTCCCATGCCCCATACTGGGGTGGGGGGGCTAGTGGGACCCAGGTATCCAGACCAAAGACGCAGGCGCTCATCCTGGTTTATGGTTTATTGACAAAGGCAAATGGATTATTTATAAAACCTTCTGCCTAAGTGACCACTGGCCAAATGGCAAACACCTCCTGATGCTGACTGGATGCCCGGCGCTCAGGCGAAACCCGCAGGTGCACGGGACATGGCCGCTGGCCAGGAAGGCCTTACCATCTAGGGGCAAGATGGTTATGAAATACTCAGGGAACACATCAAAAAAATAACCTGACAGCCATTATCTAATAATAATATTTCTCTCCTACTTTAAATCACTTTCTTAAAGACGTTTCTTTCAAAATCACAGCCCTGTCAGCCCAAGCCCCCTGTCGCCACCCCCTGCCAGGCGGTTTCTATGTGACGGCCCTGACAGCTCCAAGTTGGGTTCCGCCCCTGACAATCAGCTTGCTTTTCAAATAGTCAGGGTTCCGCTCACTTCGGCAGGTTAGAAATAGCAGCAGTGCCCACACTGCGCCTCCCCTTGCCTTGACTGCCTCAGACACAGGCCTGCCTTCAAGCAAAGGGCTCCCCTGCCACAGACCTCAGTCCCCAGGACAAGTCACCATGGAGGACAGGAGAAAAAGGAGAAGGGCTCTGTGTGTCCGTTTCCCCTTAGGCCCTCGGGCGGGGGGAGCAGGACCATCCTTTCAGAGACATCTTGGCAAGCCTGTCCTCCATCATGGTCTCATCCCAGGAAGAGAGCAGATGGAAGAGATCTTGTCTCATCCTTGCAAGCCCACCTGTAGCTGTCACCTGGATGACAGAGGTCCCTCAGCCTCTGGCCGTCTTTCCTTATCCAATACCCATAGCTGTTGGCTCTCCCCATCTTTCCACCACCATAAGCCCCATTATTCTGTGACGTGCAGCCTCTCTGCCTTGTCACTTGGCTGAGTGCTGCCTCCATCCCTCCCCACCCAGCTCCCTGCGGACACTCATCCTCCTAGGTTTGAGGTGGCACAGGCCAGGCCACTCCACATCACACAGAGCGAGCCACCCTCAGGGTGTTTAGTCACCTCCACCCTCCTGTTATCCAAGTAGTCCATCACCATGTCCTGGCCCATTTAGTCTTGGAGAACCCAACAGACCCTCGAGCCCCATTCCATGAACAAGTGCTGTGCCCACCAATGGCTTGGCACAGGGATGTGGTAGACATAGACCAGCTATGGCCCCGCTTGGGGGGGGGTGGTAAGGCAGAGACCAACAGATGAACCATAACCTCGGAAGGGCTCCATGCTGCCGGAAACCCTCCCTTGGTCCCTGTATTGGCCTTCTGCCCTTCTGCCCCTTATTCTGATATTAAGGCCCCTCATGGCCTCACCTCTAATGTCAAGGAGGAAAGCCCAACACTTCCTGCTCTGGCTGCAACATACCCTCCTGGGTCCCTCCTCTGGTGCCCATCTCCCCCACCAGGGTCAAGGCAGGCCTCGCCTGAGGGAGCCCAACTCCTGCCTCCTCTGTGACCTCTAGCTTCTACAACTTCATCTTTCCTCTCTAATAGCTCTTTACCATCAATGTTTTAAATAATTAAACTAGAGCTTTGCTACTAAAGAAACACATGCTTGTGGGAGGAAAAAAAAACAAACAGTGGCAAGGATGTCAAACGAAAACTGGGTTCCCTTCCCCATCCCATTCCTCAGGCCCAGTCCCAAATCTCAGAGACAACCCCTCTTAACAATGTAGGTATTTTCCCAATATTTTCCTCTATGTGTGCAAACTACACTGGTGTCCTGTATATTCTGCACTTCTACTTGCCTTTCTTATTAACAATATGCATAGCTCAGACATTCCTCCCTGTCTCCTCCAGACCTACCACATCCACCATTAAAGCCGCTTGAGAGTCATGTGGGTGGCTCAGTTGGCTAAACTCCCCGCTCAGGTAATGATCTCGGCGTCATGGGATCGAGCCCTGCCTCCTAGGGCTCTGTGCCGGCCCGTGGAGAATCTACTTCTCCCTCTCCCTCTGCCCCTCCCCCTGCTCATGTGCTCGTGGGCACGCATTCTCTCTCTCTCAAAATAGGAAAAAAAAAAAGCTATCTGAATCTTTCCCATTACATAAATAAATAACAGAGAAAAAAAAAAGGACACAGGTCCCTCTTGTTACTTCACTTGCACTCCTCACCTCCCCTTAGTAGGGAGCTTCCCCAAAGCCCTCACCTCCCACACCTCCCTCAGCTGCCTGGTCTCTGGGGCCCACTCCCCACTCTGAATTTCCACCAGCCTTCTGGTTGGCTTTAGCAATGGGAGAGCCTCATACTTCTCTCTTCATCCTTCTAGACCTCCATATACCACCTGACACTCTGTCCCTATCCTGCTTGGTGTCTTTAATACTTGACCTAGGTCCCTGATCCCTAATTCCTCACCTCTTGGAGTACCATGCAAAGTCTTCACTTCCTGGGATTTTTTTTTAACAGCAGGTTCTCCCGAATCCCCTTCCCAGGTCTTTCCCACTCTGTATCCACTCTTCCTCCTGGAATGAGGACAATCCCAATACCAGCCTCCCCCAGTGAGGACCACCTCTACACAGTCCCTGTAGTGGGTTGAACTGTGGCCCCTGACAAGACACCCACATCCTATATGCAAAATCTGTGAATGAGACCTAATTTGGAAAAAGGACATTTGCAGATGTAATTAAAGACATCAAGATAACATCATCCTGGATTATCCAGGTAAGCCCTAAATCCAGTGACCAGTATTCTTGTAAGAGATGCCCAGAGGATAGTCAGGGGGAAGAGAAGGCCATGTGAAGACACAAACAGAGATTGGGGTGTTGCTGTCACAAGTTAAGGGATTGTCAGAAGCCACCAGAAACTAGAAAAGGCAAGGAAGGATTCTCCCCCTAAAGTAACTCTGTTACTTCAGACCTCCTCCTCATCTTTCACCTGCTCTTTTCAAATTCTTTAAAGACTCCCACCACCATCAGGACAGGTCCCGCTGCCTTAGCATGGTGTACAGGACCCCTGGGCCTATGACAGCACTTTTGCCTCCCCCCACCCTCCCCCCACGGCATTCTACACCTGTAATCCCTGAATGAGATGCTCCCTGGTGTCTGGGCCTTGATCCGGAGTACCGGAGTACCGGAGCCCTTCCTATCTCCAAAACAACTTCTCCATCTCCTCCAGAATACAGTCTCAGCATGGCGCCCCTGGGAAGCCTTCCTGACCCACCCCCACCTCTGTTCCCGTACACTCTCTCCAGCTCACCTTGCATCCTTCTTTCACCATGTACAACAACCATGAAAAGGCAGAAAGCCCCTCCAGGGGGGAAACCCTGGTTTACTCATCCTCATACTCCTAGTGCTCAGGACAAAAATAAACATGCAAAAAATGTTGAATGAATAAATGCTTCTTGGTTCTGGCTGTCTAAAAATTGAGAGTCCATGTTTTTTGAGGATTTCAAGTGCCTGGCCCAGGCAAAAGCCCATTTAGCTCATACACTTAACATTTACTAAGCATCTCTTTGTGTTTGGCACGGCAAGTAATCGGGAGAGAAGGCGGTCTTGTGTGGAAGGCAGTCAGGACCCCGAAGAGGGGCTGAGGACTCAGGCTCCACCAGCCCTTCCTTCAGAGGTGGCCATGCCAGTCAGGGTATAAGGAGTGAGCAGGAGTTTAAGTGAGAAAAGAGTTTTTAAATGACTAATGGTTTTCCGTCTTCAGTTCACAATCCTGTGCATAGCTAAATCCCACCCAATTGCAGGGACTGAGCAAGCACACTGGCTAATACCCTAGGCTAATACCTCAAAGGCCTCAGCGCTGAGTGGAAGAGAACCTTTTGTGAACAGTTATTGTAAGCCAAACCCTCTGTTGGGGCCCAGTCATCACCAGCCAATGGGTGTTGGTTCTCATTTTACCACCCATTATAATTCCTACCCACTCTGTAGAAATCCAAATGCTCACATAAGGTCCCTTTTGCAAGGTACTCCTTATCCCAGTCTCTAGGATGTATCCCAGCCAGTCACCTATATGGGAAACTTATTTCTCTTTTCCTAAGACTCTTGTGCTTTACCTCTGACACCACAAACTCTCTCTCCATTTGTTCCCAGAAGAACATGTCCACCTCATCCTTAAAACAAACAAACAAACAAAAAAACTATTCCCATCCTGAGACCCTCTTGCTTTAAGACATCTTCAACTCTAAGAGGCTTCCTTCTTGACAGGTGTGGTGGAAAGTAGCAGGTCAGCATGATTTCACTGGAGAAAACTTAAAGGACATCCACTCCCGGGTTTCCCTCTTTGGGTATGAAGAGCCCTTTTCGACAGTTCTCTACCACTGCTACCCCCAAAGGCAGTTGTTCTGCCTTTACCATCCACTAGCTCTGTTCACTAGTGGATGGTCAAGTTCACTTTATGTTCTCTTAGGTCTGAGATCTGGCCTCCCTGCAGTAACTCCACTGCAGCCAGTGACTCGGAATCACTGTTCCAATCAACACCCTTGAGTTTCAGGTTGATCAGGTTCCTGCCTCAAGGTCATTGCCACAAGGTCAGGAAGTGCACAGTCTGGCTTGGGTGGGGGGAATGGGGGAGTCCACCAGGGGGAAAGCAGTGGAAGAAGATTATGTCAGGAGCCATGGACTCCTTCACAGAGGAGTTTTTGTTTTGTTTTGTTTTAAAGATTCTGTCCATTATTTGAGAGAGTGCATGCATGCATAAGGGGTGACCGGGGAGGGCTAGAGGGTGAAGGAAAAGCAGGCTCCCTGTTGGGCAGGAAGCCTGACAACTCTGGGGCTGGACCCCAGTACCCCAGGATCACGACCGGAGCCAAAAGCAGATGCTTAACCAACTCTGCCACCCAGGTGCCCCTCCTTCACAGAATTTTAAGCACAGGAGCAACAAGATATGATTTACATCTTCGGGTTGCTTGGAGAAAAATGGACTGAAGAGAAACAAGAGTGAAAGTGTCTTCCAGCTTTGTATACCCAGTTCCGGCAGTGCACTAACCTAGTCCTAGCGATGCACACGACTGGCTGGGAGCAGAAAAACATTTGCACTGAGTGTGGTAACTAATTCCTATGGTTTGCCAGTGGGTAAGGTTCCTACTCAACCAGATTCAGCCAGCCTCTACCTCCAAGGATCTGCCAGAGGCCCAGTCACTGCATGAAGTAGGGGCTGGGGCTGGACAGTCAGGTGACCTGCTAGGTGCTCTGGCTGAGGCACTGACCCAGACAGACACTCAAAGCATAGGCCTGCGTCTGGGGAGGAAGCTGGTCCCTGGAAGTAGGTAGAGAGCTGGGTGGCCACAGAGAAAGCGACAGAGAGTAAAAACCTGTCCTTTCCCTTCCAGGTTCTTCTTCCCTTCCGAGTTCTGGGCAACGAGGGGAGAACTGGCTCGTAAATGTCAGTCGGGGGTTCTGCAACCCCCGAGGCCCAGAGCCATCACATTTAGATCTCCTAAGGCTTCTGCTCAACAACTCAGATCTCCATCGCCCCGTCAGAACCCTTCAGATCCTGAAGCACTCTCCCTGGTTCCCCAGACCCACACTCACTGGCCCCAAGATCTCCCCACCAGAACCTCTGGGCCCCAGACCTGGTTTCCTTGCCATAGAGAACGCGTTTCACCTCCCGCAAGTCTGCAGGAGGCAGGTGCTTCTCCAAACTGTGCTCCAGCGACTCCCACTCAGGACCCGCCATGGCTGGAGTCTGCAAGTGCGGACGAAAGGTCCAGACGAGTACTGTCTACCCTTTGCCCCCAGAAAAAGGAGGAGCCGACAACCAGGTCCACGCACGCGCTCTCTTCTCTCCCCACCTTCGGCCTCGGGAGGGCTCACGTGCGGCACGCCCCCTCCTCGGGCCTCCCTGGGCCTCGCGGGTGGGACCGCCCCTTGCCCTTCGCGCCTCCTTGCGCACGCGCTAGGACACGCCCCTTCCACCGGCGGGACCGCCCCGAGCCGTCGCGCCTCGGCCGCACGCCGGAGCTGCGGCTGCTTGCCGTTTGCGGCCTTTGCGGGTCCCCAGAAGCCTTCTGTTGTCTCTCACTCTCCCTCGCCGTCCGGTTCCCGGCCGGAGGTGTCTGGCGGGACCGAGAACCCAGATAGGCGGCGAGGGAGCCCTGAGCGCGGCCTCCGGGGGCGGGCAGTGGCGCGGTCTGAGGTAAATGCCTGGCCCGGCCGGTCGGACCCTCGCGGGGCCGGTTCCCGCCGCCGCCGCCGCCGCCAGTGGGCAGGGCTTCTCCTCGCCCCGACCTCGGTCTCTGGCCGGCGGAACCGGGGCTGCCAGCCGGGCCGGCCCACCGCACGGGACTGCGGAGGAAGGTACGGGACGAGCTTAAGTGTCCCAAGGGCAGTAACTGCACCACCGTTTTCCAGTGCTCCGTATTTGTGAGCACTTAGGGCTGCCCCCGCCCGGGGCCAGGTTGGGAGACCCTGACCGCACGCGGCCACCCCAGGCTTCGGGGTCCGAGTCTGGCCAGCTCTGGCATAGCTTGAGCGAAGAGTCAAGGGATCCTATGCGCTTGCGTGGAGTGAATACGGCAAAACGCTGGGGCCCCGGCTCGGGGCTCACACTCCGGACCCTTGGGCCCGCCTCTCGGCTCTGCAGTCTGCAGTGGGTGTGCCCGCGTGGGCACTTTCTTGGAAGGGGGGCGCTTTAGACCCGCGGAGATGATCGGGGCGAGGCCCCTCTCGCAGTTCCCGCCGATCCAGAGAATGCTGCCCCCTGAGGAGCCAAAGATCCACTTTTCAGCCCAACTTGGAATCAGAACGGAGCAGCTTAACTCTGGTGAAGAAACCAGTCGGCCCAAGTCCTGGTTAAGCAACTTGCAAACCTCCTGACTCTGGGAAAGTTACTCGGACACTCTGACCTTTTCCAGCTTTATATGTAAAATAGGAATACGGCTACCTTGCAGGGTTGTTTAAAAGTAAGATAAGATGGAGGAAGCGGGGAAGTGGCCCCATGGCTTAGTTGGTTGGGCGTCCAACTTCAGCTCAGGTCTTGATCTTAGGATCGTCAGTTCAAGCCCCACGTCGGGCTCCCCGCTGGGCGTAGAGCCTACTTAAAGTAAGATAAGCACGAAATGGTCTAAAAGCAGGTGCTGCAGACCAAATGGTTTAGATATTTTATATAAGTCAGTAACTCACGAGTTTTGGCCACTGTCTTGATAAATGTGAACAGAGTTTGTAGTTATCTGATGGAGCTCCCTTTTCAGGAATGCAAACTTTGGCTGAGGCTTTTTGTATGTAAGGCTCAAAGATAAGGACAATACAGAGAACAAAACCTAATACTTTTTCTTCATGGTTTAAGGTAGGGACAAACTTGTAAATACTTAGAGATACAGCAGATTTAAATCTGTGGAAAAGGTATATATTATGCTATGGAATTCTGAGAAAGAGGTGATTTCTGGCCTAGAAAAGGAAATTGTTTGAGGCCCAAGAAAGAGGTCTCATTGCTAACTCAAAGTGCCTCAGAGGAAACTTGACCCCCCATCCCCAGGCCTCTTACCTCCTGTGTGGTATTTCCTATTTTAACTAATGGTCTCGCTGCCCACTCATTTTGCCAAGCCTTTGAGAGTCATCCCCAACTCCTCCATGTTCTTTCCCTCCAAGGAAGCATCAAATTCTGCTAAATTTATCTCCTAAATTTTGTTAAAATCCTTCCCCCTCCCACCTCATGCCTACAATCATGACATCTTTTGCTTGAATTGTTGTTAGTCTTCTAACCCCTGTACCTCTGATGTCTATCCTTAGTTGTTTTTCTAAAACTGATAACTTACCATCCTTTGTGCCCTCTCATTCAATGTCTCCCTACCTGGAATGACCTTTCATCTGTTTTGTGAGCTCCTACTCATCCTGCAAGATGCAGCTCAAATATCACCTCCTCTGTAAGGTCTTCTCCAATTGCTCCAGGAAAAGTGTAGATTTCCCTAACCCTTTATGGATACCTCTGTTAGAGCATTTATCAAAAGCTGTTGTGTAATTATTTCTGAGCCCTGGGCAGGAACTGGGTCTGATCTGCTTCTGCATCTACAGGGCTCTGGCGCTCAGTAAATGGCTGTTGAAGGAATTAATTCTGATGGGATCAAGGACAGATTCATTAAGGTGGTGACATTTGAGCTGGACCTTGAAGCAGAAGTAGAAACTATTATTACTAGATAAATTGCTTAATCCATCTTACCCTATTGTTCAGTGACAGGTCATTCACACTAGGTCATTACAAACCAGGGTTTCATAAATATGAAGTGCTAATGTGAGAAGGATAAAAAAAAAGTTGTATTTAAATGTTTATATTTGCCTAATTTATTTTTCACTGTAAAGTAAAGCGATAAGACACCACTAGATCCTTCTATGGTAATCATTAAAAAAGACTTTAAGCTCTGCCGTAGTTTCTTTTTGTAATATCCAGCCAAGCCCCAAAGGTTTGAATTGCATGCAAGTGTGCTGGAATAAGGGACTCCTCCTTGTTTTGAAGACCAACTCGTTTTGTGGCAACATGGTGTGGTTTATGGATATATAATCATTTGAGTGTATACAAACATGAACAGGAAGAATAGAATATACCACAACCTAAATAGAGTGGTTATTTCTGGAGAAGAAGGTAGAGGAATGGGCATCATTTGCTGATATATAATATTTTAATTATTTTATTTTATTTTTTATTTTATTATTATTTTTAAACATTTTATTTATTTATTTGACAGAGATCACAAGTAGGCAGAGAGGCAGGCAGAGAGAGAGGGGGAAGCAGGCCTCCCGCTGAGCAGAGAGCCCGGTGTGAGGCTCGGTCCAGGACCCTGGGACCATGACCCAAGCCGAAGGCAGAGGCTTAACCCACTGAGCCACCCAGGCGCCCCTTAATTCTTTTTTTTTTTTTAAAGATAGAAAACATTAAAGTGCCATTTCCTGTCCAAAAAGATTTGAAGCATATGATGTTAACATTTAAAAAATCTGGGTATTTGTTGTTAGGTTTTTCTTTACATTTGAAACATTTTATTTAAAAATTATAGAAAAGAGAGCTTTAGACTGAGTCAGGAAATCTGGTTTAGTCTGGGTTCAACCTTTATCTCAGCTTTCCTGTTGTAAGAAAGGTTGGCGAGGGGAAGAGGCTGGAAAGACAGTTTATAGAGATAAACTAAGCCTTTCCTAATTCTAACAAAATATGATTCTAATAATCTAGTCATATACAAATTCCTCTGTTAACATGCTTATTTGTGACTAAAGAGTTTCACTATAGAAACTGATTTTATAGAAAGTTCATGTTAGAAATGTACTAGTGTCTGTTCTTAGGTGTTATTTTTAAATTCACAGTGTGTGTTAATCTTAATTCTTAAGGAAAGTTTAAAGTACTATGGGCTCTACTCATCACATTTGAAGAACTAAAATTTTATGATAATCATTGCTGAGTAGTGCTTGAAAGGGCTATGACATGGAGATCCCACCTGTATTTTTTTTCTCCATCAAGCGAGAGGGCTGCTTATTACCATCATTTAGCACTTTACAACACACACAAGCTTTTGCCTCTTTTTGTCCCATTTCATCCTCCCAGTAATACTGTGAACTATGGGGCAGGGTTCTTGGTATTTGTCAGATTTCCAAGTTAAACATAACACTTACTGGAAATGAAAATACAGGAGCCAGTATTTCACTGATAGTCACAGGGGAAAGATCTGAGGTGACCTGATTTCTAAGCAACTTAAAGTCCAATTGCTGTCTTAATGATGTTCCTTAGCTCAGAAGTCACATTTCTTTATTGCTAGGGCTCATTTTATCATCATCATCATGATTACTGTTATGTATATGAAAGAGTTTTAGAATGGTATACCCAGCCTGACTGAGAATGGATTTTGTAGCCAAGAAGAGCCAACCCAGCTAAAATGGTGACTTTGTCTGCCAATGGTGAAGTTTCTTTGCCTTTTAGTGGCCTGAATGTTTTAACTTTTGTTTCGCTTTATCCCTTGTGTTGCTTGCTTCTCCTCATGGCGAGGCATGTTCTTCCCTTCAAGGCCTTCTTTACTCATTAAACTTGTATAATACACCTTAATGTTAGTTGACCGACATTAAAAATGCACTGATCGACTCCAGTCTAGTAAGGTCCTCTTCAAACCCTGTAGAAGGAACCTCTGATACTGTAAGTGTCAGGCATAGGAGAGGCCCTAAAAGAGATATTTAGATCAGGAAGCCCCACCCCTCAGATAACATCATTGAACAGCCTCAAGTTTTTTTCTGGAATATGACTTATCTGATGCATTCCTATTGCTACTTGTACATTCCTTGTACAGGCTCTCATCATTTCTTAAATTACTTCAACCAACTCATAATTAGTCTTTCTGCCTTCCAACTTCAAATTCCCCCTTGACCTTGGTTTCCAGGTTGATCTGTTCTTCAATGACAGTCCATTAGTTTAGTCTGAAGTCCAACAGTGTATGGAATAAGGCCCTCTGATTGGACCTCATTTTATGCTATCACTCTTCCCTGCCCTGCTTTGGGCTCTAGTATTGTCCACCTGCTTCTGGTTGTACAAACATTAGATACCATTTCACACCTGTATCTTTGCTTAGTTCCTTCTTTACTTAGATAGTTCTTATCCAGAACTTAAATTCAAGGGTCTCTTCAATAAAGCCTTTCCTGGCTCCTTCAGGCTTATGTAAATTCCCACTTCTGTGTTGCCATAATAATCTGTGAAGTTTCTTGAGGATAGAGGTATGACATGTCTTTGAATCTACAGAAATTTGCATATAACTGGAGCTCAATAAATGATTGTTGAACCAAATCACCATGTCAGTACTTATAAATGTTTGTAGTCCCTTGATGAATTCTTTTTATGTATATTAATTCAATAGCTGCTTATTTAGCCTGCTTTTTGAAAAGACCACAATTGGCTGCAGCAGATTCTTGTTCCTCTCCTTTCAGTAATACTCAGCTGTCTTCGTTGCACCCTGATCATAGAGGATACAAGTAGTCCAAATCCTTGAGTGACTGAACAATAGATGTTGGGGGAAGGAGCCCATTCTTGGGGACTGCTTCATATAGCACAGCTCTGTCTATTGGGAAAGTTGCTGTTCAGTATGTCATGGTTCATCTCTCTCTAATTAGCCTCCTGGTTCATATTTCCTTGGATTGAGGGTGTGGTGGGATCCTTGGCCATAACGTTCTTGTGTTATAGGTAATGTTTCAGACCCCATTTTCAGAAAGTTGTAGATATAGGTAACAGATAGCTGCCTACTTGTATTTGAAAAACAGTATAGTATAACAGAAAAAAACAATGAATTGGGTAAATAAACAGGTTCTAGCCATGGCTTTGCTATTAGGCAATTATAGCTTTAGGTAAATTACTTGATACCCCTTCCTAATCTCTTAATTCAAAGGTATTGGACTAATTCTCATGAATTCTATGATTTTACTGTTGCTAGAGTTTGACATTTATTAAATGTTGTAACAGCTGTTTTCACTGAGACCCTCCACCCCCCACCCTTTTTTATATGGATGGCAAGGGCAAGTAGAGCACATGTGCCTTAACACCTGCAGGAGGACTCCTTGCACATTCGTGCCTTAAAGTCAGGACTGGTCCACACTTATATTAGATTGCCATGGTACAGTGGGAGTTGCACTGGGCTAGAAATCCAAGGACTTGGGGTTCAACCCTGGTTCTGTACTTTTTGGTTATGTAACCATAGACAAGTCATGACCTTTCTGAACCACAGTTTCTTTATCTATAAATTAGGATAATAATACCCATTCCACTTCCTTTGATTTGAAAGAATCAAATAAGCTAAGTTGAAATATCTTTGAAAATCTATACAGTGGTATCTCTGTAAGATAATTATTTTTAATTGAGGAAAAGGTGTTTGAATATACTATTCCCATGGGAAAGCACACACACACACACACACACACACACACACACACACACCCCTCCTTAATCTTTGAGGTGATTTTCCAGTGGTGATAATGCCTTTGCACTGAATCACTTATATGCTTTCCACTAGTTCTTCTGGTATAAATAGCATACACTTTGAGGAAGGCTGTAGTCTGAGGCTGAAATAAAGCGAAGTTGACTAGCCAGAGCCAAAATCTAGTCCAGGAACCATCACCACTTTGTTAATCATTTAGGCTAGCCAACTCACCACAGGCTTATGTATCATTAGGAATGCAAAATCCCAGGTTGACTTTTTGGGACCTAAACTTCATGAAATATCAATGTAAATAAAGCTCCTTCTCAAAACAAAAACAAAAAACCCAGCCTTCTTTTCTACCTTCTTCTCCCAAAACAATTACATAAATATGCAGTGGGGTTAGCACCAAAACATATGGCATTTAGAGATAGTTGTCTGTAAGCTCAGTGTGAGCCTGTAGTGTGTTATAGCTGCCAAAAAAAGCTGTTAGGACCTTAGGTTGCATATTGACAGGTGTAGTAGCTAGAGCATACTTGAAATTTATCTAGCTCTGGGTTAGATACAAGGCATATAAATCATCTTGAATGTATCCAGAAAAGAAAGAGTAATGTTGCTGAGAACATTTAACAACAACAACAACAAATAGTCAAAGGCACTGGGAACATTTATCTAGCAAAACAAAGCAAACAAACTCAGGAAGAATATTGACACTTTATTCCAACATCTGAAGGTGGCCACATATAAGAGGTTTATAGTTGTTCTGTTTGGCCCTAAGGAGAGGAGCTGGAGTCAATGGATAGACGTCAGGGAGGCGTATTTCAACCCAAAGCAATTATTTTCAATAGGTGGTATGAAATGAAATATGCTGGGTCTGCAGGCAGTGAGTTCTCAGTCATTCTGGGTGTTCAAGGATGGTCCAGATGACCACTTGGTGGGAGTATTGTAGAAGAAAGTCATCAGATGGGTGGTGGAACCAGATAGTCCATGATTTGTGTATATTGCTTTAACATGAACCAAAAAAGAAAAAAAGCACAACTTAGGTATATTAAATCCAAAGAACCATACACAGACCATAGAATAATACGAGACAGCTTGGTATCTGAAAAGTGGAAGTCAGCAAAGGCAATTTTGCTGAAGAATCAGGTGATGAGAAGAGTAGTATTGTATTTGCTTTTTAAAAAAGGATTTTATTTATTTATTTGAGAGAGAGAATAAGAAAGAGCATGAGAGGGGAGAGGGTCAGAGGGGGAAGCAGACTCCCCGCTGAGCCGGGAGCCTGATGCGGGACTCCATCCCAGGACTCCGGGATCCCAGGATCATGACTTGAGCTGAAGGCAATCGCTGAACCAACTGACCCACCCAGGTGCCCCAGTAGTATTGTATTTGTTTTGATTGATTTTAAAGGAAAAGGACCATTTTTACTGTTGGTGTGAGTGGACCTAGTTTCTAGGACCTAATGATGACTGGAGTTCTGGTCATAGAATCAGAGGTTGAAACAACCAATTTGTGGTTGTAAAAAGTAATTTCAACTTGGAAGTGGTTGGGGCTCAATTAGAGGGGAAAAAACACTGTATGGGGATTAAGAGACCAAGCAGGTACACAGCTGTATACAGTCTAAGGGTGGAACAAGTGTACAGAAAGAATTAGGTATTTATGAAGCCAAGCTAAACAGATTTGTGTTCTGTACTTTATTTGCCACCTTAGATAACTAGCATCTTGAAATCCTTACTGAAACAAAGTAGATTTTGCGTTCTGAGAGGCTGCAGTGTGTGCTAATGATCCATCGTGGGGTGCTTGCAGTATTGTAATAAGGTAAAATGTTCTTTGCCCCACTAACTACATTAACTACTGGCAAGTCCTGCCCTTAGTCCCAGGATCTGAGTCCTACTTCATATCTCAACCTTGCTGCTAGCCCTCCCTGAATGAATGCCCCAAATTGGATAACCAGTCTGCTATATTGGAAGCACTAAGTCTTCTTGCATTCCAGCTCAGTAACTGAAGCTATGTTTTATTTCCTTAAACCCATCACAGTGCACTGTTGTCTTTTAAACTGAGCGCTGCCAAAGACTTGAATCTAACTTTTTTTTAAAAAGATTTTATTTATTTGACAGCGAGAGATACTCCGAGAGAGGGAACACAAGCAGGGGGAGTGGGAGAGGGAGAAATAGGCTTCCTGCCAAGCAGGGAGCCGGATGTGGGGCTCAATCCCAGGACCCTGGGATTATGACCTGAGCTGAAGGCAGATGCTTAACAACTGAGCCACCCAGGCACCCCTGAATCTAGATTTTGAGTCTCTCTCTGGTTGCTGGGCCCTGTTAGTTCTCTCTCTCACTCTTTTTTTTTTTTTTTAAGATTTTATTTATTTATATGACAGAAATCACAAGTAGGCAGAGAGGCAGGCAGAGAGAGAGGAGGAAGCAGTCTCCATGACAAGCAGAGAGACCGACGTGGGAATCTATCCCAAGACCCTGAGATCACTACCCCGGCTGAAGGCAGAGGCTTAACCCACCGAGCCACCCAGGCGCCCCGACTCTTTTTTTTTTTTTTAAGATTTATTTATTCATTTGAGAGAGAGAGAGCGCGTGGGCACTTGCACACAGCAGGAGGAGGGGCAGAGCACGAAGGAAAGGGAGAGAATCCCAAACCCAGTCAATGCTGAGTGCAGAGCCCAACGTGGGGCTTGATCCCACCATCCTGAGGTCATGACTGAATCTGAAACCAAGAATTCAGAGGCTCAACTGACTGATCCACCCAGGCGCCCCTGGGCCCGGCTAGTTCTTGCCAGACTCTAACACTGTTTCGTGGACTGCCAGCTGCTGAATCTCACAGCCCCAGAGCCTCACCTTTGGATCTCTGTGGGTGCTGCAGATAGAGGCTTCCGTTCTCTATGAATCAGGGCTCCCTTGATCATCAAGAGCCTTTCTTACAGTCCCAGGTTTCTCCCCAATTAAGGGAGTTGGTCTGACCATGCCATCTACACTTGGGGAGCTAAACAGTTATTGGCTTGAGACAGAGCAATCCATAGAAGCCCATCCTCCATACTCAGCCTCTGCAGCCACTAACCAACAAGAGCTTCCTGAACCTGGTATCCTGTGTCCTGCTGGAATTCTGAGCTGTGCTTCTGGGCTCCACAACCCCATCTCTGTTAATAACTGGGTACTTGTCCTGTCTGGACTCTAAAGAGTTAGTTTTAGCAGTCCGTGGCAGGCTGTACAGCTTGTTTCACAGAGATCTTTTAGGTGTTTAATATTTGTACTATTCATTGGTTAGTTTTAACGTGTGTTGAATGTGCCAGACATTGTGCTAGGCCCTGGGGTAAAACATGAGTAAGTTGTGGTGCTTGTTTTCATTATCGTAATAATGGCTCTTACAGAAATTTCTTGAGTACCTGCTATGTCCCAGGCACTGTGCTAGGCCTATAAGAGCCTTTATAGGGTACAGAAAGTGTGCTTAGGAAGTGGTAGGAGGAAAAGCCGGGTAGTTTGTATTATATACATAAGGCTGCAGACATAGCACATGGTTAGTGCTTGATAAACAATAGCTGTGTTTATAATATTAGGTGATAACATTACTGAAAGTGCCACAGAGGTCCAGAGGTGGGAGAACAAACATCTGAGCCAGAGGATGTGTAGAGGACACAAGAAGGTCAATCCAAAAAAAAAAAAAGAAAAGTGAGACTGCAAACAGAAAAAGATGACCATTGCAGAGTAGCCAGTCTGTCTGGAACAGCAGAGTAGATAAAGTGTTGCACTGTACCAGCATATGGAAAGATGTCTAGAGAGTTCTAGATATATGCGTGCTAGAGAGAGACTCTAACCATGAAACCATTAACCATATTCACAGGAGACAATGATTGCGTGAAGTTGTAAAAACCGGAAGGAGAAGACAAGCCTGAAAATTATCCAATTAAAGGAAGGAAGATTGCAGGCTGCTTAGTCACCTGAAGAGAGTAACCCTTACAAAATGAGAAGAGATGATTACATCACTTAAGTGAGCATTGATCAACGTGTTTGGCAGGACAAGTGGAAATGTTTTTCTCTTAAATAATTCAAGCCTGCAGGCTTCCAATTCAGTTTAAGATAGTATAAGTGTCTGCTATATATAAATGTGTATGGCATACCAGTGGTGAATGAGTAGAATTTAAAAGAGGAATAAGTAAAACTGTCTGTATTCAAGGGAGGGTTCATGAATAAAATCCCCTGATGGTAAATACACCATAGCCTTCAGTTGAACACATTACACAAACACAAGGAAATTGTATTTGCTTATTGATCTGGTTTATAACATACTTACACCATATAGTAATATTGTAATCTGAGGGAATCAGACCTGATGATTTAAATCCTTTCTATTTCTAATGTTCTATATCTCTACAAGGTAGACTTAATTCAAGTTTTATGACAAATTTTCATGGCTGGTTGTTGAGTTAACAGATTACAGAAAGTGGTGGAAATAATATTAAATAATATTAATATTAAAATAATATTAAAGTTATGGCTACATGAGATGGGATTATGTAGTATTGATATCCTTTATTCTTCTTAAAAGATTTTATTTATTTATTTGAGAGAGAGTGGGATATCAAGAGAGAGCACAAGCAGGGAGGAGAGGGAGATGCAGGCTCCTTGTGAGCAGGGATTCTGATGTGGGGCTTGATCCCAGGACCCTGGGGTCATGACCTGAGCCGGAGACAGATGCTTAATGGACTGAGCCACCCAGGTGCCCCTGGTATTGATATTCCTTAACTAGTAACTTTACCATCCATTGGGAAGCAATGTTCTTATTTTATCAGAAGCAGCACAATATGGTAGCAAAATCATAAGTTTTTAAAGCCCTGGCAGAACTGTGTATTAGTTTCATAACTAATACAAGTTATGTAACTTTTCTGGACCTTCTTTTCCTCTTCTTTAGCATAAGATGATAGGACTTGCATTTATGGCTGCTCCAAAGGCCCAAGATCCAAAAGCAGATATATAAAATAAATGGCAGTACAATGCCCCATTCTCAGTAGGGGCAAACCCTTCCCCACAGTGATGTTGCCACTCTTAAGAATATTTGGAAACCCACTCCCTGGGGTGCCTGGGTGACTCAGTCAGCTGGGTGTCTACCTTTAGCTCAAGTTGTGATCCCAGGATCCTGGGAGCCCCGAGTCAGGCTCCCTGCTCATTGGGGAGCCTGCTTCTCCCTTTCTCTCTGCCTGCTGCTCCCCCAGCTTGCGCTCATACTCTCTTTCTCTGCCAAATAAATAAATAAATGACTTTAAAAAAAAAAAAAAAAAAAGGAAAGCCTTTCCCCAAATTGGTTACAGCGTCTGTGGTACAACCTCTGGAGCATTAGTGCTGATGCTCAAGAAATCTAGTTTGGTTTTTAGGGGGGAAGGTAGATTTTATTTTTGAAAAAAACAAGAAAAGTTAACTCAGAGCTAAGTTAATGGGTGATCAGGTTTGCGATGTTAACAAGTGTATCAGTAAAGTTTGGACTGTAGATTGATCCTGAAAGCAACTCCAGAGTGGACAATTTCCAGGATAGTGTTGGACAAAAACAGAATTTGGGGAATAGGTCTCAGATAGATAAGTTATTGTACATTTAAATGTCAGCTTTATTACGTTATAATCATACCTCATTTCTGTGGAAAGGATGATGCAAAACAGCACTGATAACAGAGACTAACAGAATGTGAGGAGAAAATAAAACCATAGTGAATACACAGCGGCCATCCTACTGGCACAGAGTTCATTAAAATGTTTTAAAATTCTCTCTTTATATACAACTCAAGCCTGGGTACTAACAATTTTTGAAGTCACATTTCTAATCTTACTATATTAAGGTCTTTTACATTCTCCCAGAGCAGAGCAGCCCTACTTTGTCTTCAACTCAGTATACCTTCAAATGAAGATGTCTTTCTCTTACTAATGTCCTTCTTCCAGCTTCCCAGACTTAAAAACTTCAGTCTGGGGGCCCCTGGCTGGCTCAGTCAGTGGAGCATGCCACTCTTGATCTCGGGGTTGTGAGTTTGAACTCCACGTTGGGTACAGAGATTATTTATAAACAAAAATCTTTAAAAAACAGATAACTTCAGTTGGATTCTTTTTTCTCACATTAAACCTGTTACTGTCCTTTTCTGCCTTTGAAATGTCTTGCATTCTGCCCCTTTTCCAGTCTTACTGTATCCACCATCATTACCTTCCTCGCTGGAGCTGGCCTGGATCACTCTATTAGCTAGGAAGCTCATTTCTCTGATTTCTTTTGTCTCCTGATAGTGCTGTTTTAGATTAATTTTCCTAAAATAACACTCCCATCTTGTGTATGTATTTGTTACAATACCTAACACATTGATTTATAAATAATTTTTTTATGAGGTGCTAATTTGAGTACCTGTCTGTGGTTGGATTTCAGAATCTTTGAAAATAGTGTTCTTTATCTGTGCCAGTAGTGCTTAGCACAGGGCCTTGCACACAGCTGTCTGGCCCCAAGTAAGTTATGTGACTGTTCTATGTCTCAATTTCTTCATCTATGAAATGGTGATAATAGTATCTGTCTCACAGATGTGTTAAAAGAGTATGTATGTGTGTGTATCAAAAGGTAGCTTTTATGTTATGATGGCTTTTTTATATGATTGTTTTTGCATTATTATAACACTCAAACAAGTTACTGCTTTCTTATTCAAAGTAAACTCCCTGTTTCCTGACTCTTCAAGGGCCTCTGTTTTCAGGACCACCTTGTCTCTCCAGGTTAGTCTCATTGTATCCTAACATAGTCTCCCATCCCCATAAGGCCACACTTCTTTTTGTCCAGCCAGTGTTATGTACTGTTTACTGGCCATTTCCATCCTGGAGGTTCCTCCCCCTTCCACCAATGCCCTCACAAACCCCACCCACCCTTTAAGGTCCTCAGGAAGTATCTCTTCCTATGGGAGGTCTTTATCAGCTGTTCCACCTTATACTCAACCTCTCTCTTCCGTGGTCCTCAGGCATTTGGAGTGTGTATCTCAGTTTAGGTACTTAATACTATAGTCTCTTATGTTTCCTTTGTCTCTCCAAAAAGAATATAAGCTCCTAGAGGATAGGAACCATATTATATTTCTTTCATAATCTCTACTATCCATGGCATTGTTCTGGGCTTGTATTCATTCATTTAATGTGCTTTTTTGATGCATATATTTTTTAAAGATTTTATTTATTTACTTGACAGAGAGAGATCACAAGTAGATAGAGAGGTAGGCAGAGAGAGAGAGGGGGAAGCAGGCTCCCTGCCGAGCAGAGAGCCCGATGCGGGACTCGATCCCAGGACCCCGAGATCATGACCTGAGCCGGAGGCAGCAGCTTAACCCACTGAGCTACCCAGGCGCCCTCTTGATGCATATTTAATGACTCTAGTAGGCGGTGGGATACAATAATTATTAAGAGGTGCCTCCATTCTAATGGGGAGCTAGAGATACAAATATTCAGGATTTTGTAGGAAGACTTGAGAGCAGGTGATTAATGCTCAAATCTGTTAATTAGATAAATCACAGATCTGAGCAGAGGGTGAACTGGGTGAATGACTGGAAGTCAGGGCCTTCAGTCTGGAGCATTAGCTGTGGCATGACAAAGGCTTGAACTAAGGCACTGGAAAGAGGGTGAATTCAGGAGATATTGTGGGAATTAAAAGGGATTTGTGACCATTCAAATACAGAATATAGAGTATAGATGATACACTCAAGATCGTTTAGGCTTATTCCTTGAGCACTAGTTTGATAGTGGAGCCATTTAGGAAATAGCCATGAGGGGAAAAAAGCAAATTTGGAGATTTAGATACTTATGGAATCTCCAAAGAGAGAGTCCTGTGACCAGTTGGAAATTCAGGTCTGGAGCCTAAGGATTGAAATTTGGACTAGAGAGTGAGCTGGGAATCTTAGTAAATAGTAGTAGTTGAATCCATGGGAAAGGAAGCGATCCCCTGAACACAAGATGCATAAAGATGAGTGTAGAAAGTGACTGAGACAGCAATATTCAGAGAAGTTAGAGGAGGTGCAGAAATGAGCAGGCCACCAAAGGTCGGAGTGTCAGGCCATAGTTAATGCTTGAGGAGCCAATTCAAAGTGTGTGTTGAATTCAGAGTTAGGGAGAGCATTGAAATGGGCTAAACTGGGGTGCCTGGGTGGCTCAGTCGTTAAGTGTCTGCCTTCAGTCAGGTTGTGATCCCAGAATGCTGGGATCAAGCCCCGCATCGGGCTTCCTGCTCGGTGGGAAGCCTGTTTCTCCCTTTCCCACTCCTGCTGCTTGTGTTCCCTCTCTCACTGTGCGTGTCTCTCTCTCTCTCTGTCAAATAAATAGAAATGGACTAAGCTGTCCCTAGTATTTCAATATATAATGGCCAAAATGAATTGAATATGGGGAAGGAAGAGCCAACTGTGAGGATAAGCTTTGAATAAGCTTGGAATGACAGGAAGGAGAAAGAACAGCTTATTGTTTGAGGATGAGATCTGGGTTTTTTTAAAATGAAACTCTTTTGAACACTTTTGTGAAAAAAGGGGAAGGAGCTAGAAGAGGGAGAAGGCAGTGTCTGTCTGTTGTGTGCTTGGTGATCTCCTTACACTTTTATGCATTCTTTCATTCCATTTTCATAATCACCTTGAAGTAAGGGGTTTCCTGTCCACTTGGCATATGAGGCTCAGCAAGGCTAACTGACTTGCCCAGAGGGATGAGGATTTGTTGAATTACAAAGATCAAACACTTGTCTGCCACGTGTTGCTGTTTCCAGACTCGTTCTCACCCCTTTAACCTTTGTTGTTCTGGATTTAGAAGGACGTGGGAAAGAGTGAAGCCTAGGTCACTGTATAGAGACTGCCTGGAGAGCAGTAAGAATATTATCTTGAGACAAGAGGCAGGACGTGAGGAAGAATCTGAACAGAGTAAAGCCTGGAGATGGACATAGGGAGCTAAGGGGACATACCGGGCCTTAGTTGGTCATCTCCTAAGAAGAGGGAGCAGAGGAAGGTAGTGTGAGATTTAAAAATGCTAACTGGATGAGGCACCTGTGTGGCTCAGTTGGTTAAGAGACTCCCTTTGGCTAAGATCATGATCCTGGAGTCCCAGGATCAAGTCCAACATCAGGCTCCCTGCTCAGTGGGGAGTCTGCTTTTCACTCTGTCCCTCTCCCCTCTCATGCTCTCTCTCTCTCTCAAATAAAATAGAAATAAAAATTGTATATTCTTTTAAAAAATGTTAATTGGATGTTGACAGAAATCATCACTAAATAGCAACGTTTAGAATGCTTTGGTAGGGGCGCCTGGGTGGCTCAGTTGTTAAGCAGCTGTCTTTAGCTCAGGTCATGATCCCAGGGTCCTGGGCTCCCTGCTCAGCGGGAAGCCTGCTTCTCCCTGTCCCACTCCCCCTGCTTGTGTTCCCTCTCTTGCTGTGTCTCTCTCTGTCAAATAAATAAATAAAATCTATTTATTTGACAGAGAGAGATCACAAGTAGGCAGAGAGGCAGGCAGAAGGAGAGAGGAAGGGAAGCAGGCTCCCTGCTGAGCAGAGAGCCTGATGCAGGGCTCGATCCCAGGACCCTGGGATCATGACCTGAGCCAAAGGGAGAGGCTGTAACCCACTGTGCCACCCAGGCGCCCCATTACAATCTTTAAAAAAAATAATAAAACGCTTTGGTAGAGACATCTGCGTGGCTCAGCTGATTGAATGTCTGACTCTTAATTTTGGCTCAGGTCATGACCCTCAGGTTGTGAGATCAGGCCCTGCATTAGGCTCCGTGCTGGGCGAGGAGCCTGCTTAAGATTCTCTCTCCCTCTCTCCTTTCTCTCCCCTCAAAAAAATAAAGTAAAATAAAATGCTTTGGTAAAAGAAGGGAAAGTTTGTTAAAGATTTTAAAGGTTTTTTAAAAATCCTATCTGAAAATGCTTTCACTTTCTTGAGATTTAAAAAAAGAAGGGGAAGGCAAAAAGGAGCCAAGTTAAAAAAAAAAAAGACTTCTAAAAAAGGAGTAGGAAGAATTGGAAGATCAGTATATGGTAGAAAAACTATATGAAAATATCTTTATATTTATATAAATTTAAGTTCCTATTCCCTAAAGAGTAAGGAATAAAGTATCAAAGAACTCCAGATTCTTAGGATGATGTAGAGAACCCAAGGCATTCTGCTTCAACAGAGAGCATTGAACCCTGGAGTGAAGAGACCTGCCTCAGATCCTGGCTCCAACTCTAGGCAATTCTCATCATCTAACTAGGTCTGTTAGCTCAGCTGCAAAATCTAGGGGTTGATCTATGTTATCCGAAGTGCCTTTCAGCTCAACATATCTGTGCTGGTGTTTAGATGTGGTATAACATAATGGTGAGGAGCACAGACTCTGAGGTCAGGGTGCTACATTATCTCAGCATCTCGACCCAAGTTATATGACCGTGGCAAGTGGGAGGCTCTCTGGGCCTCCGTTTCCTCATCTGTCAATTAGGGATACTAATAGTAAATAACCCACTGAATGGTTATGATGATTCAATAAAAAAAAATATATATATAAAGTGCCTGACAACAGTAAGGTTCCATTTACCTTCTGTTCCTTGCAACCTTGGTAAATGGAATTAACCAATTGGAGTTTGCCAGGTTCCCCTTTTGGGAAAGGAATGAAAGGAATCTTCAAAGATCTGAGTGGTCAGGACCTCTGAGTTATGATTCAGCCACAGTCAACTGTCAAATTTTCCCACAGCTCAGTGGAAAGTCACTGAAGACTCCGTGAAAACAGTGCCACCCCTCCTTCAGTGTTTCTCTGCTGGGATGAACCGCTGACTCTGGAGGTCTGACCATATCAGTGTTCCAGCAGGGAGAGGATCTAAGCAGGCTTGATAGATTTACCAGCCCACACACTGTCTGTAGGTGCTTCTGCTGTTCCAGCAATGTTGTAAGACTCAAGCCTGTGAGAATTCGTTGTCAGCCCAACTGTGGGGCACCAAAGAAGACAAGTTAGAGGATGTGGGTCATTTTTCCAGGCAGGAGCAATGATTTGACTGTCAGATTATTTCAGAATTTGGAATCTCAAGTCTTCATTCCCCACACCTTTGTCTGTTTGTAAAGTCAAGATTATGGATACCACCTTGACAGAGAGCACCTATTAGGGATAATCACTAAGATTTTTAAGTTTTCTCAAATGACCCCAGCAGAAGCTTCATCTATGAATGTAACTGGCCACACTTTAAACAAAAGTGGAAACACTTTTGAAATGTTCTTATGTCACTTACCCAAATCTGAGCTCAATATCCCTCTATTGCTTGAATTCATCTTTTTAGCCTTGCAGAAGAAACTTGCAGCTAGTCTTACACCATGATGTTCAAGTAACTGTTGGTGATCTGGGCCAAAGCTCTTTTTACTTCTTCTATTTGCTCTTTTAAGAATGGACACAGTTAAAAAAAAAAAAAAAAGAATGGACATGGTTATGGTACAAAGCTGGTCTGGATTTTTTCATTGAGGCCTACTTAGTACAAGAATAGACTTTAAAATCTAGGCCTCTTGTCTAGAGGGGATGTTCCTTACAGCTCACCCAGGACTAGATCCTGTATGCCACTCACCACATACCAGTCATCATAACACACTTTTAAATAACATTTTAGGGGGCCTGGCATCTGCACTCTGAAAATTTCTGCCCTTGGGCTCACTACTTCTCTGTGTACTTTTTTGTCTTTAGGTAGGTCACTGGGATCTCTGCCCTTTGCGGAATAATCTACTCCATAGTACTTGAAATGCCATATGACATACAATATTTTTGTAAATAAAGATACTGAGGCCCAGAAAAGACAATTAAGTTGCCCAAGTTCTTACAAAAATTCAGTAACAGGGGTCAAGCCCAGAATGCGGATTTCTCTGAATCCTGCTCACTACTGACTCTGTTAAACTAGTGAGCATCTTCTTTTATTTTTTTAAAAATATTTTATTTATTTATTTGACACAGAGAAAGAGATCACAAGCAGGCAGAGGGACAGAGAGAGGGGAAAGCAGGCTCCCCGCTAAGCAGAAAGCCCGATGTGGGGCTCAATCCCAAGATCCTGACACCATGACCTGAGCCAAAGGCAGAGGCTTTAACCCACTGAGCCACCCAGGTGCCCCAGAGCATCTTCTTTTAAAGGAGCAGTTAAGGGACGCCTGGGTGGCTCAGTTAAGTGTCTACCTTCGGCTCAGATCCCGATCCCAGGGTCCTGGGATCAAGCCCTGCATTGGGCTTCCTGCTCAGTGGGAGGCCTGCTTCTCCCTCTCCAACTCCCCCTCTCTCACTGTTTCTCTCTGTCAAATAAACAAATAAGATCTCAAAAAATAAAAATAAATAAAATAAAGGAGCAAATAGGATGAGTGAGGGAATAAGACTGTCAATGAAGAAAGGATAGAACCCAGGCAGAGAGGGAGCTCTGCGTAGACAGAAGGCCCAGGCAAGCAGTGGTACCTGCTTGTGGGCAGGGAAAGGAAGTGCCACAGTGTGAGAAAAAGGCACAGAGAGAGTTGAGAGACCACTACTGCATCCTTGGCCTACTAGAAAATCTCACACAGCCAAACAGATACAAATGTCCCTCTAGAACTTACTATTTCTACAGCTGTGAAATAACTGCTGCTTATCTTTCCTCCAGGAGATTCCTTGGAATGAAACCAATGGGAGATCAGGGTTTGGGAGAGTCTCATCAGAGCAGATGGGCCAGCAGCAGCCAGAAAGCTTGTTGCCTTTGGCTGAGAGCACCATCCTGGATCTGAACGTCTTGTGAATAAACCCCAGCAGGCTCAGCCTTAGGCCAGAGTGATGCTGGCCTGCTTCTCCTTGAAGAGGAACCTAATGTACTCCCACATCTTCCCTCCCCTTTTGCTGATTTCAAAAATCACATTCTCAGAGAGCTTTTCAACCTAAAACTATGTAGCCCATTAGCAGCCCTGGGAAGATGGCTTCTTAGTGTTTTTGGTCCCTTGGTACATTTGGAAGTACACTGCATGAGCGGTCAGGAGGCCTGGGTTCTGGTTCTTACACTACAATTTTCCTTGGGGCAGTGGGCAAATTATTCTTCCCTAGGCCATAGTTTTTCCTAACTATAAGTTTATTTATAATAACAATAACTTCCATTTAGGAAATGCTCATTACTATGTACCAGATATAATCTCAATTGCATTCTTTCAGTAGTGTCCTATGGAATAGGTACTGTTATTGCCCCATCTTACAGATAAGGAAACAGGCTTAGAATTCTCATTCCCTAACCACCCTGTTTTTTTTATTAACATATAATGTATTATTTGCTTCAGGTGTACGGGTCTGTGAATCATCAGTCTTACACAGTTCGCAGCACTCACCATAGCACATACCCTCCCCAATGTCCATAACCCAACCACCCTATCCCTCCCTCCCACCCCCCACTAACTACCCTATTTAAATCACCGGTCCCCACCCCCACCCTGGCCAAGATTCCTTTCTCTGTTTTATTTTATTTTATTTTAAGATTTTATTTATTTATTTGACAGACAGAAATCACAAGTAGGCAGAGGCAGACAGAGAGAGAGGAGGAAGCAGACTCCCTGCCAAGTGGAGAGCCTGATGCTGGGCTTGATCCCAGGACCCTGGGATCATGACCTGAGCCGAAGGCAGAGGCTTTAACCCACTAAGCCATCCAGGTGCCCCTCTCTGCTTTATTTTAGACATAACACTTCTTACTACCTGAAATATTACATATTTTACCTTTTTTATTTTTTGCCTTCTCCCGATAGATTTGTAAACCGTGTTAGGGAGTTGATTTTGTCTTTATGTTCTTGTTGTTCATTTGATGTGTTTCCAGGGCTTACAGAATAGTGCCTGGCACATGGTAGGCACTCAAATATTAGTTGAATGAATGGTCGGTAGGAGTATAAATTGATACAGACTCTAGAGAAATCAATTTAGCAATATTAATATTTAACGCCCATATTTAATATGTTGGCACTGAGATACCAGAACTAGGAATTTACTCTGTAGATGACCTCTTCACACATGTGCTTAAAGTCATTAGTGCAATGTAATTGCTGTATAAAAGGACTAAAATCAGTCAAACTGTTCATCAGTATAGGAGCTCATTAAATAAATTGTGGTGGGTCCCTACAGTGGAATTCTCTGCAGGAGCGGGAAAGAATAAACTAGGGGTTCATGTGCTGATAGGCAACTACATGAGATACATAATTAAGGGAAATAAAGGGGAGTTCAGAACAGAATATGACTCCCTTCATTGACATTAAAAGAAAAAGATATGACAGGTTTTCACACATACTTGTTTATGCCTGGCCGTTTCTAGAAGGAGAAACAAAAAACAAATAGCTGCCTCTGGGGGTGGCCAGAGGTTCTGGGTTGGGATGGAGAATATACTCTTATGGTATGCTCTTGTTTTTTAAGTTTTCTTTTTTAGCAGTTTTCTTGAGATACAATTCACATATTATACAATTCAGCCACTTAAATTGTTTAATTCATTGGTTTTGCTGTATCGTGTTATTAATTTTTTAAGGTTGTGGAAAAATAGGGGTGCCTGGGTGGCTCAGTGGATTAAGCCGCTGCCTTCGGCTCAGGTCATGATCTCGGGGTCCTGGGATCGAGCCCCGCATCGGGCTCTCTGCTCCGCAGGGAGCCTGCTTCCTCCTCTCTCTCTGCCTGCCTCTCTGCCTGCTTGTGATCTCTCTCTCTCTCTCTGTCAAATAAATAAAATAAAATCTTAAAAAAAAAAAAGATTGTGGAAAAATATGTATAATATAAAATTTACTATTTTAACCATTTTTTTAAAAGATTTTGTTTTTATTTATTTGACAGAGCAAGCGCACAAGCAGGGGGAGCAGCAGAGGGAGAGGAAGAAGCAGATTTCCTGCTGAGCAGGGAGCCCGGCTTGGAACTCCATCGCAGGACCCCTAAATTATGACCTGAGCCAAAGGCAGACGCTTAACCAACGGAGACACCCATGCACTCCCATTTTAACCATTTTTATTTTTTTTCTTTTCCATTTTAACCATTTTTAATCATATATTCATTAGCATTAATTACATCCACAAAGTTGTGCAACCATTACCACTATCTCCAAAAGCTGTTTTATTCCCCAAACATTATAATAGTCTTTTGTAGTATTTGATTTTTTTTTTTTTTAATAGAGGGAGATAGGGGAGGGAGGGCAGAGGGAGAGAGAGAATCTTAAGCAGGCTCATCACAGAGCCCGATGTAGGGCTCAATCTCACAACCCTTGAGATCATGACCTGAGCTGAAGTCAAGAGTTGGGAGCCACCCAGGTGCCCCTGTAGTATTCGACCTTTAAAAGTCTTATGCATGTGTTACTTTTTTATTTGACAAATTCATTTCAAAAAGAAATTAAGTCTGGTTTAGAAAATGTATTAACTTGTCTGAGATCCCACCGCGCATATTCCATGGCAGCAACCACCAGTGTAATTACAAGAGAATAGAAATTCTTACGAAAGAATCAGGTTTTAGTAAGGGGTGTTGGATATCATCTAATACCTTCATTTTACAAATGAGATGACAGACTCACAGGAGTAAGGTAGTCACCCCAAGTCAGGATGTCCGTCAGAAGCAGTCCTCCTAATCCAAGAGATGCTGTTCATAGTAGGTCACAGAAGGGGACTCTTGCCCCTCGACAAAGAGTGAGGCTTGAATCCCTCCTGCACGAAAGGGGATTTAAGTTCTTCTATGTCTCACATACCTCTACTGCCTACTAGTAGGGAATGGAACTATTGAGCCTGATATCACTGTTTCTGTTTATCTGAAACTATGTAGCAAATCTTCAGCACCTATCTCAATTTTTACTTCCAAGAAAATGTCTCTGATGGCCTTAACACATCCTTATCCCTACTTGATTCTTAACTCATAAATGTTAGTATTTAAAGCACATAAAGAGCAGCTGAGAATGATGTGAGACACTGTATAGCTGTGTCAGTTTATGAATCCATTCAGCCCACGAGTGTAAGCTCCAGGAAGACAGGAATCGCGAGGTTGATTCCATGCAGTAGGTACACAATAGATAACTGACTGGGTTAATTGAGTTGAAAAATAGCTGTGGTATGAGATGTAAGTTGTTTGTTTCTTGAGATGTCAGTTTTTCAAAGGGTTTCTCTTCGCCTCCCAGCAGAGATGCCTACTGGATCACAGAACATTGAAATTGATGGAAGTTGTGACTATCCCACCCCCCAGTCACCAAGAACTAAGTATGATCCTTCTTTTGTCATATTTACCTTGACGTTAATAACACCCTCATTTATGTGATTGCTTTTAGTTAATCTTCTTTTCCTTTCCTCTGTGCCCAACAGACGGGAAGTTTCACAAGAACGTATTGTCCGTCTTGGCTCACCATTGTATCTCTAGCACCAAGCCTGGTATTCAGATATTCAAGAAATATTTGTGGAGGGGCATCTGGGTGGTTCAGTGGGTTGGGCTCTGCCTTTGGCTCAGGTCATGGTCTCAGGGTCCTGGGATTGAGCCCCTCATTGGGTTTTCTGCTCGGCGGGGAGCCTGCTCCCTGCCCCACCCCCACCTGCCTCTCTGCCTACTTGTGATCTCTCTCTCTCTGTCAAATGATAAATAAAATCTTAAAAAAAAATTGTGGAAAGAATGGATGAATGAATATATCACTTTGTTTTATAGATGGAGACAGAGGCACAAAGAGGTGTAGTTCTTAAAGACAAAACTGGGATAGGAAGTCAGGTCTCCTAGTTCTCAGGCCAGCCATCATTCTTATTACTTTCCTTTGTGTTCTCTCAGTGTTGGGGTTGGAACGTCTTGGAGCCTAGTCTAACACTTTCATTTTACAAATGGGAAACTGGGGCCTTGAAAGGGGAAGGACTCATCCAAGTTCACAGAAGGCTGGACTGGTAGAGCCAGGCCTAGAACTCAGGTCTCCTGACTCCCAAGCTAGTGCTCTTTGTAAAGGCATAGAAAAAACAAAGCTGAATTGGGCTTATTGCCAAGCCCCTGCAGGAGGTCACATAGCCAAGCAGCTCCCAGAGTTCCTTGTCTATTCTTAGCCTGAACTTTTAGTGACTCTGGTCTTCAGCAGCTTTCCCCCCCCTTTTCCTTTGCATTTGATTTTTTGTGTATATGTGGTGCATGTTTTAAATAAATGGTGCGACGTGTAGGAAATGGGCTTCAGCACAGTCCTGCTACGGAGGCCCTGAAAAGAATAAACGTGAGAGAGGGGCCCTGAGAAAACAATTGGCTTCCCTTCTCTGAAGTGACCCCAGTGCCCCAGAGCCTCTCTTACCTCTCACAACTGCCCGCAGAAGGTTAAGCTCCTCACACAATACGAAGGAAATCACTAGAAAGAATTTACAAGGAGAACTGGCTGTTAGTATTGGCTGCTGATGCCTTACTTTGATGAAGACCGAAAATTAGTTCTTCCTAAGCTGTGGTTCCTCTTCTAACTTCTACTTCAGCTTCCCACCTACAAGATGTTTATCAGTCAGCCACCCAAAATGAGCTAAAACTCCTTTCTCATACAAAATTCTGCTTCTCAAAACCTTTCTCCACCTTGCCAAATACTTACTTTGAGTGAGTAACTTCTGACTTTAGGTTATTTGGAAAGGACTAGAAACAGAGAATAGAAGGGAGCTAATGTTGTAAAAGTATAAAATGACCAATGAGATAAACAGTTCTACATCACGTTCAAAGAAGACAGAAGCTTCTCTGGGCTAGGCTAAGTCAAAGCCAACTCAGGGGAGCAATTCGAAGCAAGGCCAAGTTACTTTCAAACTTAGTGGCTTAAAACAATAAGTATTTATTATCTCACAGTTTTTATGGGCTAAAAATCTAGGTACAGCTTAGCTGGGCTCCTTTGGCTCAAGGTTTCTCGTGAGGTTGCAGTTATGCTCCAAGACTGAATGGGAGGGTAGAGAAGAAAACAATTTCAAGCCCACTGAAGTGGTCATTGGCAGGCCTCAGTCCCTCATAACACAAGCCTCTCCACAGAGCTGCTTTAAGACGTGGTACTAGCTTCCCCTGGGTGACAGACTTAAGAGAAACCAGGATAGAAGCTTTGGTCTTTTTGTAACCTAATCTCAGAAGTGATATCCCATCACTGTTGCAGATTGTTTTCATTAGAAGCAAGTCACCAGATTCAGCCCACATATAAGTGTGTGATTACCAAGAGGCAGAGATCATTGGGAGTCATCTCAGGGGCTAACATACTTTTGTGGGCAGATAATATTAAAATAAGGTATAGAAAGCAATCCAGGTAGGGAATAAGAGTGAAAGTACAAGTGTAGGAAGGTTTTACTGGGATGATTTGTTTGGAGAAAGGCATTTGAGTAGGAGTGTGGAAGGTAATGAAAGAAACTGACTAGGCCCAGACTGAACTGGATTTTTAAAGATTTTATTTATTTATTTGACAGACAGAGATCACAAGTAGGCAGAGAGGCAGACAGAGAGAGAGGAAGGGAAGCAGGCTCCCTGCTGAGCAGAGAGCCCGATGCAGGGCTCAATCCCAGGACCCTGGGATCATGACCTGAGCCAAAGGCAGAGGCTTAAACCACTGAGCCACCCAGGCGCCCCCTGAACTGGATTTTTAAATGCCAGGCATAGACTTATTTATTTATTTTTATCTTTTTTTTTTTTTTTTTAGACTTTTGTGTTTTTATCCTCAGGCTCTTGTCTATGTTTCCCCCATTCAACTGTAAGCGCTGTAAGAACAGGAGCTATGTCTATTTTATTCTTATGATATCGCTATGATTTGAATAGAAATTGGCATGTAGTAAGTGATCAAGAAAATCTGTTGAGTGAATAAACCTGTGAAGTTAATGTGTAAAGAGTAATGCAGAATTGCCAGATTTGTCTTTTTAATTCTGACAGAATTCAACCTCAAAAGAAGCCCACATAATTACTCTTGGAGCTCTGAACCAAGATTTAAACTTTGTCTCCTATTTCTAAGGTATCATTATTCAAATTACCTAGCACATCACAAAGAGGAAAGTTAAGCTTTACTCACGGGCCTACATCTTTCCCTACATCTTTCCCTCGTACTAAAAGCTCCTTAAACAGTTCTTCTGCTGAGCTTCAGAATCTTGGTATATAGGCAAAAGAAAACAAACTTAATGTCTGAGGGCAGACAAAGCTGGTTTCCATTCACTTAGCAATTCAAGTGTAATCCACAACCTGACAGGACAAGCTCCTAACACCTGGTCCCGACCACCACACTGCCTCCTCCCTTTGCTGGCCGCCCAGAGTGCCTCTAGGAACCGTTTTTATCTTTCAGCATAAAGGGAGACTTTGTTCTGGGGAAGCAGAACTATTAGGTGAGTGTACTAGTTTCCTAGGGCTGCCATAATAAAATACCATAGACCAGGAGGCTGAAACAGCAGAAGCATATTTCTCACAGTTCTGGAGACTGGACGTCCAAGATCAAAGTGTCAGCAGGTTTGGTTCCTACTATGTCCCCTGTCCTTGGCTTTGCAGATGGCCACCTTCTTGCTGTGTCCTCCCATAGCCATCTCTCTGTGAGCACACATCCCTGGTGTCTCTTCCTCATGGATAAGGATACAGTCCTTTTGGACTAAGGCATCCCTCTTATGACCTCATTTAATCTTAATCACCTCTTTAAAGGCCCTGTCTCCAAACACAGTCCCACTAGAGGGTTAGGACTTCGTTAGAAGACTCTGGGTCCGGGGGGACACAGTTCAGTCCATGACAGTGGGCAAGGTTTATTATACATGAGCTTTCTATCACCACATCCACGCTCTTCTAAAAGAATGATAATCTCCCATTTGCAGAAATGGTAATCAATAATTCTTAAAAATTCTTCACACCCACTGTCTCATGTGACATTACAGTAGCCTCCAAGAAAGCAGTGCTGGTGGTTACCTCTCTACAGATGAGGAAACCACCCAGAGAAGAGTTCACAGGTTCTCCCAATCAGAAAGTCTAGAATTCGGTTCCTGGTGGTTGGGCCAGTCTTGTTCATGCTCAGCCTTGGAGTTACCTGCTCTTGACCACTCAGGAGTAGCCCCTGAAGCATCCCTACCTAGACTCGAACTGCCCACATCTTCTTCCTCCTGCCCTCCTCCATCAAGATTTACCTACCTTTCAAGGGGCATCTGGGTGGCTCAGTAGGTTAAAGCCTCTGCCTTCAGCTCAGGTCATGATCCCAGGGTTCTGGGTTTGAGCCCCGCATCGGGCTTTCTGCTCAGCGGGGAGCCTGCTTCCCTTCCTCTCTCTGCCTGCCTCTCTGTCTACTTGTAATCTGTCTGTTAAATAAATAAATAAAATCTTTGAAAAAAAAAAAAAAGATTTACCTACCTTTCAAGGTCCTTCCACTTGATTTTCAAAGTGACAGTGAGATGGCTGGAAAAAAAACCCCAAACTATTGTTAATGATCTATGTTGATTTGTGAGTGAGAGATTACTTGGGGGCGGGGGGTGGGGGTGGGGGGGGTCTTGGCCAAACAGATTAACAGTCTATATTTTATAGCTTGCAAAACATTTTCTTCACATACCACATTTAACTTACTTCCATTCTAACCAAAATTCTGTGAAGTAGATGCTATTATTATCTCTGCTTTTTAGAAAAAGCAACAGCCTCAGAGATTAGGTAGGTACCCAGCCTAAAATCACATACTCAAGTAGCAGAGGTAGAACTTGAACCAGATGCTCTGTGCTCTTTTTACTTTGTCTTGCTTCGCTGCCAAACTTTACCAGTTCATTCAGAATAGTAACCTGTTACACTGATATTTTCCCTACATGTTCCGAGATGTGGCTCCTTCCCTTCCCTGTCTAATCTGCGCTGACCTACCATCTAGTGAGCTTCCACAGTATTGGGACTTGAGTCCAGTTCTGTTCCTGTTTAGCTGGGGTGACAGCAAAGACTTTTTTTCCTTTTCACAAGGCTTTTGTTTCTTCATTTGTAGTTAATTTCATTGACTGGGATCATTCTCTGGTTTGAAGAATCTAATGGACCGTCCTTCTCTTCCATTTCACTCATTCAACAGATAGGTATTGAATACCTGCTATGTACCAGGCACTGCGCTAGGTACTTTCTTTTTCTTTTTTCACTTCTTTTTAATACAAATTTGGATCTTTGGGTGTGTCCTGCTAGCAGAAAACAATAGCAGAGAAAACGTGAAAGAATGAGAAATAAGAAAGGAAAAAACCCCCCTCGGGGCACCTGGGTGGCTCAGTGGGTTAAGCCTCTGCCTTTAGCTCCTGTCATGATCTCAGGGTCCTGGGATCAAGCCCCACATCGGGCTCTCTGCTCAGCGGGGAGCCTGCTTCCTTCTCTCTCTCTGCCTGCCTCTCTGCCTACTTGTGATCTCTGTCTGTCAAATAAATAAATAAAATCTTTAAAAAAAAAAACCCTCAAAAGGTTCTTCTTCTCCTCCTCACCCCATACCCATTAGGGAGCACAGCAGGTTTACAGAAGGCAGTATACAGTCAGCAAAGAACAGGACAGACACTGTCCCTGCCCTCAGGGTTATTACTGTCTTATCTGTCAAGAAGGGACCCTTGAGGTCGCGGAGTCAGGTCCTTTTACTGAAGAGAAAAGCCAGCCATGAGGCTGAGTAAACTATCCAGGATCACAAAGCCGTAAGTGTCAGAGGGGGATCTGGGAAGCTGGGTCTTTTCATTCCTAGTCTGGGATGTTTTTCTTTCACACAATGTTTTGTATTGAGATTTGTCTCCATGCCCTGCTGCCCCTCAGGTGGTAGCCGGCAACAGGACTCAGTCTCAGAAAACTACCCCATGGAGTCTCCATTTCAGCGTCCAGAAGCAGAAACGTTTCAATTTTCTTTTTTTCTTTTTCTTAGATTTTATTTATTTATTTACTTGGCAGAGGGAGAGGGAGAAGCAGACTCCCCACTAAGCAGAGAGCCCTATGTAGGACTAGATCCCGGGACCCTGGGACCATGACCTGAGTTTAAGGCAGACGCTTAACCTATTGAGCCACCCAGGCACCCCTGAAACTTGACCGTTTTCACTGAAATTTAAGACACAAGTGTGTAAGAGTCAAAGTCTGAGGCTTCGGATATGAACCCACCCAGAAGCAGGACTCCCTTCTCGTTCTTTTCCTGCTGCCAGCGCCAGAGTCTGACACTAGCAGAGCGCATATTTTTCTGTCCCACTCACCACATTTCTATCCCTTGCTCTTCTCCAAATTAGGACCTGAAGCAGCTGGCTGTCAGTCCAGACCCTGTCCGCTCAGTTTCATATAGACATTTATCCACAGGATTTCTCAAGGTGAGAGGCTGAGAGTTAGGCTAAGTAACTAATGTACTGAGGCAGCAGGAAGTACAAGTGTGGGCTTAGCCCCCAAGTTACCTCCCTAATAGAAACACCTTCACACAGGTATTTTTTTTTTAATATTTTATTTGTTTATTTGACAGAGATCACAAGTACGCAGAGAGGCAGGCAGAGAGAGGGGGGGAAACAGGCTCTCAGCCGAGCAGAGCGCCCGATGCGGGGCTCGATCCCAGGACCCTGAGATCATGACCTGAGCTGAAGGCAGAGGCTTTAACCCACTGAGCCACCCAGGCGCCCCCACACAGGTATTTTGCACGACCTGCAGCAGCCCAGAAAACCTGGCACCAGCAGGTTAGCACAAGTATGTGGGACACCTGTTGGCGCTGTAGGCCCTCAATAAGTGTTAATATCACGACTCGTTCACCACATTCATTTTTTAATTATTAAAATTTTATCAAAGTTATACCAGGCACATAATTGAAAGAGCCAACCAGTTTTACAAGGTTAATTCAGACAAAGAGCCGTCCTCAGCCTCTCTCCACCCACTCCCCTCCCCCCATTTCCCTTTCCCTAGAGGGACCATTTTCAACTTGTTTAACTAATTCTTTTACCTATCTATAAATAACATGTTTGTACTGC
This sequence comes from Meles meles, assembly GCF_922984935.1. Classification (NCBI taxonomy): domain Eukaryota; kingdom Metazoa; phylum Chordata; class Mammalia; order Carnivora; family Mustelidae; genus Meles; species Meles meles. The sequence goes on along the minus strand of NC_060077.1, from coordinate 29,917,698 downwards.
TACTTCCTGGTGTTTCAGTTCAGGCGTTATCTGTTGACTTCCCACGACGGGAGGTGAGGATTCAGCTCCCTTTTCTCCACTGCCCCCTTTTACGCATATGCACACTTCCCAGGGCCCCTCATTCTCTATATAGTTACACGGTCATTTTTGGCAGATCAGGAATTAGCTCAGTTGTCATTATGACAGTGTAATGCCGCTCGCAGCTACACCACGTAGTCAGCCATGATTGTTTTTCGGTTACAACATTACCTTTTTGTTTATTTTGTTTTTGCATACACGTAGGTTTCTAAGATCTTAGCACTAATTAACCTTGAACTCTGACAGTTGCCCAGGTGTCTTCTCGGTTTGTTCTCGGGAAGGTCTCTTGGAGCCTCTCTCCTGTTCAGAGGTGGGGGAGGCCGAACAGCTGCCACCCTGGAACCTCCCTTGACTACCATCTGGGGAATTCCCTGACTCTTCCCTATGCTGGATCACCTGTTTCTGGATCCTGTGTCTTCTCGTTTCCTGCTTTCTTCCCTCTTTTGGATGACATTTATTTTCTAGAACTTCCTGAGAGTTCATGAGTGGGAAATTCTTTGAAATCTTGGGTCTGACTGCCGCAGAACATTGATAGCCTGGCTCCATTGTCTTCTAGAGCTTCCAGGGCTGCTGTTGAGGCCAAAGCCCTCTTTGCATGTGACCTTGTAGGATTTCTTTGTCCCCCCTGTGTTAAGAAGTTTCACAGTGACATACCTATTGTGCTGGCCACTGAGTGGCCCTTTCAGTCTGATAACTCATGACCTTTGATTCTGGAGTGTTTTCTTGAATTCGTTTGTGTCCTTTGCTGTGTTTCTAAAACTCCTGTGATTCAGCTATTCAGATGAATTTCTCATCTCTTCTTTCCTAGTTTCTATCCCTGTCTTTTTGCTCTACTTTCTGGAAAATTTCCTCAATCTGTCTTCTAATTCTTTCACTAAAGTTTTCATTTCTGACGTCACGGTCTTTCTTTCTATGATTTCCCATTGGAGACTTTGCCCTTGGGGAGGGGAAAATCCCTCTTAATGGAGTTCTGGATGCAGTGAAATTATATGCATGTATTTAATCCACTGTTTTTACCCAGTATCTCTATATATGCTGATTATTTAATAATTCCTGCCTTGTACATGTATCCAATCCTTTAGGTTTTAATGATGGTTTTCTATTGGTTTACATATTTGACCCTTACAATCTAGATTGTGATATCTGGATAGGACCTTGGGATTGTCTAGTTCATCTTTATCAATTTACAGAGCGAATACCTGATGCTCAGAGAGAGGAGGTGTGCTCTTGGAAAACACGTTTCTGCCAGAATTTACCAGAGGCACGTGAGATGGATTATTTGGCAGGCATACAGTACTCACATAGTTTTTTGGGTTTTTTTTTTTTTTCCACTCTTTTCCAAAAAATGTTATTGCGGTATAACTGAGATACAATAAGTAAACTGCACATAACTTAATGTGTATGATTTGGTAAGTTTTGGCCCATCTATACACTCCTGAAACCATCATCATAATCAAGGTATCGATCACCTTCCAATGTTCCCCTCTGCTGTGCTTGTCATTTCTCCCTCTTAACCACCCCCAACCCTTCTCAGGCAACCACGGATCTGCTTTCTATCACTATAGATTAGTTTATATTTGCTAGATAGAAATGTAATCATAGAATGTGATCTTTTGTTGGGAGCCAAGGGGTGGGGGTCCAGCTTTTTTTTATGTGTAGCTTTTCTGGGTACTTTGGAGGCCATACCTAACTGTCCAGGTGGAAAGTCTTTACCAGCTCTACGTCCGTGTACATCCTTTCTCTTCTACACCCTCCCGTCTTCCCTCTTCCTTCCCGGCCTTAGAGGCTGCTGCCTGCGGTGTTCTTGTCCTCTCCTTTCCATCCAAACCTGTTCTCAGGAAAGGACCAATGTATTTCATCCACATTGAGGTGACTGATATGATTTTATATGTGTGATATGGGCAATTATACAGAAGACAAAACCTACATTTGGCTTATGCCAAAGAAATAAAGCTCTAATGATGGAGTTTCAAGCAGTGAGCAAATAAGTTTGGAAGAGAGTTTTGAACAAGGGCATCCCCTGGAGCTCTGAAAGTACACCCTGTTTAACAGAGTCCTTGTGTTAGACTGACTCTGCCTGTAGATAGGCGGGATGAATTGAAATGCCCTCTGGTCCCATTCAGAATTTTGGTTTCCTGAAATGTCAGCCATTTAGGAGCTAAGAAAAGAACTAATGTCTTGCTGGCTTTCCTTCCTTTTGGTGTGTTTGGCAGAGAAAACAGTCCTGTGTAGATAAAAGGTCACTCAGAAGGGCAGGGCCTCCTGTGTTTGGTCCTCAAGTCCCTGGTCCAGGTGAGAGGAGGGCCATCAGAGGTGGCCCTGAGCTCCTGGACCGAAGGCCAAGCTAGCAGTGGCACAAAGATCACAGGCAGAGAAGCCTGGCAAACCAGCCTGGCTCTGAGGTTGTCTGGCCTGTCTCGCTTCTCTTCTCACTGATTTTCACATTTAATCTGTAATTCTTTATTAATTAATTCACATTTAATTCTTAACAGCATTGTGAAGGAAGAGAATAGGAAACATTTCTTTATTTTAAAAATAAGAAAAGAGGGGTACCTGGGTGGCTCAGTCCATTAAGCCTCTGCGTTTGGCTCAGGTCATGATCTTGGCGTCCTGAGATCAAGCCCTGCTTCGGGCTCCTTGCTCAGTGCGGAGCCTGCTTCTCCTTCTCCCTCTGCCTGTCACTCCCCCTGCTTGTGTTCTCTCTCTCTTTGTCAAAAATAAATAAAATCTTAAAATAAGTAAATAAATAAAACAAAAATAAGAAAAGAGAGATAGCGTAACCTGCTTAACTTCAAAACATTTCTCAGCACGAGTCCTGTCCACGGGGAACCAGGATACCTGCCCATGATGGGGAACATGGTGGTGTGAAACCTCTGGTCTACAACAGAGGAGTCGGGGTAGGGAGCAGAGACCCCCAGTGAACACATTCCCAGTCGTTATTTCTTTCTCCACTCCCTTATGTGACCATCTCCCTGGGGGTTCAGCATCACTTCCCATGGCCTATTGGACAAAGCATCTAGCCTAGGAGGGGAGGACAAGGAAATAGGTCCCAAAAGGCTATGGGAAGGGACCTATCAGACATTTCCTTGTGAGCAGGAAGCTCAGCACCAGGTTTCTGGTTAAGGAGGAAGACAGGAGGTAGTCCCTTTGGCTCAGTTTGACATTTGTTGAGTAAAGACTCTCTGCAAAGATGGGGCCAGGCACGGTTCCTAACCTCAGGGTTCTTACAGGTCTTCAATAGTGGGAAGCCTAACAGTGGTTGGGAGAGGGGAAGTTGGTTGTATAGAATCCCTCCTTCAGTAACTCAGGAAGGATGTAGTGAAGGCTAGACCAGGAGAAAAGGCACAGGGAAGAAATGTAGAAGCCTGACTTGGCTAACTTCAGTATTTTGTCAGGGTTGGCCAGCCCTGCCCCGAGGGACCCCAGACTGCCCATTAGTGTTCCTGTGCCAGAGAGCTCAGTGGCATGGAGGCTACAAGCAGCAGGAGACAGGAGAAGGGAGCAGAGTTTCCAGAGTGCTGCTTCTGGTCTGAGGTCAGCACCCCCCACTCCCACCACCATGCTTCATTTATTTTCAATGGCAAAACTCTCCACATCAGGTGTTTTGTTTTGTTTTTTTAACCACTTAGACATCCCATGATCCTTTTAGCCAGAGGGCAGGCATTTTGGCATCCTAAAAATAATAAAAAGTTAATTTCTCCCTTATTGCAAATACATTTGCATTTTCTTATCTCCTGTTTCACTTGATTCTATTAATGGGTTCATGTGATAGCTAGGCAGAGATTATTGGCATCAACCAGATGAAAAAACCAAGACACAGAGCTTGACTTAGTGAGTCACATGGAGAGTTTGTGGTTAAGTCAGATTCAAACATTTCGCCCACTGGAAGGGGTGATAGCCACTGAGGCCAGAGCTGTCTAGGGTTGTGTGAGGAACAGAGCGCCCCACACTGAGGTGGGATAAATTCTGAATTTACCATTCTCTGATTTTACCTGTAGACTTACACGATACAAAGAGGCAGAGGGCCAGGGTTCCCGGTCTAATTCTGCCAGTCATCTGCCATGTGAACTTAGTGTGACTCAACCTTTTGGGGTCTTTGGTTTCTCATCTTTAATGTCAGAATTAAAAGGACCCAGGAATGTTTTAAGAGGAAGCTGCATGTAAAGTATGTCACTAAGATTTGTTGAGCAAAAAGTGAGGGAAAGGACAACAGCCATGAGCACTAGCACTAAAGATAGGAATTCAAAGCATGGTCTGGAAATAGCTAGAGACATTTAACTCGGGTACAGAGTAAGGACGCATGTATCAAGTTCATTCATTCTGTCTTCCATGTGCTCGAAGGGACAGACTGCTGTTTATATATCCATCCCACCTCTGACGGTTGCTTCAGCTTCTCAGTATTACATGGACATGAGGAACATCCATGCGCATGGTTTTATTTATATATGTGTGTGTCTTTATTATATTGTATGTCTTTATTGAAGATTGAAGCCTAGAAACAGAAGACGCCAGATCATTGGGTAGTCGTATCTTCACCCATTGTATATTTCTAGCTCCTCATGTCCCCACCAATGGTTTTTGTTTTTGTTTTTGTTTTTTTAAAAACCACTTAAAATTTCGGTTTTATTATGACAAAAAATAATACAAATCCTGAGCAGCCAAAAGAAGAGATGCATCAGGTGAGGTCTGGGACGGCCCCAAATTTAAAATTTCTATGTTGTTTCCCCTTGGAGTTAGGAGGAATAGCCCTCCTGCACATCAGTGGGTAACAATATGGATGGAGCATTATTAGCCAGGGACCATGCCTCATCAAGTGCTCAGTGTCACCCAAACTTTGGTGTCCAGCGTTTTACATTTTTTAATATCAAGATTTCATTTATTTGAGAGTGAGAGAGAACGAGAGAGAGAGCACAAGAGGGGTGAGGGGCAGAGGGAGAAGCAGACTCCCTGCAGAACAGGGAGTCTGATGTGGGGCTTGATCCAGGGACTCTGGGATCATGGCTGAAGGCAGATGCTTAACCGACTGAGCCACCCAGGCACCCCCAGAGTTTTACTTTTCTTGGAATTTAATTACATAGGCTTGTTGAACTAATCCCCAGCCTCTCCCCTCCCTGAAGGTCACACATAAAGCCCCAATCCCCTAATCAGATGATTGGACCTAACAACACTTAATTTGTTGACTAACTATGAATGGCTGCAAAGTGTGTTTTAATTTACCTCTCCCTAATTAATGAGATTAAACTTCCTTTGTTTGTAATTTTCAAAACTTTGACATGTAACATTGTATAAGTTTAAGGTGTACAGTTAGTTACTTCAATACATTTATATATTGTAATATGATTGCTGGTGTGGGGATATTTATCGTATCACATAATTATAGTACAGTTTTATTATCTAGATCATACTGTGAATTAGATCTGTATGGCTTATTTACTACTTATTATAGGTTTGTCCCCTTAAACCCCATCAATCTTATCCCTCCAACTCCTAGCCCTTGGTAACCACTATTTATTCTGTTTTTTACAGGTTTAACCTTTTTTTAGATTTTAAGTTTTTAAAAAAGGTTTTAGGGCGCCTGGGTGGCTCAGATGGTTAAGCGACTGCCTTCAGCTCAGGTCATGATCCTGGAGTCCCGGGATCGAATCCCACATTGGGGTTCCTGCTTAGCAAGTAGTCTGCCTTCTCCCGCTGACCTCTCTCCTCTCATGCTCTCTCTCTCTTTCTCTCTCTCTCATTCTCTCTCTCTCAAATAAATAAAATCTTTAAAATTTTTATTTATTTATTTGAGAGAGAGAGAGAGAGAGAGCACACAAGCAGGGGGATGGGAAGAGGGACAGAAAGAAGCAGAATTCCCACTGAGCTGGGAGCCTGATTGGGTCCTGGGATCATGACCTGAGCCAAAGGCATACACTTAACCAACTGAGCCACCCGAGACCCCGGTTTAAGATTGCACATATAAGTGTTATCATACAGTACTTGTCTTCCTTTGCTTGACATAATACTCAAAATCCATCCATGTCACAAATGGCAGGATATCCTTTCTCATAGCTGAGCAATATGTATACGTCCCACATCTTTCTTATATATTCATTTGTTGATGGGAATTTGGGTTGTTTCCATATCTTGGCTCTTGTGAATAATGCTGTGATAAACTTGGGAGTAAAGGTCCCTCATTGAAATCCTGTTTTCATTTCCTTTGGGTAGATACCCAGTAGTGGAATTGCTGGATTGAAGGGAGATCTATTTTTAATTTTTGAGGATACTCCATATTGTTTTCCATTGTGGTTGGACCAATTGACATCCCCACAAATGATGTATAAGGGGGTTGAATTTACTTTCGCATGCTTATTGGTCATTTAAGTCTCTTCTAAATTACCTAATGATAACTTCATCTATTTATCTAATAGTTTTTTTTATTTCCAGAAGAGTAACGTGTTATAGACACTAATGCTTTAGTGATGACTGATTATATGCATTGCAGATAACCTTCTCCTAATCTGCAGCTCTTTATGTTGTTTTCATTGGGAAAAAAAAAGTTTTTAATATTTTCAATTAGTTTAGCAGCATTTGGTTTTATAGCATTTGCTTTTGTGTGTTAAGAAGTCCATCTTTGGGGATGCCTGGATGGCTCAGTTGGTTGGGCGGCTGGATGGCTCAGTTGGTTGGGCGGCTGCCTTGGGCTCAGGTCATGATCCCAGCATTCTGGGATCGAGTCCCATGTCAGGCTCCTTGCTCGGCAGGGAGCCTGCTTCTCTCTCTGCCTCTGCCTGCCACTCTGCCTGTGCTCACTCTATCTGACAAATAAATAAAATCTTAAAAAAAAAAAAGAAGTCCATCTTTGCAGGGCACCTGGGTTTCTCAGCTGATTAAGCATCCAACTCTTGATTTCAGCTCAGGTCATGATCTCAGTGGCATGGAATCAAGCATGAAGTCTGCATGAGGATTTCTGTCTCTCTTCCCCTGCTTGTGCTCTCTCTCTCTCTCTCTCTAAAATAAATAATCTTTAAAAAAGAAATCCATCTTTGGCCAGACGTCATGAAGATATTTTCTGATATTTGCTTTTAAAAAGTATTAAAGCTTTTGTCCTACATGTACTTTGTTCTCAGTTTTATTCCATATCAAAACTCCATTTTCTTAGAATCATTTAATGAACATTTCTTCTTTTTTCTGTGGCTTGTGCTATGACCTCTACCACATGATACATTTCCACACACAGAGAAGTTTGCATCTAACCTTTGTATTCCATTCAGTCTGTCTCTTTGCCTCTTCCTTATCACGTTGTTTTAATTACACGGGCTTTATGCTTTAGGTATCTATCTGTTAGGGCAAATTTCCACACTCTTCACTAGGAAGAAAATTATTGTATGTCTTCTTGGCCCTTTTTCTTTTCATACAATCTTTTGGACCCAAATTGTCAAATTTCTTGAAAAATTCTATCAAGATTTTTAAAGAAATATTTTATTTGTTTATTTGACAGCGATCACAAGTAGGCAGAGAGGCAGGCAGAGAGAGAGAGGAGGAGGAAGAATGCTCCCTGCTGAGCAGAGAGCCTGATATGGGGCTTGATCCCAGGACCCTGAGCGGATGGCAGAGGCTTTAACCCACTGAGCCACCCAGGCATCCTTGTCAAGATTTTTAAGGGACTTGCACTTGATCTCCAAATTGATTTGGAGATAATTGTGTTTTACGATACTGAGTCATCCCATCCATGATCACAGCCCATCTTCATTGATTGGAGTCTTCTTTTGTGTGTATATTTGTCAGATTTATTCCAAGGTACCCTCTAGTTTTTGTTGCTGTTATAAATGACATATTTTTAAATTACTTCTTATAGTAGTTTTTGCTGATAGATAGAAATGCTGTTGATTTTTTAAAAAAAATATTGATCTTATATCCAACAGCTTTGGTGAAGTCTCGTTTGTTCCATTAATACTCCAAGTAAATTTTTTTTATTTTTCTACTTAGATGGTTAATTCATCTGCAAATAATATTACCTTTTTTCTTCTTCTGGTCTTAAATCTTTTCTTTTCATGTCTTTTGTGATCTCTAGGACCTTTAGTACAATAATGTATAGAATAGTGTGTTTGGTCTTTACTAGAAAGAAAAGTCCACCATTGAGTGTGATGTTTGATATATAGTTTTGAAAAATCCTCTTTAATTGGGTTAAGAAAATACTTTCATGTTTATGGTTTGCTAAGAGTTTTCACTATGAATGATGTTGAAATTTTAAATAAAAAATAATTTTCTCTGTCTGTTGTGAAACTCCTGTAATGTTCTTTAAGTTATCAACATGAGTAACACTGACTTGTTATCTACTACTAAGCCATCCTTGCATTCCTGGGATGAACCCTAATGAGTAATGATTTCTATTATTATACATTGCTGGATATGGTTTGCTAATATTGAGTATTTTATATCTATATTGATGAATAATATTGGCCTTAAATTTCCCTTTTTCCATGCTTTTCTTATAATATATACCGATATAAATACACTATTATTTTTTTTTTTTTTTGAGGATTAGAGTCGTTAGAAGGGAATTGATCTCAACACCTTATAGTGGAAAAAACTGGAACTCAGAGAAAGGAAATAGCTTTTCTAAAATGATAGTTAGAAATGAGAGTCAGGACTGAAGTGTTTTTTCTTACAAATTTCAAGTTACTTCCCCACTCGCGATCTCATTTTCTCCCCACAACAGCTTTGCAGGGAGAGTATTGCTTATTGCCCGCATTTATGGATGGGCTAACCGAGGTCCGGAGAGATCCCATCATGAGTTCTGTGGCCCAGCAGGGCTGGGACTAAAAGCCAGGCTTCTGACTCCTAGACCTGATCTCCCTCTCGAATTTCTTTTGTTTTATGTCCATCCCCACTGACTGATCCACTTACTTATTAGCCCGAAATGAAGGAAACCCTGAGACCTGCATCAAAATTATTATTTTGCAGGAGTCCAGCAACAGTTTCACAGATATTTCAGACAGATGGCCCATCTGCAGAGAACCCTCAATAGGCAGGGATGAGGGCTTCATGGTCCCCAAGGACCATCTTGGTGGAGGGACACCCTCAAGGCCAGAATAACTCCAAGGTCTCCAAGAATGTCCCCTAATGCAGAAATCGGCCCAAAACTCCTAAATGGAATCTTTGTTACCGGATCAGACCACAGGGTTCCTCCTAAGGGGGACCCACAGAATGGGGGCTCCAGTTTTCCTTCCATCTCCCTCCCCCCCTGTCTGGCCCTCAACCCCTCCCCCATCCGTCTCAGCAAAGTGCTTTCTGCACCACCGCTTTTGTTTTGCTCGTGCTATTTGTGTCTGCTTCTAACAGCTGGCCCCAGCCTGGCAGCCCCTAGCTCTGAGGATTATCCAATTATCCCATTAGCCCAGCATGTCCTTCCTTCCTCCAGAGCTATTAGCTCTCCTTCTCCCTCTCCCTCTCTCTCTCCAAGGGCTGGTCCATAACCTTCCTTGCTCCTTCCCTAGCCAGACCTAGGGCTGGGTCAGTCCCCAGTCATCTAGACTCAGAGAATACTAGACCTGGAAGGGGTGTTTGCCTCAATCCATCTGCTTCATCGTTTTGCAGGGAAGGAGACTTGCCTGCCATACCCCGAGTCACATGACCCGTCATAACAGTGAAATAAAACCCAGGTCTCTTGACCTCATGGCTACACTCTTCCTCAGCACATCTGGTCAGCAAGCCTTTTCAAGTGCTCACTGTGGTTAGCCCTGGGATGGAGGAGAGATACCATCCCTATTCTACTCTCTGGGAATCTATGATTGAGATTAGAATTTATGGTCTAGGTAGGGAGAAAGAACATACACTGGTAAAAAGCAGTACATTATCCAGAAGCTAAGTCACACCTTAGCAGAAGAAGAGGATGTTACCAGAAGTAGGTGACAAACTTCTGGAGCATGGAACAGACACTTAGTGCTAAAGGGACGTCAGAAGAGGGAGCAGAGGCTGTCAGCAGAGGGTCCAGAAAGGCCCTGTGGAGGACAGGGCTCTTCAGGTGGTGGCTAAAACATGAGAAGTGTTTAAAGTCGGGGAGAGTCAGAGAGACAGCCCTCCGAGCAGAGGCCTCCCTGAAAGGGAAGGGGAGGGAATGGATTAAGAAGGTGGTAGCCGGGGACGCCTGGGTGGCTCAGTGGATTAAGCCGCTGCCTTCGGCTCAGGTCATGATCTCAGGGTCCTGGGATCGAGCCCCGCATCGGGTTCTCTGCTCCGCAGGGAGCCTGCTTCCTCCTGCCTCTCTGCCTACTTGTGATCTCTCTCTGTCAAATAAATAAATAAAATCTTTAAAAAAAAAAAAAAAAAAGAAGGTGGTAGCCGTTCAGCTGGGCTCAGGTCAGGGCAGGTGGGGAGACAAGGCTGGAGGGTAAAAGCTGTGACCCCGAGCCCCATACCAAAGAGCAAGTCTTGATCTGATGCACATTTAGGGCCCCCTAAATATTCTGGAGCAAGGAAGGGACATGATGGGAGGCGTACACAGGGCAGATTTGTCTGACTTTTTGGACAAAAAGAGACCAATGCAGAGAAGTCAGTTTGGAGTTGATCCAGGTGGATGAGGGAGGATGAGGCCTCAGCTAATACCATGACTTGGGTGTGACTGGGGGGTAGAATGGATGAAGCAGATTCGAAAGACCTTTGGAAGAAGGATTAGCAGGATGCAACAGATTGGATTTGGGAAGGTAAAGCAAGGATCTACCCCCACCCCCACCCCCCCATTGATAGGATTAAGGAAGTGAGAAGCAGCAAATGGGAAGTAGAGGGTAGAAAGGAGGAGGTGGGTAAGGACCCTCCTGTACTCGAACTTCTGGCATTCACTGGATGAGAGCATTTTGTAACTTGACAAAGTTTGCTTAACCCTATGCTGGGTGTCATGTCATCTCACCCATCTCCAAGTCCCTCTGGCTTATCTACCAGACATCCACAGACTGACCCAATAAATCAAGCTACACCCCCCCACCCCCGCTACCCCAGACAGCAGTGTGCTTCAGCTGGGTTGACAACGCAGTCACCAGAGGTGGTTCTGGTGGAAGGAACTCAGGCCTTGGGTATATTTCATAGATACAACCAGGTCGTCGCCTCCCACCTGTTTATTTATTTATTTATTTATTAAAATAAACTTAATTCAGGTGATCACTTTATTCTTTTTAATACTTTGTCATTCCCTCCTTCTAATCACCTGTCGTATCCCCCATTCCTGCTTTCTGCTTTTAGGGTCGTAAAACTGGTGATTCTGGCCAAGAAGGATGAACCATCCTTACCCGACCTGGTGCCCTTGAGGTTCAGGGGAAGCTCCTCAAGGGCCCGCAAGGGTGTCCAGGCCCCTTCCAGGCCAGTGAGTGTGTGAGTGCTCTCAGAATACACTGAAGACTGTGGGTCTCCAGCTGTGGGCGGTGGCCTCACCCACGACATAGTCATTCCACCGGAGCTTCTGTGAGCCACAGAACTCCAACAGGTTGTTCTAACCAAGCCCTTCAGAAGAGCACACAGGAACCTTGTTGGTTGTTCTGGTTTGCTCACCTGCTGCCACAGCACCAAGTCCTCTCCTCCCATCTTCAGTTTCCAGACCCTCGCCATCTTGATCGCCTTCCTTCAGCCATTTCTTAGTTCTGCTGGGTGTGGCTCAGAGACGACCGTCTCATGGCGGGCACGGTCACATACGGTATTTCAGCTTGTCGGTGATCAGCTGTGTTGATGTTGAGGATGGCTTGAGTCTTCTGCCATGAGCTGGGAGTGAGCTCCTTCAGCCTGGGGCCCCTAGAGACTGTGGTGTGATGCCCCTTGAAGCCATGGTCCCCTGTCTCTCAGGCATTTCCCACGGGGCTAGCCCGTGCTGAACTTAGCAGCTGGAATGTCCATGTTGTTTTGACACGAAATGACTGGGCTTCTCCTGCACATTTTCTTTCTCTAACTCAGTGGAGGACTTTACACTGATCTTTGCTCAGTATTATCTCTCTGGCCCCCTGATGCAGTTCTGAATCCTGATTCTGTCAGCTCAGACATTTACTATATCCCTTCTCTGTTCACTTCTTTGATAAGCCCCAGTTCCTCGGGATTTAAGACTTCAGTGAAAAATATGGGACAGGAATGGGCTAAAGACAGCAAATGATCTGTAGTCAGTGCTCCTTGCCCAAGTCCTTGGCCAGTTCCCACACCAACTTCCGGGCCCCCCAGACACCGGGCGCCTGGCTTGAATTCACACTCACCACCTTTCTTTATCTGGTGATGGCTGGGTCATGTCGGTGAACAGAGTATAGAAACCAGGTAAGCAGGCCTTTCCCCTTCCGTCTTTCTTCCCTTCTGGCCCCCTTTCTACTCGTATTCAAGAACACTGAAACCATATGATTGCTTGCCTTCTCCTGTTTTCTGTTACAGAACTAATAATAGCCCTGGGCATTTACGTCACACCTACCTTCGGAAGCACTTTCATCACGTTGTATCTGAAAGTGGGCGTGGCAGCTCAGAGAATGACCTGCCTGCGGTCAGAGAGGAAGTCGAGGGCAAGGCCAGGAGAGCCTGGTGCTGAGTCCCCGTTAGGTTTCAGTGGAGCAGGGTGCTGGCTGGAAGGAGGGAGCAGAGGGATTATTCGGCATCTCTGAACTAGGCAGGAAAGAGAATCAAGCTGCAACACCAAGAGATCGTTTCGGATTGACTACAGAACTCCCGACCTGCTCTCTCTAATCCCCCTGAAGGAACAGTCGTGATGTGGGGCTCTGGGCCTGAATTTTCCTAAGAGAAAACTAGATCATTTAAAAAAGTCCTGTTTAACTTGAACAATTCCAAAAAATCTGAGTCTAAACCAGGCTCTGTCCCCCTCACTCCCCTTTCCAACCCAACTAGAAAATGTGGGTGGATTGAGAAAGAACAGAAAGGAAAGATCAAAACTGTGACAACCCTCTGACAACATTTTAACTCGAAAATTGCCTCCGTGTAGGCAGATGTAAATCAGGCGCACATTTACTCAGCTTCTCCTTCTTCTCACCTCCTACTGAATACCTTGAAGATACAGGCCCTGGAGTTGACCGCTAGCCTTTAAACGGCTAACTCAACTTCCGCTGCCTGATTGCCCAGTCGGATGCAACTTATTCCTCCTCCAACCCCCCCCACCCCGCACCCGTGTCCCACTCCTGGCCCTCACCTCCGGCTGCATCTAGCTTGGTCTCCTTTGGCGGTTGTTGACTCCCGGTGCACTCCTGCTCACACCCCTCCAGGCTTAGCATGCATTGGTAGGTGCTCATTAATTTGTGGAGAGTGGAACAGAGAGTCAGGAGATGGGGCTCACAGTCTAGCCTACTCCGTCTTATCCAAGCCCTTGCTAAGTTCACTGGTCATTAGGTGTTAGTCTGATGACAAATTCTGCAAAATCACATGTACACACCCACCCCCACACACACTCCCCTTCCCTTGGGCAAGGCAAAGAATTGTGGATGGTTCCATGCGAAGCCTTTTCCACTAGCAGGGAGAAATCCCTCTGTCAGAGAATACGGGTACACGGGGTCTGTCCCCCTTGTCTCCTACCCAGCCTCGTGCTGGTGCTATCCTCAGCCTGGCCTCTCTGCATCCAGCCCTTCTCTCCGCCTGATGAGTGGGAGGGCCGGGGGCTCGTGGGAAAGCTCTGCTGAGCTGCTCTTTCTCCTCTGCCCGAGGAGAGGGTCAGGGCAGAGCCACGTAGAATGGTACTTCCTGTACCTAGGCTACAGGTTCTATGTTTCCATCCCTGGCCTTTGAGGTTGTCTGAGTCATCGGACATTCTCCTGCCCCATCCTGGCTCTGCAGCCTGATGGGGGCTGTTCCAACAGTGACAGTCACTGCTAATGATGAGTGACAGCTGTAGTGAGGGGCGCTTAGGCACAGAGGAGGGGTTGGTGTGGGGAGGGCAGAGAGGTGGTGATCTGACACTCTTACACAGCACCATCCACTTTGCCGAGTAAAAACAGACCCGGGAGGAAGTGGCTTGTTTCACAGCCGACCTCAGTCCCCACCAACACCTGCGAAACCTCTCCCATCTCTGAGGGCTGTTGCTGGGCTCAGGCAGCACCGGGGCCCACCCCAGGATCTTGGGTTGCCCCTGGGGCGGCCATGCCTAGTGTTACGTGACACACGGTTCCTTTAGCCCCAAGCGTTGGGACGGGCTGCACAGAACCATTCCTGCTCCCCAGGCGCTTGGCTCCTGAGAGCAGGTTCCTGTTTACCCAGCATGGTTGAAAAGAAGACCATGGTCCCAGCTCTGCGATGCTGAGTCCCAGCCAGGTCGATCCAGAGACATCATCACTCATTTCCTCTTACTCTCCAGGCTGTCCTCATCCCTGCTCTGCTGCGGTTTGTCACCAGAGCTTGCTTGCCCCTTGTCAGCACCTGTGGAACTGAGGATCTACGTCTCGTCCTGGTTTTCTGGAGCCCAGAGCATTTTGTGTGAGGTCTCCTAGAGGGAAGGATTTTAATACAAGTGGGGAGAGCCACAAAGGAAGAGTTTCAAGTGGAGGAGGGAAAGGGGAAGCTTCCAGAGGGCCTGTTTCTCATGAGGGCCAGTGATGACAAACCAGAACCGGGGCCAATCCCCCAGGCTTCTGCCCACAGGCCTCCCTGGGGGCCCTGGCCATTGCCGCCATGGAGAGGGGCTCAGGCCATCACCAGAATCGGTTCTGCGATGAGCCCCTTGTGCTCAGACAGGTTGGAATGAAGCAGGCCATCCACTCTTAGCCCTTTGGGCAAAGCATGGAGAAGGCAGAGGGGCCCTGGGGCAGAGCTGTAGGGCTCAGAGCAGCCCTGGTGGTAGAACCACTGGCAGCCTGGCCTGGGGCAGACATATGTTGTACTCCATGGGGCTGGGCCAGGCTTCATGTCGACCTTACGCTGCTGCTGCTGTGGGCACCTACAGTGTTGAGGTAGGCTTTGCCCATGTGTGTGTCCACATGTACACACGTGTATTCGCCTGTGGTCGGGGAGTGACAGGCGTATCTGTTTATTTCTATGCATGCGCGCTTACACTGCAGGCACGACTCGCAGTGGGAGCCTGCATGGGGTGGTATGGAGGTAGGATCCTGGGCCCTATGGGGACCTGAGGAGGTTGAACTGTCTGGGCTCTGGACTCTGGAGCCAGGCTGCGGGCTGTCCCTAAGAGCACTTGGGGATCAGTAGTACTTGGGGACCTTTCCTTAGCCCCTGGTCCTGTCCCTCCCTAGCCCCAAAGCCTATACCCATGTACTCAGCACCCAAAGCTCAGTTCCTAAGAAGTCAAGTAAAGACAGGCCTCTTTCCACCCACTGGTCATGAGGACCAACAGCATCCATGCTCTTGGCCTCCTTAGGCACAACACGGGCCCTGCTCTACCCTCAACCCATAGCACAGAGCAAAGTGTGTAGGAGAGAGGAGGACACTGGTGTGGATAGGGATGGGCTTGTGGGTTTATTTCGGTGGCGTTTAGCCCTGGTTGTCCATAAGAACCCCTGGGGGACTACTGCCTGGATTCCCCCCAGCGTCTCTGGGGGAAGGGGTTAGGCTTTGATGCTCTTCGAAGTGTCTTCAGTGTCTCTGCTGTGCGGCCGGGCTAGAGGACCTCTGACTGATGGAGCCGCGTAATATAGCCCAAAGCAAATCTATGTTGGCTTAGAAATACTTACATGTGCATCTGTGTAGCAAGGGTAGAAAGATGTGCAGTGGAACCCAATGTAGGAGAGTGGCTGTTTCCGGGTGTGGGAAGCAGGGTAATAATACAGGGGAGGGGCCGGGGCTTCCACTGTCTTCGTCATGTTTTATTTCTTGAGTGGAGTGGTGGGGACCTGGTATTATTTCATACTTTTCGGTCTGGTTGAAACAGTTCATCATGAGAGCATGAATTTTGTAGTCAGACCTGGGATTTAAGTTTATTTCTGCCGCTTACCGGCTATGTGACCTGGGGCAGGTATGTAGCCTCTCTGTTCAAAAGAGGTTGTTTAGTCCTCTGTGAAATGGGGCTCCCAGGGCTGTGTGAGGATTACCTGTTAAGTTCTAACAGCCCTTCCCCCTCCCTGCCTGAGCGTGCCCAGGAGCCCTGAGACCAGACTGGCTCTCCACTGGGTCGCAGTGGGTTGCTAACTTCCCCCTGGGCCTCAAACTTGTCCAGCATGGAAGGATGACACAGCCCCTGAGGCAGGTTCAGAGCAAGAAACCCAATAGGTTTTTGTTAGGTGCAGGAGGTGGGGTGACTCCAGAGGAAGGGGAAGGCAGTTGAACCCTCGCCTCTATCTCTTTCCAGATCCCTCTGTGGCCTCTCAGCTAAGAGGTGGAGCAGGGGGCCGGCAGTGGGGCACTCCTCTCAGAGGACTGGGGGAGGCAGTGAGGGAGGGCGGAGCCACGCCCCACACTGGGGATGGGGGGCAGGGAGCCATGGCCTCTGCAGGGAGGGCAGCTGGGAAGAGCCCCTCCTCCCACGACCCCCCTCCTACAGGAATACAGGTCTGGGGGCTGCTCACGGGCATTAGATCCTGGTACACCCAGGCAGCCTTTTCCCTCTGGAGAAGGGAGCCTGTGATCCCCCCCCAGTCAGGCAGGGTTTCTGTCTGTCTCCAAGTACAAATGCACACACTCTCTCACACGTGCAACACGTGCCATATACACGTATATATTCCATAGGCCTGGCTGTGGAATGGGGAAAGGAACTCAGACACCATTTTCACTGGACAAGTTTAAAACACAAATGGCTCATTTTTATTTTATCTCAGAAAAAAAGAAAACAACTTTCTCTTCAGACAGAAAGGCCCTTGGACAGGGCCTCTGGCTGGGCAGCTCTGAGCTACCCAGGCACCCTGCACGGTGGGCCCATCCCAACCTCCTCCCCGGAGCCCACAGTCTGGCAGCATTCCATGACACCTCCTGTCCTCGAGCCCAGCTTGGTGGCCCCAGAAGATGCCGCTGGGACAGAGAATCTAAGAAGTGCACGGCAGCTCATGGTAACCAGAGAGGGCTGCCTGGGACTCCCTGGGCTACTGCTGGAGGCAGGCTAGCAGCAGGACTGACATCAGACCCAGCAACCAGGGAAGGAAGATAATTAAAAAAAAAAAAAAAAAAAAAGGTATTCTTCACACTTAACATTTTCTCTTGGAAAAACAAAAGAAAAACGCCACCTCTGGGCACAGCAGCTCCTGAACCCTTGGGAAGCCTGGGGAGGGTGGTCTGTTTGTGTGGTCGAGGGCCTGTTGGAGCCATACTCCCCCACCCCCTTGCCCCAGCCTCAGGGCCAGCCAGTCTGCTCTGCCACAGATCTTCTGCCAAGTCGGGGTGGTGCTTCTAGATGCTTCCAGAGTGGGATACCAGGCCCTGCCCAGCCAAGATGGTCTGGTGCTGTGGCCCTGACCCGAAGCAGGGCCTCCCACCAAGAAACGTCCACTCCCTTGGACTCCAGGCCCTTCCTGCTGGGCCTCATGCTGCTCCAGCCGGGGCTCCCGCCTCTCAGTCCAAAGTGGGAACTGGCCATGAAAAGGGTCTCCAGGCCCATTCACTCTTCTCCCAACGTGACTGGTTTCATCCACCAAAGAGAAAGATCTCCCTCCTGTAGGAAGGGGCAAACTCAGTGGATCGTCAGGACACGCCCGCTCCATCCTGGGCCAGGGGACCCTCAAGGCCGGGGGACTCTGGGCATGCTCCCTTGAGCTCGTGGCTGAGGAGCTCTACATCGGGGAGCCCCATGTCCCCCTGGGCCTCATGGGCACTCCCTCCACTCACCAGCCCCAGGGTGTAGCCGTTGGGCCGCCGCTCGGGCTGGGGGGCGCTGCCATTGGCCCACACCCCAGGAGGATGGCCGTTGAGGCGGAGGCTGATCTGCTCTCCGTCACCACCATGGGCTGCCAAGGCCCGGGCACTAGGGCCACCCGCCTTGAAGGGCTCCCGCCGCCTGAGGATGTGGCTGCGAATGATCTTGCGGAAGGTCTGGCGGAACTCCCGGATGCGGTAGGCATAGATGAAGGGGTTGACAACAGAATTGGTGTGGGAGAGGATGATGGTCAGGTACATGAGCTCAGGTGGGGCGTGTCTGCACTGGGGGCAGAAGAAGGTGAAGCAGTTGATGATGTGCAGAGGCAGCCAGCAGAGGGCGAAGAGCCCCACGATGATGGCCAGTGACTTGGCTGCGTGGACCTCCTTCTGCAACGTGGACCGAGCCCGCTCCCCCGGCAGAGGCTGGCTCTCCATCTGCTTCAGCTGCCGCCGGGCCGCCAAGAAGATCCGCAGGTACACGCCCAGCATGAGCAGCAGGGGCACCAGGACACAGGCAAAGAAGTTGTAGTACACCATGTAGTTCATGGGTACCACGTCCTCGAAGAGACAGGTCACCTGGCCCTCCCCGCAGACCTCTGACTGGTTCTGGCCCGCCTTCGGCTGACCACAGTTGTTCCAGCCCAGCATGGGAGTCAAGCCAATGGCAAACGACAGCACCCAGCAGACCGCAATGATGCCCTTGGCCCTTGTGCCAGTCACCAAGCCATTGTACCTGGGGAAAGGAGACCAGCATCAGAGGTCTGAAAAACCTCAAGGCTAGGTGGGGCCATGAGTCAGAAACCCAGAGGGCCTCCCCATTCCCCACCCACTGGCTAGAAGACCAGGACCACTCACTTCCTGCCTCCTAGCCTCGGTATGGTCCTCTGTGCAGTGCAGGTCCAAGCCCTGCCTTTTCCCACAGGAGCCAACAGGACAGCAGGCTCCCTGGAGAGGAAACCACTGGGCAGACATTTAGATGATCACTAAACAGTATTACAAGTAGTCCTGGGACTCAGTAGTTCAGTTTGCGGGAATTTATAAGTGAGAGAACTTGTCACCTCCATGTTGGGCTTCGTTGATGCTAGAGTAAGTTTCCCCTTAGAATGGGAATGGGTCAGGGGTACAGACTCAGTGGCTGGGGGCAGAACCTGCCCCATCAGACTTGGAGATGATTCGTGTCTCTTGTCCTCCACACTCTTCCTTCCCCACTTGACTTAAGGTCTCCAGAAGCCCCCAAGGAGCGGTGGAGGTCCTGGGCAAAATACCCTCTCTCCTCTCCAAATTCACTCCCAGCCCTCTGGAGAGACACGACTGACTTCAGCATGTCTTAATATTTATACAGTAGTCTTAACGTTCAAGAGCAAAGACCTACCTAAAGTACTGAGGTCCAGAGAGGAAAAAGAATGTGCCTGAAAGCACTGAGGGCTCTAGAGAGCCCGGCTCGGTCCCAGACTCAGGGCGTTGACCTGATCTGCCAGCCAGGAAGTTGACCCCCCAGCCCACAAAAAAGGTGGCTTAAATTTTATTAAAAGAATGGCAGTCTGAAGCACCTGAGTGGCTCAGTCAGTTGGGCCCCTGACTCTTGATTTCGGCTCAGGTCATGATCTCAGGGTCATGAGATCGAGCCCTGCGTCGGCCTCTGCGCTGAGCAGGGAGTCTGCTTGAGATTATCTCTCTCCCTCTGCCCCCAACCCTCCCCCTCATGCACGCCTACACTTGCACACTCTCTCTCTCTCTCTTTAGGAGAGAGAGGGAGAGAATGGGCAATCAAAACATCATCTCCTTGATTGAAGAAGGTGACCTCAGTGATCGCTGAGAGATGGCCATCTGTTTAATGGTTTGATCCTGGCAACACCAGGCTGCCCTCCCCTTTACCTGGTAAACCTCACCCACCCTTCACATATCTTCCCCAAGAAGTTTCCTACCCAGATGCAGACAATCTCTATCTGGGCCCCTGAGGCCAAGGGCCCCTTGGGGGAAGGGTTTGTCTGCAGCCATCTCTGCACTGCCAGCATGGACACAGGGGCACACAGTAGGTGCCCTTGACTTAATTCCAGCATGGGAAGCACCCACAGAAACTCTCTCATCTGGGGATGGCAAACATGGGCCTACAGGGAAGAAGTGTGGGAGGCAGGCGGTCAGGACATCGTGTGTACGAGAGGCAGCTGACACTGCTCTGCCCCGGCCACCCACGCAGAACAGAACGTGCTTCCAGCGCCGCCAGATCTCAGAGGGGCTGAGGAGCTGATCCTCTGGGTAAGATGGCCCGGGGCTTACATTTTGTCAACAAATTCAAATTAAGGGGGAAAAAAGTCTGGTGGCCTCTGACCTCTTATTCAATCCAACTGCCTCATTATATAGATGGGAAAACTAAAGCCTGAGGAGAGGAATGGCCTTGCTGTGGACTTTTCAGGAGCCCAGAGCACCCGGGGCAAAGGTAAGTAAATGTGTCAGTTCTGAATGTATATCAGTTTTGAATCCTGACAGTAACCCGGCAGGGCTCCTCCCAGGAGCCTTCGACCCCATTTAGCAAGGGCCTGGGTGCTTGCAACAGGGCTTGGCGGAAAGAGGGTCATGGACTTGACCATTTCTTTTTTTTTTTTTTATAGATTTTATTTATTTATTTGAGAGAGTGAGAGAGCATAAAGAGGGGAGAAGGTTAGAGGGAGAAGCAGACTTCCCGTGGAGCAGGAAGCCCGATGTGGGACTCGATCCCGGGACTCCGGGATCATGACCTGAGCCGAAGGCAGTTGCTTAACCAACTGAGCCACCCAGGCTCCCGACTTGACCATTTCTACCGAGCCACAGAGAGCCTATGCTGCCCCGTTTCCAATTCTGGAGCCTCAAACACAAAGTCTCAGGCTCCCCCCTCAACCCACTTAATACTTACACAGCATTTGCTGTGTGTCGGGCACCGCTTGTCGTACTCTACAAATTATAATTTATATAGTCTCATTGAACAGGAGGCTATTTTAGTGTTGGTATTTTTCCCGAGAAAAGTGTATCCCTTCCTGAGTCCCAGTGCCGGTGTGCTCCTGGTTCGGCCATGTTCTGTTACTCTGCATCTCTGAGCCTTAGTTTCCTCATTTGTAAAATGGGGCTAAGAATCCAGGGCCTGTGAGCACTGCCCCATGAGGGCAGAATGTAAAATCCGTGGGTGGAGATTGCAGAGAGGTGAAGAACTTTTCAGCCGAGCTGTGCACAGGAGACACGGGCTGCTTCAGGCAAAGGGAGCTTCCTGTCATTTGAGGCAAGCAAGCAGAAGCAAGCAGCTGTGGGATGGTGTAGAGGACCCCGGAGACTACCTGCTTTGGGGATTTCCAAACTGTTCTCCAGTAGCCGACCTGCGATTCCCAGGCAATCACAGAGGTAGGCTGCTGAGGAAGGGAGGCAGCTTAATAGTCACTGAATGAATGAGCTGGTGGGGACCCCAGGGTCCAGCCCAAAGACTTCCAGGACAGTTTGAAAATCCCTGGTCTGTCCAGCTATCTGTTTTTACAGAGAAGGAAACCCAGGAGGGGAAGTCGGGCACTCGATTTTAAAACGAAAGCCCCTTGTGGGGACAGAAACCCATGTTAATAGCGCTCGCCCGCGGCACGCCAAGAATATCTCCGAGAGGATTCCCAATACTGCCTTCCAGGAAGAGAACTGAAGGCAGGGCAGGGGACAAAAGGGATAGTTTTTCACCATATACCCTGTTGTTTCTTTTTGATGTTTTAGTATGTGCAGGTAATTATTTAAACACACACACACACATCAAACAAACACATCAAACAAATTAATTTTGTTATTCAGAATTAAAGTCCTTAGGCTGAGAGCCCTAGACCCAGGCCCCTGGGGAGCTGGAACAGCATTAGGGCCCAAATGGAATAACAGCCAAGCCACAGCCTGGCCCAAGGGCATCCCCTGGGCTGTGTCTATGACGGATGGTAGTCCCATCTTGGCCTCCTGGGCCCTGGACATAGGCTGTCCAGTGTAAGTGGGGCCAAATGCATCCAGCACAACCCTC
This sequence comes from Meles meles, assembly GCF_922984935.1. Lineage (NCBI taxonomy): Eukaryota > Metazoa > Chordata > Mammalia > Carnivora > Mustelidae > Meles > Meles meles. The sequence goes on along the minus strand of NC_060077.1, from coordinate 29,895,881 downwards.
TGCCATTCGGGGGGGCCAGTGGCACCACAGGGAGCAGGTGCCAGGGCACTGCTCGGCACATTTGGGGGTACCTCTGCATCCATGCGTCTTCCAGCTCCCAGGCTGCCCCTTCCCAGGGTCTCCGCATTACCCATGTTGGGGGCTTCCTCTGTGATCCCAGAATACCACCCACAGCTCCAGGTGGGGCTTCGTGTGCATTTTCCCCACACTGACAGAAGGTGGGGGCTTTCCGAAATTGTCCAAAGAGGTCAGTGATCTAAGAAATGAAGAGCCATGGGTGAAACCCAAACTCCTTCCGGGGCAGAGGCAGGCCTGAACCAGCCTCATACCCTCCCTGCCCTCCTGTTCTTCTGTCTGTCACCTCTCCTTGGCCCAGAGCCCATGTATTCCTTCCTTCCTTGGGGCCTTTGTCTAGGCTTGGCCCACTCCTGTTACACTGGCCCCCACACATACCCATCCTGTAAGACCTGTCTGGCATCACCTCCTCCAGGGAGCCCTCTCTTCCAATCCTGCCCTCCTTAGAAGCCAGGTACTTGGTTTTTGTCTCCATGGGGCGATTCACCACATACATCTCAGGTCTTTGCACCAACGGCTGCTCCATATGTGGCCTATTTTCCAAGGAGAGTGAGTGTTTGTCAGGGGCTAATGTGAGAGGCAGGACACAAGGGGTACAAAAGTAACAAAGTCTCTCTCCCTAGGCTTTCTGTCCTTTGGGGATACTGAGAGCGCCATCTCTGCCTCTGGCCAGGTTGCTTCTCACTGGCTTCTTGACTAAGCCCTGCCATAGCCACCAGAGTCCCTGCACTTGGGAAGAAGCACAGATTTTTCTGAAACTAAATTTTTTTTTTTTAAGAAAGGGGCACCTTTCTGAGAGAGGGGCACCTGGGTGCATCAGTTGGTTAAGGGTCTGACTTTAGCTCACGTCATGATCTTGGGGTCCTGGGACTGAGCCCCACGTCAGGCTCCCTGCTCAGCCGGGAGTCTGCTTCTCCCTCTGTCCCTCCCTTTACCACCCCTCCCCGCCCCGTTGTGTGCTCTCTCTCAAATAAATAAATAAAAAGTCTAAAAAAAGAGAGGGAGAGAAAGGAAAGCAAGGAAAGGAAAGGAAGGAAGGAAGGAAGAAGGGAAGGGAAGGAAGAGAAAGAAGGAAAGAGAAAGAGAGAGAGAGAAATGAGGGGTGAGTGACATGGGCCTGGGGCTAGATGTCCAGGGCAGCAGTCAGGGGATGGGCTCCTGAGAGCTGCCAAAGGCACCTGCTGAGCGGAGCAGAGGAGGGGAGATTTCCCACTAGCGGGGGATGAGGGAGAGGCAGGAGCTCCAGGTTCTCATTTGCCTTCACTTTGTTCCCCCTTTGCCCCTTCATGCACCTCACCCTCCCCGCCCCAGGGCCCTTGAGGAATAAGAAAGCAGAGAGACCCAAGGGAGCCTGGAACTTCAGGAAGGGCCCCAGAGCCGCCCCCCAACCCTGAGTCAGCAGACACTGGCCTCTCCATGAGTAACACAAGGGTCATAACATCCGCCCTGGCCCTGATGCCAGGCTGTGAGGATCAAAGGAGAAACTGCGCTAACATCCTCTGGCAACGGGAGGGGATGAGCTGCAGCAGAATCGTCATCCCTAAAACTCCCCGTCCAAGACATCCAGGCTGACCCTTCCAAAGCTTTATCAAGCGTTGCTCAAACAGCCAGGATCTGGGTGGAACTGGGTCCCACTCTGTGAGACTGTGAGAACTGGGGCTGCACATGGGGAGGGGCAGGTCCAGGCTCCATTCAGGGACCCAGCTCTGAAACTCCAGGCACTCAGCCAGGAGCCGATTCCCTATCTGCTCCATCCCACCGAACCTCCCTCCTCCTGGCCCCATCCCCCAATCCGCTCACTGGATCCTTACAATACCTTTGTGAGCTCAGAAGGACAGAGAGGCCTGTCCCCTTCTACAGATGAGGAAATGGGCCCAGAGAGTGACAGCTGACTTTTTATGGTCACACAGCATGTCCCATACTCCTACATCGGGATTCATTCTCTTGACTTTCCGAATACAGAGAGAGAAGCAAAAGAAGCCGAGACCCTTTCATTGAGCCCCGATCTCTTAAAGGCTGTTGCCCTTTAAATTGGGGAAGGAGGGGTACCTGGGTGGCTCAGTGAGTTAAGCCGCTGCTTTTGGCTCAGGTCATGATCTCAGGGTCCTGGGATCGAGTTCCGCATCAGGCTCTCTGCTCAGTGGGGGGCCTGCTTCCCTCTCTCTCTCTCCCTGCCTCTCAGCCTACTTGTGATCTCTTTCTGTCAAATAAATAAAAATTTTTAAAAAATTCTTTAAAAAAAAATAAATTGGGGAAGGAAGTGAAAGCGAGGTCTCTCCTTCCCTACTGAGTGTTCCCAACAGGGCTGGCCCAGACCCTGCTTAGCCTGGCTCCTAAAGCAGACACCAAATTCTCTGCTCTCTAGTCTACCTGGGATCCTATGTTCTGACCTGTCCCTCAGTGAGCCTGGACCCTGGAACCTGCATGACCAGGCCAGTCCTCTATGGCTGGCCAGAGTCTCCTCTTCAACAAGGGTCATAAGCTCTCCTGAGACTAGAGCACCCTACAGGGCCACATAGGGCCCAGGCTCCTCCCTTCCTTCGAGCAGCACGGGGAGGGTGCCTGCTTCCCTCTTCCAGCCCACGTAACAGTAGTGGCCAGGTGCAGGTCTGGAAGCCCAGGGCCACCCTGTCACCCTGTTCCCCTAAGACTGAGCTGCAGTGGGTGACAGGCCACAGCTCTTCCCAGGCCCAGACCCAGGCCCAACTGTGCTGCCAACTCGTTGTGTGGCCCTGAGGGCTGGCTCCCTTCTCTGAGTCTCATTTCTCGATCCAGAAGTTGAGAAGAAATGACCTCTAAGGGCCCCCTTGGGTTTGACACTCTGGCCTACTCCATAGGAAGGCACCTGACCTGTCTGGAAGAATTCACCACAAGGCCAGGTACCTGGGTCCTTTGAGAACCCCCTCAGCATCTGCAGCCACTAGGCTGTGGAACCCAGCTCCCAGATGCAGGGTCAAGGAAGTGGGGCTGGAGAAACCCCCACCCCCATCCTAACCCCTACCCTGGGGGAGGGAGGTACTTCCTAGCTTCCCTCAGGGACAGCTAGGTGGAGGCCTCATTAAATGAGCTCTTGGCCTCAGGGAAAGTCTTCATTTACACAATCCAGAGCTGAAGTCACTTCACAAAAGATTCACCATGAAAATCCCCTTCACTAGCTGAGCACAGAGGCTCTCTCCAAGACCATGAGTACTTGCTGACCTGAGGAGCACAAAATTTGCATATCGGTCCAAGTGACTCACTGTGGCATTCAGCCAAGTCACTTCCCCTCTCTGGGTCATTTTCCTAATGTGCAAACGGTGCGACTGGCCCAGAGGAGCTGGAGGCGGGCCTGCGGGCAGGCTTCTAGCTCCGAGGGCCTCTGGTTTCCCGTAGTGCCCCGCCCCAGCCCAGCATCACGCTGTGTGAGAAAATGGCCCAGATGCACCGCCCAGGCCCGGGCCGCATCTGCCAGCGGCCAAAGCAGCAGCCTCAGCCACACAGCCTGGGAAGACCAGGGAGGGCCAGGTGACTCGGGCCCACAGGGGTCCCCTGGATTGGCGCGCTCCCCGGCCATGTGCCGAGCCCTGGGCAGCCTCAGCCTGGGCCGCGTGGAGCTGTCCTCAGCTCCACAAGCAGACATCAAAGACCAAAACGTGAGCCCAGGTTCACCCTGACCCTGGATGGGCACAGAGCAGACCTCGGCACAGATGTGAACCCCAGCATGAGGCATGTCGAGGAAGGGATGAGGGGATCTCCAACCCACTGGCCCCGGCCCCCAGCTCACCGGAGTGGGATGCGGATGGCGATGTAGCGGTCAATGGCGATGGCCAGGAGGCTGAAGATGGAGCTCTGCGTGAGGACCAGGACAAAGCAGGCGAAGAAGAGGCAGCTGTGGCAGGCAGCGCAGAACCCCATGCTGATGGTGATGGCGAAGGGGATGGCGAGGACTCCCACAGCAATGTCGGCGGCCGCCAGGGACACCACAAAGTAGTTGGTGACATTCTGCAGGTTGCTGTTCAGCCACACGGCCCAGCACACCAGCACGTTGCCCAGGATGGCCAGCACGGCGATGGCCAGCTCCACCGTGATGTACACCCAGGAGCCCATGGTGGGCATGGCCGCAGACGGGCAGGGTCAGCAAGGACGCGGGCCAGGCCAGCTCACGGTCCATATCTGCAGTGCAGCTGGCCCTGCCCAGGCCCCTGAGCCCCTTCTTCACAGGAGCCAAGAGCGTCCCTGCCTGGGAGGGGAAAACCCCCAAGGGCTTTTTCACAGCCAACTCTGATTCTCCAGAAACCAGGCCCTTTTCAGGGGCTCTGGCAGCATCCTGGCTCAGCTCGGCTTCGCGGTCCCCAAGACACCTGCTGAAGGAGAAGCCTTGTGAGGAGCTGGACCCCAGGCAGAGAGGGCAACGCTGAAGATTCCCGGGGGCAGCCATCAGTGCCACTCACCAAAGCCCTCCCCGCAGGCCAGGCATCAGCCGAGAACAACCCACTGTGCCCGGACGCTGGGCTGGGGATCAGCCTTGGCCCTTGTGTTTTCTCAGCAAGACAGGAATCTGTCTTAACATAAGTTAAGTCACTTGTGTTGCCCCCCATGCTCAGCTTCCCAACACTTTAGGGACAGCCCTGCCAGTCTCCTGGGTCCCTGAGTTCACTGCCACCCCCAGGACCCTTCCAGAAAGCCCCCCTCACTCCTCAGCTCTCCCAGGCCCACCCACCTTCTCTCTCGGCCAGCTTCAGTCTTCTCTGTCCCCTAAGAGCTCTCCCTGGGAAACACCAGTACCTACCTAGGCCGCTGGGTTAAGGAGAGGCCCAGAGATACCTAGAGCTCTGATCTGGAAGGACCTGGGTGGCCCGTCTTGGTTCTGTGTCCTGCTGCCGGCAGGTGAGCGCCCATGCCCTCGCTGGTGATGCCATACAGTGTGGAGGAGCAAGCACAAAGGCAGCCCGCCCCTCAGCAGCCCCTGCTGGCTGCCTGCACGTCTGGGCGGGGAGCGCCCTCCTCTCTTTCTACCCCTCCTTCCTCCCCTCCCTCCTCCCACGCCCACTCCCCAACCTGCTCCTCTGACTGGCTAATGCCAGGGTAGACTTAGTGTCGTGCTGGGCAGAAAGCAGGGGGCTCAGCCAGGACTTGCTGGAGAACTGCAGGCAAGGATGGTTTTTTCCTTTTCTAGGCCTCAGTTTCTTCATTGATACCATGAGGAGACTGGACCCCAGAGAGCCTCTGGGGACCATGGCGGCACTCACTCAAGATTCCATGAGAAAGAAAAAAGTAGACCTGAAAGAGCTCCCCCAGAGTCAAATGTCAGAGAGGTGTAAGGAATTAAACCCTGCAGAAGCACAGGCAGAATTCAAGGTCTTGGGCTCCCCTAGCCCAAACCCCCAGGGTTCCCTTGAGCTTGTGAAATGGTCTCCATCTCCCCCTATCAGCCTGGGGGCCTCTCCCCACTGCCTTTGCCCCCACCTGTCACACTCACAGGTGCTGCCTCGTGGAGTCCCCTCGTGCCAAATCCACCCCCTCCTCCAGTCCCGGGCCCTCCCGGGACCCCAGGTGCACGCAGGAAGCAGCTCCTGCCTACATGGGGACAAGAGGCTGGAAGCTGCCTTTCTGCCGCCCACATGTGGACTCGAGAAAGTGTGTCCTCCTTCACTCCTCACAAGGGATAGAGCAGGCCTGGGAACCTTGGGAGAAGGTGACTCATGGTCCCTTGCCATGTTCCCAGGGCCAGGCTCCCCCCACCCCATCCAGGAGGTGACAGGGGGCTGCAACAGAGAAACACAAGTCTCCTAACTCCAGTGTGCCTCAGGCGGCCCGGACTGCACCTGAGGGCTGTTCCCTGCGCCCACTGGGAGGCTCGAACAGAACACCCAATCCCAGGAAACAGGACAGAGAAGAGGAGGCGAAGTCCCTGAAGAGTGGGGGGTTCCTGCACCCTGCGGCAGACCCAGTGGGCTTCCCCCAGGCCCGGCGGGGCCCACTACCAAGGGAGCCGGAATGAATCCCAAGTGCCCACTGGATGCGGGGTATTTGCCAGCCAGCTGCCCACGAAGCATGTCAGTGGCAGACGACGATGAGACCAAGTCTCCTGGTACTATCCCTGGTCCCAGAGTGTCCCTGGCCTACAGCCCAAAGCAGCACTCACCAGGGAACCCCCAACTGCAGAAGCTGGGTGTCCAGGGTCCAATTTTTATTCGGCGAAGGGAAGTGACAGACCCAAGACTGCCTGTCACCCAGGGGCCTCCCAGGCCCAGCAGCAGAGGCAGCAGGCCACGGTCCAGTGGGGTCTGGCCAGGCCCAGTAAGCCTCAGGGACCCTGCCCCCTGCTGCCAGTAAGCTGTCTGCCCTATCCCCTCTTCACCGTCACCCACCACCCTCCTTACCCGGACTTTGGCCTCTCCATGGGACTTGGCATCAAGAGGCGCCGCAGCGTCTGCCAATCAGACCAGCCCAGGTTAGTAGCCTGACTTGGCCCCAGATCACTGTCCAGATTCCGAGGGTCCTTCCTGGGGGAGGATGAGGCAGAAGCCCTGGTAGTCCACTTGACCCAAATACATATCACATTTCTGCGGCGATGAAGCCGGGCGGCCCTACCCCACTGCCCAGAGCGCTGCTGGTGGGGTCACACTACCAGCACCTGTCCTGGAGGCCAGGCTGACTCCACGAGCCAGGATGCCTGGACTGGCAAGGCCTTCAAGGGGCCTAACCCGGCCCTGTGTTTGGTGAGGCTCTCCTGGCAGCCCCGAGTACCTGCCTGCATACCCCCAGTCCTCAGGGCCTCCCTACCACCTTCTGTGCTATGGGCTCCCATGGTCACCAGCACCTAGTGACACTCTTCCTGACAACACTGAAGTCACCGTACCTGCGGTGCCTCCCACTCTCACTGGAAGCAGTGGGTCCTCCTGGTCAGCTCCTCCCGCCCATATCAGTCCTGCAAGGACCTAATGCCCCTGACAGCTGGGTCCTGAAAAGCTGCCTCTTTGCACATCCGGCTCCCCGTCTGCCCTTCCTACAGCATTCCTGCGGGCTCTTCCCGCTGCTGCCGGCACAGCCTGGGGTAAGACTGGCCTGGCCCCACAGGCAGCCTGGGCATCTGTCAAACCAGAGTGCCAGCCCCAAGCCGACAACATCCGTGCAACCCGAGGCACCAGGGGACAGACAGGGCAGGAAGAGGGCTGAGCAGCCTCCTACTGGAGCTCTTCTGCGGGAAGGTTGGGAGCTTCCCAGCCATGGATGGGCAAATCAGCCCAGGGGGTGGGGGCACACTGACTTGCGCCCTTTGTCAGACTTTCGTGGTGTAAATGCTCCCAGTGGAGCCAATGTCAAGCTACTAATGTGTCATTGACAAGAAATGTGAAGTAGCACACACAGCTCCAGAGAGCCTGCGTCACTCAGCTCCGGCCACCACTGAGCCACCAAACCCTGCACTCTCCCTGGATGCCAGGACTCTACTCCAGAACTTCTTAGCATGGGCGGCCTGCTTGGGAGCTCACAATATGAGAGCACGGTGACAAGGGAGTCATCTGTTCTCACTGGCCCCATGAGCTCCATTTTACAGATGAGGAAGCGAAGTCCCAAAGAGGTTAACGACCTCTCCCTGCCTTTCCAAGAGCATGAAAGGGGGGAATAGAGCTGAGGGAAATGCTCATGGAAAACACAGCAGCAGGAAGATTTTCTGGGGCCTCCTGGCCCCTCTCTGCTTCCCTCCCTTCAGGGGCCTCCTAGAGCGACAGGAAGGTCTGAGGCCCAAGGGGAGAGGGACAGGGGTGGAGCCAGGATCTGGCAATTTCCTATCCCTCTCTGTCGGCTCTATCTAATTAATTGAGTCATCTGTTGCTAGCCAGGAAAGGAAATTAAATGTTAATAATGTAATATTTCCCCCTGATTATCCCTTACTGGGGACAGGGCACAGGGCAGAAGCTGCCCCATCAAAATTAGAGACACGTGCACGATAAGCCTTGAGAGGACAACCCCGCAGGATTCCCCCCGGTTAGATCAGAACTGTTACTTCTTCCAGTCTTCCTCCTCACCCCCACCGACCTGGCCACTTTAATTAAAACTCCATTTAATCAAAACCCACAGACTTCCTGGCCCACTTCTGGCTCCTTGTAAGTCACACTAGCAAGGCTTTCTGTACACATGCGCAGATGGCGTCTGTGTCCCCAGAGTCTGCTGGACGGAGGTGCCTGCTAGCTTCCAGGCAGGACCCCATACCTTTGTACCTGGGTGCGGCACAGCGCAACAGACCAGGCCCAGTGTCGGGACTCGGATCCGGCATAACCATGCTCGGCGCAGTCCTGGGCTCCGGAATCCTGGCCTGAGACTCTTGCATCACTTTCTCACAGCAAACGTTACACCAGTGCCTACTCTGTGCCAAGCAGCATCCAGCTGCTGGATCACAGGGAGCTCTGTGCCTCATGCTGCTGAGCCTGCCCCAGAAGGGTCCTGAGCCTCTAGAAGAGGGCCTTGAAGGAGGAACTGTCCCAGGAGACTGCTGAGAGCCAGCTGCTCCCCAAGTGTGCGGTCACTCCCCGTCTCCAGGGCCTCAGGTCCCACTTATGATGAGCCTGCCAACCGCAATTGCAAAGCACAGGAGAAAAACTCAAGCTAAGAAAGCCAACAGCACCCAAACTACGGAGATTCATTCATTCGGGAAGACATGAAGGTAATAATCTCATAATGCTTTTCAAAGACATTTAGGATCTTTAAATAGACGAGAAAAGGAATAGCATCCACAAGCAAGAACAAAAACGTACGACTCGACGGGCAGAGATGAAACAAGAACAGATGAACACGAACAAGAAATAATAAAAAATCCCTGCAATGAAAAATAAAGGGCCTGAGGCAGAACATAATCCACGTGATGCACTTCGGGCGTGCACACAGTTGCAGATGACCGGGGATCTGAGGGGTGATGATCAGCACTGAGGAATGAGCACAGCAACTTCACAAAGACACAAAGCCCAGGAGGAGATCCAGCTGATCCAGCTGAGAGACCCTGAAGGCAGACAAGAAGTAGCAACACCTGTCTCATGGGAGCTCCATCAGCGTGGAGAGGGCAACAAGCAAAGAAGAAACAGCCGGACAGGCAGCTCGGCTCCGCCTCTCAACCCCAAGCCCACAGCTGGCTCTGCCATGACTGGTCTTTGGAGTGGCCCGGGGCGTGGGCACAAGCCTCCTAGAACCCCAGGGGCCCTGGGGCCTACCAAGGCCCTCTCCAAACGCATCAACGGGAGTGGGGCCAGTGTCTCCAGGGTTGCCTGGAGGTGAGCTACCACAGAGCACTGGGGCCCCTTCCTTCCCTCCTTCCCTCCCTGCAGGACAACCTCAGGACCATGGCACAGGCTGGGCCCAAAGCACCAAGCAGGCATCCAGTGGTCCCCCTCCCCCACTGCCCCTCCGGAGGCTGCTGCTCTCAGCCCCAGGGGCAGGATGTGGGCAGGAACTGGTGGCGTGGAGAGCTAGCTCCCTGTACTGAATCTGGCCTTTAGAGTAGCCGCCGCATCCTCAGCTCCTGGGGCCCCAGGCCCAGCCCCAGCTCCTTTCTCCCCACGGAGGGCCCAGAGTCCCCCCCCCCCAGTCCCCACACATCCAGGCCAGATACCGGGAGAGTCTGCAGCCTCCCAGCCTGAGGCGTCCATTCACCCCCCCCACTGGCCACCTCTCTGACAGCCCCCCTCCAAGAAGTCACCCCCCACACAAGGTGCTGGGTGCCCATTCTGTGGCCACAGGAGCTCAGGTGTGCTCCCACTCCTGCTCCATCCCACACTCCCTGAGATCCCAAGCAAGAGTCTTCCCCTTTGTACTGAGGGTCCTGTGAGACGGCACCCACACCTCCCTCAAATGAGCCCTCTGATGGTGGGACGACAGGGACTATGACGCCTGAAGAGGACACGGGGGGGGGGGGGGGCTAGATGGCCCTAGTGGGCCCGGATGGGGCCCTGGCAGAAGTGTGGTCTGTTGGAGGGCAGGAGCTCCTTAGAGGGAGGACCCACCAAGGATAGGAGGGAGGCAGGCCCACTTTCTGGGGTCCCTGGGACGAAGGTGTGCTGACATAGCCTTGGGGGCTGAAGGGAGAGGGTGAGAGCATCAGCCAGCAAAAGCAGCACGGCCTGTGGGTTGCACCGGATGCCACGCAGCTCCGCCACTGTTCCTTGTTAACTCAGTGGGCCCCTGTACCTGGTTCCCAGTTTGCAAAGGCCATTAAGGGCCAGAGATGAACGCCTCTGTAGTGGGTGGGGAGACAGAGACCACCAGCCCACACACCAGGAGGGGCATCAGAGTGACGCTGCCTGCCTCTCCCTGGCGCATGAAGGCCCTGTCCAGAAGGTGAGCACTGGGGGCCTCCTCCCTGCATCCCAGTTGCAGGCTCCTGACCATTTCTCACTTCCCTCCCCCCATCTGGGCCCAGCACAGACCTCCAGGGTACGACCCGCAGGCACCGCACCCCAACCATTGCCTCCAGCCTCCAGACCATGTAACCCCTCCCTTCCGTGACTGCTAATGCTTCTTGGGCCCAGACCCTTTCCCTAGGGGTTGGGACTTGTTCCTTTCGCCAGCTCAGCACCTGACTCCGGGTGTCTGTCTCCTCCACAGCCCCCGAGACACACTCCGAAAACCCCTTCTCAGCATACTTCATGCCATGACCATCCCTCTGGTCATCCTCCCCTTAGCTGCCTTGGTCACATCCTTCAGCACCTGGTCTGAGCTGCGGCAAACAAGACAACCGCCATGGGATGGCTGGGCTGGCTGTTCCCGCTCATCCGGGTAGGGTAGCTCAGGAATGAAGCAGGTTAAACGTTGCAGGCTGTGAAGCCCTGCAGCCAACTCCAGTCCACATGTCCCTCTGCCAACAGAGATGCCCTGTGCTGTCCGCCCATGCTGCAAGGCCAACAGCCTCCCTCTGGGGTTCCCCAGCTCAAGCACAGACCCCAACCTGTCCTCTGGTCTGACCTTCTCCTTTCAGGTCCATCTCTCATTTACTCTCCATCACAACCCTGCATAGAGAGCATTGGTCGTTCTGTCATGCTCGTTTTTACGAGTAAGGCAGCAAGTGCTCCAAGGAGGTGAGACCAGAACCCAGGTTTGGGCATCGAAATCTGCCGTCCATTGGGTTGCCCTTGAAGCCAGCCCTTGCTCTCTTGGGCTGTGGGTTCCTAGGGGCAGAACCTCACAGACCAACATGAGGGAGGGCAACAAGCAAGCCCTCAAAGGTTGGCCAGGAATGACCTGGCCCAAAGCCTCTCTCACCTGACATCCATATCTGGGCGGCCCTCAGCTTCTCTGAGATTCTGAACAGGGAAGCAGGCTGAGCCCAGAACCTGATCTACATGGACAGGATTAGGATAGAGGGGCAGTGACTGGAGTGACACTAGAACCTGGGAAAGCCAGGAAGACTCTAAACGGAAAGGACAGAGCAAGGACGTGTTGACACCACTACCTGTGGACAAGCCTCAGTGCGGAGCTCCGGTCACGGACCTGCTGAGACCCGAGATGGAGAGCTGGCCCCCAGAGCCTTCCAGCCCAGCCAGTGCCTCCAGGAGCAGCCACGGCAGGACTAAAGAGGGAGCCCCTGACCCCACAATATCCTCCCTGGGCCACTGTGCTCCAAAAAGCTCCCCATCTTGGTCCCCACAGTGGGGACAAGCAGGGCAACCACAGTGGGGCATGGAGGTAACAGAGAGTGTCCTGGAGGGTGCAGAGGCTGGCTGGAGAGCAGAGGCCAAAGGGAGGGCAGCCTGAGTTCTGAGCCAGAGGTGAGCACAGGCCCTGTGGGTGGACACCGGCCTGGGAGCTCCCCCACAATGGTGAGGGACAGTTGGACAAAGGGGCACCCTAACGGAACCCCAGGAGCCAACCACAACTCCAGACCTACGGAATGGGGAATGGGGAATAGGGAGACCTGCTCTCCAGCTTCTCCTTCTCTTTCCCTCCGCCTCTGCCTTGGCCTCCACCATCCTCCCATTTTACAGTCTGTAAACTTAAATTCTAAAGCAGAAGGGCAGTCCGGGGGAACGCAGAGATCTCTGCTCCGCGGGCCCGCGGCCCCCTCCTTGATCCTTTAGGCCGTCCTGCGCCAAATCCCTCGAGGGCCGCCACCATTCCCGCCATTCCTACACCTCAGCTCCGGGCAGACCGGCAGACGGCCAGGTCCACTCCGAGGCGCGCAGCCACCCTGCCCGGCCTCCGGACTCCCTTGGGTCCCCTAAGTCCGGGTGTCGCCACCACTGTCCCCGGAACGCTCCCGCCTCGGCCCAGTGTTCCAGACTCCCCTTCTCGCCGCGCCCGGGCGTTCGGGATGCCGGGCAGCTGCCCTCGCCGTTCCTCCCCGGGAATGCGGTCCCCGCCCCGGGCTGCTCCACCTGCGGAAGCCCTCTCTCGCCCCCGGGGGTCCGATCCGCCTTCTCTCTGGCCGCACCTCTGCGCCCCCAGCCCACCCCCGCCGGGCGCGTCCGTAAGGTTCGCCGAGTGTCCTGGGGCCGGCCCGTGGCGCCTAGACGGACCGACGGACGTCCCCGCACGTCACCTGCGGGTCCAGACTCCTGCCCCCCAACCCCCGCCGCCGGGGCCGTCGGGCTCTAGCGTCCCCACCCCTCCACGCCGACCCGTGCGCACCTTCCGGTCCAGTCTGGGGCGGCCGGGAGGGTCCGCACACCGCCCCCCGACCGGGCTTAGGACGTGCGTCCGCGCCTGAGCCGCCCCTGCACCCGCCATTGCGGTCTCCGCCTCGGGGCAGAGCTCGGACCCCAGCCCTGTGAACTCGCTCTGGGGTGGCGGGAAGAGAGGGTCGGGGCGGCGGGGTGCCCTGAAGGGAGGGGTCCCGCGCCACCCGGCCCACCCAGCCCCTCAGCCTCCGACGGCCCCATGCCGTCCGGCCGCCCGCCAAGGACCCTCGGGACCCCGGACCGGAGACCCCGGCTGACCTGCAGCTCGCGCGCCGGCTCCCGCTGTCTCCCGCGGCGGCTCGGGCTCAGGCTCCAGCCGTGTCGCTCATGGGCGCCCCCTGCAGGCGGCTTCGAGACTTGCACTGTCCCCGCCCCGCCCCGCCGCGCTGGGAAACCGAGGTCCTGAGTTCCCCCCGGGGACTGGAGGAGCTGGCTTGAGAACCTGGGGGATGCCCGCAGTAGGACGAGGCCACGACGGGCTGGACCGCGCCACATCCCTGCCCGCGTCCCCCAGCGTGTTCTTCCTGGCTCGCTTCCGTCTGGCCATCTCCGGCGCCACACCCCCCTCGCCTTCTATGAGTGTCCTGGCCGGTTCTCCTCCCCGCCCAGTGAAGCCGCCTGGCCCTTGGCCCGCACTCCCTTTCCTCCAAGAAGACTGAAGGGCTTCCCCTGCTGCTCTGGTCCTCACGGAGCTCTGCTATATCCCTTATCATTGTAGCTGAGTTGGGGTGGTGCCTGCCTTTGTCATCCCTCCCCAGTGTCCAGCTGTGATCTGGGAAGTGCCCAGTGCCAGCTCCTCCTCAAGTCTTTCCATGGCTGCACTGTTTCTGAAGGATAAAGCCCAGCCTCCTTCCCTTGGCATTCAAGGCTTTCAGCCCTGAGGTCCTGCCTGGTCTCTGGCATTGCCCTCCTTTCCTGAGCCTTACCCTAGGTTGGGGGTGGGGGGGTCACCTGAGCTCCAAGGATGTCTGTAGGAAGCCCACCCGGTTTCCAGTGGCCCCTCTAACTGTCCCAGCACAGACTCAGGGCCAGGGCTTTCTTACAGACTCTGGGGCCCAGCTGGGACCTGCCCCTACCTCCACTTCTCTGAGCAAAATGAAGAGGAGTTGTCTTCTGCGCCACACACTGACCTGGAACCTTAAGACTCTTGGGCTGGGACTCCATTCCCCTGTCACCCCCAGGCCCATGTTTTAGAGACTTCAAATTGGGAATGACCTCACAATGGCCCCAGTCCAGCCATACAAGGGGACCCACCTTCTACCCTTACATCAAGAAAGTCTTGAATGCCTAGCCCAATTCTGTGCACAGCCAGATGAACTGTACCAGACAGCCAGAGACCAGGGCACTGGTGACCAAGGACTCATGGGAACCCCTGCATTCTTGAACTTCTGGGGGTCAGCAGGGTCATGGTGAAAAGCCCAGGAGAGGGGTTTGTGCAGGACCAGACCGGACCCTAGAGCTGAGGCCCCCTACAGGAGCTCGATGTCTCCCACAGGGAGAGAATGCCAGCAGGGACTCTAGGCTCAGCTCGGGAACTAGAGTCTGAAGCTGTGCCCATCGATTGCCTGGATTCAGCCAGCCTCCATTGCCTGGCAGCCTCCTCCAGCCCTTTCCTGAGCCGGAGCTCCCATCCCCATTCCGCCAGCTCAGGTCCCAGGGTTCCTGTTTTCCTTAATATCCAGTGTTAGGATAGGCCATGGGGAATGGAAGAGGGTGGGCTGGTAGGGGTCAGGACCGCAACCCAGCTCCAGGTGTTGGTGAGGCATATACGAGATATTTTTCAAGTGGGGAACTGTCCCTGGATGCCTTTCCAACCTCCAGCCTGGCCTTTGTCCCCTTGGTACCCTGTCCCCCAGTCTAGGCCTTTGTAGCCTCCAACCCTCGTTCCACTCACGTCCTGTGAGGGGTAACAGGGGACCAAAGGAAGGAGCTCCCCCACCAGGCAGGAACACTGCCCCTGGGGCTGCACGGGTGCTGTGTTTTTCCCTCAGGCGTGAGGTTCCCACTGCCTCACCTGTAAAATGGAACTGTTTTGTTTCACCTCCCGAGACAGTCAGGCTATGAGGTACCAGCTGGGGGCTCTGCCTGGCCAGATGGCCCACCCCCACACCCTTGGCTTCCCACCCTTGCTTCTGTGCCATCTCACGAGATGAGCTACTCCTGCAGTGGAGATAAAACCCTCCTGCCCACACCAGTTTGTCCTCGCTCAACAAACACTCAGGAACAGCTTGTCTTGAGAGTCACCTGGGGCCTAGGAGGGACTATGGAGTCTCGTGGGGCAGAGACCAACACTCAGACAACCTGGGGCAGGGCTCACTCTTGCCCCTTTAGCCCCCAGCATGGGTCCCAGCCATTTCCATTCTGGGGCCCAGTACCTTTCTCACCAGACCTGGCCATGCACGCACCTGTCTCCACGCCAGACAGGCTCCACACCCAGGGACTGAAGGCTTCCCTTCTACAGTTGGTCCTCAGGGCCAGAGTGCCAAAGCTCTCAGAGCTCACCCCTGGGGCCCACTTGGCAGCCGCCAGCTCCTCGGCATGGGTGTCCCAGGCCTGGGGTAGGCGTGTCCTCAGGCCAGAGGTGGTAAGGCAAGGGTTTGGGTCCACCCCAGAGCCAGCTCCTCAGGGCCCCTGGGACCTGCCCAAGCTGGGAGCACCACCAGGCCCCAGCCTTGTCCTAGAGCAGTCCTTCCCCAGCCAGTTAGAGGCAGAAGGAGCTGCTCCAATGGTCCTGTGTCATCTGTCATGTGCCTCTGTCCAGGTCTCCCGCGAAGCCACTGCCTGGACAGCACACACCTGGGACTGGCCAGTTCAGCTGACAGGAAGCAGGCATGGGGGAGGGCTGTTTGCAAACCCTGCTTCCCCCACTGAGCGGACGTGCTCATGGTTAACCCACATCTCCCGGCCTTCCCACACTAGAGGCCCCCCCAACACTGCGCTCTTGGGGCCCCCACTGTGTTGGCCTTGCTGCCCTCTTACCGGTGCGGTGCCCTCCTCAGCCTGGAGAACACTTCTCAGGTGTCTCGGCTGTAGGGGAGGCCCCTGTGCCTGCCCAAGGGAGCTCCGGAGGGAGGGCGGGGGCCACAGGCCTACTGATCCTCAGGCACGGGGATGTCCCTGGCAGATCCCACCGTCTATCTCTGGGCCTTGGTGTCCCTGCCCAGCCCCAGGTCAGGCTTTGAAGGCAACAGGTGCCCGCCCTTCCTTCTGTCCAAGCCCAGGGTCCTCAGGGGGTCCAGCTGGGCTTGCTCTTGCTCCTGATTTCTGGTCTCAGACAGCCCCACCCCCACTCCCCTGCTGGCTTTGTTGCTGTCCAGGATGCACCTGGTGGCCTCTGGACCCCGATTGTTTGCACTGGGGCCAGCTGGGCCACATTAGGGGGAATGCAGTGCCAGACCCAGGACAAAGCACCCGGTGGGTGCTGGGGCCAGCGTCCCTGCGAACCAACCAGGCCACCCTGAGGTACTCACCAACTTCTCCTTCAAATGGGAGGGGCACTGCATACTTCCTGGGACTCTGGAATTGAGGAAGTGGGAGACCTCACAGGGCTCCTGTCTATGCTTAGACTAAAGCAGGCTCCAAGACAACGGAATCACGCCAGAGGAAGCTCCCCAAACCATCTGTAGGTCTGGGAGCCACAAGAGCAGTGCCCTGATCCTCCCGCCCTGTGCCCAAAAAGATGCTCCAGCCTACCTCGGCTTCTGGGTGTCAGATAGTAACCCCACTAGGAGCTCTGTGCCTCTGAGCTGATCAGGACTCACCCATGTAGATGTGGAAACTGAGGTCCGATAGGACCGGGACCTCATCCTGGGCTACAGGGTGGACAGGGACCACGTGCATGCCGGAGCTTGTCACTCACCACCCTAACAATGGCTCTAAGCCAGGAGCCCAGGCACTGGCATGCAGCAGCTCCCAGAACATCAAACCAGTTGCCTTCTCCCCACCCTCCCTACACCCTTATCCCCATGCCCTACTAGGAACTTCCCTACCCCACTTCAAGAAGAGCAGGGTGTTTGGTATAGGGATCAGGAGGGGCCTCTTTCTGGGGGATCATCATATTGCAGAGGTGGGAAGAACCCTGGCCTGTCGCCAAGTTGGTGCCAGACCTGGGGATGGGGGGAACCCAGGTATCCCAGCTCCCACTTGGTCCAACCTGCTTCCTGCCCACTGCGTCCCGGTGACATGCCTGTCCTGTGCTCCTCCCCAGCCCTCCTCCTAGGACTGTGATCCCTTTCTTTTTTTTTTTTTTAATATTTTATTTATTTGACAGAGAAATCACAACTAGGCAGAGAGGCAGGCAGAGAGAGAGGAGGAAGCAGGCTCCCTGCGGAGCAGAGAGCCCGATGTGGGGCTCGATCCCAGGACCCTGGGATCATGACCTGAGCCAAAGGCAGAGGCTTTAACCCACTGAGCCACCCAGGTGCCCCGACTGTGATCCCTTTCTAAGAACCCTGGACTCACATACACTCCATAATGAAGACATCCTCCAGGGACTCTCGTGGCCTTTCCATGCTCTGAGTCTAGCTCGGATCTGGTGGCAGAGATGGCAGGCTGTGCCCGGTCACTCTCTGCCCCTCTGACCTGCCCTCATAGCCCCCCAGCTCCCAGCCCAACCTCCACACTCAGCCTGCTCTCCCACAGTATGAGCCAGGCCCAGGAATTACAAAGCCGTTCTCCCAGGCCCCCACCCGGCCTCCTGCAACAGATGCACTAGCTGCAGCTCAGCAAAGCCCTGCCCTGGTAGGCTCAGAGCTCCTGCTTTCCCAACAGCCTTGGCCCTGACTACAATCCACTCCTCATCAGCTTGGTGCAGAGCCCAAGACCCCTTCTACCTGCCCTGCCTTCCATTTAAAGGACAACCTAAAACAGAACTCAGGTCAAACCAAGGGTGTTGGGAAGCACAGCCGTTTAAGAATAGGGCCAAAGAGTTGGCCACTGTGTCACCAGGGCATGGCTGCCTAAGGCCTAGGACCCCAGCCCTGTGAGGCTATGGACAGAAGGGTGTGAGATCCTTTCTGGATCTCTCCTTCTTGAGGAATTTGTTTTCTTGCTTCCACCCATTTAAGTCACCTCCCATACCCCAAGGTTCTAGAACCTTCCCTAAGTCAAGGTGGTAACAGTTCCCTCCCCAGACATGCTGTCCTGCGACAGGAAGCACAAGCACCAAGTCTAAGAAAGCGGTGCCCCTGGGCTGGCCCCACTGGGACCCACCATGTTATGAGCCATTTAGGAAGTCAGGTTACAAAAGGACTCCCTGTGTTGGGCCTCAGTCCGCTCCGGAGGTAGCTAACATGACAGGCAGGCAGGAGGGATGTTTTGGGGAGGGCAGATTCCACAACTGAGGGCAGCAGCTAGGACAGCCCATTCTGACCCTCCTGCCCAGGGGTCCTGAGGGAGAGTGTCGATTGGTGTCCATTGCACACAGACCCCAACATGCTGGTCTCAGCGGTCTCTTGTTGTTCCCAGCAGAACGACCTCCTTACACTTCAGTGAAGGGCAGGAGCTCCATGTCTGAGTGAGCGCCACAGGTCCCACACCTGGCAAGTAGGGAGAAGCTGGAGACATGCCCAGTCTCAGGGCAGTCTTTCTCCTGCCCAGTCCTGTACTCCAAGAACTTGGGTGTGCTCTGGAAGCCGGGTCACGGTGGGTGCCCACGGTTGTCAGCACTCACAGGCCAGACCTCAACTCAGGCCATGGGCTCTGGAGGTTCCCAGGTGTGAGCTCAGTTACTGGACAGAGGCCAGCCCTGGGAGGGAGTCTCAGGCCCAGGAAAGGCCCCCTAGGTCACTTAGTGCGTAACAGGGTGGCCTCATAGCCCTTTCCACATGAGACACATAGCATGGGCAATGTGACAAGCCCCAGTGTTATCCTGGGCTGTGCCCCGTAGATTCATAATCATTCCACACAAGATGCACATGGAAAAAAAGGCCTGACTGGTTTGCTTGCTGAGTGGTATAATTACTGATTTTTTTTCCTCTATAATTTTATATATTCTGAAAATGATCTCCAAGAAGATGCATTGCTAGGGAGGAAAAAAAAACAACCGCCCTCAAGGCAACCCTCTCCCCCGCCACCGCCCCAACCACTCTGTTCCCCACAACAGCATGTCTTGGCTACCATTGGGAATGCCAGGCCTTCCGTTCTTGTAGGGTAACCTGGGCAGGGCTTCTGGGGTCTCAGTCCTGGGCATCTGGCTTGTAGTTTTGCTTTGCAGGCCATGGCGGGGCCTGGAAGACACCAGCACTCCCACTCACTCCCTCAGGTCCTTCAACCACAACACTTCCCGGCCTGTGAGCTTGCAGGGGAGGGCCAGCCAGAGGGGATGGAGCCTGTGCTCAGGTGTCCTCCTCTTGCCACAGCCAGTCCCAGGGGGTGGCCAGGGTCCCGTTCACACCATGTCAGAGGAGCAGCTGAAAGTGTGGAGTTAGAAAAGTCCAAGCCTGATGTGTTTCAGCAATTTTAATACATTCAAGAATATTTAATAGAACAAAATAAAAAAGTACTGTCAGTCAGCAGAAGCCTGTGGTTGAGAGATACAGAAATGGAACTGGCCCTTTTGCAGTAAAGCTTGTGCTTAAAGGGAAAAGAGGCAAAATGACTTCCTGGGGGCTTCATGTCAAGTGCCACTGGACTAAAAGCACCTCAGAGTAGCACTTTTAGGTATATATGACCATCTAGAATTATCCCATAACGCCAACAGTGTTAAAAGGACCCTATTCGAAAAAGAAAAGTCATGCTTCTAGAATTTTCTCGTCTGCGGAGCCACATGCAAATGTAGGTGGCCTGGCCAGGCACCCTGGCACAGCCTCTTGTCAGGGAGGCAAAGATGGGCCCTTAAACAGGCTGGGCCCGGTCCTGGCACTTCTTGCGGCCCCCCTCTCCCTGTCACCGACCCCAATGGCGGCCTTGGGGGCACAGCCCTAGGTCCCCTAGCATGAGCTGCCAAGGCTGGGTCACTTGGCCAGGAAGGAACAGATATGTGAACTGCAGACCCAGGAAAGTCTTCTCCTTCAAAGGACAAAAAAGCACCCCCGAACAATAATAAATAAACAAAAACATGGCTGCAGTCAGATACACTGGGTCCAGACAGGAGCAAAGGCTTCCACGAAGGCAAATGAGAGCAAAGTGGGACTTGGAAAGACCGAGTGGAAAAACATTTAAAAAACAGTAATTCTCACCTAACAGTCCCTCATCTGACAGCAGAGAGCAACTGTCAACAGAGCAACAGAAGCCAGAACGGTACCCAATCAGGGAGGATGGGGACAGGCATCCGCCAGGGTCTTCTGGTGCACCCTGGGGCTGGGTTCTGCTCACCGAGCCTCTCCTTCCTTAGCCGAAAATAGGCATTTCACAAAAAGCCTCCAGTTGGGACAGCAGCCAGAGCTGCCAGGTTGGGACATCCAGGCAGGGTTGACGGGCACTTACCAGCCAGCTGGTGACTGTGGGCCAGCAGGCCATAAACACACACACACATAGACACACACACACAGAGCCCATTTCACAATAACCACATTCCTTCCTAGGCTACAGACACCTCAAACTCCTAGTCTAGAACATGATGCTCGAACACAGAACCCTCAGGCCCACATGCTCGCTGGGCAGCCTTCTTCACATTCTATGGCTGTGGCCGCGATGGTGCTTCCACCGGTGGCAACTCTTCCTCGTGCTAACTTTGTAGGTGCCAAACACAGTTGTATTCTAGAAGCAACAGGTCTCAACGCTGTTCAAACCAACAGCTACTGTGTCAGGCGCACATGAGATGTGGGATCCCTGTTCCCAAGAAGGGCTGAGTCCCAGCCCGAGAGACACCTCAACAGAACCCCTCATAATAAGGCTTCGGTTCCACCACACAGAAGGGGTGCAGGTGCCGCTGCCTGTCACTTGGAACCTGGAGGGTGGCATGGCAAGGGACCAACTCCATCACAGGGCTGCAGGCCACCAGCCCTGATGCCATCTGCTGTGGCTGTGGTCATGGTGGCCTGCAAGACCCTCTATCTGGTGTACCCATGCAAGGAGACTTAAGGCACTTCCTTAAATTCTTGCCCAGGAGGATTTTATCTGAGTGACTCAATGACTTAAATTACCCTGCGGGGCTCTCTCCAGCTGTTCGGCTTTTTCTCCTGCTACTTCTGACTTCATTTCTGGCTTTCACCATGCTAATATCCAGATTTCGTGTTTTATCTCTACGTTTACTAAAACAACTTAACTTTGGTACTAAGAGATCAGGAGCTATTTTCCCATAATATTGCTCATAAGAAAAAAAATTTTTTTTTTAACTAGAACTCCTTTTAACCAATTCTTTTGTCCAGAAACCTAAAGTCAGAGCTGAGTTTCCAAACCCCTTCCAGGCTGAAGGACAGGTTGGCAGTGCCGAGGACAGAGACCACCTCCACTCGAAGGGGGCCCAGCGCAAAACCAGCCCTTCAGCAGTGATGGGTGCCACCAGCTGGGAACTCGAGTCACAATTCACTGTTAGCTCAAGTTGTAGACACCTAAATCACGCAGGCCACACCAGCCCCGCCACACGGAAGCAGTGGCTGCCCTGTGGCCATGGTGATGTACTCCGTGGCCCTCCACGTCCAGGGCTGCAGCCTGCTCCCCAGGCACCTCTGCCGGGCGCCAAGTCCTCTGCCTGGTTCTCATGGGTGACAGAAGCCGCACTGGCGAGTAGTCTAGAAGAGCTGTGGCGAAAGCTTTCACTAACCCCCATGAGCTGGCCCCTGAGTTTCACCCATTTCCCCAGGTTTAGCTGTGCAGGAGCTGGTTTGCACACCCCACAGCACTAATGCAGTTCAATATTCTCTTCAGAAAAAAACTGGCAGCAAACAGCGTGTGTGACATGCGTGGAGCCCAGGCCGACCTCGGGCTGGACAGGTCATGTGTGCGGAGCCGGCTGCGAGCTGGGGGCCATGGAGGCCTGAGTTCTCCTGACTCAGAGGCCCCAGCTGAAGGCTCACACGCTGCGGGGCAGCTCAGAGAGTCACTGAAAGCTTTACGGGGTGCGTAGCTAATGGCATTGGTGTCACTTGGTAACGGGGAGAGTCCTTCAGAGGTGCTCAGGTTTCGAAGTACTTGTAGATTGCTGTCACGTAGAGCATCACGCTCTGCCAATCGGGCCGCTCAGTCCGCACCATTTCATTAATGTCCTAGTGGAGAAGGAAGAAACCTCGTTAGAGTCCCGGTCACTTCTGGGCCTGTTCTGACAGGCTCCCTGGCAGCTACATGGGCCATTGCACAGGGCAGGGCCTCTCGCTTTTGGCCAAGCCAGATCACACCTCCCAAAAGCCTTGACAAGATGCCTGCTCCATCGCTGCCAAGTGTGCCTGGAAGCTTCAGCATGATCCCTGAGCTGCCTCTCTGTGCCTGAGCCCTGCCCCAGAGCCCCACATAGGAGAGCCCCTGCTCCCGGCCACGGCCCTCTGAGGCTCGTTATCATCTTCTCTGGGGCCTTCAACCCTGTCTGCCTCCTTTCTTAAACTCCTCCAGGTGGTCGTTTCTGAGCGTCTTTCTCAACCCAGTCTCTGTCCCAGGAGAGTGTCTGTGCACCCAGGGCTCCCAGAACCCAACTTTCCCATGCCCTTCACCATGGCAACCATCTGAAATCATCAAAAACACTTTTCTGATTGTATCCTGCAGAATACCAGTCGTGTGAGATACCAGCTGATGAAAACGAATGTGGGAAGAGCCAGGACTTGGATATAGAATTGGGAGGCCCCCCCAAAGAGACCCACTGTTGCTGAAGAACATCCCCGTGACTTTCCAGGGGAGCCTCGCTCCAAGCACTGCTCTGGGAGGTTCCGGGGTGAGGCCATGGACAGCGGGTTGGAATGGGCCACCCAATTATGACTTGGTATAGAAAAGAAAAACATGTTTGTTCAATATAAAGATTTTTGGGGTTCGGGGGGAATGGCCCACTTTAATATGTTGGAACTTCCCACGTGATGTAAAATACCCACATAACAGAAAACATTTCAATAATGGTAACTTCTCTTTCTCTGTACAACTGAATAGAGACCACCCTAAACAAGCCTATTTCAAGTCAGAAGATAGACTTCTGGACCTCTACGTGAACACTCCTGTGGGGTAAATATGAATGTAAACACTTCTTCAAAGCCATCCAGCTGTTACCAGTCAGGCCGAGGGGTGCCCTTGGGGCACTGACCTGGCTTCATGGGGCTCTTACTGCAGAACTCCCCAAGCTGCACGCCGGCCACCGTGTGTCCCTGCATGATACCAATATCACGGTACCGAGTTTATATAACCTCAGTGTTGCTGGGTGGAAGGACTGGCTCTGCATCTGGATGCAGTACCTTCTTCAGAAAGTCAGACATGGTGATGGGGCAAGAGCTCCGACAGAAGCACGTCGGTTGTGAGCTACTGTGGGTGCTGGGCAGTGGTGTGATGACCCTAAAACATGAGGGTTTTCTACAGCTCATGTCTCACACCTGAGTGGCGTCTGCCACCGTCCCTGTGAAGCACGGGAGTGCCTGCTTGGCCTCTAAAGTCTCCTTCTTTGACAAAAGGCAGACAGACCTGGAGGAATGTGCCTCTGACAGTGACTGGTTACAAACTTGTTAGCATTTTTTTCTTCTGGACTCTAAGGAAGTCAAAGCTGCTGGGGCTGTAGGCAGGATGACTCTATCCAACTTAGGGTGCTTCCTTTGGACACTTCACATGAGGCATAAAGCGCCCATGGGATGGAGGTGAAAGCCTGGCTTGCACCTCTCTGACGGGACATTCACTTGGCTGGCGAGGGCCTGGGGGGACCCCCATCCTCACCCACTAGCCCCTTGATCATCAGGCCACCACAACACCTAGGATCTCCCTTAATGAGAAGGATACTCTTCCTAACAAAGAGGGACCCTGCCAGTGACTCACCAGTGTGGATTTGATGCCGACGCTCTCAGCTGCCTGGAAGGCCAGTGTGAAGTTCCTTCGCTGTAAAACAAACTGTGTGATTAGAGCGGACAAGGAAGGCCAGGAGGAAGGGGACCTGCACTACTCATGCTGCTGGGGAAGATGGACAGCCACCTCTATGTGGTACCAGAATGAACCTACACTGGACCCTTGAAGCCCCCATTGACCCTGACCGCCCCTCCGCAGGGCTCTCCCGCTCCTCTTGGAACCAGCCATGGAGCAATCTCCACACACTCGTTCTTTTCTCACTGTGCAAAAAGACCACTTTCGACATGTCAGTCCTGAGGCACCTGGACCTGGACCCAAAAGCTCATCAGAAACACCCGTTAAGTGAGCTTTCTCCCCGGGAGGAATCTTTAAGCATTATCTGAGGGGAGAAGGGGACCAGAGGAGGGCTCAGGTCTGGGACCTCTCCCCGTGTCCCTCTGGGCAGGGGCTGTCCCCGACCCAGTACCTGAGCAAGCTCCCTAAGTGGGATGACTGGACGACATAAGGCTAGCAGGAGACCGGCCCGGTGTGGGAAGCACTGCCCAGACCACTCACGCCCTAAGTGGCTCTCAAGAGTAAAGCCCTCGATCTTAAATGTCATCACCCAGGAAGGCTGACTGCTCCCACTGGGAATGTTGTCCTTGGGGAATGCTGAACCCACCAAATGTCCCACACAAGGTAGGTCAAGGGACTGGTTGGCTCAGCACAAATAACTCAATCCCAGAATAAGACTAAGCTGGGAGGGGGCCGCTGTGAGGCAGTGTTGTGGCAGGGGCCCTACAGATGGGAAGCTCTGCCTCTCCTGTGTGGTAAGGATGCCAGGAGCTGGGCTGTTTCATCAGCCTACCTTATCTTGGCTGTTCAGCTCTTGATACGGAATGTGGGCCGGAAGGTACGTATGCAGGAGAGCGCAGAAGGCCAGCCCGTCATTCCAGCTGCTGCTGAAGTTCGTAATGTCAATATTCTGAAGGAAAAGAAAAATACATGTAAGTAACACACCCTGTGATCTTTTCAGGGGCATGTCATGGAGGGGGAAGGCAGCCTCAGATGCCACATGGCCTCCAAACTCCAGGTAGGGGAGCTTCTGGAGAAGGCACAGTGTGTTATGGGTCATGTCCCAAGACCAGCAGAGGTCAGGGATTGACCTTTTCAGCAGGTGCCCATACCATCCTGCCCACTGCCTACAGGTCACCATCCCCCTGGCCGCACACATCTGGGTCACTGCCCTTTCGTGTGAAGAGCTTTGGGCACAGGGAGCTGGTTGGCAGCTCTGCAGCCTTGCCGGGCCCTGGGGAGCAAAAGTGCTATGTTAAGAAGTTAGGATTCATTCTGACTTCACCTATGAGGGCTCCAGACACAGACTTACTATCTATCAAAACCTCTGTGTTCTGAGGACATCAACAGCTGCCTTCTTGCCTTAGGAGACACTGGGAGCCGACTGATGCTGGGGCTGTGTGCTTCCCCACAGAGCTTCTCCACAGATCACCTCGGTTTTCTTTGAAGAGGTGCCTCTTTCCACATTCATAGTAAATTATTTGCAACTATAAAAATAACCTATTCAGAATAGCTGACTATATGATAACACAGTTTGGCTGATCTGTAGCCTTTACCCTTATTTGCAAGAATCCTTTTGAAGTTGAAACTCCACAGTTAAATTTTGGAAATTCACACACTTTATATGTCAATGCCACAGACCCAAAAAGAGAATACTTCCCAAACACCTCTTGTTTGAGGCCCCAATGTTTCTTTCACGCAGACTTCAACTGCACCAAGGGTGAGCTCCTAGAGGACTGGGAAGCCCAGACTTTATTAGTGAAGGCAAACCCCCCACTCCTGGATAGAGGTTGCCACTCCTCCCAGGGACAAGTGATCACAGCGAAAAGAATACTATGTATATGTGTATAGGGTTTTACAAACTCTGCCATCCTTCACCCCAGGTTTACAAACTGTTAGGTCCTCACACCAAGTAGGGGACCTGGGGCTCATGGACAAGGGGCAGGTGGGGAGAATAGGACTAGGCTGGGCAAGTGGCCCTTCCAGGAAGACAGTCTAGATCCAGACTCACAGCTTGCAGTCGGTCCCCTTAGAAAAGCAGCAAGTAGCGTGAAAGAGCACAGGGCTGAACTTTTCATCAGCCTCATCACTGAACCGATTTCTCTGGCCCCTGACTCCAGACACCCAGAATGCTGCCCTCTGGTTGTGTGTGTGTGGGGGTGGGGGGTGGGAGCTTCTACTCAAGCGCAAGCCTTCGAAAAGGCAGCAGCTCTGTGGGCCATCATTCCAGAGGTCATTTCCCCTTGGTAACCCGGTTATCTGGGGCAGCCAGTCACACCAACTCGGCATGAAAGCATTGTTCATAAACTGTGGTGAGAAAAAGTAGCAGATTAAAGCACAAAAGAATGCAAACCTGCCAAGAGTTATAGGGAAGGTCTCCACAAACTTACAGGGCCATCTGACTTGGCTTCCTTAAGTGCCCCCACCAGCCCACCAACTCCTCCCTGGCCACCGGGGCCTGGTAGGTCCTCCCTGCCTCCAGGCGGCAGCCTTCACACTTCTGGCCAGGACACAGCCCAAACAAGCATTCCTGATCTAATTTTGACAGGCCCCGCTCCAGGGAACAAGGATAGCCCCTGCCTCCCATGAGGGCACTGTGCACTCAGCGGTGTCCGATGGTTACTGCTGATTGCTGCCGCAGCAAAGGGGCCTCTTTAATCTCGTCTGAATCTCAGGAAGCAGCCAGCCAGGAGCGCCAGGGAAGTCAGTGCCACCTGGGAGGAAACGAATCAGGGAAGGGAAGTGACCTGTCCAAGGTGCTGGGCTGGCAGCAGGGAGGACAGGGTGTCATTCCAATTCCATTATCACCTAGGAGCAGTTTCAGGTAAGGAGGCTGGGACTCAAGAAGGCCCAGGTTCCAGAGCTGACCTGGGTGGTTATTCAAACTCAGGTCCATCCAAAGCCCGTCCACACTCCTCCTAGGAACCCGGCCAGACCTCATGACGAGTGCCTGATCAAAGAGCCCAGGGCACCTCATATCATCGCCTGAACGACAGAGCAAGTAGCCTCTTATGGATGAGTCCAACGCCTGTGGGAGGTCAACAGCAACATGTGGACGCTGAGGACTCCCAACCCTTGCCCCCAGAGGCCACATTCATTTCTGGAGGAAAACAAATCTCCACTTCCTGCCGCCACAGCCCCCTCTCCAGCTCCCTGAAAGGCAGGCGTCTGGCAGAGCCGCCTACGTGCCTGGCCTCCCCGCGCCACAGGGCAGAGGCTCCTGTAGCAGAGGAAATGGCTGCGCCCCAGCTCCCCAGCTGTGGGAACCCCAGCCTTCCCCAGCTTCCTCAACACAAACCCAACCTCAAGCCTGGAACCTCCAGGCAGAGCAGCGGCTTCATTTACAAAACATGCCAAAGAAATTTAAACAATGAGGAAACAATGGCCTCTTGAGTTCCAGGGTAGGGGAGTTAACTTTGAAGTACCTGACAACCAAACTTCCAAATCAAAACAAGGTCCAAGCCCAGGCAGACTGGCAGGTGTCTCCGCCTCCTCCAGCTGGCGGGAGCCAGGCTGGGCACTGTACCCTGCAGAGGACAGCGAGGCCATTACACACCAAATCCAAGTGAGAGACCTCTGAGTGCTCTGGCCCCTGTCCCTCTACCTCCTCACCCCTCCAGAGAGATGGCCGGGGCGGGGGGATGAGGCCAGGGCTTCAAGGGAAGCAAAGAAAAGCCTAAAATCTGAGATAACAGGCCCCAGGCAAGGCTGCCACCACCCCACATCACCACAGCAGCGCTGGGCCGGCACCTTCTGCTCCCCCGTCTCACCACTTTCATCAGGGCTAAAAAGTCAAATTACTGGGAAATAACACAGATCGAACAGAGAAAAGTCTATATAAACAACAAAGCCAGTTCTCTGAGGCTGAAAAGGGTGCAAGAAAATTCAGATGGAAGACGAAAAGGTCCCCTGGCTTCCTCTCTGGAGCTCTTGATTACACAGCTATCAATTTAGGTTTAAGAAGCCACCTCATCATGAAGTTCAATTATCTGTAATGGTCCTATGACATTCACAGATACACTTTTTTGACATGTTTACTTACTTCACAAAGGTTGTCTAGAAATGGACTATTTTTAAAAAGTGGCATTTTTCTGTGCCTAAGGAAAAACCCTTGACTGTAAAGCCTGAGTGCACCTCTATCTGGGCAGAAAGGCCCAGTGACATTTTGTAGATCAGTGCAGGGGCTGCAGAGGGTCAAGGGGCTTCCACCCACACAGGTCCTGATCCCTACATGCACGGCTGCTTCAGCAGGCCAGTCTACACCTTTAAAATAAACTATTCTTAAAGCCCAAAAAACGATGTTTTGAGGGGAATATGTACACTAATGGAAGGACTTTCTATTGCTCACTATTCACAGTCAATGGTGCCAATATCTCTAAGGGAACAATTTTCTTTTTAAAATAGGAACAATGGAACATACTAGTAATTATAATACAAGTTTCTAATTAATAAATTCAGATTTTGCATTTGGTTCTCAGGTCAACTCGGGACTTTTCTACTCTTCCAGATAAGTCTATGTTTGGATTAGGTGGACAAAAATGAGAGGGTTATGATATGTGTCAGAACAAAAGTTCAAGAAAGCACTCAGCACAGACTCAAATGAGGCACTCTGTCGCATTTTCCCCTACAGGCTCACGTCCTCCCATCCAATAAATGTCCACTAAGAGATCTGACCAGGCAGGTGGATGTGGCCTGCTTTAGAAGCTCATCTGCTGTCCTTTTCACCATCATAAAAACTCAGACCTAGACTCGTAAAATCGCCTAACACCTCACACCCCTCCACAGGACCAGCTGGGCATTTCCCACTTGCTCCTTCTGGAGCTGGGCCGGAAGCCTTCACCTGCTCCAATGACTACGACAGGAGGTTGTCCTCTGCCTGCGGGCTTCAGATGGCCCCACTTTGGTGTGCCCTTGTATGCACTGAGAGTTGAGGGGCGGGGTAAGAGAGCGAAAGTTACACAAATCTCCACAGAGAAAGATAAAAAATGTTATAAAACATCTTAAAAATGTTTTAATTTGTCTGAAGTTTAATTAAGGGCCATAAAATACACTCCCAAATACCACATGTTCTTTAAATAGTTATTAAGGTTCTGATCTATTTAAGGAAATGCCACTTTTATGGGCATAGGGCAAGAAGCCAAACACAATGCATGATTCATCTCTCTGCTCACACCGATTTCCTTAGACCTGTCTCAACTGTTGACAGTGGTGTCACAGACCCAACACAGGCAGAAAGGCAGGGTCTTCCCTTGACTGAAGATACTGGGAATGCCACCTGCTGGGTGTCACAGCCCAGCCTTCAGGAGGTACAAGTGGATTACAAACAAAACCCCTACCCAATTGCTTCAGCCCCAGGCCAGGGGAAATCTGGGAGAAGCAGATAGGGGTATCCTTTTCTGTGTGGTATGGCAGGGGGATGTGATGTCTAAAAGAGAGGTAAAAAATATCAACAGACAGTATTTACCACTGCTAGTAGTATTAAACACAGAAGGCCCCAGAAGACCCTGGAAGTTAACAAGCAAAAACCTGCTTGGTGTCCAGGGCTGCCACGGTGTAAAGTGTCAGGCCCAGTCTGGTTGCAGATCTAAGGGTGCTGCCCTGGAGACTTTTGTGCCGTCTCCCTTATAAAGTTTAGCCAAGCTCTGCTCCAGGTCAGGGAAGAGGAGAGGAGGGGAGAAAAGGGGACGGCAGGCTTGCTTGTCCTTGTCCACGAGGCTTGCTCATCATGAAGTCCAGGTGTTGGGACTACATGGTAAAGCAGGGATAAGGAAGGAAGGCAGGGCAGAGAGCCCAGGCTGAGCCAGCGATCTTGAACACAGGGCCCTGCATCTTATGCCTCTTGTCGGGGGAGGGGGTTCCAACGAAGACCTTCAATCTTCACTGTGCATCAGAATCACCTGCAAGGCCTTTTCAAGGCAACAGGCTCAGCTCTACCCCAGCGAGGCTGACCCAGCTGCCCAGACACTGATTTTCTTTGAAGGTCTCCAGATGACCCAAGTCTGGACTGATCTAAAGACTGCTGATGGGTGGAAGTGCAGTGGACAGGAACATTAAAAAGGTCAAATCCGGGAGTTCATGATGATGCTCACAGAAGCACACCCAGCCCAGCTTGGAAACCACTCATGATCCTGAGTGCTGGGAAATCAAGGGAGAGGACCAAGCACAGGATGGAACTTCCCTGACCAAAATGGATGGCAGGGCAATTAAACAGCTGACAAAGGAGTCTGTGAGGAGGAATTCCAATGAAGCAGGAGGGACTGACAGAAATGGAATGGCATCACTTGGCAACAATGAGGATGAGGGGCCAGTGCTACCTCAGAGAGAGAGCCGGTCCTGCTCTGCTACCTGGAGAGACGGACACAACTCCCAGCTCAGGTGTTTCTGCCAAAAACTAGAACTGGAATCAGAACTAACCTCTAGTTCTATTTTCTAGCTTATACCAGGGGGAACACCACAGGGATGGAGTCAGCAAAACCTAAAATATAGAGGTTCTGTTAAGATACGTGATCCAGTTCCTTCAAGAACACAAACTGAAAAGAAGGGGAAGAAGGGTGAAATTTAAGATTAAAATTGACTAAAAGAAGTATATTATCCAAATGCGAAATGTGAGCCTTATCTGGATCTTAATTCTAGCAAACCAACTATAAAACCATGTTTCAATCGGGAAGTTTAAACTAAATGCGAGATGACATTAAGGGGCTGGGATTGTTCTGGAAACCTCCAGGTGGGGGTGGAGAACTCGAGGACTATGTGCAATGACTTGTGCCCAGGGAACGTATGTGCAAGGTCGCTTTACCACTCTCATTACTTTAGTGGGTATCTGAAAATTTCCATAAAAAAACCAAGCTACAACTCAACAACCCTAATTAAAGACAAACCACCCAACTGCCCAAATGCAAAACGGGCAAAGAATCTAAACAGACATTTTTCCAAAGATGACAGATGGATGGCCAACAGCATACAAGAAGATACTCAACTCCATCAGTCAATAAGAATTATAAATCAAAACCACGAAGAGCTACCACTTCATATCCAACAGGATGCATATTATTTCACAAAATGGAGTGATAAGTGCTGGTGAGGATGTAAAGAAATGAGGATTATATAGTGCTGGTGGGAATGCAAAATGTGGTGGCCACTGCAGCAGGCCCTCGGTGAGTCACACAGAGAACTGCTGGGTGACTTGGCACTTCCACTCGGGGCACACGCCTCAAAGAAGTGCACACCGGTGTTCAAACTAATCCCTGTACAGGAATGTCCACAGCAGCATTACTCACAACAGCCAAAACGTGGAAACAACCAAGCAACAAATGTCCATTTGAAAAAAATAGATAAACACGATGTGGTATGTCCACGCGATGCCATCTTTTTGAGTCCACAGAAAAGAAAATGAAGTACTGACACATGTTACTATGTGGATAAATCTTCAAACATTCTGCTGGGTGAAAGCTAGACACACAGGCCACATGTTGTATGACACAGCTTATATGCAGTATCCAAACCGGTGAGAGTCAGAGACAGAAAGCAGATGAGTGGTCACCAGGGGCTGGGAATACGGAGTGACTGCTAATGGGGATGGGGGCTTCCCTTTGGGGTGAGGAAACGTTCCGGAACAAGACAGTGGTGATGGCTGTACAATACTGTTAATGTATTTCATGTCCCTGCCCTGTGGACTTAAAATGGCTGGAATGGTAAAATTTTAGGGTATGTCTATTTTACCACAGTGAAAAAAACAAAACAAAAAAATCTCAACAAAGTGGCAGAGGTTCTGAAGTAGTTCATGCTCAGTAGACTCTATACACTGAGTAGATCTCATAAGCAGCTAAGTCATCCTAGAGTGTTCACTGAACAGTTATGTTGCTTAAATGTAATGATTCAAGAGTGGGTTTTATGGGAATTTTTATGGTCTTACTTTAAAAAAAAAATTCTTGGGCGCCTGGGTGGCTCAGTGGGTTAAAGTCTCTGCCTTTGGCTCAGGTCATGAACCCAGGGTCCTAGGATCGAGCCCCGCGCCAGGCTTTCTGCTCAACAGGGAGCCTGTTTCCCCACTCTCTCTCTCTGTCTGCCTCTCTGCCTACTTGTGATTTCTCTGTCAAATAAATCAATACAATCTTTAAAAAAAAATTCTTAAAAACAAGTAGTTGAATGTAGGAGGCAGGTTATCAAGCTGCTCCCTTCACCTCCGGGATAAACCAAGCAACTACAGCATCTAAGAAGGAACCTGATCATTCTCTGTGCATGGCTGCTTCAAAGTCCAGAGGGAAGCTGCCAGGATTCTCTAGGGGAGGCAGCCAGGTTTAGCCACAAAGATGTCGCCCAAAGTAGCAAGCACACTTCTAGCATAAGCTCCAACTGTACTGAAACTTCACAAAGACAAAACCTAAGGTACAATAATAACATTTTGAGTTTAATATGTTATAAACTGTTTCAGTCAAATGAACCTATTTTGGAGGAACAATTCAGAGTAAGCCAATGTCACCCAAAGAGATGGGATTAGTGTCCCTACGTTTCCCATAAATCCCTCCAAAGGGAGACTTTCACAGGAACCAGGATGCCTCTTTTTTTTTTTTTTTAAAGATTTTATTTATTTATTTGACAGATCGAGATCACAAGTAGGCAGAGAGTCAAGCAGAAAGAGAGAGAGGAGGAAGCAGGCTCCCCGCCGAGCAGAGAGCCTGATGCGGAACTCGATCCCAGGACCCTGAGATCATGACCCGAGCTGAAGGCAGAGGCCTAATCCACTCAGCCACCCAGGTGCCCCCAGGATGCCTGCTTTTTGAAAATTCAGGAAAACTGCCACCAGGAAGGGACAGCAGGCAAGAGCTGCTGGCTAGGTCATAGGTGATTCATGAGCCCTGGGCATGCTGTGAGCAGTCTTATGAGCAGCTTAGGAATTAGTTCTGCCTTTTCTAGATTTAGTTTAGCTTTGGCAGGGGTTATTACTCACTAAAATGCAATTTGAACTAAAGGAGACACTCACAGTAATCCTCAAGCAACATTTACCATGGTGTGTGCTCTGGGGAAGGGCTTGGCAGAGGAGGAAGAAAGAAGCTATGTCTCCCCATCCTAACCTCCAAAGGTTTCCCTGAGAATTTATGTGTCTGAGGGCAAGAAAATTAGGCATTCCAAAATATCCTTGGGATGGTCTCCTTTAGTTTATCCTTAAGACAAATGCCACCAGTTTTGTACTCAGGCTCTGAAACAGACGGATGCAAGGTAATCTGGGTGCTGTGGGCCTTGAAGGCTGCCCAATGTAAGAAGCCAGGGCTCACACAAAAATCCTGTTCAAATGCCTTCTATGAGAAAAGGTGACAGAAATAAGCTCTTTAGCTTGCAAGGCTGACTCCTCCTCCATTTAAGTCTTAGGAAATTTTTTACACCTATGTGAAAGCCACCGCTCTGGAAAAGCAGAGCGGTGTGAGAGAGGTATCATAGGTTTTAGAGTCCCACGGACTGGGCTGTGAATGTTGGGGCAAGTCCCTAGTAGCTCCAAGACACTGGGGCCAGTTTACCTTGGAGGCCTCTCCATTCTCTCATATGCAAAATGGGAAAGATAACCCAATTACAAAGATTTACTAAGACAGAGTCTGTGAGGTACAGGGAACAGCTCCTTCAGCTGGAGCTTGACATATCTGGCCCCACTCCCACCTCCCCCAAGATGGTGGTGATTCCACCTTCCAGAGCACAAACAAGCATGAGATAGGAGACTGCTGTCCCTGCCCCAGGAGAGGCCCTGGAGTACCAGGAGACAGACATGCTGGTTCCAAGTCCCTCTCCTCTAATGCACACCCTGGAACTTCGAGACACCTGCCATCTGGGCCAGAGATGAAGAAGGTCTGATGGCTCTGTGACAGTCATACGGACTTCTGTCACATGTCTCCCCTGTACCTACTGCAACGAACAGCACTTATATGACTTCGTTTCTCCCTCTCAGACGTATTCCTGCCAAGCACTGACGTGGGAAACCTAACACACTCTTCAGGCACTTCACAAAGGTTTGCTGAATGACTGCTGGATTACATGCTCATTTAAGAAAACTCCAAGAGTATGTAGAGAAATTTAGGAAAAAAGGTCCCGAGGATCTGAAAGTTTCAGTATGGAGATAGGTCTTAAAAAAAAAAAAAGCTTCAGCTTCTAAAAATGAGGGCTGCTAAAAAATAATACTTATAAAGCGTGAAGGATAGACACAAAATATACCTAGACTCATCCAAATACCTTAAATTTTAAAAATGTAATTTATGCACAAAAGGATAGGACCATACAGAGACTACAAGACATTATCCCATGCAGAGCAACGATTTAGGCCAGCACACTGGTGGCACACCCCTAACAGGGAAGGTGCTCATTTGGATGCATCGTTATCTTCCTGGTACTCAAGTTTCAGGGGAGAATTGCCTGCCCCTGAGAACACATACCCAGATAGAACTTGAGCCTAGAAAGAGTACTGATCTTCCCTGGCACGGCACTTCCATTTCTGAAATCAAAGGGAGTGCACAGGGAATGTATCCGGTCTGACCCAGGACACCCCGTTACAAGGAAGCCTGGATGTGAAATGCAGTGGTCTTTCAGTAGCTTGGGAAGGAAATGGTCTCAGGAAAGAGATGCTCAATGGAATGCTCACCTTAAGATGAACTCATCTTATTGCTGAAGGCAGGAATTAACGTGTCCTTTCAAATCTTTCAGGGTATTTGTTTCCACACCTATAAGGTACCATTCTAGCAGAGGGAAAATGGTGAAACATCCAAAAAACAGGTATCACACCTGTGGAACCACCATCCTCTTGTACCCCCAAACTCGGTGGTTTACTTATTTTCCCATTAGTGTAGTAAATGTGAAGGGAAATGGTGAAACACTTTCCTCTGAACCAAACATAACCAGTTACCACCAGTGGGAGACCATGATGCTGTCACAAGGGAGCAGAGGAGCCTACATGCCATTGGAGCCCTATACATGACACTTTACTCCTGACCCCATACTTTTCTGGTTTTGTTTTGCATGCAAGTTGTTCACAGGCACTTTTTGTGGTTTCTTGGTTAAAAAAAGCACATTAGGATGCAGCCAGACAGAGAGGGCTGAGGGTCAGAAGGGGAATATGATGCAGAAGAAGTATAAAGGCCACTTAAAACTGGATTCCACATAGTGCAGTCATGAATGCTTATGATTATAAATCTGAGTCATTAAAAAGGTTAAATTGTGCCCAGGAGAAGGCATCATTTTAAAAGGCCTGGAATACGATTATGTTTCAGAAATAATTTCAGAAGTTCCTTGAGGGCAAAGGTCATGCTCTAGACTGCATGATATCCTTCCTTGTATTTGATGACCATTCTGGTTGTGCACAGGCACATCACTAAAGAAGACACATGGATGGCAAACAAGCACATCGAAAGATGCTCCACGCCATTCATTCCCAGGCGACTGGAAAATGAAAACCATGCTGAGATAGCGCCACATAATTATTAGAACGGCTGGAGGCCAACCACACGAAGTCCCCATGAAGATGTAAAGGAACTGGAATGCTCCCGCACTGCTGGTGCAGCCACTCTGGAAGACAGTCTGGCAGCTTCTTAAAAAGTAACACCTATACCTACCACATGAGCCAGCCAATCCACTTTTCAGATGTCTTTGCAACCACCCACACATGAATGTTCACAGGAGCTTTACTTAGAAGCAACAACTGGAAACAACCCAATGTCTAGCAACAGCTGAATGGATAAACAAATGGTGATGTATCCATAAAATGGACTTGTTCTTCAGAAAAAAAAAAGGAAATGAATTCTTGATATACACAATATGAATAAATCTCACAATCATTATGCTAAGTGACAGAAGCCAGAACCCTCCCCAAATTATACACACTATGGTCCCATTTATACAGAATTATAAAAAATGCAAACACTACACAGTGACAGCAGACCGTGGTTGCCTGGGGGCGGGTGTGGGAAAAGGCAGGACAAAGAGGATACAGAGAGGCTTAAGAAATCTTCTGTGGACGTCGATATATTCACCATGTGTGGGGATGTTTCACAGGCATATGTATGTCAAAAGTCATCAAATTGTAAACTTTAAATATATGGTTTATTATATGTCAATTCTTCCTTAAAGCATCTGTTTTTTTCAAACAAGGGATCCCAGGGCCACAAACACATCTGGGTGTCACCTACATCCTTTGTTTTTAAGCTTTGTCCTTCTTCTCAGTGTTTCAGAGTGCTGTAACTGAATGTAGTTTCCAGTTAGACCGTGGTGAACCAAACACAGTCCAAGAAACTCTGATGGAACCCACACCCTGGGTGGGTTCGGAGAAGGCAGTCATGACCCTGAGATCTCAGGGTGCAGTATGGTCCTTGCTATGCAGAACCATACAGGCAAATGCATCTAGCTTTCATAAGGTAGACTTTTTTGCCAGATTGCCCCTACTCTACCCAGGTTCCCTCTCACCTGTGAGGCAATATTTTTTTTTTTAAGATTTTATTTATTTATTTGACAAAGAGAGATCACAAGTAGGCAGAGAGGCAGGCAGAGAGAGAGAGAGAGAGAGAGGGAAGCAGGCTCCCTGCTGAGCAGAGAGCCCGATGCGGGACTCGATCCCAGGACCCTGAGATCATGACCCGAGCCAAAGGCAGCGGCCCAACCCACTGAGCCACCCAGGCGCCCTGTGAGGCAATATTTAAAAAAAATCTATCATTATAAGGTTCTGCCAGGTTAGTGTCACATTACTGGCTGTTCTACCTAAATAAAAGAAAAGTCTCTGTGGCAGACTGGATTTTGCGAAAAAGGCCACAGCAATATTTCTGGCCCTATATCGTCTCCAGAACTTCGTTGTGTCCCATCAGGAGATGGAATCTAGCTCCCTTTCCCTTGCAACTGCACAGGCTTTTGCGACTATCTTGACTAACAGAATGTGGCAAAAGAGATGCCGCATGACCCCCAAAACTAGGTCATTAAAAAATGAGGGGCTACTGCCCATATCACTCGTGAGACATTTCCCCTGGAACACAGCCAGCATGCCGTGAGGAAGCCCAGGCCACATGGAGAAGCTGCATGTAGGATTCCAGTCCCAGCTCAGTGAAAATCTCAGCTACCATCAGCCACCAGACATGGTGAGAGCAGGAGCTTCAGATGAAGCCAAATGGAGTAGAGATGAGCTGTCTCCACTAAGCTCCACCCAAACTGTAGATTTATGAGCTAAATAAATGTCATCATTATTTTAAGCCATTAACTTTTGGGGTGGTGTTTGTTATGCAGCAGTAGGTAACCAGACCAGCCTCTTTCTCCTGATGCCCATTTGGAAAGGAAGCTAGTTTGTCTTTCCTCCTCCCTCCAGTACCTAATGGTTAATTACCCTTTCCATAATTATATATCATGAGGCAGCAATAGAGCATCTTTACAAATTACCTGCTTCTACAGAGAGGTCATCCTAAATTTCCTGAATGACCTCAGGCTAAACTTATTTGTGAAAAGCCAGAGCATCATGTATATAATAAAATTAACCTGTCAAATTTCAACTCCTCTGTAGACTTCATATTGTTATGCTGGCATCGCATCCAAAGTCAATCTCTCTCTCTCTCTCACACATACACACACACACACACACACACACACACACACACACACACAATTTTCTCATGATGTAAGGCAGTAAAGGACTGTGTGTGCTATCTGATATATAAAGATTATTTGACCCAAATAATCTAATGATTCGGCTTTTAGCAAAATAATGAAACAGCTCCTGAAACTGTTATTTATCTGATTTCTCCTTTATTTCTCAGTATTACTCATAATAAAAATTCCCATTTATTGGAAATTTAGTGAAGAGCCTGGGACCCTGCTGCGGAGGCAGGATGGTTGGTGGCGAGAGCCCAGCTGGGTGTCTGGAAGCCCAGGTGTATGATCTCGGGCAAGCCTGCCATTTCTCTGATTTGAAGTTTTGTCACCTGAGAGGTGAAACTCCACCTATAGGATTCCTAGGGGTCATCTCAAGTCTGATATTCTCCAACTTCTGAAAATGGAATTGTGGGTGCTAATTCAGATTAAGTAGCTCAAATTTTACCCAAGCAAATGAACTCCTGTAACAATTACCTTATAGCTAACCAATTCAAACCATGTTCCCACATTCAGCAGGTGGGTGGGAGTTAAATGGGGGAAAGAACCAGGGGAAGAGGAACAGAACCCTGAGTTAAGAATGACAGGCTTCTCTGGCTCTGTTCAAACTCCTCAGGTCCCTTTCACTTCTCATATTTCCACAGGCCCATCCTGTCGATGAAGACATAACAGGTACATGCGAGACTGCTATCACTGTGTGCAGCCCATCATTCCTGAACATCTTTCCACATTCATGGGCCCTGAATGCAGCTCTGAAAAATGCTCGCAATCAGAAATGTAAATATCAGCACTTAGGAACTGGAGTCAGCTGGGGAAAATGTTGACTGGGTAGTGTCACCTACCGCACACGAGAGTACAGATCAAACCGATGTATTGTAATGCTACTAAGCAATTAATTTTAAAAAATTATAGCCTTGACATTTCTGGAAATAGATGTTAATGGTGACTGTCAAATTATGTTTAAACAGAACCCAAGAAGTACACTGTGATTCTGGGAAAACTTGGTTTCCCAGCTGCTATGTTTGGCATTGAAAGGAATCCCCTGAAAACAGGAAACCGCTCTTTCACTCCACTGTGACCATAAGGCCATCTGCCTAACCTCCACTGTGTGCAGCGGAGAGCACAGGCCCGTGAGGAGCCGTGAGACAAGAGTGCTCCGCAGACATGTGAACTTCATGCCGGGCCACCGCCAGCTTCCTGGACAAGAGGGCACAGAATGACCAGGCTGTGGCACCATGAGTGGCCCCATGGAGAGAGCAGGTGAATATATGGAAATCCACATAAAGACTGGGTGGGACTACAAATCTGCCATTCCCTTTCCCTTTGTTCAAGTATTTTTAACCCTTGGAACACAGTGATATTTACAAACAATAAGATCTTTCTGTATGGAAACTTAAGTTTCCAACCAAACTGACAATGTAAAATTAAAAATAAATTAGACTTTCAACCTAGATTCAATTCAGATCAAAACCCTTATCTACTGCCTGCACCTTTTTTATTTTTTAACTCTGGGAAGTCATTCCTATGACCTAAGATTCCAGTTATATATAGAAGAGGAAATGAAACCATCTAAGCTGTGCATTGACTATCAGGAATTCCAAATGTATTATTTCAACTGCACTCTATCTACTGGCAGAACTCCCAGCTTTCCTGACCTCTCCCATTCCACCCACCCCTGCCTTAGTCCTAACTGAAATCACGAAGAGAGGATGCTAGGAAAGTGGAAAGGGAAGACAGGGAAGGAAGGACTGGGGGAAGAGGCACTCCATAATGTTTTTGGCATGAAAGACTGAAGACTTCTCTGAGAAGTAAGGGGAGTATCAGTGGAAATACCACTTGGATGCACTGGACAGACGAGGGGCCAGGGGTCAAATGTGCAGGGACACGTCTCTATTCCCTGTCTCAGCATGCAGTGAACAAGAGGAATCATAAGAAACCTGAGCTTTTTGGGTAAACAAAGCTACTTTATACAGAGAATTCACTCACCCCACAAGTTCTGGAATGCTGGAAATGCAGTGGCCCAAGGGAGTGTGGCAAACACCAGGTGCCCGGGCTACCCGGGTAGGCACTAGCAAGTATCATATGAATACTTCATAAATTTATTAGGAGAACTTCCTTTTCTCCTACTTGTCTACAGACAGCCTAATATTTCAAAGGAAGCTGTGGGGGACTGAGCTATTTTTAATCTGTCCATTAGTCTTACTCTACTGACTCTTCAGTTCACGAGACACACAATTCTGGGAGAAGAAAGGCTAAGTGCTCCTTTGTTGTTGCTTAGTGAAAGAGGGTGGGGGGAAAAGAAATCCAAAAAGGAAGCATGTGAGGAAATTTCCAGCTGTGGTGGAGCAGAGGTCAACAATTCCTTTTTCTAAAAAAAAAATACATAAAACTGGACAAAATTATCAAAAATAATAATTTCAGGGCTCTGGAAATGAATCAAAGGCAAATAATTTCAGGTATGAACAGTGGGAGCCTGTAGTAGCCTTCATGCCTAAAATTGCTCTCATCTGTTTTCCTCTTTTATTTTTTAAAAAACTCATAACAATGACTAAAGCAATAATTATAGTACTGTACTACTGGGTTTATAACACAAATAAATGTAACATATATGACAATAGCAGCACAAAGGAAGAGGGAAGAAAAGGACCTATATTAGAGCAGCAGTTGCTATATTTTACCATGTTAAGTCAGAAAAACCTTAAATCAACTGGGGTAAGATGTGTATTATAATCAATTCCTAGAATAATCGTTAGAATAACTTTAAAAATATGGTAATACTCAACTATATGCTTGCTACCCGCAAAAAGCATGTACACTAGAGATATGTATACCACACTAAATGTAACCCAGAGAAAGACAGAGTGGCTATATTCATATAAAATAAGGATTTCATAGCACAGAATATTCTCACAGGTAAAGAAGGTCATTTCATAATGGCAGAGGTAAATTTCTCAAGAGGACATAACCCTTCATTTTTATGTACTAGTAACAGTTATAGAATACACTGTTAAAACTACAACAAGAAGTAGAGAAATCTACAACTATAATCAAAAGATTGCAATATTCTTGGGGCGCCTGGGTGGCTCAGTGGTTTAAGCCGCTGCCTTCGGCTCAGGTCATAATCTCAGGGTCCTGGGATCAAGCCCTGCATCAGGCTCTCTGCTCAGCAGGGAGCCTGTTTCACTCTCTCTGCCTGCCTCTCTGCCTACTTGTGATCTGTCAAATAAATAAATAAAATCTTAAAAAAAAAAAAAGATTGCAATATTCTTTGCTCAAAAATGGATATAATAGGGTACCTGGGTGGCTCAGCTGGCTAAGCATCTACCTTTGGCTCAGGTCATGATCCCAGGGTCTTGGGATCAAGGCCTACATTGGGCTCCCTGCGTGGCGGGGAGTCTGCTTCTTCTTCTGCCTTTCCCCTTGGCTTGTGCTCTCTCTTTCAAATAAACAAAATCTTTAAAAAAAAATGGATAGAATAGGCAGCTATAAAATAGAGATACAGAAAATATGATCAACAATGAATGGTATCTAATTAATATTTACAGAAACTTTCTCCAGCAACATCAGACTAGCATTTTTTTTTTTTTGAAGATTTTATTTATTTATTTGACAGACAGAGATCATAAGCAGGCAGAGCAGCAGGCAGAGAGAGAGAGGAGAAAGCAGGCTCCCTGTTGAGCAGAGAGCCCAATGCGGGGCTCGATCCCAGGATCCTGAGATCATGACCTGAGCCGAAGGCAGAAGCTTAACCCACTGAGACACCCAGGTGCCCCAGACTAGCATTTTCTTAAACAAGAGACCATATTCTGTGCCACAAAATGAGTCTCAATAACTTTAAAAGGATCTGAGTCATGGAAAGTTACATTCTCTGACCATCATCAAATTTAGTTAGAAATCAGTCACAGAAAGATCTCTAAAAAATTCTCAAGTGGGGGCGCCTGGGTGGCTCAGTGGGTTAAAGCTGCTGCCTTCGGCTCAGTCATGATCCTGGGGTCCTGGGATCGAGTCCCGCATTGGGCTCTCTGCTCAGCAGGGAGCCTTTCTCCTCTCTCTCTCTGCCTGCTGCTCTGCCTGCTTATGATCTCCGTCTGTCAAATAAATAAATAAAATCTTTAAAAAAAAAAATCCTCAGGTGTTTGGAAATGAAATGAAATCCTTCTAAATAATCCATGGATCAAAGAAGAAATCAAAACAGAAAAGTATTTTGAACTGAATCAAAATGAAAAATTTGTGCAATGTACTTTTTGTATTTGAGTACTTAGGGGAAAAATTTCTAAAAAGAAGTGTCTACACCAGAAAAGAAGAAAATCTTCAAATGATGACAACTCTACCTCAAGGAACTAAAGAAAAAGAGCAAATAAAACCCAATTAGTAAGCAGAAAAAGGAAGCGACCAGAGCAAAAAGCAATGAAATGGAAAAATAGAAATAATAAAGAAAATAAAGAACTGGTTCACCGAGAAGATAAATTTTACAAACCTCCAGCTAGATTAATAAGGAAGAAAGAGAGAATACAAAAGTTGCATTATCAGGAATGAGAGCAGAGACAACCCGTCAGTTTCTACAGATACCTAGGAGACAGGAATATTATCAAGGTTATCCCAAAAATTCTACAACTCAGATGAAGTGAACAGATTCCTTGAAAGATACAGCTACCTCACTCAAGAAGAAACATAACCTGGGGCGCCTGGGTGGCTCACTGGATTGGGCCGCTGCCTTCGGCTCAGGTCATGATCTCAGGGTCCTGGGATCGAGCCCTGCATCGGGCTCTCTGCTCTGCAGGGAGACTGCTTCCTCCTCTCTCTCTGCCTGCCTCTCTGCCTACTTGTGATCTCTCTCTCTGTCAAATAAATAAATAAAATCTTTAAAAAAAAAAAAAGAAACATAATCTGAATAATTCTTTGTCCCTACTAAAGAAACTATATATTGTACTTAAAAATGTTCCTAACAAAGCCAACCAGACAAGATGACTTCACTAGGGAATTCTACCAAATATTTAAGAAGGAAGTAATACCAACTATAAATGAACTTTTCCAGGAAAGTGAAGAAGAAAGAATTCTTACCAACTTATTCTACAGTCAACATTACTAATACCAAATCTTGGTAAAGATATTATTTACAAACTGCAGACCAATATTCCTCACAGACATAGATGCAAAAATCTAAACAAAATTTTAGCAAGTTGAATTTAACTTGCTAAAAAGGAATAATACGTCATAACTAAGAAGAATTTGTCCCAAGAATGCAAGTTTGGTTTACCACTCAAAATAAATTATCTTAAGCAAATAATGGATCAAAGACGAATTCACAAGGGAAATTAGAAAACAGTAAGAGAGAGAGCATCAAATCCTAACCACCAGACCACCAGGGATGGTATAAAATAATAAGAGAAAAAGGAAAAGTAAAACTTTTCCCAAAAGACTTCAAACTTTCCCATATCGAAACTTATGGGACACAGAGAAAGCAGTTTTGGGGAAGCTTACAGCAATAAACTCTTATGCTTTAAAAAATAAGAAAGATCTTGGGGAGCCTGGGTGGCTCAGTGGGATAAAGCCTCTGCCTTTGGCTCAGGTCTTGATCCCAGGGTCCTGGGACTGAGCCCTGCATCGGATCTCTGCTCAGC
This sequence comes from Meles meles, assembly GCF_922984935.1. Taxonomy (NCBI): domain Eukaryota; kingdom Metazoa; phylum Chordata; class Mammalia; order Carnivora; family Mustelidae; genus Meles; species Meles meles. The sequence goes on along the minus strand of NC_060077.1, from coordinate 29,852,983 downwards.
AGGGAGCCTGCTTCCCTTCCTCTCTCTTTGCCTGCCTCTCTGCCTACTTGTGATCTCTGTCAAATAAATAAGATCTTTAAGAAAAAAAAAATAAGAAAGATCTTAAATCAACAAACTAACTTTAAAACTTAAGGAACTAGAAAAATAAGAACAAACGAAATCCAAAGCTAGCAGAAGAAAGTAAATAAGAAAGAACAGAGCAGAGGTAAACAAAAGAAGACAGACAATTGAAAAAATAAAAGAAATAAAAAGCTGATTCATTAAAAAGTCAGCAAAATTACAAATCTTTAGCTAGACTGACTCAGAAAAAAGAGAAGAGGCCTCAATTATTAAAATCAGAAATGAAACTGAGTGAGAATATTATTACCAAGTCTATGGAAAGGAAAAGTATGACAACAGAGTACTATAAACAATGGTCTACCAACAAACTGGATTACTAGATGAAATGGGAGAACTCCTAGAAACACAAAACCTATCAAGACTGAATTACAAAGAACAGATAATCTGAACAGATGTTTAACTAAGATAACTGAATCAGGAGCCAAAAAAAAAATTCCAGTAAGGAAAAGCTCTTGACCTGATGCGTTCACTGATGAATTCTACCAAACATTTAAAGAGCTAACCCCAATGCTTCTCAAACTTCTACTAAAATTGAAGAGGAGGGAATAATTTCTATCTCATTCTATGAAGACCACCATTACCCTGATAACAAAGCCAGACAAAGACACTACAAGAGAACAATGCTCTGGACCAGTATCTCTTATGAACACTAATGTCAAAATCCTCAACAAAATACTAGCAAACCAAATTCGACAGTACATTGAAAGGGTTTTACACCAAGACCAAGTAGGGCTTATTCCTGGAATGCAAGGATGGTTCACAACACACAAAAATTGATTTATGTGATATACTAATCACATTAACAGAATGAGGGAGAAAAAAACCCACATGATCATCTCAGTTGATACATAGAAAGCATCTGACAAAATTCAACAACCTTTCATGATAAAAATACTTGAAAAACAGGGATAGAAAGAAACTACCTCCACACTATAAAAAGCTTTGTATGAAAAACCCACAGCAAATATTACACTCAATGGTGAAAAACTGAAAGCTCTTTTCTAAGCTGAGGAAAAATAAGCCAAGGATGTCCACTTCAGCCACATCTACCCAACACACAGTTCTGGAAGTTCTAGCCAGGGCAATTAGTCAAGAAAGAGAAATAAAAGGCAAGAAGAGAAGAAGTAAAATCATCTCTATCTGCAGATGATATGATCTTCTATGTAGAAAACACTAAACATTCCACACACAAAAGCTGTCAGAGCTAATGAATTCAAAGTAGCAGGATCAAGGTCTACATACAAAAATCAGCTGCACTTCTATACACTAACAATGAGCAACCTAAAAAGGAAATCACAAAATAATTCCATTTATAAGAGCATCAGAAAGAATAAAAAAATTAGGAACTAACCTAATCCAGGAGGTGAAAGATTTGTATAATAAAACCTACAAAACACTAATGAAAGAAAGTAAAGACATCCCATATTCATAGCTTGGAAGAATTAATACTATTATGATTACTATTACCCAAAGAAATCTATAGATTCAATGCAATTCCTATCAATGTCCCAATGACAATTTTTTTTACAGAAACAGCAAAACCCTCCTAAAATCCACATGGAATCTTGAGGGACCTTGAAGAGTCAAAATAATCTTGAAAAGATAAGAACAAAGCTAGAAGACTCAAAGTTCCTGATTTCAAAACTTACTGCATAGCTCCAGTGATGAATAGTACAGTACTGGCAGAGGCAGACTTATATACCAATGGAGTAGAGTTAAGAGACCAGAGATAAACCATAAGGTTTTAAAACGTCAAGGAAATAAGTAAATAAACATTGTATATAGTCAAATGAATTGACAAGGGTGCCAACACCATTCAATGGGGAGAGGAGATTTTTCAATAAACTGGGGCTAAAGTGGTTATCCTCTGGGCAGCAGCTTCTGCTGAATCTAAGTCAGCCTCTGTACACCTTACTTAGGACATGACAAACCCCATGAGGGCAAAAGCTAAATCAAATGCTGAATCTGCTACTCTGGCATTGTCTTCCCCCTGGGATTTAGGACCCTCAAATATTGATTTAGTAGCTCTAAATTCTAATTTTAGCATCCCCACTCAGAGATTCTGAAACAAGCTCTGGACCACTGCTTTCTGTTTGGTCTCTGCACCATGCCACAAGTCGGTTAATACTCCAAGGGTTTAAAAAAACAGGGGTAAATACGGGGCTCAAGTCAATGTGTTTTTTCTTTTCTTTTCTTTTTTTTAATATTTTACTTATTTATTGGTCAGAGAGAGACAAAAAGAGAGAGTACAGGCAGGCAGAGTGGCAGGCAGAGGCAGAAGGAGAAGCAGGCTCCCTGCTGAGTAAGGAGCCCGATGTGGGACTTGATCCCAGGACTCTGAGATCATGACCCGAGCCAAAGGCAGCCGCTTAACCGACTGAGCCACCCAGGTATGTCACGTCAATGTGTTTTCTTTCTGCAGTTTTGGCTCCTGCCAAATTGATCCTAGCTGCCTAGGTTAGTCCCCAGTGCCTTTAAATACACACACATCCACACACATGCACTACTATCTTAAACAAAATCGTAATTCTCAGTAGAGTCTGGTCTGATATTCTACCTAAACAGAAGTTCATTATTTAATTTTAATTACTAATATATTCTTACTGACTAGTCCATAATCTTCCTGAGAAGAGAAACTTTTTTTTTTTTTTTCTTCTTCCTGATTCTGCTTTAACACCCAGAGCCCTATCTGGTGTCCACCTTAGTATGTATTTGACAAGTTAATTTTTGTATCAGGAAAAATTGCTAGAAAACAAATAAAGCACAGCACATAAAACATTACTTCCAAATCATTCAAGTCTTTCAGTTCTTCTGCCTCCAATGATCTCCACTAAGACATGTAAGAAAAAATCTTTTCTTCTCTAGCCCGAGCATTAATGAGCAAATCCCTCAATAAAACTGTGCAATCTTAATGTTTATTGGAGATTAAATAACCTCAGGCAGTTCTTCTAAAAGCTTTTTTTTCATTTACTAAAACTATTTTGTACTAGATTAAGTGATTTCATTATCCTTTGGATTAACTAATCCAATTCTAGGTCTGGCATTTTATCAGGAAACAAAGATTTTTTCATCCAAAGTAAAGCTCTTTTAAATTAACCTTTAGAGGCCCCTTGACTATATTCAGTTAGGTTTTTTCAGAACAAGAAAACAATGGCACACCAGAAGCTGCTAAATACAAATTTTAGAATTGAAGAAAATATATTGAAAGTATAAATTATTTTCTTGGTTACCTTATCAATCTGATATTGTCAACCCCTAAACAAACAGCTAGAACTGAAAGTAGATGCCTCCAGGAAGCAGAAATTACAGAGGTTATGAAATAGGACAATGGATTAGCACTTTTCCCTGTAAGCACTTCAGAATTATTAATGTTATAATTGCATATTTAAATTAAATTTAAAAGCATAACTGTAGAAAAAAATAAAAACATAATGGGTACAAACTGAGGCACTAATTTAAAAAACAAGGAAGATTTAATCGTAAAGCAATAGTGCTGAAGGTTGTTTATGTGACGCCATGGTCTCATGAGACAGCCTTGAAGCCATCATTTATCCTGTGGGGCTTTTCAGTCCTACATTTGTAAACCTGACAGTAAATCAGAATGCCAAGGCCATTTCAACAGTAATAATTCTAGTATTCTACAACTTCAGTAAACAGTGAGTGGCAGGACACAAGAGAAAATGTACTTGTTAGATAAAAGGCAAACTCACAAGGGCTTGTTTTGTAATGGACGGTTAATGAAGTTATAGTGATTAGCACAATTATTTTAGGATGACTCTTAAGAGAGTTAAAGGAAGATGATATGGTATTAGGGAATCTATCTCTGTTGATGAGACAGCTCTTACGACAGAAAGCATGCATGCTCCAAGCATTTAATGCTGCATTTAGGGCCTGAGAGTGCCGTATGTGCTGAGTGTCACGTAACAGCTCCTGCTCTAGTGAGCTCGTCAAGTGTCAAAACCTGCCCTTTCCTGTGGACTGTGAGCAGTCAGAGACCAAAAAAAAAACCTGGTCCCAAGCTGCTGGCTCCAAAGGATGGGTATGCTCATCCATATTTACAGCTAGATAAGGAAAGGGTTCTGGCACCTCTTATATGGCTCTTGACCAATTAAGAGCTCAATCAGATATATCTTTCCATTTACAAAAAGATTACACATTTCAGACTGCCCAATTTTAACTCACAGACTTGGAAATAAAAGAACCAGCATCCTATCTACTTTAAAACAGCAAGAATAGAGATCTGCCTTGCAGGAAACAAAAGCAAGACAAACAAAAAAGCTATAGATATGTATCATTACAGAAGTATCCATAGGAAGTAAAGAAAGGGGAAACTGGGTTTGTAGCATAACACTGTCTAGTGTCCAGGAAGGTCTTTTCTTATTGTATGTTGACTATTCCATTTTGCATATTTCCTCCTGTACTGTAAGTACCTGCTAAATGGAAAAAACTTAAAAATTATTAAAGTTCTTAAGTTTTTGAATTGATTTTTTTTTTAAACAGTTGGAGTACCTCTTAACAAATGTGTCTTTACAAGAGCAGTAATATGGGTGGGGTGTCTGTGTAATGTCTACTCAACATAGCAGAAAGATAAGAGGAAATCTTTGGTATGCCCATTTCTAAAAGTCGTAATGGGGGAACCATCTGGAACCAGCTGCATGACAAATCCCACGTTCATCTAAACCTTAAGGGTTTCCTCGTGGGTACAAGCATGGACAGATGCCCACAGGGCATGACTGTTTCCCACACTGTAAACGCCTAAGCAGCACATGGAGTTTGGAAAACTCTGCAGGACTTCGAGGTCCCCCCCACTGCTCCCAATCCTGTGGCTTTCCTCAAAGCATCCCTGGGTTAGCCTCTCTTCTCCCCCTTGCTTCCCCTAGAATTGTATTTTTTTTTTTAACCAACACAATGTCCCTTAAAATAATAGAGACAGAGAATTTAGGTGGGAAGGAACCAAAAGACAATTGGTAAACCACTGATTTAATGCTCCATCAACTCATTTAAGTTTTAATCAACTTGATACATGGCAAAGTTCTATAACCAAGGGTTACAAAGGTTATAACCAAGGTTATAAATAAGTGCCTCAACTGACATAGCAGTCTAAGAAAATGTAGTTTATTTTAACAGACAGTACCCACTGCATCAAAGAAAATAGTAATTTAAAAACCTATTAAACACATACATGCTAGTGAATGTGCATGACCGCCTCAGTTACTCCTCTATTTTATGGAAGAGAAAAGTGAGGCTCAAAGAAGCTGAGTAATTTGCATAAGGTCATACAATAGGGGCAGAGCAGACACTCAAGTCCACGGCCTTGATTACTACTCTATGTGTGAGTCTCAGTGTGATCTAAGATCACCTGCAGTACTTGCACAAATGAAGACTTCAGGGTCACACTTTATACCTCCAGAATCACAGATCTTTAGGTGTGGTTCTCAGGAATCTGCCTCTCCCCCGCAATCTTCACAGTTTTTGAGGCACAGGGTTGAGAACCCCAGTTCTAAAAATGAACTTCTAATGTATTTCATTACATTCAATACATAGGTTCAGACAGTTAGTCAGCTTTGTCATGTGCTAAGCCTTATGCCAGATGCTGGAGAGGCAAAAACAAGCTCCCTAGTCTAGAAAGGAAGACAGACATGCGAACTGACAACTTTAGTACCCATGTGATACACCCTGTGGAGTTTGGGAACACAGGAAAATGAACTACACATGCTAAGACCCAAAGAATATGCCCTGAAATACAGCCAACACTGTCCTGAAGTCAAGGAAGAACTTGGGTCCCTCATTTCTGTGAGGAGGGAGTGGAACATGTAAAGGACGAACCCTTGCAGGGCTGAAGCAGGGGCACAAGCTATTTTGCACAGATGCCGTTTTCTCAGCTGAAGGAGCAGACACTCCCCAGATGGAAAGGATGAAGTGAGAGGATGGGGAGGCATTCGGGACCAAGGTGAGACTGGGGAGTTCACCGGAATGAAGAGTCAAAAAGGCTATGCAAGGGCCAGATTGATCATAGGGGGTCTTGTCCTCCATACTGAGGACCTTGGATTGTAACTGCATGGCAACGAGGAAGTAGCTTCCAGATCAAAATTTCAAACCAGTTTGGCAGCAGAGTAGAAGATGGACAGGAGGATAAGGAAAATTACTTATGTCCACGCAAAAACTTACACACAGCATCCACTGCAGCATAAATATAATAGCCAAAACAACCAAAATGTCCATCAACAGATGAATGGAAAACATGTGGTATAACCAAACAATGGAATGTTATTTGGCCATAAAAAGGAATAAAGTACTGACAACACAAGCCACAACATGGATGAACCCTGAAAACATGATATTAAATGGAAGAAGCCAGTCACAAAGGCCCCCATACTTTGTGACTCCATTTATATGAAATGTCCAGGACAGGCCAATATACATGGTGATAGAAAGTAAATTAGTGTTTAACTATAGGGCAAGTGAGCACTGACTGTTAATGGTTACAAGATTTTTCTTAGATTGATGAAAATATTCTAAAATTGACTATGGTCAGTTTTAAAAAACTGAAAACACCAGAAGCCACTAAAATGTCTATCTTAGATGGGTAAATTGTATCTTATGTGAATATTTCAATTAAAAAAACCATAATAAAAAAAATCAAGTGGTTATGCAATATTGATTCATGCTTAAGGTTTTAGTCTTAGATCAAACTTGTAGCCAGCAGCATTGATCTTCTTGCTATTCATCAATGCTGAGAGTATCTGTTTTATGCCTACTTTAAGATCTGGAGTATTGAAATCTTTCATGCTGGAGCTTCCTATCTGGCTTCTTTCACTTAGCGTAGTTTTTTTTTTTTTTTTTTTTTTAAAGATTTTATTTATTCATTTGACAGAGAGAGAGATCACAAGTAGGCAGAGAGGCAGGCAGAGAGAGAGGAGGAAGCAGGCTCCCTGCGGAGCAGAGAGCCTGATGTGGGGCTCGATCCCAAGACCCTGAGATCATGACCTGAGCCGAAGGCTGAAGGCAGCGGCTTAATCCACTGAGCCACCCAGGCGCCCCTAGCGTAGTATTTTCAAAGTTCATTCACATTGTAGCGTGCATCAAAACTTCCAATTCATGAACATGGGATGTTTTTCCATTTATTTAGATTTTCTTTCATTTCCTTCAGCTGTATTTTATTTTATTATTTTATTTTTTAAAAGATTATTTATTTATTTGACAGAGAGAGAGATCACAAGCAGGCAGAGAGAGGGGAAAGCAGGCTCCCCACCGAGCAGAGCACCTGATGCGAGGCTCAATCCCAGGACCCCGAGATCATGACCCGAACCGAAGGCTGAGGCCCAAACCACTGAGCCACCCAGGTGCCCTCTTTCAGCTATATTTTGTAGTTTTCAGTGAACAAGCTTTGTCTTCCCCTTGGTTAAATTTATTTCTAAGTACTTCATTCTTTTTTGTAAGTACTTTATTCTTTTTGATGCTACTGTAAGTGGAAGTATTATTTTAACTTCAGAGTTTTCATTACTAGTATATAAAAATGCAAGAAATGGGGCACTTGGGTGGCTCTGCTGCTTAAGTGTTGATTTTAGCTCGGGTCATGACCTCAGGGTTGTGAGATCAAGTCTGTACTGGACTCAGTGCAGGACATAGAGCCTGCTTAGGACTCTCGCTCACTCTCTGCCCAAACACTCTCTCTTAAAAAAAAAAAGAAAAAGAAAGAAAGAAATGCAAGTGATTTTAGTATACTAACCTTGTACCCTGCAAATTGGCTTAAGTTTATTAGCTCTAACAGTTTGTATGTTAATTCTTTAAAGTTTTTTAGATATAAATCATGTCACCTGCAAACAGAAATAATTTTACTTATTTCTTTTTAATAACTTATTTCTTTCTCTTGCCCAACTGCTCTAGTTAGAACTTCCAGGAAAATACTGAATAGAAGTGGTTGAGGGTGGACATCCTTTCTTGTTCCTGATCTTGAGGGAAAGCTTCCAAAATCTTTCACCGTTAAGTATGCTGTCAACTGCAGGTTTTTCACAGATGCCATTTAATAGACTAACAAAGTTCCCTTCTATTCCTAATTTGTTCACTGTTTTTTTTTTCTTATCATAAATTGGTTTTTAATTTTTGTCAAATATTCTTTCTGGGCCCATTGGCAATATTATCTTGTTTTTTTTCTTCCCTTACTCTATTGAGATATATATTATACTGATTAATTATCATATATTGAACTAATCTTGTATTCCTAGGATAGATCCTAATTGGTCACGGTGTATGATCCTTTTTATCTGTTCCTGGATTATTTACCAGTATTTCGCTGAGAATTTTTGCATAAGGAATATTGACTCATAGTTTTTTGTTGTTGTTGTTTTTGTTTGTTTTTTAATTTTATTTATTTATTTGACAGACAGAGATCACAAGTAGGCAGAGGCAGGCAGAAAGAGGAGGAAGCAGGCTCCATGCTGAGCAGAGAGCCCGATGTGGGGCTCGATCCCAGAACCCTGGGACCATGACCTGAGCCAAACGCAGAGGTTTTAACCCACTGAGCCACCCAGGCGCCCCTTGACTCATAGTTTTCCTTTTCTTTTCTTTCTTTCTTTTTTTAAAGATTTTATTTATTTATTTGACAGAGAGAGAAACAGCGAGAGGAGTAGGAGAGGGAGAAGCAGGCCTCCCACCCAGCAAGGAACCCCATGCGGGACTCGATCCCAGAACTCTGGGACCATGGCCCAAGCTGAAGGCAGACGCCCAACAACTGAGCCACCCAGGCACCCCGACTCATAGTTTTCTTATGACATTTTTTTCTGGCTTGGTTATCAGGGTAACAAAGGGAAAATGAACTACACATTCAAAGACCCAAAATGAGTCTTTGGGTCTCATAAGATGAGTCTCACAAAATGAGTCAGGAAGTATTCTCTCCTTTATTTTTGGAAGAGTTTCAGAAAGGCTGGCGTTAGTTCTTCTAAACATTTGGTAGAAATCACCAATGAAGCCATCTGGTCGTGGGCTTTTCTTTGTTGGAAGTGTTTTGCTTATTAAGTCAATATCTTCTGTTGAATAGATCTGTTCAGATTTTCTTTCTTCTTGAATCATTTTTTTTTTTTTAAGATTTTATTTATTTATTTGGCGGGGAGGGGGGAGCAGAGGGAGAAAAGGAGAAGGACAAATAGACTCTGCAGTGGGCATGGAGCCTGACACAGGACTTGATCCCAGGACCCTGAGATCATGACCTGAATTGAAACTAAGAATCAGACACCCAAATGACTGAGCCACCCAGGTGTCCCCTTCTTGAGTCATTTTTGCTAGTGCATTTCTAAGAATTTGTCCTTTTATACCTAGGTCATCCAATGTGTCAGTGTACAGCTGGTCTCATAATACTCCTTTTTAAGTATTCCTATTATTATTATTATTTTCTAAGTAAATAAGTATTCCTTATTTCTTGAGGTCACTAGGAATGTCCCTTCTTTTGTAGTCTGCTCTTTTTTTTCCTTTGTCCATCTAGCTAAAGGTTTGTCAACTTGTTGATCTTTTCAAAGAACCAGCTTATGGTTTCATTAATCTCTTCTACTATTTTTTCTGCTCTAATTTTTATCTCTTTCCTTCTGACTACTTTGGTTTAGTTTACTCTTCTTTTTCTACTTTCTTAAAATGAAAGGTTGGGTTACTGATTTGCGATTTTCTTTTTGAAGATAGGTGTTTATGGCTATAAACTGCTCTCAATGTCTCCTATAAGTTTCAGTTTTTCAGTAACTTCAATGAAAGTTGTGTTTCACTTTCATTCTCTTTATTTTCTAATTTCCCTTGTGATTTATCCTTTGGCCCACTGGATTTTTTTATTTTAATTGTTTAATTTCCACTTAGTTGTGAATTTTCCTTCTGTTACACATTTCTAATTTCATTCCATTGTGGTCAGAAAAGATACTCAATTATAATTCCAATCTTTGTTCAAATTTGAGACATTTTATGATCCAATATATACCCTTTCCTGTAATGTTCTATGTGAACCTGAGAAGAATCTTTGATACTGCTGTGGTTGGGTAGGTCCAGTTATACACACATATATACATTTATATATATATATATACACAATACATATATATACACATAGAGTGTCTAGTATCAAGTTTAAGTCTTAATATGTCCTTGATGATTTTCTATCTACTTATATCCCAATCATTTACTTTTTTCTTGCTAAGTAATTTATTACAATAAAACTTACATAAAATATATACAAAATTTATCATTTTAACCATTAATGAAAATATTAAAGTAAAATAAACATATTTTTACTCTCAGTCCAGATGAGACCTCAGTGAAGACAGTTAACAGGACTTAAGTAAGAAAGTGTTACAGAATAGCTGAACAAAGTACTGGAAAGATTAGCTACTCTGGAAAGATAAAAAACTGATGCCATCCAAGTGGCCCTCAGCCAAATTTGGGACAGACTTTGTGTTGAATGTGTTCTTAAAATTCAGCATAGGAGGGCACCTGGGTGGCTCAGTGGGTTAAGCCGCTGCCTTCGGCTCAGGTCATCTCAGGGTCCTGGGATCGAGTCCCGCATCGGGCTCTCTGCTCAGCAGGGAGCCTGCTTCCCTCTCTCTCTCTCTGCCTGCCTCTCTGTCTACTTGTGATCTCTGTCAAATAAATAAATAAAATCGTTAAAAAAAAAAAAATTCAGCATAGGATCCCCCATCTTAACATGAGATACATAGCGAGCTATGATACTCTAGCATCTGGTGCGGCCACTGCTCATGTGGGACAAAGGAACCATATGAATGATTACCTGATAACCTTCTGTCTTCTTCTGACACCACTTCAGCAAGGCATTCCTCTTTGAACCTCCATATTCTCTCGCCAATGCTGACAGAGGGTCCTTCCTTTCTTCCCTAAGTGAAAACAAGGAACCCAAAGTTAAAACATTTTTTATTTGAGCTCCATTATAAACCAGAAATCCCACAAAGAAGAGAACAGTGTCAGTGTGTATTTTTGAGTAATATAACTGCACACACTAAGACATCTAAAGGCAAGATGCATCTTTTCACTCATTTGATTTTACTTATCCATTTTTACAGGACCCTCACTGGCCCACCACTGTCAGGGGTTTCTGCTGTCTGAAGGGAGGAACTCTATTATCCACAAGGAAACTGGCAAAGATTCAGTACAGTGTGCATTCACAATTAATGGAATGCACTCCAGAACGCTCAGAAGGGGGCATGATAACTTGGTGCTGGCAGTATCTGAAAGCTGCCACAGCCACCTTTCACCTAGTATCTTACCTTTCCATAATCTTTATGCTTTATTTAATTTTACTCATTTTTGTTTCCTACCTTTTATGTCCTCAATCATTTCCTCTTTTTTAAAAACAAATCCTTCTTGTAAATACAAAGGATTATAAGGCATGGTTCCTGCCTTCAATATGCTTACAACTGGGGGAAGCAGATAAGACAACATATGGCGACAAACATCCATAAAACATCTCAAATGTATTTACCACTACATTATACACTCATTCTTTTTTTTTTTTTTAAGATTTTATTTATTTGACAGATAGAGATCACAAGTAGGGAGAGAGGCAGGCAGAGAGAGAGAGAGGAGGAAGCAGGCTCCCCGCCAAGCAGAGAGCCCGACGCGGGGCTCGATCCCAGGACCCTGGGATCATGACCTGAGCGAAAGGCAGAGGCTTTAACCCACTGAGCCACCCAGGCGCCCCTATACACTCATTCTTAACTATAGGTAATTAGAATTTTATCTTGCATAGAAAAATGAGATTTTTCTGTAAATTCACTCACTCATTCAATACCTCCTTACCCACCACTTCGCCAGTCAGTGTGCAAGTGCTGGGCAATGAGTAGTGAACAACACAGGCTCCCTGCCCCCTCGAGGAACTTAAGAGTTTACTATAAGACACAGATAGACCACAGAAGTTCAAAGAAAGAAAGGAAGAAAGGAAGAAAGAAAAGAAGAGAGAAAGAAAGAAAGAAAACCCAACAATGGCTGTAACTCATTTCTTAAAAATATATGTAGGGTACTTTTGGGTACTGCCAATTTCCTTGAAGGCAGAACAAATATCGTGTTCCAGATAAGACAATGAATCAAAAAAGATGTTTGGATCACGCAAGGGAGGCATACAACCCTGCATATCCGGACCAAATCCTTCCTTTTCGTAACGACTTCAGGACTACCTAGAGTAAGAGTACTTCTAAAATAACCTGCTCCTTCACAAGTGGCATACCCTTGAAAGCCTGGTCTAGTTTTTAGTGATTACTTTATAAAGAAAGCAGAGATTCTACCCCACACTCCATAAACTTAGTCCAGTAAGTGTCCTAAAGGGTACTCACCCTTCAAAATAAGTTAGGAAATAAAAGAGTACACATTTAGAACTGAAGCTTTTTACAATTGAGAGATGCACTGAAGCCGCACCGTTTGATTTATCTTTTTTTTTTTTAAAGATTTTATTTATTTATTTGACAGACAGAGATTACAAGTAGGCAGAGAGGCAGGCAGAGAGAGAGGAGGAAGCAGGCTCTCCACGGAGCAGACAGCCCGATGCGGGGCTCGATCTCAGGATTCTGGGATCATGATCTGAGCCGAAGGCAGAGGCTTTAACCCACTGAGCCACCCAGGCGCCCCCCGTTTGATTTATCTTAGAACCAGAAGTAAAATAAAAAAATTTTCAACAAGCAGTTAAAACTGCTACCCGAAGAAATATACTTTTATGCTTGTGTGCCAGCCCACCAGACTCCTGCTTGGTTTAAAAAATTCAAAGTGTGTTAAAATACCACCAAACATAGGAAAAGAGAATGAAGATAAAAGCTGTGTGAATGAACACAAAAAAGCAAGCCAAAAAAATAAATAAATCAACCTCCATCATGCTCAAAATAAAACTACTATAATCACTGTGAAAGTTTATTCTGGCTCACACCAGGTCTGTTTGTTTATAGAAACAGCTTAAAAAGCATCAAAGAGTAATTCTATGGACTACAATGGGAAGCTGCAAAAAAAGATCCCCCCAGAGCTGGAGGGTCATCTCTCATAACTTCTTCATTGTAAGATGAAGACAATTTCCAGGAGATGCCTTGTTGAAAATCACAGCTTCTGAGTAGGGAAGCCAGAAGAGTGGGCGCCCTTTCCACAGGCACACCGCAGGTGGCCTACTACCCAGGACGGAGACAAGCATGGACAGTGCTCTCCCTGCATCAGCCTGGCCAGAGCAAGAGCTACCCTAATCACTGGCTCCCTACTTGCTCTGATGGTGCATTGTTTATAGGACCACTATTCTAAGAGGCTGGGCTAGTGGCAGGGCTTTAAACGCAAGTACATAATTTGAGTTTGAGAGGCCAACTATTCCATTTTATCCTCATACCTATAAGTCAATATAAATCTAAAGTTTTTTTAAAAAGATTTTATTTATTTATTTGACAGACAGACACAGGGAGAGAGGGAACACAAGCAGGGGGAGTGGGAGAGGGAGAAGCAGGCTTCCAGCGGAGCAGGAAGCCTGACGCAGGGCTCAGTCCCAGGACCCTGGGATCAGGACCTGAGCCAAAGACAGACGCTTTACAGCTGAGCTACCCTGGCGCCCCATAAATCTAAAGTTCTGAAACCCATTCCCATCTCTCCTTCAATTCTCAATACACCTCAAAACAACAGTTTTCCTCATCCCTATAAACAATATTTGCTTCATTTCTGACTTTTCCCCTCTAAATTATAACTATTTCTTAGTCCCAAATGGCTTCTGATATAAGAAAAAATGAATAAAATATACTATTCCATTTTCAAGTATGGCTTATCAGTGATCAATGTAGCATCACGTCCTTAGTTTCCTCTAAAAATAATTAGAGTCCCCTTTGGTAACTCTCCTTTTTTCATTCCTTTTCTAGAAATCTGTTGTCAGAATCAAGCATCTTTCCCTTTGAAAAGCCTCCAGAGTCTAAACCTCCCTTCACCATTTTCACTGCTATCATCCTGATCCGGGTGTGGTAGAAACATCATAATGTTATTTTAGTTGTGTTCCCCGACTTTTCTCCACAAGAGAAGAATCCTTAAATCACCTTCTCACATTGATTTACTTACCCTGCTTTATAGCTACGACCATATCTGAGTGACGCAATTGGACTATAAAGAGGTTCCATGCTTAGCCATTCTCTACTGTCAATCTTTTCTTCCATGGCCCCTGGATGTGGTAGGTCCACACCTTCCTCTGGCCTTCTCTACCCATCCTCTGTGCCTGTGCAGTACCACCTCCCACAGCTCCCCCAGTCTTCAGTTACTCACCCTTCTGGACATTGGCTCACATCACTGACCTTGCCAACAATGCCAGCCTGCCCTCCACACCCAGACAGCACTCCTCTCGGAAGCCTTCTCTAACCCCCTACCCAAGCCCAGTATTCTGATTCCACAATGCTTTCTTTAGGGGAAAGGAACCATCTCTTTTATGTTGCCTGCTTTTTATCATACCATCCTACCCAACTCTGGGCATAGAAGAGACGAGAAAACATTTAATGAGACACAACGGAAAAAAAAACAGTGCTTGACTGCCATTATTTCATAACCTGATCATCAATCTCCAAAGGCCAGGAAAGGTATGCATGAAATGCACCAGGATTAACTGTTCTCTACCTTATCCGACTTCGAGTGGTAGGGGTGACGGATGCCGTGGGAGAGGAGGACAGAGAAAGCTGTGGAGACGTGGTTCCCATAGCCATAAGAGAGGCCGGTGATGCTCCCTCAGGTGCAGAGATATCTCGTTTCATCTCTTCACTACTTCGTCGAGACACTGATTGTGAGAAACAGTCATTATGCATTTTACATAAATGCAGGAAAACATTTACTTTTATAAAACACTTTTAAACTGAGGGACACCTGGGTGGCTCAGTCAGTTAAGCTGCTGCCTTCAGCTCCAGTCATGATCCTAGGGTCCTGGGATCAAGTTCCTCATCAGGCTCTTGCTTGGCAGGGAGCCTGCTTCTCTCTCCACCTCTGCCTGCTTGTGCACGCTCTTTCCCTCTCTCTCTCACAAATAAATAAAATATTAAAAAAAATACTTTTAAATTGAGATAGTTTCTTCAGCAGGTTCAAAAAAGAGCAAAAATGACCATATATGAGGAAAAAAATAACATTTTCTTTATCACACTGGTAACTTGAATGGATTTATTTCTTTCACTAAGAAAACGGTAAAAAAGGTACAGCAGTTGAGATATGCACTGAACTCCACACTCCCTGAAGTGAGGAGTATGTCTTATCCATCCCCATTAACACTCACAGAACCGACTTAGCCTATAGTGAGCATTCCAGAAATGTTCATTTAATCACAAATACAGTGAAAACCAAAGGCTAATTAAAGCAATACTTGGCAGCTATTCACTCTCAACTAAAATAAACAAAACCCTTCTAAACTTAGTCAAGATACCATTAAAAGGAATGAAAGGAAAGATACTTCATTACAGGGCCACACTTAATTCTGGATCAGGCCATGTTTCTAAAAACATGAACCAGTGAGACAAACCAAAAGGTGTCAACTACTGAGAAACAAGGGCAATAAGGAAAGTTCTATTTTAAAAGGCTAGCATACCCTGTCAGAACTACAGAAAGTTCTGAGAACTGGTGAGTAGAAGTAGCCCATGCTTTAGCCTTTGGTAACAGAGCCACAACAAAAGCCACTTTCTAGCAAGGAGGTGCTAGCACAGGTGGCCCTGGGCTGAATGTAGGAAGAAGGGAAATAAGAGCAAAGTTCCTGACCTCAGATACATGCTCTCTCACATCAGAAGATGCTGGATGTGCAGGCGCCCCGAGCTGGCTGCAATCAGTGCTGTACATCAGTAATTCTTCCCTAATGACTGAAATGGTCCCTCTTTTATAGACTAAAATGTTTTTGGTGATTTTAGGATAGCCAAATCAGAACCTAACTCTGTATTAGTAAAGTGATGTCTGTAAAGATCCAGAGAAAAGAGATGTTTTCTCCTATTACATGATCTTATTAGAATGATGTATTTATACATATTTCTGACAGAATCTTATAATTATTCTTGTTTTTTCTTTCAGTGTCAGATCTTCACATGCCTTAAATCAGCAGTTTAAGTGGTGTGCTAGAAAACTGGCTGAGAACATCTTTCATCATTTTATATAAACTAGAGGAAAGTGAGAAAGAATAGGAAGGACTCTGTGAGAAGAACAGGCTTTGGAACCTGGGCTTTGGGATGGTAATTTTGTCTGGACTTTCACTAATAAGAAGACCCAGCTATGACATCTAAAAACTGTACTAACTTAAATCACTGTACAAGTGGAAGGGTAACTGTAAGGCAGAGTTATAGAAATTTCTCCTTTCCTGATCCAATTTCTAGTTAAGTTTAAAAGGGTAAATTAGGGCCACAAAAGGAAACTAATGTGAGCAACTGATAAACTGGAGTTACCCCAGGAGACAAGGGGAGCCTGCCAAAGTCATCATTATAGGATGGCTTTATCAGATTGGAAAAATCTGGTTTCCAGAGAATTTTTGGTGTGCTCTGAAATAACAGTTGCAACAAACCTTGGGAAGGATATCCTAATCTTTCACAACTATACTAACTTTGTATCAAGCTATAATTTTGGCACAATATCTAACCCATTCTAGGCCCTTCATAAATACTTGTTATTTTAAATAAATGGAATGATCTAGTTTTCAGGGTTGTTTTATTTATTTTAGAGATTTTTATTTATTTATTTATTTGACAGAGAGGGAGAGAGAGCAAGCACAAGCGGGAGAGCTGCAGAGGAGAAGAAGAAGCAGGCTCCCCACTGAGCAGGGAGCCTAACATAGGGCTCAATCCCAGGACCCAGGGATCCTGACCGGAGCCAAAGACAGATGCTTAACCAACTAAGCCACCCAGGTGCCCCTCTTTTATTTTAAAATCACAGCCATGAAATGTGATTTCTATAGAATCTAGAAGACACAAACAGGGGAAATTCAGAGTGAAAATAATCAACTCAAGGGACACCCTTGGCTCAGTCGGTTAAACATCCGACTCTTGATCTCAGCTCAGGTCGTGATCTCAGGGTTGTGAGATCAAGCCCCATGCCAGGCTCCCAGCTCAGTGGGTAGTCTGCTTGAGTTTCTCTCTCTCTGCCCCCTTCTACTCCCTGCTCATGCATTCTCTCTCTAAAATAAAAATAAATCTTTTTTTAAAAAAAAAGAATCAATTCAAGAGCTAAAGAGGCAAGAAAAGTTAAGTAAGTCTAAAGAGAAAGCATTTGGTACCATTACTAAAACTTCTGGAAGAGTCCTTCTAAAGGAAATTCCAGATAAAAAGTCATCACCTGAGATGGTCTTAGCACTTTCCATGGCAGGTACTCTCGGCAGAGAAGCGGGTCGGCTGGTTGAAGATGTTCTTAATAGATGCTCTGCACAAAATAGGAAGGGTCAAAATAAAGACATCAGACACTGAACTTTGAAGTCACAAAGGCAGCAGGAAGGTGATCTCTCCTCCTCTCCCCACACCACCCCCAGGCTCATCTTTCCTTCTCAATATAGGGCACTCTAACAATCCCCCATGGAGCCCATGTCTACAGAAGAGTTTCTGTAGACAAGGACTGTGGGAAAACATTTCATTCAATGTTTGATTTCTAGGGATGATTTTTGACACAGATGAATGTTTCTAAATCACTGACTGCTAAACCAAAATTCAAAGAACTTCTATGTTGATCTAGAAGTACAAGCTAAATCAAAGTCTTGCCCTTATGTTCCTACCAAGAGCAGGGAAGCCATACATATACACAACCAGAAACAAAGAAGATTTGGACAATTACAGTAAGAATGACAAAGTATTATCAAACCACAGAGTGAGAAGTCATTCACTTTGATTTAAGGCAGCCGGGAGGTCTTCAACAATATAGTGACATTAAGCTGGGCTTTACTAACAGAAAAGAGAAGTGGGAACAATATTTTGGCCAGAAACAATGAGAACAAAGGTGTAAGGACATTCGCGTTACAAAACAATAAAATCCCAGTGTGGCCTCAACACAGGGCATACCAAAATCAGAGAGGGCAGCAGGAAAAGGGGCTCTGAAGGGATGAGGCTGACCAACAAGAGCCTTCATTACCTTGTATGTCGATTTCAGTCTGAGAGCAACAAGGAAGCACCAGACATTTCTGAGAATTTGGAAAGGAAGAAGACAGGTACTGCCTCTACTGCCCAGTTTGCAGCCACAGCCCTGTTTCACCCCTCTTACTCTCTAGGCTCCAGTTTCTCAAACTGGAGCTTCCCAGACATTGGCACAAGCTGCTCCCCCGCCTCCTGTTCTCTTCCTCCATTCCTGCTATAGCCTGGCTACCTTCACCATCCTTCTGGTCTAGCTTCAACGTCACTTCCTTAGGACCTGCCCCCCTGGAAAGGCAGCCCCAAACAGACCAGCACACACTTCATGCCTCAGGCTACAAGCCTGACAAGGCTGTCATCAGGCCAGGACAAGCACCAGGACGGACAGACTAGATGTGTTCTGCCCAGATGCCACGTGCGAAAGATGTGTGATTAGCGTAAGGGAAAACACTATCTCTTAAGCTTACTGAAGACTACTAGTTTCACTATCCAAGAATGGCCCCACAGTGAACATATTTTAACAGATCATTCACCACTTTAAAAAAATAGTTCCTCTCAGAATATCATCATGTCAAAAGTAATGGCACAGGACATCTTTCAAGGATAACATACCTGCTATTTCAAAATCTATTTTCTAAGTGTATGAGGAACATTTTTATTTGGTTACCAAATGTTAACTAATTACATACAACTTTGGGAAGGATGAACTTACTTTCTTAATGAAGACAGGACTTATACAGCCTAGAGTCACTACATCTTTCCAAACGTGAACAAATATCACCTCTGTGCGAAGAGTCCACAAGCAAGCATCAATCAGAATTCTGAACCCTGTCAGTGGTTGGCATTCATCCTCACAGGAAAAGCAAATTATGCACAGTCTGACAGACAAAACAAAGTTAGCAGAACACGGAAATAGTAGGAAACAGAAATCAACATTTTAAATTTAATCAAAATTTCCATTTTACAATTATGAAACCAGTCATTTCCCCCAAATCTTAATCTCCCAAAGAACACAGCAAATGAAGAAAGTGAAAATAAAGCTTGTAACAGACAAATGAATCCAAACAAGAAGCATGTCGGCTAAGGCAATAAGCCCGTGTCATTCCCCAATTGCACACTATAAGCACACGACCAAAACAAAGCTCATGAAATTTACTGTTGATTCCTCTGCTCAACCCTGGTTAAATCTTTCCTTACTGCATATCTAAGGATCTGTCTCCATTTGGCAGGTACTCCCCCACCACAGACCAACACCTACTTTTTTTGAAAATGTACAAAATTGTACTGAAGGCCTCAACAGGGTTATTCTTTTCAAAATTATTTGTGGTCATCTTCATCGGGCACAACACAGTCTGCTGCCATTCCATGAAGTGCTCTCACTGTGGGACTCAAACTCGCTCAGAGGCACTTGTCCCAGGGCGAGCATAGTAGATCCATTTACTACTGCCGTCAGCCGCTGAATTCCATCTGCGTGTCAAACTGTCAGTTTATTGCTCTTCAGCAAATAAGACTGGTGTATTACAGTCAAATGTGGTAAGCAGGAGAGATTATATTTTATAGTAATAGAGTCTATTCTACTGCCATATGGAGCTTTTCTTGTCTTTAATACATTCATTAAACAAAAAACATTTGGGTGTCCACTACTCACTAGGCACTGGGCTTGGTGAGAAGGTCAAAGAAAGGAAGAAAGGAGGCAAGAAACTTACCCTTACAGAACTCAGAATCTAGAGCAGAAGCCAGATACTTAAAAAAAAAAAAATTTGGAAGGGGAGGCGAACCATAAGAGACTATGGACTCTGAAAAACAACCTGAGGGTTTTGAAGGGTCAGGGGTGGGAGGTTGGGGGAACAGGTGGTGGGTAATAGGGAGGGTACATTTTGCATGGAGCACTGGGTGTTGTGCAAAAACAATGAATACTGTTACGCTGAAAAAATAAATAAAATGGAAAAAAATAAAAATAAAAAGGAAAACCATTATACATTAGCTGAAAATGTCTTACAAAACCGGGAAAATATTAATAATTAGCATATTCTCTGACTATTCACCTTGCCATGTGAAGTATTAAACATTTATTTCATTTAATTGTCACAACAGTCCTCTGAGGTAGGTCAAGTATAATTTTACAAATGAAGAAACAGGCCTAATTAGGTTTTGTAACTTATTCAATTTCATGAAATTATAACAAGTATTTGTGGAATGCCTAATATTTGATAAACACTCTTCTGTGGAAAGGTATGCAGTAGTAAAGAGAATAAAGTTTTTGTATTCAAAATGTAAAAAAACAAAAAAAAAATCATTACAAGTGAGGGATGCTAGGAAAGAACAAGTACACGGGGCTCTGGGAACACAATAGGGGATGTGACCTGCTCTTGAGGGGAGGTCCGGAAAAGCCACCTCAGGAAATGACATCTCAGTTCAGATGAGAAGGGTAATTAATAGCTTTTACACAGGCAAAGGAGAGGCTGGAGGGGAGAGTGTTCCCAGCTGAGGGCTCAGCACACACCAGGGCATCTCCAGGGCAGCAGTGTTCAGAGAACGGGGGAAAAGAGGAACAGTTGAGGCGGCAGAAGCAGGCTGGAAGAGCCAGCACAGGCAAGGGAAAGCAAGCAGGCAAAGCAGGCCAAATTAAGGAGTTTGGACTGTACCCTGTTGGCAACAGGGAGCCAATGAAGGCACTTAACCAATTGAGCCACCCAGGTATCCCAGGATGTGGTGAGCATTTTTAAATGACAGTGGAAGGGAGCCAGTAGACAGGGTAAAGCTGAATATCTGGGAGAAGTGGATCATAGCCTGAGGCTAACAGCATCTGTGACAGCCCAAGGGGACGAGATCCAGGGCTCAGGGGAAGGGATAAACCTACACAGAGATGTTCTGTTCATGTCCAACAGACAGGCAAAAATAACAGGAGCACAGTAGGTCTGCTACTTAATGCTCTCTTATTTTAGGAATCACAGAAATAAACAGGTACATGCAGTTATCCCTTTATTGTTTCCCCAAACAAATTTTCAGGCAAAATAGTCGGTTTTAAAATAGGAACCTAAATGGCCAACCTCTGTTCAGAGAGTAGTTCCAAATGGACTGATGCTCTGCTGCCAAAAAGGAGTATAAAATCTGAAAAAAATATGAAATTCAACCACTTAAGGGGGCACTGAAGAAAATCCAAAGCAGGCAGAAAATGAAAGGAGTAAACACGTGGAAGAATGAAAGAGCAAAGGGGTGAGTTTCCCAGTTTATGGCTCCAGGCATGAGTGCAAGCCCCAGGTAAGGCCATACAGGACAGCTGGTAGACAGCTTTACTGTCTTGAAGAAGGAGAAGATAGATGTCAGGACAACCAAAGCTGCTGAAAAGGGAGGGAGTAGGGGAAATACCAGAAAGAATCACAAATTCTGTATACATACTCTGCCCAAATCTCTCACTGACCTCTGAAAACCACAAGCAGTCAGATTCCAAGGAGTTGAATTAAGGACGAAATAACTGAACAGGTATTTCAACTGAAGGAAAAGAAGTTAGATGGAGTTTGAGGTGAGCCAAGGTATTGTTTGCTATCAAAAGCCAATTTTCTGCAGAGGAACAAAACAGAAAGCAATCTCTATAATGTATGATTGACGACAGCCAGAATATAATTCAAAATTACTAGACATACAAAGAGAGAGAAAAAAGTGACCCACTCTCAAAAGAAATGGAAACCTACCCAAAACCTACCCAAAGATAACGCATGTTAGAATTAGCAAAAAAGAGCTTAAAGCAGCTATTACAGATATGCTCGACATTATAAAATATATATACATGTTCACAACAGATGAACAAATGAGAAATCTGAGCTGAAAGAGTCACAAGAATGTGAGACTGGCGCTCCCTAAGACACAATATGCAAAGGCAGCCGAAAGCTGTATTTGAAGCGGACATTGAGAAAACTCCTCCCAAACACCAGCCTCCCTTTAAATATAAGATCACCAGAGCAGCTGGAAGCCTGCTGTGCACTAAGGACACCACAGCAACTTAAAACCCAAAGCCAAGCCCAGCTCCTGAACAGATCAACTCAAATCAACTCAAAGAGGTGCCTGTGTTAAGGCATAAAACCAATCTACTCCCCTATATAAGACGTCCAGATTTCAACAAAGAAGTCTAAAATATATTAAAAAAAAAAAAAGCACAAGAAAAAAACCCAGTATATCCAGTTTACTATGTCAAGGCACAAAGTAATCAATAAAACTGACACAGATATGGCAGAGATGTTGGAACTATCTGATAGGGCACTTAAAATACTATGATGACTATGTTAGAGCCTCTGATGGAAACAGACAAACAGAAGATCAGCTAAGTTTTCCTTCTTTCCTTTGATTTTTGCTTATAGTTTCCATCTCTCTGCTAAAATCAGATAAATAAAACTGTGAGAACCATGCCTCTGGTTCTCAACTGAAGGCAAGGTTGCCAACATGGCATTGTCTTGAGGCACTTTTCACTGCCACACCTGGCTCAGTGGGGTGCTTACCACCTAGTGGGTAGAGGCCGGGGAGGCTGCTAAGCACCCTACAACACACAGAACAGAATGAATTACTAGATACAAAATTTTTAAGAAACTCAATCAGAAGTGGGGGGGTGGTGGAGGGATGAAATACAGACTGGACAAAATTAATCTAACTGTATTACAAAAGCATGGCATAACTATATTGAGAGAGTGGTGAAAAGGGGGCTGACCTAAGTAGAAAAACGGCGTTTTGACTGGATACTCTAAGGCTAAACACAAAATGAACTGTATGCACTGTACTCCGCAGATCTGCTTTTCACAGGGGTACGGTACAGCAACCATGAAACTACTGGACATGCACAGGAGTGTTCAATAAATAAGTATATTATGGACAATGACGTCCAGGTTTCTGCTGTTGAGAGACTGGAGGAGTCTGGATCACCTTCCAGTGATCCAGAAGTAAGAAAGTGCTTTTGTGGGGGGCGTGCATCAAAAGAGCAAGGATCCAATGTGAAAGAGCTCCAAATGGTTCCCAAGTTGGAATAATTTGAGAAACAACAACAAAAAATAATAACAGTAAGAGATTACAACACAAAGAATAAAATAAATACCCATGAATCTATACTAATACAAATATATGTTAAAAATAAAACAATAAGTATAATGATTTGAATAATTCCTGCAGGCAAAATACCCAAACGGATGCTAAAATCAGTGATAGGAAGTTTAAACAGGAATGGGGTATTTATTAATTACTAGCAGACAACCATCCTATCCAAGTGATCACAGCCAACATGGCTAGTAATAGTATGTATGGCCCTCACATGCCCCTGACAGGATACCTGAGAAGGGCCCTCATCCCTGTCAGAGCTGCTTTGCTTACAGTGCATAACCTTACAGTGCATAACCTCAACCCAATCAGGAGTAAATACCACACAAATCCATACTGAGAGATACTCTAAAGAAGTAACTGGCCAGTATTCTTCAAAGGTGTCAAGGTCACAAAGACAGAGAAAGACTGATGAACTGGTGGAGGCTTCAGGAGATAAGACGACTAAACACAAAGTTGGGCCTGGGATTTGATCCTGGAATTAAAAAGGACAACAGTGGAAAAACTGGTGAAATCCAAACGTCTGTAGTTTAGGTAACAGTATGTTACCAATATTGATTTCTTATTTTTGGTAACTGCCCTGTGGCTATGCAGGATGTTCACTGTAAGGGAAGCTGAGGAAAAGTGTGAGAGAGAGCTCTAATATTTTTGCAACTCTTCTATAAGGTTTACCTCAAGGGTTTAAAGACAGACAGGGCACCTTAAATAACTACTGCGATGCATGCTCAAATGTACCAACGACAACTTACCTTGAGAAGCATTTAAAAAACAAGATGGACTGAAAGGATAGAGGGGTGGATAAACATGAACACAGCAAAGTACTTAAGAATCTAGATAATGCGGGGCGCCTGGGTGGCTCAGTGGGTTAAGCCGCTGCCTTCAGCTCAGGTCATGATCTCAGGGTCCTGGGATCGAGTCCCACATCGGGCTCTCTGCTCAGCGGAGAGCCTGCTTCCCTTCCTCTCTCTCTGCCTGCCTCTCTTGTGATTTCTCTCTGTCAAATAAATAAATAAAATCTTAAAAAAAAAAAAAAGAATCTAGATAATGCAATGTAGATATCCACTATACAAATTCTTCCAACTTTTCTCTATGTTCGAAATTTTCTGTAATAATATGTTGGGGGGAAAAGGGAGCCTAGATACTCTGGTTCATCAAGACAAATACCAAGAACCACAGAGAAAAGAAGGAAAGGGTTGAGGGAGGGGAGAGGCTAGAAGTGAGCAGACAGATATTCACCAGACTATGAATACAAGAGGGGAGGATTTCTAGCTGAATTTTTCCTAGGAATTTCCCCACTAGGGTGGGAGCTAGGGCTGAGCCAGAATCTGACTTAGATCTACCCTCTGAAACTTTTTAAATAGAAAACTCTTTTTGAGGGTGCCTGGGTGGCTCAGTTGGGTTAAGCATGTGCCTTTGGCTCAGGTCATGATCTCAGGGTTCAGGGACTGAGTCCCACATTGGGCTCCCTGCTCAGTGGGAAGCCTGCTTCTCCCTCTGCTTTCCCTGGTCCCCATTTGTGTGCGTTCTCTTTCTCATTCTCTATCTCAAGTAAATATACATATATATATATTTTTTTTAACTTTTCATTTTTTTAAAAGAAAGCTCTTTTTCTTTTATTTAACTTAAAAGACTAAAACTTTCAACACAGATCTGGCTTTCTAGTAAAACCTCCTTTATGTCACATTTATTATATGTACCCTTATCAGAAATCAATGTCTTGAAAATACTGCATTTTAAAAACATTTTACATCTCTAGCTTCAAGTAATGCAATTTAGACAGAATGATAAGAGTCTTTCTTTCCTTCTTTTTAAGATTTTATTTATTTGAGGGGCCCTTGGATGGCTCAGTTGTTCGGTATCTGCCTTCAGCTCGGGTCATGATCCCAGGGTCCTGGGATCGAGCCCCACATGAGGCTCCCTACTTGGCGGGAAGCCCTCTGCCTGCGTCTTTCCCTGCTTGTGTTTCCTCTCTTGCTGTGTCTCCCTCTGTCAAATAAATAAAATCTTAAAAAAAAAAAAAAAAAAAGTTTTTATTTATTTGAGAGAGAAAGAAAATGAGTGGGGGGAGGCAGAGGGAGAAGGAGCCACAGACGCCCCACTGACCAGGGAGCCTGATGCAGGGCTTGATTCCAGGACCCCAAGATCATGACCAAAGCAAAGGCAGATGCTTAACCGAATGAGCCACCCAGGCACCCCAAGAGTATGAATTTCTTTACAGAAGATAAATCCACTTGGATTAATGAACTTTCTCAGATACCAGATGTCGAAGCCATGACACAGAGAAGGCACTTACAACATCACCCTGACATGGGGCAAAAACCCAGGCTCCCCAGCCATCTGCAACATCCAGCTGAGATCTTTGCTTAATACTCCACATCTTAAAACATCACACTGTGTAAATAGGGTCAGTAAAGACCTTTTCAGCCACCTGTATCCATGTACCTAGTTAGCAGATCTATCTTTTCCTGCTTATTAGGCCACAAATGCTAATTCATATCCTATCTACAAAGAGCCACTGAGGTGGCACAATCATGACCCTAAGCCAATAATACCAACAAAAGAGCATCTGATTAGTCCATTTATAGTAAGATTTCTCTGCTTTGAAATATTTTCCCACAACTGACATATAAGCATGATGCTAAAATAGAACAAAAACCCCTATGCCTATTATAATATACTTAATCGGAAAAAACACCAAATTCTCTAATTTAAGTGTAGAAGATGCAGCACCTTTGAAAGTTTAAGTAATGAAGTCACTGAAACTTTCAAAATGAAAATTATAGACTATTCTTTGATTATTTATGATGATAAAGGAAACAATCAAGGAAGAAAAGCAATTTGAGGGGCGCCTGGGTGGCTCAGTGGATTAAGCCTCTGCCTTCGGTTCAGATCATGATCTCTGGGTCCTGGGATCGAGCCCCACATCAGGCTCTCTGCTCAGTGGGGAGCCTGCTTCCCCCTCTCACTCTGCCTGCCTCTCTGCCTACTTATGATCTCTCTTTCTCTGTTAAATAAATAAAACAAAATCTTAAAAAAAAAAAAAGAAAAAGAAAGAAAGAAAAAACTATTTCAAGAGAGCCTGGAAATCCTACTCTCTTATCACAGTTTAGATAACAGGGACCTGGGGACTCTGTTTTCTCTGTGTCTGAAGATGACCTCAAGGCTCTCCAGATGGGGTCACTCCCACAGGGCTGTTACAGGCCCAGTGTTATACATATTCTCAAAGGCTGTAGCATCCTGGTCCTGGTTCCAACTGTACTTGGCACTGACTGCAGATCAAAAGGCTAACTTCATTGACAGAATGGGGGCAGATGCAATAGGCAGCTGAGTGAGAGTGCTCACTCAGGAACCCCTGGCTTCCATCTTTGCCTTTGGTACCTGCAGCTTTAAGATGCCCAAAACATAACATGCAGTGATGGTTTCTCACAACCACTTGTCAGCTGCTAAGCAGCTGATTTTGCTAAGCAAAATCCTGCAGACCCTGGCAGTCTTGCAATGAAATAAAATCTTGTACTCAGACAATAAAGAGCCATCCTTCTCAGCCACTTGTGCTACAAGAAGTAGCATATGCTAACGGTAATAAAATCTCACAGTGAGCATTTACTGTGGACTAAAATCTGTGCTAAGCCCTTTACATGCTTTAACTTGGACCTCATTCACTCATCTCACAATTTATTATCAAGAGCCAGTAAGACAACAGATGCTGAGATACCTCAGTGAATCAAACAGACATTAAATCCCTGAATTCATGGACCTCACAGTTTAGGGAAGCAGACAATAAAAGCTATAGACAAGTAAACTATGCAGTGTGCCCGAAGGGTTAAGTCATCCAAGATTTTTTAAAGGGGAGAGGAGTTTGGGAAGGGGTGTGTGGGTACCCAACAGCTGAGGAGAGCCTAGAGCAAAGCCTTGAAAGAGGGCCCGAAGGAGCCATGTGGGCATGTGGCAGTGCTCTCAGGCAAAGGAAGCGCCAGTGGCAGGCTCCACGGCCGGGAGTGTGCCAGAGTGCCCAGGGAGTGACTCAAAGAGAAACATGGTAAGGCCGGAAAGGGAACCAAGGCCATACTGGGAGGGGCTGGAGGCCACTGAGAACTCTAGCTTTACTTCTGAGAGAAATGGGGAGTTGTGGGGAGGTTTTGAACAGAATGAAGTGTTCCAATTTATATTTTTCAGGAGTACGCTGGCTGTAGGGTTAAGAATGGATTGTGAGGGCGTATTACGAATCTTTTGTCAGAACCCAGGTGAGAAATGATGGTGGCTTGACCAAGGCTAGGTGATGGTAGAGGGAAGAGCAATTCTCAGACTCTGGATGTAGAGCCAATAGAGAGTTTCCTAAAGAACAAAACAGGGTGCCTGGGTGGCTCAGTTGGTTAAGGAACTGCCTTCAGCTCAGGTCATGGTCCCAGAGTCCTGGAATCGAGTCCCACATTGGGCTCCCAGCTCCATGGGGAGTCTGCTTCTCCCTCTGACCTCCCTCTCATGCTCTCTCTCACTCACTCTCTCTCTCAAAATAGATAAATAAAAATCTTTAAAAAATAAAGAAAAATAAAGAACAAAACAGTTCTGTAACTTTGGTGACAGATAGTAACTAGACTTATTGCGGTGATCATTTTGCAACATGTACAAAAACATGAAAGCCTGAAATTCATATGTTATATGTCACTTATACTTCAATTAAAAAATTGATTTGACTGGGGCGCCTGGGTGGCTGAGTTGGTTAAGCATCAGACTCTTGATCTCAGCTCAAGTCCTGATCTCAGGGTCGTGAGTTCAAGCCCACACGGAGCCTACCTAAAAAAAAAAAAAAAATTTATTTGCTCATGAAGAAAAAAAAAAACAAAAACCGAACAGTCTGCAGATATGGGGTATAAGATAAAGAAGGGAGTTAAGGATGATTCCAAGGTTTCTGGAGGATAAAACTCTCATTAACTGAAATGGAGAAAACAGATTACAGGTAGGACAAGTTTAGAAAATCCGGAAATCTTGTCCTGGACACACACCATCTGAGACTGACATCCAAATGGAGCTACTGAGTAAGCAACTGGGTATATGAGTCTAGAGTCTAGAGGAGAGAAACAGGCTGGAGATACCAGTTTGACAAAAAACAGAACTATGAGAAAGAATATAGCAGCAGAGTATAGACAGAGAAGGCAGGCCCAGGAACTGAGCTTGGAGGTACACCACCATTTACAGGTCAGGAAGGGGAATCAAGCACAGGAGATGGGAGGAGCAGCCAGGGAGGGAGAGAGAAGACACAAGAGTGTGGCATTATGGAAATAAAAATTAACATCCCAGAAGAGAGCATGCTCAGTGGCACCCTACACATACATAATCCATGGATCCATCTGGGACTCTAGGGTGGGAACACAGTCAAAATGTAAAGAGAGACTTGACACCTTCCACTATTTTTTTCCTTTAACAGAAGGACCTTTTGAGGGAAGAAAATACCTCAAGTCATGACTTACGAATGTACCAGAGCCAAGAAAAGGGGCAGAAGGCAAGCCCTTCTGCAGGGAAGGAGGCAGCAGCACCATCTTGTGCTCCATTATCCCTAAGTGCAGGCATGAGCAGCTCCTCTGAATATGCAATATACCTGCGACTGGCAGAGGAAGAGCCAGTCCTACCGGCAAACTGGACACCTCCTGCACAGGTGCTCCATGGGCCCACAGAGCATCTTCTGGGTCGTTTGAGGGACTAATTCTCACAAGTCTGCTTATTTTTTAACCCACACCCGTTGAAACCTTGTAGTCACGCACCTAAAGGCCAACTGCCACAACCGAGAGAATGCACAGATGAACACTTGGAGGCGATCGGCCTACATCAGCTGAGAGAAGCCTGGGGCTGGGCACTTCCACACCTACCCCAAGTGAAGCCTGAACTTCACAGCACCATGCCCCAATGCTACAAATCATTTTCCAGCGCTCTGCAGCACCGTGCAGGAAGAGGCAGTATAGGGGTCAGAGAAGCGCTGCGCTCTGACCTCGAAAGGCAGGAGACGTGGGTTCTGGTGCTGGCTCTACCATAAAACTTGTGTGAGAACAGCCAAGCCCCTTATAAGTGCGCAAAAGAATGGACCTCATCTGAACCTCATGTTTAGATTCTCAGTTTCCTTGTATGGACAATAATACCGAGCATAGAGGTTAAAAGAATGGGCTTTGGCATCAGGCTGCCCAGGCCTACTGTTCATTGTTAACCTGTGTTAAGTTATTTAACTTTCTGAAACCTCGTTTTTAGTATCTATAAAATGTGGGTAATAGCACCTACCCCATGAAAAACTTGAAAACAAAATGCCTAGTAATGGTGTGGACTCTCCATTGCCTATCATAATGCCTAGAGAGCTGTCTTCTAAGACATATTTATGTATAACGAATCCCCCTATCTGTAATGAAGACGTATTATTAGTAAGCTTCTGATAAAGATGTACACCAGAGCAGCTGAAATAATGTCAAGAACAAAGAAAATCACAATTTAGTTAACCAAAAATGTCAGAAGAATCAAAGAATTGACAGGAGAAGTGAAATACTGTGCCATAAGAGATATACCTTGAACAGGAATCTCCCCATAGTTTGGTCTCTTATCTGTCAGTGCCGTCAGGGGCTTGGATGAGGAGATTGGTCCACTTATGGAATGTCTCTGAAATCGTAACATAAATAGTGTCAAAGTTAGCATAAATCTAGAGCTGGGACTCACAAAGTCAACATTGCTGAGAGTAACATTTAGTTATAAATCTCCATCATTCTATCCATATTGTTATGGTAAGACTAAAACACAAACACACACACTTAGAGGCATACAATGTGATCAATATATTAAAAAAAATTTATACAGAAATATCCCCTGTGCCCATTACTCAGTTTTCCCCAATGGTAACATTTATAGCATACTATCACAACCAATATACTGACATTGCTTTGTTTAAAGAGAATTCGTAACAATTACACACCATCAGTGAAATATGGACTTGCACCTACGACAAGAGCCCCAGTACAACCTGACATCTTAATTCAGTGCCACCACAATGGCTTTGCCTCTGGCTTCCTCATCTCCAGTCAGACACATGCATCTTTCTGCATGCAGCCACAAGTATCTGCCACAAATACTTCCTCTTACTTCCTCAGCGTTATCTCCTGCCACCTCTGTGTAATGCTCAAATGCCACCAAACTATTCACTTCCACATAGCCCAGGGTGTTTACCGTTACTGTCCTTTCTGTCGTGCTTATTTTCCCAGCTTTCCCCCAGCCCTTTTTTATCCAGCGGACCTCTAACTACTCTTTTCATATTCTCAGCAGAAAAGTGTGCGAAGTTCCGCCTCTTCACATCCTTCCCAACATTTGAGACTGTCTTTAATTTTAGCCATCCTAAAAGGGTACACAGTGAGATCTTTCTGTAATTTAATTTTTACTTCTCCAGTGACTAATGATGTTGAACATCCTTTTATGTGTTTACTGGCCATTTGTCTATCTTCTCTAAGGAAGGGACTTTTAAAATCTTTTGTCCAGTATTCACTGGTTTGTCTTCGATCAAGATGATGACGTCTTCTTGGAATACAAGTGTTTTGACAGATAAACGTATTGTGATTATATTCTCCTGAGTCTATAACTTATCTTTTATTTTCTTAATGTCTCTCAGAAGTTTCAAATTTTGAAGTCCAATTTATCACTTTTCTTTCACGGCTCCTTTTTATGTTCTAAATAAGAAATCTTGGCCTTCTCGAAGGTCAGGATGATTTTCTCTAATGTTTTTATCCACAAGTTTTGTAGTTTTAGCTTTCACATGTAGGTCTACAATCAATTTTAATTTTTATAAATACCATGAGAAACAGTTGTGGTTATCTTTTTTCCATATAGATTCCAGCTGTTCTGGAATCCTTTGTTAGAAAGGCTACCCCTCTCCCACTGAATTATGTTGGCACCTCTGCTGAAAATCAGCTGGCCTATTTCTGGATTATCTAATCTACTGATATAATGTCTACATTTAAACTATATCAGTTAAGTTCAGCTGCTGGTACTCTGGCTATTTGTGAGATGGGGAATTTATCAGCTTAATGAAGATTTCAAATAAACAAACTTATATCAGTACCACAGTTTTTGATTACTCTATGTGCTAAAATCAGGTAGTATAAGTCTTCCAAATCTGTCCCCTTCCTTTTTTTTTAATCTCCCAGATGCCTTGGCTATTCAGGGTCCTTTGAATTTCCATATAAATTTAAAACTGTATTATCAATTTCTACAAAACAGCATGCAGGGCTGTCACTCAGATTGTATTGGATCCCTCACTGGGATTGTGAGGGAGAGCTGTAAGATAATAACAATCCTGAGTCTTCCAGTCCATGAATATATCTGTTCGTTACTTCCTCAAATTCTCTCAGCAATATTTTATTCTTTCCATTATATAGATTTTGCACATTTTATTAAATGTGTTGCTAAGTACTTCAATTTTCTTTTCTTTTTTTTTTTTTTTAAAGATTTTATTTATTTATTTGACAGAGAGAGATCACAAGCAGGCAGAGAGAGGAGGAAGCAGGCTCCCTGCCGAGCAGAGAGCCCGATGCGGGACTCCATCCAGGACCCTGGGATCATGACCTGAGTCGAAGGCAGAGGCTTAACCCACTGAGCCACCCAGGTGCCCCAGTATTTCAATTTTCAATTGTTCACTGGAGTGACTAGATCTAAGAGAGCAAGAGGAAATCTCAAGACAGAAGATACTCTTTTTATAACCCTACCTTGTGACAGCCCACCCCTTTTGCCATACTCTATTCATCAGAAGTGAGAAAGAAGTCCAGCCAACACTCAAGAGGAGCAGATTCCACAAGTGCGTGACTTCTAAGAATCACTAAGAAGCACTTCAGAGGCTAAGTATCCAGTTAACTTATGGATCTCCTCCTCTTCTGAGGTTTATTTTTAAGGCAGGTCTAGCATAGTGCTTACTCAAGAGCCGCAGCATAGTTCTGCTTTAAGGTATGGCCCTCAGGGGTCTCTACGGAATGCTCCAAATATTCCAAGATTTCTCTATGGTGGCCAGTTGGAAATCAAATGATTCCCTGCTCTCTGTGAACTACGGCAAGTGTTCACCTGACAGCTGCCTGGTAACTCTTCTGTCCTGGGAATCTGTTCTTACTCAGCCTTGTAGGGGTTCACCCTGTGCCTGTGCAAACTAGCATTCAGGCAAAGACTCATAGGGATGCCTTTGCAGAGGCCCTTCCTCTGTGTAGCTCCCTCCTCCCAGGTCCTCTGCCCTGCAAATTCCAGCACTCTAATTCTCCCTGAACACCGATCTCTTGTCTCCTCAGACTCAGTTAGTTCCCCCTTCCTGGCTCTATCTGGCTTCATCTCCCCTGAACCACCATCTGGAACTTCCCAACAGGAAAAGTGTGGGCCCAGCAGGACTTTTATTTAGGACCACAGTCTCATGCTGCCTGCTGTACATGTCTGAATATAATTGCTTCCTTTAATTTGTCCAGCTTTCGAGTTGCTGGGGGTGGCAGAGTAATCCAGCCTATCACTTCCTCGAAGTCAGAAGTAGAATTCCCACTCAGGGAGTTCTGAAAAACTAACGATCCCACTCTTAGGCCCTATTCCCTGGAGATTCTCGTTCACTAGGATGAGGCCTGGGAATCTATGTGTTTAAAACCTCTCCACATGGTTTTAATGCACATTTAGATTTGAGAAGCATTGTGCTAACCAAGTACTAAAAAGCTACTGAATGTGACTTATATGAACTTCTATCAAGGCACAGAGATGAAATTTTTCACCTGCTATCTTTATAAAGATTTACAAAGTCATGCTTTGTATATTAAACTTCAACCAACAAATATTAAAGAAATTTCACCTCTTTTGAAGTTTATATTTTGCATCTTGAGGTCTACAGAAAAAGTATGAGTAATAGAGAGCATGTAAAAAGCATTACATCTATATAATATGATTGGAATTCCCTTGCCTTCATGGTAAATTAAGAGCATCAACACCTTCTGTACACATGGAAATGCAGCACCACTAATTTGCAACATTACACATGCAGAAGGAGTACACATTTACCCTAAATTTCACATAGGAAAAAGTTAAAAAGTAAGAATAAAACAAAACAAAAAACCAACAGATTCACTCATAAAATACCTGGCCAATAATTAACAAAGCACAAAGTCTCAATTCAAAAATAAAATGCTCCCAAATGCTAGTTTTAGGGAAGAGGTATGGCCAAGGCTCCCCTGTATCAAAGGGTACTAGGTACTAGGTTTATGGCCAGTTTTCCTTTGGCTACTCTAACTTATGTGGAAAACTCCACCACAGCCACTATTTCCAAAAGCGGCTAACCAACAAGGGTACAGTGAGAGGCCTAAAGAGCACTACAGAACAACCACCATCTCCCTAGCTTCTGGCCTACATTTCCACAGTGGCCAGGAAGAGCAAATTCAGAAACTTGTTTATAATGGATCAGCAATGCCCTTGTACCAGATGGCTAAAAAAATGGCCCATAATGAACCTTCTGCAGAAACCCCAACTCTGAACCTGGGCCAGCCTTGGGATTTGACTGGACCTTTAGACACCGCACCATGAAGGAACCTGAGAGGAAATGCCATATGGAGAGAGTGGCCCAGCCATCCTTGCTGAGCCCAGGCCTCAGCCCATCCTGTGGCTAAGTGCAGGTACAGAAGTGAGCCCACAGAAAGCCAGCAAAGCTGCCTATTCAACACACAAATGCGAAAATCATACTGCTCTTTTAAACCACTAGCTCTGATTTGTGAGGAAGCGGAGGCTGACACACGCCAACTCATATCCTACTTAGAGAGATGGTCCCTGAACCAACACTGCCCAGATTCAAATCCCTGCTCCACCACTTCATTATATGACCCTCAGCAAGTTGCTGTACTTTTCTGGGCCTCAGTTTCCATGTGTGAAAACTAGAGGTAAGAATAGTACCTGGTACCCAACAGGGCTATTGTGAGAATTACATGAATTCACATGATAAAGCACAGGGAATAGTGCAGAACACACAGCAAGCGCTCAGTACTTGTTAGCTAGCACCATTACTTTCCAAAGAGTAACACAATGGACGTTTTTCTAATTTATCTCAATTAAGGATATTTACATTATTTTACAATCCTAACTACGACATTCCTCACGAGGCAAGTCATTTGCCCCCCCCCCCAACGTAAGTGTAAATGACTTTTAGGAGGACAAACTTTTAGATGCTGAGGCTCCCACAGCCTCTATGGTCATGGACACTTACCTGCATAGGTGAGACAGCTGCGGCAGGAGGGGTTTTCATCGGACTCGGACTCAAAGGTGTGCGAGGAATTGTGGCTGCAGTGGGGTTTGGTACTACAGAAACAAACAAACAAATACTGAATGCATCATGGTAGAGTGGAAGCTTTTATAACTGGTCTCCCCTGAAGGATACCTCAGGCTACCCAATGTTCTGGCTCCCCTGGAAGCTGTCCTGAGGCCTAACCTCTGCGGCGC
Source organism: Meles meles (assembly GCF_922984935.1). Lineage (NCBI taxonomy): Eukaryota > Metazoa > Chordata > Mammalia > Carnivora > Mustelidae > Meles > Meles meles. Next base: position 29,818,277 of record NC_060077.1, on the reverse strand, counting down.
TCGCTCATAGTCGTGCCTAACAGGTGATGCTTCTCCTGCTATCAGGCAGACTGTCTGTTCCCTAGAGTAGTTGTATTGATTCCCAAACTGGTTATGCCAGTCATCTTATTTTTGCCATTTCATTAACTTGGGTAGTTAAAGAATTCCATGCGCCAATGCAATTCAAGTTCAAAAAACCCAAAAGGAATATTTCTGTAACTGCACCAGGTGAGAAGTTGGGCCCACAGTGGATATGCATTCAATGAAGGCACACTGGAAAACAAAAGCAAACAAAAAACAAAGGAACACCGGGCTCCCATTCAGCTTTTCTCATCTCCTCCTGCGGAGTTCATCACTTCACTTTGCAAGTACTTTCTGGTTTGCATTTAATGCACAGATGTGTTAATTATTCGCTTACACGTCAATCTCCCTCTCTAGACTGAACTATTCAAAAGTCGGATCCATAATTTACTCACTTCCAGATACTTGGGCTTGATACAGAGTTTAGTAGAGGGTGCATAAAAAAATGGTTATTTGGGGGCACCTGGGTGGCTCAGTGGGTTACGCCTCTGCTTTCAGCTCAGGTCATGATCTCAGGGTCCTGGGATCGAGCCCTGCATCGGGCTCTCTGCTCAGCAGGGAGCCTGCTTCCCCCTCTCTCTCTGCCTGCTCTCTGCCTACTTGTGATCTCTCTCTGTGTCAAATAAATAGATAAAATCTTTTAAAAAATGGTTATTTGTTTGAGGCCAAATTAAAATCAAAATGGGACACATATAAAATCAGGCACATCACACAGTGGGAAAAGATGAAAAAGTAGATCATTGTGGACCTTTTTATGCAACCAAGTACTTATATTTAAATTGTTATTTTTAGATACATTCCTTTATTGAGATAAAATTCACATAGTAGGGGAACCTGGCTGGTTCAGTCAGTAAAGGATGCTACTCTTTATCTCTGGGTTGTAAATTCAAGCCCTGTCTTAGATGTGGAGCCTACTTAAAATAAAAAAAAAATTTTTTTTAATTCACCTAATAGGGGTACGTAGGTAGCTGAGTAGTTGAGCAGCTGCCTTTGACTTGGGTGATGATCTCAGGGTCCTGGGATGGAGCCCTCACTGGGCTCCCCACTTGATGGGAGGCTTGCTTCTTCCTCTCCACCACTTGTGCTCTCTAGTGCACTCTCTCTCTCAAATAAATAAATAAAATCTTTGAAAAAAATTCACATAATAGAAAGTAAATAATTTTAAAATGTATAGTTCAAAGGTATTTAGTACATTCACAATATTGCACAGCCATCATCACTTCTACCTAGTTCCAAAATGCCCCAGTCTCTATTAAGCAATCACTCCCCATATGTCTCTTCCCCAGTCCCTGGCAACCGTCAACAAACTGCCTTCTGTGTCTATGGACTTAGCTATTCTCCACATTTCATAAAAACGGAATCTTATAACCCATGACCTTTTGTGTCTGGCTGTTTTCACTTAGCATATTTTTCACATGGTAGTATGTATTAGTTCTTCCTTCCTATGGCTGAGTAATATTCCTTCAGATGTAGAGACCACATTCTGTTTATCCACTCATCAACCTGATGGACAGCTGGGTTGTTTCCATGTTTTGGCTGTTATGAGTAGTGCTATTATGAACACTCATGTACAAGTTATTTGAATACTTTGTGTTAATTTCTTTTGCATATATAATTAGACAGTGGCATATGGAGTCATATAGATATATTTTATTGTAAAATACTGCTTTTTTAAAAAGATCAGTACAGAAGCAGATTTATCTTTTTTGCATTAGAGCCCATTTCATCAATATTCTGAATAACTTCATGACTTTAATTTAGTATAGACACTCCATTATCATTTTGTTTTAGAAGTACAGATTTTTGTAAGTCTTTCTTTCATCTTGGCCCATCATATTACCCAGAGGTAGCCACTAACAATAGTTCCAAGTGCATCTTTCTTGCACTTTTAATGCAAAAATCTATGTACTTAAAAAAACAAAATGAGATCACACTATGAAATACTGGTCTGCAACTTAATATAAAGGATTGCAGGCATATTTTAACATAAGTACTTTGAGATTTACCTCATTCTTATTAAAAGATCATGACCTGAGCCGAGGGCAGATGTTTAACGACAGCCACTCAGGGGCCCCTATATCTATATATATTTATAAACATGTGCCAGTATTATGTATTAAGAACTTCAGGATCTATGAATATGGCATTTTAAATTGGAAGATATTATCCTCCAAAATATCTGTACCAACAACGTGGGTACATAAGTGACTTTTGTTCTGATTTTAAGTCAAGGAAACTAATTGCATACACTCACAGAATATAGATTATAGAAACTCTATTATTATTAGAGGGATTAGAATAAAGCCTACTGTGAAGTTTAAAGAATTTTTAGAAGAAAATGTGTTTTAGGACACATTATATTCAGTTATTTTACTGTTGCTAAGATTTATTTATTTTAGAGAGAGAGCATGTGGGAGTGGGGGAGGCAGGCAGAGGGAGAGAGTCTTAAGCCAACTCCGCACTGAGGATGATGCTCAACTCAGGGCTTGATCTCACCACCCTGAGATCATGACCTGAGCCAAACCCAAGAACTGGATGCTTAACTGACTGCGTTACCCAGGTGCTCCTCTCTTGTTTTTTCAAGATTTTTTTTTTTTTAATTTTTAAAAAAGATTTTATTTATTTGAAAGAGAGAGCAAGAGAGATCAAAGAGGGAGAAGCAGACTTGCCGCTGAGCAGACAGCCCATTGTGGGGCTTGATTCCAGGACTTCTGGAATCATGACCTGAACCGAACGCAGAAGGCAGATGCTTAACCGACTGAGCCACCCAGCCCCTCCTAGTTTTCTTTTCCTTTTTTTTTTTTTAAAGTAATCTCTACACCCAACATGGGACTCAGACTCACAATCCCAGGATCAAGAGTCACACGCTCTGCCAACTGAGCCAGACAGGCACCCCCATTTAGGTTTTTTTTTTCTTTTTTAAAATTACATCTCTTTCCCCTTCCCAGAGCTGAGGGGGTTAGAGAAATTAAAAGGACCCAATCATCTAAAGGCGGGAAGAATAAGCTTCCGGATACAGAAGAGCCGGTGCAATATGGAGCCTGGCCTGCTCTGGGGCCTGCAGTCCAGTGTGGCAAGAATATAGAGGACAGGGGCACCTGGGTAGCTCAGTGGGTTAAAGCCTCTGCCTTCGGCTCAGGTCATGATCCCAGGTCCTGGGATTGAGCCCCGCATTGGGCTCTCTGCTCGGCAGGGAGCCTGCTTCCTCCTCCTCTCTCTCTCTCTTTGCCTACTTGCGATCTCTGTCAAATAAATAAATAAAATCTTAAAAAAAAAAAAAAAAAGAATATAGAGGACAGGGGTGCCTGGGTGGCTCAGTGGGTTAAAGCCTCTGCCTTCAGCTCAGGTCATGGTCTCAGGGTCCTGGAATCGAGCCCCACATTCAGCTCTCTGCGCAGCAGGGGGCCTGCTTCCTCCTCTCTCTCTGCCTGACTCTCTGCCTACTTGTGGTCTCTGTCTGTCAAATAGATTTAAAAAAAAAAAAAAAAAAAAGAATATAGAGGACAGAGAAGAATGGTTCAACTGAAGTAAGAGGAAGGCAGGGTCAGACCACGTAGGCAATGGGGATCTGAATGTCACTTTAACTACAATAAAGCAATTAAAGGAGTTTAAGCAAGAAAAGACATTTCTATCAAAATGAAACAGAGAGATTGATTAGGAAGTCACTGAAATTAGAAGCTGATGATGGCTTGTACTAGCAGTTGATTATGCACTAGAGATGGGAAGAAGCAGATAGAGGAAAGATGTGCACGCTAGAGGCTAGATCCACATGACCTGATAATGGATTCGATATGGAAGTGAGAAAGAAGAAGGATTTAACAAAAAAGGAGGATTCTTTGATTTCTGGCTTAAGTAACTGGGTGGAATGGTTCTGCCACTTATACAGAGGAAAGCCTGAAGCTCAGGGGCAAGAGTGTAATTTTGGACATAACATGTCTAGGAGATACCTGAGTGTCAATATCAGGGAAGCCTTTGGATTTATAGACCTACAGGAGTTCAGAGGAAGGGAAAGGGCTGAATTGATACATCTGGAAGTTTTTCGGCATAGAGAACACACTCAGAGCCTCAGGACTATGTGAAGACACATTTCTTTGAGGGGCAAGGCACCAAGTCTGAGAACAAGATCTCTGAAGCTGAACAGATCCCCAACTCTCCTGCTAAAAGTCACCTGATAGTAAGACTAGTTCATTAATACTACATGGAATTTGATGAGGCTCAGAGACTAAGATGGTAAAGAATATCAAACCAGACCAGAGAACAGATAGTAAGTGAATGACAACAACAGCCTGCCCTTGGCATAGGATTTAAGAAATTACCTTGTGATGCACTGTCGAAGGACTTGATGAGGGTTTTCACCGTAGGGGTTGGCTCGGAGGAAGTTGAAGACCTTCTGCTCAGTCCCATCCCTTGTCTTAATGCTGCCAAGTCTCTCTCAACAGCGTTCATATAGTTGTACACCCGGCCTCGCTCCTCCTCTTGCCTGAAAACAATAGTGAAATCAGGCCTTTTTACACACATACTAGCAAATACACATTTTTGCCTCCCTACTGAAAAGCATTAAAATGTATCATTTTAAAAAAAAAAAAAGACAGTATTGGGGCACCTGGGTGGCTCAGTGGGTTAAGCCTCTGCCTTCTGCTCAGGTCATGGTCTTGGGATCCTGGGATCAAGCTCTGCATCAGGCTTTCTGCTTAGCGGGGAGCCTGCTTCCCCCCGTCTCTCTGCCTGACTCTCTGCCTATTTATGATCTCCCTCTCTGTCAAATAAATAAGATTAAAAAAAAAAAAAAAAGACAGAGCTGAATAAATTACCTAGTCTAATATTCTCATTTGTTTGGTAAATTCCAGGAAACAATATTACAATTTTTATATTAGGTTGTACTAAATATGTTTAAAAGTAACCAACAGAATCCATTTTCATCTGAGTAACTGTAAGGTGAGAACGTCAGTAATCAGTTAGCAGTAAAATGGTAAGTGGGCTGGCCAAAAAGAACTTGACTCAGAACTGGGATTTTGAGATTCTGTCCTGCTTTGAGAAGTCTGGGAATTCACCAGTACATATGGGTTATCTATACTGGCCCTATCTAATATGCCATGCACAAACATGAAAATACAAAAGAAATGAAATCAAAGTTCATATTCTTTAAAACAAACCTCTGCAGTCTCCAAATAGAATTTCTACAAAGGAAAAAACAAAACAAAACCTGGGCCCTATTAGTAACATGAGTCTCTGAGATGCTCAGTGTGATGGATCATGAGTCATCTAAAAAAATCAATAACATTTTATTTCTGGCTAGCTCTCATTCACTGAGCTAACACAGAAGTTTTCATCTGGAACGAGATTTCAGTTGCAGAGTTTGTACCTTTCATATAACCATGAAATAAATTTACAGGTAGACAAAAACTAAGCCAGTCCTTGGGAAAATCTGGTAGCTATTTTACTCTTCTGACAGTTGTTTTCCTCCAGATGTACCACAGGGTCTCATGTTCACACTTATTTTTTTAAGATTTTATTTATTTATTTGAGAGAGAATGTGGTGTACAAGCTGGGGAGAGAGGCAGAGGGAGAGGGAGAAGCAGATTCCCTGCTAAGCAGGAAGCCCGATGCGGGACTCAATCTCAGGATCCAGGTATCATGACCTTAGCTGAAGGCAGACGCTTAATTGCCACCCAGGCGCCCCATCATGTTCAGAAGTTTTAACAAATAATCTGTAACAGTGATTATCAAACCTTTTGGTCTTGGAGTCCCTTCCCACTCCTTTTTTTTTTTTAAGATTTATTTATTTATTTGAGAGTGAGCAAGAGTTAGAGCATGAGCGGGGGCACAGGGAGAGGGAGAAGCAGACTCCCCACTGAGCAGGGAGCCCAAAGTGAGGCTCTATCCCAAGACCCTGGGACCATGACCAGAGCTGAAGGCAGACACTTAACTGACCAAGACACCCAGATCTGCGCCCCCTTTCCACTCTTAAAAATTACTGAAGATCCCAAAGAGCTTTTCTTTATGTGGCTTATATCTACTGATGTTTGTCATAATGAAAATTTAAACCAAGATATATTTAAAATACTTAATTCATCTAAAAATAAAAATAAACCCAGGACTTAACTATACAACATACTTTTATGAAAAACAACCATTTTCCAAAACCAAAAAATGGAAGAAGAGGAGGAGGAGGAACAAGAGGATGAAGAATAACAGTGTTTTTACATTTTTGTGTATCTCTTTAATGTCTGGCTTAACAAAATACTATTAGATTCTCATTTCTTCTTCTGTATTCAATCTATTGTGACATAAAAAAACAGGGCTCAGAGATATGTAGTAGTCGAAAAAGAAAAGATTATTTTAATGATGTGAAATAGGTAATTATGGCTTTTTAGACAACCGAGGCTGTTTTTCCTTGATACTATACCGAACTGTAGTAAGTGGTAGTTACTTAAAAGTTTGTTGCAATGTGCAATTTGAAACCATGTGAATAAACTTCTCCTACTCTGTCCATTAAAATTAGTCTGTCTTACACTTTTTTTTTTTTTAAGATTTTATTTATTTGACAGACAGAGATCACAAGCAGGCAGAGAGAGAGGAGGAAGCAGGCTCCCTGCAGAGCAAAGAGCCCGATGCGGGGCTCAATCCCAGGACCCTGGGATCATGACCTGAGCCGAAGGCAGAGGCTTTAACCCACTGAGCCACCCAGGCACCCCGTCTTACACTTTAAATGGATCTTTTACCCGTATGTGACTGCACCGGTCATACAGAAAACACTGGTTCACTGAGTTACATGAATTTTCCAAATGATGACATCTGTCATTATATTTATTATTTAAAAGTCACACTTGTTAATATCAGCAATGATCTCATCAGGAAACTCTTTAAATATGGGAAGCTGCCAAGCTTGTGATGGCAGATACAAATTTTCTAAAATCCTAACATTTACTCGAATTTCCACATTTAGCACCAGCAACAAATACAGTCAGTTGTTTTCCTTTAAGTGACAGTGACAGTCTCTCTTAATTCATTTTCAAGGGATATCCACCAAATACCAAAGTCTTAATAGTTTATTTTGGCTTGAGCTGTTTTTTTTTCTTAACAATCACAGAGCACTTTCCTTGAGACAACCTCATACTTGGGTATACAGCAGACACAGCAAAGTGCTTTATGTATTACTTCCCATTTATCACATGGAATGTTAAACAGAGTATATACTCAAGGACTGAGATTTAGTAAAATTAATTTACTGCTTCATCGAGGACATCTTTAGGACCTGATGGAATGATTCTTCAAGAGCAGAATTTCAGTCACTCACGTTAACTTCAGAATGAAAATTTCCAGGGATGCCTGGGTGGTCAGTAGGTTAAGCATTCAACTCTTGCTTTCAGCTCAGGTTGTGATCTCAGGGTCCTGAGATCTAGCTCCCTGTTGGGCTCCCACGCTCAGCACAGAGTCTGCTTGAGATTCTTTCTGCCTCTCCCTCTGCCCCTCCCCGCCGTATGCACTCTCTTTTTCCCAAATAAATAAATAAATCTTAAAAAAAAAAAAAAAAGGTGGGGCACCTGGGTGGCTCAGTGGATTAAGCCACTGCCTTCGGCTCAGGTCATGATCTCAGGGTCCTGGGATCGAGCCCCACATCGGGCTCTCTGCTCCGAAGGGAGCCTGCTTCCTCCTGTCTCTCTGCCTGCCTCTCTGCCTACTTGTGATCTCTCTCTCTGTCAAATAAATAAATAAAATCTTTAAAAAAAAAAAAAAAAAAGGAATGAAACATTTCTTTAACAATATACAAAAAAAAGGTAATATGAGTCTTATACCAAATGGTGAAACAATAACCTTCCACTTCATTCTATGTTCTGCTTAAGGAAGCCAAAGAAAAATGGTTTAATAATATAACTTTTCTCTGGGCCATTCATTAGAGATAAGCAACAATGAAACAAGACAGGTTTTTGAGAATATCCTGTTTTGTTTTGTTTTGTTTAAGTAAGCTCCAGGTAGCATGGAACCCAACAAGGGGCTTGAACTCACAACTCTTGAGATCAAGACCTGAAATGAGATCGAGTCGGGGGGCGCCTGGTGCACTCAGTGGGTTAGGCCTCTGCCTTCCACTCAGGTCATAATCTCAAGGTCCTGGGATCGAGCCCCGCATTGGGCTCTGTTCAATTGGGTGAGCCTGCTTCCCCCTCTCTCTCTGCCTGCTGCTCTGCCTACTTGTGATCTCTCTCTGTCAAATTAATTAATTAAAAAAAAAAAAAAGAGTCGGACACCTAACCAACTGTGTCACCCAGGCACCCCATAAATAGTTTTTAAATTTTTCCTAGGTCTACCTAAAAATTAGTTAAAGTAATGAAAAATCAAATACTTTTTTAATAAAGTAAACTCTATGCCCAACTTGGGGCTCAAACTCATGATCCCAAGATCAAGTCGTATGCTCTACTGACTGAGCCAGCTAGGCGTCCCTGGAAAATCAAATTCTTAATAATAACCTCAAACATAAAAACTAGTTCCCCCTACCCATTTGATGGAATCTCACTGAGAACTCAAAACACATCACAAATGGCATCTGATCTAAAGCACTACAATGGTTTCCAATGATCTCTATGTTAATGGGGAAAAAATACTACTATGGAGATTAAGGTGGTTGTAAATGAAAACTCCTCAAGAGAGTGATGGAGAAAAATACACTTCTCACTCTTTACTTGGGTCTCTAATAATAACATTAGTTATTAAGTAGGGGTGCCTAGGTGGTTCAGCTGGTTAAGTGTCTAATCCAGGGTCCTGGGATCAAGCCCCACACTGGGCTCTCTGCTCAGTAGGGAGTCTGCTTCTCCCTCTCACTCTCCCTCTGTGCTTTCCCTCTCTATTTCTCTCCAACAAATAAATAAAATCTTTAAAAAAATAAAATAAGGTATACTCGACATTGCCCTGGCTAGTGGGCAGGCAGATCTCCTTTCAGCCTCCCAGCAACACCGTAAAGCAGATAGGACTGCCTCCATCTTAAGATGAGCAAACTGAGGCTTAGGGAAGCTAAGGGCCCTGACCAAGATCACATAGCTAGTAAGACGCAGAAGTGGACAGGAGTTAAGCCTGCCCGCCTCCATAGTACACAGCCTTAATCAGAGGCTATTAATCGAAAGCAAAGTAACAGGGCTGGAGTGCAGAGATATAGGAAAGAAGAGAACTAGAAGGTACTTTGTGCCAGGGACCATTCTGCCCCCCTGCCGGAACTATTAATTATAGATACTGACAACAACTCTGACAGATCATATAGAATGTACTATTTTACAGGTGTCATAAAATGAGGTCAGAAAAGTTGAGTAACTTCCACTAGGATCCACACTCATTCTTTCCATGATACCACATCACAAAATTGGGACTGAAGTATTCTCTATTAAAACTGGCTTCTCAAAACATACTTGCGTGACTTTATTTCCTCCAGTTCTTTTGTGAGTTTCTCATTTTTTTCTTGAGCCTCATGTAACCGACGCTTCAGATCGCCAATCTCCTCTTGGGCCTCAGATTTAATGTCATTTGCAATGACCACAGCAGTCTGGAGATCAGCTTGAAACTGCCGCCATTCCGCAGATTCTTCCTATGTTAAAAAACTAAATTTTTACTTCCAAAAGAAAGCAAAAATACTTACTTAAAAATAATAAAGTGTATTTATGACTGGACTATAATGCACTGTCCCAAAAGATGATTAATTTCTTTTAAATCTCAGAGAACTGCTATTATAATTTCTAACAAGTAACAGGTAATACAATTATTAGTAGTGAACTTGCACTTAATGAGGAAAAGACTTTCTAGTCGCTCTGTCTGCTGAGGCATCAAGCACCAGAGTGCTTAATCAATATTAATGACAATAATATCAAGTCTCCCTTCCTTATGCAAGTTTTTAAGTCTTATGAAAATAAACACATCGTTTAAAATTTACAGCACTTTACCTCTGAAAAGTAGATAATGGTGTGTGAACCATACGGAAAGATTTTACAGGGAATATATATAAATATCTTGACATCAAAAACTAACAGGAAAAAAAAAATCAAAAGTCAAGGAAAAGGAAGAGGAAGCCCAATGAAAAACACTAAACTCAAACTAGGCAGACCAAGTCATACAAACAGAAGAGCAAAGAACTGTATTGTCTGCTGCTTCCCACAGCCATGGAGGATGTGGGCGTGGCTGGGTGGGCGTGGCTGGGTGGGCAAGTCTCCCCAGGGTGTTGCCTCCACCAGAGCCACAGCTGCCCAATTCCCGGCCCAGCACCCATCCCCCAACAAAGCGATTTTCTGACACTGTGAATACAGCCTGAGTAACTGAGGCACAACTCAAACTAAGAGATTAGCTTTACCCCACCTCTGCAGCAGACTGGCACTGTTGTCAGCAAGCTTATCAAATCCACACAAGACAGAAAACCCAGATAAAACAGCTTGGTTTGGGACACTTACTAATCAAAAGCAACTAATTTTTCTTTCCAAAATATAACACTTGCTTCCTAAATCCATCTTTTTAAAATTACCACTCTTAAATTACTAGGAGATTCTTCTATCCAGAATCTAGCACTAATCCCAACTTAAAATGATGGCAGTTGCTTTCTGCCAAACAGGCAGGAGGATTAGTATTTTAACTGTATCTGAAGCTTAAGACGAATGCTAACAATGATCAAGGACTGCACTGTCCTCAACTTTCAGAAACCTAGGTATTCTAATGAGATAATAAAAGAGAATTTATCCTACCCGAAGTCTCCTATGGAGTGTCTTGATTTCTCTTTCCATGTCATGTTTCTGGTCCTGGAGTTTTTTAACCGTATCTGAAAAGAGCACAGAAGTTTAAATATATATTCTTAAAGTTGTGTTCCAAGGTATAATATAAAGGGAGGTATTTAAATATGACATTGAAAAAAAAGGTCATCCTGCCCAAAGACTTCTTATTTGTAATACAAAACTCTAAAACAAAAAAAGAATGTTCAATCCAAGTATTAACCAATATTACTTTCCTAAGGAAAATATCAAAGCTTAAATCACAATTTCTGGATTGCTTCCTTCCTCAGGGTCTTAATTCTGAAACAAAAAGTTAAGTAAAATCAATTGTTGGAAACACACTGTTGGCTCATAACCAATCAAAATATCACTGACTACTATTAAAGTGTGAACTGTTAATCAAAAGGGTTATTAAACTAAACTCTTTATGAAAGCATAATTTATTTTACACACTGCAATAAATTCCAGAAAAGTGGTGAATTAGCAAAATTTTTACAACTTTAATTAATTACCCTGGGGAGTTGCTATTTACATTAACTCTATGGGAAGTCTTTTTATAAAATAATGATATATTCATAAAATAAAAACTCCTCAAATCATTTCTTAGATAATATGAATTTTCCTCAAATAATTTCACTTTCACTGTAAACATTGAATGAGTACCACTAATATCCAAAGTATCATTCTAGATAGAGTGGGAATGCAAACATGAAGGCAAAGTCAAGCCCAGTGTCCCTGGAACCAGAAATGTATAGGAAGTCACATTCTACTTGGAGGTTCTGCTCAAAAGTCCATGCTTAAGAGGAAATGGCTTAGGAGGTCCCCACTGGTAACTGCCACCCAGTAAATCTATCACAGTTGATCGCACCGAGCACTTTCTCATGGCTGAAGCATCAAAAAAAGCACTGACATCTGGTGACAAATTCCATAACTTTACCTGCCACCCCCCACTCCAGGAGAGCCCTATCCTTTCTGTGTTCCAACTCTGTCTGTGACTACTACTGCCAATCCTGTTACATTTCTTTACATATCTGTCTCTACTACTAGACTGGAAACACTTCAAAGTCAGGCGCTATGTGGTGACTTCACAGCTCCAACACCTGACACACGGTAGGGCTGTAAAATGGAATAAATGTATAAATATGCAGGCTAATGGAGGGAACAAGAGAAAACAATACTGAAATCAGAACCTAAGATTTTATTTATTTTTTTTTTTAAAGATTTTATTTATTTATTTGGCAGAGAGAGATACAAGTAGGCAGAGAGGCAGGCAGAAAGAGTGAGAGGGAAGCAGGCTCCCTGCCGAGCAGAGAGCCCGATGCGGGACTCGATCCCAGGACCCTGAGATCATGACCTGAGCCGAAGGCAGCGGCTTAAACCACTGAGCCACCCAGGCGCCCCAGAACCTAAGATTTTAAAAAAATATTCCATTAACAGAATTAAACTCTTTATTATCAGGGACATCACTGCTATAGACATTGGTGTTTCTGAATAAACATTCCCTCCTATTCCTTACACTTACTTAGTAGTAGGAACCTACGCATAGTGAACACCTGTGTGAGGTGTCACATGTAATCAAAAAAGTTGTCCTTAAAGAGCCCTTGGCTGGCTGTCATTAGAGCACAGAACTCTTAATCTTAGGGTTGAGTGTAGAGACCATTCAAAAACAAAATCTTTTAAAAAAAAGAATCTTGGGTGCTTCGCTGGCATGAGATCCTTGATCTTGGGATTGTGGGCCCAAGTTCCATGTTGGGTTTCAGATCACTTAAAAATAAAATCTTTTCCAAAGAAAATCTTCCTGGGGCACCTGGGTGCCTCAGTCAGTTGAGCAACCAACTCTTGATCTCAACTCAGGTCAAGTTGCTCCACACTCAGCAGGGAGTATGCTTCTCTCCCTCTCCCTGTGCCCGTCCCCCCACTCACACCCTCTCTCTCTAATAAAGCTTAAAAAAATCTTCCCTAAGTTCACAAATTATTAGCTTTTAATCAACACCTTAAAGTAGGAGTATGCTACTGTCTTTTCTTAAACTGTTCATCTTCCCCCTCTCAGTTCCATTAGGAACCTGCTCTGTGTAGACCTCTGTGACATGAAACCTTTAATTCAACACTGATACATCTGTGTTCAGATATTTTTACTTTTTTAATTTTTAAAATTTTTATTTCTTCTTTTCTTTTTCTTTTTTTAGAGAGAGTGCATGAGCAAGACAGGGAGGGGCAAGGAGCAAAGGGAAAGAGAGAATCTTAAGCAGGCTCCACGTTCAGCACAGAGCCCAACACAGGGCTTAGTGTCACAAACCTGAGATTATGACTTGAGCTGAAACCAAGAGTCGGATGCGTAACCAACTGAGCCGAGGTATCCCAGTATTATATATGTGTAATAATTATTGTAAATATATAATGACAATATGTTTTCTAAAGCTGAATAAAAAATAAATGAGATAAAACATGGGGGAGGGGCGCCTGGGTTCCGCTCAGGTCATGATCCCAGGGTCCTGGGATCGAGCCCCGCATCGGGCTCTCTGCTCGGCGGGGAGCGTGCTTCCCTCCCTCACTCTCTGCCTTCCTCTCTACCTACTTACGATCTCTGTCAAATAAATAAATAAAATCTTTAAAAACAAACAAACAAATAAACATGGGGGAAAACCTGGCCAATTTTGGTAGCCAGTAGTTAACTCTCTCCCATTCCTCAACACAGAATTGTTCAACAAAGTTGGGGTCTCTGAAATAAGAAGGATTCAAAATTTACATTAACTCAATGAATACCTCATTAAGTACCGTCTTTGTACCAGGCTTTTTTCTAGATGCTTAAGATATAAAGGAAAGGGAAAAAAAATACAATCCTTACCTACAGACAGAAAAGAGGATGTTTTCATATGAAAAGGATTAGACTTCAAAAGTCTATCTCTATAGAGCTACTTTTGACCTCATTTAACCTGGAAACTGAGGGTGGAAAGGGCCACTCAATTTGATTAACAGCAAAGTGGACACCAGTGTCCACTGGAGTGAGTCCAATACCCTGATCCATATCTCTGGAGGCAAAGATGACTCAAACCAGCATGGATCATCGGCTCCCATATGACCTACATACAGCCGAATTCAAGGTCTTGGTGATACTATCAGATGTAAATAAGGACAGAAGATAAAATATTTTTAGTATTGGGAACACTACCAGTTACACCTTTCATTTACACTATATTTAAATGTAAAAATTTGGAGGGTGCTTGGGTGGCTCAGTCAGTTAAGTGTCTGCCTTCGGCTTAGGTCATGATCCCAGAGTCCGGGGTGGAGCCCTACGTTGGGCTCCCTGCATGGCAGGGAGCCTGCTTCTCCCTCTCCTTCTGCTGCTCCACCTGCTTGTGCTCTCTTGCACGCTCATCCTCTCTCTCTCAAATGAATAAATAAAATCTTTTTTAAAATTAAGAATAAATAAATAAATAAATGCAAAAAGTTTTCCTATTTTCATAGGAAAAAAAGTGAATTTCTCCTCCTCAGCTGAAAACTGTTTTCCACTTTTTCTGGTCACAAAAGACCTATCTATGAATCTTCAGATAATTCACATAAGACAAATGACAGCAAATCTAACTACTGCTCACTTTTAACATCTGGTGTGTCTTAATTCTCAGTTAACATTTTAAGCCACCTGACCATCTTAGACTGGTCATAAAATCCAAGATTTCATTCATTTCTTTGGCTCTTATTCTTTTCTCTTTCCCAAACTCCACATTCATGGCCACATCATCACTACTCTTAAAAGGGCATTCTTCCACACTCAGCACTATATATGAATTATTGTTGTGTCTTATTAAACCTTTTAAACAGAAAGGAAAGGAAGCTGGCAGCCAGTGGACATATTCAGACAGAATAAAGTTTACTATAAGTGTCTCTAGGGAATTTGACTTAAACTTCATGAATCATAACTATTTTCACTTTGTAACATAAAGTATTAAAAATGATAACAGGCTTTTCTCCTCGGAAACCAAAGGACTCTGTATCTATGCTCTCGTTTTGAAGACCAGCTTCACAAAACTGCCATCTGGCCCAATTAATGGTCACACAAAAGGGCACTGTTAGTTGTCGAGTCCGGGGCCACTAAACACGTTAAATGCACTAGAAATTCCTCCTCCCAAGTTCTTCTAGTATGGGGGACACTGCCATCTACTGTCTTCAACTCAAAAGCAACATTACATTCTATCAAAGAACAGAAGAACTACTATGATCTCATTTTTAATTACAAATTATAACTCAACTTGACAAAGTTATTTTTATTCTAGAAATCAGGTAAACTGCTATTCTCATTGGTATTAGACCAACTTTGCTCTGAATAGCTCTGGGTACTGCCCTCCCCATTTAATAATGGGGTTCACAATCTTTTCTCTACTAAGACCTCTCATCCCTGGCAGAGAAGGAACCACCAACCGGGCCTTTGTTCTGGCCCAGTTATATGCCCATCACACATGCAGATGTTACCTACCATGAGCACAGCTACCATAAGCACAGACTCAACCTATGACTCGGCGGGGGGGCGGGGGGGGGGGATAAAATCAATGAAAGTTCACAAGCAACCTTTCCTGCTCTCCAAATACAAGAAAACCCTCAGGGTACTGATAGCTCAGTGCTGTCAGGCCCTTACATCCTATCAAGTGCTTCCAACTAACATCACATGCAATTTCTAGAGGAAGGGAAAGGACAAGTGTAAACCATCAGTTAAAATACCATGCCTTAGGGCCACGTTGGGGGAGCTGGGCAGTACCTTCAGCCATCAGGCCACAGCTCTAGCTTTATCTCCAAACCAGAATTCCTGATGCTGAAAGAGGACACAGATGACTTTCAAATGAACCATTTACTACTTTTATTTTTCTTTATTTATTTTTCTTTTATTTGTTTTTATTTCCCATCCACCCCAAAAGTAGGTAGAACTTTTCCCCTTTGATTATAAAAGTAATGCATGTTCACAACAAAAAATCCAGGAAACAGAAAAGGGTTGCAAAAGTAAGATTTCTCATGGGTTGCCTGGGTGGCTCAGCTGGCTGAAAGTCTGACTCTTGGTTTAGGCTCATGTCACGATCTTGGGTTTGTGGGATCGAGTCCCAAGTCCAGGCTCCACATTCAGTGAGGAGTCTGCTTTTCTCCCTCTGCCCCTCCCCCCTCACTCACATGCTCACCTTCTTTCTCTCTAAAATAAACCTTTAAAAAATAAATAAGGTTTCTCATTATTTACATTTGCCATATATCATTCTAGACGTGGCATGTGTGAATATTTTTCATACTTCTTCATAAGCTTTTCCACTAAGCAATAGATAATGAACATCTATCAACAAATACAGGGGCGCCTAGGTGGCTCAGTGGGTTAAAGCCTCTGCCTTTGGCTCAGGTCATGATCCCAGGGTCCTGGGATTGAGCCCCACATCGGGCTCTCTGCTCAGCAGGGAGCCTGCTTCCCCCTCTCTCTGTCTTTGCCTGCCTCTCTGCCTACTTGTGATCTCTGTCAAATAAATAAATAAAATCTTTTTTAAAAATTGATTTAAAAAATACACTATCTGATGGCTGTGTTAGTATTCCATCAGCTGGATATAGGATTTATTTAGCAACCTATTAACAAAGAGAACGGTGCTATGATTTTTGTCATAAACACAGTGAGTGTCTCTACACAACTGTTCAGATATTACTTGAAGACACATTTCTAGAAGTGGAAGAAGTAAGGAAGGACCATTCGAAACTATCAACAGGATCCAAGTTTATCCATTAGAAGGTTCCAGCTCAAGAACGTAGAACTTTTTTTGAGAAGTTACCACATTATAAAATTTGTTATACAGAGCAGCAATGTCTACAATAGCCAAACTATGGAAAGAACCTAGATGTCCATCCACAGATGAATGGATAAAGAAGATGTGGTATATATACACAATGGAATACTATGCAGCCATCAAAAGAAATGAAATCTTGCCATTTGCGACGACGTGGATGGAACTAGAGCGTATCATGCTTAGTGAAATAAGTCAATCGGAGAAAGACAACTATCATATGATCTCCCTGATATGAGGACATGGAGAAGCAACATGGCGGGTTAGGGGGATAGGAGAAGAATAAATGAAACAAGATGGGATTGGGAGGGAGACAAACCATAAATGACTCTTAATCCCACAAAACAAACTGGGGGTTGCTGGGGGGAGGTGGGATTGGGAGAGGGGGAGGGGGCTATGGACATTGGGGAGGGGAGGCGAACCATAAGAGACTATGGACTCTGAAAAACAACCTGAGGGTTTTGAAGGGTCAGGGCTGGGAGGTTGGGGGAACAGGTGGTGGGTAATAGGGAGGGCACGTTTTGCATGGAGCACTGGGTGTTGTGCAAAAACAATGAATACTGTTACGCTGAAAAAAATAAATAAAATCGGAAAAAAAAAATTTGTTATACAGGATACACTGAAATCAGTATTTCTTAAGGGCCATCACTATGACCGGCCACCATTTCAGTGTAATGCTGTATTTAAAATGTTTATGATTTTGATTACAGAAGTAATACACTTGGCTCATACACCACTGAACAATTACCTGCTTTATCCTGTCTATGGCACTTTGTGCCAAACACACAGAGCTGCCTAATTTGTCCTCACTGGTGACATGGCAGTCATAGCAAGGATGCACTGTGCATATGGGCTATTAACTAGATCACAACTGTTGAAAGTACAGGTAGTTTCCAAGTATTTGTGATAAAGCAGCAATTCTGCAACATACATATCTAAGTTCACATTTGCAAACTTATAAGAATGTTTCTAAAGAACAGATTTCTGGAAGTGGATTACTAAAGTACTGTTACACTTTAAATTTTGATCAATATCCCAAAAAGGCTGCAGTAATCTGTACTTCGAACAGTACACAAGGGGGCCCTTTTCTCCTCTCCTACACTATCAGTCTTTTTTACTTTCCACACCTGCTGTGAAAATCGGCATTTTGTTTAACTTTGAGTTTCTTTGCTTTTTTAGTGAAATCGAGCATCTTTTTTCACCTTTTCTAATTATCTATTCAAATACTTTTTTCAGCTAATGGATTATCCTACTATCATCGATGTATATAATCTCGTCATATATTCGATATGTGTTGCCAAAATTTCTCCCAATGTCTTTTATAGTACTTTTGTGTTGCTGAACTCAAAATTTCAATCATGCACAGTCAAATATAGACTTTCCTTTATGGCTTCCAAGTATTCCTTAACATTTTGTTTTTAAGGAGGCTCCACACCTAGCACGGAGCCCGATGCAGGGCTTGAACTCAAGACCCTGAGATCGAGACCTGAGGTGAGATTAAGAGCTGGACACTTAACCGACTGAACCGCTCAGGTGCCCCTTCCCCACATATTTTAAAAAGGCTTTTCCCACCACAGAATTATACAGCTCTCTTCTATTCCTTCTGCTACTTCTCTACTCTCAAGCTACCATTACTCACCACTCTTACTAGTGTTCCATGTAAAAGTGCAAAACCTGTGTTAGATGTTTGGCCCTAGTCCCAAGTCTCAGAACTATAGAAGGTATGAAAGGAGCTGTACATAACTGCAAGCACACATAGAGCATAACTACACAAATACTAAGTTGTTGATAAATTCATTGTAACAGATAGGTACATCAACACATCACCTGAGCCACACCTGAGATCTCCCTGGTGCCACTACCCTCAACACCAATCAGCTTTGGTTTGCTGGACTAGTGGTGAGTCAAGTCATTAACTTTATTTCTTTGGGCTCAGCTGACTTGCTTCCTTCTGCTATTTCTCTTTGAAGATACTAAAATGTCCACTAAGTCCTGGTTGGCCTTATTTACTTATAAGGACAAGGATAATTAATATTAGTGACTTCTACATGTTTCTCAGCAACTATGAAAGTCACTGCTGTGATGCCCGCTCCCCTCAACACAGCGACTGGCTAAAGGCTCTGCTGATGACAATTCCTACAGGGGGCCCCTCCTCCAAAGGTAGGGGGACATAAAGTGGGTGGCTTCAACCAAGGCAACAGGAGTGGGGTGGGGTGTGTGTGTGTGTGTGTGCGCGCGCGCGTGCGTACCCACGGACCTGTTTCACTGCTGAGCCAAAGTGCCTTTCCCTATGGGCAGCCTGCCGTTACTTCAGGCAAGGCTTTACTTCTGTTTCTGATGCTAACATCTCGACAGGAACCCCTGGCACCATATTCCCCACCTACTTTGAAAAAGAATCCAAGCCTGGGGGCAAACACCAGAGCCAGCACACTATAGACAAGAGGGTAGTAAAACTTCTGGCAATCCTTTACACCACAGCCTGAAACTGCTACTGGTCCCAGGCCTGATGATCTCTGAGAAACCCCCATCCCCAAAGTTAGGCTAGGAACATCACTACTCAGAGCTTCAGTGTTCTCCTGCACTGTAGGTTTTTCTGCTCTGTTTGATTTCTCCATATCCCCAAATCCATCTGCTTTATCTATTCCAGAAGTTACTCAAAGTTACTGATCTACTGATGAGAACTCCTCACCTATTTTCTATCTTTGGTTTAGGCTCATTGTCATTTTTATATTACATGCAGGACCATTTCACTAAGACTTTGGGAGGGACAGGAAGTACATAGATGGCTTGAGGCCATCATCTTGAACCAGAAGTCTTAACAGTATTTACTGAGTGAATTTTACATCTTATCTTTGTAGTTTGGAATGCTAAATCCAAACAATACAAAAAAGCACTACAGGCCAGGTCTAGGAAGCATGGTACTGACATGATCTGGAAAACTACCTGGGATTCCAAATACATGTTATGCCTTGTCCCACACTCACTGAACTCTGCTCATTTTTTTTCAGTCTTTTTTCTCTATGTCCTTCAGACTGGATAGTGCCTTACTGACTGATCTTTAAGTTCACTGACATTCTGCATCTCTACTTTGCAGTTTAAATGACTGAGTAAACTTTTTGTATTAGCTGTTAAAATTTTCAGTTCAAGAATACGTTTTAGGTTCTTTTCTTTACAGTCTTCATTTCTCTGCTGAGATTTGCTGTTTATTCATTCCTTATAAGCAGATTTTCCACAATGTCCTAAGGACAGTTAAAATCCTGTCTACAGGGTGCCTGGGTGGCTCAGTCAGCTAAGAGTCCAACTCTTGATTTCAGATCAGGTCATGATCTCAGGTTCGTGAGACTGAGCCCCATGTTGGGCTCTCTGCTCAGCGGAGAGTCTGTTTCAGATTCTTTCCCTCTGCCCCTCACCCTGTTTGTGCACTTGACACTCTTTCTCTCTCAAATAAAGAAATAAATATTTAAAAAATAATAAAAATGAAAATAAATAAAATAAATAATAAATAAAATAAATAATAAATAAATAAAAATAAATAAATAAAATAAATAAAAAATAAATAAAATAAAATAATAAAAATGAAAATAAATAAAATTCTGAAGTCAAGATCATTTTGGGGTGAGGATTAACTTATAACGCCTAGCTTCTCTTAAGGGTGATGAAAAAGTTCTAAAGTTGACTATCATAATGGCTGCTCCACAGAACAACATCTCAATTTTTCAGGGCACCTGGCTGGCTCAATCAGTGGGGTGTGAGACTCTTGATTCTGGGGTTGTGAGTTCAAGCCCCATGTTGGGTGTATAGATTACATAAAAATAAAGTCTTTTCTTTTTTAAGATTTATTTATAAGAAAGAGAGAGAGAGAGAGAAAGCGCAAGTGGAAGAGGAGAGGGAGAAGGAGGGAGAATCTCAAGCAGACTCTGGGCTGAGCAAGGAGCCTGTGGCGAGTCTCAATCCCAGGACCCTGAGATCATGACCTGAGCAGAAAGCAAGAGTCGGACACTTAACCAACTGCACCACCCAGGGGCCCCTTAAAAATAAAATCTTTTTTAAAAAAAGAAAGAAAATGGGGCGCCTGGGTGGCTCAGTGGGTTAAAGCTTCTGCCTTCGGCTCAGGTCACAGTCCCAGGGTCCTGGGATCGAGTCCCGCATCGTGTTCTCTGCTCAGCAGGGAGCCTGCTTCCTCCTCTCTCTGCCTGCCTATGATCTCTGTCTGTCAGGTAAATAAATAAAATCTTTGAAAAAAAAAAAGAGAAAGAAAGTTCATTTCTCAATTAATAGCAAGTCCCCCATTCCAAGTGTTGACCTAGCATCTATCCCAAGTGCTAGAATTCGCTAAGAAATAAATTAACTCCTATCAGACTACAGAGACATAACAACTAGTTTCATGTAGTACATGAAACTTGCTTGGATCCTGGTTCCTAGAGAAAACTATAAAAGACATTTTGGGGACAGCTAAGAAAATGTGAATATGAGCTATTAGATGATACTAAGGAATTATACCAAATTTTTACTAAATATGATTATAAGGAGAATATTTAGGAGTCACATACTGAAATATTACATGTCATAAGGTCTACAACTTACTGTCAACTGGTTCAGTTAAACACACGCATACACACATGGAAGATGGATACTGCAAAATAATAACTGTCAAATCTAGGCAGTGGTGCCTAGCATACCATGCTGCCAATATTTCTGGATATTTGAAATTTTCATTTCAAAAAATTGGGGGGAGAAGCTACATGGCTAAAAAGAAATTTTATTCAGGATTTTCAGCCACCTCAAAATTAAAATCCACATAATGTTAACATAATTTTTATTTTGGCAATTATTTTTCATCCCAGGAATCCTTATCAGCTAACATTTTTCTACCTACATCCTCAATTACCATAAGATGTCACTCTTTTCCGTGTTCAAATCAAAAGTCTTACAGGGAAAAGGCTTTTTTAATCAGTACTAAATGAAAAATGCACTCAATTTCCAAGTTAATCTGAAAAACTTTAGAACCTTTTATATTTAGGAAATAAAGTTAGATAAATTCTCTCAGTTCAGAGATAATGAAATACAGACTAGCTATAAATGTTAAACTAAAGTACTGGGTTTCTTAAAAGATTTTATTCATTCATTTGAGAGAGCACAAGCAGAGGGAGGGGCAGAGGGAGAGGGTGAAGCAGACTCCCCACCGAGCCAGGAGCCCGAAGTGGGGCTCAATCCCAGGACCTGGAGATCATAACCCAAGGAGAAAGTAGGCACCCAACCAACTGAGCCACCCAAGCACCCCTTAAATTGAAAGTTTTTAGAAACTTCAGATAAGGACGTTTTATCTGCTGGACTATCGTTATCTCCAAGAAAAGAGTCCCGTGGTCAGCTATTTCAGTATCCAAATGTCTCAGAATGTTCCAAATAACCCTGGGGTCAATCCAGAGAATCAGAGCCAACTAGTCAGAGCTCAGAACTGCCACAGGTTTAGGACTCCTGCAGATGACCCACCCACTCTCTCCTGGAACTAGTTCAAACCTCCCCAGGGCGCCTGGGTGGCTCAGTGAGTTAAGTGTCTGTCTTTGGCTCAGGTCATGATCCCAGGGTTCTGGGACTGAGGCCTGCACTGGGCTCCTTGCTCAGTGAGAAGCCTGCTTCTCCTTCTCCCTCTGCCTATAGCACCCCCTGCTGTGTACTCCTGCAAGTGCTCTCTCTTTCTGTCAAATAAATAAAATCTTTAAAAACATAACACTACACAAAACAAAGCATAAAACCTCCCCACCTCTGCATCCACAGCACATGGGATCTGGCCCAGCACTTCGTCTGCCTATTAATCCTCTGTCAAGGAATAATACACTGTCAGAGCCCAATGAAGCAATATCTTAAACCACAAAATTTAAAAGCTTTAACTAATGTATCCAAAAACAGTTATTCCCATTCTCCTTGTCCCCACCTCCACCTGGGTATCATTAAAGTGTACTACAACTTAAATTTGTTAACATTTGAGGAATCTGGATGTAGAATACATAAGAATTTCTAAGATGCATTATTTGGAAATTCCAAATTTACAAAAAGGTGCAAAAACTGGTACAAAAAAGCACCCATATGCCATTTTCTTCAGATTTATCTATGTTAACAGTTTACCCATCTGTTTTCATCATTTGCTATCTTGTATCCCTTTATTTATCTGTCTCTATCCATCTATTCCTAATGATTTTCCTAAACCCTTTAAGGATATATACATCATAGCCTATTACCCTAGCTATTCAGGTTGTGGTTCCTAAGGATAGGAACATTTACTTACATAAACACAGTATAGTTATCAACTTCATAAGTTTATACATATGCTTATCTCGCATCTACTTTTGACCAGTTTTGCCATAACATCCTTTATAGCATTTTCCCTATAGCACTAGACCCAGTCTAGGCAAAGGTGTTTTGTTCAATTGTCATGTCTCCCTAGGTCCTTTTAATTCAGAACTTTCCCAAAGACTTTTATGACATTGGCATTTTTGAGGAATACAGCACCACCCCACTTGTGTTTTTAGTAAAACATTCTGTATTTTTTGTTTAATGTTCTTTATGATTAATTGCAGTTATGCCTCAGCAAGAATATGGCCTAGCTGATGCTGAGTCTGATTTTGTATGCCTCTGTCACTAACACAATTACCCAAAGTGCTGCCCAGTTTTTCCACTGTATAATTTCTGGTTGTTTCTTTTTGCTCACTTGCAACATAATAACAGTCTGTGGGAAGCCATTTTAAGATCACTCAAATTTCTGCCCCTCATCAAATTGTCAACACAGAAATGCTTTGTACTATTTTTATAACTTTTTTTATAAGTTTGAAATAATCAAAAAATAGTTTCAAAAAACGTAGGGCAACTTAAAATTAGAGTTTCAATTCTATCAGATCATAAGATCTCCTTGGTAGGGAGAAAAATCAGACAACAAATAAATACCTGTGCCTCAGATATAAGATTATGAAGGATCGATTTCTTTGGTCTCAGTATACTTGCAATCACTAAAAATACACAGTAAATGGCTTTTCCTAAGACCTAGAAAAATATAATAACAATCAGCTTTTCCTTTAAATGATTTTCTGTAACTAAGCACAGTTTTAAAGCAATGCTGCCACTTAATAATTCTTCCTTAGGAACAAAACACAGACTACTGCTTAATGTGTGATACACGCTTGGCCACATATGTACTTCTGCTGGGCACTGTCTACTGAACCTGCAGCAGTCTGCAGGTTCTCTGCAGCAGTCAGAGCAACCAATTTTCCTTCTGTTACTGAATGCAAACTATCCCCTCTCATTAAGATGGGTAGGACAAAAAGGAATGAAAAGCTCCCCCATCACTTACTCTCTAAATCAGAAATAATGAGGTTGTCATGGAGTTTCACGGCTCGATGTTGTTCTACTTCATCTTCAAGTTCAAAGATGGTTTCTTTCATGTCGCTCCTCTCTGTCTCTTTTTCTTCTAGCTCTGATCTTAGTTTCTCTAATGTCATATTCAATTCTTCTATTTGTTTCTTAGCTTCTTCTTGGAAGGCTCGATATTCATCTTCTACCTATATAGAATCAATGGTGCAGATTAGAAAAGTAAGAGCTGCTCTAAGAAAAATTCTAGAATGGAAGTATATATTGTTCCAAAGGAAGCTAAGCATGAACTGCTAGGTGAGAACTAAAACCACCTGTGTAATAACTGTCTGAAAATATAAAAAAGCACTCCACAATAATATAGGATTTTATGTAATGTGCTTAAGCATAATTTGTTGCTACATCACTGACAAATTATATTGACATATCACTGAACTTAAGTAGATTATTTACGAGGAAATTTTGGAAATTCTTCCTTCTCCAAAGTCTGGACCAAAGGCATGCATTTGATTAAAGATTTCGTTTATTTATTTGACACAGAGAGAGAGAGATCACAATAGGCAGAGGGGCAGGCAGAGAGAGAGGGGGAAGCAGGCTCCCCGCTGAGCAGAAAGCCCGATGTGGGGCTCAATCCCAAGACCCTGAGATCACGACCGGAGGCAAAGGCAGAGGCTTAACCCACTGAGCCACCCAGGTGCCCCAGACATGCATCTGATTAATAATTAACATCCTCGGGGCTCTCTGCTCAGCGGGGAGCCTGTTTCCTCCTCTCTCTCTGCCTGCCTCTCTGCCTACTTGTGATCTCCGTCAAATAAGTAAATAAAATCTTTAAAAAAAAAAAAAGTTTTTTTAAATTTAAAATTAAATTTTTTAAAAAGTCTGATGTGTGACAGTTTCATTATCAAAATAAAAATGGAAACAAATTCTCAAATATTGTCACTGCAAAAGTATCAGCTCCATGTGCCCTCCAACACATATGCTCCAACAAATAATACATTCCCTAAATTGTACCTCTATACATCACTAAAAAAATTAAGATCTAAATTATTTGAATTTTAGGGTGCCTGGGTGGCTCAGTGAGTTAAATCCTCTGCCTTTGGCTCAGGTCACAATCTCAGGGTCCTGGGGTTAAGTCCCGCATTGGGCTCTCTGCTCAGCAGGGAGCCTGCTTCCCTCTCTCTCTCTCTCTGCCTGCCTCTCTGCCTACTTGTTATCTCTCTCTGTCAAATAAATAAATAAAATCTTTAAAAATAAATAAATAAATAGATAGATAGATAGTTTGACTTTTGACCAAAGGTATACTAATGTTTCTTAGTTTAAAAATCACTGCATTAAAATAGGAAATAAAATGTAAGAATATTTAGATCAACTCATGCAAATAAATCCTGCATCAGCAATCACATGGGGCACAGACCCTTGGCCGAAGTGCCAGCAACCCCAGGCAGTAGTTCTGCATGTGTCCTCATTATTGTAGTAGGTGTAAAACAAGGGGGCTGGACCCATGATCTCTAAGGTCTTTGCCAGCAATAAGACCTAGCCCTCCAAGGAACGGGGGCCTCCATACTCCAAAAATATTTTTTTTAACTCAAAAGAGAACTCTATTTGAAAAACTACAATCACAGGAAAAGGGGTAGATATTGCTGATCTCACAAAGAGGTGTACTGGCTCTCATCTCTCCTACGCCAAAATATGTCAGTAGAGATGAGATAAAATTGCACTATATGATCCCTGGGCACACCCAGACTAGAGACAAATTCTGTTGTTGTCATTCTAGTCCCCTCCTCTCACAGGCAGGAAAAAAGCAACAAAATGCAAGCGAGTCAAAGTGACATTATTTTAAGAATACTTTTGACTGTATCCCAATAAAGAAAACATTCTCAAGCTTTAAAACAAAATCAGTCCTAGAACAAGTGAATGACACATCACACTAGTGATACTGGCTTTTCAGTAAGCAGAGTGTGTACTGCAGCTGCATAATTCTGCTCCAGAACATTTTGTCCACTTAAACAGTACCTTTGCAATGGTGTCCTGCAATCGATTGGCATCATTTCGGGTGTGAGCTAGGTCTTCCTGCAGGCTACTAGCCAGAGTCTCTGCTTTTTCTTTGTCCAGCCTGACACTCTCCAGGAGATCCTGAATATCAGATTTGTCTCCAGAGTTATGGATGGAATACAGCTCTGCCACTTTCTGCTTTTCATTCTCCAGCTGAGCCTTCAGGCGGTTCATCTCTATCTGATCACTGGCCACTGTGGCTTTGTACTCCTCTAATGTGGCTGCCAACGCTGCTTTACCCTTCTGCTCAGACTCAATAATCCGCTCCATATGGTGATTGCGTTCCTTGAGCGCCCCTATCATTTCTTGAGCTTCCTTGTTGTCTTGTTCTGCCATCTTCAAAGTATTGCTTAAATGCTGCTGGACACCGAGAAGCTGCTCTCGTTCAAAACGGGCATTCTCTGCTAGATCCATATAACGTTGCTCCAATTCCATATAGCGTCCACTTTTCACATCCTCGTCTATGACATAAGAAATGTGATGCTCATCGAGAAGGGAGCGGAAATATTCAATCTGTCGACTAAAGTGTTCCAACTTATCACTCTGCTGACATAAAGATTCCATGAGAATAACCTTCTCTTCCCCCAGCCTTTCATTTTCACTGTTCAGTTCCTGGGTTATCTGTTGTAAATCAGCTAGCTCTTGCAGAGTAGCCTGAAGTTCCTCACTCGTGCTGTGTTGGTTCTCTTCCATCTGATGTATCCGTTCTGTCAAGCACGCAACGGACACTTCACTTGCGTTGCCACTGCTCCCCTTCCGGGAGCGCTCTATGCTTGGAAGGCCTTCGGACTCTGAAGACGATGGTGCATCCAGGGCATCATCGCTCGACGTGAGGGGCTGGTACACCTCACTGCACTCGCTGTCTAGGTTGTCCATAGAGTTACTGTGCTGATGGTCCATGAGAGTGTTTTCATCCTGGCTCAAGAGATCCTCCACGGAGCCAGGGGCAGAGCCTTCCACCGAAGAGGTCAGGGTCCCCCCTCCGTCGCTCTGATTGCCAGGGGTGATTTCTGGGCTCAGGGACTGATAACCAAACAGTTTTTCGGAATTGTCTAACCTCTGCTCTAGGGAAAAGCCCAACGCATTCAACCTGTCCTTTAACATTCTATTTTCGTTTTTGAGCTGGTTGAGTTCTTCCCGGATGGCAGTATTCTGTTCCTGCAACTGCAGTAAAGTAGACTCCACGTCAGTTGGCTGGTGAGCAATGATGGCTTCCTTCTCCTCAGATTTTTCATCACCCTCAGAATGATCCTCATTAATGCCCAGCTGAGCACGCATGTCTCGGAGTTCATTTCTCAAATGTAAGATTTCCACATCTTTGGTTTTTGCCAGTGTGAGAAGATCTTTCACTTTGGCTTCCAAAGCAGCTTTGTCACTGATTTGGTTGTCCGACTTAGACTTGCTCATGCGAACATCACATTCCGTAGCTGTGCGACTGCGGGAACGCTTGGCCAATGCCACATCATTAGCTCCCTGACCAGCAGAAGGTAGTTTTTTGCTCTGGTTTAGTCGGGTACGCTCACGTAATCTTTCTCTAGTAGAAACAGATTCTTTATTACCTATGGAAGTGCTCCGCTTGGTTGAAGAACTTGTGCCTAAATGTTTAAAACAAAGAATGGAATGCAGCAGTATTAGCAAGAAAAGGCACATAGGTTATGCCCGAGGTCTAACCAGATGAAATCTAGAGACCTACACATTGATTCTCACTGACGTTCATCTTGCCTTTAGATTCTGGTTACTGTAAAATTCTGTTTCCTCAAAACCAGATCATTCATCTTTTAATTATTAATGAAAAAGAAGCTATACACTGAACTGTATATTTTAAAAAGGTGAATTTTACAAAATGTGAATTATATCTCAATAAATCTATTACATAAAAAAAGCTACACATTAACTTGAATCCTAAACCATGGCTAGAGAAGTGGCCAGGGGCATAATAGTCTAGGGTAAGCTAGATGATGCAAACTCCAGGATTAACCAGTCAGGTAGCAAACTAACTACAGAAGCAGATGGTAAAGAAAGAACAGACAAGCAAGAAGGGAAAAGCAGCTTCCAGAAAAACCAAAAATCTAAGCTACCTATGATAAACACAAAAAGTATGATCAAAGTAAGTGCAAAAAAAGTTTTTCACATCATAGAATGTCACATAAATAATACCAGTAACATTAATTATAATAAGGCTAATGTGTACTTAGCACTTACTCTACACATATGCAGATGAACACTTCACATACATTAACTTATGCAAGCCTCATTATCATTATTATGAAGAAACTCACACACAGAGATGCTAAATAATTTGCTGACACCCCACATGTAGTAAGTGGATAAGCCAAGATTCAAATGCAGGCAAACAGTGTGGTTCCAGAATCTGAAACTTAAGAAGTATGTCATGTTGCCTCCCTAAATGTTAGAAAACAATAATGTACTAATACTAATGCTAACTAATGATGGCACATTACCAAATATGTTACATGAATCACTACTACCTGACTGCTAAAATTCTAAACCTGTGAAAACTGACATGACTATGTATTTAATACAGAAAGAACTGGAATATGCTTACCTAAAAACACTTGGGAAATAATAAGCTGCTTTTCACCTTGAAAAATAAGATCTAGACCTAATCAGTAAGTATTCTGTAAGAACCTGCTAGTTTTTTACGTGGCAGGCATAGGCTGCAGAGGTAAGGGGGAGTGAAAGGGCGATGTGGTATAGGAAGAGAGACACTAATTCTGCCCGAGATCAGGTATAGAGCAGGGGAGAGAATTCTGGCTGGCCACAGGACAGGGCGACGAAGCAGAAGTGAACAGGACGCACAGCAAGGAAAATAAGTTCACACAATTAATGGAAGCAGCAGAGGAAGTTTTTATGGGGCTCTAAACGCCAGGGTAAATTTAGTGAGTCCCAGAGTAAATGTTCAATAAATGTTCTGGAGCAGGGAAGACTCATAGGGAACAGCATTTTAATGAAAATGAATCCAGAGGCTGCTAAGTGAAACATCTGAGGAAGAAGAGTAGTCCAGGAGGAAGGTGGGCAGGCAGAGCAGTAAGAGTAAAGTAGGGCCTACATTTGGGGAGTGAGATCAGGATCTCTGCAAGATCAGAAAAGGGATGCTACCTCTGTAATAGATTTACAGGGTAGAAATAACAAGATAACGAGGAAACAATTGCAAATGGAGGCCAAATAAGGAAAAGGGTGGTATAACCAGAAGTATTCATTCTCTTTCCCATTTCTGTAAACAGTACCAATCATTCTTCTTTCCCAAACCAAAACCCATCCTAGAAAGCAAAGGATCTGGGCATGCCTGAAAGACAGAAAGAAAATAGCCAGTAATGACGGGAAGGATTAATAATGCTCCAAAAGGAAAGGAGAGGTAAATGAACAAGAAAAGAGAGAGGACATGACCAAAAAAGCTCCCCTTCTAGGATTATTGTGCCCAGTGAGTAGATGGAAGAATGAGTTACAGACAAGTGAACTGTATTGGGAAGTCATGGGGAGTAAATAAAGGTAAAAGTAAATAAGGTAAAAGTGAAGTAAAAAAAAAGTAAAAAAAAAAAAAAGGTAAAAGTAAATAAAGGTAGAGAAGGTCAACGGAAGAGTTAAGGATGTTGTTAGAGGATGAATTGTGTCCTCCAAATTCATATACTGAAGCCATAACCCCAGGACCTCAGAACATGACCATTGGAAAAAGAGAATTAACTTAAAAAGGTACTTATATTAACATGGGGTTTGTTACAATGGGCCCTAATCCAATCTGACTGGTATCTCTATAAGAAGAGGAGACCAGGACACAGACAGAGAGAATGACCATGTTAGGAGACAATGAGAAGGCAGCAAACTACAAGTCAAGGAGAGAGACCTCAGAAGAAATCAAACTGGCCACCACCTTGATCTTAGACTTCTAGCCAGTTCTGGTGGGAAACTACATGTCTGTTATTTAAGGCACCCATCTGTGTATTTTGTTATGGGTGCCTTAACAAACTAATACAGATGTACAAAGCTGCCTCCAGTAGAGGCAATGGATCCAGGGAGAAGATAACTGAATTTAGCCTGTGACGGCAGGTGGCACTGGTCAGTAGGGAACCGGTACAAATGCATCTCTCCCAGTAAATTCTAAAAGCTGGAAATAGGAAGATATATATGATGGTATTGGAGTACCTAATTTCCTTCTTACCACAAAGGCTGCAGTGTTAAGTGTGGTGATGACTTCAAGCTTGAGATGCACAGTCCTTGCTCCACCACCAGCTTTGCAGCAACGTGGTACAGTACCCACTAAATATTTTCTGAGTGAATGAACGCAAGGCCTTATGCAAGATACTTAAGCTGTAAGCATAGCTCTCACATCTCTAAAATGAGGATAATAATAGCCTCTACCTCCTAGGACTACAGTAAGGATAAAATGGAATGGTGCCTGGTATAACAGTGCCTTCCTCATGATCATACCACATGCCTATTATAACTAACAGGGGGTGGGTGTGTGATTTGGGATAGAAGGATGAGTCCACAGAAGATCAAAGTAGGAGAGAGGACAGTAGGTAAACCTGGGCTAGGAAAAAGTCTAATACACATACACGAGGGGCTAATGGCCTAAATAATGATCATAAAAGAAGTCTGCTATAATTTTTGCCAATATGCTTTCATCAGCTGTATTACAAACACATGACCTTGGCGCACCTAGGTGTCTCAGTCAGGGAAGCATGCGACTCTTGATGTCAGGGATGTGACTTTGAGCCCCACATTGGGAGTATAGGTTACTTAAAAGTAAAAATTTTAAAAAAACAAATAAATAATAAAAAATAAAATGAATACACATGATCTTGTATGTAGTGGAAGGGATGAGTTAATTAATAAACTCCAACAAATCTAAAGCCAAATTGCTGCTAATGAATGAAGAAAGAATGGTAGAACAGGAATGAATGGATCCAGGCATTGATTGTCAAAGGCTGCTAACATCTTGGAAAGACAAACAACCAGAAATGAAGTGTTTGCTGATGAAGGACAACTACTGTGTATGAAGGCATCTTATGGGGAAAAAAAGGAACCTGAATCTAAACCATCAAGGCTCTAGATCCAACAACATTAACAGTAAATGAACAAAGGAACATGGTCAAAGACATCAAGGAGATGTGACATTAAAATCCAGATCACGGAAAAATATAGTTCAAACAACCTATATTTCTATAAAAATTAAATTATAAGAAAAAAATAGATTTAGGAAAGGGTAACAATTATTACACACAGACCTTAAGTGAATCCTGACGCAGAGACAGTAAATACACATATGCAATATTTATGAAAAAGTTGGAAATTTGAATAAGTTTTTCTTTATATTTATGATTTGAGAAATTATTATTATTTTAAGGACTAATAATAGTATTGTGATTACATATTTAGGGGAATCCTTATCTTTCAAAGATAATTACATGTTTGTGGATGAAATTACAGGACACTTAAAATTTGCTTCAAAATGAGGAGGGAAGATGGATGTGAAGGAATTAAGACTGGCCTTCGATTGACAAGGGTGATGAGTACATGGGGTTGAAATACAAATACTTTGTACATGTCTAACATTTTCTGTAATTAATGGAACACCTTAAATACTACTGCACTCTGCTATTCAAACAAAAAAGCAATTTAACTCTTACTCTGAATGCCACCCATACCTGTGCTAATCTTGGATTTGTTCTCCACGGTAGTCATGGCAGGGGCTGATGCTGAAGACGCTGTGGAAGGGCAGGTGCTTTTCTTTCCTTTAACACCATTAGTCACAGTCACCCCTCCAGCCATTCCAGCTAAGAGGTCATCACTGCTCTTGGTCTAGAAGAAATAGAAAATAAAAGCAAACTGATTAGATGAAACAAGAGTAAAGAGTATTTTGAGACTACACAAAGCTCTTGGCTTTTACACTGAATTCAAGATCAAGAGCTCCACAAAGATTTTCTGACCATTACCAAATAGTACTTAATATTGTGCTACAGAAAGAGAACCTCTTTACTGGTTTATAAACAATCACACGCTTCTTTTTAAAATATGAAAATCACATATGTAATCAAAGACTTTATGGAAGTCTACTATATGCCCACACATGCCAGAGTCAGTGAACGACAGGAAAGTGAAGACATCCTCTGTTACTCTTTCTAGGACGTGACTTATAAACAGGGATCATCTGAACGCTATCACATGGGCTCAGAGGAAAGGTCTATAATTCAACAGAAAATGACAGCCTGCAATTTCTAGAGGGAAATACCACTAAGAGTCAGAAATGATCTTTATTACTTTAAAGTAAATCAGTGACGGAACCATTATTTTGAAATTTATTTTTCTTACCTGACCTAATTTTTCAGTAGTCTAATTTAAGCCAAAATTGATTTTTCTTAAAGCTTAGGCAATATATAAAATCTAGACAGTTTAAGGCTAGAGTGAGGAGTAGTCAGCCTAAATGATCAAACTACTTGAGAAAGACCCTTTGTAATGCTTATTTATATTTTACAAAGACTAAAAAGAAAAAAAAAACAACAAGCTTTTTAAAAAGAAAACAAGAGGGGCGCCTGGGTGGCTCAGTGGGTTGAGCCTCTGCCTTCGGCTCATGATCTCAGGGTCCTGGGATTGAGTCCTGCATCGGGCTCTCTGCTCAGCAGGGAGCCTGCTTCTCTCTCTCTCTCTTCCTACTTGTGATCTCTTTCTGTCAAATAAATAAATAAAATCTTAAAAAAAAAAAAAAAGAAAACAAGAGACAACTATATTCCAATTAAAAAAAAGGAAACAAGCACTCTGGATAAGATCAGGTATAAAATTATTAAAGAAAAAATAGTGAAGAAACCTGTTTTTACTTCTAGGAATAGAACACAGAGAACTTAAAAATCTGTGAAAAAAAGAAAAACTACTTTTTTTTTAATTAATTCATTTGAGAGAGAGAGAGAGCACAAATGCAAGGGCCTGTAGAGGGGGAGAGAGAGAGAATCTCAAGCTGACTCCACACTGAGATACTACCACCTTGACATTAAGACCTGAGCAGAAACCAAGAGTTGGATGCTCAACCAAGTAAGCCACCCAGGCACCCCAAGAAAAACTACTTTTTAAATAAAAAAGATCCAAAAAGTTTGTCCCATTAAGGTGAAAGCATAAGTTAGCCAACTAATTTACTACTCTTGTCTACTTGGAGCCACACAACCATAATAAATTCCTACACAATCATAATAAACTCATCTCTACAGATTAAAATGCTTCATAATTTACTAATCTCTGAAGTCTTTTCCTGTTCTAAATGTCAGTAGAGTAGATTCTGTTCTCAGCATTCAGATATAAAAGTTATAATACAATACAATTAGCTAGGTCAATCTGTCTTACTAGAGGTAGAAAAAGATAAATGTTTTAAATGAATTAAACTAATTCAGCTTTGGTAATTTGGGATTGTCGCATTATGAAAAATCTAGTCATATAATGAGGAAGGAGGATACTGTATTAATCACTAAGGATTGTTCATATTCTTTAAGGCTAGTTCCTGTTTATGAAATTAGTCATCAAGTATGATGCAAAAAATTTATAAATCAAGTTCTACTTCCCTCCTGTCAATTTGTCCCTCATCAATTAATCAGTATATAAACTCAACATAACCTTATATTTTCAAATAACCTTTTAGAGTCCATTAATATAAGTTAGAATTATCTTTGAGTTAATTTTTCTTCCTCTACAAGTTAAATAATAGTAGCGTACTGGCACATGAATAAACAGTAGAATAGAAAAGAATCCAAAAAGAAACTGCATATATAGACACCTGACTTATGACCAAAGAAGCATTACAGAAGAACATGGGTTTTTCGATAAATGATACTAGGTCAACTGCATATTCACAAAAGAAAAAAATGAATGAGCCCTATTTCATACAATATCAAAAATAAATTCAATGCTTTCCAAATATAATTCAAAATCCTGAATGATGAAATAAAGAACTGATAAATTTGACTACATAAAAATTAAAATCTTGGGGCACCTGGGTGGCTCAGTGGGTTAAAGCCTCTGCCTTCGGCTCAGGTCATGATCCCAGGGTCCTGGGATAGAGGCCCCCATCGGGCTCTCTGCTCAGCGGGGAGCCTGCTTCTCCCTCTCTCTCTGCCTGCCTCTCTGCCTACTTGTGATCTCTCTCTCTCTGTGTCAATTAAGTAAATGAAAAATCTTAAAAAAATAATAAAAAATAAATTTAAAAAATTAAAATCTTAAAAAATTTTTAAAATCCTGTGCATAATACAAAAATGAGAAACTGGGAGAGTATATTTCCAATATTTCACAAATAAAGGGCCAATATCCATAATACACAAAATACTCTTAGAAATCAATGGGTAAGAGACACATAGAAAAGTGAGCAAAATG
Organism: Meles meles; assembly: GCF_922984935.1. Lineage (NCBI taxonomy): Eukaryota > Metazoa > Chordata > Mammalia > Carnivora > Mustelidae > Meles > Meles meles. The sequence goes on along the minus strand of NC_060077.1, from coordinate 29,783,899 downwards.
AACAATCATCTACAATCAATCCATATACAATACAAAAAGTATAACCAATCTAACTCAGAAGAGGAGAAATGCAAATTAAACACTGAGATACCACATCTCACCTATCAGACTGGCAAAAATGAAAAGTTATGACACATTCCTTTGTGAAGGATGAGGGACAACAGGTGCTCTTGTAAGTTGCTGGTGAGAACACAGCTGGATGTGGCCTTATGAAGGGTATCCAGCAATGTCTAACAGAACTACATATGCATTTACTTTGTACCCAGCAATCCACCTCTAGGAATTTCACCTGAAGACATACCTCTAATAATACAAAAATACATACGCTTAAGGTTACTCAATGCATTGACTTTTTATTAACATATAATGTATTGTTTCAGGGGTACAGATCTGTGAATCATCAGTCTTACACAGTTCACAGCACTCACCATAGCACATACCCTCCCCAATGTCCAGCCCCCAGCCACCCCATCCCTCCCACTCCTCTCCACTCCAGCAACCCTCAGTCTGTTTCTTAAGATTAAGAGTCTCTTATGGTGGGGCGCCTGGGTGGCTCAGTGGGTTAAGCCGCTGCCTTCGGCTCAGGTCATGATCTCAGGGTCCTGGGATCGAGTCCCACATCGGGCTCTCTGCTCGGCAGGGAGCCTGCTTCCCTCTCTCTCTCTCTCTCTCTCTCTCTGCCTGCCTCTCTATCTACTTGTGATCTCTCTCTATCAAATAAATAAATAAAATCTTAAAAAAAAAAAAAAAAAAGAGTCTCTTATGGTTTGTCTCCCTCTCTGGTTTTATCTTGTTTCATTTTTCCCTCCCTTCCCCTATGATCCCCTGTCTTGTTTCTCAAATTCCTCATATCAGTGAGATTATATGGTAATTGTCTTTCTCTGATTGACTTATTTTGCTTAGCATAATACCCTCTAGTTCCATCCATGTCCTTACAAATGGCAAGATTTCATTTTTTGATGGCTGAGTAGTAGTACATTGTGTGTGTGTGTGTGTATAAGTTTGTGTGTGTGTGTGTGTGAGAATCACATCTTCTTTATCCATTCATCTGTTGATGGACATCTAGGCTCTTTCCATAGTTTGGCAATTGTGGACATTGCAGCACTGACTTTGTGTGTGTGTGTGTGTGTTTAACTTTTTTTTTAATTTTTTATTTATTTTTTATTTTTTTTATAAACATATAATGTATTTTTACCCCCAGGGGTACAGGTCTGTGAATCGCCAGGTTTACACACTTCACAGCACTCTCCATAGCACATACCCTCCCCAATATCCATAACCCCCTCCCCCTCTCCCAACCCCACCTCCCCCCAGCAAGCACTGACTTTTTAAGGATTTTATTTATTTATTGAGAGCGAGAGCGAGCGAGAGAGAGAGCGCGAGAGCGAGCGAGCGCACAAGCAGGGGGAGGGGTAGAGGAGAGGGAGAAGCAGACTCCCTGCTGAGCAGGGAGCCCAACTAAGGGCTTGATCCCAGGATCCTGGCATCATGACCTGAGCCAAAGGCAGACACTTAATCATTGAGCCACCCAGGCACCCCTGCAGCATTGTCTTTAACTGCAAAATATTGGAAACACCTTGAATATCTATACACAGGACAGTAGCTCAATAAAACTACAGTACATCCACACAAAGACACATTAAACAGAATGAGAAGGGTGCCTGGTGGCTTGTTATCTGCACAGGGCTCCCCTCTCAGTGGGAAGCCTGCTTCTCCCTTTCCCTCTGTCTGCTGCTCCATCTGCTTGTGCTCTCTCTCTAATAAATAAAATCTAAAAACAAAAACAAACAAAAAAAACCCAGAATGAGGAAGACTACTATAAATTGGTATAAAGAGATTTCTAGAATACATTAAGTGGGAAAAAAAAAAAAAGCGAAGTGCAGAAACAGATCTAATTATGGCAACTTCTGTTTAACAAATGGAAAATAACACAAATATACATGCTGTGCAAAAAGAAACACTGTGCAAAAAGAAACACTGCAAGGAGAAAAACAAAAACCCAGCTAGACTGTTTGCCTCCAAGGGATGGTGAGGGACAGAGTAAGAAAGAATGGGGGAAGAGAGGGGCGCTTCTCTGAACACATCTTCTCCTAATTCTGACATGTGGCATGGAACCTTGGTAGTGTTTCACATGCTCACAGTTAATTAATTAATTAAACAAGGATAGGGGAAAACATAAAATGGAACACAATAGGAACAAATGGACACAACCGCATTTCAAATAAATAACACAGTGGGTTAAGCCTCTGCCTTTGGCTCAGGTCACTACCTCAGGGTCCTGGGATCAAGCCCCACATTGGGCTCTCTACTCAGTGGGGAGCCTGCTTCCCCCACCCCCACCCCGTCTACCTGCCACTCTGCCTACTTGTGATCCCTCTCTCTCTCGCTGTCAAGTAAATAAATAAGTAAATAAAAATCTTTAAAATTAAAAAAAAATCATACTAATATCTGATTCTGGAAAGAACCATCAGGAATTGCTAAAATTAGGGTGTGCAAGTCTGATGCCAAAGAGAATATTTACAAAGTCTCAAAGTATTTTTGACAAGACACTTATGAATTACAAAAGGAAACATGGTAACCTAGTAGTGGAAAAACCAGACACCACCTTAAACAAATTAAGTTAATATCACCAGGAATGGAACAGATTGACAACATGTGCTTCTGAAAATGCTGCACCAAGGACATGTGGCTTCTGTGGGACTTCTGCCAAAAACCCGTAACCCCCAACCTAATCACAAGGGAACAATGAGAAACCTACATCTGGAGGACAGTCTACCAAATAAACTGGCCTACATTCTTTAGTAATGTCAAGGTCACAAAGACAAAGACTGAGGAACTATCCCAAATTTAAGAAGAAGAGCATGACAACAAAATTAATTCATTACTCTGGATAGAAAGCTGGACCAGAAAAAACATGTTGTTCTTTTTTTTGCTAAAATGGACATTAGCAACGCTGGTGAAATTTAATTAAAGTCTAGAGATGAGAACTAGCATTTTATCAATCTTCACCTCCAGATTTGGTAATTGTACTATGGTTATAAAAGAGAACAGGGGTGCCTCAGTGGCTCAGTCAGTTAAGCATCTGCCTTCCACTCAGACCATGATCTCAGGGTCTGCTTCTCCCACTACTTATGTGTACTCTGTTGCTCTCCCTCTTACTCTCTCAACTACAAAAGTAAAAATCTTTAAAAAAAAAAATTCTAGATAGATTGAGGACCTAAATATAAAATGTAAACTATCACTCTCGAAAAAAGTATAGGAAACTGTCTTCTTGACCTTGGGATTGGGAAAGATTTTATAAACACACACACACACAGACACACACACACGCACACACGCACACACCGCCCTAACCATAAACAAAAGATTAACAAACTGGACTACATTAAAATTAAGAACATCCATTCATCAAAAGATACCATTAAAGGAGAAAGAGAAGGCACAGAGTGGGAGAACATATGTGCAACACATATAAATGACAAAGGGCTCACATCTAGAATAGGCAAAGAACTATAACTCAGTACAAAAAAACCACACTATACCACCTCATACCCATTTTGATGGCTACTATAAAAAAAAGTGCTGGTGAGATTGTGGAAAAATTAAAACACCTGTTGGGAAGAGAACTTCTTGGTGGGAATGAAAATGGTAAAGCTGCTGTGGAAATTAGCTATGGAGGCTCCTCAAAAAATTAAAAGTAAAATTACCATATGACCCAGAAATTCCATTTCTGAGTAAATACCCAAAAAACTGAATGCAGGGCTTCTAAGAGAGATTTATACATACATGTTCACAGCTATTATTTACAACAACCAAGAGTTGTGGAAACAACCCGTGTCCACTGATGGAAGAACGGATAAGCAAAATGTGGTATTTACATACAGTAGAATATTATTCAGCATTTAATAAGGAAATTCTGGGGTGCCTGGCTGGCTCGGTTGGTGGAACATGAAACTCTTGATCTCAGAGTTGTGAGTTCGAGCCCTACACTGGGTGTCCAGATTACTTGAAAAAAATAAAATCTTTAAAAAAAAAAAAAAAAGGCAGGGGTACCTGAGTGGCTCAGTGGGTTAAAGCCTCTGCCTTCGGCTCAGGTCATGATCCCAGTGTCCTGGGATGGGCCCCTGCATAGGGCTCCCTGCTCAGCAGGGAGCCTGCTTCCCCCCTCTCTTTCTCTGCCTGTCTCTCTGCCTGCTTGTGATCTGTCTGCCAAATAAATAAATAAAATCTTTTAAAAAAAAAAATCTCTTAAAAAAAAAAAAGGCAATTCTGACCCATGCTACAGTGTAGATGAACAATAGGAACATTATGCTAAGTGAAATAAGCCAATGGCAAAAAGACAAATACCATGTGATTCCACTCATGAAGTATTTAAGTAGTCAGATTCACAGAGACAGACAACAGTAGTTGCCAGGGGCTTGGGAGGGGGAATGTTGAATTGTGGTTTAATGGGGATGGAATTTCAGTTTTGCAAGACAGAAGTTTTTGGAGCTGAATGGTGCTACTGGTGCTTGATGTGAATGTACTTACTGCTACTGAACTGTACACTTAAAAATGGTCAAGATGATACATGTTATGTGTATTTTACCATACACACACACACACACACACACACAAAGCTGAAAAAGAAAGTTAACACAGTAACAAAATAGGCAACTGATGTGAACAGGAACTTCACAAAGAAGATCTCTAACTATCCACTAAACATATAAAATAAGATATGAAAAGGTGCTTAATTCCACTGATAATGCAAATGCAAATTAAAGCCACTTCAGACCACTCCTTGACCACTTCAGCCCCTCCTTGATCTGGGTGGTGGCTGCAGAGCATGTTCACTTTGTGGTGATTCACTAAGCTGAACACAGATGCTGTGTGAATTGTTCTGGATGTGTACCTCATCAAGAAAGTTAAAAACAGGGGCGCCTGGGTGGCTCAGTGGATTAACCCGCTGCCTTCGGCTCAGGTCATGATCTCAGGGTCCTGGGATCGAGCCCCGCATCGGGCTCTCCGCTCAGCGGGGAGCCTGCTTCCTCCTCTCTCTCTGCCTGCCTCTCTGCCTACCTGTGATCTCTGTCTGTCAAATAAATAAATTAAAAATCTTTAAAAAAAAAAAAAAAAAAAAAGAAAGTTAAAAACAGGGGTGCCTGGGTGGCTCAGTGGGTTAAGCCTCTGCCTTCGGCTCAGGTCATGATCCCAGGGTCCTGGGATCAAGCCCCACATCAGGCTGTCTGCTTAGCAGGGAGCCTGCTTCCTCCTCTCTCTCTGCCTGCTTCTCTGCCTGCTTGTGAACTCTGTCTGTCAAATAAATAAATAAAATTTAAAAAAAAAAAAAAAGAAAGAAAGTTAAAAACAGGGGCGCCTGGCTGGCTCAGTCAGAAGAGCACACAACTCTTGATCTCAGTCGGTGTCATGTGTTTCAGCCCCATGATGGGTGTAGAGATTACTAAAAATAAATAAATAAACTTGAAAAAGTTTAAGACAAAACAAAAAAATAACTCTGCTTCTTTTACACAAAGCTACTTGCAGGCTGATACCATTCCATATTTCAATTTTTGTTACACAGTTCTGCAAATACATGTGCACTTCCACACATAAACAACAGTTCAAAAAATAAACAGTTCAAAAAAATTCTGAAATTGATGAAGGGAAGAGATTTTTTAACTTACTTATTAATAACATGCAAAATGCAAAGCCTTTGGTAAAAACCTTCTAGATACAGGAACACCTGGCTGGTTCAGTCGGTAGAGCATCCAACTCATGACCTCAAGGTTGTGAATTCAAGACCCACATTGGGTGTAGGGATTACTTAATAAAAATAATAAAATTGCTGCACAGGTGCAAGCGTGAAAGATGGCGGTGGCTGGAGCTGGCCGTATGAGGCAGGTAGTGTCAACCCTACTGCTGCAGAGCCCAAGTCCACCTGCTGGGGAACTGTCAGCTCCAGCCAGGATCTATATAAGGTTGTTGATCATTATGAAAATCCTAGAAATGTGGGGTCCCTTGACATCAAAAAATGTTGGAACTGGATTGGTGGGGTCTCCAGCATGTGGTGGTGATGTAATGAAAACTGCAGATGCAAGTGGATGAAAAGGTAAAGATTGTGGACTCCAGGTTTAAAACATTTGGCTATGGTCTGCTATTGCTTCTAGCTCGTTAGCCACAGAATGATTAAAAGGGAAGATGGCAGAGGAAGCCTAGACCATCAAGAACATGGACATCAGGGGCGCCTGGGTGGCTCAGTGGGTTAAAGCCTCTGCCTTCGGCTCAGGTCATGATCTCAGGGTCCTGGGATCGAGCCCCACATCAAGCTCTCTGCTCAGCAGGAAGCCTGCTTCCTCCTCTCTCTCTGCCTGCCTCTCTGCCTACTTGTGATCTCTATCAAATAAATAAAAATCTATTAAAAAAAAAAAAAGAAAAACATGGACATCACCAAAGACCTCTGCCTTCCCCCTGTGAAACTGCACTGCTCCATGCTGGCCAAAGATGCAATCAAGGCTGCCCTAGCGGATTACAAACTTAAAGATTTAATTTATTTATTTATTTAACAGAGAGATCACAAGTAGGCAGAGGCAGGCAGAGAGAGAGGAGGAAGCAGGCTCCCCGCTGAGCAGAGAGCCCAATGTGGGGCTGGATCCCAGGACCTTGGGATCATGACCTGAGCCGAAGGCAGAGGCTTTAACCCACTGAGCCACCCAGGCACCCCTCGGATTACAAACTTAAAAAAGAATCCAAGAAAGGAGAGGCAGTGAAGAAATGAGCCCTCTCTGAAGCTTCCAGCAGGTCATACCTGCTGTCTGTCCACCTGTCAGGCAATCACTATACATGTTCAGAAGCCCCCACACTACAAAGAGCTCTGGGACAGGCCCAGCACTTGCTGGTCATGTGGTGGCTCCCATGCAAGCAAAATACACAGTTTACTCATTCCACGTCTTGTGCTTTCTTTCAGGCCACTCTTAAACTGCCTTAACCCAATCTGCGGGGGCGCCTGGGTGGCTCAGTGGGTTAAGCCTCTGTCTTTGGCTCAGGTCATGGTCCCAGAGTTCTGGGATCGAGCCCCGCATCGGGCTCTCTGCTCGGCAGGGAGCCTGCTTCCCCCTCTCTCTCTGTCTGCCTCTCTGCCTACTTGTGATCTTTCTCCCTCTGTCAAATAAATAGGTAAAATGCTTAAAAAAAAAAAAATTAAAAAAAAAAAACCCCAATCTGCGTATATTTTGAATTGTGTGCATGGCCTCACACTGAAATCAGTCATAAAGTCTCAAGTGTGGTAGTCCACGGGAGTGTGCAAATATCCAATTTCACCCAAATCTATCTTGGGAAAGATTATCAGTAGAAGGCCATGGTATGATTATTTGATAGAACCAATTACTGTACATAAGACATATTTGCATATATATAAAAGAATGTAAGAACAAAAATATTAAAATTTTAAAATTTGTTAAATTTGTTAATAAAAAACCTAGATACAAATGATGAAATAATACAACCAACATATCCATGCTTCTCAAGGTAAAGTCCAAGTTTCATGGTCTGCATCAACTCAAAATTTAAGGTTAGCTTTTAAATTTTGCCTTTCAAGTTTCAGAGATGGATTATTCAATCATATTATTATCATATTATATATATATATCATATATAATCACATATATTATTATCCTATTATTAACATATTAACTATTATTCAATATTAACTAATTTTCACACTGAAAAGGTATGATGATGAATAATCATTGAGAATCATCAATTATTTAGACAGATTCTAACTGAAGTCACTGCTACTTACTAATTCTTGTCTATTAACTTTTAGGAAAAAGTACTCTTGGGACAATGAAAGAGTGTATTACTTCCACAAGAATTAACCAGGAACACCCAAGCAGTGTGTGAAACCTGCAAAGTGCAGGCATATAGGAGGCCACCCCTATGTGGCAAATAATCCTCTCCACTAATTGTGACAAAGAATTAACCATACAAATGCCCCAAACCAGATGTCAAAGCTACTCATAAGAATGGGAACAATTTCCGGGGCACCTGGGTGGCTCAGTGGGTTAAAGCCTCTGCCTTCGGCTCAGGTCAAGATCTCAGGGTCCTGGGATCGAGCCCCGCGTCGGGCTCTCTGCTTGTCAGGGAGCCTGCTTCCTCCTCCTCTCTCTCTGCCTGTCTCTCTGCCTACCTGTGATCTTTGTCTGTCAAATAAATGAATAAAATCTTTAAAAAAAAAAAAAAGGGAACAATTTCCTCAAAACTCACTGAACAGCAGTCATCCTGTATTTTTTATTTACAAAAACTCCAATCAGCAGTGAGATGCTCTCGTCAAAAAGGTCCTTTCTCGGGAACCCTCCTACAGTGTTGGTGGGAATGCAAGCTGGTGCAACTACTCTGGAAAACAGCATAGAGGTTCCTCAAAATGTTGAAAATAGAGCTACCCTATGACCCAGCAACTGCACTACTGGGTATTTACCCTAAAGATACAAAAGTAGTGATCTGAAAGGGCACATGCACCCAAATGTTTATAGGAGCAATGTCTACAATAGCCAAACTATGGAAAGAACCTAGATGTCCATCAACAGATGAATGGATAAAGAAGATGTGGTATATATACACAATGGAATACTATGCAGCCATCGAAAGAAATCAAATCTTGTCATTTGCGATGACGTGGATGGAACTAGAGGGTATCATGCTTAGTGAAATAAGTCAATAGGAGAAAGACAACTATCATATGATCTCCCTGATATGAGGACGTGGAGATGCAACATGGGGGGTTAGGGGGCTAGGAGAAGAATAAATGAAACAAGATGGGATTGGGAGAGAGACAAACCATAAGTGACTCTTAATCTCACAAAACAAACTGAGGGTTGCTGGGGGGAGGGCGGTTGGGAGAGGGGGGTGGGGTTATGGACATTGGGGAGGGTATGTGCTATGGTGAGTGCTGTGAAGTGTGTAAACCTGGCAATTCACAGACCTGTACCCCTGGGGATAAAAATACATTATATGTTTATAAAAAAATAAAAAATAAATAAAAAGTTTTTAAAAAAAAAAAAAGGTCCTTTCTCTTATACCTCAGCTAGATCTAGCCTCAAACAATATTTGAAATGAAAGAGGTAAAGAAATGTATATCCCCATGCTGGCCACTATAAGAAAAGTGTTGAATACTGTGCAATAACAGACACACACGTGGGTGTCCACATGAATGGGTGAGTATGTGTACATGGTGTCTGTATGACCAAAAGCCAAAGGCTACATTCATCTGGTTAGTCACCAACGGTCCATCAGTTACAGGAATTCAAGCTATGGCAAGTGTCCAAATGCTAGAGAAAGCACAGTGAAATGTGAAAACTTAGGAAAATAAAATAATGGGGCACCTGGGTGGCTCAGCCATTAAGCCACTGTCTTCAGCTCAGGTCATGATCCCAGCGTCCTGGGATCAAGCCCTGCATCCATCTCCCTGGTCAGCAGAGAGCCTGCTTCTCCCTCTCCCTCTGCCTGCCACTCTGTCTACATGTGCACTCTCTCTCTCTCTCTAATAAATACATAAAATCTTTAAAAAAAGGGAAGACTACATGTTTATTATTATTTTTTTAAAAAGGAAAAGAAAATAACACTTAAATTTGTGGGGTTTCCAAGCCCTTTTGATCTTTTCAATTCTTCTGTTCATTTTCACTATTTTCCTTTTTCCTTCTTTGACTTCTCACTTCAATTTCTATTCAGTGACTTTTTTCTTCTGCTGTCTTAAGAAAAAGCAATTGCTTCAGTCTAGATAAAGTATTCCCAAATCGTTTTGCCTCTTCTAAGACCTTCCTCACTATGCACATACATACACACCCCTACTTAAATGCACCAACAAGGATGGCCAGAGCTATGGACAGCTGGCATGTGCTGGCACACAGCAGAGATATAGATGTTTTGCTTTACAATGAAAAAATACTCACTGTTCAAAACCAAACTACCATCAACTCCAGATACAAGCCTCAGAAAATCTGACATGCCTGTTCAGGGCATACTTCATAGTAAACCTACTTCATAGTAAACCTTCAAAGACCCTGCCTGCCACTGATGAGGAGGCAACAGAAGAAAAACAGTAGAACACATCCAATGCCAGCGTTTCAACCTGTTCTTCCAGTCACGTAAATAACAGGTCACCCAGTCACACAGGTACTCTGCTCCAAAGACACCCCCAGCAAGTGAGTAACCAGTTAGGTCAGAAAATGCCAGCTATCTTACACAAAAGAGTGGCAGCACTGCCATCAAGGAAGTAATTCAAGGTGTTGATTCTAGAAGTAGGGCAAAGGTCTATTCCTGGTACCATCCTCTGGGCTATAGGATGACACCCAGTAGCTCATCAAAACTGTAGCAAGGAGAAAATCTGGGGGTACCTCCAAGCCTGTGGAGTAAGTCTGGGCTTAGTTTTGACAACCCCAAAATAGAAAAACCAGCATTTCCAGCTCTTTCAACATATATAAGGAAGTCCCTCATTAGCTGTTCTATGAGGTGCTTCTTAAAATAATTAAGCCACAATCTATCAAAGCCCTGCGTAGACAAAAGGCTTTTGAATGGATCACGTCTGAAACAGTGTTTAGTTTCTCCCTACGAGACTAACCCTCTCCAGGTTTTCTCCAGAGTCAAAGTAGCAAAACACAAAATTCCCAGGACAAACAAGCAAAGAACAAATAAGTGGATTCTGCACTGAGAAAGACTAGAAGACTGTGTGAACCTCTGTGCAATATATCTAAGACATGACCAGTAGAAAAACGGCCTGGAGACATCTTGTCCCTTGGGTGATCAAAACCAACACAGACACTGAGAGCACCCACAGAAAAAGACTATTCTTTTCAGAAATCAGTCCCGAGCCAGTAGAAGTTTCTAGAGATAATCAATAAAAATGTTACTATCTGGGGTGCCTGGGTTAAGCATCTGCCTTCAGCACAGGTCCTGATGGTCCTGGGATTGAATCCCGAGTTGAGCTTCCTACTCCACGGGCAGCCTGCTTCTCCCTCTCCCTCTGCCCCTACTACTGCTCATGTGCTCTCTCTCTAACAAATAAAATCTTAAAAAAAAAAAAAAAAAAAGCTACTACCTGTTATTTATGAAGCCCTTGCCATGTGCCCGACTCTGAGCTAATTCACTTCCACACATTCCTCATTTCATCCTAATCATGGTGCTATGAAGCAAATGCATACAAAGTCTGGGTCTGTCTGCTTCTGAAGCCCACAGTCACCATTCTGTACTAACAAGAACTAAACCAGCCTCGGAAAGAGTGTTTAAAAAAAAAACAACAAAAACTAGTTATGCTCTAACTAAATTAATATCGCCCAATTTTAATGGGATTAATACGGGATCAGTTGTCAGGAAAAGAATATCAGTTATGGTGTGTAAGGCAGTGGAGTGGGAATAAAAATACCCTACCTAGGGATTTCAGGAATGGTATTGCTGGTCATCCTTTAAGACCTACCACATATATTCTTTTTGTAAAACCTTCCTAGGCTAGAAACAATGTCTTCCTGAAATCCTTACACTATCTTCCTGTTCCCCCAAGGAATCTGACTTTTTTGCATGTATTTCATTTACACATGTAGGTGACAACCTCCACCCATTACCCCACAAGCTCCTTGAAGAAAGACGCTCACTCCAGCTCACACTGACACAAGAACCTTGCACCAGGCAAGTGCTCAATGATATGTTTCATAAGCAAGTCTACTATTTGGTTTCATTTGTAAAGCCAGACCAAACACACCAAGTCTACCACACTGTGAACTCTTAAAAGTCTATGTGTTCCCAGCACCAGCAGAGGGCGAACCCTAAACGATGTTTAGTTAATAAATCAAACATCCTATTAAGATTCACTCCTCCTAAAATCGTTCACATATTCAAACATTGCCACGTTAATACCTTTGACAATGATGCTGTTGTTCCAGGTTTTACGAGTTTGCCTCCTGTAGATGCTGAAGAACTGTTTTCAGGTTTAGTTTTTTCTACTGTTTGCGTTTTGCTTATCCCAGACACTTTAGGCACTGAGCCAACACTCCTGCTTGCTTTCTTCATTCTGGGTTGCCTCTTCGTGATGCATTTACAAACAAATCTGTGGAAAGAAATGACATTATACTCAGAACACAATTGGAAGGAAGCTCTTTAGAAATTTGTTTCTGAAAAATTCTGCCATGCAATAAATAAAAACGTTTGAAAGCTATATATTGATACAGAAAATAAAAAGTTGAAAAGCTTAGACTTATTAATCAGAATGTACCCCACGTTTAAGGTTTCCTCCTTGAATATTACTAAAGTGAAACTTTGTGCATTCTAGCTTGGTCATTAAAAGGAATAACCTGGGGCACCTGCATGGCTTAGTTGGTTGAGGGCCTGACTGCTGATTTTGACTCAGGTCCTGAACTCAGGGTCCTGAGACGGAGCCCACATCAAGCTCCACGCTAAGCCTGGAGTCCTTTTTTTTTTTTTTTTGACAGAGAGAGAGAGACATCACAAGTAGGCAGAGAGGCAGGCAGAGGGGGAGGGGTAAGCAGGCTCCCCCGCTGAACAGAGAGCCCGATGCGGGGCTCAATCCCAGGACCCTGAGATCATGACTCAAGCTGAAGGCAGAGGCTTAACCCACTGAGCTACCCAGGCACCCCAGCCTGGAGCCTGCTTAAGATCATCTTTCCCTCTACCCTTCTTACCTACCCCCCCACAGAGGAGCACATGCACACACTCTCTATAAGGAAAAAAAAAAAGGAATATCCTAGATTGCTAATGGAACTAGCTAAATATGACACAGCATACATTATCGTTAGCATTTAATGAAGCAATAATCATCCTGGCATTTGAGAACTAGCCATTCTACAGGTATTTAAGGGTGATCGTATTTTCCCAAATTATCCAGCATAATCCTAATTTCAAGTATCTGTTGTGATAACCTCGCCTACACCAAGAGGAACATCCCAGAAACTCTATCATTTAGGATCTAAATATATTTCCCAGCATATCTCTTTTATCAAGGGGTAGCAACAAAGTTCCTTATCAGAACATAAACCTCAAGGATGCTTGGGTGGCCCAGTCAGCTGGGCGTCTGCCTCCGGCTCGGATCATGATCTCAGAGTCCTGGGATTGAGCCCCCATCAGGCTACTTGATCAGTAAGGAGTCTGCTGCTCCCTCTTCCTCTGCCCCTCACCCTGCTCATGCTCTCTCTCATGTGCGCTCACTCTCTCAAATAAATAAATAAAATTAAAAAGAAAGAAGAACATAAACCTCAATTTTTTGGTTCAGAAAACAAAGCCATCTATACACCTGTAAGGAATGTGACAAGACTACCACCTAAACAGCTCATGCTTGATTTCACAGCTTAGACAACTTGAAATAACACCAGCAGCACCCAAAAACTACACCCATATAAACCCTTAAATATATCTTTATTAATTAAGCTAGAAAAGCAATCCCCACAATAAGTAATATCAGGTTTGGAAAGATGTCACACACCAGGTTGGCTTTCACAAAAATGAAAGCCTATTTGAATGTAAGCAGTTTTGTGTATGATGACTCTTGAGAAACTACAGTGAGCACAAAAAGAGGCTGTTCTATTCTGTGAAGATTTCTACGTACTAACAAAAATAAACTTACAGAATAAACTTTCGGAAAAGAAAAGGCTCATCCCAACAGCCTTAATGAGTACTTGACCGACACTAAGCTCAGACACTCCAGATTTATCTTGCTTTGACATAATATAAACTGTACCAACTGGTTTGGTGGCAGGAACAGTGAGACAGGGCAAAGGGGGCTCTGCTCCAGCCCTCAACATGATAAAGCCTTTGAGCAAAAAGAATGCTGTTATTAACAGCAACCAAAGCACAGCAAAACCGCAGCAGCAAGTCTATGCTTTTCTCACCGATAAAATGAAGGAATGACACTGGATCCATCGCTAATTCGAAGTACTGTGGAAAAACCAAGTTCCTAAGAACCTTTCCTTCAACTTTCCACTTTCCCTTTTTATTTGCCTACTCTTGTCTAAGTCTCATATTTTGTAGATGGCTCCCTGAAGTTTCTTTCTTTTCTTCTCCAAATTCCACTCCTGCACTCCTTTCTACACCACTCAGACTCTCTATCATTCTCTGCCTACGCATCCAAATTAACTTTTCCTAGACAGGCACCATTCAATAGAACTTACTGCAATTATAAAAATGTTTTATGTGTATCTGTGTTGTCCAATACAGTAAGTAACCACTAGCCACTTGTAGCTACTGAACACTTAAAATGTAGCTGGTATGACTGAGGAAATGCATTTTTATTTTTATTTAATTTTAACCAATTTAAACGTAAAAGTACGGTAGCTACCATACTAGACAATGTAACAGACTGTCCCTTTCTTGCTGTTACCACGTAAAACCTAAGGAACTAACCATTTCCCACCCACTAGGATGGCTATAATCAAAAAGATAGAGGGGCGCCTAGCTGGTGCAGTTGGTGGAGCGTTAACTCTTGATCTTCGGATTATAAATTTAAGCCCCACACTGGGTGTAGAGATTACTTTTTTAAAAATCTAAAAGAAAAAAAAAGGTAACAAATGTTGTAAAGGATGTGCAGTAATTAAAATCCTCACATGCAGCTGGAAGGAATATAAAATGGTGCAGCCACTTTGGAAAACAGTCTAGCAGTTGCTCAAATGCTTAAACAGAGTTACCATATGATCCAGCAAGTCTACTCCCGGATTTATACCCAAGAGAAATAAAAGTGTTTGTCCACAAATTTATGTACAAATGTCCACAGACACATTATTCATAATAGCCACAAACTGGAAACAACCCAAACCATCTCAAAAAATTCTCCCAAATTAGGGGCACCAGGGTGGCTCAGTGGGTTAAAGCCTCTGCATTCAACTCAGGTCCTGATCCCGGGGTCCTGGGATCAAGCCCCTCCATCGGGCTCCCTGCTTGGCAGGAGCCTGCCTCCCCCCTCCTTTCTCTCTGTCCACCTCTCCGCCTACTTGTGATCTCTGTCTGTCAAATAAATAAAATCTTTGGGAAAAAAAAATTCTCCCAAATTAAACCATCACAGAATTGTTAGCCTTTAAATTTTTATTTATCAACGTGTATTTGTTATTTACAGGATACATATTACTATCACATAGTTCTGTTTACACACCACTGGCATACAAAGTAACCTTTTGTTTCAATTCCAAATGTCTATCAACCAATGAATGGATAAACAAAATGTGCTATATCCATCCAATGGAATATTATTTGGGCATAAAAAAGAAATGAACTGGGCGCCTGGGTGGCTCAGTGGGTTAAGCCGCTGCCTTCGGCTCAGGTCATGATCTCAGGGTCCTGGGATCGAGTCCCACATCGGGCTCTCTGCTCAGCGGGGAGCCTGCTTCCCTCTCTCTCTCTCTGCCTGCCTCTCTGTCTACTTGTGATCTCTCTCTGTCAAATAAATAAATAAAATCTTAAAAAAAAAAAAAAAGAAAAAAGAAATGAACTACCAGTACACAGTCCAACCCTGAAAACATTATACCAGATAAAAGACACCAGACACAAAGAATCATGTATTGTATGATTCCAGTCATACAAATTGTTCAGAATATGCAAATTCAAAGAGACAAAAGTAAACTAGAGGTTGTCAAAGATTAGGGTAGCAGGAATGGATACTGACTGCTAATGGATACAGGGTTTTTTGCAGGGGGATAAAACATTTGGAATCAGGGGGCGCCTGGGTGGCTCAGTGGGTTAAAGCCTCTGCCTTCGGCTCAGGTCATGATCTCAGGGTCCTGGGATGGAGCCCCACATTGGGCTCTCTGCTCAGCAGGGAGCCTGCTTCCTCCTCTCTCTCTGCCTACTTGTGATCTCTGTCAAATGAATAAATAAAATCTTTAAAAAAAAAAAAAACATTTGGAATCAGATTGTGATAATGATTGTGAATATACTGAAAACCACTGAATTTTACACTTTAAAATGGGTGAATTGTGTAGCACATGAATCATATCTCAATAAAGTGGTTACAAAAGCAAAAATAAAAAACACCTGGGAGACTAGGTGGCTCAGTTGGAAGAGCATGCGACTCTTGATGTCAGGGTTGTGAGTTTGAGCCCCAAGGTAGGTGTACAGATTACTTAAAAATAAAATCTTAAAAAAAAAAAAAAAAAAAAACCTAATGAACATCAAAACAAGGACTTCTAGAAAGTAGATCCGAATATTATAAAATACCTGATAAGATAAAGAGAAGGACTACAGTTTTGCAAAGATCACAGCTGAAAGCTTAGAAATGCTAAGAAACACACTGGTCCAAGACACTGGCAGCTTGAGATCTTAGATCTTAGACCACTCACTCACCCTCACCGACACTGGACCCAAAGCTCCCTTTCTCCAAGAAATATGTAAACACACCTTTACTACTAAAGTGGAATCCAAAGCTAACCTATTTATTATATACACACAGATACAGATACTTTCTAAAAATATCTACATAATCTGGCAACTAAAACATAAAAAATAAAAGTAAATTGTAATAAAATAAATGTGAATTTTCAAGCAAGGCTATCTGAGGAACAAAACAGTAAGAAATCCACACCTCTAAGCTAAATCACTGTGAATCTGTGACTACAGATAGTCTTGACTTGGGCACTTGGTAGTACTGCAACTCAGATTCCATGCCATCTATCATGCATGCTATCAACAACGTGTTTTCCTTAAAGGATGAATCCCTCTTAGTGTAATGGTTAATTTTATATGCCAACTTGACTGAGCCATGAAGTGCACAGACGTTTGGCTAAATTATTCTGGGTGTGAGGATGTTTCTTTCTCTTTTTCTTTTTTTTTAAAGATCTGTTTTGTTTTGTTTATTAGTTTTTTTTTTCATGAGAATGTTTCTGTATGAGATAAACATTTGAATTCACAGGGATTCCTGACTCCCTGAGTTGGGATGTTGGTTTTTTCCCATCTTTGGACTCCATCTGAAAAACTGGCTTTTCTTGGGTCTCAGTCCCACCAACTTTCAGACTTGATTTTACACCATCAGGAGCTCTCCTGGTTCTCAGGCCTTCAGACTCAGACTGGAACTTGAACTATTGGCTCTCCTGGGTCTCAAGCTTGCTGACTACAAATTCTGGTACTTCTCAGCTTCCATGATCATGTGAGCCAACTCCTTATAAAAATTCTCTTTGTTTAGTTGCATGCGTGTGTGTGTTTGTGTAGATCCTACTGGTCTGTTCCTCTGGAGAACTCTGACTAATACCCTTGGTAAAGCTGAAAACAAAACAATTTCTCCTCAATGTCTACAGTAACTGCATTCCTGGAAAATTCCATCTATACCAAAACTACACTTTTAAAATGCCTTCTTTGTGTAAAATGGAATTAGATTCTAGGCTCAGCCATAAACAGTTTTTCTCTATCTACGTAAATTATTCAACAAGATATTCCAAAGTTGTGGCAGGTCAAAGGAAAAATTTTGATTTTGCAGAACCGACACTTCATTTAATCTAAAATTCCATGGCCCCTACTTACTAAATTTCAACAGCAACCACCAAACATTGAGACAACAAAAAAAGCTTTCATGGTTTCTTTTTTTAAAGATTTTATTTATTCATTTGACAGAGAGAGAGAGAGCGCACAAGCGCATAAGCAGGAGGAGCAGCAGGCAGAGGGAGAGAGAGCAGCAGGCTCCCCGCTGAGCAGGGAGACAGATGCAGGGCTCCATCCCAGAACCCTGGGATCATGACCTGAGCCAAATGCAGACACTTAACTGACTGAGCCACCCAGGAGCCCCAGCTTCCATGATTTTCTAAAATGACCCCATCTAAGGGCAAAGATCCTCATAAACAGATGCTAATTCACCAGATCTTGGCCCCTAACTGGTTAATAAAGAGGAATTGATAACCCTGCCTAGAGATCCTCTAGAGTCCCCTGGGCATGAGACAGATTACAGAGTGGAGGGAAAGGACCAGCACAGTTCATAGCACTTTAAGTGCCTGAAAATGAAAGGGGGTGGGGGGGAGGACGCCTGGGTGGCTTAGTCGTTTGGGCAACTGTGTTCAGCTCAGGTCACGATCCTGGGGTCCTGGGATTGAGTCCTGCATCCCACTCCCTGCTCTGTGGGGACCCTGCTTCTCCCTCTGCCTGCCACTTCCCCTGCTTGGGCTCTAACAAATAAATAAATAAAATTTAAAAAAGAAAAAGAAAGTTGAAAAGGGGATGTGGTGTAAATTACTACTATTCCTTCCCCAGTTCTGCTCAGAGCTGTCATCAGCACCCATCACTACCTCTAGTCCAGGGGCGCCTGGGTGGCTCAGTGGGTTAAAGGCTCTGCCTTCAGCTCAAGTCATGATCCCAGGGTACTGGGACTGAGCCCCACATCGGGCTCCCTGCTTGGCAGGAACCCTGCTTCTCCCTCTGCCATATCCGCAGTTTGTGTTCCTTCTCTTTTGGTCTCTCTCTGTCAAATAAATGAAATCTTTAAAAAAAAAAAAAAAAAAGAATCTACCTCTAGTCCAGAGAAGTCAAGGTTTGGGAGGAATAAAAAGTAGTTCTCACAATAACAGTATGGATCCTGCCTCCATAAATACTAAGAATAATCTCAAACTACAATAAATCCATGAAGTATGTCAGATGTATTTCTCAAGTAGTATTTCTTAAAAACATCAAAACTGATGCACTGCGCCCAAAATAGGGAAAGGCACGGAAGGCCTTGAGCTCTCCCATGGGGCAGGCATCGTGTCCCAGCTGTGCAGTACCTGGTACAGTTCACTGAATCCTCACAAGAGCCCATACAGGCACTGACAGAGGCTCAGAGAATGTAACTCACTCTCCCTGGCTCAGCATTCTTCAGTGACAGCAGCATGAATCCAAACTCCATACCCTGCCCATTGCTCCATATGGTCCCCAGTGCAACCACACACAAGAACTTCATCAGGAATGTGTAGTTTTCATCTCAACAAATATTTCACAAGATATGAACAAAATGTAACAACACTAAAACTATACTGCGCAACTTCTAGATTTATCTATCTGTCCTTTGGATCAGTGCTGATATTCTTGATCAAATTTTTTTTCATTTTGAAGGTATTGTCATGTTTTGTTTTTCTTTTTAAGATTTTATTTATTTATTTGACAGACAGAGATTACAGGTAGGCAGAGAGGCAGGCAGAGAGAGAGAGAAGCAGGCTCCCTGCTGAGCAGAGAGCCAGATGCAGGGCTCGATCCCAGGACCCGAGATCATGACCTGAGCCGAAGGCAGAGGCTTTACCCCACTGAGCCACCCAGGCGCCCCTGTCATGTTATTTAATATACAATCTATCTTTTTAAGAGCACAAAATTTATCACCAGTTCTAAGTCAGTATGTATTAAGTTACAGCTGTACAAATAAAATTCTCAGCTATAATCACATTAATTTATAGATACCTGATACTTTTTCATTTAAAATAATTATTTGTTAGGCATGGGCAGGCAGAAGCACAGCTGCCCTCATTTTACAGAAATAACCCTGTATTAAGAAGGCTGCAGTCTGGGTGGCCAGAACTCTCACCAGGATGTCCTTGTACTTGGACTCCCCAGGACAGGATTTAAAGTTCCAGGAGCCCTGCCTAAAGCTAATTACACATCCACAGCCACACAGGAAGCTTAAGTTTCCTTTACATCTACAAGGAGATCACATAATTAAAACCTACTGAAGAAAACAAATAAAGGGCCATCTCTTACCTGACAGATACGGTAGATAAAATACTACTTAAAAGTCAAGCCACGGGGCGCCTGGCTGGCTCAGTTGATAGAACATTCAACTCTTGGTCTCAGGGTCGTGAGTTCAAGCCCCATGTTGGGTGTAGAGATGACTTGAAAAAAAAAATCAAACCACAGACTCTTAAAAATGGTAAACATTTTGGAGGCCATTTATAGGAAATCCTGCATGCAACATCACTAACAAAAAAATCTTCTAGTTACAAACATCTACTGTTGGAGGAGACTGACCACTAAAAAGTTCTGAATCAAGTCATTATTTACTCAACATTCACTGAATACTTTGTGCCATGGAAAATGCCAGTTCTCTAGGACACTAGTCAGACAAGGCATAAATAAATACATGGACACATAAGGATAATTAAGACAAAAACACCTATTTTCAAGGAGCTCACAGTTTAGTGGGAGAATCAAGATACATAAACAGTGAAGAGGATGCCATCCTTCATAAATTCTAATGATAAAACAAGGAAAACAGATATACAAGGCACAATGGCAGTAGAAAGAGCTAGTCCTCAGTTCTGTCTCTCAAGAACCAGTTGAGAGGTACATCTCAGAGAGTTGTGAGAAAGCATGGGCTCACTTGAAGGACTCCAAGAACTTGGATCTGACTAGAATACAGAAATGGGAAAGGGTCCAGCAGGCCAGTCAAGCTCTGGCCTTTGTCCAAAACAGGATGGCAAACTACAAACAGACTAAAGTCAGTGCAGCCCTAATTCGGATTTACAAATCCTAAAGAAGAACTTGGTGCTGGTGTGGATAAGATGAAGGGGCATAACATGCTGGCAGAGCTCAGGCATGAGAAAGCTTGAGCAGCATCTCCTTCCCTCTAACTTTTTTCCTCTGACCTCAATCCAAGCTCTCCATTCAAAAGTACCACTCTTGGGGCGCCTGGATGACTCAGTTGGTTAAGAATCAGACTCTTGATTTCCGCTCAGGTCATGGTCTCAGGGTTGTGAGATCAAGCCCAGCGCTGGGCTCCAAGGTCAATGCCCCATGCTCAGTGCAGAGCCTGCTTATCCCTCTCCCTCTGCTCCTCCCCCCAATGCTCTCTCTCACAAATAAATAAAATCTTAAAAAATAAATAAATATCTCCAAACAAACAAAAGCCCAGGGCCAGACGGCTTCCCAGGGGAATTCTACCAAACAGAAGAACTAATTCCTATTCTCCTGAAACTATTCCAAAAAATAGAAATGGAAGGAAAACTTCCAAACTCATTTTATGAGGCCAGCATCACCTTGATCCCAAAACCAGACAAGGATCCCACCAAAAAAGAGAACTACAGACCAATATCCTTGATGAACACAGACGCAAAAATTCTCGCCAAAATACTAGCCAATAGGATTCAACAGTACATTAAAAGGATTATTCACCACGATCAAGTGGGATTTATTCCAGGGCTGCAGGGTTGGTTCAACATCCGCAAATCAATCAATGTGATAGAACACATTAATAAAAGAAAGAACAAGAACCATATGATACTCTCAACAGATGCTGAAAAAGCATTTGACAAAGTACAGCATCCCTTCCTGATCAAAACTCTTCAAAGTGTAGGGATAGAGGGCACATACCTCAATATTATCAAAGCCATCTATGAAAAACCCACCGCAAATATCATTCTCAATGGAGAAAAACTGAAAGCTTTTCCGCTAAGGTCAGGAACACGGCAGGGATGTCCATTATCACCACTGCTATTCAACATAGTACTAGAAGTCCTAGCCTCAGCAATCAGACAACAAAAAGAAATTAAAGGCATCCAAATTGGTAAAGAAGAAGTCAAACTATCACTCTTCGCAGATGATATGATACTATATGTGGAAAACCCAAAAGACTCCACTCCAAAACTGCTAGAACTTGTACAGGAATTCAGTAAAGTGTCAGGATATAAAATCAATGCACAGAAATCAGTTGCATTTCTGTACACCAACAACAAGACTGAAGAAAGAGAAATTAAGGAGTCAATCCCATTTACAATTGTACCCAAAACTATAAGATACCTAGGAATAAACCTAACCAAAGAGGCTAAGAATCTATACACAGAAAATTATAAAGTACTCATGAAAGAAATAGAGGAAGACACAAAGAAATGGAAAAATGTTCCATGCTCCTGGATTGGAAGAATAAATATTGTGAAAATGTCTATGCTACCTAAAGCAATCTACACATTTAATGCAATCCCTATCAAAATACCATCCATTTTTTTCAAAGAAATGGAACAAATAATCCTAAAATTTATATGGAACCAGAAAAGACCTCGAATAGCCAAAGGAATATTGAAAAAGAAAGCCAAAGTTGGTGGCATCACAATTCCGGACTTCAAGCTCTATTACAAAGCTGTCATCATCAAGACAGCATGGTACTGGCACAAAAACAGACACACAGATCAGTGGAACAGAATAGAGAGCCCAGAAATTGACCCTCAACTCTATGGTCAACTCATCTTCGACAAAGCAGGAAAGAATGTCCAATGGAAACAAGACAGCCTCTTCAATAAATGGTGCTGGGAAAATTGGACAGCCACATGCAGAAAAATGAAATTGGACCACTTCCTTACACCACACACGAAAATAGACTCCAAATGGATGAAGGACCTCAATGTGAGAAAGGAATCCATCAAAATCCTTGAGGAGAATGCAGGCAGCAACCTCTTCGACCTCAGCTGTAGCAACATCTTCCTAGGAACAACGGCAAAGCCAAGGGAAGCAAGGGCAAAAATGAACTATTGGGATTTCATCAAGATCAAAAGCTTTTGCACAGCAAAGGAAACAGTTAACAAAACCAAAAGACAACTGACAGAATGGGAGAAGATATTTGCAAACGACATATCAGATAAAGGGCTAGTATCCAAAATCTATAAGGAACTTAGCAAACTCAACACCCAAAGAACAAACAATCCAATCAAGAAATGGGCAGAGGACATGAACAGACATTTCTGCAAAGAAGACATCTAGATGGCCAACAGACACATGAAAAAGTGCTCCACGTCACTCGGCATCAGGGAAATACAAATCAAAACCACAATGAGATATCACCTCACACCAGTCAGAATGGCTAAAATGAACAAGTCAGGAAATGACAGATGCTGGAGAGGATGTGGAGAAAGGGGAACCCTCCTCCACTGTTGGTGGGAATGCAAGCTGGTGCAACCACTCTGGAAAACAGCATGGAGGTTCCTCAAAATGTTGAAAATAGAACTACCCTATGACCCAGCAATTGCACTACTGGGTATTTACCCTAAAGATACAAACATAGTGATCCGAAGGGGCACGTGTACCCGAATGTTTATAGCAGCAATGTCTACAATAGCCAAACTATGGAAAGAACCTAGATGTCCATCAACAGATGAATGGATAAAGAAGACGTGGTATATATACACAATGGAATACTATGCAGCCATCAAAAGAAATGAAATCTTGCCATTTGCGACGACGTGGATGGAACTAGAGCGTATCATGCTTAGTGAAATAAGTCAATCGTAGAAAGACAACTATCATATGATCTCCCTGATATGAGGACGTGGAGAAGCAACATGGCGGGTTAGGGGGCTAGGAGAAGAATAAATGAAACAAGATGGGATTGGGAGGGAGACAAACCATAAATGACTCTTAATCTCACAAAACAAACTGGGGGTTGCTGGGGGGAGGTGGGATTGGGAGAGGGGGAGGGGGCTATGGACATTGGGGAGGGTATGTGCTATCGTGAGTGCTGTGAAGTGGCGATTCACAGACCTGTACCCCTGGGGATAAAAATACATTATATGTTTATTAAAAAAAAAAAAATTTGGAAGGGGAGGCGAACCATAAGAGACTGTGGACTCTGAAAAACAACCTGAGGGTTTTGAAGGGTCAGGGGTGGGAGGTTGGGGGAACAGGTGGTGGGTGATAGAGAGGGCACATTTTGCATGGAGCACTGGGTGTTGTGCAAAAACAATGAATACTGTTACGCTGAAAAAAT
This sequence comes from Meles meles, assembly GCF_922984935.1. NCBI lineage: Eukaryota > Metazoa > Chordata > Mammalia > Carnivora > Mustelidae > Meles > Meles meles. Next base: position 29,760,240 of record NC_060077.1, on the reverse strand, counting down.
AAATAAAATGGGAAAAATAAATAAATAAATAAATAAAAGTACTACTCTAATTCCACTCCCTCCCAGGATCTGAAGACCACCACAGTTCTACTCTGTGCCTGCCCTTCTTCCACATCAACCCCATGAAGCTCCAACCACGTCTCCAGATTACACACCACCTGTGTCTATTGGCAACATGGTGCATGGGCCCTCGGAACTGGGCACTGATGCTATACAGATCTGGTCTGGCAAGCAAAGCTCAGTTTGACTATTACTTCTCTTGATCTAGACACTGAAGTTCTTCTTAATCAAAAGAAAAGCTGCTTTTCTATGAGCTACCAGAAGCACACACTGAGTTCATGGTTACCTAATACTCAAATGTTTTCACATCTTTTTTTTTTTAAGATTTTTTTTTATTTATTTGACAGAGAGAGAGAGAGAGAGAGAAAAGGAACACAAGCAGGGGGAGTGGGAGAGGGAGAAGCAGGCTTCCAGCCAAGCAGAGAGCCTGACATGGGACTCCACCCCAGGACTCTGAAATCACGACCCAAACCTAAGGCAGACACCCAACAAGGGGAGCCACCCATTTGCCACTCACATGTCTTTTTCTTTTTTTTTTTTTTTTTTTTCCATTTTATTTATTTTTTCAGCGTAACAGTATTCATTCTTTTTGCACAACACCCAGTGCTCCATGCAAAACGTGCCCTCCCCATTACCCACCACCTGTTCCCCCAACCTCCCACCCCTGACCCTTCAAAACCCTCAGGTTGTTTTTCAGAGTCCATAGTCTCTTATGGTTCGCCTCCCCTCCCCAATGTCCATAGCCCGCTCCCCCTCTCCCAATCCCACCTCACATGTCTTTTTCATGCAAACGTCCCCTAAAATGCTTTTTCTCTCCCCGGCCGTCTGCCAACATTTTATTACAGAAATTTTCAAACACACGGAAATGTTGAAGAAACTGTAAACACCTCACTGTTCTCCTTTTCATAGCTGTGTAATTTATATTCTGAAAAAATTTACAGCTGTATCTGATAAAATTTTCATTTGGTCCAATTCAGCTCAAGGCCTTTAGGATATCTTAAAATTCTGACTTTGATTTAAAACCCAGAGTTCTCCCTCAAACAAGTCTTTAACCTAAGTCACATGTCCACTCAGGATCCTCATCTACACTACAAGGAGGTTGGATTCTAAGGAATTTCAAAGGTAGCTTCTGACTCCAAAAACCTTCTAATTCAGCAAAATTCACAGAACTGCTGACAATGTTACATAGGTCAGAGCAATGACAAGGTTCCCTTTGGTCTCTCTCTGGGTTGGTCTCTCTCTGAGAGCTGGGTTCAAGCTCCAGCTTTGCCATACAAGCTGTGTGATTGTGGACAGACTCTTAATCACTTTCTATCTTTGCAACTGTTTTCTCTCCTTTAAGAGGAGCTGATAAAACCTAACTGTAGAGTTCATGGACAAAATAACCTGTACAAAGAAAAAGAACAAAAATCCTGATACACTCATTCCAGGGTAATTTACCTTCCCAACGCACAAAGGTTGGGAGGGAAAAAAAATGTGCAACAAGCCAAGATCAGGGATGGCATTTTATCTCAGTGATTCAGAAACTCCATCCTCACCAACTACCCACGTATAAGGAGCACATCAATCAAGTTTCAAAAATAATCCCAAAAGGACCTGGAAAATTTATCTTTACCGTCAGGATACTGCATCAAGAAGGATCTACCCCGCGCGGAGAACACAGAGTGTCTTGGGAACTGCCAGAGAGCTAAGGCCCCAACCTCATCAAGAAGCACCTTCAGCCCTGGCAGCATGTGGGACAGGAACCTGATGGCAACTACAGGGACATCCCCATCTCTTCTTCCTACAGTCACACCAGGATTTCTTTAAAAGATTTTATTTATTTAACAGAGAGAGATCGCGGGCACAAGAGAGCACAAGTAGGGGGGTGTCACAGAGGCAGAGGGAGAAGCAGGATCCCCACTGAGCAGGGAGCCCAATGCAGGCTCCATCCCCAGACCCTGGGATCAGGACCTGAGCTGAAGGCAACTGAGCCACCCAGGTGCATCAAGTCACACCAGCATTTTCTTTTTTTTTTTTTTTTAGATTTTATTTATTTATTTGACAGAGATCACAAGTAGGCAGAGAGGCAGGCAGAGAGAGAGATGAGGAAGCAGGCTCCTCACTGAGCAGGGAGCCCAATGCGGAACTCGATCCCAGTACCCTGAGATCGTGACCTGAGCTGAGCAGAGGCTTTAACCCACTGAGCCACCCAGGTGCCCCCACACCAGGATCTTAACAGGGTCACTACTTTAGGTCACTACTTTTTCCTCTGAATGCCTCCTATTCACCTCCAATTAGAACCTCTTTCTCCTTCTGTTATGCAAAATGTATGGCTATTTAAAACCATTTAAATTTAACTGTTATTTAATTGATATTTTAAAATCTACTGTGCTCCTTTAAAACAACCAGTATCCTGGAGACTGCCCTACCCTGTACAAACAAATATGTATCCTTGGGCAAGTTACTCAACCTCTCTGAAATCTCAGTTTCCTCGAAGTAAAATCGGCTGCTAATACTACCTCCCTGATAAGGATGTTGAGAGGATTAAATGAAGTAATGAACCTAAACAGCTTAGCAGGGTGACAGCCCACAGAAAAGATGGGATAAATGTGGGCTTTAGTGTAGAGAAGAACACTCTGCATGCCCCAAGTATGACTAATGGCCTTATTAAAATAAAAGCAGCAATTCAAAAGACACTTTGAAAGAGAAACCCTTTATAAGGAATGACTAAAGACTGTTTATACTCACTACTTACATTAAATTATATACTACTGCACACAGATGTCAACAAACAACACTTGCTTCTGGTTCTTTCCCACTGAAAATTATATATCAGGAAATACTGAAAATATATGGTAAGGAGCTCACTGGAGTGATTATCAAGAGACCTGGATTGTGGTTGCAAGCCTGACAAGTCTGCATGACCTTGGTAAGTCATGCTAACTCTGTGAGCCTTGTTTATACGGCAAGGAGGATGGATCAGGATCTTTCAGAAATTCAAAAATTCTATTTCATAATTTATACCATTCAGAACCAGGAATCAAAACTACTTTTAAAAAGGAAACTGTTGAGGGGCGCCTGGGTGGCTCAGTGGGTTAAAGCCTCTGCCTTTCGCTCAGGTCATGATCCCAGGGTCCTGGGATCGAGCCCCGCATCGGGCTCTCTGCTTGGCAGGGAGCCTGCTTCCTCCTCTCTCTCTCTCTGCCTGCCTCGCTCCCTACTTGTGATCTCTATCTGTCAAATAAGTAAATAAAATCTTTAAAAAAAAAAAAAAAAAAAAAGGAAACTGTTGATTTGGTATGATTTTTTTGTGCCTATCAACATGCCACTAAAAATCCAAAAAGGGTTTCAGCCCAAATGATATAGATACATTTCTCTCTTATTTCACAAACTCCGTATATGAAATGTAGGGATTATATTAAAATGTAAAATAAGAACAGACTTAAAATACGGAGGAGAAGGAATCACCCAGTCAAGGGAAAACTGAAATTTAGGAAACTAGCCACACTGGAGTCAGTAACTACAGCTTACTAAACCAATCAAAACCAAAAACCAATCTGATAAAGCATGTGGGCTACAAAAACCAAACAGAACACTGAAGAAATTAAGTAAGAAATGTTTTAATTAGATAAATCCTAATGCAGTAGACTGATCCAATAGTGAATGCCTCAACACATACATGTTTCGAACCCTTCTTTTGTGAATCATGACACACAATCAGAAAAAATGCATTTAAATGTAAACATTTTACAGACTTGGAGTGAGACTCCATTGAAAAAGTCAAGGCTGGGGCGCCTGGGTAGCTCAGTGGGTTAAGCCTCTGCCTTCCACTCAGGTCATCGAGTCCTGCATTGGGCTCTCTGCTCAGCAGGGAACCTCCTTCCCTTTCTCTCTCTGCCTGCCTCTCTGCCTACTTGTGATCTCTGTCTGTCAAATAAATAAATAAAATCTTTAAAAAAAAAAAAAAAGTCAAGGCTTACTCAGAGGAAAAGTGTGAGCCCTGTCATGTCAAAACCCTGCACATGTGCAAGTGGGCGTGTATGCAAGATGCATGAGACAGGGAGAGGAAGGAAAGAAGCCAAGGTGAAATGGTTTTGGACATACAACTTTCTGCTTAGTCTGGATCCACATACAAAAGTCCATTACCGCTCAAAATACTTCAATGATCACTAAGCAGCTGACAATTATAATGCTTAGTGACAACTTTCAAGTGCTTATTTTTATTGTAAAGATTTTTTTTTTTTTATTTTATTTATTTGACAGAGAGAGAGCACAAGTAAGCAGAGAAGCAGGCAGAGAGAGGGAAGCAGGCTCCCTACAGAGCAGAGAGCCTGACGTGGGGCTCGATCCCAGGACCCTGAGATCATGACCTGAGCCGAAGGCAGCGGCTTAATCCACTGAGCCACCCAGGCGCCCCAAGTGCTTATTTTTATTGTAACACAATACCTTCTCATTTTTAACACTGATTTTTTTAAAGTTTATTTATTTATTTAAGTAATCTCTACACCCAACGTGGGGTTCAAACTCGCGACCTCACGATCAAGAGTCACATGGTCTTCTGACTGAGCCAGTCAGGTGACCTGACACTGATTTTAATTCATGCCCAAAATCAGGGTGTGATTATCAACTAATGTGCACATTTAATATGGTAGTTTGTCTTGTTATGGTATTGTTTCCAGAAATCAGTGATCCCCATTATGACTTACTGAGAGGGAAAGGTGGCATTCAGATCCACCTCTTATCCACTTCCACCTGCAGCCCTGAGAAGGAAGGAACTTTGCCCCAGTGTCCTCTCCTTAACCTTAGCGGTGTACCACTCTTAAGCACCCCCATGGTCACAGATGAAGAAAAAAACAGCTACCCCTCTAATTTCCCACTTTCCCTCTCAGCTTCCTCCTTTCCATCCGGTCACGCTCTGTGAAGGGAGTATCAACAGGAGAAAAGCCACACTGACCAACCATGCCCAAGTGGATACTGAAGTTAGCACTAAGGAGCTGACGGTGAGCAGGGCTCACAAGCCCAAGAGGAAGGTCAGGGGCCAAGTCAGACTGCAGTGGAATGTGATAAAAAACTAAGCAGGAGATGAAGGATAAAGACCTTTTCAAAACTTTGGCTTTGTTAAGGGGAAACAGTCATGAGGAGGTAGAGACACTTTGCCGGTGGTGGGGCTGTTGTTTAAATTAAAAGCAAGCTGCCTGGAGACCATCAGCGAGAAAGGCCAGTGTTGCATCAGCACACCTGATTCTCATCATCACCCTACGTGGAAAGGAGGAAGAAACTGGGGTTAGGGAGGTAAACAGCCTGCCCAAAACCTGTGCTCTTTCCACTAAACCATAGCTACTGATAGACAGGATGCTAAGAAAAGGAGTTAATTATCAGCAAAAAAATTCAAAAGCATAACTCCATGTCCATTTGGTTTTGGCCAGAGAGAAGCCCACTAGTATTAATTTATGATTTCTATTATTCTACAAGACTAAACACAAGGAAATCTTTAGAAATTAGAGGCTCCCTGGATTTTTCAAAACTAGAACCATGTCTTCTTACTGCTTTCCAAATAATAACAAAAAAACCCTTTTTTTTAGGTTTAAGTTTTATTTGAATTCCAGTTAGTTAACATACACAGTGTAACATTAGTTTCAGGTGTACAGCGCAGTGATTCAACACTTCCATACATCACCCAGTGCTCATCACAAGTGCGCTCCTTAATCCCCATCACCTACTGAACCCATCTCCCCGCCCCCCACCTCCCCTCTGGTAACCATCAGTTTGTTCTCTATAGTCAAGCCTTTGTTCTTGGTTTGCTTCTCTCTCTTTTCAAAAACCTATCGTTATACCAAGACCTCTTCAGATCCATTTCTGGAGCTCTCTTTTTAATATAAGCTGCTGAAAGGCAGTTAAACTGACAATACTTAACATTCCAGACTAGTGACAAGGCTGGAAAAGAACAGCCTAAAAGAATTTTGGCTATAGTACACAAATTATTTTTCCAGATTTAGTCCAAAACAAATTGGTTCCCGAAGTTCGAACTCCCAGAATGCAAGAAATTTTGAGTCTCTTCTGGCCATTCCTTCCTCAGCCAAGGTCTGTGAATATTTTCAAAAAGAAAAAGTTTATTCAGGACCCCTTCAAGCCACGGCTTTATGCTTGGAGTTTTGGCGGGCAGTTACCCAACAGCACAATGCTATATTCATAAAATAAACTGCTGGCCATTAAAAAGACTAATCTATTTTACATTTATAACGAACTCTGACCCAAAACACAAAATGAAATATTCTCTTGGCATTTCACTACTCAAATGTAACAGTGCAAAAAATCCTTTACAAATAAGCTTTTTTTTTTTTTTTTAAGATATTTATTTATGACAGAGAGACAGCAAGAGAGGGAACACAAGCATGGGGGAGCTGGAGAGGGATAAACACAGGGAGCCCGACCCGGGGGCTTGATCCCAAGACACTGGAATCAGGACCTGAGCCAAAGCAGATGCCCAATGACTGAGCCACCCAGGCACCCCTAAAAATAAGCTTAAAAGTGGGGGGACACCTGGGTGGCTCAGTTGATTAAGCGTCTGCCTCTGGCTCAGGTCCTGATACCAGGGGCCTGGGATCAAGTGTCCGTGTTAGGCTCCCTGCTCAGTGTGGAGTCTGCTTGTCCCTCTCCCTCTGTATCCCGCCCCACACTCATGCTCTTTCTAATTCTCAAATAAATAAAACCTTTTTAAATTCTTTTTCTTTTTTTTTTTAAGATTTTATTTATTTGTTTGACACAGAGAGAGATCACAGGTAGGCAGAGAGGCAGGCAGAGAGAGAAAGGGTAGCAGGCTCCATGCCGAGCAGAGAGCCCAATGCAGGACTCAATCCCAGGACCCTGAATCATGACCTGAACGGAAGGCAGAGGCTTAACCCACTGAGCCACTCAGGTGCCCCTAAATAAAACCTTTTTAAAAAGTAAGCTTAAAGGGCCACCTGGCTGGCTCAGTCAGAACATGCAACTCTTCTTTTTTTTAAGATTTTATTATTTATTTGACAGACACCACAAGTAGGCAGAGAGAGAGGAGGAAGCAGGCTCCCTGCTGAGAAGAGAGCCCGATGCGGGGCTCGATCCCAGGACCCTGAGATCATGACCTGAGCCAAAGGCAGAGGCTTTAACCCACTGAGCCACCCAGGCGCCCCAGAACATTGAACTCTTGATTCAGGGTTCTGAGTTCAAGCCCCACACTGGGTGTAGAGCTTAAAAATAAATAAATAAATTTTTGATTTAAATAAATAATTTAAAAAGAAGCTTAAAATTTTAGATTTGAACCACTTCACGAGGAAAAAAACAAAAGAGACAAAGTGTTAGTGAGGACATGAACACCTAGAACTCACACACTGCTGCTAGAAGTATAAAACAGTACTGCTACTTTGGAAAACATTCTGGCAGTTTCTCATAAATTTAAACACATACTGTTATTACCCAGTAATTCAGCCCCAGGTATTTATCCAAAAGAAATTAAAACATATATGCACACAAAGACATACATAAATGTTCATAGCAGCTTTTTTTTTAACGATTTTTATTTATTTATTTGACAGAGAGAGATCACAAGTAGGCAGAGAGGCAGGCAGAGAGAGAGAAAGGAGGAAGCAGGCTCCCCACCAAGCAGAAAGCCCGATGTGGGGCTCCATCCCAGGAACCTGAGGTCACGACCTGAGCCGAAAGCAGAGGCTTAACCCACTGAGCCACCCAGGTGCTCCTCATAGCAGCTTTTTAAAAATACATACAATACCCCCAAACCAGAAACAACCCAAATGCCCATCAACAAGGAAATGGACAAACTACGGTACAGCTATATAATAAAATAAAACCCAGCAAGAGAAGAGAAAATCCACTGATAACATGGAACAGCATGGATGAGTCTCAAAGCATTATGATATATTAAAGAAGCCTGAGGGGCACCTGGGTGGCTCAGCCCTTTAAGCACCTGACTCTTGATTTCAGCTCAGGTCGTGATCTTAGGATCATGAGATTGAGGCCACACTGGGTTCCCTGCTCAAGGAGTCTGCTGAAGATTCTTTCTCTCTTCCTCTCCCTCTGCCCCTCTCCCTTGCTCTCACTCAAGTAATAAATAAAGCTTAAAAAGGAAAAAAAGAAAGAAGCCTGATATATTCCATTTACATAAAGTTCTAAAAAATGCAAACTTTTCTATAGTGACAGAGAGCAGATCAGTGGTTGCTTGGGGAAGGAAGAAGGGGAAATTAGTTGAACAAGATATGAGGGGCACCTGGGTGGCTCAGCGGGTTAAAGCCTCTGCCTTCAGCTCAGGTCATGATCCCAGGGTCCTGGGATCGAGCCCTGCATCGGGCTCTCTGCTTAGCTGGGAGCCTGCTTCCTCCTCTCTTTCTCTCTCTCTGCCTGCCACTCTGCCTACTTGTAATCTCTATCTGTCAAATAAATAAATCTTAAAAAAAAAAAAGAGAGAGAGAAGGAAGTAAATGAAACTTACTATAAAAAAAAAGATATGAGAAATTTTGGGAGTTATGGAAATACTCTGTATTTGGACTGAGGTGCTGCTTATATGGCCATATACATTTTCAAACCCCATTACACTGTACATTTAAAATGGAAGCATTGGGGCACCTGGGTGGCTCAGTGGGTTAAAGCCTCTGCCTTCAGCTCAGGTCATGATCCCAGGGTCCTGGGATCGAGCCCCGCATCGGGCTCTCTACTCAGCGGGGAGCTTGCTTCCTCCTCTCTCTCTGCCTGCCTCTCTGCCTACTTGTGATCTCTGTCAAATAAATAAAAATTTAAAAAAATAAAAAAAATAAAACGGAAGCATTTTGTTATAAATAAATTACACTGAAAAACTCATTTTAAAAAAATAGTAAAAAAGTTCCCAATTGTTCAAGCAAAAAGCCAAAAATTTAGATTAGAGAATTGTTTTGTCAACAGCATAAAGGAAGTCCTTCTAAACTAAACAAGTTAAAAAAGATCAAATGGGGCACCTGGGTGGCTCAGTCAGTCAAGCAGCTGACTCTTGATTTCGGCTCCAGTCATGATCTCAGGGTTGTAGAACTGAGCCCTGTATCCAGCTCCATGATGAGTGTGGAGACTACTTAAAAGTCTCTCTCTCCCCTGATCTCCCTCTCCTCCCCTCTCCCCCGTGACCCCTTTTTAAAAAAAGGATTCGAATTTGAATTTGATTTAATAAGAGTGAAATCTTTTTCAACAAGCATTTCACTGGTTAGATAAAATGAAAAATTAATTTAAAAAATACTGAGGAGTCCTTTTTCCTTATGTCTACGAAGTATAAGGTCATGATCTCAATAGTGGGCAGTTTTGCCTAATTGGGGACCACTGGCACTGTTTGCAGACATTTCTGTTTATCACGACGGGGGTAGAGGTGCTACTAACATCGAGTGGTAGAGGCCAGGGATGGTCAAAACATCCTACAGTACACAGAACAGCCCCTTTCAACAAAGAACTGTATGACCCAAAATATCAATAGTGCCAAGACTTAGAAACCTTGGTGTACAGGGATTGATTTAAGCCTGGGAGGAAGGGAAAATCTCCATCTTTTTTTACCTTACCACACACAGGGCCATATCTGCACAGACATTCTGTTGAGTTGAAAAAGCCAACTCAACAGAATTGGCTGACAGGAAGGGAATGTCTCTGCCACAGGCCCATTACTCTTCTGGGTTTCCGTTCACATTTCCTGCTAAAGGACAGATAGCTCAAAGAAGGGCTTTCTCTGATCTCCCAGAATGAAATGTGAGAAGGAGCCACATGGCCTCATTATTTACCTGTACCTCCTTCTGCAGTCCCCTTGCTGCCGGGCAGAAACTGATGACCTGATGATCAAACTCTACCACTCTCCCATCCCTCTGAAACCTCACTGGCAAGAGGGAAAGAAGGAAAAGTAAAACCTGTGGGCCAACTACATGTCAAGCACTACACTAGAAATTTCACACACTTCATTGCATTCAATCCTCCTTCATCTAAAGAGATGGATATGATTATCAAGTCCAAGGTCTGACTCCAAAGCCCACACCAGTCCACCACAACTGGGTAACTCCCTAGATTGTCTTTCTTTATCTCAAGGGGTGGCCTGTACAGTGAGAGTACTGAGGGCCTCCAAAGTGCTCTATGTTCAGAGACATTTAACTATGGTGGGATGTGCCTTGGAAACGAACAGTAAGTATGGCTTATAGCATTCCCTCCTCTCCAGCTCTGCCAGCCATGCCAGCCCTGCCCCAGCCAATAACTATACAGAGGATGGAACCAAACCCCCCAAAAAGAAAAGAATCAAAGCTATGAGGTGAACAGCCTGAATCAGTGCTGAAAAGGACATGTGTGTCATAAGTAAATCCTAGCAAACTCTTTCTAGACATGCCAGTTAACCACCTGTTACACAGTTTACTCCTATTATAAGATACCGTGTAACTGTAGACGTGTAGACCTTCTGCTCACTCATGAGTGGTAGGATAAGGATGTAAGAAGGAAAAAGAGAAAAACAGTGGGAAAGCACTTCCTTCTGAGTTCAAAATGTCATGGTCCACACTCTTGAATGCTGAGATAAACCATGTAACTCAATTACACTGATTTTGCTGTTGCCAATTTAAGACCGCACTGTTTTTCTTCACTGCATGAGTAATGTATTGCAAGTTCAAGCAATAGAGCTCAATCCCCTGTCAGAATTTCAATATAACAAAACCAACCAGATATTAAGAAAACAGAGGGGCTCCTGGCTCCTGAGCGGCTCAGTTAAGTGTCTGCCTTTGGCTCAGGTCATGACCCTAGGGTCAGCAGGGAATCTGCTTCTCCCTCTCCTTCCGTGCTCCCCCCAATCTTATGTGCGCGCTCTCTCTCAAATATATAAAATCTTAAAAAAGAAAACAGAACGTGTAAAATATGTTCCAATTTTTTAAAAAGTAAGATTTCGCATGGGAAGCCTGGGTCAGTCGGTTAGGCGCCTGCCTTCAAGCTCGGGTCATGATCCCGGGGTCCTGGGATCGAATCCCACTTGGGGCTCCTTGCTTGGCGGGCTTGTGGCTTCAAGCCCCATGCTGGGTGTAAAGATTACTTAAAAATAGAATCTTTTTTTTTGAGAGAGTGTGTGTGTGCATACCTGAGTTGGGAAGAGAGGGACAGGGAAAGGAGCTGAGCACAGAGCCTGACGGAGGGCATGATTTCATGACCCTGAGACTGTGACTTCAGCCAAAATCACAAGTGGTACGCTTAACCAATGGAGCCACCCCAAAATAGAATCTTTAAAAGAAATAAAATAAAATTGGGCACCTGGGTGGCTCAGTGGGTTAAAGCCTCTGCCTTCAGCTCAGGTCATGATCCCAGGGTCCTGGGATCGAGCCCCACATCGGGCTCTCTGCTCAGTGGGAAGCCTGCTCCCCCCTCCCCCGCCTGCCTCTCTGCCTTCTTGTGATCTCTGTCACATAAATAAACAAAATCTTAAAAAAAAAAAAAAAAAGCCACATAATAAATATCTGCTGAATTGATGGAGCACCTGGCTGGTTCCGTCGGTAGAGCTTATGATTCTTGATCTGGGGTTGTGAGTTTGAGCCCCACGGTGGGCACAGAGTTTCCTTAAGAAAACTAAGTAAAGCTAAATAAATAAATAACTCTGCTGAACTAAATGACTAAATGGTGTATTTTTACTATGGAATACTACTATGAAGCTATTAATCACAATGAGTCAGAGTGATGCCAGCTGATTTAATGGAATTTCCAGAAATAGTGAAAAAAACAAGGAGTGTCAAAAAAGAAAGAATTTTTTTTTTTTTAATTAAAGTATACTCACAAAACCTTACACTGATGAGGAGATGGAGAATCTGAACCCCTCATACACTGCTAGTGGGAATGTAAAATGATGCAGCTTTGGAAGTTTGTTGGTTCCTCAAAGTTTAGCACAGCTACCATGTGACCTAGTGACTCCACTCTGAGGTACACACCCAAAAGAACTGAAAATATTCAACCACAAAGAAACCTATACATGAATGTCCAGGGCAGCATTATTTATAATCACCAAAAGTGGAAAAAACCCAACTGTCCATCAACAAAGTATAAACTATTATTTGGCCATAAAAGGAATGAAGTACTAATAAATGCTACAACATGGACAATACTTAAAAAGATCATGCTAAATGAAAGAAGGCAGACGAATGGGCACAAACTGTATGATTCCATTTCTATGAATGCCCAAAACAGGCAAATCTATAGAGACACAAGTAGATTAGGGATTTCCAGGGGCTGGAGGGAGTAGAGAATGGGGAGTGACTATTAATCAGAACAAAGTTTCTTTCTGAGGTGATGAAAATGTTCTGGAATTAGACAGTGGTGATCAGCGTAAAACTCTATGGATATACTTAAAAGCACTGACGTATACACTTCAAAAAGAGTGAACTTTATGGTATATGAATTATATCTCGATAAGCCTGTTATTTTTTTAAAAACATACATGTTTGCAAACAAATATACGATAGAATACATGAATACATCAGTCATGTATTCAAATGAATACAGGCACTCAGGTATTCTTGTATTCAAACAAATACATGAATAATAAAGAATGATAGAAGGGGGGGGCGCCTGGGTGGTTCAGTGGGTTAAGCCTCTGCCTTTGGCTCAGGTCATGGTCTCAGGGTCCTGGGATCAAGCTCCGCATTGGGCTCTCTGCTCAGAGGGGAGCCTGCTTCCCCCTCTCTCTCTGCCTGCCTCTCTGCCTACTTGTGATCTCTCTCTGTCAAATAAATAAATAAAATCTTTAAAAAAAAAAAAGAATGATGAAAAATGGAGTATGGGAAGGAAGTGGGGGCCAAGACCTAAGGCAAGGAGGAGATTTAAAAAAAAAAAAAATTAAAAAAAATGAAAAGCTTGAGGCCTTGTGTGGGGGCACCAGGCGAGGATGAATAAGACTGCAATGAGGTTGGCATGAAGACTAAAAAGGAGGGAGATAGGTTGAAAAGGTCAGCAGGTAATTGGTAACAGGGGAAACACAGCAGACCTGGGTAACCGTAAGGATTCAACGGAGTCTGCAGATAATGCGGAGTGCCAGAGAGGGAGAATAAGAAAGAACATGAGAGAAGATTTAAGACTGGCTCAAATCCACTAAAGTTTAAAAAAGAAAAGTGTGCAAGAAGAAAATCCAATAGGTCCTGCTCAAGAATCCTGGAGCCTGGTAGGATAAAATCAAACCACAAGGAGAAATTTCCAGGGAAAGAGGGAGTGGGACTCAGGACACTGGCTATCTCCTAAGTAGGAGAAAAGGGGCTTCTCTTGGGAGAAAGTGTCCAATGGTGACTGTTCTGGGAAAAAAAGCAGCCCCAACAGACTGCCTTGGGAATTCTCAGTAGATGAGGTGCAACTGGAAAATGGCTGACCTGGGTTTTTTCCCAAGAATATAAGAAGGGACAGGAAGAAATGGACAATTTTTTTTTTTAAAGATTTTATTTATTTGACAGAGACCACAAGTAGGCAGAGAGGCAGGCAGAGAGAGAGGGGAGGCAGGCAACCTGCAAAGCAGAGAGCCTGATGCAGGGCTCGATCCCAGGACGCTGGGATCATGACCTGAGCCGAAGGCAGAGGCTCCAACCCACTGAGCAACCCAGGCGCTCCAGAAATGGACAATTTTAATTTTTAACCAGTATTTCTTCACAAATCTTAACTGTGCTGCTAGGTTTTCTGCATGACTCTTTCCTAAGCTTAACCAGGGTCTTTTTTAGGATTTTATTTATTAGGGAGAGAGAGCATGCCCGCACACACTAGCAGGGGGAGTGGCAGAGACAGAGGGAGGAAGCAGGCTCCCCACTGAGCAGATAGCCTCATGTGGAACTTGATCCCAGAACCCTGGGATCATAACCTGAGCAGAAGGCAGACACTTAACTGACTGAGCCACCCAGGCACCCTTAACCAGGGTTTTTTTTAATTTTTCTTTGTATAACCTCAGTTCTTTTGAAAAGAAGTGTAATATGGGGCATTTTTATAATAGACAAAGTATCTTTTCCCTTTATCATTTTTTTCTTAACATTTTATTTTTGGAGTACCTGGGTGGCTGAGTCAGTTAAGCATCCAACTCTTGGTTTTTGGCTCGGGTAATGATCTCGTGGCTCATGGGATGGAGCCCTGAGTGGGGAATCCATGTTCAGTCGGGAGTCTGCTTGAGGATTCTCTCCCTCTGCCTCTCCTCTCACTCACATGCATACATATGCACTCAAGAGCTCGCTCTTGAAAATAAACAAGCCTTTTTTTTTTTAAGGCAGATGCTTTTTTTTTTTTTTTTAGATTTTTGTTTATTTGATAGAGATCACAAGTAGGCAGAGAGGCAGACCGGGGGGCTGGGGGGGAAGCAGGCTCCCTGCTGAGCCGAGAGCCCGATGCGAGGCTCGATCCCAGCACCCTGGGACCGTGGGACTCCGGGACCATGACCTGAACCGAAAGCAGAGGCTTTAACCCACTGAGCCACCCAGGTGCCCCCAAAATAAACAAGTCTTAAAAAAAAAAAATCTTACTTTTAAGTAATCTCTACATCCAAAATGGGGCTCAAACTCAAAACCCTCAGATCAAGAGTCAAATGCTCTCCCCCCTGAGCCAGCCAGGGGCCCCTCTCTTTATCATTTGTTACATGCACAATAGAGAATTGCAATTTAATATCTTTATTTCTTAAACCTTTACTGTCCAAACACATCAAATTAAAACAAAAACAAAAAACCCAAGGTGGAAGGTATCCAAGGGGAATGAGGGAAGCAATACAGAACAAATGCACATTCCTTCCAGAGCTGGGAACAAAGATAATGCCCAGATGGTTTCTAGGTTATAAAACACATAAGAGACAGTCCCTCCTTCAAGAAATAAAATTTGAGTTAAACACTAAGATAAAACTAAACAGACTTTGCAAATCGGAGTGTACAACTGGAGGGTGTCTCACAGCTGGAGAGGTCAAGCGCACCTAGAGTAAAACTCCCAAGGGCAAGGGCTTAAAGTAATCTCTACTTCCTTGGTAGTTGCTAACATGTCTAGCACATAACGCACCCAGCAGATGAAACAACCTTTGGTCAAGCCACACACACTGCTATGTACTGTGACGTTACTGGCTAGTGGAGGGAACAGACAAAACACAGGGCACCAAATCCTCACCAGACAGGAAGCTAGACAGGTATGCAGGAAATAGATCAAGGGATGCCTTCAAGGCAAGGTAATATCTAAGTTGAGTATAAGGTGATAATGGGAAGAACTGAGAGAAGAACATTCCAGCAGAGGGAGACACGGAGACTGGAGAGAGTTAAGGGACCAAGAATGGTTCAGCAAAACTCAGTGAAACACCAAAGAAGGTGGGTGGGGGGACGAGAATGGAGGCCAAAGCCCAGTGATGAAGCATCCTGGACAACAAGATAAGGATTAGTAAATCTGATTATGAAGACAGCGGGAGTTGTTGAAGGACTTAAACTTACTTGGTGGTGGGGATGTGGGATGACTATGAACAGATATATTTCACAAAGACAGAGGCAGGAACAAACCTCTGGATTTAACCAGAAAAGAACTACACTGATGATGTGGGAAAAACACTGTTAACAGATCTGCACTCTTTTCTAGTAGACAAATTTCCTTTTGGGAGTTACCCAATTATTCTTTAAAAATAGAGAACTTAGGGGCGCCTGGGTGGCTCAGTGCTAACCCACTGCCTTCGGCTCAGATATGGTCTCGGGGTACTGGGATAGAGTCCCGGATCGGGCTCTCTGCTCGGCGGGGAGCCTGCTTCCCCTTCTCTCTCTGCCTGCCTCTCTGCCTACTTGTGATCTCTCTCTGTCAAATAAATAAATAAAATCTTTAAAAAAAAAATCAAAGAAAATAGAGAACTTAGAGGTAGCTGAGAGCAGTCAGTCCTCTAAGCACAGAAATTAGTATTACAAAGAATTACACCACATTATTCATTTTAACTCGAGACTTTTTTTTTTAAGATTATTTATTTATTTATTTGACAGACAGAGATCACAAGTAGGCAGAGAGGCAGGCAGAGAGAGAGAGGGGGGGAAGCAGGCTTGCTGCCAAGGAGAGAGCCCGATGCGGGGCTCGATCCCAGAACCTGGGATCATGACCTGAGCTGAAGACAGAGGCTTTAACCCACTGAGCCACCCAGGTGCCCCTCTCAAGACTTTTAAAATGTGTTTGATACATTTTGATATACTACAGTTTTGTGAATATTAAAAAAAAGATTTACAATAACTAAATCTTATTTGTTATTAACAGCAGACCAGGATGAATTTTAAAGACTTGACAGACAGAAAGATTATCTGCTACATTAACTTTGGAACAAACTATTGCCACTTCTTCCCCTCAACATATCTGAAACACAGTCTGTAAGCCTAATTTTTCAATGGTCATGTT
The DNA here is from genome assembly GCF_922984935.1 of Meles meles. Classification (NCBI taxonomy): domain Eukaryota; kingdom Metazoa; phylum Chordata; class Mammalia; order Carnivora; family Mustelidae; genus Meles; species Meles meles. The sequence goes on along the minus strand of NC_060077.1, from coordinate 29,743,824 downwards.
TCACAGCAAAAGACTGAGGCCACAATACTAAAAGATTTCTGAGCTCAGAGAGAAACCCCATGGGGGTTCTTTACCTCAGCAGCTAGTCTATTCACCACTAACAATTCCAACCACCAGGAGGAATTTCCCTGCCTAGGCTTATTTTGTTGGCAGAAGCACACCCAAAAAAATATCCTGACATTTTATATCCAGTAGGAAAGAATAATCAGAATAGTAACATCTTTAGTACCAAGCAAATTTAACCAATCTTCCCAGTTGCCTGTGGATTTGGACAGATGGCCACAAAGTTAACTCATATTTACTCTTAAAAAATAATCTCCATTTTAATATTCTTACCACCAAAAGCCCTAGGAACTTTTTGAACTCCCTAACAACAATAGTGAAACAAAAGAGTTTAGGCTTTACTTCTAAAAATATCTTATTGTGATAAGATAACCAACCCTGTATTTGCCATTTACAATCACCATATACCACCATTTACTATCAACATTTCATTAAAAAATGCTTAATTTCAACACCAAGAAAATGACACATATATATACTTTTTAGAAAGGGCAGTCCTGGGCGCCTGGGTGGCTCAGTGGGTTGAACCGCTGCCTTCGGCTCAGGTCATGATCTCAGGATCCTGGGATCGAGTCCCGCATCGGGCTCTCCGCTCAGCAGCGAGCCTGCTTCCCTCTCTCTCTGCCTGCCTCTCTGCCTACTTGTGATCTCTGTCTGTCAAATAAATAAATAAAATCTTTAAAAAAAAAAGGGCAGTCCTTTCATTGAATAAATTTAATGAAAAACTCCCTCTCATTGCCCTTGTTTTTCTCTATACCCTAAGGCCCATTCAACCCTCCTTTTCAGGGGTTTGACCAAGAGTCTCCAAGATTTGTTCTCACCAGTTTTATGATAGCCTCACTCCCTGTCTTTCCAGAGGGACCACAAACAATGTCATGGAACAGATGAGAAGACCCATTTCTACTACGAGGGAAGAGAACTCTGTAGACAAGGACCCATTAAGTGTTTTAAAAGTGGCAACTACGGGCACCTGGGTGGCTCAGTCGTGAGCCTTCACCTCAGGTCATGATCCCAGGGTCCTGGGATTGAGCCCCGCATCGGGCTCCCTGCTCTCTCCCTCTTCCACTCCCTGTGCTTGTGTTCCCTCTCTCGCAGTCTCTCGCTCTCTCTGCCAAATAAATAAATAAAATCTAAAAAAAAGGGGATGGGCTGGGTGGCTCAGTGGGTTAAGCCTCTGCCTTGGGCCCTCCATCAGGCTCTCTGCTCAGCAGGCAGTCTGATTGCCTGCTCTCTCCCAGCCTGCCTTTCTGCCTACTTGTGATCTCTCTCTCTCTCTGTGTCAAATAAATAAAATCTTTTTTAAAAAGTGGCAACTGGAGCTCCGTTCCATCTCTTTCCTCCTCTGCCATCCCTCCCACTTTACAGATAGGGAAAGGAAGGTCCAGAAAGGACAACTGATTTGCCCAAAGCCATAAAACCAAGAAAGCATCTCTAGCCTGCTGATACCCTGTCACCAGTCCTCTACTGAGCTGGACAGTTTGCATAATGCTAGGTACAAGTTAGCACTTGTGATTGAAATATGTATAAGGTTTGGGGCACCTGGGTGACTCTGTTAGTTGGGCATCCCACTCTTGATTTCGACTGGGGGCGTGATCTCAGAGGGTGCTGGGATGGAGGCCCAGCTCCATGCTCAGTGAGGAGTCTGCTTGAGATTGGCTCCCCCTGTCCCTCCCCATTTGTGGGCACACACACACCCATGGGTACGCTCTCTCTCAAATAAATAAATCTTTAAAAAATAAGAATTAAATTAAAAAATAAATATGTATATAGTTAAACGGCAAGTTTTATGTATTATGAAAACCCAACACAGGTAATAATTTTGAACTGAAGCAATACTATCAGCTGAGTCATGTGAAATTAAGAATGTACTGTGTCAAATCGTTTATAAAAAGAACTTCTGCTTTACAAAAATCCCATCTCAAGACAACACAATGTAGATACACACCCTAAAAATTTAAGTTTAAAGCTTTTCTATGGCACAATATTCACTTTCTTACTGAAAATGAATGTCAAGAAAATCCCTCCAGACCTAGAGTATACACAGGCTATTAAGAAACATTCTCCAGCTACCTAAAGTTGCTGAGTCTTAAAGACTGCTTGGTATAGAGTAAATCAAAGGGGGGAAAAGACATTTTTAAAGAGGAATAAAATTACTGGACCAGTTAGCTATTTCTTTACCTAAAAAGACTTTCCCCAAACCAATACCCCACTTCTCCTTACAGATATACCTGTCAGTATTGGTTTGACCATTTCATAACCTACATGTGTTATACTGATGTCTGCTGATGTCTACAAAGCTCTGATTTCATCTCAAGATACATCCTCCTGCAAACACTGTTGGGCTCTGCAACATTTTTTAGCTTCCTGAATCCGCTGTCATCTTAGAAAATATTATCAGTAGCTAGAGATGCTCTTTTTACAACACACTTTTCCCTGCAATCAATATAGGGCAGCGAATTTATGGGAATTTTTCCTGGACCCTCCCGTACTTGCCGGTAAATTATCAAGGGCACAACAAATCAAAGCTCTCTACATTTGAATTATCACTGGAATTCTTACTTGGTCTTGCAAATAGGGTGAAACTACGTGGAAACTGATTTATTTTCCAGTCATCTCCAGGAGAGATGCCCAACAATGAACTATGATGTCTTAAATATAACCACTTATGCCACACAATTACCAGATTGAGGAAAATGCAAACTTCCCTCAATAAAAAACTATTGTTCATATTCAACCTGATGCAATTAACCAGGTCTCAAGAAAAAAACGACATTCCGCTCGCCTAAGGATGACCTCCCTTCTGAGCGGGGAGAGGGTGGGGGCGCGTACCCCAGCGGAAGCAGAGCCCACAGGAGGCCCTGGGTCCGCCGCCCACCCGCGGCGCTACTCCCCGAGCCGCGTCCTCAGAGCCCCGGGCAGCGGTGTCTCCGCCGGGGGAAAAGAACTAAAGGACCAGGGCTATGGGGCGCCGGTGCCAGCCTCTTCTGGGGCACGGGGAAAACAAAGCGCGAGGAACACGCTCAGCCACCTGGCTCGGAGGGACCAGCAGGCGAGGAGCCTAAAACCACCTGGGCCGTATACAACAGCCAGGAGCCGCCGGGGGCCCCGGGGGTCGGCCCAGAAGCCCCGGAGGGGGACGGCGCAGGCGCGGGACGGGCTGGGGGCCCCCGACGGAGGACCGCGCAGGCGCGGGCCCGCTGGGGTCTGCGGGGCCGCCAGGGCCTGGCCGCGCGGCCCGCCAGCGCACACTGAGGGGACCCGGCCCTGGCTCTTACCGCGCGGCGCCGCCTCGCTCGCTCGCTGGCTGGCTCCGGGATGGGCCGGGCGGCGAGCTCGCCCGGTAGCGTGGCGCGGCCCGAATCCGTTGAGTCCGACCTCAGGGCACCAGCCAACCCCGCGGCGCCGTTCGCCCAGCCAGCCCTGCCTCCCTCGCGGCCCCCGCCCTCGGCCCGCCCCTGTCCCGCCCCACACAGCCGCCACCGATTGCGCAGGCGCGGCAAGGCCCCGCCTACATCCCGCCGCCGCGCAGGCGCCTACGGCCCCGGCCCCTCCGCTCGCGTCCCTCCCATCTCTGGCTAGCGCAGGCGCACCGTCACCGGCACGGCCACAAAAAAAGGCTCTAGAGGCTTTGGGGATTTCGCTGGACGTGTGGGTGGAGGATGCTCCTGAATGGTGTTTTCGATTGGACGGGATGATGAGTGTAGAGCTCCCGCGTTCCCAAACCTTACCTCAGCTAAAGGTCCATCTTTCATGCAGCACGCATTTACATTGTGCCAAGGACGGTGCTAGGCGACGAGCTAGACAGTGGTGATAAAAACACAAAAGCCCTGCCCTCTTGGCGCTCCCGGTGCGGCCGGGAACACAGACACTAAACAATTGAGCCACCAAAACCGTGACGCTAAATAGCCTCTATCAAGTTAAGGAAGTCCTGTTAGGTCACAGTTGTCATACAGGTTTTTTCCTTAGATAGGTCGAACTACATTAATAAATTTGTATTCCATCATCTTAATTTCCCAGAAAAAAAGAAAAAATTGGACTTGATAAATGTTTAGCATTGCTAGACTATTCGCTAGTATTTTATTTAGCACTTTTGCATATATGACCATGAGTGATTTTGGTCTTTCCTTTTGCTTTCTTGTACTGTCGATGTCTGATTTGGGATTAATTTTTTAATCAAGTCACAATGAGCTGAGGAGACTTCTTTTTCTTCTTTATCTGGAAGATTATGTATAAGAGGATTTTTGTTTTCAATGTTTGCTGAATTTGCTGTAAAATTATCCAGTTCCTGGTGTTTTTCTTTGGTTTCGTCTGACACTTCTGACACTTCTGAGGGGCTAGGATGCAGATCTTAGACTAAGCATTACATTTCTTTAATGGTTCCAGATTAAGACAGGTTTTTTGTTTGTTTGTTTGTGTAGGCTCTCTGCCCAACATGGGGCTTGAACACATTACCCTGAGATCAGGAGTCGCATGCTCTACCGGCTGAGCTAGGCAGACACCCCAAGACAGAATTTCCCTGTATCATCTTTGCTGAACTATATTTTTGCAAGAAAGTAGCTGTGTGTTAATGTTTCGAAATCGTTGGGATGAAGTTGTTCATATAATTCCCTTATAGTTATTTGTTTTAATTTTATTTCAGATGTAACCCATTCCTATAGTTCCTCTTCTCAAATGCAGCTAATTGTATTCAGTTTATTGATATCCTTCTAGAGATACTTTATGAATATAAACAAATATGCAAAATAAACAGGTAAATTCTTTTGCTTCTCTCTCTTTTTTTTTTAACATAAATTATAGCCTACTTCAGATACTGGTATTTTTCTTTTTAAAATACCAGTTGGGGGTGCCTGGGTGACTCAGTGGGTTAAGCCTCTGCCTTCCGTTCAGGTCATGAACTCAGGGTTCTGGGATGGAGTCCCCAATGGGCTCTCCGCTCAGCAGGGAGCCTGCTTCCCCTCCCTCTGCCTGTCTCTCTGCCTACTTGTGATCTCTCTCTCTCTCTGTGTCAAATAAATAAAAAATCTTTTAAAATAAAATAAAATACCAGTTGGTTAGGCAACTGCCTTCAGCTCAGGTCATGATCCTGGAGGCCCAGGATTGAGTCCCACATCAGGCTCAGCGGGGAGTCTGCTTCTCCCTCTGACCTCTCCCTTCTCACGCTCTCTCTCTCTCTCTCTCTCTCTCAGATAAATAGATAAAATCTTTAAAAATAAAAAAAAATTAAAATTGAAAAACCCAGAATATATGGGGCACCTGGGTGGCTCAGTCCTTAAGCATCTGACTTCGGCTCAGGTCATGATCCCAGTGTCTTGGGATCGAGACCCCCATCGACCCCCACATTGGGATCCCTGCTCAGTGGGAAACCTGCTTCTCCCTCTCCCACTCCCCCTGCTTGTGTTTCCTCTCTCACTGTCTCTCTCTGTCAAATAAATAAGAAAAGTCTTTTTAAAAAAAAACAGTAGATACTGTTTTAATACTCTGGAGATAATCATTCAACCCTAGTGCAGAACTAAGGCAATGGTCCTCACAACCAGACAGCCTGAGTTTGCATCCTGGCTTCATTATTTAATTAGCTGTCTGTCTTTGTGTTTCTGGGTTGTTTTTTTTTTAAGATTTTATTTATTTGACAGAGAGAGAGATCACAAGTAGGCAGAGAGGCAGGCAGAGGGGGAGGGGGAAGCAGGCTCCCTGCTGAGCCGAGAGCCTGATGCGGGACTCGATCCCAGGACCCTGAGATCTTGACCTGAGCCGAAGGCAGAGGCTTAACACATTGAGCCACCCAGGCGCCCCTCTGTTTTGTTTTGTTTTTTTTTTTTTTAGTCTACAGAATGGGTGCTCTTATGGGTTGATGTAGAGAAATAAATGGGAGAATGCATGACAAAGATTTAGCACGATGCTCAGCACCCAGGAAATGCCTGGTAAATGCGAGGGACATTTATGTTGCTTTTGTTTCGGCATCTACAGTTCAAAAACGACTCAACATGACTCAGATCCTCACAACAGCCCTATAAGAACTGTACAAAGGACAAAATTGAGACCCAAAGAGGTTATGTCACTTGCCCAAGGCCACCAAGCCAGCAAATGGCAGAAACAGAAGAAAACCGTCTGGTTCCAGGCACCTGTCATCAACCCCACTTATACTGAGAAACCACACATGCTGTTAAAACATACCTTTTTAAAGAGATTTTTTTTCAATTTATTCACTTGAGAAAGAAAGTGAGCATAAGCATGGGGTGGTGGTGGTCAGAGCTAGAGAGGGAAGCAGACTCCCCGCTGAGCAGGGAGCCTGGACCAGAGACTCTGTCCCAGGACCCTGAGCTCATGACCTGAGCCGAAGACGGACGCTTAACTGACTGAGCCACCCAGGTGGCTACCTTTTTAAAAATATTTTTTATATTAAAGGATATGAAATAACTGTGAACTCAATGAAATGTCAAAACTAAAGGTTAAAAAAGAGCTTTAGCAGTTTTCCCATTACCCGCCCCTCATCACTTCATCTTTATCAAAGTTAACCACCATTTGGACATCTAACTCAGTATTCATATGGGCTGATTTTGAGCTTTTCAATAAATAGAATCACACTGTAATGGTTTCCTAGGGCTGCTATAACAGATTACCGCAACTTTGTGGCTTAAAACAATAGAAATGTATTGTCTCATAGTCCAGGAGGCTAGAAATCAGATCTTGAGGTATTGGTGGCTCTGAGTTTCCTCCAAACTCGGCAAGGGAGAATCCATTGCCTGCTTCTAACATCTGCTGGCTGACTACATCCCTTGGTAATCCTTCACTTTGGCATGTCACTCCAATCTCTGCCTCTGTCTATGGCCTTCTCCTGTGTGTGTGTGTGTGTGTGTGTGTGTGTGTGTGTGTGTGTGTGTGTCCACGTGCGCACATGCGTGAATCTCCCTCTGATCCTTTCCTGTGAAGACACTTGTGACAGTGTTTAGGGCCCATCTGGATAATCCAGGATAAATCCCGATAAATCCTTAATTTATCATATCTACAAAGACCCTTTTTCCAAATAAGGTAACATTTACAGGTTCCAGGGTTTAGTACCTCATAGGTTTGGGAGCCATCATTCAGCAGTTACAGAGGAGGTGGACACTCTGAGCAGCATGAGTGGCGCCCCCAAACGCCATTGGAAGTACACTCAGCATCCCAGCAGCAAGCTGTCATAGACTTGAACTGTGTGAGCATTTTTTCTGCTTTAGCTGAGTTTATTTTGTGCATCTGTTAGCAAGATGTTCCTAAGGTATAAGAAAAATCTAAGAGGTTACTTTTGGGGTCTGAGAGCACACAAAAGTGTTTTCCATATAAATGATTGATAATTGCTTCTTTGCTTTGTGCCATTTCAGTGTATGAAAGATTTCATAGAAACATTTTACTTTCAGATTGCAGGGGAAGCCTGTATTCTTTCAGTCTTTTTCACTCACCATTAGATCAATAAAATTCATCTGTCTTGTTGTATGCATCTGTGGCATGCAAAATTAATAATATTTCGGTTGCAGTATAGTGTTCCATTGTATGAATTTACAATACCACATTTTACCCATTTTCCTACTGATGGGCATTTGGGTTGTCTCCAGTTGTGAGCTGTTAGTGGAAGGAAAATCGCATCATGCAAAAAAGATTCCTGGATTCTCGGATGGAAAGCTATGAATCCTTGGAACATGCCCTGCTAGGTTATCTGGTACTTATAAAAGGCTCTGAGGCTTTTATTGTCTTTGAGCTCTTTTACAACTCTGTAAATGGCAGAAAACTGATAGCAGTGCAAATCGTTCTTATCTAAGGACAACCTTCCCCCCCAGTGGAAAAGTCAGTTTGGCCTCCTTTTGCAAATTTATTTCAATATTTCTGTTCTATAAATGTATCTGACTTTTGGATTCTCCTTTGAACTGATTGTAACATCCTACCAGTTCCCTTGGTTAATTAACTAGTTAGGTAAACTCTTTGATACATGTTTATTTTATATTTGCATAAGGGTCATGATTTTACTTTTTTTTTTTTAAGGCTTTCTTTATTTACTTGAGCGAGAGAGAAAGCACAGAGGGAAAGGGAGAAGAAGCCTTCCCACTGAACAGGGAGCCCGACACGGAACTCGATTTCAGGACCCTGGGATCATGACCTGAGCTGAAGGCAGACACTTAACTGACTGAGCCACCCAGGTGCCCCGATTTTATTTTTTAAAAACTTATACTCAAACACTAGAAACAAAGTTCCTGTGAACACTCCTGCACACAGCAAAGTACTTTTAATAAGCCCAAACTACTGACCTACTTGTTCTCTCATTGAAATTCCAAAGTAAAAGAGCCATTTTTGACTAAGCAGGAAGCTGCTGACATTTCCTGAGCAGCCATCAGGCCTGTGGAACTAGACCCTGTGCCTGGGGCAGGGGCTTTGACCAGGCCCCTAGCCTCTAAGAGTCCTCTCCGGCTGTGGCAGCAGAGTGAACTGGTCCTAAATCTGGTTAGCTGTTGCTAAGGTGTCCAGGAGGAATCAGCAGCATTGTCAGAGGAGGTGGTATTTCAGAAGCATTTCCTTCCCCCCCCCCAAAGATTGTGTTTATTTATTTGACAGAGAGAGAGAGAGAGAGAGACAGCAAGAGAAGGAACACAAGCAGGGGCAGAGGGAGAGAGAGAACAGGCTTTCCACAGAGCAGGGAGCCCAATGCGGGGCTCCATCCCAGGACCCTAGGATCATGACGTGAGCCAAAGGTAGATGCTTAATGACTGAGTCATCCAGGCACCCCTCAGCAGCATTTCCATATAGAGAGGGCACATCCAGGATGGTGGGCAGCAGGAGAAAGAGCAAGGAACTGAAGGCAAACAGGGCATCCTCTAGAGCAAAGACTAAGGGAGCCGGCAGCAGGGAGCGAGCACGGCTGTACCTGCAGGGGTGGCTGGGGGGCAGAGCAGGGAGAGTCTTCCGCACCAGGCCTTGGAACTTGGGTTCAGTAGTGTAGACAGGGACTAGTCCCTGCACCTTTGGGACAGGGAAGTGACATACTGCAAGATGGAGGACTGGCCTTGTGGCAAGCACAGAGTGGCAAAGTCGACCCTCAACAGTCAGGGGACCTGTTCATGGTTCTGGGAGATCTGACCTAGTGACAGGGTCAGAAGGGAAGAGACAGATCTGAGGGTGGGACACAGAACCAACCATGTGGATTTCATGCCAGTCTATGGTTGGGTCTCAGTGCCGGCGTTTGGCCATCCCATCAGCCTCACCCATACTCCATCCTTTGTCCTTGGTCATTCTCCTTGGTTCCCCAGCACCAGAGGGGCAGAAAGCTCTGACACTTGGGTCAGCCACTGACTTCGAGCAAGAGAGGACTTGGGGAAGCCAGGGGCTGCCTGCCTACAGGAGGTTATATATCTATGTGAGCTTGTCCCAGGGCCCAACATCTCTGCCTGGCCAAGTGGCAGAGTTTGGGACACTGTGATGATCCATTCATGGGTCAAAAGTGCCCTTCTGGTCAGGTCCTGCAGACCCTGCCATGCTAGGGTCCTGTCACCATGAAGATGGGCTGAGCTGCACAGCCAGGAACCCCTTTGAGCTCAGTGCTGCTGGTTTCCCACTGACTCACTCAGCTCACCCCAATGCCCACCCCAATCATTGACTCAAGCCCCACTCAAGCCCAGCTGCTTCATCTACACCACAGCTGGAAGAGTCAAATGGAAGGGGCCGGAGGCCAAGTTTTCATTGGACTGTTCCCACAGTTAGCAACAGTTAGCAAGCCATCAGCTTCGAGTGCCAGGATGTGGAGCTTAGGATTCTTGACATGCCTCCCTCAAAGCCAGGAGAGCTCTGGGTCCCAGGAAATACACAACTGTCAGCTGAGCAATGATGTGTCTGCAAGCAGAGATGGGCTGTTGGCCTTCCACGGCCGTGCTGCTCATTCCAGGAGGGACCCACGTGCCCGCAACCATGGCCTGAAACCCCAGAAGCTCCTTGGGATGCCCAGCTGTCCTGCAGGTGACCCAGAAGAGATACAGGAAGGGAACCTGCTCTGGACAAGGCATCCACCTCCCTTATGGCCTACAGTGATCAGACAGAATTAGACCCTCTTACGACACTGTCAGGGAAACTGAGGTCAGTGAGAAGGGAATGAGGCTGCTGCTTTTCACGGCCCAGCAGCTCTTTGGGCCCCCAGACTTGAGCTTAAACGCAGGCACAGATAGCTACTAGCTCTGTGACCTCAAGCCTGTTCCTCAATCTCTCTGTGCCTCCAGCTCATCTGTGAACAATGGCAAAGCTCCCGCACCAGTCAGGGTGCTGGGAGACTACATAACAGGGTTTCACCCTATTCTGTGCCCCTGTACACCCGACTTCTTTTCAGTCTTTGGGACACGGAAACCACATAGCTAATAAGCAGTAATGATGCACTTAGTGTCTGTAAACATCCCAAGGACAGGGCCCGCCATATGGTAAGGGCCTGGGACATGGTTCCTCTTATCATTGCTCAGTGTCCAAGTCCTAATCCACAGAAAGCAATAACCCTCTTTGGCTTCCTGATTCAACTCCGCTTAGCCCTGGGGATCTCTGGAAAACAAATACACATCTTGGTTGGAACCCGGGGACAGCAGGGATAAGCTGGAGAGCCAGCAAAACACAAAGTGCCTGAGGTTTGAATAATGTTCATTGGCCTGTGTCTGGCACTTCCCAGTGTCAGTGTCTAACCAGCCTTATTTCCCAGGTTCAGTGAGAGAAATTAGTCATCTGAGAGGTACAACAAATCTTGACTTCTAGATCCTGGGTTTGCACCCCCAGCTGGTGTCACCACACCCCTAGCAAGGGAGCCTCTTGGGATTCTGCACACAACGCAAGGCTCCAAACATGCCCGCATATCTGAGAACCATGTTCAGGACCAGTAGCTCTTTAGGAATAATTCTCCTTTTGTGGGTAGATTAAACTGTGGGGAAATTTTAACCAAATGGATAAAAAGAGAGGGGCTTAGGAGCGCCTGGCTGGCTCAGTCAGTTAAGCATCTGCCTTTGGCTCAGGTCATGATCCCAGGATCCTAGGATTGAGCCCCACATTGGGATCCCTGCTCCGCAGAAAGCCTGCTTCTCCCTCCCCCACTCCCTCTGCTTGTGTTCCCTCTCTTGCTGTCTCTCTCTCTGTCAAATAAAATCTTAAAAAAAAAAAAGATTTTATTTGAGAGAGAGAGAATGCACAAGCAGGGGAGAGGGGCAGAGGGAGAAGCAAACTCCCTTCTGAGCAGGGAGCCCAACGCAGAGCTTGATCCCAGGACCCCAGGTCATGACTTGAGCTGAAGACAGTTACTTAACTGACTGAACCATCTAGGTGGCCCATAAATTAAAAAAAAAAAAAAAAAGAGGGACATAACAGTACATTATTATCCTGTTTTGAACCCAAAGCACACTGCTCTTGCAGGAAAACCTGAAAGCAATTCATTCCAATTTTAGTATATGTGCTGCCGAAGCGAGAACCCTGAAAGCAATTCAGAGAAGTTCTAGAAAGATCTGGAGGAAAGAAAGACACACCCATTGAGAAAACATAAAATGGCCCTGAGGAATTAATTTCAAACTTGTCAGCAGACCAAGCTTGGTCATAGAAGCCAGGCAGGGAAGGGACCAGCAGGAAGGAAAGGCAGCTATGTCAGAGGCATCAGGACCGTGAACAGCCTTTGGCTTCCAGCCACAGTCAGACTGACCTGGACATAAAGGAAGTGGGCACTGAGGGGCAAGACTGCAAGAGCAGGTAGCTGTTCCCAGGAGCTTGATGAGAAAGGAGAAGAAAGGTGGGTGGGTAGCTTTCTGGGAGCTAGAAGCCAACTCAGCGTGTTTATGGGGCAGCTGCGTTGGGATCTGTGGGGCATCCCAATGGGGTAGAGGCCAGTGGTACAGGTGGTGAAGGAATTCAGCCAAGGCAGAACAAAGGAGATAGAAGTTTATTGAATACACTGCAAGAGAGAAGCAGGCAGGATGGCAAAGGAGAGGCTGTGCCACAAGGTGGTGGTGGGGGTATGCTGTAGTTATAGGGTGGAGTGATGAGGCATGGGAACATTTTGGTCCCTGAGTCTGGTTTTAAGTAGCCCATTGGTCCGTCAAGGCCTATGGGTCACTTTATGAGCCTGTTGTCTTCAACCTGGGGCTCACCATGGGACCATTTGCCTTACTCAGTTTCCCATTGCTCAAGCCCATTGCCCAAGCCCATTGCCCAAAAGCAGCCTCCTACAGGATTCTGGCTGAGGAGGGTCACATTTGCAGAGGTGGGACACAGGGGGCTACAGGTCAAGCTGCCCGAGGGGATAGGCCAGGAAGGTGCTCTCGATTTTCTTGGGGTCTTTTGTGGGCAGGGCTGGTAGTGGGAGAGGGACTGGAGGACTGGGGCCAACCCCCCCAGGCTGGGCTGTGTATGTGTTTGGAGATGATCCCATTGTCTGTCTCCAAGGCTCCCACCCCAGCCTTTCAACCTCTGGCCCCAGGACACAGGAGGGACAAGCCATGTCTGCTCTGAGCAGGAACCCACTGGGAGGTGGGAGTGTAACAGGAGAAGCTGGAAAGCCAGGATCTGGTCACGGTGTTGGATTTACTAGCAAGGTGACTGTATTAGTTTCCTGAGGGTGTCATGGGTTCTCTCACAGTTCTGGAGGCTGAAGTCCCAAATCCAGGTGTTAACAGGGGTAGTTCTTTCTGGATTCTTGGAGGGAGAATCTGTTTCCTGCCTCTCTCCTGGCTTATGGAGGCCAGCAGTCTTCAGCTCACAGATGCATCACACCAGTCGCAGCCTTCATGTGCATATGGCATTCCTCCTGCCTGTCTCAGTGTCTTCTTTTCTGTCTCTTACAAGAACATTTGTCGTTGGTTTGGGGGCACACCCTCATCTGTGAGGAGCTCACTTTGGGATCCTTGCCTCAATGATTCCTGCAATGACCTTTATGCCGAATAATATCAAATTACGAGGTTCCAGGTGGACATACTTTGAGCGGGGAGCACAAATCACCTATTACAGGGACGACGGAAGAGCCACTTCCTCTTTCAAAAGGCTGGTAGTATTTGAACATGGGAATGCTCTTGCAAGGAGAATCCCAGAGAATGATGACCAGAAGCCTGCTCTGGGGACCACATGGTCCAGCTGGGACACACATGTGGCTTTAGTACTAAGAACCTTGAGAGCAGAGGCCACATACCACTGAGGCCAAAGACCACAGCATGTGCCTCCTGGCAGTGCATGCCAATCTGTCCAGCACCCAGGCTTGTTTTCCCATTGGGCTTTACTCCACTGGGGCTTAGGAAATCCTCAGTGTCCTGAGGCCTTCCTGCCCCTGCCGCATTTTGGGGTCAGCCTTGACCAACCTCACAGGTGCTACAGTTTCTCACCCACCTGCGTGGCCCAGGAGGCTCGAGCCCTGACCCTGAGCTGGGACCTTAGAACTCTGGGGGGGGGGGTGTCTCCAGGCTCAGGAGCTGAGGGGGTAGGTAAAGATTGCCTGGGGGCTTTGGGCCCCTAAAGTTCACCGTTGTCTGGAGACCCTCACAGCGAGATGATCAAGCATGGGGGCCTCAACTTGGGATGACCCATACATGCCATATCTGGATGGTGGCTATGGTTAGGTCACCCACTGGAGCCACGGAGTGACTCTGAATTAGAAGAGATTGGCATCAACTGTAAGGGAAGAGGAGGCCACAATTACGTGTTTGTCTGTGAGGTTCACTAATGAGGCCTAGATGAGGGGGTAACAACCCCTTCCCTCTGGGTGGTCACCCTGGACCCCCACAGAGCAGACTTGGATTCCAAGCTTAGTTCCACATTCCAGGGTACCAAGGGCCAAAGGACAGAGGCCATAGTTAGCTGAGATTGCGTAACAAAATCCCACAGGAGGGAGGGGCTTCTCCTGAGGCCTCTCTTCCTGGCTTGCAGACGAGCGCCTTCTTACTGTGTCCTCATATGGCCTTTCCTCTGCGTGCATGTGTGTAGGAAGAGAGAGATCCATCTCTTGGTGTGTGCTCCTTTCTTATAAGGACCCCAGTGCTATCAGATGAGGATCTCCATTTAACTTTAATTACCTCCCTATACGCTTCTGTCTCTGAATATAGTCAGAGGTTAGGGCTTCAACATATGAATTGCAGGGGAACACAATTCCATTCATAACAGTCATGACATAGCGGAAAATTCTAGGTCAGCCGTGGGAGGGTCTGGAGGGTGTGGGTAACACCAGCTGGGCGGAAGAGGGATTTGCCTCTTGCTGGAACCCCGGTATGGGCTCAGCAGGGAACAGGTTTGGCACGAAGGGACCTATGGGGTGGAGGTTGAAGCTCAGAGGCCCGAGACCAGCCTGCCCGGAGGGGTTAGGACTCCCTAAGTCATCGTCCTGGACCAGGAGCCCTGGGAGTTGTTCCCCGGCCATCACCAGGGGAAAGGGCCCCAGCTGGGTAGTGCAGCCCAGGAGTGTTTACCTAATGGAGAACACAAAGGTCACGGATACCTTAGCTTGGTCCAAATAACTTCTGGTGGCCACTCCCCAACATTGTCAATACTGTTTTCAGAAAAGTAGAAGAAACAGCAACTACTCCTCTCTTTTTCTCTCCTTCTGACCCGTGTCCCCATGAAGCTGGGAGGGAGCGGGGGGTGGGGCTCACTGGGGCACCGGTCAGACACAGATCAGAGCTGAGACAGCAAATTCTGAGGGGAAAGGGGGGGCCTGTCAACACCAGCCCATCATGTAATTTAAATTATAGCTGTATTAAGTGAGCACCTGCTTCTCTCTGGGTGGATCTGGATTTCCCCTGCTGGCCCCGGGAGGCTATGCCACAGGCTTGGGAGGTCCACATGTCCGTGGTCACTCAAGCCCTTCACCCCTGGGGAGTTTCTGGGTCTGGGCTGGCCACCATCCTGGCATCCTCCACTTCTGTGGCCACTCAGTCGGCAGCTAGCTGGGACCTGAACTTGTTTAGACCCCATTTCCAAGGCCCCCTCTTTGTCCAGAATCCCATTGGAACTTACGCAACCCTAGCTGCCAAGCTCGGGTTTCAACACAGTGACTGAAAATCCTAAGGAAGAGTTTCTGCTCAGGCGTGGACCAGTCTCCCCCCACCCCCCTGCCACAGGAGGGTGTGGAAAAGGAGCCAGTGCAAGGACTGAGCCCTCACTGTTCTAGCTAACTCGTCTGAGAAGCCCCGAGAAGGCCTTTCCCAGGACGCATGGCCCCATGATGTCCAGTCGGTTGCCCAGCCCAGGGCGCTCAAAGCATCTTGCTGGGGAGTGCACAGATTAGCAGCCTCGGTTCCCTCAAAGCAGCTGGTTTCCTACCCAATCTGGATCCGTCGGAGAGGGGCAATAGGGCCTTGTCTTCCCGGAAACCATTCACACCGGTGCCTGTTTGTCCTGGTCCTCGCTGGCTTTTCTGTGATGCAAGTTTTGGTGTGACAGACACAGGAACCTTTCTGGCAGCGCCCCCCCACCCTCCTCCAGCCGAGTTCCGACACCCCCTCCCCCAGGCCTGACAGTTCCTCCTCCTCCAGGCGAGACCCTCAGCCCCTAGGCTGCTGGCTGATCCATGGCAGCTGCTCCAGGAGGCCATTTGGACTCTTCAGGAACCAGTCTGTTTGTCACCCCTCCCTTTTCCTGTTGATCTTTCCAGGCCTATTTGCGACAGCCTATCCTTAGTCCACGGAAAGGTTTCCTTTTAAGGCAATTGAGGCATTCTTTTCGGGCGGGCAGGTTTACAAGGTTTTCTGAGATTTCTACACAAAATCTTGCCCTCCTTTTATCTGCCCAGGGTATGTGCATGTGGGACACCTGGAGGCCTCAGCTCGCGTGCCCACATGAGCACTGCTAGGTCTAGGCCAAAACTGGTGGTCAAGGTCTAGCCCTGTCCGGTCCTGCAGAAACGGGGCGAGCTGGGGGGGCCAGTTGAACATAGATACCCTAGCCTCTGCTCATTGACAAGTCCTGGGACACTGGAGCGGCTGGGGGGGGGGGGGGCGCGACTTTGTGTGCCTCAGTTTCCCCATTTATCAAGTAAAGGGATTGGACTAAGAGGCCTCTGAGGGCCCTTTGGGGTGGATCTCAGATTTGGGATCACTGGCCTGAGCTCAGCTGGCCATGGTGCCTGCTCTTAGGCATTTGGGTGCAGTCAACTTTTGCCTGAAATATCAAATCCTAGTAAGAGAGATACAGTAGGGCATTAACATTTATTATTATTATATATGGTTTTCAAATAGGACCAGGACTACAGGGATAGAGAGAGCTAACGCTAACTGGAGCCTTTTAGGGTCAAATACTCTGGGGAGGAAGGGCCAGTGGCAGGCTGCTCCTCATTGGCAGATGTTGGAGCAGACAGATGGCATGGTATATGTGAAGATTTTCCAGTGCAGGCAAGACCCAAGGTTAATACTTAAACCTGTGGGAGGGGGCACTGTGGGAGAATGCTCTGGGGGAGGGTGCTGTGGGGGGTTCACTGTGGGAGGGGGTGCTGGGAGACAATGCCTTCAGGGACACACTGTGGGGGCCACAGTGGGGGGCTGTGGGAGGGGTGTTGGAGGAGGTCCTGTGGGAGGAAAAATGCTGGGGGTGCTGTGGGAAAGGGCTCCGAGGCCTTTGGAAATTCTGAGGGTGGAGGCTCATCCCTAGGGCATCGTGTCGTACTCCTGGTGTGACCTCCTCCCGGTCGCCACAGGCTGGTAAAAGGTTGCTGCCATCGAGCCCCGTCTCTCCCCAGGACAGCCCCACACTCGGCTCAGTGAAATCACCTTGGTGATGCCCTACAGACAGTGGTGATGGGAGGCCAGTCAGAGGGAGAATCAGTCCAGTCTACTGTCCCGGCCCCTGGGAGCTGACCAGGGAGTCACCAGGAGACCTTCATCCCCCAAGGATGAGGATGACCCCCACTGGCCATTTGCTATCTACCAGGAGAGCTACAGTCCCAGCTCCTCCCAAGCAGCACCCAGGATCCACCCTGGGCACAACTTCCCTGTCAGCCAGACAAGCTTTTTTCTGAGTATAAGGCTGGTGGCAGCTAAGGGTGACCCATGTTCCCCAAGCCTCAGTGCCAGTAGAAACCATGGAGACCAATGGGCCAGTGCAGGGGTATGGCTGTGTGTGGCTGGAGCCCCTCCTGGCCCTGGGTTTGACATGGCCAGTATCCTTATTGCCCTAAACCAGAGGGCTCCGGGGTCATCCCCCACACTGCCCACCGTGCCTGCCTGTGGTGTGTCGACCTCACGGGACCTGGCTTCTTCATGCCCGTGTGTACTGCCCTCCGAGGCGGCCTCCGGGGCACCCGGGCCCTCTTTGTCCCCTGCTGCCCACCCCTGGACCCTCCCAGGGGCTCCAACACGGTTTTTCTTCTGAATGGAGCAACTGCCACTGATACAAGTCGTCTCAGGTAACTTTAATGAAAGTGTCGGCAGTCCTTTGCCTCGTGGTGGTATAGGGAGGGCTGAGCCCAAAGCAGAAATGCAGCTGCTGAGACCAGCCGAACTCACAGCTCCAGACTCGGGGGGCCAGGGTGGGACAGCATCACTTCTCATGGCAGAGTCCAGCAGCCGAGCCTTGCCGAAGGTCATGTCTGGGCTCTAGGCCCCGAGGCGCCCTATGCTGGCGTTACCAACCCACAGCCCGTATGTATGATGGGACGACATGGGCGGCGGGGGCCCCAAAGTGACCGCCGCCACTGTGGCCCGGCAAAAAGAGCGCTTTTACAGCTACACAAGAAAGAGTGGTCATTCCGTCATTAAACAGCACACATTCTATATAAATAAAAAGTAAAAAGGGGGAGGGTATGGGGGAGGGAACGAAAATTGGCACAGACACGGATATATTGCTTTCCAGTTTCAATGCGACAGATGTAAATCATGACAACAGGGGAACAGAAACGAGGGCTGGGTTTAGATTTTCGAAGCCAAGTGTGTTCCCCTTGAGGGCTGGTGGATTGCTAAGATGGACGGGGATGGGGAGCCAGGCCAGAGGCGGCCTGGAGTTGGAGGCCTGAGAAACCCCGTGCATCGGGCACGGAATGCACAGAAATGTGCAGAGGGCACAGGACTCCACTCCCTGCCCTAAATCCCCCAGGAGAACAGCATTACTTTAAAATGGTGGGTCTGCTCTCCTTGCAAGAATAAAGCACAGAGAAATAAATACATTATGTGGACATAATACCTTCAAGAGACTGTTTTCTGCCACCTCCCTTGCCTCCCCGCTTCAACAGGTCCATAAGCAGAGGAGACGTTTGGGGGCACATGCCCCCCCAACCACGTGCTGCAAGTTCAGGCAGGAACTGCCTTGTCAAGTGAGCCCTCCCATCCCCACCCCTGCCACGCAGGACATGGGAAGGATCATGGGACATTGCCACCAGGTACTGGTGGAATCACGTGACAAGCAAACACCTTTTCCTGAGTCACACCATCACCTCCCTCCTCTGGTTCACTACATCCTCTCTTTTTGCAAGACCAGCTGGGAAACTTGGTTTTTCCTGGTTTCTTTTCTCCTCACCCTAACCCCTTTCTAAAAAAAAAAAAAAAAAAAGGCAACTATTCATAGATTTGTTTCTTCAAAACTTAGTGGCCTCCCTCGTTCTCTTTTCTCTAAGCTCGGTGGTCAGGAGGGAATGTCCTGGCTTCTGTACTGGTATTTGGAGAGCAGGAGAGGTGGGCAGCAGGGGCCAGGGGCGGGGTGTGTGTGTGTGTGTGTGTGTGTGTGTGTGTGTCTCTGTCCTTCTGCCTTATCTGGGATAGAAGCCCAGTGTCCTGAGCCTGGCTGGCAGAAGAGCTCCCCCCTGCTCCTAACCTTCCCCCATTCCTGATGCTCAGGAGTCTAGAATGGGCTCCTGAGAAAAAGAGCCAGAGTGTGGAGGAAGACAAAATGTCGCTGGGACACGGACTGTCTATGGAGTACATTCTAATATCGTATTAGGTATCTGAATCTGTTAGGAAAAAAATTTGAAACTATGTAGAAAACTTAAAAATATTCAAGTATCAAAAGGCTACTCAGATCAAAGTTTAAAACAAGCTGTCAGCAAGCTGTTGCTGCCAAGAGGAAACTTTACAAAAGTTAGTACTGAGTTTGTTCAGCAGAGAGCGAGAGAATGAAGTGATCTGTGTGGTGAGGGGGACGATCAGGGGAAGGGAGGGTATGGGCAGAGGGGGTGACGGCTGGAGGAAGCCAGAGAGACTGAGGCCTTTTGAAGCTGAAGAGGAGAGCCTGTGCCCAGCAGGCAGTGGACAGGGTCACTATCCCTGGAGAAGCAGCCATAAAGTGCACAGCCTGGACCTCCCTCCCCCTGATGTCGGTCCTGGACAGACAGACAGACAGACAGACGTTACATGGCTCCACGGGGAGCTGCCTTCCAAGGGGACATGAATAGCAAAAACAAAGCAACAGAACAGAATAGGAAGACCCATATCTGGACAGAGCTCCTTCTAGAAAGAAAGAGAAGGAAGGAAGCAAAAGGGGTCAAACGCTACACAGTGTTGACTTAGCTTTTCAAATCCTGTTAAACAAACAGAGTCGAATTTCTAAGTCAGGGAAACTGAAAAGCCCCCACCCACGCAGGGACAGGGCTGCGGCCCCCACGGTATGAAGCAGCATCAGTGTTTATTCAAGACACCATAGTGAGGGAATCTGGTCATGTTCCCTTCTCCCTGGAGAGGGTGCATCTTGACAAGCGATCCAGTAGAAATCTTTTAAACTCTGGTAAGTTAAGTTCGTAGAAACCACTCCCCTCGCCTGGTCCCACGGCCAGGCCTGCGCGCCGAGGCATGCTGGCGTGGGGCGCCCTCTGGTGGCAGCATGGAAAACCGCAATCTGAGGCCCGGCGGGAGCTCACAGACCCAAAGGGCCCAGAGGCCCATAACTGCCCAGGCCACTTAGCCTTTTGCCTTGGGTAGCTGTCTCTAGGCAGGTGGTCCAGCCCTTGGGGGCAAGGCAGCCCAATTACTCCTCAAGAAGATCCGGTTCCTGCTCTGTGGATAGCCCGATTTGCCAGGAGGTTTCCAGGCCGTTCTGCCGGCCTCTAGGAGATGGAACCGGGCCTTTAGACTTCAGTGGAGAACAGGATGCTCTGTCTCTTGCTGTCTGGGGCAGGGATGGCCTCCAGCTGCAGGAAGTACAGCAACACCTGGACCTGCCAGGGCACAGCAGGGAGGAGGAGAGAGGCAAGTGGCTCAGAGGGATGCTCATAGCTGCAGAGTGTGCTGGTGACAATGAGCCCCTCCTGGCAAGAGATCTGAGCGCCCCTGAAGGAATACCAGGATAGCCCTGAGAAGCCCCAGGAAGGAACAGTAGGAAGGGCAGTGGCCTGAGTCCTCCCATCGCCCCCCACCCCTCAGCCACATGGCCTCAGTCCCTCTCTCTGCACCTCGGCCCCCTTCCCTGTACAGCTCGGTGGGAACGACTGGCAGGACCCCGCATGGGCCAGGCAGAGGCCACCTCTGTGAGGTGAGGCAGTGTGAGCTGGAGTCTGTCTCCTCGTACCTGGGACATGACTTCCAGGGACCAGCTGTCAGTCATGGATATGGGCTGGCTGGGGTTGGCAGGGAGCTTGCTCTCCTTCTCTGATGGCCGGAGCAGCGTGGGGCCGAAGACTGTGGCAAGGTTGTGCAGGGACATCTTGTTCACTGTTTCCTTTTCTGCCACCCTGCAGAGGGCCAAAGCAGAGGGTGCTACTGTGACACAGCTTTCAGGGTGGGGGTGAGACAGAGGGGCCAGACCACCCCGCCGAACTCAGGAAACATGACAGTGGGCCCCATCCTTCTGCCTTGGGCTGACTCTACAACACAGACACCCCACCCCCAGTCGTGCCGAAAGCAGACCCCACCCCGCTTCTTTTGGGTTGGAGGGGCCGAGGACGAAGAGCACCTGAGGCTGGCAGGTAGCTGGGCCAGCTGTGGGCCGTGACCTGCTGGGGAGAGAAAGCCCAGCCACTGGCTGTAACTGAAGCATCTCTCTCTTCCCTTAAGACTGGGGAGTGGGGGCAGGGTTGGGGGATGAGTGGCAAGGTCTCTAGGAGCCATGGAGTGCGACAGGAGCCATTGGCCACAAGAGAGCCTGCCCTGCAGCCTGGGGGTCCTGGAACCCTGGGCCCGAGGAAGAGTTGGGGTTACCTTTTCAGGTGGTCCAGAAGGAAGAGGAAGGTCAGCAGGTTGGCCTCTGGGAGTGACAGCAGCAAGTTAAGCATGCAGCTCTCCTTTGCAACAGGGTCTGACAGAGCTGTGGGGGGGTTGGGAGGGATGTTATTCTCAGGGTCACAGTCAAGCTGGAGGCCCCTCCTGGGGTCCGAGTCAGAGGGCACAGCACAGTCCAGGCCCATCATCATCCTGACCCACACAGCATTGGCCCCCAGTGAGGACCTCAGGATGAGTGCCTTTTCTGTATCCCAGAGGGCTGACAGGCACCCCAGGGACCAGTGGCTGCCCTCCTGGCTGGCTTGGCCATTCCCACCTTCTGCTTGGAAAAAGCCCAAGGCACGAGAAGCTGAGCATGGAATGAAACATAAAGGAAGAGGGGCAGGAGTTTTGGGGGGGCCCTGGCAGCTCCCTCATCACCCTGTGTACCCTGGGCCCCAGTGCCCCCACTTTGGATACCACCCTCTGGGTTGACTTAGGGTCAGGCTGGGCTTGAAGCCCCACTTGATGGGACTAGGACCTGGGGTAAGAGGAGCAGGGCAGGCACTCCGGTGAGGAGGAAGGAGCCTCTAGGACCCCATATCCCAGTGTGTCCACAGTGGTAGTGGCTGCTTCACCCTCTGGGGCCACTTGGAGGGATGGGGACAATGGGAGGCCCTGTAAGGATGGGCAGAGGCCTTCCGGGACCAGCTGGGTACTCAGTCCTCCCTGCCACCCACGAAGTTTGGACTGAAACACGGAGCGGGTGGAAAGAGGGAACCTCCCATGCTCACCGATGCCCTCAGCAAAGTTGGGGTAGAATTCATCGGTGAAGAGGGGTTCCGGCAGCTCACGGAAGTACAGCTTCAGCGTTCCGGCAATGGCGTTCACGTCCATCTCGCTCATCATCACCGACACGTCCTTGTTATCTGGAAGGAGTGCGGACATGAAGCACGACCTACTCAGGGATCCCAAACAGGGCTCTGCTCTCCTTGCCTCGGCCTAGCACAGCCCACAGCAGGCTGGTTTTTGGAGTTCCTCCTTTCAGCAGCTCATCTTCTTCCAAGCACGCCAGTGATTCTGACATGGGAGGCGTCCTCCCCACCCCTCCCTTGCTGGGCAAGGGGTGGCCTGGCAGCTGAGCCACCATGAGGGGCTGTGAGGCTGGCGGAGGCCAGACACTGTGCCTGGGCAGGGATTGGGGGGGCTCTGCTCTGTAGTGACCACCTGGCTACAGGCATCTTCTGATAACATTAAGATACCGGGATTATTTGTTCCATTCCAGAGTTTCAAACCAGTGCCTTCCCTCTGGGCCCACGGTGTCACAAGCCAGGGAGGGGAGAGGATGCAGGCACCAAGTCCTGACTCTGCCCCCTTCTACTGTGAGAAGCCTCTGGGGTCTCAGCATCCTCATCTGGGGACTGAGGCAGTTCCACTAACATCTAATAGACCACACTGACTCCTGGGCTTTGGTTAGCACCTCTCTTCCAGCTGGTGGAAGCAGGCCAAACCCCAGCGCGAGGTGGGGCGGCCCCACAGAAGCCCCTGGTCCCACTCCATGGGACCCATCACGCATGTTCAGACAGGAGAATGGGCTTCTGCAGAACCGCCTCCTACCGCTCCCTCTTCATTTGAAAACTAAAACAGTGAAGGAAAGGTATGGAGCCAGCACGAGCCGAGCCATGGAAGGCACACGGTCACCACACCCACACCCCTAGCCCGCGCTGCCCAGGCTGACACTCACTGACATCAAAGGCTGCCTTCAGGGCCTGGATGTCCGTGGCCACTCCAGACACGCGGTAGATGCCCACTTCCTCCATGCCCCGGCGCTCGATCTCCTCCACACACTGGCGCACGATGTAGGGCACCTTGGATCTCTCCCTCCTGCAGGGGAGAGGCAGTGCCTTAGTGTCTGGTGGCTCCGGCTCAGGCTGCAGTGAGGCTAGACCCGTCCCGTCTGTACATCTGGACACCCGGACATGGGGGTGATGGAGGCCCCCAGGAATGGGCTCACACGGACCTGTCCGCATGCTTTCCCTCTGCTGTGAGAGCTCATGATTACCATCACTTACATCTTATCAAGGCTTTGTTCTTCCTTTTTAAAGGTTTTATTTATTTGAAACAGAGAGAACATGAGCAGGGGAGGGGCAGAGGGAAGGGACAAGGAGACTCCCAGCTGAGTGGGGAGCCCGCCGTGGGGCTCGATCCCAGGACCCTGAGAACGTGACCTGAGCCAAAGTCAGACCCCTCACTGAGCCACCCAGGCGCCGCCATTATTAGGACCTTTCTAAGGTAGCTGGATGCCTGTGAATTATACAGGATTTAGGAGAAGGTCAGGAGGCTTTTCTAAGTGGTATCAGCCATAGGAAGTCAGTTACAAAGATCCAGGTGTTGGGCGAACAGGTGGCCGCACAGGGTGCTGGACCCAGTCTCGGCCCTGCTACCCACTTCCTGTGTGAGGGGTATCCTGACCCCTCCAAGCCTCAGCAAGAGGTGAGAGAGGTGAGCCCTGCACACAGCAGCATTCCACCACCATCTGCTGGATGAATGACTCCACAGGGCCGTCTCCAATCAGCACCCAGAATCCAGGGATTCTAAACACTATTCGCTCACGTCTTAACAATGTCCAATGCTGGTACCTCCACACGGGACCCTGGAGTAGGAATACTTCAGAAACGGGAGACATGCTGTTTGGAGCATCTGCTCTGGCCTAGCTGAGCACCTGGATTCAGGAGCCCAGCAAAGCTCCCTCCCCAGCCACCCCACCGGCAGCACTTATTTGAATAATCGCTGACACAGTCCTCTCTGCTCAGGGCCCAGACCCTGGGGACAGCTGGGGTACAGCTGGGGGTGGGGAGTGGTATCTGGACACAATTAGGTGTCCGGGGGACATCGGACGCAGGCCCCGGCCTGGACGACCAGTGAGGTCAGGGGCCCGGCCAGATTCCAAATGGAGGAAGTGAATGGACCCTGGCAGGGAGAGACCTGTGTCCCTGAGAACTGCTCTCAAACATAGACTTCTCCAGGCAGCTGACCTGACCAAGGGGTTCAGGTGGCCATCATTCTACAGGAACCCCGCTCAGGACAGATTCTGAGCGAGGGAAGAAAACCCTGACCTTGCACAGCTCCAGTAGTGTGGGAGCCCGCCTGCATAGGAAGGTGGCGAGGATATTCCTAAGCTGGCAGGGCCACGTTTCACTGTAAACATGGAGGCAACCAAGCACACAGAGTGCTCTGGGGGCCTGGGAGGCGGCCTTGTGCACAGAGAATCGTGTACAGAGAGGGGCGACCCTCACCTGTTCTTTCCTTCAGAAACACCTGGCGAGGAGGAGTGCCCACTGTGCACAGGGATGAGAGACATATGAACTCTAGCCCCCCTCCACTCACTTGGTGACCACGGCAATCTTGACTCCGAAGACGCCCGTCTGCTTTCGGGAAGGCATTCTCTTCAAGCTGAACTCCCTGCTGGTGAACTTGACAGAGAGTTTCACTTCAATCTGCAGGGGAAGGCAGGGGCACGGCCCTCTCACCTTTCTGGGACTCACAGTCTGAGTTCCCAGAGGCGCAGGGGGCTTGGCAAATCAGTCCCCCTCCCCGAGCAAGTGGGCTAAGATCTCAGCGTAGGGGGCGGACAGCAAGAACCGGGACCCATCAGGATGATTCAAGGGTTGCTTCTTGCAGGACACTGCCCCCAAACCCTAACGCCCATTGCTTTTCTTTCTTAATAGTTAACAAAACAACAGGAAAAGTACAGACAATGACATAACAAAAAGCCATGAATTACCAAATGTTAACATTTTGTCACATATGCCCAGACCTTTTCTGGTATATAATAGTTTTGTTTCTTTCTTTCTTTTTTTTTTTTAAGGTCTAAATCCTTTTGGGACCCTGAAAACTAATCAGGGTCGCAGTTTCTACAGGCAGACACCAGGGTCAAGGTCCTACCTATCCTGTTCAAGGAGGACGCTGGGGACTGCTCTCCAGCCACCAATGGACTCTTTCCTGCCCGTAGTGACCCTGCTTTGCAGTGCCTTTCCCTCCTCTAGCCATGCCCCACCTCAGACACTAGCTCAGGCTTAGCCTCCCGACTGTTTTGGAAGGAATCGGCGCCACCCTCATCTTGTGGGAAAAGTAGGCGCCAACATACCCCATTCATGGCGATGACCGTCCGCTGCCAGTCTCTGTCCTGCAGGGCCTGGGGGTCCAGCTGAAAGCAAGCAGTTAGGATTATCAGGTACCCTGAGATCTGCACAGACCCTGCCAGGCAGCAGCCTAAGCCTGTGCTTTCTTCATACCTAAGTCAGAATTAGAGCTGGACCTCTGTTGGTACCTCTGTCTGGAGGCCAAGAGGGGTCCCGAAAGAGAACTTCCTAGAAAACCCTTGGAAACTGAGAGCCCTCCTGCTCCCAGACCTGTGCTTCACGGGTCCCAGGCTCATGGCTCAGGGCCCTGTTCCTCCCTCTATCCCTTCCCATGGGGAGTTCAAGTCCATGCTGGCGGTCAACTTACTCCCCTTCACCAACCATCACAGGTGCCACATGCAGCTCAGGGAGGCTGAGCATTTGGCTTAGATATTTTGGGAAACCCAAGTTCAACAGGAACTAACAGAAGGCATGCCAATGAGGAGTGTGGGACAGTTTTCCCCCTGAGTGTGCTAGGTGGTAGGAGCCCATGCAGGAGGGGTCTCCAGTCCAGGCCAGTCCTATGGTTCAGAGTCTGGACCAGAAGGACCCAGAGCCCAGCTCCAAATCACATAGCCAGTGATGGGCGCTGGGGGGCCCTCTGCACCCCCTCCGACTTCTACCCCACACAGCACTGTCTGAGTACCGGCCTGTAGGACCATGTTGCTGAATCTCACCCCACAGCCTATGCTGCTATGAGACCCCGACCTTCAAGGTCTGGCCAAGGGCCCCCCATCTAGGAGGACTCCATCTCCCCTGTTTTGGTAAGCACACATTCCACACCACTGGGCTGGGCTGGACAAATGAACACCTGCGAAGATTTTATTTCAAAAACAGTTCCCCGGGTTCTACTCCCAGAGTTGCACCAGCAGCGGGGGCAGAGGGGAGAAATCTGGGATTCATCTAACTAGAAACCTCCCCAAGGGATTCTGATATAAAGCCAGATTAGGGAGTCACTGTCCAACACCGTATAACCTGGGGCTCCTCCTGCAGGGCCTTGTGATTTCATCACTCGCTTCGTGTCTGCGACTAGACACACCACTGGAGAGTGGGGTCTGTGCCTCGCAATTGCTGCACACACCAACTTGTTCGTGTGCGTACACACACACACACACACACACACACACACAAGGACAGTACTGAGCACAGCACCAGGTATAGAGGGGTGCTCAGAACAAGCATACTGTATCTACCCACTGCAAGAGACCCAAGGGGTGAGAGCCACATGGGCCTTGTGCAGGACAGGAAAGACGGTCCAGCAGCAGCTACCTCTCAGGTGTTTGCAACCTGAGCCTCTCTCCCTACACTGCTTGGCACGGAGGCTCAGCACAGGCACTCCTGGCAGGGGCAGGGAGGCATCACCTCCCCTTCAAGGGCCTACTGGTTAACATCCCCAAAGATCTGAAATGCACAGACAGAATGACACAGAAAAAACAAAGGGTGGCAGAGTGTCTCCCTCCTGCAGCTGTAGGGTCACAGGTTCTCATTCCTTAGGGGCCAGACTTCTGGGCCATGGGGACCCCAACTCTGAGGGGCAGGGCCTGTGGGCAGGGACCAGGCAGTCACAAACCACTCAGAAAAGGAAATCCCAACTTTCCCGTGAGAGTGAATCCCAGACATCCAGCTGGGGGAACAGCCTCCTCCAGGGGTGGCATGAGAGGGATGATGCTGGGGCCCCACGCGGTCAGGGGTGGCATGAGAGGGATGATGCTGGGGTCCCATGCTCTCAACCGGACCAGGTGTGGTGAGACGAGGTAAAGGTGGTGTGCACCGCCAGCCTCTCACCCCCAACTCCTGTGCTCTAGCTGTCCAGGAAGGAAGGGGACAGACACCGTCCCTTCTGCTCCTAAGCAGAGGGAGAGCTTCACATCACCACTGGGAGTTTTCTTTAAAGGGAGACACAAAAGCAGCTTCAGCAGGAGACACTCCCTCCCTTCCTTGTCCCTCCTGGGAACGGTAATCCCTGGGCCCCTCTCCCAATGCAGCAGGCAAGCAGAGCAACGGAGCACCACATCCAGGCAGCAGGGACCCTACCCCGACATGGCCTCCCCTGGGAAACCATGGCACACCCCTCTGCCCACCTTGCCCTTGCACACGAGGTTTCGGATGTAGGTCCACAGGGTGGTGCCCCGAGCACACAAGTGCTTTTCGGCAGAGGCCAGCCGGCTCCGGCCCGCCTGGCTAGGGTGGAAGTACCGTAGGACGCCCTGTATGGCGGCGGGAGCAGACAGCATCTCTCGCATCCTTGGCCCTGCTGTTCTGAGACCGATGTGGCTAGACAGGACCGTGTTTGGACAGGAGTGTGACAAGCTCCCGGCCTCTACTGCCTTTTGACCCAGCTTGTCAGGAAGCCCCACCCCTGCAGCCTGGCTGGCCAAGGTCAAAGTTTCCGATCACCCCTGGATTCTCCTTTTTTGTGTGTGTTTGGAAAATACAGCCCTATCCCCCACCAGCAGCCTATTGGTTACGGGAACTCCGAGTCAGTTTTCTTTAAAGCCCAGAAAAGCCAAGCTTCCTTCTCAAGTGGCTGGTTTCCTGTGGGTGCCTTTGGAAACACTGAGTAACATGTGTCTGTCTGGCTAGCCTGCCTGCCTCATGGCTGGAAGTGCTCTAGGGATACCCTCCTCCCATGAGCCTCTACCACGCCAGTCAGGGACACCAATCATAGTATGCAGTCTTGCCTGGATTCAGAGCAGACATCCCACGGCCCCCCCGCGCCCCCCTCCCCCCTGGCATAGCCAGCCCCGTGGAGGGTGATCACTGCCATCGTCCACCGCCCACGCCAAGGTCCAGCCCCATCGCCACCTGGCCCCAGAGGCTGTGGCATGAGCTGGCCTCCAGAGTGCAGACCTGGCCCACGGAGCTGCCAGGCGGCTCCTCACCCAGCCCCCAGGACTCGCAGCAGCTCCAGTGGAAAAGACCGGCCCCGGGCTGGCTTGGCTCCAAAGAACAGAGTGTGCCGAGCAGAGCGGAAGCAGCATGAAGAATAACATGATGATGAGGCCCGAGGCTTGGGGCAGTCGGGCCCCAACCGACATTCAAGGCTGGCACGCGCTCTCCTGCGGCTATTTCAAGGACCAGAGAAGTAAACAAGAAGGGACTGGGATTTGGGAAAATAGATGACTGAGCAGAGAGGACCAGGAAATGGTGCTCCAGACGCCCATGGGGGCCCCTAGGGATCTCAAGGTCTAGGCAAGGAATGTGGCTGCTGCTGGGGGATGGGGGACAGGGACTGGGTGGGTGGGTGGGTGGGGCGGTATCTGCTCACCAGTGTTCTCTGGAGGAAGGGCTGGTTTCTAGCTTGTCTCCCCAGGGTTGGGCAAGGTGGGGGGACACTGGTAGGCGGTGGGGCTGGTGGATGGCTGCCCCCGCATGTCTAGGTGGCTCTGCTGAGGACCAGGCACTGCCCTCAGCCCGAGAGGCAGGACTAAAACACCCAAAGGAGGCAATACCCATTCCCTCTGTGTCCACTGTCACCGCCCAGGACAGCCCAAAAGGGCTTCCCACGCATGCACTGTAACCTTACTCCCTCCCTGGAATGGGTCTTCTGAGAGACACCCAGAGAAATCTCTCCAGGAGGGAAATCTGGTTTCCCGTTTCTGCTCTTATTGCTACCATCTGTTCTCCCGAGCTCTAGCGTCCACATCTTTAATTCCTTGCTGCCCTTCTCTGGTCCCCACCAGGCTCCGGCATCACTTAAATGGATAAAGGAACACTGCCTAGGACATCTAAGATGATAACAAGTGTTGAGGAGGCTGTGGAGAAATGGGAGCCCTCAGATACTGCCACTGGGAATATAATATACAGCAGCCACTCTGGAAAAGAAGGGCAGTTCCTCGCAGAGCTAAACTTGGCTGCCCGACACAGCAATTCCACCCCCGGTTTCCACACGGGAAGAATGAAAACATCCGTTCACACCAAGACTTGTGTGCACACATTCACAGCAGCATTAACCGTAATAGCCCTGAGCTGGAAACCCAAGTGTCCATCAACTGGTTGGTGGATAAACAGCATGGTGAATGGATACATAGGATGGACTATAATCTGGCCATAACCAATACTTGTTAGCATGTGGGTGACCCCCACAAACGTGCTCAGTATTAGAAGCCTGTCACAAAGACCACATAATACAGAATGATTCCATTTATGTGAAATACAAAGAATGGGCAAATATGTAGACAAAAAAAGCAGATCAGCCTGGGTCTGCAGGTAAGAACTGTGGGCAATTATAAATGGGAATGATGAAATGGTTTTGGGGGCATGGAAATATTCTAAAATTGGATTGTTGGTGAGAGTTATACAACTCTGTAAATTTACTAAAAATGACTGACTGAATTGTATACTTAAGATGGAGGTACTGTATGTCATGCTAGTTGAAGAAAATAAGATATAGGCTCCCAGAATGGATCACAATAGAGCAAGGAGGGCCCAGGTCACATGGCCACACTTTCTTCACCGGGACAGAGGTATGCTTCTTGAGGGCAAATCTTGGGCAATCTGGACAAGAAGGATTTGCTCACATGTTTTTACATGTTCATAGCTTCTATAGCCTAAAATCTTCCTCGTAAGTTTATTAAACACAATCTTACCCATTTTATGTGTCTGGTACAAGAGACACTTTGGACCTCTCCCAGTTTCAGAGGTGACATGGGTTTCTCCCTTTGCTCATTTATCCACAACAGGGGATGTATCTCATTCATCTCTGAGCAACCCCCAGGCCCCCACAAAGGCACCCAGGAAGGCATCCTCTGCCCAATAGCAGGATGCCGTAGCGTGGTGAGTGTCTGTGTGGATGGACTGTTGTGTGGTCTGGTGATGAAAGACTGAGTCTCTTGGTACCTCTCTAACAGTATCTGCTGTCCCCAACCAGCTAATTGAAAATCACATCTTCCCCAAACCCCATCTCCTGCCTGCCTGACCACAGCTCTTATTTTCACTTTTGTTGATGTCTGCCTCTCGTACGGGCCCCAAGCACAGGGCTTCCGTCTTTTTCATTTGCTGTGGTACCTCCATGTCAAGACACATGTATATGAGATATATGATGTAAACATTTTTTATATACATGGATTACAACACGTGTTGCGCAGACTGAACATTTGGTCCTCTGGCATTGCCGGGAGACAGACACCTGCCCTCTTCTGGGTGAGGGTGCTGAGGCTGCCGAAGGTGGCATCCCCACCACGCCGCAGGGGCTGACTGTCCCTCTGGTGGTGGGGGATTTCATGAAGGACGCAAGTTGCTGAGTCTGGGCGATCACGTCCATCCCTTCACCCTGTGGACATGCTAACTTTAAAAACTGGAAGTTAAAAAAAAAAAAAAATATATATATATATATATACACACACACATATAATTTATATTATAAAATACATAATATTTTATATTTTTTATATTAACCATTATATATTAAACCATTAACCATTATATATTACAACCACTAATGATTATATATTATAAAATATATAATAGATAACAAAATATTATGCACTATAAATATTAAGAGATTAAAAAATATATACACATATATATGTGTGTGTATATATATATATAACATAAAATGAACCATTTTTAAGTTCACAATTCAGTAGCATTAAGCACATCCCCAATGTTGTGTAATCACTACCACCATCTACCGCCAAAACTTCATCATCATCCCAAACACCATCCCCGTGAAGCAGTAACTCCCCCTTTCCACCCCCTCTCAGCCCCTGGGAACCTCTGTTCTATTCTCAGTCCCTAGGAGTTCACTGGTTCCAGGTAGCTCCTGTAAGTCCCAGGAGTCCCAGGTCACTCATCCTTTTCTGTCTGGCTTATTTCACTTAGTACAATCTCCTTGTAGTCCACCCGTGAAGCGTGTATCTTCCTGTTATGGCTGCATTGTATTTCTCCATGTGGATATACCGCGGTTGGTTTACGGACCCACGAGCTGATGGACACTTTCGGTTCCTTCCAGGTTCAGGCTGTCCTGCATGGACAGGAGCTAGTGGCGTCCCCACATTTGCACAGCTGCTGGGGGGGGGGAATGAGGAGAGGAGATGCCTGCGCGCGGGAAGACCTCACAGTAAGGTCCTGGTGAGGGCTGGAGCATGGGTGTCAGGGCACCCTCAGAAGGGGTCACAGCTGGACCTGTCGGTCTATATCCAACCGGGTTTCCACTCACGAGGCAAGCAACTCGGGCCGGCAGAGTTTGGGAACCCACATATAGCCACCCCAAGCACTAGCTTCGAACAAAGCTTCAAACAAAGCAAGGGTCAAACCAGAACCCCGAGGCCCCAATCTCATCCAAGACTCAGAAGAAATGTTAGAAAGAAAAAACAACTCTGATGATCCCCCTGGAATGAGTGGTGAGCCCAGCGAGACACACAAAATA
The DNA here is from genome assembly GCF_922984935.1 of Meles meles. Classification (NCBI taxonomy): domain Eukaryota; kingdom Metazoa; phylum Chordata; class Mammalia; order Carnivora; family Mustelidae; genus Meles; species Meles meles. The sequence continues at coordinate 29,712,145 of NC_060077.1, read as the reverse complement.
CCAGGAGAAATGGGAGAAGGCAAAATTCTCAGGTTTGATATAAGTTAATCACTGAGAAGAAACAGCGTGGAGGGAGTTTAGCAACAGAAAATCGGCCAACGGAGGAGAGAGCAGGGAAAGATGGAAAAAGGACTTCCTAATAACTGCAAGGCTCCAATTTCTCTGGGCTTTGATGCAATCTCATCAGTCCTGTGCTCCTGCTCGGCTCAGAGCATAGGATGTTTGACATTTCCACCTGGGCAAATCCTTCCCCTGAAGCCCCAGATCCAGTAACCCCAACTCAGTGAAGATTTCCCTGTCCTCTGACTCTCCCCAAATAACTGCACCATCCAAGTCACCCAGCCACCGCAGGTCACGGCCTACTCTGGCTCTCAGCACATCTGCAGCTTCCTTCCTTCCTGAGACTCTTCGCTCTGTGAAACATAGGGGCACATGTCTTCTTGTTCTCGGGGTCCCTGGGGCCTGATATGCAGGAGGCCCTTGATCACTAGGGTGGCACAGTGGGCTCTTGGTGTCTGCTGATAGGACGGGGATGGCTTTGCTGGCTCGGACTCAGAGAACACTCTCAGTGGGGCCCTGTGCACCTGTCTGTACGTGACGGCTCAGATTTGCGAGTCTCTGACTCTTTCTTGAATAGCTGGCACCCCCAGGGCTGCGTCCCTGTTCTACACTTCATCCTGCTTTTCTCTCTGGGATGCCCTGATGCTGTAAATAAACCAACTTACCCATCCTGGGCTTGGGAGGGGGAGCCCTCCGTCCTCCTCTTGTGGAAATGCCATTGTTTAGGAGGGGAAGTGGGGATCTGGCCAGTCATCTGAAGAGCAAGGGCTGAAACCTGAGACTCAGACGGGTGGTTCCTGAACCCTCAGCTCATCAGTACCACGTGGAGGAGGAAAGGGAGCCGGATCAAGCCCCAGGAATTTGGGACCTGGCTCCCCAGATGACCCCAACAACTTCTGCCCAGACAGGTGTGTGAGCAGCTTTGCTGGAGACTTGATTTCCATCCCTGGCCCCTCAGACGGGCCTGTCCGGCCTCTGCCCTCCTAGCCAGCTGTGGACTTCTCCCTGGCCCCCTGCAGACACTCCTGGGGTGCTGCACCTTCTCCATCTCACAGAAAGGGCTTTACGGTCAACTTTTCAGTCAATGTACATGGGGGGGGGTGGGTAGCACTTGGGTGGGGGAAGGCCATACTATTCCAAATCCCCTTCCCCAGATCCCCAGCAACAGGGCGGCAGGGCTCTATGTCCCTCCCTTGTGGCATACTTGGAAGGGGCCTGATATTGCTGGGAAAAGCCCCACTCAGTAAACAGTGTCTGTGGGAGTTGGGGGACACAGGGGGCCATCATCGCTCCTCCTCTGACTTCTTGCCTTCTTGCTCCTGGGGATACTGGCTTGTAAACAGGCCCCACCGGGAATGGGGGTCTCCAGGGGCAGGGCCAGTCACTGCCTTCTGTGTGTGAGTCACAAATGGACCTTGTGTCATGCTGGGATTCCTTCCTGGCCAATGTTGGCTGGCCAGGCTTCCCACTCACTCAGCTCTTCCATGGAAGCAGAAATAGAGCCAGAGCCCGCCTTCTTCCACCAACAGTGACGACACCGAGTAATAATAGCAGCAGTGGCCACTGAAGACCCCCACGGCCGGCTCCATGGCAACTGGCTCCAGTTTACACGGGAGGAAATACATTTATGCAGGCAGTGATGACTTGCCCCAGCTCTCAGGAGGTGCACTGGGGCTGAGGGAGTGGACAGAGGGTTTCCCTTGGGCCACACCAGGCAGGCTGCTCTGAGTTGTTTTCCAACTAAACCTCGTTCTTGGGAATGTCCCCAAGAGCTCAATTTTAGCAAAAACCATCCCCTGATATCTTTGATAGCTGATGACCTTCGACAAGTGACCAGATTCCTCGCCCCCCCATCACCTCTGGGTAATGTCTGATTGTTCTGGCCTCCTTTCAGCAAGGAACCCGTTAGGTTGATTTAGCCAGAATCCCCCCTCACCCCTGATGTTTCTCTTCAGTAGCTTCCAACTGACAATCCCCCACACCCTGCTTCTTGGCTATAAATTCCCTCTCTCCTTGTCACATTCAGAGTTGGGCTCCATTTCTCTCTCCTGCTGCAAAACCTCACTGCAGGGTCCCTATACCTGCGTCCTGCTGAATACAGTCAACCTTAATGTTCTAACAAGATCAGGCACAATCTTTTTCTTTTCTTTTCTTTTTTTTAAGCAGAATCCACTCCAGTCCTATGTTGCCTACTCGAAGGAACAGAAAGGGAAAGCGTTCACTGAGGAGCACTCCTCAGAGAGGTCCCAAGCCAGCCCCGACATCCCCACTGCTCTTTTCTTCCCCAGGACAGGGCGGGGAGCTCACCTGGCACCCCTAGTGTGTCCGAGAGCACAGGCTGTGCTCATAAAAGAATATTTTGTTTATATCCAGTCATATCATGGCAAAGGGTTTCCACAGACAGCTCAACACAGTACAAGAAGAGGATGAATATCCTTTCTTTTCTCTTTTCCACAGAGACACCTGATTACCCGGTGACAGGTTCAAGAGGCCCTAGTTCAAATCCTACCACCCCTGGGACTCTAGCATTGGAGGATTTGGATGAATCAAGTGAAAGGCTGGTGGAATCTGGGCCTCCCTTAGTCTTTCAGATGGACTTAAAAAAGGAGCCAGAAAACCAGTCCATCTGCATCCTCAGCTTGCCTTGGGGCTCTCTGCAAGACGGGGGTCAGGGAATGGTGTATAGGAGGGACGCCGGGGTTGGGGGCAGATGCAACTATGGAGAGGGAGAAGGGAGGGCGAGCAAGGGGAACACATTAGTTGCTGAGCAGCAGAGTACAGCCTGAAAACTCAAAGGGCCAGAGCTGGGACCGTTGCCCACTAGGTGCCAAAACACGTCAGTCCGCAAAGATGTCCAGCCCCAGCATGCTCTCAGAACAGCAAAATCTGGAAAATAAGTCTGTGTCCATTAAAAGGAGAAGAGCCCCTTGAAATGGCTGCTTCAATCCATGGGACTCTCTATCGAGCCAAGACGGTGAATAAGACCTATGTGGGAATATGGGGTTGGATCTCAAGGACACTGGGGAGTCAATGCACTGAGCTGCAGAGTGGTGAGGGTCCACACTGAGCATGCGAGCCAGCCCCCAGACATCACCACAACTTCGCAGTCGGTGCATGCCTCCGTCAACATGGGACCCGTGTCCAGCTCATGGGGGTGACTCTGGTTGGGGAAGGGACGTGGTTTGTCAGAGATCCCTGGACAGGACCCCAAAAGTGGAAGAGCTGAAAAGCACCAGCTTGCATTTCTGCTTCTTCCATCCAGAAGCCGTTCGCTACCAAGACCCCTACAACTGGCTCAATGGTTTATCAGGCTGACGGGGAGCAAGGAAGAACCATACCCTTCTCCCTCAGCAACCAAGCCACAACAGGACCCTGGCCCAGGACATCCACCAGCTGGCCCTGGACCAGCCATCGGCCCTCAAAGACCATGCCCACTGACCAAGCATTTCAACCACCTCCATTTCAATCTCAGTCAGCGCTTCCTGACTCTGTTCTTCTTTCCAGCTTATCTCTTAACTCAGGCAAGAGACCCTGCGGGCTAAGGATCCCGTGATGAGAACCACAGCCCTCCCCTCAAGCAGTGAGGACTGCCCTGACTTCAGCAAGACCCCATGTGACTGACCCCAAGACAGTGCTCCACCTGACCTTCACTGCCCACCTGCAGGCACCCACCGACCTTAGTCCCACACTTTCCTTCTTTAAACCTGCAGGTATTTTTAGCACTTTGGAGACAGTCTTTGAGACACTGGCCTGCTGTCTTCCCAGTGGTGGCCTCACTGAAGGAAATCCCTTTCTTGTCTCACTACCTCTTGTCTCTCTGCCTTTGGATTTTATCAACAGTGAGTAGCCCAACCTGGTCTGTTTGGGGGCCCCTGCGCCCCAGTTACACCATCTGAGAGGGGGTCAAGAATCCCGCTTTTCCTGTGCTGGGCAAGGCCACCCCACTGATCCCCAGTGTGCATCCCAAACCTTAGTGGACCTGTTAGACGGTTGCCCCAGGCCGGTCCAGCCCCAGTTCCTTTCTGTGTGGGGGTGAAGCCCTGGGCCGGCTCTCTGGGAAGGTGTGAGCTATGGGGTGGTGTCTGCTGGAAGGTAGGTTGTGGGGGGGGGGGTCACATACAAGGCAGTCAGAGGAGCATTTTTGCTTTTAGACTTGGTCTCAGGTACATGGTAGGAGGGGGTTCCTGGAGGTCCTGAGCCACTGAATTCCCTAATAAGCTTCCAGGGTAGGAAAGCAGGCAGCCGTGAAAACCTAGGGAACCAGAACCTGAGAACCGGGCAAAACAGAGAGGGGGTCTGGAGCTAAGTGAGGACTTGCTCTCCTCTGAAGGACGGAACATGTGTGCTCCCCCCAAGAAGACGAAATTACTTAGGGGTGAGTCACTCTCCTCCTTCATCCATGCTGCTCAGAATTTCAGCACAAAAGCAATGTCCTGCCCTCAGGGAAGGGAGGTGGGGCTTCGTGGAAAGCCTCCTTCTACCACAACACCTGGAATGCCCAGCCCACTCCTGCTGGAGGCTTTACCCGAGGAGAGGGTGGGTGGGTAGGAGAGGAGCTGGAGCAGTCGGTGCCCACCCCCAGGGCAGGGCAGGGAGGAACCTGCTTGGCCGGGTTTGGCAAGAGGCCCATAAGGAACATGGGTACCAGGGCTTCCTGCAGTGGCGTGCAGAACTGCACAGGTGAGGCCCAGGAAACACAAGGCCATGGAGGAACTGAAGCCCAGGCTATGAGAACAAGCCAAACTGAACTTCCTTTGGGGACAAGATGGGGCACGACAGACACTCAAACAGAGAGATGAGCAGGAAAGGACCTGTGACAGTCCCTCTCTAAGTCTGGGAGCACCTGCCCTTGACCCTTGGAGTTGAACCATCTCTGAGTCCCAGGTCAACTGGGAAAAGAATGGCGAGCATCCGGCAGAGGGTGTGGGCTGGCCCAGGGGCAGGTGTGCGAGGGTGCGTTGGACACAGTGGTGGGCAGAGGGACTCTGCAGGAAGCAGAGGAGCGGGAAGGCCTCACCTGGACCTGGCCCTTGCCCATGATCCTGTCTGTGCTCTCGCCGTCCTCCTTGGTGATCTTCGTTTTGTTGTAACACTTTTCATAGCACAGTATCCTCAAGGTCTGGGAGCCTTCCAGCTCAATCTCAAATTCCTGAAGTCCCAAGAAAGAAGGAAAGTCCCTCATTGTGGGGGGAAGGGAAGCTCAGGGGGTTCCTCACTGCCCAGGAAGGATCCGTGCCTCAAGACCCTCTCCACTTTAGTCCTGCAACGAAGACCCTCAGAAGCTACTTCCCTGTGAGTGCCCCACTGTTGCCCAGCCTGGATGCATCTGGAAGCTCTGAATGCCTCGAACATCTAATCCAAACTCCCGAAGCCAGAATATCAAAGGGCGGTCCCCACAGCACCTGGACCAGAAGCTCAGGGGTGGTGGTCACAGATGCAGTTTTCTGTGGACTCTGGGTGATAATGACGTGTCAGTGTAGAATCACCGATTAGTGGGGAAGGCTCTGCACGTTTGGGGACGGGGTTCTATGGCAAATCTCTGTCCTTTCTGCTCTGGACCTAAAGCTGCTCTAAAAAAATCAATGTATTTGAAAGGGAAAAAAAAAAATTGACCCAGAGAGGTGACAGAGGAGAAGAAAGAACGGCTCGTGTAGGCTTTGGAGCTGTTTGCTGCAGGATGTGTGGTGTTAACTTTCTCCTCCATCACCTCAGGATAGCTTCAGTAAATTCTGCGTTTCACACCAGCGCTGTTGCCAGCACAGGGTCATGGTGGGGAGATGGAAAAGAGGGTGACGGAAAAGAAAAAAGGAGAGATTTCTGAGCCCGCATGGGGGTGGGGAGGGCACGTGTGCTGGGAACACGTAACACCCCTGGATGATCCAGATGTACCCCCAGGCTGGCCACCAGGTGACCTGCTGGTCTGGAACCCTCGTGCCTTGGTTCTTTGAGCCTCCGCTGCTGGCTCGCACCTGAACCCTTTGCGCCATGCCCAGAACTCCTTCCTCACTGCCCCTGACAGTCACAGCCCTCTTGCTCCCGGCAAAGCCTTTGGTGGTTACACGTGGCTATGCTGCTCCCTTGCCAGAAAGCCACCACCCTTTCTGCAGGGATGCCCAGAGCTATCATGCCTGGGCAATCCTATGGGCTCCTCATGCCCCCAGACCTGCTAAGGCATCAAGTCTGATGATCAGAGTAGGGGACACCAAGAAAGGAGCGCTGGGGGATTGGCCCCATGGCTCTACGAGCCACACAACCCAAGGTGGACCAGGCAGCCAGGGGGGACTTAGCTGCTTTTTCTGCAGGGGGGTTGCGTGGTGTGTCCCCACCCATTTCTTTAAGCATGAAGCCTTTGAGGGCCACAGCTGCTCCAGAAACTGGGAAATGGCATTCTCACAGATCTGGAGGCTTTGTCAATATAACCACTCTGTAATCATTCCTATACTCCCAAAGGCTCAAGGCAAGAAAGTAAGCGAGTTAACACAACAGCTCTCCAAAGTGAAGGAGAAAAGAGCAGCAAATTCTACAAACCCAACACCCGGGACAGGCAAATCAGGTCCCTACCCCAGCCCTGGCTGGCAGAGTCCCAGGCTTCCAGAAACCAAGAGGGTCCCAGGGCTCATTCCAACTTCCGAGGAAAAACGCTATGGAAACTTACCAAGTAAACACTAAGCAGTAACAAAGGCAGCACAAAAAGCCCTTTAAGCTTCTCCAGGCTGTTTCTTTGTGATGTGTGTATGTGGGGGGTTGGATTCTCAGGAACAGAGATAAAATCTCTTGGACTAGCCCCCCTCCTCCCAGGAGATTCCTGGCATGCTGGTGGAATGTTGGCTGTGGCAGGGCCTTGGGAGGTGGGGCAGAGGAGGGGAGAAGCCATCAGGGAGCCCCAGGCGGGGGAGGGGAGTGGTTCGGACTCTCCACAGGGACAAATCCTGGCCTGCCTGCCAGGGCCAGCGCTCAAAAAGTATCCGGAAGTAGTAGCTCACCTCATTCCAGTTGGGCTCCGTTGTGTCTCTGTAAACGCGCGTCTTGGCTTTATTCACAAAATAACCAAAGGAGTCCACCTCCAGGGTGCAGTACAGATCTGAAGGACAACACAGGGAAGGTGACCACGCTTTTCCACATTACCTGCATTTTCTATGACAGCAGGGATTATTTTTTGTAGAGGTCCAAGGGCAGGCTGCCCCAAGACAGGCCACTGTGACATGGAGATTACTCTGACTTGAAGGTAATTAAGACTCTATGGGCTGAAGAGAAACTTTTGCCCTTTCCTTAACCATACAGAAGAATCTAGATGGGGGGAGGGATTCTCAAAATAATGGTTATGAGCAGAGATAAGTTTTATCTGAGTGACCCATCGGTATGGCAGGGCAAACTTTTTTGTTGTTGTTAAGATTTTATTTATTTGGGGCGCCTGGGATGGAACCCCGCATTGGGCTCTCTGCTCAGCGGGGAGCCTGCTTCTCCCTCTCTCTCTCTGCCTGCCTCTCTGCCTACTTGTGATCTCTCTCTGTCAAATAAATAAATAAAATCTTTAAAAAAAAAAAGATTTTATTTGTGTGAGGGGAAGTGAGCAAGCACACAAGTAGGAAACTTACCAAGTAAAGTTTCTAGGCTGGCAGGCAGACAGGCAGAGGGAGAAGTAGGCTCCTCACTGAGCAGGGAACCTGATACGGAACTCGATCCCAGGACCCTGACAGATGCTTAACCAAATGAGCCACCTGGGCATCCCCAAACATCTGTTCTTATTGCCCTGTCATGTGCATTCCTGTCCTCTGAACTCCCAGACACCTATGCCCTTCTCCTTAGTTCAGAATGACATATATGCCTCATTTTGCCTGACCAAGTCCATGTGGATTTCCAGTTTAAACACTATTAATTTTCTCTTGTTAGTTGGTCTCCTGTCAATCTGATTCTTAGTCCAACTGAAAGGACCCCTGAAGGAGACAGGAATTCTTGTTCCTGGACATTTTCAAAATCAGGAAAAAATGGCCTTCATTTTCTTTTTTTTTTTAAAGATTTTATTTATTTATTTGAGAGAGAGAGAGAGAGGGTGAGTGAGAGGGAGAGAGCTTGAGCAGGGGGAGAAGCAGAGGGAGAGGAGAGGGAGAAGCAAGATGTCCCACTGCAGGGAGTCTGACACAGGCCTCGATCCGGTGACTCCAGAATCAGGACTTGAACTGAAGGCAGAAGCCCAACCAACGGAGCCACCTAGGAGTCCCCTTAATTTTCTTTTTAAAACAACACACCAGCAGCCAGCATGGAGCCAGCACCTCATGCAATGATTCCACCCCACAGTGCAACCCAACCAGCAGCTCTCAGAATGTGTGTTCACTTGGCCCCCTGCCAAACCCTGACTACAGCCTCTATGTGAGCAAAGCCCTGTGGCTGGTGACCTGGGCAGAGGTGAATGGACCATGACCACCAAGACGGGGATGCATACAGAGGGGCGGAGCCGGAGGAAGTGCCTACCACCTGCACAGTTTGAGCTTACCAACCTAACGGGCACACAGTGCAGCAGGCCGGGGCGGGGTGGGGGGAGGGGGCAGCACTGCAAACAGCTCCGTGCTGGGAGAATTGTGGGGCACAGGAGGACTGCAGGTAAGGACCAGTGGCAAGGCCACTGCCAGGGTCTAGAAGAAGGCTGGGGCAAGGGCCAGAGGTAACAATGAAATTTCACTGACAGGGAATGTTATCTTACGGATATGACCAGTAAACCACATGGTGGTTTTTGGCCTTGCCATGGGGTGGACGGTGGCACTTCTCACTGGGGCAGGACACAAGAGGAACAAGTTTAGGGGCCTGAGTGATAGGGTCACTGTGGAGATGCGGAGTTTGGGGTGCGGGACGCTGAGGACCCAGATGGAAAGATAAGAGAGGAGGCCCAGGAGAGCAGAGTGGGGATGGAGAGGAAGGAGCTAGGCATCATATGCGCTGTTGACGGAAAGGTCCCTGGGCACAGGAAGGAGGAAGTATTCATAGTGAAGGCCTATATGGAACCCTCAAAAACACCAGCATTTATGTGAGGGGGGCGTGAGGCCGGTGCGCCCAGGGGAACAATTACATCTGTGTGATGACTTTATGGAGCTATAATCTGCATACCACAGAACCCATCTGTTACAAGTTTGGGGATTTGCAGAAAATTTAAACACTGTGCAAACAGCACTGCCACTGTTTTAGGACACTGCACTCTCCCCAAAAAGGCTCCTTGGGCTCAATGGCAGACAAGTCTCCTCCCACCCTGAGCCCCAGGAAACCCCTGCCAGGCTTTCTGTCTCCAAATGGTGATTTTCTAGAAATTTCTGACAAGCAGAATGATATGACATGTAGTCTTTTGAATTGGGTGTCTTGCTAGGAATAATTCTCTTTCGATTCATCCCCGTGGTTGCCTTTATCAGTACTCTGTACCTTTCTACTGCTGAGTGGCACTCCGTCACGTGGATGAACATGGCATGTTTTATGTGAACATGAGCACATCTCTTTAGAGTAAATACTTAAAAGCAGGGCTGCTGGGTCACACGGCAGGGGTGTGTTTAACTTTTTAAGAAACCGTCAAACTGTCTTCCAGGTTCCAGGCTGAACCCTTTCACATCCCCACCAGTGGAGGGCCTAAGGGTTCCAATTTCTCCACACTCCCACCGACATTTGTCACTGTGCACCTTTTTGATTATCGCCATCCTGGTGGGTATGAAGTGGGATCTCACTGTGGTTTTAATTTCCATCTCCCTACAACCATGGACACCTTTTCACGTGCTAATTAGCTACCTGTATTTTTTTGGTGAAGTGTATTCAAATCTTTCGTTCATTTTTAAAAACTAGGTTGTCTCCTTTGCACTGCGGTTCTGAGAGTTCTTCATACTCTGAACACAAATCCTGTATCATGTGTACACACACGCATGCGCGCGCACGCACACACACACACATGGTTTGTAAATTCTGTCTTCTTGGCTGTGGCTTATCAGTGATTTCTCGTTCAGCTTTGCAGCATCAGTGGGAAAGCACAGCAGCACAGCCCCTGTCCTGCATCCTCCTACAAGGGGCCCCAAGGACTCACAAGGAGGTGGCACGCTGAGGGGGGCAGCCTGTGCTGTCTTAGATTGAAATGCAACCAGCCCCTGCCTGAGCACCTGCAAGGCACTCCCCACCTCGGAGGGGTAGGAGGAAAAGGGGATCCATTTAGCTCTCAGCAGCCAAATCTACTCTGCTGGCTGGGTCAAGGCGCAGCTTTCCACAGCTTGGAACCCAGGCGGTCCGTGCCTCCTGCCGGTAGCCAACTCCAGTGCCTGTAATTATAAGACCCGCCTGCAGGGGGCAGCTCAGTAGCTTGCCATCTGGTCCAGGGACCAGGGACCAGAGACTGTTAACAGTCCACTAGGCGTGCCAACTTGCACAGGACCTCACAGGGTTTAGGGTCCAAGGCATCTGATGATAATCTGAGTCACGACCCTGGTTCCTCACAGCCTCCAGGTCAGTACCCTGCACCCTTCCTCCCCAAACCAACCACTTACTTGAACTCTGCTTAAAGCCAGTCGCGGAGTGGACGATGACATTCAGGAACCCGTACAGCCCGGGAGATTCATCATCTGTGCAAGAGAGCAGAGAGGTCAGCATCCATGCTCCTGAGACAGGGAGGCAGGTGACAGGCTCTGCTTCAAAACCAACCCTCGAGGGGAGCACCATGTGACAGCCATTTGCTTAGCACGGGATGTCATGAGCTAGAAACATATCCACTGTAGCCTCCGTCTCAGGGACCTGAGGATCTGAGTTGGGTTCACAGCAAAGTAGACCTGTGACTAAGGTGAAGAGTAATAAGGTTCCCAGGACAGGAAAGGGGACATGTGCGCAACCCAAGTGCTCGTGAGCAGGAATGAGTAGACATAAGTATGTGGATGAGTGGACGCAAAATGCAGCATGACCAAAAGGGAGGACAGGGGAGCAGGGCCAGACCCAGAGCACAGAGTATCTGAGATGTGTCGTATGACGAGGAACAAAGTCATGGGTCTCCTCAACCACCCAGAAGCTGGGGACAGACCACCCCTAACCTGTCCCATCCACTCCTGGGAGGGGCTGACAAGCCCCTAGCAGCACACGTGTTCCTTTGAGAAACCTATGGTACCAAAGACAGTGCTGACAGCAGAAAGGGACAGCAGCCCTTGGGAGGACAGCCCACCTTCTTTGTTGATGGTCAGTGGAATGCTGTGGACGGTCTGCAGTTTGACACACGAATTGGTCAGCATCTGCAGCTCCACGGACGTCAGCGAGAAGCTTTTGAAACCTGAGAGGGTAGAAACCAGGTGCATCAACCAGCCAGCCTGCATGGTTCCCCAGACCCCGGGGACACCCAGAGGGTGTTCTCTGATGTCCCCACACAAGACCTTCACCATGGTGATGAGCTGTGGTGGCCAGGAGGGGGCGACCTGCTCCCAAGAAAGGAGCTGGTAAATGGCCAAGCAAGGCGTGGCCTTGGCTGAGGCTGGGCTCCGAGGGCAGGAGGAATTAGCATAAGGCTTGGAAACACAAAAGCGGGCCTGTCACCTAAGCACAGCCCCGAGGCAACTGTGAGAGGGCGGCTAGGAGCATCTTTCCACACAGACACCTAGCAGAGCCCTGCCCTGAGCTCTGCCAACAAGGGTCCCTGGATCTCCACCAGGTGAGGAAAGGGGGCTGATTCCTGTTGCAGCGCTGAGCAGGGAACAGACGCTGCCATGCTGCAAATGGTTGGGGTACCCTGGTTATAAAAGTACACCTGGGATACGAGCCCAGGCAGGGCAGCAGGCACTGTGGGGTGGGGGTGATTATGGCTCAGCACAGGCAAGGACAATAAGCCTGGAGGAATGGGAGCTCAGGACAGGGCAGAGGCATGTGGAGCTCCCAGCCCACCTGGGACACGGTGCTAGCCCAGCGCTCTCTGCAGGCACTCTCAAAACGGTGCCACACGCAGCATACCTGGGAACCTCTTAGCAAGGATGGCTCAGGAATCCCGAACCACACAGCTGGGGTGCAGAAGAAGGACCCAAGTGGGGCAGCCCCGGGACTTGTGGCAGGGTCTGCCTTCCCACTCCTTAAGCCTGCCAGACAGGCTCATGGACAGCTCTGAGCTCAGGAGAAGGTGGAAACTGCTAAGAGAAGGAAGCACCCAGGAAAGGGACCATCCCAGAGAAGAGCAAGCACCCTACCCTAAGAGTGATCAAGTGCTGGTCCCTTGGACAAGGACTGGGACCAGCACAGTGTGGCTACCTGGGCGGGTCCAGCCAAGGGCCTCTTTGGCATCAGCACCTGCTGGGGGTGAGGGAGACCAGGGGGCAGGGCAGGCAGGGGCGAGGGGGGCCCACAGAGGACAGGTAGGCATCAGAGTAGGGAGGTTCAGGAAGGAGGTGGGGAGTTTAGGAGAGGCACTGGGGGAGAGGAAGAGTTCACAGGGAAGGTCAGAAAGCAAGTGGGGGTGACATACAGGGGATGTGGGGGAGGTCTAGGAAAGCGGGCATAGAGGGCAGGGCCCTAGCAAGAGCTCCTGTCCAATTTATTTTCTGAATCAGAGCTCACGTAGCATCACTTGGGTAAGAGAGCCACTGCCCAGCCCCTCAGGAAGAAAAGGGTTGAAACCATAGGAGGAGATGAATATCCAGCCCCGAGGTTCCAAGTCTCTCCTTGCAGATGCCACTTACACTTTTTCTGCTGCTCTCGGATGTTCTCCCTCCACTCAGCACGCTCGTAGTCAGAAGAGATCAGGAACGTGTAACTCTGGGGAGCGAGACGGAGAATGCACCCTGCCTACCTTCACCCCCCATCGCCGTCCGCACGTGCTCCAGCAGTGCACCCCTCCAAGGCACATGTACCCGGGTGACAGAGGCTGGCTAGAGCCTGGTGGCTGAGTGTGCTCACAGCTTGGCTTGTGTTTCTGGCACTCTCCACCCTTCCTGCCAGCTGGGCTTTACGCCACAGCTCCCGTGCCCCATGGAGCTCTGCCTCCAGAACCCACCCCCTGCTTGGGCCAGGGCATGGCATGCTGTGACTTAGGGCCACAGAGAAGGTAACCAGGTGGGATCTGCAGAAGTGAGCGCTGGTGCCACCCTGACCACCTGCATCCAACACACAGGCCCTGAGCTGTGACCCAGAGACGAGGCTCTCACAGAGCCCACTAGCTGCCTCCCTAGGCTGCCCGCTGACGGCCATGTGCGATGCCCGGCGAGGGTGAGGCCCGGACTCCAGAGGGCACCAGGAGCCAGACTCAGGACAGAAGGTACCCCTCAGGCCCATGAGGTCCCCAGATGGAATCCCCGTACTGAGGTCCGGGTCTGCACAAACCTGCGAACCCCCTGCCCTAGTCGGACTTCCTGGAGACCCCGCCACCTCCCAGCTATAAGGGATGAGGTCAATCTGGGGGCTTCGGCCCAAAGCACCTGTCCGAGGGACACATGGGCCTGGGTGTGCCGTACTGAACCAGCCTCTCGTGGTGTGGGAGCGCCCTCCAGAGGTAAAGGGCTGCTGTTGTACCTGCCACACAGGAGCCAGGGAACACAGCTGCCACCCAGCTGGGCGGTGGGTCTCGGCCACAGCACAGCGAGGTTCCAGTTACATGGGACCTGGGGGCCAGGAGCATCTGCCGGGGCTAGCAGGGGGAGGCCCCAGCTGGCTGAGTGAGATTGTGGTGGGTGCTCACCTTGCCGTTGCGGTTGTGTACCCTGAAGGCCATGCTAGGGGACATGAGCAGGAGCAGCGACTCCTGCTCTGACAGCTTCTTCTTCAGCCTCTCGATGGCCTTGCTGCCCTTGTTTGCCCTCTGTGGGGAGAGGCCACATGGTCACATTTCCATCCCGGGGGCCCATGCTACCTGCTCCCGCCCATCCCGTCCCCCCTGCTCCCAGAGCCTTCCTCCGCCTACAGGGTTTGTGGAGCTGTAGGCCAAGGGTGGGGGTGTGGAGCCGTAGGCCAGGGGGAGGAGGACCCCTGTCCTGCTGAGCCCACCTCAGCCAGGCATCCCTGAACCAAAGCCCAACCTTCTGGGGACCCACCTTGTCTGTGGCCACCGCAAGGTGCCTGCTCTGGCCAGGGCTAACCTTACATGCGAACCCTCACTCTTCCTCAAGTCTTATAATCTCTCCAGAAACAACCAGAGGCCTGCCTGGGCCAGTCCAGAACACCTACAGGGGCTGATCCCCCTTCCTGGGATCCTCTCTCCATCAGTGCCGCCGGGCACCTCCCCCACCCCACACACTGGATGGCTCCAAGCCTGAAGGCGGGCTCACAGGGATCCCAGCAGGTCTCCAAGGCCGGAAGTGGATCAGACACCAGATACCCGTGTGTGAGGGCTGGCTGCCACTCTAGCTGCAAGGCCTAGCCTTGCTCCTTCCCAACTGGTCTCACCTTCTCTCTCTGGATATCGTTCTTGATCTGGGATATCTTGATCTTCATGGCATCCAGCTCCTCGTCCAGCACCAGCGGGATGCTGGGAGCCGCCTCTGACTCGTCCACCGTCTGGAAGCTGAGATCCGTGAGTGGGATGTACCATTTGCAGTCGTACTGCTGGGTTTTGCTGGGGGAGGAAACAGCACATTAACACATGGACTGCTTCTCCTTTGCTAATGTCATTGCTCTCAAGAACGGGAAAAGCCTAAGTTTGAGGCTCGCATAGTTTATAAGACCTTGAAACCTAGCTTGTAGTCCGTGTGATAGGTTGGCATAAGGCCTCTGGCCAACACTGGGGACCCAGTCCCGGTGACCCCTAGCAATGGGCACTCTGCTTGTGTGACTTAGGCCTGATCCACCTCATCCTGGGTTGAGACAGTGGCGGCTCACAGGCTCCCTGATGTGGGAGCACATCCATGGGGGGCATCCACCAACAGGACAGGACTGCAGACACCCCTAGAGCCGTAGAGTTTGAGGGGCTACAGATCTCCTGGGGGTAATCCCTAGCCGTGACAGAAGGGGAAACTGAGGCTGTCTTCTGAGGTGACTGGTTTAAGTGTACTCAGTATGGTAATGACAGAACGGGGGAAAGAGCCCAGTTCTGGTCTTTCTCAATATAATCTCTTATTTCCTTTACAGCTGGTGCAACCTGGGTGGTCTGATTCCCGGGAGGAGGGGTGTGTTGGGGGGTGGTTTGTAGCCTAGGTCAAGAATAATTTAGAAGCTCTCACCAGGTCTGGGGAGACAAAGTACCGGGATGGTCTAGTGATGCCCCCCCACTCTCCACCCTGCTCCCTCACCTGCCAGCCTGCACCAGACCCTGCAGCTCTCTGACCTGCCACTTTTTCTGGGTCATGACATGACAGACCCCCAAGAGCACCTCATCAGGTAGGTTCCCTTTCCACTGCAGAAGGTAACAGACCAGTCACTGTTCCTGACCTAGACTGTCCCCAAGTTGTTAGTGGTGACCTTTGACCCTGAGCCTGGCATCACGGCCAGCTGGAAACAATGTGACCTACAGAAAGTGGCCTGGACACATAGTTACCAAACTCTTCAGGCTCACCGCCCAAGGGGGAAAAAAAAAGAAAGCTAGGTTTCCTTCACCCATGAGACTAGACCCCCGCCCAGCCCCAAGACCTCTCCACCTGGCAGGACGGGCACCATATGGTCACTTACCCCCCACTCTGTTTCTTGAGCTTGGTACAGAGGAGCAGGTCAGTGAACAGGAACACATGGCGCAGCTTACGGGCCCCCTCCACCAGCTCCACCATGAAGCTGTCCTTCAGCAGCTGCCGGTTCTGTGGAGTGTAGTGGGGGCTTGAGTCAGGGCAGCAGGCCGGGGGGGAGCCCTTCACTGACTTAGTCTCCCACTCTCAGACCCAGTCTCCAGTGCTCCCCCATCTCAGCAAACACACACATACACTTTTCTCTTTGTTCAGCAAAGCTTCTCGGGTGCTTGGGCTGTGGAGGAGGGTGAGTGGACAGGGTACCAGCTGCTGGCCTGAAGGCTGGGGAGGGGGACATTACAGCTATGTCAGTGGTGTGCAGAGAAAAAGGTGGCAGGAAACCCCTGTGAGCAGGGTGGTCCCTGCCTCTGTAGGGCAGCAACTGGAGACCCAGGCCGGGTAAGAGGCTGGCCATGCGAGAGGCCTTCTTACAGAAGGACCATTATAGCACAGGCCCACTGACGGGCAGAAGCCCACATAAGATGCCTGGATACCTGCAGCCTGAGTCTGAGGTGACCTGCCCAGGACGCACTGGACCTAGACTGAGCAAGGGGACAGGAGGCACTAGCCCGCCAGCAAGCCACGTGCCTCTGCACCCAGGTGCTTCATCTGAAAGACAAGAACACTCCCACTGGCTCATACAGCTCTGGGGGTAGCTGAATGGCACACCAAGGTAAGTCGGTAAATCTTCCGAAAAAGAGTGCCCGGTACCTCATGAGGGTCAACACGGTGCTATGCCAAGGACACAAACACAGGATGAGAGGCTGACGTGGCAAGCCTCCCCCTTTCCCATGCACATTCCAGGTATGCTGTGCGAGCACATGGCCTCATCACTGGATGTGATCCCCACGACACCCTGCGAGCAGGTCCTTGTGCCCATCTCACAGATGAGAAACGGGACCCTTGGAGAGGTTTACCACCTGTCCCAGGCAGGGGACTCAGGTGATTGAGCAAGCAGAGATGCTCAGCAGGCTCTGTCCTTGGAATTCAAAAGCCCATGGGAGAGAGACCAGATGCTTAGCGGGAACCCAGCCACCCTGGCTTCTGGGAAGGCCCTCCAGGGAGGGTGACTCCCTACTCCTCACTGCGATGGCCAGGGAAGGGCCTGGAGGATCAGGTACATATACTGGAATGATCCATATCCATATCCATAGCATCTCCCCAGCTGGAGGTATCTCCAAGCTCACCCCTGCCCCTGGTGTGCTTGGCAGGCCCACGCCTGGCTCCCTGCCACTTGCAACCTCAGACTCTTCTTGAGGAGCCTGTGCCTCCCGAACTCTCCCAGACTCTCTGCAAGAGCTGGAGCCAGCAGAGCTGCCCAGAAGCAAGTATAGCCTGGGCTGGGCCCCAGCACTCCCAGGTGCAAAAGCCACACATCACTGTCACATTCAGCTCAGGTCACAATGGCCAGCTGCCCCTGGCTCCAGGGAGCGAATGATTTAAATGGAAGAGCATTAAGTGGAAGCGCTGGAAGACTGCCTGTGTTCCAAGGGCATGACTCATTGTCACTTACCCCCTGCCCGTGTGGCATGGGCAGACAGCCCACCTGGTATTGGCGGCTACAGGAAGCAAGAAAGTGTGTGCACCTGGAGAAATGTCCACATGGAGCTGGAGACCCTAGGGCAAAGCCTAGGACAAACCTGACTGCTGGGTCCTCATCAGGGAGCAGGTCTGTGAAGGCTCCTGGGACCCTAAAGTCCCAGAGGAATGAACGGACAGATGCCTCTGCAGCAGGGACAGGGGAGAAGGTCTTCCAGCCCAGGGGGCAGGGACCCAGGGACCCTCTGTGACGGGACGTGGATCCTTTCTCCATACAAAGCGATTGAGCTTCTGGCCACCACCAGTAGAGGGCCCCTGATGTCCAGCTCAGAAGTAGACTCATCACCAGCAGGTCAGAAATGCCCGGGAGTCCCAGCAACGCCCACCCTCTCTCCCTGCAAGGTCCTGCAGCTCACACCTTTTAGCTGAAGTGTCGCATTCATCCTCCACAAGACCACTGAGTATTCCCTAGTGCTTGGGGCAGCCCACATGCCTGCCCTGCTGTGTGGAGAGGACCCATGGTTGACTATGAGGAGTACACAGATCCCGGGGGCTCAGCCTGCAGCCTTGGGAGGCTGTGACAGGCAGACTCTATTTGGATACTGTGACAGTCGCCAAAACCCTCCGCGTAAACTCTTGCCTATGCAAACCCTCATCCTTCTAAGAGAAGCCCCAAAGCCAAGGGAGCCCCGATACTTCCTAGTCAGCCCACTGCCCCCAAAGCATCCCAGTCTGAGCCCTGCTCCATGCCACGCTCTGTCTCCGAGGGAGAGCAGAGGGTGTGAGTCGTGCATGTCACCTGCCAGACCCTTGCAGTGTGCAGGTGCTGGACAGCAGTGGCTATCTTCAGAGTAAGGCTCTTTCATTGTGAGTTTTCCCTGTCTTGTCACAGTAGCCCTCCCTCCAGAGAAAGCACTGGGTCTTGCTTCTGAACCCCAGGCCACCCTGTGGTCTTCTGGCATGCCCAAACAGAAAATATCCAGGAATTGGGCAGGAGGGGTCTCCCAGCCCCAGGAAAACAGGCCCCCAACTATACTCTGGCAAATCCACAAAGGGAGCCTGGACCCCAGGAGAGAGACCAGAGTTGGGGGGAGGGGGGCAAGGCAGCAGGCGAGGGGAGTGTGAGGGAGAGGGTCGGGTCGGGCATCACACTGCCTCTGTCCATATTTCCCCAGGCCCAGGGGTAGTCCTGAGGCACTAACTCTTAGGGCTGGTGGTCCCACACTGAATGCATAGCCTAGGGCCCTGACGCCTGGGTAGACGCCTCCTGTTGGCTCTGGAGGTCAGCCAGCCTAGGCCTGGGATCAGCCCTGCTCAGAGTCCAGCCCAAAGCCCCAGGCTGAAGAGGGATCCTGCCGCTGAAACAGGTCCATGAAGAAACCACAACAAACCCTTATCTGCATAGAAACCATTTCAGGAAGGAGAGAGGCAAAGGATAGATGATCAGAGAAGAGGACAGAAATGAAGGAGGGATGAAGCAGGTGCAGGCCCAACAGCAAGTTTTTGAGGGGCTTCTCTGCCCTTTGGCTGAGGCATCTGAGGGGCTACCGGACCCTGTGGCCATCATCCGGGCTTCTTCTCAGATCCTGGGCTTCTGCAGAGAAGCCCTGCCAGCCCACATGGGACCAGTGTAGAGCCAGGAGAACCCTGTCTGCCCAGGAGACGTCCCACTTGGAAATGCTCACTAGCCCTGTCTGCAGCACCAACTTCTGGTGCGGCCCACCTGTGTCCCCTTGAGGGGACACAGCAGGGTCACACAGCTTGGCTGCACTGGATCCTAGTCCCATGGCACTGTGGGCTTTGGTCTAAAGATGGTGTGAAGTCGGGTAGCTAGAAAGGACTGTCCCTTTGCCTCAGCATCTCATGCAGAGCAAACAGCCCTGGGTAGAGCTGTAGGAGAAGACCTGGAACCCGCTGGACCCCAGGGTAGGGCAGCACCATTCTCAAGGTCTACGGGACAGTGACTCAGGAAAGCCAGCCCATTGGGGGGGCCACAGGAGTGCGTTTGTGCGAAAAAGAATTCATGTGTCTCTGTGTCTCTCTGTGTGTGTCCCCATGTAGGCAGGCATGTCTTTGTATGTGTGTATCCCCATCAGTGTATGGGTCCTGATCTCCGTGTTTCCCCATGTGTGTGTGTCCCTTGTATATATATTTCTATGTCTGTGTCCTCATGTGTGTATCATGTTCCTGTGGTTCTGTGTATCGTTCTAGATGTTTCCATGTCCCTGTGTATCCATGGGTCTATGTGTCCCATGTCCCTCTGTAGGTATGGGTGTGTTTTTGTCCCTGTGTATATTGCAGCGTGTGTCCCCTCGTGTGCATGTCTTTGTGTGCACTATGGGGTAGAACAGTGATGGTGGTGGGGAAGGCACTCCACTTGGGGAGGCCCCTACTCCCACATTCCAGGTGGGGAACACCTGTTTAGAGGGGATACCACTTGCCTCCCTGGAAGAGTGATAGGCTCACGCTGCCAGGGAGTGAGGTGTCTGCAGCCCACCCTCCTCTCTTCTCTGCAGTGATGATGCTGGCTCAGCCAGTTCATCTCTCTGAGCCTCAGCTGCCTTAAAATATAAGAGGGGATGCAAACACCTGCTTGGTGGCATTTTTCAGAGGATTAAATGTGCCCACATGGGGCTATTGGCTCCCATAAGCCAAGTCCTTTGCAGGTCTAGGCCCTGCATTGAGAGGTGCCCTGTCACTGGGCTTCTCACACTTCGTGATGACTAGGTTGGGGGGAGGTACCATCACCCTCATTGCTACAGACAAGGAAACTGAGGTCAGTGAGGTTACATTATGTGTCCACCATCTTTGGAAGAGGGGCGTCTCCTTCCCCAGGGGTCTTCCTCTAGGCTGGCTGGCCTCCCCCAGCTGTCATCTAGGCCTCCGACCCCCAGACAGAGCCCACCCAGGAAGGAGGCATCTGGAAGAAGTGCACTGTTACAGACTGATATTTGTGTCTACCCCAAAATCCATACGTCGAAGCCCTCACCCCACAATGTGACAGTCTCTGGAGGCAGGGCCTTTGTAGGCAATTAGGTTTAGGTAAGCCTGAGAAGGTGGGAGCCCATGATGGGACGGGTGCCCTTCTAAAAAGAGGAAAACAGAGCTCTCTCCATATGCACACTGTGAGGAAAAGCCGTAGGGGCACACAGCAAAAAGGTGGCCGTCTGTGCCAGGAAATAGGCTTGTACCAGACCCTGAGCATGCTGGTGACCTCGAGACTCCCAGCCCCCAGAACTGTGTGAAATAAAAGCCTGTTGTCTGAACCCCCAGCAGATGGCACTTTGTTCAAGCAATGGAGTAGACTGCGGCACACAGACAAAGAAGCCAGAGACCACGGTTCCATGGAGGGGGTACAGGGAAACTTTGTCAGGGACAGGAATCGGGAGTTTAGTGATAAGCCAGTGGGGCCTGGCCAGGTGAGAACAAGAAGGGTTGCCAAGGAGGGCCCAGAGAGGAGAACAAGGAAGGTGGCCATAAGCAAGTGGCATCAGTTGCTGGCTGAGGGTGCCTGGCTTGGCTCTAAGCGTGGGCCAGATTCAGCACATCTGGCCCTGGAGGAAGCTGGCAGCCTGGGCCCCCTCATTCCCATGCTCCCAGAGTGAGGACTGAAACTGGGGGTCGCTGGCTGCATGCGAGCGGCCCAGCTGACACTGCCTATCAGAGCAGTCCCGGCTGCAGGGTAAGTCACTGGGATCTGGAGGTTCATCAGGTGGAGTAACAAGTGTCCCTGCAGCCTAGTGTGTGCTGAGGGCCCCACCTGACTCTCTTGCCCTTGTAACTGTTCTAGGGCTCTTGGCACCTGCCCACTTGGCCTCCCTGCAGAGTACATCTCCACTCCCTGGTCCCCGAGAGCACCTCTGATTTCCCATGCCCTGGAGAGATGCATCATTGTAAGACAACCAATCGGGGGGATGAAGTCAGAGCACGGTGTTGCCTGGAAGGGACAGGGGCCTGCTGGATAGAGGGCAGGGTGAGCCCGGGGCAGCATGCCGCTGATGCACAGTAGGCATGTTCACTGAGCACCCGCTGGGTGCTGGGCCCTGTGCAGAGTGCTTCCTGAAACATCTCACACTTGGCCGAACTGTCCCCGGCAGCAGGTTCCAGCTCCACCACTCTTAGAGAAGGAAAGGCTCAGAGTTAAGTAACATGCCCATGTTTCTGGAAGAATCAGAACCTGGGCCCAGACAAGTGGAGAACTTTATGAACTTTATGAAAGGTTGAGAAAAGGCCTAGACACAGAGCACCAGCCTTGCCCTGATGGGGCCCCCACATTGTGGACATTCTCTGAAACTGGACGACACGGGGTCTAGACTCAGCCCCATCCCACAGCTGACCAAGCTGAGGCTCAGAGATGGCACTGCTGAGGTCACCAAACACGGGGTCTGGTGGCGCTGGGAACCCCAACCCTTTGGCTGTCTTCATGCCCACCCCCTCCCGCAGCACCCCTGTAAACTGCCACAGGGTATGGCGTTTCCAATTCTTTAATCCTTAAGCCAGAGGCCTCCCCTCTCCTCTGCCTGAGCCTCACCATCCCTCGGCCTCAGCCTGCACTGGCGACACCTCCCTGGGGGCTCCTGTTCAGCCTGCCCACCTGCCTTCTGCTGCTCGGGGCACCTGGGAACCTGGGTAGAAAATGGCTCCAAGACAAGGCTGGCTCTTGGGAAATGAGACACCACACAGGATCATCCCATTTGTCTCCCAGCCTGAGCTGGGATGCCGGGCAGCACACGGTGCGGTGCTAAGAAGAGACAGGCAGGCAGCCGCACGGGGAAATCAGCTGGCAGCTTAAAGTTCATTCAGCTAAATGAAGGAGCACCCAGCCACCAGCCTGCAGGTCCCAGGCCTGGGAAGAAAATGTGCCAGCGGGACCTCTTGGTCCTGACCGGCTCCTGGCTGGCTGAGGAGGGTGTCCTCCTGGGACGTGCCTGTTGCTCACAGCCCCTGGGATGCGAGGGCGAGGAGACAGCCTGGTGAGACCATCTGCCAGCCACAGTTCAGGGTCAAGGAGGCACCTGTAATGCTGCCCAAAGTCCCTCTTCCTCAAAAAGCACAGCCCTGGAGCTGTGGGGACTGGCTATAAAGTGTGATGAGATTACAGGAGCCACAGAGGGGGCCTGGGGCTGTTGGCCCAGCTCAGGGCTCACTCGGGGCCTTCCAGTGCTGACTGACCCAGGCTGAGCAGGAAGAGAGAGGCCACCTCTCGGGAGGGCAAGCAGTGACTGTGGGGGTATCTCCATACATCCAGGCCAATGGAGGTACCTTTTCTTTCCCTAGAAAACTGTCAGGAGAGCTAGAAACAGAGACCCCCTGCCCCTGACCATGCTCCCAGCAGGAGAAGCAGGGGATGGGGCTCCACTCAGAGCCTAAAGCTCTGGCAAACCAAAGGGACACATCTCCTTACGACCACCTATGTCCAGGTAGCTCTTTATACAGGGACCCAGGAGGGGTGGACAGTCCTGTGGGTTCGCAAGGGTGTGGGGGAGTGTGGGGGGAGCTATCATAAGTCCTACACACCTGCAGTGCACAAGTGCACTGGCCTCACATCCCGGCCTGGCTACTTAGTGGCTGTGTGACTGTGGGCAAGTCATGCAACCTTTCTGAGCCGTAGTGTCCTCCCCTGGAAAATACCTCTAACCTCACAGAGTCATTAGGGGAACTCAGAAGCCCACTTTTTCTCTCCCTTTGGAAGCTTGATAGTCAATGTTATATACCAAATTTAGAGACAAGAACACAGGCGGGAAAAAGAAATAGGTACTTCCAAATCTCAGACTCTCCCCAGCTGCAAATTCTAAAAGGAAGTAGCCTGCACCTCCCCACCCTTCCCGGGACCTGCAGATTATCTCCTGGCTGGTGATCTAGAGGGTGCTTTCCTACCACCTCCAACATGAATGGTACCCATGAGGGCAAATCATCACCCTTGCTCTTAGACACCCCCTCAGAGGTCATGAGACCCTTTCTGTCTCACAACGGCCCCCTGGAGGGCTGCAGATCCTGAGACACTGTCCTCAGATTATAGACACCTGGCAAAGAAATAAGGGCTTCCCAAATCAAAACCATTGGTAAGTGGTGGGCAGGGCTGAATCAGGTTGGGGGACCGCCCTTCTAGTAGCACCCTTCCTACCACACTGGGGACTGTAAACTGGGTTGGGCAGCCTGCGGTATGTCCTCAGACTGATCGATTAGTGATGTCTATGCCTGGGATGGTGGGGGTGAGGAGCATGAGCGTGGGCACATATCTGTCATACTGGGCTGGCCACCACCTCCCTTACCATGCATGGGACGGAGAGAAGGTGCATGCGAGTCAGACTCACAACCTCTCAGAAGGGATTAGCTTCTCTCTCCTTGTTTAGTTGAGGTACCCGAGTGATCCCTCTCACTAAGCAAGTATCACTGAGGCCAACAGGACCAGATCCGGTGGGGGAGAGGTGGTTGGAGATAAAAGCCCTTCTCTTCATGAACTGGCTAGCTCTGACAGACTTCCTGGGTCACCTTCCCAGGGTCACTCTGGGACCCTGACCATGGGTCAGCACAGAAGGAAGCCTATGGTAACAGATGCAGGACAGGGGCTGGGCTGCCACTTCCCAGGTAACATTTGATTTTCCTCAATTCTCTAGGACAGCCACCTTCACTGAGGCAAGGAGCAAGAAGGTATTTCTCTCCAGGTATCCTGAACAGCAGGATTTGGGTGCTGAGGGCAGACTCAGCCCTGTATGAAAAGCTGAGAGGAAAAGGACTCAAATATTTGCTTCCCAGGAGGAAATCGCTCTCAGAATAGTCGGCAGAGGAGAAAGGGAAGGGTGAGCTGGGCACAAACCCAAAAGGAGTCTGGACAGAAGCAAATCCCACATCTGGTTAGGGAGGCCAAAGCTTTGCACTCCTCCGGAGTCCCTGAGCTGGAAGCGGGGCTGACCCAGGGGCAGAGTGCTGAACCCCACCACCCCCAAGTTCTAGATATCGGACAACTGGGTGTGGAGGCCCTGGGAGGTGCTGGGGACCCACTCCTGCCTTCCACGAGCTCAGAGACTGCTTCTGTTTGCCTGCCGGCAACACTGTTGCCAAGAGTCGTGAGCTTTGGGTGCCCGGGTCCGAGTACCCACCCTGTTGTAAAAGGGGGGAACAGATCCAGGGAAGAGAAGCAAGCATGGTCCAAGCCACGTGGTGGATGAGTTCATGCCGACGTTGGCATCGGATCTCCGTGTGAGCCTGGCTCCAGGGCCTGGACCCGCCCGAAGGGCGGACTGGAGCATTTACCTCCCTCCTCCTTGACCCTGGCCCACCATGAGAAATCTCACTGAGCCCCTCGCTCCTGGTTAAGCCTGATGAGACTCTGGGCCCATGCAAGCTTTCTGCCTTGCACTCAGGTACCTACTTCCCAAAGGAGTAGGGAGGACAGATCTGAGAGGCCTGCCTGCTAGTCCAGGTGGATGAAGAAGAGAAACCCTGATTGCAGAAGGGTGAGCTGTCAGTGCCGAGCACCTGGCACGTGAACCAGAAGAAAGAGGAAGAAGTGGCTTTCAGGGGCAGCTACTGTCAGGCTCACTGCTGGCCGTGTCCTGCCCGGGCCGTACAGCAACCATCCCTGCACAAGAGCCCAGCGGCCACAGGTCAGCCTCCCTTGCTTTGATGCTGCTCACACTTGTGCTAGATGCCAGCCTCCCTGATTTACACAGCTCTGCTCTCCCACTGAGTGCTGCCTGCCAGGGATGGCACCTGCCCACACCTCACTGGGCCCCTCCTAGCAGGGTCAAGGCAGCAGAGGCCATGGGGCGGGCTGGGCCATGCATTCCTAGCCCCTCCGTTCGCTACCCTCTTATCGATGATGTGCAGGGAGATAAAGGCCAGGGGTGGCTCTTGGTGAGAGAGGGAGGAAGGAGAGAATCCTCCTAGTTGAAGACAAGCAAGCCCACAAACTCCTTGTACCTCCCGCTCCTCCTCCTTTTTAAATCCTTAAATCTGGTCATACGGGTTTCCCACACTATTCAGAAGTTTACCTTTACCAAAGACCTACATGAGTCCTTGTTTTCAGTAACCAAAATAGACCTGAAGAAGATTTTCGCTTTACAAATGGTGACAGCCTCTTCACTTTACAGCATTTCAGCTTACAAAAGATTTCACAGGAATGTTCCATCTTCAGATAAGAGGGGAAACCTTCAACTGTTTTTCATGGAGAGAACACTCAGGAGGAACTAGATCTCTCCAGACAAAACGACATCCTCCTTCTCACCGGTCTCCTCAGCTGGGGACCCTGAGCTGACAAGGGTGTAGGGAAAAGAAGGGGTGCCCTGGACACGACCCCCACACTGGGAAAAGAGGTGGCCAGGCGAGGTGAGCAGCCCGGCAACTCCACCTGGATACCCTGCTCTGGGGACTGGGTTTTAGGGTCAACACCCTAAAAGGTACCATGTTTCCTGTGTTAGGCTGAACAGGAGGCACAGTCTGCTAAGGACCAGAAGAGGGCTCCAACGTCCCCCTGGCCAGTGGGGAGGCTGGCGCACCCTGACTGTCCCCGGGGTCGCTCACCTCTCCTTTCTTCACGGTCATGGACTGCCGGCGGGGCGTGATCTCCTCGTTGATGCTGGACAGGAAGTTCTGTGAGATACGGAGGGCATCCTGCAGCAAAGGGTGGTCGGGGTGGCTGGAGGGTGTGTGCTTCAGCAAGTCCTATATTAGGTGAGGAGACTCAGGTCAGAGGGAGCCCAGCCCTGGCACCCACCACGGTGTGCAAACTGCAGACACAGGCCAGGCAAACCCAGGACAGCTCTCTGACGGGCCGGGGCTAGGCGGGCAGTGTCTGCCGAGCACCATCCCATAAGCAGGTCCTAAACCTAGACGGTGTTCCCACAAGTCCATGCTGTATGCAAGCTGCCAACAGGGGCTCCTGCTCTTGGGGTCGAGGGCAGGGTTTGTCCACCTCGGCCCACGACGTTCTGGGCTGGACCATTTCTTGTGGTGGGGGCTGTCCTGTACACTGTAGGACACAGCCCTCCCTAACCCCGGCCTCTACCCACTAGATGCTGGCACTCCTCCTTGGCATTTGGGATGAGAAGCAAAGTCTCCGACATTGCTGCATGTCCCCTAGGGGGCAGAATTGGCCTTGTTCAGGACCTCTGGTCTGTGCCAGCTCAGGAGAAAGCACCTGGCCTTCCCTGCTCCTCCTGCTTTAGAGAAGAGACTAAACCTCTTTAGAATACAGATGGAAACGCTGACTCCTTCTCCACTAGGAATGCAAGTAACTCGTGCGGCAAGTAATTCATGTGGAAGGTCAACAGCTCCTTGGTTCAGAAAAACGAACTCCCCTTAGCTTTCAGATCTCCTCTGCTGAGATGATATAAGCTTGGAGGAAAGCTCTGGTGCTCATGGTTCCAGAACCCCCACGCCACCTCTGAGTGGTTCTGGCTTCTTCCTGTCAGGATGCTTAGAGTGAGGACAGATAAAGGCCTCTGAGGCTCTGTTCGACAGGCCACCAGCCAGAGCCTTCTAACCATGCCTCTCATCTCCCTCTTTATCAGAAGATAGTGAGGAATTATGAAATGTGCACTTAAGGGGCGCCTGGGAGGCTCAGTCGTTAAGCGTCTGCCTTTGGCTCAGGTCATGATCCCGGGGTCCTGGAATAAAGATCCACATCAGGCTCCCTGCTTGGCGGGAAGCCTGCTTCTCCCTCTCCCTCGTCCTGTTTGTGTTCCCTCTCTCACTGTCTCTTAATAAAGATCTTAAATAAAATCTTTTAAAAAAAAGATTTAAGAAGTATGCACTCTGGGGTGCCTGTGTGGCTCAGTAGGTTAATAAGCCTCTGCCTTCGGCTCAGGTCATGATTTCAGGGTCCTGAGATCGAGCCCCACCCACATCGGGCTCTCTGCTCAGCGGGGAGTCTGCTTCCCTGCCACTGTCTCTCTGCCTGCTTATGATCTCTGCCTGTCAAATTAAAAAAAAAAAAAAAAGTGCCCTCAACAGAATACTATACAGCTTAAATTCTATGGGGCAGAGCTGTTTGGGCTGAAGTGGGACAATCTCCACCACATTATATTAAGGGGAAAAAAAAGCAAAGTATGGAATGATACATATAGCACAATGCCTTCTGTGTAATTAAAAAAGTTGTCAGTATGTGCATGAAAGAATTCCTGTGGTGGTGGTGGGGAGGAAGCAGGAAAGCAAATGGAAACCTCATGCACTTAGGTGACTTGGTTGTAAATTAAAAAAAAAAAAAAAAAAAAAATGTGGGGCGCCTGGGAGGCTCAGTGGGTTAAGCCTCTGCCTTTGGCTCAGGTCATGATTCCAGGGTCCTGGGATCGAGCCCCGCATCGGATCTCTGCTCGGCAGGGAGCCTGCTTCCGGCACCCCGCACCTCCCCCCCCCCCGCCTACTTGTGATCTCTGTCTGTCAAATAAATAAATAAAATCTTCTAAAAAATGCATGTACAGGGGCGCCTGGGTGGCTCAGTGGTTTAAGCCGCTGCCTTCGGCTCAGGTCATGATCTCAGGGTCCTGGGATCGAGTCCCGCATCGGGCTCTCTGCTCGGCAGGGAGCCTGCTTCCCTCTCACTCTCTCTGCCTGCCTCTCTGCCTACTTGTATCTCTCTCTGTCAAATAAATAAATAAAAATCTTTAAAAAAAAAAAAAATGCATGTACAACTTGCTCTAAATATAAGTGAAGAGGGTCACCTGGGCAGTAGGACTAGGGGCCAGCTTCATTTCCCCTGCTGCCTTCAGGAGCAGCCCCAGTGAGGTGGGCCCTCCCCATGCTCCCTCTCCCCAGGCTGGGAGGTAGTGGTCATCCTTGGGGCCCTGCAAGGCACCTACTCTCAGTGCCCCGACCCCATCTACCTTGGAGGCCCTTCTTACTTGGGACAGGATGCTCCACCTGGCACCTCCTCTTCAAGAACACCCAGGCCCCCCTGCGAACCTGCTTTGTCCCCCCCCCCCCCCGTGAGACTCTCATTTCTAACATCGTCAATAAAGGTGTATGGCAGGAACAGGGGTAAGGGGTGGATAACACTGACGAACATCAGAAGCCAAGAAGGGGTTGAGACGGTTCCAGGTGGGGGACTCACATGCAGGACCAGCGTGCTGCGGGTCACCCGGTCCACAGGCTTGTAGAGCAGGGCTGCAGAGAGATGGGCAGGGTGAGAGGTGGCCGCGCATGGAGAAGGCAGCCCCAGACCACCTGCCTGCCTGTCCTTGTGGGAAGAGCTTGGGCAAAGAGAGCAGCCCTGGGAACCAATCCATACCATACCCAGCGACAAGCGCCAACTCAAGAGCACCTAGAAGATAAGCCCATGGCTTTGAGCTTTCGGTCTGTGACATTAAATGCTGAGTGCAGAGCTACTGGTCAGAACCCAAGCTGACGCCCCTCCCTCTGGAGCTGGGTAGCCCACGAGCACCTGGTGCACATGGGCTGACAAGGGTCCCAATCATGGCAGGACACCTGCTCTCTGGCCCCGAGGGTCTCCTGGGAGCAGACCAGCATGTCACTCGCAATGCCCATCCCTGCACAGTTTGGAGCCCCGACTTTGAGGACAGCGGAAACTTACTCGGGTGCCGACACAGTTCTTGGCTTTGTAAGTGTTTTCAGACACCTGGTCTCCAGCAGCACAGGAGCCCTGGCCAGCCTTGGCAGCCCCCACTTCTCTATCAGGACGGCGAGCCCAGCCCATGACCGGCACAGATGCGCACACGTGTCCTAACATATGTCAGGTGCGTTTCCTCACGTGACTCCCACCACTACCGTAAGACATGCATCGTTAGCCCCATTTTACAGATGAGAAGCTGACTCAGAGGACGGTGAAGCTCTGCTTGGCAGAGCCAGGTCTGCTGTTTTCTGGAAGTGCAATTCTTCACGCTATCCTAACAACTGCAATCAAGAAGTGACCTATCAGTGCTGAGGCTGCTTTCCTCCCAGAGTGAAGAGGCTGGACACACGGGCCTGGGGGAGCCTGACAGCTCTGGCTTTCCCTGTGCTTGGCCACGTAGGACCTGTGGTTCCAGCTCAGTTCCTTTCGTTCTAAATCTGTCCTGTCACCTGAAAAAAGGGAACATAAAATCCTCCTTACAGGGCCGTTGGGGGCAACATGATGACATTTTAAATGCCCGGCAGTGCCTGGTTTATGGGTGTCTGCAAACTCCTACCATCCTTCCTGGTTGCTACTGTTGGGGGCAGGCTGGTCCTGACCATGTCCTTCACCACCCAGCACACCCAGTGCCGCTTTTCCCCTGTCTCCGCTCTATTAGAAGTCTCGAACAGCAAAGTCGCCAGAGGGTGACCCAAAGGGGTCACCTGTTTGCTTTTCTAGCAAATGCCCCATCAGCTCATGGCAGCTGCCCCCATGGACAGCATGAAGAGGCCTCAGCCTAGAGAACTCACTTTCCAAAGAGTTCTTGGTCGTCTGGTCCTTGGCATCCTTGTTGCTTCTGGCCCTCAGGTTCTGCAAAGAAAAGCACGTTTTTACACGGGACAACTGAGGCAGCACTGAAGGGGCAGCAAGTCCAGTGGCCAGCCACCTTCTGCAGAAAACTTACCCTTCTTTCACGGCACAAAACCTTAGGGGGAGGCAAGTCTTGGGTATGCCCTTGATCAAAGCATGAAATACAGGGTGGGCAGAACACAAGGCCTGCCCTGGGCACCATGGTTCACCTGGAACTACTGACATTCAGGGCCAGAGATTTGGATTTGCTTACTGTGGGGGTCTGTCCTGGACATCACAGGGCACGGGGCAGCACCCCAGGGCCCCACCTATAGCAGCAGCATGCCCCCACCTGTTGTGACAATCAAAAATCCCCAGGCATTACTCAGTCATCTGCTAAGGACAAAATCACCCCTCGGTGATACAGAGCCTCGGATATACAGAAGCCTATAAAAACAAGGCAAACCACAGTGTCCTTCCTTAATGCACAGAATCACTTTCTCAGAGAAGTTGAACAGTGTGCAACAGGCTGGAGGGCTGGAAAAGCACTGACCTCTGGAAATGGCCAGGGCAGGCCCCCTCACCACTGAGACCCACGCTGGATTCCCCCTCCTCCCACTCTCTCCTGACTTCCCAAATGTACAGGCATACCTTGGAGATCTCGTAGGTTTGCTGCTGGACCACCACAAAGAAGGGAGTATTGCAATAGAGCAAGACTAGTGAATTTTTTTTGTTTTTGTTTTCTAGGGCCTAGAAAAATTATGCTTACAGTATACTACAGTCTATTAAGTGTTTAAGAGCACTAGGTCTGAAAACAATGGACCTACCTTAATTAAAAAATACTTTATTGCTAAAGAATGCTTACTATCATCTGAGCTTTCAGGAAGTCATTATCAACACTGATCATCATCAACAATAGAATAACAATGGAAAAGTTTGAAATGTTGCAATAATTACCAAAATGTGACACAGCGAGCAAATGCTGTTGGAAAAATGGCACCGAGAGACTTGCTCAACACACGGTTGCTGCAAACCTTCAGTTTGTAAAAAATGCAGTACCTGCAAAGTGCAATAAAGCAAGGCAGGCCTGTAGTTTCTAACGAACAGGCGCTATGATCCCCAGGAGGAGAGCAGGGCTTTTTGGTGGGTAGGTCATGTTCTCCCACAACTGCATCAAAGGCATCATCGATTGGGTCCAACATACCCAGAGCAACGAAGATGTATGATTCCTGTGTACCTGAAATCACCTCCAGGAAGAAGCTATGGTTAATCCCACTACCAGGCTGTTGAACAACAATGAAAACCAGCACGGGGACAGGAAGGGGCTCAGAGATGGCTTTCCCAACCTCTCGTGCTATAGTCAATGTCTCATGACTAAAAACGATGGTATTTACAGCTCACTGGGGCCAAACTCCACAATGCACTTTCGTGCCTCTCTTGAGAGTTGAACGGTCCTCACCGTGATTATTTATCTGTATGTCTGCCTCAGCAGTTCCCAAGGGGCGCGGGAGTGTGAGTGAGGGGGTGTGAGAGCAGAACACAAGCCCCTGCAAAACTCAGGGTCCATGCTCCCGTGAGCCTGGAGGAGCCCTCACACCATGTGCCCCTGGGCCACACCACGCACACGGTGCAGAGGTAGGTCCAGGAGTCCTGCTTCAAGGAGACTTACACATCTGGCTTAATCCCACAGTTCTCAAACTTAACTTGACCCAGAGGACCTTTTGCCAGAACTCTCAATATCTCTCGTGTGGGAGCTGGCATTCCATGGAATCCCAGCTTGGGCAACTCTAGTCTAAGTGGACGCTGCTCTGGCTCGTTTTCAGGGCCAGGAGCAGATGAAGGGCCATCGCTCCACTGCTCCCCATCCTAGAAGTGACCATCCGGTCCCCACACCTGAGCTCCAACCCCTGGAATGCAACCTCTCCTGACCTGCTGTTTGTTTCCTTTGGTTTAGTTTTGCTCTGTGTCTCTGGGTCTCCTTCAAAAACACGGTGGAGAACCCAAGTGGATGCCACCTTCAAGGTACAAGCTTCACGGGGGGCCAGCAGAAAGCTGTCTCCCTCCCAGCACCCCTGCCTCAGCTCAGATTCCCACGGGACCATGTGACCCCTGGGTGGTGTCTCACCATTGCTTCCTCTTTCCTCTATAGGAAACTGTCTGGGTGGACTTGAACTTGGCCCCCTTTAATTATAGCCTGCTCTTGTGCTCGCTTCGGCAGCACATATACTAATTATAGCCTGCTCTTAAAGGATTAGGTCTCTAATTTGTCAAGGTCACTCTGTATTCCGCACCAACACCCCAGCTGTTAGGGGTGGTGGGCTTGCTAAGCGAATGAGCTCAAGAAAGGTATGGCCTCAATGCTCTAGGCAAAACAGAGCAGAGAGGGAGGGACGTCTGGAGCCAGCCTAGATAGAAGCCTGGGTGCGTATAGCCTGTTACCAGCAGTAACAGGCAGGGAGTGCCTGCCCCCACAGGCTCTGGAAGAGCAGCATGGCACCCACTGCCACCATGAGAGATAATCAGCACCCACAATACCCCCCTCTCATGACAAATTACAAAATGGCACAAAGCCCCCAGAACAAAGCCAGGTATGACAGTCAGGGTATGACTGTCTCTCAGCAAGGGAGACCCCACTCAGTACCTATTTCTAGTTTCCAATTATCTTTCTTATGCTAATTTCTCTCATGGACTCTTTCTGCCCAGAATCCTTGCTTGGTGGAGGGAAGGCAAGTCAGAGCTCCGAGGAGCTGGAGCCATCACAAGTAATGACAGGCCCAGAAAGAGGAAAATGTCACCCAACTGCACAGGGCAGACACAGGATGTGGAAAACCCTCTCCAGAGCCTGGAGAGGCCAGTGCTGCAGGTTCTGGTCCAGGGATGGCCTGCTTGTCCCTCTCTGTATCCGAAGTGCTCTCAGAGGCCCCTCATGCTAACACTCCGGGCTCAAGGTTTCAGTGCTTGTGGAGCTCCAGCCTGGAGCATTCTTCAGTCCCACACCCCTTATTAGTTGCTCAGCCTCCCCAGCAAGCGATGTTCCCCAGAGGAATAGAGCACAGCACAGCTCCCAGGCTGCTCTCTAGCAACCAGGTGCCTTGTCAGCCCAGGACCCTCACATTCAGACCTCTGCTAATGAGACAGAACTATGGACACTCATTACTGCACACAGATGGCACAAGAGAGTTATGTGTCTGGGGCACTCAGCAGAGCCCTAGAATTGGGCCCTGGCCCTGGGGGACGCAGGGCTCTTGTGGGGCTGCTCCTCCTGTGTCCCCCACGCATAGGGCTGACAGAGCTAACCCAGAAGCCTCTGGAAACAGAGCGGAGATTTACAATCAGAACTTGGTCTGGTATGCCTTGTTCTCGCGGGTCATGATGTACCAACGACCGGCCCACGTCCCACCCGGGGGAGGTGGAGGGGTGCACCTGTCTGAACAGTGTCACGAGTACCTCAGAGATTTCTGCAAACTGAGCGTTGGCCTGACAGCACTTCTCAGCCGTTTCCATGGCAACTCCGTAGTTGTCTACAAAGGCTCGGTACACACCCAGCTGGCTGGCCTGCAGGGAGGAAGGAACAGAGTGTGGGACAGGTGCAGGGCAGGTGCCACTGCTTCTCATCTTTCTGAGAAATGGGCTTCTGTGCACAGCTCTGGAGAAAGCCCAGGGGCAGCAGACAGCACCAAGCTGCAGTCACCTCACCTCTTCCTTGCTGTCGCCTCCCACCTGCTTCCCCTCCCCACGCACTGAGCATGTTCCCCCTTCCAAGTGACACGTTGAGAAGTGACTCACAGCCCCGGGCAGGTAACAGCTCCCTTCCACAGCTGCTGATTCCTCCCACTCTACTCACTTACATGGTGCCACCAGCACCGTGTAAAATGCACCGTCTAAAATGCAAGGCTGTCCGTGAGCGCGGACGAGAGTCTACATAGGTGGGGTGGGGAGGCACCTTCTCATTCTGGCCGTAGGAGGCCGTAGTGGACAGGGAGGTGGGCCCCTGGCCTGGGGTGGCCACAGTGCTCCATTCTTGTCCGACCCCTTCAGACACGTAAGGCCCATGCAATCTAGCTGGCCTTGGAGAAGAGGGGCTCCCACTGTCTAGACATGAGCCCAGCCCAAACCTGGCAAGGGGTCCAGGTACCACAAGCCACACCTGGCATGTGGGAGACACGCTGGCTGCCAGCTGCAAGGCGAGAGGCATTTTATTTTTTATTTTTTAAAATTAATTTATTTTTAAAATTAACATATAATTTATTATTTGCCTCAGGGGTACAGGTCTGTGAATCATCAGTCTTATAGAATACAGCACATACCCTCCCCGTTGTCCATCACCCAGCTACCCCATCCCTTCTCCCCAAGGCAAGAGGCATTTTGTCTTTTGTCAAACCAAAGGTATTAATAGAGGGTCTCGTCACATACCTCCTGATCAGTGACCCAAATGAGTGACAACTTCCATGGGTGTGTGGGGGCGGGAGGAAAGCTGCCACCACCTCTGGGCCCCAGGTCACCTTCAGAGGCAGCCGAGGGAAGCCAGCCCTCATCTTGTACCAGCACAGCCAGGCCTGGGGAGGGAAATGGAGGACCCCCGCGACCTGCTAGCCGGGATTTCCCACTGCAGACCAGGGGCTGGAAGCCTAAAGCTTTAGCTGATCCTGGTGTTTGTTCTGTGCTGAATCTGAATTTTGATTCTATATGCATTTGCATTTATATTGAATTTTATGTTTTCTTCAGATGACAGTCCCAGATGCTGGGTAAGCCCTTGGCACGGTCTGGTCTCTGGCTCTGCTCCCTGTGGGGGCTGCATGGAGGCCCAGCCTGGCCCCTCCTGCACAGATCACCCTGACTGGTCACTCCATTTCCAAGTGCCAATCAGGACAATAGTCAGACCCGGAGCACTTCCTTTTCTCCCTCCTCTGCGGCTCACTGAACGCCTCCCCCACAATGAAGACCTGCTTTAGGCACTGTACTGTCACCGCAGCCACAAATCACTCAGACACAGTGGGGCCAGCAGCAGGAGAGATGCACAATAAATAAGTCAACAAACATGTCATACAGCAGATGTCTGAGAACAGAGCTGGGGTTAAAAGCTATGGTGCTTTTTTTTATCTGCTTCAGATAGTGTGGTGGGAGCCCTGAGGGGACATTACTGTCGACAATGATGTCGACAGTCAAAATTCCTACGTTGAAACCCTAACTCCCGGCACCTTAGAATGCGACTGTGTTTAGAGATAGGGCATAAGAGGCGATGAAGTTAAAATGAAGTTGTCAGGGCAGGTCCTAATCCGGACTGGGATGACTGGGGCTCTCATGAGAGATAAGTACACACACCGAGGGACCCTCGTGAAGACACAGGGAGACTGCTGCCATCTGCGAGGCAAGCAGAGAGGCCTCAGGAGAGACCAACCCTGCCAGCACCTTGATCTCAGACTTCCAGCCTTCAGAACTGTGAGGAAATAGATTTCTGTTGTGCAAGCTGCCCAGACGAGCAGCCCTAGCAAACCGATATGAGGTCTAAGAGAGAAGAACCCCTTCCATTACTTCTTCTCCCTTTCCCAAAGGAACTCGCATCTTCCATGTGGCTTTTGCCAAGTGCCAATCAATCTAATCTCACACTTTTAGCCAACCCAAACCAGAGCCGGACCAGTAATGGGATCGATGGCGATCAGGATGGCGATCCTGATACGAGGCACCGAGGACACAGCATCACTGCTGTGGTTTATTCAGTTTTCGCCAGAAACACAGAATCTATTCCTGAGGAAACCTCAAACAAGCCCAAACTGGCCAGTACCCTTCAAAAAAATGTCAAGGCCATGAAAGACAAGCAAAGGCCAAGGAACTGGTATAGCCCGAAGAAAACAAAAGAGATGTGAACACTGAGTCCATCTTGTGAGCTCAGACTGGATCCTGAATCAGAGAATGCAAGCGGCTACAAAGAACGCGATGGGGGCACCTGGGTGGGGCAGTCTGTGAAGTGTCCGACTCTTGATTTTGGCTCAGGTCACAATCTCAGTGTCCAGAGATTGAACCTCATGTTGGGCTCTGTGCTGAGTGTGGAGCCTGCTTGAGAATCTCTCCCTTTCCCCTACCCCTCCCACTCATTCTCTCTCTCTCAAATAAATAAATGAATATTAAAAAAAAAAAAAAAAAGAAAGAAAGAACACAACGGCTAACTTGGGAGAAGTTCGCATATGGACTGTGGACAAGGTAACAGTGCCTCACCACTATGAAAGTTCCTGAATTTGATCATTGTACTCCGTGGTTATGGAAGAGCTTGTCTTTGTTTTTATCAGGTACACAATGAAGTATTTGGGGTAAAAGGGCAGATCTATCTGCAAGCTATTTTCAAACTATTCAGGATGTGTGTGTGTGTGCGCGCGCGCGCGCGCACACACCTATATAAAAATGAGAGAGGAAAAGATAAAACAAACTTGGCAAAATGTTACCAGTGGTGGCTCTGGCACATGGGAGTTCTTGAACTATTTGTGCACCTCTCTGGAAGCTGGAAATGATGAGAAAAACAAAAGAGTAATCCGACAAAATTTGAGCCAGGAACAGACCCCAAGAAGCGGCAATGAACCAATCCATTCCCGCAGGAAGGGGAGGTAGGCTCACAAATCCCGGAGCGGAGGGGAGGTGCTGCGGCTGGGGCAGGGCATCACAGGCTCCTTCGGTCCCAAGACTTACCCAGCAGGGGAGCCTACTGGAGTGACGGGGCTGACCCCGCTGTGCCGTCAGAAAGGGACAGGGGTGCCCCTGAACCCAGCTGGGCAGCACACATGAACACTCTTCTTGGGCCTGGTTCCCGGGGCGTGACGTCCCATGGCCGCCCCACCTCTCTCCCTAGTCTGCTGCAGCGTCTGACCCACAAAGGTGGCTCAAGGACACTGGGGAAACCAGAGGAAACTTCCCAAATTCTGGTGTTCACTGGACTATGACAAATTGAAAGCCAAGTTTCTGAGCAATGTCCGAATGTTATTTGGAAAGCGTGTTGGGTGCAGTTTCTTCTCAACAACATGATTCTCCAATTCTCAGGAGGGCTGCAGGTTGAGCCAGATCCACTAGGTTTAAACCTGTGGACACTGCACACAGAGAGAAACGGGGGAGAGGGCACTTCGGAGATGGTGGGGCTGCATCAACATGGCCTCCCATTTTCTGGCCAGAGGAAGAAGGGTCTCACGTGGTAGGAATCTCCATTAAAAAAGTGAAAAGTTTCCTGTGTTTCTTACATCTTCGCTCCGGCCTGGAGTCCGAGGTGTCTGCAGCCCAGGGCAGTGGAGAGAGGGGACTGCCAACAGGAAGGCCACACCTTGGAACAAAACACTCAAGCCCAGGTGTGAGCCAAGGCAAGGACTGGGTCTGGACCAGCTGGGAGTCTGGGCAGCCCAGTGGGGGCATGCTCTGCCTGTGACCTTGGGCCACCTCTACCCTTGGAGGACTGGTTTCCCTTGGGAGGGGGAGGTCTCCAGGTCAAAAGCATGTGCCCAGGGGGCCCAGACTGGACTCAGCTCAGGTTAGGGATCCTAAGAGGAAGAAACTCCATCACAGGGGTCTGTCTGGCACCTGCCTTCAGTGACACTCTCAGGACAGCTGCTGGGCTCTCCTACCCAGATGCCCCTCTTCCACAGACTGACTGGCTCCATGCATTAGACCCGCAAAGGAGGCAGGGGCTCCTTTCCACACATGTTGGAAGACAGACATCAATCGGACAGCTCTCATCTGAGTTTTCTCCTTCCTCCCACAGGTGCCTTAACTGTTTCCTCCCACTGGACAAGTTTTATCTGACCTATGTCTTGGTTGAAGAAGCACTTTGAGCCAATTCTTGTCCCAGATGTGGCCTGGCTTGTGACAACCTCTTTCATCTGATTGTTAGGTTTTATAGGTCCCACTGAGTTTTTAAAAGCCATATCCTTGGTTTCTTAGGTCCTGTAGTGAGCAGAGGGCCACAGAGGCTCCTGACCTGCCTTCACAGTAGGCCCCTTCTGTCCTGAGAGGGTGCTTCTGCCTCTGGGACCTGAACCAGGACCCACAGCCACCTCTGCCAAAAAGATTCCTTGTCCATATGGGCTCAGTTAGCCCTTTCAGAAATATTTCTTCTGTCATCCAGCCAGTCACCTGTGTCCTTCAGGTTGCGGCCCCTGAAGGCAGCAGGAAAAGCACTCCTTTTGGAGATTACCCGATATTACAGTCCCAGCAAGTGACCCACAGTTCCTCTATCTTCTCACTCCCACAGTGGTAAGGACAGGAGCTGCCTTATCTGGCTGCCTTAGCTCAGGTGGGATGGGCACCTAGGGGCCCCCTCGCACCCCACTACTTGGAGACAGACCGCCTTTCATTGCGAGGCTGTGCCTGGGTCCAGGCTCTGCAGTCACAAACCACCTGCTCTGAAGAACCAGTCTTGATTCCTACAAGGCATGAGGGTATCATGCTCAAAGTCAGCATCAAATCGCCTCTGGGTTCTGAAAACAGCTGGTGGTAGGAGCTAAGGGTCACACAACGGCTCATCTCCCGACCCCACTCCACCCCTCCAGGGCCCTCCTTCAGGCTCTAGGGCCACTTTTTCCACTACTTTAATATTTACTGACCATCTGACCATGTCTCTCCTCCATAGGCCACTTAAAAAAAAAAAAAAAAAAAAAGATCTCCAGGGGTGCCTGGCTGGCTCAGTCGGTATAGCATGTGACTCTTGATCTTGGGGTCATGAGTTCAAGGCCCACGTTGGGTGTGGCGTCTACTTAAAATAAGGGTTCTGTGTCCCAGAGCCCTTGGCAACACACACCAGCAGGTCAAGGCAGAGGCTTGACCCCTGCAGAGCCGCGAACCGGGGAGGCGGCTGTGCATCTGCTCCGAGTCACTCACCAGCTTCTGGAAGAGATCACCCACTCGCTGCTGGTGGCCCCACTGCTGCACGCGGGGGGAGAGCCCATCATAGAACTCCTTGTGGATCTCGTAGAGCTCAGGCACTTTGAAGAAGATGGTCTCGATCTGCTGGCTCGTCAGCACAGGCTGAGAGGTGGTGGCTGCAGCCTTCAGAGGCTTCATGGGCTAGAAGAGGGCACAGGAGAGGCAGCAAGGGTGACCCGTGAGGGTGGCACTGATGAGAGGGCTCATCATTTTTCAGGTGCATGGTACGACCACAGAAAATCACGGCTATGTGCCATATGAGCTTTTCTTTTTAAATTCCCACTAAAAATAAAAATTCAAAGCCAGCTTGCTTTGGCACCTGTCTTACGCTTGTGTCCACCACCCCACAGGAAGGTTCAGCTTCTATGAGGTGGAATGACCCTCCAGGGAGGGTGGGCCACCTTCTGACTGGTGCCCTGGGGTCTGGGACCTGACTCAGCCCTTACTCCCTCCTCACCAGCAGCAGGGCCTCCAGGTGGCTCAGGTAGGTCTCCTCGCTAGCCAGGATTCCAGACAGGACCCATTTTCTCATTTCCATGCCCTTTTCCAAGTCCAGCTCGCTCTGCAGGAGAAAAAGACTAAGGTCAGACCCGGGGGATGACGCCTGAGGTGGCCCCTCAGAGAGGAAGGCCTGCTTATTAACAGCCTGAGGCCAAGCCTCTGGGGAAGTCTCTGTGGGGAAATAAAGGGAGGCATGGGAGCCTTGCCAAGCCCACCACTCGCTCATGGCCACTGTAAATTCTGGAGGGTCACTCAGCAAAGCTAGGGCCACCCTTGGTCTGACGACGGGAAACGGGCAGTGTGAAGTGGAGCAGTCAGGGCAAGGCCCCCCACTCTGTGGTACTTTGTCACAGTGGCCCAGTAACCCAACACCAATGCTGATGCCAAAGGCGATGAAGTCTGCTGGGTGACTTCCTGCCCACTCCCCCCAATGCACTTCCCGACCCCCAATGAGGGACTCGGTATCAGAGACGGGCTGTGTCCACGGCCCGCCCATGTGCCGATGGGCCCCACTGTAGCCCACAGAAAGTGACGGACATCCCTGCCTATTCTGCCACCAGTTTCTCACCTGTGGATGAACATGAGCAACCACACTGCAGCAGCCCCTGGGTGTAGAACCAGAGGGTTATCCCTGTGGTCCACTTTCCCGAACCACTCAGGGGAGATCAATGATCTGGGGCAGGCTCCTGACTCGGCTCTGCTGACATCCAGGGCTGAAGGATTCTGTTTTGGATGCTGGGCAGCATCCCCTCCTACCCCTCCTACCCCTGGCTGGGACAACCACAAATGTCTGCAGATGTTGCTACATGTCCTCTGGGGCCAAATCGCTTCTACGTGAGAACCACTGGGTTCCAGGAAGGACCTAAAGCCAGTTCAAGCCTCACGGTGTCTCTAAAAAGCCTAGAATCAGAATCTCCCAGCATAGATCCCTCTGTGTGCCCCCAACCCTGCTGTCTTTTCCACTTCCCTGGCCTGGCAGAAGGGAGGCACTGTGTGGTATAGATGGCTGGCCCAGTGGGAAGCACCCAGGGACAGGAGTTGGGGGACAGGGCCACCGAGCAAGGCCTGCCCGGGGAGCACCGTGGTCTTAGGCAACTGTGCCCCTGCCCTGGGCATCAGCTACCTGGGTGTAAACTGGGGAAGGAAGGCCTGATCCCCAAGCCCCATCTGCTTCTGCTTTCTGGGTCCCTGGGGCTTGTATCACATCCTCACTGCCCACTTGGACCATCCCAAAAGTCTTCCTGAACCAGCACTTTGCTCTTTGGAATCCCTTAGTGTGCATGAGCTAGGTGCCTGCATGTGTGTATACGTGTGTGCACGCCCAAATGTGTATGTAGACTCATGCATGTGTAGGGGGCAGCCACCATGATCATGGCTAAGCATCACTCCAGGGAAAGAACACTCAGGTCCCGTCCCACTCAGAAGGCCCTCTCCCCAGGGCACATTGGGCAGTGGCTCCACAGGCAGAAAGCTCCAGGACATGCCGTGCCTGATCTTGGAACTTCCTGTGCCAGCGTAGTGCCTGGAACACACAGGTGCTCCGGGAAGACACAATGAACACACAAACCCATGAAGGGATCCAGAACTCCTGGCTGGGGCCTCCTTCGGGCTGTGTCTCTGAGAAGCTCTGAGTGCTCCTTCTGGAACCCCTGTTTGTTTGACAAGCCAGTGCCAGGATCCAGAACTGTCAGCTTGGCCCGTTGCGGGGCCTGGGGTGCAGCATGCAGTGCACAGACATGCAGGGTAGGGGACCTTGACACCTCCTTTCATCTCAGCCCACTGAGGTCACAACATCAATGAGGGCAGCATGCTGGAGAAGCAGCTCTCAGCTACCCCTGAACATGCTTCCCACCGTGTCCAGGTGCCATGTGTGCCCCAAACAAGGGAAGATGTAGAGGTGAAGGGGACAGCGGGCTCTTTGAGCAGCAGCAGCTGCCCACCCCGCCCTGCTGTGTCCTAAGGAACAATCCTGCTACTATTAGCACGGTGGGGGTGCGGTGGTGGTGGGGAACGGGACACGGAGGAGCCCCACCCAGCATGAGATGCCGGTGCTCACGTGGGTGGCAGTGCGTCTCATTCCCACCCACACAATTTGGAAAGCTGGGAGGAAAAAGAGCGCAGGCAGGATGGCGCCAACACCAGCTCTCCCCATTCCGAAGGGCGTGGTCAGCTCAGGGGACCGTCTGGCCTGGGGAATGTGCTGGACTGGGGAGAAGACAGGGGTGCGGACACCTCTCTGTGGACCAGGAGTCATCTCCTGAGCTCCGGCACGGGGCTGGGGGCTGACAAGGACGGAGCCAACTGCACCTTAAAGGAGAGGGCTGGAAAGAAACACAGAAGATGAGGGAACAAAGGGCAGGGCCAGGGCCAGGGTTATTTATAACCCTGCTCTGGGCTCGAGCCAATTCTAGAAAGGGCACATGGATGCAGTCAGGACCATGATGGTAGGGAGATCTTGGTGGAAAGGAAGCCAGACAAGAAGGGCAGCTGGAAAAAGGCAGCAGCCAGCTGGAAGGCTGGCCCTGTGCTTCTGCCGGGGAGGGGATTGAGGGCAAAGAAGGGAACAAGCCACACAGATCTGGGGCCGAAAGAGCGGATAAAAACAAACTGGGCATGACAAGGGGGGAAAGGCTGACAGAGGGACCTGGGTGAACAGAACCGCCACCAGATCCACAAGGGCAAGAGCTGGAACTGAGTGGCAGGAGTATGGATGGCAGGGCAGAATTCAGGGAGTACACTTTACCCCCAGTCCCAACGTGGCGGGGGTGGGGACAGGGTGATCAGGGTATAAAATCCCAGCTGTGGAAGGGGTGGACTGCTCCCAGCTGGGACCCGGAAGCCAGTTTGCTGGACAAAGGACACTGTCTTCCTCTCTGGCAGGGGCCATGCCTTCACTGGCAACAGGGCTGGCCGTTGTCCTGGAGCCCAGCCAGCAGAGGGCCAGTGGCTGGCCTCTGCGTAAGAACCCGAGCTTGGGGGGATCCTGGCGCCCCGGAGTCCTCTGAAGAAAGAATGCCAACATCCAGTATGATTTGTGCCTGCCCCTGGATAAACCACACTGAGAGGGCTCTCAGGAGGAAGAGGACAGGTGGGCTGGCCAAACTCCTGCTGTCCCCAGCTCTGCCGGGAGGACAGTACAAGCAAACAGTATCCCTGGATAAGCCAGGACCCAGAGCTGGGCAGTGCGGCCAAGATGAGCCACAGGAGTGCAGGCATGACTTATCCTCCTGTGCCTGGTGCAAAGCCTTGCTGGGCACCCATGCAATCGAAGCATGATTTGAACCACTGACCTAACCACTGAATCACAAAAGTGAATGGACTCAAGTCCAAGCTCAAGTCAGAGTTACAACTTCTGTTCCACGAGTGCAACGGGTGACCAGATACACTCAGTGTGGTGATGGCCAGTAGCAAAATTATAGAGCAGGTCAGTCTGTCTTCAAACACTCCTAAGCCAGTGTTTACTTCCTTTATAAAAAATGCAAATTTGACTTCTGAGTAGGAGTGACTGATTGAACATGTGTGTTTACTTTGGCTTCCTTCTTAAAAAAAAAAAAAAAAAAAAAAAATCAACCCCCCTCCCACCACCAAAAACAAAACAAAACCCTCGAAAGGTCCATGGGCATGGCCACTTCTGCAAAGCAACAGTACACAAGTGTGTATATCTGCTTTCTCAGCCCCAATACGCCCACGAGAAGCCCCTGGCTGGTGGCCCATCCAGCTTCACCTCTCCCTGAAGTGTCCCTGAACATGAGAAGTGTGGGCTGAGGTGTTATCAGCCCCTTCTTGCTGAGGTCTAGTGCTTCTGGGCCTACCCCTTGCTGGTACCCTACGGATAGGACCTGGCAGGTCATTGTGGGAGCAGAGTCACACAGTGTGTCCCAGAGCCCAGTGGGCAGGGGCTGCTAGACAATGTCAGCTCCCCTCTCTGTGCCTTGATGTCGCCCCTTATAAACAAACAGAAGGGATGATGTCCAGAGTCTTGAGGACCCCAGGAAGGACTGACTG
Source organism: Meles meles (assembly GCF_922984935.1). Lineage (NCBI taxonomy): Eukaryota > Metazoa > Chordata > Mammalia > Carnivora > Mustelidae > Meles > Meles meles. Next base: position 29,669,116 of record NC_060077.1, on the reverse strand, counting down.
TGCTGACGTGGCCAACCACGGGCCCTGCTTTCTCAGGCCACAGGATGGCAGCTGCGCATGACGCCAGATGGCTTTCTCACCCCTCTCCCTGACACTGCTGAAGGAAGGTTACTTGCTAGGCCACAGCTCTGTGCATAGCTTCCAGGAGTGTCCATGACACTGCCCTGCTTCCTTCAGGTCAGTAATGCCAGCTCTGCCCTCCTAGGGGAGAAGCAGTGGTCATCAAAATGGCCTACTGCTCTTCTTCCTAGCAACCCCAAAGGGCTTGCTAACACATATCCCCACCTGGCCATGAAGAGATGGAGGATGTGTGCCTCACGGCTCTTGCCTGGGGGGGCAGCCTGCCCTCTCCTGCAGCTTCTGTCCCCATCTGGGATCACACAGTCATCACTCAAGGAAGAAATAGCTTGGTCAAGATGGGGAGGTACCTCAGAAAGCCCGGGGCAGGAGAAAGCCATAGGTAACCTTGGTCACCAGGACCCACCCAATGTGGCCTGGGTCCTTCCCACAGGACCCCAGGCAAGGTGGTTCCTGGCCTCTGCTGACTCCCTACCTTCCCCTGGGGGCAGGAGTTCATAGAACAGACCTGTCATCCAGGAGTTCATGAGAAGGGTCCCTAGAAGGGACTGAGCTCAAGCTCAGCAGAGGGAGAGGAGCACCCCCTGGGAGGGTAGGGAAAGTTGAGCAGGGATTCCCCTGAACCCAGCTGGTTGGGATAGGGCACCTCGGGTCTCAAGACTAGCATGCTGACTGTGGGTGCTAGAAAGTGACAGCTGTCTTCTTTGAACCAAAAATAAGAAATGAAAGAAGAAAGTCTTATTGTCTGGACACTGCACAGGCAAGGAAACCAGGAAGTCAAAACCATGTCTATCTCCAGGGCAGTGGAAGGTGCCTCCAAGCACCTAACCAGAGGGCTTCTGGAACAAGGCTACACAGCCCTTTACCAATTAAATTCCCATCTTACCACCTCACACCCATTAGGATAACCACTATCAAAAAAACAGAAAACAAGTACTGGCAAGGCTGTAAAGAAACCACGACTCTTGTGTGCTGTTGTGGGAGGCACAGATGTGAGACATGTCTATGGGCTCCTATGGGGGCGCCCAAAGAGGGAGAAGGCACTGGGATCTGGACAGGCTCCACTGCAGATAAGCCCTGAACTGTGGCTAAAAGGTGAGCACAGAACTCCAAGTCAGTGTAGACGAGGTCTGAGAGCAGGAGCCTGGTGGGGGTGGGCAGCCAAGCCACACGGGGTCTGGGGCACAGGGAGGGCAGATCAGCCGGAGCAGCCCCAGCCCAAGTTCAGGACTCAGCCTACTTATTCAGGACCGGAAAGGTCCCCATCTATACCAGATCATGCTTGTGAAGCAGGAAGCAAGGGAGTACACTGATAAAGGCAAGGTGGTTACACGAGTGTCATCTGAGGAACTCAGGAAGGCTTCGAAGCTGGTAGCTGTGACTCTGTGCAAGTAACTCTGCCTCTCTGAACCTCAGTTTCCTAATCTGTAAAACAGCAAAACCGGATGTTGGATAAAAAGCTGCACGATGGGGACGCCTGGGTGGTTCAGTCAGTTAAGCATCTGCCTTGGGCTTAGGACATGACCTCAGGGTCCTGGGATCAGGCTCCCCACCCAGCAGGGAGTCTGTTCTCTCTCTCCCTCTGCCCCTCCCACCACCCGTACTCTCTGTCTCTCTCTAGCTCTCAAATAAATAAAATCTTAAAAACAACGACAAAAAAGTTGCACAAGACAGGTGTGTGTATGTGTTACGCACAGGTTTCCCCTCCCAACCTCACAGTTCAGGACGAGCAGCTGCCGCCTGCTTCCTCCTCTCTCTCTCTCTGCCTGCCTCTCTGCCTACTTGTGATCTCTGTCAAATAAATAAATAAAATCTTTAAAAAAAAAAAAAAGAAAGAAAGAAACCACAAGAGCATAAGTAAGAAGCAATCCCACAGCGAAGGCACCAGCCCAGCAGAGAACCAGCCACAGCGAAAAGATACACTTCTAGCACTTTCTACCAACGATGGAGAAAAGCAGATCCCTCTCATTTTTAAACCTGGAGGGAACATCACCAGACACAAACCAAAAAGAGAAGTTATCTGTCATGTTCCAAAGTGAAGGTGACTATAGGATTGTTAATGACAATGAGACCTCAAGGGAAAGACCCTGGCCAAATGGGCAGTCATTTACAGCAGCCCTTTTGGTAAAAAGGAGAGAGGGCACTGCGTGTGGCGCAGGGAGGGGCCCAGACATTGCCCCTGTCCTCCGCCCCTCGGCACCACGTCTGGGGCTGCCACCACATACTGCCAGAAGGATGGCGGTGGCGTTCTCAGCCTCAGCACGTGCTGCCTGCCTCCTCCAGCTCAGCGGACCGTTCCATCATCTCCCTGCTCAAAGCCCCGGGGAGGCTGTCTCTAGAACAACAGGTACACCAGATGGGGGAACGAAGAAAGGGTTTTTAGTGACTTCAACCACTGGTTGCTCCTGGTATCACCTACTGGCTACTTACCCCCGAGAGAGTAGATGCGCTCCAGGGCGCCTTCACCAAGTGGACAGCAGGCCGGAGCCAAGCCCAAGGCCCATTTCACACCTGGCCCTACCACCTTGGGACTCACCACTTTGGTGGACTCCAAGGTTCCTGAGGCCAGTGCGTCCCGGCTGCCCCTGCCCTTGCTGCCAAGGTGGGGTGAGGAGGAGGGTGAGTCATCGATGTAGGGCAGCCCGTCCTGGTGCCGGCGCTGTTCCTCGGCCCGGTCTGCAGCACAGCCGTACCCAGGAGGCGTTCCAAACGATGCATCTGTGTGTGTAGAGAAGCAGCTGTGTCAGAGACAGGGAAAGGGGGCCAGAGGGTCAGGGGGCTGGAGGGCCAGCTGCTGGGGGGGGGGGTCCACACCCCTCTTGTTCCAGCGGGCACTCGGCTGATGATGTCTGTCACCCAAAGGTGTTGAACAAGGACCTTAGGTAGGTTGACCTCACCTTCACAACCAGCTGAGTGAGCAAAGACCACATGACAAGGTGGGGCCAAAAAAGTGGCCCACTCCCCGGAAAATGAGACCGGGCGGGTTTGCAGGGACAATGTCTGGGGCACATCTGTGCTTGTCCCGGAGGTGGGTCTGAGCTCTTACAGAAAGATGGACCCCCAATGCTAGCTAACATCTTGCTATCAGGGATGGTCCTTGTGCACCTGTCCATTGGGGATCTGATGGGGAGAGGAGCATAGATCATGCTGATCCAGGCGTAAGCCCTGGCCACCGTGAGCAGTGCTCCAGACCTGCCAGGCCCAACCCAGGGAAAGGGCACTGTAGCCCCTTCCCCTCACTCCACCCTGGTCCCTTGGCTGACTCTCAGCCCACTTCCCACCTGGTCTGGCAAAATCTCAGACCACCTTTACCCCGATCTGAGCATCCCTGTGAGGACAGAGTGGCCTACCCTATGGCTGGCTCCCTGCTGCGTGGGGCTCTCTGGTTATACAGAACACCTCCAATCCTAAAGGCACCTGAAGACAACTGCCCCTTCCTCCCCAGTTAAATCCCAAAGCCCATACCACCCCTTCACCTGCCTTTCTTTCTTTCTTTTTCTTTTTTTTTTAAAGATTTTTTCTTTATTTATTTGAGATAGAGAGTGAGAGAGCACGAGTGGCAGAGTGAGAGGGAGAAGCAGGCTCCCTACTGAGCAGGGAGCCTGATGCAGGGGATCAATCCCAGGACCCTGGCATCATGACCTGAGCCGAAGGCAGACGCTTGATGACTGAGCCACCTGGTGTCCTCACCTGCCTTTTTGTAGCTCTGTTTTCAAAACTGTTCTAAATCAGGGGCACCTGGGTGGCTCTGTGGGTTAAGCCTCTGCTTTCAGCTCAGGTCATGATGCCAGGGTCCTGGGATTGAGCCCCGCATTGGGCTCTCTGCTCAGCAGGGAGCCTGCTTCCTCCTCTCTCTCTGCCTGCTTCTCTGCCTACTTGTGATCTCTGTCAAATAAATAAAACCTTTAAAAAAAAACTGTTCTAAATCAGTGAATCCTCACCAAGACATTAACCCACAAGGGCCCAGTCTGCTCCAAGCCTTATGTGACAGCCACTTCTTAACTCTTTCTAAAGGGTGCCTTCACAGCCCATGGGACTTCCATGAGGCCATCTTGGTTGGGTATATCACCTTTACCATGACTCACCGGCAACCAACCCTGTCCAAAAGTCACCACCACAGGTGGCTTCTGCACTGTTTATTTACGAGTTTCTAACAACTTCTCCACCAAGCATACCTAGTCTGGGGCTCAAGCTCCAGGCACTGCTGGCACCATACCACCTAAGCCAGGCGGCAGAGACCTCCTAGGCAACTCTAGAGGGAGGCTGTTTCCAGTTCTTTCCATGTGGCAGCCAAGAGGTGCTGTGGCTGGAGTGACCAGGTGCTCACTAGCCCCGGCTCTGAGGGCTGCCAGTGCCCGGCGCGACTCATCCACCTACATCCCAGCTGCCTCCACCTCTGCCTCTCCCACATCCTCTATGTCTGGGGCCCAGCAGGTCACATGACCTCTCACAGGTGTCCTTAGCTCTGGCTCTACATTCGTGCCATCTGGGGAGCTTCAAAAACAAGAGAGACCCACGGAATCAGACACTCGGGGAGGTCTGGGCCCTGGTGGCTGCAAAGGCTTCCTGGCGGTTCCCGCAGGAAGCAGGGCTAACTAAAACTGCTGCACCAGCAGGAGATGGCATCCAGCACCGTGCTGTCCCGTTGACCCTGCTGTGTCCCTGCTGTCTCTGTACAGGTGCAGACCGCAAAGGCCGGGCTGAGCTCTGCTGCTGTGTGTGTCCACAGAAGGCCCCAGCACAGGCTAACAGATAGGCTGGGGGACCCTCAGAGCTGGGTGGGCTCCTACCGTGTCCCCTAACAAGCTATACTAACGTCCCCTGGTCTCCCTAATCCCTGGGCTACCTCATGGGCTCCTGATACGATCACCACATGTGTTACCCTGCTGGGGTTGTACTGTCCTACCAGGACAGTCAGAGGCCAAAGCCAGGTTCTGTCTCCTCCTGCTAAGCATCTGTAAAGGCACTTGACTAGCTCTTGCCCGGCATCCCTGAGGACAGAAGGGAAGGGTTCAAATGTATTAAAAAGCACAAACCCTGTTCATACAGAACTCTGGTGTCACACTCCACCCCCAAAACAGTCCTGTCCAGGTTGCTACCAACTTGTGAAAATTAGTGCAGGTCACTGAAGCTGTCCGTGTCTCCGTTTTCCTGACTTTATAATCAGGCATGTGGACTAAACTAGGTGGGTGGAGACCAGCTCCGCTCAGGAGGGTGCCTGAGTGACTCAGAGGGTTAAGCCTCTGCCTTCAGCTCAGGTCATAAATCTCAGGGTCCTGGGATCGAGCCCTGCATCGGGCTCTCTGCTCAGCAGGGAGCCTGCTTCATCCTCTTTCTCTATTTGTGATCTCTCTCTCTCTGTGTCAAATAAATAAATAAAATCTTAAAATAAAATAAAATAAAATATTAGGTCACTGTGCAGATCAGCTAGCCATGCCCTGCCTACCTCCTGACCTCACCTCCTTCAACAGCATCCTTCCTCTGCTCCCAGCTCCTCCTCTGGACCTGGCTTTTATATTAGCTCAGAATTTTCACTGTTCACATAGCTTCTCTAAGACACTTTAAACTATTTTTTTTTTTTTGAAATAACAATGCTTTAAGAAATCAACATATTCATCACCTGGAAGAAGACCCTTATTCTGAGCATCATCACCTGATGTCCTGGCCTGTGACCACACTGCACTCACGCCCCACGTCACATTAACACCAAGTGATGCCCCAAGTAAGAACTTGAGGGTCAGACTGGGGGGGGGGGGGGGGCAGGGCTCCCTCCAAATACTCCAAGAGTCCACATGTGCAAAACAAAGGGCTAGCTTAGCAACATCCTGATTAAAACCCCATGTAAAACCAAGTGCCTGGTGAAGGTCTGCCCAAAGGCCGGAGTTGTGTGGGGCCACTGACTCTGATGTGGATACCTCACCTCCACCAGGTGAGACTGAGGGAAACCAGGTTCCACAGCCAACTCCACAGGGTAATTAGGAGGATCAGGGCAATTCAAAACCCAGCTGCTTCCCACTCTGACGCATCTCCACAAACTGATGTCCGAGGAACTATCGCTTTTAAGTTGGGAGTCCAGACAGCTGGTCACTGCTGGGTACATTCCATGGGAGGCTTCAGCCCACTGTCCCAGCTAATCCAGAACCCCCAGCCTGCTCCAATGCCAATGTGACAGGCAAGGAGGAAAGCCCCCCTTTCCTCATCCCTCATCCTAAATTCATGCAGGGACCAGTCTTCCTCTCATACCAGTTTTTCACTACCTCCTGGAATGAAGTCTATTCGGGGGGGGGGGGGGGGGCGGGCTTTGGGAACTGCCATTTCCCAAGAACTAGAGCAAAGCGGGAGTAGGGGCTTTGCTTTCCCCTCTTCTACCAGGAATATCTACTGGGAAAACCTCTCAGGATCTCATTACCTCGAAGGACTGGGCACCTGATGGCTGAGGTAAGCCTAGTTCTACCCAAAGCTGAAGGCAAATACAGGTTTCGGCGGGGGAGGGCCTGTGATCTGACAGCTACAAGAGGCTCAGGAAACGAGGCTGATCTCTGGAGCAGCGAACCAGCAGGGAGGAGGGCGGGTGGGGGCAGGGAAAGAGGCCCATTCAGAGCTGGCAGACAGCGGCTGGCTTAGTGTGGAAAAGGGACGTGCACAGTGAAATCCAAAACCTCCTCCTCTCCAGGCCAGTCGTCTTAGCAGCCACAATCCCAGCACTCTGCAAATCTAAAATCTAGTCTTTGATGCGAGGAAAAAAGGCAGCCACCCCCATCCCTGCCAAGTGGGAGGAATAAGTCCCAGTCAGCCCAGACCACATCCCCTTCTCACACCTCAAGGACAACACTGGTTAAAAAAAAAATTCCTCAGGCGCCTGGGTGGCTCAGTTTGTTGGGCATCTGCCTTCGGCTCAGGTCATGATCCCAGGGTCCTGGGATGGAGTCTCACAGTGGGCTCCCTGCTCAGTGGAGAGCCTGCTTCTCCCTACCCCCCTTTGCCCCTCCCTTAGCTCATGCTCAGTCATTTGCATTCTCCTTCTCAAGTAAGTAAATAAAATATTTTTTCTAAATCCCTTAAAAAATTAAATGCAGAATTACTGTATGATCAAGTAATTCCATGTCTGGGTATATGCTTAAAAGAACTGAGAGCAGGAATTCAAACAGGTATGTGCACACCCATATTCCTAGCAACATCATTCACAACAGCCAAACTGTGGAAGCAACTCAAGTGTCCACTGGATGAACGGATAAGCAAAACGTGGGATGGATACACAGTGGGATATTTTACTCAGCCTTAAAAAGTAAGGCAATTCTGACCCAGGCCACAACATGGACGAGCCTTGAGGACACTATCTGAAGAGAAATAAGCCTGTCCCGAAATGACAAATTGACGGTGTGAGTCCACTTATAGGAAGGACCTGGAACGGTCGATTCATGGAGACAGTAGAACGGTGGCTGCCGGGGGCTGGGGTGCAGGGACTGCGGAGTTGTTGTTTTGTGGGTACAGCATCTCAGTCTGGAAAGAGGAAAAAGGTGAGTGGTGCTGCTGCTGGCCGCACAATAGCGTGAATGTGCTTAAGGCCATGCTTACAAGCGATTAAAATGTTCTATTTTATGTTATGTAACAAGTACAAAGCACACGCACACAACCCTAAGGTCCCTCCCAGACAGCGGCAATGCTTGGGTAGCAGAGCTGGGAGGGCCCAGGGGAGCTTCCCTTCCTCCCCTTCATCACCAACAGCCCCTTGCAACCACATCTAAAACACACATAGAGTCAAAACTTGCAAGCAGTGTGCTCCCTGAGTTGATGAGAGCAGGCTGGGTGGCAGGTCCCCAGGCTCCACTATAGTCTTCCATGTGTATGTGTTTAATAACGAAGGACAAGAGGGGCGCCTGGGTGGCTCAATCATTAAGCGTCTGCCTTCGGCTCAGGTCATGATCCCAGGGTCCTGGGATCGAGCCCCCATGTCGGGCTCCCTGCTCCGCAGGAAGCCTGCTTGTGTTCCCTCTCTCACTGTGTCTCAGTCAAATAAAAATCTTAAACAAACAAACAAAAAAACCCCCAAGGACAAGAAAGGAAGGCCTTGCTCCTGCTCAGTACATACAGCCATCAAAGGAGTCGGGGTGTCTGTCACACTGCCAACCAGTCAAACCGGTGGAGCCACTGTCCCCAGCAGCTATGCCTCTGCTCTCAGAGTTTACACATCACCTTTTCTAGGCCACTTCCCTGTCCACCCACATCTTCCTGACCCAGACTGGATGAGATCCCTGCCAGCCCGGAAGACTCTGGTAATCACAGGTCACACCCGGGGCTGGAGCAGGGCTCCTCAGGAGCACAGCACCACATGTGTCTACAGCCCTGTAGGGGCTGTCCTCCCTGCCCTCAGAGGGCCAAATCTGCCCTCCAAGCCCCAAATGCTCTTAGCTCCGCTTTGGTCCTGGGCCCCCAGCTGCTCCCCATAGCCTGTCTTTCCCATAGCCCAGCCCTGGATCAAACAGCTCCAGTAACTTCAACAGTCCTTCCCCATTTTCCTATCTGTGAGCCAGGAAGCATGCATCGCACAACAAGGCCTCTGCCAGGCCCTGCTGAGGTCTCTGCCACAGGGCTCCAGGGAAATGTATGTAGAACCAATCTCAGATCCCCAGCCACAGGTCTCCTGGCTGTAGCCATGCAGAGGAGGCCCTGCTGGACCCAATGTACCTGGAGGGTCCTCATCAGATCTTGCTTCTGTGGCCTTGCTGCTGCCACAGGTGCGGGGCCCAGATCCCAGCTCTTGTTCCACCCTCTGACCAATGCACCCCGAGATGAGAGCCTGGAGCAAATCCTCAGAAGGAACAAAGATCATGTTCTCAGCCCTCCCCTCCCAGAACAGACATGGAAACAGCTGGAAAGGGTCAGAAGAGGGATCCTGATAAACACATACCAGGGTGGAGAAATAAGAAGGACCCGGGGAATTTGGGTAGGGGTTGGAGGAACTCAATCACGCATTAAGACTGAGGCAGGGTGGTCTCTTCTGCCTGTCTACACTGTCAGCAAAGGGCTGGGTCATACTTATTTACTGAGGTAAAAGAGGCTCAGACACCATCTTCCTTCTGGTGGCTTGCCAGCTGCCATGGACAAGTTTTTGCAGAGGCAGGCACTGGGCCCTCCACCTCATCGTATCTGCAGAAGCCCTGCTCTGCCCACTACTCCCCCCCACCGCCCCCCAGGCCCTGGACCTCTCCTGGGTTGTAGGCATCCAGCACTGTGCTAAAAGTGCCATGGAGCTGATGATTTCCAGATGGCAGCTCATGTCCATGGGAGGGGGGGGGGTTGTTTCTGGGCATAGTGCCTCCCAGAGAAGCTCAGAAAACCCTGGCTGGGGCAGAAAGAGCCAGATCTCACTGAAGAGCACACAGGTTCTATAGGTCCAAGCTGAGTTGGCTCTGGATGCCACGTTCATGCATCTCCTTGAGCCTTTTTCCCACTAACTTGTGCACTGGGAGCAGATTCTACCTGCAGGATGGGCCCCGTGGGGCTCGGCTGGCTTCTTTATTATGTAGCAGAACCCCAGGTGCAGTCAGAGAACATCTGTAGTGCTTCCGGGGAGCGAGTTTCCCAAAGAGCAGAAAAGCCTCACAGAAAAGCAAGCCAGTGTTTTTGCAAAAGACTTGCTATGCTTTTGCTGGGCACTTCCTCTGGGCGAGGCCCAGCGCTGATGTCCTTGAATCCACCTTGACCCCTTAGTGACCAGGAGCTTCTAGATGCTCATTTTTCAGACAAGAAAAGGCATCTCCGAGACACGAACAGGTAAAGCCTGACTACGCCTGGCTCCATCTGTGTGACCTGCCTATTGGGTCACCTGAACATGTTCCTAAAAGGCTGAGCCTGGTAAGCATAGGACACAGAGATTCCTCTCTGAGGCCTACAACCCAGAGGAGTGAGAACAGGGGTTCCAAGCAAAGCTTGTACTGGGATAACTCAAGCCATGTTCAAGCAGCATTATTCACTAACAGCCAAAAAGTAAAACCACCCAAATATCTGTCCATCAGCTGGCGCACGGATAAATAAATTGTGGTGTATCTATACAACGGGATCATTCAGTCTTCAAATGAATGAAGTACTGATAGAGACAAGAACATGGGTGAACCTCAAAGGCGTGACGCTGAGTGAAGAAGGCAATCCTAAAAGACCAGAGATTACCTGATTCTGTTTCTACCAAATTTCCAGAGTAGGCACCAAGCAGATGCCTCATGAGTACAGGGTTCCCTTCTGGGCTAATGAGGGGCGTCTGGGAACTGACCAGCGGTGGTGGTCGCCTAACACTGAGAATACTTAATGGGGAGCTGTTTGCTTTGAAATGTTTGATTTTATGTTCTGTCATTCCACCTCAAAAAGAAAAAGAAAAAGAAAAAAAAGATCTGTTTTCCTCTGTTAAAACAGGGAACCCGGAACACTATCCAGCTGTTTCCTGAAGACCAAGAACATCATTCCGGACAGACGTCAGTACTGCCTGGCACCATAACCCCAGGCCACCCCCAGGCAGTCACAGGCTGCATTACTTTCTAAGCTATGCGGTTGGTTTGGGTGGTGTTTCTGCTTTCTGCTCTACCCTCAGCAGGCAGCTGTTCCTTCTTGCATCTAGACCAAGGGGGGACCAAAATTCTGTACAAACAAGATGTCCCCCATTTAGCTGGCCACCATACCCTGGCGAGAGCCCCCCTGTCAGAGCCCCTGGTTCTGTGGGAGAAGGAGGGGCACTCTAGGATCCCGGGAGCTCTCAGCCTTTATGCTGCCACCCCAACAATGACATCACCAAGCTAGCATGGAAAGCCCCAGCTGCCTGGGTAGTGGAAGGTCATGGTCCAGACCAGCCTGGGGCACACAGAAGGCCCTGGGGCTAGTCAAGTCTCCCCAACAGACCAGAAAATGCCTGTTAGGAAGAGTCTGAGCCTTCCCTGCTCATGGACCAATGCCTCAGCTCCAGGCAGCTTAACATGCCCTGAACAAGGCTGAGCCCTCGTGGAGGAGATAGGCCAACTGATACAATAGCTCTTATGACTCTTCCACCCGGGGCTTGGGTTCCAGCTGGCTGGAGACTGAATCACCACAAGGTCAACGCTGCGGGTGACTTTTAGCAATAAAGACTGAATGTCCCCAGTGTGGGTAGACAAGGACTCCCCAGTCAGCCCCGAGAGAGCTGTTAAAAGATTTTCTTCTGTCTCCAAGGACCCACCTGATCCTCGAGGAGGGAAAGATCACTTCTGTTCTGGGGCTGGAACCAGATGGCACCAGGGTGGGGCAGACGGAGGATGGGACACCCGCTGGGAAGCTGCAGCCCTTGGCCACTGGATGATGTGATTGTTCTTCTCCAGCACTACCATGATTCTCTGACAAGGTTCAGAAAGATTTCTTGGAGGCAGTTTGGCCTCAGACAATCAAGCTGATGTATTTAGCGAGTCCCCGACATTCAGCCAAGATGCAGGACACTTCTATTTCCTGTTGGGCACCGTGCTGGGTACATAACAGCAGGTGCCACAGCCCCAGCTCCAGCCTCCAGGGAGCCAGCAGAATCCCAGGAGTCACATGACATGTATTATGGCAAAGCCACCATGGGGGGGGGCACTCAGACCCTCAGGTGGGGCAGCAGAGACCATCTCCCCAAGGAAGTAACCACTCCAAGACCTAATGAGGTCAGAGAGGCAGACAGTGGCTCCCCACAGAACATAAAGGTGGGAAGGATACTACAGTGGGTTGAATGGTGGTGTCCCCCCAAAAAAAAGATACATCCACATTCTAACACCTGGAATGCACGAAGGGAACTTATCTTGGTAAGAGAGTCCTTACAGATGTAATTAATTTCAGGACTCTGAGAGGAGATCACCCAGGATTATCCAATGGACTCTAACCCTAAAGCCAAGTGTCCCTATGAGAGATGGGAGAGGAGAAGGCTGTGTGAAGCTGGAGGCAGAGATTGAAATGACATGGTCATAAGCCAAGGAATGCACGGGGCCACCAGGAACTGGAAATGGTGACGAAGGATTCTCCCCTAGAGCCTCCAGAGAGAGTAGGGCCCTGCGACACACCGTGATTTGGACTTCTGCCTCCAGAACTGTGGAAGAACACGCATTTGTTGTTTAAAGCCATTGGAACTATGGCCGTTTGTGATGGCAGCCCCAGAAGACCAACAGAGGCACAGCCCATGGCCTGAAAGTGATGCCATGGGGTAAGAGGCAGCCAGCTCGGGGAGAGGGCCCGAAGGGCTTCACAGAGGTGAGGTCTGTGTGGGATGGAAGAACCATTGGGCCTTCAACCAGCAGAGGGTCTGCAGAGGTGCCCCACGGGGGGCGGGGGGTGGGGGGCAGGGGAAGAATGAAGAAGGCCTGGGAAAGGCGATAAGCTGGGAATGAGGCGGGAGGGCCAGGAAGAAGTAAAGCTAGAAAGAGCCTTGGACTTTGGGCCAAGGACCTGGGAAATGATTTAGAGGAGGTATCAAGGGTCAAAGAGGTCTGGACCAAGAGGGGGACCCAGGGTATACGGGCAGGGACACTCTGGCAGCACTATCTGTGTATGGCATGGCAGGTGGGACCCAGCTGGAGGCTTCTGTAATGGTCACTCCAGGCAAATGGGTCGAGGGACTGGTTTCAGGAGAATGGACATCACGACAACAAATGCCACGAATAGGCCCAGACTGAGTGGACTGACATGGAGAGAGGAGGAAGAACAAAGGGAATGATGAGTTTCTAGCACCTGAGGCCAAGACTTGGCTGCAGGCAATTGGCCAGAGGAGTTATGTGGCGTGGAGAGCACAAGGCAACAGAGGTGAGCAGGGCCCTTCAAGAGAGGCTGGCACTGAGGGCAGGACTGTGGTCTGGGAGCAATGCGGGAAGTGAGGCACATGGTCACTGCATGGCTGTGGGCACACCCTCCCCCCATTCTATTCCCATTTTGTAAAGGAAACGTGGAGAGCAAGAGAGAAAAGACGGTGGGGAGGAATGGCTTCCCCGTTCCAGGAGTCAGAGTATGGAGGCCAGGGCTGGGCCATGAAGGGCAAGAGGAACACCCACTTTCCCCACCTCCACCTCAGCACCAACCTTCCTGAAGGAAGCCTGCGGGGAGTTAGGAAAGGAAGTACACGTACACCCCCGTTCAGAGCGGCATCATTCCCAATGGCAGAAAGGCAGAAACAACCCAAGTGTCCAACGGCAGATGGATGGATAACAAAATGCTGTGTACACATACAACGGAGTACTACACAGCCTTAAAAGAAGAAGGAAGTCCTGCCACATGCTACCACACAGGTGAACCTTGAGGAGATTACGCCACGTGAAATAAGACAGTCACAAAAAGAAAAACACCTCATGATTCCATTGATATGAATGTATCAGTTTGCTAGGGCTGCCTTACCCAAATACCACAGACTGAGTCTATGAAACAACAGAAATTTATTTTCTCACAGTTCTGGAAGCTGGATGTTGACCATCAAGGTGCCAGCAGGGCTGGGTTCTGGTAAGAGATCTCTTCCTGGCTTGCAGACAGATACATTCATTCTTGCTGTGTGCTCACATGGCCTTGTCTCGGTTGGGTGGAAAGAAAGAGGGTGCTAGCTCTCCCTGGGTCTCTTCTTATAAGGGCACTAATCCCATTATGAGGGTTGCCCTCATGATCTATCTCCCAAAGGCCCCATCTACATATATCATGTTGCAAGTTAGGGATTCAGCATATGAATGGGGGGTGGACACAAATATTCAATCCATGACAATAGGAAGTACCTAGAATAGGCAGGTTCATAGAAACAGAAAATAGAATGGGAGTTTTCAGCAGCTGGAAGACTTACTGCTTATCAGTAGAATTTCTGTTTGGGATGAAGGAAAAGTTCTGGAGATAAGTGGACGTGATGGTTGCTTGACAATATGAATGTATCTCACAGTACTGAATGATATGCTTAAAAAAGTTAAGATGATAAATGTTATATTAATCACCACAAAACAATCCCTAGACAAAAAACTAAAGATCTGCCAGGTTTAGAAACTTTTTAAAAAGAAGAATGAAGCACAGTGTTATGGGCTCAACTGTGTCTCCCCACCGCCCAAATTTACATATTGAAGTCCCAACCCCCAACACATCCAAATGTGACCTTATTGGAGACACGGTCTTTGCCAAGTTCAGATGAGTTCATTAGGTTGGGCCGAAATCTAATATAATTGTGTCCTTACAGAAAAAGGAAATTTATTTAATTTTTTAAAAGATTTTATTTATTTATTTATTTATTTAGAGAGAGCATAAGCAATGGGGAGGGGCAGAGGGAGAGACAGAATCTCAAGCCGACTCTGTGCTGAGCACAGACCCCAATGTGGGGTTTGATTTCACAACCCCAAGATCACGACCTGAACTGAAACCAAGAGTCGAATGCTTAACCGACTGTGCCACCCAGGTGCCCCAGAAGAGGGAAATTTAAAGACAGACCAGCAGAGAGAATGTCATGTTAACATGAAGACAGTCATCCACAAACCAAAAAAACAAAAAACAAAAACAAAACATAAAAACACAAACTAGAGCCCTGGGACAGATTCTCCCTACAGCCCTCAGAAGGAACCAATCCTGCCAATGCCTCAATCTCAGACTTCCAGCCTTGTAACTGTGAGGCAATAAATGTCTCTTGTGTGAGCCACCCAGTGTGTGATTCTTTGTTACGCAGCCCTAGGAAACTAATACATACAGTAATTATGGAGATCAGGTACCAGCTCTGAGAAGCCACTTCCCACCCAGTATCTCCGTGGTCAATGATTCACCTACTTATGGAAACTCTGCCCAGCCAGCCAGTTGCAGCCACCTGGGGGCTGTCCACGCTCAGCAGCACACCCACAGCACCTCCACATTCCAGACTCAGACAGCAGAGAAAGAAGAAAAGAGCAGCCACTGTGCCTCACACCCTGCAGCCGCCCAAAACATTCATGCCCTCCTGGGCTCGTCTTAACCAGTGCCGCTCTCCCTCAGAAGCTAAGCTATTGCAAATTTGCCCCAGCCTGTGCTACTCAAGAACAGACCAGAACTACCAGGACATCTTCCAACTGTACAAATCAGAAATTCTAGAAACCAAGCATTCTGGACACCCCTGCCCAAATACTCTGCCAACTGCCCCTCCCTCAAGGGCAGAACAGGAAAGGCAGGAGACCTGAGTGAAACCCCAACACCTTCTTCCTTCCTGACCTCAAGACCTGACAAGGGGAGCTCAATTTGCTCCCTTCATCCACCTCTGAAAGGGGGCTTTCTACACACATAAGGAAACTGAAGGTATCGAAATGATAAGCTCACAGCACCCACAACTCAGAGACCAATGCTGGGGATGGATAGTGTCATCATGTGCCTGTGAGCCCGTCATAGTCTAAATGTCTGTGTCCCCCTTGAGTTCACTTACTGAAGTCCTAACCTCCAATGTGATGGTATTTGAATGTGGGACCTTTGGGAGGTAATTAGGTTGATCTCAACCTCATTGAGATGAGAATCTAAACCTCATAACCTCCCAAGAGGTTGTGAGGACACAGCAAGAAGGCAGATGTCTTCAAATCGGGAAGAGTCTCCACCAGGAACTGAATGGCTGGCACACTCATCTGGGACCTCCCAGCCTCTGGAACTATAACAAATCAACATCTGTTGTTTAAGTCTCCCGGTCTGTGGGGTTTTGTTACCACAGCCCTGTTCCATCCTCAGTGGATTTCCAAGGTCCAGTCCTTTCCACTGGGAGTCACAGACTTCCTACCAGACAAGGGAATCTCCTGTTTGCCCACATTCCTGCCCTACAGAATCATAGCTCTGGATCAGTCCTGGGGGCTAGTCTCGAAGCTCCTCTCTGCTCTAGTCCTGGGTCACCCCAGTCTATGGCATTCCTGAGAGGTTCGCTGGCTTCTAGATGCAAAGAGGGGAAGGCACCTGGGATGCTGGCCTGAGTCAGGGGCTCTGAGACCTTTGTGGGGGCAACACACAGTCACGGTAACACACTGTCCAGGTGCTTGGCCTCAAGTCCTCACACCTCTACAAGAAAGCTAATACCTTGTCTCACAGAAAAAAACGTGAAAAATCTAGATGTGGAAGCAACATTCCCTGAGACCCGCAGCTAATGAGTTGAGTTGAAAAGCAGGGATCCAGCCAGGCAGGTGTGCCTGGCCAAGGCCACCTCCTGGAGGTTCAGAGGGTTTAGCCCCACTCTGAGCTCGATCCCTGACTTCAGGCATCCTGGGGATGAACCGGAGGTGAGCTAGGGTAGCAGGGGTGAAGGGGAATACTTTGTATTCTGCACCAGAACTTGAGATGTACCCAGTGTCAAGAGCAAAGGAACAGACCAGGAGGCAGCAGGTTGTCAAAGTCTAGGACAGAACGGATTTTCCTCTGGAAAACCTTCTGTGCTCCTGAATCAAGTGGCCAGGAGCTCTACCATCCTTGACTTACATATCTGGAGAAGGAAATGTAATTCCTCTGTTCCCAGACTCCACACCCTGCCCCCCCCCCCCCATCCAAGCTCCAGGGCTTTCCTCCATCATCCCAGAAAAAAAGGCAACAAACAAACAGGGATTACAGCAGCCACTCCGAGGCTCATTTCATCTCTCCATGTTCCCACCAGTGAAATGGGGATAATGACACTCCACGCTCACACCCTGAGGGGGTGACAAGCAGGCTACCTTTCTGCTGCCAGAGGGAGGAGGCATCCAGAAGCATAAGCATCATTCATCATAATTATCAGAAGCCTCGGCTATTCCTGTGGTTGTTACTGGAGCTCCTTTCCAGAAAACTGCACGATTACCTCTTGCCTGACTTTTCCTAGGGCACTCAGCATTAGCCTCTACTTCCTTGTGAGGCCGAAGCCTCCACTTTGGGAAAGGTCATGGGGCAGGGACAGGGGGTGGTGGTGAAGAGCAGGAGCTCACGTCCTTGGCGCTACTGGGAAGATTCTTCTCTGGGCGGCAAACCATGTGTTAGCAGAACCCATGGCACGGACCAGGACTCCGGCTGCTGTGGATCAGAGGGTGACCTGGCAGGGTGATCCCATCCATCTGGCCTGATGCAGAGCCCACTAGGGCTCCAAATGGCAGCTCCACTCTGCCCTTCTCAGCACACCATCGCCAGTCTATCAGGGAGCTTGTGGCCCTCCTCCATCCTGCAGGTCTCTTCTGGGGCTCCCCCCATTCTCTTCTGCAGCCAGGATCAGTGGGAGCAGAGCTTTCCCCATTCAAATCCCTGGGGCTCAGAGTCTGCAGGCCACAGGGTCTCTGTGGAGCACAAGGCCTTGGGAACAGCTGAGGAATGAGCCAGGAAATAAGCCAGCAAGGATCTCTGTCCAGATGAAAGAGGACACAGAGGACTAGCTTCAGCTCTTGACCTGAAACTTGAAACTGTCATGTGGGAATTATCACCGTAGGTGGTAATCCCAGTTGTCATCACAGTGTGACAGCCTGGTGCAGGCTCCATGCTCACTCCCCAGTCAGCCAGGCTTGGGAACCAGGCCCATCTCCCCTCTTGCTTTCCTGGGCATTGGCACCCCGGGAGGAGACAGAATGCACATACCCAAGACCCCCTCCCCACTGGCAGGGTGGCCAGTTGGCCACTCAGGCCTCCATCTCTGTCACCGGCCAGCCCAGCCAGCACACCCGGCAGGTCCTGCTGAGGGTCTGCAGTATGCTCCGTTCTGAAAGCACCTTTTAGGAGAAGCAAGTCTTCCAGAGAGAGACTCAAGCCACAGCGGGCAGAGCAGACCACTGCACCGCAGAAGGCCCTGGGCCCACCAGGGGTACACATTCTAGGAAGAGGCCCTTCCCTCAGGAATGCTGAGATCCCAGGGAAAATGAGGCATCTGGAAAGGCTCCCAGAGATATTGGACACCAGCTGTGAGCCTGGCACTTCTCCCAGAAATACTGCACATAGTAGAGTAACAGCCTGCTTCACCCGGGTCACTGTGCCCAGCAGTCATGCTAACAGGCTGGTACCTCACTCAGGTTCTGGGGAGGGCCCAGGACTTGAGCTCATACTTCCCACACAGACCTGAAGAGAATGAGGCCGATTCCTGCTCTTCACGAACTAGACTCTAGCCTGCTACCTAAGGGGGCTCTCCTGGCATCTCTTCACCTCCAGAGTGGCACTGCCATCCCCCTCCCCTTGAGCACGCGGAGACCCAGGCAGAACACGCATTCCCAGCGGCATCTGGCACACAGCAGGCCTCTAACAGATGTGCGTCCCCTCTCGGCCCTTGTTAAAGGACCTCGGACAGCTTATGCCCAGGGCTCCTGAGGTGTGTTCTGTCTTCTTAAAGCCAGTCTCAGCTGTGCAGGTATAGGCTTCCCTGGTCTTGCTTTAATCCAGCCTGAGCCATGCTCTGGTCTTAGCCGGAAGGTGGGAAACGCCACTAAAAGAGCCGGGGGCAATTGGAAGGTCAGGCTGGCCTGTTTGGACGGCAGGACCCTGACTACCTCGGAGCCATCAGCTTTCGCCCAGTCTCCCAAAGAGGCTCCAGGAGTCAGCACCATAGCAGCAGTGCCGACAAACATCCCTAGCTCCCTACTCCACTCAGCCAGGGTGTACCCTGTTATTGAAAGGTGGAGCCTAGAGGGAGGACACAGCCATGGGCTGCTCAGAGCCCACAGGACAGCAGGAGCCCAAGGAATGTGCCTGGACAGAGCCACTTTTCTTTAGGTGATGTCAGAAACTGGACAGCAATGCCCAGCATGGTGACCTACAGAAGGCCTCAGTGAGGTGACACACTCTGATATAAACACAAGCCCGTCATACTCCAAGTTTCCAGAAAGACCCATGCCTCCTGGGTGACGTAACACATCCTTTCCTTTCGGCAGCCCCCCACAGAATGCCTTCGAAGATGTGGGCCTGGACACTGATGTCCTCTATACTCTGTGCTGAGGGTTCCCTTAATCGGAGAAACACGTACCCAGTCTATACCCAATAATCTAACCCAGAAGGTAGGCTAGTAGCAGAGCCATTTCAGAAAATCCAGAGCCAAAAGACCCATGAAGTGAAACGGGAACTGACACTCTGTCCTCAAGCCCACCCTGGTTTCCATCCTCACTGCAGCTGAGGGGAGTATGGGGTACAACATTCTGCTGAGCCTGGAAGGCCACTGCTGACCCTCGCCAGCCTGCCCCCTGAGCAGTGAGCCCCCCATCCCCTGCCAATGCTCCATTTTGGGCCTCGGCTCACACTTTCTCTGTCCAGACGGCCTCCCTGGTCCTCTGAATTCTACCAGATCTTCAGGGCCTGCTGTTCCGACGAACCCTTCCCAAATGTGACTTAACCTGATGGTCACCTCCTGCCCATCATGGGGACACTCCCCAGGTACTTTTTCCCAAACACTGTATGTAAGAGTCTACCTAGCTTCTGACCTACTTTACAACCCACATCTAGTCCCTCCTCAACGACTCAGAAGCTCCTTAGGATAGCCAGAGTCCTAAGGCCCCTAACCATCTGGGGGAGGCATTTGTAAAGGCACTGTCCCCTGCTTGACTTATTTGAGCTCTTGGTTCCCTCCACCTCCCAGGGCGCAGATCAAAACCAAAAGACAACCACCCATATACATAACTACCAACATGGGGGTGCCAAGAAACGTGAGATTAACGGCAACCCCACTCCTTTTTAAGCTGGTACAATACACGGCAAAATTTCTATTTACTTATCTCCAGAGAGTTCTGTGCAAGGGTCTCTATAAAAACGCTCACTTAGACAATCCCACAGCTGACAGCCCTCCGGAGGACTCAGCCCCGAGTTTCAGGACATCTCAAGGGTGTGTGGGTTGAGCTCATCTCTGAGTCACAAAAACCGAAAGTGATTTTTTGGGTCACGGACAACCGGGAAAGCTTCCAAGGTCTGCCCACTGACCCCACGTGCCCATGGCCTAACGACTGATTTTCCATGGGCCCTGGCTGGCACAGCTCCTTCAGCAGGCGGGCTGCTGTGCTCTTCTGAGGACTGGTAGAAAGAGGCTGGCAGAGACGGGACCAGGGCGCTAAGGGCCCACTATGGGCACATGCAGAGCCAGCACTTGACGGGCGTGATTGAACTCGAGCCTTGTGTTTTGGGAAGGGGGAGGGAGCAGAAATGGTGTCTTCTGTTTTCAAACAAGAACAGCCTGTTGGCACCAGGTGGAGAAGTGCCGCAGGCTGCCTCTGCCAGGAGAAGGGCCAGTGGGGGCAGCGTGGAGATGCTGCCAGAGCCCGGAGCCTACACAGGCTGCTGGGAAGCACATTTCAAGAACTGAGCATCCAAGCGGGGAGACGCTGCCTCAGGCGGGCACACGGAGCTTCTGGAGGCTCGAATGCAGATACTGTGCTCTGGTTGGGGCCCTGCCTGCAGAACTCAAGCGGTCCTAGAGGACCAAAGCAGGAGCAGAGGAGTCCCAGAGGGGAGATTTTCCACCAGATCCCAAAAGTCTGGAAAGATTCTTCTCTCCAGGGCTCTGGACCCAAGTCTGTAATCAGCTTGATAACCCAGGCTGTTATCATTTGAGCCGATTTCTGTCCCTCAATATTTTCTCTCCTCTGTGTGTGTGTACATCTGCATACGTGTGGCATGAGCGTGTGCATGTAGCATGTGTGTGCAGGCACGTGCACAGGTAGGAGGCATGTGCATCCACTGAAGGGAGCCTAATCCAGATTCTTTGGCTGGCAGATCCTGCCTGTCTTTGCCAAACTGCCTTAAGATTGCAGCTCTTGGGGCAGGGCCCACAGCACGGTCCTCATTAACATTACCTCCCTCCAGCCGGTGACCCAGCAGCAATCACAGCCCCTCTCACTGGCCATCTCACCTTGAGGATGCGGTAGGACAGAGCCATGAGTGCCCACAGGTACATCAGGTGAGCTCGCTGCTGACCAGCTGCAGGGACACAGAGCTGGGAGGGGCGAAGCTGGGCTGGGCCCTCTATCCCAGTGAGACCCCATCTGCCCCCAGGCTCCTGCGTCTCCAGGTGACAAGGGCCGGTGTGACCCCAGGCTGGTCACACCTGAGCTGCTGACCCAATGCAGAGCTCACGTGCAGGGCCGCACAGATTTTGGCTCAAACCCAGCCCTACCACTGCCCAGCTGGGAGAATTGGCAAGTTACTGCATCTCTCTGGGACCCAGGCTTCTCATCAATAAAAAGGATTCAGCTGTCCAGCAAAACCTGAGGAGAAGGTGCCAGGCACTGTGCTTGGCATGCTGCAGCTTCCAGGATGGCACCTGCCCAGGAATACTGGGGTCCTGGGTTCTATCACCCAGGCTGGGCCTGAGGCTTTGAAATCAGCAGGCTCTATCCTCGGGTGAGCGCTGGGTGTTGAGGCTTACATTTGGGTAGGGAGCCAAAAAAGCAACATAAAGTTAGGAAATAGAGCTAAGGTCAGAGTTACTAAGTCGAGAGCACATCCTGGGACAGGGTGGTTCAGCAACTGAAGGATGGCACCCTTCAGACAGGCCAAGGGTGCCCTGAGCAGCAGGCAGGCATGACAGGGCCACAGAGGGAAGGAGGAAGGGCTGAGAAAGAGGACAGGAAGACCCTCAAAGACTTACAAACTCGTGTGGGACTTCTCTCCCCCATCTGCAGCTCTAGCCAGGGGTCAGATTCTCCCTTTGAAAATGGGGCATAAATGTGGGAGCAGGCGTGGGTGGGGACATAACTCACAAGTCCCATGTGCCCCCTGAGCCCTGCCAGATGGTGCAGGTGGCCCAAGTATCCAGGGAAGAATGCCACGTGCATTGCTGCTGGATTCCACTCCCGTGGCGGGAAGGGGGTGGCTGGAACACAGTCAGTGCTGCCTCCAAACAAGACAGCCTGAGTCCATGGCACCCAACACCCAGCACGTGCTGCTGATTCCTATACGAAGTGGAGCAGGGAAATCATCCCAGAAACGACCCCACCCCCTTTCCCATTCCCAGGCACCTACAGGATTTACAGACCTCACTCCTAATCCCAACATAGCCCCATAAGTTCCTAGCGTCACTCCCATTCAGCAAATGGGAAAACAAAAGCTCGCCTGATGCCATCTGTCCTGTCAGCTGGTTCTGGATGCTGTGTTCCCCACTCCACCTGCAGCCCCTGCTCCAGAGAAGCTGGAACCCCACAGCAGGATGGAGCACATTCCATGGTGGAATGCTATGTGGTCCATGACAACTGCACAGGGTGGGTGCTCCAGGGAATGACAGCTGGACATGGGGCTGGTGAGCAGGCTGGTGGGAAGGCAGGTCTCGGCATGCAGGACAGGCAAGAGTGGGGAGGCAATTTCTGGGATCCTCTGGGCAGGAATTGTCGATCTTGCCAAAGATCTCCATGAATTCAGAGCTGGAAGCCTTTCTCTTTCTAGAAATGTGGGCAGCTATACCTACACTGTAAGAACCTCCGAGTGGGGCCACAGAAATCAACAGAAGGGCCTGAAGCAGAGCCAGGATTGAGCAAATGGGGGTAGGATACTGATGAGTAAACAAACAAGAAGCAAAGAAGTGCTTCTGGGGCATCACAGATTGGAAGCTGCTGGGGCTGGTGGGGGACAACGCCAGGAGGTCCGGGCCTAAATCCACAGTGCAAGTGTCAGCAGAGCTGGGCTTGGGGGAAAGTTACTGGGGAAGACAGAGGTGACGAGCACAGGCTGTACCCCTCTAAATGATATCCATGGATGGGGCCAATCCCAGGGAACACCACTGCACATAGAAGGAAATTCAAAGGCAGAAAGCTTGAACTTCCAGTTCCAGGTGAGACTGAGTATGTGCATGACATATTTTCCCACTCACCACAGCTATAAATTCTGGACCAAACATAGGAAATAGCTATCACGGGACTCGGAAAGGCAGCTATGAGCAGAAGCACTGGGTAGGCATCTCAGGACTGAAGGGATGCCCCAGGAGGGCCTTCTCAGGTTTTCTGTTTGTTTTAACCTTTACTTTTTTTGGCTCAGAGCAATACTGGAAGGAAGCTGAAGATTTTCCAAAGCCCCCCACCCCCCCCAGCCCTACCCATGCTCAGCTTTGCCCATTAACATTCCCCAGCAGAGGGGAGCATCTGTTGCAGCTAAGGAAGCTGCACTGCTAGGTCATCCTCACCCAAAGCCGTAGTCTGTGCTGGGTTTGCTGTAGACTGCACAGGTTTGGACAGTGTATCCCACGGAAGAGCTGGGAGATTCTGCGTCCCATCTATCCCAGCTTGGGCACTAAAGCATCCCCAGAGTGCCAAGAGGCACAGACAGAAAGGAAAAAAAACCCAAACAACAGAAAAACCTGCTTTCTCTACACAAAGGACCTCTAAGGAGGGATCCAGTGAATTAAACTCTTAATCTCACCTACTGTGCTCCAGGGAGGTGAACACCAGCATAAGCGAGGCACGCCATCCCCTTCCCATAGACACAGCAGCAGGGGCCCTATGGGACAGAGTCCTGTGCCCTCTCCATGCTATACTAGGAGAGTGCCATCAAAGAAACAGAGTCCCTGCTGCCATCCGTACAGTGGCAGTGGACCTTCGGGTAACAGCATGGGGAGGGTAGAGCCCAGCCTTCTAGTCAGAAGCAGGGGAAGTAGAGAGTGCGGGGCAGATCAGGAAGAGGAAGGATCCTTCAAGTCTATGTGTGAAGCCCTTGGCTCACCCCCAAGCTGCCTATGTGTGAAACCACTTGCATTCACCCCACAGAGGTTTAGGACCTGAACCACACAGGTGAGAACCGTTACTACTGCCCAGCTTGCAGACTGACCCTCACCTGGTGCACAGCAGGGTGGTCAGTGGAACCAGAGGCCACAGAAAGTGGGTTAGGATGTGCAGTCTGAACCTAACTGGGTTGACTGGCTGTTTAAACACCTCCATCAACATCTCCAGAATATTTAAAGAGTCTCATAACATAGCATTCAAAATGTTCAGGAGACAATCCAAAATTATTCAACAAAGAACCTGGAAACCTAAGTTGTCAGAGGAAAAGGCAACTAACATTAACCCCTAGATGACCCAAATGTTGGAATAATCAGAATACATTTTAAAGCACGCTCCAAGAAGTAAGGGCAAAGACTCTTGAAGCAAATGGAAAGAATAGGAGTCCACCGCAAAGAAACAGAAGCTATAACAAAAGAACCAAATAGAAATTTTAGAACCAGGGGTGCCTGGGTGGCTCAGTGGGTTAATCCTTCAGCTCAGGTCATGATCTCAGGGTGGTCCTGGGATCAAGCCCCACATCGGGCTCTCTGCTCAGCAGGGAGCCTGCTTTCCCCCCTGCCTGCCTCTCTGCCTACTTGTGATCTCTGTCTGTCAAATAAATAAATAAAATCTTTTTTTTTTTTTTTTAAGAAATTTTAGAACCAAAAAATAACACCTATAAGAAATATCCTGGAGAGGAATTCAGTATCAGAATGGAGATAACAGCAGACCTCAAAACATCTAATGTTCATGTCACAAGAGTCCCAAAAAAGAGAGACTGGAACAAAAAAATATTTGAAGAAATCACAGCTGACTAATCCCCAGATTAGGTGAATATTTATACATTTATACATAAATGTATAAATCCAAGAAATACAGTGAGCCCCCAAACAGGATAAACAATGAAAACCACTACCAGATACATCAAAATCAAAGTGCTAAAAACCAAAGATAAAAAATCTTGAAGGAAGCTAGAAAAAAGCCCAACATTCGGGAAACAAAGATTCAAATGATTGTAGATGTCTCACTTGCCATTACAGAAGTTAGAGGAAGGAATATTAATAATAATAATGGTAATGGTAATAAACTGCTAGATAAAAAGAATTGTCAGGGGCAACTGAGTAGCTCAGTCAGTTAAGTGTCTACCTTTGGCTCAGATCATGGTCCAAGTCCTGGGATCGAGCCCCAAGTCGGACTCCCTGCTCAGTGGGGAGTCTGTTTCTCCCTTTGCCCCTTCTCCTGCTCGTGCATGTGTTCTCTCTCTCTTTTAAATTAAAAAAAAGAAAAAGAAAAAAAAAAAAGGAAAATGGATTAAAAAAAACCCCACCAACCCAGAATGCTATACCCAGTGGAAATATCCTTCAGGAATGAAGGCAAAATAGCAACCACCTCAGATGAAAGAAAACTAAGACTTAGCCTATGGGACGCATTTTGAATTTGTGACCTCCAGAAATGTAAAATAATAAATCTGCATTGTGGGGCACCTGGATAGCTTAGTTGGTTAAGTGTCTGCCTTCAGCTCAGGTCATGGTCCCAGGTCCTGGAACCAGGCCCCATGTTGGGCTCCCTGCTCCATAGGAAGTCTGCTTCTCCCTCTGCCCCTCCCCCTGCTTATGCTCTCTAATAAGTAAGTAAAATCTTAAAAAAAAAAATCTAAAAATTTAAAATTAAAAAAAAAAAATCTGTATTTTTTTAAGCCACTAAGTTTATGGAAATTTACTATGGCAGCAATAGGAAACTAATTCATAAAGAATTGATCATAAAGAAATTAAAAATCAGTAAAAGAATGACATCTCGAAAAATCCCAAATATTTGGAAATTAAACAAGACACTACTAAATGATCCATAGGTCAAAGAGGGAGTCCCAAGGGAAACTGGTAAATGGTTTAAAGGGAATTAAGAAAAAACTACAACACATATGGTAATATGTAAGCATGTAACTAAAGTAATGCCCAGAAGAAAATTTATAGTATTAAATGTTTATATTAGCAAAGAAAGGTCTTAGGCACCTGGGTGGCTCAGTCAGTTAAGCATCTGCCTTTGGCTCAAGTTATGATCCCAGGGTCCTGGGAATGAGCCTCAGATTGGTCTCCCTGCTGAGCAGGGAGACTGCTTCTCCCTTTGCTCCTGCTTGTGCTCTTGCTCTCAAATAATTAAAAAAAAAAAAAAAAAGTCTCAAGTCAATAATTTAAGTTTCCATCTTCAAAGATGCAAAGAGCAAAATAAACCTGTAAGAAACAATAAAGGCAGAAAACAGTAAAATTAAAAAAAAAAAAAAAGACCAGGAAAGTAATTGAAAAAAAGCTGATTCTTGTGGTAGGGAGGGATCATTAAAATGGATAAAGCCAGACTAACCAAGAAAAAGGACACACAAATTAGTAAAATCAGGAATGAAAGAGCAAATATCGCTATGGATCCCAAAGACATCAAAAAGGAAATCTTACAAACAATTTCATGCACATAAATTTGACAACACAGATGAAATGGGCTGATTCCCTGAAAGGCAAAAATTACCAGAACTCATTCAAGAAGCAGGTAACTTGAGGGGGCGCCTGGGTGGCTTAGTCAGTTAAGCATCTGACTTTTGATATTTGGTTCAGGTCACGATCTCAGGGTTGTGGGACTGAGCACAGTGGGGAGTCTGCTTGAGATTCTCTCCCTCTCCCCTTGCCCCTATCCCCAAACTCTAATAAGCAATAAATCTTTTCTTTACAAAGAAACAGATAAATTGAAAAAAAAATTCAATCAAATTAAAGGAAATAGATAACTTGAACAGTCCTATGTCTACTAAAGGCATCAAATCTGCTGTTGAAAAACTACAAAAACAAACAAAACCTCTAGGTCCAGACAGTTTCACTTCCAAACATTTAAAAAGAAACAATACCAATTCTTTACAAGCTTTTGAAGGAAATAGAAAGATTACTTCCTAACCCATTTTATGAGGCCAGTATTAGTCTCATATTGAAACCAGACAAAAGGGGCACCTGGGTGGCTCAGTGGGTTAAGCCTCTGCCTTCGGCTCAGGTCATGATCTCAGGGTCCTGGGATCAAGTCCCGCATCGGGCTCTCTGCTTGGTGGGGGGCCTGCTTTCCCCGCACCCCCCCCCGCCAGCCTCTCTGCCTATTTGTGATCCTATTTGTGATCTCTCCCTGTCATAAATAAAATCTTAAAAAAAGATAGGACAAGAAAAACCTACAGAACAGTTATCTGTCATGAACCTTGGATACAAAAAATGCTCAATGAAATACTAGTAAATGAAAGGCAGCAAACATGTACACACACACACACAGAGTAACATATCACAACCAAATAGAGTTTAACCCCTGGAATGCAAGGCTGGTTCAACACTCAAAATTCCTAACAGACTTAACAAGAAAACCCACATGACCATATCAATAGGTGCAGAAAAAGCATTTGACGCTGCAGGTGCCCACCAGATCGGACCCAACTATTGTGGTGGCTTCTAGCAGCTCCTAGTGCCGTCACAGCAGAAGACATACAGAAGACAAGAAATACAGCTGATCCTTACTTAGCTAATTACTTGTTTCTCAGGGAGGCGCTTTCTGATTTGAATTCAGGTGGAGAGTACTCTTCTTTGCAAAGTGCGTGGCTGGAGGACCCACTGAGACCTACACACACAATTCAAGGGGAGGACTCCTGGTTGTGATGTCAGGAGACTGGTGAAGTCTGCTCTCGCCAAAGGCAAATCTGCCCTACCTCCATCCTACTACCTTCCCAATGGCCTCTGTTTGGGTCCCACATCTGCCTACAGAAGGTGCTTCAGACAAACCCAGGCGGATGTTCCTCAATCCACCAGGACAGTAAATGGTGTCTGTCCTGGAGGAAAAAAGGAAGCCCCAATCCATTCATTCACTTTGTCCTGGAAACTTCCTACAACTTCTCAGTCTGACTTTCTCTCCCTGGAACCTTCTGGGAACCCACCTGCCATGACCCCTGTGCCCCCAACCATTTGTGTGACCAGGCTGACAAAAGTTGTGGAGAAAGGAGCCCTGAGGCTGATGGTAACCTGAGATGGACAGACAGGCTCAGCACATAGACATGAGGACCTCATGAGGTGGTCCAGCCTTCTAGAAGATTTCTTTGGTGCAAGAACCACTCCTGAAACCAAATCTCCAAAACTCAGGGCCTTGGAAGTCTTTCTGAAGGGGCTTGGTGCTATCGTGATCTGACCAGCAAAGAGTTTGCTCTGAGGAAGGCCAGTGGGGGTGTGGGTGGTGGGGAACTGCTAAATCAGAAAGGTCAAAAGTTGTCTTCCAGGACTACTGCGGCCAATGCCCTGTCACCAAGTAGCTGAAAACCCAGGCATTGAAAATACACTTGAAAATGGTTCATCCCTTCCAAAGTTCTCCTCAGATGGGAATTTCTCACACTCCCCTGACAGCTTATCCCAGTGTTTAACCATGCTTACAGTCAAGATGTTCTTCCTTCTGTCCCACAGGGCAGCACAGATGCTGGCTAATTCCCTATTCTCTCTCTGAGGGCTGAACCACAGGACAGCATGCACCTGACAGCTCCCTCCCTGCTTTTGGGCTGAGTGACACCGTGCAGAAGACACACCTTCTGGAACCTCTACTGGCAAGGGGATAATGGGAGTAACCTGGCGGGGCTGTTCTGAGATTTTATGCTCCGTGAACCCAAATTCCAGGACCCTGCTCCTTCTGGCCCCCTCTCAGGTGATACTGAGGAGACTAACCATATTAAATCTAATTAAAAAGAGGGGTGCCTGGGTGGCTCAGTGGGTTAAAGCCTCTGCCTTCGGCTCGGGTCATGATCTTAGGGTCCTGGGATCGGGCCCTGCATCGGGCTCTCTGCTCAGCAGGGAGCCTACTCCCCACCTTCCTCTGCCTGCCTCTCTTCCTACTTGTGATCTCTGTGAATAAAGAAATAAAATCTTAAAAAAAAAAAAAGAAAAGAAAAAATCTAATTAAAAAGATAAAACTGAGGACACCTGGGTGGCTCATGGTTAAGCGTCTACCATCGGCTCAGGCCATGATCCCAGGATCCTGGGATCAAGCCCCACATCAGGCTCCCTGCTCAGCAGGAAGCCTGCTTCTCCCTCTCCCACTCCCCCTATTTGTGTTCCCTCTCTCGCTCTGTCAAATAAATAAAATCTTAAAAAAAAAAAAAAGATAAACTGCTAAGACTCTCTGTTACGTAGGAATGCTTTCTGGGGTCTTCTACCTCTGTGTTCTATCTTAAACTAGGGCTCAGCAAACTTCTCTTGCAAACAGCCAGCTAGTAAATATTTTCAGCTTTACAAGCCATGTGGTATCTACCACTACTACTCAACCTTGCCATTACAGCATGAAAGCAGCCGTACATCATGCATGGACAAATCAGTATACTGTGTTCCAATAAAACTTTATTCATAAAAGCAAGTAGTGGGCCAGACTGAACTATTCCTTGGCCTAAATGATAAGAAGAGGCCCCAACCACCTTCCCCTCCTCAGTTTCAGAACTTGGCTGTTTCTTGCCATCACTATGGACCTAGAAATTTGTTATGAAGATTAGGAACTCTTCTCATCTTTGCCCAGGCATTTAAATGCTGCCAAGAACCCAATAGCATAGGCAACACGCCATGAGACAAAAGCATGTCTTCCCTAGCTCGTTTCATGTGCAGCACCTGACAATAACCACCCCCCCACACACATACACACTCATACTCATACTCGCACATTCACTCTAAGTACCAACAAGTATAAAAGAATGACTTTGCGCTCTATAGGAAGAATATTTCTAAAGGGAAAAATCACTTCAGTCAAGGCAGAAAACATGAGCCTGGATCTTGATTCACACATAACAAGAGATTCTACTGGAAAACAGCATAGGACATTTGAAGGAAATGAATCATTTGGGAGCCCAATGAGGAGGCCTGCACAGTGTTTAAGGTGACACCACACCCCGCCTGCCCCAACTGAGGAGGGGCCTCCACTTAGCAGGCCTCCAGGTCCTTGGGAAGGAGAGCAGGATATGGGCAAGGGAGTATGACAGGCTGGGTGGGGAGTATGTTTGTGTAGATTTCTGCCCGTCTATTTCCAAAAGGATCTGAGACAGACTTAAGAAATTAAACAGTGTGAAAATAAGACCACAGGGAAGAAGATCGAAAGAATTTTTAGGTCTCTGGGCTGTGTTAACCATGTCAAATGAGCTGATTGGCCCCCAAGCTTCCAGATGGCAAAGGCTGGAAAAGGGGACAAGTCTTGGAAAAGTGCTGCCAAAGGATGGAAAAGGATACAGCAAGGCATGAGGGTACCTGGAATTCCTTACTGTAGACTCCCAGGTCTGCGATTCCACCCATCCCCCAAGCTGCCAGACACAATGCAAATAGACAATGGTGTCAGTGGGATACAAACAAGAGCTAAGAGAGAGGAACAAGCCCTGGTACATCTCAGCCTCCTCCAGATCCATAGGGATTTCCTCCAAAACAAAGTCCTGAACAGTTGCCAGCAAGACTGGGCAGGAGGGAGCTCAGGCCACACCTTCCAAGTCTCAGGTGTGAGAGCCTGGAGCACCGGCCCTGCAGTCTGGGCTCTGGCTGGCAGCCCCAGCTTTGGCAGAGCCCACGCCCTCCACCTGACCTGGCCAGCCTGCCACAGGCAGGGCCTAAGAAGCAGGGTGGGGTCCACCAAGTGAGTGAGCCCAGAGGTGCATGGAGAGGAAGTCCCAAAATAATCACAATGCATGCTACTCTTGGCTGGAATGACGTCTTTGGTCCAGACGGGTCCAGGGTCAGGGTCAGGTGTCCTCCTCTGTATTTAAATGGGAGAGGGGAATCCAGGCCCAGAAAAAGCATGACACCAAACTGTTTCTTTCATTAAGCAGGACACACATGTCTCAGAGGGGAGTTGATCTCAGTATGGCTCCAGGCAGGCTTGGCCACCTCCTGCTTGGGCACGCCCTTCCTGGGGCAGCCCAGCCAATTGCCCCTGATGCCCAGACTGCCTGCAAGGTCTCTATGGCTGCCCCCATGCCTTGTGGCCAAGAGGATCAGAGAAATGGATGAGACCGCCTGGCTCCAGCCCCCAGCAGCTCTGGCCTCATCAAAGGCTACTCCGTCCAGCTTTTGGAGGGAGTCTCTCCTCTTCTGGGCAGACTGACAGCATCACAGGGGATGGGAAAGTGGGAATTGGGCTCTCCTTCTGCCCTCCCCTGGGAGAATGTGGCCCATTCTCTCACTCATTCAAAAGGTAGCTCAGGTGAAGATCATAGCTGATCTTCCCGGACATGGAGGTGGGAAATAAGTCTTAGAAGAAATACGTCCACCCCGTGTCCTGTCCAGGAGGCCAGGGAGGGGGCAGTAGCCACCTCCACCATCCCATTGCACGGTCTACAAAGAACTCTGAGACAATGTAACTAAGTCAAAAGTATAAATGCCAGTCTGAAAAACCACCTGAGGCAGCCACGGGACAAGAGAGCCCCGGGAACCAGCAGGAGTAACTGCTTGTGTGGCAGCCGTGGTTGATGCCGGGGGACCCACGCTCACGCCTGTCTTCCTGTTGTGGAGTTGGGCCAACATTTGCTGTTTCAGCACCAGCTTCCTTTAGACTGTGTGGACAGGAGAGATAAACTGGCCCTCCAGGCTGGCGGCTGAGATAAGGGCAAGAGTGCTCCTGTCACTGCCCTTGAGCAGCAGTGGGTCCCAAACACCAGAGCCTCTGCCCGCTGAAAAGGCAGGAAGAGGCAGGGCCTGGCTCAGGGCTCACTGGGGAAGAGGGAATGAGGAGGAGGAGCACAGCGCCTGGAGGCAGGGAAGAAGGGGGTCAGAGCCCCTGGTCACCGCTGTGCAGGCTGCTGGGTGAAAACAGCTATAATCGGGGCCCAGAAACAAACCAGAAATCTCCAGGCTAATGACAGCCCCACTGAGTCCTGGAAGGATGGAGAACTTAACCAGGCCCCTTGGCAGCTGGAATCCGGGGGTTTGAATAGCCTGATCACCCATCTTCTCCTTGAGCCGAGCGAGACCCAGCAAGTCAGGAAGGCTGATGGTCTGAAGTGGGGGGGGGGGGGAGGGAGACACTGTGCCTGTGTCGAGGACCTGTCTGGGACACACCACCACGTGTGGGACATCGCAAGGCTCTCATTTCACCTTCTCAGAGTTACATGAGGAGCAGGTCAGCATCCTCATCTGAGAGACAAGGCTTAGAGACACTAAGAAAATGTGGGACAGCCCAATGCCCAGCCTGGAGCCACTGTTCCTCTCCCCATGTGTGGGCTGCATGGTGCAGGTGCACGCATGCACACACACAGGCTTACTTGTGTGCACACGCAGTGGTGTAGCACATGGACACACACATGCTCACATGTGCTCACACATGCTCACACTCACACAGACTCCCTTGGGTGGGTCAAGTTTTCCAATGGCCTGGGAAGGAAAGCACTCCTCAGGATGCCTCCCAGGGCCTCCCAGGGCTTCAGGCTCCGAGATCCCCAGGCTCTCAGCACTGCAGGCCTGGGAGCAAATGCTGCTGCAAAGGCAGCTGGAGCCACACAGCCAAAGTAACCCACACAGAGCGGGCATCCAGGGCTGGCAACACCGAAGCCACCCTCCCACCCCCCAATGCTGTCTGCATCCCACTTTTCCAAGGGTGTTATTCCCCCACCACAGCACACCCGAACCTGACACATGGCTCTCACTTTACCGTAGGCAAAACCTCAGGGCAACCCTCCTCCTTTTCAGAAGCGTATTGGACAGAGGGAGGGAGGGACCCCGTGGTTCCCACTTGAAGGATGCAGTGCCTCATGGATTAAGAAGGGTGGGGGACAGCAGAGACCCTGTATGCTCTGCTGGACCTGGAGCTCACAAGGGAGCCTGTGTCGTCTCAGAGAGCAGGTGTCAGGTGAGCTCACTCCTCTGTGCATTAAACACTCACACACACACACACACACACACACACACACACACACACACACACACACACGGCAGCGGCCAGCCCAGGGAAAGGGCTGAGTCCTGGGGAGAGGAGTGATAACAGGATAGCTCTCAGCTCCAGAAGGCAGGCGGGTGCACACACAAGTACCAAAGGAGCCTGGACAGTACATGCAGGAGGCAGGCATGAAGGGTAGCTTGGAGAGGTCAGAAGAGGGACACAAGTAAAGGGTGAGAGGAGGCTGTGGGGTGGGACAAAGGAAGCTCATGAAGAAGGTGGCACGGGAGCTGGACCCTGGAGGACACATGGATCTGGGTAGGTGGAGACACGTGGAGGGACATTCCAGGTGAAGAATGCCGTGCAGAAAGCACAAGGGAGGATGAATTTGGAACTAGTGGGGAGCAGGGAGCTGTTCTGCCACCAGGGCAGAGCCCAAGAAGGATGAGAAAACAATGTGGGTGCATCCTGCAGCCTGATCTCCTGGCAAATGTGGTCCTGGACCCCAGGCCAAGGGTGGCTTGGGCCCCGTGAAGACACACTTGGTGCATCCACTGGCTGACCTCAGGAGGGGGGACCAGGGGCCATGCCCAAGGGCAGAGCAGGGTCACAATCAAGGCGAGGGAGTCAAGTCAAGGCAACAGGGGATGGCTTTTTGAGGCACGGTGGGAGGCTGGGGTAGGGGCTTCCCGCTAAAACACCATCTAATGTCGGGGACAGACCTGGAAGATGAGAGCACCCTCAACTTTTCGCTGACTCACTGCAATTCCCAGCTCTGAGAAGCCCGGGGCGCTGGAAGACGCCTTCCCCACAAGGGCAGGCTGTCAGTTGATTCTCTTCATTTCACTTTCTCCCCTCCCCCTGGATTATTTTGAAAAGATTAGGTTTCCTGTTTTCACTGCCTGGCTGGCCCAGCCTTTGCTCCATCCAGCCACTGTCATGGCCGTTAGGGTAGTAGCAGGGGAGGAAGGGGCTGGCACACTCCAGGCCCTCCTGGCTCTCTAAAGAGGGCTTTGCCACCCCCTCATCCTGCACCAGCTAGCCACTCTGTAAACACCATTTCCTCCCTGCAAAGGGCAGGCAAGGCTGCGACCTCTCCCACGCGCAAGGAGCCTCTTAATGAAACAAGTAAAAAGGCGATTCATCCTGGCTGCTGACAGCCACTTGCCCTCAGAGCTGGCTCATTCCAGGACAGAAAAATCAGCCCTTTACAGTGGGCCTCCTCCGCCTCGTCTCCCTTCTCCTCTCCCAGCAGTGGGCAGACCATGGCCCCACTGCCCCCCGCTGGGAGTGAAGGGTCTTCACGAGGAGGACCAGAATCCTCCATGCCTGACCAGTCACCTGTGGCCCAAGTGGTGAGTGAAGGCCTGCATGCGGTCAGGCTGTTTTCCAGCCACCACTGCCCACGCTGAAGCCAGCCCCAGGCTAGGCTGCCAGGCTGTCACTGGTCACCCCGCCCCACCCAGGACCAGACCCCTCCCTTCTCGCTGTTACCCCTGAGACCGAGGCCTGAGGCAGCACTTTCCCAGCTCTTGGACCCACAGTGGCAGAGACAGAGGCTGCGCTGGGACAAGGTGGGGGAAAAGGAAGCATAAACCAGCTTCATTTGCCTTCGATATGGAAGGTCCCCGCAAATTCTGGCTAATCAGAGTTCTGCAGCTGTTAAAGAAAAGGTTAAACTCAAGGAGGGGAACTCGGTTTCTGAGCCATTCATGCTTGCTGAGCACGAGGCTCTGACCTGGGTCACCTCATGGAACCTTTACACCGCCTTCAGGGAAGTGAAGGAGATGAGGGGACAGAAGCTCTGGGGCTGCCTGGAGCATGACTCCAGGAGCAGTCATGACGCTCACCCAGTTCTGCGGGCTTCCCACTGCTTCTGACCCTTCTGGGGAGTCAAAGATCAGATCAGAGCACAAACCCCAGGCAGGGGGCCAGAGGGACCAGCCAACAGCATCCTAAAGGCTTGGGAGTTCAGGAGGAATGGAAGAATGAGAATAGGAATGCAGAGACGAGGCAGGTCCCCAAGCAACAGGAAAGGAATTTCTCTCATCAGAGGAGGGTTATTCCACAGCCCAAACTTCCCCTGGAACGAGGCCCATTTATTCGCTCAGGACAGGTTCAAACCCCTTCCCTGATATTCTGGCCACAGTCAGACCAAGACCCAACTTTTTTCCACGAGGCAGGATTCAATTACCTGAGCCACAGCTCTCCCTTCAGCAGGATGTGTGGGTGTCGAGGCCTCTCCTGTCCCAGCAGTTGGCCTTGCTCATGGCTGGGCAGGCGGCTGTAACTTAAACCCAGTGCCCACCGGCACAGCCCAGAGCCCCGAAGCCTACATGGGAATGCCCTTTGTCCAGTGCTCACGCTGTCCCATGCACAGGCAGAGCGTGGTTCACCCCAGGCAGTTTATTTAAATTTTTATCTTGAAACACTCTCAAACTCACAAAATCCTGCAAGGAGATTACAAAAGAACCATCGGTTTAGGGGAACAGCAATAACCTGCAAAAAAGGAACGTGGGGGATAGACGAATACACCTGCGACCCCAACTCAAATCAACCAGACAGCAGTGTCCTTGGACACGAGGGTCCCCATGATGTCCTCTCTTCCTGTATCAGGATGGTCAGCTCGTGCTGGCTGGGCCCACACCTGCCTTACAGAGGTGGGCGACCAACACCTCCAACAGCCTGGGTCCATTTGTGTTGCCATCAAGGCCCACCCACCCTCTGTCCAGGTGACAGGAAGGGGAGCTAAAACATGTCCCACAGTGCCAGTCCCTATCTCCAGACATCTTCTTGCCAAAGTCCAGGCTGCAGAGGTCACGCCTGCAGGCCTGGGAGACCTAATAGTCACCCCCCACCCCCACCTCCACCCCTGTCATCCTCTGGCTAGGCTCCCAGTGAATAGTATGGGGAGAATTTTCATTTTTAAGCCTAATGAGAGACATGGTAGAAGCCAAAATTGAAAGGAAGAAATCCCGAACAACTTCATCTCCTTTATTTGTTGACAGCAAGAGAGGACAGACACACATCTGGACACACACACAGTGCTGTGCCTCACTCTTAGTAGAACGAGTTCCACGCTGCTATACGGTTTTCGTCCTTATCATTCGATGATGACAGAACAGTCCCCCAAGTTACTGTAACCCCTTTTCTACTGCAGGGCGTTTATTTTGTTTCCAGTTTTCCACTGTTATGAACACAATGAATAGCTTCACAAAATAATACCAGAAAGGAAAAGGGGTGGGGAGTCCTATTTCCTAGAAAAATACCCTAGGGTGGGATAACTGGGTCTGAGCTTATAAACACGTTAATAACTTTTCAACAATGGAGACACTAGAATTCAAAGAGAAAGATGCCCTTGAAGCATGATGAAAAGGAGCTAGGAGTAACCTCAGGGTTTGCTTTCTGCAGAAAGCCCCACACAGATCCAAAGTGGGGCTGTCCTCCGGTCGGGCACCTGGGTGGCTCAGATGGTTAAGCATCTGCCTTTGGCTGGGGTCATGATCCCAGGGCTCTGGGATCCAGCTCTGCATCAGGTTCCCTGCTCGGTGAGGAGCCTGCTTCTCCCTCACCTTCTGTCCCTCCCCCTCCCCCAGCTCATGCTTGCTCTTCTGCTCTCTCTTAAATAAATGAATTAATTAATCAAAGAAAAAAGAAAGAAAGTGGGGGCTGTTGACACTTATCAAGGCCCCCAGTCCCAACCAAAGAGGAAAGAGCTTGGAACACCTACCCAAAAATGCACCCACAGCTTCCTCCCAATAACTCAAGGGAAACGGAAGGCTATGTTTAAAACGTTTCTCAGTTAGGCTTTATAATTACCAACTCTGCCAGATTTCCTGAACATGGCAAATCCATGGGAATCTAGTTATTCTGTTTTTTTTTTTTTTTTTAAGATTTATTTATTTGAGAGAGAGCAAGAGCATGAGTGGGTGGAGGGGGAGAGGGAGAGAGAGAATCTCAAGCAGACTCCCTGCTCAGTGAGGAGCCCAATGTGGGGCTTGATTCCAGGAACCCAGGATCATGACCTGAGCCAACATCAAGAGTTGGCCGCTTTAAGTGACTGAGCCACCTAGGCATGATGGGAATCTGGTTATTCTAGAGAATGACCCAGGTTTCCAGGAATGGTGTAATTCCTGGAGTCTCAGTCACCATCTGACTCCTCCCTTGATTCACTGATCCCCTATCCCTCTTACATACCCCTGTCTCCTGAGGGCCTCCAAACCTAATTCCCACACTGCTGACTGGGGTGCAGAACCATAGTCCTACCCCAGGGCTGGGCCCAGCATTGCCTGGAGGAGGGCCCAACCTGCCCACTCTGTTCCACGTAAGAAGTAAAATGTCAAATCAAGCAGATCCCTGTCCCACCCCATTCTCGTTTTGTCACTGACTCGCCCAGGAGCAGCTGGAATCAGACAGAAACACTTTCCTGTCTCCCCCACCTCATCAGAGGCTCACCACTTCCCAGGAGTGGCTGACTCAAATTCCCCTGGCAGAGAAGGTGGCTGGAAACGGAGGTAGGACTTGCAGCCAGAAACGCCCCTTTCCAAGAACTCCAGTCCTTTTTATCAGCAACCTGCTACATTCCAGAGGGCTGTGGTCTCCCGGCAGTCACTGAAAGAGAAAGGTTCCTTTCTCCCATCTCACATGGTGGCTGAGTGGGGCCCCGGGTGCTCGTGCAGGAGGGACCGTTTGCAAAGGGTCAGGAGTAAAAACATGTATACCCCTGCTAACAGCAGCATTAGTCATAATAGCCAAACAACAAAAATAAACCAAAATGTCCATAGATGGAAGGGGTAAACAAAATGTGGTCTACCCATACAAAGGAATTTTATTTAGTGTTAAAGAGGAAGGAAACTCTGATGCACATTACAACATGGATGAAACTCCCATTATGCTCAGTGAAATAAGCCAACCAAAAAGGGACAAATACTCGATGATTTCACATATATGAGGTCCCTAGAGTCCTCAGGCTCAAAGACACAGAAAGGACAATGGTGGCTGACAGGGCCTGGGGGAGGGGGGATGGGGAGTTTAATGGGGACAGAGTTTCAGTTGGGGAAGATGAAAAAATTCTGGAGATGGATGATGGTGATGGTTATACAACAATGGGAATGTGCCTAATGCCACTAAACTTCACGCTTAAATATTTTATCACAATTTAAAAAGAAAAAGAGGAAAAGCAAAGTTCTGTGACTGGCAGAAAGCCCTCCTATAATGCTCTGCAAATGCAAGGTTGGACAGCACACACTCACACACACAGGCTCACAGCTGCTGAGCCCCTCACCTCACCCCACATCGCCGCCAAAAAGAACAGGTCATTTTAGGGACCAACTCTGTTTCTCTGCTCTGGGAGGGAAGTTGGGCCAGGCTCCCCAGCCGGCCAACACCACTTGGAAAAGACCCAGGACACAGATCTCCAGGAAGAGGCTCCCCACAGATCCCCAGCTGCTGCCCCCAGGAGAGCAGACAGAGAATGAAAGAATCAGCCACAAGCCAGGGTCCTGGGAGCCACCTGGAGGCGGGGATGGGGCAGGGCCCATCGGGAGGCTGAGCTAGGCCAGGCTCAGCTCCTGTGGCTCTTCTCTGGTCTGTTCCCTATACTGAGGTCTAAAATGTCATTTCAAAAGAAGGGCTCTGTTCCTGAAACAAAACCAAAACATTTGAAAAAAATCTCTGCTTGGAAATGCACACTCTGGGCTTTTCCAACTCTGATGAAAAAAAGGCAGCTTCTCATCTTCCACTTTGGTCCCTTAAAAAAAAACAACACAACCAAACCCAAACGTCCACCCAGTTGATGAACCAGCCAACGTCCTCTCCTGCCAGCTGTCATACAGCAACGATGGTCACAACGACACAATGAGGAGCGCTAGAAGCAAGCCACGAGCTGGGCTAAGTGCTTTCTTGTACGCATCACCTCAGCGAATCTTCACGGCAAGTGCCTGAGCAAACGACTACTGATTCCTGTTTCACAGATGAAGAAACGTCACCATCCTTCATCAATTCTCAGACACGCATTTTCCAGAAGTTTCAAAGTGGGATCATACAATTATCTCTGGCTCTTACAACGACTGAAGTGTTGCCTTCCTTCTTGGCGGCCCATCAGCTAAATGGGGCGTCTCACGGAGGGAGTGTCCAAGGGAATGAAATGCCCCACCCTTCCAGCAATGGAGACAGACCGCCGAGGCGTTCCTTGCACTGCCAAGTCTTCTGCAGACAAGACCCTGATTTATGACCAGTAACTCCTTCCTCGGTCCAGATAATACTCGGAACTGGGCGTGCAGTTTGCACCTGCCACGTCTCTTGGCCAGAGAGCAGGTGCATCTGTTTTCCTCTTCAAATGAGGAAACAGGCCAAAGTGTGAAGTTATAAACACCCTGTCTGTCAGATGCAGAGTGGGCGGTCCCCGGAGGTTATGGCGTATGTTGGGAGAGGCCACGCTCACACTCCATGGTATGTGCAAGTCTACAGTGCTATCCAGCCCCAGAAGCCCCCTGCATTCCCAGAACAGGAACTGTGCCCCTGACGGCCCCACCCCTCAGAGCTCCATGGGGCATATTTCAGGCCCTGAGAGCCCTTGGGCTTGTGTACCTATGCAGCAACAACTCTGGGAAGTCCCAGAATCCAGTGTACTGTTTGCTCAGGCCCTGGGGTCCTGGGCAATGGGTGTCCCTGTAGACTCCAAATATCACAGTGGTTCCCAGGGACATGTGTCAGAAGTTATGGGTCCAAGGACTATGGGTGATGAAGGGATCGACTGTGGTCACAACCCACCCTGCACAGAACCAGCGCATCTGCCAATACTAAGCAGAGTCAGTCTTCAGTCCACGGCCTGGATTCCAGGCCATGGGTGATCATCATGGCCATTGCCAGGGCAACTGTTCTCCTGCCCCCAACCCCCTTTCCCGTGACCTGGCCAATCTGGCAACAAACGTGACAAAGGGGAACTCAGCTGCTGGACTCACAGCAAGGGGAAAGACACACAGGAAAGCTACAGGCCCTTCTCAAAGGCTGAAGGTCCCCACCTCCCATCCATGTGCTACCTCTGGGATCTAAGCCCTTAGGGGAGGCTGAGGAGAAGAGAAGTGGAAACCTGGGTTATCGAAAAGGGAGCCAGAAGCCTAGACAGGGGATTGTTCCCTGGTACCCTAAGGGGAGCAGCCTCAAACCAGGCCAGAAAGGCCAGGTTCAGGAAGGAGCCAGGAACACAAGGAGGAGAGCAGCTCCTCACCACCCACCCGCCCTCCAGTATACAACATGACCTGGAAGATGAGCCTTCCAAAGAAACCATTAAAAAAGGACAGTGTCCACCAAAAGCCCTATTGTATAATCTCATTTGCATGCACTGCCCAGAAAAGGCAAATCCACAGAGACAGCAAGCAGATTAGGGTGTCCCGGACTAAGGGGAAAAGGATGAGGAGAGACCACTGGGTAGGAGGTTTCTTTTGGAGGGGACGAAAATGTTCTGGGACCAGACAGAGGTGGTGGTTGCCTCACTCAGCCCCGTGAACATACTAAAAACCAGTGAATGGTACACTTGGAATGGGTAAACTGTACGGTATGTGAGCTGTACCTCAATAATGCTATTTGAATAGAACAGAAAGGAAAAGGACTATGTTGACCCACCCACATGAAAAAATACGCCTCATTAAAAAAACAAAATGAGGGGCACCTGGGTGGCTCAGTGGGTTAAAGCCTCTACCTTTGGCTCAGGTCGTGGTCCCGGGGTCCTGGGATCGAGCCCCACATTGGGCTCTCTGCTCCGCAGGGAGCCTGCTTCCTCCTCTCTCTCTGCCTGCCTCTCTGCCTAGTTGTGCTTTCTCTCTGTCAAATAAATAAAATATTAAAAAAAAAAAAACAAAAAACAAAACAAAACAAAACAAAATGAGGGGTGCCTGGGTGGCTCAGTGGGTTAAAGCCTCTGCCTTTGGCTTAAGTCATGATCCTAGGGTCCTGGGATCGAGCCCCGCATCAGGCTCTCTGCTCAGCAGGGAGCCTGCTTCTTCCTCTCTCTCTGCCTATTGTGATCTCTGTCAAATAAATGAATAAAATCTTTAAAAAATAATAAAATAAAATGAAATGAGCTATCAATACACACAACTCAGATGAAGCGCCACTGCACCAAGTGACAGAAGACATACCCAGAAGGCTACACTCTGTAGGATTCCATTTATAGGACACTTGGGAAAAGGCAAGGCCTTATGGAAAGAATGCACATCGGTGTTTGCCGGTGGCTGCGGGTGGAAGAGACGCCTTCAAAGGACGTGGGTGATGAACATTCTAGGGTACTGGGGTGACAGCACTTTTTGGAGTGACAGAGCTTTCTGGAGTGATGGATTTGTGTATCTTGATTGTCACGGTGGTTACACAACTCTGTCATCACTCACAGAAGAGCACACCAAAAAGGACATTCACTGCTACAAATTGCATTTCAACGCACGCATGCACAAAACAACTGGCATCATAGCACTTTTTTCATCTCTGGTATTTAAAGAAAAAAAAAAAGAACCAGTAATTTACAAGGTACATATTTTTTTTTCTTACCCTTGACCAAAATTTTGTTTTCCTAACATGGACAAAAATTCCTGTAATTGGAAATCTGTTAAAAGAGGAAAGGGAATTGACTGAAAAACAATGCGGTGAAGAGAAAAATCTGTAACTCTGCCTGGTGATGGATGATAACTTACTGCCATAATCATCCCGCAATGTATACATATGTTAAATTGTTACGTTACACACCTAGAACTAATACAGTGTTACGTGCCTGTGATAGCTCAGTAAAAATACATACATAAACCGAACAGCTAAAAGGGAGGCAAATAAATGCAAAAATATGATGTCGAAAAAAGACCTGCTGGATCTGCAGACCCAGGTTCACGGCAGCATTATTTAGAACAGCCGTGGTGGAGGCAACAGAAGCATTCCCCATGGACGAATCCATCAAGCAATGTCACACATCCCTTCCACAGAATACTACTCAGCCTTCAAAAAGAAGGACATTCAGACACATGCTCTAATGTGAATGAGCCTTGAAAACATTCTGCTAAGTGAAATAAGCCAGTCATAGCCGGATAAGTGCTGTAGGATTCCACTGATAGGCGGTACCTTGAGTGGTCAGGTTCACTGGGACAGAAAGTAGAACACGGAGGTGGCCAGGGGCTGGGAGAAGCACGGATGGGGTGGGGAGTTAGTGGGGAGTTAGTAACGGGGAGAGAGTTTCAGCTTGGGATGATGAAAACAGGTATAGAGAGGGGGATGGTGGTAGCTGCCTAACACTGTGAACAACTTCATGGTAATTGGTCGTTTATCACAATTAAGCCAACAGACAAATCGCAAGGACTCTTTCCTACGTTATAAGCAAGCATGCACTCTGGGCCGGGGAGGATCCTAACATCGCAGCCCCGGCCGCAGCCTTCAACTAGCCCTAGGTATGGGCCCGGGAGGAAGGATGCTGAAGCAGCAAGCGCGACTTCTCTCTGCTGTTCCAGCCCGAGGATTTCCCAACAAGAGGGCCTCATGGAGGTTTCTGGATAGCCCATGCCGTCCTTGTGAGGAGCCAAGCGAAGCGTAGAACTGCACAAACACTGAAGCTCGAGAGTGTCTGTTTTGCACACAGACACAAAATACCACACTGTCTGGGCTGGTGCTCCCCCAAAGGAGGCTGTGAGCCAAGAAGCCACAACAAAGGTGAGCGCAGGCCAGTACAGTGGCCTCACCTGGAGCGGGGCTGCCTGCTGCCCAGGCTGGGGAGGACTTCTGTCCACAAAGTACTCAGAAACCCACAGAGGCCTGAGCACACTGAGGGGGGAAACTAAGCAAAGCCGGTGGCTGCCAGGACAGCTCTCACACCTCACACTCACCCCTTCTCCAGGTAAATGCCACCGGGGGCTTTCTCTGGACCAAAGCAGTGCACCAGACTGCCCTCCCTCATGGCCAGTCAGTCCCCTTGTCCCAGTGCCATGCTCCAGCCATCCCAAGCCTCACGGAACAATGTGGCAAGCTGTGCCGCCCCACTCCTCCCTGCCTCTGTGCACGGGTCTGTCTCTGCCCTGGAGTGTCTTCCGTCTCCCCCACCCCCGCAAGAGCCTAACATACTCCTTTCCATTTGGATCCATTCAAGACCCAACTAACAGGCCACCCTCTCCCAGATGCCTTCCTAGGGCTAACACAGCAGAGTTAGTCCCTTTTTGGTGCCCAGCTGGTACTGAGCTCCATCACATCATCCATCTATAGGTTTCTTGGAGTCAAGGACTATGTCAAGACCTAAGCACAGGGCTTGGACCCTGTGTAGCAGGTCCACACAAACCTCAGATGAACACATGGACAGAAGGATGGTTGGATGATGGATGGATGGGTGATGGGTGCATGGACAGATGATGGATAGATGGATGTCTGGAAGGGCAGAGAATGGATGATGGGTGGGGACTGTCTGTGTCCTCCTAAAATCCATGTGTTGAAATCTAATCCCCAGTGTGATGGTATTACGAGGCACGGCCTTTGGAAGGTGATTTGGTCACGAGGGCTGAATGTCCCAATGAACACTAATGACTGGGATTAGGACCCTTATAAAAGAGACCCCAGGGAGCTCTTACACCATGGGAGGACACAGCAAGAAGGCAGCCCTCTATGAACCAGGAAGAAGGCCCTCGCAAATCTGGGGGTGCTGAGATTTTGGATTTTCAGCCTCCAGAACTGTGAAAAACAGATTTCTGCTGTTTATAAACCACCCAATTTATGGCACTCTGGTACGGCAGCCCAAATGGACTAAGGCAGATGGCTGGCTGGCTGGATGATGGATTGATGAAGGGACGATGGATGGGGTGGTGAACGCACAGCTCCTACTTTCTCTGGAACATCTGCTACTAGGAAACACATGAGCAAGTCTACTCACACGTATCTGGGGCTTGAGGAAGATTCAGGATTCGGAGACCCCATTGTCTCAAGGTAGAGGGTTTCCTTTACAGCTTTGATCAATAAATGATGATTTTCTGAGAACCTTTTGTTATGGAAATTTTCGGACATAAAAACAGAGAGCAAAGGACCATGAAGGTCATGTCCCACCACCCGGCTTTAGCCTTGTTTCGGAGGATGAACACCTAAGTCTAGAAAGCAGTTGGGAACTGTGGACCAGGCAATCATTTCCCATCCCAGCTCTGCCCCCTCAGGTGACTTCCTGGAGGGAAGAGCCCTTGGGGGGGGCGGCAGAGTGCCGGCCTCCCAGGTTCCATGAGGAACATTAACGAGGGC
Source organism: Meles meles (assembly GCF_922984935.1). NCBI lineage: Eukaryota > Metazoa > Chordata > Mammalia > Carnivora > Mustelidae > Meles > Meles meles. Next base: position 29,625,308 of record NC_060077.1, on the reverse strand, counting down.
TCTTGAACATGGGAAACACCCATACAGGGCTCTGTCATCTTGTTTCACAACCACCAGGAATTAGGAGGCAGTTCACTGTAGGACAGCGGTCAGCAAACTCCAGCCCGTGGGCCAAAACCAGCCCATCACTGCCTGTTTTTGTGTGATGTGGGATCTGAGAATGGTTTTCATATTTTTAAATGATGACACTTTAAACGGTTATATAAGGACCTACTTAATACCCAGGACTGCAGAGCAAAGAGCAAAGGCTCAGATAACCACCTGTGGTTCAAATCCAGGTTCTGCCTTGGAAGCTTCTTACCATTCTAAGCTCCTGCTGTCTGAGCACCAATATTGAGGCACCACCTAACTCCCTGCAGGGCGGAATGAGGCTCAGATCCTGGAAGGCACTTGGGATTCCATTACAAAGAGCAAAGCCAAACCCAGATGCAAAATTCCAGTAAAAAGGGGGATCCTCTCTCTCCTGCCAGACTGCCCAAGAGGGAACACTGGCACACTTTGGGGATCCCAGGCAGTCAAAGTGCAGAAGAGAGCTGAGCTAGACAAACAGAAAGTTCTTTAGGAAAGTACAGACTTCCACGGAGGCATCCATGCCCCACTGGAGCGCAGACAGTCAACAGAGTCTCCTTTCTGTCCTTGAGCCCTCCAGACTGACTGACCCAACTCCAGAGCCGGCTAGCTCCGACACAGTCCCTGCTCCACTGGCAAGGAGAATGGTCAGCAAAGGCTGGCAGGGACTAGACTGAGAGCTTCCCCTGCAGGCAGCAAGGCTTGGACTCTGATCTCAGGTGGGGCTTACACCAGGCAACAGGCCACCAGAGGACCAGTCATCTGTGATGAAGGGGAACAATGACCTCAAGGCACCAAATGTCCCCACAACTTCATTTGGAGATGCACGCAGGCAACAGCCACACACATGAGTCCTGCTCATTTCGGTGCTGGCCTTATTAGCACAAGCCTTCCTGACTATGCAGAGCTCTGCTCTGTCTGGCAAGATACCAGCTGGCATGACCAGGCCTCCCCCTGCCAGCCACCTGCCTGGATACCATCACCTCCGCCCAGGCAGACACCCTCCACATTGCCCTCACCCCCTCCCACTTCGGTCTGGCCTTGTTCTGCATTTCAGCATGTTGCCCAGGTGACACTAGCACAGCCTTCGAGCACCTGCTCCCAGCCCAAGGGCTGGCCAGGGGGCAGCAAGAAAAAAATGACAAATTAGCCAGCAAAAAAGCATCAGTTTCCATTTAAACTTGCACACAGAATCAAATCCACCCCTTGGCTGGCTCGCCATAGGCTCCCTGGACCCCAGTCACTGCAGGCAAGCCAGACCCGGTGGGATCTTACAGAAAGACTGCCTCGGGACCCCTGCCAAAAGGGTTTCCCTGCCAGCCAAGTGTGGCCACGCAAGCTCCTCTCCCTCCCACAAAATCCCTTTTCTACCATGGCATTCGGCTTCCTTGGAGCCTCCATTAAAGCCAGGCAGGAACTCTGTGGGCCAGAATTAACTGGACAATGCTATCTAGCAGGCTTAATCCATGCCAGGATACATGGAAGAGAAGCTGAAATGCTTTTCCAGTTCAGTTACAAGCACCCCAGGGTAGCAATAAACTAGCAAGTCTCATGATAAATAAGGGGATGGGGAGTTCTTTCCCTACCAAGAACCACTGAGCTGACAAAGAACTAAGTGTCATATAGCCCATGACCTTGGAAAGCTTCCCAAACGAGAGACTGGACAGATGTGGCTCCTGTTCAGGGCCTCTCCTGATTCCAGGCCCATGGGACTGGTTATTTCTGGGGAACATCAAGGAACTGGGAGTCATGAGGAGACCCAGTTTAGGACAGATGCCTCCTAAACCAAATCTTAACCTCAGATCCTGCTTCTCTAGACAAAAACCCCCAGATCACAATTTCGGATTTGGCGGAGGCAAGCTTCTCCCTGCCCCAAGCTCCCCTCCCCCTGCTGCCCCTCTTCCCGTCCCCTTGCCTCAGGAGAAGGCTGTCTTTTTTTTTTTTTTTTTCTTAATCTCCTGAAGGAACAGCTTCACTAAAGTCCTGCAAAAGGAAAGGGGCAAGAGAGAGGTCCAAAGAGAGCAAAGGATTAACTATAAAACCAAGAGTAAACTGGTACATTTCCGGAAGGTAACTGGGCAGAAGACATCAAGGGTCTTCATACTATCCGCACCTCTGACTTGGTAAATCCCCTGAGAGGCCCTCCCTCAAGGAAGGAGGCAGAAATGCAAATGGAAACTCACCTAAGATGTTCACTGACTGTAATGCCACTGAACTATACACTTGAAATGCGGTATACAATGGATATTATTCAGCCTTAGAATAGAAGGAAATTCTGACACATGCTATGACATGGAGGAGCCTTGCTCAAAGGTGTGAGCAGTGATACTGTATGAGTCCACTCACTGACTCCCTAGAAGAGTCAGATTCATAGAGACGGGAAGTGGAATGGGGGCTGCCAGGAGCTGGGGGAGGAGGGCTGGGGGGGGGGGTTTACTGCTTCATGGGATAGAGTTTCAGGTTTGCGGGGTGAAATGAGTTCTGGAAATGGACGGTGCTAAGGGCTGCCCAAAGTGTGAAGGTAACTAATGCCACTGCCCTGGACACCAAAAATTGTTTAAAAATGGTAAATTTTGTTATGTATATTTTACCACAATTTAAAAATATTAATGCAATATGCCAAAAACCATTGAATGGTAAACTTTATTTTTTTAAAGATATTTATTTAAGTTGTCTCCACCCCCAATGTGGGACTCGAACTCATGACCTCAAGATCAGTAGTCTCACAGTCTTCTGACTGAGCCAGCCGGGTGCCCCAAATGGTACACTTTAAATGGGTGAATTGTATGACATGTGAACTATGTTTCAGTAAAAATTTTCTTTAAAAAAAAAAAAAAGATGCTCACTGGGGCACTTGGCTGGCTCAGTCAGTGGAACATATAGTTCTTGATCTCACAGTCATGGGTTCAAGCCCCATATTGGGTGTAGAGAGTATCTTTTTAAAAAGATGCTCACTGAAATATCACCAACTACATTCAGTAAATAATACTTTTTTACACTGCTTTGTTGAGAGACAGTGTGTGTGAGAGTGGGGGCAGGGGGAGAGGGAGAGAAAGGAAGAGAGAAACTTTTAAGCAGACTCCATACCTACAAAACCCAGCTCAATCTCACAACCTTGAGATCATGACCTGAGCCAAAACTAAGAGTTGGACACTTAACTGACTAAGCCACCCAGGCTCCCCTCAGTAAATACTTTAAAATGTCCAACAAAACTAATTAAAATTAGACCAGTTAAACTGTAACTCTATCACAAAGTAACAATATGGTCCTTCAAAATGTTTACAGACTATTAAGTAAAAAAGAAAAGGCTCTCCCTAACGGACAAGGGGAAGACACCCAACTAATGCAGCAGGATCTCAGCTACATAAGATTTTATCATCAAGGGGCGCCTGTGTGGCTCAGTGGGTTAAGCCTCTGCCTTTGACTCAGGTCATGGTCTCAGGGTCCTGGGATCGAGCCCTGCATCGGGCTCTATGCTCAGCGGAAAGCCTGCTTCCCCCCTCTCTGTCTGCCTCTCTGCCTACTTGTGATCTCCCTCTCTGTCAACTAAATAAGTAAAATCTTTAAGAAAAAAAAAATTTATCATCAAGTCAGGAAGAAAAGAAAATCTCCATTAACACTGAGCCGAAGCCTGTCTCCCTGAACAGGTCCGGCGTCCACCTCTGACCTAAAAGCAATCCATGCCCTCTTCCACCTGTCAACCATTTAAAACACAGAACAAGCACTTGTGGATTCCCGGAGAATGGTTCTCAACCCTGGCTGCAGAGGAATCACCCACAGAGCTTTTCCAGAAACCCAAGCTGGTTTAGCGGAAGAAATCAAACAGCCATGTGTGAAGTGCTTAGGAAGGGGGCGGCCTCTGGGAGCTGAGAACAGCTGACAGCCAGCAAGAAAATGAGACCTCAGTCCCACAACCACAAGGACCTGGATTTTTGCCAACAAGCTGAAACTGGAGGAGACACGAGCCCCCAAATGGGAAGGACAGGAGCCCAGGCCCTGGGCAACACTTGGATTGCAACCTTGGGAGACCCTGAGCAGAGGACCCAGCTAAGCCACACCCTGACTGCTGACCCACAGACACTATGAGTTTTCAAAACAAAATAAGAACCTCCGGAGTGACCCGCCGTGGACATGTGTGTGGGGCTGTTTTAACCACAGCAGAGGCAGTCTATGTGGGCAGCTGGGGTGGAGACCTACTTCTTTCATTCTCTGCCAGGCCAAATACCCCCATTTCCCATAACCACTCTGCTGGCAGCCTTCAGGCTTAGCTGTACCAAGCAGAAAGTATGACTATGGCATTCCAAGGTCTGCACACACTTCCATGAATACCAGGGAAAAACTTGGCCTCCTAGACATCATATGCTATGCCTGCTGACCCTTAAAAGGTTTGCAGTCGAATGCAAACCCCCAGACCTTTTCCAAGTAAACCACAGCCAGGCCCAGGCTTTCAAAAACCCCTCTGAAACTTCAAAACAAAACAGCTCTGAGAGGGAACAGCCAAGGACAGTCCACGGATCCTGCCCTATTGCTCCTGCCTGGTCTGTGCACCCTGGAGCCTGAAAGTCAGGCCAGCTGGGGGTGTCTGAGCACATACGGTGATGTCTGCAGGTCCTGCCTCGGCCTTTGATGTCCGAGGTCGGTTGTATTTACGCTCCTGTCCAGTCATGCCCAACTCAGAATTCAATAAACATAAGTGACCCTCCTCTCCTTAGGAATGGCTCCCATTAATTCACATACTTGAGGGAGCCAGGGAGAAAGGAGAAAGACATGAGGAAACATCCCTATTCCGTTCTCTCAGATGTACCTTCCCACATTCCCAGGCTGCACCCCGCTTATTGCTCCCCAGTAGCCAACCGTGCCAATTTTGCACCTGCAGCAAGGGAAGCAAGCCCCTTGCTGGCTTTCTGGAGGCCCGGCTGTCCAGCCCAATGCAGCAGACATTTCCTGAGCAGCTGGAACAAAACGCCTCCCCCAGCCAGCCAGCAGGCCAGGCCTCAGCCCATTAACCTTCCTGGACTTCCTTGCCAGAGTTTCTGGAACCTGAGACTGCAGACTAAGCAGGGATAAATAAGCAACCACAGGGCTCATGGGGCCAGAGAAGCTGGGAGATGACAAAGGAATGTTTGGGACCAAGTCTCTGAAGCTTCCTCACACACCCCTTTCTGGAGCCATGGGCATTCTTTTCTAGACCCACACGAGTCTACTTCTGGAGACTCACACCCCTTTCTAGAGCACCTCTCTACCCCTCCACACACGCACCCCAAACAGCCCTTCTGGAGCCTTGCCCTGCTCTTCCACAGAGCAGAATCTGCTGCCCAACTCATACCATCTGGCCACTGAAGAAATTCCGCAGGAGAGGAAACCAGACTTAGTTAATAATCACAATCCAGACTTCTTAGGGCCAAATTCTAACAGCGGCTTACCAGCTGTTTTCAGGGGAGAGGGTGGGCCCGTCTGACTGCTCCATGACAAGACCCTATTCCACAAGGGCCTCCCTGCTGGGCACTCATGCACACGTGGGTCTCAGATCCCAGACCATTACCATGACTCACCGGGGCCCCTAAGCCACAGGCTCCGCATCTGATACCCCATTAGCACAGGGCTCATCGTTGCAATCCTCTCCAGCCACAGCTGGCCACCAGCCACAGGGACATGACCCACATGGCCACTATCCCATTCCCCCCTGTGCCAGACACATGGCAGACCTCCCTGTCCCCTCTCAGACCAGCTAAGGGGCCCCAACTCCCGCTCTCCCAAACGCTCTCTTCCTTACAGCCACCTTCTTCTCTGTCCCCTCCAGATCTTCTCACCCCTCACTCACCTCCCTAACCCCTGTGTCCCCGGGTGAGCCAGGCCAAGGCCAATATCTCTGAGGCACCAGCCCATGCACACAAGGCCCGGGCACCTGAAAGCCGTATCACTCCTGGTCGCTGTTCAGCAGTAACCCAATCACTCCTTTGCTGGGACCACTAAGCTCCCCACTGACCCCCCACACACACCTTGATCACCCCCTTGGAGCTTCTATTTGGACCCTGGGACCAAGCAAGCCCGTGGGTACACACTCGGGGAGCTCTTGCAAACTCCGATCCTAAACCCGACTCCTTCGCCTTTCTGCAACATGAACTCCCCCCACCACACTTCCCCTCTCATCTCAGACTCCTCTCTGTCTCATGAGGCCCCCAAACATGCAAAGCCCAGGCCTGCTCAAGCCCTCTTCTCTCTCCACACACCTGCTGGGCTGTCAGTCATCCTGGTCTTGTCCTGCCTGGCCCTTCTTCCTAAAGGTCTACAGCCTGCTGCTCCCACTCTACCAGGCTGCCAACCCCCAGACTCTACCAGGCTCGCCTCTGTTCTCTTCTGTCACCTCCTCCCACTGTCTGCTTACTCTCGTCCTCTCCATCCTCCCCCCAGCCCCACTCATTCCCAAGACAACAACTCCAGGGGCCCCAACTCCCCCACCAGACCATCCTGTACACTCCTGCCAAATGCTTTTCCTGAGGCAAAGCTCCAAAGGCATCCCTTCCCCTCTCAACAACCTTCTACCTGCCCCATCACCCTTCAAAAAAGCACTACGTCTTTAGCTTGTTTTCCCGGGCCTGCCCAGCATGACTCTGACCCTCCTATATTCACCCTCACCTCCCCTGTTGCCCACATTTTACATTAATTCTCCAACCAAACAGGCTCTGCTATTTCCCAGCATGGTGATTACTTCCCAACCTTTAAGCTCTTGCCACTCTCCTTTCCACCTAGACCCATCCTCCTAGTCCTCTTCCCCAAGGACACGGGACAGAGGACATGGAGCCTTCCCACCCATGAGCCCCACAGCCCCACTCTCTCCACAGAACCCTGAGACTTTTCTCACATCACGGTATTTCAAGTGCCTGTTTGTCCCTGCTCCCACCCTGGTCTGCAGGCTCCTCATACCCCGGCTAAGGGCTGAGTCTGAACTAATCTTCCTATTTCCTAGAACAGGGGAGGGACAAACCCTCCTGAAGAATAGTGTTTCCCGCCACCTTTGCCTCTTAAAAAATCGAATGCTCACCATTACTGAACTCTGCACATAGTGGTCAAGACGGTACATTTTACATTATGTGTCACTTTTTTCCACAATTAAAAAAAAAAGGCGGGGCGCCTGGGTGGCTCAGTGGGTTAAAGCCTCTGCCTTAGGCTCAGGTCATGATCCCAGGGTCCTGGGATCGAGCCCTGCATCGGGCTCTCTGCTCCGCAGGGAGCCTGCTTCCTCCTCTCTCTCTGCCTGCCTCTCTGCCTAGTTGTGATTCCTCTCTGTCAAATTAATAAAATATTTTAAAAAAAAAAAGGCAACAATGAATACACTGAATACGGGGGAGCGAGAAGGGATAGGTGAGATGGTCCCAGGCAGATCCTGAGCAACGGGGCTCAGTGTCCTCTCTTCCTTCCTTCATGGGGGTTTGAAAATGGCAATGCTTTCTAAATTAAGAAAGCAAATGTAATAAACAACAACAAAAACACACGTATAAAATACATTTCCAGGGGCGTCTGGGTGGCTCAGTGGGTTAAAGCCTCTGCCTTCAGCTTAGGTCATGATCTCAGGATCCTGGGATGGAGCCCCACATCGGGCTCTCAGCTTAGCAGGAGCCTGCTTCCCCCCCGCCCCCCGTCTGCCTCTCTGATTACTTGTGATCTCTGTCAAATAAATAATTAAAATCTTTAAAAAAAAATATATTTCCAGTAACAATCCCATACCTCCAAATATGAATACAGACACATTCACCCATGTTCCCACAGGAAAGTGGAAAGCTTTCAGAAATCAACATTCATGAAGGAATCACATTTTCTGGTCTAGGGTCTAAGATTTAGGCAAACACAAATACCATTTTTGCACACGACGGCTGGCATGCACCGCCCCCCACCCCCAAGAGAGTGAATGTGCTATGCTGAGCATCAGCCCAAGATAATTTACAAGTCAGGCCACTGGGACTTCCAGCCAACTGAAGGATGGCCAAGTCCACTGTGGCAACCACCTCTCCTTGGAGGAGACCAAGCATTGCTAGTGCAGCCTGTGCATTCCCCTGTCTTGCATCACAGCCGCTCCGTGACACCAGGGAGGGTCACGAGACAAAGATCCCCCTAAATATTCAAGTATAGAAGAAGTCCAAACAAGCGGATGGTCTTGAGTCTTTCACCTAAAACCTCAGCTATAGGGGCCCCCGCTACTTGTCCACAGAGACCCCTATGAGAGAAAAATGCAAAACTCGGCAAATGCAGCAGATGCCCAGAGCACCGGCTGCTCTTCTCCCTTTAGCGGAGGCCTCAGTGAGCTCAGTCACTGGGGGGCTTGCTGTCTGTCCAGCCGCCACCCAGGCCTGGCACCAAAAGGCTTAAGAAAGAAACTGAAAACATTATGCTCTGTGAAACAAACCAGATATAAAAAGACAAGTGCTGTATGAGTCCATGTATATGAAATCCTGGAACAGAATACTTTCTGAATGATGGGTGCCAGGGTTTGGGGGTTGGAGGGGGTGGGAAGCTGTTGTTTAACGGGGACAGAGTTTCAGCCTGAGATGATGAGAAAGTTCTGGAGATGGATGGTGGTGATTATTGAACAGTGTGAAAGTGCTCAATGCCAATGAACTGGATACTTAATGGTTTAAATGATACACTGTATGTTCTAATATTTCACCACAATAAAAGGGGGGGGGACCTAGGGGAAGACCACAGCCTTCAAGGTCTGTGAATGGAAAATGCTGCCTCTGAACAAGCACGTTCCTTATTGACAGACTATGACATGGAGCCTCAGGCTGGAGGTTGAATCAAGTTCTGGTGAGGCCAGCCAACTCTTAGCCATAGCTTGGCTTCCGGCATCCCATTCCCCCAGGGCCCTCCCCCAAGGAAAAGGAGGCTCCACCCATCCCTCCAGAATCCACACACACAGGCCTCTCAGGCCTCAAGGTCTGACCAGGACCCCCATGAGCCAGTAGAGTGCGCCCAGGCAGTAGTAAGGGCCCGGCCGGCCAGGTACCAAAACACCTTCTGGAATATTATTTGGCTACCAAAAGGAAGGAGGTGTTGATGCATGCTACAACAGAGATGAACCCTGATACCTTATTCTAAGTGAAAGAAGCCAGATACAAAAGGCCACATGTTATACAATTTCATTCATGTGAAACGTCCAGAAAAGGCAAATCTAGGGATGCTAGGGGGACTCAGTTGGTTAAGCATCCAACTCCTGGTTTTGGCTCAGGTCATAGCCCCAGGGTTGTGAGATTGAGCCCTGAGTCTGGCTCTGTGCTCAGTGGGGAGTCTGCCTGAGATTCTCTCTCTCCCTGCACACACGCTCTCTCTCTCTCCCTCTAAATAAATAAACGATAAAATAAAATCTTAAAAAAAAAAAAAAAAGGCAAATCTACAGAAAGTAGACTACTGGATGCCAGAGGCTGTGGGAGAGAGGGGCTCAGGTACCTGATGGGAGCAGTCTCCTTTTGAGGTGATGAAAAATTTTTCTAAAATTAGACAGTGGTGATGCTTGCATAAACCTATGACTATGCTAAAAAACACTAAATTGTACAATTTAAATGAGTGAATTCTGTGGTGTGAATTCTACCTCAGCCATTTTTTAAAAAAGACTTTAAGTGAGGAGCCTCATGCAGGGCTTGATCTCATGACCCTGAGACCATGACCTAAGCCGAAATCACGAGTTGGATGCTCAACCAGATGAGCCACCCAGGTACCCCTCTACCCGGGTCATTTAAAAACCACCACCACAAGGTGGGAATGCAGCTCCTGGTTTACAGGGGGTCAGTGATGGAAACCAGACAACCACCTGCCCACCAACGCAGGCACCAGATGGGATGGAAACTGCATTTGCCCCCAGGTTTTCAAGCAAAAGACTTTCTGGAGCTCTCAAAAGGAGCATGTCCCCAGTCATGCTGCAGGTCTGATGGCCCCAGCCTCTTAGGGAGGGGGTGAGGTGTAGCTGGGGAACATGGCAGTGGTCATCGTGGGCCACCCTGATTCCCCTGACGCTCTGGGGAAACCTCACACAGCTCTTCCCCACGCCCTATTGCTCACCATGGGGGCCAGCTCCTCACCCCGCCCACCTGCCCCAGGAGCTGCCCCCACCACCTCAGGGGCACCCTGCTGGGGCCATGCCCAGCTCTCCAATACCCTCCCCAACTATATACACCAGGCAACAGCCTCTGGTCTGTAAAGCCTTAGGAAATCTGCAGACAGAGCCTGTATATGCCAAAGCATTAGTAATTTCCAGAGCTTCCCATCTTCCTCCTTTTTTTCCTATTAAAATAAGAAAGTCTGCAGTTTTTATTTCCTCTCTTGAGGCTTTACAATCATTAAAAAGTGAGAGCGATGTGGTTCTAAGCCTTCCCTCCACAAACTTGACGGGGGGGGGGAGGGGCTCTAGGAGAAAAATCAAGAGGTCTCGCTTTTCCTCCAGTCTCTAGCTTTGAGGCCCCCCAAAGTCACAAGGCCTTGCAATGGGGAACACTGCAAGAGGAACTCATTCCATCCACCATGGGGGTGGATATGTCCCAGGATGGAGGGCTCAGCAACATGGGTGTGCAGCCCCAGGTTCTCTGGGCTGATGGAACCTCACATCTGGGGTCTTGAGGCAGAAAAATACATGCCGCATATTGCAGATGCCAGAACTCCACTCAACCCCAGAGGACACACTGTGAGAGGGAAGAGAGGGGGCCCACGGCCATGGCAGACCCCTGGGACCCCTGGAGCTCATACTGGGCCCTCTTGCTGAGCCAAGTGGGTAAAATGGCCTGTCCCTCCTGAATTATGCATTTCTCCCTTAGAATCTCTTGCTAAGTGGTGTGCAATCAACCAGCATTAGATGCCTGAGGGGGCAACTCCATAAGACCAGACAGGGGGCCAGACCCCCGGGGACCACCCACTCTGTGCACTCACGTTCCCTCAGAGCCTTCAAAGGAGGGGGTCATGGTCTTCAGGCCACAGAATCAATGCCCTGCACAGGACCACACCCTGGGTCTACCTTTATCGTCTGCATTCTTGCCCCAAACTAGGCTGACGTATGTTGCCTCTAGATTGCTTCTAGAATATCCACTTTGTCACTTACAAGGATGTGTGAGTAAATATCGTTCCTGCTCTACTGGCATTCCAACTAATCCCAGCAGCATACATTAAAAGAAGTAAGTCAGGCCTTTAAAATGAGGTGAATCTTCACAGGCTCTTCTTAAACCAAAAGAGGCAACTTGAGTGAAGGATCCCCCTTGGGCTGCTCCATCCCTGACTGCAGCACCAAGTCTTTCTCCCTCTTCTTCCATGGTCCCCTGGAGCCTCCTGGCCAGCCAGAGACAATTCCTTCCTAGTGCTCCCTGGGCCACGTACTGACCCTTCGTGCATGTGGCCAGCCATCTCTGTCCCATCCTCCCAGCTGGGCCTTGTCCCTCTGTATCTCCTGGAACCTGCTCCCAGCAGAGAATCCTCCGGCCTCCCCCCTCAGCTCTTGACCACTGGGTGGAAAAGGCAGACAGATGAGCAGCGTCCTCCAACGTATTTGTCCTCTTGGTCCCCTGCTGGTACCTTCCTGGACCTGCCCAGAGGCTAGGACCGGATGATGCCTATCACAACACTAAGGTTTATGTGACTGTCTCTCCAGCAGACCGAAAATGACCTGCGGGGGAGCCTGTCTCCTGACACTCCACACCATTCCTGTCTGAAACGTGTTTGCTAAATGTCCCTCCACCTACTGGGGGAGGGGGAGGAGATCACTGTGCCCACACTCCTGTGATTGGCATCACTCTATGGTCTGAGGAGAAAGGCCAGCACCAGCCCCTCCACCAACTGCCTGACCTTGGGTGGGCATGTCTGTCACACACCCCCTCAGACCCAGTCAGCTGATGGCATATAATTAAGTTAACGATCTTGCTCCAGCCATGTCACAAGAATGTTTCAAGGGCACATGAACCAGTCTCCACCAAAGTTGTAGTTACCACACAAGTGGGGCCTCAGTCTTCCCGCAGCAGCACACCTCAGCAGGGAGGCGTAGCTCTGAACCCGCGAGCCATGTCTCCCTTGGGCACCAGCAGCCATCCCTGTGCACAGTCATTTTGCAAGGTCACCATTGCAAGTGCTAGAAGCCAAGACAGCTAATTAGCAGGCCCCATCTGAGGACTCAGGAAGCTCACTAAGGCTGAGCCTGGGGAGACCAAGGCTCAGCCAAGAAGGAAAAACAATCTCCAGGTAACTTCCTTCCTGGGGAAGTGGTATCACTGGGACCCCGAAAACCTGATGTTGCTTATCTGATGGGGTTGGGGGAAGCAGCAAACAGAGACCCCAGAAATGGGGTTTCATCCTGTCTTTGATCCACAAACATCCACAATATGCAAGACACAGGCAGACCCACATGCGCTCAGGACACCACTACTCACACATGGTTAAGAGCCTAGAGTGAGGCACATCCTAGGACACGGAGGAAGGCAGGATCTTGTTTTAAGGCTCTCACTTCCCTGGAGAAGGAAGCCAGTCAGACACAGGATTAACAGGAAATCGCTGCAAAAATACAGTGAAAGGAAGATACCAGGACATCATAAAGGTTTTATTTTTGTGTGTTAGTTTTTATTTTACTTTTCTCTTCATTAAAAAAATTATTATTATTATTATTATTATTTTGGTGCATATGTGTTAATTTAAAGACAAGGCCCTTTGGAGATTAGCCTCTCCACAAATCCACAAATAAAGGCAAGGGAGAACTTCCACGGAGACGAGGCCCGGCACACAGTAGATACTCAATAAACACTGCTGGGTGACTGAATGGGGAGAGGTGGTTGCCTTGCTAAGAGAAAAGTAGGTAAAGAAGAAAGATATGGGAAGCACCATGTTCCTAACCTAGAATTTTAAAGGGGAAAAAAAAAAAAATCAAAGAATCAAAGAAAAGAATCCTAGCAATGACAGGGTCCAACCGCTAACTTCTTCGGCAAGGCGCAAGGTATGGTAACGGAGAAGCAGGAAGACAGCCCTCCTGATGCCAGGCTTTGTTTTCTTGGCTCCGCGAGGCTGCCGTAGCACCAAACAACACAACCCTCAAGTACTTCCTAAAACATGGCTGGTGAGGCTGGTCTCTGTCACAGCAGCCTTTCTGCTGCTGCCCAATGAGGGACTCACTGAGTGTTGTGGGCTGAATTGTATGCCCCCACCCGATCCATATGCTGAAGCCCCAATCGCCAAGTACCTCAAAACATGACTGTATTTGTAGATGGCAGGGTCTTTAAGGAGATGATATAGTTAAAATGGGGTCATTATGGTAGGCCCTAACTCAATATGCCTTGTGTCCTTATAAAAGGAGGACATCTTGGACAGAGAGACACGAGGGGAACAGGAGCACAGAGGGATGACCATGGAAAGAGGCAATGGGGGAGGAGGGGACAAGCAGGTCAAGCCTGCAAGTCAAGCCAAGGAGAGAGGCCTCCGAGGAAACCAATCCTGCCGACATCTTGATCTTGGACTACTAGCCTCTAGAAATAAAGAAAAAATAAATTCCTGTTACTTAAATCACTCAGCCTGTTGTGTTTTGTCATAGCAGCCCTAGCAAACTAATACCTGGGGCCACTTCAAAACGTGGGTGTGAAAGCCAAGGAAGTAGCACCATGACTAACAGGTGTTTTCTTTTTTTTTTTTTTTCTATATTTCATTTATTTATTTGACAGAGAGAGAGGTCACAAGTAGGCAGAGAGGCAGGCAGAGAGAGAGGGAGAAACAGGCTCCCCACTGAGCAGAGAGCCCGATGCGGGGCTCGATCCCAGGACCCTGAGATCATGACCCGGGCCGAAGGCAGAGGCTTAAACCGCTGAGCCACCCAGGCGCCCCTAACAGGTGTTTTCTTAAACATACCTATTAAGGACCAGAAATGGGAATTAAGGATGAGAACACTGCTCCCAGCAACTTCAAAACCCTACTTGAGTGAAATCAACCAGACACGGAAGGACAGCTATTATGTGACTCCACTGAGGAGTCAGTGGCTTATCCTCCACTGAGGATAAGCCAACTCACAAGGACAGAGAGGAGAGCAGTGGCTGCCAGGGACTGAGGCAGAGAGAAGATGAGTTAGCGCTGAGTTCAGTTTCCCAAGACGAAAAAGTTCCAGCCATGGACGATGGTGATGGTTGCATAACCATGTGAATGTACTTAATGACACTGAATTACAAACTTAACAACAGTTAAAATGACACATCTGGTTATGTATGTTATACCCCAGTAAAGAAACACAAACCTATCATGTTACATAAGTAACATTTTAACTTAATTTACTCCATTGCTTTCAAAGCAAAACAAAACAAAACAATAAACAAAAATCAAAAATCCCTAAAACAAGATCCTAAGTCATGGTATCCTAGTCAAGGTGAGGGACCCTAATGGGATTATAATTTAATTAAGTAAACACACCGCCACTACCTCCTGAACCTTGATCTAAAAGGCAGCCGTGGAGGTGCCTGGGTGGCTCAGTCAGTTAAGCATCTGACTCTTGGTTTTGGCCTGGGTCATGATCTCAGGGTCATGGGATCGAGCCCTCTGTCAGGCTCTGCACTCAACCGGGAATCTACTTGACATTCTCTCTCTCCCTCTCTCTCTGCCCCTACCCCCACTCGTGCACCTGCACTCTCTCTCCAAGTAAATAAATAGACCTAAAAACAAAAAACAAAAACCAAAAACCCGGGGCAGCTGGGTCAAAACTCAGGCCTATTGTTTGACAACCTGAGCACACTTGAAAATGCCTATTCAGGGGGTGCCTGGGTGGCTCAGTGGGTTAAGCCTCTGCCCTCAGCTCAGGTCATGATTCCAGGGTCCTGGGATCGAGCCCCGCATCGGGCTCTCTGCTGAGCAGGGAGCCTGCTTCCCTTCCTCTCTCTCTGCCTGCCTCTCTGCCTACTTGTGATCTCTGTCTTTTAAATAAATAAACTAAATCTTTAAAAAAAAAAAATGCCTATTCAGGGATGCCTGGGTGGCTCAGTTGGTTAAGCCGCTGCCTTCGGCTCAGGTCATGATCCCAGGGTTCTGGGATCGAGTCCCACATTGGGCTCCTTGCTCAGCGGGGAGTCCACTTCTCCCTCTGCCTGCCTTTCTGCCTGCTTGTGCTCTCTCTTTCTCTGACAATAAATAAATAAAATTAAAAGAAAATGCCTACCCATTCACTGTGAATGAGGAAGCCCCCCAAAACATAACAGTCACCTGCACCCTAGGCCTCAAGCATCGCCATGTCTTCTCCCGACTGGACCAAGAATATGGCTCACGTGAATGCTTTGTCCTAGTGAGGGCCGCAGTCACATAAACAGGCCCACAGGACTCCCAGCCAAGGAGGGGAGGTGGCAACTGAAGCCAGAAGCAACAAATGAGGTAAAAGGGAGGAATGGGGAAGGCACATCGCCCTGGACCCACACAAAGCAACAGCACTTCCAGCTAGCTCCTTCCTTAGTGAAGGCTTCCAGAATATTTCATTCTGTTCCCCAAACAAGGAAGCCATCCATTCTGGAATCAGAAAATCCTCGTAAAATTTGAACTAGACTCCACTTCCACCCTGCTGATGACTTAATGGTCTCAGATTCCACCTGGTTGGCTCTCTCCACCCTGCCTCTGTTCATGGAGAGGAGACTATACTCAGTTCAAAGGGGACCACAGGGTCTGATTTAAAGAGATGATGATCAAGCCAGTCCAAGGCCTGAGTGACCTTTTCCTGGCCCAGAATTACTCAGTCTAACTGGTGGCTGGTCCATTCAATCACTCAAGGAAGAAACAAAGCACTGATCATTCTGGTGACTACACACTGGCGGAATTCAAAGACCAAATTAAAGTGCTTAACAGAGATGTGAAAACACAGGGCAGCAACTCGTATGAGAGCCCATAAAGTAACATAGGATCTGGGGTCCAGTCTCATGACTGATACTTGGAAAGGGACCGAGGGACAGCCAGGACAACGCTCAGATCAAGAATTCCTCAGACCTGTAGGGCACCTGGCTGGCTCAGTCAGTGGAGCACGGGACTCTTGATCTCGGGACTGTAAGTTCGAGGCCCATCATCCTGCCTTCAAAACGTGCAGAGCCTGTGCTGCCATGTGGCTAACCTTGGGGAGATGCTGCTAAGTAAAAAAAGCCAGATACAGAGAGACAGACCCTGTATGACTCTGTTTACAAGAGGTACTAAGAGTAATCAAATTAGGAAACAGCACAGTGGCAGTTTTCAGGAGCTCAAGGAGCGGAAATGGGAAGCTGCTGTTCAGTGGGGACAGTTTCAGTTGAGGAGGAAAAGAGTTCTGGAGACAGAGGGTGGCAATGGGCACACAACGGTGTGAATGTACTTAACGCCACCGAGCGGCACATTAAAAATGGCTCAAATAGGTTAAAGTGGTGAGTTTTGTTACATATATTTTATTACAGTAAAGCAAAAAAAGCAGTTCAGAGCCACAGGGGCCTGACATGGGTGCCCCCTGAGCCTTTGCTCTCACTGATCTCAGGGTGCCCAGCTTCCCCCGCCTGCTGCCGCTGGACCTGTGCTGATAGGCAAGCCCTCTCTCCAGCACAGCTGCCTCCGGAAGCTTCCCTGATCTCACTCCCTCTGAACACGTAGTTGCTGTGTGTGTTCCTATCTCCCATCAACGTGGAAGGTCCCAGATGGCAAGAACCATACTCCCCTTCTATGTAGCCCGCAATGGAGAAAGGGAAGGGCCTGCGCACAGCAGGGCTCACAGCTGATGGACCCTCAGTGTGAGGAGGGAAAGGACCCCCGGGCCAACCCAGTCAGGATTTTCAGGTGCAGTGCAGGGCAATTCAGAGAGTACTTTCAGGTGGCCATATTGGGGAAGGAATGGATCTACACTCCCACAGGGACTTGGAAGCCCTGGAATCCCAGCTCTGCTACTTCCTGGTTCTGTCCTTACCTATGGTTGGGCAGACCCACCATGAGGTGATGGAAGAACCTGTGAGGGGCCCTGCATGAAGGCACGCTGCCACCATGCCTGGCACACAGAGGTCATTCCAGCTTCTTCCCTCCAACACCAGGGACCCTCAACTGACAAGAGCACCTCATCCAAAGGAATTCTGAAGCCATGAGAGCCGGGCCTTCGTGTCTGCTGCTGTGAAAAATTAGGGTACTTCCACTCCCTCCCACACTGTGGTTTTCCTCACTGTCCCTCTGCAGGGCACAGCCCTGGCCAGGAGGTCCCACGGCCATCTAAAGAACATCAGGAAACAGTCCAGAAAGAGACAGATGGCTTTGCCAGCACAGGCTCCCTTCCTTCGCCTCCAGCCACAACGCTCAGAAGAGTGCAGAGTACAGAGCTGAAAACCAGTTTTTAAAACCTAACAGGAGAGAGAACATGGGGCCTTGAGGACATTCAGAGAAAGATCCAGAAAATCCTATGAGTGGGGTCCAAGTTGTAAAATTCACCCCTCGGCCATTTCCTGAGAGCTTGCCCTGAGTTACACACAGAGTCGGTGTCCCACGCCTGCAGCAGCTGTATGAAAGGCTGGATGGAGCTGCTGATGAACAGGGACTGAAGGGCAACACATTTGGTCTGACCAGCCCCCACTTTCTGGAAACGCAGAATTCACCATCAGCAAGAGAATACCATTTCAGATTCTATGTCTCCAGGAAAACCTCTCATTTTCTCTATTTTAATAATGCTCTCCCACGTCCCGGCAGTGAGGGCCAGTTCAAGCTGGCTCACTCAGTCGACAGCTGGCCAGGCAAGGATGGTGCCCAGTGACCACAGGGCAATCCTCCAGACCCAGGGGAGCTAATGTGCCTGTAAAGCAGGCTTCTAAATACTACAGCCTTCCACCCCCCCAGCAAGGGACCTAAGGGATGCAGCTGGGTCAGGCCACAGGTCTGAGCAGCAAGCCATGGCCGCCCCCAGCTGGAAATGTAAATCAGTAACTGGATGTCTCTAAAACACACACAACAGACCACCAATCAGAAAAAGGCCACTTGACAGAGCCAAAAATAGCCTTACTTGTTTCAAGAGGATTCTGACGATGGAAGCACATACAACTCCATCAGCAGAAAAAGAAAAATCAATGGAGCAGAAAACTGGATCAGCCCAAAAGGGACCAGGACACCGAGAGTCTACCACAGCCTCACATCCAACCCCCGACCAGCCCACCCAAGCCCCACACCCACCCACCCTCTCCTTACTCCAATCTTACAAACCATGCCTGGATCCCAAAACCCATCGCCCCAGAAGTTCTATACACAACCCCACAGGTTTAATCTTAGGGCCAAGGGTCACACCATGGATTAGGAGGCCAAAATGAGCACCAGTGTACACTCATCTCTGGGAAGACAGGAGGCAAGAGTGCATGGAAGGCTCAGAAAATGGAGCTGGGGTAAGAGGCACACAGGAGACTACCGGTGAGTAATGATGGGTATCCTCCCATCAAAGCCAGGCAAATCAGAAAAGGTGTGGCTCTGCTTCAGCCCTGGATAAAATCTTCACCCCCGTGGATTTTCAGGGGCCCACTGAGTCAGAACTGCCTGTCACCTCGCTTCCTCCTAATTCTTATCTTCACCTGCTCTGACTTGCATTTGGGCTGCTGGTTAGCAAGCAAACCTGACACTTCTATGGCTTGGGAGCAGCTAGCAACATCTTAGCTTCCCCATTAGTGTCTTCCAGGACAAGAACAGTTGGGGCGGCGGGGAATTCCCAAGACATGGATCAATCCCCACAGAAAGTACCTGATCTAGAAGACAGAGATGGCCCCCTCTTAATACTACCCCCACTGCCTACCTAGATGGAGTGATCAAAGGGTGAAGAAATTAATGCCCAGGGCACCCTGGTCTCAACCCACAGAATCATACAAGAAGCACACCGCTCTAGAACCAAAGGAACAGCCACTTACCATGCCCACACACTGCCCCTCCCAACCCAATCCCAGTCCAAACACTGGGAATCTGCATTCAGGAGGAAGTGGGGGATGGCAGTTTGTTCAGGTGTAGGATCAGCAGGAATCCTTCCTGTTCACAACAGCACGTGGACAGTGCAAAGAAGTATCTACCTGTTCCTCCCCGGGTCATTGGACCTCTTTTCTTTTCAATGGTTTCCAGCCAGGGTGCAGGTGTGCCCACCCAAGCTGGTGGAGGTACCCTACCTGCGTCTCCATGGAAGGTGCCATCCTGAGGCAACCTGCCGGACAAGCTGTCCCCATCACTGGGCCAGATCTGCCCCGTCTTGCGAACACCCACGATGGTGGCCTCTGACACGATGACCTGGCCCTGCCGGTGCCGCTTCTGGCACTGCGGCGTCGGGGGGCTGCTGCTGTCAAAGGATTGCTGCGAGTTCTGCGAGGGTGAACGGCTCTTGTCTCGAAACATACGGTAGGTGGTGGGGCTGGGGGACACGCGGCTGGACTGGCCCGAGGAGAAGTCCTCCTCACTGGAGGTGAGGTTCTCATTGGAGCTGCAGTCAGGGGTGTAGCCACCTCCGCTGTCCTCAAAGCTCCGAGGGGAGTAGGACCTGCGGGGCCAGGTAAGGCGCTTCTCCTGCTCGGAAGTGCTCTGGCTGCGCAGGAGGGGGCCCTTGCCCTCCCCTTCCATCATCATGCCCCCAACATAGATGCTCTGGTAGGGCTGGTACTCCAGGGGCGGCCAAGGGGGCCTGCTACCGCCATTGGCGTTGATCAGGTTGTCCTTCAGGAAGTGGGGGTTCAGCTCCGCGTCCTCGTAGTCGCCATCGAGGCCGCAGCTGCTCTCTGAGGATCGGCCCCGGTAAGAGGGCCTGGGTGCGTCCCCCAGGCCCGGCCCGGGGCCGTGTTGGGACTTCTTACGTTCCATCTGCATCGCCTGGCTGCCCAGGGAGCTGATCCGGTCCGACACCTCTTTGTCGTTGACCTTCACCAGGCCGCGTTCATGGTGAAACTCGACGTTCACGTAGAAGGGCTTCTCAGCGTCCGACGCCCCGGGCTGGCCGTGGCCCTTGCGGATCCTCTCAAAGTTGGACCTGAGCGCCGCCACGCTGGTTGGGGGGCCCCGGTCTTCCCGGTCCGCGGCCGCGGCGGCCCCTGGCCTGCGGGTGGCCGCGGGCCTGGCCTTGCTCGGGGAGCCCTCTCCGTCCGGCCGGGCCTCGGGCTCCTCCGCGGGCGGCGGGTCTGCGCCGTCGGCGGGCGCGGGCAGCGGGCGCTGCGCGGACGCGCGGGGCTCGGCGGCGCCGTCGGGGGGCTGCGCGGCGCGTCGGAAGCCCCAGCGTTGGCGGTCGTAGCTCTTCTTCTCCTTGGCCAGCAGCGTCTGCAGGTAGATCATGCGGAAGCGCTCCTGGTTCACCTCCTGCTCCAGGCGCCGAATGGAGGCCTTGCAGCGCTCCAGCTCCTGCTCGATGTCGCCCACCGAGCGCAGCTCCATGCGCGGCGGCTCGGAGTCCGGGAACTGCGCCTTCCACGCCTCGGCGAAGCCCACCGGGTCCACCATGGCGCGGCCGTCCTCACCTGCGCCGCCCGGCTGCGCACGGGGCCCGCCTCAGCGGCGGAGAGACCACCTCTCCAGGCCCGGCCCGGGGCGCCGGACGGCCCCCATGGCCCCGCGCGGCGGTGGCGGTGGTGCCGGCCGCGGCGGCGGCGGGCAAACAATGCCCACCCTCTCCCGGGCGGCAGGTGAGGCGGCGGGCTCAACTCCCCCGGGCAGCTCGGGGCGCGGGGGAGGGCGCGCGCGAGGGGGGCGGGCGCGCGCGAGGGCGGGGGAAGGGCGCGGGGCTGCGCGCGTCGCTATTGTGTGCGGGGCTCCTCCGCGCGGCGCTGCGCGGGCGCTGCCCTTCGCTCGGCCCGGCGCCGCTAGCCCATGGCCGCCGCCCGCGCTCTCCTCTGGTCTCTGTCCCGCGCCGCGTACCGGCCGCCGCCGCCTCCCGGACGCCGCGCTCTGCCCGGCCCGCTCTCGCCGCACTCCCGCCCGGCCCGCACTCGGCGCCGCAGGAAGGGGAGGGCCGGGGGGCGGTGGCCGCGGCGCGGCTGACGGAGCCGGGCGGGCCTCTTAAAGGGGCCGTGCAGAGGGCTCTGGGGGGGAGGGAGGGGGGAGGTGTGGGGGGAGGGGCCGCCGGGAGGCCGCGCCCCCACCCGGCCACTGTCAGCTCTCGGTCTCCGCGCCCTAGGAAACTCAGCCCCCCGCGGTGGCGAACCCGGCCGTCCGACGCGGAGGCCCTGGCGAGCGAGTTCTGCACTCCTGGAACAGGAACACCTGGATCCTCACGTCTCCACAACCCGGCAGCAGCTCTCCAGCGTCAGGGCTGAGAGCTCTAGGGGTCACCCGCGGGGCCACCTCCGCACACAGGAGCCGGGGAGGGGTGGGTGATCCAGGGAGGCAGGGAGGACCAGGCTGGGCCACCAGAGCCAGTAGCGACTGTGTGCCAAGGGCGCCCAGCGCTGTGGTCTTGGAGTGACTAATGCAACAGCTGCCACAGGGCATTGTCGCAGAGATAATTAACAGGAATTTCTCCCGCAGGTCACTGAACACCCACACCGCCCTCCCTGTGGTCCTGAGCTGTGTTTGTCCACTGGCCTCTCCTGAGCTTCAGAGGCCAGCCTAGTTTTTCCCAATTGCCTGACTCAGACTTAGGTGTTTAGTCTCCCCCTAAGGTGGTGGCCAGTCTCCACCATAACCCTCAGGACTGGGTGGAAGACAAGACAGCCCAGGGCCAGCAGTAAAACAAAATCATCTCTTGTATCCAGGGAAGCCCAGAGATGGTAGGCACACAGCAGAAACGAAATACCCAAACGAAAATACCCAAACCAGGCTGCTGGATGAGGGAACAGGAAACAGGATTTGTCAGCCAAAGAACTGGGCCTGAGTCCTGACCACCTCTGCCTCTGTGCCTCAGTTTCCTTTGGCACTGAAACAAGAACAAGGATACCTGTCTCCAAGGGCTGTTGTCCCTGCATGGATGTAAGGGGTTATATTGACCCTCTCCCTGGGTCCAGTCCTACCCGGAACAGATGTCCCAGCATCTAATCTAGAAGGAACAGAGCCCAGAGCTATCAGCCAGGCCAGCCTGGCTCTGGTTCAGGTCTTCCCCACTTCAGGTTTTGTGACCTGGACACTTACCTTTCCTGCTCTGAGCCTCAGTTTTACCCTTGTATCTAAATGTGAGTACCATGTCTAAAGCACCCAGTTGGGGAAGACATGAATCACATTATGATAAATGGCATGGGATGTTCCTCCCTTGATTGCATGTTAAGGTTGGTGCTCTGAAGGGTGCCCTGGAAGGGTCAGAGGAAAACTCTTGGGTCCCTGAACCAGACACTTCCAGGCACAGCTCACTGCCGCCCTCTGCAGGCCTCTCCTCCCTCCTGAGGCCGGGTGTCGCCTCTATCCCAGCTCCTTTATGTTGCAGAACCTCCCCCCTCAACCCGCCGCCAAAGGCAGGCAAACCCACCCCACCCGACCCCTCAAAACCTGTTTGGCAAGTGAAGAAACAGAATGAGTTGATGCCCTGACTTTGAGGGTGGACAGCTGAAGCTGGAATCGCAGCACACCCTCAGCGACCTTTTCTTTAAAAGGGGTGTAAAGTCCTGACCTCACAGGGTGTGGCATGTAGCGGCTTGTGACCAGTATTAGCTGCCTTCCTCAGATGACCTGCTCAGGTCACCCAGTGGGTTGGGACAGGCAGGCTTCCAGAATTCCATTATCTGGTTGTCTCCAGAGAGAATTCCGAAAGCATACACTGCTTTTTCCCTTGCTGATGGAACCTCTCCACTTCCAAGCCAGGGAATTATGGGCTCATCCGGGACATCATCATTAATCACCTGGGAAAGAAAAGAATACTTTGGGGGGAAGGGTTCAACTGTTAGAGAGGTTTCCCTGGTTTGCTGGCCCCAGTTTAGCCCCACCTCAAATGTCATATACATAAGCGAACTTAATTCAGAAACTGGAAGATAGTGGCTATCTTCCCTGTGAGATAGCTTCTTCTGGCCCCTAGGACACTCTCATCCTTGGTGCTTTCCTAAAAACAATCCCACCCTGGGTCTCTGGTCTTTTCCTGCGGAGTTTTCTTATCATCCATCCCTCCCCCAGGGAGGAAGGAATGAGGAGGATCATGGGGACCAGATACATAACACTCTCAATCCCCCATTAGGTGTCTGTTCCCAGCTAGATCTAAACTCCCAAGGGATTGGAGCAGCTGTTTGTCTTGTTCCTGACTGACTCCCCAGTGCTCAGCACATAGTAGATGCTCAGCCAGTACTGGCTGAAAGAAGAATCGGACACGTGTGTGGCCTGGAGGAGCACACAACCCAGAGAGAAAGATGGACATGAGTGGGGGAGAAAAGGATAAAGTTCTGGGTGTGTTTCAAGCACAGTTGGGTTAGGAGACGAGGCTGTGTGGGTGGCAGGAGGTGACATCAGAAGCGAGAAGGCTTGTAAGAAGGCTTGTAAGACGTTTGGCTTTTATTCTAAATGCAAGGAGAAGCCTCTGGAAGGTTCCAAGCTTGCACTGTCGGATAGAACCCTCCGCCATGACGGACATGTTCTACACTCTGCACTGAACAAAACAGCAGCCACTAGCTTCCTCATGCGACTCCCGGGCACTCAAAATGTGTGTGGCTGCTGCAACCAAAGAACTGGAAAAATCTAGTTGGTTTTAAAATTCGGTGCCTGGCTGGCTCAGTCAGTGGAGCATGCGACTCTTGGTCTTTGGTTGTGAGTTGGAGCCCCGCTTTGGGTATAGAGATTACTTCAAAATAAAATCTTTCAACGTTGAATAAATAAATAAGTTTTAGTTTGCTTTAACTTTAATTAATTTAAATTCATATAGCCCACAGTATCTGCCACAAGCAGTGGGGTGACTTGCTCAGATTTGTTTTGTGGACAGGTGGGAAGTAGGGGGTGGGAGCAGGGTAGGTGGGCAGGGACTGTGCCACCGGTCCAGAGGAGGGGCACTGGTATCCCAGAACTAGACTAGGGTGGAAGCGAGCCAGTAGAGAGAGGGGGTCGGATTCCAGGTTTGTTCTGGACATATAGATGGATCAGCTGTTGAGGGAGGAAGGATCAACTATGATGTGGACAGTGGGTCATTGAGTGTGATGGGGAAACTGGGGTGCCCATGTGAGGAGGTTCAGGTGTCCACAGCCCATCCACAGAGACTGGGATTGGGGCACCAAGGAGCTGTCAAGACCAGAGACCGAAATGGGAGCATTCTTAGTGAATAGCTGGTATTTATGGCCATAGGGTTGGAGATTCTTCCTGGCTTCCCAGCAGTACTGAGTGAGGAAGTGTTAGGGGCTGGACTAGGAGGGAAGTAGAGGCAGAGAGACTGAGAGGCACTGGCCAGAGAAATGACAGGGACCCAAGAGACCCGAGGGATGCAGACACAGTGAGGACGGCAGGGCCCCTGTGAATGACAGCCGGACTTCACCAGGGCCTCCATGAGCCCTGAAGAACAAGTGACATTCATTTTCTTTGTCCTTATGCTTTTCTGAATTCTTCATAATGAAAATGCCTATCTTTTGTGATGAAAAAATATTATTTTTAATTTTTTACAGCGTCATTGAGATAGAATTCATGTGCAATAAACTCCACCTATTTGAAGTGAGCAATTTGATGAGTTTTGACATTTGTAACACACTTGTGAAACCATTGTGTGAAACCATTTCCATCACTCCCAAGAGATATTGTTGTTGTTGTTGTTTTTCATCTAAGAACTAAAGGGGGAAAAAGAAATAAGATTATTGATGATGTCTCCTTCAATTTCCTATGTTTTCTGGGATGTGGTTATGTGGGTCTGAAGTTTATTTAGAAATCAAACACACACAAGACATTTATTGTGTTAAAAAAATCAAACACACACACACACCACCACCACCACCACCCCCACCCCCCTCCCCACCTCAGGCATCCTCAGCCATCCCTGAACCCAGAGAGAGATGCGGGCAAACCCCTCCCCAAGGCTGCCCTTTCCCAGAAGCGGCTGGGACCCAACAGCCTCCTCTGCTGGACAGAATACAGAACTTCCAATGCGTGGAAACCCGCCCTGTAAACAGCCCAAAGTCCAACAAATGAATTGTCCCTCGGAATGTGGTACATCCATACAATGGAATATTATTTGGCCACCAAAAGGAATGCAGTACTGATGCTACAACATGGATGAACCTTGAAAAACTTCTGCTAAGGGAAAGAAGGCTGTCATAAAAGGCCACTCACTGTATGATTCCATTTATATGAAATGTCCAGAATGGACTTATCTCTAGAAATAGAAAGTAGGTTGGTGGTTGCTGGGGATAAGGTAGGAGGAATGGGGAATGACTGTTAAAGGTCATTGAGTTTCTTTTTAGAAATGTCCTAGAACTAGATAATTGTTCTAGGTTTTGCACAACTTTGTGAATATACTAAAAACTATTCCATGATACACTTGAAAAAGGTGATATGGTGTGCAAATTATATCTTAATAAAGCTGTTCTATTAAAAAACAAAAATCGTGGAGGATAAGTTAAGCCAGCCCTTGGGTCCCCAGCCTGGGTGAAAGCAGCCCCTGATCCTACTGACCTACAGGTAAGGAGGAGCATTTTTCTAGCATCTCTTTGAATGCTCCTGTGAGCCCAGGGATTCAGCCTTACTCTACACACCACAGGTGAGGACATATTTGCATGTCACCCAGCCTTTCAGCTGTGGGCAGGCTCAAGATCATCTTCCAGCTCCACAGCCTCTGTTCTTTGTGTCGTTCTGAAGTCAGAAGGCCCCGCTAGTGCAAAACCAGGAAATTTCCATTTGTTCATTATAAAATGGACTGGCCACCTCTTCCCCTGGGGACTTCCTGAGCAGGTCTGCCAGCTACCGTTAAACAGGATGTGCACTGCATGAGGGCACACATCAAAGGGGGCATGGTTCCCCGCTTAGACCTGGTAGATATGAATATTGGTGGTGACAGCAATTGTAAAAAGGTGTCTTTTCTCACAAAATCAGTTTGTAAAAGCAGTTTTCTAACATATGGATATCAAATGCCATGAGCAAGAAGGGCTATTTTTAAATTGAGGTGAAATTCACATTAAAAAATTAACCATTTTAAAGTGAACAGTTCAGAGAGATCTAGTATATTCACAGTGTTGTGCAACCATACAGCTTGTATCTAGTTAGAAAATATTTTTTAACCAGGCTCCTGGATGGCTCAGTTGGTTGAGTGTCTGACTCCTGATTTCAGCTCAGGTCATAATCTCAGAGTTGTGGGATCAAGCCCCGTGTCAGCCTCTATGCCCTGCATGGAGCCTGATTGAGATTCTCTCTCTCCCTCTCCCTCTGTCTCCCACCACTATATATGTAACTTTTACATCGCCACAAACCAAAAAGAAATGCCACACTCATTAAGCAGTGGCTCTCCATTTCTCCCTCCTTTCAACCCTGACAACCACTAACCTTTCTTTCTGTCTGTATAGATTTACCTATTCTGGACATTTCATATTAATAGATTCAAATAATATGTGGCCTTTTGGTTTGGCTTCTTTCTTCTAGCATAGGGTTTTCAAGGTTCAACGATGCTGTAGCACATGTCAGTACTGCATTCCTTTTTAAGACTGAATGATACTCTGGGGCTCCTGATTGGCTCAGTGGGTTAAAAGCCTCTGCCTTCGGCTCAGGTCATGATCCCAGGGTCCTGGGATCGAGCCCCACATCGGGTTCCCTGCTCAGCGGGGAGCCTGCTTCCCCCCACCCCCAGCCTGCTTCTCTGCCTACTTGTGATCTCTGTCAAATAAATAAAATCTTAAAAAAAAAAAAGAAAGACTGAATGATATTCCATTGTATGGCTAGACCACATTGTTTGCCCATTCATCTGTTGGTGGACATTTGGCTTGTATGTATAATGCTGCTCTGAACATGTATAACATGCACTTGAGTCCTTGTTTTAATTCTCTGGTGAATATTCTTAGGAATGGGATTTTTGGATCATATGGTGATTCTATGTTTAACTCTTGAAGGAAGTGCATGGGTACCTGTTTCTAATTAACACAAAGGCACTGCATGGGTGGGCTCAGTGGCATTGCCCATGAGAATTGCACAGCCTTCCATCCACCCAGCCCTCGCCAGCTGCCCAGCCTGGGGCTTAGGGGCTCCATGGATGTGACTTGTTTCCCCACTCATAGCTATCATCCTGGCAGGAGGAAGAGAGAAGGGCTGAGAGAAAAAGACAGTGACTCCTTAGTCGCACAGCAGTAAATGGGGAGGGGCACAGACTTGAGCCCAGCCTGCCCAAGTCCCATATTGGTGTTCCTGACCACTGTGCCATCAGGTGCGATTGTCAGAGGTGGCATTATAAAGTCAGCAGGGCTTTCTGCCTGAAGATCTACCTAAGACCAACTTCATTATCTGGGCCTTTTCTTGTTCTTTCCTTTCTCCTGTCTGTACCCTCATCCCCACCCACTTTGGGGCCCAGAGGCCAGAGGAAGGCTCTCTTCAAGTGGGATGTGGCCATGTGACCCCTTTCTGACATCTGTCATCCATCATCTGTCATGTGTCAGCCCCAGGGAGCAACAGGCAAGATCAGAAAACTAGGGCGATCAATACAGCTTTCTTCAGTCTGCTTGTGTATGCTCTGTTGGACGGTGCCTGTCTGGGCACCTCCTCCAGGACGCCAGCCCCAGGCCCAGAATGGGGAGCATGGATCTATCTCAGTGGGATGTCCTTGGCCAAGGGTTCCACATGAGTGAGTGTGTGGGCCTTTTCTCCTAGGGCCCCCTCAGCTGGAACTCCACCTGCCTTCTGCAGGATCAATTATTGACGAGGTCCCTACAGCCAGCAGGAGTTGGGGGGTTGGTGGTCCTGGCTGCCATTTCCAGCCCTCACAGAGAGTGAAGGGGTGGGGACAAGATGAACTTCTTCCTGAAGGCATGGCCTGTGAGATGGTCCGGGCTGTGGCTTCTGGTGGTCAGAGGCCCAGAGCACCCTCAGGCCGGGGGATACCATCCACCCGTGGGGCACAAGAGAGCCCTGAGGTGCTTTGCTTCCCAGAACACCCACCATGTGTCCCTGAAGACAGGGTGGGGAGCAAGCAGAGTGAAAGGCCTGTAGACAGCAGGCTGGGGCGCAGGCTCAGATAGGTGGCTGGTGGTCCTGAATGCTGGGAAGGCGCCTGGATGTGGGGGTGGAGGCTGGGAAGGATCTAGGCTGCCTGGAAAGAAGTGGAGGCGGTGTGACAGCCACATTTCCTGTCTGCCGATCAACTTCCCTCAGGGGAAGGCCCGACATATGGGAAGTGACATGGGAAGGCCACAGCAGATGGCAGAGGAGCCCAGGAGCTGCTGGGAGGGTGTCATCCTGGGGCAGTGCCTCAAGTCCTGGGCTTCTTTGGCAACCGTGGACCCAGGCCCCCCCCCCCCACAATCTTCAGGAGCACCTTCTCCCTCAGAAGGGGAGGGCCCTCCCTGAGCTGTGTGCTGCTTCTTCTGAAGGCCCCCCTCACCCCATGCCTTCTCCAGTCCTTCCTCTGGGCCTCCATGGTTGCCATATCCCTCCGGCAGGCTTGGAACTGCTTGTGACCCTGAGCCTTTCCCAGGTACCCTAATTCTCATCTGTGTGAATGGAAGTGATCCTCTGTCCATCTCTCTTTTCCAGTTACCTAGATCTTAGATAATCTTGGGTCTCCCCGCTTAAGATGCCCTAGGTCTCTTGGGAGAGTGAGGTTCATCTGGGGGTGGCTCCCATCTCACCCCCCTGCTGAAGTCAGAGTTGAATGATCCTCAGCCTCCCCTCTCCAGTCTAGGGGCCCAAAGAGGGGCTGGGGCAAGGGGAAGTGAGTCGGTGCCCAGGGCACTACATTAAGGAGGCTGGGAGCAAGTGGCCCACCCTGGGTCACTGGGGAGTCTTCATCACAGGTCACCTGGCTGCAGGGCTGGGGACTACTAAAACCATGGGGGCTCAGGCAGGAAGGGGTGACAGACAAAGGAATTGAGTTCATTTCCTGACTCTGCTGAGGACTCTGAGGAGGGTTGGGTGTGGTTGGGGCTATGTGAATAAACCTCTTTTGGGGTCACAACCCTGGGTGACAGCGCACCGGTACTGCCTGACTGGGGGATAGATACATAAGGGACATAATGTCCCATGGGTGAAGCCGCTTGGCAGGGACATATGGCTGAAGGACAAGCCTCTTCTGAACCATTTGCATCTAGTTCTGGATCTCTACCCGAGAAATGACAGCCACATTTTGAGGTGTTTGAAGAGAACCTCTCTGTTGACGTGTCGATTCTGACAGGAGACTCCGTTATCAGCTGGTGGGAAAAAACTAAGCATGCACAGTGGACAACATGGGGAGAGTTTAATAAAGGGCCACTTACAGAGGGTGGGTGCACCCAAGACACTGTGGTTCCAGCTCAGCAGCTATTAGCAGGTCCCCATTATTGTCTCCCTTAATCCAGGGACCTGAAGGCACGAGGAGAGGGTGCCCTTGGAGAGGCCACCCCACTGTGGCTGGGCTCCTCCACCCCATGACATTTTCTGTTGTGTGCCACAAACCTGGTCCTGGTGCAGCCTGTACCCCTCCGACCTCCCACTCCAAGACTGTGTCCAGTGGACCAAGTTGGGCCACCAGTCCTCAGAAGGGCCAGCAAGTTCTCTTTGGGAATCCCGAGTGTACACAGCTACAACCACAAGGATGGTCACCACAGTAACTTCGGTAAAAGGTTGAAGCTGGACACAAACCTCATGTCCTGCTCAGGGGGCAGGGCACTTGGGACACTGGTCCATCGCCCAAAGGAAAACTGGCAGCTGCTAAAGAACAAGCTGGGTCCATGTGCGCAGAGGGCTCCGGCAGGTCAACCAGAATGCAGGCTGCCGGGCAGCATGCGTGGTGAGAAATCATTCTGGCCAAACAGCAAATGAAACAACACATGTGGCTGTGCTGCTGAGGAATCATCTGGAAGGACTCCCACAGCTGTTAACAACACTTACTTCCAAGGGGGGGGGGCTTTCACTCTGCATACAAAGCCTTGTAGTGTCTTGTTTTGGTTTACAATAAACAAACACAGAATTCCTTCAAGAGTGATATATGTAAAGAAGTGTTTTAGATCTGTAAAAACTGAGCACTAAAATATGGTGAAGGGGGACTGAATAGAAAAAGATGCTGGTGTTTTTCCCCAACCAGCATCTGGCAATTGCTGTGGGCCAACCAGCATGCGCTGGGTCCTCCCAGTGTGCCAGGCACTGGGCGGGGTGGGGGGGGGCACTGACCAGAGGAGCTGTTTGCAAAATGCCTACCATCTCAGAGAAGCAGGTAGGATATACCCCAAGGTGCCAACCTTCTTGTGGAACTGGGTGGTGGGGATAAGTGGGCTCATCCCAGGGCTTCAGGGTGGGGGAGGTGGGGGGAAGTTCACAGCCCCCACAGAAGAGCAACACCAGGGGCCAGAGATCGCAGGTACTTTGGGTGGGAGCTGGGGAGGGGAGGCCTGAATTGTTCCTGCCTGTTCTGGATGTGCAGGACGGGGTGGTGTAGACGGGGAACCGGCTAGACTCTGGAGGGCCTCTGACATCCTCCAAAGATCCACGGATGCCACCATGAAGGTCCTGAGAAGCACACACCTAGCGTTTTCTCATTCTCCAGGCCTTTCCTGTGCAGGTCAGAGGGAGAGAGGGGCGGCAAGGCAATGATGGACAATGTCCCAACAGCATCTGGGTGACTATAGCTAGTAATCGCAGGACAGTGCCATGCACAAGGCATGCAGCGGTAATTCACCCCAGGGGCAGCTGGGCAACCTCCTTCCCATAGCACAGCTAGAGAAATTCATTATCCAGCTGGGCCAGAGAGGCATGAATGGCCTACTTGGCCCATCCTTGTCCACTGACCAAAAGGACAGGATCCCAGGAATCAAGGAGAAGCCAAAGATGATCCCTTGGCCAGAAGGAGCCTGAGAGACCCTCTTGTCTATCCTCCACCAGAGGAGCAAGGCTGCCCAGGGATTCCACAAATCTGTGGCAGAGGGACAGTGGACAGTGAGGCCTGGGGCTCTGAGGCCTAGAACTGCAAGTCCTGTTGATTACAGGAAAGGCCCAAGCAGGGATGACAGGTGGGTTTTCCCTCACATGCTGGCTTTTGACAAGTCCTGCTTGCCCTCACCACTGAGAAGACAAGGATCCTGAGGCTGACCCAGGAAAGCTGGCAGAGTGCCTGCGTGGGCAGCTCATGTGTGCCAAGGGGGAGAGAGGCAGGCCATGAGTCACCAGGGTCTCATGTCTGTGGTTCCAAGGACTTTCAAGGCTGGGGGGGTGAGTGTCTGGTTACTCTGTAGGTGACACTGGCCTTCCAGAGGATCACTGCAGTGCACCCACCAGCAGGACTGTGGGGGTGCTCCTGGGCAGCCAGTGCAGGCCTTTCCTGGCTCCCAACCTGCTAAAGAGCAGAAGCTGAGCTCTGGGGCTCACGATGGTGGGTGGGCAGACACAGATGGCTTCATGTCACCCCTCCATAGTCGCGGAAGGCACTGCCCATGTGTATGCGGCAAGTAGAGGCTTCTGGTGCAGGCTCCAGCTAACAGCAACCCAGGCTGGTGGATGTCGTGCTCTTCTGGGTCTCGGGTGGACTCCCCTCCATTCCTGTAAGGATAGGAGAAGTCACGTGGCCCCAACTAACACCTGCAGCTGACATGGGGGCAGCCTCCCTCCCCTGCCACTGGCACCTTCCTGCGACACTGTTGGTTAGAGCTGAGCTTGACTTCCCAGGCCTCTCAGTCAAGGCCTTGGTGACCTGGCACAGGCCGAAAGGTCTGGAAAGTATTCCAGACAGTGGAATAGCATGGGGGAAGACAGAGATGGGGAGAGCCAAAGCCAGGACACATCCACGCAACTAGGGATACCGAGTCTGGCTCATGAGGAAGCTGTCAGGAGGGCAAAGAGAGCCAGAGAGTGAGTCTGAGCTGGCAGGAGGGATCAGGGAGGCTGAGGGCCTGACATCAGAATCATGACAAAAAAAGCTCCCCAGAGAGGACTGCACAGGAGGACAAGTTAAGGGAGTGGCCTCTTGGGACAAGAGGCTGGTGGATGTGGGTTTTAGCCTGCAAGCCTGCTCCCCAGCCCCCGGCCCTGCTGTCTGTACGCACGGATGAGGTCTCCATCGCCAACGTGGAGCCGGGCGCTGTTCCTCCTCTCCAAGTCCTGTAGAACCGACTGCTCGAACGCCAGGGCAGCTACGCGGCTGAAGAATGCCTTCACGTTCTCCCCTGTGGGCCCAAGAGATGGCCCTGACCCCACTGCCTCAGCCCTTACCTGGAGATGAATTTCGGAGCCAGTGGGTGTGGATGCCAGGCAGCCCACCTGTGGGGCTGCCTAGAGTGGCACAGTGCAAGTGATTGGGGCTGGCCAACCTGGCTTCCCACCTCCGGGGGCTCTGGGGCCCCCAGCCCCAGCAGCTCCCTCAAATCTCTGAGTCTTGGTTTCCCAGCATCTTCTCTTCCAATTAATCAGCACTGAGCATCTCCTGTGGGCCTGGCACTGGGATGTGTGGAGATCAGAAGGGTGTCTGTTTTCTTGTCACTTCCACTGTCCAGTGGGCAGCTGCTGTCAACTCCTACATAGAGACTTTGTGCGTCCTCCTTCAGATATAGAAGCCCAAATGATGGAGAATAAAGAAGCTGAGAAAAAGATAAACAACTACTGGATCACAAGGGGAGAATTTGAGAGCTAAGTGATCCCATTAGATGAAACAATATTAGAATAATTGGGATCCCAGAAGAAGAAGAAAGAGAGAGAGGGTCAGAAGATATACTGGAGCAAGTTATAACAGAAGACATCCCTAATTTGGGGAAGGAAACAGGCATCAAAATCCAGGAAGCACAGAGAAAGCCCCTTGAAATCCATAAAAATAGGTCAACATCCCCTCATCCGATAGTAACACAAGTCTCAGAAACAAAGAGAAAATCCTAAAGGTAGCTCTGGACAAGAGGCCTGTAACCTAGAAAGGCAGAAATTTTTTTTTAATTTTTTTTTAAGATTTTATTTATTTATTTGACAGACAGAAATTACAAGTAGGCAGAGAGGCAGTCAGAGAGAGAGAGGAGGAAACAGGCTCCCTGCTGAGCAGAGAGCCCAATGCGGGGCTTGATCCCAGGACCCTGGGATCATGACCTGAGCCAAAGGCAGAGGCTTTAACCCACTGAGCACCCCGAAAGGCAGAAATATTAGATTGGCAGCAGACCTACTCACAGAGGTAGGCCAGAAAGGCCTGGCATGATATATTCAGAGCACTAAATGAGAAAAATATGCAGCCAAGGATACTACATCCAGGTAAGCTGTCATTGAAAATAGAAGGAGAGATACCTCCTTCATATCCCACACATCCTTTGTGCAAACCAAAGAGAGATGAAGAGGACTTTGGTCCATTAGCTGGATGATTCCCAGCAGAAGCAGATGACCTCCCAGAATTGGTCATGTTACCGGCTCCCTTGATAAGGTCTCTGCCCCAGGGCTATCCCTTCAGACAGGACTGGAGAAGGCCACCCGTCTGGGCACAAGGCTAGGTTCCAGCTCCCGACCTGTGCACTACCCTTATGCAGCTATACAATCTATACAACTGCACAGGGCAATCTTGCTTGGCCCATAGGGAACTCTCAGTGAATCTTCCACTACTCAAAGCGGGGAGGGGGTGGGTTCATAGGGCATGGGGGTCATTGTCAGGAAGGAGCAGAGGAAACTGGGTATGGGCACTGCCATCCATGATGGGCTGGAGGTTGTGCTTCCCCCTTGCCCCGTGGTGCCTACCCTTAATACTCCCATCCTTGCCTCCCCAAGTCCTTGGTCAGATATCTACTGTGGTCCCTTACCTGGGGCAAGGAACACAAGCATAATTCCAGAGTCCCCAGAGCTGCTGGGTCCTTCTAAGAGCCAGAAATAATTGCATGTTATTTCATTTCACATCCCCCACCACAACCAACAACTTGTTTTTTAAGTGCATCCTTTGCTTCTCTGCATTTTCTTATTTTTACTCAGTGAATGCATATGGCTTTTGTAATTAAAACATGTTTCATAGTAAAAAATGGAATGAGATGGACATCACCCCATTTCCCAAATAAGAATACTGAGGCGGAGACATTAGGCATCTTGCCAGGGCTGGAGTAAGCAATGGCCCGTGGATGAGGGCAGCTTGGGGCCTGGGGACTCCATGTGGCTGGGGACCCCATGTGGCTGGAGGACAGACTGGTGGGCTATGAATGAAGGCCAGGGGGCCATGAGCCATGTTGCAGTGTTCTCCACGATGACACCAGGCAAGGGATGGGAGACCCCAGTTACTGGGTCTTTCTTTGTGCCAGGAGGTGCCTCTTACCCAGCTACCTTAGGATGGATGGGCAGGATGGTACAGTGGTTACAGGAGAGGGCTATATTCCAACCCGAGCTCTGCTGCTCCCTGGCTCTGCCTCAAGGAGGAAGAGGGATGCGTCAGAGAACACGGGCATAGGGCCAGGTGTTGCTCTTCCTGCTGGCCATGCTTCCAGTCTCCCCCTAGAGATGAGGGACTCCTCTCAGGCAGTGGAAGGCCCTGCATGGTCACCAACATAGCTGGCTGTGACTCAAGCATGCCACAGAGCCGCCGAAGGAACTGCCAGTGCCCACCGGGGCACCAACCCTGCACCCACTCACCTGTCTTAGCTGACACCGACCAGTACTCGGCCTGCATCTCGTTGGCCAGACGCACAGCCTCCACTTCTGCCTGCTCACATGCAGCCCCTGACTGGGAGAAGCAGCCCTCCTGACCCAGCTTTCCAGCCCTCCTGTGGGGGGCGCTCCCCGCTGTGCCTCTGCCCTCCCCAGCTCATCCTGGGATGGGCAGCCTCAGCACATGGACAGAGGGTACGCCTACCCCAGGGGTGAGATCCCAGTGATTCCTCTCTGATGAGGTGAGCACAGGTGCCCCTTACTTTCAGCTCTGGGTCTTCAAATTTCCATCTAGGCACATCAGCATCCCCCCATCACTCCCCAAGCTTGGGCTGAAAGTGGCTGCATTTTCCCGAGGGCCATACCAGGCCTCTAGCTCTGGTGTGCTCACCAGAAGGTCCTTCTTTGTTCCCACGAGGAACACGAAGCAGGAGCCCGGCTCATTCTCTCTTAGTGCATCCTCCAGCCACTGCCTGGAAGGTGCAGAAGGGAGACAGGCTGATGGCATCCATCCACCTAGAGAGGTCTGAGGAAGACCAGGGGATGGGGGATGCAGATGTGGGTCTGCTCCAGGGCTGGGAGCACTGAGTCTCGAGTTGCAGGGGTGGGGGCGGTGCAGAGTGGGTTGACCAGCTGGCTGAGCGGGGCGCTGGTCCTGCCACCAGCTGAGCCCTGCTGGACTGGGTCCTGCTACCACCTGAGCTCTGGCTGGACTGCAGGTGGGCAGGGACACAAAAGCACGGGTCAGGGGAGGTGAGGACCCTGCCCTGGTTCTGCCCTCACCCTGTGTCACCTTGGGGGGAGTCCTGGCCTTTCATCCACTTGAATGACCACCCCAACCTCCCTCACAGGGCTTGGGAGAAATGGGATATGAATGTCCCAAACCAAAGAGAGGTAAAGAGGACTTTGGTCCATTAACTGGGTGATTCCCAGCAGAAGCAGATGACTCCCCAGAACTGGTCATGTTACCAGCTCCCATGATCAGGTCTCTGCCCCAGATAGCCCCAGGGCTATCCCTTCTGACAGGACTGGATGTATATATAATTTGTAGGACCCAGAGCAAAGTGAAGACGTGAGGCCCCTCAACCAGCAATGATTAAAGCTTTCAAGATGGTGACAGCAGAACTTTAAAGCAAATGCAGGCCCTCCTGAGTCCCGGCTCCTGTGTGACCAGCCTGGCTGTGTACCCTGAGCTGGTCCTGCCTTCAGCAGGTGGGTGCAAATCTTAAGGGATAATACGGCAACTGGACAGTATGTGGTCTTTGGGCAGTCAGTTCTGACAAACAAGTATGGTCCCTTGCACCGCCCACGGGGGGCCCAGCTCATGGGAGATCTTGAACCAAAGGGGACCACAGGGGCCACAGAGTCTCAGACTTGCCTGGTGTGCTCCAGGGTCTGCACGTCAGTGAGGTCAAAGGCTGTGATGATCACTGGATACAGGGAGAAGCCAAGAACCAGTCAGCAATAGGTGAGACAAACATGGTGTACAAGGAGGGGCTCCCCTCAGGCAGCTCCCTGCTCCCCAAGAGAAACCCAGAGAAGAGTCTGGCTCCTGCCGAACTGCTGGAGTGGTCCCCCCAGGCAATCAGCCCTAATCCCCAGTATGGAGGCTGGGAAGGAGACACCCCATGGCTACCTCTTGGGACCTCCCACTCACCACCCTCTCCGACCCATATCCAGAAGCCCAGCCCCAGAGGACATCCAGGGACGCAAGATGAGCTCATGGGCTTCTGTGTTCAACTCTCCCTTCTGCCACTTACAGCCAAGAGAGCTCAGGTGAGGGCCTTAACTGCTGAGAGCCTCAGTTTCCCCATCTGCGAAATGGTGAGAACGATACCTCAGGCTTTCAGGGGTGCTGTGAGGTTTAAGCAAGAACAGCTATTTTTACAAGCTCGGGTCTAGGGCCTGACATAGGACTTCTGACCAACAGCAGCTATGGTTATGAGGGCAATTAGCAACAACCAGCTTTAGGGGAACAATGTCTGAGGAGCTGGGTGGTTCTCATCTCTGGCCCCACCCAGGTTCGACCTTGCTGGAGTCCTGAGGGCAGTCCCATGTGGCTCAGAAAGGCCGGCTCTACTAGGCCTGGGGGTGTGAGCAGAGCCAGGCAGAACTTTACCCGCAGCTTGGCTGAAGGCTGCCAAGAGGCCCCCTGAGGCAGAGGGGAATGAAGCAAAGGAGGATACTGAGGACAGTGATGGTGGCAGGCCAGGCTGCAGTTCCCAGGGTTGAACCAGGTGCCTAACACCTCATCTTCAAGGGTGTCGTCCCCCTTAGAAGACAGGCCAGAGCTGGAATTCCAACTCAAGGCCAAGGGACTCATGGTTTATTTCCTGGTTTTGCTTTTTTCCCAAACCTCAAATGGCAATGTTATGATTTCTTTTTACCAGTATCGAGTAGATTTAACTGGGTCTCACAACTTGAGCCTGGTTTTGGATACTGTGAATGGCTCTCATGTCTCCCACTGAAACCCCTGGGGGAGCTGGGGTTGGAGTGGGGAGCTTATCTGTGAGGCCTGTCCAGTGCCTGGGCCACCCCCCAGCCCCCCACTGGCAGGTGCAGTCCTTCTGTGGCCCCTCTGCTCTTCCCCTCCAGCCTCGCCTCCTTGCACCTCCTCCAGGAGTCGACAATGCTCTTCTTTTCTGGGGTCTCTGGACATGCACCTCCCCCTCTGAGCATCCTTCTGAGCTGAAACTGGCTGAGACTCCCAGGGAGCATTGACCAGCACAGGGTCCCTGAAGGATCTGACTGCCGAGGCCAACCCCAGGCCCGGCTGGCTCGAAGGCAGTCCCTCAGCCCCGAGGACTGGCCAGGGATTTTCTCAGTGGTTCTTGGAGGGCAGATTTGGTACCCGTGCAGAGGACCCGGACTTCTTGCTATGAGCCCAGTGAGAGCCTCCTGCTGTACGTGGCTGAGGGCCCCACCATTGCTATCACCCGGATGCTCACCCTGGGCACCCCGGTAGTAGGCAGATGCAATGCACTTGAACTTCTCCTGCCCTGCTGTGTCCCAGCTGTGTGGTGGCAGAGACAGAAAGGGAAAAAGAGAGGGGGCAGATTAAGCAATTGCAGTGGTCTGAGCCAGCAGGCTGGTGGGGCTGTGGGCAGGCAGGCCTGAGGGCTTGTGCCAACTACCAGCCAGAGGTCCCCACCCACAATTCCTCATGATTTCCTTCCTATGGTGCCCCATGGGGCAATTCCCTGACTGGATTAACTGTGGGGGAGGGGCATGCCCTAGTTCCACTGCCTAGATGAATGGAGAGGTGGCGGTGTCTAACAGGGATATGTTTTGTATCTCCTGGGTGACTCTGATCAGGTAGCTCTGGCTCTCTGGAGAAGGGGAGCCATGGTTCTATGGAAAAGAATGCAACAATTGATTAATGATATCTGCCATTGGCACAGTATAGGACAGGGGACACACATACTGAGATCTACTGGCTCTGGTTTAGAACCAGGCAGGTGGTCACTGTGCAGAGCTGAGTCTGAAAACCCACCTCTTTTTAAAATTAACAGATCAGAATTAAACTTTCTGCCATAAATGGAAAAGCAGACAAGTCATGAATAAGAGCTCAATAGTCTGCAAGTTTTTTGAAGTGATTCAGCATGATGCAGAACTTTTTGGCCCTATTCTGTCATTAATTCATTCTTCCGTCTTTTGTTTCTGAAGATCACGCTGGGTGGGAAGCTGGGAGGGTGGCTTGGAGGTGGGGCCAACTGGGTAGCTGGCAGTGGAGGGACAATGAGAAGGTAAGCCAGGACAGTGTATCTGTTCTAGTTAGATAAAGCTGGTGGCCACAAGGAGGAGCTCAGCACAGGCCGTTCTCTGCCCAGCCCTTCTCTGCCCACCTTGGCTGTCCCATCAGCTCTGTGTGCCTTGTTCTCTTGGCTCAAGAGCCCTTCGGTCCTGCAGCCCTGCATTTTCACAGTGCATTTCACAGCGTCTTCTGCTCTGGTCTGGCCCTGACTCTCCCTTGGGCAAGATTCGGTGGTGCCATCTGTGTCTAGGACTGCACTGGAGCTCTTCTCAGAGAAACAGGCATTATCATGACAGAGTTAAGAGCTGAGGTCATGAGAAGGTGAACTCCATTCTGATGACCATGGATCCCCAGGGTAAGCCCAGGCAGAGCTTAGAGGATTGAGGAACGAAACCAGAGGAGCAGGTGTGACCCCCCCAGAGAGAGAGAAAAGAGAAGGGGAGGGACCAGGACAGAGGCAGCAAGCAAGAAGGGTATGGGGCAGCTAGGAGGAGAGTCTAGGAAAGGGAGGAGGCCACACAGGAGAACCTGGAAGGGCTAGTGACACAGACAGACCTGCCGTATCTTCCAGGTGCCAGAGGAGATGGACAGCTGGGTCCAGGGCTCTGGTGGGAAAGTAAGAGCCTGGAGGAGAGACTCTGGGCTGGAGGGGAGGGGCTGAAGCCAGCAGGCTACCAAGAGGCAGAGACCTGGGGTCTGGCAGGGAAGCAGACAGAGGGAGAGAGACAGGGGGAGTGGAATCAGAGCACAGGGGTGAGGAGGAGGAGGGTGGTATGTCAAGCCTGGGGAAGGCACGTGGACTAGGTGGTCTCCACCAGGCCTCAGCATGCAGGGACCATTTTGGGCTCCACTTTCCAGATGAGAACAGATGTTCAGAGGTCTGAAGTGACTTGCCAGAAGCAACCCTGCTGCCCTGATGAATGGGATCACTGAGGGCCAGGCAGCCCAAGGGCAGGGACCTGAAGCCAAAACGTGAGCGGCAGGTATCAGGGGAGGACAAAGGTGGATGGGCACATCAGGCTGTGAGGACTTCCCCAGGTCTGATGACCAATGTGAGACATCCATGGGGGTGAAGGAGTATATTGGGCTTTGAGGAACTGGAAAAGCCCAGGGTCATACACCCATTCCTGTTTGTCCGGACAGGTCCTCACTGAACACCACAGGGCACAGTCTAGAAGGAGCTCACCGAGGCTTTCCCCAGGGGGTCTCCCTCTGCAAAGCCTACCCATGAGCCACACAGGAAATGGTGTGATACGAGGGCAACTTACATCTGCAGGCTGTACGGGATGCCAGCGATCTCAAAGCGTTCAATTTCAAAGTCTACCCCGATGGTGGCCTTGTAGTCACGGTCAAAGACATTCTTGCAAAACCTGCGGGAGTCGAGGAAGTCATCAGAGAGGCTATGTGTAGAAGCTTTGCTCATGACAGTGCAAGTCTGCAGGCAACAAAAAGGCCACCCATAGGGAATATAAGGAGATGATGATGGTCCACGAAGATACAGAGTAGACAGACAGAGCTGTCAATGAGAACTGTGTTGGGGAAGAGGGGCTGTGGTAGCCTGGAAGGCAAAGGTCAGGGCCAGTGAAGTCTGAGCCCATGGTCCTGGGGGATGGTGTCATGAATGTCAGGGTCCTAGGACGCTGCACTCCTCCGCCCGACCTGCCGCTCCCTGATGCCTTGTACCCCCTCTGAGCTGTGGTTCCCAGAACCCACACAGTTTGACTATGACAATGTTAACTGGGCCTCCCAGGGAAAGGCGTGACAATCAATGCCAGGAGGCGTGGCCAGCGGGCGCACCTGTGGATGAGGCTGGTCTTGCCCACGTAGAGATCGCCAACGACAACCACCTTGGAGAGTCGCAGCCTGTGAGGGATATGGTTGTGTTGCTTACAAGCATGGCCACAGAGCATCTTCACACATACAGGCCTTTCCTTCCCTGAGCTCCCCACGCATGAGCCACGTCTCAGACCTTGACAGGGTAAGGGGCACTCTGGGATGTCTGTCCCCATCCCTGGCACTCAAGGGGAGGGCAGGAGGGCCTGCATTTGTTCTTGGGACTCTGCTGTCCCTGGGGTTATATACTCTTGACCCCAATGGGCCCAGGCCCTGTTGTGAGCATCAGAACTGGGCGCGAGGGGAGCCTGAATCTTGTTCTGATGGAGAAGATGGAGAAGTCCCAGGTGCAGCTATGTCCAAGCTGGGTGTGCGCGTGCAGTAAGGAACCTGGAGCATGCCAAGGGTGCAGACAGTGTCAATGTGCAGGGGATACAGCCACGGGGACAGAGCACCCGCACCCTCCAACACATGCCTGGGGCTGCAAGGGCTCCTGCTTTTTGCAAGCAGGACACCTCCTTCACCTACTGCCTTGGAGGTGTCTGCAAGGGCCACGCAGCCCCCATGAGGTGAGCAGTGGACAGGACTCAGGCCAGGACTCAGCTCTGGGCTATGGCTTGAGGTAAACTGGCTGTGAGGTTCTTGGGCTCTCCAGGGACCTTGCTCACCGAGAGCAGCCACCACCCCAATCCCACCCTGTGTGTGTCCTGCACTCCCTGCAGCACCATGCCTGGGACTGTGGGTGGAAGTTTCTGCAGCTCATGCCAAAGGAGCTCAATGGGCAAACTCTGAAAAGGTACTTCCTCTGTCTGCAGACAGCAAGAAGGCACCTGTGTCATCTGGTGACCTGGTACAGCTCCCCTGGCCATGTGTGGGGGCACAGAGGCTGTGTCTTCTCTGCTCCCAGGGGGCCTCTGGTCCTGGAGCAGGGTGGACCTGACTCCACCTGCCAAAGTTTTATGGGGGCACCCACTGTGCCTCAGTTTCCCACCTCCCAGGGCCGTTGTGAAGGGTCAGAGAGGTAATCTGGGTGAAGTACCTTGTACGGAACCGGCCCTCCCTAACTGAGGGCCGGTGCTCTCATTCCGTGACCATGGCTGGCATGGCCATTCTGACCTGAGCCTGGCCTCTCTCTGCACTCCCTGGGGAACCTCCAAGCCGGGCTTCCACCGAAAGCTCACCACACCTGTGTGACAGCTGGGAGCTCCTCAGGAGGAGAAGCGAAGCAGGCCCTGGTACCTGCGTGTTAAGAGAAGGAGTAACTGGGGTGCCAGGGTGGCTCAGTTGGCTAAGCATCTGCCTTCGGCTCAGGTCATGATCCCAGGGTCCAGGGATCGAACCCTGTGTCGGGCTCCTTGTTCAGTGGGAAGCCTGCTTCTTCTCCCTTTCCCTCTGTCTGCTACTCTGTTTGCTTGTGCTCTCTCTGTCAAATAAATAAAATCTTTAAAAATTTCGAGAGAGAGAGAGAGGAGAGTAACTGCTGTGAGGTCCCTGTGCTGGCAGGGCTAGGTGGCGCCACGTGCTACCAAGGCAGGAACAGGACAGACACAGCCCTTGCCCTCACAGGCTGGGTCTAGTGGGGAATCCAGAGAGGCAAACTCGTAATTCTGTGAGCTAAGTGTCAGGGACCCAGGGGGGCACCCTGGCCAACCCAGGCTGGGGAATGGGGGTAGCATGGGACTCCCCTAATGCTCTGTTAGAGAGGGACTTCCCCATGCTCCTGCTTTGTTTCCAGTGATGAATTCAGGTGGGGAAATGTGGGTGTGGACAGGGTGTCTGGAGAGTAGTGTCCACAGAAAAGGCTGGTGAGCGGAAGGGTAGGAAAGACATTCCAGACAAAGGAAGCACACATGTGCTGAGCCCTTGGGCTGAAAATCAGCCCCCTGACTTACTGAGAAAAGGGAAAGCCGTTCTCTATGGCAGATGTTCTCTATGGCAGCAAAGCCAGACAAAAATACCAATCGGCTCCAGGCCCATATTGGACTGTATGGGTGTGGTCTGGGTAAGTGTTTCATTCGTTCTTTATACATTCATCCATGCATTCACTCCTTGCTGCTGCCTCTCCGCCACATCCTGTGTCCCCTGGGTCGTGGGGTCACTCACCCCACGGTCCCTGTGTTCCTCCGCTGGCAGGTGGCGCTGACCTGTCCATGGAAGTGTTCCTTGAGCTGCAGGCAGGCATCAGGCGTGTACCACTGGAAGGGACAGACAGATGGGCATTTCATCCTGAGAAGCTGCAACTCCATCACCAAGCGGGGCAGTGAGGTGGTGACTTGCCTCCCAGCATTCCCTACCCCCTGAAACTTGAAACTCTGGTTCGTTAGCTTTCCCTGACCCCCCTGTCACATCCATCCTTTGTGCCCTCAGTGAACCTGACTCCAAGCTCCTGTGAGTCCTGAGGAGCAGCAGCAGGGGCCGGGCCAGACCAAAGGCCCCAGGTGGCAACTCAGAGAGCGGGGTCTCGCCAGCAGCAGCTGTGTCCTTGCTGTGGGCATGTGGCAGGTCTCTGTCCTCTCTGGACCTCTCTAGGTGAGAAGAGGGGTGGGCTGTAAGGGGCCCTTTTAACTCCAAGATCCTTCCATGCCTTCTGTGGATCCTGGATGCCATTTTTGCTTTAAAAATGTGTTGTCTGTGTGTACGGAAAATGTCCTGGAGGGCTCTTTGGGGTCTTCCACAGTTCTTGGAAAGCAGGTCTGGGTTATAGTTGAAGAACATGACCGCAGGGTCAGGAAGACCTGTGTCTCCCCTTAGCTGCTGTGTGATCCCAGGCAGCTATCTAATGTCTCTGAACTTTAATTTCCCCATCTGTAAGCCGGGGGCATAAAATGAAATGATGTTTATAAAGCCATTAGCGCAGACCCAGCCTGGCGTATACTAAGCACTCAACAAATGTTCGTGGCTATTAAGATGTTACAACATATGTTGAACACACATTTGTTTTGTAATCGGAAAAGATGGTATTAAGGAAACTGAAGGCAACTGTTGTGTTTTGCCCTCAGACTGGTGGAGGCTGGGGGTGGAGTGTGGTAAGGATGTGGGGAAAAGGGCACCATTAGAAGCTGTTGGTGTGCTCTGCTGTGGTATGGCAGTGGTCCCCCAGGGCCACCTGTTCTGTCCTTCAGGGCACTGCTTGAACCCACGGTTCCCCTGTGACAAGGACTCTACCCCCACCCCAAGCCGTAGTGTTTCTTCTGAGTTTCCTGCTGAAACTCAGCACTGAGTTGGGCTCTGAGGCCCTGAGATGGGCTCTTTCCTGGCCCATCTGCCCCATCAGGCATATGTCCCCCAGGCATGGTGGAGGCAGCAAAGACTAGAAGAACGAGCTTCACAAAAGGGCAAGTCACAACACCTCAGTGAGCCCATTTTCTCATCTGCAAAGTGAGGACACTCATAACAGCAGCTCTTCATGTGGTCGTTGGAAGATCAAATGGGTAATGTAGGTGAAGAGCTTAGCTTCGCAGCCCACATTCGTGTGGAACAGTGTCAGCTACCTCATGAGGAAGCAGGCTGCTTTCTCCTGTTGACTTTCATGTCAGCTTCAAACTGGGGACAGCCTGGTCATGGTGGTGGTCATTGGAGGAATCCCACCATTTTGGGTGCACCGAAGAAATGTAGTAGGGAAGACTGGGCAGAAAGTGGAAGCTGATTTTAGAAACAGGGAAACTGAGGCACAGAGTAACAGAAGGGGCTTGCCCCACCTGACCACACATTTCTCAGGTCTGAAATGTGTGGCCCTGGGATAGAGGATGAACTGCCACACACAGGACCGGGGAGAATCTCACTCTGGGTGAAAGCACGATGGATGCCCCAGGCTACATCTCAGGGTGGGGGAACATTGGAGCCCTGGAGTCAGACCCAGGTCAAGTCCTGGCTCTGCAGCGCCCAGCTGTGTGACTCCAGGCAGCCCTCCTTACCTCTCTGAGCCTTGCCTATCTGTTCCGGAAATGGAGTCATCTGTCCCATGAGACCTGAACTCTTTTGTGCCAATCACACTTCCCTCCTTTCAGCTCACTAAACATCAGGGTCCATCATCGCTAGTGACCACAGTCAAGCTCTCTAGGGAAGCAATTTGTTTGGGCCTCTGTTGAGATGGAAAATTCTGGGGGAGCAGTCCCTAGGTCCGAGGCACCACTGCTTTCTCTGTGGGTGTGTAGAGGCAGAAAAGGTGAGAAGGTATGACTGCAGACCCAGATTACCCAAAGTCTGCAGTCACCTCCTTCCTCCTTACCAGCCTGGGCACAGAATTCAAAAGACAGAGAGGTCATTCCATGGAGAGGATTTTTCCCTCTATACCTGTCCCAAGTCACAGGGAGGCAACCACTAATGGAAGGATCTTCTGTGTCCTTCCACGGATATTTTTGGCAAGTATAACCAAACACATACATTTGTTTTCTCCCCTCTCCTTTTTCCACCCATGGAAGTATGCTAGGCACACTGCTCCATTCCTCGCATTTTTACTTAATTGACTGGACTTCACTGCA
The DNA here is from genome assembly GCF_922984935.1 of Meles meles. Classification (NCBI taxonomy): domain Eukaryota; kingdom Metazoa; phylum Chordata; class Mammalia; order Carnivora; family Mustelidae; genus Meles; species Meles meles. Next base: position 29,580,620 of record NC_060077.1, on the reverse strand, counting down.
CATCCACTCCTGAAGGGAAGCTTCTGTCTCTTGTGGCAGAAGCAGCATTTTGCTGTTGAAGCAGCACCCCCTAGAGGACATTTACATTGTATCTGACCTGCTTTATGTACTGCTCCAATGCCTGGCCTTGAATGACTGGATCAGAAGGCAGGGGCATTGCAATGGTGGGAAATATTGTCCCACGCCCCGTCTAGGGGTTGGACCAATTTGTATTGCCTGATGCAATTAATACTAGATTTTAATACACATGGAAGAGCCCTGTTTTCAGCAGGAACCAGAGGTGGAATGATAAGGAGAGAGGAGGCTGGATTTGGTGTCAGGAAACTAAAGTGCTATTTTGATAATAGTAATAATAACAAGAGAACAGCAGTGAGCACAACTCAGGTAAGGGATTTCCCGTTTACCAACAGCCAGGAACCCAATGTGAGTTTTTATCCTTATGTACCAGCAGGTCTGAGAGGTTGAGTAACTTGCCCACAGTCACACAGCTTAAAGACAGTAAGAATTCACAGCCAGGACTGTCTGACTGCAAAGTTTGTGCCTTTAACCTCCATGTAACATTGTCTCCTGCTGTCACCCTTAACTTGCTGGTCCACCTTGGGCAAGTCAGGGCCAAGTGTCACTGTTTCTGAAGAAGTCTAGTAAGTTCCCAGGGTCCGTTAGAGAGGGACTGCCCTTCTCCCATGCTCCTGCTTTGTTTCTGGTGATGAACGCAGGTGGGGAAATGTGGGTGTGGACAGGGTGTCTGCACAGTAGCGTACACGGAAAAGGCTGGTTAATGACTCTCTCTACCTTAGGGAAGCTGGTGATGACGCGGTCCCTGCTCACCGGCGGCCCCAAAGGCGTCAGCGAGGACCTCATCCTTGCAGAGTGTCCTATGGACCAACCAGGGGACAGAGAGTTAGGGAGCCGCACAAATCCCTGGGGACTCAGTAGCTATAAACATTGATCCACGCCTCTTTCTCCATCAGGGAAACTGGCCAGAGGCCATTATCTTTCCATCTGCAGGCAGTTTGGCTGGTGTGGACATGGAGGGGACCTGGCTTTCCCGGCCCTGCCTAGAAGTCAGGGAGACCTGGGTCTCCTCCTGCCAGGTGTCTAACCAGGAGTGGCCCCTCTCTGACCTTACCACAAATGCCAAGCTGTGCATCACCACAGCCCAGGGGGAGGAACTGGAACTGGAGTGGTCCCCTGCTCTTAATCTCCGAGGTCTGAAGGCTCTGGGTGGGTGAGGGGCCTTAGGTTTCAGCCCACAGGCATTTCCCCCTGTCGCTTCACCGCACCCAACGCCTGGCCCCTTCACCCCTATTCTGCAGCCCTGCGTCTCCTGTCCTCCTCCTCTTCCCACTAGGGTGGACTTGGCCAAATCCTTAACCAGGCCTATCGTCCTCCCGGACCTGACCCCGTTCTCCTTCAGGACCAACACGGGTCTGACCCAGGGCAGGCGCTCAGGAAATGAGGAGGCCCCAGGGCTGCAGGCCGTGACGCCCTCCCAAGCAGGGCCTTCGGGACCGGGTCGCAGCGGTGAGGACTAAGGTGGGACAGAGTGGCGGCGGACTCACCCGTGGAGGTTGCAAAGGCTCTGGAAGCTGCGCGGCCTGGTCTGGCGGGGCCTGTGGCTGCGATCACCATAGCAACTAGGGCCCCGCGGGACCCGCCCACATCTGACGAATCCCGGGCGTCGGGGACAGGGTCTGGGCGGGGCTCCCAGCGGAAAGAGTCCCACACGTGGTTCGGAAGGGCGGTCACCGTAGCAACCCGAGCGTCTTGGTGGAGCAGCAGGCGCTTCCAAGACACGGCGCCACCGCCGGCGATCACCGTGGTAACGAAGGCGGGATCGGGCTGGCGGGCGGTGGGCGGGGGCAGGGCGGCCAGGAGGCGGGGCCAGGACCCCAGGGGCGGGGGCGGGGTGGAGAGACTCTGGCGCCCAGCTTCCACCCGAAAGGCGGTAGTTTAATCGAACGGGTAGGGATTACGTGAGGTGTTTAAATACTTATTTTCATAATATTAAGTACGATTTTTTTCTGGTTATCTAAATAGTTCGTGTTTTTCTTTATATATTGGTATGGAAGGATCTCCAAGATCCCTTGACTCATTTTTCTCACAACCCGTATCTGATTTATCAGTAAATCCAGTAGTTTCTATCCTGAAAATTTGTCCAGTATCCTCTTACCGCCCGCCCCTTCCACTGGTATTGCCCTTGTCCAAACCATCATCTTCGCTCTCTCCAACTGGTCGCCTTGCCCTTACCCTTGCCGTTAAACCTATTCCCAGTTCAGCGCTCCAGGGCTCCTCCTGTTAAAACAGATCAGATCACCGGCAGTCTTTGGCTCCAAACCATCCAATGCCTCCTCATCTCTTTCAGATTAATAAAATCCTTACAATGGCCCAAGAGGTTTCATGTAATTTGCTCTGGCCTTATTTCCTCTCATCTTCTACCGCTTACTCCCATCCCCACATTCCACACAGGCTCCACTGGCCTCCTTGTTGTTCCTGCAACACACCAGGCACCGGGGTGTTTGCACTGGCTCTTCTCTAAGCTCGGGATGTTTTTCCCCCAGATCTTCACATTGCTCACCTCCTTCCCCTTCACATTTGCTCAGATAACACCACCAGATGAGGCCTCCCCGAAGCAACCTATTTAAGTTGTAACATCCTCCGAACACCTCATTCCGCTGTTTCTCCCAGGCACCTACTATTTTCTAACATACTATAAAACTTGTTGTTTATGTTGGTTGTCTATCTCCCCCCACTGGCTGCAGCAAGAGCAAGGGTGTTTGTGTTTATTTCATCCATGTAACGCATGGGTTAAACAGTGTCTGGGCATAGCAGACATGAGTGAATGTTAAGGGAGTGAATGAATATTAAATTTTTAAAAAGAAGGTAGAGAACACTGAAGTATGCTAAAAAGTAAATGAATCATATTTACTTGCATAAGTTTAGCTTAGCTCTGTAAAGATACCAGTGGTGGTTACAGGTCAGGACAACCTGTTGGCTAGGGACTGAGGAGGGACGGAGACATTTTACTTTCATACTTTCTAGATTTTCCTCTATGGGCATATATTGCTTATTCAATAAATAACTCAAATGAAAATAAACAATTTGGAACACAGATGATAAATAACATCTCCCTATCTCTGGCCTTGCCAGGTCAGCCTTGATGTATTTTGGCGTGCTTTACTCCTTCAAGTCTCTCCCACAGACACCTCCTCCTCTCAGCAATCACGGCATAAGAGCTTTTGCTGCAGCATTGGCCTTTGATTGGAGCCCAGTCCCCTGCAGTGGCCTACTGTTCATTAACCTTAATCTGCATAGTTCTGAAACTAATGATGCCTGAATATCATATGCCTGGCTTCTAGAGCTCATTTTATAAAATTAATTTCTGTAATTAATGGCTGTTTAAAAGCTGACCTGTCGCTGAGCTCCTATAAGCTAGTTTCTGTTTGAAGAGTGAGGCATATGGGCTAGATGGCCTCTAGAGGCACTTGTAAGACTGTGTAATCATAAAATGAGAGAGTAGTTAGCTTTGGAGAGGAAGATGGGCTATAGGATAGGGGAAGAGGATGCAGGCATTCAGAATGTTCTTGGTGGTGAATTCACACATAGTTATTATATTTTTATGTTTCATAATTAACATATATACCTATATAATGTTATGTGTATCTTTAAAAGTTAACAAAAAGAGATTGAAAAATAATAAAACTGAAGGGTAATTAAAAAAAAAAGACTCTAACCAGATTCTGAGAGGCCCCGGGTTCCCAGCTTTGAGTATCTACTCGATTCAGCTCCCTAATTTCACAGACAAGGCACCTAAGGCTCACAAAATCAAAAGAATTTGCCTGGAGAGTTAGAACTAGAATTTGAAACCAGATTTCCTGACCCCTACTCCAACGCTCTCCACACCATCTTCCTAAAAAAGCTAGGAGGCTCTGGATTAGAGACCCTTTATAATTAGGTCCTTTGAAGAACCACAGTAGGGGGCAGATCTCCCCATCACAATATGGGATCCTGGGCACACAGATTAGAGTAGTGATCTTCATTCCAAAGCTAATTGTGCTAGAGGCTAATACCTGGTGCCTTTGTTAGTTAAGTTTCAGTGCTAAGGCTGCAGGCTTAGGGGGTGGACTTAAGTGAGTTGCTCTACCTCTTCCTGTGCCTCAGTTTACTCAGCTATAAAAATGGATGTGACTATCAACTTCAAGGTTCTTTGTGAAGATCACACAAATTGGTGAAAGTGCTTTGTAGATTATAAATCTTGATTCAAGTCCATTAACCATTCATTTATGCTACATTGACTGAAACTTCTAGTATATTCCCGGCACTGGAAAGGCAAGTAAACAGGACTGACAAGGCCTCCATCCTCCGGGAAGTTGGAGTGTGCTGGGGGAAACAGAAATAGAGAATTAGAGGAGGAAGTGTGCCTGTGGGATAATTAAATTATGGGATTATTTACTACTTTGGAGTTGGGGAGAGGATAGGATTCATGGAGGAAGTGTACACTGAGCTGTGTCTTGAAGGGCAAAGAAGTGGTTACTGTTACAAACATCTCAGCCTGCAGGAAAGAGTTGACCATTTGGGAAATTAAAAGAATCCAGTAAGGCTGAAGGAGGCCATGACCCAGGGCCTTGAGTAGCAGGCTAGGAGTTTGGACTCGGTCCTGAGACCAGGGGAAAGCCATGGGAGGGTTTTATGCAGGTGATGGCTGGGTCTGGCTTGCTTTCAAGAGCAATTGCTCCAGCCAGCAGTGTGTTTGCTCCACTGCAGGGCTGATCTGTGTCATTAGCAGGTAATCAGATTGCAGATCAAGGAGCATGAGCCAGGGCTAGACAGTCCAGGGATCAGACCAGGGTAATTTAGGGGAAGCTACTGAACCTTTCTGAAGTTTGTCGGTAAACTGGATGTTATCACTTCCCGAGTTTACTCTGAGGATTAAAGGCATGCAAGGTTCAATTCAGAGTACGGTCACTTCGCTTCCCTTCTGTACCATGAACAAAGCTGAGCCGCCTTTGTTCTTCACGGTAACCCTTCATTGTCCCCACTTTACAGCTGGTTCCGGGCCCCGGGGCCCTTTGCGCCTGCGCGGTGGGCGCTGCGGACGCCGTGGGGTAGCCTGGCAACCGGTCGCCGGGCAACGGGCGAGCGCTTCCGGGACCCCGGGCTGAGGCAGGTGAGCCAGCGGCCGCCAGAGGGAACAGGGGGGTCCCCAGATTCACCCCTCCCTGTTCACACCGGGCTCTTGTCCTCTTACCTCCCTAACCCATGCTCCTTAGAAGAGGGAGGACTCTGTCCCCAGCACCCACTACTCCTAGCTTGGAGAGCCCAGAAAAGGCCACGTCTCTCCTAGCCAGGGCCCCTCTCCTCTTGCCCCGGGGGGTCACTTGGTGCCCAGAATCAGAGTCAGGCTCACCTCCTTTACCGAAGCTGAGCATTCCTACAGGGCTGGGACTATCACTGGGACTAATTGCAGGAATCACCACCACCGTAACAGTAGCCACAGAAGACATATCCAGAGACTGCTGTGCCAGGTTCCTGGGTATCACCAGTTCCTATAACCACTCTGGCAGGGAAGGAAGGAGGTGCTCTAATCACTTCCCTTTTGCAGCAGTAGAAAGACACAGAAGAAGTAGCTTGTCAAGGGCCACCCATGGCCTAGGTCTGGAGCCCATCCTTAATTACAATTGACCCTTGAACAACATAGGGGTTAGGAGTGCCAACACTACCCTTCCCCCACAATCTAAAATCCACTTACAACTTTTGACTCCCTCCTTAACTATTACTAAGCCCATTGTTGACCAGAAGCCTTACCGATAACATAAACTGTCGATGATCACGTATGTTATGTTATATTTATTGTATACTATACTATATTCTCACAATAAAGGAAGCTAGATTTAAAAAAATGTTATTAAGAGAGGTATCAGGGAGAGAATACATTCAGTAGTTATGTAAAAAATATTTATGTGCAAAGTGTATTGTGTAAAAAAAGTACCGATTTATAAAAAATCCATGTGTAAGTGGACCCGTGCATTTCACACCTGTGTTGTTCAAGGGTCAGCTATACTGAGCCACACCACCTACAGTGGTTCCAAGTGCATATGTGTGTAATAAAATTATATCACACTTTAAGCTTAATTCCTTTTTTTAAAAAAGATTTTATTTATTTGACAGAGATCACAAGTAGGCAGAGAGGCAGGCAGAGAGAGAGAGGAAGGGAAGCAGGCTCCCCGCTGAGCAGAAAGCCCAATGCGGGGCTCCATCCCAGGACCCTGAGATCATGACCTGAGCTGAAGGCAGAGGTTTTAACCCCCTGAGCCACCCAGGCGCCCCAAGCTTAATTCCTTTTTCTGTGGGTGTGTCAGAAGAATCTGAATACTATACTATACGGTGGCTAACTGAGCATAATAAAAAATACTAAAAAAAAAAAAAAAAAAAAAGAAGGAGAAGCAGCATCTGAATATGGGTCCCTGATGGATAGAATGAACTAGACCTGGATTTGAACATTGGCTCCTGGCCTTATCAGTTCCATAACCTGAAGCCATCTCCTACCCTCAGACCTCAACTACTTCCTTTGGAAGATTGGGATAACACAAATCCTGGAGTAGTTGAGTTAGATACTAGGTGTTGCTGGTGTAAGATAAGCACCACCTGTGGTGACCATATTCGCGTTTGCTGGTTTGGTTCCTTTTGTCTCTTTGGTGCCTTTGACCCAAGGACTAGCCTGTAAAGCATTGGTGGTCCCTCTTTCATTAAGCATGGGAGGGCTCTGGAGTTTGCAATTTGGGCTGCTATTTACCTTTATTGTGACCTTAAGCAGATTCCTTCATTGCTCTCAGCCTCAGTTTTGAGGCTAAACCATAAAATGAAAGTAAGGGGGGGGGTGCCTGGGTGGCTCAGGCATTTGTTTGTCTGCCTTCAGCTCAGGTCATGATCTCAGGGTCCTGGGATCGAGCCCTGCATTGGGCTCCCTACTCAGCGGGGAATCTGCTTCTCCTTCTCCTCCTGCTCTCTCTTGCTCTCTCTCCCTCAAACAAATAAATAAAATCTTAAAAAAAAAAAAAAAAAGGAAAGAAAGTGAAGATACCCACCTGACTGCCCTTACAGTTTCGAGGATCAAATGAGAAGTAGCTTCTAAATCCCGGTGGTAATAATGACACCTTTTTGATTTCTCTTAATCAGTGGTTCTGCAGTGCTTTTGTTTTGAGAGCTAGAGAGCTGTCCTCTGCAGGCGTGGAAGGATGGCCCATGCCCGGATCTCCATGTACCTTCCCCCTGACATCAACCCTGCCCAGGCCTCCATTGCCTATGGCTGTCGGGCCCTGCCCAAGCTCAACGAAGAGCTGCAGTCGGAGGACCTGCTGACGAGGCAGAAAGCCCTCATGGCTCTTTGTGACCTCATGCACGACCCTGAGCATGTCTACGTGGCCATTGACATAGGTGAGTGTGTCACAGCCCAGGTGACCATGACTGAGGTCTGGATGTACAGACACAGTGGCCAGAAGTGGAGGGGCTGAGGTGACCTGGCCCCTTCACCATGTCCCTCTGGGTTTGTCAGTCCGTCCTTGCTCAGACACACCAGCATCCCACCGAGAGCCACAAGTCTGTCCCCTCTGCTATGGCTCAACCAGGTGGCCACAGATCCACCAAACAGTGCTGTTCATCTATCTCATCCATGAGACTGTCACAAAAGATAGGTCCTCGCCTTACTAAAACCACACATGTATCTGGGAACTATGTCCTACTCTGCTAATTATCAAAATAAGGCTTGAGGTGATTTTCATGACATGGTCACACGTTTCCCAGATGAGGTACATGATGGATGAATTGCTGCTTCTCCCTCCAGCCTTAGTACTGAAGGGCCAGTTGATTCCAGATTTGGCTGTGGTTCCTAGAACCAGGGCCTAGGACACCGGGTGGAACTTCAGTACTAAGAGTTGCTGTTTAATAAGCCTGACTCTGGGCCATTACCACCCAGGTGCACTGCCTATGTTATTTATTTATTTATGTTTTGCCTATGTTATCTTAATTCTGATAGCACCTGCCCTGGGAGGGAAGATAAGAAAACTGACAGATAAGAAAACTGGAGGTTCAGAGGAGGGGTACAAGGCTAGGGTTGCCAGATCAATAAATAAAACTGGATTTTTTATTTGCACAACCTGGCATCCCTAGGTGTGACCTATTCAAGGGTACATGACCACTTTGGGACAGAGGTGAGAACTTGACCCTCAGTCTCCCCAAATGCGAAGGCCATTTTCTTAATCTTGCAGTGGACCAAGACACAAGGCATTGTTTGGAAATGTGCAGGGGGTTAGATAACACAGTCCCCTGTGCAAGCCTTTCTGGCACACAGAGACCCCTTGGGTGAGTTGGAACTACTTCGCAAATGACATTATTCCCCCAGCCCCCAAAGCAGCAGTAGTCTCTTGTTGCCCAACATTGGCTCACTTGTTGACTTCCAGGTGAGTTGATTTCTGAGACTGGTAAATGTTCAAAGATTTTTGTGCCTTGTAGGCTGCCTGGAGAGCCTGAAAGCTTTGCTGAAGGATAGCAATGACATGGTGCGGATAAAGACCACTGAGGTGCTCCACATTATGGCGACCCATAACGTGGGCAGGTGGGCAGCTGTCTCTGGAAACCCATGTCATGCTTGGGAGCCACACCCCTCCCCTGGGTGGCAGGCCCTTGGATGACCTTGAATCTCTGATTTCTGTCTGTCAGTCTGTGTGTGTGTTGAGGGGAGGGTGGAGGTGCTTTCCCATATCCGTTCAGTTCACATTCTTGACCTGGGATGACTGGTTTTACTTGGTGATACAAACAGCATGGAGAATCACAAACAGCCCTGGAGCCCTGCCCAGGTGCTGCTGCCCAGGGTGCATGCACCCAGAAAGAAGGAATCAAGGGCAGGGTGCTCACTGCCTTCCGGCTGCTTTGATGTAAACAACAGATGCCCCTTTGCAGAAGCTGGAGATCCTTTCAGAATCATTTTTTTTTTTTTTAAGATTTTCTATTTATTTGACAGAGAGAGATCACAAGTAGGCAGAGAGGCAGGCAGAGAGAGAGAGAAGCAGGCTCCCCACTGAGCAGAGAGCCCAATGTGGGACTTGATCCCAGGACCCTGAGATCATGACCTGAGCCGAAGGCAGCGGCTTAACCCACTGAGCCACACAGGCGCCCCCTGGAGATCCTTTCAGGGGTGTCAGGGCATCTCATGAAATGTAAGGTTGCTTAGTCTCGCCTCTCCCCAAGCTCTCTGTACCTCATTGTCCTCGTCTGCACCTGCTCGTGGGGGCAGGGGGTTAAATATGTTGGTATGCTTACCTGAGACAGATCCAGGGCAAGTGCTTTAATACTTAGGAGCATCGAAGACTGAAGAGCCTCTCATTCTTCCTGCTCCTCTTTTCTCTCTCTGACCTGATGTGGACATTAAATGGTTAGCCCACAAGGGCTGACAGACACTGTGGGGAGAGGTGCCTGGAGCTTGGGCAGGTACAAGGAAATTGTGAGCCTAGTGGGGGTGCCTGTCAGTTTGTTTCGTGGCAGTAGGAGGTTGGGGGTGGGGTGCGGATTCCTGGACATGGCCAGGGTAGCAGGGTTGGATAGGGTGACACGCAGTGAAGCAAATATCACTGACCAAGGACCTGCTCTGGCCTGGCCTGCACAGTCCTTCAGCATCTGCCATCCCTCCCACTGCGACCTCCAGGTGTGGGGAGGAGAACCAAGATACCAGGGTCCAGGGTTCCCAAACCTATGGCTTGCTCCACCATAGCACAATAGACGAAGAATGCAAAGGGCCCAAAGTAACAGAGGCTGATTTCTGGAGTTTGCCTGAGTTCTGTGGTGAGCCTATAACTTAAAGCTGGTAGCTTGTGGAGCCTGGCAAGCTCTAAGTAACTGGTCATGTGGAAACTTTTGTACCTCTTATACCTACCTTGCAACAGGAAGAGAGGATGGGGGCCGTAGCCTGGGGCTTGATGTCTTGTCACCATGAGGAGTCTGTCGGTATAACAGCCCACAAATGGGAGAGCCTTCTAGGAGGCCTAGCTACCCTGGCCTACCTCTTGCTCGCTTGTGGGTAAGGGAGGCAGATGCCCTCAAGGCAAACACCCCAGCCTTACAAAGCAGGAGTGACGGGGAGTGGGTGACCAGAACTGACTGAAGAGGCCCTCTCATGATGGGCAGTCAGGGAAGTCCCCTGCAACCTGGGTGCCCTGCTCGGATTTTCTTGTCCCAGAATGACTCAGAACTCACTGTAGGTTAAATCCTGGCCAACAATGGCAAGAGCACGATTGGTTGGGCACTTCCTCTGTTAGGTCCTGGGTGGGCAAGGGCATCACACTGAGTTCTCACTGAGTTCAGCCCTAAGAGATATGAGCTCAGAAGCCCTCACACCAGATGTGCTTGGCCCCAGCAGTGAATTAGTTATTAAAAAAAAAAAAGTCATAAAGCCAGCAATTGAAGAAATTGTACATTCCCTTTAAACTGTTCATTTTAACCCCAGACATACATAATTCAGCATTCACCAATCCTGGTGTGCCACCCAGACCTCTTCTTGGGTGTGGATCCACTGGTTGATGTTTCCCATCATCTTTTTTTTTGCTTAAACCACACCTATAACATCATCTAATTTGCAGCTTGGGTTTCTTTCCAATAGAGCAGAGAACTCAAAGACATTAATGGAGTAATCTGCATGTAAAAGCCTTCTAGAATTTATAGTCATCTCACTTTTTTTTTGAGACTCACTTTTGAGTCTTCCCAAAGCAATCAACTTTGTTTTCATAAGGAAATTAAAAAAAAAAAAACAAAAAACCAAACCAACAAACCTCTTCTCACATCTAATTGGCTTATCTCATAGTTAATTAACTTATATAATTATCACAAGCAGCATAAGAGGCATTACATAGGCTTGGAGGCAAGCCTCTGGCTATTGGCAAGCCCCCCATTCAGCTCCGGGGAGAGGCAGGGGCTTCGAGGGACAGGGTTTGCAGAGCCTGGAGCATCAGTGGGCGTGTGCCCTGGTGGGTGGGTCCCTGAAGTTCAGGGTAGGTCAGTTGTGGGATTCTGCTGCCTCATCCCCATTTTACAGATAACAGGACTGACACTCACAAGAGTGAAAGGAAGGATCCAGGGGCACACAGAGCAGTTGGAGTCCTAACTAAGGAAGGGGCAGAGCTGTGTGATTCCAATGTGTTGTTCCTTCCACTGGCACACAAGCCACACTGCTCTCATGGCCTCTAGGGATGGTGTAATGGCTTGCCCACCTGTGACCTTTCTCTTTTCCCTGGAAGCCAGAGAAACATAGTCTGTGCCTGTTGTGGGTGGGCAACTTCCTCCTTGGTCTAACTGGATCCTCTATGGGCATGTTCTTAACTGTGTCTAAATCTGACTTCTTTTCCCCAGAGAGGGCTTTTTAGAGCACGATGTCCTCCTTGCCTTGTCCTACCTGCTGAACGACCCTCAGGTAGCCTGCCGAGAGAATCTGCACCTGGCATTGAAGCACGTGGCCCAGCTGCCCTCAGGTAGGCTCTCTGTGGGCACTCAGGTGGCCCCTCGGTCTCCACTCCGGGTCACTCATGCGCCATGCTGCAGGTCACAGTCTAGAGCACGTTTAAAAAAACAAAGTTATGCTTTTACTAAGGTACAACGTACATTATCAAAAAGGCACAAATCGTACATGAACGTTTTATTAAGTTGTACTAAGTGAACATGCCATGGAATCACCACACAGACTGAGAAATTTCTAGAGCATCGCCACCACTCTAAAAACTTCCCACATGCCCCAGACCAGTTACTACCCCTCACCCAAAGGGAAACAGTATCTCCTGTACATGAGACTGTAGGTTGTTTTATGCCTTTTCTTAAATTTTACCTAAGTGGAAACATCCATCCTGTAATATCTGGTTTCTAGCTTTCTTTTTGCTCAACGTTTTATCTCAGAGATCCATGCATGACTTTTGACAATTTGCGCTGGACTATGGTATTCACATATTCACATTATATGAATACACTACAGTTTCTTTATCCACTTTGTTGCCAACGGACACTTGAATGTTTCTAGCAGATGGCTACCAAGAACAGAGTGTCCATAAACATTCTTGTGAGTGTCTCTTGATGGGTGTAGAGATGTGTTTCTTTTGAGACATACCTGGGAGGGGACTTCCTGCGGCTAGGACAGCTTTATGTTCAGCTTTAGAAGCTACCACCGATGGTTTTCTAAAATACTTACACCAGTTTGCACTCCCACCATCAGCACACGCCCTCGATCCTCACCCACACTTGATCTTTCCTGGCTCTTTATTTTAGATATTTTGAGGGCTGGGTGTTTGGTCTCATTTTGGTTTTAATTTGTGTTTCCCTGATGATGATAGCCCTATAAGTGTCCTCACTTGTGAAGTGTGCTATAGCATGTTTAAGGAATGAAGAGAGCCTGCCCCTCCCCCACCAGGCTTGAGGTCCTCCTTGGCTGAGTGTTCCTGCTGATTTAGATGCAGAGTCCAGGGTGACAGCCACCCAGCCACTACAGCTAGAGGTTTCAGATTTGTGTCAGGTTCATGTCTACCCTGTCATGTGGTGCAATGAACATTTTTTTTTTTAATGGGGCTCATTCAGAGAGGCATGATATCAAGGCCTGAAGGGGGTGACTTAAGTTAAAGGTGGGCAAAAAGGTGTCATAGCCCAGGATTGAGATAGCTCGGGGTTCCCTCTGCCCTTCCCCTGGTTCCTTGCCTGCCCCTGGATGGGGAAGTGAGGGCAAGTGAGAAGATGCTCGCCAAGCGTGTTGCACATCGCCCTGCATGAAACGTGGCATAAACACTCACCTCCATGCACGAGCTCTCGCTGAGTTGAGGGCCCAGAGAGAACTGACTAATGGGATGAGGTTCAGCGAGGTAGGGCAAAGGAGTAGAGCCCTTGGGGGTCCGGGATTGCTGCCCATCTGGGAAGCACGACTTCTTCCAGCTGGGCCGAAATGGATGTTAGGGAACACATTAGACCAGACCACAGAACCCTCTGGTGGTCTTTTGAAAGGCCGCGCTTATCCCTGGCCCTATCCCAGGCCAACAGGATCTGTCTCTGGGAGCCGGCACATGTATCTTTCTCAAACGCACCATGGCTGGTTCTCTCTTGAGGCCATGATTGAGGGCCACTGGGAGAGTGGGGTGTCTGAAGCACCGGCGCTCAGGGCTGAGCTGAATGAATGCCCTGTGCTCACCACACAGGAATGCTCCTTCTTGGGGTGTGGAGCCAAGCTCTCTTAATTTAATGTGATCTGTTTAAGCCTTCGGAGAAATACAGAGATAATGAGAGTAAACATCAGGTACCATCACAGCTTTGCTAAGTCTTAACATTTCACCATATTTCCCATTTGCTTGTGTGTTTTTTTTTTTTAAATAATAGTCCAAGCACCCTGTGAACCTCCCCACCCAGCACCTTTTCTCCTGCCCTCCCTGGAGCCCCCAGTAATTTCTGACTATATCCCTAACGCACGTCTTTATATATTACCAAGGATGTAGTCATACAGAGATCTCGCCCAGCATGTTTTAAAACTCGATGCCTATGGATCTGGCTGAATGCATCCCCTTGCCACTTAACCTTATGTTATAATTTTGAGATTTAGCCATGCCGTGTCACAGGCTCTGTTTGACTGTTTTAACTGCTGCATACCTTTCTGCTGTTTGAATGTAATGCTGACATTCAATACACTTACCCCTGGTTGGCTCACGGGGCAGGCTGGTTGTTTCTGATCCCAAGTGTTCCTGCTCAGATTTTCCTGGAGTCCCTCCAAGGCCTCTGCTGGAGGACAGCCTCCTTGTGGAGGGGAGATGCATGGCCTTCAGCTTGGCCAGATACTGCCACTGCTCCCCGCCCTCCCTCCTCCAGGCAGGAGAAAGACTGCTGTGCACCCTCAACAGCAACCTCGAGGTGTGCTGTGCTGTTGCACTGTTGTATGGCTTTGCCGTCCCCTATGGCTGGGAGAGGAGGCATCTTTCCTTTGCCTGACGCCACCCGCATCGCCTCTCCTGCCGGGTGCCTCCCTGGAGCCTGAGAATTCTGCTGAGTTTCTATTTCTTATTGATCTGAGGGAGCATTTCATTCATCCTGGATTCCAGTCCTTCATTGGCTATGTGCACATGTTGAAAATGACATTTCCTGGGCTGTTGCGTGGCTTTACACTCTTTATTTGTTCGTTAGCCCAGCAATTTTCCATTGGATGTAGTTGGTTTCATCAGTCTTTCTCTCTGTCTGTATGTGTGTGTGTGTTCAGTGCTCATGAAGATATTCTGCCCTATTTTGTTCTAGAAGTGTAAGAGTTTTGCTTTTCACATTTAGCTAGTGAAGGTACCTGGCCTGGATTTTTGTTTGTTTGTTGTTTACAGGTCTTCTTGTCTAGCCCTTGCCAGTCTGGTCTTAGCTACAAAAACTCTATGGTAATCTGTGTTCTGGTGGGGAGGGCCTGCTTCTATCTTCTTCCTGCAAAATTGTTCTGGAAGCTACAAGCACCGGGCACATCACAAAGAGTAGGGGGGCCGTGGTTGGGACAAGCCTTACCGGGGTCCCCAGGAGCAAGCCGCACCCTGTATCACAGCCTTCCTTAGATGCTGCTCATTGTGAGGTGCTTGCAAGGGAGGCCTGGGACACTCTGGTGAGGGATGTGTAGCAGTGGTTGGGGGGGGGAGAGAGAGACATAGGCTAGGGCAGATGCCCCAAGAAGTCTGCCTGGGGGGACTCTGAGCACTGTGGCTTCTGGCGTGGCCAGTGTGGCTGTGTCCCAGGTGGTGTCCTCACTGGGCCTCAGGGTGGGGTGGGTGCATCTCCTTCATGGGTGTACTTTTTTTTTTCTTTTTAAAGATTTTGTTTATTTGAGAGAGAGAGAATGAGAGAGGGAGAGCACGAGAGGAGAGAGGTCAGAGGGAGAAGCAGACTCCCCACTAAACGGGGAGCCCGAAGTGGGACTCGATCCTGTGACTCCAGGATCATGACCTGAGCCAAAGGCAGTTGCCCAACCAACTGAGCCACCCAGATGCCCCATGGGTGTACTTTTAACCAGTGTGTGATCTTGGACAATAGTTTCGGCTTTATCACGGGGCGTAGGAGTCTGGGTGCCTGTGTGAGGCATAGTCTGGGCTCAGCTGGCTCTCCGGCTTGTGGTTATCAGTACAGGTTTTCTATCTGCTGCCACGCCAAAAGGCACCCTCTGCACCTAGCTGCGTGCCTGACACCCAAGAGATATTGGTGTTAGCAGCCTTTATGCCGTATTTTAAAGGATCATTTTTTAGTTATTTGCGGCAATTAGCTCCCTCCCTCCTTCATCAATTCAACAACCGTGTTGGGCCCTTGATCTGGTCCAGCCACTTTGCCTCAGTTGCTCCGTCCATCTGTAGTATGAGATACCTGCAGGGGAAGAGGGGAAGGTCCTCCCTCTTGAGTCCTTGGGCCTAGAGGGATCTATCTGGCGAGCTGTGTGTTTTCCCAGAGTAACCAGCAGGGGGTGCCATAGGACCGATGACTGCTTGACCCGGCCTGGCTCTCATCTCAGGCCCTGGGGTGCTGCAAGTCAGGTGAAGGGAAAGCAGGATTATAGAGGCAAATGCCAGGCAGAAGCCTCCAGCCCAGGTTCCCGCCAGGCGGGCCCTGAGTGACCGCTGGAAATTCTGGGGGAATCTCTGTCTGCTCCCTCATTTCTGCTAACTGCCTGCAGAAACGGGTCTTATTTTGTGACTGGCATTAGAGGAGAGAACTCCGATGTCAAAATTGAGGATTCTTCTGTAACTGCATTTTGGGAGGCAGCTGAATAGCACAGGGCCCTAGAAGTGTCTCCCTACCAGCCCCACTGGCCACGGCCCAGGCCCCTTGGGCCCTCTGATGGTGGCCTGGAACCAGGGTGACGGTGCACCTGTGAGTCTGGACCGAGCTCTGAGCTGCTGGCCCAGCTGTGGCAGCAGCACGGTGCAGGGACTGTTCTGTCTCTGACACACTGTAGGCAGCCTTGGCTTGCATGGGGCTGTGGGGGGTAAAAATAGGTGCCCCTCCCTGCCCAGGGGCCAGCACCCACCAGGGAGGCAGAGAGGCTGTGCTCAGTCCTCTCCTGTGGAGACTGGCTCCTCAGCCTCAGATAGGAGCAGTGTGGGCCTGGGGAGGGACAGGGCTTGCTGTCAGATGCAGTTCTGATCTTGGGAATCTTGAGGTGTGGGGGGACTTCGGAGCTGAAGGGGTGAGAGTGGCAGAAGCCTAGGGAGAGGGTCTGCTGAAGAAGCAAAACACGGTGTTCTCCCCCTTTCTGCAGTGTGCCTCAGACAGGCAGTCTTGGGCAGATAAGCTGCTACACTCCTTTCTCTCTTCAGGGGCTGCCTGAGGAGGTGGCCTGGAACAACCCGGCTCCTCCTGGCTCTGACACTGCAGAATGCAGGGATGGGGCTGGCTGCCTTAGAGGGGTGGGCCTGTCCTTTCTCACCTGCCTTCAGGACAGGGTGCGGCAGGCCCCAAGCATGTCCTCAGCCTGACAGTCTGTGCCCCCTTCCCAGACTTAGCAAAGGATGATGCCCACAAACGGTGACTGTGTCCACCTGGTTCCCAGACTGCTGCACCTGCCTGAAGCCTTGTCTCCTCTCACCCTCCCCATCTACTGGCCTTCTCCAGCCAGGAGAGCCTTTCCCTGTCTGGCCCAATCAAGGTAGGTCACCATCCCTGCAGCTATTCCTCTGGGATGTCTTGAAGCAGGCAGTCTTTCTCAGCCCTCTCCACAAGGCTTTCATATTCCCGGGCAGTTGAGGACAGCTCATTACACAAAGCGGGTCAAGTCCTTCTGGTGCCTGTGCTGGGCAGAAGCAGCTGGCCCCTGGCCTTGGACCTACATCAGCACTGAAACCCCTCACCCAGCTCATCTCTTAGGCCAGTGCCCAGGGTGCCATCCAGCCTTGGTGGGGCCCCCTTGTCCTCATGGGGGACTGTGGCCCTCCCCAGCACTTGCCCCTGAGGCAGCAGAACCTCACCCCATCCCCATTTGTCCTAGATGGCCAGGGCCTTGCATGGGCTCCAGGGAGGGTGGACAGACGGAGCACTGGCCCTGGGGACCCAGGCCTGGTCAGGTCACTTGTTACACTGTGTGATGCTGGGAAGTCATCCCCCCTCCAGGTCTCTGCTTTCCCCTCTATAAAACAGAGCCAGTAATCTTGGCTTCTCAGGAGCTGAGGAGGATTGAATCAGATGACTGCATACCAGGTTCAGCCCAGAGCCATGCGGTGAGCAGTCACCGAGGAGAGCTGGGATTATTGTCACTGACCCATTGCTCTGTCTCAGGTGACCACAAAAGCTATAGGGACAGATGGTGATCCCCCAGAGCCCACATGGTAGGTGTGCCCTAGGAGAGGGAGTCTTTGGCTGCATCGTGGGACCTGGGCTGTTGTTAGTCACCTGTAGATGGCGAGGCTGGGCCAGCTCCTCCTGCACAGGGTAGAGCTCTCCTCTTAGGCTCGTTCTCCTGCCAACTCTGGCCTCCTCTGGCCGATCCCTCTGCTGCTGGTCCCAGAGCTCATTTCCGTCTGATGATGGTGGACCTTTCCTGGACCTTTAGCTTAGCAGGTGACTTCTCCATACTGGGTATGGTCTGGGCACAGTGGAGGACAAATGTCATGAAAGTGGAGAGTATGGGAAACATACTTGTCAGAGGGGTCAGTGAAATGAAGCAGGGAGGGGCAGTTCATGTAGCAGATCACAGAGGTGTAAAAGGGAAAAAAATGCAGTGCAGACAGATTGCAGTGGAGATGGGGCCCTGGGAGAGTGGGCTGACTGGACTCCGGGAACTGGGAGCACTGGCCCAGGAAAGCCATCTCCCACCCCTGAGCACATCAGGAGGGAAGGTAGAGCCCTCCTATTTTCCTTCTAGCTATGTATTTTTGGGTGAAGGATGCTCACGGTGAAATTACTGCTCTTTTCACAGTTGGCATTAAAAGCGTAAAATAAGTCCCCAAGATTTTAAGTCACACGCCATTTCTTCTTTTACAAAAGTCCCCTTGGGTTTTTGCTGTTTGGTGATGTGGGAAGGTGTGAAGGGAATCCCCATGAGGGCTCGGGGTGGGGGAGGGAGAGAGCCTGATCTGTACTTGTGTCCCTGTAATGTGTATCTCCCCACCTGCTGGTCCTCACTCAGAGCTTTGCGTAGGTCCCGGATTTGAGGAGGAGGTGCAGAGTGGCTCTGCCCTTCCCTGTGGGACCCTGTCTGGGTGCAAAGTGATCAGGAGCAGGGCTAGGCTGTGGGAAACACTCACCTCTCTGCTCCACCAGTCCCTGACCTTGACTTGAGCACCTTTTCTCATCTGTAAAATGGGTCACAGCTGACAACCTGCTGTGTGGTACAGGTGTTAAAATAATGTGTAAGGTGCTTGGTGCAGGGTGAACAAACTTACTCGACTCCTAATTAGCGCTCTCCAGCACATGGAGATGCCCCTAACCGCACAAGTCAGTGTCAGCAGATGGGGAGACAGTGGGGGATCCCTCCTCCTCACCCCCTGCAGGACCCACCCTCATGGTTGGGCATTATTGGCACCCTCCAGGCTGTCCGCCTCCTGTACTCTGGCAGAGGTGTCTTTAGGCTGGGAGGGGTCTGGGGGATGCTGCAGCCTGGGGCAGTGCTGGGTGGGGGTCTTGGAGCCATCATCATCCCCAAACCTCAGCCCCTCCAGACACATGGGCCTGGCAGGGCTCCCCTCTCTTGCACTTTCTTTCCTCACTTGAGGTTGTTTATTCTTTTCTTCCTTTTTTTTTTTTTAAAGATTTTATTTATTTACTTGAGAGCGAGTGAGAGAGAGCATGCAAAGGGGCAGGGTCAGAGGGAGAAACAGGCTCCTCACTGAGCAAGGAGCTCAATGTGGAACTTGATCCCAGGACTCCAGGATCATGATCTGAGCCGAAGGCAGTCACTTAACCAAAGCCACCCAGGCACCCCAAGGTTGTTCATTCTTCATGTTCATTTCAAAGTGATTGTGCCTGAATGTGTGGATCAGGGGAGAGGAAAATGCAAGCTGTGTCTGGATGGTATCTACAGGCACTGTCCCACAGGTCAGCCGCTCACACTCACAGCACGGCAGCACGAGGCTCAGCTCATTCAGGTTATTTTATTTTCTTAAAGTAGACAATCTTTAACTTTCATACAATCACCAGCTCCTCTTTCCCTCTGTACATCTCTTAAAGTCCTTGGCTGTGATCCCACACACTGACCTTGGACATATGGGTACCGAACAGAGGCTGAGAGAAAAGGAGATTTGGCAAGGGCTCTGGCGGTGCCTTCCCTCTTGATGGCAGGGGTTTCATATTTACATGCAGCCCTGGGCCAAGGTCCTTCCATGGTGGCAGGTGCCACAGGCCCTGGGACAGGCACGGCCAGAGTGCAAGGTCCCAGCAGGGCCTCCCTCAGGCTACAACGCCAGCTGAGCCTTCACAGGAGTCGAAGTAGCTCTTGGCCCATCTCGGGTGCAGGGCATGCAGGGGCTGGGGCCCCATCTCTTGCTTCCCCTTCCTCCACTTGCAAAGCCACGAATAATTTACTCTTTAAACACCAAGACATTTAGCTACTGTTTGTTCGCTCCTCGGTGAAGAACCTTCTTGAAATACATCACGTTTATTTTCTGAAATAAAAACGAAGCAGAAACCGCACCGGAAACAGGAGGACGCTGCATGGGCTTATGTACAACGCGGCCCTACAAGGCTGCCATAGGGTGGCTGTCAGCCCCAGTGTCGCTCGGGAGTAGAGGGACAGGCTCATCCAGGGAACAACTTTTACACTCAGCAAGCCAGACACAAAAGGACCACCTGAAAAAAAATATGTTTTGAAAATCTGCATTTTAAAAAAGGATACTCAACTGCATTTGAAATTTTCCATATTTCTGCGAAACACCACGAGATTTGGCCAAAAGAAAAAAAAAAAAGGGATGTCAGAGAAGAAAAACCAGGGTTTGATTTATAAAACATCAGACTGGTAGAAGAAAAGCTGGAACCCAGCTGGCCGAGTTCGAAACAAATCGTGCCACTCCTGTTATTGTGTGGATTTTTGCTGCATATTCTGAAGCTGTTTAAAAAGAGCTGTGAGTGGCTAGAGGTCTGGTTAATGGTGTCATCTGGCCTCGCACCCTGGTTCCAGAACAAACATGGTACAGAGCAGGCCAGCAGTAGGCATGGCCAGCAGGGAAGCGCATGGACCCTGCTCTCGTCCTCCCTTCTGGTCAGTAGCAAGGTCCCCAGTCCGAAGCTTGGGCAGAGCTGGTGTTCCTCCAGATGACCCAGCTGCCTCTCCTCCTAGTCCCACAGGGACCCCCACCCCCACCCCATGCAGAGCGGGGCCGACTCGGGAAGGCAAGGTGAAGGGGCAGGAAGGGCTTGTAGTGAACTTGGTGACAGCTGCTTAAGTCTTCAAGAGGCTCCAACACTTTGGGGAACTTGGCCATCTCCAGACTGTGTGGGTGCGCATGTGTGTGTATGTCTACCTACCTAGCAATCTATCCATATATATTTATGTTTGCGGAAACGTGGGGGCCAAGGAGGTGGAGGGGCGGGGGGGGGGGGGACGTTCATCAGGCCTCCCCCATTTTCTGCCCCTGGGCTGGGTCTCCCTAGCACGAGTGGGGTGTTGATACCCCAGGGGTTTCGCCACAGGCAAACTGGCCAGCCCGGCTCCTCAGCAAAGGCCTATGTACTTGAGATTGTTCTGTATGATGACGTCTGTCACCGCATCAAAAACAAACTGGATGTTACTGGTGTCGGTGGCACAGGTGAAGTGGGAGTAGATCTCCTTGGTCTCCTTGTTGCGGTTCAGGTCCTCGAACTGCCGCTGGATGTAGACAGCGGCCTCCTCGTAGGTGTTCTGGCCCTTGTACTCCGGGAAGCAGATGGTGAGCGGAATACGCCGGATCTTCTCCGCCAGCAGGTCCTTCTTGTTCAGGAAGAGGATGAGTGAGGTGTTGATGAACCAGTTGTTGTTACAGATGGAGTCAAAAAGGCGCAGGCTCTCTGCCATCCGACTCTGTGGGCAGGAAAATGCTGGCGTTAATCAGGGGATGCAGCATGGAAAGGCTCTAGGCCGGCAGCCCTGGTGGGAGGAAGCCCCCGGTGGCAGGCTCTCCCATCCCGGCACTGGCCCCGGAAATACCACCCTCCTGGTGGGAAGTCCTTCCTCTGCCAAGCCAAGTCTGTCTTTGCCTGCCTTCTATAGGCTCTGGGGCCCCTGAAGGGGCTGGCCCCACCTGTGGCACCCTGACATGTCTTTGTAAGGGGATGTTCTGCTTCATCAGACCCTCCTCTGTGGCCTGGGGCTGCTGCACGGCGTCCGTCGGCCGCAGGGACCCGGGCAACTCCGTACTCACAGCTGAGGGCCTCATCTCCTGCTGTCCTGTGCTAGCTCACGGTGCCCAAGCTGCCATCATATCTCCCTCAACCTGAGTGTGGCCAGCCTCCTGCCTGGCCAGCAGGTCTGGCCCATCCTCCAAGCCTCGGTGCTATCACATGGTACCGTCAGTCCTCAGCCAGATCTGTGAGTGGCGAGCCCGTGCTTCCAAACCAAAGGCTCCAATCTAGAGAGTTAGGGAAGTCTCAGTTCCTCATGTGAGGACAGTGGCCCAGGAAGCTCAGTGACCCCAGTGGCACTGGCCCTTATTTACCCCCATCTGAGCACCTTAAATGGGTTGTAGTGACTGAGTTTTTAAGGAACATAATGCATCTGTGTGACTCCCAAACCCACCATTTCCACAGAGAACCGACGATTCTAGCTTCTAAAAGGACTGCTGGTG
This sequence comes from Meles meles, assembly GCF_922984935.1. Taxonomy (NCBI): domain Eukaryota; kingdom Metazoa; phylum Chordata; class Mammalia; order Carnivora; family Mustelidae; genus Meles; species Meles meles. Next base: position 29,558,853 of record NC_060077.1, on the reverse strand, counting down.
AGTTACTATGGCAAAAGCTACCCTTCATTTCAAAATAAAATGAACAAGCCAAATGTCCAAACAAAGCCCAGAACTGGTTTAGTTTAGATCTGAGGCATTGGATTTCAGGACTCTCTGACCAGATTGTATCACCAGTCGTGTGGGAATGAGGAAGGAAGCCACACCTGGTGCTGATGGTGTGGCCACGGCATGCCAGCTGCTTCAGACCTTGCACCTTCCTATTCCCATTTTACAGATGAAGAAACTGAGGCTTGGAGAGATGGGAAATGTGCTCCAAGTTCCACGGCCAGGAGCTCAGGCTCACTGCAGCATGGATGGGCAGCGCTTTTAGCCAAGTGAGGTCACCCCAGATGGGGGTGTCCAGGAGGATGCCTCAGTGAAACCCTACTCTCCTGGAGATTTGGAATTGTCTGAGGTACATTATGGAACAGCACCAGTGCTGAGAGGGAACCAGCTCGAGAGGGGAGAGGAAGCTCAGAGGTACTTGTCATGACTCTCCTACCTCAGAGAAGCTGCCCTGGGATTCCATAGACACCTTGGAGTTCCTGTTTTCCAGGAACTTGTGCCTTGTTTAGAATGAGCTCAGGAATACCAGAAACTCTGGAAAGTGAGTGGTTTGGGGTCTTAGAAAAAAGAAGGGGCAGTGACCTTTCTGTAGAAACAAGATACAGGATCCCCAGCCCCAGCAGTGCCTGGAGGAGCCCCACAATGTTCCCAAATGTGAGATAAGTGGTGGTCTAGGAATGTCACATTCTACTGGGGAGTAATTAGCTCTAATGGATTCCTGGAAGCCACATTGTAAAGCCTAACAGAGCTATCAATTCTCTTAGGAATGATGTCATAATCGGGCTGTGCTTCTGACCCCAAATTTCACATCAGATAAATAACAGATGGAGTCGTTAGCACGCATGCATTAATTCATTGAGCAAACACTGGCTGAGCATGCCCTAAGGGCTAGCGACAAGTCCCAGCTCTCATGCCAGGTGATAGAGCCCAGACAGAGGTCTAGGACTTGGGGTGTGGGGGATGGGTTGGCCACCAGCAGGTGGGACCTAGCAGGCCAGTCCCCAAGGGCTGGGCCCTGGGTGTTGAATTGGGGTTCACGGATTGGGAGCCAGGCAGAGGAGCCAGGACATGGCCAGGGTCCTAGAATGGGTATCTGCTGGGTCCCTGGGGGTGAAAGCCAGGGGCGCTCTTATACCCGGTCTGAGCCCAGCAGCTCTGGGCAGGCTGTGGAGTCCAGGCAGTGGAGGGGCAGGAGGGCATCCCCAACATGCTGAAATAATGCATATGTGCTGGCCAGCGCTCACACTGAGGCCTCAGCTGGTCAGTCCCTTAAGGACAGGCCCTCTATGGCACTGGAACAGTTGACAGGCCACACGACCCCTCCCACCCAACAGCCACCTCAGCCACTATTCCTGCTCAGCACACAGCCTGGGTTCCTAACTTCAGCCCGAACTGACCAGTCCTTTCTGTTCCACATGAACCTCCACCTGGCCGACAGCTCTTGGCAGGCTTTTTGGACCCTAGACATCTCTCCAAGCCTCACGTTCCTTTCTTGGGAATCTGGGAACTCAGGCACTTCCTTACAGGCAGTCGTGCCCTTGGCAGTGCCTTGCAAAATGCTGACAGGATCGCTACTGCCTAGGACCACAGAACAGGAGGCTCCCTCACATGGGACCCTTGCCCCATCCTGGGGCTCTGCTCGATTCCCTGGCCTCTGGGGGATCAGGTTTCCTGCTGCTCTCTCTTTCTTGGGACAAACCACAGGTAACCACACTGGCCATTATTTACACACCTGGGAGATGATGGGCATCAGAGAATAACCACAAAACCTGTCTGTGTAGACACTGTGGCTGTGCGAGTGCTGCCAGGCGGGATTCCACACTGCCTAGGGGACACACTGACCAGAGACTGGCTTGTGGAAACATACACGAGCTTCAGAGCTTAGGAAGCACTGGGCTAAATGCTTTGCTCCACCTGTTACCCCCTATGGCTCCCTGGGTGCTCGAGGCCCACATGTATGTTGTCGCTGCGCCAGGCTCCTCTGCTGAGGGGGCGCCAAAGCCAGGAGATGGTGCGTGGGAAGGGTGGGGCCCTGGGGCTACCCTTGGGGTACCCTGGGGCTACCCCTGAGGACCCAGAGCCCATGGTGCTACTGTCACTGCGGCACGTGCATTTCTGCATCCCAAGTGGGCAGGGCAGTGTCCTGATACCTCAAAGCACAGAGCATTGCAAAAGGAACATGCTGTTTTGGGCAGTAACTCTTGAAACTACATGAGTGTGAGTTTGGGAGGAATGAGTGCCATGGGTGCACCTCTCCGCCCCACCTCTGTGTCTTCCTTCCTCCTCTCTCCATGTTCCACTCACCCTCTGCAGCTGAGCTGAAGGCCCTTTCTTCCCGGAAGCTCCCCTGACTTCTCCTACCCCCATACCCCTGTTCACCTCCCTGCAGCACATGTCTGGCTATGCACCCTGTACCAGGATGAAGTCCCAGCCCCTCAGTCTGGCCTTTAGGGCCTCTCCTGCCCATGCCCCCACCCCCCGGCCCTTGGTGTGTGTGCATAGCTTGGACACCAGCTATGGCCCCATTCTTCTCCTCCTTGGCCTGGGTGGGGTTCCCCCTGCCACCCAGTTCCCTTGTAACTCTGCCCAATTGGTGTCATTAGCTGTTGCTGAGGGCCCCAAAGGTGGTGAGCCAGGGTTGGGCACCATCCTTGTGCAGTCCAAGCAGGTTGCTGGGCCCCTAGGGCAGATGAAGCCAGGGGCAGCTTTGGAATCATTGCTAGCACATCACCCCCTTGTCCTGTGAAACTTCTGTTACTAGCCTGATACAAACATCCTCTTGGACCCCGAATCCGAGAAGCCTGCAGGGTATGTCTGTGCTGCAAACAGGGGTGCTACCCATTTTACACATGGGGATATGGAGGCTTGGAAAGGCCAACTCCCAGGGCTCGGCTAAGAGCCGTGTGTCTCTACCAACATGTTCTCTTCCAGCAAGAAGCCTTCCTTGCCTTTACCGCTCTAGCTGCCAGCAAAGCCTCGGTCATAGATGGCTCCCCTAGAAGAAAGACACCCACCAGTAGCCCCCAGCAGTGCCAGCCTGGGGCTCTGATACCCAGCCAGCTCTCTCCAGGGCCTGCTCACCAGCAAGATGGCCCTTTCTAAGAGTCTGGGGTTTGTCTGCACATTCATTCATATAAATAACATGGAACAGACAATTCCTATCAGAAGTGTGGGCAATGGTGGGAATCATACTGCCCAACGGTAAGAAATCAGTGATCTGTAATAAACCATGTCAGACAGTGGGGGGCAGCTGAGTGGCTAGATATTGTCCCTGGAGTGGTAAAGAATTCATTTCTTGGCCATTTGCCAAAAACAAAAAACAAACAAAAAAACCAAACCCCAAAAACCAAAAAAAAAAAAAAAAAACCAAACATACAAAAAAACAAAACAACTCCTATTCAGACAGGTCCAAATACACTCAATGCCACTGAACAGGCTTTCCCCCAGGTGGCCTGTGGATGTCACTGGGCAGGACCTAATGTAATGACCTGTTCCTTTTCTTTCTTTCTTTCTTTTTTTTTTAAGATTTTTATTTGTTTATTTGACACAGAGAGAGAGAGACAGTGAGAGAGGGAACACAAACAGGAGGGGTGAGTGGGAGAGGGAGAAGCAGGCTTCCCACTGAGCAGAGAGCCCAATGTGGGGCTCGATCCCAGGACCCTGGGAGCATGACCTGAGCCAAAGGCAGATGCTTAACAATTGAGCCACCCAGAAGCCCCCCCCCCCTTTAAGGTTTTATTTATTTGAGATAGAAATAGAGAGAGAGGGCACAGCCAGTGGGAGGGGGAAAAGCAGATTCCCCGATGAGCAGGGAGCCTGACATGGGGCTCAATTCCAGGACCCCAGGATCACAGCCTAAGTGGCAGGCAGATGCTCAACTGACTGAGCCACCCAGGTGCCCTAATGACCTGTTTCTAAGGAGCTTGCTGGCCTGTGAGTGTGGAGTCTTTGCTTAGTGTTGAACTTGGCAGCAGAGGCCTTCGCCTGGCATATGGCTACCGTCAGCACCTCTGATGACCTGGAGCGGACCAGCTTCATTTTGACGCCTCTGGCCAGGGTGAGCTAGGGTGCGAAAGGGAGCCTGCATTTGGTGAGAGGAATGCTGCCCCTCAGTTCTGATTCTCCACAAAGGCTCTCCTGATGTCGCAAAAGTGCTGTCCCTGTCCCTGGTTATAAGCACAGGTTCTGGGGCCAGAGGCCTGGTGTTTGCTGTCACCATCAGTTTTTGATGAGCCTTGAACAAGTCGTTTCTCCTCTCTGGGCCTCAGTTTCCTCATGTACAAAATGGGATGGTCATGGCATTCAATGTCAGGACCACTGCGAGGAGAAAGGAAGGTGCTGGTGTGAGGCCACTGCTGCCCTGTGGGTGCTCTCCCATGCCACTCACTGCCCTTGCCCTGGCACAGGGTGTCTGTCGTCTCCTCTCAGCTCTCAGCGGCAGGTCTCCCTCCCTGCACTGCCCACACAGAGCTGCTCTGGGATACCATGGGTCCCAGTGCAAGAACAGCTTCATGGGCTGCTCTGCAGACCTGGGCTCAGCCAGCCAGCCCGACAGGTTCCTGGGCCCTGCAGCACCTCTGTTCCCACATGGTTCCTCAGGGCGCCTCCTGTGACTATTCAGCCTGGAGATGCGATGGCCACCTGACCCTGCCCTCACTGGCGTGAGGCTTACCTCCTCACAGGAGGTTCCCTTAGCTTTTAGTGGTGCATAGGACAGCCCCAGGTGCCAGGTGGAGCACCTCTAGTGACCGCTGCTCCCCGATTTGATAGGTCAAGCCCAGGAGCTATGACATGGCAGGGCTGTCTTTGGTTTCCTTGCATGCTGGCTGGGTGGCAGAGGGCTGGTTCCCAGAGACCCAGCCTTGAATCCAAGCACGGACACTCAAGGACAGCCCCTGCACTTTGCAAATGAGTGGAATGGGCCCCACAACAGGCAAAGGGGTTGGTCCAAGATGTTTCCTGCATGGCCTCTTCTAGCATGTCTGACTCCCACTGATTTGAGAGTTCACTGGCCTGCCTGAGGGAGAGGGGCCAGCAGGTGTCCTCCAGGCCATGGTTCTTGGGTCCCTCTCTGAGTGAATTCTGGCTCCCTCCATGACTGGGGGGAGCTCTGCTCAGCCCTCCCAAGGCACTGTAGTTTCTAGAGAAAGGTAGGGGAACAGGTAAGGGAGCTGGCTAATGACTCCCAGGCTACCAGCCTGCTTTAGGTCTTTCTAATCTGTCCTTTTTGGGGGCTCATTTCAGTCTACAACCCTCCTTCCTCCTTTCAAGGCCTGCACCAGCTTCTCGAGCATCATGCAGCTTGCTTCCACAACCTGTAAGAGTATGCAGTCCAGGGTGCAGCGTATCTGCAACTTTACACGCCTTTGGGGGCGCACTAGGGGCGGTGGCCTGGTTTTGGAGCTGGGGACGCTTCAGGGTCTCTTTACCATAAGCCTAACTAACTTGCACAGTAATGTACACATCACTTTCTGGCAGCACTGAACTGTGGGCAGGCAGGCAAGAGAAAGACTTCCATCCATCGTACCCCTCCTGAAAGACACCTGTTGCTCAGTGTGCCCAGAGGGCAGGGTCCTTCCTGTTTTCTCCTCACAGGCCACCACAGGTGTTCTGTTTGGACACAGGTCCTGTTTGTGGTGACTCACTGACCACCACTGGATGGAGGGCCAAGCTATGGGGAAGGGGCATGAGCACGCTCTAAAACCCTCTCCATTCCCAAATTTCTTGACTGAGCTCCTGGGGCAAAATCAGGACCCCCTCAGGGGGCACACTGGCTCTGCATGATCTGGGTGTTCCCATCCTTCTCCCAGCCCCTGCCTCTATGTGACTCCCTGTTTCTGGCCCTCACCTGCTCTGAGATGCCTTGCACAGACTGCCTCTCAACTGTGTCACTCTGGGCAAAATGCCTGCTTCTTGGCACCCCGGCCCTGTATCTGTGAGGCGAAGGCAGGGATACCAGCCTCACAAAGGGCGCTGGCTTTTAATGGAGAAAATGTACACAGAGGCCCACACGGCCTTGAGTCCCCATCTGGCACAGGCATGCTATGTGGCACCTGTCCAGGTGTGCCTGGTCCGACGAAGTTGCTCAGCCAACCCTGTTGGCCCATTACCATCACACGGGTCCCCTACTGTCCTATTCTAGGAAAAGGCAGGCTGTGCGGACTCTGCTTCTTGCTCCCCTTGGGGCCCCCAGGAGGCCTGGGCACGCTCCAGGTTCCCTTGGTTTCCATACCAGCTCCCAGCTCTGTAGTCCTCATAGAACAGTAGTTCAGTCCACCCTGTTTCCAACATCATGTGGACACACATTCCTAGGGTGATGGGGCCAGTACCTGTCTACCCTGCATGGTCACACTGGTTTTGGGCAGCTGTATGCAAATGCTGACTCATGCTGAACGCACCATCAACCAGGCCTTTGGAACACAGGAGAGGCCAACTGGGGGGCCTGCCCTCTGCTGATGGGCATATTTCATGGAGTGGGGGATATGCCAGGAGGTGGTAGCATGTGATATGTTGCATGGCTGGGGAAGGCTCTGTACTGACCCATTCTGTGTCCCTATCTGCTCCCTCTCCACCAGGTTCCCACCCCTCAGGGTCCGGTACAGGGCTCACTGCGGCCACAGCACAGGGCAAGGCCAGGAGTCCACAGGGGTCTCCAGCCTTAGACCTCACATAAAATGCTGGTGACATCAAGGTTTCAACTCTTCCTAGCACCCTGGGGTCCTGGTGACTTGGAATTCCAGCCTGCCAACACTTCCACACTCCTTCCTTGCTGAGCCCCTGCATTCCTCACTCCTTCCTTATCTCCCTGGTAGACCTTCTCCAGGGGCTCTTCTGCATGAGATGCTGTTCTAAGCATAAGGGTGATGGAGAGGTGAGCCAACGGCCCTGTTCTCAGCGAGCCAGTCCTAGGGAGGATGAAATGAATGAGGTGGTGTGGTGGCTGTAGAGTGGCCAATGAGGGTCAGAACCTTGATCTGCCAGCCACTGGCTCTTAGATATCCCAAGCTTGTTTCCCCACCTGCATTGCCCCCTCTCAGGGTGGCTGAGAACTAAAGTGTGACATTCAGGGAAAGCTCAGCCCCCATGGCTGTGGTGGCCATCATGGATATGACTGAGATAAAAAGGGAGACTTCCTGGAAGGGGCATCTCTCCTGGGCCTTGTGGGGGGGAGGGCAGGGAAAGGCACTAGAGTAAAGATCAGCAAAGGCATGGAGCTTTAGTGTGGACAAGCTGGTAGAGGGGATGGAGGGGATGCAGTGGGGAGCCAGGGCCTTAGCACTGGCTCAGCTGGGGCTCCAGAGCCTGGGGACTCTCTGTCCTGCCCTGGGACTCAGTTTCCTCATCTTTAGGATGAGGTGTCAGTCTTGTTATAACCTGGGAAGCTCAAGTCTGTGCATTATAGAAAAGCCTGGAGTGTTTGTTCCTGGGAACTATGAATTCAGCTTTTCACACTGGAAGTAGGGCTGGGAGGCTGGGCTATGCACATGAATGAGTTCCATTCACAATGGATGGAGCCAGCCCTGTGGCCACCCACCCTGTAGCTGGGCCACCGGGCCTGGCCCCGGGCAGCCAAGTGCCAGGTTCCAAGGGCACTGAGAAGAGGACCAGGGCACTGAGGCTGCCTGGCAGCACCATGGCTGGATGGGCCAAAGGGGAAGTTTCATTTGGGGTTGGACCTCGAAACTGGCACCCTTTACGAAGTAACAGCCAAGCCTCTGGCCCCTCAGGGCTCCCTCTGTGGTGGAAGCTTGGGGGCACCAAGGTCTGGGAGCTGCCCGTCAGCTGGCAGGGTGTGGTCTGACAGGTGGGGGAGTGCTGACCTACTGAATGGCATGTCCCAGTGGTCAGCCTGGCAGCCACCCTCACTGCAATGCCAACTGCCCCTCCCCCCAGGGAGGCAGGGGAGGCCCAGCATCCTATACTCTGGGCCTGGAGGAGAGCCTCCAAGACTTCCTCAGCCCATCCTGAGCCCCACTAGGGCTTTGGTGTCCCCAGACTTCACTAGAGGGAGGAGGGCAAGTGGGCCCCACCCTAAGACCTGTGCCCTGAGTCCCTGGCAGGAAGGAGCGTGGGGTGGGCGGGACCTGTGTTAGACATGTTTGCAGCTGTTGCCCGGTGTGAAGACAGACAGGGTTGTGCCTCGAGAGTAAAATCACTTCAAGGATTGTGTCAGTCACCCAGGGAAACAGCTTATTCTTTGTCTCCCAGGAAGTAGGGGGCGGGGGGCAGGTCTTTGGGGGCGAGAGAGGAGTATGTGTATATTTCTCTTCATGTAAAGCTGCAGAGAAATCTAGGATGGCCTGGGGGTGCTCAGGTGGCCTTGCTGGGTGGCTACAGGAAGCTGGTGGAGGCTGTTTGTGGGGTGCCCCAACCCAAGGCTCCTGGAGCAAGAGGCCAGGCTGGGCCCAGACTGCAGGCTGCTGGTGGCACAAAGCCCTTTGCTTCCCCAGCCAGTCCACTGAGGGTCCTCATCCTTCCAGGGTTCAAGTCTCTTTTGGACTCCAGCTTGTCCAAGGGGCGCTCAGAGGTAAAAAAAAAAAACCTGGACTGTATCTCCCCGCAGGTAGACAGGGTGGTGGTGGCAAGAAGCACCTTGAACTGTGGGGGGCGGGGAGGGGGGCGGTTCCCTAGGGGAAGCAGTGGAGGAGGGACAGGTACTCCGAGGAGCAGGAGACAGGGTGGGATTCGGGTGTGAGAAGGATGTTAGGACCAGCAGAGCCTCATCTGGGCTCAGGCCTTGTGCTGTTGTCACAAAGATGCTGTTGGTTCAAAGTTAGGATACTCTGCTCTCCTTTCAGAGCAGCTATGGCCAACAGTGAGGAACTGTGGTCAAGCAGCCTTCTTGGGCTCCAGGACACCCTTTGCCATTCACCTCTGCTGAGAAGCACCTCCCGTCAGCCTACTTCCTGTCCCCATGTGCCACCACACCCCAGGCAGAGAGCAGGCAGTGTCTGAGACTTTCTGGGGTCTCCCCGGCTGCTGGGCTGAGCTTGCCTTGCCTTGCCTGGCTGGAGACTGGAGATTTGTGGCTGCATCCTGGACCTGTGGACAGATGGCTGTGCTCCAGGGCGGGCCTGCCACTCTCCTTTGAGCTGGAGTTGGGGAGGGGGAAGCACTGTACACACCTGTCTGAATGTGAGGGGCTTGGGACACATTTGGGAGAAGGTAGAAGGGATGGGCAGACAGGCAAAAACCACATAGGGAGCAGCAGTGCTGCTCCTCGGCAGAGGCCCATTGCGGGAGCAGGTGGAGGAGGCCTGAGTCATGTTGGCTCACGCCTGCAGGGACGGGGACAGGAGGCTCGGAGCTCCCCAGGCAGCCCCAGCTCAAGGCTCTTGCCTGCTGGAATCTGTGTTTCCCCACCCTCTTCCTCTGCCCCACAGTATGTGTCCCCTCATTGGAAGTATCTCCCGGAGGGCAGGGCCTGTGTGCTCCGCTCACTCATGCCTGGACAGAAATCACCATAATCCTGTGCGGACAAGAGGGCTGATGTGGTTATGGCCCAGCCACCCACAGGGAGACAGCAAGCAAGGAGTTCTCTGAGTCGCCCTCTGGGCTCGCCAGGCTGAGGAGCACCACAGCCCCTTGGGTCCTTCCAAATGCTGAGCTGCTGAGATTCTGTCACAGCAGCTGCCGCCCAGGGGGGCTGCTCCCCTCCCGCTGTTGAGCTGAGTACTCAGATGCTCAGCAGACTCACTGCTGTTTCCATGACAACTGAGGAGAAAGTCTCCACCCTCAGAGCCTCACACCGCAACACAGACCAATGGCAGGAGGAGGCTGCTGATCAACTGGGCCAGGCGTCGCTTCACAGGGGCACACAGGCCTGGCCCTGGCTGGCTGGCCTGAGAAATGTTGGCCATAACTACCTCCTTGCTGGGGTGGAGGGGAGGGGAGGGGGTCTGGGAGTTGAGGGGACCCTCAACTGTCCCTTCCTGAGAGACAGGGTAGTGGGCAGTGGAGAAGGGAGGTCCTCCCAGTGACCTGCTCCTGGCTGAAGCACCCCTGGGTGGAGGGGGCCTCCCTATGCAAGAGGAGGTTAGATGCTGGCACTGGATAGTGCCTTGCCCTTGGCAGTGTTAGCCTGCGGCTGTGTTAGCTTCAACTTTTGCCTCTGATGGCTCTGGACCTTGCTTCCTTTGTGTGGAGGCTACCATGATGCCTGGATGTCCAGCTCTGTTCATCTCAGAAAAGAGGCTATAAGGGGATCTTCCCAATACTCCCATTTTACAGATGTAGAAACAGGCTCAGAGGGTTTGCCTGGCCTGCCTAGGCCCAGCTCCTAGGCCTACCACTCCCATCCTAAGGAGAGCCTCAGACAACCACAGCTACCCCTCCCACTGCTATTGGCCCCATGAAAAGGGGATATGTCTGGGGACAGAGCTGGATGACCGGGGTCACTTCCAGACCGATCTGGTTAGCATTTCCCACTTCTCCCTCCCGCAGACCTAAACGCTGCCTTGCCAGACTAGAGAACTGGATTAATGAGGCTAATGAATCAATGAGCCCCTAACTGTCCCTGGAGCCAATCTGCAGGGACAGCACAAAAAGGAGAGACACCAAGGCAATGTGGGGGAGCCAGGAAGCACTGTCGCTCACCGTTCGCTCCTCCCGGGCATTCAGGGCCTCTGGGGCGAGCAGCATTCTCCCTCAGGACAGCCCCGACTTTCCACTGCTGCCCAGGCCCAGGTCAGCCGCCCATCCTCCAAACTTAGGTCCTCAAGGCCGTGGAGCTATGCTGGTCTTGTAGCTGTGGTTAAGCCCTCAGGATGGCCAGGCTGAGAAAGACGGACACAGTCCTGTCCACGCACAGGGTCAGCAGCTCCTGCCACTCTCTCCCCTCCATCTGTCACAGCTGCAGGGGCTTCCTCTCCTCTGCACCATCCACACTCCCAGTCCATGCTTTCCCATCACACTCTGTTCTCGTGGCCCCAGGCCCAACCCCAGGCCTCCCCAGTGTAGGCCCTGGCTACCCTCGCTCTCTGACCCCTGGTCAGGTGTCCACTCAGATCAGCATCTGACCCCCCTTTTCTCCCAGGCTTATTTCAGCTCTAGGGCTCCCCGGGTGGCATGTGTGGGACAATCTGGAAGGATCAGTGGCTGATCCCTTACTGAGGCAGGAAGCAATCCTATAGGGTGGGGGCCTGGGTGAGGGGCTCTCAGACTCCGTCCTGCTCCAACAGGGCTGCCCACCCACTGTGTGACCAGGCCCATGGAGGACTGCCTTGGTTCTCCTTGAACTTTGCTCGACAGCCCGGGGTCTGGCTAGCCAGGAGACAACAGTTATTTTCGGCTCTCATGCAGTGAGTCACAACAGAAATGTGATCAATAGGCAACAGCATGAGGAAGCTGGACACCCAGCACCCTCCACTGAGCACCACTGGCCACAGCACCAAGATGCAGGCCCACCTCCCCCCGCGGCTTTGGCTGCCCTTCCAGTCCCTTTTCTTTGGACCCCAGTTGGTCACTTGGCTCTACCTTAAGCTCCCACTGAGTGTAGTGCGCACTCCAGCTTCGAGAGAGAGAGAAGAGCAAGGAGCAGTCCTGGCTTATGAGAACGGAGCCCCCCTAGGGGAAGGACACATATGCCACTAGCTGTCCAGCACCACACTGTGCAAGCTGGAGGGCAGGCGGCACAGGGCAGGGGGCATGTCTGGGCTGGGCACTGATGAATGAGCTGACTTCTGCCACCAGAAGTCACCCTAGCTGAGGCTGGGGGGCGGGTGGCTGTGGCATGCAGAGGACCCCGTGTCAGGTTGTGGGCTCTGCCTGCACTCCGTCCCATTGATGGTACCTCCAGACACAACTGGAACCATCTACACCTCTCCCTGAAGTGCTCCCCCTTCATCTCTTGCTAGACTGTCTCTGGACTTTCTGTTCTGTGGCTCTCCCCATGACCCTACCACAGCCAAGCCTACCCCTTCCAGTCGCTTCTATCGTAGACCGTGATAAGGTGCTCTCCCCCAGCTCCCTGACTCATCCTTCCCCTCCCTGCCTGATGGCCTCTGCCATGGCTGTGCTGTTCCTTCCCTGGGGTTCCCACAGAGAGGGTCACTCTCCAATATCCTCCCTGACACCCCCCCCCCACCTGAAGCACCGCTAGTCACGACCTTAACTGTTAATTTGCGACACAGCTTCAAGCGCCATTGGACCTTGTTGTCGTTACTGCTCATCATCTGCCGTGAGCACAGTGCTCTGTCTGTCAGCAGCGCTGGTCTCTCCAGCACCTGGCCAGGGTGGTCTGCCCAACGCGGGGTGACGGCAGCAGGGCCAGATGGTGCACGCTATTGGCGATCAATCGGTGTGACAGCCGTGAATGCAGGGCTCAGGTGGGATGGGAGGAGCTACTGGCGCCAAGGGCCCTGCCTTGCCCTCCGCACAGGTGCACGGCCCTGGGCCTGGCCCACAGATGGCCTCAACCTGTTCCCAGCCTCCTCCCCAGCCCAGGATGCTGATGGCAGGGGCCATCAAGGATAGCAGGGCCAGGCTTCCCTCCCCGAGACAGGCCTTGCGCGGCCCTGGTCTTTCACTGACAGTTGGCCTGTGTTCTTTCTCACTTGAGCTCCGTTGTTCAGTGGATCAATCCAGCAAAACGGGCTGAAAAGGCATTTGATAAGCAGGAACTCTTCTGGCTCTCAAACGATCAGCAACTACCTAATCCTGTGTTTTGGTGGATGTAGTCTCAGGTTTTATTTTCCCATTTCCGCCCCCATGGCCAGCCCCCAGGCGTTTTGCGCAGAGACCCCAGGCCCCAACTCTGCAGGCCAGGGGGCCTGCCTGGCTCCTGCTCCTACCTCCTCTCCCCCCGCCAGCCTGTGCTGCCACCTGAGGGCAAAGAGCCCTGAGGCTGCAGGACTCCCTGGCTAGAGTGGAGATTAGCATGTGGCACACAAAGATTAGCAACTCAGGGTGGCACACCTCCTGCCCTTGGACAGTCCCAGGTTTTCATGGGGCCCTTGACCTTCCCACCACCTTCTCTCCTTCTTTCCCAGGTCCCTCCTGCCCCAGGCTCCTGCTTGCTACATGCCTACACAGGAAGGGAAGGGGACGGGAGGGTCAGGCGTGGCCCATTTTACAGTGCTCAGCCCTGTAGGCCTCAGGCCAGCAACAGATGGGGCATCTCTGCAGTGGGGGTATGCTCCAACCAGTGCAGAAGTCAGAGTCACTGCCTGCCTGTCCCCTTGCCCCCCAACCCAGTGATAGTTGCAACGTTCGTAGTAACAGCACCGACTAGGCCTGTCATTTCAACAGCAAAGGCTGTTTAAACAAGATAACAGGCTGTTGGTAAAGCTGAAACTCAGGTTCTAATAGCCTAAACCCCTCTGAACCTGCCAGAGACAGGGGAGAGCTACTTCCTGCCTCGGCCAGTTTAGCTTTGGACCACCTGCCTCTGATGCCTCCCACCAGCTTGGCACCCACCTTCCGTGGGCCATTCTGTTTGCTGGTCCCTGCCTTCCCCATGTGTACATGGAGGGTGACTAGGGGGACCCAAAATAATAGCAAGGGTGGCAGCATCTCAGACCCCCTCTACCCCCCATGGCAGGGTAGAGCCAAGGGTCCTCCTTAGAAGGTGACAGAGGGACAAGCTAGGCCACCTGGGGAACTTGTTCTTAGAACCTGAGTTCTCTCATCTGTGTAGTGGGCACCACACCCTGTGATGATGGGGGGCTTAGAGGTTTACATGCAGGGCCCCATGAAGGCATCTGGGGGTCTAGTCTCTGTCCTCTGCCCTCTCTCGTCTTCCCAACCTGGATGTCAGCCCCTGGAGAGGAAGGGCTGAGGCCTGGGTATCACTGACTCTCCCACAGTACCTAGCACAGGGCTGAGAGCCAGGGTGCCTCAATACAAATGTGGTCACTCCAGCTCACCTTCCACTTGTGGCCAGCCACAGCCCACACAGCCATCCAAGTTCTGAGCTGATGCTGTGCCCCCGCCCTGTGGACTCCTTGGACTCCTCAGGAGCTCTGCAAGGGATAAGGGGCCTGGACCTGGGCAGCCCAGGCCACACAACACCCCTGGGGCCCCAGCTGACAAGCTGTCCCCCCAGGAGTCTGAGTTGGCCAACCAGGACACCGGCACCCCAAATACACACCTTGCTTGGTTTTGCTTTCTGGTTTCATCGCACCTCATAATCAATGATGTATAAGATCTTAGAGATGGAAAGGACTATCCTACTCCCACAAGCATCCGCATGGCCCTGGGGAGGCAGAGCCCTGGGGTTAGTGCCACATGGGTGGGGAGCATTCTGTCACTTGAGAAGATAGCTTAGGTATCTGGGGCAGCAAATTCTCAGGACAACATGGAAGCATCTGCTCTGAAAGGCCCTGGAGCTCCCATGTTCTGCTCCCCCCAATTCATGTCCAGGCCCAGAGAGGGCAGGTGCCCCTGGGCCACCCAGCAGGCCACTGGCAGTGTTGGATGGAGTCTAGGCTGTGGCCCCGCCTGCCCTCACCTTAACCCCCACCCACAATCCACCGCCTCAGGGAGGAATGCTTCTCTCAGAGCCCCAACCCGTTCCTGCTTCGGCTGAAATGAGAACTGTTTCCTATTTGTTTTTATGTTAAAACTTGCCAGCTTGATCCAAGTCCCCCTGCTGTCAGTCACTGACGGGAAATTAGCAAACAGCAGGACACAGGTGTGTGCAGACTGGAAGCTGGCAACACAGATTACAGGCCTGGCCCGGGGCTTGCAGACCATCATTGTCACCAAGGGAAGAAATGGTGGTGCAAAAAACTCTCCATATTTTCAGGTCCGGGGACCCCCCCCCCCCAGAACCCACTAGCCTGACCCTGTTCAGCAAGGAGCATGCTTCTGTACTCCTGGGCATAGCCCTGGGCAACACCTCCAGGAGCAAAGGCTGCTGAAAGCAGTGGCAGCCAGTTCTTGCAGTGACATGGGAAGCTGGGACAGGGAGGGCAGAGCTATCTTAATGATGAACCTTTGTCTATGGGCCATTAGTGCCCTGACCCTGGCTTTTCCATCTGCAGGGGGCAAAGGAGGCTAGTCCAATCTTCTGAGGTGTCATCTCCAGTGAGAATCTGATCAGTGGCAGAACCTCTCCCAAGGAAGGACTGCCATGTGCATATTGGTGCAGCCACACAATCGGGACATGATTTAGGGAATTCTGCAGGCCGTGGGACCCTCCACGGATCCCAGGCACTGCCACGACAGGGACCTCCAGCCTGGGAGTGGCTGTTGCTGGCTCAGTGCCCATCACTGCATTTGCCCAAGGTGGTGGCTGCTGGCTTTATCCTGCCCAGGATGCTGGTACTGTCATCAACACACCCCATACCTTGCTAGGTTCTCAGCAGCAGACAGTGCTTTCCTGGTGCTCGCTCTGGCCAGCTCTGTCCCAGCCTCTCAGCCTGTTCAAAGGCAAGGCTGGGAGGTGAGACAAAGTGGGAAGGGCCCCATTTCTGGCCTCAAGCCCTTGTCCTCATTTGGGAGAAAGCCTTGGGCTTCAGGATGTGTGGCTCAGGAGTCACTGCTTCCTGCGTGGGCCCCCAAATGCCTTGACCACCTCTTCCTGTCCCCACCTGCTTCACTAGGGCTGTGCCAGCGCATCATCCCAGATAGGCAGTGTTGGGCGAGAGCATGGGATGGCTCAGGGTGATGCCCAGGTTGGGCCACAGGTGGGCAGGACAGTCTGGGTTGTGGGACTACAGAGCCCCAGCAGCTATGCCTGCAGACAGAATGCTAGGTGGGAGCAGGAACAAGATTTGGGGGGAGGGTGTGCCAGAGGCCAGCTGATCAGTCATGGCCTCACTGCCTACAGGCTGGACTCACACAGTGGGACAGCCCCGGGGATCACCAGGCCTCCAACCTCCACAGGTTCCTTGTTGGCCAGAAGAGACCTCCTGCCCTCCCCACACCACTGTAGCTGGGGGACTGGAATGCCTTCTGGGAGGAACATGTCCTGGCCCAGGCCTGGCAGTGCAACAGTGCCTTTGCTCTGAGAGCCCCATGCCAGGTCCTCTGGTCAGCTGGGCTACAAAAAGCCAGAGTGTCTGAATGTCAGAGCAGACCGTGAGAGCCCTGTCCAGCACTGCCTGTACTCCATGACGTCACAACATAGCCTGGGGAGCACTTACAGCCTGGCCCTGCGAGGCATGTGTGGGACTGGGGCGGGGGTGGGGGGCAGTGGGCAGTATGGCTAGCAATAGGCTCCCTGGGGAACAGACCACCCTGGGGAATCAGTCTCAGCTCAGGCCAGCCATGGCCCCAGCCTGCTCTGTGGTAGGCTGACCTTGGCCTTGGGGGACCTTAGTTGGATGCAGGCTCAGCCCACATGCCAGTCCAGGGGGAGCTCATGGCTATCTCCTGTGAGAGGAAAATGAAATGGCAGAAGGGTACCACATTCCTCTTAGGCTTGTGCTGACTCCCGTACCACCTTTCCCTGTCACCCACACCAGGCAGGGTCACAGGGGAGGCCATGAGGGCTGGTAGAGTTTCCCTGTCCTGCTGATCCGCCCTGGGTCTAAACTCCCAACACCTGGGGCGCCTGGGTGGCTCAGTGGGTTAAGCCTCTGCCTTCGGCCCAGGTCATGATCTCAGGGTCCTAGGATCGAGCCCCGCATCGGGTTCTCTGCTCAGCAGGGAGCCTGCTTCCCCCTCTCTCTCTGCCTGCCTCTCAGTTTACTTATGATCTCTCTCTCTCTCAAATAAATAAATAAAATTAAAAAAAAAAGAGGTGTTTCACCTTATTAAACTCCCAACACCTGTATTCTCTTCCATCAGAGCACTAGCCCCACAATTCTAGGCCCCGTGGGCACCAAGCACAGGCACAGGTAAAGGCAGAGATCATCAAAACCATGTCTT
The DNA here is from genome assembly GCF_922984935.1 of Meles meles. Lineage (NCBI taxonomy): Eukaryota > Metazoa > Chordata > Mammalia > Carnivora > Mustelidae > Meles > Meles meles. Next base: position 29,541,972 of record NC_060077.1, on the reverse strand, counting down.
GGGGCGCCTGGGTGGCTCAGTGGGTTAAGCTGCTGCCTTCGGCTCAGGTCATGATCTCAGGGTCCTGGGATCGAGTCCCACATCGGGCTCTCTGCTCAGCAGGGAGCCTGCTTCTCCCTCTCTCTCTCTCTCTCTCTGCCTGCCTCTCTGCCTACTTGTGATCTCTCTCTGCCAAATAAATGAATAAAATCTTTAAAAAACAAACAAACAAAAAAAAAACAAACCATGTCTTGTCCTTGAGCTGAGGGACTGCCCCACTTTACAGATGAGGAAGCCGAGACTGGATCTGATCATCCAAGCGGAGGCTGCACAGGACCGGGGGTCCCATGTGGCCAGGTACTGCTCCTTCTTGTCGCCTGGGGTCCTGTCCTTGGGCAGTCAAGGCTGAAAGAGGAGCCACAGGGGGTATGCCTGGGAGCCTGATGGTTACTGAATAAAGAGCCTTGGAGTAGAAGTCTCCCCTTAGTGCCTTTCCTGCTGGCCCAGGGGTGGGAAGCCATCCAAGACTAAAGGTTGCCTTGGTCAGCCCAGGGCCTTTGGCTGACTGTGATTTTATTAAAGAAATTAGAGAAAGCGCATGAGCCAGGGAGGTGCCAGCTGTGGGTGAGGAAGGCAGGATTAGGGGGAGCTGTAGACTGGGCTCCCAGGCTAGCAAGAGCTTGTTTTCAGGGCCTGAGGACACGTGTCCATTCGGGAGCCATGCACAGGGAGTAGGGGTGCGTTTCGCTCTGCTCTGTCCTCAGTTTCCCCCTCAGATGCCCATAGCCCGCCCCTCCCCCCAGTTGATGGTTACTCTAATCTTCCCGGAAACTCTAGACCGTCAGAGCCGATGGGGCCTCGGGCACCCTATAGATGGGTATGGAGGAGTCCCACCTGGCACTGGTTAGCACAGACCCATTTCTGATGTTATTCAGGCCTTGGGAGACTTGCCTGGATGGCAGACCTCCAACGTCCCCATCTATGCCAGTTAATGAGGGTCCCCAAGTCAGCTTGGCCCCCCACTGCTCTTAGTCTCCTCCCTGCACTCTGTTCTTGGTAAGCGGACAAGCTGTTTTTCAGTTCTTGGATTATAGAAATCCCTTAAAACAATAATAAGCTGTATCTTAAAACCCAGGCCTGTTTTCATGCGTGCGTAAAGAACTAAAGTGCAGGGGAAATTAACTACCCCACTGGCTGGGTGGCCGGGTGGGATGCAGGCTGGCAAGTTCCACCGTGCAGTTCCCAGTGAGCACAGAATGGAGATGTTCTGTGTCAGTGGAAGGGGCACCCTCTAGAGCAGATCAGGTGGCAGAGGGGGAGGTGCACAGATGGCAGGAGACGCAGCTGCCCCAGCGAACCCCAGTTCTGCTGTCCCCAGGTATGCGGGCACCAGTGTCCACCATAGACTGCTGAGGATAGGATGCAGCTCCTGGAATCTTGCCCCTTCGACAGGGCAGCTGGGGCCCTAGCTCTCCACACCCTGCTCTCCACACCCTGCCCCCTGAGAGCCTCTTGGTCCTGCCTTTGCTGGCTGCTCCAGCGCCCAGAGCAGGCTGGATTCTGCAAGGTCCACACTGAGCACAGATCATTACTCCCACCTACATCCTAATCCACTCAGGCCCCGGATGCCTGGGCGCCCCCCTTCTCTCCTGTAAGTTGGTCTCTGGGGCAGAGCAGGCCCTCCCAGACAGCTGCTTCACAGGGGTGCCTTGAAGCCAGCCACAGCGAGCACGGGGCCAGTGGGTGCTGGCAGAGCCACCCCAGCCCTTTGGGGCTGCGTGAGGCCGATCTCATCTGACCGCATGGGAGGAGGGGACATAATCATTTCTGTGCCTAGATGGTGAGCTCGCTGCACACAGGAGGTGTGTGAGAAATGCTTCCTGAATGAGTACCTTAAGGGCCTGTCCTCTCAGGTGGAGAAGAACACAGGACAGGCCCGAGCTTGAGCAGATGGTCTCATGTTAGTCTGCTAACGTGCTGACAGAGAGAAAGCAAAACTACCCAGCTCTGAGTCTGCTTCCCTGTGTAGAAAGGCTTCTCGTAAATCTGCTTGGGGGAGTGGGGGCGTGGGGCAGGACGAGCGTGGAACCACTCTGGCCAATCACTGTTCTCTAATGGGATGAATGTGAACAGAAAATCACACCTGCGGTCACAGAGCCAGAGCAGGGAACTGCTGAGTCTGAGAAAGAGGGACACTGCCCAGCTCTCCAGAAAGATGCAGACAGCGAATGCTATAATTCATCTCTCAGTGAGCTTGCCCCGGCATAGGCCCTTCTGGCTAGGATTTGGGGTCACTGGCTGTAGTAGGGTACCAAATGTTTAAAAGCCAGCCAGGAGGGGCCTGATTTGTAGCCTTTACCAATTTCTGTCATGTGAATACTCTCTCCTGGATGAGTTTAAGCCACCAACATGACGGCAAACAGCTCACAGAGTTCCTAAAACTCGAAAACCTGGCACTTGGGAGCTGGTACCGGCCAGCTCCAGCCCTCCAGCTGGCTGGCGGCTGGCCTGCAGACAGGGAGGCTCTGCCGCAGCTCACCTGGCTTTCAGCAACCCCGTAGGCAGCTGGGGGGCCGGCTCTGCCAGCATAGTGCAGAGAGCACCTGCCTGCTCCCCTCCCCCCAGGCTTGTCAGCACTAGGGCAAGAGGCCGACCCCAGCTTGTCTCTGAGGGAGGCCCGCAGTGGTTGACTTCCTGTTTGGGGAGGACCACCAGGCTCAGAGATCCGAGAAACACTGTGGACATCCCCATGCAGATTCTGCCAAAGCGCGTGGCAAAGTCTGTTGTGGGGGAAGAGGCGAGTGACGGGGATGATGTCCCAGCTGTGCTTAGTGACAGCCTGTGCTGGGGGGCGGGGGGGGGGGACTCTAGTGACACAGCAGGAGGTGACTACCATGGAAGGGTGGCTGAGATGCTCCAGGCAGTGCTGGGTCCACAAGGATGAGGAGGTAGGGCTAAACGGAAAGGCAGTATTAGGATCCTGAAGTTCCCCTATGCAGTGTGGAGTGGGAGTGGAGGGGCTGGTCACAATGAGCAGCAGGTGGGCCTGAGCCCAGGGCATGGCCTCATCCTTCTGTTTGGCAGATATCTGATGGAGGACTTACTCAGGGCAAGGAGTTAAGCATAGAGGTAGACAGGAAATGGGAGCCCCTGGAAGCTTCCAGTGCAACGGGGAAGGTAGAGTAGAGGAAACTGCTATTGACAATGGCCTCAGTGGCCTCACGTCTCCCTGGGAAGAGAGGGAAGGAGATCTCAGCCAGAGGAACTGAACTGTTGGTTGGCAAGTGCTAGGGGTCACATCTAGGCATCAGGCTGTGCTGTGGGGGAGTGACGGCTGATGGCTACTGCCTTCTCTGCCCTCTCTCCAGTCTGCCCTTGCTTATTGCAGGCTGGAGCCGACACCCTATGGGAACTCACACCAAGCCCAGGGCCCTGGGGGAGTGAGTACCCATTGCCACTGGCCACTCAATGAGTCGGGGCAATGGGCTCACAGCCAGGGTCTGCTGAAGTGAGAACCAGGTGGCCTTCGCCCTGTTAGTGCTAGGAGAAGGGCTGGGCCACGGAACAAAGGACCTTGGACAGGCACAGGGCCTGAGGAGCCCACATGGAGTTGGAGGGTGGGGACTGTTCACAAGTACCGACAACAACCCATTTGTGAGTACATGTGTGCTCGTCCCCCTTGCAGCCAACCACAGAGAGAAAGAATTGGTCTACGCTGTAAAGGGGATGCCGCTGAGCCCTGTGCCCGCCTGTACCTGCACCGTCATGGCCTGACCCTCTTAATGCCTTTGCCTCAGCAGAGACGCTCAGATCTGTGCCTGGGACTGTCCATTCCAAGGAACCCTGGCTCCTCTGCCAGCCAGGGCCTGCTTCCTGGCTCTGGTCCAGGAGGTCCCTGATATCCCAGGATCATCTGCGATTTGCAGAGGTTGCAACAAACTGGATGTGGCCCTGGCACACCATGAGATCAGAAGGAGAGACTCAGGGAGACCTGTGCTGTGGTGGGGGGTATGTGGGGGGAAAGCTGGCAGCCTCTATGTGGGTCGATGGCATGCCTTCCCGGCACAGACCCAAGTCCCCATGGCACAATTCCTGGATCTATGTCCTCGACTGGGTCAGGAGCAGGAGGCAGAGTGGGGGTGTACTCTGCTTGGACTGCCTCTAGTCCTGCCACTGACAGGGTGTGTGGGGGGGGGGCAGTGCCAACCCTGACTCAAGTCTCCGGAGCCCAAGGAGGGGAAGGCAGTTCACCCCATAAGGCTCTCCCTGGAGCACCCCTGTACCTATAGGATGTAGGAGAATCCCTGAGGGAGCAGTGCCAGCTCCCATCCCCTGAGAGCCAGATTCAGGCCTGGGACACACAATACATGATCTCTAGGCCCCATTTCCCCCATTTGTAAAGCTGGCTGGTTAGGACACTAAAGGACAAAACTAAGCTGGGGTATCACCCACATCTGGTTGTTGCCCATTCTGATCACCTCCTTTGGCCCAGATCTGTGATCACCAGCTCTGCTAACCATAGATAAAAGCCTGTCTTACTGCAACCCACTGTGTCACCTTCAACATGTCATTTCATGACACACAGCACCACCAAGCTCCCTTTAGGGCTGAATGACAAAGCAGTGCTAGGGCGTGGGGACAGTTTGTAGGACAGCCTTGAGCAGCCCTCTCCTCTGAGGCACACTGCACATTACCCCCACTTAGGGTCCGGCCCTTTCAGGGGCTTCCCAGAAGGGCTGATTGCCCCAGCAGGTGCACACCCAGAAGATGGCCCTGACCTCTGGTTCTTCCCCTGCCTGCATGCTTCCTGCCCAGTCCAGTCTGCTAAGCACCACTGTGTGCTAGCCCTGTGCCCACAGCACATGCCATAGAGACTAGGAGGATGATGGGGCTTTGGGCCTGGCCTCATGGGGTGGTGGGGCTGGGACCTGTACTGAGGTCAGCTCCCCTGGGAGCTGAGAGTCCCAGGATGAGGAAGGGCCACTGCCCAGGGCTGGGCAGAGGTTACAATCACAGTCTGGAGTCTGGTTATGTAGCACCTGCCAGCTGTGGAACTTGACGCCCTAAGGGGCGTGTCCTTGTGTCCTACGCATAATCCCAGGGACCCTCCTCAACACATGTCCGTCAGGTATCTGTTAGATAAGCAGTGGGGACACCATGCCTCCCCAGAGCCTTGCTGTGGCCACAGTTGGTCCTGCATGAAAGCAAAGGAGGGGACACCCTTGGGAACTGCCAAGTTCTGAAGGAGGGGGCAGGTGTCCCAGGGCAGCATAAGGTTTGTAGAAATGACACCACAATCATGCAGCGTGTTTGCCCCCACCCCCACCCCCAACCAAAAACCTAGCTCCTTGTGCCGTCGGGAAAGTTGAGTTCACCTCAGTGTCTGGCTTCTAGTCCAGGCCTTGCATCTGCAGAGCGGGTACATAGCAGGTGCACAACAGGTCCCTTACAGGGCCGGGAACACCAACAGCTCCACCAGAAAATGGGTAACTAGTGAGCTCCCTATGGGTTTTCACGTGAGAACACTTTGATACTTTATACTTGGACCTTTTCATCTGTCTTTTCCAAAGAATCTTCTACCTTTAAGCAGCTGCAGAGTCCACTAGCAGATCTACAGGGGTAGAGGTTGGGGGGCAGGTGCCCACCCTCCTGTGCCTTCCAGGGATTCGCAGCAGGGTGCTGGGGCCCCACCTGGTGGGGTACTAAAGGGGCGGGGACAGGGCCTGGGGCACACAGCCTCTTGGGGCTGTCACAGTGGGATGGGTGGCTAGCCAGCATGCCTCTGTGCCTGAGTGGGGCAATGGTCGAGTCTCTGAGTTTAAAACCCTATCTTTCTTTACTCCTGGAAGAGGACATGGGACAGGCCCAGAAGGCAGGCAGAGCTGCCAGGAAATGGCATTGCCACAAAAGGCGGGCCAGAGGCAGGGAGCCCTGGCTTGGCCCCAGGCAGCAGGTGTGGCTAAGGGAGGGACCATGACTGTCCTAAGCCTGGGCACCCCTACCTGTCCCCTGACCCGTGACCAGGACAACAGGCACAGATGCCGCCGCCCCATAGGATCAGTCAGGTGACACACCCATGGGCTGTGCTCTAGCCTCCTGTGCTCTCTGAGGGGGCCCCATGGGGGATAGTAGAGGCCCACCACAGACTCTGGAGCCCCCAGGTGCTTGCCAGGGCTGTATGCAGCGATGGGGCCCCAGGCAGGCCCAGGACCCACTAAATCCTTCCAGGATCAGGGTGGGGAATCATTATGAAGGCTGGGCATGGCTCCTTGCATCTGCTCGTTGCCGTGGTCCATGGACAGCCCAGAATCTGCCTCCCCTGCCCAAGTGCTGTCCTGTGCTTGCTGCAGCCCTCCACAGCCCTCCACGCCCAGGAGCCTAGAGATCCTGACGTTACCCCTGGCAACGTGCTGACGCAGATCCCAGCGGGCGGGGGGTGGGGGAAGGTGGTGGTGGTGGCTGTGGCTCGTTTGCCAGGCATGGGGGCGGGGGGCTCTGCCAGCCCGCTGTCAGAGAGAAGACGAGGACTCAAGAGCCGAGGGGGAGAGAAGAGCTCTGAGGAGCCACGTCCAGAGCATAGCACCAGGCCCCCAGGTTCCCTTAGCTTCTGCAAAAAACAGCATGGCTGGTTCTTGGCTACCTTGCCTTTGCTGGGGTCCAGGGACACTTGCGGGCCCTTGCAAAGAAGGCATGGGGGGCAGCCCTGTCCTGTTCCTGATGGCTGCATTCGCCTAGGCTGGCAGGAGGAGGGCAGGGACACAGAGAGGCGGGTTGGTGGTGGTGATAGGAGCTGCCTGCAGGCGCCGGCAGAGGCAGGCTCTGCTCTCCGCCTGGCCCAGCTCTCCCCTGGGCGGCCAGCCCACCGTGGCGGCCAGCCGGCTGGAGGAACCACAGGGGCTATTGTCTTTCCTCGGCAGCCTGTTTGTTTTCCATCCTGAGATACTGCTGGTAGAGCATGAAAGGTCACAACTATTTGGAATCCAGTGAATTTCCAGCCTCGCTTGAGTTTCTCATGAAGAATTTCCTTTTCTGGGGAACAAGCACCTCCCCAGGCCTGCGGAGACCAGGGTGGTAGCAGCGGTGGGGTACAGGCTTGGCTGCTAGCCCCTCCCTTTAGAAAATTCCCTGAGCAGCTCCAGAGCCTGGCTGCCTACAGGGTGCAAATACAGGTCTTCCAGAAACCACACCCCCAGCCAGGCCAGCAGTTGCCATCCCTGCCCAGGGCTGCTAGCCATGTGCCCCTCAGGGACAGGGCCGGGAGAAGGCTAGAGATGTGAGGGCCTGCGTGCGGCTGCCTGTCCAGCCATCTGTCTACCCAGCCCAGCTGTGTGGCCATTCCCCAGCACATGAGTGGGGACCCATACGTAATGACAGGCTGCAATGGAGGGGTGTGCTGGTGCTGGGTCAGGGAAGGCCTTTCAAAGAGGTGACTCCTGAGATGAGACCTGAAGGACTGAGACAGACAGAGGCAGGGTGGTCACACCCTTAAGGCTGGAGACAGTAGAGCATGTGAGTGAGCAAGCCCACGAAGGCCAGAGCAGAGAGGAGAGAGACAGTGAGGAGGTAGGGGATAGGCCAGGCGGAGCCGGTCAGGCCTCAGGCAGGAGAAGGCATGGCTTTGGGTCCATCTTGGAGGACACTTGGGCCACTTCCTAGTTGAGAGGCTCAGAGAGCAGAGATGATAGCCAAATCCCTCCATGAGACATGGGACCAGATTAGAGCCCAGGCATCCCGCCTCCCACGTCCTGCCACACCTGTGGGCACAGGCTTGGCCAACAAAGCCTGCCAACAGACAGTGTGGGAGCCTGGCCCAGTGCTGAAGGAACCTGCCATGCTTGTGCTGAAGATGACAGATGAAGCAGCCCTGAGATCTAGGCCCCGGGAAGGCACCAGAGCACAGGCTGTCACCAGCCTTAGGACACAGCAGAAACAGGCAGAAGCCCAGAGAGCTGACCACGGGAGCACCGTGTAGCTGTCAGACCTGCCTTGGCACTGTTCTGGGGCCTCACCTGGGCATCTGACCCTGGTCTTGCATCCTGGCCTGGTCAGCCCCAAGCCGTCTGTCCAGAGCAATGCCTCATTGAAGAGCCCTACTTCGCCCGTCGTCTGGGATGCTTCCTATGCCCAGAACCACACATGGCACTGAAGTGAGTATAGGCAGAAGAATAAGAGGAGCCAGAACCCCTAGAAACTGCACAGTGCTAGGGGCAAGGCCGCCCTGCCCACAGGGAGCTGCAGGCTTGCCCTGCCCCATGGATGCAGTGTCCTCAGCCCAGACCCCTTACCCTGTCACTGCCTGGCACAGCTCTGGAGAGACCCCTGGATGCACACAGGGCAGATGAGGGGAGCCCTGCTTCCTATCTCCATGACTACCTGAAGCTGTTTATTTCCCTTCTTCCAAGAGGCTGGACTTCCTTGGAAACCTGATGAAAGCCAAAGACCCTCTCTCCGTCTAGAAAAGCGCTCAGACACCCAGCACGGTGGCCACAGCCTGCAGCCACCCACAGGCTTTCTTGGGGCTGCAGGCTTAAGTAAGACTCCTGGCTGAACCCAAAGAATAAAGCCATCACCTGCCTTAGAAAAGACTGCATGAAGGACCAAGCCCCTTCCTTGCCATCGCCCTGGTCCCTTGAACCCTGGAGGCTGACCCTACCCCCCATTTCCCAGCATGATGGGTCCCCCAGCATGATCATCATCACCCCAATCCCTGCTAGCCCACCGCCTCCCCAAGCTGCTGGCACCCACAGTCCTACACCACTTACAGCTACTTGCAGACTCCTGTTTGCCCCCATGCCCCTCACTCCCAGGATCAAAGGCCTCTTAAGGGCAGATTCCAGGTCTCTGGTCAGTGTTCCTGCCTGGCACAAAACTTCCTCCACAGGGCAGCCTGGGTGGGGCAGCTCAGGCCTCCCCCATGCTATCCAGCTGCTCAGCCCCTACCACCACTCCTGGGCACCCAAGGACACTATGGTGCCTTGTGACCTGGGCCTTCTGGTTGAGGGCTGAGCCTGCATCGTGTGGCCATCCCCTCCTTGCCAGTGGTCTAGCTTCCTTCCCTGCCCAGCAGGTCCCCCTTGGCCCCTCCTTATACTGCCCCCACTCTCTGGGGCCTCCATCCACCACCTGCCTTTGACCTCCTTCTCCACACAGTAGTCCTTAGCCAGGGCTGAGGGCCTGACAGACTCCCCACACCCACCCAATCCCTGGGGATTAAACCTCAGAAATAGTTCTGAACCCTGTCACCACCAGACTCTCAGGATCCAGTTGGGGTTGTGGGGCTGTGACTGCAGTTCCCAGAACCCAGCAAAGTGCCTGGGATTGGTAGAAGTTCTGTGCATTTAGTGAACTGCTACACGGACCAACACCTGAATGCCTGGCCTGGGCCCTGTTCCCACTCCTGTCTGGCAGAGCTGTCAACCTCCCTCCCAGCCTCTGGGGTTACTCCCCCAATGCACCTGACTGCCCCCAAACCTCATGGGAAACAAAGCTCCTCACAGGGCCCAGCTTCCCCTTTCTCCTCCTCAGTGAGCCTTCCTTGACTGCCAGGTGTCCAAGGGCCCCTCCTTTGGGCTCTAAGCAACTTGCACTTGCAGCTGGGGAGCAGGCCCCACTAAGCAGAGGGTGGCCCTCCATGCCCTGAGTATTTCAGGCATGGGGTGTGGGCTTCTTGTGGCACTGACGTTGGGCCACCTGGGTACATTGGGGTCTCTGAGTCCCTCGTCAGTAGCTGGGTGAGGGCACCCCTACCTGGTGGAGCCTGAGGGTATGGTGATTACTCAGAGGGCATTCAGAGCGCTGAGGGCCTGCCGGGGCCCCAAGGTCAGAGTGGGACCTGTCCATGCTAGGGTGGCCACTGAGAGAGCTGACAGCAGGCACTACCCCAAGGTCCTTAAGTGCCCATAATGGCCACCACGCCCCACACCATGCTCCCCTGACAGTTCCTCACCACATGGTTCCTCCTCTGACTGCAGCCTCTCTGGCCGTGCTGGCCCATACCCTCAAGCCCACCCACTTCCAAGGAGCCAGCAGTGGCAGCAACAAGTAGAGGAAAAGCCCGGCACACTCACCGTCTGGTTGTCCTCGTAGAGCTTCAGGTCATAGCCACTAAGCTCCACACAGAAGATGATGGCTGTGACGCCCTCGAAACAGTGGATCCATTTTTTGCGCTCCGACCTCTGCCCGCCCACATCTACCATCTTGAAGGTGAGCTCCTTGAAGGTGAACTTGTTCTCCACAATGCCCGTGGTCATGTCCCGGGAGCGCAGAATGTCCTCAACGGTGGGGATGTAGTCGGGCGCGGCGATGCGCTCCAGGTCGTTCAGGTAGTAGGCGGCGTTGTCTTCCAGGTGGTACTCGCTGGAACGGCCAAAGCAGGCCTGCGCCCCGGGGTCGGCCCACAGCCGCCGCATGACGCCCAGCAGCTCGGGGGTGATCTCACCCTTGCTTTCAGCAGGGCCCGTGAGTGCGAAGAGCTGGACGGCGTCGTAGGCACGGTCCGGGTTGTGGAAGTCGATCTTGAGGGCGGCCAGGGCACGGATGATGCGCGTCAGCGAGTCGATGGCGTTGTAGATGATGAGGGGCTTGTACTCCTTGCAAGCCTCCAGATTGAAGCCCCCGCTGTGGATGATCTTCATCTGCTTCACGATGGTGCTCTTGCCGGAGTTGCTGGTGCCCAGCAGGAGCAGCTTGATCTCACGGCGCTGCCGCTGGCTCTCTGAGCGCAGATGGCGGTCAATTCTCCGGGACCGCCGTGCTGCCTCTTTCTCCTCTGAGCTTTGCCGACATCCCATGGTCCGGCAGCGGCGGGCCCAGATGCAGAGCACGGGACGGGGTGCCTCTCCCTGTCGCCACCAAGCAGCGGACGCTGAGATGTGGGCTGGGTGTGCCCGGCAGATGGAGCCCTGCTGCCCTCGAAGCGCTCAGCGTGGGTGGGGGGGCGAGGCCATGCCACACTGCAGCCCCTGCCCCAGCACCTCTTCTCCAGCTGGCATGGTGATCGCCTGGGTGGAGGAGGTGGCCAGGCCCTCCCTCTAGGGCCACTCCACCTGCCCAGGCCACCGTGGGGCTCGATGGGCCGCAGTCATTCCCTGTCCTCCCGGTGGTGGGAAGCTGTACTCTAGCGTCTGCCTAGGCTGCTGCCGTCGGGCTGCCGGTTGCTGCGGCGGGGCTGCTAAGCGTGGCTGCAAGGCCAGCCACCAGTACCGCGGGCGCTCCCTGCGGCCCCCCTGCCTTGGGCATCCGCCCTTCACCTGCCAACACAGAGAAGAGGGTGAGCCTCCTCCCACCACAGGACGGGTGGGAAAGGGAGACCTCGGACCTCGTTGGGAAGCAGCCCAGAGAACAGTGAGTCAAATCCCCTCCCTTCTTTGGACCTCTGCTGAGTTGTGCCCAAACCCACAGTGAAACAAATGTGCCTGGGAGCCACACCCCGTACCCCTCCTGCGAGCCAGTGTGCCTGGAGCCTGGTGCTTGAGGAAAGCGTGCCCAGAGTCATACGAGGACTTTAACCTTAGGGTTTTCGGAGTGAGGGAGTGAGCCCGGGGCCCTGCCGCCCCTCCCTGCCCACTGGACCCAGCCAACCTCACCCTTCCAGAGTCTCAGTCTCTGGGTCTGGTGGTGGTTAGGATTCAATACAACGATCCTACTGTGATGTCCTCCCCCCACCTCCCTCACTCTCTCCTGTAGCTGCAGGGACTGTACCCACATGTGCCACAGCATCAATGGGTTTACGGTGGGGTCCCATGCCAGGGTAACCGGGTAATCCCCCTCAGCACCTCTCGTGGGAGCTGGATCCTTCCTGCTCTCTTTCAGGGCAGGACATTCACCAGGAGAAGGCTGGCCAGGCCTGGTGTAAGCAGAGAGGCAAGTAGCAGAGCAAGTCCAAGGCAAGGCAAGGGGGCAGTACACAGGCTCCGAGGTCCCAGGCCGTGTCTTTCATGTCCGTGCTCCCACACTGATGGTCAATAAGGAACAGCTGTGCTCACACCCTGGGCAGGGTGTCAGTACCTCAGCACCCAGCTCTCAGCTGCAAGCTCTTCCCGGGCCTCTCCCAATGACCTATGAGCCGCTGGGCCAGGGCCCTCCCAACCAGGGCAGACCCAGAGCTCAGGCTCTGCCCCCACCTGGCGGCCTGCCCCACACAACTCTTAGCTCCTTCCTGCAACCTCTGCCCTGGCCTGGCTGTCTCTGGCAGCCTCCTCATTCTGCTGTAGCCAGCCTTCACCCCTCCTCTCTAAAACCCCCACCTGCCTCATGGCAGGTCCTGGATGGGAAGGACCCAAGGCCAACAGACCCTGAGAGCCAGGGGCCTCATCTCGTTTCCTCAACCGTCCATGCTCCCAGCTGGCCTCTGTGTGTCAGGCCTAGCAGTTCTGCTCTGAAGCAGGCCCTGAGGCCTGTTCTTTCTCTGGACCCACCTGCCTCCATGGCCAGGGGGCCGGCAAGCACCTCTCATGCTACCTTTCCCCCTCAGTTGAACCTTCATGTGCACCCAGTGCTTCCAGGATGATGAGTCTCATCCCAGCTGTGTAGCCTGGGCACTTGACTCCACATTACAGAACCTGTCCCTCACCAGTCTCGAGCATCTCTTAGGGGTAGAGCATTCAGTGCAGGGCCTGGAACCCAGCTAGGGGCAGCCAGTACCCCAGTGTCCTCATCATCTGTGATTGTCCCTTAGAACCGAGCATGGCCTGTGTGCTCAGCCCTTGTCACCTGGGGCCTGGGAGCCGTGCAGTATCCTGCACACCACAGGCATGCAGTGAGCACAGGTGGGAGAGAGGCTGAGGCATGAAGAAGCTGAGGAACTCTGCCCTTTACCCACAGTCCCACTGGACCGTGGGTGGGGTACATCCCCACCATATACCTGCCATGTGAGCAGAGGTCAGGGAAGGAATTCAAGCAGCAGTGAGTTCTAGGTTGTGGGATCACAAGGGTCTTTTTATTTTTTTCTTCCTCTTCTTTGCATTTTACCCTATTTCCTGTATCTTCTTGAATGAATTTTTATTCTAAGAGAGGTTTGTAAACAAGTATCAGGGCATTAACAAGGCCCTGTCTCTCATGCCACCCAGGCTTGCCTCTCTCCATCCTGGACTATGAGAGTGTGGAACAGAGACCCGGTGGCTGCTCCCTGGGCTCTGCTGATGAGCCGGCAGGCCCTCAGGTGTAGAAAGGAGTCCAAAATCCCGCAGCTGCCCAGGGCGCCTGGGGACCCCTCTGCCAGTGCCCTCCCTCCTGAAGGCAAGGCCAGCCATGCTAGTGGTGCCCCATGTTGTCATTATTGTTTTCCTTAATTTGTGTTTGAGAATCTGAGGTCTACTCAGGCCCCAAGTGGCCAGTTCTCCCTGGGCTGGTCAGTGATAGGGACAAAGGTCACACCTGGAATGGCAGGTTTCTACCACTGTTCGCTGCCACCTAGACAAGGAGCAACCAGGCACCAAGTCTACATGCCTTGAGGCACCCTACAGTGACCTAACTCTTAGGAAATGGCCTAGCCCAAAGAGGTGACACGGCCTGGGGTTGTGCCGGAAAGTCCCCTACCTCCATGTGGAGTTACACCCAAAGGGACCAAGACATCGGCCACATCCTCCCAATGCCATGCATGATGGCCCTGTGGCCAGATTCTTCTCAAACCCAAATCCCTCCCCTTGCAGCTTGGGCCTGAGGAGCCTGCCAGGCTGAGCATAGGGCTGTCCTCTGGAGGGCTGTCTCGGTCAGTTAGGGCTGCTGCTCCTCAGTGGCCCCTTGCTTTGCTCCGGTACCGGAACCCCACTTGATCTTCACAGGTCAGCTTACGAGTGTCTGCCATCCCACCATCAGGGCACCCTGTCCCCACCTGTGGCCTGTGCCTCTCTCATCTGTGCCCTCCCTTTCTCTGGTTTCTCTTGCTAGGCTGAGGTTTCCTTAGAACAATGGTGATGCCCTTACCGAACACCAAATACAAAAATACTCAAGATCAAATACTTAAATGTAAGACCTAAAACTATAGCAATCTGAGGAGAAAGCATAGGTCAAGAGCTGCATTGCGTTGCATTTGACGATGGTCTCTTGGATATGACACCAAAGGTCATAGACATCAAAAGGAAAAAAGAGACAAACTGGACTGCATAAAACTTAAAAAAATTTTGTGCAAAAAAAGGCACAATCAACAGGTAAAAAGGCAAATATAGGCTGGAAGCAAATACCTGCAAATAAAATAAATTTTAAAAAAATAAACAAAATTAAATAAATAAAAAATAAAGGGTTAATATCTATAATATACAGAGAAGTAAACCTCAGCAGCAGAACAAATGACCTGACTGGAAATTGGGTGAAGGACTTGAACGCACATTTCTCCGAAGAAGATAAACACATGGCCAGTAAGCGCATGAAAAGATGCTAGGTATAACTGACCGTCGGGGCAGTGAAGATCAAAAAACCACAGTAAGACACCACCACGCACCCAGAAGGATGAGTACTATATTTTTAAAACAACAACAACAACAAGAAAAGGATGAACCGAAATTGGCTCCCTTGCATACTGTTGGTAGAAATACAAAGTGCTACAGCTGCTACGGAAAACAGGAGGGTGGTTCTTCCTCAAAAAAAACTAAGAATAGAATTACCAGCAATTCCACTTCGGGTACACACCCAGGAGAATGGAAATCAGGGTCTTGGAGAGATTTTTTGTGCACCTGTGTTCACAGCAGCACTAACCACGACAGCTAAGAGGTGGCAGCAACCCCAGCTCCAGCTGACAGATGAGTGGACACGGAAAGCACACACACAAAGGAATATTATTCAGCCTTAAAAAGGAAGGACACCTGCTACAACAGGGATGACCCTTGAGGATTTCACACTCGGTGAAAGAAGCCAGTCATGAAAGGACAAATACTAAGTCATTCCATGTCTAGGAGGTCCTTAAAGTTGTCGAATTCATAGAGACAGACGGTTGCATAGCATTATTAATGTATTTAAAACCATGGAACTGCAAACTTAAAAATGGCTAAAATGGTAAGTTTTATATTATGTCTATTTTAACACCAAAAAAAAAAAAAAGTTTTGTGGGTAAGCTATCCCAAAAATAAAAAGAGCGAGGAGGCCACGTGGTACAAGAGAAAGAGGGAGGCCCCCTGCCTGGTCTTGGCTTCCCCCCACCAGTGGAGGGTCGCTTGGGGACCACATCATCCATTCTGTGGACTGGAATGCCTGACTAATGGCCCCCAGCTGGTACCAAGATTCGCTCACCTGGTCTTCAGTCCAAAGCCGCCCTGTCCAAGGAAGTGTGACTTGCGTTTTGGGGAGGTATGCGCTCCATAACCCCAAGGCTGAGAGCTGGGCTTCTGAGAATCAGGAGAGCAGTTTGGGGGCAGTGGGCGGGCAGCCTGGGGCAGACCATGTGGTCCTTGACCAGTGCAGCCACAAGGAAATGTGGGAGTAAAGGGGAAGGAAACAGTCAGGAGGCGATTTTGTGCATCAGCCCAAGTCCATCTGCCATCTGCATGGGGCAGCCACAAACAGTCATATCTGAGGTGGGTCCCTCTTTTAGAGGCACCCTCTTCATTCAGGTCACCAGAACCAAACAAGCAGAAGACCCACTCAGAATTCTTCCTACAGCTCTGCAGGTATGTCCCAGGGCATATCAGTCTCTGTGCCTTGGAACTGGTGGCAGGAACTGGGCTGTGCACAGATACAGGGAGGGGAGGCCTGTGAACAAGTGTATGTGCCAAGGTCCAAAAGGGACCTCAGTTTATTCCCATCCTGAGGCTTGGCTTCTTTGCCTTTATGTGAGCTTCCTGCCAGTCCTCTCTCAGTCTGATCCAGGGCTTTACTGGGCCTCCTCAAACTCCCCAGTCAGCCCAGAGAAAAAGGACCAAGGGCTGGATGACCACATTGTTTCCTGGTTCGATAACTGCTCATGGGTCCCCAGTGCCTGATATCCACAGTCCCCTCACCACAGCACTTCTGGGTCTGGCTGGCAATTACTGAGGAATGGGTGAATGAAAGACTGTACCAGGCAGAGGAAGGTCATGTGCAAAGGCCCTGTGGGCAGGGAGAGACAGACCATGGTGTGAATGGGGAGCTGAAGGAAGGTCAGAGTGGCTGGACAGAAAGGAGAAAGTCACAGGTGAGAGGAGGAGGCAAGGTTGGTCAGGGGCGCCCACTGTGTGGGTGCATGGTTATGACCAGGTGGTTGAGTGTGTGTGTGTGTGTATCTGGGGTCGCACACAGGCAGATGTGTATGTGCCTATTCGCAGGACTGTGTATGTGCACGTGTACTGGTCTAGGCATGCGCCTGTGTGCAGATCCACGGACATGTGTGGGAATGTGTAAGTGCATGTACGTGCCTGTGTGCGGCTACCTGTCGCATGCAGGGAACAGAGATCATACTACATACAGAGGACCACAGAGTGGAGCCGGGCTGAGGTGCGTGAGAGGGGCCGAGGGGGAAGAGTCAGCGTTCCTTACCATTTAGCAGAGCTGGGACTTTGAGCCTGGCACCTGGGCTGGGGCGGGGGGCACTGCTGAATGAAGCAAAGACCCATGCCTGAGTTTACACAGGTGGAGGGAGGTGAGAGTTAGATCAAAGGCAGCAAATGATCTGTGATGGAGAAGGGAGCCAAGCTGCACATGAGTAGGGTCGGGGGTGCTGTGGTAAAGGTTGCTGGTCCATGAAGTGGGCAGGGCTTGCTCCCTGACAGGTAACAGAGCAGATGGTGAGGGGAGTGGAACTGCTGGTTCCAAAGGTGAAAATGTGCTAGGCCAGTCTGAGGGACAGGAAGGAAGGTGGGTAGATGGTGTCAAATGTGAGGGGCTGGCAGTAGAAGGTCACTGTGAAAGCTCCAGCTTTTTCTCTAAGAGAGCTGGATGCCAGCCAGGGTTTGAGCGAGGAGTGTCCTATATGTGAATCAAACGGGATGGACTCCTGTGTGCAGCTATCCAAGTGACAGGGCAGCGGCGTGGGCAAGGGCTAGGGGCAGGGGACACACAGGCTGTATGGTAGACGGTGTCTGGCGACAGAGTGGTGGTAGGGTTCAGGGCACCCTGGGATCTGGCCAGCAGGCTGGGAGTGGGGCCATTCTGGGAGAGGGGACGCTGGGAAGAAGCAGCAGGTGTGCCATGGTGGGCTCTGCTCCATCACGGCCCCTCCCAGGTCTCCCTAACTCACTTATTCACTTGCCTATTATCTAAAGGCTGGCAGGGTGTGAAGCCCAAACCCAGAGTCTATTCAGGGACCCCTCGACAGAAAGCTGCTCTGCTGCCCGCAGCCTCAAGGCCAGATATTTGAGCACACACACCATGTACTCCCTTTAAGACCTGCCCTGCCCTGCCCCCAAGCCCCCGATCCTCGTTCCTGCTCTCTGCCTGACAGGCTCAGCCCGTCCTCATGTCTCACTGCCCCCTTCCCCCAGACATGACCCTCTCCAGTCTCCACTCCCATCACAGGTGCTGGGTAACAGCCCTAAGCCAGGGGCTGGGAGTATGGTATTGACTCCTTTCTGGGGCCTTTCCACACTCTGGTGCTCTGTACCCCGGATGCCCACCACATCAGGCGGCGGCTCTCCCCAGGTGCATCCCACATGGCCTGGCACAGAGTCATGGCCACTACTATCCTCAGTCACGCTGAGTTAAGGGCCAGGGCATAGCAGGGCAGAGCCAGGCTCTGTGACACCAGCTCCTCCCAGACCCTCCCCCCAGAGGAAAAGAGCCCAGAGTCAAGGTCACCAAGGTGTTGCTGCCCAAGCCAGGCTAAGCCCGAGGTTCGCCAGGGAGAGCAGACGGCTTATCAGCTTACAGGACTGGAGAAGGCCTGACCTGGTGGCCGGGGCCCGCTCATCACCGGGCACCCACTTCCTTGGAGGGAGGTAGAAGCAAGAAGCCAAGCCCCTCACTTTGTGGACTCCTCCCTACCCAAGGAAAGCCCACTCCACGCTGAGTCCCGGACCATCAGAAAGGGGTGAGCCAGGGAGGGGAGTTTGGCCCCACTGAGGAGGCAGGCCCGCAGCTAGACTGAACGGAGAGAGAGGCACGGTTGTGTCTGGCGTCCAAGCAGAGGCCACTCAGATGGCCAGGTATAGGGCGGCGGGTGGGGGACACAGGTAGAACCCCAGAGGCACAGGGAAGCCCAGGTTTCAGGGCCAGCAGGCAGGGTTAGACCACATACCCAGGGCACCCGTGGGCCCTGAGTCTTCCCTCACACACACCCCCAGCCTGATGCTCCCTAGAGTGCTCAGCCCCCCTCAGTGTGAGGATCATCAGTCTGAGGTCCTGGCCTTTCCACTGACCCAGAGCTGTCTGCCCATCGCCCCCTGGGGAGGCCAAGCATCAGCCTGCCTGGGCAGGGCTATGACTCAGCACCACTGTCCCCTGGCCCCACCCACTGCCCCAGCTTGCTCAGACACCTTCCGCTTTGGCAGCAGCAGCTCTCCCACCTGCCAGCTCCACCTTGGCACCCAGCAGCTGCTCTGTGGTGACCTGGAGTGGGAGGAGGGTGGAGGCCCATCCCCGGTATCTGTGACCTCAGGCTCTGCCGCACGTCAAGGCCCCTGGGCAGAGCAGGGAGGACCCTGCTCCAAGTCCCGGTAGGCCCATGGCTCGGCATCTGCAGGCACTGGCAGGACAGGCACATTGGGGCCCACACACCTCCGCTGCTGAGCTTGGCTGGCCTCGGCTGGCAGGTCAGAAGGGGTGTTCCCATGGCCTCCTGGGGCCAAACTCACCCAGGTCATTCCTATTTTCTTCTTCTAGAGAGTGGGGCCCCCTCCCTGCCCTCCGGAACTGCTGTCCCTGCGTCAGCTCCCACCGTGGCTCTATTTTAGAAACATTAGGTCCGGAAAAGCCTCTGCCTGCACGGTCACTGATTATCGGTTTTCCTCCCCTCTTAGTAAGGAAATGGTTCCCACTGCCCTTTCATGCCTGGCGTCCTGGAATCTGATGTTCTACTTTTCAGTTGACATTTGTCCTCCCTCTTTCCTGCCTGAGTGTCTTGTGCCAGGTTCCTTCTCAGAGCCCAACCTGGACCTGCGGGGGTCTTCTTGGCGGCTCCTCTGTGGTCTCGGATAAGCCAATGACCTTTCCGTGCCCAGTTCTTCTGCTGGGTCGGACTTCCCTTTCCTTCCAACTCCTCGCCTCTTCCCAGTCTGAATGCGGCGAGGCCCGAGCTAGGGCATCTGCCTCTCCAGCACCACTGTACCCACCCGCTAGCCCTCCACAGTATCAGTGGCCCCTTCCGTATGCCATACAGAGATAGGAACGAGGGTCTGAGGAGCAGGGGACCTGAGCCTGCAGGGCTCAGCTTCCCCACCGTAGGGACTTCTGTTCCCCCAGCACAGCCTGCTCACCCGCTCTGACAGCGTTGCTCTTTACATTAACTTGCACTTTTTACTGAAATGGCTGTACTTTAAGAACGACTTCATATTCCTACTTAAGTGGAAAGCTGGAGTCACCACAGGCAGAAGTAACCTAAAGTACGAGCTGGTGTTGCCGTGGCTTGCAGGGACGCCCGCCTGTGGAAGGGCCTGCAGAGTTCTCGCTGTTTGTTAAACGACCAGGATTAGCGCACTGGAGGGTGCGAGAGTCACACTGGCACCAAACAGGGATTTTCTCCTTGAAGGAAAGGGATCGAGAGCGAAATGAAAAAGGATTACCCTCAAAAAGGATTACCCTCCTCACGGGGAGGCCAAGTGCTGCTCCCAGCTGTGGCCTCAGGCCACCTCGTATGATGTGAGCATCAGGGAACCTGAGCCCAGAGGTCTTCTAGCTGGGACCCCTGGGACAGAGGCAGTGGGGCTGGAGGGTCAGCACTGCATCCCTTGTCCTAATTCAGAGGCTGTCTGTCGTCTCAGGAAAGGGTGCCATCCCCACCTGTTGCTCCCTCTTCTGCTTGGTTCCATTTGCCTGTTCATCAGGGCACCCTCTGCTGCTTCTCCTGTCACTAAATGACCTAGCACGAGGTGCACTGGGCATCTGCACCCAGGCCCTCTACCCTCAGATCCAGACGGGCAGTCAATCCATTAACCACTGGGCCCCAAATGAGCATCACTGTGCCCTCTGGGAATCAAGCCTGGTGTGCAGAGACTCTGCTCTGAACTTGGAGACATGGGTGGGGGAGGGGTGGAATAAGCTGAGTCTGTCCCGAGGAGCACGTGTTCTGGCTGGGGAGACTGTGAGCATGTAAGTCTGCAAGGCCACTTCTGATAAAGGGACAGCACTGTGGAGGCTAGGGGTGCGGAGGCATGTGGCAGGAAGGTCCAGGGAGGTGACACTGGATGAAACACGATCATAAGAAGCTGCTGTTGTGTGAGGGTGGGAGGGGGGCCAGAGCAGGAGGCAGGCAGGATGGTGATACCTAAAGGGACACTGCCCCAGGTGCTTGGTTAGGCGGAAGACCCTGCTAGGCCTGGGCCCAGCTCAGAGCAGGCCCACCCAAGCCTCGTCCTTCCCATGGTTTCCTAGGGAGTGGCTCAGTGATGGCTGCTGTGGCAGAGACCCCCGCCCCCAGGGGCCAGAAGGCAGAAACTGTCCTAATTGAGACCCTCTTTCTCCCATGGAAGTGCCTTTGGTGGGGTAGAGGGGTGCATCAACCTACCCCAGACCTGTGGGCAGTCTGCTGCCACTCCCTGTGTGGGATGCTGGACATGTGGGTTCTCCCGAAAGGCTGGCAAAGCAAGGCCAGCAAGTGAGGCTGAATGCACCATGTTCCCTCACACATTAGAGCTCGTGGGCCTGACCGACAGCACGTATGGCAGAATCTGGGTCGGCCCATTCCAAATGCCTGGATGGTTTTTGACACAACAACACATATTTCTGGATGAAAAAGTCGTATCTTCCTGAGGAGATAAAAGCCCCTCCTTGCCTTGATGCCAGTAATACTGGATCGGGGCAGGGATAGACCACCCTCCTAGGAGCTACCCTCTAGGGAAAGCCCGGCTCCATACCCCACCTCTTTCTTCCTGTGACCCCTGCTAGAAGCCTGGTCCCCGCCTCCCTGGCTGTGTCTCCTGTTCCCCCATGCCACCGTGCTCCGCCCCAACCCACCCCACTGAAAACATCTCCCTCTAAGGCCAGGCAAGGGCCTTTCTCCCTGAGAGGGCTCCCTGACCGCTGCAGTGACAGGCGGCCCCCTTAGAGCCTGAAGGGCTCAGTGGTGACTTGCCACCTGGCCTTGTGTGATCTTGAGTGAAGTGTTGTGGCCATTGGCTCAACGCTGGACTGGACTTCACCCATGGAGAGTCCAGCAGGGATGCCCAGGACTGGCCCTTCCTTGGCCTCTGGGCTGCTGGCAGGCCTGCACGCACCTACCCTGAGCACACCCACCAAGCCCTCGGGTGGGTCTGGTCTCCTGCTCGAGGCCCACCTTACCCTCCCTCTCCCTCTCCCTCACCAGCTCTGTAAAGATGTGCAGAACAGATGGATGGGTAGATGGACGAAGACCAAAAATTACTGGTTCACAGCTCCAAAGCTTCCCAGAACTCCCTTCTGAGTGTGTTACCTCACATGACCTTGACTGGGGGCCTGCATGGAGGGTCTACTACTGTCCAAACTGACCCTCTAGGACCCCAGCAGGGGACTTGGACCCCTCTGCCTATGCCCACCCTTCCCAAGCTGTAGGCAAGATCCTCCAGAACCCTTCTGCCTTCCCCTCCTACCACCCCTGGCAATTTGCCCTGCCCCTTCCTGCCCTAGCCAGCTTGCCCACCGCCCCCCCCCACCATCCCGATCATTTCTCTTCTTGCTGAAAATAAGACAGAAGCCCAGGCAGGGCGTAGGGGGAGACAGTGCATCTCTGCACCCTGGCCCTCCTACCTGGTGTACCAGCATCTCCTGGTCTCCCTCAGGCTGAGGGACACCCAATTGCCTGCAAGTTACTCCTGGCCTCTCCCCTGGGGTGGTCCTGAGGAAGGGGCTTCCAGGTTGGCCTGTCCAGGAGGGAGCTCTCCAGTGTGGTCAAGCAGCCCCTTCCCCAGCTCTTGTCTGTCACAGGCAACCTTTCTAAGTAGAGGGACCTACCCCTCCCTGTTCTCTTGTCAACAACAACACCAACACCAACACTACCAACCCTATAGATAATTATATATACCATAATTATGGGTATATTTTTAAGATATGTTAATGACCAAAAGTTGCCATCGAAGTTGGGACTGCTGGCTGGTTGGCATATTGAAACACAATGTAAAGCAGGGAGTCATAAGAAATGATAATCTGAACTTTAAACATTTTAACTTAAAACAGATAAATCATAAACTCCTCCCCCAATTTTGGGGGCAGGCCATCTTTTCTCAAAGCACAGGCTCACTTGCTGGAGTTACTGTCACTGTTCCTTCTCAAACCACAGCACACTACGGGTGACATCCAGTTGACTTTCCCATGTGGCGTGCGGTGGCAAAGTAACTGGGACGCGAATCCTGGGTCATCATGGTTCTTTGTCCCCGTCTTACCGCTGTCATGCCCACACCAAACCAACCATAGCTTTTACTGAGGCTTTCCAGAGCATCCACTGAGTTTCCACAAAAGTCCCCCCTACATTCATATTTCATCAGCTTGTACAGTATTCAAGGGCGCAGTCACAATGCCAAGTAGGGATGGCACCCATGGGTTTAGGCCGGACAGCACTGACTCTAAGCAGTGGGCACCAAAGTGCAGGGCACATTCTCCAGTGAGCACAGAGCACCCCTATTCATTCAGTGAGTATTGGTGATGGGGGTAAGAGGGTTTCTGAGCACCATGCTTTCTATACGGTTTGTAAATGATCCATCATTTCATTTATCACAACAGCGTTTTTGAAAAACGGGAGCATGTGCACACGCGAGACACTTCGGAGCTGGGGAAACATGGCTCCGCACGGATGGGTTCTCTGGTGCCTCCCCACAGCCACCAGGGCCCTGGCTAGTGCGTTAGCTTATCCATGTCCCCCCCCAGCTGGCCCGACTGGCCTGGCACTGGCACCCTACAGATGGGCTCCCCTTAAAACCAGCCCCCCCTTTCTTGGCCCCTTCCTAGCTCCCTGCTTATTTCAGAGCCAGAGGCAGGAGGACAGGCGAAGGACCGAAGTTGAGTGCACCGTGTCCCCAGCTGCAGAGAGGCCCTGACAAATGGCTCTACCCCAGTGAGGCAGGCTCTTGGCCTCAGGGTACCACTGAAGATGAGCAGGGAGGCCCTTCCCTGTGGCATCGTGCTGTCCCATGGCTCCGGATGCCCACAGAGTGAAGGCTGACCAGATGAGATGTGATAGCGTGGCCTGAGGAACACTGACTCAGGAGGAAATCAGGCCAGAGATTTCTCTGGGCCAGGAGCAAATAAATAAATAAAAACGGAAAGGTTTCACATACAAGAGGGAAGGAGGCCCTGATGGGCAGGGAAAACACATAGCCTTTACTGAAAGCTGAATGGAAGGGGTTGCTGCCTGGGGTGGAGCCTGGCTCCCCCTTTCTGTAGCGAAGGTAACTGGTAACTTTTGGTCAGGCCCAGAAGCACCTGGGTGGAGACTCTGATTTAACCTGAGTCTCTTGCCCTGCAAGTTCTGGCCTCTGAGTGTGGTGGCTCAAGATCCCATGCCCCACCCTGGCTACCCCCCAGGCCAGACCCTCTTTGCTGAGGACTCTATGGGTCAGGCAAGTGCACAGCTCCTTCCCTGAGTCCCTCCTGCCACCCTGCAGGTCCTTTCTTGGCTTCCCACCTGGAAGGTGAGCACTATCTCCTATCTGTTTCCTTTTTCACCTTGCCCTACCCCACCGTCTGCTTCCCCAGCCCCCTGAACTCATGTGAGCCTGCAGGCTGTGGGTCTGGGGCCCCTGTTCTCTTGCCTATGCCCAGCCACCCCGAGGAGTCTGCAAGCCAGCAGCAGCCTCTGACCTGTTGATGGGATGCTCAAGAAGCAGAGCCTGAAATGGGGATTCTTGGGCCCATGACTGGTTGAGGGAGCAAGTTCAGGAGAGAGAGAGGCAGAATGGGGCCAGGGAGGGAACCAGGTGGAGGTGAGGTTTCAGATGCCCTTTTGGTGCAGCCTGATCCCTGGGCGCTCTGGAGCCTGAATGAAATCAAGGCTGTCCCACCTCGAGAGATAGGGCAAAGCCTCCCAGGGCCCAAGGCAGTTCTCCGGCAAGGGGTGCAGCCATGAGCAGGTAGGTAACACTGATGTGGTGGGGGACAGTGTGCCTGCAGGGAAGGGGATCTGAGGGCACCTGTGGCGTCTACTGCATGCTTGCCTTCCCTCTGCCCACACCGCTTCCTTTCTGACAGAATCCAGAGCCTCAGGTCAGGGCTGGCCTCAGGGGAGCCCTGTGTCTGCAAATAGCCACCTACCTCCCAGGCCCCAGCCTCTCAATGGAGACTGTTACAGTGACCTCTCAGACACCCCTCCTCTCTCCTGGCCCTGGCACTCTGCTCCCCCAGCCGCCAAGGGGGTCCTTGTCGTATTACAAGGCAGAGCATCTGTCTCTCCTGTGCTCAAAACCTTCCCATGGCTGGTCACCTCAATTCTGAGCCAGAGTCTGGGGCCCCAGGGTGATGTGCTCCCTCCCCTCTCCATCCCTGCTGCACTAGCCCTCCTGCTGTCTCTCAAGTGTCATCCACACTCTCAATCCAGAGCCTCTGCAATGGCTCTTCCCTCCCCCTAGAATACTCTTTGTCCAGAGAGCCAATCAATCCATCCTTTCCCCAAATGGTGCAGAGGTGCCCTCCTGCCCATCCTATTTATGACTCTCCAAATGTCTCACAACACTGTATTTTCTAACATGGTGGGTGCATAAGTCCCTTATCATATTTACTGCCCTCCCCCACTCACATTTACAGAATGCCAGCTTCACAGGGCAGGGGCTGTTGGTCTGTCACTGATGTGTCCCACCGGCCCACAGGTACCTGACAGGAAGCAGGTGCTGAAAAATCCACCTCAGCCCTTTGTACTGAGTGAGGGAAGGGCCAACTCATCACTGGGAGGGAACAGCAGGGACTTCTGGGAAGTTTTCCAGAAAGGCCCTTGGCCTTCCCCCAGATGGACACCACAGATGTGTAGCCCCCTCTCATCTAGCCTTGGCCAACTCTGATACTGCTCTGCCT
The DNA here is from genome assembly GCF_922984935.1 of Meles meles. NCBI lineage: Eukaryota > Metazoa > Chordata > Mammalia > Carnivora > Mustelidae > Meles > Meles meles. The sequence continues at coordinate 29,516,964 of NC_060077.1, read as the reverse complement.
CTGAGCCACTGGCCCAGGATGTCCCTTCATCTGCTAAGCCTATCAGGACTGGGCTCCCATTGCTGCCATTGAAAGCTTGCCCCCATCCTGACTCTACCCCAACCTCAAGACCCTGAGGTTCCCTCACAAGTCCTGGTCCCCACTCTTGGTCTCCTCACCCAGCCCCAGCCTTGCTGTGCCAGTGACAAGCCAGAGCCTGGGGCTGCAGCTCACCCTCTGCCCCAGGCCTCGGCAGCCACAGCGGCCATTCCCTCCACACTCCCTCTACCCACACTGGCTCTCCATTCTTCACCTGCCACAGGAGAGCCCCAGAACAGTCAGCGAGACAAGACTACCACACACAAGGATGCAGGCCACAGAGGGGCTGAGCCCAGTTGAGGAGCTGGAGGGGCTGGGGCAGGGATGATGGGTGTGGCATGGCTGTGGGGCTTCCTGGAGAGGGCGGGTGGTGTTGGGGCACAGACAGCCCCATCAGTGCTTCCACACCCTCCTCCCTGCCATGGCGTGGGGCAGGGCTGGAGATGTGCATGCGTACGTGCGTGGTGTTATCATAGAGGAAATCGATGCCTGGCACTGGCCCAGTGTTTAAGGGAAATGAATAGATTTTGGCCGAGGACAAAGAGAGTTTGATTAATCAAAAATTGGATAATGGAAGCAACACTCTAATTATTTTTCTTCCCAGCATTTTATCGAGAAATATGTTTGCACAGCATATCAGAGGTAACGGAGTGGGTGAGGGAGGGTGACCACGCTGGAGGAAAGATCAGCTTGGAGACAGGGCCACTGCACCTCACAATGTGCTGATTGGGGCAGGCCGGTGGTCTGGCTGTCTGGGGTCCTGGTGGTTACTTCATGGGGCCACGGGAAGCAAGAGGGGACATGTGGTACAGGCCAGAGGCCGCACACAGCTGGGACAGCCTGGTTGCAGAAGACAGGGTGGGTAGAGGTGCCTGCTGCCATGGAGGCCAGGGGGTGTAGAGGTAGGGTATTACTAGCTCAGGTCATCAGGACCTGATGGAGCCAGGGTGAAGGCTGTAGGTGTCAAGTCTTCTAACCCTTGGTCAAGGAGGGTCTTCAGAAGTCCCTCTCAGCAATTGGAGCAATTTCCCATGTTTGCCCTAGTGAAGCTGGGTGAGCCACCCCATGGCTGAGGTCTGACAGAACCACGTGACCCCACGGGATGGTCCCCTACCTCTCCCTTGTCACTCCCTCCTTCTGCCTGCACTGTCCTCACTGCTACAACACCATTTCTGTGGTCACCTGGGGTGGTCCTAATTCCAGGCAGCTTATGAGCCTGAGGCTCCTTCAATTGCTCATTCATTAGGGGTACAGAAAGAAGCTGCCACGGGAAGCGGTCCACAGCGACCTGAGCTGTCTGTTAGAATGCTGGCTGCGGAAGCACTGAAGAGGAGACGAGTTCTCACCTAATCTGGGGGTCAGAGCTGGGGTCCAGAAGAAGGGGCACAGAAAGAGAGATGAAGACCGAGCTGCAGCTTCTAGGCGAGAGTGAGGGTGAGGCGGGTGGGGTTGGCCAGTCCCTGGTGAAGACCTCCAAGTATAAATCCTCCCCCAGTACCCATGGTAGGCGTCACTCACCAACCATGACCACTTTCCCTCTAAGCCACAACTCAGCCTCGGGAATCTTCTTAACACTGTGTGCCCGGGGCAGCCACTCCAGAGTTAGTGCAAGAAATGAGAACTATCTGTACCTCTGACCAAGGCCAATTTAAAGGTGAGGACACCGAGGCTCCATGAGTGCAGAGAATTTATCAGCATCAACATTGCAGGACTAGAACCCAGGCCTCCTGATTTCCCATCTAGTACTTTTTCCTCTGCACCTGGCTGCTCTGCTGAGCTAATCTTGGGGGCACAGGGGTTATCTGGAAAGGCCACTCAGCCATCACATGGTCACCACAGATCACCGTGTTCCTTTCCTACTGCCAGGATCTTGACTTGCTCTCTTAGGACAGCTTCCCGTGGACATGCCTCATGTCATGACCATTTGAAATGCCCGTGTCTGACCAAGGCCTCATCCAGGCACACCCCAACACTGCAGGGCCAGGTGTCAGCCTAAGGCCTCTGATTTCCAGTTGCAGGGACCTGTGCCTGTGATGGCAGTTTGAGAAGCTGGACAGCCACCTTTCTTGGCTTGGGAGTGAACCGCAGTCGGGCCTCACTGGCGCCCAGCCTGTGGTGTCCATCTGTAGGTGGTTTGTGTTTGTCCGTCAAACCTAAAGCCCGAACACACACCTCTGGGGACCCAAAAGCATAACCTCTGGGGAGTGGAGGACTGAGCTAGAGCAGTGGTTCTCCAGTGTGAGGGCTATAGCCATCCAGGGGGCCCAGCCTCTGCATGAAAGCGGCACAAAAGCTCCTGTTTGCCCTGTCTCCTCACCAGTATTGACTTCCCCTCCAACGGTGATTCGCTGAGACCCTACTGTGGCAACGCCGGGCTCTGGGGGCTGGATTGACAGTGGCAAACAGCAGCAAAGGTCTTGACCTCCCAGAGCTTACATTCAGATTCAGGAGAGATGGTAAACACAAATAAGACAGGTAGTAGTTTACGTCATGATGAGTGCTAAAGGGGCAAACAGATGCAATCACCACTGGGGAAAGCCACCCCATCTTCTCCCTATGTCTCCATCTCCTCAACTGTGAGGACAAAACCAAGGTAGAATTCAGTCCCCTCTTGGAGGAACTGGTAGTGGAAGTGGGCTGAAGGCACCTTCCGGCTGTACTCCACAGCAGATCCCGCTGCTGCCCCAGTGAATGCCTATGTCTGGGCTCTGGGGGAAATGTGCACAACTGAGCCCACTGTCCTCTGCTCCAACACCACAACCTTGACCTCCATGACTCACAGTGGCATGGGCCTTGCTGAGGGTGTTAGGGCTCAGGTCCCGGAAGCCGGTCTGCAGCATTCTCCATCGCAGGGGTTGGGGAAGGCTGTCAGTGGGGGCAGGGTCTCTTTCGGAAAGGTTTGCTCAAACCACTGCCCAGTCTGCTGGGAGAGCCACCGCCGGCCTGGAAGAGCCCTCAGGGATGGGTGTGTTTCTGGTAGAGGCTGCTGGAAGGAATGTGGGGCTTGACACTGTGAGGCCTCTCCCTGCACCGTGGTTTTTAACAGTCTCGCTTCTTAGCACTTTTTGATGGATTCTCCAGGGATGTCTCTAAAAGAGAGTTATACCTTAATTTAGAAGCAAATAACTTAAAACTCTGTGATGTAGCAGGTTCCTTTGGAAAAGAGATGAACTCAAGGAAGCCATTGTTGTGTGAAGTCACCCGCCATGCTCACCTGGGTCCTGCCAACGGACTGCCCAGCCCTCAGCCCTCAAGTTGTGCCCCCTGCCCAAGGCCACAGGGGGTCAAGGGACAGAGAGGGAGGAAGCAACACTCACAGGAGGCCAGGGTGAGGCTCGCAGGCTGGCTCCGACTGACCCTAGTGGTCCCAAGTGCCAAACACAGCCCACCTGCCTCCCTGCCCAAGGGATGCAAGTGAAGGGGAGCCTGGGTGGCGGGCCCATGGCACTGCCCTCCCAGTGCCACAATCAGGCCCCAGGCCTGGTTTAATGCTCTGTTGTCTTGAAAGGTTTAAAAACTTAACAAGGGCCCCACAAATTATGTAGCTGGACCTATCCACCATGTTGCTTAGTCCGCATGCACCCCACACATACCTCGATGTTTGCCTCTAGAGACCCGCCCCCTTGGGAACATCCTCTTCTGCACTGCCCCCACCCCCCTCAGCCGCAACCTGTCCCCCACCATGTTGCCATCATGATTGTGCTTCTACCTTACTTGCTCATCCATCTTTCTAAATCTCTACTTTCTGGAAGCTCCTTCTCAGCACATCCTCTAGGTGGTGAGGGCCTCGAGGCCTACTCAGTCCCTCTAGACCAACCTACCCTTGATCTCCAAGTGCCCTTGGCCAGTCCCACACACCTGGTGCCAAGGACTCCAGGTTTCTACCTCTAGCCTCGCTCTCTCCCCTTTGACCGCCACATAACAGCCATGTCTACCAGGGTCTAAGCCAACTGCCAATTTCCCGCGTCTTCCTTCTCTGCCAATGCCACTGCCATCCCTCCAGAGCTGTCCTTGCCTCTTCTCCATCAGCAGGTCCTCTTTAAACTAAATCCTCAACCAACGCTCTTCATGACCCCTACTGTTTCCACTGCCCTGGGTCAGCAGCCTCCTCCCCCCCAGTTGCTGTAACAGCCCCTCATGGTCCTCTGGTCTTGCCCCATGCCCATCAGCCACACAGGTCTTTTAACAGTGGAAGTAGTTTCAATCTCTTCTCTGCTCCAAACCACCCCAGGGCTTCCCGCCTCACCAGGGCCTGCAGAGTCCTACCTGAGCCACTCCATAAACCACCCTACCCTGTGGGGCTCTGGCTACCTGGCTTTCTGGTGGGGTCCCCAGCAGTTCCAGTGCCTTTGCACCTGCCATCTCCCTCCGGATGCTCTTCCCCATCAGTCACAGCTCACCCGCTGCTCTCCGTGGTACTGTGCCAATGGCCCCTCCACACAGTGGCCCCCTGACCCTCCCTCTCTGTACTCTCTTCTTTAGTTCTCTTCACGACACCTACCTGACCTGGCAGTCAGTCACACAGGTGTTGTGCCAGCCTCCCTGGGTTTCCATGAGGGCAGACACTGTGTCTGTCCTGCTCCTTACCTTACCCTGTGCCTGGCACAGCACCTAGCACCCAGCAGGTTCTGGTAAATATTACCCAAAGGAATGAATGTATGTGCGAACCATTTCCGTCTCCTCGGGCTCTGTACAGAGGGCTGACATCTCCTGTGTGTTCCAGGAGTGGTCAGACAGTCCCTGTGGTTAGTTCCTGTGAGTTTACTCCTGTGAAGCGTCTCCCCTGCCAGTGTAGACCTGTGTAAAGGGGCGAAATCCATAGGGAGGACCTATGTAGGGACTGGTGCGGCGACCGGGCAGGGAACTCTTGGCTCTGTTGATGAATGAAGACAAAGGAACTTAGTCAGGATGGGGGTGGGCTGGGGGTGACAGGGCCAGGGCCTGACCCATGTCTTTGGAGGCCTTGACTGGAGGCTCTCCCCTCCTCCAGGGGAGTCTGGGCCTTCCAATGTCATTCCCTGGTCTGCCTAAGCTGTATCAGGCCACCACTGTGGGGCTTGTCCTCAGTCTGCCCTGATGCTTCTATCCATTTCCTTTTGCCCTCTTTCCTGCCAACCACAGTGCCTGCTGGCCTGTGCCTGGAGGCTCAGTTACCCCAGGTTTCCTTCCTGGGGTTGTGGGAGAGCAGTATGCTAATCTACCTCTTCCAGAGTTCCTGCAAGCCCTGCTATGGTCAGCAGCAATGAGAATGCCCTAGGGCCACATGTCATTTCAGGTCTTCTGAGGGCTAGCGAGGGGACAGTACAGGACAGTACAGGACAGTACAGCCTCATCCTCGCGTCCAGGGAAGGAAGGCACAGCACACACTGACATCACATGTGTGTACCCATGAGAAAACCACACAGCTAGGTTGAAGCTGCTGAGGCCACACCCTGAGTGTCAGGCCAGCCTTCCCACCATGCGGTTCTCTATCCCACTAGAGTCCTACAGGGGGCTCTGGGCAGCCTTGCCAAGCCCACCTGGTTACCCAGAAGTTCCTGGAACCACCCTAGAAGCTCCTGAGATCTGGACCAAGGAATTCCTGAGACTCCAGGAAACAGAAGAGCTGAGAAGTTGGGGGCAAAGGGAGGGATTCACTCTGTGTCCCAAATCTAGAATCCCATAGTAGGTGCCCAGAATGTGGTCTGGCAACAGGGATAAGAGTGAAGCGACTCTGTCCCTCTTGGCCTGGTTCGTGCCCCTACGAGGGCAGGCAGGCCCTGCTTTCACTGCAGCAACATGGGCCTTGGTGAAAAGACGAGAGTAGGTGTGTGTTTGGGGGTTGGGGGAGTTGGCTACACAGATGAGTAATAAACAGCCCCTTCAGAGGGAGAGTGAAAACATCCTTGGGAGCCAGCAAGCAAGCAGATCTAGGGCAGAAAGTGACACTGGCCTTCCGAGGGAGAGAGACTATGTCTCATTCACCTCCTGTTGCAGAAGACTGACGTCTGTTAGAGGAACACACCAGAGTTTTAACCAAATGTCAGAGTCCTGTCCCCGGAGCATGAGAATGCTGAAGGCATACCACTTCATCCCCTGCGATCAGCCCCTAACTGGAGGTTCTCAAGCCTCTTTGATTACTATTCACAAACATCCATGCCCCAAAGGGGCAGAGTCACCAGCTAAATCTCATTCTCCATCCTGGCTAGGAAGTGGGCCAGGCTGTTGGTTAATCCAGTACCCTGGCTGCAAGAAGCCTAGGACTGGAGCCTTTCAAGTTCTTCCCCAGGCCCACCCCAGCCCCTAGGTCACAGAGCTGCTCCCCTTTACAGGTGAAGAAACTGTGGCCTCCATCAAATAGCCACTGCTAAAAAGAAATGGGATGTTCCATTTCCCCAGCTCCGTCAGCCCCTGTGCGTCCCCCACCCACCCTTCCTGCCATACCACCTGTGCTTTCCCAAGCACATCCTATGCTCCTGCCAGACCCAACTGCCTGAGTGCCCTCTCTGCGCTTTGGTCCATTTTCTCCTCTCTGTCCACAGTGCCCACCCCAGCTGTGCTCACATCCTTTAATCTCCAGTTCAAATGTCACTTTGCCCACAAGCCCATCTAACCCCAGCCCAGGTCACCTCTGAGGTCCCTCCAGAGGCCACGGCATCCACGCTCAGGGTTGGGTTATCTGAGCAGAGATGTTTCTCCCCTGTGGGGTGGTGAGTCAGTCCCGGGAGGGCAGGCCCAGTCCACTCCCACCTCAGCGCCAGGCTCTGGGGGAGCAAATGCTCAGTAAATATTTGTTTAATTGAATTTGGCCAAGGAGCCTCCTCCAGACAGAACCCAAGGCAGCAGGAGTGAGTCCCCAGGGCAGGGAAATCACTTGAGCAGAAGGGAGCCCATCAGGGGCTGGACTGCCTCACCCAAACAGGCAGACCTCGCCTACCAGGCGGGTCCTTCCATCCTGAGACAGGGACTCCAGGGAACCCTGGTCGCAGCACTGCCTTTCCATCCTCTTCTCTTTTGTGACAGAGAACCCCAATTCTTGGCCTAGGTGGATTCCTGCCATCATCACCCAGGCAGGCTCAGCACCGCCCTGCAGACAGAGCCCCCTTGGATCTCCCGCAGCATACGGAGCCCCAGCCGGGAGGCCCTTACATCCCCCCCCCAACACCCCCACCGCCTTTTAAGGAAAAAAATATTGAGCCAGGAACATATCACAATCGCAGCAGATTGATACTCATCTCTTGCTCTAAATGATGCCTCCAAGGAACCTGTTCTCTACAAGACCGATGACGGAAAACTGCGAGCCACTCGGCCCCGGGCCCAGGCCTCCCGGGCCCTCTCCTCCGTTTCAGCCAAGGCCACGCGTCGGCGCTCCAGCCGCCCGGGGTCGCCTCCTCCCCGCTCCCCTGGGAGGGAGACCCCGCCTCAGCGCCTCTCCTGCAGGTCGTCTGGCCCTGGCTCCGCACCGGCGGCTGTTCTGGGGGACCCCCGACGCGGCATCGCTGGCAGCCCCTGCCCACCTCCCAGGCCCGCAGCCTCCTCCTCCCGCCGGCTCCTCGGCCGAGTGGCGCCCCTTCCCAGCACCTGCCGGGCCTGCGGTTGCCCCCTGCCCACCTCGCGGACATCTCCGCCCCGGTCGCCCACACCCCGGTCGGGCATCCCTTTCGCTGCTCCCCGGCGCCCCCAGCCCGGGCGGATCCCTAGCACAAAGGCCCGGGCGGGGCCCCGGGTGGGGGTGGGGTGGACGCCCCAGCCGCTCCCCCAGCACCCCGAGGTTCTGCCGCGCGCCCCGGCCGCGGGTCCGCTCACTCACCTCCGGGCCGCCGCACGGTGCATCGGCCGAGCTGCTCCGGGTGGGGCGGGGCGGGGCGGCGAGCGCGGGCCGCGGCGCCCTCGTTCCGCACTACGCGGGCGGCGGCACCCGCGCGGGGACGTGACCGGACCGCGGGCGGCGCACACCCTCCGGCCGGCTTGGCTCCCTCCGCCCGCTCTCCCGCGCCGCCCGCCGCCCGCCCGCGGGTCCACCCGCCCCGCGCCGCGCGGCCGCCGGCAGGGGGCGGAGCCGCGAGTGCAGCTCGTTGCCAGGCCAACCGCGGGCGGGGGTGCCGCGCGCGGGTCGGTGACCACGCGCTGGGCGCCGCCGCCCCGCCACAAGCGCCGGCTCTCTTCTCATTGGACAGAAGCAGCTGACGGATGCATGTGCGGTCCAATGGCAACGGGTAGGGGCGCGGCCGCGGCTCCGCGCGCCGCAGTCCGGCACGCGCTGCCCGCACCGGCGTCTTTGGGAGTCTGCTGCGCTGAAGCCATGGAGCTGACCCAGCGGGACCGCGTCTCGCAGAGCCGGAGACCGAGCCTAAGAGTGGCGGATGGCCCAGGCACCCTCCTCCTCCCGCTCGTCTCCCTGGGTTTGAATTCGAACGCAGTTCGGCACTTTTTGAGCTCCGCGACCTTGGGCAACCAACTGACCTCTCTGAGCCTGTTTTGCAAAGTGGGGCTAGTGGCACCGGCTTCTTTGAATTGTCTCGACAACCCACTAGAACGCGCGAAAGGCTATGCAAACCCTTAAGGTATACACCGGTGAGGCTGGTGCAGCGATGGGCGGGACATTAGTGATCTTTGCTGCACATTCCCCCAGCGTGTAGGGGCTTTTCAGGATCCCTGGCAATCCTGGCTACAGAAGGTTGCCTTGGAAAGGAGGAGAGGGAGAAGGGTCCAGGATATGTCCCCCAGATCAGAGAGGCGGGAGGCAGCCGGCTCCATTAAGGCCAGGATCCCCCATTGCCGCCTTAGAGAAGCTGGTAGAAGGTAGAAGTCATCCCATTGTCAGCAAAATGCACCTGAGCCAGTCTGCCAAGCTTTGCTTTCAGTTTCAGCGGGAGCCCATCTGTGGGCCTCAGAGCCAGGAGGGCCCTTCACTCCTGTGCTTAAAAGACTTTGGTCAGAGAGCCAAGATATTAATGCCTCTGTCTTTTCCATCAATAACTTGAATCTTTCTGTATTCTAGAGCATCCCTGGTAAAAATGTCAGATTCTCCCAGTTAACACCTTCCTTATCACTTTACATCCTCATGGGTACATTATAAGGATCACCCTACACTGGGCAGAAGCACTGGAATTGACCATTGACAAGGGCAGATTGGGTGGTCATCCTAGTCCAGGTTTGTGGTCAGAAGGCAGGGGTGGGGGTCTGGTTCGGCAGGCTGGGCACTGTGGCATTGCAAGATTATACCATTACTGCTCTGGGAATGTTTCCTCTGCTGAGGATGAGATGAGAGACTGTTGAGATGGAAATGTTGAGATGGAGACTGTTGCACTACTTGACCCTCACCCTCACCCCATGACTGACATACCCACCTATGAATAAGTTACCTAAACTGTCAGGGACTGGGCATCATGAGGGGAACCTAGACCTGGCACAGTGCTTGCTGGAGGGGGCCAGTGAGAACCAAAGGGAGGTGGCCAGAAATGGAGGGGGGCTCCTCTGGGTGTGTGCCTTCAACCCCCCTGGTTGGGTCAGGCTGGGTCTCTGCTCACAGGACCACTCAGAGGCCAATGGCTGTGATACCAGTTAGATGGCAGGCACAGGCCCTGCCCTGGTGTGGATCAGAGGTGAGAAGGGGTAGGGGGGAAGTACAGACCGGGCTCTGTTGCCTATACACCCTCGGGGTGGGGTTATTTCACCTGGATGAACCTCAGTTTCCTTCCCTGTTAAGGGGGACTCTAGTAAAGGGTCCTTGGAGAGTGATTCTGAGGGGAAATACATGTGGGCACAGGATTAGAGAGGGGCAAGGGCAGTTTCTGTTGTAGGATCAGGGTCCAAATGGAGCTGTTTGCAGGGGCAAGCCTAGAGGTCAGTGTAGGGTGACCCTCTACCGCAGTCCAGGGTGAGATCAGCAGCTAGCCCATGAAGTAACCTCAAAGGGCTGGCTGCTGCCTCCCTCACCTGAGTCTGGTGGCCACCAACAATCGCAATTCTTCATACGACAATCATTTACTGATGACCTCCTCTGCGCAGGCACAGTTCTGAGAGTTAGACCCCTGCCTGGTAGACCTTCCTGTCTGTGGGGCAATAATCCACCATTATAGTTGTGTGCAGCCTCATGGAGGAGACCGACCAGGGCCCTGGGAACATGTGGCAGGGGGAGAACTGGGCACTGGGAGACACCAGGATGGAGGTGGCCTATGACCTGGGGCAGGGGAGAAGCATATTTCAAGGTGGGGAATGCACTGGGTGTGAAGGAGCCATGATGCCTGCAGGAACCCATGGAAGATCAGCTGGAGTGGGTTGGAGCCAGCAAGCAGGTGTGGGTCCCAGAATACAGGGCTGGAGTGGGGACAGTCACACCAGGCTAGTGGCCTTTCTCTGAGATTGGGGATGTCAGCCTAAGAACTACTGGAGAGTTTTAGGATTAGCTTTTTAAATTTGGGAAGGAGGATGACAAGTTCTTGTTTCATATTTGTTTGCTGTATGTGCGGTCCCATTAATGTATGTTGTCCTGATACGCAGAATCAAATAACAAAATGTCAACTAGTCAGCCCTCAGAAAATAAGAAAGCAGAGATTCTCCATGAAGCTGAGTTCAGCATAGAGTTGTAGGATCACTGAGCGACAGCGTGTGTCTGGCTGTAGCCAAGATAGAGGGATGGAGTGGGGGCCAGAGTGGGGAGGGTGGGGACCAAACAGGAGGCCCACATGATAGGAGATGCTGGAGGAAGGATGGTGCTTGCTAAGCAGATGGTGGACCAGTGGGAGAGGTGGCTGGGAACCAGTGAGTAGAGGGTCCTGGTACCTTGGGAAGAGAGTGTCTTGAGAGGTGAGATGGGGTCAGCCATATCATGTGCTATGAGAGGCCACATAAGCTATCGACAGGGATGTGTCCCCAGGAGCAGAGATGGGCACAGGGCGGGGGGGGGGGGTTGGCATGCCAGCAATTCAGGGAATGGGGGCCACATGATTCTAACCCTGGATGGATGCGTTGCAGTGAGGTCTGGATGCCCTGGGGCAGGGGCTGGCACTCTGTCCTCTGTCCTTATTAGCCAGGAAAACAGGACCAGGAGACAGCTGGGACCCTTTTGATGGAAAGAGGAAGGCCCTGTTCATTAAGTCTCATACTTCACCGATTCAGCAGGGACAGATGGCCGAGGAGTGGCCTCTCTAGGTGCTATCAGGCTATCCTCCAGAAAATGACCAAACCTCAACCACAGGGCATTTCGTGCCCTGGGCATCATGTCCCTTCAGTTCCAGAGGGATTGGTGGAGCTTTCTAGGCCATCGACCACTGAATCCATCCTGGCGCACCAGCCATGCCAGACCTGGGGCCTTCCCCAAGTACACCTATACCTCATACCTTTGCCCTGCTGCCCCATGGGGTCCAGCCTGCCTGGGCCTCTCTTCCTGCATGTTCAGAATCCCTAGGACCCTGGAATTCCTCATCTACTTGAGTACGAACCTGTGTTGTCATGACGGGTCCTGGCTGACTGCCATTTGTCTCCCCACTACCCAAGGATGGGCGTGGTGGCTTCTTGCTCATCTCTGGATGCCCATAGCACCATCCTCTCTGGCTCTTCTCCCAGCTTGATCCGCTCTCCTAAGCCCCGCTGACCAATTCCTAAGCCCCTGTGGCAAGGTTGAGTTGGTTTCTCCACTTTGTTTCCTTGGGGTCTGTGCAGCCCCCAACCCCAATTTGAACAAGCCATTGCAGATCTGGGTTAGTTATAAATAGCCAGGCCTGCAACTCTCCTTTTAGCTGAAAAGCAAAGTGAACGAGTAGAGAGGCACACCCGGCACGCGTTTTATTTTTAATCTCCCTCTGTCTCAGAATGAACCCGGGTCCTGGTGCTCAGCATTTCTAGGAGTAGAGGCCGAAGACAAATGCCTGCGAAAAGAACCCAAAGTAGCCCAGGGCCCTGGCTTTACCTCGGTCTGCTGTGTGACCTCAGGCACTTGAATTGCTTCTCTGGGCCTTAGTTTCCTCACCTAGGGAGGGAGCAGTGGAGGTGATAGCCTCCAGCAGCTTGACTTCAACTCTCTTCCTCACGGCCCTCCTCCCAGCTTGTGCCCAGCAACACCTGTGGGAGTCCCTGGACAGCCCAGATCCAGGTGCAAGTGAAGCCACAATCAAGCTCCAGTTTGATGATGCACAAATTCCTTATCTCTAGGCCTTTGCTCAGGTGTCCCCCAGCTAGGAACTTTCTCCCTCTATGCAAAATCTTTCCAGGCAGCAAAATCCTTGGCAAGTCCAACTGTCATCTGCCTGCGGTGACTTGGGGAGGGGCTGTCTGGGTCAGGTTGTGGTAGAGTCAGACCCAATGGCTGGGGCAGGTAGGGAGCCTGTGGGGCAGGTGCCCCAGTGGGCAGTGGAGTTAGAGCAGAAGGCCAGGTGTGTGGTCTGGCTGTGGCCTGATGGGGAGGGTGAGGCTGAAGGGGAGAGAGGGGCTGTGTTCCTGCAGGGCAAGGGCGGTTCAGCTTTTGTCTTCACATCCCTTGACCCTCACCCCCACCACAGAGGCCTTTGCTTGTAGCTGGTTCTCAGTGGTGGTGGAATTCCTTATGATGCTAGGTCCAGACGTTCTGGGCTTATGTGATAGTCCCTTCCAGGGATCATGCTCCCACCAATCACTACCCATTGGCATTGCACAACTCCTTGCGGGCTAGGCTGGTTTGCATATCAAGGAAAACAGGCCCGGGAGGTTAGGTAACTTGTCTAAGATCACACAGCAGGAGTCCAAGCCAGGCATTTTTCGAAATCTGCGTGTCTAGAATTTTAAAAAGTGCAGTGCTCTTAAAGCAACGGGCAACTGCTCTTCCTGTGTTGTGAAAGCCCTGAGAACAAATGTGGCAGAGCTGGTTGCTGTACTGGGACACCCTAATGAGAAGCTGGTCAGGGGCAGACGGAGCCACTGGACATGCATCCATGCCCCTCCAACTCCCTCACCCTGGGGCACCTGTCATTTGATGTCCTCAGGAAGTGAGGGAGGAAGGCTGGGGTGATGTCTTCAAAGAGGAAATCCCTGGTGCTAATTGGCACTTAGAGACCTTTAGGCTAATTAACCTGTTGATTTGTCTCTCTAGAGTAAATTAGAGGGTTTAGCTGGGGAGGCGGAAGAGAGAGGTGTTGCTGATGGCCACCTCCATGGGGGCTATATATACACGGCGTCTCAGTGGGTGGTGTCGGCCACTGGGGAGGCCAGGAAGAGGGCCGGAAGGAGAGCCGTTCTGAACACAGGGGAGCTGGGCCCCTCAGGAATGCTGCCTGGACCTGGTTCTGGGTTCCCCTCTGGACATCCCTCAGGAGGGAGAAGGAACTGAACGGAGGGAAGTGGAACCCATTCTTGGGGAGCCTCGCCTCCCCACCTTCTCCCAGTTGTGGTGTCCAGCCAAGCTGCCATGTAGAGCCCCCTTTCTAAACCCCTGCGGTTTTTTTAGACCCCCTTGGCCAGAGTCTATGGATTTCCTGCTACCTCTGGTTGGAGGCACAGCTCTTTTTTGTATATAAGATGGTGGCCTGTTCATTTGTGCCTCAGATTTGGTTCCAAGCTTTTTCTTTTCCCCAAGCGCTGGCCAGATTGGTCTGGGGTTTCTAGTGGCTTAGAGATGTGAGTAGGAAGGAGGTTGGTTGTTCCCCCCACCTTCCTTCTTGTGCAAGGTAATTCCTCCTATACCTGGGCCCTGCAGGGATGGCTGCTGCTTTTAGGCTCCTGAGCACCTGTTGAAGGCTGATGCTCCCCCACCCCCCCAGTTACAGGTGACCAAAGAACGGCACCTTTGGGGGTCCTCCAGGGCTGTGTGGTTTCCACTCTAGCTTGTCATCCCCAGACTCCTGCTAGGTGCTCAGGGATCTGGCAGCCAGGGGCATTTGCGAATCTCCTCTCCCCTACCAGCTCTGCAGGTCTCGCCTCGCCACTCTTGCTGCCCAGAATGGGTCGGGGTGACTGGCCCAGCCTCAGTGCCCTTTCCCATCCCACAGGAGCCCAGGGCATTGTCAACAGTGGCCTGATCCCCTCCCTGGTGTGGAAGCTGCAGAGGGAGGAGGAAGAGATCCAAGGGCTCCTCCTGGACACACTGGCTGCCTGCCTGCTGGTGGATGCCACCGAGGCGCTGAGTAGCAGTGTGGTGCCCTTCCTGAAGCAGAAGCTCCTCAGTGCCAACAGCGACATTCGCAGCAAAGCTGCCCACACGCTCATCGTGGTCAGGTGAGCCTGGGCCCGCGTGGATGGAGTGGGGAGGGCAGGGGCAGCCAGCCTGGAGCCTTCTGCTTAGGCTCAGAGAAGGCACCGGAGCTGCCCCCCGGCCCCCGAGGAAGCCAGTCTGCCCCAGAGCTCCCTGTCCCCTGGGGTAGGGGCACTGTCCTATTGGCCTGTGAGCTTAGCACTCACGGTCCTGTATCCCCAGAAGAAGGCCCCAGTCCTGGGCAAAGCAAGATGGTTTGTCCCCCCTCCTTGTGAGGAAGGCAAGCACAGAAGTGTGGTGATGCTTGCAGTTACTAAGTTGTCTATAGACGCCAGTTATTATCTACAAGCAGTTCTCCTGCAAGAGGGGAAAGGTGTCCTCATAGGTAAGAACACAGAGGACACATGTGTCCAGTCATTGGTGACCCAGGGTCACATGGGATCACAGTCTAAATTCTGGCCTGGAACCTGAGGAAGCACAACGCCTCAGAGCAAGGAGGGATGGGGGGCAGGGAGGACATATGTGATCCCAAACAGAGACGTTTTCCGAGGGGAGTGGTCCCTCATCCCCCCAAGTCTATATCTTAGATATGGTCACTGCCTACATCCTGGAGCCTTGTGCCTCCCTTAGCCCTGGCTGTCCCTCCAGCTGGCATTCTTTCTAGAGACCTGGGCCAGCATTTTGGCAGGTCTAGCCCCCTATCCAGACCCTGGGGAGCTTGTGAACATGGAGATTCCAGAGCCCCATCCCAGACCGATCACCATCTGGACTTTGCTCAGAGGTCTTGCAGTGAAGCCTCTGAGGACCCTACCTGCTCTAGAAAGTGGTGACCTCCACCAGGCCTGCCTGTGTCTTTCACCATGCCCTCCTTTTCGTGTGTCACCCCTCAGGGGAGCTCGCGAAGACAGAGCTTTGCTCTGGTTGCTGCTGGAGAGCAGGGCTTCAAAACAGAGGAGCTTTGGTCCCCTGGGAGACAGGCAGCACTGTCTGGAGACATTTCTGGTTATTCCAACTTGAGGGAGAAGGGCGCTCCTGACATCGAGTTGGGGGGAAGCCGGGGATGCTGGTCAGCATCCCACAACACATGGGGCAGCCACCACCACAAAGAATCAGCCAGCCCCATGGTCAGTTGTGCTCTTGTCTCCACATCCCGGACCAGGTCCCGCCAAGGTGCTCGTCAGCCCTGGCCGTGGGAATGAACGAACACACGGTATCCCTGCTGGCGGGGCCCAAGACTCTACGTCTTTGATCAAGTTCCCAAAGGGAGCCCGTGGGGAGCCCAGCACATTCATTTTCACAGCTTCATACAGTGCCAGGATTAGAAGTGACTTACAGCGTCCTCTCCCCTGAGGGTGGCTCTGCACGGGTGTCTCCCTGGCAGCTCGCCACTTCCACTTCCATGCCTTAGCCCATCTCTGGCAGCTCTGGCTCCTGCATGGAGTCAAAATGAGTGTTTCTGGGTCCTGCTGCTCCCCATCTTAGGGCCGGGGGAAACACGTCTGGTTTCTTCTTCACGTGATACCTTAGGGCCAGGCTCTATAACCCCCTGGCTCCTCTGCAGCTTGGCCTTTGGTGGCCCCAGGCTATGCTCCCAGGTTGTCCCAGCATGGGGGAAGACCCAAACCTCACACCAGCACTTGCACCCTGGTACCTCCTGGCCCGACCCGGACCCCCAGGGGTGGTCCCAACACAAGTTCTCCTGGTGTCCCCTGGGGTGGTCCTAGGCTCCCCAGCCCCCTCCTCTTTGTCAAGTGAAGTCACACAGCTGTCCCCTCTCTGGCCCAGCATTCCTCTGGACGGCAAGAACCAGGTGTGGCAGCATGACGTCATCCCCATCCTGGTGCACCTGCTGAAGGACAATGTGGAGGAGGTGCAGGCCAATGCTGCTGGGGCCCTCATGTATGCCATGGTCACCACCCAAGGTGAGGTGGCCAGCTGCATCTCCTGTGCGGGGGGGCGGGAGGGGTGTCACTGCAGCCTCCAGCATGCTGGCTGCCCCTACGAGTTTTTCAGAACTCTCGTTTTGTGCTCAGCATCCCGGTAATGCCCTCTCCCGGCCCTACCAAAATACTTTCCCTGGTCTATTGTTGAAGTCTTTCACTTTTGGGTCAAGGCTCCACCCTCCCTCTTCTTCCTGGCCACAGTGGGTCACCTACCTGTGACCCTCTCTGGTCACTCCCATTAGGACCTCTGTCCCCTCCTACCAGGCTATTCCCTGGGCCTGGAATTCCTGCCTCCAACCCAGGCCCCTTGTATGCCTCAATTCTGGGATGAATTATGTAGTTTGCCATCCTTGATTTGGTTATCCTAAGGCCTAAACGAACACTGGAGCCCTTGCTTCCATGTTGTTTTTTGATCAAAATTACATTTTTTTCAGTGGGTAGGGGTGGGGAGCAAATAAGAGTATGAGATTACCTCTCCCACCTGGGGACTGCCCCCCTGCCCCCTGCCAGTCAGGCTTCCATGCTAAGTCATCCAATCCTGGCCACAGGAGCAGCTGGGGTTGGTTTCCCCACTTGGAGGCCAGGGTGGGTCATCCCACGTGACTGCTGAAAGCTCTCGGTCTTTCCCCATGCATACAATTGCCCGCACTAGCCCTGGGCCCTGTGATTTCTTGGTGTTCCATGGAGGACTGACTGGGTCTCTGATTCTCAATCAGCATGCAACAAATCTCCCCCAGAACTGGGGCTCTCAGCCATTCCCCACTTGATGCTAATGATGGAATTTGAAACACACCAGAGGAGGAGAGATTGTGAACTTCCCCAGAGCCACAGCCCCCTTTCAAATGTGCAGTGAAGACACTGACTACCAAGGCAGGGGCTCCCCTTGTGTGTATATCCCTCTGGTGGGGCATCTTCAGTGCAGTGTCTTGCGGGAGCTCTTGGTGGACCAGAGCTCCCTGTGGGCCCAGGCAACACCTGGAAATTGGGGATGTGAGGCCACTTTTCACTGAGCTGGCACTCCAGCCAAGGGCACCCAGCCCCTGCCATGTGCCAGGCCCTGTCCTGGGTGGTAGGGACCTAGACCCTGGATCTCAGCCTCCTGCAAACAGTTTGGGGGGAGTGGCAGAAGGTTGATGACCTAGAGGAGAAGCATAGCATACAGCAGGCACAGGACAGGGGCCAAGCCTCCTCTGGGAGGGTCGTGGGTATTGACTTAAGGGACAGTGGAAGTCAGCAGGGCCGAGGGTGGCTGCGCAGGTTCTAGCATACAGAGAAGAGTACACGGAGCACTGCAGGAAGCCGGGGGGTAGGGGGCAACTACCTGGCCTTTTAGCAGGCCAAGACAGCAGAAAGATGTTGAAGGTTCAGGAGGGGTGTCTCCTTTACAGATTAATGTCAGCATCTTCCACTAGACTATAAGTACCAGGAGGGAAAGAACTCTGTGAGTTTTTGTGCCTGGAGCAGAGTAGGTGCTCAAGAAATACTTGCCACATGAACAAACAATTGGATTTTAATTTTTGTGTTGCCTTAGAGAACTGGATTGCAGGACAGGCATCAGGGTGGGTGGGGAGAAGCCAGCTGAGGGGCAGGAATGAGGAGGCCAAGACTGGAGGCAGAGGAAGGTGCCACGGCCTGCACTGGAGTGAGGGAAGGTACCTCCCCTGAGGCTGCACAGTCCAGAGGCCAGAGTTGGGCTGGGGTGGGAGGAGGTGGAACAGTACGGCCCCCTGAGGAATGCCTGGTGTTGGTGGCCCACAGGAAAGTATGCTGCCCTGGACACAGAAGCCATCCACCCGCTCCTGAACCTGCTGTCCTCACCCTTGAGCAAGGCACGTTTGAATGCCACCAAGGCCCTCACCATGCTGGCTGAGGCTCCTGAGGGCCGCAAGTTTCTGCAGTCTCATGTGCCCATCTTCCGCGCCCTCGAGGAGGACCCCAGTGAGGCAGTGCGGCGGGCAGCCCAGATCGCCATCAAAGTCATTGAATGGAAACCCTGAGCCGCTTGCTGGGCCAGACCTGACAAGCTGCTTGCCTGAATAAATGGGCTGAATCTCTTTATATTGGGTCTGAATGGCATTTTATGGTCCTAGAGTGTGGTCACATCTTCCCTCTCTCCCACAAAGTGGAAATACCCGGCCCGGAAGGACTGGGTCATGGTGGCCAGGTGAGAAGGCATGGGCTAAGTCCAAGGCCCAGGGATGGAAGGGTGGCATACCAGCTCTCTGTTGCATCCAAGAGTCCCCTCAGAAAGTAGAGAGCAGGGTTGGGCCTTCCAGGTACAAGGAGGAGCTAGGAGTTATATTGGGGGAAGGAACACAGGTGGATCTGGCCCACCCAAGCTTTGGATACTTGAGCGACCAGGCCCTTGGGTGTGGTTGGGCACTGCACCGCTTAGCCAGTTCTGCCCCCTTCTCTCAGGAGGGAATGTTGAAGTGCAAGCTCATGTGGGCTCTTTCAGGAGGAGTGTGAGTTGTATGAGGCCCCCAGGCATGCGTGCCCAGGACACGGATCTTCTCGGCAGCACAAAGATATCATAAGGACAAGCTCCCAGCTGGCCTGAAGCCAAGCATTCCCTAGCCCCAGGGCAGCTCTCTCACCAGCCTGCCACCTGAGCCTCCACCTGCCTCTTTTGTTCCCCAGATGAAAGTAGAAAAAGAGGCTGGAGAGCTTGAAGGCACTGGAGGAGAAGCCAGGCTGCAGAGGGTAGGAGGCCTGGGTAGCCTTTAACCATCCCCAGACTTTCCTGCCTAGTCTGACAGGATGATGGTTCTTAAACCAGTTCTGACTCCTATTGGAGAAGCTGCAGGAGGGGAGCTCAGCTTTAAGGGAGCTTTTTGAGGCTCCCTGCCTCAAACAAGGTTATTCGCATTATAGCACCAACTGGCAGCCATATTTCCTATGAGACAGAGCATCCCAGGCTTATGGGATTCCCAGTCCTTCCAGAATAAACATCAGGAGAACCAGAACCCTCAAACGAGCACCTTCTTACAGTTCTTTTGTTGACTGGGGCCTTCACTTTCCTAGAAGAAACAGAGACGTTTGCGTCGCTGGAATTAGAGGATTAGCCCAAGGGGACTGGCTGCTGAGCCCAGCTGGTATTTCAAGGAAATATTCTCAAAATAGGCTCCCAAAGAGGAAACCTTTTCTCTTTCAGTAAAGCAGGTGCTTGAAGACCTCTACTTCCTTGGGTCCCCATCTCACCTCAACACATACCATGCTGATTCCACCTCTACTGCTTCACCGAAGGGCTCTGGCCAAGGCCACTGGCCAAGGTTACTGACCATCTTGCTACCAAGATCCTGTGCTCTTTGTGCTTGACCCATGTTGTGGCCGAGGTATGGATGTTCCCTTCCTGTAGCAGCTGTTTTGGGCCTCCTTTCAAGGCTCTGGCTGTGCTCTCTTTGGTCTCCTTTGTAAAACCCTCTTTCTCCATGTGACCAGTAGAGTTCGTGTTTCTCACAGCTCTGTCTAGGCCCTCTCTCCTCCTGTTCTCCCATACAATCTCACCTGCCTGGCTATGAGCCCCCTCTACCAGGTTCCCTTCTTAGCTAGGCCTGCCCACTGCTTTGTCTCCCCCAAATCTGGGTCTGTAGCCCCAGCCTCTCTCCTGAGTTCTGGATCCTTCTATCCAACTAAATGTCTACCCTTAAATTTCTCCAGGCAATAATTAATAAGAATCCTTCACAAACTCTTTTGAAAAATAGAAGGGGATGAGACACTTCCCAACTTATTCTGAGGTGAATTTTACCCAAAATTAGTTGATACCCAAGCCAGACAAAGACATCATAAGAGAACTATAGACCAACATCCTTTACGAATAGAGACAAAAAATCTCAACCAAATATCATCAAACCAAATACAGCCACATAAAAAGCATACTGGGGCCCCTGGGTGGCTCAGTCATTAAGCATCTGCTTTTGGCTCAGGTTGTGATATCAGGGTCCTGGGATCAAGCCCTGCATCGGGATCCTTGCTTGGTGGGAAGCCTGCTTTTCCTTTTCCCTCTCCCCTGCTTGTATTCCCTCTCTTGCTGTCTCTCTCTGTCAAGTAAATAAAATCTTAAAAAAAAAAAAAAAAGCATTATATTCCATGACCAACTGGAATTTATCCCAGGAATGCAAGGTTGGTTTAACATTTGAAACTGAATCAATGTAATATATATACACATACAATAAAGGATAGAAATCACATGATCATCTTAATAGATGTGGGAAAAGCATTTGATGAAATCTGATTTCCATTTCTTAGGAAAAAAAAAAAAAAAGAAAATCCAAAAAATCCAAACTAGAAATATGGGATAACATCTGCAAAAAGTCATAGATACCATCATTCTCAATGGTGAGAGACTGGATGCAGTCCCTTGAAGATCAGGAATAAGACAAGAATGCCTGCTCTCACTACTTCAATTCAACATTGTACTGAGGGTTCTAGCCAAAGCAATTAGGCAAGAAAATGAAGTCAAAGGCATCCAGATTGGAAGGAAAAAAGTAAACTATCTCTTTTTGCAAATGATGGGAACTTATACATGGAAAATTCCAAGGTATACACTTAAAAACTGTTAGAACTAGTCAACAACTTTGGCAAAGTTGACAAAGAAAACAACTCCATTTACAATAGCATTGAAAAGAATAAAATACCTAGGAATAAATTTAACAAGAGAAGTGCAAAATTTGGGCACTGAAAACAAAACATTGTTGAAAGAAAGATCTAAATAAATGAAAAGACATAACATGTTCATGGATCAGAAGATGTAAAATTGTCAAGATGACAGTAAGTATCTTCTTGCATCTCAAACTCAACATGTTCCAAGTGGTGCTCAACTTTCCTCCCATATCTGCTCCTTTTCCAGTGTGGCCTATCTTTAGAATTGGTGTACCCTTTGCCCACATGCTTAACTCAGAGAGTCATCCTGGCCTCTCCCTCCACAAATCAAGTTCTGTTACTTCTAATTGCTGGCTTCTCTTGATGCCATTTCCTCTCTGCCATTAACTTGCCTGGATTGTTCGAAACAGTCTCCTGGTGGGTGTTCCTGCCTCCTTTTCATCATTTCAGCAGTAGCAGAGCAAATCTGATCCCGTCACTTCCCCACTGATGCTCCCAGGGACTTAGTATCCCAAAGTATATAAGGCAAGTCAGGCTCCTGTCCACCTTGCCCTCCCCATCTCCCACGGTTCTTCTACACATCAGTCATGTCTTGGCATCCTCAAACATGCTTTGCACTCTTACCTCATGTCTTTCTGCATGTTGTCCCTTCTGTTGTCCAGCTAATTGACCTCCTTCTTTGGTCATAAGAGGCCTTCTCTGACTCAGACTAGGTGGGCCTCCCTGCAGTATACATGACACGTGGTGGGCCAGTGTGTGGCCTTGATGTCAGCAGGGCTGTTCCAGGCCTTATGCCCATTCCCAGTGTACTTAATTTCCTTGCTGAGTCTGTTTCCTTCCCTGTAAGATGTGGTTAATTTCTAGTACTTCCACAAAGGGTGATTCTGTGTCTTGAATGTGATAATGCCCTTACCCCAGGCAGCAAAACAGTAGTAAAAAGCTGCACTAAAAGCTGGCCGTCACAGCTAGTGTTTCACTTTGGTGCCTATGCTCTGTTAGCAGCTGTTTTCTTGCAGTGGCTGGCACATAGTAGGCACTCAAAAATCTCAGTTGAAGGGATAAACTAAGGAGGAGAGACTGCATGTGAGTGTGCCTTCAGATTGTGATTTTTGTGATGCTGGATGGGCCTCTGCCAAATCACTTCAAGACACCTGGAACTTTTTCTAAAGACACAGATAGTTTATTTTTGAGAAGAAGGAAGAGGAAGGAGCAGCTTAGGGAGTCCTTGCAGACACACAGCCTGGGAGTGGCCTATACTTGACAGCTAAGGGAGTCTAGCTCCTGGCCCCAATGCCCAATAACATGCCAATTGCAGGCAGACTGGGAGGGACTGGAAAGAGCTCTGGAAGAAGGAAGGTTTCCTCTCCACCTGCCTTTCAAGGGTGCAGTGTGACTGTAGCCAGTCACAGCCAGTACAGCCAGTGTGACTGTTCTACTGAGCAGAAACTGCCTCAGCGCCATCAGTGGTGCAGGCAGGAGCTAAGTCCCACCCATGGGCAGCCTTGGCTCCAGCTGGCCTGGAAGGTCATTGGCAGTGGGCATAACACTTGTGGTGGGAACCCCATATGGGGGTGGGTCTTATACTACATGAGATCTTTGCCAGCAGGGTATACCTTTAAAAAGGAGGAGAGCACAAAGCAAATGGAGGCTGGGTATAGGAAGGAAATGGTTACAGTGAAGTAAACACAAGCAAAAATCCCAAATATATCTAGAAATAAAAAGCCAAAATTAAATTTAAAGTGAAAGTCAGTGTTTATGCAGTAGAGCCATTTGGAGAAAATGACTCATTTCGTAAAGGAACAGATGTTCTCATTTGCATAGTTTCTGGAGTCGCAAATGGACTTCACCCTGTCCCCTCAGCACACATGCCCTGCAGCTGGTGGCACTTGACTTGTGACACTGAGGGAGTGTTTACATTAGTGTAATCCTTGGTCCCATAGCCACGGGTCTCCTGGTAGGAAAGACTTTCTCTACTGGATGATGAGGGAGTCTGGAAGAGGCTGTGGTTTGCCTGCTCTTCCCAGATGCCCCCGGGCCCTAGCTGCCTTAGTAGTAGTAGATGTGCAATAGGACTTCAGCTGATATCGAGAGGAACCCTCAGGCATTGGCAATTTCTCTCCAGAAGGGTATCTCTGACATGTCAGTGTACTTTATCCCTACCCACATGTCATTGTGTTCTGTCCCTTTAGCTGTGTCACAGAACTCTGTCTCTTCCAGTGTGGCACCGTGTTCTGTCCTTTCAGACGTATCATGGCACTTTGTCCCTTCCAACATGTGCTCTATCCTTTCAGATATGGCAGCACACCCCATACTCTCCTTGGCTACCTCTTTTGGGGCCAGTTTGGGGCTTGGCTGTGGCTGCACAAAACACATCTCAGGCCTTCCAGAGGCAGCCTTGGTCCTCCTTGAATATGTCTGGAACAGAGGGAACAGGCAAACATCAGGAGGACACAAGAAGGAGGACTTTCTGTGGTGTCACATCTCAGTGGTCAGTCCCACAGAAAGACCAAAAGACTCCAAAATGAAGATCTGTCCTCAGCCCCTGCCACAGAATACCAACCACCATCCTCAGAGACATGGGAGAGGTGGGATAAGGGGCTAAGGTATGTGTGGGGGTGGGAACTACCTGGGGTCATTCTCCCCTTCCACTGGCAGAGCCTTCAACTGGGCCCAGATCCTGGAGTGACCACCCTTCTCTGTCTCAGGCACATGCCCGAACACAGCTGAACAGGTCTAGAGCAAGTGACTGCTCCTCTGAATCTGCTTCCCCGGGCACTACTCTCCAGAGGATGGAAGAAATCCCCTGATTTCTGGAATCAGACACTGATATCCTTGGTAAGCTCTCAGGGAATGTCTTCCTCAGGCAGGTATCAGTCTTGCAGTCTGGCTCAAAATAAGGCACTCTGGGCACTTGAATGGGAAATCACTGATGTTTTCCAGGAGGCAAAGGAGGGGAAGTCTAGGAATTATAGGAAAGTTTCTATTCAGATTAATGAAAACACCTTCTGGGGCTTGCTCAGCTCTGTTGGTTCGGATCTGGTGGTCTGCTCCTTGGGCCTGCTCAGGCGCAGGTCAGCACCATGGCTAGCTCCCACATACCACAGTAGGTGCCGCCGACGGGAAACAGTTCCTCCTTGATGACGAGATGAGCACATTTCTGTCTGAGAGCAGGCATCCAGCAGTGTTCTCTGTCTCATTCTGTTGGGCAGCCTCCATGCCAGCTGTGTCCCAAGGCTGAGGTGGCACCAGCGATGATGGAACCCATCAGCTGGGGACAGAGGAGCCTCTGTTACAAGGGGAGGGTGGCTGCAGCCAGGGGACCCCAAAGTCAGGGATACAATCTCTGCTGCCAGTGCTGAGAAGTCCATATAACATGGACACCCATGTCATATCATTCTGTAGCTGCCAACCCCAAAGAGGCTGCTGTATCTAAAAGGCAACTGATCCTTTGAAGACAGCCCCCAAGCTATATGATGGGGAGTGGGAGGGCCATTGAACAAGAGCACACATTTTAGAGTCAGACTTGGCTGTGTTCAAGTCCCATCTCCACCACTGCCTTGTTATCTGTGGAGCCTGGGGCAAGTTAGTTAACTGTTCAGTGCCTCAGTTTCTCCATCCCTAAATGGGGATACTAATTGTACCTATCACACAGGGGTATAATTTTGACACTGCCTGGCACATCCCAAGTGGGCAGTAAATATTAGCCACTGTCATTATCATCATCATCATCATTCTCCCACGACCGTGGAGGGAGAAGAGGAACTGGGAGGGGTACTAAGGACAAGCACCTGGCACACTGCGGGCCCCCAGTAGGCTCGTTTCCCCCACTCAGAGAAGAGAAATTCCCAGGGAGCCCTGTATCCACCAGCTGTGTGGATCAGCCATACTCAGGAGAGTTTACTCCCTTGCTCTGCACCTGTCCAAGGCCTCCTCTGCAGATAGCAGGAGGAAGCCCAAGGCTTCTTTGGGCTCTAAGATTCCCTAGCAGGGGTGAAGGGGGCCCCAGATTGTTGCCTTCTCCCCTAAACTCAGAGCCTCCCCAGTTACTCCCTGCCTGAGACTCAGGACTAATCTCATTAGGCCTTTATCCCTGTTTACGTCAGGGCTTCAAGAAGCTCAGGTCACCCTACCCGTGGCCCCAACACTCCCTTTCTGACCCCATCTGCTGAAAACCTTCCTCTGGGCCTTCTGGAGCTCCTCCCTGCAACATTCTCTCTCTGCTTGCTGGGACTGAACTCTAACTGTCTTCAGACTTCTTCCCTGGAGCCCCCCTCCTTCTTCTCCCCCAGACTGCTCTAATTGAGGTACATCACCATCTCTGTGTGGCTAATTCAGTGGCCAGTCCTAAGGCCTCATCTTTCTTTGCCCATCAGTGTTTGTCTTCCCTCTGCTGGCTCCTCCTCATCTCCTGGAGTGCCTTTTGCTTTGTGCCTGTGCCCAAGCCCCAAGCCAGACCCCTTGTCTCCCCCTCTACCTGCCCCTCTACGGGTGGCTCACTGCATCTGCTGCTTCTCCCCAGCCCAGAAGGCTCCACACAGATGTCTAGAGATATCTCAGCCTCAACAGACACCCCAGAGGGGGCCTTTGCCTGGAAGAGCATTTCTGGAAGGGGAGACCATGGGTGCCAGAGTGGCAGCTTGGGCCATACCTACCTAGAACACTTTAAACAGGACCCCTGCAGAGTTTGGCTCTTCCTTCTCATCTGGCTATGCTTGGGGCACTTGGGGAGCAGGTTTCTTCACTTGTATCTCTTCGTCCAGATCTACCCTTGCTTCTTGGCTGTCTCGTAAGCTCCAATAGAGCTGGTGGAGCTGGGGGATAGCAGGGCCATATCACCACCCAGGGCCCTGTCACACAGACAGGACCCAGCCATGGCCAGCAGCTGGGCACCAGGGTCTCCAAGGACTGAGACGAGACCTGGTGGCTCAATTTCAACAAGAGACTGAAGGAACATGGACTGGGGGAAAACGTGGCACTTGGGAACCTTGGGATTTCAGTTCTGGCTCTGGTACCATGTGCTTGTGTGGATTTGGCACAGAGTGACACAACCTGCCTGGGCCTGTGTCCTTCAGCTGTACAGTAAGCAGTGGTAGGCAATGTGCTCAGGGCTCAGAGAGTCCAGGAACCTTGCCCTTCAGGGTGGGAGCAGCTGCCCATTCCCCCTGGTCTGCTTCTTTGAGTGGAGGAAGAGGTCCTCTGACCAGATGAGCGAACAGGGCAGACCAGAGAGCTGCTTTCCTTCCAGAATCTCTTCCTCGCTGTCAGAGTTGAGCGCTAACCCAGTCCAGAAAAGGTTTTACCTGGTTTACCTGGCCTGCTCTGAGCTGAGTTTCTCAAACTCAACAAGGCATTTGCATATGCAGTAGAGAGCTCCCCTCCCTTCTGCTGTGATTTTGTTCCTTTTCTGAAAACCCACCTTTTCTGAAATTTGGGGAAGTAACAAATCCAGCCAATTGTTGTTGCTTGTTTCTGAAGTGTCAACAAGTGAACATTTCCACCAAACCTATCCTGGAATAGATTTTGATCCATTATATTAGCCTCGTTTTTTTTTTTTAAGATTTTATTTATTTATTTGACAGAGAGAGAGAGAGAGATATCACAAGTAGGCAGAGAGGCAGGCAGAGAGAGGGGGAAACAGGCTCCCTGCTGAGCAGAGAGCCCAATGCGGGGCTCGATCCCAGGACCCTGAGACCATGACCTGAGCTGAAGGCAGAGGCTTAACCCACTGAGCCACCCAGGTGCCCCAGCCTCGTTGTTTTTGAATCCCAGCACCACCAAACCTAACATATGGCAGGGACATGAATGGGCTGGACAGGCCCCTCCCCAGCCAGCCCATTTTAAGACTTGTTTGGAGCCCCACCTCTCAGACTAAAACGTCAGAACTAAAATTCTGTTGTGCTAATGACAGAGATGGGGTTTAGCCTTTAATTGCTTCTGGATGATGCCATATATATGCATTTGCCTTCCCAACAACACTATCAGTCCCTGTGGAAGAGGTTGCTGGGTCTGCTGGAAGAGCTTGGCTTCCTGTGCAATCCCTGCTGTCCTGCCCCCTTTGGTAGGCGGTGAGGAGAGGGCCTGGCCCGCTGACACTGATCCAATTTTCCTGTTCATCTCTCTCTTGCTTACTGGCAGCTGCTTTCTGTACTCCAGAGCACCTGGCATACTGGGAGGCAGATAGGAAACACTCAACAAGTACTTGGTTGCCTGAGAAGTGGGCACAATTAAAAAGTTGAGAGGAAGAGAACAGCAGAAAAGAATGCAGACCATTTAAACAATTAAGACCCCAAGCAACAGGAAATCAAGTTCACTACCCACTGCCAGTTTTTCAAGGTGCTGGGACCGGGGAAGTCTCCCTGCTGTCACCGAGGCAGTGGGCGTGCACATCCCAGGCAATCCTGGCTGTCTTCCCCATGTGGTCCCTCCCTTTCCCAACTGGGCTCTGTGTACAGGAGAGGAATGAATCTATCAGACACTACAGAGCAAGAAGTGTCACCAGAGAACAAGCTCAGGATTGGGGAGAGGGGGACCTGGAGGTAGTCTTCCAAGTTTATGGCTTTTACCCAGATCCCAGGACAAGCTGCAAGACAGGCCTGTAGATCTCACAGACCCATCTCCCTACTGAGCTACCCCTTAAACTTTAGATGCTATGGGGCTTTCTGGCTTGGCCAGGTCCCTGTTGTGCAAAGCCTGCTGGTCATGCTTATGGAGGTGATGTAGTGGAGCCAGGTTGGGGCCCAGCCCTGCCACTTACCCAGTTTTCATACCTTGGACAAGAGACTTAATTTCTCTGAGTTCCAGACTTCCAACTGGGGTAACTGATTCCTGCCTCCTAGGAGGTTGGAATGGCCACGCAGGAGGAGGCTGAGAGTCACCTAGCCCTGAGCCAGCCACAGGCGCTGCCAGTATTCCTGTCCCCTCCCCCTCCTGCTGGCTTAATTCCCTGAGGGTAGGTGGCAGCTGGGACTGCCCTGATTATATTAATTCATACTGAGGTTAGGGAACTTAACACTTCTAAGGAAAATTTGCATTTTAAAAGCCAAACTTCTCATTCTGAGTGAATACCTAAATGGTGGATTGTTGAAAAGCTTTTCAGTTTAGTTTTGTTTTTGAGGCCGGGCCTATTTCTGACCCATCCCCCACTCCCAGCCCCCAGACCTCCCCTTTCAAAAAGAATGCAGGAATTCAATCACTCTCTCCAAAACTAGTGGAGCCAAATTACTGCTCTTGGGGATGCTGGGACTGAAGGTTGACCCCAGAACACCCTTGGGGCAGCACTTACATGTTTATCCGGAATCAGGTCTGTGAATAAGGAGATCCCCTGGAATGTGAAAAGACTAATTATGAAGAGAATTACAGCCAAGTAGAGGTAGTACACACCGCAGATGATCAGGAGGGTCTGTAGGGGGTCCAGGGTCCGTAGGCAAACTCAGAGAACATTGGAGAGAAGCCAATCAGAAGTCCTCTGGTCAAACCCCCCAAAGGCACCCTGTCAAAGGAAGAGCCCCAAGGGAGCTACCTGGAGGGAGAGGGGTGGTGAGACAAACTTTCAGCCTCGGTTGCCCACTAGTTGAGTTCTGAAGTTAAACTCATCACAGCAAAGGCTTTAAATACTCTGTGGAAGGAAGCAGAATGTAAGCACCGGTGAGGAGGCCCTACCTTCCTGTGCTGAACAAAGACTGAGACACCTGCAGTGTTTTTAGGTCTTCTCCTACCACCTTGACTAAGGTCCTTATATTGCCCCTGCCACCAGAGCCTGCCTTGTCACCCTCCACTACCCTTTTTATTTTTTTATTTTTATTTTTATTTTTTTAAAATATTTTATTTATTTATTTGACAGAGAGAGATCACAAGCAGGCAGAGAGGCAGGCAGAGAGAGAGGAGGAAGCAGGCTCCCTGCCGAGCAGAGAGCCTGATGTGGGACTCGATCCCAGGACCCTGAGATCATGACCTGAGCCGAAGGCAGCGGCTTAACCCACTGAGCCACCCAGGCGCCCTCCACTACCCTTTTTAAACTTTTAAACAACACTGCATCACTATCAGAAACCTTTCTCTGCCATGACTAAGGTCAATCAGAAAACTTAAAAAAACTTTGGAAACACTTCTATGTAAGATAATGAATAGGTATCTCAAACATTATGTGTCCAAAAGGACCCCAGTCTTCCCCCATGGTTGTGGGTGACACCTCTATCTCCCTGGTTGCTCAGGTTGAAACCCCAGGAGTCATCCCTGCCCCCTTTCTTTCCATCCGGCACTCCCACCAACTCTTTAGCAAATCCTGTTGGCTCTGCTTCCAAAATGTGTCAGCATCCCACTACCCTATGGCTACCACCCTAATCCTGAACTGCTATCTACTACATAGTTGGCCTTCCTATCTGGCCTCTTGCTTGCCCACTGTCCCCACAGAAGCCAGAGTGAGCTCTTCAAAGCATGTGTTAGTGAGTGCTTTGCTTAAACTCTCCCAAAGCTTCTCATGGCCCACCATCAGAGTCAAATCTCAGTCCTGGCCCTCAGTTGACCTCACCTGGCTCTGCCACTATACCCTTGGCCATTCCTCTTCAGCCACTGTGTGCAACCTTCCTCCTGCATGTTGAATCTGCCCATTTTTTAAAAAGATTTTATTTATTTATTTGACAGAGAGAGAGATCACAAGTAGGCAGAGAGGCAGGCAGAGAGAGAGGAGGAAGCAGGCTCCCCGCGGAGCAGAGAGCCCGATGCAGGGCTCGATCCCAGGACCCTGAGATCATGACCTGAGCCGAAGGCAGTGGCTTAATCCACTGAGCCACCCAGGCGCCCCGAATCTTCCCATTTTGCTCTTGGCACAGGACTTTGTGCTTGCCCTTCTGTCTGGGTCTCTGCCTAGATCTTGCTATTTCTGGCTCATCCTTCAGGGTTCAGATTCAAGGTCATTTTCTTAGAAGTCTTCTCCTACCACCTTGGCTAAGGTCCTTATATAGCCCCTGCCACCAGAGCCTGCCTTGTCACCCTCCACTACCCTTTTTAAACTTTTAAACAACACTGCATCACTATCAGAAACCTTTCTCTGCTTATTGGGTATCGTCTGTCTCCTCCAACCAGACTGTCCACTCTTTAAGAGTAAGGACTTCACCTTGGCTCTGGAGCTGTATCTGGAGCCTGACTTAGATGGGGATAGATGTTAGAGGAGACAGTATATGGTATATGGGCAAGTATAGATAGTATACAGTATATGGGCAAGCATCTTGGAGAAAGACCTAAAACCAAAACCAGGTGGGGAATCCACAGGAACCATTTATTGAAAGAGATGTGCAGAAAGGGAAGATCTAGAAACAGATGGACAGCAAAAGCCAGATGAGCACGCCATCTGAAGCAGAGTGGGAGAGAGGGCCTGGAGAAACTCTCTAGGTCAAAGAAGGTATCAGCAATGTGCTTGTAACCTTGGACCAGGAGTAGCAGGGAATCACTGACAAGATCCCCAGTTCTCTTTGGCAGTAGGCTCCAGTACCTCAATGTTGTTGTCATTGATGGAAGGCAGATTCTCATGACAACCTGCCTCTCTTGCCCCTGCCCCTCCCAGCAGATCAGAGAGAAGCAGCTTGGGCATCTACAGAGCCCAGCCACCCTGCTCCCACATTCTTGGTGCTAAATTGATTCTTGAACTGAGCAGAGCAGGGAGCACTAGCAGGTTGGTCTGGAGGACTGGATATCTGAGACGGATCTATAGGGAACACCAGCCTGGTGGAAGAGGAAAAAGATATTCTTGGCAAAGTGAACAGTCTATGCAAGTGAAGGGAGGCCAGAGAAGGCACAGGGAAGTTAGGTAATCAGCACTACAGATGGTTAAGAATGACTGGGGCCTGAGGGCTGTGCATGGAGAGGGCAAAGGCCAAGAGTTAGGGGCCAAATCATGTAGCACCTCATAAACTGTGCTCAGGAACTTGTACAAGGCCCAGTTACTCAGTGCTGTTAGGGGAAACAGGTTATGATTCAAAAAACAAATGAAAATTCTGACAAATTATGCTTTCAAAGGCTTATGGATAGGATGCCTGGGTGGCTCAGTTTGTTAAGTGTCCAACTCTTGATTTCAGCTCAGGTCATGATCTTAGGGTTGTGAGATTGAACCCCGTGTAGGGTGCTGCGCTGAGTATGGAGCCTGTTTAAGATTCTCTCTCTCCCTCTCTCTGTGCCCCCCTCCCCAAACCCCTCCCTCTCTCTAAAAAAAAAAGTCTTATGGATAAAATGATTGAATCATTAATTGGGATCTTTCATTTTTAAAAAAATATTTAATTCATTCATTTATGAGACACATGGAGAGAAAGCATGAGTGAGGGAGCGGTAGAGGGAGAGAGAGAATCTCAAACACACTCCCTGCTGAGTAGGGAACCCAACGTGGGGCTCCATCCCAGGAAATTGAGATCATGACCCAAGCTGAAGGCAGATGTTTTAATCTACAGAGCCACTCAGGCACCCTGGGATCTTTAGTTTTAAGTATGCTTAGAAGAGATGGTCATCACTGCAGGAAAGGCAAAAGGAGTTCATGACTGTACATCTCCCTGTGAGTATGAAATTTCTGAGTATGACACATCCATGTACAGAGGCAGCAAAATAATATTTTCTTACACCCAGATATGTGTGAGGGAGGAGGATGCACACTCCATCATCTATGGCATAGTTGAGTGGATTACCTTGCAAAGGGAGGAAAACAAATCAGAGCTTGCCTTTTCCCTGCACTCATGAAGGAATTCAGACCAAATCTGCCCAGGAGGAAATCATTTCTTGAAAAGCAAATGATACAATGGTGTGAACTCTTGAAGCATAAAAGACCCTTCTAGGGCAGCTCTTGCAACAACAACTATGATATGAAGGTAAGCCTTCACACTGTGTCATGCAGTGGCCATGCCAACACCTACTTGTTCAGTGACCCTCTTGCAAAATACAGCAAGCAGGAAGATGGCAGCAATGGGTGGGGTCAGGTAACTCATAACTGCATGTGCGTATTCAAACAGTTGCTCACTGTATTCTGTTTGTACAACAGAGACCCAGATGATGGTGACAGTAAGTAATAATAAAATCCTCTAAACTAAATCAATAGTCAAGAGCAATTTGATAAGCTTTCCTCCCTCCCCCACCAATAAAATATCTATAAGCCATGCTATTAGCTCAATTATACTTAGGTTAAATTCAGATGCCCATTCATAAGTATGGGACAGAGGAGACAGCCACATAAGTGTTCAGACAAAAGTCCTTTAAGTTCTGTACAAGTAAAACGAAGTGTCCATTTGTGTGTTCCTGGATCATGGATAGATTTTCACATTTGGAGGCTGTGTTTGGGCAGTTATGCTTAAAATTACATGGAAAAATATTAATTTCTTGAGGGTAACACATTTTAAGGAATTTTAGACAGATTAGTACAGCACATGATTTTGAAGATTTCAACAAGTTCGGAAACTTATTTAAATTTCACTGAAAATTTTACAAAACTGAGTACAAGCTCCAAATGTTCATTGCTTCTGCTAAGTAAAAGATTTAAAATTATGTGTTCATATATAAAATTACACTAGACCAAATGTCATCCCAAAGATGAATAAATCTTAGTTCTGTGTCAACAAGGGCTTAAAAATTATTATTTAGAATGAATGATAAGCTATAAGGGACTAATTCCTTGATAGTCAAAGAAGACACAGGATGTGAATTCCCACCTGAATAATGATAGGATATTTGCCTGGGACTAACCCTCCCACAGATAACAATGACAAATTGTGGGCCAAATATAAAACAACAACACTGAAGGGAGCCAAAAGCAGGCAGAAATGAAAGAGGATTTATTGGGTGCTATCTACATTACCCAGCTTTTCTTCTGAGGGCCCTCCCTAGTATGAATGGTGTGGGTGGCTAGAAGTTAGGCATAGAGCCTCACTCTTACTAGGCAGAGGTGTCAGAAGATGGAGGTTGGAATTTAGAGTGGTTGAAAATGTTGGGGGAAAAAATTCTAGAAAAGAGGGAGCCACAGAGCAAGGAGATCCAAGCTGTACATAAACTTTTCTTATGCCCTTGGCTGATCCCTGAATTATGCATGTTTGGGGAAAATAAGACCCTGGTGGTAGGAAAAAATAGTGTCAACCCAAAATTCTATACCCAGCAAAAGTATCCTTCAAAAAAATAAAGACAAAATAAAAACAATTTCAAATAAGCAAAAACAGAGAATCTACCAGCAGGCCTGAATTATAAGACATGCTGAAGAAAATTCTTCAGAGTGAAGAGAAATGACACATACTGGAAACTCAAACCTAAAATTTGCAATGATGAGCACCAAAAAAGATAAAATATACGGTAAATATAAAATGCTATGTATCTTCTTACAGCAAAAATTATATTGTTATCACTGTATTATGGGGTTTATATGCACATAGGTATAAAATATATGACAGCCATAACACAAAAGATGAAGGAGAAAATATACTGTTCTAAGGCATTTATGTTTTACATAGAATAATACAGTATTAACTCTAAGTAGAAAAAGATAGGTTAATCATGCCTATTATGATGCCTAGAGCAACCAAAAGAAATTAAAATCAAATATTAAAAACCATTTCCAATCATATTGATGATATTAATACAGATGAATTTAACTCTTAAATTAGATTGTCAGAGAAAAAAAATCAAAATCAAACTATGAGGTGGTCTACCAGGGACTCACTTTAAGTATATTTAAAGGTTAAAAGTAAAAGATATTACAAACACTAAACATAGGAAAGCCAGGGTGGGCTATATTATTAACAAAATAAGCCTCAAGACAAGTACTATTATTAGAGACAAAAAGGGACATTTCATGGATAAAGGTGATATGGTCTATATATACAATGGAATATTAGTCAGCCATAAAAAACGAAATCTTGCCATTTGCAACAACATGGATGGAACTAGATGGTATTATTTATGTTAAGTGAAGTAAGTCAATCAGAGAATGACAGTTATCATATGATCTCACTGATATGTGGAATTTAAGAAGCAAAAGAGAGGATCATGGGGGAAGAGAAAAAAATAAAACAAGACAAAACCAGAGAAGGAGACAAACCATAAGAGACTCTTAATCATGGGAAACAAGTTGATGGCTGCTGAAGGGAGGGAGGTGGGAAGATAGGGAAATGGGTGATGGACATTAAGGAGGTCACATGATATAATATAATATAATGGGCACTGAGTGTTATATAAGACTTTTGAATCACTGACCTCTACCTCTGAAACCAATAATACATCATATGTTAACCAATTAAATTTAAATTAAAAAATAAATTAATTTTAAAAAGGGACATTTAAAAAATAAATTAATTTTTAAAAGGGACATTAGAATAAATTTAATAAAAAATTTATTTAAGCCATATTAAGTTTAATTCTGATATGTGACCACAATTCTAGGTGAATCAAGCACTTATTTAAGCTATATTAAGAAAGGTACAGCTGATGCAAATGATGTGTGATTGGCAATCCATTGTCATGCTGACTACTTTTTTTCTTATAAAAGCTTTATTGTTTGGGGCATCTGGGTGGCTCAGTAGTTTAAACAGCTGACTCTTGATTTTGGCTCAGGTCATGATCTCAGGGTTGTGGGATCAAAACCCACATCTGGCTCCCTGTTTGGTGGGGAATCTCCTTGAGATTCTTTCCCTCTGCCTCTCCCCCACTCACATGTGTTCTCTTTTTCTCAAATAAATAGATAAATAAATAAATCCTTAAAAAGGCTTTATTATTTTATCTTTCACAATCCAATATACAACAGATATAGATTTTGTGTATGCTCTGAGGTAAGAGTCAACATTCTTTTTTCCATGAATAGTCAAATAACCCAGGACCATTTATTGAAAATCCTTCTCCCCGAAAGGGGAACCCTCCTCCACTGTTGGTGGGAATGCAAGCTGGTGCAACCACTCTGGAAAACAGCATGGAGGTTCCTCAAAATGTTGAAAATAGAACTACCCTATGACCCAGCAATTGCACTACTGGGTATTTACCCTAAAGATACAAACGTAGTGATCCGAAGGGGCACGTGTACCCGAATGTTTATAGCAGCAATGTCTACAATAGCCAGACTATGGAAAGAACCTAGATGTCCATCAACAGATGAATGGATCAAGAAGATGTGGTATATATACACAATGGAATACTATGCAGCCATCAAAAGAAATGAAATCTTGCCATTTGCGATGACGTGGATGGAACTAGAGCGTATCATGCTTAGTGAAATAAGTCAATCGGAGAAAGACAACTATCATATGATCTCCCTGATATGAGGACATGGAGAAGCAACATGGGGGGGTAGGGGGATAGGAGAAGAATAAATGAAACAAGATGGGATTGGGAGGGAGACAAACCATAAATGACTCTTAATCTCACAAAACAAACTGGGGGTTGCTGGGGGGAGGTGGGATTGGGAGAGGGGGAGCGGGCTATGGACATTGGGGAGGGGAGGCGAACCATAAGAGACTATGGACTCTGCAAAACAACCTGAGGGTTTTGAAGGGTCAGGGGTGGGAGGTTGGGGGAACAGGTGGTGGGTGATGGGGAGGGCACGTTTTGCATGGAGCACTGGGTGTTGTGCAAAAAGAATGAATACTGTTACGCTGAAAAAAAAAATAAATAAAAAGGGAAAAAAAAAAAAGAAAATCCTTCTCCCCATCACTTTCCCTATTACATTATACTGAAATCTTTACCATAAATTAGGTGACTATATACCTGTGGGCCTTCCGTATTCTGTACTTTATTCCTTTGATTTGTCTATATTTGTACCAAAACCATACTATCTAATTAGTATCACTTCACAATAGGTATTGGTATCGCTTAACAAATCCTCCAGCTTTGTTCACCTTGAAAAATTGCTTTGGCTTTTCTTTTCTTTCCTTTCCTTTCCTTCTCTCGCCCCCCCCCCCCTTGGCTATTCTTTGCTCTTTGCATTTTCTCTCTTAATTTTAGAACTGGTTTGTCAATATTTACACACACACAAAAAGCTACTGCAATTCTGACAGGGATTACTCTGAATATATAGAATAACATAGAGAGAATAGAGAGAACATATTGTCAATATTGAAACTTCTAACTGATCGATGTGGTATATTCCTTTATATACTTAGGTCTCACTAATTTCTCTCAATAATGCTTTGTAATTTTCAGCAATTTTCTCATTTTTGTGAGATTTATTCCTAGGTATCTGATATAGTTCAATGACATTATAAATGATAATATGCAAAATATGATTGATTCTTGTGCTTTTACCTTGTAACAGTCTTGTTAAATTCACTTTTAAATTTTAACAGTTTGTCTATAAAGTCTTTCATGATAATTTTATTTCTATCCTCATGACATTTGTCTCCTTTTCATACCTTTTGTGCAGAATAGCATCTCCATCACAATGTTGAATAAAAGTGGTTATAGTGGACATATGTGTCTAGTTCCCAATCTCAGGGAAAATGTAAACATTAAGTATGATACATCTAAGCTTTTAAACACACACACACACACACACACACACACACACACACACATTTTTTTTAAACCCAGTGTAAAGAAAATATTTTAAAATTTTTAAGATTTAAAAAAAATAGGTATTAGACTTTCTAAATTCTAAATTCATCTATTGTGATGACTATATGATTTTCTTCTGTTTTCAGTTAATGTGGTCAAGTACATTGATAGATTTTTGAATAAAAATTAATCTATTCTTGCATTTCTGGAATAAGCTCCAGATGGTCAAGGTGTATTTTTCTTTTTCTACGTTGTTGGACCTGCTAATATTTTGTTTAAAATTTCTGCATCTATGTTTCTATTGGCATGGTATGTATTTTACCATGTTTTCTGTAAGCGTTCCTCAAACTTATTTTAAAGATGTCTCTTTTCAATGAAGTTTCAGGATACAGAATCAACATACAGTAGTGTACAAAATCAGTAGTATTTCTATACACTAACAGTGAGTCACCTGAAAAAGAAATAAAATAATTCCACTTACAATAGCATCAAAAACAATAAAATACTTAGGAATAAATTTAAAGAAGTAGGTGTAAGATTTCTACACTGAAAACTAACATTGATGAAAGAAATTGAAAAAGACACAATTAGACAGAAGGATATCTTGTGTTCATGGACTAGACTAGATAAATCAATATTATGAAAATGTCTATATTACCCAAAGCAATCTATGGATTCAATGCACTCCTTATCAAGATTCCAATGGCATTTTTTACAGACTTAGAAAAAAATAATCTTAAAATTTGTTTGGAATGACAAAAGACTCTGAGTAGCCAAAGCGATCTTGAGGAAGAAAAACAAAGCTGGAGGTATCACACTTCTTGACTTCAAACTATATCACAAAGCTATAGTAATCAAAACAGTATGGCACTGGCATAAAAACAGATGCATAGACCAACAGAAAAGAACTGTTAAGCCCAGAAATAAACCTATGCATATATAGTCAACTAATATCAGACAAGAGAGCCAAGAATACTTAATGAAGAAAAGACAATCTATTTAATAAATGGTCCTGGGAAAATAGGATATTCACAAGTTAAAGAATGAAACTAGACTCTTATCTTACGCTACTTACAAAAATTAACTCAAAATGGATTAAAGACTTAAATATGAGATCTGAAATATAAAACTCTTAGAAGAAAACATAGGGAATAAGCTCTTTGACATGGGTCTTGGTAATGAGTTTTTGGATATGACTCAAAAATTCCAAGCAACAAAAGCAAAAATAAACAAGTGGGACTATATCAAACTAAAAAGCTTCTGTGCAACAAAAGAAACAACAAAATGAAAAGGCAACCACAGAATGGGAGAAAATATTTGCAAACCACACATCTGATGAGAGGTTAATATCTAAAATATATAAGGAACTCTTATACAACTTAGGAGCAAAACAGAACAAAAACAAAATACCAAATAATCCAATTAAAAACTGGGCAAAGATCTGAATAGACATTTTTCTGAAGAAGTTATTCAGTTGGCCCCTAGGTACATGAGATAGTGCTCAATGTCGATAATTGTCAGGGAAATGCAAATGAAAACCACAGTAGGCTATCATCTCATATTTGATAGCTATTACCCAAAAGGCAAGAGATAACAAATATTGAGTACTAATGAGGATGTAGAGGAACAGGATATACTGTTGATGGGAATGTAAATTGTTGCAGTCATTATGCAAAACAGTATAGAAGTTCCTCAAAATTTAAAAATAGAATTACCATATAATATAGCAACATTACTTTGAGTATATATGCAAAGGAAACAAAATCACTGTTATGAAAAGATATCTGTAGCCCCAGGTTCACTCCAGCATTATTTACAATAGCCAAGCCATGGAAACAATTTAAGTGTCCACTGATGGATGTCTGGATAAATAAACTGTGGCATGTATTTACCATGGAATACTATTCAAGCACAAAAAACAAAGAAATCCTGCCATTTGTGACAACATGGATGGATCTTGCTATCCATGGAGGGCATTATGCTAAGTAAAATCAAAGACAGAGGAAGACAAATACTGTCTGATCTCACTTACATGTAGAATCTAAACAAACAAACTCCTAGAAACAGACAGCAGATTGGAGGCTACCAGAGGTGGAGAGGGAATGGAAGAAATGGATAAAGGAGGTTAAAAGGTACAAGCTTCCAATTTTAAGAAAAATAACTTCTGGGGATATAATGTACAGAATGGTAATTATAGTTAGCAACACTGTATTGTATATTTGGAAGTTGCTAAGATGGTTGATTTAAAAAATTCTTATCACAAGGAAAAAGTCTGTAACTATGTGTGGTGATGCATATTAACTAAACTTGTGGTGATCATTTCACAATGTATGCATATATCAAAGTATTATGTGATACACCTTAAACTTAATACAATATTATATGTCAGTTATATCTCAACAAAACTGGAGAAAAGTCTCTTCTAAGGAGGATATAGTTTTTGTTTTTGTTTTTGTTTTTTTTTGATAGTCTGATAATCTCAACACCTTAACTTAGGTGTTTAGTCTACTTACTATTCATGAAATTACTGATATAGTTGGGTATATATGTGCCATCCTATTATTATTATTTTTAGTTGACTTATCTTTTATGTTCTTTTATATTTTATCCTTTTAATTTCTTGGGGGCTAATCCAATAGTTTATGAATTATTCCATATTTTTCTTTAAGCAAGTTATCAGTTAAACATTCTCGAACTATTCTTTTATTGCTCATTCTAGAGATGAGATTACATGCACCCTTGCTATATTATAGTCTGGTACAAGTTTTGTGTTTACCACATCCCAAATTAAAGTTCCATTTCGCCTCTGCTTATTTTCTCTGCTAGTCTTGTTAGTATATTTTGCTTCCACATGTTATATATCCCACAGACATTTTTCCTTTTTGATATTTTCAACAGCTATTATGCATTTTTATTTCCCAGATATTTGCTTTTTCTGGTGCTTTTCATTCTTCTCTGAAGTTCAATTCTTTTTTTTTTTCCATTTTATTTATTTTTTCAGCGTAACAGTATTCATTCTTTTTGCACAACACCCAGTGCTCCATGCAAAACGTGCCCTCCCCATTACCCACCACCTGTTCCCCCAACCTCCCACCCCTGACCCTTCAAAACCCTCAGGTTGTTTTTCAGAGTCCATAGTCTCTTATGGTTCGCCTCCCCTTCCAAATTTTTTTTTTTTTAAATAAACATATAATGTATTTTTATCCCCAGGGGTACAGGTCTGTGAATCGCCAGGTTTACACACTTCACAGCACTCACGATAGCACTTACCCTCCCCAATGTCCATAGCCCCCTCCCCCTCTCCCAATCCCACCTCCCCCCAGCAACCCCCAGTTTGTTTTGTGAGATTAAGAGTCATTTATGGTTTGTCTCCCTCCCAATCCCATCTTGTTTCATTTATTCTTCTCCTATCCCCCTAACCCCCCAGGTTGCTTCTCCATGTCCTCATATCAGGGAGATCATATGATAGTTGTCTTTCTCCGATTGACTTATTTCACTAAGCATGATACCCTCTAGTTCCATCCATGTCGTGGAAAATGGCAAGATTTCATTTCTTTTGATGGCTGCATAGTATTCCATTGTGTATATATACCACATCTTCTTTATCCATTCATCTGTTGATGGACATCTAGGTTCTTTCCATAGTTTGGCTATTGTAGACATTGCTGCTATAAACATTTGGGTACACGTGCCCCTTCGGATCACTACGTTTGTATCTTTAGGGTAAATACCCAGTAGTGCAATTGCTGGGTCATAGGGTAGTTCTATTTTCAACATTTTGAGGAACCTCCATGCTGTTTTCCAGAGTGGTTGCACCAGCTTGCATTCCCACCAACAGTGGAGGAGTGTTCCCCTTTCTCCACATCCTAGCCAGCATCTGTCATTTCCTGACTTGTTAATTTTAGCCATTCTGACTGGTGTGAGGTGATATCTCATTGTGGTTTTGATTTGTATTTCCCTGATGCCGAGTGACGTGGAGCACTTTTTCATGTGTCTGTTGGCCATCTGGATGTGTTCTTTGCAGAAATGTCTGTTCATGTCCTCTGCCCATTTCTTGATTGGATTGTTTGTTCTTTGGGTGTTGAGTTTGCTAAGTTCCTTATAGATTTTGGATACTAGCCCTTTATCTGATATGTCATTTGCAAATATCTTCTCCCATTCTGTCAGTTGTCTTTTGGTTTTGTTAACTGTTTCCTTTGCTGTGCAAAAGCTTTTGATCTTGATGAAATCCCAATAGTTCATTTTTGCCCTTGCTTCCCTTGCCTTTGCCGTTGTTCCTAGGAAGATGTTGCTACGGCTGAGGTCGAAGAGGTTGCTGCCTGCATTCTCCTCAAGGATTTGGATGGATTCCTTTCTCACATTGAGGTCCTTCATCCATTTGGAGTCTATTTTCGTGTGTGGTGTAAGGAAGTGGTCCAATTTCATTTTTCTGCATGTGGCTGTCCAATTTTCCCAGCACCATTTATTGAAGAGGCTGTCTTTTTTCCATTGGACATTCTTTCCTGCTTTGTCGAAGATGAGTTGACCATAGAGTTGAGGGTCGATTTCTGGGCTCTCTATTCTGTTCCACTGATCTATGTGTCTGTTTTTGTGCCAGTACCGTGCTGTCTTGATGATGACAGCTTTGTAATAGAGCTTGAAGTCCGGAATTGTGATGCCACCAACTTTGGCTTTCTTTTTCAATATTCCTTTGGCTATTCGAGGTCTTTTCTGGTTCCATATAAATTTTAGGATTATTTGTTCCATTTCTTTGAAAAAAAAAAATGGATGGGATTTTGATAGGGATTGCATTAAATGTGTAGATTGCTTTAGGTAGCATAGACATTTTCACAATATTTATTCTTCCAATCCAGGAGCATGGAACATTTTTCCATTTCTTTGTGTCTTCCTCAATTTCTTTCATGAGTACTTTATAATTTTCTGTGTATAGATTCTTAGCCTCTTTGGTTAGGTTTATTCCTAGGTATCTTATAGTTTTGGGTACAATTGTAAATGGGATTGACTCCTTAATTTCTCTTTCTTCAGTCTTGTTGTTGGTGTACAGAAATGCAACTGATTTCTGTGCATTGATTTTATATCCTGACACTTTACTGAATTCCTGTACAAGTTCTAGCAGTTTTGGAGTGGAGTCTTTTGGGTTTTCCACATATAGTATCATATCATCTGCGAAGAGTGATAGTTTGACTTCTTCTTTACCAATTTGGATGCCTTTAATTTCTTTTTGTTGTCTGATTGCTGAGGCTAGGACTTCTAGTACTATGTTGAATAGCAGTGGTGATAATGGACATCCCTGCCGTGTTCCTGACCTTAACGGAAAAGCTTTCAGTTTTTCTCCATTGAGAATGATATTTGCGGTGGGTTTTTCATAGATGGCTTTGATAATATTGAGGTATGTGCCCTCTATCCCCACACTTTGAAGAGTTTTGATCAGGAAGGGATGCTGTACTTTGTCAAATGCTTTTTCAGCATCTATTGAGAGTATCATATGGTTCTTGTTCTTTCTTTTATTAATGTGTTCTATCACATTGATTGATTTGCGGATGTTGAACCAACCCTGCAGCCCTGGAATAAATCCCACTTGATCGTGGTGAATAATCCTTTTAATGTACTGTTGAATCCTACTGGCTAGTATTTTGGCGAGAATTTTTGCGTCTGTGTTCATCAAGGATATTGGTCTGTAGTTCTCTTTTTTGGTGGGATCCTTGTCTGGTTTTGGGATCAAGGTGATGCTGGCCTCATAAAATGAGTTTGGAAGTTTTCCTTCCATTTCTATTTCTTGGAACAGTTTCAGGAGAATAGGAATTAGTTCTTCTTTAAATGTTTGGTAGAATTCCCCTGGGAAGCCGTCTGGCCCTGGGCTTTTGTTTGTTTGGAAATTTTTGATGACTGTTTCAATCTCCTTACTGGTTATGGGCCTGTTCAGGTTTTCTATTTCTTCCTGGTTCAGTTGTGGTAGTTTATATGTCTCTAGGAATGCATCCATTTCTTCCAGATTGTCCAATTTGTTGGCGTAGAGTTGCTCATAGTATGTTCTTATAATTGTCTGTATTTCTTTGGTGTTAGTTGTGATCTCTCCTCTTTCATTCATGATTTTATTGATTTGGGTCCTTTCTCTTTTCTTTTGGATGAGTCTGGCCAGGGGTTTATCAATCTTATTGATTCTTTCAAAGAAACAGCTCCTAGTTTCATTGATTTGTTCTATTGTTTTTTTGGTTTCTATTTCATTGATTTCTGCTCTGATCTTTATGATTTCTCTTCTCCTGCTGGGTTTAGGGTTTCTTTCTTGTTCTTTCTCCAGCTCCTTTACGTGTAGGGTTAGGTTGTGTACTTGAGACCTTTCTTGTTTCTTGAGAAAGGCTTGTACTGCTATATATTTTCCTCTCAGGACTGCCTTTGCTGTGTCCCACAGATTTTGAACTGTTGTGTTTTCATTATCATTTGTTTCCATGAATTTTTTCAATTCTTCT
Organism: Meles meles; assembly: GCF_922984935.1. NCBI lineage: Eukaryota > Metazoa > Chordata > Mammalia > Carnivora > Mustelidae > Meles > Meles meles. Next base: position 29,474,236 of record NC_060077.1, on the reverse strand, counting down.
TTAATTTCCTGGTTAACCCATTCATTCTTTAGAAGGATGCTGTTTAGTCTCCATGTATTTGGGTTCTTTCCAGCTTTCCTCTTGTGATTGAGTTCTAGCTTCAGAGCATTGTGGTCTGAAAATATGCAGGGAATAATCCTAATCTTTTGATACCGGTTGAGACCTGATTTGTGACCCAGGATGTGATCTATTCTGGAGAAGGTTCCATGTGCACTAGAGAAGAATGTGTATTCTGTTGCTTTGGGATGAAATGTTCTGAATATATCTGTGATGTCCATCTGGTCCAGTGTGTCATTTAAGGCCTTTATTTCCTTGTTGATCTTTTGCTTGGATGATCTGTCCATTTCAGTGAGGGGAGTGTTCAAGTCTCCTACTATTATTGTATTATTATTGATGTGTTTCTTTGATTTTGTTATTAATTGGTTGATATAGTTGCCTGCTCCCACATTAGTGGCATAGATATTTAAAATTGTTAGATCTTCTTGTTGGACAGACCCTTTGAGTAGGATATAGTGTCCTTCCTCATCTCTTATTATAGTCTTTGGCTTAAAATCTAATTGATCTGATATAAGGATTGCCACCCCAGCTTTCTTCTGATGCCCATTAGCATGGTAAATTGTTTTCCACCCCCTCACTTTAAATCTGGAGGTGTCTTCGCATCTAAAATGAGTTTCTTGTAGGCAACATACTGATGGGTTTTGTTTTTTTATCCATTCTGATACCCTGTGTCTTTTGATTGGGGCATTTAGCCCATTAACATTCAGGGTAACTATTGAGAGATATGAATTTAGTGCCATTATTAGCCTGTAAGGTGACTGTTACTGTATATTGTCTCTGTACCTTTCTGATCTACTACTTTTAGGCTCTCTCTTTGCTTACAGGACCCCTTTCAATATTTCCTGGAGAGCTGGTTTGGTGTTTGCAAATTCTTTCAGTTTTTGTTTGTCCTGGAAGCTTTTTATCTCTCCTTCTATTTTCAATGATAGCCTAGCTGGATGGAGTATTCTTGGCTGCATGTTTTTCTCATTTAGTGCTCTGAATATATCATGCCAGCTCTTTCTAGCCTGCCAGGTCTCTGTGGATAAGTCTGCCGCCAATCTAATATTTTTACCATTGTATGTTACAGACTTCTTTTCTCGGGCTGCTTTCAGGATTTTGTCTTTGTCACTAAGACTTGTAAATTTTACTATTAGGTGACGGGGTGTGGACCTATTCTTGTTGACTTTGAGGGGGGTTCTCTGCATCTCCTGGATTTTGATGCTTGTTCCCTTTGCCATATTAGGGAAATTCTCTCCAATGAGTCTCTCCAATAGACCTTCTGCTCCCCTCTCTGTTTCTTCTTCTTCTGGAATCCCAATTATTCTAATGTTGTTTCGTCTTATGGTGTCACTTATCTCTCGAATTTTCCCCTCATGGTCCAGTAGCTGTTTGTCCCTCTTTTGCTCGGCTTCCTTATTCTCTGTCATTTGGTCTTCTATATCACTAATTCTTTCTTCTGCCTCATTTATCCTAGCAGTGAGAGCCTCCATTTTTGATTGCACCTCATTAATAGCTTTTTTGATTTCAACTTGGTTAGATTTTAGTTCTTTAATTTCTCCAGAAAGGGCTTTAATATCTCCAGAGAGGGTTTCTCTAATATCTTCCATGCCTTTTTCGAGCCCGGCTAGAATGTTCAGAATTGTCATTCTGAACTCTTGATCTGACATATTACCAATGTCTGTGTTGATTAGGTCCCTAGCCTTCGGTACTGTCTCTTGTTCTTTTGTTTGTGGTGATTTTTTCCGCCTTGTCATTTTGTCCAGGTAAGAGGATATGAAGGAGCAAATAAACTACTAAAAGGGTGGCAAAGACCCCAGAAAAATGCGCTGTAACCAAATCAGAAGAGACCCCTAATTGTGGGGGGGAGAAAGGGGATAAAAACAGGTTTTGGAAAAAAAAAAAAGGAAAAAAAAAAAAGAAAAGAATTTAAAAAATGAAGCAAATTAAAAAATATAAAAAAGAAAGAAAAAATATATATATTTAGATGAACTAGTCAAAAAACGTTAAAAAAGAAAAGGGTAAAAGTTTTAAAAAATTTAGCAGAAGAAGAAAAAAGAAAAAAGAAAAAAAATTGAAAAAAGAAAAAAAAAATTGAAGTAGCCGCAAGACTAAAGAATCATGGGGAGAAAGCCATGAGTTCCGTGCTTTGCTTTCTCCTCCTCTGGAATTGCTCTGCTGTCTTAGGAATTGAACCTGCTTTCTCCTTGATAGATGAACTTCGTCCTGGCTGGATATTTTGTTGATCTTCTGGGGGAGGGGCCTGTTGTAGTGACTCTCAAGTGTCTTTGCCCGAGGCGGGATTGCACCGCCCTTACCGGCGGCCGGACTAAGTAATCGGCTCGGGTTCGCTTTTGGGAGCTTCTGTTCCCTGAACGCTTTCCGTAGAGTTCCGGAGGACGGGAATGAAAATGGCGGCCTCCCAGTCTCCAGCCCGGAGGAGCCGAGAGCCTGGGGCCCCACTCCTCAGTGCGCCCCCAGAGGACAGCACCCAATCACTCCCGTATCCCCAGCCTCTAGCCGCGCTCCGAGCTCACCCAGCCCGCGACCAGTTCAAGGTAACCCCGAGCTGAGAGTTCAGTCTTCGGCTCTGTCTCTCCAGCCGGCTTCTCCGTTCTAATACCTGCGAGCTCTCCGACACTCTGACACCCCCGATCCTTCTGTGACCCTGTGGGGCCTGGGGCCTCGCTGGCCCCGCGTGGGCTTTACCCCGGTTTAGCCCCTGGAGCAATGTCCCTCAGTGGAACAGACTTTTAAAAGTCCTGATTTTGTGCTCCGTTCCTCCGCCGCTTGCCGGGAGCCGGCCCCTCCCCCCGTGGTCTATCTTCCCGTCGTTTTAGATTCACTTCTCCGCCAGTCCTACCTTTCAGAAAGTGGTTGATTTTCTGTTTCTAGAGTTGCTGTTCTTCTTCTCTTTGCTCTCCCGTTGGATTTGTAGGTGTTTGCAATGTTTAGATAAGCTATCGAGCTGATCTCCTGCTACCTGACGTAGTCTCAGGCTGCTACTTCTCCGCCATCTTGACTCTGGAGAATATTTTTTGATGGGTATTGGATTCTATGTTGGCAGTATTCCCTCTAGCACTTGAAAGTGTAATTACATTGTCTTTTGGCTTTTATAGTTTCTGTTGGATATTCTGCTATCAGTCTCGTTGGTCCTCTCTTGAAGGTAGTGTGATTTATTTTCCTCTGGCTGCTCTACAGATTTTCTCTTTATCTTCAAATTTCATCAGTTTCACCATAATGTAGTCCATTTCCTTTGTATTTATCCTACTCATAATTTGTGAAAATTCTTGAATCTCTGAATAACTATCCAACAGTTTTGGAAAATTCTTTGCCATTATCTTTTCAAAATTGCTTCTACCCAAATTGTTCCTCTCTTTCTTTGATCCCAGTGATATATATATTATTTTTCTGATTGCATTCCACATATATCTTCTTTCTGTGTGTTTTGATTTTGATATTGTCATTCCATCAGTGCCACTCCATTAATCATGTCGTCTGCTATATCCAATCTAGTTGTTAACCTATCCATTGAGTTCTTAATTTCAGATTATTTACTCTTCAATTCTAGAAAAACTGTTACATTTTTATAAGTTTTTATTATCTGGCAAAATTCTCAAGTTTTTCATCTGTTTTGTACACGTCCCCCTCTGTTTTCTCATATATGTTTGTCATGCTTATTTTAAAGTCCTAGTCAGGGGGCACCTGGGTGGCTCAGTTGATTAAAGCCTCTGCCTTTGGCTCGGGTCATGGTCCCAGGGTCCTGGGATCGAGCCCTGCATCGGGCTTTCTGCTCAGCAGGGAGCCTGCTCCCCCCCCCCACCTCTTTGCCTGCCTCTCTGCCTACTTGTGATCTCTGTCTGTCAAATAAATAAATAAAATCTTAAAAAAAAAAGTCCTAGTCAGCTAACTTCATCTGTTGATCTTCTTATATATATTATTAGTATAAACATAGTGGTAAGGGAGGGCATTCTTGCCTCTTCCTTTCTAGCTCCTTCATTAGGCCTGACGCTGGCTTTCAGGGCAATCTAGACATGTTTTACCATGTTGAAAGTTACTATTTTACCAAATACTTTTTCATCATCTGGGAATAGATACACATGATTTTACTCTTTTGATCTATTAATATGGTGAATTATATTATCCATTTCCTAATATTGAATGATCTTATATTTCTGAAAGAAAGTCTCAGTTGGTAATGAGATATCATTCATTTAACATTCTTCTAATATATTGTTAGATGTGTGTCTAATACCTTATTTATAATTTTTGCACTGATATATAAAAGTGATATTAGTCTTTAGTTGTAATTTTTGGTGCCATCTTGGTTAGGTTTGGCCACATCCATTTCTTGAGTTTCATAAAATGAATTTAAGTCTTCGTTTTTTGCCCCCCATGTTGTAACAACTTAAATAAAACTGGTTCTGTTTCTTAAGATTTCTCAGAAAAGTGATTTTAAACTATGGAGTGCTAATCACATGTAAAAACAAGCTCAAATGCAAGGGTTAGACAGATTAAATAAATGAACACTATGCACCTTGATATGAGATAAAGAAGTGTTTCAGACATAAGGTAGGCCAAGTTAAATGTGTGTGTGCCAGATGTGGTCTGTGGGCAGCCAATGTGAAACCTTATGAAATAAAGACAGGAACCATGTTTTATACATATGCATTCACCACCCTATGCTAGCATGGTGCCATGTGGTATCATGGTTAACAGCATGGCCCTGACATGGACATGTTCTTCTACTTATACTATGTGATCTCAGTTAGACCAATTCTTCTCTGAGCCACTTCCCCCACATTGGTACAGTGAGAATAAGAACAGTGAAACCTACCTTTAAAGATTGTCAGGAGGACTAAATGAGACAATGAGATAATTATGTAAATTTCCCCACAAGGACTATTTTGGGGGGTACATTAAACTATGCTATCAGTTTTTAAATCATTGTGATTATTACTTGTTTTTTTCCCAAATGGAAACACATTTCTTTGTGATTAAAAAAACAATACATCTTCATTGCAGAACTGTAGGAAGAAAGTACAACCATATTGTACTTAAACAAGATAATTCTATATACAGTATGATAGCCTAAATTTTTCCACATAATTCTGGTGGGCATTGTTTTCATTAACAGCAGTAACTAGTGTGATTAGAGAAGTCCTTCACCTTCCTGTTACCATGAGCTCCTTTTCAGTGGCTATAGGCCGAATCTGGTTATAGATGCCCATTGTGAACAGGGCGCTGGCACAGTTGAAAATAGAAGTCAGGGAGGACATGAGAGAGGCCCAAAGTGTGGACAGCATCAAGCCTTGTATGTCTGGAAGAGAAGAGATGTTTCCTGGACCTCCAGCTTTCTGGCCATGCCAGGAGATGCCTCAGGCCTCCTAAGGCACTTTTCTATACACTACAAAACATTCAAATTTATTTGGAGTGGCATTCCATCTAAGACAGATGAAAGCATTATATTTGTCCTTGCTTCATGATGAGACTTACTAGTGTCCTGCTGTGTCTTTATGTAATGAGGAGAGCTGCTAGCTCTTGAGTGGTTACGTTGTGTCAGACTATTTTCTTGGGCATTAGCCTGTAAAATCTTCCCTACAGCCCTGTGAGATGGACACCACTGCAGCTCCACTTGTATAGATGAGAAGTCAGAGGCCCAGAGAAGGTTTGGAATGGAGGCAAGGGATGTGACTTGTGCCTCAGTGTCCTCATCCGTGCAGTGGGCATAAATGTACCTACCACACAGGGCTGTTACTAAGATTAAGGTAAATTAAGTAGACAGATTAGCATAATGCCTAACAGATCAAGCACGCACGAAGTGTGAAGTATAACATAATAATCCAGTATTTTCACCTTTTGAAAGGCTGCCATACTGCAGGGACTTTGCTCCACAGAGAGATTTCTGTGTATTGATTGTTGAGGCTGGAGGGTTAACTGGGGCCTGAGCTGGAGGCCTACCAGAGCAAGGCCCCCACTGTATTCAGTGGGCTACTTGACCAGGCAAAGCCTGGTGTCCTTACAGCTACTTCCTTTCAAGTACCCCACTGCCTACCCTCACTCAAAGTCCTGGGTACGCAAGGACAGGCTTAGCTGCAGAACGTGGACAACTTCCTTTCTGAACTGTGGGGATGGTCAGTATTACCCTCAGTAAGACCCCTGTCTCTACAGGATTTTGATGGAAATATCTCAATTTTGATCTTTAGAGCTCCTATCACTCTTCAGAGCTACTGTGCGATTTAAAAAAAAAAAAAGTACTATTTGTTTGGCCTTTTCTCTGGGATTTGGGGAGACAGCTGAGATGAATTCATGGGCTCACTGCAGTGAAAGCCATCTGCCTGGTGGTGAGCTGCCCATCTCTCTAGTTCCCCCACTGGATCTGAGCTCTGTGAGAGCAGGACTAGGTCTTGTCATCTCTGTGTTCTCATGGCTTAGGACCACGCCTAGCACAGAGTGGAGTCCTCCTGCGGAATGAAAGAGCGAAGGCACGAGCTAAGCTGGTGAAGTGAACAATGTAAATCGTGGGCATAGGCTGTGCCTCTGAGAGTGTGTGCACCTTGTATGACTGTGTGAGAAATAAAGAGGGAGGAGGCCTAGCTCCTTCCCTCAGGGCAAGGGAAACTCCCTTTACATCACTGATATCCCTCTTCCTTCACAGCCAACATTTCTATCAAGAAAGATCCGTGGCCTGGTAGATAAGCCACCTTAGGCTCCTTTTCTCCTAACCATCCACTTAAAGACTGAGGGCACATAGACTCCAATAGGAAAACAGATCATGGGGGTCCATCTCTTACCTTCGGGCAGCAGCTCTACCACCAGCACTGGGTAGGTGATGGAGCTGCACCCAGTTCTGATGCCACAGTACTTCTCACATAATGAAGGTACAACACATGCCACTTTATCTGTAAGAGAGGTCACAGCCACACCAATGTGTCAGCCTTAGAGCTCTAAAATCTGAGGAGAGCGAAAGGGAAGCAAACTAGGTAATTCTATGTGTATGTCAGATTCTTGAACTACGGGTGACTGCTCCAGTTCATGATCTTATGTTCCTTGGGATCTTGGGGCTGGGAATTAGGTGCATAGGAGCCAGATGAAACAGTTCTACTAATGGACTGCTCGACTCCAACGTTAATGTGACCTAGACAAGACTTTCAGGGACGGCTGCTAGGTGTCAGGAAGGCAGACGGATTATTCATCCACCTATTAATCCACGAGCCACCCCAAACCTTACTTGCTTAGTCTTCATAGGGGTGTTCTTTCAGAGCGTGTGGAAGAAATTTCTGGACAAAGGGATGTAAAGGGAATGAATGTGATGTCCTTCAGGAGCTTAAATTAGGGATATAAAGTTACCTAAGGAAAAAACCCCAAACGACAAAGCAACTTAGATGACGAAGAAGCAGGGTATTGTCCTGGTTTATGGGTAGAGCTATTTGACTGGGGATGGCTTTCCAGTTTAAGCACTGGTTACCAAACATCTTGAGGAAGACTAAAAACTCAGGGACAGCTGCATGCACTTACATCTGCCTACACTCCTTGTAACAGAAACTCTGTGACACTCAGTGTAGTGTAAGAAGGGCCCAGGAACCAGGCCTGGCTATTCTGGAAATTCCTTCTCCTTGGCCACAATAACTGGTCCTTATCACTCAAGTGAGTTCACTGAGACTCATCTGGGGTTTTTGCTGGAACAATTGGGGAAGGAAACACTTGGTGGGAGTTCTTGAGTTGGTGGGATAGAAGTCTGGTGCTGTTGGCAACCACCTTGCCACCAGATGGCCTGAGGGTAACACTTGCTCAGAAGGAAGAGGAGCTAAAAATGTACATATTATGTTCTACCAAGAACTCCAAATAATACAGTGGCCTACACGGAAAACCAGATTTTGAGAATCACACCTTGGCAGCTGGCAGTGTCTGGCCCCCAGCTCTGGCCAGGGGAGAGACTCAGAATCTAGGGCCAAGAGCATTTGGGTTATTGGAAAACCATACTCTTCCAGGAACATGGACAGGTGCCAAGCTTCCATGATAAATGGCTCCCTGGTTTTATACACCTGGCATGTGCTAATGGATATGTGAGTCTGGCCATTTCTGAGGGCTAAAGACAAGTGATTCCAGGTTCTTCTCACCCTAAGGGCTCCCCACCAATGTGTTCCATCAACTCTGTTCACCCCTTGGTCAGAAGGCTGGAGAGAATCTGGGTTCTTGATGCCCACTCTAGCTAGAGAGAGAGGCCATTCCCTCATCTTTTTTCTCCCTCCCTTAGCAGCTTCCTATCTAGAGTCCAAGATACATGTGATTCTGCTGAGTCTTCTTCCTCAGTGAGTAGGGAAATCTGTGCTGGGAAGTGGGTTTGGGTGGGGTAGGGAGGCAGGTTTGCAAAGCCCAGGGCACTCTGGGTGTCCTAGAGAGCACAAAAGCGTATTTCTTAACCTATGAGGATGCACCACCTATGAGACCCCAAAATGCCACCTGGCAGCCAAAGACCAAATCTGGGAATGTTGAAACAAAGCCTTTCTCTCTGTTAAAGCTGGAAGGGAATTAGAATTAAAAAAAAAAAAAAAAAAAAAGAGGGGCGCCTGGGTGGCTCAGTGGGTTAAAGCCTCTGCCTTTGGCTCAGGTCCTGATCCCAGAGTCCTGGGATCGAGCCCTGCATCGGGCTTTCTACTCAGTGGGGAACCTGCTTCCCTTCTTCTCTCTGCCTGTCTCTCTGCCTACTTGTGATCTGTCAAATAAATAAATAAATCTTAAAAAAAAAAAAAAAAAGAAGAGGCATGTCTTGGGGCAGACTGAAGGATGAATTAGGCTTAGAGATGTCTCCTACACATGTTACTTAACAGTAACAGTTTTGCATTCTGTCTGGCCTTGTCAAAGCTCAGCCGCAGGAGACTCCCATGGAAGTCACCTGCTTTGTCCCAGTGGCCGCACCTATCAGAAAAAGCACTCCGTGTAGGTTTAATGAATAAACAAACTGGATACCCTGAGAGACAGTACAGATAGTAAAACTAGGTTGAAATGGGAATGAGAGACATCCACAGAGTTGTGATAGCTCATTAAGAGAAACAGAGATTTTTTTTTTAATTTATTTATTTTTATTTGTTTATTTACAGCATAACAGTATTCATTGTTTTGGCATCACACCCAGTGCTCCATGCAGTACGTGCCCTCTTCATTACCCACCACCTGGTCCCTCAACCTCCCAACCCCCCCACGCCCCCGCCACCCCTTCATAACCCTCTAGTTGTTTTTCAGAGTCCATAGTCTCTCATGGTTCATCTCCCCTTCCAGTTTCCCTCAACTCCCTCTCCTCTCCATCTCCCCATGTCCTCCATGTTATTTGTTATGCTCCACAAATAAGTGAGACCATATGATACTTGACTCTCTCTGCTTGACTTATTTCGCTCAGCATAATTTCTTCCAGTCCCGTCCATGTTGCTAACAGAGATGTTTTGATAACATTTATGGGAAAGAACATGGGCCTGAGTCAGACCCACTTTGGGGGTTTACACTGAGCTCCCCCTCTGACATTCCTCATCTGTTCACTGAGGCTACAAAAGCCTCACGATCTGAGCCAGCATTGACAGCATCTATCAGGTTCCCAGAATAGTGCCTGGCACACAGGTGTGTGTGCCATGGTGATGCACACGATTCAGGAGGAGCAAGGGAGCCTTCCTGCAGGTTGTGCCTCCAAGCCCTGGCCAGGACTGAGCTCTGGCTGCATGGAGCCTTGGTTGGCTCTTCCCTATCCGAACTTCTCTCATGGAATTTCTCTCTTGCCACCTCCAACCATGGTTTCTGCCAGACTTCTGCTCAGCTGTATTCTTAATTGGAACTCTTTAGCTCCCTAAAAGGCAATTGGGGCAACTCAATCCCCATATTGTGGGAGGCCTGATGACCCCAAATACTCTCTAGGTCTCTTCAGGAAAGAGAAGGTGATCAGCGTGAACACATCAGCATTAAGGATTTACCTGGGAGTAAGACACGGCTGATCACTCCCGGCATCACTATGCTGAACATGGACAGCAGCTTCAGACACCCACAAAGGACTCAGCCGCCTTTCATGTGAGACATATTCTTCCCTGCCAGGCATCACTGGACAAAAATCTGCCAAGGAGGTGCGCCTGGGTGGCTCAGTGGTTTAAAGCCTCTGCTTTTCGGCTCAGGTCATGATCCCAGAGTCCTGGGATCGAGGCCTGCATCGGGATCTCTGCTCAGCCGGAGGCCTGCTTCCCTTCCTCCCTCTCTCTGCCTGCCTCTCTGCCTACTTGTGATCTCTGTCTGTCAAATAAATAAATAAAATCTTAAAAAAAATCTGCCAAGGAAACACAGAGGGGTGAGGGAGGGGATGATGGCTCTAGCAGAGCGTTTCAAGCCTGGGCCACCTCAGTGTAGCAGAGAGGACAATTGTGACCTGCTGCAGCGGCAGGATGTGCCCTCTGGTGGGTTTTTGCTGAGCTGCTCACCCCAATCATCCAGGCATCTCCAGGGCATCCAGGGCCAGAGGAGGCTCATGTGACCAATGAGCATGTTTTGCTCAGTGCACAGTTGCCTGAGGGGACAGGAATGGTGTGCGCGTGACCTTGGCCTCATTGTTAGCACTGCACACCAATTATGGAGGCACAGTGCTTACAAGCTGTCCCCTGGCAAGGATGAGACTCCCTTCTAGAGGCCACAGACTGCCCCTGCCAGGTAGAAGGAAGAGGCCCCTCGTGACATCAAAACAAAAGTGGGTCTCCAGCATCAAAAGGGTTCTCAGAACTGGGGCCGACTTCATTCATCTAAATTGAAATGAACTAGTATAGACCTTGTAAGTGCAAAATTTCCTAGGAGATGTTTCATGACCCATTTCATGGTGCTCCTGCCATAAGATGCAGTGTGCACTCAGGCCGAACAGAATGGTACAGCTGGCAGGTGGAGAAGCATTTAAGAAAGTGCGTAAAGACATGGTCCAGTGAATCACAACAATGCAGTATTATATATGTACTGAAAGTATGTTTCTGCAGAACATTTAGATAATGGAAAAAATGCTCACAGTGTGATGGTAACTAAGAGGCATACAGGATACAGCAGCAGCATATACACCGTGACTCTACACCGAGAAAAAAGTGCGCAGGAATTAACTGACATTGTAATAGTGATTCATGCTAGCGTGATGAAATTAACAGGCAGGACTGTCATTTTCCTCTTTAGGTTGTCTTTATTTTCCAAATGCATTATTTCAATACCGGGAGGAAGAACCCCAAAGTGGTCCTCTTCAACCAACAGGTACTGCTTCTTGGGAGGTCCACTGGCATCCTGTTGCTAGCGTCTCAATGTATGTGGGCTTCTGTGGAGCAGGTGGGGGTGGGCAACCAGGCTGCACTTCCTGGTCTTTGCTTAGTCCCATGCATGTAAGAAAGGGTCTCTCAAGGGAGGGGATGAAGGAATAGGGCAAGCGCAGAAATTTGACTCTCGTTCTGAGGGAAGGGTGATTATAAAGGCAATGCAGAAATCCCATGTAGAAAGCCCTAAGCACTTTTGTTTAGTGTCATATATTACAAAGGGGGGCAAGAAGAGGATTATCATTTAAAAATGATAGTGGGTCAAAGTTAACAATTTTCCTTCCGTCAGTTTGTTTGCCTCTCTTTTAATTAACAATTTTTCTTAATTTCAAATTTTCTTTACGAGTTTGAAGGTATATATTCTACCTCTGTGTTTTTTTTTTAAGATTTATTTATTTAATTGAGGCGGGGGAGGGGCAGAGGGGAAGAGAGAGAGAGAGAATCTCAAGCAGACTCTGTGCTGAGCCTGGAGCTGAATGTGGGGCTAGATCTCATGACCCTGAGATCATGACCTGAGGTAAAATCAAGAGTTGGACACTTAACTGACTGAGCCACCTAAGCACCCGACTACTTCTGTTTTTAATAACGACCCTTAAAATTTTCACATAGATACAATTTCAAGTCTAAAGTAAATCAACATCTCCGCCCTTTTGAACAATTTAGAGTCCACAGACAGATTTAACTCCATATAGTGGTACAATATTTTAGTTTTGTCCTGTTTTTCACTTCTTGTATTTGTAATTCTTATTTTTCAGCTCATTTGCTCATGTACCTGTTAATATCTTCGCTAACTATTCCTTCTTGCTCATGAGTATTTCTTTTTTCTTTATGTACATCTTTCAGTCCTTCTTTAGGGAAGGTCATGTCTTGATTTTGCCCTTGATCATGAATAATACTTTAGCTGGGCATGTACTTTAGAAGTGACATTTTCCTTAAAGACTTTGAAAATTTTATACCTCTACCTTTGGGTTACATCGTTGATGCTGAGAAGTTTGTTGTTGGTATAACTGTCTTCTTTTTATCAGCAATCTTTTCCCTCAGGTGCCCTTCAAATTCTTCTCCTTGTCTTCCATGTTCTGGACTTTCATTATGGTTTCATTACATTTCTTTGTGTGGATTTGTAAATTATCTATGCTTGATTCACTGTGATTCTGGAGTCTGATGCTTCCTGCTCTTTCAGCAATTGTAAAAATTCTCAGCCACTTTCTCTTAAAATATTGCTTCTCTCTCTTTTCTTTTGGAACTCCGATTGAATATATTTTAATCCTGATTCTCTCTTCCGTGTCATTTTGTTTCTCTTTCACACTTTCCAGTTTTGTGCTTTCAATAGTTTCTTCAGTTCTTGCTTTCAAATGACCATTTCCTCCCTTCAGCTGTGCTTAATCTGCTACTTTTTAATAACGACCCTATTTCATTTTTTAAAGATTTTATTTATTTATTTGACAGAGATCACAAGTAGGCAGAGAAGCAGGCAGAGAGAGAGGAAGGAAAGCAGTCTCCCCGCTGAACAGAGAGCCCAACGTGGGGCTTGATCCCAGGACCCTGGGATCATGACCTGAGCCAAAGGCAGAGGCTTTAACCCACTGAGCCACCCAGGCACCGCCTTAATCTGCTATTTTAAAAAAAGTTTATTTATTTATTTAAGTAGTCTCTACATACCCAGCATGGGGTTCAAACACATGATGGAGATCAAGACTCATGTGCTCTTCTCACCAAGCCAGTCAGGCGTCCCTTTAATATGCTATTTTAACAGTTACAAATTTTCACATTTCAGTGAGCATATTTTTCATTTTTAGAAGTTTGAGTTTTCATATCTGACTGTTTTTGATAGAATGGTGTTAAGGTTTTCAGTTCCATTTTTATTTCTTTATTTTTATTTTTATTTTTTTAAGATTATTTGTTTATTTATTTGACAGACAAGAGATCACAAGTAGGCAGAGTGGCAGGCAGAGAGGGAGGAGGAAGCAGGCTCTCCACTGAGCAGAGAGCTGGATGTGGGGCTCGATCCCAGGACCCTGGGATCATGACCTGAGCCGAAGGCAGAGGCTTTAACCCACTGAGCCACCCAGTGCCCCTATTTCTTTATTTTTAAAAAGATTTTGTTTTTCAGAGATGTAGAGAGGAATGGCAGGGAGAGGGAGAAGGAGGCTTCCCACTGAGCAAGAAGCCCAATGTGGGACTTGATCCCAGGACCCTGGAATCATGATCTGAACCAACAGCACATGCTTAACTGACTGAGCCACCCAGACATCCCTTTTATTTCTTTATACACACTTTTTAAAAAGTTAACGGTATCTAATCCCTCAGTTTACTGAAATTTGGGGTACTAATTCTGCTGTTTCTTGCTCAAGGTGGTTTGATTCTTCTATATTTTCTCATTTTGGTTTAGGGGCTCAAGTTGTGCAGGCATTTATTTATGGGAATGCTGCAAGACCTTGGTTGAGGGTGCATCCTTCCAGGGAAAATCTGCCATTACTCTTGCCAGGTTGGTATGTAACAAATTTTGGATGAGTTTATGTACATTTCTTCCCATGGGCTTTCCCTGATAATACAGGGAATTAAGTTAAAATTTTAATGAAAACCCCAAATGTATAGGAAGGCCAGCCTGCCCTTGTGAATCCTTAGGGGAGACTTCTTTCCTTCTCCTGGGACTTGGGTTGGGGCATTTTGTTTCTCTTTGCTGGTGGGCAGCTATTTTCCTGGTCTATCTTTTCACTGATGGTACAGCCTTCACTCTTCACTACTCATGAACTCAAGGCCTTTCTCCTGTTCTCATCTGGCCAGTTAAATCTAAGCCTTGGAAATCCTGGCTTGGTAAACGCTGTCAGGGCACCATCAGTGTATCTGTCAGCTTAACTCTCCTGAGTTTGGTTCTCCTTGGTTTTTCAGTCTCCAGGGATTTTCTTCCTTCTTACGAGCTTTGCTATGACTTTAAAAAGATGTTTGTTTTATTTTACCCAGTATAATTAGAAAGTTTTGTTTTTGGAGGTAGTTTAGGAAATCTAGTTTACCCACTGTCAGATGTGGAAGGTCAGGGGCAACTTTTAAAGTTGTAGAAGAAACTGAAAAGAAAAATGTAGAAAGATTTTTCTTATCTTCTAGGTAAAGAAGCACCATTATACATAATAAATAGACATGAATACAAATTAAAAAAACCCAGAACTACATTATAGAGAATACCTACGTATAGTGCTCTGGATCTTATCTTGTTTCTTGTCTGTCCACTCACTACATTTTAAAGACCTATCAGTTTTGTATCATCTAGCTCCTATGACAGCATAGTATTCCACAGTATTACTGCCCCTCCTGCCATTTCATCTACCCACGTTGGAGTAAGCAGCATAATCAATGGTCACATGGTGATCAATGCCTCATATATAATCCCTCATAAACTTGCATGAGGATATTTTAGGTAGCTTCTCCCAGCTTCACTGCGAGCTCAGAGTACAGTATAATTACTCTTATCAAATACTGCTGGATTACCTTCCAATAGGTTGCACCAGTCTATACTTCCACCAGGAGTTCCCAAGGGTTCTTAAACATTCATAGTCTCTCCAACACTTGGCATTACCAGTCTTTCTCATTTTTGCCAGTTTCCTTGTGGTTTTGAGTTGTACTTCTGTCATAACTCTGGTTATATGCTGGTTTTATGCTTGTCTGAATTTCCTTATTTATAAATTGCCTATCATGATCTTTTAGCCACATCTCTACTGGACTCCTTTTTCTTGTGGCTTTGCTATTAGTCTCTTGTTCATAATAAACATCTCTAATAATTTCTAATCTGTCATCTGTCAACTTTTTCCACGTACTTTGTTAAAAAGTACTTAGATGTAATGTGATCAAATCAATATCATTTGTACTCTCCCCACTCTGTCTCAAAAATATTCCGTCATCCTCCCTTAAAAATGTCTAGCTTTTCGGCGAACCATGAGAGACTATGGACTCTGAGAAACAACCTGGGGGTTTTGAAGGTGTGGGAGTGGGAGGTTGGGGGAACCAGGTGGTGGGTAATAGGGAGGGCACGTGTGGCATGGAGCACTGGGTGTTGTCCAAAAACAATGAATACTGTTACGTTGAAAAATAAATAAATAAATAAATCACTGAAACAAACAAACAAAAATGTCTAGCTTTTCTTTCCACATTTTTCTTTCCACATTTAAGTCTTTAACCCACCCAAAGTCGACCTTTGTACTGTTAGGTGGGAGTGAAGAACTGTTACTCCAAATAGTCCCTTGGTTTTCTAACATCATCAAAGGGCATATGTCTCCCCCATTGATTTCTGAAGCCTGTTGGATACATATTAAATTTCTATAAGTACAAGAATCTGGCTGACCTCTATTTTTTTCCCCACTAGTCTATGTATCTATTCTTGGATGTTTCAAACTGTTTTTATTGCTGCTACTTTGTAGATGTTTAAAATCTGGTTTGGCAAGTTCTCCCCCTTTGTTCTTCAGTTTCAAACTTGGGCTAGTGATTTGTAGCATTTTATTCTTCCATAAAATGTTTAAATCTTTAAAAAAATCATTATGTAACACATGAAAGCACACTGTAGCACATTAAGAGCGTATACTATAACAACCATCCAAATTCAGATGGAACATTGTAGGTATCCCAGAAGCCTTTCTGTGGACTTTTTTTTTTTTTTTTTTGAAATTGAGGTGAACTTAATGTAATGTATAACAAACCATTTTAAACAACTCAGTAGCCCCCAGTGAATTCCCAAGCTTTTGCAATCACACTTCTCTCTTGTTTCAAAACTTTTCATCACCTTGGAAGAACACCTATGTCCATTAAGCTGTCCCAACCCCTGGCAAGCACTAATTGGATTTCTGTCTCTGTGGGTTTGCCTACTCTGGATATTTTGTATAAAAGGAATCATACATTAGATGATTATTTGTATCTCGCTCCTTCCATTTCGGATAATGTTTTTGAGATCCATCTAAGTTATAACATGTGTTAGTACATCATTTCTTTTTATGGCTGAATAATATTCCAGTGAATCAATGCACATTCTGTTCACTTATTCATGAGTGAACATCTGGGTTGTTTCCACCTTGTGGTAATTATAAATAATGCTCGCCATGTGACTTATTCTTTTCATCTCAACCCCTTCCCTTACTCCAGAAATGATCACTTTCATGACTTTCTTTCTTTTCTTTTATAATTTGTTTGCCACTTACTGTGTATTCCTAAATGACATAAGTTAGCACCGCCTGTGGTAAACTTTATAAAAATGTATTCATGCAGTGCCTAGGTATCTGTGTCTAGCTTCTTTTATTTGGCATCAAGCTTGAAGATCATCCAATTTATTGTGTGTATCTGTACTTCTTTTTTATTTATTTATTGCCTTTGCACCATATGAATATTTCATAATATATTTAATGATCTACCATTGACAGTGAGCCAAATAATTTTTAGAATAAGTTTTGGGTCCTTAAAAAGTCAACTGAAAAACTGATTGGTTGTATTAATTTATGGACACAGTTGGGGAGAACTGACATATTTCATATCCAAAAAGCTTTTTTTAAGATAATGATAGTGAAGAAGAAAAAAATGAAAATAGTTGATATGTTTTAGAAAGGGCTGTGAAATTCCTTTTTAAAAAATATTTATTTATTTATTTGAGACAGAGGGAGAGAAAGAGAAAGAGAGAGAGAGAGAGAGTGCTTGAGAAAGGAGAAGGTCAGAGGGAGAAGCAGACTCCCCATGGAGCTGGGAACCTGATGTAGGACTCAGTCCCAGGACTCTGGGATCATGACCTGAAGGCAGTCAACCAACTGAGCCATTCAGGTACCCTGAAATTCCTTTTAAACAGAATTTCTTTCTTTCTTTCTTTCTTTTTTTTTTTTAAAGATTTTATTTATTTATCTGACAGACAGATCACAAGTAGGCAGAGAGGCAGGCAGAGAGAGAGGAAGGGAAGCAAGCTCCCCTCTGAGTAGAGAGCCCGATGTGGGGCTTGATCTCAGGACCTGAGATCATGACCTGAGCCGAAGGCAGAAGCTTAACCCACTGAGCCACTCAGGCGCCCCTAAACAGAATTTCTTATCAAGTTCTTTAGGCAATAAATAAGGACTGGAAGGGACCCCTGATCACTGAGTGCAGACAGACCAACTGTTGCCGGTGGTTGTAGAGACTGGGAAAGCCTGGAAGGCACTGAGGACCACAGCCTCCAATGCAGCCACTTCAACTGTACCATGCCTAGTTACCTGATCAGTGCACCAGTAGTATAAGGAGAAGGTGGAGACACCAAAGATGATTCCAGGCCATGGGAGGTCTCCAGTGATGGGATCTTGGAAGATTCGGAAAAAATCCAGGCGAGGACTAAAACATTCCCCCTCGGCAGTCCAATTTCCTTTATGGATTAGGTCTGGCTTACTGTCTGGGTATTTATACCATAGCTCCTGGTATCCTCCCACTTCCTGAAAAGGTTGAAACACCATAAAATTTATCAGTACCCGAAACTATACAGTAACACATGTTTGAAGACCCAAGATCGCAAAGTGAGTCCCAGTTTCATGGACTGTACATAGTATAAAAAGCACAATGGATTGAAAAATAGTCAAGACTAAATGTGCCTAAGAAAAACATCACCTCTTCCAAGGAGAAACGAGTAGAGTAGATAATCATGGTTGTGTGCCCACACCCCACCTCCTACTTCTGGTAGCAGAACCCCTCTTCCCAGTTGCATTCCATCCTTTGTGGCTTAGGTGGGCCTCATCAAACTGTCCACATGCCCCGGGGCCTGCCCAATACTCTCTATCCCATGGGCAACAACTGATGTGTCAGGAATGGATATGAGACCCAAACTGGGCTAACTGGAATCTGTCGCAGGAATCTTCTGCTTAAGGAACCAAAAGTTCCTGCTTCCATCCTTTGCAGTTCTAAGCTAGTTTAACAGTTTGAAGCTCTCTTGTCGACCTGGTTCATTCAGAACCCTGGATCTAGCCATCATGGAAGGTCGTGTGCCCCTGGAATTTTTACTTACTTGAGTTAAGAAGGTACTTATTTGCTTATCTTCAGTTTTGAACTAAAGTTCTATCACAAGCTCTCTTAAGAATCTTGATCAAAACAAATTAATATTAACTTTCCTGCAATGCCAACAAAATATTTATCAAATGTCAAACTTGAAAATTTCTAAGTGTTATACAATCTTAACAGTAAAGAAAAAAAAGTTTTTTAAAGATTTACTTGTTTTAGAGAAAGTGGGGTGGGGAGTCAGAAGGGACAAGAGAATCCTTAAGCAGACTCCCTGCTGAGTGCTGGAGCCTGCCACAGGGCTAGATCTCATGACCCTGAGATCATAACCTAAGCTGAAATCAAGAGTTGACTGCTCAACCAACTGAGCACCCTTTGCACCCCTAAAGAAAAATATTTTTTAAAAGGCACAAAACACCCTTAATTCCACTTACTGAACAATAACAAAAAACCCCAACCATTTTATTTTGGCATATTAAGCCATGTTCCTTTGATATAGACTTGAGTTTTGAAATGTGCTCAGAATCATTTGGAGTCAAAACTAGTCAATGAAAGAATACTGACTGACTATAAAATCAATAAAACACCTCATGACACATTTACAAATGAATTCCATGTGTATTAAAAAAAGGTGAAATAAAAAAGTACAAAGTAATTAGATAAAAACAGAATATCTTTATGATCTTGAGTTAGGGAGTGTATTCTTAGACAAGATACAAAAAAGAAAAGGAAGGTTGATAAATCTGATCTCAAAATTTAAAATTTATATGACTGAAATCACGTTAAAATTTTGTTAGGCTAAAAGAAGAAATTTGTGTCATGTATAAAGAACTATACACTGACAGCCAAGGGAAACTGTTCAGAAAAAATATGGTATTGAATATGAATTGGTAATTCACAAAAGAGGAACTACAAATGGTCACTAAATATATGAAATGATGTTCAACCTCATCAGTATCTGGGAACTTTCAAGTAAAACAAGAATTGATATACTTCTTCTTCTTCACTTATTTGGCAGATTTTTAAAAAGTCTTGAAACATCGATCATTGGCTGAAAAGTTAGGGAACACATATTCTCACATATATTGCTGAGAATATGAGTTAATACAGCCACTTTGGAGAGGAATTTGGGATATGCCTCAATAATCTGGGTTTATTCCAGGAATGCAAGATTGAGTTAACATTCAAAACAATTCACTGTGTTAACAGAATAAAGGAGAAAAATAATATAATCTTTTCAGTAGAAATGGAAAAAACACTTTCTACAATTCAAAACCTGTTCATGATAAAAAATTGTAGCAAACTAGGAATAGAAGAGAATTTTTTAGTCTTGCAAAGAGTATCTATAAAACACTGACAGCAAATAATTTATTTAATGGTAAAATATCCAAAGCTTTCCCTCTAAGTTGGAAGTAAGACAAGGATGCCTGTTGTCTCTTCTACTACTCTGTCTTCTATTCAACACTACCCTAATGGCCCTGGCCAATATAATAAGGCAAGGAAAAGAAACAAAAGCTAAGTTTGGAAAGCAAGGAAACAAAAAGATAACTTCTTGATCTGGATGCTGGTTACCAGAGTGTGTTCACTTTGCGATATTTCATCTAGCTATATATTTTGCCTAGTGTATTTCTCAATAAAGTTTATTAAAAATACAGAACCAAAAAGATGTAGTAGATCTCTATTCACAGACATAGAAATTTGCCCTAGATATAGTACCAGTGGTGGAAAACAGGCTGCAAAATTTTGTTTTGATTCTACCTATCTATCCATCTCATAGATTAAAAAATGATTGTATATATGAAGAATATCTCTGGAAGGATATGCACAAAACTGTAATACTGGTTGCCTCTGGGGAGATGAACTGAGGAACAGAGGGCAATGTGTATTTCACCATGTACATTTTTATTTGTTTACCTGTGTGAGTTTGTTAAAATGTCTATCCTGCCCCAAGCAATGTACACTTTCAATGCCATCACTAATAAAATACCATTGGCATTTTTCAAAGAGCTAGAACAAAGGATCCTAAAATTTGTACGGAAACAGAAAAAACCCCAAATCATCAAGGGAATGATGAAAAAGAAAAACAAAGCTGGGAGCATCATGTTGCCTGATTTGAAGCTATATTACAAAGCTGTGATCACCAAGACAGCATGGTATTGGCATAAAAACAGACACATAGATCAATGGAACAGAATAGAGACTCCAGAAATGGACCCTCAACTCTATGGTCAAATAATTTTTGATAAATCAGGAAAATAATATCCAATGGAGAAAAGACAGTCTCTTCAATAAGTGGTACTGGGGAAATTGGGCAGCTACATATAGAAGAATGAAACTGGACAATTCCTTTACATTCTACACAAAGATAAACTCCAAATGGATGAAAGACCTCAATGTGAGACAGGAGTCCATCAAAATCCTAGAGAAGAACATAGGCAGTAACCTCTTAGACATCAGTCACAGTAACTTCTTTCAAGACACGCCTCCAAAGGCAAATAAAAAAAAAGCAAAAATGAACTTTTGGGACCTCATCAAGATAAAGAGTTTCTGCAGAGCAAAGGAAACAGTAAACAAAACTAAGGGGCAGCCCATGGAATGGGAGAAGATATTTGCAAATGACATTACAGATGAAGGGCCGATATCTAAGATCTATAAAGAACTTCTCAAATGCAACTCTCTCTCTCTCTCTATCTCTCTCTCTCTCTCTCTCTCTCTCACACACACACACACAATTAAATTAAATTAAAAAAAAATCTGGATAGCTGTTACTGCTCCCCCCCCCAAAAGATCCAGTCAAAAAATGAGCAGAAAACATGAACAGACACTTCTCCAAAGAAGACATACAGATGGGTAACAGACGCACGAAAAATGCTCAACATCACTAGCCATCAGAGAAATTCAAATCAAAACCACAATGAGCTACAACCTCCCACCAGTTAGAATGGCAAAAATGAACAAAACAGGAAACAACAAATGTTGGCGAGGATGTGGAGAAAGGGGAACCCTCTTACACTGTTGGTGGGAATGCAAGCTGGTACAACCACTCTGGAAAACAGTATGGAGGTTCCTCAAGATGTGAAGAATAGAGGTACCCTATGACCTAGCAATTGCACTACTAGGTATTTATCCCAAGGATACAGATGTAGTGAAAAGAAGGGGCACATGTACTCCAATGTTCATAGCAGCAATGTTCACAATAACTAAACTGTGGAAGGAGCCAAGAGCCAAGATGCCCTTCAACAGATCAATGGATACAGAAGATGTGGTACATATATACAACGGAATATTATTCAGCCATCAGAAAAGATGAATACCCACCATTTGTACTGACATGGATCAAACTGGAGAGGATTATGCTAAGTGAAGTAGGTCAAGCAGAGAAAGACAATTATCATATGGTTTCATTCATATGTAGAACATAAGCAATAGTTTGGAGGACCATAAGGAGGGAAATTTGAAGGCGGAGAAATCAGAGAGGGAGACGAACCATGAGAGCCTATGGACCCCAGGAAACAAACCGAGAGTTTCAGAAGGGAGGGGAGTGAAGGGAGGGGGTAACAGGTGATGGATATTAAGGAGGGCACATGATGGGATGTGCATTGGGTGTTATACGTAACTAATGAATCATTAAACACTACATCAAAAACTAATGATATACTAAACAGTGGCTAACTGAACATAATAAAAAATAAAAAATTATAATTGTATATACATGAGGTCTCATGGTGACTAGTTAGAACAACACTCATTTGGATGTATAAATTCTTCCATATTTTAAAAAGGAAACAATTATTCCAATACTTCAAAATAGTTTACTTACCAGAAGAGCTAATATGAATGCCCCAATTAAAAAAATCCCATTACATGTCTCAGAAAATGTCAGTCTGCTGACAGTCGGGCTGCTATAACAAAATACCATAGATTGAGTGATTTATATACTATATATTTGCTTCCCACCATTCCAGAGTCTAGGAAGTCTGAGATCAAGTGCTGATTGGGTGTCTAGTGAGAATCTCCTTCTTGGCTCACAGATGGCCATCTTCTTAATATGCCCTCAAATGGTAGAAAAGTGAGGGGATTCTCTAGGGTTTCTTTTATAAGAATATTAATGCTATTCATGAGTGCTCTGCCCTCAAGACTGAATCACTTCTCAAATATACCACCTCCCATAAAAATTGGGAGTTAGGATTTCAACATATGAATTTTTGTTGGGGGGAGACAAATATTCAGTCTCTAACAGTGAAGAATATATAGTTATTTAGAGATATAATTGCTAACATTAAATGAAATATTCCACATGCTCTTAAAGTTTAACTGGATGTCATTTTCAACTATTGGGGCAAACTTGGCTGGTATTAAAAATGTTGATATTTAATACTCATACACAATTAAATACAATGGCTTAGTGTGTTTTATAGTTTAGACAGTTTTGTCACTCAAATTAGTTTTTGCTTCCCAGCTCATTAAAAAATTCCTTGGTCATGCCTGACATGTATTTTGTGTTCCAGCAATAAGGCACTTAGTACCCTTAATGACACACTAATGCTTACTAAATGGTAAGACTGAGGATTATGTGGCTCTGATTCTATCATTTCTGATTCAGTGAGGCTCAACAATACGCTCTATGGAGCCATAGTCCTTCAACCATATTCACATATCATTTCAAAAATTTTTCAATACCCAAGCCAAGAGTTTTCCCTTCTAGATTTATGTAAGACCAATCTCTGACCCATGGAGCAGTGTATAACACCAACCTCACTAAGGTCATTATCTCAGCCTAGTGGAAGGAAACTTCCATATTAAGGTAAGTGTACCTGCCATTATAGATACTATATTATATTAGATCACCTGTTGAGCTTTGGTGCTTAGAGACCAGCTATGAGTTCTGCTCTTGGTGTGTCTCATGAGCAAGTTACTTAACTGAGTAACTCCTTTTCCTCATTTGTAAAATGGGGATAACAACAGCAGTTATGCATCATGGTGGCTGTGGTGATTAAAGGAGGCAATACCTAGTAGTACCTGATACTTGATTTGTATTAGCCATCATTTTCATTCTTACTACGTAATAAACACCTATCATGTGCCTCAGACTGCACATTATGTGCAGGACACGATGGTTTTGGTTCTTAAGAAGTTTTAGAGCTGGGAGGTATGATTTCTTACGTGACACAATCAATGAAGAATCAGGATATGTATCACAGGATATTAAGTGGTATGTGGTAGTGATGTGAGTCCACAGGAAAAAAGACATGTGGATGGAATAATCATAGAATCACAGCTTCTGGGGGGAGGTGGGTGGATCTTCTGTTGACATTGATGGGTGGATTTAACCACATGGATAAAATAGTGAGGGGGTTCTACCTAGAGGGGAAGAGCATGGACAGAGGCATAGAGGTGGGGGTGAGCGTGTTGGCTCACTTGACACTGTCCCAAAGCACTAGAGTTTGTCATTGCCACTCCTGTTTCTTGACTCTTTGACTTTTCGGGCTTCTGAAGTGAGCAGAAGTTCCTGCCCACTTCCTGCCCCCAACTTCTTGGGTGATCTGAGACAATGCTCTTGGGTTCTGAGGGCTTCAGTCTCCTTGTCTGTGAGGTGAAGGTGCTGAGGTGGCCCTAGGTGACAACCAGATTCAAAGATTCCATTTATGGTGCCCAGTTTTCCAAGATTAATTTACCAAAGCCCATTAATATGATTGATTCCAGGACCATAACAACAGCATGTAAGTATCAGTAAGCCACAGCTGCAAAACCACCTGAATAGGTAGAAGAAAGAGAAACAAAATCCACATTTGAGATTCTCTGCTGAAAGTCATTTCTGTGTCTCTATTCTACAGTGTTGCTTCCTCCCAGATTGCTCCATTCATACCTTCTGTACCTTTAAGTCAGTAGGTCTTATAATACAATCTTTAGTCTTTGTACATCCTGTTTTCTCTCTTTAATACCTCTCACGATCTTTTGCTGGATTCTTATCTTGCCCTTCTATGTCCCAATTTCCCTTTACATTCCCCTTTTTGGATGAATGAAAAGCTGGTAGTTTTCCTAAGGAAAAAAAGTACATCTTTAATCACAAAATCTCAGTTTGGAAGCAATAGTTAGCAGCATCCCTGGCTTCTACCTGCTAGAAACCAATAGAAACCACCCCCTTCCCAGTTGTGAAAACTGAAAATGTCTCCAGACATTACCAAATGTCTCCTGGGAAGAAGCCCCCAACTTCTATTCCCTTGTGCATTGACAGCCATTGACTGAGTACATTCCATTCCCAGCCTGTTTCTCCCCACTGAGATAGTGGTGGACTGCCAGGGATACTCACCAGCATCTAAGATTTGCGTTGTGGCTGGAAAAAACAAGTGATGAGATCTCCCACTCTCAAAACCTAGGGGGATACTCTGGGACAGAACCGCCTACATAAAAGATCCCATCTGATGGCCTGACCAGGTTACCAGGTGACCGGGATGCCTATAGCTGCTGCATCTCCCTCATTCCCTCTCTGTTTCTACTCCATTACCTGGCAGTCTGAAGTGTCAGGCCGTGATCCACCACAAACATGATCACTGCCATCCTCGCCAGTGCCCTTGGAAAGCTCCCACAGGCCTGATCTGATTTCTAGAGGTAGGATTCCAATTAGGCACCCCACCACAATTATTTTCACTGTTCCACCCAACCCCCCAGGCCTAGCAATGTGATCTATAGATTCAGCAAAAATGCAAAAGCTGGAGACTCCCTGCTTCAATGCCTACTACCACTCCACTATAAGAAGAGAGCTTTTGTGTCAATATAAATATGTGCATGGTTATAGTAACCTCATCTGTGATGGTATAAATGCCAGTAACTGTCAGCAAGACTATGGTGGCCAGGTAGACATCTAACCCCCAAACCAGTCTCATGAACATGGCACCAGTACAGATCTCTACCTGAATAAGTACCCAGGCAACAAGATGCATTTTCATTTCCAGCTCATTCAACAGCAGTATCATAAAGACCCTAGAAGTCATCTGTGGGAAGTGGTCTATGGTTAGCACATCTACTTTATTGCTAATGGATAGAGACTAAATCTACCCAAGTTCTGTTGGGCGGAAAGACTTGTGCCCCATGAGTTCAGCAAGGTCAGCACCTTTAGGGCTTGGGTTAATCCAGTTAATTCAGTTCAGACAAAACTAAGCCTCTTCCTCCCTGGGGCCTTGCAGCAGGGAGTGTATGCAGAGAGAGCCGTTCCTACAGTTCTGCCATTGGGAAAAGGCAAAGGGGTCAGCTCATCCATCAGGACCTGGCAAGCTTTTTCTCTAAAAGACCAGATAGTAAATACTGTAGGCTCTGCAGGCCACATACTTGTCTCTGTTTTTCATAACCATTTAAAACTGTAAAAAAAAAAAAAACATTCTTAGATCAAACAAAGGAGAAGATGAGGCTGATTGGCCTGCAGGCCAGATTTGTTGATCCTTGGCTTAGCTGGCACTGATTTTAAAGCATGTGCACATCATTTAACTGGCTATTCTCTTACTTTGTTATTGTGGTCTCCGAAGTAGCGATACCCAATATCCATTTATTCTTCAAATGTTTGCTAAGTGCCAATTTTGTAGATACTCAACAGGGTTTAGAAGACACAAGAGTTACTAAGACTTGGCTGCTGTCCTCGGGGACCTTATATTTAGTGACAGATACTAAACAGGCAATTCTATGCAGTGTGGTAAGTGACACTCATTTGGTTGTTAAAACAAAAACAAAAACAAAACAAAAACCCCAAAACATGAATCGAATGTCTTAAGTGCTAATCATTTTCTCAGCATAGTGGGCAATGTAGTGAAGAAACCATGCAAGGGCCTGGACCTACAGAAGCTTGCACTGAAGTGGAGGAGACAGATAATGATCAAGGAAACAACTCACTTTCATATGGTAACAAATACTGCAGAGAAAATAAAAACCCCAGTAATGGAGTAGAGATTGGCTGCACACACCCATGGAAGGCCTCGCCAAGGAGGTGATATTTGAAAAATCTGGGGGAAGAACATTCCAGACACAATATAGGGCAAGTGTTGAAGGCTTCAAGTGGGAATAAGCTTGCTGGGTTTGAGAAACAATAAGGCAGGCAGTGTGGCCAGAGCCTGATGACAACAAGGGAGGAGAGCAGGAGACAAGGCTGAGAGGCAGGGACAAGAACAGGACATCCTTACAGATCATAACAAGAGGCTTAGGGTTTCTTGTAGGGGTGGTAGAAAACTCTTGAATTGTTTTAAGCAGAGGAATGACATCACCTAATGACATAACACAGGTAAGCCCAATGTTCTCTGGAAATACAAAGGAGGGACATATAACTTAGGCTTGGGGCACAAAGAAGATGCCTCTGACTTTATTTTTTGTAAGTATTATTCAGTTATTTTTTTCTCTCCTCTCACGTAGACAGCAGAGGCCATAAGTAACTTGTGGGGTCCCAGAGTGAACTGCTGAGATCAATCAAGCACTCTCCTGTCTCCTGCCTACTGAATTTTTGTTTACTTTTGTTTTCTTTCTTGGGCTGACTTTTACACACCTCACCGAGCTCTTATTAAAGATATAGAGGAATAAGTACAGAATATCAAGGAGGAGCTGGATCCGAAAGCCACCAAACCTCTTCCTCAAATATTCTGGCATTGTTGTCACCTGTATAAGCAAAAAAGAAGTCATCACCAGACAGAGTGCCAGAAGACAGACCCACAGGGATGAGTCTTGCCACAATATGCTGATTATCACCGAGACACAGCTGATGGTAGGAAAGGCCCAGGAATATAAGATATAGCAGGGTCACTCACTCTGGGTTTGTTAGGATGGGGGAAATAAGAAAGGAGAGGAAATAGTACTGTCTTCAAGAACACAGCTTTCTGTGTAATCTGAATGCAGAAGGAAATCCTGCTAACTGAACAGGTCTAATGATGACAAATCACCTTCATGAAACACTCCACAGAGCAAAATCAAATGACTTATCACATACTACAAATACAACAAGTGCTCAGGAGAGACAGAACTTGACTCAACAGCTCTTGAACCTAGTCCTCTGTACTCATGCTCTCATGCATGTGCTGGCTGTCCCCAACAATCCTGTTCATTTTGACTTCCATTGTCTCCAACTGTGGGCACCCCATGGCAGGGAGTGTGCCTCTTTGTTCATTAGATTCCTGGACCAAGGCACAGTGCCTGGCTCATGGTAGGTGAATAAATAATAATTAAATATAAACTGTCCCACCTGCCTTGAGAATCCTCATGTGCACCTGCCCACATGTGTCTATTTTAAGTTCTACCTCAAAATCCATCTGCTTTATGAAAACTTACCTGTGGGCTTCACAGGGACCATGTATCCTCTCCTAAACACCTATGACTTTAATATTTTCACCTTCTGTTTGGTTCTTTTACATATATATAATTTATATATATAAATTTATATAATTTATAAATTATATAAATTATTATATATAATAAATTATATAAAAATTATAAATAAATTTATATAAATAAATTATATGAAATTTATATATAATATATACATATATATATAAAACTTATTTAATTAATTAATTTATTTGACAGAGAGAGATCACAAGTAGGCAGAGAGGCAAGCAGAGGGGAAGGGGGGGCAGGAAGCAGGCCTCCTGCTGAGCAGAGAGATCTATGTGGGGCTCGATACAGGACCTGGGATCATGACCTTAGCTGAAGGCAGAGGCTTAACCCACTGAGCCACCCAGGCGCCCCACCTTCTATTGGGTTCTTAATCATATACTGTCATATATGGCTCTTTCTTGGTGATGTTCTATTTTACACCTGCTGATTGAATTCATTTGCTAGGGCTGCTATCCCAGAGTGCAACAGACCGAGGGGCTTAAGCAATAGAAATGTTATAGTCTCGGGCACCTGGGTGGCTCAAGGGTTAAAACATCTGCCTGCTTCCCTTCCTCTCTCTGCCTGCCTCTCTGTCTACTTGTAATCTCTGTCTGTCAAATAAATAAATAAAATCTTAAAAAAAAAAGAAATATTACAGTCTCATAGTTCTGGATGTTGGAAGTTCTGGCGGCTGTCAGCAGGCTTGTTTTCTGCTGGGGCCCATGAAGGAAGGGTCCGTTCTTGGCCTCTGTCCTTGGCTTGTTGATGGTTGTTATCTTGTGTCTTCCTACCGTCTT
Source organism: Meles meles (assembly GCF_922984935.1). NCBI lineage: Eukaryota > Metazoa > Chordata > Mammalia > Carnivora > Mustelidae > Meles > Meles meles. The sequence goes on along the minus strand of NC_060077.1, from coordinate 29,445,768 downwards.
ACCTCTGTATATGTCTCTGTCCAAATTTTCTCTTCTTATAAGGTCCTACTGGATTAGGGCCCACGCTAATGACCTCATTTTTAACTTAGTTACTTCTTTTAAGACCTTATCCCAAAATACAGTCACAATCTGAGGTAGTTTCCCTGGGATTATGGCTTCATCATTGCAGATGCTAGGCTGTATGGCAAATAAGCTTTCCCACATTTTTGATGCCTCTCCACAAATATTTAAAAATGTTCACTGTTTTTTTAAACTTATTTTATTTAAATTCAATTAGTTAACTTATAGTGTATCTTTAGCTTCAGATGTGCTCAATAATTCATCAGCTGCATGTAACACGCAGTGCTTATTACATCATGTGCCCTCCTTAATGCCCATTACCCAATTATCCCCATCCTTCCTCCACTCCCTTCCAATAGCCTTCAATTTGTTTCCTATAGTTAAGAGTCTCTCATGTTTGTCTCCCTCTTTGATTTCATCTTATTTTTCCCTCCCTTCCCCTATGATCCTTTGTTTTGTTCCTTTAATTCCACGTTTGAATGAAACCATCTTTCTCTGATTGATTTATTTCATTCAGCATAATACCCTCCTGTTCCATCCATGTTGATGTAAATGGTAAGATTCCATTCTTTCTGATGGCTGAGTAATATTCCATTGTGTATATATACCACATCTTCTTTTTCCATTCATCTGTTGATGGGCATCTGGGCTCTTTCCATGGTTTGGCTATTGAGGACACTGCTGTTATAAACACTGGGGCTCAGGTGCCCCTTCAGGTCACGTTTGTATCCTTTGGCTAAATACCTAGTAGTGTAATTGCTGGGTTGTAGGGTAGCTCTATTCAGTGAAATTCTCCCATTTTAAGCGTCAAGTTTGATGAATTTGGGAAAATACATAGGGTTATGTGATTACCACCATACTTGAAATATTAAGCATTCTTAACACCCCCCACAGAACCCCCTAGGATTTGCAATCAAGGCCTTCACCCCACCCTTGGTCTCAGACAACCAGTATCAGCTTTCCCCACAGATGTTTCCTAGAATTTTAAATAAATGAAATCATATACTATGTACTCTTTTTTAATGTCCTGATTCTTTCACTGGCCTAATGTTCTTGAGACTCAGCCACATGGTTGTAGGATGCCTTTTTAATGCTGCTTGATATATGAGGTTGTGTACTGCTCGTCCACTCTCCTACTGCAATTTAGATTATTTCAAGATTTGGCTAGTAGAAACATGACCATTATGAAGCTTCATGTACAAATTTATGTGTGAACATGTGTTTTCATTTCTCCAGAGTACATAAAGATCTAGATCTAAGGAAATACTTGGCTGGGTGGTCAGGATTAATTTGTGGGGAAACTGCCAAAGTGTCCTCCTTGATGTGGCCATGCCATTCTGCATTTCCTCAAGAAATGTGTGAGTCTCAGTTACCCCACACCTTTCCAACTCTTGCTAGTGTCAGTTGTTCTCCTCTTAGCCATTCTTTCTGGTACAGTGGCATCTTACATAATGCCTTCTTAATGATCAGTTGTAGTGAGGATTGTTTCATGTGATTACTTGCCATTTGTCTGTTTTCTTTGGTGAAACAGCTATTCAAAACTTTTTACTGAGTTTTAAGGTTTTTTAGAAAAACAAAATACACATTGTAGATATACGTCTTTTATTGTAAATATGTTCTAGAAATATTTTCCCCCAATCTCTAGCTTGACTTTTCACTTTCTTAAAGATATCTTTTGAAGAATTAAGGTTTAATATTTTATTTTGAAGTCCTACACATCAATTTCTTCCTCTGTGGTTCATGATTTTTGTCCTAGTTGAGAAATCTTACTCTACTTAGTCACCCTCTTTTTATTTTTGCACTAAGTTTTAAAAAAATAAGGTAAAATTGATATATAACATTATACTAGTTTTAGGTGTACAAATAATGATTTGATATTTACACACATTTCATCTACATTTTTGAAGAGTACTTTTACTGGATATGGAATTCTTGGTTGACAGATTTTTTTCTTCCTTTCAGCATTCGAATATGTCATTCAAATATTTCCTGTTTTCCATTATACCTGATATCCATTATATCTTTCATCTAGATCTCATCCATTGACTGTACCATTTCTCCCCTGCATGTAATGTGTTCTTTTTCTTTTACTTCTTTCAAAATTTCTTCTTTATCTTTGCTTTTAGCAGTTTGACTATGATGTAAACCTAAAGGTAGCTTTTTGTGTGTTTATTGGTGTTTGTTAAGATTTTTATAGCAGTAAATTATCATTTTCCACCAAAATTTGGGATATTTTCAGTTACTATTTCTTCAAAAAATTTTTTTCTTGCCTGGTTCTCTCTCCTTTTTGGAATATCAAGTAAATGCATGCTGGACTGTTTGATATATTATAGGTCCTGAGGTTTTCTTCCTTTTTCTTCAGATTTTTTCCTTTCTGTTCTTTGTCCTGGGTAATAATAATTCCTGTTATCCTCAAGTTTACTGATTCTCTTGTTTGCTATTTTATTTGTGCTGTTGAGCTCCCCTTGTGAATTTTTCACTTCAGCTACTGTGCTTTTCAACTCTAGAATTTCCATTTGGTTCTTTTCTATAGTTTCAGTTTCTCTGTTGAGAGGCCCTATTCGCTTATTCATTGGTATCACAATTTACTTCTTTGAACATATTTATAATTGTAGGTTTGAAGTCTTTTGTTTGTTAAATCAACATCTGGGCCTGGTCAGAGTCCGTTTCTATTTATTGCTTTTTCTCTTAGAGTCTGGGTCACATTTATAATTCCATTTCTTTATATGTCTAATAATTCTTGGTTTCAGGCTGGCCAAATCAATCATATGATACAGCATTCTAGAATCTGTTTTGTTCTGAGGATTGCTGTTTCTTACTTTTTAGGCAATTTACCTCCCTGGACTCAAACTGCAATATCTTTCATGCCACCCCATCTCCCACCCCCACCCTACAGTGTGTAGCGGCTGATGTCTCTGCTTGCTTTTTATTTTAGCTTTTAGCCGCTGCTAATTTAGCCTGGTCTAGAGGTTTTCCTGGCAATTGAGTAGTCTGACAGTCAGTCAGGGTTTCTTGCAGAATTTATATGCAGATTTGGGAGTTAATCCTCTCTTTGGTACCTTTGGTTTTGGAGCTCTCACATAAATTTCCTGTTGTTTTTTCAACCTTCTGTTATGAGTAAGACTTCTGCTATCCACTGCCTACATTGGGTGGGCTGGGTAATGTACTGAGTCCTAGGCACTATAAAGTCACAGATCTCAGAGATGCAGCTCTGTCTCTGCAGGGTAGAGCTCCCTCTAAGTTTCTTTTTTCGGTTCCCTGAGTTCTCATGCATGTATGTGTACATTGGTGGTCAGCCGGGCTTTGAGCTTTTTCCAACTTACTTTAAAATCTTTCTCTGTCTCAAAGACATAAAGTCATGCTGTACTTCTGTATGAAGTTTAAAATCGTTTACCTTTCCTAGTTAAGTCTTTAATCAATCTAAAATTATTTTGTGTAGAATAGGCATCCAATTTGATTTTTTTAATATGATAATCAATTGACCCTTTCCTCAGTGGTCTGCAGCACCACTGAGGTCATAAATCAAATGTCCATATATATGAGTATTCCTGAGTTATTTTCCTCTTCCACTTGCTAATGTTTTTATCCTTGTGTCAATATCATAGCATCTTAATTACTATAGCTTTATAGTAAGTCTTGATATCTGGTAAGAAAAATCCTCCTTATTTTTCTTTGATAGGAGTATCTTTGCTATTCTTATGCTTTTGCCTTTTTACATACATTTAATTTCTTTTTTCCAGCTTTATGGATATATAATGTCATATAACACTGTAAGTTTAAGGTGTATAACATGATTTGATATACAAATACTCATGAAATGATTATCACAGTAAGGTTTGTTAATATCTCCAACACCTCATGTCATTACCTTTTTTTAAATACTGAGTTTCAAGATTTACTCTCTTAGCAACTTTAAATATAAATGAATTAAATTCTTCAATCAAAAGGCATAGAGTGACTAAATGGACTTTAAAATTAGCATGGTGACTATCATTGACAATATTGTATTGTATAGTTAAAAGTTGCTAAGAGAGTAAATCTTGAAACTCTCAGTATTAAAAAAAGGTAATGACATGAGGTGTTGGAGATATTAACAAACCTTACTTACATAAGGGCTTACTAACGCCATCTTATTAATTGTCTTCTGGTAGTTTTGTAATTCCTTTGTTATTTTCTTTCTCTCTTCTATCTTCCTTTGTGAACTAATGATTTTCCTTAGCAGTATGCTCTCATTTCCTCCTATTTATCTTTTATATATCTACTGTAACTTTTTGCTTTTTGGTTACCATGGGGTTTACATAAAACTTCTCATAATTACAACAGTCTATTTTAAGGCAATAATTCTTATCACATACAAAAACTGTACTCTTTTACTCCCCACCCCAACATTTTGTTTTTGATGCCACAATTTACTTCTTTTAATGTTATTTATTTATTAACCAATAATTGTAGCTATAGTTGTTTTTAATACTTTTGTCTTTTAACCTTTAAACTGGAGTTAAATGATTAACATCCCACCATTTAAAAAATATTAGGCTACTCTGAATTTGGCTATATACTTACCTTTATCAGGATATTGTTTATTTTCATATGTTTTCATGTTACTCATTACACTTCCATTTCAGCTTGGAGAACTTCTTTCAGCACTTTTGTAAGACAGCTGTAGTGGTGATGAACTCCGTCAGGTATTGTCTCTTTGGGAAAGCCTTTATTTTCCCTTCATTTCTGAAGGATAACTTTATCACATAAAGTATAGTTGGTTGGTAGTTTTTTTTTTTTCCTTTTATCACTTCAAATATATCATCCCACTCTCTCTTGGCCTGCAAGGCCTCTGCTAAGAAATCTGCTAAGAGCATTATGGGCATTCCCTTGTATGTGAGGATTTTTTTCTTGCTTTTAAATTTTTCTCTTTGATTTTTAGACAATTTTATTATGATGTGTCTTGGAAAATATAGTTTTGGATTGAAATTGGGGACACTTATGATCCTCATGATCTTGGATATCCAAACTTCTCCCCTGATTTTGGAGGTTCTCAGTCATTATTCTTTAAATAAGCTTTCTGTCCCTTTCCTCTCTTTTCTCCTTCTGGAAGCCCTATGATGTGTGGGTTGTTTCTCTTAATGGTATCCCATAGTCTCATAGGCTTTCATAACTCTTTTTCATTGTCCCCTTTGCCAAATAATTTCAAATGACTTGTCTTCTACTTCATAGATTCTTCTACTTGATCCAGTCCACTATGTTCTATATTGTACTTTTCATTTCATCCATTGTATTCTCCCACCCCAGAACCTGTTTATTTTCATGATTTCTATCTATTAAATTCCTCATTTCCATCATGTGTCGTTTTCCTTATTTTATTGAATTGTCTTTCTGTGTTTTCTTTTAGCCACCAAATTTCTTTCAAACATATCTCTCAATAGTTACCCTGAATGTTAATGGGCTAAACTATTCTGCATTATTTATCAAACAATCTCAGCTCTCAATTTCTTTGGACTTGGTTACTGGAAAACTATTCTTCTGGTGGTGCCATGTTTCCTTGATTTTTCATGCTCTTCAAATTTTGTATTACTGTCTTTGCATTCGAGGAAGCAGTCACCTCCTCATCTTTACTGACTGGACTTTGGGGAGAAATACCTTCTGTAAGCCTTGCTAGAAATTCTGAAGCTCTCTCAGACTTTTTTGTGGATACACCTGCTCCACACTTCTTGTTCCTTTTTTTTGGGGAGGGGATTTTTAAGATTATATATCTTCTCTTGATTCTGCAAAGCCAGGCCACGTTCTGACAGTCTCTCCTTTCCTTGTTTTCCCTAGGGAAATGCTGAATACTAAACTTTGTGTTTAAACTTTGTGTGCTTTCTCCCAGTTCCAGAGCTAGTCTTGTTTTCTGTGAATGCTCACTAGTTAACTATCTGCAAAAAAAGACATACTCTTACCACCATCAGAGGTGCACAAAGGAGCTAGCCATGGGATGGAGGTATATGTGGGTGACGTGTGTGGCATGTGGGATGGGTGCCCTTTGGGCCAGCTGGAGGGATCTGTAGGTGAGGAGACCCCAGTGGCTCCCTGGCAGGCTTCCTGATAAGTCTGCAAAGTGGTTAGTAGGATCTGTGTTCCTCTGATGCCGTCTGAGAGCTCTGGCTGCTGTTTTCTCAGTCACTCCCTCTCCTAACCCCCGAGATGTGTAGCACACCTCTATATTCTGGATGGGGTGAGAAAGAAGTGGGTCTTCTTGGCACTACACAACTTCATAGCTGGGCATTTACTTCCATGCTATCAGTTTCCTCTGTGGGAAAAATCTCAGGCCAGGAAGATCTCTCTTGGCAGTAAGCTGTGACACCTTGGGGGAGGAGTGACATAGGTACATTGAAATTATTTCTCTCACCCTCTTCAATACATCTAATCTTGGATTTTCTTTTTCTCCAGCAGTGTGCTAGAACTTCTCCAGTGGATTTCTGGACTTCTGCAGAGGCCCTCTTATCTATGGGTGATTATCTAAATTGGTGTCCTTTGAGGGAAGAGAGTAGAAAGCTTTTATTCCACCATACTGATAATGTCAGTCCACATGTCCACATGCACATCTGTGCATGTCTTCTCCACATGCACAGATGTGCAGCCTAGATGGACTCTGTCTCTCTTAGCTGGACACTGACATGTCTTTATCCCCTTATCTCCTACATACATTTTAGAATCTCATCAATTTCCTAAAAAAATCCCGTTTGGATTTTGTTTGGAATTGCATTCCAAATACAGACCAATTTGGAAAGAACTAACATTTTTAGGATATTGTCTTCCAGTCATTAACACATTTGTTCTCTTCATTTATTTGGGTCTTATTTTTAGATAAAGTTTTAAAACATTTTTTATAAAAGCCCTAAAAAGTGGATCCCCGAATAAATCCCAGAGTGAAACAACGGGCAATTACTGGTATCTGTGTACCCAAGGCAGAATGATGTTATTTTAGGCACTTCTTAGGATTTAGGGAAGTTAGTGCAGGAATCAAAAGACTGAGAAATTTAACTTGTCCTCCAGGATGCTTTTATGTATACCTGCAATATTTGTAAGAAAAAAATGTTTATAGAGAACAGATTAACTGATTATGGACACTCACCTCAGCTTTAATATGAATAGGAGAAAACCGAGAACACAGAGAAGAAACGGAGCCTGGAACCAAGAAGAAGAATTAGGCCAAGCTCTTAAATGAGATGCAATTTCAGTTACTATCTGTTTTGAGACTAACAAATGTATCAGTACTGCGGAAACTTACAAACAACAGCCCAAGTGCATACTTTCCAGTGTAACAAACCTATGAAAGAGTGAATTCTTAATTTTGGGGAGTTAACTGAGCCAGTTTTCAGGGGGTGTATTTTTAATTTATTGTTTGCCTACTTCCAGATGGCTTATATATAAAAGATAGTTAAAAAAAATTAGAAACCATTCAGAGAAATGTGGGAGAAACTCTACCAAAATTTCATACAAGTTACTGAAATTAAGTAATAAATTTGGCTCTGGCTTTCTTACAAAGAAGGGGTAAGGTGAGCTGGATATATAAAGCATATGCCAGTAAATTCTGAGAGGTAAATTGTGGTAAAAACCAGGCTTCTTGCTAGGTTTGAAACTGACTCTGCTAGAAGTATTCTTTATTTTTGTAGAAAGTCAAGACTCAGAAAGTAGGGAGCTTTCTGATTTATCCAGAAAAGTCAGATGATTTATATAGAGATAAATTAATAAGCCTGAGACTTATAAATTCACTCATATTGAACTTATATAGTGAAAAAATTCCATGTCCTATAACAAATATATCCTACAGATTAAATAAATAATCAATTTCATAAGTTTTATAGTTGAAATTTGGTATTCTTAGGAGGTCAATTAGAAGTTTTTTCATAATTAGTTAAATATCTCAAAGAGCTCAATCAAGCCCATTCTCAATACATACTGCAAATATATACATACATACAGACATATACACACGCACATACACACACACATATATGTGTACACACGCATATATATGTACATATGTGTGTGTATATATACACGCATATACACATATATGCATACATATCTATTTGCATATTTAAGCACAAATGTGTAGGTGCACATATACTTAAATGTTAATATGATTTTTTCTCTTTTCCCTACCTGATTAGCCTCCTAATAGTTCTTTGTTCACTGTGTTACTATGACCCTTGGAATGTAAACATTCTCTGTCTCTTCATTAACTTTAATGACCAAGAACAAAAACTGCCACAATCTTTTTGGGAATTCAAAGACTTGGTTCCTTTCTTCCATGTCTTCTCCAGAAGTCTTCAATATTTATTTACTGGAGGTTGAAAGCAAGTTTTTATGTCTGTGAGTTTTATTTGGACAATGGTCAAGAGGGAGGTTAGTGGCCAAAGGAGGTATTACTCATGTTCCACTCAAAGGCCCCAATAGCAATCCCTGAAGTTGCTCCTATTCCAGCCAGGCCCAGAAAGTGGCCACTGACAATATTTGAGGCAAAAAGAGAAGCACCCATCTGATAATCAAAAGGCGATCACCTATCAGAACTCTCAGTCCAGCTCCAAGAAATCATTTTCACAGATGTAAACTCAAACTGAATCTTCTATTTTTCTCAAAAGGGACTATTCCCTGGACAGAATTCCCATTTGTGTTTCTTCTATACAAACCCTCGCCATAAATTAGAAGCTCTCCGAGGAGGAGGAAAGTGGAAAGAAAAGGATGGCCATTCTTACAGAACCACCCTTCCCCTGCCCCAGCAACTTCCTTGTGGTTCCCTACTTCGGAAATGTTAGCAGAATGTGATTTCATCATTGCTTCAAATAAGTTAAAAATATCAACAATTTAACTAATGAGCGGTAAGAGACTGGTTAAAATACTGAGGTACTCGAATATGATGAGATACAACGTAGCATACAGAAAGAATAAAGGAGCTTTTCATTTAACAATAAGGTAAGCGGTATGTATAATACAATCTCATCAAAATTTTATGTGGGCATCTTACACTTGCGCAAAACATGCATGGGAGTGATTCTGGCTGTATAAATATATACATGTAACAAAATATTTCTGGAATTATGGTTATAGAGAAGGAATGAGGAGAAAATGTCAAATTCTGTACTTAGACTGTAACTTTCATTTTTTTTTTTTACAATCAACATCTGTTACTTTCAAAAGAAAAATCCTAGAGGTATTTAAATGAGCAAAATCCCTCCTAAACCAATGACAGCTTTTTAGTTGAGTAGGGATAGCCACTCCATTCAAAACCAAAGTCCAACTATTATGCTGTTGACATGAAATAGATTTAAAACCAAATTAACAAGAAAGGCTGCAAATAACAAAACCTTTAGGTAAAAATAGACACCCCAGTATTGACAATATTGACGTAAGAAAAACTAGTGTTCAAGACCAAAAGGATTAAACAAAGAAGTTTTTTTTTTTTTTAAGTATAAAAGGTAAAATACACTAATAAGACACAGTTGAGTACATACAGACACTAAATACCTTAACGGTGACAATTGTAAGGCAAAAAAAAAAAAAAATCTTAGAAGTGGCACACATAAATCCTCAAGTATTACTAGTTATTTTTATTGTTAAGAATGTTCACTATAGGGGCACCTGGGTGGCTCAGTTGGTTAAGCATCTGCCTTCGGCTTGGTCATAATCCTGGGGTCCTGGGATCGAGCCCCACGTCAGGCTCTCTGCTCAGGAGGAGCCTGCTTCTCCCTCTTCTCCTTACTTGTGCCTTCTCTTGCCACCTCTCTCTCTCAAATAAATAAATAAAATCTAAAAAAAAAAAAAAGAATGTTCACTACATTTACCATAACAGTGAGAAGTTATATATAATCTAAATTGCCCAACAATATGGTGCATAAATGGTGGAATGTCCAAATGATATAACGCTACGCAACTGCATATAAATATAAAATAAACCCAACTATTGATGTTTTAGAGATGTCAGAAGATACTAGCACATTATTAAATTAAAAGATAGGGTTTTTAAAAAAGATTTTATTTATTTATTTGACAGGCAGAGATCACAAGTAGGCAGAGAGGCAGGAAGAGAGAGAGGGGAAGCAGGCTCCCTGCTGAGCAGAGAGCCTGATGCAGGGCTCAATCCCAGGACCTTGAGATCATGACCTGAGCCGAAGGCTCATTAATTCAATAACTACTAATAAAATTCCACTGCCAATTATATTCAAGCACTGTTCTAGATATTAGGGATATATTAGTGAGTAAAATAGACACAAAGTCCTGTCCTTATGAAGCTAACATTCTTTTGGGGAAAAGAGAATAAACAAAATAAATTAGAGAATTATTTTAAAGCTATCTATATATCTATCTATTTATTTATTGAGAGAGTGTGTATGCACACCTGAGTGAGGGGAGGAGCAGAGGGGGAGGGAGAGGGAGAGAGAGGAGGGAAAAGAATCTTAAGCAGACTCCCTCCTAAGTGTGGAGCCCAATGCAGGGCTCAATCCCAGGAGTCTCAGGACCCCAAGATCATGACCTGAGCTGAAACCAAGAATTGGACACTTATGGGCCACCTGGGTGGCTCAGATGGTTAAACGTCTGCCTTTGGCTTGGGTCATGATCCCGGGGTCCTGGGATCCAGTCCCTCAGTGGACTCTCTGCTCGGCGGGGAGTCTGCTTCTCCCTCTGCCTCGGCCTCTCTCTCTGTCTCTCATGAATAAATAAATAAAATCTTAAAAAAACCAGACATTTAATGGAATGAACCATCCAGGTGCTCCAAGGATTATTTTATATCATGATATATGGTGATAAACACTATAGACTTGAAAAAAAAGATGAGGAAGTGGATAGGAAGTACTGGGAAATTGGGTGGTCAGGGTGGACTGAGAGAAGAGTTGAGGAAGACCAGAAGAGGTGGGGGAGCAAGCCAAGGGGATTCTGGGGAAAGCACTCCAGCTGAATAGAGCAGCAGGGGCAAAGGCCCTGAGGCAGAAGCACAGCTGTGTTGTTCAAGGACACTGGATAGTGCTGGGGACAGGAGTCCTGAGAGGCAAGGTCAGAGAGGAATGAGGTAAAGATCATCTGTGCTCTAATACATGCCATTGTAAGTGGCGGGGCTTTCATTCTTGGTAACATGGGAGTCCCAAGAGAGTTTTAAGCAGAAAAGCGACATGGTTTGGCTTGATTTTTTTAACAGGTTCCCTTTAGCTGCTCTGCTGAGATTGGATATAGAAGGGTCAAAGTAGTTAAAGAGGGAGCCCAAGAAGCTGTTATAACTAATCCAGGTGAGAGACAAAAGCAGCAATTCTGGAGGGAGAGTTGATAGGAAGTAGTCATATTTGAAAGATATCTTTTAGATCAAGTCACAGGATTTCCTGATGGATGGGATGTTGGGTTTAAGAGATACTAAAGCATCCATGTTTGTCAACCGGAGCAACCAGAAGGATGGACTTGCTATTCAGGAGACAGGGAAGATGGTGGGAGGATCTGATTTGTGGAGGAAGGTCTGAAGCTGCCTTTGGGGCTTGTTCCGTTTGGGATACCTGATAGACTTCTCAAGTTCAGGTATTGAATAGTACAGACGTCACAAGCGAGCCTGGAGTTCATGGGAGAGAGGGGGATTTGTTAGCATGTAACTGGTATTCAATGCCATGAGTTAGAGGAGTTGCCAAGTGTGTGAGTGTAATTGGAGAGAAGTGGTCAAGTGTGAGCTCTGGGGACCTTCAGCATCAACAAGCAAGGGAGATGGGGGAGAGACAGCCAGGGAGACTGACCATGAATGGCTGGGAAGGCAGCTGGAAGAGAGGAGAGAAAGGCGACAAAACAGGGAGGGTAGGAGGACAGAAAGTCTCAGAGTTTCATCACTGTCAAGCCAGCTGACATGAGGACTGGGAACTGGGCACAAGAATAAGCCATAGACAATTAAAAAAAAAAGAAAGAAAGAAAGAAAAAGGAAGAAAAGTATAAGTCATGTGGTGGGCCTTGATAAGAGTGATTGATACCCATCAGATATCTGCTAATTAAAGAAGAATATAAAACAAAAAAGAAAGCCAGAGTGGCAAAAGTCATTCTTTTGATTCAATTTCCTTTAATAATATATTATTAAATGAAGTATATGTAAATACATATAAATAAAATATATTATATTAAAATATATTTTGCTCATTAAGCAATAAGTCTAACAATGAGAAGCCACAGCAAAGAAATTAATCAATCATAATATACATAAACATTGGGAGGCCAAACCATGTTAGTGTTTCCTGAAAACCATTACAAGTGTCAGTTACACAAGATAATGCGGGAAGCAGAGTGCCAGTTCTCTGGATATAGAAAACATGACTTCAGGTCTAAAAGAAGCTTAGGCAAAAGACTGGGGGCCTCACAGCTCAGGAAGAGACTGTGTTGCTAGAATCCTCTGCAGAAAAATAAACTAAGGGAGGAGGCCAGTTGCAAATATTTCTTTGCTGTATCAATCTCTTTCTAAATCAGGTTTATATATATAAAAAAGAAGATCCATGTATAATTCAGAGAGTTAACACCAGGAAACTGCTTTTCTCCAAATCTCGCAACTAAGAGGCAAAGCCATTTCTGCTATGTTGTTGGATCCATCAGAGTTAATAAGTGAACTTTCCTTGTTCCTTAGAATAAAGGCACCTTCTCCTCCTGAGACAAGACTTCTTTCTTTGAAGCATTACACCAGTGTGTTAAGTCTCTGCCTTCGGCTCAGGTCATGATCTCAGGGTCCTGGGATGGAGCCCAGGATTGGGCTCTCTGCTCAACAGGGAGCCTGCTTCCCCTTCTCTGCCTGCTGCTCTGCCTACTTGTGATCTCTCTCTCTGTCAAATAAATAAATAAATAAAATCTTTATAAAAAAGACTGGTTAACATTTGAGGGCAAAGAATATTGGAGTAAGGGCCTGCTTCCTATACAATGCTCTTGATGTAGCTTACACTCCTGTGCAGGAAATGCATGCACATTTTTTACAAAATAAGCTATAAAGTGGCCCTAGCTCAGGCTTGGCTTGGGTCCTCAACTCTGGGCTCTGCTAGTTACCTACATCCTTCTCCTCCTTTGGGGCACCCCTACCCACTCCATCATGGGTACAGGGTCATGGGCAGGCAGCTGCCTCTGCTGCTGTGGGAGTTTTGAGGCACTCTTCTGGGATAGAATCACTCTGAATAATGAAAACTTATTTAATACATAAAAGACAAAAGATGTTTCTACTCTGTCTCCCTCCATCCAGCATCATGCTGTTCCACACCTCCAAGCTTTGCCATGTGCTATTCCCTCTGCCTGGAATACCCTCACACTCTCCCTGCCACATACCCACTCCACCTTCAAATCTTGCTCAAACAATCCTACCTCTGTAAGGCCTTTCCTGTCTTGCACCACCTCCACCCAGCAAGCCTGAGTCTACCTTTCATCCATACCTGGCCTGTGCACCTCCCACCAGACTCACTGTACAGCCCTGTAACGTGCTGAGATTTGTTGGATACACATCCAACTCCCATTCTAGAGTGTTTACTTCCAGAGGACAACACTGTCTATTTCCAGCCTGTATCCTGGAACCTAGAACAATGCTTTGTATATACAAGTCACCTAATAAATGGTTAGCAAGTTCAACTGAGTTGAATGGAAACATGTTGGTAAGAAACTTCTTCAGAGTTATGCAAACTCTAATGGAATGACTTTCCTGGTCAAGCAACTTCAAATTATTTTGGGTATAAGACATCTACATTAAAGTAATAGACAAGTTAGCATGTGGCCCCCCACGTGGATTGCCATGCACAAGGCTTACTCATTGGCCACCATGCTAGATTGTGGCCAGCCAGGAAGAAGTCTTCTACTGTTCTGTGACTGCTTGACAAGATAGCCTTAGAAACAAACAAAGTAATACAAGAAACAAACTGCTCCAAAGACATCTATCTCTCAAACAACCACCTTCACTTCTCTTTAGCAGAGATCCCCAAATCTATTCTCCCCTTCTTTCTTTTTAGGAATAGAAGCCCCTACCCACTGAGTTACAGCGAAGGCTCAAGGCTGCCTCGCTGGAGGCTAGTCTATTTCAGGTCTGATTGCATGGACATTTTCATTTCTCTACACTCTTGGGAAAATAATATTGCTTTAGTCTTTCCCAGCTAGTTAACCAGCGCCATAGTCTCCAGCAAAGTCTGGGAGATAAGTGGTTAGAGAATGTCTGGATCACTCAGGAATGGCAAATCTGAACATGTGCCTAGCTTTTCCCAGGACAGCAGTCTGCCATTACTATGGTGTCCTTCCAACATATCCATGTCCTCTTTCCTCAGGCTCCTAGCTCTGATTCCCAGACCCCGATGTGATCAAAAGACAATCCTGCAGATTTCCTGGATTGCGTAGAATCAGCATGACCTAAGTATGGCAGCTAGTTGACAGAAATGTGTTTCTGAGGGAACAGTGAACTTAAAAACTGCCATCTGGGGTATCTGCATTTTAATGGGGTCCCCTCATATAAAGCCTTAAGCCAAAGAAAAAAACACTCCAAATCAGACATATTAAGTTAGTCTCACTTCATCTATTCACTAAATGTTTATCAAGGTCTTGCTGTGTGCAGAGCTAAACTTTTCTAAGGTAGGTATCAGCAATAAAACTTAAAAAAGGAATTTACAAAACAGTTCTCAGATGAATAAAAGCATCCTCTCTTTATGGAAAGAGAGGAACAGACAGTAAGCACAAGAGATACTGGGAAAAAGGTGGCTTAAGCATCTGTCCCTGCCTCTTCCTTTCTCCCTGCTCTCTTTCTTGAATAATAACACAACAATAGCAGCCAGGTTGGTGGGGAAGAAGATACAGCTAACACTTTCTCAAAGCTCTCCTGGGTGACACTGATAAAAGAGAAAACAAACCAAAAAAAGTTTAAGTTTCCCCCTCTGTACCATCCTGTAAGAGCAGAGGCATCAGCAGCAAAGACTAAGTTCCCAGGTTCCTGGAGGACTCAGCAGACAGGAATTGATGAATGCTTTCAGAAAGGAGTCCCATCTGTGCAAATGTAGGCAATCAGTTCAGTGAGAAAAGGGGTTTAATAACTGGAAGAAAATAAATTGAGACTCATCCATCATATCATACATAAAAATACATTTTTGATGTTCTAGAGATTTAAATATGAAAAAAATATGAAATACTAGAAGAAAATTTAGAATAATTGTATGATTTTGGAATTGGGAGAAAACTTTCCTAAGCAAGGCAGGAAACCTACAAGATACAAAGGAAAAGAGAGATAGTTGACTTCCTCAAAGCTAACAAAAACTCAAATGACAGAAAGATACCATTAACAGTTCAGACCAGCGGTTCTCAACCAGAGGTGATTTTTGCCCCATCCACCCAGAGGATGTTTGGCAATGTCTGCACACAGTTTTAGTTGTGAATGGGTAGGAATTGAGGATATTTCCAAGCCTCCTATAACTAACTATAGGACAGACGCCCACAGTGAATTATCTGGTCCCAAATATCCATAGTAGACACTGATCTGGACAAATGATAGCTTGTGGGGAAACATATGAGCAAGTCAAATGACAGAGATGTTGATAATAACAAAGTCAAACAACCCAAATACAAAATGGCAAATAAACTGGCTATTCATGGGAGAAGAAAATTCATGGACAATAAACTCATAAAAAGATGCTCAACCTCACCAGGAGTCTAGGAAGTGCAAATCAAAACCACAATGACAAACCACACACACACACACACACACACACACACACACACACACACACACAGTAATGACTAAGTCTTAGGGAAAAGAGTATGATCATATCCTGCTTGTGAGAAAATTAAAGTACGTCTCACAAGCTTTGGGGGTTGGCATTAGTAACAGCTACTAAAATTTCAAGTAAACATATACTTCTAATCCAGTAGTTCTAATTTTGGGAATCCATGCTACACAGATTAAAAGCACCAATACATCAAAAACAACACCTGGCAACAATGTAAGTGTCAGTAGGGAAGAGCTGAAGAGTACACGCTTGTAGGACTACTAGGCAGCTAATAAAAACATAAGCTGAATCTCTTATCTCTCGACCTATAGGACTCTCTCCATATATAGCAAGTGGGGAAAAAAGTAAGCTGCAGCCTAATGTGTATGACATGACCACATCTTCTGTAAAGACAACAAACAAAAACTCTACATATGTATCCTCATGCTTACATAAGCACTGAGAAAGGGAGGGAAGTATACACAACCCATGGTTATCTCAGAAGGATAGGAATGGATGGGGGAAGAATAGTAACATTCCTTATTTATGCATCTTTTTACTTCTTACAATGAGCATGCAATACTTTCCTAATTAAAAACAGTATATGATCTACAAAAAGAACAAATGGAAAGATACTAATATAAAGAAGGAAAAAGACTGAAGCATTCTGGATAACTGTGCATGTTTTTTTTTTTAAAGATTTTATTTATTTATTTGACAAACAGATCACAAGTAGGCAGAGAGGCAGGCAGAGAGAGGGAGGAGGAAGCAGGCTCCCCGCAGAGCAGAGAGCCCGACGTGGGGCTCGATCCCAGGACCCTGGGATCATGACCTGAGCCGAAGGCAGAGGCCTTAACCCACTGAGCCACCCAGGCGCCCCAACTGTGCATGTTTTATGGCTCCCAGAACAGGAGGAATAGCAGGTTTCTTTTGGAAATGACCAGATGGCTTACTAGTCATTTGACCTTGGTCAGACTTAGGCCCCAAACTTAGGCCTGGAAGAAAGCTGGGTGGGGGGTTCCTAATTCAATATAAGCACTAGGGGAAGGATCCCAAAACAAGTACTCATACTCAGCACCCCTGTGTCCACAGGCCATTCAGAAGGATGTTTCTTATAATTGAGGCCAATTTTTTTTTTTTTTAAAAGATTTTATCTATTTATTCGACAGAGAGAGATCACAAGTAGGCAGAGAGGCAGGCAGAGAGAGAGAGAGAGAGGAGGAAGCAGGCTCCCCACCAAGGAGAGAGCCTGATGCGGGGCTCGATCCCAGGACCCTGGGATCACGACCTGAACCGAAGGCAGAGGATTTAACCCTCTGAGCCACCCAGGTGCCCCTTGAGGCCAATTTTTAAGCTAAGATTTAATTTATTTATTTGACAGAGAGAGAGACACAGCGAGAGAGGGCACATAAGCAGGGGAGTGGGAGAGGGAGAAGCAGGCTTCCTGCTGAGCAGGGAGCCAGATGCAGGACTCAATCCCAGGACCCTGGGATCATGACCTGAGCTGAAGGCAGACGCTTAACCAACTGAGCCACCCAAGGAGCCCTGAGGCCAATTTAAAAAAAATCTTTTGTTTGAATGATCTGGATAAATACCCCAGATTTCTCCTTTATGTTTGGAATAAAGGGCCTATATTTTCTCTTCTGGTACAAAATTCTCTTAATAGGATGGAGACCATGTCTTCATTACTCTATCTGCTTCCTAGCAGTATAATGACTTACTGTAAGCCCTCAAAAAGAGTGTCCAATGATTGCATTTTGAAAGGCCAGACTCTGCACAGTAAAATCCTGTTCATGATCTGGTGAAATGTTTCAAAGTAAAGGTCACATGGGCATGAAAAGCCTCAGCTGGGTGGGGCCATCCAGAATGAGAGCTTTCCCACTGGTTAGTGAATGGTGGCAGTCACCAGACACTCCTGCTTGGTGAAGGAGGCTAGGCAGAAGCTTCTGACCGTTAATAGCTTACAGGAAGGGTGACACCATGACACCAGCCAAAGCTTTTATATCCATCTGATCTTTCACTGGAATGCAGGCAGGCTCGTCCTAGGCAGTATGGTTAAAAGATATGAGTGCTTACATGCTAAGCACTAGTGGGCAGATGGCAGTGAAGGAGACATGGTCTCTGTCCTCTTAAGAGAACCCTGTAGGAAGAAAAACAAAATGAAACAAACAAACAAAACAAAAAACAAAAAACAAAACCACTTTTCATTCAAATTCAGAGGGAATGCTTAGAGCCCTAACTTACATGTGACCTTTGAGATTCTGTTCACAAGGCAAAGGGGTTAAGCTCATGAGTCAGATCAGGCAGCTCTAGGTTTGAATCCGAACACAATCATTCCCTGGTTGTTACTGAACATCTCTGAAACTCAGATTCTTCAACTGTAAAATTGGAGGGAATGACAGTATATTATTCACGGCATGGTTGTGAGGGTTAAAGATGAAGTTAAAGCACTCAGGACAGACCTGCCACTTAAGGGTCTAATCAGCACTAGCTGTCATTATTACCACTGTTAGGGTCTGTGATCAAAAGAACGAGACTGACACAAAGTGAAAATCAAGCAAAGCTTTATTTCACGCCAAGCATCAAAAATCATGACCGGGGGTGCCTGAGTGGCTCAGTGGGTTAAGCCTCTGCCTTCGGCTCGGGTCATGATCTCAGAGTCCTGGGATTGAGCCCTGCATCGAGCCCCACATCAAGCCCCACATTGGGCTCTCTGCTGAGCAGAGAGCTTTCCCCTCTCTCTCTGCCTGCCTTTCTACCTACCTGTGATCTCTCTCTGTGTGTCAAATAAATTAAAAAAAAAAAATCTTAAAAAAAAATCTTAAAAAAAAAAAAATCATGACTGGTCAGGATGCCTCTTACGAAGAGGCGACGATGAGGACGACAATGCCGCTCCAGCAAAGCTGCTCCCCTGCGAGGCTGCTTCCCCGACGAGGCGCTTGCTGACGAGGCCACTCCCCAGAGGAGGCCGCTCTGGACCAGGCCACATGCTGGCGCGGCAGCTCCCAAGAGGCTGCTCCCAAGACGAGGCCGCTCTGGACAAGGCTGCTCACCAACGAGGGCCGCACATCGATGAGGCTGCTCCCCGGAATGAGGCCGCTCAGGCGAGGCCGCTCAGGCGAGGCCGCTCAGGCGAGGCCGCTCAGGCGAGGCCGCTCAGGCGAGGCGCTGCTCCCTGCCGCGCTGCTACCACAGCTATTACTTCCATGACTACCCTAACAGTTATTCTAACAGCTACTCTAACGGCTATCCCAACGGCTATTCTAACTCCTCCTCCTCCTACTTCCACCCCCACCCCGCCTCACAGACTAACCTTTATAGAGGTGGTTGAGCCCGGCCCACACACAGGTGGCCAATGAGATTTCAACTCACCACAGTAAATATATGCGCACCCCACTGATTGGATGTCTCCATCTGGCCTGGTCCGCCCCTATATCCAGGGTTTACAAGTAAGTTCCTCCAGCTAACCAGGCCCCTACACCATCATCATGATGATCGTAACAATGACTGCTTACCAAACACCCTGAGGTTCCAGGGAGTGGGCACAGGGGGATTTGGACCTGCTTGTTTATTTGAGGGGTGATGAGGAAATGTGGGGTTAGTCAAGGATGGCTCCCTTACTGAGGACTTGCATTTATTTATTCTTGGGTAGGGGGAGGGTGGGGAGGTCTCTGAGGAAGGCTCTGCATAGGCTGGGACAGGGATGAGAGGGTACAGGGGTGGGACAGAAAGCGAGGTGGGGACTCGGTGACTGGCGCAGAGCGAGTCAAACCCAGCCTGGTGTCCAGGGCCCCGCCCTTCCCTCCAGTCCCCAACGTACCCACAGCCCGATGCCCAGGACCAACAGGAAGTACAAAATCATCACCAGGATGTCTAGGGCGCTGCTGAAGCCAGAGCCCAAAGTGCTCCAACTTGAGATGTCATTCCACAACAAGCCCATGGTGGTGCTTCTGCCACGGCAGCAGAGCGGGCTGTCAAAGGAGGCGGCAAGGGCTTTGACTCTAGCTTGGCTTTGGATGTGGCTCCGCAACCACAGGGCATTTTGGGAAGGGCCGCAGGGCAGTCTGGGAGTACCTGGCAGGCCTCGGGGGCCCAGCACCGCCCAGATCCCCCCAGACTGCGATGCTTCCTTCCTTAGGGGTTAGTCTATAAGGTGAGAACATGAGAAGTCCTTCGTCACTCCTGTTCCAGGCAACGCCTCTTCTGTGCGGGCTGCACTTTAAAAAAAAATTTTTTTTTAAAGATTTTATTTATTTATTTAACAGACAGATCACAAGTAGGCAGAGAGGTAGGCAGAGAGAGAGAGAGAGAGAGGAGGAAGCAGGCTCCCTGCTGAGCAGAGAACCAGATGCAGGGCTCGATCCCAAGACCCTGGCATCATGACCTGAGCCGAAGGCAGAGGCTTTAACCCACTAAGCCACCCAGACGCCCCATGCACTCCTTTTATTTGGGGACACTGTGGGTTGGGCTGGGGTGGGGCCAAGCGTGAGGCTGCAGAGGCAGGATCAGTTCACAGTGCATCTTTCTGAGCCGCCTTGGAGCCTGGGGTAAAGTGAGAAGTCAGTGATCGCACCTGTCTTTATTTACGATTTCCCTATCTGGTTCATTGTAGACTTGTGTTCATTGGGATTTAGTAAAACAAGTACATTGGAATAATATTTCTCCTGAGTCCTGAGTTTTTCAGTGCTCCCTTCAATTTTGCACCAAGGAAAATGCCTCACTTGCCTCACCCTAATCGGGGTCCTGCTTGGACCAACTGATTCCAGAGGGGTCCCCACATTTTGCATTTTGATCTTTTCCTGGTGCTGCGAGCATTTTTAAATCTGGGTCAAGCATTACTCTGCTTGATGTCTCTGTGAAAGGTGTATTTCTGCTAAACTGTTTTTTTAGAATTTTTGGAAATGATACTAACAACACCAAAAAAAATGCTTTTAACAATAATAATAGCTAACATAATAGTTCTTGCGAGGTACCAGACCCCCTTCTACTTTGCACATGTTAACCCATTTGATTCTGGCAATAAGCAAATTGAACTTATGACCACAAGGAGGGGGAGACTTGTACCTATCAGTAGTCAGTTACTGGTCCATGATCACAGCCTGCAGAGCGGAATTATATAGTTCTAGTTTAACTTCAGTGCTATTCAGAAAAAATGTACTATGAATCACAGATGTTATTTTATTTTATCCCAGCTTTATTGAGGTACGATTGACAAAAATCATACATATTTAAGATGTAAGTGATATTTAAGGTGTAGGTGATTTTGATAAACGTATATATTTGAAATAATTATATGCTCTTATTAACATATTAATCACCATTACCACTTTGTGTGTATGTATGTTAAGAACTCTTGAGATCTACTCTGTTAGTAAATTTCAAGTATGCAGTACAGTATAATGAACTATAGTCACCATGCTGTATACTAGGCCTCTAGAACTTATTCATCTTATAACTGAAAGTTTGTACCCTTTGATCGATATCTCTCCTTCCCCCCCCAGGCCTGTCCTAGCTTCTGGTAATCTGGTAATCACCATTATGTTCTACTTTCTGTTACTATGAGTTTGACCTTTTTTTTTTCTTTTTCTTTTTTTAGATTTCACATATAAGTGAGATCATATGTCTTTCTGTGCCCGGTTTATTTCACTTAGCATAATGTCCTCCGGGTTTATTCATGTTGTTGCAAATAGCAGGGTTTCCTTCTGTTCTAAGGCTGAATAATATTCTATTGTGTACATTTATACCACATTTTCTTTATCCATGCCCCTGTGCATGGACACTTAGGTTGCTTCCTTATCTTGGCTACTGTGTAATGCTGCAGTGAACATGGGAGTGCAGATTTCTCTTTGAGATAATGATTATATTTCCTTTGGATATATACCCAGAAGTGGCATTGCTGGATCATGTAGTCATTCTATTTTTAATGTTTTTTTTTAAAGATTTTATTTATTTATTTGACAGACAGAGATCACAAGTAGGCAGAGAGGCAGGCAGAGAGAGAGAGAGGAGGAAGCAGGCTCCCTGCGGAGCAGAGAGCCCAATGTGGGCTTGATCCCAGGACCCTGAGATCATGACCCAAGCCAAAGGCAGAGACTTTAACCCACTGAGCCACCCAAGCGCCCACTATTTTTAATGTTTTGCAAAACCTCTATACTGTTTTCCACAAAGGCTGTGCCAATTTACATTCTCACCAGTAGTGTTTTCCCTTTTCTCTACATCCTAGTCAATACTTGTTATATCCTGTCTTTTTGATAATAGCCATCCTACCAAGTTTGAAGTAATAGCCCATTGTGGCTTTGATTTATATTTCCTTTTTTTAAAAAGATATTTTAAATTTTTTATCTTTATTCTATATTTTTATTATGTTTTCATTAATTTTCTTATAGTTTCCAATTCCTTTTTTATTTTTTATTATTTTTCAATTTTTATTTTATGTATATATTGTATGTATTTTTGTTTATGTTAATTTTAGTTTATTTCATTTTGTTTTTCATTTTGGCATTGATATTCTTTTTTTAAGCTTTTAACATTTAAAAAATTGTTATTTTTTATTATGTTGATTTAGCCACCATATAGTACAACATTAGTTTTTGATGGAGTGTTCAGTGATGCATTACTTGGGTATAACACCCAGTGCTCATCACAACATGTGTTCTCCTTAATGCTCATCACTGGGCTAACCCCTCCCCTTCCCACTCCCCTCTGAAGCCTTCAGTTTTTTCCCCCAGAGTCCATAGTCTCTCACGGTTTTTCTCCCTCACTGATATCCCTCTTCAGTTTTCCCTCCCTTCCCCTGTGGTCTTCCATGTTATTCCCTATGTTCCATAAATGAGTGAAACAATATGATAGTTGTCTTTCTCTGATTGACTTACTTCATGTAGCATAATCCCCTCCAGTTCCATACATGTCAGTGCAAATGGTGGGTATTCATCCTTTCTGATGGCTGAGTAATATTCTGTTGTATATGTGAACCACATCTTCTTTATCCATTCATCTGTTGAAGGGCATCTCGGCTCCTTCCATAGTTTGGCTATTGTGGACATTGCTTCTATGAACATTGGGGTGCATGTGACCCTTCTTTTCACTACATCTGTATCTTAGGGGTAGATATCTAGTAGTACAATTGCTGGACTGTAGAGTGGCTCTATTTTTAACTTTTTGAGAAACCTCCATACTGTTTTCCAAAGTGGCTGTACCAGCTTACATTCCCATCCACAGTGTAAGGGGGTTCTCTTTTCTCCACATTGTTGCCAAAATTTGTTGTTTCCTGTTTTGCTAATTTTTGCCATTCTAACTGGTGTAAGGTGGTATCTCATTGTGGATTTTTTAAAAAAGATTTTATTTATCAGAGAGAGAGAGAGAGAGAGAGAGCGTGTGCGTATGAGCAGGGAGAGGGGCAGGCAGAGGGAGAACCAGGCTCCCCGTGGAGCAGGAAGCCTGACACAGGACTTGATCCCAGGACCCTGGGATCACAACCTGAGCCAAAGGCAGACATTCAACTGATTGAGGCACCCGGGTGCCCCTCATTGTGGATTTGATTCATATTTCTCAGATGCCAAGTGATGTTGAACATTTTTTCATGTGTCTGTTAGCCATTTGTATGTCTTCTTTGGAGAAGTGTCTGTTCATGTCTTCTGCCCATTTTTTTTTGACTGGATCATTTGTTTTTTGAGTGTTGAGTTTGAGAGGTTCTTTATAGATCTTGGATACCAGCCCTTTATCTGTAATGTCATTTGCAAATATCTTCTCCCATTCCCTGGGTTGCCTCTTAGTTTTGTTGACTGTTTCCTTTGCTGTGCAGAAGCTTTTTATCTTGATGAAGTCCCAAAAGCTCATTTTTGCTTTTATTTCCCATGCCTTTGGAGATGGGTCTTGAAAGAAGTTACTGTGGCCCATGTTGAAGAGGTTACTGCCTATGTTCTCCTCTAGGATTTTGATGGATTCCTGTCTCACATTGAGGTCTTTCATCCATTTGGAGTTTGTCTTTGTGTATGGTGTAAGAGAATGGTCCAGTTTCATTCTTCTATATATAGCTGCCCAATTTTCCCAGAGAAAATTCTTCTATATGTAGCTGTACAATTTTCCCATTTTTTGAAGAGACTGCCTTTTTTCCATTGGATATTTTTTCCTGATTTATCAAAAATTAGTTGACCATAGAGTTGAGGGTCTATTTCTGGAGTCTCTATTCTGTTCCATTGATCCATGTGTCTGTTTTTATGCCAATACCATGCTGTCTTGGTGACCACAGCTTTGTAATATAGCATGAAACCAGGCAACATGATACCCCCAGCTTTATATGGAACCAGAAAAGACCCTGAATCACCAAGGGAATGTTGAAAAAGATTTATATTTCTTTTGATGATTAGTGATGTTGAGCATCTTTTCATGTGCCAGTTGGCCATTTGTATGTCTTCTTTGGAAAACCTCTCTATTCAGGGCCTTTGCCCAATATTTAATTGGGTTATTTGTTTTTGTGATATTGAGCTGGATGATTTCCTTATATATTTTGGATATTAGCCCTTTATCAGATATAGGCATACCTTTGGAGATATTGAGGATTTACTCCCAGACCACTGCAATAAAGCAAAAATTGCAATGAAGGAAATCAGGTGAATTTTTTGGTTTCTTAGTGCATATGAAAGTTATGTTTGCAACATACCAGAGCCTATTAAGCGTGCAATAATAGCATTATATCTAAAAAATGCAAATAACCTAATAAAAATACTTTATTGCTAAATAATGCTAACTATCATTTGAGTTTTCAGATTCAAAAACAATTACTAATCACACATCACCATAACAAATACAATAATAATGAAAAATTTGAAATATTGTGAGAATTACCAAAATGTGGCAAAGAGGCGTGAAGTGCATAAATACTATTGGAAAAAATGGTGTTGATAGACTTATTCAACTCAGGATTCCTGCAATCCTTCAGTCTGCAGTCCTTCCAAATGCAGTGTCTACCAAGTGCAGTAAAGTGGAGTGCAATAAAATGAGGTCTGCTTGTGTAAAATTTGCAAATATTTTCTGCCATTCTGTAGGTTGCTTTTTCATTTTGTTGTTTCCTTTGCTGTGTATCCCAACCACATTAAAAAAAGTAAACAGATAACAGGTAAAATTAACTTAAATAATACATTTTATTTAACCCATTATGTCTAAAATATTACCATTTCAATATATAATCAATGTCAAAATTGTTGAGATATTATATATTCTTTTTTCCACATTAAGTCTTCAACATCTGGTATATATTTTACACTTACAGCACATCTCAGTTCACATGCTAACTTTTCACCAGAAGCACTTGATCTGTATTTAGATTTAATAAAATGTACAGTTGAAAGTAGATTCATATACCAAGTTGTTCTAAACCTACTTAAAAGTTTTACAGTAACTGAGTTAAGTAACACAATTTCATTCTCCTTTAAGTTAATGGCAAAACCGGTTCATCTTTTTAGAAGAATTTATTTGACTTGGAAGCAAAAGCATATCATTTTCAAAATTATATCTGTCCAAATTAAGTAATTCACTAACTCTGTTGTCAACTCAGTATTATTAACATTGATTTCAAAAAACATTTTAAACTGATGAATAGCACAAAACATTCCTCAAATTTTTTGTAGGTTTGGCTGCCAATTACATAACATAGCCAGTTTACAATTAAAATCTTTGACAAATCAACTCACATTAGGAGAATGCATAAGGTCATCATCATTATTATTATTTTTAAAGATTTATTTATTTTAGGGGGGAGGGGCAAAGGGAGAAGGAGAGGAAGAATCTCATGCAGACTCCCTGCTGATCATAGAGCCTGCTATGGGGCTTGATCTCACAACCCTAAGATCATGACCTGAGCCAAAACCAACAGTCAGATGCTCAACTGACTGAGCCACCCAGGCACCCAATATCATTATTATTGACTTATATCATCAAGCTCCAATTTCAACATGAATTCCAGTACTTGGCTAGCTAGGTTACAAATAAGCTCTTCCTTTCTTTGAGTGTTCAGATTTAGCTAATTCAGGCATAGTACATATTAGTGAAAAATGTAAGTACAGATTGCTTTTTTTTGGTCTTCAATTACTGAATATTGACTAAAAGCATTCCTTTTGTTTCAAGAAAATCTTGAATTACAGTTGAAATTACAGTAATTCTTGTAAAATTCCTAATACTCAACCAATGAGCATTGGCAAAAGCACATCATTTAATTCATTGCTTCCTATTTCTTCCAACAGTTCTATAAAATGATTACTTATATTATTTGCACATACAAATTGAATGATTTTAACAACTGTATCTAGCAACAATACTTTCCACAGAGTCTGCTACAAAAACTAAGCACAAGTATTTTTGATATATATCACAGAGTGAAATAAAGCAGTAAGGGAAACATCAATCCCTTGTTTAAAAATCCCTTGTTTAAATCTGGAGTTTTGACCTAACATAGCAGGAACTCTGTCTGTTACAGTAACAGCTTTCTTTTTCTTTTTTTTTCGTATTTAGCTGAAATTCTTCTTTGATAAATGTAAAAAGTTAAAAATATCCATGTCTCAAGTTTGATCTTTTGGATCATGAATTGGCAACATTTCTTATAAGTTTGGATATCCTTTGAGACAAAATGTATTCAAAATATTAATTGAAGGGTGTCTTGGTGACTCAGTTGGTTAAGTGTCTGACTCTTGATTTCAGCTCATGTCTTGATCGTAGAGTCATAAATTCAAGACCTGCACTGGGCTGCATGTTGGGCTTGGTACCTATCTAAAAAACAGAACAAAACAAAAATACTCCTCAAAACACAAAATATAAATTGAGCAGTGTCTCATATCACATGATATGAGTCAACAAAAGTTAGTTAAGTCAACTAAACTTAAGAAAAGTACTTGCAAATTTTCAAAATATGAATCTATTCATTTTTGGCATTGTTAGAAAGGCCTGCTATGGTAATTGTTTCAGGGCTTAATTGAAAAATCTTTCCCTTTTTGTAAAATATATTTTTAAAAACATTTTTCATAGTTTTCTAACAAATTACCATAACTAAAATAATAATTCCTTTTGTCAGCTTTCCATCTAAAATGTTTTTCTTTCTAGGGCAGGAATCTAAGCTACTTCAAAGTTGGCCAAAATTACAAACTCAAATTTTATTAAAAACAGTCACAGTTTTTTTTGACATTTATTTCTGATTTCAGGTAACTAATTTTATAACTTTTTTTTTAACCATTGAAAGCAAACTTAAAAAAATCAAATTCACTGCATAGTTATTGAAAATTCCTCTTAATATTGTTTACTCTATTTAAATTTTTTTGTATATCCAACAAATAGCTCTGTCATAACATGATGCATAAACATTGTGTCCTTAAGGTGAATTGATTCCTTTGTTGTTATGAAATGACCCTGTTTGTGCCAGGTAATATTATTTGCCCTGAAACCTATTTTTATGGTGGTATAACCACTTCCCCTTTCTTTGATTAGTGTTAGCATGGCGTATCTTTTTCTATCATTTTTACTTTTAGCATAGTTGTGTCTATATTTAAATGGATTTCTTATGGCCAACATATATTGGGTCCTGCTTTTTTATTTAATCAGATAATCTCTATTTTAATTACCATGTTTAGCCACTTAACATTTAATGTGAGCATGGGTGTAGTTGTGTTTAAATATACCATCATGCTATTTGTTTTTTATTTATCTCATATGTTCTTTTTTCTCTTCTTTTGGATTAACTGGTGTGTGTGTGCACATGCACACACGTGCAAGCACACACATGTGCTCTTATCTCCTTTGTTGGCTTATTGGCTATAACTCCTAGTTATGTTATTTCAGTGGTTGCTTTAGAGCTTATATTATACATTTTTAACTCAACCCAGTATACCTTCAAGTGATATTATTTCACTTCATATCTGGTATAAGAACTACAATTGTATGCTTCTACTTCTCCCCCCCCAGTCTTTGTGATATTGTCATACATTGTCCTTTATATTTGTTATACATTTTAAATTTTAATTTATACATCTTATTTTATTTAAAAAGTTTATTATCCTTAAAAGAGATTTAAATAATAATTAAAAAATTTTAATATTTATTCTCACAGTTACCATTTCTTGTACTCTTCATTCCTTTGTGACAATCCAGACTTCTATCTTGTGTCATTTTTCTTCTGCCTGAGTGACTTCCTGTAGCATTTCTTGTATGCAGTCTGCTGGTGGTACATTCTTTCAGCTTTCATATGTCTGAAAAATCTTTACTTAGCTTTTTTTTTGAAAGACACTTTTACTAGGTGAATTCCAGGAAAACACTTTTTTCTTTCAATATGTTTAAGATCTTGCTCCACCATTTCCTATATTCATTAATTATGATGAGAAATTTGCTGTCATCCTTATCTTCATTTCTCTATACATAATACAGTCAGAGAAATTTTTCCTCTGACCACTCTAAAGATTTTCTCTTAAATGAGTTGGTTTAAGAAATGTGATGATTATGATATGCCTTGATAGGGTTTCTTCATGTTTTTGTGATTAGGCTTGTTGAATTTCTTACATGTGTTAGTGTATGATTTTCACAAAATTAAGAAAATTTTCTGATTTTTTAAAAATGCCTCCCCTCCCCTCTTTGAGAGATGCCAAATACATGCATATTAGATCACTTGAAGTTATCTCCCAGGTTACTGTTGTTCTGTTTATTTTTTTCAATCCAAATTCAATTCACATTTCAATTCATTTCTTCTGCAATTTCTAATCTGACATTAATCTCATCTAGTATATTTTTCAGCACAGATGTTGTAGTTCTTGACATTTGATTTAAAAAAAATTTCCAGGGGCGCCTGGGTGGCTCAGTGGGCTAAAGCCTCTGCCTTCGGCTCAGATCATGATCCCAGGATCCTGGGATCTGCCCTCATCAGGCTCTCTGCTCAGCAGGGATCCTGCTTCCCTTCCTCTCTCCGCCTGCCTGTCTACTTGTGATCTCCGTCTGTCAAATAAATAAATAAAATCTTAAAAAAAATTTCCATGTATTTACCTAGCATATTTGATCTCTCTTCTAGCTTCTTGGACATATGAAGTAACATTATAACAACTCCGTAATGTCCTTGTCTATTCAATTTTTTTCAATGCCAATTCTGAGTCAGTTTTGATTAGTTGATTTTCTCCTTATTACAGATCGTGTTTTCCAACTTCTTTGCATGCCTGGTCATTTGTGGTTGAATGCCAGACGTGAATTTTATCTTATTGGGTGCTGGTATTTTTGTATTCTAACAAACATTCTTGAGTTTTGTTCTGGTATGTGGTTAAATTACTTGGAAATAGCTTAATCAATTCCAGACTTGCTCTTGAGATTTTTTTTTTTAGGTGAGCCCACAGGAGCATTAAGTTTAAGGTTAATTTTCCCTACTCGTCAAGCAAACTCTTCTGAGTACTCCACCCAAGCTTTATGATTGTGAGGTTTTTCATGCTCACTGGTGAGAACAGACATTATTTTCAGCCCTGCATTTTCTCTGGGTATTGGTCTCTGTAATTATTTTGGGTGGGTTTTCCTTGGCCTCAGGTAGTTTCCTTAAATGCTTGCACAGATGACTATTTAGTTGAATACTTGAGGGTGACCCTCTGAAGATTTGTCAGATTTTCTACTTTTTGGCACTATGTTCAGCTCTCTTTTCTGACACTGTGCCCTGTGAACTCTAGCTGTTTTGGATCCCTAAGCACCTCTATGTCTTAACTCAGAAGACCGCTGGGCTCTGTCTGCATTCTCCCCAGTGTGAGCCTCAACATGGGAACTCTCTCCATAGAATAATCTGGGGTATTTACAGGGCTCACCTTATTCTCATTCCTCATGAATTATCTTCTTTAATTGCCTGATGTCCAGTGACTCAACAACCATTTTTCCCCCATATATTTTGTGTTTTTTTTTTTTTCATTGTTTCATGCAGGAGGGTAAATCTGGTTCCTACTACTATATATTGGTCAGAATGTTCTTTCTTCAGGAAAAAACCCCTAGTTTTATTGAGATATAATTTACATATCATATGTTCCAATATTTAAAGTGTGCAATTCAGTGGTTTTTAGTACATTAACAGAGTTTTGCAAATGTTACCACAATCAATTTTAGAAATTTTCATCACCCCCAGAAGAAACCCCATACCCTTTAGCAGTTATCCCACCTCCCTTAATCCACTGATCCCACCCCAGACCTAGATTTGTAGCTTCTGGACATTTCATGTAAATAGAACCATACAATATGTAGCCTTTTGTATTTGGCTTTTTTTCACCTAGTGTAATGTCTTCAAGTTTGTGAAAATGTTCTGAAATTGATAAAATGTTCTAAAATTCATAACTTTGGGGGACACCTGGCTGGCTTAGTGCTTAAGTGTATGCCTTTGGCTCAGGTCATGATCTTAGGGTCCTGGGATCAAGTCCTGCATTGGGCCTTCCTTTGCTCAGCAGGGAGTCTGCTTCTCCCTCTCCCTCTGCCTCTCCTCCTGCTTGTGCTTTCTCTCTGTCAAATGAATAAATAAAATCTTAGAAAAGAAAAAAGGCCACTTGGGTATCTCAGTCAGTTAAGTGTCTGTCTTTGGCTCAGGTCATGATCCCAGGGTCCTGGGATGGAGTTCTGCATTGGGCTCCTCGCTCAGCAGGGAGCCTGCTTCTCCCTCTGCCTGCAGCTCCCTGTGCTTGTGATCTGTTTCTCTCAATAAACAGAATCTTTAAAAGATAAAATGTACAACTTTGGGCTATTATAACTAATACTGTTTTGAACATTTGTGTATACATTTCTGTGTGGACACATGGTTTCCTTTCTCTTCAGTATAAGCCTATGAGTGGGATCACTGAATCATATACATGTATATGTTATGATATGTATATGTTATGTATATAAATATACACACATACATATATGTATATGTATATGTATATGTTACCATATACATGGTAACACTATGTTTTCCTTTTTGAGGGAATTCCAGACTTTTTCAATGTTGCTGCACCAGAGTTGTTCCCACCAGTGGTTTATGAGAGTTCTGATTTACTCCATAACTGCACCAACAATTTTTGCTATTTGTTTTTTTGGTTATAACCATCCTAATGTATTTGAAGTAGTATCTCATTGTAGTTTTAACCTAATGTAAATTAAATGACTAATCATATTGAACATATTTTCATTGATTATTGGCTATTTGTATATCTTTCATGGAGAGATGTCTATCTGGATCCATTGCACATTTTTTTTTTAGTTGGGATGTCTTTTTATTATTGAGTTGTAAGAGTTCTCTATATATTCTGGACCCAAGTTTCTTGTCAAATATATGATTTGTGAATATTTTCCCCATTCTGTGAGTTGTCTTTTCATTTTCTTGTCAAATATATGATTTGTGAATATTTTCCCCATTCTGTGAGTTGCCTTTTCATTTTCTTGATGGTATTTTGGAGCACAAAAGTTTTTAATTTTGATGAAGTCCTATTTATGTATTGTTTTTATTTGTTGTTCATGCTTTCAGTGTTATATCTAAGAAATCATTGCCTAATCCAAGATCATAAAACTTAACCATATGTTTTTTTAATAAGGATTTTACTTATGTATTTGACAGAGAGGGAGACAGTGAGAGAGGGAACACAAGCAGGGGGTGTGGGAGAGTGAGAAGCAGAGAGCCCAATGTGGGGCCTTGATTCCAGGACCCTGGGATCATGACCTGAGCCGAAGGCAGACACTTAATGACTGAGCCACCCAGGTGCCCCAAAATGTTTTAAGGGCGTTATATTTTTAGTTCTTACATCTATACTTTTGACTTATTTTGAATTAATTTTTGTATATGGGGTGAGGAGGGGTCCAGTTGTAATTCATTTACATGTGGATATAGTTTTCCCACCACCATTTGTTGAGAAGATTATTCTTTCCCCATTGAATGCTCTTGGCAACCTTATCATATATCAACTGGCCATAGAAATATGGGTTTATTTCTAGACTTTTAAATCTGTTACACTGATCTATATATCTGTCCCTCTGTCACTACGACATTATCTTGGTTACTGGTTGCTTTGTAGTAAGTTTTAAAATAGGGAATTGTGAGTTCTTCATCCTTGTTTTTTTTCAAGATTGTTTGGCTATTTTGGATCCTTCGAGTTTCCATATTATTTTTAGGATCAGCTTTCTAATTTCTACAAGGAAACCAGATGGGGTTCTTATGAGAATCTGTAGACTTTGGAGAGCATTTCATCTTAAAAATATTGTCTTCTGATCTATGCACATAGGATATATTTCCATTTATTTGGGTCTTCTTTAATTTTTTCCCACAATGTTTAGTGGTTTTCAGAGCATACAGAGTATAATCCTAAGTATATACCCCCCCTTTTAAAAAAGATTTTGTTTATTTATTTGATAGAGATTACAAGTAGGCAGAGAGGCAGGCTGAGAGAGAGGAGGAAGCAGGCTCCCCGCTGAGCAGAGATCCCAGGACACTGGGATTGTGACCTGAGCCGAAGGCAGAGGCCTTAACCCACTGAGCCACCCAGGAGCCCCAGTATATACTCTTTTTGATCTTACTGTAAATAAAATTATTTTCTTACTTTCATTTTTGGATTGTTCATTGCTAGTGAATAGAAATACAATTGAGTTTTCCCAGCTTTCTTGTGATAATCGACAAGTAAAAATGTTATATAATTAGGGCATTTGAGTGGGTCAGCTGGTTAAGTGCTGACTCTTGGTTTTGGATCAGGTGATGATCTCAGGGTTGTGAGATCAAGCCCTGAGACTACTTGGAATTCTTTCCCCTTTTCTCTCCTTCCCTCTTCGCACCTCCCCCCTGCTTGCACGCTCTGTCTAAAAATACGTAAATAAATAAATAAAATCTTCACAAAATTATATATATTTATGTTGTATAATGTATTTTAATATGTGTATACACTGTGAAATGATAACCACAATCAAGCTAATTAACATATCCATCACCTCACATAGCTGTAATTTTTTTGAGTGTGGTGAGCATTTAAGATACATTTTCTTAGCAAATTGTAAGTATACAATATAGTATACTACAGCTATCGTGCTGTATATTAGATCTCCAGAATTTATTCATCCTGAATAACTTAACAGTATTCATTATTTTTGCACCACACCCAGTGCTCCATGCAACACGTGCCCTCCATGATACCCACCACCTTGTTCTCCCAACCACCCACCCCCTGCCCCTTCAAGACCCTTAGGTTGTTTTTCAGAGTCCATAGTCTCTCATGGTGACTTATTTCACTCAGCATAATCTCTTCCAGTCCCATCCATGTTGCTACAAAAGTTGGGTATTCATCCTTTCTGATGGAGGCATAATACTCCATCGTGTATATGGACCACATCTTCCTTATCCATTTGTCCGTTGAAGGGCATCTTGGTTCTTTCCACAGTTTGGCGACCGTGGCCATTGCTGCTATAAACATTGGGGTACAGATGGCCCTTCTTTTCACTACATCTGTATCTTTGGGGTAAATACCCAGTAGTGCAATTGCAGGGTCATAGGAAAGCTCTATTTTTAATTTCTTGAGGAATCTCCACACTGTTCTCCAAAGTGGCTGCACCAACTTGCATTCCCACCAACAGTGAAAGAGGGTTCCCCTTTCTCCACATCCTCTCCAACACATGTTGTTTCCTGTCTTGCTAATTTTGGCCATTCTAACTGGTGTAAGGTGGTATTTCAATGCAGTTGTAATTTGAATCTCCCTGATGGCTAGTGATGATGAACATTTTTTCATGTGTCTGATAGCCATTTGTATGTCTTCATTGGAGAATTGTCTGTTCATGTCTTCTGCCCATTTTTTAATATGATTATCTATTTTGTGTGTGTTGAGTTTGAGGAGTTCTTTATAGATCCTGGATATCAACCTTATGTCTGTGCTGTCATTTGCAAATATCTTCTTCCATTCTGTGGGTTGCTTCTCTGTTTTGTTGACTGTTTCCTTTGCTCTGCAGAAGCTTTTGATCTTGATGAAGTCCCAAAAGTTCATTTTCACTTTTGTTTCCTTTGCCTTTGGAGACATTATCTTGAAAGAAGTTGCTGTGGCTGATATTGAAGAGGTTACTGCCTAAGTTCTGCTCTAGGATTCTGATGGATTCCTGTCTCACGTTGAGGTCTTTTATCCATTTTGAGTTTATCTTTGTGTAGAAACTCTACCTTTTGATCAACATCTCACAACTGATTTTTGTATGTTGATCTTACATCCTGCAACTTTGCCCAACTTCTTGTTAGCTTTAGTAGTGTTTTTGTGGATTCCTTAGGATTTTCTATATACAACGTCATGCAATAGAGATAGGTTTACTTGTTTTTTTTCCAATCTGGATGCCCCCGCCCCCTTTTTCTTGCATAATTGCCCTGGCTAGAACCTCTTTCCCTGACCATGCCCATCTGATAAACTTCACTCATTGCAGCTGATTACTTTGCCATTTTCAACAATGGCATGCATTGCTTCACAGATCCAATTAAATGTAGGCTTATTTGCCAGGATAGTCTTTGAGGTTAGTGTTTGAGATTTGTTCTGACCCCAGGAGGGCTCTTTCTTGGTTGTCTCTTCTTGATTTTCCCTGGTAAATTAGCTGGCTTATGGTTTAGGTGATATCTCCAATGAAGTTAACAGACTTCTCTTAATTGTGTTTCACCACAAGCTCCATTGTTGTCAGAGTGCCTTTAGGTTTGGTCTTTCTCATACTCTGTTGCAAATAAAGCCAGTTCACTTGGGAAGGACTTCAGAGATCGTTGTTTTGTCCTGCCTTTCTCCCTGGGCAGAATCTCTATGCTGTAGGTCTGAGCCTGGGGCAGGATCAGTGATGGCTTCTCTCTGAGCGACAACTCTGCTTTAGGAACTGGACACTCATCTCGGGGCCTTTGACTTCCTGGCTTGCTGCTCCCAGCGTAGAATCTCCACTTTATGAGCAAGCTTCAGCAAGGGTGATGTGCCTCCCAGTCTTTTCAGTGTGCCATCTCCAAGGGAGTGCCTTTGTGTCACAGTGAGCACTGAGCAGGAGAGAGTCTCCTATGTCTTGACACACTCACCTGGAGTTTAGCCTCTGCGACAGGTAGCTGGGTGTGTGTGTGTGTGTGGGGAAAATGCTGATGAACTGCCATTCTCTGGAACATACTATCAGTTTTTTAAAAAATATTTTATTTATTTGACAGAGAGAAATCACAACTATCAGTTTTAAGTTGGAGCTTGGTGAGGAGGGTGCCTTGTTTTTCTTGGCTTCACTTGTTAGGAGTGGAGTTTCCATCACACTGGGGGAGGAAGGGAACAGGTTATGATTGGAATGCTACAGACTCTCACTGCTCTTGTCACGTTTTAGTAAATTTTCTTGAATAAATATTTCATTAGTGGGCGCCTGGGTGGCTCAGTGGGTTAAGCCCCTGCCTTCAGCTCAGGTCATGATCTCAGGGTCCTGGGATCGAGTTCTGCATCAGGCTCTCTGCTCCGCAGGGACCCTGCTTCCTCCTCTCTGTCTCTCTGCCTGCCTCTCTGCCTACTTGTGATCTCTGTCAAATAAATAAATAAAATCTGTTAAAAAAAAAGAATTTATAAAAAAAAATTTCATTAGCTGTATGCCTTCAGGTCTGTTTCTAGAGACTATCTATCTCTCTATACATACGTATATATACTTCCAACATTTTTTATATAAAAAATGTATATTATTTCTTAGAATGTAGGTATATTTTAAGAATTAACATGTGTAACAAATAAATAAATATATAATAAAAGCTTAAAATTTCATCAGTTTTGCTGGGGAATGGATCTGTGGAACTCTTCATATTGCCATTTCCAAATGGTTTTTGAAACTTTCCTCTCCCCCAGTGGTTTTTGGAACTCTGGAAATGGATTCTCAGCCGGATGCTTGCACAACTTTCACTGCAGAAGAGACTTGAGGATAGATGCCCCAGTAAGTCAAACCTCCCACCTTCTTCAATTTTTAATTATTTTTTTTTTTTGCTAGCCACAGATTAATTTGTAGAATAAAACTCTTGTTATCTTGAATTTTAATTTTCCTATCTCTTCTGGTGTAAAAGGGCACTCATAATCCAGCTAGCTCCTAAGGTAGTCTTCTTTTAGGACTGGATTCATTCTCTCCACCTTGGCAGGGGACTGGGTCACAGGGGGAAGTAAGTCTGTTCAGGGTGCCTGGCTTCTTCTGGCATTCACGCCACCTAGTGGGAAAATTTTGTATGGCCCACCTTGAGCCTGGATTAGATTTAGTGGTCTCTCACACCCTCCAGCGATAAAACGTGTTAGCACAGTGATTTCTGATTGATAATATTTAATTTGTGGCAAAGTGGGTATGACCCAGTAAATATGGTCCCCCTTGACAAGGAAGCAAATTTGGAGTTAGCTGAGGGGCCAAAGTAAGCAACCTGTATGCATGTAAGCAACCTATGTGCATGTCCACAGGCTGCTGGCTGGCATATCCCTTGGGGGTGGGGTGGGTTTGGACTTATTGGGAGGACATTTAAGACATATGATTCCCTAAGTCTCTAGTCCAGTATTCCTGCCAGGTCAGTGTCCGGAGTTAACCTATGGTTTTGGACTCGGGAAGCTAGCTCAGCAGATTTGTGCAGTCCTTACAAAGAATAATGGCAGTGTCACAGTATGGTCTTCCTCCCCATTTTGCTGGCCAGTGGTGAAAAGATGAAGGGAGGCTGGTCTGGGGCTTACTGTTTTACACCTAGACGTTCAAAGGACATAACACATCCACATCCCTCCTTTATTGGGGTTCCTATGATTCCAGCTCTTTTCTCCCCTATTCCACAGAGCAGCCATCTTAATGGTTAAGAACCAATTATTCCCACCCATTATATTCCAGCAGAGAAGGCACCCACTGGGATTGATCGAACAGCAGGTGTCCTACCTGGCCCCCCCCCCCCCCCCCCCCCCGCCCAGCTACTCTCTACTGGTTGTCAGGTCAAATTGCCTGGATTTGTGACCCAAAGAATGAGAAGCCTGTTGTCTTTGTGTTTAGTCCAAAACCGTGATCTTGTACTCCTAAGCTGCAACCTGTGCTCTGTTTAGCGTAATTAGACAATCAATCCAGGGACTCTGGTTCCTTCTTTTATTTCTGAAGGATAGTTTAGGAAAAAACAAAATCCAACCTCTTTGGTAGTAGTTTGTTCTGGAATGTTGGTTTTAATTGTCACTGGCCAAACCTCTTCTGCCTTCTCATCTTCCGCGAGATTTCCCATATAAAAAGCCCTAAAATCGATGGAGGAACAATCATTTTTGAAAAACATGACACTGCTGGCCATCCTGTGTGAGGCCGTCCCTGGAGTCAGAAGTTCTACACTCTGAGACATCATTAAGGGTATGGAGAGATGGCAGAATAATTTCCTCCATCCATGAGACTTGGAAACAGGGAAATGTTTTAAAGAGAGAGAAAGCTGAACATCTAGCCTTGGTCTCATCATATGAAGCCTCTGGGAGGGGCAAGAGTAAAGGAACACAGCGTATTCCTTTATATTCCTGTATAAAATGTGACATAGCCTGTATGTGCTTTCGGACACATGCCCGGCCCATCGTCCTAGGCCTGAGGCATTTGCAAAAGTGTTTCTATTTTGTTCCAAGCTGCCACAGAATCTGAGTCCATCAGAAATTTCTGATTTATACACCCCTGGACAGGATGCTCTGACTTAGCTGTCCTGGGATTAAATCTCTCAAATCCTAGGAGACATTGTACTCGATGTTTCTCATTGGTGAGAGGAAGAACGCCTGCATCCATTCTTGGTTCCCTTCCTGCAATGACTGTCCCAAAGAAAGCTGCCTATGTTCTCACTGGGTGATCTGTCCTTGTTTAACTCCAGCTTTGGGCTGATCAGCGGTTGGATTGTTTGGTTACCACATTTGCTTTTTGTTGTTCCCTGTGGCAGCTGGCTGTTTGCATTCTATTGGACCCGGTGCCTGGAGGCCTCACCCGTTAGAACTGAGAGGACATGGAATGGAGTACAGAGGACATGGAATGGGGGGGGAAGCCTAGAAGTTTTGGGAAAGCCAGATGCAAAATTTTGGACTGTATCCGCAGGAAGGTAGTTTTCTCAAGAAGTCTTTGATAAAGATGATCCCAAAATGATCAGCCTTATCTCTGATGAAGTAGATTTCTCTTTTTAGCTAATGATAATTTATTTCTACATGTACTGGGGGTGGTTATAATTGAATTCAAAATCTTTCCCACATGCCCAGGTCCCTTTAGGTTTTATCTGACTCCACAGGGTCACAGGTGAGTGAGGGGTCCTTACATACCCTGAACCAGTTCCTTCATGGTACGTCCCCTTTTCCACCTCCCACTTAACCTCTGGAAGAAGGTGTTTTCTTATTTTGGTTTTGGTCTTTATACCAACGATAGCAACAGTTTGGAGATGACCTGTTTTCAGGCCATCTTCTGATGTTGTGTTGTTGAGTCAGTTAGAGCCATGTTAGAAAACAAACCACACTAGTAATTGATCAGAAAACATTTACTATAAGGAGTTAACTCATCTAAAGGGTGAAAGAAGGTGCCAAGATGTGCCTTCATGTACTTACTACCCACAACCTCTGGCATTTGCTGACCAATAAATAAACTAAGGGCTTAGGAGAGGGATGCCACACAGGGCTAAGATCCAGACCTTTCCCAAGAGGGCATGGCTTTGCAGAGATATATAGCCTTCCAGAGGGAAAGAAATGTGTCACAGGGTGTGGTCCAGAGCTGGTCCCTAGAAGGGGTTCACCACTGCAGAGGGAATGTGTGTGTGTGTTGGGGGGGGGTGGTATGGGCTGGACAGGTCTGCAGGAGTAGCTCCTGGGGTGGGGAGATAGTTAGCTGCCTGAGGATGCAGCTACAGCAGGCCTGTAGAGCTAGCAGCCAGGGATTTAGGTTTGAATCTATAATCCCACACTTCCAGGGATCTGGGGAAAAAAAAGGAGTCCTGGACTAAGCAGAAGGTTTCTAGAAGAATACACTATCGGGCAAAAGAAGAGTACACTACTGAAGGGATTCAAGTATTGACCTTTAAGGGTCAGCAATCTGTTGGGGATTGGGGTGGCCAAGAGTTAGGTGTAGTGGTTTTCCTATTCTAGAGGCTACCCTCATTTCTCCACCTATCGTACCACAGTTGGGGATATAAGGTTCTGAGATCTAGGTACCAAGGGTGACACATGAAATCAAGGAAGTCTTGGACCAAAGAAAAACCTTGGGGTTCGGGGCCAAATTCCACATCCCAGGAGGAAGACTTGTCATGAACAAATGCTTCTGGGTATGCTAGCTGGGTGACTCTTGTTTAGGGATGGTGTGGTGACTGCTTTGACTGATATGCTGTTCTTGTAGTTCACCACTGGGGATAGGCTGCTGGTCTGCAGTGGTGATTTGCTGGCATGACATGGGAATTTACTGCCCTATAAGGTCACATCTTATTCCAACCCCTGGAGCCACTTCCACCCAATAGGGAGGAAGAACTTCATGGGTCCCCATCATGGTTTCTCCTAGGCATCGAGTCTTTTCTGGAGATGGTGGGCCCCTGGGCTGAATAAGACAAAGGGGAGAAAACTTTGGGAGGTGTTGGTGGAGATGGGGTTTCTATTTCTTTTCCCATACTTCAGACCCTTTTCTATGTGGTTTGGGACTTGCTTGGCTCTACCACCAGATGTCGCTGTCCAGTTGTACAGAAGCACAGGAAGCCAACTAGTGCCCAGAACGAAGCACCAGCCATTGGCAGTTAGTGGTGTGTGGGAGACTGCTTGCACCAGCTTGTGATCCCCACCCCCCCACGCCCGCTGGCAACATACACACTCTGAGTTGATTGTTCAACATTCACCATCACGCCACTGGGTATACTGAGTGCTTAGAGACACGGACAGGGAAACAGGTTTGGGGAGTTTATTAGTGGCAAAACTGGAAAAGAACACTACTGTGTTTGAAACACCACGTTAGGTGTGCTTGGACAAAACAAGAGTCAATGAGTCCCTCAACTTTGCCCAGTCTGAAGAGGGAGACTCGACATGTTCTTGCAGTGGAGCAAATGATCATTAAATACTTGAATGAATGAATGAATGAGTATTTCAGAAAGGAAAAGATGTAGTCTGAGAGGGGAGACTGTGTAACATTGGCTGGTCTCAGGCAGTACAAGCCAGAATCTTGGCACAGGGCTTCAGTCAGGGCTGGTGTATGGAAGTGACCCACCCTGGTTGGAAAGTGTGAGAGGCTGGAGCTGGTCATTCAGGGCTGCTGAGGTGAAACTGGGCCATTTACACATCCATCCACTGACATCTGTACTCGACAGAAAGGAGGAAAGCTGGAAAATGAGTGAGGTACTCTTTTGTTGCTATGGCCTTGAAACATCCCTCCATCACCCTCTATTGGCAATGTTTAGCATTGCACTAACTGGCAAAACAACTTTCCAACCAATTAAGATGTAATTACCTCTATATTCTCTCCCAAATGAGGAGACATAAGCTCCCAAGGGACATTGTCTTCACAGCCAATTATATTAATTTCTCCTCAAAATCATTCACAGTTCCACTGAATATTCTGCTAACCTCCAACAACTTGTATATAAAATGTTAATGAGAAGCAGAAAAGAGATAATGGCTAATACAAATACATAATAAAACAAGCAAAAAAAAAAAAGTGAAAGCTTTTTCCATTGGTCATGAATAGGGCTGCCAGATAAGATACAGGATGCCCAAACACTGAATACTTTTTAGTATAAGTATGCTCCAAATATTGCACAGGAGATACTTGTACTCAAAGGCTTATTTGTTTTTTGCCTGAAATTTAAATTTAACCAGGGATTGACATTATTTGCTAAGTCTGGTGACCCT
The DNA here is from genome assembly GCF_922984935.1 of Meles meles. Lineage (NCBI taxonomy): Eukaryota > Metazoa > Chordata > Mammalia > Carnivora > Mustelidae > Meles > Meles meles. The sequence goes on along the minus strand of NC_060077.1, from coordinate 29,405,210 downwards.
AGTTATGAGGCCATAGTTGATATCTATGACTTTTATTCCTCTACCAATTTGATATTTCTCTTGTCTGTAGCTAGAACCTCAGCTGGTGATGGATCATCACCTGGTGGTTGAGGGGGAGATATAAACCTTCATTCTTAATGGCTCTGAGTACTAAGAAGTACTAAGATGCTTAGTGATTTGGGTTCTAGAAAAAGCCCTCCCTGTCCCCACTGTGTAGCACCAACCTGATCTCTCCTTGGAAACCCAGACCAATCCATTCAACTAGTAGAGTAGCCCCTTTTTATGCCTGTTGGGTTTTAATTTAATGGAAGCATTTAGTGTGCTCTGGTGGAAGCATTATCTTCTTAGGAACTCAATTTTCCAAAGCAGCAGGGCTCAAAGCTGCCAGGACAGGAAGAAAACATTCTTTGAGTAGATTATTAGGATTGATTGTGGGAGAAACCACTCTTTTATCCCTTGATTCTCAGACTTGTGTATCCTGGCTCTGGGGAGAGACTGCCTCATATAAGGGTCTTTGATTCAAAGCATAAGCTGGATCTTATGAGACAGAAGCCCATATTTCATATTTCATGGTGTTATCTATCAATGTGCCATAACTGAATCTTTAGTAAGCCACCTCCCCCTTTTTTAGGCTTCACACCCAGCGTGGAGCTCAGCATGGGGCCTGAACTCACGACCCTGAGATGGAGACCTGAGCCTAAATTGAGCTGGACACCTAACTGACTGAACCACCCAGGATCCCCAAGGAGCCTGGGCAGCCGCTTCTGGGCGATGGGGTATGATTTAAGACCAATCATTTCCATGCTACAGTTTTTTTTGTTGTGGAATAATTTCCTTGATAAGACACTGCTGTGGGGGAATACCATGACGGTAGTTAAGATATTCCAAGAATCCAGGGCTGGTATTACTGGAAGAAGGATTATAGGCGTCGAAGGCAAATCCATATCCAAAATTTGTGCCCCTTCCATGAGGGAAGAAGTGCAATGGAATCAACCTGCCACCAGGTGGCTCGTGGGTTCCCCAGGGAAAGGTGCTCTTGGCAAATTAGCCACTAGATGGCAGCAGTAGCCAGTTTAGCCTTGATAAACCATGTATCTGATGAGCTCATGCCCAGCCTCCAAGCCTGTCACCCTGGCCCCTTTGTTCATAAGCCCATTGGGCAAACACTGGGATGGCTGGGAATGAAGCTGACTGACATTGTGAAGTATGCTATTTTGTGCACATGATTCCTGAGCTCTCCTCTGCAGAGAGTGTTCACATGTCACTTGGTGGTGTGGGATGGGACTGGCTTCACATGCTGTCTACTCCAAGAGACTATCCCTATACCTCTTCTCACTCGTTCCTTGCCATTAATTTTCAAATAGTGACCCTTGATCCTTCTGAGTCCCTGACTGTCTTAGTCTGCTTGGGTTGCTATAACAGTCCTGCTCTGCTGGAACTGTTTTGCCATCATAAAGGAAGCCAGCCAATGTGGGGACAGTGCCAAACAGGGAGAATCCTAGAGGAACAGGGCCAGGACCTCTGGGTTCAGGCATCCCTGAGTGTCCCATGTCTGGATTCCTAGTTACGTGAACCAATAATTCTTACCTTGTGTGAGACCACATTTTGGTGTGCTCCATAGGATCACTGACTGACATCACCTATAACAGAGGTTTGCACAGATGTTCTGGAAGTATGGAGAGATAGCCATTAATTTTGCCCCAGCCTCAAATATTGCAGGGAAAAGGCCAAGAAGTTCCATCATACAAGGGCAACTAAAGTGTTGGAAATGTAAGGAGCCCAGACATTACTCTTGTATAACATAAATGCTTGGTGCACATTTCACAAATGAATGTTGCATGAAGAAAGTCATTTAGAGAAGAGCATCCATTTCCAGAAATGGTGGGCTAGGTAATAACTTGAAATTACTAACTTGAAGAAGAAGATAGCAGGTCAGAAGACTTAAATGACTTAACCTAATGGACTTATTTATAGGACATGAATCCAAAATTACAGTATGTATACTCCCTCCAAGCAGAAAAGGGACACCGACAAAAACTGACCACATACTGGGTCATAAAGCAAGCCTAAATAAATTTTAAATGACTGAAATCATTTGGCGTATGTTCTCTAAGCAAAATACTAGAAATAGCAAGGGGAGACTAGATATCCTTATATGTTTGGATGCCTTTAATTTCTTTTTCTTGTCTGATTGCTTTACCTAGGACTTCCAATACTATGTTGAATGAAAGGGGTTTGAATGGACATCCTTATCTTGTTCCTGATTTTAGGGGAAAAGCTCTCAGTTTTTCACCACTGATTATGAAGTTTGGACATACTCCTATGTTCAGATATAAATAAATATGCTCCCTGTGGTTTAGAGGAGAACTCAAATTTTAAGATGAAATTTTGAACTGAACAATAATGAAATCCCTACATAAAAACCTTAAAGGATACAGCTAATGCAGTACACAGAGGGAAATGAATAACCTTAAAATGTATATTGAAATTTGATAGAAAGTAAAAAGCATGAAAATTAGCATATGTTCTGCAAAGCTACAACAGAACAAAATAATCTCAAAGAAGAATAGAATGAAGGCAGACAGAAAGGGGAGAGCAAATACTGAAGAAATGGATAAATATTCACTGGGTATGATGAAACAAGACAGCAGAGAGTTGGTTGGTTTATGATACAACTGAAATTGAAAATGACTTGGTGAATTTATCAAGAACTATAGAAAGAGGGCAAAAATTTCCAACAAAAAAAAACCATATAATAAAATGTAGAAAAAGCATTTTTTAAAAAAGATTTTATTTATTTATTTGACAGAGAGAGAGATCACAAGTAGGCAGAGAGGCAGGCAGAGAGAGGAGGAAGCAGGCTCCCTGCGGAGCAGAGAGCCCGATGCGGGGCTCAATCCCAGGACCCTGAGATCATGACCTGAGCTGAAGGCAGAGGCTTAATCCACTGAGCCACCCGGGCGCCCCAAAGCATTTTTCTTTTGAATAAAATCCAACAAATGACTTTAGAAGACCCATCACACATAGAATATAACAGAACTTTGTTTTAAGATTTATTTATTCATTTTAGAGAGAAAGAGAGTTAGAAAGCGAGTGCACGGGCGCCTGGGTGGCTCAGTGGTTTAGGCCGCTGCCTTCGGCTCAGGTCATGATCTCGGGATCCTGGGATCGAGTCCCGCGTCGGGCTCTCTGCTTGGCAGGGAGCCTGCTTCCTTCTCACTCTCTCTGCCTACCTCTCTGCCTACTTGTGATCTCTCTCTGTCAAATAAATAAATAAAATCTTAAAAAAAAAAAAAAAGAAAGCGAGTGCACACATGAATGGGGGGAGGGTGAGAGGGAAAGAGAATCTCAAGTAGACTCCCCACTGAGCTGAGTGCAGAGTCCAATGTGGGGTTCTATCTCATGATCCTGAGATCATGACCTGAGCAGAAATCAAGAGTTTGATGCTCAACCTACCCAGCCACCCAGGTGCTCCTAGAACTTTTCTGATCTATGAGAGAATCTTTAAAGAAAATTATACCAGGCATCATGTTTCATAATGAGATGTTTAAAAACATCCCTTTGTGACAAGACCAGGATGCCTATTATTCTCCCTGCTGCACCTGTGTTATGGTACCAGCAGAGGGAGTAAGCAGGGCAAATACATGAAATGTGTAAGAATTGAGAAAACAGTAACAAAATTGTTGTTATTCACAGATGGTATGTTTAAGTATGTAGCAAGTCCTACAAAATTTACAGATAAATTAATAGAACCTATAAAAAAGTATAGCAAATTTACCAGATCCAATTTCAAATATAGAAATGTATTATATCTCTATATATCAGCCAATGAATAGAAAATGACATTTAAGAAGGATACAATTTACAACTGCATTAAAAATATCAGTTAACTAGGGATTAGTCTAAAGAGATAGCCAAGCCATTTGCCTATGGGGAAAAGTCTACATACAACTTCATTGAGAATTATTAAAACCTGTTAATGGAAGAGGGAGAAGGATATTGATGGATTGAAAGAGTCAATGTGGAAAGTTATCAATTTTTCCCGAACTGGTTGGTAAATTCCCCTGAGAATTGGTTCAAGGTGCAAAACACCTGCACCTTTTTTGGTGTGTGGGGGGGGGAGTCAGAGAAGCTGATTCCAATTAGAAGCTCAGATCCTCTTGCCTGAGATGAATGGTCTTCTTCCCAGCCATCTGGGCAACTTCAGGGTTACAATCAAGGACATTTCCCCCCCCATTGCCCCAATCAGAATTCTCCCTCTTTGTCCTGGATGACCTAGAACCTGGGTCTTCCTTTCCCCGATCCAGGAGATGACCTGGTGGGGTCCGTGCTATGGGCACATCGCTGGCCCAGCTTCTGCCCAGAGTGTGGGTCCCAGGGAGGCGGTTCAGGGCTCTCTGCTCTCCCGGGGTGGGGGTTGTGGGGCGCCCCATCCCATCTGGCTCTAGCCTCCATCGATCTCGCCTGGGCTCCCAGACTCACCTCATCCTCTTCGGCCACCAGAGGTCTCTGACCTATCCTTAGAAGAGCAGGGAGGGGCTCTCTCACGCGCACAGACCTAAACAAACAAGAGACCAGGACGGTGGGTTGGGCTTAGGACCTCCGAGTGATGCCACGGGAAACTGAGGCTCGAGAGTGCAGGGTCACACTAGGCGGGGGAGGATGGGGACAAGGGTCAGGGGTCTTAGTGACCTCTGATTGATGCAAGGGGGCTTTATCTGGGTTCCCAGTGCCGTGTGGGGATGCTCACCAAGGGGACATCAACCTGCGAGCCTCAACAATCCAAGGAAGGGAACGAACATGGGGCCCCCGGGCCGTGGCCTGTCCCTGAGCTGCAAATGAGAGCCAGCTCCAGCTCAGAGTAAAAGTGACCATAGATGCCCCATGTCTCCGCAGTTGCAGGAATACAGAGGCCCTCTGCTCCTGCAGTTCCGGGTCTGGTATGTGCTCCCCAGAAGCACCGGTGTGTGCACGGAAGACGCGCCAGGGTTCCCGGGGCCAGGGTTTGTGGAGGAGGAACCGGAACTGCGCCAGTGTTCATCCATCTACCAGGATGGCCAGTACTGTGCTGTCTATTCATACAAGGAGCCATCCTGCTCAGTCCTTATCTGTGTACGAAGTTAGGAGGAGCAAGATATGTCCATGTGATGTTCGGGTACATTTGAGAACATGGAGTAAAATGCAAGGGGCTCAGCATAAACTGCAGGGCCCCAGGGACCCACTGGCTCCCTCTCCTGCTTCCTGTCCTTCCTTGGATGGGGCCACACTGGCCTCCTGGCTGTTCCTGCAGTTTGTCAGGTACACCTCACCCCAGGGCCTTTGTACTTACTGTTCCTTCTGCAGGGAACACTCTTCCCTAGTCACTTACCTGGGCTGGTCCTCTCACTTTCTTCAGGAGTGGCCTCTCCTGACCATCCATCTAAACCAACAGTTGTCACTCTCTTCGCCTTAACCCCTTCCTTTCTCTAAGGAACTCATCACGCCACATATTCTGCTGTAGCAGAATGTGTTGTTTGTTCTGGCCTCTGCCACTCGCTAGAACTTTGCTCTGGGACTTGGTCTCCTAGGCCACAGTCCTGTCCCCTGGGCATAAAGCAATGTCAGGCTTTGGAGCAGATCAGTTTCTACCTGGGGAATGAATGGTGCTCGTTTTCTTTCCAGAAAGCAGGGAAAGCATGGAAGTTAGGGGTGGGGGTGGAAAAAGGGGAGTCCAGGATGTCCAGTTGGTTTTCATCTCTTAGTAAAAGATGGGAGCGAACTGACCACAGGTTGCTATAGAGATGGGAATACTTTCTATCCTATTCTTGATATTAACAAAGGAGGTCATTTTCCCCCCCGTTCTCCAAAACCTTATGTAGCATAAGAATTTTTGTACATATTAAAGAACTGCAAGGCTTAAAAAAGGTTCCTCTGGAAACCATCCTAACCATCCTGAATCAGGATCCCCATCAGATTTATAGCAATTTGATGAATAAATCTTAAAGCTTTACCTTACAGGTCTACAAGCTGTGGTTGATAACCACAAATCCTTCCTACCAAAAAAAATAAACAAACAAAAAAATCATGCACAAGGAGACTAATCTTAGCTCCCCCTCCATAATAATATTAAGTATTCCCAATCTGGTCTTCAAACTTGGAGGACGCCGGCTGGGGCAGCAGGAACGGGGGGGAGGTTTCAGGGCTCAGAAATGAGACAGGCAGGGCTGGGATGTTGCGGGAGGAGCTGCAGCAGGTGGGCAGTGGGACAGATTAATGACGGGAAGGGCGAGGGGTGGAATGATGGCAGTCTCCTCATGACAGGTGAGGGGAGGGAGGACACAGGCAATTGAGCACGGTGAGCAGCGAAGGCGGAAACCTATGGAGAGGACGGACAAGGCTGTTTATGGCCCAGCGCCTGCCAGAAAGGGGTGGGAGCGGAGGAGGCTACAGATGACCTCGCTGGCTGCTCCGGGACAGCCAAGAACCCAGGCTCAGGGGAAAAGAAATCAGGCCTCGGCTCAGGCTCAGAAAGGCCTGGGCTGACTACGTTGCTTCAGGAAGGAGGCAGGAGAAAGGGCTGGCTTTTGGAGGCCACAGCCTCCCTGAGGACGCCAGTGATGTTCCCGCTCTCTGACATGTCCTTTGCGACGTGTTTTTCCTCTCCCGGGCTTGCTCCGTAAGGACAACAGGATAGTAAGAACAGCTGCGGTTTCACAAGGATGAGGGCGAGCATTCCCTCTCTTCCTTGGGGCTGGGTGGGCCTCGGTTGGAGACCTGGTTGTGTTGCTTCTGTGGCAGGTCTATGTCAGTGTTCTTGGTATTTTTGTGTTTCTGTAAAGTGCAGCCCCCTCCCTTCCCAACTCCCTCCCATTTAGCACAGAGGAGACTGCTCTGAAATTCCTCTTCCCTAATACACTTTCTTCCATCATGGTGGGTCATGCAACTTATGTGTGATGGAGGTGGGGGTACAAGACCCTCAACTCCTTTGTGCCAGTTCTTCCTCTGGGAGTAGACCCAGCCTCTGGGCTCTAGCAGGACCCTGGGAACTGGGATGAACTGGAATCTGAGCACCTGGGCCTCAGAGGAGGGGGTGAGAACATTGGCCTGGGAGCCAGGGGCCAGGGCTCCATGTTACCCACTGTATAGCCTTGGACAAATCACATCCCTCCGTGTGAAAGGACAGAATGATCTTCCCAGACTTGGGCATCTGAGATTTCTGATGAACATTCCTGTGGTATTACTGGTTTGACTGTGACCTTTTAGAGAAGTAACAACTATAGCCACCAGAGAGCGCTGTCAGTTGGCGCTTTGGTGCCTGCACCTGTGTGACCGTGAATGTGAATGTGAGCATGAGTGAGCATGAGGGTGTGTGCTGGTGCATGCATGTGTGTATGTGTGAGTGTGTGTGTATGTGTGTTTGTGTGTTGCACTGTACAGGGACACTCGGGATATGTTAACCAGAAACGCAGCCAGGACACCTCCCTTGTGGCCCATGGAGGATGGTCAGGGGAGGTGGTGATGTCCCCCGTGTGGGTGACACCTCGGCACTGTGCACGGTGACTGCCTGGCTGGGTTCCCAACCCCTCGGCCATCCCGCTTGTGGGGTCAGCTCCTGGAAGGCCTGAGGTCCTCTCTGTGGGGGCACTGAGGCCCCTCGGACTGGGAGAGTGCTGGGCAGGATGGGGCTGGCCTGTCAGAAGGAACCTGAGATATGAGGTATGAGGCGGTGTGGTCACTCTGCTCCCTGAGGCCTGGAAGGAAGGCCTGTATGAGGGGACTGCTTTTTCTCTCAGGCACCGTGCAGCCTTCATGTTCACAACAAATAAGCACCAGACACCATTCCTGTGGCCCTCATGTGCTGGCTGCTTGAGGTGGGACAGAGACCCACTGACAGAAAGATCACACGGGGCCCCCTGTGGACATTGCCCCTGAGCCTGGATCTTGGCTGGCAGGATCTTGAACAAGAAGCTGAGAGACTGGGCTGTGATTTTCAGTCTTGAATGTGCCCCAGCGCTGCAGGCCCAGAGGGAGGCAGGCAGGCACGGGGTTTGCATGAGCTAACACAGGCTGGGGCCTGTTAACCAGAGAGGAGCCTGAGGCTGGGAGTACTGGAATGGGGAATGCTGACTTTCTGAACTTGACTGCGGACCTTGAGGGATCTTTATCCCAGAGTAGTTTATGCTGAGGCTCAGGGTACAGGTCACAGAGCTGGAGCCCAGTGGAGAGGGGGACCCCCTCAGGGCCAAGGGCATGTGAGGGCCATGTGGGAGAGAGCACTGACCTTGAGTCTGGTTGCCAGGCTTAAGTGTGACCTGGGCAGGTCCTTTGCCACCCGCAGGCCTCAGTTTCTCCTGTGAAAGCTGGGTGTACACAGTTCAGTCTCTAAGGTCCCTTCTGGGCTTCCCCAGTAACCCCCACCCCCAACTCCTCTCTGGCTCCTGGGTAGCCAGGACCCCTGATGGGCCTGACAGCTCAGGCTCTAACACCCTTCCCTATCAGGATGGAGGCACCAGACCCTGATGCTGGAGGTCTCCCCTCCAACCTCCACATCAAGGACAGCTGCCTCAAGAAGGCCAGATGGGCCTCTGGCCTCAGAAATGGAGGAACTATATGTTATCTGGGGCAATGGGGACCAAATCCCCTCCCTGGGTCCTGACCATGGGGACCACTAGCAGGGCCTCTGGTGCCTTCTCAGAGCCCCATACATGTAGGTTCTACAGCCCCTGGCCCACAGCCCCCCATTCTAGTATTCATATCCTCCCAGCCCCCTCAGATCAGCCAGAGGCCAAGCTCACAACGCTGAGCCTTCTCCTCCCACTTGGGGCTCGGTGCTGCTAAGGATTCACAGAGTAATCACTGGGGAGGGGGTCTGAGACCTCCTGAGGAGGGATCACCCCATAGTGGGTGCTCCAAGAAGCTGGGAAGATGTCTCAGAGGCTCCTCTGCCCCCTGCCTCAGGGCAGAGCTGAGATCAGAGTGGGACTGGTGGGAGGGCAGTGTCCTCAGGTGTGTCTCTGTCCACACTCCAGCTGTCCCTTCCTTAGGATCTAGGCAGAACTTCTGGGCTCAAGGGGGTGGGGGGTGTGTGTGCTGCCTTTCTGGAAGTCTGTCTGTAACATTCTTCTAAAGCCTTAGACAGGCAGGATCTTCCATCCATGTGGCAATGGTCAGCCTGAGATCTGTGGTGGGACTGATGCATAAGGAAGGAGGCGTTGGGTGCCTTTTGTATGGAATGGTGGCACTGGTGGGACCTGGGACAGGCTGCCTGAGTGTCATTAGAGCCTCCGGCTCACAAGGGTGATGCACGCCCAGGTTTCCCCACCCCTGTGTGGCTGTGTTGTTCGGTGACAAAAGGTCTCCATCTAGCTCTCTATTGTCTATCAATCACCTATCATCTGTCTATCATCTCTTGTCCATCATCTGTCATCTATCATCTATCATCTATCGTCTAATTGTTGTCTGTGTGAAATGCAAGGTCAGGCCTTGAAGGATGTACACCTGATAAGACCAGAACCATCTCCAGGCTGTGCTGGTCACTTCTTTATGCTTTCCTTCTGTTTTCTTTTAAAAAGAATCTTTGAATTTCTTTTTGTAATCAGGAAAAAACTAAGCCGTCTCCTTTTTAAGAAGAGAACAAATGAAAACAATGCACTGGCCCATGCCAGGGCCTCAGAGACACCTCACTCTGGGCTCCAGAGGTGTTGGTGGCCGGTTCCAGAGGGGGCAGAGCTGCCCAGTGTTGCCCAGGATCAGGCATGGCCAGGTGGTGGCTCGTCAGCGCCAGCCCAGATGAACCATGGAGCCTCGTCAGGTCAGCAGGGCGGGAAAGCACAGATGCCGTGTGGAGAGAGAAAACACACCCAGTCACACTGGATCTCTGGGAAGTTCAAAACCAGGCGAAGCTGAGAAATAGTTGGTTCAAGGTCACAGAGAGAACATAGAACTATGAGAAAGAGTAAAGGGACGGTTGACGCAGGGGCCGCTGAGGTCCTGGGCACGTTGAGAGCCCATGGGGCTAATTAATGACCAGTCCACATCACAGAGAGTTCACCATTTAAAATGAACAGCGGGTCACCTGGAACACTCACCATGTTGTGTAGCTGTCGCCACTGCTGATGCCACTTATTAAATTTACAGATGCACTTTATTTATTTTGTGCCTGTTACAGTTTACAATGAAGATGGGATTAAAACAGAAGGAGATCCATCAAAATATCAGCGGGGGCTCTTCTGGGTGCCGTGCGAGGGGTGCTTTTTTCCCCCCTCTGCTTTGTTTTTCTGTACTTCTCAGGCTGTTGACAGTGAGCACTTATTATTTTAAAGCTAAAGACCAAGACCGATAAACTATTTTCAGAGGAACTCCGAAAACAAACAAGGTGATTCTTCCTTAGGCCGAGCGGACACCTGGGTCCCTGTTGTGTATCGACATCCTGTTGCCTCCACCCGGGCCTGGAGTTGGCACACCCCCAAACCCCCACAGCCAGAGGTGCCTGAATCTATCTGCTAGGATGGCCCTGAAGCAGGAGAGAAATCTCTTCCAGGCTCAGCGATCCCTTTCCTGGATTCTCCGCTCCACGTCCTCTGGCCGACTCCCCATCACACTCGTGTTTGAGAAACTCTTTTCGTTTCAGACTCTGGTTTTGATGGTTTTTGTTAACACGAGCTCATGAACTAGAACTGCAGGTCCCTGGGGAGCAGGTCAAGTTGTTTTTCCACAAGCCACTACCTCTTTCTCCCTCAACTTTACTTTGTTGTTCAAACCCTCTTATAACAACTTTGAGAGACAAATTTAAAAAGAAAGCTGAAATTCTCCCACGGTCTTACTGCCCCATCTAAATTGTGGCCCCTGCTGTTTCTATCCCCGCTCCCCCTAAACCTGGAAGCCTCTGCCTGGTGTACGCTGCTTCCGGACGGTAATACTATCTCAGGCCTGTGTTCCAAGGCAGGGCCTTGTTCCTGGGCAGGGAAGTTCTCACAGTGGACTGAATCCCCTGTGGGCTTTGCTGTTCCCTGCCCCACAAAGTGCTCTTGGGTGAGCCTCTGGTCTCAGTTTCCTAGATGAGTGTTATAGATTAGATCAGAATGGTTAACTCTCAGAAGGTCATAACCTCTTTCTGCCCAAAGCCCTGAATCTCTCCCCACAATGCACATTTATACAGATACATTTCAGGGTTTTGTGAACTTCAGAGTTGGATATCCTAGGATATCTCTGGCCTCCAGGGCTTCCTACCTTGGGGAGGGGGCAGTTGAGCCTCTTTTTTGGTGACTCCAGACAGCAGATCTCAGATCCATTATTTTATGCCTGCCAGGTTCTGGGCTAAGCAGTTTCCAGAATTATCCCCCTGAATCTTTACATAGCCCCGAGCGATGACTGTCACTATCACCACTTGCACATCACAGAGGAGGACACAGAGAAGACAGTCACCTGCTCCACGTCATGCACTTAGAAAGTGGTGGAGTCAGGACTGGAACCCCGGCCTGTCTGGGCTCCAAGCTCAGGCTCTTCGACAAGCTGTGATCCAACTCTGGGGGAGTCAGCTTAATGACCTGCAAGGTCCTTCCACACCAATAGTGCACCTGGGAAGTCCTCTTAAGTTACCTTCATGCCTCTCTATCCTTTCAACCGACTTCCCAGCATTTGAAGTGGTAAGTAAGGTGCACAGGGCAGGTACTGACCCACATCTTAGTTGCCTGGGAGGGGACAAGGTTTAGAGACATTAAGGTAATGACAACTCCAAGGTCACCCTCATGTCAGCATCAGCATCAGAATCCAAGTGTTGAGTTCAGACACTTTGCACAGAGCTGCCAGGCACCAAAGGTCTGTGTTTCTCATGGTTAGGATCTACCCACCCACCATCTGTCTGTCCATTCACCCATCTAATTACCGACCTACCCATGACCCATCACTTCGCCGACTCACCTACCCATCCTTCAGTTTTCCAACCACCCATATACCCATTCATCAATCATTCACCCAGGGCACACATCCATCTCTTCTTTCCTTCTTCCCTCATTCAGATTGCTTGTTGAGAGCCTTGCAGTTCCCAGGCACTGAGCTGGGGATAAGATGAACAGGGATAAGATGAACCACAGACCAGGGAAGGAGCCACATCTCTTGGGGGCAGCATCTTTCCCTTTGTCAGTGAGGGTCCTGGAAGGGGCAGCTGAGGCACGGGGTAGACAGACTGGAGTGGTGGCTCTTGAGTTCTTGCTCTTTGGGGCTCTAGGTCACTCTCGGTAATTTTAGCCCCTGACTAAAACATGGGCTAAAAACTTGTATTTTGGGGGGGGAGAAAGGAAGGAGTGAACAGCCAAGAAACAGTGGCTGTCCTTATCGTTTCTTATAGAACAGATGGGTGGCAATGGCCTTAAGTGGAAAGGTTTTTTAAAAAAAGATTTATTTGAGAAAGAGAGAGAGAATGAGTGGAAGGGGTAAAGGGAGAGGGAAAGAGAATTTCATATAGATTGTGAACTGAACAAGGAGCCTGACATAAGGGTCCACCTCACGACCCTGTGATCATGACCTTGAGATCATGACCTGAGCTGAAACCAAGAGTCAGATGCTTAACCCTCTGAGCCACTCAGGTGCCCCTTAAGTGGAGAGTTTCTTTCAAGATTTTAAGAATGTAAGAGAAATGACATCTGTGCAACTCGTGATATTACTAATATAAAGAAGATCAAAATTAACCAAGTATGAGTACTGAAGAGTGAGGCTCCAGTAACAATTTCTAACCTGTTTCAACGATGCAGTGATTGAAGCAGACTTTCTGGGAAGGGATTTGTGCACATTTTCTTTTGCATGCCTCACAATGGACATAGGAGGTAGTAAGTAATATGATCAATATTGACTAGATCACAACATGGGGAGAGGGAGTCATTGCCAAGGTATACTGTCATCTATGTGGCACAGAAGTTTCTCAACCTAGGTCTTCCCAGCTGTGCATACCAAGCTCTGAACTCCCATATAATTCTTTCTGTCCAAGGAACAGATTAAAAACTCTCAAAGTTTGTTCCGGTCTTCAGAGAAGTGCTTCTTTCCTTCATAGCTGTCAATCCTGGACGAACCTTGCCCCACACTTATCTGTTTTATTTGCAGGAAGCTTTTTATTACTATTTGCAGAAATTGCTTAAACTTTTGGTTTGAAATTTCTCACTCCTCTGTCTTCAACTGCCTTTAAAGGGCATTGCTTTCCTCCAATCTTCCTTGCCAAATGCCTGCTGCTAATTCTTCACCACCCCTGGAATACCTTCTTTTATTAATGGTCTAGCAACTTCCTTTCTGCTTCCTCTCTCTATGTGGAGCTGGAGCTAGGACAGAGTTTCATGAGTGTGGATAGGACTTGAGGTTTAGGGATGAGAATCCATGTTGGTATTGAAATGACCTCTTTCCATATACGTTCCACCCATTGTATCACTGCCCAAGAGGGATGGCTCTCCATCTCTCCATTCATGTCATCCCAAACTGTGTACCTGGCCTATCATGGGTGTAGCAGGTAAGCGGGAAATATTTGCTAGATGTAAAGTGATTGGAATAAATATGCTTATTTAGGTGAGAAAAAAAAACTTTTTTTTTTCAGAATCACACAATAAATGCATAATCTTTGTAGAAAAATCAGAAAAGTCAAATGTGCAAATGGAAACCAAGCTTATCTATAGTTTCAGCCACAGTTGGCTCCAGCTCAGAGATACCGATATGGGTGTAATTATGGAAAAAGAGGCAGAGACACATGCTCACACATGTCACATCTTGTCTTGCAACCTCTTTGGGCTAACAGCATGGTCAAGACTTTAGATGTCGTCCAGGTCTTCCAGCACACCATTTGTAGAGGATCATTGATCTTAAAACAGCTTATTGTTTCGTTCTCTGATTATAAAAGTAACACATGTTCTTTGAGAAATCAGAAGATACAGAAAAGAATAAAGAGAAAAATAAAGCAAACGTCTGCTCTCACTACCGGAGAGGTCTCCTGTTGGTATGTCAGTGTGTGTGCCTCCAGATTTGCTCTGCATACAGTCCTGTCCTTTTCACAAGGATGGGCTCAGGCGAGACCTTTTCTTATCATCAGCCTGTCCCACTGTCCCCCACTGTGGAAGTGGCCCATGGCACTTATCTGAGGCTGTTCGGAGCTGTGAACATTAGGCTGTCTGAACATAGGACTGTTAGAAACCCACCACAGGGGGCACCGTCCTGGTGATGACTTCCTACCAGCAGGACTCTGGGATCAAACGGGAAGTGCTTTAACAGGCCATGGACACGGGGGATGAGTTTCCACCAGAAAGGCTGGACTGTGTCTCCCTGAGTCCCCTTGGAATCATGGGGTTTTGGAAAGTCCGAATGCTTGTGTTCACCAACACTGGTTCATTCTGCTGCTGGGAGGACCTGGGACTGCAGTTCCAGAGCTCTGGCCCTCCTTTGTGTGCTGATTCCCTCTGTGACCCTGGTCATCCCTTCCTCCCTTCCTTGGGGCCCTACTGGCAGTGGAGGACCACCACTGGCGGGTTCTGAGATCCCTCGAGGCTGGGCCCTCCGGGATTCCAGGACTCAAGGTAGAGCTCAAGGAGGCAGCCAGGGGGCAGCACCATGACCTGGCCCAGGCTCGAAGGGGGCTGGGTTGGGGAAGGCTCTGCCACCCCCACCTGTGAGCTGCACAAACATCCGGTTACAGCCCTGAAACTGCCCCTGTCCTAGTCCCCAGCCACACCTGGCCCTGTTTGTCGCACATCCCACGCCCTGCTGGCTACAGGCTGGGTTTCTCTTCCCCTTACTTCTCTCTTTTGGTTACTCGGAGTTCTGGTTTCAGCCAACGCGGGGTTAACTTTAGCTTGGGGGTTCCCAGGGGTGGCCAGCTGTAGGCAAGGCAACCACTAGCCTGACTCTCCTCCCCCAACCAAGCTCCCACTCTGGGCTTTGCTGCCCCTGTAGATCCAGGACCTCCCTGAGCAAACCCTACATCCAGAAATCCTAGTTTTCTCCCAGTTTCTGATCCTTGGGGCTCCTCACCCAGCTCTCCTTGAGCAGAAAGGAAGGTTGGGGCCCAGCAAGGGGAAGGGAAATGCCCAAGGTCACACAGCATGTCAAAGGTGTCCCCTGGGCAAGAGCCCAGGAGATGACAGCAATAACTGGTGGTTGCTGAGGGTCACCCTCGGTCAGGCAAGTCACAGGCATCGTCTTGAATCCCTACACCCACCCTGTGGGGGAGAGGTGAGTTATCTCCCCCCTCAGACGAGGAAACTGAGGCCCACAGAGGGGACGCAGATCGCCCAAGGTCAAGGGCGGAGAAAGCTTGTCTGTAGGTGGGGACCCCTGCCTGCCTGACCCTGGGGCTTGGGCTTCCACCGCAGAGTTTCCCTGAGGCCTTTTGCCTGCTGGCCCTCCCTCCTCTCAGCCATGGGGTAGAGGGACTCTCACTGGGGTCTGCAGTCCTGGCTCAGCCTTACATCCACTCTTGGGAATCCTTTCTGCACCCCTGAGAGGGAGTTGGGGCTGCAGAATGATAGAAGGAGGTCACCCCATGTGAGCATATCTGCTGCCTGGCAGAGGGCAGCTCTCCACACAGAGCACCCCTGTGTGAGCTCAGGCGGGCCCCATCCTCTCCTGGCCTCAGTCTCCTCATCCATCAGATGGGAGGCCCCAGGCTGGGAGTCGTAGGAGCTGCTCCGACTCACTCTGGGATATTGACCCTTTTGAGCCTCAGTTTCCCTACTGGTGAAATGGGACGATGATCCTGTCTGTCAGCCTCACAGAATCCCTGAGGGGCTCAGCTGAATACCATGTGCCCCATGTTTCATAAGTGCTACAGCAACAATAAGCCACTCATCAGGGTCTTAGTGATCAGTTGCTTTTGCAACCAAAGCTCTAGTCAGTGCTGAGGTCTTCAGGGATCTGCCCCTGCCCTTCTGCTAGGCTCCAGGACTCTGGACACTCCAGCCCACTGGCTGGCTCAGCATGTGTGTTCTGTCTCTTGCCCCGTCTGTCCCTGGCCTACGGCACTGAAAATTCCTCCACCCCAGAGAACTCCCGCATGCCCCTGGGACCCTGCCCCGGCCTGTTTCCCAGCATCCTCGGTGCGTCCCTTCTCTGCCCAGTGGTCACTGTCTGATTCTCCTTCCTCCCCAGGACAGGACCCAACCACGTGGCACAGAACCCAAGGGCTTTCTGGGTGGTGAACAGGATGGCAGTCCCGGTGGCATGGGAGACAGGAGGTTGGGGTCTTCAAGGTGGAGGGGTCAGGGGGCTTCAGTGGAGCTGGAGAGCACCAGCTGAGGGGTGCTACTGTTCCCCTCTGTGCTTTGCTCATGCTGCGCCCCCCAGGATGCTCTCCCTAACTCTGTCCTTCCAGCCCTGGGGGTCCAGCTCCCAGGCCCTGTTTTGAAGTTACAGAAGTTGTTGCTCCCGCCAGACCACATTTGCTTACTGTGCATGACCCCAGAATCCCCTACTCCCTGTCTTCTCTACTAATGTTTGTAGGGGAGGAGAGTCTCATCTGCACTATGAGCTCCAGGTTGGGCAGGGATGAGTGTCCAATGTCCTAGTTCACCTCCAGGTCCTGACCAGGGCCAGGCATATATGTGCCTGTTCTGGGGCAGGTGAGGGGTGATGTGAGTGAACAGTGGTTGATGAGCTGATTAGCCATGGCTGGGGTGAGGGCCACACTCCCCTGGTGTCATCAGCAGGGGCACTTCTCCCAGGCCTGCCCATGGGACACTTCACTTCTCATGTGCCAGGTGACATGGTGTTATGGCTGAGGCCAGTAAGCCTGGCTCCTGGCTTCCCCGGGCTGGGAGAGTTGCTAGTGGTGCCCCCCACCAGAATGAGCTGGTGGAACGGATTTGTCATCGTTGGGCGTAACTGTGCTGGGTACTGGGTTCCCATCCCCCACTCCCACCAAGACCTCAGAGCTCTGGAATGTCCTGGGAGCCTCTTTGATTATGGAAGGATGGGGCAGGGGTAAGAGGAGAATAGGGGAGGTCAGCCTGGAGGGTAGACCAAGAAGGTCTGTAATGGGGGTGGCAGGGAGCTTGGGGAGTTTGGTTACCCACTAGGCAGGGGGCCATCAGGCCTTACCATGCTGGCCCATATCTGCCCTTAGCATCCAGCCCTAGCTCTCAGTACAGGGCCGGATTAGGCTGTGAATCATACCTGAAGCCCCTCTTCCAAAGATGAAGCAAGGACATTCCAGGTCTCACTTTGATCTTGGCTAGACCAGTCCTACCCTTCTTGGGACATGGAAAGCTGAGAACCCCTCACAGGCCAGGCCCCAGAAAGCCTTTGTGGCTGGACGGGTGTATAGATGATGAATGGATGGACAGATGAACAAATGGATGTGTGGACCGACAGATGAGTGACTGACTGATCTGAGGTCCTGCCTACTGAGGAAGGACCCTATGAGTTCTCTTGAGGGGGCAGCTGTGCTTCCAGGCTACCCAGACTCGGGGCTCCCAGGACAGCAATCCTGAGGGTCTACGTCCCCACTTCCCTGTACTTGGCCCAATCCCTAGAGTTCCAGGTCTGGGAGCAGCAGGTGAGGTGTGACCCAGTGTCCCACATCCAGCCCTGACCAGCCAGGCCTACTCAGGCCTCCTCTGAGTGACAAGTGTCTGCCTGTGTCCCATGGTCAGAGGCAACTCCATGCGTGGCACCTAAGAAGGTTCATGGGACATCCCAAGAGGGGGTAGGATTGATATGAACACAGTATTCTAGAACAGAATACTGCTCCTGACTGTCGACTATGATCTCAAAACTTGCCCACCTCAGGCCTGGGCACAGGGACTTGGGTGGACTTGATACTGGGATGTACGGCCTTTCTCCAGCTGGGCTTGTGGAATCTTCTGGAGCTGGAACCCCTGCCCCCTCTGGGGAGGTAGAGGCACCTGCTACTGGGGCTGGGGCCAGTCTGGGTTTCCCCAGCTATTTTGGGGATCTGGGACTCTTGGTTTCACCAGGCCAGGTGCACTGGGGTGAGGGTGCCAGGCCTGTGGGGAGACCAGCTGCAGGCTGGGTGCTGGCCTGAGGCTGGCTGGAGTTGGAACAGCCCAGTGATAGCGATAATCAACCACAAGGACAAACAAAACACACTCATTTTCCATGATTGTCAAGCCCCTCCCTCAGGGGGTGAGGTTCCATTATTGTCAACCAGGCTGCACAGAAGGGAAACTGAGGCCCCAAGCAGCTAATTCTAACTATAGGGACCCGGCCCCCATTCAAGGATCCTCCTAGCCCCTGGCCTCTTCCAGCCACGAGGTTGGGAGACCCCGGCCAGATACCGCCTGGCTTCTTTCACCCCACTTTATATTCTCCAAGGCACAAACCCTGTCTCCTGGGCCACAGCGTTCAGGTACCTGTTAGGCTTGCTTCCATCTCCCCCAAATGTGAGTGCTCTGAGCAGGGCTGTGCCTGCCTTGTCCCTGCTGTGGGCCCGCACATAGTAGGTGCTCAGGGAAGAGATGTTGAGCAGGTAATTTTGCTCTGGGTCGTGTCTACAGTGAAGCCTCATCCATGCTGGGCTTTGGTCCACACGAGAACTGAGTTGGAACCCCTGTCTGACTAGGAGCCCTTGAGGATGGGGCCTCCCAGATGGTCTGGGGTCCCACCTTCTCCAGCCTGCTCTGCCTTGAGGCCCCGGGACCAGCACCCCTTCCCTCAGAGAGCTGCACTCTACTGTCTGGCCCATGGCAGTCTTTCTGTCCTCTGCTGGGAGTGAGGCCCCATCTGGCTGCAGCTTCCTCTGTCCTCCCAGGGTGGTCAGGAGAGCCTACATCTCCCCACGAAGGATGGGCACCTAGTGAAGACACATGGCTGGTCCAGTCTCCAGGCCACAAAGCACTGGGCACAGTGGTGGCTTGGTGGACCCTCAATGTCCATTAGCCCTGAAATCAGATGTCCCTGGGCTGGATACTGAGGAGCAGCAGGGACCTAGGGTGTCCCAGGTCCACCTTGAGCAAGTCAAGGGTGCTCATGTGGCCGCAGGAAGAGGGTGTGACTACAAGAGGGAGGGGGTTCCCCAGTGGTCATGCTGACCATCAGCTACTCTGTCCCCAGTGTGGGCACAGGGGTGTCTGATGACCCCAGCTCTGTGACGCTGGCCACAGAAGCCACCCAGCCCTGTCTCTGGTCCCTGTTCTGGTTTCCCAAGACATTTCTCCTGGATTCCAGGTCTCTCATTGCCTGGGCTGGTGTGAGCTCACACCCGGGGTGGGCCCACAGAGACCAGGAACCCCGTGGTCACCACCGGCTGTGGCCCCTGGTGAGGTCATCCTGGCAACTGCGAGTCCAATTGTGGTGCCCCTGTCAAAGCTGGCTCACAGAGCCCTGGACGGTGCTGGGCTATGGGTGTGTCTCATGGCTGACTTCGGGAGCCTGGAGCTGGCCTTGCCCCCCCATTTTAACTCATTATAAGGAGCATCATTCAGTCGTTCAGCAAACAGCTATGAGCTCAGATGATCAAAATTTATCATCCAAACTGGGACATTTCTGGAAGTGGAAGGGTTGCTATTAATAATCACACCGGAACACAGGCCTGAACTGGGAATGTCCAGGGAAATCCAGGATGCGGGTCCCCTGCACTACCCCACCCCTCACTAGGCACAGGTGTTCTGTTCTTGGGGGTGACTGTCCCTTATGGGGTTCTTGGGGGTGACTGTCGCTTATGGGGTTCCTGTCCAAATAAGATTTGCTATAGTCCCAAGTGATCAACTAGCTTTTTAGAAAACCTGGTCCTTACCTTCCATGACATTTGTGGTCATCGGCAATTGCTCAAGGTGTCTGAATGGGAGCAGAGGCTCCCCCAGATCACTCTAGAGGGAGCGAGGCCTCACAAAGGGGTCGTGTGCAAGATGCCTCTGGGGACGTTGCCCAGCAGTGTGTTTGGGAAAGACCCGGCCAGCTCTGCAGATGCTGGTTTGAGACATTCCCGTGTGTGTGGCCAGGGCTACTGTTCCTCCCGCATGAGCTGTTCAGGAGCCACATGGGGGAGGTTAGATGTGGGATCACACAGGAAGATGCAGAACCGGGGTGGGGGTGGGAGGGCACAGAGGCCCTGGAGAGGACACTGCTGTGTGGGAAGGGAGGGAGGGTGAAGGGGAGCCTGCTCTGAGATGTGGACTGTCACTGTGCTATGTCGTGTGTCACTAAGCCAATGGGCTCTCTAGTGGGGAACTGAGTGTTTGATGCCCCTTGAAACTGTATTTTCTAGGTGCCTGGAAACCCAGGTTTGGATCTTGTCTTAGGAAATGAGGGTTTCTTGGTAGCGTCTATGTCTCTGTCACAGGCTGGGGTCACACCCTATTCCCACTGCTGCTGGACTCAGTGAATACTGGGGGGTGGAGGAAGAGGGTGTCCTCCTGTCCGGGCTTGGCTGGGCAGCAGTATCTTGGTGCGGGTGCAGGCTCTGAGGGGGGTTGGGCGGATGGGTGAGTCACTTAGCTCAGCTCAGCAGGAGCCCTGGGCTTTCCCCATACTCTGGGCAGTCATCTCTCCTCCCCCTTCCCCAGGGCCCAGATCTGACACCTCTCCTTCTCCTCCCTCCCCTCCCCCAGGGCCCTCAGCAGTCACCTCCCTCTCCTACCCTCCCCCAGGGCCCTCAGCAGTCACCTCCCTCTCCTACCCTCCCCCAGGGCCCTCAGCAGTCACCTCCCTCTCCTACCCTCCCCCAGGGCCCTCAGTTGTCACCTCCCTCTCCTACCCGCTCCAGGGCTCAGAGCTGACACCTCCCTTTCGTCTCCCTCCCCTCCCCCAGGGCCCTCTGCAGCCATCTCCCTCTCCTACCCTACCCCAGGGCCCAGAGCTGACACCTCTCTTCCCCCATCCCCCCCAGGTCCCTCTGCCCTCCCCAGCCTGAGGCTATTCTGGGCTCCATCTTTTGGGCTGAGAAGGAAGTCACAGCCTCCCTCCCCCATCTGACTCAGTCCCAGTCCTGTCCTTCAACCCAGGCCTCCAGCAGGAAGGAAGCCCCAAGGGAGGGGGCTGCCCTGGGTTCTACAGCAAGGCAGGTAGGGCCAGGTCAAGCCCCTTCCTGGGACCCGTCCCTCTTCTCCATCCTGCATGGACTTGCCTGCCTGCCATCACTCCTTCCAGGGAGAGATGACCCTGCTCTTACCTGGGCAGGGCAGCCCCAGTGCAACCCTTATGCTCAGTGACCTTCAGTGAAATGGGCTATGACGGTCCTAACAGGGATGCCAAGGGTCCATGAGGGACTGTGATGCCATCCTGCTGATGTTTCTGTTGGTTCAATCTTAAGTGAGCAGAATCTGCTGCATCAGATGCTCCCTGGGCTGGGAGCTGATGTGGGGGCTCAGGGATGAGGGTGGGGGTCAGTGGCAGTTTACACAGCTGTTTCCCCCAGCATATGAGCTCTTCCTGGGCACGGGGTCCTGGTCCCTTGCACTCAGCCCTGGCCCACAGCAGTGCTCATTGAAGGACTGTTGAATGAAGGAGGGTGCGAATGAATGAATGACATATCATATTGGGCTGAGCTCCTGTGGAAAGAGCCTGGGGAGCAGGTCAGCAGCAACCAGCCATGTGACCCTGGCAGTGCTCCTGCCCCTCTACCACCAGAGCCTCAGTTCTCTCATCTGTGAAATGGGTACATAGCACTTGTCCCCTGCTTTGCTTTCTGGATTCAGAGAGTCCTCCCATGACTCCCCTCCTGCCCACTTCCTACCCGCCCTGAGTCAATGTAGAACGAAGAATTCAGGTCCCACAGAGCCTTCAGGATGCCTCTGATTTCTGGAGGTTGTGGGGTTCTATATGCTTAGTACCTTTTCCTGGTCTGATGCAGGCATGGCCTCCTCACAAGACACAGTGGCTTCAGGCTGGGGAATCCCTGGATATTCGCAGGACCCAGGCAGGCACAGCTTCCTGTCTGGCATGGGGTGGGGGGAGGTATGGTGACCTTGGGTCAGGAGGCCTGGGTATCTTCTATCTGTGTGACCCTGACCAGCTCTGGGAACTTCTGCCTCCTCAACCTTAAGGTGTGTTTGGGGCGGGGTATTAGCACCTGCCTGGGGGGGGTGGTGGTCTGGGAATTACACAGGTCATGCATGTCAGACATCAGTGCCGAGTTTCCCCAGAAGCAGCGCTCAGCCAGGGGGTCACCATCCATATGGCCAGTGGGCTAACATCTCAGGCGGGCGGGGACAGTCCCACCACAGGGCAGCAGTCATGGGGGGCTCCAGTGACGTTAGCCCGGCATCCGGTCAAGGGTTTGTGGGACTAAGGGAGGTACGGCCCCCACCGTGGGGCATCCCGCATCTCTGAGTCCCGCATCACTCTGCTGGAGCAGGCCACCACCGTCCAGAGTGAGGTCAGCAGCCTGGTTGGGTTGACCCCAAGGCTAGGCTGAGAGATTGGGTCGGTAAAAAAACGAGACCTTTTAAGATCCATTTCATGGCTTACAAAGAGAAAGAGTAGCTGCAGGGGCCAGGTCCCCGTGGCCCTGATGGGTGACAGCAGAACAAAGCGGGTGGAAGAAGATGGAAGATAGAAAGGAGGACTCATGAGATGGGCCTTGGGGGCCTGAGGATTTCAAGACAGTAAGAATGGTGTGCAGTCCTCAAGTCTGCCCAGAAGTTTGGCAGAGAGGAGGATGGTGAGGAGACCCTTGGATCAGGGCACTTGAGGGCCATTGGTGCCTTGGCAAATGCAGGGGACAGGTGGGGGTGACAGGAAACCCTGGTTTGAGACAGGGTCAAGGGATACATGGACCCCAGCGGTGGGGGCAGGGGAGAGGTAGGTAGCAACAGGACAGAAGGTGGGAGTGGGAGAAAGAGTAGGTTTATGGCCAGCGGGACAGGAGAAGGTGACGGGCAGGTGGATTGGCCCGGCTGTGCCATCCTGGAGAATCAGAGCATACATGGGGGCGGGGTGCTTGAGGGGCAAACTGGAGCTCCAGATGGTCTACTCTGGAGTGACCAAGTGCCTTGGAAGCTCCTGGGGTTGCCCCATAACTGAGGGAGGTCAGAGGTCAGAGGCCCTGATGGAGTGCCCAGTGACCCAGCTTTAGGGGGGCTTTCCCACACAATCTGTTAGAGGATGGGTTCACACACAGATGCCCCGTTAATTTCTGATTGGGAAATAGAATCCTCAAGAGTCTGTTGGGTCAGAGATGGGCCATCTCTGAGTCCAGGCATTTCATTACTTCTGGCTTACTTCTTCCCCCTGGGATCATGTCTGTGGTCCTGTCATGGTCATTGTCAGGGACAGTGGCTCCTCACATGGAGATGTGGAGGCCTGAAAGCTGGTGCTGGGCCTAAGAGACAGCTCACTGATGGAGATGGAGCAGGGGGCCCCGAGGCAGCCCTGACTATTGGCCATCAGTGCTGCAGCCAGACTGGGCAGGGCCAGAGGAAGGGGACTGGAGTGACATGCAATTGCAGTGACCTCAGGGAAGAGTGTCACTAACATTTCATTGAGGGTTGGGTGGGAGAGTTTTTGGGAGGTGGGTCCCACAGGGCAAAGCACCACGTTCCGCTACCCCCATCCCCACCCAGCCCTGTACTTCCTCACAGGGTGTCTGTCCATCCTGGGGTCTGAAGGTTCTAGAAGTCCTGTCTCCTCTGCTGGACGCCCTTCTGCACCTTCTCCTGGAGCTGTGGGGACATCTCACATCTCCAGACGTAATCCTGGAGGAAATGGGAGCTCCGGAAGGTCCTCAACAGGAAAGCGCAGGGGTGGAAGTGGACTGGGGTGGTGGTGGTGGTCAAGAACAGAGTGGAAAAGCAGCCCAGTGACCTCACCTGTCAGGGTGTGTTCTGTCCTGGCCTCCTACCTGGAGAATGCCACTTGAGTCAGTGGGGCCTTTTGACAGCTTGCCCTGAAGCAGTCACTCTGGTTGGCACTGGACCCCCTTCCCCTGGAGCCCCATACCAGGGTTTTGTGTGTTTTTCCCTCAGGAGATCATCCCGTGACTGAAGGTGTTACAGATCCTGATGGGCAGCAGCTGGGACAAGGGAGTTGGGGGATTGAGCTGGAGAAGCCAGCTGCCAAGGCTGATGCTTTTGGTGCTAGGGCAACCAATGTGAGCCCTGCTGTGACCCTCACCTCCCAGAACTGAGACTGAGGTGGGGCCTCCAGGGGGAGGGGACCCTCTCTTGGCTCCTCCCCCAAGCGCTCTGACCCTGATTTTTGATCCAGAGGAAAGTGAAGGGGTGTGAGGGCTGCAGACACTCTGACTCAGGCTCTGTTTTCCTCGGTCCCTTGTTGGCCCCCATAACTATCCCCTGAGGCCGTGGGTCCCAGGACAGGGACCTGAGTTCAGAGGGGCTCAGAGCTCTCCAGGGAGGTAGCTGGACAAATCAGGAGGGCCTGGTGAGGTGGACAGGGAGCTGACAGTGGCCTGTGACCTGGGGTTAGGAGCTGAGATCTGGAGTAGGTAGTGATGGGGTGTCCAGGTTCACTCCCTGCTGTGACCTTGGGCAAGTCACTGGGGGTCTCTGGGCCTTGGTGTCTCTATTCTTAGGACAAAGAGTATAATAGGCTCTTCCTCCAAGGGCAGAAGGCAATGATAGGTAAGGCCTAGAGAGCATTTAACTAGGGACCACTTGGAAAGAATGCCCCTAAGCTGTAGCTAAAATCAAAGTCCTTTTCCTGTGACGCCGGGGGAGGAGGGCCTGAAGGAGACCAGAGAAAAGGGGAGGGGGAGCCTGGGCTGAAGAGGCGCCAGGAGTGGTCCAGACTCTGAGCAGGATGCAGGGAGAGAAAGGAGTATGGGAGAAAGTTCCCAGACACCCAGGGAATGGGGCAATGGAGTTATAGTCAGCTGAATAAGGCCCCCAAAGGTGTCCACCTCTTAACCCCCAGAACGTAGTCAATGCCACTTTACCTGGCAACAAGGGTTTTCCAGATGTGCTGGAATTAAGGATCTTGTGGTGGGGAGGTAATCCTGGATTATGCGGGTGGTCCCAGGTAGAGTCTTTCCAAAGGAAGAGGGAGGCAGGGAGTCAGAGAGAGAGAGGAGTTGTGGCGGTGGAAGCAGAGGTTAGAGAGAAAGGGAGAGACTTGAAGATGCCACTGCAGCTTTGGCAAGAGGGAAGGGGGTGTCACAAGCCCAGGAATATGGTCACGGATTCTCCCCTGGAAACCCCAGAAGGAGTGGCTCAGTGATACCTTGATTTCTGCCTTTGGGACCTATTTCAGACTTCTAACCTCCAGATCTGTAAGATAGTAAGTGTGTGTTGTTTTCAGGAGCTAAGATTGTGGTAATTTGTGACAGCAGCCACAGGGAATGGACTCAAGGACCCAAGGGAGTGACTTACCCAGGACACTTAGTGTGGCCACCACTGAGTGGTGACACGCCTGGCCCATCCCACTTTAGCCCTCCAGAGTGCAGAGGAGGGAGCGGGAGCCCAGGAGCCCAGCAAGAAGGGCTGTGAGTGCTGGGGCTGGGTCTCCTCACCACCCCTCATGTCTGAGAGTGGCCGGAACCCCAGGCCTCTGGAGCCCCACAGCACCACCCAGAACATTCCCAGATGGACCCTGCTTTCCCCAGTGACTTTCAGAGTTGAATGGAGAGAATTCTGAATAAGTGATGCCTCCGCTGGCCCCCAGAAGATGGTGGGTGACGTTCTGAGCCTCACACCTGGAATAGTACCCCATCTTTCTTTGGCAGAGCTGGGGCACAAGTGGGGAGTGGCTCAGAGGCCCCGGAGTAACCAAGGGGCCATCAGGCAGAGTGGGTGTGGGCTGGGCCTGCAGTGGGTGCGGGACGCTGGGACTTGGTGCCAGGGGGTCCATTCTGGATCCAGGTGCAGGAGCTTGCCTGGTGGGGAAGCACTGGGCCAAATCAGGGGGCTGTAACTAGGTAACCACCCCCGCCCTACTGGGCTATGGTGACCCTGGCGGTAATGGAGACAGGAACACAGGGGGCTCCCCTGCAGAGGCAGCAGAATCGTCCTCAAGGTCATTGCTATATCCGGAGGCTGCTGGATGGTTATCTGTGTGTGTGTCTGAGCCCGAGTACCATCCCTGCAGAGGCCTTGGGTGAAACAGGTTCCCACTTATTATTATGGTGCAAGATACTGGCCTTGGCATTGAGACACTGGTTTCCCTCCAGCAGGGTGTCTTTTTCAGAGAAATTGTGGAGCACCTATTTCCCTCCTTGTACTGGTTCCTGGGGAGCTCAGAGCTTTTGCAGATGCCCAAACCTCCCATCAGGCCTTATGTGCAACACTTTCTGGCTTGCTTCCTCCTATTCCTCTTACATTTCTGAACCTGCCATCTGGTGAGGAATCCAAGTGGCCCCCAGATTCAAGAGCCTGTGAAGCCGAGCTCCTGGAGTGTTCTGGACCCTATGGGTGGTCCAGCCTGAGGCAGTGACAGGGAGGAGGTGAAGTGGACAGAAGCTGAGCTGGGCAGGGTGGGCGGAGGAGGGCATAGGGGGACAAGGGCCAGGAGCAGAGGGGGCCCAGATCAGAGCAGGGTTTCCAGGCTGAGGAAAGAGAGGACACCAGGGTGTAGAGGGTCCCCACAAGGTCAGGGAGGAAGAGCTTCTCTGGAGGTCACAGCCATGGCCACTCTGACCAGAGAGATAGCTGGGAATGGGCATGGTTCTGTGCTGGAGGAGGAATGGTGGAAGGAAAGGACAGAGAGACTGAGGTTCTAGTGACCAGACTCCCCATATCCTGGGAGATGCCCCAAGGAGAGTGTGGGCCTCTCCTCTTGGCCTACTTTCCTACCTCAATCTCATGCATCTCCCTGAGAATCCTGAAGAGGCAGCTAATCAATTATGAGACCCAAAGAAATTAGCAGAGCATGATTTCTGATTGACAAAAGGACATTTTATTGAGCGTTGATTAGGTGCCTGGAGCAGGGCTGGGGATGACAGGCGTGAGCCCTGGCAAGAGCCCCCCAGGCCTGTTGGGAGCATCCCAGTGCCTCAGTTGGGGGAGCCCTGGCACCCTCTCTTTGGTCTTGGTTCCTCTGCAAGTTCACCTGTCCTCATCCTAACCCTGAGCTACCCTGTTCCTGGCTTGCATCAGCCTTGAGAACTTAGAGCTCCTTGAGAAATCCATCTGTCCTCCAGCATTGGTCTGCCTGAGATCTCCCCCAGGTAACTCTCCCTAGTGTCTTCATGCAGGGTTTCTGTCTGTCTAGCTTGGTCCTTCGGTCTTTAACATGGTGTCTGTCTTTCAGGCTCTCCTCCCTTCCCAGCCAGTGAGACCCCAGGATTCTAGGGAGGAGCTTAGCCATTAGCCTGGAGACTGCTCGGGGTGGGACATGGTCCACACAAGAATGGTAAACATAGGGAAGGAGCAGAGGGTGGGCTGTCCTGTCCTGCTGACTGTCTTCTATTCTGGAATATTCTCTTGGCTATTCTGGGTAAGAATGAAACTACCCCATAAGGAAAACTGAATATTCATTCTATCCCAAAGGCCAGAGGGGATGGTCAACTGGAGAAGCAGATCTGAGTCCCAGCGAGGAGGGCAGGAAGGGGTCACAGGAACTGGCCCATCCTGTTCCTACCAGGTGCTGCAGAGCGGGAATAGGCTACAGGGGGTGAGATGGCCAGACAAAAAGTGAACTTTCCAGAATGCCAGAGCAATTCAGACACCAGTCAGAGTCAGGACAGAAAGGAGAGAAAAATGCCCCCAAATTTGCCTCTGATCATGAAAGAGAGAATGGGGGAGACTTACCTAGGACAATCACCTGGATCCCTCTGCGGAACACATAACACAGTGACACAGCCTCGAACACAAACCCTCTGTCGCCCCTGGCAGCACACGGCCGCCCCGACAAACCCAGGCCCACCTGCAGCTGCTTGGGAGGCTCAAGGTCCAGCCTCCTCCTTGTGGGGGCTTGTCTGGCCCATGGGAGTTTGAGGGGGGCTCCCACCCCACCAGCATCTTCAGGTCCTTGGGGGGGGGTGAGCTTCCCCCTGTCCTGAGCCATGGAGGGGCAGTGAGGAGTGTCTGAGTGACATATCCCATCCCAGGTAGCTTCCTGGAAGGAGCCCTGTGTGTGGCTCAGCTTGCCTGGGGAATGCCCCCCGGCAGAGCCGACAGACCTGTTTCCACCACAGACATGTTGGGGCCTGTGCCCTCCCCTGAGCGGAGGCCCATGGAGGCTTCCGGATGCCACCACACATCCTAGACACGTGCCCAACCTGGCCATGTGTGCAATAGCAGGCATGTGTGTGTTCTAGCGTGTGCATGCGACCTGACCGTGCGTGTGCATGTGTCCAGTCTGTCTGGGACACGGAGCCGGGACCCGAGGTCCTGAGCTAGCTCCTAGCACAGCAGTCTTCCTGTTCTCAGGGCCCATTGCCAGCTCCTAAGAAGGTGAGCTGGCTCGTGGTTCACAGTTGTCCAGCACACACTCCAGAATGTAAACTTGACGTTGAGCTCATGGCCACAGTGACTACCCATGGACAGTTTGGTTTAGTGCTTGTGGTGGGGACAGTGGTGGATTGGACTCTAAGGGGTCCCTGCTTCCCAGGGACCCTGAATACAGCTGGGACCTCATGACACATGTGGGAGCAGGAGGAGTTCTCAGCGGCAGTGTGGGATTGAGTGACTAGGGTGTCCTGTACTGAGTGTGACAGAGAAGTCTGTAGGTAGGGCACAGGACGGTGGTCCTGGGGAGACAGGAGCAGGGGGTAACAAGGAAGGGTGAATGCTCTAGACTGACAATAGGGAATATCTATACGGGGTAGAAAACCAGCCAAAACATGGCAATGAGGGGGACACAAAAAGGAAAGTGGACATCTCAGAAAGGAGCTAGTCTTCGATGGTGAGGTCCAGGAAGGAGATCACACATTGTCCAGGAGTCAATGGAGAACCCCCAGAAGCAGGCTTTGGTGTTCCTGGTAACTGATGTGGTTAACACAATAAGAGCAAGTAAAGAGACATTGGGGAAGGTGGTCTATCTTGGTTCTGTTGCTTATATCTCCTGCTATGGAATTTTCTCTGGCCTTTTAGGTGAGAGTGAAACTACCGCTCCCAAAACCAGGAGGACGTCTTCTGTAGACCCCTTTCCCCCGAAGCAAAGAATTACGTTCACCGCTAAAGGTGGTCAAGTTCAGGACAAAGAATGTTTGAGACAAAATGAGCAGAGAGGATGATTTCTGATTGAATAAAGGACATTTTATTGAGTGTTGACGGGGTGCAGGGAGAAGGGCTGGGATGACCCTGGGGGAGGGAAGATGGTCCTGGAGGTCCTGTGGCTCCAGGCCCCGCTGGGTGGGGGAGGGTGTCGGGGGCCTAAGAGCACTGTGAGGGGACCACCTTCTTCTCCACGGTTTTGCCCTCGTGCGTGACCAGGCAGCTGAAGCTGCTGTGAGATTTCCACTTGTCAGGCGACAGGCTCAGGTAGCTGCTGGCCGCGTACTTGTTGTTGCTCTGTTTGGAGGGCTTGGTGGTCTCCACGCCCTGGGTGACGGGGCTGCCGTCTGCCTTCCAGTCCACCTTCACGCCGCTGGGGTAGAAGTCACTGATGAGGCACACCAGGGTGGCCTTATTGGCGGCAAGTTCCTCAGAGGAGGGCGGGAAGAGCGTGACCAAGGGTGCCGACGTGGGCTGACCTGAGGGGATGGAGGGCAGCAGGTCAAGGTCAGAGGTTTCTTTGGTCAGCTCCTACCTCTGTCCTGATGTACGGATGCAGCTGTGCCATGTCCCTGGCTTGGGCCTCAGGTGGCCCTTGCTGTCCTGGGGTCAGGTCAGCCTGGGTTGTGTCACTCATGTTCTGCTGGAGACTCTGAGCGTCACGGCCTCCAGTTTCTGGACCCCACCATGGTCTCAGGCTCTCTCCAGGACACATTGCCTTGGAATTCACCAGGCCACCCCCGGAACTGGCTCGACTGGCCCTGAGACCCCGGGAGCCCTCTGACTCTGTCTGTGCTTGGACCTCCTTCTCAGAGATGAGACCTCCCCCAGATTGCTTAAGCGGGATTTCCTAGAGCTGGCCTGTCCCCGGTTGTAGGGCTCTGGTACCATGGGAGAAGGAGGAGTCCTGGCCCTAGAGCACCTCACAGCTTCACATCAGCCTTGACTACCTCCAACAGATATCCCCAACCGCTGGTACGGATGCTGAGTGGGGAAGGGCTGTGAGGCCCTGGTGCCCGACTGCAGAGAGTCCGCAGATGCACAGTTTTCATGTGAGCTGAGTTTTTATTTCTGAGGCTGGGGCCGGGTCTGTTCTAGGACTCTGCCTGCTCTGCGAAGTTGTGCTGGGGGATCCGTCTGTCCTGGACTTTCTGAGTACCTGGCAGCCCCTTTCCCTGTTACCTGTCCCTCTCAGTGTCCCCTGAGCCAAATATCCAACTGCTCAGGGTGCTTTCCAGCTGTGGTGGGCTGGGAAGGGCTGGACCTCTGATGCCCGAGTGTCCTGAGACCTTTCCTGTTCATGTGTCTGACTGTCCCCATGGAGGTGGGTGTTCCCAACACCCTGGGCCCCCTTCTCCTCTGAATTCCAGGCTTGATCCTTGACCCCTTGTCCTCATCCCCCTCCTTGTTCCAGGGTCACCAGACTAAGGATCTCCTCACTGTGTTCCAGGCAGTCCTCTGTCTGGGGCACTCCAGAGACAATAGCAACATCCCGAGGAGTCTCTCCAGCCTCCTTCTCTCATCCGGTGGCCCTGATGGAAGGCTGAGCCTCCTTCTTCCTTGTCCATCATACCCATCTCCCCCCACATTCTTGAAGCCAATAGTCCCTGAGTGGGGAGGCCAGTTTTCCTGAGTCCAGAGGATAACTCTCCTTTAAGGAGGGAGCTGGACCCACATAGAGTCCCGGGTGTAGATTACTCAGGGTTTGGGGTCTGGTACCCAGAACTCAGAACAGACATCGGACAGGACGACACCAGTGGAGGCATGAGGCGCAGACAAAGGGGACAAATGGTACAGACCCACAGACCTTCAGCCTCTACCTTGTCCAGACTGAAAGGAGCGAAGCCCACCCCGAAATTGTACCCATAATCCCAAAGAGGAAGGCAGAGGGGAGACTCACCGAGGACGGTCAGCTGGGTCCCGCCGCCGAGCACAGGACACTGTGACACAGCCCCGAACACAAACCCTCTGTGAGCTCCTCCAGCCCTGCCCCAGGCCCACCTGCAGCTGCTGGGGAGGCCCAAAGTGCAGTGTCTTTGTCACGGGTACTGTTCGGGCAGATGGGCGGGTGGTGGAGGGATGACACCTGGCATCTGGAATTTCATGTCCATGGAGAGTTCAGAGTGCATCCACCCTCTGTCGTGAGAGAATGGGGAAATGGGGAGGAGATGGGGAGAATGTCTGCCTATGGCCTCGGAATTCCAATAACTCCAAGCTTAGGAAGGAGCTGTGTGTCAGTGTGTCCTTGTGGAAGGTGTGAGGAGGCCTGTTTCACACAGAGATGATGGAGCTGGGAGCCTTTTGCAGACTTGGGACTCATGGAGGGGTCCTGGATAGCACACCACCGTCAACATGGGAGGCCATGCGCGTTTGGGGTCAGAAATGGAAAGTGGGCGGGAGGAGAAGCAGGTTTCCCCTTAAGCAGTCCAATCCCTTCAGCGGGTCCTGAGCTCCAGACTTGTGTCCTTGGCTGGTTCGTGAGGATGGTCTAGGGATGGTTAGTGTGTATTCCTTGGTTGAGTTCGGGTGGGGGACAGATGTCACTCTGTAGACATGTATGGGCTGAATGTCTACCTGAAAGCCCTGGGAGACCCGGTGGGTGGGGAGGCAGTGACTGCTTCCAGCAGTTCTCCTGGAGTTCTGTTGTGGGCGTTTTGCTGGTCATTGGAACAGGGTGTCCCCAGCACTCAGGACACACACTGTACCCTGGCAACGGACCTTCAAATGGTGAGGGGGCCCTGACCCCCATGGCCTTGATGGTACCCAGAGCTGGGATGTCATCTGCAGAGGTCAGCCAGGGGACACACAGACCCAGCCTCCTTGTTTCTGTGAGTCGGTGGCACACTGAGTCAACACTGTTGCTCTCCTCCCTGATCTGCCTGGATTCCCACGCAGAATGCCCCCCAGGAGCTCGTCATGTCTCTTGTCTCACACCATTGTGGACTGGAACCTCCTGGCCTTTCAGCTGACACCGACTGGCGCTGGTGGGGACTGTGGCGACAGTGTGCTTCGCTCACTCGGTGTATACCCTGTGCTCTAGCTCTTCCCGATCCTTCCCGAGAGTTGCCCAGCATGGCAGCGTTTGGAAAGGGACCAGTACCTTTGTGGTCATCGTGTGTGGTTATCGTGTGTATGTTTGTGTTCATCCTACATGTGCGTGCACTGTTTGTCTCGCTTAGCAACCACACTAGACTTCTAAGTCGATTAGTCTGTTGAGAGACGTTGTGGCAGCGCATTTCTAGAATCTGACCCTAGATTTTTAACACAGAAGCCCCAGGCAGGTCACCCCAGCACAAGGGACGGATTCCTGGGTTGGCTGGGGGTGGGAGGGTCCTAGTGTGCGTAGCTGTTGTCTGTCTCCCAGAAAATGAATACAAATGGGAAGCAAGGGACACCGTGGTAGGAGGAATGACCAGTGGAGTGGGATTGAGAGTGGGAGTGACCCGTGCCCTGGCAGAGTGTTCTGTACTGACTGGGACATAAGGGTCTGTGCTAGAGGACACAAAACCTGGGAGAGTCAGGTAAGAGTGTCTCCTAAGGAATGGCAGATGTTCTAGAATGTGATCGTGGGATAGATCCCCAGGGTAAGGAACCCAGGGAAATCATGGCACAGAGAGGAGGGCCCTAGAGGGAAAGGAGAGTGGACGTCTTATGACGGGTTCTAGATCCAGATCCTGAGAGACCAGGCTCGGGAAGACACTTGTACATTATCCCCACAGAATGGAGAGCCAATGTCAGCAAGGGGAGAAATGACTGACCGTTGGCAAGGTCCCCACCAAGAAAAGAAAGCATAGAGCCATTGTGAGGGGAAGTCTTCTATCTTGGTTCTCCTGTAGGTATTTTCTATTTGGAATATTCTTTGGCCGTTTAGGTGAGAGTGAAACTACCCCTCCCAAAACCAGGGAGGACTTCTTCTGTAGACCCCTTTCTCTGGAGGCAAAAGAATTACGTTCACCGCTAAAGACGGTCAGGTTCAGGACAAAGGATGTTTGAGACGCAATGAGCAGAGAGGATGATTTCTGATTGAATAAAGGACATTTTATTGAGTGTTGACGGGGTGCAGGGAGAAGGGCTGGGATGACCCTGCGGGGGAGGGAAGATGGTCCTGGAGGTCCTGTGGCTCCAGGCCCCGCTGGGTGGGGGAGGGTGTCGGGGGCCTAAGAGCACTGTGAGGGGACCACCTTCTTCTCCACGGTTTTGCCCTCGTGCGTGACCAGGCAGCTGAAGCTGCTGTGAGATTTCCACTTGTCAGGCGACAGGCTCAGGTAGCTGCTGGCCGCGTACTTGTTGTTGCTCTGTTTGGAGGGCTTGGTGGTCTCCACGCCCTGGGTGACGGGGCTGCCGTCTGCCTTCCAGGCCACCGTCACGCCGCTGGGGTAGAAGTCACTGATGAGGCACACCAGGGTGGCCTTATTGGCAGCGAGTTCCTCAGAGGAGGGCGGGAAGAGCGTGACCAAGGGTGCCGACGTGGGCTGACCTGAGGGGATGGAGGGCAGCAGGTCAAGGTCAGAGGTTTCTTTGGTCAGCTCCTACCTCTGTCCTGATGTACGGATGCAGCTGTGCCATGTCCCTGGCTTGGGCCTCAGGTGGCCCTTGCTGTCCTGGGGTCAGGTCAGCCTGGGTTGTGTCACTCATGTTCTGCTGGAGACTCTGAGCGTCACGGCCTCCAGTTTCTGGACCCCACCATGGTCTCAGGCTCTCTCCAGGACACATTGCCTTGGAATTCACCAGGCCACCCCCGGAACTGGCTCGACTGGCCCTGAGACCCCGGGAGCCCTCTGACTCTGTCTGTGCTTGGACCTCCTTCTCAGAGATGAGACCCCCCCCAGATTGCTTAAGCGGGATTTCCCAGAGCTGGCCTGTCCCCGGTTGTAGGGCTCTGGTACCATGGGAGAAGGAGGAGTCCTGGCCCTAGAGCACCTCACAGCTTCACATCAGCCTTGACTACCTCCAACAGATATCCCCAACCGCTGGTACGGATGCTGAGTGGGGAAGGGCTGTGAGGCCCTGGTGCCCGACTGCAGAGAGTCCGCAGATGCACAGTTTTCATGCGAGCTGAGTTTTTATTTCTGAGGCTGGGGCCGGGTCTGTTCTAGGACTCTGCCTGCTCTGCGAAGTTGTGCTGGGGGATCCGTCTGTCCTGGACTTTCTGAGTACCTGGCAGCCCCTTTCCCTGTTACCTGTCCCTCTCAGTGTCCCCTGAGCCAAATATCCAACTGCTCAGGGTGCTTTCCAGCTGTGGTGGGCTGGGAAGGGCTGGACCTCTGATGCCCGAGTGTCCTGAGACCTTTCCTGTTCATGTGTCTGACTGTCCCCATGGAGGTGGGTGTTCCCAACACCCTGGGCCCCCTTCTCCTCTGAATTCCAGGCTTGATCCTTGACCCCTTGTCCTCATCCTCCTCCTTGTTCCAGGGTCACCAGACTAAGGATCTCCTCACTGTGTTCCAAGCAGTCCTCTGTCTGGGGCACGCCAGAGACAATACCCACAGCCTGATCAGTCTCCAGCCTCCTTCTCTCATCCGGTGGCCCTGATGGAAGGCTGAGCCTCCCTCTTCCTTGTCCATCACACCCATCTCCCCCCACATTCTTGAAGCCAATAGTCCCTGAATGGGGAGCCCAGTTTCCCTGAGTCCAGAGGATAACTCTCCCACAGAGAGTCCCGGGTGTAGATTAGATTACGCAGGGTTTGGGGTCTGGTCCCCAGAGCTCAGAACAGACATCAGACAAGATGACACCAGTGGAGGCATGAGGCGCAGATGAAGGGCACAAACGGTACAGACCCATAGACCTTCAGCCTCTGCCCTATCCAGACTGAAAGAGTCAAGCCCACCCCGAAATTGTACCCAGGATTCCAAAGAGGAGGGCAAGGGGAAGACTCACCGAGGACGGTCAGCTGGGTCCCGCCGCCGAACACAGCACACTGTGACACAGCCTCAAACAGAAACCCTCTGTGAGCCCCTCCAGCCCTGCCCCAGGCCCACCTGCAGCTGCTGGGGAGGCCCAAAGTGCAGTGTCTTTGTCACGGGTGCTGGCCGGGCAGATGGGCGAGTTGTTGGGTGACACCTGGGGATCTGGAATTTCATGTCCATGGAGAGTTCAGAGTGCATCCATCCTCAGTCGTGGCGAGGAGTTGGGGAGAATGTCTGCCTATGGCCTCGGAATTGCCAGTTGACTGCATCCTTGGGAAGGAGCTGTGTGTCAGAGTGTCCTTGTGGAAGGTGTGAGGAGGCCTGTTTCACACAGAGATGATGGATCTGGGAGCCCTTTGCAGACTTGGACTCATGGAGGGGTCCTGGACACCACACCATCGTCAGCATGGGAGGCCATGCGCGTTTGGGGTCAGAAATGGAAAGTGGGCGGGAGGAGAAGCAGGTTTCCCCTCAAGCAGTCCGATCCCTTCATCGGGTCCTGAGCTCCAGACTTGTGTCCTTGGCTGGTCTGTGAGGAAGGTCTAGGTGATGGTTAGTGTGTCATCCCCGAAGTGAGCCCGGGGAGGGCAGACGTCACTCTGTAGAGATTTTAGAGCTGAATGTCTACCTGAAAGACCTGTGGGTCCTGGTGGGTGGGGAGGCAGTGACTGCTTCCAGCAGTTCTCCTTGAGTTCCGTTGTGCGCATCTTGCTGGCCACTGGAACAGGGTGTCCCCAGCAGTCAGGACACATACCATTACCTGGCAATGGACCTTCAAATGGTGAGGGGGCTCTGACCCCCATTGTCTTGGGCAGCACCCAGAGCTGGGATGTCAGCCAGGGGACACACAGACCCAGCCTCCTTGTTTCTGTGAGTCGGTGGCACGTTGCATCAGCACTGTTGCTCTCCTCCCGGATCTGCATGGATTCCCATGCAGAATGCCCCCCAGGAGCTTGTCATGTATCTTGTCTCACATCATCATGGACTGGAACCACGTGACCTTCCATATGACACTGACTGGCTCTGGTGGGGACTGTGGTGACAGAGATCTTTGCTCACTAGGTGTAGAAAACGTGCTATAGCTCTTCCAGATCCTTCCCGAGAGTCGCCCAGCATGGCAGCGTTTGGAATGGGATCAGTGCCTTTGTGATTATTGTGTGTGTGCATTGTGTGTGTGCATCGTGTGTATGTTTGTGTTCATGGTACATGTGGGTGCACTGTTGTTCTTGCTTAGCGTCCAAACTAGACTCCTAAGCGATGAGTCCATTGAGAGACCTTGTGGCAGCCCATTTCTAGAATCTGACCCTAGATTTTTAGCACAGAGGCCCTAGGCAGGTCACCCCAGCACAAGGGACGGATTCCTGGTTTGGCTGGGGGTGGGAGGGTCCTAGTGTGCGTCGCTGTCTCCCAGAGAAAATGAATACAAGAGGGAAGCAAGGGACACCGTGGGAGGAGGAACCACCAGTGGGAGTGGGATTGAGAGTGGGAGTGGCCAGTGTCATGCCCTGACTGGGACAGGGCGGGTCTATGGTAGAGGGCACAATGTCCCAGGGAGTCAGATGAGGGTGTCCCCTAAAAGGAAGGGCAGATGTTCTAGTTTATGATCATGGGAAAGGACGCCAGGGGAAAGGAATCCAGGGAAATCACACACGGAGAGGAGGGCCCTCCAGGGAAAGGAGAGTAGATGTCTTATGACGGGTTCTAGTTCCAGACCTGAGAGCCAGGCTCGGGGAGACTCTCGTACATTATCCCCACAGAATGGAGAGCCAATGTCAGCAAGGGGAGCAATGACTGACCGTTGGCAAGGTCCCCACCAAGAAAAGAAAGCATAGAGCCATTGTGAGGGGAAGTCTTCTGTCTTGGTTCTCCTGTAGGTATTTTCTGTTTGAAATATTCTTTGGCGTTTTAGGTGAGAGTGAAACTACCCCTCCCAAAACCAGGGAGGACTTCTTCTGTAGACCCCTTTCTCCGGAGGCAAAAGAATTACGTTCACCGCTAAAGACGGTCAAGTTCAGGACAAAGAATGTTTGAGACATAATGAGCAGAGAGGATGATTTCTGATTGAATAAAGGACATTTTATTGAGTGTTGACGGGGTACAGGGAGAAGGGCTGGGATGACCCTGCGGGGGAGGGAAGATGGTCCTGGAGGTCCTGTGGCTCCAGGCCCCGCTGGGTGGGGGAGGGTGTCGGGGGCCTAAGAGCACTGTGAGGGGACCACCTTCTTCTCCACGGTTTTGCCCTCGTGCGTGACCAGGCAGCTGAAGCTGCTGTGAGATTTCCACTTGTCAGGCGACAGGCTCAGGTAGCTGCTGGCCGCGTACTTGTTGTTGCTCTGTTTGGAGGGCTTGGTGGTCTCCACGCCCTGGGTGACGGGGCTGCCGTCTGCCTTCCAGGCCACCGTCACGCCGCTGGGGTAGAAGTCACTGATGAGGCACACCAGGGTGGCCTTATTGGCGGCGAGTTCCTCAGAGGAGGGCGGGAAGAGCGTGACCAAGGGTGCCGACGTGGGCTGACCTGAGGGGATGGAGGGCAGCAGGTCAAGGTCAGAGGTTTCTTTGGTCAGCTCCTACCTCTGTCCTGATGTACGGATGCAGCTGTGCCATGTCCCTGGCTTGGGCCTCAGGTGGCCCTTGCTGTCCTGGGGTCAGGTCAGCCTGGGTTGTGTCACTCATGTTCTGCTGGAGACTCTGAGCGTCACGGCCTCCAGTTTCTGGACCCCACCATGGTCTCAGGCTCTCTCCAGGACACATTGCCTTGGAATTCACCAGGCCACCCCCGGAACTGGCTCGACTGGCCCTGAGACCCCGGGAGCCCTCTGACTCTGTCTGTGCTTGGACCTCCTTCTCAGAGATGAGACCCCCCCCAGATTGCTTAAGCGGGATTTCCCAGAGCTGGCCTGTCCCCGGTTGTAGGGCTCTGGTACCATGGGAGAAGGAGGAGTCCTGGCCCTAGAGCACCTCACAGCTTCACATCAGCCTTGACTACCTCCAACAGATATCCCCAACCGCTGGTACGGATGCTGAGTGGGGAAGGGCTGTGAGGCCCTGGTGCCCGACTGCAGAGAGTCCGCAGATGCACAGTTTCCATGTGAGCTGAGTTTTTATTTCTGAGGCTGGGGCCGGGTCTGTTCTAGGACTCTGCCTGCTCTGCGAAGTTGTGCTGGGGGATCCGTCTGTCCTGGACTTTCTGAGTGCCTGGCAGGCCCTTTTCCTCTTACCTGTCCCTCTCAGTGTCCCCTGAGCCAAATATCCAACTGCTCAGGGTGCTTTCCAGCTGTGGTGGGCTGGGAAGGGCTGGACCTCTGATGCCTGAGTGTCCTGAGACCTTTCCTGTTCATGTGTCTGACTGTCCCCATGGAGGTGGGTGTTCCCAACACCCTGGGCCCCCTTCTCCTCTGAATTCCAGGCTTGATCCTTGACCCCTTGTCCTCATCCCCCTCCTTGTTCCAGGGTCACCAGACTAAGGATCTCCTCACTGTGTTCCAAGCAGTCCTCTGTCTGGGGCACGCCAGAGACAATACCCACAGCCTGACCAGTCTCCAGCCTCCATCTCTCATCCGGTGGCCCTGATGGAAGGCTGAGCCTCCTTCTTCCCTGTCCATCACACCCATCTCCCCCCACATTCTTGAAGCCAATAGTCCCTGAATGGGGAGGCCAGTTTCCCTGAGTCCAGAGGAGAACTCTCCTTTAAGGAGGGAGCTGGACCCACATAGAGTCCCGGGTGTAGATTACTCAGGTTTTGGGGCCTGGTCCCCAGAGCTCAGAACAGACATCGGACAAGACGACACCAGTGGAGGCTTGAGGCGCAGACGAAGGGCACAAACGGTACAGACCCAGAGACCTTCAGCCTCTGCCCTGTACAGACTGCAAGGTGCGATGCACACCCCGAAATTGTACCCAGGATCCCAAAGAGGAGGGCAAAGGGGAGACTCACCGAGGACGGTCAGCTGGGTCCCGCCGCCGAACACAGGACACTGTGACACAGCCCCGAACACAAACCCTCTGTGAGCTCCTCCAGCCCTGCCCCAGGCCCACCTGCAGCTGCTGGGGAGGCCCAAAGTGCAGTGTCTTTGTCACGGGTACTGGTCGGGCAGATGGGTGGGTGGTGGTGGGGTGACACCTGGGGATCTGGAATTTCATGTCCATGGAGAGTTCAGAGTGCACCCACCCTCTGTCGTGAGAGAATGGGGAGATGGGGAGGAGATGGGGAGAGTGTCTGCCTATGGCCTCGGAATTCCCAGCTAACTCCACGCTTAGTAAGGAGCTGTGTGTCAGTGTGTCCTTGTGGAAGGTGTGAGGAGGCCTGTTTCACACAGAGATGATGGAGCTGGGAGCCTTTGCAGACTTGGGACTCATGGAGGGGTCCTGAATACCACACCATCGTCAACATGGGAATCCATGCGCGTTTGGGGTCAGAAATGGAAAGTGGGCGGGAGGAGAAGCAGGTTTCCCCTCAAGCAGTCCGATCCCTTCAGCGGGTCTTGAGCTCCAGACTTGTGTCCTTGGCTGGTTCATGAGGATGGTCTAGGGATGGTTAGTGTGTATTCCTCAGTTGAGTTTGGGTGGGGGGCCGACGTCACTCTGTAGACATGTATGGGCTGAATGTCTACCTGAAAGCCCTGGGGGACCCGGTGGGTGGGAAGGCAGTGACTGCTTCTAGCAGTTCTCCTGGAGTTCCGTTGTGGGAGTCTTGCTGGCCATTGGAACAGGGTGTCCCCAGCACTCAGGACACACACTGTACCCTGGCAACGGACCTTCAAATGGTGAGGGGGCCCTGACCCCCATGGCCTTGATGGCACCCAGAGCTGGGATGTCAGCTGCAGAGGTCAGCCAGGGGACACACAGACCCAGCCTCCTTGTTTCTGTGAGTCGGTGGCACGCTGAGTCAGCACTGTTGCTCTCCTCCCGGTGATCTGCCAGGATTCCCATGCAGACTGCCCCCCAGGAGCTCGTCATGTCTCTTGTCTCACACCATTGTGGACTGGAACCTCCTGGCCTTTCAGCTGACACCGACTGGCGCTGGTGGGGACTGTGGCGACAGCGTGCTTCGCTCACTCGGTGTATACCCTGTGCTCTAGCTCTTCCCGATCCTTCCCGAGAGTTGCCCAGCATGGCAGCGTTTGGAAAGGGACCAATACCTTTGTGGTCATCGTGTGTGGTCATCGTGTGTATGTTTGTGTTCATTTTATATGTGCGTGCACTGTTTGTCTCGCTTAGCAACCACACTAGACTTCTAAGTCGATTAGTCTGTTGAGAGACGTTGTGGCAGCGCATTTCTAGAATCTGACCCTAGACTTTTAACACAGAGGCCCCAGGCAGGTCACCCCAGCACAAGGGACGGATTCCTGGGTTGGCTGGGGGTGGGAGGGTCCTAGTGTGCGTAGCTGTTGTCTGTCTCCCAGAAAATGAATAAAAATGGGAAGCAAGGGAC
This sequence comes from Meles meles, assembly GCF_922984935.1. NCBI lineage: Eukaryota > Metazoa > Chordata > Mammalia > Carnivora > Mustelidae > Meles > Meles meles. The sequence goes on along the minus strand of NC_060077.1, from coordinate 29,364,858 downwards.
ACCGTGGTAGGAGGAATGACCAGTGGGAGTGGGATTGAGAGTGGGAGTGACCAGTGTCCTGGCAGAGTGTTCTGCAGTGACTGGGACAGGGAGGTTCTGTGGTAGAGGGCACACACCATGTCCCGGGGGTGGCAGTTGTGGTTGTCCCCTAAGGAATGGCAGATGTTCTAGTATGTGATCGTGGGAAATGTCCCCAGGGGAAAGGATCCTAGGGAAACCATGGCACAGAGAGGAGGGCCCTACGGGGAAAGGAGAGTGGACGTCTTATGACGGGTTCTGGTTCCAGATCCTGAGAGCCCAGGCTCGGGGAGACACTCGAACATTATCCCCACAGAACGGAGAGCTAATGTTAGCAAGGGCAGCAATGACTGACCACGCGCAAGTTCCCCACAAAAAAAGTAAGCATAGAGCCCTTGTGAGGGGTAGTCTTCTATCTTCGTTCCCCTTAGGTATTTTCTGTTTGGAATATTCTTTGACCTTTTAGGTGAGAGTGAAACTACCCCTCCCAAAACCAGGAGGACGTCTTCTGTAGACCCCTTTCCCCCGAGGCAGAAGAATTATGTTCACCGCTAAAGGCTGTCAAGTTCAGTACACAGAGTACTTGAGACGCAATGAGCAGAGAGGATGATTTCTGATTGAATAAAGGACATTTTATTGAGTGTTGACGGGGTACAGGGAGAAGGGCTGGGATGACCCTGGGGGGAGGGAAGATGGTCCTGGAGGTCCTGTGGCTCCAGGCCCCGCTGGGTGGGGGAGGGTGTCGGGGGCCTAAGAGCACTGTGAGGGGACCACCTTCTTCTCCACGGTTTTGCCCTCGTGCGTGACCAGGCAGCTGAAGCTGCTGTGAGATTTCCACTTGTCAGGCGACAGGCTCAGGTAGCTGCTGGCCGCGTACTTGTTGTTGCTCTGTTTGGAGGGCTTGGTGGTCTCCACGCCCTGGGTGACGGGGCTGCCGTCTGCCTTCCAGGCCACCGTCACGCCGCTGGGGTAGAAGTCACTGATGAGGCACACCAGGGTGGCCTTATTGGCGGCGAGTTCCTCAGAGGAGGGCGGGAAGAGCGTGACCAAGGGTGCCGACGTGGGCTGACCTGAGGGGATGGAGGGCAGCAGGTCAAGGTCAGAGGTTTCTTTGGTCAGCTCCTACCTCTGTCCTGATGTACGGATGCAGCTGTGCCATGTCCCTGGCTTGGGCCTCAGGTGGCCCTTGCTGTCCTGGGGTCAGGTCAGCCTGGGTTGTGTCACTCATGTTCTGCTGGAGACTCTGAGCGTCACGGCCTCCAGTTTCTGGACCCCACCATGGTCTCAGGCTCTCTCCAGGACACATTGCCTTGGAATTCACCAGGCCACCCCCAGAACTGGCTCGACTGGCCCTGAGACCCCGGGAGCCCTCTGACTCTGTCTGTGCTTGGACCTCCTTCTCAGAGATGAGACCTCCCCCAGATTGCTTAAGCGGGATTTCCCAGAGCTGGCCTGTCCCCGGTTGTAGGGCTCTGGTACCATGGGAGAAGGAGGAGTCCTGGCCCTAGAGCACCTCACAGCTTCACATCAGCCTTGACTACCTCCAACAGATATCCCCAACCGCTGGTACGGATGCTGAGTGGGGAAGGGCTGTGAGGCCCTGGTGCCCGACTGCAGAGAGTCCGCAGATGCACAGTTTTCATGTGAGCTGAGTTTTTATTTCTGAGGCTGGGGCCGGGTCTGTTCTAGGACTCTGCCTGCTCTGCGAAGTTGTGCTGGGGGATCCGTCTGTCCTGGACTTTCTGAGTACCTGGCAGCCCCTTTCCCTGTTACCTGTCCCTCTCAGTGTCCCCTGAGCCAAATATCCAACTGCTCAGGGTGCTTTCCAGCTGTGGTGGGCTGGGAAGGGCTGGACCTCTGATGCCCGAGTGTCCTGAGACCTTTCCTGTTCATGTGTCTGACTGTCCCCATGGAGGTGGGTGTTCCCAACACCCTGGGCCCCCTTCTCCTCTGAATTCCAGGCTTGATCCTTGACCCCTTGTCCTCATCCTCCTCCTTGTTCCAGGGTCACCAGACTAAGGATCTCCTCACTGTGTTCCAAGCAGTCCTCTGTCTGGGGCACGCCAGAGACAATACCCACAGCCTGATCAGTCTCCAGCCTCCTTCTCTCATCCGGTGGCCCTGATGGAAGGCTGAGCCTCCCTCTTCCTTGTCCATCACACCCATCTCCCCCCACATTCTTGAAGCCAATAGTCCCTGAATGGGGAGCCCAGTTTCCCTGAGTCCAGAGGAGAACTCTCCTTTAAGGAGGGAGCTGGACCCACAGAGAGTCCCGGGTGTAGATTAGATTACGCAGGGTTTGGGGTCTGGTCCCCAGAGCTCAGAACAGACATCAGACAAGATGACACCAGTGGAGGCATGAGGCGCAGATGAAGGGCACAAACGGTACAGACCCACAGACCTTCAGCCTCTGCCCTATCCAGACTGAAAGAGTCAAGCCCACCCCGAAATTGTACCCAGGATTCCAAAGAGGAGGGCAAGGGGAAGACTCACCGAGGACGGTCAGCTGGGTCCCGCCGCCGAACACAGCACACTGTGACACAGCCTCAAACAGAAACCCTCTGTGAGCCCCTCCAGCCCTGCCCCAGGCCCACCTGCAGCTGCTGGGGAGGCCCAAAGTGCAGTGTCTTTGTCACGGGTGCTGGCCGGGCAGATGGGCGAGTTGTTGGGTGACACCTGGGGATCTGGAATTTCATGTCCATGGAGAGTTCAGAGTGCATCCATCCTCAGTCGTGGCGAGGAGTTGGGGAGAATGTCTGCCTATGGCCTCGGAATTGCCAGTTGACTGCATCCTTGGGAAGGAGCTGTGTGTCAGAGTGTCCTTGTGGAAGGTGTGAAGAGGCCTGTTTCACACAGAGATGATGGATCTGGGAGCCCTTTGCAGACCTGGACTCATGGAGGGGTCCTGGACACCACACCATCGTCAGCATGGGAGGCCATGCCCGTTTGGTGTCAGAAATGGAAAGTGGGCGGGAGGAGAAGCAGGTTTCCCCTCAAGCAGTCCGATCCCTTCATCGGGTCCTGAGCTCCAGACTTGTGTCCTTGGCTGGTCCGTGAGGAAGGTCTAGGTGATGGTTAGTGTGTCATCCCCGAAGTGAGCCCGGGGAGGGCAGACGTCACTCTGTAGAGATTTTAGAGCTGAATGTCTACCTGAAAGACCTGTGGGTCCTGGTGGGTGGGGAGGCAGTGACTGCTTCCAGCAGTTCTCCTTGAGTTCCGTTGTGCGCATCTTGCTGGCCACTGGAACAGGGTGTGCCCAGCAGTCAGGACACATACCATACCCTGGCAATGGACCTTCAAATGGTGAGGGGGCTCTGACCCCCATTGTCTTGGGCAGCACCCAGAGCTGGGATGTCAGTCAGGGGACACACAGACTTAGCCTCCTTGTTTCTGTGAGTCGGTGGCACGTTGCATCAGCACTGTTGCTCTCCTCCCGGATCTGCATGGATTCCCATGCAGAATGCCCCCCAGGAGCTCGTCATGTATCTTGTCTCACATCATCATGGACTGGAACCTCCTGACCTTCCATATGACACTGACTGGTGCTGGTGCGGACTGTGGTGACAGCGTTCTTTGCTCTCTAGGTGTAGACCTCGTGCTATAGCTCTTCCAGATCCTTCCCGAGAGTCGCCCAGCATGACAGCGTTTGGAATGGGATCAGTGCTTTTGTGATTATTGTGTGTGTGCATTGTGTGTGTGCATCGTGTGTATGTTTGTGTTCATGGTACATGTGGGTGCACTGTTGTTCTTGCTTAGGCCCACACTAGACTCCTAAGCGATGAGTCCATTGAGAGACCTTGTGGCAGCCCATTTCTAGAATCTGACCCTAGATTTTTAGCACAGAGGCCCTAGGCAGGTCACCCCAGCACAAGGGACGGATTCCTGGTTTGGCTGGGGGTGGGAGGGTCCTAGTGTGCGTCGCTGTCTCCCAGAGAAAATGAATACAAGGGGGAAGCAAGGGACACCGTGGGAGGAGGAACCACCAGTGGGAGTGGGATTGAGAGTGGGAGTGGCCAGTGTCATGCCCTGACTGGGACAGGGAGGGTCTATGGTAGAGGGCACAATGTCCCAGGGAGTCAGATGAGGGTGTCCCCTAAAAGGAAGGGCAGATGTTCTAGTTTATGATCATGGGAAAGGACGCCAGGGGAAAGGAATCCAGGGAAATCACACACGGAGAGGAGGGCCCTCCAGGGAAAGGAGAGTAGATGTCTTATGACGGGTTCCAGTTCCAGACCTGAGAGCCAGGCTCGGGGAGACTCTCGTACATTATCCCCACAGAATGGAGAGCCAATGTCAGCAAGGGGAGCAATGACTGACCGTTGGCAAGGTCCCCACCAAGAAAAGAAAGCACAGAGCCATTGTGAGGGGAAGTCTTCTGTCTTGGTTCTCCTGTAGGTATTTTCTGTTTGAAATATTCTTTGGCGTTTTAGGTGAGAGTGAAACTACCCCTCCCAAAACCAGGGAGGACTTCTTCTGTAGACCCCTTTCTCCGGAGGCAAAAGAATTACGTTCACCGCTAAAGACGGTCAAGTTCAGGACAAAGAATGTTTGAGACACAATGAGCAGACAGGATGATTTCTGATTGAATAAAGGACATTTTATTGAGTGTTGACGGGGTGCAGGGAGAAGGGCTGGGATGACCCTGGGGGGAGGGAAGCTGGTCCTGGAGGTCCTGTGGCTCCAGGCCCCGCTGGGTGGGGGAGGGTGTCGGGGGCCTAAGAGCACTGTGAGGGGACCACCTTCTTCTCCACGGTTTTGCCCTCGTGCGTGACCAGGCAGCTGAAGCTGCTGTGAGATTTCCACTTGTCAGGCGACAGGCTCAGGTAGCTGCTGGCCGCGTACTTGTTGTTGCTCTGTTTGGAGGGCTTGGTGGTCTCCACGCCCTGGGTGACGGGGCTGCCGTCTGCCTTCCAGGCCACCGTCACGCCGCTGGGGTAGAAGTCACTGATGAGGCACACCAGGGTGGCCTTATTGGCGGCGAGTTCCTCAGAGGAGGGCGGGAAGAGCGTGACCAAGGGTGCCGACGTGGGCTGACCTGAGGGGATGGAGGGCAGCAGGTCAAGGTCAGAGGTTTCTTTGGTCAGCTCCTACCTCTGTCCTGATGTACGGATGCAGCTGTGCCATGTCCCTGGCTTGGGCCTCAGGTGGCCCTTGCTGTCCTGGGGTCAGGTCAGCCTGGGTTGTGTCACTCATGTTCTGCTGGAGACTCTGAGCGTCACGGCCTCCAGTTTCTGGACCCCACCATGGTCTCAGGCTCTCTCCAGGACACATTGCCTTGGAATTCACCAGGCCACCCCCGGAACTGGCTCGACTGGCCCTGAGACCCCGGGAGCCCTCTGACTCTGTCTGTGCTTGGACCTCCTTCTCAGAGATGAGACCCCCCCCAGATTGCTTAAGCGGGATTTCCCAGAGCTGGCCTGTCCCCGGTTGTAGGGCTCTGGTACCATGGGAGAAGGAGGAGTCCTGGCCCTAGAGCACCTCACAGCTTCACATCAGCCTTGACTACCTCCAACAGATATCCCCAACCGCTGGTACGGATGCTGAGTGGGGAAGGGCTGTGAGGCCCTGGTGCCCGACTGCAGAGAGTCCGCAGATGCACAGTTTCCATGTGAGCTGAGTTTTTATTTCTGAGGCTGGGGCCGGGTCTGTTCTAGGACTCTGCCTGCTCTGCGAAGTTGTGCTGGGGGATCCGTCTGTCCTGGACTTTCTGAGTGCCTGGCAGGCCCTTTTCCTCTTACCTGTCCCTCTCAGTGTCCCCTGAGCCAAATATCCAACTGCTCAGGGTGCTTTCCAGCTGTGGTGGGCTGGGAAGGGCTGGACCTCTGATGCCTGAGTGTCCTGAGACCTTTCCTGTTCATGTGTCTGACTGTCCCCATGGAGGTGGGTGTTCCCAACACCCTGGGCCCCCTTCTCCTCTGAATTCCAGGCTTGATCCTTGACCCCTTGTCCTCATCCCCCTCCTTGTTCCAGGGTCACCAGACTAAGGATCTCCTCACTGTGTTCCAAGCAGTCCTCTGTCTGGGGCACGCCAGAGACAATACCCACAGCCTGACCAGTCTCCAGCCTCCATCTCTCATCCGGTGGCCCTGATGGAAGGCTGAGCCTCCTTCTTCCCTGTCCATCACACCCATCTCCCCCCACATTCTTGAAGCCAATAGTCCCTGAATGGGGAGGCCAGTTTCCCTGAGTCCAGAGGAGAACTCTCCTTTAAGGAGGGAGCTGGACCCACATAGAGTCCCGGGTGTAGATTACTCAGGTTTTGGGGCCTGGTCCCCAGAGCTCAGAACAGACATCGGACAAGACGACACCAGTGGAGGCTTGAGGCGCAGACGAAGGGCACAAACGGTACAGACCCAGAGACCTTCAGCCTCTGCCCTGTACAGACTGCAAGGTGCGATGCACACCCCGAAATTGTACCCAGGATCCCAAAGAGGAGGGCAAAGGGGAGACTCACCGAGGACGGTCAGCTGGGTCCCGCCGCCGAACACAGGACACTGTGACACAGCCCCGAACACAAACCCTCTGTGAGCTCCTCCAGCCCTGCCCCAGGCCCACCTGCAGCTGCTGGGGAGGCCCAAAGTGCAGTGTCTTTGTCACGGGTACTGGTCGGGCAGATGGGTGGGTGGTGGTGGGGTGACACCTGGGGATCTGGAATTTCATGTCCATGGAGAGTTCAGAGTGCACCCACCCTCTGTCGTGAGAGAATGGGGAGATGGGGAGGAGATGGGGAGAGTGTCTGCCTATGGCCTCGGAATTCCCAGCTAACTCCACGCTTAGTAAGGAGCTGTGTGTCAGTGTGTCCTTGTGGAAGGTGTGAGGAGGCCTGTTTCACACAGAGATGATGGAGCTGGGAGCCTTTGCAGACTTGGGACTCATGGAGGGGTCCTGAATACCACACCATCGTCAACATGGGAATCCATGCGCGTTTGGGGTCAGAAATGGAAAGTGGGCGGGAGGAGAAGCAGGTTTCCCCTCAAGCAGTCCGATCCCTTCAGCGGGTCTTGAGCTCCAGACTTGTGTCCTTGGCTGGTTCATGAGGATGGTCTAGGGATGGTTAGTGTGTATTCCTCAGTTGAGTTTGGGTGGGGGGCCGACGTCACTCTGTAGACATGTATGGGCTGAATGTCTACCTGAAAGCCCTGGGGGACCCGGTGGGTGGGAAGGCAGTGACTGCTTCTAGCAGTTCTCCTGGAGTTCCGTTGTGGGAGTCTTGCTGGCCATTGGAACAGGGTGTCCCCAGCACTCAGGACACACACTGTACCCTGGCAACGGACCTTCAAATGGTGAGGGGGCCCTGACCCCCATGGCCTTGATGGCACCCAGAGCTGGGATGTCAGCTGCAGAGGTCAGCCAGGGGACACACAGACCCAGCCTCCTTGTTTCTGTGAGTCGGTGGCACGCTGAGTCAGCACTGTTGCTCTCCTCCCGGTGATCTGCCAGGATTCCCATGCAGACTGCCCCCCAGGAGCTCGTCATGTCTCTTGTCTCACACCATTGTGGACTGGAACCTCCTGGCCTTTCAGCTGACACCGACTGGCGCTGGTGGGGACTGTGGCGACAGCGTGCTTCGCTCACTCGGTGTATACCCTGTGCTCTAGCTCTTCCCGATCCTTCCCGAGAGTTGCCCAGCATGGCAGCGTTTGGAAAGGGACCAATACCTTTGTGGTCATCGTGTGTGGTCATCGTGTGTATGTTTGTGTTCATTTTATATGTGCGTGCACTGTTTGTCTCGCTTAGCAACCACACTAGACTTCTAAGTCGATTAGTCTGTTGAGAGACGTTGTGGCAGCGCATTTCTAGAATCTGACCCTAGACTTTTAACACAGAGGCCCCAGGCAGGTCACCCCAGCACAAGGGACGGATTCCTGGGTTGGCTGGGGGTGGGAGGGTCCTAGTGTGCGTAGCTGTTGTCTGTCTCCCAGAAAATGAATAAAAATGGGAAGCAAGGGACACCGTGGTAGGAGGAATGACCAGTGGGAGTGGGATTGAGAGTGGGAGTGACCAGTGTCCTGGCAGAGTGTTCTGCAGTGACTGGGACAGGGAGGTTCTGTGGTAGAGGGCACACACCATGTCCCGGGGGTGGCAGTTGTGGTTGTCCCCTAAGGAATGGCAGATGTTCTAGTATGTGATCGTGGGAAATGTCCCCAGGGGAAAGGATCCTAGGGAAACCATGGCACAGAGAGGAGGGCCCTACGGGGAAAGGAGAGTGGACGTCTTATGACGGGTTCTGGTTCCAGATCCTGAGAGCTCAGGCTCGGGGAGACACTCGAACATTATCCCCACAGAACGGAGAGCTAATGTTAGCAAGGGCAGCAATGACTGACCACGCGCAAGTTCCCCACAAAAAAAGTAAGCATAGAGCCCTTGTGAGGGGTAGTCTTCTATCTTCGTTCCCCTTAGGTATTTTCTGTTTGGAATATTCTTTGACCTTTTAGGTGAGAGTGAAACTACCCCTCCCAAAACCAGGAGGACGTCTTCTGTAGACCCCTTTCCCCCGAGGCAGAAGAATTATGTTCACCGCTAAAGGCTGTCAAGTTCAGTACACAGAGTACTTGAGACGCAATGAGCAGAGAGGATGATTTCTGATTGAATAAAGGACATTTTATTGAGTGTTGACGGGGTACAGGGAGAAGGGCTGGGATGACCCTGGGGGGAGGGAAGATGGTCCTGGAGGTCCTGTGGCTCCAGGCCCCGCTGGGTGGGGGAGGGTGTCGGGGGCCTAAGAGCACTGTGAGGGGACCACCTTCTTCTCCACGGTTTTGCCCTCGTGCGTGACCAGGCAGCTGAAGCTGCTGTGAGATTTCCACTTGTCAGGCGACAGGCTCAGGTAGCTGCTGGCCGCGTACTTGTTGTTGCTCTGTTTGGAGGGCTTGGTGGTCTCCACGCCCTGGGTGACGGGGCTGCCGTCTGCCTTCCAGGCCACCGTCACGCCGCTGGGGTAGAAGTCACTGATGAGGCACACCAGGGTGGCCTTATTGGCGGCGAGTTCCTCAGAGGAGGGCGGGAAGAGCGTGACCAAGGGTGCCGACGTGGGCTGACCTGAGGGGATGGAGGGCAGCAGGTCAAGGTCAGAGGTTTCTTTGGTCAGCTCCTACCTCTGTCCTGATGTACGGATGCAGCTGTGCCATGTCCCTGGCTTGGGCCTCAGGTGGCCCTTGCTGTCCTGGGGTCAGGTCAGCCTGGGTTGTGTCACTCATGTTCTGCTGGAGACTCTGAGCGTCACGGCCTCCAGTTTCTGGACCCCACCATGGTCTCAGGCTCTCTCCAGGACACATTGCCTTGGAATTCACCAGGCCACCCCCAGAACTGGCTCGACTGGCCCTGAGACCCCGGGAGCCCTCTGACTCTGTCTGTGCTTGGACCTCCTTCTCAGAGATGAGACCTCCCCCAGATTGCTTAAGCGGGATTTCCCAGAGCTGGCCTGTCCCCGGTTGTAGGGCTCTGGTACCATGGGAGAAGGAGGAGTCCTGGCCCTAGAGCACCTCACAGCTTCACATCAGCCTTGACTACCTCCAACAGATATCCCCAACCGCTGGTACGGATGCTGAGTGGGGAAGGGCTGTGAGGCCCTGGTGCCCGACTGCAGAGAGTCCGCAGATGCACAGTTTTCATGTGAGCTGAGTTTTTATTTCTGAGGCTGGGGCCGGGTCTGTTCTAGGACTCTGCCTGCTCTGCGAAGTTGTGCTGGGGGATCCGTCTGTCCTGGACTTTCTGAGTACCTGGCAGCCCCTTTCCCTGTTACCTGTCCCTCTCAGTGTCCCCTGAGCCAAATATCCAACTGCTCAGGGTGCTTTCCAGCTGTGGTGGGCTGGGAAGGGCTGGACCTCTGATGCCCGAGTGTCCTGAGACCTTTCCTGTTCATGTGTCTGACTGTCCCCATGGAGGTGGGTGTTCCCAACACCCTGGGCCCCCTTCTCCTCTGAATTCCAGGCTTGATCCTTGACCCCTTGTCCTCATCCTCCTCCTTGTTCCAGGGTCACCAGACTAAGGATCTCCTCACTGTGTTCCAAGCAGTCCTCTGTCTGGGGCACGCCAGAGACAATACCCACAGCCTGATCAGTCTCCAGCCTCCTTCTCTCATCCGGTGGCCCTGATGGAAGGCTGAGCCTCCCTCTTCCTTGTCCATCACACCCATCTCCCCCCACATTCTTGAAGCCAATAGTCCCTGAATGGGGAGCCCAGTTTCCCTGAGTCCAGAGGAGAACTCTCCTTTAAGGAGGGAGCTGGACCCACAGAGAGTCCCGGGTGTAGATTAGATTACGCAGGGTTTGGGGTCTGGTCCCCAGAGCTCAGAACAGACATCAGACAAGATGACACCAGTGGAGGCATGAGGCGCAGATGAAGGGCACAAACGGTACAGACCCACAGACCTTCAGCCTCTGCCCTATCCAGACTGAAAGAGTCAAGCCCACCCCGAAATTGTACCCAGGATTCCAAAGAGGAGGGCAAGGGGAAGACTCACCGAGGACGGTCAGCTGGGTCCCGCCGCCGAACACAGCACACTGTGACACAGCCTCAAACAGAAACCCTCTGTGAGCCCCTCCAGCCCTGCCCCAGGCCCACCTGCAGCTGCTGGGGAGGCCCAAAGTGCAGTGTCTTTGTCACGGGTGCTGGCCGGGCAGATGGGCGAGTTGTTGGGTGACACCTGGGGATCTGGAATTTCATGTCCATGGAGAGTTCAGAGTGCATCCATCCTCAGTCGTGGCGAGGAGTTGGGGAGAATGTCTGCCTATGGCCTCGGAATTGCCAGTTGACTGCATCCTTGGGAAGGAGCTGTGTGTCAGAGTGTCCTTGTGGAAGGTGTGAAGAGGCCTGTTTCACACAGAGATGATGGATCTGGGAGCCCTTTGCAGACCTGGACTCATGGAGGGGTCCTGGACACCACACCATCGTCAGCATGGGAGGCCATGCCCGTTTGGTGTCAGAAATGGAAAGTGGGCGGGAGGAGAAGCAGGTTTCCCCTCAAGCAGTCCGATCCCTTCATCGGGTCCTGAGCTCCAGACTTGTGTCCTTGGCTGGTCCGTGAGGAAGGTCTAGGTGATGGTTAGTGTGTCATCCCCGAAGTGAGCCCGGGGAGGGCAGACGTCACTCTGTAGAGATTTTAGAGCTGAATGTCTACCTGAAAGACCTGTGGGTCCTGGTGGGTGGGGAGGCAGTGACTGCTTCCAGCAGTTCTCCTTGAGTTCCGTTGTGCGCATCTTGCTGGCCACTGGAACAGGGTGTGCCCAGCAGTCAGGACACATACCATACCCTGGCAATGGACCTTCAAATGGTGAGGGGGCTCTGACCCCCATTGTCTTGGGCAGCACCCAGAGCTGGGATGTCAGTCAGGGGACACACAGACTTAGCCTCCTTGTTTCTGTGAGTCGGTGGCACGTTGCATCAGCACTGTTGCTCTCCTCCCGGATCTGCATGGATTCCCATGCAGAATGCCCCCCAGGAGCTCGTCATGTATCTTGTCTCACATCATCATGGACTGGAACCTCCTGACCTTCCATATGACACTGACTGGTGCTGGTGCGGACTGTGGTGACAGCGTTCTTTGCTCTCTAGGTGTAGACCTCGTGCTATAGCTCTTCCAGATCCTTCCCGAGAGTCGCCCAGCATGACAGCGTTTGGAATGGGATCAGTGCTTTTGTGATTATTGTGTGTGTGCATTGTGTGTGTGCATCGTGTGTATGTTTGTGTTCATGGTACATGTGGGTGCACTGTTGTTCTTGCTTAGGCCCACACTAGACTCCTAAGCGATGAGTCCATTGAGAGACCTTGTGGCAGCCCATTTCTAGAATCTGACCCTAGATTTTTAGCACAGAGGCCCTAGGCAGGTCACCCCAGCACAAGGGACGGATTCCTGGTTTGGCTGGGGGTGGGAGGGTCCTAGTGTGCGTCGCTGTCTCCCAGAGAAAATGAATACAAGGGGGAAGCAAGGGACACCGTGGGAGGAGGAACCACCAGTGGGAGTGGGATTGAGAGTGGGAGTGGCCAGTGTCATGCCCTGACTGGGACAGGGAGGGTCTATGGTAGAGGGCACAATGTCCCAGGGAGTCAGATGAGGGTGTCCCCTAAAAGGAAGGGCAGATGTTCTAGTTTATGATCATGGGAAAGGACGCCAGGGGAAAGGAATCCAGGGAAATCACACACGGAGAGGAGGGCCCTCCAGGGAAAGGAGAGTAGATGTCTTATGACGGGTTCTAGTTCCAGACCTGAGAGCCAGGCTCGGGGAGACTCTCGTACATTATCCCCACAGAATGGAGAGCCAATGTCAGCAAGGGGAGCAATGACTGACCGTTGGCAAGGTCCCCACCAAGAAAAGAAAGCATAGAGCCATTGTGAGGGGAAGTCTTCTGTCTTGGTTCTCCTGTAGGTATTTTCTGTTTGAAATATTCTTTGGCGTTTTAGGTGAGAGTGAAACTACCCCTCCCAAAACCAGGGAGGACTTCTTCTGTAGACCCCTTTCTCCGGAGGCAAAAGAATTACGTTCACCGCTAAAGACGGTCAAGTTCAGGACAAAGAATGTTTGAGACACAATGAGCAGACAGGATGATTTCTGATTGAATAAAGGACATTTTATTGAGTGTTGACGGGGTGCAGGGAGAAGGGCTGGGATGACCCTGGGGGGAGGGAAGCTGGTCCTGGAGGTCCTGTGGCTCCAGGCCCCGCTGGGTGGGGGAGGGTGTCGGGGGCCTAAGAGCACTGTGAGGGGACCACCTTCTTCTCCACGGTTTTGCCCTCGTGCGTGACCAGGCAGCTGAAGCTGCTGTGAGATTTCCACTTGTCAGGCGACAGGCTCAGGTAGCTGCTGGCCGCGTACTTGTTGTTGCTCTGTTTGGAGGGCTTGGTGGTCTCCACGCCCTGGGTGACGGGGCTGCCGTCTGCCTTCCAGGCCACCGTCACGCCGCTGGGGTAGAAGTCACTGATGAGGCACACCAGGGTGGCCTTATTGGCGGCGAGTTCCTCAGAGGAGGGCGGGAAGAGCGTGACCAAGGGTGCCGACGTGGGCTGACCTGAGGGGATGGAGGGCAGCAGGTCAAGGTCAGAGGTTTCTTTGGTCAGCTCCTACCTCTGTCCTGATGTACGGATGCAGCTGTGCCATGTCCCTGGCTTGGGCCTCAGGTGGCCCTTGCTGTCCTGGGGTCAGGTCAGCCTGGGTTGTGTCACTCATGTTCTGCTGGAGACTCTGAGCGTCACGGCCTCCAGTTTCTGGACCCCACCATGGTCTCAGGCTCTCTCCAGGACACATTGCCTTGGAATTCACCAGGCCACCCCCGGAACTGGCTCGACTGGCCCTGAGACCCCGGGAGCCCTCTGACTCTGTCTGTGCTTGGACCTCCTTCTCAGAGATGAGACCCCCCCCAGATTGCTTAAGCGGGATTTCCCAGAGCTGGCCTGTCCCCGGTTGTAGGGCTCTGGTACCATGGGAGAAGGAGGAGTCCTGGCCCTAGAGCACCTCACAGCTTCACATCAGCCTTGACTACCTCCAACAGATATCCCCAACCGCTGGTACGGATGCTGAGTGGGGAAGGGCTGTGAGGCCCTGGTGCCCGACTGCAGAGAGTCCGCAGATGCACAGTTTCCATGTGAGCTGAGTTTTTATTTCTGAGGCTGGGGCCGGGTCTGTTCTAGGACTCTGCCTGCTCTGCGAAGTTGTGCTGGGGGATCCGTCTGTCCTGGACTTTCTGAGTGCCTGGCAGGCCCTTTTCCTCTTACCTGTCCCTCTCAGTGTCCCCTGAGCCAAATATCCAACTGCTCAGGGTGCTTTCCAGCTGTGGTGGGCTGGGAAGGGCTGGACCTCTGATGCCTGAGTGTCCTGAGACCTTTCCTGTTCATGTGTCTGACTGTCCCCATGGAGGTGGGTGTTCCCAACACCCTGGGCCCCCTTCTCCTCTGAATTCCAGGCTTGATCCTTGACCCCTTGTCCTCATCCCCCTCCTTGTTCCAGGGTCACCAGACTAAGGATCTCCTCACTGTGTTCCAAGCAGTCCTCTGTCTGGGGCACGCCAGAGACAATACCCACAGCCTGACCAGTCTCCAGCCTCCATCTCTCATCCGGTGGCCCTGATGGAAGGCTGAGCCTCCTTCTTCCCTGTCCATCACACCCATCTCCCCCCACATTCTTGAAGCCAATAGTCCCTGAATGGGGAGGCCAGTTTCCCTGAGTCCAGAGGAGAACTCTCCTTTAAGGAGGGAGCTGGACCCACATAGAGTCCCGGGTGTAGATTACTCAGGTTTTGGGGCCTGGTCCCCAGAGCTCAGAACAGACATCGGACAAGACGACACCAGTGGAGGCTTGAGGCGCAGACGAAGGGCACAAACGGTACAGACCCAGAGACCTTCAGCCTCTGCCCTGTACAGACTGCAAGGTGCGATGCACACCCCGAAATTGTACCCAGGATCCCAAAGAGGAGGGCAAAGGGGAGACTCACCGAGGACGGTCAGCTGGGTCCCGCCGCCGAACACAGGACACTGTGACACAGCCCCGAACACAAACCCTCTGTGAGCTCCTCCAGCCCTGCCCCAGGCCCACCTGCAGCTGCTGGGGAGGCCCAAAGTGCAGTGTCTTTGTCACGGGTACTGGTCGGGCAGATGGGTGGGTGGTGGTGGGGTGACACCTGGGGATCTGGAATTTCATGTCCATGGAGAGTTCAGAGTGCACCCACCCTCTGTCGTGAGAGAATGGGGAGATGGGGAGGAGATGGGGAGAGTGTCTGCCTATGGCCTCGGAATTCCCAGCTAACTCCACGCTTAGTAAGGAGCTGTGTGTCAGTGTGTCCTTGTGGAAGGTGTGAGGAGGCCTGTTTCACACAGAGATGATGGAGCTGGGAGCCTTTGCAGACTTGGGACTCATGGAGGGGTCCTGAATACCACACCATCGTCAACATGGGAATCCATGCGCGTTTGGGGTCAGAAATGGAAAGTGGGCGGGAGGAGAAGCAGGTTTCCCCTCAAGCAGTCCGATCCCTTCAGCGGGTCTTGAGCTCCAGACTTGTGTCCTTGGCTGGTTCATGAGGATGGTCTAGGGATGGTTAGTGTGTATTCCTCAGTTGAGTTTGGGTGGGGGGCCGACGTCACTCTGTAGACATGTATGGGCTGAATGTCTACCTGAAAGCCCTGGGGGACCCGGTGGGTGGGAAGGCAGTGACTGCTTCTAGCAGTTCTCCTGGAGTTCCGTTGTGGGAGTCTTGCTGGCCATTGGAACAGGGTGTCCCCAGCACTCAGGACACACACTGTACCCTGGCAACGGACCTTCAAATGGTGAGGGGGCCCTGACCCCCATGGCCTTGATGGCACCCAGAGCTGGGATGTCAGCTGCAGAGGTCAGCCAGGGGACACACAGACCCAGCCTCCTTGTTTCTGTGAGTCGGTGGCACGCTGAGTCAGCACTGTTGCTCTCCTCCCGGTGATCTGCCAGGATTCCCATGCAGACTGCCCCCCAGGAGCTCGTCATGTCTCTTGTCTCACACCATTGTGGACTGGAACCTCCTGGCCTTTCAGCTGACACCGACTGGCGCTGGTGGGGACTGTGGCGACAGCGTGCTTCGCTCACTCGGTGTATACCCTGTGCTCTAGCTCTTCCCGATCCTTCCCGAGAGTTGCCCAGCATGGCAGCGTTTGGAAAGGGACCAATACCTTTGTGGTCATCGTGTGTGGTCATCGTGTGTATGTTTGTGTTCATTTTATATGTGCGTGCACTGTTTGTCTCGCTTAGCAACCACACTAGACTTCTAAGTCGATTAGTCTGTTGAGAGACGTTGTGGCAGCGCATTTCTAGAATCTGACCCTAGACTTTTAACACAGAGGCCCCAGGCAGGTCACCCCAGCACAAGGGACGGATTCCTGGGTTGGCTGGGGGTGGGAGGGTCCTAGTGTGCGTAGCTGTTGTCTGTCTCCCAGAAAATGAATAAAAATGGGAAGCAAGGGACACCGTGGTAGGAGGAATGACCAGTGGGAGTGGGATTGAGAGTGGGAGTGACCAGTGTCCTGGCAGAGTGTTCTGCAGTGACTGGGACAGGGAGGTTCTGTGGTAGAGGGCACACACCATGTCCCGGGGGTGGCAGTTGTGGTTGTCCCCTAAGGAATGGCAGATGTTCTAGTATGTGATCGTGGGAAATGTCCCCAGGGGAAAGGATCCTAGGGAAACCATGGCACAGAGAGGAGGGCCCTACGGGGAAAGGAGAGTGGACGTCTTATGACGGGTTCTGGTTCCAGATCCTGAGAGCTCAGGCTCGGGGAGACACTCGAACATTATCCCCACAGAACGGAGAGCTAATGTTAGCAAGGGCAGCAATGACTGACCACGCGCAAGTTCCCCACAAAAAAAGTAAGCATAGAGCCCTTGTGAGGGGTAGTCTTCTATCTTCGTTCCCCTTAGGTATTTTCTGTTTGGAATATTCTTTGACCTTTTAGGTGAGAGTGAAACTACCCCTCCCAAAACCAGGAGGACGTCTTCTGTAGACCCCTTTCCCCCGAGGCAGAAGAATTATGTTCACCGCTAAAGGCTGTCAAGTTCAGTACACAGAGTACTTGAGACGCAATGAGCAGAGAGGATGATTTCTGATTGAATAAAGGACATTTTATTGAGTGTTGACGGGGTACAGGGAGAAGGGCTGGGATGACCCTGGGGGGAGGGAAGATGGTCCTGGAGGTCCTGTGGCTCCAGGCCCCGCTGGGTGGGGGAGGGTGTCGGGGGCCTAAGAGCACTGTGAGGGGACCACCTTCTTCTCCACGGTTTTGCCCTCGTGCGTGACCAGGCAGCTGAAGCTGCTGTGAGATTTCCACTTGTCAGGCGACAGGCTCAGGTAGCTGCTGGCCGCGTACTTGTTGTTGCTCTGTTTGGAGGGCTTGGTGGTCTCCACGCCCTGGGTGACGGGGCTGCCGTCTGCCTTCCAGGCCACCGTCACGCCGCTGGGGTAGAAGTCACTGATGAGGCACACCAGGGTGGCCTTATTGGCGGCGAGTTCCTCAGAGGAGGGCGGGAAGAGCGTGACCAAGGGTGCCGACGTGGGCTGACCTGAGGGGATGGAGGGCAGCAGGTCAAGGTCAGAGGTTTCTTTGGTCAGCTCCTACCTCTGTCCTGATGTACGGATGCAGCTGTGCCATGTCCCTGGCTTGGGCCTCAGGTGGCCCTTGCTGTCCTGGGGTCAGGTCAGCCTGGGTTGTGTCACTCATGTTCTGCTGGAGACTCTGAGCGTCACGGCCTCCAGTTTCTGGACCCCACCATGGTCTCAGGCTCTCTCCAGGACACATTGCCTTGGAATTCACCAGGCCACCCCCAGAACTGGCTCGACTGGCCCTGAGACCCCGGGAGCCCTCTGACTCTGTCTGTGCTTGGACCTCCTTCTCAGAGATGAGACCTCCCCCAGATTGCTTAAGCGGGATTTCCCAGAGCTGGCCTGTCCCCGGTTGTAGGGCTCTGGTACCATGGGAGAAGGAGGAGTCCTGGCCCTAGAGCACCTCACAGCTTCACATCAGCCTTGACTACCTCCAACAGATATCCCCAACCGCTGGTACGGATGCTGAGTGGGGAAGGGCTGTGAGGCCCTGGTGCCCGACTGCAGAGAGTCCGCAGATGCACAGTTTTCATGTGAGCTGAGTTTTTATTTCTGAGGCTGGGGCCGGGTCTGTTCTAGGACTCTGCCTGCTCTGCGAAGTTGTGCTGGGGGATCCGTCTGTCCTGGACTTTCTGAGTACCTGGCAGCCCCTTTCCCTGTTACCTGTCCCTCTCAGTGTCCCCTGAGCCAAATATCCAACTGCTCAGGGTGCTTTCCAGCTGTGGTGGGCTGGGAAGGGCTGGACCTCTGATGCCCGAGTGTCCTGAGACCTTTCCTGTTCATGTGTCTGACTGTCCCCATGGAGGTGGGTGTTCCCAACACCCTGGGCCCCCTTCTCCTCTGAATTCCAGGCTTGATCCTTGACCCCTTGTCCTCATCCTCCTCCTTGTTCCAGGGTCACCAGACTAAGGATCTCCTCACTGTGTTCCAAGCAGTCCTCTGTCTGGGGCACACCAGAGACAATACCCACAGCCTGATCAGTCTCCAGCCTCCTTCTCTCATCCGGTGGCCCTGATGGAAGGCTGAGCCTCCCTCTTCCTTGTCCATCACACCCATCTCCCCCCACATTCTTGAAGCCAATAGTCCCTGAATGGGGAGCCCAGTTTCCCTGAGTCCAGAGGAGAACTCTCCTTTAAGGAGGGAGCTGGACCCACAGAGAGTCCCGGGTGTAGATTAGATTACGCAGGGTTTGGGGTCTGGTCCCCAGAGCTCAGAACAGACATCAGACAAGATGACACCAGTGGAGGCATGAGGCGCAGATGAAGGGCACAAACGGTACAGACCCACAGACCTTCAGCCTCTGCCCTATCCAGACTGAAAGAGTCAAGCCCACCCCGAAATTGTACCCAGGATTCCAAAGAGGAGGGCAAGGGGAAGACTCACCGAGGACGGTCAGCTGGGTCCCGCCGCCGAACACAGCACACTGTGACACAGCCTCAAACAGAAACCCTCTGTGAGCCCCTCCAGCCCTGCCCCAGGCCCACCTGCAGCTGCTGGGGAGGCCCAAAGTGCAGTGTCTTTGTCACGGGTGCTGGCCGGGCAGATGGGCGAGTTGTTGGGTGACACCTGGGGATCTGGAATTTCATGTCCATGGAGAGTTCAGAGTGCATCCATCCTCAGTCGTGGCGAGGAGTTGGGGAGAATGTCTGCCTATGGCCTCGGAATTGCCAGTTGACTGCATCCTTGGGAAGGAGCTGTGTGTCAGAGTGTCCTTGTGGAAGGTGTGAAGAGGCCTGTTTCACACAGAGATGATGGATCTGGGAGCCCTTTGCAGACCTGGACTCATGGAGGGGTCCTGGACACCACACCATCGTCAGCATGGGAGGCCATGCCCGTTTGGTGTCAGAAATGGAAAGTGGGCGGGAGGAGAAGCAGGTTTCCCCTCAAGCAGTCCGATCCCTTCATCGGGTCCTGAGCTCCAGACTTGTGTCCTTGGCTGGTCCGTGAGGAAGGTCTAGGTGATGGTTAGTGTGTCATCCCCGAAGTGAGCCCGGGGAGGGCAGACGTCACTCTGTAGAGATTTTAGAGCTGAATGTCTACCTGAAAGACCTGTGGGTCCTGGTGGGTGGGGAGGCAGTGACTGCTTCCAGCAGTTCTCCTTGAGTTCCGTTGTGCGCATCTTGCTGGCCACTGGAACAGGGTGTGCCCAGCAGTCAGGACACATACCATACCCTGGCAATGGACCTTCAAATGGTGAGGGGGCTCTGACCCCCATTGTCTTGGGCAGCACCCAGAGCTGGGATGTCAGTCAGGGGACACACAGACTTAGCCTCCTTGTTTCTGTGAGTCGGTGGCACGTTGCATCAGCACTGTTGCTCTCCTCCCGGATCTGCATGGATTCCCATGCAGAATGCCCCCCAGGAGCTCGTCATGTATCTTGTCTCACATCATCATGGACTGGAACCTCCTGACCTTCCATATGACACTGACTGGTGCTGGTGCGGACTGTGGTGACAGCGTTCTTTGCTCTCTAGGTGTAGACCTCGTGCTATAGCTCTTCCAGATCCTTCCCGAGAGTCGCCCAGCATGACAGCGTTTGGAATGGGATCAGTGCTTTTGTGATTATTGTGTGTGTGCATTGTGTGTGTGCATCGTGTGTATGTTTGTGTTCATGGTACATGTGGGTGCACTGTTGTTCTTGCTTAGGCCCACACTAGACTCCTAAGCGATGAGTCCATTGAGAGACCTTGTGGCAGCCCATTTCTAGAATCTGACCCTAGATTTTTAGCACAGAGGCCCTAGGCAGGTCACCCCAGCACAAGGGACGGATTCCTGGTTTGGCTGGGGGTGGGAGGGTCCTAGTGTGCGTCGCTGTCTCCCAGAGAAAATGAATACAAGGGGGAAGCAAGGGACACCGTGGGAGGAGGAACCACCAGTGGGAGTGGGATTGAGAGTGGGAGTGGCCAGTGTCATGCCCTGACTGGGACAGGGAGGGTCTATGGTAGAGGGCACAATGTCCCAGGGAGTCAGATGAGGGTGTCCCCTAAAAGGAAGGGCAGATGTTCTAGTTTATGATCATGGGAAAGGACGCCAGGGGAAAGGAATCCAGGGAAATCACACACGGAGAGGAGGGCCCTCCAGGGAAAGGAGAGTAGATGTCTTATGACGGGTTCTAGTTCCAGACCTGAGAGCCAGGCTCGGGGAGACTCTCGTACATTATCCCCACAGAATGGAGAGCCAATGTCAGCAAGGGGAGCAATGACTGACCGTTGGCAAGGTCCCCACCAAGAAAAGAAAGCATAGAGCCATTGTGAGGGGAAGTCTTCTGTCTTGGTTCTCCTGTAGGTATTTTCTGTTTGAAATATTCTTTGGCGTTTTAGGTGAGAGTGAAACTACCCCTCCCAAAACCAGGGAGGACTTCTTCTGTAGACCCCTTTCTCCGGAGGCAAAAGAATTACGTTCACCGCTAAAGACGGTCAAGTTCAGGACAAAGAATGTTTGAGACACAATGAGCAGACAGGATGATTTCTGATTGAATAAAGGACATTTTATTGAGTGTTGACGGGGTGCAGGGAGAAGGGCTGGGATGACCCTGGGGGGAGGGAAGCTGGTCCTGGAGGTCCTGTGGCTCCAGGCCCCGCTGGGTGGGGGAGGGTGTCGGGGGCCTAAGAGCACTGTGAGGGGACCACCTTCTTCTCCACGGTTTTGCCCTCGTGCGTGACCAGGCAGCTGAAGCTGCTGTGAGATTTCCACTTGTCAGGCGACAGGCTCAGGTAGCTGCTGGCCGCGTACTTGTTGTTGCTCTGTTTGGAGGGCTTGGTGGTCTCCACGCCCTGGGTGACGGGGCTGCCGTCTGCCTTCCAGGCCACCGTCACGCCGCTGGGGTAGAAGTCACTGATGAGGCACACCAGGGTGGCCTTATTGGCGGCGAGTTCCTCAGAGGAGGGCGGGAAGAGCGTGACCAAGGGTGCCGACGTGGGCTGACCTGAGGGGATGGAGGGCAGCAGGTCAAGGTCAGAGGTTTCTTTGGTCAGCTCCTACCTCTGTCCTGATGTACGGATGCAGCTGTGCCATGTCCCTGGCTTGGGCCTCAGGTGGCCCTTGCTGTCCTGGGGTCAGGTCAGCCTGGGTTGTGTCACTCATGTTCTGCTGGAGACTCTGAGCGTCACGGCCTCCAGTTTCTGGACCCCACCATGGTCTCAGGCTCTCTCCAGGACACATTGCCTTGGAATTCACCAGGCCACCCCCGGAACTGGCTCGACTGGCCCTGAGACCCCGGGAGCCCTCTGACTCTGTCTGTGCTTGGACCTCCTTCTCAGAGATGAGACCCCCCCCAGATTGCTTAAGCGGGATTTCCCAGAGCTGGCCTGTCCCCGGTTGTAGGGCTCTGGTACCATGGGAGAAGGAGGAGTCCTGGCCCTAGAGCACCTCACAGCTTCACATCAGCCTTGACTACCTCCAACAGATATCCCCAACCGCTGGTACGGATGCTGAGTGGGGAAGGGCTGTGAGGCCCTGGTGCCCGACTGCAGAGAGTCCGCAGATGCACAGTTTCCATGTGAGCTGAGTTTTTATTTCTGAGGCTGGGGCCGGGTCTGTTCTAGGACTCTGCCTGCTCTGCGAAGTTGTGCTGGGGGATCCGTCTGTCCTGGACTTTCTGAGTGCCTGGCAGGCCCTTTTCCTCTTACCTGTCCCTCTCAGTGTCCCCTGAGCCAAATATCCAACTGCTCAGGGTGCTTTCCAGCTGTGGTGGGCTGGGAAGGGCTGGACCTCTGATGCCTGAGTGTCCTGAGACCTTTCCTGTTCATGTGTCTGACTGTCCCCATGGAGGTGGGTGTTCCCAACACCCTGGGCCCCCTTCTCCTCTGAATTCCAGGCTTGATCCTTGACCCCTTGTCCTCATCCCCCTCCTTGTTCCAGGGTCACCAGACTAAGGATCTCCTCACTGTGTTCCAAGCAGTCCTCTGTCTGGGGCACGCCAGAGACAATACCCACAGCCTGACCAGTCTCCAGCCTCCATCTCTCATCCGGTGGCCCTGATGGAAGGCTGAGCCTCCTTCTTCCCTGTCCATCACACCCATCTCCCCCCACATTCTTGAAGCCAATAATCCCTGAATGGGGAGGCCAGTTTCCCTGAGTCCAGAGGAGAACTCTCCTTTAAGGAGGGAGCTGGACCCACATAGAGTCCCGGGTGTAGATTACTCAGGTTTTGGGGCCTGGTCCCCAGAGCTCAGAACAGACATCGGACAAGACGACACCAGTGGAGGCTTGAGGCGCAGACGAAGGGCACAAACGGTACAGACCCAGAGACCTTCAGCCTCTGCCCTGTACAGACTGCAAGGTGCGATGCACACCCCGAAATTGTACCCAGGATCCCAAAGAGGAGGGCAAAGGGGAGACTCACCGAGGACGGTCAGCTGGGTCCCGCCGCCGAACACAGGACACTGTGACACAGCCCCGAACACAAACCCTCTGTGAGCTCCTCCAGCCCTGCCCCAGGCCCACCTGCAGCTGCTGGGGAGGCCCAAAGTGCAGTGTCTTTGTCACGGGTACTGGTCGGGCAGATGGGTGGGTGGTGGTGGGGTGACACCTGGGGATCTGGAATTTCATGTCCATGGAGAGTTCAGAGTGCACCCACCCTCTGTCGTGAGAGAATGGGGAGATGGGGAGGAGATGGGGAGAGTGTCTGCCTATGGCCTCGGAATTCCCAGCTAACTCCACGCTTAGTAAGGAGCTGTGTGTCAGTGTGTCCTTGTGGAAGGTGTGAGGAGGCCTGTTTCACACAGAGATGATGGAGCTGGGAGCCTTTGCAGACTTGGGACTCATGGAGGGGTCCTGAATACCACACCATCGTCAACATGGGAATCCATGCGCGTTTGGGGTCAGAAATGGAAAGTGGGCGGGAGGAGAAGCAGGTTTCCCCTCAAGCAGTCCGATCCCTTCAGCGGGTCTTGAGCTCCAGACTTGTGTCCTTGGCTGGTTCATGAGGATGGTCTAGGGATGGTTAGTGTGTATTCCTCAGTTGAGTTTGGGTGGGGGGCCGACGTCACTCTGTAGACATGTATGGGCTGAATGTCTACCTGAAAGCCCTGGGGGACCCGGTGGGTGGGAAGGCAGTGACTGCTTCTAGCAGTTCTCCTGGAGTTCCGTTGTGGGAGTCTTGCTGGCCATTGGAACAGGGTGTCCCCAGCACTCAGGACACACACTGTACCCTGGCAACGGACCTTCAAATGGTGAGGGGGCCCTGACCCCCATGGCCTTGATGGCACCCAGAGCTGGGATGTCAGCTGCAGAGGTCAGCCAGGGGACACACAGACCCAGCCTCCTTGTTTCTGTGAGTCGGTGGCACGCTGAGTCAGCACTGTTGCTCTCCTCCCGGTGATCTGCCAGGATTCCCATGCAGACTGCCCCCCAGGAGCTCGTCATGTCTCTTGTCTCACACCATTGTGGACTGGAACCTCCTGGCCTTTCAGCTGACACCGACTGGCGCTGGTGGGGACTGTGGCGACAGCGTGCTTCGCTCACTCGGTGTATACCCTGTGCTCTAGCTCTTCCCGATCCTTCCCGAGAGTTGCCCAGCATGGCAGCGTTTGGAAAGGGACCAATACCTTTGTGGTCATCGTGTGTGGTCATCGTGTGTATGTTTGTGTTCATTTTATATGTGCGTGCACTGTTTGTCTCGCTTAGCAACCACACTAGACTTCTAAGTCGATTAGTCTGTTGAGAGACGTTGTGGCAGCGCATTTCTAGAATCTGACCCTAGACTTTTAACACAGAGGCCCCAGGCAGGTCACCCCAGCACAAGGGACGGATTCCTGGGTTGGCTGGGGGTGGGAGGGTCCTAGTGTGCGTAGCTGTTGTCTGTCTCCCAGAAAATGAATAAAAATGGGAAGCAAGGGACACCGTGGTAGGAGGAATGACCAGTGGGAGTGGGATTGAGAGTGGGAGTGACCAGTGTCCTGGCAGAGTGTTCTGCAGTGACTGGGACAGGGAGGTTCTGTGGTAGAGGGCACACACCATGTCCCGGGGGTGGCAGTTGTGGTTGTCCCCTAAGGAATGGCAGATGTTCTAGTATGTGATCGTGGGAAATGTCCCCAGGGGAAAGGATCCTAGGGAAACCATGGCACAGAGAGGAGGGCCCTACGGGGAAAGGAGAGTGGACGTCTTATGACGGGTTCTGGTTCCAGATCCTGAGAGCTCAGGCTCGGGGAGACACTCGAACATTATCCCCACAGAACGGAGAGCTAATGTTAGCAAGGGCAGCAATGACTGACCACGCGCAAGTTCCCCACAAAAAAAGTAAGCATAGAGCCCTTGTGAGGGGTAGTCTTCTATCTTCGTTCCCCTTAGGTATTTTCTGTTTGGAATATTCTTTGACCTTTTAGGTGAGAGTGAAACTACCCCTCCCAAAACCAGGAGGACGTCTTCTGTAGACCCCTTTCCCCCGAGGCAGAAGAATTATGTTCACCGCTAAAGGCTGTCAAGTTCAGTACACAGAGTACTTGAGACGCAATGAGCAGAGAGGATGATTTCTGATTGAATAAAGGACATTTTATTGAGTGTTGACGGGGTACAGGGAGAAGGGCTGGGATGACCCTGGGGGGAGGGAAGATGGTCCTGGAGGTCCTGTGGCTCCAGGCCCCGCTGGGTGGGGGAGGGTGTCGGGGGCCTAAGAGCACTGTGAGGGGACCACCTTCTTCTCCACGGTTTTGCCCTCGTGCGTGACCAGGCAGCTGAAGCTGCTGTGAGATTTCCACTTGTCAGGCGACAGGCTCAGGTAGCTGCTGGCCGCGTACTTGTTGTTGCTCTGTTTGGAGGGCTTGGTGGTCTCCACGCCCTGGGTGACGGGGCTGCCGTCTGCCTTCCAGGCCACCGTCACGCCGCTGGGGTAGAAGTCACTGATGAGGCACACCAGGGTGGCCTTATTGGCGGCGAGTTCCTCAGAGGAGGGCGGGAAGAGCGTGACCAAGGGTGCCGACGTGGGCTGACCTGAGGGGATGGAGGGCAGCAGGTCAAGGTCAGAGGTTTCTTTGGTCAGCTCCTACCTCTGTCCTGATGTACGGATGCAGCTGTGCCATGTCCCTGGCTTGGGCCTCAGGTGGCCCTTGCTGTCCTGGGGTCAGGTCAGCCTGGGTTGTGTCACTCATGTTCTGCTGGAGACTCTGAGCGTCACGGCCTCCAGTTTCTGGACCCCACCATGGTCTCAGGCTCTCTCCAGGACACATTGCCTTGGAATTCACCAGGCCACCCCCAGAACTGGCTCGACTGGCCCTGAGACCCCGGGAGCCCTCTGACTCTGTCTGTGCTTGGACCTCCTTCTCAGAGATGAGACCTCCCCCAGATTGCTTAAGCGGGATTTCCCAGAGCTGGCCTGTCCCCGGTTGTAGGGCTCTGGTACCATGGGAGAAGGAGGAGTCCTGGCCCTAGAGCACCTCACAGCTTCACATCAGCCTTGACTACCTCCAACAGATATCCCCAACCGCTGGTACGGATGCTGAGTGGGGAAGGGCTGTGAGGCCCTGGTGCCCGACTGCAGAGAGTCCGCAGATGCACAGTTTTCATGTGAGCTGAGTTTTTATTTCTGAGGCTGGGGCCGGGTCTGTTCTAGGACTCTGCCTGCTCTGCGAAGTTGTGCTGGGGGATCCGTCTGTCCTGGACTTTCTGAGTACCTGGCAGCCCCTTTCCCTGTTACCTGTCCCTCTCAGTGTCCCCTGAGCCAAATATCCAACTGCTCAGGGTGCTTTCCAGCTGTGGTGGGCTGGGAAGGGCTGGACCTCTGATGCCCGAGTGTCCTGAGACCTTTCCTGTTCATGTGTCTGACTGTCCCCATGGAGGTGGGTGTTCCCAACACCCTGGGCCCCCTTCTCCTCTGAATTCCAGGCTTGATCCTTGACCCCTTGTCCTCATCCTCCTCCTTGTTCCAGGGTCACCAGACTAAGGATCTCCTCACTGTGTTCCAAGCAGTCCTCTGTCTGGGGCACACCAGAGACAATACCCACAGCCTGATCAGTCTCCAGCCTCCTTCTCTCATCCGGTGGCCCTGATGGAAGGCTGAGCCTCCCTCTTCCTTGTCCATCACACCCATCTCCCCCCACATTCTTGAAGCCAATAGTCCCTGAATGGGGAGCCCAGTTTCCCTGAGTCCAGAGGAGAACTCTCCTTTAAGGAGGGAGCTGGACCCACAGAGAGTCCCGGGTGTAGATTAGATTACGCAGGGTTTGGGGTCTGGTCCCCAGAGCTCAGAACAGACATCAGACAAGATGACACCAGTGGAGGCATGAGGCGCAGATGAAGGGCACAAACGGTACAGACCCACAGACCTTCAGCCTCTGCCCTATCCAGACTGAAAGAGTCAAGCCCACCCCGAAATTGTACCCAGGATTCCAAAGAGGAGGGCAAGGGGAAGACTCACCGAGGACGGTCAGCTGGGTCCCGCCGCCGAACACAGCACACTGTGACACAGCCTCAAACAGAAACCCTCTGTGAGCCCCTCCAGCCCTGCCCCAGGCCCACCTGCAGCTGCTGGGGAGGCCCAAAGTGCAGTGTCTTTGTCACGGGTGCTGGCCGGGCAGATGGGCGAGTTGTTGGGTGACACCTGGGGATCTGGAATTTCATGTCCATGGAGAGTTCAGAGTGCATCCATCCTCAGTCGTGGCGAGGAGTTGGGGAGAATGTCTGCCTATGGCCTCGGAATTGCCAGTTGACTGCATCCTTGGGAAGGAGCTGTGTGTCAGAGTGTCCTTGTGGAAGGTGTGAAGAGGCCTGTTTCACACAGAGATGATGGATCTGGGAGCCCTTTGCAGACCTGGACTCATGGAGGGGTCCTGGACACCACACCATCGTCAGCATGGGAGGCCATGCCCGTTTGGTGTCAGAAATGGAAAGTGGGCGGGAGGAGAAGCAGGTTTCCCCTCAAGCAGTCCGATCCCTTCATCGGGTCCTGAGCTCCAGACTTGTGTCCTTGGCTGGTCCGTGAGGAAGGTCTAGGTGATGGTTAGTGTGTCATCCCCGAAGTGAGCCCGGGGAGGGCAGACGTCACTCTGTAGAGATTTTAGAGCTGAATGTCTACCTGAAAGACCTGTGGGTCCTGGTGGGTGGGGAGGCAGTGACTGCTTCCAGCAGTTCTCCTTGAGTTCCGTTGTGCGCATCTTGCTGGCCACTGGAACAGGGTGTGCCCAGCAGTCAGGACACATACCATACCCTGGCAATGGACCTTCAAATGGTGAGGGGGCTCTGACCCCCATTGTCTTGGGCAGCACCCAGAGCTGGGATGTCAGTCAGGGGACACACAGACTTAGCCTCCTTGTTTCTGTGAGTCGGTGGCACGTTGCATCAGCACTGTTGCTCTCCTCCCGGATCTGCATGGATTCCCATGCAGAATGCCCCCCAGGAGCTCGTCATGTATCTTGTCTCACATCATCATGGACTGGAACCTCCTGACCTTCCATATGACACTGACTGGTGCTGGTGCGGACTGTGGTGACAGCGTTCTTTGCTCTCTAGGTGTAGACCTCGTGCTATAGCTCTTCCAGATCCTTCCCGAGAGTCGCCCAGCATGACAGCGTTTGGAATGGGATCAGTGCTTTTGTGATTATTGTGTGTGTGCATTGTGTGTGTGCATCGTGTGTATGTTTGTGTTCATGGTACATGTGGGTGCACTGTTGTTCTTGCTTAGGCCCACACTAGACTCCTAAGCGATGAGTCCATTGAGAGACCTTGTGGCAGCCCATTTCTAGAATCTGACCCTAGATTTTTAGCACAGAGGCCCTAGGCAGGTCACCCCAGCACAAGGGACGGATTCCTGGTTTGGCTGGGGGTGGGAGGGTCCTAGTGTGCGTCGCTGTCTCCCAGAGAAAATGAATACAAGGGGGAAGCAAGGGACACCGTGGGAGGAGGAACCACCAGTGGGAGTGGGATTGAGAGTGGGAGTGGCCAGTGTCATGCCCTGACTGGGACAGGGAGGGTCTATGGTAGAGGGCACAATGTCCCAGGGAGTCAGATGAGGGTGTCCCCTAAAAGGAAGGGCAGATGTTCTAGTTTATGATCATGGGAAAGGACGCCAGGGGAAAGGAATCCAGGGAAATCACACACGGAGAGGAGGGCCCTCCAGGGAAAGGAGAGTAGATGTCTTATGACGGGTTCCAGTTCCAGACCTGAGAGCCAGGCTCGGGGAGACTCTCGTACATTATCCCCACAGAATGGAGAGCCAATGTCAGCAAGGGGAGCAATGACTGACCGTTGGCAAGGTCCCCACCAAGAAAAGAAAGCACAGAGCCATTGTGAGGGGAAGTCTTCTGTCTTGGTTCTCCTGTAGGTATTTTCTGTTTGAAATATTCTTTGGCGTTTTAGGTGAGAGTGAAACTACCCCTCCCAAAACCAGGGAGGACTTCTTCTGTAGACCCCTTTCTCCGGAGGCAAAAGAATTACGTTCACCGCTAAAGACGGTCAAGTTCAGGACAAAGAATGTTTGAGACACAATGAGCAGACAGGATGATTTCTGATTGAATAAAGGACATTTTATTGAGTGTTGACGGGGTGCAGGGAGAAGGGCTGGGATGACCCTGGGGGGAGGGAAGCTGGTCCTGGAGGTCCTGTGGCTCCAGGCCCCGCTGGGTGGGGGAGGGTGTCGGGGGCCTAAGAGCACTGTGAGGGGACCACCTTCTTCTCCACGGTTTTGCCCTCGTGCGTGACCAGGCAGCTGAAGCTGCTGTGAGATTTCCACTTGTCAGGCGACAGGCTCAGGTAGCTGCTGGCCGCGTACTTGTTGTTGCTCTGTTTGGAGGGCTTGGTGGTCTCCACGCCCTGGGTGACGGGGCTGCCGTCTGCCTTCCAGGCCACCGTCACGCCGCTGGGGTAGAAGTCACTGATGAGGCACACCAGGGTGGCCTTATTGGCGGCGAGTTCCTCAGAGGAGGGCGGGAAGAGCGTGACCAAGGGTGCCGACGTGGGCTGACCTGAGGGGATGGAGGGCAGCAGGTCAAGGTCAGAGGTTTCTTTGGTCAGCTCCTACCTCTGTCCTGATGTACGGATGCAGCTGTGCCATGTCCCTGGCTTGGGCCTCAGGTGGCCCTTGCTGTCCTGGGGTCAGGTCAGCCTGGGTTGTGTCACTCATGTTCTGCTGGAGACTCTGAGCGTCACGGCCTCCAGTTTCTGGACCCCACCATGGTCTCAGGCTCTCTCCAGGACACACTGCCTTGGAATTCACCAGGCCACCCCCAGAACTGGCTCGACTGGCCCTGAGACCCCGGGAGCCCTCTGACTCTGTCTGTGCTTGGACCTCCTTCTCAGAGATGAGACCCCCCCCAGATTGCTTAAGCGGGATTTCCCAGAGCTGGCCTGTCCCCGGTTGTAGGGCTCTGGTACCATGGGAGAAGGAGGAGTCCTGGCCCTAGAGCACCTCACAGCTTCACATCAGCCTTGACTACCTCCAACAGATATCCCCAACCGCTGGTACGGATGCTGAGTGGGGAAGGGCTGTGAGGCCCTGGTGCCCGACTGCAGAGAGTCCGCAGATACACAGTTTTCATGCGAGCTGAGTTTTTATTTCTGAGGCTGGGGCCGGGTCTGTTCTAGGACTCTGCCTGCTCTGCGAAGTTGTGCTGGGGGATCCGTCTGTCCTGGACATTCTGAGTGCCTGGCAGGCCCTTTTCCTCTTACCTGTCCCTCTCAGTGTCCCCTGAGCCAAATATCCAACTGCTCAGGGTGCTTTCCAGCTGTGGTGGGCTGGGAAGGGCTGGACCTCTGATGCCTGAGTGTCCTGAGACCTTTCCTGTTCGTGTGTCTGACTGTCCCCATGGAGGTGGGTGTTCCCAACACCCTGGGCCCCCTTCTCCTCTGAATTCCAGGCTTGATCCTTGACCCCTTGTCCTCATCCCCCTCCTTGTTCCAGGGTCACCAGACTAAGGATCTCCTCACTGTGTTCCAGGCAGTCCTCTGTCTGGGGCACTCCAGAGACAATAGCAACATCCTGAGGAGTCTCTCCAGCCTCCTTTTCTCATCCGGTGGCCCTGATGGAAGGCTGAGCCTCCTTTTCCTTGTCCATCAAACCCATCTCCCCCCACATTCTTGAAGCCAATAGTCCCTGAGTGGGGAGGCCAGTTTCCCTCAGTCCAGAGGAGAACTCTCCTTTAAGGAGGGAGCTGGACCCACATAGAGTCCCGGGTGTAGATTACTCAGGGTTTGGGTCTGGTCCCCAGAACTCAGAACAGACATCGGACAGGATGACACCAGTGGAGGCATGAGGCGCAGACGAAGGGGACAAATGGTACAGACCCACAGACCTTCAGCCTCTACCCTGTCCAGAGTGAAAGAGTGAAGCCCACCCCGAAATTGTACACAGGATCCCAAAGAGGAGGGCAAGGGGAAGACTCACCGAGGACGGTCAGCTGGGTCCCGCCGCCGAACACAGTACACTGTGACACAGCCTCGAACAGAAACCCTCTGTGAGCCCCTCCAGCCCTGCCCCAGGCCCACCTGCAGCTGCTGGGGAGGCTCAAAGTGCAGTGTCTTTGTCACGGGTGCTGGCCGGGTAGATGGGCGGGTGGTAGGGGGGTGGCACCTGGGGATCTGGTATTTCATGTCCATGGAGATTTCAGAGTGCATCCACCCTCTGTCGTGAGAGAATGGGGAGATGTGGAGGAGAGGTGAGGAGGAGATGGAGAGTGTCTGCGTATGGCCTCGGAATTCCCAGCTGACTGCATCCTTAGGAAGGAGCTGTGTGTCAGTGTCCTTGTGGAAGGTGTGAAGAGGCCTGTTTCACACAGAGATGATGGAGCTGGAAGCCTTTTGCAGACTTGGGACTCATGGAGGCGTCCTGGATACCACAAGATCGTCAACATGGGAGGCCATACGTGTTTGGGGTCAGAAATGGAAAGTGGGCGGGAGGAGAAGCAGGTTTCCCCTCAAGCAGTCCGATCCCTTCAGCGGGTCCTGAGCTCCAGACTCGTGTCCTTGGCTGGTTCGTGAGGATGGTCTAGGGATGGTTAGTGTGTATTCCTCAGTTGAGTTTGGGTGGGGGGCCGACGTCACTCTGTAGACATGTATGGGCTGAATGTCTACCTGAAAGCCCTGGGGGACCCGGTGGGTGGGAAGGCAGTGACTGCTTCTAGCAGTTCTCCTGGAGTTCCGTTGTGGGAGTCTTGCTGGCCATTGGAACAGGGTGTCCCCAGCACTCAGGACACACACTGTACCCTGGCAACGGACCTTCAAATGGTGAGGGGGCCCTGACCCCCATGGCCTTGATGGCACCCAGAGCTGGGATGTCAGCTGCAGAGGTCAGCCAGGGGACACACAGACCCAGCCTCCTTGTTTCTGTGAGTCGGT
The DNA here is from genome assembly GCF_922984935.1 of Meles meles. Classification (NCBI taxonomy): domain Eukaryota; kingdom Metazoa; phylum Chordata; class Mammalia; order Carnivora; family Mustelidae; genus Meles; species Meles meles. Next base: position 29,333,530 of record NC_060077.1, on the reverse strand, counting down.
GGCACGCTGAGTCAGCACTGTTGCTCTCCTCCCGGTGATCTGCCAGGATTCCCATGCAGACTGCCCCCCAGGAGCTTGTCATGTCTCTTGTCTCACACCATTGTGGACTGGAACCTCCTGGCCTTTCATCTGACACCGACTGGCGCTGGTGGGGACTGTGGCGACAGCATGCTTCGCTCACTCGGTGTATGCCCTGTGCTCTAGCTCTTCCCGATCCTTCCCGAGAGTTGCCCAGCATGGCAGCGTTTGGAAAGGGACCAGTACCTTTGTGGTCATCATGTGTGGTCATCGTGTGTATGTTTGTGTTCATCCTACATGTGCGTGCACTGTTGTTCTCGCTTAGCAACCACACTAGACTTCTAAGTCGATTAGTCTGTTGAGAGACGTTGTGGCAGCGCATTTCTAGAATCTGACCCTAGATTTTTAACACAGAGGCCCCAGGCAGGTCACCCCAGCACAAGGGACGGATTCCTGGGTTGGCTGGGGGTGGGAGGGTCCTAGTGTGCGTAGCTGTTGTCTGTCTCCCAGAGAAAATGAATACAAATGGGAAGCAAGGGACACCGTGGTAGGAGGAATGACCAGTGGGAGTGGGATTGAGAGTGGGAGTGACCAGTGTCCTGGCAGAGTGTTCTGCAGTGACTGGGACAGGGAGGTTCTGTGGTAGAGGGCACACACCATGTCCCGGGGGTGGCAGTTGTGGTTGTCCCCTAAGGAATGGCAGATGTTCTAGGATGTGATCTTGGGAAATGTCCCCAGGGGAAAGGATCCTAGGGTAACCATGGCACAGAGAGGAGGGCCCTACGGGGAAAGGAGAGTGGACGTCTTATGACGGGTTCTGGTTCCAGATCCTGAGAGCTCAGGCTCGGGGAGACACTCGAACATTATCCCCACAGAACGGAGAGCTAATGTCAGCAAGGGCAGCAATGACTGACCATGCACAAGTTCCCCACAAAAAAAGTAAGCATAGAGCCCTTGTGAGGGGTAGTCTTCTATCTTCGTTCCCCTTAGGTATTTTCTGTTTGGAATATTCTTTGACCTTTTAGGTGAGAGTGAAACTACCCCTCCCAAAACCAGGAGGACGTCTTCTGTAGACCCCTTTCCCCCGAGGCAGAAGAATTATGTTCACCGCTAAAGGCTGTCAAGTTCAGGACACAGAGTACTTGAGACGCAATGAGCAGAGAGGATGATTTCTGATTGAATAAAGGACATTTTATTGAGTGTTGACGGGGTGCAGGGAGAAGGGCTGGGATGACCCTGGGGGGAGGGAAGCTGGTCCTGGAGGTCCTGTGGCTCCAGGCCCCGCTGGGTGGGGGAGGGTGTCGGGGGCCTAAGAGCACTGTGAGGGGACCACCTTCTTCTCCACGGTTTTGCCCTCGTGCGTGACCAGGCAGCTGAAGCTGCTGTGAGATTTCCACTTGTCAGGCGACAGGCTCAGGTAGCTGCTGGCCGCGTACTTGTTGTTGCTCTGTTTGGAGGGCTTGGTGGTCTCCACGCCCTGGGTGACGGGGCTGCCGTCTGCCTTCCAGGCCACCGTCACGCCGCTGGGGTAGAAGTCACTGATGAGGCACACCAGGGTGGCCTTATTGGCGGCGAGTTCCTCAGAGGAGGGCGGGAAGAGCGTGACCAAGGGTGCCGACATGGGCTGACCTGTTAACGGTGTTAGGGAAGGAGGTAAGATCCTTATCGTCCATCATGGGTCACCTTATCCCATTTTTGTGTGATGTACATGTACCTTCGTACCAGCTACGTTACCTCATTCCAACTCAGTGTATGCAGGTTCAGGCCATGGACGGCAGTTTTAGTTTTTCCTTAAACAACTGAGTACGTTTGCTGGGAACCTTTGAGTGAGACACCTGCCCGCACACATCATGACACTCTCCTGGGACTTTTCTCCTCACACAGATGGCCAAATCTCACTCCTGTTCCTACTTCCTCTGTCTTTCTGATGGTGTCTGTCTGGGGCTCTATGTCTGTTTCTCAGTCCCGCATGTGATTATGTGAGCTGTTTGACCACTGGTTGAATAATCCTGAGGACATTCAGTGCTGACACTCCTGTGCTCAGGGTATTAGAGTCTTTGCTCTAATGATTCTGTTTTTTCTCAGCACTAACTCTCCAGGGCTGTCCTGGATGGCGTGGGAACTTTGCAAATCACATAAAGTCTATCTGTCTGTGCTAAGGTCTCTGTTATTCCTAATGTTTCGGCTGCCTCACTTTTCATCTCCTGCGAACTAGTCACATCCCTAGAGCCTTTATGTCCTAGATTCTGCCTTTTGTGTGGACAGGATGTACATCTTGCAGAGACTCAGGAGTCTACATAGTTTTCGCATCCCGTCATTGCATGATACTTTCTCTAGGTGCTTCTCTTCCCTGTATAGTCCTCTGTATTACAAGTTTCCCTGAGACCCCCATGCCAGCACAGACCTCTGCACTGTAGACCCAGGAGGCACAGGCAAGGCCATCAACACTTGTAGCATTCCTGGCCGTGGATCCAGTGTCCCATAGCTCTGGGGACCTTTTCAGAATCTCTGACCTGTGTGTCCCCAGCCTTGGACCTGAGGGTGCTAGGTCCCTCTAAAGGCACCAAATGGTCATCCCCACAATGCTCCCTCTGCCCTCTTCCCTTTAGGATGGGGGACCCTAGTGCTTCCCAGAGAAAAGGGTGAAAAATAGGGGTCAGACAGGACAGAGCACATGTAGGACCCAGAATGACCCTGGCAGACAGAAAGTGGAGTTTTTAATCATCCCAACCATTTCCTGCCTCTTAGGTCGGAGGTAAGGGGCTGGTGATGAACAAAGAAGTAAGCAGAACATGCATACAGGGAGGGGAGGAGGTCGGGTTCCCAGAGGCTGGGATCCCAGGTGAAAGCATGGCCAAAGCTGTGACAAGACATGCAGAGAAAAGAAAAAATAGCAGAAAATCGCCCAAACCTCTGGGAGAGCAGGGAAGGAGGGAGATGAGGAGACTCACCTAGGACGGTCAGCTGGGTCCCTCCGCCGAACACCCAACACTGTGACACAGGCTCATACAAAAACCCCTCCTGGGAGGCCATGCCCCACCCACTAGCCCCCCATCTGCAGCTGTGGTGGAGGAAGTGGGGGCACTCCTCTAGGCTGGCGTCTGCTCAGCATGGAGGAGACACACGGCCCCCACCCCTAGCCGATGACAGGACCAGTGACCCCATGTGTTCTGTAACAGGATCCCTGGAAACCATTCTTCCAAAGGGAATTGATATCTGATCTGCTCTTGGTTTTACTATCTTCCAGGACATAGAATAGTTTGTGGAAATCCTGTATGTCCTTTTGTGTTAGGTTCCATGGAAATGAATAGGACATCTCTTCTTGGCATGTTCAAACAATCCCAATTCCTTAGTGACACCATGAGGTGAGGGCCCTGTGTGTCCCCTCCCTCCCAAACCTTCCTTTTCAGGGAAAAGCAAAGGGTTTATGGGTTTATGGGCATTGGAAACTTCCTATGTCCCCAGCCATCACTCCAGAGGGGTCAGCTTAATCTTCTTGGGAATGTCCTAGTTAGGGACTGTCCTAAGTTAATTCTTGGTTGGTCCTGTAGGACATGCCAACCTGTGTCCAGGTGGCCTTTGGAGCAGCTCCTGCCAATTCCCTATCTGTAGTCATGTTCAGGAGGGTCTGGTGTATGGCTTTTGTTTTGTTCTTAACACAAAGTCTTCAATCCCCACTCCCACTAACCAGAACTGGCACGAGTGACTAATTTTGCACACAGGATGGGTAGGCACAGATGAGCTAGACTAGGTTGTCAATCAGGAAGCAGGATTATAGAGATCTCTTGGGATCATGTGCCTGTACCCAGGAGCCACCCGAAGAAGCTCCCAAAGGATGATGTCCATCTGTGCAGCCACATTTCCAGGATGCATAGAGGATAACCCAGTTGTGATCACCCAACCTGATCCATAGGATCCCAGAGTTTACCAGGTCATCACACAGTGATAATTCAGTAGGGTAGATGGAAGGAGCCGACCATCCTTCTACAAAGTGGGGAACAATAGGGAACATTTTGCATTTCTTCTTTTCCCTAGATATGAAAGGTGCCATGAGGAGAATAAAGAGAAGATGAAGGCACTCTCCCATGGGCATGTGCAGCCCTGCCCTCACAGGAGAGGGAAGACAGAGCAGAAATACTGCCATGATGCACCGTTCCCATCATATGGAGGAGTCACTAAACCTGCAGGTAGTTAATGCTACCTAAAGAGGTCACCTTAACTTGGGCCCTTTGATGCAAAGAAACCAACTGTCCTGGCTGGTGGTTTTGCCTGGTCCAAGCTGGACTTCCTGAATCTGCTGATGCCAGAAGCCCTTTGCAGGAAGAGGAAGCAGCTTGAAGGGTTCGGGGAGGCTGTGGCTTCATATCCATGTTGAAGAGTCCCAGGACTGTCAGCTCAGCCCCCATGGCTACTTCCTTGCAAAGAAATGTAGAGTGATTTGAGAGATTCTTACAGACCCAAGGGACCTGAAGACACATCCACCAATCCCAGAGGCAAACTTTATTCCATAGTCACAAAAGGAAAAGGAAATACCATCAAATAACAACATCATTTATATTATTCCATGAATTCACTTACAAGAAGTGTAAGGCTTTTACAGAAAAATAGAACATTATTTTGAGATTAAGAAGTCCATCTGCAATTCAATCAATTTGATACACAACATTGATAAGAGAAAGTAGAAGAACTATATGATCTTCTCAATAGATGCAGAAAAGTATTTGACAAAATACAGTATCTTTTCTTTATAAAAGTCCATTGGCTTTTAGGAATAGAGGGAACACAACTCAACAGCATGAAAGACACATATGAAAGACCCACAGTGAATATCATCCTCAATGGGGAAAAACTGAGAGCTTTTCCCTTAAGGTCAGGAACACAGCACGGATGTCCACTCTTACCACTTCTGTTCAACATAGTACTGAAGTCCTACCCTCAGCAATCAGACAACAGAAGAAGGAAAAGGCATGACATTGGTATAGAAGTCACACTTTCACTCTTCAAAGACGATAGGATACTCTGTGTAGAAAAGCCAAAGACTCCACCAAGAAATTGCTAGAACTGATACAGGAGTGTAGTAAAGTCACAGGTATATTATTGATGCTCAGAAGTCAGTTGCATTTCTATACAGTAACAATGAAGCAGAAGAAGAGAAAGCAAGGCATCAATCCCATTTACAATTACACTGAAGAACCATAAGACACATAGGAATTAACCCAATGAAAGAGGTAAGAATCTGTACTCTGAAAACCATAGAATGCTTCTGAAAGAAATTGAGGAAGACACAAAGAAATGGAAAAATATTGTATGCTCACAGGTTAGAAGAACAAATATTGCTAAAATGTTGATGCTACCCAAGGCAATCTACACATTCAAAACAATCTTTATCAAAAAGTCATCAGCATTTTTCACAGAGCTGGGACAAACTATCCTAAAATTTGTATGGAATTAGAAAAGACCCTGAATAGATAGAGGAATGTTGAAAAAGAAAACCAAAGTTGGAGGCATCACAATTTTGGACTTCAAGCAATAACAGAGCTGAAATCATCAAGCCAGTATGGTACTGGCACAAAAACAGACACATAGATCAATGGAAGAGAACAGAGAACCCAGAAATGGACCTTCAACTCTACAGTCAACTAATCTTCGACAAAGCAGGAAAGAATATCCAATGGAAAAAAGACAGTCTCTTTAAGAAATGATGTTGGGAAAATTGGACAGCCACATGCAGAAGAATGAAACTGGACCCCTTTTACCACTTCTTACACCGTACCAAAAATTAAACACAAAATGAATGAAAGACCTAAATGTGAGATAGGAATCCATCAGAATCCTAGAGAAGAACACAGGCACCAACCTCTTTGACCTAGGCCGCAATAGCTTCTTACTACACACATCTCCAAAAGCAAGATAAACACAAGCAAAAACGAACTATGAGGATTTCATCAAGATAAAAATTCTGCACAACAAGGGATACAATCAGCAAAAGTAAAAGGCAACCTATGGAATGGGAGAAGAAATTTACAAAGGATATATCAGATGAAGAGCTAGTGTCCAAAATCTCTGAAGAACTTATCAAACTCCATACCCCAAACCAAACAATCCAGTGCAGAAATGGACAGAAATGAGTGAAACACTTCTCCAAAGAAGACATACAAATGGCCATCGGGCACATGAAAAGATGCTCAGCATCACTTGTCATCAGGGAAATAGAAATCAAATCCACAATAAACAACCACCTCACACCAGTCAGAATGGCTAAAATCAACAAATCAGAAAACAACAGATGTTGGGATGGATGCAGAGAAAGGGAAACCCTCTTACACCATTGGTGGGAATGCAAGCTGGTGCAGCCACTCTGGAAAACAGTGTGGAGGTTCCTCAAAATGTTAAAAATAGAACAACCCTACACAAAAACAGTGATTTGAAGGGGCACATGCTGCCCAGTGTTCATAGCAGCATGTACACAATAGCAAAACTGGAAAGAGCCCAGAAGTCCATGGGTGGTTGAATAGATAAAGAGGATATGGTATAGATATACAATGGAATACTACTCAGCCTTCAAAAGAATGAAACCTTGCCTTTTGCAATGATGTGGATGAACAAATAAGTCAGTCAGAGAAAGAAAAAATACCATATAACCTCAGTCATATGTGGAATTTAAGAAACAAAACAGATGAACATAGGGGAAGGGATGGAAAATAAAATAAGATGAATACAGAGAGGGAAGAAAACCATAAGCAACTTTTCAAACTATAGGAAACAAACTGAGGGTTGCGGGAGGGGAGTTGGTTGGGGGGATGGGGTAACTGGGTGATGGGCATTAAGGAGGGCACTGGGTGTTACATGAAACTGATGAATCACTAAATCTACCCTCATTAATTGTACACTATATGTTAACCAAATTGAATTTAAACAAAAAAATTAAAAAAGAAGTTATTGATGGTTTCTGCTTAGGATTGGTAATGATGTTGTATTCGTTCTATTTCAGTTCCCGTGTTTCCAGTTCACAAATGAATTATATACAGAATAAATGATATGACATTACATTTGTTTTAAAATGCTGCATATGAGGAGTTATTCTGCTGTGAGTGGGTCACTACGACTCGGGGACCTGGTCGATAGGAACGTGGGGGCTCTTCTTTGTCTTGTCTCTTTGTGTCCTCAATTTTTTCATACTGCAAACTTAAAACAATGAATAGAACATTTTGTCTCGGGGTGACACCTGCTCTGGGTAGGGTGGAAGGTGTCATTCTTTCCAGCAGGACCCATGAGATGAAGGATACCTGAGTGGTCCCCTTGTTCCTTGAGGTGTTCGTGTATCTGTCTGAGAAATTGACTCAGGCACGTGCTGATCCCTGTGTTTCTACCATCTCCTAGGTAGATTTGGGGACTGATGTCTGTGACAAAGCTGCAAGGGGACCCCTATCCTCTGATGCAGTGTGACCCAAGAGCGCATAGCACTTGAAAGTTCTGTCCCGGGGCAGTCCTAGCCCCCCAGCAGGTCTGGGGAAGGCGGCTTCATGTCCCCGAGGAGCTGGAGGCTCAGACAGGGTATCTGTCAAACCTAGGGACTGGAGGACTGGCAGAATGAGCAGGGCCTGTATCTCTGAGAGGTTGACATGTGTGCCTCAGGCCCTGGAGTGAGTGTGTCTGTGAATGGAAACAACAGGTGCACTCTCGACAGAGCCATAGTGATGGCAGGTTGAGGAGCCCTATGGGCCTGGTGTTCGGAGTCCCTGTATTCTCCGGGAAGCCTGACCTTGCCATGGGCCTCAGGCTGGTCTGACCTGCTTTAACGCTACTTCTGAATTCAAATTCACTCTGTCTTTGGGGCAATCACTGGATGCCTTTCCGGAGGCCGGCATGGTGGCCTTTCTTATTGACTAGTTCTCCCGTGGCACTCCTTTATACAGGCTGACATCACTGCTCCATCCCCAATCCAACGGTAAACGATTGTGTCAAGTGTTGGGACATTATTGAATGAGGTCCCAGCCACTGCCAGGGTCATCAGGAGTCCACTTACCAACAGGCAAATCTGAACAGGGACCCAGTGTCCCCGGGACCGTCTTTATTTCTGCCTGATCCCCAAGGGAACCCAGTCCTTCTCAATTAACCATTCCCTGTTTCCATGGGGACAAGGACTGCAAGCCACCAGCAGCCCCACAAGGACAGTTTGTTCCTCAAAGTCACAGGCCAACTGTCCTAGAGGGAGAATGGGTAAATCAGATCTCACTTCAGAAGTGTCCCTCCCTAATGACTGAGACTTTACCCCAGAGACAGGACGAATAAGGAATGTACATCAGAAATGTCAATGAAAAGTGATAAGGTCTTTATTGAGCAAAGTAGAAACAGGGAGCGCATTGTGACCTGCCTGCTTTGCGTGATCCTGGGTGGGGACTCAGGGAGACATGGTGAACTGGGAAAGGGGTACCTGGGAGAGGAAGGCTCCCATCCCTGAGAGTCTCGGGGGCCTAAGAGCACTGTGAGGGGACCACCTTCTTCTCCACGGTTTTGCCCTCGTGCGTGACCAGGCAGCTGAAGCTGCTGTGAGATTTCCACTTGTCAGGCAACAGGCTCAGGTAGCTGCTGGCCGCGTACTTGTTGTTGCTCTGTTTGGAGGGCTTGGTGGTCTCCACGCCCTGGGTGACGGGGCTGCCGTCTGCCTTCCAGGCCACCGTCACGCCGCTGGGGTAGAAGTCACTGATGAGGCACACCAGGGTGGCCTTATTGGCGGCGAGTTCCTCAGAGGAGGGCGGGAAGAGCGTGACCAAGGGTGCCGACGTGGGCTGACCTGTGGGGCATGGTTGGGGCAATGGGTCATTGATTCCATTTCCATTGCGGGAGACCCTGATGTTAGTGTATCAGGTGGGTGTGGGTCTCTAGGCCCACGGTATGGGCCCCTGTTTAGGGACCAACCTCTGTCTGAGCGATTATTCTCCAGAGGGTGGTTTGGCATCTTCCTCCAACTATTTCCCACCCCTCATGGGTAGCTGTCACACTGTACACCTGCCATCTCCTGACTTGAGAACTCTCTGGGCCCTGGCCTGTCACACAAATGTCTGACCCTCACTCTCTTGCCCTCTTCCTGTGACATTCTGTCTGTCCCCAGAGTGGATGACAGAACTCTCAAACTCCCCCGGGCTTCTCTGTGGTCTCTTGTGATCTGGTATTTCTGCTCGGGGGCCTCTGGATCTCTCCTCTGTGAAGACTCTATTTACCCAAATGTATCTCTCTTGAAGTCTGTAATGAGCCAAGGACCCCATAAGATCACGGTCTGCCTGAAGGTTCCTTAGGTGTCCCCTCTGCCTTGTCCCTCGTTGTTTCCCCTGGCCAATCAGTCAGTTCAGTAGCCATACTGTGCAATGGGATCTGGCTTTCATTTTGTAATCGGTCGTTTCCCGTAAGAGCCAGGAGTCCATCTTTCCCCCACACCCTGTCGTTCCATGACCCTATTCCAGGCTTCCTGGCTGGAGCACCTTGTTCTCCCTGCTCTCTCCTGCCTCTTGCAGTGTTGCCTGTCTTCTAAGACCATTTAGGGTTGGGTGGCAGCCTGGAGAGGCCTGCGGGAGCCACTCTACGCCTACAACCGTCCTTGGATCCTTGTCCCAGAGCCCTGGGACTTTCTCAAAACCTCTAGCCTGTGTGTCCCCAGTCTTGGACCTGAGGGTGCTAGGTCCCTCTAAAGGCATCAAACGGTCATCCCACAATGCTCCCTCTGCCCTCTTCCCTTTAGGATGGCGGACCCCAGTGCCTCCCAGAGACAAGGGTGGAGCAACAGGGGCCAGACAGGAGAGGCCAGAACAGAGCACACGTAGGACCCAGCACGACCCTGGCAGACAGAGAGAGGAGTTTTTAGTCATCCCAACCACTGCCTGCCTCTCAGGTTGGAGGTAAGGGGCTGCTGATGACCAAAGAAGTAAGTAGGAAAATCCATACAGGGAGAGGAGGAGGTCAGGGTCCCAGAGGTTGGGATCCCAGGTGAAAGCATGACCAAGGCTGAGACAAGACACACACACACACACACAAAAGGCAGAAAATCACCCAAACCTCTGGGAGAGCAGGGAAGGAGGGAGATGAGGAGACTCACCTAGGACGGTCAGCTGGGTCCCTCCGCCGAACACATAACACTGTGATACAAGCACATACAAAAACCCCTCCTGGGAGGCTGTGCCCCACCCACTAGCCCCCCACCTGCAGCTGTGGTGGAGGAAGTGGGGGCATTCCTCTAGGCTGGCGTCTGCTCAGCATGGAGGAGACACACGGCCCCCACCCCTAGCAGATGACAGGACCAGTGACCCCATGTGTTCTGTAACAGGATCCCTGGAAACCATTCTTCCAAAGGGAGTTGATATCTGATCTGCTCTTTGTTCTACTATCTCCCAGGACATAGAATAGTCTGTGGAGGGCCTGTGTGTCCTTTTGAGTTAGGTTCCATGGAAATGAACAGGACCTCCCCTCTCGGCATCTTCAAGCAATCCCGGTTCCTTAGTGACACCATGAGGTGAGGGCCCTGTGTGTCCCCTCTGTCCCAAAACCTTCCTTTGCAGTTAAAAGCAGGTGGGGCTGGGTTCATGGGCCACTGGAAACTTTCTATGTCCACAATCATCACTCCAGAGGTCTCAGATATTTCCTCTTGGGAATGTCCTAGTTAGGGACTGTCCTAAGTTAAGTCTTGGTTGGTCCTGTAGGACATGCCAACTTGTGTCCAGGTGACCTCGGGAGCAGCACCAGCCAATCCCTTAACTGGTCTCATGTTGGGAATGGTCTGGTGTGTGACTTCTGCTCTGTTCCTGTCAAAGAGTCTTCATTCCCCACTCCCACTAACCGAGACTGTCAGGAGTGACCGATTTCACGCCCAAGGTGGGTAGGCGTAGATGAGCTAGAGTATATCCTCAATCAGGAAGCGGAGCTTAGAGGTGTCCTGGGGTCATGTGTGTCTATCTGGGAGCCACCCAAAGAGGCTCCCACGGGATTAATGTCCATAAGTGCAGCCACATCTCCATCATGCATAGAGGACAACCCTGGTATGATCCCCCAAAATGATCCATAAGTTCTCAGAGTTTACCAGTTCACCACATAGTGGTGATTCAGCAGGGGAAGATGGAGAGAACATACCATCCTTCTATAAATGGAGAACAATAGGGAACAGTTCACATTTCTTCTTTTGTCTAGATATCAGAGGCACCATGGGTAGAATAAAGAGGAGATGTAGGCATTTCCCTCATGGGCTCGTGCTGCCCTCTCCTCACAGGAGAAGGAGGACAGAAAGCAAATACTGCCAAGAGGCACCCTTCCCATCAAATGGATGGAGTCAGTGTAACTGCAGGTAGTCATGCTACCTAAAAAGGTCCACGTGACCTGGGCCCTTTGATGCAATGTAGCCAGCCATTCTGGATGGTGGTTTTGCCAAGTCCAAGCTGGACCTCCTGAAGCACCTTATGCCAGAAACCCTTTGCAGGTACCGGATTGAATGTTTCAGAGAAGCCGTGGCTTCGTATCCACATGGGAGATTCCCAGAATCTGCATCTCTGCCATCATCGCCACTATCTTTTTAGGAAAAGTAGAGTGATTTGGGACATTCCTACTGACCCAAGGGACCCAAAGACTCATCCACCGATCACAGTGACAAACCTTATTCTATAGTCATAAAAGGAAAAGGAAATATCATCAAATAAGAACAGGACCCGAAAAGTAACTCCTTGAATTCTGTTATGGCAATTGTGATAACTCTGAAGAGAAACAGTTCTGGATTAAAGGGTTTATTCATAGTGTTTGTGTAGGTTTTGATAATAATACTTTTGTTTCTGCTAGGACCTTATCTGTTGCTATATAGATAAAATATTTATCTATGGAAGATATGATATCTGGAGCTTGCTTCAAAATATTTCATAACAGAGCAATTATTCTGCCGTTGGGTCAGCATCATCAGGGAATTGATAAACTGCAACCCGGTGTTTATGAATGTGGAGGTATTCTTATTCCTCCGTCTTTGTATTTTGGTGTTTTACTCTTCCTTGATGCAAACTTACAGGAAGTGAGGGGTCCTACCAGAGGCAGGGAGATTCTGGGCTTTCTACCAGCGGGGTCATGGAAATGAGGGAGACCTGGGTGGTCTTCTCCCTCATTTGGGCCTCAGTAGTCAGATCCATGAAATGAGGCCAGCAGATGCTGTGTGATACTAGGACCCTCTACTCTTCCTTCTACCTCTTAGGATTCCCTAGGGTGGGAGAGTCTGGGATGAAACCTTAATAAGGGGTCCCTGTGCTCTGTACCATTGTGGTCCCTAAACTCCCTGACTTTGTAGGCTCTGTCCCTGGCCTAGCAGTTCTGGTGAAGGTTCCTCCTTGTTCCTCATAAGCTCCAGACATAGACAGGGGGACTACCTGGCCTGCTTCAGGGACCTGGGAGTGTATGTCTGACACCAGGCTGCATGTGCAGTCAGGATTGAGCCCCAGTGAGCGAAAGTCCAGTGGGCTTATGCGTAGGAGGGTGGAGGGCCCTAATGCTGGGGGAAGCTTGACCTTGCTGTAGTCCTCAAGCCACACTCACCCTCCTGACTTATCTGCCCCAGTCTAACTATACTCCTTGAATGGAATTGACTCTCTGTCCTAGGGACAATCATTGGATGCCCACTTGCTTGCCTTTCTCACTGACCCAGTTCTCCAAATCTCCACCACACGCAGGCCAACATCATCAGCCTCATTCATAACCTAACCATAGAGTAGCGCTCTCCTTGACCTCACTGATTGAGGTCCCAGCCCCCTGCGAGGGTCACTTTGATCCTGAACCTGACCCAGGACCATCAGGACATAAACTGGGCTTCCTCGTGCTTCAGCCTGACTTAGATTTCAGCACTAGTGAAGGTGACACTGCTGTCTTAAAGAGTGTTCCAGGGCCCCTGACTTGGTTGGGAGAGTCAAGTAGGTCGCGGAGTGTTAGGCTACAAGATGTTAAACTGTTTGCTGTAGAACTTGCTATGGTCTTTACATAGCGGACAGGCACTGTGGAAGTTTGAGAAATGCATTTCTAAGATGCACTGTTCAAAGCTTTCCTGGCTCCCTGCTAATGGGTCAAACATGGACTCCTCATTTGGTGGTATTGCTCTCCCTCTGGGTCATTTGTATTGGAACAGGGAAGTTCCGTCCTGCTCTGAAAAGCCATTGTTTTGGCTCAAGGATCACCTTCCTTCTTATTGTTGTCTGTGCCCACTGCTGACTCCTGGAACCCTCCCCGTTTCTCCCTGATACCCTGTAGGCCCCTGGTCCATCTCACTCAGCTTTTTGCACTTTACAGGTGACAAGGATTGCATGGTGGCGCTCCCAGATCCACAGGACTATTTCCTGCTATGTGTCACTGACTGGGACAAACAGAGCTCTGAGAGGGTCCTTTCAGAGTTAGTTGAGCAGACGGTGAGCGGATAATATCGCATGTTCCATAACTGTCCCTTCCCTTAATTACTGAAACTTTAACCTAGACACAACCAGATAGAAAATACACATCAGAAATATCAGATGATAAATGATGAGATCTTTATTGAGCAAATAATAAACAGGGGTGGCATTGTGACCTGCCTGCTCTGAGCAGAACCGGGGTGGGGACTCAGGGGGACATGGTGAGCTGGGAAAGGGGTATCTGGGAGAGGAAGGCCCCCATCCCTGGAAGTCTCAGGGACCTAAGAGCACTGTGAGGGGACCACCTTCTTCTCCACGGTTTTGCCCTCGTGCGTGACCAGGCAGCTGAAGCTGCTGTGAGATTTCCACTTCTCAGGCGACAGGCTCAGGTAGCTGCTGGCCGCGTACTTGTTGTTGCTCTGTTTGGAGGGCTTGGTGGTCTCCACGCCCTGGGTGACGGGGCTGCCGTCTGCCTTCCAGGCCACTGTCACACCGCTGGGGTAGAAGTCACTGATGAGGCACACCAGGGTGGCCTTATTGGCAGCGAGTTCCTCAGAGGAGGGCGGGAAGAGCGTGACGAAGGGTGCAGACGTGGGCTGACCTGTGGGGCATGGTTGGGGCAATGGGTCATTGATTCCATTTCCATTGCGGGAGACCCTGATGTTAGTGTATCTAACATACAGGTGGGTGTGGGTCTCTAGGCCCCGGGCATGGGCCCCTGTTTAGGGACCAACCTCTGTCTGAGCAATTATTCTCCAGAGGGTGGTTTGGCATCTTCCTCCAACTATTTCCCACCCCTCATGGGTAGCTGTCACACTGTACACCTGCCATCTCCTGACTTGAGAACTCTCTGGGCCCTGGCCTGTCACACAAATGTCTGACCCTCACTCTCTTGCCCTCTTCCTGTGACATTCTGTCTGTCCCCAGAGTGGATGACAGAACTCTCAAACTCCCCCGGGCTTCTCTGTGGTCTCTTGTGATCTGGTATTTCTGCTCGGGGGCCTCTGGATCTCTCCTCTGTGAAGACTCTATTTACCCAAATGTATCTCTCTTGAAGTCTGTAATGAGCCAAGGACCCCATAAGATCACGGTCTGCCTGAAGGTTCCTTAGGTGTCCCCTCTGCCTTGTCCCTCGTTGTTTCCCCTGGCCAATCAGTCAGTTCAGTAGCCATACTGTGCAATGGGATCTGGCTTTCATTTTGTAATTGGTCGTTTCCCGTAAGAGCCAGGAGTCCGTCTTTTCCCCACACCCTGTCGTTCCATGACCCTATTCCAGGCTTCCTGGCTGGAGCACCTTGTTCTCCCTGCTCTCTCCTGCCTCTTGTAGTGTTGCCTGTCTTCCAAGACCATTTAGGGTTGGGTGGCAGCCTGGAGAGGCCTGCGGGAACCACTCTATGCCTACAACAGTCCTTGGATCCTTGTCCCAGAGCCCTGGGACTTTCTCAGAACCTGTAGCCTGTGTGTCCCCAGTCTTGGACCTGAGGGTGCTAGGTCCCTCTAAAGGCATCAAACGGTCATCCCACAATGCTCCCTCTGCCCTCTTCCCTTTAGGATGGCGGACCCCAGTGCCTCCCAGAGACAAGGGTGGAGCAACAGGGGCCAGACAGGAGAGGCCAGAACAGAGCACACGTAGGACCCAGCACGACCCTGGCAGACAGAGAGAGGAGTTTTTAGTCATCCCAACCACTGCCTGCCTCTCAGGTTGGAGGTAAGGGGCTGCTGATGACCAAAGAAGTAAGTAGGAAAATCCATACAGGGAGAGGAGGAGGTCAGGGTCCCAGAGGTTGGGATCCCAGGTAAAAGCATGACCAAGGCTGAGACAAGACACACACACACACACACAAAAGGCAGAAAATCACCCAAACCTCTGGGAGAGCAGGGAAGGAGGGAGATGAGGAGACTCACCTAGGACGGTCAGCTGGGTCCCTCCGCCGAACACCCAACACTGTGACACATGCTCATACAAAAACCCCTCCTGGGAGGCCATGCCCCACCCACTTGCCCCCCACCTGCAGCTGTGGTGGAGGAAGTGGGGGCACTCCTCTAGGCTAGCACCCGCTCAGCATGGAGGAGACACACGGCCCCCACCCCTAGCCGATGACAGGATCAGTGACCCCATGTGTTCTGCAACAGGATCCTTGGAAACAATTCTTCCAAAGGGAGTTGATATCTGATCTGCTCTTGATACTACTATCTCCCAGGAATTGGATTGAGTCTGTGGAGATTCTGTGTATCCTTTTGAGTTAGTTTCCATGGAAATGAACAGGACATCCCCTCTCCGCATGTTCAAACAACCCCTATTCTTGGTGACAGCATGAGGTGAGGGCAGAGGGCGTCCCCTGCCTCCGAAACCTTCCTTTGCAATTAAAAGCAGGTAGGTATGTGTTCATGCACCATTGGAACATTCCCATGTCCCCAGCCATCACCCTAGAAAGCTCAGATTTTTCTTCTTGGGAATGTCCTATTTAGGGACTGTCCTAAGTTAAGTCTTGGTTGGTCCTGTAGGATATGCCAACCTTTGTCCAGGTGACCTCGGGAGCAGCCCCAGCCAATCGCTTATCTGGTCTCATGTTGGGAATGGTCTGATGTGTGACTTCTACTTTTTTCAAAGAGTCTTCAATCCCCACTCCCACTAACTGGAACTAGCGTGAGTGACTGATTTCATGCCCCGGGTGGGTAGGCACAGATGAGCTAGAGTATATCCTCAATCAGCAAGCAGGAGCTTAGAGATCTCCTGGGGTCATGTGAGTGTACCTAGGAGTCACCCGAAAGGCTCTCACTGGACCGATGTCCATACGTGAAGCCACATTTCCATCATGCACAGAGGATGATATTTGTGTGAACCCCCAAACTGACCTATAAGATCTAAGAGTTTACCAGGTTATCACGCAGTGATAAATTAGTAGGGGAAGATGGAGGGAACTGACCGTCCTTCTATAAAGTAGGGAACAATAGGGAACTATTTACATTTCTTCTTTTCCTTAGATATCAAGGTGTCATTGGGAGAATAAAGAGGAGATCAAGGCATTCCCTTCATGGGCACGTGCTGCCCTGTCCTCATAGGAGAGGGACGACAGAGAGGAAATACTGCCATCATGCACCCTTCCCATCAGATGGAGGAGTCACTGAACCTGCAGGGAGTTAATGCTACCTAAAAGGGTCCACTTGACCTTGGCCCTTTGATGTTATTACCAACCATTCTGGGTGGTGGTTTTGCCAAGTCCAAGCTGGACCTCCTGAAGACCCTGATGCCAGAAGCCCTTTGTAGGCACAGGAAGCAGACTGAATGGTTTGGGGAGGTTGTGGGTTCATATCCTGGTGGGAGAGTCCCATGATCGGCCGTTCTGCCCTCCCCGCCACTACCTTTTAAGGGAAAGTAGAATGCTTTGGGAGATCTTACTCACCCAAGGCACCAGAAGACACATCCACCAATGACACTGTCAAATCTTATTCCATAGTCATAAAATGAAAAGGAAATTCCACCAAATAATATTTACAACATACACACTTAACCAGGGATTCACATACAAATACATGAGGAGTTTCTATAGATTGATAAGAAAATACAAGGAATCAAATGGAAAAATAGGCAAAATTACGACCGGAAAATTCACAGTAAAAATAAAATCAGTCAAAAAAATATGGAAGGGAAGAACGCTCACCTATAATCACATAAACTATTAAACACAAACACATCCTCATTAATACTCATCAGGGATGAGCAAATAAAAAAGGGTTAACAGTATCACAGTATTGGGAAGGATGTAGAGGAAAGGGCACTGTCATTCACTGCAGTGAACATAAGCTGGGACAGCCTTTCAGAAGGACATTTGGGTAGTATATAAAGAACATTTCAAAAACACATTCTCTGGTCCAATAATTCCAGTTTAGTCATTAGTCCAAAGTAGACACTTAAGTGCACTTCAAGCACACACATAACATATGCACACATATGTGGGTATTTCCATGACAGCATCACTTATAATTTATGTTTTAAATGGAAACAACCTAAATTTCCATTAATAAGGTAATGATTACATACCATCTGTTTCATCCAAATTTTGAAGTCTTTTTTTTTAAAGATTTTATTTATTTATTTGTCAGACAGAGAGAGAGAGAGAGAGAAAGAGTGAGCACAGGCAGACAGAGTGGCAGGCAGAGACAGAGAGAGAAGCAGGCTCCCCGCCAAGCAAGGAGCCAGATGTGGGACTCAATCCCAGGACACCAGGATCATGACCCAAGCTAAAGGCAGCCCCTTAACCAACTGAGCCACCCAGGCATCCCCCAAATTTTGAAGTCTTAAAAGCCATTATAAGAACATGGGGGTTCCATATAGATTGAGATAGAAAACATCAGTAAAAAACTGTTTAAAAAGCTGGTTGCCAGATAATATGCAGAGTATGATTCCATTATTTTCAAATAATGGATATACAACCAACCAGATGTGTGTGTGTGTGTTTTCAGGGACATACCCACATGGGAGAAGGATTAGAAATATATAGACCAACCTGACAGTGGTCATTTCTGGAGAATGGGTTTTAGGGTAAGATGTGTGGAGATGGTAAGCAGAAACATTAGACTTTTTCTTTAATATACTTCTTTGCTTAATCTTTTATTTTTTTTAACAAGTACATGTTACTTTTATATTAAAAATTATTTTAGAAGATAAAAACCAAACATATATCTTCCTGTGAACATTTTCAAAAGTACAGAAAATTAGAAAGCAAAAATTTAAATGAGCTGAAGTCCCATCAGTCAGAGACATACCATTGACATTTTTCTATATTTTTGGACAATCTTTTGAAAATGTGCACACATTTCAGAAAGAGAGAGAGAGAGAGAGAGAAAAAAAAAAGCCTAATTCAGAAAGAGAGTTTTGGAGGCTTATGTAAGATTCCTTATGATGGATGTTACAAAGGTATTTGGTCACACCCTTTCTGTTGGATATTTAGATTATTTCCAGTTTTCTCCCACCATTAATAATGTTGAGCTAGCCATTCTTTTTTGTAAACCTTTGGTTACATTTCTGATTATTCCTCCCCTACCCTCACCACCCCACGAATTCCTAGAAGTGTAATTCCTGCTGCATATTGTTAAAATGGTTATACATTTTAGGCTTCTATAGACAGTCCATGAGAGTGCCCATTCCTCCCTGGTCAAACTCTGGTACTTGCTAATTTTATAGGAGATCTTGGTACTTGGCCCTTCCTCCCCATCCCCAAGGCGCAAGCTTTGGCCGTTATCCGTCCTTGGTCCTCTAATCTGGCCTCACACTAGTGTCCTATCCGAAAACAGTTTTCCAAACACGAATCCGACCCTGACAGTCCACTGCTTAAATCCCTCAACAACTCCCCTGTACCCCAAGAACAAGGACGCACCGAATAAAACACAACGCACAGCACGGTGGGGCGCGCATGCTCACCCCTCGCTCCAGGCAGGGAGCTCCCTGCTGCGCCTGTGCTCCTGCACGCCTGCTCGCGTGCGCATTTCTCTCCTCTCAGCCCAGGCATCTCCCAGGGCCTTGAGCGCCAGCCAGCCTCACGCTTCAGTTCTCGCTCATCTGTCAGATCAGTGTGATCTGTCCCTGCGCCTGTGACCTCCTTGGTTCTGGTCCACCCTCTTTGGGTCCCCAGTACCGGCTCCTCTAAGTATTTATGAAAAAGTTGCAGAGTGGACATCCTTGGGGAAGACTCAGCCAAGCCCTTGCTCCCCTAACTGCCTTGCAGACCACCCCTTCTGTTGCACCATTTTGTTTCAACACAGGACACGCTGATGGGATCACAGCGTTTGGGCCTCGGACTTCTAGTCCCCAGACTGCCTGTGCCTGTGCTCTGTGACCTTGGGATGGTCAATTTAGGTCTCCGGACCTCTACCTTCCTCTGCAAGATGGAGATAACAGCAGGATCTAACTTGGGGTACAGAGAGAGATGTTCTGCCCCTAAAACGATTAGTGCCTCTGCGTACATCTTGCTTCTGCCTCCATGTTTCTGCCCTACCCAGAGGACAAGGTTGAGGCAAGGGTGGCCCTGGGCAAAATTTAAGGGGTGCCAAAAATTCAGTCATCAAGATAAATCGTATTTTTATGCAATATTAAAAGCTAAAAATCAATGCAAAAAAAAAAACAAACAAACCTGTGCAGGACAAATATCAGCACTTTAAATACAGCCAGTGTCTGCCCAGGCCCCTTCTCTCTGGCTGATTCTTCCTTCACTCCCTTCTTCCCCTCACTGCTGCTCTCCTCTTTGGATGCCCACTCCTGGCTCCCACCTCAGAGAGCTCCACATAGTCCCACCATAACTTTTTTGACTCCTTACCTGTCTCATAGGCTTCAAAAGCTGGACAAGCTCCTTCCTGCTGGGGCTGTGCTTGGTGGTGCTGTATTGGGGACAGCAGGACTTGGGTGCCCATGGCTAGGCTTTGCAGCAGTAGGGGCCAGCTCTGCCTTGGGCAGGACTCTGCCCCCCCTCCCCGGGGGGGGGGGGCATCACAGCTCTCTTGGCCTGTCTTGGGCCTCATCTGCCCTCAGGGTGGAAGCTTGGCTTGAACTTCTTGGAGAGGGGCCACCAGTCCCTCTTGCTGACAGCAGCTTTCCCAGTGTGCCTGGCCCACATGACCCTGTCTTCTGCCTGGGCCTTCTCTGGTCCCTACACCCAGTGCCCAGCCCTCTCCAGGGCTCATGGCTGTTACCCCTGGAGATCTTCCTCAGAGTGAAATCTGCCAACTGCCCTGCTGTGGTCACATACTGGGCTCCACCTCCTCCCACTGAAGTCCGCCCACAGCCCACAGTGCCCGCCCCTGGGGCCCTGGGTGGGGCCTACCTGACCTGACTTATTTCCCTCTTCCCCAAGGGTGTCCCAGATCTGTGGAGCATCTCCCTGGGGCTTGAAGGGGCCACAGGGAGCAGCTGAGTGCCCAGCGGATCAAGAATTACCAAGGCCTGATTCACTGAGGTGGAGTTGGGGCTAGGGATTCTCTTCTGACAAGTCCCCCAGGCTGGGTCCCTTCACACACCTGTTCCTTAGCAGGTTTGGTCAAGACTGGCTGTTTCCCCTTTGGTCATCTCAGCTTCTCAGCCAGACAAGGGCCCTGCAGGGAGTGATTCTATATCCCTTACTCAAAAGAGTAACATCAGGCTCAAGAATGTCGAAGCTTTCCACACCTAGGTCCCTTCTGGACCTCAGTTTCCTTATCTGTAAAATGGACACAGTTCCTCTGCAGCAGGGCAGTCATGAAGATGAATGAGATCATGTGACTGCTAAGCTCTGATGTAGCAGGTGTTGACTGACTGCCCCTCGGATTTGGGCTTTAGAACAACAGTTGGCACGTTGTGGGGGCAAGTGTGCCTACTTTACAGGTGAAAAA
This sequence comes from Meles meles, assembly GCF_922984935.1. NCBI lineage: Eukaryota > Metazoa > Chordata > Mammalia > Carnivora > Mustelidae > Meles > Meles meles. Next base: position 29,312,756 of record NC_060077.1, on the reverse strand, counting down.
AGTAAAGTCCATTGAAAGTGAATGCAGGAGCCAAGGTCATTCTGGGAGTGGGCTGCAGAGTGATCAAGAATCTAGGAGTGAGCTTGTCCCCTGCGCTCCAGCCCTCTGTCCACCTGGAAGGCTCATGCTTTGCTTGCAAGGGAGCCAAGATATAAGCTCTGTTGGGCAGGGGTGCAAGAGGAATGGGCTGCACAGGTGCTTTGGGTTGGAGTCCGTTGGAAAGCCCAGGAATATAAAACCTAATGCAATGAGACTGATGCAGGAAACGGGGCTAACTGCTGACTGAGCTGAGATTGTCTTGCCCATTTGAGGATGAGGAAATTGATGTTCAAGCAGATTCTTATTTTTATTCTTATCTCTGCATAGATGCAGAGGCATGGCCCTGGCATGGCTCCAGAACATGCTTTGTTGATGATGACCCCACTCTCAGGGCCTGGTGAAGTCACACAGCTCAGTGCAGAGCAGGTGACAGGATCCCGCCTGTCACCCAGCATCTCCTGTCTTGCTTTCCAGTTGCCTTTTCTGCTGCAAGGTCTTTCATACACCTGCTGAAATCTGGGTTTGCAGCTTCTAATTTCTATGTCAGAAGCTTTAAAGAGGCCTCCCAGGGCCTGCCTCAATGACTTTCCTGGGAGGCCCCTTTAATAGTTGTCTGGCCCATGTTTTGAACCAAGCACTCCTTAATTTTCCTGCTATATTTGGTGAAGATTGTCCTTTCCATGGGATGAAGGCTGTGCCTCTGACCTTGGGTTCTTGGCACCATGAGGGCTGAGGCAGGATGGGCTTCAGTGGTCCAGGCTAAAGCTGTTCCCTTCCAGCATCCCCGTGTGGGTGTGAAACTCACTTGCTACCCAAGGCCCAGAAGTTGTGGTTCTCCAGGGGACAGCCCCAAATCTTGGGAAGAAAAAGGGGCTTTCCCTAAAGGCAGCATCACAGCTGTGCCCACCCCTGCACCTGCCACAGCCTCTGGGCAGCCACCGTCACAGACCACATCCTCTTGTGGTGTCTGTGGTAAGAAATCTGGGCCTGGGCTGTTTCCTGGAGGACTCTTGAGGGATGGGCTGGTCTTCCCAGCTGGTGCAGCTGCAGTTCTGGCCCACTCAAGCCTGCCCCTCACATCGTCCCTGGATTGAGATGTGTCAAGGGCTGGATTCACACTGGGCCAGAGGAGTCCAGGTATGGCTGTCCTGGTGAGCTCCCTGCTGAGGGTCCCGGGCTCCTCTGTCCTCTGCCCCAACCCTTCTCTCATAGAGTGGAAGGGTTGTGCCCCTGTCCAGTCACTTCAGCCTTGCTTCCCATGTCAGAGGGTTCCCCTGCCTCCTGCTGATCAGTCTCCTGCCCACTCTCTATTCCACAGACCTCAGAGACTGTCTGCAACCAGGCCTCCTTAGCTCCTTGCTCCCTTCCACCCCAAACTCAAGTTGGCTGGGCCTTTTCATCTCACCGTTGTTCTGGTGTGTGTGTGTGTGTGTGTATGTGTGACAAAGTATCTGTCTGGGGATGTGACAAGTGTTCTGGAATCTCTCAGAATCCTCAGAGTCAGGGTCTGGCTCTGCAACTCCTGAGCCCCCCTACGAGGGGTCCCCGGGAACCCTGAAGACCTCCGTACCTCTGGTGATCCTGAGGGGCAGTCTCACCCCACCCCCAGCTTTCCTCCAGCAAATGGAAAGGGAATTCTACTGCTTCTCTAGATGTCACAGACTCACCGTGCTGGTGGGGACCTTCTAGCTCCTTCAATTGATGAAGAAACTGAAGCACAGAGAGGGAGAGTTTCTTTCCCAAGACACACAACAACCTGGTGTAAACATGGTGTTCTGGAACTTACCAGTACCATTCTGAGACCTGGGAGTATCTTTCTTTCTTTCTTTCTTTCTTTCTTTCTTTCTTTCTTTCTTTCTTTCTTTCTTTCTTTCTTTCTTGCACATGAGATGGGGCCAGCCTGGAACTGAAGGGTTGGGATGCTTCGGAACATTTCGGTGCTTTAACCTCTAAGGCTCCCAATCTAGTCGCCTGGAGTGCAGCCCGAAGAGGACAGTCCAATAGGGGGCAGCAGAGACCAGCAGTAGAAGGAGGCTAAACCCTAGAAAGGGCTGGAACTCCAGATGGGTTGGTGGGGAAGCCACGGAAGGGTTCCAGCGGTGGGGCAGGTGGGAGGGTGCAGAGGCTGGACTCTGGTTCTTCATCTTCCCTGAAGCCCACCTCACCCCTGGAACCAGCACCTGGGGGGTGGGGTGGGGAGGCGAGTGAATGGAGTCAGTCCAGTGTAGGGTAGGATCCTGACCTGACTTACAGTTTTGCATGGAGTTTTTCTGCATTCATTATGATTTAAAAAAAATACTGCATTAGATACTATTTATCTTGATTACTGAGTTTTGGGGTCCTCCCTTAAATTTTACACGAAACGACAGTGTCTTACGCTGCTCACACTAATCCTGGCTGTGTCTGGAACTCTGAGAAACCTGTTGAGGGAGTTGGGGTTAAGCGGAGGGTGGGGTTCTGTAGTGGGTGTGGCCAGCGCCCTGAGGTTCCAGCCTCATCTGACCAGGTGGGTTGATATTTGCATAGCGAATCCCTGTTTTCCAGGCCCTTTCCAAAGTCGGATTGTTACCTGGGAGCACGGTGAGGACCTGCGTGGCAGGTGGTGGCTTTGTAGCAGCCACAGCTCTTTCAACTGTCTACCAGCAACAATCATCATGGCAGGTCCTCATCTGGACAGGGCACCTCCTTAGAGAGTGGTACAATCTCCTTTATTACATTCATAGAAAGCACTCCATCCTGATGGCTACCAATACTAATGTAATTTATATCTGATTCTGATGTCATTATTCTCCAAAGCGCACACACCCTCATATCTATTTATAAATCTATGTGGCACAACATAGTAACTGTTGCATTGTATATTAAACTAAATACGGACAAATAGCTTAGAGACCAACCTCGTTCATAAAAAGTTATTATAAAATGGATAATCACATAATATCAACATCATTTTATTGCTTGACCATGTCTCCAGACACATCTTTTGATTTTCAATGATTTTATAATATTCCCCCAAATACCCACCCAGATGTTTACCTGTGTTGACAAATACAGGCAGATGATTACTAACAGAAGAACATCTGAATAGTATCTTTTTTTTTTGCCAATTTTAAATACAGTTTTATTTAAGACATTGCATTTTCCATTTAACAATACAGTGCTTATAAAGTGCAATGTTTATTTCCTTTCCCTGTGCACATATTCCATATTCAAGTACCAAGAATGCCCAGTTTTTTTGCTATAGCAGCTCAACGTTGCAACTGCCATGGAATTTGCTACAAATTTGGGTCCTTTGAATATCGTGTGTGGAACAATGCTCAACCTATTTATTTTCAGGTTGGTTTAGTCAACCTCTTCAATGGTGGGCCCAGAGGAGGCACCACCAGAGGGAGGAGCTCCACTACCAGGCAACCCTCCAGGCTTTCCTCCTGGCATGCCCCCTGCACCCTGGTACAGCTTGGTCATGATGGGGTTGCAGACTTTCCCCAACTCTTTATGCTTGTGATCAAATTCTTCCTTCTCTGCAGTCTGGTTCTTATCAAGTCAGTTGATGATTTCATTGCACTTGTCAAGAATCTTCTGTTTGTCTTCATCATTTATCTTGCCCTGAAGTTTTTCATCTTCAACAGTTGCTTTCATGTTGAATGTGTAAGACTCAAGTGAATTCTTGGAAGACACCTTGTCCTGCTGTTTCTCATCTTCAGCTTTGTAATTTTCAGCTTCCTGGACTGTGCGCTCAATATCTTCCTTGCTCAAGCGGCCCTTGTCATTAGTGATGGTAATCTTGTTCTCTTTTCCTGTGCTCTTATCCACGGCAGAGACATTGAGGATACCATTAGCATCAATATTGAAAGTGACCTCAATCTGAGGGACACCACAAGGGGCAGGAGGTATGCCTGTGAATTCAAACTTTCCAAGTAGGTTGTTGTCCTTGGTCATGGCATGCTCACCTTCATACACTTGAATAAGCACACCAGGCTGGTTGTTGGAGTAGGTAGTGAAGGTCTGTGTCTGTTTGGTAGGAATGGTAGTATTACGCTTGATGAGAACAGTCATGACTCCTCCAGCAGTTTCAATGCCAAGAGAAAGTGGAATGACATCCAACAGCAGCAAATCTTGAACATTTTCAGATTTGTCTCCAGAAAGGATGGCTGCCTGGACAGCTGCACCATAAGCAACAGCCTCATCGGGGTTGATGCTCTTATTCAGTTCTTTTCCATTGAAGAAATCTTGGAGAAGTTTCTGAATCTTGGGGATATGGGTAGAACCACCCACCAGGACAATATCGTGGATCCGAGACTTGTCTAACTTGGCATCCTGAAGAACTCTCTCTACAGGGTCCAGGGTGCCACGGAACAGGTCAGCATTTAATTCTTCAAACTGGGTGTGAGTGATAGAGGTATAGAAGTTGATTCCTTCATACAGAGAATCAACCTCAATACTGGCCTGGGTGCTGAAAGAAAGTGTATGCTTAGCGCATTCACAAGCAGTACGGAGACGATGAATTGCCCTCTTGTTTTCACTGATATCTTTCTTATGTTTGCGCTTGAACTCTGCAATAAAATGGTTGACCGTTTGGTTGTCAAAGTCTTCTCCACCTAAGTGGGTGTCTCCAGCTGTGGACTTAACCTCAAAGATCCCATCTTCAATAGTAAGGATTGACGCATCAAAAGTGCCACCTCCTAAGTCAAAGATCAGCACATTCCTTTCAGCTCCAACATTTTTGTCTAAGCCATAAGCAATAGCAGCAGCAGTTGGCTCATTGATGATTCGAAGTACATTGAGACCAGCAATAGTTCCAGCATCTTTGGTAGCCTGACGCTGAGAATCATTGAAGTACACGGGTACTGGGACAACTGCATTGGTAAGCATCTTCCCAAGATAAGCCTCTGCAATTTCCTTCATTTTTGTCAAAACCACAGAAGACATCTCCTCTGGATAGAAGCTTTTTGTCTCTCCCTTGTATTCTACTTGGACCTTGGGCCTGCCAGCACCATTCACCACCACGAAAGGCCAATGCTTCATATCAGACTGGACAACAGCATCATCAAATCTCCATCCAATCAGGCATTTGGCATCAAAAACTGTGTTGGTGGAGTTCATCGCAACTTGGTTCTTCGCAGCATCACCGATCAATCATTTGGTGTCCGTGAAGGCAACATAACTTGGGCTGGTCCGGTTTCCTTGATCATTGGCAATTATTTCCACTTTCCCGTGCTGGAAGATACCCACGCAGGAGTAGGTGGTGCCAGGATCAAGGCCAACTGCATGTCCCTTAGACATGGTTGCTTCTGTGTGGGCCTGGCTCGGGTTTAGAAGAACACAGCAATCCAAAGATCTATCCCCACATTCAATGAAGTGAATAGTATCTTTGACAGTGAGGAATGGATTTGCCATTTAGATAACACAGTGGGGCTTCTTCCCGGATTGAATGGCTCAATTCGGCACCACCAAGTATTGAAGGAAAAATATACCTGAAGCACATGAGAAGATGAAAACAGGTTTCTCAAAAAAAAAAAAAAAAAAAAAAAAAAAAGGAAGAAGAAGAAGAAAAAAAAAGAAAAAAAATACTGTGTTTGCGAAAATGCAGGACGATTACAGATATTTTAATTTTTTCCTCAGTCTCTAAACTCTATCACGCACAAGAGGTCTCTTAGTAACTTCCAGTCAAATTCCTTGGTGCGTATCCCTGATATGAACCTGGGAAAGTGGATGACAAATGGCTGGGTGACACGATACCTCTGTGCAGGGAACTGACTCTGGGATGGAGCCAGACTGCAGGAGGTTTACAGGGAGAATGCTTGGGACCAACCCATGTGCAAGGGATGGGTGCGAAGCAGGGTGGGCAGAGGAGGGAATCAGCTATAGTGGAGCTTTGCTGTTGGGATGGTCCTTCTCAGCTTCCCCAAGTGGGCTGAGAGGTTTGGTCTTCACACCCTCACACTCATCAGCTTTCAGAGGCCAGCTAGCTGTTCAGGGCAGGACCACGGCTCGGCTCTGGGTGGCTCTCTTCATCAAGGGAGCTGACAGATGAGGGCAGGACTGTTTGCAGGCATCTCTCCCAGCAGATGGGGTAATAAACCCTTCATTCCAGAAAGGGTCAAGTGGTGCATCAAACTGTCTACCAGTTCAAGTCCTCTCAAACCAGGTGGTTTCCAATTCTTTGCTTTCAGCAAAATTAAAAGTATTTGAGATAGAGCTGCAAGCTAATAGACAATTCAAAAAAATAATTTTTGACTATCAACCACTAATGATTTTTGGCATACAATTAGGAAGAAACTCAGATCTGTGAGTGAAATTCTATTACAAAACTTCTGTTTATGAGGTGAAGGTTTCTTTGAGTTTCATATAAAAATGAAAGCCAGAATAAAATAGATGCAGGACCTTGCTTCATTCTGGCAGGAGCTCATATTCATCAATGGACTCACAAATTGACACTACTTAATGATCATCTGTGTAAATTTTAATATGTTTTTGTTGTTCCGACTATATACTGCTGTGAATAATTAAGATGCCAACTCAGTGTGGCAGAAAATACTTTTAACACTCAAAGTCACAGGCTGTGAAACTGAATTTTGGAATGTAAACTTAATGTATATTTTTAGGACAGAAATGCATGACAGGATAATGAATAAAAGACTCAGGTGTAGAAATGTTTGAGCAGATCAAATTCAATACAGGGTATGGAGTGAAAACAAAGTTCAAGATGAGGGAAGAAAGATGGAAAATTTCCAAGTGTTAGAGAAGAATTTTCAAAAAGAGTGGGCGTCCAATCATGATGATACTCACTTACATTCTCTCTCTGGATATAGAAGAATGTTGAGAATGTTTTACAAACTTATGGTCAAGCAGGGAGCTTGAACCCCGATTCTTGGAGGGTGGGTGGGCCATGCTGCTGAGGGTTCAGCTGCAGGCCCTGTCCCCCTCCCCCAAGGAGGCTCTTTTCCCCTGCATCAATGTCCTGGGTCTCAGCACAGGGTGATCACATAAATCAACAAGCAGGACTGCCATAAGATGGAGGCCAGCTAGTAGCTGTGTCCTTCCCTTCCAGTATATGTTTTTTTTTAATTTTTAACAAGATTTTATTTATTTGGCAGAGAGATAGAGCTAGAGAGAGAGAAAGAGAGAGAGAGTGCAGAAATAGGCTGAGGGGCAGGCAGAGGGAGAGGGAGAGGGAGAAGCAAGCTCTCCACTGAGCAGGGAGCCTGATGTGGGGCTCGATCCCAGAACCCTGGAATCATGACCTGAGCCAAAAGCAGTTGCTTAACTGACTGAACCACCCAGGTGCCCCTCCTTCCAGTATCCTGACTCCTCTGATCACTCCTGAGGGAAGCGAGCGAGGAGCTAAACCTGGAAAGGGAACAAAGTAGTCCCAGGGATCAGCTAGTAGGGGGACGTCTGGACCCACAGGGTGCTGATGACAGCCTCTATGACCCAAAACAGGCCCCTACCTGCCATTTCTCAGTAGGGTAAACAGAGGCCCCGAGAGGGCAAAGAACCTGCTGGAGTCTCCTAACTCTGGAGGGTCGGAGCCGGGACCAGAGAGGATGCCTGGCCCTCAGGCCTGTAGCTGCTCAGACAGCTGGTGAGAGTGTCAGGTCTGGGTAGGAGGGGTTGTGGCTCACTTCCCCATCTGCCTGTGTCACCGTGAGCATTACCGCTGTTGTCCCACACCTGACAGTAATAGTCGGCCTCATCCTTAGCCTGGGCACCGCTGACGGTCAGGGTGGCCATGTTCCCAGAGTTGGTGCCTGAGAACCGGTCAGGGATCCCTGAGGGCCAGTTGCTACCCCTATAGATAATCAGCAGAGGGGCCTGGCCTGGCTTCTGCTGGTACCAGTGAGCATCCTCCACACATGATCCTGGCTGTCTCACACATGAGGAGTCCTGAGTCAGCTCATAAGCGACTGTGGAACCTGCAAGAGAGGACATGAGATGTGGGCTTCCAGCTGAGGGGACTCTGCTTTCTTGGTCTGGACTGAGCTCCAGGGGTTCTCTTGGCCCCCAGAGTTGCCCCTTCCCAGCAACTCAGCCCAAGGGACCCAGAGCCTTGGATAGAGTCTTTGAACCAACATAAGACCCCAACCCCTTTCTCTGGGCAGGTGCAGTCCCTTAGAGCTCACACAGAGCCAGTAAGCACAGTAGGGGATTTCACCTGTCTAGCCCCTCATCCTGCAGCAAGGTGAAGAGATTCTGTCCCCTACTGGATCCCAGTGAGCCTGGGCGCAGCACCTGTGCAGTGAGCAAGGAGGCCGAGGAGGAGAGGAGTCCAGACCATGGTGGAGGCACCCTGATTCTGCTCCCAAGGCCCAAGGCTGGGCAAAGATCCTTCCAGGCCTTTCTTATCCCCTTGCTGGACAGACCTGCAGGTTATGCAAATCAGCCAGGCCTCAGGGGCTGCTGCTGAGGAGCTCTGTGGTTTCAGAAAGGGAAGGGCTCAGCCCCAAGGGGCGTAGACAGGAGAGAGGGGTCCCTTGTAGTTCCCACCCTCAGCTCAGGGAATCCCTCTGGTGGTTGTGTAGTCTGGGGCTACAACTCCAGTTTTAGGCTGTGCCCTGGCATAGCTCCTGGGCTATTCTGATTGGAGAAGCAGAGTCTGTTTTCCAGGGAACCTAAATCCTGCTCACAGAATCCTTCTGGATCCTGTCATCAAGGTGGCCAGAGTCATGGTGGTGATGCTGAGATTGTTCTGGACCCCCAGAACAATCTTTCTCTTCCCTCTATTCTGGCTCAGGAGGGAGGTGGTAAATATCATCCAGGACTCGTAAGTGTCCTATCCATCCTTATGGTGTTGTGGTGGAGGCTGCGTACTGCTCCGCTCCCAGCTCCACCTTCAGAACATTCCATGCTGTGTCTCCTCTGACACTCCCAGGCCCCAATGCAGTGACCTTCCTCATCCCCACTCCAGGGAAACCCTGCATGTTTAGACAGGGGCAGTGTCCTATTGCAGACCACAGTTTGTGAGCTGTGAACATCAGAATCTGAGTACAATTCCTCTCTTGCCAGGGGCACATGGGGCTGTTAAGGGTTCATGGAGGTGCGGTGTCTGCTCCTGGACAGGTGGTGGTGCCCACAATTTCTCGGTATCTCAGATGTGCCCTGGCTAGGGCAGAGACACATTATGCGCTCAAAAGATAGGACTTGAGTATAAGAGAATGAAATTTGGTAGTGAATTATAAGAAAGCCTCATGTGAAATTAAAATTACATTTTTAATTTCAGTTGCTAGCAAAAATGCATTAAGTAATAAAAATTGTTATAATTTATGAGGTTGAGTAATGGTTATTGTATCCTTGGAGTGGAAAAAGAAAAAGGAAAAAAATTGGCACCAGCCTCCTGGAGACAGAGGGGGAAAGGAGGAACTCTTTGTAGTAGGACAGGAAGCTCTCAGAGCAAAGAGGAGGGGTAGGGGAGGGATGTGTGTCTTCAGTGGGAGGGGTGTTTATAGACTTTTGAGAGCTTCCACACCACTAGGGTATGTGTAAGAGACCAAAGTTCCAAATCTGTGCCAGATAAATGGGTAATTACTGCAAGATCTGGATCAGCATAAGAAGGAGCCAAAAGATCTTGTACATTAGTGTCAAACATGATACTCAAGAAGGAAGATAGCTTTTCCTTCAGATCTCAGGTTATGGTAACTAACACCCCCTGCATGTTAGAAGCCCTGATGCCAGGCCCACTCCATCACCAGGTGGCTAGCCAGGTGATCTCTGCTGCCCCTGGGCTGTGGCAAAAGCACAGGTGGCTCACACCGTGTCGGGATGCTGTATGTGCTTTCAGCAGGTCATATGTTGGACGTAGGTGGTATTGTTTCTCCCTGGGTCAGGATTCATGGGTCTAGGAATCAGGGTGGAAATGGGAATGGCAGCACTCACTCTTATCCCTAGTGGGCCACCAGCAAAATGTTCCCTTCTTATCCCTGGCACTTTGCTCTCTGATTGACTGCCCTGCACTTGCTGGTTGAGACAGCTCTGTGTCTTACTGGCTCCTCCTTGTAGTGAGGCACCAGGAAAAGTAGGGGACACTGGCTGCCATGACTCATGGTGACTATCATGGGGGACGTGGGTATCTACTACTCATTTGGAGCTGGCAAGTAGGTGTATAGATTCAGAAGATCCCCTAATACTCCCTGGGACTGTGATTACAGTCATATATTCACCACAATCCAATGCAGCAGATCTAATAATGGACAAATCTTCCAGAATGAAGGTTTGGTTGTCCCAACTGGCAGAGTTGATTATTAGCTCAGGTCTTTGCTGAGGGAAGGGGAATATGGGGCAGGCAGGTCACTGCTTGACCATAGGTAGTGAAGAAATGAGCAGGATACAAGGACAAGTGTTTCTTCCTCATAATGACCTGAATATGTTTGGATATATATTAACCTTATGCTTTTGTTTTATTCTCCTATCTTTTCCCATTATTGCCTAACAATAGATGTGTTAATAGTTAACGTTATATCTCAATATAGAAATTAGAGGATATCAGATCATCTGGGACAAAAACAATCATCACTACAGACAACAGTATATTTTGATTCCTCTTGTGGGGAAAGGGTGAGTGTGTTTGTAATTGTTCATTGGATGGTTTCATCATATTAGGTGGAAGAAAAGTTACCAATATTCTCTTCATTTAGAGCCAGTGGTTAGCCTGGGTTGGGTTGATTTCATGTGAACGAGGGGTGGACTGGGATGGCTTATTAAGTGTCAACATTGACAAGCTGATTGTATTCACAGAATTGTCTGTCCATATTTCTGGGTAGGATGGAGGTAGAGAGATTCTTGTGCAAGGTGTGGTGGGGGTAGAAGTGAGGCAGCACCCATCATGGGTCTCACTCCTGTGATTGAGTCTCATCTGGCCACTCTGGAGGAGGAGACAACTCTCCGACTGCCTGTCACCGAGTGTGTCTGCACCTTCTTCATGGTTTAAAAATACAGGGAATGACCTGATCTGTTGGGGATTTTGACACACGTAATGGGGTTTAGGGGGACAAACCAGAGCTTTGCAGGTAAAAATAGCCTTCTCAGATCTCTGAGGACCATTTGGAGGTGCTGGCCTTCCCGCATTGGGTTCCTGGAAGCAAACTCTGAGATGGAGAAGTGCACTGGGGAGGTCAGCCTGGGCAGAAGCAGAAGGGACCCATAGCGAGCCATCAGATGAGGTCTCCTCCCTGCAGGGACGTCTCAACCATTCAGGACATCTGAACCTGAGGAAGGGTCTTGAGATCTTGGACTCAGGCCATTGTTCAAGAGAATCTCTCTGAGAAGGATCAGAAACCTGGGGGGAATCCATCTTCTGAACCAAGAGCACTTCCCAGCAAGGAGCTTCCCGATGAGCTGCCAGGGGCCTCAGACAAAATGGGAGCATGTGTGAGCCCAGAAGAGGGGTGGCCACAGTGGGTAATGCACTGGTCTGCTCCACTCAGAATCCCCAGATGCCATGCCAGCAGGGATTCAGGAGCTCAGCTGAGCTGGAAAATTCCAGACTCTAATCCTGGTCAGTGAAGGGGTGGCCCTTGGCCACCATATGGAAATGCACAGTCAAGTGACCATGGATGGAGTTTCTTTCAGCTTGTCCTTCCACCCAGGCCCTCCAATTCCAAACACACTCAGGCCCAGACAATCTCAGGAGCCCCAAATTAACCCTGAGACAACCTATACAGGTACTGCCTGAAGGGTGGATGGCTGGTGAGGTCTGGGGAACTTGGGTCTGGGGACCTAGGTCAGAGCTGCTCACTGCTCTGTGCACAGGCCTTCTGGGGATAGAGGAGAGTGTGACACAGATGGGAAAGGGGTTGTGTCTCATTTCCCTGTCTGCCTGTGTCACTGTGAGCAGTACCAGTGCCCTCTGATGACTGACAGTAATAGTCAGCTGCATCCTCGGCCCGGGCCCTGCTGATGGTCAGGGTGTGTGTGTTCCCTGAACTGGAGCCAGAGAATCGGTCAGGGATCCCTGAGGGCCATTAAGTGTCCTTATAAATGACCAGCTTGGGTGTTTCATCTGGCTTCTGCTGGTACCATTGTGCATAGTATTTGCTCAGTACTTCTCCAGAGCAGGTGATAGTAGCCGTCTGTCCCAGGGACACGGACACCGAGGGTGGCTGAATCAGTGCACTGGAGGCCACGGAGGCTGAAAAGAAGAGGAGAGGTTGGTGTGAGGTTCAGGGGCTCCTTTTAGGGAACCAATCTTGAGCCTGTGCTGGTCTGAGCTCAGGGTTCACTTCAGACTCAACTCAATTCTTTGGGGACTGAGCATGTGGCAGCCCTGAGGGCAGCACCTGTGCAGAGAGTGAGGAGGGGGAACAGAAGAGGGGTGAAGGCCATGGTGGATGTGCCCAGAGCTCTGCCTCCTAAGACCTATAACCCTGGTGGACTCTACCCCAGGCTCTTTAATTCCCTTCCAGGCTCTTGGGACTGTGATTGTTAGTACTTATGCAAATTTCCTCCATTTCTGGGCTCCTACATGATAAACCAGTGGTGAGATCAGAACATGTGACTGTGGAGGCAGAGGGGAACCCCCAGATTCCTCCAGCCAGCTCTCAGTTCAGACCATCAGCCTTTGTCTGCAGGGTCTGGGATCATAGGCACTTTCTGGGGATCAGACCACATAACTAACTCCCTGTGCCCACCCTGCTGGCCATCTGTCCTTGGCTCCCTCTGTGGTCTTTCAGGAGCCTGGCCGTGGGGGCTGGGCTGGCTCTCTGAGAGTACAGACAATACCTGATATAGGGAGGGTGGTCCTGTGGCCTCATTACATTCCTTGTCCTCCTGTGTGGTGTCCCCTCTATTTCCCCAGAAGCGCTGTGATCCCATGCTTCCCATGTCATTAAATTGTGAAACTTTCTCATTAGGATTTTTGTGCATCATTTTGTCTATGGGAGTTCACTAGTTAACCCCCACCTGCTGTTGGAGATGCATCACATCTTCTAGTCTATAGTGACATGGTGATTTTGTCTCTGTGACACCCTCATCCTAAACAGAGGAGCAATTGACATTGTCAATAATTTTCTTTTATTTTTTCATCAATATTAGATACAGTCATGCAAATTTCATGAGAAACCATCCCTGAGTTAAAAAACCACCATCAAGCTCCATGTCTTGTCAGGGTCCCCAGGGTCATGTCTTCTTACTTGGGGTGAGCTTTGTAGCCAGAGCCAGGGTCCCTGCAGGAGCTGGATTCTGTCACTGAACCAAGGAAAGCTCAATGGGCCAGAACTGTGGCTTCAGGTAGTGAGAATCCCTTCACTCTGGAGACAGTCTCATCAGGAGACTGTGGATGGTCATTCCAGGCACCAGGAGTTCCCAGTGTTCATCCTCCCTCACCCTGAGTTGCTCCTGAGCAACAAAGTTACAGCCTGGGCTCGAGTTGGCCTGGAGGTGGGAAACAGAGGCAGAAGGTGAGTGGTCAGGGGATTCTCAGCATCTCCAGTCAGAGGATTCAGTTCGCGGAACACTGGTACAAAGTGCAGGGAGCTGCATTTCCCACGTGAGGCATTCACTGTGTCAGGACTCCCGTCAGTGTCCTGAGTGTCACTGTGCATCTGACCTTCAGATCAAGGTCCCCTCAGCAGCTAGATATAGGAGTGATCACTCCAGCTTCCTCCTGAGGACTGAACCCTGGACCTTTGCTGACCCCCAGACCTGGTGGCCCTGTGAGGCTCCCCCTGGGCAGCCCCAGCCTCTGTCCTGCTGCTCCTGATGCAGCTCTGCTGCCCCCTGCTGGTGGAGGAGGACTCAGACCAGGAGCTTCCCTCCTGCAGGTCACCCCAGAGCACCTCTCACCTAAGAAAGGGTGTGGACCATGGTTTCCAACCTCCCACAGGCAGCTGTTCCCCCATCCTGCTCAGCCCAGCACAGCCAGGTCACATACACAGTGCAGGAGGCAGGGTAGGTGGGATTCCTGTACTTGTCCCAGGGTTGAAATGTCCTGGAGAGCCTGCTGTCTTATTTCAGAAAGAAGGGAGCAGGGTACAGTGTAGTGCATTTGAAAAGGGTCAGAGTCCAGACAATCCTGTGTGATGTCCCATGGCCACCAGTTTCCTGTATATTTGGGAATAAGAACTGATGTTTCCTGCATCCCTATCCATGTAGTTGGGTCATGAGGATAGCAGGTGTTGCTTCTGGTGCTAAGTTCAGTTGAGCAGGCAAACCTTTACTTTACTCTTCTTAACAGGCATCTTTACTGCTGTAAGTGTTTTTTTTTTCTACAACTCACATCTCCTGGTTCTTGGTGTGGGAGGATTTTGAACTACCCTTTTTGTGGCCTGGTGAAATTGGGAATCTGCTAATTCAGACTTGGGGTAAAATTGCATGTGATGCAGGTCACAGAATAGCTGAAAACTTTTCCTTGAGTGCCCACAGAGGAAGACAGTTGACTCCAACACCAAGGTTAACTCACTGAGACCCTATTTGGTCTGTCTAATTAATTAAACTCTTCAATAATTTGTACCATTTAATTTGAAAACAGGTGTTTTCTACATCAGTATAAACTTCCCCATTTCACAGCAGATAAAGTAAGTGCTCAGAGAGGCTAACTTTCCAGAAAAACAGAGGAGAGTGGGGCAGGTCCAGGAGTGGAGCTCGGGTGTGCTGGATTCAGACTCTGAGATCCTTGGGGCAGAACTTGACCAGGGTGGGAGGGAGGAGTATGACTTCCCCGATCTGGTTGTGGAGAGTGTGTCATGGGTCCTTCTGACTCCTCCTAGCAGGGATTCAAAGTAGAGGCATTGTCTGGGGTGTTTCATAATGACTGTCATGGGGGCAATTGTGTGTCTACAACACAATTGGGGTAAACAGGAGTATATGGACTCAGGAGATCCCCTAAGATATCTGGGACTGTGATTACAGTCGTCAATTCACCACAATCCAATGCAGCAGGTCTGATAATAGACCCATCGTCCAGAATGAAAGTTTGGTCATCCCAACGGTGGGGGTGGGGTGGGGATCACAACTAGCTCAGGTATTTGCTGAGGAAAGGAGAATATGGAGTAGGCAGTGAAAAAGGTAATTCTAGAAACCACAGTGACCACTGGATAGTGGCAGAAATGAGCAGGAAGTAACAAGTGTTTCTTCCATATGTTGACATGAATACGTTTAGATATATAGTCATAATATGTTTCAGTTTTGTTCTCCTGTCTGATCCCATTATCATCTAACATCATATGTGTTAACAGTAGTTAACATTATGTCTCAGTTAAGCTGGGACAAAAATAAAGATCACTAGCAGACAAAATTTATTTTATATCCTCCTGTGGGGAAAAGGTGAGCATGTTTGTAATTGTTCATGGGATAGTTTTATCATATCAGGTGGAGGGATGGCTGCCAACATTCTCTTTATTTGGAGACTATGGTCTGTGGGGATCTTGTTACATTTTATGTGAAAGAGGGGTCCACCCTGTTGTCTTATTAAGTGTTACTGTTGATAAGTTGAGCTGTGTTTCACAGAACTGTTGTCTGTCTATATTTCTGGGTAGGGTGGAGTTAAAGAGAGATTCTTGCACAGATTTGGGGGTAGAAGTGAGGAAGGACCCATTTTGGTTCTCACTCCCATGGTTGTGTTTCTTCAGGCCACTCTGTCAGCAGCAGCAACTGCATCATCATCCCCCATTCGGCATCACGATAGAGGTGACTCTCCAACTACCTTTCAAGACCCAGAGCACACAGTGTGTCTGCATCTTTTTCCATTGTATGAAAACACAAGAAACAATCTGATCTGTCTAGGACAAGCAAATTGGTGATTTGGGAAAGAAACCCCAGCTTTGTATATAGTAGCCTCCTTAGGTCCCGGAGGATCCTGTCTGGGATGCCTGCCTTCCTGCATTGTGTTCCTGGAAGCAGACTCTGAGATGGCGAAATGCATGTGCAGTAAATCTGGAAGGAGCTGGGGAAGTCAGCCTGGGCAGAAGGAGAAGGGAACCACAGTGAGCCATCAGGGGAGTCTCCCTCCTGCAGGGAGCTCTAAAGCTGGGAACTTTCAGGACATCTGAACCTGGGCAGGCCCCTGGGATCTTGAACTGAGGCCATCATTAAACTGAACCTCTCTGAAAAGGGGCAGAAAACTGGGGAGGCAGATTTTTGAAGCACAGCACTTTCCTGTGAGGAGCTCCCCTATGAGATGTCAGGGCCTCCCGCAGGGGTAGGTGGGTGAGTGATCTTCAGAAGAGGGAATGTAGGTGACCTCACAGTGTCCAATGCCCTTGTCTGCTCCTCTCAGAATTCCAGCTGCCATGGACCAGGGTTTTAGGAGCTCAACTGAGCTGGGAATTTCTGGGATCAAATCTTGGGCAGTTGGGTGAAAATATTTCCAATGACCATGATACGGAGATGAAAATCTCTCTGTTTTTCCACCTACCCAGGACCTCTGTCCCTGATTTATACCCAGGACAGACAAGCAGGGCAGCCTAGTTCTGTCAGCCCTCAATGCATCCCTGACCCTCCCTGTGCAGAGTCTGTCTGGAGGTCAGGGGGGAGAGGGAACCCTGGGGATCACACATGGGGGTACCTGGGTCAGAGCTGCTCATGCTTTGTGTACAGGCCTCCTGGAGCTGGGGAAGAGGGTGACACAGATGGGGAAGGAGTTTGTATCTCACTTCCCCATCTGCCTGTGTCACGGTGAGCATTACCACTACCACTCTTATATGATAGACAGTAATAGTCATCCTCGTCCTCAGCCCGGGCCCCACTGATGGTCAGTGTGGCTGTATTCCCTGAACTGGAGCCAGAGAACCTGTCAGGGACCCCTGAGGGCCGGCTGCTATCAGTATAGATAATTGTCATGGGTCCCTGGCCTGGCTTCTGTTGGTGCCAGGAGACATATGTACTTCCAATGTTGTCTCCCCCACAGGTGTTGCTGGCCATCTGTCCCAGGTTCACTGACACTGAAGGTGGCTGAGTCAGCACATAGGCGGCCAGAGATCCTGCAAGAGAGAAAAGGAGAGGGTTCAAACTTGGGTTTTGTCATTAGCAAGCCCCCACCCTCCTCACCTAGATTGGACTTTAGGAATACTCTTGGCACACAGGGCAACTATCTCATCAGTCTCAGCCCCTGGGACCCCTGTGCCTGGATGGTGGGTAGAGCTTTTTTTTTTTTTTTAAATATTTTTTTTTTATTTATTTGACAGAGAGAGATTACAAGTAGAGAGGCAGGCAGAGAGAGAGAGAGAGAGAGAGGGAAGCAGGCTCCCTGCTGAGCAGAGAGCCCGATGCGGGACTCGATCCCAGGACCCCGAGATCATGACCTGAGCCGAAGGCAGCGGCTTAACCCACTGAGCCACCCAGGCGCCCTGGGTAGAGCTTTTGAACAAACAAGAACCCTGACCCTCTTTCCCTGGGCAGGTGCAGCCCCTTAGGGCTCACACAGGGACATCTAGCCCTTCATCCTGCAGCTGTGTCCTGAGCATCCTGCCCCTATAGGCAGTGCCCTGCTGAGCTCTGTGTCAGGGCCAGGCTTATTACAGTTCTGTGCATCTAGGTGGGTCTGAGCCTGGGCTCAGCACCTGTGCAGTGAGCCAGGAATCTGAGGAGGAGAGGGGTTCAGGCCATGGTGCTCACAGTGACACAGGTAGATGGAGGTGCCCCAGTTTGCTCCCTGAGACCCTAGGCTGGAACATTCCTCCCCAGTCCTCTCGTATCCCCTTGCTGGTGACACCTGCAGGTTATGCAAATCATTTGGGGCTTAGGGGCTCTGCCTGAGGAGTTCTGTGGTTTCAGAGAAGGGTCATCCCCAAGGGACACAGAGGGGTAGGGGTGGACCCTGAAGACCTCCCATCAGCCCAGGGGGATCTGCTTTATCAACTTGCCCCATAGTTGTTTCTGAAATGTCCTCTCCTTGCTCCTGGGTGATCATAAGAGGCTTAGATCAGTGTAGTTTCTGCCCAGATCCCTGTTTGTGACCATGAAATGAAAATAATTCTTCACTTGCTAAGCACACGTGGATATTTGCAGGAGCCATTGAGGTGCTATAGGTGATGTCCTCAGGGAGAGCTCCTAGGGCAGGTCATAGATTCTGTAGCTCAGTCTCCCCATTGTGTACTCAGTTCCTGGGACAGATGCAGTGCTTGAGCGAGGTTTGACAGTGACTGGGTTTTAGCAGAAATGGGCTGGTTTGGAGAGGCATGAAGTACTGGACCTGTGCAAGAGACAGGCAAATTCAAGAAGACACAGATCTGAGCGACATGGAGTTAGAATTTTATGTCGGTGGTAAAGGTGACACTATAGAAACTCTACGACTTGTCCGTTAGGTCTCAGGTGGTGGTGACAAACCCTCCCTCCCAACTAGAATTTCTGATGCCCAGACATACCTCATGTCCAGGTGACTTTGCCAAGTGATCTCTACTGTCCCGTGGAGGCCACTCCACGTTGGTGACTGGGGGTGCAGGGAAGACCTTCTTCCAGGTGGAGATTCTGAATCCATTGCTCTGATCTTGAGTCCCTGATCCACGGACCTTTGGCTCCATGTGAGGCATTGCTTTTTTCCCCCTTTTCCTCCCTCCCTCCCTCTCTCCCTCCTTCCTTCCCCCCTTCCCTATTTTCCTTAACATATAATGTATTATTTGTCTCAGGGTACAGGTCTGTGATTCATCAGTCTTACAGAATTCACAGTGCTCACCATAGCACATACCCTCCCCAGTGTCCATCACTCAGCCACCCTATCCCTCCCAACCCCCTCCCCTCCAGCAACCCTCAGTTTGTTCCCTGAGATTGAGACTCTTATGGTTTGTCTCCCTCTCTGGCTTCGTCTCGCTTCATTTTTTCCTATGATCCACTGTCTTATTTCTCAAATTCCTCATATCAGTGAGATCATATGATAACTGTTTTTCTCTGATTGACTTATTTCACTCAACGTAATACCATCTAGTTCCAGCCACATTGTTTTAAATGGTAAGATTTCATTTTTGAGGGATGCATAATATTCCTTATGCTACATCTTCTTTATCCATTCATCTGTTGATGGACATCTAGGATCTTTCCATAGTTTGGTTTTTGTGGATACTGTGGCTATAAACATTGGGGTAAACATGCTCCTTTGGATCTCTACATTTGTATCTTTGTGTTAAATACCCAGTAGTGGAATTGCTGGGTGGTAAGGTAGCTCTATTTTCAACTTAAAAAAAAAGATTTTATTTATTTATTTGACAGAGAGAGGACAGAGATCACAAGTAGGCAGAGGCAGGCAGAAAGAGAGGGGGAACCAGGATCCCTGCTGAGGAGAGAGCCTGATGAGGGGCTTAATCCCAGGACCCTGAGATTATGACCTGAGCCAAAGGCAGAGGCTTAACCCACTGAGCCACCCAGGCGCCCCTATTTTCCACTTTTTGAGGAACCTCCATACTGTTTTGCAGAGTGGCTGCACCATCTTGCATTCTCACCAACAGTGTAGGAGGGTTCCCCATTTTCCGCATTCTTGTCAACATCTGTCTTTTTCTGACTTGTTAATTTTAGCCATTCTGACTGGTGTGAGGTAGTATCTCATTGAGGTTTTGATTTGTATTTCCCTGGTGGTAAGTGATGTTGAGCACTTTACCATGTCTGTTTGCTGTTTGGATGTCTTCTTTGCAGAAATATCTGTTCATGTCTTCTGTCCATTTCTTGATTGGATTATTTTTCTTTGGGTATTGAGTTTGATAAATTCTGTATAGATTTTGTATACTAGCCCTTTATCTGATATGTCATTTGCAAATAGCTTCTCCCATTCTGTCAGTTGTCTTTTGGTTTTGTTCACTGTTTCCTTTGCTGTGCAAAGCTTTTCATCCTCATGAAGTCCCAAGAGTTCATTTTCTCCTTTCTTCCCTTGCCTTTAGGAATTTCTAGGAAGAAACTGTTGTGGCTGAGGTTGAAGAGGTTGCTACCTATGTTCTACTCAAGGATTTTGATGTATTCCTGTCTCACATGTTGCAGTCAGCGCGACAACACGACCAGGGTCGAGAGTGTAAGAGGATGGTGAAAAGAAGTTAAGATACAGGGGCTCCTGGGTGGCTCAGTGGGTTAAAGCCTCCTGGGATCGAGCCCCACATCGGGCTCTCTGCTCCGCGGGGAGCCTGCTTCCTCCTCTCTCTCTGCCTGCCTCTCTGCCTAGTTGTGATTTCTCTCTGTCAAATAAAATATTAAAAAGAAACTTTAAAAAAAAGAAGTTAAGATACAAAGAGATGGGAGCAGGAGGGACAAAGTGGATGATGTCTGAACAATGCCAACTTTATTCAGGGCAGCGAGGCATTATATAGCTAACAGAAATAGTTACAAAGAAGTATCTCTTTTTAACTAATTACAAAAGAATTTGTTACATGCGCATAAAACCCTCCAGGCTTCCCCATTATCTATTTCCCAAGCTCTAGTAGCAGACCTTCCAAGGCCAGTGGTCTCTGTCTTCAGATAACTCCTTAACCAGCTGCATTGACTTCAAAGTGACTCAAGACATAGTTTACAATGGTGCAGTTTATGCCCTGTGTAAGCACAGCACAAACCCACAATGATTTATTGACCAGGCCGTTTTGCCCACTCCAGATAAGCACCTGTAGGCAACCACGTCAGCAAGTCCAGGATCCATAGCTCAGGCCCTTTCTCAAGTGCTGCTCAACTTTTCCACCCGCGAGGTTATTAACCCCTGGGCTTCTAGGAGGCGCGAGTTGGGGCCTGGTTTGGTCTCATGACTCCAGCCCAGTCCACGGCTGCCTACACTCACATTTAGGTCTTTCATCCAATTTAAGTCTATTTTTGTGTGTGGTGTAAGGAAATGGCCCAGTTTCATTTGCATGTGACTGTCCAATTTTCCCAACACCATTTGTGGAAGAGACTCTCTTTTTTTCATTGGACATTCTCTCCTGCTTTGTTGAAGATTAGTTGACCATAGAGTTGAGGGTCAATTTCTGGGCTTTCTATTCTTTCCATTGAACTATGTGTCTGTTTTTGTGCCAGTACCATACTGTCTTGATGATCACAGCCTTGTAATAGAGCTTGAAGTCTGGAATTGTGATGCTACCAGCTTTAGTGTTCTTTTTCAACATTCCTTTACTTATTCGGGATCTTTTCTTGTTCCGTGAAAATTTTAGGAATATTTGTTCCATTTCTTCGAAAAAAGTTGATGGTATTTTGACAGGAATTGCATTAAATATGTAGATTGCTCTAGATAGCATAGACATTTTCATGATATTTGATCTTCCAGTCCATGATTTTTTCATTTCTTTGTGTCTTCCTGAATTTCTTTCATGAGTATTCTATGGTTTTCTAAGTACAGATTCTTTGTTTCTTTGGTTAGATTTATTCCTTAGGTATATCTTATGGTTTTGAGTGCAATTGTAAATGGAATTGACTCCTTAATTGCTTTTTCTTCTACCTTGTTGTTGGTATATAGACATGCAACTGATTTCTAGGAATTGATTTTATATCCTGACACTTTACTGAATTCCTATAAGAGTTCTAGCAGTTTTGGGGTGGAGTCTCTTGGGTTTTCCACATAAAGTATCATGTGCAAAAAGTGAGAGCTTGACTTCTTTGCTGATTCAGATGCCTTTTATTTCTTTTTGTTTTCTGATTGCTGAGGCTAGGACTTCTAGTAGTATGTCGAATAGTAGTGGTGATAGCGGACATCCTTGCCATATTCCTGACCTTGGGGGGAAGACTCTTGCTCTTCCCCGTTGAGAATGATATTTGCTGTGGGTTTTTCATAGATGGCTTTTATGATATTGAGGTATGCATCCTATATCCCTACACTGTGAAAATTTTAACCAAGAAAGGATGCTGTACTTTGTCAAATTCTTTTTCTGCTTCTATTGAGAGTATCATGTGGTTCTTGTTTCTTCTATTGATGTATTGTATCACATTGATTCATTTGCTGATGTTGAACCAATCTTGCAGCCCAGGAATAAATCCCACTTTGTTGTGGTGAATAATCCTTTTAATGTACTGTTGGATCCTATTGGCTATTATTTTGGTAAGAATTTTGCATCCATGATCAGGGATATTGGTCTATAATTCTACTTTTCGATGTGGTCTTTGATTTTGGGATCAAGGTCATTCTGGCCTCATAAAATGAGTTAGGAAGTTTTCCTTCCATTTCTATTTTTTGGGAACAGTTTCAGGAGAATAGGTATTAGTTCTTCAAATGTTTTGTAGGATTTCCCTGGGAAGCCATCTAGTTCTGGGCTCTTGTTTATTGGGAGATTTTTGATAACTGCTTCAATTTCCTTACTGGTTATTGGTCTGTTCAGGTTTTCTATTTCTTCCTGGTTCAGTTTTGGTAGTTTATACATCTCTAGGAATGCATCCATTTCTTCCAGATTGTCTAATTTGCTGGCATGTTATTGCTCATAATATGTTCTTATAGTCACTTGTATTTCTTTGGTGTTGGTTGTGGTCTCTCCTCTTTCATTCATGCTTCTATTTATCCGAATCCTTTCTCTTTTCTTTTTGATAAGTCTGGCCAGGAGTTTATCAATCTTATTAATTCTTTCAAAGAACCAGTTCCTAGTTTTGTTGATTTGTTTTACTGTTCTTTTGGTTTCTATTTCATTGATTTCTGCTCTGATCTTTATGATTTCTCTTCTCCTTCTGGGTTTAGGCTTTCTTTGCTGTTCTTTCTCCAGCTCCTTAGATATAAGGTTAGGTTGTGTATTTGAGACCTTTCTTGTTTCTTGAGAAAGGCTTGTATTGCTATATACTTTTCTCTCAGGACTGCTTTTGCTCCATCCCAATAATTTTGAACAGTTGTGTTTTCATTTTCACTTGTTTCCATGAATTTTTAAAAATTATTCTTTAATTTCTTTTGACTTCTTTCCATGTTTCTTCTTGTGACTGAGTTCTAATTTCAAAGCACTGTGGTCTGAATATATGCAGGGAATGATCCCAATCTTTTGGTACTAGTTGAGACCTGACTTGTAACCCAGGATGTGATCTATTCTGGAGAATGTTCCATGCATGCCAGAGAAGAATGTGTATTCTGTTGCTTTGGGATGGAATGTTCTAAATATATCTGTGATGTCCATCTGGTCCAGTGTGTCATTTATAGCTTTTATATCCTTGTTGATGTTTTGCTTAGATGATCTGTCCATTTCAGTGATGGGGATGTTAAAGTTCCTTACTATTATTGTACTATTGTTGATGTGTTCCTTTGATTTTGTTATCAATTGGCTTATATAATGGCTGCTCCCAGGTTAGGGTCATATATTTAAAGTTGTTAGATCTTGTTGGACAGACCCTTTAAAAGTGATGTAGTGTCCTTCCTCATCTCTTATCACAGTCTTTGGTTTAAAATCCAATTTATCCTATATAAGGATTGCACTCCAGCTTTCTTTTGATGTCCATTAGCATGGTAAATGCTTTTCCACTCCCTCACTTTATTTTTTTATTTTTTTTTCCATTTTATTTATTTTTCCAGCGTAACAGTATTCATTCTTTTTGCACAACACCCAGTGCTCCATGCAAAATGTGCCCTCCCCGTTACCCACCACCTGTTCCCCCAACCTCCCACCCCTGACCCTTCAAAACCCTCAGGTTGTTTTTCAGAGTCCATAGTCTCTTATGGTTCGCCTCCCCTCCCCAATGTCCATAGCCCGCTCCCCCTCTCCCAATCCCACCTCCCCCCAGCAACCCCCAGTTTGTTTTGTGAGATTAAGAGTCATTTATGGTTTGTCTCCCTCCCAATCCCATCTTGTTTCATTTATTCTTCTCCTGTCCCCCTACCCCCCCATGTTGCTTCTCCATGTCCTCATATCAGGGAGATCATATGATAGTTGTCTTTCTCCGATTGACTATTTCACTAAGCATGATACGCTCTAGTTCCATCCACGTCGTCGCAAATGGCAAGATTTCATTTCTTTTGATGGATGCATAGTATTCCATTGTGTATATATACCACATCTTCTTTATCCATTCATCTGTTGATGGACATCTAGGTTCTTTCCATAGTCTGGCTATTGTAGACATTGCTGCTATAAACATTCGGGTACACGTGCCCCTTCGGATCACTATGTTTGTATCTTTAGGGTAAATACCCAGTAGTGCAATTGCTGGGTCATAGGGTAGTTCTATTTTCAACATTTTGAGGAACCTCCATGCTGTTTTCCAGAGTGGTTGCACCAGCTTGCATTCCCACCAACAGTGGAGGAGGGTTCCCCTTTCTCCACATCCTCTCCAGCATCTGTCATTTCCTGACTTGTTAATTTTAGCCATTCTGACTGGTGTGAGGTGATATCTCATTGTGGTTTTGATTTGTATTTCCCTGATGCCGAGTGACGTGGAGCACTTTTTCATGTGTCTGTTGGCCATCTGGATGTCTTCTTTGCAGAAATGTCTGTTCATGTCCTCTGCCCATTTCTTGATTGGATTGTGTGTTCTTTGGGTGTTGAGTTTGCTAAGTTCCTTATAGATTTTGGATACTAGCCCTTTATCTGATATGTCGTTTGCAAATATCTTCTCCCATTCTGTCAGTTGTCTTTTGGTTTTGTTAACTGTTTCCTTTGCTGTGCAAAAGCTTTTGATCTTGATGAAATCCCAATAGTTCATTTTTGCCCTTGCTTCCCTTGCCTTTGCCGTTGTTCCTAGGAAGATGTTGCTG
Organism: Meles meles; assembly: GCF_922984935.1. Lineage (NCBI taxonomy): Eukaryota > Metazoa > Chordata > Mammalia > Carnivora > Mustelidae > Meles > Meles meles. The sequence continues at coordinate 29,288,176 of NC_060077.1, read as the reverse complement.
CGGCTGAGGTCGAAGAGGTTGCTGCCTGCATTCTCCTCAAGGATTTGGATGGATTCCTTTCTCACATTGAGGTCCTTCATCCATTTGGAGTCTATTTTCGTGTGTGGTGTAAGGAAGTGGTCCAATTTCATTTTTCTGCATGTGGATGTCCAATTTTCCCAGCACCATTTATTGAAGAGGCTGTCTTTTTTCCATTGGACATTCTTTCCTGCTTTGTCGAAGATGAGTTGGCCATAGAGTTGAGGGTCGATTTCTGGGCTCTCTATTCTGTTCCACTGATCTATGTGTCTGTTTTTGTGCCAGTACCGTGCTGTCTTGATGATGACAGCTTTGTAGTAGAGCTTGAAGTCCGGAATTGTGATGCCACCAACTTTGGCTTTGTTCTTCAATATTCCTTTGGCTATTCGAGGTCTTTTCTGGTTCCATATAAATTTGAGGATTATTTGTTCCATTTCTTTGAAAAAAATGGATGGTATTTTGATAGGGATTGCATTAAATGTGTAGATTGCTTTAGGTAGCATAGACATTTTCACAATATTTATTCTTCCAATCCAGGAGCATGGAACATTTTTCCATTTCTTTGTGTCTTCCTCAATTTCTTTCATGAGTACTTTATAATTTTCTGTGTATAGATTCTTAGTCTCTTTGGTTAGGTTTATTCCTAGGTATCTTATAGTTTTGGGTACAATTGTAAATGGGATTGACTCCTTAATTTCTCTTTCTTCAGTCTTGTTGTTGGTGTACAGAAATGCAACTGATTTCTGTGCATTGATTTTATATCCTGACACTTTACTGAATTCCTGGACAAGTTCTAGCAGTTTTGGAGTGGAGTCTTTTGGGTTTTCCACATATAGTATCATATCATCTGCGAAGAGTGATAGTTTGACTTCTTCTTTACCAATTTGGATGCCTTTAATTTCTTTTTGTTGTCTGATTGCTGAGGCTAGGACTTCTAATACTATGTTGAATAGCAGTGGTGATAATGGACATCCTTGCCGTGTTCCTGACCTTAACGGAAAAGCTTTCAGTTTTTCTCCATTGAGAATGATATTTGCGGTGGGTTTTTCATAGATGGCTTTGATAATATTGAGGTATGTGCCCTCTATCCCTACACTTTGAAGAGTTTTGATCAGGAAGGGATTCTGTACTTTGTCAAATGCTTTTTCAGCATCTATTGAGAGTATCATATGGTTCTTGTTCTTTCTTTTATTAATGTGTTCTATCACATTGATTGATTTGCGGATGTTGAACCAACCCTGCAGCCCTGGAATAAATCCCACTTGATCGTGGTGAATAATCCTTTTAATGTACTGTTGAATCCTATTGGCTAGTATTTTGGTGAGAATTTTTGCGTCTGTGTTCATCAAGGATATTGGTCTGTAGTTCTCTTTTTTGGTGGGATCCTTGTCTGGTTTTGGGATCAAGGTGATGCTGGCCTCATAGAATGAGTTTGGAAGTTTTCCTTCCATTTCTATTTTTTGGAACAGTTTCAGGAGAATAGGAATGAGTTCTTCTTGAAATGTTTGGTAGAATTCCCCTGGGAAGCCGTCTGGCCCTGGGCTTTTGTTTGTTTGGAGATTTTCGATGACTGTTTCAATCTCCTTACTGGTTATGGGCCTGTTCAGGTGTTCTATTTCTTCCTGGTTCAGTTGTGGTAGTTTATATGTCATTAGGAATGCATCCATTTCTTCCAGATTGTCCAATTTGTTGGCGTAGAGTTGCTCATAGTATGTTCTTATAATTGTCTGTATTTCTTTGGTGTTAGTTGTGATCTCTCCTCTTTCATTCATGATTTTATTGATTTGGGTCCTTTCTCTTTTCTTTTTGATGAGTCTGGCCAGGGGTTTATCAATCCTATTGATTCTTTCAAAGAACCAGCTCCTAGTTTCATTGATTTTTTCTATTGCTTTTTTGGTTTCTATTTCATTGATTTCTGCTCTGATCTTTATGATTTCTCTTCTCCTGCTGGGCTTAGGGTTTCTTTCTTGTTCTTTCTCCAGCTCCTTTACGTGTAGGGTTAGGTTGTGTACTTGAGACCTTTCTTGTTTCTTGAGAAAGGCTTGTACCGCTATATATTTTCCTCTCAGGACTGCCTTTGCTGTGTCCCACAGATTTTGAACTGTTGTGTTTTCATTATCATTTGTTTCCATGAATTTTTTCAATTCTTCTTTAATTTGCTGGTTAACCCATTCATTCTTTAGAAGGATGCTGTTTAGTCTCCATGTATTTGTGTTCTTTCCAGCTTTCGTCTTGTGATTGAGTTCTAGCTTCAGAGCATTGTGGTCTGAAAATATGCAGGGAATAATCCTAATCTTTTGATACTGGTTGAGACCTGATTTGTGACCCAGGATGTGATCTATTCTGGAGAAGGTTCCATGTGCACTAGAGAAGAATGTGTATTCTGTTGCTTTGGGATGAAATGTTCTGAATATATCTGTGATGTCCATCTGGTCCAGTGTGTCATTTAAGGCCTTTATTTCCTTGTTGATCTTTTGCTTGGATGATCTGTCCATTTCAGTGAGGGGAGTGTTAAAGTACCCTACTATTATTGTATTATTATTGATGTGTTTCTTTGACTTTGTTATTAATTGGTTGATATAGTTGGCTGCTCCCATGTTAGGGGCATAGATATTTAAAATTGTTAGATCTTCTTGTTGGACAGACCCTTAGGATATAGTGTCCTTCCTCATCTCTTATTATAGTCTTTGGCTTAAAATCTAATTGATCTGATATAAGGATTGCCACCCCAGCTTTCTTCTGATGCCCATTAGCATGGTAAATTGTTTTCCACCCCCTCACTTTAAATCTGGAGGTGTCTTCGCGTCTAAAATGAGTTTCTTGTAGGCAACATACTGATGGGTTTTGTTTTTTTATCCACTCTGATACCCTGTGTCTTTTGATTGGGGCATTTAGCCCATTAACATTCAGGGTAACTATTGAGAGATATGAATTTAGTGCCATTAGTAGCCTGTAAGGTGACTGTTCCTGTATATTGTCTCTGTACCTTTCTGATCTACTACTTTTAGGCTCTCTCTTTGCTTAGAGGACCCCTTTCAATATTTCCTGTAGAGCTGGTTTGGTGTTTGCAAATTCTTTCAGTTTTTGTTTGTCCTGGAAGCTTTTGATCTCTCCTTCTATTTTCAATGATAGCCTAGCTGGATAGAGTATTCTTGGCTGCATGTTTTTCTCGTTGAGTGCTCTGAATATATCATGCCAGCTCTTTCTGGCCTGCCAGGTCTCTGTGGATAAGTCTGCCGCCAATCTAATATTTTTACCATTGTATGTTACAGATTTCTTTTCTCGGGCTGCTTTCAGGATTTTCTCTTTGTCACTAAGACTTGTAAATTTTACTATTAGGTGACGGGGTGTGGACCTATTCTTGTTGACTTTGAGGGGGGTTCTCTGCATCTCCTGGATTTTAATGCTTGTTCCCTTTGCCATATTAGGGAAATTCTCTCCAATGATTCTCTCCAATAGACCTTCTGCTCCCCTCTCTGTTTCTTCTTCTTCTGGAATCCCAATTATTCTAATGTTGTTTCGTCTTATGGTGTCACTTATCTCTCGAATTCTCCCCTCATGGTCCAGTAGCTGTTTGTCCCTCTTTTGCTCGGCTTCCTTATTCTCTGTCATTTGGTCTTCTATATCACTAATTCTTTCTTCTGCCTCATTGATCCTAGCAGTGAGAGCCTCCATTTTTGATTGCACCTCATTAATAGCTTTTTTGATTTCAACTTGGTTAGATTTTAGTTCTTTAATTTCTCCAGAAAGGGCTTTAATATCTCCAGAGAGGGTTTCTCTAATATCTTCCATGCCTTTTTCGAGCCCGGCTAGAATGTTCAGAATCGTCATTCTGAACTCTTGATCTGACATATTACCAATGTCTGTGTTGATTAGGTCCCTAGCCTTCGGTACTGTCTCTTGTTCTTTTGTTTGTGGTGATTTTTTCCGCCTTGTCATTTTGTCCAGATAAGAGGATATGAAGGAGCAAATAAACTACTAATAGGGTGGCAAAGACCCTGGAAAAATGCGCTGTAACCAAATTAGAAGAGACCCCAAATTGTGGGGGGGAGAAAGGGGATAAAAAACAGGTTCTGAAAAAAAAAGAAAAAAAAAGAAAAAAGAAAAAAGAAAAAAATTTAAAAAATAAAACAAATAAAAAAATATAAAAAAGAAAGAAAAAATATATATATTTAGATGAACTAGTCAAAAAACGTTAAAAAAGAAAAGGGTAAAAGTTTTAAAAAAATTTAGCAGAAGAAGAAAAAAGAAAAAAGAAAAAAAAATTGAAAAAAGAAAAAAAAATTGAAGTAGCCGCAAGACTAAAGAATCATGGGGAGAAAGCCATGAGTTCCGTGCTTTGCTTTCTCCTCCTCTGGAATTGCTCTGCTGTCTTAGGAATTGAATCTGCTTTCTCCTTGATAGATGTACTTCGTCCTGGCTGGATATTTTGTTGATCTTCTGGGGGAGGGGCCTGTTGTAGTGACTCTCAAGTGTCTTTGCCCGAGGGGGGATTGCACCGCCCTTACCAGCAGCCGGACTAAGTAATCAGCTCGGGTTCGCTTTTGGGAGTTTCTGTTCCCTGAACGCTTTCCGTAGAGTTCCGGAGGACGGGAATGAAAATGGAGGCATCCCAGTCTCCGGCCCGGAGGAGCCGAGAGCCTGGGGCCCCACTCCTCAGTGCGCCCCCAGAGGACAGCACCCAATCACTCCCGTATCCCCAGCCTCTAGCCGCGCTCCGAGCTCACCCAGCCCGCGACCAGTTCAAGGTAACCCCGAGCTGAGAGTTCAGTCCTCGGCTCTGTCTTTGCAGCCGGCTTCTCCGTTCTAATACCTGCGAGCTCTCCGACACTCTGACACCCCCGATCCTTCTGTGACCCTGCGGGGCCTGGGGCCACGCTGGCCCCGCGTGGGCTTCACCCCGGTTTAGCCCCTGGAGCAATGTCCCTCAGTGGAACAGACTTTTAAAAGTCCTGATTTTATGCTCCGTTCCTCTGCCGCTTGCCGGGAGCCGGCCCCTCCCACCGCGGTCTATGTTCCCGTCGTTTTAGATTCACTTCTCCGCCAGTCCTACCTTTCAGAAAGTGGTTGATTTTCTGTTTCTAGAGTTGCTGTTCTTCTCTTCGCTCTCCCGTTGGATTTGTAGGTGTTTGCAATGTTTAGATAAGCTATCGAGCTGATCTCCTGTTACCTGATGTAGTCTCAGGCTGCTACTTCTCCGCCATCTTGACTCCTCCCCTCCCACTCCCTCACTTTAAATCTGGAGGTGTCTTTGGGTCTAAAATGAATTTCTTAGACAGCATATTGTTGGGTCTTATTTTTTTTTTATCCAATCTGATACCCTGTATCTTTTGATTGGGGGCATTTAGCCCATTTACATTAAGGGTAACTATTGAAAGATATGAATTTAGTGCCATTGTACTGCCTGTATGGTAACTGTTACTGATTATTATTTCTGTTCCTTTCTGGTCTATGTTACTTTAAGACTCTGTTTGCTTGGAGGACCCCTTTCAATATTTCCTGTAGTACTGGTTTGATGTTTGCAAATTCTTTTAGTTTTTGTTTGTCCTGGAAGCTTTTTATTTCTCCTTCTATTTTCAATGACAGCCGAGCTGGATACAATATTCTTGGCTGCGTATTTTTCTCATTATATCTTGCCAGTCCTTTCTGGCCTGTCAAGTCTCTGTGGGCAGATCTGCTGCCAAACTAATGTTTCTACCATTGTAGGTTACAGACCTCTTGTCCTGAACTGCTTTCAGGATTTTCTCTTTGTTTTTGAGACTTGTAATTAAGACTTGAGACTTGTAAGACTTGTAAGTAAGACTTAAGACTTAAGACAGGATTTTCTCTTTGTTTTTGAGACTTGTAATTAAGACTTGAGACTTGTAAGACTTGTAAGTAAGACTTAAGACTTAATACTTTCTCTTTTGTTTTTGAGACTTTTACTGTGAAGATGTTGGGGTGTTGACTTTTTAATTGATTTTGGGGGGGCTCTCTGTGTTTCCTGGATTCCTGTTTCCATCCCCAAATCAGGGAAGTTCTCCACTATAATTTTCTCCAATATACCTTCCACCCCCTCTCTCTTTCTTCTTTTTCTGGGATCCCAATTATTCTAATATTGTTTCATCTTATGGTATCATCTCTCCCTCTTGAGTACTCCCCTTCTGATCCAGTAGTTGTTTTGTCTCTCTTTTCCTCAGCTTCTTTTTTCCCCCCATCATTTGGTCTTCTGTATCACTAATTCCCTCTTCTGCCTTACTTATCCTAGCAGTTAGAGCCTCCATTTTTTATTGCACCTCATTAATAGCCTTTTTGATTTCAACTTAGTTATATTTTCATTCTTTTATTTCTCGAAAAAGGGATTCTTCACTATCTTCTCTGCTTTTTTCAAAGCCAGCTACTGTCTTTATAAATGTCATTCTGAATTCTAGTTCTGACATCTTACTAATGGCTGTATTGATTGGGTCCCTGGCAATTGGTACTGCCTCTTATTCTTTTTTTTTTTTTTGAGGTGAGTTTTCTGTTTTGTCATTTTGCCCAGAGAATAGATGAATGAGAGAACAAAATGCTGAAAGGGTAACAATGACCCCAGAAAAAAATACACTAAACAATTCAGTAGAGACCCAAAACTGGGGGGAAAAGAAAGGAAAAAAAAAAGAATATGATTAGCCTGGTGAATAGAACAGAGCCACACACTAGATTTTGAGTGTATTTAGGTCTGTTAGAGGAAACTGCCTCCTCCAATTTTTTTTTTCTGCCTCCCAAAATTTTAAAGAAAGTAAAACTTGTATCCATACAAAAAATAAGGTTAACTACAATAAGGAGATAGAATTTGACTTCCAGAAAGTTGTCACTTTTCTCTTCTTAGAACTGCTGCTATTCTTTTCCTCAATCTCCTGTTGAGTTTGTAGGTGTTCAGAATGGTTTGATAACTGTCTACCTGAATTCCTGGGACCTGATGAAATTTAGGGCTCCTACTCTTCCACCATCTTACTCCTCCCCGGAATTGCTTTTCTCTAAGTAGTCCCTGCCAGCCTCAAGATCATACAGGAGCTCATTAGATTACCCATGAAAATATGAACAGGCTCATTTAGAGGAAGGGAATTTAGGGCTCATCTGTCATATGGGTGGTGGGTGGTCATGCATGTGGTTATGAAGCTTGGCCCTAGGGGACACAGGACTCACAGACTGCCTCTTACTGGTGCCAGTGGCTGATGCAGGACCAACCTAGGGCAGAGGTGACTATTGCTTCAAAGTCAGAGACAGGAGAAAAGTCACTTAACAAGCATTTATTCAGACCCACTTTGATCAAGCAGACATCCCATCCTGGAAATTAGTGAAAATAAAGACAAGTTCTGGTGTTAGAGTTTTTATCTTGGGGCTAGGGCAGCAGAATGGACACACTTGCTTTGCTGATACAGCATATAGACTCTAACCCTTTCTATCTGCATCTTATCTTCTATATTCCTTTAGAAGTCACACTACAACTATTCTCAGGAGCCACTGGGTCAACATTGAACCCATACACGTCCTGGAGCTGGGCCATGGATATGTCATGTGCCTGGGGATCTTTTGGGAGATTTTTGCTCTGTGAATGAAGAAAATAGACTAGATTTATGCTGTGCTCTTTCTCTTGTACTCGGGTATGATAGCTGGAGCTGTAGCAGTCATCCTGAGGTCTGCCATCAACAACAAGGCAAAGCTAAGCCTCCATAGTAGTGACGGTGGGAGGAAAGTGAGAAGATTTGGGACTTCACAGGACTGTTGAGTACCTGGAGAACCACCATCTGACTTCAGACTTATTTCTTTGGGAGAAAAATAAGCATCTGAATGTTCATGCCTCTTGTTGAGATGTGCATGTATTACCTTAAAATATTCCTGACCAGTTAGGATGACAATAAACATAAAATGGTCAATTAATAATTAATAAAATAATTACAGAAGAACATGTGCAGTGTTGGGTGATGTGCAGAGAATGAAGTGAGATCAGACAAAATGATAGGCATGTCATGTGTGGGAAGAGCCTGGAGGAGGGCTCTCTTCACAGGAGACTGTGGGGCTGCCTTCAGGATGGGAAGAAGGGACAAGACTAAAAAGTGTGTTTGGAGTCAGTCCCTGTGTAGAGGAGGCTGGTTTGCATGAGGATTCAGGGACAGTGAGAACCTTAGCTGTCTGTGGTTCAAAACTAGCTGAGTTCCAAGGTGACATTTTCTCAGAAGTTAAAAATTTGAGGGGCAGTTGTAATGTGTTAGCATTTGTACATTGTATGTTTCCAGGGAAGGTAAATCACAAGAGGAGCACTATGTAAACCTCCCTGCAAACTGAGTGTAAAGCAGGAGTGCATTTGTAACTGACAGTCACTGTGGCTTCTCTGTGGCTCACCTGTGCAAATTCCCATCATATTCCTATATATTGTATATTTATACCCATACACATATACGAGTATATTCATATGTGTGCACATACATACTAATTGAGTCTGCTGTATGTGTGTTTGTAGTTACATTTGTGTGTGTGTGTATACATATTTACATGTATTTTCTAAGGATTTTGGACTCTGAATTGTGTAGCAAGTTGCTACTGATGGGGTCTTTGTGTTGTTAGGAGACAAGCAGTTTCATTTCATCAGAAATTGTAAGTTGGGTGTTGTTACCCTAATGAATAGCAGGACCAAATTAGTAATCAGACCCTGTTGACTCTGGGCATTGGTATCAGTTAGTTAATTATGGAGTTCCTACAAGTGAAATAGATGGGCAGCTTACCATTTTTAAAAAAGATTTTATTTATTAATTTGAGAGTGAGAGAGAGAGAGAGCATGAGAGAAGAGAGGCCAGCTGGAGAAGCAGACTCCCTGCCAAGCAGGGAGCCTGATGTGTGACTCGATCCTGGGACTCCAGGATCATGACCTGACCTGAAGGCAGACGCTTAACCAACTGAGCCACTCAGATGCCCAGCTTACTATTTTTAAAGCATACGTATAAATAGAAATATTTGCCTTTGGCAAACACTTTGACTTGTTACTGAACCTTAACAGAGATTGTGTGCTCCTTATTAGCTATGAAATCACCATGTGACCCAACTGCCTGCAAGGACTGGGTGCCATCTGAGCAACGATGCCATGGAATTGGGCATTCACAGCAGCTGTCTATCATCAAACAGAGGAGAAAAATTTGAGATCAGGCTTCAACAGGTCTTAAAGGAACAGGTGAGTTGCATGAGGAAGAGGCCAGATGTCTATAATCTCTAACCCCTGCTCCATTATCTTTTGTCTGCTGCACACAGCTATGGCCCAATGGGGATAATCCAATGACCAGCTGATATAGAGAAGAAAATATAGGGCTGGTTTACAGAGGTTCCTAATGATATGCAAGCAACTCTGACAGTTAATAATATTCTTACTGCAGCTGCCTCTGGGCCACCCCTGTATAATATAGGTGCAGGAGTATTTGACGGAGTAATTAGTTTTTTTTTCACCTGGGCAGAGAGGAAGACAGAAGTGGCTTTATTCTAACCTATGGGCTCTGATTCATAATTTGGCTGGATGGTCAATTTTGGAAGGACATAATAAAAAAATTGGTGAGGACATTTGAAGAAGAGTTATGTGAGTAGAAATCCACAAATGAACATGAATGTGGATGCTATTTATGTTCCCTGAAAATTTCTACCATGTGTCCTCAAAAGGAAATGGTGTTAATAATCAGGTGGATAATGTGATGTGTCTGGGGACAGTGGTCAGACTTCTTGTCTATCCACTCTTGAACTTGTCTAGTGGGCTCCATAGCAAAGTGCCTATGTTGCAAGGTGGGTGGTTATTCATGGGCTAATCACTATGGCTTTCCAGTCACTAAAGCTGACCTGATTATGGCTGCTTGTGAGGACCAATCTGCCAACAGCAGAGACCATCCCAAAGTTTCCATTCTGAGACCCTCCCTAGGGAATCAGCCAGGAGCCTGGTGGCAGATTAATTACATTAGACCTCTTCCATCATGGTAAGGATTGCTCTGTTCTTGTTGCAATGGACCTTTACTGAGATAAGGACTTGCTTCCTTTGACTACAATGCTTCCTCTCAAAGTATTACCCTTGGACTTTCAGGATACATCACCCACTATCTAGTATTTCAGGGAAGCTCCTGTCCAAGGTACATATTTCACATCAGCTGAAGGGCCGCAGTGTGCCCATGTCCATGGGATTCACTGGCTTTACCATCTTCCTCACTATTCTGAAACAGCTGGCTTGAATGAATGGACTAATATCCTCTTGAAGACCCAGTTACTGTATCAGGCATGGGATAACACCTTGTGGAACAGGGACAACATTTTTCAAAAAGTGACATTTGCACTACATCTGTTTTCAATTTATGGTGCTATTTCTCCCATACCCAGCATTCATGGGTCCAGGAATCTAGAGGTGGAATTAGGAACACCTTAACTCACTGATATTCCCAGTGACCTGCTACAAAATTGTGACTGTCACCATGACCCTACACTCTGCCAACATAGAGGTCTTGGTTCTAAAGGAGAACTGCTTCTACCCAGAGACACAGCAATGATTTTATTCAACTGACAGGTCAGACTTGCCCTTGTCACTTTGAGTTTCTTCCATCTCCATTGATGTCTCTTTGATTTTATTCAACTGACAGGTCAGACTTCCCCTTGTCACTTTGAGTTTCTTCTATCTCCATTGATGTCTCTTTGTTGGTCCTCCCAGCCTGGTCTTCCATCCCCAAACAAACCACAGCCAAGAAAACGTGACAGCCGCATTCTGTCTCCTGCACATGCACTCTGATCCACATGGTGCAGAGGCTGCCTGGAGGACTGGGTTGGGAGACAGGTCTGGGAATCTCAGATGTGGGACCCTGAGCCAGACCTATTCTTCTTTGTCCACAGTCATCCTAGCCTGAAAGAAAGTGTGACATAGATGGGGCAGGGATTTGTGCCTCATATCCCTGTCTGTCTTCTGGCACTGTGAGCATTAGTACCACTGTCCACAGTGGTACTGACAGCAGTAGTCAGCTTCATCCTTGGCCCTGATCACACTAGTGTTTAGGGTGGCCACATCTTCCAAGTTGTAGCTGGAGAACTAGTCAGGAATCCTTGAAGTAAGCTTGCTATTGTCATATATGACCAGCCAGTATCCTGTCCCGGCTTCTGCTGAAACCACTGCACACTGCACATTTCTATACTGTCTCTCAGACAGATGATAATGGCCATCTGTCCCAGGGTCACTGAGCACAGGGCAGCTGGGTCAACACTGGAGGCCATTCAGGAGACTAGCCATGAGGCTGAGCTGGGCCCTTGCAGAGCTACAGAGAACACCTGATTCAGGGAAAGAGTTCTGTGGACTCATCACTTACCCCTCCTGCTTATTGTCCCCTCTGTGTCCCCCAGCTGTACTCTTGTCCCATCCTTAGCATGTCATCAGAATGGGAAACTCTTTCATTCTGACACTTGTCCATCAAGGTGCATGTGGGAATTTAGTATTATACAATCACTTGCTGTTGGGAATTCGTCACAACTTCTAGTCTATTTCCACGTGGTGCTTCTGTCTCTACGACACCCCCTAGCCCATAGGAGACCAGCATCTGGCATTGTCAATACTTTGATTCCTTTCATTTTTTTTCACCCATGTCTCATGTAAATCAGTAAAAAGTGCCAGAAACCATCCTCGACTGAGGGACTCATTTCAAGCTCTGTGTCTCTGTGAGAGTCCCCAGGGTGACATCTTTTCACACAGTGTGAGCTCTGGAGACTGTTTAGTCAGTGGTCCCTCCTGGGAACTGGATTCTGTCACTGAAGCAAGGACAGCAGATGTGGTCTGAGGCCGTGGGAATCACTCCACTCTGGAGACAATCTCACAAGGAGGCTGCAGACCCTCCTTCCAGGGACCAGGGACTCTAATGCCCCACCTCCTCTCCCCAGAGACATTTGTGAGCAAGGAAGCTACAGCCCTCGATCAGAGTCTGTCTGGAGTGGGACAACAGAAGCAGAGTGTGAGGGGTCAGGGCGTCTCTGGATGTGCCCAGTACAGAAGGGGCAGCTCCCTGGGACCTCAGGTGGAGAGTGAGATGACTGGAATTTCCCAGGTGAGGTACTTTACACTGTCAGGACTCCTTTCAATGTCCTGGGTAACAGTGTGTGAGTCAGACCCTCAGATCATGGTCCCTGGAACCTGAAGAGATAAGGTTGGATCATCACTACTTTTTTCTGAGGACTGAACCCTGGACCCCTGCTGACCCCCCAGACCTGTTACTCCTGTGAGGCTCCCCCTGGGCAGCTCCAGCTTCTGTCCTGTTGCTGCTCCTGAAGCAGTCTGCTGCCCCCTGCTGGTGGAGGAGGACTCAGACCAGGAGCTTCCCTCCTGCAGGTCTCCACAGAGCACCTATCACTTGAATAGGGGTGTGGACAAGGGTTTCCAAGTCCCACAGGCAGCTGCCGCTACTGCCCTACCAGCACAGAAGGTCACATACACTGCGCAGGGGACAGCACAGGTGGGATTCCTTTCCCTTGTCCATGGGTTGATATGACCTAGCCTGTCCCTCTGGCTGTTGCAACATGGTGGGTGCAGGGTAAAGTGCAGTGTATTTTGAAAGGGTCACAGTCCAGGAAACCTTTGTGAGATCCCATTGGCACCTCTTTCTCTCCATTTAGGAATCAAGTCTAATGCTGCCTGCATCCCAGTGAGTGTCGCTGGGTCACAGTGCAACAGGCGATCCTTCTAGCACTAACCTTCACATGTGCACCTAAATCTTTATTGGCCTATTTCTGTCATCTCTGTCATTACAACCCATAGTGCTAGCAGTCTGGGGGAGGATGGTTTGTACACAAGCCTCTTCTGTGATTTGGATGAAACAGGGAAGTTGAGAATCCGACCAGGATGTGCAATTTCACGTCATATACATCACACTTTTGCTAAAAAATACTCTTCCTCGTATTTCTGCAGAGGATGAACAAGGAACTCCAGCCCAGCACCCACTCACTGAGACCCCCACAATCTCTGCTTAATTCATAAGACTCTGTCGATGTTTGTACATCACTGAATTTGGAAACAAACTGTTTCTAACATCAGTATAATCTTCCCCATTTCATATCACATAAAGATGAGGTCCAGGGAGTCTAGGTTCCCAGGAGAGCAGAGGAAAGTGGGGCTAGTCCAGGATGGAGCCCAGATGTACTGGGTTCAGATCCCAGGCTTCTTGGGGGCAGAGCTCATGCAAGACGGGAGGGAGGGTGAGGCCAGCCTGGGCAGCAAGGCTTCTGTTCCTGAGCTCACTGCCATCACCATCCTGCCTGGTTTACAAAGGAGCCCCTCAGCCTGCACATGGGGAGGGTCAGCAGGTTAGAGATGGAGGATCTGTAGGGACATCGGACACTGTTTGGCTGTTAAGACTCTGCCTGTGTCCTTCTGGATCTGCTGTGTACTATTGCTTGCTTCTCTCTGTCCTCAAAATTGGAGGGAATGACTGGGGTCTCATGGCCACACAACTGGGGTCAAAGAGTCTGGATACAAGGCCTCCAGGTTTAGGAGACTCAGGGGCTACTTCTCTGGATACCACACCTGCAGAACCCTCCAGGCTGACTTCAGGTTCAATGTCATGCTCAATTTCCTCTGGGGCCTGAGCCTATGAGCAGCACCTGGGTCAGAACCTGGGCAGCAAGTGAGGAGGGGAAGAAGGAGAGGGTCCAGGCTATGGTGGGTTTCTTTTGGATTTGCATTCCTCACCTTGAACCTTATTAGAGTTCCTCCCAGGGACATGATATCACTCAGATGCAGGATAAGGACGTCATAACTTGGTTTCAACTCCGTCATTATTTCTGCTCTCATTTTCATACGTTTTGCCTGTTTCTCCATTATAAATTAAACACGTTGCTACTCTTTTTGCTTTTAGCACTTGATTGTACTTACAGGCATTAACCACTAAAATTTGTTTTAGGTTTGTCCATGTAGTTATGCTTTCCCAAGCTTATTATACTTTGTGTAGACTCACATTTCCATAAGTCACTGTTTCCTTCTGACTGAGGGACATCCTTCATTGTCACTTGTCTTGAGGTCTTTGGGTGATCAGTTCTGGGAAGTTTGCTGTTTGAGAAAGGTTGATTTTGTCTTCACTTTTCAATGACATTTCTCAGCAGTAAAGACCAAAGATGACAAGATATTTCCTATTAGTATTTTGAAGACATTGCTGCCTGATTTCCAGATTACATGGTTCATGATGAGAAATGTGCTCCCAGCATGATGTTGGTTCTCTGTAGGGAACATGACTCTTCTCTCTGGTTGTGAGAGTGTCTGCATCACTGGTTTGTAGCAATTTCATACGATGTGTCCTGTGCTGTCTCTCATGTTCCCTGTGCCTGAGTTTCTTTGAGCTTCTTGGATATATTGGTTCCTGGGTTTCTCCAAATTTGAAGGATTTTTGTAGATTATTTATTCACAGATTAAAAAAATTATTCACTTTTGTAAAAATTTCTTTTCAGTGTTCCAGAATCCATTGTTTATGCACGACACCCAGGGCTCCATGCAATACGTGCTCTCCATAATACCCACCACCAGACTCACCCAACCTCCCACCCCCCTCCCCTCCAAAACCCTCAGTTTCTTTCTCAGAGTCCACAGTCTCTCATGGTTCATCTCCCATTCCAATTTCCCCCAACTCCCTTCTCCTCTCCATCTCCCCATGTCCTCCATGTTATTTGTTATGCTCCACAAATAAGTGAAACCATATGATAATTGACTCTCTCTGCTTGACTTATTTCACTCAGCATAATCTCTTCCAGTCCCATCCATGTTGATACAAAAGTTGGATATTCATCCTTTCTGATGGAGGTATAATACTCCATAGTATATATGGACCACATCTTCTTTATCCATTTGTCCGTTGAAGGGCATCTTGGTTCTTTCCACAGTTTGGCAACTGTGGCCATTGCTGCTATGAACATTGTGGTACAGATGGCCCTTCTTTTCACTACCTCTGTATCCTTGGGGTAAATACCCAGTAGTGCAACTGCAGGGTCATAGGGTAGCTCTATATTTAACTTCTTAAGGAACCTCCACTCTGTTTTCCAAAGTGGCTGCACCAACTTGCATTCCCACCAACAGTGTAAGAGTGTTCCCCTTTCTCCACATCCTCTCCAACACATGTTGTTTCCTGTCTTGTTAATTTTGGCCATTCTAACTGGTGTCAGGTGGTATCTCAATGTGGTTTTGATTTGAATCTCCCTGATGGCTAGTGATGATGAACATTTTTTCATGTGTCTGATAGCCATTTGCATGTCTTCATTGGAGAAGTGTCTGTTCATGTCTTCTGTCCATTTTTTTGATATGATTATCCGTTTTGTGTGTGTTGAATTTGAGAAGTTCTTTGTAGATCTTGGATATCAGCCCTTTGTCTGTAATGTCATTTGTGAATATCTTCTCCCATTCCGTGGGTTACCTCTTTGTCTTGTTGACTGTTTCCTTTGCTGTGCAGAAGCTTTTGATCTTGATGAAGTCCCAAAAGTTCATTTTCACTTTTGTTTTCTTTGCCTTTGGAGACATATCTTGAAAGAAGTTGCTGTGGCTGATATTGAAGAGGTTACTGCCTATGTTCTCCTCTATGATTCTGATGGATTGCTGTCTCACATTGAGGTATTTTATCCATTTTGAGTTTATCTTTGTGTACGGTGTAAGAGAATGGTTGAGTTTCATTCTTCTACACATAGCTGTCCAATTTTCCCAACACCATTTATTGAAGAGACTGTCTTTTTTCTACTGAATATTTTTTCCTGCTTTGTCGAAGATTATTTCACCATAAAGTTGAGGGTCTGTATCTGGGCTCTCTACTCTGTTCCATTGGTCTATGTGTCTGTTTTTATGCCAGTATCATGTCTGTTTTTATGCCAGTACCATGCTGTCTTGGTGATCACAGCTTTGTAGTAAAGCTTGAAATCAGGCAACGTGATGACCCCAGTTTTGTCTTTTTCAACATTTCCTTAGTAATTTGGGGTCTCCTCTGGTTCCACACAAATTTAAGGATTTTTCTCCAGCTCTTTGAAAAATGCCGGTGGAATTTTGATCAGAATGGCTTTGAAAGTGTAGATTGCTCTAGGCAGTATAGACATTTTAACAATGTTTATTCTTCTGATCCATGAGCATGGAATGGTCTTCCATCTTTTTGTGTCTTCTTCGATTTTTTTCATGAGTGTTCTGTAGTTTCTTGAGTACAGGTCCTTTACCTCTTTGGTTAGTTTTTTTCGCAGGTATTTTATGGTTCTTGGTGCTATAATATGTGGAATTGATTCTCTAATTTCCCTTTCTGTATTTTCATTGTTAGTGTATAAGAAAACAACTAATTTCTGTACATTGATTTTGTACCCTGCCACATTACTGAATTGCTGAATGAGTTCTGGTAGTTTTGGGGTGGAGTCATATAAAGCATCATGTCATCTGTGAAGGGAGAGAGTTTGACTATTTCATTGCCAATCTGAATACCTTTTATTTCTCTTTGTTGTCAGATTGCTGTTGCTAGGACTTCTAATACTATGTTGAACAAGAGCGGTGAGAGTTAGTATCCTTGTCATGTTCCTGATCTCAACGTGAAGGCTGTGAGCTTTTCCCCATTGAGGATGATATTCACTGTGGGTTTTTCATAGATTTTATGAAGTTGAGAAATGTTCCCTCTATCCCTATACTTTGAAGCGTTTTAATCAGGAACGGATGCTGGATTTTGTCAAGTGCTTTTTCTGCATCAATTGAGAGGACCATGTGGTTCTTCTCTCTTCTCTTATTGATTTGTTCTATCACATTGATTGATTTGTGAATGCTGAACCACCCTTTCAACCCAGGGATGAATCCCACCTGGTCATAATGGATAATCTTTTTAATGTACTCTTCACAGGTTTTTTATTTCACCCTCAGTCCCTTACCTTCCCTCCCTGAAGTCCCTATACCTGCACACTGTCTGGGTGGCATGAAGGAGTCCTCTGGGCACTAAGCATTCATTAATTTTATTAGGTATTTCACAGTGTGTTTCATTTTGAATACTTTCCTTCGCTATGACATCAAGTTTCCTAATCTCTTCTTTTGAAGCATCATATCTGCTGTCAGTCTGTCCCCTGTATTTTTAAATTTCTGACATATTATTTTGGAAGTTTTAAAAGAAGTGTTCTTTAAAAAATGTCTTCTAGGGACGCCTGGGTGGCTCAGTTGGTTAAGCGGCTGCCTTCGGCTCAGGTCATGATCCCAGCGTCCTGGGATCGAGTCCCACATCGGACTTCTTGCTCAGAAGGGAGCCTGCCTCTCCCTCTGCCTCTGCCTGCCACTATGTCTGCCTGTGCTCACTCTCTCTGACAAATAAATAAATAAAATCTTTAAAAAAAATGTCTTCTATTTCTGCTTCTCACCTGTGTAGTCCTTCTTCCACCCACAGTCCCAGAGGAAATGGAGTTCTAACAACTGATTAGAAATCTTCTGCTGATTCACCCTGCACAGCCTTCCTGGAGGACTGGGAGGAAGAGGATAGACTAGGGACCTCAGATCTGGGGACCTGGGCCAGACCTCACTGCTCTGTGCACAGGCCTCCTGGGGCTGGAGGAGAGGGTGACATAGATAGGGAAGGGGTTTGTGTTTCACTTCTCCATCTGCCTGTGTCACTGTGAGCATTACTACTGCTGTCATAGGACTGACAGTAATAGCCTCGTCCTCGGCCTGTGACCCGCTGATGGTCAGGGTGGCCATGTTCCCCGACTTGGAGCCAGAGAATCGCTCTGGGATCCCAGAGGGCTGCTCACTATCAAAATAAATTACCATCAAAGGGGCTTGGGCTGGCTTCTGCTGGTACCAGTGTACATAATCATAGTCCAGTTCCTCTCCAGTGCAGGTGATTGTGGCCATCTGTCCCAGGGCCACTGACACAAAAGGCGGCTGAGTCAGCTCACTGGAAGTCACAGAGCCTGAAAAGACAGAAGAGGAGAGGTTGCAATGAGGTCCCGGGGTGCATCCCAGGGTCCCAATACTGAGGTTGTGCTGTGCCTGAGCTCAGGGTTTAGGGCAGGCTCAGCTCAGGTCCTGTGGGGCTGAGAGTGTGGGCCAGACTGGGGACAGCACCTGTGCAGAGAGTGAGAACGAGGAGTGAGAGAGGGGTCCAGGCCATGGTGGATATGCTCAGTGCTCTCTCTTCTAAGAATCACAGCTGGACCAGGCTCACCTGGCCTCTCTTATTTCTTTCCAGGCTTCTTTGTCTGTGATTGTTAGTAATTATGCAAATTTCCTCCTCTCTGGGAATCAAATCACTTGTGAGCTCAGACCAGGTGATTGAGGAGGAAGAAAGAATCTTGCAGCTTCCTCCAACGGCTCTCAGGTCAGAAAATGAGCCTTGGTCTCCAAATTTGGCATCACAGTCACATTCCTGTGGTTTGAACATAACCACTGGCCCTACCCATTCTGCCTGGGGTTTGTCCAGAGCTGGCCCAGGGTCTTCCAGAATCCTGGCCATGGGGCTGGTCTGGTCCCTCTGAGAAATGCAGACAACACTAGATTCAGGGAAAGGTGGTCCTGTGACCTCAATTACCTCCTTCCCTGGCTTCTTGTTCCCTCTGCATCCCCCAGAGACTCTGTGATCCCATCCTTGGCATGACAACAAAATAGGGAATTCTCTCATTTTGAGATTCTTTCATCATTTTGTAAGTAGGTGCTTACTTGTGTTAAACATCTACCTGTTGTTGGAGATTCATCAGGATTTCTACTCTATTTACACATGGTGCTGTTGTCTCTATGACAGCCCCCATCCCACAGCAGACCAGCAATCGACAATGTCAGCTATTTCATTCCTTTTAATTTTTTCATCTTTTCATCTTGTGAGGATCCACACGATCACATGTTCCCATATGTTGTGAATTCAAGGGCCTGAGCCATGGTCCCTGCAGCCATGAGAATCATGTCACTCTGGAGACAGTCTCACAAGAAGGGTGCATCCCAGGGACCAGGGACCCCAAGTGCTCTGCCTCCTGCTCCCTGAGATGCTCTTGAACAAAGAGATGCAGCTCCAGATCTGAGTTGGGGTGGAGGTGGAGAAGGAGAGGCAGAGTGAGTTATTGGGGTGACTCTGGATGTGCCCAGCACAGAGCAGTCAGTCCCTGGGGACACCGGTGGACAGAGAGGGGCTGTGAATTTCCCAGGTGTGGTGTTCACTGTTTTAGGACTCTTGTTAGTGTCCTTGGTGACATTGTGCATTTGACCCTCTGAACACGGTCCTTGCAGCCTGAGGAGTTAGAATGGATCACCCTGACAGTCTCTGAGGACTGAACCTTAGACAACCCGCTGAACCCCAGGGCTGGTGTCCCTGTGAGACTCCCCCTGGGCAACCACAGCCTCTGTCCTGCTGCTCCTGATGCAGCTCTGCTGTCCCCTGCTGGTGGACAAGGACTCAGACCAGGAGTTTCCCTTCTGCAAGTCACCACATAGCACCTGTCACCTGATAAATGCTTTGGACCAGGGTTTCCAGGCTTCCACAGGCAGATGCTCCCCTGGTCTGCCCAGCCCAGCAGAGAAGGCTACATACAAGGTGCAGGAGGCAGGGCAGGTGGGATTCCTGTATTTGTCCCAGGGTTGAAATGTCCTGGCGTATCCCGGTATCTTCTTACAAAAAGGAGAGTGCAGGCTACAGTGTAATGCATTTGAAAAGGGTCAGTGTCCAGACAAACGTGTGTGATGTCCCACAGCCACCAGGTTCCTATGTATTTAGGAATCGGGATCGATGCTTCCTGCATCCATATCCATGCAGTTGGGTCATCAGAGCAACAGGTGATGCTTCTGTTGCTAAATTCTGCTGAGCTGGCAAACCTTTAATTTTATTGTTATCACTGCTGTTTTTACCTCTTTTCCCTCATTCCAGCCTACATCTTCTGGAATTTGATGTGGGAGGATTTGTAAACTAGCCTACTCTCTGGTTTGGTGAACTTGGGAAACTGCTCATTCATACATGCATCTAACTGCATAGGAAGAAGGTCCCAGTGTAGCTGAAAACTTTTCCTTGGATTCCCCCACTCACAGATAGGAGACTCTGACACCAGGGTTAACTCATTGATATCTTACTGAGTCGTTCTCATGAAAGAGACTCTTTAATGTTTTGTATCATTTAATGTGAAATAAGTATTTCTTATGTGAGATAAGCTTCCCCAATTCACGGTAGGTAAAGTTGATGACCAGAGTGGCTAGCTTCCCAGGAAAACAGAGGAAAGTGGGTTGAGTCCAGGAGTGGAGACCAGGGATGCTGGATTCAGACCCTGGGCTTCATGGAGCAGAACTTGAGCGGGATGGGAGGGAGGGAGAGGCCAGGCTGGGCAGCAAGGCTTCTGTCCCAAACTCACTGTCATTCCCATCCTGGCTGTTTGGATGTGCAGAGGCCTGGCCTGGGTCCTGATGGCTCTGTTCTGCATTATTACTTGGTCCTCTCTTTGTGATCCCCTGAGCAGATGGGGGTGCCAGTGGTGTTTTGGCCACTCTACAGGGGGCACGGAATCATCGGAGCTCCACAGTGTCTGCAGGTCCGGGGGACTATGGGGCTCACTCTCAGGGTTTCTACTCCTGCAGCGTCCCCTGCACTGAATTCAGGGTCATGGTCAGAGTATTGTGGGGACTGAGCTTGTGGGCAGGCCCAGGGGCAGCACCCAGACAGAGAGTAGTGTGGGGGAGCAGGAGAGCGCCCAGACCACGGTGGGGACCCCAGAGTTCTGTCTCCTGAGTCCTAGTTGGAGCCTGGCCACCTTAAGCCTCCCTCATGTCCTCACTTTTCCCCTTGAAGATATTCCTTCTCAGGTGGGTGAAGAGAATCGCTGTGCTTCTGGGTGAGTTTCATGGATCTGGTTCATGTGGAGTTGTGCTCCCCTCTGGGTGGCAGAGGGAGATCTTATCACTGTGTGTTTGAACATCTTTAAGCCTGGGGAAGGAAGGGACATATGGGGGCATATCTAGTCCTGTTCACATGAAATGTGCACTCAGATGATTTCTTCCCTTCTCTCTGTGTGTGAAATACATAACAGAATACATTCATCCTAATTATTTTAAGGATTCAGTTCATTTTCCCAGATTTTCTCTCTGTTCCCTGTGAATGTTTCATAACTTACATTTGGAGCAGAAGTGGGTGAGAATTGTCCCAAAATGATACTACATTTCAGTGTCATTTGCTTTACTGAAGGTTTCTGATCAGCAGCAGCCACTTGGGTGTTCTGTGACATCAACCTGACAATCCCGGTCTTTAACTGTGGTGTTTAGAGCATTTCCTGAATGTGATTAGTACCGTCCTTTCAATATAGCATCTTGCCTTTATTTTCTTGTTGTCCCAGGTGTTCTTTGTTCCCTCTTTCCATGTATCTTTTTTGGATTAATGCAGCATTTGATACGATTCCATTTTATCTATTTCTTCTGCTTACAAACTGTAAGTTCTTTCTGTCTTATGATCAGTAACTTGCAATAGTCCACATTCCCATGATGCTCCCATGTTCCAAGGACAATAAGCACCTGATAACATCTTTATGTGTCTCATCTCTCAACATATTTGCTGTGATGTTTTTTCACCTCTGTTAGAAATTTCAACATACATAGTTATTATATTTTTGTGGGCAGTGACATCATTTTTTATAAATTTTTTTTCGTGTTATGTTAGTCACCATACAATACATCAGTAGTTTTTGATGCAGTGTTTCAAGAGTCATTGTTTATCACCACGCCCAGTGCTCCATGCAATACATGTCCTCCTTAATACCCATCACCAGGTTCACCCATTCCCCCCACCCCCTCCCCTCTAAAACCCTCAGTTTGTTTTTCAGAGTCCAATGGTCTCTCATGGTTTGTCTCCCCCTCTGATTTCCCCCCCTTCACTTCTCCTTTCCTCCTCCTAATGTCCTCCATGTTATTCCTTATGTTCCACAAGTAAGTGAAACCATATGATAATTGACTTTCTTTGCTTGACTTATTTCACTCAGCATAATCTCTGCCATCACATGCATGTGATGCAAATGGTAGGTATTCATCCTCTCTGATGGCTGAGTAATATTCCATTGTATATATGGACCATATCTTCTTTATTCATTTGTCTGTTGAAGGGCATCTTTGCTCTTTCCACAGTTTGGCTATTGTGGATATTGCTGTGATGAACATTGGGGTACAGATGGCCCTTCTTTTCACTACATCTATATCCTTTGGGTACATACCAAGTAGTGCAATTGCAGGGTCATAGGAAGTCTATTTTTAATTTCTTAAGTAATCTCCACACTGTTTTCCAAAGTGGCTGCACCAACTTGCATTCCCATTAACAGTGTAAGAAGGTTCCCCTTTCTCCACATCCACCCCAGCATTTGTTGTTTCATGTCTTGTTAATCTTTGCCATTCTAACTGGTGTAATGTGATATCTCAATGTGGTTATGATTTGAATTTCCCCGATGGCTAATGATGATAAACATTTTTTCATATGTCCGTTAACCATTTGTATGTCTTCTTTGGAGAAGTGTCTGTTCCTGTCTTCGGCCCATTTCTTGACTTGATTATCTGTTGAGTGTTGAGTTTGAGAAGTTCTTTATAGATCTTGGATCTCAGCCCTTTGTCTGTACTGTCATTTGAGAATATCTTCTCCCATTCCATGGGTTGCCTCTTTGTTTTGTTGACTGTTTCCTTTGCTGTGCAGAAACCTTTAATCTTGATGAGTCCCAGAAGTTCATTTTTGCTTTAGTTTCTATTGCCTTTGGAGATGTGTCCTGAAAGCAGTTGCTGTGGGCGATGTTGAGAAGTTACTGCCTATGTTCTCCTCAAGGATTTTGATGGATTCCTGTCTCATGTTGAGGTCTTTCATCCATTTTGAGTTTATCTTTGGGTATGTTGTAAGAGAATGGTCAAGTTTAATTCAACTGTATATAGCTGTCCAATTTTCCCAGCACGATTTATTGAGGAGACTGTCTTTATTCCACTGGATTTTTTTTCCTGCTTTGCAGTGACTATATTTTTTTTTTTAAAGATTTTATTTATTTATTTGACAGGCAGAGATCACAAGCTGGCAGACAGGCAGGTGGAGAGAGGGAGGTGGAAGCAGGCTCTCCGCTGAGCATAGAGTCTGATGCCGGTCTCCATCCCAGGACCCTGGATCATGACCTGAGCCAAAGGCAGAGGCTTTAACCCACTGAGCTACTCAGGCGCCCCAGTGATGTATCTTTTAAAGAGATTTAGATAATGGGGCCCTTGGGTGGCTCAGTGGGTTGGGCCTCTGCCTTCGGCTCGGATTGTGGTCTTGGGTTTCTGGGATCGAGTCCCCTCAGGCTCTCTGCTTGGACAGGGAGCCTGATTCTTCCTCTCCCTCTGCCTGCCTCTTTGCCTACTTGTGATCTCTCCCTGTCATATAAATAAATTAAAAAAACCTTTAAAAAAAGAGATTTAGGTAATAAAAAAGTCTTTTTTTTTTTTTTTTTTTTTTGAGGCACAAGATGTATTGGAGAATTAAGAGCACAGCCTGATTAGAAAAATGACAAGGCAGGATGATTCAGTCCCTGGCAAATAGTAGGAAAGCTTAACAACAATGGAAATAGTAAATAAGGACATAATAGGAAAATGTTTCCCAGAGCTTTTTTTTGTTTGCTTGTTTGTTTGTTCTTTTTTTTTTTTTTGCTTTGCTTTTTTTTTTTTTAAAAAAGATTTTATTTATTTGTTTGACAGACAGAGATCACAAGTAGGCAGAGAGGCAGGCAGAGAGAGAGCGGAGGAAGCAGGCTCCCCACTGAGCAGAGAGCCCGATCTGGGGCTCGATCCCAGGATCCTGGGATCATGCGAGCTGAAGGCAGAGGCTTTAACCACTGAGCCACCAGGTGCCCCCTTTTTTGCTTTTCTTATACATCTTTTTTTTTTAAATTTAGTTTCTTTTCAGTGTAACAGAATTCATTGTTTATGCACCACACCCAGGGCTCCATGCAATACGTGCCCTCCATAATATCCACCACCAGGCTCACCCAACCTCCCACTCTCCGCCTCTTCAAAACCCTCAGATTGTTTTTCAGAGTCCATAGTCTCTCATGGTTCATCTCCCATTCCAATTTCCCTCAGCTCCTCTCCTCTCCATCTCCCCATGTCCTCCATGTTATTTGTTATACTCCACAAATAAGTGAAACCATATGATAATTGACTCTCTCTGACTTGACTTATTTCACTCAGCATAATCTCTTCCAGTCCCATCCATGTTGATACAAAAGTTGGGTATTCATCCTTTCTGATGGAGGGATAATACTCCGTAGTGTATATGGACCCCATCTTCCTTATTCATTCATCTGTTGAAGGGCATCTTGGTTCTTTCCACAGTTTGGTGATTGTGGCCATTGCTGCTATGAACATTGGGGGTACAGATGGCCCTTCTTTTCACTACATCTGTATCTCTGGCGTAAATACCCAGTAGTACAATTGCAGGGTTATAGGGAAGCTCTATTTTTAATTTCTTAAGGAATCTCCACACTGTTTTCCAAAGTGGCTGCACCAACTTGCATTCTCATCAACAGTGTAAGAGGGTTCCCCTTTCTCCACATCTTCTCCAACACATGTTGTTTCCTGTCTTGCTTATTTTGGCCATTCTAACTGGTGTCAGGTGGTATCTCAATGTGGTTTTGATTTGAATCTCCCTGATGGCTAGTGATGATGAACATTTTTTGTGTGTCTGATAGTCATTTGCATGTCTTCATTGGAGAAGTTCATGTCTTCTGCCCATTTTTTGACATGATTATCTGTTTTGTGTGTGTTGAATTTGAGAAGTTCTTTGTAGATCCTGGATATCAGCCTTTTGTCTGTACTGTCAATTGTGAATATCTTCTCCCATTCCGTGGGTTGCCTCTTTGTTTTGTTGACTGTTTCCTTTGCTGTCCAGAAGCTTTTGATCTCGATGAAGTCCCAAAAGTTCATTTTCGCTTTTGTTTCCTTTGTCTTTGGAGACATATCTTGAAAGAAGTTGCTGTGGCCGATGTCAAAGAGGTTACTGCCTATGTTCTGCTCTAGGATTCTGATGGATTCCTGCCTCACACTGTGGTCTTTTATCCATTTTGAGTTTATCTTTGTGTATGGTGTAAGAGAATGGTCGAGTTTCATTGTTCTACATGTAGCTATCCAATTTTCTCAGCACCATTTATTGAAGAGACTGTCTTTTTTCGACTGAATATTCTTTCCTGCTTTGTCGGAGATTATTTGACCATAGCACTGAGGGTCCATATATGGGCTCTCTACTCTATTCCACTGGTCTATGTGTCTGTTCTTATGCCAGTACCACGCTGTCTTGGTAATCACAGCTTTGTAGTAAAGCTTGAAATCAGGTAACGTGATGCCCCCAGTATTGTTTTTCTTTTTCAACATTTCCTTAGCAATTTGAGGTCTCTTCTGATTCCATACAAATTTTAGGATTATTTGCTCCAGCTCTTTGAAAAATGTCGGTGGAATTTTGATCGGAATGGCATTAAAAGTATAGATTGCTCTAGGCAGTATAGACATTTTAACAATGTTTATTCTACCGATCCAAGAGTATGGAATGGTCTTCCATCTTTTTGTGTCTTCTTCAATTTCTTTCATGAGTGTTCTGTAGTTCCTCGAGTACAGATCCTTTACCTCTTTGGTTAGGTTTATTCCCAGGTATCTTATCCTTCATGGTGCTATAGTAAATGGAATCGATTCTCTAATTTCCCTTTCTGTGTTTTCATTGTTAGTGTATAAGAAAGCCACTGATTTCTGTACATTGACTTTGTGTCCTGCCACGTTACTGAATTGCTGTATAAGTTCTAGTAGTTTGGGGGTGGAGTCTTTTGGGTTTTCCATATAAAGAATCATGTCATCTGCGAAGAGAGAGAGTTTGACTTCTTCATTGCCTATTTGGATACCCTTTATTTCTCTTGGTTGTCTGATTGCTGTCGCTAGGACTTCTAATACTATGTTGAACTAGAGTGGTGAGAGTGGGAGTCCTTGTCATGTTCCTGATCTCAACGGGAAGGCTGTGAGCTTTTTCCCATTGAGGATGATATTTGCTTTGGGTTTTTTATAGATTGATTTTATGAAGCTAAGAAATGTTCCCTCTCTCCCTATACTTTGGAGCATTTTAATCAGGAACGGATGCTGGATTTTGTCAAATGCTTTTTCTGCATCAATTGAGAGGACCATGTGGTTCTTCTCTCTTCTCTTATTGATTTGTTCTATCACATTGATTGATTTGCAAATGTTGAACCATCTCTGTATCCCAGAGATGAATCCCATCTGGTCATGGTGGATAATGTTTTTAACGTGCTGTTGGATCCTATTTGCTAGGATCTTGTTGAGAATCTTAGCATCCATATTCATCAGGGATATTGGTCTGAAATTCTCCTCTTTGGTGGGGTCTTTGCCTGGTTTGGGGATCAGAGTAATGTTGGCTTCATAAAAAGAGTCTGGAAGTTTTCCTTCTGTTTCAATTTTTTGGAACAGCTTCAGAAGAATAGGTGATATTTCTTCTTTGAAAGTTTGGTAGAATTCCCCAGGGAATCAATCCATCAGGCCCTGGGCCCTTTGGTTGTGGGAGGTTTTTGATCACTGCTTCAATCTTGTGACTAGATATCAGTCTATTCAGGTGGTCAATTTGTTCCTGGTTCAATTTTGGAAGTTTATAGTTCTAGGAATGCATTCATTTCATCTAGGTTGCTTAAATTATTGGCATATAACTGTTGATAATAACTTTTGATGATTGTTTCTATTTCCTTGGTGTTCATTGTGATCTCTCCCTTTTCATTCATAATTTTATTAATTTGGGCCTTCTCTCTTTTCTTTTGGATTAGTCTGGCCAATGGTTTGTTGATCTTATTGATTCTTTCAGAAAACCAGCTTCTAGTTTCATCGATGTGTTCTACTGTATCTCTAGTTTCTATCTCATTGATCTCTGCTCCAATCTTGATTATTTTCCTTCTTTTGTGTGAAGTTGGCTTGGTTTGTTGTTGATTCTCCAGTTCTTTAAGGTGTATAGACAGCTGGTGTATTCTGGATTTTTCAATTTTTTTTGAGGGAGGCTTGGATGGCTATGTATTTCCCCCTTAGGACCACCTTTGCTGTATCCCATAGGTTCTGGACCAAAGTGTCTTCATTCTCATTGGTTTCCATGAATTGTTTAAGTTCTTCTTTGATCTCCTGGTTGATCCAAGCATTCTTAAGCAAGATGGTCTTTAGCTTCCAGGTGTTTGAGTTCCTTCCAAACTTTTCCTTGTGATTGAGCTCCAGTTTCAAAGCATTGTGATCTGAGAATATGCAGGCAATAATCTCAATCTTTTGGTATTGGTTGAGCCCTGATTTGTGACCCAGTATGTGGTCTATTCTGGTGAAGGTTCCATGTGCACTTGAGAAGAATGAGTATTTTGTTGTTTTAGGGTGGAATGTTCTGTATATATCTATGAGGTCCATCTGGTCCAATGTGTCATTCAATGCTCTTGTTTCTTTCTTGATTTTCTGCTTGGATGATCTTTCTATTACTGAGAGTGGTGTGTTAAGATCTCCTACTATTAATGTATTCATATCAGTATGACTCTTTATCTTGATTAACAGTTTTCTCATGTAATTGGCTGCTCCCATACTGGGGGCTTAAATATTTATGATTGTTAGATCTTCTTGGTGGGTAGTCCCTTTAGGAATTATGTAGTGTCGGGGTGCCTGGGTGGCTCAGTGGGTTAAGCCTCTGCCTTCGGCTCAGGTCATGATCTCAGGGTCCTGGGATCGAGCCCTGCATGGGGCTCTCTGCTCAGCAGGGAGCCTGCTTCCTCCTCTCTCTCTGCCTGCCTCTCTGCCTACTTGTGATCTCTCTCTGTCAAATAAATAAAAATAAAAAATAAATAATATATAAAATAAAATAAAATAAAAATAAAATAAAATAAAAAAATAAAAATAATAAAAAAGAATTATGTAGTGTCCTTCTGTATCTCTGATTACAGTCTTTAGTTTAAAATCTAATTTATCTGATATGAGAATCACTACCCCAGCCTTCTTTTGAGGTTCATTGGCATGAAAGATGCTTCTCCACCCCTTCCCTTTCAGTTTGGGTGTATCCTTAGGTTTGAAATGGGTCTATTGTAGAAAGCATATGGATGGGTCCCATCGTTTTATCCAATCTGCAACCCTGTGTTGTTTTATGGGTGCATTTAGGCCATTCACGTTGAGGGTGAATATTGAGAGATATGTTTTTATTGACATCGTGTTAGCTGTGAGTTCTTTGTTTCTATAAATTGTCTCCATATATTTCTGTTCAGTGATATTCTTAGGATTTTTCCTCTTTTATATAATCCCCCTAAATATTTCCTGCAGTGTTGGCTTGGTGGTCGCATACTCTTTTAAACCTTGCCAGTCTTGGAAGCTCTTTATCTCTCAATCCATTTTGAATGTCAGTCTTGCTGGATAACGTATTCTTGGCTGCATGTTATTCTCATTTAGTGCCCTGAATACATCTTGCCAGCCCTTTCTGGCTTGCCAGGTTTCTGTGGACAGGTCTGACTTTATTCTGATGGGCTTTCCTCCGTATGTAAGGAATTTCTTCACCCTAGCTGCTCTCAAGAGCTCCTGTCCATAATTATGATACATCATTCTCACTATCAGGTATCTTGAGGTCTTTCTAGATTCTATAATATTGGAGACAGACCGTTCTGCCTCTAGTACATGAACGCTGGTTCCATTCACAAGATTGGGAAAATTTTCATGGAGAATCTATTCAATTATATCTTCTAGTCTTCTTTCTTTCTCTTCCCCCTCAGGGATTCCAATAATTCTGATGTTGGAACATTTCATGGTGTCATTTATTTCCCTAATTCTGTTTTGGTGACTTCTAAGCTGTTTGTCCCAGGCTTACTCCTGATCCTTTTCTCTGTCTGTTTGTCCTCCAGATCACTAATTCTATCTTCTGTCTCAGTTACCCTAGCTTTTAGAGAATTTAGATTAGATTGGAACTCATTGAGAATATTGTGAACATCATCCCTGGTGGCTTTCACTTCTGTCCTAATCAATTTCATTTTGTCATCAAAGGCTTTCTCCAACCTAGCTATTGCCTGGATAATTGTTTGCCTGAATTCCCTTTCTGACATATTGTCTATGTCGATGGCCATTAGCTCTGTTGCAGAAGGCCCAGCCTCTGAATTTTTCTTCTGTTGGGCTTTCCTCCTCCTAGTCATTTTGATGAGAGTTGGATGGATGGATGAGTAGCTGAATGTATCGACTATTGTGCAGGCAAGGTGCACCCTTGAACACTTCTGAGCAATCAAGAGTGCCCACCCAAAAGAAAGAAAAAAAAAAGAGAGAGAGAGAGACAGGACAGAAAAGAAAGATAAAAGAGAAGGCCCAGCCCAATGGGTCCCAAGGTAAGATTTATGAAGTATACAAACAAAAAGACTGATAAAAGTAGATGACAAGAGGAAAAAATAAGTATATAAAAAGAAAAAAAAAAAAGAAAAGAACCCTAAGTATAAGATTTATATACTATCAGGACAAAAACAAATACACAGAAACACTGGTGGAAGAAAAAGATGGGAGAGTGGTTATAAATTCTCAGTGTGGTTGAGGAAGGTTATTTTGATTCTTCCTGAATGTATCTTGATATCTTTGTTAAAGCACTCAACTTTCCTAAGATAAAGGAGGATTAAAAACTGGTTTACCTATAGCGGTGCATTGATTGGGGAAAGGGGATTGCCTTGAAGCTTATCTCTATATGAATATTAAAAAATAAAAATAAAAAAAGAATAAACTAAACTAAAATTAAAAAAATTAAAAAACAGAGAAGCAAAAGAAAAACACAGATATATGTATCAAAAAGTTCAGGTTAAAAGGTTTTTATGGAATTTGATGTATTGGACATATCACTGTGATGGTAAATAGGTTAAAAAATTATCTATAAAAAATGAACCAGAATAGTGGGAACTAATTAAAAATAAAAGTTGTATCTATGAAGTAGTGGTGGTTGTTCTCTTGTCTTTTTGTTGTTGTTGTTGTGGTTTTTCAGGCAATGTTCCCTGAGTTAAGTCCTCCTGCCCCCATCAAGGGGATTGGCTCTGAGGAAACTGGTTTTTCAGGCTTTTGTTTTCTGGAGGTTTTTTTGTTTATTTGTTCATTTGTTTTCTCTTGCCTTGGCAGCTTTTGATGGTTTTTGGAGGTTTAGAGGAAAGAAAAATGCACCCAGACCTCCCTCTCAGAGAGAAGCCTCAGTCTGTTCCCCTCTGGGTGCTCCAGAGCACATAAATTCCCCCTTGGCTGCTGCCAGAGCACGTTCCCAGTTGTGATCCCTGGGGTCAGAGGAACACCTGCTTGTTCCCAAAACCAGGAGAAATACTAGCCATGGCTGTCTGGGCAGCTCCAGACCACCAGAGAGGTTCCAAGCAGCTAAAGTGCACTGAGATTTTCCTGCTGGCCCCGGGCTGGGAGTGCTCAGATTCTCCGGTTTGAGAGAGCACCAGCTGGCGCCTGCAAGCACCTCTCTGGCGGGGGGTGGGGGTGGGGGTGGGGGGTGGGGGGGGTGGGGGTGGGGGTTGGGTTCGCAGGACTCAGACTCTGGTAGTGCAGCGCACTTGTGGAGAGTGCAAAAGGCTGTGGTTCTGCCAGCTGGTGAGGCTCCCTGCCATTCATGGGAGCTGCCATCCAGACACTCTCAGGCTCAGGGACCAAGACCTGGCTTCTTCACCGCACTCTCTCTGGCTCAGAGCCAGGGATGGCTGTCCTGGGTCTGGGGACTTAAGCCCCTGTCCCTAACTGCCCCGATTCCCACAACTTCCCCCCATGATTCTTTGCTCTTTTTGAGTGCTTTCAACCAGACCCAAGTTAATGCTGGTCCCCAATCACGGGCACTCGCATATTGAGGTATTACTTTCCAATGGGTCATTTCTAGTGGCTCCCTCCCCCTTTTGTTTATCTTCCGATATCAGTCCGATGTTCCCACTCTGCTTTACCTGCCCACTGGTGTCTTCTGCCCCAATAGAGATCCAGACGTGTATAATTCTGATCTCAGGCTGATTTCATGGGTGATCAGAGTTCTTTGGCAGGTAACCAGCTCACTTTAGGGGACAGGTTGAAACGGCGCCTCCCCCTACTTCCCCGCCACCTGGTCCCCTAATAAAAAAGTCTTAATATTTGTCCCTTTAGTTAGCATTTCTGATTTTTACATTGATTTTTAAAAAGATTTTATTTATTTATTTGCCAGAGATAGAGCGAGAGTGAGAGAGAGGGAGAGAGAGCTAACACACAAGCAGGGAGAACAGTAGGCAGAGGGAGAAGAAGCAGGTTCCCTGCTGAGCAAGAAGCCAGATGCAGGACTCGATCCCAGGACCTTGGGAACATGACCTGAACCAAAGGCAGACACTTAACTGACTGAGCCACCCAGGTGTCCCTTACATTGTTTTTATAGATTTAGATTCTGTCTGGAACCACCTCCCCTGCCTGAGGGATATCCATTTTTTAAAAGATTTTATTTTTTATTTGACACAGAGAGAGAACACAAGCAAGGGGAGCAGGAGAGGGAGCAACAGGCTCCCTGCTCAGCAGGGGGCTTGATCCCAGGACCTTGGGATCATGACCCAGCCAAAGTCAGATTCTTAACTGACAGAGCCACACAGGCACCCTGAGGGATGTCCATTTACTGCTTGTAGTTTGGGTCAGTTTTTGACCAATTGTGTCAGTTTTTGTGTATGTGGAAATTTTTTATTTTGATTTTAATGTCTTATTGCAGGGTGCAAATCCTCACTTCCTAACTTATCAGAGTACCTCATGCCACAAAGTCATCCTTAGGTACAATAAGAATGTGATAACATGATTTTTCTTTTTCCGTCATTTTTGCTAAGATTGTCATATATTTCAGCTTTTACAACCATTATAAATCAAAATGTATTGCTATTATTTCTGCTTAAATAGTTGACTACTTTTTACAGACATTAACTGTAAATTTTTTTTCTATTTATCCATATAGCTCTGATATCTGATCCTTTTTATATCTTTTCATAGAGTTACATTTTTCTCTGTCATTGTTCCTAAGGGGCACCCTTTACTATTACTTGTAGGGAAAGTGTGCAGGTGATCAGTTTTGTGGGGCTTGTGGTCTGAAATGTTTTATTTTGTCTTCATGTTTCAATGACATTATCACTGGGTAGAGATTAAAGTTTGTAGGTTTTCTTCTTTTAGTGTTTCCAGACATTGCTCCTCTGTTTTCTTGCTCACAAGGCTTATAATGAGAAATGTGCTCCCACCAGGATGCTAGTTTCTCTGTAAAGAACATGACTGTCCTCTCTGGCTGTGAGAGTTTCTGTATCACTGGTTTGTAGCAATTTCATTACAATGTCTGCTGTGCTGTGTCTCATGTTCCATGTGCCCAAGCTTCATTGAGCTTCTTGGATATATTTGCTTATGTAGTCCCTAAATTTTGAATATTTTTGGTTATTATTTCTGGGAATATTTTTTTTAACCACCTGCTCCCCACCTTCTCTCCCCTAGTTACTCTAATCACACTCTTTGTGCTGCATGAAGTTATCTAAGGCACAGAGGTTTTATTCATTTTTTCCAGCTTTTCTCTCTCTGTTTCAGTTTTTTAAAAAGATTTTATTTATTTATTTGACAGAGAGAGAAAGATCACAAGTGGGCAGAGAGGCAGGCAGAGAGAGAGGGGGAAGCAGGCTCCCTGCTGAGCAGAGAGCCTGATGCGAGGCTTGATCCCAGGACCCTGAGATCATGACCTGAGCGGAAGGCAGAGGTTTAACTCACTGAGCTACCCAGGAGCCCCATCTCTGTTTCAGGTTTAACAGCTTTTATTGCCCTGTATTCAAGTTCACTAATCTTTACTTTTGTAGCATCAATTTGCTGACAAACTCACCTGTGTATTTTTGATCATGTAATTTTCATTTTGTGACTTAAAAGAATTTTGATCTTTAAAAAATGTCTCTATATCTTCTTCTAACTTGTTCAGTCATTCCTTTATGTCAGTCCCAGATGAAACATAGTTTTAATACCTGTGTGCATTTCCTGTGTGATCCACCCTGTGCAGAGACTGACTGATGGGCTGGGTGGAGTGGGAACTTAGGGGATCTCACATGTGGGGAGATGTTCAGACCAGTTCACTGCTCTGTGCATAGGCCTCCTGGGGTTGGAGGAGAGTGTGCCACCGATGGGGAAGGGGTTTATGTCTCACTTCCCTGTCTACCTTTGTAACTGTGAACATTACCACTGCATCAAATGACTGACAGTAATATTCATCCTCATCCTCAGTCATGGCCCTGCTGATGGTCAGGGTGGCCATGTTCCCGAGTTGGAGTTGGAGAATCAGTTAAGGATGTAGTCTCAGTTGCTATTGCCATAGATAATCTGCAGGGGCTCCTGGACCAACTTTGCTGGTACCACAGACCATCTTTCCTTCCAATGTTGTTTCCCCCACAGGTGATCCTGTCTGTCCCAGAGTCACCAACACTGAGAGGGGCTGATCAGCAGGTAGGAGGCCATGGAGCCTGGAAGACAAAAGTATAAAAGGTGGGTTGGAATACAGAGACCCATCCCAAGAGATACTCCTACCTGCCTAGCCTAGACTGAGCTCCAGGGATTCTGTGGGAACACAGGGTATCCCTTCACCCCAATCTCAGTCCCAAGGACCCATGGTCCTGACAGGGGAATGGAACCTGTGATCTAATACAACTCCCCACCCCTTTCCCTCTGCAGGTTTAGTCCTTCAAAGGTCATGGAGGCCCAGTGATCATTGTCTTTTCAGTTTTAGTCCTTTGCAGTTTCATCTGCATGAAGATAATGAGTATCCTGCCCACCATGGATAGCCCCCTACTGAGCTCAGAATCAAGTCCAAGCTTTTCCCAGATCTATGGGGCTGGAGGTGTGTGAGCATGGATTTAGTATCTCTGTATAAAGACAGGAAGCGGAGGAGGGCAAGCGTTCAGGCTGTGGTAGAGGTGGTCCAATTCTGCTCTCAGGGTCCAGGTTGGCAGGCGACCACACAGGTCACTTTTATTCATTTGCTGGAAACACCTGCTGGTTATGCAAATCAGCCAGGGCTCAGGGGCTGCTGCTGAGGAGCCTTGTGGTTTCAGACAAGAACTTAGCACCAGGGGGGCACACAGAAGAGGAGAGCAGCATCTGCAGACCCAATCATTGGCCCAAGAATTCTTCCTTAACTGTTGGTCCCATATCTGGGCATGATATCTCTATCCCGACTATGTCCTGCATCAGCTCCTGGGTAGGTCTGGCCATAGCAGTACTCAGAGGTGAGGTCAGTCTGAATATTATGAACCTGTTCTGCAGGTGAAATGAGAAGGCAAAGATAGGAGTAGGGCCCCAACCCAAGCACAGCTCCAGAGAGGCAGAACCCATTAAAATGTCACGCTTACCAAGGCATATACAGTATTCTTGGAGTCCCTGTGGTTCTATAAGTTTCTATCCTTGATGTGTGCTCCTGGGGCACTACAGAGATGCTGTGCCTCAGCGTTCTCAGTGTGCTGACAGGCTAATATAGAATAATTCTGGCAAAAATGCTAGACAGTGTCCGTGTTTTGCCACGGGCTGGTGAAATACAGTTATAGTGCCTGTGCCGGAAGAGTAAGAAAATCCAGAAAGACAAATCTAAGAGACCTGGAGCCAGTGGGATTTGGAAATCAGTGTGAAGTAAGATTCTCTAGGAAACGGACACCTTTCCTTCAGGTCATAGGTCCTGATACTAGTCCCTGCATGTTAGAGCGTCTGATGCCCAGACCCTCCCCAGTGCAGGTGGCTTTCCCAGGTGACCTCTGCTGCCCCTGGGGGATATTACACACTGGCTGCTGGAGGTACAAGAGTGTCCTCTGTCTAGGTTTAAATTCAGAATCCACTGATCAAGTTGTGATTTCCTGATCCATGAAGTGCTGACCAGAAGGGAGGAAACCCACTCCACTGTGTGGCCCGTGCCAGCCATAGACCCACCATGACAGGCTCAGATGAGTCATGAAGAGTCCTATCAGAGACTGAAGAGGAAGGCCCTCCTGACGCATCCCCATAGATGTGTCTGGGGTGGTGGAGGTCATGCAGGTGGTTGTGGGACTTGGCTCTGGAGCACACAGAACTCAGGGGCTGGTTCTCCCTGCTACAGCTGTGTGTGCAGCACCTATAGGGGGGCAATGGAGGCTCAGTCCCCAAAGAGACAAGAGAAAATCCACTAATAAATGTCTATTCTCACCCACTTTGTCGTGCACATTCCTCCTCATGTGTTGACCCGAAGAAGACACAGAATCTGCTCTCAGGGCTTTCCATCTTGGGGTTGAGGCCCAATAATAGACACACTGGTGTGCAGACCCAGGTGGGAGACTAGACTCCTTTCTACGTGTACATTGTCACCTGCATCTAACTGAAAGAAGCTTGTTTTTGTCAGGTCCCCGGCAGCCAGACTTGACCATGTGGCCCAGTGTGGACCATGGATGTAAGGTAATGGGTGGATATTCTCATGAAGCTTGTTGTCACGAAGGAAGGAAGTAGATGGGATTCAGCAGCACCTTTCCTCAGGAGCATGGGGTGGGAGCTGGAGCTGAGCACTCCCTGAGGTGCATCATCAATACGACTGGAAGCAAAACCAACATTGTAGGGATAAGATGAGGGAACACTAGTGAGACTGTGGTCACTCAAGGAATTGGTGAGCCCCCAGAAAACAACAACCTTCTTATCTCAGACTTCTTTTTGTGAGGAAAGTAAGCTCCACTCTTCACGTCTCTGTTATTCCTCAGTGTGTTCTTGCAGTGGACAAGCTGTCCTGGCGGAATGGGGACCAAAACATTAGTGGTGAGTTCTGTGCTGGAGAACATGGATCCAGAGATTAGACAGAAATGAACAGGCAGGCTGCTCCATGATCAGAGGTCAGGGCCCATCCTGAAGAGGGAGTCCAGGAGCTGCTCTCAGGTCAGGAAGAAGAAAGAAGTAGTAAGACAGGAGTGGGAAAAGCCCAGTCAGTGCCTTTGGAGACTGTTGTAGAGAATCTGAAGGAAGGACAGGAACCTGAGGGACCTGGAATTCCAACCCAGTTCAGGGCTCATGTACATTTTTCTCCTAAGGTGAGCATTCTGGGCTCAGAGGGATGTGTCTGGTGTAGTAAGGAGTAATTTCCAGGTAATAAATCAGGTTCTCAGGGCAGCTGCATGGCACATAGAGGGGCCTCTAGGAGGAAGCTGCTGAGGTGGGGACACGTTTGACACAAGATGGGTCCAGACCAGCCCTATTTCACCTTAAGTCACCTGGGGGCTGAAGACACTCAGGGTAGTAGTTGCTCTTCCTCCCCTCCAGTCTTATCCAACTGCAGTCACAGGTGATTAAGAGGCAGCACATGCCTCTGGCCCTGTCTCCCTGTCTTGTCCCACGTGATGACCTGTCACTGCTTTCCCCAATGCCTACAGACTGGCTGAGCTGAGCAACAACATGCGGGGAGGGTACACCTGACAGGGAAAGGAGGGCAGGGAGAGGAGTGCAAGTGTCTGGTCCCCGGAGAGGGAGAGAGAGAGCAGAAGCCGGCAGGTGCAAGGCAGCAGCCATCCCCTGCAGCAGGTGAGGAAGGCTGCTCAGACTGAGAGGGGATGAGGCACAACCTCAGCCAGAATGGTCCAGGCCCAGAAGGCGACAGCTCCTTTCTCTCAGTGCTGCCAGCTGCCTATGGGGGCGCTGTTGCTCTTGGCACAGTGACCTCCCTGCTGACCAGGGAGGGAGGTGCCAGGCTATCCATTGTCCTCATTGAAGAAGTCTCTGGTGAGAATCTCCAGATTGTAATTCTCTAGAGGGAACTTTTCATGATCCTTTCACCTGAAAAATCCCTGGAATGATTATTTCGGTCATAGGGATTCCCACCCAAGATTCTGTTTCTGATTGATCAGGTCATTAAATAAAATTTAGATGAAAGATTCCAATTGTGTTCTCCATTCTTTAGTGAGGAGAAAATAATTTCACTTCTGTGTCTCTTACTCCCAGGATGGTATCCTTCTAACACAAGCCAGGGTGGAAATAGCGGAAGCTTCTCCTCTTCCTTCTTAATAAATTCCTCATCTGTTCTTTGGACCTCATACAATTACTCTAACAACCAATTTTAAAACCACAAGTTAGAGAATCATGGAGAGAAATTGAACTTATGATACAAATTTCTTCAAATAATGGAAAAGTTCTTTTCCCTCAGAGCTACAGCAAGGCCCTAATGCAGCTGGGGCCACCACATAGGATCACAAGGGAGTGGGAGTGAGTTCATGTGGATCAGAGGTCAGCTAAGGGTAAGACCTGCCTGGTGCAGGTGACTTTGGGGCTGTGGATGGACAGTGGTGCCAGGAGAAGGTCTGAGGTGGGCCCCAAGGTGGTGTCTGCTCTTCCTCCTCAGTTTCTGTAAAACCTAAAGAAGGGAAGTGCCTGGAGCAGCAGGAGCCTTGTCCCCTCCTCAGTAAGGTTTGGGCAGCTTGCAGGTTGTAGTGAAACCTCATCCAGGAAAACAAGGAGACACAGAGCCGCTGAGGCCCATCCAGGCTGCTTGTACCCAAGGAGAAGAGAAATTCCTGCAAGACTATGGTGTCTCATTAGAAGGTAAATATCCCATTACAAAGGTGTGATATAACTATTGTTGTGTCATGTAGATATTCTTTTACTGTAACATGTTACTTTTCAAATGTATTAAAATGTACATAACAACTATTAAAAAAAAAAAGACTATGGTGTCTGAGACAGCTGTCTCCCCACCTGAGTGACACGTGATTAAATCTAGGGCCCATGTGATGTATAATGACACCCTAAATCTGTATTATCTACAGTGAAGCCTGACGACCGTGCCCACAGAACAGCCGCCCCCCCCCATCTGTCACTGTTCAGTAGGGTAAACACAGATCTGAGGACAGGGAACCTGGTAGAGTTTTCCCCCTTCAGGGTCCAGGCCAGGACTAGGAAGGACTCAGGCTCTTAAGCCTGACCAGCAGCTGCTCAGAGGACAGGTGAAAGTGAGAGCCAGACCATGGCAGGTTGGTTCATGCCCCATCGCCCATTCTTCTATGTCACCCGAGTCACTTCCAGGCACTCCCAATGGTATGTTAAGTAGCACAGCAATGGTCAGCCTAGTCCTGGCTCCCAATCCTGGTCATGCTCAGGGGGCCATTTACCTATGTTCCATCCTCAGAATCAACCCTGGATGGTCGCTCATACCTGTATATATACCAGCTGGGGGACCAGGCTTGGGTTCTGCTGCTGCCAAGAGGCTTGTTCTTGCCTGAGCCCATCCCTAGAGCAGGGATCCTGGGCCTGATTAGGACCACTGACATGGAGGGAGTCGGTCTCATGTCAGGGTAGGTATAGAGCCTGTAAGAGAGGAGAGGAAGTGGTGCTGGAGGAAGACAGCTGAGTCAGAAGTGACTGTCACAGCCCTGTGAAGGGAGGGGTGATGTGGACACAGTGAGTGCCGGACCCTGAGTGGGA
Organism: Meles meles; assembly: GCF_922984935.1. NCBI lineage: Eukaryota > Metazoa > Chordata > Mammalia > Carnivora > Mustelidae > Meles > Meles meles. The sequence continues at coordinate 29,249,775 of NC_060077.1, read as the reverse complement.
GGGAGATCGGGGCACTTGTGCCTCTCACTGTGCCTCCCCGTAAGCCTCTCACCTCGGTTGCGAGCAGGAGCAGAGCAGGGGTGAAACCACTCAGAGAGCGGTCCTCGGAGGAGCAGTACCACAGGCTCACTGGGGAGCTGTCCCACCTGCAGATGCCTGGGCCCCACCCAGTCCGGCTGCAGCTGCATCTGCATCTCGGGGAGCAGCCCCTTCCCCATCCCCTAGGACTGTGTACTCGCTGTGCTTCACAGGGTGGGGTCTAGGCACCGTGGAAAATCTCACTTCTTCTTGTCTCCCTAGTTCCTACTGGGCCACCTGGGACATGGGGCTTCACTGACTTGCTCTGGGTAAGGGAGCTTGAATTAAACTCCAGACCCTGTATGATCTGAAAAGTTTTTTCAGAATGGAAACTTTCACCAGCCGTATGTAGTGTGTGCTGTGAATGGTGATCCCTGGGGCATACTGACTGCTCGGCTCTGTGACCAGAGTCAGAGCCTCATTTCCTTCAGTGCCTTCTGGGAGTGAATCAGGAGTAAATATGAGGGCACTGGCTGGGGTCATTCATGGTGACTGTCACAGGGGGACCTGGGTGTCTGCTGCACAAGTGAGGCAAGCGGGGGTTTATATGGATTCAGGAGATCCCCTAGGAGTCCCTGGGTTTGTGGTTACAGTCATGAATGTGCCATAGTTCAATTCAGCAGGTCTGAAAATGGACCAATGTTCCAGAATGAAGGTTTAGTCCTCCCAACTGGCTGGGATGAGGACTAGCTCAGGCATCTTCTGAAGAGAGAGGATCAAGGGGTGGGTGGTGAAGAAAGTAGTTGTAGGTGCCCTTTGAACACAGGGTAGTGGCAGAAATGAGTATGCAAAAGTAACACACATTTCTCTTTATGTTGTAAGAATGTGTTTGGATGTATAGTAATCATATGTTTGTTTTCTCCTCCTGTGTCATCCCATTATCATCTAACAACAGGTGTGTTTATGGCAGGAAACTATCTATCTCAGGATTGACGTTTCAGATATCAAATCATATGGGACAAAAATAAATACCCCCAGCAGACAAAGTGTATTTTGTATCCTCTTATGGGAGAAAGAACCTATTTGTGGTTGTCGTGGGATAGTTGTATATTATCAAGTGGAAACAAGGTTACTGATATTCCCTTTATTTGCAGACTGTGGTTTGCGTGGGTCTAGTGGATTTCTTGTGGACATGGTAGGACTCAGGTGGCTTCTTATGTGTAACATTGACAGACTGGACTGCGTTTCATAAAATTGTTTTCTGTCCATATTTCTGGGTAGGGTGGGTGTAAAGAAGTCTCCTTGTGCAAAATGTAAGGGGTAGAAGTGAGGCAGTACCCTTTGTGTGTCTTACCCTTGTGGTTGAGTATCTTCTGGCCACTGTGGAGGATGAGGCAACTGTCCCAATGTCACTCACTCACCATCAGAATAGATGTGACTCTCCAACTGTCTGTCAGAACGCAGAGCACCTAGTGTGTCTACATCTTTTCTCCTCATATACAAATAGAAGAAAGGATCTCATCTGTTGGAGATTGGACATGCACATTGTGGATATTGGGGAGACATCCCAGCTTTGTGGATATATATAGTGGCCCCCTGAGGACTGTCTCCAGGATGCTGGCCATCTCAGATTGGGTTCCCAGAAGCAGACTCTGAGATAGGGAAGTGCGTGTGTAAAAACCTGGAAGAAGGGAAATCCGCCTAGGCAGAAGGAGAGTGACCCACAGAGAGTGAGCCATCAGATGAGCCTCCTTCCTCAGGGAGCTCTCTAGCTGGGACTTTTCAGGACATCTGAGCCAGAGGCAGGGACCTGGGCTCTGGGCCTCTGGAGATCATTCATCTGAAGCTCTCTGAGAACGGACAGAAACATGGGGGAGCAGATCTCTGAACCAGCAGGACGTTCTAGTGAGGAGCTCCCCTGTGGTGGTAAGGGGCTCTAGGAAGCAGTGGTTGCATGTGTGAGCCCAGAAAAGGGGATGTGGGTGACACCTCAGTGTCTGCTGTACCCGTCTGTTCCACTCTGGTAGAGGAGGCTCCTCTCATGTCCCCAGAGCTTCAGGAAATCAGATGAGCTGTGGCAATTTGAAGTCTAACTCTGATCATTTGGGTGAGCATTAGCCCACAACCACCACATGGAAATGATGGGATCATGACCACTGGACAGAAGTCTCTCTGTGTCTTTTTTCTACCCAGGCCCTCTGTCTGTAGATGACACCCAGGCCCAGAGAAGCAGGTAGCCTAGTGCTGTCAGCTGTAAATTCTCTCCTGGTCTCCCTGTGCAGAGCTGCCTGGAGGGCTGGATGGGGAGGGAGGTGTGGGGATCTCAGATGAGGGGACCGGGACCAGAAGTGCTCCCTGCTTTGTACACAGGCCTCCTGGGCCTGGAGGAGAGTGTGACACAGACAGGGAAGGGGTTTTGTCTCACTTTCCTGTCTACCTGTGCCACTGTGAGTATTAGCACTGCTGTCCCACAACTGACAGTAATAGTCAGCCTCGTCCTCAGCACAGGCCACGCTGATGGTCAGGGTGGCTGTGTTCCCTGAGTTGGAGCCTGAGAACCAGTCAGGGATCCCTGAGGGCTGTTCGCTATCACCATAGATAATCAATACGGGGGCCTGTCCTGACTTCTGCTGGTACCATTGAGCATTTTTACTTCCAATGTTGTTGCCCGCACAGGTGATCCTGACTGTCTATCCCAGGTTTCTGACATCGAGGGAGGCTGAGTCAGCACATAGGAGGCCATGGATCCTGCAAGAGAGAAGATGAGAGGTGGGGTTACAGCCAGGATATCATCCACTGTATGAGCCCACCTTCCTGCATTGAGCTCTTTCATTTCCTTACGCCTTTCCACCCTGCTGTCATCTTAGTTTATGGATGCCCTGGGCCTGCCTGGTGGATGGAGCCCTTGAAGAAATGAAAAGCACCTGTGCCTGTTTCTCTGGGCAGGTGCAGCCGTTCAGGAATCACAAGGAGCCAGGGTGTACAGTGGGGCGTTATCACCAGCCCCTCACCCCACAGCAGTGTCTTGATCATCCTGCCCCCCAACTGACAGTCCAGTTCTGAGCTCAGAATCAGGGCCAGGAGTGTCCCAGAACCGGGGGCTGGGGTGGGTGTGAGCCTGGACTCTGTACCTATGCAGTGAGTCAGAAATCCAAGGAGGAATTGGATCCAGGCCATGGTGCTGATTCCTGAGGCTCAAGGCTGGGCAGTGTTCCTCAGTGGCTTCTCTTAAGCTCTTGCTGCAGACACCTGCAGGCTATGCAAATGAGCCAGAGCTCTGGGGCTTCTGCTGAGGAGCCTTGCGGTTTTAGAAATGGGCTCAGCTCTGAAAGGGGAACCCTCCTACACTGTTGGTGGGAATGCAACTGGTGCAGCCACTCTGGAAAACAGTATGGAGGTTCCTCAAAAAGTTGAAAATAAAACTCCCCTATGACCCAGCAATTGCACTATTGGATATTTACCCTAAAGATACAAACGTAGTGATCCAAGGGGTATGTGCATCCAAATATTTATATCAGCAATGTCCACAATAGCCAAACTATGGAAAGAACATCTGGTTATCCACCAACAGATGAATGGATAAAGATGTGGTATATATATCCACTGGAATACTATGCAGCCATCCAAAAACACGAAATCTTGCCATTTGCAACAATGTGGATGGAACTGGAAGGTATTATGCTAAGTGAAATAAGTCAAATTGTCAGAAAGCAATTATCATATGACCTCTCTGATATGAGGAATTTGAGAGGCAGGGCGGGAGGTCGTGAGGGGTAGGGAGGGAAAAAAGGAAAGAAGATGGGGCCAGGGAGGAGACAAACTATAAGAGACTCAATCTCAGGAAACAAACTTGAGGGTTGCTAGGAGACGGTGGGGAGAGGGATAGGGTGACTGGGTTATGGACATTGGGGAGCATATGTGCTATGGTGAGTGCTGTGAACTGTGTAAGACTGATGATTCACAGACCTGTACCCCTGAAGCAAATAATACATTATATGTTAATAAAAAAAGAAAGAAAGAAAAAAGAAATGGGCTCAGCTCCAAGGGACACAGAGATGAGAGAGGCAGCCCCTACAGACCCATCCTCAGTTCAGGGGATTCTTTTTCACCTGGTGTTCCCATAGTCTGGGGTCCAAACTCTATGCCTCTCTCTGTCCTGACCTGGCTCCTGGACAGGCATGATCACAGCAGACCTGTGAGGTGGAGTCTGTCTGCATTGCCTGAACCCATCATAGAATGTTTACTCTAGGTCCTAGAGGATTATAGGTCACTGAGTGTCCTACTCCTGGTTTATAGTGGTGGACATCAGAACATGAACAAAATTCCTCCCTTGCTAGGGGCACATGGAATTTTAGGGGGCCATTGTGGTGTTGTAGGTTTCTGTGCCAAGGATCTCCCAAGACAGGTCATAGATGCTGTGCCTCAGTATCCCCAGGGTTCACTCCCTGCCAGGGACAGACCCAGTACTTGAGCAAGGATTCACAGTGACTGAGTGTAGCAGGAATGGGGTGGGGTGGAGCGTCATGAAGTCCTGGACCTGTGCTAGAGTCAGAGACAAATTCTACAGGATAGAGATGAGAGGCCACGAGTCAGAATTTTACATCAGATGACCTACTGCCAGGTGATCTCTGCTGCCCCCTCGTGGTTGCTCCACACTTGCAGCTGGAGGTGCAGGGAAATCCTTTGTCCAGGTGGAGATTCAGGATCCACTGCTCACATCCTGATTCCCCCTGATCCATGCACTGCTGGCCCCAGGGGAGGGTTTGTTCTTCCCTGTAGGGCCCCTGCCAGCCTTGAGACCAGGTAGGAGGAGTCAGATTATCCATGAAAATAGGAAGAGACTCATGTGAAGGTAGGACCCATCTGAGGTATCAGGGCTCATGTCTCTGGGGTGGTGGTGGTCATGGGTGTGGTTTGGGGGCTGGACACCAGGGGATGCAAGACAGGGACTGCCTTACTTAATCTGGCTGCTGGAGCATCAAGTAGTGTGATGATGGCTCCTGCTTCAAGGACAGAGACCAGAGGACAGTCACCCAACAAACATTTATTCAGACCCAGCTTCGTCTTCCGTGGGTTCCATCCTGGGAAATCAGTGTGAATAAGACACAAGTCTTTCTCAGATTCCTGCCTTGGGTGGAGCAGCACTTTAGTGACACTGCCACCAACCCCGTCCATCTGCATCTTGCCTTCTATAATCATTAAGTAGCCCCACTATTCTATTCTCAGGTCTGTCTAGGTCAGTAGTAACCCTGTGGCCCAGAGCTAGCCCACAGATGTGTCATTCTGCTGGGGATCTTTCTGGAGGTTTGTCTGTGAATGAAAGAATCAGACTAGATTTATGCAGTGCTCTTTCTCTTTTACTGGTTTATGATAGTTGGAGCAAGGTAGCCATCCTGAGTTTTGTTGTCAACAGCAAGGCAAAGAAAAGCCTCTATGTAGTGGTGGTGGGAGAGACAGTGAGAGGATGTGGGACCTCATGGAGCTGGTAGTTCCTGGAGAACCAGCATCTGACTTCAGACTTACTTCTGAAATAGCTGAAATAGGAAAATAGCTGCTTGAATGTTCATGCTTCCAAGTGAGATGGGCATGCATTGCATTAAAAACTACCTGGCTAGTTGGGATAATAACTAATAGAAGCAAGCAATTAATTAAATGATAGAAGAACCTGTGCAGTTTTGGGGGACGTACAGAGAATGAAATGACATAAGACAAAATGACAGGCAGGTCATGTGTGAGGAGAGGCTGGAGGAGGCTTCTCTGCAGAGGGACTGTGGGGCTGCTGTCAGGATGGGAAGAAGGGACAAGAACTGGAGTGTGTTTGGAGCAGTCCCTGTGGGGAAGATTCTGGTTTGTGTGAGGATGCAGGGACAGTGAGGACCTTAGGTATCTCTGATTCAATGCTAGTTGAGTTCCAAGGTGATATTTTCCCATAAGTTCAAACTGAGTAACAGGTGTGCTGTGTTAGAATTCTCAATGTTTTATGTTACCAGGGAAGATGAGTCATAAGAGGAGTCCTGTGTGAACCTCCCTGAAAACTGAGTGAGAAATGGGAGCCTGTTTTAGCTGACAGTCACTGTGGCTTCTCCATGGCTCCTCTGTGTGTGTGTTTCCACATGACATCAAATTCCTGTCACACACTTTTATATCATATATTTATAAACACACAACACACACAAATATATCTGAGTATATTTGTGAGTGTGTGTGCACATATACCCTAATTGTGTCTGCTAACTGTGTGTATGTTGGAGATATATTTCTATTTATGTAGGGTATATAAACATATGTTTTCTAGAGATTCTGAACTCTGGATTGGGTACCAAAGTTGTAGTCTTGGGAGTTTTTGCATTTTTAGGAGACATGCAGTTTCATTTTATCACCAGTGATAAGGTGGGTGTTGTTACCATAATGAATGGCAGGACCAAGTTAGTAATCAGATTCATTTGACAGAGCACACTGGTACCAGTCAATGACAGTGTTTCTAGAACTGAAATAGATGGGCAGCTTACCTATTTTTTTACATTTCTATTATTTTTTTTTCAGTATTTAAATTTATTTATTTTTTCAGCGTAACAGTATTCATTGTTTTTGCACAACACCCAGTGCTCCATGCAATACGTGCCCTCCCTATTACCCACCACCTGTTCCCCCAACCTCCCACCCCCGACCCTTCAAAACCCTCAGGTTGTTTTTCAGAGTCCATAGTTTCTTATGGTTCACCTCCCCTTCCAATTTTTTTTTTATAAACATATAATGTGTTTTTATCCCCAGGGGTACAGGTCTGTGAATCGCCAGGTTTACACACTTCACATACCCTCCCCAATGTCCATAACCCCCCCAATCCCCCCTCCCCCCAGCAACCCTCAAGTTTGTTTTGTGAGATTAGGAGTCACTTATGGTTTGTCTCCCTCCCAATCCCATCTTGTTTCATTTATTCTTCTCCTACCCTCCTAACCCTCCATTTGCATCTCCACGTCCTCATATCAGGGAGATCATATGATACATGTCTTTCTCTGATTGACTTATTTCACTAAGCATGATACCCTCTAGTTCCATCCATGTTGTCGCAAATGGCAAGATTTCATTTCTTTTGATGGCTGCATAGTATTCCATTGTGTATATATACCACATCTTCCTTATCCATTCATCTGTTGATGGACATCTAGGTTATTTCCATAGTTTGGCTATTGTAGACATTGCTGCTATAAACATTTGGGTGCACGTGCCCCTTCAGATCACTACGTTTATATCTTTAGGGTAAATACCCAGTAGTGCGATTGCTGGGTCATAGGGTAGTTCTATTTTCAACATTTTGAGGAACCTCCATGCTGTTTTCCAGAGTGGTTGCACCAGCTTGCATTCCCACCAACAGTGTAGGAGGGTTCCCCTTTCTCCGCATCCTCGCCAGCATCTGTCATTTCCTGACTTGTTAATTTTAGCCATTCTGACTGGTGTGAGGTGATATCTCATTGTGGTTTTGATTAGTATTTCCCTGATGCCAAGTGATGTGGAGCACTTTTTCATGTGTCTGTTGGCCATCTGGATGTCTTCTTTGCAGAAATGTCTGTTCATATCTTCTGCCCATTTCTTGATTGGATTATTTGTTCTTTGGGTGTTGAGTTTGCTTAAGTTCCTTGTAGATTTTGGACACTAGCCCTTTATCTGCACATCTCTATTATTAGAAAGAGCCAACTGACACATGCTTTAGCTTGCTACTGAACCTTAACAGAGACTGTATGCTCCTTATTAGCCACTAAGTTACTATGTGATCCAGCTGCCTGCACGAAACTGAGTGTTATCAGAGCAACAATGCCAGGGAATTGGGCATTCACAGCAGCTCTCCATCATTCAACAGAAGAGGTAAATTCAAGATCAGGTTTCTCTAGGTCCTGAAGGCACAGGCGAGTTGAATGAGGAAGAGGTCTGAAGGCCATGACCCCAATCCATACTGCATTGTCTTTGCTCTGTCTGGCACAATTATGAACCAGTGGGGAAAATCCTATGAACAGCTGATCCAGAGGAAAAACCATGGTTGGTTTAAGAGGTTCCTGTCTGATGTGCATCCAACTCTGCTAGTTAACAATATTAGTCCTGCAGCCCTCATCTGGGACACCGCTGCACAATATGGACAATTTTTCAATAAGGCAACATTTGAGCAGAGTACTTGGTTTATTTCACCTGGGCAGAGAGAAGGACAGAAGTGGCTTATTTCTAACCTACTTTCTCTGACTCAGTGTGGATGGATGGTTAGAGACTTTGAAGAAACAGGAAAAGGAAAGTGGTGAAAACTGTTTGAGGAAGAGATGTGTGAGTAGAACCCACCTGCAAATGAACATAGAGCTATTTGTGTTCCATGAAAATGCCCACAAGAGTGTGTCCTCAGAGGGAAATGGTGTTAATAATCAGGTGGATAATGTGATATTCAGCAGACAGTGATTAGCCTTCTTGTCCATCCACTCTTGAACTTGTCCAGGGGCCCTATAGTAAAGTGGCCATGTTGGACGTTGGGAGGTTATTAATGCAATAATACCTAGGTTTGTCCACTCACAAGGCTGACATGGCTATGGCTACTTCTGAGGGAACAATGGCAAGAGTGGGGACCAGCCCAGATTTTCCAGGATGAGACCATTCCCTTGGGAATCATCCAGGAGTCTGGTGGCAGATGAATTACATTAAACCCTTTCCACCATGGAAGGGATCACTCTGTTCTTATTGGAATAGACCTTTACTCTGGGTAGGAACTTGCTTTCCTTCACTGCAGTGCTTCTTTCCAAACTGTAACCCTTGGACTTACTGAATGCCTCACCCGCTGTTCTGGTACTCAGTGTGGCTTCTGTCCAAGGCTCACATTTCACATCAGAAAAGAGCTGCAGTGTGTTGATGCCCATGGAATTCACTGCTTCTACCATATTCCCACCATTCAAAACAGCTGGCATGATGGACTACTGGCCTCTTGCAGACTTGTTTACTGTCCAGTCACATGCAACACCTTGTGGGACTGTGGCAAGATATTTCAGAAGGTGATATTTGCATTAAATCTGTGTCCAATATATGAGCTGTTTCTCCCATAGCCAGCATTGATTGGGTCCAGGAATGAAGAGGTGGAATTGGGAACGTCCATACTCACTGACATTCGGGTGACCCACTGCAAAATTTTTACTCCTTTTACCATGACCATACACTCTGCTGCCCTAGAGGTCTTAGTCTAAACAAGAATTGCTTCCACCCAGAAACACCACAATGATTTTATTCAGTGAATGCTGACTTCACCTTGTCACTTTGAGCTAGTCATGTCTCCATGGTGTCTCTCTGTCCTTCCAGCCTGTCTTTCATCCCCAACAAGTACCCTAGGCAAGAAACATGACAGCCTCATCCTGCCTCCTGCACAGGCACCCCTGATTCACACGGTGCAGAGGCTGTTTGGAGGGCTGTGCTGGGAGAGAGGTCTGGGAATCTCAGATCTGGGCCCTGGGCCAGACCTCTGTTCTTTGTCCTCAGTCCTCCAGGTGCTAATGGAGAGTGTGACACAGATAAGAAGGGGGATTTTGTCTCACAATCCTGTCTGCCTCTGTCACTGTGAGCATTACCACTATCCCACACTTGACAGTAATAATCAGTCTTGTCCTTGGCCCTGGTCCTGCTGGTGTTTGGGGGGGGGGGTGGACCGTGTATTCCAAGTTGGATCTTAGCATCAGAGAATCCCTGAGGGCACTTGTTATTGTCATATACGACCAGATAGGGTCCTGTATGGCTTCTGCTGATACTGCTTAACACTGAAGATTTCTATACTGCCTCTCTGACAGGTGATCATGACCATCTGTCCCAGGGTCACTAAGCACAAGGCAGCTGGGTCAACACTGGAGGCCTTTCTGCAGCCTGGCCATGGAGCTGAGCTAGGTGGGCTCCTGTAGAGCTACAGACAAGACCTGATTCAGGGAAAGGTGGTCCTGTGGCCTCAGGGTCTACCCTTCCTGCTTCACGTGTCCTCTGCATCTCCCAGCTGCACTCTGGTCTCATCCTCACCATGTCATCACAACGTAAAAGTCTGTTATTCTAACATTTATTCATCATGGTGCATATGGGAATTTACTTGTTATACATTCACCTGCTATTGGAGATTCATCACTACCTCCAGTCTATTTCTACTTGGTGCTTCTGTCTTTGTGACACCCCATCCCACAGCAGTCCAGCAACCTACATCTCATCTACCTTTCATTTTTTCATCTATATCTCACGTGAACTCGTGAAAAGTGCCAGAAGCCATCCCTGACTGAGGGCCTCACTTTAAGTTATGTATCTCTGTGAGTGTTCCCCATGGTCACTTCTTCGCACACAGTGTGATCTCTGGAGACTGGATAGTCAGTGGTCCCTCCTGGCAACTGGATTCTGTCACTGAAGCAAGGACAGCACAGGGACCAGAAATGTGGATTGAGGCCATGGGAATCACTTCATCTTGGAAACAGTCTCACAAGGAGGCTGCAGACCTTCCTTCCAGGGACAAGGGGGTCCGAGTGACCCCCCCTTCCCAGAGACACTTATGAACAAGGAGCCACAGCTCTCGGTCATAGTCTGCCTGGAGGAGGGAAAGGAGAGGCAGAGAGTGAGAGGTCAATGTGTCTCTGGATGCACCTGGCACAGAAGGGTCAGTTCCCTGGGACTTCAGCTGGAGAATGAGGTGACTGGAATTTCCAGGTGAGGTGATGACTGTGTCGGGACTCCTGTCATTGTCCTGGGTAACTGTGTTTCTCTGACCCTCAGATCATGGTCCCTGAAGTCTGTGGAGTTCAGGAGTTCAGCCTCTGAGGACTGAACCCTGGACCCATGCTGACCCGCAGACCTGGGGTCCCTCTGAGTCTCCCCCTGGGCATCCCAGCCCCCGTCCTGTGGCTTCTGATGCAGCTCTGCTGCCCCCTGCTGGTGGAGGAGGACTCAGACCTGGAGCTTCCTGCCTGCCTGTCACCCCAGAGCGCCTGTCACCCCAGAGCGCCTGTCACCTGAGAAAGGGTGTGGACCATGGTTTCCAGCCTCCCACAGGCAGCCACCCCACTGGCCTGCCCTGCACAGCACAGACAGGTCACATACAGGATGCAGGATTCAGGACAGGTGGGATTCCTATACCTGTACCAGGGTTGAAATGCCCTGGATAGCTGCTGTCTGGTTTCAGAAAGGAGAGTGCAGACTACAGTGTAGTGTATTCAAAAAGGGTCAGTGTCCAGACAAACCTGTGTGATGTCCCACAGCCACCAGGTTCCTGTGTATTTAGGAGTCAGGACCAATGCTTCCTGCATCCCTATCCGTGTATTTGGGTCATGAGAGCAACAGGTGATGCTTCTGGTGCTAAATTCAGTTGAGCAGGCAAACCTTTATTTTACTCTTTATTGCTACTGTATTTACTACTGTTATTGTTATTCAAACCCATATCTCCTGGAGCTCGGTGTGGGAGGATCTGTAAAGTAGCTTAATCTGTGATTCTTGTGGAACTGCTTATCTGCTAATTCTGACTTGGATCCATTTGCTCATGATGCAGGTCACAGGGCAGATGAAAACTTTTCCTTGGATCCCACAGAGGAAGACAGGAGACTCCAACTCTAAAGTCAGCTCATTGAACTCACAGGGAGTCTCCCTAAAAAGTAAGACTCTTACAATGTTATGTATCATTTGATGTGAAAAGAACAGTGTTTCTTACTTGAGTGTAAGCTTCCCCATTCATGGCAGCTGAAGCTAATGCCTAGACAGGCTAGAAAGTTCTCCTAGAGAGGCCAGGAAAACAGAGAAGTGGGATTGAGTCCAGGAGTGGAGCTCCGGTGTGCTGGATTCAGACTCAGGGATCTTCGGGGGCAGAGCTTGACCAGTGCAGGTTGAGGCCTGGCCCGGCCACAGGGCTTATGTCCCTGGTCTCCATCCCCAAACTGGCTGGAATCTAAAGGAGCCCCCTCAGCCTGTGCATGGGGAAAGTCAGTGGGGTTGTCCTAGGTTAGTGCTGGAGAATCTGTGGGGACAGCAGAGGCTGTTTGGCTGTGGTGGGGCCTGGTCTGGGGCCTGCTGGCTCTGCTCTGTATTATTGGTTTCTCCTTTCTCTCCTGAGCAGTGGAAATGACAGGATCTCATGGTCACACCTCTGGGGACAGCTGATTATTATAGGGGCCCATCGGTTCTGCAGCTTCAGGAGCCTATGGGACTCATTCTCAAGGGCCCCATCCCTGCAGCATCCCCCGGGCTGAGCTCAGGGCCAGGGTCATGGGCAGAGTCCTGTGGGGGCTGAGCTTGTGTCAGTGCTTGGGGCAGGACCTGGGGTGTGAGGAGAGGGAGAGAGTTAGGAGGGGGCATTTTGTAAGGGTCCAGGCTATAGTGGGGACCTCAGATTTCTCTCTCCTCAGTCTGCTGCTGAGTCTGGCCATCCCAAACCTCTCTCAAGTCCTCTCTGGTTCCCATGAGAATGCTCCTTTTCAGGCTGTTGGAGAGAAATTCTGCTTCTGTGTGGGCTTCATGGATCTGGTTCATGTGGAGAGGTGCTCACCTCTGGGCTCCATAGGGGAACTCTTGTCATTCTGTGTTTGAAAATCTTAAAGGTTCATATGAGAAAGGACGTATGAGGACATTTCTGTTAGCTATTCTCATGCAAAATGCCCTGTGAATATTTCTTCTTTTCTCTTGTGTGTAAAATACAGAACAGAAAATGTTCCATCCTCATTATTTCTGGCTCAATTCATCTTCCTAGAGTTTGTATCTGCTCCCTGAGGATATTTCATGTCCCACATTGTGGAGCAGAATTAGTGGGAATGTTCCTGAAAGTTTGCTTATGTTTTAGTGTCATTTCATATACTGTGGGGTTGTTATTTGAGGCATCTACTTGGGTGTTGCTGTGAAACTCAGTCCAACAATGTCTGTCTGTTAATGGTGGTGCAGACCATTTCCTGCATGTGATTAGTAGCATCATGTAAATAAAGCATCCATGGATTTATTTTCTGTTTGTCCCATGTGTTCTTTGCTTCCTCTTTCCATTTGTCTGTTTTTAACAAAAGTAATGAAATGTTATTTATGCTTGTTTTTTTTTTTTGTTTTGTTTATGAGCTATGAGTTATTGCTGTCTTATGACCAGTGACTTGGAATTGTCTACATTCTGGTGATGTTATATGGAATATAAGAACCTGATAATAGACTCCTCTTGCCTCTCAGCCTATTTGCTATAATTTTCATACATGCAATTTTACACACATTGGAAATTTCTACATGCATTATTATTACATTTGGTATATACAATGAATTATCTTTTATAGAGGTTTAGATAAGGAAAAAGTCTAATTTTTATCCTAATAGTTAGCATTTCTGATGTTTACATTCACTTTGTAGATTCATATTCTTTCTGGAATCACCTTCTTCTTCCTGAGGGAAGTCCATTTGTTTCTTGCTGGTATTATGGGTCATTTGATGAGAAATTCTGTCAGTTTTTGTATATGTGAAAATTTTTTTTAAGTCAGCCTTAATTTTGAAGACTCCTTTCCCTAGATGAAGAATTGTTTTCCCCTTCTTCCAGTAATTTAGAAATGTTAATCCACTGTCTCTCATGGACATTTCCGTCAATGCAAAATCCACTAAACTCTTCTTTCATTCCCCTGAGTACAGGTGTCTTCCTCGGGCTGCTTCTAAGACTGTCTCTTTTTCACTGCCTTAGATGTTTGATCTTGTTGGGTTTGGGTTTTTTATGACTATTATAATGATTTCTTGTTCTTCAGTTTTGTTGAGATTCTGAGCTGTCACTTGTCAATTTTTATCAGATTTGGAACATTTTGGTCAATAATTTTTCAAGTATTTCCCCATCTTCTCCACCCTACTGTCTCTCCTCTTCTGACACAATCACACACTATTCCATTGATAAAGTTGCTCTCCAGGTCAGTGATTCTCTGTTCACATTTAAATCTTTTTTCTTTCACTTTGCAGTGTCCATGCTGTCTTCTGGTTCCCTTGCGTGTTTGTCTCCTCCTGCCTGCTGTTGTTCTCAAACCTTGTCTTTGTGACCTGAGACGTTGCTAATTTTATCTCTGGAAGTTTGACTTTTCTTTTTGTCTCCTGTTAACACATCATTTGACCTGTTAACGACTAAATTTTGACTACACATTTTAACATCATTCTTTCTTATGTCTCCAGTCTTCTGGTCTCCCTGCATCTTCCAGACCTGATGCCCCAGGACTCCAGGACCAATTTCTTCACATAACTTCCTGTCTGTCTGTCTGTCCGTCTCTCTCTGTGTGTAATATATGAATACACATCTAGGTGTAGATGAGATACATGTCTTTTGGATCTGTAGTCTCTGGAGAATCACAACGTTCACTTTACTAGCTCTTATCTTTGTAGTTTAGATGATTTTGTTTAAATGGCATATTTAACTTATTATGTACCTCCTTGTGTCATACGATAATTCCCATGTTATTCTTCCCCCATCCATTTTGCTGACATTGTCATATATTTTATTTTTCCATCCATTATAAATCACTACATAAGTTCTTATTTCTGCTTAAACAATTGACTACCTTTTATAAGTGTGAACCTATAAAATCTGACTATATTTATCAATATTGTTCTGATATCTGATACTTACTGTAACTCTATATATACTATAGATTCACATTTATTCTTTTTTAAAAAGATTTTATTTATTTATTTGACAGAGAGAGAGATCACAAATAGGTAGAGATCTCTGCCTCTGCAAGGCAGAGAGAGAGGAGGAAGCAGGCTCCCTGCAGAGCAGAGAACCCCATGGGGGGCTCGATCCCAGGACCCTGAGATCATGACCTGAGCCAAAGGCAGAGGCTTTAACTCACTGAGCCACCCAGGTGCCCCTAGATTCACATTTCTGTCTGTCACCCTTTCCTTCTGTCCAAGGGGTGTCCTTTACTGTCACTTGTGTTGAGAGCCTGTGGGTGATCAGTTCTGTGAGATTGCAGACTGAGAAAGGTTGATTTTGTTTTCACCTGTCAATGACATTATCCCTCGGTGAACATCAAAGTTGACAAGTGTTTTCTATTAGTACTTTGAAACCATTGCTCCTCTGCATTCTTGCTCACATGGCTTGTGATAAGAAAGGTGTTCCCAGCACCTTGCTTGTTCCTCTGTAGCACCTGGTCTTTCCTCTCTGGCTGTAAGAGCATCTGCATTCACTGGTTTGTAGCAATTTCATTCTGACAAATGTGGTGCTGTCTCTTGTATTCCCTTGTCAGAGGTTTGTTGAACTTTGCGATATACTGGCTAATAGGTTTCACCAAATTTGGAATATTTTGGGTTTTATATCTTCAAATGTTTTTCTGTTCACCATCTGCTCCCCACGTTCTCTCCCTCAGTTACTCTGATTACACACTTGAGGTTGCATGAAGTTGTCCTAAGTACCCTGATCTTTATTCATTTTTTTCAGTGTTTGCTTTTTCTTTTTCACTTGAAGAATTTTCATTGCCATGAAATCAAGTTCACTAATCCCTTCTTTCTCTTTCAGCATCAAATCTGCTGACAATATCACGAAACAAAGAGTCAACCCATGGAATGGGAGAAGATATTTGCAAGTGACAGTACAGACAAAAGGTTGATATCCAGGATCTATAAAGAACTCCTCAAACTCAACACACACAAAACAGATAATCATGTCAAAAAATGGGCAGAAGACATGAACAGACACTTCTCCAATGAAGACATACAAATGGCTATCAGACACATGAAAAAATGTTCATCATCACTAGCCATCAGGGAGATTCAAATTAAAACTACATTGAGATACCACCTGACACCAGTTAGAACGGCCAAAACTAGCAAGACAGGAAACAACGTGTGTTGGAGAGGATGTAGAGAAAGGGGAACCCTCTTACACTATTGGTGGGAATGCAAGTTGGTTCAGCCACTTTGGAGAACAGTGTGGAAATTCCTCAAGAAATTAAGAATAGAGCTTCCCTATGACCCTGCAATTGCACTACTGGGTATTTACCCCAAAGATACAGATGTAGTGAAAAGAAGGGCCATCTGTACCCCAATGTTTATTGCAGCAATGGCCACAGTCGCCAAACTGTGGAAAGAACCAAGATGCCCTTCAACAGACGAATTCAACAGATGATAAGGAAGATGTGGTCCATATACACAATGGAGTATTATGCCTCCATCAGAAAGGATGAATACCCAACTTTTGTATCAACATGGACAGGACTGGAAGAAATTATGCTGAGCGAAATAAGTCAAGCAGAGAGGGTCAAGTATCATATGGTCTCACTTATTTGTGGAGCATAACAAAGAACACGGTGGACATGGGGAGATGGAGAGGAGAGGGAGTTGAGGGAAACTGGAAGGGGAGATGAACCATGAGTGACTTTGGACTCTGAAAAACAACCCGAGGGTTTTGAAGGGGTGGGGGTGGGGTGGGAGGTTGAGGAACCAGGTGGTGGGTAATAGGGAGGGCACGTACTGCATGGAGCACTGGGTGTTATGCAAAAACAATGAACACTGTTACGCTGAAAATAAAGAAAAAAAAATCTGCTGACAATATCACAGTGTGTTTCAGATCATGTACTTTATGTTTAGGGACATGTTAAAACATCTGGTCTTTGAAAAATATCTTCCGTGTCTTCCCACATGTTCAGTCACTCCTTCACCCATAGTCACAAATGAAACATATATAAAATTATTCTGTGCATTCCCTCCCCTGATCTATCCCCTGAAGAGCCTGTGTGGTGCGCTGGTGCGGAGGGAGGTCTGAGGACCTGAGATCCAGGGACCAAGTTCAGACCCACTCCCTGCTTTGTCCACATGCCTCTTTGGGCTGGAGGAGTGCATGGCACAGATGTGGAAGGGTTTTGTGTCTCACTTCCTCATTTCCCTGTGAGCATTACCATTGTTGTCCCATACCTGACAGTAATAGTTGACCTCGTCCTCAGCCCGGGCCTTGCTGATGGTCAGGGTGTGTGTGCTCCCTAAACTGGAGCCCGAGAATCAGTCAGGGATCCCAAAGGGACACTTAATGCCCTTATAAATGACATTCACATGGGCTTGGGCTGCTGTCTGCTGGTATCATTATGCATATTTTTTGGTCAGTTTCTCTCCAGAGCAGGCGATGATAGCCGTCTGTCCCAGGGACACTGACATGGGGGGAGACTGAGTCAGCACAGTGGAGGCCATGGAGCCTGAAGAGACAGAAGAGGAGAGGTTGGTGTGAAGTGCAGGGGCTCATCCCATGGTCGCAATACTGAACCTTGTTGATCTGAGCTCAGGGTTCACTTAGGACCCAGCTCAACCCTGTGGGGGCTGAGTGTGTGGGCAGCCTGGGACAGAACCTGTGCATAGAGTGAGGACAGAGAACAGGAAAGAGGTCCAGGCCATGGTGGATGTGCCCAGAGCTCTGCCTCCTGAGTTCCACAGCACAGCTGGGCTCCACCCCAGCCTCTCTTATTCCCTTCCAGGCCCTTGGGACTTCTGAGCTCCTACATGATAAACAAGTGGTGAGATCAGAAGATGTGCCTGAGGCAGAGGGGAGTCCCCAGCTTCCTCCAGCCAGCTCTCAGGTCAGACCACCACATTTTGTCTGCAGAGTCTGGGATCACAGGTACCTCCCAGGGATCAGACCACATGAAATGCTCTGTGCCCACCCTGCTGGCAGTCTGTCCCGGCTCCTTCTATGGTGTTTCCAGAGCCTGGCCATGGGCCTGGGCAGGGCCTTCTGAGAGTTACAGACAATACTTGACACAGGGAAGTTGGTCCTGTGACCTCATTACCTTCTTCGTCCTCCTGCGTGGTATCCCCTCTGTTTCCCCAGAAGCACCATGATCCCATGTTTCCCATGTCATTAGATTGTGGAACTTTCTCACTAGAACATTTGTTCATCATTCTGTCATTGAGGTGATGGAAGATTCTGTCGTAAGGGAGAGTTCCTGGGGCAAGTCATAGATGTTGTGCCTCAGTATTCCCAGTGTGTAGGGATGGACCCAGTTGAGGAGGGTTTGATAGTTCATGAGTTTAGCACACATGGGATGTGGTGGGAAGGCATGAAGAGGACCTGTGCTAGAGACAGAGGCAAATTCTAAGGGGACAGATGAGAGACAACGAGGCAGAAATTTACATCAGTGTCTACCACACTGTGTCCTCAAAAAGAAATGGTAGTAATAATCAGGTGGATAATGTGACATGTCTGGGACAATGGTCAGCCTTCTTGTCCATCCAATCTTGACCTTGTTTTTTGGGATCCATAGCAAAGGACTCATTTGTAAGGTGGGTGTTTATTAGTAAGATGGGTGTTTATTAATGGCTTAATCATTTTGGATTTAATTTTTATTACAACTCACATCTCCTGGAATTTGGTGTGGCAGGATTTTGAGCTGCTTTATCTGTGGATTGGTGAATTAGGAAATCAGCTAATTCAGACTTGGACATGATACAGGTCACAGAGTTGCCAAAAACCTTTCCTTGTGTACCCACAGAGGCAGACGGGAGACTCTAACACCAATATTAACTCACTGAGATCTCACTGCATTTGCCTAATTAATTAAACTGTTCAATATTTTGTATCCTTTAATTTGAAAACAAGTGTTTCTCACAGCAGTATAAGTTTCCCCATTTCGCAATTCGTAAAGTGAATCCCCAGAGAGGCTAGTTTACCAGGAAAACAGAATAAATTCGGGGGCGAGTCCAAGAGTGGATCTCAGGTGTGCTGGATTCAGACCCTGGACTCTTTGCAGCAGAGCTTGACTAGGGTGGGTGGGAGGGAGTATGACTGCCCTGCTCTGGTTGTGGAGAGTGTCATGGTTCCTTTTGACTCCTCCTGACAGGGACTCAAAGTAGGGGGCACTGTCTGGGGCATTTCATGATGACGTGGGGAATTGAGTGTCTACAACCCTATTAATATAAGCATGAGTATATGCATTCAGGAGATCCCCTAATATATGGGACTCTGATGACAGTCATCAATTCAGCATAGTTCAATTCAGCAGGTCTGATAATGGACCAACCTTCCAGAGGGAAAGTTTGGTCATGGGGGGCATCATGAGTAGATCAGGTATTTGCTGAGAGAAGGGGAATATGGAGTGGGCAGTGAAGAATGTAATTCTAGACACCACAATGACCGGAGTAGTGGCAGAAATGAATAGGATAAAAGTAATAAATGTTTCTTCCTTATACTGACATGAATAGGTTTGGATATATATTAATCACATGTTTCTGTTCTATTCCGCTGTTTCATGCCATTATCATCTAACATAGGATGTGTTAACCATAGTTAACTTTATATCTCATTACTGAAGTTACATAATATCAAATCGGCTGAGACAAAAAGATCACTAGCAGAAAATGATGTATTTTGTATTGTCTTGTGGGGAAAGTGTGAGCATGTTTGTAACTGTTCAAGGGATATTTTATCATGTTAGGGAGAAACATGGCTGCCAACATTCTCTTTATTAGGAGACTGTGGTCTGTGGGGATCTGGGTGGATTTTATGTGGAAAAGGGATCATCTGTGTTGTCTTATTCAGTTTCACCATTGACAGGCTGAGCTATATCTCACAGAGTTGTTGTCTGTCCATGTACCTGGATAGGTGTTAAGAGAGATTCCTGCCCAAGATTTGGAGGGTAGAAGTGAGGAAGGACCCATTCTGTGTCTCATTCCCATAGTTATTGTGTTTCTTGTGGCCACTTTGTAGGCAGTGGCAACTGACCCATTGTCCCCATTCACTGTCAAGAAGGATGTGACTCTCCAACAATCCGTCAGAACTCAGAACACCTAGTGTGTCTGGATCTTTATCCAGTGTACAAAAATACAAGGAACAATCTGATCTGTCTGGGGATGGGACAAGTACATTGGTGATTTGGGGGAGAAACACCATCTTTGTGGGTACACAGTGGCCTTCTTGGGTCCTTGAAGACCCTTTTGGCGATGCCGGCCTTCCTCCATTGGGTTTTTGGAAGCAGACCCTGAGGAGAATTGCATGAGCAGGAACTCTGGAAGGAGTTGGGGATCTCAGCCCAGGTAGAAGGAGAAGGGACCCACAATGAGCCATCAGGTGAGGCCTCCATCCTGCAGGGAGCTCTAAATCTGGGACTGTTCAGGACATCTGAACCTGAGGCATGACCTTGGGATGTTGGCCTGAGATGATCATTCAACTGAACCTCTCTGAGAAGGGACATAACATGGGGAGGCAGATTTCTGAAGCAACCAGAAATTCCCAGTGAGGAGACCCCCCTGTGAGCTGTCAGTGGCTCTAGACAGTAGTGGGTGGGTGTGTGAGCCCAGAAGAGGCAATGTGGGTGACCCCTCTGTCTACTGTGCCCATCCTCTCCACTCAGGTGGAGGCAGCCCCCATGGATGGCATTGTGGCTTTAGGAACTCAGCTTCTCTGGGATATTTGGACTCTAATCCTGGTCCATTGTGTGAAGTGTGGCCCATCACACAAGGAAAATACAGAGATCATGAGCATTGGACAAAAGGCTCCCTCTGTCTTTCCTCTACCGAAGCCCTCTGTCCCACATTCACACACAAGCAAAGAGACCAGTGTAGCCTAGTGCTGTGAGCTAAATGCTCTCCTGGACAAGACTCCCTCTGTCTTTCTTCCACTGAAGACATCTGTCCCACATTCACACACAGGCCCAGAGAGCGGTGTAGCCTGGTGCAGTCAGGTGCACGGTGTTCTGACCCAATGGGTGCAGGGCTACCTAAGAGCAGAGTGGGGGAGGAACTCTGGGGGCCTCAGACCTGGGGCCCTAGGCCAGACCTGCTCAGTGCTTATCCATGGTCCTCCTGGGGCTGGAGGAGAGTGCGGCACAGACAAGGAAGGGGCTTGTGTCTCACTTCCCCATCAGCCTGTGTCACTGTGATCATTACCACTGCTGTCATAGGACTGATAGAAATAGTCAACCTCATCCTTGGCTAGGGACCCACTGATGGTTAAGTTTCCTGAGGTAGAGACTGAGAACCAGTCAGAGATCCTTGAGGGTCGCTCGTTATTTTTAATAATCACAAGCGCAAGAGCTTGTCTTGGCTTCTGCTGGTACCAATATGCATATCTTTTCCCAGTACATCTCCAGAGCAGGTGATTGTAGCCTTCTGTCCCTGGGTCACCGACACAGAGGACGGCTGAGTCAGCCCACTGGAGACCACGGAACCTGAAAAGACGGGAGAGGAGGGGTTGGTGTGAAGTCCAGGGCTCATTCCCAGGGACTCAATACTGAGTCAGTGTTGGTGCTGAGCTCAGGGTTTGGGGCAGGCACAGCTCAGGCCCTTGTGCAGGATGAGCTTGTGTGCCGGGCCTGGGGTGCACCTGTGCAGAGAGTGATGATGGGGAGCAGGAAAAGGGTCCAGGCCCTGGTGGAAATGCCCAGAGCTCTGTGTCCAGAGACCCTACAGCAGGGCAGGCTCACCCAAGCTCCTCTTATTCCCTCCAGGCCCATGAGGCAGTGATTGTTAAGATTTATACAAATATATTTCTCTGTGGGTCTCTATGTGGATTAGCTGCTTGTGAGATGGGAGCAGGTGATTGAGGAGGAAGACAGGAGCCCCTGGTTTTCTCCATGGAGCTTTCTGGTGAGAAAATCGACCTTGGTTTCCAAGGTCTGGCTTCAATAGTCAGATTCCTGGGACCTGACACCTACTCGGTCTGAAACCTCTGTGCCTGGGGTCTGTGCTGGGCTGGCTCAGGGCCTTGTAGGAGCCTGGCCATGGGGTGAGCTGGGCTCTCTGAGAGTGACGACAACCCCTGATTCAGGGAAGGTTGCTCCTGTAACCTCATTATCCACCTCTTCCTGTCTCAGGTCCCCTGTCTGTCCCCACTGTACTCTGGTTCCATTCTTGGCATGCCATTACATTGGGAAACTCTCTCATTCTGAGGTTTGTACCACCTTTCTACCTGGGAATTGACTTGTTAACCAACCACTAGCTGTTGGAGATTCCTCACAATGTCTCATGTATTAACACAGGCTGTTTTCATCCCTGTGACAGCCCTCATCCCACAAGAGAGCAGAAATTGGCCACCATAATTTTTTCATCAGTGTTTTATGTAAACATGTAAAGAGCATGACAAATCAATGGAAGCTTCCTGGTCCCCTAGGTCACAGGATCCCACATGGCATGAGCTTTGGACTTGAGACAGTGTCCCTGCAGGGAGTTGATCCTGTCACCGAACAAGGATAACTCAGGGACCAGAACTCTGGCCTGAGCAGGAAGCATTCATTTCCCTCTGGAGACAGTCTCATAAGGACGTTGCTGATGTCCCTTCCAGGGATCAGGGGCTCAGTGGTCCCTGCTCTCTCTCCGTCAGCTCTTCCTGAGCAAGGAGCTGCAGCCTGGAGGAGGGAAAGGTGAGCTGAGCGTGAGTGGTCAGGGCATCCTTGGACATGCCCAGCACAGAGGAGTCAGTGCCTAGAAACACTGATGGACATTGAGGGGACCTGCGTATCCCACCCAGTGTGTCAGTTCTCCCTTCAATATTTTGTGTGTCTGACCCTCAGAATAAGGTCCCTGCAGCCTGAGAAGATAGAGTGGATCATCACGACAGTCTCTGGGGACTGAACCCTGGACCCCATCTGACACCCGGGCCTGGTGTCCTTGTGAGGCTCCTCTTGGGCAGCCCCAATCTGTGTCCTGCTGCTCCTGCTGAAGCTCTGCTGTCCCCTGCTGGTGGAAGGAGGATTCAGTCCAGGGGATTTCCCCTTGCAGGTCACCCAATAGCACCTGTCACCCGAGAAAGGATGTGGACCAAGGTTTCCAGCCTCCCAGAGGCAGCTTCACCCCCTGCCCTGCCCAGGCCAGCCAGCACAGACAGGTCACATACACAATGCAGGAGGCAGGGCAGGTATGATCCTTGTACTTGTCCCAGGGTTGAAATGCCCTGGCCGAGCCCGCTATCTTCTTTCAGAAAGGAGAGTGCAGGTTTCAGTGTAGTACATTGAAAAGGGTCAAGGTGGAGACAATCCTGATGCCCCACAGCCACCAGATTCCTGTGTTGTTAGGAATCAAGACTGATACATCTCGGATCCCTATAGGGTAGAATACATGAAAAAGGAACACACAGTGGAAGATAAAGAGTTGAGTAGAATATGACTCATGGGGGGTATTCCAGACGTCTCCAGGGAAAGATATTGAAAGTGAGAACATTGATTAATTAGTGAGAAGTGGGTGGGGGGAGGGGAAGGAAGGGAAGAAGGAAGGGAGATGCAGAATGAGTAGGGGAGCCGTGTGGAAAGGAGATCTCCTTGAACATACTCTCACTCGTGGCTCAGCCTGCCTGGGCTCTCCTCACTGTGTTAGTGGCATCACTTCCATCTCTCCTGGCTAGATCTTATCACTTGTTTCAGGTGCTCCCTGTGTGCAATAATAAATTTCTGATCAGGCCCAAGAGATTCCCCCAATGGGACAATGGCACTAAAGGATTGTATTATGGAGACTCTGCTAAGGCCACAAGCTACATAAAAACTTTTGAAAAAAATTTTCATTCTTGACCTCAGGATTGCCTGGCAATTTGTGAAGCCAAAAGCTATTGATGAGGAACAATGCAGGAGGAGACATTCACTCTTGACAATTTCACTACTCACTTCTATAGGACAAGAGCTGACCAGTGGTCTCTTACTGAGACCCTGATCCTGTTATAAACTTGACAAATAGTAATTATCACAAATGGAATCATTCGACCCCTTTAGCCAATGCTTTGTAGTTGTCACTCCCTCATTGATTGGTTACCATCTCAGCACACGAGGGAATGCTCTTTATCTGCCTACCTTTTCCATTCACTGTCATCACATCCACTGTTTGTCCATCGGTCTGTCTGTCCAAGGCTACTGGGTTATTTTCTTCCAAGTTATAAACACCAGGAGGTCCCAAGTGGGCTTGGAGGTGGGATGATTCACTGTGTGGGTTTGGATGTTATTTCCCTACCATCCTCTGGAATGTCTTTCCCACAATGTATGTGGTGGAGGAAAATGCTCACTAGAGGGACCTGTGGGAGTCCTTTTTTGGGACACAATCTCTGCAAACCCTTAGTAGAGAACAATCCTTTACTGGGATGTGTAGGGTGTGCCTGTGATTCCCTGTGACTCAGCCCAGCATGTACTTGAAAGAAGTCCCTGAAGGACTGAGACCTGCTGTTCACCTCTCCTCCTGTTCCTCCTGTACACTTGCCTGCTCTGTCTCAAGAGGAATAGCTACCTACTCTCCTCCTGTCCACGTGGGAGTTTTCCAGGCTATGGGCAGATCCTGGATTTTCCATCTCAGAGCTGCATCACTAACTAAGGGACCCAGCCAGAGTTTCTGGGATCCAGCATCACAATTCCTCCCAACCCTGCTCAGGTCTACAGGGACCAGGGTTACCTTGATCAATACAGATGCTCAACGTTAACACAAGAGTGTGGGTTTGTGTGAAAGATGCTGCTTTTCAGATACCAGAAAAACTGGAGATCAACATGTCCAGTAAACTTGCCCCTCTACCATCATGTGTATTTGATATAGATCACTCATAGGATTGAGATTCAGGTTAATTATATATTTATCACTTTCGTGCACCCCTTTCACCATGCCCTGCTGTTGTCAGTAGATGTGTTCCTGGGCAGAACCTGAAAAAGGCCAATGCCAGCATGTGGACCAAAAGTTAAGAATCATTATTGATGGAGAAACCGAGGCCATGCTCCATGTTGACATCCTATCATAGACATCCTAACATGCACACTGTTTTCCTACTAGATCCCAGCTCCACAACCACCATGGTTTTAAGACTCTCTGCCATACCTCCCTTGGGGACCAAATGTTTCCTTTAAAACATTCAACACTGGCAAGAGTCCTGTTTTGCTTCATGATGAAATTATAGTGATGATACTCACTCAACCAACCTCCTTGGTAAGCTGCAAAACTCTGAGATCTCTGTCCATTCCCTGAGCAGAGACCCATCATGGATACACAGGGTCTGATAGCTCATGGTGTCTCCTCAGACCAGTTACAGTTTCAGGATCATTTTCTTATCTGGGCTGATCTGATCTTTCCCAGAAGTACAGCAAATGAAAGAGAATGTTCTGTTGTCAAAATGACCTTAGTTAGTCCCTGTGTCTGTCTCTCTGTAATGTTTTGGGATTTGGTACAGAGTGACAGGGTTTCCAGGGAGAGGCAAAGGTCTCAGCGTCCTGGAGAGGGGCATACAGCCACTCCCCCTGAATCCCCATGGGGAAGAGGAGAGAGAGAGTGGGAGGTTTTAGCCTCACTTCCCCTTTGGGTGTATCACCGTGGCTTAACCATACTGACCATCGATTGTGTGGCTCTCACCGCAGTAATACTCAGCCTCATCCTCCCACTGGATGTTGGAGATGGTTAAATAGCGGTCAACCCCAGAGCTGGATCCTGAGAAGCGACTGGGGATCCCGTCCCCCTTGCTGTGGCTTCCGTCACTATTAACCTTCATCAAATACCTAGGGGCCTTCCCTGGTTCCTGTTGATACCAGTGAACAAAGTAATTGCTGTGCTCCCTGCTCAGGGTGCATGTAAGCTTGACTGAGGCTTCCAGAGAGGCATTTGCCGATGGAGGCTGAGTCAGCACAGGCAGAGCACAGAAACCTGGAAACAAAACACAAGAATGATGCTGAATGTACCAGACACTGGACAGTAGTCCCTGGAGATTGTGTCTGGAAGGAAATGCTAAGGAGGTGGAACCCAGACCTGTAGAGAAAATGAAGGGCAGGATGTAGAAGGGAACCCAGTCCATGGTAGGGAGAACTTCACAGAAGTCTGTTCTGAATCTCCTGCGGGGACTGAACTCTCCAAACTCCCATCTTATCCTCTGTTTTTGCAGCTCAAGGAAGGAGGGGCATCAGATGCAAATCTACTTTCCATTCTTCAGTAGGTCTGTGGAAGCTTTTGTCTAAGCCCTGAGCTTAAGTGCCTCATGGTAATTTCCTTAGGTCAGAAGAAGGACCAGGTGTGGGTTTCTAGAGTGGAGAGTTAATTCTGCACAACACAAGTATCATCAGAGGAACGATCAGTCATACCCTTTGCACTTGAGCATGGACCAGGGGATTTGAACTTACTGGGGTCTCAAACCAAGACCCACAGTGCCCCGCTGGCCCCCCTGGGATGAATGTCACCCTACATGTAGTGGTAGTTTAACAAAATGACTACTTCTGAGCCCTCAGTAGGTGCCAAACCTTTGTGAATGTGTACAGATTCCACTGAATGGGACACAATAAAAATAGTTGCCCTATGCTCAAGGCATAATTTTCCTCCAGTTTGTTAAATGAAGAATCTAATGCTGAGACATTAAATGATTTTATCATTCTCATTTGCTAAGACAGTGATGAATAAGTCAAATTTCCAACCCAGGAGACATCCCAGAGCCTGCCCTTTGAATCCCTTCCCTGCACCGACCCCTCACCATCCTCCCTCTCCCCTCATCCCAAGGCTACTGAGACCTTCTGGTCTTCATTCTCTCTCCTTTATTCCAGTCTATGTCCTCCCAGGTTCTGTTCTGAAGATGCTCAGATATTCATGGTGTTGCTGTCTGTGTTTCCCAAGGAAAAACAGCCTGCTGGCTGTGAGTCTATACTGGAGGGACAGTTACCCTAAGGGAACCTTATGCATTTAACCTGCTCTGTCCTTGGCTCCTACAAGACATGAAAACCTGTGTACCATCAAATGTGGGTAGTCCCAATAGAGAAGTGTTGTCATTCTGGGGGACCCACCAGATTTCAAAGACATAGCATAAAAAATAAGGTAAAAATATTTTTATATGTAATTCATATTGATGTGATAATATTTTCAAGAAATTGACCTAAACAAAGTATACTATGAAAACAAGTTCTGCTCATTTCTTCTCATTTTTAAAATATAGCTACTAGAAAATTTTAAATTATGAATGTGGTTAGAATTTTATTTCTGTTGGACCGGCTACCTTTCAAAGTCCCAGTAGCTGACACTTGCTTTTGAAAAAGGAGACAGAACTTTCTGGAGCATTGAGAAGGGGACATGTCTTAGCCTGAAAGCACAGAAGTCCATAGGTTGGTGATGGAAACCAGGGATTTTGGGGTCAGAAGACTTTGGTTTGCTGCTTGTTTGGCCACTTTCTAGCTGTGACCTCAGGCAAGTTACATATCCTACCAGCCTCAGCTTCTGCATCTGTGAATTGGTGTGATAATCAGAATGCTTTTTTGTAGCGTATTCATGATTAAACAATTTAATAAATGGGAAGTGCTTGGAATCATGCCTCATATGTGGTAAGCACATATAAATCTTTCCTCCTCCTGCTCCTTTTAATATCCTTTATCCTTTCTTTAAAAAGATTTTAAAAATTTATTTATTTGTTAGAGAGAGAGAGAGAGAGAGAGACAGAGAGCGAGCACAGGCAGACAGAGTGGTAGGCAGAGGCAGAGGGAGAAGCAGGCTCCCTGCTGAGCAAGGAGCCCAATGTGGGACTCGATCTCAGGACGCTGGGATCATGACCTGAGCCGAAGGCAGCCTCTTAACCAACTGAGCCACCCAGGCGTCCCAATATCCTTTATCCTTAAACATGATATAAAGTAAAGTCACTGGAGTTTAGAGGATGGAGGGAAATTATGGAAACATACAAGTCTTGGGTTTGGACATTTAAAACTGGCAAAATTTCCTGGCAACTCTAAAATCTCTCTCTCTCATTCTCTCTCTCTTTCTCTGTCTCACACACACACACGCACACACACAGGCTCCCAGAGGCACTATCCCTTGCACAGTTCACAACAGGCACATCCTCTCAGGCTGCCATCCTCCTCACAGAGTTGTGGGCCCAGGGACATGGTCCTTGTTCGCAGCAGAACTAGAGCAGAACTACTTCCTGCTTCTTTAGACCCTGTGATGTGTCTCATGTCATCCCCATCGTCTCACTAGAGGTGGTCCTACCTGTGACGTCCTAGTTCTGGGGGGGAGAACTTAGTTCTGCAGATACTACCAACCTGAGTTACATAGGTTGCCAGTCAGTGTGTGTCCTCTGACCTGACCCCAGAGTGTAGCACAGAGGTCTGGGTGGGCAGGGGAGGGCTGATGGGCCTTAGGGTTGGGGTGGTGGCACTGAGGGAAGAGAAGCTCAGGCAGAGGGACTGGGGCTCCTCACACTGATCCCTCTAGGGGGATCAAATGTATGTTTGAGTCCTCACCTCCAGCCTCTCTCACTGGGCCCTGATTTCAGGATAGGATCATTGCAGACGTAATTCGTTAAGATGAGGCTGCACTGGAGTAGGCCGGGCCCTAATCCAATTGGCCTGGTTTCCTGATGAAACGGAAAATTTGGAGAAAGATTCTGACAAGGGAGACCACCCTATAAAGTTAGAGCAGGAATCTACGAGACCAGGAATGCCAAAAATTGCCAGAGAACCACCAGGAGCTGTAAGAGAAGGATGAAACTGATTCTCCTTCAAGCCTACAAAACAACAAATCTGCCAGTCCTTCGGTCTCAGACTGCTGATCTCCAGAACTGTGAGACAATACATTTCTGTTCTCAGCTCCTTCCCCCAGTTTGTGGGGCTCTGTTCTCTCAGCCCTAACAAGCTAATGCAGTCACCCATAAGAAGTCCGATTTCCCCACAACACCAGCATGGCTGGGCTCCTTCCAGTTGCTTTACTCTCTGTTATCACAGCAGCAAGGGAGGGGCCTCAGCCAGGTGCTTTCCTCTCCTAGAGTGTCTGATTCTCTTCCCCAGAGGCCTACCTCAAGTCCTACAAGCAGTACGGAATCTGTCCTATAACCTAAGACTCCTGCTGGGATCCCACCTGCCTGGGGTCTGTCTGGGGATAGCTCAGGGCCTCAAAAGAGCCTGGCCATGGGGCTTACCTGGTTCCTCTGGGACATGCAGACAACACCTGATTCATGAAAAGGTGGTCCCATGGTTTCCTTACCTTCCTCCTCCTGCTTCAGGGCCTCTCTGCATCCCCCACAGACACTATGATCCCATCCTTGGCATGTCGTCAGAATGGGGAACTGTCATTCTGAGGTTTGTTCAGTGGGTGCTTACCTGTTAAACAAACACGTGCTGCTGGAGATTCATCAGGATTTCTAGTCTATTTACACATGATGCTCTTGTCTCTATGACAGCCCCATCCCACAGCAGACCAGCAATTGGCATTGTCAACTATTTGTTTCCTTTTAATTTTTTCATCAGTGTTTCATGGGAACATATTAAAAGGGACTGAATCCATGAGAAACAACTTCAAGGCCTGTGATCTTGTGAGGATCCACACGATCACATGTTCCCATATGTTGTGAGCTCCAGGGCCTGAGCCGTGGTCCCTGCAACCATGAGAATCATGTCACTCTGGAGACAGTCTCACAAGGAGGCTGTGGATGCTCCTTCCAGGGAATGGGGACCCCAAGTTCTCTTCCTCCTGCCTCCTGAAATGGTCTTGAACAAAGGAGCTGCAGCCCCAGGTCTGAGTGCGGGTGGAGGTGGGGAAGAAGAGGCAGAGTGTGAGTCATCAGATGTCTCTGGATGTGCCCAGCAGAGGGGAGTCAGTCCCTGGGGACACTGGTGGACAGAGAGGGGACGTGAATTTCCCAGGTGAGGTGCTCACTGTTTCAGGACTCTTGTCAGTGTCCTGGGTGACACTGTGTGTCTGATCCTCAGAACACAGTCCTTGCAGCCTGAGGAGTGAGAATGGATCACCCTGACAGCCTCTGAGGACTGAACCTCAGACAACCCGCTGACACACAGGCCTGGTGTCTCTGTGAGGTTGTCCCTGGCAGCCCCAGACTCTGTCCTGCTGCTCCTGATGCAGCTCTGCTGCCCCCTGCTGGTGGAGGAGGACTCAGACCAGGAGCTTCCCTCCTGTGGGTCACCCCACAGCACGTGTCACCTGAGAAGGTGTGTGGACCAGGGTTTCCAGGCTTCTACAGGCAGCTGCCCCTCTGCTGTCCTCAACCCAACACAGAAGGTCACATACAAGGTGCAGGAGACTGGGTTAGTGCGATTCCTATATTTGTCCCAGGGTTGTAATGCCCTGGATTGTCCGCTGCCTTGTTTCAGAAATGTGAGTGCAGGCTACAGTGTAGTGCATTTGAAAAGGGTCAGTGTCCAGACAATCCTGTGTGATGTCCCACAGCCACCAGGTTCCTGTATTTAGGAGTCAGGACCGATGCTTCCTGCATTCATATCTACAGTTGGGTCATCAGAGTGACAGGTGATGCTCCTGGTGCTCAGTTCAGTTGAACAGGAAAAAATTTACTCTAATAACTGCTCTTTTACTACTATTAGTTTTTTTTTTTTTTACTACTATTAGTTTTATTACAACTCACATCCCATGGGGATTGGTATGGGAGGATTTTAAACTAGTTTAGTGCAATTGGGAATCTGCTAATTTGGACTTGGGTAAAATTGCATGTGATGCAGGTCACAGTGTAGCTGAAACTTTTCCTTGTGTGCCCACATAGGCAGACGGGATACTCCAACACCAAGGGTAAGTCACTGAGACCCCACGGCATTTGCCTAATAAGTTAAACTCTTCAATGTTTTATGACATTAATTTGATGAAGAGTTTTTCTCACATCAGTAGAAATTCCCCATTTCACGGTAGGTGAAGTGAGTACCCAGAGAGGCTATTTTCTCAAGAGAACAGAGGGCAATAAGGTGAGTCCAGGAGTGGAGCTCACGTGTGCTGGATTCAGACCCTGGGATCTTTTGAGCAGAGCCTGACCAAGGTGGGAGGGATGGGGTGTGACTGCCCTGCTCTGGTTGTGAAGAGTGTGTCATGGGTCCTTCTGACTCTGCCTGGCAGGGACTCAAACTAGGGGCACTGCTGGGTGTGTCATGATGATTATCACGGAGCAATTGTGTGTCTACAAGACATTTGGGGAAAGCAGGAAAATAGGGATTTAGGAGATCCCCTAGCATGCCCCAGGACTGTGATTACAGTCATCAATTCACCACAACCCAATGCGGCAGGTCAGATAACAGACTTTTCTTCCAGAATGAAGTTTTGTTGGTCATAACTGGTGAGGACCAGGACAAGCTCAGGTATTTGCTGAGGGAAGGGGAATATGGAGTGAGCAGTGAAGAAGGTAATTATAGACACCACACTGACCACACTGTAGAGGCATAAATGAGCCAAATAAAAGTAGCATGTGTCTTCTTTATGTTGACATGAATATGTTTGGATATATATTCATAATGTGTTTCTGTTTTGTTCTCATGTTTCACCCCATTATCTCCTAACACAGAGTTGTTACCAATAGTGAATGCTATTTCTCAATATTGAAGTTGAAGCAAATCAAATCAGTTGGGACAAAAAATAAAGATCATTAGGAGACAAAGATGTATTTTATATCCTCTTGTGAGGAATGGGTGAGCATGTTTAATTGTTTTCTGGAGAGTTTTATCATGTTGGGTGGAAACATTGCTGCCCACATTCTCTTTACTTGGTCTTTAAGTTTATGGGGAACTTGTTGGATTTCATGTGGATGAGGGGGGACTGTGGTGTCTTATTAAGTATCACTGTTGACAGGCTGAGCTGTGTTTCACAGAATTTTCCATATGTCTGGGAAGGGTGGGGATACTTGGAAATTCCTGCACAGCTATGCGGTGGAAGTGAAGAAGGACCCATTTTTGTCTCACCCCTGGGTTTGTGTTTCTTCTGGCCACTGTGTTGGCAGCAGCAACTGCCCCATCATCCCCCTTTCACCATCAAGATGGATGTGACTTTCAACTATCCATCAGAACTCAGAATACCTAGTGTGTCTGGATCTTCTTTCAGTGTATAAAAATACAAGGAATAATTAGCTATGTCTGGGGATTGGACAATTACATTGGTGATTAGTTGAGAAACCCCAGCATTGTGGGGACACTTTGGCCTCCTTAGGTCCCTGAGGATCCTGTTGGAGATGACTGCCTTCCAGGACTGGGTTCCTGGAAGCAGACGCTGAGGAGGAGAAGTGCATGTGCAGGAAATCTGGAAGTATCTGGGGAGGTCAGACTGGGCAGAAGGAGAAGAGACTCACAGGGAGATATCAGGTGAGATCTCCCTCCTGTAGGGAGCTATAAATCTGGGCCTTTTCAGGACATCTGAACCTGGGTAAGCTCGTGGGATCTTGGACTAAGGCCATCATTCATTTGAACCTCTCTGAAAAGAAGCAGAAACCTGGGGAGGCAGATTGTTGAAGGACAGCACCTCCCTGTGATGAGCTCCCTTGTAAGACTTTAGGGCCTCCCACAGGGGTGGGTGGGTGAGTGATCTCAGAAGAGGGGATGTAGGTGACCTCACAGTGTCCACTGCACTTTTGTGCTCCACTCAGAATCTCAGCTGCCATGGACCAGGTTTTCAGGAGCTCAGCTGAGCTGGGAATTTCTGGGGTCAAATCCTGGGCATTGGGTAAAAATATAGCCCAGTGACCACAATATGGAAATGAAAGTCTCTGCCTTTCCATCTACCCAGGCCCTCTGTCCCTGATTCATACCTACACAGACAAGCAGAGCAGCTTAGTCCTGTTAGACCTCAATTCATTCATGAACCTCCCTGGACAGAGCCTACCTGGAGGGTAGAGGAGAGGGAACCCTGGGGATCGTGTGTGGGTACCATGGTCTCTTCTGCTCACTGCCTTGCTTACAGGCCTCCTGGGGCTGGAGGAGAGTGTGACACAGACAGGAAAAGGGTTTGTGTCTCACTTCCCTGTGTCCCCATGAGCATCAACACTGCTGTCCCACACCTGACAGTAAGAGTCAGGCTTGTCCTTGGTCTGGAGCCTACTCATCCCGTGTTCCCCAAACACACATTATATTTCAAATAATGTTCAGTTACCCAACATATAGTACATCATTAGTTTTTGAGGTAATATTCAAGGATTTATTGTTTGTAACACCTTGTGCTCATCGCAACACATACCCTCCTTAATACCCATCACCTTCTTACCTCCTCCCCCCACCCCCATCCCTTCTTTAACTCTCAGTTTGATTCCTGGAGTCAAGAGTCTCTCATGGTTTGTCTCACTCTCTGATTTCTCTCCGTTCAGTTTTTCCTCCATTGCCCTATGGTTTTCAGTGCTGTTCCCTATATCCTACATATGAGTGAATCCATATTATAATAGTCTTTCTCTGCTTGACTTATTTCATTTAGCATAATCCCTTCCAGTTCCACCCCTGTTGATGGAAATGTAGGTATTCATCCTTTCTGACGTCACAGTAATATTCCATTGTAATATGAAACATGGTTTTTATCCATTTGTCTGTTAAAGGGAATCTCGGCTTTTTCCACAGTTAAGCTATTGTGGACATTGCTGCTATGACTGGCACCCATTCCCTGAGCACTCTGCATGATCAAGACACTGTCCTTATTGAACAGGTAACTCCGGCAATGCTCAGGTCAGAAAGAGACCTGCGTAGAACCCAGTTGTGCCCTTTGGTGGCTTGGGGAGGATAAAGGATCTCAAAGAACAGGACAAAGCTGAGAGACCTGGAATTCAACCCAGTTAAGGGCCAGTATGGAGTTTTCTCCTCAGATAATCATTCTGCCCACAGAGAGGTGTATCAGTTGTGGTAAAAGGCAATTGCCACGTAATAAGTCAGGATTTCTTGGCCACTGCTGGACACAGAGAATAGCCTCCAAGAGGAAGTTACTGGGGTGGGGATAGGGCTGACACAGGTGTCTCCTTCTGTGTGTCTTTGATCTCCTTAGTACTCCTGGGGGTGAGGCCATCAAGGCAGTGGCGATTATCCCTCCCCTCCACCATGACCCACCTAAAGTCACAGGGAGACCAGGGTCTACTTGTGTTTCTGGACCTGTCTCTATGTCTTGCTCCACGTGGATTATCTGTCACTGCTTTCCCTGACACTCCACAGATTGGCTGAGCTGAGGAGGAACATGAGGGAGGAGTGTACCTGACAGGGAAGGGAGGCTGGGAGAGGAGTGCAGGTCCCTGGTTCCTGGAGTAGCAGAGAGAAGAGCAGAAGCTGGCTGGTGCAAGGCAGCATAAATCCGCTGGACTGGGTGAGGAAGGCTGCTCAGACAAGGGGATGTGGGCCAACCTCAGCAAGAATGTTCCAGGTCCTGAAGGATACAGCTTCTTAACTCTTACTTCTGCCAGATGAGGGACACTTTTATGATCATTTAAGCTGAAAAAAATCCCTGGAAATCCCTGGAGTCTCACCAAAGTTTGTCATTCTAGTTCATCAAGTCAAGGAGTAATTTTAAGACAAAAGATTCCAATTACACTTGCCATAATTTGTGTGGGGAAAATAATTTTCTGACCTATCTCTCCCTCCCAGGTAGGCGTCCCTCTGACACACACCAGGACAGAAATAGGGGAAGCTTCTGCTGTTCCTTCTTAATAAATTCCTTATCACTTTTTTTGACCTCAGAGAATTGTTCTACAAATCAGTTTTATTTTTTATTTTATTTTTTTAACAAATCAGTTTTAAAATCACAAGTCAAAGAGTCAGGAAGAGTAAATCCATTTATGTAAAAAATCCATTCAAGTGTTGGATATGTTCTTTCCCTTCAGAACTACAGGTGAGGCTCTAATGCAGCTGTGGCCAAAACACAGGGTCACACAGGGGTGGGAGTGAGTCCATGTGGGTCCGGTGTCTGCTAAGGGTCAGACGTGCTTGGTGCAGGTGTCTTCAGGCAGTGGGAGGAGACTGGTTCCAGCAGAAAGTCCCCAGGTGGGCCCAAAGTTTGTGTCTGCACTTCCTCCACAATTTCTATAAAACTTAAGGAGGGATGGGCATGGAGCAACAGGGGCATTTTCCCTTCTTCAGCAACCCAGAGTCAGCCCTTCATGATGTGGGGCCTCTTACCCAGGAACCAGAGGAGGCACAGAGACCCTGGAGCCCACCCAGGCTGCCCATAGCTACGGAGAAGATGACTTTCCACAGAAATGAGCTGAGACAGCTGTCTCCCTCCAGAGTGAGTTGTGATTATATTTGGAGCCCATGTGATGTACAATGACATCCTTAATCTGTATTATCTACTGTATTATCTGACTACGTCCCCATCGTCAGAAGAGCCTCCCAACTCTGTCATTGCTCAGTAGGGTAAACTCAGATGTGAGGACAGAGAACCTGCGGGAGTCTCCCCTCCTTCAGGGCCCAGGCCAGAATCAGGGACGACACCTTCTCTTAGGCCTGACCAGCTGCTGCACAGAGGGCAGGGCACGGGAGAGTGAGAACCAGGCTGTGGAGGACAGTTTGTGTCCCATCCCCCATGCTTCTGTGTCACCTGAGTCACTGCCAGGTACTCCCACTGCCACAGTCAGTGTCACAGCAATGGTCAGCCTAGTCTTGGCCCTCAGTCTGGTCTTCCTCGGTGGGGTCATGTCTCTGTGTTGCATCCTCAGAATCAGGCTTCGATGGTCGCTCACATCCATACATATACCAGCTGGGGGACCAGGCTTGACTTCTGCTGCTGCCAAGAGGCATGTTCACACCTGAGCTCATCCCTAGGGCAGGGATCTTAGGCCTGATCAGGGCCACTGACATGGAGGGAGTCAGCATCAGGTCAAGGGAGGCATGGAGCCTGTAAGAGAGGAGAGGAGATAGTTCTGGGGAAGAAATGAGGCTGAGTCAGGAATGAAAGACCAGCCCTGAGGGGAGGGAGCAATGTGGACACAGGTGAGGGCAGAGCCCAACACCATGGACCCTGGGTGGGAAGGAGGACAGAAAGCTGTGCCTCACCCTGTGCCTGTCGGTGGGCATCTCATCTGTTTTGGGAAGAGCAGGGGAGCAGGGGTGAAAGTACGCAGATGTGTCTGGAAGATCAACACCATTGGTGGGGCTGCGAGCTGTTCCACCTGCAGATCCCTGGGCCCCACCTGGAACTGTGCAGATGCTGATGCATCTTGGGGAGCACCCCCCACCTCAGGGGACTGTGTGCTCACTGAGCTTCACAGGGTAAGGCTTCAGGTCACCATGGAAGATCTCACTTCCTCTGTTTATCTCCTTAGGTGCCTCCTGGGATGGGAGGCTTAACTGTCCTGCACCGGTCAGTGGAGCTTGGTTCAGTTCCTAGCTCCTGTAGTGATGTGGAAAAAACAGTCTAAGAAGAGAGTCTGTCAGAGAGGGTAGAAGATGGTGGAAGAGTAGGGGACCCTTGTTTCATCTAGTCCCTGGAGTTCAGCTAGATAGTTATCAAATCATTCTGAACATCTTCAGACTCAACAGAAGGAACTGATGCAACTCTACAATGTGTGACCACTTTCTTGCAAGGTAGGAGTTGTGCAGAAGTCAATCAGAGGGTATATATGGGAAGATAAGCTGTGGGGAGAGGGAGCCTCTGTAAGCCTGTTACCAAAAGATGATAGAGCAGAGTCTGCATAATTGGAACTTTTTGAAGTCTGCTCTGCTGATGGACATCCCTGCCTGAGGAGGCTTCCAGTGGCAAGATAGGGCTGAATCCTAGGTGGACAGTGTGGTCTCAGGAAACTGGAGTCACAGGAAGAGAAGGGGAGGATCAGTGTGGTAGAGTTCCCACATATTGGAATGGGGAAATCAGTGGCAATCAGCAAGCCAGGAGTGGGCTTTCGGCTAGGTGTTACCATAAACCATGAACCGTGGCATGGTCAGGCAACCACTCTCTGACTAGAGGCCCCAAAAGCAGTCATAACAACTGCCACAACACTCTCTACTTCACCTGGAGGAGCAGGCTGGTGAACACTAAAGAAATCTGCGGAGTTTGGTGCACACAAAAGTGACTGACTCCTTTTCCCTGAGGGTGAACTGAAGAGTGAGGACTGCAATCTTTGAGCTCTGGGACTGGAGACTGGGCCATTGTCATTTTCAGTCTCATCCTCTACTGAGGTGCAGAAAGGATTCAGGGAACAAAAACCATGTAGAGCAGCCAAGGCAGCTTACACTGAGCCTGGTCCCTGGCCAGGGGCAGTGCCAGTCCACAGGGCAAAGACACCTTAGAATCAGCCCAGCAGACCCCTCCCCCAGAAGACCAGCAGGAACATCAGGCTGACAACAAGCTTATGGATCACACAGAACTGAAAAATGCTTGTGGTACGGGAAAATAATATATAGAACATGAGGGTTTTTCCTCACGACTCTTGAGTCTTTCATTTAAATTACTTATTTTTTTTCTATTCATTCTCTTCAACAAGATTCTTATTTTATCAACTCATTGCTTTTAAGTATTTTTTAAATTTTCATTTTACTTTTACATTTTATAGATACTTTGTTTTTCATTTTTGGTTTTCCCTCACTGTATTCAATTTTTTTTGTATATATATGTTTTTCTTCCGTTTCAATTTTGGGATCTAGTGTCTTTTAAATTATATTCTTTTTTCCTACCCACCCCCTTCACTTTTTTGGTTACTGATCTCTTTGTGTTTGTTTAGTGTACATTTCGCTGGTGTCATAGTTGCTATATTTGATTTTGTTCTCTTGTTCATGTATTCTTCTCTGGACAAAATGATGAGAAGGGGAATTTCACAACAAAAGAACGAATCAGAAGTAGTACTCTTTGGCATACATTTAATTAATATGGTTATAAGTCAAACATCAGATGTAGAATTTAGAATAACGATTATAAGGATGCGAGCGATTGAAAGAAAGCATAAAAGACGCTAGAGAATCCCTTATATAGAAATAAAATAGCTAAAAACTAATCAGGCTGAAATAAAAAATGTTTTAACTGATATGCAGTCGCAAATGGGGACTCTAACAACTGGAGTAAATGAGGCAGAAGAGAGTCAGTGATGTAGAAGATGAAATGAAGGAACATAAGGAAGGTGAGGAAAAGAGGGAAGAACAACTAATGAGTCATAAGGGGAGGCCTCAAGGAATCAGCAATACCATAAAGTGGAAGTCGATTACAATAATTGGGGCCCAGAGGAAGAAGAAAGATGGAGAGAGGGACAGAAGGTGTAGTTGAGAAAATCATAGCTGGGAAGGACCCAAATTTGGGGGAAGGAAACAGGTATTCAAGTTCCAGATGCACAGAGGATCTCCCAAAATCAATAAAAATAGATCAACACCTCAAACTATAATAGTGAAGCTTGAAAATTTCGGAGATAAAGCAAAAACCCTGACAGAAGTTTGAGATGAGAGGTCCATAACCTATGAGGCTGGAAGAATCATAAGACTGGCAGTAGAACTATCCACAGAGACCTGGCCGGCCAGAAAAGCATGGCAGGATATACTCAGGATACTAAATGAGGAAAAATGCAGCCAAGAATACTCTATCCAGCAAGGTTGTCATTCAGAATGGACGGAAAGATAAGGAGCTTCCAGGACAAACAGAAACTAAAAGAATTTGCCATCATGAAACCAGCCCTGAAAGAAGTATTAAAGGGGATCCTGTAAGTGAAGAGAGAGTCCAAAAGTAACATAGACCAGAAAGGAACAGAGACAATATACAGGAACAGTGACTTTACAGGTAATACGATGGCACTAATTTTATATTTTTCAATATTTACCCTGAATATAAATGGGCTAAATGCTCCAATCAAAAGTCATTAGATATCAGATTTGATTAAAAAAAAAAGACCTATCAGAGACAAGATCATGGGGTAGTAGTAGGAGGCGCCGTTTCAACCTGTACCCCAAAGTGAGCTGATTACCTACCAAGAACTCCGATCACCCATGAAATCAGGCTGAGATCAGAATTATACATGTCTGGATATCTACAGGGACAGAAGATGCCAGTGGGCAGGTAAAGCGGAGTGGAAACATTGGACTATATCGGAAGATAAACAAAAGGGGGAGGGAGCCACCAGATTCCACCGATTGGAAAGTAATACCCCAATACGAGAGTGCCCTGCGACTGGGCACCAGCATTAACTTGGAGTCTGGTTGAAAGCACTCAAAAAGAGCAAAGGATCATGGGGAGAAATTGTGGGAATCTGGACACTTAGGGACAGGGTCTTAAGTCCCCGGACCCAGGACAGCCTCCCCTGGCGCTGAGCCAGAGAGAGTGTGGCAGAGAAACCAGGCCTTGGTCCCTAAGCCACCATCGTGCCTGAGAACACGCGGGATTTGGCTCCTGTGAGGGGCTGGGAGCCTTGCCAGATGGCAGAATGCCGCACCATGCTAGCAGAGCCTGAGACATGCGCCCCCCCCCCCCCCCCCCCCCCCCCCCCCCCCCCGGGAGAGATGCCTGCAGGTGCCAGCCCGGTGCTCTCGGACCTGGAAAGACCAGGCACTCCCAGCCCAGGCCAGCAGGAAAATCTCAGTGTGCAATAGCTGCTTGGAACCTCTCTGGAGGTCTGGAGCTGCCATGGTTTTGGGTACAAGCAGGAGATCCTGCATCCCCAGGGACCGCGACTCGGAACCTGCTCTGCCAGCAGCTCTGCAGCACCCACATGGGAGCAGACTGAGGTTTCTCTCTGCGAGGGAGGTCAGGGTGCAGTTTGCTTTCCTCTAAACCTCCAAAAACCATCAAAAGCTGTCAAGGCGAGAGAGAGAGAGAGAGAAAAAAAAAGTAAAAATGAACAAACAAACATAAAAACCTCCAGAGAACAAAAGCCTGAAAAACCGGTTTCCTCAGAGCCCACCCCCTTGAGGGGAGCGGGAGGACTTACTCAGGCAACATCATTGACTGAAAACCCACGTGGCAATTCTCACCCCTAGAAAACCAACCAGGGGGGGAAAAAAAAGACAAAAAGAGAACAACCACCACTACTTCATAGATACAAATTTTATTTTTAACTCGTTCCCACTATTCTGGTTCATTTTTCTTTTATATACATAATTTTTTCCCCTATTTACCATCACAGTGAGATGGCCGGTATATCAAATTCAATAATAACCTTCTAACCTGAACTTTTTGATACATACACCCGTGTTTTTCTTTTACATTTCCATTTTTAAAATTTTTCTTTTAAAGATTTTATTGATTTATTTGACAGAGAGAGAGATCACAAGTAGGCAGAGAGGCAGGCAGAGAGAGAGGAGGAAGCAGGCTCCCCGCGGAGCAGAGAACCCGACGCGGGGCTTGATCCCAGGACCCTGAGATCATGACCCGAGCCGAAGGCAGCGGCTTAATCCACTGAGCCACCCAGGCGCCCCTAATTTTAGTTTAATTTAGTCTAGTTTATTCTTTTTTTGTTTTTATTTTCTAATATTCATATAGAGTTAAACTTCAAGGTAACTCCCTTTCCCCAATCAATGCTACCACTATAGGTAATCCAATTTTTAATCCCCCTTTATCTTAGGAAAGTTAAGTCCTTTAACAAAGACATCAAGATACATCCAGGAAGAATCAAAATAACCTTCCTCTCCCACGCTGAGAATTTATAACCACTCTCCCATCTTTTTCTTCCACCAGTGTTTCTGTGTATTTGTGTTTGTCCTGATAGCATATAAACCTTATACTTGGGGTTCTTTTTGATGAGGTTCTTCCTTTTTTTGCATATATATATATGTAAAGAGAAAAAAGTAAATGAAAAGTATATGACAAGAGAAAAAACAATATATATACATATATTATATATATATTGTTTTATATATATAAATTTATATATAAATTATATATATATGTTTATACATATATTGTTTTTTCTCTTGTCGTATACTTTTTGTTTGTCTGTTTTTGTTTGTATACTTCATAAATCTTACCTTGGGGCCCATTTGGGCTGAGCCTTCTTTTTTATTTTCCCTTTTCTTCCTGTCTGTCTGTCTGTCTCTCTCTCTCTCTTTTTTTCTTTTTCTTTTATTTTTTCTCTCATTTGGCTGGGGAATCCTGATTGCTCAGAAGCATTCCAGGGTGCATCTTGACTGCACCACAGTTGATACATCCAG
The DNA here is from genome assembly GCF_922984935.1 of Meles meles. Classification (NCBI taxonomy): domain Eukaryota; kingdom Metazoa; phylum Chordata; class Mammalia; order Carnivora; family Mustelidae; genus Meles; species Meles meles. The sequence continues at coordinate 29,209,087 of NC_060077.1, read as the reverse complement.
CTACATCCATTCAGTCATCTTTCACCAAAATGACTAGGAGGAGGAATGCCCAACAGAAGAAAAATACAGGGGATGGGCCTTCTGCAATGGAGCTAATGACTATCCACATAGACAATATGTTGGAAAGGGAATTCAGGCTAACAATTATCCAGGCAATAACTAGGTTGGAGAAAGCCATGGATGACCAAATGGAATTGATTAGGGCAGAACTGAAAGCCACCAGGGATGATGTTCACAATGTTAGGGCAGAACTGAAAGCCACCAGGGATGATGTTCAAAATTCTCTCAATGAGTTCCAATCTAATCTAAATTCTGTAAAAGCTAGGGTAACTGAGACAGAAGATAGAATTAGTGATCTGGAGGACAAACAGATTGAGAGAAAGGATCAGGAGGGAGCCTGGGACAAACAACTTAGAAGCCATGAAAACAGAATCAGGGAAATAAAGGATGCCATGAAATGTTCCAGTGTCAGAATTATTGGAATCCCTGAAGGGGATGAGAAAGAAAGAAGTCTAGAAGATATAGTGGAACAATTTGTCCATGAAAATTTTCCCAATCTCACGAATGGAACCAGTGTTCATGTATTAGAGGCAGAACGGTTTCCCCCCAAGATTATAGATTCTGCAAAGTCCTCGAGACACCTAATAGTTAGAATGAGGAATTATAATTTTAGGCAGACCTCTTGAAAGCAGCCAGGACAAAGAAGCTCCTTATGTACAGAGGAAAGCCCATCAGAATAAAGTCAGACCTGTCCACAGAGACCTGGCAAGCCAGAAAGCACTGGCAAGATATATTCAGGGCACTAAATGAGAAGAAAATACAGCCAAGAGTACTTTATCCAGCAAGACTGACTTTCAAAGTAGATAGAGAGATAAAGAGTTTCCAAGACCGGCAATGCTTAAAAGACTATGCAACCACCAAGCCGACACTGCAGGAAATATGAAGGGGGGTTCTATAAAGGAGAAAAAATCCTAAAAATATCATTGAATGGAAATATAGAGACAATCTACAGAAAGAAAGACCTCAAAGGTAACACGATGTCAATAAAAACCTAGCTATCAATAATCACTCTCAATATGAATGGCCTAAATGTGCCCATAAAATGACACAGGATTGCAGATTGGATAAAATGACAGGACCCATCCATATGTTGTCTACAAGAGACCCATTTTGAACCTAAAGATACCCCCAGACTGAAAGTGAAGGGATGGAGAAGCATCTTTCATGTCATTGGGCCTCAAAAGAAGGCCAGGGTAGTGATTTTCATATCCGATAAATTAGATTTTAAACTAAAGACTGTAGTCAGAGATACAGAAGGACACTACATAATTCTTAAAGGGACTATCCACCAAGATAATCTAACAATTGTAAATATCTACGCCCCCAATATGGGAGCAGCCAATTACATAAAAAAACTATTACTCAAGATAAAGAGTCATATTGATATGAATACATTAATAGTAGGAGATCCTAACACTCCTCTCTCAGTAATAGATCATCGAAGCTGAAAATCAATAAAGAAACAAGAGCATTGAATGACATATTAGACCAGATGGACCTCATAGATATATACAGAACATTCCACCCTAAAACAACAGAATACTCATTCTTCTCAAGTGCACATGGAACCTTCTCCAGAATAGACCACATACTGGGTCACAAAGCAGGACTCAACTGATACCAAAAGACTGATATTATTGCCTGCATATTCTCAGATCACAATGGTTTGAAACTGGAGCTCAATCACAAGGAAAAGTTCGGAAGGAACTCAAACACCTGGAAGCTAAAGACCACCTTGCTTAAGAATGCTTGGATCAACCAGAGATCAAAGAAGAACTTAAACAATTCATGGAAACCAATGAGAATGAAGACACTTTGCTCCAGAACCTATGGGATACAGCAAAGGCGGTCCTAAGGAGGCAATACATAGCCATCCAAGCCTCCGTCAAAAAAATTGAAAAATCCAGAATACACCAGCTGTCTCTACACCTTAAAGAGCTGGAGAACCAACAAAAAATCAAACCACGAAGGGTTTAATCACGATTAAATGATGCACGAAGGGAAATAATCAAGATTAGAGCAGAGATCACTGAGGTAGAAACTAGAGATACAGTAGAATGTATCAATGAAACTAGAAGCTGATTTTTTGAAAGAATCAATAAGATCGATAAACCATTGGCCACACTAACCCAAAAGAAAAGTGAGAAGACCCAAATTAATAAAATTATGAATGAAAAAGGAGAGATCACAACTAACACCAAGGAAGTAAAAACAATCATCAGAAGTTGTTATCAACAGTTATATACCAATAAGCTAAGCAACCTAGATGAAATGGATGCATTCCTGGAAAACTCTGAACTCCCAAAATTGAACCAGGAGGAAATTGACAACCTGAATAGACCAATATCTAGTAACAAGATTGAAGCAGTGATCAAAAAACTCCCCCAAAACAAGAGCCCAGGACCTGACGGATTCCCTGGGGAATTCTACCAAACTTTCAAAGAAGAAATAACACCTATTCTTCTGAAGCTGTTTCAAAAAAATTGAAGCAGAAGGAAAACTTCCAGACTCTTTTTATGAAGCCAGCATTACCCTGATCCACAAACCAGGCAAAGATCCCACCAAAAAGGAGAATTTCAGACCAATATCCCTAATGAATATGGATGCTAAGATTCTCAACAAGATCCTAGCAAACAGGATCCAACAGCACATTAAAAACATTATCCACCATTACCAGGTGGGATTCATCCCTGGGTTACAAGGATGGTTCAACAATTGCAAATCAATCAATGTGATATAACAAATCTATAAGAGAAGAGAAAAGAACCACATGGTCCTCTCAACTGATGCAGAAAAAGCATTTGACAACACCCAGCATCTGTTCCTCATTAAAACGCTTCAAAGTATAGGGATAGAGGGAACATTCCTGAACTTCCTAAAATCGATTTATCATCCTCAATGGGAAAAAGCTTGCAGCCTTCCCGTTGAGATCAGGAACATGACAAGGATGCCCACTCTCACCACTCTTGTTCAACATAGTATTAAAAGTCCTAGCAACAGCAATCAGACAACCAAGAGAAATAAAAGGTATCCAAATTGGCAAGGAAGAAGTCAAACTCTCTCTCTTCGCAGATTACATGATTCTTTATATGGAAAACCAAAAGACTCCACCCCCAAACTACTTGAAATCATACAGCAATTCAGTATTGTGGCAGGATACAAAGTCAGTGTACAGAAATCAGTGGCTTTCTTACACACTCACAATCAAAATACAGACAGGGAAATTAGAGAATCAATTCCATTTACTATAGCACCAAGAACCATAAGATTCCTGGGAATAAACCTAACCAAAGAGGTAAAAGATCTGTACTGAGGAGCTACAGAACACTCATGAAAGAAATTGAAGAAGACACAAAAAGATGGAAGACCATTCCATGCTCTTGGATCGGAAGAGTAAACATTGTTAAAATGTCTATGCTGCCTAGAGCAATCTATCCTTTCAATGCCATTCCGATGAAATTTCCACCTGTATTTTTCAATGAGCTGGAGCAAATAATCCTAAAATTTGTATGGAATCAGAAGAGACCCCGAATTGCTAAGGAAATGTTAAAAAACAAAAAGAAAACTGACAGCATCACGTTACAAAGCACTACAAAGCTGTGATCACCAAGACAGTGTGGTACTGGCATAAAAACAGACACATAGACCAGTGGAACAGAGTAGAGAGCCTAGATATGGACCCTCAACTCTATGGTCAAATAATCTTGGAGAAAGCAGGAAAAAATATACAATGGACAAAAGACAGTCTCTTCAATAAATGGTGCTGGAAAAATTGGACAGCTATATGTAGAAGATTGAAACTCGACCATTCTCCTACACCATACACAAAGATAAACTCGAAATGGATAAAAATAAAAGACCTCAACATGAGACAGGAATCCATCAGAATCCTAGAGCAGAACATAGGCAGTAACCTCTTCAATATGAACCACAGCAACTTCTTTCAAGATATGTCTCCAAAGGCAAAGGAAACAAAAGTGAAAATGAACTTCTGGGACTTCATCAAGATCAAAAACTTCTGCACAGCAAAGGAAACAGTCAACAAGACAAAGAGGTAACCCACGGAATGGGAGAAGATATTCACAAATGACAGCACAGACAAAGGGCTGATATCCAAGATCTACAAAGAACTCCTCAAACTCAACACACACAAAACAGATAATCATGTCAAAAAATGGGCAGAAGACATGAACAGACACTTCTCCAATGAAGACATGCACATGGCTATCAGACACATGAAAAAATGTTCATCATCACTAGCCATCAGGGAGATTCAAATCAAACCCACATTGAGATACCACCTGACACCAGTTAGAATGGCCATAATTAGCAAGACAGGAAACAACGTGTGTTGGAGAGGTTGTGGAGAAAGGGGAACCCTCTTCCACTGTTGGGAATGCAAGTTGGTGCAGCCACTTTGGAGAACAGTGTGGAGATTCCTCAATAAATTAAAAATATAGCTTCCCTATAACCCTGCAATTGCACTGCTGGGTATTTACCCCAAAGATACAGATGTAGTGAAAAGAAGTGCCATCTGTACCCTAATGTTTATAGCAGCAATGGCCCGGTCGCCAAACTGTGGAAGGAACCAAGATGCTCTTCCACGAATGAATGGATAAGGAAGATGTGTTTCCTATACATTATGGAGTATTATGCCTCCATCAGAAAGGATGAAAACCCATCTTTTGTAGCAACGGTGATGGGACTGGAGGAGATTATGCTGAGTGAAATAAGTCAAGCAGAGAGAGTCAATTTTCATATGGTTTCACTTATTTGTGGAGCATAACTAATAACAGGGAGGACATAGGGAGATGGAGAGGAGAAAGGAGTTGAGGGAAATTGGAAGGGGAGGTGAACCATGAGAGTCTATGGACTCTGAAAAACAATCTGAGTGTTTTGAAGGGGCGGGGGGTGGAAGGTTGGGGGAGCCAGGTGGTGGGTATTAAGGAGGGCATGTATTGCATAGAGTACTGGGTGTGGTGCAAAAACAATGAATTTTGTGACACTGAAAAGAAATAAAATAAAAAAGAAAAAAAAAGGATTAGTTACCATGACCAGGTAGGATTTATTCCTGGCATGCAAGGGTGGTTCTACATTTGCAAATCAATAATGGTGATTCACTACATAAATAAAAGAAAGGACAAGAACTCTATGATCCTCTCAATTGATGCAGAAAAAGCATTTGACAAAGTATAGCATCCTTTCTTGGTTAAAACTCTCCACAGTGTAGGGATAGAGAGAACATACCTCAATATCATCAAAGTAATATACAAAAATCCCACCCCGAATATCGTTCTCAATGGGGAAAAGCACTGCTTTCTCCCTAAGTTCAGGCAGGTGACACTGGTGTCAATTCTCAACACTATTGTTCAAAATAGTGATAGATGTCCTAGCTTCAGCAATCAGACAACGAAAAGAAACAAAAGGCATTCAAAGTGGCAAAGAAGAGGTTAAATTCTCACTCTACAGATGACATGATACTTTATGTGGAGAACCCAAAGACTCCACTCCAAAATTGCTAGAACTCATTCAGCAGTTCAACAATGTGCCAGGATATACCATCAATGCACAGAAATCAGTTGCATATTTATACACGAACCATGAGACAGAAGAAAGGCAAATTAATTAATCAATCCTATGCAGAGTAGTACCAAAAACCATAAGACACCTAGGAATAAACCCAACCAAAAAGGTAAGGGATTGATACTCTAAAAAGTTCAGGACACTTATGAAAGAAACTGGGAAAAGACAAATGAAATGCAAAAACATTCCACATTAATAAGTGGGAAGAATACATATTCTTAGTCTATGCTACCCAGAGCAATCTACACATTCAGTGAAGCCCCTGACAAAATACCATTGACATTTTTTACAGAGCTCGAAGAAATAATCCTAACATTTGTATAGAACTAGAAAACATCCAGAATAACCAGGGGAATGTTGAAAATGAAAACCAGTGCTTGTGACATCACAATTCCGGACTTCAAGCTCTATTACAAAGATGTAATCAACCAAACAGTTTGTACTGGCACAAAAACAGACATGTAGATCAGTGGAATAGAATAGAGAGCCCCAGAGATGTGGGTGACACCTTGGTGTCTCCTGTACCTGTCTGTTCCACTGTGGTAGAAGCGTCTCCACCCATGTCCCCAGGGCTTCAGGAGCTCAGCCAAGCTGGGACATGTTGGGCTCTAATACTGTTCAGTTGGGAGGGCATTAGCACACAACCACACATGGAAATGATGAGATCATGCCCACTGGATGAAAGTCTTCCTGTGTCTTTTTTCTACCCAGTCCCTCTGTCTGTAGATGACATCCAGGCCCAGAGAAGCATGCAACCTAGTGCCGTCAGCTGTAAATGCTCTCCTGACCCCCCTGTGCAGAGCTGCCTGGAGATCTGGATGGGGAGGGAGATGTGGGGATCTCAGATGAGAGGACCTGGGCCAAAGTGCTCCCTACTCTGTGCACAGGTCTCCTGAGACTGGAGGAGAGTGCCACACAGATGGGGAAGGGGTTTCTGTCTCACTTCCCCATCTGTCTGTGTCACTGTGAGCATCAGCACTGCTGTCCCATACCTGACAGTAATAGGCAGCCTCGTCCTCGGCCTGGGCCCTGCCAATGGTCAGGGTGGCCGTATTCCCTGAGTTGGTGCCTGAGAACCGGTCAGGGATCCCTGAGGGCCTGCTGCTATCACCATAGATAATCAGCACAGGGGCTTGGCCCGGCTTCTGCTGGTACCACTGAACACTTACACTTCCAATGTTATTTGCCCCACAGGTCATCCTGACTGTCTGTCCCAGGTTTACCGACATCGAGGGAGGCTGAGTCAGCACATAGGAGGCCATGGATCCTGCAAGAGAGAAGATGAGAGGTGAGGTTTCAGCCAGGGTGTCACCCCCTATATATGCCACCTGCCTGGTTTGAGCTCTCTCAATTCCTTAGGCCATTTCCACCTTGCTGGGCCTACCTGCCTGGTAGATTGAGCCTTTGAACAAATGAAAAGCACCACCCCATTTCTTTGGGCAGGCGCAGCCCTTTGGGAGTAACAAGGAGCCAGGGAGCACAGTGGGGATTTATCACCAGCCTGTCATCCCACAGCAGGGTCTTGATCATCCTGCCCCCCACTGACAGTCCAGTTCTGAGCTCAGAATCAGGGCCAGGAGTGTCCCAGAACCCGGGGCTGGGATGGGCATGAGCCTGGCCTTAGCACCTGTGCAGTAAGCCAGGAATCCGAGGAGGAGAGGAGTCCAGGCCATGGTGCAGGTCCCTTGATTTTTCTCCCTGAGAACCTAGGCTGGGCAGAGTTCCTCTCAGGCCGCTCTTATCCCCTTGCTAGAGACAGCTGCTGGTTATGCAAATGGGCCAGAACTCTGGGGTTACAGCTGAAGAGCCTTGTGGTTTTAGAAATGGGCTCAGCTCCAAGAGACACAGAGATGGGAGGGGAAGCCCCTGAGGACCCGCCTTAAACCCAGGGGATTTTCGTTCACCACGTTTCCCTGTAGTCTGGGGTCTAAAAATCTATTCCTCTCCATGTCCTGTTCTGTCTCCTGGGCAGGCATGTTCATAGCAGAGTTGTGAGATGGAGTCTGTCTGCATTGTCTGAACCCATCATAGAATGTTTCCTCTGCAGGTACTAGAGGATCATAGGTCAGTGTGCGTCCTACTCCTGGTTTATATTGTGAACATCAGAACAGGAACAAAATTCCTCCCTTTCCAGGTGCACATGGAGTTTTAGGGAACCACTGATGTGCTGTAGGAATCTGTGCCAAGGGAGATCTCCTGGGGCAGGTCATTGATGCTGTGCCTCAGTATCCCCAGGGTGCCCTCCCTGCCAGGGGCAGACCCAGTTCTTGAGCAAGGATTGACAGTGACTGGTGTAGCAGGAAGTTGGGGTGGAGCATCATGAAGTCCTGGACCTGTGATAGAGCCAGAGACAAATTCTACAGGATGTAGATGAGAGTCTCCAAGTCAGAATTTTACATCCGAGCAAAGGTGATAGTGTAGTAAACCTACACCTTTACCTTCTGGTTTCAGGTCCTGGTAACCAATCCTCCCAGTTAGAATCCCTGAGGCTTTGCCAGGTGATCTCTGCTGCCCCCCTAGTGGCCGCTTCACAATGGCAGCTGGAAGTGCAGGAAATCTTTTGTCCAAGTGGAGATTCATAACCCAGTGCTCACATCCTGATTCCCTCGAACCATGCACTGTTGGTCCCAGGCAAGGATTTTCTCTTCTCTGTAGGGCCCCTGCAAGCCTCCAGACCAGGGAGGAGGTGTCAGATTACCCATGAAAATAGAAAGAGGTTCATGTGAATTGTAGGTAGGACCCATTTGAGGCCTCAGGGCTCATTTACTCGGGATGGTGGTGGTCATAGGTGTGGTTTTGGGGCTGAACACCAGGAGACACAGGACTCCAGGCTGTATCACTTGATCTGGCTGCTGGGGCCTCATGTAGTGTGATGATGGCTGCAACCCTGAAGAGAGAAGCAAGAGGACAGTCACCCAAGAAACATTCAGATCCAGCTCGGTCTTCCATAGGTTCCACCCTGGAAATCAGTGTGAATAAGACACAAGTCTTTCTTGGGTTCCTGCCTTGGGTTGAGAAGCACTGAGGACACAGTTGCTTTGAGAGACAGCACACTATCACCAACCCCGTCTCCCTGCATCCTGTCTTCTATAATCTTGAGAAGCCCCACTATTGCTATTCTCAGGTCTGTCTAGGTCAGCATTGACCCTGTGTCTTAGGGCTATCCCATGGATGTGTCATTCTGCTGGGTATCTTTCTGGGGAGTTTTGTCTGTGAATGAGAGAGACTAGATATATGAGTGCTCTTTCTCTCGTACTCATTACTGATAGCTGTAGCAACAGCAGCCATCCCGAGGTCTGTTGTCAACAACAAGGTAAACCAAAGCCTCCGTAATAGCGATGGTGGGAGAAACAGTGAGAGGATTTGGGACCTCATGGAATTGGTAGTACCTGTAGAACCACCATCTGACTTCAGGATGTTACTGCAGGAAAATAGCTGCTTGAATGTTCTTGCTCCTGACTGATATGGGCATGTATTGCATTAACACTTCCTGACCAGATGGGATAATAACTAATACAAAACAATCAGTTAACTAAATGATAGGAGAACCTTGACAGTGTTAGGAATGTGCAGAGAATGAAGTCACATCAGACAAAATGACAGGCAGGTTGTGTGTGGGGAGAGGCTGGAGGAGTCTTCTCTGCAGAGGGGACTGTGGGGCTGCTGTCAGGATGGGGAGAAGGGATAAGAACTGAAGTGTGTTTGGAGCAGTCCCTGTGGGGAAGAGTCTGGTTTGTGAGAGGATGCAGGGACAGTGAGGACCTTAGGTATCTCTGATTCAAAGCCAGTTGAGTTCCAAGGTGATATTTCCCCATAAGTTCAAAACTGAGTGACAGCTGTTATGTGTTAGAATTCTCATGTTATATGTTTCCAGTGAAGGTGAGTCACAAGAGGAGCCCTGTGTGAACCTCTCTGAAAACTGAGTGGGAAGCTGGAGCCTTTTTGTAGGTGACAGTCACTGTGACTCTTTGTGGCTCATCTCTCTCTGTGTGTGTGTGTGTGTGTGTGTGTGTTTCCACATGACATCCAATTCCTGTCACAGACTCATTTCTATCATGTACTGTTACACATACATATATATGAATTTACTTGTGAGTGTGTGTGCACGTATATATGAATTGTGTCTGCTGTGTTATGTTGGAGATGTATTTGTGTACATATATATCCTTACATATGGTATATACACATACGTTTTCTAGAGATTCTGAACTCTGGATTGGGTGCCAAACTTGTAGTTTTGGGGGTCTTTGCATGTTTAGGAGACACACAGTTCCATCTAGCTGCCTGCAGAAACTGAGTGTTTTCAGACCAACCATGCCATGGAATTGGCATTCACAGCAGCTTTCCATCATCAAGTAGAAGAGGTAAATTTGAGATCAGGCTTCCCCATGTCCTGAAGGCACAGGCAAGTAGCATGAGGAAAAGGCCTGATGGCCATGACCCCAACCCATACTGCATTGTCTCTGCTCTGTCTGACACAATTATGACCCAGTGGGGACAATCCTATGAACAGCCGATCCAGAGAAGAAACTGTGGTTGGTTTAAGAGGTTTCTGTCTGATGTGCAGCCAACTCTCCTAGTCAACAGTAGTAGTCTTGCAGCCCTCATCTGGGACACCCCTGCACAATATGGACAATTTTTCAATAAGGCAACATTTGAGCAGAGTACTTGGTTTATTTCAGCTGGGCAGAGAGAAGGACAGAAGTGGCTTATTTCTAACCTACGTTCTCTGACTCAGTTTGGATGGATGGTAAGAGACTTGGAGGAAACAGGAAAAGGAAAGTGGTGAAAGATGTTTGAGGAAGAGATGTGTGAGTAGAACCCACCTGCAAATGAACACAGAGCTATTTGTATTCCATGAAAATGCCCACAAGAATGTGCCCTCAAGGGGAAATGGTGTTACTAATCAGGTGGATAATGTGACATTCAGCAGACAGTGGTGAGCCTTCTTGTCCATCCACTCTTGAACTTGTCCACAGGGTCTATAGCAAAGTGCCACGTTGCATGTTGGTAAGTTATTCATGGGATAGTCCCTAGGTTTGTCCAGTCATAAAGCTGACATGACTGTGGACACTTCTGTTCGACCAATCTTCCAAGAGCAGAGACCAACCCAGAGTTCCCAGGAAGAGACCATTCCCTTAAGAATAAGCCAGGAGCCTGGTGACAGATGAATGACATTAGACTTCTTCCATCATGGAAGGGATCACTCTGTCCTTGTTGGATTAGACCTTTATTCTGGATAGGAACTTGCTTGCTTTGACTGCAGTGCTTCTTTCCAAACTGTAACCCTTGGACTTTCTGAATGCCTCACCCAGGGTAGCTTCTGTCCACATTTCACATCAGAAAAGGGCTATAGTGTGCCGATGCCCTTGGAGTTCTCCGGTTCTACCATGTTCCCCACCGTTCAAAACAGCTGGCTTGAAGGATGGACTTATGACCTCTTATAGATTTGTTTACTGTTCAATCACATGCCACACATTGTGGGACTCTGGAAGGATATGTCAGGAGGTGATTTATATAGAACACATATTTGCACTAAATATGTGTTCTGTACATGATGCTGTTTCTCCCATAGCCAGCATTCGTGGGTCCAAGAATGAAGAGGTGGAATTGGGAACGTCAATACTCACTGATATTCTGGGTGACCCGCTGCAAAATTTTCACTCCTTGTATGTGACCATACACTCTGCTGCCCTAGAGGTCTTAGTTCTAAACAAGAATTGCTTCCACCCAGAAACACCACAATGATTCTGTTCAATGGAACGCTGAGACTTTGCTTTGTCACTTTGGTCTTGTCTTGTCTGCATGGATGTCTCTCTGTCCTTCCAGCTTGGTTTTTTATCCCCAACAAGTATCCTAGGCAAGAAAACATGAAAGCCTCATCCTGCCTCCTGCATAGGCACCCCTGATCCACATGGCGTAGAGGCTGCCTGGAGGGCTGTGTTGGGAGAGAAGTCTGGGAATCTCAGATCTGGGCCCTGGGCCAGACCTCTGTCCTCAGTCCTCCAATGGCTGATGGAGAGTGTGACACATATAGGAAAGGGGTTTGTGTCTCACAACCCTGTCTACCTTTGTCATTGTGAGCATTACTGTTGTCCCACACCTGACAGTAGTAGTCTGCCTTATCCTTGCCCCTGGTCCTGCTGGTGTTTAGGGTGGCCGTGTCTTCCAGGTTCGAATCCAAGAATAAGAGAATCTCAGAGAGAAGTTTGCTATTGTCATATATGTCCAGTCCGGTTCCTGTCCTGGCTTCTGCTGATACCACTGCACACTGAAGATTTCTATACTGTCTCTCTGATAGGTGATCATGGCCATCTGGACCAGGATCACTGAGCACAGGGCAGCGGGGTCAGCACCAGGGAGGCCTTTCAGGAGCCCGGCCATGGGGCTGAGCTAGGTGGGCTCCTATAGAGCTACAGACAACACCTGATTCAGGGAAAGGTGGTCCTGTGGCCTCATCATCTACCCTTCCTGCTTCACGACCCCTTTGAGTCCCCCAGCTGAACTATGATCCCATCCTCAGCATGTCATCAGAATGGAAAACTCTTTCATTCTGTCACTTGTTCATCACGGTACATGTGGGAATTTACTGTCACACAATCACCTGCCGTTGGAGATTCATCATGACTTCTAGTTTGTTTCCACGTGGGTGGGTATCTCTGTGACTCCCCTCATCACATAGCAGTCCAGCCACTTATATCTCAACACTTTGATTCCTTTAATTTTTTTCTTCCGTGTCTCACATACATTTTTGAGAAGCGTCAGAAACCATCCCTGACTCAGGGACTCACTTCATGCTCTCTGTCTCCATGCAGGTCCCCGGGGTCGTGACTGCACACAGTGTGATCTCTGGAGACTGGACAGTCAGTGGTCCCTCCTGCGAACTGGGTTCTGTCACTGAAGCAAGGACAGAACAGGGACCAGAGATGTGGCCTGAGACCGTGGGAGTTACTTCACTTTGGAGACTGTCTCACAAGGAGGCTGCAGACCCTTTTTCTAGGGAGAAGGAGCTCAGATTCACCACCTCCTGTTCCTGAGACACTCAAGGCAGATGCAGCCCTGGGGTCTGAGTCCGCCTGGAGGTAGGGCAGAAGAGGCAGAAGGTGAGGAGTCAGGGCGTCTCTGGATGTGCCCAGCACAGAAGAGACAGTTCCCTGGGAACTTAGGTGGAGAATGAGGGGAGTGTAATTTCTAGGTGAGATACTGCCCATGTCAGGACTCCTGTCAGTGTCCTGGGTAACAGTGTGTATCTGACCCTCAGAATAAGGTCCCTGCAGCCTGAAGAGATAAGGATGGTTCATCCTGACAGCCTCTGAGGACTGAGCCCTCGACTCCTGACCCCCTGACCTGGTGTGCCTGTCAGGCTCTCCCTGGGCAGCCCCAGCCTCTGTCCTGCTGTTCCTGATGTAGCTCTGCTGCCCCCTGCTGGTGGAGGAGGACTCAGACTGGGAGCTTCCCTCCTGCAAGTCTCCCCAGAGCACCTGTCACCTGAATAGGGGTGTGGACAAAGGTTTCCAGGTCCCACATGCAGCTGGCCCTACTGCCCTGTCCAGACCAGCACAGAAGGTCACAAACACTGTGGAGAAGACTGCATAAGTGGGATTCCTTCGCCTTTTCCAGGCTGACTACAGGTCAAGGTAATGCTCAGGGACCTGTGGGGGCTGAGCCTATGGGCAGCACCTGGGCCAGCACCTGGGCAGGGAGTGTGGAGGGGAGCAGGAGAGGGTCCAGGCAGTGGTGGGTTTCTTGTGGATTTGCAATCCTTGCCTCCTCCTACCTTATCAGAGTTCCTTTCAGTGACATGACATCACTCACATGTAGGATAAGGATGAAAACTTGGTCTCATCTCCCTCATCATTTCTGCTCTCATCGTCATATGTTTTACCTGTTCCTCCATCATAAACCAATCACACTGCTATTGTTTTTGATTTTAGCACTTGATTGTATTTACAGACATTGACCACTAAATTCTGTTTAGGTTAATCCAAGCAGTTATGATTTCCCAAGCTTGTTATTCTTTGTGTAGACTCAGACTTCCCTCTGTCACCCTTTCCCTCTATCCAAGGGGTGTCCTTCATTGTCATTCGTGCTGGTTCTCTATAGGGAGCACGACTCTTCTCTCTGGCTGTGAGAGTGTCTGCATCACTGGTTTGTAGCAATTTTGCAAGATGTGTCTTGTGCTGTCTCTCATGCTCCCAGTGTCCGAGCTTTGTTGAGCTTCTTGGATACGTTGATTCCTGGGTTCCTCCAAATTTGAAGCGTTTTTGTAGATTATTTCTCCACAGGGTTTTTATTTCACCCCCCAGTCCCTTACCTTCCCTCTCTGAAGTCCCTACACTTGCACACTGTCTGGGTGGCGTGAAGGTGTCTTCCGGGCACTGAGCCTTCATTAATTTTTATTAGGTATTTCCCTGTGTGTTTCATTTTGAATACTTTCTATCGCTATGACATCAAGTTCCCTAATCTCTTCTTTTGCAACATCATATCTGCTGTCAGTCTATCCCCTGTATTTTTACATTTCAGACATGTTCATTTAGGGAAGTTTTTAAAGAATGGTTCTTAAAAAAATGTCTTCCATTTCTGCTTCTCACATGTGTAGTTCTTCCTCCACACACAGTCCCAGAGGAAACAGAGTTCTAACACCTGTTTACAAATTCCCTGCTGATCCACCCTGTGAAGGCTGCCTGGAGGACTGGGAGGAAGGGAACAGACTGGGGACCTCAGACCTGAGGACCTGGGCCAGACCAGCTCACTGCTCTGTGCACAAGGCTCCTGGGGCTGGAGGAGAGGGTGATGCAGTTGGGGAAGGGGTTTGTGTCTCACTTCCCCATCTGCTTGTGTCACTGTGATTATTACCACTGCTGTCATGGGACTGACAGTAATAGTCAGCCTCGTCCTCGGCCTGTGCGCTGCTGATGGTGAGGGTGGCTGTTTTCCCTGATCTGGAGCCAGAGAATCGCTCCAGGATCCCAGAGGGCCGCACAATCTCTGCATAAATGACCGTCAGAGGAGCTTGCCCTGGCTTCTGCTGGTACCAGTTTATAGAACTATATTTCACCTTCTTTCCGGTGCAGGTGATTGTAGCCGTCTCTCCCAGGGCCACTGACACAAAGGGCGGCTGAGTCACCTCACTGGAGACCACGGAACCTGAAAAGACAGAAGAGGAGAAGTTGCAACAAGGTCCAGGGGCTCATTTGCAAGGTCCCAATACTGAGGCTGTGCTGTGCCTGAGCTCTGGTCCTGTGGGGCTGAGAGTGTGGACTGGACTGGGGAGAGCACCTGTGCAGAGACTGAGGACAAGGAGTGAAAGAGGGGTCCAGGCCATGGTGGATGTGCCCAGAGCTCTGTCTTCTGAAAACCACAGCTGGGCCAGCCTTGCCCTGGCCTCTCTTCTTTCTTTCCAGGCCTTTTGTTCTGTGGTTGTTAGTAATTATGCAAATTTCTTCCTCTCTGGGACTCAAACCACTTGTGAGCTCAGACCAGGTGACTGAGGAGGAAGAAATGATCCCATAGCTTTCTCCAACAGCTCTCAGGTCAGAAAATGAACATTGGTCTCCAAATCCGGTATCATAGTCATATTCCCGTGGTTTGAACCCAACCACTGTCCCTACCCATTCTGCCTGAGGGATGTCCGGGACTGGCCCAGACCTTCCAGAATCCTTGCCATGGTGCTGGCCTGGTCCCTCTGAGAAACACAAAGAACAACTGATTCAGGGAAAGGTGGTCCTATGACCTCATTACCTCCTTCCCTGGCTTCTTGTTCCCTCTGCATCCCCCAGAGACTCTGTGGTCCCATCCTTGGCATGACAACAAAATAGGAAACTCTCTCATTTTGAGATTCTTCCATCATTTTGTAAGTAGGTGCTTACTTGTTAAACAACCCCTTACTGTTGGAGATTCATCAGAATTTCTAGTCTATTTATACACGGTGCTGTTGTCTCTATGCCCCCATCCCACAGCAGACCAGCAACTGGAATAATCAACCATTTCATTCCTTTTAATTTTTTCATCAATGTTTCATGCAAAGCTGTGCAAAGGGCCTGCGTACATGAGGAACAATTTCAAGATTTGTGATCTTGTGAGGACCCACACGATCACATGTTCCCATATGTTGTGAGTTCGAGGGCCTGAGCCATGGTCCCTGCAGCCATGAGAATCACGTCACTCTAGAGACAGACTCACAAGGAGGCTGTGGATGCTCCTTCCAGGGACCAGGGTCCTGAGTGCTCTGCCTCCTGCCCTCTGAGATGCTGTTGAACAAAGGAGCTGCAGCCCCAGGTCTGAGTTGGGGTGGAGGTGGGGAAGGAGAGGCAAAGTGTGAGTCATCGGGTGTCTCTGGATGTGCCCAGAAGGGAGTCAGTCCCTGGGGACACTGGTGGACAGAGAGGGGACCTGAATTTCCTAGGTGAGGTGGTCACTGTGTCAAGACTCCCATCAGTGTCCTGGGTGACACTGTGTGTGTTTGACTCTCAGAACATGGTCCTTGCAGCCTGAGGGGATAGGATGGATCATCCTGACAGTCTCTGAGGACTGAACCTCAGACAACCTGCTGACTCCCAGGCCTGGTGTCCCTGTGAGGCTCCCCCTGGGCAGCCCCAGCCTCTGTCCTGCTCCTCCTGCTACAGCTCTGCTGCCCTCTGCTGGTGGAGGAGGACTCAGACCAGGAGTTTCCCTCCTGCAGGTCATCCCAGAGCACCTGTTGCTTGAGAAGGGGTGTGGACCAGGGTTTTAAGGCTTTCACAGGCAGCTGCCCTTCCCCTACCCTGCCCAGCACAGAAGGTCACATACAAGGTGCAGGAGGCAGGGCTGGTGTGACTCCTGTAGTTGTCACAGGGTTGAAATGCTCTGGCTTAGCCTGCAGTCTTGTTTCAGAAAGGAGAGTGCAGGGTACAGTGCAAGTGCATTTGAAAAGGGTCATTGTCCAGACAAACATGTGTGATGACCCACAGCCACCAGGTTCTTGTGTATTTAAGAGTCAGGACTAATGCTTCCTGAATCCCTATCCATGTAGTTGGGTCATCAGAACAACAGGTGATACTTCTGGTGCTAAATTCAGTTCAAGAGGCAAACCTCTAATTTTATTATTATCACTGCTGTTTTTACCTCTTTTCCCTTATTCCAATCTGCATCTTCTGGAATTTGGTGTGGGAGGCTTTGTAAACTAGCCTAGTCTCTGGTTCAGTGAAAATGGGATCCTGCTCATTCATACCTGGTCCCATCTGCACATGAAGAAGGTCACAGTGTAGTGGAAAAGCTGAAGACTTTTCCTTGGATTCCCCCATTCGCAGACAGGAGACTCCAGCACTGGGGTTAACTCACTGAGACCTCACTGAGTCGTTGTCATGAAAGAGACTCTTTAATGTTTTGTATAATTTAATATGAAAAAAGTATTTATAACATGAGTTAAGCTTTCCCATTTCACAGTAGGTAAGGTGAGGACCAGTGTAGAAGAAAGTGGGTTGAGTCCAGGAGTGGAGACCAGCTGTGCTGGCTTCACACCGTGGGCTAATCAGGGCAGAACTTGAGCAGTACAGGAGGGAAGGAGGGTGAGACCAGGCTGGGCAGCAGGGTTTCTGTTCTGAACTCACTGCCATCCCCATCCTGGCTGTTCTCTAAAGGAGCCCCTCGGCCTACACGTGGAGAGAGTCTGTGGGTTTGTGTCCGAGGTTAGAGCTGGAGAGTCTGTAGAGGATGGAGGCTGTTTGGCTGTGCAGAGGCCTGGCCTGGGTCCTGATGGCTCTGCTCTGCATTATGGCTTGATCCTCTCTCTGTGCTCTCCCAGCAGGTGAGGGTGCCAGTGGTGTCCCGGCTATTCTACAGGGGGCACAGTGTCATCTGAGTTCCACAGTGTCTTTAGGTTCAGGGGAATGTGGGGCTCATTCTCAGGGTTTCCACTTCTGCACTGTCCCATGGGCTGAATTCAGGGTTAGTGTCAGGTTCAGAGTATTGTGGGTGCTGAGCCTATGGCAGGCCCAAGTGCAGCACCCAGGCTGAGAATAGTGTGGGGAGCTGAAGGGGTTCTAGGCCACGGCGGGGACCCCAGAGTTCTGTCTCCTGAGCCCCAGCTGGACCCTGGCCACCTCAAGCCTGCCTCATGTCCTCACTTGTCCCTTTGAAGATGTTCCTTGTCCCACTGGTGGAGAGAATCTCTGTGCTTCTGCGTGAGTTTCATGATCTGGTTCACATGGAGTTGTGCTCCCCTCTGGACTGCAGAGGGAGCTCTTGTCACCATGTGTTTGAACATCTTAAAGCCTGGGGAAGGAAGGGACGCATGGGGGCATTTCTAGTCTAGTTCTCATGAAATGTGCACTGAGATTATTTCTTCCCTTCTCTCTGTGTAAAATATATAACACAAAGTATTCATCCTAATTATTTTAAGGATTCAATTAATCTTCCCAGATTTTCTCTCTGTTCCCTGTGAATGTTTCATAGCTCACATTGTGGAGCAGAATTGGGTGGGAATTGTCCTCAAATGTTCCTAGATTTCAGTGTCAATTCCTTTACTGGAGGTTTCCCATTAGCGGCAGCCACTTGGGTGTTGCTGTGACATCAGTCTGACAATCCCGGTCTTTAATTGTGGTGTTTAGGGGTGCTTGGGTGGCTCGGGTTGGGGCCTCTGCCTTCGGCTCAGGTCATGGCTCTAGGATCCTGGAATCGAGTCCTGCATCGGGCTCTCTGCTTGGCGGGGAGCCTGCTTCCTCCTCTCTCTCTCTCTCTCTGCCTGCCTCTCTGCTTCCTTGTGATCTCTGTCTTTCAAATAAATTTTAAAAAATTATTAATTGTGATGTGTAGAGCATTCCTGAATGTGGTTAGTACTGTCCTTTCAATATAGCATTTTGCCTTTATTTTCTTGATGTCTCATGTGTTCTTTGTTTTTCTTTTCATGTATCTTAATTGGATTAATGGAGCATTTGATATGATTTCATTTTGTCTACTTCTTCTGCTTATAAGCTCTAAGTTCTTTCTGTCTTATGATCAGTAACTTGCAATAGTCGACATTGTGATGATGTTGCGACATTACATGGAATGTAAGCACCTGATAACATCCTTCTGTGTCTCACCTATCAGCATATTCACTGTGATTTTCCTACATATTATTTTACCTTTGTCAGAAATTCCAGCATACATAGTTACTATATTTGTGTGGACAGTAACATATCCTTTTAAAAAAACTTTTATTGTGTTGTTAGTCATCATACAATACGTCATCAGTTTTTCATGCAGCATTTCCGTGATTTATTGTTTACGTATAACACCCAGTGCTCCATTCAATATGTACCGTCCTTGTTACTCACCACCAGGCTTATGCATCCCCCACCCTTCCCCTCCAAAACCCTCAGTTTGTTTCTCAGACTCCACAGTCTCTTAAAGTTCATCTCCCTCTCCAATTTCCCCTCCTTCACTTTTCCTTTCCTTTTAATATTCTCCATGTTATTCCTTTAGCTCCACAAGTATGTGAAACCATATGATAATTGACTTGTTCTGCTTGACTTATTTCACTCAGCATAATCTCCTCCAGTCCATATATGTTGAAACAAAAGGTGGGTATTCATCCTCTCTGATGGCTGAGTAATATTCCATTGTACATATGGACCACATCTTCTTTATCCATTCATCTGTTGAAGGGCATCTCGGGTCTTTCCACAATTTGGCTATTGTGACCATTACTGCAATTAACATTGGGGTACATATGGCCCTTCTTTTCACTACATCTGTATCTTTGGGGTAAATGCCCAGTAGTGCAATTGCAGGGTCATAAGGAAGCTCTAGTTTTAATTTTTTAAGGAATTTCCACACCGTTTTCCAAAGTGGCTGCACCAACCTGCATTCCCACTGACAGTGTAAGAAAGTTTCCTTTCTCCACATCCTCTCCAACATTTGTTGTTTCATGTCTTATTAATCTTTACCATTCTAAACTGGTGTATGGCAGTATCTCAATGTGTTTTTAAAAATTTTTAATTTCTTAAATTTCTTCTCAGTGTACCAGAATTCATTGTTTATGCACCACACCCAGGGCACCATGTAATACGTGCCCTCCATAATACCCACGACCAGGCTCACCCAACTTTCCACCCCCTACCCCATCAAAACCCTCAGATTGTTTTTCAGATTCCATAGTCTCTCATGGTTCATCTCCCCATCCAATTTCCCCCAACTCCCTTCTCCTCTCCATCTCCCCATGTCCTATGTGTTATTTGTTATGCTCCACAAATAAGTGAAACCATATGATAATTGACTCTCTCTGCTTGACTTATTTCATTCAGCATAATCTCTTCCAGTCCCGTCCATGTTGCTACAAAAGTTGGGTATTCATCCTTTCTGATGGAGGCATAATACTCCATAGTGTATAGGGAACACATCTTCCTTATCCATTCGTCCGTTGAAGGGCATCTTGGTTCTTTCCACAGTTTGGTGATTGTGGCCATTGCTGCTATGAACATTGGGGTACAGATGGCCCTTCTTTTCACTATATCTGTGTTTTTGGGGTAAATACCCTGTAGTGCAATTGCAGGGTTATAGGGAAGCTATATTTTTAATTTCTTAAGGACTCTCTGCACTGTTCTCCAAAGTGGCTGCACCAACTTGCATTCCCACCAACAGTGTAAGAGGGTTCCCCTTTCTCCACATCCTCTCCAACACACGTTGTTTCCTGTCTTGTTAATTTTGGCCATTCTAACTGGTGTCAGGTGGTATCTCAATGTGGTTTTGATTTGAATCTCCCTGATGGCTAGTGATGATGAACATTTTTTCATGTGTCTGATAACCATTTGCATGTCTTCACTGGAGAAGTGTCTATTCATATCTTCTGCCCGTTTTTTAACATGATTATCTGTTTTGTGTGTGTTGAGTTTGAGAAGTTCTTTATAGATCCTGGATATCAACCTTTGTCTGTGCTGTCATTTGCAAATATCTTCTCCCATTCCGTGGGTTGCCTCTTTGTCTTATTGACTGTTTCTTTTGCTGTGCAGAAGCTTTTGATCTTGATGAAGTCCCCAAAATTCATTTTCACTTTTGTTTCCTTTGCCTTTGGAGACATATCTTGAAAGAAGTTGCTGTGGCTGATGTCGAAGAGGTTACTGCCTATGTTCTGCTCTAGGATTCTGATGGATTTCTACCTCACGTTGAGGTCTTTTATCTATATAGAGTTTATATTTGTGTACAGTGTAAGAGAATGGTCGAGTTTCATTCTTCTACATATAGCTGTCCAATTTTTCCAGCACCATTTATTGAAGAGACTGTCGTTTTTCCACTGTACATTTTTTCCTGCTTTGCCGAGGATTATTTGACCATAGAGTTGAGGGTCCATACTGAGCTCTCTACTCTGTTCCACTGGTCTGTGTGTCTGTTTTTGCCAGCACCATGATGTCTTGGTGATCACAGATTTGTAGTAAAGCTTGAAATCAGGCAACGTGATGCCCCAGGTTTGTTTTTCTTTTTCAACATTTCCTTAGCAATTTGAGGTCTGCTCTCATTCCATATAAATTTTAGGATTGTTGGCCTCAGGTCTTTGAAAAATGTCAGTGGAATTTTGATTGGAATGGCATTGAAAGTATAGATTGCTCTAGGCAGTAGAGACATTTTAACAATGTTTATTCTTCTGATACATGAGCATGAAATGGTCCTCCATCTTTTTGTGTCTTCTTTGATTTCATTCATGGGTGTTCTGTAGTTCCTCGAGTACAGATCCTTTACCTCTTTGGTTAGGTTTATTCCCAGATATCTTATGGTTCTTGGTGCTATAGTAAATGGAATCAATTCTCTAATTTCCCTTTCTGTATTTTCATTGATAGTGTATAAGAAAACCACTGATTTCTGTACATTGACTTTGTATCCTGCCACATCACTGATTTGCTGTATGAGTTCCAGTAGTTTGGGAGTGGAGTTTTTTGGTTTTCCATATAAAGAATCATGTCATCTGCAAAGAGAGAGAGTTTGACTTCTTCATTGCCAATTTGGATACCTTTTATTTCTCTTGGTTGTCTGATTGCCGTTGCTAGGACTTCTAATACTATGTTGAACAAGAGTGGTGGGAGTAGGCATCCTTGTCTGTTCCTGATCGCAACAGGCTGTGAGCTTTTTCCCATTGAGGATGATATGCTGTGGGTCTTTCATAGATAGATTTTATGAAGTTCAGGAATGTTCCCTCTATCCCTATACTTTGAAGCGTTTTAATCAGGAACAGATGCTGGATTTTGTCAAATGCTTTTTCTGCATCAATTCAGAGGACCACGTGGTTCTTCTCTCTTCTCTTATAGATTTGTTCCATCACACTGATCGATTTGCGAATGTTGAACCACCCTTGTAACCCAGGGATGAATCCCACCTGGTCATAGGGGATAATCTTTTTAATGTGCTGTTGGATCCTATTAGCTAGGATCTTGTTGAGAATCAGTATCCATATTCATCAGCAATATTGGTCTGAAATTCTCCTTTTTGGTGGGGTCTTTGCCTGGTTTGTGGATCAGGGTAATGCTGGCTTCATAAAAAGTGTCTGAAGTTTTCCTTCTGCTTCAATTTTTTGAAACAGCTTCAGAAGAATAGGTGTTATTTCTTCTTTGAAAGTTTGGTAGAACTCCCCAGGAAATCTATCAGGTCCTGGGCTCTTGTGTTTTGGGAGGTTTTTGATCACTGCTTCTATCTCATTACTAGATATCGGTCTATTCAGGTTGTCAATTTCTTCCTGGTTCAATTTTGGGAGTTCATAGTTTTCCAGGAATGCATCCATTTCATCTAGGTTGCTTAGCTTATTGGCATATAACTGTTGGTAATAATTTCTGATGATTGCTTCTATTTCCTTGGAGTTAGTTGAGATCTCCCCCTTTTCATTCATAATTTTATTAATTTGGGCTTTCTCTCTTTTCTTTTGGGTTAGTGCGGCCAATGGTTTATCGATCTTATTGATTGTTTCAAAAAACCAGCTTCTAGTTTCATTGATATGTTCTAATATATCTCTGGTTTCTACCTCATTGCTCTCTGCTCTAATCTTGATTATTTCCCTTCTTGCGTGTGGAGTTGGCTTAATTTGTTGTTGATTCTCCAGTTCTTTAAGGTGTAGAGACAGCTGGTATATTCTGGATTTTTCAATTTTTTTGAGGGAGGTTTGAATGGCTATGTATTTCCCCCTTAGGACCGCCTTTGCTGTATCCCATAGGTTTTGGACTGAAGTGTCTTCATTCTCATTGGTTTCCATGAATTGTTTAAGTTCTTCTTTGATCTCCTGGCTGATCCAAGCATTCTTAAAGAAGGTGGTCTTTAGCTTCCAGGTGTTTGAGTTCCTTCCAAACTTTTCCTTGTGATTGAGCTCCAGTTTCAAAGCATTGTGATCTGAGAATATGTAGTGAATAATCTCAATCTTTTGGTTTCAGTTGAGCCCTGATTTGTGACCCAGTATGTGTTTCATTCTGGAGAAGTTTCCATGTGCACTTGAGAAGAATGAGTATTCTGTTGTTTTAGGGTAGAATGCTCTGTATATATCTATGAGGTCTATCTGGTCCAAGGTGTCATTCAATGCTCTCGTTTCTTTCTTGATTTTCTGCTTGGAAGATCTGTCCATTACTGAGAGAGGAGTGTTAGGATCTCCTCCTATTAATGTATTCATATCAATATGACTCTTTATCTTGATTAATAGTTTTCTTATGTAATTGGCTGCTCCCACATTGGGCGCGTAGATATTTACAATTGTTAGATTATCTTGGTGGATAATCCCTTTAAGAATGATGTAGTGTCCTTCTGTATCTCTGACTACAGTCTTTAGTTTAAAATCTAATTTATCTGATATGAGAATCACTACCCCGGCCTTCTTTTGAGGCCCATTGGCATGAAAGATGCTTCTCCATCCCTTCACTTTCAGTCTGGGTGTATCCTTAGGTTCAAAATGGGTCTCTTGTAGACAGTATATGGATGGGTCCTGTCGTTTTATCCAATCTGCAACCCTGTGTCATTTTATAGGCACATTTAGGCCATTCACATTGATAGTGATTATTGAGAGGTAGGTTTTTGTTGACATCGTGTTTCGTTTGAAGTCTTTCTTTCTGTAGATTGTCTCCATATATTTGTGTTCAATGATATTCTTACAATTTTTCCTCTTTTATATAACCCCCCTTAATATTTCCTGTAGTGTCAGCTTGGTGGTCGCATAGTCTTGTAAGCCTTGCTGGTCTTGGAAACTCTTTATCATTCCACCCATTTTGAATGTTAGTCTTGCTGGATAAAGTATTCTTGACTGCATGTTCTTTTCATTTAGTGCCATGAATATATCTTGCCAGTCCTTTCTGTCTTGCCAGGTTTCTGTGGACAAGTCTGACTTTATTCTGATGTGTTTTACTCTGTATGTAAGGAGCTTCTTTGTCCTAGCTGCTTTCAAGAGATCGTGTCTAAAATTATGATTTCTCAATTTTATTATCAGGTGCATTGATTTTTTAAAAAAATTCTATAATCTTGGGGGGAGACCATTCAGACTCTACTACATGAAACCTGGTTCCATTTGTGATATTGGGAAAATTTTCATGGAGAATTTGTTCCACTGTATCTTCTAGACTTCTTTCTTTTTCCTCCCCCTCTGGGATTCCAATAATTCTTACGTTGGAACGTTTCATGGCATCATTTATTTCCATGATTCTGTTTTCGTGGCTTCTAAGCTGTTTGTTCTAAGCTTCCTCCTGATCCTTTCTCTCTGTTTGTCCCCCAGATCACTAATTCTATCTTCTGTCCTAGTTTCCCTAGCTTTCAGAGAATTTAGATTAGATTGGAACTCATTGAGAGCATTTTGAACATCATCTCTGGTGGCTTTCAGTTCAGCCCTAACGTTGTGAACATCATCCCTGGTGGCTTTCAGTTCTGCCCTAATCAACTCCATTTTGTCATCCATGGCTTTCTCCAACCTAGCAACCTGGGTAATTGTTAGCTAGATTTCCCTTTCTGACATGTTGTCTATGTCGATAGCCATTAGCTCTGTTGCAGAAGGCCCATCCTCTGAATTTTTCTTCTGTTGGGTATTCCTCCTCCTAGTCATTTTGGTAAGAGATGACTGAACAGATGCAGCTGGACTTATCGATTGTGGTTCAGTCAATGTGCACCCTGGAACACTTCTGTGCAATCAGGATTCCCCACCCAAACAAAAGAAAAAAGAAAGAGAGAAAAAAGGAAAAAGAAAGAGAGAGAGGGAGAGAGAGAGAAAGAAAGATAAAATAAAAGAGAAGGCCCAGTCCAAATGGACCCCAAGGTAAGATTTATGAAATATACAAACAAAAACAGACAAACAAAAAGACTGATAAAAGTAGATGACAAGAGAAAAAAATATATATATAAAGACAAAACAAAAAAAGAACCTCATCAAAAAGAACCCAAAGTATAAGATTTATATACTACCAGGACAAACACAAATACACAGAAACACCGGCAGAAGAAGAAGAAGGGAGAGTGGTTATAAATTCTCAGTGTGGGCGAGGAAGGTTATTTTGATTCTTCTGGATGTATCTTGATTTCTTTGTTAAAGGACTCAACTTACCCAAGATAGAAGGGGATTAAAATTTGGTTTACCTATAGGGGTAGCATTGATTGGGGTAAGGGGATTACCTTGATGCTTAACTCTATATGAATATTACAAAACAAAAATAAAAAAAGGAATAAACTAAACTAAAATTAACAATTAAAAATAGAAAATCAAAAGAAACACACAGGTATATGTATCAAAAATTTCATGTTAAAAGGTTATTATGGAATTTGATGTACTGGACATCTCACTGTGATGGTAAATAGGTTAAAAATTATCTATAAAAAATGAACCAGAATAGTGGGAACGAGTTAAAAATAAAAGTTGTATCTATGAAGTAGTGGTGGTTGTTCTCTTGTCCTTTTTTTTTTTTTTTTTCCTGTTGGCTTTCTGGGGGAGGGGCCTGCCAAGCGGGTTTTCAGTCAATGACGTTCCCTGAGTTAAGTCCTCCAGCCCTCATCAAGGGGGTAGGCTCTGAGGAAACCGATTTTTCAGGCTTTTGTTCTCTGGAGTTTTTTTTTTTTTTTTTTTTTTTTAATTTGTTTGTTTGTCGGCTTTGGATGGTTTTTGGAGGTTTAGAGGAAAGCAAACTGCACCCAGACCTCCCTCTCAGAGAGAAGCCTCAGTCTGTTCCCTTCTGGGTGCTCCAGAGCACATAAATTCCCCCTTGGCTGCTGGCAGAGCACGTTTCCAGTCGAAGTTCCTGGGGACACAGGAACTCCTGCTTGTACCCAAAACCATGACAGTGGCAGCTGTTTGGGCAGCTCCAAACCACCAGAGAGGTCCCAAGCCGCGATAGCACACTGAGATTTTCCCACCGGCCTGGGCTGGGAGTGCTCAGACTTTCCAGGTCCGGGAGCTCCGGGCTGGCACCTGCAGGCAGCCCTCTCAGGGGAGGGTGTGGGGTGTGACTCCTACTCTGATAGCTTGGTGGCGCGTGCGCATGGGGAGTGCAAAAAAGCTGGTTCTGCTGCTGGCGAGGCTCCCAGCCCCTCACAGGAGCCATCACCCAGGTGCTCTCAGGTGCGCTCGAGGCTCAGGGACAAAAACCTGGTTTCTTCGCCGCACTTTCTCTGGCTCAGTGCCAGGGGTGGCTGTCGTCTGTCCGGGACTTAAGCCCCTGTCCCTAACCGCCCATATTCCCACAATTCCCTCCCATGATCCTTTGCTCTTTTTGAGTGCTTTCAACCAGACTCCAAGTTAACGTTGGTCCCCAGTTGCAGGGCACTCTTGTATTGGGGTATTACTTCCCAATGGGTCGCTTCTGGTGGCTCCCTCTCCCTTTTGTTTACCTTCCGATATCAGTCTGACCTTCCCACTCTGCTTTACCTGCCCACTGGGGTCTTCTGCCCCCGTAGAGATCCAGACATGTATAATTCTAATCTCAGGCTGATTTCATGGGTGATCAGAGTTCTTTGGTAGGTAATCAGCTCACTTTAGGGTACAGGTTGAAACGGCGCCTCCTCCTAGTTCTCCACTGTCTTGTCTCCCCCTTATCTATCTATCTATTTATTTATTTGTACATGTAAGAGAGAGAGAAGAAAAAGATGGGGAGATGCAGGCTCCCCACTGAGCAGGGAGTCTGACTCAGAGCTCAGTCCCACGACCCTGATCATGAGCTGAGCTGAAGGCAGACGCTTAACCAACTGAGCCACCCAGGCATCCATGCATGACTTGTTTGTTAACATAAGTTTTTATCCATCTCTCTCTGTCTCCTCCTTTGTATCTCTCTGTGTAACATATGGATATACATGTAGGTGTTTATGAGATACATGCCCTATTGGATCCCTATTCTCTGGAGAATCCTAAAGAAGGTACTCTAACAGCTCTTACTCTTTGTGGTTCAAATATTTTGATTTTCATGTCTTTTCATGTCACTTCCTAACATACCAAATTACCTCATGGTACAAAGTCATCCTTAGGTACAATAAGAATGTGATAACATGATTTTTCTTTTCCCATCATTTTTGCTAATATTGTCATATATTTTGGTTTTTACAACCATTATAAACCAAAATGTATTGCTATTATTTCCACTTAAATAATTGACTATTTTTACAGACATTAAGTTATATATTTTTTCTATTTATCCATATAGCTCTGAAAGCTGATTTTTTACAAGACCAGTGCTCTAACCCCTGAACTATAGGGCTGATATCTGATTTTCTAAAAAATATCTTTTCATAGAGTTACATTTCTCTCTGTCATTGTTCCTATGGGGCATCCTTTACTATTACTTGTAGGGAAAGTGTGTGGGTGATCAGTTCTGTGAGACTTGCAGGCTGAAAAGTTTTATTTGGTCTCATTCTTCAATGACATTTTCACTGGGTAGAGATCAAGTTTATAGGTTTTCTTCTTTTAGTATTTTTAGTCATTGCTCCTCTATTTTCTTACTCGCACAGCTTGTAATGAGAAATGGGCTCCCACCAGGATGCTGGTTCGCTATACAGAACAATGCTATCTTCTCTGGCTATGAGAGTGTCTGCATCGCTGGTCTGTAAAAGTTTGATTACCATGTGTGCTGTGCTATCTCTCTTGTTCACTGAGCTTCTTGAATATATATTGGTTTATGTGTCCACCAAGTTTTGAATATTTTTGGCTATTATCTCTGGAAATTTTTTTGTAATTAACCACAGGCTCCCCATCTTCTCTCCCCTAGTTGCTCCAATCACACACTTTATGCTGCAAGAAATTATCTTAGGAACAGAGGTGTTACTCATTTTTTTCCAGCTTTACTGTCTCTGTTTTAGGCTTAATAGTTTTGTGGCCACGTATTCGAGCTCACTAATCTTTGCTTTTGTATATCAGATATACTGACAATCTCACCTATGTCTTTCTGATCATGTAATTTTCATTTTAGGACTTTAAAAAATTTTGTTCTTTAAAAAAATATCTCCATTTAGTCATTCTAACCTGTTTAGTCATTCCTTCATTGCAGTCCCAGGTGAAACGTAGTTTTAGTATCTATGTACATTTCCTCTACCATCCACCTTGCCCAGAACTTAAATGGTGGGCTGGGTGGAGGGGGATCTCAGGGGACCTCAGATGTGAGGACCTGGGTCAGACCTGCACACTGCTCTGTGCACAGGCCTCCTGGGGTTGGAGGAGAGTGTGACACAGACGGGGAAGGGGTTTGTGTCTCACTTCCCTGCCTTCTTGTGTCACTGTGAGCATTACCACTGTGGTCAAATGACTGACAGTAATATTCTGCCTCATCCTCAGCCATGAACCTGCTGATGGTCAGGGTGGCCATGTTCCCGAGTTGGAGCTAGGGAATTGGTCAAGGATGCCTTAGTCCCAGTTGCTATCACCATAGATAATCTTCAGGGGGTCCTGGACTAGCTTTGCTGGTACCCCTGACCATCTTTCCTTCCAATGTTTTTTCCCCCACAGGTGATCCTGTCTGTCCCAGAGTCACCAACACTGAGAGGGGCCGATTAGGAGGTAGGAGGCCAAGGATCCTGGAAGAGAAAACATGAGAGGTGGGTTGGAATACACACACCCATTCTTAGGAGATATTCCTAGCTGCCTGGCCTAGACTGAGGTCAGGGGATACTGTGGGAACACAGGGTGTCTCTTCAGCCCAGTCTCAGTCCCAAGAGCCCATAGACCTGACAGGAGAATGGAGTCTGTGATGTAATGGAACTCCCCACCCCTTTTCTCTTGTCAGGCAAGTCCTGGAGATCCAGTGATCATAAGCCTTCCGGTATTAGTCCATGAGCCCCTTATCTTTCAGGAAGATCATGAGTATCCTGCCCACCATGGTTAGCCCCCAGCTGAGCTCAGAATCAGGTCCACTCTTTTCCTATATCTATGGGGCTGGAGGTGTGTGAGCATAGGTTTAGTATCTCTGCATAGAGACAGGATGCTGAGGAGGACAGGGGTTCAAGTTCTCGTAGAGGTGATCCAATTCTGCTCCCCAGGGCCCAGGTTGGCAGGTTTACCCACAGAGGTTAATTTTGCTCATTTTCTGGAAACATCTGCTGGTTAAACAAATCAGCCAAGTCTCAAGGGTAGGTGCTGTGGAGCTTTGTGGTTTCAGAAAAGGGCTCAGCACCAAGGGGCACACAGCAGAGGGGAGCAGCATCTGCAGACCCAACCACTGGTCCAAGATATTCTCCTTCAACTGTTCGTCCCATATCTGGGGATGATATCTCTACCCCAGACTATGTCCTGCCTCAGTTCCTGAGTAGGTCTGGCCATAGCAGTACTCAGAGGTGAGGTCAGTCTAAATATTATGAACCTGTTCTACGGTGAAATGAGAAGGCAAAGATAGGGGTAGCATCCTAAGCCAAGCACAGCTCCCGAGAGGCAGAATCCACTAAAATGTCACCCTTACCAAGGGCATATACTGTATTCTCAAAGTCCTGCTGTTCTGTAAGATTCTGTCATTGATGTGTGCTCCTGGGGCACTACAGAGATGCTGTGCCTCAGTGTCCCCAATGTGCTGACAGGCTCATATAGAATACTTCTGGCAAGAAGACTGGACAGTGTCCATGTTTTGCCACTGGCTGGTGAAATACAGTTGTAGTGCCTGTGCCAGAAGAGTAAGAAAATCCAGAAAAGGCAAATCTAAGAGACCTGGAGCCAGCAGGATTTGGAAATCAGTGTGAAGTAAGATTCTCTAGGAAACAGACACCATTCGTCAGGTGATAGGTCCTGATCGTAGTCCCTGCATGTTAGAGCCTCTGATGCCCAGACCCTCCCCTTGTCCAGGTGGCTTTCCCAGGTGACCTCTGCTGACCCTGGTGGCTATTCACGCTGGCCGCCAGATGTACTAAGATGTCCTCTGTCGAAGTTTATATTCAAAATCCACTGATTAAGTCGTGCTTCTCTGACCCATGGAGCGCTGACCAGAAGGGAGGAAATTCTCTCTACTGTGTGGCCTGTGCCAGCCATAGACCAGCCATGACAGGCTCAGATGAGTCATGAAGAGTCCTATCAGAGACTGAAGAGGCAAGGGCCTCCTGATGTATCCCCATAGATGTCTCTGGTGGAGGTCATGCAGGTGGTTGCGGGGCTTGGCTCTGGAGCACACAGAACTCAGGGGCTGGTTCTCCCTGATGCATCTGCGCTTACAGCACCGATAGGTGGCAATGGCAGCTCAATCCCCAAAGAGACAAGAGAACATCCCCTAAAGGACATGTATTCTCACCCACTTTGTCTTGCACCTTCCCCCTCATGTGTCGACCCGAAGAAGACAGAGTCTGCTCTCAGGGCTTTCCATCTTGGGGGTGAGGCCCAATAATAGACACAAAGGTGTACAGACCAGGTGGGAGACCAGACTCCTTCTATGTGTGCATTGTCACCTACATCTAACTGAAAGTCAGAAGCTTGCTTTTGTCAGGTCCCTGGCAGCCAGGCTTGACCATGTGGCCCAGTGTGGACCATGGATGTAAGGTAATGGGTGGATATTCTCATGAAGCTTGCTGTCACAAAGGAAGGAAGTGATGGGATTCAGCAGCACCTTTCCTGAGGAGCATGGGGTAGAGCTGGAGCTGAGCACTCCCTGGGGTGCACCATCAATAAGAGTTGAAGCAAAACCAACATTGTAGGGATAAGAGGAGGGAACACTAGCAAGACTGTGGGTGCTCACGCCATTGGTGAGCCCCCAGAAAACAACAATCTTCTTACATCAGACTTCTCTTTGTGAGGGAAGTAAGCTGAACTCTTCACGGCTCGGCTATTCCACAATGTGTTCTTGTGGTGGACAAGCCTTCCTGGTGGAAAGGGGACCAAGGCATCAGTGGTGGGTTCTGTGCTGGAGAACATGGATCCAGAGAGGAAACAGAACCGTGCAGGGAGGCTGTTCCATGATCAGAGGTCAGGGCCCATCCTGAAGAGGGAGTCTAGGAGCTGCTCTCAGGTCAGGAAGAAGAAAGAAGTAGTGAGACACGAGTGGGAAAAGCCCAGTCAGTGCCCTTGGGGACCATTGTAGAGAATCTGAGGAAGGTGGGGAGCCTAAGGGACCTGGGATATCAACCCAGTTCAGGGCTCATGTGGACTTTTCTTCTAAGGTGAGCATTCTGGGCACAGAGGGATGTGTCAGGTGTGGTAAGAGGTAATTTCCAGGTAATAAATCAGGTCCTCGGGGAAGCTGCTGGGCATGTAGAGGGGCCTCTAGGAGGAAGCTGCTGAGGTGGGGACAGATTTGACACAGGGTGGGTTCAGACCAGCCCTATTTCACCTACGTCACGTGTGGGCTGAGGACAATCAGGGTAGTAGTTGCTATTCTTCCCTTACTGTCTTAACCAGCTGTAGACACAAGGTGACTAAGGGGCAACATGTGCCTCTGGTCCAGTCCCCCTGTCTTGGGCCATGTGGATGACCTGTCACTGCTTTCCTGAGCAGTAACATGAGGGAGGGGTGCACCTGACAGGAAGGAAGGGCGGGGAGAGGAGTGTAGGTCCCTGTTCCCCGGAGAGGGAGAGAGAGAAGGCAGAAGCTGGCAGGTGCAAGGCAGCAGGAGTCCTCTGCAGCAGGTGAGGAAGGCTGCTCACACTGGGAAGGGATGTGGGACAACCTCAGCCAGAATGGTCCAGGTCCTGAAGGAGACAGCTTATGCTCTCAGTTCTGCCAGCTGCCTGTGGGGGCGCTGCTGCACTTGGACACAGTGACTTCGCTGTTGACCAGGGAGGGAGGTGCCAGGCTATTCAGTGTCCTGTTGATGAAGAAGGCTCTGCTGGGAATCTCCAGATTGTAATTCTCTAGAGGGACCTTTTCATAATGCTTTCACCTGAAAAATCCATGGAATGATTGTTTTGGCCATAGAGCTTCCCACCAAAGATCCTGTTCCTGATTGATCAGGTCATTAAGTAAAATTTAGATGAAAAATTCTTATTGTACTCTCCATTTTTTTGTGAGGAGAAAATGATCTCACTTCTGTGTCTCCCAGTCCCAGGATGGTATCCTTCTAATAGAAGCCAGGGTGGAAATGGCAGAAGCTTCTGCTCTTCCTTCTTAATAAATTCCTCATCTGTTCCTTGGACCTCATGCAATTACTCTAGAAATCAATTTCAAAATCACAGGTCAAAGAATCATGGAAAGAAGTTGAACTTATGATACAAATATCTTCAAATACTGGAAAAGATGTTTCCCCTCAGAGCTATAGTAAGGCCCTAATGTAGCCGGGGCCACCACACAGGGTCACATGGAGATGGGTGTGAGTCCATGTGGGTCAGACCATAGCAAAGGGTCAGACTTGCCTGGTGCTGGTGACTTGGGATATGTATGGACAGTGGTGCCAGGAGACGGTCTGAGGTGGGCCCCAAGGTGGTGTCTGCTCTTCCTCCTCAGTTTCTGTAAAACCTAAAGAAGGGAAGCGCCTGGAACAGCAGGGGCCTGGTTCCCTCCTCAGTAAGTTTTGGGCAGCCCTGTAGGTTGTTGAAAACCTCATGCAGGAAAGCAAGGAGTCACAGAGCCGCTGGGGCCCATCCAAGTGCTTGTACCCAAGAAGAAGGGAAATTCCCACGGGGCTGTGCTTTCTGATACATCTGTCTTCCCTCCAGAGTGACACGTGATTACATCTGGGGCTGATGTGATGTATAATGACACTCCAAATCCGTATTATTTACTCTGAAGCCTGACTATAGTTCCTATACAAGAGCCGACCATTTGTCACTCTTCAGTTGAGTTAACACAGATCTGAGGACAGGGAACCTGCTAGTCTCCCATCCTTCAGGGTCCAGGCCAGGACTAGGAAGGACTCATGTTCTTAGGCCTGACCAGCAGCTGCTCAGAGGACAGGTGAGAGTGAGAGCCAGACCATGGAAGGATGGTTCGTGTCCCATCCATCCTTCTATGTCACCTGAGTCACTGCCAGCACTCTCAATGCATGGGAAGTAGCACAGCAATGGTCAGCCTAGTCCTGGCTCTCAGTCCTGGTCATGCCTAGGGGCCATTTACCTTTGTTCCATCCTCAGAATCACCCCCGGATGGTCGCTCATATCTGTATATATACCAGCTGGGGGACCAGGCTTGGGTTCTGCTGCTGCCAAGAGGCTTGTTCATGCCTGAGCTCATGGGCCTGATTAGGGCCACTGACATGGAGGGAGTGGGCTGCAGGTCAGGCGAAGCACACGCCTGTAAGAGAGGAGAGGAAGTGGTGCTGGAGGAAGACAGCTGAGTCAGAAGTGACTGTCACAGCCCTGTGAAGGGAGGGGTGATGTGGGCACAGTGAGTTTGGGTCCTGAACTCATGGACCCTGAGTGGGAGGGAGATCGGGGCATTTGTGCCTCCCACTGTGCCTCCCTGTGAGCCTCTCACCTCGGTTGCAAGCAGGAGCAGAGCAGGGGTGAAACCACTCAGAGAAGGGTCCTCGGAAGAGCAGTACCACAGGCTCACTGGGGAGCTGTCCCACCTGCAGATACCTGGGCCCCACCCAGTCCGGCTGCAGCTGCATCTGCATCTCGGGGAGCAGCCCCTTCCCCATCCCCCAGGACTGTGTGCTCGCTGTGCTTCACAGGGTGGGGTCTAGGCACCGTGGAAAATCTCACTTCCTCTTCTTATCTCCCTAGGTCCTACTCGGCCACCTGGGACATGGGGCTTCACTGACCTGCTCTGGGTAAGGGAGCTTGAATTAAACTCCAGACCCTGTATGATCTGAAAAGTTGTTTCAGAATGGACACTTTCACCACCCATATGCAGTGTGTGTTGTGGATGGTGATCCCCGGGGCATACTGACTGCACGGCTCTGTGAGCAGAGTCAGAGCCTCATTTCCTTCAGCGCCTCCTGGGAGTGAATCAGGAGTAAATAAGAGGGCACTGGCTGGGGTGATTCATGGTGACTGTCACAGGGGGCCTGGGTGTCTGCTGCACAAGTGAGGCAAGGGGCGGTATGTATGGATTCGGGAGATCCCCCTGGTTTGTGGTTACAGTCATGAATGTGCCACAGTTCAATTCAGCATGTCTGATAAAAGACTAATGTTCCTGAATGAAGGTTTAGTCCTCCCAACTGGCTGGGATGAGGACTAGCTCAGGTATTTTCTGATGAAAGGGGATCAAGGTATGGGTGGTGAAGAAAGTCATTAGAGTTGCCTTTCCTCTGAATACAGTGTAGTGGCAGAAATGAGGATGCAAATAACATGTAACATGTATTACTCCTTATGTTGTAGGAATGGGTTTGGATACATAGCAATCATACGTTTATGTTTTCTCCACCTGTCTCATCCCATTATCATCTCACATCAGGTGTGTTAATGGTCAGAAACTGTCTTTCTCAATGTTAATATGTAGGATATCAAATCATGTGGGACAAAGATAAATATCCCTAGCATACAAAAGTGTATTTTGTTTCCTCTTATGGGAGAAAGAACCTATTTGTGGTTGTTGTGGGATAGTTGCATACTATCAAGTGGAAGAAAGATTAGTGATACTCCCTTTATTTGCAGACTGTGGTTTGTGTGGATCTAGTGGATTTCATGAGGACAAGGTGGGACTCTGGTGGCTTCTTACGTGTCAGCATCAAGAGACTGGACTACATTTCATAAAATTGTTTTCTGTCCTTATTTCTTGGTAGGGTGGATGTAAAGAAGGCTTCTTGGGCAAATAGTGTGTATGTCGGGGGGTAGAACTAGAGAGCACTCCTTGCATGTGTCATTCCCGTAGATAAATATCTTCTGTCACTCTGGAGGAGGAGGCAACTGTCCCAATGTCACTCACTCATCATCAGGATAGATGTGACTCTCCAACTGTCTGTCAGAACCCAGAGCACCTAGTGTGTCTGCAATTTTTCTCCTTGTATAGAAATAGAAGAAAGGATCTCATCTGGTGGAGACTGGACATGCACCTTGTGGATTTTGGGGAGGCATCCCAGCTTTGTGGATATGTACAGTGGCCCCCTCTGTTCCCTGAGGACTCTGCAGGATGCTGGCCATCTCAGATTGGGTTTCCGGAAGCAGACTCTGAGACAGGGAAGTGCATGTTTCAAAACCTGGAAGAGAAGGAAAATCAGCCTGGGCAGAAGGAGAGCGACCCACAGCGAGTGAGCCATCCGATGAGCCTCCTTCCTTCAGGGAGCTCTCCAGCTGGGACGTTCAGGACATCTGTACCAGAGACAGGGCCTTGGGGCCTGGTCCTCTGAGATCATTCACCTGAACCTTTCTGAGATGGGACAGAAACCTGGGGAAGCAGATCTCTGAACCGGCAGCACTTTCTAGTGAGGAGCTCTCCTGTGAGTGGCCAGGGGCTCTAGAAGCAGTGGGTGCATGTGTGAGCCCAGAAGAGGGGATGTGGGTGACCTCTCAGTGTCTACTGTACGCATCTGTTCCTCTTTGGTAGAGGAGGGTCCTCTCATGTCCCCAGAGCTTCAGGAACTCAGCTGAGCTGGGACAATTTGAAGTGTAATCCTGATCAGTCAGGAGAGCATTAGCCCATGACCACCACATGGAAATGATGAGATCATGACCACTGGCCAAATGTCTCCCTGTGTCTTTTTTCTACCCAGGCCCTGTGTCTGTAGTTGACACCCAGGCACAGAGAAGTAGGCAGCCTAGTGCTGTCAGCTGTAAATGCTCTCCTGACCTCCCTGTGCAGAGCTGCCTGGAGGGCTGGATGGGGAGGAAGGTCTGGGGATCTCAGATGAGGAGACCTGGGCCAGAAGTGCTCCCTACTCTGTGCACAGGCCTCCTGGGGCTGGAGGAGAGTGTGACACAGAAGGGGAAGGGGTTTTTGTCTCACTTCTCTATCTGCCTGTGTCACTGTGAGCTTTAGCACTGCTGTCCCACACCTGACAGTAATAGTCAGCCTCATCCTCAGCACGGGCCCCGCTGATGGTCAGGGTGGCTGTGTTCCCCGAGTTGGTGCCTGAGAACCGGTCAGGGATCCCTGAGGGCCGGTTTTTATCATTATAGATAATCAGCACAGGGGCCTGGCCCGGCTTCTGCTGGTGCCAGTGGACACTTTTACTTCCAATGCTGTTTCCCCCACACGTGATCTTGGCCGTCTGTCCCAGGTTCACCGATATTGAGGGTGGTTGAGTCAGCACGTATGAGGCCATGGATCCTGCAAGAGAGAAGATGAGAGGTAGGTTCCAGCCAGAGTATCCTCCCCTGGACACTATCATCCCTGGATTAAATCCCAGTGATACTCTAGAAAATTCCCACCCTGATGTCCTCTTTTTTCTGGGGCCCATGCACCAGCCTTGTGGATAGAACCTTTGAACAAATGAGAACCATTCCTCTCCTTTCCCTGTGCAGGTGCAGCCCTTTTGGGGTCAGACGGAGTCAATGACAACAGTGGGAATAGATTACACCCTACTAGCCCCTCATCCTAAAGGACAGTCTTGAGATCTTGCCCCCCAATGTCAGTCCACTGCTGAGCTCAGAGTCAGGGCCAGGAGTGACCAAGAACCCGGGTTAAGGGGTTGTGAGCCTGGCCTCAGCACCTGTGCAGTGAGCCAGGACTCCGAGGAGGAGAGGGGTCCAGGCCATGGTGCAGGTCCCCTGATTTTGCTCCCTGAATCTCAAGGCTGGGCAGGGTTCCTCCCAGTCCCCTCTTATCCCCTTGCTGGAGACACCTGCTGGTTATGCAAATGAGCCAGACCTCAGGGACTGCTGCTGAGGTGTCTTGTGGTTTTAGAAATGGGCTCAGCTACTAACAAATCACACACACACACACACACACACACACACACACACACAAATGGGCTCAGCTCCAAGGGACACAGAGATGGGAGGGCAGCTCCTGCAAACCAACCCCCAGACCAGCTGATTCTCTTTCACCCTGTGTTCCCATAGTCTTGGGTCCAAACTCTGTCCCTCTCCATGTCCTGACCTGGCTCCTGGGGAGGCATGGTCACAACTGAGCTGTGAGGTGGAGTCTGTCTGCATTTTCTGAACCCATCATAGAATGTTTCCTCTGTAGGTACTGTAGGTCAGTGTGTGTCTTACTCCTGGTTTATATTGGTGAGCATCAGAACAGGAACAAATTTCCTCCCTTGCCAGGTGCACATGGAGTTTTAGGGAGCCATTGATGTGCTGTAGGAGTCTGTGCCTAGGGAGAGCTCCTGGGGCAGGTCATAGATGCTGTTTCTTAGTATCCCCAGGGTGCCCTCCCTGTCAGGGTCAAACCCAGTTCTTGAGCAAGGATTGACAGTGACTGGTGTAGCAGGAATGGAGGTGGGATGGTGTGTCATGAAGTCCTGGACGTGTGCTAGAACCAGAGACAAATTCCACAGGATAGAGATGAGATACTCTGAGGCAGAACCCTATATCAGAGCCCAGATGATGATAGTGTAGTAAACCTGTACCTTTACCTTCTGGTTTCAGGTCCTGGTAAGCAATCCTCCCAGTTAGAATCCCTGAGGCCTTTCCAGGTGATCTCTGCTGCCCCCTCGTGGCCGCTCCACACTGGCAGCTGGAAGTGCAGAGAAATCTTTTGTCCAGGTGGAGATTCATGACCCAGTGCTCACATCCTGATTCCCCTTGATCCACGAACTGCTGGCATGCATTCTCCAGGGGAGGATTTTCTCGTCTCTGTGGGGCTCCTGCCAGCATCAAGAGCAGGTACGAGGAGTCATATTTCCCATAAAAATAGGAAGAGGCTCATGTGAAGAGGAGGCAGGACCCATCTGAGGTATCAGGGCTTATGTCTCTGGGGTGGTGGTGGTCCTGGATGTCTTTTGGCTGAACACCAGGAGATACAGGACTCGGGGACTGTCTCACTTGATCTGGCTGCTGGACCACCACATAGTCGGATCTTAGCTCCTGCTCCAAAGGACAGAGACAGTAGGACACTCAACCAACAAAATCTTATTCAGATCCAGCTTGGTCTTCCATAGGTTTCATCCTGGGAATCAGTGCGAATAAGACACAAGTCTTTCTTGGGTTTCTGCCTTGGGCAGAGCAGCACTGGAGACAGTTGCTTTGGTGAGACAGCACACCTTCACCAACCCCATCTACCTGCATCTTATCTTCTATAATCATTGAGAAGCCCCACTATTTCTCAATTCTGTCTAGGTCAGCATTGACCTTGTGGTCCAGAGCGATCCCACAGATGTGTCATTCTTCTGGGGATCTTTCTGGGAAGTTCTGTCTGTGAATGAAAGAAACTGACTAGATTTATGAATGATCTTTCTCTTGTCCACATGAGTGATAGCTGGAACTGCAGCAGCCATCTCTTGTTAACAAGACAAAGCAAAGTCCCTGTAGTCACAATGGTGGGAGACACAGTGAGAGGATTCGGTACCTCAGGGAATTGGCTGTATCTGGAGAACCACCACCTGACCTCAGACTTACTTCTGTCTGCCGGAAAATAGCTGCTTGAATGTTCATGCTTCCAACTGATATGGGTGTACATTTCAATAAAAACTTCCAGTCCAGTGGGGGATAATAACTAATACAAATCAATCAGTTATTTAAATGATAGGAGAACCTGGACAGTGTTGGGTTTGTGCAGAGAATGAAATGACATCAGACAAAATGACCGGCGTGTCGTGTGTGCGGAGAGGCTGGAGGAAGCTTCTTTGCAGAGGGGACTGTGTGGCTGCTGTCAAGATGGGAAAAAGGGACAAGAACTGAAGTGTTCTTGGAGTCTGTCTCTGTGGGGAAGAGTCTGGTTTGTGAGAGGATGCGGGGACAGTGAGGTCCTTAGGTGTCTGTGATTCTATGCTAGTTGGGTTCCAAGGCGATATTTTCCCATAGGTTATAAAATCGGGGGCAGGTGTGTGTGATGTGTTAGAATTCTCATGTTATATGTTTCCAGGGAAGGTGAGTCACAAGAGGAGCCCCGTGGGAGCCTCCCTGCAAACTGAGTGGGAAGCAGGAGCCCGTTTGTAGCTGACAGTGACCGTGGCTTCTCTGTGGCTCACTGGTGTGTTTGTGACACATGACATCCAATTCCTGTCACACAATCCTTTCTATCATATACTGATACACACACATATATATGAATATACTTGTGAGTGCATGTGCACATGTATACTGATTGTGTCTGCTGTGTGTATGTTGGAGATGTATTTGTGTACATATATGCCATATGTATGATATATACACATATGCTTTCTGGAGATTTTGAACTCCAGATTGGGTGTCAAAGTTGTAGTTTTGGGAATCTTTGCATTTTAGGAGACAGGCAGTTCCATTTTATCACCAATGGTAAGGTGTGTGTTGCTACCATAATGAATGGCAGGTCCAAGCTAGTAATCAGACTCATTTTGACAGAGCACACTGGTTTCAATCAAAGACTTTGTTCCTAGAACTGAAATAGATAGCAGCTTACCATTTTTATTTTTTTGCAATGTATTTTTAGAAAGCTCCAATTGGCACATATTTGGTTTGCTACTGAAACTTAACAGAGACTGGAGGTTCCTAATTCGCCACTAAGTAATTCCGTGCCACTAAGCACAAACTGTGTTATCAGATCAACCGTGCCATGGAATTGGGCATTCACAGCAGCTCTCCATCATTCAACAGAAGAGGTAAATTTGAAAGCAGGCTTCCCCAGGTCCTGAAGGCCCAGGTGAGATGCATGAGGAAAAGGCCTGATGGCCATAACACCAGTCCATACTGCATTGTCTCTGCTCTGTCTGGCACAATTATGACCCAGTGGGGACAATCCTATGAACAGCTGATCCAGAGCAAAATCCGTGGCTGGTTTAAGAGGTTCCTGTGTGATGTGCAGCCAACTGTGCTACTTAACAATACTAGTCCTGCAGCCCTCATCTGGGACACCCCTGCAGAATATGGACAATTTTTCAATAAGGCACCATTTGATCATAGTAGTTTGTTTATTTCACCTGGGCAGAGAGAAGGACAGATGTGGCTTATTTCTAACCTATGTTCTCTGATTCAGTTTGGCTGGATGGTTAGAGACTTGGGAGGAAAAAAGGAAAGTGGTAAAAGATTTGTGAGGAAGACATATGTGAGGATAACCCACCCCCAAATGAACACAGAGCTATTTGTGTTCCATGAGAATGCCCAGATGTGTAAGTCCTCAAAGGGAATGGTGTTCATAATCAGGTGGATAATATGACACATCTGGGGTCAGTGATTAGCCTTTTGCATCCACTCTTGAACTTGTCCATTTGGCCTATAGCAACGTGGCCATGTTGAAAGTTTTTAGGTTATTCATGGAATAATCCCTAGGTTTGTCCACTCATAAAGCTGATATGACTGTGGCTACTTCTGAGGGACCAATCTTCCAAGAGCAGGGACCAACTCAGAGTTCCCAGGATGAGACCATTCCCTTAGGAATAAGCCAGGAGCCTGGTGGCAGATGAATGACATCAGACCTCTTCCATCATGGAAGGGATCACTCTGTCCTCGGTGGAAGAGACCTTTAGTCTGGATAGGAACTTGCTTTCTTTGACTGCAGTGCTTCTTCCCAAACTCTGACCCTTGGACTTACTGAATGCCTCACCCATGTTCCAGTATTCAGTGTGGTTCTGTCCAAAGCTCACATTTCATCTCAGAAAAGGACTGTAGTGTGCTGATGTACACTACAGAATGTGTGGTTCCACACATTCTACAGTGTGGAATTCACCGGTTCTACTATGCTCCGCAACATTCGAAAAGCTGGCTGGAATGACGGACTACTGGCCTCTTACAGACTTTTTTACTGTCCATTCACATGCAACACCTTGTGGGACTGTGGCAAGATTTGGCAGGATGTGATATTTACACTAAATATGTGTCCTATACACGATGCTGTTCTCCCATAGCCAGCAATGATGGGTCCAGGAATGAAGAGGTAGATTTGGGAATGTCCATACACACTGACATTCCAGGTGACCCACTGCAGAATTTTCACTCCTTGTACCATTCATATACACTTTGCTGCCCTAGAGGTTTTAGCTCTGAAGGAGAATTGCTTCCATCCACAATGATTCTGTTCAGTGGAAAGTTGAGACTTTTCCTTGTCACTTTGAGCTTGTCTTGTCTCCATGGATGTCTCTCTGTCCTTCCAGCCTGACAAGTACTCTTGGCCAGAAAACATGACAGCCTCATCCTGCCTCCTGCACAGGCACCCCTGATCCACATGGCACAGAGGCTGCCTGGAGGGCTGTGTTGGGAGAGAGGTCTGGGAAGTTCAGACCTGGAGTCCTGGACCAGACCTCTGTTCTTTGTCTACAGTCCTCCAGGGACTGAAGGAGAGTGTGACACAAAAAGGAAGGGGGATTGTGTCTCACAACCCTGTCTGGCTCTGTCACTGTGAGCATTGCTTTTGTCCCACACATGACGGTAATAATCAGCCTTGTCCTTGGCCCTGGTCCTGCTGGTGCTTAGGGTGTCTGTGTCTTCCAAATTGGAGTCTTAGCATCAGAGAATCTCTGCGGAGCACTTGTTATTGTCATATATGACTGGCCAGGTCCTGTCCTGGCTTGCTGGTACCACTGTACACTGAAGATTTCTATACCATCTCCCTGACAGGTGATCATGGATATCTGGACCAGGATCACTGAACACAGGGTAGCTGAGTCAGCACCAGGACAGCCTTTTTGGAGCCTAGCCATGGGGCTGACTTGGGCCCTTGCAGAGCTACAGACATCGCCTGATTCAGGGAAAGGTTGTCATGTGGCTTTGGCGCGTACTCCTCCTTTTTCATGTCCTCTCTGCTCCCCTCAGCTGCACTCTTGTCCCATTCTCAGCATGTCATCAGAACGGAAAACTCTTGCATCCTGACATTTTTTCATCACGGTGCATATGGGAATTTACTTATTATACATTCACAGCCTGTTGGAGTTTCATCACAACTTCTAGTCTATTTCCACATGGTGCTTCTGTCTCTGTGACAGTGCCCATTCCACAGCAGACCAGCATCTTGCATCGTCAATACTTTCATTCCTTCCATTTTTTTCATTCATGTTTCATGTAAACTTGTGAAAAGTGCCAGAAACCATCCCTGAAAGAGGGGCTCACTTCATGTTCTGTGTCACTGTGAGAGTCCCCAGGGTCACATCTGTGCACAGGGTTTGAGCTCTGGAGACTGGAGAGTCAGTGGTCCCTCCTGGGAACTGAGTACTGTCACCAAAGCAAGGACAGCTCAGGGACCAGAGATGTGGTCTGAGGCTGTGGTAATCACATCACTCTGGAGACAGTCTCACAAAGAGGCTGCAGACCTTCCTTTCAGACACCCGTGGCTCTGAGTGCCCTACCTCATGTTCCCCTGAGACACTCATGAGCAAGGGAGTTGCAGCCCCAGGTCTGAGTCTCAGTGGAGTGGGGCAGGAAATGCAGAGGGTGAGGGGTCACGGTGTCTTGGACCTGCCCAGCACAGAAGGGTCAGCTCCCTGGGACCTCAGGTGGAGAATGAAGGGAGGTGCTCCCTGTGTGAGGACTCCTGTAAGTGTTGGGTAACAATGTGTATCTGACCCTCAGAAAAAGGTCTCTGCAGTCTGAGGAGATAGGTTGGAATATCCTGACAGCCTCTGAGTCCTGAACCCTGGACCCCTGTACACCCCCAGGCCTGGTGTCCCCTTAAGGCTCTCCATGGGCAGCCCCAGCCTCTGTCCTGCTACTCCTGATGCAGCTCTGCTGCCCCCTGCTGGTGGAGGAGGACTCAGACCAGGGCCTTACCTCCTGTGGGTCACTCTAGAGCACCTATCACCTGAGAAGGGGTGTGGACCAGAATTTCCAGGCTCCCACAGGCAGCTGCCCCCACTGCCCTGTCCAGACCAGCACAGAAGGTCAGAAACACGGTGCAGGAGGTAGGACAGGTGCGATTCCTATACTTGTCCCAGGGTTGAAATGCGCTGGATAGCTGTGGAGAGTGCAGGCTACAGTGTAGTGCATTTGGAAAGGGTCAGTGTCCAGACAATCCTGTGTGATGTCCCACGACCACCAGGTTCCCGTGTATATAGGATTCAGGACCAATGCTTCCTGCATCTCTATCTGTGTAGTTGGGTTTTCCAATCCCCGGGTGATGCCTCTGGTGCTAAATTCAGTTGAGCAGGCAGATCTTTATCTTACTCTTTAGTAATCCTGTATTGACTACTATTATTGTTGTTCCATTCCTCATCTCCTGGAGCTCAGTGTGGGAGGATCTGTAAAGTAGCCTAATCTGTGGTTTTGTGGAACTGGGAATCTGCTAATTCTGACTTGGATCCATTTGCTGATAATGCAGGTCACAGGGCAGATGAAAACTTTTCCTCAGATCCCACAGAGGAAGATTGGAGACTCCAGCTGGCTGAGATCACATGAAGTCTTTCTAATCATTAAGACTCTTACAATGTTATGTATCATCGGCTGAATAAAACAAAACAGTGTTTCTTACTTGAGTGTAAGCTTCCCCATTCACAGCCACTGAAGCTAATGCCTAGAGAGGCTAGCTTCCCAGGAAAAGAGAAGTGGGAGTGAGTCCAGGAGTGGAGTTCAGGTGTGCTGGATTCAGACCCTCGGCTCTGTGGGGCAGAGCTTGACCAGTGTAGGCAGGAGTCTGAGGCCAGGTCTGGCTGCAGGGCTTGCATCCCAGGACTCACTGCCATCCCCAGTCTGGAATCTAAAGGATCCCCCTCAACCTGTGCATGGGGAGAGTCAGTGGGGTCATGTCCTAGGTTAGGGCTGGAGAATCTGTGGGGATGATGGAGGCCATTTGGCTGTGCTGCGGCCTGGTCTGGGGCCTGCTGGCTCTGTTCTGTATTATTGCTTTCTCTTCTCTCCCGGAGTAATTGGGAATGATGGAGTCTTATGGCCACACTACTGGGGACAGCTGATTAGTATATGGGTCCATCGGTTCTGCAGCTTCAGGAGCCTGTGGGACTCATTCTGAAGGGCCCCACCCCTGCAGCATCCCCTGGGTTGAGCTCAGGGCCAGGGTCATGGGCAGAGTCCTGTGGGGGCTGAGCTTGGGGGCAGGACCTGGGGGTGTGAGGAAGGGGAAAGAGTGAGGGGGGGCATCTTATAAGGGTCCAGGCCATAGTTGGGACCTCAGATTTCTGCCTAGTTGATCTGCTGCTTAGCTTGGCCGCCCCAAACCTCTCCCATGCCTTCGCTGGTCCCCATGAGAATGCTCCTTTTCAGGCTGCTGGAGAGAATCTCTGCTTCTGTGTGGGCTTCACGGATCTGGTTCATGTGGAGAGGTGCTCACCTCTGGGCTCCACAGAGGAACTCTTGTCACTGTGTGATTGAAAATCTTAAAGGCTCGAGTGAGAAGGGACATGTGAGGATATTTCTGTTAGTTGTTCTCATGCAATATGCTTTGTGCATATTTCTTTTTTTCCTGTGTGTAAAATACAGAACAGAAAATGTTCCATCCTCATAATTTTTCTGGCTCAATTCATCTTCCTTGATTGTATCTGCTCCCTGGGAATGTCTGACGTCCCATATTGTGGAGCAGAATTGGTGGGAATGTTCCTGGAAGTTTACATACGTTTTAGTGTCATTTCATATGCTGTGCGGTTCTTTTTTTTTTTTTAGGATTCTATTTATTTATTTATTTGTCAGAGAGAGAGCGAGCGAGAGAGAGAGAGAGCGAGCGAGCGCACTAGACCACAT
The DNA here is from genome assembly GCF_922984935.1 of Meles meles. Taxonomy (NCBI): domain Eukaryota; kingdom Metazoa; phylum Chordata; class Mammalia; order Carnivora; family Mustelidae; genus Meles; species Meles meles. The sequence goes on along the minus strand of NC_060077.1, from coordinate 29,164,522 downwards.
GAAATTCCCCGTGCCCACTCTGCTGGCCACCTGTCCTTGGGTCCCATGTGGTGTTTCAGGAGCCTGGCCATGGGGCTGGTCAGGGCCCTGTGAGTGTTACAGACAACAGTTGATACAGGGAGGGTGGTCCTGTGGCCTCATTACCTTTCTCGTCTTCTTACACAGTGTCCCCTCTGCATCCCCCAGAGGCACTGTGATCCCATGTTTCAAATGTCATTAGACTGTGGAACTTTCTCAGAACATTTGTTCATCATTCTGTCATTGAGGTGATGGAGGATTCGGTCCCAAGGGAGAATTCCCCCATTGTATAGGGACAGACCCAATTGAGGAAGGTTGGCAGTGACTGAATTTAGTGCAGTTGGGGTGGGATGGGGAGGCATGAAGAGGACCTGTGCTAGAGACAGAGGCAAATTTCACAGGAGACATATGAGAGACAATGAGACAGAATTTTATATCAGTGTCTATCATACTGTGTCCTCAAAAAGAAATGGTAGTAATAATCAGGTGGATAATGTGACATGTCTGGGGACAATGATCAGCTTTCTTGTCCATCCAATCTTGATCTTATTCAGTGGGCTCCATAGCAATGGGTCATGTTGTAAGGTAGGTGTTTATTTATAAGATGGTTGTTTATTCATGGGCTAGTCACTTGGGATTTATTTATTTATTTATTTATTTTCAGCGTAACAGTATTCATTGTTTTTGCACCACACCCAGTGCTCCATGCAATACATGCCCTCCTTATTACCCACCACCTGGTTCCCCAACCTCCCATCCCCCATCCCTTCAAAACCCTCAGGTTGTTTTTCAGAGTCCATAGTCTCTCATGGATCATCTCCCCTTCCAATTTCCCTCAACTCCCTTCTCCTATCTCCCCATGTCCTCCATGTTTTTTGTTATGCTCCACAAATAAGTGAAACCATATGATACTTGACTCTCTCTGCTTGACTTATTTTGCTCAGCATAATCTCTTCCAGTCCCGTCCATGTTGCTACAAAAGTTGGGTATTCATCCATTCTGATGGAGGCATAATAATCCATAGTGTATATGGACCACATCTTCCTTATCCATCTGTCCGTTGAAGGGCATCTTGGTTCTTTCCACGGTTTGGTGACCGTGGCCATTGCTGCTATGAACATTGGGGTAGAGATGGCCCTTATTTTCACTACCTCCGTATCTTTGGGGTAAATACCCAGTAGTGCAATTGCAGGGTCATAGGGAAGCTCTATTTTTAATTTCTTAAGGAATCTCCACACTGTTCTCCAAACTGGCTGCACCAACTTGCATTCCCACCAACAGTGTAAGAGGGTTCCCCTTTCTCCACATCCTCTCCAACACATGTTGTTTCCTGTCTTGATAATTTTGGCCATTCTAACTGGTGTAAGGTGATATCTCAATGAGGTTTTAATTTGAATCTCCCTGATGGCTAGTGATGATGAGCATTTTTTCATGTGTCTGATAGCCATTTGTATGTCTTCATTGGAGAAGTGTCTGTTCATATCTTCCGCCCATTTTTTGATATGATTATCCGTTTTGCGTGTGTTGAGTTTGAGGAGTTCTTTATAGATCCTGGATATCAACCTTTGTCTGTACTGTCATATGCAAATATCTTCTCCCATTCCGTGGATTGCCTCTTTGTCTTATTGACTGTTTCCTTTGCTGTGCACAAGCTTTTGATCTTGATGAAGTCCCCAAAATTCATTTTCACTTTAGTTTCCTTTGCCTTTGGAGACATATCTTGAAAGAAGTTGCTGTGGCTGATATCGAAGAGGTTACTGCCTATGATCTCCTCTAGGATTCTGATGGATTCCTGTCTCACGTTGAGCTATTTTTATCCACTTTGAGTTTATCTTTGTGTACGGTGTAAGAGAATGGTCGAGTTTCATTCTTCTACATATAGCTGTCCAGTTTTCCCAGCACCATTTATTGAAGAGACTGTCTTTTTTCTACTGTATATTTTTTCCTGTTTTGTCGAAGATTAATTGACCATAGAGTTGAGGGTCCATATCTGGGCTCTCCACTCTGTTCCACTGGTCTATGTGTCTGTTTTTATGCCAGTACCACGCTGTCTTGGTGATCACAGCTTTGTAGTAAAGCTTGAAATCAGGTAACACGATGCCGCCAGTTTTGTTTTTGTTTTTCAACATTTCCTTAACAATTCGAGGCCTCTTCTGATTCCATACAAATTTTAGGATTATTTGCTCTAGCTCTTTGAAAAATACTGGTGGACTTTTGATCGGAATGGCATTAAAAGTATAGGTTGCTCTTGGCAGTATAGACATTTTAACAATGTTTATTCTTCCAATCCATGAGCATGGAACTGTCTTCCATCTTCTTCAATTTCTTTCATGAGTGTTCTGTAGTTCCTCAAGTACAGATCCTTTACCTCTTTGGTTAGGTTTATTCCCAGGTATCTTATGGTTCTTGGTGCTATAGTAAATGGAACTGATTCTCTAATTTCCCTTTCTGTATTTTCATTGTTAGTGTATAAGAAAGCCACTGACTTCTGTACATTGACTTTGTATCCTGCCACGTTACTGAATTGCTGTATGAGTTCTAGTAGTTTGGGGGTGGAGTCCTTGGGGTTTTCCATATAAAGAATCATGTCATCTGCGAAGAGAGAGAGTTTGACTTCTTCATTGTCAATTTGGATACCTTTTATTTCTCTTGGTTGTCTGATTGCCGTTGCTAGGACTTCTAATACTATGTTGAACAAGAGTGGTGAGAGTGGCATCCTTGTTGTGTTCCTGATCTCAATGGGAAGGCTGCAAGCTTTTTCCCATTGAGGATGATATTTGCTGTGGGTCTTTCATAGATAGATTTTAGGAAGTTCAGGAATGTTCCCTCTATCCCAGTACTCTGAAGTGTTTTAATCAGGAACGGATGCTGAGTTTTGTCAAATGCTTTTTCTGCTTCAATTGAGAGGACCATGTGGTTCTTCTCTTGGGTCTCTTGTAGACAACATATGGATGGATCCTGTCGTTTTATCCAATCTGCAACCCTGTGTCATTTTATGGGCGCATTTAGGCCATTTACATTGAGAGTGATTATTGATAGATACGTTTTGATTGACATCTTGTTACCTTTGAAGTCTTTCTGTCTGTAGATTGTCTCTATATTTCTTTTCAATGATATTCTTAGGATTTTTTTCTCTTTTATAGGACCCCCCTTAATATTTCCTGCAGTGTCGGCTTGGTGGTTTCATAGTCTCTTAAGCCTTGCCGGTCTTGGAGACTCTTTATCTCTCCATCCATTTTGAATGTCAGTCTTGCTGAATAAAGTATTCTTGGCTGCATGTTATTCTCATTTAGTACTCTGAATATATTTTGCCAGCCCTTCCTGGCTTGCCAGGTCTCTGTGGACAGGTCTGACATTATTCTATTCTATGGGCTTTCCTCTGTATATAAGGAGCTTCTTTGTCCTAGCTGCTTTTAAGAGGGTCTGTCTAGAATTGTAATTCTTCATTCTAACTATCAGGTGTCGCAGGGACTTTCAGAATCTAAAATCTTGGGGTGGGGGCCGTTCTGCCTCTACATGAACGTCGTTTACATTCATGAGATTGGGAAAATTTTCATAGACAACTTGTTCCACTATATCTTCAAGACTTCTTTCTTTTTCCTCCCCTTCAGGGATTCCAATAATTCTGATGTTGGAACATTTCATGGCATCATTTATTTCCCTGATTCTGTTTTCATGGCTTCTAAGCTGTTTTTTCCAGGCTTCCTCCTGATCCTTTCTCTCTATCTGTTTGTCCTCAGATCACTAATTCTATCTTCTGTCTCAGTTACCCTAGCTTTTAGAAAATTTAGATTAGATTGGAATTCACTGAGAGCATTGTGAACATCATCCCTGGTGGCTTACAGTTCTGCCCTAATCAATTCCGTCTGGTCATCCATGGCTTTCTCCAACCTAGCTATTGCCTGGATAATTGTTAGCCTGTATTCCTTTTCCGACATATTATCTGTGTCGATAGCCATTAACTCTGTTGCAGAAGGTCCATCTTCTGTATTTTTCTTCTGTTGGGTATTCCTCCTTCTAGTCATTTTGGTAAAAGATGAACTAACGGATCCAGCTGGATGTATCGACTGTGGTGCAGTAAAGGTGCACCCTGCAATGCTTCTGAGCAACCAGGATTCCCCACCCAAATGAGAGAAAAAAGAAAAGAAAAAGAAATAGAGAAAAAAAAAGAAAAAAGAAAAGAGAGGGAGTGAGACAGGAAAAGAAGGGAAGATAAAAGAGAAGGCTCAGCCCAAATGGGCCCCAAGGTAAGATTTATGAAATATACAAACAAAAACAGACAAACAAAAAGACTGATAAAAGTAGATGACAAGAGAAAAAAAATATATATGAAAGTAAAAAAAGGAAGAACCTTGTCAAAAAGAACCCCACGTATAAGATTTATATACTATCGGGACAAACACAAATACACAGAAACACTGCCAGAAGGAAAAGTTGGGAGAGTGGTTATAAATTCTCAGTGTGGGCGAGGAAGGTTATTTTGATTCTTTCTGGATGTATCTTGATGTTTTTGTTATGGGACTCAACTTTCCTAAGATACAGGGGGATTAAAAATTGGTTTGCCTAAAGGCAAGGGAAGCAAGGGCAAAAATGAACTGTTGGGATTTCATCAAGATCAAAAGCTTTTGCACAGCAAAGGAAACAGTTAACAAAACCAAAAGACAACTGACAGAATGGGAGAAGATATTTGCAAACGACATATCAGATAAAGGGCTAGTATCCAAAATCTATAAGGAACTTAGCAAACTCAACACCCAAAGAACAAACAATCCAATCAAGAAATGGGCAGAGGACATGAACAGACATTTCTGCAAAGAAGACATCCAGATGGCCAACAGACACATGAAAAAGTGCTCCACGTCACTCGCCATCAGGGAAATACAAATCAAAACCACAATGAGATATCACCTCACACCAGTCAGAATGGCTAAAATGAACAAGTCAGGAAATGACAGATGCTGGAGAGGATGTGGAGAAAGGGGAACCCTCCTCCACTGTTGGTGGGAATGCAAGCTGGTGCAACCACTCTGGAAAACAGCATGGAGGTTCCTCAAAATGTTGAAAATAGAACTACCCTATGACCCAGCAATTGCACTACTGGGTATTTACCCTAAAGATACAAACATAGTGATCCGAAGGGGCACGTGTACCCGAATGTTTATAGCAGCAATGTCTACAATAGCCAGACTATGGAAAGAACCTAGATGTCCATCAACAGATGAATGGATCAAGAAGATGTGGTATATATACACAATGGAATACTATGCAGCCATCAAAAGAAATGAAATCTTGCCATTTGCGACGATGTGGATGGAACTAGAGCGTATCATGCTTAGTGAAATAAGTCAATCGGAGAAAGACAACTATCATATGATCTCCCTGATATGAGGACATGGAGAAGCAACATGGGGGGGTAGGAGATAGGAGAAGAATAAATGAAACAAGATGGGATTGGGAGGGAGACAAACCATAAATGACTCTTAATCTCACAAAACAAACTGGGGGTTGCTGCGGGGAGGTGGGATTGGGGGAGGGGGAGCGGGCTATGGACATTGGGGAGGGGAAGCGAACCATAAGAGACTATGGACTCTGAAAAACAACCTGAGGGTTTTGAAGGGTCAGGGGTGGGAGGTTGGGGCAACCTGAGGGTTTTGAAGGGTCAGGGGTGGGAGGTTGGGGGAACAGGTGGTGGGTAATGGAGAGGGCACGTTTTGCATGGAGCACTGGGTGTTGTGCAAAAAGAATGAATACTGTTACGCTGAAAAAATAAATAAAATGAGAAAAAAAAAAAAAAAAAAAAAAAAATTGGTTTGCCTATAGGGGTAGCATTGATTGGGGAAAGGGGATTACCTTGCAGTTTAACTCTATATGTATATTAGAAAATAAAAATAAAAAAAGAATAAGCTAGACTAAACTAAGTTAAAATTAAAAAAAATTTAAAAAATAGAAAAGCAAAAGAAAAACACGGGTGTATGTATAGAGAAGTTCAGGTTGGAAGATTATTAAGGAATTTGATGTACTGGACATCTCAGTGTGATGGTAAATAGGTTAAAAAATGATCTGTATGTCTAAAAAAAAAGGAACCAGAATATTGGTAAAGAGTTAAAAATAGAAGTTGTGTTTATGAAGTAGTGGTGGTTGTTCTCTTGTAGTCTTTTTTTTTCTTCCTTCCTGGTTGGTTTTCTGAGGGAGGGGTGTGCCACGTGGGTTTTCAGACAATGATGTTCCCTGAGTTAGGTCCTCCAGCCCCCCTCAAGGGGGTGGGCTCTGAGGAAACCGTTTTTTTTCAGGCTTTTGTTCTCTGGAGGTTTTTATGTTCTTTAATCTGTTTTCTCTTGCCTTGACAGCTTTTGATGGTTTTTGGAGGTTTAGAGGAGAGCAAACTGCACGCCGACCTCCCTCTCAGAGAGAAGCCTCAGAATGCTCTGCAGAGCTGCTGGCAGAGTAGGTTCTGAGTCACAGTCCCTGGGGATGCAGGATCTCCTCTTTGTACCCAAAACCACCGCAGTGGCAGCTGTCTGGGAAGCTCCAGACTGCCAGAGCTGTTCCAAGCAGCAATCGCACACTGAGATTTTCCCACTGTCCTGGGCTGGGAATGCCTGGTTTTTCCGGGTGCCAGAGCTCCCAGCTAGCACCTGTGAGCACCTCTCCCAGGGGAGGGTGTGGGATGCGCGTGTTTCAGGAATGCCATCTGGCAAGGCTCCCAACCCCTCACGGGAGCTGGACCCCATGCGTCCTTGGGCACGCTGGCAGCTCAGGCGTGCTGGTGGCTCAGGGACCAAGACCTGATTTCTCCGCTGCACTCTCTTCTGGCTCAGCGCCAGGAGAGGCTGTCCTGGGTCTGGGAACTTAAGCCCCTGTCCCTAACTGCCCCAATTCCCACAATTTCCCCCCGCAATCCTTTGCTCCTTTTTTTTTTTTTTTTTTGAGTGCTTTCAACCAGACTCCAAGCTAATGCTTGTCCCCAGACGCAGGGCACTCTCGTATTGGGGTATTACTTTCCAATCGGTCACCTCTGGTGGCTCCCTCCCCCTTTTGTTTATCTTCTGATATCAGTCCGATGTTCCCACTCTGCTTTACCTGCCCACTGGTGTCTTCTGCTCCTGTAGAGATCCAGACGTGTATAATTCTGATCTCAGGCTGATTTCATGGATGATCAGAGTTCTTTGGTAGGTAATCAGCTCACTTTAGGGTACAGGTTGAAACAGTGCCTCCTCCTACTTCCCTGCCATCTTGACTCCCCCCACCGAATTTTTGGATTTAAATTTTATTACAACTCACATCTCCTACTAGAGTTTGGCGTGGAAGGATTTTGAACTCCCCTGCCTGTGGTTTGGTGAATTGGGAATCAGCTATTCAGACTTGGATATAATTGCACATGATACAGCTCACAGAGCATCTGAAAACTTTTCCTTGTGTACCCACAGAGGCAGATAGGAGACTCCAACACCAAGATTAACTCACTGAGACACCACTGCATTTGCCTAATAATTAAACTCATCAATATTTTGTATCATTTATTTTGAAAACAAGTGTTTCTCACACCAGTATAAGCTTCCTTAATTCGCAGCAGGTAATGTGATTGCCCAGAGGGGCATGTTTCCCAGGAAAACAGAGGCAAGTGTGAGGAAGGGAGTATGACTGCCCTGCTATGGTTGTGGAGAGTGTGTCCTGGGTCCCTCTGACTCCTCCTGACAGGGACTCAAAGTACGGGCACTGTTGGGGTTGTTTCGTAATGACTGTCATAGGGTAGTTGTGTGTCTATAACACAACTGGAGTAAACAGGAGTATGTGGACCCAGGAGATCCCCTAGGATACCTGAGACTGTGATGACAGTCATGAATTCAGCACAGTCCAATTCAGCAGGTCTGATAATGGACCCATCTTCCAGAGTGAAGGTTTGGTCATGGGGAGCATCATTAGTAGATCAGGTATTTGCTGAGAGAAGAGGAGTATGGAGTGGGCAATGAAGAAGGTAATTCTAGACACCACAGTGACCACAGGGTAGTGGTAGAAATGAATAGGTTAAATATAAAAGTAATAAAGTTTTACATATAAAAGTAATAAAGGTTTCTTCCTCATGTTGACATGAATAGGTTTGGTTATATTTTAATCATATGTTTCTGTTCTACTCTCCTGTTTCATCCCTTTATCATATAACATCACAGATGCTAACAATAGTTAGCTTTACATCTCATTATTGAAGTTATAGATTATCAAATCAGCTGGGACAAACATAAAGATCACTAGCAGACAATGATATACTTTTATCCTCTTGTGGGAAAGGGATGAGCATGATTATAACTGTTCACGGGGTATTTTATCATGTTAGGTGGAGACATGGCTGCCAACATTCTCTTTATTTGGAGACTGTGGTTTGTGGGGGTCTGGGTGGATTTTCTGTGGATGAGGGAGCATCTGCGGTGTCTTAAGTGTCACTGTTGACAGGCTGAGCTGTATTTCACAGAATTGTTGTCTGTCCGTGTATCTGGATGTGTGTAAGGAGAGATTCTTGCCCGGATTTGGAGGGTAGAAGTGAGTAAGGATCCATTCTGTGTCTCACTCCTGTGGTGGTTTAGTTTCTTGTGGCCACTTTGTAGGCAGCAGCAACTGCCCCATTATCCCCATTTACCATCAAGAAGGATGTGACTGTCCAACTATCTGTCAGAACTCAGAACACCTAGTATGTCTGGATATTTTTTCAGTGTGTAAAAATACAAGGAACAATCTGATATATCTGGAGATTAGACAAGTACGTTGGTGATTTGGGTGAGAAATCCCAGCTCTCTGGGTACACAGTGGCTTTCTTAGGTCCCTGAGGACCCTGTCAGGGATGTTCGCCCTCCACCATTGTTTCCTGGAAGCAGACGCTGAGGAGGAGAAGTGCATGTGCAGGAAATATGGAAGTATCTGGGGGAGGTCAGATTGGGCAGAAGGAGAAGAGACCCACAGTAAGATATCAGGTGAGGTCTCCCTCCTGTACGGAGCTCTAAATCTGGGACTTTTCAGGACATCTGAACCTGGGTAAGCTCGTGGGATCTTGGACTAAGGCCATCATTCATTTGAACCTCTCTGAAAAGAAGCAGAAATCTGGGGAGGCAGATTGGTGAAGGACAGCACTTCCTGTGATGAGCTCCCTTGTAGGAGTTTAGGGCCTCCCACAGGGGTGGGTGGGTGAGTGATCTCAGAAGAGGGGATGTAGGTGACCTCATAGTGTCCACTGTCCTTGTGTGCTCCACTCAGAATCTCAGCTGCCATGGACCAGGTTTTCAGGAGCTCAGCTGAGCTGGGAATTTCTGGGGTCAAATCCTGGGCAATTGCATAAAAATATAGCCCAGTGACCAGGATATGGAAATGAAAGTCTCTGTCTTTCCATCTATCCAGACCCTTTGTCCCTGAGTCATACCCACACAGACAAGCAGGGCAGCCTAGTCCTGTTAGGTCTCAATTCATTCATGAACATCCCTGTACAGAGCCTGCCTGGAGGGTAGAGGAGAGGGAACCCTGGAGATCATATGTGTGGGTACTATAGTCTCATCTGCTCACTGCTCTGCTTACAGGCCTCCTGGGGCTGGAGGAGAGTGTGACACAGAAAGGGAAGGGGTTTGTTTCTCACTTCCCTGTCTATGTCCTTATGAGCATCAACACTGCTGTCCCACACCTGATTGTAAGAGTCAGGCTTGTCCTAGGTCTAGACCGTACTCATGATGTGTTCCCCAAACACACATTATATTTCAGATAATGTTCAGTTACCCAACATACAGTACATTATTAGTTTTTGATGTAATATTTAAGGATTTATTGTTTGTAACACCTAGTGCTCATTGCAACACATACCCTCCTTAATACCCATCACCTTCTTACCTCCTCCCCCACCCCCATCCCTTCTTTAACTCTCAGTTTGATTCCTGGAGTCAAGAGTCTCTCATGGTTTGTCTCGCTCTCTGATTTCTCTCCGTTCAGTTTTTCCTCCATTGCCCTATGGTTTTCAGTGCTGTTCCCTATGTTCTACATATGAGTGAATCCATATTGTAATAGTCTTTTTCTGCTTGACGTATTTACTTTAACTTCTAGTTCCACTCGTGTTGATGGAAATGTAGGTATTCAGCCTTTCTGATGTCACAGTAATAATCCATTGTATATATGAAACCCATCGTCTTTATCCATTTATCTGTTAAAGGAAATATTGGCCTTTTCCACAGTTTGCTATTGGGAACATTGCTGCTATGGCTTGCACCCATTCCCTGAGCACTCAGAATAATCAAGACACTGTCCTTATTGAACAGGTAACTCTGGCAATGCTCAGGTCAGAAAGAGACCTGTGTAGAACCCAGTTATGCCCTTTGGTGGCTTGGGGAGGATAAAGGATCTCAAAGAACAGGACAAAGCTGAGGGATCTGGAATTCAACGCAGTTCAGGGCCAGTATGGAGTTTTCTCCTCAGATAATCATTCTGCGCACAGAGAGATGTATCAGTTGTGGTAAAAGGCAATTTCCACGTAATAAGTCAGGGTTTCTTGGCCACTGGTGGACACAGAGAGTGGTCTTCAAGAGGAAGCTACTGGGGTGGGGATAGGGTTGACACAGATGTCTCCTTCTGTGTATCTTTGATCTCCTTAATACTCCTGGGGGTGAGGCCCTCAAGGCAGTGGCAATTATTCCTTCCCTCCCCCATGACCCACCTAAAGTCACAGGGAGACCAGGGTCTACTTGTGTCTCTGGACCTGTCTCTATGTCTTGTTCCACGTGGGTTATCTGTCACTGATTTCCCTGACACTCCACAGATTGGCTGAGCTGAGGAGGAACATGAGGGAGGAGTGTACCTGACAGGGAAGGGAGGCTGGGAGAGAAATGCAGGTCCCTGGTTCCTGGAGTAGAAGAGAGAAGAGCAGAAGCTGGCTGGTGCAAGACAGCAGAAATCCCCTGCACCAGGTGAGGAAGGCTGCTCAGACTGAGAGTGGATGTGGGCCAACCTCAGCAAGAATGTTCCAGGTCCTGAAGGAGACAACTTCTTAACTCTTAGTTCTGCCCGGTGAGAGATATTTTTTATGATCATTTAAGCTGAAAAAAATCCCTGGAAATATTATTTCTGTCACAAAGAGTCTCACCAAAGTTTGTCATTCTAGTTCATCAAGTCAAGGAGTAATTTTTAGACAAAAGATTCCAATTACACTTGCCATAATTTGTGTGGGGAAAATAATTTTCTGACCTGTCTCTCCTTCCCAGGTAGGTGTCTCTCTGACACAAGCCAGGAAAGGAAAGGGGAGGCTTCTGCTGTTCCTTCTTAATAAATTCCTTATCACTTTTTTTGACCTCAAAGAATTGTTCTACAAATTAGTTTTAAAACCACAAGTCAAAGAGTCAGGAAGATAATTCCATTTATATAAAAAATCCGTTCATGTGTTGGAGATGTTCTTTCCCTTCAGAGCTACAGGTGAGGCTCTAATGCAGCTGTGGCCAAAACACAGGGTCACACAGGGGTGGGAGTGAGTCCATGTGGGTCTGGTGTCTGCTAAGGGTCAGACGTGCTTGGTGCAGGTGTCTTGGGGCAGTGGGAGGACACTGGTTCCAGCAGAAAGTCCCCAGGTGGGCCCAAAGTTTGTGTCTGCACTTCCTCCACAATTTCTATAAAACTTAAGGAGGGATGGGCATGGAGCAACAGGGGCATTTTCCCTTCTTCAGCAACCCAGAGTCAGCCCTTCATGATGTGGGGACTCTTACCCAGGAACCAGAGGAGGCACAGAGACCCTGGAGCCCACCCAGGCTGCCCATAGCCACGGAGAAGATGAATTTCTGCAGAAATGAGCTGAGACAGTTGTCTTCCTCCAGAGTGAGTCGTGATTATATTTGGAGCCCATGTGATGTACAATGATATCCTTAATCTGTATTATCTACTGTATTATCTGACTATGCCCCCATCATCAGAGGAGCCTCCCAACTCTGTCATTGCTCAGTAGGGTAAACTCAGATGTGAGGACAGAGAACCTGTGGGAGTCTCCCCTCCTTCAGGGCCCAGGCCAGGATCAGGGAGGACACCTTCTCTTAGGTCTTGACCAGCTGCTGCACAGAGGGCAGGGCACGGGAGAGTGAGAACCAGGCTGTGGAGGACAGTTTGTGTCCCATCCCCCATGCTTCTGTGTCACCTGAGACACTGCCAGGTACTCCCACTGCCACAGTCAGTGTCACAGCAATGGTCATCTAGTCTTGGCCCTCAGTCTGGTCTTCCTCGGTGGGGTCTTGTCTCTGTGTTGCATCCTCAGAATTGGGTTTCGATGGTCACTCATCCATATATATACCAGCTGGGGGACCAGGCTTGACTTCTGCTGCTGCCAAGAGGCATGTTCACACCTGAGCTCATCCCTAAGGCAGGGATCTTAAGCCCAATCAGGGGCACTGACACAGAGGGAGTCAGCATCAGGTCAAGGGAGGCATGGAGCCTGTAAGAGAGGAGAGGAGATAGTTCTGGGGAAGAAATGAGGCTGAGTCAGGAATGAAAGACCCAGCCCTGAGGGGAGGGAGCAATGTGGACACAGGTGAGGGCAGAGCCCAACACCATGGACCCTGGGTGGGAAGGAGGACAGAAAGCTGTGCCTCACCCTGTGCCTGTCGGTGGGCATCTCATCTGTTTTAGGAAGAGCAGGGGAGCAGGGGTGAAAGTACGCAGACGTGTCTGGAAGATCAACACCATTGGTGGGGTTGCAAGCTGTTCCACCTGCAGATCCCTGGGCCCCACCTGGAACTGTGCAGATGCTAATGCATCTTGGGGAGCACCCTCCACCTCAGGGGACTGTGTGCTCACTGAGCTTCACAGGGTAAGGCTTCAGGTCACCATGGAGGATCTCATTTCCTCTGTTTATCTTCCTAGGTCCTACTGTGCCTCCTGGGACATGAGGTTTAACTGTCCTGCTCCGGTCAGTGGAGCTTGGTTCAGTTCCTAGCTCCTGTAGTGATGTGGAAAAAACAGTCTAAGAAGAGAGTCTGTCAGAGAAGGTAGAAGATGGTTGAAGAGTAGGGGACCCTTGTTTCATCTAGTCACTGGAGTTCAGCTAGATAGTTATCAAATCATTCTGAACATCTTCAGACTCAACAGAAGGAACTGCTGCAACTCTACAAAGTGTGACTACTTTCTTGCAAGGTAGGAGTTGTGCAGAAATCAATCAGAGGGGATATATGGGAAGATAAGCCATGGGGAGAGGGATTCTCTGTAAGCCTGTTACCAAAAGGAGATAGAGCAGAATTGGCATAATTGGAACTTTTTGAAGTCTGCTCTGCTGAGGGACATCCCTGCCTGAGGACGCTTACAGTGGCAAGACAGGGCTGAATCCTAGGTGGGACAGTGTGGTCTCAGGAAACTGGAGTCACAGGAAGAGAAGGGGAGGATCAGTGTGGTAGAGTTCCCATGTATTGGAATGGGGAAATCAGTGGCAATCAGCAAGCCAGGAGTGGGCTTTCAACGAGGTGTTACCATAAACCATGAACCGTGGCATGGTCAGGCAACCACTCTCTGACTAGAGGCCCCAAGCAGCCATAACAACTGCCACAAGACTCCCTCCTTCACCTGGAGGAGCAGGCTGGTGAACACTAAAGAAATCTGTGGAGTTTGGTGCACACAAAAGTGACTGACTCCTTTTCCCTGAGGGTGAACTGAAGAGTGGGGACTGCAATCTTTGAGCTCTGGGACTGGAGACTGGGCCATTGTCATTTTCAGTCTCATCCTCTACTGAGGTGTGGAAAGGCTTCAGGGAACAAAAGCCATGTAGAGCAGCCAAGGCAGCTTACACTGAGCCTGGTCCCTGGCCAGGGGCAGTGCCAGTCCACAGGGCAAAGACACCTGAGAATCAGCCCAGCAGACCCTCCCCAGAAGACCAGCAGGAACATCAGGCTGACAACAAGCTTATGGATCACACAGAACTGAAAAATGCTTGTGGTAGGGGAAAATAATATATAGAATATGAGGGTTTTCCATCATAACTCTTGATTCTTTCATTTAAATTACTTATTTTTTTTCTATTTATTCTCTTCAACAAGATTCTTATTTTATCAACTCATTGCTTTTAAGTATTTTTTAAATTTTCATTTTACTTTTACATTTTATAGATACATTTTTTTTTTTCGTTTTTGACTTCCCCTCACTGTATTCAATTTTATTTTTGTATATATATGTTTTTCCTCCATTTCAATTTTGGGATCTAGTGTCTTTTAAATTATATTCTTTTTTCCTACCCACCTCCTTTACTTTTTTGGTTACTGATCTCTTTGTGTTTGTTTAGTGTACATTTTGCTGGTGTCATAGTTGATATTTTTTGATTTTGTTCTCTTGTTCACGTATTCTTCTCTGGACAAAATGATGAGAAGGGGAATTTCACAACAAAAGAAAGAATCAGAAATAGTACTCTTTGGCCTACGTTTAATTAATATGGTTATAAGTCAAACATCAGATGTAGAATTTAGAATAACGATTATAAGGATAGGAGCTCAGATTGAAAGAAAGCATAAAAGACACTAGAGAATCCCTTATGTAGAAATAAAATAGCTAAAAACTAATCGGACTGAATCTAACAACTGGAGTAAATGAGACGGAAGAGAGTCAGTGACATAGAAGATGAAATGATGGAACATAAGGAAGGTGAGGAAAAGAGGGAAGAACAACTAATGAATCATGAGGGGAGGTCTCGAGGAATCAGCAATACCATAAGTGGAAGTCGATTACAATAATTGGGGCCCAGAGGAAGAAGAAAGAGGGAGAGAGGAACAGAAGGTGTAGCTGAGAAAATCATAGCTGGGAAGGACCCAAATCTGGGGAAGGAAACAGGTATTCAAGTTTCAGAGGCACAGAGGACCTCCCAAAATCAATAAAAATAGATCAACACTTCAACCTATAATAGTGAAGCTTGCAAATTTCAGAGGAAAAGCAAAAATCCTGACATCAGTTTGAGATGAGAGGTCCATAACCTATGAGGCTAGAAACATTGGACTCACAGTAGAACTATCCACAGAGACCTGGCCGGCCAGAAAAGCATGGCAGGATATACTCAGGATACTAAATTAGAAAAAAAATGCAGCCAAGAATACTCTATCCAGCAAGGTTGTCATTCAGAATGGACGGAAATATAAGGAGCTTCCAAGACAAACAGAAACTAAAAGAATTTGTCATCATGAAAGCAGCCCTGAAAGAAGTATTAAAGGGGATCCTGTAAGTGAATAGAGAGTCCAAAAGTAACATAGACCAGAAATGAACAGAGACAATATACAGGAACAGTGACTTCACAGGTAATACAATGACACTAATTTCATATCTTTCCATATTTACCCTGAATATAAATGGGCTAAATGATCCAATCAAAAGTCATTAGATATCAGATTTGATTAAAAAAAAAAAGAACTATCGCAGACAAGATGGCGGGGCCATTTCAACCTGTACCCTAAAGTGAGCTGATTACTTACTAAAGAACTCCAATCACCCATGAAGTTAGCCTGAGATCGGAATTATACACATCTGGATCTCTACAGGGGCAGAAGCTACCAATGGGCTGGTAAAGCAGAGTGGGAATGTTGGACAGATATCGGAAGATAAACAAAAGGGGGAGGGAGCCACCAGAGGTGATCGGTTGGAAAGTAATACCCCAATACAAGAGTGCCCTGTTTCTGGGGACAAGCATTAACTTGGAGTCTGGTTGAAAGCACTCAAAAAGAGCAAAGGATTGTGGGGGGAAATTGTGGGAATCCGGACAGTTAGGGACAGGGGCTTAAGTCCCTGGACCCAGGACAGCCTCCCCTGAAACTGAACCAGAGAGCATGGGGTGGAGAAACCAGGCCTTGGTCCCTGAGCCACCAGCGCTCCTGAGAACGTGTGGGGTATGGCTCCTGTGAGGGGCTGGGAGCCTCTCCAGATGGCAGAACACCACGCTGTGCTATTAGAGCCCGAGATGTGCGCCCCACACCTTCCCCTGAGAGAGGTGCGCAAAGGCCCAGCCTGGCGCTCTTAGACCCCCGCGATGCCATCAGAGCCTGAGACGCGCATGCCCCACATCCTCCCCTGGGAGAGGTGCGCACAGGTGCCAGCCCGGTGCTCTCGGACCCGGAAAGAACAGGCACTCCCAGCCGAGGCCAGCAGGAAAATCTCAATGTGCCATCGCTACTTGGAACCTCTCTGGAGGTCTGGAGCTTCCATGGTTTTGGGTACAAGCAGGAGATCCTGCATCCCCAGGGACCGCGACTCGGAACCTGCTCTGCCAGCAGCTCTGCAGCACCCACAGGGGATCAGACTGAGGCTTCTCTCTTCGAGGGAGGTCGGGGTGCAGTTTGCTTTCCTCTAAACCTCTCAAAACCATCAAAAGCTGTCAAGGAGAGAGGAAAAAAAAAAAGCAAAAATGAGCAAACAAACATAAAAACCTCCAGAGAGCAAAAGCCTGAAAAACCGGTTTCCTCAGAGCACACCCCCTTGAGGGGGGTGGGAGGACTTACTCAGGGAACATCATTGACTGAAAACCCACGTGGTAGGCCCCTACCCCAGAAAACCAACCAGGAAAGAAAAAAAAAAAAAAAAAGAAGACGACAAGAGAACAACCACCACTACTTCATAGATACAACTTTTATTTTTTACTTGTTCCCACTATTCTTGTTCATTTTTCTTTTATATACATAATTTTTTAACCTATTTGCTATCACAGTGAGATGTCCAGTACATCAAGTTCCATAATAATCTTCCAACCTGAACTTTCTGATACATACACCTGTGTTTTTCTTTTGCATTTCTATTTTTAAATTTTTTTTAAGTTTTAGTTTAGTTTAGTCTAGTTTATTCTTTTTTTATTTTTATTTTCTAATATTCATATAGAGTTAAACTTCAAGGTAACTCCCTTTCACCAATCAGTGCTACCCCTATAGGTAAACCAATATTTAATCCCCCTTTATCTTAGGAAAGTTGAGTCCTTTAACAAAGATATCAAGATACATCCAGGAAGAATCAAAATAACCTTCCTCTCCCATGCTGAGAATTTATAACCACTCTCTCATCTTTTTCTTCTGCCAGTGTTTCTGTGTATTTGTGTTTGTCCTGATAGTATATAGTATATAAATCTTATACTTGGGGTTCTTTTTGACGAGGTTCTTCCCTTTTTTTTGCATATATATATATATATATATATATATATATAGTTTTTTCTCTTGCATATATATAAATATATATATTTATATATATATATATTTTTCTCTTGTCATATACTTTTATCAATCTTTTCTTTGTCTGTTTTTGTTTGTATACTTCATAAATCTTACCTTGGGGCCCATTTGGACTGAGCCTTCTCTTTTATCTACCCATTTTTTCCTGTCTGTCTGTCTCTCTCTCTCTTTTTTTAAATTTTTCTTTTCTTTTTTCTCTCATTTGGGTGGGGAATCCTGATTGCTCAGAAGCATTCCAGAGTGCTCCATGACTGCACCACGGTCACTACATCCAGCTACATTCGATCAGTCATCTCTCACCGAAATGACTAGGAGGTGAAATGCCCAACAGAAGAAAAATACAGAGTATGGGCCTTCTGCAACAGAGCTAATGGCTGTTGACATAGACAATATGTTGGAAAGGGAATTCAGGCTAACAGTAATCCAGGCAATAACTAGATTGGAGAAAGCCATGGATGACCAAATGGAATTGATTAGGGCAGAACTGAAAGCCACCAGGGATGATGTTCACAATGTTAGGGCAGAACTGAAAGCCACCAGGGATGATGTTCACAATGTTAGGGCAGAACTGAAAGCCACCAGGGATGATGTTCACAATGCTCTCAGTGAGTTCCAGTCTAATCTAAATTCTGTAAAACCTAGGGTAACTGAGACAGAGGATAGAATTAGTGATCTGGAGCACAAACAGATAGAGAGAAAGGATCAGGAGGAAGCCTAGAACAAACAGCTTAGAAGCCATGAAAACAGAATCAGGGAAATAAATGATGCCATGAAATGTTCCAACGTCAGAATTACCGGAATCCCTGAAGGGGAGGAGAAAGAGAGAAGTCTAGAAGATATAGTGGAACAAGTTGTCTATGAAAATTTTCCCAATCTCACCAATGGAACCAGTGTTCATGTACTAGAGGCAGAACGGTTTCCTCCCAATATTATAGATTCTGTAAAGTCTTCGAGACACCTAATAGTAAGAATGAGGAATTATAATTGTAGGAAGACCCTCTTGAAAGCAGCCAGGACAAAGAAGCTCCTTACGTACAGAGGAAAGCCCATCAGAATAAAGTCAGACCTGTCCACAGAGACCTGGCAAGCCAGAAAGTGCTGGCAAGATGTATTCAGGACACTAAATGAGAAGATCATGCAGCCAAGAATACTTTACCCAGCAAGGCTGACATTCAAAATGGATGGAGAGATAAAGAGTTTCCAAGACCGGCAATGCTTAAAAGACTATGCAACCACCAAACCGACACTCAGGAAATATTAAGGGGAGTTCTATAAAAGAGAAAAAATCCTAAGAATATCATTGAACAGAAATACAGAAACAATCTACAGAAAGAAAGACCTCAAAGGTAACACGTATCTATCAATAATCATTTTCAATATGAATGGCCTAAATGCGCCCATAATACTACACAGGGTTGCAGATTGGATAAAACGACAGGACCCATCCATATGTTGTCTACAGGACACCCATTTTGAACCTAAAGATACACCCAGACTGAAAGTGAAGGGATGGAGAAGCATCTTTCATTACAATGGGCCTCAAAAGAAGGCCGGAGTAGCGATTCTCATATCAGATAAATTAGATTTTAAACTAAAGACCATAGTCAGAGGTACAGAAGGACACCACATTATTCTTAAAGTGACTATCCACCAAGATAATCTAACAATCATAAATATCTATGCCCCCAATATGGGAGCAACCAATTACATAAGAAAACTATTAATCAAGATAAAGAGTCATATTGATATGAATACATTAATAGTAGGAGATCTTAACACTCCTCTTTCAGTAAAGACAGATCATCGAAGCAGAAAATCAAGAAAGAAACAAGAGCATTGAATGACACATTGGACCAGATGGACCTCATAGATATATACAGAACATTCCACCCTAAAACAACAGAATACTCATTCTTCTCAAGTGCACATGGAACCTTCTCCAGAATAGACCACATAATCATTCACAAAGCAGGATTCAACCAATACCAAAAGACTGACATTACTCCCTGCATATTCTCAGATCACAATGCTTTGAAACTGCAACTCAATCACAAGGAAAAGTTCGGAAGGAACTCAAACACCTGGAAGCTAAAGACCACCTTGCTTAAGAATGCTTGGATCAACCAGAGATCAAAGAAGAACTTAAACAATTCATGGAAACCAATGAGAATGAAGACACTTCAGTCCAAAACCTATGGGATACAGCAAAGGCGGTCCTAAGGGGAAAATACATAGCCATCCAAACCTCCCTCAAAAAATTGAAAAATCTAGAATACAACATCTGTCTCTACACCTTAAAGAACTGGAGAAGCAACAACAAATCAAACCAACTCCAAATGCAAGAAGGGAAATAATCAAGATTAGAGCAGAGATCAATGAGGTAGAAACCAGAGATACAGTAGAATGTATCAAAGAAACTAGAAGCTGTTGTTTTGAAAGAATCAATAAGATCAATAAACCATTGGCCAAACTAATCCAAAGACAAGAGAGAAATCCCAAATTAAGAAAATTATGAATGAAAAGGGAGAGATCCCACCAAACACCAAGGAAGTAGAAACAGTCATCAGAAGTTATTATCAACAGTTATATGCCTATAAGCTAAGCAACCTAGATGAAATGGATGCATTCCTGGAAAACTATAAACTCCCAAAATTGAACCAGGAAGAAATTGACAACCTGAATAGACCAATATCTAGTAACGAGATTGAAGCAGTGTTCAAAAACCTCCCAAAAAACAAGGGCCCAGGACCTGACTGATTTCCTGGGGAGTTCTACCAAACTTTCAAAGAGGAAATAACACCTATTCTCCTGAAGCTGTTGCAAAAAACTGAAGCAGAAGGAAAACTTCCAGACTCTTTTTATGAAGCCAGCATTACCCTAATCCCCAAACCAGGAAAAGACCCTACCAAAAGGAGAATTTCAGACCAATATCCCTGATGAATATGGATGCTAAGATTCTCAACAAGATCCTAGCAAACAGGATCCAGCAGCACATTAAAAATATTATCCACCATGACCAGGTGGCATTCATCCCTGGGTTACAAGGATGGTTCAACATTCGCAAATCAATCAATGTGATAGAACAAATCAATAAGAGAAGAGAGAAGAACCATATGGTCCTCTCAATTGATGCAGAAAAAGCATTTGACAAAACCCAGCATCTCTTCCTGATTAAAACGCTTCAAAGTATAGGGATAGAGGGAACACTTCTGAACTTCCTAAAATCGATCTATGAAAAACCCACAGCAAATATCATCCTCAATGGGAAAAAGCTTGCAGCCTTCCCGTTGAGATCAGGAACACGACAAGGATGCCACTCTCACCACTCTTGTTCAACATAGTATTAAAAGTCCTAGCAACAGCAATCAGACAACCAAGAGAAATAAAATGTATCCAAATTAGCAGTGAAGAAGTCAAACTCTCTCTCTTCACAGATGACATGATTCTTTATATGGAAACCAAAAGACTCCACCCCCAAACTACTTGAAATCATACAGCAATTCAGTAATGTGGCAGGATACAAAGTCGATGTACAGAAATCAGTGGCTTTCTTATACACTCACAATGAAAATACAGAAAGGGAAATTAGAGAGTCGATTCCATTTACTATAGCTAATCAGGCTTTTGTCCAAGGCTCCCATTTCACATCAGAAAAGGGCTGCATTGTGCTGATGCCTGTGGAATTCACTGGCTCTCCCATGTCCCCCCCCCATTCAAAACAGCTGGCTGGCATGATGGACTACTCGCCTCTTGCAGACCTGTTTATTGTCCTTGTGTGACCTTGGGTGACTGTGGCAAGATTTGGCAGGAGGTGATATTTACACTAAATATGTGTCCAATATATGATGCTGTTTCTCCCATACCCACAATTGATGGGGGCAGGAAGGAAGAGATGGAATTGGGAATGTCCATACTCACTGATATTCTGGGTGACCTGCTGCAAAATTTTCACTCCTTGTACCATGACCATACACTCTGCTGTCCTAGAGATCTCAGTTCTAAAGGAGAATTGCTTCCGCCCCTAAACACCACAAGGATTCTGTTCAATGGAAATCTGAGAGTTGGCCTTGTCACTTTGAGCTTGTGTTGTCTCCATGGATGTTTCTATGTCCTTCCAGCCTGATCTTTCATCCCAAACAAGTACCCTAGGCAAGAAAACATGACAGCCTCATCCTGCCTCATCCTGCACAGGCACCCCTGATCCACATGGTGCAGAGGCTGCCTGGAGGGCTATGCTGGGAGAGAGGTCTGGAAATCTCAGATCTGGGCCCTGGGCCAGACCTCTGTGCTTTGTCCACAGTCGTCCAAGGGCTGAAAGACAGTATGACACAGATAGGAAAGGGGTTTTGGTCTCACAACACTGTCTGCCTCTGTCATTGTGAGCCTTGCCATTGTCCCATTCTTGACAGTAATAATCAACCTTGTCTTTGACTCTGGTCCTACAGGTGTTTAGGGCAGCTCTGTCTTCCAAGTTGGAGTCTTAGCATCAGAGAATCCCTGAAGGGTGCTTGTTATTGTCATATATGACCAGCCAGGGATCAGTTCTTGTTGCTGCAAGTACCACTGAACACTGAAGATTTCTATTCTATCTCCCTGACAGGTGATCATGACCATCTGTCCCAGGGTCAGTGAGCTGAGTCAGCTCCAGGGAGACCTTTCAGGAGCCTGACCATGGGCCTGAGCTGGGCTCTTGTAGAGCTACAGACAACACCTGATTCAGGGAAAGTTGTCCTGTGACCTCAGTATCTACCCCTCCTGCTTCATGTTCCCTCTGCATCCCCCAGCTGAACTCTGGTCCCATCCTCAACATGTCATGAGAATGGGAAACTCCCATTAAGACACTTGTTCATCATGATACATTTGGGAATTTACTGTTGTAGAATCACCTGCTCTTGGAGATTCACCAGGACTTCTAGTTTATTCCCATGTGGGCTGACTATCGCTATGACTCCCCCCATCCCACAGCAGTCCAGCAACCTAGGGTTACATCTCAACACTCTGATTCTTTTCATTTTTTTCCTTCCATGTCTCATGTAAGTTTGTGAAAAGTGTCAGAAACCACTCCTGACTGAGGCACTCACTTCATGTTTGTGCCTCTGTGAGGGTCCCCGCAGTTACATCTTTGCACAGGAATGAGTTCTGGGGACCAGATAGTTTGTGGTCCCTCCTGGGAACTGGATCTTGTCTCTGAAGCAAGGACAGCACAGGGACCAGAGACATGGCCTGAAGCCATGGGAATCACTTCACTCTGTAGACAGTCTCACAGGAGGCTGCAGACCCACCTTCCAGGAACCAGGGGCTCTGAGTGCCCCACCTCCTGTCACCTGAGTCACTCCTGAGCAAGGCACCTGCAGCCCCAGATCTGCATCTGCAAGGAGTGGGGCAGGAGAGGCAGAGGGGGAGGAGTTAGGGCACCTGTGGACGTGTCCAGCAGAGAAGAGTCAGCTCCCTGAGACTCGGGTGGAGAGACAGGGACTGGAATTTCCCCGATGAGCTACTCAGCACGTCAGAACTCCTTTCAATGTTCTGGGTAACTGTGTGTCAATCTGACCCTCAGAACATGGTCCCTG
The DNA here is from genome assembly GCF_922984935.1 of Meles meles. Taxonomy (NCBI): domain Eukaryota; kingdom Metazoa; phylum Chordata; class Mammalia; order Carnivora; family Mustelidae; genus Meles; species Meles meles. The sequence continues at coordinate 29,141,754 of NC_060077.1, read as the reverse complement.
GAGCCTGAGGAGTTAGGATAGATCATGCTGACAGGCTCTGAGGACTGAACCCTGGATCCCTGCTCACCCCCAGGCCTGGTTTCCCTGTGAGGCTCCCCTTGGTCAGCCCTAGCCTCTGTCCTGCTGCACCTGATGCGGTCTGCTGCCCCCTGCTGGTGGAGATGGGCTCAGACCAGGAGCTTCCGTCCTGCAGGTCACTCCACAGCACCTGTCACTTGAGAAAGGGTGTGGACAAGGGTTTCCAGCCTCCCACAGTAAGTTGCCCCCACTGCCTTGCCCAGACCAGCACAGAAGGTCACACACAGTGCAGGAGACAGCACAGGTGGGATTCCTTCCTCTTGTCCGGGGGTTGATATGGCCTAGCCTGTCCCACTGGCTGTTGCAACAGTGTGGGTGCAGGGTAAAGTGTGTGTGCTGAAAGGTAGAAAGTGTAAGTGAAAGGTAAAGTGTAGTGTGCTGAAAGGGTCACAGTTCAGGAAACCTTTGTGAGATCCTGTTGGCACTCCTTTCTCTCCATTTAGGAATCCATCCGATGCTGCCTGCATCCCAGTCCTGCAGGTGTTTAGGGCGGCTCTGTCTTCCAAGTTGGAGTCTTAGCATCAGAGAATCCCTGAGGGGCACTTGTTATTGTCATATATGACCAGCCAGGGACCAGTTCTGGCTGCTGCAAGTACCACTGAACACTGAAGATTTCTATTCTATCTCCCTGACAGGTGATCATGGCCATCTGTCCCAGGGTTACTGAGCACAGGGAGCTGAATCAGCTCCAGGGAGGCCTTTCAGGAGCCTGGCCATAGGGCTGAGCTGGGCTCTTGTAGAGCTACAGACAACACCTGATTCAGGGAAAGGTGGTCCTGTGGCTCAGCTTCTACCCCTCCTGCCTCACGTCCCCTCTGCGTCCCCCAGCTGAACTCTGGTCCCATCCTCAACATGTCATGAGAATGGGAAACTCTCTTCTTTGACACTAGTTCATCATGATGCTTGTAGGAATTTACTGTTGTAGAATCACCTGCTCTTGGAGATTCACCAGGACTTCTAGTTTATTTCCTCATGGGCTGGGTATCTCTATGACTCCCCCATCCCCAAACAGTCCAGCACCTACATCTCAACACTTTGATTCCTTTCATTTTTTTTCTTCTATGTCTCACGTAAGTTTGTGAAAAGTGCCAGAAACCACCCCTGATGGAGGGACTCACTTCATGTTTTATGTCTCTGTGAGGGACCCCATGGTGACGTTTTTGCATAGGGAGCGAGTTCTCAGGACTGGATAGCCAAGGATCACTCCTGGGACCTGGGCTCTGTCACTGAAGCAAGGACAGCACAGGGACCAGAGACGTGGTCTGAGGCTGTGGGAATCACTTCACTCTGAAGACAGTCTCACAAGGAGGCTGCAGACCTTCCTTTCAGGAACCAGGGGCTCTGAGTTCCTCACCTCCTGTCCCCTGTGTCACTTGTGAGCAAGGCAGTTGCAGACCCAGATCTGAGTCCACTTGGAGTGGGGCAGGAGAGGCAGAGGATGAGGGATCAGGGCAACTGTGGACATGTCCCGCACAGATGGGTATCCTCCCTGAGACCTCAGGTGGAGAGACAGGGACGGGAATTTCCCAGATGAGTTGCTCACTGTGTCAGGACTCCTCTCTCATTGTCCTGGGTAACAGTGTGTGAATCTGACCCTCAGAACATGGTCCCTGGAGCCTGAGGAGTTAAGATAGATCATGCTGACAGGCTCTGAGGACAGAACCCTGGACCCCTGCTGTCCCCCAGGCCTGGTGTCCCAGTGAGGCTCCCCTTAGTCAGTCCCAGCATCTGTCCTGCTGCTCTTGATGCAGTCTGTTGCCCCCTGCTGGTGGAGGAGGATGCAGACCGATTACTTCCCTCCCACAGGTCACTCCATGGAACCTTTCACCTGAGAAAGGGTGTGGACCAGGGTTTCCGGCCTCCCACAGGCAGCTGCCCCCACTGCCCTGCCCAGTCCAGCATGGGAGGTCGCATACTAGGTTCAGGAGACAGGACAGGTTGGATTCCTTCCTTAGTCCAGGGGTTGATATGCCCTAGCCTGTCCCACTGGCTGTTGAAACAGTGTGAGTGCAGGCTAAAGTGTAGTGTATGCTGAAAGGGTTACAGTTCAGGAAAACTTTGTGAGATCCTATTGGCACCCCTTTCTCTCCATTTGGGAATCAAATCCGATGCTGCCTGCATCCCAGTGAGTGTCGCTGGGTCACAGTGCAACAGGCGATCCTTCTAGCACTAACCTTCACATGTGCACCTAAAACTTTATTGGCCAATTTCTGTCATCTCTGCCACTGCTGTTTCTACTACAACCCAGAGCACTAGCAGTCTAGGGGAGGGTGATTTGTACACGAGCCTCTCGGGGGATGTGGGTGAAACGGGGAAGTTGGGAATCAGACCCGCATATGCAATTTCACATCATACATGTCACACTTTTGCTAAGCCCCCTTACCTCGGATTTCTGCAGAGGGTGAACAAGAGACTCCCAAACTGTTGCCCACTCACTGAAACCCCACAGTCTCTGTTTCATTCATAAGACTCTGTCCATATTTGTACATCACTGAATTTGGAAACAAAGTGTTTCTAACATCAGTACAATCTTCCCCATTTCATATCACATAAAGTTGAGGTCCAGGGAGTCTATGTTCCCAGGAGAGCAGAGGAAAGTGGGGGCCAGTCCAGAATGGAGCCAGGTATGCTAGATTTAGATCCTGGGTTCCTTGGGGCAGAGCTTGTGCAGAACGGGAGGGAGGGAGTGTGAGGCCAGGTTGGGCAGCAGGGGTCCTGTCACTGAACTCACTGCCATCTCCATCCTGGCTGGTCTATAAAGCAGTCCCCTCAGCCTGCATGTGGGGAGGATCAGTAGGATCCTATTCCAGGTTAGAGCTGGGGAATCTGTAGGGACAGTGGAGAGTGTTTGGCTATACATGGCCTTGGTCTGTGCCCTCCTGGATCTGCTATGCACTATTGATTGGTCCTCTCTTTCTTCTAAATTGGAGGGAATGACAAGGTCTTCTGGCCACACAACTGGGGTCAATGAGTCCTTCAGTGGACACAAGGTCTCTAGGTTCAGGAGTCTCAGGGGATCCTTCTCCGGGTCCCACTCCTGCAGTACCCTCCAGGCTGGCTTAAGGTTCAAGGTCATGCTCAGGTTCCCCTGGGGGCTGTTCCTCTGGGGTTCCTCTGGGTAGCACCTGGGTCTGCACCTGGGCAGCAGGTGAGGAGGGAGAGCAGGAGAGAGTCCAGGCCATGGTGGGTTTCTTGTGGATCTGCAGTCTTTATCCCCTATCTTATCAGATTTTCCCAGTGACAAGACATCACTCAGGTACAGGATAAGGACGTCATAACATGGTCTCATGTCTGTCATTATTTTTGCTCTCATCATCATACATTTTAGCTGTTCCTCCATTATAAATCAAACATGTTGCTATTGTTCTTGCTCTTAGCACTTGACAGTACTTACAGACATTAACCACTAAAGTTTGTTTTAGGTTTATCCATGTAGTTATGGTTTTCCAAGCTTATTATAATTTGTGCAGACTCACATTTCCATAAGTAATTTTTTCCTTTGGTCTGAGGTGCGTCCTTCTCTGTCACTTGTGCTGAGGGTCTGTGGGTGATGAATTCTGGGAGGTTTGCTGTGTGAGAAACATTGATTTTTGTCTCCATTTTTAAAAGACATTTTTCTTCAGTAAAGACCAATGATGACAGATACTTCCTATTAGTATTTTGAAGACATTGCTCCCTGTTTTCCAGTTTACATGATTCATGATGAGAAAGGTGCTCCCAGCACAATGCTGGTTCTCTGTAGGGAACACGACTCTCTCTCTGCCTTTGAGAGTGTCTGCATCACTGAACTGTAGCAATTTCATACAATGTGTCCTGTGCTGTCTCTCATGCTCCCCTTGCCTGAGCTTTGTTGAGCTTCTTGGATACATTGGTTCCTGGGTTTCTCCAAATTTGCAGCCTTTTGTAGATTATATCTTCACAGACTTTTTATTTCACCCCCAGTCCCTCACCTTCCCTCCCTGAAGTCCCTACACTTGCACACTGTTTGGGTGGCATGATGGTGTCTTCCGGGCACTGAGCCTTCATTAATTTTATTAGGTATTTCCCTGTGTGTTTCATTTTGAATACTTCACATCACTATGGCATCAGATTCCCCATTCTCTTCTTTTGCAGCATCATATTTTCTGTGAGTCTGTCCTCTGTGTTTTTACATTTCAGACATATTCATTTAAGGAAGTTTTAAAAGAAAGTTTCTTTTAAAAATATCTTCCATTTCTGCTTCTCACATGTGTAGTTCTTCCTCCACACACAGTCCCACAGGAAATGGAGTTCTAACACCTGTTTACAAACTCCCTGTTGATCCGCCCTGTGCAGGCTGCCTGGAGGACTGGGAGGAAGGGAGACTGGGGGCCTCAGACCTGGGGACCAGGGCCAGACCAGCTCACTGCTCTGTGTACAGGCCTCCTGGGGATGGAGGAGAGTGAAACACAGATGGGGAAGGGGTTTGTGTCTCACTTCCCCGTCTGCTTGTGTCACTGTGAGCATCAGCACTGCTGTCATAGGACTGACAGTAATAGTCAGCCTCGTCCTCGGCCTGTGCGCTGCTGATGGTCAGGGTGGCCGTGTTCCCTGACTTGGAGCCAGAGAATCACTCTGGGATCCCTGAAGGCCCATCACTATCCTCATAAATGACCATCAGAGGGGCTTGGCCTGGCTTCTGCTGGTACCAGTGTACATAAACATATTCTACTACCTCTCCAGTGCAGGTGATTGTGGCCGTCTGACCCAGGGCCACTGACACTGAGGGAGGCTGAGTCAGCTCACTGGAGGTCACAGAGCCCGAAAAGACAGAAGAGGAGAGGTTGCAATGAGGTCCAGGGGCTCATTTGCAAGGTCCCAATACTGAGGCTGTGTTGTGCCTGATCCCAGGGTTTGGGCCAGGCTCAGCTCTGGTCCTGCGGGGCTGAGAGTGTGGGCTGGACTGGGGAGAGCACCTGAGCAGAGAGTGAGGACAAGGAGTGAGAGAGGTCTCCAGGCCATGGTGCATGTGCTCAGTGCTCTGTCTTCTGAGAATCACAGCTGGGCCAATCTCACCCTATCCTCTCTTATTTCTTTCCAGGCTCTAGGGTCTGTGATTCTTAGTATTTATGCAAATTTCCTCCTCTCTGGGACTCCAAATGTATTCAAACCCCTTGTAAACTCAGACCAAGTGACTGAAGAGGTAGGGAGGGGGCCCCCAACTTCCTCCAAGCAGCTCTCAGGTCGGAAAATGAGCCTTGGCCTCTAAAGTTTGGTATCAAAGTCACATTCCTAGGAATCCACACAACCACTGTCCCAACTCATTCTGCCTGAGGGCTGTCTGGGACTGGCCCGGGGCCTTCCAGAATTCTGGCCAAGGGGCTGGTCTGGTTGCTCTGAGAGATGCAGACAACACTTGATTCAGGGTGAGCCGGTCCTGTGACCTCACTCCCTTCCTCTCCCTGCTTCAGGTTCCCTCTGTGCAGACACTGTGGTCCCATCCTTGGCATGTCAACAGAATGGGAATCTCTCATTCTGAGGTTTGTTCATGATCTTGTAAGTGCGATTTTAGTCATCAACCATGTCATTCCTATTAGTTTTTTTCATCAATAGTTCATGCAAACCTGTGAAAAGGGCTTGAATCCATGAGTAACAGCTTCAAGGTTTGTGATCTTGTAAGGATCCCCAGGATCATACATTCCTGTATGTTATGAGCTCAAGCGCCTGAGCCATGCATTCTGCAGCAATGAGAATCACGTCACTCAGGAGACAGTCTCACAAGAAGGCTGCAGATGCTCCTTCCAGGAACCAGGGTCCCTGAGTGCTCTGCCTCCTGCCCCCTGAGATATTCTTGAACAAAGTAGCTGTAGCCCCAGGTCTGAGTTGGGGGTGGAGGTGGGAAAGGAGAGGCAGACTGAGTCACCAGGTGTCTCTGGATGTGCCCAGCGCAGAGAAGTCAGTCCTTGGGGGCACTGATGGACAGAGGGGACCTGAATCTCCCAGGTGAGGTGCTCACTGTGTCAGGACAGCTGTCATTGTCCTAGGTGACACTGTGTCTGACCCTCAGAACATGGTCCTTGCAGCCTGAGGAGACAGGGTGGATCATCCTGACAGTCTCTGAGGACTGAACCTTAGACAACCTGCTGACCCCCAGAGGTGGTGTCCCTGTGAGGCTCCCCCTGGGCTGCCCCAGCCTCTGTCCAGGTGCTCCTGCTGTACCTCTGCTGTCCCCTGCTGGTGGAGAAGTACTCAGACCAGGAGCTTCCCTCCTGCAGGTCACCCCAGAGCACCAGTCACCTGAGAAAGGGTGTGGACCATGGTTTCCAGCCTTCCACAGACAGCTGCCCCCCCGCCTGCCCTGCCCTGCCCAGCCCAGCCCAGCCCAACCCCGACAAGTTACATACAGGGTGCAGGAGGCACAACAACTAGGATTCCTATACTTGGACCAGGGTTGAAATTCCCTGGCCTAGTCCACAGTCTTCTTACAAAAAGGAGAGTGCAGGCTACAGTGTAGTGCATTTGAAAAGTGTCAGTGTCCAGACAAATCTGTGTGATATCCCACAGCCACCAGTTTCCTGTGTATTTAAGAATCTGGGCTGAGGGCACCTGGGTGGCTCAGTGGGTTAAGCCGCTGCCTTCAGCTCAGGTCATGATCTCAGTGTCCTGGGATTGAGTCCCGCATCGGGCTCTCTGCTCAGTGGAGAGCCTGCTTCCCTTCCTCTCTCTCTGCCTGCCTCTCTGTGATTTCTCTCTGTCAAATAAATAAAATCTTAAAAAAAAAAAAAAGAATCTGGGCTGATGGGGCGCCTGGGTGGCTCAGTGGGTTAAAGCCTCTGCCTTCGGCTCAGGTCATGGTCCCGGGGTCCTGGGATTGAGCCCTGCATCGGGCTCTCTGCTTGGCAGGGAGCCTGCTTCCTCCTCTCTCTCTCTCTATGCCTGCCTCTCTTCCTACTTGTGATCTCTATCTGTCAAATAAAGAATCTGAGCTGATGTTTCCTGCATTCCTGTCCCTGTAGTTCGGTCATGAGAGCAAAATGTGATGCTTCTGGTGCTAAGTTCTGCTGAGCAGGCAAACCTTTAATTTTATTGTTATTATTGCTATTTTTACCTCTTTTCTTTTATTCCAGCTTACATCTCCTGAGGTTTGGTGTGGGAGGATCTGTAATCTACCCTAGCCTCTGGTTTGGTGAAAATGGGAATCTGCTCATTCATACCTGCATCTAACTGCACATGAAGAAGGTCCCAGTGTAGTGGAAGTCTTTTCCTTGGATTCCCCCATTCGCAGACAGGAGACTCCAACACTAGCGTTAAGTCACTGAGACCTCACTGAGTCGTTCTCATGAAAGAGATTCTTTAATGTTTTGTATCATTTAATGTGAAAAAAGTATTTCTTACATGAGTTAATCTTCCCCATTTCACAGGAGGTAAGGTAAGGACCAGAGTTGCTAGCTTCGCAGGAAAACAGAGGAAAGTGGGTTGAGTCCAGGAGAGGAGACCAGGTGTGCTGGATTCAGATCCTGGGCTCCTCGGGGCAGAACATGAGCAGGATGGGAGGGAGGCAGGGTGAGGACAGGCTGGGCAGCAGAGTTTCTGTCCCGAACTCAATGCCATCCCCATTCGTGCTGTTGCATGTGGGGAGAGTCTGTGGGTTTGTGTCCGAGGTTAGAGCTGGAGAGTCTGTAGAGGATGGAGGCTGTTTGGCTGTGCAGAGGCCTGGCCTGGGTCCTGCTGGCTCTGCTCTGCATTATTGCTTGGTCCTCTCTCTGTGCTCTCCCAGCAGGTGAGGGTGCCAGTGGTGTCCCGGCTATTCTACAGGGGGCACAGAGTCATCTGAGGTCCACAGTGTCTGCAGGTTCAGGGGACTGTGGGGATCATTTTCAGCGGTTCCTCCCCTACAGCATCGTTTGGGCTGAATTCAGGGTCAGGGTCATGCTCAGTATTGCGGGGTCTGAGCCTATGGCAGGCCCAGGGGCAGCACCCGGACAGAGAGTAGGGTGGAGAGCAGGAGAGGGCCCAGGCCATGGTGGGGACCCCAGAGTTCTGTCTCCTGAGCCCCTGGCCACCTCAAGCCTCACTCATGTCCTCGCTTGTCCCCTTGAAGATATTCCTTCTCCCACTGCTGGAGAAGCATCTCCGTACTTCTGGGTGAGTTTCATATCTGGTTCACGTGGAGCTGTGCTCCCCTCTGAACTGCAGAGGGAGCTCTTGTCACTGTGTGTTTGAGTATCTTCAAGCCTGGGGAAAGAAGGGACATGTGGGGGTATTTTTTGTCCTGTTCTCATGAAATGTGCACTGAGATTATTTCTTCCCTTCTCTCTCTGTGTGAAATACATAACAGAATACATTCATCCTAACGGTTTTAAGGAATCAGTTCATCTTCCCAGATTTTCTCTCTGTTCCCTGTGAATTGTGAATGTTCCATGGCTCACGCTGTGGAGCAGAAGTGGGTGAGAATTGTCCTACAATGTTCACAGATTTCAGTGTCATTTCCTTTACTGGAGGTTTCTGATCGGCAGCATCCACTTGGGTGTTGCTGTGAAACTCAATTTGAGAATCTCCGTCTTTAATTGTGGTGTTTAGAGCATTTCCTGAATGTGATTAATAGTATCCCTGCAATATAGCATCTTGCCTTCATTATTATTATTATTATTATTATTTGTTGTCCCATGTGTTCTTTGTTCCCTCTTTTCATGTATCTTTTTTGGATTAATGAAGCATTTGTTATGATTCCATTTTATCTACTTCTTCTGCTTACAAGCTGTAAGTTCTTTCTGTCTGATGATCAGTAACTTGCAATAAGTCCACATTCCGACGGTGCTGCCATGTTATATAGAATGTAAGCACCTGATAACATCCTTCTGTGTCTTACTTCTCAGCATATTCACTCTGATTTTCCTACATATTATTTTACCTCTGTCAGAAATTCCAGCATACATAGTTACTATATTTGTGTGGACAGTGACATATCCTTTTAAAAAATTTTTATTGTGCTATGTTAGTAATTATACAATATGTCATTAGTTTTTGATGCAGCATTCCAAGATTTATTGTTTACATGTAACCCCCAGTGCTCCATACAATACGTGCCCTCCTTACTACCACTCACCACCAGGCTCACGCATCCCCCACCTCTCTCCCCTCCAAAACCATCAGTTTGTTTCTCAGAGTCCACAGCCTCTTAATTAAGGTTCATCTCACTCCCCTTCACTTTTCCTTTCCTTCTCCTAATGTCTTCCCATGTTATCCCTTATGCTCCACAAGTAAGTGAAACTCTATGATAATTGAGTTTTTCTGCTTGACTTATTTCACTCAGCACAATCTCCTCCAGTCCCATCCATGTTGATACAAAGTTGGATATTCATCCTTTCTGATTTAGGCATCATATTCCATTGTACTTACGGACCACATCTTTATCCATATGTCTCCGAAGGGCATATCGGCTCTTTCCACAGTTTGGATATTGTGGTCATTGCTGCAATGAACATTGGGGTACAGATGGCCCTACTTTTCACTACATCTCTATCTTTGTGGTAAATACCCAGTAGTGCAATTGCAGGGTCATAGGGTAGCTCTATTTTTAATTTCTTAAGGAATCTACACACTGTTTTCCAAATTGGCTGCACCAACTCTCATTTCCACCAACAGTGTAAGAAGGTTTCCATTTCTCTATATCCTCTTCAGCATTTGTTTTTTCATGTCTTGTGAATCTTTGCCATTCTAACAGGTGTAAGGCAGTATCTCAGTGTAGTTTTGATTTGAATTTCCCTGATGGCTAATGATGATGAACACTTTTTCATGTGTCTGCTAGCCGTTTGTATGTCTTCATTGGAGAACTGTCTGTGCATGTCTTCTGCCCAGTTTTTGATGTTATTATCTGCTTACTGGGTGTTGAGTTTGAGGAGTTCTTTATAGATCTTGGATATGAGCCCTTTGTCTGTAGTGTCATTTGTGAATATCTTCTCCGATTCCGTGGGGTGCGTCTTTGTTTTGTTGACTGTTTCCTTTGCTGTGCTGAAACTTTCGATCTTGAAGAAGTCCCAGAAGTTCATATTCACTTTTGTTTCCTTTACCTTTGGAGACATATCTTGAAAGAAGTTGCTGTGGCTGATGTCAAAGAAGTTACTGCCTATGTTCTACTCTAAGAATTTTGTGGATTCCTGTCTCACATTGAGGTCTTTCATCCACTTTGAGTTTATCTTTGGGTATGGTGTAAGAGAGTCGTCGAATTTCCTTCTTCTATACATAGCTGTCCAATTTTCCCAGCGCTATTTGTTGGAGAGACTGTCTTTTTTCCATTGGCTATTTTTCTTGCTTTGCAGTGATGTATCTTTTAAAGAGATTTAGATAATAAAAAAGTCTTAATATTTGTCCCTTCAGTTAGCATTTCTGATTTTTACATTGATTTTGTAAAAAGATTTTATTTATTTGCTAGAGATAGAGTGAGAGTGAGAAAGAGAGAGAGAGAGGGAACACACAAGCAGGGGGAGTGGCAAGCAGAGGGAGAAGCAGCCTCTCTGGTGCGCAAGAAGCCTATTGCAGGATTGGATCCCAGGAGCTTGGGATCATGACACTTAACTGACTGAACCACCCGGGTAGATTCTTCCTGGAATCACCTCCCCTGCTTGAGAGATGTACTTTTTTTTTTTTTTGACATAAACAACGTTTTAATTGTTAATTGCAGTGGCTTTGTATGATCACTAGTTACTCCCTCAAGGCATAATATGAATCTAGGTTTAAGGTCTGTTGTCAACAAAAAGGGATATAAATACACAGTTGAAGTAGTTTTCTTGTTAATTCAGAGTCATTTTTGGCCCGCTTCCTGTCAGATCTGATCAACTCCTCAGGGTTTTTATCATGCTGTGGGAGATGAGGGGGCCCACCTGTAGGGGACAAGTTAGCTCTACTTGGCCTTTTCGTGCCCTGTGCAAACAGCGTCAGCATTGTTTCTGGTCAGGTTTTTTTGGTAGTAATCCTCAAACTACCCATTCATTTCCTGAGAATTGATTACATCACAGTGAGATTATCTAATCCAGAAATGTACTTCACCGGGTGCAGGAAAAGTGTTCCTAGCCTCAGGCTTCCGAAGAGCTAGTGCCTCCCTCAAGAGGCCTCAGATCCTGCACGTGAGGGACTCTGTCAGGGACCAGGAGCGCCTTTAAATTAAATATTAGAATATTCCCTTGCTCGAGCTGAGAGATGTACTTTTTTAAAAAAGATTTTATTTATTTATTTGACAGAGAGAGAGAGAGCACAAGCTGGGGGAGCAGGAGAGGAAGTAGCAGGCTCCATGCTGAGCATGGTGTCTGACATGGGGCTTGATCCCAGGACCTTGGGATCATGACCCTAGCCAAAGTCAGATGCTTAACCAACTAAGCCACCCAGGCACCCTGAGGGATGTCCATTTACTGCTTGCATTTTGGGTCAGTTCATGAGCAATCGTGTCAGTTTTTGTGTATTTGATTATTGTGGACATTTTTTATTTAGACGTCATGTTTGAAGGATATTTTCCCCAAGTGAAGAACTGTTTTTTCCCCTTTTCAGTAAAGATGTTAATCTACTGTCTCTCAATGACATTTCATGCAAAGCATAGTCCACTGGAATCCTTTTCTTTCTTCCTCCGAGTATAGGGAGTTTGTCCTTTTGGCTGCTTTTTTTTTTTTTTAAGATTATATATATATATATATATATATATATATATATATATATATGAGAGAGAGAGAGGCAAAAGAGGGGGAGATGCAGGCTCCCCACTGAGGAGGGAGCCAGACTCAGGGCTCAGTCCCAGGAACCTGATCATGAGCTGAGCTGAAGGCAGATGCTTAACCAACCGAGCCACCCAGGAATCCATGCATGACTTGTTTGTTAACATAAGTTTCTATCCCTCTCTCTGTCTCCTCCTTTGTATCTCTCTGTGTAACAAATGAATATATATGTAGTTGTTTATGAGATACATGCCCTATTGCATCCATATTCTTTGAAGAATCCTAAAGAAGGTACTCTAACAGCTCTTACTCCTTGTGTTCAAATATTTTGATTTTCATGTCTTATTTCGGCATGGAAATCCTCACTTCCTAACATATGAAACTACCTCATGGCACAAAGTCATCCTTAGGTACAATAAGGATGTGATTACACGGTTTTTCTTTTCCCATCATTTTTGCTAATATTGTCATATATTTTGGATATACAACCATTATAAATCAAAATGTATTGCTATTGTTTCTGCTTAAATAATTGACTATTTTTACAGACATTAAGTTATACATTTTTTTATTTATCCATGTAGCTCTGATATCTGATTTTCTAAAAAATATCTTTTCATAGAGTTACATTTCTCTCTGTCATTGTTCCTGTGGGTCATCCTTTACTATTACTTGTTGGGAAAGTGTGTGGGTGATCAGTTCTGTGAGGCTTGCAGTCTGAAAAGTTTTATTTAGTCTTCATTCTTCAATGACATTTTCACTGGGTAGAGATCAAGGTTTATAGGTTTTCTTCTTTTAGTATTTTTAGTCATTGCTCCTCTATTTTCTTGCTCGCACAGCTTGTAATGAGAAATGGGCTCCCACCAGGTTGCTGGTTCTCTATACAGAACCATGCTATCTTCTCTGGCTATGAGAATGTCTGCATTGCTGCTCTGTAAAATATTGATTACCATGTGTTCTGTGCTATCTCTTTTGAACCATGTGCCCAAGCTTCACTGAGCTTGAATATATATTGGTTTATGTGTCCACCAAGTTTTGAATATTTCTGGCTATTATCTCTGGAAATATATATATTTTTAATTAACCACGGGTTCCCCACCTTCTCTCCTTTAGTTGCTCCAATCATACACTTTACGCTGCAAGAAGTTATCTTAGGCACAGGGGCATTATTCATTTTTTCCCCAGCTTTACTGTCTCTGTTTCAGGTTTAATAGTTTTGTGGCCATGTATTCAAGCTCACTAATCTTTGCTTTTGTATCATCAGATCTGCTGACAATCTCACCTGCATATTTCTGATCATGTAATTTTCATTTTAGGACTTTAGTCATTCCTTCATCACAGTCCCAGGTGAAATGTAGTTTTAGTATCTGTGTACATTTCCTCTGCCATCCACCCTGCACAGAACCTAAATGGTTGGAGTGGGATCTCAGGGTACCTCAGATGTGGGGACCTGGGTCAGACCTGCACCCTGCTCTGTGAACAGGCCTTCTGGGGTTGGAGGAGAGTGTGACACAGATGGGAAAGCGGTTTGTGTCTCACTTCCCTGCCTCCCTGTGTCACTGTGAGCATTACCACTGTGTCAAATGACTGACAGTAATATATTCAGCCTCATCCTCAGCCATGGCCCGCTGATGGTCAGGGTGGCCATGTTCCCAAGTTGGAGCTGGAGAATCAGTCAAGGATGCCTTAGTCCCAGTTACTGTCACCATAGATAATCTGCAGGGGTCCTGGACTAGCTTTGCTGGTACCCCGACCATCTTTCCTTCCAATGTTTCTCCCACAGGTGATCCTGTCTGTCTGTCCCAGAGTCACCAACACTGAGAGGGGCTGATTAGGAGGTAGGAGGCCAAGGATCCTGGAAGAGAAAACATGAGAGGTGGGTTGGAATACACACACCCATTCTTAGGAGATATTCCTAGCTGCCTGGCCTAGACTGAGATCAGGGGATACTGTGGGAACACAGGGTGTCTCTTTAGCCCAGTCTCAGCCCAAGAGCCCATAGGCCTGGCGGGGGAATGGAGTCTGTGATGTAATGGAACTCCCCACCTCTTTTCTCTTGGCAGGGTTAGTCCTGTAGATCCAGTGATCATAGTCCTTCTGGTATTAGCCCATGAGACCCTTATCTTGCAGGAAGATCATGAGTATCCTGCCCACCATGGATAGCCCCCAGCTGAGCTCAGAATCAGGTCCAGCATTTTCCTAGATCTGTGGGGCTGGAGGTGTGTGAGCATGGGTTTAGTATCTCTGCATTGAGACAAGAGGCTGTGGAGGACAGGGGTTCAAGTTCTGGTAGAGGTGGCCCAATTCTGCTCCCCAGGTCCCAGGTTGGCAGGTTTACCCACACAGGTTACTTTTGTTCATTTGCTGGAAACATCTGCTGGTTATTCAAATCAACCATGGTTCAGGGGCAGCTGCTGTGGAGCTTTGTGGTTTTAGAGAAGGACACAGCACCAAGGGGCACACAGCAGAGGGGAGCAGCATCTGCGAACCCAACCACTGGCCCAAGATAGTCTCCTTCAACTGTTGGTCCCATATCTGGGGATGATATCTCTACCCCGGACTATGTCCTGCCTCAGTTCCTGGGTAGGTCTGGCCATAGCAGTACTCAGAAGTGAGGTCAGTCTAAATATTATGAACCTGTTCTACAGTGAAATGAGAAGGCAAGGATAGGGGTAGCATCCTAACCCAAGCACAGCTCCTGAGAGGCAGATGCCATTAAAATGTCACCCTTACCAAGGGCATATACTCTATTCCAGGAGTGCCTGCCATTCTGTAAGGTTCTGTCCTTGATGTGAGCTCCTTGGGTACTACAGCGATGCTGTGCCTCAGTGTCCCCAATGTGCCGACAGGTATAGAATAGTTGTGGCAAAAATGCTGGACGGTGCCCGTGTTTGCCATGGACTCGTGAAATACAGTTGTAGTGCCTGTGCCAGAAGAGTAAGAAATCCAGAAAAGACAAATCTAAGACCTGGAGTCAGCGGGATTTGGAAATCAGTGTGAAGTAAGATTCTCTAGGAAACAGACACCATTCGTCAGGTGATAGTTCCTGATAGTAGTCCCTGCATGTTAGAGCCTCTGATGCCCAGACCCTCTCCTTGTCCTGTGTTCCCCAGGTGACCTCTGCTGCCCCCCGGTGGCTGTTCCACGCTGGCTGCTGGAGGTACATTGGTGTCCTCTGTCCAACTTTGGATTCAGAATCCACTGATCAAGCTTTGATTCCCCGATCCACGAAGTGCTGACCAGAAGGGAGGAAATCCACTCCACTGTGTGGCCTGTGCCAGCCATAGACCCGCCATGACAGGCTCAGATGAAATATGACGAGTCCTATTAGAGACTGAAGAGGCAAGGCCCTCCTGACGCATCTCCATAGATGTGTCTGGGGTGGTGGAGGTCATGCAAGTGATTCCGGGGCTTGGCTCTGGAGCACACAGAACTCAGGGGCTGGTTCTCCCTGATGCATCTGTGCTTACAGCACCTACCGGGGGCAAAGGTGGTTCAATCCCAAAAGAGACAAGAGAACATCCCCTAAAGAACGTGTATTCTCACCCACTTTGTCTTGCACATTCCCCCTCCTGTGTTGACCCAAAGAAGATACAGTCTGCTCTCAGGGCTTTCCATCTTGGGGGTGAGGCCCAATAATAGACACACTAGCATGCAGACCCAGGTGGGAGACTAGACTCCTTTCTACCTGTACATTGTCACCTACATCTAATTGAAAGCCAGAAACTTGCTTTTGTCAGGTCGCTGGCAGCCAGGCTTGACCATGTGGCCCAGTGTGGACCATGGATGTAAGGTAATGGGTGGATATTCTCACAAAGCTTGCTGTCACGAAGGAGGAAAGCAAGTGGGATTCAGTAGCACCTTTCCTGAGGAACATGGGGCAGAAGCTGGAGCTGAGCACTCCCTGGGGTGCATCATCAATAAGAGTTGAGGCAAAACCAACATTGTAGGGATAAGAGGAGGGAATACCAGTGAGACTGTGGGTATTCATGGAATTGGTGAGCCCCTGGAAAACAGCCACCTTCTTACCTCAGACTTCTTTTTGTGAGGAAGTAAGCTCTACTCTTCATGTCTTGCTATTCATCAGTGTGTTCTTGCAGTGGACAAGCCTTCCTGGCAGAATGGGGACCAAAACATTAGTTGTGAGTTCTGTTCTGGAGAACATGGATCCAAAGATGAGACAGAACTGAACAGGCAGGCTGCTCCATGATCAGAGATCAGGGCTCATCCTGAAGAGGGAGTCCAGGAGCTACTTTCAGGTCAGGAAGAAGAAAGAAGTAGTAAGACATGAGTGGGAAAAGCCCAGTCAGTGCCCTTGGGGATCATTGTAGAGAATCTGAAGGAAGGTGGGGAACCTAAGGGACCTGGGATTCCAACCCAGTTCAGGACTCCTGTGGGCTTTTCTCTTAAGGTGAGCATTCTGGGCACAGAGGGATGTATCAGGTGTGGTAACAGATAATTTCCAAGTAATAAATCAGGTCCTTGGGGAAGCTGCTGGGCATGTAGAGGTGACTTAGCAGGAAGCTGTTGAGGTGGGGACAGATTTGACACAGGGTGTGTTCAGACCAGCCCTATTTCACCTTAGGTCACGTGGGGGCTGAGGACAATCAGGGTAGTAGTTGCTATTCCTCCCTTCCTATCTTATCCAGCTGTAGACACAAGGTGATTAAGGGGCAACATGTGCCTCTGGTCCAGTCCCCCTGTCTTGGCCCACGTAGATGACCTGTCACTGCTTTCCTGAGCAGTAACATGAGGGAGGGGTGCACCTGACAGGGAAGGAAGGGCGGGGAGAGGAGTGTAGGTCCCTATTCCCCGGAGAGGGAGAGAGAGAGGGCAGAATCTGGCAAGTGCAAGGCAGCAGGAGTCCTCTGCAGCAGGTGAGGAAGGCTGCTCACACTGGGAAGGGATGTGGGACAACCTCAGCCAGAATGGTCCAGGTTCTGAAGGAGACAGCTTATGCTCTCAGTTCTGCCAGCTGCCTGTGGGGGCGCTGCTGCACTTGGACACAGTGACTTCGCTGTTGACCAGGGAGGGAAGTGCCAGGCTATTCAGTGTCCTGTTGATGAAGAAGGCTCTGCTGGGAATCTCCAGATTGTAATTCTCTAGAGGGACCTTTTCATAATGCTTTCACCTGAAAAATCCATGGAATGATTGTTTTGGCCATAGAGTTTCCCACCAAAGATCCTGTTTCTTATTGATCAGTTCATTAAGTAAAATTTAGATGAGAAATACTAATTGTACAATCCATTCTTTTGTGAGGAGAAAATGATTTCACTTCTGCGTCTCCCACTCCCAGGAAGGCTTTATTATAATACAAGCCAGGGTGGAAATGGCAGAAGCTTCTGCTCTTCCTTCTTAATAAATTCCTCATCTGTTCCTTGGACCTCATGCAATTACTCTAGAAATCAATTTCAAAATCACAGGTCAAAGAATCATGGAGAGAAATTGAACTTATGATACAGATCACTTTAAATACTGGAAAAGATGTTTCCCCTCAGAGCTACAGTAAGGCCCTAATGTAGCCGGGGCCACCACACAGGGTCACACGGGAATGGATGTGAGTCCAAGTGTGTCAGACCACAGCCAATGGTCAGACTTGCCTTGTGTAGGAGACTTGGGGCTGTGGATGGACAGTGGTGCCAGGAGAAGGTCTCCAGGTGGGCCGCAATTTGGTGTCTTTTCTTCCTCCTCAGTTTCTGTAAAACATAAAGAAGGGAAGCGCCTGGAGCAGCAGGGGCCTGGTTCCCTCCTCAGTAAGTTTTCAGCAGCTCTGCAGGTTGTGGGGAAACCTCATTCAGGAAAGCATGGAGTCACAGAGCTGCTGCGGCTCATCCAGGTTGCTTGTACCCAAGGAGAAGGGAATTCCCACAAGGTTGTGCTTTCTGATACAACTGTCTTACCTTCTGAGTGACACGTGATTACATCTGGGGCTGACGTGATGTATAATGACACTCCAAATATGCATTATCTACTTTGAAGCCTGACTATAGTTTCCATACAAGAACCCGCCACTCTGTCACTCTTCAGTAGGGTTAACACAGATCTGAGGACAGGGAACTTGCTAGTCTCCCATCCTTTAGGGTCTGGGCAGGACTAGGAAGGACTCATGCTCTTAGGCCTGAGCAGCAGCTGCTCAGAGGGCAGGTAAGACTGAGAGCCAGACTATGACAGGTTGGTTCATGTCCCATCCCCCATCCTTCTATGTCACAGGAGTCACTGCCAGCAATCCCAATGTACGTTAAGTAGCACAGCAATGGTCAGCCTAGTCCTGGTCATGCTCAGGGGGCCATTTACCTATGTTCCATCCTCAGAATCAGCCCCGGATGGTTGCTCATATCTGTATATATACCAGCTGGGGGACCAGGCTTGGGTTCTGCTGCTGCCAAGAGGTGTGTTCATGCCTGAGCTCATCCCTAGAGCAGGATTCCTGGGCCTGATTAGGGCTACTGACATGGAGGGAGGCGGCCGCAGGTAAGGGGAGGCACAAAGCCTGTAAGAGAGGAGAGGAAATGGTGCTAGAGGAAGACAGCTGATTCAGAAGTGACTGCACAGCCCTGCAAAGGAAAGGGATAATGTGGACACAGTGAGTGTGGGCTCTGACCCTGTCGACCCTGAGTGAGAGGGAGATCAGGGATCTTGTGCCTCCCACTGTGTCTCCCTGTAAGCCTCTCACCACGGTTGGGACCAGCAGCAGAGCAGGGATGAAACCACTCAGAGAGGGGTCCTCGGAGGAGCAGTACCACAGGCTCACTGGGGAGCTGTCCCACCTGCAGATACCTGGGCCCCACCCAGTCCGGCTGCAGCTGCATCTGCATCTTGGGGAGCAGCCCCTTCCCCATCCCCCAGGACTGTGTGCTCGCTGTGCTTCACAGGGTGGGGTCTAGGCACTGTGGAAAATCTCGGTTCCTCTTCTTATCTCCCAAGTTCTACTTGGCCACCTGGGACATGGGATTTCACTCACCCGCTCTGGGTAAGGGAGCTTGAATTAAACTCCAGATACTGTATGATCTGAAAAGTTGTTTCAGAATGGACACTTACACCAGCCATATGCAGTGTGTGCTCCCACTCCCAAGAAGGTATCATTCTAACATAAGCCAGGGTGGAAATGGTGGAAGCTTCTGCTCTTCCTTCTTAATAAATTCCTCATCCCCAGTGATCCCCCGGGGCATACTGACTGCATGTCTCAGTGGGCAGAGTCAGAGTCCTATTTCTTTCAGCGCCTTCTGGGAGTGAATCAGGAGTAACAGTGAGGGTGCTGGCTGGGGTGATTCATGGTGACTGTCATGGGGGAGCCTGGGGGTCTGCTGCACAAGTGAGGCAAGGGACGGGATATATGGATTCAGGAGATCCCCCAGGAGTCCCTGGTTTGTGGTTACAGTCATGAACGTGCCACAGTTCAGTTCGGCAGGTCTCAAAATGGACCAATGTTCCTGAATGAAGGTTTAGTCCTGTCAACTGGCTGGGATGAGGACTAGCTCAGGTATTTTCTCATGAGAGGGGATCAAGGGGTGGGTGGTGAAGAAAGTCATTATAGTTGTCCTTCCTCTGATCACAGTGTAGTGGCAGAAATGAGCATGCAAATAACACGTTTTTCTCCTCATGTTGTAGGAATGCTTTTGGATACATAGTAATCATATGTTTATGTTTCTCCAGCTGTGGCAACCCATTATCATCTCACATCAGGTGTGCTAATGATAGGAAACTGTTTATCTCAATGTTAACATTTAGATATCAAATCATGTGGGACAAAAATAAATATCCCTAGCATACAAAAGTGTATTTTGTTTCCTCTTATGGGAGAAAGAACATTTGTGGTTGTCATGGGATAGTTGCATATTATCAAGTGGAAGAAAGATTACTGACATTCCCTTTAATTGCAGACTGTGGTTTGTGTGGATCTAGGGGATGGATTTCATGAGGACAAGGTGGGACTCTGGTGGCTTCTTACGTGTCATCATTGAGAGACTGGACTACATTTCATAAAATTGTTTTCTGTCCGTATTTCTTGGTAGGGTACGTGTAAAGAAGGCATTCTTGGGCAAAGTGTGTGTGTGTGTCAGGGGGTAGAATTGAGAGAGCTCTCTTTGCGTGTGTCACTCCTGTAGATGATTATCTTCTGTCACTCTGGAGGAGGAGGCAACTGTCCCAATGTCACTCATTCACCATCAGAACAGATGAGACTCTCCAACTGTCTATCAGAACCCAGAGCACCTAGTGTATCTGCATCTTTTCTCCTTGTATAGAAACAGAAGAAAGGATCTCATCTGGTGGACAGTGGATATGCACCTTGTGGATTTTGGGAAGGCATCCCAGCTTTGTGGATATATACAGTGGCCCCCTCTGTTCCCTGAGGACTCTCTGCAGGATGCTGGCCATCTCAGATTGGGTTCCTGAAAGCAGACTCTGAGACAGGGAAGTGCATGTTTCAAAACCTGGAAGGAGAAGGAAAATCAGCCTGGACAGAAGGAGAGTGACCCACAGAGAGTGAGCCATCTGATGAGCCTCCTTCCTTCAGGGAGCTCTCCAGCTGGGACTTTCAGGACATCTGAACCAGAGACAGGGCCTTGGGCCCTGGGCCTCTGAGATCATTCACCTGAACCTTTCTGAGAAAGGACAGAAACCTGGGGAAGCAGATCTCTGAACCGGCGGCACTTTCTACTGAGGAGCTCCCCTGTGAGTGGCCAGGGGCTCTAGAAGCAGTGGGTGCATGTGTGAGCCCAGAAGAGGGGATGTGGGTGACCTCTCAGTGTCTACTGTATGCATCTGTTTCTCTTTGGTAGAGGAGGGTCCTCTCATGTCCCCAGAGCTTCAGGAACTTAGCTGAGCTGGGACAATTTGAAGTGTATCCTGATCGGTCGGGCGAGCATTAGCCTATGACCAACACACGGAAATGATGAGATTATGACCACTGGCCAAATGTCTCTCTGTGTCTTTTTTCTACCCAGGCCCTGTGTCTGCAGTTGACACCCAGGCACAGAGAAGTAGGCAGCCTAGTGCTGTCAGCTGTAAATATCTCCTGACCTCCCTGTGCAGAGCTGCCTGGAGGGCTGGATGGGGAGGAAGGTCTGGGGATCTCAGATGAGGATACCTGGGCCAGAAGTGCTCCCTGCTCTGTGCACAGGCCTCCTGGGGTTGGAGGAGACTGTGACACAGAAGGGGAAGGGGTTTTTGTCTCACTTCTCTATCTGCTTGTGTCACTGTGAGTTTTAGCACTGCTGTCCCATACCTGACAGTAATAGTCAGCCTCATCCTCAGCACGGGCCCCACTGATGGTCAGGGTGGCCGTGTTCCCCGAGTTGGTGCCTGAGAACCGGTCAGGGATCCCTGAGGGCCTTTTGCTATCCTCATAGATAATCAGAACAGGAGCCTGGCCTGACTTCTGCTGGTACCAGTAAGCATTTTACTTCCAATGTTGTTTCCCCCACACGTGATCTTGGCCGTCTGTCCCAGGTTCACCGATATTGAGGGTGGTTGAGTGAGCACATATGAGGCCATGGATCCTGCAAGAGAGAAGAGAAAAGGTAGGTTCCAGGCAGAGTATCATCCCCTGGACACTACCACCTCTGGTTTTAATCCCAGTGATTCTCTAGATAATTCCCACCCCGATGTCCTCTTTGTTCTGGGGCCCTTGCACTGGCCTTGTGGATAGAACCTTTGAACAAATGAGAACCATTCCTTCCCTTTCCCAGGGCAGGTGCAGACCTTCTGGGGTCACACGGAGCCAGTGACAAAAGTG
This sequence comes from Meles meles, assembly GCF_922984935.1. Classification (NCBI taxonomy): domain Eukaryota; kingdom Metazoa; phylum Chordata; class Mammalia; order Carnivora; family Mustelidae; genus Meles; species Meles meles. Next base: position 29,120,280 of record NC_060077.1, on the reverse strand, counting down.
GGAAGAGATTACACCCTACTAGCTCCTCATCCTAAAGGACGGTCTTGAGATCTTGCCCTGGCAGTCCACTGCTGAGCTCAGAGTCAGGGCCAGGAGTGCCCCAGAACCAGGGGATAAGGGGGTGTGAGCCTGGCCTCGGCACCTGTGCAGTGAGCCAGGAATCCAAGGAGGAGAGGGGTCCAGGCCATGATGCAGGTCCCTTGATTTTGCTCCCTGAAGCTTAAGGCTGGGCAGGGTTCCTCCCAGTCCCCTCTTATCCCCTTGCTGGAGACATCTGCTGGTTATGTAAATGAGCCAGAGCTCAGGGACTGCTGCCGAGGAGCCTTGTGGTTTTAGAAATGGGCTCAGCTACTAACAACACACACACACACACACACACACACACACATGCAGAGAGAGAGAGAGAGGGAGAGAGGGGCTCAGCTCCAAGGGACACAGAGATGGGAGGGCAGCTCCTGCAAACCCATCCTCAGCCCAGCTGATTCTCTTTCCCCCTGTGTTCCTGTAGTCTGCTGTCCAAACTCTATCCCACTCCATGTCCTGACTTGGCTCCTGGGGAGGCATGGTCACAACTGAGCTGTGAGGTGGAGTCTGTCTGCATTTTCTGAACCCATCATAGAATGTTTCCTCTGTAGGTACTAGAGGATCATAGTTCAGTGTGTGTCCTACTTCTGGTTTATATTGTGAACATCAGAACAGGAAAAAATTTCTCCCTTGCCAGGTGCACATGGAGTTAGGAGTCCAGGTCTAAGAAGAGCTCCTGGGGCAGGTCATCGATGCTGTAACTCAATATCCCCAGGATGTCCTGGTCAGGGTGTCCATGTCAGGAACAAATCCAGTGCATGAGCAAGGATTGACAGTGACTGGTGTAGCAGGAATGGGGCTGGGGTGAAGCGTCATGAAGTTCTGGACGTGTGCTAGAACCAGAGACAAATTTCACAGGATAAAGATGAGAGATTCCGAGTCATAATTTTATATCAGAGCACAGGTAATGATAGTGTAGTAAACCTGTACCTTTACCTTCTGGTATCAGGTCCTGGTAAGCAATCCTCCCAGTTAGAATCCCTGAGGCCTTTCTAGTGATCTCTGCTGCCCCCTCGTGGCCGCTCCACACTGGCAGCTGGAAGTGCAGAGAAATCTTTTGTCCAGGTGGAGATTCATGACCCAGTGCTCACATCCTGATTCCCCTTGATCCATGCACTGCTGGCATGAATCCTCCAGGGGAGGATTTGCTAGTGTCTGTGGGCTCCTGCCAACATCAAGAGCAGGTACGAGGAGTCATATATCCCATGAAAATAGGAAGAGGCTCATGTGAAGAGGAGGCAGGACCCATCTGATGTAGCAGGGCTCATGTCTCTGGGGTGGTGGTGGTCATGGATGTCATTTTGGGGCTGAACACCAGGAGATACAGGACTTGGGGATTGTCTCACTTGATCTGACTGCTGGACCACCACATAGTCTGATACTAGCTCCTGCTTCAAGGACAGAGACAGTAGGACACTCAACCAACAAAATCTTATTCAGATCCAGCTTGGTCTTCCATAGGTTTCATCCTGGGAAATCAGTGCAAATAAGATACAAGTCTTTCTTGGGTTCCTGCCTTGGGCAGAGCAGCCCTGGGGACAGTTGCTTTGGTCAGACAGCACACCTTCACCAACCCCATCTACCTGCATCTTGTCTTCTATAATCATTGAGAAGCCCCACTATTTCTCAATTCTGTCTAGGTCAGCATTGACCTTGTGGCCCAGAGCTAGGCCACAGGTGTGTCATCCTTCTGGGGATCTTTCTGGGAAGTTTTGTCTGTGAATGAAAGAAGCTGACTGGACTTATGAATGTTCTTTCTCTTGTCCCCATTAGTGATAGCTGGAGCTGCAGCAGCCATCCTGAGGTCTTCTGTCAACAACAAGACAAAGCAAAGTCTCCATAGTCACAATGGTGGGAGACACAGTGAGAGGATTTGGGACCTCAGGGAATTGGTTGTACCTGGAGAACCACCATCTGACTTCAGACTTACTTCTGTCTGCCCGAAAATAGCTGCTTGAATGTTCAGGATTCCAACTGATATGGGTGTACATTGCATTAAAACTTTCTGGTCCAGTGGGGATAATAACCAAGACAAATCAATCAGTTATTTAAATGATAGGAGAACTTGAACAGTGTTGGGTTTGTGCAGAGAATGAAATGACATCAGACAAAATGACCGGCCTGTGGTGTGTTGGGAGATGCTGGAGGAAGCTTCTCTGCAGAGGGGATGTGTGGCTGCTGTCAGGATGGGAAAAAGGGACAAGAAATGAAGTGTGCTTGGAGTCTGTCCCTGTGGGGAAGTGTCTTCTTTGTGAGAGGATGTGGGGAAAGTGAGGACCTTAGATGTCTGTGATTCTATGCTAGTTGAGTTCCAAAGCGATATGTTCCCATAGGTTATAAATTCGTGTCAGGTGTGTGTGATGTGTTAGAATACTCATGTTATATGTTTCCAGGGAAGGTGAGTCACAAGAGGAGCCCCGTGTGAGCCTCCCTGCAAACTGAGTGGGAAGCTGGAGCCCGTTTGTAGCTGACAGTGACCGTGGCTTCTCTGTGGCTCACTGGTGTGTTTGTGACACATGACTTCCAATTCTTGTCACACACTCCTTTCTATCATATACTGATACACACACATATATATGAATATACTTGTGAGTACATGTGCACATGTATACTGATTGTGTCTGCTGTGTGTATGTTGGAGATATATTTGTGTACATATATACCCATATGTATGATATATACACATATGTTTTCTGGAGATTTTGAACTCTGGATTGGGTGTCAAAGTTGTAGTTTTGGGAATCTTTGCATTTTAGAAGACAGGCAGTTCCATTTTATCAGCAATGGTAAGATGTGTGTTGTTACCGGAATGAATGGCAGGACCAAGCTAGTAATCAGACTCATTTTGACGGAGCACACTGGTTTCCATCAAAGACTTTGTTCCTAGAACTGAAATAGATGGCAGCTTACCATTTTTTTTTTGCATGTGTATTTTTAGAAAGCTCCAATTGGCACATATTTGGTTTGCTACTGAAACTTAACAGAGACTGTAGGTTCCTAATTCGCCACTAAGGAACTCTGTGATTGAGCTGCCTGCACAAACTGTGTTATCAGATCAGCCGTGCCATGGAATTGGGCATGTTCAGCAGCTCTCCATCATCAAACAGAAGAGGTAAATTTGAGATCAGGCTTCCCCACGTCCTGAAGGCACAGGGGAGATGCATGAGGAGAAGGCCTGATGGCCATGTCACCAACCCATACTGCATTGTCTTTGCTCTGTCTGGCACAATTATGACCCAGTGGGGACAATCCTGTGAACAGCTGATCCAGAGGAAAATCCGTGGTTGGTTGAAGAGGTTCTTGTATGATGTGCCACCAACTCTTCTAATTAACAGTTGTAGTCCTGCAGCTCTCATCTGGGGCACCACTGCAGAATATGGAAAAATTTTCAATAAGGCAATATTTGAGCCGAGTACTTTTTTTATTTGACCTGGAAGAGAGAAGGACAGAGGTGGCTTATTTCTAACCTATGTTCACTGACTCAGTTTGGCTGAATGGTTAGAGACTTGGGAAAAACACAAAAAGGAATGTGGTAGAAGATGTCTGAGGAAGAGATATGTGAGGAGAACCCATCCCCAAATGAACACAGAGCTATTTGTGTTTCACGAGAATGCCCAGAAGTGTGAGTCTCAAAGGGGAATGGTGTTCATACTCAGGTGTATATGTGACATGTGTGGGGACAGTGATTAGCTTTCTTTTGCATCCACTCTTGAGCTTGTACAGGGGGCCTATAGCAAAGTGGTCATGTTGCAAGTTGTTAGGGTATTCTTGGGATAATCCCTAGGTTTGTCCACTCATAAAGCTGACATGACTGTGGCTACTTCTGAGGGACCAATCTTCCAAGAGCAGAGACCAACTCAGAGTTCCCAGGATGAGACCATTCCCTTAGGAATAAGCCAGGAGCCTGGTGGCAGATGAATGACATCAGACCTCTTCCATCGTGGAAGGGATCACTCTGTCCTCGGTGGAAGAGACCTTTAGTCTGGATAGGAACTTGCTTTCTTTGACTGCAGTGCTTCTTCCCAAACTCTGACCCTTGGACTTACTGAATGCCTCACCCATGTTCCAGTATTCAGTGTGGTTCTGTCCAAAGCTCACATTTCATCTCAGAAAAGGACTTTAGTGTGCTGATGCACACTACAGAATGTGTGGTTCCACACATTCTACAGTGTGGAATTCACTGGTTCTACCATGCTCCACAACATTCGAAACAGCTGGCTGGAATGACGGACTACTGGCCTCTTACAGACTTTTTTACTGTCCATTGACATGCAACACCTTGTGGGACTGTGGCAAGATTTGGCAGGAGGTGATATTTACACTAAATATATGTCCTATACACGATGCTGTTCTCCCATAGCCAGCATTGATGGGTGCAGGTAGAGGTAGAATTGGGAATGTCCATGCTTACTGACATTCCAGGTGACCCACTGCAAAATTTTCACTCCTTGTACTATTCACATAAACTTTGCTGCCCTATTGGTTTTAGCTCTGAAGGAGAATTGCTTCTATCCCAAAACAACACAATGATTCTGTTCAGTGGAAAGTTGAGACTTTGCCTTGTAACTTGGAGCTTTGTCTTGTCTCCATGGATGTCTCTCTGTCCTTCCAGCCTGATCTTTCATCCCCGACAAGTACTCTTGGCCAGAAAACATGACAGCCTCATCCTGCCTCCTGCACAGGCACCCCTGATCCACGGCCCAGAGACTGCCCGGAGGGCTGTGTTGGGAGAGAGGTCTGGGAAGTTCAGACCTGGAGTCCTGGACCAGACCTCTGTTCTTAGTCTACAGTCCTCCAGGGACTGAAGGAGAGTGTGACACAAAAAGGAAGGGGGAATGTGTCTCACAACATTGTCTGGCTCTGTCACTGTGAGCATTGCTGTTGTCCCACACCTGACCTTTGTAATCAGCCTTGTCCTTGGCCCTGGTCCTGCTGGTGTTTAGGGTGTGTGTGTCTTCCAAGTTGGAGTCTTAGCATCAGAGAATCCCTGTGGAGCACTTGTTATTGCCATATATGACCGGCCCGGGTCCTGTCCTGGCTTCTGTTGGTACTACTGTACATTGAAGTTGTCTATACCATCTCCCTGACAGGTGATCATGGATATCTGGACCAGGGTCACTGAGCACAGGGTAGCTGAGTCAGCATCAGGACAGGCTTTTCGGAGCTTGGCCATGGGGCTGATTTGGGCCCATGCAGAGCTACAGACAACACCTGATTCAGGGAAAGGTGGTCATGTGGTCTCAGCATGTACCCCTCCTTTTTCATGTCCTCTCTGCTTCCCCCAGCTGCACTCTTGTCCCATCCTCAGCATGTCATCAGAATGGAAAACTCTTGCATCCTGGCATTTTTTTCATCACGGTGCATATGGATATTTACTTGTTGTACATTCATAGGCTGGAGTTTCATCACAATTTCTAGTCTATTTCTATGTGGTGTTCTGTCTCTGTGACAGTGCCCATTCCACAGCAGACGAGCATCTTGCATCGTCAATACTTCGATTCCTTTCATTTTTTTCACCCATGTCTCATGTAGACTTGTAAAAAGTGCCAGAAACCATCCCTGACAGAGGGGCTCACTTCAAAATCTGTGTCTCTGTGAGTCCCCAGGGTCACATCTGTGCACAGGGTTTGAGCTCTGGAGACTGGACAGTTAGTGGTCTTTCCTGAGAACTGAGTTCTGTTACTGAAGCAAGGACAGCTCAGGGACCAGAGATGTGGTCTGAGGCTGTGGGAATCACATCACTCTGGAGTCAGTCTCACAAAGAGTCTGCAGACGTTCCTTTCAGGGACCTGTGGCTCTGAGTGCCCTACCTCCTGTCCCCCTGAGACACTGATGAGCAAGGGAGTTGCTGCCCCAGATCTAAGTCTGACTAGAGTGGGGCAGGAAATGCAGAAGGTGAGGGGTCACAGTGTCTTGGACCTGCCCAGCACAGAAGGGTCAGCTCCCTGGGACCTCTGGTGGAGAATGAAGGGAGGAGCTCCGTGTGTGAGGACTCCTGTCAGTGTCCTGGGTAACAATGTGTATCTGACCCTCAGAATAAGGTCTCTGCAGTCTGAGGAGATAGGTTGGAATATCCTGACAGCCTCTGAGTCCTGAACCCTGGACTCCAGTTGACCCCCAGGCCTGTTGTCCCCTTGAGTCTCCCCATGGGCAGGCCCAGCCTCTGTCCTGCTGCTCCTGCTGCAGCTCTGCTGCCCCCTGCTGGTGGAGGAAGACTCAGACCAGGACCTTACCTCCTGTGGGTCACTCTAGAGCACCTGTCACCTGAGAAGGGGTGTGGACCAGAGTTCCCAGGCTCCCACAGGCAGCTGCCTCCACTGCCCTGCCCAGATCAGCACAGAAGGTCAGAAACACGGTGCAGGAGGTAGGACAGGTGGGATTCCTATACTTGTCCCAGGGTTGAAATGCACTGGATAGCCTGCTGTCTTCTTTCAGAAAGGAGAGAGCAGGGTGCAGTGTAGTGCATTTGGAAAGGGTCAGTGTCCAGACAATCCTGTGTGATGTCCCACGACCACCAGGTTTCTATTTATGTCGGAATCAGGACCAATGCTTCCTGTATCTCTATCTGAGTAGTTCGGTTTTACAATCCCTGGGTGATGCTTTTGGTGTTAAATTCAGTTGAGCAGGAAGGTCTTTATCTTACTCTTTAGTAATCCTGTATTTACTACTATTATTGTCATTCCAGGCCTCATCTCCTGGAGCTCCGTGTGGGAGGATCTGTAAAGTAGCCTAATCTGTGGTTTTGTGGAACTGGGAATCTGCTAATTTCATCTGGATCCATTTGCTGATAATGCAGGTCACAGGGCAGATGAAAACTTTTCCTCAGATCCCACAGAGGAAGACAGGAGACTCCAACTCCATAGTCAGCTGACTGAGATCACATGGAGTCTCTCTAATTAGTCAGACGCTTACAATGTTACATATCATCAGATATGAAAAAAAAGCAACAACAGTGTTTCTTACTTGAGTGTAAGCTTCCCCATTCACAGCCACTGAAGCTAATGCCAGAGAGGCTAGCTTCCCAGGAAAAGAGAAGTGGGAGTGAGTCCAGGAGTGGAGTTCAGGTGTGCTGGATTCAGACCCTCGGCTCTGTGGGGCAGAGCTTGACCAGTGTAGGCAGGAGTCTGAGGCCAGGTCTGGCTGCAGGGCTTGCATCACAGGACTCAGTGCTATCCCCAAACTGGCTGGTCTCTAAAGGATCCCCCTCAACCTGTGTATGCGAAGAGTCAGTGGGGTCATGTCCCAGGTTAGGGCTGGAGAATCTGTGGGGATGATGGAGGCCATTTGGCTGTGCTGCGGCCTGGTCTGGAGCCTGCTGGCTTTGCTTTGTATTATTGCTTTCTCTACTCTCCCGGAGTAATTGGGAATAATGGGGTCTCATGGCCACACTAGTAGGGACAGCTGATTAGTATATGGAACCATCGGTTCTGCAGCTTCAGGAGCCTGTGGGACTCATTCTGAAGGGCCCCACCCCTGCAGCATCCCCTGGGTTGAGCTCAGGGCCAGGGTCATGGGCAGAGTCCTGTGGGGGCTGAGCTTGGGAGCAGAACCTGGGGGTGTGAGGAGGGGGAAAGAGTGAGGAGGGGGCATCTCGTAAGGGTCCAGGCCATAGTCGGGACCTCAGATTTCTGCCTAGTTGATCTGCTGCTTAGCTTAGCAGCCCCAAACCTCTCTCATGTCCTCCCTGGTCCCCATGAGAATGCTCCTTTTCAGGCTGCTGGAGAGAATCTCTTCTTCTGGGTGGGCTTCACGGATCTGGTTCATGTGGAGAGGAGCTCACCTCTGGGCTCCATAGGGAAACTCTTGTCACTGTGTGATTGAAAAATCTTAAAGGCTCGAGTGAGAAGGGACATGTGAGGATATTTCTGTTAGTTGTTCTCATGCAATATGCCCTGTGAATATTTCTTCTTTTCTCTTGTGTGTAAGGTACAGTCCAGAAAATGTTTCATCCTCATTATTTTTCCAGCTCTATTCATCTTCCTAGACTTTCTCTCTGCTCCCTGAGAGTGTTTCATGTCCCACATTGTGGAGCAGAATTGGTGGGAATGTTCCTGAAAGTTTGCTTACATTTTAGTGTCATTTCATATACTGTGGCGTTCTTTTTTTTTTAAGGATTCTATTTATTTTTTTATTTGTCAGAGAGAGAGCGAGCGAGAGAGAGAGCGAGTAAGCGCACGAGACCACATGAAATTCCCTGTGCCCACCCTCCTGGCCCCCTGTCCTTGGCTCCCCTGTGGTGTGTCAGGAGCCTTGCTGTCGAACTGGGCAGGGCTCTCTGAGTGTTACAGACAACAGTTGATACAGGGAGGGTGGTCTTGTGGCCTCATTACCTTTCTCGTCTTCTTGCACAGTGACCCCTCTGCATCCCCCAGAGGCACTGTGATCCCATCCTTCCCATGTCATTAGACTGTGGAACGTTCTCAGAACATTTGTTCATCATTCTGTCATTGAGGTGATGGAAGATTCTGTCCCAAGGGAGAGTTCTCCCACTGTGCAGGGACAGACCCAATTGAGGATGGTTTGCAGTGACTGAATTTAGTGCAGTTGGGGTGGGATGGGGAGGCATGAAGAGGACCTGTGCTAGAGACAGAGGCAAATTCTACAGGAGACAGATGAGAGGCAATGAGGAAGAATTTTACATCAGTGTCTATCATTCTGTGTCCCCAAAAAGAAATGGTAGTAATAATCCGTGGATAATGTGACATGTCTGGGGACAATGGTCAGATTCCTTGTCCATCCAATCTTTTTTTTTTTTTTGAAGATTTTATTTATTTGACAGACAGAGATCACAAGTAGGCAGAGAGAGGGTGGGGGAAGCAGGCTTGCCGCCAAGCAGAGAGCCCGATGCGGGGCTCGATCCCAGGTTCCTGGGATCATGACCTGAGCCGAAGGCAGAGGCTTTAACCCACTGAGCCACTCAGGTGCCCCTTTTCCTTCCAATCTTGATCTTATTCAGTGGGCTCCATAGCAAAGGGTCATGTTGTAAGGTGGGTGTTTATTTATCAGATGGTTGTTTATTCACGGGCTAGTCACTTTGGATTTAATTTTTTTACAACTCACATCTCCTGGAGTTTGGCGTGGGAGGATTTTGAACTCCCCAGTCTGTGGTTTGGTGAAATGGGAATTCAGACTTGGATATAATTGCGCATGATACAGCTCACAGAGCATCTGAAAACTTTTCCTTGCGTACCCACAGAGGCAGGCAGGAGACTCCAACACCAAGATTAACTCACTGATACCCCACTGCATTTGCCTAATTAATTAAAATCATCAATATTTTGTATCATTTAATTTGAAAACAAGTGTTTCACACACCAGTATAAGCTTCCTTATTCACAGCAGGTAAAGTGATTGCCCAGAGGGACTAGATTCCCAAGAAAACAGAGGCAAGTGGGAGGAAGGGAGTATGACTACCCCGATCTGGTTGTGGAGAGTGTGTCCTGGGTACCTCTGACTCCTCCTGACAGGGACTCAAAGTAGGGGACACTGTCTGGGGTGTTTCATAATGACTGTCATAGTGCAGTTGTGTGTCTACAACACAACTGGGGTAAACAGGAGTATATGGACTCGGGAGATCCCCTAGGATACCTAGGACTGTGATGACAGTCCTCAATTCAGCACAGTCCAATTCAGCAGGTCTGATAATGGACCAACCTTCCAGAGGGAAAGTTTGGTCATGGGGGGCATCATGAGTAGATCAGGTATTTGCTGAGAAAAGGGGAATATGGAGTGGGCAACGAAGAAGATAATTCTAGATTCCGTATTGACACCAGGGTAGTGGTAGAAATGAATAAGATAAAAGTAATAAAAGTTTCTTCCTTATGTTGACATGAATAGGTTTGGTTATATTTTAATCATATGTTTCTGTTCTACTCTCCTGTTTCATCCCATTTATCATCTAACATCACAGATGCTAACAATAGTTAGCTTTACATCTCATTATTGAAGTTATAAATTATCAAATGCCTGGACAAACATAAAAATAACTAGAGGAAAGTGATATACTTTTATCCTCTTGTGGGAAAGGGGTGAGCATGTTTGTAACTGTTCACAGGGTATTTTATCATGTTAGGTGGAGACATGACTGCCAACATTCTCTTTATTTGGAGACTGTGGTGTGTGGGAATGTGAGTGGATTTTCTGTGGATGAGGGAGCATCTGTGGTGTCTTAAGTGTCACTCTTGACAGGCTGAGCTGTATTTCACAGAATTGTTGTCTCTCCATGTATCTTGATGGATGTAAAGAGAGATTCTTGGCCGGATTTGGAAGGTAGAAGTGAGGAAGGATCCATTCTGTATCTCACTCCTGTGGTGGTTTTGTTTCTTGTGGCCACTTTGTAGGCAGTGGCAACTGCCCCATTATCCCCATTTACCATCAAGAAGGATGTGACTGTCCAACTCTCTGTCAGAACTCAGAACACCTAGTGTGTCTGGATATTTTTTCAATGTATTAAAATATAAGGAACAATCTGATCTGTCTGGGGATTGGACAAGTAAGTTGGTGATTTGGGTGAGAAAGCCCAGCTCTGTGGGAACACAGTGGTCTCCTCAGGTCCCCGAGAACCCTGCCAGGGATGTTCGCCCTCCACCATTGTTTTCTGGAAGCAGACTCTGAGGAGGAGAAGTGCATGTGCAGGAAATATGGAGGGAGTTGGGGAGCTCAGCCCAGGTCGAAGGAGAAGGGGCCTGCAGTGAGATATCAGGTGTGGCCTCGTTCCTGGGGAGAGATCTCAAGCTGGGACCATTCAGGACATCTGAACATGAGGCAGGACCTCGGGTTCTGACCTGAGGTGATCATTTACCTGAATCTCTGAGAAGGGTCATAACTTGGGCAGGCAGATTTCTGAAGCAAAAGCTCTTCCCACTGAGGAGCCCCCCTGTGAGCTGTCAGGGGTTCCAGGCAGTAGTGGGTGGGTGTGTGAGCCCAGAGGAGGGGATGTGGGTGACCCATCTGTCTACTGTGCCCACCCTCTCCACTCAGGTGGCTCCCACTAGTGGCATCAGGGTTTAAGGAGCTCAGCTTCTCTGGGAAATTTGGACTCTAATCCTGGTCCATTGTGTGAAGAGTGGCCCATTGCACAAGGAAAATGCAGACATCATGAGCACTGGACAAAAGGCTCCCTCTGTCTTTCCTCCACTGAAACCCTCTGTCCCACATTCACACACAGGCCCAGAGAGCAGGGTAGCCTGGTGAAGTCAGGTAAATGGTCTCCTGACCTAAAGGGTGAAGGACTACCTGAGAGCAGAGTGGGGGAGGAGCTCTGGAGACCTCAGACCTGGGTGCCCTGGCCAGACCTGCTCAGTGCTTTTCCATGGTCCTTCTGGGGCTGGAGGAGAGTGCCACACAGTGGGGGAAGTGGATTTTGTCTCACTTCCCCATCTGCCTGTGTCACTGTGAGCATTACCACTGCTGTCATAGAGCTGACAATAGTAGTCAGACTCATCCTCATCTCGAGTCCCACTGATGGTCAGGGTGGCCGTGTTTCCTGACTTAAAGGCTGAGAACCAGTCAGAGATCCCTAAGGGTCGCTCATTATTTTTTTTTTTTAATTTAAAATTTTTATTTATTTATTTTTTCAGCGTAACAGTATTCATTGTTTTTGCACAACACCCAGTGCTCCAAGCAATACGTGCCCTCCCTATTACCCACCACCTGGTTCCGCAACCTCCCACCCACCGCCCCTTCAAAACCCTCAGGTTGTTTTTCAGAGTCCATAGTCTCTTATGGTTCACCTCCCCTTCCAATTTCCCTCAACTTCCTTCTCCTCTCCATCTCCCAATGTCCTCCATGTCATTTGTTATGCTCCACAAATAAGTGAAACCATATGATACTTGACTCTTTCTGCTTGACTTATTTCACTCAGCATAATCACTTCCAGTCCCGTCCATATTGCTACTAAAGTTGGGTATTCATCCTTTCTTTTTTTTTTTTTTTTTACAAACATATAATGTATATTTATCCCCAGGGGTACAGGTCTGTGAATCGCCAGGTTTACACACTTCACAGCACTCACCAGAGCACATACCCTCCCCAAAGTCCATAACCCCCTCCCCTTCTCCCAACCCCACCTCGCCCCAGCAATCCCCAGTTTGTTTTGTGAGATTAAGAGTCATTTATGGTTTGTCTCCCTCCCATCTTGTTTCATTTATTCTTTTATTCATTTATTCATTTATTCTTCTCCTATCCCCCTAACCCCCCATGTTGCATCTCCACATCCTCATATCAGGGAGATCATATGATAGTTGTCTTTCTCCGATTGACTTATTTCACTAAGCATGATACCGTCTAGTTCCATCCACGTCATCACAAATGGCAAGATTTCATTTCTTTTGATGGCTGCATAGTATTCCATTGTGTATATATACCACTTCTTCTTTATCCATTTATCTGTTGATGGACATCTAGGTTCTTTCCATAGTTTGGCTATTGTGGACATTGCTGCTATAAACATTCGGGTATACGTGCCCCTTCGGATCACTATGTTTGTATCTTTAGGGTAAATACCCAGTAGTGCAATTGCTGGGCCATAGGGTAGTTCTATTTTCAACATTTTGAGGAACCTCCATGCTGTTTTCCAGAGTGGTTGCACCAGCTTGCATTCCCACCAATAGTGGAGGAGGGTTCCCCTTTCTCCACATCCTCTCCAGCATCTGTCATTTCCTGACTTGTTTATTTTAGCCATTCTGACTGGTGTGAGGTGATATCTCATTGTGGTTTTGATTTGTATTTCCCTGATGCCGAGTGACGTGGAGCACTTTTTCATGTGCCTGTTGGCCATCTGGATGTCTTCTTTGCAGAAATGTCTGTTCATGTCCTCTGCCCATTTCTTGATTGGATTGTTTGTTCTTTGGGTGTTGAGTTTGCTAAGTTCCTTATAGATTTTTGGATACTAGTCCTTTATCTGATATGTCGTTTGCAAATATCTTCTCCCATTCTGTCAGTTGTCTTTTGGTTTTGTTAACTGTTTCCTTGGCTGTGCAAAAGCTTTTGATCTTGATGAAATCCCAATAGTTCATTTTTGCCCTTGCTTCCCTTGCCTTTGCCGTTGTTCCTAGGAAGATGTTGCTGCGGCTGAGGTCGAAGAGGTTGCTGCCTGCATTCTCCTCAAGGATTTGGATGGATTCCTTTCTCACATTGAGGTCCTTCATCCATTTTGAGTCTATTTTCGTGTGTGGTGTAAGGAAGTGGTCCAATTTCATTTTTCTGCATGTGGCTGTCCAATTTTCCCAGCACCATTTATTGAAGAGGCTGTCTTTCTTCCATTGGACATTCTTTCCTGCTTTGTCGAAGATTAGTTGACCATAGAGTTGAGGGTCGATTTCTGGGCTCTCTATTCTGTTCCACTGATCTATGTGTCTGTTTTTGTGCCAGTACCATGCTGTCTTGATGATGACAGCTTTGTAATAGAGCTTGAAGTCCGGAATTGTGATGCCACCAACTTTGGCTTTCTTTTTCAATATTCCTTTGGCTATTCGAGGTCTTTTCTGGTTCCATATAAATTTGAGGATTATTTGTTCCATTTCTTTGAAAAAAATGGATGGTATTTTGATAGGGATTGCATTAAATGTGTAGATTGCTTAGGTAGCATAGACATTTTCACAATATTTATTCTTCCAATCCAGGAGCATGGAACATTTTTCCATTTCTTTGTGTCTTCCTCAATTTCTTTTATGAGTACTTTATAGTTTTCTGCATATAGATTCTTAGCCTCTTTGGTTAGGTTTATTCCTAGGTATCTTATAGTTTTGGGTGCAATTGTAAATGGGATTGACTCCTTAATTTCTCTTTCTTTTGTCTTGTTGATGGTGTACAGAAATGCAACTGATTTCTGTGCATTGATTTTATATCCTGACACTTTACTGAATTCCTGTACAAGTTCTAGCAGTTTTGGAGTGGAGTCTTTTGGGGTTTCCACATATAGTATCATATCATCTGTGAAGAGTGATAGTTTGACTTCTTCTTTGCCAATTTGGATGCCTTTAATTTCTTTTTGTTGTCTGATTGCTGAGGCTAGGACTTCTAGTACTATGTTGAATAGCAGTGGTGATAATGGACATCCCTGCTGTATTCCTGACCTTAATGGAAAAGCTTTCAGTTTTTCTCCATTGAGAATGATATTTGCGGTGGGTCTTTCATAGATGGCTTTGATAATATTGAGGTATGTGCCCTCTATCCCTACACTTTGAAGAGTTTTGATAGGAAGTGATGCTGTACTTTGTCAAATGCTTTTTCAGCATCTATTGAGAGTATCATATGGTTCTTGTTCTTTCTTTTATTAATGTATTGTATCACATTGATTGATTTGTGGATGTTGAACCAACCCTGCAGCCCTGGAATAAATCCCACTTGGTCGTGGTAAATAATCTCGCTCATTATTTTATTAATCACAAGCACAGGAGCTTGTCTTGGCTTCTGCTGGTACCAATATGCATATCTTTTCCCCAGTACATCTCCAGAGCAGGTGATTGTAGCCTTCTGTCCCTGGGTCACCGACACAGAGGACGGCTGAGTCAGCCCACTGGAGGTCACGGAACCTGAAACGACAGGAGAGGAGGGGTTGTTATGAGGTCCAGGGTTCATTCCCAGGGACCCAATACTGAGTCAGTGTTGGTGCTGAGCTCAGGGTTTGGGGCAGTCCCAGCTCAGGTCCCATGAAGGCTGAGCTTGTGTTCAGGGCCTGGGGGCACACCTGTGCAGAAAGTGATGATGGGGAGTAGGAAAAGGGTCCAGGCCATGGTGGAGATACCCAGAGCTCTGCCTCCAGAGACCCCACAGCAGGGCAGGCTCAACCAGGCTTCTCTTACTCCCTCCAGGCCCATGGGGCAGTGATTGCCAGTATTTATGCAAATATATTTACTCCATGCTCTCTGACTGGATTATTCACTTGTGCGATCAGAACAGGTGACTGAGGAGGAAGCCAGGAGCCCCTGGCTCCTTCATGGAGCTTTCTGGTGAGAAAATCAGCTTTGGTTTCCAAGGTCTGGCTTCAATAGCAAAATTCCTGGGATCTGACCCTATGACACTGTCTGAAACCTCTGTGCCTGGGGTCTGTGCTGGGCTGGCTCAGGGCCTTGCAGGGTCCTGGCCACAGGTTTAGCTGTCCCTCTAAGCATGCAGACAACCCCTGATTCAGGATCGGTGCTCCTGTAGCCTCATTACCCACCTCTTCCTGCCTCAGATCTCTTGTCTGGCCCACTGCACTCTCATCCCTGCTTGGCATATTATCACATTGGAAAACTCTCTCATTCTGAGTTTCATGCATCCCTTTCTACTTGGGAGTTGACTTGTTAATCAACCAGCAGATGTTGGAGATTCCTCACAATGTTTCATGTATTGACACAGACTATTTTCTTCCCTGTGACAGCCCTCATCCCACAGGAGAGCAGAAATTGGCCAACACAATTATTTTCTTCATGGTTTCATGTAAACATGTAAAGGGCATGACAAATCTTTGGAAACTTCCCAGTCTTTGTGTGGGTCCCCGAGATCACACAATCCCACCTGGCATGGGATTACTGCCATTGACTAATTGGCAGTTAGTAATTGGCACTAATTGAATCATTTGACCCCTTTAATCAATGATTTGTAGTTGTCACTCCCTCATTGATTGGTTACCATCTCAGCACAAGAGGGACTGTTCTTTATCTGACTCCCTCTTCCATTCCCTCTCATTGTTTACACTCTTTATCCATCTGTCTGTCTGTCCATGCCTACTGGATTATTTTCTTCCAAGTCATCAACACCAGAAGGCCCCAGGTGGGTCCTTTGGAAGTGGGATGATTCGCTGTGTGTGTTGGGTTATTATTTCCGTACCGTCCTCTGGACTACAATGCATGTGGTGAGGAAAACCCCACTATAGGGACTTGTGGGAGTCCTTTTTTGGGACACAATCTCTGCAAACCCTTGGTAGAAAACAATCCTTTACTGGAGTGAGTAAGAGGAGCCTGTGATTCCCTGTGACTCAACCTACCATGTACTTGAAAGAAGTCACTGTAAATCTGAGACCTGCTGTTCACCTCTCCTCGTGCTCCTCATTTACCGTTGCTTGCTCTGTTTCTAGAGAAATAGCCACCTTCTCTCTTCCTACTCTGGTGGAAGTTTCCAGGCTATGGGAAGCTCCTGGATTTTACATCTCAGAGCTGCATCACTAACTATGGGGACCAGGCCAGAGTTTCTGGGATCCAGCATCACAATTTCTCCCAACACTGCTCAGGTCTATGCCCAGGCACAAGGGTTACCTTGATCAATACAGATGCTCCAACGTTAACACGGAAGCGTTGGGTGTGTGTTAAAGATTCTGCTTTTCAGATACCAGAAAATCTACGATGGATCTCAACATGTCCAGTAATCTGGGACCCCTCCCATTATATGTATTTGAGATGGAGCACTCACAGGGTTGAGCTTCAGGGGAGTCAATATATTTATCACTTTGGTGCACCATCTTCAACATGCCTCGCTGTCTTACCAGTAGTTGTGTACCTGGGCAGAACCTGGAAAAGTTCTTTGGCAACATGAGGACACATTCTTGGCACCAAAAATTGAGAACTGAGTACTGATGGAGAGACCCAAGCCATGCTCCATGTTGGTCCTGGCAGAGACATCCTAACATGTATTCTGCTTTCTTACTAGACCCCAGCTCTGCACCCACCATGGGCTTAAGACTCTGTGGCATACCTCTCTCATGGACCAAATGTTTCCTTTTGAACATTCAACACTGGCAAGCATCCTATTATGCTTCATGATGAAATTATAGTCATGGTATTCACTCAACCAACCTCCTTGGTAAACTGCAGATCTCTGAGATCTCTGTCCATTCTCTGAGCAGAGACCTGTTATGGATGCACAGGGTCTGATGGCTCATGGGGTCATCTCAGACACCTACTCTCTCATGGTCATTTTCCTGTCTAGGCTGATCTGGTCTTTCCCAGCAGTATAGCAAATTAAAGAGCATATTCTGTTGTCAAAAAGACCTAAGTTCGTCCCTGTGTCTGTCTCTTTGTAATGGTGTCTTGGGATTTTGTGCAGGATGACAGGGTTTCCAGGCAGAGCTAAAGGTCTCAGGGCCCTGGAGAGGGGCATGCACCAGTTTCCCTGAGTCTCCATGGGGAAGAGAAAGACAGAGTGGGAGGTTTTAGCTTCATTTCCCCTTTGTGTGTATCACTGTGTCTTAACCACTTTGACCATCGATTGTATGCTTCTCACCGCAGTAATACTCAGCCTCATCCTCAGACTGGATGTCAGAGATGGTTAAATAGCGGTCAACCCCAGAGCTGGATCCTGAGAAGCGACTGGGGATCCTGTCCCCCTTGATGTGGCTTCCGTCACTATTAACCTTCATCAAATACCGAATGGCCTTTCCTGTTTGCTGTTGATACCAGTAAACAAAGTAATTGCTGTGCTCCCTGCTCAGGGTGCAGGTGAGCTTGACCGAGGCTCCCAGGGAGGCAGATGCAGATGGAGGCTGAGTCAGCACAGGCAGAGCACAGAAACCTGGAAACACAAAACACAAGAATGATATTGAATGAACTGGACACTGGACAGGGTTCCCTGGGCACCGTACTTGGAGGGAAATGTCAAAGAGGCAGAACCCTGACCTGTAGAGATAATAAAGGGCAGGAGGTAGAAGGAAACCCAGCCCATGGTGGAGAGGAAATTCATAGAACTCTTTTCTCTTGGGCTGTGCTGCTGGGACTGAAGTCTTCAAACTCCCATCTTATCCTCTCTTTTTGCAGCTCAAGGAAGGAGGGGCATCAGATGCAAATCTACTTTCCATTCTTCATCTGGTCTGTATGAGCTCTTGTTTGAGCTCACACAGAGCTTGAGAGCTCCATTATGGTAATTTCCCGAGGTCAGAAGTAGGAGCAGCTGTGGGTTTCTAAAGTGGACAGTTGATGGAACCATTAGTCATACCCTTTGCACTTGAGCACAACCCAGGGGATTTGGACTTACTGGGGTCTGAAAACAAGACCCACAGTGCTCCCCTGGGCGCCCTGGGATGAATGTCACCCTGTGTGTATTGCTAGTTTAACAAAATGACTACTTCTGAGGCCTCAGTAGGTGCTAAACCCTTGTGAGTGTGTACGGGTTCCACTGAATGAGACACAATAAAAACCAAGGTACAGTTTTCCTCCAGTCTTTTCAATGAAGAATCTAACATTGAGAGATTACATGGTTTTCTCATTTCTCATTTGCCATGACAGTGATGAGTAAGTCATGTTTCCAAACCAGGAGATGTCCCAGAGCCTGCCCTTCCAATCCCCTCCCTGCACCTACCCCTCACTATGCTCCCTCTCCCCTCATCCCAAGGCTACTGAGACCTTCTGGTTATCACCCCCTCTCTTTTATTCCAGTCTATGTCCTCCCAGGTTCTGTTCTGAAGAGTGCTCAGATCTTCACGGTGTTGCCGTCCGTGTTTCCCAAAGAAAAACAGCCTGTTGGCTGTGAGTCTATACTGTAGAGACAGTTACCCTAAGGAAACCTTATGCATTTAACCTGCTCAGTCAATGGGTCCAACAAGGCATGAAAACCCGTGTACCATCAAATGTGGGTAGTCCCAATAGAAAAGTTTTGTAGTTCTGGGGTACCCAGCAGATTTCAAAGACATAGCATAAAAGATAAGGTAAAAAATATTTTTATATGTAATTCATATTGATGTGATAATATTTTCAAGAAATTGAATTAAACAAAGTGTACTATGAAAACAAGTTCTGTTCATTTCTTCTCTTGGCCCCAGTCTCACTTCTTCTCTTTTTCCTTCATTTCTTCTGTTTTTTTTTTTATTCATTTCTTCTGTTCTGTTCATTTCTTCTCTTTTTTAAAATGTGGCTACTAGAAAATTTTTGTTCATTTCTTCTCTTTTTTAAAATGTGGCTACTAGAAAATTTTTAATTATGAATGTGGTTGGAATTTTATTTCTGTTGGATGGGCTGTTCTGCAAAGTCCCAGTAGCAGTCACTTGCTTTTGAAAAAGGAGACAGAACCTTCTTGAGCATTAAGAAGGGGCCATGCCTTAGCCTGAAAGCACAGAAGTCCATAGGTTGGTGATGAAGGCCAGGGATTTTGGGGTCAGCATACCTTGGTTTGCTGCTGGTTTGGCCACTTTATAGCTTTGACCTCAGGCAAGTTACACATCCTACTTGTCTCAGCTTCTGCTTCTGTAAATTGGGGTGATAATCAGAATGCTTTTTTTGGTAGCGTATTCATGATTAAACAATTTAATAAATGGGAATTGCTTGGAATCATGCCTCATATGTGGTAGGCACATATAAATCTTTACTCCTCCTGCTCCTATAAGTATCCTTTATCCTTAAATATGAGATAAATAAAAGTCGCTGGAGTTTAGAGGTTGGAGGGAAATTATGGAAACCACAATTCTTGGGTTTGGACCATTGAAAATGGGCAAAATTTCCTGGCAACACTAAAATCTCTCTCTCTCTCTCTCTGTCTCTGTCTCTCTTTCTCTGTCTCTTCCTCTCTCTCACACACACACAAACACACACACACACATACACACACAAATCCCTCAGAGGCACTATCCCTTGCACAGGTCACAAGGGGCACAACCTCTCAGGATGCTATCCTGCTCACTGGCTCGTGGGCCCAGGGACGTGATCCTGGTTCTCCAACAGAGACATCACGGATGTCCCAGCAGGACTAGAGCAGAACTACTTCCTGCTTCTTCAGACCTTGTGATATGTGACATGTCATCCCCATTGTCTCACTAGAGTTGGTCCTACCTGTGATGTCCTCGCTCTTGGAGGAAGAACCTGGTTCTGCAGATACTGAACTACATAGGTTGCCAGTCAGTGTGTGTCCTCTGACCCGACCACAGAGTGTAGCACAGAGGCCTGGGTGGGCAGGGGAGGGCTGATGGGCCTCAGGGCTGGGGCTGGTGGCACTGAGGGAAGAGAGGCTCAGGCAGAGAGACTGGGGCTCCTCACACTGATCCCACTAGGAGTCAGAGAAGCACAATGGGGATTAAACAGGCTCTAGACATGCCATGTCCACAGCAGAGCTGAGATGGGCTCAGAAGGCCCTACACATGCAGCTGGAGGAGAAGCAGATCCTCTTGGTGTCCTGGGGGAACTCCATCAGGGAGGCAGCAGGCACTGTACCCCACCTCCTGATGATGATGATCCTTGTCTCACTTATGACCGACATGGGAGAATATAGAGACTAGATGTTCGACCTTTGCTCACTGTGGTGATAATCAGAGGGCAAGGATGGAGCCTGGATGCCCAGACATACAGATGGGTCAGTTAGGAGACAGTCAGGGCTGTTTCTGGGTTTGTTAGTTATGCCCCACCTGATCCCTGAGAGCTTTGTGGTACCCATGCAACCTGCAGAATCCCCCAAGGGGAGGGAGTGCCCAACCATGGCAGGGACACTTGTGGGTTGAGTTATGTTCCACAGCTCCCAAATGTATGTTTGAGTCCTCACCTCCAGCATCTCTCCCTGGGCCCTGATTTCAGCATAGGATCATTGCAGATGTGAATCCTTAAATTCAGATGAGGTTGCACTGGAGTAGGCTGGACCCTATTCCAATTGGACAGGTGTCCTTATAAGAGTGAAAATTTGGAGACACATTCTGACAGGGGAGGTCACCCTATGAAGTTAGAGAAGGAATCTATTAGACCAGGAATGCTAAAAATTGCCAGAGAACCACGAGGTGCTGTAAGAGAGAAGACGAAACAGATTCTCCTTCACAGCCTAAAAAACAACAAGCAATCTGCCGGTGCCTCGGTCTCAGACTGCTGACCTCCAGAACCGTGAGACAATACATTCTGTTCTCAGCTCCTTCCCCCCAGTTTGTGGGGCTCTTTTCTCCCAGCCCTAGCACACTAATGCTGTCACTCATAAGAAGTCTGATTTCCCCACAACACCAGCATGGCTGGGCTCCTTCTAGTTGCTTTATTCTCTGTTACCACAGCAGCAGGAGATGGGCCTCAGCCATGTGCTTTCCTCTCCTAGAGTGTCTGATTCTCCTCCCCTGAGGACTGCTTTAAGTCCCCCAGATAGCACAGAGTCTGTCCTGTAACCCAAGACTCCTGCTGGGATCCCATATGACTGGGATCTGTCCAGGGCTGGCTCAGGGCCTTGCAGGAGCCTGGCCATGGGGCTGACCTGGTTCCTCTGGGACATGCAGACAACACCTGATTCATGGAAACGTGGTCCTGTGGCTTCCTTACCTTCCTCCTGCTGCTTCAGGTCCCCTCTGCATCCCCCACAGACACTATGATCCCATCCTTGGCTTGTCAACAGAATGGGAAACTCTCATTCTGAAGTTCGTTCATCAGTTACAAAAGTGGGGGCTTACTTGTTAAACAAACACCTGCTGCCGGAGATTCATCAGGATTTCTAGTCTATTTACACATGATGTTGTTGTCTCTCTGACAGCCCCCATTCCACAGCAGACCAGCAATTGGCATTGTCAGCCATTTCATTCCTTTCAATTTTTTCATCAATGTTTCATGGGAACACATGAAAATATATGAGAAACAACTTCAAGGTTTGTGATCTTGTAAGGATCCACACAATCACATGTTCCCATATGCTGCAGCTCAAGGGCCTGAGCCATAGTCCCTGCAGCCATGAAAGTCATGTCACTCTGAAGACAGTCTCACAAGGAGGCTGTAGATGCTCCTTCCAGGGACCAGGGACCCCAAGTTCTCTGCCTCCTGCCCCCTGAGGTGGTCTGAAAAAAGGAGCTGCAGCCCAGGTCTGAGTTGGGGTGGAGTTAGGGAAGGAGAAGCAGAGTGTGAGTCATCGGGTGTCTCTGCTTATGCCCAGCACGGAGGAGTCAGTCCCTGGGAACACTGGTGGACAGAGAGGGGACCTGAATGTCCCAGGTGAGGTGCTCACTGTTTCAGGACTCTTGTCAGTGTCCTGGGTGACACTGTGTGTGTTTGACTCTTAGAACCTGGTCCTTGCAGCCTGTGGAATTAGGGTGGTTCATCCTGAAAGCCTCTGAGGACTGAAACACAGACAACCCACTGACCCCAGGCCTGCCATCTCTGTAAGTCTCCCCTTGGCAGTCACAGCCTCTGTCTGGGGCTCCTGATGCAGCTCTGCTGCCCCCTGCCGGTGGAGAAGGACTCAGACCTGGAGCTTCCCTCCTGTGGATCACCCCACAGCACCTGTCACCTGAGAAAGGGTGTGGACCAGTGTTTCCAGGCTTCCACAGGCAGCCGCCACTCTGCCGTCCTCGGCCCAGCACAGAAGGTCACATACAAGGTGCCGAAGGCAGGGCAGGTGCGATTCCTGTACTTGTCCCAGGGTTGTAATGCCCTGGATTGTCCGCTGCCTTGTTTCAGAAAGGTGAGTGTAGGCTACAGTGTTGTGCATTTGAAAAGGGTCAGTGTCCAGACAATCCTATGTGATGTCCCACAGCCAGCAGGTTCCTCTGTATTTAGGAATCAGGAACGATGCTTCCGGCATCTCTGTCTGTGTAGTTGGGTCATCAGAGCGGCAGGTAATGCTTCTGGTGCTAAGTTCAGTTGAACAGGCAAAGATTTACTCTAATTACTGCTATTTTTGCTACTATTAATTTTATTACAACTCACATCCCATGGAGATTTGTGTGGGAGGATTTTAAACTACTCTGTCTGTGGTTTGCTGCAATTGGGAATCTGCTAATTTGGGCTTAGGTAAGTTGCATGTGATGCAGGTTACAGAACAGCTGAAAACTTTTCCTTGTGTGCCCACATAGGCAGACGGGAGACTCCAACACCAAAGCTAACTCACTGAGACCCCACTCCATTTGCCTAATAAGTTAAAGTCTTTAATATTTTATGACATTAATTTGATGAAGAGTGTTTCTCACATCAGTAGATATTTCCCCATTTCACAGGAGGTGAAGTGAGTACCCAGAGAGGCTATTTTCTCAAGAAAACAGAGGACAATGAGGTGAGTCCAGGAATGGAGCTCACGTGTGCTGGATTCAGACCCTGGGCTCTTTTAAGCAGAGCCTGACCAAGGCGGGAGGGATGGGGTGTGACTTCCCTGCTCTGGTTCTGAATAGTGTGTCATGGGTCCTTCTGACTCTGCCTGGCAGGGATTCAAAGTAAGGGTACTGCCTGGGGCGTTTCATAATGACCGTCGTGGGGCAATTGTGTGTCTACAAGACAATCGGGGAAAGCAGGAATATAGGGTTTTAGGAGATCCCCTAGCATACCTCAGGACTGTGATTACAGTCATCAATTCACCACAATTCAATGCAGCAGGTCAGATAATGGACCCATCTTCCAGAATGAAGGTTTGGTGGTCGTAACTGGTGAGGATCAGGACAAGCTCAGGTACTTGCTGAGGGAAGAGGAATATGGAGTGAGCAGTGAAGAAGGTAATTATAGACACCACACTGACCACACTGTAGTGGCAGAAATGAGCCAGATAAAAGTAGCATGTGTCTTCTTTATGTTGACATGAATATGTTTGGATATATATGTTGGGGTCAATTCCACATTAAAACCTGTTAACCCCCTAGGGTCTGCCTGGGCCTACTTAGCCATAGTGACTCCATATTGCCTAGGTAGACATTTTGTTGTTTAATAAATGCCTCAACAGTTACAGTTATTGGTTCCGGGTAACCGTTGCTAAAATACATACCTAAAACAAGGCCATTTTGTTGTATCGGTTCCGGGTAACCGTTACTAAAACACACAGGTAGGAGACATCCAATCAGCCAAAGCCACATACGTAGAGGTCTGCAGTTGTGCCCTATAAAAACTAGCCTGTAAGGCCAAGGGGGTTGCTCTCTTCAGAGGCAGCCCTGGCCGATCAGTCTGACTTCTAATGCTTGGCATAGAATAAAGCATTTCATAACTTTCACTTTGTCTCAGTCTTGTTCCTTTGATAATGGACCCAACAATATATTCATCATGTGTTTCTGTTTTGTTCTCATGTTTCACCCCATTATCTTCTAACATAGAGTTGTTACCAATAGTGAATGCTATATCTCAATATTGAAGTTGTAGCATATCAAATCAGTTGGGACAAAAAATAAAGAACATTAGGAGACAAAGATGTATTTTATACCCTCTTGTGAGGAGAGAGTGTGAATGTTTGTAATTGTTTCCTGGAGAGTTTTATCATGTTGGATGGAAACATGGCGGCCCACATTGTCTTTACTTGGTGTTTAGGTTAATGGGGAACTTGTTAGATTTCAGGTGGATGAGGGGGGACTATGGTGTCTTATTAAGTGTCACTTATTAAGTGACAGGCTGAGCTGTGATTCACAGAATTTTTGTCTGTCCGTGTATCTGGGAAGGGTGGGGATAAAGAGAGATTCCTGCATATATATGGGGATAGAAGTGAGGAAGGACCATTGTTTGTCTCATCCCCATGGTTGTGTTTCTTCTGGCCACTGTGTTGGCAGCAGCAATGCGCCATCATCCCCCTTTCACCATCAAGATGGATGTGACTCTTCAACTATCTGTCAGAACTCAGAATACCTAGTGTGTCTGGATCTTCTTTCAGTGTATAAAAATACAAGGAACAATCCGACTGTCTGGGGACTGGACAAGCACATTGGTGATTAGTTGAGAAACCCCAGCTTTGTAGGGACACTTTGGCCTCCTTAGGTCCCCGAGGACTTTTTTGGGGTTCACTGGGGACACTGGTAGAGAGAGAGGGGACCTGAATTTCCCAGGTGGGTTGCTCACTGTTTCAGGATTCTTGTCCATGTCCTGGGTTCCTGGAAGCAGACTCTAAGGAGGAGAAGTGCATGTGCAGGAAATCTGGAAGTATCTGGGGAGGTCAGACTGGGCAGAAGGAGAAGAGACCCACAGGGAGATATCAGGTGAGGTCTCCCTCCTGTAGAGAGCTCTAAATCTGGGACTTTTCAGGACATCTGAACCTGGGTAAGCTTGTGGGATCTTGGACTAAGGCCATCATTCATTTGAACCTCTTTGAAAAGAAGTAGAAATCTGGGGAGGCAGATTGTTGAAGGACAGCACTTCCCTGTGATGAGCTCCCTTGTAAGAGTTTAGGGCCTCCCACAAGGGTGGGTGGGTGAGTGATCTCAGAAGAGGGGATGTAGGCGACCTCACAGTGTCCACTGCCCTTGAGTGCTCCACTCAGAATCTCAGCTGCCATGGACCAGGTTTCCAGGAGCTCAGCTGAGCTGGGAATTTCTGGGTTCAAATCCTGGGCAATTGGGCAAAAATATAGCCCAGTGACCAGGATATGGAAATGAAAGTCTCTGTCTTTTCAACTATCCAGACCCTTTGTCCCTGAGTCATACCCACACAGACAAGCAGGACAGCCTAGTCCTGTTAGGCCTCAATTCATTCATGAACTTCCCTGTACAGAGCCTGCATGGAGGGTAGAAGAGAGGGAACCTTGGGGATCATATATGTGGGCACCATGGTCTTATCTGTTCACTGCTCTGCTTCCAGGCCTCCCAGCTGGAGGAGAGTGTGACACAGACAGGGAAGGGGTTTGTGTCTCACTTCCCTCTTTGTGTCCCTGTGAGTATCAACACTGCAGTCCAACACCTGACAGTAAGAGTCAGGTTTGTCCTAGGTCTGGACCCTACTCATGGTGTGTTCCCCAAACAGACATTATATTTCAAATAATGTTCAGTTACTCAACATATAATTCATCATTAGTTTAAAAAAAATTTTTTTTTTTATTTACAGCATAACAGTGTTCATTGTTTTGGCATCACACCCAGTGCTCCATGGAGTACCTGCCCTCCCTATTACCCACCACCTGGTTCCTCAACCTCCCACCCCCCCCGCCCCGTCAAAACCCTCTGGTTGTTTTTCAGAGTCCATAGTCTCTCATGGTTCATCTCCCCTTCCAGTTTCCCTCAAATCCCTCTCCCCTTCATCTCCCCATGTCTTCCATGTTATTTGTTATGCTCCACAAATAAGTGAGACCATATGATACTTGACTCTCTCTGCTTGACTTATTTTGCTCAGCATAATCTCTTCCAGTCCCGTCCATGTTGCTACAAAAGTTGGGTATTCATCCTTTCTGATGGAGGCATAATACTCCATTGTGTATATGTACCACATCTTCCTTATCCATTCATCCGTTGAAGGGCATCTTGGTTCTTTCCACAGTTTGGCGACCGTGGCCATTGCTGCAATAAACATTAGGGTACAGATGGCCCTTCTTTTCACTACATCTGTATCTTTGGGGTAAATACCCAGCAGTGCAATTGCAGGGTCATAGGGAAGCTCTATTCTTAATTTCTTCAGGAATCTCCACACTGTTCTCCAAAGTGGCTGCACCAACTTGCATTCCCACCAACAGTGTAAGAGGGTTCCCCTTTCTCCACATCCTCTCCAACACACGTTGTTTCCTGTCTTGCTAATTTTGGCCATTCTAACTGGTGTCAGGTGGTATCTCAATGTGGTTTTGATTTGAATCTCCCTGATGGCTAGTGATGATGAACATTTTTTCATGTGTCTGATAGCCATTTGTATGTCTTCGTTGGAGAAGTGTCTGTTCATATCTTCTGCCCATTTTTTGATATGATTATCTGTTTTGTGTGTGTTGAGTTTGAGAAGTTCTTTATAGATCCTGGATATCAACCTTTTTTCTGTACTGTCATTTGCAAATATCTTCTCCCATTCCGTGGGTTGCCTTTTTGTTTTGTTGACTGTTTCGTTTGCTGTGCAGAAGCTTTTGATCTTGATGAAGTCCCAAAAGTTCATTTTTGCTTTTGTTTCCTTGGCCTTTGGAGACATATCTTGAAAGAAGTTGCTGTGGCTGATATCGAAGAGGTTACTGCCTAGGTTCTCCTCTAGGATTCTGATAGATTCCTGTCTCACATTGAGGTCTTTTATCTATTTCGAGTTTATCTTTGTGTATGGTATAAGAGAATGGTTGAGTTTCATTCTTCTACATATCGCTGTCCAGTTTCCCAGCCCCATTTCTTGAAGAGACTGTCTTTTTTCCATTGAATATTTTTTCCTGTTTTGTCGAAGATTATTTCACCATAGAGTTGAGGGTCCATATCTGGGCTCTCCACTCTGTTCCACTGGTCTATGTGTCTGTTTATATGCCAGTACCATGCTTTCTTGGTGATCACAGCTTTGTAGTAAAGCTTGAAATCGGGTAACGTGATGCCACCAGTTTTGTTTTTGTTTTTCAACATTTCCTTAGCAATTCGGGGTCTCTTCTGATTCCATACAAATTTTAGGATTATTTGCTCCAGCTCTTTGAAAAATACCGGCGGAATTTTGATCGGAATGGCATTAAAAGTATAGATTGCTCTAGGCAGTATAGACATTTTAACAATGTTTATTCTTCCAATCCAAGAGCATGGAACAGTCTTCCATCTATTTGTGTCTTCTTCAATTTCTTTCAAGAGTGTTCTGTAGTTCCTCGAGTACAGGTCCTTTACCTCTTTGGTTAGGTTTATTCCCAGGTATCTTATGGTTCTTGGTGCTATAGTAAATGGAACTGATTCTCTAATTTCCCTTTCTGTATTTTCATTGTTAGTGTATAAGAAAGCCACTGTTTTCTGTACATTGACTTTGTATCCTGCCACGTTACTGAATTGCTGTATGAGTTCTAGTAGTTTGGGGGTGGAGTCTTTGGGGTTTTCCATATAAAGAATCATGTCATCTGCGAAGAGAGAGAGTTTGACTTCTTCATTGCCAATTTGGATATCTTTTATTTCTCTTTGTTGTCTGATTGCCATTGCTAGGACTTCTAATACTATGTTGAACAAGAGTGGTGGGAGTGGGCATCCTTGTCGTGTTCCTGATCTCAACGGGAAAGCTGCAAGCTTTTTCCCATTGAGGATGATATTTGCTGTGGGTCTTTCATAGATAGATTTTATGAAGTTCAGGAATGTTCCGTCCATCCCTATACTTTGAAGCATTTTCATCAGGAATGGATGTTGGATTTTGTCAAATGTTTTTTCTGCATCAATTAAGAGGACCATGTGGTTCTTCTCTCTTCTCTTATTGATGTGTTCTGTCACATTGATTGATTTGCAAATGTTGAACCAACCTTGCAACACAGGGATGAATCCCACCTGGTCATGGTGGATAATATTTTTAATGTGCTGCTGGATCCTGTTTGCTAGGATCTTGTTGAGAATCTTTGCATCCATATTCATCAGTGATATTGGTCTGAAATTCTCCTTTTTGGTAGGGTCTTTGCCTGGTTTGGGGATCAGGGTAATGCTGGCTTCATCAAAAGAGTCTGGAAGTTTTCCTTCTGCTTCAATTTTTTGAAACAGCTTTAGGAGAATTGGTGTTATTTCTTCTTTGAAAGTTTGGTAGAATTCCCCAGGGAATCCGTCAGGTCCTGGGCTCTTGTTTTTTGGGAGGTTTTTGATCACTGCTTCAATCTCGTTACTAGATATCGGTCTATTCAGGTTGTCAATTTCTTCCTGGTTCAATTTTGGGAGTTTGTAGTTTTCCAGGAATGCATCCATTTCATCTAGGTTGCTTAGCTTATTGGCATATAAATGTTGGTAATAATTTCTGATGATTGTTTCTATTTCCTTGGTGTTCGTTGTGATCTCTCCCTTTTCATTCATAATTTTATTAATTTGGGCTTTCACTCTTTTCTTTTGGATTAGTGTGGCCAATGGTTTATTGATCTTATTGATTCTTTCAAAAAACCAGCTTCTTGTTTCATTGATACATTCTACTGTATCTCTGGTTCCTACCTCATTGATCTCTGCTCTAATCTTGATTATTTCCCTTCTTGCATGTGGAGTTGGTTTGATTTGTTGTTGATTCTCCAGTTCTTTAAGGTGTAGAGACAGCTGGTGTATTCTGGATTTTTCAATTTTTTTGAGGGAGGCTTGGATGGCTATGTATTTCCCCCTTAGAACCGCCTTTGCTGTATCCCATAGGTTTTGGACCGAAGTGTCTTCATTCTCATTGGTTTCCATGAATTGTTTAAGTTCTTCTTTGATCTCCTGGTTGATCCAAGCATTCTTAAGCAAGGTGGTCTTTAGCTTCCAGGTGTTTGAGTTCCTTCTGAACTTTTCCTTGTGATTGAGTTCCAGTTTCAAAGCATTGTGGTCTGAGAATATGCAGGGAATAATGTCAGTCTTTTGGTATCGGTTGAGTCCTGCTTTGTGACCCAGTATGTGGTCTATTCTGGAGAAGGTTCCATGTGCACTTGAGAAGAATGAGTATTCCGTTGTTTTAGGGTGGAATGTTCTGTATATGTCTATGAGGTCCATCTGGTCCAATGTTTCACTCAATGCTCTTATTTCTTTATTAATTTTCTGCTTCGATGATCTGTCTATTTCTGAGAGAGGCGTATTAAGATCTCCTACTATTTTGTATTCATATCAATATGACTCTTTATCTTGATTAATAGTTTTCTTATGTAATTGGGTGCTCCCATATTGGGGGCATAGATATTCACAATTGTTAGATCATCTTGGCGGATAGTCCCTTTAAGAATTATGTAGTGTCCCAGCAAAGGCAGTCCGGAGAGGAAAATATATAGCGGTACAAGCCTTTCTCAAGAAACAAGAAAGGTCTCAAGTACACAACCTAACCCTACGCGTAAAGGAGCTGGAGAAAGAACAAGAAAGAAACCCTAAACCCAGCAGGAGAAGAGAAATCATAAAGATCAGAGCAGAAATCAATGAAATAGAAACCAAAAAAACAATAGAAAAAATCAATGAAACTAGGAGCTGGTTCTTTGAAAGAATCAATAGGATTGATAAACCCCTGGCCAGACTCATCAAAAAGAAAAGAGAAAGGACCCAAATCAATAAAATCATGAATGAAAGAGGAGAGATCACAACTAACACCAAAGAAATACAGACAATTATAAGAACATACTATGAGCAACTCTACGCCAACAAATTGGACAATCTGGAAGAAATGGATGCATTCCTAGAGACATATAAACTACCACAACTGAACCAGGAAGAAATAGAAAACCTGAACAGGCCCATAACCAGTAAGGAGATTGAAACAGTCATCCAAAATCTCCAAACAAACAAAAGCCCAGGGCCAGACGGCTTCCCAGGGGAATTCGACCAAACATTTAAAGAAGAACTCATTCCTATTCTCCTGAAACTGTTCCAAAAAATAGAAATGGAAGGAAAACTTCCAAACTCATTCTATGAGGCCAGCATCACCTTGATCCCAAAACCAGACAAGGATCCCACCAAAAAAGAGAACTACAGACCAATATCCTTGATGAACACAGACGCAAAAATTCTCGCCAAAATACTAGCCAATAGGATTCAACAGTACATTAAAAGGATTATTCACCACGATCAAGTGGGATTTATCCCAGGGCTGCAGGGTTGGTTCAACATCTGCAAATCAATCAATGTGATAGAACACATTAATAAAAGAAAGAACAAGAACCATATGATACTCTCAATAGATGCTGAAAAAGCATTTGACAAAGTACAGCATCCCTTCCTGATCAAAACTCTTCAAAGTGTAGGGATAGAGGGCACATACCTCAATATTATCAAAGCCATCTATGAAAAACCCACCGCAAATATCATTCTCAATGGAGAAAAACTGAAAGCTTTTCCGTTAAGGTCAGGAACACGGCAGGGATGTCCATTATCACCACTGCTATTCAACATAGTATTAGAAGTCCTAGCTTCAGCAATCAGACAACAAAAAGAAATTAAAGGCATCCAAATTGGTAAAGAAGAAGTCAAACTATCACTCTTCGCAGATGATATGATACTATATGTGGAAAACCCAAAAGACTCCACTCCAAAACTGCTAGAACTTGTACAGGAATTCAGTAAAGTGTCAGGATATAAAATCAATGCACAGAAATCAGTTGCATTTCTGTACACCAACAACAAGACTGAAGAAAGAGAAATTAAGGAGTCAATCCCATTTACAATTGTACCCAAAACTATAAGATACGTAGGAATAAACCTAACCAAAGAGACTAAGAATCTATACACAGAAAATTATAAAGTACTCATGAAAGAAATTGAGGAAGACACAAAAAAATGGAAAAATGTTCCATGCTCCTGGATTGGAAGAATAAATATTGTGAAAATGTCTATGCTACCTAAAGCAATCTACACATTTAATGCAATCCCTATCAAAATACCATCCATTTTTTTCAAAGAAATGGAACAAATAATCCTAAAATTTATATGGAACCAGAAAAGACCTCGGATAGCCAAAGGAATATTGAAGAACAAAGCCAAAGTTGGTGGCATCACAATTCCGGACTTCAAGCTCTATTACAAAGCTGTCATCATCAAGACAGCATGGTACTGGCACAAAGACAGACACATAGATCAGTGGAACAGAATAGAGAGCCCAGAAATCGACCCTCAACTCTATGGCCAACTAATCTTCGACAAAGCAGGAAAGAATGTCCAATGGAAAAAAGACAGCCTCTTCAATAAATGGTGCTGGGAAAATTGGACAGCCACATGCAGAAAAATGAAATTGGACCACTTCCTTACACCACACACGAAAATAGACTCCAAATGGATGAAGGACCTCAATGTGAGAAAGGAATCCATCCAAATCCTTGAGGAGAATGCAGGCAGCAACCTCTTCGACCTCAGCCGCAGCAACATCTTCCTAGGAACAACGGCAAAGGCAAGGGAAGCAAGGGCAAAAATGAACTATTGGGATTTCATCAAGATCAAAAGCTTTTGCACAGCCAAGGAAACAGTTAACAAAACCAAAAGACAACTGACAGAATGGGAGAAGATATTTGCAAACGACATATCAGATAAAGGGCTAGTATCCAAAATCTATAAGGAACTTAGCAAACTCAACACCCAAAGAACAAACAATCCAATCAAGAAATGGGCAGAGGACATGAACAGACATTTCTGCAAAGAAGACATCCAGATGGCCAACAGACACATGAAAAAGTGCTCCACGTCACTCGGCATCAGGGAAATACAAATCAAAACCACAATGAGATATCACCTCACACCAGTCAGAATGGCTAAAATTAACAAGTCAGGAAATGACAGATGCTGGCGAGGATGTGGAGAGAGGGGAACCCTCCTCCACTGTTGGTGGGAATGCAAGCTAGTCCAACCACTCTGGAAAACAGCATGGAGGTTCCTCAAAATGTTGAAAATAGAACTACCCTATGACCTAGGAATTGCACTACTGGGTATTTACCCTAAAGATACAAACATAGTGATCCGAAGGGGCACGTGTACCCGAATGTTTATAGCAGCAATGTCTACAATAGCCAGACTATGGAAAGAACCTAGATGTCCATCAACAGATGAATGGATAAAGAAGATGTGGTATATATACACAATGGAATACTATGCAGCAATCAAAAGAAATGAAATCATGCCATTTGCGACGACGTGGATGGAACTAGAGCGTATCATGCTTAGTGAAATAAGTCAATCGGAGAAAGACAACTATCATATGATCTCCCTGATATGAGGACATGGAGAAGCAACATGGGGGGTAGGGGGACAGGAGAAGAATAAATGAAACAAGATGGGATTGGGAGGGAGACAAACCATAAATGACTCTTAATCTCACAAAACAAACTGGGGGTTGCTGGGGGGAGGTGGGATTGGGAGAGGGGGAGCGGGCTATGGACATTGGGGAGGGGAGGCGAACCATAAGAGACTATGGACTCTCAAAAACAACCTGAGGGTTTTGAAGGGTCAGGGGTGGGAGGTTGGGGGAACAGGTGGTGGGTAATGGGGAGGGCACGTTTTGCATGGAGCACTGGGTGTTGTGCAAAAAGAATGAATACTGTTACGCTGAAAAAATAAATAAAATGAAAAAAAAAGAATTATGTAGTGTCCTTCTGTATCTCTGACTAGAGTCTTTAGTTTAAAATCTAATTTATCTGATATGAGAATTGCTACTCCGGCCTTCTTTTGAGGCCCATTGGCATGAAAGATGCTTCTCCATCCCTTCACTTTCAGTCTGGGTGTATCCTTAGGTTCAAAATGGGTCTCTTGTAGACAACATATGGATGGGTCCTGTCGTTTTATCCAATCTGCAACCCTGTGTCGTTTTATGGGCGCATTTAGGCCATTCACATTGAGAGTGATTATTGAGAGATAGGTTTTTATTGACATCGTGTTGCCTTTGAAGTCTTTCTGTCTGTAGATTGTTTCTATATTTCTGTTCAATGATATTCTTAGGATTTTTTCTTTTTTATAGGACCCCCCTTAATATTTCCTGCAGTGTCGGCTTGGTGGTTGCATAGTCTTTTAAGCATTGCCGGTCTTGGGACTCTTTATCTCTTCATCCATTTAAAATGTCAGTCTTGCTGGATAGAGTATTCTTGGTTGCATGTTCTTCTCATTTAGTACTCTGAATATATTTTTCTAGCCCTTCCTGGCTTGCCAGGTCTCTGTGGAAAGGTCTGACATTATTCTAATGGGCTTTCCTCTGTATGTAAGGAGCTTCTTGGTCCTAGCTGCTTTTAAGAGGGTCTGTCGTGAAACATAATTCCTCATTCTAACTATAAGGTGTCATGAGGACTTTTGAGAATCTAAAATCTTGGGAGGAAATCTCTCTGCCTCTAGTACATGAACGTTGTTTCCATTCGTGAGATTGGGAAAATTTTCATAGACAACTTCTTCCACTATATCTTCTAGACTTCTTTCTTTTTCCTTCCCTTCAAGGATTCCAATAATTCTGACGTTGGAACGTTTCATGGCATCATTTATTTCCCTGATTCTGTTTTCGTGGCTTCTGAGCTGTTTGTTCCAGGCTTCCTCCTGATCCTTTCTCTCTATCTGTTTGTCCTCCAGATCACTAATTCTATCTTCTGTCTCAGTTACCCTAGCTTTTAGAGAGTTTAGATTAGATTGGAACTCATTGAGAGCATTTTGAACATCATTCCTGGTGGCTTTCCATTCTGCCCTAACATTGTGAACATCATCCCTGGTGGCTTTCAGTTCTGCCCTAATCAATTCTGTTTGGTCATCCATGGCTTTCTCCAACCTAGCTATTGCCTGGATAATTGTTAGTCTGAATTCCTTTTCTGACATATTGTCTATGTCGATAGCCATTAGCTCTGTTGCAGAAGGCCCATCCTCTGTATTTTTCTTCTGTTGGGTATTCCTCCTCCTAGTCATTTTGGTAAGAGATGACTGAACAGATGCAGCTGGACTTATCGATTGTGGTGCAGTCAATGTGCACCCTGGAACGCTTCTGTGCAATCAGGATTCCCCACCCAAATGAGAGAAAAAAGAAAAGAAAAAGAAATAGAGAAGAAGAAAGAAAAAAAAAGGGAAAAGAAAAAAGGAAAAAAAAAGAGAGAGAGAGAGAGAGATAGGAAAAAGAGGGAAGATAAAAGAGAAGGCTCAGCCCAAATGGGCCACAAGGTAAGATTTGTGAATTATACAAAGAAAAACAGACAAACAAAAAGACTGATAAAAGTATATGACAAGAGAAAAAAAATATATATAAGCAAAAAAAAGGGAAGAACCTCATCAGAAAGAACCCCAAGTATAAGATTTATATATTATCAGGACAAACACAAATTCACAGAAACACTGACAGAAGGAAAAATTGGGAGAGTGGTTATAAATTCTCAGTGTGGGTGAGGAAAGTTATTTTGATTCTTCCTGAAGGTATCTTGATGTTTTTGTTAAGGGACTCAACTTTCCTAAGTTACGGGGGGATTAGAAACTGGTTTGCCTATAGGGGTAGCATTGATTGGGAAAGGGGATTACCTTGAAGTTTAACTATATGTATAGTAGAAAATAAAAATTAAAAAAGAATAAACTAGACTAAACTAAGTTAAAAGTAAAAAAGAATTAAAAAAATAGAAAAGCAAAAGAAAAACACGGGTGTATGTATCAAAAAGTTCAGGTTAGAAGGTTATTAAAGAATTTGATGTACTGGACATCTAAGTGTGGTGGTAAATAGGTTAAAAAATTATCTGTATGTATAAAAAAAAAGAACCAGAATATTGGTAAAGAGTTAAAAATAAAAGTTGTATTTATGGGGGAACAGGTGGTGGGTAATAGGGAGGGCACATATTGCATGGAGCACTGGGTGTTGTGCAAAAACAATGAATACTGTTACGCTGAAAAAATAAATAAAATGGAAAAGTTGTATTTATGAAGTAGTGGTGGTTGTTCTCTTGTAGTATTTTTTTTTTCTTCCTTCCTGGTTGGTTTTCTGGGGGAGGGGCCTGCCACCTGGGTTTTCAGACAATGATGTTCCCTGAGTTAGGTCCTCCAGCCCCCCTCAAGCAGGTGGGCTCTGAGGAAACTGTTTTTTTCAGGCTTTTGTTCTCTGGGGGTTTTTATGTTCTTTCATCTGCTTTCTCTCGCCTTGACAGCTTTTGATGGTTTTTGGAGGTTTAGAGGAGAGCAAACAGCACCCCAACCTCCCTCTCAGAGAGAAGCCTCAGACTGTTTTGCAAAAGCTGCTGGCACAGTCGGTTCTGAGTCACTGTCCCTGGGGATGCAGGAGCTCCTCGTTGTACCCAAAACCAGGGCAGTGGTGACTGTCTAGGCAGCTCCAGACCGCCAGAGAGGTTCCGAGCAGAGATCGCACACTGAGATTTTCCCGCTGTCCCAGGCTGGGAATGTCTGGTTTTTCTGGATGCCAGAGCTCCAGGCTAGCGCCTATGAGCACCTATCCCAAGGGAGGGTGTGGGACGCGCGCGTTTCAGGATTGCCGTCTGGCCAGGCTCCTAGCCCCTCACGGGAGCCAGACCCCACTCATCCCGGGCGCGCTGGCGTTCAGGCGCACTGGCGGCTCAGGGACGGAGACCTGATTTCTCTGCCGCACTCTCTCTGGCTCAGCGCCAGGGGAGGCTGTCCTGGGTCCGGGGACTTAGGTCCCTGACCCTAACTGTCCAGGTTCCCACTATTTCCCCCCGTGATCCTTTGCTCTTTGTTTTTTGAGTGCTTTCAACCAGACTCCAAGTTAATGCCGGTCCCCAGATGCAGGGCACTCTCGTATTGGGGTATTACTTTCCAATCGGTCACCTCTGGTGGCTCCCTCCCCCTTTTGTTTATCTTCCGATATCAGTCAGATGCTCCCAGTCTGCTTTACCTGCCACTGGCGTCTTCTGCTCCTGTAGAGATCCAGACGTGTATAATTCTGATCTCAGGCTGATTTCATGGATGATCAGAGTTCTTTGGTAGGTAATCAGCTCACCTTAGGGTACAGGTTGAAACAGTGCCTCCTCCTACTTCCCCGCCATCTTGACTCCCTCTCATAATTTTTTAATATTGCAAATTGACATGGTAAAGCTTTAGAGATGCTGTGTTAAATAAGAATATTATTAAAATGAACGCTGGCCATTTATTTTTACCTGTGAAAATGTGGCTACCAGCAAAAGTGAAATCACACGTGGCTCACGTTGGTGGCTTGGCTTCCATTTCTGTTGGACAGCAGTGCCGAAAAAAAAGCTCATCATTAGTTTTTGATGTAATATTCAAGGACTTATTGTTTGTAACCTAGTGCTCATCACAACACATACCCTCCTTAATATCCATCACCTTCTTATCCCCTCCTCATACACATATCCCTTCTTTAAATCTCAGTTTGATTCCTGAAGTCAAGAGTCTCTCATGGTTTGTCTCACTCTCTGATTTCTCTCCATTCAGTTTTTCCTCCATGGCCCTATGGTTTTCAGTGCTGTTCCCTATGTTCTACATATGAGTGAATCCATATTATAATAGTCTTTCTCTGCTTGACTAATTTCATTTAACTCAATCCCTTCTAGTTCCAACCCTATTGATGGAAATGTAGGTATTCATCCTTTCTGACATCACAGTAATATTCCACTATAGATACGAACCACATCGTCTTTATCCATTTGTCTGTTAAAGGGAATCTCGGCTTTTTCCACAGTTTAGCTATTGTGGACGTTGCTGCTATGACTGGCACGCATTCCCTGGGCACTCTGCATGATCAAGACACTGTCCTTATTGAACAGGTAACTCTGGCAATGCTCAGGTCAGAAAGAGACCTGTGTAGAATCCAGTTGTGCCCTTTGGTGGCTTGGGGAGGATAGAGGATCTTAAAGAACAGGGCAAAGCTGAGGGACCTGGAATTCAACCCAGTTAAGGGCCAGTATGGAGTTTTCTCCTCAGATAATCATTCTGCACACAGAGAGATGTATCAGTTGTGGTAAAAGGCAATTTTCATGTAATAAGTCAGGGTTTCATGGCCACTAGTGGACACAGAGTGTGGCCTCCAAGAGGAAGCTACTGGGGTGGGGACAGGGTTGACACAGGTATCTCTTTCTGTGTGTCTTTGATCTCCTTAGTACTCCTGGGGGTAAGGCCCTCAATG
Organism: Meles meles; assembly: GCF_922984935.1. Lineage (NCBI taxonomy): Eukaryota > Metazoa > Chordata > Mammalia > Carnivora > Mustelidae > Meles > Meles meles. Next base: position 29,083,000 of record NC_060077.1, on the reverse strand, counting down.
CAGTGGCGATTATCCCTCCCCTCCCCCATGACCCACCTAAAGCCACAGAGAGACCAGGGTCTACTTGTGTCTCTTGACCTATCTCTATGTCTTGTTTCACTTGGATTATCTGTCACTGATTTCCCTGACACTCCACAGATTGGCAGAGCTGAGGAGGAACATGAGGGAGGAGTGTACCTGACAGGGAAGGGAAGCTGGGAGAGGAATACAGGTCCCTGGTTCCTGGAGTAGCAGAGAGAAGAGCAGAAGCTGGCTGGTGCAAGACAGCAGAACTCCCCTGCACCAGGTGAGGAAGGCTGCTCAGATTGAGAGGGGATGTGGGCCAACCTCAGCAAGAATGTTCTAAGTCCTGAAGGAGACAACTTCTTAACTCTTAGTTCTGCCAGATGAGCGACATTTTTATGATCATTTAACCTGAAAAAATCCCTGGAAATATTATTTCTGTCACAAATAGTCTCAACAAAGTTTGTCATTCTAGTTCATCAAGTCAAGGAGTAATTTTTAGACAAAAGATTCCAATACACTCGCCATAGTTTGTGTGGGGAAAATAATTTTCTGACCTGTCTCTCCCTCCCAGGTAGGTGTCCCTCTAACACAAGCCAGGACAGAAATAGGGGAAACTTCTGCTGTTCCTTCTTAATAAATTCCTTATCACTTTTTTTGACCTCAAAGAATTGTTCTACAAATTAGTTTTAAAACTACAAGTCAAAGAATCAAGAAGATTAATTGCATTTACGTGAAAAATCCATTCAAGTTCTGTATATGTTCTTTCCTATCAGAGCTACAGGTGAAGTTCTAATACAGCTGTGGCAAAAACACAGGGTCACACAGGGGTGGGAGTGAGTCCATGTGGGTCAGATGTCAGCTAAGGGTCAGACGTACTTGGTGCAGGTGTCTTGGGGCAGTGGGAGGACAGTGGTTCCAGCAGAAAGTTCCCAGGTGGGCCCAAAGGTTGTGTCTACACTTCCTCCACAATTTCTATAAAACTTAAGGAGGGATGGGCCTGGGGCAACAGGGGCTTTTCCCCTTCTTCAGGAACCTAAAGGCAACCCTTCATGATGTGGGGACCCTTACCCAGAAAACAGAGGAAGCACAGAGCCCCTAGAGCCCACCCAGGCTGCCCATAGCCACGGAGAAGATGAACTCCCACAGATATGAGTTGAGACCGCTGTCTCACTCCAGAGTGAGTCGTGATTATACTTGGAGCCTATGTGATGTACAATGATATCCTTAATCTGTATTATTTACTGTATTATCTGACTACGTCCCCATCGTCAGAGGAGCCTCCCAACTCTGTCATTACTCAGTAGGGTAAACTCAGATGTGAGGACAGAGAACTAGTGGGAGTCTTCCCTCCTTCAGGGCCCAGGCCAGGATCAGGGAGGACACCTTCTCTTAGGCCTGACCAGCTGCTGCACAGAAGGCAGGGCAGGGGAGATTGAGAACCAGGCTGTGGAGGACAGTTTGTGTCCCATCCCCCATCCTTCTGTGTCACCTGAGTCACTGCCAGGTACTCCCACTGCCACAGTCAGTGTCACAGCAATGGTCATCTAGTCTTGGCCCTCAGTCTGGTCTTCCTCGGTGGGGTCATGTCTCTGTGTTGCATCCTCAGAATTGGGCTTCGATAGTCACTCATATCTGTATATATACCAGCTGGGGGACCAGGCTTGGCTTCTGCTGCTGCCAAGAGGCAGGTTCACACCTGAGCTCATCCCTAGGGCAGGGATTTTAGGTCTGATCAGGGCCACTGACATGGAGGGTGTCAGCATCAGGTAAGGGGATGTACAGAGCCTGTAAGAGAGGAGAGGAGAGGAGAGAGTGCTGGGGAATACAGGAGGCTGAGTCAGGAATGAAAGACAGCCCTGATGGGAGGGAGCAATGTGGACACAGGTGAGGGCAGAGCCCAACACCATGGACCCTGGGTGGGAAGGAGGACAGAAAGCTGTGCCTCACACTCTGCCTGTCGGTGGGAATCTCATATGTTTTAGGAAGAGCAGAGGAGCAGGGGTGAAAGTACGCAGACGTGTCTGGAAGATCAACACCATTGGTGGGGCTGTGAGCTGTTCCACCTGCAGATCCCTGGGCCCCACCTGGAACTGTGCAGATGCTGATGCATCTTGGGGAGCACCCCACCTCAGGGGACTGTGTGCTCACTGAGCTTCACAGGGTAAGGCTTCAGGTCACCATGGAGGATCTCATTTCCTCTGTTTATCTTCCTAGGTCCTACTGTGCCTCCTGGGACATGAGGTTTAACTGTCCTGCTCCGGTCAGTGGAGCTTGGTTCAGTTACTAGCTCCTGTAGTGATGTGGAAAAAACAGTCTAAGAAGAGAGTCTGTCAGAGAGGGTAGAAGATGGTTGAAGAGTAGGGGACCCTTGTTTCATCTAGTCCCTGGAGTTCAGCTAGATAGTTATCAAATCATTCTGAACATCTTCAGACTCAACAGAAGGAACTGCTGCAACTCTACAAAGTGTGACTACTTTCTTGCAAGGTAGGAGTTGTGCAGAAATCAATCAGAGGGGATATATGGGAAGATAAGCCATGGGGAGAGGGATCCTCCATAAGCCTGTTACCAAAAGGAGATAGAGCAGAATCGGCATAATTGGAACTTTTTGAAGTCTGCTCTGCTGAGGGACATCCCTGCCTGAGGAGGCTTCCAGTGGCAAGGCAGGGCTGAATCCTAGGTGGGACAGTGTGGTCTCAGGAAACTGGAGTCATAGGAAGAGAAGGGGAGGATCAGTGTGGGAGAGTTCCCATGTATTGGAATGGGGAAATCAGTGGCAACCAGCAAGCCAAGAGTGGGCTTTTGGCGAGGTGTTACCATAACACGTGGCATGGTCAGGAATCCCTCTCTGACTAGAGGCCCCGCAAGCAGCCATAACAACTGCCACAACACTCCCTCCTTCACCGGGAGGAGCAGGCTGGTGAACACTAATGGAATCTGCAGAGTTTGGTTCACATGAAAGTAGCTGACTCCTTTTCCCTGAAGGTGAACTGAAGATTGGGGACTACAATCTTTGAGCTCTGGGACTGTAGACTGGGCCATAGACATTTTTGGTCTCATCCTCTACCGAGGTGCAGAAAGGCTTCTGGAAACAAAAGCCACATAGGGCAGCCAAGGCAGCTTACACTGAGCCTGGTCCCTGGCCAGGGACAGTGCCAGTCCACAGGGCAATGACACGTGAGAATCAGTCCAGCACATGCCTCCTGCAGAAGACCAGAAGGAACATCAGGCTGACAATAAGCTTATGGATCACACAGAACTGAAAAATTCTTGTGGTAGGGGAAAATAATATATAGAATTTGAGTGTTTTTCCTCATGACTCTTGAGTCTTTCATTTAAATTACTTACTTTTTTCCTATTCTCTTTAACAAGATTCTTATTTTATCAACTCATTGTTTTTAAGTCCTTTTTTAAATTTTCATTTTACAATAACATTTGATAGGTACATTTTTTTTTCATTTTTGGTTTTCCCTCACTTTATTCAATTTTATTTTTGTATATATATGTTTTTCTTCCCATTCAAGTTTGGGATCTAGTGTCTTTTAGATTATATTCTTTTTTCCTACCCACCCCTTCATTTTTTTGGTTGCTGATCTCTTTGTGTTTGTTTAGTATATATTTTGCTGGGGTCATAGTTGATATTTTTTATTTTGTTATCTTGTTCATGTATTCTTCTCTGGAAAAATGATGAGAAGGAGAATTTCACAACAAAAGAAAGAATCAGAAGTAGTACTCTCTTGCATACATATAATTAATATGGATATAAGTCAAACATCAGATGTAGAATTAAAATAATGATTATAAGGATACTAGCTGGGATTGAAAAAAAGCCTAAAAGACTCTAGAGAATCCCTTAGTGCAGAAATAAAATAGCTAAAAGCTAATAAGGCTGAAGTAAAAACTCTTTTAACTGATATGCAGTTGAAAATGGGTACTCTAACAACTGGAGTAAATGAGGCAGAAGGGAGTCAGTGATGCAGAAGATGAAGTGATGGAACATAAGGGGGTGAGGAAAAGAGGGAAGAACAACTAACGCGTCATGAAGGGAGGCCTTGAGGAATCAACAATACCATAAATTGGAAGACTTTTACAATAATTGGGGCCCAGAAGAAGAAGAAAGAGGGATAGAGGGACAGAAGGTGTAGCTGAGAAAATCATAGCGGGGATGTACCCAAATCTGAGGAAGGAAACAGGTGTTAAAATTCCAGAGGCACAGAGGACCTCCCCAAATCAATAAAAATAGATCAACACTCCAACCTATAATAGTGAATCTTGCAAATTTCAGAGGAAAAGCAAAAATCCTGACAGCAGTTTAAGATGAGAGGTCCATAACCTATGAGGCTAGAAACATTAGACTGGCAGTAGACCTATCCACAGAGACCTGGCAGGCCAGAAAAGCATGGCAGGGTATACTCAGGGTACTAAATGAGAAAAAATGCTGCCAAAAATACTCTACCCAGCAAGGTTGTCTTTAAGAATGGAAGGAAAGAGGAGGAGGAGTCAAGATGGCGGAGAAGTAGCAGCCTGAGACTACATCAGGTAGCAGGAGATCAGCTCGATAGCTTATCTAAACATTGCAAACACCTACAAATCCAACGGGAGAGGGAAGAGAAGAAGAACAGCAACTCTAGAAACAGAAAATCAACCATTTTCTGAAAGGTAGGACTGGCGGAGAAGTGAATCTAAAACGACGGGAAGATAGACCGCGGGGGGAGGGGCCGGCTCCCGGCAAGCGGTGGAGCAACAGAGCACAAAATCAGGACTTTTAAAAGTCTGTTCCACTGAGGGACATTGCTCCAGAGGCTAAACCAGGGTGAAGCCCACGCGGGGTCAGCGTGGCCCCAGGCCCTGCAGGGTCACAGAAGGATCGGGGGTGTTGGAGTGTCGGAGAGCTCGCAGGTATTAGAACGGAGAAGCCGGCTGCAGAGACAGAGCCGAGGACTGAACTCTCAGCTCGGGGTTACCTTGAACTGGTCACGGGCTGGGTGAGCTTGGAGCGCGGCTAGAGGCTGGGGATACGGGAGTGATTGGGTGCTGTCCTCTGGGGGCGCACTGAGGAGTGGGGCCCCAGGCTCTCGGCTCCTCCGGGCCGGAGACTGGGAGGCCGCCATTTTCATTTCCGTCCTCCGGAACTCTACGGAAAGCGTTCAGGGAACAGAAGCTCCCAAAAGCGAACCCGAGCCGATTACTTAGTCCAGCCACCGGTAAGGGCGGTGCAATCCTGCCTCGGGCAAAGACACTTGAGAGTCACTACAACAGGCCCCTCCCCCAGAAGATCAACAAAATATCCAGCCAGGACGAAGTTCATCTATCAAGGAGAAAGCAGGTTCAATTCCTAAGACAGCAGCGCAATTCCAGAGGAGGAGAAAGCAAAGCACGGAACTTATGGCTTTCTCCCCATGATTCTTTAGTCTTGCGGCTACTTCAATTTTTTTTTTCTTTTTTCAATTTTTTGTTCTTTTTTCTTTTTTCTTCTTCTGCTAAATTTTTTAAAACTTTTACCCTTTTCTTTTTTAACGTTTTTTGACTAGTTCATCTAAATATATATATTTTTTCTTTCTTTTTTATATTTTTTTATTTGTTTTATTTTTTAAATTTTCTTTTTTTTTCTTTTTTTTTCTTTTTTTCTCAGAACCTGTTTTTATCCCCTTTCTCCCCCCCACAATTTGGGGTCTCTTCTGATTTGGTTACAGCGCTTTTTCCGGGGTCTTTGCCACCCTTTTAGTAGTTTATTTGCTCCTTCATACCCTCTTATCTGGACAAAATGACAAGGCGGAAAAAATCACCACAAACAAAAGAACAAGACACAGTACCGAAGGCTAGGGACCTAATCAACACAGACATGGGTAATATGTCAGATCAAGAGTTCAGAATGAAGATTCTGAACATTCTAGCCGGGCTCGAAAAAGGCATGGAAGATATTAGAGAAACCCTCTCTGGAGATATTAAAGCCCTTTCTGGAGAAATTAAAGAACTAAAATCTAACCAAGTTGAAATCAAAAAAGCTATTAATGAGGTGCAATCAAAAATGGAGGCTCTCACTGCTAGGATCAATGAGGCAGAAGAAAGAATTAGTGATATAGAAGACCAAATGACAGAGAATAAGGAAGCCGAGCAAAAGAGGGACAAACAGCTACTGGACCATGAGGGGAGGATTCGAGAGATAAGTGACACCATAAGACGAAACAACATTAGAATAATTGGGATTCCAGAAGAAGAAGAAACAGAGAGGGGAGCAGAAGGTCTATTGGAGAGAATCATTGGAGAGAATTTCCCTAATATGGCAAAGGGAACAAGCATCAAAATCCAGGAGATGCAGAGAACCCCCCTCAAAGTCAACAAGAATAGGTCCACACCCCGTCACCTAATAGTAAAATTGACAAGTCTTAGTGACAAAGAGAAAATCCTGAAAGCAGCCCGAGAAAAGAAGTCTGTAACATACAATGGTAAAAATATTAGATTGGCGGCAGACTTATCCACAGAGACCTGGCAGGCCAGAAAGAGCTGGCATGATATATTCAGAGCATTCAACGAGAAAAACATGCAGCCAAGAATACTCTATCCAGCTAGGCTATCATTGAAAATAGAAGGAGAGATAAAAAGCTTCCAGGACAAACAAAAACTGAAAGAATTTGCAAACACCAAACCAGCTCTACAGGAAATATTGAAAGGGGTCCTCTAAGCAACGAGAGAGCCTAAAAGTAGTAGATCAGAAAGGTACAGAGACAATATACAGTAACAGTCACCGTACAGGCTAATAATGGCACTAAATTCATATCTCTCAATAGTTACCCTGAATGTTAATGGGCTAAATGCCCCAATCAAAAGACACAGGGTATCAGAATGGATTAAAAAAACAAAACCCATCAGTATGCTGCCTACAAGAAACTCATTTTAGACGTGAAGACACCTCCAGATTTAAAGTGAGGGGGTGGAAAACAATTTACCATGCTAATGGGCATCAGAAGAAAGCTGGGGTGGCAATCCTTATATCAGATCAATTAGATTTCCAGCCAAAGACTATAATAAGAGATGAGGAAGGACACTATATCATCCTCACAGGGTCTGTCCAACAAGAAGATCTAACAATTTTAAATATCTATGCCCCTAACGTGGGAGCAGCCAACTATATCAACCAATTAATAACAAAATCAAAGAAACACATCAATAATAGTACAATAAAAGTAGGGGACTTTAACACTCCCCTCACTGAAATGGACAGATCATCCAAGCTAAAGATCAACAAGGAAATAAAGGCCTTAAATGACACACTGGACCAGATGGACATCACAGATATATTCAGAACATTTCATCCCAAAGCAACAGAATACACATTCTTCTCTAGTGCACATGGAACCTTCTCCAGAATAGATCACATCCTGGGTCACAAATCAGGTCTCAACCGGTATCAAAAGATTAGGATTATTCCCTGCATATTTTCAGACCACAATGCTCTGAAGCTAGAACTCAATCACAAGACGAAAGCTGGAAAGAACCCAAATACATGGAGACTAAACAGCATCCTTCTAAAGAATGAATGGGTTAACCAGGAAATTAAAGAAGAATTGAAAAAATTCATGGAAACAAATGATAATGAAAACACAATGGTTCAAAATCTGTGGGACACAGCAAAGGCAGTCCTGAGAGGAAAATATATAGCGGTACAAGCCTTTCTCAAGAAACAAGAAAGGTCTCAAGTACACAACCTAACCCTACGTGTAAAGGAGCTGGAGAAAGAACAAGAAAGAAACCCTAAACCCAGCAGGAGAAGAGAAATCATAAAGATCAGAGCAGAAATCAATGAAATAGAAACCAAAAAACAATAGAAAAAATCAATGAAACTAGGAGCTGGTTCTTTGAAAGAATCAATAAGATTGATAAACCCCTGGCCAGACTCATCCAAAAGAAAAGAGAAAGGACCCAAATAAATAAAATCATGAATGAAAGAGGAGAGATCACAACTAACACCAAAGAAATACAGACAATTATAAGAACATACTATGAGCAACTCTTCGCCAACAAATTGGACAATCTGGAAGAAATGGATGCATTCCTAGAGACATATAAACTACCACAACTGAACCAGGAAGAAATAGAAAACCTGAACAGGCCCATAACCAGTAAGGAGATTGAAACAGTCATCCAAAATCTCCAAACAAACAAAAGCCCAGGGCCAGACGGCTTCCCAGGGGAATTCGACCAAACATTTAAAGAAGAACTCATTCCTATTCTCCTGAAACTGTTCCAAAAAATAGAAATGGAAGGAAAACTTCCAAACTCATTTTATGAGGCCAGCATCACCTTGATCCCAAAACCAGACAAGGATCCCACCAAAAAAGAGAACTACAGACCAATATCCTTGATGAACACAGACGCAAAAATTCTCGCCAAAATACTAGCCAATAGGATTCAACAGTACATTAAAAGGATTATTAACCACGATCAAGTGGGATTTATTCCAGGGCTGCAGGGTTGGTTCAACATCCACAAATCAATCAATGTGATAGAACACATTAATAAAAGAAAGAACAAGAACCATATGATTCTCTCAATAGATGTTGAAAAAGCATTTGACAAAGTACAGCATCCCTTCCTGATCAAAACTCTTCAAAGTGTAGGGATAGAGGGCACATACCTCAATATTATCAAAGCCATCTATGAAAAACCCACCGCAAATATCATTCTCAATGGAGAAAAACTGAAAGCTTTTCCGTTAAGGTCAGGAACACGGCAGGGATGTCCATTATCACCACTGCTATTCAACATAGTACTAGAAGTCCTAGCCTCAGCAATCAGACAACAAAAAGAAATTAAAGGCATCCAAATTGGTAAAGAAGAAGTCAAACTATCACTCTTCGCAGATGATATGATACTATATGTGGAAAACCCAAAAGACTCCACTCCAAAACTGCTAGAACTTGTACAGGAATTCAGTAAAGTCTCAGGATATAAAATCAATGCACAGAAATCAGTTGCATTTCTGTACACCAACAACAAGACTGAAGAAAGAGAAATTAAGGAGTCAATCCCATTTACAATTGCACCCAAAACTATAAGATACCTAGGAATAAACCTAACCAAAGAGACTAAGAATCTATACACAGAAAATTATAAAGTACTCGTGAAAGAAATTGAGGAAGACACAAAAAAATGGAAAAATGTTCCATGCTCCTGGATTGGAAGAATAAATATTGTGAAAATGTCTATGCTACCTAAAGCAATCTACACATTTAATGCAATCCCTATCAAAATACCATCCATTTTTTTCAAAGAAATGGAACAAATAATCCTAAAATTTATATGGAACCAGAAAAGACCTCGAATAGCCAAAGGAATTTTGAAAAACAAAGCCAAAGTTGGTGGCATCACAATTCCGGACTTCAAGCTCGATTACAAAGCTGTCATCATCAAGACAGCATGGTACTGGCACAAAAACAGACACATAGATCAGTGGAACAGAATAGAGAGCCCAGAAATCGACCCTCAACTCTATGGTCAACTAATCTTCGACAAAGCAGGAAAGAATGTCCAATGGAAAAAAGACATCCTCTTCAATAAATGGTGCTGGGAAAATTGGACAGCCACATGCAGAAAAATGAAATTGGACCACTTCCTTACACCACACACGAAAATAGACTCCAAATGGATGAAGGACCTCAATGTGAGAAAGGAATCCATCCAAATCCTTGAGGAGAATGCAGGCAGCAACCTCTTCGACCTCAGCCATAGCAACATCTTCCTAGGAACAACGGCAAAGGCAAGGGAAGCAAGGGCAAAAATGAACTATTGGGATTTCATCAAGATCAAAAGCTTTTGCACAGCCAAGGAAACAGTTAACAAAACCAAAAGACAACTGACAGAATGGGAGAAGATATTTGCAAACGACATATCAGATAAAGGGCTAGTATCCAAAATCTATAAGGAACTTAGCAAACTCAACACCCAAAGAACAAACAATCCAATCAAGAAATGGGCAGAGGACATGAACAGACATTTCTGCAAAGAAGACATCCAGATGGCCAACAGTCACATGAAAAAGTGCTCCACGTCACTCGGCATCAGGAAAATACAAATCAAAACCACAATGAGATATCACCTCACACCAGTCAGGATGGCTAAAATTAACAAGTCAGGAAATGACAGATGCTGGAGAGGATGTGGAGAAAGGGGAACCCTCCTCCACTGTTGGTGGGAATGCAAGCTGGTGCAACCACTCTGGAAAACAGCATGGAGGTTCCTCAAAATGTTGAAAATAGAACTACCCTATGACCTAGGAATTGCACTACTGGGTATTTACCCTAAAGATACAAACATAGTGATCCGAAGGGGCACGTATACCCGAATGTTTATAGCAGCAATGTCTACAATAACCAAACTATGGAAAGAACCTAGATGTCCATCAACAGATGAATGGATAAAGAAGATGTGGTATATATACACAATGGAATACTATGCAGCCATCAAAAGAAATGAAATCATGCCATTTGCGACGACGTGGATGGAACTAGAGCGTATCATGCTTAGTGAAATAAGTCAATCGGAGAAAGACAACTATCATATGATCTCCCTGATATGAGGACATGGAGAAGCAACATGGGGGGGTAGGGGGATAGGAGAAGAATAAATGAAACAAGATGGGATTGGGAGGGAGACAAACCATAAATGACTCTTAATCTCACAAAACAAACTGGGGGTTGCTGGGAGGAGGTGGGATTGGGAGAGGGGGAGGGGGCTATGGACATTGGGGAGGGTAAGTGCTATCGTGAGTGCTGTGAAGTGTGTAAACCTTGCGATTCACAGACCTGTTCCCCTGGGGATAAGAATACATTATATGTTTATTAAAAAAAAAATTTGGAAGGGGAGGCGAACCATAAGAGACTATGGACTCTGAAAAACAACCTGAGGGTTTTGAAGGGTCAGGGCTGGGAGGTTGGGGGAACAGGTGGTGGGTAATGGGGAGGGCACGTTTTGCATGGAGCACTGGGTGTTGTGCAAAAAGAATGAATAGTGTTACGCTGAAAAAATAAATAAAATGGAAAAAAAAAGAATGGAAGGAAAGATAAGGAGCTTCCAGGACAGACAGAAACTAAAAGAATTTGTCATCATGAAACCAGCCCTGAAAGAAGTATTAAAGGGGATCTGTTAAGCGAAGAGAGAGCCCAAAAGTAACATAGACCAGAAAGGAACAGAGACAATATACAGGAACAGTGACTTTACAGGTAATACGATGACACTAAATTCATATCTTTAAATATTTACCCTGAATATAAATGGGCTAAATGCTCTAATGAAAAGTTATTAGATATCAGATTTGATAAAAAAATACCCATGCTTATGCTGTGTATATGAGACTTATTTTAGAACCAAAGACAATTTCATATTGAAAGTGAGGTGGTGGAGAAACACTTATCACTGTAATGGACATCAAAAAAGCTGGAGTAGCAATCCTCCTATCAGACAAATTTGATTTCAAACCAAAGACTGTAGCAAGGGATGAAGAGGGACACTATATCATCCTTAAAGTGTCTATCTAACAAGAAGATCTAACAATTATAAATATTTTTTCTCCTAATATGAGAAATGTCAATTATACAAACCAGTTAATGACCAGCTTAAAGAAACACACTGATAGTAATATAACAATAGTAGGGGACTTTAACCCCTCACTCACAGCCATGGACAGATCATCTAAACAGAAGACCAACAAAGGAGCAAGGGCTTTCAATGACATACTGGACCAGATGGACTTCACAGGTATATACAGAGAATTCCATCCTAAAGCAACATAATACACATTCTTCTCAAGGGCATATGGAACTTTCTCCAGAAAGATCACATTCTGGGTCACAAGTCAGGCCCCAACCAGCACCTAAGCATTGGGATTATTCCCCACATTTTTTCAGAGGACAGTGTTTTGAACATTGAACTCAGTCTGTAGAGGAAATTTGGGAGGAACTCACATACATGGAGGTTAAAGATCATCCTATGAAAGAATGAATGGGTCAACCAGGAAATTAGAGAATTACTTAAAACGTTCATGGAAACAAATGAAAATGAAAACACAACAGTTCAAAACCTTTGAATTGCAGCATAGTTGGTCCCATGAGAGACGTACATAGTTATACAAGATAATCACAAGAAAGAAGAAAACTCGCAAACACACAAGCTATACTTATACCTAATGAATTTGGAGAAAGAGTAGCAAATAAAGCCTGAAGGAAGGAGCAGATGAGAAATAATAAAGATTAGACTAGAAATCAATGAAAGAGAAACAAAAAGAACAGTAGAATAGATCAAGCAAACTTGAAGCTGGCTCTCTGAAGAATTGAGTAGATCAATACACCCCTAGGCAGACTTACCAAAAGGGAAAGAGAAGGGACCCAAATAAATAAAATCATGAATGGAAGAGGAGAGATCATGAAGAACACCAAGGAAATACAGTTTTAAGGACATATGATGAGTACATATATGCCACAAATAAGGCAATCTGGAAGAAATGGATACATTCCTAGAAACATAAACTACTGAAATGGAAAGAGGAAGAAATAGAAAACTTGACTATACCCATAATCAACAAGGAAATTGATGTAGTAACCAATAATCTCCCAACACACAAGAGTCCAGGGCCAGGTGGCTTCCCAAGGGAATTCTACCAAACATTTAAGGAAGAATCACTACCTATTCTTCTGAAGCTGTCTCAAAAAATATAAACGGAATGAAAACTTCCAAACTCGTTCTATGATGCCCGCATTGCCTTGATCCCAAAATAAGACAAGAAGAATTACCCACCAACAAGAATTACAGACCAATACCCCTGATGAATCTGGATGCCAAATTTTCTCCAATATACTAGCCAATAGGTTGGAACAGTGCATTAATAGGATTCTTCAGGTAGGATTTATCCCTGGGATGCAAGTGTGGTTCTACATTGGCAAATCAATAAACGTGATTCACTACATAAAAAAAAGAAAGGACAAGAACTCCTCTCAATTGATGCAGAAAAAGCATTTGACAAAGCATAGCATCTTTTCTTGGTTAAAACTCTCTACAGTGTATGGATAGAGAGAACATACCTCAATATCATCAAAGTAATATAGAAAAATCCCACCAGGAATATCGTTCTCAATGGGGAAAAACACCACTTTCTCCCTAAGTTCAGGAAGATGACAGAGCTGTCAATTCTTAACACTATTTGTTCAAAATAGCGATAGATGTCCTAGCTTCATCAATCAGACAACAAAAAGAAACAAAAGCATTCAAAGTGGCAAAGAAGAGGTTAAATTCTCACTCTTTACAGATGACATGATACTTTATGTGGAGAACCCAAAGACTCCACTCCAAAATTGCTAGAACTCATTCAGCAGTTCAACAATGTGCCAGGATATACCATAAATGCACAGAAATAAGTTGCATATTTATACAGGAACAATGAGACAGAAGAAAGGGAAATTAAGGAATCAATCCTATTTACAGTAGTACCAAAACCTGTTAAGATACCTAGGAATAAACCCAACCAAAAAGGTGAGGGATCCATACTCTAAAACCTACAGGACACTTACAAAAGAAATTGGGAAAAGACACAATGAAATGCAAATCATTCCACGTTAATGGATGGGAAGAATACATATTCTTGGTCTATGCTACCAAGAGCAATCTACACATTCAATGAAGCCCCTGACAAAATACCATTGACATTTTTCACAGAGCTGGAACAAATAATCCTAACATTTGTATAGAACTAGAAAGATCCAGAATAACCAGGGAAATGTTGAAAATGAAAACCAAAGCTTGCAACACCACAATTCGAGACTTCAAGCACTATTACAAAGATGTAATCAAACAAAGAGTTTGTACCGGCACAAAAACAGACATGATCAGTGGAATAGAATAGAGAGCCCCAGAGAATGGTGACACCTCAGTGTCTCCTGTACCTGTCTGTTCCACTGTGGTAGAAGCAACTTCACCCATGTCCGCAGGGCTTCAGGAGCTCAGCTGAGCCAGGTTATGTTGGGCACTAATACTGTTCAGTTGGGAGGGCATTAGCCCACGATCACACATGGAAATGATGACATCATGCCCACTGGATGAATGTCTCCCTGTGTCTTTTTCACCAAGTCCCTCTGTCTGTAGATGACACCCAGGCCCAGAGAAGCACACAACCTAGTGCCGTCAGCTGTAAATGCTCTCCTGACCCCTTGTGCAGAGCTGCCTGGAGAGCTGGATGGGGAGGGAGGTGTGGGGATCTCAGACGAGGGGACCTGGGCCAGAAGTGCTCCCTGCTCTGTGCGCAGGTCTCCTGAGGCTGGAGGAGAGTACCACACAGATGGGGAAGGGGTTTGTGTCTCACTTCTCCATCTGTCTGTGTCACCATGAGCATCAGAGCTGCTGTCCCATACCTGACAGTAATAGTCAGCCTTGTCCTCGGCCCGGACCCTGCTGATGGTCAGGGTGGCCGTGTTCCCCAAGTTAGTGCCTGAGAACAGGTCAGGGATCCCTGAGGGCCTACTGCTATCACCATAGATAGCAGAAGCCTGGCCCGGCTTCTGCTGGTACCACCGAACATCTTTTCTTCCAATGTTGTTTCCCCCACAGGTCATCCTGACTGTCTGTCCCAGGTTCACCGGCATCGAGGGAGGCTGAGTCAGCACATAGGAGGCCATGGATCCTGCAAGAGAGAAGATGAGAGGTGGGGTTCCAGCCAGCGTATCATCCTCTATATATGCCACCTGCTTAGTTTGAGCTCTCTCAATTCCTTAGGCCATTTCCACCCTGCTGTCTTCTTACTTCCTTGGCCTACCTTCCTGGTAGATTGAGCCTTTGAACAAATGAAAAGCACCCACCCCATTTCTTTGGGTAGGCACAGCCCTTTTTGACAAACAAGGAGCCAGGGAGCACAGTGGGGTTTATCACCAGCCTGTCATCCCACAGCAGGGTCTTGATCATCCTGTCCCCCCCCCCCCCCAACACACTGACAGTCCACTTCTGAGCCCAGAATCAGGGCCAGGAGTGTCCCACCACCCGGGGCTGGGATGGGCGTGAGCCTGGCCTTAGCACCTGCCCAGTGAGCCAGGAATCCAAGGAGGAGAGGGGTCCAGGCCATAGTGCAGGTCCCCTGATTTTTCTTTCTAAGGTTCAGGCTGGGCCAGGTTCCTCCCAGGCCTCTCTTATCCCCTTGCTGGAGACAGCTGCTGGTTATGCAAATGAACCAGAGTTCTGGGTTTGTGGTTTTAGAAATGGGCTCAGCTCCAAGAGACACAGAGATGGGAGGGGCAGCACTGAGGACTCGCCTTGAACCCAGGGGATTTTCCTTCTTCCTGTGTCCCGGTAGTCTGAGGTCCAAAATCTATGCTTCTCCAGTCCTGACCTGTCTCCTGGGCAGGCATTTTCACAGCAGAGCTGTGAGGTGGAGTCTATCTGCATTTTCTGAACCCATCATAAAATGCTTCCTCTGTAGGTACTAGATAATCATAGGTCAGTGTGTGTCCTACTCCTGGTTTATATTGTGAACATCAGAACAGGAAAAAAATCCCTCCCTTGCCAGGTGCACATGGAGTTTTAGGGAACCGTTGATGTGCTATAGGAATCTGTGCCAAGGCAGAGCTCCTGGGGCAGGTCACAGATACTGTGCCTCAGTATCCCCAGGGTGCCCTCCCTGCCAGGGACAGACCCAGTGCTTGAGCAAGGATTGACAGTGACAGAGTGTAGGACTAATAGGGTGGGGGGGAGCATTGTGAAGTCCTGGACGTGTGCTAGAGCCTGATACAAATTCCAAAGGATAGAGATGAGAGACCCTGAGTCAGAATTTTACATCTGAGCAAAGGTGATAGTGTAGTAAACCTACACCTTTAGCTTCTGGTCTCAGGTCCTGGTAACCAATCCTCCCAGTTGGAATCCCTGAGGCTTTGCCAGGTGATCTCTTCTGCTCCCTAGTGGCGAGTCCACACTGGCAGCTGGAAGTGCAGGGAACTCCTTTGTCCTGGTGGAGATTCATGACCCAGTGCTCACATCCTGATTCCCCTGAACCATGCACTGCTGGCCCCAGGGGAGGATTTGCTCTCCTCTTTGGGACCCCTGAAAGCCTGGAGACCAGGAAGAAGGTGTGAGATTTCCCATGAAAATAGGAAGAGGTTCATGTGAAGAGAAGGTAGGACCCATTTGAGGCCTCAGGGCTCATCTTTTTGGGTTGGTGGTGGTGACCATGGGTGTGGTTTGGGGGCCGAACACCAGGAGACACAGGAATCAGGGACTGTCTCACTTGATCTGGCCCACAAAAAATAATAATGATGGCTCCCACCTTGAAGACAGAAACAAGAGGACAGTCACCCAAGAAACATTTATTCAGATCCAGCTTGGTCTTCCAAAGGTTCCACCCTAGAATTCAGTCTAAATAAGACATAAGTGTTTCTTGGGTTCCGACTTGGGCAGCGCAGCACTTGGGACACAGTTGCTTTGGTGAGACAGCACACCATCAGCAACCCCATCTACCTGCATCTTGTCTTCTATAATCATTGAGAAGCCCCACTACTGTTATTCTTAGGTATGTCTAGGTCAGCAGTGACCCTGTGTCCCAGAGCTATCCCATCGATGTGTCATTCTGCTGGGAATCTTTCGGGGAAGTTTTGTCTGTGAATGAAAGAGACTAGATTTATGCAGTGATCTTTCTTTTGTACTCACGAGTCATAGCTGGAGCTGCAGCAGCCATCTCGAGGTCTGTTGTCAACAACAAGGTAAAGCAAAGCCTCCATACTATTGGTGGTGGGAAAGACAGTGAGAGGATTTGGGACCTCACAGAACTCGTAATACCTGGAGAACCACCATCTGTCTTTAGACTTACTTCTGTCTGCAGGAAATTAGATGCTTGAATGTTCATGTCTCTGATTGAGATGGGCATGTATTTCATTAAAACTTCCTGACCAGTTGGGATAAAAACTCATACAAAACAATCAATTAATTAAATGATAGGAGAACCTGGATAATGTTGGTTGATGTGCAGAGAGTTAAGTCCCATCAGACAAAATGACAGGCAGGTCGTGTGTGCAGAGAGGCTGGAGGAGGCTTCTCTGCAGGGGGACTGTGGGGCTGATGCCAGGATGGAGAGAAGGGACAAGAACTGAAGTGTGTTTGGAGTCAGTCCCATGGAAAGAGTCTGCTTTGTCTGAGGATGCAGGGACAGTGAGGAACTTAGGTGTCTGTGATTCAAAGCTAGTTGAGTTAACGAGGTGATATTTTCCCATAAGCTCAAAACTGAGTGACAGGTGTGATATGTTAGAATTCCCTGTTGTATGTTTCCAAGGAAGGTGAGTCACAAGAGGAGCCCCATGTGAACCTTCCTGAAAACTGAGTGGGACTCCGGAGCCTGTTTGTAGCTGACAGTCACTGTGCCTTCTGTGTGGCGCACCTGCGTGTGTGTGTGTGTTTCCACATGACATCCAATTCCTGTCACACACTCCTTTCTATCATATACTGATACACATACATATATATGAATATACTTGTGAGTGCTCATGCATGTATATACGAATTGTGTCTGTTGTGTGTATGTTGGAGATGTATTTGCGTACATATATGCCCTTACATATGGTATATACACAAACATTTTCTAGAGATTCTGAACTCTGGATTGGGTGCCAATGTTGTAGTTTTGGGGGTCTTTGTATTTTTAGGAGACATGCAGTTCCATATTATCACCAATGATAAGGTGTGTGTTGTTACTATAATGAATGACAGCACCAAGTTAGTAATCAGACTCATTTGACAGAGCACACTGGTATCAGTGAAAGGCAGTGTTCATAGAACTGAACTATATGGGTAGCTTACCAAATTTTTTTTACATTTCTATTATTAGAAAGTTCCAACTGACACATGCTTTGGCTTGTTACTGAATCTTAACAGAGACTGTATGCTCCTTATTAGCCACAAAGTTACTATGTGATCAAGCTGCCTGCATGAAATGAGTGTTTTCAGATCAACCATGCCAGGGAATTGGGAAGTCACAGCATCTCTCCATCATCCAACAGAAGAGATAGATTTGAGATCAGGCTTCCCCATGGCCTGAATGCACAGGCAAGTTGCATGAAGAAAAGGCCTGATGACCAGGACCCCAACCTATACTGCATTGTCTCTGCTCTGTCTGGTACAATTATGAGCCAATGGGGACAATCCTATGAACAGCTGATCCAGAGGAAAAAACATGGTTGTTTTATGAGGTTCCTGTGTGATGTGCAACCAACTCTGCTAGTTAGCAATACGAGTCCTGCAGCCCTCATCTGAGACACCCCTGCAGAATATGGAAATTTTAAAAATAAGGCTACATTTGAGCAGAGTGCTTTTTTTATTCACCCGGACAGAGAGAAGGACAGAAGTGGCTTATTTCTAACCTATGTTCTCTGACTCAGTTTGGCTGGATGGTTAGAGAGTTGGAAGAACCACAAAAAGGAAAGTAGTGAAAGATGTTTGAGGAAGAAACATGTGAGTAGACACCAACCCCAGATGAACACAGGCCTATTTGTGTTCCATGAAAATCCCCACAAGAGTGTATCCTCAGAGGGAAATTGTGTATGAACACCTTATGAAATCAGGTAGATAATGTGACATTCAGCAAGTAGTGGTGAGCCTTCTTGCCACTCTTAAACTTGTCCAGGGCCCCTATGTACACACAAAACAGATAATCATGTCAAAAAATGGGCAGCAGACGTGAACAGACACTTCTCCAATGAAGACATACAAATGGCTATCAGACACATGAAAAAATATTCATCATCACTAGCCATCAGGCAGATTCAAATTAAAACCACATTGAGATACCATCTTATACCAGTTAGAATGGCCAAAATTAGCAAGACAAGAAACAGCGTGTGTTGGAGACAATGTGGAGAAAGGGGAACCCTCTTACACTGTTGGTGGGAATGCAAGTTGTTGCAGCCACTTTGGAGAACAGTGTGGAGATTCCTTAAGAAATTAAAAATAGAGGTTCCCTATGACCCTGCAATTGCACTACTGGGTATTTACCCCAAAGATACAGATGTAGTGAAAAGAAGGGCCATATGTACCCCAATGTTCATAGCAGCAATGGCCATGGTCACCAAACTGTGGAAAGAACCAAGATGCCCTTCAACGGACAGATGGATAAGGAAGATGTGGTCCATATACACGATGGAGTATTATGCCTCCATCAGAAAGGATGAATACCCAACTTTTGTATCAACATGAACGGGACTGGAAGAGATTATGCTGAGTGAAATAAGTCAAGCAGAGAGAGTCAATTATCATATGGTTTCACTTATTTGTGGAGCATAACAAATAACATGGAGGACATAGGGAGATGGAAAGGAGAAGGGAGTTGAGGGAAATTGGAAGGGAGAGATGAACCATGAGAGATTACAGACTCTGAAAAACAACCTGAGGGTTTTGAATGGGCAGGGGGTGGGAGGTTGGGGGACCCAGGTGGTGGATATCATGGAGGGCATGTATTGCATGTAGCACTGGGTGTGGTGCATAAACAATGAATTCTGTTACGCTGAAAAGAAATAAAAAAATAAATTAAAAAAAAGTGGCTATGCTGCACCTTGGTAGGTTATTAATGAGATAATCCTTAGGTTTGTTCACTCATAAGGCTGACATAGATATGGCCACTTCAGTGGGACCCATCTGCCAAGATTGGGACCAACCTAGAGTTCCCAGAATGAGACCATTCCCTGGGGAATCAGCCAGGAGCCTGGTGGCAGATGAATGACATTAGACCTCTTCCATTATGGAAGAGATTGCTCTGTCCTTAGTGGAATAGACCTTTACTCTGGATAGGAACTTGCCTTCTTTTCCTGAAGTGCTTCTTCCCAAACTGTAACCCTTGGACTTACTGAATGCCTCATCCTGTGTGGCTTTTGTCCAAGGCTCACATTTCATATCAGAATAGGGCTGCCATGTGCTGATGCCCATGGAATTTTCTCTTTCTACCATGATCCCCACCGTTCGAATCAACTGGCTTGAATGATGGACTTATGGCCTCTAGTAGATTTATTTACTGTCCAGTCACATGCAGCACCTTATGGGACTGTTGCAAGATATGTCAGGAGATGATATTTGCACTAAATATGTGCCCTATATTTGATGGTATTTCTCCCATAGCCAGCATTCATGGGTCCAGGAATGAAGACGTGGAATTGGGAATGTCCATATCACTGACATTCTGGGTGACCCACTGTAAAATTTTCATTCCTTATACCATGACTGTACACTCTGCTGTCCTTGAGGTCTTAGTTCCAAATGAGAATTACTTCCACCCAGAAACACCACAATGCTTCTATTCAACGGAAAACTGAGACTTCCTCTTGTCACGTAGAGCTTGTCTTGTCTCCATGGATGTCTCTCTGTCCTTCCAGCCTGATCTTTCATCCCCAACGAGTACCCTAGGCAAGAAAACATGACAGCCTCATCCTGCCTCATCCTGCATAGGCACCCCTGATCCACACAGTGCAGAGGCTGCCTGGAGGGCAGTGTTGGGAGAGAGGTTTAGGAATCTCAGACCTGGATCCCTGGACCAGACCTCTGTGCTTTGTCCTCAGTCCTCCAAGTGCTGATGGAGAGTGTGACACAGATAGGAAAGGGATTTGTGTCTCACAACCCTGTCTGCCTCTGTCAATCTGAGCATTACTATTGTCCCACACCTGACAGTAATAATCAGCCTTGTCCTTGGCCCTGGTCCTGCTGGGGTTTAGGGTGGCTTTGTCTTCCACGTTGGAGTCTTAGCATCAGAGAATCCCTGAGGGAAGCTTGTTATTGTCATATATGACCAGCGAGGGTCCTGTCCTGGCTTCTGTTGATACCACTGCACACTGAAGATTTCTATACTGTCTCTCTGATAGGTGATCATCGTCATCTGAACCAGGGTCACTGAGCACAGGGCAGTTGGGTCAGCACCAGGGAAGCCATTCAGGAGCCTGGCCATGGGGTTGAACTAGGTGGGCTCCTGTAGTGCTATGGACAACACCTGATTCAGAGAAAGGTAGTCCTGTGGCCTCATCGTCTACCCTTCTTGCTTCATGTCCCCTCTGCGTTTCCCAACTGAACTCTGGTCCCATTCTCAGCATGTCATCAGAATGGAAAACTCTTTCATTCTGTCACTTGTTCATCATGGTGCATGTGGGAATTTACTGTCACACAATCACCTGCCGTTGGAGATTCCTCATGACTTCTAGTTTGTTTCCACGTGGGGATGGGTATATGTATGACTCCCCTCATCCCACAGCAGTTCAGCAACTTACATCTCAACACTTTGATTCCTTTCATTTTTTTCTTCCATGTCTCATATAAATTTGTGTGAAGTGCCAAAACCATCCCTGACTCAAGAACTCACTTTAAGCTCTGTGTGTCTGTGAGGGTCCCCGGGGTTGTGACTGCACACAGTGTGATTTCTGGGGACTGGATAGTCAGTGGTTCCTCCTGGGAACTGGATTCTGTCACTGAATCAAGGACAGCACAGGGACCAGAGATGTGGCCTGAGACCATGGGAGTCACTTCACTCTGGAAACAGTCTCGCAAGGAGACTACAGACCCTCCTTCCAGGGACCAGGAGCTCTGAGTGCCCCACCTCCTGTTCCTGAGATGCTTAAGGCAGATGCATCCCCGGGTCTGAGTCCGTCTGGAGGTGGTGCAGAAAAGGCAGAAGGTGAGGAGTCAGGGCGTCTCTGGATGTGCCCAGCACAGAAGGGTCAGTTCCCTGGGACCTCAGATGGCGAATGAGGGGAGTGTAATTTCTAGGTGAGGTACTGCCCATGTCAGGACTCGTGTCAGTGTCCTGGGTAACAATGTGTATCTGTCCCTCAGAATAAGGTCCCTGCAGCCTGAGGAGATAAGGATGGTTCATCCTGACAGCCTCTGAGGACTGAACCCTGGACCCCCTGCTGATCCCCAGACCCTTGTGTTTCTAAGACTCCCCCTGGGCAGCCCCAACCTCTGTCCTGCTCCTCCTGATGTAGCTCTGCTGCCCCCTGCTAGTGGAGAAGGACTCAGACTGGGAGCTTCCCTTCTGCAGGTCTCCCCAGAGCACCTGTCACCTGAATAGGGGTGTGGACAAGGTTATCCAGGTCCCACCGGCAGCTGGCCCTACTGCCCTGCCCAGACCAGCACAGAAGGTCACATACACTGTGAAGGAGACAGCACAGGTGGGATTCCATCCCCCTATCCATGGGTTGATATGCCCTAGCCTGTCCCACTTGCTGTTGCAACATGTTGGGTGCAGGGTAAAGTGTAGTGAATTTTTTAAAAAAGATTTTATTTATTTATTTGACATACAGAGGTCACAAGTATAGAGGCAGGCAGAGAGAGAGAGGAGGAAGCAGGCTCCCTGCGGAGCAGAGAATCCGATTTGGGGCTTGATCCCAGGACCCTGAGATCATGACCTGAGCCGAAGGCAGAGGCTTAACCCACTGAGCCACCCAGGCACCTCGAGTATAGTGTATTTTGAAAGGGTCACAGTCCAGGAAACCTTTGTGAGATACCACTGGCACTCCTTTTTCTCCATTTAGGAATCAAGTTTAATGCTGTCTGCATCCCAGTGAGTGTCACTGGCTCACAGTGCAGCAGGCAATCCTTCTAGCACTAACCTTCACATGTGCACCTAAATCTGTATTGGCCTATTTCTGTCATCTCTACACCTGCTGTTTCTACTACAACCCATAGCACTCATCAGTCTGGGGGAGGATGGTTTGTACACGAGTCTCTTGGGTGATTTGGATGAAACGGAAGTTGGGAATCCGTCCAGGATGTGCAATTTCACGTCATACACATGACACTTTTGCTAAGCCCCTTTCCTCATATTTCTGCAGAAGATGAACAAGAGACTCCCAGCCCGGCGCCCACTCACTGAGACCCCCACAGTCTCTGTTTCATTCATAAGACTCTGTTGATGTTTGTACATCAGTGAATTTGGAAACCAAGTGTTTCTAACATCAGTATAATCTTCTGCATTTCATATCACATAAAGTTGAGGTCCAAGGAGACCAGGTACCCAGGAGATCAGTGAATGTGGGGGTGAGTCCAGGATGGAGCCCAGGTGTGCTGGATTCAGATCTCGGGCTCCCTGTGTTTGAGTTTGTGCAGGATAGGAGGGATGGAGTGTGAGGTCAAGCTGGGCAGCAGGGCTTCTATCCCTGAGCCCATCCTCGCCTGGTCTGTAAAGAACTTCCCATCAGCCTGCACGTGGGGAGTGTCATCAGGTTAGAGCTGGACAATCTCTAGGGACAGTGGAGAATGTCTGGCGATGCAGGGACCTGGCCTGTGTCCTCCTGCATCTGCTCTGTATTATTGCTTGGTTCTCTCTGTCTTCTAAGTTGGAGAGAGTGACAGGGATCACCTGGACACACAACTGGGGTCAATGAGACTTGCAGTGGACACAAGGACTCCAGGTTCAGGGGACTCAGGGGTTCCTACTCTGGGTCCCAACCATGCACACCGTCCAGGCTGACTTCAGGTCAAGGTAATGCTCAGGGTCCTGTGGGGGCTGAGCCTATGGGCAGCACCTGGGCCAGCACCTGGGCAGGGAGTGTGGAGGGGAGCAGGAGAGGTTCCAGGTCGTGGTGGGTTTCTTGTGGATTTGCAGTCCTCACCTCCTACCTTACCAGAGTTCCTGCCAGTGACATGACATCACTCACATGTAGGATAAGGATGATAACTTGGTCTCATCTCCCTCATCATTTCTGCTCTCATCGTCATATGTTTTACCTGTTCCTCCATCATAAACCATTCACACTGCTATTATTTTTGATTTTAGCACTTGATTGTATTTACAGACATTGACCACTAAATTCTGTTTAGGTTAATCCAAGCAGTTATGATTTCCCAAGCTTGTTATTCTTTGTGTAGACTCAGACTTCCCTCTGTCACCCTTTCCTTCTAACCGAGGGGTGTCCTTCATTGTCGTTCGTGCTGGTTCTCTATAGGGAGCACGACTCTTCTCTCTGGCTGTGAGAGTGTCTGCATCACTGGTTTGTAGCAATTTTGCAAGATGTGTCTTGTGCTGTCTCTCATGTTCCCAGTGTCCGAGCTTTGTTGAGCTTCTTGGATACATTGATTCCTGGGTTTCTACAAATTTGAAGAGTTTTTGTAGTTTATTTCTCCACAGACTTTTTATTTCACCCCCAGTCCCTTACCTTCCTTCCCTGAAGTCCCTACACTTGCACCCTGTCTGGTGGCATGAAGGTGTCTTCCGGGCACTGAGCCTTCATTAATTTTATTAGGTATTTCCCTGTGTGTTTCATTTTGAATACTTTCCATCGCTATGACATCAAGTTCCCTAATCTCTTCTTTAGCAGCATCATATCTGCTGTCAGTCTATCCCCTGGATTTTTACATTTCAGACATGTTCATTTAGGGAAATTTTAAAAGAATGGTTCTTTAAAAAATGTCTTCCATTTCTGCTTCTCACATGTGTAGTTCTTCCTCCATACACAGTCCCAGAGGAAACGGAGTTCTAACACCTGTTTACAAATTCCCTGCTGATCCACCCTGTGCAGGCTGCCTGGAGGACTGGGAGGAAGGGGACAGACTGGGGACCACAGACTTGGGGACGTCGACCAGTCCTGTTCACTGCTCTGTGGACAGGCCTCCTGGGGCTGGAGGAGAGGGTGGCACAGATGTGGGAGGGGTTTGTGTCTCACTTCCCCATCTGCTTGTGTCACCGTGAGCATCAGCACTGCTGTCATAGTACTGACAGTAATAGTCAGCCTCGTCCTCAGCCTGTGCGCTGCTGATGGTGAGGGTGGCTGTGTTCCCTGACTTGGAGCCAGAGAATCACTCTGGGATCCCAGAGGGCTGCTCACTATCCAAATAAATTACCATCAGGGGGGCTTGCCCTGGCTTCTGTTGGTACCAGTGTACATAATCATATTCCAGTTCCTCTCCAGTGCAGGTGATTGTAGCCGTCTTTCCCAGGGCCACTGACACAAAGGGCAGCTGAGTCAGCTCACTGGAAACCATGGAGCCTGAAAAGACAGAAGAGGAGAGGTTGAAATGATGTCCAGGGGCTCATCCCATGATCCCAACACTGAGGCTGTGCTGTGCCTGAGCTCAGGGTTTGGGGCAGGCTCAGCTCAGGTCCTGTGGGGCTGAGAGTGTGGGCTGGACTGGGGAGAGCACCTGTGCAGAGAGTGAAGACAAGGAGTGAAAGAGGGGTCCAGGCCATGGTGGATGTGCCCAGAGCTCTGTCTTCTGAAAACCACAGCTGGGCCAGCCTCACCCTGGCCTCTCTTCTTACTTTCCAGGCCTTTTGTTCTGTGGTTGTTAGTAATTATGCAAATTTCTTCCTCTCTGGGACTCAAACCACTTGTGAGCTCAGACCAGGTGACTGAGGAGGAAGAAATGATCCCATAGCTTCCTCCAACAGCTCTCAGGTCAGAAAATGAATATTGGTCTCCAAATCCGGTATCATAGTCATATTCCTGTGGTTTGAACCCAACCACTGTCCCTACCCATTCTGCCTGAGGGATGTCATGGGCTGGCCCAGGGCCTTCCAGAATCCTGGCCATGGGGCTGGCCTGGTCCCTCTGAGAAATGCAGAGAACACTAGATTCAGGGAATCGTGGTCTTGTGACCTCATTACCTCCTTCCCTGGCTTCTTGTTCCCTCTGCATCCCTCAGAGACTCTGTGGTCCCATCCTTGACATGACAACAAAATAGGAAACTCTCTCATTTTGAGATTCTTTCATCTATTTGTAAGTAGGTGCTTACTTGTTAAACAACCACCTACTGTTGGAGATTCATCAGGATTTCTAGTCTATTTACACATGGTGCTGTTTTCTCTATGAAGCCCCCATCCCACAGCAGACCAGCAATTGGAATAATCAACCATTTCATTCCTTTTAATTATTTCATCAGTGTTTCATGCAAACCTGTGCAAAGGGCCTGAGTCCATGAGGAACAACTTCAAGGTTTGTGATCTTGTGAGGACCCACACGATCACGTGTTCCCATATGTTGTGAGTTCGAGGGCCTGAGCCATGGTCCCTGCAGCCATGAGAATCACGTCACTCTGGAGACAGACTCACAAGGAGGCTGCGGATGCTCCTTTCAGGGACCAGGGTCCTGAGTGCTCTGCCTCCTGCCCCCTGAGATGCTCTTGAACAAAGGAGCTGCAGCTCCAGGTCTGAGTTGGGGTGGAGGTAGGGAAGGAGAGGGAGAGTGTGAGTCATCGGGTGTCTCTGGATGTGCCCAGCAGAGGGGAGTCAGTCCCTGGGGACACTGGTGGACAGAGAGGGGACCTGAATTTCCCAGGTGAGGTGCTCACTGTGTCAAGACTCCCAACAGAATCCTTGGTGACACTGTGTGTGTTTGACTCTCAGAACATGGTCCTTGCAGCCTGAGGGGATAGGATGGATCATCCTGACAGTCTCTGAGGATGAACCTCAGACAACCTGCTGACTCCCAGGCCTGGTGTCCCTGTGAGGCTCCCCCTGGGCAGCCCCAGCCTCTGTCCTGCTCCTCCTGCTGCAGCTCTGCTGCCCCCTGCTGGTGGAGGAGGACTCAGACCAGGAGCTTCCCTCCTGCAGGTCACCCCATAGCACCTGTTGCACGAGACGGGTGTGGACCAGGGTTTTTGTTTTGTTTTGTTGAGTTTGCATAAAGAAATTTTACTAAAATAACCCTATCTTCTATTGGCTCTCCCATATATTTCCTACTTCCCCAAACTTTGTCTTGTGGACCCCAGATCTACACCCAGTATGAGCCCTTTCTTTTAGTTTCACTTAAAAATATATATATATATATATTTAATTTCTTTTTTTTCTCATTTTATTTATTTTTTCAGCGTAACAGTATTCATTCTTTTTGCACAACACCCAGTGCTCCATGCAAAACGTGCCCTCCCCATTACCCACCACCTGTTCCCCCAACCTCCCACCCCTGACCCTTCAAAACCCTCAGGTTGCCCCAACCTCCCACCCCTGACCCTTCAAAACCCTCAGGTTGTTTTTCAGAGTCCATAGTCTCTTATGGTTCGCCTCCCCTCCCCAATGTCCATAGCCACCTCACCCTCCCCCAAACCCACCTCCCCGCAGCAACCCCCAGTTTGTTTTGTGAGATTAAGAGTCATTTATGGTTTGTCTCCCTCCCAATCCCATCTTGTTTCATTTATTCTTCTCCTATCTCCTACCCCCCCCATGTTGCTTCTCCATGTCCTCATATCAGGGAGATCATATGATAGTTGTCTTTCTCCGATTGACTTATTTCACTAAGCATGATACGCTCTAGTTCCATCCACGTCGTCGCAAATGGCAAGATTTCATTTCTTTTGATGGCTGCATAGTATTCCATTGTGTATATATACCACATCTTCTTTATCCATTCATCTGTTGATGGACATCTAGGTTCTTTCCATAGTCTGGCTATTGTAGACATTGCTGCTATAAACATTCGGGTACACGTGCCCTTCGGATCACTATGTTTGTATCTTTAGGGTAAATACCCAGTAGTGCAATTGCTGGGTCATAGGGTAGTTCTATTTTCAACATTTTGAGGAACTTCCATGCTGTTTTCCAGAGTGGTTGCACCAGCTTGCATTCCCACCAACAGTGGAGGAGGGTTCCCCTTTCTCCACATCCTCTCCAGCATCTGTCATTTCCTGACTTGTTAATTTTAGCCATTCTGACTGGTGTGAGGTGATATCTCATTGTGGTTTTGATTTGTATTTCCCTGATGCCGAGTGACGTGGAGCACTTTTTCATGTGCCTGTTGGCCATCTGGATGTCTTCTTTGCAGAAATGTCTGTTCATGTCCTCTGCCCATTTCTTGATTGGATTGTTTGTTCTTTGGGTGTTGAGTTTGCTAAGTTCCTTATAGATTTTGGATACTAGCCCTTTATCTGATATGTCGTTTGCAAATATCTTCTCCCATTCTGTCAGTTGTCTTTTGGTTTTGTGAACTGTTTCCTTTGCTGTGCAAAAGCTTTTGATCTTGATGAAATCCCAACAGTTCATTTTTGCCCTTGCTTCCCTTGCCTTTGCCGTTGTTCCTAGGAAGATGTTGCTACGGCTGAGGTCGAAGAGGTTGCTGCCTGCGTTCTCCTCAAGGATTTGGATGGATTCCTTTCTCACATTGAGGTCCTTCATCCATTTTGAGTCTATTTTCGTGTGTGGTGTAAGGAAGTGGTCCAATTTCATTTTTCTGCATGTGGCTGTCCAATTTTCCCAGCACCATTTATTGAAGAGGCTGTCTTTCTTCCATTGGACATTCTTTCCTGCTTTGTCGAAGATTAGTTGACCATAGAGTTGAGGGTCGATTTCTGGGCTCTCTATTCTGTTCCACTGATCTATGTGTCTGTTTTTGTGCCAGTACCATGCTGTCTTGATGATGACAGCTTTGTAATAGAGCTTGAAGTCCGGAATTGTGATGCCACCAACTTTGGCTTTGTTCTTCAATATTCCTTTGGCTATTCGAGGTCTTTTCTGGTTCCATATAAATTTTAGGATTATTTGTTCCATTTCTTTGAAAAAAATGGATGGTATTTTGATAGGGATTGCATTAAATGTGTAGATTGCTTTAGGTAGCATAGACATTTTCACAATATTTATTCTTCCAATCCAGGAGCATGGAACATTTTTCCATTTTTTTGTGTCTTCCTCAATTTCTTTCATGAGTACTTTATAATTTTCTGTGTATAGATTCTTAGTCTCTTTGGTTAGGTTTATTCCTAGGTATCTTATAGTTTTGGGTACAATTGTAAATGGGATTGACTCCTTAATTTCTCTTTCTTCAGTCTTGTTGTTGGTGTACAGAAATGCAACTGATTTCTGTGCATTGATTTTATATCCTGACACTTTACTGAATTCCTGTACAAGTTCTAGCAGTTTTGGAGTGGAGTCTTTTGGGTTTTCCACATATAGTATCATATCATCTGCGAAGAGTGATAGTTTGACTTCTTCTTTACCAATTTGGATGCCTTTAATTTCTTTTTGTTGTCTGATTGCTGAGGCTAGGACTTCTAGTACTATGTTGAATAGCAGTGGTGATAATGGACATCCCTGCCGTGTTCCTGACCTTAACGGAAAAGCTTTCAGTTTTTCTCCATTGAGAATGATATTTGCGGTGGGTTTTTCATAGATGGCTTTGATCATATTGAGGTGTGTGCCCTCTATCCCCACACTTTGAAGAGTTTTGATCAGGAAGAGATGCTGTACTTTGTCAAATGCTTTTTCAGCATCTATTGAGAGTATCATATGGTTCTTGTTCTTTCTTTTATTAATGTGTTGTATCACATTGATTGATTTGCGGATGTTGAACCAACCCTGCAGCCCTGGAATAAATCCCACTTGATCGTGGTGAATAATCCTTTTAATGTACTGTTGAATCCTATTGGCTAGTATTTTGGCGAGAATTTTTGCGTCTGTGTTCATCAAGGATATTGGTCTGTAGTTCTCTTTTTTGGTGGGATCCTTGTCTGGTTTTGGGATCAAGGTGATGCTGGCCTCATAAAATGAGTTTGGAAGTTTTCCTTCCGTTTCTATTTTTTGGAACAGTTTCAAGAGAATAGGAATGAGTTCTTCTTTAAATGTTTGGTAGAATTCCCCTGGGAAGCCGTCTGGCCCTGGGCTTTTGTTTGTTTGGAGATTTTGGATGACTGTTTCAATCTCCTTACTGGTTATGGGCCTGTTCAGGTTTTCTATTTCTTCCTGGTTCAGTTGTGGTAGTTTATATGTCTCTAGGAATGCATCCATTTCTTCCAGATTGTCCAATTTGTTGGCGTAGAGTTGCTCATAGTATGTTCTTATAATTGTCTGTATTTCTTTGGTGTTAGTTGTGATCTCTCCTCTTTCATTCATGATTTTACTGATTTGGGTCCTTTCTCTTTTCTTTTTGATGAGTCTGGCCAGGGGTTTATCAATCTTATTGATTCTTTCAAAGAACCAGCTCCTAGTTTCATTGATTTTTTCTATTGTTTTTTTGGTTTCTATTTCATTGATTTCTGCTCTGATCTTTATGATTTCTCTTCTCCTGCTGGGTTTAGGGTTTCTTTCTTGTTCTTTCTCCAGCTCCTTTACGCGTAGGGTTAGGTTGTGTACTTGAGACCTTTCTTGTTTCTTGAGAAAGGCTTGTACCGCTATATATTTTCCTCTCAGGACTGCCTTTGCTGTGTCCCACAGATTTTGAACCGTTGTGTTTTCATTATCATTTGTTTCCATGAATTTTTTCAATTCTTCTTTAATTTCCTGGTTAACCCATTCATTCTTTAGAAGGATGCTGTTTAGTCTCCATGTATTTGGTTTCTTTCCAGCTTTCCTCTTATGATTGAGTTCTAGCTTCAGAGCATTGTGGTCTGAAAATATGCAGGGAATGATCATAATCTTTTGATACCGGGAGAGACCTCATTTGTGACCCAGGATGTGATCTATTCTGGAGAAGGTTCCATGTGCACTAGAGAAGAATGTGTATTCTGTTGCTTTGGGATGAAATGTTCTGAATATATCTGTGATGTCCATCTGGTCCAGTGTGTCATTTAAGGCCTTTATATCCTTGTTGATCTTTTGCTTGGATGATCTGTCCATTTCAGTGAGGGGAGTGTTAAAGTCCCCTACTATTATTGTATTATTATTGATGTGTTTCTTTGATTTTGTTATTAATTGGTTGATATAGTTGGCTGCTCCCACGTTAGGGGCATAGATATTTAAAATGGTTAGATCTTCTTGTTGGACAGACCCTTTGAGTAGGATATAGTGTCCTTCCTCATCTCTTATTATAGTCTTTGGCTTAAAATCTAATTGATCTGATATAAGGATTGCCACCCCAGCTTTCTTCTGATGCCCATTAGCATGGTAAATTGTTTTCCACCCCCTCACTTTAAATCTGGAGGTGTCTTCGCGTCTAAAATGAGTTTCTTGTAGGCAACATACTGATGGGTTTTGTTTTTTTATCCATTCTGATTCCCTGTGTCTTTTGATTGGGGCATTTAGCCCATTAACATTCAGGGTAACTATTGAGAGATATGAATTTAGTGCCATTATTAGCCTGTAAGGTGACTGTTCCTGTATATTGTCTCTGTACCTTTCTGATCTACTACTTTTAGGCTCTCTCTTTGCTTAGAGGACCCCTTTCAATATTTCCTGTAGAGCTGGTTTGGTGTTTGCAAATTCTTTCAGTTTTTGTTTGTCCTGGAAGCTTTTGATCTCTCCTTCTATTTTCAATGATAGCCTAGCTGGATAGAGTATTCTTGGCTGCATGTTTTTCTCGTTGAGTGCTCTGAATATATCATGCCAGCTCTTTCTGGCCTGCCAGGTCTCTGTGGATAAGTCTGCCGCCAATCTAATATTTTTAGCATTGTATGTTACAGACTTCTTTTCTCAGGCTGCTTTCAGGATTTTCTCTTTGTCACTAAGACTTGTCAATTTTACTATTAGGTGACGGGGTGTGGACCTATTCTTGTTGACTTTGAGGGGGGTTCTCTGCATCTCCTGGATTTTAATGCTTGTTCCCTTTGCCATATTAGGGAAATTCTCTCCAATGATTCTCTCCAATAGACCTTCTGCTCCCCTCTCTGTTTCTTCTTCTTCTGGAATCCCAATTATTCTAATGTTGTTTCGTCTTATGGTGTCACTTATCTCTCGAATTCTCCCCTCATGGTCCAGTAGCTGTTTGTCCCTCTTTTGCTCGGCTTCCTTATTCTCTATCATTTGGTCTTCTATATCACTAATTCTTTCTTCTGCCTCATTGATCCTAGCAGTGAGAGCCTCCATTTTTGATTGCACCTCATTAATAGCTTTTTTGATTTCAACTTGGTTAGATTTTAGTTCTTTAATTTCTCCAGAAAGGGCTTTAATATCTCCAGAGAGGGTTTCTCTAATATCTTCCATGCCTTTTTCGAGCCCGGCTAGAATGTTCAGAATCGTCATTCTGAACTCTTGATCTGACATAGTACCAATGTCTGTGTTGATTAGGTCCCTAGCCTTCGGTACTGTCTCTTGTTCTTTTGTTTGTGGTGATTTTTTCCGCCTTGTCATTTTGTCCAGATAAGAGGATATGAAGGAGCAAATAAACTACTAAAAGGGTGGCAAAGACCCCAGAAAAATGCGCTGTAACCAAATCAGAAGAGACCCCAAATTGTCGGGGGGAGAAACGGGATAAAAACAGGTTTTGAAAAAAGAAAAAAAAGAAAAAAAAAAAAAGAAAAGAAAAAAATTAAAAAAATAAAACAAATTAAAAAAATATAAAAAAGAAAGAAAAAATATATATATTTAGATGAACTAGTCAAAAAACGTTAAAAAAGAAAAGGGTAAAAGTTTTAAAAAGTTTAGCAGAAGAAGAAAAAAGAAAAAAGAAAAAAAATTGAAAAAAGAAAAAAAAAATTGAAAAAAGAAAAAAAAAAATTGAAGTAGCCGCAAGACTAAAGAATCATGGGGAGAAAGCCATGCGTTCCGTGCTTTGCTTTCTCCTCCTCTGGATTTGCTCTGCTGTCTTAGGAAATGAACCTGCTTTCTCCTTGATAGATGAACTTCGTCCTGGCTGGATATTTTGTTGATCTTCTGGGGGAGGGGCCTGTTGTAGTGACTCTCAAGTGTCTTTGCCCGAGGCGGGATTGCACCGCCCTTACCGGCGGCCGGACTAAGTAATCGGCTCGGGTTCGCTTTTGGGAGCTTCTGTTCCCTGAACGCTTTCCGTAGAGTTCCGGAGGATGGGAATGAAAATGGCGGCCTCCCAGTCTCCGGCCCGGAGGAGCCGAGAGCCTGGGGCCCCACTCCTCAGTGCGCCCCCAGAGGACAGCACCCAATCACTCCTGTATCCCCAGCCTCTAGCCACGCTCCGAGCTCACCCAGCCCGCAACCAGTTCAAGGTAACCCCGAGCTGAGAGTACGAACCTCGGCTCTGTCTGTGCAGCTGACTTCTCCGTTCTAATACCTGAGAGCTCTCCGACACTCTGACACCCCCGATCCTTCTGTGACCCTGCGGGGCCTGGGGCCACGCTGACCCGGCGTGGGCTTCACCCTGGTTTAGCCTCTGGAGCAATGTCCCTCAGTGGAACAGACTTTTAAAAGTCCTGATTTTGTGCTCCGTTCCTCCGCCGCTTGCCGGGAGCCGGCCCCTCCCCCCGCGGTCTATCTTCCCGTTGTTTTAGATTCACTTCTCCGCCAGTCCTACCTTTCAGAAAGTGGTTGATTTTCTGTTTCTAGAGTTGCTGTTCTTCTTCTCTTCGCTCTCCCGTTGGATTTGTAGGTGTTTGCAATGTTTAGATAAGCTATCGAGCTGATCTCCTGCTACCTGATGTAGTCTCAGGCTGCTACTTCTCTGCCATCTTAACTCCTCCCCTAACCCATTCATTCTTTAGAAGGATGCTGTTTAGTCTCCATGTATTTGGGTTCTTTCCAGCTTTCCTCTTGTGATTGAGTTCTAGCTTCAGAGCATTGTGGTCTGAAAATATGCAGGGAATGATCCTAATCTTTTGATACCGGTTGAGACCTGATTTGTGACCCAGGATGTGATCTATTCTGGAGAAGGTTCCATGTACACTAGAGAAGAATGTGTATTCTGTTGCTTTGGGATGAAATGTTCTGAATATATCTGTGATGTCCATCTGGTCCAGTGTGTCATTTTAGGCCTTTATTTCCTTGTTGATCTTTTGCTTGGATGATCTGTCCATTTCAGTGAGGGGAGTGTTCAAGTCCCCTACTATTATTGTATTATTATTGATGTGTTTCTTTGATTTTGTTATTAATTGGTTGATATAGTTGGCTGCTCCCACGTTAGGGGCATAGATATTTAAAATGGTTAGATCTTCTTGTTGGACAGACCCTTTGAGTAGGATAAAGTGTCCTTCCTCATCTCTTATTATAGTCTTTGGCTTAAAATCTAATTGATCTGATATAAGGATTGCCACTCCAGCTTTCTTCTGATGCCCATTAGCATGGTAAATTGTTTTCCACCCCCTCACTTTAAATCTGGAGGTGTCTTCGCGTCTAAAATGAGTTTCTTGTAGGCAACATACTGATGGGTTTTGTTTTTTTATCCATTCTGATACCCTGTGTCTTTTGATTGGGGCATTTAGCCCATTAACATTCAGGGTAACTATTGAGAGATATGAATTTAGTGCCATTATTAGCCTGTAAGGTGACTGTTCCTGTATATTGTCTCTGTACCTTTCTGATCTACTACTTTTAGGCTCTCTCTTTGCTTAGAGGACCCCTTTCAATATTTCCTGTAGAGCTGGTTTGGTGTTTGCAAATTCTTTCAGTTTTTGTTTGTCCTGGAAGCTTTTGATCTCTCCTTCTATTTTCAATGATAGCCTAGCTGGATAGAGTATTCTTGGCTGCATGTTTTTCTCGTTGAGTGCTCTGAATATATCATGCCAGCTCTTTCTGGCCTGCCAGGTCTCTGTGGATAAGTCTGCCGCCAATCTAATATTTTTAGCATTGTATGTTACAGACTTCTTTTCTTGGGCTGCTTTCAGGATTTTCTCTTTGTCACTAAGACTTGTAAATTTTACTATTAGGTGACGGGGTGTGGACCTATTCTTGTTGACTTTGAGGGGGGTTCTCTGCATCTCCTGGATTTTGATGCTTGTTCCCTTTGCCATATTAGGGAAATTCTCTCCAATGATTCTCTCCAATAGACCTTCTGCTCCCCTCTCTGTTTCTTCTTCTTCTGGAATCCCAATTATTCTAATGTTGTTTCGTCTTATGGTGTCACTTATCTCTCGAATTCTCCCCTCATGGTCCAGTAGCTGTTTGTCCCTCTTTTGCTCGGCTTCCTTATTCTCTGTCATTTGGTCTTCTATATCACTAATTCTTTCTTCTGCCTCATTGATCCTAGCAGTGAGAGCCTCCATTTTTGATTGCACCTCATTAATAGCTTTTTTGATTTCAACTTGGTTAGATTTTAGTTCTTTAATTTCTCCAGAAAGGGCTTTAATATCTCCAGAGAGGGTTTCTCTAATATCTTCCATGCCTTTTTCGAGCCCGGCTAGAATGTTCAGAATCGTCATTCTGAACTCTTGATCTGATATATTACCCATGTCTGTGTTGATTAGGTCCCTAGCCTTCGGTACTGTCTCTTGTTCTTTTGTTTGTGGTGATTTTTTCCGCCTTGTCATTTTGTCCAGATAAGAGGATATGAAGGAGCAAATAAACTACTAAAAGTGTGGCAAAGACCCCGGAAAAATGCGCTGTAACCAAATGAGAAGAGACCCCAAATTGTGGGGGGGAGAAAGGGGATAAAACAGCTTCTGAAAAAAAAAGAAAAAAAAAAAAAGAAAGAAAAAAATTTAAAAAATAAAACAAATAAAAAAATACAAAAAAGAAAGAAAATATATATATATTTAGATGAACTAGTCAAAAAATGTTAAAAAAGAAAAGGGTAAAAGTTTTAAAAAATTTAGCAGAAGAAGAAAAAAGAAAAAAGAAAAAAAAATTGAAAAAAGAAAAAAAAATTGAAGTAGCCGCAAGACTAAAGAATCATGGGGAGAAAGCCATGAGTTCCGTGCTTTGCTTTCTCCTCCTCTGGAATTGCTCTGCTGTCTTAGGAATTGAATCTGCTTTCTCCTTGATAGATGAAATTCGTTCTGGCTGGATATTTTGTTGATCTTCTGGGGGAGGGGCCTGTTGTAGTGACTCTCAAGTGTGTTTGCCCGAGGCGGGATTGCACCGCCCTTACCGGCGGCCGGACTAAGTAATCGGCTCGGGTTCACTTTTGGGAGCTTCTGTTCCCTGAACGCTTTCCGTAGAGTTCCGGAGGACGGGAATGAAAATGGCGGCCTCCTAGTCTCCGGCCCGGAGGAGCCGAGAGCCTGGGGCCCCACTCCTCAGTTCGCCCCCAGAGGACAGCACCCAATCACTCCCGTATCCCCAGCCTCTAGCCGCGCTCCAAGCTCACCCAGCCCGTGACCAGTTCAAGGTAACCCCGAGCTGAGAGTTCAGTCCTCGGCTCTGTCTTGGCAGCCGGCTTCTTCGTTCTAATACCTGCGAGCTCTCCGACACTCTGACACCCCCGATCCTTCTGTGACCCTGCGGGGCCTGGGGCCACCTGGGCTTCACCCCGGTTTAGCCCCTGGAGCAATGTCCCTCAGTGGAACAGACTTTTAAAAGTCCTGATTTTGTGCTCCGTTCCTCTGCCGCTTGCCGGAAGCCGGCCCCTCCCCCCGCGGTCTATCTTCCCGTCGTTTTAGATTCACTTCTCCGCCAGTCCTACCTTTCAGAAAGTGGTTGATTTTCTGTTTCTAGAGTTGCTGTTCTTCTTCTCTTCGCTCTCCCGTTGGATTTGTAGGTGTTTGCAATGTTTAGATAAGCTATCGAGCTGATCTCCTGCTACCTGATGTAGTCTCAGGCTGCTACTTCTCCGCCATCTTGACTCCTCCCCTCTATATTTAATTTCTTTTCAGCATAACAGAATTCATTGTTTTTGCACCACACCCAGTACTCCATGCAATACATGCCCTTCTTAATACCCACCACCTGGCTCCCCCAACCTCCGATCCCCCGCCCCTTCAAAACCCTCAGATTGTTTTTCAGAGTCCATAGTCTCTCATGGGTGAACCAGGGTTTTAAGGCTTTCTTAGGAAGCTGCCCCACTCCTACTCTGCTTAGCACAGAAGGTCACATACAAGGTGCAGGAGGCAGAGCTGGTGTGATTCCTGTACTTGTCACAGGGTTGAAATGCTCTGGCTTAGCCTGCAGTCTTGTTTCAGAAAGGAGAGTGCAGGTACACTGCAGTGCATTTGAAAAGGGTCGTTGTGCAGACAAACGTGTGTGATGTCCCACAGCCACCAGGTTCCTGTGTATTTAGGAATCAGGACTAATGCTTCCTGTATCCCTATCCATGTAACGGGCTCATCAGAAAAATAGGTGATCCTTCTGGTGCTAAATTCAGTTGAGCAGGCAAACCTTTAATTTTATTGTTATTACTGCTGTTTTTACCTCTTTTCCCTTATTCCAGTCTGTACTCCTGGAATTCGATGTGGGAGGCTTTGTAAACTAGCCTAGTCTCTGGTTTGGTGAAAATGGGATCCTGCTCATTCATACCTGGTCCCAACTGCACATGAAGAAGGTCACAGTGTAGTGGAAAAGCTGAAGAGTTTTCCTTGGCTTCCCCCATTTGCAGACAGGGGACTCCAACACCAGGGTTAACTCACTGAGACCTCACTGAGTCTATTCTCATGGAAGAGACTCTTAAAGGTTTTGTATCATTTAATATGAAAAAAGTATTTATTACATGAGTTAAGCTTCTCCATTTCACAGTAGATAAGGTGAGGACCAGTGTAGCTAGCTTCCCAGTAAAACAGAAGAAAGTGGGTTGAGTCCAGGAGTGGAGACCAGGTGTGCTGGTCTCCTCGGCTCCTTGGGGCAGAACTTGAGCAGTATGGGAGGGAGGGAGGGTGAGGCCAGGTTGGGCAGCAGGGTTTCTGTCCTGAACTCACTGCCATCCCCATCCTGGTTGTTCTCTAAAGGAGCCCCTTGGCCTACACAATAAGAATGTGATAACATGATTTTTCTTTTCCCATCATTTTTGCTAACATTGTCATAGATTTTGGTTCTTACAACCATTATAAATCAAAATGTATTGCTATTATTTCTGCTTAAATAATTGACTATTTATTACAGACATTAAGTTGTACAGTTTTTCTATTTATCCATATAGCTCTGATACCTGATCTTTTAAAAATATCTTTTCATAAAGTTACATTTCTCTCTGTCATTGTTCTTGTGGGTCATCCTTTACTGTTACTTGTAGGGAAAGTGTATGGGTGATCAGTTCTGTGAGGCTTGCAGTCTGAAAAGTTTTATTTTGTCTTCAATGACATTTTCACTGGGTAAGGATCAGGTTTATAGGTTTTCTTCTTTTAGAATTTTTAGTCATTGCTCCTCTGTTTTCTTGCTCCCACCAGGATGCTGTTTCTCTGTGCAGAACAACACTCTCCTCTCTGGCTATGAGTGTCTGCATCGCTGGTCTGTAAAAGTTTGATTACCATGTGTGCTACGCTGTCTCTCTTGTTTGCTGAGCTTCTCGAATATATATTGATTTATGTGTCCACCAAGTTTTGAATATTTTTGGCTATTATCTCTGGAAATTTTTTAAAAAAATTAATCATGGGCTCCCCACCTTCTCTCCAGTAGTTATTCCAATCACACACATTTTACTGCAAGAAGTTATCTTAGGCACAGAGGCTTTACTCTTTTTCTTTTTTCCAGGTTTTCTCTCTCTGTTTCAGGTTTCATAGTTTTATGGCCACGTATTCAAGCTCACTAATCTTTGTTTTTATATCATCAGATCTGCTGACAATCTCACCTGTGCATTTCTGATCATGTAATTTTCATTTTGGGACTTTAAAAAGTTTATGGGGGGTTAGGGGCTTAGGAGAAGAATAAATGAAACAAGATGGGATTGGGAGGGAGACAAACCATAAATGACTCTTAATCTCACAAAACAAACTGGGGGTTGCTGGGGGGAGGTGGGGTTGGGAGAGGGGGAGGGGGTTATGGACATTGGGGAGGGTATGTGCTATCGTGAGTGCTGTGAAGTGTGTAAACCTGGCGATTCACAGACCTGTACCCCTGGGGATAAAAATACATTATATGTTTATAAAAAAAATTGGAAGGGGAGGCGAACCATAAGAGACTATGGACTCTGAAAAACAACCTGAGGGTTTTGAAGGGTCAGGGGTGGGAGGTTGGGGGAACCAGGTGGTGGGTAATAGGGAGGGCACGTTTAGGTATTGTGAAAAAACAATGAATACTGTTACGCTGAAAAAATAAATAAATTTAAAAAAGAACCAGGAAAAAAAACCAGAGGACTGAATAAATATATAATAAATATAATATATAATAAATATATAATAAATGAAAAAAAAAGTTTTGTTCTTTAAAAAATATCCCCATTTAGTCATTCTAACCTGTTTAGTCATTCCTTAATTGCAGTCCCAGGTGAAACGTAGTTTTAGTATCTGTGTACATTTCCTCTTCCATCCACCCTGCACAGAACCTAAATGGTGGGCTGGGTGGAGCGGGATCTCAGGGGACCTCAGATGTGGGGACCTGGGTCAGACCTGCACACTGCACTGTGCACAGGCTTCCTGGGGTTGGAGGAGAGTGTGACACAGATGGGGAAGGGGTTTGTGTCTCACTTCCCTGCCTCCCTGTGTCACTGTGAGCATTACCACTGACGTCAAATGACTGACAGTAATATCCTGCCTCATCCTCAGCCATGGCCCCGTTGATGGTCAGGGTGGCCATGTTCCTGAGTTGGAGCTGGAGAATCGGTCAAGGATGCCTTAGTCCCAGTTGCTATCACCACAGATAATCTTCAGGGGGTCCTGGACTAGCTTTGCTGGTACCCCTGACCATCTTTCCTTCCAATGTTTTTTCCCCCACAGGTGATCCTGTCTGTCTGTCCCAGAGTAACCAACACTGAGGGGGGCTGTTTAGCAGGTAAGAGGCCATGGAGCCTGGAAGAGAAAAGATGAGAGGTGTGTTGGAATACACAGACCCATTCCCAAGAGATTCTCCTAGCTGCCTAGCCTAGACTGAGTTCCAGGGATTCTGTGGGAACACAGGGTGCCTCTTCAACCCAGTCTCAGTCCCAAGGGCCCATAGGCCTGACAGGGGAATGGAGTCTGTGATGTAATGGAACTCCCCACCCCTTCTCTCTTGTCAGGCTAAGTCTTGGAGATCTAGTGATCATAGTCCTTCTGGTATTAGTCCATGAGACCCTTATCTTGCAGGAAGATCATGAGTATCCTGCCCACCATGGGTAGCCCCCAGCTGAGCTCAGAATCAGGTCCAGCCTTTTCCTAGATCTGTGGGGCTGGAGGTGTGTGAGCATGGGTTTAGTATCTCTGCATAGAGACAGGAGGCTGTGGAGGACGGGGGTTCAAGTTCTGGTAGAGGTGGCCCAATTCTGCTCCCCAGGGCCCGGGTTGGCAGGTTTACCCACACAGGTTACTTTGGTTCATTTGCTGGAAACATCTGCTGGTTATGAAAATCAGCCATGGTTCAGGGGCAGCTGCTGTGGAGCTTTGTGGTTTCAGAGAAGGGCTCAGCACCAAGGGGCACACGGCAGAGGGGAGCAGCATCTGCGAACCCAACCACTGGCCCAAGATAGTCTCCTTCAACTGTTGGTCCCATATCTGGGGATGATATCTCTACACCGGACTATGTCCTGCCTCAGTTCCTGGGTAGGTCTGCCCATAGCAGTACTCAGAGGTGAGGTCAGTCTAAATATTATGAACCTGTTCTACGGTGAAATGAGAAGGCAAAGATAGGGGTAGCATCCTAAACCAAGCACAGCTCCTGAGAGGTAGAACCCACTAAAATGTCACCCTTACCAAGGGCATATACTGTATTCTCAAAGTCCCTGCTGTTCTGTAAGATTCTGTCCTTGATGTGAGCTCCTGGGGCACTACAGAGATGCTGTGCCTCAGTGTCCCCAATGTGCTGACAGGCTCATATAGAATACTTCTGGCAAGAACTCTGGACAGTGTCTGTGTTTGCCACAGGCTGGTGAAATACAGTTGTAGTGCCTGTGCCGGAAGAGTAATAAAATCCAGAAAAGGCAAATCTAAGAGACCTGGAGCCAGCGGGATTTGGAAATCAGTGTGAAGTAAGATTCTCTAGGAAACGGACACCATTCGCCAGGTGATAGGTCCTGATTGTAGTCCCAGCATGTTAGAGCCTCTGATGCCCAGACCCTCCCCTTGTCCAGGTGGCTTTCCCAGGTGACCTCTGCTCACCCTGGTGGCTATTCATGCTGGCCGCCAGATGTACTAAGATGTCCTCTGTCGAAGTTTATATTCAAAATCCACTGATTAAGTCGTGCTTCTCTGACCCATGGAGCACTAACCAGATGGGAGGAAATCCTCTCTACTGTGTGGCCTGTGCCAGCCATAGACCAGCCATGACAGGCTCAGATGAGTCATCAAGAGTCCTATCAGAGACTGAAGAGGAAGGCCCTCCTGACGCATCCCCATAGATGTGTCTGGGGTGGTGGAGGTCATGCAGGTGGTTGTGGGGCTTGGCTCTGGAGCACACAGAACTCAGGGGCTGGTTCTCCCTGACGCAGCTGTGTGTGTAGCACCTACAGGGGGCAAAGGCGGCTCAATCCCCAAAGAGAAAATCCCCTAATAAATGTCTATTCTCACCCACTTTGTCTTGCACATTCCCTCTCATGTGTTGACCCGAAGAAGACAGAGTCTGCTCTCAGGGCTTTTCATCTTGGGGTGAGGCCCAATAATAGACACACTGGTGTGCAGACCAGGTGGGAGACTAGACTCCTTCTACGTGTGCATTGTCACCTACATCTAATTGAAAGTCAGAAGCTTGCTTTTGTCAGGTCCCTGGCAGCCAGGCTTGACCATGTGGCCCAGTGTGGACCATGGATGTAAGGTAATGGGTGGATATTCTCACGAAGCTTGCTGTCACAAAGGAAGGAAGTGATGGGATTCAGCAGCACCTTTCCTGAGGAGCATGGGGTAGAGCTGGAGCTGAACACTCCCTGGGGTGCATCATCAATAAGAGTTGAAGCAAAACCAACATTGTAGGGATAAGAGGAGGGAACAAGCAAGACTGTGGGCGCTCATGCAATTGGTGAGCCCCCAGAAAACAATTTTCTTACATTAGCCTTCTCTTTGTGAGGAAAGTAAGCTCCACTCTTCACGTCTCTGCTATTCCTCACTGTGTTCTTGCGGTGGACAAGCCTTCCTGGTGGAAAGGGGACCAAGGTGTCAGTGGTGGGTTCTGTGCTGGAGAACATGGATCCAGAGATGAAACATAACCGTGCAGGTAGGCTGCTCCATGATCAGAGGTCAGGGCCCATCCTGAAGAGGGAATCCAGGAGCTGCTCTCAGGTCAGGAAGAAGAAAGAAGTAGTGAGACAGGAGTGAGAAAAGTCCAGTCAGTGCCCTTGGGGAGCATTGTAGAGAATCTGAGGAAGGTGGGGAGCCTAAGGGACCTGGGATTCCAACCCAGTTCAGGGCTTATGTGGACTTTTCTTCTTCTTCTAAGGTGAGCATTCTGGGCACAGAGGGATGTGTCAGGTGTGGTAAGAGGTAATTTCCAGGTAATAAATCAGGTCCTCGGGGAAGCAGCTGGGCACGTAGAGGGGCCTCTAGGAGGAAGCTGCTGAGGTGGGGACAGATTTGACACAGGGTGGGTTCAGACCAGCCCTATTTCACCTTAGGTCACGTGGGGGCTGAGGACAATCAGGGTAGTAGTTGCTATTGCAGGGTAGTAGTTCCTCCCTTCCTGTCTTACCCAGCTGTAGACACAAGGTGATTAAGGGGCAACATGTGCCTCTGGTCCAGTCCCCCTGTCTTGGCCCACGTAGATGACCTGTCACTGCTTTCCTGAGCAGTAACATGAGGGAGGGGTGCACTTGACAGGGAAGGAAGGGCAGGGAGAGGAGTGTAGGTCCCCGTTCCCTGGAGAGGGAGAGAGAGAGGGCAGAAGCTGGCAGGTGCAAGGCAGCAGGAGTCCTCTGCAGCAGGTGAGGAAGGCTGCTCACACTGGGAAGGGATGTGGGACAACCTCAGCCAGAATGGTCCAGGTCCTGAAGGAGACAGCTTATGCTCTCAGTTCTGCCAGCTGCCTGTGGGGGCGCTGCTGCACTTGGACACAGTGACTTCGCTGTTGACCAGGGAGGGAAGTGCCAGGCTATTCAGTGTCCTGTTGATGAAGAAGGCTCTGCTGGGAATCTCCAGATTGTAATTCTCTAGAGGGACCTTTCATGATCCTTTCACCTGAAAAATCCATGGAATGATTGTTTTGGCCATAGAGTTTCCCCCCAAAGATCCTGTTTCTGACTGATCAGGTCATTAAGTAAAATTTAGATGAAAAATTCTTATTGTACAATCCATTCTTTTGTGAGGAGAAAATGATCTCACTTCTGTGTCTCCCACTCCGAAGATGGTATCCTTTTAACAGAAGCCAGGGTAGAAATGGGAGAAGCTTCTGCTCTTCCTTCTTAATAAATTCCTCATCTGTTCCTTGGACCTCATGCAATTACTCTAGAAATCAATTTCAAAACCACAGGTCAAAGAATCATGGAAAGAAATTGAACTTATGATACAAATCTCTTCAAATATTGGAAAAGATCTTTCCCCTCAGAACTACAGTAAGACCCTAATGTAGCCGGGGCCACCACACAGGGTCACATGGAGATGGGTGTGAGTCCATGTGGGTCAGACCATAACAAAGGGTCAGACTTGCCTGGTGCAGGTGACATGGGGCTGTGGATGGACAGTGGTCCCAGAAGAAGGTTTAAGGTGGGCCCCAAGCTAGTGTCCGCTCCTCCTCCTCAGTTTCTGTAAAACCTAAAGAAGGGAAGCGTCTGGAGCAGCAGGGGCCTGGTTCCCTCCTCAGTAAGTTTTGGGCAGCCCCGTAGGTTGTTGAAAACCTCATGCAGGAAAGCAAGGAGTCACAGAGCCGCTGGGGCCCATCCAGGTGCTTGTACCCAACGAGAAGGGAAATTCCCACAGGGATGTGCTTTCTGATACATCTGTCTTCTCTCCAGAGTGACACATGATAACATCTGGTGCCCACGTGATGTATAATGACACTCCAAATCCGTATTATTTACTCTGAAGCCTGGCTGTAGTTCCTATACAAGAGCCCACCATTTGTCACACTTCAGTTGAGTTAACACAGATCTGAGGACAGGGAACCTGCTAGTCTCCCATCCTTCAGGGTCCAGGCCAGGACTAGGAAGGACTCATGCTCTTAGGCCTGACCAGCAGCCGCTTAGAGCACAGGTGAGAGTGAGAGCCAGACCATGGCAGGATGGTTCGTGTCCCATCCCCCATCTTTCTATGTCACCTGAGTCACTGCCAGCACTCTCAATGCATGGGAAGTAGCACAGCAATGGTCAACCTAGTCCTGGCTCTCAGTCCTGGTCATGCCTAGGGGACCATTTACCTTTGTTCCATCCTCAGAATCACCCCCGGATGGTTGCTCATATCTGTATATATACACCAGCTGGGGACCAGGCTTGGGTTCTGCTGTTGCCAAGAGGCTTGTTCATGCCTGAGCTCATGGGCCTGATTAGGGCCACTGACATGGAGGGAGTGGGCTGCCGGTCAGGCGAAGCACACGCCTGTAAGAGAGGAGAGGAAGTGGTGCTGGAGAAAGACAGCTGAGTCAGATGTGACTGTCACAGCCCTGTGAAGGGAGGGGTGATGTGGGCACAGTGAGTTTGGGTCCTGAACTCATGGACCCTGAGTGGGAGGGAGATCGGGGCACTTGTGTCTCCCACTGTGCCTCCCTGTGAGCCTCTCACCACGGTTGGGACCAGCAGCAGAGCAGGGATGAAACCACTCAGAGAGGGGTCCTCAGAGGAGCAGTACCACAGGCTCACTGGGGAGCTGTCCCACCTGCAGATACCTGGGCCTCACCCAGTCCGGCTGCAGCTGCATCTGCATCTCGGGGAGCAGCCCCTTCCCCATCCCCCAGGACTGTGTGCTCGCTGTGCTTCACAGGGTGGGGTCTAGGCACCGTGGAAAATCTCACTTCCTCTTCTTATCTCCCTAGGTCCTACTCGGCCACCTGGGACATGGGGCTTCACTGACCTGCTCTGGGTAAGGGAGCTTGAATTAAACTCCAGACCCTGTATGATCTGAAAAGTTGTTTCAGAATGGACACTTTCACCAGCCATATGCAGTGTGTGTTGTGGATGGTGATCCCCGGGGCATACTGACTGCTCGGCTCTGTGAGCAGAGTCAGAGCCTCATTTCCTTCAGCGCCTCCTGGGAGTG
This sequence comes from Meles meles, assembly GCF_922984935.1. Classification (NCBI taxonomy): domain Eukaryota; kingdom Metazoa; phylum Chordata; class Mammalia; order Carnivora; family Mustelidae; genus Meles; species Meles meles. Next base: position 29,038,294 of record NC_060077.1, on the reverse strand, counting down.
AATCAGGAGTAAATAAGAGGGCACTGGCTGGGGTGATTCATGGTGACTGTCACAGGGGGGCCTGGGTGTCTACTGCACAAGTGAGGCAAGGGGCGGTATGTATGGATTCGGGAGATCCCCCTGGTTTGTGGTTACAGTCATGAATGTGCCACAGTTCAATTCAGCATGTCTGATAATAGACCAATGTTCCCTAATGAAGCTTTAATCCTCCCAACTGGCTGGGATGAGGACTAGCTCAGGTATTTTCTGATGAAAGGGGATCAAGGTATGGATGGTGAAGAAAGTCATTATAGTTGCCTTTCCTCTGAATACAGTGTAGTGGGAGAAATGAGCATGCAAATAACATGTAACATGTATTACTCCTTTTGTTTTAGGAATGTGTTTGGATACATAGTAATCGTATGTTTATGTTTTCTCCACCAGTCTCATCCCATTATCATATCCTATAAGGTGTGCTAATGGTCAGAAACTGTCTATCTCAATGTTAATATGTAGGATATCAAATCATGTGGGACAAAAATAAATATCCCTAGCAGACAAAAGTGTAGTTTGTTTCCTCTTATGGGAGAAAGAACCCATTTGTGGTTGTTGTGGATAGTTGCATATTATCAAGTGGAAGAAAGATTACTGATATTCCCTTTATTTGCAGACTATGGTTTGTGTGGATCTAGTGGATTTCATGAGGACAAGGTGGGACTCTGGTGGCTTCTTACATGTCAGCATTGAGAGACTGGACTACATTTCATAAAATTGTTTTCTGTCCGTATTTCTTGGTAGGGTGGATGTAAAGAAGGCTTCTTGGGCAAAATGTGTGTGTGTGTGTCAGGGGGTAGAATTGAGAGAGCACTCCTTGCATGTGTCACTCCCATAGATGAATATCTTCTGTCACTCCGGAGGAGGAGGCAACTCTCCCAATGTCACTCATTCACCATCAGAACAGATGAGACTCTCACACTGTCTATCAGAACCCAGAGCACCTAGTGTATCTGTGTCTTTTCTCCTTGTATAGAAACAGAAGAAAGGATCTCATCTGGTGGACAGTGGACATGCACCTTTTGGATTTTGGAGAGGCATCCCAGCTTTGTGGATATATACAGTGGCCCCCTCTGTTCCCTGAGGACTCTCTGCAGGATGCTGGCCATCTCAGATTGGGTTCCTGAAAGCAGACTCTGAGACAGGGAAGTGCATGTTTCAAAACCTGGAAGGAGAAGGAAAATCAGCCTGGACAGAAGGAGAGTGACCCACAGAGAGTGAGCCATCTGATGAGCCTCCTTCTTTCAGGGAGCTCTCCAGCTGGGACTTTCAGGACATCTGAACCAGAGGCAGGGCCTTGGGCCCTGGGCCTCTGAGATCATTCACCTGAACCTCTCTGAGAAGGGACAGAAACCTGGGGAAACAGATCTCTGAACCAGCAGCACTTTCTAGTGGGGAGCTCTCCTGTGAGTGGCCAGGGGCTCTAGAAGCAGTGGGTGCATGTGTGAGCCCAGAAGAGGGGATGTGGGTGACCTCTCAGTGTCTACTGTACGCATCTGTTCCTCTTTGGTAGAGGAGGGTCCTCTCATATCCTTAGAGCTTCAGGAACTCAGCTAAGCTGGGACATTTTGAACTGTCATCCTGATCAGTTGGGAGAACATTAGCCCATAACCACCACATGGAAGTGATAGGATCATGACCACTGGCCAAATGTCTCCCTGTGTCTTTTTTCTACCCAGGCCCTCTGTCTGTAGATGACACCCAGGCCCAGGGAAGTAGGCAGCCTAGTGGCGTCAGGTGTAAATGCTCTCCTGACCTCCCTGTGCAGAGCTTCCTGGAGGACTGGATGAGGAGGAAGGTCTGGGGATCTCAGATGAGGAGACCTGGGCCAGAAGTGCTCCCTGCTCTGTGCACAGGCCTCCTTGGGCTGGAGGAGAGTGTGACAGAGACTGGGAAGTGGTTTTTGGCTCACTTCTCTATCTGTCTGTGTCAGTGTGAGCTTTATCACTGCTGTCCCACACCTGACAGTAATAGTCAGCCTCGTCCTCAGCACGGGCCCCACTGATGGTCAGGGTGGCCGTGTTCCCCGAGTTGGTGCCTGAGAACCGGTCAGGGATCCCTGAGGGTCGGTTGCTATCCTTATAGATAATCAGCACAGGGGCCTGGCCTGGCTTCTGCTGGTACCAGTAAGCATATTTATCCCCAATGTTGTTTCCCCCACACGTGATCTTGGCCGTCTGTCCCAGGTTCACCGATATTGAGGGTGGTTGAGTCAGCACGTATGAGGCCATGGATCCTGCAAGAGAGAAGATGAGAGGTAGGTTTTAGCCAGAGTAACATCCCCTGGACACTATCACCCCTGGTTTTAATCTCGGTGATTCTCTAGATAATTCCCACCCTGATGTCCTCCTTGTTCTGGGGCTCATGAGCTGGCCTTGTGGATAGAACCTTTGAACAAATGAGAACCATTCCTTCCCTTTCCCTGGGCAGTTTCAGCCCTTTTGGGGTCAGACAGAGCCAATGGCAACAGTGGGAAGAGATTACACCCTACTAGCCCCTCATCCCAAAGGACGGTCTTGAGATCTTGCCCTCCAGTGGTAGTCCACTGCTGAGCTCAGAGTCAGGGCCAGGAGTGTCCCAGAACCAGGGGATAAGGGGGTGTGAGCCTGGCCTTGGCACCTGTGCAGTGAGCCAGGAATCCGAGGAGAAGAGGGGTCAAGGCCATGGTGCAGGTTCCTTGATTTTGCTCCCTGAATCTCAAGGCTGGGCAGGATTCCTCCCAGTCCCCTCTTATCCTCTTGGTGGAGACACCTGCTGGTTATGCAAATGAGCCAGAGCTCAGGCACTGCTGCAGAGGAGCCTTATGGTTTTACAGATGGGTTCAGCTACTAACAAAACACACACACACACACACACACACACACACACACACACACACACACACACAGAAATGGGCTCAGCTCCAAGGGACACAGAGATGGGAGGGCAGTTCCTGCAAACCCATCCTCAGCCCTGCTGATTCTCTTTTACCCTGTGTTCCCATAGCCTCAGGTCCAAACTCTATCCCTCTCCATGTCCAAACCTGGCTCCTGGGGAGGCATGGTCAAAAGTGAGCTGTGAGGTGGAGTCTGTCTGCATTTTCTGAACCCATCATAGAATATTTCCTCTGTAGGTACTAGAGGATCATAGGTCAGTGTGTGTCCTACTTCTGGTTTATATTGATGAGCATCAGAACAGGAACAAAATTCCTCCCTTGTCAGGTGCACATGGAGTTTTAGGGAGCCATTGATGTGCTGTAGGAGTCCGTGCCTAAGGAGAGCTCCTGGAGCAGGTCATAGATGCTGTTCCTCAGTATCCCCAGGGTGCCCTCCCTGCCAGGGACAGACCCAGTGCTTCAGCAAGGATTGACAGTGACCGAGTGTAGCAGGAATGGGGATGGGGTGGAGCATCATGAAGTCCTGGACCTGTGCTAGAGCCCGAAACAAATTCCACAGGATAGAGATGAGAGACCCCTAGTCAGAATTTTACATCTGAGCAAATGTGACACTGTAGTGAAACTGTTTCTTTACCTTCTGGTCTCAGGTCCTGGTAAGCAACCCTCCCAGTTAGAATCCCTGAGGCTTTGCCAGGTGATCTCTGCTGCCCCCTAGTGGCCGCTTCACACTGGTAGCTGGAAGTGCAGGGAAATCTTTTGTCCAAGTGGAGATTCATGACCCAGTGCTCACATCCTGATTCCCCTTGAACCAGGCACTGCTGTCATGCATCCTCCAGGGGAGGATTTTCTCTTCTCTATGAGGCCTCTGCCAGCCACAAGACCAGGTAGGAGGAGTCAGATTACCCATGACAATAGGAAGAGGCTCATGTGAAGAGGAGGCAGGACCCATCTGAGGTATCGGGGCTCATGTCTTCTTGGTGGTGGTGGTCATAGGTGTGGTTTTGGGGATGAACCCCAGGAGACACAGGACTCAGGGACTGTCTCACTTGATCTGGCTGCTGGACCACCACATAGTCTGATCTTAGCTCCTGCTCCAAGGACAGAGACAGTAGGACACTCAACCAACAAAATCTTATTGAGGTCCAGCTTGGTCTTCCATAGGTTTCTTACTGGGAAATCAGTGCGAATAAGACACAAGTCTTTCTTGGGTTCCTGCCTTGGGCAGAGCAGCACTGGGGACACAGTTGCTTTGGTGAGACAGTACATCATCACCAACCCCATCTACCTGCATCTTGTCTTCTATAATCATTGAGAAGCCCCACTATTTCTCAATTCTGTCTAGGTCAGCATTGACCTTGTGGCCCAGAGCGAGCCCACAGATGTGTCATTCTTCTGGGGATCTTTCTGGGAAGTTTTGTCTGTGAATGAAAGAAACTGACTAGATTTATGAATGATCTTTCTCTTGTCCCCATGAGTGATAGCTGGAGCTGCAGCAGCCATCCTGAGGTCTGTTGTCAACAACAAGACAAAGCAAAGTCTCCATAGTCACAATGGTGGGAGACACACTGAGGGGATTTGGGACCTCAAGGAATTGGCTGTATCTGGAGAACCACCATCTGACTTCAGACTTACTTCTGTCTGCTGGAAAATAGCTGCTCGAATGTTCATGCTTCCAACTGATATGGGTGTACATTGCAGTAAAAACTTCAAATTCAGTGGGGGATAATACATAATACAAATCAATCAGTTATTTAAATGGTAGGAGAACCTGGACCGTGTTGGGATTGTGCAGGGAATGAAATGACATCAGACAAAATGACCGGCCTTTTGTGTGTGCGGAGATGCTTGAGGAAGCTTCTCTGCAGAGGGGACTGTGTTCAGGATGGGAAAAAGGGACAAGAACTGAAGTGTTCTTGGAGTCTGTCCCTATGGGGAAGAGTCTGGTTTGTGAGAGGATATGGGGACAGTGAGGACCTTAGATGTCTGTGATTCTATGCTAGTTGAGTTCCAAGGCGATATTTTCCCATAGGTTATAAAATCGGGAGCAGGTGTGTGTGATGTGTTAGAATTCTCATGTTATATGTTTCCAGGAAGGTGAGTCACAAGAGGAGCCCTGTGTGAGCCTCCCTGCAAACTGAGTGGAAATCAGGAGCCCGTTGGTAGCTGATGGTGACCGTGGCTTCTCTGTGCCTCACTTCCGTGTTTGTGACACATGACATCCAATTCCTGTCACACACTCCTTTCTATCATATACTGATACACACACATATATATATGAATATACTTGTGAGTACATGTGCACATATATACTAATTGTCTACTGTGTATATGTTGGAGATGTATTTGTGTACATATATGCCCATATGTATGATATATACACATATGTTTTCTGGAGATTTTGAACTCCGGATTGGGTGTTGGGACTGGAAGAGATTATGCTGAGTGAAATAAGTCAAGCAGTGAGAGTCAAGTATCATATGGTTTCACTTATTTGTGGAGCATAACAAATAACATGGAGGACATTGGGAGATGGAGAGGAGTAGGAAGTTGAGGGAAATTGGAAGGGGAGGTGAACCATGAGAGACTATGGAATCTGAAAAAGAACCTGAGGATTTTGAAGGGGCAGGGAGTGGGAGGTTGGGGGAACCAGGTGGTGAGTAATAGGGAGGGCATGTATTGCATGGAGCACTGGGTGTCATGCAAAAACAATAAATACTGTTACGCTGAAAAGGAAAATAAATAAAAATTTTTTAAAAAGTTGTAGTTTTGGGAATCTTTGCATTTTAGGAGACAGGCAGTTCCATTTTATCACCAATGGTAAGATGTGTGTTGTTACTGGAATGAATGGCAGGACCAAGCTAGTAATCAGACTCATTTTGACAGAGCACACTGGTTTCAATCAAAGACTTTGTTCCTAGAACTGAAATAGATGGCAGCTTACCATTTTTATTTTTTTGCAATGTATTTTTAGAAAGCTCCAATTGGCACATACTTTGGTTTGCTACTGAAACTTAACAGAGACTGTAGGTTCCTAATTTGCCACTAAGTAAGTATGTGATTGAGCTGCCTGCACAAACTGTGTTATCAGATCAACCGTGCCATGGAATTGGGCATTCACAGCAGCTCTCCATCATCAAACAAAAGAGGTAAATTTGAGATCAGGCTTCCCCAGGTCCTGAAGGCCCAGGCTAGATGCATGAGGAAAAGGCCTGATGGCCATAACACCAGCCCATACTGCATTGTCTCTGCTCTGTCTGGCACAATTATGACCCAGTGGGGACAATTCTATGAACAGCTGATCCAGAGGAAAATCCGTGGTTGGTTTAAGAGGTTCCTGTGTGATGTGCAGCCAACTGTGCTAATTAACAGTAGAAGTCCTGCAGCCCTCATCTGGGACACCCCTGCAGAATATGGACAAATTTTCAAAAAGGCAATATTTGAGCAGAGTAATTTATTTATTTCACCTGGGCAGAGAGAAGGACAGAAGTGGCTTATTTCTAACCTATGTTTGCTGACTCAGTTTGGCTGGATGGTTAGAGACTTGGGAAAAACACAAAAAGGAATGTGGTAAAAGATGTTTGAGGAAGAGATATGTGAGGAGAACACACTCCCAAATGAACACAGAGCTATTTGTGTTCCATGAGAATGCACAGATGTGTGAGTCCTCAAAGGGAAATGGTGTTCATACTCAGGTGGATAATGTAACATGTCTGGTGACAGTGATTCGCTTTCTTTTGCATCCACTCTTGAACTTGTCCACGGGGCCTATAAGAAAGTGGACATGTTGTAAGATTTTAGGTTATTCATGGGATAATCCCTAGGTTTGTCTACTCATAAAGCTGACCTGACTGTGGCTATTTCTGAGGGACCAATCTTCCAAGAGCAGAGACCAGTTCAGAGTTCCCAGGATGAGACCATTCCCTTAGGAATAAGCCACGAGCCTGGTGGCAGATGAATGACATCAGACCTCTTCCATCGTGGAAGGGATCACTCTGTCCTTGTTGGATTAGACCTTTAGTCTGGATAGGAACTTGTTTTCATTGACTGCAGTGCTTCTTCCCAAACTCTGACCCTTGGACTTAACGAATGCCTCACCCATGTTCCAGTATTCAGTGTGGTTCTGTCCAAAGCTCACATTTCACCTCAGAAAAGGACTGTAGTGTGCTGATGTACACTACATAATGTGTGGTTCTACACATTCTACAGCGTGGAATTTACCGGTTCTACCATGCTCCACAACATTCGAAACAGCTGGCTGGAATGACGGACTACTGGCCTCTTACAGACTTTTTTACTGTCCATTCACATGCAGCACCTTGTGGGACTGTGGCAAGATTTGGCAGGATGTGATATTTACACTAAATATGTGTCCTATACACGATGCTGTTCTCCCATAGCCAGCAATGATGGGTCCAGGAATGAAGAGGCAGAATTGGGAATGTCCATACTCACTGACATTACAGGTGACCCACTGCAGAATTTTCATCCCTTTTACCATTAGCGTCCAGTTTGCTGCCCTAGAGGTCTTCTCTAAAGGAGAATTGCTTCCATCCCAAAACACCACAATGATTATGTTCAATGGAAAGCTGAGACTTAGCCTTGTCACTCTGAGCTTGTCTTGTCTCCATGGATGTCTCTCTGTCCTTCCAGCCTGATCTTTCATCCCCGACGAGTACCCTAGGCAAGAAAACATAACAGCCTCATCCTGCCTCCTGCACAGGCACCCCTGATCCACATAGTGCAGAGGCTGCCTAGAGGGCTGTGTTGGGAGAGAGGTCTGGGAATCTCAGATCTGGGCCCTGGGTCAGACCTCTGAGCTTTGTCCTCAGTCCTCCAAGTACTGATGGAGAGTGTGACACAGATAGGAAAGGGGTTTGTGTCTCACAACCCTGTCTGCCTCTGTCACTGTGAGCATTACTTTTGTCCCACACCTGACGGTAACAATCAGCCTTGTCCTTGGCCCTGGTCCTGCTGGGATTTAGGGTCGCCGTGTCTTCCAAGTTGGAGTCTAAGCATCAGAGAATCCCTGCGGAGCACTTGTTATTGTCATATATGACATATATGACATATATGTCATATATGACTGGCCAGGTCCTGTCCTGGCTTCTGCTGGTTCCACTGTACACTGACGATTTCTATACCATCTCCCTGACAGGTGATCATGGATATCTGGACCAGGGTCACTGAGCACAGGGTAGCTGAGTCAGCATCAGGACAGGCTTTTCGGAGCTTGGCCATGGGGCTGATTTGGGCCCATGCAGAGCTACAGACAACACCTGATTCAGGGAAAGGTTGTCATGTGGCCTCAGCGTCTACCCCTCCTTTTTCATGTCCTCTCTGCTCCCCCCAGCTGCACTCTTGTCCCATCCTCAGCATGTCATCAGAATGGAAAACTCTTGCATCCTGGCATTTTTTTCATCATGGTGCATATGGTAATTTACTTGTTATATATTCACAGGATGTTGGAGTTTCATCACAACTTCTAGTCTATTTCCACGTGGTGCTTTTGTCTCTATGACAGAGCCCATTCCACTGCAGACCAGCAACTTGCATCATTAATACTTTGATTCCTTTCATTTTTTTCATCCATGTCTCATGTAAACTTGTGAAAAGTGCCAGAAACCATCCCCGACAGAGGGGCTTACTTCAATTTCTGTGTCTCTGTGAGTCTCCAGGGTCAAATCTGTGCACAGGGTTTGAGCTCTGGAGACTGGAGAGTCAGTGGTCCTTCCTGGGAACTGAGTTCTGTCATTGAAGCAAGGACAGCTCAGGGACCAGAGATGTGGTCTGAGGCTGTGGGAATCACATCACTCTGAAGACAGTCTCACAAAGAGCCTGCAGACCTTCCTTTCAGGGACCCGTGGCTCTGAGTGTCCTACCCCCTGTCCCCCTGAGACACCCATGAGCAAGGGAGTTGCAGCCCCAGATCTGAGTCTCACTGGGTTGGGGCAGGAAATGCAGAGGGTGAGGGGTCACGTGTCTTGGACGTGCCCAGCAGAGAAGGGTCAGCTCCCTGAGATCTTGGGTGGAGAATGAAGGGAGGTGCTCCGTGTTGAGGACTCTTGTCAGTGTCCTGGGTAACAATGTGTATCTGACCCTCAGAATAAGGACCCTGCAGTCTGAGGAGATAGGTTGGAATATCTTGACAGCCTCTGAGTCCTGAACCCTGGACCCCTGTAGAGCCCCAGGCCCGGTGTCCCCTTGAAGCTCCCCATGGGCCACCCCCGCCTCTGTCCTGCTGGTGGAGGAGGACTCAGACCAGGACCTTCCCTCCTGCGGTCACCCCAGAGCACCTGTCACCTGGAGAAGGGGTGTGGACAAGGTTTTCCAGGTCCCACAGGCAGCTGCCCCCACTGCCCTGCCCAGACCAGCACAGAAGGTCAGAAACACGGTGCAGGAGGTAGGACAGGTGCGATTCCTGTACTTGTTCCAGGGTTGAAATGCACTGGATAGCCTGCTGTCTTCTTTCAGAAAGGAAAGTTCAGGGTGTAGTGTAGTGCATTTGGAAAGGGTCAGTGTCCAGACAATCCTTTGTGATGTTCTATGACTACCAGGTTCCTGTGTATGTAGGAATCGACCGATGCTTCCTGCATCTCTATCTGTGTAGTTCGGTTTTACAATACCTGGGTGATGCTTTTGGTGCTAAATTCAGTTGAGCAGGCAGATCTTTATCTTACTCTTTAGTAATCCTGTATTTACTACTTTTATTGTCATTCCAGGCCTCATCTCCTGGAGCTCCGTGTGGGAGGATCTGTAAAGTAGCCTAATCTGTGGTTTTGTGGAACTGGGAATCTGCTAATTCTGACTTAGATCCACTTGCCGATGATGCAGGTCACAGGGCAGATGAAAACTTTTCCTTGGGTACCACAGAGGAAGACAGGAGACTCCAACTCCATGGTCAGCTGGCTGAGATCACATGGAGTCTCTCTAATTAGTCAGACTCTTACAATGTTATGTATCATTGGATGTGAAAAAACAAACAAACAGCGTTTCTTCCTTGAGTGTAAGCTTCCCCATTAACAGCCGCTGAAGCTAATGCCTAGAAAGACTAGCTTCCCAGGAAAAGAGAAGTGGGAGTGAGTCCAGGAATGGAGTTCAGGTGTGCTGGATTCTGACCCTGGGCTCTGTGGGGCAGAGCTTGACCAGTGTAGGCAGGAGGCTGTGGCCAGGCCTGGTTGCAGGGCTTGCATCCCAGGACTCACTGCCATCCCAAACTGGCTGGTCTCTAAAGAAGCCCCCTCACCCTGTGCATGGGGGAGAGTCAGTAGGTCATGTCCCAGGTTAGGGCTGGAGAATCTGTGGGGATGGTGGAAGCTATTTGGCTGTGCTGTGGCCTGGTCTGGGGCCTGCTGCCTCTGCTCTGTATTATTGCTTTCTCTTCTCTATCTGAGTAGTTGGGAATGATGGGGTCTCATGGCCACACTACTGGGGACAGCTGATTAGTATATGGGACCATCGGTTCTGCAGCTTCAGGAGCCCGTGGGACTCATTCTGAAGGGCCCCACCCCTGCAGCATCCCCTGGTCTGAGCTCAGTGCCAGGGTCATGGGCAGAGTCATGTGGGGGCTGAGCTTGTGTCAGTGCTTGGGGAAGGACCTGGGGAGTGAGGAGGCAGAGAGATTGAGGAGGGGGCATTTTGTAAGGGTCCAGGCCATGGTGGGGACCTCAGATTACTGCCTAGTTGATCTGCTGCTTAGCTTGGCTGCCCCAAACCTCTCTCATGCCCTTCCTGGTCCCCATGAGAATGCTCCTTTTCAGGCTGCTGGAGAGAATCTCTGCTTCTGTGTGAGCTTCACAGATATGGTTCATGTGGAGAGGGGCACACCTCTGGGCTCCACAGAGGAACTCTTGTCACTGTGTGATTGAAAATCTTAAAGGCTCGAGTGAGAAGGGACATGTGAGGATATTTCTGTTAGTTGTTCTCATGCAATATGCTCTGTGAATATTTTTTCTTTTTTTCTGTGTGTAAAATACAGAACAGAAAATGTTCCATCCTCATAATTTTTCCCGGCTCAATTCATCTTCCTAGAGTTTGTATCTGCTCCCTGAGAATATTTCTTGTCCCCCATTGTGGAGCAGAATTGGTGGGAATTGTCCTGAAAGTTTGCTTACATTTTAGTGTCATTTCATATACTGTGGGGTTGTTATTTGAGGCATCTACTTGGGTGTTGCTGTAAAACTCAATCCAACAATGTCTGTCTGTTAATGTTGGTGCAGACCATTTCCTGCCTGTGATTAGTAGCATGTAAATAAAGCATCCATGGATTTATTTTCTTTTTGTCCCATGTGTTCTTTGCACCTTCTTTCCATTTGTCTGTTCTTACAAAAGTAATGAAACATTATTCATGCTTCTGTTTTTGTTTTTGGTTTCTGTTTTGTTTATGAACTACGAGTTCTTGCTATCTTATGATCAGTGACTTGGAATTGTCTACATTCTGGTGATGTTATACCACCTTGTATGGAGAATTTAAGAATCTGATAATAGGCTTTTCTTAACTCTCAGCATATTTGCTATGATTTTCACATATGTTATCTTACCTATATTAGAAATTCCAACATACATTGTTATTATATGTGGTATATACAATGATTTATCTTTTAAAGGGGTTTAGATAAGGAAAAAGTCTTAATTTTTATCCCAATAGTTAGCATTTCTGATATTTCATTCACTTTGTAGATTCAGATTCTTTCTGGAATTACCTTCTCCCTCCTGAGGGATGTCTGTTTGTTTCTTGCTTGTATTTTGGGTCATTTGATGAGTAATTCTACCAGTTTTGTATATATGAAAATTTTTTTATTTGGCCTTAATTTTGAAGGCTGTTTTTCCTAGATGAAGAATTAAGGTTTTCCCCTTCTTCTAGCAATTTAGAGATGTTAGTCCACTGTCTCTCATGGACATTTCTGTCAATGTAAATCCACTAGAATCCTTCTCTTCACTCCCCTGAGTACAGGTGTCTTTCTTGGGCTGCTTCTAAGACTGTCTCTTTTTCATTGCCTTAGATGTTTGATCTTGTTGGGTTTGGGTTTTTTTCCATTTTATTTATTTTTTCAGTGTAACAGTATTCATTGTTTTTGCACAACACCCAGTGCTCCATGCAAAACGTGCCCTCCCCATTACCCACCACCTGTTCCCCCAACCTCCCACCCCTGACCCTTCAAAACCCTCAGGTTGTTTTTCAGAGTCCATAGTCTCTTATGGTTCGCCTTCCCTTCCAAATTTTTTTTTTAATAAACATATAATGTATTTTTATCCCCAGGGGTACAGGTCTGTGAATCGCCAGGCTTACACACTTCACAGCACTCACGATAGCACCTACCCTCCCCAATGTCCATAGCCCCCTCCCCCTCTCCCAATCCCACCTCCCACCAGCAACCGCCAGTTTGTTTTGTGAGATTAAGAGTCATTTATGGTTTGTCTCCCTCCCAATCCCATCTTGTTTCATTTATTCTTCTCCTATCCCCCTAACCCCCCATGTTGCTTCTCCATGTTGGGTTTGGGTTTTTTACAACTATTATAATGATTTCTTGTTCTTCAGTTTTGTTGAGATTCTGAGCTGTCACTTGTCAATTTTCATCAGATTTGGAACATTTTGGTCAACAATTTTTCAAATATTTTCCCATCCTCTCCACCTTACTGTCTCTCCTCTTCTGACATAACCACACCCTATTCCATTTTGAAAGTTGCTCTCCAGGTCAGTGACTCTCTGTTCAATTTTAAATCTTTTTCCTTCCACTTTTCAGTGTCTGTGCTGTCTTCTGGTTCCCTCACATGTTTGTCTTCTCCTGCCTGCTGTTTCTCTCGAACCTTGTCTTTGTGACCTGAGATGTTGCCGATTTCATCACTAGAGGTTTGACTTCTTCTAAATTTCTTTTTGTCTCCTGTTAACACATCATTTGACATGTTAATAACTAAATTTTGACTACACATTTCAATATAATTCCTGCTTGTCTCTCCAGTCTTCTGGTATCCCTGCATCTTCCAGATCTGCTGCCCCATTACTCCAGGACCAATTTCTTCACTAACTTTCCCTCTGTCTGTCTCTGTCTCCCTCTCCCTCTCTCTCTCTCTCTCTGTGTGTGTGTGTGTGTGTATAATATATGAATACACATCTAGGTGTAGATGAGATACATGTCTTATTGGATTTGTAGTTTCTGGAAAATAGCAACTAGTTCACCTTACTAGCTCATATCTTTGTAGTTCAAATGATTGTGTTTTAATGTCATATTTAACTTACCACGTACCTCCTTGTGTCATGCTATAATTCCCATGTTATAAGACATAGTAACATGATATTCTTTCCCCCAATTTCACTGACATTGTCATATATTGTATTTTTCTACCCATTATAAATTACAACATATTGTTCTTGTTTCTGCTTAAGCAGTTGACTATCTTTGATTGACATGATCCTATAAAATCATACTGTATTTATCAATATTTTTCTGATATCTGATACTTACTATAACTTTGCATAGATTCACATTTCTATCTGTCACCCTTTCCTTCTGTCCAAGGGGTGTCCTTTACTGTCACTTGTGCTGAGAGCCTGTGAATGATCAGTTCTGTGAGATGCAGGCTGAGAAAGGTTTATTTTGTTTTTGCCTGTCAATGACCTTTTCCCTGGGTGATCATCGAAGTTGACATATACTTTGAAACCATTGCTCCCCTGTAATTTTGCTCACATGGCTTGTGATGAGAAAGGTGATCCCAACATATTGCTGGTTCCTCTATAGCACCTGATCTATCCTCTCTGGCTGTGACAGGAACTGCATCACTGGTCTGTAGCAATTTCATTCTGATATGTGGGGTGCTGTCTCTTGTGTTCCCTTGTCAGATGTTTGTTGAACTATTGGATATACTGGCTAATAGGTTTCACCAAATTTGGAATATTTTGGTTTTTTTTCTTCAAATGTTTTTCTATTAACCACCTGTGCCCAGCTTTCTCTCCCTCAGTTACTATGATTATGCACTTGAGGCTGCATGAAGTTGTCCTAAATGTCCTGATATTTATTCATTTTTTTTTCATTTTTTTCTTTTGCTTTTTCACTTTAAGAGTTTTCACTGCCATGAAATCAAGTTCACTAATCTCTTCTTTCTCTTTCAGCATCAAATCTGCTGACAATACCACAGTGTGTTTCAGATCAGAAATTGACATTAGGGATGTTTTAAAACATTTGGTCTTTAAAAAGTATCTTCTGTGTCTTCTCACATGTTCAGTCACTCCTTCACATAGTCACAAATGAAACATAGCTAAAATTACTGTGTGTCTTCCATCCCCTGATTCATTCCCTGAAGAGCCTGTCTGGTGTGCTGGTGTGGAGGGAGGTCTGAGGACCTGAGATCCAGAGACCAAGTTCAGACCCACTCCCTGCTTTGTCCATAGGCATCCCACATCTGGAGGAGTGTCTGACACTGACAGGGAAGGGGTTTGTGTCTCACTTCCCCATCTCCCGGTGTCACTGTGAGCAGTACCATTGCCTTCTGATGACCTCTCCCGATCCCATCTTGTTTCATTTTTTTCTTTCCCTACCCCCCACAACTCATTGCCCTGCCTCTAAAATTCTTCATATTAGAAAGATCATATCATAATTGTCTTTCTCTGATTGATTTATTTCACTCCACATAATACCCTGTAGTTCTATCCATGTCATTGCAAATGGCAAGATTCCATTTCTTTTGATGGCTGCATAGTATTTCATTGTGTGTGTGTGTGTGTGTGTGTGTGTGTGTATCACATCTTCTTTATCCATTTTTCTGTTGATGGACATCTAGGTTCTTTCCATAGTTTGGCTATTGTGGACATTGTTGCTATAAACATACAGTGCACGTGCCCTTTCAGATCACTAAATTTGTACCTTTAGGATAAATACCCAGTAGTGTTTGCTGGGTCATAGGGTAGTTCTATTTTCAACATTTGGAGGAACCTCCATGCTGTTTTCCAGAGTGGCTGCACCATCTTGCATTCCCACCAACAGTGGAGGAGGGTTCCCCTTTCTCCGCATCCTCGCCAGCATCTGTCATTTCCTGACTCGTTAATTTTAGCCATTCGTACTGGTGTGAGGTGATATCTCATTGTGGTTTTGATTTGTATTTCCCTGATGCTGAGTAATGTGGAGCACTTTTTCATGTGTCTGTTGGCCACCTGGGCGTCGTCTTTGCAGAAATGTCTGTTCATGTCCTCTGCCCATTTCTTGATTGGATTATTTGTCCTTTGGGTGTTGAGTGTGATAAGTTCTTTATAGATTTTGGATTCTAGCCCTTTATCTGATATGTCGTTTGCAAATATCTTCTCCCATTCTGTCAGTTGTCTTTTGGTTTTGTTAACTGTTTCCTTTGCTGTGCAAAAGCTTTTGATCTTGATGAAGTCCAATAGTTCATTTTTGCCCTTGCTTCCCTTGCCTTTGCCGATGTTCCTAGGAAGAAGTTGTTGTGGCTGAGATTGAAGAGGTTGCTACTAGTGCTTTCCTCAAGGATTTTGATGGATTCCTGCCTTACATTGAGGTCTTTCATTCTTTTGGAGTCTATTTTTGTGTGTGGTGTAAGGAAATAGTCCAGTTTCATATTTCTGCATGTGGCTGTCCAATTTTCCCAACACCATTTGTTGAAGAGACTTTCTTTTTCCTTTGGGCATTCTTTCCTGCTTTGTCAAAGCTTAGTTAACCATAGAGTTGAGGGTCTATTTCTGGGCTCTCTGTTCTGTTCCATTGATCTGTGTGTCTGTTTCTGTGCCAATACCATACTGTCTGATGATGACAGCTTTGTAATAGAGCTTGAAGTCCGGAATTGTGATGCCACCAACTTTGGCTTTCTTTTTCAACATTCCTCAGGCTATTCGGGGTCTTCTCTGGTTCCATATATATTTTAGTTTTATTAGTTCCATTTCTTTGAACAAAATTGATCATATTTTGATAGGGATTACATTAAATGTGTAGATTGCTTTAGGTAGCATAGACATTTTCACAATATTTGTTCTTCCAATCCATGAGCATGGAACGTTTTTCCATTTCATGGTGTCTTGCTCATTTCTTTCATGAGTACTTTATAGTTTTCTGAGTATAGATATTTTGCCTCTTTGGTTAGGTTTATTCCTAGGTATCTTATAGTTTTGGGTACAATTGTAAATGGGATTGACTCCTTAATTTCTCTTTCTTCCATCTTGTTGTTGGTGTATAGAAATGCAACTGCTTTCTGTGCATTGGTTTTATATCCTGACACTTTACTGAATTCCTGTACAAGTTTTAGCAGATTTGGAGTGGAGTCTTTTGGGTTTTCCACATAAAGTATCATATCATCTGCAAAGAGTGATAGTTTGACTTCTATTTTGATGATTTGGGTGCCTTTAATTTCTTTTTGTTGTCTGATTGCTGAGGCTAGGACTTCTAGTACTATGTTGAATAGCAATGTGATAATGGACATCCCTGCTGTGTTCCTGACCTTAGGGGGAAAGCTCTCAGTTTTTCTCCATTGAGAATGATATTTGCGGTGGGTTTTTCATAGATAGCTTTGATGATATTGAGGTATGTATCCTCTATCCCTACACTTTGAAGAGTTTTGATCAGGAAAGGATGCTGTACTTTGTCAAAAGCTTTTCCAGCATCTATTGAGGGTATCATATGGTTCTTATTCTTTTCTTATTAATGTATTGTATCACATTGATTGATTCGTGGATGTAGAACCAACCTTGTATCCCTGGAATAAATCCAACTTGGTCATGATGAATAATCCCTTTAATGTAAAACGTTGGATCCTATTGGTTACTATTTTGGTGAGAATTTTTGCATCCATGTTCATCAAAGACATTGGTCTATAATTCTCCTTCTTGATGGAGTCTTTGTCTGGTTTTGGGATCAAGGTAATGTTGGCCTCATAAAATGAATTTGGAAGTTTTCCTTCCTTTTCTATTTCTTGGAAGAGTTTCAGGAGAATGAGTATTAATTCTTCTTTAAATGTTTGGTAGAATTCTTTTGGGAAGCTCTCTGGTCCTGGGCTCTTGGTTGTTGGGAGATTTTTTCCCCCCCATTTTATTTATTTTTTCAGCGTAAGAGTATTCATTGTTTTTGCACAACACCCAGTGCTCCATGCAAAACGTGCCCTCCCTATTATCCACCACCTGTTCCCCCAACCTCCCACCCCTGACCCTTCAAAACCCTCAGGTTGTTTTTCAGAGTCTATAGTCTCTTATGGTTCACCTCCCCTTCAAAATTTTTTTTTTAATAAACATATAATGTATTTTTGTCCCCAGGGGTACAGGTCTGTGAATCGCCAGGTTTACACACTTCACAGCACTCACGATAGCACTTACCCTCCCCAATGTCCATAGCCCCCTCCCCCTCTCCCAATCCCACCTCCCCCCAGCAACCCCCAGTTTGTTTTGTGAGATTAAGAGTCATTTATGGTTTGTCTCCCTCCCAATCCCATCTTGTTTCATTTATTCTTCTCCTATCCCCCTAACCCCCCATGTTGCTTCTCCATGTCTTCATATCAGGGAGATCATATGATAGTTGTCTTTCTCCGATTGACTTATTTCACTAAGCATGATACGCTCTAGTTCCATCCACGTTGTCGCAAATGGCAAGATTTCATTTCTTTTGATGGCTGCATAGTATTCCATTGTGTATATATACCACATCTTCTTTATCCATTCATCTGTTGATGGACACCTAGGTTCTTTCCATATTTTGGCTATTGTAGACATTGCTGCTATAAACATTCGGGTACACGTGCCCCTTCGGATCACTATGTTTGTATCTTTAGGGTAAATACCCAGTAGTGCAATTGCTGGGTCATAGGGTAGTTCTATTTTCAACATTTTGAGGAACCTCCATGCTGTTTTCCAGAGTGGTTGCACCAGCTTGCATTCTGTTGGGAGATTTTTGATGACTGCTTCAATCTCCTTACTGGTTATGGGTGTGTTCAGGTATTCTATTTCTTCATGCTTCAGTTTTGGTAGTTTATGTCTGTAGGAATGCATCCATTTCCTCTAGATTATCAAATTTGCTGGCGTATGGTTGCTCATAATATGTTCTTGTAGTTGTTTGTATTTCTTTGGTGTTGGTTGTTATCTCTCCTCTTTCATTCATGATTTTATTATTTGGGTCCTTTCTCTTCTCCTTTTGATAAGTCTGGCCAGGGGTTTATTACTCTTATTAATTCTTTCAAAGAACCAGCTCCTAGTTTTGTTGATTTGTTCTACTGTTCTTTTGGTTTCTATTTCATTGATTTCTTCTCTGATATTTATGATTTCTCTTCTCCTGCTGGGTTGAGGCTTTCTTTGCTGTTCTTTCTCTAGCTCCTTTAGGTGTAGGGTTAGGTTGTGTACTTGAGATCTTTCTTGTTTCTTGAGAAAGGTTTGTATTGCTATATACTTTCCTCTCAGGATGGCCTTTACTGCATTCCAAAGATTTTGAACAATTGTGTTTTCATTTTCATTTGTTTTCATGAATTTTTTCAATTCTTTTTTAATTTCCTGGTTGACCCATTAATTCTTTAGAAGGATGCTCTTTAACCTCCATGTATTTGAGTTATTTCCAGCTTTCCTCTTGTGATTGAGTTCTCGCTTCAGAGTGATGTGGTCTGAAAATAGGCAGGGAATGATCCCAATCTTCTGATAATGGTTGAGACCTGATTTATGACCCAGGATGTGATCTATTCTGGAGAATGTTCCATGTGCACTTGCGAAGAATGTGTATTCTCTTGCTTTGGGATGGAATGTTCTGAATATATCTGTGATGTCCATCTGGTCCAGTGTGTCATTTAAGGCCTTTATTTCCTTGTTGATCTTTTGCTTGGATGATCTGTCCATTTCAGTGAGTGGGTGTTAAATTTCCCTACTATTATTGTATTATTGTCAATGTTTTCTTTGATTTTATTATTCATTGGTTTATGTAGTTGGCTGCTCCCATGTTCAGGGCATAGATATTTCAAATTTTTAGATCTTCTTGTTGGACAGACCCTTTGAGTATGATATAATATCCTTCCTCATCTCTTATTATAGTCTTTGTCTTAAAATCTAATTTATCTGATATAGGAATTGACACCCCAGCTTTCTTTTGATGTCTATTAGTGTGGTAAATTGTTTTCCACCCTCTACCTTTAAATCTGGAGGTGTCTTTGGGTCTAAAATGAGTTTCCTGTAGACAGCATATCGATGGGTCTTATTTTTTTTTCTTTCATCCATTTGATACCCTGTGTCTTTTGATTGGGACATTTAATTCATTTATATTCAATGTAGTTATTGAAATATAAGAATTTAGTGTCATTGTATTGCCTGTAAGGTGACTGTTACTGTATATTGTCTCTCTTCCTTTCTTGTCTATTACTTTCAGGCTCTCTCTTCATTTAGAGGACCCCTTTCAATATTTCCTGTAGGGCTGGTTTGGTGTTTGCAAATTATTTTAATTTTTGCTTGTCCTGGAAGTTTTGTTTTTTTTTAATCTTTCCATCTATTTTCAATGACAGCTTAGCTGGATATAGTGTTCTTGACTTCATATTTTTCTCATTTAGTGCTCTGAATATATCATGCCAGTTCTTTCTGGCCTGCCAGCTCTCTTTGGATAAGCTTACTGACAATCTAATATTTCTACTATTGTATGTTAAAGACCTCTTGTCCCATGCTGCTTTCAGGATTTTCTCTTTGTCACTAAGACTTGTAAGTTTTACTATTTAGATGACATGGTATGGACCTATTTTTATTGATTTTGAGGGGGTTCTCTGTGCCTCCTGGATTTTGATGCTTGTTACCTTTGCCATATTAGGGAAATTCTTTACTGTAATTTGCTCCAAAATGCCTCCCCCCCTTTGTTTCATCTTATGGTATCACTTATCTCTTGAATTCTCCCCTTATGTTCCAGTAGTTGTTTGTCTCTCTTTTGCTTAACGTCTTTCTTCTCCATCGTTTGGTCTTCTATATCACTAAATCTCTCTTCTGCCTAATTTATCCTTAGAGTAAGAGCCTCCAGTTTTGATTGCACCTCACTCTTAGCTTTTTTTATTTCAAGTTGGTTAGATTTTAGTTTTTTTATTTCTCCAGAAAGGGATTTTATTTCTTCATAAAGGGATTCTATAATACCTTCCATGCCATTTTTGAGCTCAGCTAGCACCTTGATAATTGTCATTCTGAAGGCTAGTTCTGACATATTACCAGTGTCTGTATTGATTAGGTCCTTAGCCATTGGTACTGCCTCTTGTTCTTTTTTTTTTGTAGTGAGTTTTTCCTCCTTGTCATTTTATACAAATAAGAATATATGAATGAGAGAATAAAATACTAAAAGAGCAGCAAAGACCCCTGAATAATATATGCTAACCAAATCAGAAGAGACACAAAACCAGGGGGTGGGGGAGAGAATAAAGGGGAAAAAATCATAAATAAAAGTATATACATATTGAAGACACTGTCTTTTTTCCATTGAATGTTTTTTCCTGTTTTGTCGAAGATGATTTCACCATAGAGTTGAGGGTCCATATCTGGGCTTTCCACTCTGTTCCACTGGTCTATGTGTCTGTTTTTATGCCAGTACCACGCTGTCTTGGTGATCACAGCTTTGTAGTAAAGCTTGAAATCGGGTAACGTGATGCCGCCAGTTTTGTTTTTGTTTTTCAACATTTCCTTAGCAATTCAGCGACAAAACAGGAAAAAACATTCAATGGAAAAAAGACAGTCTCTTCAATAAATGATGCTGGGAAAACTGGACAGCGATATGTAGAAGAATGAAACTCGACCATTCTCTTACACCATACACAAAGATAAACTCGAAATGGATAAAAGACCTCAACGTGAGACAGGAATCTATCAAAATCCTAGAGGAGAACATAGGCAGTAACCTCTTTGATATCAGCCACAGCAACTTCTTTCAAGATATGTCTCCAAAGGCCAAGGAAACAAAAGCGAAAATGAACTTTTGGGACTTCGTCAAGATCAAAACCTTCTGCACAGCAAAGGAAACAGTCAACAAAACAAAAAGGCAACCCACGGAATGGGAGAAGATATTTGCAAATGACAGTACAGACAAAAGGTTGATATCCAGGATCTATAAAGAACTTCTCAAACTCAACACACACAAAACAGATAATCATATCAAAAAATGGGCAGAAGATATGAACAGACACTTCTCCAACGAAGACATACAAATGGCTATCAGACACATGAAAAAATGTTCATCATCACTAGCCATCAGGGAGATTCAAATTAAAACCACATTGAGATACCACCTGACACCAGTTAGAATGGTCAAAATTAGCAAGACAGGAAACAATGTGTGTTGGAGAGGATGTGGAGAAAGGGGAACCCTCTTACACTGTTGGTGGGAATGCAAGTTGGTGCAGCCACTTTGGAGAACAGTGTGGAGATTCCTGAAGAAATTAAGAATAGAGCTTCCCTATGACCCTGCAATTGCACTGCTGGGTATTTACCCCAAAGATACAGATGTAGTGAAAAGAAGGGCCATCTGTACCCCAGTGTTTATTGCAGCAATGGCTATGGTCGCCAAACTGTGGAAAGAACCAAGATGCCCTTCAACGGATGAATGGATAAGGAAGATGTGGTACATATACACAATGGAGTATTATGCCTCCATCAGAAAGGATGAATACCCAACTTTTGTAGCAACATGGATGGGACTGGAAGAGATTATGCTGAGCGAAATAAGTCAAGCAGAGAGAGTCAAGTATCATATGGTCTCACTTATTTGTGGAGCATAACAAAGAACATGGAGGACATGGGGAGATGGAGAGGAGAGGGAGTTGAGGGAAACTGGAAGGGGAGATGAACCATGAGAGACTATGGACTCTGAAAAACAACCAGAGGGTTTTGAAGGGGTGGGGGGGGTGGGAGGTTGAGGAACCAGGTGGTGGGTAATAGGGAGGGCACGTACTGCGTGGAGCACTGGGTGTGATGCCAAAACAATGAACACTGTTATGCTGTAAATAAACAAATAAACAAAACAAAACAAAACAAACAAACAAAAAAAGTATATACATATATTAGACTGTTAATTGAACAGAACCACCCACTTGATTTTGGGTGCATGCTGGTTTCTTAGAAGAAACGACCTCCCAAAATGCTAAAGAAAGAAAATATATATACATATGTCTGTGTATATATATATATACACATATACATATATGTATATATACATATACACACACGCACAGAAATAAGGGTAAACAGGATTAAGGGATGGAATATGACTGGTAAGATTAAAATTATAAAGATTCTAAAAGAGGAATTGAGACTATAAGTTGGTTGGAAAAAAAAGAGGAGGGAATGTGATTAGGCTGGAGACTAGAAAAAAGCCATGCACGAGATTTAGGGTATATTTTGATCTATTGGAAGAAATTGTATGTCAGAATTTTAAAGAAAAAAACCTTATATGTATACAAGGATAAGATTAAATACAATGAAGGGATAAAATATAAGAGTGATAATTTAAAAAGGTTTTTTTAAAAAGAGGTGTTGATAAGATAAAATAGTTAAAAATGTTAAAAGTGAAATGAGGAAAAATTAAGAAAATAGAATAAGAAAAAATGAAATTAAAAAAAATTAACTTTGCAGGACTAAAGGATGATGGGGAAAAAGCCATGAATTCTATGTGTTGCATTCCCCTAGCTCTGGAGTTCCCCAGTTCTTGTTGTTTGGTGAACTTGGTTTTGGCTAGATGTTCTTGCTGATCTTCTGGAGGAGGGGCCTGTTGCTGTGATTCTCAAATGTCCTTGCCTGAGGCAGAATTGCACCACCCTTTCCAGGGGCCAGGCTAAGTAATCTTCTCAGATTTGTTCTTGGTAGCTTTTGTTGCCTGAATGCTTTCTGTAGAGCTTTGGAGGATGGGAATGAAAATGGAAGCCTCCCAATCTTCAGCCTGGAGGAGCTGCGAGCTTAGGCCCCACTCCTCAGTGTGCCCTCAGAGAAAAGCAATTAATCCCTCCCATCTCCCTGGCCTCTGGCTGAACTCCATGCTCATCCAGCCTGTGACTAAGCATTTCTGTCTCTGGTGCTTGGCCCCATTCGGAGTCTCTGGACACAGTAGATTCCTGCCACGTGCTCCCACACCACTCCTCCTGGAGGAGAAGGAGTGGGGCTCTCTGGATCTGCCACTTGTGGGATCCCTGCTTGAAGAGCAGTGGCCTGAGTGTGCCTTGGATCACAGTTTAAGGTAACTCCAAGCTGAGAACTAATTCCTCAGCTCCATCTCTGTACTGACTTCCCTGCTCTGACACCTGGCAGCTCTGCCACATTCAGACACCATCGGTCTTTTTGTGCACCCACAGGTCCTGAGACCACACTGTACCCACGAGGGCTCCACCCCCTGCTTAGCCTCTGGAGTGATGTCCCTCAGTGAAGCAGACTTCTAAAAGTTCTAATTTTGTGCTCCACTGCTCCAACACATGATGGGAGCCAGACCCTCCCCCTGCAGTCTATGTTCCTGTCACTTCGGATTCACTTCTTCACACGTCCTACTTTCCAGAAAATGATTGATTTTCTGTTCCTAGAATTGTTACTCTTCTCTCCTATCTCCTGTTGAGTTTGTAGGTGTTTGGAATTTTTTGATGACTATCGAGCTGAACTCCTAGGACCTAATGATATTTCAGTCTCCTACTTCTCTGCCATCTTGCTTCTTCCTCTCCTTATAATTTTTTCATCAGTGTTTCATGGGAACATGTGAAAAGAATTAGAAATGATGAGAAACAAATGTCAACAATTGTGGTCTTGAGAGGATCCACACGATCACATGTTCCCATATGGTGTGATGTCCAGGGCCTGTGCCATGGTCCCTGTAGCCATGAGAATCACGTCACTCAGGAGACAGTCTCACAAAGAGGCTGTGGATGATCCTTCCAGGGACCAGGGTCCCTGAGTGCTCTGCCTCCTGCCCCACGAGATACTCTTGAAGAAAAAAGCTGCAGCCCCAGATCTGAGTTGGGGTAGAGGTGGGGAAGGAGGGCAGAGTGTGAGTCATTGGGGTGTCTCTGGATGTGCCCAGCAGAAAGAAGTCAGTCCCTGGGGACACTGATGGACAGAGAGGGGACCTGCATTTTCCAGGTGAGGTGCTCACTGTGTCAGGACTCCTGTTAGTGTCCTAGGTAATACTGTGTCTCTTACCCTCAGATCATAGTCCTTCCAGCCTGAAGAGATAGGATGGATCATCCCTACAGTCTCTGAGGACTAAAACTTTGACACCCTGCTGACCCCCAGGCCTGGTGTTCCTGTGAGGCTCCCCATGGGCAGCCTCAGCCTCTGGCCTGCTGCTCCTGCTGCAGCTCTGCTGCCCCCTTCTGGTGGAAGAAGACTCAATAGAGTTGCTTCCCTCCTGCAGGTCACCCCAGAACTCCTGTCACCTGAGAAAGGGTGTAGACAATGGTTTCCAGGTTCCCACAGGCAGCTGCCACCCTCCGCCCGCTCCACCCCATCCTGCTCTGGCACTGACCAGCACCAAAAGTCAGAATCATGGTGCAGGAGTCAGGACAGGTATGATTCCTGTGTCCCAGCGGTGAAATGCCCTGGATAGCCTGCTGTCTTATTTCAGAAAGGAGAATGCATGATACAGTGTATTTCTTTTTTTTAATTTTTTCCCATTTTATTTATTTTTTTCAGCGTAACAGTATTCATTGTTTTTGCACAACACCCAGTGCTCCATGCAAAACGTGCCCTCCCTATTACCCACCACCTGTTCCCCCAACCTCCCACCCCTGACCCTTCAAAACCCTCAGGTTGTTTTTCAGAGTCCATAGTCTCTTATGGTTCGCCTCCCCTCCCCAATGTCCATAGCACCCTCCCCCTCTCCCGATCCCACCTCCCCCCAGCAACCCCCAGTTTATTTTGTGAGATTAAGAGTCATTTATGGTTTGTCTCCCTCCCAATCCCATCTTGTTTCATTTATTCTTCTCCTATCCCCCTAACCCGCCATGTTGCTTCTCCATGTCCTCAAATCAGGGAGATCATATGATAGTTGTCTTTCTGTGATTGACTTATTTCACTAAGCATGATAGGTACAGTGTATTTCATTTGAAAAGTGTCTTTAGGGTAAATACCCAGTAGTGCAATTGCTGGGTCATAGGGTAGTTCTATTTTCAACATTTGGAGGAACCTCCATGCTGTTTTCCAGAGTGGTTGCACCAGCTTGCATTCCCACCAACAGTGTAGGAGGGTTCCCCTTTCTCCGCATCCTCGCCAGCATCTGTCATTTCCTGACTTGTTAATTTTAGCCATTCTGACTGGTGTGAGGTGATATCTCATTGTGGTTTTGATTTGTATTTCCCTGATGCCGAGTGATGTGGTGCACTCTTTCATGTGTCTGTTGGCCATCTGGATGTCTTCTTTGCAGAAATGTCTGTTCATGTCTCTGCCCATTTCTTGACTGGATTGTTTGTTCTTTGGGTGTTGAGTTTACTAAGTTCCTTATAGATTTTGGATACTAGTCCTTTATCTGATATGTCGTTTGCAAATATCTTCTCCCATTCTGTCAGTTGTCTTTTGGTTTTGTTAACTGTTTCCTTTGCTGTGCAAAAGCTTTTGATCTTGATGAAATTCCAATAGTTCATTTTTGCCCTTGCTTCCCTTGCCTTTGCCGATGTTCCTAGGAAGATGTTGCTGCGGCTGAGGTCTAAGTGGTTGCTGCCTGTGCTCTCCTCAAGGATTTGGATGGATTGCTTTCTCACATTGAAGTCCTTCATCCATTTGGAGTCTATTTTCGTGTGTGGTGTAAGGAAGTGGTCCAATTTCATTTTTCTGCATGTCGCTGTCCAATTTTCCCAGCACCATTTATTGAAGAGGCTATCTTTTTTCCATTGGACATTCTTTCCTGCTTTGTTGAAGATTAGTTGACCATAGAGTTGAGGGTCTATTTCTGGGCTCTTTATTCTGTTCCATTGATCTATCTGTTTTTGTGCCAGTACCATGCTGTCTTGATGATGACAGCTTTGTAATAGAGCTTGAAGTCCGGAATGGTGATACCACCAACTTTGGCTTTCTTTTTCAATATTCCTTTGGCTATTCGAGGTCTTTTCTGGTTCCATATAAATTTTAGGATTATTTGTTCCATTTCTTTGAAAAAAATGGACGGTATTTTGATAGGGATTGCATTGAATGTGTAGATTGCTTTAGGTAGCATAGACATTTTCACAATATTTATTCTTCCAATCCCGGAGCATGGAAAATTTTTCCATTTCTTTGTGTCTTCCTCAATTTCGTTCATGGTACTTTATAGTTTTCTGCATATAGATTCTTAGCCTCTTTGGATAGGTTTATTCCTAGGTATCTTATAGTTTTGGGTGCAATTGTAAATGGGATTGACTCCTTAATTTCTCTTTCGTCTGTCTTGTTGTTGGTGCACAGAAATGCAACTGATTTCTGTGCATTGATTTTATATCCTGACACTTTACTGAATTCCTGTACAAGTTCTAGCAGTTTTGGAGTGGAGTCTTTTGGGTTTTCCACATATAGTATCATATCATCTGCAAAGAGTGATAGTTTGACTTCTTCTTTGCCGATTTGGATGCCTTTAATTTCTTTTTGTTGTCTGATTGATGAGGCTAGGACTTCTAGTACTATGTTGAATAGCAGTGGTGATAATGGACATCCCTGCCATGTTAGCGACCTTAGTGGAAAAGCTTTCAGTTTTTCTCCATTGAGAATGATATTTGTGGTGGGTTTTTCATAGATGCTTTGATAATATTGAGGTATGTGCCCTCTATCCCTACACTTTGAAGAGTTTTGATCAGGAAGGGATGCTGTACTTTGTCAAATGCTTTTTCAACATCTATTGAGAGTACCATATGGTTCGTGTTCTTTCTTTTATTAATGTGTTGTATCACATTGATGGATTTGTGGATGTTGAACCAACCTTGCAGCCCTGGGATAAATCCCACTTGATCGTGGTGAATAATCCTTTTAATGTACTGTTGAATCCTATTGGCTAGTATTTTGGCGAGAATTTTTGCGTCTGTGTTCATCAAGGATATTGGTCTGTAGTTCCCTTTTTTGGTGGGATCCTTGTCTGGTTTTGGGATCAAGGTGATGCTGGCCTCATAAAATGAGTTCGGAAGTTTTCCTTCCGTTTCTATTTTTTGGAACAGTTTCAGGAGAATAGGACTTAGTTCTTCTTTAAATGTTTGGTAGAATTCCCCTGGGAAGCCGTCTGGCCCTGGGCTTCTGTTTGTTTGGAGATTTTTTTTTTTTTATATACTAGTTTATTACAATGTGAATACATCAACATTTGACAAATTTTATTTAAAAAAAAAAATTGTTTGGAGATTTTTGATGACTGTTTCAATCTCCTTACTGGTTATGGGCCTGTTAAGGTTTTCTATTTCTTCCTGGTTCAGTTGTGGTAGTTTATATGTCTCTAGGAATGCATCCATTTCTTCCAGATTGTCCAATTTGTTGGCGTAGAGTTGCTCATAGTATGTTCTTATAATTGTCTGTATTTCTTTGGTGTTAGCTGTGATCTCTCCTCTTTCATTCATGATTTTATTGATTTGGGTCCTTTCTCTTTTCTTTTGGATGAGTCTGGCCAGGGGTTTATCAATCTTATTGATTCTTTCAAAGAACCAGCTCCTAGTTTCATTGATTTTTTCTATTGTTTTTTTGGTTTCTATTTCATTGATTTCTGCTTTGAACTTTATGATTTCTCTTCTCCTGCTGGGTTTAGGGTTTCTTTCTTGTTCTTTCTCCAGCTCCTTTACGTGTAGGGTTAGGTTGTGTACTCGAGACCTTTCTTGTTTCTTGAGAAAGGCTTGTACCGCTATATATTTTCCTCTCAGGACTGCCTTTGCTGTATCCCATAGATTTTGAACTGTTGTGTTTTCATTATCATTTGTTTCCATGAATTTTTTCAATTCTTCTTTAATTTCCTGGTTGACCCATTCATTCTTTAGAAGGATGCTGTTTAGTCTCCATGTATTTGGGTTCTTTCCAGCTTTCCTCTTGTGATTGAGTTCTAGCTTCAGAGCATTGTGGTCTGAAAATATGCAGGGAATGATCCCAATCTTTTGATACCGGTTGAGACATGATTTGTGACCCAGGATGTGATCTATTCTGGAGAATGTTCCATGTGCACTAGAGAAGAATGTGTATTCTGTTGCTTTGGGATGAAATGTTCTGAATATATCTGTGATGTCCATCTGGTCCAGTGTGTCATTTAAGGCCTTTATTTCCTTGTTGATCTTTTGCTTGGATGATCTGTCCATTTCAGTGAGGGGAGTGTTCAAGTCCCCTACTATTATTGTATTATTATTGATGTGTTTCTTTGATTTTGTTATTAATTGGTTGATATAGTTGGCTGCTCCCACGTTAGGGGCATAGATATTTAAAATGGTTAGATCTTCTTGTTGGACAGACCCTTTGAGTAGGATATCGTGTCCTTCCTCATCTCTTATTATAGTCTTTGGCTTAAAATCTAATTGATCTGATATAAGGATTGCCACCCCAGCTTTCTTCTGATGCCCATTAGCATGGCAAATTGTTTTCCACCCCCTCACTTTCAATCTGGAGGTGTCTTCGCGTCTAAAATGAGTTTCTTGTAGGCAACATACTGATGGGGTTTGTTTTTTTATCCATTCTGATACCCTGTGTCTTTTGATTGGGGCATTTAGCCCATTAACATTCAGGGTAACTATTGAGAGATATGAATTTAGTGCCATTAGTAGCCTGTAAGGTGACTGTTACTGTATATTGTCTCTGTACCTTTCTGATCTACTACTTTTAGGCTCTCTCTTTGCTTAGAGGACCCCTTTCAATATTTCCTGGAGAGCTGGTTTGGTGTTTGCAAATTCTTTCAGTTTTTGTTTGTCCTGGAAGCTTTTGATCTCTCCTTCTATTTTCAATGATAGCCTAGCTGGATAGAGTATTCTTGGCTGCATGTTTTTCTCGTTGAGTGCTCTGAATATGTCATGCCAGCTCTTCCTGGCCTGCCAGGTCTCTGTGGATAAGTCTGCTGCCAATCTAATATTGTTACCATTGTATGTTACAGACTTCTTTTCCCGGGCTGCTTTCAGGATTTTCTCTTTGTCACTAAGACTTGTAAATTTTACTATTAGGTGACGGGGTGTGGACCTATTCTTGTTGACTTTGAGGGGCGTTCTCTGCATCTCCTGGATTTTGATGCTTGTTCCCTTTGCCATATTAGGGAAATTCTCTCCAATGATTCTCTCCAATAGACCTTCTGCTCCCCTCTCTGTTTCTTCTTCTTCTGGAATCCCAATTATTCTAATGTTGTTTCGTCTTATGGTGTCACTTATCTCTCGAATTCTCCCCTCATGGTCCAGTAGCTGTTTGCCCCTCTTTTGCTCGGCTTCTTTATTCTCTCTCATTTGGTCTTCTATATCACTAATTCTTTCTTCTGCCTCATTGATCCTAGCAGTGAGAGCCTCCATTTTTGATTGCACCTCATTAATAGCTTTTTTGATTTCAACTTGGTTAGATTTTAGTTCTTTAATTTCTCCAGAAAGGGCTTTAATATCTCCAGAGAGGGTTTCTCTAATATCTTCCATGCCTTTTTCGAGCCCGGCTAGAATGTTCAGAATCGTCATTCTGAACTCTTGATCTGACATAGTACCAATGTCTGTGTTGATTAGGTCCCTAGCCTTCAGTACTGTGTCTTGTTCTTTTGTTTGTGGTGATTTTTTCCACCTTGTCATTTTGTCCAGATAAGAGGATATGAAGGAGCAAATAAACTACTAAAAGGGTGGCAAAGACCCCAGGAAAATGCGCTGTAACCAAATCAGAAGACAGCCCTAATTTTGGGGAGGAGAAAGGGGATAAAAACAGGTTTTGGAAAAAAAAAAGGAAAAAAAAAGAAAAAAATTTAAAAAATAAAACAAAGAAAAAAATATAAAAAAGAAAGAAAAAATATATATATTTAGATAAACTAGTCAAAAAACGTTAAAAAAGAAAAGGGTAAAAGTTTTAAAAAATTTAGCAGAAGAAGAAAAAAGAAAAAAGAAAAAAAAATTGAAAAAAGAAAAAAAAAATTGAAGTAGCCGCAAGACTAAAGAATCATGGGGAGAAAGCCATGAGTTCCGTGCTTTGCTTTCTCCTCCTCTAGAATTGCTCTGCTGTCTTAGGAATTGAACCTGCTTTCTCCTTGATAGATGAACTTCGTCCTGGCTGGATATTTTGTTGATCTTCTGGGGGAGGGGCCTGTTGTAGTGACTCTCAAG
Source organism: Meles meles (assembly GCF_922984935.1). Taxonomy (NCBI): domain Eukaryota; kingdom Metazoa; phylum Chordata; class Mammalia; order Carnivora; family Mustelidae; genus Meles; species Meles meles. The sequence goes on along the minus strand of NC_060077.1, from coordinate 29,008,236 downwards.
TGTCTTTGCCCGAGGCGGGATTGCACCGCCCTTACCGGCGGCCGGACTAAGTAATCGACTCGGGTTCGCTTTTGGGAGCTTCTGTTCCCTGAACGCTTTCCGTAGAGTTCCGGAGGACGGGAATGAAAATGGCGGCGTCCCAGTCTCCGGCCCGGAGGAGCCGAGAGCCTGGGGCCCCACTCCTCAGTGCGCCCCCAGAGGACAGCACCCAATCACTCCCGTATCCCCAGCCTCTAGCTGCGCTCCGAGCTCACCCAGCCCGCGACCAGTTCAAGGTAACCCCGAGCTGAGAGTTCAGTCCTCGGCTCTGTCTCTGCAGCCGGCTTCTCCGTTCTAATACCTGCGAGCTCTCCAACACTCTGACACCCCCGATCCTTCTGTGACCCTGCGGGGCCTGGGGCCACGCTGACCCCGCGTGGGCTTCACCCTGGTTTAGCCTCTGGAGCAATGTCCCTCAGTGGAACAGACTTTTAAAAGTCCTGATTTTGTGCTCCGTTCCTCCGCCGCTTGCCGGGAGCCGGCCCCTCCCCCCGCGGTCTATCTTCCCGTCGTTTTAGATTCACTTCTCCGCCAGTCCTACCTTTCAGAAAGTGGTTGATTTTCTGTTTCTAGAGTTGCTGTTCTTCTTCTCTTTGATCTCCCGTTGGATTTGTAGGTGTTTGCAATGTTTAGATAAGCTATCGAGCTGATCTCCTGCTACCTGATGTAGTTTCAGCCTGCTACTTCTCCGCCATCTTGACTCCTCCCTATATCATATTTTTTATATTTAATCATATTGTGATAATATTTTCATTTGATTGAACTAAACAAAGTGCATTATGAAAACAATTTCTGCTCTTTTCTTCTCATTTTTAAAATGTGGCTACTAGAAATTTTTAAGTCACATAGGTGCTTTGAATTTTATTTCTGTTGGCCGGGCTGCTCTGCAAAGTCCCAAGAACAGTCAATGGCTTTTGAAAAAAGAGACAGAACCCTCCAGAGCATTAATAAGAGGCCCTGTCTTTGTGTGGAAACACAAAGGACATAGGTTGGTGAAGACCAGGGATTCCTGGGTCTGAAGTCCTTGGCTTGCTGCTGGTTTGGGAACTTTCTAGTCTTGACCTTAAGCAAATTACACATCCTAATTGCCTCAGATTCTGCATCTGTGAGTTGGTGTGATAATCAGAATGATTTTTGTAGAGTATTTGTGATGAAACAGTTTAATGGGAAGCGCTGGGAATCATGCTTCATATGAGGTAAGGACATATAAATATTTACTTTTCCTACTCCTTTTAATATCCTTATTCTTAAACTTAATATAAAGAAAAGTCACTGGATAATAGAAGATGGGGGAAATTATGGAAACTTAGGAAGTCTTGGGTTTGGGATATTTAAATTGCCAAATTTCCTGGCAGCACTATAATCTCTCTCTCTCTCTCTCTCTCTCACACACACACACACACACATGCACACACACACACACACACACACACACACACACACACACACCCCATCAGTGACATTACCCCTTGCACAGGTCATAAGGTGCACATCCTCTCAGGCTGCCATCCTGCTCACTGGGTCATGGGCCTAGGGACGTGATCCTGGTTCTCTAACAGAGACATCACAGATGTCCCAGCAGGACTAGAGCAGAACAACTTCCTGCTTCTTCAGACTCTGTGATGTGTGTCATGTCATCCCCATTGTCTCTCTAGAGTTAGCCCTACCTGTCACCTCCTAGATCTGGGAGGGAGAACCTAGCTCTGAAGAAACTGCAAACATGAACTGCACAGGTTGACACTCAGTGTGTGTCCTCTGACCCGACCACAGAGTGTAGCACAGAGGCCTTGGTGGGCAGGGGAGGGCTGATGGGCCTCAGGGCTGGGGCTGGTGGCATTGAGGGAAGAAAGGCTCAGGCAGAAAGACTGGGGCTCCTCACACTGATCCCTCTAGGGGCCAGAGAAGCACAATGGAGATTTAACAGGCTCTAGACGTGTCATGTGCACAGCAGAGCTGAGATGGGCTCAGAAGGCCCTACACATGCAGCTGGAGGAGAAGCAGATCCTCTTGGTGTCCTGGGGGAACTCCATCAGGCAGGCAGCAGGCACTGTACCCCACCTCCTGATGATGATGGGATCCTTGTCTCACTTATGACCTACATGGGAGAATACAGAGGCCAGATGTCCGACATTTTGCTCACTGTGGTGATAATCAGAGGGCAAGGATGGAGCCTGGATGCCCAGCTATATAGATATGTCATTTAGGAGACAGTCAAGGCTTTTTCTGGGTTTGTTAGTTATGCCCAACCTGATCGCTGAGAGTTTTGTGGTACCCATGCAACCTGCTGAATCCCCCAAGGGGAGGGAGTACCCACCCATGGCAGGGACACCTGTGGGTTGAGTTATGTTCCGCAGCTCCCAAATGCGTATGCTTGAGTCCTCACCTCCAGCCTCTCTCACTGGGCCCTGATTTCAGGATAGGATCATTGCAGACGTAATTCGTTAAATTCAGATGAGGCTGCACTGGAGTAGGCTGGACCTATTCCAATTGGACTGGTGTCCTTGTGAAAGGGAAGATTTGAAGACAGATTCTGACAAGGGAGGCCACCCTATGAAGTTAGAGCAGGAATCTACAAGACCAGGAATGCCAGAGATTGTCAGAAAACCACCAGGAACTGGAATACAGACCTATGTAACAGATTCTTCTTCAGAGCCTACAAAACAACAAATCTGCCAGTGCCTTGATCTCAGACTGCTGACCTCCAGAACCATGAGAGAATACATTTCTTTTTTTTTTCCATTTTATTTATTTTTTCAGCGTAACAGTATTCATTCTTTTTGCACAACACCCAGTGCTCCATGCAAAACGTGCCCTCCCCATCACCCACCACCTGTTCCCCCAACCTCCCACCCCTGACCCTTCAAAACCCTCAGGTTGTTTTTCAGAGTCCATAGTCTCTTATGGTTCGCCTCCCCTCCCCAATGTCCATAGCCCGCTCCCCCTCTCCCAATCCCACCTCCCCCCAGCAACCCCCAGTTTGTTTTGTGAGATTAAGAGTCATTTATGGTTTGTCTCCCTCCCAATCCCATCTTGTTTCATTTATTCTTCTCCTATCCCCCTACCCCCCCATGTTGCTTCTCCATGTCCTCATATCAGGGAGATCATATGATAGTTGTCTTTCTCCGATTGACTTATTTCACTAAGCATGATACGCTCTAGTTCCATCCACGTCGTCGCAAATGGCAAGATTTCATTTCTTTTGATGGCTGCATAGTATTCCATTGTGTATATATACCACTTCTTCTTTATCCATTCATCTGTTGATGGACATCTAGGTTCTTTCCATAGTCTGGCTATTGTAGACATTGCTGCTATAAACATTCGGGTACACGTGCCCCTTCGGATCACTATGTTTGTATCTTTAGGGTAAATACCCAGTAGTGCAATTGCTGGGTCATAGGGTAGTTCTATTTTCAACATTTTGAGGAACCTCCATGCTGTTTTCCAGAGTGGTTGCACCAGCTTGCATTCCCACCAACAGTGGAGGAGGGTTCCCCTTTCTCCACATCCTCTCCAGCATCTGTCATTTCCTGACTTGTTAATTTTAGCCATTCTGACTGGTGTGAGGTGATATCTCATTGTGGTTTTGATTTGTATTTCCCTGATGCCGAGTGACGTGGAGCACTTTTTCATGTGTCTGTTGGCCATCTGGATGTCTTCTTTGCAGAAATGTCTGTTCATGTCCTCTGCCCATTTCTTGATTGGATTGTTTGTTCTTTGGGTGTTGAGTTTGCTAAGTTCCTTATAGATTTTGGATACTAGCCTTTATCTGATATGTCGTTTGCAAATATCTTCTCCCATTCTGTCAGCTGTCTTTTGGTTTTGTTAACTGTTTCCTTTGCTGTGCAAAAGCTTTTGATCTTGATGAAATCCCAATAGTTCATTTTTGCCCTTGCTTCCCTTGCCTTTGCCGTTGTTCCTAGGAAGATGTTGCTGCGGCTGAGGTCGAAGAGGTTGCTGCCTGCGTTCTCCTCAAGGATTTTGATGGATTCCTTTCTCACATTGAGGTCCTTCATCCATTTGGAGTCTATTTTCGTGTGTGGTGTAAGGAAGTGGTCCAATTTCATTTTTCTGCATGTGGCTGTCCAATTTTCCCAGCACCATTTATTGAAGAGGCTGTCTTTTTTCCATTGGACATTCTTTCCTGCTTTGTCGAAGATTAGTTGACCATAGAGTTGAGGGTCGATTTCTGGGCTCTCTATTCTGTTCCACTGGTCTATGTGTCTGTTTTTGTGCCAGTACCATGCTGTCTTGATGATGACAGCTTTGTAATAGAGCTTGAAGTCCGGAATTGTGATGCCACCAACTTTGGCTTTGTTCTTCAATATTCCTTTGGCTATTCGAGGTCTTTTCTGGTTCCATATAAATTTTAGGATTATTTGTTCCATTTCTTTGAAAAAAATGGATGGTATTTTGATAGGGATTGCATTAAATGTGTAGATTGCTTTAGGTAGCATAGACATTTTCACAATATTTATTCTTCCAATCCAGGAGCATGGAACATTTTTCCATTTTTTTGTGTCTTCCTCAATTTCTTTCATGAGTACTTTATAATTTTCTGTGTATAGATTCTTAGTCTCTTTGGTTAGGTTTATTCCTAGGTATCTTATAGTTTTGGGTACAATTGTGAATGGGATTGACTCCTTAATTTCTCTTTCTTCAGTCTTGTTGTTGGTGTACAGAAATGCAACTGATTTCTGTGCATTGATTTTATATCCTGACACTTTACTGAATTCCTGGACAAGTTCTAGCAGTTTTGGAGTGGAGTCTTTTGGGTTTTCCACATATAGTATCATATCATCTGCGAAGAGTGATAGTTTGACTTCTTCTTTACCAATTTGGATGCCTTTAATTTCTTTTTGTTGTCTGATTGCTGAGGCTAGGACTTCTAGTACTATGTTGAATAGCAGTGGTGATAATGGACATCCCTGCCGTGTTCCTGACCTTAATGGAAAAGCTTTCAGTTTTTCTCCATTGAGAATGATATTTGCAGTGGGTTTTTCATAGATGCTTTGATAATATTGAGGTATGTGCCCTCTATCCCTACACTTTGAAGAGTTTTGATCAGGAAGGGATGCTGTACTTTGTCAAATGCTTTTTCAGCATCTATTGAGAGTATCATATGGTTCTTGTTCTTTCTTTTATTAATGTGTTCTATCACATTGATTGATTTGCGGATGTTGAACCAACCCTGCAGCCCTGGAATAAATCCCACTTGATCGTGGTGAATAATCCTTTTAATGTACTGTTGAATCCTATTGGCTAGTATTTTGGCGAGAATTTTTGCGTCTGTGTTCATCAAGGATATTGGTCTGTAGTTCTCTTTTTTGGTGGGATCCTTGTCTGGTTTTGGGATCAAGGTGATGCTGGCCTCATAGAATGAGTTTGGAAGTTTTCCTTCCATTTCTATTTTTTGGAACAGTTTCAGGAGAATAGGAATGAGTTCTTCTTTAAATGTTTGGTAGAATTCCCCTGGGAAGCCGTCTGGCCCTGGGCTTTTGTTTGTTTGGAGATTTTTGATGACTGTTTCAATCTCCTTACTGGTTATGGGCCTGTTCAGGTTTTCTATTTCTTCCTGGTTCAGTTGTGGTAGTTTATATGTCTCTAGGAATGCATCCATTTCTTCCAGATTGGCCAATTTGTTGGCGTAGAGTTGCTCATAGTATGTTCTTATAATTGTCTGTATTTCTTTGGTGTTAGTTGTGATCTCTCCTCTTTCATTCATGATTTTATTGATTTGGGTCCTTTCTCTTTTCTTTTTGATGAGTCTGGCCAGGGGTTTATCAATCCTATTGATTCTTTCAAAGAACCAGCTCCTAGTTTCATTGATTTTTTCTATTGTTTTTTTGGTTTCTATTTCATTGATTTCTGCTCTGATCTTTATGATTTCTCTTCTCCTGCTGGGTTTAGGGTTTCTTTCTTGTTCTTTCTCCAGCTCCTTTACGCGTAGGGTTAGGTTGTGTACTTGAGACCTTTCTTGTTTCTTGAGAAAGGCTTGTACCGCTATATATTTTCCTCTCAGGACTGCCTTTGCTGTGTCCCACAGATTTTGGACTGTTGTGTTTTCATTATCATTTGTTTCCATGAATTTTTTCAATTCTTCTTTAATTTCCTGGTTGACCCATTCATTCTTTAGAAGGATGCTGTTTAGTCTCCATGTATTTGGGTTCTTTCCAGCTTTCGTCTTGTGATTGAGTTCTAGCTTCAGAGCATTGTGGTCTGAAAATATGCAGGGAATAATCCTAATCTTTTGATACCGGTTGAGACCTGATTTGTGACCCAGGATGTGATCTATTCTGGAGAAGGTTCCATGTGCACTAGAGAAGAATGTGTATTCTGTTGCTTTGGGATGAAATGTTCTGAATATATCTGTGATGTCCATCTGGTCCAGTGTGTCATTTAAGGCCTTTATTTCCTTGTTGATCTTTTGCTTGGATGATCTGTCCATTTCAGTGAGGGGAGTGTTCAAGTCCCCTACTATTATTGTATTATTATTGATGTGTTTCTTTGATTTTGTTATTAATTGGTTGATATAGTTGGCTGCTCCCACGTTAGGGGCATAGATATTTAAAATGGTTAGATCTTCTTGTTGGACAGACCCTTTGAGTAGGATATAGTGTCCTTCCTCATCTCTTATTATAGTCTTTGGCTTAAAATCTAATTGATCTGATATAAGGATTGCCACCCCAGCTTTCTTCTGATGCCCATTAGCATGGTAAATTGTTTTCCACCCCCTCACTTTAAATCTGGAGGTGTCTTCGCGTCTAAAATGAGTTTCTTGTAAGCCACATACTGATGGGTTTTGTTTTTTTATCCATTCTGATACCCTGTGTCTTTTGATTGGGGCATTTAGCCCATTAACATTCAGGGTAACTATTGAGAGATATGAATTTAGTGCCATTAGTAGCATGTAAGGTGACTGTTACTGTATATTGTCTCTGTACCTTTCTGATCTACTACTTTTAGGCTCTCTCTTTGCTTAGAGGACCCCTTTCAATATTTCCTGTAGAGCTGGTTTGGTGTTTGCAAATTCTTTCAGTTTTTGTTTGTCCTGGAAGCTTTTGATCTCTCCTTCTATTTTCAATGATAGCCTAGCTGGATAGAGTATTCTTGGCTGCATGTTTTTGTTGTTTAGTGCTCTGAATATATCATGCCAGCTCTTTCTGGCCTGCCAGGTCTCTGTGGATAAGTCTGCTGCCAATCTAATATTTTTACCATTGTATGTTACAGATTTCTTTTCTCGGGCTGCTTTCAGGATTTTCTCTTTGTCACTAAGACTTGTAAATTTTACTATTAGGTGACGGGGTGTGGACCTATTCTTGTTGACTTTGAGGGGGGTTCTCTGCATCTCCTGGATTTTAATGCTTGTTCCCTTTGCCATATTAGGGAAATTCTCTCCAATGATTCTCTCCAATAGACCTTCTGCTCCCCTCTCTGTTTCTTCTTCTTCTGGAATCCCAATTATTCTAATGTTGTTTCGTCTTATGGTGTCACTTATCTCTCGAATTCTCCCCTCATGGTCCAGTAGCTGTTTGTCCCTCTTTTGCTCGGCTTCCTTATTCTCTGTCATTTGGTCTTCTATATCACTAATTCTTTCTTCTGCCTCATTGATCCTAGCAGTGAGAGCCTCCATTTTTGATTGCACCTCATTAATAGCTTTTTTGATTTCAACTTGGTTAGATTTTAGTTCTTTAATTTCTCCAGAAAGGGCTTTAATATCTCCAGAGAGGGTTTCTCTAATATCTTCCATGCCTTTTTCGAGCCCGGCTAGAATGTTCAGAATCGTCATTCTGAACTCTTGATCTGACATAGTACCAATGTCTGTGTTGATTAGGTCCCTAGCCTTCGGTACTGTGTCTTGTTCTTTTGTTTGTGGTGATTTTTTCCGCCTTGTCATTTTGTCCAGATAAGAGGATATGAAGGAGCAAATAAACTACTAATAGGGTGGCAAAGACCCCGGAAAAATGCGCTGTAACCAAATCAGAAGAGACCCCAAATTGTGGGGGGGAGAAAGGGGATAAAAAACAGGTTCTGAAAAAAAAAGAAAAGAAAAAAAAAGAAAAGAAAAGAAAAGAAAAAAATTTAAAAAATAAAACAAAAAAAATATAAAAAAGAAAGAAAAAATATATATATTTAGATGAACTAGTCAAAAAACGTTAAAAAAGAAAAGGGTAAAAGTTTTTAAAAAAATTTAGCAGAAAAAGAAAAAAGAAAAGAGAAAAAAATTGAAAAAAGAAAAAAAAATTGAAAAAAGAAAAAAAAATTGAAGTAGCCGCAAGACTAAAGAATCATGGGGAGAAAGCCATGAGTTCCTTGCTTTGCTTTCTCCTCCTCTGGAATTGCTCTGCTGTCTTAGGAACTGAATCTGCTTTCTCCTTGATAGATGAACTTCGTCCTGGCTGGATATTTTGTTGATCTTCTGGGGGAGGGGCCTGTTGTAGTGACTCTCAAGTGTCTTTGCCCGAGGCGGGATTGCACCGCCCTTACCGGCGGCCGGACTAAGTAATCGACTCGGGTTCGCTTTTGGGAGCTTCTGTTCCCTGAACGCTTTCCGTAGAGTTCCGGAGGACGGGAATGAAAATGGCAGCGTCCCAGTCTCCGGCCCGGAGGAGCCAAGAGCCTGGGGCCCCACTCCTCAGTGCGCCCCCAGAGGACAGCACCCAATCACTCCGTATCCCCAGCCTCTAGCCGCGCTCCGAGCTCACCCAGCCCGCGACCAGTTCAAGGTAACCCCGAGCTGAGAGTTCAGTCTTCGGCTCTGTCTCTCCAGCCGGCTTCTCCGTTCTAATACCTGCGAGCTCTCCGACACTCTGACACCCCCGATCCTTCTGTGACCCTGCGGGGCCTGGGGCCACGCTGGCCCCGCGTGGGCTTTACCCCGGTTTAGCCCCTGGAGCAATGTCCCTCAGTGGAACAGACTTTTAAAAGTCCTGATTTTGTGCTCCGTTCCTCCGCCGCTTGCCGGGAGCCGGCCCCTCCCCCCGCGGTCTATCTTCCCGTCGTTTTAGATTCACTTCTCCGCCAGTCCTACCTTTCAGAAAGTGGTTGATTTTCTGTTTCTAGAGTTGCTGTTCTTCTTCTCTTCGCTCTCCTGTTGGATTTTTAGGTGTTTGCAATGTTTAGATAAGCTATCGAGCTGATCTCCTGTTACCTGATGTAGTCTCAGGCTGCTACTTCTCCGCCATCTTGACTCCTCCCCCGAGAATACATTTCTATTGTCAGCTCTTTCCCCCAGTTTGTGGGGCTCTGTTCTCCCTCCTACAAACTAATGCTGTCACCCATAAGAAGTCTGATTTCCCCACAGCAGCACGGCTGGGCTTCTTCCAGTTGCTTTATTCTCTGTTATCGCAGCAGCAGGAAAGGGGCCTCAGCCAGGTGCTTTATTCTCCTAGAGTGTCTGATTATCCTCCCCCGAGGCCTGCCTCAAGTCCCCCGGACAGCATGGAGTCTGTCCTGTAACCTAAGGCTCCTGCTGGCATCCCATTTGCCTGTGGTCTGTCCGGGGCTTGCACAGGGCCTTGCAGGAGCCTGGCTATGGGGTTGATCTTGTCTCTCCGGGACATGCAGACAACACCTGATTTAGGAAAATGTGGTCCTGAGGCTTCCTTAACTTCCTCCTCCTGCTTCAGGTCCATGTGCATCCCCCAGACACTCTGTGATCCCATCCTTGGCATGTCCTTAGAATGGGAACTCTCATTCTGAGGTTTGTTCATCACTTACAGAGGTGGGTGCTTACTTGTTAAACAACCACGTGCTGTTGGAGATTCATCAGGATTTCTAGTCTTTTCACACATGATGCTATTGTCTCTCTGACAGCCCCCATCTCACAGCAGACCAGCAACTGGCATTGCCAACCATTTCATTCTTTTTAATTTTTTCATCAGTGTTTCACAGGAACATGTGAAAAGGGTCATGAACCTTGAGAAACAAACTTCAAGGTGTGTAATCTTGTGAGGATCCATACGATCGATCACATGTTCCCATATGGTGTGAGCTCGAGGACATGAGCCATGGTCCCTGCAGCCATGAGAGCCATGTCTCTTTGGAAACAGTCTCACAAGCAGGCTGCGGATGCTCCTTCCTGGGACTGGGTTCCCCCAGTGCTCTGCCTCCTGCCCCCGGAGATGCTCATGAACAAAAGAACTGCAACTCCTGGTCTGAGTTGGCGGGCGGGGGGTGGGGGGGTGGGGAAGGAGAGCCAGAGTTAGTCAGTCATCAGGGGGGTCTCTTGATGTGAGCAGCACAGAGGATTCAGTCCCTGGGGACACTGGTGGTCAGATAGGGGACTTGAATCTCCCAGGTGAGGTGCTCACTGCGTCAGGACAGCTGTCAGTGTCCTGGATGACACTGTGTGTCTGACCCTCAGAACATGGCCCTTGTAGCCTGAGGAGTTAGGATGGGTCATCCTGACAGCCTCTGAGGACTGAACCTCAGACAACCTGCTGACCCCTCAGGCCTAGTGTCCCTGTGAGGTTCCCCCTGGGCAGCCCCAGCCTCTGTCCTGCTGCTCCTGATGCAGCTCTGCTGCCCTCTGCTGGTGGAGGAGGACTCAGACCAGGAGCTTCCCTCCTGCAGGTCACCCCAGAGCACCTGTCACCTGAGAACGAGTGTGGAGCATGGTTTCCAGCCTCCCAGGAGCTGCAAACAGACCCCTTGCACTGCCCAACACTGAAGGTCAGAAACAGTGTGCAGATTCAGGACAGGCGTGATTCCTGAAATTGTTCCAGGGTTGAAATTCCCTGCATAGCCTGCTGTCTCATTTGAGAAAGGGGAGTGCAGGGTACAGTGTAGTGCGTTTGAAATGGGTCAGTGCCCTGACAACCCTGTGTGATGTCCCACAGCCACCAGGTTCCTGTGTATTTAGGAATCATGACCGATGCTTCTTGCATTCATATCCATGCAGTTGGGTCATCAGTGAAACAGGTGATGCTTCTCAAGTGCTCAAGATGCTTCTCAAGTGAGCTCCAGAAGTTCACTTGAGCAGGCAAACCTTTATTTTACCCTTCTTACGGCCACCTTTGCTGCTATTAGTTTTATTAGAACTCCCATCCTGGGGAGACTGGTGTGGGAAGATGTGATACTACTCTGTATGTGGTTTGGAATTGGGAATTTGCTAATTCAGACTTGGGTACAATTGCATGTGATGCATGTTACAAAACAGCTGTAAACTTTTCCTTGTGTGCCCACAGAGGAAGACAGGAGACTCCAAAATCAAAGGTACCTCACTGACACCCCACTGCATTTACCTAATTGATTAAACTCCTCAATATTTTGTATGTTGTTATTTGACAAAGTGTTTTTCTATATCAGTAGAAATCCCTCATTTCACAGTAATTAAAGTGAGTGCCCAGAGGGGCTAGCTTCCCAGGAAAACAGAGGAGAGTGGGACAAGACCAGGAGTGGAGCTTGAGTGGTCTTGATTGCTCTTCTGAGTGAGCCTGACCAGGGTGAGAGGGACAGAGTATGACTCCCCTGCTCTGGTTGAGGAGAGTGTGCCATAGGTCCTACAGACTCCTCCTGGCAGGGATTCAAAGTAGGGGGCACTGCCTCGGGTGTTTTTTGATGAGTGTCATGGTATAATTGTGTGTCTACAAGACCATTGTGGTAAGTAGGAACATATGGATTCAATAGATCCACTAGCATACCCTGGGACTGTGACTACAATAATCAATTCAACACAATCTAATGCAGCAGGTCAGATAATGGATCCACATTCTGGAATGAAGGTTTGATTGTCCAAACTGGTGAGGATCAAAACTAGCTCAGGTATTTGATGAAAGAAGGGGAATATGGAGTGTAATTGTAGTAATTGTAAAGTAATTGTAGACACCACACTGAAAACACTGCAGTGGTTGAAACACGTAGGATGAAAGTATCAAGTGTGTCTTCTTCATGTTGACATGAACATATTTGGATATATATTAATCATATATTTCTGTTTTGTTTTCGTGTTTTATCCTATTATCATCTAACATCAGAGGTGTTAACAGTAGATATCTTTATATCTCAGTATTAAAGTTCAGGTATCAGATCAGTTGGGACAAAAAATAAAGATCACTTGCAGACAAAGATATATTTTATACCCTGTTGTAGGGAAGGGGTGAACGGTATGTAATTGTTCATGGGATAGTTTTATCATGTTAGATGGAAGCATGGCTGCCAACATTCTCTTCACTTGGGGGTTTAGGTTAGTGGGGATCTTATTAGATTTCATGTGGACGAGGGGGGACTGTGGTGTCTTATCAAGTGTCACTGTAACTGCTGTCTGTCCATATTTCTGGGTAGTTTGGGTTTAAAGAGATTTGGGGGTAGAAGTGAGGAAGGACCCATTGTGAGTCTCAGTCCTGTGGTTGTGTTTCTTCTGGCCACTGTGTTAGCAGCAGCAACTGCCCCATCCTCCCCATTCAGTATCAAGATGGATGTGACTCTCCTACTATCTGTCAGAACTCAGAACACCTAGTGTGTCTGGATTTTTATTCAGTGTATAAAAATACAAAAAAATAATATGATCTGTCTAGGGATTGGACAAACACATTGGTGATTTGGGTGAGAAACCCCAGCTTTATGGGAACACAATGTCCTCCTCAAGTCCCGGGACCTTTTGGAGATGCCTGCCTTCCTGGATTGGGTTCCTGGAAGCAGACTCTGAGATGGAGAAGTGTATGTGCAAGAAATCTGGAAGGAATTGGGGAGGTCAGAATGGGAAGAAGAAGAGACCCACAACGAGCCATCAGATGAGGTCGTCCTCCTGCAGAGACCTCCAAAGCTGGGACCATTCAGGGCACCTGAACCTGGGCAAGCCTGTGGGATCTTAGACCAAGGCCATCATTCAACTGAACCTCTCTGAAAAGGGGCAGAAAACTGGGAAGGCAGATTTTTGAAGCATAGTACTTCCCAGTGAGGAGTTCCCCTGTGAGTCTTTAGGGCCTCCCATAGGGGTAGGTGGGTAGATGAGTGATCTCAGAAGACAGGATATAGGTCCCCACAGTGTCCACTGCACTTGTCTGCTCCACTCAGAATCTCAGCCAGCATGGATCAGGGTTTCAGGAGCTCAGCTATGCTGGGAATTTATGAGTTAATAACCTGGTCAGTTGGATGAAAATGTAGCCCATTGACCACAATACGGAAATGAGAGTCTCTGTCTTTCCATCTTCCCAGACTGTCCCTGATTCATACCCACACAGACAAACAGGTGAATCTAGTACTGTCAGGGCTCAATGCACTCATGAACCTTCCTGTACAGAGCCTGCCTGGAGGCCTGAGGGGAGACGGAACCCTGGGGTCACATGTGTGGGGACCAGGGACTCACCTTCTCCCTACTCTTTGCACAGGCCTCCTGGGGCTGGAGGAGAGTGTGACACAGATGGGGAGGGGGGTTTTGTCTCACTTCCCCATCTGCTTGTGTCACTGAGAGCATCAACACACTTGACCCACACTGGCAGTAATAGTCAGCCTTGTCCTCTGCCTGGGCCCCACTCATGGTCAGGTTGTGTGTGTTCCCTGAACACATATTATTTTTTGAAAAATGTTCAGTTAGCCAACATATAGTACATCATTATTTTTTGATATAAAGTTCAATGATTCATTAGTTGTTTGTAACACCCAGTCCTCACCACAACACATACCCTTCATAATATGCATTACCTGGTTACCCCATCCCCCCAAACCTATCCCTTATGTAACCCTCAGTTTGTTTCTTGGAATCAAGAGTCTATCGTGGTTTGTCTCCCTCTCTGATTTCTCCCCATTCAGTTTTTCCTCCTTACCCTATGGCCCTCAGTGCTGTTCCTTATGTTCCACATATGAGTGAATCCATATGATGATGGTCTTTCTCTGCTTGACTTATTTCATTTAGCAAAATCCCCTCCAGTTCCATCCTTGTTGATGGAAATGGTAGGTATTCATCCTTTCTGATGTCTCAGTAATATTCCATTGTATGTTTGAACCACATCTTCTCTACCCATTCCTCTGTTGAAGGGAATCTCAGCTCTTTCCACGGTTTAGCTATTGTGGACATTGCTGCTATGTCTGCAACACATTCCATCCTGGGCACTCTGCATGATCAAGACACAGTCCCTATTGAACAGGGGACTCTGGCACTGCTCAGGGCAGGAAGAGATCTGTGTAGAACCCAGTTGTGCCCTCCAGTGTGGTGGGGAGGATAGAGGATCTCATAGAATAGGGCAAAGCTGAGGGACCTGGAATTCCAACCTAGTTCTGGGCCAGTATGGAGTTTTCCCCAAAGATATTCATTCTGGGCACAGGAAGATGTATCAGTTGTGGTAAAAGGCAATTTCCAGGTAATAGGTCAGATTTTCTTGGCCACTGCTGGACACAGAGGGTGTCCTCCAGGAGGAAGCTGCTGGGATGGGGACAGGGTTGACAGAGATGTCTGCTTCTGTGTGTCTTTGATCTCCTGGGGGGTGAGGCCCTCAAGGCAGTAGCGATTATTCCTCCCCTCCCAGACCCACCTAAAGCCACAGGGAGACCAGGGTTCTACTTGTGCCTCTGGACCTGTCTCCCTGTCTTGTTCCATGTGGATGACCTGTCACTGCTTTCCCTAACACTCCACAGATTGGCTGATCCGAGTAGGAACATGAGGGAGGAGTATAACTGAGAGGGAAGGAATGGAGCCTGGAGAGGAATGCAGGTCCCTGGTTCCTGTAGAGGGAGAGAGAAGAGCAGAAGCTGGCCTGTGCAAGGCAGCAAAATCCCCTGCACCAGGTGAGGAAGGCGCCCAAGCTAAAAGGTGATGTGGGCAAACCTCAGCCAGAATGTTCCAGGTCCTGAAGGAGGCAGCTTCTTCCTTTCAGTTCTGCCAGCCACCTGTGGGAGGCACTGCTGCACTTGGCCACAGTGACCCTGCTGCCCAGGGAGGTGCTGACCCACCCACTGTCCTGTTGATGAGAAAGCCTCTTGTGGGAATCTCCAAATTATAATTTCATAGAGTGACTTTTAAATGATCATTTAACCTAAAAAATACCTGGAAATATTATTTCTGTCACAGGGATTCTCACCAAAGATTGTCTTTCTAGTTCATCAGGTCAAGAATTAATTTTTAGGGCGCCTGGGTGGCTCAGTGGGTTAAGCCGCTGCCTTCGGCTCAGGTCATGATCTCGGGGTCCTGGGATCGAGTCTCGCATCGGGCTCTCTGCTGAGCAGAGCCTGCTTCCCTCTCTCTCTCTCTCTGCCTGCCTCTCTATCTACTTGTGATCTCTCTGTCAAATAAATAAATAAAATCTTTAAAAAAAAGGTCTAATATTAAAAAAAAAGAATTAATTTTTAGGTGAAAGATTCCCATTGTGCTCACCATACTTTTGTGTGGGAAAAATGATATACTGACCCATCTCTCCCTCCCAGGAAGGTATCCTTCTGATACAAACCAGGATGGTAATAGGGGAAGTTTCTGCTCTTCCTTCCTAATAAAGTCCTTATGTCTCGTTTTGACCTCTTGCAATTGCTCTACAAATCAGTTTTAAAACCACAAGTCAAAGAATCAGGAAGAGAAGTTCCATTTGTGTAAAATACCCATCCCTGTGTTGGGAAAGTTCTTTCCCCTCAGAGCTACTGGTGAGGCTCTAAAGCAATCATGGCCACTACGCAGGGTCCCACGGGGTGGGAGTGAGTCCATGTGGGTCAGACCTGAGCTAAGGGTCAGACCTGCCTGGTGCAGGTGACTAGGGCCAGTGGGAGGACAGTGGTGCCAGGAGAGTGTTGCCCACGTGGGATCCTGGTGTTGTCGGCACTTCCTCGCAGTTTTTCTAAAACCTAAGTAGAGATGGGCCTGGAGCAGCAGGGGCATGATGCCCTCTTCGGGACCCGAAGGCAGCCCTTCAGGATGTGGAGACCCTTACCCCCCGGGAACAGAGTATCTGGGGCCCACCCAAGTTGCCTGTAGCCCCGGAGAAGTAGAAATCCCATGGGATTGTGCTAAGACAGCTATCTTCTCTCCTGCATGACACATAATTAAATCTGGGGCTCACATGATGTATAATGGCATTCTAAAACTCTATTATCTAGAGTTTAGATGTATGGAGCCTGATACAGTCCCCATAGTCAGAAGAGTCCCCCACTCTGCCATTGTTCAGTTGGATAAACACAGATCTGAGGACAGAGAACTTGCTGGAGTCTCCCACTCTCCAGGAGTCAGGATAGGACCAGGGAAGACTACTGATCCTAAAGACTGATCAGCAGCTGCACAGAGGGCATGTGAAAATGAGAACCAGGACATGGAGGACAGTTTGTGTCCCATCCCCCATCCTTCTCTGCACTTGAGTCACTGACACGTACTCCCACTGCGACAGTCAGTGTCTTGGCAATGGTTAGCCTAGTCCTGACCCTCAGTCTGGTCTTCCACAGTGGAGTTATGTCCCTCTGTTGCATCCTCAGAATTGGCCTTGAATGGTCACTCATATTTGTATATATACCAGCTGGGGGACCAGGCTTGGCTTCTGCTGCTGTCAAGAGGCATGTCTACACATGAGCTCATCCCCAGAGCAGGGATCCTGGGTCTGCCATGTGGAACAAGACAGGAAGACAGGTCCAGAGACACCAGTAGAACCCTGGTCTCCCTGTGGCTTTAGGTGGGTCAAGGGGGAGGGGAGGGATAATAGCCAGTCGACACAGAGGGAATCAGCCTCAGGTCAGGGGAGCCATAGTGCCTATAAGAGAGGAGATGAGATGAGATTGAGGGCTGGGGAAGACAGGGAGGCTGAGTCAGGAATGAGTGACCCAGCCCTGAGGGGAGGGAGCAGTGTGGACACAGGTGAGGGCAGGGCCCAACCCCATGGACCCTGGTGGGAAGGAGGACAGAACAGCTGTGCCTCACACTGTGACTCACAGTGGCCCTCTCACATGTGCTGGGAGGGGCTAGGGAACACAGCTGAGAGTACTCAGATGTGTCTGGAGGACCAACACCAACAGCAGGACTGGGAACTATTCCATCTGCTGATGCCTTGGTGCACCTGGACCTGCTGCAGCTGCAGCTGCATCTTGGGAGCACCCCCATCTCAGTGGACTGTGTGCTCACTGAGGTTCCCAGGGTGGGGGTTCAGGCCACCATGGAAGATCTCACTTCCTCTGGTTATCTCTCTAGGTCCTACTTGGCCACCTGGGACATGGGGCTTAACTATCCTCAGTGGAGCTTGGTTCAGTTCTGAGCCCCTGTAGTGATGTGGAAAAAATGGTTGAAGAATAGAGTCTTTTAGAGACGACAGAAGATGGTGGATGAGTAGGGGATCCTTGTTTCAACTACTCCCTAGAATTCATCTAGGTAGTTCTCAATCATTCTGAACACTTGTAGGCTCAACAGAAGGAGTTGCTGCAACTCTACAAAGAGTGACCACTTTCTAGAAGGTGGGAGTTGTGCAGAGGTCAATCAGAGGGGATCTATGGGAAGATAAGTCATGGGGGGAGGGAGGCTCTGTAAGCCTCTTACCAAAAGGTGATACAGCAGATACTGCAAAATTGGAACTTTTAGAAGTCTGCCCTGGTGAGGGATGTGGCTGCCTAAAATGTGCCCTGGTGGTAAAACAGGACCAAATCCTAGTCTGGTCTCAGGATCCCTGGGTCACAAGAAGACAAGGGGTGCCTGAGTGCAGCAGAGTTCCCAAGTATTGGAATGGGGAAGGCAGCTACAAACATCAAGCAAGGAGAGGGCTTTCAGCCCAGTGTTACATAAACTGTGAAATATGGCATCATCGGGCAACAGCTCTTCAAGTGGTGACCCAAAAGCTTTTATGAGAGTGCCATGAGAATCCTCCTTCTCCCAGAGGAACAGTGCGGGTGCACAGTGCAGGAATCTGCAGAGTTTGGTGCACACAAAAGTGACTGACTCCTTTTCCCTGAGGGTGCACAGAAGCGTAGGGTTGCAGTCTTTCAAGTCTGGGGCTGGAGACTGGGGCATTGCCATTTTCAGTCTCATCCTCTACTGAAGTGCAGAAAGGCTTCAGTAAGCAAAAGCCACATAGAGCATCCAAAGCAGCTTTCATTGAGCCTGGCCCCCTGACAAGGGGTGGTGAACTCCACAGGGTGAAGACACTTGAGAATCAGCCCAGCAGTCCCCTCCCCACAGGAGATGAGCAGGAACATCAGGCTAATACCAAGTTTATGGATCACTCGAATTGAAACATGCATGTGCTAAGGGAAAATAATATATAGAATTTCAGTTTTTTTTTTAAGATTTTATTTATTTATTTGACAGAGATCACAAGTAGGCAGAGAGGCAGGCAGAGAGAGAGGGTGAAGCAGGATCCCTGCTGAGCAGGGAACCCAATGTGGGGCTCCATCCCAGGGCCCTGGGATCATGACCAGAGCCAAAAGCAGAGGTTTTAACCCACTGAGGCACCCAGGCACCCAGGGTTGTTGTTGTTGTTGTTGTTTTGTTTAATGGTTATTGAGACTTTCATTTAAATTATTTCTTTTTTTCTATTTTTGTCTCTTCAACTAGCTTCTTATTTATCAAATCCTAGTCTGGTTTTTAAGTCTTTTCAAAATTTTCATTTTAGATTAACATTTTATAGATATATTTTTCATTTTTGGCTTCCCTTCACTGTATTCAATTTTATTTTTGTATATATGTTTTTCTTCCCTTTCAATATTGTGATCTAGTGCCTGTTAGATTATATTCTCTCTTCCTCCCTCACCCTCTATTTTACCTTTTTAAGTTTTATTTTTTTTAAGATTTTATTTATTTGACAGAGATCACAAGTAGGCAGAGAAGCAGGCAGAGAGAGAGAGGAAGGGAAGCAGGCTCCCCGCTGAGCAAGAGCCCGATGTAGGGTTCGATCCCAGGACCTTGAGATCATGACCCAAGCCGAAGGCAGAGGCTTATAACCCACTGAGCCACCCAGGCGCCCCACCTTTTTAAGTTTTCTGATCTCTTTGGGTTTGCCTAGTGTATATTTTGTTGGTGTCATAGTTGATATTTTTTATTTTGTTCTCTTGTTCATCTATTCTTCTCTGGACAAAATGACTAGAAGAAAAACTTCACAACAATAGAAAGAACCAGAAGTAGTCCTCTCTGGCTTACCTTTATTCAATGCAGTTATAAGTCAAATGTTGGACATAGAACTTAGTATAATGGTAATATGGATACTAACTTTGCTTGAAAAAAAGCATAAATGACACTAGAGAATCCCTTAGTGTGGAAATAAAATAGCTAAAATCTAATCAGGCTGAAATTAAAAATGTTTTCACTGATACACTGTCTAAAATGGACACTATTACAACAAGGGTAATGAAGCAGAAGAGAGTCAGTGACACAGAAGACAAAATGGTGGAAAGTAAGGAAGCTGAGGAAAGGAGGGAAAAACACCATAAAGTGGAAGAATAACACAATAATTGGGGTTCTAGAAGAAGAAGAAAGGGGGAAAGAGGGACAGAAGGTATATTTGAGCAATTCATCA
Organism: Meles meles; assembly: GCF_922984935.1. Taxonomy (NCBI): domain Eukaryota; kingdom Metazoa; phylum Chordata; class Mammalia; order Carnivora; family Mustelidae; genus Meles; species Meles meles. The sequence goes on along the minus strand of NC_060077.1, from coordinate 28,988,791 downwards.
GGGAGAAATACCCAAATCTGGGGAAGGAAACAGGCATTCAAGTCCAGGAGGCATAGAGAACTCCCCTGAAACTCAATAAAAATATATCAACATCCCAACATATGGTAGTGAAGCTTGCAAATTTCAGAGATAAAGCCAAAATCCTGAAAGCATCTCAAGATGAGAGATGTGTAACCTATGAGGTTAGAAATGTTAGACTGGCAGCAGACATATCCACAGAGACCTGGCAGGCCAGAAAACCCTAGCATGATAAATTCAGGATATTAAATGAGAAACACAGGCAGCCAAGAGTACTCTATCCCACAAGACTGTATTTCAGAATGGAAGGAAAGATAAGGAGCTTTCAGGACAAACAGAAACTAACGAATTGTCATCATGAAACCAGCCATGCACTCTCTGTGAGTGCAGAGAAAGCCCCAAAGTAACATAGACCAGAAAGGAACATAAACAATATACCAAAACTTCACAGGTGGCACTGCATTCATCTCTTTCAATAGTTACTCTCAATGCAAATGGGTTAAATGCTCCAATCAAAAGGCATTGGGTATGAGATTAGATAAGAACCAAGATCTATCCATGTGCTGTGTATAAGAGACAGTTTTAGAACCAAAGACAAAATTCTAGATTGATAGTGAGGAGGTGGAGAAACATTTATCATGCTAAGGGAGATCAAAGAAAGCTGGGGTATTAATCCTTCTATCAGACAAATTTGATTTCAAACCAAATACTGTAGCAAGGGATGAAGAGAACACTATATCATCCTTAATGTTTCTATTCAACAAGAAGATTTAGCGATTATAAATATTTATTCTCGGGGCTCATGGATGGCTCAGTGGGTTAAAGCCTCTGCCTTTGGCTCGGGTCATGATCTCAGGGTCCTGGGATGGAACCCCACATTGGGCTTTCTGCTCGGTGGGGAGCCTGCTTCCCTTACTCTCTCTGCCTGACTCTCTGCCTACTTGTGATCTCTGTCAAATAAATAAAATTTTTAAAAATAAATAAATAAATATTTATTCTCCTAAAATGGGAAATGCCAGTTATATAAAACAATTAATAACCAACCTTAAAAAACCACATTGTTAATAATATTACAATGGTAAGGGACTTTAACTCCCTCTCACAGCAATGGACAGATAGTCTAAACAGGAAATCAACAGGGAAACAGGGATTTCAGTGTCATACTGGACCAGATGGACTTCGAAAATATATACAGAAAATTCCATCCTAAAGCAACAGAATACACATTCTTCTTGAATGCCTATGGCTTTCACCAAAAAAGATCACATTCTGGGTCACAAATCAGATCCCAACGAGGACCTAAGCACTGGGATTATTCCCTGCATATTTTCAGACCACAGTGCTTTGAAACTTGAACTCAATCACTGGAGGAAGTTTGGAAGGAAGCCAAATACAAGGAGGTTAAAGAGCATCTTACAAAAGAATGAATGGGTCAACTAGAAAATTGGAGAATTATTTTAAAAAATTCATGGACGCAAATGAAAATGAAAACAACTGTTCAAGACCTTTGAATGGCAGCAAAGGTGGTCCTCTGAGGGGGTGTACATAGCAATAAAGATTATAGCAAGGAACTAGAAAACTCACAAATACACAACCTACCTTTTCACCTAATGGAGCTGGAGAAAGAACAGCAAATAAAGCCTAAAGGAAGCAACAGATAAGAAATAATAAAGATTAGAGCATAAATCAAAGAAACTGAAACTGAAAGAACAGTAGAACAGATCAAGGAAACTAGAAGCTGGCTCTCTGAAGAATTGAGCAGATCAATATACCCCTAGGCAGACTTACCAAAAAGAAAAGAGAAAGGACCCCAATAAATAAAATCATGAATGAAAGAGAAGAGATCTTAAACAACACCAAGGAAATACAATTTTAAGAACATATTATGGGCAACCATATGACAAAAAATTAGGCAATCTGGAAGAAATGGATATATTCCTAGAAACATATAAACTACTAAAACGGAAAGAGAAGGAAATAGAAAACTTAACTATACCCATAACCAACAAGGAAATTGAAGCAGTAACTAATAATCTCCCAAGAAACAAGAGTCCAGGGCCAGATGGCTTCCCAAGGGAATTCTATCAAGCATTTAAAGAAGAACCACTACCTATTCTTCTGAAGCTGTTTCAAAAATAGAAATGGAAGGAAAACTTCCAAACTTGTTCTATGAGGCCAGCATTGCCTTGATCCAAAAATAAGACAGAGACCTGACCAAAAAGAATTACAGTCCAATATCCCTGAGGAACACAGATGCCAAAATTCTCACCAAGGTACTAGCCACAGGATGGACCAGTGCATTAAAAGGATTATTCACCACAGCAAAGTAGTGTTTCTTCCTGTGTTCTAAGGTCTTTCTACATTTGCAAATCAATCAGTGTGATACACTACATAAATAAAAGAAAGAACAAGAACCACATGATCCTCTCAATTGATGCAGAAAATGCATTTGACAAAATACAGCGTCCTTTCTTGATTAAAGCTCTCCATAGTGTAGGGTTAGAGGGAACATATGTCAATATTATCAAAGCAATATAGGAAAAACCCATAGGGAATATCATTCTGAATGGGGAAAAAGTGAGAGCTTTTCCCCTAAAGTTAGAAAGACGACAGGGGGGGAGGAGTCAAGATGGCGGAGAAGTAGCAGCCTGAGACTACATCAGGTAACAGGAGATCAGCTCGATAGCTTATCTAAACATTGCAAACACCTACAAATCCAATGGGAGAGCGAAGAGAAGAAGAACAGCAACTCTAGAAACAGAAAATCAACCACTTTCTGAAAGGTAGGACTGGCGGAGAAGTGAATCTAAAACGACGGGAAGATAGACCGCGGGGGGAGGGGCCGGCTCCAGGCAAGCGGCGGAGGAACGGAGCACAAAATCAGGACTTTTAAAAGTCTGTTCCACTGAGGGACATTGCTCCAGGGGCTAAACCGGGGTGAAGCCCACGCGGGGCCAGCGTGGCCCCAGGCCCCGCAAGGTCACAGAAGGATCGGGGGTGTCAGAGTGTCGGAGAGCTCGCTTATATTAGAACGGAGAAACTGGCTGCAAAGACAGAGCCGAGGACTGAACTCTCAGCTCGGGGTTACCTTGAACTGGTCGCGGGCTGGGTGAGCTCGGAGCGCGGCTAGAGGCTGGGGATACGGAGTGATTGGGTGCTGTCCTCTGGGGGCGCACTGAGGAGTGGGGCCCCAGGCTCTCGGCTCCTCCGGGCCGGAGACTGGGACGCCGCCATTTTCATTCCCGTCCTCCGGAACTCTACGGAAAGCGTTCAGGGAACAGAAGCTCCCAAAAGCGAACCCGAGCCGATTACTTAGTCCAGCCGCCGGTAAGGGCGGTGCAATCCCGCCTCGGGCAAAGACACTTGAGAGTCACTACAACAGGCCCCTCCCCCAGAAGATCAACAAAATATCCAGCCAGGACGAAGTTCATCTATCAAGGAGAAAGCAGATTCAGTTCCTAAGACAGCAGAGCAATTCCAGAGGAGGAGAAAGCAAAGCAAGGAACTCATGGCTTTCTCCCCATGATTCTTTAGTCTTGCGGCTACTTCAATTCTTTTTTCTTTTTTCAATTTTTTTTCTTTTTTCAATTTTTTTCTTTTTTCTCTTTTCTTCTTCTGCTAAATTTTTTTAAAACTTTTACCCTTTTCTTTTTTAACATTTTTTGACTAGTTCATCTAAATATATATATTTTTTCTTTCTTTTTTATATTTTTTTATTTGTTTCATTTTTAAATTTTTTTTTATTTTTCTTTTCTTTTTTTTTTTCAGAACCTGTTTTTATCCCCTTTCTCCCCCCGACAATTTGGGGTCTCTTCTGATTTGGTTACAGCGCATTTTTCTGGGGTCTTTGCCACCCTTTTAGTAGTTTATTTGCTCCTTCATATCCTCTTATCTGGACAAAATGACAAGGCGGAAAAAATCACCACAAACAAAAGAACAAGAGACAGTACCGAAGGCTAGGGACCTAATCAACACAGACATTGGTACTATGTCAGATCAAGAGTTCAGATTGACGATTCTGAACATTCTAGCCGGGCTCGAAAAAGGCATGGAAGATATTAGAGAAACCCTCTCTGGAGATATTAAAGCCCTTTCTGGAGAAATTAAAGAACTAAAATCTAACCAAGTTGAAATCAAAAAAGCTATTAATGAGGTGCAATAAAAAATGGAGGCTCTCACTGCTAGGATCAATGAGGCAGAAGAAAGAATTAGTGATATAGAAGACCAAATGACAGAGAATAAGGAAGCCGAGCAAAAGAGGGACAAACAGCTACTGGACCATGAGGGGAGAATTCGAGAGATAAGTGACACCATAAGACGAAACAACATTAGAATAATTGGGATTCCAGAAGAAGAAGAAACAGAGAGGGGAGCAGAAGGTCTATTGGAGAGAATCATTGGAGAGAATTTCCCTAATATGGCAAAGGGAACAAGCATTAAAATCCAGGAGATGCAGAGAACCCCCCTCAAAGTCAACAAGAATAGGTCCACACCCCGTCACCTAATAGTAAAATTTACAAGTCTTAGTGACAAAGAGAAAATCCTGAAAGCAGCCCGAGAAAAGAAATCTGTAACATACAATGGTAAAAATATTAGATTGGCAGCAGACTTATCCACAGAGACCTGGCAGGCCAGGAAGAGCTGGCATGATATATTCAGAGCACTAAACAACAAAAACATGCAGCCAAGAATACTCTATCCACCTAGGCTATCATTGAAAATGGAAGGAGAGATCAAAAGCTTCCAGGACAAACAAAAACTGAAAGAATTTGCAAACACCAAACCAGCTCTACAGGAAATATTGAAAGGGGTCCTCTAAGCAAAGAGAGAGCCGAAAAGTAGTAGATCAGAAAGGTACAGAGACAATATACAGTAACAGTCACCTTACAGGCTACTAATGGCACTAAATTCATATCTCTCAATAGTTACCCTGAATGTTAATGGGCTAAATGCCCCAATCAAAAGACACAGGGTATCAGAATGGATAAAAAAACAAACCCCATCAGTATGTTGCCTACAAGAAACTCATTTTAGACGCGAAGACACCTCCAGATTGAAAGTGAGGGGGTGGAAAACAATTTACCATGCTAATGGGCATCAGATGAAAGCTGGGGTGGCAATCCTTATATCAGATCAATTAGATTTCAAGCCAAAGACTATAATAAGAGATGAGGAAGGACACTATATCCTACTCAAAGGGTCTGTCCAACAAGAAGATCTAACCATTTTAAATATCTATGCCCCTAACGTGGGAGCAGCCAACTATATCAACCAATTAATAACAAAATCAAAGAAACACATCAATAATAATACAATAATAGTAGGGGACTTGAACACTCCCCTCACTGAAATGGACAGATCATCCAAGCAAAAGATCAACAAGGAAATAAAGGCCTTAAATGACACACTGGACCAGATGGACATCACAGATATATTCAGAACATTTCATCCCAAAGCAACAGAATACACATTCTTCTCTAGTGCACATGGAACCTTCTCCAGAATAGATCACATCCTGGGTCACAAATCAGGTCTCAACCGGTATCAAAAGATTAGGATTATTCCCTGCATATTTTCAGACCACAATGCTCTGAAGCTAGAACTCAATCACAAGAGGAAAGCTGGAAAGAACCCAAATACATGGAGACTAAATAGCATCCTTCTAAAGAATGAATGGGTAACCAGGAAATTAAAGAAGAATTGAAAAAATTCATGGAAACAAATGATAATGAAAACACAACAGTCCAAAATCTGTGGGACACAGCAAAGGCAGTCCTGAGAGGAAAATATATAGCGGTACAAGCCTTTCTCAAGAAACAAGAAAGGTCTCAAGTACACAACCTAACCCTACGCGTAAAGGAGCTGGAGAAAGAACAAGAAAGAAACCCTAAACCCAGCAGGAGAAGAGAAATCATAAAGATCAGAGCAGAAATCAATGAAATAGAAACCAAAAAAACAATAGAAAAAATCAATGAAACTAGGAGCTGGTTCTTTGAAAGAATCAATAAGATTGATAAACCCCTGGCCAGACTCATCAAAAAGAAAAGAGAAAGGACCCAAATCAATAAAATCATGAATGAAAGAGGAGAGATCACAACTAACACCAAAGAAATACAGACAATTATAAGAACATACTATGAGCAACTCTACGCCAACAAATTGGACAATCTGGAAGAAATGGATGCATTCCTAGAGACATATAAACTACCACAACTGAACCAGGAAGAAATAGAAAACCTGAACAGGCCCATAACCAGTAAGGAGATTGAAACAGTCATCCAAAATCTCCAAACAAACAAAAGCCCAGGGCCAGACGGCTTCCCAGGGGAATTCTACCAAACATTTAAAGAAGAACTCATTCCTATTCTCCTGAAACTGTTCCAAAAAATAGAAATGGAAGGAAAACTTCCAAACTCATTCTATGAGGCCAGCATCACCTTGATCCCAAAACCAGACAAGGATCCCACCAAAAAAGAGAACTACAGACCAATATCCTTGATGAACACAGACGCAAAAATTCTCGCCAAAATACTAGCCAATAGGATTCAACAGTACATTAAAAGGATTACTCACCACGATCAAGTGGGATTTATTCCAGGGCTGCAGGGTTGGTTCAACATCCGCAAATCAATCAATGTGATAGAATACATTAATAAAAGAAAGAACAAGAACCATATGATACTCTCCATAGATGCTGAAAAAGCATTTGACAAAGTACAGCATCCCTTCCTGATCAAAACTCTTCAAAGTGTAGGGATAGAGGGCACATACCTCAATATTATCAAAGCCATCTATGAAAAACCCACCGCAAATATCATTCTCAATGGAGAAAAACTGAAAGCTTTTCCATTAAGGTCAGGAACACGGCAGGGATGTCCATTATCACCACTGCTATTCAACATAGTATTAGAAGTCCTAGCCTCAGCAATCAGACAACAAAAAGAAATTAAAGGCATCCAAATTGGTAAAGAAGAAGTCAAACTATCACTCTTCGCAGATGATATGATACTATATGTGGAAAACCCAAAAGACTCCACTCCAAAACTGCTAGAACTTGTACAGGAATTCAGTAAAGTGTCAGGATATAAAATCAATGCACAGAAATCAGTTGCATTTCTGTACACCAACAACAAGACTGAAGAAAGAGAAATTAAGGAGTCAATCCCATTCACAATTGTACCCAAAACTATAAGATACCTAGGAATAAACCTAACCAAAGAGACTAAGAATCTATACACAGAAAATTATAAAGTACTCATGAAAGAAATTGAGGAAGACACCAAAAAATGGAAAAATGTTCCATGCTCCTGGATTGGAAGAATAAATATTGTGAAAATGTCTATGCTACCTAAAGCAATCTACACATTTAATGCAATCCCTATCAAAATACCATCCATTTTTTTCAAAGAAATGGAACAAATAATCCTAAAATTTATATGGAACCAGAAAAGACCTCGAATAGCCAAAGGAATATTGAAGAACAAAGCCAAAGTTGGTGGCATCACAATTCCGGACTTCAAGCTCTATTACAAAGCTGTCATCATCAAGACAGCATGGTACTGGCACAAAAACAGACACATAGATCAGTGGAACAGAATAGAGAGCCCAGAAATCGACCCTCAACTCTATGGCCAACTAATCTTCGACAAAGCAGGAAAGAATGTCCAATGGAAAAAAGACAGCCTCTTCAATAAATGGTGCTGGGAAAATTGGACAGCCACATGCAGAAAAATGAAATTGGACCACTTCCTTACACCACACACGAAAATAGACTCCAAATGGATGAAGGACCTCAATGTGAGAAAGGAATCCATCAAAATGCTTGAGGAGAATGCAGGCAGCAACCTCTTCGACCTCAGCCGCAGCAACATCTTCCTAGGAACAATGGCAAAGGCAAGGGAAGCAAGGGCAAAAATGAACTATTGGGATTTCATCAAGATCAAAAGCTTTTGCACAGCAAAGGAAACAGTTAACAAAACCAAAAGACAGCTGACAGAATGGGAGAAGATATTTGCAAACGACATATCAGATAAAGGGCTAGTATCCAAAATCTATAAGGAACTTAGCAAACTCAACACCCAAAGAACAAACAATCCAATCAAGAAATGGGCAGAGGACATGAACAGACATTTCTGCAAAGAAGACATCCAGATGGCCAACAGGCACATGAAAAAGTGCTCCACGTCACTCGGCATCAGGGAAATACAAATCAAAACCACAATGAGATATCACCTCACACCAGTCAGAATGGCTAAAATTAACAAGTCAGGAAATGACAGATGCTGGAGAGGATGTGGAGAAAGGGGAACCCTCCTCCACTGTTGGTGGGAATGCAAGCTGGTGCAACCACTCTGGAAAACAGCATGGAGGTTCCTCAAAATGTTGAAAATAGAACTACCCTATGACCCAGCAATTGCACTACTGGGTATTTACCCTAAAGATACAAACATAGTGATCCGAAGGGGCACGTGTACCCGAATGTTTATAGCAGCAATGTCTACAATAGCCAGACTATGGAAAGAACCTAGATGTCCATCAACAGATGAATGGATAAAGAAGAAGTGGTATATATACACAATGGAATACTATGCAGCCATCAAAAGAAATGAAATCTTGCCATTTGCGACGACGTGGATGGAACTAGAGCGTATCATGCTTAGTGAAATAAGTCAATCGGAGAAAGACAACTATCATATGATCTCCCTGATATGAGGACATGGAGAAGCAACATGGGGGGGTAGGGGGATAGGAGAAGAATAAATGAAACAAGATGGGATTGGGAGGGAGACAAACCATAAATGACTCTTAATCTCACAAAACAAACTGGGGGTTGCTGGGGGGAGGTGGGATTGGGAGAGGGGGAGCAGGCTATGGACATTGGGGAGGGGAGGCGAACCATAAGAGACTATGGACTCTGAAAAACAACCTGAGGGTTTTGAAGGGTCAGGGGTGGGAGGTTGGGGGAACAGGTGGTGGGTAATGGGGAGGGCACGTTTTGCATGGAGCACTGGGTGTTGTGCAAAAAGAATGAATACTGTTACGCTGAAAAAATAAATAAAATGGAAAAAAAAAAAGAAAAAAAAAAAAGAAAGACGACAGGGATGTCCACTCTCACCACTATTGTTCAGCATGGTACTAGAAGTCCTAGCCTCAGCAATCAGACACCAAAAAGAAAGAAAAGGCATTTAAAATGGCAAAGAAGGGGTCAAATTCTCACTCCTTACAGATGACGTGATGCTTTATGTGGAAAACCCAAAAGACTCCGCCCTCAAATTACTAAAACTCATACAGCAATTCAACAATGTGCCAGGATATACCATCAATGCACAGAAATCGGTTGCATTTCTATACAGTAGCAATGAGACAGAAGAAAGGGAAATTAAGGACTCAAACCCATTCACAGTTGCACTAAAACCCATAAGATACCTAGGAATACGCCCAACCAAAAAGGTAAGGGATCCATACTCTAAAAACTACAGGACACTTGTGAAAGATATTGAGAAAAGACATAAAGAAATGCAAAAACATTCCATGCTAATGGGTGGGAAGAATACATATTCTTCGTCTATGTTACCAAGAGCAATCTACACATTCAATGAAACCCCTGACAAAATACCACCGAGTTTTTCACAGAACTGGAACAAATAATTCTAATACTTGTATAGAATGAGAGAAGACCCAGAATAGCCAGGGGAATTTTGAAAATGAAAACCAAAGCTTGTGATATCACAATTCTGGACTCCAAGCACTATTTTTTTGATATTTTTATTTATTTATTTGACAGACAGAGAACACAAGTAGGCAGAGAGGCAGGCAGAGAGAAAGGAAGGGAAGCAGGCTCCCCACTGAGCAGAAAGCCTGATGCGGGGATGGATCCCAGGACCCTGAGATCATGATCCGAGTCGAAGGCAGAGGCTTTAACCCACTGAGCCACCCCGGTGCCTCCCAAGCACTATTATAAAGCTGTCATCATCAAGTTAGTGTGGTACTGGCCCAAAAACAGAAACATTTAGATCAAAGGAATCAAATAGAAAGCCTCAGAGATGTGGCTGACACCTCAGTGTCTACTGTACCTGTCTGTTCCACTGGGGTAGAAGAAGCTCCACCCATGCCCCAGGGCTTTAGGAGTTCACCTGATCTTGGACATGTTGGCTCTAATACTGGTCAGTTAGGAAAGCATTCACCCACAACCACACATAGAAATGATGAAATCATGCCCACTGGATGCAAGTCCTCCTGTATCTTTTTTCTACCCAGTCACGTGTCCCCAGTTGACATTCAGGCCCATAGAAGCAGGCAGCCCAGTGCCATCGCAGAAAATGCTCTCCTGAATCTCTCTGAGCAGGGGTGCCAGGACGGATGGATGGGAAGGTGGGGGGAGCTCTGGGAATCTCCTATAAGGGAAGCTGGGTCAGAAGTGATTACTGCTCTGTGCACAGGCCTCCTGGGGCTGGAGGAGAGTGTGACACAGGTGGAGAAGGGGTTTGTGTCTCACTTCCCCATCTGTCTGTGTCACTGTGAGTGTTGCCACTATCCCACACTTGACAGTAATAGTTGGCCTCGTCCTCAGCCTGGGCCCCACTGATGCTCAGGGTGGCCGTGTTCCCTGAGTTGCTGCCTGAGAACCGATCTGGGATCCCCGAAGGCCGGTAGCTATCACTGTAGATAACTAGCACGGGGGCCTGGCCTGGCTTCTGCTGGTACCAGTATGCATTTTTACTTCCAATGTTATTTCCTCCACAGGTGATCCTGACCGTCTGTCCCAGGTTCACTGACATCGATGGAGGCTGAGTCAGCACATAGGAGGCCATGGAGCCTGCAAGAGAGAAGATGAGAGGTGGGGTTCCAGCCAGGTTGACTTCCCTTGTATGCTCCCACTTGCCTGGCTTGAGCTCTTTCAGTTCCCTAGGCCATTTCCACCTGCTGTCATCTTAGTTCCTGGGCCCCCTGGGCCTGCTTGGTGGATGGAGCCTTTAAACAAATGAAAAGAACCCATTCCCATTTCTTTGGGAAGGTGCAGCCCTTTGGAGCTTACAAGGAGCCAAGGAGCATGGTGGGGGGTTATCAGGAGCCCCTCACCCCACAGCAGGGTCTTGATCCTCCTGTTCCCCACTGACAGTCCACTGCTGAGCTCAGAGTCAGGGCCAAGAGTGTCCCAAAACCCGGGGCTGGGGTGGGCGTGAGCCTGGGCTCAGCACCTGTGCAGTGAGCCAGGAATCCGAGGAGGAGAGGGGTCCAGGCCATGGTGCAAGTCCCTAAGGCTCCAAGCTGGGCAGGATTCCTCCCAGGCCTCTCTTATCCCCTTGCTGCAGACACTACTGGTTATGCAAATGAGCCAGAACTCTGGAGCTGCTGCTGAGGAGCCTGTGGTTTTAGAAGTGGGCTCAGCTCCAAGAGACACAGAGGTGGGAGGGGCAGCCCCTGCAGACCCACTCTCAACCCAGGGGATTCTCCTTCATCCCGTGTCCCTATAGTCTGGGTTCCAAACTCTCTCCCTTTCCCTGTCCTGACCTGGCTCTTGGGTAGGCATGTTCACAGCAGAACTGTGAGGTGGATTCTGCCTGCATTTTCTGAACCCATCATAGAATGCTTATTCTGTAGGTACTAGAGGATCATAGGTCACTGTGTGTCCTATTCCGGGTTTATACTGTGAACATCAGAACATGAACAAAATCCCTCCCTTGCCAGGTGCATAAGGAGTTTTAGGGAGCCATTGAGGTGCTGTAGGAGTTTGTGCTAAAAAGATGTCCTGGGGCAGGTCACAGATGCTGTGCCTCAGTATCCCCAGGGTTCACTCCTTGTCAAGGCCAGACCCAGTGCTTGAGTAAAGATTGACAATGACCGAGTGTATCAGGAATGGGGTGGGGTGGAAAGTCACGAAGTACTGGACCTCTGCTAGAACCAGAGACAAATTCTACAGGATAGAGACGAGAGACCCTGGGTTACAGTTGTACATCAGAGTAAAGGTCATCTCTTCCGCAAGATGATCTCTGCTGCCCCCTAATGGCCGCTCCACAATGAAGGCTGGAGGTGCAGGGAAATCCTTTGTCCAGGTGGAGATTCATGACCCAGTGCTCACTTCCTGATTCCCCCTAATGCATGCACTGCTGGCCCCAGGGGAGGATTTGCTCTTCTCTGTGGGGCCCTTCCCAGCCTCGAGACCAAGCAGGAGGAATCAGATTATCCATGAAAATAGGAAGAGGCTCATGTGGAGAGAAGGCAGGACCGATCTGAGGTCTCAGGGCTCATATCTCTGGGGTGGTGGTGGTCATAGGTGTGGTTGGGGGCTGAACACCAGGAGACACAGAACTCTGGGACTGTCTCACTTGATCTGGCTTCTGGAGCATCAAGCAGTGTGATGGCTCCTCTTCAAAGACATAGACCAGAGAACCGTCACCCAACAAACATTTATTCAGATCTAGCCTGGTCTTCCATAGGTTCCAACTAGGGAAAGCAATGTGAATAAGATGCAAAGCTTTCTCAGATTTCTGCCTTGGCGGGACACATAGGGGACAGTGTTGCTTTGGTGAGACAGTACACCATCACCAACCCCATCTACCTGCATCTTGTCTTTTATAACATTGAGAAGCCTCGCTATTGCTATTCTCAGGTCTGTCTAGGTCAGCATTGACCCTGTGTCCCAGAGCTATCCCACCAATGTGTCATTCTGCTAGGCATCTTTCTGGGGAGTTTTGTCTGTGAATGAAAGAAACAGACTAGATTTATGCATGCTCTTTCTCTTGTACTCATGAGTCATAGCTGGAGCAGCAGAAGCCATCCTGAGTTCTGTTGTCAACAAGGCAAAGCAAAGCCTCTGTAGTCACAATGGTGGGAGAAAAGTGTGGAACCTCACAGAATTGTTAGTACCTGGAGACCCATTAACTGACTTCAGACTTACTTCTGTCTGCAGGAAAATAGATGCTTGTTGGGAAAGAAAAAGTGAATTGGGGGTAATCAGAGGGGGAGATGAACCAATGGACCATGAGAGACTGTGGACTCTGAGAAAAAAACTGACAGTTTTGGAAGGAACAGGGGTGAAGGTATGGGTGGGCCTGATGGTTGGTGTTAAGGAGGGCATGTACTGCATGGAGCACTGGTTGTGGTGCATAAACAATGAATCTTGGAACACTGAAAAAAATGATAGTAGAGCCTGGACAGTGTTGGGTGATATGCAGAGAATGAAGTGACATGAGACAAAATGACAGGCAGGTAGTGAGTGGGGAGAGGCTAGAGGCTGCAGGCTGGAGGAGGCTTCTCTGCAGAGGAGACTGCTGGGCTGCTGTCAGGATGGGAGGAAGGGAGAAGAACTGAAGTGTGTTTGGAGTCAGTCCCTGTGGGGAAGAGTCTGCTTTGTCTGAGGATGCGGGGACAATGAGGACGTTAGGTGTCTATGATTCAAAGCTAGTTGAAATCCCAGGTGATATTTTATCAAAAGTTAAAAACTCGATGGCAGGTGTGATGTGTTAGAATTCTCAGGTTGTATGTTTCCAGGGAAGGTGAGTCACAAGAGGAGCCCTGTGTGAACCTCCTTACAGACTGAGTGGGAAGCTGGAGACCGTTTGTTGCTCACAGTGACTGTGTCTTCTCTGTGGCTCACCTGTGTGTGTTTATGTTTCCACATGACATCCAATTCCTGTCACACACTCCTTTCTGTCATATACTGACACACACACATATATATGAATATACTTGTGAGTGCATGTGCACATGTATACTGATTGTGTCTGCTGTGTGTATGTTGGAGATGTATTTGTGTACATATATGCCCATATGTATGATATATACACATATGTTTTCTAGAGATTCTGAACTCTGGATTGGGTGCCAAAGTTGTAGTTTTAGGGATCTTTGCATATTTGGGAGACATACAATTCCATTTTATTATCAACGATAAGGTGTGTGTTGTTACCATAATGAACGACAGGACGAAGTTAATAATCAGACTCATTTGACAGAGCACACTGATATCTGTCAATGGCAGTGTTCCTAGAACTGAAATAGATGGGCAGCTTACCAATATTTTAAAATGTGTATTAATAGAAAACTCTAACTGGCACACACTTTGGATTATTACTGAACCTTAACAGACTGTAATGCTCCTTATTAGCCACTGAGTTACTATGTGATCCAGCTGCCTGCATGAACTGAGTGTTTTCAGACCAACCATGCCATGGAATGGGCAGTCACAGCATCTCTCCATCATCCAACAGAAGAGATATATTTGAGATCAGGCTTCTCCAGGTCCTGAAAGCACAGGCAAGTTGCATGAGGAAAGGGCCTCCGTGACCATGACCCCAACCCATACTGCATTATCTCTGCTCTCTCTGACACAATTTTGACCCAGTGGGGACAATCCTATGAACAACTGATCCAGAGGAAAAACCATGGTTGGTTTAAGAGGTTTCTGTGTGATGTGCAGCCAACCCTGCTAGTTAACAGTAGAAGTCCTGCAGCCCTCAACTGGGACACCCCTGCAGAATATGGAAAAACTTTCAATAAGGCAACATTTGAGCAGAGTACTTGGTTTATTTCACCTGGGCAGAGAGAAGGACAGAAGTGACTTATTTCTAACCTATGTTCTCTGACTCAGTTTGGCTGGATTGTTAGATACTTGGAAGAAACAGGAAAAGGAAAGTGGTGAAAGCTGTTTGAGGAAGAGATATGTGAGGAGAACCCACCACCTAATGAACATAGAGCTATTTAGTTTCCATGAAAATGCCCACAAGAGTGTGTTCTCAAAAGGAAATGCTATTAATAATCAGGTGGATAATGTGACACGTCTGGGGACAGTGTCAGCCTTCTTGTCCATCCACTCTTGATTTTGTTCAGTGAGCCTATAGCAAAGTGGCCATATTGCACGTTGGGAGGTTATTCCTGGGATAATATCTAGGTTTGTCCACTCATAAAACTCATGTCCACTCATAAAGAGATGGCTATGGCCACTTTTTAAAAAATTAATTTATTTATTTTCAGCATAACAGAACTCATTGTTTTTGCACCACACCCAGTGTTCCATGCAATACGTGCCCTCTCTATTACCCTCGACCTGGTTCCCCAACCTCCCACCCCCCCACCGCTTCAAAACGCTCAGGTTGTTTTTCAGAGTCCATAGTCTCTCATGGTTCATCTCCCCTTCCAGTTTCCCACAACTCCCTTCTCCTCTCCATCTCCCTATGTCCTCCATGTTCTTTGTTATGCTCCACAAATAAGTGAGACCATATGATACTTGACTCTCTCTGCTTGACTTATTTCACTCAGCATAATCTCTTCCAGTCCTGTCCATGTTGCTACAAAAGTCGGGTATTCATCCTTTCTGATGGAGGGATAATACTCCGTAGTGTATATGGACCACATCTTCCTTATCCATTCGTCCATTGAAGGGCATCTTGGTTCTTTCCACAGTTTGGCGACCGTGGCCATTGCTGCTATAAACATTGGGGTACAGATGGCTCTTCTTTTCACCACATCTGTATCTTTGGGGTAAATACCCAGTAGTGCAATTGCAGGGTCATAGGGAAGCTCTATTTTTAATTTCTTGAGGAATCTCCACACTGTTCTCCAAAGTGGCTGCACCAACTTGCATTCCCACCAACAGTGTAAGAGGGTTCCCATTTCTCCACATCCTCTCCAACACATGTTGTTTCCTGTCTTGCTAATTTTGGCCATTCTAACTGGTGTAAGGTGGTATCTCCATGTGGTTTTAATTTGAATCTCCCTGATGGCTAGTGATGACGAACATTTTTTCATGTGTCTGATAGCCATTTGTATGTCTTCATTGGAAAAGTGTCTGTTCATATCTTCTGCCCATTTTTTCAACATAAGAGTATTTATTGTTTTTGCACAACACCAGTGCTCCATGCAATATGTGCCCTCCCTATTACCCACCACCTGGTCCCCAACCTCCCACCGCCCACCCCTTCAAAATCCTCAGGTTCTTTTTCAGAGTCCATAGTCTCTCATGGTTCATCTCCCCTTCCAATTTCCCTCAACTTCCTTCTCCTCTCCATCTCCCAATATCCTCCATGTCATTTGTTATGCTCCACAAATAAGTGAAACCATATGATACTTGACTCTCTCTGCTTGACTTATTTCACTCAGCATACTCTCTTCCAGTTCCGTCCATGTTGCTACAAAAGTTGGGTAATCATCCTTTCTGATGGAGGCATAATACTCCATCGTGTCTATGGACCACATCTTCCTTATCCATTCTACTGTTGAAGGGCATCTTGGTTCTTTCCACAGTTTGGCGACCGTGGCCATTGCTGCTATAAACATTGGGGTATAGATGGCTCTTCTTTTCACTACATCTGTATCTTTGGGGTAAATACCCAGTAGTGCAATTGCTGGATCATAGGGAAGCTCTATTCTTAATTTCTTGAGGAATCTCCACACTGTTCTCCAAAGTGGCTGCACCAAATTGCATTCCCATCAACAGTGTAAGAGGGTTCCCATTTCTCCACATCCTCTCCAACACATGTTGTTTCCTGTCTTGCTAATTTTGGCCATTCTAACTGGTGTAAGGTGGTATCTCCATGTGGTTTTAATTTGAATCTCCCTGATGGCTAGTGATGATGAACATTTTTTCATGTGTCTGATAGCCATTTGTATGTCTTCATTGGAAAAGTGTCTGTTCATATCTTCTGCCCATTTTTTGATATGATTATCTGTTTTGTGTGTGTTGAGTTTGAGGAGTTCTTTATAGATCCTGGATATCAACCTTTTGTCTGTACTGTCATTTGCAAATACCTTCTCCCATTCCGTGGGTTGCCTTTTTGTTTTCTTGACTGTTTCCTTTGCTGTGTGGAAGCTTTTGATCTTGATGAAGTCCCTAAAGTTCATTTTTGCTTTTGTTTCCTTTGCCTTTGGAGACATATCTTGAAAGAAGTTGCTGTGGCTGATATCGAAGAGGTTACTGCCTATGTTCTCCTCCAGGATTCTGTTCAATTCCTGTCTCACATTGCGGTCTTTTATCCATTTTGAGTTATCTTTGTTTACGGTGTAGGAAAATGGTTGAGTTTCATTCTTCTACATATAGCTGTCCAGTTTTCCCAGCACCATTTCTTGAAGAGACTGTCTTTTATCCGCTGTATATTTTTTCCTGATTTGTTGAAGATTATTTGACCATAGAGTTGAGGGTCCATATCTGGGCTCTATACTCTGTTCCACTGGTCTGTGTGTCAGTTTTTATGCCAGTACCACGCTGTCTTGGTGATCACAGCTTTGTAGTAAAGCTTGAAATCAGGTAACGTGATACTGCCAGTTTTCTTTTTCTTTTTCAACGTTTCCTTAGCAATTTGATGTCTCTTCTGATTCCATACAAATTTTAGGATTATTTGCTCCAGCTCTTTGAAAAATACCGGTGGAATTTTTTTTTCCATTTTATATACCGGTGGAATTTTGATAGGAATGGCATTAAAAGTATAGATTGCTCTAGGCAGTATAGACATTTTTTTAATTTTTAATTTTTTTTCTTTTTAAAAAATTATTATTGTTTTTTATTTGTTTATTTTCAGCGTAACAGTGTTCATTATTTTTGCACCACACCCAGTGCTCCATGCAGTACGTGCCCTCCCTCTTACCCACCACGTGGTTCCTCAACCTCCCCCCCCCCGGCCCTTCAAAACACTCTGGTTGTTTTCCAGAGTCCATAGTCTCTCATGGTTCATCTCCCCTTCCAGTTTCCCTCAATTCCCTCTCCTCTCCATCTCCCCATGTCCTCCATGCTCTTTGTTATGCTCCACAAATAAGTGAGACCATATGATACTTGACTCTCTCTGCTTGACTTATTTCAATCAGCATAATCTCTACCAGTTCCGTCCATGTTACTACAAAAGTTGGGTATTCATCCTTTCTGAGGGAGGCATAATACTCCATCGTGTCTATGGACCACATCTTTCTTATCCATTCTTCCGCTGAAGGGCATCTTGGTTCTTTCCACAGTTTGGCGACCGTGGCCATTGCTGCTATAAACATTGGGGTACAGATGGCTCTTCTTTTCACTACATCTGTATCTTTGGGGTAAATACCCAGCAGTGCAATTACAGGGTCATAGGGAAGCTCTATTCTTAATTACTTGAGGAATCTCCACACTGTTCTCCAAAGTGGCTGCACCAACTTGCATTCCCACCAACAGTGTAAGGGGGTTCCCATTTCTCCGCATCCTCTCCAACACATGTTGTTTCCTGTCTTGCTAATTTTGGCCATTCTAACTGGTGTAAGGTGGTATCTCCATGTGGTTTTAATTTGAATCTCCCTGATGGCTAGTGATGATGAACATTTTTTCATGTGTCTGATAGCCATTTGTATGTCTTCATTGGAAAAGTGTCTGTTCATATCTTCTGCCCATTTTTTGATATGATTATCTGTTTTGTGTGTGTTGAGTTTGAGGAGTTCTTTATAGATCCTGGATATCAACCTTTTGTCTGTACTGTCATTTGCAAATACCTTCTCCCATTCCGTGGGTTGCCTTTTTGTTTTCTTGACTGCTTCCTTTGCTTTGCAGAAGCTTTTGATCTTGATGAAGTCCCAAAAGTTCATTTTTGCTTTTGTTTCCTTTGCCTTTGGAGACAATCTTGAAAGAAGTTGCTGTGGCTGATATAAAAGAGGTTACTGCCTATGTTTTCCTCTAGGATTCTGATGGATTCCTGTCTCACGTTGAGGTCTTTTATCCATTTCAAGTTATCTTTGTGTATGGTGTAAGAGAATGGTCAAGTTTCATTCTTCTGCATATCGCTGTCCAGTTTTCCCAGCACCATTTCTTGAAGAGACTGTCTTTTTTCCATTGTATATTTTTCCTGTTTTGTCGAAGATTAATTGACCATAGAGTTGAGGGTCCATATCTGAGCTCTCCATTCTGTTCCACTGGTCTATGTGTCTGTTTTTATGCCAGTACCATGCTGTCTTGGTGATCACAGCTTTGTAGTAAAGCTTGAAATCAGGTAACGTGATGCTGCCAGTTTTCTTTTTCTTTTTCAACGTTTCCTTAGCAATTTGTGGTCTCTTCTGATTCCATACAAATTTTAGGTTTTTTCAAAGAGCAATTGCTCCAGATCTTTGAAAAATCCCAGTGGAATTTTGATCGGAATGGCATTAAAAGTATAGATTGCTCTAGGCAGTATAGACATTTTAACAATGTTTATTCTTCCAATCCAAGAGCATGGAACAGTCTTCCATCTTTTTGTGTCTTCTTCAATTTCTTTCATGAGTGTTCTGTAGTTCCTCGAGTACAGGTCCTTTATCTCTTTGGTTAGGTTTATTCCCAGGTATCTTATGGTTCTTGGTGCTATAGTAAATGGAATCGATTCTCTAATTTCCCTTTCTGTATTTTCATTGTTAGTGTATAAGAAAGCCACTGATTTCTGTACATTGACTTTGTATCCTGCCACGTTACTGAGTTGCTGTATGAGTTCTAGTAGTTTGGGGGTGAAGTCTTTGGGGTATTCCATATAAAGAATCATGTCACCTGCGAAGAGAGAGAGTTTGACTTCTTTCTTGCCAATTTGGAGACCTTTTATTTCTCTTTGTTGTCTGATTGCCGTTGCTAGGACTTCTAATTCTATGTTGAACAAGAGTGGTGAGATTGGGCATCCTTGTCGTGTTCCTGATCTCAACGGGAAGGCTGCAAACTTTTTCCCACTGAGGATGATATTTGCTGTGGGTCTTTCATAGATAGATTTTAGGAAGTTCAGGAATGTTCCCTCTATCCCTATACTTTGAAGCGTTTTCATCAGGAACGGATGCTGGATTTTGTCAAATGCTTTTTCTGCATCAATTGAGAGGACCATGTGGTTCTTCTCTCTTCTCTTATTGATTTGTTCTATCACATTGATTGATTTGCGAATGTTGAACCAACCTTGTAACCCAGGGATGAATCCCACCTGGTCATTGTGGATAATCTTTTTAATGTGCTGCTGGATCCTGTTTGCTAGGATCTTGTTGAGAATCTTAACTTCCATATTCATCAGTAATTTTGGTCTGAAATTCTCCTTTTTGGTAGGGTCTTTGCCAGGTTGGGGGATCAGGGTAATGCTGGCTTCATAAAAAGAGTCTGGAAGTTTTCTTTCTGCCTCAATTTTTTGAAACAGCTTTAGGAGAATTGGTGTTATTTTTTCTTTGAAAGTTTGGTAGAATTCCCCAGCAAGGCAAACCATAAGAGACTATGGACTCTGAAAAACAACCTGAGGGTTTTGAAGGGTCAGGGGTGGGAGGTTGGGGGAACAGATGGTGGGTAATGGGGAGGGCACGTTTTGCATGGAGCACTGGGTGTTGTGCAAAAAGAATGAATACTGTTACGCTGAAAAAATAAATAAAATGGGAAAAAAAAAGAATTCCCCAGCGAATCCATCAGGTCCTGGGCTCTTGTTTTTTTGGAGGTTTTTGAACACTGCTTCAATCTCGTTACTAGATATCGGTCTATTCAGGTTGTCAGTTTCTTCCTGGTTCAATTTTGGGAGATTATAGTTTTCCAGGAATGCATCCATTTCATCTAGGTTGCTTAGCTTATTGGCATATAACTGTTGGTAATAATTTCTGATGATTGTTTCTATTTCCTTGGTGTTCATTGTGATCTCTCCCTTTTCATTCATAATTTTATTAATTTGGGCTTTCTCTCTTTTCTTTTGGATTAGTGTGGCCAATGGTTTATCGATATTATTGATTCTTTCAAAAATGCAGCTTCTAGTTTCATTGATATGTTCTACTGTATTTCTGGTTTCTACCTCATTGATATCTGCTCTATTCTTGATTATTTACCTTCTTGTGTGTGGAGTTGGCTTGATTTGCTGATGATTCTCCAGTTCTTTAAGGTGTAGAGACAGCTGGTGTATTCTGGATTTTTCAATTTTTTTGAGGGAGGCTTGGATGGCTATGTATTTCCCCCTTAGGACCGCTTTTGCTGTATCCCATAGGTTTTTGGACCGAAGTGTCTTCATTTTCATTGTTTTCCATGAATTGTTTAAGTTCTTCTTTGTTCTCCTGGTTGACCCAAGCATTGTTAAACAAGGTAGTCTTCAGCTTCCAGGTGTTTGAGTTTCTTCTGAACTTTTCCTTGTGATTGAGCTCCAGTTTCAAAGCATTGTGATCTGAGAATATGCAGGGAATAATTTCAGTCTTTTGGTGTCGGTTGAGTCCTGATTTGTGACCCAGTATGTGGTCTATTCTGGAGAAGGTTCCATGTGCACTTGAGAAGAATGAGTATTCTGTTGTTTTAGGGTGGAATGTTCTGTACATATCTATGAGGTCCATCTGGTCCAATGTGTCATTCAATGCTCTTGTTTCTTTGTTGATTTCCTGCTTTGATGATCTGTCTATTACTGAGAGAGGCATGTTAAGATCTCCTACTGTTAATGTATTCATATCAATATGACTCTTTATCTTGATTAATAGTTTTCTTATGTAATTGGCTGCTCCCTTATTGGGGGCATAGATACTTACAATTGTTCGATCATCTTGGTGGATAGTCCCTTTAAGAATTATGTAGTGTCCTTCTGTATCTCTGACTACAGTCTTTAGTTTAAAATCTAATTTATCTAATATGAGAATCGCCACCCTGGCCTTCTTTTGAGGCCCACTGGCATGAAAGATTCTTCTCCATCTCTTCACTTTCCATCTGGGTGTATCTTTAGGTTCAAAATCGGTCTCTTGTAGACAATATATGGATGGGTCCTGTCGTTTTATCCAATCTGCAACCCTGTGTCATTTTATGGGCGCATTTAGGCCATTCACATTGAGAGTGATTATTGAGAGATAGGTTTTTATTGACATCGTGTTATCTTTGAAGTCTTTCTGTCTGTAAATTGTTTATATATTTCTGTTCAATGATATTCTTAGGATTTTTTCTTTTTATAGAACTCCACTTAACATTTCCTGCAGTGTCGGCTTGGTGGTTGCATAGTCTTTTAAGCCTGCCGGTTTTGGAAACTTTATCTCTTCACCCATTTTGAATGTCAGTCTTGCTGGATAAAGTATTCTTGGCTGCATTTTCTTCTCATTTAGTGCCCTGAATATATCTTGCCAGCCCTTTCTGGCTTGCCAGGTCTCTCTGGACAGGACTGACGTTATTCTAATGGGCTTTCCTCTGTATATAAGGAGCTTCTTTTTCCTACCTGCTTTCAAGAGGGTCTGCCTACAGTTATAATTCTTCATTCTTACTATCAGGTGTCTCAAGGACTTTTGAGAATCTATAATCTTGGGGGGGAAACCGTTCTGCCTCTAGTACATGAATGCTGGTTCCATTTGTGAGATTGGGAAAATTTTCATAGATAAGTTGTTCCACTATATCTTCTAGACTTCTTTCTTTCTCCTCTCCTTCAGGGATTCCAATAATTCTGATGTTGGAATGGCATCATTTATTTCCCTGATTCTGTTTTCGTGGCTTCTGAGCTGTTTGTTCCAGTCTTCCTCCTGATCCTTTCTCTCTATCTGTTTGTCCTCCAGATCACTAATTCTATCTTCTGTCTCAGTTACCCTAGCTTTTACAGAATTTAGATTAGATTGGAACTCATAGAGAGCATTTTGAACATCATCCCTGGTGGCTTTCAGTTCTGCCCTAACATTGTGAACATCATCCTTTGTGGCTTTCAGTTCTGCCCCAATCAATTCTGTTTGGTCACCCATGGCTTTCTCCAACCTAGCTATTGCCTGGATAATTGTTAGTCTGAATTCCTTTTCTGACATATTGTCTATGTTGATAGCCATTAGCTCTGTTGCAGAAGGTCCATCCTTTGTATTTTTCTTCTGTTGGGCATTCCTCCTCCTAGTCATTTTGGTGAGAGTTGACTGAATGGATGTAGCTGGATGTATCAACTGTGGTGCAGTCAAGGTGCAGCCTGGAACGCTTCTGAGCAATCAGGATTCCCCACCCAAACAAGAGAAAAAAGAAAAGAAAAAGAAAAAAGAGAGAGAGAGAGAGAGAAAGAGAGAGACAGGAAAAAAGGGAAGATAAAAGAGAAGGCTCAGCCCAAATGGGCCCCAAGGTAAGATTGATGAAGTATACAAACAAAAACAAAGAAAAAGACTGATAAAAGTATATGACAAGAGGAAAGAAAAATATGTATATATATATGAAAGCAAAAAAAAAAAAAAAAAAGGAAGAACCTCGTCAAAAAGAACCCCAAGTCTAAGATTTATATACTATCAGGACAAACACAAATACACAGAAGTACTGGTGGAAGAAAAATATGGGAGAGTGGTTATAATTTCTCAGTGTGGGCGAGGAAGGTTATTTTGATTCTTCCTGGATGTATCTTGATATCTTTATTAAAGGACTCATCTTTCCTAAGGTAAAGGGGTATTAAAAATTGGTTTACCTATAGGGATAGCATTGATTGGGGGAAGGGGATTACCTTGAAGTTTAACTCTATATGAATATTAGAAAATAAAAATAAAAAATAATAAGCTAAACTAAAATTTGAAAAAAATTAAAAAAAATAGAAAAACAAAGGAAAAACACGGGTTCATGTATAAAAAGTTCAGGTTAGAAGGTTATTATGGAATTTGATGTACTGGACATCTCACTGTGATGGTTAATAGGTTAAAAAATTATCTACATGTATAAAAAAAATAACCAGAGTATTGGTAAAGAGTTAAAAATAAAAGTTGTATTTATGAAGTAGTGGTGGTTGTTCTCTTGTCGTCTTCTTTTTTTTTCTTCTTTCTTCCTGGTTGGTTTTTCTGGGGGAGGGGCCTGCCACGTGGGTTTTCAGACAATGATGTTCCCTGAGTTAGGTCCTCCCGCCCCCCTCAAGCAGGTGGGCTCTGAGGAAACCGTTTTTTTTTCAGGCTTTTGTTCTCTGGAGGTTTTTATGTTCTTTCTTCTGTTTTCTCTCATCTTGACAGCTTTTGATGGTTTTTGGGGGTTTAGAGGAGAGCAAACTGCACCTCGACCTCCCTCTCAGAGAGAAGCCTCAGAATGCTCTGCACAGCTGCTGGCAGAGTAGGTTCCGAGTCATGGTCCCTGGGGATGCAGGATCTCCTCCTTGTACCCAATACCAGGGCAGCAGCAGCTGTCTGGGCAGCTCCAGACCACCAGAGACATTCCAAGCAGTGATCACACACTGAGATTTTCCTGCTGGCCCAGACTGGGAATGCCTGGTTTTCCAGATGCCAGAGCTCCAGGCTAGTACCTGTGTGCACCTCTCCCAGGGGAGGGTGTGGGTCAAGAGTGCTTCGGAAATGCTGGTTGGCCAGGCTCCCAGCCCCTCTAGGTACCTGGACTCCATGCGTTCTCAGGCTTGCTGGCGGCTCAGGTGGGCTGGTGGCTCAGGGACCAAGACCTGGAAGACCTGGTTTCTCCACCACACTCTCTCTGGCTCAGAACCAGGGGAGGCTGTCCTGGCTCCGGGGACTTAAGCCCCTGTCCCTAACCGCCCCACTTCCCACATTATCCCCCACGATCCTTTGCTTTTTTTTTTTTTTTTTTTTTTTTGCGTGCTTTCAACCAGACTCCAAGCTAATGCTGGTCCCCAGACACAGGGCACTCTCCTATTGGGGTATTACTTTCCAATCGGTTGCCTCTGGTGGTCCCTCCTTCTTTTGTTTATCTTCCAATATCAGTCCAATGTTCCCACTCTGTTTTACCTGCACACTAGCGTCTTCTGCCCCTGTAGAAATCCAGACATGTATAATTCTGCTCTCAGGCTGATTTCATGGGTGATTGGAGTTCTTTGGTAGGTAATCAACTCCCTTTAGGGTACCGGTTGAAACAGCACCTCCTCCTACTTCCTCACCATCTTGTCTCCCTACACTGAAGATTTCTATACTGTCTCTCTGATAGGTGATTATGGCCATCTGGACCAGTGTCACTGATCATAGGGCAGCTGAGTCAGGACAAGGGAGGCCTTTCAGGAGCCTGGCCATGGGGCTTAGCTGGGCCCTTGCAGAGCTACAGACAACACCTGACTCAGGGAATGGTGTTCTGTGGTCTCAGTGTCTACCCCTCCTTTTGCATGTCCTCTCTGTGTCCCCTAGTTGAACTCTGGTTCCATCCTTAGCATATCATAAGAATTAAAAATTCTCTCATTTTAACATTTATTCATAATGGTGCATGTGGGAATTTACCTGTTATACATTCAACTGCTGCTGGAGATTCATCACAACTTCTAGTTTATTTCCACATGGTACTTCTGTCTCTATGACACCACCCATCCCACAGCATTCCAGCAACCTACATCTCAACACTTTGATTCCTTTCATTTTCTTCTTCCATGTCTCATGTAAACTTATGAAATGTGCCAAAATCCACCCCTGACTGAGGGACTGACTTCAAGTTCTGTGTCTCTGTGAGTGTCTCCATGGTCACATCTTTAGACAGGGAGTGAGCTCTGGAGACTGTAATAGTCAGTGGTCTCTCCTGGAACTGGATTTCTGTCACTGAAGCAAGGACACCACAGGGACCTGTGGCTGTGTGAATCACTTCGCTCTGGAGGCAGTCTCACAAGGAGGCTGCAGACCCTCCTTCCAGGGACCAGGGCGCTGTGTGCATCACCTCCCATCCCCCGAGACACCCGTGAGCAAGGAAACTGCAGCCCTGGATCTGAATCAACATGGATTGGGACAGGAGACATAGTGGGTGAGGAGTCCGGGCATCTCTGGGTGTTCCCAGCACAGAAGAGGCAGCTACCTGGGACCTCAGGTAGAAAATGAGGTGACTGGAGTTTCCAGGTGAGGTGTTCACTGTGTCAGGACTTCTGTCAGTGTCCTGGGAAACAGAATAATATCCCTGCAGTTTGAGGAGATAGATTGGATCATCCTGCCAGCCTCTGAGGCCTGAGCCTTGGACCACTGCTGACCCTTAGGTCTGGTGTACCTGTGATGCTCCCCACAGGCAGCCCCAGCATCTGTCCTGTGGCTCCTGATGCAGCTCTGCTGCCCCCTGCTGGTGGGGGAAGACTCAGAGCAGGAGCTTCCTTCCTGCAGGTCACTCCAGAGCACCTGTCACCTGAGAACAGGTGTGGATTTGGGAGTCCAGCCTAACTCAAGCAGCTGCCATCCTCCATGCCTTCCCAGCACAGAAGGCCATGTACTTGGTGGAGGAGACAGAGCAAGTGGGGTTCCAAGTGGCCCTAGGCTGGCCACTTTTATTCATACGAGAGAGAGTGCAGGGTAAATTGTCGTACATTTATAGGTCTCAGGCTAGCAGAGAAACCTTTGTGAGATCCTATCAGCAACACTTTCTCTCCATTTAGGAGTCATGTCTGTTGCTGCCTGCATCCCAGTGAGTGTCCCTGGGTCACAGTGCAACAGTAGATCCTTCTAGCACTAACCTTCACATGTGCACCTAAATCTTTATTGGCCTATTTCTGTCATCTCTGCCGCTGCCGTTTCTTTTTTTTTTTTTAAGATTTTATTTATTTATTTGACAGATAGAGATCAAGAGTAGGCAGAGAGGTAGGCAGAGAGAGAGGAGGAAGCAGGCTCCCTGCTGAGCAGAGAGCCTGATGCAGGGCTCGATCCCAGGACCCTAGGATCATGACCTGAGCTGAAAGCAGAGGCTTTAACCCACTGAGCCACCCAGGTGCCCCTGCCACTGCTCTTTCTACTACAACCCAGACCACTAGCAGTCTGGGGGAGGATGGTTTCTATAGGAGCCTCTCGGGTGATGTGGATGAAAAAGGGAAGTTGGGAATTAAGACTTAGATGTGTAATTTCACGTCATACATGTCAAACTTTTGCTGAGCCCCTTTCCTTGGATTTCTGCAGAGGATGGACAAGAGACTCCCAGCCCAGCACCTGCCTATTGAGACCCTGCAGTCTCTGTTTCATTCATAAGACTCTGTCAATGTTTGTATATCATTGAACTTGAAAACAAAATGTTCTAACATCAGTGTAAGCATCCCCATTTCATATCACATAAGGTTGAGGTCCAAGGAGACTAGATTCTTGGGAGAACAGAGGAAAGCAGGGTGAGGCCAGGATGGAGGCCAGGTGTGGCTGGATTCAGATCCCAGACTTCTTGGCGCAGAGTTTGAACAGAATGGGAGGGAGGGAGGGTCAGACCAGGCTGGGCAGCAGGACTTCAGTCCCTGAGCTCTCCGCCATCTCCATCTTGGCCAGGACCATGAAGAAACCCTCTCAACCTGCATGCAGGTTATATTTAGAGAATTCGTAGGGACAGTGAATACTGTATGGCTGTGCAGGGACCTGGTCCTTCTGGATATGCTGGGTACTATTGTTTAGTCGTCTCTGTCCTCCAAGTTCGAGGGAATGACAGGAGTCTCCTGAGCACACTACTGGAGTCTGATGAGTCTTGCAGTGGACACGAGATCTGCAAGTTTAGGGCATGGTGGGGATCATTCTCTGGGTCCCAACTCCTGTAGCATCCTCTGGGCTGAGATCAGGTTCAAGGTCATGCTCAGGGTCCTGTGGAGGCTCAGCCTGTGGGCAGGGCCTGGGGCAGCTACTGGGCAGAGCGTGAGAAGGAGCAGCTGGAGATTCCAGGCCTCAGCAGTTACCCTAGATTCCATCTCTTGAGCCCACAGTTGAGCCTGGCTGCACTAAACCTCCCTTATGCTACCAATGGTTCCTGTGAAAATTCTTCTTCTGAGGCATGTGGAGAGAATTGCTGCTTCTGGGCGGGCTTTATGGATCCAGTTTATGTGGAGCTGCAGTCTCTGTTTCATTTCTGGGCTTCATAGGGGAGCTCTTGTCACCCTGTGTTTGAATATCTTAAAGGCTCAAGTGAGGAGGGGCATGTGAGGATACTTCTGTATCTGTTCCCATGAAATGTGCCCTGTGGGTAAAATACATAACAAAATTTCCACACTATTTTTAAGTGCCTACATTATTTTCGCAGATTCCCTGCCTGTTCTGTGAATGTTTCATGTCCCACATTGTGGAGCAGATTGGGTGTAACTTGTCCTGAATTTGTCTCAATTTTTTTGTGATTTCTTTTACTGGAGAATTCTGATAGGCAGCAGCTGGTTGGGTGTTGCTGTAAAACCCAGTCTCGTAATCGTGGTGTTTATACTGTTTCCTGAATGTGATCAGTACTACCATTTCAGTATAGCATCTTGCTTATATTTTCTTTGTCCCAAGTGTTCTTTGTTTCCTGTTCCCATGTATCCCTCCTTCTTTAAATCTAACTGAGCATTGTCGAGTGATTCCATTTCTTCTCAGTATTTTGACTCATTGGCTCTGACTTATTATGACCTTATTACCTCCCGCCCCACCCCTACCCCTCCTGCAAATCTCCATCCAGGCAATGCTAGAGCACTGTCACGTCCAGAGTAAGAACCTGAGAGCATACTTCTGTGTTTACGCTCTGGGTTTTTACTGTCATTGTCATGGGCATTACTTTTAGCTGTACTATCAGTTCCAACATAGGTGCAAGTTATATTTGCTTTAGACAGTAAATTACCTTCAAAGAGATTAGGAAAAAATCAAATAACTATCTATCCCCGTAGGTGGCCTTTGGATTTCTTTCTTTCACTTTGTGGATTCAGTTAATTCTAGAATCACTTCCTCCTGCCTGAGGGATGCGCATATTTATTTCTTATGTTATAAGTCAGCTGATGATCACTTTGGTCACTTTTTGTGTATCTGAAAAAATTTATTTATTCTTCATTTTTTTTCCATTTTATTTATTTTTTCAACGTAACAGTATTCATTCTTTTTGCACAACACCCAGTGCTCCATGCAAAACGTGCCCTCCCCATTACCCACCACCTGTTCCCCCAACCTCCCACCCCTGACCCTTCAAAACCCTCAGATTGCCCCAACCTCCCACCCATGACCCTTCAAAACCCTCAGGTTGTTTTTCAGAGTCCATAGTCTCTTATGGTTCACCTCCCCTCCCCATGGTCCATAGCCCCCTCCCCCTCTCCCAATCCCACCTCCCCCCAGCAACCCCCAGTTTGTTTTGTGAGATTAAGAGTCATTTATGGTTTGTCTCCCTCCCAATCCCATCTTGTTTCATTTATTCTTCTCCTATCCCCCTACCCCCCCATGTTGCTTCTCCATGTCCTCATATCAGGGAGATCATATGATAGTTGTCTTTCTCCGATTGACTTATTTCACTAAGCATGATACGCTCTACCTCCATCCACGTCGTCGCAAATGGCAAGATTTCATTTCTTTTGATGGCTGCATAGTATTCCATTGTGTATATATACCACATCTTCTTTATCCATTCATCTGTTGATGGACATCTAGGTTCTTTCCATAGTTTGGCTATTGTAGACATTGCTGCTATAAACATTCGGGTACACGTGCCCCTTCGGATCACTATGTTTGTATCTTTAGGGTAAATACCCAGTAGTGCAATTGCTGGGTCATAGGGTAGTTCTATTTTCAACATTTTGAGGAACCTCCATGCTGTTTTCCAGAGTGGTTGCACCAGCTTGCATTCCCACCAACAGTGGAGGAGGGTTCCCCTTTCTCCACATCCTCTCCAGCATCTGTCATTTCCTGACTTGTTAATTTTAGCCATTCTGACTGGTGTGAGGTGCTATCTCATTGTGGTTTTGATTTGTATTTCCCTGATGCCGAGTGACGTGGAGCACTCTTTCATGTGTCTGTTGGCCATCTGGATGTCTTCTTTGCAGAAATGTCTGTTCATGTCCTCTGCCCATTTCTTGATTGGATTGTTTGTTCTTTGGGTGTTGAGTTTGCTAAGTTCCTTAAAGATTTTGGATACTAGCCCTTTATCTGATATGTCGTTTGCAAATATCTTCCCCCATTCTGTCAGTTGTCTTTTGGTTTTGTTAACTGTTTCCTTTGCTGTGCAAAAGCTTTTGATCTTGATGAAATCCCAATAGTTCATTTTTGCCCTTGCTTCCCTTGCCTTTGCCGTTGTTCCTAGGAAGATGTTGCTACGGCTGAGGTCGAAGAGGTTGCTGCCTGCATTCTCCTCAAAGATTTTGATGGATTCCTTTCTCACATTGAGGTCCTTCATCCATTTGGAGTCTATTTTCGTGTGTGGTGTAAGGAAGTGGTCCAATTTCATTTTTCTGCATGTGGCTGTCCAATTTTCCCAGCACCATTTATTGAAGAGGCTGTCTTTTTTCCATTGGACATTCTTTCCTGCTTTGTCGAAGATTAGTTGACCATAGAGTTGAGGGTCGATTTCTGGGCTCTCTATTCTGTTCCACTGATCTATGTGTCTGTTTTTGTGCCAGTACCATGCTGTCTTGATGATGACAGCTTTGTAATAGAGCTTGAAGTCCGGAATTGTAATGCCACCCACTTTGGCTTTGTTCTTCAATATTCCTTTGGGTATTCGAGGTCTTTTCTGGTTCCATATAAATTTTAGGATAATTTGTTCCATTTCTTTGAAAAAAATGGATGGTATTTTGATAGGGATTGCATTAAATGTGTAGATTGCTTTAGGTAGCATAGACATTTTCACAATATTTATTCTTCCAATCCAGGAGCATGGAACATTTTTCCATTTTTTGGTGTCTTCCTCAATTTCTTTCATGAGTACTTTATAATTTTCTGTGTATAGATTCTTAGTCTCTTTGGTTAGGTTTATTCCTAGGTATCTTATAGTTTTGGGTACAATTGTAAATGGGATTGACTCCTTAATTTCTCTTTCTTCAGTCTTGTTGTTGGTGTACAGAAATGCAACTGATTTCTGTGCATTGATTTTATATCCTGACACTTTACTGAATGCCTGTACAAGTTCTAGCAATTTTGGAGTGGAGTCTTTTGGGTTTTCCACATATAGTATCATATCATCTGCGAAGAGTGATAGTTTGACTTCTTCTTTACCGATTTGGATGCCTTTAATTTCTTTTTGTTGTCTGATTGCTGAGGCTAGGACTTCTAGTACTATGTGGAATAGCAGTGGTGATAATGGACATCCCTGCCGTGTTCCTGACCTTAGTGGAAAAGCTTTCAGTTTTTCTCCATTGAGAATGATATTTGCAGTGGGTTTTTCATAGATGGCTTTGATAATATTGAGGTATGTGCCCTCTAGCCCTACACTTTGAAGAGTTTTGATCAGGAAGGGATGCTGTACTTTGTCAAATGCTTTTTCAGCATCTATTGAGAGTATCATATGGTTCTTGTTCTTTCTTTTATTAATGTGTTCTATCACATTGATTGATTTGCGGATGTTGAACCAACCCTGCAGCCCTGGAATAAATCCCACTTGATCGTGGTGAATAATCCTTTTAATGTACTGTTGAATCCTATTGGCTAGTATTTTGGCGAGAATTTTTGCATCTGTGTTCATCAAGGATATTGGTCTGTAGTTCTCTTTTTTGGTGGGATCCTTGTCTGGTTTTGGGATCAAGGTGATGCTGGCCTCATAAAATGAGTTTGGAAGTTTTCCTTCCATTTCTATTTTTTGGAACAGTTTCAGGAGAACTGGAATTAGTTCTTCTTTAAATGTTTGGTCGAATTCCCCTGGGAAGCCGTCTGGCCCTGGGCTTTTGTTTGTTTGGAGATTTTTGATGACTGTTTCAATCTCCTTACTGGTTATTGGCCTGTTCAGGTTTTCTATTTCTTCCTGGTTCAGTTGTGGTAGTTTATATGTCTCTAGGAATGCATCCATTTCTTCCAGATTGTCCAATTTGTTGGCGAAGAGTTGCTCATAGTATATTCTTATAATTGTCTGTATTTCTTTGGTGTTAGTTGTGATGTCTCCTCTTTCATTCATGATTTTATTGATTTGGGTCCTTTCTCTTTTCTTTTGGATGAGTCTGGCCAGGGGTTTATCAATCTTATTGATTCTTTCAAAGAACCAGCTCCTAGTTTCATTGATTTTTTCTATTGTTTTTTGGTTTCTATTTCGTTGATTTCTGCTCTGATCTTTATGATTTCTCTTCTTCTGCTGGGTTTAGGGTTTCTTTCTTGTTCTTTCTCCAGCTCCTTTACGTGTAGGGTTAGGTTGTGTACTTGAGACCTTTCTTGTTCCTTGAGAAAGGCTTGTACCGCTATATATTTTCCTCTCAGGACTGCCTTTGCTGTGTCCCACAGATTTTGAACTGTTGTGTTTTCATTATCATTTGTTTCCATGAATTTTTTCAATTCTTCTTTAATTTCCTGGTTAACCCATTCATTCTTTAGAAGGATGCTGTTTAGTCTCCATGTATTTGGGTTCTTTCCAGCTTTTCTCTTGTGATTGAATTCTAGCTTCAGAGCATTGTGGTCTGAAAATATGCAGGGAATAATCCTAATCTTTTGATACCAGTTGAGACCTGATTTGTGACCCAGGATGTGATCTATTCTGGAGAAGGTTCCATGTGCACTAGAGAAGAATGTGTATTCAGTTGCTTTGGGATGAAATGTTCTGAATAGATCTGTGATGTCCAACTGGTCCAGTGTGTCATTTAAGGCCTTTATTTCCTTGTTGATCTTTTGCTTGGATGATCTGTCCATTTCAGTGAGGGGAGTGTTCAAGTCCCCTACTATTATTATATTATTATTGATGTGTTTCTTTGATTTTGTTATTAATTGGTTGATATAGTTGGCTGCTCCCACGTTAGGGGAATAGATATTTAAAATTGTTAGATCTTCTTGTTGGACGGACCCTTTGAGTAGGATATAGTGTCCTTCCTCATTTCTTATTATAGTCTTTGGCTTAAAATCTAATTGATCTGATAGAAGGATTGCCACCCCAGCTTTCTTCTGATGCCCATTAGCATGGTAAATTGTTTTCTGCCACCTCACTTTAAATCTGGAGGTATCTTCGCGTCTAAAATGAGTTTCTTGTAGGCAACATACTGATGGGTTTTGTTTTTTTATCCATTCTGATACCCTGTGTCTTTTGATTGGGGCATTTAGCCCATTAACATTCAGGGTAACTGGGGCGCCTGGGTGGCTCAGTGGATTAAGCCGCTGCCTTCGGCTCAGGTCATGATCTCAGGGTCCTGGGATCGAGCCCCGCATCGGGCTCTCTGCTCCGCGGGGAGACTGTCCCTCCTCTCTCTCTGCCTGCCTCTCTGCCTACTTGTGATCTCTCTCTCTGTGAAATAAATAAATAAAATCTTTAAAAAAAAACAAAAAAAAAACCATTCAGGGTAACTATTGAGAGATATGAATTTAGTGCCATTATTAGCCTGTAAGGTGACTGTTACTGTATATTGTCTCTGTACCTTTCTGATCTACTACTTTTAGGCTCTCTCGTTGCTTAGAGGACCCCTTTCAATATTTCCTGTAGAGGTGGTTTGGTGTTTGCAAATTCTTTCAGTTTTTGTTTGTCCTGGAAGCTTTTTATCTCTCCTTCTGTTTTCAATGATAGCCTAGCTGGATAGAGTATTCTTGGCTGCATGTTTTTCTTGTTGAGTGCTCTGAATATATCATGCCAGCTCTTTCTGGCCTGCCAGGTCTCTGTGGATAAGTCTGCCACCAATCTAATATTTTTACCATTGTATGTTACAGACTTCTTTTCTCGGACTGCTTTCAGGATTTTCTCTTTGTCACTAAGACTTGTAAATTTTACTATTAGGTGACGGGGTGTGGACCTATTCTTGTTGACTTTGAGGGGGGTTCTCTGCATCTCCTGGATTTTGATGCTTGTTCCCTTTGCCATATTAGGGAAATTCTCTCCAATGATTCTCTCCAATAGACCTTCTGCTCCCCTCTCTGTTTCTTCTTCTTCTGGAATCCCAATTATTCTAATGTTGTTTCATCTTATGGTGTCACTTATCTCTCAAATTCTCCCCTCATGGTCCAGCAGCTGTTTGCCCCTCTTTTGCTCGGCTTCCTTATTCTCTGTCATTTGGTCTTCTATATCACTAATTCTTTCTTCTGCCTCATTGATCCTAGCAGTGAGAGCCTCCATTTTTTATTGCACCTCATTAATAGCTTTTTTGATTTCAACTTGGTTAGATTTTAGTTCTTTAATTTCTCCAGAAAGGGCTTTAATATCTCCAGAGAGGGTTTCTCTAATATCTTCCATGCCTTTTTCGAGCCCGGCTAGAATGTTCAGAATCGTCAATCTGAACTCTTGATCTGACATAGTACCAATGTCTGTGTTGATTAGGTCCCTAGCCTTCGGTACTGTCTCTTGTTCTTTTGTTTGTGGTGATTTTTTCCGCCTTGTCATTTTGTCCAGATAAGAGGATATGAAGGAGCAAATAAACTACTAAAAGGGTGGCAAAGACCCCAGAAAAATGCGCTGTAACCAAATCAGAAGAGACCCCAAATTGTCGGGGGGAGAAAGGGGATAAAAACAGGTTCTGAAAAAAAAAGAAAAATAAAAAAAAATTTAAAAATGAAACAAATAAAAAAATATAAAAAAGAAAAAAAAATATATATATTTAGATGAACTAGTCAAAAAACGTTAAAAAAGAAAAGGGTAAAAGTTTTAAAAAATTTAGCAGAAGAAGAAAAAAGAAAAAAGAAAAAAAATTGAAAAAAGAAAAAAAAATTGAAGTAGCCGCAAGACTAAAGAATCATGGGGAGAAAGCCATGAGATCCGTGCTTTGCTTTCTCCTCCTCTGGAATTGCTCTGCTGTCTTAGGAATTGAACCTGCTTTCTCCTTGATAGATGAACTTCGTCCTGGCTGGATATTTTGTTGATCTTCTGGGGGAGGGGCCTGTTGTAGTGACTCTCAAGTGTCTTTGCCTGAGGCGGGATTGCACCGCCCTTACCGGCGGCCGGACTAAGTAATCGGCTCGGGTTCGCTTTTGGGAGCTTCTGTTCCCTGACCCCTTTCCGTAGAGTTCCGGAGGACGGGAATGAAAATAACGGCCTCCCAGTCTCCAGCCCAGAGGAGCCAAGAGCCTGGGACCCCACTCCTCAGTGCGCCCCCAGAGGACAACACCCAATCACTCCCGTATCCCCAGCCTCTAGCCACGCTCTGAGCTCACCCAGCCCGTGACCAGTTCAGGTAACCCCGAGCTGAGAGTTCAGTCCTCGGCTCTGTCTCTGCAGCCGGCTTCTCTGTTCTAATACCTGCGAGCTCTCCGACACTCTGACACCCCCGATCCTTCTGTGACCCTGCGGGGCCTGGGGCCACGCTGACCCCGCGTGGGCTTCACCCTGGTTTAGCCTCTGGAGCAATGTCCCTCAGTGGAACAGACTTTTAAAAGTCCTGATTTTGTGCTCCGTTGCTCCGCCGCTTGCCGGGAGCCGGCCCCTCCCCCCGTGGTCTATCTTCCCGTCGTTTTAGATTCACTTCTCCGCCAGTCCTACCTTTCAGAAAGTGGTTGATTTTCTGTTTCTAGAATTGCTGTTCTTCTTCTCTTCCCTCTCCCGTTGGATTTGTATGTGTTTGCAATGTTTAGATAAGCTATCGAGCTGATCTCCTGCTACCTGATGTAGTCTCAGGCTGCTACTTCTCCGCCATCTTGACTCCTCCCCTATTCTTCATTTTTTTAATTAATTTTTTTATTTGTTTATTTACAGCATAACAGTGTTCATTGTTTTGGCATCACACCCAGTGCTCCATGCAGTACATGCCCTCCCTATTACCCACCACCTGGTTTCTCAACCTCCCACCACCCCCGCCCCTTCAAAACCCTCAGGTTGTTTTTCAGAGTCCATAGTCTCTCATGGTTCATCTCCCCTTCCAGTTTCCCTCAACTCCCTCTCCTCTCCATCTCCCCATGTCCTCCATGTTATTTGTTATGCTCCATAAATAAGTGAGACCATATGATACTTGACTCTCTCTGCTTGACTTATTTCGCTCAGCATAATCTCTGTGGTACATATACACAATGGAGTATTATGCCTCCATCAGAAAGGATGAATACCCAACTTTTGCAGCAACATGGATGGGACTGGAAGAGATTATTCTTCATTTTTGAAAGATATTTCCTGGGTAAGGAATGAAGTTCTTTTTCTTTTTTCTAAATATAAAAAAAATGCTAGTCTACCATCTTTCTTTGCATTTCTGTTAATGGGAAATCTGCTAGAATCAATTTCTGTTAATGAGAAATCTGCTAGAATTCCTTTCTGGATGCTTTGAATACTGTTTCTTTTCATTGGCCTCAAACAATTTGATATTGATGGGTGTTGGATTTGGTTTTTTAAAAAATATATTTATTGTGTATCAAGTATTGACCTTTCTGGATCTGTGGATATTAGGTTTTTATGAAATTTAGAACAACTTTGAGCAATATTTCATTAAGTATTTTTCAAGCTATCTGCCCCTCCTTTAGGGACACAGTGACACCCTCTTACAATGTTCGGGTTGTCTCATGCTCAGTGATCCTCTGTTCACTTTTTAGAGTGTTTTTTCTGTCTTTCCCTCACGTGTCTTCAGGTTCCCTTATGTGTTCTTCTTGTCGTGCTGCTGCTCATCTCAACCCTGGCATTTGTGATCTGAGACACTGTAGATTCCTCTGTAGAGTTTGAGTTGGATGCTTTAATTTGCTTCTCTTCTTAATGTGTTCAATTGTTCAGACTAAATTTGGACAAAAGTATGCAACACAGTTCTCACTGGATCCCCAGCCTCCTGTCCTGTCCTGCAGTTTCCAGACCTGCTGCCCCATGACTGCCTGAGAAATTTCTAAATATTAGTCTCTCCCTGTCTCCTGCTCTATCTCTGTCTTTCTCTCTGTGTGTATCATGTACAAATACACATACAGGTGTATATGAGATATATGTCCTACTGCATCTGTATTCTCTGGAGAATCCTAACTGATTGACCTCACTAGCTGTAAGTCCTTATTGTGAAAACATTTCATTTTACTGTTTTCTTTAGGATTTGAATCTTTACCTCTTAACTGATCAAACTAATTTGCCATGATGATCTTATTCATACCTAGGCTAAGGATGTCATAACATGGTCTTCTCTTCCCCATCATCTTTGCTGTCATTGTCGTAAGTTTTATTTTCACGTCCAGCATAAATCACAACACATTGTTAACCTTTCTGATGTAAGCAGTTGACTATCTTTTGTACACATTGACAAATACAGAAGTTTTTATACTTATCCATGTACATAGGATATCTGATGCCTTTTATATTTTTATGTAGATGCACTTAACTCTCTACTGACCTGTCCTTCTGTCTGAGGGGAATTCTTGTAGTGAGGGTCTGCAGGAGGTCAATTCTGTATGATTTGCAACAGAAAACACTCTATTTTGCTTTCAGTTTTCAAGGATATTTTCACTGGGTAGACATCACCATGGAGAGGTATTTTCTTTTAATATTTTTAAGATAATGCATCACTCTTTTCTAGCTTACGTGGCCTATAATGAGAAGTGTGCTCCCATCATAATTCTGGTTCTTCTGTAAGGAACACGACTCTCCTCTCTGGCTATGAAAGTGTCTGCATCGCTGGTTTGTAGCAATTTCCTACAATGTGCGCTGTGCTGTCTCTCATGTTCCCTGTGCCCGAGCTTCTTTGAGCTTCCTGGATATATTGGTTCATGGGTTTCACCAATTTGAAAACTTGTTGTCTTTTTCCCTTCAGATATATTTTCAGTCATCACCCAACCCCAACCTTCTCTGCCTAAGTTACTCCAAATATACATCTTTAGGTGGAAAGAAGCTGTCCTCCTTGCATTGAGACTTTCTTCAATTTCTCCAGCTATTTCACTCTGTGTTTCATTTTGAACAATCTCTATTGCTGTAACATCAGGGTGACTAGTCTCTTCTTTTGTTACATCTAATCCGCTGTCAGTATCATCTCTGTATTTTTACATCTCAGGACTTATGATGGTCATTTAGGGATGTTTTTAAAAGATCTGGCCTTTGAAAACTGTCTTCTATATTGTATCTTAACATAGCCAGTCATTCATGTGCTCACGGCCACAGAATAAATGTAGTTATAATAAATGTATCCTTATCCGCTGCCAATCCATCCTGTGCAGGGCCTGCCTGAGAGGGTGTGAGGTAGGTCAGCTGGGAGATCTCAGGTCTGGGAACCTGTGTCAGACCTGCTCACTGCTCTGTCCACAGGCTTCTGGGGATAGGAGGAGAGTGTGACAGAGATGGGGAAGGGGTTTGTGTCTCATTTCTCTGTCTGCCTGTGTCACTGTGAGCATCAGCACTGTGATCAAATAATTGACAGTAATAGTCAGCCTCATCCTCGGCCTGGGCTCCACTGATGGTCAGGGTGTGCGTGTTCCCTAAACTGGAGTGAGAGAATTGATCAGGGATCCCAGAGGGATGCTCAGTGTTCTTATCAATGACAAGCTTCGGTGCTTGGCCTGGCTTTTTCTGGTACCATTGTGTATATTCTTTCCTCGGTATCTCTCCAGAGCAGGTGATGGTAGCCATCTGTCCCAGGGACACTGACACAGAGGGAGGCTGAGTCAGCACACTGGAGGCCATGGAGCCTGAAAAGACAGAAGAGAAGTTGGTGTGAGGTTCAGGGCCTCCTTCCCTGCATTTCCATAATGAGGCTGTGATGGGGCTGAGCTCAAGTTTTGAGGCAGGCTCAGCTCAGGTCCTGCAGGGGCTGAGCATTTGCAGAGGGCCCAGGGACAGCACCTGTGCAGAGAGTGAGGACAGGGAGCAGGAGAGGGATCCAGTCCATGGTGGAGATGCCCAGAGCTCTGCCTCCTGAGACCCCACAGCACTTCTGGGTTCCACCCCAGCCTCTTTTATTCCTTTCTAGGTCCTTGGGTCAGTGGTTGTTAGTAGTTATGCAAATTTCCTCCACTTCAGGGGCTCCTAAGTGATACACCAGTTGTGAGATCAGAACATGTGATTGAGGAGGAAGAGAGGAGCCCCGAGTTTATTCCAAGCAGCTGCCAGGTTAAAAAATCATCCTTGACAACAAACATCTGGGATAAGTTACCTTCCTGACATCTGAACATATGATAACCAAATGAAACTACTCTGTATGGGGTCTGCCCTTGGCTCTCTCTGGGGTCTTTCAGGAGCCTGGCCATGGAGCAGGGCTGGGTCCTCTGAGAGATGCAGACACCTGTTCAAGGAGAGGTGGTCCTATGCCCTCATTACCTTCCTCCTCCTGCACTGTGTCCCCACTGTGTCCCCCTGAGGCACTGTGATCCTATGCTCCCCATGTCTTCAGATTGTGGAACTTTCTCATCAGAATGTTTGTGCATCATTGTGAGAGTCCACTTGTTAAGAGACCATCTGCTTTTGAAGATTGATCACAATGTCTAGTGTATTGACACGTGGTGATTTCATCTCTCTGACACCCCCATCCCACAACAGACCAGCAATTTGATTGTCAGCACATTGATTCCTTTATGATTCTTCATCAGTGTTTCATGGAAACAAGTGATTTGTATGTGAAATCACAACTGACTAAAAAAGACACTTCAGAGCTCCATGTGTTGTTAGGGTCCCAGCCATGTCTTCTGACACGGTGAGTTCTGGAGCCAGGCCAGCATCCCAGGAGGGAGCTGGATCATGTCACCGCACAAGGACAGCCCAGGGACCAGAGCTGTGGCCTCAGGTAGTGAGAATCCACTTCACTCTGGATATAGTCTCACAAGGAGGCTGTGGTGCTCATTTCAGGGACCAGGGACTCCAAGTACTCCTTGTCCCACCCCTTGAGACCCTCCTGAGTAAAGAAGCTGCAATCATGGGTCTGCTTCTGCCTTGACATGGGGATGCAGAATCAGAAGGTGAGTGAGTGGTCAGGATGGTCTCAACATGTCCAGCTTGGATGAGTAAGCTCCTGGAACACCAGTGCACAGAGCAGGGGGATGCATTTCCCATGTAGGCATTCACTGTGTCAGGACTCTTGTCAGTGTCCTGGGTGTCACTGTGTGTCTGATCTTCAGAGCAAGGTCTCTTCAGCAGCTGGAGATAGGAGTGATTATTCCAACCTCTTTCTGGGGACTGAACCCTGGACCCCTGTGAACCCCCAGAATTGGTGTCCCTGTGAGGCTCCCCATGGACAGCCTCAGTCTCTGTCCTGCTATTCCTGACCCAGCTTTGCTGCCCCCTGTTGGTGGAGGAGGACTCAGACCAGAAGCTTTATTCCTCCAGGTCTCCCCATAGCACCTGTCCCTGAGAAGGGGTGTGGACCATGGTTTCCAGCCTCCTACAGGCAGCTGCCCCACCCCAAGCCCTGTCCAGCCCAGCACAGAGAGGCCACATACATGGTACAGGAGGCAGGACAAGTGGGATTCCTGTACTTGTCCTAGGGTTGAAATGTCCCGGACTAGCCTGGTGTCTTACATAAAAAGAAGAGTGTGGGGTAGAGGGTAGTGCATTGGAAAAGGGCCAAATCCAGATAAATCCTTGTAATGTCCCATCACATCCAGTTTCCTGTGTATTAAGTCGAGACTGATGCTTCCCCACAGCAATTAGTGCAGATTGTCCTAAGTGGGAACAGATGATGCTTTTGGTGTAAAGCTTACTTGTGCACACAAATCTGCATTATTTTATTTTATTTTTTAATAAACATATAATGTATTATTAGCCCCAGGGGTACAGGTCTGTGAATTGCCAGGTTTTCACACTTCACAGCACTCACCATAGCACATACTCTCCCCAATGTCCATAGCCCCACCACCCTCTTCCTCCCCTCTCCCGCCAGCAACCCTCAGTTTGTTTTGTGACATTAAGAGTTTCTAATGGTTTGTCTCCCTCCTGATCCCATCTTGTTTCATTTATTCTTTTCCTGCCCCCCAAACCCTCCACGTTGCATCTCCACTTCCTCATATCAGGGAGATCATATGATAGTTGTCTTTCTCTGATTAATCTGCATTATTATTATTGTTGTTGTTGTTATAAACTCCTCAGGGCATAGCTACTAGGACAGGAAATAGAGAGGGAAGGTGGCACTAGGTGGGGCAGCAGGCTTTCTTTTCCAGACTCACTGCCATCCCCATCCTGGCTGGTCTCTAAAGAGCCCCCATGGCTTGCACATGGAGAGGGTCAGTGGGGTCATGTCCCAGGTTAGAGCTGGAGAACCTGTGGGGACAGTGGAGGCTGTTTGGCCATGCAGGGCCCTGGCCTGGGTCTTGGGGCTCTGCTCAGCATTATTTTTTGGTCCTCTGTCTCCTGAGCACGTGGTAGGACGACGATGTCATGGCCATTCTATCTATCTAGGGGGAAGCTAATCTTACATATAACCACAGGGCCTGCAAAATTGGGAGACTCTGGGGCTCATTCTCATTGTCTCCACCCTTTCAGCATTGCCTGGGCTGAGCTCAGGCTCAAGGTCATGCTCAGGGTCCTGTGGGGGCTGAGCCCATGGGCAGGGCCTTACGGGGCAATACATGGGTAGAGAGTGAGGAGGGGGAGCAGGAGAGGGTCCCAGACATGGTGAAGAATCCAGAGTTCTGTCTCCTGAGCCTACA
The DNA here is from genome assembly GCF_922984935.1 of Meles meles. Lineage (NCBI taxonomy): Eukaryota > Metazoa > Chordata > Mammalia > Carnivora > Mustelidae > Meles > Meles meles. The sequence goes on along the minus strand of NC_060077.1, from coordinate 28,947,646 downwards.
GCTGGACCTGGCCATCCCAAGCTTCTGTCATGTCATCACTGGTGCCTGTGAAAATGCTCCTTCTCAGGCTGCTGGGGAGAATCTCTGTGCTTCTGGGCAGGCTTCATGGACCTGGTGCCTGTGGAGCTGTTCCTACCTCTCAGCTCCATATGGGAACTCTTGTTTGTCTGTATGTAAAAATTATTTTAATTTTATTTTTAATTTTAATTTAAATCAATTAATTAACATATAGTGTATTACTTTCAGGAATACAGTTCAGTGATTCATCAATTGTGTATAACACTCAGGGCTCATTATATCATGTGCCCTCCTTAATATCCATCACCCCGTTACCCATCCCCCAGACCCTCCCCTCTAAGACGTGCACTGTGAATATTTCTTATTTTGTTTGCGTGTGTAAAATACATGCAATATAAATAATTTCATTCCAACTATTTTTAAGTGTTCATTCTCTGTGTCTTCCCTGTGAATGTTTCATATTCTACATTGTAGAGCAGTATTGGTGGGAACTTGTCTTGTACTTACATTTGGATTTTCACATGGTTTCATTTACAGTAGTTTTCTGAAATGGGACATAGAGTCCGGCATTACTGTTAAACTCAGTTTGACAATCTGTCTTTTTGCATTTAGACCATTTCCAGGGTATGACTAACACTGACATTCCACATAACATCCTTGTATATAGTGTTTCTTTGTCCATGTTCTTCTTCCCTTTCTCCATTTCTTCCTTTTTTAAGTTACTGGTGCATTTTTAGGTTTCCATTTTATCTCCTACTTTTTCGGTTATTAGCTCTACCTATGTCTATCATATTCTCATGAGTTGTAATAGTCCACATTTAGGTGTGTTCCCCATGTCACACAGACTGCCAGATCCTTACAGCAAACTTCCTCTTCTTCTCAGTATTTTTTGCTATAATTCATACATACTACTTTTAACTGTATTGTATATTAATATTAACTGTATTATACATATTATATATGTATTATATTATAACTGTATTATAAATTCCAACATAGATATGTATTTGAATTACTTTAGACAATGAATTATCTTCAAAAAAGATTTAGATAATAAAAAGTCTTAATATTTTTCCCAGTCATTAGTATTTGTGATTTTTTTCATCTGTCTTGAAGAATCTGATTCTTTCTGGAAGCGCTCCTTCTTGCCTAAGTAGTGTCTGGTACTATTTCTTTTATATCGGGTTAGCTGATGATCAATCCTGTCACTTTTTGTATGTATGTCAGAAAATGTTTTATTCAGTCTTCATTTTTGAAAGATGTTCTCCCTTGGTAAAGAATTAATTGTTTTCTTTTTTTCCATATTTTAAAAATTTACTGTCTGTGCTTGTGTTTCTGTTAATGAGAAATTTGCTAGAAATTTTCTCTGTCTTTCCCTAAAAACTATGTGCCTTTCCCTTCTGGTTACTTTTGAGATTATCTTGTTTTCCCTGCCCATTTGACTCTGGTGGTTTTTTTTTAAACTTTTGTCTGATAGTTAAAGTGCATTGAGCTTTTGGGATCTGGGAGTTTTAGTTACAGGTATAGTTATAGGCTGGGGGTTTAATAGATGATCAGCACAGGAGCTTGATCTGGCCTCTGCTGGTACGAGTAAGCATGTTTACTTCCAGTGCTGTTTCCCCACAGATGATCCTGGCTGTCTGTCCCAGGACCACTCACATAGAGGAGGCCTGAGTCACCTCATAGGAGGCCACAGCTGCAAGAGAGGAAAGGAGAGGTTGGCTGGAAAATCAAGGACTCATTCCAAGAGACTGCCCACCTGTGAAGCCTGCCCTGAGCTCCAAGGATTTTCTAGATCCATAGGGGTGCCCCTCTCATCAGACTTAGTCCCAGAGTAGCATGGGTCTGACTGGTGGTTGGAACTTTTCAGAAAACTGGAAAAGAACCCTATTCCTGGGCATGGGCATTCCATCAGTGCTCACAGAAAACCACGAGAACTGTGGGGGTGTTTCACTCACGACCTCCTCATCCTGCATCAGGGTCAGGAGTATCCTCCCCCCAGGCAGCCCCTGAAGGGCTCAGATGAAGGGTTTGGCTTGTCCCAAAGAACTGGAGCTGGTGTGGCTGTGAGCCTGGACTCGGCACCAGTGCAGTGAGCAAGGACCCTGAGGAGAAGAAGGATCTAAGCCATGGTGGGGTTACTCCAATTCTGCTCCAAGGTCTGAGGCTGGGCAAGTGTCCTCTGAGGCCTCTTCTAGTCCCTTGCTGGATACACCTACTGGTTGTGCAAATCAGTGGGGCCTCAGAGGCTGCTGCTGAAGAGCTTTGAGGGTTCTCATAAAGAACTCAGTTCCACTGGACACAGAGAGGGCAGGGGTGGTTCTTGTTAACCCCACTCTCAGCCCAGGGGGTTCTGTTTCACCTTTGGTCCTATAGGCCAGGGCTGACATCCCCACACCAGTTTGTGTTCTGATTGATGTCCCTCTGGGCTGGCCTAGCTACAGAGAGCTCAGTGGTGAAGTCTGTCTTTATTTTCTGATGTTTTCCTATTGTTGACACACTGTGGCTCACACAGATGCAGCATTTACCCCAGATGACAGCTCGTGAGCCACAGAGAACAAATAAAGTTTATCATCTATTAAGAGAAAATGGACTTTCTTTAGGTAGGATGGTGCTGTAAATCTCTTATGTTGGCTGTGAGCTTTGGGGGCAGGCCACAGGTGCTGTGGCTCACTATCCTCATTTTGCAGTCAGGGGCGGAAACATATAATTTGCAAAAAGGGATGATTGCATTGTAAGAGGATGAGAGGGGTATAAGGTTTAATAACTCTTCAAGCTAATATTTATCACATTTAAGTCATCTTCAGTTTTTGGGGAAAATATATAATAAACATCTCAATTTGTAAGTTAGGTCCAAAAAAGTTTACCAAAGAAATTGCTGTGTTGCAGGCACTAGGAAAGAGAAGAACAGAATTTTCCAGTCCTCTATCCTTTTCTTAAGGGAGGTAAATGGAGGGACAGGTGAGGGGCCGAGGGGAGGAACTTCCAGGAAGGAGGAGTAGTGTGTTTGGAAGGACAGGGGTCTCTCAGCACAGGAGAGGGAGAACATGCGTGATCACAGGGAGAACCGATGTTTGTGGACAGTGACAGAATTTTGTTTCATGAGGGCGGGCTAGTTCTTGGATTGGTGGGGGCATGTTGGCTAGGCCAATATTACAGAAATAGGCAATGTCTCCATGAGGAAGACTACACACACACATACCCCGAATAATCTGTACTTGAGAGTGCACTCTATGCTAATGACCAATGACAAATGACCTGAAGGTCTCAGGTCCTGGTTACTAAACCAGTCCTCACGTGGCAGAAGACCTTATGCCCAGGTTCTGCCCATAGGCAGGGGACTTTGCCAGGTGATCTTTGCTGCCGCCTGGTGGCCACTCTGCTCTGGCTACTGGAGGTGCAGTGGCGTTTCTGGCACAGGTGTAGACTCACAACCTACAGCTCAGGTCCTGATTCCTGATCCATGGACTCTTTCCTCAGTGAGGAATGACTCTTCTAAGCATGGCTCCTGCCTGCCTCATGTTCTGGCATTAGAGGCCCAGACTGACTATGAAAACAAGAGCAGGCCCATGTGGAGGAGGAGATCACAGGTTTTACAGAGGTGCCGCTGACCCTGTCTCTGGGGTGTGGGGTGTCATGCAGGTGGTACTGAAGCTTAGCCCTGGGGATCAGAGGATGCAGGGGATGGCTCTTACAGGAGCCAACAGTGCATGCAGGTCTGATGTGGGGTTGGGGGAGAGGGTGACCAGGGACTAATTCCCCAAAGACAGAGATGGGGAGGATCCACCCAGCAGACATTTATTCAGACCCTCACTGGTCGGGCACACATTCCATCCCAGGAATTCTGCATAGACAAGACACAGTCCCTACCAAAGAGGGAACTCTGGAGCTGCTTGGCATGGGAAAACTCACAAGAAGTGAGATGTGTGTAGGAAGAGCTCAGTGGGTGCTACCTTGTAGGGGCTGAGGAGGAGTTAGAGGATCTGAAAGAACAGAACAAAGCTGAGGGACCTGGGATTCAATCCATTTCCAGGCCAGTGTGGAGTTTTCCCCTCAGGCCAGCATTCTGGGCACAGAGGGACATGTCAGGTGTGGTCAGAGGCAACTTCCAGGTGATAAGTCAGTTATCTGGGCAACTGCTAGGCACAGACAGGGGTATCTAACAGGAAACAGCTGGAGCAGGAGCTGGTTTGACACAGATGTGGTCAGTCCCTGGGATCTCTGTAGGTCACCTGGGGACTGATATTGCTCAGGGTAGTGCTTATTCTCCCTCTCCTCCTCCCCATACACATATAAGCCACAGGGAAACCAGAGTGCTCCATGTGCCTCTGTTCCTGTCCCCTTGTGTGGAGTCCCATGTGGATGACATGTCATTGCTTTCCCCAGCACCCCACAGACTGACTGAGCTAAGAAAGTACATGAGGGATGTACCTGGCAGTGAAGGGAGGCAGGGAGAAAGTGCAGGTCCCTGGTTCCCAGAAAGGGATAGAATAGAGCAGAAGCTGGCAGGTGCCAGTCAGCAGTCATCCCCTGCGTCAGGTGAGGAAGGGTTCCCAGGCTGAGAGGAGAACTGCAACAACCTCAGCCAGAATATTCCAGGTCCAGAAGGAGACAGCTCCTTCCTCTCAGTTCTGCTCTCTTCCTGTGGGGGCGGCTGCTGCACTTGGACAGGAGGCCACCTGGGGTCCAGGGAGGTGCCAGCCCACTTACAGTCATGTGGATGAGAAATTAATGGTGAGAATCCCCAGATTATAACTCTGTAGAGTTACACTTTCATGGTATTTTTACCTGAAAAAAATTTTTTTGGTCATAGCTATTCTTACCAAAAATTATCATTCTAGATTATCACATCAATAAGTAAGCTGCAGATCCATAATCCAATAGTACTTGCTATGCTCTTGTGAGGGGAAAATTGTTTTCTGTCCTGTGTCCTCCTATTCTCCCCAAGGTATCACTCTGATTCAACCCAGGGTGGAAATAGGGGGATCGGCTCTTCCTTCTTAATAACTTCTTCATCTGTTATTTCCTCCCCATGAAATAGCTCTAAAAATAAATTTACATGGACAGCTATATGTAGAAGAATGAAGCTCGACCATTCTCTTACATAATACACAAAGATAAAATTGAAATGGATAAAAGACCTCAACGTGAGACAGAAATCCATCAGAATCCTAGAGGAGAACATAGGCAGTAACCTCTTCAATATCAGCCACAGCAACTTCTTTCAAGATATGTCTCCAATGGCCAAGGAAACAAAAGGGAAAATGAGCTTTTGGGACTTCATCAAGATCAAAAGCTTCTGCTCAGCAAAGGAAACAGTCAACAAAATAAAGAGGCAACCCATGGAATGGGAGAAGATATTTGCAAATGACAGTACAGACAAAAGACTGATATCCAGCATCTATAAAGAACTTCTCAAACTCAACGCACACAGAACAGATAATCATATCAAAAAATGGGCAGAAGATATGAACAGACACTTCTCCAATGAAGACATGCAAATGGCTATCAGACACATGAAAAAATGTTCATCATCACTAGCCATCAGGGAGATTCAAATCAAAACCACATTGAGATACCACCTTACAGCAGTTAGAATGGCCAAAATTAGCAAGACAGGAAACAACATGTGTTGGAGAGGATGTGGAGAAAAGGGAACCTTCTACTACTGTTGGTGGGAATGCAAGTTGGTGCAGCCACTTTGGAGAACAGTGTGGAGATTCCTCAAGAAATTAAAAATAGAGCTTCCCTATGACCCTGCAATTGCACTACTGGGTATTTACCCCAAAGATACAGATGTAGTGAAAAGAAGGGCCATCTGTACCCACAATGTTTATAGCAGTAATGGCCACGGTTGCCAAACTGTGGAAAGAACCAAGATGCCCTTCAATGGACGAATGGATAAGGAAGATGTGGTCCATATACACGATGGAGTATTATGCCTCCATCAGAAAGGATGAATACACAATTTTTGTGGCAACATGGACGGGACTGGAAGAGATTATGCTGAGCGAAATAAGTCAAGCAGAGAGAGTCAAGTATCATATGGTTTCACTTATTTGTGGAGCATAACAAAGAACATGGAGGACATGGGGAGATGGAGAGGAGAAGGGAGTTGAGGGAATTGGAAGGGGATGTGAACCATGAGAGACTATGGACTCTGGAAAATAATCTGAGGGTTTTGAAGGGACAGTGGGTGGGAGGTTGGGGGAGTCAGGTGGTAGGTATTAAGGAGAGCACGTATTGCATGGAGCACTGGGTGTGGTGCAAAAACAATGAATTCTGTTATGCTGAAAATAAATAAATAAATAAATAAATAAATAAATTTACAAACCACAAGTCAAAGAATCATGATGAAAAATTCAGTGCATGATAGATTTATTTTTTGAATCTTGGAAAAGATTACCTTTACCTAAAGGTGTGGACCAAATGCAGTCAAGGTCACCCCACAGGGTCCACACAGGGGTGGTGTGAGTCCATGTGGGTCAGACCTGAGCTAGGGGTCAGACCTGCCCAGTGCAGATGTCTTGGGGCAATAGGAGGAAGTGGTGCCAGGAGCAAGTCCCCTGTGGGCCCCAAGGTGGTGTCTGCGCTTCCACCACAGTTTCTACTGGACCAAAGGAGGGTAGAGTCTGGGGCATCAGGGGCCTGGTCTCCTCTTCAGGAAGCCTCAAACAGTGTTTCTGGATGTGGGGAATCCTCAGCCTGGCATGAAAGGAGGCATCCCATCAGGCCCATCCAAGCTTCCTGTACCCAAGGAGAAGAGGGATTCCCCCTAGACTGTGCTGAGACAGGTATCTCCCCTGTGGAGTAGCACGTGGTTATATCTGGGTCAAACATGATATATGATGGCATCCTAATTCTGTATTATCTTCCATAAAACCTGACTACAGTCCCCATAATACAGTATAGCTCTCTATATCTGTCATTGTTCAGTGGGATATACAGATTTCAAGGACAGAGAACCTGCTAGAAATCCCACTTGTGTAGGGGCCAGTCCAGGACCAGGGAGGACACTTGACCCTAAGGTCTGACCTACAGTTGGTGTTAGTGAGAGAGAAGGTCAGAGTCAGTGGGCAGCTTTGTATCCCACTTCCACATTTTTCTGTGTTACTTTGAATTATTGCCAGCTGCTCTCACTGCCTTGGTAGGTGACACAGCAATGGGCAAACTTTTCTTAGCCCTGGATCTACCCTATTCTCAACCTGGCCTTGTCCACGAGTTGGATTCTCAGTATCAGTCAGGGATCCCCAAGGGACATTCGGTATCTTTACATATGAACATGCCTGGGTCCTGGCCTGGCTCCTGCTGCTTCCAAGTAACATATTCAGTCCTGAGCTGATCTCCAGAACTAGGGCCTGCCCAGAGTCACTGACATGGAGGGACTGTCCAAGGAGGCACAGGGCCTATAAAAGGAGAGAAGACAGCATGAGGAAGAAAGACCTATTCCTGGGAGGCTCTCCTGGGCTGACTCAGGGTTTGGGGCAGGCCAAGGTCAGGTCCTGTGGGGGCTGAGCCTACAGACAGTGACTGCGGAGGGGGACAGAGGACACTGACTGACCTTGGGGACTGTGGACTGATATACCCCAAATGTGAAGGTCACCCTTGGTTGATGTGTCACAAGTTGCTGACAGGTGCTGACACTCAGCCCCTGCCCCACACATTGTAACAACTCTCCTTCCCATGAGCCTGAGAGGCAGGATGGATCAGGTTTCCAGGGCATGGGTGATACCCTGACCCACTGTGTGCTTACTCTCCAGAGTCCCGGAGTGCAGATGTGAGAACTCTGATAATTTCTGTCTGTGTCATGTACACGGAAGCTGTAGAGACTGTGACTCTCTCCTGTTGAGTACAGTGCTCTGGAGTCCAGACTCTGTTGCTGATAGTCTCTCACTAGTGCTGGCATAGAACCGGGCACAGAGCAGGGGCTCAACAATACTGGAGGAAGGAGCCAACAGGCAACACTAACCTCTCAGGGTCTAAACATAAGAGTCACAATGAGAATCCCATGCCTTCCCTTTCCCCTCAGACACATGTAGTTATCAGTTACCACGTGACAAAGTCGCTAACAGCCTAACTAATCACATAATGGAAGCAATGATTATTAGTGGATTCCTGGGAAAATAGGCATCAGGTGTGATGTGCTTCCTGAGGAGGGAGGTGAGGATAAGGCATGTAAGGTCTGGGTGATGGGTCAGGACAGGGTCTCGATGTCCACACAGATGTGGAGGGTTTGAAGGAAGTCTGGGAGGGGCTGACCCTGCTCCTGCCTGAACATGGCTGCACAGGTTCTGCTGTGTTGTGTCACACACAAGTCAGGCCAGGGTCAACACTCCCCACACCTCTCCGTGGTAATGGGAAGATTGGACAGACCTGAATAGCTGCATGGAGGGTCCCCTTTGGCAGGACAGGCTGGACAGCAGTAGCTAGAGGCAGGATCTCTGGTGACAGCCCTGCACTGTCCCAGCCTTTAGAGCAGATACATTGGGTGTCTGAGCACATGGACCTCAAGAGGGGATACCGTGTACCATGGGATGACTTCATCTGCTATCCTTCCACGGTCCCCCATTGCCATGAGGTGAGAGCAGAAGGGAAACATGAACCTAAAGACATGCTAGGGAAGTAGGCACAGCCCAGGGGACAGGAGGGAGTTGTACCAGCCCAGGTGGCTGTGATTTCGGTTCCTCATCACTGAGAGCCCTGGGAAAGAGCTCTCTCCTCACCATACACCAACTCCTGCAGCTTCAGTCCAAGTGGCATCTCCTGAGGTGGCCTGACTCCATGTGGTGCCCATGATGTGATTTTCACTTGCATTATGTGGGTTCACACCACCCAATGTTGCTTGAAACCCACTCGCATGAGGGAACGTATCCTCCATTTGTGATTTCCATGCATGGGGGGGCATTTCTACCTCACTGTCCAGTGTAGAGGCCATCCTTTCTTCCTGGCTGGCCAGGCATGAGGGCTCAATTCCTCTACCTGGAGTCAAAATGTGGGGGCTTCTTGTCTCATCATTAAGCATTTGCCATGGTTATTGGCAGGGAGTGGCTCTCATCACAGTGTCCATTACCTGTTCTGTCATCTTCCTAAGAGGCTTCGCTCCTCTGAGGATGCGGGGCTGACCTTTGATGGGAGGGAATGCTGCAATGCGGGTTCTTCTTGGCTGCTATGTTAGCATCATTCCAACAAACAGGAGCAAGTGTCACCTGCTCACAGGGTCTGGGTGGACAGGGCCTCATCCACGTGTCATAGGAAAACATGACTTCTATTCACATGGCACCTGATACATAGTCTTAGTTCATGTGTCTTTGGCCATCATGGCTATGGCTAATGTGACACTGATGACATGGCATTGGTGAATGGGTCCTCCGCCCACATGGCACCAGAACTGACTGCTTCAGTCCAAGTGGCACCACTCAGTTGTCATCTGTCCTAGCAGCCCCAGCCTACGTGGCCTTGGCCAATGTGGCCCAATCAAAGATGCACACTTGGACTTGGTCCAAAGATGCACACTCTCCCACAAGTGGCACCAGCTCATGCGGTCTTGGTCCAAATTGTACTCACTGATATGGCTCTGGTTTGCATGGTCTTGGTTTGCACTGCATGGCCTTACTTGGTACCCACACACATTTGGGGGACAAATCCCAAGGCTCTGAGTTCCCAAGTAACCAGTCTCAGGACTGCTGTGGAGTCAGAGATGCTCCGAGAGTGCAAGCTCCCAGAGTTGGAGTCTGGGGTCTGTGAGGGGTGACTCCTGACCCCATCCTGTGGCCAGATGGGGCTGTTCCAGGAACTGTTGGTAGCAGGAGACATGATTATATCTCGAGTGTCCCCACTGCCATGGCACAGGAGATGGTGACCTTCTGACCCCAGATATTTAGGGAGGTGGATTTAGGACAGACTGGCCCCAGCTCTCTGAGAAGGGAGCAAAGGGGAGAACTGAGAGAGCAGGGCCCTGATGTCATGGACTTGAGTGGGATGGACAACAAAGCACCTGTGCTCATACTGTGTCTCCTTGTGGGTCTTTCACCTGTGCTGGGAGAAGCCGGGCAGGTGGAATGAAGGCACTGAGAATGGGGTCCTTGGAGGAGCAGCGCCACAGGCTCACTGGGGAGCTGTCCCACCTGCAAATGACTGGGCCCCACCCAGTCCTGCTGCAGCTGCATCTGCATCTTGGGGAGCAGCCCCTTCCCTGGCCCCTGGGACTGTGTGCTCACTGAGCTTCACAGGGTGGGGTTCTTGGTCATCATGGAAACTCTCACTTCTTCTCCTTGTCTCCCTAGGTCGAATGAGGCCACCTGGTTCTTGGGGTTTAACTGTCCCGCTCTGGTCACTGAGCTTGATTCAAAATCTTTAGCCCATAATGATGTAGAAAAAAATGATTTAAGAACAGACTTTTTTTTTCCTAATTTTTTTTCCATTTTATTTATTTTTTCAGCGTAACAGTATTCATTCTTTTTGCACAACACCCAGTGCTCCATGCAAAACGTGCCCTCCCCATTACCCACCACCTGTTCCCCCAGCCTCCCACCCCTGACCCTTCAAAACCCTCAGGTTGTTTTTCAGAGTCCATAGTCTCTTATAGTTCGCCTCCCCTTCCAAATTTTTTTTTTTTTAATAAACATATAATGTATTTTTAACCCCAGGGGTACAGGTCTGTGAATCGCCAGGTTTACACACTTCACAGCACTCACGATAGCACCTACCCTCCCCAATGTCCATAGCCCCCTCCCCCTCTCCCAATCCCACCTCTCCCCAGCAACCCCCAGTTTGTTTTGTGAGACTAAGAGTCATTTATGGTTTGTCTCCCTCCCAATCCCATCTTGTTTCATTTATTCTTCTCCTATCCCCCTACCCCCCCATGTTGCTTCTCCATGTCCTCATATCAGGGAGATCATATGATAGTTGTCTTTCTCCGATTGACTTATTTCACTAAGCATGATACGCTCTAGTTCCATCCACGTTGTCGCAAATGGCAAGATTTCATTTCTTTTGATGGCTACATAGTATTCCATTGTGTATATATACCACATCTTCTTTATCCATTCATCTGTTGATGGACATCTAGGTTCTTTCCATAGTTTGGCTATTGTAGACATTGCTGCTATAAACATTCGGGTACTCGTGCCCCTTCGGATCACTACGTTTGTATCTTTAGGGTAAATACCCAGTAGTGCAATTGCTGGGTCATAGGGTAGTTCTATTTTCAACATTTTGAGGAACCTCCATGCTGTTTTCCAGAGTGGTTGCACCAGCTTGCATTCCCACCAACAGTGGAGGAGGGTTCCCCTTTCTCCACATCCTCGCCAGCATCTGTCATTTCCTGACTTGTTCATTTTAGCCATTCTGACTGGTGTGAGGTGATATCTCATTGTGGTTTTGATTTGTATTTCCCTGATGCCGAGTGACGTGGAGCACTTTTTCATGTGTCTGTTGGCCATCTGGATGTCTTCTTTGCAGAAATGTCTGTTCATATCCTTTGCCCATTTCTTGATTGGATTGTTTGTTCTTTGGGTGTTGAGTTTGCTAAGTTCCTTATAGATTTTGGATACTAGCCCTTTGTCTGATATGTCGTTTGCAAATATCTTCTCCCATTCTGTCAGCTGTCTTTTGGTTTTGTTAACTGTTTCCTTTGCTGTGCAAAAGCTTTTGATCTTGATGAAATCCCAATAGTTCATTTTTGCCCTTGCTTCCCTTGCCTTTGCCGTTGTTCCTAGGAAGATGTTGCTACAGCTGAGGTCGAAGAGGTTGCTGCCTGTGTTCTCCTCAAGGATTTTGATGGATTTCTTTCTCACATTGAGGTCCTTCATCCATTTGGAGTCTATTTTCGTGTGTGGTGTAAGGAGGTGGTCCAATTTCATTTTTCTGCATGTGGCTGTCCAATTTTCCCAGCACCATTTATTGAAGAGGCTGTCTTTTTTCCATTGGACATTCTTTCCTGCTTTGTCGAAGATGAGTTGACCATAGAGTTGAGGGTCGATTTCTGGGCTCTCTATTCTGTTCCACTGATCTATGTGTCTGTTTTTGTGCCAGTACCATGCTGTCTTGATGATGACAGCTTTGTAATAGAGCTTGAAGTCCGGAATTGTGATGCCACCAACTTTGGCTTTCTTTTTCAATATTCCTTTGGCTATTCGAGGTCTTTTCTGGTTCCATATAAATTTTAGGATAATTTGTTCCATTTCTTTGAAAAAAATGGATGGTATTTTGATAGGGATTGCATTAAATGTGTAGATTGCTTTAGGTAGCATAGACATTTTCACAATATTTATTCTTCCAATCCAGGAGCATGGAACATTTTTCCATTTTTTTGTGTCTTCCTCAATTTCTTTCATGAGTACTTTATAATTTTCTGTGTATAGAATCTTAGCCTCTTTGGTTAGGTTTATTCCTAGGTATCTTATAGTTTTGGGTACAATTGTAAATGGGATTGACTCTTTAATTTCTCTTTCTTTGTCTTGTTGTTGGTGTACAGAAATGCAACTGATTTCTGTGCATTGATTTTATATCCTGACACTTTACTGAATTCCTGTACAAGTTCTAGCAGTTTTGGAGTGGAGTCTTTTGGGTTTTCCACATATAGTATCATATCATCTGCGAAGAGTGATAGTTTGACTTCTTCTTTACCGATTTGGATGCCTTTAATTTCTTTTTGTTGTCTGATTGCTGAGGCTAGGACTTCTAGTACTATGTTGAATAGCAGTGGTGATAATGGACATCCCTGCCGTGTTCCTGACCTTAGTGGAAAAGCTTTCAGTTTTTCTCCATTGAGAATGATATTTGCGGTGGGTTTTTCATAGATGGCTTTGATAATATTGAGGTATGTGCCCTCTATCCCTACACTTTGAAGAGTTTTGATCAGGAAGGGATGCTGTACTTTGTCAAATGCTTTTTCAGCATCTATTGAGAGTATCATATGGTTCTTGTTCTTTCTTTTATTAATGTGTTCTATCACATTGATTGATTTGCGGATGTTGAACCAACCCTGCAGCCCTGGAATAAATCCCACTTGATCGTGGTGAATAATCCTTTTAATGTACTGTTGAATCCTATTGGCCAGTATATTGGCGAGAATTTTTGCATCTGTGTTCATCAAGGATATTGGTCTTTAGTTCTCTTTTTTGGTGGGATCCTTGTCTGGTTTTGGGATCAAGGTGATGCTGGCCTCATAGAATGAGTTTGGAAGTTTTCCTTCCATTTCTATTTTTTGGAACAGTTTCAGGAGAATAGGAATGAGTTCTTCTTTAAATGTTTGGTCGAATTCCTCTGGGAAGCCGTCTGGCCCTGGGCTTTTGTTTGTTTGGAGATTTTTGATGACTGTTTCAATCTCCTTACTGGTTATGGGCCTGTTCAGGTTTTCTATTTCTTCCTGGTTCAGTTGTGGTAGTTTCTATGTCTCTAGGAATGCATCCATTTCTTCTAGATTGTCAAATTTGTTGGCGTAGAGTTGCTCTTAGTATGTTCTTATAATTGTCTGTATTTGTTTGGTGTTAGTTGTGATCTCTCCTCTTTCATTCATGATTTTATTTATTTGGGTCCTTTCTCTTTTCTTTTTGATGAGTCTGGCCAGGTAAGAATAGACTTTTTGAAGGGAATCAAGATGGCAGAGAAGTAGCAGGCTGAGACTATATCTGGTAGCAGGAGATCAGCTCGATAGCTTATCTAAACATTGCAAACACCTACAAATCCAACGGGAGATTGAAGAGAAGAAGAACAGCAATTCTAGAAACAGAAAATCAACCACTTTCAGAAAGGTAGGACTGGTGAAGAAGTGAATCCAAAATGATGGGAAGATAGACCGCGGGGGGAGGGGCCACTCCCGGCAAGCAGTGGGGCAATGGAGCACAAAATCAGGATTTTTAAAAGTCTGTTCCACTGAGGGACATTGCTCCAGAGGCTAAACCGGGGTGAAGCCCACGCAGGGTCAGTGTGGTCCCAGGTCCCACAGGGTCACAGAAGAATCAGGGGTGCCTGAGTGTTGCAGAGCTCGAAGGTATTAGAACGGAGAAGCCGGCTACAGAGAAAGAGCCGCAGAGTGAACTCTCAGCTCGGAGTTACATTGAACTGGTCATAGGCTCCGTGAGCTCAGAGCGCAGCTGGAGGCTGGGGATATGGGAGTGATTGGGCACTGTTCTCTGGGAGCGCACTGAGGAGTGGGGCGCCGGGCTCTTGGCTCCTCCGGGCCGGAGACTGGGAGTCACCATTTTCATTCCTGTCCTCCAGAACTCTACGGAAAGCGTTCAGGGAACAAAAGCTCCCAAAAGCGAACCCAAGCAGATTACTTAGTCTGGCCCCCGGTAAGGGCGCTGTAATTCCGTCTTGGGCAAAGACACTTGAGAGTCACTACAACAGGCCCCTCCCCCAGAAGATCAACAAAATATCCAGCCAGGACAAAGTTCATCTATCAAAGAAAGCAGGTTCAATACCTAGGACAGGAGCGGAATTCCAGAGGAGGAGAAAGCAAGGCATGGAACTCATAGCTTTCTCCCCATGATTCTTTAGTATTGCGGTTAATTCAATTTTTTTTCTTTCTTTTTTTCTTCTACTAAATTTTTAAAAAACTTTTACCCTTTTCTTTTTTAACTTTTTTTTACTAGTTTATCTAAAATATATATTTTTTCTTTCCTTTTTATATTTTTCTTTATTTGTTTTATTTTAATTTTTTTCTTTTTCTTTCTTTCTTTTTTTTCTGAACCTCTTTTTATCCTTTTCTCCACCCCACAATTTGGGGTCTCTTCTTATTTGGTTACAGCGCATTTTTCTGGGGTCTTTGCCACCCTTTTAGTATTTTATTTGATCCTTCATATCCTCTTATCTGGACAAAATGACAAGGCGGAAAAAATCACCACAAACAAAAGAACAAGAGTCAGTACCGAAGGCTGGGGACCTAATCAACACGGACATTGGTAATGTGTCATATTTAGAGTTCAGAATGACGATTCTGAAGGTTCTAGCCGGGCTCGAAAAAGGCATGGAAGATATTAGAGAAACCCTCTCTGGAGATATAAAAGCCCTTTCTGGAGAAATAAAAGAACTAAAATCTAACCAAGTTGAAATCAAAAAAGCTATTAATGAGGTGCAATCAAAAATGGAGGCTCTCACTGCTAGGATAAATGAGGCAAAAGAAAGAATTAGTGATATAGAAGACCAAATGGCAGAGAGTAAAGAAGCCGAGCAAAAGAGGGACAAACAGCTACTGGACCATGAGGGGAGAATTCGAGAGATAAGTGACACCATAAGACGAAACAACATTAGAATAATTGGGATTCCAGAAGAAGAAGAAAGAGAGAGGGGAGCAATGGTCTATTTGAGAGAATTATTGGAGAGAATTTCCCTAATATAGCAAAGGGAACAAGCATAAAATTCAAGGAAGTGCAGAGAACCCCCCTCAAAGTCAACAAGAATAAGCCAACACCCCGTCACCTAATAGTAAAATTTACAAGTCTTAGTGACAAAGAGAAAATCCTGAAAGCAGCCTGGGAAAATAAGTCTGTAACATACAATGGTAAAAATATTAGATTGGCAGCAGACTTATCCACAGAAACCTGGCAGGCCAGAAAGAGCTGGCATGATATATTCAGAGCACTAAATGAGAAAAACATGCAGCCAAGAATACTCTATCCAGCTAGGCTATCATTGAAAATAGAAGGAGAGAGAAAAAGCTTCCAGGTCAAACAAAAACTGAAAGAATTTGCAAACACCAAACCAGCTCTCCAGGAAATATTGAAAGGGGTCCTCTAAGCAAAGAGAGAGCCTAAAAGTAGTAGATCAGAAAGGTACAGAGACAATATACAGTAACAGTCACCTTACAGGCAATAGAATGGCACTAAATTCATATCTCTCAATAGTTACCCTGAATGTTAATGGGCTAAATGCCCCAATCAAAAGACACAGGGTATCAGAATGGATAAAAAAAACAAAACCCATCTATATGGTTGCCTACAAGAAACTCATTTTAGACGTGAAGACACCTCCAGATTTAAAGTGAGGGGGTAGAAAACAATTTACCATGCTAATGGGCATCAGAAGAAAGCTGGAGTGGCAATCCTTATATCAGATCAATTAGATTTTAAGCCAAAGACTATAATAAGAGATGAGGAAGGACACTATATCCTACTCAAAGGGTCTGTCCAACAAGAAGATCTAACAATTTTAAATATCTAGGCCCCTAACGTGGGAGCAGCCAACTATATCAACCAATTAATAACAAAATCAAAGAAACACATCAAGAATAACACAATAATAGTAGGGGACTTGAACACTCCCCTCACTGAAATGGACAGATCATCCAAGCAAAAGATCAACAAGGAAATAAAGGCCTTAAATGACACACTGGACCAGATGGACATCACAGATATATTCAGAACATTTCATCCCAAAGTAACAGAATACACATTCTTCTCTAGTGCACATGGAACATTCTCCAGAATAGATCACATCCTGGGTCACAAATCATGTCTCAACCGGTATCAAAAGATTAGGATTATTCCCTGCATATTTTCAGACCACAATGCTCTGAAGCTAGAACTCAATCACAAGAGGAAATATGGAAAGAACCCGAATACATAGAGACTAAACAGCATCCTTCTAAAGAATGAATGGGTCAATCAGGAAATTAAAGAAGAATTGAAAAAATTCATGGAAACAAAAGATAATGAAAACACAATGGTTCAAAATCTGTGGGACACAGCAAAGGCAGTCCTGAGAGGAAAATATATAGCGGTACAAGCCTTTCTCAAGAAACAAGAAAGGTCTCAAGTACACAACCTAACCCTACACCTAAAGGAGTTGGAGAAAGAACAAGAAAGAAACCCTAAACCCAGCAGGAGAAGAGAAATCATAAAGATCAGAGCAGAAATCAATGAAATAGAAACCAAAAAAGAATAGAAAAAATCAATGAAACTAGGAGCTGGTTCTTTGAAAGAATCAATAAGATTGATAAACCCCTGGCCAGACTTATCAAAAAGAAAAGAGAAAGGACCCAAATCAATAAAATCATGAATGAAAGAGGAGAGATCACAACTAACACCAAACAAATACAGACAATTATAAGAACATACTATGAGCAACTCTACGCCAACAAATTGGACAAACTGGAAGAAATGGATGCATTCCTAGAAACATATAAACTACCACAACTGAACCAGGAAGAAATAGAAAACCTGAACAGGCCCATAACCAGTAAGGAGATTGAAACAGTCATCAAAAATCTCCAAACAAACAAAAGCCCAGGGTCTGACGGCTTCCCAGGGGAATTCTACCAAACATTTAAAGAAGAATTAATTCCAGTTCTCCTGAAACTGTTCCAGAAAATAGAAATGGAAGGAAAAATTTCAAACTCATTTTTGAGGCCAGCATCACCTTGATCCCAAAACCACACAAGGATCCACCAAAAAAGAGAACTAAAGACCAATATCCTTGATGAACACAGATGCAAAAATTCTCGCCAAAATACTAGCCAATAGGATTCAACAGTACATTAAAAGGATTATTCACCACGACCAATTGGGATTTATTCCAGGGCTGCAAGGTTGGTTCAACATCCGCAAATCAATCAATGTGATAGAACACATTAATAAAAGAAAGAACAAGAACCATATGATACTCTCAATAGATGCTGAAAAAGCATTTGACAAAGTACAGCATCCCTTCCTGATCAAAACTCTTCAAAGTGTAGGGCTAGAGGGCACATACCTCAATATTTTCAAAGCCATCTTGAAAAACCCACTGCAAATATCATTCTCAATGGTGAAAAACTGAAAGCTTTTCCCCTAAGGTCAGGAACACGGCAGGGATGTCCATTATCACCACTGCTATTCCACATAGTACTAGAAGTCCTAGCCTCAGCAATCAGACAACAAAAAGAAATTAAAGGCATCCAAATCGGCAAAGAAGAAGTCAAACTATCACTCTTTGCAGATGATATGATACTATATGTGGAAAACCCAAAAGACTCCACTCCAAAACTGCTAGAACTTGTACAGGAATTCAGTAAAGTGTCAGGATATAAAATCAATGCACAGAAATCAGTTGCATTTCTGTACACCAACAACAAGACAGAAGAAAGAGAAATTAAGGAGTCAATCCCATTTACAATTGCACCCAAAACTATAAGATACCTAGGAATAAACCTAATCAAAGAGGCTAAGAATCTCTGTGCAGAAAACTATAAAGTACTCATGAAAGAAATTGAGGAAGACACAAAGAAATGGAAAAATGTTCCATGCTCCTGGATTGGAAGAATAAATATTGTAAAAATGTCCATGCTACCTAAAGCAATCTACACATTCAATGCAATCCCTATCAAAATACCATCCATTTTTTTCAAAGAAATGGAACAAATAATCCTAAAATTTATATGGAACCAGATAAGACCTTGAATAGCCAAAGGAATATTGAAAAAGAAAGCCAAAGTTGGTGGCATCACCATTCCGGACATCAAGCTCTATTACAAAGCTGTCATCATCAAGACAGCATGGTACTGGCACAAAAACGGACACATAGATCAACGGAACAGAATAGAGAGCCCAGAAATCGACCCTCAACTCTATGGTCAACTCATCTTCGACAAAGCAGGAAAGAATGTCCAATGGAAAAAAGACAGCCTCTTCAATAAATGGTGCTGGGAAAATTGGACAGCCACATGCATAAAAATGAAATTGGACCACTTCCTTACACCACACACGAAAATAGACTCCAAATGGATGAAGGACCTCAATGTGAGAAAGGAATCCATCAAAATCCTTGAGGAGAACACAGGCAGCAACCTCTTCGACCTCAGCCACTGCAACATCTTCCTAGGAACATCGGCAAAGGCAAGGGAAGCAAGGGCAAAAATGAACTATTGGACTTCATCAAGATCAAAAGCTTTTGCACAGCAAAGGAAACAGATAACAAAACTAAAAGACAACTGACAGAATGGGAGAAGATATTTGCAAACGACATATCAGATAAAGGGATAGTATCCAAAATCTATAAGGAACTTAGCAAACTCAACACCCAAAGAACAAACAATCCAATCAAGAAATGGGCAGAGGACATGAACAGACATTTCTGCAAAGAAGACATCCAGATGGCCAACAGACACATGAAAGAGTGCTCCACGTCACTCGGCATCAGGGAAATACAAATCAAAACCACAATGAGATATCACCTCACACCAGTCAGAATGGCTAAAATTAACAAGTCAGGAAATGACAGATGCTAGCAAGGATGCAGAGAAAGGGGAACCCTCCTACACTGTTGGGAATGCAAGCTTGTGCAACCACTCTGGAAAACAGCATGGATGTTCCTCCAAAGGTTGAAAATAGAACTACCCTATGACCCAGCAATTGCACTACTGGGTATTTAAGATACAAATGTAGTGGTCCGAAGGGGCACGTGCACCCGAATGTTTATAGCAGCAATGTCTACAATAGCCAAACTATGGAAAGAACCAAGATGTGCATCAACAGATGAATGGATAAAGAAGATGTGGTATATATACACAACGGAATACTATGCAGCCATCAAAAGAAATGAAATCTTGCCATTTGCAACAACGTGGATGGAACTAGAGCGTATCATGCTTAGTGAAATAAGTCAATCGGAGAAAGACAACTATCATATGATCTCCCTGATATGAGGACGTGGAGATGCAACATGGCGGGTTAGGGGGATAGGAGAAGACTAAATGAAACAAGATGGGATTGGGAGGGAGACAAACCATAAGTGACTCTTAATCTCACAAAACAAACTGGGGGTTGCTGGGGGGAGGTGAGGTTGGGAGAGGTGGAGGTGGATTATGGACATTGGGGAAGGTATGTGCTATGGTAAATGCTGTGAAGTGTGTAAACCTGGCGATTCACAGACCTGTACCCCTGGGGATAAAAATACATTATATGTTTATAAAAAAATAAAAAATAAGAATAGACTTTTTACCAGCCACGTGGGTGGGATACTCCTGTGGGATATTGACCACACTGCTCTGGTGGTTGAGAAGGCAACATACTCCCACCCACCATGTCTTCCTGGCAGTGAATCACCCAGATGAGTAGGCAGCACTGGCTAGGGGAAGCCTGATGTCTATCACAGGGCAATTGGGTATCTACAACTCAACTGGGGTAAGCAGGTGTATTCATGGACTCAGCCAATCCTCTATTACTCCCTGGGACTGTGATTACAGTCATAAATTCACCACAATCCAGTGAAGCAGGTTTGATAAGGGACCCACCTTCCAGAATGGTTTGGTGGTTGTAACTGGGGTCGATCTGGAAAGCTCAGGTGTTTGTTGAGGGAAGAGTCTATGGGTTGGACAGTGAGGAAGGTAATTATAGATATCACTCTGACCTCCGAGTAATGGAAGAAATGAGCAGGATAAAACTAACACCTGCTCTCTCCTTATGATGTAAAAATGTTTGGATACATAGTCATCATATGTTTCTGTTTTGTTTGCTTGCTCCATCCAATTATTATCTATCATCAAATGTATTAACAATAGTTAGCTTTATATCTCACTTTCGAAGTTATGGGATATCAAATCAGTTGGGACAAAATAAAAATCACAAGTAGACAAAAATGTATTTTTTATCCCCTTGTAGGGAAAGGGTGAATATGTTCATAATTGTTCACTTCATAGATTTATCCTATGACATGGAAGCAGGGCTCCAAATATTCTCTTTTATTTGGAGCCTGATTTGTGGGGACATGGGTGAATGTCATGTGGAGGAGGGGTGAGCTGTGTTGGCTTATTACTTGTCTGCATTGACAGGCTGAGCTGTATTTCACAAGGTCATTGTCAGTCCATATTTCTGGGTAGGGTGAGTGTAAAAAGCAGTTCTTGGGCACCATTTGGTAGAATGCAGAAGTGAGGCAGCACCCATTGTGGGTCTCAATCCCATGGTTGTGTACCTCCTGGACACTTTGTAGGAGGAGGCCATTGACTCATCATCCCCCATTCACTCTCAGGATGGAGGGACTCTCCACTGCCTATCAGAACTCACAGCACCTAGTGTGTATGCATCTTTTCTCATTGTATAAAAATAGAAGATATAATATGGTCTGTCTGGGGATCTCACATGTTATGTTGGATTTGGAGGAGAAAGCAGAGCTTTGTGGATATATAGTAGACTCCTCAGGTCCCTGGTTGTCCTGGATTGGGTTCCCAGAAACAGACTCTGAGATGGAGAAGTACATTTGCAGGACATCTGGAGAGAGTGAAGCTGGCCAGACTGCGCAGAAGAAGAGTGACCCACAGTGGGACATCCAATGAGCCTGCCTTCCTGCTGGGACCATTCAAGACACCTGAACCTGAGGGAGGGTCCTGGGACCTTGGATCAGGCCATCATTCAACACAATCTCTTCGAGAATGGCCAGAAACCTGGGGAGGCTGTTTTCTGAACCAAGAGCATATCTCTAGTGAGGAGGACCCCTGTGACTGTCAGGGGCTCCAGGCAGAGATGGGGGCTTATGTGAGCCCAGAAGAGGGGTGATTACAGTGAGTAATGCACTGGTCTGCTCCACTCAGAATCCCCTGCCATGGTGGCAGGGCTTTAGGGGCTCTGCTGAGCTGAAGATTCTGGACTTTAGTCCTGGCCAGTTGGGTGAAGGAGTGGACTCTGACCACCATATGGATATGAGTGGTAATTACCATGGACAGATGGTTCTTTCCATTTGTCCTCATACCAAATCCCTGTTTCCAAACATATTCAGGCCCAGACAATCTCAGGAGTCCCAAATAAACCCTGTATACCTTGTACAGGTACTGCCAAATTGTGGGTGTCTAGGGAGGTCTGGAGATGTTGCATTTGGGGACCTGAGTCAGACCTGCTCATTGCTTTGTGCACAGGCCTCCTAATGGTTGGAGGAGAGTGAGACACAGACAGGGAAGGCATTGTGTCACTCTGAGCATCAACACTGCCGTCCCACACCTGATAGTAATAGTCAGCCTTGTGCTTGCCCTGAGCTCCACTGATGGTCAGGGTGGTGGTGTTCCCAGAATTGGTGTCTGAGAATCGCTCAGGGATCCCTGAGGGTTGGCTGCTGCTATAATAGATGAACAGCACAGGACTCTGGCCTGACTTCTGCTGGTACCAATAAACATTTTTACTTCCAATGTTATTTCCCCCACAGGTGACCTGGACCATCTGTCCCGGAGCCCCTGACACAGATGGGGGCTGAGTTAGCACATAGAAGGTGACAGATGCTGCAAGAAAGAAAAGGAGTGTTAGGTTTTCAGCTCTGGGTTTCATCCCCAGAACATCATCACCTGCCTGGTCTGAGCTCCAGGGATGCTTGGTGCCCTGTTTCCACCCTCCCAGCTCTCAGCCCCTGAAGCCCATGGGTCTGGCTAGTGGATGGATTTTTTGCCCAAAGGAGATCGTCCTCAGTTTTCTCTGGACAAGTCAGTGCCACTGAGCACTGGGGGGATGACACCCCTCCAGTCTCTCATCCTGAAGCAGGGTCATGACCATCCTTCCCCTGACAAGCAGCTCCCTGTTGAGCTCAGAGCATAGATTGCTCAAGATCCCTGGGGCTGCAGAGGGTCTGAGCCTGGGTGTAGCACCTGTGCAGTGAGCAAGGAGGCCAAGGAGGAGATGGGTCCACGCCATGGTGGAGTGACCTGATTCTGTTCCCCAAGTCCTGTGGCTGGGCTGGCTTCATCCCAGGTGTCTCTTATTCCCTTGCTGGAGGGATAAGATGGTCATGCAAATACAGCTGAGGTTCAGGGGCTGCTGCTGAGGAGCCATGTGGTTTCAGAAAAGGGCTCAGCCCCAAGGGACACAGAGAAGTGAGGGCTGGGGCTGCAGACCCACCATCAGCCCAGGGGATTCGGCTTCCCCCCAGTCCATAGTCTGGGGAACCAACTCGATCCCTCTCCATGTCCTGATGTCACTGCTTGTCTGGTCTGTGTTGGTGGAGCACTGAGGTGGAGTTTGTCTGCATTTTCGTAGCCCACAAAAGCATGTTTCCTCTGCAGGCACTAGGAGACTTAAGTCAGTGCAGTGCCTAAGCCATATGTCCATTAGGAAACATCAGAACCCAAACGAAAGTTCTCCCTTGCCAAGCACACATGGAGTTTTAAGGAGCCATTGAAGGGCTGATGTAGGTGTGTGTCCTGAGGGCTAGTCATAGATGTTGTGTCTCAGTATGGTATGCTGGGGCCGACTCAACTTGAGCAGAGACTGACAATGACTGAATGTAGCAGGAATGTGCTGGGCGGGGAGGCATGAAGTCCTGGACCTGTGCTAGAGATGGAGACAAAATCACCAAGATACAGATCTGAAAGCCACCGAGTCAGAATTTTACATCAGAGTCAAAGGCGACAGTGTAGAAAACCTGCACCTTTCCTTCTGGTTCCAGGTCCTGGTGAACAGCCCTCCCTGTTAGAACTCCGGAGGCCCAGACCCTCATCATAGCCAGATGGTTTGGCCAGTTGATCTCTGCTGCCTCCTGCTGGCCACTCGTCTGGAGGTGCAGGGAAATCTTTTTAGTCCCGGTGGAGATTCAGAAACCACACATGCTGATTTCCTGATCTGTGGACTGCTGGACTCAGGGAGGTGTACTCTACTCTATGTGGGCCCTGCCACTCTCAAGGCCAGACTGAAGGAGATCTGAGTATCCACGAAAAATAGGAGGAGAAAGCGCAACTCATCTGAGGTGTTACTGCTTCTACCACTGGCGTGGTGGGTCATCATGGGTGTTGTTCTGGGCTGAGGGCTGGGGGACACAGGACTCAGGAACTACTTCCTAGTGACTCTGGTGGCTGATGTACCAAAATAGGGCAGTGGTGGTTACAGCTCCAAGGACAGAGGCAGGAGACCACTCCCCTGGCAAATAATTTATTCAGCCCCACTTTGGTTTGGCAGACTTTTTCCATCCTGGGAATTCTTTGTGAAGAAGACAGTTCCTCTCTCAGAGTTTCCATGTCATGGGTGGGGTGGCATAATGGACACACTTGTTTTGGTGAGACAGTAGACAGTCTCTACCAACTTTTCCCTGTGTCTTGTCTTCTGTATTCATTTGAAAGCCAAAACTATTGTTATTCCTATGTCCTTCATGGCCGGTACTGACCTTGTGTTTAGCACTGGACAATAGCTATGTCATTCATCTGGTGATTTTTCTGGGGACATTTGATCTCATGAAGTATGGAAACACACCAGATATATGGAGTGCCTTTTCTCTTGAACATGGTGTGACGGCTGGAGCTGCAGCAGTCATGTGAGCTCTGTTGCCAGTAAGAATGAAAAGCAAAGCTCCATGGCTGAGATGTTGAGATAAAAAGTGAGTAGACTGGGGACCTGGGATTGGAGAACATCTTGGAAAGTAGGCTTCTGCCTCCAGGCTTTATTGGGAGGGAATTTGTCTGTTCCTGCCTCTGCTTATTATCTGTATGTCTTGCACTAAGGTTTTGTGACCAGTAGGGAAATAATGACCACAAATCAATGAACTAATCAAATAATGATAGGGAAAACCATTCAGTAGTAGTATGCAGACAATTAATCTGCATTCCTGGATATCAGGAAAAATGACACTGTGCAAGGAGAGGCTGGAAGAGGTCATTCTGGGGAGGTGACACTGGAGACTCTGTCAGGGTGAGAAGAAGGAAAAGGTACAGGACATGTGTTTGGGGACAGCAGAGCCAGTCTCTGCAGGGAAGATTCCTGTTTGTCTGAGGCTGAAGAAACAGTGAGAACCTAAAGTGTCTGTGATTTAAATCTTGTCAGAACCAGGTAATATTTTTGTAGAATTTAAGAATTGGGGTCTGGAGTAAGGTGTTGTCAGAATTCATTTTGCTGGTTGTTTCTGGTTTTGGTGAATCACAGGAATGATCCCTGTGTGAAAAGAGCAAACTGAAGTGGAAGTAGTAGCCGTTCTGTAGCTGGTGGTCATTGTGCTCATCTGCTGGGTGGTCAGTCTTTTTCTAATGAAAGGATGTTGGATTTCTCACATGCTCTTTCTGCATCTATTGAGATAATCATGTGAGTTTGGTATTTTATTCCCTTGATATGATGTATTCTACTAATTGTTTTTGTATTTTCAAACCCCTTGTATTGTTGCAATAAATATCTTTGTTCCTGGTGTCTATTTCTTTCTATGTGTTGCTGGTTTGATAATATGTGTTAAGTTTGATAATATTTTGTTGAAGATTTCTGTGCCTGTATTTGTAAGGGACAGCAGTCTATAGTTTTCTAGTGATGTTACTTTTGGTATCAGTGTAACAATGTCTACACGAATGGTTTAGGAAGCCTACCACATTCATTTATTTATTTTTTTAACAGATTGTGAAAAATTCACATTACAGTTGAGTTTTGAACAAAGCAGGTGTTAGAGGTGCTGACAGAGGTGCAGTCTAAAATCTGCATACATCTTTGACTCCCCCGAACCTGAACTACTACTAGTCTACTCTTGCCCATAAACCTTACTGACAACATACACAGTGGGTTAACACCTACCTTATTTGTTATATGCACTATATATTGTATTCTCACAAAAAAGTGAGTCCCAAAAGAAAATGTTGTGAAGAAGAAAATTAGGAAAATTAGGATCACTGGTGCTGGTGTGTGGGGCCTTTGCAGCCCCTGCTGGGACAGCACCATGTGAGCCCCCAGTGAGGATGGCACTGTGCTGACTCCGTGCACAAGTCCTCAGCCAAGAACATCGACAAGCATATGGTTAATGCACAAGTACCTGTGCATGGTCACCAACCTGCCCTAACAATGTGACAAACAGACGTGAACTGAACTCAGCTCCTTGACCTTCCAGCCTCCTCTGCTGAATGGGGTTCATGGAGCTTGGCCTTCCCTTGTGACCAGTTGGAGAGGCAGCAACCACAGAGTCATGTGAAGATCGATGAGATCACTGTTTGCTCTAAGGTCAAATCCATAAGCACAGCAAGATCTGAGTGAATAGGGAGGACACCCACTGCCTGTGGAAGGGGACAGAAGTCTGGCCCAAGGTGTGGAGCATGCTGGGAAATACCATCAAATGGACCTTTACCAAGTGAAGGTATTGACCATAAGGATATTGACCAGAAGGTTGTGTGGTGCTGTGGTATTTCCCACAGAAGGGTCTTGGTGATATAGAAGGACCTTCTCTGCTCCCCGTAGCTTCACAAGTGTGCACCTGTCACCAGAGACCATGTCCCCGCAGAGTGTTCCACGACCTACCCTTACTGTTTCCCTGAAAACCAGGCTTCTGCTCTGGAGTAGACCCTGGATCAGGTAGGCACACCCTACCTGAGGAATGTCCTTCCACCTGTCTGACTGCTCAGCACTCCCATTCCTGGCTGTCTCCTGGGGATAAAACATAGATTTGGGGAAAAAGCATGAACAAGAGAAAATACATTTACTTTACTATCATGTAAACTCTTGTGAGTAACTGGACTCGAGCAAGTCAGCCCATGTTGTTCAAGGTTCAGCTGTGTGCCTCTCCTGATGGCTGTATCTGGAGAGCCCTGTGTCTGGAGAACACCTCATTAGATACAATTCTTTGTTCTTGAGAGGTTTTAGTTTATTGTTGCTTCACGGTTTACGGGACCAATCTCCCTTCCTGAAGTCTACTTTCCAGTGATTTTTATATCACCTCACACCTAACAAGGACTGTTTAATACGTTCTTCTCACCCACCCCCAACTTTGGGCTATGGTGATCATGAGTTTAATTCTCAGATGCACCATGAGCCAGAAAATATTGTTATTATGTTTGGCTTTACACAGTGATCAGAGACATTTCTATGTTTGTCCAAGTAGTTCCCAAAGCCGATGTTCTTCTTCCCTTTGTGTGTAGTCACATTGCTGTCTGAGAGACTGTTCCTCTGTGCGAGGGGTCTCTGTCACTTGCTTCTGTAGTGAGTGTCTGTGAGTGATCAATTATGTGATATTCTGCAGGCTGAGGGTTTTATCTTGCTTCATTTTTGAGAGATATTTTCATTGGATAATGAATTTCAGGTGGACAAATCTTTTTAAAAAATATATGGTCTATCTGTTGGTACAGCATAAAATCTCTCTCTCTACACACACACACACACACACACACACAGACATATTTTATTCATTTGAGAGAGAGAGAGAGAAAGAGAGAGAGGACACACAAGTTGGGGTTGGGGCAGACAGAGAGGCAGAAGCAGACTCCCTGCTGAGCAGGCAGTGGGACAAATGTTTTGATCCTAGGACTCTAGGATCATGACCGAGTCAAAGGCAGAAGCTTAAATGATGAAGCCACCCAGGTCCCCCTACAGATACATAGTTTAAAACCTTTTGTTTTATAAAAAACATTTCTCCACTGTCATCTTTCTTGCTTTGCTTGTAGTAAGAATCTGCTCTCACCATGTTTATTCCTCTGCAGACGACCTGCTCGCGATCTCCCTGGCTGCTTCACAGATGACTTCCACACTGATGTTCAGCAATGTGAGTGTGACGTGATGACAGTGTTGGTGCCTGATGGTTCCCGTGCTTGAGCTTTGATGAACTTCTTGAATATGTATGTCAGTTGTTTTCACCCAATTTGTAACATTTGTGTCTAATACCTCTTTGAGCATCTTTTCTCTTCCCTCCTGTCTGTCTTTTCTGCTTGGGGGCTCCAGTTACAAGCATAGTGGGCAGCATGAGGTGGTCCCACAGCCAACCGAGGCTCTGTTCATTTCTTATAGTATTTAAAAATTATTTTTTGCCTTATTTCAATTTGAATGGTTACTACTTTGACATCATTGAGTCTGGAATCTCATTCTGCAGCATCTAATCTGTTGTCACTGTCACCCTGTGCATTTTTACTCTCAGATGCTGCAGTTTTCATCTCAGAGGTGAGATGTGGCCCTGTACAAAGGTCGCCCACATCTGCACTGAACATGTTCAGTCAAGCTCTGCCTCTTCAAACAAATGGAATCTCACTCAATGGTAATTTGTGTGTTATTCATTACACATCCTCTGCAGAGCCCCCCTGCAGGGCAGGGAAGAGGGAGCAGCCTGTGGACCTCAGACCTGGGGACCTGGGTCAGACTTGCTCTCTGCTTTGTGCATAGGCCTCCTGGGGCTGGAGGAGAGTGTGACTCAGATGGAGAAGGGGTTTGTGTCTCAGTTCCCCATCTGCTTGTGTCACTGTGAGCAGTACTGCTACTACTGCTAGATGATGCACAGTAATAGTCAGCCTCATCCTCAGCCCGGGTCCCGCTGATGGTCAGGGTGGCCATGTTCCCCGAGCTGGAGCCAGAGAACCTGTCAGGGATTCCTGAGGGCCGGTTGCTATCACCATAGATAATTGTCACAGGTGCCTGGCCCGGCTTCTGTTGGTGCCAGGAAACATATGTATTTCCAATGTTGTCTCCACTGCAGGTGATGCTGGCCGTCTGTCCCTGGGTCACCGACACTGAGGGAGGCTGAGTCAGCACGCTGGCAGTCACAGAACCTGCAAGAGAGAAAAGGAGAGCTGGGCTTTCAAATTTGGGTCTCATCTTTAGGAATCCCCCATCTATGTGACCTAGACTGATGTTTAGGGACACCCTGGGCATACAGGGAATCCCTCCTATCAGTATCAGCCCCTGGGACCCCTGGGCCTGGATGGCAGCTGGAGCCTTTGAACAAAGAGGACCATGACCCTCTTTCCCTAGGCAGGTGCAACCCCCAGGGCTCACACAGAGCCCTCCAGCCCTTCATCCTGCAGCTGGGTCCTGAGCATCCTGACTGCCACAGGCAAGCCCCACTGAGCTCAGTTTCGGGGTCTGGCTTGTGACAGTTCTGTGGGTCTGGGTGGGTATGAGCCTGGGCTCAGCACCTGTGTAGTGAGCCAGGAATCCGAGGAGGAGAGGGGTCCAGGCCATGGTGGAGGTGCCCTGATTCTGGTCCCTGAGGCCCTAGGCTGGTACATTCCTTCCTAGGCCTCTTATCCCCGTGTTGGTAATACCTGCAGGTTATGCAAATTAGCCAGAGTTGCTGCTGAGAAGTGTTGTGGTTTCAGAGAAAGTTCAGCCCCAAGGGACAGAGGGAAGAAGGGGTGGTTCCTGCAGACCTATGCTCAGCCCAGGGGATTCTGCTTCACCCACTTGTCCCACAGTTGGTTCTGAAATCCCCTCCCTGATTTTGGCCTGTTCTTGCTTCTGGGTGACCATAAGAAGCTTAGATCTTTGCAATTTCTGCCCAGATCCCTGTTTGTGACCATGAAAAATGAAAATTCTTCACTTGCTAATCACACATGGAGTTTGTGGGAGCCATTGAGGTGCTGTAGGTGATGTCCTCAGGGAAAGCTCCTAGGGCAGGTCATTGATTCTGTGGCTCAGTCTCCCCAGTGTGCACTCAGTTCCTGGGATAGATGCAGTGCTTGAGTGAGGTTTGACAGTGACTGGGTTTTAGCATAAATGGGCTGGGTTGCAGAGGTATGAAGTACTGGACCTGGGCAAGAGACAGAGGCAAATTCTAGGAGAGACAGATCTGAGTGACACCGAGCCAGAATTTTATGTCAGTGGTAAAGGTGACATTATAAAAAGCCTATAACTTTTCCCTTAGGTCTCAGATGGTGATGACAAAGCCTCCCACTCTGTTAGAACCCCTGATGCCCAGACATACCCCGTGTCCAGGAGACTTTGTTAGGTGATCTTTACTGCCTCCTTGAGGCCATTCCACATGCTGCTGGAGGTGCAAGAATTCCTTTGTCAGATTTGAAATTCTGATCAGAAGTTCTGATCAGAAGATCCTGATTCCCTTATCCGTGGGCTTTAGGCTACTTTTGAGGAATTGCTTTTCTCTAAGAAGCCCCCGCCAACCTCAAGATCATGCAGGTGCTGATCAGATAACCCATGAAAATATAAGCAGGCTCATTTAGAGGAGGAGAATGCAGGGCTCATATGAAGTATGGGTGGTCATGCATATGTTTTTGGAGGTTGG
The DNA here is from genome assembly GCF_922984935.1 of Meles meles. NCBI lineage: Eukaryota > Metazoa > Chordata > Mammalia > Carnivora > Mustelidae > Meles > Meles meles. The sequence goes on along the minus strand of NC_060077.1, from coordinate 28,917,778 downwards.
CACTAGGGGACACAGGACTCAGGGACTGCCCCTTACTGGTGCCAGCGGCTGGCCCAGGACCAAGCTGGGCAGAGGTGTCTATTGCTTCCAAGTCAGAGACAGGAGAAATGTCACTTAACATTTATTCAGACCCACTTTGTTCTGGCAGACATTCCTGTCTGGAAATTGCTGTGAACAAGACACAGTCACTATGTCAGAGTATCTTTCTTGGAGCTGGAGCAACAGAGTGGACATAAATGCTTTGTTGATACAGCATATAGACTCCAAACCCTTCTATCTGCATCTTGTTTTCTGTATTCATTTAGAAGTCACACTATGGTTATTCTCAGGTGCCACTGGGTCAACATTGACCCCATGGTCCAAAGATGGACAATGAATGTGTTATGTGGCTGGGGATCTTTTGGGGGGATTTTACTCTTGTGAAGGAAAGAAACAGACTAGATTTACACAGTGCTCTTGCTCTGGTACTTGGCTGAGAGAGCTGGATCTGCCACAGCTGTCCCGAGGTCTGCTGTCAACAAAAAGAAAAGAAAAGCCTCCATAGCAGTGATGGTGGGAGAGGACTTGAGAAGATTTGGGACCTTATGGAATTGGTAAGAACCACCATCTGACTTCAGACTTATTTCTGTGGAAGAAAAACAAGCACCTGAATGTTAATGCGTCTGATTGAGACTGGCACGTATCACATTAAAATCTTCCTGACCGGGGCGCCTGGGTGGCTCAGTGGATTGGGCCGCTGCCTTCGGCTCGGGTCGTGATCTCGGGGTCCTGGGATCGAGCCCCGCATCGGGCTCTCTGCTCCGCGGGAGCCTGCTTCCTCCTCTCTCTCTGCCTGCCTCTCTGCCTACTTGTGATCTCTCTCTCTGTCAAATAAATAAATAAAATCTTAAAAAAAAAAAAAAAAAAAAAAAAAAAAAAAAAAAAAAAAAAATCTTCCTGACCACCTAGAATAAAAATTAACACAAAGCATTCAATTAATACAATAATTATAGAAGAACATGTGCAGTGTTGGGTGATGTGCAGAGAATGAAGTCCCATCAGACAAAATGACAGGCAGATAGTGTGTGGGGAGAGGCTGGAGGAGGCTTGTCTGCAGAGGGGGACTGTGTGTCTGCTGTCAGGATGGAAGAAGGGACAGGTACTGAAGTGTGTTTGGAGTCAGTCCCTGTGGGGATGAGTCTGGTTTGTGTGAGGACATGTGGGGGCAGTGAAGACCTTAGGTGTCAGTGATTCAAAACTAGTTGAGTCCCAATGTGATAGTTTCCCATAAGTTAAAAACTTGGTGGCAGGTGTGATGTGATCGAATTCTCATGTTATATGTTTCCAGGGAAGATGAGTCATAAGAGGAGTCCTGTGTGATCCTCCCTGAACAATGAGTGGGAAGCGGGAGCCTGTTTGTAGGTGACAGTCACTGTGCCTTCTCTGCTGCTCATGTGTGTGTGTGTATTTCCACCTGACATCCAATTCCTGTTATACATTCCTTTATATCATATATTTTCTCTCATACACATACATTAATATACTTGTGAGTGTGTGTGCCCATATATACTAATTGCGTCTCCTGTGTGTATATCTGTAGAAGTATCTATCTATCTGTCTATACACACTCACACTCACACACACACACACACGCACACAGTACCTTACTGAAGAATTCTCCTGCACCCATGCATGCAGGTGGGTCCCAGATGAGGCTGCAGAGTTGCCTGCTTATATTATTAACTCTCAGAATTGCCTGCATATCATATAGGAACCTCTGTACACCAGCCCTATGTTTTTTTCCTCTATATCAGCTGGTTATAAATATATAATAAATTTACAACATATACACATATATTTTCTAGAGATTCTGAACTCTGAATTGTGCAGCAATTTGTTAGTGATGGGGTCTTTGCATTGTTAGGAGGCATGCAGTTCCATGTGATCAGAAATTATAAGTTTGGTCTTGTTACCATAGTGAATAGCAGGACCAAATTAGTCATCAGACCCATTTGATCGTGGACGTGGGTATTGGTTAATTATGGAGCACCTACAACTGAAATAGATGGGCAGCTTACTTTTTTTAAACATATGTATAAATAGAAATATTTGCCTTTGGTCAACACTTTGACTTGCTTCTGAACCTTAACAGAGACTGTGTGCTCTTTGTTAGCCATTAAATCACCATGTGACCAGACTGCCTGCAAGGACTGGGTGCCATCTGACCAACCACGGCATGGAATTGGGCATACACAGCAGCTGTCTATCATCAAACAGGGGAGACAGATTTGAGATCAGGCTTCAGCAGGTTCTGAAGGAACTGGTGAGTTGCATGAGGAAGAGGTGATGTCCATGACCCCCAATCCCTGCTCCATTATCTTTTGTCTGGCATACACAGCTATGGTCCAATGGGGATAATCAGATGACCAGTTGATACAGAGAAAAAAATGTAAGGCTTGTTATACATTGGTTCCTAATGATACACAGACAACTCTGATAGCTAATATATCTACTTCAACCTCATCTGGGACACTCCTGGATAACATGGGTACAAGAAAATTCTCCAATAAGATAGCATTTGAGCAGAGTTATTGTTTTATTTTCTTTTTCACCTAGAGAGAGGACAGAGGTGGCTTTATTCTAACCTATGGGCTCTGACTCATAGTTTGGCCAATGGTCAGTGTTGAAAGGACACAATAAGAAAATTTTGTGAGGACATTTGAGGAAGAGGTATGTGAGTAGAAATCCACAAATGAACATAGATATGGATGCTATTTATGTTCCCTGAAAATTTCTACCATAATGTGTCCTTTTAATGTGATATGTCTGGGGACAATGGGCAGCCTTCTAGTCCATCCATTCTTGAAGTTGCCTGGAGGGCTCCATAGCAAAGTGCCTATGTTGCAAGGTGGGTGGTTATTCATGGGCTAATCACTAAGAATTTCCAATCATTAAATCTGACCTGATTATGGCTGCTTGTAAGGACCAATTCATCAACAGCAGAGACCATCCCTAAGTTCCCGTTCTGAGACCCTCCCCTAGGGAATCAGCCAGGAGTCTGGTGGCAGATTAATTACATTAGACCTCTTCCATCAGGTCTAGGGATTGCTCTGTTCTTGTTGCAACAGAGCTTTATTGAGATAAGGACTTGCTTCTTTGACTGCAATTCTTCCTCCCAAAGTATTACTCTTGGACTTACAGGATGCATCACCCCCTGTCTAGTATTTCAGGGAGGCTTCTGTCCAAGGAACATATTTCACATTAAATGGAGAGCTGTAGTGTGCCCATGGCCATGGGATTCACTGGCTTTACTATCTTTCCCACCATTCTGAAACAGTTGGCTGCATGACAAGAGGATTCATGTCCTCTTGAAGACAGTTACTGTGCCAAGTACGGGAGAACACCTTGTGGGGTGGAGGCAACAGTTTGTAGGAGGTGTTACCTTCACACCTTCTGTTTCTCCCATAGTCAGGATTCATGGGTCCAGTGATCTAGAGGTGGAATTAGGAACAACCGCACTCACTGATATTCCCGGTGACTTGCTGCAAAATTATGACTGTCACCATGACCCTACAGTCTGCTGATATAGAGGTCTTAGTTCTAAAGGAGAACTGCTTCTGTCCAGAAACACAGCAATGATTCTATTCAACTGACAGGTCAGACATCCTTTTGCCATTTTGACTTTCTTCCATCTCCATTGACGTCTCTCAGTTGGTCATCTCAGCAAGGTCTTCCATCCCCAAACAAACAGTAGCCAAGAAAACATGACAGCACCATCCTGCCCCCTGCACAGGCATCCCTGATGTACATGGTGCAGGGGCCGCCTGGAGGGCTATGTTGGGAGAGAGGTCTTGGAATCTCAGATCTGGGGACCTGGGTCAGACCTACTGTGCTTTGTCCACAGTCTTCCTAGGCTAAAGGTGTGTGTGACACAGAGGGGAAAGGGGTCTGTGTCTCACATCCCTGTCTGTCTTTCTCACTATGAGCATTAGTTCCATTATCCCACACCTGACAGTACTAGTCAGCCTCGTCCTTGGTCCTGGCCCTACTGGTGTTTAGGGTGGGCCTGTCTTCCAAGTTGGAGCTGGAGAATCAGTCAGAAATCACTGAGGGAAGTTTGCTGTTGTTCTATATAACCAGCCAGTGTCCTGTCCTGGATTCTGCTAGTACCCATGTACACTGGAGACTTCTATACTGTCTCTCTGACCATCTGGAACAGGGTCAGTGAGCACAGGGCAGCTGGGTCAACACTGGAGGCCTTTCAGGAGCCTGGCCATGAGGCTAAGCAGAGCCCTCGAAGAGCTACAGACAACACCTGATTCACAGAAATGTATTCTGTAGCCTCATCACTTACCCCTCCTGCTTCATGTTCCCTCTGCATTCCCCAGGGGATCTCTTGTCCCATCCTCAGCATGTCATCAGAATGGGAAACTCTTTCATTCTGACACTTGTCCATCATGATGCATGTGGGAATTTTCTTATACAATCACCTGCTGTTGGAGATTCATCCAAACTTCTCATCTATTTCCAGGTGGTGCTTCTATCTCTATGACACCCCCCAACCCACAGCAGACCAGCATCTAGCATTGTCAACACTTTGTTTCCTTTGGTTTTTTGTTTGTTTGTTTGATCCATGTCTCACATAAATTTGTGAAAAGTGCCAGAAACCATCATTGACTGAGGGATTCACTTCAAGTTCTGTGTCTCTGTGAGGGTCCCCATGGTCATGTCTTTGCGCAGGAAGCAAGTGCTAGGACTGGATAGTTAGTGGTCCCTCCTGGAGACTGGATTCTGTCACTGAAGCAAGGACAGCACAGTGACCATAGATGTAGCCTGAGGCCATTGGAATCACTTCACTCTGGAGACCATTTCAAAAGGAGGCTGAAGACCCTCTTTCCAGGGACCAGGGGCTCTGCCGAGTGCCCCACCTCCCACCCCATGAGACACTTGTGAACAAGGCAGCTGCAGTCCTGGGTCAGAGTCTGCCTGGAGTGGGGCAGGAGTGGCAGAGGGAGAGGGCTCAGGGCATCTCTGGACGTGCCCAGCACAGAAGGGTCAGCACCCTGGGAACTCAGGTGGAGAAACAGGGACTGGAATTTCCCAGATGAGCTACTCACTGAGCCAGGACTCCTCTTAACGTCCTGGGTAACAGCGTGTATGCCTGACCCTCAGGTCATAGCCCTTGGAGACTGAGGAGATAAGGATGGATCGTCACTACTTTCTTCTTAGGACTGAACCCTGGACCCCTGCTGACTCCCAGGCCTGGTGTTCCCCATGAGGCTCCTTAGTGGGCAGCCCCAGCCTCTGTCCTGCTGCTCCTGATGTAGTTCTGCTGCCCCCTGCTGGTGGAGGAGGATTCAGACCAGAAACTTCCTGCAGGTCACCCTACAGCACCCATCACCAGAGAAGAGGTGTGGACCAGGCTTTTCAGCCTCCCACAGGCAGCTGCCTCCACTGCACTGCCCAGACCAGCACAGAAGGTCACATACAGTGTGCAGGAGACAGCACGGGTGGAATTCCTTCCTTTTGTCCAGGGGTTGATATGCCCTCACCTGTCCTACTGGCTGTTGCAATAGGGTGGGTGCAGGGTAAAGTGTAGTGTATTTTGAAAGGGTCACAGTCCAGGAAACCTTTGTGAGATCCTATTGGTACACCTTTCTCTTCATTAGGAATTGAGTGTAATGCTGCCTGCATCCCAGTGGGTTTCGCTGAGTGCAGTGCAACAATTGATCCTTCTAGCACTAGCCTTCACATGTGCACTTCAATCTTCATTAACATATTTCTGTCATCTCTGCCACTGCTCTTTCTATTACAACTCATAGCACTAGTGCTCTGGAGAAGGAGAATATCTACATGAGCCTCTTAGGTGATTTGAATGAAACAGGGAAGTCACACTTTGGCTGAGCCCCTTCCCTTGGATTTCTGCAGAGAATGGACAAGAGACTCCCAGCCCTTCGCCCACTCACTGAGACCCCGCAGTCTCTGTTCCATTAATAGCCCTATCAATGTTTGTACATCATTGAATTTGGAAACAAAGTGTTTCTAACATCAGTATAAGCTTCCTCACTTCATTTCACACAAAGCTGAAGTCCAGGGAGACAAGATTCCCAGGAGAGCAGAGAAAAGTGGGGTGAGTCAAGGATGGAGTCCAGGTGTGCTGGATTCAGATCCCAGGCTCCTTGGGGCAGAGGTTGTGCAAAATGGGAAGGAAGGAGGATGAGACCAGTTTGGGCAGCAAGGCTTCTATCCCTGAGCTCACTGCCATCCCCATCCTGGCCTGGCCTGTCAGGGAGTCCCCTCAGCCTGCACATGGAGAGGTTCAACAGGGTCCTATCCCAGGTTAGAGCTGGAGAATCTTCAGGGACATTAGAGAATGTTTGGCCTACAGGGACCTGGCCTGTGTCCTCCTGGATCTGTTCTGTATTATAGCTTGGTCCTCTCTGTCCTCTAAGTTGGAGGGAATGACAAGGTCTTCTGGCCCCAGTACTGGGGTCAATGAGTCCTGCAGTGGACACAAGGCCTTTAGGTTCAGGAGACTTAGGGGATCCTTCTCTGGGTCCCACTCCTGCAGTACCCTCCAGGCTGACTTCAGGTTCAAGGTCATGCTCAGGTTCCTCTGGGAGCTGAGGCTGCAGGCAGCACCTGGGAGTGAGTGAGGAGGGGACGTAGGAGAAGGCCTAGGCCACGGTGGGTTTCTTGTAGATTTGCAGTCCTCACCTCCTACCTTATCAAAGTTCCCCCCAGTGACACAACATCACTCTCAGGAAGGATAAGGACGTCATAACATGGTCTCATCTCCGTCATTAATTCTGCTCTCATCATTATATGTTTTACCTGTTCATGCATTATGAATCAAACGTGTTGCTATTGTTTTCGTTTTTAGCACTTGACTGTATTACAGACACTAACCACTAAAATTTGTTTTAGGTTTTTCCATGTTGATATGATTTCTGAAGCTTATTATACTTTGTGCAGGCTCACATTTCCATATGTCACTCTTTCCTTCTGTCCTGAGGTGTGTCCTTCTCTGTCACTTGTGCTGAGGGTCTGCAGGTGATCAGTTCTGGGAGGTTTGCTGTCTGAGAAAGGTTGATTTTGTCTTCACTCTTCAGTGACATTTTTTGTCAGTAAAGACCAATGATGACAGATATTTACTATTAGTCTGTTGAAGACATTGCTCCCTGTTTTCCAGTTTATAGGGTTCATGATGAGAAATGTGCTTCCAGCACGATGCTGGTTCTCTGTAGGAAACGACTCTCCTCTCTGCCTGTGAGAGTGTCTGCATCACTAATCTGTAGCGATTTCATACAATGTGTCCTCTGCTGTCTCTCATGCTCCCTGTGCCAGAGCTTTGTTGAGCTTCTTGGATACATTGGTTTCTCCAAATCTGAAGTCTTTTTGTAGATTATTTCTTCACAGATTTTTTTATCCATCACTATGACATCAGATTCCCTATTCTCTTCTTTTGAAGCATTTTATCTGCTGTCAGTCTATCCCCTGAATTTTGAAATTTCAGACATGTTCATTTAGGGAAGTTTTATAAGAAAGCTTCTTTAAAAAAAAGTCTTCAATTTCTGCTTCTCACATATGTAGTTATTCCTCCACACCCAGTCCCACAGGAAATGGAGTTCTAACACCTGTTTACAAATTCCCTGTTGATCCACCCTGTGCAGCCTGCCTGGAGGACTGGGAGCAAAGGGACACATTGGGGACTTCAGTCCTTGGGACCTGGGCCTGACCTGCTCATTTCTCTGTGCACAGGCCTCCTAGAGCTGGAGGAGAGTGTGACACAGTTAGGGAAGGGGTCTGTGTCTCCCTTCCCCATCTGCCTGTGTCACTGTGAATAGTACTACTGCCATCATAGTACTGACAGTAATAGTCAGCCTCGTCCTCGGCCTGTGCGCTGCTGATGTCAGGGTGGCAGTGTTCCCTGACTTGGAGCCAGAGAATCGCTCGGATCCCAGAGGGCCGCTCACTATCATCATAAATGACTGTCAAAGGGGCTTGTCCTGGCTTCTGCTGGTACCAGTGTACATAACCATATTCCAGTTCCTCTCCAGTGCGGGTGATTGTAGCCGTCTGTCCCAGGGCCACTGACACTGAGGGCGGCTGAATCAGCTCACTGGAGACCGCGGAGCCTGAAAAGACAGAAGAGGAGAGGTTGCCATGAGGTCCAGGGACTCAGCCCAGGATCCCAATACTGAGGTTGTGCTGTGCCTAAGCTCAGGGTTTGGGGCAGGCTCAGCTCAGGTCCTGTGGGGCTGAGAGTGTGGGCAGGCCTGGGGACAGCACCTGTGCAGAGAGTGAGGAGGAGGAGGGGTGAGAGAGGATTCCAGGCCATGGTGGATTTGCTCAGGGCTGCTTCTGAGAATCACAGCTGGACCAGTCTCACCCTCGCCTCTCTTATTTCTTTCCAGGCCTTTTGTTCTGTGGTTGATAGTATTTATGCAAATTGCCTACTCTCTGGGACTCAAACCATCTGTGAGCTCAGGCCAGGGAAATGAGGAGGGAGAAATAAACCTGCAGCTTCCTCCAACAGCTCTCAGGTCAGAAAATGAAAGTTGGTCTCCAATTTGGTATCACAATCCCATTCCTGGGATTTGAACATAACCACTGACCCTACCCATTCTGCCTGGGCTTTGTCTGGGGCTGGCCCAGGGTCTTCCAGAATCCTGGCCATGGGGCTGGTCTGGTCCCTCTGAGAAATGCAGAAAACACAAATTCAGGGAATGGTGGTCCTATGACCTCATTACCTCTTTCCCCGGCTTCTTGCTCCCTCTGCATCCCTCAGAGACTCTGCGGTCCCATCTGTGGCATGATGACAAAATAAGAAACTCTCTCATTTTGAGGTTTATCATCATTTTATAAGTGTGAGGTTACTAGTTAAACAACCACCTGTTGTTGGAGATTCATCAGGATTTCTAGTCTATTTACAGATGGTGCTGTTGTCTCTATGACAGCCCCCATTCCACAGGAGACCAGCAATTGACATAATCAACCAGTTGATTTTGTTTACATTTTTCATCAATGTCTCATGCAGACTTGTTAATATGGCCTGAATCCATGTGAAAATATTTCAAGGTTGGTGGTCTTGTGAGGATCCACATGATCACATGTTCCCATACGGTGTGAGCTCGAGGCCCTGAACCATGGTCCCTGCAGCCATGAGAGTCACGTCACTCTGGAGACAGTCTCACACGGAGGCTCCCATTGCTCCTCCAGGAACCAGGATCCCCAAGTGCTCTGCCTCCTGCTCCCTGAGATGCCCTTGAACAAAGGAGTTACAGCCCCAGGTCTGAGTTGGGGTGGAGGAGGGGAAGGAGAGGCAGAGTGTGAGTCATTGGGTGTCTCGGGATATTCCCAGCATGGAGGGGTCAGTCCCTGGGGACACTGGTGGACAGAGAGGGAACCTGAATTTCCCAGGTGAGATGTTCACTGTGTCAGGACTCTTGTCAGTGTCCTGGGTGACACTGTGTGTCTGAGCCTCAGAACATGGTCTTTGCAGCCTGAGGAGTTAGGATGGATCATCCTGACAGTCTCTGAGGACTGAACCTTAGACAACCTGCTGAAACTCTGGCCTGGTGTCCCTAATAAGTCTCCCCCTGGGCAACCCCAGCCCCTGTCCTGGTTCTCCGGATGTAGCTCTGCTGCCCCCTGCTGGTGGAGGAGAACTGAGACAAGGAGCTTCCCTATTGCAGTTCACCCCAGAGAAACTGTTACCTGAGAAAGGGTGTGGACCATGGTTTCCAGCCTTCCACAGGCAGCAGCCCCCCCCCCCACCCGTCTGCCCAGCCCAGCAGAGAAGGTCACATACAAGGTGCAGGAGGCAGGGAAGGTGGGATTCCTGTACTTGTCCCAGGTTTGAAATGCCCTGGACTAGCCTACTGTCGTCTTTCAGAAAGGAGAGTGCATGGGTCAGTGTAGCACGTTTCAAAAGGGTCAGTGTCTGGACAAACCTGTGTGATGTCCCACAGCCACTGGGTTCCTGTTTATTTAGGAATCAGGTCCGATGCTTCCTGCATCCGTATCCATATAGTTGGGTCATGGGAGCAACAGGGGATGCTTCTAGTGTTACATTCAGTTGAGCAGGCAAACCTTAACTTTTATCATTAATAGTGTAACTTTTACTGCACTTTAAATTACTCCAGCCCTCTTCTCATGAGTTTTGTGTGGGAGGATTTGAAGCCTATTCTGTGCTTTTGTGGAACTGGACACCTGTTAATTATACTTGGACCCAGGTGCACATGATGGAGGTCACAGGGCAGCTGAAAACTTTTCCTTGGATTCCCACAGAGGACGACCAGACACTCCAACTACAAGCTCAACTCACTGAACTCACACGGAGTCTCTCTAATTAAAATATTTTGTGTCATTTAACGTGAAATGAACACAGTGTTTCTTACTTGAGTAAGAGACACTTCAGTGTTTTGTATCATTTAATTTGAAATGACATGTTTCCTACTTGAGTATGAGCTTCCCCATTTCACAGCAAGTAAAGCAGATGCCCAGAGAATAAATTCCCAGGAAAACAGAGGAAGATAGGGGGAGTCTGGAAATGCAGCCCAGGTGTCTGAGATTTAGACCTGGATCTTCTGGGGCAGAACTTGACTATGGTTGAAAGAAGACAGTGTACATCCAGGGTTGTGCCCCCAGACTCACAGCCATCCTTATCCTGGCCTGGTCTATTTTGGAGCCCCCTACCCTCCCCTTGCAACTGGGAAGGTCTGTAGCCTTGTGTTCCAGGTTAGAACTGCAGAGTCTATGGGGCAGTGGAGGCAGGTTGTCTGTGCTGGTGCCTTGCCTGGGTCCTGCTGCCTCCCTTCTGCATCACCACTTTATCTTCTGCTCTGCTCTACCGAGCCAGTGGGAGTGACAGGGATCTCATGGCCAGCTACAGGGGCAACTGAGTCTTACAAGTGAACAGAGGACCTCCAATTTCAAGAAACTCTGGGGGATATTCTCTGTTTTCCCAACCCCTGCAGCAAGCCCTGGGCCGAGCTCAGGGTCAGGGTCATGGTCAGGGTTCTGTGGGGATTGAGCCTGTGGGCAGAGCCTGGGACAGCCCCTGGGCAGGGAGTGAGGAGAGAGAGAGAAGGAGGGTCCATGTCATGGTGGGGACAAGTGTTCTGGCTGTTGAGTCCACAGCTGAGTCTTCCCTCCTGCAAGCTTCCCTCATTTTCTCACTGGTCCCCTTGAAGATGCTCCTTCTCAGCCTGGTAGAGAGAATCTCTGTGCTTCTTGGTGGGCTTCCTGGATCTGGTGCACGATGTGTCACACTCACCTCTGGTCTCTTCTTGGGGAGCTCTGGTCACTCTGTATTTGAAAATCTTAAAGTATAGGACAGAATGGACATGTGTGGGCATTTTGTAGCTGTTCTCATGAAACGTTCACTGTGTGTATTCCAGCTCTTCATCCTCTGTGTGATACATAAGAGAAAATCATCCTAATAATTTTTAGGGACTCCATTCATCTTCTCAGATTTTCTATGTGTTCCCTGTGAATGTTTCATGTCCCAGATTGTGGAGCAGAATTGTATGGGAATTATCTTAAATTGTGGCTTAGATTTTGTGTCACTTCCCTTCCTGGAGGTTTCGGCAGGCCAGCATCTACTTGGGTATTGCTATGAAATTCAATCTAACAATCCCCGTCTTTAATCGTGGCATTAGAGCATTTCCTGAATGTGACTAGTAATATCATTTCAATATAGCAACTTTCCTTTATGTTCTTGTTGTCCCATGTGTTCTTTGTTCCTTCTTTCCATGTATATATTTTTGATTAACAGAATATTTTTAAATGATTCCATCTTATCTCCCATTTTTGCTTAAGTTCCTTCTGTCTGATAATCAATAACTTGCAATAGTCTATGTTCTGTGATGCTGCCAATTTATATGGAACATTAGCACCTGATAACATCCTTCTGGGTCTCACCTGTCAGCATAGTCACTGTGATTTTCCTACATATTATTTCAACTCTGTCAGGAGTTCCAACATACGTAGTTATTGTAGGTTCTGCACAGTATATTTTTCTGCACACTTTTAAAGAGAATTCGGTAATAAAGAAGTCTTAATATTTATCCCCCTAGTTGGCATTTATGATGTTTACATTCATTTTGCAGGGTCAGATTCTTTCTGGAATCATTTCATCTTCCTATGGGATGTATATTGTTGCTTGTATTGTGTGTCAGCTGATGAAAACTTCTTTCACTTATTTTATGTGAAAATTTTCATTGAGACTTTATTTGTGAAGGATGTTTTGCCTGGATGAGTTGGTTCTCCCCCACCACCCCCGTCCAATTCTTTCATCTCTAATTTAGAGACATTAATCCAGTGTCTCTTACTGGCATTTCCACCAACGCAAAAACCACTAACATCTTCTTCTGTTTGTTCCCCTGAGTGCAGGGACTCTTTCCCTCTGGCTGCTTCTAAGACTCTCTTGTTCATGGCCTTGAATATTTGATATAAATGGGTGTTGTTGTTTTTATTCCTTTGTCTTGTGCTTGTGGTCTGTTGAGATTTTTGGACCCGTGCATTTTCAGTTTCATCAAGTTTGGAACATTCTTGCCAATGACTGTCCAAATATTTTTCCATCCGCTACACACTGCTGTCTCTCCTTTTCGGACACACTACATCCTATGCCACTCCTTAAGGTGTCCTCCAGCTTGGGGATTCTCTGTTCACTCTTGTGTCTTTTCTTCTCTCTCTCACTTTTCAGTGTCTGTGCTGTGTCTTCAGGTTCCCTCATGTGTTCTTTGCTTTGTCGTGTCTGCTGTTACTCTCAAACCCTGGATTTATGATCGGAGACATTGGAGTTTCATCTGTAGGAATTAGATTTGTACCCTTTAACTTTCTTCTCTGTGTCCTGTGAACCTGTCAGCACTCAGACTACACTTAGACGAGACATTGCAACATCATTCTTGCTAGAAAATCCAGGCTTCTGGCCTCCCTGCATCTTGAGTGCATGCCCAATTTTTAAAAAGCATTTATCTATTTATTTATTTATTTGGGAGAGAAAGAGTGAGAGAGAACAAACAGGGGGAGTTCCAGACATAGGGAGAAGCATGCTCCCTACCCAGTAAGAAGCCTGATACAGGACTGGATCCCAGAACTTTGGGATCGTGACCTGAGGCGAAGGCAGTTGCTTAACTGACTGAACGACCCTGGCGTCCCCATGACCCGTTTCTTTAAATCAGCTTCTGTCTATCTCCCTGTTTCTGTCTCTCTGGATATGTGTGTGTAACATATGAATATATATCCAGGTGTGTATGAACTCCAGGCCATATTGGATCCATATTCCCTGGAGAACCCTAACTAATGCACCTTATCAGCTCTTACTCTTTGTGGTTCAAATGGTTTTATTTTGGTGTCTTACTTGGTGTTGGAAATCCTCACTGCTAATTGTCAATTACCTTCTTCTGACATGGTGTCAATTACATGTAGAAGAAGGATGTGATAAGAAAATTTTCTTTCCCCAACATTTTTACTGACGATTGTCATATATTTTATAGATGCATATTATAAATCACAATATATTGTTCTTATTTCTGCCTAAACATTTGACTCTTTAATAGACACGAAATAATAACATCTTTTTACATTTACCCATTTAGTTTTTGCTATCTGATACTTTTTATACCTTTGTGTAGACTCATATTTCACTCTGCTACACTTTCCTTCTGTCCCAGGGTGTCCTTCACTGTCTCTTGTGCCAAGAGTCCGTGGGTGATCAGTTCTTGGAGGTTTACAGTCTGAGAAACGTTTAGTTTGTCTCACTTTTCAATGACATTTTGCCTGGTTAAAAATGAAGGTTGACACAAGAAACAGACTCTTCAGGGTAGAAAACAAACTGGCGATTACCACAGGGTGGAGTGGGAGGATGACTAAGGTAGACGATGGGCATCAGAGAATACAAAAGTTTAAAAAAAAAAAAGATTGTCCGTTTTTTTAAGTTGTATTTTGAAGACATTGTCCCTCCCTCAATTGTCCAGTTTACTTGGTTTGTAAGGAGGAATGTACTCTCACCATGTTACTGGATCCCTGAAGGGAACACGACTCTCCTCTCTGGCTCTGAGAGTGTCTGCATCACTGGTTTGTAGCAATTTCATTACGATGTGTGCTGTGATGTTTCTCATGTTCCCTGTGCCCGAGCTTTGTTGAGCTTCTTGGATACATTGGTTCATGGGTTTCACAATTTGAGAACTTGGTGGCTCTTTTTCCTTCAGATATGTTTTCTTTTTTTTTTTTTCCATTTTATTTATTTTTTCAGCATAACAGTATTCATTCTTTTTGCACAACACCCAGTGCTCCATGCAAAATGTGCCCTCCCCATTACCCACCACCTGTTCCCCCAACCTCCCACCCTTGACCCTTCAAAACCCTCAGGTTGCCCCAACCTCCCACCCCTGACCCTTGAAAACCCTCAGGTTGTTTTTCAGAGTCCATAGTCTCTTATGGTTCGCCTCCCCTCCCCAATGTCCATAGCCCGCTCCCCCTCTCCCAATCCCACCTCCCCCCAGCAACCCCCAGTTTGTTTGGTGAGATTAAGAGTCATTTATGGTTTGTGTCCCTCCCAATCCCATCTTGTTTCATTTATTCTTCTCCTATCCCCCTACCCCCCCATGTTGCTTCTCCATGTCCTCATATCAGGGAGATCATATGATAGTTGTCTTTCTCCAATTGACTTATTTCACTAAGCATGATACGCTCTAGTTCCATCCACGTCGTCGCAAATGGCAAGATTTCATTTCTTTTGATGGCTGCATAGTATTCCATTGTGTATATATACCACATCTTCTTTATCCATTCCTCTGTTGATGGACATCTAGGTTCTTTCCATAGTCTGGCTATTGTAGACATTGCTGCTATAAACATTCGGGTACACGTGCCCCTTCGGATCACTATGTTTGTATCTTTAGGGTAAATACCCAGTAGTGCAATTGCTGGGTCATAGGGTAGTTCTATTTTCAACATTTTGAGGAACCTCCATGCTGTTTTCCAGAGCGGTTGCACCAGCTTGCATTCCCACCAACAGTGGAGGAGGGTTCCCCTTTCTCCACATCCTCGCCAGCATCTGTCATTTCCTGACTTGTTAATTTTAGCCATTCTGACTGGTGTGAGGTGATATCTCATTGTGGTTTTGATTTGTATTTCCCTGATGCCGAGTGACGTGGAGCACTTTTTCATGTGTCTGTTGGCCATCTGGATGTCTTCTTTGCAGAAATGTCTGTTCATGTCCTCTGCCCATTTCTTGATTGGATTGTTTGTTCTTTGGGTGTTGAGTTTGCTAAGTTCCTTATAGATTTTGGACACTAGCCCTTTATCTGATATGTCGTTTGCAAATATCTTCTCCCATTCTGTCAGTTGTCTTTTGGTTTTGTTAACTGTTTCCTTTGCTGTGCAAAAGCTTTTGATCTTGATGAAATCCCAATAGTTCATTTTTGCCCTTGCTTCCCTTGCCTTTGCCGTTGTTCCTAGGAAGATGTTGATACGGCTGAGGTCGAAGAGGTTGCTGCCTGCATTCTCCTCAAGGATTTTGATGGATTCCTTTCTCACATTGAGGTCCTTCATCCATTTGGAATCTATTTTCGTGTGTGGTGTAAGGAAGTGGTCCAATTTCATTTTTCTGCATGTGGCTGTCCAATTTTCCCAGCACCATTTATTGAAGAGGCTGTCTTTTTTCCATTGGACATTCTTTCCTGCTTTGTCGAAGATGAGTTGACCATAGAGTTGAGGGTCGATTTCTGGGCTCTCTATTCTCTTCCACTGATCTATGTGTCTGTTTTTGTGCCAGTACCATGCTGTCTTGATGATGACAGCTTTGTAATAGAGCTTGAAGTCCGGAATTGTGATGCCACCAACTTTGGCTTTGTTCTTCAATATTCCTTTGGCTATTCGAGGTCTTTTCTGGTTCCATATAAATTTTAGGATTATTTGTTCCATTTCTTTGAAAAAAATGGATGGTATTTTGATAGGGATTGCATTAAATGTGTAGATTGCTTTAGGTAGCATAGACATTTTCACAATATTTATTCTTCCAATCCAGGAGCATGGAACATTTTTCCATTTTTTTGTGTCTTCCTCAATTTCTTTCATGAGTACTTTATAATTTTCTGTGTATAGATTCTTAGTCTCTTTGGTTAGGTTTATTCCTAGGTATCTTATAGTTTTGGGTGCAATTGTAAATGGGATTGACTCCTTAATTTCTCTTTCTTCAGTCTTGTTGTTGGTGTACAGAAATGCAACTGATTTCTGTGCATTGATTTTATATCCTGACACTTTACTGAATTCCTCTACAAGTTCTAGCAGTTTTGGAGTGGAGTCTTTTGGGTTTTCCACATATAGTATCATATCATCTGCGAAGAGTGATAGTTTGACTTCTTCTTTACCGATTTGGATGCCTTTAATTTCTTTTTGTTGTCTGATTGCTGAGGCTAGGACTTCTAATACTATTTCGATAGCAGTGGTGATAATGGACATCCCTGCCGTGTTCCTGACCTTAACGGAAAAGCTTTCAGTTTTTCTCCATTGAGAATGATATTTGCGGTGGGTTTTTCATAGATGGCTTTGATAATATTGAGGTATGTGCCCTCTATCCCTACACTTTGAAGAGTTTTGATCAGGAAGGGATGCTGTACTTTGTCAAATGCTTTTTCACATCTATGGAGAGTATCATATGGTTCTTGTTCTTTCTTTTATTAATGTGTTGTATCACATTGATTGATTTGCGGATGTTGAACCAACCCTGCAGCCCTGGAATAAATCCCACTTGATCGTGGTGAATAATCCTTTTAATGTACTGTTGAATCCTATTGGCTAGTATTTTGGTGAGAATTTTTGCGTCTGTGTTCATCAAGGATATTGGTCTGTAGTTCTCTTTTTTGGTGGGATCCTTGTCTGGTTTTGGGATCAAGGTGATGCTGGCCTCATAAAATGAGTTTGGAAGTTTTCCTTCCATTTCTATTTTTTGGAACAGTTTCAGGAGAATAGGAATGAGTTCTTCTTGAAATGTTTGGTAGAATTCCCCTGGGAAGCCGTCTGGCCCTGGGCTTTTGTTTGTTTGGAGATTTTGGATGACTGTTTCAATCTCCTTACTGGTTATGGGCCTGTTCAGGTTTTCTATTTCTTCCTGGTTCAGTTGTGGTAGTTTATATGTCTCTAGGAATGCATCCATTTCTTCCAGATTGTCCAATTTGTTGGCGTAGAGTTGCTCATAGTATGTTCTTATAATTGTCTGTATTTCTTTGGTGTTAGTTGTGATCTCTCCTCTTTCATTCATGATTTTATTTATTTGGGTCCTTTCTCTTTTCTTTTTGATGAGTCTGGCCAGGGGTTTATCAATCTTATTGATTCTTTCAAAGAACCAGCTCCTAGTTTCATTGATTTTTTCTATTTTTTTTTTGGTTTCTATTCCATTGATTTCTGCTCTGATCTTTATGATTTCTCTTCTCCTGCTGGGTTTAGGGTTTCTTTCTTGTTCTTTCTCCAGCTCCTTTACGTGTAGGGTTAGGTTGTGTACTTGAGACCTTTGTGGTTTCTTGAGAAAGACTTGTACCGCTATATATTTTCCTCTCAGGACTGCCTTTGCTGTGTCCCACCGATTTTGAACTGTTGTGTTTTCATTATCATTTGTTTCCATGAATTTTTTCAATTCTTCTTTAATTTCCTGGTTAACCCATTCATTCTTTAGAAGGATGCTGTTTAGTCTCCATGTATTTGGGTTCTTTCCAGCTTTCCTCTTGTGATTGAGTTCTAGCTTCAGAGCATTGTGGTCTGAAAATATGCAGGGAATGATCCTAATCTTTTGATACCTGTTGAGACCTGATTTGTGACCCAGGATGTGATCTATTCTGGAGAAGGTTCCATGTGCACTAGAGAAGAATGTGTATTCTGTTGCTTTGGGATGAAATGTTCTGAATATATCTGTGATATCCATCTGGTCCAGTGTGTCATTTAAGGCCTTTATTTCCTTGTAGATCTTTTGCTTGGATGATCTGTCCATTTCAGTGAGGGGAGTGTTCAAGTCCCCTACTATTATTGTAGTATTATTAATGTGTTTCTTTGATTTTGTTATTAATTGGTTGATATAGTTGGCTGCTCCCACGTTAGGGGCCTAGATATTTAAAATTGTTAGATCTTCTTGTTGGACAGACCCTTTGAGTAGGATATAGTGTCCTTCCTCATCTCTTATTATAGTCTTTGGCTTAAAATCTAATTGATCTGATATAAGGATTGCCACGCCAGGTTTCTTCTGATGCCCATTAGCATGGTAAATTATTTTCCACCCCTCACTTTAAATCTGGAGGTGTCTTCGCGTCTAAAATGAGTTTCTTGTAGGCAACATACTGATGGGTTTTGTTTTTTTATCCATTCTGATACCCTGTGTCTTTTGATTGGGGCATTTAGCCCATTAACATTCAGGTTAACTATTGAGAGATATGAATTTAGTGCCATTATTAGCCTGTAAGGTGACTGTTACTGTATATTGTCTCTGTACCTTTCTGATCTACTACTTTAGGCTCTCTCTTTGCTTAGAGGACCCCTTTCAATATTTCCTGGAGAGCTGGTTTGGTGTTTGCAAATTCTTTCAGTTTTTGTTTGTCCTGGAAGCTTTTGATCTCTCCTTCTATTTTCAATGATAGCCTAGCTGGATAGAGTATTCTTGGCTGCATGTTTTTCTCGTTGAGTGCTCTGAATATATCATGCCAGCTCTTTCTGGCCTGCCAGGTCTCTGTGGATAAGTCTGCCGCCAATCTAATATTTTTACCATTGTATGTTACAGACTTCTTTTCTCGGGCTGCTTTCAGGATTTTCTCTTTGTCACTAAGACTTGTAAATTTTACTATTAGGTGACGGGGTGTAGACCTATTCTTGTTGACTTTGAGGGGGGTTCTCTGCATCTCCTGGATTTTAATGCTTGTTCCCTTTGCCATATTAGGGAAATTCTCTCCAATGATTCTCTCCAATAGACCTTCTGCTCCCCTCTCTGTTTCTTCTTCTTCTGGAATCCCAATTATTCTAATGTTGTTTCGTCTTATGGTGTCACATATATCTCGAATTCTCCCCTCATGGTCCAGTAGCTGTTTGTCCCTCTTTTGCTCGGCTTCCTTATTCTCTGTCATTTGGTCTTCTAGATCACTAATTCTTTCTTCTGCCTCATTGATCCTAGCAGTGAGAGCCTCCATTTTTTATTGCACCTCATTAATAGCTTTTTTGATTTCAACTTGGTTAGATTTTAGTACTTTAACTTCTCCAGAAAGGGCTTTAATATCTCCAGAGAGGGTTTCTCTAATATCTTCCATGCCTTTTTCAAGCCCGGCTAGAATGTTCAGAATCGTCATTCTGAACTCTTGATCTGACATATTACCAATGTCTGTGTTGATTAGGTCCCTAGCCTTCGGTACTGTGTCTTGTTCTTTTGTTGTGGTGATTTTTTCTGCCTTGTCATTTTGTCCAGATAAGAGGATATGAAGGAGCAAATAAACTACTAAAAGGGTGGCAAAGATCCCGGAAAAATGCGCTGTAACCAAATCAGAAGAGACCCCTAATTGTGGGGGGGGAGGAGAAAGGGGATAAAAACAGGTTCTGAAAAAAAAAGAAAAAAAAAAAAAGAAAAAAATTTAAAAAATAAAACAAATAAAAAAAATATAAAAAAGAAAGAAAAATATATATATTTAGATGAACTAGTCAAAAAACTTTAAAAAAGAAAAGGGTGAAAGTTTTAAAAAATTTAGCAGAAGAAGAAAAAAGAAAAAAGAAAAAAAAATTGAAAAAAGAAAAAAAAAATTGAAGTAGCCGCAAGACTAAAGAATCATGGGGATAAAGCCATGAGTTCCGTGCTTTGCTTTCTCCTCCTCTGGAATTGCTCTGCTGTCTTAGGAATTGAATCTGCTTTCTCCTTGATAGATGAACTTCGTCCTGGCTGGATATTTTGTTGATCTTCTGGGGGAGGGGCCTGTTGTAGTGACTCTCAAGTGTCTTTGCCCGAGTCGGGATTGCACCGCCCTTACCAGCGGCCGGACTAAGTAATCGGCTCGGGTTCGCTTTTGGGAGCTTCTGTTCCCTGAACGCTTTCCGTAGAGTTCCGGAGTATGGGAATGAAAATGGCGGCCTCCCAGTCTCCGGCCCGGTGGAGCCGAGAGCCTAGGGCCCCACTCCTCAGTGCGCCCCCAGAGGACAGCACCCAATCACTCCCGTATCCCCAGCTTCTAGCCACGCTCCGAGCTCACCTAGCCCGCGACCAGTTCAAGGTAATCCCGAGCTGAGAGTTCAGTCCTCGGCTCTGTCTCTGCAGCCGGCTTCTCCGTTCTAATACCTGTGAGCTCTCTGACACTCTGACACCCCCGATCCTTCTGTGACCCTGCGGGGCCTGGGGCCACGCTGACCCCGCGTGGGCTTCACCCTGGTTTAGCCTCTGGAGCAATGTCCCTCAGTGGAACAGACTTTTAAAAGTCCTGATTTTGTGCTCCGTTGCTCCGCCGCTTGCCGGGAGCTGGCCCCTCCCCCCGTGGTCTATCTTCCCGTCGTTTTAGATTCACTTCTCCGCCAGTCCTACCTTTCAGAAAGTGGTTGATTTTCTGTTTCTAGAGTTGCTGTTCTTCTTCTCTTCGCTCTCCCGTTGGATTTGTAGGTGTTTGCAATGTTTAGATAAGCTATCGAGCTGATCTCCTGTTACCTGATGTAGTCTCAGGCTGCTACTTCTCCGCCATCTTAACTCCTCCCCCCCAGATATGTTTTCAATCACCATCCACTCCCCACTGTCTCTGCCTCAATTACTCCAATTACACGTCTTTAGGTGGAAAGAAGCTGTCCTCCCTGCACTGAGACTTTCTTCAATTTCTCCAGCTATTTCACTCTGTGTTTCATTTTGAACAATCTCTATTACTGTGACATCAAGGTGACATGTAATCTTTAAGTCTTAGAATATATGATTATGTTTTAGGGGAAGTTTTAAATGATTTGGGCTTTGGAAAATGTCTTGTATTGTCTGCTCCTGACATATTCAGTCATTCATGAGCTCACATCCACAGCTTGAGTGTGGTTATAATAAATGTGTCCTTATCCTCTGCCAATCCATCTTGTAGAACCTGTCTGAAGGTGTGTGAGGAGAGTCAGCCCGTGGATCTCAGATGTGGGATCCTAGGCTAAACCTGCTCTCTGTACATTGTCCCCCTGGGGCTGTAGGAGGGTGAGACTCAGGCAGGGAAGGGTTTTTGTCTCACTTCCCCATCTGCCTGTGTCACTGTGAGCTTTATCACTGCTATCTGATGACTGACAGTAATAGTTAGCCTCATCCTCGGCCTGGGCCCCGTTGATGGTCAGGGTGTGTGTGGTCCCTGAACTGGAACCGGAGAATCGACCAGGGATCCCAGAGGGACGCTCAGTGTCCTTATAAATGACCAGCTTGGGGGCTTGACCTGCCTTCTTCTGGTACCATTGTGCATAGTATTTGCTCAGTACTTCCCCAGAGCAGGTGATGGTAGCTGTCTGTCCCAGGGACACTGACACCGAATGAGGCTGAGTCAACACACTGGAGGCCATGGAGCCTGAAAAGACAGAAGAGGAGAAGTTGGTGTGAGGTTGACTTCCGTGGGTCCCTATAATGAGGTTGTTTTGAGTCTGATCTCAAGCTCTGAGGCAGGCTCAGCTCAGATCCTGCAGGGGCTGAGTATTTGCAGAGGGTCCAGGGACATCACCTGTGCAGAGAGTGAGGACGGGTAGCAGGAGAGGGATCCAGTCCATGGTGGAGATGTCCGGAGCTCTGCCTCCTGAGATCCCACAGCACTGCTGGTTTCCACCCAGCCTCTTTTATTCCTTTCTAGGTCCTTGGGTCAGTGATTGTTAGTAGTTATGCAAATTTTCTCCACTTCAGGGGCTCCTAAGTGATCCACCAGTTGTGAGATCAGAACATGTGATTGAGGAGGAAGAGAGGAGCCCTGAGTTTACTCCAAGCAGCTGCCAGGTTAAAAACCATCCTTGACAACTAACATCTGGGATCAGTTACTTTTCTGGCATTTGAACACATGATAACCAAATGAAACTACTCTGTATGGGGTCTGCTCTTGGCTCTCTCTGGGGTCTTTCAGGAGCCTGGCCATGGAGCTGGGATGGGTCCTCTGAGAGATGCAGACACCTGGTTCAAGGAGAGGTGGTCCTATGCCCTCATTACCTTCCTCCTCCTGCATTGTGTCCCCACTGTGTCCACCTGCGGCACTGTGATCCCATTGTTCCCATGTCATCAGACTGTGGAACTTTCTCATCAGAATGGTTGTGCCTCATTGTCGTGAGAGTCCACTTACTTTTTTTTTAAGATTATGTGTTTATTTATTTGACAGAGGGAGAGAGAGCACAAGTAGCAGAGAGGCAGATTGGAGGTCGGGGTGGGGGGGCAGAAGCAGGCTCTCTGCCGAGCAAAGATCCCAAAGCAGGGCTCGATCATGGGTCCCTGAGACCATAACCTTAGCCAAAGGCAAAGGTTTAACCCACTGAGCCTTCAGGCGCCTGAGAGTCCACTTGTTAAGAGACCATCTGTTTTTAAACATTGATCACTATGTCTAGTGTATTGACACGTGGTTATTTCACACCCCCATCCCACAGCAGACCAGCTCATAGATTGTCAGCACATTGATTCCTTTACGATTCTTCATCAGTGTTACATGGAAACATGTGACTTGCATGAGAAATCACCAATGACGTTTTTTTATAATTTTTAAAATATTTTATTTATTTGACAGAGAGAAATCACAACGAGGCAGAGAGGCAGGCAGAGAGAGAGGAAGAAGCAGGCTCCCTACAGAGCAGAGAGCCTGATGTGGGGCCCGATCCCAGGACCCTGAGATCATGACCTGAGCTGAAGGCAGAGAGGCTTAACCCACTGAGCCACCCAGGTGCCCACCAATGACATTTTTGAGCACCATGTGTTGTTAGGGTCCCAGAGTTAGGTCTTTTCACATGGATGAGTTTTGGAGCCAGGCTAGCATCGCAGGAGGGAGCTGGACTGTGTCACCTCACAAGGATAACCCAGGGACCAGAGTTGTGGCCTCAGGTAGTGAGAATCCCTTCACTCTGGAGACAGTCTCACAAGGAGGCTGTGGACACTCATTCCAGGGACCAGGGACTCCAAGTACTCCTTGTCCCACCCCTTGAGACCCTCCTGAGCAAAGAAGCTGCAGTCCCAGCTTCTGCTTCTGACTGGACATGGGGATGGAGAGTCAGAAGGTGAGTGGTCAGGATGTTCTCAACATGTCCAGCTCGGACGAGTCAGCTCCTGGAACACCAGTGCACAGAGCAGGAAGATGCATTTCCTACATAGGCATTCACTGTATCAGGACTCCCATCAGTGTCCTGGGTGTCACTGTGTCTGACCTTCATAGCAAGGTCTCTTCAGCATCTGGAGATAGGAGTGATAATTCCAATTTCTTTCTGGGGACTGAACCCTGGACCCCTGTTGCCCGCAGGCCTGGTGTCCCTGTGAGGCTCCCTCTGGGCAGCCCAGCCTCTGCCTTGCTGCTCCTGATGCAGCTCTGCTGCCCCCTGCTGGTGGAGGAGGACTCAGACCAGGAGCTTCCCTCCTGCAGGTTCCCCCACAGCATCTGTCACCTGAGAAGGGATGTGGACCATGGTTTCCAACCTCCCACAGGCAGCTGCCCACACACAAGCCCTGCCCAGCCCAGCACAGACAGGCCACATACATGATGCAGGAGGCAAGGCAAGTGGGATTCATGTACTTGTCCCTGGGTTGAAATGTCCTGGGCTAGCCTCGTGTCCTGTATAAAAAGAAGAGAGCAGGGTAGAGTGTAGTGCATCAGAAAAGGGTCAAATCCAGATAAACCCATGTGATGTCCTATCACTACCAATTTCCTGTGTGTCAAGAGTCAAGTGTGTTAAGTGTCAAGACTGATGCTTCCCCACCCTGATTAGTGCAGATTGTCATAAGTGGGAACAGATGATGCTTTTTGTGTAAAGTTTACTTGTGTACATAAATCTGCATTATTACTGTTATTGTTGTTGTTGTTGTTATTATTATTATTATTATAAACTCCTCAGGGCATAGCTTGATCATGGGAGCAAATAGGGAGGGAGGGTGAGGCCAGGCAGGGCAGCAGGATTTCTGTTCCTGACTCACTGCCATCCCCATCCTGGCTGGTCTCTAAAGAGCCCCCATGGCTTGCACATGGAGATGTTCAGCAGGCTCATGTTCCAGGTTAGAGCTGGAGAGCCTGTGGGGACAGTGGAGGCTGTTTGGCCAGGCAGGGCTGTGGCCTGGGTTCAGGGGCTCAGCTCAACATTACTGTTTTGTCCTCTGTCTCCTGAGCAGGTGGTAATGATGACAATGTCATGGCCACTCTACTGGGGGAAGATAATCTTACAGGTAATGACAGGATCTGAAAAATCAGGAGGCTCTGGAGCTCATTCTCATTGTCCCCAACCTTGCAGCATTTCCTGGGCTGAGCTGAGTCTTAGGATCATGGTTGGGGTCCAGTGGGGGCTGAGCCCATGGGCAGGGCAATACAGGCAAGACCTGGGTAGAGAGCGAGGAGGAGGAGCGAGAGAGGGTCCCAGTCACAGTGGAGACCCCAGAGTTCTGTCTCCAGAGGCTACAGCTGAACCTGGCCACCCCAAACTTCTGTCATGTCATCCCTGGTTCCTGTGAAAATGCTCCTTCTCAGGCTGCTGGAAAGAATCTCTGCTCCTGGCAGGCTTCATGGATCTGGTGCCTGTGGAGCTGTCCCCGCCTCTCAGCTTCATAGTGGAACTCTTGTCTGTCTGTATGGAAAATTCTTTTTTAATTTTTTTATTTTAATTTAAAATCAATTAATTAACATACAGTGTATTATTAGTTTCAGGAATACAGTTCAAGTGATTCATCAGTTGCATATAACACCCAGGGCTCATTATATCATGTGCGCTCCTTAATATCCATCACCCCCTTACACATCCCCCAGCCTCTTCCCTCCAGCAACCCTCAATTTGTGTCTTACAGTGAAGGGTCTCTTTATGGTTTGTCTCTCTCTCAGGTTTCTTCTTGCTTTATTTTTCCCTCCCTTCCTCTAAATGTAGGGGAAAGGGGGGTGGGGTGAAGGCTATTTCCCTATCAGTTCCTCATGAGACGTGTACTGTGAATATTTCTTTTTTGTTTGTGTGTGTAAAATACATGCAATATAAATAATTTCAATTCTAACTATTTTTAAGTGTTCACTCTCTGTGTCTTCCCTGTGAATGTTTCATGTTCTACATTGTGGAGAAGTATTGGT
Organism: Meles meles; assembly: GCF_922984935.1. NCBI lineage: Eukaryota > Metazoa > Chordata > Mammalia > Carnivora > Mustelidae > Meles > Meles meles. The sequence continues at coordinate 28,892,552 of NC_060077.1, read as the reverse complement.
GGGAACTTGTCTTGAACTTACACTTGGATTTTTACGTGGTTTCATTTATAGTAGTTTTCTGAAATGGGACATAAAGTCGGGCATTACTGTGAAACTCAGATTGACAATCTGTATTCTCTTTGCATTTAGACCATTTCCAGTGTGTGATTAGCACTGACATTCCACATAACATCCTTGTATATAGTGTTTCTTTGTCCATGTTCTCCTGGTTTCCTTTCTCCTTTTCTTTCCTTTTTAAGTTATTGGTGCATTTTTAGGATTCCATTTTATCTCCTACTTTTTTGGTTATTAGCTCTACCTATGTCTGTCATATTCTCATGAGTTGTAATGTCCACATTCAGGTGTGTTCCCCATGTCACACAGACTGTCAGATCCTTACAGCAAACCTCTCTCTCTCCTTCTCAGTATTTTTGGCTGTAATTCATACATATTACTTTTGACTCTATTATAAATTCCAACATAGATAGGCATTTGCATTTCTTTAGACAATGAATTATATTCAAAAAAGATTTAGATACTAAAGAAGTCTTAATATTTTCCCTAGTAGTTAGCATTAGTGGTTTTTTCATCTGTCTGAATCAGCATCTGATTCTTTCTGGAATCACTCCTTCCTGCTTGAGGGGTGTCCAGTACTATTTCTTTTGTATCGGGTTGCCTGATGATCAATCCTGTCACTTTTCATATGTATGTCAGAAAATGTTTTATTTAGCCTTCATTTTTGAAAGATGTTCTCCCTTGGTAAAGAATTAATTTTTTTTCTCTTTTTTCCCGTGTTTTAAAAATTTGTTGTCTTTACTTGCCTTTCTGTTAATGAGAAGTTTGCTAGAAATTTTCTCTGTCTTTCCCTAAAAACTGTGTGTCTTTTCTTTATGGCTACATTTTTTAAAAAAGATTTTATTTATTTATTTGACAGACAGAGATCACAAGTAGGCAGAGAGGCAGGCAGAGAGAGAGAGAGAGAGGGAAGCAGGCTGTCCGCAGAGCAGAGAGCCCGATGCAGGGCTCGATCCCAGAACCCTGGGATCATGACCTGAGCTGGAAGCAGAGGCTTTAACCCACTGAGCCACCCAGGCGCCCCTCCTTCTGGCTACTTTTGAGACTGTCTCTTTTCCCCTGCCTATTTGACACTGGTGGGTGTTGGGGGTTTTATTTTTATTTTTGTTTGTGATTTTTTTTAAACTATGTTTTGTAGTTGAGGTGTGTCGAGCTTTTGGGATCTGGGAGTTTGAGTTACAGGTATAGTTATAGGCTGGGGATTTAATAGATGATCAGGAAGGGGGCTTGGTCTGGCCTCTGCTGGTACCCATAAGCATATTTAGTTCCAGTGTTGTTTCCCACAGATTATCCTGACCATCTGTCCCAGGACCACCCACACAGACAGGGGCTGAGTCACCTCATAGGAGGCCACAGCTGCAAGAGAGGAAAGGAGACATTGGCTGGAAAATCAAGGGCTCATTTCAAGAGACTACAGGCCTGGCCAGAGCTCCAGGGATTTTCTATATTCTCGGGGTACCGCTCTAATCAGTCTCAGTCCCAGAGTAGTGTGGGTCTGACTGGTGGATGGAGCTTTTGAAAAAAAACTGGAAAAAAAAAAAAAAAAAACCCTATCGCTATGGTCAACTAATATCTGACAAAACAAGAAAAAAAAACGTGGAAAAAAACCAGTCTTTTCAATAAATGGTTCTGGGAAGATTGGATAGCAATGTGTAGAAGAATGAAACTCGACCATTCTCTTACACCGTACGCAAAGATAAAATCGAAATGGATAAAAGACCTCAACATGAGACAGGAATCCATCAGAATCCTAGAGGAGAACATAGGCAGTGACCTCTTCGACATCAGCCACAGCAACTTTGTTCATGATATGTCTTCAAAGGCAAAGGAAACAAAAGTGAAAATGAACTTTTGGGACTTCATCAAGATCAAAAGCTTCTTCACAGCAAAGGAAAGAGTCAACAAAACAAAGAGGCAACCCACGGAATGCGAGAAGATATTCGCAAATGATAATGTAGAAAAAGGGCTGATATCCAGGATCTATAAAGAACTCCACAAACTCAACACACACAAAACAGATAATCATGTCAACAAAATGGGTGGGAGACCTTAACAGACATTTCTCCAATGAAGACATACAAATGGCTAACAGAAACATGAAAAAATGTTCATCCTCACTAGCCATCAAGGAGATTCAAATCAAAACCACATTGAGATACCACCTGACACCAGCTAGAATGGCCAAAATTAAAAAGACAATAAACAATGTGTGTTGGAGAGGCTGTGGAGAAAGGGGAACCCTCTTACACTGTTGGTGGGAATGCAAGTTGGTGCAGCCACTTTGAAGAACAGTGTGGAGATTCCGTAAGAAATTAAAAATAGAGCTTCCGGGGCACCTGGGTGGCTCAGTGGGTTAAAGCCTCTGCCTTCAGCTCAGGTCATGATCCTGGGGTCCTGGGATCGAGCCCCACATCGGGCTCTCTGCTCCGCAGGGAGCCTGCTTCCTCCTCTCTCTCTGCCTGCCTCTCTGCCTATTTGTGATCTCTCTCTGTCAAATAAATAAATAAAATCTTTAAAAAAATACAGCTTCCCTAAGACCCTGCAATTGCACTACTGGGTATTTACCCCAAAGATACAGATGTAGTGAAAAGAAGGACCATCTGTGCCCCAATGCTCATAGCAGCAATATACACATTCGCCAAACTGTGGAAAGAACCAGGATGCCCTTCAACAGACAAATGGATAAAGAGGATGTGGTCCATATATACTATGGAATATTATGCCTCCATTAGAAAGAATGAATACTGAACTTTTGTATCACCATGGATGGGACTGGAAGAGATTATGCTGAGTGAAATAAGTCAAGCAGAGAGAGTCAATTATCACATGGTTTCACTCATTTGTGGAGCATAAGGAATAACATGGAGGACTTGGGGAGATGGAGAGGAGAAGGCAGTTGGGGGAAATTGGAGGTGGAGAGGAACCATGAGAAACTGTGAACTCTGAGGAACTAAATGAGGTTATGGGGGGTGGGAAGTTGGGTCAGCCTGGTGGTGTGTATTTTGGAGGGCACATATTGCTTGGAACACTGGGTGTGGTGCATACACAATGAATTCTGTAACACTGAAAAGAAATTAAAAAAAAAAAAACCCTATCCCTGAGCAGGGGCATTCCATCAGGGCTCACACAAAACCATGGCTACCATAGGGTGTTTCTTCCACCCAGCTCCTTGTCCTGCAGCAGGTCTGGGAGCATCCTCTCCCCAGGCAGTCCCTGAAAGGCTCAGATGAAGGGTCTGGCTTTTCCCAAGGATCTGGAGCCAGTGTGGCTATGCAGTGAGCAAGGACCCTGAGGAGAAGATGGGTCCAGAACATGGTGGAGGTACCCCGATTCTGCTCCCAAGGCCTGCGGCTGGACAAGTGTCCTCACAGGCTTCTCTTATCCTCTTGCTGGAGACCCCTACTGGTTGTGCAAACTGGGGGACCTCAGAGGCTGCTGCTGAAGAGTTTTGTGGGTTCTCACAAAGACCTCAGATGCACGGGTCACAGAAAGGGCAGTGGTGGTTCTTGTCGACTCTGTAAGGGCCTATTTAGCCAGAGGGATTCCATCTTGGGTTAAACAGTGATTTTGTTGTTTATGCAGTAAAACTTAAACTGCCCCTGCCCCTGCCTCAGGGACTTATTTAAAAGCAAGCCTGGACAGACACTTCTCCAACGAAGACATACAAATGGCTATCAGACACATGAAAAAATGTTCATCATCACTAGCCATCAGGGAGATTCAAATTAAAACCACATTGAGATACCACCTGACACCAGTTAGAATGGCCAAACTTAGCAAGACAGGAAACAATGTGTGTTGGAGAGGATGTGGAGAAAGGGGAACCCTCTTACACTGTTGGTGGGAATGCAAGTTAGTGCAGCCACTTTGGAGAACAATGTGGAGATTCCTGAAGAAATTAAGAATAGAGCTTCCCAAGGACCCTGCAATTGCACTGCTGGATATTTACCCCAAAGATACAGATGTAGTGAAAAGAAGGGCCATCTGTACCCCAATGTTTATTGCAGCAATGGCCACGGTCGCCAAACTGTGGAAAGAACCAAGATGCCCTTCAACGGATGAATGGATAAGGAAGATGTGGTCCATATACACAATGGAGTATTATGCCTCCATCAGAAAGGATGAATACCCAACTTTTGTAGCAACATGGACGGGACTGGAAGAAATTATGCTGAGCGAAATAAGTCCAGCAGAGAGAGTCAAGTATCATATGGTCTCACTTATTTGTGGAGCATAACAAATAACATGGAGGACATGGGGAGATGGAGAGGAGAAGGGAGTTGAGGGAAACTGGAAGGGGAGATGAACCATGAGAGACTATGGACTCTGAAAAACAACCAGAGGGTTTTGAAGGGGCAGGGGGGGTGGGAGGTTGAGGAACCAGGTGGTGGGTAATAGGGAGGGCACGTACTGCATGGAGCACTGGGTGTGATGCCAAAACAATGAACACTGTTATGCTGTAAACAAACAAACAAACAAACAAAAAAAGCAAGCCTGGGAAACCAGTCCCAGGTAACAAAGACCAAATAACAAGGGTGGGTCAGGCCAGGTGGAGGTATCCAATCAGTGGGGGCACATACTGTCTCCTTAGCTACCAAGGAGTATGGACCCCACATTTTGGGCACCAATTCTGACCAAGGTGATAGGCTAGTTCAAATACCTACTAGGGTAAATTGTAATTCAATTAGCCACCCGTGTGTGACCTAGCATGACTGTGCAGCTTTCTCTGTGTGTTACAATCCCATTAGCTACTTGTGTGTAGCCAGACCCAACAACATGGCTCTTGCCCATTAAAAGTTAGTCAGTAAGGCAGGGTGGTGGGGGGTGGGTGGGGATCGTGCTCTCTGTAAGAGGCACGGCCCCAGCCGGTCGGTTTGATTCTTGATGCTTGGTGCGAAATAAAGCTTTGCTTGACCTTCGCTTTGTATCAGTCTCACTCCTTTAATCATGGACCCATTATTGTGGGACCTTCCAGACTCCATTCTCAGCACAGGGGATTCTGTCTCACCCTTGATGCTATAGTCCGGGGATGATATCCCCACTCCAGTTTGTGTTCTGATGTCCCTCTGGGCTGCCTTAGCCACAGAGAGCTCAGTAGTGAAGTCCATCTTTAATTTATGAAGCTTTCCTTTGGTTGATTAATTGGGCTCACACAGGGTTCAGGATTTACCCCAGATGATAGCTTGTGAGCCACAGAGAAGAAATAAATTTCATCCTCTATCAAGAGAACATGGACTTTCCATAGGTAAGATGGTGCTGTAAAATCTTCTCTAGGCTGTTAGTTTTGGGGCAGGCCACAGGGGCTGTGCCTTACTATCTCCATTTTGCTATCAGGGGCAGGAACAGATAAGTTATGAAAAGAAATGATTGCCATATAAAAGAGTGAGAGGGGCTATAAACTTTAATAACTCGTCAAGGTAATATATATCACATTTAAGTTATCTTCAGTTTTTGTGGAAAATATATAATTAATAAATCATTTTGTACGTTAAATCCAAAAAGTTTACCAAGAAAATTGCTGTGTTGGAGACACTAGGAAAGGGAAGAACAGAATTTTCCAGTTCCCTGTCCCTTTCTTAAGGGAGGTAAATGGGGGGGTAGAGGGGAGGAACTTCCAGGAAGGAGGAGTAGTGTGTCTGGAAGGACAGGGGTCTCTCTGCACAGGGGAGGGAGGGAATGTGTGATCACAGTGAGCAGCGATGTTTGTGGACAGTGACAGCATTTTGTTTCATGAGGGTGGACTAGGTCTTAGATTGGTGGGGGCATGTTGGCTGGGCCAATATTATAGAAATAGGCAATGTCTCCATGAGGAAGACACACACATACCCTGAAGAATTTGTAGTTGAGACTGCACTGTATGCTAATGACCAAGGACAAACAAGCCGAGGGTCTCAGTTCCTGGTTACTAAACCTGTCCTCACATGGCAGAATACCTTATGCCCAGGTTCTCCCCATCTGCAGGGGGCTTTGCCAGGGGATCCACTTCCCTCTGGTGGCCACTCCATCCTGGCTTCTGGAAGTGCAGAGGTGTCCCTGGCACAGGTGTAGACTCACAACCTACAGCTCAGGTCCTGATTCCTGATCCATGGACTCTTTCCCCAGTGAGGAATGGCTCTTCTAAGCATGGCTGCTGCCTGCCTAATGTTCTGGCATTAGAGGCCCAGATTCACTATGAAAACAAGAGCAGGCCCATGTGGAGAAGGAGGGCACAGGTTTTGCTGAGGCATTGCTGCCCCTGTCTCTGGGGTGTGGGAGGTCATGCAGGTGGTACTGCAGTTAGCACTGGGGGATCAGAGGACTCAGGGGATGGCTCGTATTGCAGCCACCAGTGCATGCAGGTGTGATGTGGGGTTGGGGAGAGGGTGACCAGGGATTAATTCCCCAAAGACAGACAGGGAGGATCCACTCAGCTGACATTTATTCAGATCCTCATTGGTGTGGCACATTCCATCCTGGGAATTCTGCATGAACAAGACACAGTCCCTACTGAAGAGGGAACTCTGGAGCTGCTCAGCATGGGTAAAACTCACAAGAAGTGAGATGTGTGTAGGAAAAGCCCAATGGGTCCTACTGCAGAAGGAGAGTTAGTGGATCTGAACGAACAGGACAAAGCTGAGGGACCTGAGATTCAATCCAGTTCCAGGCCAGTGTGTGGAGTTTTCCCCTCAGGTGAGCATTCTGGGCACAGAGGGGTGTGTTAGATGTGGTCAGAGGCAACTTCCAGGTGATAAGTCAGTTCTCTGGGCAGCTGCTGGGCACAGATAGAGGGCTCTAAAAGGAAATGCTGAAGTAGGAACAGGTTTGACACAGATGTGGTCAGTCCCTGCGATCTCCCTAGGTCACCTGGGGGCTGAGGTCGCTTAGGGTAGTACTTATTCTCCCTCCCCTCCCCCCATAAACACCTAAGCCACAGGGAGACCAGAGTGCTCCATGTGCCTCTGTTCCTGTCCCCATGTGTAGAGACCCACGTAGATGACATGTCATTGCTTTCCCTAGCACCCTACAGACTGGCTAAGCTAAGCAAAAACATCAGGGAGGGGTGTATCTGGCAGTGAAGGGAGGCAGCAAGATGAGCGCTGATATCTGGTTGCTGGAGAGGGAGAGAGTAGAACAGAAGCTGACAGGTGCAAGGCGGCAGCCATTCCCTGCACCAGGTGAGGAAGGCTGCCCAGGCTAAGAAAGGAACTTGAACAACCTTAGCCAGAATGTTCCAGGTCCTGGAGATGGCTCCTTCCTCTCAGTTCTGCTCTCTCCCTGTTGAGAGCGCTGCTGCACTTGGAGAAGGGAGAACTTGGGTCCAGGGAGGTGCCAGCCCAATCATGGTCATGTAGATGAGAAATTAATGGGGAGAAATCCCCGGATTACAATTCTGTACAGTTCCACTTTCATGATATTTTAACCTGAAAAAAAAACTTTTTGGTCATAGGTGTTCTTTTTTTTTAATTAATTAATTTATTTTTTCAGCATAACAGTATTCATTGTTTTTGCACAACACCCAGTGCTCCATGCAATACGTGCCTTCCCTATTACCCACCACCTGGTTCCCCCAACCTCCCACCCCCGTCCCTTCAAAACCCTCAGGTTGTTTTTCAGAGTCCATAGTCTCTTATGGTTTGCCTCCCCTTCCAATTTCCCTCAACTTCCTTCTCTTCGCCATCTCCCAATGTCCTCCATGTCATTTGTTATACTCCACAAATAAGTGAAACCAAATGATACTTGACTTTCTCTGCTTGAATTATTTCACTCAGCATAATCACTTCCATTCCCGTCCACGTTGCTACAAAATTTGGGTATTCATCCTTTCTTTTTCTTTCTTTTTTTTCCCCATTTTATTTATTTTTTCAGCGTAACAGTATTCATTGTTTTTGCACAACACCCAGTGCTCCATGCAAAACGTGCCCTCCCCATTACCCACCACCTGTTCCCCCAACCTCCCACCCCTGACCCTTCAAAACCCTCAGGTTGTTTTCCAGAGTTCATAGTCTCTTATGGTTCGCCTCCCCTTCCATTTTTTTTTTTAATAAACATATAATGTATTTTTATCCCCAGGGGCACAGGTCTGTGAATCACCAGGTTTACACACTTCACAGCACTCACGATAGCACATACCCTCTCCAATGTCCATAACCCCCTCCCCCTCTCCCAACCCCACCTCCCCTCAGCAACCCCCAGTTTGTTTTGTGAGATTAAGAGTCATTTATGGTTTGTCTCCCTCCCAATCACATCTTGTTTCATTTAGTCTTCTCCTATCCCCCAACCCCCCATGTTGCATCTCCACGTCCTCATATCAGGGAGATCATATGGTAGTTGTCTTTCTCTGATTGACTTATTTCACTAAGCATGATACCCTCTAGTTCCATCCACATCGTCACAAATAGCAAGATTTCATTTCTTTTGATGGCTGCATAGTATTCCATTGTGTATATATACCACATCTTCTTTATCCATTCCTCTGTTGATGGACATCTAGGTTCTTTCCATAGTTTGGCTATTGTAGACATTGCTGCTATAAACATTTGGGTACACTTGACCCTTCGGATCACAACGTTTGTATCTTTAGGGTAAATACCCAGTAGTGCAATTGCTGGGTCATAGGGTAGTTCTATTTTCAACATTTTGAGGAACCTCCATGCTGTTTTCCAGAGTGGTTGCACCAGCTTGCATTCCCACCAACAGTGGAGGAGGGTTCCCCTTTCTCCACATCCTCTCCAGCATCTGTCATTTCCTGACTTGTTAATTTTAGCCATTCTGACTGGTGTGAGGTGATATCTCATTGTGGTTTTGATTTGTATTTCCCTGATGCCTAGTGATGTGGAGCACTCTTTCATGTGTCTGTTGGCCATCTGGATGTCTTTGCAGAAATGTCTGTTCATGTCCTCTGCCCATTTCTTGATTGGATTGTTTGTTCTTTGGGTGTTGAGTTTGCTAAGTTCCTTATAGATTTTGGACACTAGCCCTTTATCTGATATGTCGTTTGCAAATATCTTCTCCCATTCTGTCAGTTGTCTTTTGGTTTTGTGAACTGTTTCCTTTGCTGTGCAAAAGCTTTTGATCTTGATGAAATCCCATTAGTTCATTTTTGCCCTTACTTTCCTTGCCTTTGCCAATGTTCCTAGGAAGATGTTGCTGCGGCTGAGGTCGAAGAGGTTTCTGCCTGTGTTCTCCTCAAGGATTTTGATACTATATGTGGAAAACACAAAAGACTCCACTCTAAAACTGCTAGAACTTGTACAGGAATTCAGTAAAGTGTCAGGATATAAAATCAATGCACACAAATCAGTTGCATTTCTCTACACCAACAACAAGACAGAAAAAAGAGAAATTAAGGAGTCAATCCCATTTACAATTGCACCCAAAACTATAAGATACCTAGGAATAAACCTAATCAATGAGGCTAAGAATCTATATGCAGAAAACTATAAAGCACCCGTGAAAGAAATTGAGGAAGACACAAAGAAATGGAAAAATGTTCCATGCTCCTGGATTGGAAGAAAAAATATTGTGAAAATGTCGATGCTACCTAAAGCAATGTACACATTTAACGCAATCCTTATCAAAATACCATCCATTTTTTTTTCACAGAAATGGAACAAATAATCCTAAAATTTATATGGAACCAGAAAAGACCTCGAATAGCTAAAGGAATATTGAAAAAGAAAGCCAACGTTGGTGGCATCACAATTCCGGACTTCAAGCTCTATTACAAAGCTGTCATCATCAAGACAGCATGGTACTGGCACAAAAACAGACACATAGATCAATGGAACAGAATAAAGAGCCCAGAAACAGACCCTCAACTCTATGGTCAACTAATCTTCAACAAAGTTTTTTTTTTTTTTGAGTATTAATTTTTTTCATCAAAATTTATTATATTTAAGATGAAAACTGGGAAATTTAAGAATATACAGAGATAAACAAGTATACATTCCATTTCCATGAAAGTAATTAATACCCTCTAAGTCCTTCCATATTGACTGGAATGGTATAGTTTTATTCTTTTTTATGGCCAAGTAATATTTCATTGCATATATACACCACATCTTCTTTATCCATTTATCTGTCAATGGACACTTAGGTTTCTTCCATATCTTGGGTACTAGAAATAATACTGCAATAGGTGTAGGGCTGTGTATATATTTTCAAATTAGTTTTTTTTCCTCCCTTTGGTTAAATACGCAGTAGTGGTATTATTGGTTATGTGGTATTTCTATTTTTTAATTTTTATGGAACTTCCATACTATTCTCCAGAGTGGTTGTATCAGTTTACATTCCCACTGATGGTGCACAGAAGTTCCTTTTTCTCCACATCCTTGACAACACTTGTTATTTCTTGCTTTTTTTATTTTAGCCATTCTGACAGGTATAAGGTGATAGATAACTTATTGTGGTTTTTTAAAAATTTAAAAAAATTTTTAATAAAAATATAATGTATTTTTCGCCCCAGGGGTACAGGTCTGTGACTCACCAGGTTTACACACTCCACAGCACTCACCATAGCACACACCCTCCCCAATGTCCATAACCCCACCACCCTCTCCCGACACCAGTCCCCCCAGCAACCCTCAGTTTGTTTTGCGAGATTAGAGTTTCCTATAGTTTGTCTCCCTCCTGATCCCATCTTGTATCATTTTATTCTTTTCCTACCCCACAACCCCCCCCTCCCACGTTGCATCTCGACTTCCTCATATCAGGGAGATCATATGATGGTTGTCTTTCTCCAATTGACTTATTTCACTAAGCATAATACCCTCTAGTTTCATCCACGTCATTGCAAATGGCAAGATTTCATTTCTTTTGATGGCAGCATAGTATTCCATTGTGTATATATATACCATTTCTTCTTTATCCATTCATCTGTTTATGGACATTTAGGCTCTTTTCATAGCTTGGTTATTGTGGACATTTCTGCTATAAACATTTGGGTGCACATGACCCTTTGGATCACTATGTTTGTATCTTTAGGGTAAATACACAGTAGTGCAATTGCTGAGTCATAGGGTAGCTCTATTTTCAACATTTTGAAGAAGCTCCATGCTGTTTTCCAGAGTGGTTGCACCAGCTTGCATTCCCATCAACAGTGTAGGAGGGTATCCCTTTCTCCACATCCTCGCCAGCATCTGTCATTTCCTGACTCGTTAATTTTAGCCATTCTGACTGGTATGAGGCCAGCATCACCTTGATCCCAAAACCAGATAAGGATCCCACCAAAAAAGGGAATTACAGACCAATATCCTTGATGAACACAGATGTGAAAATTCTCACCAAAATACTAGGCAATAGGATCCAACAGTACATTAAAAGGAGTATTCACCACGACTAAGTCGGATTTATTCCAGGGCTGCAAGGCTGGTTCAACATCCACAAATCAATCGATGTGATACAATACATTAATAAAAGAAAGAACAAGAACCATATAATACTCTCAATAGATGCTGAAAATGCATTTGACCAAGTACAGCATCCCTTCCTGATCAAAACTCTTCAAAGTGTAGGGATAGAGAGCACATACGTCAATATCATCAAAGCCATCTATGAGAAACCCACCACAAATATCATTCTCAATGGAGAAAAACTGAACACTTTTCCTCTAAGGTCAGGAACATGACAGGGGTGTCCAGTGTCCATTATCACCAATGCTATTCAACATAGTACTAGAAGTCCTAGCCTCAGCAATCAAACAACAAAAAGAAATTAAAGACATCCAAATCAGCAATGGAGAAGTCAAACTATCACTCTTTGCAGATGATATGATACTTTATGTGGAAAACCCAAAAGACTCCATTCCAAATCTGCTAGAACTTGTACAGGAATTCAGTAAAGTGTCAGGATATAAAATCAATGCACACAAATCAGTTACTTTTCTCTACACCAACAACAAGACAGAAGAAAGAGAAATTAAGGAGTAAATCCCATTTACAATTGCACCCCAAACCATAAGATACCTAGGAAGAAAACTAACCAAAGAGGCAAAGAATCTATACTCAGAAAACTATAAAGTACTCATGAAAAAATTGAGGAAGATACAAAGAAATGGAAAAATGTTCCATGCTCCTGGATTGGAAGAACAAATATTGTGAAAATGTCCATGCTCCCTAAAGCAATCTACACATTTAATGCAATCCCTATCAAAATCCCACCCATTTTTTTTCAAAGAAATGGAACAAATAATCCTAAAATTTATATGGAATCATAAATGACCTCAAATAGCCAAAGGAATATTGAAAAAGAAAGCCAAAGTTGGTGGCATCACTATTCAGTACTTCAAGTTCTATTACAAAGCTGTCATCATCAAGAGAGTATGGTACCGGCACAAAAATAGACACATAGATCAATGGAACAGAATAGAGACCGAGAAATAGACCCTCAAATCTATGGTCAACTAATCTTCGACAAAACAGGAAAGAATGTCCAATGGAAAAAAGACAGCCTCTTCAACAAATGGTGTTGGGAAAATTGGACAGCCACAGGCAGAAAAATGAAATTGGACATTTCCCTACACCACATAGGAAAATGGATGAAGGGCCTCAACATGAGGAAGGAGTCCATCAAAGTCCTTGCGGAGAACACAGGCAGCCTCTTTGACCTCAGCCGCAGAATCTTCTTCCTAGGAACATTGCCAAAGGCAAGGGAAGCAAGAGCAAAAATGAACTATTAGGATTTCATCAAGATCAAAAGCCTTTGCACAGCCAAGGAAACAGTTAACAAAACCAAAAGACAACTGATAGAATGGGAGAAGATATTTGCAAATGACATATCAGATAAAGGGTTAGTATCCAAAATCTATAAAGAGCTTAGCAAACTCAGCACCCAAAGAACAAACAATCCAATCAAGAAATGGGCAGATGACATGAACAGACATTTCTGCAAAGAAGACATCTAAATGGCCAACAGACACATGAAAAAATGGTCATAGGTATTCTTACCAAAAATCATCAATCTAGTTTATCACATTAATAAGTAAGCTGAATAGTACTTGCCATGCTCTTGTGAGGGGAAAATTGTTTTCTGTCCTTGCCTTCCTATTTTCCCCCAGGAATTGCTCTTATTCAGCCCAGGGTGGAAATAGGGGAATCTGCTCTTCCTTCGTAATATATTCTTGATCTGTTTTTTCCTTCTCATGAAATTGCTGTAAAAATCAATTCCCAAACCACACGTTAAAGAATGATGATGAGAAATTCAGTACTATATATATATATATATATATATATATATATATATATATATATTTTTTTTTTTTTTTCAATTTCAATCTTGGAAAATATTACCTTGGACCTAAAGGTGTGGCCCAAATGCAGCTGAGGCCACCCCACGGGGTCCACACAGGCGTGGGTGTGAATCCATGTGGGTCAGACCTGCCTGGTGCAAGTGACTTGGGGAAGTAGGAAGAGCAAGTCCCCTGTGGGCCCCAAGGTGGTGTCTGCACTTCCACCAGTTTCTACTAAACCTAAGAAGAGTAGAGCCTGGGGAAGCAGGGGCCTGGTCTCCTCTTCAGGATGCCTCAGACAGCATTTCTGGATATGGGGATTTCTCATCCAGTCACCAGGGGAGGCAGAGTCCATTGGGCCCATTGAGGCTTTTAGTATCCAAGGAGAAGAGGAATTCTCCCAGGACTGGGCTGAGACACGTGTCTCCCCTCTGGAGGGCATGTGATTATATCTGGGTCAAACGTGATGTATAATGGCATCCTAAATCTTCCATAAAACCTGACTACAGTCCCCATAATACAGTATAGCTCCCTATATCTGTTATTGTTCAATATGATGTACAGATTTCGAGAACAGAGAACCTGCTAGAAATACCACTTGTGCGGGGCCCTGTCCAGGACCAGGGAGGACACCTGACCATAAGGTCTGACCTGCAGTTGGTGCTAGTAAGTGTGCAAGCCAGACTAGGTGGGCAGCTTTGTATCCCACTTCCACATTTTTCTGTGTCACTTTAAATTACTGCCAGCTGCTCTCACTGCCATGGTAGGTGACACAGCAATGGTCAACCTTCTCTTAGGCCTGGATCTGTCTGATTCTCAGTGTGGCCTTGTCCACCAGTTGGATTCTCAGTATCAGTCAGGGATCCCTAAGGGTCATTTGGTATCTTTACAAATGAACAACCCTGGGTCCCGGCCTGGCTCCTGTTGGTTCCAAGTAGCATATTCACTTGTAAACTTATCTCCAGAACTAGGGCCTGCCCAGAGTCACTGACATGGAGGGACTGTCCAGGGATGCACAGGGCCTATAAGAGGAGAGTAGCTGAGGGAGACACAGACTCTGTACCTGACAGTCTCTCACTAGTGCTGGCTTAGACCTGGGCATAGAGCGGTGGCTCCACAAGCTCGAGGAACAGCCCACATATGACTCTAACCTCTCAGAGTCTAAACACGAGTGTCACGATGAGATTCCTGTGCCTTCCCTTGCTCTTGACCCTCAGACACATGCAGGCATCAGTCATCACATGATCAAGTCACGAATAACCTAACTCATCACACAATGGAAGCAATGATTATTAGTGATTTCCTGGGAAAATAGGCCGGAGAAGGCATGATATGCTCACTGAAAAGTGAGGTGAGGATTATGTATGTGAGGTCTGGGTGATGGGTCAGGACAGGGTCTCCAGGCACATACAGATGTGGAGGGCCTGAAGGAAGTCTGGAAGGGGCTGACCCTGCTCCTGCCTGAACATGGCTGCACAGGTTCTGCTGTGTTGGGTCACACGCAAGTCAGGCCAGGGTCAAACCTCCCCACACATCTCTCTAGAAATGGGAAGACTGGACAGACCTGAACAGCTGCATGGAGGGTCCCCCATGGCAGGACAGGCTGGACAATGGTAGCTAGAGGCAGGATCTTTGGTGACAGCCCTGCACTGTCCCAGCCTTTAGAGCTGATACAGTGGGTGTCTGAGCACATGGACCTCAAGAGGGGATATCGTGTACCATCCTGATGACTTCTTCTGCTGATCCTTCAAGGGTCCCCCATTGCCATGAGGTGAGAGCAGAAGGGAAACATGAACCTAAAGACATGCTAGGGAAGTGAGCACAGCCCAGGGGACAGGAGGGAGTGTTACCAGCCCAAGTGGCTGTGTTCTCAGTTCCTCATCATTGAGATCCCTGAGAAAGAGCTCTCTCCCCACCCTGCACCAACTCATGCAGCTTTAGTCCAAGTGGCATTCATCAGGTAGTCTCATTCCACATGGCAGTCATGACGTGATCTTCATTTGCATCGTGCGGGTCCACACCACACAATGTTGCTTGGAACCCACTTGTATGTGGGAACATATCCTCCATTTGTGATTTCCATGCATGGGGGGCATTTCTACCTCATTATCCAGTGCAGAGGCCATCCTTTCTTCCTGGTTGGCCAGGCATGAGGGCTAAATTCCTCTACCTGGAGTCATAATGTGGGGGCTTCTTACCTCATCGTTAAGCATTTTTCATGGCTACTGGCAGGGAGTGGCTCACATCACAGTGTTCATTACCTGTTCTGTCATCTTCCTGAGAGGCCTCACTCCTCTGAGAATGTGGAGCTAACCTTGGGTGAGAGGGAATGCTGCGATGCAGTGTTCTTCTTGGCTGCTATGCTAGTATCATCCAAAGAAACAAGAGCAAGTATCACCTGCTCACAGGATCTGGGTGGACAGGGCCTCATTCCAAGTGTCCTAGGAAAACATGGTTTCTGTCCTCATGGCATCTGATACATAGCTTGGGTCATGTGTCTTTGGCCATCATTGCCATGGCTAATGTGACACTGATGACATGACTTTGGTGAATGGGTCCTCTGCTCACATGGCACCAGACCTCATGGCTTCAGTCCAAGTGACACCACTTAGTTGACATCTGTCCTAGTGGCACCAGCCTAAGTGGGCAGCCAATGTGGCCCAATTATGGAGACTTGGTCAAAGATGCACCCACTCCCACAAGCGACACCAGCTCATGTGGTCTTGGTCCAAATGGTACTCACTGATATGGCTTTGGTTTGCATGGTCTTGGTTTGCACTGCATGCCCTCACTTGGTCCCCACACACATTTGGGGAACACATCCCAGGGCTCTGAGTTCCAGAGTAACCAGTCTCAGGACTGCTGTGGAGCCAGAGATGCTCTGAGATTGCAAGCTCCCAGAGTTGGAGTCTGGGGTCTCTGAGGGGTAACTCCTGACCCCACCCCATGGCCAGGTGGGGCTCTGCCAGGAGCTGTTGGTAGCAGGAGACATGATTATATCCCAAGTGTCCCTATTGCCATGACACAGGAGATGGTGACCTTCTGAGTCCAGATGTTTAGGGAGGTTGATTTAGGACAGATTGGTCCCAGCTCTGTGAGGAGGAAGCAAAGGGGAGGACTGGGAGAGCAGAGCCCTGACTCCATGGACCCTGAGTGGAAGGGAGAGCAGGGCACACCTATGCACACAATGTGCCTCCCTGTGGGCTTCTTACCTGTGCTGGAAGCAGCAGAAGAGTAGGGGGAAACTACTCAGAGTGTGGTCCTTGAAGAAGTACCACCACAGGCTCACTGGGGAGCTGTCCCACCTGCAGATGCCTGGGCCTCACCCAGTCCTGCTGCAGCTGCATCTGCATCTCGGGGAGCAGCCCCTCCTCAGCGGACTGTGTGCTCGCTGAGCTTCACAGGGTGGGGGTCTCAGCCACCGTGGAAAATCTCACTTCTCCTTGTCTTCCTAGTTCATATGAGGCCACCTGGTTCTTGGGGTTTAACTGTACCACTCTGGTCACTGAGCTCAACTCAGAATCTTTAGCCTGTAATGATGTAGAAAAAATGATTTAAGAGTAGACATTTTACAAGCCACATGGGGAGTGCTTTGTGCATGGGATACTCCAGTGGGATATTGACCACACTGCTCTGGTCGTTGAGAGGGCAACAGGCCTCATCCACCTGCCACATCCTCCTGGCAGTGAATCACCCAGATGAGTAGGGGGCATTGGCTTGGGGAAGCCTGTTGTCTATCATGGGACAATTGGATATCTATAACACAACTGGGGTTAGCAGGTGTATGCATGCACTCAGCAGATCCTCTGTTACTCCCTGGGGCTATGATTACAGTCATAAATTCACCACAATCCAATGCAGCAGGTCTGACAAAGAACACACCTTCCAGAATGGAGGTTCAGTGGTTGTTAACTGGTGAGGATCCAGACGAGCTCAGGTGTTTACTGAGGGAAGAGGATATGGGGTAGACAGTGAAGCAGGCAATTATAGATACCACTCTGACCTCCGGATAGTGGCAGAAATGAGCAGACTAGAACATGTGTTCTCTCTTTATGTTGTGAGACTATGTTTAGATACATAGTTACCATATGTTTCTGCTTTGTTCTCCTGTCCCAGCCCATTATTATCTATCATCAAATGTATTTACAATAGTTAAATTTATATCTCAATATTGAAGTTATGGGATATCAAATCATCTGGGACAAAATAAATATCACTAGTAGACAAAAATGTATTTTGTATCCCCTTGTAGGGAAAGGGACACCGGTTCATAATTATTCATTTCATAGATTTATCTTATGAGGTGGAAGCAGGGCTCCCAATATTCTCTTTATTTGGAGCCTGATTTTGTGAAGAGCTTTGTGAATGTCATGTGGAGGAGGGGTAGTCTGTGTTGGCTTATTACTTGACTGCACTGATAGGCTTGAGCTGTATTTTACAAAATCATTGTACATATTTCTGGGTAGGGTAAGTGTAAAGAGAAATACTTGGGCACAATTTGGGAGGTAGAAGTGAGGAAGCACACATTGTGTGTCTCACTTCCATGGTTGTGTACCTTTTGGCCACTTTGTAAGATGAGGTCACTGACTTATCATCCCGCATTCACGATCAGGATGGATGGACTCTCCAACTACCTATCAGAACCCATAGCACCTTCTGTGTGTGCATCTTTTCTCATTGTACAAAAATAGAAGATACAATATGGTCTGTCTGAGGATCTCACATGCTAAGTTGGATTTGGAGGAGAAAGCAGAGATTTTTGACATATAGTAGACTCTTCAGGTCCTTGAGGACTGTGTCTGGCCATCCTGGATTGGGTTCCTTGAATAGAATCTGAGATGCAGAAGTGCATTTGCAGGAAATCTGGAGGAAGTGAGGCTGGCCAGACTTGGCAGAAGGAGAATGACTCACAGTGAGACATCAGATGAGGTATCCTTCCAGTGGTGAGCTCTAAAGCTGGGACCATGCAGGACATCTGAACCTGAGGGAGGATCTTGAGACCTTGGATTCAGGTCATCATTCAATACAGTCTCTCCGAGGAAGGGAAGAACCCTGGGGAGGCAATTTTCTGAACCAAGTGCTCTTCCCCAATAAGGAGACCCCTTGAGCTCTCAGGGACTCTAGGCAGAGATGGGGCATATGTGAGCCCAGGAGAGGAGTGACCACTTCGAATAATGTACTGGTCTTTTCCACTCAGAATCCCCAGCCACCAGGTGGCAGCACTTCTGGAGCTCAACTGAGTTGGAAGATTCTGGGCTCCAGTCCTGGGCAGTTGGGTGAAGGAGTGGTCTCTGACCACAATAAGGAAATGAGTGGTAATTACCACGGACATATGGTTCTTTCCATTTGACTTTATACCTAATCCCTCTGTTTCCAAACATACCCAGGCCCAGACAGTCTCAGGAGCCCCAAATCAACCCTGTACACCTTGTGCGGGTACTGCCAAAGTGTGGGTGTCTAGGGAGGTCTGGGGACTTTGGATTTGGGAACCCGAGCTAGACCTGCTCCCTTCTCTGTGCACAGAGTGTAACCCAGACGGGGAAGGGGTTTGTGTCTCACTTCCCCATCTGTCTGTGTCACTGTGAGCACCAGCACTGCTATCCCACACCTGACAGTAATAGTCAGCTTCATCCTCAGCCTGGGCTCCACTGATGGTCAGGGTGGCCGTGTTCCCAGAGTTGATGCCTGAAAATCGCTCAGGAATCCCTGAAGGCCGTTTGTTGCTATAATAGATGATCACCACAGGAGCCTGGCCTGGCTTCTGCTGGTACCAGTAAACATATTTATTTCCAATGTTGTTTCCCCCACAGGTGACCTGGGCTGTCTGTCCCAGAGACACCGACACAGATGGGGGCTGAGTCAGCACATAGGAGACCACAGAACCTGCAAGAAAGAAAAGGAGGATTAGGTCTTCAGCTCTGGGTCTCTCCCCAGGACACCATCACCTGCCTGGCCTAAGCCCAAGGGATTCTCACTGCCCTGTTTCCACCCTTCCAGCATCTCAGCTCCTGAAGCCCATGAATCTGGCTGGTGGATGGAGTCTTTGCCCAAATGAGATCATCCTCCATTTTCTTTGGACAAGTCAGAACCAGTGAGCACTTGGGGAGATGACACCCCTGCTTTCTCTCATCCTGCAGCAGGGTCATTAACATCTTTCCCCTGACAAGCAGCTCCATGCTGAGCTCAGAGTCAGGGCCAGATCCCTGGGACTGCAAAGGGTCTGAGCCTATGTAGCACCTGTGCAGTGAGCAAGGAGGCCCAGAAGGAGAGGAGTCCAGGTCATGGTGGAGATGCCCTGATTCTACTCTCCAAGTCCAAAGACTGGGCTGGATTCATCCCAGGCCTCTCTTATCCTCTAGCTGTTCATGCAAATCAGCTGGGGCTCAGGGGCTGCTGCTGAGGGGCCTTGTGGTTTCAGAGAAGGGCTCATCCCCAAGGGACACACAGAGAGGAGGGCAAACCCTTCAGACCCACTTTCAGCCCAGGGGTTCCTGCTTCATATCCTGGTCCATAGTCTGGGGTGCCCAACTCCATCTTTCTCCATGTCCTGACCTCACTCCTAGTTGAGTACTGAAGCAGAGTTTCCATTCTCTGAGCCCATGATAGTTTGTTTCCTCTGCAGGCACTAGGAGGCTTAAGTCCGTGAAGTGCCTAAGCCGTGTGTCTGTTGGGGAGCATCAGAACCCAAACAAAACTTCTCCCTTGCCAAGCCACACACATGGAGTTTTAAGGAGTCATTGAAGGGCTACTGGAGGTGTGTGTCCTGAATACAGGCCATAGATGCTGTGCTTCAGTATCTCTAGGGTGCACTGAGTGCTGGGGCTGACTCAGCCTTAGCAGAGATTGACAGTGACTGAGTGTAGCAGGAATGTGCTTGGTGGGGATGCATGAACTCTTAGACCAGCACTAGAGACAGAGACAAATTCATCAGGATACAGCTCTGAGAGCCCCCGAGTCAGAATTTTACATCAGAGTCAAAGCTGATAGTGTATAAAACATGGACGTATTCTTTTATCTCTCAGGTCCTGGTGAACAACCCTCCCTGTTAGAACTCTTAATGCCCAGACCCACCCCAGGGCCAGGTGGCTTGGCCAGTTGGTCTCTGCTGCCCCCTGGTGGCTCCTCTCCTGGATGTGCAGAGAGGTCTTTTTGTCCAGGTGGAGATTCAGAACCCACTGTTCACATCCTAATTCCCTTATCTGTGGACTGCTGGCCCCAGAGAGGCATACTCTTCTCTACGTGGCCCTTGACACTTTCATGGCCATATTTCAGAAGATCTGAGTATCCATGATAATAGGAACAGGCCCATGAGCGGAGGAGAAAGGGACCCATCTGAGGTATCACTGCTCCTACCATTGGGGTGTTGGGTTGTCATGGATGTGGTTCTGAGCTGGGAACTGGGGGACACAGGACTCAGGCACTAGTTATTAGCGACCCTGCTGGCTGGTGCACCAAAATAGGGCAGTGGTGACTACAGCTCCAAGGACAGAGACAGGAGAACAACCACCTGGCAAATAGTTTATTTGACCAACTTTGGTTTGGCAGACTTTCCATCCTGGGAAATCTTTGTGAAGAAGAAGGTTTCTCTCTCAGAGTTTCCATGTTGTGGGTGGGATGACATAATGGACACACTTGTTTTGGTGAGACAGCAGACAGTCTCTACCACCTTTTACCTAGGTCTCGTCTTCTATATTCATTTGAAAGCCAAACCATTGTTATTCCCATGTCCTTCTTGGCCAGGACTGACCTTGTGATTAAACATTGGTCAATAGCTATGTCATTCATCTTTTGATCTTTCTGGGGACACTTGATCTCATGAAGTAAGGGAACACACCAGATATATGGAGTGCCTTTCCTCTTGAACATGGGTGTGACAGCTGGAGCTGCAGCAGTCATGTGAGGTCTGTTGTCAGCAAGAATGAAAATCAAAGCTGCATAGCTGAGATGTTGAGACAAAGAGTGAGTAGATTTGAAACTTGGAATTGGAGAACATCCCCGAAACTAGGCTTCCGCTTCCAGACTTTGTTAGGAGGGAATTTGTCTGTTCCTGCCTTTGATTATCATCTGTATGTTTTGCATTAAATTTTGTGACCAGTAGGGAAATTATGACAAATCAATGAACTAACCAAATAATGTTAGAATAGCCATTCAGTAATAGGTAATATACAGACAATCAACTTGGATATCAGGGAAAATGACATGTGCGGGGAGAGGTTGGAAGAATTTGCTCTGGGGAGGTGACATTGGAGCTGCTGTCAGGGTGAGTAGAAGGAACGGGCGCAGGACATGTGTCCGGGGACAGTAGAGGCAGTCTCTGTGGGAAGATTCCTGTTTCTCTGAGGCTGAAGGAACAGTGAGAACACTGAGAACCTCAGGTGTCCATGATTTAAATCTTGTCAGTTTCAAGGTAATATTATTTTGGAAGTGCAAAATTGGGGGGCTGGACTAATGTGTTGTCAGAATTCATTTTGCTGGTTGTTTCTGGTTTTGGTGAATCACAGGAGTGGTTCCTGTGTGAAAAGAGCAAACTGCAGTGGAAGCAGCAGCCTTTTTGTAGCTGATGGTCATTGTGCTCACCTGCTGGGTGGTCAGTCTTTTTCTAATGAAAAGATGTTGGATTTGTCAAATGCTCTTTCTGCATCTATTGAGATAATCAGGTGAGTTTTTTATTTTATTCCCTTGATATGATGTATTTTACTAATTGTTTTTGTATGTTCAAAC
The DNA here is from genome assembly GCF_922984935.1 of Meles meles. Taxonomy (NCBI): domain Eukaryota; kingdom Metazoa; phylum Chordata; class Mammalia; order Carnivora; family Mustelidae; genus Meles; species Meles meles. The sequence goes on along the minus strand of NC_060077.1, from coordinate 28,870,573 downwards.
CCTTTGTATTGTTGCAATAAATCCCTTTTGTTCATGGTGTTTAATTCTTTCTAAAAAGATTTTATTTATTTGGCACAGAGAGAGAGACATCAAGAGATGGAACACAAGCAGGTGGAGTGGGAGAGGGAGAAGCAGGCTTCCAGCTGAGCAGGGAGAAGTTGCAGGTTTGATCCCAGGACTCTGGGGTCATGACCTGAGCCTAAGGCAGATGCTTAACAACTAACCTACCTAGATGCCCCAACAGTGATTTATTTTTCAAAGAGAGTTAAATCACAAAAAAAAATTCTTCATATTTATCCCTGTGGTTATAATTTCTGACACTTACAATCATTTTGTAGATTTGTATTCTTTCTGGAATCACTTCCTCCTGCTTGAGGGAAGTCCAGTATTTCCTCTGTTATGGGTTTGCTCATGATCACTTCTGTCCAGTTGGTAGAGCTGAAAAATTTTTATTTTGCTTTCATTACTGAAGGACATTTTCCCTGGATAAAAATTAAAGGGTTTCCTTTTGTTTATTTCTTTAGTATTTTAAAGGTGTTATTCCATTGACTTCTCTGTGCATTTCTACTTAGGAGAAATCAGTCTGAATCCTTATCACTATTCCCCTGAACCAAGTATCTTTCCTCTCTGGGTGTTCTTCACACTGTCTCTATTTCTCTGCCTTAAACAATGTCATCTTGATGGGGGTTGGGGTGTTCTTTTGTCCCACGCACTATATTTCTTGTGCTTAGGGTTTCTCAAGAACTTGTAAACTGTAGGTATTGAATTTTCATAAAATTTAGGACATCTGTGGCTAATAATTCATCAAATAATCTTTTCCACCACCCACCTTCACTCCCTGGGTTCACAATCACATGTACATGATATTGTTCACGTTTTCCTACACTGAGAGCTGCTCTGCTCATCTATAAAGTCTCTCTGTACCTTTCACTGTGCTGTGTCTTCAGATTCCCTCACGATCCTCATCTTGGTGTGTCTGCTGGTGATCTCAACTGTTGTGTTTGTGATCTGACACACTGCTGTTTTCATCTCTAGTGGTTTGATTGGGGTGCTTTCATTTTCTTCTCTGTCTCTCTTAGCATTTCAATCCTTCGGAATAAATTTGGATAAAAGCCTGCAACCTGGTCCTGCAGCTTCCAGACCTGCCACCCAGGACTGCCTGAACTGAATCTCAACCTGAGTGACTCTCTCCCACCGTCTCTGTCTCTCTGTGCATCACAGAGAAATTCACACATACACGCACATGACATCTGTGTCCTATTAGATCTGAACGCTCTGGAAATTCCCAAGTCATGCATCCTAGTAGCTATAGCTCTTTGTTGTTAAAATGACGTTATTTTAATGTTTTTTTTCTGGACTTGTAGTCCTCATCTCCTACCTTATCAGAGTTCCTCCCAGTGACGTGACATCACTCACACGGAGGATGAGGACATCATAACATGGTCTCAACTCCCTCATTATTTCTGCTCTCAACGTCATACATTTTATTCATTCCTTCATTACAAACACATTGCTATTGTTTTTCTTTAAGCACATGATTGTATTTATAGATAGAAACCACTAAAATTTGTTTTATGTTTATCAATGTGGTTATGATTTCCCCAAGCTTATTGTATTTGTGTAGACTCACATTTCCCTCTGTCACCCTTTCTCCTTCTGTCCGAACGGCGTCCTTCACTGTGCCGAGGGTCTGTGGGTGATCAGTTCTGGGAGGTTTCCAGTCTGAGAAAGGTTTATTTTGTCCTCACTTTTCAATGACATTTTCGTCAGTAAAGACCAAAGATGACAGATATTTCGTACTAGAATTTGTAGACGTATCTCCCCTGTTTTCAGTTTTCCAGTTTACATAGTTTCATGATGAGAAGTGTGCTCCCATCACAATGCTGGTTCTCTGTATGGAACACAACTCTCCTCTTTGGTTGTGAGAGTGTCTGCATCGCTGGTTTGTAGCAATTTCATTACAATGTCTGTCATGCTGTCTCTCATTTTCCCTGTGCTCCAGCTTTGTTGAGCTTCTTGGATACAATGGTTCACGGGTTTCACAATTTGAAAACTTGGTGGCTGTTTTTCCTTCCGATATGTTTTCAGTCACCACCCTCCCCCCTAAATGTCTCTGCCTCAGTTACTCCAATTACACATCTTTAAGTGGAAAGAAGCTGTCCTCCCTGCACTGGGACTTTCTTCAATTTCTCCAGCTATTTCACTCTGTGTTTCATTTTGAACAATCTCTATTGCTGTAACATCAGGGTGACTAGTTTCTTCTTTTGTAACATGTAATCTGCTGTCAGTCTCATCTCTGTATTTCTACATCTTAGAAGATATGATCATCAGCTGGGGAAGATTTAAAAGATTTGGCCTTTGGAAAATGTCTTCTATATCTGCTTCCACCATATTCAGTCATTCATGCATTCACATCCACAGATTAAATATAGTTATAATAAATGTGTCCTTATCCTCTGCCAATCCACCTCTTGCAGAACCTGTCTGAAGGTGTGTGAGGAGGGTCAGGCTTCAGATCTTAGATGTAGGATCCTAGGCCAAACCTGCTCTCTGCTCTGTTCATAGTCCTCCTGGGGCTGAAGGAGCTGAGAAGGCAGAAGGCGGAAGGGGTTTTTGTCTCACTTCCCCATCTGCCTATGTCACTGTGAGCAGCAGTATCAGTGCTTTCATAGGACTGACAATAATAGTCAGCCTCGTCCTCAGCCTGGATCCCACTGATGGTCAGGGTGTGTGTGGTCCCTGAACTGGAGCCAGAGAATCGGTCAGGGATCCCAGAGGGACGCTCCGTGTCCTTATAAATAATGTTCACAGGGGATTGGCCTGGCTTCTGCTGGTACCACTGTGCATATTTTTTGTTCAGTACTTCTCCAGAGCAGGTGATTGTAGCCGTTTGTCCCGGGGACACAGATACCGAAGGAGACTGAGTCAGCACACTGGAGGCCACAGACCCTGAAAAGACAGAAGAGGAGAGGTTGGTGTGAAGTTCAGGGGATCCTACCCTGCATCCCCATAATGAGGCTGTGCTGGGTCTGAGCTCAAGTTTTGAGGCAGGCTCAGCTCAGGTCCTGCAGGGGCTGAGCACTTGCAGAGGGTCCAGGGGCAGCACCTGTGCAGAGAGTGAGGATGGGGAGTAGGAGAGGGATCGAGTTCATGGTGGAGATGCCCAGAGCGCTGCCTCCTGAGACCCCACAGCACTTCTGGTTCCACCCCAGCCTCTTTTACTCCTTTCTAGGTCCTTGGGTCAGTGATTGTTAGTAGTTATGCAAATTTCCTCCACTTCAGGGGCTCCTAAGTGATCCACCAGTTGTGAGATCAGAACACGTGATTGAGGAGGAAGAGAGGAAATCCTAGTTTACTCCAAGCAGCAACCAAGTTAGAAAACCGTCCTTGACAAAAACATCTGGGATCAGTTACCTTCCTGATATCTGAACACATGATAACCAAATGAAACTACTCTGTATGGGGTCTGCCCTTGGCTCTCTGTGGTCTTTCAGGAGCCTAGCCATGGAGCAGGGCTGGGTCCTCTGAGAGACGCAGACACCTGCTCAGGGAAAGGTGCTCCTATGCCCTCATTACCTTCCTCCTCCTGCACTGTGTCTCCACTGTGTCTCCCTGAGGCACTGTGATCCTATGCTCCCCATGTCATCAGATTGTGGAACTTTCTCATCAGAATGTTTGTGCATCATTGTGAGAGTCCACTTGTTAAGAGACCATCTGCTTTTGAAGACTGATCACAGTGTCTAGTGTATTGACACGTGGTGATTTCATCTCTCTGACACCCCCATCCCACAACAGACCAGCAATTTGATTGTCAGCACATTGATTCCTTTATGATTCTTCATCAGTGTTTCATGTAATCATGTGAGTTGCATGAGAAATCACCACTGACTAAAACAGACAGTTTTGAGCTCCATGTGTTAGGGTCCCCCAAATTATGTTTTCTCTCATGAGTGACTTTTAAAGCAAGGCCAGCATCCCATAAGGGAGCTAGGTCCTGTCAGTGCACAAGGACAGCCCAGGGACCAGAGCTGTGGCCTCAGGTAGTGAGAATCCCTTCACTCTGGAGACAGTCTCACAAGGAGGCTGTGGACACTCATTCCAGGGACCAGGGTCTCCGAGTATAGGCCTTTCATCCCTTGAGACATTCCTGAGCAAAGAAGCTGAAGCCCCAGGTCTGATTTTGCCTGGACATGGGGATGGAGAGTCAGAAGGTGAGTGGTCAGGATGTTCTCAACGTGTCCAGCTCGTACAAGTCAGCTCCCGGAACACTGGTGCACAGAGCAGGGAGATGCATTTCTCATGTGAGGCATTCACTGTGTTAGAACTCCCATCAGTGTCCTGGGTGTTACTGTGTCTGACCTTCATAGCAAGGTGTCTTCAGCAGCTGGAGATAGGAGTGATTATTCCAACTTCTTTACGGGGACTGAACCCTGGACTCCTGCTGAGCCCCAGGCCTGATTTCCCTGTGAGGCTCCCTCTGAGCAGCCCAGCCTCTGCCTTGCTGCTCCTGATGCAGCTTTGCTGCCCCCTGCTGGTGGAGGAGGACTCAGACCAGGAAGGAACTTCCTGCAGGTCACTACACTGCACAACACCTGTCACCTGAGAAAGGGTGTGGACCAGGGTTTCCAGCCTCCCACAGGCAGGTGCCCCCCCGTCCTGCCAAGCCCAACACAGAAGGTCACATATAAGGTGCAGGAGGCAGGGCAGGTGTGATTCCTGTACTTGTCCCAGGGTTGAAATGCCATGGCTTAACTTGTGTCTTATTATAAAAAGAAGAGTACAGGGTAGAGTGTAGTGCATTGGAAAATGGTCAAATCCAGATAAATTTGGATTTGTTTTCCCCACAGATGATGTCCCATTGCTACCTGTTTCCTGTGTCTTAAGTGTCAAGATTGATGCTTCCACATCCCAATTAGTGCAGATTGTCATAAGTGGGAACAGATGATGTTTTGGTGTGAAGTTTACTTGGGCACATAAATCTGCATTATTACTACTGTTATTGTTGTTGTCATTATTATGATTATAAACTCCTCAGGGCATAGCTTGACCATGGTAGGAAATAGGGAGGGAGGGTGAGGCCAGGCTGGGCAACAGGGCTTTCTGTTCCTGACTCACTGCCACCCCATCCTTGCTGTTCTCTAAAGGATCCCCCGCAGGCTGCCCATGGGTTGTCAGCGGGTCTGTGTCTGAGTCGTTAAAAGGAGTTGGAAAATCTGTGGACAGAGGAGGCTGTTTGACTATGCAGAGGCCTTCCTGGGTCCTTTTGACTTCTCTGTGTTATTGCTTGGTCCTCTCTCTGTGCTCTCCTAGCAGATGGGGTTGTCAGTGGTGTCCCAGCCACTCCACAGGGGGCACAGAGTCATCTGAGGTCCACAGTGTCTGCAGGTTCAGGGGACTGTGGGGATCATTCTCAGGGATTCCTCCCCTACAGCATCCCCTGAGCTGAATTCAGGGTTGGGGTAATGCTCAGAGTATTGTGAGGGCTGAGCTTGTGGGCAGGCCTGGGTGTAGCATACAGGCAGAGGGTAGGGTGGGGAGCAGGAGAGGGTCTAGGCCATGGTAGAGACCCCAGAATTCCATCTCTGAACCCCAGTTGGAGCCTGGCCACCTCAAGCCTCTCTCATGTCCTCACTTGTCCACTTAAAGATATTTCTTCTCCCACTGGTGGAGAGAATCTCTGTGCTTCTGGGTGAGTTTCATCAATTAAGTTCACGTGGAGCTGTGCTCCCCTCTGGGCTGCAGAGGGAGCTCTTTTCACTGTGTGTTTGAACATCTTAAAGTCCAGGGAAGGAAGGGACATGTGGGAGCATATCTAGTCCGGTTCTCATGAAATGTGCAGTCAGATTATTTCTTCCCTTCTCTCTGTATGTAAAATACATAACACAAAATATCCATCTTAATTATTTTAAAGATTCAATTCATCTTCCCAGATTTTCTCTCTGTTCCCTGTGAATGTTACATGACTCACACTGTGGAGCAGAAGTGGATGAGAATTGTCCTAAAATGTTGCTAGATCTCAGTGTCATTTCCTTTACTGAAGTTTCTGATCGACAACATCCACTTGGGTGTTGCTGTAACATTCAGTCTGACAATCCCTGTCTTTAATCATGGTGTTTAGAGCATTTGGTGAATGTGACTGGTAATATCGTTTCAATATAGCGTGTTGCCTTTATATTGTTGTTGTCCCATGTGTTCTTTGTTCCCTCTTCCCAGGTATCTTTTTTGGATTAATGCAGCATTTGATATAATTCCATTTTACCTGTTTCTTCTGCTTTCAAGTTATAACTTCTTTCTGTCTTATGATCAGTAACTTGCAGTAGTCCCATTCTGATGATGCTGCCATGTTACATAGAATGTAAGCTGATAACATCTTTCTGCGTCTCACATCTCAGCATATTCACTGTGATTTTCCTACATATTGCTTCATCTCCGTTAGAAATTTCAATATATATAGTTACTATGTTTGTGTGGACAGTGACGTATCCTTTAGAGAGATTTAGATAATAAAAAAGTCTTAGAATATATCCCTTTAGTTATCATTTCCAATTTTTACATTGATTTTTTAAAAAGATTATGTTTATTTATTTGCCTGAGATAGAGTGAGAGAGAAGGAGAGAGAGTGAGTGCACAAGCCGGGGTGGGGGTGGGGGGGGCTGCACACAGAGGGAGAAGCAGGCTCCCTGCTGAGCAAGAAGCCTGATGCCCCAGGACACTGGGATCATGACCTGAAACACAGGCAGACACTTAACTGCCTGAGCCAACCAGGCAACCTTTACATTGATTTTGTAGATTGAGATTCTTCCTGGAATTACCTCCTCTGCCTGAGGGATATTCAATTACTTTTAAAGATTTTATTTGTTTATTTGACAGAGAGAGAGAGGGAGAGAGAGAGAGAGAACACAAGCAGGGGGAGCAGGAGAGAGACAAGCAGGCTCCCTGTTGAGCAGGGTGTGCAATGCAGGCTCCATCCCAGGATATTGGGATCATGATGTGAGGGGAAGGCAGTGCTTAACCAGTTGGGCCACCCAGGCACCCTGTGGGACGTCCATTTACTGCTTGTATTTTGGGTCAGTTCGTGAGCAATTTTGTCAATTTTTGTGCATGTGAAGATTTTTTACTTAGACTTCATGTTTGAAGGATATTTTCCCCATGTGAAGGACAGTTTTGTCCTCTTTTCAGTAAAGATGTTAATCCACTTTCTCTCCCTGGCATTTCCACCAAAGCAAAATCCACCGAAATCTTTCTCTTCCTTCCCCTGAGTGCAGGGAGTCTTTCCCTACACTATAGTTGCTTCCTTTTTTTTTCTTTTTTTTCTTTTATTTATTTATTTGACAGAGAGAAAGAGAGAGCAGCAGCAGCAGCAGCAGCAGAAAGAGGGGAGAAGAAGGCTCCCCACTGAGCAGGGAGCCTGACGCAGGGCTCAGTCCCAGGACCCTGATCATGAGCTGAGCTGAAGGCAGACACTTACCCAACAGAGACACCCTTGCATCCTGCATGACTTGTTTGTTAACATTAGTTTTTTCTTTTTTCTCTCTCTCTCTCTGTCTTGTCCTTTGTATTTCTGTGTGTGTAACATTTGAATATACATGTAGGTGTATATGAGATACATGCCCTATGGGATCCATATTCTCTGGAGAAACATAAAGAAGGCACTTTTCCAGCTCTCACTCTTTGTTGCTCAAATCTTTTGAATTTAATGTCTTATTTCAGGGTGGAATTCCTCACTTCCTAACTTATCAAAGTACTTCATGGCTCAAAGTCATCCTTAGGTACAATGAGAATGTGATAACATGATTTTTCTTTTCCTGTCATTTTTGCTAATATTGCCATATATTTAAGTTTTTACAACCAGTATAAATCAAAACATACTGCTATTATTTCTGCTTAAATAGTTGACTACATTTTACAGACATTAAGTTATAATTTATTTCTATTTATCCGTATTGTTCTGATATATGATCATTTTATATCTTTTCATAGATTTACATTTCTCTCTGTCATTGTTCCTATGGGGGCATCATTTACTACTACTTGTAGGGAAAATGTGCAGGTGATCAGTTCTGTGAGACTTGCAGTCTGAAAAGTTTTATTTTGTTTTCATTTTTCAATGATATTATCACTGGGGACAGAACAAGGCTTATAGATTTTCTTCTTTTAGTATTTTCAGACCTTGCACCTCTGTTCTCTTGCTCACACAGCTTGTAATGAGAAACGTGCTCCTCGCACAACGCTGGTTCCACAGTAGGGAACGCAAGTCTCCTGGCTGGCTGGGAGAGTGTCTGCACCACCTGTTTGTAGCAATTACAGTATGATGTGTGCTGTGCTGTCTCTCCTGTTCCCTATGCCCGAGCTTCATTGAGCTTCTTGGATACATTGATTTATGTGTTCACCAAATTTTTAATATTTTTGGCTATATTTCTAGAAATATTTTTTTATTAATCATCTGCTCCCTACCTTCTCTCTCATAGCTACTCCAATCACACACATTACACTGCAAGAAGTTATCTTAGGCACAAAGGTTTTATTCCTTTCTTCCAGCTGGTCTCTGTTTCAGGTTTAATACTTTTTATTGCCATGTATTCATGTTCACTAATCTGCTATTGTAGCATCAAATCTGCTGATAATCTCACCCTGTGTATTTTTGAATACGTAATTTTGGGTGAATATATAAAAAATGTTGATTCTTAAAAATTCTCCATATCTTCTTCTAACCTGTTCAGTTATTCTTTCAACCCAGTTCCAGGTGAAACACACTTTTAATACCTGTGTGCCTTTTCTCTGTGATCCATCCTGTGCAGAGCCTGCCTGGCGGGCTGGGTGGAGTGGGACCTCAGGGGACTTCAGATGTGGGGACTTGGATCAGACTGCTCAGTGCCTTGTGCACAGGCCTCCTGCGACTGGAGGAGAGTGTGACACTGATGGGGAGAGGGTTTGTGTCTCATTTGCCTGTCTGCCTGTGTCACTGTGAACATTACCACTGTGGTCAAATGAGTGACAGTAATATTCAACCTCATCCTCAGCCATGGCCCCGCTGATGGTCAGGGTGGCCATGTTCCCAAGCTGGAGCTAGAGAATCAGTCAGGGATGCCTTAGTCCCAGTTGCTATCACCATAGATAATCTGCAAGGGGTCCTGGACCAGCTTTGTTGGTACCACTGATCATCTTTCCTTCCAATGTTGTTTCCCCCACAGGTGATTCTATCTCTCTGTCCCAGGGTCAAAAGCACCGAGAGAGGCTCATCAGCAAGTAAGAGGCCATGGAGCCTGGAAGGGAAAATATGAGAGGTGAGTTGGAATACACAGACCCAATCCCAGGAGATTCTCCTAGCTGCCTAGCCTAGACTGAGCTCCAAGGATTCTGTGGGAACACAGGGTGTCCATTCACCCCAATCTCAGTCCCAGGGGCCCACGGGTCTGACAGGGAGAATGGAGCCTGTGATCTAATGGAACTCCCCACCTCTTTACTCTTGGTGGGGTTAGTCCCTCAAAGTTCATGGAGAGCCTGTGATCATAGTCCTTTTGGCTTTAGTCCATGAGTCCCTTATCCTGCAGGAAGATAATGAGTATCCTGCCCACCATGGATAGCCCCCTGCTGAGTTCAGAATCAGGTCCAGGCTTTTCCCACATCTGAGGGGATGGAGGTCTGTGAGCATGGGTTCAGTATCTCTGCAGAGAGACAGGAGGCTGAGGAGGACAGGGTTCAAGCTGTGGAAGAGGTGGCGCAATTCTCCTCCTCAGGGCCTCAGTTGGCGTGTTTTCCACAGAGGCCACTTTTATTCATTTGCTGGAGACACCTGCTGGTTATGCAAATCAGCCAGGCCTCAGGGGCTGCTGCTGAGGAGCCTTGTGGTTTCAGAGAAGAGCTCAGCACCAAGGGGCACATAGCAGAGGGGAGGAGCATCTGCAGACCCAACCACTGGCCCATGATATTCTCCTTCAACTGTTGGTCCCATATCTGGGGATGATATCTCTACCCTTGACTATGTCCTGCCTTGGTTCCTGGGTAGGTCTGGTCAGAGCAGCACTCAGAAATGAGATCTCGAACCTGTTCTACACGTGAAATGAGAAGGCAAAGATAAGGGTAGCATCCTAACTCAAGATTCTGAGAGGCAGAGCCCTTTAAAATGTCACCCATACCAAGGGCATATACTGTATTCCAGGAGTCCCTGCCATTCTGTAAGGTTCTGTTCTTGATGTGAGTTCCTGGGGCACTATAGAGATGTTATGCCTCAGGGTCCCCAATGTGCTGACAGAGTCATATAGAATATTGCTGGAAAAATGTTGGGCAGTGTCCGTGTTTTGCCATGGGCTGGTGGGATACAGTTGTAATGCCTATGCCAGAAGAGTACGAAAATCCAGAAAAGACTAATTCTAATTGAAGAGACCTGGAACCAGCGGTATTTGGAAATCAGTGTGAAGTAAAATTCTCTAGGAAACGGACAGCTTTTCTTCAGGTGATAGGTCCTGATACTAGTCCCTGCATGTTAGAGCCCCTGATGCCCAGACCCTCCCCATGTCCAGGTGGCTTTCCCAGGTGATCTCTGCTGCTCCCTGGTGACTGGTCCACACTGGGTGCTGGAGGTACAACCCCTGTCCAAGTTTAGATTCAGAATTTAGTGATCAAGTCGTGATTCCATGATCCATGAAGTACTGACCAGAAGAGAGGATATCCTCTCTGCTGTGAGCCCATGCCAGCCATAGACCAGCCATGACAGGTTCAGATGAATCATGAAGAGTCCTATTCAAGACTGAAGAGGAAGACCCTCCTGACGCATCCCCATAGATGTGTCTGGGGTGGTGGAGTTGCGTGGGTGATCCTGGGGCTTGGCACTGTAGCACACAGAACTCAGGGGCTGGTTCTCCCTGATGCCGGTTGTGCGTGCAGCACCCACATTGGGCAATGGCAGCTCATTCCCCAAAGAAAGAGACAAGAGAACATCCTAAAAACCATGTATTCTCACCCACTTAGTCTTGCACATTCCCCCTCATGTGTTGACCCAAAGAAGACACAGAGTCTGCTCTCAGGACTTTCTATCTTGGGGGTGAGGCCCAATAGTAGCACACTGGTGTGCAGACCCAGGTGGGAGACTAGACTCCTTTCTACATGTACACTGTCACCCCTATTTAATTGAAAGTCAGAAGCTTGCTTTTGTTAGGGCCCTGGCAGCCAGGCTTGACCATGTGGCCCAGTGTGGACCATGGATGTAAGGAGTAGATATTCTCACGAAGCTTGCTGTCACAAAGGAGGAAAGCAGATGAGATTCAGCAGCACCTTTCCTGAGGAACATGGGGTAGGAGCTGGAGCTGAGCACTCCCTGGTGTGCATCATCAGCATGAATGGAAGCAAAATCAACATTGTAGGGATAAGAGGAGGGAATAGTAGTGAGACTGTGGTCGCTCATGGAATTGATGATCCCCCAGAAAACAACCACTTTCTTACCTCAGACTTCTCTTTGTGAGGAAAGTAAGCTCCACTCTTCACATCTCTGCTATTCATTAGTGTGTTCTTGCAGTGGACAAGCCTTCCTGGCGGAACGGGGACCAAAGCATCAGTGGTGAGTTCTGTGCTGGAGAACATGGATTCAGAGATGAGACAGAACCAAACAGGCAGGGTGCTCCATGATCAGAGGTCAGGGCCCATCCTGAAAAGGGAGTCCTGGAGCTGCTCTCAGGTCAGGAAGAAGAAGAAGCAGTGAGATACATGGGAAGAGTCTTCCCACGTAGAGATACATGGGAAGAGTCTAGTCAGTGTTCTTGGGGATGGTAGTAGAGGACCTGAAAGAAGGTGGGGAACCTGAGGGACCTGGGATTCCAACACAGTTCAGGGCTCATGTGGATTTTTCTCCTAAGGTTCACATTCTGGGAACAGAGGGATGTGTCGGGTGTGATAAGAGGTAATTTCCAGGTTAAAAAATCAAGTTCTTGGGGTAGCTGTGGGGCACATAGAGGGGCCTCTAGGAGGAAGCTGCTGAGGTGGAGACAAGTTTGACACAAGGTGGGTTCAGACCAGCCCCATTTCGCCTTAGGTCACCTGGGGGCTGAGGACACTCAGGGTATTAGTTGCTCTTCATCCCCTCCAGTTTTATCCAACTGCAGGCACAGGGTGACTATGAGGCAACACGTGCCTCTGTTCTAGTCCCCCTGTCTTGTCCCATGTGGATGACCTGTCCCTGCTTTCCATCATGCCCACAGACTGGCTGAGCTGAGCAGCAACAGGAGGGAGGAGTGCACCTGATAGGGAAGAGAGGGCAGGGAGAGGAGTGCAGGTACACTGTTCCTGGAGAGGGAGAGAGAGAGCAGAAGCTGGCAGGTGCAAGGCAGCAGCCATACCCTGCGCCAGGTGAGGAAGGCTGCTCAGACTGAGAGGGGATGAGGCACAACCTCAGCCAGAATGGTCCAGGTCCTGAAAGAGACCCCTTATGCTCTCAATTCTTCCAACTGCCTGGAGGGTGCTGCTATACTTGGCGACAGTAACCACCCCCCCTCACTGTTGAACAGGGAGAGAGGTTCCACGCTATTCATTGTCCTGTTGATGAAGAAGCCTCTGGTGGGAATCTCCAGATTGTGATTCTCTAGAGGAACCTTTTCATGATCCTTTCACCTGAAAAATTCCTGGAATGATTATTTTGGTCATAGGGATTTCCACCAAAGATCCTGGTTTCTGACTGATCAGGTCATTAAGTAAATTTTAGATGAAAGATTCCAATTGTCCTCACCATTCTTTTGTAAGGAGAAAATGATTTCATTTCTGTGTCTCCCACTCTCAGGAAGGTATCATTCTAACATTCTAAACCAGGGTGGAAATGGGGGAAGCTTCTGGTCCTCCTTCTTAATAAATTCCTCATCTGTTCCTTTGACCTCATGCAATTACTCTAAAAATCAATTTCAAAGTCACTAGTCAAAGCATTATGCAGAAAAATTGAACTTATGATACATATTTCTTCAAATAATGGAAAAAATCTTTCCCATCAGATCTATAGTGAGGCCCTAATGTAGTCGGGGCCACCACACAAAGTCACACGGGGGTGGGAGTGAGTCCATGCGGGTCAGACCACAGCTAGAGGTCATACTTGTCTGGTGCAGGTGACTTGGGGCAGTGGGTGGGCAGTAGTGCCCCAAGGTGGTGTCTGTTCTTCCTTTTCAGTTTCTGTAAAACCTGAAGAAGGGAAGGGCCTGGAGCAGTAAGGGACTTGTCCCCTCCTCAGTAAGGGCAGCCCTTCAGGTTGTGGGGAAACATTATTAAGGAAGCCAAGGAGACACAGGGCCCCTGGGGCCCATTCAGGCTCCTTGTATCCAACAGGAAGGGAAATTCCCACAGGACTCTGCATTCTGATACAGCTGTCTCCCCACCTGAATAGCATGTGATTACATCTGGGGCCCCTGTGATATATAATGATACCCTAAATGTGTATTATCTACAGCAAAACCTGAGTACAGTGTCCACAGAACAGCCCCCTTCCCCAACTCTGCCACTGTTCTGTAGGGTTAACATGGATCTGAGGACAGAGAACTTGCTGGAGTTTCCCCCTTTCAGGGTCCAGGCCAGGACTAGGAAGGACTCATGCTCTTAGGCCTGGCCTGCAGTCGCTCAGAGGGCAGGTGAGAGTGAGAGCCAGATCGTGGCAGGATGGTTCGTGTCCCATCCTCCATTCTTCTTTGTCACCTGAGTCACTGCCAGGCACTCCAATGGTCAGCCTAGTCCTGGCTCTCAGTCCTGATCATGCTCAGGGGCCATTTATCTATGTTCCATCCTCAGAATCAGCCCCGGATGGTTGCTCATATCTGTATATATACCAGCTGGGGGAACTGGCATGGCTTCTGCAGGTACCTAGAGACAGTTTCACTCCCGAGCTCATCCCCAGAGCAAGGTTCCTGGGTCAGATTAGGGCCATTGACATGGAGGGAGTTGGCCTCAGGTCAGGCAAGACTCCTAGCTTATAAGAGAGGAGAGGAAGTGTGCTAGAGGAAGACAGCTGAGTCAGAAGTGACTATCACAGCCCTGTGAAGGGGAGGGGGCCATGTGGACACAGTGAGTGCAGGGCCCTGACCCCATGGACCCTGAGTAGGAGGGAGAGCGGGGCACCTGTGCCTACCACTGTGCCTCTCTGTGGGCCTCTCACCTGAGCTGGGCGCAGCAGCAGAGCAGGGTTGAAGCCATTCAGAGTGAGGTCCTTGAAGGACTAGCACCACAGGCTGAGCTAGAAGCTGTCCCACCTGCAGATGCCTGAGCCCCACACAGTCCGGCTGCAGCTGCATCTGCATCTCGGGGAACAGCCCCTCCCCTGCCCCCTGGGACTGTGTGCTCGCTGTGCTTCACAGGGTGGGGTCTAGGCACCATGGAAAATCTCACTAAATCTAACATCAGGTGTGTTAATGGTGGGAAACGATCTATCTCAATGTTGAAGTTCAGGATATCAAATCATATGGGACAAAAATAAATATCCCAGCAGGCAAAAGTGTATTTTGTATCCTTTTGTGGGAGAAAGAACGTATTTGTGGTTGTCATGGGATAGTTGCATTATCAAGTAGAAGCAAGGTTACTGATATTCCCTTTATTTGCAGACTATGGTTTGCGTGTGTCTAGTTGATTTCTTGTGGTCTCATGTTGATTTCAAGGTGGGACGCTGGTGACTTCTTATATGTTAGCATTGACAGACTGGACTGCATTTCATAAAATTGTTTTTTGTCCATATTTCTGGGTAGGGTGCGTATAAATAAGGCTCCTTGTGCAGGATGTGGTGGGCAGAAGTGAGGCAGAACCCCTTGTGTGTCTCACTCCCATGGTTGAGTATCTTCTAGCCACTCTGTAGGAGGCAACTGTCCCAATGTCCCTCATTCACCATCAGGATAGATGTGACCCTCCAACTGTCTGTCAGAACCCAGAGCACCTACTGTCTGCATCTTTTTTCCTAGTATACAAACAAAAGGAAAGATCTCATCTGGTGGGGATTGGACACACACCTTGTGATTTGGGGGAGAGACCCCAACTTTGTGGATATATATGGTGGCCCCCTCTGTTCCCTAAGGACTGTTTCCATGATGCTGGCCATCTCAGATTGGGTTCCTGGAAGCAGACTCTGAGATAGGGAAGTGTATGAGTAAAAACCTGGAGGGAGAAGGATATCCATCTGGGCAGAAGGAGAGTGCCCACAGAGAGTGAGCCATCAGACAAGGCACCTTCCTGTAGGGAGCTCTCCAACTGGGACCTTTCAGGAAGTCTGAGCCAGAGGCAGGGCCTTGGGCTCTGGGCCTCTGGAGATCATTCATCTGAACCTCTCTGAGAAGGAAAAGAAACCTGGGGAAGGAGATTTCTGAACTAGCAGCACTTTCTAGTGAGGAGCTCCCCTGTGGTGGCCAAGGGCTTTAGGAAGCAGTGGGTGCGTGTGTGAGCCCAGAAGAGGGGATGTGGGTGACCTCTCAGTGTCTACTGTATCCATCTGTTCCACTCTGGTAGAGGAGGCTCCTCTCATGTCCCCAGAGCTTCAGAACTCAGATGAGCTACGGCAATTTGAAGTCTAACTCTGATCAGTTGGGAGAGCCCTAGCCTATAACCACCACATGGAAATGGATAAAAATGGATGGAAATGGGATCATGACCACTGGACAAAAGTTTCCCTGCATCTTTTTTCTACCCAGGCCCTCTGTCTGCTGTTGACACTCAGGCCCAGAGAAGCAGGCAGCCTAGTGCTGTCAGCTGTAAATGCTCTCCTGATCTCCCCTATGCAGAGCTGCCGGGACAGCTGGATGGGGAGGGAGGTCTAGGGATCTCAGATGAGGGGGCCTGGGCCAGAAGTGCTCCCTGCCCTGTGCCCAGGCCTCCTGGGGCTAGAGGAGAGCTTGACAGAGATAGGAAAAGGATTTGTGTCTCACTTGCCTGTCTGCCTCTGTCACTGTGAGGATCAGCACTGCCGTCCCACACCTGACAGTAATAGTCAGCCTCATCCTCAGCCCAAGCCCCACTGATGGTCAGGGTGGCCATGTTCCCCGAATTGGTGCCTGAGAACCAGTGCCTGAGAACTGGGGCCAGTTGCTATCTTCATAGATAATCAGCACGGGAGCCTGTCCTGGCTTCTGCTGGTACCAGTAAACACTTTTCCAACGTTGTTTCTCCCACAGGTGATCCTGCCTATTTGTTCCAGGTTCACTGACATTGAGGGAGGTTGAGTCAGCATGTAGGAGGCCATGGAGTCTGCAAGAGAGAAAATGAAAGGTGAGGTTCCTGGCGAGGTGTCATCCCCTGTATGTACCCACCTGCCTGGTTTAAGTTTCAGTGATTCTCTAGGCCATTTCCACCCTGCTGTCCTCTTTGTTCCTGGGTCCCATGGGCCTGCCTGGTGGATGGAGCCCTTGAACAAATGAGAACCATTCCTCCCTTTTCCCTGGGCAGGTGCAGGAGTGGGTGCATGTGTGATTCCTTCCGGGGTCACATGGAGCCAACAAACACAGTGGGGAGAGATTATACCCCACTAGCCCCTCATCCCACAGTAGGGTCTTGAGATCTTGCCCTGAGTGGCAGTCTACTGCTGAGCTCAGAGTCAGGGCCAGGAGTGTCCCAGAACCCGGGGCTGAGGAGGGTGTGAGTCTGGGCTCAGCACCTGTGTAGTGATCCAGGATTCCTAGGAGGAGAGGAGTCAGGCCATGGTGCTAGTCCCTGAGACTCAAGGCAAGGAAGGCTTCCTCCCAGTTATCTTAATTACCCTTGCTGCAGACACCTGCAGGTTATGCAAATCATCCAGAGCTCTGGGGCTGCTGATGAGAAGCCTTGTGGTTTTAGAAATGGGCTGTTCTCTAAGGGACACAGAGATGGGAGGGGCAGCCCCTTCAAACTCACCCTCAACCCAGGCGATTCTCCTTTTCCCTATGTCGCTATAGTCTGGGGTCCAAACTCTATGCCTCTCCCTGTCCTGACCTGGCTCCTGGACAGGCATGGTCACAACAGCGCTGTGAGGTGGAGTCTGTCTGCATTTTCTAAACCCATCATAGAATGTTTACTCTGTTGGTACTAGAGGATCATAGGTCAGTGTGTGTCAATATAAACTCCTGGTTTATATTGGTGAACACCAGAACATGAACAAAATTCCTCCCTTGCCAGGTGCACATGGAGTTTAAGAAAACCACTGAGGTGTTCTAGGAGTCTGTGCCAAGGGAGAGCTCCTGGAGCAGGTCATAGATGCTGTGCCTCAGTATCACCAGGGTACACTCTGTGTCAGCGACAGACGCAGTGCTTGAGCAAGGATTGACAATCACTGAATGTAGGAAACTGGGTTCTGTCACTGAAGCAAGGACAGCACAGGGACCAGAGATGTGGCCTGAGGCTGTGGGAGTCACTTCACTCTGGAGACAGTCTCCAGAGGCTGCAGAGCCTCCTTTTAGGGACCAGGGTCTCCAGGTGCCCTACCTTGCATCCCCTGAGACACTCGTGAGCAGGGTAACTGCAGCCCCGGGTCTGAGTCAGCTTGGAGGTGGGGCAGGAGAGGCAGAGGGAGGGGATCAGGGCATCTCTGGATGTGCCCAACACAGAAGGGTCAGCTCCGTGGGACCTCAAGTGGAGTAGTAAGGGCCTGGAATTTCCAGGTGAAATACTTACTGTGTCAGGACTCCTGTCAGTGTCCTGGGTAACAGTGTGTGTGTCTGACCTTCAGAATAAGGTCCTTGCAGTCTGAGAAGACAGGATGGATCATCCTCACAGCCTATGAGGACTGACGCTGGACCCCTGCACACCCCTGGGCCTGGTGTCCTTGTGAGGCTCACCCTGGGCAGCCTCAGCCTCTGTCCTGCTGCCCTATGCTGGTGGAGGAGGACTCAGACCAGGAGCTTCCCTCCTGTAGGTCAACCCAGAGCACCTGTCACTTGAGAAGGGGTGTGGACCAGGGTTTTCAACTTCCCACAGGCATCTGCCCTCACTGCCCTGCCCAGACCAGCACAAAAGGTCAGAAACACGGTGCAGGAATCAGGGCAGGTGCGATTCCTGTACTTGTCCCAGGGTTGAAATGCTCTGGCCTAGCCCACTGTCCTGTTTCAGTAAGGAGAGTGCAGGGTATAGTGTAGTGCATTTGAAAAGGGTCAGTGTCCAGACAAACCTGTGTGATGTCCCACAGCCACCGGGTTCCTGTGGAATCAGGACGAATGCTTCCTGCATGTCTATCCACGTAGTTGGGTCATCAGAGCAATAGATGATGCTTCTGTTGCTAAGTTCAGGTGAGCAGGCAAATCTTTATTTTACTCGATTAATGCTGTATTTACTACTATTATTGTTATTCCAGCCTACATATGGAATTTCGTGTGGGAAGATCTATAAAGTAGCCTAGTTTTGGTTTTGTGGATCTGAGAAACTGCTCATTAGACTTGGATCCATTTGCTCATGATGTAGGTCACAGGGCAGTTGAAAACTTTTTCTTGGATTCCCACAGAGGACGACAGGAGACTCCAACTCCAAGGTCATCTGGCTGATATCACACAGAGTCTCTCTAATTAGTCAGACTCTTACAATGTTATGTATCATTTGATGTGAAAAGAAGAGTGTTTCTTACTTGAGTATAAGCTTCCCCATTCCCAGTTGCTGAAGCTAATGCCTAGAGAGGCTAGCTTCCTGGGAAAACAGAAGTGGGAGTGAGTCCAGGAGTGGAGTTCAGGTGTCCTGGATTCAGACCCTGGGATCTGTGAGGCAGAGCTTGACCAGTGCAGGCAGGAGACTGAGGCCAGGCCTGGCTGCAGGGATTGTGTCGCCAGACTCACTGCCATCCCCAAACTGGCTGGTCTCTAAAGGAGCCCCTCAGCCTGTACATGGAGAGGGTCAGAATGCTTGTGTCCCAGATTAGGGCTGGAGAATCTCTGGGGACAGTGGAGGCTGTTTGGCCATGGTGGGTCCTGGCCTGGGGCCTGCTGGCTCTTCTCTGTGTTATTGCTTTTTCTTCTCTCTCCTGAGCAGGTGGGAATAATGGGATCTCATGGCCACACTACTGGGGACAGCTGATTAGTATAGGGGACCATCAGTTCTGTAGCTTCAGGAGCCTGTGGGACTCATTTTCAAGGGTCCAACCCCTGCAGCATCCCCTGGGCAGAACTCAGGGTCAGGGTCATGTGCAGAGTCCTATGGGGGTTAGCTTGTGTCAGGGACTGGGGGCAGCACCTGGGAGAGTGAAGAGGGGGAGACAATGAGGAAGAGGCATCTTGTTAGGGTCCAGGCCATGGTAGGGACCTCAGATTTCTGCCTACTCAGTCCGCTGCTGAGTCTGGCCACCCAAAACTCTCTTATGCCCTCTCTAGTCCCCATGAGAGGACCAGATGCTCCTTTCATGGTTTCATGGTTTCATGCTCCTTTTCAGGCTGCTGGAGAGAATTCTCCTTCTGTGTGGCCTTCATGGATCTGGTTCATGTGGAGAGGTGTTCACCTCTGGGCTCCATAGGGGAACTCTTGTCACTGTGCGTCTGAAAATCTCAAAGGCTCGAATGAGAAGGCGAATGTGAGGATATTTCTGTTAACTATTCTCATGCAATATGCCCTGTGAATATTTCTTCTTTTCTTTTGTGTGTAAAATACATAGCAGAAAATGTTCCATTCTAATTATTTTTCTGGCTCAATTCATCTTCCCAGATTTTCTGTCTTCTCCCTGAGAATGTTTCATGTCCCACATTGTGGATCAGAATCGGTGGGAATTGAGGTTCTTATTTGAGGCATGTACTTGGGTGTTGCTGTGAAACTCAATCCAACAATGTCTGTCTGTTAATGGTGTGGTGCAGACCATTTCCTGCATGTGATTAGTAGCATCATTTAAATATAGCATCCATCGATTTATTTTCTATTTGCCCCATGTGTTCTTTGCTCCCTCTTTCCATTTGTCTCTTTTTAAACAAAAGTAATGGAACATTGTTTATGCTGCTCTTTTGTTTTTTTCTTTTTGTTTTGTTCATGAACTACGAGTTCTTGCCGTCTTATGATCAGTGACTTGTAATTGTTTACATTCTGGTGATGTTATACCATATTATATGCCTATAAGAACCTGATGATATACTTCTTTTACCTCTCAGCATATTTACTATGATTTTCATACATGCAATTTTACCTATATTAGAAATTCCAACATACATTTTTTTATATTTGCTGTACACAATGAATTATCTTTTTTTTGACAATGAATTATCTTTAAAAGAGGTTTAGATAAGGAAAAAGTCTTAATTTTTATTCCAATAGTTAGCATTTCTGATTTGTAGATTCGTATTCTTTCTGGAATCACCTTCTCCTGCCTGAGGGATGTCTGTTTGTTTCTTGCTTGTATCATGGATCATTTAATGAGCAACTCTGTCAGTTTTTGAAGATGTGAAAATTTATTATTTGGCCTTAGTTTTGAGGACTTTCTCTAGATGAAGAATTAAAGTTTCCCCCTTCTTTCAGGAATTTAGAGATGTTAACCCACTGTTATTTCTGTCAATGCAAAATCCACGAGAATCTTTCTCTTTCAAGGAAGCAGGTGTCTTCCTCGACTGCTTCTAAGACTGTCTCTTTGTCACTGCCTTAAATGTTTGATCTTGTTGGGTTTAGGTTTTTTAATGAGTATTATAATGATTTCTTTTTATTCAGCTTGTTGAGTTTTTGAACTGTCACTTTTCAATTTTCATCAGATTTGGAACATTTAGGCCAAAAATTCTTCATTTATTTTCCCATCCTCTCTACCCCACTGTCTCTCCTTTTCTGACACAATTGCACTTTATTCCATTGCTAAAGTTGCTCTCGAGGTCAGTGATGCTCTATTCATTTTTTGTTGTTGTTGTTGTTTATTTTTTTATTTACAGCATAACAGTGTTCATTGTTTTTGGCATCACACCCAGTGTTCCATGCAGTATGTGCCCTCCCTATTACCCACCACCTGGTTCCTCACCCTCCCACCCCCCCCCCCCCCGCCTCTTCAAAACCCTCTGGTTGTTTTTCAGAGTCCATAGTCTCTCATGGTTCATCTCCCCTTCCAGTTTCCCTCAATTCCCTCTCCTCTCCATCTCCCCATGTCCTCCATGTTCTTTGTTATGCTCCACAAATAAGTGAGACCATATGATACTTGACTCTCTCTGCTTGACTTATTTTGCTCAGCATAATTTCTTCCAGTCCCGTCCATGTTGCTACAAAATTTGGGTATTCATCCTTTCTGATGGAGGCATAATACTCCATTGTGTATATGGACCACATCTTCCTTATCCATTCGTCTGTTGAAGGGCATCTTGGTTCTTTCCACAGTTTGGTGACCATAGCCATTGCTGCAATAAACATTGGGGTACAGATGGCTCTTCTTTTCACTACATCTGTATCTTTGGGGTAGATACCCAGCAGTGCAATTGCAGGGTCATAGGGAAGCTCTATTCTTAATTTCTTCAGGAATCTCCACACTGTTCTCCAAAGTGGCTGCACTAACTTGCATTCCCACCAACAGTGTAAGAGGGTTCCCCTTTCTCCACATCCTCTCCAACACATGTTGTTTCCTGTCTTGCTAATTTTGCCCATTCTAACTGGTGTCAGGTGGTATCTCAATGTAATTTAATTTGAATCTCCCTGATGGCTAGTGATGATGAACATTTTTTCATGTGTCTGATAGCCATTTGTATGTCTTCGTTGGAGAAGTGTCTGTTCATATCTTCTGCCCATTTTTTGATATGATTATCTGTTTTGTGTGTGTTGAGTTTGAGAAGTTCTTTATAGATCCTGGATATTAACCTTTTGTCTGTACTGTCATTTGAAAATATCTTCTCCCATTCTGTGGGTTGCCTTTTTGTTTTGTTGACTGTTTCCTTTGCTGTGCAGAAGCTTTTGATCTTGATGAAGTCCCAAAAGTTCATTTTTGCTTTTGTTTCCTTGGCCTTTGGAGACATATCTTGAAAGAAGTTGCTGTGGCTGATATCAGAAATTATTACCAACAGTTATATGCCAATAAGCTAAGCAACCTAGATGAAATGGATGCATTTCTGGAAAACTACAAACTCCCAAAATTGAACCAGGAAGAAATTGACAACCTGAATAGACCAATATCTAGTAACGAGATTGAAGCAGTGATCAAAAACCTCCCAAAAAACAAGAGCCCAGGACCTGATGGATTCCCTGGGGAATTCTACCAAACTTTCAAAGAAGAAATAACACCAATTCTCCTGAAGCTGTTCCAAAAAATTGAAGCAGAAGGAAAACTTCCAGACTCTTTTTATGAAGCCAGCATTACCCTGATCCCCAAACCAGGCAAAGACCCTACCAAAAAGGCGAAGTTCAGACCAATATCACTGATGAATATGGATGCAAAGATTCTCAATAAGATCCTAGCAAACAGGATCCAGCAGCACATTAAAAAGATTATCCACCATGACCAGGTGGGATTCATCCCTGGGTTGCCAGGTTGGTTCAACATTCACAAATCAATCAATGTGATCGAACACATCAATAAGAGAAGAGAGAAGAACCACATGGTCCTCTCAATTGATGCAGAAAAAGCTCTGTTCATTTTTAAATCTTTTTCCTTTCATGTCGTGGTGTCTGTGCTGTCTTCTGGTTCCCTCATGTGTTGGTCTTCTCCTGTCTGCTGTTATTCTCACACCTTGTCTTTGTGACCTGAGACGTTGCCAACATCATTGATAGAAGTTTGACTTCTATCTTTTCATTTTCTTTTTGCCTCTTGTTAACACATCATTGACATGTTAGTGAATTGCAACATCAGTTTTGCCTGTGTCTGCAGTCTTCTGGTCTCCCTGCATCTTCCAGACCTGCTGCCCCAGGACTCCATGACCAATTTCTTCACATAACTTTCTGTCTGTCTCTCTGTCTCTGGCTCTCTGGCTCTGTGTGTGTGTGTGTGTGTGTGTGTGTGTGTGTGTGTAGTATATGAATACACATCTAGGTGTAGATGAGATGCATGTCTTTTGGATCTGTAGTCTCTGGAGAATCACAACTAGTTCACTTTACTAGCCCTTATCTTTGTAGTTCAAATGATTTTATTTTAATGGCATATTTAACTTATCATGTACCTCCTTATGTCATGATATAATTCCCATGATATTCTTCCCCCATCATTTTGCTGACATTGTCATATATTTTATTTTTCCATCCATTATAAATCACTACATAAGTTCTTATTTCTGCTTAAACAATTGACTATATTTTATATTTGTGAACCTATAAAATCTTATTATATTTATCAATATTGTTCTGATATCTGATACTTACTATAACTCTGTACAGATTCACATTTCTGTCTGTCACCCTTTCCTTCTGTCCCAGGGGTGTCCTTACTGTCACTTGTGCTGAGAGCCTGTGGGTGATCAGTTCTGTGAGATTGCAGACTGAGAAAGGTTGATTTTGTTTTCACATTTCAATGACATTATCCCTCAGTGAACATCAAAGTTGACAGGTATTTTCTATTATTACTTTGAAACCATTGCTCCCCTGCATTCTTGATCACACAGCTTGTGATGAGAAAGGTGCTCCCAGCACCTTGCTGGTTCCTCTGTAGTGCCTGGTCTCTCCTCTCTGACTGTGACAGCATCTGCATCACTGGTTTGCAGCAATTTCATTCTGGCGCATGTGGTGCTGTCTTTTGTGTTCCCTTGTCAGAGGTTTGTTGAACTTTGGAAAATACTGGCTAATAGGTTTCACCAAATTTGGAGTATTTTAGGTTTTATTTCTTTATTTCTATTAACCACCTGTGCCCCACCTTCTCTCCCTCAGTTACTACGATTATGCACTTGAGGCTGCATTAAGTTATCCTAAGTACCCTGATCTTTATTCATTTTTTCCAGCGTTTGCTTTTTCTTTTTCACTTGAAGAGTTTTCACTGCCATGAAGTCAAGTTCATTAATCTCTTCTTTCTCTTTTAGCATCACATCAGCTGACAATATCAGAGTGTGTTTCAGAATATGCAAATGACATTTAGGCAAGTTTTAAAACATTTGGTCTTAAAAAATACCTTCCGTGTCATCTTCTCACATATTCAGTCATTCCTTCACCCACAGGCACAAATGAAACATAGTTAAAAGTACTGTGTGCTTTCCCTCCCCTGATCCACCTCCTGGAGAACCTGCCACATGAGCTGGTTGGGAGGGAGGTCTGGGGACCTGGGATCCAGGGACCAGGTTCAGACCCACTCCCTGATTTGTCCACAGGCATCCTGCGGCTGAAGGAGTGTGTGACACAGACAGGGAAGGGGTTTATGTCTCACTTCCCCATTTGCCTGTGTCACTGTGAGCTTTACCATTGCTATCCCATGCTTCACAGTAGTAGTCAGCCTCATCCTCAGCCTGAGCCCTGCTGATGGTCAGGGTGTGTGTGCTCCCTGAGCTGGACCCAGAGAATCTGTCAGGGATCCCAGAGGGACGCTTCGTGTCCTCATAAATAATGTTCACAGGGGATTGGCCTGGCTTCTGCTGGTACCATTGTGCATAACTTTTGCTCAGTATCTCTCCAGAGCAGGTGATGGTAGCCGTCTGTCCCAGGGACACTGATACTGAGGGAGACTGAGTCAGCACACTGGAGGCCATGGAGCCTGAAAAGACAGAAGAGGAGAAGTTGGTGTGAGGTTCAGGGGCTCCTCCCAGGGACCCAATCTTGAGCCTGGGCTGGTCTGACTCAGGGTTCACTGCAAGCCCTGCTCAGTCTTGTGGGGGCTGAGCACGTGGGCAGCCCTGGGGCAGCACCTGTGCAAAGAGTGAGGACAGGGAGCAGGAGAGGGGTCCAGGCCATGGTGGATGTGCCCAGAGCTCTGCCTCCTGAGACCCACAGCACTGCTGGGCTCCACCCCAGCCTCTTTTATTCCCTTCCAGGCTCTTGGGACTGTGATTGTTAGTACTTATGCAAATTCCTCCATTTCTGGGGCACTCAATTGTTAAACAAGCCTTGTGATTAGAATATGTGGCTGAGGAGGAAGAGGGGAGCCTCAGCTTCCTCCAGCCAGCTCTCAGGTCAGACCACACTAGCCTTTCTCTGCAGGGTCTGAGATCACAGGCACTTTCTAGGGATCAGACCACATGATAACTCCCGGTGCCCACCCTGCTGGCAGTCTGTCCTTGGCTCCCTCTGTGGTCTTTCAGGAGCCTTGCCATGGGGCTGGGCTGGGCCCTCTGAGAGTTACAGACAATACCTGATACAGGGAAGTTGGTCCTGTGGGCTCATTACCTTTCTCATCTTCTTGCATGTTGTCCCCTCTGTTTCCCCAGAGGTACTATGATCCCATGCTTCCCATGTCGTTAGATTGTGGAACTTTCTCATTAGAACATTTGTTCATCATTTTGTCATGGGGGTGATGGAAGATTCTGTCCCAAGAGAGTGTCATTGCAGGGAGCAGATCCTGTCACTGCACAAGGACAACCCAGGGACCAGAGCTGTGGCCTGAGCAGGGAGCATCCACTTCACTCTGGAGACAGTCTCACAAGTAGGTTGCTGAGCCGGTTCAAGCAATCAGGGGCTCACTGTTCCCTGCTTTCCCTCCCTTAGCTGTTCCCAAGCAAGGAACTGCAGCCTGGAGGAGGGAAAGATGAGCTGAGCATGAGTGGTCAGGGCGTCCTTGGACATGCCCAGCACGAGGAGTCAGTGCCTGGGAACACGGGTGGACAATGAGAGGACCTGCACTTCCCACCCAGTGTGTCAGGCCTCCCATCAATATTCTGTGTGTCTGACCCTCAGAATAAGGTCCCTGCAGCCTGAGAAGATAGAATGGATCATCCCAACAGTCTCTGGGGACTGAACCTGGACCCTGCTGACCCCTAGACTTGGTGAACCTGTGAGGTGCCTCCCAGGCAGCCCCACCCTCTGTCCTGCTGTTCCTGCTGCAGCTCTGCTGCCCCCTGCTGGTGGAGGAGGACTCAGATGAGGAGCTTTCCCCTTGAAAGTCACCCTGAGGCAACTGTCACCTGAGAAAGGGTGTGGACCAGGGTTTCCACCCTCCCAGAGGCAGCTGCACTCCCTGCCCTGCCCAGCCCAGCACAGAAGGTCACAGACACGGTGCAGGAGGCAGGACAGGTGCGATTCCTGTACTTGTCCTGGGTTGAAATGTCCTGGCCGAGCCCGCTATCTTCTTTCAGAAAGGAGAGTGCAGGGTGCAGTGTAGTGCATTGAAAAGGGTCAAGTTGGAGACAATCCTGATGCCCCACAGCCACCAGATTCCTGTGCATTTAGGAATCAAGACCGAGGCATCCATATATGATAGAATACATGAAAAATGAACACACCTTATAAGTTAAAGAATTGAGTAGAATATGACTAATGGGGTTTATTCCCAACATTGAAAGTGAGAACACTGATAAGTAGTGAGAAGTGGGTGGGGTAGGGGAAGGAAGGGAAGAAGGAAGGGAGATGCAGAATGAGTAGGGGAGCTGTGGGGAAAGAAGATCTCCTTGAACATAACTCAGTCATGGCTCAGTCTGCCTGGCCTCTCCTCACACTGTTACTGGCATCACCTCTGTCTCTCCTGGCTAGATCTAATCTCCTGTTTCAGGTGCTCCCTGTGTTAAATTATAAAATGCTCATCAGGCCCAGGAGATTCCCCAAATGAGACAATGGTACTAAAGGACTTCTGTCTTGGAGACTCTGCTAAGGCCACAAGCCACATAAGAACTTTTGACAGAAATTTTCATTCCTGGACTCAGGATCACCTGGCAATCTGTGAAGCCAAAAGCCATTGCAGGAGGAGACACACGCTCTTCATTACTCACTTCCACATGACCAGAGTTGACCAGTGGTCTCTTACTGAGACCCTGATCCTGTTATAAACTTGACAAATAGTAATTATCACTAATGGAATCCTTTGACCACTTTTAACCAATGCTTTGTAGTTGTCACTCCCTCATTGATTGGTTACCATCTCAGCACAAGAGATGGTAGTCTTTATCTGACTCCTTTTTCCACTCACTGTTATTGCTTCCACAGTTTGTCCATCTGTCCAATGCTACTGGGTTACTTTCTCCTAAGTTATAAACACCAGAAGGCCCCAGGTGGGCTAGGAGGTGACATGAATTACCATGTGG
The DNA here is from genome assembly GCF_922984935.1 of Meles meles. Lineage (NCBI taxonomy): Eukaryota > Metazoa > Chordata > Mammalia > Carnivora > Mustelidae > Meles > Meles meles. The sequence goes on along the minus strand of NC_060077.1, from coordinate 28,843,592 downwards.
ATTTGATATTATTTCCTACCATCCTCTGGACTGTTTTTCCTACAATGTAAATGGTGGAGGAAAATCCTCACTGGAGGGACCTATGGGAGTCCTCTTTTGGGACACAATCTCTGCAAACCCTTGGTAGAGAACAATCCTTTACTGGAGTGTGTAGGATGGGCCTGTGATTCCCTGTGACTCAGCCCAGCATGTACTTGAAAGAATTCACTGCAAGTCTGCGACCTGCTGTTCTCCTCTCCTCCTTCTCCTCCTGTACCCCTGCCTGCCCTGTCTCTAGAGGAATAGCTACCTACTCTCCTCCTATCCACGTGGGAGTTTTCCAGGCTATGGGCAGCACCTGGATTTTCCATTTCAGAGCTGCATCACTAACTAAGGGGAGCCAGCCAGAAATTCTGGGATCCAGCACCATAGTTCCTCCCAACCTTGCTCAGGTCCATGCCCAGGGACCAGGGTTACCTTGATTAATACAGATGGTGAATGTTAACTCAATAGTGTGGGTGTGTGTGAAAGATGCTGCTTTTAAGATACCAGAAAAACTATGGAGGACCTCAACTTGTCCAGTAAGCTTTCCATTGTCTCATCATATGCATTTGAGATGGATCACTCACAGGGTTGAGATTCAGGGGAGTCAATATATTTATAATATTAGTGTACCCCCTTCACCATGCCCTGCTATTGTTTCAGTAGATGTGTTCCTGATCAGAACCTGGAAAAGTTCTGTAGGAAGCATGTGGACTCATTCTTGGCACCACAAGTTGATAATTGACTACCGATGGAGAAACCCAAGCCATGCTCCATGCTGGTGCTGCCACAGACATCTAACATGTACACTGTTTTCCTACTAGATCCCAGCTCTGCACCTACCATGGGCTTAAGACTCTCTGCCATACCTTCCTTGGGGACCAAATATTTCCTTTTGAACATTCAACAGTGGCAAAAGTCCTATTATGCTTCATGATGAAATTATAGTGATGATACTCACTCAACCAATCTCTTGGTAAACTCTAGAACTCTGAGATATCTGTCTGTTTTCCGAGCATCATGATTGCACAGGGTCTGATGGCTCATGGGGTCATCTCAGACCAGATACTCTCTCAGAGTAATTTTCCTGTCTGGGCTGGTCTGGTCTTTCCCATCAGTATGGTAAAGGAAAGAGAATGTTCTGTTGTCAAAATGACCTAAATTCGTCCCTTTGTATGTCTCTCTGTAATGGTGTCTTGGGATTTGGTACAGGGTGACAGGATTTCCAGGGGGAGTCAAAGTTCTCAGGGCCCTAGAGAAGGGCATGCAGCAGCTCCCTCTGAGTCCCCATGGGGAAGAGGAGAGAGAGAGTGGGAGGTTTTAGCCTCATTTCCCCTTTGTGTGTATCAATGTGGCTTAACCATATTGACCATCGATTGTATGGCTCTCACTGCAGTAACACTCAGCCTCATCCTCAGACTGGATGTCAGAGGTGGTTTAATAGAGGTCAACCCCAGAGCTGGATCCTGAGAAGCTACTGGGGATCCCGTCCCCCTTGCTGTGGCTTCCGTCACTATTAACCTTCATCAAATACCAAAGGGCCTTCCCTGTTTGCTGTTGATACCAGTGAACAAAGTAATTGCTGTGTTCCCTGCTCAGGGTGCAGGTGAGCTTGACTGAGGCTCCCAGGGAGGCAGATGCAGATGGAGGCTGAGTCAGCACAGGCTGAGCCCAGAAACCTGGAAACACAAAACACAAGAATGATGCTGAGTGAAGTGGACACTAGACAGAATTCCCTGAGGACTATACTTAGAGGGAAATGTCAAAGAGGTGGAACCCTGACCTGTAAAGATAATAAAGGGCAGCAGGTAGAAGGGAACCCAGTCCATGGTAGAGGGGAACTTCATAGACCTCTGCTCTGAGCCTGTCCTGCTGGGACTGAACTCTCCGAACTCCCACCTTATCCTGTGTTTTTACAGCTCAAGGAAGGAGGGGCATCAGATGCAAATCTATTTTCCATTCTTCAGTTTGTCTGTGTAAGCTCTTGTCTGAGCTCTGAGGTTAAGGTCCTCATGCTGGTAATTTCCTGAGGTCAGAAGAAGGACCAGGTGTGGGTTTCTAAGGTGGAGAGTTGATTGTACGAAAGTACCATCAAAGGAAGCATCAGTCATACCCTTTGCACTTGAGCATATCCCAGGGAATTTGGACTTACTGGGGTCTCATACCAAGATCCACAGTGTCCCTCTGGGTCTCCTGAGATGAATGGCACCATACATGTATTGGTAGTTTAACAAAATGACTACTTCTGAGCCCTCAGTAGGTGCTAAACCTTTGGTGAGTGTGTACAGGTTCCACTGAATGAGATACAATAAAAAGAGTAGCTCTATGCTCAAGACACCATTTTCCTCCAGTCTTTTAAATGAAGAATCTAACACTGAGAGATTACATGATTTTCTCACTTCTTATTTCTCAAGACAGTGACGAGTGAGTCAAATTTCCAATCCAAGAGACATCCCAGAACCTGACCTTCCAATCCCCTCCCTGCCCCATCCCCTCACCGTGCTCCTCTCCTCTCATCCCAAGCCTATTGGGCCCCTCTGGTCATCACCCTCTCTCCTTTATTCCAGTCTATGTCCTCTCAGGGTCTGTTCTAAAGAGTCCTCAGATATTCATGGTGTTGCAATCAGTGTTTCCCAAGGAAAACCACCCTGCTGGCTGAGATTCTATACTGTAGAGACAGTTACCCTAAGGAAACCTCATGCATTTAACCTGTTCTGTCCAATGTGGCTGCCACAAGCCATGCATACATGTGGACCATTGCATATGGGTCATCTCAGTAGAGATGTGCTGTAGTTCTGGGGAACCTACCAGATTTCAAAGACGTAGCATAAAAAATAAGGTAAAAATATATCATATTTTTATATTTAACTCATACTGATGTGATAATATTTTCAAGTAACTGAACTAAACAAAATGTATTATAAATACAAGTTCTGCTTGTTTCTTCTCATTTTAATTATGTGGCTACTAGAAACATTTAAATTATGTATGTGGTTTGAATTCTATTTGTTTTGGACAGGTTGCTTGGCAAAGTCCCAGTTGCAGTCACTTGCTTTCAAAAAAGGAGACAGAACTTTCTGGAGCATTAAGAAGAGGCCATGTCTTAGTCTGAAAGCACAAGAGGCCGTAGGTTGGTGGTGAAGACCAGGGATTCTGGGATCAGAAGATTTTGGTTTGCTGCTGGTTTGGCTATTTTCTAGCTTCGACCTCAGGCAAGTTACACATCCTACCTGCCTCAGCTTCTGAATCTGTGAATTGAGGTAATAATCAGAATGCTTTCTTGTAGAGTATTTGTGATTAAACAATTTAACAATAGGAAGTGCTTGGAATCGTGCCTCATATGTGGTAAGCACATATAAATCTTTCCTCCTCCTGCTCCATTTAATGTCCTTTATCCTTAAACTTGATATAAAGAAAAGTCATTGGAATTTAGAGGATGGAGGGAAATTAGGGGAACAACAAGTTTTGGGTTTGGGACATTTAAAATTGGCAAAATTTCCTGGCAACACTAAAATCAATCTCTCTCTCTTACACACACACACACACACACACACACACACACACACTTGCACTACCCCTTGCACAAGCCACAGTAGGCACATACTCTCAGGTTGCTGTCCTGCTCACTGGGTCATGGGCCCAGGAACATGATCCTGGTTCTCCAACAGAGACATCACGGATGTCCCAGCAGAATTAGAGCAGAACTACTTCCTGCTTGTCCAGACTCTGTGGTATGTGTCACGTCATCCCCATCGCCTCACTAGAGCTGCTCCCACCTGTGATGTCCTAGTTTTGGGAGGAAGAACCTAGTTCTGCAGATACTACAAACCTGAACTACATAGGTTGCCAGTCAGTGTGTGTCCTCTGACCCGACCACAGAGGGTAGGACAGAGGCCTGGGTGGGCAGGGGAGGGCTGATGGGTCTCAGGGCTGTGGTGGTGGCACTGAGGGAAGAGAGGCTCAGGCAGAGAGACTGGGGCTCCTCACACTGATCCCACTAGGAGTCAGAGAAACACAATGGGGATTAAACAGGCTCTAGACATGCCATGTCCACAGCTGAGCTGAGATGGGCTCAGAAGGCCCTACACATGCAGCTGGAGGAGAAGCAGATCCTCTTGGTGTCCTGAGGGAACTCCATCAGGGAGGAAGCAGGCACTGCACCCCACCTCCTGATGATGATGATGATGATGATCCTTGTCTCACTTCTGACCTATATGGGAGAATATAGAGGTCAGTTGTCCGATATTTGCTCACTGTGGTGATAATCAGAGGGCAAGGATGGAGCCTGGATGCCCAGACATACAGATGGGTCAGTTAGGAGACAGTTAGGGCTTTTTCTGGGCTCTGTTAGTTATGCCTCATCTGATCCCTGAGAGCTTTGTGGTACCCATGCAACCTGCAGAATCCCCCAAGGGGGAGGGAGTGCCCAACCTTGGCAGGGACACTTGTGGGTTGAATTAGGTCCCACAGCTCCCAAATGTATATATTTGAGCCCTCACCTCCAGTATCTCTCACTGAGACCTGATTTCAGTATAAGATCATTGGAGACGTAATTTGTTAAATTAAGATGAGGTTGCGCTGGCGTAAGTTGGGCCTTCATCCAGTTGGACTGGTGTCCTTATGAAAGAGAAAATTTGGAGACAGATTCTGACAAGGCAGACCACCATATGAAGTTAGAGAAGGAATCTCCAAGTCCAGGAATGCCCAAGTTTGCCAGAGAACCACCAGGATCTGGAAGAGAGAGGCATGAAACAAATTCTCCTTCACAGCCTACAAAACAACAACTAATCTGTGGGTGCCTTGATCTCAGACTGCTGAACTCCAGAACTGCGAGACAATACATTTCTACCATCAGTTCATTCCCCCCAGTTTGTTGGGCTCTGTTCTCTCAGCTCTGGCAAACTAATGCAGTGACCCATAAGAAGTCTGATTTCCCCACAGCAGCAGCGTGGCTGGGCTCCTTCCAATTGCTTTATTCTCTGTTACCATAGCAGCAGGGGAAGGGCCGCAGCCAGGTGCTTTCCTCTCCTAGAGAGTGTCTGCTTCTCCTCCCCGCCGAGGTCTGCCTCAAGGTTTCCAAGCAGTATGGAGTCTGTCCTAAAACCTATGGCTCCTGCTGGAATCCCTTCCATCTGTGGTCTGTCTGGGGCAGGCTCAGGGACTTGCAGGAGCCTAGCCATGAGGCTGACCTAGTCCCTCTGGGACATGCAGACACCTGATTCAGGGAAAGGTGGTCCTGTGGCTGCCTTACCTTCCTCCTCCTGCTTCAGGTCCCCTCTGCATCCCCCAGATACACTGTGGTCCCATCCTTGGCACGTCCGCAGAATGGGAAACTCTCATTCTGAGGTTCATTCGTCTCTTACAAAAGTGGGTGCTTACTTGTTAAACAACCACCTGCTGCTGGAGACTCATCAGGATTTCTAGTCTTTTCACCCATGGTGCTGTTGTCTCTCTGACAGCCCCCATCCCATAACAGACCAGCAACTGGCATTGTCAGCCATTTGTTTCCTTTTAATTTTTCCATCAGTGTTTCATGGAAAATGTGAAAAGGGCCTGAAACCATGAGAAACAAACTTCGGGGTTTGTGGTCTTATGAGGATCCACATGATCACCTGTTCCCGTATGGTGTGAGCTTGAGGGCTTGAGCCATTAGAATCACGTCACTCTGGAGAAAGTCTCACAAGGAGGCTGCAGACCTTCCTTCTAGGGACTAGGGGCTCTGCCTCCTGCCCCCTGAGATGCTCTTGAACAAAGGAGCTGCAGCCCCAGGTCTGAGATGGGGTGGAGGTTGGGAAGGAGAGGCAGAGTGTGAGTCATTGAGGTGTCTCTGGATGTGCCCAGCACAGAGGAGTCAAGTCCCTGGGGACACTGGTAGGCAGAGAGGGGATCTGAATCTGCCCAGGTGAGGTGCTTACTGCCCATCAGTGTCCTGGGTGACACTGTGTGTCTGACCCTCAGAACATGGTCCTTGTAGCCTGAGCAGTGAGGATGGATCATCCCCACAGTCTCTGAGGACTGAACCGCAGACAACCTGCTGACCTCCAGGCCTGGTGTCCCTGTGAGTCTTCCCCTGGGGCAGTCTCCCAATCCGTCCTGCTGCTCCTGATGCAACTCTGCTGCCCCCTGCTGGTGGAGGAAGACTCAGACCAGGAACTTCCCTCCTGCAGGTCACCCCACAACACCTGTCACCTGAGAAAGAGTGTGGACCAGGGTTTCCAGCCTCCCACAGGCAGGTGCCCTCCGTCCTGCCCAGCCCAGCACAGAAGGTCACATACATGGTGCAGGAGGCAGGGCAGGTGCGATTCCTGTACTTGTCCCAGGGTTGAAATGCTCTGGCCTAGCCCGCTGTCCTGTTTCAGAAAGGAGAGCTCAGGTTATAGTGTAGTGCCTTTGAAAAGGGTCAGTGTCCAGACAAACCTGTGTGATGTCCCACAGCCACCGGGTTCCTGTGTATTTAGGAATCAGGACGGATGCTTCCTGCATCTCTGTCCATGTACTTGGGTCATCAGAACAACAGGTGATGCTTCTGGTGCTAAGTTCATTTGAGCAGGAAAACCTTTGTTTTACTCTTCTTACTGCTATTCTGACTGCTATTATTATTATTACCACTCACATCCCGTAGAGATTGGTGTGGGCAGATTTTAAGCTACCCTGTCTGTGGTTTGGTGCAATTAGGAAACTGCTAATTCATATTGGGTACAATTGCATGTGAGGCAGGTTACAGTGTAGCTGAAAAATTTTCCTTGGATTCCCACAGAGGCAGACAGGAGACTCCAACACCAAGGGTAACTCACAGAGACCCCACTACATTTGCCTAATCAATGAAACTCTTCAATATTTTGTAACATTTCACTTGATAAACAGTGTTTCTTACATCAGTAGAAACTCCTCATTTCACATCAGGTAAAGTGAATGCCCAAAGAGACTAGCTTCCCAGGAAAACAGAGGAGAGTGGGGTGAGTCCAGGAGTGGAGTTCGGGTGCTGGATTCAGACCCTGGGCTCTTTTGGCAGAGCTTGACCAGGACAGGTATGGGGGGAGGGAGAGGTGAGGGAATTTATGTTGCTGTTCTGATGAATGGTGCCCTGTGATTGTTTGCTTCTATTTTTGTGAGTATTTCAAATACACGTGACATGAAATATTCCATCTTGATGATGTGTAAGAGTTCAGTTCATCAAACTAGATCATTTGTCTGTCCTGTGATTTTTTTTAATATCCCAAATTGTGGAATAGAATTAATTGGGAATATTGTCTAAAATTCACTTAACATCATTTTATTTACTATAGGTTTCTAATAATTGTGTGCCACAGTTAAACTCAATTTGACAATATTACCATTTAATTGTGGTGTTTACACCATTTCCTGACAGTGAGTAGTAACATAGGTTATTAGATCTCTTCTTGCTGTTCATTTTCGATTGTTCCATCATTCTTTCTCTTTTCCCATTTATCTATTCTTCTTGAGTAAGGGAGCATATTCTATGATCCATTGTATTTCTCTGTTTTGGCTCATTAGGTGTAACTCCTTGCTGTTCTGTCATCTGTGACTCATCACAGACTATGTTCAGGTGATGTCCCACAGAGAGCATCAGACATTAGAGTCCACTTTCTGCTCTCTCTTCTCAGGTCTGAGTAGGAATATCATGCCCATCGCTATTAGCTAGGTGATAAATTCCAACATATGCTCTGATTAGATTTGCTGTAGACAGTAATTTACTTTTTAAAGAGTTGTAAATCATCAAAAATTCATCATATTTTTCCCTGTAGTTATAATTTCTGACTCTTAGAATCAGTTTGCAGATCTGGATTCTTTCTTTAATCACTTCCTCTTGCCTATGGGAAGTCCAGTATTATTCCCTGTGTTTTGAGTCTGCTGATGACCAGTTCTTTCAGTTTGGTAGAGTTGACAAATTTTTATTTAGTCTTGATTATTGAAGGATATTTTTCTTGAATAAAGAAATAAGGGGATTCTTTTCATTTTTTTTTCTCAGTATTTTGAAGATGTTAATCCACTGCCCTCTGTGTGCATTTCTGCTCATGAGAGATCAGTATGAATCCTTATCACTGTTCTTCTGAACCAAGCATCTTTCCTCTCTGGTTGTTTTTCAAACCGTCTTTTTCTCTGCTTTAAACAATGTGATATGGATGGAGGTTGGTGTGTTGGTTCCCTCTGCCATATTTCTTGGACTCGGGGTTCCTCAAGAATTTTGACTTTGTAAGTTTTGAATTTTCATGAAATATCGAACACTTTTGGCAAATGCTTCTCAAATATGTTTCTATCCTCCTCTCTCCACCCTCACTCACTGGGTTCACAATCACATGTGCATGGCATTGCTAACGTTGTCCTACACTCAATGCTGCTCTGTTCACTTCTAACATCTTTCTGTTCGTTTCACTCTGCCATGTCTGTGCTGTGTCTTCAGATTCCCTCACGATCTTCATCTTGTTGTGTCTGCTGGTGATCTCAAGCCTTGTGTTTGTGATCTGAGACATTACAATTTTCATGTCTAGCAGTTTGGTCAGGATGCCTTAATTTTCTTCTCTGTCTTCTCTTAGCATTTCAGTCATTCAGAATAAATTTGAATGAAAGTCTGCAAACTCGTCCTGACTTCCATACACAGCCTTCTGTTCTGTCCTGCAGCTTCAAGACCTGATGCCCAGGACTGCCTGAGCTGAGTCACAATGTGTCTCTCTCCAACTGTCTCTGTCTCTCTGAAACATCACAGACAAATATACACACACACACGTACATGACATTCATGTCTTATTGGATCTGTACCCTCTGAACAGTCCTGAGTTATTCACCTTTTTAGCTCTCACTTGTTGTTGAAATGGTTTTATTTTAATCATTCCTCCCAGGGATGTGGCATCACTCACATGCAGGATGAGGACGTCATAACATGGTCTCATCTCCATCATTTTTTCGGCTCTCATTTTTATGTGTATTATGTGTACATCTATTATAAATCAAACACATTGCTATATTTTTCTTTAAGCAGTTGACTTTTATAGACATTAACCATTAACATTGTTTTTATATTTATTCATGTTCTTATGACTTCTGATGCTTTTTATGCTTTTGTGTAGACTCATATTTCTCTCTGTCCCCCTTTCAAAGGTGCGTCCTTCACTGTCCTTTGTGCTGAAGGTTTGCAGGTGATCAGTTCTGGAAGATTTGCAGTATGAGAAGCATTTATTTTGTCTTCACATTTCAACGACGTTCTCCCTGGGTAAAGACCAAGGTTGACAGTTTTTTTCTATTAGGATTTTGAAGACATTGCTCACCTGTTTTCTAGTTTACATGGTTTGTAATGAGAAATGTATTCCCACCACGGTGCTGATTCCTTTGTAGGTAAATGACTCGACTCTCTGACTGTGAGAGTGTCTGCATCACTGGTTTGTAGCAATTTCATTATGATGTCTGCTGTGCTGTCTCTCATGTTCCCTGTGCCTGAGCTTCATTGAGTTTCTTGATACGTGGGTTCATGGGTTTCACCAATTTGAAAACTTGGTGGCACTTTTCCCTTCAGATATGTTTGCAATCTCCACCACCCCCACCTTCTCTGCCTCAGTTACTCCACTTCCACATCTATAGGTGGAAAGAAGCTGTGTTCCCTTCACTGGGACTTTCTTCAATTTCTCCAGCTATTTCACTCTGTGTTTCATTTTGAATGGTTTCTATTGCGTAACAACAGGGTGGCCAGTCTCTTCTTTTGTACCATCTAATCTGATGTCCATCTCATCTCTGTATTTATAGATCTCAGAACATACAATTATGAGTTAGGGAAGTTTTAAAATATTTGGTCTTTGAAAAATGTCTTCTATATCTGCTCAACTTATTCAGTCATTCATGCTCTCACAGCCAAAGATTGAATATATTTATAAAAAATGAATACATGGGGTGCCTGGGTGGCTCAGTTGGTTAAGCATCTGCCTTCAGCTTGGGTCCTGATCCTGGAGTCCTGTGATCAAGTCCTGCATTGAGCTCCCTGCTCAGCTGGGAGTCTGATTCTTCCTCTTACCATCTCCCTTTTCTGGTTCTCTCTCTCAATTGCTCTCTCTCTCAAATAAATAAATAAAATCTTTTTAAAAATGGGTACATATTCTCTGCCAATCCACAATGTGCAGAGACCATCTGGAGGGGATGTGATGTGGGATCAGCTGTGGATCTCAGATATGGGAAACTGAGCCAGGCCTGCTCACTTCTCTGTGCATGGGCTTCTTGAGGCAGGAAGAGAGTGTGACAGAACTGGAGAAGGGATTTTTGTCTCACTTTTCTGTCTGTCTTGTCACTGTAAGCTTAACCACTGCTGTCATAGGACTGACAGTAATAGTGTTGTCCTCAATGCCGACCCTGATGATGGTCAAGGTGTGTGTTCTCCCTGAACTGGAGCCAGAGAATTGGTCAGGGATCTCACACACAGCTGCTCAGTGTCCTTATAAATGACCTGCTTGGGGGCTTGACCTGCCTTCTGCTGCTACCATTGGGCACAGTATTTGCTCAGTACTTCCCCAGAGCAGGTGATGGTAGCTGTCTGTCCCAGGGACACAGACACTGAGGGAGGCTGAGTCAGAACACTGGAGGCCACGGAGCCTGAAAAGACAGAAGAGGAGAGGTTGGTGTGAGGTTCAGGGGCTCCTCCCAGGGAACTAATCCTAAGCCTGTGTTGGTCTATCTCTGGGCTCACTTCAGGCCCACCTCAATCTTGTGGGGGCTGAGCATGTGGGCAGCCTGTTGGGGAGGGGCAGCACCTGTGTGAAGAGTGAGGACAGAGAGCAGGAGAGGGGTCCAGGCCATCGTAGATTTGCCCAGAGCTCTGTCTCCTGAGACCTGAAGCACTGCTGAGCTCCACCTCAGCCTCTTTTATTCCTTTCCAGGCCCTTGGGACTGTGATTCTTAGTAATTATGCACATTCCTCCATTTCTGGGCTCCTACATGATAAACCAATGGTGAAATTATAACATGTGCCTGAGGAGGAAGAAGGGAGCCCCAGCTTCCTCCAGCCAGCTCTCAGGTCAGAACACAAGCATTTGTCTGCAGGGTTTGGGATCACATGCGCTTTCCAGGTATCAGACCACATGACAACTCCCTGTGCCTATTCTGCTAGTACTCTGTCCTTGGCTCCCTCTGTGGTCTTTTAGGAGCCTGGCCGTGGGCCTGGGCTGGGCCCTCTGAGAATACAGACAATACTTGATACAGGGAAGTTGGTTCTGTGGCCTCCTTACCTTCCTCGTCCTCCTGCATGGTGTCCCCTTTGTTTCCCCAGAAACACTGTGATCCCATGCTTCCCATATCATTAGATTGTGGAACTTTCTCATTAGAATGTTTGTGCATCATTTGTGGGACTCCACTTGCAAAACCACCACCTGCTGTTGGAGAAGCAATATAGAAGACTATAGACTAGAAGTCTATAGTCACCTGGTATTTTAGTTTCTGTGACATCCCCTAATCTGCAACATGGGAGCAACTGGCATTGTCAACAATTTTATTTTAGATTTTCATCAATATTAGATGCAATCATACAAATTTCATGAGAAACCATCCCTGACTTAACAAACCACCATCAAGCTCCCTGTCTTGTCAGGATCCTCAGTGTCATGTCTTCCCACATGGGGTGAGTTTTGTGGCCAGAGCCAAGGTCCTTGCAGGAGCTGGATCCTGTCACTGAACCAAAGGCATCAGACACCAGAGCTTTTGCCTCGGGTAGTGAGAATCCACTTCACTCTGCAGACAGTCTCACAAGGAGTGTGTGGATGCTCATTTCAGGGCACAGAGGCTCTGAGTACTCCCCGTTCCACTTCTTGAGACCCTCCTGAGCAAAGAAACTGCAGTGTTTGGTCTGACTCTGCCTGGATGTGGGGATGGAGAGTCAGAAGGCCAGTGGTCAGGATGTTCTCAAAATGCCAACTCGGACAAGTCAGCTCCTGGAACACCGACGCACAATGCAGAGAGCTACATTTCCCACGTGAGGCATTCACTGTGTCAGGACTCCTGTCAGTGTCCTGCGTGTCACTGTGTGTCTGACTTTCAGATCAAGGTCTCTTTAGCCGCTGGAGATAGGTGTGATCATACCAGCTTCCTTCAAAGGACTGAACCCCGGATCCCTGCTGACCCCCTAGGCCTGGTGTTCCTGCAAGGCAACCCAGGGAGGCTCCCTCTGGGCAGCCTCAACCTCTGTCCTGCTGCTCCTGATGTAGCTCTGCTCCCCTCGCTGGTGGAAGGGGACTCAGATCAGGAACTTCCCTCCTGCAGGTCACCCCAGAGCATGTGTCACCAGAGAAAGGGAGTGGATTATGGTTTCCAGCCTCCCACGGGCAGCTGTCCCCACCCAAACTAGCCAGCCCAGTACAGAAGGTAATATACCTGGTTCAGGAGGCAGAACCAGCGAGATTCCTGTAGTTGTTCCAGGATTGAAATGCCCTGGATTAGCCTACTGTCTCATTTTAAAAGGAGAATGCAGGGTATAGTGTAGTGTATTTGAAAAGGGTCAGCGTCCAGACAACCATGTGTGATGTCCCACAGGCACCAGGTTCCTGTGTATTTAGGAATCAGTACCGATGGTTCTGTGTAGTTGGGTCATCAGAACAACAGGTGATGCTTCTGGTGCTAAGTTCAATTGAATAGGCCAACATTTACTTTACTCTTCTTACTCCTATCTTTACTGCTCTTAGTTTTATTACAACTCGCATCCATGGAGCTTGCTGTGGGAGGATTCTAAACTACTCTGTCTGCAGTTTGGTGCAATTGGGAATCTGCAAATTTGGACTTGGGTACAATTGCATGTGATGCAGGTCACAGTGTAGCTGAAAACTTTTCCTTGCATGCCTACAGAGGCAGACAGGAGACTCCAACACCAAGGTATCTCACTGAAACCTCATTGTGTTTGCCTAATTAATTAAACTCTTCAATATTTTATAACATCAATTTGATAAACAGTGTTTCTCACAGCAGTATAAACTTACCCATTTCATGGCAAGTAAAGTGAGTGCCCAGAGATGCTACCTTCCCAGGAAGATGGAGAGTGAAATGAGTCCAGGAGTGGAGTTCAGGTGTGCTGGATTCAGACCCTGGGCTCTTTTGAGCTGAGCCTGACCAGGGCATGACAGAGGGAGCATTACTGCCCTACTCTGGTTGTGAAGAGTGTGTCATGGGTCCTTCTGACTCCTCCTGGCAGGGACTCAAACTTGGAGCACTGCCTGAGTGTGTCATGATGACTATCATGGAGCAGTTGTGTGTCTACAAGATAATTGGGGTGAATGGAATATAGGGATTTTGGAGATCTTCTAGCATACCCAGGGACTGTGATTACAGTCATCTATTCATCACAATCCAATGCAGCAAGTCAGATAATGGACCCATCTTCCAAGATGAAGTTTTGTTGGTCATAACTGGTGAGGATCAGGACAAGCTCAGGTATTTGCTGAGGGAAGGGGAATATGGAGTGAGCAGTGAAGAAGGTAATTATAGACACCACACTGACTACACTGTAGTGGCAGAAATGAGCCAGATAAAAGTAGAAAGTGTGTCTTCTTATGTTGACATGAACGTGTTTGGATATATAGTGATCATATGTTTCTGTATTGTTGTTGTGTTTTATCCCATTATCTTCTAACATCAAAGGTGCTAACAATAGTTAACTTTATATCTCAGTATTGAAGGTATAGGATATCAAAATAGCTGGGACAAAAATAAAGTTCATTAGCAGACAAAGATGTGTTTTGTATCATTTTATGGGGAAAGGGTGAGTATGTTTGTAATTGTTCACGAGATAGTTTTTTATTTTATTTTATTTTATATTTTATTTTATTATTTATTCAGTGTTCCAAGCTTCATTGTTTATGTATCACACAGAGTGCTCCATCCAATATGTGCCCTCCTTAATACGCACAACCAGACTCACCCAACGCTCCCATGCCCTTCTCCTCTAAAACCCTCAGTTTGTTAACTCAGAGTCCACAGTCTCTCATGGTTCATCCCCCCTCCAATTTACCCCAATACCCTTTTCCTTTCCTTCTCCTAATGTCCTCCATGTTATTCCTTATGCTCCACAAGTAAGTGAAACCATATGATAATTGACCCTCTCTGCTTGACTTATTTCACTCAGTATTATCTCCTCCAGTCCCATCCATGTTGGTACAAAAGTTGAATATTCAGCCTTTCTGATGGAGGCATTATATTCCATAATATATTATATATATGGACCATATCTTCTTTATCCATTTATCTGTTGAAGGACATCTTGGCTCTTTCCAGTTTGGCAACTGTGGTCATTGCTGCTATGAACATTGAGGTACAGATGGGCCTTATTTTCACTACATCTGTATCTTCGGGGTAAAAACTTTGTAGTGCAATTGCAGGGTCATAGGGTAGCTCCATTTTTAATTTTGTAAGGAATCTCCACACTGCTTTCCAAAGGGGCTACATCAACTTGCATTCCCACCAACAGTGTAAGAGGATTTGCTTTTCTCCACATCCTCTCCAATACTTATTTTTTACCATCATTTGATAATATGATATGATAATAATAATAATATGATATGATATGATATGATAATTGGCCATTCTAACTGGTGTAAAGTGGTACCTCAATGTGGTTTTGATTTGATTCTCCCTGATGGCTAATGATGATGATCATTTTTTTATTTGTCTGTTAGCCATTTGTATGTCTTCTTTGGAGAAGTGTCTGTTCATGTCTTCTGCCCATTTTTTGATGTGATTATCTGTTTTTTGAGAATTGAGTTTGAGGGGCTCTTTATAGACCTTGGATATCAGCCCTTTGTCTGTATTGTCATTTGCGAATATCTTCTCCCAGTCCATAGGTTGCCTCTTTGTTTTGTTGACTATTTCCTTTGTGTGCAGAAGCTTTTGATCTTGATGAAGTTCCAAAAGTTCATTTTTGCTTTTGTCTCCTTTGCCTTTGGAGACATGTCTTGAAAGAAGTTTCTGTGGCCGATATCAAAGAGGTTACTGCCTATGTTCTCCTCTAGGATTTTGATAGACTCCTGCCTCATGTTGATGTTTTTTATCCATTTCGAGTTTATCTTTGTGTATGGTGTAAAGAATGGTCATGTTTCATTCTTCTATACATAACTGTCCAATTCTCCCAGCACCATTTATTGAAGAGAATAGATATTTGTTCCTGCTTTGTCAAAGATTCTTTGACCATAGAGTTGCTGCTCCATATCTGGCTTTCTACTCTGTTCCACTGGTCAATGGTGTTCACGGGGTATTTTTATCATGTTAGGTGGAAGCATAGCTCCCAACATTCTCTTTTCTTGGAGGTTTAGGTTAGTGGCAATCATGTTAGATTTCATGTGGATGGGGGGGTGTGGTGTCTCATTAAGTGTCACTATAATTGTTGTCCATATTTCTGGGTAGGTTGGGTGTAAAGAGAGAATCCTGAACAGATATGGGGGTAGAAGTGAGGAAGGACCCATTGTGTGTCCCACTCCCATGGTTGTGTTTCTTCTGGCCACTGTGTCAGCAGCAGTAACTGCCCCATCATCCCCATTCAGCATCAAGATGGATGTGACTCTCCAACTATCTGAATATGAGGGCCTCCTGCAGGGGTGAGTGGGTGAGTGATCTCAGAAGAGGGGATGTAGGTGACCCCACAGTGTCCATTGCACTTGTCTGCTCCACTCAGGCCCTCTGTCCATGATTCATGCCCAAACATACAAGTAGGAGAGCCTAGTTCTGTCAGGCCTCAATGCACTCATGAACCACCCTATACAGAGCCCACTTGGAGGGCTGAAAGGAGAGGAAATCCTGGGGATCACACGTGTGGGGACTCGGGTTTCATCTGCTCCCTGCTCTGTGCACAGACCTCCTGCGGATGGAGGAGAGTGTGAGGCAGACAAGAAAGGGATTTGTGTCTCACTTCCCCATCTGCCTGTGCCACTGTGAGCATCAGCACTGCTGTCGCACACCTGATAGTGATAGTCAGTCTTGTCCTGGGTCAGGGCCCTGCTCATGGTCAGGGTGTGTGTGTTCCCTGAACACACATTATTTTTTAAATAATGTTCAATTACCCA
Organism: Meles meles; assembly: GCF_922984935.1. Classification (NCBI taxonomy): domain Eukaryota; kingdom Metazoa; phylum Chordata; class Mammalia; order Carnivora; family Mustelidae; genus Meles; species Meles meles. The sequence continues at coordinate 28,827,537 of NC_060077.1, read as the reverse complement.
ATATGTAATACATCATTTGTTTTTGATGTAATATTCAATGACTTATTAGTTGTTTGTAACACACAGAGGTCATCACAACACATATCCTCCTTAATACCCATCACCTGGTTACCCCATCTCCTCACTCCCCTCCCTCTGTAACCCCCAGTTTGTTTCCTGGAGTCAAGAGTCTCTCGTGGTTTGTCTTTCTCTCTCTGATTTCTTCCTATTCACTTTTTCCTCTCTTACTCTATTTTTCTCAGTGCTATTCCTTATGTTCCACATATGAGTGAATCCATATGATAATGGTCTTTCTCTGCTTGACTTATTTCACTTAGCATAATCCCCTCCAGGTCCATCCCTGTTGATGTAAGTGGTAGGTATTCATCCTTCCTAATGTCTGGGGAATATTACATTGTATGTATGAGCCACATCTTATTTACCCATCCACCTGTTGATGGCTATCTCATCTCCTTCCACTGTTTGGCTATTGTGTATGTTGCTGCTATGTCTGGCACCCATTCCATCCTGGGCATTCTGCATGAACAAGACACAGTCCCTAGTGAAGAGAGAACTCTGGTACTGCTCAGGCCAGGAAGAAATCTGTGTAGAGCCCAATCATGCCCTTTGGTGTGGTGGAGAGGATAGAGAATCTGAAAGAATGGACAAAGCTGAGGGACCTGGGATTCCTACCCAGTTCTGGGTCAGTATGGAGTTTTCTCCTAAGATAATCTTTCTGGGCACAGAGAGATATATCAGTTGTGGTAAAAGCCAACTTCCAGGCAGTAAGTGAGGTTTTTCTTGGCCACTGCTGGGCACAGAGAGGAGCTTCCAGGAGGTAGCTGCTGGGTTGGGGCCAGGGTTGACACAGATGTCTGCTTCTATTTCTCTTTGATCTCCTTAGTACTCTTGTGGGTACTCACTCAGGTGAGGCACTCAAGATAGTGACTATTATCCTCCCTTCCCCCATGACCCACCTAAAGTCACAGGAAGACCAGGGTGCTACTTGTACCCCTGGACCTATTCCCTTTCTCGATTCACATGGATGACCTGTCACTGCTTTCCCTAACACTCCACAGATTGTCTGTCCTGAGTAAGAATATGAGGGATGGTTGTACCTGACAGGGAAGGGAGGCCAGGAGAGGCGTGCAGGTCCCTGGTTCTTGGAGAGGGAGATAGAAGAGCAGAAACTGGCAGGTGCGTGGCAGCAGCCATCCACCACACCAGATGAGGAAGGCTGCTCTGGCTGAGAGGGTAACTGGAACAACCTTAGCCAGAATGTTCCAGGTCCTGAATGAGACAGTTTCTTGCTCCCAGTTCTTCCAGCCACCTGTGGGGGGCGTTGCTGCACTTGGCCACAGGGACACCTGCTGACCAGGGAGGTGCTGGCCCATTCACTGCCATGCTGATGAGAAAGCTTCTGGTGGGAATCTCCAGATACTAATTCCTAGGGGGATGTTTTCATGATCATTTAACCTGAAAAATCCCTGGAAAAATTATTTCTGTAACAGGGATTCTCACCAAAGTTTGCCTTTCTAGTTCATCAGGTCAAGAAGGAATTTTTAGATGCAAGATTCCAGCTGTACTTTTAAATGAAAGATTCCAAATATGCAAATTATACTTTTGTGTTGTCAAATTAATTTTTGAACATGTCTCTCCCTCCCAGGAAGGTATACTGACATAAGTCAGGATGGAAATAGGGGAAGCTTCTGATCTTCCTTCTGAATTAATTCGTTATCTCTCATTGTGACTTCAAAAAATTGCTCTATAATCAATTTTAAAAACACAAGTCACGAGGGAGGAGTCAAGATGGCAGAGAAGTAGCAGGCTGAGACTACACCAGGTAGTAGGAGATTAGTTCGATAGCTTATCTAAACATTGCAAACACCTACAAATCCAACGGGAGATCGAAGAGAAGAAGAACAGCAATTCTAGAAACAGAAAATCAACCACTTTCTGAAAGGCAGGACTGGTGGAGAAGTGAATCTAAAACGACGGGAAGATAGACCCCGGGGGGAGGGGCCAGCGCCTGGCAAGCAGTGGAGGAATGGAGCACAACATCAGGACTTTTAAAAGTCTGTTCCACTGAGGGACATTGCTCCAGAGGCTAAACCAGGGTGAAGCCCATGCGGGGTCAGCATGGCCCCAGCTCCCACGGGGTCACAGAAGGATCAGGGGTGTCGGAGTGTCGCAGAGCTTGCAGGTGTTAGAACGGAGAAGCTGGCTACAGAGACAGAGCCACGGACTGAACTCTCAGCTCGGGGTTACCTTGAACTGGTCGCGGCCTGGGTGAGCTCGGAGCGTGGCTGGAGGCCGGGGATACGGGAGTGATTGGGTGCTGTCTTCTGGGGGTGCACTGAGGAGTGGGGCCCCGGGCACTCGGCTCTTCCGGGCGGGAGACTAGCAGGCCCCATTTTCATTCCCGTCCTCCGGAACTCTACGGAAAGCGTTCAGGGAACAGAAGCTCCCAAAAGCGAACCCCAGCAGATTACTTAGTCCGGCCCCCGGTAAGGGCGGTGCAGTTCCAGCTCGGGCAAAGACACTTGAGAGTCACTACAACAGGCCCCTCCCCCAGAAGATCAACAAAATATCCAGCCAGGACGAAGTTCATCTATCAAGGAAAGCAGGTTCAATACCTCGGACAGCAGCAGAATTCCAGAGGAGGAGAAAGCAAAGCACGGAACTCATGGCTTTCACCCCATGATTCTTTAGTCTTGTGGTTAATTCAATTTTTTTTTCAATTATTTTTCTTTCTTTTTTCTTCTTCTGCTAAATTTTTTTAAAACGTTTACCCTTTTCTTTTTTAACGTTTTTTGACTAGTTTATCTAAAATATTTATTTTTCTTTCTTTTTTGTATTTTTTCTATATTTGTTTTATTTTTTAAATTTTTTTCTTTTTTTTTTCTGAACCATTTTTATCCCCTTTCTCCCCCCCCCCTCACAATTTGGGGTCTCTTCTGATTTGGTTACAGCGCATTTTTCTGGGGTCTTTGCCACCCTTTTAGTATTTTATTTGATCCTTCATATCCTCTTATCTGGACAAAATGACAAGGCGGAAAAAATCACCACAAACAAAAGAACAAGAGGCAGTACTGAAGGCTAGGGACCTAATCAACACAGACATTGGTAATATGTCAGATCAAGAGTTCAGAATGACGATTCTGAATATTCAAGCCGGGCTCAAAAAGGCATGGAAGATATTAGAGAAACCCTCTCTGGAGATATTAAAGCCCTTTCTGGAGAAATTAAAGAACTAAAATCTAACCAAGTTGAAATCAAAAAAGCTATTAATGAGGTGCAATCGAAAATGGAGGCTCTGGCACATACCTCAATATTATCAAAGCCATCTATGAAAAACCCACTGCAAATATCATTCTCAATGTAGAAAAACTGAAAGCTTTTCCACTAAGGTCAGGAACACGGCAGGGATGTCCATTATCACCACTGCTATTCAACATAGTACTAGAAGTCCTAGCCTCAGCAATCCGACAACAAAAAGAAATTAAAGGCATCCAAATTGGTAAAGAAGAAGTCAAACTATCACTCTTCGCAGATGATATGATACTATATGTGGAAAACCCAAAAGACTCCACTCCAAAACTGCTAGAACTTGTACAGGAATTCAGTAAAGTGTCAGGATATAAAATCAATGCACAGAAATCAGTTACATTTCTGTACACCAACAACAAGACAGAAGAAAGAGAAATTAAGGAGTCAATCCCATTTACAATTGAACCCAAAACTATAAGATACCTAGGAATAAACCTAACCAAAGAGGCTAAGAATCTATTCACAGAAAATTATAAAGTACTCATGAAAGAAATTGAGGAAGACACAAAGAAATGGAAAAATGTTCCATGCTCCTGGATTGGAAGAATAAATATTGTGAAAATGTCCATGCTACCTAAAGCAATCTACACATTTAATGCAATCCCTATCAAAATACCATCCATTTTTTCAAAGAAATGGAACAAATAATCCTCAAATTTATATGGAACCAGAAAAGACCTCGAATAGCCAAAGGAATATTGAAAAAGAAAGCCAAAGTTGGTGGCATCACAATTCCGGACTTCAAGCTCTATTACAAAGCTATCATCATCAAGACAGCATGGTACTGGCACAAAAACAGACACATAGATCAGTGGAACAGAATAGAGAGCCCAGAAATCGACCCTCAACTCTATGGTCAACTAATCTTCGACAAAGCAGGAAAGAATGTCCAATGGAAAAAAGACAGCCTCTTCAATAAATGGTGCTGGGAAAATTAGACAGTCACATGCAGAAAAATGAAATTGGACCACTTCCTTACACCACACACGAAAATAGACTCCAAATGGATGAAGGACCTCAATGTGAGAAAGGAATCCATCCAAATCCTTGAGGAGAATGCAGGCAGCAACCTCTTCGACTTCAGCCGTAGCAACATCTTCCTAGGAACAACGGCAAAGGCAAGGGAAGCAAGGGCAAAAATGAACTATTGGGATTTCATCAAGATCAAAAGCTTTTGCACAGCAAAGGAAACAGTTCACAAAACCAAAAGACAACTGACAGAATGGGAGAAGATATTTGCAAACGACATATCAGATAAAGGGCTAGTATCCAAAATCTATAAGGAACTTAGCAAACTCAACACCCAAAGAACAAACAATCCAATCAAGAAATGGGCAGAGGACATGAACAGACATTTCTGCAAAGAAGACATCCAGATGGCCAACAGACATATGAAAGAGTGCTCCACGTCACTCGGCATCAGGGAAATACAAATCAAAACCACAATGAGATATCACCTCACACCAGTCAGAATGGCTAAATTAACAAGTCAGGAAATGAGAGATGCTGGCGAGGATGCGGAGAAAGGGGAACCCTCCTCCACTGTTGGTGGGAATGCAAGCTGGTGCAACCACTCTGGAAAACAGCATGGAGGTTCCTCAAAATGTTGAAAATAGAACTACCCTATGACCCAGCAATTGCACTACTGGGTATTTACCCTAAAGATACAAACATAGTGATCCAGAGGGCCATGTGTACCCGAATGTTTATAGCAGCAATGTCTACAATAGCCAAGCTATGGAAAGAACCTTGATGTCCATCAACAGATGAATGGATAAAGAAGAAGTGGTATATATACACAATGGAATACTATGCAGCCATCAAAAGAAATGAAATCTTGCCATTTGCGACGACGTGGATGGAACTAGAGCATATCATGCTTAGTGAAATAAGTCAATCGGAGAAAGACAACTATCATATGATCTCCCTGATATGAGGACATGGAGAAGCAACATGGGGGGTTAGGGGGATAGGAGAAGAATAAATGAAACATGATGGGATTGGGAGGGAGACAAACCATAAATGACTCTTAATCTCACAAAACAAACTGGGGGTTTCTGGGGGGGGAGGTGGGATTGGGAGAGGGGGAGGGGGCTATGGACATTGGGGAGGGTATGTGCTATCGTGAGTGCTGTGAAGTGTGTAAACCTGGAGATTCACAGACCTGTACCCTTGGAGATAAAAATACATTATATGTTTATTAAAAAAAAAATTTGGAAGGGGAGGTGAACCATAAGAGACTATGGACTCTGAAAAACAACCTGAGGGTTTTGAAGGGTCAGGGGTGGAAGGTTGGGGGAATAGGTGGTGGGTAATAGGGAGGGCACGTTTTGCATGGAGCACTGGGTGTTGTGCAAAAACAATGAATACTGTTATGCTGAAAAAATAAATAAAATGGAAAAAAATGGAGGCTCTCACTGATAGGATAAATGAGGCAGAAAAAAGAATTAGTGATATAGAAGACCAAATGACAGAGAATAAAGAAGCTGAGCAAAAGAGGGACAAACAGCTACTGGACCATGAGGGGAGAATTCGAGAGATAAGTGACACCATAAGATGAAACAATATTAGAATAATTGGGATTCCAGGAGAAGAAGAAAGAGAGGGGGAGCAGAAGGTCTATTGGAGAGAATCATTGGAGAGAATTTTCCTAATATGGCAATGGGTACAAGCATCAAAATCCACGAGGTGCAGAGAACCCCCCTCAAAGTCAACAAGAATAGGTCCACACCCCGTCACCTAAGAGTAAAATTGACAAGTCTTAGTGACAAAGAGAAAATCCTGAAAGCAGCCCGGGAAAAGAAGTCTGTAACATACAATGGTAAAAATATTAGATTGGCAGCAGACTTATCCACAGAGACCTGGCAAGCCAGAAAGAGCTGGCATGATATATTCAGAGCACTAAACGAGAAAAACATGCAGCCAAGAATACTCTACCCAGCTAGGCTATCATTGAAAATAGAAGGAGAGATAAAAAGCTTCCAGGACAAACAAAAACTGAAAGAATTTGCAAACACCAAACCAGCTCTACAGGAAATATTGAAAGGGGTCCTCTAAGCAAAGAGAGAGCCTAAAAGTAGTACATCAGAAAAGTACAGAGACAATATACAGTAACAGTCACCTTACAGGCAATACAGTGGCACTAAATTCATATCTCTCAATAGTTACCCTGAATGTTAATGGGCTAAATGCCCCAACCAAAAGACACAGACATCAGACAAAGACAACAGGGTATCAGAATGGATAAAAAAACAAAACCTATAAATATGTTGCCTACAAGAAACTCATTTTAGACACGAAGACACCTCCAGACTTAAAGTGAGGGGGTGGAAAACAATTTACCATGCTAATGGGCATCAGAAGAAAGCTGGGATGGCAATCCTTATATCAGATCAATTAGATTTTAAGCCAAAGACTATAATAAGAGATGAGGAAGGACACTATATCATACTCAAAGTGTCGGTCCAACAAGAAGATCTAACAATTTTAAATATCTATGCCCCTAATGTGGGAGCAGCCAGCTATATAAACCAATTAATAACAAAATCAAAGAAACATCAATAATAATACAATAATAGTAGGGGACTTTAACACTGCCCTCACTGAAATGGACAGATCAAGCAAAAGATCAACAAGGAAATAAAGGCCTTAAAGGACACACTGGACCCCTTCGATATCAGCCACAGCAACTTCTTTCAAGACATGTTTCCAAAGGCAAAGGAAACAAAAGAGAAAATGAACTTTTGGGACTTCATCAAGATCAAAAGCTTCTGCACAACAAAGCAAACAGTCAATAAAACAAAGAGGCAACCCATGGAATGGGAGAAAATATTTGCAAATGACAGTACAGATAAAAGGCTGATATCCAGGATCTATAAGGATCTTCTCAAACTCAACACACAGAAAACAGATCATCAGGTCAAAAAATGGGCAGAAGACATGAACAGACACTTCTCCAATGAAGACATACAAATGGCTATCAAACACATGAAAAAATGCTCATCACCACTAGCCATCAGGGAGATTCAAATTAAAACCGCATTGAGATACCACCTGACACCAGTTAGAATGGCCAAAATTAGCAAGACAGGAAACAACATGTGTTGGAGAGGATGTGGAGAAAGAGGAACCCTCCTACACTGTTGGAGGGAATGCAAGTTGGTGCAGTCACTTTGGAAAACAGAGTGCAGATTCCTTAGGAAATTAAAAATAGAGCTTCCCTATGACCCACAATTGCACTACTGGGTATTTACTCCAAAGATTCAGATGTAGTGAAAAGAAGGGCCATCTGTACCCCAATGTTTATAACAGCAATGGCCATGGTCGCCAAACTGTGGAAAGAAACAAGCTGCCCTTCAACGGATGGATGGATAAAGAAGATATGGTCCAGACACACTATGGAGTATTATGCCTCCATCAGAAAGGTTGAATATTCAACTTTTGTACCAACGTTGATGGGACTGGAAGAGATTATGCTGAGTGAAATAAGTCAAGCAGAGAATCAATTATCATATGGTTTCACTTATTTGTGGAGCATAACAAATAACATGGAGGATATGGGGAGATGGAGAGGAGAGGGAGTTGAGGGAAATTGGAAGGGGAGATATACCATGAGAGACTATGGACTCTGAAAATCAATCTGAGCGTTTTGAAGGGGCAGGGGGTGGGAGGTGGGGGGAGCCTGGTGGTGCGTATTATGGAGGGCACATATTGAATGGAGCACTGGGTGTGGTGCATAAACAATGAATTCTGTTATGGTGAGAAGAAATTAATAAAAAAAAAAGCACCCTTACCTTGATGAGCACTGAATAGTATATGGAATTGCTGAATCACTATATTGTACACCTGAAACTAATATAACAGGGCATGTTAACTATACTGGAATTAAAATAAAATAAAAATAAAGTTAAAATGATATATCCAAAAAAAAGAAGAAGGAAGAAAAGAAGAAGAAGGAAGGAAGAAAGAAGAAGAAGAAGAAGAAAGAAGAAGAACGAAGAAGAATGAAGAAGAAGAAGAAGAACGAAGAAGAAGAAGAAGAAGGAAGAAGAAGGAAGAAGAAGAAGGAAGAAGAAGAAAGAAAAGAAAGGAAGAAGAAGAAGAAGAAGAAGAAGAAGAAGAAGAAGAAGAAGAAGAAGAAGGAGAAGAAGAAGAAGAAGAAGTAGAAGAAGAAGAAGAAGAAGAAGAAGAAGAAGAAGAAGAAGAAGAAGAAGAAGAAGGAAGAAGAAAGAAGAAGAAGAAAGAAGAAGAAGAAGAGAAGAAGAAGAAGAAGAAAGAAGAAGAAGAAGAGAAGAAGAAGAAGAAGAAGAAGAAGAAGAAGAAGAAGAAGAAGAAGAAGAAGAAGAAGAAGAAGAAGAAGAAGAAGAAGAAGAAGAAGAAGAAGAAGAAGAAGAAGAAGAAGAAGAAGAAGAAGAAGAAGAAGAAAAACAAAAACAAAAACAAAAACAAAAACAGAATGGGGAGGGATCGACCAGAAGAGACCCATTAGAAAGTAATACTCCAATATGAGAGTGCCCTTTGATTGTGGGCCAGCATTAACTTGGAATCTGGTTAAAAGCACTCAAAAAGAGCAAAAGATATTAAGGGGCAATTGGTGGAATCAGGTTGTCACAGGCATGGGCTTAAGCCCACACACTCAGGAAGGCCACCGTTGGTGACCACCCATGCCAGAGAGTGCAGCGAAGGTTCCAGACCCTGGTCCCTGAGTCGCCTGTGCATGAGAGCATCTGGGTGGATGCCAACCAGTGCTTTCTAGAACCACAACCTTTTGCACTCTGCAGGTGTGCTGTGTGACCAGGGCCTGAGCCTCGCTCTACACCCTCCCATGAGAGAGTTCCATGCAGGCACTAGCTGGTGGTCTCTAGGACCAGCGAGAGTCTGAATACTCCCAGCCCCAGCATGAAAATCTCAGCGAGCTATCTCTGGTTGGGATCTCTCAGGCAGTCTGGACCTGCCAGACAGCAGCCCCAGCAAAGGCAGCCACTGGAATGGAGCTCTCTGGACCAGCATTGCTCACAGTTTTAGTACCACCGGGGCACAGAGACAAGCAGGAGCTCCTGCGTGCGACCTCTGAGATGGTGATTGGGGACATGCTCTGCCAGTGGGAGGTGACAGAGGGGAGTCTGTATGCTCTGGACCACCCAGAAGGGAACAGACTGAGCCTCTCTCTGACATGGAGGTCTGGGTGCAATTTGCTTTCCTCTAAACCTCCAAAGAACTGCCAAAAACCACCAAGGTAGTAAAAAAAAAATACCCTCCATAGAACAAAAGCCTGAAAAGACGGTTTCCTCAGAGCCCAGCCCCTTCCTAGGGGACAGGAGGACTCAACCCAAGCAAGACTGCCTGAAAAATAATGTGGCATGCCCCTCCCCTAGGAAACCAACCAAAAAGATGAGAGGACAAGCACTACAGTGTCCCCATAAAAGTGTAAAACCCCAATATCAGGGGAAAAGAAGATATTAAGCTCCTGGTATTGCCAAAAAACCTGTATGTTTCATAGACACAATTTTATTTCTAATTCACTCCCATGGCTCTCATTCTTTTTTTTTAATTTATTTTTTAATTTAACCTATTTACCATCACAATGAGAGGTTCAATACAACAAATTCCATAATAAACTTTTAACTTGAACTTTTTTGATACACATACCTGTGTTTTTCTTTTGCTTTTCTATTTTTTAATATTCATATAGAGATAAGCTTCAAGGTAATCCTCTTTCCCCAATCAATACTACCCCTATATATAAACCAGTTTTAATCCCCCTTTATCTCTGGAAAGTTGAGTCCTTTAACAAAGATATCAAAATGCACCCAAGAAGAATCAAAATAAACTTCCTTACCCAAACTGAGGATTTATAATCACCCTCCCATCTTTTTCTTCTGTCAGTGTTTCTGTGTATTTGTTTTTGTTCTGGTATTATATAAATCTTATACTTGGGGTTTATTTTGGTCGTGTTCTTCTTCTTCTTTTTTTTTTCTTGTCATTTACTTTTGTCAGTCTTTTTGTTTGTATACCTTATAAATCTAACCTTTGGGGCCCATTTTGACTGGGTCTTCTCTCTCTTTTTCTTCCTGCCTCTATCTCTCTCTTTTTTCTTTCTTTTTGGTGGGTACTCCCAATTGCTATATACATATCGATAGATAGATAGATAGATCTATCTATCTATCATCTATCTATATATATAGCAATTGGGAGTACCCATATTATCGATATGTATATCGATAGATAGATGATAGATCGATCTATCTATCTATCTATCTATCTATCTATATCTCAAAAAAAGAACCACATCAAAAAGAACCCCAAGTATAAGATTTATATACTACCAGTACAAACACAAATACACAGAAACACTGGGGGAAGAAAAAGATGGGAGAGTGCTTATAAATTCTCAGTGTGGGCCGGGAAGGTAATTTTGATTATTCCTGGATGTATCTTGATATCTTTGTTAAAGTACTCAACTTTCCTAAGATAAAGGGGGATTAAAAATTGGTTTACCTATAGGGGTAGCATTGATTGGGGAAAGGGGATTATCTTGAAGTTTAACTCTATATGAATATTAAAAAATAAAAATTAAAAAAAGAATAAACTAATCTAAAATATAAAAAAATTAAAAAAATAGAAAAGTAAAAGAAAAACACGGGTATATGTATCAAAAAGTTCAGGTTAAAAAGGTTATTATGGAATTTGATGTAGTGGACATCTCATTCTGATGGTAAATAGGTCAAAAAGTTATATATTTTTTAAAAAGTGAAAGAACCAGAATAGTGGGAACAAATTAAAAATAAAAGCTGTATCTATGAAGTAGTGGTGGTTGTCCTCTTGTCTTTTTTTTTTTTTTTTTTTTTTTGGTTGGCTTTCATGGGGAGGGAGGGACCTCCCATTTGGGTTTTCAGGCAATGATGTTCCCTGAGTTAAGTCCTCCTGCTGGCATCAAGGGGGTGGGCTCTGAGGAAACCGGTTTTTCAGGCTTTTGTTCTCTGGAGGGTTTTTTTGTTTGTTTGTTCATTTGTTTTCTCTCCCCTTGACAGCTTTTGATGGTTTTGGAGGTTTAGAGGAAAGTAAACTGCACCCAGACCTCCCTCTCAGAGAGAAGCCTCAGTCTGTTCCCCTCTGGGTGCTCCAGAGCACATAAATTCCCCTTTGGCCACTGGAGAGCATGTTCCCAGTTGCAGCCCCTGGGGATGCAGGAACTCCTGTTTGTACCCAAAATCCCTGCTTGTCTCTGAATCCCCCTGCCACTGAATCCGTGAACGATATTGATCTGGGGAGCCCACTTCCGGTGGCAGCCTTTGTGAGACTGCTGTCTGGAGCCCAGGCCCATGCCTGATGCTCAGAAACCCAGTGGTTGGGCTGGTCATGGAAGGGTGCAGCTGAGGGATCCCGACCAGAGATCCCACAGGGTTCTCTCAGGCAGGGGCTGGGAGCGTTCACACCCTGCGGCTGGTTGGGGAAGGCTGTTGTCTTAGAGACTGCAGGCCAGCGCTCACAGCAGGCTTTCTCAGGTGTGGGCAGGAGTGCACCCAGCTGAGCGGTGGTGCAAGCAGAGGAAAGTCGAATGCTCAGGGACCACAGACTGGAACCCCTGCTAGACTCTCTCTGGCACAGGTGATCACTGGTGGTGACTATCCTGGGAACATGGGCTTAGGCCCCTGCCCATGATCGCCCAGTTCCACCAGTTGCCCCTTCAGATCTTTTGCTCTTTTTAAGTGCTTTTAACCAGAATCCAAGTTAATGCTTGTCCCCAATCACAGAGCACTTTTGTATTGGGGTAATCCTTTCCATTGGGTCACTTCTGGTGGCTCCCTCCCCTTTCTGTTTATCCTTTAATATCAGTCCAAATATTCCCTCTCTGCTTTACCTCTCCACTGATGTCTTTTGCCCCCATAGAGATAGAGAAGTGTATAATCTTACATCTCAGGCTGATTTCCTGGGTGTTCAGAGTGTTCTGGTAGATATTTAGCTCACTTTAGGGGACGGGTTGAAACAGGGACTTCTGCTTCTCTGCCACCTTTCCCCTCCTCATTCAATAGCATTTTTATGTTCAGCCTGATTAGACCTCATTTATACTCTTAGAGATTCTATATTGTTGCTAATATTTTTCTCAACCCTGTATATTGACTTCATAATTGTAACTCTGAAGTCTATCCCTGATATCTTACTTGTATCTATATCCATTAGGTCTGTGGCAGAGGCCATAGTCTCTGATTCTTTTCTTTGTTGGGGGTTCCTCCTCTTAATCATTCAGTTGGGGGAGTGCTTGAGGGAATATACAGAGTCTAAAGTATTAACCATTACCTAAGCAAGATGTACCTGTTATAGAGGGACCCTAGGATTATCTTCCTCTTGTTCTTCCAGCTTGTCTTCTGGCAGAGAGGCACGTCATGTTACTCAGGCAACCCTCCTTGGACAGATTTGCCCTGACCCCTGTGGGGAGGGGTGGGCTCTGTGAAAACCGGTACTGGGGGGCTTTTGTTCTCTAGTGGCTTCCCCTGGTAGCATTCTGTGTCTCTTCCAAGTGTCAGAGCAGAATTGACCACACTGAAACCTCTGTCCCCAAAGAGAGAAATCAGAGTCTGCCCTTTACTGAGCTCTCCTGGACACAGAGTCTTTGTTTCTGTCTGCCCTGCTAAAAACCACAGCCTCCCTGGTTGTTTGCCCCACAGCAGCTCCCCCAGAGGCTGATTCCAAGGTTGGGAATGTCTCTGTCCTTGGTGCTTCTAAAACCTTGAGCTGCCTCCAGGTCATGCCCAGGCACCAGCAGCTCCTAGATCCTGCCTGGGTGCTGGACTAAAGTCCTTACCTTGCACTACCAGTCTTTGCGTCTGTGCCTGGTCCCCAGCATGGGACCCTTTTGCTGTGTTATATTACCTTCTTCATGCCAGCTTTTGGTGCTCTCTCCATCTTCTATTTATCTTCCAATATCTCCCTAAAGAATCATAGCTCTCCTCTTTTTACCTCGAGATCACCAGGGATTTTCTGCTTGTAGGGATCCAGATATAAATTATTACACCTCAGGCTGATTTCATGTTCAGAGTGGTTTGTAGATATCCCAAGAAATTCAGGGGACCAGTTGAAATAGGGTCCCCTAGTCCTCTACCATCTTCTGAGGATCTCCCTGCCTTACTCACTTTTAAACTGTTTTTGTATCTTTTACTCTGCAGTGCCTGTGCTGTGTCTTTGGATTCTCTCAAGTCATTTGTCTTGTTGTGTCTGCTGCTAATCTCAGCCCTTCTATTTGTGATCAGAGACTTTATATTTTTCATCTCTAGCAGTTTGAATTGGATGTTTTAATTTTCTTCTTTCTCTCCTCTTAGCATTTCAGTCCTTCAGCCTAAATATGGGTGAAAATCTGCAACCTCATCCTGACTTCCATGTACAGCCTTCTGTCCTGTCTGGGAGGTTCCAGACTTGCTGCCCCAGGACTGCCTGAGCTGATTCTCAATGTGAGTGTCTCTCTACCACTGTTTCTGTCTCTCTGTGCATCACAGACAATACACACATATATGCACATGATATCCATGTCCTATTAGATCTGTACCCTCCAGACAATCCTAAGTCATTCACCTGAGTAGCTATAGTTCTTTGTTTGTAAAGTGATGTGATTTTAATGGTTTGTGTGGATTTTCAGTCCTCACCTCCTACCTTATCAGAGTTCCTCCCACAGACACAACATCACTCACATGCAAGGTGAGTACATCATAACATAGTCTCATCTCCCTCATCATTTCTGGTCTCGTCATATGTTTACTTATAACTCCATTATAAATCAAACATGTTGCTATTTTTTCTGATTTAAGGAGTTGACTGTATTTACAGATATTGACCACTAAAATTTGTTTTATGTTCATTCACTAGGTTTTGATTTCTGAAGCTTATTATACTTTGTGTAGACTCACATTTCCGTTTGTCACCCTTTCCTTCTGTCTGAGGGGTGTCCTTCATTGTTACTTGTGCTGAGGGTCTGTGGGTGATCAGTTCTGGGAGGTTTGTAGTTTGAGAAAGGCTTAGTTTGTCTTCAATTTTCAATGATATTTTTTGTGGATAAATACCAAGGTTGAGAATGTTTTCTGTTAGTATTCTGAGGACATTGCCCTCTGTTTTCCTGTTTATATAGTTCATGATAAGAAAATGTGCTCCCTTGACACATCACCAAAGACAAGGGAAACAAAAGCAAAAATGAACTATTGGGACTTCATCAAGACAAAATTCTTCTGCACATCAAAGGAAACAGTCAACAAAGTGAAGAGGCAACCCATGGAATAGAAGAAGAAATTTGGAAATGACGTGTCATATAAAGGGTTGGTATCCAAGATCTATAAAGAATTTCTCAAACTCAACACTCAAAAAACAAATAACCCAATCAAGAAATGGGCAGATGACATGAACAGACAAATCTCCAAGGACATGCAAATGGCTAACATACACATGGCAAAATGTTCAAGATCACTAGCCATTAGGGAAATACAAACCAAAACCACAATGAGATACCACCTTACACCAGTTAGAATGGCGAAAATTAACAAGTCAGGAAGTGAGAGATGTTGGCGAGGATGGGGAGGAAGGGGAACCCTACACTAATGGTCAGAAAGCAAGCTGGTGCAGCCACTCTGAAAAACTGTGGAGGTTCCTCAAGATGTTAAAAATAGAACCAGCAAATTCACTACTGTGTATTTACCCCAAAGATAAAACAGTGGAAAGAAGAGGCACCTGCACCCCAATGTTCATAGCAGCAGTGTCCATAATAGCCAAACTGTGGAAAGAGCTGAGATGACCTTCAACACATGAATGGGTAAATATGTGGTTCACATATAAAGGAATATTCCTCAGCCATCAGGAAGGATGAATACCTACAATTTGTATTGATATGGATGGAACTGGAGGGGATTATGCTGAATGAAATAAGTCAGGTGGAGAAGGACAATTACCATGTATTTTCACTCATATGTGGAATGTAAGGAATAGAGTGGAGGACCATAGGGGAAGGGAGGGAAAACTGGATGGGAAGAAATCAGAGAGGGGACAAACCTTGAGAGACTCTGGATTCTGGGAACCAAACTGAGGGTTATAGAGGGGAGGGGGATGGGGTAACAGGGTGATGGGTATTAAGGAGGGCACATGTCATGATGAGCAGTGGGTGTTACACACAACTAATGAATCATTGAACACTACATCAAAAACTAATGTAGTGTATGGTGGCTAAGTAAACATAATAAAATTAATTATTAATGAAAAAAAAAAAAACGAAAATGTGTCCCAGCACAATGCTAGTTTCTTCGTTTAGAACAGGACTCTCCTCGGTCAAGATGGCGGAGAAGTAGCAGCCTGAGACTACATCAGGTAGCAGGAGATCAGCTCGATAGCTTATCTAAACATTGCAAACACCTACAAATCCAACAGGAGAGCGAAGAGAAGAAGAACAGCAACTCTAGAAACAGAAAATCAACCACTTTCTGAAAGAACCTGTTTTTATCGCCTTTCTCCCCCCCACAATTAGGGGTCTCTTCTGATTTGGTTACAGCGCATTTTTCTGGGGTCTTTGCCACCCTTTTAGTAGTTTATTTGCTCCTTCATATCCTCTTATCTGGACAAAATGACAAGGCGGAAAAAATCACCACAAACAAAAGAACAAGAGACAGTACCGAAGGCTAGGGACCTAATCAACACAGACATGGGTAATATGTCAGATCAAGAGTTCAGAATGACGATTCTGAACATTCTAGCCGGGCTCGAAAAAGGCATGGAAGATATTAGAGAAACCCTCTCTGGAGATATTAAAGCCCTTTCTGGAGAAATTAAAGAACTAAAATCTAACCAAGTTGAAATCAAAAAAGCTATTAATGAGATGCAATCAAAAATGGAGGCTCTCACTGCTAGGATAAATGAGGCAGAAGAAAGAATTAGTGATATAGAAGACCAAATGACAGAGAATAAAGAAGCCGAGCAAAAGAGGGACAAACAGCTACTGGACCATGAGGGAAGAATTCGAGAGATAAGTGACACCATAAGACGAAACAACATTGGAATAATTGGGATTCCAGAAGAAGAAGAAACAGAGAGGGGAGCAGAAGGTCTACTGGAGAGAATCATTGGAGAGAATTTCCCTAATATGGCAAAGGGAACAAGCATCAAAATCCAGGAGATGCAGAGAACCCCCCTCAAAGTCAACAAGAATAGGTCCACACCCCGTCACCTAAGAGTAAAATTGACAAGTCTTAGTGACAAAGAGAAAATCCTGAAAGCAGCCCGAGAAAAGAAGTCTGTAACATACAATGGTAAAAATATTAGATTGGCGGCAGACTTATCTACAGAGACCTGGCAGGCCAGAAAGAGCTGGCATGATATATTCAGAGCACTCAACGAGAAAAACATGCAGCCAAGAATACTCTATCCAGCTAGGCTATCATTGAAAATAGAAGGAGAGATCAAAAGCTTCCAGGACAAACAAAAACTGAAAGAATTTGCAAACACCAAACCAGCTCTCCAGGAAATATTGAAAGGGGTCCTCTAAGCAAAGAGAGAGCCTAAAAGTAGTAGATCAGAAAGGTACAGAGACAATATACAGTAACAGTCACCTTACAGGCTAATAATGGCACTAAATTCATATCTCTCAATAGTTACCCTGAATGTTAATGGGCTAAATGCCCCAATCAAAAGACACAGGGTATCAGAATGGATAAAAAAACAAACCCCATCAGTATGTTGCCTACAAGAAACTCATTTTAGACGCGAAGACACCTCCAGATTTAAAGTGAGGGGGTGGAAAACAATTTACCATGCTAATGAGCATCAGAAGAAAGCTGGGGTGGCAATCCTTATATCAGATCAATTAGATTTTAAGCCAAAGACTATAATAAGAGATGAGGAAGGACACTATATCCTACTCAAAGGGTCTGTCCAACAAGAAGATCTAACAATTTTAAATATCTATGCCCCTAACGTGGGAGCAGCCAACTATATCAACCAATTAATAACAAAATCAAAGAAACACATCAATAATAATACAATAATAGTAGGGGACTTGAACACTCCCCTCACTGAAATGGACAGATCATCCAAGCAAAAGATCAACAAGGAAATAAAGGCCTTAAATGACACACTGGACCAGATGGACATCACAAGATATATTCAGAACATTTCATCCCAAAGCAACAGAATACACATTCTTCTCTAGTGCACATGGAACCTTCTCCAGAATAGATCACATCCTGGGTCACAAATCAGGTCTCAACCGGTATCAAAAGATTGGGATCATTCCCTGCATATTTTCAGACCACAATGCTCTGAAGCTAGAACTCAATCCCAAGAGGAAAGCTGGAAAGAACCCAAATACATGGAGACTAAACAGCATCCTTCTAAAGAATGAATGGGTTAACCAGGAAATTAAAGAAGAATTGAAAAAATTCATGGAAACAAATGATAATGAAAACACAACAGTTCAAAATCTGTGGGACACAGCAAAGGCAGTCCTGAGAGGAAAATATATAGCGGAACAAGCCTTTCTCAAAAACAAGAAAGGTCTCAAGTACACAACCTAACCCTACACATAAAGGAGCTGGAGAAAGAACAAGAAAGAAACCCTAAACCCAGCAGGAGAAGAGAAATCATAAAGATCAGAGCAGAAATCAATGAAATAGAAACCAAATAAACAATAGAAAAAATCAATGAAACTAGGAGCTAGTTCTTTGAAAGAATCAATAAGATTGATAAACCCCTGGCCAGACTCATCAAAAAGAAAAGAGAAAGGACCCAAATAAATAAAACCATGAATGAAAGAGGAGCGATCACAACTAACACCAAAGAAATACAGACAATTATAAGAACATACTATGAGCAACTCTACGCCAACAAATTGGACAATCTGGAAGAAATGGATGCATTCCTAGAGACATATAAACTACCACAACTGAACCAGGAAGAAATAGAAAACGTGAACAGGCCCATAACCAGTAAGGAGATTGAAACAGTCATCCAAAATCTCCAAACAAACAAAAGCCCAGGGCCAGACGGCTTCCCAGGGGAATTCTACCAAACATTTAAAGAAGAACTCATTCCTATTCTCCTGAAACTGTTCCAAAAAATAGAAATGGAAGGAAAACTTCCAAACTCATTCTATGAGGCCAGCATCACCTTGATCCCAAAACCAGACAAGGATCCCACCAAAAAAGAGAACTACAGACCAATATCCTTGATGAACACAGACGCAAAAATTCTCGCCAAAATACTAGCCAATAGGATTCAACAGTACATTAAAAGGATTATTCACCACGATCAAGTGGGATTTATTCCAGGGCTGCAGGGTTGGTTCAACATCCGCAAAGCAATCAATGTGATAGAACACATTAATAAAAGAAAGAACAAAAACCATATGATACTCTCCATAGATGCTGAAAAAGCATTTGCCAAAGTACAGCATCCCTTCCTGATCAAAACTCTTCAAAGTGTAGGGATAGAGGGCACATACCTCAATATTATCAAAGCCATCTATGAAAAGCCCACCGCAAATATCATTCTCAATGGAGAAAAACTGAAAGCTTTTCCGTTAAGGTCAGGAACACGGCAGGGATGTCCATTATCACCACTGCTATCGAAATAGTATTAGAAGTCCTAGCCTCAGCAATCAGACAACAAAAAGAAATTAAAGGCATCCAAATTGGTAAAGAAGAAGTCAAACTATCACTCTTCGCAGATGATATGATACTATATGTGGAAAACCCAAAAGACTCCACTCCAAAACTGCTAGAACTTGTCCAGGAATTCAGTAAAGTGTCAGGATATAAAATCAATGCACAGAAATCAGTTGCATTTCTGTACACCAACAACAAGACTGAAGAAAGAGAAATTAAGGAGTCAATCCCATTTACAATTGAACCCAAAACTATAAGATACCTAGGAATAAACCTAACCAAAGAGACTAAGAATCTATACCCAGAAAATTATAAAGTACTCATGAAAGAAATTGAGGAAGACACAAAAAAATGGAAAAATGTTCCATGCTCCTGGATTGGAAGAATAAATATTGTGAAAATGTCTATGCTACCTAAAGCAATCTACACATTTAATGCAATCCCTATCAAAATACCATCCATTTTTTTCAAAGAAATGGAACAAATAATCCTAAAATTTATATGGAACCAGAAAAGACCTCGAATAGCCAAAGGAATATTGAAGAACAAAGCCAAAGTTGGTGGCATTACAATTCCGGATTTCAAGCTCTATTACAAAGCTGTCATCATCAAGACAGCATGGTACTGGCACAAAAACAGACACATAGATCAGTGGAACAGAATAGAGAGCCCAGAAATCGACCCTCAACTCTATGGTCAACTCATCTTCGACAAAGCAGGAAAAAATGTCCAATGGGAAAAAGACAGCCTCTTCAATAAATGGTGCTGGGAAAATTGGATGGCCACATGCAGAAAAATGAAATTGGACCACTTCCTTACACCACACATGAAAATAGACTCCAAATGGATGAAGGACCTCAATGTGAGAAAGGAATCCATCAAAATCCTTGAGGAGAATGCAGGCAGCAACGTCTTCGACCTCAGCCGTAGTAAATTCTTCCTAGGAACAACAGCAAATGCAAGGGAAGCGAGGGCAAAAATGAACTCTTGGGATTTCATCAAGATCAAAAGCTTTTGCACAGCAAAGGAAACAGTTCACAAAACCAAAAGACAACTGACAGAATGGGAGAAGATATTTGCAAACGACATATCAGATAAAGGGCTAGTATCCAAAATCTATAAGGAACTTAGCAAACTCAACACTCAAAGTACAAACAATCCAATGAAGAAATGGGCAGAGGACATGAACAGACATTTCTGCAAAGAAGACATCCAGATGGCCAACAGACACATGAAAAAGTGCTCCACGTCACTCGGCATCAGGGAAATACAAATCAAAACCACAATGAGATATCACCTCACACCAGTCAGAATGGCTAAAATTAACAAGTCAGGAAATGACAGATGCTGGAGAGGATGTGGAGAAAGGGGAACCCTCCTCCACTGTTGGTGGGAATGCAAGCTGGGGCAACCACTCTGGAAAACAGCATGGAGGTTCCTCAAAATGTTGAAAATAGAACTACCCTATGACCCAGCAATTGCACTACTGGGTATTTACCCTAAAGATACAAACATAGTGATCCGAAGGGGCACGTGTACCCGAATGTTTATAGCAGCAATGTCTACAATAGCCCGACTATGGAAAGAACCTAGATGTCCAGATGAATGGATAAAGAAGAAGTGGTATATATACACAATGGAATACTATGCAGCCATCAAAAGAAATGAAATCTTGCCATTTGCGACGACGTGGATGGAACTAGAGCATATCATGCTTAGTGAAATAAGTCAATCGGAGAAAGACAACTATCATATGATCTCCCTGATATGAGGACATGGAGAAGCAACATGGGGGGTTAGGGGGATAGGAGAAGAATAAATGAAACAAGATGGGATTGGGAGGGAGACAAACCATAAATGACTCTTAATCTCACAAAACAAACTGGGGTTTGCTGGGGGGAGGTGGGATTGGGAGAGGAGGAGGGGGCTATGGACATTGGGGAAGGTACGTGCTATGGTGAGTGCTGTGAAGTGTGTAAACCTGGCGATTCACAGACCTGTACCCTTGGGGATAATAATACATTATATGTTTATTAAAAAAAATTGGAAGGGGAGGCGAACCATAAGAGACTATGGATTCTGAAAAACACCTGGGGGTTTTGAAGGGTCAGGGGTGGGAGGTTGGGGGAACAGGTGGTGGGTAATGGGGAGGGCACATTTTGCATGGAGCACTGGGTGTTGTGCAAAAAGAATGAATACTTTTACGCTGAAAAAATAAATAAAATGGAAGAAGAAAGAAAAAAAAAAGAACAACAACAAAAAAAAGAACAGGACTCTCCTCTCTGGTTGTGAGAGTGTCTGCATCACTGGTTTGTAATAATTTCATAATGATGTGTCCTGTGCTGGCTCTCATGTTTCCTGTATCTGAGCCTCATTGAGCTTCTTGGATATATTGGTTCCTGGGTTTCTCCAAACTTGAAGTTTTTTTGTAGATATTTCTTCACAGATTTTTTTGATTTGCCCTCAGCTCTTCACCATCCTTCCTGCAGTTCCTACACCCGCACACTGTCTGGGTGGCATGAAGGTGTCCTCCAGGAACTAAGCCTTCATAGTATTATTAGGTATTTCATTTTGTGTTTCGTTTTGAATACTTTCCATCGCTATGATATCAAGTTCCCTAATATGCTCTTTTGCAGCATCATATCTGCTGTCAGTCTATCCCATGTATTTTAAAATTTCAGACCATGTAATTTGGGAATTCTTAAAAGAGGTGTTCCTTAAAAAAAAACCTTCCATTTCTGCTTCTCACATGTACAGTCCTTCTTCCACCCACAGTCCTAGGTTAATAGAGTTCTAACAACTGATTACAAATCCCCTGGTGATCAGCTCTGTGCAGCCTACCTGGAGGACTGGGAGGAAGGGGACAGCCTGGGGACCCCAAACCTGGGGACCTGGGCCAGACCTGCTCCCTGCTCTGTGCATAGGCCTCCTGGGCCTGGAGGAGAGTGTGACACAGATGGAGAAGGGGTTTGTGTCTCACTTCCCCATCTGCCTGTGTCACTGTGTGCATCAACACTGCTGTCATAGGACTCACAGTAATAGTCAGCCTCGTCCTCAGCTTGGACCCCACTGATGGTCAGGGTGGCTGTGTTCCCCGATGTGGAGCCAGAGAATTGCTCTGGGATCCCTGAGGACCTCTCGCTATCACCATAAATTTTTGTCAAAGGGGATTGACCTGGCTTCTGCTGGTACCACTGTACATTATATTCCAGTTCTTCTCCAGTGCAGGTGATTGTGGCCGTCTGTCCCAGGGCCACTGACACTGAGGGCGGCTGAGTCAGCTCACTGGAGACCATGGAGCCTGAAAAGACAGAAGAGGAGAGGTTGCAATGAGGTCCAGGAGCTCATCCCAGGATCCCAATACTGAGGCTGTTCTGGGGCTGGGCTCAGGGTTTGGGGCAGGCTAAGCTTAGGTGTCCTGTGAGGCTGAGAGTGTGGGCAGCACCAGGGACAGCACCTGCGCAGAAAGCGGGGAAGAGGAGTGAGAGAGGGGTCTAGGCCATGGTGCATGTACCCAGCACTCTGTCTTTTGAGAAACACAGCTGGACAACCTTACCCCATCTCCTCTTATTTTGTTCCAGACCCCTGGGTCTGGGACTGTTAGTATTTATGCAAATTTCCTCCTCTGTGGCACTCCAAATGCCTTCAAACCACTTGTGAGCTCAGACGAGGTGATTAGGAGGAAGAAAGGGGACCCCCGCTTCCTCCAAGCAGCTCTCAGGCCAGAAAATGAGCCTTGGTCTCCAAATTTTGTATCACACTCACATTCTTGGGGTTTGAACACAACCACTGTTCTAACCTGTTATGCCTGATCACTGTCTGGGGCTGGCCCAGGGTTTCCAGAATCCTGGCCATGGGCCTTGCCTGGTCTTTCTGAGAGAGGCAGACAACACTTGATTCATGGTGAGGTGGTCCTGTGACCTCACAACCCTCCTCCCTCTGCTCCAGATCTCCTCTACATCCCCCACAGATACTGTGGTCCCATTCTTGGCATGTCAAAAGAATAGAAAACTCTCTCGTCTGAGGTTCACTCATCTCTTACAAAAGTGGGTACTTACTTGTTAAACAACCACCTGTGGCTGGAGATTCATCAGTATTTCTGATGTGTCTATTTACACATAGTGCTGTTGTCTCTCTGACAGCCCCATCCCACAGCAGATCAGCAACTGACATTGTCAACCACTTCATTCCTTTTAATTTTTTCATTAATGTTTCATGGGAACATGTGAAAAAGGTCTGAATCCATGAGAAACAACTTCAAGGTTTGTGGTCTTGTGAGGATCCACATGATCACATATTCCTGTATATTGTGAGCTCAAGGCCCTGAACCATGGTCCCTGCAGCCATGAGAATCACATCACTCTGGAGACAGTCTCACAAGGAGGCTGTGGATGCTCCTTCCAGGCCTCAGGGTCCCTGAGTACTCTGCCTCCTGTCCCACGAGATGCTCTTGAACAAAGGAGCTACAGCCCCAGGTCTGAGTTGGGGAGGAGGTGGGTAAGGAGAGGAAGAGGGAGTCATCAGAGTATCTCTGGATGTGCCAGTGTGGAGGAGTCAGTCCCTGGGGACACTCGTGGACAGAGAGGGGACCTGAATTTCCTAGGTGTGTGCTCACTATATCAGGACAGCCATCAGTGTTCTGGGTGACACTGCGTGTCTGACGCTCAGAACATGGTCCTTGCAGCCTGAAGAGATAGGATGGATCATCATGACTTCTTTCTGAGGGCTGTGGACACCTGCTGATCCCAGGCCTGTTCCCTGTGAGGCTCCCCCTGGGCAGGCCCAGCCTCTGTCCTGCTGCAGCTCTGCTGCCCCCTGCTGGTGGAGCAGGACTCAGACAAGGAGCTTCCCTCCTGCATGTCACCCCAGAGCATCTGTCATCCAAGAAAGGATGTGGATTAAGGTTCCCAGGCTCCCACAGGCAGCTGCTCCCCCTTGCTCTACCTAGTCCAGTACAGAAGATCACATACATCACTCAGAGGGCAATATTTTTCAATTTCTATGCTTGTCTAGGGTAAAGACTTTGGCTTAGCCCACTATCTTGTTATAAAAAGGAGAGTTCAGTGTCCAGTGTAGTGCATTTGAAAAGGGTCAGTGTCCAGACAAACCTGTGTGATGTCCCACAGCCACCAGGTTCCTGTGTATTTAGGAATCAGAATCGATGCTTCCTGCATCCCTATCTGTGTAGTTGGGTCATGGGAGTGACAGGTGATGCTTCTGGTGCTGAATTCGGTTGAGCAGGGGTATCTTTAATTTTATTGTTATTAGTGTTATTTTTACAGCATTTTTAAATTATTACAGCCCTCTTCTCCTGGATTTTGTGTGGGAAGATTTGTAGTCTGTGCTGTGGTTTTGTGGAACTGGGAATCTGCTCATTAGACTTGACCCAGCTGCATATGATGCAGGTCATAGGAAAGCTGAAATATTTTTCTTGGATTCCCACAGGAAGACCAGAGACTCCAACTCTAAGGTCAACTCACTGAGATCACATAGAGTCTCTCTAATTAGTAAGACTCTGACAATTTTTTGTACCATTTAATGTGAAAAAAGTGTGTCTTCTATGAGTAGATGCTTCCCCATTTCACAGCAGGTAAAGCTGAGGCCCAGAGAGGCTAGCTTCCCAGGGAAACAGAGGACAGTGGAGTGAGTCCAGGAGGGGAGAACACATGTGCTGGATTCAGACTCGGGCATTTCGGGGTAAAGCTTGACCAGGGCAGGTGGAAAGAGGGTGAGGCCAGGCTGGGCAGCAGGGCTTCTGTCCCTCAGCTCACTGACATGCTCATTATGGCCTGGCCCATAAGATACTGGGTAGGCAGACTGTGTGGAGAGTTAGAGATATCATGACCCGGGTTTGAGCTGGAGAATCTGTGGGGACAGTAGAGGCTGTTTGGTGGAACAGGGGTCTGACCTAGGTCTTGATGGCTCTGCTCTGTGTTACTGCTTGTTCCTTTCTGTTCTCCATGTTTGAGGGAGTAACAGGGGTCTTGAGGGCAGAGTAATGGGATCAGATGAGTCTTGCAGTGGACACAAGTCCTGTAGGTTTAGGACACCACGGAGCTCATTCTTCTGGTCCCACCCCATCCAGCACCCTTTGGGCTGAGCTCAGGCTCAGGGTCATGCACAGGGTCCTGTGGGTGCTGAGCCTGTGAGCAGGGCCTGGGCAGAACCTGGGCAGAAAATGAAGAGGAGGAGAAGAGGGGGACCAAGCAATGGTGGGCAGCCCAGACTCTTTCTCTTGAGTATACTACTAAGCCTGGCCCCTCTTAGCCTCCCTCATGCCCTTTCACTCGTTCCCTCATGCTGGTGGAGAGAATATCCTTGCTTCTGCACGAGCTGCACAGGTTTGGCTGATGTGGAGCTGTGCTCACCTCTCAGCTCCATAGGGGAGCTCTGGTCACTCCGTGTTTGAGCCTCGTCACAACTGGGCAGAAGGAGAGGGGAGGGCATTTCTGTTGATGTTCTCATGAAATGTGTCCCGTGATCATTTGCTTCTATTTCTCTGAGTGTTTCAGATACACAGGACATGAAATATTCCATCCCGATTGTGTGTAAGAGTTCAGTTCTTCTTCCCAGATTCTCTGTTCTGTGTTCTTTTCAGATCCTGAATTATGGAACAGAATCAAGTGGGAATATTGTCTTGATCTTGCACTTAGTATAAGATTATTTATGTAGGTTTTTCAATCTTGGATGTTACTGTTAAACTCATTTTGACATTGTCTGTCTTTTAATTGTGGGGCTTAGACCCTTTCCTGACTGTGAGTGGTAACATAGTTTATTAGATCATATCTTGCTTTTTATTTTTTGTATGTTCCTTGTGTTCTCTGTTCTCCTTTCCATTTATCTCTCGTTTTTGAATACCAGAATATTTATTAAGTCTTTTTACTTATTTTTGAAAGAGAGCAAACAAGCAAGGAGGGGGGAGGGGCAGAGAGAGAAGCAGGCATCCCAGTGAGCAGGGAGCCGGATGTGGGGCTCAATCCCAGGACCCTGAGATCATGACCTGAGCCGAAGGCACATACTTAACTGACTGAGCCACCCAGGTGCCCAAGTAAGAGAATATTTTTTATGATCTATCTTGTTCTTCTGTTTTGGCTCATTAGCTGTAACTCCTTGCTGTCCTTTCATCTGTGACTCATCACAGGCTACATTCAGGTGACATCACACCACGTGGCAGAGAACATCAGACATTAGAGCCCAATTACCACTATCCCTCCTCTGCACTGTGGTAGTGTTACAGAATTGCAGGTTCTTGTCTTAGGGAGTCAAGGGATGAATATTGTGCACACAAAAGGGTGAAGTAAAGTGACAGTTTATTAAGTGAAGGTGAGAGCAGAAAGCAAAGAAACTCTCTAGAGTGAGAGAGGTCCTGAATGGGTTATCACTGAGGGCTTTTAGTGGCTATCTTTTATTGAGAACTGCCTGGGAACCTGGTGGCCTTCAGATTCTTGTGCCATTTTGGTTTGAGCACAGACTATTGATAAAACCCTTAATGACTTACTTCTTTGAGTTTTGGCCATCTTCTGTGATACAATGTAGCCACCAAAGAAAAATGCTCCAACCATCTGAAGCCAGGTAGTCTGTTTCCTTATCTCTGTTCAGTCTGTCTCAGCACTTCTGCCTGCTCAGTCTGTCTTAGCACTTCTGATTGAGAGGGATAGTCTTAGAGCCCAGCCAGGGGCCCCCGATCTCTCCCTATCTACACCATAAACATTTCCTTACTCAGTAGGATTGCCATACCCACCACTGTTAGCTACATGATAAATTTCAACATATGCAGTGATTCGATTTGCTGTAGGCTGTGATTTATTTTTCAGAGTTAAATTACCAAAAGAATTCTTCGTATCTATCCCTGTAGTTTCCATTACTGAGTCTTGCAATCATTCGGTAGATTCGGATTCTTTCTGGAATCCCTTCCTCTTGCCTGAGGGAAGTCCAGTATTTCCTGTGTTTTGGGTCTGCTGAAGATAGAGCTGAAACATTGTTTTTCTTAATATTTATTATAGGAGGGTATTTTCCCTGGATAAAGAATTAAGGGGTTTCTTTTTTGTTTTTCTCAATATTTTGAAGATGTTAATCCACTGCCCTCTGAGTGCATTTCAGCTCAGGAGAAATCAGTCTGAATCCTTATTACTGTTCCCCTGAATCTAGTGTCTTTCCTCTCTGGGTCCTTTTCACACTGTCTCTTTTTCTTTGCCTTAAACAATGTGATATTGATGGTGTTGGGCTGTTGTTTTTTCCCCCATATTTCTTTGTTTGGGGTTTCTCATGAATGTAAACTATAGGTATTGAATTTTCATGAGATTTAGGACATTTGTGGCCAGTAATTCATAAAATAATCTTTTCCCCCTCCCCACCCTCACTCCCTGGGTTCACAATCACATGTGCATGACATCGTTCACGTTTTCCTACACTGAGTGCTGTTCTGATCACCTATAAAGTCTCTCTGTGCCTCTCACTCTGCTGTATCTGTGCTGTGTCTTCAGATTCCCTCACATTCTTCATCTTGTTGTGTCTGCTGGTGATCTCAACTGTTGTGTTTGTGATCTGGCACACTGTTGTTTTCATCTCTAGCGCTTTGATTGGGATGACTTAATTTTCTTCTCTGTCTCCTTTTAGCATTTTAATCCTTCAGACTCAATTTGGATAAGATTCTGCAACCCCGTCCTAACTTCCATGCATAGCCTTCTCTCCTGTCCTGCTGCTTCCAGACCTGCCACCCCAGGACCATCTGAGCCAATTCTCAACGTGAGGGTCTCTCTCCCATTGTCTCTGTTTCTCTGTGCATCACAGACAAATACACACATACACAGACAGGACATGCATGTCCTACTCGATCTGTGTCCTCCACACAGTCCCAAGTCATGCACCTTAGTGCATACTATATTTCTTCATTGTTAAACTGCTTTTATTTTATTGATTTCCTTAGAGTTTATAGTTCTCACCTTCTACCTTAAGAAAGTTCCTCCCAGTAATATGACCTCATTCACGTGCAGGATGAGGACATCATAAAATGGTCTTATCTACACCATCATTTCTGCCATCATCTCATTGCCATGTGTAGTATTTGTACATCTATTATGAATCAAACACATTGATATATCTTTTGCTTTAAGTACTTGACTTTTATTAACATTAACCATTAACATTGATTTTACATTTATCCTCGTAGTTATGACATCTGATGCTTTTTATTTCTTTGTGTAGGCTCACATTTCCATCTGTCACCCTTTCCTTCTGTCTGAGGGGTGTCCTTCACTTGTCGCTTGTGCTGAGGGTCTGCGTGTGATCAGTCCCGAGAGGTTTGCTGTGTGAAAAACGTTTACTTTCTCTCCACTTTTTTTAAATTTCTTTTCAGCGTAACAGTATTCATTGTTTTTGCACCACACCCAGTGCTCCATGCAATACGTGCCCTCCCTAATACCCACCACCTTGTTCCCCCAACCTCCAGCCCCCCTCCCACCACTTCAAGACCCACAGATTGTTTTTCAGAGTCCATAGTCTCTCATGGTTCATCTCCCCCTCCATTTTCCCTCAACTCCCTTCTCCTCTCCATCTCCCCATATCCTCCATGTTATTTGATATGCTCCACAAATAAGTGAGACCATATGATACTTGACTCTCTCTGCTTGACTTATTTCACTCAGCATAATCTCTTCCAGTCCCGTCCATGTTGCTACAAAAGTTGGGTATTCATCCTTTCTGATGGAGGCATAATACACCATAGTGTATATGTACCACATCTTCCTTATCCATTCATCCGTTGAAGGGCATCTTGGTTCTTTCCACAGTTTGGCGACCGTGGCCATTGCTGCTATAAACATTAGGGTACAGATGGCCCTTCTTTTCACTACATCTGTATCTTTGGGGTAAATACCCAGCAGTGCAATTGCAGGATCATAGGGAAGCTCTATTTTTAATTTCTTGAGGAATCTCCACACTGTTCTCCAAAGTGGCTGCACCAACTTGCATTCCCACCAACAGTGTAAGAGGGCCCCCTTTCTCCACATCCTCTCCAACACACGTTGTTTCCTGTCTTGCTAATTTTAGCCATTCTAACTGGTGTCAGGTGGTATCTCAATGTAGTTTTAATTTGAATCTCCCTGATGGCTAGTGATGATGAACATTTTTTCATGTGTCTGATATGACGTTTACCTGTTTAAAGATCAAAGTTGATAAACATTTTCTACTAGGATTTTGAAGACATTGCTCCCTTGTGTTCATGCTTTTATGGTTTATGGTTAGAAATGTTCTCCTAGCACAATGCTGGTTCTCTGTAAGGTACACGACTCTCTTCTCTGTCTCTGAGAGCGTCTTCATTGCTGGTTTGTAACAACTTCATTATGATTTTTGCTGTGCTGTCTCTCATGTTTCCTGTGGCTGGGCTTCATTGAGCTTCTTGGATATATTGGTTCCCGGGTTTCTCCAAATTTGAAGCATTTTTGTACGTTGTTTCTTCACAGATTTTTTGGATTCCCCTTCAGTTCCTTACCTTCCCTCCTACCATCTCTACACTCATACAGTGTCTGGCTGGTGTGAAAGTGTCCTATAGGTACTGAGCTTTCATAACTTCTTTAGGATTTTTGCTCTGCATATTATTTTGAATAGTTTCCATTGTGATGACATCAAATTCTATTATTTCTTCTTTGGCAGCCTCATATCTGTTGTCAGTCTATCCTGTGTATTTTTAAAATTTAGGGCCATTTCATTTAGCAAAGATTTAAAAGATTTGGGCTTTGAAAAATATCTTCCATATCTGCTCCTAAGCATTCACAGGAGATGGAGTTCTAATAACTGTTTATAAATCCCCTGATGATCCACCCTATTGTAGCCTGTTTGGAGGACTGGGAGGAAGGGGACATCCAGACTGGGGACCTGGGTCACATCTACTCACTGCTCTGTGCACAGACCTCCTGGGGCTGGAGGAGAGTGTGACACAGATGGGGAAGGGTTTCACTCCTTGAGTGGCCTGGGCACTGAGACTTGAGAGGTGCAGTAGTCTTTATTTTCTGATGCCACTCTCTAAGTTTCACTATGAGGCTTACACTGGTTCAGGGTCCAACCTAGATCACAGCTCATGGGCTACAGAGACCAAATAAAATCCATCTTCTTTCAAGAGCACATGGCATTTTCTAAGCCATCACGATGGTGTAAATGTCTGCTTTCAACTGTGATCTCCTGCAGCAGGTCATAGGGGCTGTGCCTCAGTATCCCTATTTTACAGTCAGGATCAGGAACAGATCAGGGGCACAACGAAATATTGTCATTTAAGAGAATGAGAGTGGACCTCAGTGTTTTGTAACTCTTCAAGGGAGTGTTGTCATAAGTCACTTGTCTTCAGTTTTTGGGAAAATACATAATAAACATCTTTTTTTTAATTAATTTATTTATTTTTATTTGCTTATTTACAGCATAACAGTGTTCATTGTTCTGGCATCACACCCAGTGCTCCATGCAGTACGTGCCCTCCCTATTACCCACCACCTGGTTCCTCAACCTCCCACCACACCCCACCCCCTCCCACCGCCCCTTCATAACCCTCTGGTTGTTTTTCAGAGTCCACAGTCTCTCATGGTTCATCTCCCCTTCCAGTTTCCCTCAACTCCCTCTCCTCTCCATCTCCCCATGTCCTCCATGTTATTTGTTATGCTCCACAAATAAGTGAGACCATATGATACTTGACTCTCTCTGCTTGACTTATTTCGCTCAGCATAATTTCTTCCAGTCCTGTCCATGTTGCTACAAAAGTTGGGTATTCGTCCTTTCTGATGGAGGCATAATACTCCATTGTGTATATGGACCACATCTTCCTTATCCATTCATCCGTTGAAGGGCATCTTGGTTCTTTCCACAGTTTGGCGACCGTAGCCATTGCTGCAATAAACATTGGGGTACAAATGGCCCTTCTTTTCACTACATCTGTATCTTTGGGGTAAATACCCAGCAGTGCAATTGCAGGGTCATAGGGAAGCTCTATTTTTAATTTCTTGAGGAATCTCCACACTGTTCTCCAAAGTGGCTGCACTAACTTGCATTCCCACCAACAGTGTAAGAGGGTTCCCCTTTCTCCACATCCTCTCCAGCACACGTTGTTTCCTGTCTTGCTAATTTTGGCCATTCTAACTGGTGTCAGGTGGTATCTCAATGTGGTTTTAATTTGAATCTCCCTGATGGCTAGTGATGATGAACATTTTTTCATGTGTCTGATAGCCATTTGTATGTCTTCGTTGGAGAAGTGTCTATTCATATCTTCTGCCCATTTTTGATATGATTATCTGTTTTGTGTGTGTTGAGTTTGAGAAGTTCTTTGTAGATCCTGGATATCAACCTTTTGTCTGTACTGTCATTTGCAAATATCTTCTCCCATTCCGTGGGTTGCCTCTTTGTTTTGTTGACTGTTTCCTTTGCTGTGCAGAAGCTTTTGATCTTGATGAAGTCCCAAAAGTTCATTTTTGCTTTTGTTTCCTTGGCCTTTGGAGACTTATCTTGAAAGAAGTTGCTGTGGCTGATATCGAAGAGGTTACTGCCTATGTTCTCCTCTAGGATTCTGATAGATTCCTGTCTCACGTTGAGGTCTTTTATCCATTTCGAGTTTATCTTTGTGAACGGTGTAAGAGAATGGTCGAGTTTCATTCTTCTACATATCGCTGTCCAGTTTTCCCAGCACCATTTATTGAAGAGACTGTCTTTTTTCCATTGAATATTTTTTCCTGTTTTGTCGAAGATTATTTGACCATAGAGTTGAGAGTCCATATCTGGGCTCTCCACTCTGTTCCACTGGTCTATGTGTCTGTTTTTATGCCAGTACCACGCTGTCTTGGTGATCACAGCTTTGTAGTAAAGCTTGAAATCGGGTAACGTGATGCCGCCAGTTTTGTTTTTGTTTTTCAACATTTCCTTGGCAATTCGGGGTCTCTTCTGGCTCCATACAAATTTTAGGATTATTTGCTCCAGCTCTTTGAAAAATATCGGTGGAATTTTGATCGGAATGGCATTAAAAGTATAGATTGCTCTAGGCAGTATAGACATTTTAACAATGTTTATTCTTCCAATCCAAGAGCATGGAACAGTCTTCCATCTTTTTGTGTCTTCTTCAATTTCTTTCATGAGTGTTCTGTAGTTCCTCGAGTACAGGTCCTTTACTTCTTTGGTTAGGTTTATGCCCAGGTATCTTATGGTTCTTGGTGCTATAGTAAATGGAATCGATTCTCTAATTTCCCTTTCTGTATTTTCATTGTTGGTGTATAAGAAAGCCACTGATTTCTGTACATTGACTTTGTATCCTGCCACGTTACTGAATTGCTGTATGAGTTCTAGTAGTTTGGGGGTGGAGTCTTTGGGGTTTTCCATATAAAGAATCATGTCATCTGCGAAGAGAGAGAGTTTGACTTCTTCCTTGCCAATTTGGATACCTTTTATTTCTCTTTGTTGTCTGATTGCCGTTGCTAGAACTTCTAATACTATGTTGAACAAGAGTGGTGAGAGTGGGCATCCTTGTCGTGTTCCTGATCTCAACAGGAAGGCTGCAAGCTTTTTCCCATTGAGGATGATATTTGCTGTGGGTCTTTCATAGATAGATCTTATGAAGTTCAGGAATGTTCCCTCTATCCCTATACTTTGAAGCGTTTTCATCAGGAACGGATGCTGGATTTTGTCAAATGCTTTTTCTGCATCAATTGAGAGGACCATGTGGTTCTTCTCTCTTCTCTTATTGATGTGTTCTATCACACTGATTGATTTGCGAATGTTGAACCAACCTTGCAACCCAGGGATGAATCCCACCTGGTCATGGTGGATCATCTTTTTAATGTGCTGCTGGATCCTGTTTGCTAGGATCTTGTTGAGAATCTTTGCATCCATATTCATCAGTGATATTGGTCTGAAATTCTCCTTTTTGGTAGGGTCTTTGCCTGGTTTGGGGATCAGGGTAATGCTGGCTTCATAAAAAGAGTCTGGAAGTTTTCCTTCTGCTTCAATTTTTTGGAACAGCTTCAGGAGAATTGGTGTTATTTCTTCTTTGAAAGTTTGGTAGAATTCCCCAGGGAATCCGTCAGGTCCTGGGCTCTTGTTTTTTGGGAGGTTTTTGATCACTGCTTCAATCTCATTACTAGATATCGGTCTATTCAGGTTGTCAATTTCTTCCTGGTTCAATTTTGGGAGTTTGTAGCTTTCCAGGAATGCATCCATTTCATCTAGGTTGCTTAGTTTATTGGCATATAACTGTTGGTAATAATTTCTGATGATTGTTTCTATTTCCTTGGTGTTAGTTGTGATCTCTCCCTTTTCATTCATAATTTTATTAATTTGGGCTTTCTCTCTTTTCTTTGTGAATATCTATGCCCCCAATATGGGAGCACCCAATTATGTAAGAAAACTATTAATCAAGATAAAGAGCCATATTGATATGAATACAATAATAGTAGGAGATCTTAATACACCTCTCTCAGAAATAGACAGATCATCGAAGCAGAAAATTAATAAAGAAATAAGAGCATTGAATGAAACATTGGACCAGATGGACCTCATAGACATATACAGAACATTCCACCCTAAAACAACAGAATACTCATTCTTCTCAAGTGCACATGGAACCTTCTCCAGAATAGACCACATACTGGGTCACAAAGCAGGACTCAACCGATACCAAAAGACTGACATTATTCCCTGCATATTCTCCGATCACAATGCTTTGAAACTGGAGCTCAATCACAAGGAAAAGTTCAGAAGGAACTCAAACACCTGGAAGCTAAAGACCACCTTGCTTAAGAATGCTTGGATCAACCAGGAGATCAAAGATGAACTTAAACAATTCATGGAAACCAATGAGAATGAAGACACCTCGGTCCAAAACCTATGGGATACAGCAAAGGCGGTTCTAAGGGGGAAATACATAGCCATCCAAGCCTCCCTCAAAAACATTGAAAAATCCAGAATACACCAGCTGTCTCTACACCTTAAAGAACTGGAGAATCAACAACAAATCAAACCAACTCCACATGCAAGAAGGGAAATAATCAAGATTAGAGCAGAGATCAATGAGGTAGAAACGAGAGATACAGTAGAACGTATCAATGAAACTAGAAGCTGGTTTTTTGAAAGAATCAATAAGATCGATAAACCATTGGCCACACTAATCCAAAAGAAAAGAGAGAAAGCCATAATAAACATCTTATCCTATAAGTTAAGTAAAAAAAAAAAAAATGTTTACTGAGAAAATAACAGTGTTGCAGAAACCGGGAAAGGGAAGAACAGAATTTTCCAGTCCCTTGAAGGAGGACCTTCAAGAAGGCAAACAGCTGTGTCTGGCAGGACAGCAGACTGTCAGCACATGAAAAGGAGGGAAGAGCCTGTGATCACATGGAGGATGAATGTTTGTGGAGAGTGAAAGCATTTTGTTTCATTAGGGTGGGTTAAGGCTCGAGTTGGTGGGGGACTTTGGTTGGACCTGTATTGGAGAAATAGTGTCTCCATGGGCAGGACCATACACATATATACCCTGAAGAATTTGTACTTGAGCATGAGGTATGCACTGTAGATAAATGGCCAATGCCAAAGGACCTGAAGGTCTCAGGTACTGGTGACTAACCCTGACTGCATGTTAGAACTCTTGTTGTCCAAACCCTCTGCATCTGCAGGTCACCTTGTCAAGGGTCTCTGCTGCTCCCTGGTAGCCCCTCCACAGCTGTTGGAGGTCAGGAGTAAAGGTATAGATTGATGAACCACAGCCTGGTTTCTGATCCCTGAACCAGTGTGGAATGACTTTTCTATACATGGCTTCTGCCTGCCTCATATTCTGACATGAGAAGCCCAGGTTACTCAGGAATACACGAACAGGCTCATTTGGAGGAAAGAGAACCAGTTTCACTGAGGTGTTCCTGCTCATGTGTTACCATTGGGGAATACGGTACTTAGGGGATAGCTCTTTCTGGTGCCAACTGTGGATGCAGGGCCGGGGTGTGTGTGTGTGTGTGTGTGTGTGTGTGTGTGTGTGTGTGTTTATGACCAGGAACTAATGCCTCAAAGACCAAAATAGGAGAGCATCCACCCAGCAGACATTTTTTCAGACCTACATTCCATCCTGTGCATTCTGCAAGAACAAGACACAGCCCTTATTGAAGAAGGAACTCTGGCGCTGCTTAGGTCTGGAAGAGAAACAAGCAGTGAGATGTGTGTGGGAAGAGCCCAGTCCTGACTTTGGGTAGGGGTTAACATTGGGAGGCATGACATGTAGAAGAACAGGACAAATCTGAGAGACCTAAGATTCAAACCCAGTTCCATGCCTGTGTGGAGATTTCCTTTAAGTTAGTGCTCTGGGCACAGAGGGATGTGTCAGGTGTGGTAAGAGGTAATTTCCAGGTAATAAGTCAGGTTCTCTGGGCAGCCACTGGCACACTGAGTGGCCTCCAGGAGGCAGCTGCTGAGGTGGGGACAGACAAGATTCACGTAGGTGTGCTCATTCCCTGGGATCTCCCTAGGTATCCTGGGGGCTGAGGGACTCAGAGCAGTGTTTACCATCCCTCAGCTCCGCCCTTACACACTTAAGCCACAGGAAGACTAAGCTTCTCCATGTGCTCTAATATTGTTCCCCTGTCTTCTCCCCCGTTGATGACCTGTCACTGCTTTCCCCAGTGCCCACAGACTGGCTTAGCTGAGCAGGAACATGTGAGGGGCACACCTGACAGGGAAGGCAGGCCGGGAGGGAAGTGCAGATCCCTGGCCCTTGGAGAGGGAGATGGAGAGCAGAAGCCGGCAGGTGCAAGGCAGCAGCCATCCCCTGCATGTGTTGAGGAAGGTTGCTCAGGCTGAGAGGGGATGTGTGTGAGACAACCTCAGGCAGAATGTTCCAGGTCCCGAAGGAGACAGCTCCATCCTCTCAGTTCTGCCAGCTGCCTGTGGAGGGCGCTGCTGCAGTAGGCCAAATGACGCCTGCTGACCAGGGAGGTGACAGTCCCTCCATTGCCATGTTGTTGAGAAATTCTGTTGTGAGAATCCCCAGATTATAATTCCCTAGAGGACTTTTCATGATCCTTTAACATGAAAAGTCCCCTGAAATCTTATTTTGGCCATAGGGATTCCCACCCAAAATCACCTTTCTTGTTCATTAGGTGAATGAGTAAATTGCGGATGGAAGAGTCCAATGGCACGTGCCATGCTTTTGTGAGGAGAAAATGGTTTTCTCCTCACAACTCCTTTGAAGATATCGCTCTGACAAAAGTCAGGGTGGAAATAGGGGAAGCTTATACTTTTCCTTCTTAATAATTCTGCCTCTGTCATTTGGACCTCATGCAGTTGCTCTACAAATCAATTCAAAACTGTAAGTGAAAGATTCATGGAGAGAAATTCAACTTATGATACAATTTTATTTACATCTTGGAAAAGGTCTCTCCTCTTCAAGCTACAGGTGAGGCCCAAATGCAGCCGTGGCCTCCACACAGGGTCAGCACTGGGTGGGTGTGAGTCCATGTGGGTCAGGTCTAAGCTAAGGGTCAGATCTGTCTGATGCAGGTGATTTGGGACAGTGGGAGGAAGTCCACTGTTGACGCCATGGTGGTGTCTGCACTTCCTCCACAGTTTCATAAAATTTGAAGGATGGGCCCGGGGTGGCAGGTGACTGGTTCCCTCTTCACAAAGCCTCAGGCAGCCCTTCTGTATGTTGGGACAACTCATCCAGGAAACCAGAGATACAGAGACCCTGGGTCCCACCTAGTCTGTCTGTATCCAAGGAGAAGAGAAATTCCTTGAGGACTGTGCTATCTGAGACAGCTGTCTACCATCCTGAGTGACACATGATTTCATCTGGGGCCCACTTGATGTATAATGGTATCCTAAATCTGTATTATCTACTGTGAAAACTGCCTAGAGTGCCCATAGTCAGAAAGTCCTCCACTTTGCTTTTTTTCTGTAGGGTAAACACAGATCTGAGGACAGAGGACCTGCAGGAGCCTCTTACCCTTCAGGAGCCAGGCCGGGACCACTGAGAACACCTGATCCGAAGGCCCGAGTAACCTTTGCTCCGAGGGCAAGTGAGAGTGAGAGCCAGGCCTTGGAGGAAGGTTTGTGTCCCAATGCACATCCCTATCTGTCACGGTGAGTCACTGCCAGACGCTCTCACTGGGACAATAAGTGATGCAACAGTGGGCAGCCTTGTCCTGGCCCTCATGGTCCTGGTCATGCTCTGGTGAGCCATGCCTTTGAGTTGCATTCTCAGAATCAGACCTGGTTGGTCACACACATCTGTATATATAACCAGCTCAGGGACCTGGCTTGGCTTCTCGTGTTACTAAGATTCAAGCTCATGCCTGAGCTCATCTCCACAGCAGGGGATCCTGGGTCTGCCCAGGACCATTGCCATGGATGGAGGCGGTCTCAGGTCAGGGAAGTCTCGGAGCTTATGAGAGAGGAGCAGAGAGGAGCCTGGAAGAAGACAGGAAGGCTGATTCAGAAGTGACTGGCCCAGTTCTGAGGGGAGGGAGCAATGTGGACACAGTGAGTGCAGGCGCCTGATTCCACAGACCCTGTGTAGTAAGGAGCAGGGCACCTGTGTCTCACACTGTGCCTCCCTGTGGGGCCTTTCACCTGTGCTGGGTGCAGCAGGGAAACAGGATGAAGCCACTCAAAGTGTGGTCCTCGGAGGACCAGCACCGCAGTCTCATGCATGTGCAGATGCCTGGGCCCCACCCAGAGCTACATCTGCATCTTGGGGAGCCTACTGTCCTCTGGGGACTGTGTGTTCACTGAGCTTCCCAGGGCTGGGGTCTAGGCCACTGTGGAAAGTGTCACTACCTCTCCTTATCTTCCCAGGCCTTACTAGGCCATCTGGGGTTTAACTGTCCCATTCTGGTCACTAGGCTAGATTTTAGACCTTGTAATGATGTGGAAAAATGGTTTAAGAATAGACTTTTTTTTTTTTTTTTAACCAGCCACATGGGGTGTGCCCTGTGGGATATTGGTCACACTGCTCTGGTGGTTGAGAGGACACCATAGTCCCATATACCATGTCCTCCTGGCAATGAATTGCCAGGAACTGTAGGGCATACTGACCAGGGGAAGCCTGATGTCTATCATGGTGCAACTGGGTATCTACAATACCCCTGGGGTAAGCAGGTGTGTGCGTGGACTCAGTTGATCCTCTATTACTTCCTGGGACTGTGATTACAGTCAAATTCACCACAACCCGATGCAGCACGTCTGACAATGGACACACCTTCCAGAATGACGTTTTGGTGGTCTACCTGATGAGGATCAGGATAAGCACAGGTTATCCCTGCTGAGGGAGGAGGATATGGGGTGGACAGTGAAGAAGGTAATTAGATACCACTCTGTCCTCAGGGTAGTGGCAGAAATGAGGGTGGTAAAAGTAACAAGTGTTTCTTCCTTATGTTGACATAAGGAAGTTTGGATACATATTAAGTACATGTTCCTCTTTTGTTCAACTGTGTCATCCCATCCCATTATCATCTATCATTAGAAGTATTAACACTAGCTAACTCTATCTCAATATTGAAGTTTGGGATATCAAATCAGCTGGGACAATAATGAAGATCACTAGTGGATAAACACGTATTTTGAATCCTCTTGTGGGGAAAGGGTGAGCATGTTGGTAATTGTTGATTGCATAGTTTCATCACATTAGGTGGAAACATGGCTGCCAACCTTCTCTTTATTTGGAGATTGGCTTGTGTGGATCTGGCTGAATGTCATGTGGACAAGGGGGGACTGTGGTGGATTTTTAAGTGTCATCATTGACAGGCTGAGCTGTACTTCACAAAATTCCTTTTTGTCTGCATTTCTGGGTAGGGTGAGTGTAAAGAGAAATTCTTGGGCACAGTTTGGGGGGTAGAATTGAGGCATAACCCATTGTGTGTCTTACTCCCATGGTTGTGTGTCTTCTGGCCACTTCATAGTAGGAGACGACTCTCCCAATGTCCATCATTCATCATCAGGGTGGATGTGACTCTCCAAGTGTCTGTCAGAACCCAGGTCCCTTCATGTGTCTGCATCTCTTCTCATTTTATAAAAATACAAGTAGCAATGTGGTCTGTGTGGGGATTGGACACACTCACTGTGGATTTGTGGGAGAAACCAGAGCTCTGTGTGTATATAGTAGTCTCCTGTGGTGCCTGTGGACCACATCAGTGATATAGGACATCCTGGAGTGGGTTCCAAAACGCAGACTATGTGGTGCAGAAACGCATGTGTAAGAATATAGTAGCATGAGGGAGATCAGACTGGTCAGGAGGCAAAGTGACCCACACAGAGTGAGACATCAGATGAGGCTTCATTCCTGCATCGTGCTTTAAGCTGGGACCTTCCAGGATATCTGTACTGGGGGTAGGACCTTGGCTTCAGGAAATCATTCAACTGAATAT
This sequence comes from Meles meles, assembly GCF_922984935.1. Lineage (NCBI taxonomy): Eukaryota > Metazoa > Chordata > Mammalia > Carnivora > Mustelidae > Meles > Meles meles. The sequence continues at coordinate 28,788,236 of NC_060077.1, read as the reverse complement.
CTATGAGAAGGGGCAGAAAACTGGGGAGGAAGTTTTCCCATCTAAGAGCACTTCCCAGTGAGGAGAACCCCTGTAAGCTGTCAGGGCCTCCAGACAGAAATGAGGGCATGTGTGAGCCCAGAGGAGGGGTGACCACTGTGGGTAATGCAGTGGTCTGCTGCACTCAGAATCCGCAGCTGCCATGCTGACAGGGCATTAGGAGATCAGCTAGTGCAAAACTATGGACTCCAATCCTGGTCAGTAGGGTGAAGGAGTGGTCTATGACCACCACATAGAAATGCACAGATAATGACCAGTGTATGGATGTTTCTTTCTGTTTGTCCTTCCAACCAGTCCATTTCCAAACATATTCAGGCCCAGAAAATCTCAAGAGCCCCAAATAAACCCACCCTCTAAAGGTATTGCCTGAAGTGTGAGTACCTGGGAGGTCTGGGGATGTTGGATTTGAAGACCTGGATCAGACCTGCTCACTGCTCTGTGCACAGGCCTCCTGGGGCTGGAGAAGAGTGTGACACTGATGGGGAAGGGGTTTGTATCACATTTCTGTGTCTGCCTGTGTCACTGTGAGCATCAGCACTGCTGTCCCGCATCTGTAATAATAATCAACCTCATCCTCAGCCTGGACCCAGCTGATGGGCAGATTGGCCGTGTTCCCTGAGTTGGTGCCTGAGGGTCACTCAGGGATTCCTGAGAGCCATCTGTTGCTATGGTAGATGATCAGTACAGGATCCTAGCCCGGCTGCTGCTGGTACCAGTAAACATTTTTACTTCCAATGCTGTTTCTCCCATGGGTGACCAGGCTGTCTGTCCCAGGGCCACTGACACAGATGGGGGCTGAGTCAGCACGTAGGAGGCCATAGAACCTGCAAGAAAGAAAAGGAGAATTAGGTTTCCAGCTTTGGGTCTCATTCCCAGAACACCACCATGTACCTGGATTGAACTCCAGGGATTCCCAGTGCCTGTTTCCACCCTCCCAGCATCTCAACCCCTGAAGCCCATAGATATGGCTGGTAAATGGATTCTTTGCCCAAGGAGATAATCCTCAATTTTCACTGGATATGTTAGGGCCAGTGAGTATGTGGAGGGATGACACCCCTCCATTCTCTTATCCTGCAGCATGGTCAGAGCCATCCTTCCCCCAACAAGCTGCTGCCTGCTGAGTTCAGATCAGGGCCCGAATTGCCCCAGATCTCTGTAGCTGCAGAGTGCCTGAGCCTGGGTGTAGGACCTGTGTAGTGAGCAAAGGAGGAGAGGGGTCCAGGTCATGGTGGGGGGGACCCGATTCTGCTCCCCAAGTCCTGTGGCTCGGCTGGCTTCACCCCAGGTGTCTCTTATCCCATTGCTGGAGGGACAGGATGGTCATGCAAATGACCTGGGGCTCAGGGGCTACTGGTGAGGAGTCTTGTGTTTTCAGAGAAGGGTTCAGCCCCAAGAGACACAGAGAGGGGAGGGCCAGCCTTGTAGATCCACCATTAGCTAGACCTGTGCTAGAGACAGAGGCAAATTCACCAGGACACAGACATGAGAGTCCCCAAGAATTTTACATCAGTCGAAGGTGATCGTGTAGAAAACCTGCACTTTTTCTTTTCTCTCTCAGGTCCTGGGGAACAACTCTCCCTGTTAGAACTCCTGATGCCCAGACACTCCCCCTGGCCAGGTGGCTTGGGCAGGTGATCTCTGCTTCCCCCTGTGGCTCATCTCCTAGATGTGCAGAGAGGTCTTTTTGTCCAGGTGGAGATTCAGAAACCACTGTTCACATCCTGATTCCCTTATCTGTACACTGCTGGCCTCATGGAAGCCTACTATCCTCTGTGTAGCCCCTGACACTTTCAAGGCCAGATTTCAGGTGATTTGAGTAACTATGAAAGGAGGAACAGGCCTAAGTGAGGAGGAGAATGCAAGACCCATCTGAGGTATTACTGCTCCTACCACTGGAGTGATGCGTTGTTGTGTGTGTGGTTCTGGGCTGGGAACTCGAGGACACCGGACTCAGGCTCTGTTTCTTAGTGACGCTGGTAGCTGGTGCACCAAAACAGGGAAGTGGTGGCTACAGTTCCAAGGATAGAGACAGGAGAACACTTACCTGGCAAATAATTTATTCAGACCTACATTGGCTTCGCAGAGTTTCCATCCTGGGAAATCTTTGTGAGGAAGACAGTTCCTCTCTCAGAGTTGCCATGTTGTGGGTGGGGTGGCATAATGGACACCCTTGTTTTGGTGAGACCATAGACAGTCTCTACCACCTTTTACCTAGGTCTCATCTTCTATATTTATTTGAAGGCCAAAGCCATTGTTATTCCCATGTCCTTCTTGGCCAGGACTAACCTTGTGTCCAGGACTGGCCAATAGCGATGTCATTCATCTGGTGATCTTTCTGTGGACTTTTGATCTCATGATGTAAAGAAACATGCTAGATATATGGAGTGTCTTTCCTCTTGAACCTGGTGTGACAGATGGAGCTGCAGCAGTCATGTGAGCTCTGTTGTCAGCAAGAATGAAAAATAAAGCTGCATACATGAAATGTTGAGACCAAAAGTGAGTAGATTTGGGACCAGGAATTGAGAGTATCTTGGAAAGCAGGCTTCTGCCTCCAGACTTTGTTGGGAGGGAATTTGTCTGTTCCTGCCTTTGTTTATCATTTGTATGTTTTCTGTTAAAGTTTTGTGACAAGTAGGGAAATAATCACCACAAAACAGTTAACTGATCAAATAACAACAGGGAAATGCCATTCAGTAGTAGGCAATATGCGGACAATGAAGGTGGGATATGAGGTAAAAGGACACTGAGGGGAGAGGATGGAGGAGGTCGCTCAGGGGAGGTGACACTGGAGCTGCTGTCAGGGTGAGAAGGGACGGGCATGAGGATGTGTGTTTGGGGACAGCAGAGCCAGTCTCTGGGAAAGATTCCTGTGTGTCTAAAGCTGAAGGAACAGTGAGAACCTAAAGTGTCTGTGATTTAAAACTTGTCAATACAAGGTAATAATTTCTTACAAGTTAAGAACTGGGGGGCTGGTGTGAGGTGTTGTCAGATTTCATTTTGCTGTTTGTTTCTGGTTTGGGTGAATCACAGGAATGGTTCTTGTGTGAATCAGAGCAAACTGAAATGGAAGCAGCAGGCTTTTTTAGCTTCCAGTCAGTGTGGCTCATCTGCAGGGTGGTCAGTCTTTTTCTAATGAAACGATGTTGGCTTTGTCAAATGCTCTTCCTGCATCGATTGAGATAAGCATGTGAGTTTGGTATTTTATTCCATTGACGTGATGTATTGCACTAATTGTTTTTGTTTGTTAAAACCCTTTGTGATGTAAGAAATCCCTTTTGTTCATGGTGTCTAATTCATTCTATATTTTACTGGATTAAGTCTGATAGTGTTTTGATGAGGGTTTCCATGCCTGTATTTGTAAGAGACTATGGTCTATAGTTTTCTAGTGATGTGTAGTTTTGGTATCAGTGTAACAATGACTACATGAAATGAATTGGGAAGTCTACCACATTAATTTATTTTTTGGAACAGCTAATGAAAAATTCCTATTACAGTTGACTTTTGAACAAAGCAGGTGTTAGGGGAGCTGACACAGGTGCAGTCTAAAATCTGCATATAATTTTGACTCCCCAAACCTTAACTACTAATGGTCTACCCTTGACCATAAACCTTCCTGACAACATACACGGTGGATTAACACATAAGGTTTTTTTTTTTACTTTTTTTTTTGTTTATTTTCGGCATAACAGTGTTCACTGTTTTTGCACCACACCCAGTGCTCCATGCAGTACATGCCCTCCCTATTACCCACCACCTGGTTCCTCACCCTCCCACCCCCCCGCCCCTTCAAAACCCTCTGGTTGTTTTTCAGAGTCCATAGTCTCTCATGGTTCATCTCCCCTTCCAGTTTCCCTCAACTCCCTCTCCTCTCCATCTCCCCATGTCCTCCATGTTATTTGTTATGCTCCACAAATAAGTGAGACCATATGATACTTGACTCTCTCTGCTTGACTTATTTCGCTCAGCATAATCTCCTCCAGTCCCATCCATGTTGCTACAAAAGTTGGGTATTCATCCTTTCTGATGGAGGCATAATACTCCATTGTGTATATGGACCACATCTTCCTTATCCATTCATCCGTTGAAGGGCATCTTGGTTCTTTCCACGTTTGGCGACCGTGGCCATTGCTGCAGTAAACATTGGGGTACAGATGGCTCTTCTTTTCACTACATCTGTATCTTTGGGGTAAATACCCAGCAGTGCAATTGCAGGGTCATAGGGAAGCTCTATTCTTAATTTCTTGAGGAATCGCCACACTGTTCTCCAAAGCGGCTGCACCAACTTGCATTCCCACCAACAGTGTAAGAGGGTTCCCCTTTCTCCACATCCTCTCCAACACACGTTGTTTCCCGTCTTGCTAATTTTGGCCATTCTAACTGGTGTCAGGTGGTATCTCAATGTAATTTAATTTGAATCTCCCTGATGGCTAGTGATGATGAACATTTTTTCATGTGTCTGATAGCCATTTGTATGTGTTCATTGGAGAAGTGTCTGTTCATATCTTCTGCCCATTTTTTGATATGATTATCTGTTTTGTGTGTGTTGAGTTTGAGGAGTTCTTTATAGATCCTGGATATTTGCAAATGACAGTACAAACATAAGTTTTATATGTTACGTGTATTGTATATTGTATTCTCTTAAAAAAGCGAGTCCAAATAGAAAATGTTGTGAAGAAGAAAATAAGGAAAAGTAGGATCGCTGGTGCTGGTGTGTGGGGCCCTTGCAGCCCCTGCCCGACTAGCACCATGTGAGGCTCCAGTGAGGACGGACACTGTGCTAACCCAGTGCACCAATCCTCAGCCAAGAACATTGATAGGCATATGGTTAATGCACAAGAACCTGTGCATGGTTACCAACCTGCCCTAACAATGTGGCAAACAGACGTGAACTGCACTCAGTTCCTTGACCCTCAAGCCCCCTCTGCTGAGTGGTGTTCATGGAACCTGGCCTTCCCTTGTGACAAGTTGGAGAGGCAGCAGACAGGGAGTAATGTTCAGATTGAAGAGATCTTCACTGTTTCTCAGGTCAAATCCACCAGTACAGCAAGATCTGAGTGAATAGGGAGGACACCCACCCTCTGTGGAAGTGGTGGAGCATACTGGGAAGTGCCATCAAATGGAACTTCACCAAGTTCCATATGGACCAGAAGGCTGTGTGGTGATGTGGTATGTCCCATAGAAGGGTCCCTATCTCTCCCTGTCTATACCTTAAGCCTTTCCTTACTCAGTAGGAATGTTATACCCAGCACTGTTAGCTACATGATCAATTCCAACATACGCAGTGATTATACTTGCTGTAGATAGTGATTTATTTTTCTTTTTTAAAAGATTTTATTTATTTGGCACAGAGAGAGAGACATCAAGAGATGGAATACAAGCAGGTGGAGTGGGAGAGGGAGAAGCAGGCTTCTAGCTGAGTAGGGAGAAGATGCAGGTTTGATCCCAGGACCCTGGGGTCATGACCTGAGCTGAAGGCAGACACTTAAAGATTGAGCCACCCAGGTGCCCAGACAGTGATTTATTTTTCAAAGAGAGTTAAGTAACCAAAAGAAAACCTTCATATTTATCCCTGTGTTTCTCTTTTCTGACTCTTACAATCATTTTGTAGATTCAGATTTTTTCTGAAATCACTTCCTCCTGCCTGAGGGAAGTCCAGTAGTATTTCCTGTGATATGGTTCTGCTGGTGATCAGTTCTGTCAGTTTGGTAGAGCTGAAGAAACTTTTTTTAGCCTTCATTATGGAAGGATATTTCCCATGGGTAAAGAAATACGGGTTTCTGTTTGTTTGTTTAGTATTTTGAAGATGTTAAGCCACTGCCCTCTGTATGCATTTCTACTCATGAGAAATTTGTTGGTATCCTTCACCGTTCCTCTGAATCTAGTGTCTTCCTCTCTGGGTGTTGTTTTCATCTCTAGTGGTTTGATTGGGGTGCTTTAATTTTCTTCTCTGTATCCTCTTAGCTTTTCAATCCTTTAGATGAAATTTGGATGAAAGTCTGCAACCCTGTCCTGACTTCCATCCACAGCCTTCTGTCCTTCCTGCAGCTTCCAGACTTGCCACCCAGGACTGCCTGACCCGGTTCTCAAGCTGAGTGACTCTTTCCCACCATCTCTGTCTCCCCGTGCAACTCAGAGAAATGAACACATACATGCACATGACATTCACACCCTATTGATGAAGTTATAGAACCTAGGTGAGGTTTGGTGGGGTGAGGTCCGGAGCCGATGACCAAGAAAGAATTCTTGAGACATCTTTGGTGCAAAATGGTGGTTTATTAAAGCACGGGACAGGATCTGTGGGCAGAAAGAGCTACTGCCCCGGATATGAGGAGTGGCAGGTGAGGACAAAGGGAGTGTTTAGAAGGGCTATCAGTGTAAAGAGACTGTCAGGATATTGAAGGCCTGGTTATTATCAAGCCAAGGCCGTTTTTCCTTTTAATGAGGCACTAGCATGAAGACAATTGGGAGTTTCCTGGTGGAATGTCACATTCCTGCTATCAATCATCCTTATTAGTGAGATTTAGGTTTAGAAGAAATTTAACTTTATTTATATTTCCTTCTACCTCAGCCTCCTTCAGTTTTGTTTATGGAGGGGAGGGTGATGTTAGGGCTTGAGGAACTGAGTTATTTGCTTCTGGAAATTGGGCTATTGATAAGGCAACTTCTTTGTTGTAAATCTCTAGGACATTTGTAAACCAAGGGAGACTCTTGCCTTGCAGGATTGTGATCTCTGCAAGTTAACTATTTGTTTTTCTTTTAGGGCAGCCAGGGGTGCCTGAGGAATGTCACACATATTACCAAGGGGAGCAGGTGGAGAGGGGGTGCAAGGTGCCAGCTTTTGCTTTGTCCTCAGCCAGCCTTCTGCTCCCTCATCACTATTGAATCTGTACCCTCCAGGATATTCCTAAGTCATGCACCTTAGTAGCTATAGCTCTTTTTTGTTAAAATGATATTATTTTAATGGCTTTTTTCTTGTGGTTTTGCAGTCAGTCCTCACCTCCTGCCTCATCACAGTTCCTCCCAGTGACCTGACATCACTCACTTGCAGGATAAGGGTGTCATAACATGGTCCCATCTCCCTCATTATTTCTGCTTTCATTGTCATGTTTTACTTGTTCTTCCACTATAAATCAAACACGTTGCTATGGTTTTTGCTTTAAGCACATGACTGTATTTCTAGGCTTTAACCACTAAAACTGGTTTTAGGTTTATCCATGCAGTTATGATTTCCCAATCTTATATAGTTTGTGCAGACTAACTTTCCCCTCTGTCACCCTTTCCTTCTCTCCGAGGGGCGTCCATCACTGTCGCTCATGCTGAGGTTCTGCGAGTGATCAGTTCTGAGAAGTCTGTTGTCTAAGAAAGGTTGATTTCGTCTTCACTTTGCAATGACATTTTTGTCAGTAAAGACCAAAGATGACAGATACTTCCTATTAGAATTTGCAGATGTAGTTTTTTCTACAGTTTTACAGTTTACATAGTTCATGATGAGAAATGTGCTTCCTCCACAATGTTGGTTCTCTGTGGGAAACAAGACTCTCCTCTCTGGTTGTGAGAGTTTCTGCGTTGTTGTTTTATTATAATTTCATATGATGTGTCCTGTGCTGTCTCTCATGTTCCCTGTGCCTGAGCTTCATTGAGCTTCTTGGATATATTGGTTCCTGGGTTTCTCCAAATTTGAAGCCTTTCTGTAGATTGTTTCTTTTCCTATTTTTTTCCCCTGATTCACCCTCAGTTTCATACCTTCCCTCCCTGAAGCTCCTACACTTGCACACTGTCTAGGTGGCATAAGGTATCCTCCAGGCATTTAGCCTTCATTAATTTAATCATGCATTTCACTGTGTGTTTCATTTTGAACACTTTACATTGCTTTTCATCAAATTCCCTGATCTCTTCTTTTATAGCATCATACCTGCTGTTAGTCTATCCCCTGTATTTTAAAATTCATACATACTCATTTAGGGAAGTTTTTAAAAGAGAGGTTCTTTACAAAATGTCTTCCATTTCTGCTTCTCACATGTGTAGTTCTTCCTCCACACACAGTCCCACAGGAAATGGAGTTCTAACACCTGTTTACAAACTCCCTGCTGATCCGCCCTGTGCAGGCTGCCTGGAGGACTGGGAGGAAGGGAGACTGGGGGCCTCAGACCTGGGGACCAGGGCCAGACCAGCTCACTGCTCTGTGTACAGGCCTCCTGGGGATGGAGGAGAGTGAAACACAGATGGGGAAGGGGTTTGTGTCTCACTTCCCCGTCTGCTTGTGTCACTGTGAGCATCAGCACTGCTGTCATAGGACTGACAGTAATAGTCAGCCTCGTCCTCAGCCTGTGCGCTGCTGATGGTCAGGGTGGCCGTGTTCCCTGACTTGGAGCCAGAAAATCGCTCTGGGATCCCTGATGGCCGCTCACTATCTTCATAAATGACCAGCAGAGGGCCTTGGCCTGGCTTCTGCTGGTACCAGTTTACATATAAATACTCTATTTCCCCTCCAGTGCAGGTGATTGTGGCCATCTGTCCCAGGGCCACTGACACTGAGGGAGGCTGAGTCAGCTCACTGGAGGTCACAGAGCCTGAAAAGACAGAAGAGCAGAGGTTGCAGTGAGGTCCAGGGGCTCAGCCCAGGGTCTCAATACAGAGGCCGTGCTGTGCCTGAGCTTGGGGTTTGGCACAGGCTCAATTCAGGTCCTGTGCAGCTGAGAGTGTGGGCAGGACTGGGAACAGCACCTGTGCAGAGAGTGAGGACGAGAAGTGAGAGAGGAGTCCAGGCCATGGTGCATGTGCTCAGTGCTCTGTCTTCTGAGAATCACAGCTGGGCCAGGCTCACTCTGTCCTCTCTTATTTCTTTCCAGGACCTTGGGTCTGTGACTGTTAATATTTATGCAAATTTCCTCCTCTTTGGGACTGCACATACATTCAAACCACTTGTGAGCAACGACCAGGTGTCTGAAGAGGAAGAGAGGAAACCTCAGCTTCCTGTAAGCAACTCTCAGGTTAGAAAATGAGCCCTGGTCTCCTAATTTAGTATCACAGTCACAATTCTGGGGTTTGAACACAACCACTGTCCCAACACAGTCTGTCTGAGGACTTTTGGTGCTGGTTCATGGCCTTCCAGAATCCTGGCCATGTGGTTGGTCTGGGCTCTCTGAGAGAGTCAGACAACACGTGATTCAGGGAAAGATGGTTCTGTGACCTCAGTACCTTCCCTCCCCCTCCTTCAAGTTCCTTCTGAATCCCCCACAGACACTGTGGTACTACCCTTGGCATGTCAAAAGAATAGGAAACTCTCTTTTTCTGAGGTTTGTTCATCATCTTGTAAGTGCAAATTTACTTTGCCCAATAACCACCTGCTGTTGGAGATTCATCAGGATTTGTAGTCTATTTACACATGGTGCTATTGTCTCTAGGACAGCCCCCATCCCATAGCAGACCAGCAACTGGCATTGTCAGCCATTTGTTCCCTTTTAATTTTTTCATCAATGGTTCATGGGAACATATGAAAATGGCCTGAATCGATGAGAAACAACTTCATGGTCTGTGATCCTGCGAGGAACCACATGATCACACATTCCCATACGTTGTGAGCTCCAGGGCCTTAGCCACAGTCCCTGCAGCCAAGCGAATCACATCACTCTGGAGACAGTCTCACAAGGAGGCTGCAGATGTTCCTTCTAGGGACCAGGGTCCCCGAGTGCTCTGCCTCTTGCCCCCTAAGATGCTCTTGAACAAAGGAGCTGCAGCCCCAGGTCTGAGTTGGGGTGGAGGTGGGGAAGGAGAGGCAGAGTGTGAGTCATCGGGTGTCTCTGGATGTGCCTAGCACAGAAGAGTCAGTCTCTGGAGACACTGGTGGACAGAGAGGGGACCTGAATTTCCCAGGTGAGGTGTTCACTCTGTCATGAGTCTTGTCAGTGTTCTGGTTGACACGGTGTGTCTGACCCTCAGAACATGCTCCTTACAACATGGGGAGTTAGGATGGATCATCTTGAGAATCTTTGAGGACTGAACCTCAGACAACCTGTTGACCACCAGGCCTGGTATCCCTGTGAGGCTCCCCCCTGAGCAGCCCCAACTTCTGTCCTGCTGCTCCTGTTGCAGCTCTGCTGCCCCCTGCTGGTGGACGGGGACTTGGACCAGGTGCTTCCCTCCTGTAGGTCTCTCTGCAGCACCTGCCACCTGAGAATGAGTGTGGGCAAGGGTTTCCAGTCACCCACAGGCAACTGCCCCACTGCCCTGCCCAGCCCAGCCCAGCACAGCCCAGCTCAGCACAGCACAGACAGGTCAGATACACGGTGCGGGCGACAGGACAGGTGTGATTCCTGTAGTTGTCCCAGAGTTGAAATGCCCTGCCCTAGCCTTCGGTGTTGTTATAAGAATGAGAAGGAAGGTACAGTGCAGTGCATTTGAAAAGGGTCAGTGTCCAAACAAACCTGTGTGATGTTCCACAGCCACCGGGTTCCTGTGTATTTACGAATCAGAATCGATGCTTCCTGCATCCCTATCCGTGTAGCTGGGACATGGGAGCGACAGGTGGTGCTTCTGGCACTGTCAGTTTAGCAGGGATATATTTAATTTTATTGTTATTACTGCTGTTCTTATTACTTTTTTATATCCATCCCTCATCTCCTGAAGTTTGGTGTGGGAGGATTTGTAAAATACCCTAGTCTGTGGCTTGGTGATGTTGGCAAACTGCTCCTTCAGACCTGGATCCAATCGCACATGCTGTAGGTACAATGTAGCTGAAAACTTTTCCTTGTGTACCCACAGAAGCGTACTGGAGACTCCAACACCAAGAACCCACTGAGTTGTTCTCATTAAAGAGACACTTCAGTGTTTTGTATCATTTTATTTGAAATGACATGTTTCCTACTTGAGTATGAGCTTCCCCATTTCACAGCAAGTAAAGCAGATGCCCAGAGACCAAGGAAAACAGAGGAAGATAGGGGGAGTCTGGAAATGCAGCCCAGGTGTCTGAGATTTAGACCTGGATCCTCTGGGGCAGAACTTGACTAGGGTGGAAAAAGGAGAGTGTATATCTGGTCTTGTTTGCCCAGACCAACAGCCATCCCCATCCTGGCCTGTTCTATCACGGAGCCCCCTCCCACTTGCAGCGGGAGCGTCTCTGGGCTTGTGTTCCAGGTTAGAACTGCAGAGTCTATGGGGAAGTGCTGGGGCCTGGCCAGGGTCCTGCTGCCTCCCTTCTGCATCACCACTTTATCTTCTGCTCTGATCTCCCAAGCCAGTGGGAGTGACAGGGATCTCATGGCCATCTATAGGGGCATCTGAGTCTTACAAGTATACAGAGGACCTGTAGTTTCAAGAAACTCTGGGGGACATTCTCTTTTGTCCCACCCCCTGCAACAAGCCCTGGGCCAAACTCAGGGTCAGGGTCATGGTCAGGGTTCTGTGGGGACTGAGCCTGTGGACAGAGCTTGGGACAGCCCCTGGGCAGGAATTGAGGAGAGAGAGAGCAGGAGGGTCCATGTCATGGTGAGGACCAGAGTTTTGTCTGCTGAGTCCACAGCTGAGTCTTCCCCCGTGCAAGCCTCCCTCATTCTTTCACTGTTCCCCCTAAAGATGCTCCTTCTCAGCCTGGTAGAGAGAATCTCTGTGCTTCTGGGTGGGCTTCCTGGATCTGGTGCACGATGTGCCACGCTCACCTCTGGTCTCTTCTTGGGGAGCTCTGGTCACCCTGTGTTTCAAAATCTTAAAGTCCAGGAGAGCAGGGGCATGTGGGGGCATTTTGTAGCTGTTCTCATGAAAAGTTCACTGTGTGTATTCCAGCTCTTCATCCTGTGTGTGATACACAGAAGAGAAAATGTTCATCCTAATAATTTTTAAGGACTCCATTCATTTTCCCAGATTTTCTATGTGTTCCCTGTGACTGTTTCATGTCCCAGATTGTGGAGCAGAATTGTGTGGGAATTATCTTAAATTGTGGCTTAGGTTTTGTGTCACTTCCCTTCCTGGAGGTTTCTGATGGGCAGCGTCTACTTGGGTGTTGCTGTGAAATTCAATCTAACAATCTCTGTCTTTAATAGTGGCATTAAAGCATTTCCTGAATGTGACTAGTAATATCATTTCAATATAGCAACTTTCCTTTATGTTTTTGTTATCCCATGTGTTCTTTGTTCCTTCTTTCCATGTATGTATTTTTGATTAATAGAATATGTTTTAATGATTCCATCTTATCTCCCATTTTTGCTTAAGTTCCTTCTGTCTGATGATCAATAACTTGCAATAGTCTGTGTTCTGTGATGCTACCAATTTATTATGGAACGTTAGCACCTGAAATATCCTTCTGGGTCTCACCTGTCAGCATAGTCACTGTGATTTTCCTACATATTATTTCAACTCTGTCAGGAGTTCCAACATACATACTTATTTTATGTTCTGCACAGCATATTTTTCTGCACACTTTCAAAGAGAATTCGGTAATAAAGAAGTCTCAATATTTATCCCCCTAGTTGGCATTTATGATGTTTACATTCATTTTGCAGATTCAGATTCTTTCTGGAATCATTTCATCTTCCTATGGGATGTATATTGTTGCTTGTATTGTGTGTCAGCTGATGAAAACTTCTTTCACTTATTTTATGTGAAAATTTTCATTGAGACTTCATTTGTGAAGGATGTTTTGCCTGGATGAATTGGTTCTCCCCCACCACCCCCGTCCCTTCTTTCATCTCTAATTTAGAGACATTAATCCAGTGTCTCTTGCTGGCGTTTCCACTGATGCAAAAACCACTAACATCTTCTGCTGTTTGTTCCCCTGAGTGCAGGGACTCTTTCCCTCTGGCTGCTTCTAAGACTCTCTTGTTCATGGCCTTGAATGTTTGATATAAATGGGTGTTATTTTTTCATCCTTTGTCTTGTGCTTGTGATCTGTTGAGATTTTTGGACCTGTGCATCTTCAGTTTCATCAAGTTTGGGACATTCTCGCCAATGACTGTCCAAATATTTTTCCATCCCCTATACACTGCTGTCCCTCTTTTTCGGACACACTACATCCTTTTCCACTCCTAAAGGTGTCCTCCAGCTTGGGGATTCTCTGTTCACTCTTGTGTCTTTTCTTCTCTCTCTCACTTTGCAGTGTCTGTGCTGTGTCTTCAGGTTCCCTCATGTGTTCTTTGCTTTGTCGTGTCTGCTGTTACTCTCAAACCCTGGATTTGTGATCTGAGACATTGGAGATTCATCTGTAGGAATTAGATTTGTACCCTTTAACTTTCTTCTCTGTGTCCTGTGAACCTGTCAGCGCTCAGACTACATTTAGACGAGACATTGCAACATCATTCTTGCTAGAAAATCCAGGCTTCTGACCTCCTGCATCTTGAGTGCATGCCCATTTTTAAAAAAGCATCTCTCTCTCTCTCTCTCTCTCTCTCTATCTATCTATCATCTATCTATCTATCTGTTTGGGAGAGAAAGAGTGAGAGAGAACAAGAAGGGGGAGTTCCAGTCATAGGGAGCATCATGCTCCCTGCCCAGTAAGGAGCCTAATACAGGACTGGATCCCAGGACTTTGGGATCATGACCTGAGGCGAAGGCAGTTGCTTAACTGACTGAACGACCCTGGTGTCCCCATGACCCATTTCTTTAAATCAGCTTCTGTCTATCTCCCTGTTTCTGTCTCTCTGGATATGTGTGCGTAACATATGAATATATATCCAGGTGTGTATGAGATACAGGCCATATTGGATCCATATTCCCTGGAGAACCCTAACTAATGCACCTTATCAGCTCTTACTCTTTGTGGTTCAAATGGTTTTATTTTGGTGTCTTACTTGGTGTTGGAAATCCTCACTGCTAAATGTCAATTACCTTCTTATGACATGGTGTCAATTACATGTGGAAGATGGATGTGATGAGAAAATTTTCTTTCTCAACATTTTTACAATTGATTGTCATATATTTTATAGATGCATATTATAAATCACAATATATTGTTCTTATTTCTACCTAAACAGTTGACTCTTTAATAGACACTAAATAATAACATCTTTTTACATTTACGCATTTAGTTTTTGCTATCTGATACTTTTTATACCTTTGTGGAGACTCACATTTCACTCTGCTACACTTTCCTTCTGTCCCAGGGTGTCCTTCACTGTCTCTTGTGCCAGGAGTCTGTGGGTGTGATCAGTTCTGGGAGGTTTACAGTCTGAGAAAGGTTTAGTTTGTCTCACTTTTCAATGACATTTTGACCAGTTAAAAATGAAGGTTGACACAAGAAACAGACTCTTCAGGGTAGAAAACAAATTGACGATTACCACAGGGTGGGGTGGGAGGATGACTGAGGTAAATGATGAGCATCAGAGAATACAAAAATTAAAAAAAATAAGATTGTCCGTTTTTTTAGTTATATTTTGAAGACATTGCCCCCCCTACCAATTGTCCAGTTTATTTGGTTTGTAAGGAGGAATGTACTCTCACCACGTTACTGGATCCCTGTAGGGAACACGACTCTCCTCTCTGGCTGTGAGATTGTCTGCATCGCTGGTTTGTAGCAGTTTCATTATGGTATCTGCTGTGCTGTCTCTCATGTTCTCTGTGCCTGAGCTTCATTGAGCGTCTTGGGATACATTGTTTCATGGGTTTCACCAATTTGTAAACTTGCTGACATTTTCCTTCAGATAGATTTTCAGTCAACACCTCCCCCCCACCATCTCTGCCTCAGTTACTCCAATTATACACCTTTAGGTGGAAAGAAGCTGTGTTCCCTGCACTGAGACTTTCTTCAATTTCTCCAGTTATTTCACTCTGTGTTTCATTTTGAACAACCTCTATTACTGTGGCATCAAGGTGTCTAGTCTCTTCTTTGGTAACATGTAATCTGCTGTCAGTCTCATCTCTGTATTTTTAAGTCTCAGAATATATGATTATGTTTTAGGGAAGTTTTAAAAGATTTGGGCTTTGGAAAATGTCTTCTATTGTCTGCTCCTAACATATTCAGTCATTCATGAACTCGCATCCACAGCTTGAGTGTGGTTATAATAAATGTATCCTTATCCTCTGCCAAACCATCTTGTAGAACCTGTCTGAAGGTATGTGAGGAGAGTCAGCCCGTGGATCTCAGATGTGGGATCCTAGGCTAAACCTGCTCCCTGCTCTGTGCATAGTCCTCCTGGGGCTTGAGGAGGGTGACACAGGCAGGAAACGGGATTTTGTCTCACTTCCCCCATCTGCCTGTGTCACTGTGAGCTTTACCACTGCTATCTGATGACTGACAGTAATAGTCAGCCTCATCCTCAGCCTGGACCCTGTTGATGGTCAGGGTGTGTGTGGTCCCTGTACTGGAACCAGAGAATCGGTCAGGGATCCCAGAGGGATGCTCAGTGTCCTCATAAATGACTTGAACATGGGGTTGGCCTGGCTTCTGCTGGTGCCAATATGCATAACTTCCTGACAGTATCTCCAGAGCAGGTGATGGTAGCTGTCTGTCCCAGGGACACTGACACCGAATGAGGCTGAGTCAACACACTGGAGGCCATGGAGTCTGAAAAGACAGAAGAGGAGAAGTTGATGTGAGGTTCATGGGCTCCTTCCCTGGGTCCCCATAATGAGGTTGTTCTTGGTTTGAGCTCAAGTTCTGAGTCAGGATCAGCTCAGGTCCTGTAGGGGCTGAGGATTTGCAGAGGGTCCAGGGACACCACCTGTGCAGAGAGTGAGGACAGGTAGCAGGAGAGGGATCCAGTCCATGGTGGAGATGCCCAGAGCTCTCCTTCCTGAGATCCCACAGCACTGCTGGGTTCCACCCCAGCCTCTTTTTTTCCTTTCTAGGTCCTTGGGTCAGTGACTGTTAGTAGTTATGCAAATTTCCTCCACTTCATGGGCTCCTAAGTGATCCACCAGTTGTGAGATCAGAACATGTGATTGAGGAGGAAGAGAGGAGTCCTGAGTTTACTCCAAGCAACTGCCAGTTTCAAAACCATCCTCGACAACAAAAATCTGGCATCAGTTACTTTCCTGGCATCTGAACACATGATAACCAAATGAAACTACTCTGTATGGGGTGTGCCCTTGGTTTTCTCTGTGGTCTCTCAGGAGCCTAGTCATGGAGGTGGGCTGGGTCCTCTAAGAGATGCAGACACCTGGTTCAAGGAAAGGTGGTCCTGTGCCCTCATTACCTTCCTCCTCTTTCATTGTGTCCCCACTGTGTCCCCCTGCAGCACTGTGATCCCATGCTCCCCATGTCATCAGATTGTGGAACTTTTTCATCAGAATGTTTGTGCATCGTTGTCTGTGAGAGTCCAATTATTTTTTTAAGATTATTTATTTATGTATTTGACAGAGAGAGAGAGAGAGAGAGAGAGTGCACAAGTAGCAGAGAGGCAGGTAGAGAGAGAAGGGGAAGCAGGCTCTCTGCTGAGCAAAGATCCTGGATCCCAAAGATCCCAAACCAAAGGCAGAGGTTTAACCCAGTGACCTACCCAGGTGCCTGAGAGTCCACTTGTTAAGAGATCATCGCTTTTGAAGATTGATCACAATGTCTAGTGTATTGACACGTGGTGATTTCATCTCTCTGACACCCCTATCCCACAGACCAGCTCATACATTGTCAACGCATTGATTCCTTTATGATTTTTCATCAGTGTTACATGGAAACATGTGACTTGCATGAGAAATCACCGCTGACAGTTTTGAGCACCATGTGTTGTTAGGGTCCCAGAGTTAGGTCTTTTCACATGGGTGAGTTTTGGAGCCAGGCCAGCATCCCAGGAGGGAGCTGGATTGTGTCACTGCACAAGGACAGCCCAGGGACCAGAGCTGTGGCCTCGGGTAGTGAGAATCCCTTCATTCTGAAGACAGTCTCACAAGGAGGCTGTGGCACTCATTCCAGGGACCAGGGACCCCAAGTACTCCTTGTCCCACCCCTTGAGGCCCTCCTGAGCAAAGAAACTGCAGTCCCGGGTCTGCTTCTGCCTGGACATGGGGATGGAGAGTCAGAAGGTGAGTGGTCAGGATGTTCTCAACATGTCATGTCATGACACGAGTCAGCTCCTGGAACACCAGTGCACAGAGCAGGGAGATGCATTTCCCATGTGAGGCATTCACTGTGTCAGGACTCCTGTCAGTGTCCTGGGTGTCACTCTGTCTGACCTTCAGAGCAAGGTCTCTTTATCAGCTGGAGATAGGAGTGATTATTCCAATTTCTTTCTGGGAACTGAACCCTGGACCCCTGTTGACCCCCAGAACTGGTGTCCCTGAGAGGCTTCCTATGGGCAGCCCCACACTCTGTCCTGTTGTTTGTGATGCAGCTCTGCTGCCTCTCTGACGGTGGAGGAGGACTCAGACCAGGAGCTTTCCTCCTGCAGGTCCCCCCACAGCACTTGTCACCTGAGAAGCGATGTGGACCATGGTTTCCAGCCTCCCACAGGCAGCCGCCCACCCCCAAGCCCTGCTGAGCCCAGCACAGACAGGCCACATACACATGCAGGAGGCAGGACAAGTGGGATTCCTGTACTTTTCCTAGGGTTGAAATGTCCCGGGCTAGCCTGGTGTCTTACATAAAAAGAAGAGTGTGGGGTAGAGGGTAGTGCATTGGAAAAGGGCCAAATCCAGATAAATCCTTGTAATGTCCCATCACATCCAGTTTCCTGTGTATTAAGTCGAGATTGATGCTTCCCCACACCAATTAGTGCAGATTGTCATAAGTGGGAACAGATGATGCTTTTGGTGTAAAGTTTACTTGTGCATGTAAATCTGCATTGTTATTATTATTGTTGTTGTTGTTATAAACTTCTCACGGCATAGTTACCAGTACAGGAAATAGGGAGGGAGGGTGACATCAGGCTTTCTGTTCATGACTCACTGCCATCCCCATCCTGGCTGGTCTCTAAAGAGCCCCTGTGGCTTGCACATGGAGAGGGTCAGTGGGGTCATGTCCTAGGTTAGAGCTGGAGAACCTGTGGGGACAGTGGAGGCTATTTGGCCATGCAGGGCCCTGGGTCTGGGGGCTCTGCTCAGCATTATTGTTTGGTCCTCTGTCTCCTGAACAGGTGGTAGTGATGAGGATGTCATGGCCACTCTACTGGGAAAAGCTAACCTTAAAGGTCACCACACAGCCTGAAAAATCAGGAGTCCCTGGGGCTCATTCTCATTGTCTCCACCCTTGCAGCATTCCCTGGGCGGAGCTCAGGCTCAAGGTCATGCTTGGCGTCCTGTGGGGGCTGAGCCCATGGGCATGGCCTTATGGGCAAGAGCTGGGTAGTGAGTGAGGACCAGGAGCAAGAGATGGTTCTGGTCCTGGTGGAGACCCCAGAGTTCTGTCTCCTGAGGCTACAGCTGAACCTGGCCACCCCAAGCTTCCCTCATGTCATCACTGGTGCCTGTGAAAATGCTCCTTCTCAGGCTGCTGGAGAGAATCTCTGCTCCTGGCAGGCTTCATGGATCTGGTGCCCGTGGAACTGTCCCCACCTCTCAGCTCCACAGTAGAACTCTTGTCTGAATGTATGGAAAATTCTTTTTTAATTTTATTTTTAATTTTAATTTAAAATCAATTAATTAGGGGCACCTGGGTGGCTCAGTGGGTTAAAGCCTCTGCTTTCAGCTCAGGTCATGATCCCAGGGTCCTGGGCTCCAGCCCCGCATTGGGCTCTCTGCTCAGCAGGAGGCCTGCTTCTCTTCCTCTCTCTCTCTGCCTACTTGTGATCTCTGTCTGTCAAATAAATAAATAAAATCTTTAAAAAAATCAATTAATTAACATATGGTGTATTATTAGTTTCAGGAATACAGTTCACTGATTCATCAGTTTCGTATAACACCCAGGGCTCATTATATCATGTGCCCTCTTTCATATCCATCACCCCTTTATGCATCCCCCAGCCTCTCCATTCCAGCAACCCTCAGTTTGTGTCTTATGGTGAAGGGTCTCTTTATGGTTTGTCTCCCTCTCTGGTTTCTTCTCGCTCTATTTTTCCCTCCCTTCCCCTAAATGTAAGGGAAAGGAGGGAGGGGTGAAGCCTATTTCCCTATCAGCTCCTCACAAGACATACACTGTGACTATTTTTTTGTTCGTGTGTGTAAAATACACACAGTATAAATAATTTCATTCTAACTATTTTTAAGTTTCCATTCTCTGTGTCTTCCTTGTGAATGTTTCATGTTCTACATTGTGGAGCATTATTAGTGGGAAGTTGTCTTCAACTTACACTTGGATTTTTATGTGGTTTCATTTACAGTAGTTTTCTGAAATGGGGCATAGAGTCAGGCATTACTGTGAAACTCAGTCTGACAATCTGTCTTCTCTCTGTATTTAGACCATTTGCAGTGTGTGATTAGCACTGACATTCCACATAACATCCTTGTATATAGTGTTTCTTTGTCCATGTTCTCCTTATTTCCTTTATCCATTTCTTTCTTTTTAAAGTTATTGGTGCATTTTTAGGATTCCATTTTATCTCCTACTTTTTCAGTTATTAGCTCTACCTATGTCTGTCATATTCTCATGAGTTGTAATAGTCCACATTCAGGTGTGTTCCCCCATGTCACACAGACTCTCAGATCCTTACAGCAAACCTCTCCCTCTCCTTCTCAGTATTTTTTGCTGTAATTCATACATACTACTTTTGACTCTATTATAAATCCCAACATAGATATGTATTTGACTTTCTTTAGACAATGAATTATCTTCAAAAGAGATTTAGATACTAAAAAAAGTCTTAATATTATCTCTAGTAGTTAGCATTTGTGATTTTTTTCATCTGTCTTATAGAATCTGATTCTTTCTGGAATCACTCCTTCCTGCTTGAGGGGTGTCCAGTACTATTTCTTTTGTAACAGGTTGGCTGATGATCAACCCTGTCATTTTTCGTATATATGTGAGAAAATGTTTTATTCAGCCTTCATTTTTTTTTTCTTTTCAGCATGACAGTATTCATTGTTTTTGCACCACACCAAGTGCTCCATGCAATACGTGCCCTCCCTATTACCCACCACCTGGTTCCTCAACCTCCCACCCCCTGCCCCTTCAAAACCCTCAGGTTGTTTTTCAGAGTCCATAGTCTCTCATGGTTCATCTCCCCTTCCAATTTCCCTCAAGTCCCTTCTCCTCTCCATCTCCCCATGTCCTCCGTGTTATTTGATATGCTCCACAAATAAGTGAGACCATATGATACTTGACTCTCTCTGCTTGACTTATTTCACTCAGCATAATCTCTTCCAGTCCCGTCCATGTTGCTACAAAAGTTGGGTATTCATCCTTTCTGATGGAGGCACAATACTCCATCATGTATATGTACCACATCTTCCTTATCCATTCTTTCTTTGAAGGGCATCTTGGTTCTTTCCACAGTTTGGCGACCGTGGCCATTGCTGCTATAAACATTGGGGTACAGATGGCCCTTCTTTTCACTACATCTGTATCTTTGGGGTAAATACCCAGCAGTGCAATTGCAGGGTCATAGGGAAGCTCTATTTGTAATTTCTTGAGGAATCTCCACACTGTTCTCCAAAGTCAGCCTTCATTTTTGAAAGATGTTCTCCTTTGGTAAAGAATTAATATTTTCTCCCGTATTTTAAAAATTTACTGTCCTTGCTTGCTTTTCTGTTAATGAGAAATTTGCTAGAAATTTTCTCTGTCTTTCCCTAAAAACAGTGTCTTTCCCTTCAGTTTACTTTTGAGAATGTCTCCTTTTCCCTGCCTATTTGACACTGGTGGGTGTTTTTTGTTTTGTTTTGTTTTGTTTTGTTTAACCTATGTCTTATAAAGTGTGTTAAGCTTTTGGAATCTGGGAGTTTTAGTTACAGGTATAGTTACAGGCTGGATTAACAGATGATCAGCACAGGGCCTGATCTGGCCTCTGCTGGTGCCCGTAAGCATGTTTACTTCCAGTGCTGTTTCCCCACAGGTGATCCTGGATATCTGTCCAAGGACCACCTATGAAGAGAAGGGTTGAGTCACCTCATAGGAGGCCACAGCTGCAAGAGAGGAAAGGAGAGGTTGGCTGTAAAATCAAGGACTCATTCCAAGAGACTGCCCACCTGTGAGGCCTGGCCTGAGCTCCAGGGATTTTCTAGATCCACAGGGGTGCCCCTCTCATCAGCCTTAGTCCCAGAGTAGCATGGGTCAGACTGGTGGTTGGAGCTTTTAGGAAAACTGGAAAAGAACCCTATCCCTGGGCATGGGCATTCCATCAGGGCTCATAGAAAGCCATGAGCACTGTGGGGGTGTTTCACTCACCCAGTTCTCATCCTGCAGCAGGGTCAGGAGTATCCTCCCCCCAGGCAGCCACTGGAGGGCTCAGACTTGGGGTCTGGCTTGTCCCAAGGACTTGGAGCTGGTGTGGCTGTGAGCCTGGGCTTAGCACCTGTGCAGTGAGCAGGACCCTGAGCAGAAGAAGGGTCCAGGCCATGGTGGAGGTGCGCCGATTCTGCTCCAAGGTCTGAGGTTGGGCAAGTGTCCCAGGCCTCTCTTAGCCCATTGCTGGAGACAACAACTGATTTTGCAAATCAGTGGGGCCTCAGAGGCTGCTGCAGAAGAGCTTTGTGGAATCTCATAAAGAGCTCAGACCCAAGGAACACAGAGAGGGCAGGGGTGGTTCTTGTTGACTCCACTCTCAGCCCAGGGGATTCTGTTTCGCCCTTGGTCCTATAATCTGGGACTGACATCCCCACTCCAGTTTGTGTTCTGATTGATGTCCCTCTGGGCTGGCATAGCCACAGAGAGCTCAGCAGTGAAGTCTGTCTTTATTTTCTGATGCTTTCTGTTGTTGACACACTGTGGCTCACACAGGTGCAGGATTTAGCCCAGATGATAGCTCGTGAGCCACAGAGATCAAATAAAATTCATCCTCTATCAAGAGAACATTGACTTTCCATAGGTAGAATGTTGCTATAAATATTTTCTGTTGGCTGTGAGCTTTGGGACAGGCCATAGGTGCTGTGCCTCACTATCCCCATATTTGCAGTCAGGGGCAAGAACAGATAAGTTGAAAGAATAAATGATTGCCACATAAGAGAATGAGAGGGGCTGTAAAGTTTAGTAACTGTTCAAGGTAATGTTTATCACATTTAAGTTATCTTCAATTTTTGGGGAAAATATATAATAAACATCTCAATTTGTAAATTAAGTCCAAAAACGTTTACTGAGGAAATTGCTGTGTTGCAGGCACTAGGAAAGTGAACATAATTTTCCAGTCCCCTGTCCCTTTCTTGAGGGAGGTTTGTTGGAGGGACAGGTGAGGGGCAAGGAGGAAGAATTTCTAGGAAAGTTGAGCAGTCTGGAAGGAATAGGGGTCTTTTAGCACAGAGTAGGGAAGAAGGAAATGTGTGATCATAGGGAGAACCAATATTTGTGGACAGCGACTGCATTTTGTTTCATGAGGGTGGGCTAGGTCTTGGGTTGGTGGGGGGCCCGCAGTGTCTCCATGAGGAAGACCACACACACATACCCTGAAGAATTTGTATTTGAGAGTGAGGGATGTCGCTGTATGCTAATGACCAATGACAAATGACCTGAGGCTCTCAGGTCCTGGTTACTAAACCACTCCTCATATGGCAGAAGCCATGATGCCCAGGTCTTCCCCATATGCAGGGGATTTTGCCAGGGGATCTCTGCTGCCCCCTGGTGGCCACTCCACCCAGGCTTCTGCAGGTGCAGTAGTGTCCCTGGCACAGGTGTACGCTCACAAACTACAGTTCAGGTCCTGATTCCTGATCCATGGACTCGGCCCAGTGAGGAAAGAATCGTCTAAGCATGGCTCCTGCCGGTCTCACGTTCTGGCATTAGAGGCCCAGATTCACTATGAAAACATGAGCAGGGCCACGTGGAGGAGGAGAGCACAGGTTTTACTGAGGCAACCCTGCCCCTGTCTATGGGGTGTGGGGTGTCATGCAGGTGGTACTTCAGCTTAGCAATGGGGATCAGAGGACTCAGGGGATGGCTCCTATTGGAGCCAACAGTGCATGCAGGTGTGATGTGGGGTTGGGGAAGAGGGTGACCAGGGACTAATTCCCCAAAGACAGAGACAGGGAGGATCCACCCGGCTGACATTTATTCAGACCCTCACTGATCTGGCACACATTCTGTCCTGGGAATTCTGCATGAACAAGGTACAGTTCCTACTGAAGAGGGAACTCTGGAGCTTCTCAGCATGGGGAAAATCACAAGAAGTGAGATGTGTGTAGGAATAGCCCAGTGGGTGCTACTGCGTAGGGGCAGAAGGGGAGTTAGAAGATCCGAAAGAACAGGATAAAGCTCAGGGACCTGGGATTCAATCCAGTTCCAGGCCAGTGTGGAGTTTTCCCCTCAGGTGAGCATTCTGGGCACAGAGAGATATGTTCGGTGTGATCAGAGACAACTTCCAGGTGATAAGTCTGTTCTCTGGGAAGCTGCTGGGCACAGATAGGGGTCTCTAATAGGAAATAGCTGAAGTAGGAGCAGGTTTGATACAGATGTGGTCAGTCAGTCCCTGGGATCTCCGTAGGTCATCTGGGGATTGAGATTTCTCAGGGTAGTGCTTCTTCTCCCTCTTCTCCTCCCCATACACATCTAAGCCACAGGGAGACCAGAGTGCTCCATGTGCTTGTGTTCCTGTCCCCTTGTGTGAAGTCCCACATGGATGACGTGTCACTGCTTTCCCCAGCAACCCACAGACTGGCTGAGCTTAGCAAGTACCTGAGGAAAGAATGCACCTGGCAGTGAAGGGAGGCAGGGAGAGGAGTGCAGGTCCCTGGTTCCTAGGAATGGCGAGAGTAGATCAGAAGCTGGCAGGTACCAGTTAGCAGCCGTCCCCTGCATCAGGTGAAGAAGTGTGCCCAGGCTTAGAGGGGAACTGCAACAACCTCAGCCAGAATGTTCCAGGTCTGGAAGGAGACAGCTCCTTCCTCTCAGTTCTGCTATCTCCCACTTGGACAGGGGGCCACCTGGGGTGGAGGGAGGTGCCAGCCCACTTATCGTCATGTGGATGAGAAATTAATGGTGAGAATCCCCAGATTATAACTCTGTAGAGTTACACTTTCATGGTATTTTAACCTAAAATTTTTTTTGTCATAGGTATTCTTACCAAAAATTATCATTCCAGTTTATCACATCAATAAGTAAACTGTAGATCTATAATTCAATAGTACTTGCCATGCTCTTGTGAGGGGAAAATTGTTTTCTGTCCTGTGTCCTCCTATTCTCCCCAAGGTATTGCTCTGATTCAACCCAGTTTGGAAATAGGG
Source organism: Meles meles (assembly GCF_922984935.1). Classification (NCBI taxonomy): domain Eukaryota; kingdom Metazoa; phylum Chordata; class Mammalia; order Carnivora; family Mustelidae; genus Meles; species Meles meles. The sequence continues at coordinate 28,764,038 of NC_060077.1, read as the reverse complement.
GATCTGCTCTTCCTTCTTAATAAAGTCTTCATCTGTTATTTCCTCCCCATGAAATTGTTCTAAAAATCAATTTACAAGCCACAAGTCAAAGAATCATGATGAAAAATTCAGTGCCTGATAAATATATTTTTTGAATCTTGAAAAAGATTTCCTTGGACTTAAGGATGTGGCCCAAATGCAGCCAAGGTCACCCCATGGGGTCTACATGGGGTTGGGTGTGAGTCCATGTAGGTCAGACCTGAGTTAAGGGTCAGACCTGTCTGGTGCAGGTGACTTGGGGCAGTAGGAGGAAGTGGAGCCAGGACCAAGTCCCCTGTGGGCCCCAAGGTGGTGCCTGCACTTCTACCACAGTTTCTACTGAACCTAAGGAAGGTAGAGCCTGGGGCATCAGGGGCCTGGTCTCCTCTTCAGGAAGCCTCAGACAGAGTTTCTGGATGTGGGGATTCCTCAACCTGGCACAAAAGGAGGCATCCCATCAGGCCCATCCAGGCTTCCTGTACCCAAGGAGAAGAGAAATTCCCCCTAGACTGTGCTGAGACAGGTGTCTCCCCTCAGAAGTAGCACGTGATTATATCTGGGTCACACGTGATATATAATGGCATCCTAAATCTGTATTATCTTCCATAAAACCTGACTACAGTCCCCATAATACAGTATAGCTCTCTATATCTGTCGTTGTTCAGTGTGAAATACAGATTTCAAGGACAGAGAACCTGCTAGAAATCCCACTTGTGTAGGGGCCGGTCCAGGACCAGGTAGGACACCTGATCCTAAGGTCTGACCTACAGTTGGTGTTAGTGAGAGGGGAGGTCAGATTTGGTGGGCAGCTTTGCATCTCACTTCCACATTTTTCTGTGTTACTTTGAATTACTGCCAGCTGCTCTCACTGCCAAGGTAGGTGACATAGCCAGGGTCAAGTTTCTCTTAGCCCTGGATCTGTCTGATTTTCAGCATGGCCTTGTCCACAAGTTGGATTCTCAGTATCAGTAGGGGATCTCCAAGGGCCGTCCAGTATCTTTACATAAGAACATCCCTAGGTCCTGGCCTGGCTCCTGCTGTTTCCAAGTAACATGTTCAGTCCTGAGCTGATCTCCAGAACTAGGGCCTGCCCAGAGTCACTGACATGGAGGAACTGTCCAAGGAGGCACAGGGCCTATAAGAGGAACGGAGAGGGGCTGAGGGAGAAAGATCTATTCCTGGGAGGCTCTCCTGAGCTGACTCAGAGTTTGGGGCAGGCCCAGGTCAGGTCCTGTGTGGGCAGAGCCTACAGACAGAACCTGGACACGGCCCTTGTGCAGTGATTGAGGAGGGGGATGGAGGACCAGGTCATAGAGAAGATGTCCCAGAGCCCTGTCTCCTGAGGCCCCACAGATGGGCAGGGATCCCCCAGTCCCTGTCACCCTCCAAGGGCATAACCTACATTGGACTCCTGAGGAGGCGGCTAAGGTTGGCAGAAGACACAGAACTCAGAGAAACAGAGAGTAGGGTTCTTACCCTCCAGCCCACACTCTTGGCCTACAAACTCTTCTTTTGGGTGAAGGGAATGCTGCCTGACATTGGGGCCTCCATGGAGGGTCCTGTAATTGCTGTGTTGTGCTGTGGTCACCACTAGTTCAGCTTCTAGTATCCTCTGTGCCTTTCTTTTCCACCAAGGTCAGTTCATCAAGGGCCTCTCCTTCTGTGAAGAAGGGAGGCCTGCAGCTCACAGGGGCCACGGAGTAAAGTAGGGGAGGCTGCTGTTCCATGTTCTCCTGACTCTTGGTGCCCCACCCCCACTCTGTCCATTCCTGATTGCCTCAGAAGCTGGGCTCTGGGGCTTGGCCCTCATGAGGCTGAGTGCAAGTTCCACCAGAGGAGGAGCCCAGGAGCAGGGACACATCTTGACTCCCACACTGACTGACCTCGGGGACTGTGGACTGGTATACACCAAATGTGAAGGTCACCCTTGGTTCATGTGTCACAAGGGGCTGACAGGTGCTGACACTAAGCCCCTGCCCCACACATTGTAACAACTCTCCTTCCCATGAGCCTGGGAGGCAGGATGTCTCAGGTCTCCATGGCATGGGTGATAGCCTGACCCGCTGTGTGGTGACTCTCCACAGTCCCAGAATGCAGATGTGAAAACTCTGATAATTTCTGTTTCATGTCATGTACATGGAATCTGTAGAGACAGAGTAAGTCCAGTGTTCTGGAGCCCAGACTCTGTTCCTGACAGTCTGTCACTAGTGCTGGCATAGAACCGGGCACAGAGCAGGGGCTCGACAATGCTGGAGGAAGGAGCCCACAGGCAACACTAACCTCTCAGAGTCTAAACATAAGAGTCATAGTGAGAATCCTACACCTTCCTTTTCCCCTCAGACACATGTAGTTATCAGTCACCACATGACCAAGTCACTAACAGCCTAACTCACCACATAATGGAAGCAATGATTATTAGTGGATTCCTGGGAAAATAGGCTGGATCAGGCGTGATGTGCTTCCTGAGGAGGGAGGTGAGGATAAGGCATGTGAGGTCTGGGTGACGGGTCAGGATAGGGTCTCAATGTCCACACAGATGTGGAGGGCTTGAAGGAAGTCTGGGAGGGGCTGACCCTGCTCCTGCCTGAACAGGGCTGCACAGGGTCTGCTGTGTTGGGTCACATGCAAGTCAGGCCAGGGTCAACCCTCCCCACACCTCTCCGTGGTAATGGGAAGACTGAACGGACCTGAACAGCTGCATGGAAGGTCCCCCTTGGCAGGACAGGCTGGACAACTGTAGCTAGAGGCAGGATCTCTGGTAACATCCTTGCACTGTCCTTGCACTTTAGAGCAGATATAGTGGGTGTCTGAGTGCATGGACCTCAGGAGGGGATACCGTGTACCATCCGAATTACCTCATCTGCTGATCCTTCCAGGGTCCCACTTTGCCATGAGGTGAGAGCAGAAGGGAAACATGAACCTAAAGACATGCCAGGGAAGTAGGCACAGCCCAGGGGACAGGAGGGAGTGGTACCAGCCCAGGTTGCTCTGTTCTCAGTTCCTCATCACTGAAATCTCTGGGAAAGCGTTCTCTCCTCACTGTACACCAACTCATGCAGGTTCAGTCCAAGTGGCATCTCCTCAGGTGGCTTCACTCCACATGGTGCCCATGATGTGATCTTCATTTGCATCATGTGGGTTCACACCACACAGTGTTGCTTGGAACCCACTCACATGAGGGAACGTATCCTCCATTTGTGATTTCCATGCATGGGGGGCATTTCTACCTCATTGTCAGTGCAGAGGCCATCCTTTCTTCCTGGCTGGCCAGGCATGAGGGCTAAATTCCTCTACCTGGAAACAAAATGTGGGGGTTTCTTACCTCATCATTAAGTATTTTTCATGGTTTCTGGCAGGGAGTGGCTCTCATCACAGTGTCCATTACCCTGTTCTGTCATCTTCATGAGAGGCTTCACTCCTCTGAGGATGTGGGGCCTACCTTTGGTGGGATGGAATGCTGCAATACAGTGTTCTTCTTGGCTGCTATGTTAGCATCGTTCCAACAAACAAGAGCAAGTGTCACCTGCTCACAGGGTCTGGGTGGACAGGGCCTCATTCTAAGTATCATAGGAAAACATGGCTTCTGTTCGCATGGCACCTGATACGTAGTCTTAACTCATGTGTTTTTGGTCATCATGGTCATGGCTAATGTGACACTGATGACATGGCATTGGTGAATGGGTCTTCCGCCCACGTGGCACCAGAGCTGACTGCTTCAGTCCAAGTGGCACAACTCAGTTGGCATCTGTCCTGGTGCACCAGCCTAGGTCCTTGGCCAATGTGGTCCAATTTTGTGGACTTGGTCAAAGATGCACACACTCCCATAAGTGACACCAGCTCATGCGGTCTTGGTCCAAATGGTAGTCACTGATATGGTTCTGGTTTGCATGGTCTTGGTTTGCACTGCATGCCCTCACTTGGTACCTACACACATTTGGGGGACAAATTCCAAGGCTCTGAGTTCCCGAGTAACCAGTCTCAGGACTGCTGTGAAGCCAGAGATGCCCTGAGAGTGCAAGCTCCCAGAGTTGGAGTCTGGGGTCTGTGAGGGGTGATTCCTGACCCCATTCTGTGGCCAGGTGGGACTGTGCCAGGAGCCATGATTATATCCCAAGTGTCCCCAGTGCCATGACACAGGAGATGGTGACCTTCTGACCCCAGGTATTTAGGGAGGTTGATTTAGAACAGACTGGCCCAGCCCTGTGAGGAGGGAGCAAATGGGAGAACTGGGAGAGCAGTGCCCTGACGTCATGGACTTGAGTGGGAGGGACAAATGGACACCTGTGCTCATACTGTGCCTCCTTGTGGGTCCCTCACCAGTGCTGGGAGAAGCCAGGGAGGTGGAATGAAGGTACTGATAATGGGGTCCTCAGAGGAGCAGCGCCACAGGCTCACTGGTGAGCTGTCCCACCTGCAGATGCCTGGGCCCCACCCAGTCCTACTGCAGCTGCATGTGTATCTTGGGGAGCAATCCCTCCCCTGTCCCTTGGGACTGTGTACTCACTGAACTTCACAGGGTGAGGTTCTCGGTCATTGTGGAAAGTCTCACTTCTTCTCTTTGTCTTCTTAGGTCATATGAGGCCACCTGGCTCTTGGAGTTTAACTCTCCCACTCTGGTCACTGAGCTTGATTCGAAATCTTTAGCCTGTAATGATGTAGAAAAATTGATTTAAGAATAGACTTTTTGGGGAGGAGTCAAGATGGCAGAGAAGTAGCAGGCTGAGATGACATCAGGTAGCAGATCAGCTAGATAGCTTATCAAACCATTCTGAACACCTACAAATCCAAGAGGAGATTGAAGAGAAGAAGAGCAACAATTCTAGAAACAGAAAATCAACCACTTTCTGAAAGGTAGGACCGGCAGAGAAGTGAATCCAAAGCAACGGGAAGATAGACCATGGGGGGGGGGGCAGGCTCCTGGCACAGGGTGGAGCAACGGAGCACAAAATCAGGACTTTTAAAAGTCTGCTCCACTGAGGGACATCACTCCAGAGACTAAACCGGAGTGAAGCACACGTGGGGTCAGCATGGCCTCAGGTCCCGTGGGGTCACAGAAGGATCGGGGGTGTCTGAGTGTCACAGAGCTCACAGGTATTAGAGCAGGGAAGCTGGCTACAGAGACAGAGCCAAGGAGTGAGCTCTCAACTTGGGGTTACCTTGAACCATAATCTGTGGCACAGGCCAGTGCTCTGTGAGTGGGGTACCCACAAGATCTGGGGAGATCCCAACCTGGAAGAGCTCAGGGATCTGTGGGGTTCAGAGACTCCAGGTGAAGCTGTGTGCCAGAGACAGAGACACTTGGTCACGGGCTGGGTGAGCTTGGAGTGCAGCCAGAGGCCAGGAAGATGGGAGTGATTGAGTGCTTTTCTCCAAGCAAGGCTGGAGGCTGGGAGACAGGAGTGATTGAGTGCTTTTCTCTGAGGGTGCACTGAATAGTGGGGCCCTGAGCTCTCAGCTCCTCTGGGCCAGAGATTGGGAGATAGCCATTTTCATTCTCATCCTCTGGAATTCTACAGAAGGTGTTCAGGGAACCAAAGCTCCTGTAAGAGTACCTGAGTGGATTACTTAGCCTGGCCCCTGGTAAGGGTGGTGCAAGTCCACCTGGGGCAAAGACACTTGAGAATCACTACAACAGGCTACTCCCCCAGAAGATCAACAGGAAATCCAGCCAAGATAAAGTTCACTTACCAACAGGAACTGGAGAATTCCAGAGGAGGAGAAAGCAAAGCATGGAATTCATGGCTTTCTCCCCATGAATCTTTAGTCTTACAAAGTTAATTAATTTTTTAAAAAAATTTTTCTTCTGCTATTTTTTTTAACTTTTACCCTTTCCTCTTTCAACGTTTTTTAACTAGTTTATCTTAATACCTTTCATAAAAAAATCTTTTTTGAATCTTCATTATTATAGCCATATTTTATCCATTGTATCTAACTTTATTTTTTGCATATACATAGGGTTTTTTTCTTCTAAAAAATTTGGGGTACAACTTCTTCTAATAGATCAAAACACATCCTAAATCTAGCACCGGGCTCGATCTAGTCTCCAGCCCAATCAAATTCTCTCCACTTTCTTTTTCATTATTCTCCCAACCAATTTACCTTATCAACTCCTTTGTTAGAAATTAAAAAAAAATTTTTCATTTTTATAGTCATATTCTATCACTTCATTGTGTTTACCCTTAATATATTTTTCATTTTTTTAAAAGTTTGGGAGGTAGTTTCTCCCAAGAGACTAAAATACTCCCAAAATTAGGTGGCCGACCCTGTTCTAGTCACCATCTAATATATATATATATTTTTTCTTTTTTATATTTTTTCTTTATTTGTTTTCTTTTTAAAATTTTTTTCTGAACTTTTTACCCCTTTTCTCCCCCCAAATTTGGGATCTCTTCTGATTTGGTTGAAGCACATTTTCCTGGGGTCTTTGTCACCCTTTTAGTATTTCATTTGTTCCTTCATATATTCTTATCTGGACAAAATGACTAGGCGGAAAAACTCACCACACACACACACACACAAAGAAAAAGAGGCAGTACAGAAGGCTGGGGACCTAATCAATACAGACATTGGTAGTATGTCAGATTTAGAGTTCAAAATGATGATTCTCATGGTTCTAGCCGGGCTTGAAAAAGGCATGGAAGATATTAGAGAAACCCTTTACAGAGAAATAAAAGAACCAAAATATAACCAAGTTGAAACAAAAAAAAGCTATTAATGAGGTGCAATAAAAAATGGAGGCTCTTACTGCTAGGATAAATGAGGCAGAAGAAAGAATTAGTGATATAGAAGACCAGATGACAGAGAATAAAGAAGCTGAGCAAAAGAGAGACAAAAAACTACTGGACCACGAGGGGAGAATTCAAGAGATAAGTGACACCATCAGATGAAACAACATTAGAATAATTGGGATTCCAGAAGAAGAAGAAAGGGGGGGAGACAAGATGGCGGGGAACTAGGAGGAGGTGCTGATTCAACCTGTACCCTAAAGTGAGCTGATTACCTACCACAGAACTCTGATCACCCATGAAATCAGCCTGAGATTAGAATTATACACTTCTGGATTTCTACGGGGGCAGAAGATGTCAATGGGTAGGTAAAGCAGAGTGGGGACATCGGACTGATATCTGAAGATAAACAAAAGGAGCAGGGAGTTACCAGAAGTGACCCTATGGAAAGTAATAACCCAATATGAGAGTGCCCTGTGTCTGGGGACCAGCATTAACTTGGAGTATGGTTGAAAGCATTCAAAAAGAGCAAAGGATCATGGGGGGAAATTGTGGGAATTGGGTGGTTAGGGACAGGGGCTTAAGTCCCCAGACCCAGGACAGCCTCCCCTGGCGCTGAGGCAGAGAAAGTATGGCAAAGAAACCAGCTCTTGGTCCCTGAGCCATGAGTGCACCTGAAAGTGGCTGGGTGGCCGCTCCCATGAGGGGCTGGGAGCCTCTCCAGCCAGCAGAACCACAGCTTCGTGCAATCTCCATGTGCATGCTGCAATGTGCTATCAGAGTCTGAGTCTCGCCCCACATCCTCCCCTGAGAAAGGTGCAAGCAGGCCCCAGCTCAGCGCTCTCAGACCCAGAAAGTCTGAGCACAACCAGCCTGGGCCAGTGGGAAAATCTCAGTGTGCTCTCACTGCTTGGGACCTCTCTGGTGGTCTGGAGCTGACCAGATAGTGCCGTCGTTTTGAGTACAAGCAGGAGTTCCTGTGTTCCCAGGGACCATGACTGGGAACATGCTCTGCCAGGAGCCAAGGGGGAATTTATGTGCTCTGGAGCACCCAGAGGGAAACAGACTGAGGCTTCTCTCTGAGAGGGAGGTCTGGGTGCAGTTTTCTTTCCTCTAAACCTCCAAAAACCATCTAAAGCTGTCAAGTCAAGAGAAAACAAACGAACAAAAAATCCTCCAGAGAACAAAAGCCTGAAAAACTGGTTACCTCAAAGCCCACATCCTTGAGGGGAGCAGGAGGACATAACTCAGGAAACACTGCCTGAAAACCCACACAACAGGCCCCTCCCCCAGAAAGCCACCAGAAAAAAAAAAAAGACAAGAAAACAACCACCACTACTTCATAGATACAACTTTTATTTTTAATTCGTTCCCACTATTCTGGATCATTTTTTTATAGATAATTTTTTAACCTATTTACCATCACAGTGAGATGTCCAGTACATCAAATTACATAATAACCTTTTAACCTGAACTTTTTGATACATATACTTGTGTTTTTATTTTGCTTTTCTATTTTTTAATATTTTTAATTTTAGTTTAGTTTATTTTTTTATTTTTATTTTTTAATATTCATATAGAATCAAACTTCCAGGTAATCCCCTTCACCCAATCAATGCTACCCCTATAGATAAAGCAATTTTTAATCCCCCTTTATCTTAGGAAATTTGAGTCCTTTAACAAAGATATCAAGATACATCCAGGAAGAATCAAAATAACCTTCCTCACCCACACTGAGAATTTATAATCACTCTCCCATCCTTTTCTTCCACCGGTGTTTCAGTGTATTTGTGTTTGTCCTGGTAGTATATAAATATTATACTTTGGGTTCTTTTTGACAAGGATCCTTTTTTTGTTTTGATTTTACATATATATATATATATATATATATATATATATATATATATATATATATTTTCTCTTGTCATCTACTTTTGTTGGTCTTTTTGTTTGTCTTTTTTTTGTTTGTATACTTCATAAATCATACCTTGGGGCACATTTGGGCTGGGTCTTCTCTTTTTTTTTTTTTTTTTCCCTTTTTATTTATTTATTTTTTTTTCAGCGTAACAGTATTCATTCTTTTTGCACAACACCCAGTGCTCCATGCAAAACGTGCCCTCCCCATCACCCACCACCTGTTCCCCCAACCTCCCACCCCTGACCCTTCAAAACCCTCAGGTTGTTTTTCAGAGTCCATAGTCTCTTATGGTTCGCCTCCTCTCCCCAATGTCCATAGCCCGCTCCCCCTCTCCCAATCCCACCTCCCCCCAGCAACCCCCAGTTTGTTTTGTGAGATTAAGAGTCATTTATGGTTTGTCTCCCTCCCAATCCCATCTTGTTTCATTTATTCTTCTCCTATCCCCCTACCCCCCCCATGTTGCTTCTCCATGTCCTCATATCAGGGAGATCATATGATAGTTGTCTTTCTCCGATTGACTTATTTCACTAAGCATGATACGCTCTAGTTCCATCCACGTCGTCGCAAATGGCAAGATTTCATTTCTTTTGATGGCTGCATAGTATTCCATTGTGTATATATACCACATCTTCTTGATCCATTCATCTGTTGATGGACATCTAGGTTCTTTCCATAGTCTGGCTATTGTAGACATTGCTGCTATAAACATTCGGGTACACGTGCCCCTTCGGATCACTATGTTTGTATCTTTAGGGTAAATACCCAGTAGTGCAATTGCTGGGTCATAGGGTAGTTCTATTTTCAACATTTTGAGGAACCTCCATGCTGTTTTCCAGAGTGGTTGCACCAGCTTGCATTCCCAAAAACAGTGGAGGAGGGTTCCCCTTTCTCCACATCCTCTCCAGCATCTGTCATTTCCTGACTTGTTGATTTTAGCCATTCTGACTGGTGTGAGGTGATATCTCATTGTGGTTTTGATTTGTATTTCCCTGATGCCGAGTGACGTGGAGCACTTTTTCATGTGTCTGTTGGCCATCTGGATGTCTTCTTTGCAGAAATGTCTGTTCATGTCCTCTGCCCATTTCTTGATTGGATTGTTTGTTCTTTGGGTGTTGAGTTTGCTAAGTTCCTTATAGATTTTGGATACTAGCCCTTTATCTGATATGTCGTTTGCAAATATCTTCTCCCATTCTGTCAGCTGTCTTTTGGTTTTGTTAACTGTTTCCTTTGCTGTGCAAAAGCTTTTGATCTTGATGAAATCCCAATAGTTCATTTTTGCCCTTGCTTCCCTTGCCTTTGCCGTTGTTCCTAGGAAGATGTTGCTATGGCTGAGGTCGAAGAGGTTGCTGCCTGCATTCTCCTCAAGGATTTTGATGGATTCCTTTCTCACATTGAGGTCCTTCATCCATTTGGAGTCTATTTTCGTGTGTGGTGTAAGGAAGTGGTCTAGTTTCATTTTTCTGCATGTGGCTGTCCAATTTTCCCAGCACCATTTATTGAAGAGGCTGTCTTTTTTCCATTGGACATTCTTTCCTGCTTTGTCGAAGATTAGTTGACCATAGAGTTGAGGGTCGATTTCTGGGCTCTCTATTCTGTTCCACTGGTCTATGTGTCTGTTTTTGTGCCAGTACCATGCTGTCTTGATGATGACAGCTTTGTAATAGAGCTTGAAGTCCAGAATTGTGATGCCACCAACTTTGACTTTGTTCTTCAATATTCCTTTGGCTATTCGAGGTCTTTTCTGGTTCCATATAAATTTTAGGATTATTTGTTCCATTTCTTTGAAAAAAATGGATGGTATTTTGATAGGGATTGCATTAAATGTGTAGATTGCTTTAGGTAGCATAGACATTTTCACAATATTTATTCTTCCAATCCAGGAGCATGGAACATTTTTCCATTTTTTGTGTCTTCCTCAATTTCTTTCATGAGTACTTTATAATTTTCTGTGTATAGATTCTTAGTCTCTTTGGTTAGGTTTATTCCTAGGTATCTTATAGTTTTGGGTACAATTGTGAATGGGATTGACTCCTTAATTTCTCTTTCTTCAGTCTTGTTGTTGGTGTACAGAAATGCAACTGATTTCTGTGCATTGATTTTATATCCTGACACTTTACTGAATTCCTGTACAAGTTCTAGCAGTTTTGGAGTGGAGTCTTTTGGGTTTTCCACATATAGTATCATATCATCTGCGAAGAGTGATAGTTTGACTTCTTCTTTACCAATTTGGATGCCTTTAATTTCTTTTTGTTGTCTGATTGCTGAGGCTAGGACTTCTAATACTATGTTGAATAGCAGTGGTGATAATGGACATCCCTGCCGTGTTCCTGACCTTAACGGAAAAGCTTTCAGTTTTTCTCCATTGAGAATGATATTTGCGGTGGGTTTTTCATAGATGGCTTTGATAATATTGAGGTATGTGCCCTCTATCCCTACACTTTGAAGAGTTTTGATCAGGAAGGGATGCTGTACTTTGTCAAATGCTTTTTCAGCATCTATTGAGAGTATCATATGGTTCTTGTTCTTTCTTTTATTAATTTGTTCTATCACATTGATTGATTTGCGGATGTTGAACCAACCCTGCAGCCCTGGAATAAATCCCACTTGATCGTGGTGAATAATCCTTTCAATGTACTGTTGAATCCTATTGGCTAGTATTTTGGCGAGAATTTTTGCGTCTGTGTTCATCAAGGATATTGGTCTGTAGTTCTCTTTTTTGGTGGGATCCTTGTCTGGTTTTGGGATCAAGGTGATGCTGGCCTCATAGAATGAGTTTGGAAGTTTTCCTTCCATTTCTATTTTTTGGAACAGTTTCAGGAGAATAGGAATGAGTTCTTCTTTAAATGTTTGGTAGAATTCCCCTGGGAAGCCGTCTGGCCCTGGGCTTTTGTTTGTTTGGAGATTTTTGATGACTGTTTCAATCTCCTTACTGGTTATGGGCCTGTTCAGGTTTTCTATTTCTTCCTGGTTCAGTTGTGGTAGTTTATATGTCTCTAGGAATGCATCCATTTCTTCCAGATTGGCCAATTTGTTGGCGTAGAGTTGCTCATAGTATGTTCTTATAATTGTCTGTATTTCTTTGGTGTTAGTTGTGATCTCTCCTCTTTCATTCATGATTTTATTGATTTGGGTCCTTTCTCTTTTCTTTTTGATGAGTCTGGCCAGGGGTTTATCAATCCTATTGATTCTTTCAAAGAACCAGCTCCTAGTTTCATTGATTTTTTCTATTGTTTTTTTGGTTTCTATTTCGTTGATTTCTGCTCTGATCTTTATGATTTCTCTTCTCCTGCTGGGTTTAGGGTTTCTTTCTTGTTCTTTCTCCAGCTCCTTTATGCGTAGGGTTAGGTTGTGTACTTGAGACCTTTCTTGTTTCTTGAGAAAGGCTTGTACCGCTATATATTTTCCTCTCAGGACTGCCTTTGCTGTGTCCCACAGATTTTGAACCGTTGTGTTTTCATTATCATTTGTTTCCATGAATTTTTTCAATTCTTCTTTAATTTCCTGGTTGACCCATTCATTCTTTAGAAGGATGCTGTTTAGTCTCCATGTATTTGGGTTCTTTCCAGCTTTCGTCTTGTGATTGAGTTCTAGCTTCAGAGCATTGTGGTCTGAAAATATGCAGGGAATAATCCTAATCTTTTGATACCGGTTGAGACCTGATTTGTGACCCAGGATGTGATCTATTCTGGAGAAGGTTCCATGTGCACTAGAGAAGAATGTGTATTCTGTTGCTTTGGGATGAAATGTTCTGAATAGATCTGTGATGTCCATCTGGTCCAGTGTGTCATTTAAAGCCTTTATTTCCTTGTTGATCTTTTGCTTGGATGATCTGTCCATTTCAGTGAGGGGAGTGTTCAAGTCCCCTACTATTATTGTATTATTATTGATGTGTTTCTTTGATTTTGTTATTAATTGGTTGATATAGTTGGCTGCTCCCACGTTAGGGGCATAGATATTTAAAATTGTTAGATCTTCTTGTTGGACAGACCCTTTGAGTAGGATCTCTCTTATTATAGTCTTTGGCTTAAAATCTAATTGATCTGATATAAGGATTGCCACCCCAGCTTTCTTCTGATGTCCATTAGCATGGTAAATTGTTTTCCACCCCCTCACTTTAAATCTGGAGGTGTCTTCACGTCTAAAATGAGTTTCTTGTAGGCAACATACTGATGGGTTTTGTTTTTTTATCCATTCTGATACCCTGTGTCTTTTGATTGGGGCATTTAGCCCATTAACATTCAGGGTAACTATTGAGAGATATGAATTTAGTGCCATTATTAGCCTGTAAGGTGACTGTTACTGTATATTGTCTCTGTACCTTTCTGATCTACTACTTTTAGGCTCTCTCTTTGCTTAGAGGACCCCTTTCAATATTTCCTGGAGAGCTGGTTTGGTGTTTGCAAATTCTTTCAGTTTTTGTTTGTCCTGGAAGCTTTTGATCTCTCCTTCTATTTTCAATGATAGCCTAGCTGGATAGAGTATTCTTGGCTGCATGTTTTTCTCGTTGAGTGCTCTGAATATATCATGCCAGCTCTTTCTGGCCTGCCAGGTCTCTGTGGATAAGTCTGCCGCCAATCTAATATTTTTACCATTGTATGTTACTGATTTCTTTTCTCGGGCTGCTTTCAGGATTTTCTCTTTGTCACTAAGACTTGTCAATTTTACTCTTAGGTGACGGGGTGTGGACCTATTCTTGTTGACTTTGAGGGGGGTTCTCTGCATCTCCTGGATTTTAATGCTTGTTCCCTTTGCCATATTAGGGAAATTCTCTCCAATGATTCTCTCCAATAGACCCTCTGCTCCCCTCTCTGTTTCTTCTTCTTCTGGAATCCCAATTATTCTAATGTTGTTTCGTCTTATGGTGTCACTTATCTCTCGAATTCTCCCCTCATGGTCCAGTAGCTGTTTGTCCCTCTTTTGCTCGGCTTCCTTATTCTCTGTCATTTGGTCTTCTATATCACTAATTCTTTCTTCTGCCTCATTGATCCTAGCAGTGAGAGCCTCCATTTTTGATTGCACCTCATTAATAGCTTTTTTGATTTCAACTTGGTTAGACTTTAGTTCTTTAATTTCTCCAGAAAGGGCTTTAATATCTCCAGAGAGGGTTTCTCTAATATCTTCTATGCCTTTTTCGAGCCCGGCTAGAATGTTCAGAATCGTCATTCTGAACTCTTGATCTGACATAGTACCAATGTCTGTGTTGATTAGGTCCCTAGCCTTCGGTACTGTCTCTTGTTCTTTTGTTTGTGGTGATTTTTTCCGCCTTGTCATTTTGTCCAGATAAGAGGATATGAAGGAGCAAATAAACTACTAATAGGGTGGCAAAGCCCGGAAAAATGCGCTGTAACCAAATCAGAAGAGACCCCAAATTGTGGGGGGGGGGGGAAGGGGATAAAAAACAGGTTCTGAAAAAAAAGAAAAAAAAAAAAGAAAAAAGAAAAAAATTTAAAAAATAAAACAAATAAAAAAATATAAAAAAGAAAGAAAAAATATATATATTTAGATGAACTAGTCAAAAAACGTTAAAAAAGAAAAGGGTAAAAGTTTTTAAAAAAATTTAGCAGAAGAAGAAAAAAGAAAAAAGAAAAAAAAATTGAAAAAAGAAAAAAAAATAAATAATTGAAAAAAGAAAAAAAAATTGAAGTAGCCGCAAGACTAAAGAATCATGGGGAGAAAGCCATGAGTTCCGTGCTTTGCTTTCTCCTCCTCTGGAATTGCTCTGCTGTCTTAGGAATTGAATCTGCTTTCTCCTTGATAGATGAACTTCGTCCTGGCTGGATATTTTGTTGATCTTCTGGGGGAGGGGCCTGTTGTAGTGACTCTCAAGTGTCTTTGCCCGAGGCGGGATTGCACCGCCCTTACCTGCGGCCGGACTAAGTAATCGGCTCAGGTTCGCTTTTGGGAGCTTCTGTTCCCTGAACGCTTTCCGTAGAGTTCCGGAGGACGGGAATGAAAATGGCGGCGTCCCAGTCTCCGGCCCGGAGGAGCCGAGAGCCTGGGGCCCCACTCCTCAGTGCGCCCCCAGAGGACAGCACCCAATCACTCCCGTATCCCCAGCCTCTAGCCGCGCTCCGAGCTCACCCAGCCCGCGACCAGTTCAAGGTAACCCTGAGCTGAGAGTTCAGTCCTCGGCTCTGTCTTTGCAGCCGGTTTCTCCGTTCTAATACCTGCGAGCTCTCCGACACTCTGACACCCCCGATCCTTCTGTGACCTTGCGGGGCCTGGGGCCACGCTGGCCCCGCGTGGGCTTCACCCCGGTTTAGCCCCTGGAGCAATGTCCCTCAGTGGAACAGACTTTTAAAAGTCCTGATTTTGTGCTCCGTTCCTCCGCCGCTTGCCGGGAGCCGGCCCCTCCCCCCGCGGTCTATCTTCCCGTCGTTTTAGATTCACTTCTCCGCCAGTCCTACCTTTCAGAAAGTGGTTGATTTTCTGTTTCTAGAGTTTCTGTTCTTCTTCTCTTCGCTCTCCCGTTGGATTTGTAGGTGTTTGCTATGTTTAGATAAGCTATCGAGCTGATCTCCTGTTACCTGATGTAGTCTCAGGCTGCTACTTCTCCGCCATCTTGACTCCTCCTCCTGGGTCTTCTCTTTTATTTTATCTTTTCTCTCTCTCTCTCTCTCTCTCTCTATTTTCTTTTTTCTCTCTTTCCTTTTTCTTTTCTTTGGGTGGAGACTATTGATTGCTCAGAGCATTCCAGGGTGCACCTTGACTGCACCACAGTCAATACATTCAGCTACATCCATTCAGCCATCTTTCACCAAAATGACTAGGAGGAGGAATGCCCAACAGAAGAAAAATTCAGAGGATGGGCCTTCTTAATAGAGCTAATGGCTATCAATATAGACAGTATGTCGGAAAGGGAATTCAGGCTAACAATTATCCAGGCAATTGCTAAGTTGGAGAAAGCCATGGATGATGAAATAGAATTGATTAGGGAAGAACTGAAAGCCACCAGGGATGATGTTCACAATGTTGTCAATGAGTTAAATCTAATCTAAATTCTCTAAAAGCTAGGGTAACTGAGGCAGAAGATAGAATTAGTGATTTGGAAGACAAACAGATAGAGAGAAAGGATAAGGAAGAAGCCTGGAACAAACAGCTTAGAAGCCACAGAAAACAGAATTAGGGAAATAAATGATGCTATGAAACATTCCAACATCAGAATTATTGGAATCCCTGAGGGGGAGGAGAGAGAAAGAAAGAAGTCTAGAAGATATAATGGAACAAATTCTCCATGAAAATTTTCCCAATCTCGCAAAATGAATGAGCGTTCATGTACTAGAGGCAGAATGGTCTCTCCCCAAGATTATAGAATCTCAAAAATCCTCAAGACACCTGATAGTAAGAATGAGGAATCATAATTGTAGGCAGGCTCTCTTGAACGCAGCTAGGACAAAGAAGCTCCTTACATACAGAGGAAAGCCCATCAGAATAATGTTAGACCTGTCTACAGAAACCTGGCAAGCCAGAAAGGGCTGACAGGATATATTCAAGGGACTAAATGAGAAGAACATGCAGCCAATAATACTTTATCCAGCAAGACTAACATTCGAAATGGATGGAGAGATAAAGAGTTTCCAAGACCAGCAAGGCTTAAATGAGTATGCGACCACCAAGCCAACACTGCAGGAAATATAAAGGGGGGTTCTATAAAAGAGAAAAATTCCTAAGAATATCATTGAGCAGAAATATGGATACAATCTACAGAAATAAAGTCTTCCAAGGTAACATGAAAGCAATAAAACGTATCTATCAATAATCACTCTCAATGTGAATGGCCTAAATGCACCCATAAAACGACACAGGTTGCAGATTGGATAAAGCGACAGGACCCATCCATATGTTGCCTACAAGAGACCCATTTTGAACCTAAAGATACACCCAGACTGAAAGTGAAGGGATGGAGAAGCATCTTTCACGCCAATGGGCCTCAAAAGAAGGCCGGGGTAGTGATTCTCATATCAAATAAATTAGATTTTAAACTAAAGACTGTAGTCAGAGATACAGAAGGACACTACAAAATTCTTAAAGGGACAATTCACCACGAAGATCTAACAATTGTAAATATCTATGCACCCAATATGCCAGCAGCCAATTACATAATAAAATTGTTAATCAAGATAAGGAGTCATATTGGTATGAATACATTAATAGTAGGAGATCTTAATACAGCTCTCTCAGTAATATATAGATGATCGAAGCAGACAATCAATAAAGAAACAAGAGCATTGAATGACACATTGGACCAGATGGACCTCATATATATACACAGAACATTCCACCATAAAACAACAGAATACTCATTCTTTTCAAGTACACATGGAACCTTCTCCAGAATAGACCACATACTGGGTCACAAAGCAGGATTCAACCAATACCAAAAGACTGAGATTATTCCCTACATATTCTCAGATCACAATGCTTTGAACCTGGAGCTCAATCACACGGAAAAGTTTGGAAGGAACTCAAACACCTGGAAGCTAAAGACCATCTTGCTTAAGAAAGTTCAGATCAACCAGGAGATCAAAGAAGCACTTACACAGTTCATGGAAATCAATGAGAAGGAAGACACTTCGGTTCAAAACCTATGGGATACAGGAAAGGCGGTTCTAAGGGTGAAATACATAGCCATCCAAGTCTCCCTCAAAAAAATTGAAAAATCCAGAATACACCTGCTGTCTCTACACCTTAACGAACAGGAGAATCAACTACAAATCAAACCAACTCCACACACAAGAAGGGAAATAATCAAGATTAGAGCAGAGAACAATGAGATAGAAACTAGAGATACAGTAGAACGTATCAATGAAAATAGAAGCTGGTTTTTTGAAAGAATCAATAAGAATGATAAACCATTGGCCACACAAATCGAAAACAAAAGAGAGAAAGCTCAAATTAATAAAATTATGAATGAAAAGGGAAAGGTCACAACTAACATCAAGGAAGTAGAAACAGTCATCAGAAGTTATTATCAACAGTTTTATGCCAATAAGTTACACAACCTAGATGAAATTGATGCATTCCTGGAAAAGTATAAACTCCCAAAATTGAACCAGGCAGAAATTGACAACTTGAATAGACCAATATCTAGTAACGAGATTGAAGCAGTGAATAAAAACCTCCCAAAACACAAGATCCTAGGACCTGACAGATTCCGTGGGGGAATTCTACAAAACTTTCAAAGACTAAATAACACCTATTCTCCTGAAGCTGTTTCAAAACACTGAAGGAGAAGGAAAACCTCCAGATTCTTTTTATGAAGTCAGCATTACACTGATTCCCCAAACCAGGCAAAGACCACACCAAAAAGGAAAATTTCAGACTAATATCACTGATGAATATGGTGCAAAGATTCTCAACAAGATCCTATCAAATAGGATCCAACAGCACATTAAAAAGATTATCCACCATGACCAGGTGGGATTCATCTCTGGGTTACAAGGATGGTTCAACATTTGCAAATCAACCAATGTGATAGAACAAATCAGTAAGAGAAGAGAGAAGAAACACATGGTCCTCTCAATTGATGCAGAAAAAGTATTTGACAAAATCCAGCATCTGTTCCTGATTAAAACGCTTCAAAGTATAGGGATAGAGGGAACATTCCTGAACTTCATAAAATCTATCTATGAAAGACCCACAGCAAATATCATCCTCAGTGGGAAAAAGCTTGTAGCCTTCCCGTTGCGATCAGGAGCATGACACGGATGCCCACTCTCACCACTCTTGTTCAACATAGTATTAGAAGTCCTAGCAACGGCAATCAGAAAACAAAGAGAAATAAAAGGCACCCAAATTGGCAAGGAAGAAGTCAAACTCTCTCTCTTTGTAGATGACATGATACTTTATATGGGAAACCCAAACGACTCCACCCCCAAACTACTAGAACTCATACAGCAATTTAGTAAGGTGGCAGGGCACAAATCTATATACAGAAATCAGTGGCTTTCTTATACACTAACAATAAAAATACAGAAAGGGAAATTAGAGAATTGATTCCATTTACTATAGCACCAAGAACCATAAGATACCTTTGAATAAACCTAACCAAAGAGGTAAAGGATATGTACTTGAGGAACTACAGAAATCGAAGAAGACACAAAAAGATGGAAGAACATTCCATGCTTATGGACTGCAAGAATAAACATGGTTGAAGTGTCTATACTGTCTAGAGCAATCTATACTTTCAATGCCATCCTGATCAAAATTCCACCTGCATTTTTCAAAGAGCTAGAGCAAACAATCCTAAGATTTGTATGGAATCAGAGGAGACCCTAAATTGCTAAGGAGATGTTGAAAAAAAAAACACAAAACTGGAGACGTTACGTTGCCTGATTTCAAGCTTTACTACAAAGCTGTGATCACCAAGACAGCATGGTATTGGCATAAAAACAGACACATATTCCAGTGGAACAGAGTAGAGAGGACAGATATAGACCCTCAACTCTATGGTCAAATAGTCCTCGACAAAACAGGAAAAAATATACGTGGAAAAAAGACAGTTTCTTCAATAAATGGTGCTGGGAAAATTGTACAGCTGTATGTAGAAGAATGAAACTCGACCATTCTCTTACACCATACACAAAGATAAACTTGAAATGGATAAAAGACCTCAACGTGAGACAGGAATCCATCAGAATCCTAGAGGAGGCCATAGGCAGTAACCACTTCAATATCAGCCACAGCAACTTCTTTCAAGATATGTCTCCAAAGGCAAAGGAAATAAAAGTGAAAATGAACTTTTGGGACTTCATCAAGATCAAAAGCTTCCACACAGCAAAGGAAACAGTCAACAAAACAAAGAGGCAACCCATGGAATGGGAGAAGATATTTTCAAATGACAGTACAGACAAAAGGTTGATATCCAGGATCTATAAAGAACTTCTCAAACTCAACACACACAAAACAGATAATCATGTCAAAAAATGGGCAGAAGACATGAACAGACACTTCTCCAATGAAGACATACAAATGGCTATCAGACACATGAAAAAATGTTCATCATCACTAGCCATCAGGGAGATTCAAATTAAAACTACATTGAGATATCACCTTACACCAGTTAGAATGGCCAAAATTAGCAAGAGAGTAAACAACGTGTGTTGGAGAGGATGTGGAGAAAGGGGAACCCTCTTACACTGTTGGTGGGAATGCAAGTTGGTGCAGCCACTTTGGAGAACAGTGTGGAGATTCCTCAAGAAATTACAAATAGAGCTTCCCTATGACCCTGCAATTATACTACTGGGTATTTACCCCAAAGATACAGATGTAGTGAAAAGAAGGGCCATCTGTACCCCAATGTTTATAACAGCAATGGCCAAGGTCGCCAAACTGTGGAAAGAACCAAGATGCCCTTCAAAGGACAAATGGATAAGGAAGATGTGGTACATATACTCTATGGAGTATTATGCCTCCATCAGAAAGGATGAATACCCAACTTTTGTATCAGCATGGAAGGGACTGGAAGAGATTATGCTGAGTTTCATAAGTCAAGCAGAGAGAGTCAATTATCATATGGTTTCACTTATTTGTGGAGCATACCAAAGAACATGGAGGACATGGGGAGATGGAGAGGAGAAAGGAGATGAGGGAAATTGGAAGGGGAGGTGAACCATGAGAGACTATGGACTCTGAAAAAGAACCTGAGTGTTTTGAAGGGGCGGGGGGGTGGGAGGTTGGGGGAGCCAGTGGTGGGAATTATGGAGAGCACGTCTTGCATGGAGCAGTGGGTGTGGTGCATAAAGAATGAATTCTGTTATGCTGAAAAGAAATTTTAAAAAAGTAAAAAAAAAAAAAGAGACAGTAGTCTATAGCTTTCATGTGATTTGTACTTTTCATATAAGTTTAACAATGTCTATATGAAATGAGTTAAGAAGCCTACCAGATTCATTTATTTTTTTGAAGAGATTGTGAAGAATTCATATTACAAATGAGTTTTGAACAAAGCAGGTGTTAGAGGTGCTGTCAGAGGTGCAGTATAAAATCTGCATATATCTTTGACTCCCCCAAACCTGAACTATTGGTAGTCTACTCTTGACCATAAAACTTACTGACAACTTACACAGTGGGTTAACACATATTTTATATGTTATATGCACTATATATTGTATTCTCACAAAAAAAGGGAGTCAAAAAGAAAATGTCGTGAAGAAGAAAATTGGGAAAATTAGGATCACTGGTGCTGATGTGGGGCCCCTTGCAGCCTCTGGCTGGGCAGTCTCATGCCAGCCTCCATGAGGATGGGCACTGTGCTGACCCCAGGCACCAGTCCTCAGCCAAGAACATCGATGGTTTTATGGTTAATGCACAAGTACTTGTGCATGGTCATCAACCTGCCCTAACAATGTGGTAAACAGACGTGAACTGCACTCAGCTACTCGATCCTCAAGCTCCCTCTACTGAGTGGTCTTCATGGAGCCTGGCCTTCCCTTGTGACCAGTTGGAGAGGCAGCAGTCAGAGAATCACATGCAGATTGATGATATCACTGTTTGCTCTCAGGGAAAATCCATAAGCACAGCAAAATCTGAGTGAATAAGAGGACACCCACTACTTGTGGAAGGGAATGGAAGTCTGGCCCAGGGTGTGGAGAATGCTGGGAAATGCCATCAAATGGACCTTCACCAAGTGAAGTTATTGACCTGAAGAATATTGACCAGAAGTCTGTGTGGTGAAGTAGTATGATCCACGGAAGGGTCCTGGTAATAAAGAAGGACCTTCTCTGCTCCCCATAGCTCTGCAGGTGTGCACTCCTCATGGGAAACCAGGTCCCCTCGGAGCCATCCTTGAGTTACTCTTACTGTCTCCATGAAAACCAGGCTTCTGCTTTGGGGTAGACCCTGGATGGGGCAGGCACCCTCTATGGGAGGAATGTCCTCCCACCTGTCTGGCTGTTCAACACTCCCATTCCTGGCTATCTTGTGGAAATAAAGCATATGGGTTTGGGGAAAATGCATGAACAAGAGAAAATACATTTACTTTACTATCATGTAAACCCTTGTGAGTAACTGGACTTGAGCAAGTCAGCTCATGTTGTTCAAGGCTCAGCTGTGTGCCTCTCCTGTTGGTTCTGTCTGGAGAACCCTAATGAACACATCTCATTAGATATAACTCTTTGTTCTTTTTTTAAATTAATTAATTTATTTTTATTTGCTTATTTACAGCATAACAGTGTTCATTGTTTTGGCATCACACCCAGTGCTCCATGCAGTACGTGCCCTCCCTATTACCCACCACCTGGTTCCTCAACCTCCCCCCCCCCCCCCCCGCCGCCCCTTCATAACCCTCTGGTTGTTTTTCAGAGTCCATAGTCTCTCATGGTTCATCTCCCCTTCCAGTTTCCCTCAACTCCCTCTCCTCTCCATCTCCCCATGTCCTCCATGTTATTTGTTATGCTCCACAAATAAGTGAGACCATATGATACTTGACTCTCTCTGCTTGACTTATTTCACTCAGCATAATTTCTTCCAGTCCCATCCATGTTGCTACAAAAGTTGGGTATTCGTCCTTTCTGATGGAGGCATAATACTCCATTGTGTATATGGACCACATCTTCCTTATCCATTCGTCCGTTGAAGGGCATCTTGGTTCTTTCCACAGTTTGGCGACCGTGGCCATTGCTGCAATAAACATTGGGGTACAAATGGCCCTTCTTTTCACTACATCTGTATCTTTGGGGTAAATACCCAGCAGTGCAATTGCAGGGTCATAGGGAAGCTCTATCTTTAATTTCTTCAGGAATCTCCACACTGTTCTCCAAAGTGGCTGCACTAACTTGCATTCCCACCAACAGTGTAAGAGGGTTCCCCTTTCTCCACATCCTCTCCAGCACACGTTGTTTCCTGTCTTGCTAATTTTGGCCATTCTAACTGGTGTTAGGTGGTATCTCAATGTTGTTTTAATTTGAATCTCCCTGATGGCTAGTGATGATGAACATTTTTTCATGTGTCTGATAGCCATTTGTATGTCTTCATTGGAGAAGTGTCTGTTCATATCTTCTGCCCATTTTTTGATATGATTATCTGTTTTGTGTGTGTTGAGTTTGAGGAGTTCTTTATAGACCCTGGATATCAACCTTTTGTCTGTACTGTCATTTGCAAATATCTTCTCCCATTCCGTGGGTTGCCTCTTTTTTTTGTTGACTGTTTCCTTTGCTGTGCAGAAGCTTTTGATCTTGATGAAGTCCCAAAAGTTCATTTTTGCTTTTGTTTCCTTGGCCTTTGGAGACATATCTTGAAAGAAGTTGCTGTGGCTGATATCGAAGAAGTTACTGCCTATGTTCTCCTCTAGGATTCTGATAGATTCCTGTCTCACACTGAGGTCTTTTATCCATTTCGAGTTTATCTTTGTGTATGGTGTAAGAGAATGGTCGAGTTTCATTCTTCTACATATCGCTGTCCAGTTTTCCCAGCACCATTTATTGAAGAGACTGTCTTTATTCCATTGAATATTTTTTCCTGTTTTGTCGAAGATTATTTGACCATAGAGTTGAGGGTCCATATCTGGGCTCTCCACTCTGTTCCACTGGTCTATGTGTCCGTTTTTATGCCAGTACCACGCTGTCTTAGTGATCACAGCTTTGTAGTAAAGCTTGAAATCGGGTAATGTGATGCCGCCAGTTTTGTTTTTGTTTTTCAACATTTCCTTAGCAATTCGGGGTCTCTTCTGACTCCATACAAATTTTAGGATTATTTGCTCCAGCTCTTTGAAAAATATCGGTGGAATTTTGATCGGAATGGCATTAAAAGTATAGATTGCTCTAGGCAGTATAGACATTTTAACAATGTTTATTCTTCCAATCCAAGAGCATGGAACAGTCTTCCATCTTTTTGTGTCTTCTTCAATTTCTTTCATGAGTGTTCTGTAGTTCCTTGAGTACAGGTCCTTTACTTCTTTGGTTAGGTTTATGCCCAGGTATCTTATGGTTCTTGGTGCTATAGTAAATGGAATCGATTCTCTAATTTCCCTTTCTGTATTTTCATTGTTAGTGTATAAGAAAGCCACTGATTTCTGTACATTGACTTTGTATCCTGCCACGTTACTGAATTGCTGTATGAGTTCTAGTAGTTTGGGGGTGGAGTCTTTGGGGTTTTCCATATAAAGAATCATGTCATCTGCGAAGAGAGAGAGTTTGACTTCTTCCTTGCCAATTTGGATACCTTTTATTTCTCTTTGTTGTCTGATTGCCGTTGCTAGAACTTCTAATACTATGTTGAACAAGAGTGGTGAGAGTGGGCATCCTTGTCGTGTTCCTGATCTCAACATAACTCTTTGTTCTTGAGAGGTTTTAGTGTATTGTTTCTTCAAGGTTTACAGGACCAATCTCCCTTCTCGAAGTCTACTTTCTAGTGATTTTTATATCACCTCACATCTAACAAGGACTGTTTAATATGTTCTTCTCACCCACCCCCAACTTTGGGCTATGAGGGTCATGAGTTTTATTATGAGATTCATCATGAGCCAGAGAATATTGTTATTATGTTTGGCTTCACACCGTGATCATCTAGAGACATTTCTATGTTTGTCCAGGTAGTTCCCAAAGCTGATGCTCTTCATCCCTTTGTGTAGAGTCACATTGCTGTCTGAGAGACTGTTCCTCTGTGGGAGGGGCCTCTGTCACTCACTGCTGTAGTGAGTGTCTGTGGGTGATCAATTACATGACATTGTGCAGGCTAAGAGTTTTATCTTGTTTCATTTTTGAGAGATATATTCATGGGATAATGGATTTCAGGCGGACAAATTTTTCCTTTTTAAATAAATAAATTATATATGTATATATAGTCTATATGTTGATACAGCATAAAATCTTCATAAATATAAATATTTAATTCATTTGAGAGAGAGAGAGGGGACACACAAGCACACAAGGTGGGCTTAGGGCAAAGCGAGAGCTAGAAGCAGACTACCTGTAGAGCAGGCAGTGGGACAAATGGTTTGATCCTG
This sequence comes from Meles meles, assembly GCF_922984935.1. Lineage (NCBI taxonomy): Eukaryota > Metazoa > Chordata > Mammalia > Carnivora > Mustelidae > Meles > Meles meles. Next base: position 28,739,437 of record NC_060077.1, on the reverse strand, counting down.
GGATTCTAGGATCATGACCTGAGCCAAAGGCAGGAGCTTAATGGAAAGGGCCACCCAGGTCCCCTACAGACACAGTTTAGTAGCTTTCTTGTAAAAGACATTTCTCCACCATCTTCTTGCTTGCATTGCTCATAATAAGAATCTGCTCTCATCATATTTATTCCTCTGTAGATGACCTGCACATTTCTCTCTGGCTGCTTCACAGATGACTCTTCCACACTGATGTTCATCAATATGGGTGTGACATGGTGACAGTGTCGGTACCTCATGGTTCTTGTGCTAGAGCTTTGTTGAACTTGATTATGTCAGTTATTGTTTCACCAAACTTGTAATATTTGTGCAATACCACTTTAAGCATTGTGTCTCTTCCCTCCTGTCTGTCTTCTCTGCTCAGGGGATCTAGTTACAAGCATAGTGCACTGCATGAGGTGATTCCACAACCAACTGAGTTCTGTCTTTTTTTTTTTTTTTTTTTTTGTCTTATTTCATTTTGGATGGTTACTACTTTGATGCCATGGAGTTGGTGAATCTCTCCTTTTGCAGCATCTAATCTGTTGTCAGTGTAATCCTGTGCATTTTTTACTCTTAGATGCTGCAGTTCTCATCTCCAGAGGTGAGATGTGGCCCTGTACAAACTTTGTCCACATCTGCACTGAATATGCTCTGCCTCTTCAAACAAATGGAATCTCACTCAATGGTAATTTTTGTGTTATTCATCTTACATCCTCTGTAGAGCCTACCTTCAGGGCAGGGAAGAGGGAGCAGCCTGTGAATCTCAGACCTGGGGTCCTAGGTCAGACCTGCTCACTGCTCTATGCACAGACCTCCTGGGGCTGGAGGATAGTGTGACTCAGACGAGGAAGTGGTTTGTGTCTCACTTCCCCATCTGCCTGTGTCACTGTGATTATTACCACTACCACTCTTATATGATAGACAGTAATAGTCAGCCTCGTCCTCAGCCTGGGCCCCGCTGATGGTCAGGGTGGCCGTGTTCCCTGAGTTGGAGCCAGAGAACCGGTCTGGGATCCCTGAGGGCCGGTTGCTGTCTCCATTGATAATCATCACGGGTGTCTGGTCCAGCTTCTGTTGGTACCAGGAAACATATGTATTTCCAATGTTGTCTCCACTACAGGTGATGCTGGCTGTCTGTCCCGGGGTCACCGACACTGAGGGAGGCTGAGTCAGCACGTTGGCAGCCACAGAAACTGCAAGAGAGAAAAGGAGAGGTAGGCTTTCAAAGTGGGTCTCATCTTTGGAAGCCCCCACCCATGTGACCTAGATTGATATTTAGGGATACTTTGGGCATACAGGGAGCCCTTCCTATCAATCTCAGCCCCTGGGACCCCTGGGCCTGGATGGTGGCTGGAGCCTTTGAACAAACAGGACCATGACCCTCTTTCCATGGGCAGGTGCAGCCCCCCCCACACCCAGGGCTCACACAGGGTCCTCCAGCCCTTCATCCTGCAGCTGGGTCCTGAGCATCCTGACCCCCACAGACAGTGAGTGCCCCACTGAGCTCAGTTTCAGGGTCAGGCTTGTGACAGTTCTGTGGGTCTGGGTGGGTGTGAGTCTGGGCTCAGCACCTGTGCACTGAGCCAGGAATCCGAGGAGAAGAGGGGTCCAGGCCATGATGAATGTGCCCCAATTCTGGTCCCTGAGGCCCTAGTCTGGGCACATTCCTTCCCAGGCCTTTCTTATCCCCTTGCTGGTAATACCTGCAGCTTATGCAAATCATTTATGCAGATATGCTGCTGAGGAGCTTAGTGATTTGAGAGAAGCCTGAGCTCCAAGGGATACAGAGAGGTAGTGGTGTCTCCTGCAGACCTCCCATTAGCCCAGGGGGTTCTGCTTTACCAACTTGCCCCACAGTTGGCTCTGAAATGTCCTCTCCTTGCTCCTGGGTGGCCGTAAGAGGCTTAGATCAGTGCATTTTCTGCCCAGATTCCTGTTTGTGACCATCAAATATGAAAAGAATTCTTCACTTGCTAAGCACACACGGAGATTTGCAGGAGCCTCTGAACTACTGTAGGTGATGTCCTCAGGGAGAGTTCCTAGGGCAGGTCATAGATTCTGTAGCTCAGTCTCCCCAGTGTGCACTCAGTTCCTGGGATAGATGCAGTGCTTGAGTGAGGTTTGACAGTGACTGGGTTTTAGCAGAATGGGCTGTGCTACAGAGGCATGAAGTACTGGACCTGTGCAAGAGACAGAGGCAAATTGTAGAAGACACAGATCTAAGCAACAAGGAGTCATAATTTTATGTTGGTGGTAAAGGTGACATTATAGAAACCCTATGACTTTTACCTTAGGTCTCAGGTGGTGGTGATGAAGTCTCCCACCCTGTTAAACCCCTGATGCCCAGACATACCCCATGTCCAGGTGACTGTCAGGTGATCTTACTGCCTCCTGGAGGCCACTCCACATGCTGCTAGAGGTGCAAGAATTCCTTTGTCAGATTTGAAATTCTGATGAGAAGTTCTGATCAGAAGATCCCGATTCCCTGATCCATGGGCTTTAGGCTCCATTTGAGGAATTGGTTTTCTCTAAGAAGCCCCTGCCACCCTCAACATCATGCAAGAGCTCACCAAATTACCCATGGAAATATAAGCAGGCTCATTTAGAGGAGGAGAATGCAGAGCTCATATGATGTATGGGTGTTGGGTGGCACTAGAAGACACAGGAATCAGGGACTTCCTCTTACTGGTATCAGCGGCTGGTGCAGGACCAACCTGGGCAAAGGTGACTATTGCTTCCAAGTCAGAGATAGGAGAAATGTCACTTAACAGACATTTATTCAGACCCATTTTGTTCTGGGAGACAGTCCATCCTGGAAATTGGTGTGAACAAGACACAGCCACTATGTCAGAGTTCCTCTCTTGGGACTAGTGCAGTAGAGTGGACACACATGCTTTGTTGATACAGCATATAGACTCCAAACTCTTCTATCTGCATCTTGTCTTCTATATTCATTTAGAAGTCACACTATGGCTATTCTCAGGTGCCACTGGGTCAACAATGACTCATGGGCCAAAGCTGGCCAGTAAATGTGTTATGTGGCTGGGGATCTTTTGGGGGGAATTTCACTCTTGTGAAGGAAAGAAACAGACTAGATTTATACAGTGCTCTTGCTCTGGTACTTGTCTGGGAGAGCTGGAGCTGCCACAGCTGTCCCAAGGTCTGCCATCAACAAAAAGGAAAAGAAAAACCTCCGTAGAAGTGATGGTGGGAAAGTATTTGTGCTGCCGAAGCAAGCATGTGATGGTGGGAAAGTGAGAAGATTTGGGACAGTATGGAATTGGTGAGAACCACCATCTGACTTCAGACTTATTTCTGTGGAAGAAAAATAAGCACCTGAGTGTTCATGCCTATGATTCAGAGAGACATGTATCACATTAAAATATTCCTGACTACCTAGGATAATAATTAGCAGAAAAGATTTAATAAAATAATAAAATAACAATAGGGGAAAATGTGCGGTGTCAGGTGACTGCATGGAATGAAGTGACATTGACAAAATGACAGGCAGATCATTTGTGAGGAGAGGCTGGAGGAGGTGTCTCTGCAGAGTGGACTGTGGGGCTGCTGTCAGGATGGCAAGAAGGGACAAGAACTGAAGTGTGTTTGAAGTCATTCCCTGTGGGGATGAGTCTGGTTTGTGTGAGGATGCAGGGACAGTTAGGACCTTAGGTGTCTGTGATTCAAAACTAATTGAGTTCCAAGGTAATATTTTCTCATAAGTTAAAAACTCAGTGACAGGTGTGATGTGTTAGAATCCTCATGTTGTACGTTTCCAGGGAAGGTGAGTCACAAGGGGAGTCCCATGTGAACCTCCCTGCATACTGAGTGGGAAGTGGGAGCCTGTTTGTATCTGACAGTCATGGTGGCTTCTGTGTGGTTCACCTGTGTGTGTGTGTTTCCAACTGCCATCAATTTCCTGTCACACACTCCTTTCTATCATATATTTATACACAGACACATATATGGATATCCTTGTGAGTGTGTCTGCACATATATACTAATTGTGTCTGTGTGTGTATATCTGTAGAGAAATTATAAGTTGGGCATTGTTACCATAGTGAATAGCAAGAAGAAATTAATAATCAGACTTATTTGACCATGGATGTTGGGATCAGTTAATTATGGCGTTCCTACAACTGAAATAGAAGTTCAGGTTACTCCTTTTTTTACATATGTGTAAAGAGAAAGCTCCCTTTGGCAGACACTTTGACTTGCTACTGAACTTTAACAGAGGCTGTGTGCTCCTTATTAGCCACTAAATCACCATGTGACCAGACTGCCTGCAGGGACTGGGTGCCAACTGAACAACCATGCCATGGAACTGGGCATTCACAGCAGCTGTCCATCACCAAACAGAGGAGATAAATTTGAGATCAGGCTTCAACAAGTCCTAAAGGAACAGGTGAGTTGCATGAGGAAGAGGTCAGATGTCTTTTCTCTGTTGCACACAGCTATGGCCCAATGGGGATAATCCAATGAACAGTTGATATAGATGAAAAAAGAGAAGGTTGGTTTTAGAGGTTCCTCTGTTATATGCAAGCAACTCTGATAGTTAATAATATTTCTGCTGCAGCCTCATCTGGGACACCTCTGCATAACTTGGGTGCAGAAAAATTCTTCAATAAGGTAGCATTTGAGCAGAGTAATTGTTTTTATTCACCTGGACTGAGAGAATGACAGAATTGGGTTTATACTAACCTATGGCTCTGACTCGTAGTTTGGCTTGGTGGCCAGTGTTGGAAGGAACACAATAAGAAAATGGGTGGGGTGCCTGGGTGGCTCAGTGGTTAGGCATCTGGCTTCCCTCCGGTCGTGATCCCAGGGTCCTGGGATCCAGCCTCACATTGGGCTCTCTACTCAGTGGGAAGCCTGCTTCTCCCTCTCCACTCTCCCTGCTTGAGTTGCCTCTCTTGCTGATTCTTTCAGTCAAATGAATAAATTCTTTAAGAAAAAAAAAAAAGAAAATCAGTGAAGATATTTGAGGAAGAGAAAATGTGAGTAGAACTCCTCAAGTGAACACAGATCTGGACGCTCTTTGTGCTCTGTGAAATGTCTACCATAGTGTGTCATCAAATGGAAATGGTGCTAATAATAAGGTGGATAATGTGACATATCTGGGGACAGTGCTCAGCATTTTTGTCCATCTACTCTTGAACTTGTCCTGTGGGCCTCATAGCTAAGTGCCCATGTTGCAAAGTGGGTGGTTATTCATAGGCTAATCACTATGGATTTCCAGTCACTAAAGCTCACCTGGCTATGGCCACTTGTGAGGACCAATTTGCCAATAGCAGAGACCAACCCCAAGTTCTCAGTCTGAGACCTTCCCTAGGGAATCAGCCAGCAGCCCAGTGGCAGATCGGTTATGTTAGATCTCTTCCATCATGGTAGGTACGGCTCCATTCTTGTTGGAACAGACCTTTACCTAGATAGGGACCTGCCTTCTTTGACTGTAATACTTCTTCCCAAAGTATTTCCCTTGGGCTTAGAGGATGTATCACCCACTGTCTAGTATTTTAGGGAAGTTCCTCTCCAACGTACATCTTTCACATCAGTTGAAGGGCTGCAGTGTGCCCAGGTCCATGGGATTCACTGGGTCTACCATATTCCCCACTATCCTGAAACAGCTGGCTTGAATGAATGGACTAATGTCCTCAGGAAGGCAGTTACTGTGCAAGGTATGGAACAACACCTTTTGGGTGGGGGCAACAGTTTCCAGGAGGTGATATTTGCACTCCCTCTGTTTCCAGTGTTTGGTGGTGTTTCTCCCGTAGCCAGCATTCATGGGTCCAGAAACCTAGAGGTGGAATTATGAACATCCCCACTCACTGATATTCTTGGTGAACTGCTGCTAATTATGACTATCACCATGACTCTACACTCTGCTGCCTTACAGGTCTTAGTTCTAAAGGAGAATTGCTTCCAGCCAGTGACACAGCAATGATTCTGTTCAAAGGAGAGGTCAGAATTCCCCTTGTCACTTTGAGCTACTTCTGTCTCCATGGATGTCTCTCCTTTGGTCATCCCAGCAAGATCTTCCATTCCCAACACATCATAGCCAAATAGACATCACAGGCCCGTCCTGCCTCCTGCACATGCACTCCTGATCCACATGGTGCAGAGGCCATCTGGTGGACTGGGTTGGGGGAGAGGTCTTGGTATCTCAGATCTGGGGCCTTGGGCCAGATCTACTGTACTTTGTCTGCAGTCCTTCTATGCTGAAAGTGTGTGTGACACAGACAGGGAAGTGGTCTGTGTCTCATATCTCAGTCTGTCTCTCTCACTATGAACAGGAATACCACTGTCCCACACCTGACAGTAGTAGCCAGCCTTGTCCTTGGCCCTGGTCCTGCTGGTTTTTAAAGTGGCCGTGTCTTCTAGTTTAGAGCTGAAGAATCAGTCAGGAATCTCTGAGGGACAATTGCAATTTTCATATATGACCAGCCAGTGTCCTGTCCTGTCTTATGCCGGTACAAATGTCCACTGAAGATTTCTATACTGTCTCTCCGACAGGAGTCATGACCATCTGTTCCAGGGTCATTGCACATAGGGCAGCTGGGTCAACACTGGACGCCTTACAGGAGCCTGGCCATGGGGTTGAGGTGGGTCCTTGCAGAGCTAGAGACAACATCTGGTTCAGGGAAAGGTGGCCCTATGGTCTCTCTTTCCAACCCTCCAGCTTCATATTCCCTCTGGGGCCCCCAGCTGAACTCAGCATGTCATCAGAATGGGAAACTCTCATTCTGACACTTGTTTATCATGGTACATGTGGGAATTCACTTGTTACACAATCACCTACTCTTGGAGATTCATCACAATTTCTAGTCTATTTACATGTGGTCCTGCTGTCTCTATGACACCCCATCCCGCAAAGACCAGCAACCAGCATTATCAACACTTTGATTACTTTCGCTTTTTCACCCATGTTTCATGTAAATATGTGAAAAGTGCCAGAGACCACGCTTGACTGAGGGACTCACTTTAGGTTCCGTGTCTCTGTGAGGCTCCCCACAGTCACACGTTTGTGCACAGTGTGAACTCCAGGACTGGATAGTCGCTGGTCCCTCCTGGGAACTGGATTCTGTCACTGAAGCAAGGACAGCACAGGGACCAGAGATGTGATCTGAAGCCGTGGGAGTCACTTCACTTTTGAGTCAGTCTCATAAGGAGGCTGCAGACCCTCCTTCCAGGGACCAGAGGATCCGAGTGCCCCACTTCCTGTCTCCTGTGACACTCGTGAGCAAGGAAGCTGCAGCCCTGTATCAGAATCTGCCTGGAGTGGGGCAGGAGAAGAAGAGGGTGAGGGGTCAGGGCATCTCTGGAGGTGCGCAGCACAGAAGGGTCAACTCCCTGGCACCTCAGGTGGAGAGTGAGATGACTGGCATTTCCCAGATGAGCTACTCACTGTGCAGGATCTCTGTCAGGGTCTTGAATGACTCTGTGTGAGTCTGACCCTGAAAACTTTGCCCCTGCATCCTTGGGGATAGGATGGATCATCATGACTTCTTTCTGAGGGCTGTGGACACCTGCTGACCTCCAGGCCTGGTGTCCCTGTGAGGTTCCTCCTGGGCAGACCCAGCCTCTGTCCTGTTGTTCCTGATGGAGCTCTGCTGCCACCTGCTGGTGGGTCAGGACTCAGACCCGGAGCTTCCCTCCTGCAGGTCACCCCACAGGACCTGTCACCTGAGAAGGGATCTGGACCTGGGAGTCCAGTCTCCCTCAGGCAGTTGCCAACCCCTGCTCTGCTCAGCCCAACATAGAAGGTCATGTACTGTGGGCAGGCAGGCAGGGAAGGAAAGATTCCTGTCCTTGTCCAAAGGATCAAATGCCCTAGCCTGTCCCACTGGCTATTGCAGCAGGGTGGGTGCAGGTAAAGTGTAGTGCATTTGGAGAGGGTCACAGTCCAGGAAACATTTATGAGATGCTATTGGCACCCTCCTTTCCATGTGGCAGTTAAGTCTGATGCTGCCTGAATCCCAGTGAGTGTCACTGTGTCGTAGTGGACCAGGCAATCCTTCTAACACTAATGATTACCTGTGAACCTGAAACTTTATCAGTATTATTCTCATCACCTCTGCCCCCGCTGTTTCTATTACAATGCATAGCACCAGCAGTCTGGAGTGGGAGGATTTCCACAGGAGTTTCCTAGGTGATTTGGATGAAACAGGGAATTTGGTAATTAACATCTGAATGTGTGGTTTCACTTCATATAGGTCATATTTTTCTGAGACGGTTTCCTTGGATTTCTGCAAAGGAGAGACAAAAGTTCCCAGTCCAGTGCCCCCTCATTCCCAACCTGCAGTCTCTGTTTCATTTGTAAGACTCTGTCAATGTTTTTATATCATTAATGTTGAAAACAAAGTGTTCTTTTTTATTGTGTTATCTTGGTCACTATACAGTACATCATTAGATATTGATGTAGTGTTCCATGATTCATTATTTGCATATAACACCCAGATCTCCATGCAATCTGCCCTCCTTAATACCAGTCACCAGGTTCACCCATCCCCCTACCTACCTCTGTTCTAAAACCCTCGGTTTGTTTCCCGACGTCCATAGTCTCTGTTCTAACATCAGTATGAGCATCCCCATTTCACAGCGCCTGAAGTTGAGGGTCCAGGAAGACTCCATTCTGAGGAAGGGGAGGAAAGTGAAGCAAGTCCAGGATGGAGCACAGGTGTGCAGGATTCAGACCTGGAGCTCCTTGAGGCATAGCTTGACCAGGGCAGGAAATAAGGAGGGAGGGTGAGGCCAGACTGGAAAGCAGGTATCTGTCCCCTACTCACTGCCATCCCGATTCCTGGTTGGTCTATAAAGGAGACCCCCAGCACCTCCAGCCTGCATGTGGAGAAGGTCAGTGGAATTGTGTCCCAGCTTAGAGCTGGATAATCTGTGGGGAAATTGGAAGCTGTTTGGTTGTACAGGGCCTGGCCTGGGTTCTTCTGGCTCTGTTCTGCATTATTGTTTGGTCCTCTCTGTCCTTCAGATATGAAGGAATGACTGGGTTCTCATGGCTACTCTATAGAAGGAACCTGAGTCTTGTAGCAGATGCAAGGCCTGCAGGTTCAGGATACCTTGGTGCTCATTCCCTGGGTCTCACTTCCTGCAGCACCCATGGGACTGAGCTCAGGTTTGGAGTCACCTTCAGGGTCCTGTGGGGGCTGAGCCTGTGAGTAGGGCCTGAGGCAGCCGCTGTTCAAGCAATAAGGAAGGGGAGCTTGAGGGTCCAAACATGGTAGGGACCCCAGTTTCTCTCTCTTGAGCCCCTAGCTGAGCCTGCCTGTTCCAAGCCTCCCTCATTCTCTCACTGGTCTCACTGGTCCCTGTGAAAATGCTCCTCAGGCTGGTGGAAAGAATCTCTGTGCTTCTGGGTGGGCTCTGTGGATCTGGTTCATGTGGAGCTCTGTTCACTTATTGGCTCCATATGGGAGCTCTCGTGTTTAAATGTCATAAAAAATTAGCAAGGAAAGGAGAAGTGAGGGACTTTCTGTAGCTGTTCACATGAATGTGTACTCCATTTATTTGTTTCCATTATTGTGAGTGTTTCAAATACACAGGACATGAAATATTCCATCCTGATCATTTGTAAGAGCTCAGTTCATTTTCCCAGATTCTCTGTCTGTCCTGTGACTGTGTAACTCTCCTGAACTGTGGAACAGAATCGAGTGGGAAATGAACTTGTTCTTAGTATATGTTTATTCCCTTTAGATTTCTTATACTCTGGTGCTGCAGTTAGACCCAATTTGACAAAATTGTCTTTTTTTAGTTAAAAAATTTTAAATTAACATAGAATGTCTTATTTGTTTCAGGGGAACAGGTCTGTGATTCATCGGTCTTACATAATTCATAGCACTCACCATATCACATACCCTCCCCGGTGTCCATCACCTAGTCACCCCATCCCTCCAGCAACTCTCAGTTTGTTTCCTGAGATTAAGAGTCTCTTATGGTTTGTCTCCCTCTCTGATTTCATCTTCATTCGTTTTTCCCTCCCTTGCCCTATGATCCTCAGTATTGTTTCTCAAATTCCTATTATCAGTGAGACCATATGATAATTGTCTTTCTCTCATTGACTTATTTTGCTTAGCATAATACTCTTTACTTCCATCCACATCATTGCAAATGGCATGATTTCATTCTTTATGGCTGCATAGTATTCATTAGAACATCTTTTTTATCATTCATCTGCTGATGGACAACTAGGCTCTTTCTATAGTTTGACTATTGTGGATGTTGCTCCTATAAACATTTGGGTGCACGTGCCCCTTCAGCTCACTACATTTGTATATTTGGGGTAAATACGCAGTAGTGCAATTGCTGGGTTGTAGCGTAGCTCTATATTCAACTTTCTAAGGAACCTCCATACTGTTTTCCAGAGTGACTTCACCAGTTTGCATTCCTACCGACAGTGGAGGAGTGTTCCCCTTTTTCTGCATCCTCACCAAAATCTGTCATTTCCTGACTGGTTAATTTGAGCCGTTCTGAATGCTGTGAGGTGGCATCTCACTGTGGTTTTGATTTGTATTTCCGTAATGCCAAGTGATGTTGAGCGCTTTTTCATGTGTCTGTTGGCCATTTGGATGTCTTCTTTGCAGAAATATCTGTTCATGTCTTCTGCCCATTTCTTGATTATATTTCTTGATTTGGATATCTCTCTCTCTTTTTTTAATTTATGCTTCTTTCTTTTCAGCATAACAGTATTCATTGTTTTTGCACCACACCCAGTGCTCTATGCAACACATGCTCTCCCTATTAACCACCACCTGGTTCCCACAACCTCCCACCCGCCCACCCCTACAAAACCCTCAGGTTGTTTTTCAGAGTCCATAGTCTCTCATGGTTCATCTCCCCTTCCAATTTGCCTCATCTCCCTTCTCCTCTCCATCTCCCCATGTCCTCCATGTTATTTGTTATGCTCCACAAATAAGTGAGACCATATGATACTTGACTCTTTCTGCTTGACTTATTTCACTCAGCATAATCTCTTCCAGTCCCGTCCATGTTGCTACAAAAGTTGGGTATTCATCCTTTCTGATGGAGGCATAATTCTCCATCGTGTATATGGACCACAACTTCCTTATCCATTCGTCTGTTGAAGGGCATCTTGGTTCTTTCCACAGTTTGGTGACCATGGCCATTGCTGCTATAAACATTGGGGTACAGATGGCCCTTCTTTTCACTACATCTGTATCTTTGGGGTAAACGCCCATTAGTGCAATTGCAGGGTCATAGGGAAGCTCTATTTTTAATGTCTTAAGGAATCTCCACACTGTTCTCCAAAGTGGCTGCACCAACTTGCATTCCCACCAACAGTGTAGGAGGGTTCCTCTTTCTCCACATCCTCTCCAACACACGTTGTTTACTCTCTTGATAATTTTCACCATTCTAAATGGTGTAAGGTGGTATCTCAATGTGGTTTTAATTTTAATCTCCCTGATGGCTAGTAATGATGAACATTTTTTCATGTGTCTGATAGCCATTTGTATGTCTTCGTTGGAGAAGTGTCTGTTCATATCTTCTGCCCATTTTTTGATATGATTATCTGTTTTGTGTGTGTTGAGTTTGAGAAGTTCTTTGTAGATCCTGGATATCAACCTTTTGTCTGTACTGTCATTTACAAATATCTTCTCCCATTCCGTGGGTTGCCTCTTTGTTTTGTTGACTGTTTCCTTTGCTGTGCAGAAGCTTTTGATCTTGATGAAGTCCCAAAAGTTCATTTTTGCTTTTGTTTCCTTGGCCTTTGGAGACATATCTTGAAAGAAGTTGCTGTGGCTGATATCAAAGAAGTTACTGCCTATGTTCTCCTCTAGGATTCTGATGGATTCCTGTCTCACGTTGAGGTCTTTTCCATTTCAAGTTTATCTTTGTGTATGGTGTAAGAGAATGGTTGAGTTTCATTCTTCTACCTATAGCTGTCCAGTTTTCCCAGCACCATTTGTTGAAGAGACTGTCTTTTTTACCACTGTATATTTTTTCCTGTTTTGTCGAAGATTATTTGACCATAGTTGAGGGTCCATATCTGGGCTCTCTACTCTGTTCCACTGGTCTTGGTGTCTATTTTTATGCCAGTACCACGCTGTCTTGGTGATCACAGCTTTGTAGTAAAGCTTGAAATCAGGTAACGTGATGCCGCCAGTTTTGTTTTTGTTTTTCAACATTTCCTTAGCAATTCGGGGTCTCTTCTGATTCCATACAAATTTTAGGATTATTTGCTCCAGCTCTTTGAAAAATACCGGTGGAATTTTGATTGGAATGGCATTAAACGTGTAGATTGCTTTAGGCGGTATAGGCATTTTAACAATGTTATTCTTCCAATCCAAGAGCATGGAATAATCTTCCATCTTTTTGTGTCGTCTTCAATTTCTTTCATGAGTGTTCTGTAGTTCCTTGAGTACAGGTCCTTTACCTCTTTGGTTAGGTTTATTCCCAGGTATCTTATGGTTCTTGGTGCTATAGTAAATGGAATTGATTCTTTAATTTCCCTTTCTGTATTTTCATTGTTAGTGTATAAGAAAGCCACTGACTTCTGTACATTGACTTTGTATCCTGCCACGTTACTGAATTGCTGTATAAGTTCTAGTAGTTTGGGGGTGGAGTCTTTTGGATTTTCCATATAAAGAATCATGTCATCTGCGAAGAGAGAGAGTTTGACTTCTTCCTTGCCAATTTGGATACATTTTATTTCTCTTTGTTGTCTGATTGCTGTTGCTAGGACTTCTAATACTATGTTGAACAAGAGTGGTGAGAGTAGGCATCCTTGTCGTGTTCCTGATCTCAATGGGAAGGCTGCAAGCTTTTTCCTACTGAGGATGATATTTTATGTGGGTCTTTCATAGATAGATTTTAGGAAATTCAGGAATGTTCCCTCTATCCCTATACTTTGAAGCATTTTCATCAGGAACGGATGCTGGATTTTGTCAAATGCTTTTTCTGCATCAATTGATGCAGAAATCAATCTCTTCCCTTATTGATTTGTTCTATCACATTGATTCGTTTGTGAATGTTGAACCATCCTTTTAATCCAGAGATGTATCCCACCTGGTCATGGTGGATAATCTTTTTTTTCTTTAAAGATTTTATTTATTTTTTTGGCAGAGAGAGGTCACAAGTAGGCAGAGTGGCAGGCAGAGAGAGAGAGAGGGAAGCAGGCTCCCTGCTGAGCAGAGAGCCTGATTCGGAACTTGATCTCAGGACCCTGAGATCATGACCTGAGCTGAAGGCAGTGGATTAACCCACTGAGCCACCCAAGTGCCCCTGGATAATCTTTTTAATGTGCTGTTGGATCTTGTTTGCTAGGATCTTGTTGAGAATTTTAACATCCATATTCATCATCAATATTTCAGATATTGGTCTGAAATTCTCCTTTATGGTAGGGTCTTTGACTGATTTGGGGATCAGGGTAATGCTGGCTTCATAACAAGAGTCTGGAAGTTTTCCTTCTGCTTCAATTTTTGAAACAGCTTCAGGAGAATTGGTGTTATTTCTTCTTTGAAAGTTTGGTAGAATTCCCCAGGGAATCTGTCAGGTCCTGGGCTCTTGTTTTTTGGGAGGTTTTTGATCACTGCTTCAATCTCGTTGGTCTATTCAGGTTGTCAATTTCTTCCTGGTTCAATTTTGGGAGTTTATAGTTTTCCAGGAATGCATCCATTTCATCTAGGTTGCTTAGCTTATTGGCATATAACTGTTGGTAATAACTTCTGATGATTGTTTCTACTTCCTTGGTGTTAGTTGTGATCTCTCCCTTTCCGTTCATAATTTTATTAATTTGGGCTTTCTCTCTTTTCTTTTGGATTAGTGTGGCCAATGGTTTATCAATCTCATTGATTCTTTCAAAAAACCAGCTTCTAGTTTCATTGATACATTCTACTGTATCTCTGGTTTCCACCTCATTGATCTCTGCTCTAAATTTGATTATTTCCCTTCTTATGTGTGGAGTGGGTTTGATTTGTTGTTGATTCTCCAGTTCTTTAAGGTGTAGAGACAGCTGGTGTATTCTGGATTTTTCAATGTTTTTGAGGGAGGCTTGGATGGCTATGTATTTCCCCCTTAGAACCACCTTTGCTGTATCCCATAGGTTTTGGACCGAAGTGTCTTCATTCTCATTCGTTTCCATGAATTGTTTAAGTTTTTCTTTGATCTACTGGTTGATCCAAGCATCCTTAAGCAAGGTAGTCTTTAGCTTCCAGGTGTTTGAGTTCCTTCTGAACTTTTCCTTGTGATTGAGTTCCAGTTTCAAAGCATTGTGATCTGAGAATATGCAGGGAATAATGTCAGTCTTTTGGTATCTGTTGAGTCCTGCTTTGTGACCAGTATGTGGTCTATTCTGGAGAAGGTTCCATGTGCACATGAGAAGAATGAGTATTCTGTTGTTTTAGGGTGGAATGTTCTGTATATGTCTATGAGGTCCATCTGGTCCAATGTTTCATTCAATGCTCTTATTTCTTTATTAATTTTCTGCTTCGATGATCTGTCTATTACTGAGAGAGGCATATTAAGATCTCCTACTATCAATGTATCCATATCAATATGACTCTATCTTGATTAATAGTTTTCTTATGTAATTGGCTGCTCCCATATTGGGGGCATCGATATTTACAATTGTTAGATTATCTTGGTGGATAGTCCCTTTAAGAATGATGTAGTGTCCTTCTGTATCTCTGACTACAGTCTTTCATTTAAAATCTAATTTATCTGATATGAGAATCGCTACCCAGGCCTTCTTCTGAGGCCCATTGGCATGAAAGATGCTTCTCCATCCCTTCACTTTCAGTCTGGTTGTATGCTTAGGTTCAAAATGGGTCTCTTGTAGACAACATATGGATGGGTCCTGTCTTTTTATCCTATCTAAAACCCTGTGTCATTTTATGGGCACATTTAGGCCGTTCACATTGAGAGTGATTATTGATAGACAGGTTGTGATTGACATCGTGTTACCTTTGAAGTCTTTCTGTCTGTAGATTGTCTCAATCTTTCTGTTCAATGATATTCTTAGGATTTTTTCTCATTTACAGGACCCCCCTTAATATTTCCTGCAGTGTCGGCTTGGTGGTTGCATAGTCTTTTAAGCCTTGCCAGTCTTGGAAACTCTTTATTTCTCCATCCATTTTGAATGTCAGTCTTGCTGGATAAAGTATTCTTGGCTGCATGTTCTTCTAATTTGGTACTCTGAATATATTTTGCCAGCCCTTCCTGGCTTGCCAGGTCTCTGTCGACAGGTCTGACATTATTCTAATGGGTTTTCCTCTCTACGTAAGGAGACTCTTTGTCCTAGATGCTTTTAAGAGGGTCTGTCTAGAAGCATAATTCTTTTTTTTTTTAAGATTTTATTTATTTATTTGACAGCGAGAGAGAGATCACACGTAGGCAGAGAGGCAGGCAGAGAGAGAGAGAGGGAAGCAGGCTCCCTGCCGAGCAGAGAGCCCGATATGGGACTCGATCCCAGGACCCTGAGATCATGACCTGAGCCGAAGGCAGCGGCTTAACCCACTGAGCCACCCAGGCGCCCCTAGAAGCATAATTCTTTATTCTACGATTAGGTGTCGTGAGGACTTTTGAGAATCTAAAATCTTGGGGGGAAACCGCTCTGCCTCTAGTACATGAACGTTTTTTTCCATTCGTGCGATTGGGAAAATTTTCATAGACAACTTGTTCCACTATATCTTCTAGACTTCTTTCTTTTTCCTCCCCTTCAGGGATTCCAATAATTCTGACATTGGAACATTTCATGGCATCATTTATTTCCCTGATTCTGTTTTCATGGCCTCTGAGCTGTTTGTTCCAGGCTTCCTCCTGATCCTTTCTCTCTGTTTGTCCTCCAGATCACTAATTCTATCTTCTGTCTCAGTTACCCTAGCTTTTAGAGAATTTAGATTAGATTGGAACTCATTGAGAGCATTTTGAACATCATCCCTGGTGGCTTTCAGTTCTGCCCTAACATTGTGAACATCATCCCTGGTGGCTTTCAGTTCTGCCCTAATGAATTCCGTTTGGTCTTCCATGGCTTTCTCCAACCTAGCTATTGCCTGGATAATTGTTAGCCTGAATTCCTTTTCTGACATATTTTCTATGTTGATAGCCATATCAATATGACTCTTTATCTTGATTAATAGTTTTCTTATGTAATTGGCTGCTCCCATATTGGGGGCATAGATATTTAAAATTGTTAGATCATCTTGGTGGAGAGTCCCTTTAAGAATTATGTAGTGTCCTTCTGTATCTCTGACTACACTCTTTCGTTTAAAATCTAATTTATCTGGGGCGCCTGGGTGGCTCAGTGGATTAAGCTGCTGCCTTTGGCTCAGGTCATAATCTCAGGGTCCTGGGATCGAGCCCCGCATCGGGCTCTCTGCTCCGCAGGGAGCCTGCTTCCTCCTCTCTCTCTGCCTGCCTCTCTGCCTACTTGTGATCTCTCTCTCTCTCTGTCAAATAAATAAATAAAATCTTAAATAAAATAAAATAAAATCTAATTTATCTGATATGAGAATCGCTACCCAGGCCTTCTTTTGTGGTCCATTGGCATGAAAGATGCTTCTCCATCCCTTCACTTTCAGTTTTGGTGTATACTTAGGTTCAAAATGGGTCTCTTGTAGACAACATATAGATGGGTCCTATCATTTTATCCATTCTGCAACCCTGTGTCATTTTATTGGCTCATGTAGGCCATTCACATTGAGAGTGATTATTGAGAGATATGTTTTGATTGACATCGTGTTACCTTTGAAGACTTTCTGTCTGTAGATTGTCTCAATCTTTCTGTTCAATGATTTTTTAGGATTTTTTCTCATTTACAGGACCCCCCTTAATATTTCCTGCAGTGTCGGCTTGGTGGTTGCATAGTCTTTTAAGCCTTGCCAGTCTTGGAAACTCTTTATTTCTCCATCCATTTTGAATGTCAGTCTTGCTGGATAAAGTATTCTTGGCTGCATGTTCTTCTAATTTGGTACTCTGAATATATTTTGCCAGCCCTTCCTGGCTTGCCAGGTCTCTGTCGACAGGTCTGATATTATTCTAATGGGTTTTCCTCTCTATGTAAGGAGACTCTTTGTCCTAGATGCTTTTAAGAGGGTCTGTCTAGAAGCATAATTCTTTATTCTATGATTAGGTGTCGTGAGGACTTTTGAGAATCTAAAATCTTGGGGGGAAACCGCTCTGCCTCTAGTACATGAACGTTTTTTTCCATTCGTGCAATTGGGAAAATTTTCATAGACAACTTGTTCCACTATATCTTCTAGACTTCTTTCTTTTTCCTCCCCTTCAGGGATTCCAATAATTCTGACGTTGGAACGTTTCATGGCATCATTTATTTCCCTGATTCCGTTTTCTTGGCTTCTGAGCTGTTTGTTCCAGGCTTTCTTCTGATCCTTTCTCTCTAACTGTTTGTCCTCCAGATCAGTAATTCTATCTTCTGTCTCAGTTACCCTAGCTTTTAGAGAATTTAGATTAGATTGGAACTCTTTGAGAGCATTGTGAACATCTTCCCTGGTGACTTTCAGTTCTGCCCTAACATTGTGAAAATCATTCCTGGTGGCTTTCAGTTCTTCCCTAATCAATTCCATTTGGTCATTCATGGCTTTCTCCAACCTAGCTATTTCCTGGATAATTGTTAGTTGGAATTCGCTTTCCAACATTTTGTCTATGTTGATAGCCATTAGCTCTGTTGTAGAAGGCCCATCCTCTGTATTTTTCTTCTGTTGGGCCTGGTCATGGTGGGTAATCTTTTTAATGTACTGTTGGATCCTATTATCTAGGCTCTTGTTGAGAATCTTGGCATCCATAGTTATCAGGCATATAGGTCTGAAATTCTACTCTTTGATAAGATCTTTTCCTGGTTTGGGGATCAGGGTAATGCTGGGTTCACAGAAAGAGTCTGGAAGTTTTTCTTCTGTTTCAATTTTTTGAAACAGCTTCAGAAGAATAAGTATTATTTCTTCTATGAATGTTTGGTAGAATTCCCCAGGCAATCTGTCAGGTCCTGGGCTCTTGTTTTTTGGGAGGTTTTTGATCACTGCTTCAATCTCATTACTAGATATTGGTCTATTCAGGTTGTCAATTTCTTCCTGTTTCAGTCTTGGTAATTTATGGGTTTCCAGGAAAGCATCCATTTCTTCTAGGTTGCCTAGCTTATGGCATATAGCTGTTGATAACAATTTCTGATTTTTTATATTTCCTTGGTGTTAGTCGTGATCTCACCCCATTAATTCATAATTTTATTAATATCCATCCTTTCTCTTTCTTTTGGATTAGTATGGTCAGCTGTTTATCAATCTTATTAATTCTTTCAAAGAACAAGCTTCTAGTTTCATTGATGTGTTCTTCTGTATCTCTAGTTTCTAACTCATTGATCTCTGTTCTAATCTTAATTATCTCTCTTCTTGTGTGTGCAGTTGGTTTAAATTGTCGTCGATTCTCCAGTTCTTTAATTTGTAAAGAGAGTTTATGTATATGGGATTTTTCAATTTTTTTTTTTGAGTGAGGCTTTTTGGCTATATTTCCCCCCTAGGATTGCCTTTGCTGCATTCAATAGGTTTTGGGCTTATGTGTCTTCATTCTCATTGGTATCCATGAGTTGTTTAAGTTCTTCCTGGATTTTCTGGTTGATCCAAACATTCTTTTCTTTTCTTTCTTTCTTTTTTCTTTTTTTTGACAGAAAGAAATCCCAAGCAGGCAGAGAGGCAGGCAGGGAGAGAGGGGGAAGCAGGCTCCCTGCTGAGCAGACAGCCTGATGCAGGGCTTGATCCCAGGACCCTGAGATCATGATCTGAGCCAAAGGCAGAGGCTTAACCCACTGAGCATTCAGTGCACCCAGATCCAAACATTCTTGAATAGGTTGGTCTTTTGCTTCCAGGTGTTTGAATTCCTTCCAAACTTTTTCCTGTGGTTGAAGTACAGTTTCAAAGAATTGTGGTCTGAGAATATTCAGTGAATAATCTCAATCTTTTGGTATTGGTTGAGTCTTGATGTATGACCCAGTATGTGGTCTACTCTGGAGAAAATTCCATGTGTGCTTGAGAAGAATGAATATTCTGTTGTTTTAGGGTGGAATATTCTATATATATCTATAAGTTCCATATGGTCCAATGTTATTTCAAAGCTCTTGTTTCTTTGTTGAATTTGTGCTTAGATGACCTGTCTGTTCCTGAGAGTGGTGTGTTAAGATGCCCTACAATTTACATATTCTTATCTATATGACTCCTTGGTTAATAGTTGGCTTATGTACTTGGCTGCTCCCATATTGGGGGCATAAATATTTACAATTGTTAGATCTTCTCTGTGGATAGACCCTTTAGGAATGATGCAGTATCCTTCTGTATCTCTGACTACAGTCTTTAGTTTAAAATCTAATTCATCTGATATGAGAATTGCTACCCGATCTTTCTTTTGAGGCCATTGCATGAAAGATGTTTCTCCATCCCATCACTTTCAGTCTGGGTGTATCTTTCAACTTAAAATGTGTCTCTTGTAGACAGCATATGGATGAGATGGCTTTTTATCCAGTCTGCAACATTGTGTCATTTTATGGGAGCATTTAGGCCATTCTTGTTGAGAGTGATTATTGAAAGATAAGTTTTTGTTGTCATCATGTTCCCCATGAAGTCCTTGTTTCTATAGATTGTCTCTGTAAATTTCTGTTGTATGTCACTCTTGGGTTCTTTCTTCTTTTATAGAAACCTCCTTAACATTTCTTGTAGTGATAGCTTTGTGCTCACATAATCTCTTAGATTTTGCTGACTTTGGAAGTTGTTTATCTGTCCATCCATTAAGAATGTCAGCCTGGCTGGATAAAGTATTCTTGATTGCATGTTCTTCTCATTTAGTGCCCTGAATATGTCTTGCCAGCGCTTTATGGCTTGCCAGGTTTCTTGGACAGATCTGACGTTATTCTTATGGTCCTCCCTCTATACTTAAGGAATATCTTTCCCCTATGACATCTTCTTTGAATTTATGATTTTGAATTTCACAATCACATGTCTGGGGGTCTTTCTACCTTTGTGGATTTTGGGGGGTGACCTCTCTGCTTCTAGGACATGAACACTTGTTCCATTCCCCAGATTTGGGAAATATTCATGTAGAATTTGTTCAACTATACCTTTCACTCCTATTTCTTTTCTCCACCCCCTCAGGGATCCCAATAATTCTGTTGTTGGAACATTTCATGACGTCATTTATTTCCCTAATTCTGTTTTCATGGCTTCTAAGCTGTTTGTTTGCAGCCTTCTCCTGATCCTGCTTTTCTATTAGTTTGTGTTCTAGATCCCTAATTCGATCTTCTCCCTCAGTTACCCTAGCTGTTAGAGTATTTTGATTATATTGGATCTCCTTAGCATTTTTAAGTTTGGCCAGATCAGTTCCCACTTCTGCCCTTAGAAATTCTATGTTGACTGACTCTAATGATCTTCTCCAACCTAGCCATTGTCTCATAATTGTTACCCTGAATTTTACTTCTAATATCTTGTTTATATCCATATCTAGTAGTTCTGTAGCAGTGGTCACAGTCTCTGAATTTCTCCTCTGTTGGGTATTTCTCCTCCTAGTCATTTTGGAGAGAGATGGTTGAGGGGATTTATAACTGAATATATCAACCATGATCCAGGAAAGGTTCATCATAGAAAGTTTTGGAGCATTCAGAAGTCACCACCAAAAAGAAAGAACAAAGAAAAAAGAGGGGAAAATATCCAGCCAGAATGAGCCCCAACAGTAAGATTAATAAATTACAAAAACAAAATGGATAAACAAAAAGATAAACAAAAGAAAAAGAAAAAAAAAGGAAAAACCCAGTCAAAATGAACCCCAAGAATAAGTTTTATATTGTACAGAAATAAAAACAAACACATAGAAACACTGACAAATAAAAAAAATAAGATGGGAAGGTGGTTATATACTCTCCGTATGGGCGAGGAATTATATTTCAGTTCTTCCTGAGTGTATCTTGTTATCTTTGATAAAGGACTCAACTTTCCAGATATACAGGGAAATTAAAATTGCAACATATAGGGTAAAAGGACTACCTTGAAGCTTATATCTGTGTATATATATTTAAAAAAGTAAAAGAAACAAAGATATGTTTATGAAAAATGTTAAAGTTAAAAAGTTAATATGGAATATGTTGTATTAAACATCTAGTTGAAATGATAATTAGGTTAAAATTAAAAAGAACAAGAATCATGAGAATAAGTAAAAGAAAAAAAAAGGAGAGAAAAATTGTATCTGCAAAATATATAGGTGTTTGGGCAATACTGGGAGCTTAATATATTGCTTTACCCTGATGCTGGTGTTTTACAGTTTTATGGGGACCCTGTAGTTGTTGTCCTCTTGTTCTTTTGGCTTGCCTTCTGGGGAGGGGCCTGACACATTCTTTTTTCAGTCACTTTCACTTGGGTGGTGTTGCCTTGTCTCCTATCAAGGGGCTGGGTTCTGTGGAAACCAGTTTTTCAGGCTTTTCTTCTCTGGAGGTTTTTGTTCCTTGGCAGCTTTTTGCACCTTTTCAGAGGGTCAGAGTAAACTCACTGCACCCATGCCTCCAACTCAGAGAGAAGCCACAGTCTGCTCCCTTCTGAATGGACCAGAACACACAGACTGCCCTGCAGCAAACTCTGTTGAACACGGAGCCTCCCAAAAGTGGTGTGCACCCTCAGCCACTGTCTCAGTGGTCCTTAGAGGCCCCCCACTTGTCTCTGTACCTCCATGCCACTAAAACCATGAGTAGTACTAGTCTGGGTCAGCCCGATCCTGGCCACTGGTGTTCCCAGGACTGCTATCTGGAGCCCATGCCCACATCAGGCACACTTATCCCTGGTGGCGGTGGAGTCATCAGATGGCCACAGACCCAGGGACTGCCGAGTGGAGCCTGCACTGGGCTCTCACTGGCACGTGTCAGGGTGCACACAGCCCGAGCGGTGGTGCAGGCAGCAGATGACTGTGGATCCAAGAACTGCCAACTGCAGCCTGTGCTGGGCTCTGTCAGGTGCAGGTGGCCCCAGCTGTGGCCATCCTGGGACCATGGGCTTACCTCCACACCTGCAACCACCCAAACCCAGCAGTTGCCCCCTAAGTCCCTCTGTTCTTTTTGAGTGCTGTTACCCAGTCTTCAAGTTATGTTCCCCAAACATAGGGCACATTCTTATTGGGGTATTACCTTCCAATGGGTCACTTCTGGTGGCTCCCTCCCCTTCTGTTTTTCCTTTGGTATCAGTCCCGACACTCCCAACATCTCTGTACCTCTCCACTGATGATGCTGTGCCCCCATAGAGACCAAGAAGTGTATAATCTTACATCTCAAGCTGATTTCATGGGTGTTCAGAATGCTCTGGTAGATATTTAGCTCAATTCAGGGGACTGGTTGCAATAGGGTCTCCTACTCCTCTGCCATCTTGCTCCTCTTCCAACTTTTTAAAAAAGATTTCATTTATTTATTTGACAGAGAGAGAGATCACAAGTAGGCAGAGCAGCAGGCAGAGAGAGAGGAGGAAGCAGGCTCCCTGCTGAGCAGAGTGCTTGATGCCAGGCTTGATCCCAGGACCCTGAGTTCATGAACTGAGCTGAAGGCAGAGGCTTAACCCACTGAGCCACACAGGTGCCCCCCAACTTTTTTTTTAAGTGACCTCTCTCCACCTAAAATTAACATAATATCATACATGAATCTTACCTAAACTTTTAAAGTGGTGGACACCTTCTCATCTTTTCATAAAAAAAAATTTAAGGGTATATAGCTTCACTCTTTCAGAGTACCCAAGAGGCTGTTCTTACCTACAGCATGAGACTACATACAAAAAACACAAAGGGCCATGGCAGTCCCATAATGTCATATTATAGCCATCCTGTTCACTCAATATTTATGCTCAGGATTACTTTATATTACCAATTATTAACATACTAACCACTTTGTCAGAGGGATATTGCAGCCACATCTTAAAAAGGGACTCACTAAAATATGCAATGGTTTCTCCTGCCTTCGTATGCACATGAAGATACCTGTTATAAGATCCTATTAGTGCCATCCCAGTCTGGAAGCTCTCTTATACCAGATAACACAGAGACTAACCAGAGAGGGGCATCTCTATCTCCTTCAGGTTTTATCCACAAGGACACACATCCATAAACAGGTACAGTCTTTGTAAAGCCTTCTGCAAAGATGAGGGACTAACTCAAGTCTTTATTCTGTTCTTCAGAAGTGGATATCCTTCTCACTGTGATGTGACCCGGTAACTTAAGGGTCAATGTGTGGCACATTTCCAAACCAAATGATTAACACAAGAAGGGACTGACCATTTAATGGGGAAGAAACGAGGCAACTGGAAAGAGATTGGGAAAATTAACTAAAGGAGAGAACATAATGAGAGAGACTGAGTTCTCAGGAAAGTTGACCATGCATCCTGATTTGGCCCAGAGTGAGGGCATGGACAAGATGTGGTAGTTTCACAACTAAAACATGGAAAATTCTGGCAAACTGAGAAAAATTGCTTATTGAAACAGGTTTCCTATTGTATACCTCTGGATCTGTTAAGGATAGAGAATCCTTAGACATATTATGTGTATGTATTTAGTGATTTGTAATAACTGGGATTCTAGGTAGAACTTGGGCATGCTCTTAATGAAAATCAGATAAAATGGGCTTCCCTGGGGAGTGCAGACAAGCCTTCTCTTCCCCAGTAGAAAACGGAATCATGTTGGAAAGAATCCGCCTTGTCAGGGAGACAGAGCTAAATCCAGGATAGGGACTCATAGGTTGGAGGGGAGGGGAGGTTCTACAAAACATAGATTCTCAACTCCAAATTTCCCTGCTCAGCTTCCTTGGATATGGGGTCAAAGATGAAGGGCCACTGGAAAAACAACATCTTCCTTTTGGGCTTATGCCTTCGTTAGATCTTCAGCTTTTCATTGAGTTGCTGTTTTCTCAAACACTGATATGCAGAACAATAATCCACCAAGGAAGATGATGTTGACAATATGGCAGACACTGAGTTGAGTAAAACAATGTCATTTCTGGATAAATGATTCCAGGTGAGAGTCTGTCATTTAAATTAAAGATGTCCCTGAGAACAATGAAAAATATGCAGAACACAGGTGTCTTTGTCTCTCTCTTCCTGATTTTGAAGAATTGAATGAAAATACCTTGGCCACATAGCAAGGAACAAAGAGAGACTTTCATTTCCCCAGGCAATTTACCAGTAAGCTTGTTTCATTTCACTACATTGCAGGATAGAGAGGATCTCAGAAAGAACTCTATACTCAAGGCCATATTGCATGAAAGCCCCTCTGCACATGATTAGGTTTGAGGAAGCATCTTCAGAGCAAGCAGGGAGCCTGTGAGTACAAGGAAGGTTTTGGTCTTACTTCCCCCATGAACTTGGACCACTGTGATAAGTGCTACCACTTCTATATGAAGCACAGTAATAATCAGCCTCATCTTCAGCCCGGAGCCCAGAGATGGTCAGCGAGGCTGTACTGCCAGATTTGGAGCCAGAGAAGCGATCAGGGATTCCTGATGGCCGAGAACTTACATAATAAATCAGAAGTTTGGGGGATGTGCCTGGGAGCTGTTGATACCAGGAGACACCATTATACTTCCCAATGTCATTGCTGGTTCCAGCACAAGAGATGGTAACTGTCTGTTCCAAAGCTCCAGACACTGAAGATGGCTGAGTCAGGGAGGACTGGGCCAGAGATCCTGAAAAAAGAAAGAACACAATATAGTGAGTTTAGTGCTAGGTACCCAGGTGAGTCTGAGGAGGAGACAAAGGATGAGCTCCTATTTCCCTATGCTCCCTTTCCTGGATGACTCACCTATGTCCTGAGTGAAGAAGGTGAGGAGGATCAGAGGCCAGGCCATGACCAAGATGTCCCTAGAGCACTGCCTTCTGAGACCTCAAGCCTGGGTCTGGCTTCCCTATAACTCTCTCATCCCCTCCCTGCCTCAGAAGAGGGAAGGGCCTCCATGCAAATGTGCTTTCTGACCTGCCTCTCTTCACCCACTCTCTCCTGAAACTCTAGTCTAGATACTTCTGCATGCCTGGGCAATAGAGCTTAGCTATCTTGATACTAGAAATGTCACATGCATTTTCTGAATCATGAGAGATGGCGCTCATGACAGACCCCAGGAATTCAAGCCAGGACTGTAATATCATTACCTTCCACTGAGGAAGTCTTGGTGTGGATGTGGAGGATCCCAGGTCCACTTTGCTGTGTGGGGGAGGGTAAAAAGAGCTCTCCAAGTTAGCTCAGATTTCTCCTCTTCCCAGGAGTACAAGCAGAGCTGGGGTCTCATTCTCCCTCAATTCCTTCTTGGTACCCTACAGTTACCTGGTTCACAAGCGTCACTATCCTACCCTGCAGTGGTTTCAGGTTAGAAGATGTTTACTGAAACTTCCATGAAAAGACTATTGGAAGACTACAGATCATAGACTGCCCTTCCCACCATGTTCCACTTACAGTGGCTCCAGAAGCTGGTATTGGAATTGCATACAGGATAGGAGAACAACAAAAACTGCTTTTCCCCCAATTCAATCTCTCTCTGCCCCCTAGTGGCCTTACAGGATAAATGCTTAGTGCCAGGGAAGGCAGCTGTGAGAGAGCTGGAAACTCATGCTCTGCTCCTCCTCCTGCCCTCCCTCCAAACCCTCCCATCTCAGTCCCAGCCCCCCTGGGCCCTTTTGGTGCAATTCAAGAGCCCACACTTCCTCCACAACAAAATATGTTACCTGAAAACCGAGTGGCCCAGAAATACCCTTCAGAATCACCTTGCTCATACCAGGATGGCCATGTCACAGGGATAGAGTTTATGAGTTGGATGTAGCTCAGAGCTGAGGAAACAACACAAATAAAATAAATTCAGTTACAGTTGGTTCAACTATGACAAAAGAAGGGCTTTGAGGAAATGACTGAATTGTGCCAATGATTAGAAAACAAGAATAACACAAGAATGAGAGAGTTTAGTAGGGTAGAGGAATACATCATTGAAATCAAGAGAAAGGATTCCAGGGTCTGAGCCTCTAGGAGAAGGGGACAGGAGTCAAGATTGTCCTCAGGGGCCCAGCTCTTAGAACTTCTCTCCAGGGCAAGTCTGTGTGGCCACAGGGGACACACGATGCTCTCTGTCTGTCTCTTAGTGCACACTTTGTGATCTGACCTCACAGCTGTGTGCTTTCCAAAGGCAAGGTCTCCTCATCCACAGAGAGATGCTTGTGTGTTTTTCTAGGAGGAGGTGAATTTGTAGAAAAACTGATCAGGTCTGATAGATTGACCCAGGACATGACAGGTGATTACAAACCATTCTCAACAACATTTCCCTGGTTGAGAGCATGGGATGAGCAGCGTGGTGGCCACTTGGTGGGACAAAGGAAAAGGGTTTGGGGGGAAATAATCACTTGGTATTTGAGGTTATGGTTTGTGTGTTTTAAACATTTAACTCTTGAATTATTTAGACATTTGTTTAGGTAAATGTGTCTATTTTTTGGATGATAATAACACGGAGGCTACATGATGACCTTGTCTGAAATCAGTCATTAAAGCTGCTGAAACTAGATTTGTAGCCCATAATTTTGGATCCCTGTCTTTGGGGATCATAGCAGGAGGCCTTCTCTAAAGAGTCCAGGTATCCAGATGCTTTCTGCAAGAAACCAACCACTGGTCTTCATGAGGATCTGCATTGTATCTGTTCCATCTTCTGCAAGTTCTAGAAGCACCCTCAGGGTCCCCTATAATAGAGGAGTAAGGGTTTCATATGTAATTCTGTTGGAATGTTGTGCTCACACAAATACATAAGACAGAGCAATAATAAGCGTGGCTGCCACAAAAGGAGGCAAATTAACACTGGTACACATTATAATGAATGAATAATAAAGCTAAAGCATGTCAAAATTTTAAAATAAATCTATACCCAGGCTCTTTTCTTCTAGGACATTTTAAACATAGAGATTCCATAAACAATAGCACATTAAAAGAGACAGAAAGAAAGAGAAAATATCCAGACAACATGTATGGCATCTGACCCTCCAAAATCAATGGAGAGATGAATGGTTACTCACTCACATGCAAATTCCCTTCCCAGTGATAATAAAATATTCCCTAGGATAATAAAAGCATAGGTGGGATACTGGTATTAAGAACTTCTAAAACATTTGAGGTTGTTCTACCAAAGGAATTTATTTTTGAAAAAAAAAAAGATTTTATAATATGTATAGTTTAACTGTTTGAAAAGACACAACATTCCTACATGTTGAAACACAACACACAAGACCGAAGGGCTAAGGGAGCTCCACAAATCTCATACTTCAGTGATCCTGTTCACTTGACAGGTATTTTGTGGTTTTCCTGATAATTATCCCTATTATGAAAATAGCGACTAATTCTTCAGCAGGAAATTTTGGTCCCATCCCAAAGCAAACACTATTGAAGTGGCAGTGGGGCCTTGTGAATACTTTGTAAAGATCTCATTGATGCTACGACAGTCAGGGAGCATGTATTACACCAGAGGCCCTGGAATACAACAAGACAGTGATCCCTCAGGCAACTTGCTTGTATCCACGAAGACACATAGCCTACAGCAGGTGCTGT
This sequence comes from Meles meles, assembly GCF_922984935.1. Lineage (NCBI taxonomy): Eukaryota > Metazoa > Chordata > Mammalia > Carnivora > Mustelidae > Meles > Meles meles. The sequence goes on along the minus strand of NC_060077.1, from coordinate 28,711,876 downwards.
CTCTGATCAGCCTCTCATAGACAGGGCTGCACCCTCTGGTCTCTATTCTGTTCTCAGAAGCATAGACTGCCTTCCCACTGTGCTGGGACCCAACTGCTGAGGGGTTCCATATATGACACTGTTCTGGCCTTGAAGATTGAAGCATGAATTTGCTGACCATTACCAGGGAAAGGAATAAGGTAGGTAGTAAAAAGCTATTTGAAAATAATTTATGGTGAGAACATTATAGAAATAATGAGCTCTCAAGAGGGTGACTATTATTCAGGGCTCTTCCAAAACAGAATTAATATGAATTGTGTTTGTGTGTGTGAGTGTGTGTATCTGTATGTGTATGTGTGTGTGTGTGTGTGTGTGTGTATATACTTATCTTTTAAATATATTATGTGTAATATGTACTGATATACAAATATATAACATATTTTGTACATAAATATGCAATGTTTTATATATTTTAATATATACATTATATGAAATCTACATTACATAGAGATACACAAAAAGACACATAAATTTAAAAGTATATTTTTATATATAGGAACTTTAATGTAATTATGAGGATTGGTGTACATGATTATTGAAGAATGGAGATTCATGAGCTGCCCTATGCAAAACCAACAAACATGTGGAAGTCATTGGTGTAATTCACTTTGAGTCCAGAGGCCTGAAAACCTGGGAAGCCAATGATGTGAATTCCAGTCTAAGGGCAGAAGAATGTGAAACATGATTCCATCCCAGACAGAGATGGGACATGGAGGTGATTTCCTCTATCTCTGGCTTTTGTTCCATTCGGGCCCTCATGGATTGGCACATACAGTTTAGGACAGCAGTCTACTGTACTGAACCCATCAATTAAATTATAATCTCAGCTAGGAACACCCTCACAGGCACATCTTGAAATAATGTTTCATGTGGGCACCTCGAGACCCATTCAGGTTGACACAAAACAAGCAACACAGTGATCATCTTTCCTGATTTCCCACCTGGGAATGAGGTTGTTGCAAGGACATAGCACTTCCAATGCCAAAGTGGGCAACTTTTGGCAACATGACTAGAGTTGGGCACCTCCCAGGTCATCTGATGCCTAAGACTAGCTTCATTCCATTGTTCAAACAATTCATGGATCTATTTATAATTTAATAAATTAATTAATTTATTTTTATTAATTAACAATCCGTCACAACTGGAAGTCCAGCTAGACATTGGTTGCACATCAGGGAAAACAAATGCTTTGGCTTTCCTGAGGAAAGAGGGACAAACCAATCAGCTATCTCTTTTTTCTGGAAGAAAAGGAGTTTTCCTAGAAGGAGCCCACACTGACGGAGACACTGATTCTTCATTTCTTTGTTGCTGAATTGAAAAGATGGTAAAAGTCCCATTCTGGGACCAGAGCACAAAGGCAAAGAGGAAGCCAGCATTGTACCAAAGGAAAACACCAGAGGACTGTGGCCTTAGGATCTTATGTTGATCAAGGAGAGGACCTGAGAGAGATCTGAATTCTCAAGAGCATGCTGCATGAAACCACTCTTGCAAAGGGCTTTGGAAGCATCCTTAGGAGAGGGGGAGATCCTGGGAGCAGCACAAGGCAGCTCAGTTCCCCCAAGAACTTGCACCACTGTGGAGAGTGCCACTACCAGCTTATGAAAAACAGAAATACTCATGGTATCCTCAGTCTGGAGCCTAGAGATGGTCAGGGAGGCTGTGTTGCCAGACTTGGAGCCAGAGACGAGTTCAGGGATCCTTGAGAGTTGAGTACTGACATTTTAAATTGGAGCTTTGTGGGCCATATCAGGATACTGGTGGTGCCAGGAGGCATAATTATACCTCCTCCCAGAGTCATTCCTGCTTTCAGCACAAGAGATGGTAACTGTCTGTCCAGAGGCCCAGACACTGAGGGAAACTAGTCATGGGACACTGGTCCCTGGAACCTGAAAGGAGGAAAAATATACTCTTTTTAGGTCAGTGCAGTGTTCTCAGGTGTGTCTGACTAGAGACAGTGAATCGACCCACATGTCCACATGAACGCTACCCTTGAGTCCTCACATGTGCCCTGAGGAAAGAGATTGAGAAGAACGAGAGTCCAGGACATGGTAGAGATGTATCAACATCACTACCTTCTGAGACAGCAGTCCTTGTCCTGGATCACCCATTCCTGTATTATAGCCTCCCTCAGTCTCAAAGGAGGCTTCCATACAAAGTGGTTCTTGCACCTGTCTCTCTCAACCTGCTCTGATCTGATCCCTCATTCTAGATACTTCCACATCCCTGGACAGTAGAGATTAGGTGAAAGACTGAAACAATGTCCATGTATTTTTTGAAGTTCAGGAACTTGATTTTTTATCCTAATTTGTCCAAAAGACAAAGAGCTCCTTATACTCATGGTAATGCTCTGCTGGGCCTTCTGTGTTTCTGCTATACCATGACCATGTGTCTGTGACTATTTGAGGCAATGGCCCTTTGTTTTGTGCCCTCTGCTGGGCTACATCTTCTGAGAATCTCTCTACCATTCGAAAAGAGTCACTGGCCACGCCAGTGGAAACATCTGTTATAAGTTGTTGTTGGTGGGCTCTCACCCAGCTTCAGACTGTCACCATCCCGACTCCTACTTATTTGTGCTGGTGCAGGTGCAACATAAAAAGTCAACAACTTATTTGTAAATTATGTGCATGGAAGAGACAGATGTGCTGAAGTCCCTTGAGTTGTTGTGTGCCTGGCCCCTTAGTGTCTCTGCTAGGACAAGTCTTTGTCTCTGTGATGAACCCACTCTGTGCCCCTGGCAATGCCCTCTGAATGGTGCCCACTTTGCACTATCTCTCTACTGTTAGGAAATTGTTGCTGCCTGCCACAAGCAAACATCTGTTGGCAGGGTAGAAAAAGGGGGTCTCCCTCTGCTGCAGGCATATCACTGACCCCACCCCACTTCTTTGTGCTGAAAGTTCCACAACATCAGATCCCACTAGTGGGTCAGTCATCAACACCCACTCACCACCTGCCCATTAGAAGCTCAGGTGTGCAGGTGTGAGGAAACCACTAAAGAGAACAAGAAGCGCAGTCCAGGAACAACAGCTGTACATCTGTATCTTCTCTTCCTCCTTCTGTCCTTTCATCCTTAAATAAACAGCTTCCCTATCCCATACTCTGATTCTCAACCCGAGAATTGAAGACTGAAAATTATGTTGCCTATGGTAGGTGTTCTATGGAGAGATGAACCTGAGAAGGTAGGTGCAGGTTAGATGAGGTGCATGTCTGTGTCCACAAGACTGGTATTTGTTATAAACCTCATATTGTTCAGTATTCCATTCCATTTTATTTGGAGTTATTTCTTCAGTCACGTGTATGTGTGTGTGTGTGTGTGTGTGTGTGTGAAAGATTAAATTTATCTATCTGAGAGAGAAAGAGAGAGAGGGAGAGAGAGAGCAGGAGCAGGGGGAGGGACAGAGGGAGAAACAGCCTCACTGTGGAGCTGCAGGGCTCTATTCCAGGCTTCCAGCTCTTGACCTAAGATGAAGGCAGAAGCCAAACTGACTGAGCCAGTCAGTTGCCTCTGTGTGTGTTTGTGTGTGTATGACTGTATGTTTGTGTGTCTGTGTCTCTTTGTGTCTGTGTGCGTTTCACTTTCCCTGGCTTTCTCCCTTCTTTTTATTTTTGTTTTTGTTTTTGTGTTTGTGTTTTTAGGCTTTCTCCCTTCTTAAAACATCCACAGGCACAAATAAAGCCGACCTCCTAAAGCTAGAACATTGAAGGCACAGAAACCTTGTGAAAATATGTCTTCCTCCTTCCTTCTTCCAGAAGCTTTATTTTTTTTCTTTTTTCTTTCTTTCTCTCTCTCTTTTTTGTTTTTTTGATTTACCACTTGATTGACTTTTGCGATCCTGTTATATGTAGTTCCAACCCAAGCTTTGAATTTGTAAGACTCAGGTGGAGAACAACCTTTCTTCCTGACAATGAGCACAGGACCTGTCAACATGGTAATGTTATTGTTGCTTTATCTTAAATATCTATTGTACATTATAATTGCCAAACCAGTTATTCTAAAACCTGGACTCCCTTGCAATCCATCTTGCAAGGAAGATGTTTCTGTTTGCTTATCCCATTTGTATCTGCATCTTCTTTTACAATAGTCTCTGTTGTTTGCCCCTAAAATCCTTGATGAATACTGAAAGGGAGTCTTCCAAGTAGATGTGCACATGTTACAGAGGGAGGGCTGCATTAGTACAGAAAAGAAATGTGCAGATAAAATGAAAACAGAGACTGTCCCTACATTCTTTCATAAGGTTATTATGACTAAATGAAACAATGTGGTATATGTTAGACACTATACAAGAAATGTAAATGAAAGACCAAGGAATTAATCTTCACTGGTAGGTATCACACTGGCTGGTGAATCAGGGGGATTTATAGTACATGGGATGCACCCATCTGCCATTAGCAGAACCTTCCTTGTTTTTCCTCCTTAAAGACCCTCTCTGAACTTCTGAAACTGCCCACATGCAGTCTTCCCGGAGAAGGTGACTATTACATGTAAATCAATGTGGCATACAGAGTCATGCATGCAGTAGGCACTGAGTAAGCATCACTGGAAAACCATCATGATTACAGGCCAGCAAAAGGCAGCACCAACTGGACACAGAAAAGAAAAAAAATTAAACTGGACGCCTGATGCAGTTCAGCCATCAGCTTAAGCAGGGAACCTGTTAAGAGGACAACCTGCAGGATGGTGGTGCAAGGAGGTACGGCTATGTTTTGCCACTCCCCTAGTGTGCTAAGATAGCATCCCTGCCTTTGTGCCTGGAATACTCTGCCCCTCCTTGGGGGCATCCAGCTGGGAGTTCCAGCTGCATTCAGGCTCTGGTAAGGATGGGGTTCAGGCTCTGCTCTTAGGCTGCCTGACCACTCACCAAGGGGGAGCACCCAGGTGAGGCTGGGGTTCAGGATCTTCTCTTAGGTACCTGACTACTTACCAATGGGGAGTACTAGGTCTCTCCTTCCCTGGGTGCTATGGACATGCTAGTACCTGCTAGAGTCCTGGAGAACCTAGGACAACTTCAGGTTCCTTCCCCAGGATGGAGGAACCCCAGACCTGGCACCTGGGAGGCAGGGACAGAGGAGGATAATGCTATGCTCCATCCCCGTTTCCTCCTAAGTCTCTTACAGCAGACATGGGGGAGACAGTATCAGATCCTCCCAGCTAGGACCATCAGGGTACTCAGTGGAGCTAAGTCCACTCAGCAGACATGCAAACAAAAGAGGTATTTGAGAGTCAAGGGGGGACATGCTCTGTTACCAACAACCCTTCAAACTCTCCTCCTTCCATCGCCTAGTGACTACCATCCCCCTTGAGTCCCCTCTGGCTAACAGCCTGGGCCTCTCTCCTTCAAAGGAAGAGAACATTTGGCTGAAGCCCTTCTTTGTCGACCCTGCTGGCTTCCAGGGGCTGGATGCTGATGGGAAACCTGGAGAAGCCCAAACCAAGTGATGGGAGCACCTGGGGGACCCTGGAGACCATGACGGCACCCATGGTCTGGGCAGAATGACTTGAATCTCCACAGCAGCCTTGCCCTATTGCCAGACCTGCCCAAGGAGACCTGAGAGGTCTGTCCTGGACCAGCCCCTTCCCTGGGTCTCTAATCTCCTTCCTTGGTGCCAGGACCTGGACATTGTATGCAGCCCATTTGCCTCTGCACGGCCTAGCTCCCATGTCCTGGCCCCTCTCCCGACTTTGCTGCATGAAGGGATACTAGCAGAGGCAGTGGGACCTCCTCTAAAAGCTTTCAAACTCTTTTCCTATTTTCTCCTTTATCTATTTCCTATGGCTCAAACTGACAAATTTCCATGTTAACATCAGCATTATCCCTTTTGGGTTACATTTAAGTTGGAATAAGCAGACACTGCCATTTCTCCCTCTGCATACCACCATAAGCCCTGGGAGCCTGCAAAGGGTAGAAGCGGCCATCCCTAGAAAACTAAACCACAGAGAACAGACTGGGAAATAGGCTGACATTTGTAGTTACATCGAACCCATGGAGAGTTTCCTATCTTTCCTTCAGTGCCCAATGGTCTGGACCTAATACAACAGATGGGAAAAGCACCATCCCTTTTCCCTTATAGGAGGCTCTCAGGGAGAAGCAGCTCTTGGATCATCATCAGACCAAGGTAAACCACATCCATAATCTTTCCCAAACACAGGCCTTCCCAATGCCATGGTGGCCTCCCATTGTGCAACACAAGGACCAGGGAAGACAGCTGAGTGGGATCAGGAAATCTCTCCTGTGTTCCCCTACTCTAGTCTCTTTGCCCTCCCTGTTCAATACCAGGCCCCTGGCTCCTCCAGAGGCATCTCCTTCTCCTTCTCTTGCTTTTCTGAAATAACCCAGCAAGGTGGGTCATCTTTTTTTTTTTTTTCTGTAATTAATATTGCTTAAAGATTTGTACTTCTTTCCCTTGTTTAATTTTTCTTTATTTCTTTAATTTAAATTCAATTAAATAACATATACTGTATTATTAGTTTCAGAGGTAGTGTTTTGTGTTATATCAGTTGCATGTAACATCTAATGTCATTATATTGAGGGCCCTCCTTAATGCCCATCACCCTGTTACCACATCCCATTACCCACTTCCATTCAAGGAAACTTCAGATTTTTTCCTCTGATTATGAGTCTCTTATGGTTTGTTTCTCTCTCTGATTTTGTCTTATTTTATTTTTCCCTCTTTACCTCTCTGATCCTCTGTTTATTTTCATAAACTCCACATAGGAGTTAAATCGAATGATAATTATATTTCCCCAATTGACTCACTTTGCTCAGGCAAATAACTTCTAGTTTCATTCATGTGTTCCAAATAGAAGATTCCATATTCATATTTTTGATGGCTGAGTAATTATATATATATATATATACATATATATATATATATATATATATATAATACACACCACATCTTCTTTGTTTCTTTGTTCATTCATCTGTCTATTGATGGACATCTGGACTCTCTCCATAGTTTGGGTATTGTGGACAGCACTGCTATAAACCCTGGGGTGCAGGTTCCCCTTTGAATCACAGCATTTATATCTTTGGGCTAAATACCTAGTAGTATAATTGCTGGGTCATAGGGTAGGTCTATTTTCTTCTTTTTGAGGAACATCCATACTGTTTTCCAGAGTGGCTGTTCCAGTTTGCATTCTCAACAACAGTTTAAGGGGGCTCCAATTTCTCTGCATCCTTGCCAGCATCTGTTGTTTCCTGACTTGTTAATTATAGCCATTTTGCCTGGTGTTAGGTGGTACCTCATTGTGGTTTTGATTTGTATTTCCTGATGCTGAGTAATGTTGAGCATTTTTTCACATCTGTTGGCCATTAATATGCCCTCTTTTGAGAAATGTCATTTGTGTCTTCTGTCCATTTCTCACTGGATTATTTGTTATTTGGGTGTTGAGTTTGATAAGTTCATTATAGATTTTTTGATATTATCCCTTTATCCGATATGACGTTTGTAAATATGTACTCCCATTCTGTGTGTTGTCTTTAAGTTTTGCGATGGTTTCCTTTGCTGGGCAAAACCATTTTATCTTGATGAAATGCCAATAGTTCATTTTTTGTTTTGTTTCCCTTGCCCTGATCATATCTAGCAAGAAGTTGCTGAAGGCAAGGTCAAAGTGGTTCCTGCCTGGGTTCAAGGAGCGTCATCTTGATTTGTGAAGTCTTTTCATCCACCAAGGCATTTTTGATTTAGCATGTTTTCTGTTAGAGATGCCTTTGGGCAAAGACTCAAATCAAGGCTGACTGGTCCTGGTTAGAATGGAAATAGGAACATCCACTCAGAAATGGACATATTTCTAGACTGTGAATTGTCTGATAAAACTATTTTCATGTCCCTGGTCATACCCCATTATAGATGTTAAAGAACACAAAAGAAGTGATGCCCAGGTAAAAGGTGGGAGGAAATAATTGGTGAACATGAGGTTGTGGAAAAGAAAATCTGTATCAGGAGATGGTGATAACATATTTATTTGAAACCAATGTTCATGTGTGTTTTGAACTTACATGTACTATTTTATTTCAGAATTAATGATGTCTATTTATGAGATAATAAGAAAATGGTAACCCGTTAATAACCTTCTAAATCTATCAGTTAGTTCTCAGCGTCAGTGGTAGTCTTATAGATTATATCATTGACTATAGAGGTCACTATAGAGAGGTTCCTTGGCTACAGTCCAATGCCTAGATTCTTTCCTGTGTGGGAACTGCCTTTTATTCTGATCCACGCTCTGTTAGTACAAGGACCAAATTCAGAACATCATGGTGCAGGGAACACTATTATTTTATTCTTCTGGATTTTTGTGACCACAAAATAAAGCATGATATGCCACCAATGGGAGCAAAGAGGCTATTTTCATGAAATAGGATTAATAATCGATAACCAATAAAGCTAAAGTAAATTAAAATAAAGCAAAAAATAATGCATGCATCCTTATCATTCAGGTTGAATGAAAAAATATGGTTCCATAACTATAGAAAGTAAAAGAAAAAGAATAAAAGAAAGATGAAATATTAAGAACAGATACGATGGAAAATGAATGGCACTTAACACAGAGGAACATACACTGTTAAAATCAGTGTTGGGACCTTAAAGAAACTGAGGAAGAGAACTCAAAATACCAGGCCACATGTCCCTATGGTCCTTCCTGGAGGCTTCATGTGTCCCAGGTGAAGAGGGTAAGGACGATTTGAGTCAGGCCATGGTGGAGACTTCCCAAGAGAATTGTTTTTCTGAGACCTCAACACTGGACCTGGCTCCCCCACACCTCTGTTATCTCCTCCCCTGCCTCAGAAGAGGTAGGGGCCTCCATGCAAATATGCTTCCTGGCCTTTCATCTCCTCACCACCTCTGATCTGACACTTCATTCGAGACACTTCTGCATCTAGAAACTTCTGCAGCAGTACTTTGATGAAGGATTAAAACCATTTGTTATGGATTTTCTAGGACAGGGCTTATGTTATTGTGTAGGAAATGGAGCCAATAGCAATGTCCCTTAGTTCCTTTGTGGGAGTCCCTAAACATTTGATGATTGATCCCAGTATTTACCCTTTGTGCTGACTGAATTGATGGTGGGGACAGTTTCCAGAAGAAATGGGATGAACACAGAGTTAGACTTCTTTCTTCAAAGGCAACAAGACAGAGGTGATGTGGTTCACCACTTACATCCTTGCTCTCCTCCAAGGAGAACAGACACTCATGTTTCTCATCCCCTTTCTTGCAGGACTCTGAGGCTGAGGCCTGAGAATATTTGTTGGCCATTCAAGCTAACAATTTATTGAGTCACAAGAGATTTGGATCATCCCTCACTCATTGTCTCCTTTTCAGGATTCAGGAGAAATTAGTTCCTAGGACTTCATACAGGCCCAGGTAAATCACAGTCAGGATCCTCCTCAAATCCAGGTCCTTGCTGCTCTGGTGGCCACATATTCTGCAATCCACGTCTCAGAGAATGTACTGAAATTTGGGATCCCGGCTCTGCTCCTTCTCCTACCTTCTTCCCCTCCAAGTCAGTACTAGCCCTACAGATCACCCTTTAAACCATCCAACCACCTTTGTCTTTGTCTCCATCTTCCTTACTAAAGGAATAGGTCCTATCCAACACCAGGTGTTTCAGAACCAGGTAGCTTTTTTTTTTTCCATTTTATTTACTTTTTCAGCGTAACAGTATTCATTCTTTTTGCACAACACCCAGTGCTCCATGCAAAACGTGCCCTCCCCATTACCCACCACCTGTTCCCCCAACCTCCCACCCCTGACCCTTCAAAACCCTCAGGTTGTTTTTCAGAGTCCATAGTCTCTTATGGTTCGCCTCCCCTTCCAAATTTTTTTTTTTTAAATAAACATATAATGTATTTTTATCCCCAGGGGTACAGGTCTGTGAATCGCCAGGTTTACACACTTCACAGCACTCACGATAGCACTTACCCTCCCCAATGTCCATAGCCCCCTCCCCCTCTCCCAATCCCACCTCCTCCCAGCAACCCCCAGTTTGTTTTGTGAGATTAAGAGTCATTTATGGTTTGTCTCCCTCCCAATCCCATCTTGTTTCATTTATTCTTCTCCTATCCCCCTACCCCCCCATGATGCTTCTCCATGTCCTCATATCAGGGAGATCATATGATAGTTGTCTTTCTCCGATTGACTTATTTCACTAAGCATGATACGCTCTAGTTCCATCCACGTCGTCGCAAATGGCAAGATTTCATTTCTTTTGATGGCTGCATAGTATTCCATTGTGTATATATACCACATCTTCTTTATCCATTCATCTGTTGATGGACATCTAGGTTCTTTCCATAGTCTGGCTATTGTAGACATTGCTGCTATAAACATTCGGGTACACGTGCCCCTTCGGATCACTATGTTTGTATCTTTAGGGTAAATACCCAGTAGTGCAATTGCTGGGTCATAGGGTAGTTCTATTTTCAACATTTTGAGGAACCTCCATGCTGTTTTCCAGAGTGGTTGCACCAGCTTGCATTCCCACCAACAGTGGAGGAGGGTTCCCCTTTCTCCACATCCTCGCCAGCATCTGTCATTTCCTGACTTGTTAATTTGAGCCATTCTGACTGGTGTGAGGTGATATCTCATTGTGGTTTTGATTTGTATTTCCCTGATGCCGAGTGACATGGAGCACTTTTTCATGTGTCTGTTGGCCATCTGGATGTCTTCTTTGCAGAAATGTCTGTTCATGTCCTCTGCCCATTTCTTGATTGGATTGTTTGTTCTTTGGGTGTTGAGTTTGCTAAGTTCCTTATAGATTTTGGATACTAGCCCTTTATCTGATATGTCGTTTGCAAATATATTCTCCCATTCTGTCAGTTGTCTTTTGGTTTTGTGAACTGTTTCCTTTGCTGTGCAAAAGCTTTTGATCTTGATGAAATCCCAATAGTTCATTTTCGCCCTTGCTTCCCTTGCCTTTGCTGTTGTTCCTAGGAAGATGTTGCTACGGCTGAGGTCGAAGAGGTTGCTGCCTGCATTCTCCTCAAGGATTTGGATGGATTCCTTTCTCACATTGAGGTCCTTCATGCATTTGGAGTCTATTTTCATGTGTGGTGTAAGGAAGTGGTCCAATTTTCATTTTCTGCATGTGGCTGTCCAATTTTCCCAGCACCATTTATTGAAGAGGCTTTCTTTCCTGCTTTGTCGAAGATTAGTTGACCACAGAGTTGAGGGTCGATTTCTGGGCTCTCTATTCTGTTCCACTGATCGATGTGTCTGTTTTTGTGCCAGTACCATGCTGTCTTGATGATGATAGCTTTGTAATAGAGCTTGAAGTCCGCAATTGTGATGCCACCAACTTTGGCTTTCTTTTTCAATATTCCTTTGGCTATTCGAGGTCTTTTCTGGTTCCATATAAATTTGAGGATTATTTGTTCCATTTCTTTGAAAAAAATGGATGGTATTTTGATAGGGATTGCATTAAATGTGTAGATTGCTTTAGGTAGCATGGACATTTTCACAATATTTATTCTTCCAATCCAGGAGCATGGAACATTTTTCCATTTTTTTGTGTCTAGGGTTTCTTTCTTGTTCTTTCTCCAGCTCCTTTACGTGTAGGGTTAGGTTGTGTACTTGAGACCTTTCTTGTTTCTTGAGAAAGACTTGTACCGCTATATATTTTCCTCTCAGGACTGCCTTTGCTGTGTCCCACAGATTTTGAACCGTTGTGTTTTCATTATCATTTGTTTCCATGAATTTTTTCAATTCTTCTTTAATTTCCTGGTTAACCCATTCATTCTTTAGAAGGATGCTGTTTAGTTTCCATGTATTTGGGTTCTTTCCAGCTTTCCTCTTGTGATTGAGTTCTAGCTTCAGAGCATTGTGGTCTGAAAATATGCAGGGAATGATCCTAATCTTTTGATACCGGTTGAGACCTGATTTGTGACCCAGGATGTGATCTATTCTGGAGAAGGTTCCATGTGCACTAGAGAAGAATGTGTATTCAGTTGCTTTGGGATGAAATGTTCTGAATATATCTGTGATGTCCATCTGGTCCAGTGTGTCATTTAAGGCCTTTATTTCCTTGTTGATCTTTTGCTTGGATGATCTGTCCATTTCAGTGAGGGGAGTGTTCAAGTCCCCTACTATTATTTTATTATTATTGATGTGTTTCTTTGATTTTGTTATTAATTGGTTGATATAGTTGGCTGCTCCCACGTTAGGGGCATAGATATTTAAAATGGTTAGATCTTCTTGTTGGACAGACCCTTTGAGTAGGATATAGTGTCCTTCCTCATCTCTTATTATAGTCTTTGGCTTGAAATCTAATTGATCTGATATAAGGATTGCCACCCCAGCTTTCATCTGATGCCCATTAGCATGGTAAATTGTTTTCCACCCCCTCACTTTAAATCTGGAGGTGTCTTCGCGTCTAAAATGAGTTTCTTGTAGGCAACATACTGATGGGGTTTGTTTTTTTATCCATTCTGATACCCTGTGTCTTTTGATTGGGGCATTTAGCCCATTAACATTCAGGGTAACTATTGAGAGATATGAATTTAGTGCCCTTATTAGCCTGTAAGGTGACTGTTACTGTATATTGTCTCTGTACCTTTCTGATGTACTACTTTTAGGCTCTCTCTTTGCTTAGAGGACCCCTTTCAATATTTCCTGGAGAGCTGGTTTGGTGTTTGCAAATTCTTTCAGTTTTTGTTTGTCCTGGAATCTTTTGATCTCTCCTTCTATTTTCAATGATAGCCTAGCTGGATAGAGTATTCTTGGCTGCATGTTTTTCTCATTGAGTGCTCTGAATATATCATGCCAGCTCTTTCTGGCCTGCCAGGTCTCTGTGGATAAGTCTGCCGCCAATCTAATATTTTTACCATTGTATGTTACAGACTTCTTTTCTCGGGCTGCTTTCAGAATTTTCTCCTTGTCACTAAGACTTGTCAATTTTACTATTAGGTGACGGGGTGTGGACCTATTCTTGTTGACTTTGAGGGGGGTTCTCTGCAACTCCTGGATTTTGATGCTTGTTCCCTTTGCCATATTAGGGAAATTCTCTCCAATGATTCTCTCCAATAGACCTTCTGCTCCCCTCTCTGTTTCTTCTTCTTCTGGAAACCCAATTATTCTAATGTTGTTTCGTCTTATGGTGTCACTTATCTCTCGAATTCTCCCCTCGTGGTCCAATAGCTGTTTGTCCCTCTTTTGCTCGGCTTCCTTATTCTCTGTCATTTGGTCTTCTATATCACTAATTCTTTCTTCTGCCTCATTGATCCTAGCAGTGAGAGCCTCCATTTTTGATTGCACCTCATTAATAGCTTTTTTGATTTCAACTTGGTTAGATTTTAGTTCTTTAATTTCTCCAGAAAGGGCTTTAATATCTCCAGAGAGGGTTTCTCTAATATCTTCCATGCCTTTTTCGAGCCCGGCTAGAATGTTCAGAATCGTCATTCTGAACTCTTGATCTGACATATTACCAATGTCTGTGTTGATTAGGTCCCTAGCCTTCGGTACTGTCTCTTGTTCTTTTGTTTGTGGTGATTTTTTCTGCCTTGTCATTTTGTCCAGATAAGAGGATATGAAGGAGCAAATAAACTACTAAAAGGGTGGCAAAGACCCCAGAAAAATGTGCTGTAACCAAATCAGAAGAGACCCCTAATTGTGGGGGGGAGAAAGGGGATAAAAACAGGTTCTGAAAAAAAAAAGAAAAAAGAAAAAAAAAGGAAAAAAAAAAGAAAAAAATTTAAAAAATAAAACAAATAAAAAAATATAAAAAAGAAAGAAAAAAATATATATTTAGATGAACTAGTCAAAAAACGTTAAAAAAGAAAAGGGTAAAAGTTTTTAAAAATTTAGCAGAAGAAGAAAAAAGAAAAAAGAAAAAAATTGAAAAAAGAAAAAAAAATTGAAGTAGCCGCAAGACTAAAGAATCATGGGGAGAAAGCCATGAGTTCCGTGCTTTGCTTTCTCCTCCTCTGGAATTGCTCTGCTGTCTTAGGAATTGAACCTGCTTTCTCCTTGATAGATGAACTTCGTCCTGGCTGGATATTTTGTTGCTCTTCTGGGGGAGGGGCCTGTTGTAGTGACTCTCAAGTGTCTTTGCCCGAGGCGGGATTGCACCGCCCTTACTGGCGGTCGGACTAAGTAATCGGCTCGGGTTCGCTTTTGGGAGCTTCTGTTCCCTGAACGCTTTCCGTAGAGTTCCGGAGGACGGGAATGAAAATGGCGGCCTCCCAGTCTCCGGCCGGGAGGAGCCGAGATCCTGGGGCCCCACTCCTCAATGCGCCCCCAGAGGACAGCACCCAATCACTCCCGTATCCCCAGCCTCTAGCCGCGCTCCGAGCTCACCCAGCCCGGGACCAGTTCAAGGTAACCCAGAGCTGAGAGTTTAGTCCTTGGCTCTGTCTCTCCAGCCGGCTTCTCCGTTCTAATACCTGCGAGCTCTCTTACACTCTGACACCCCCGATCCTTCTGTGACCCTGCGGGGCCTGGGGCCACGCTGTCCCCGCGTGGGCTTCACCCTGGTTTAGCCTCTGGAGCAATTCCCTCAGTGGAACAGACTTTTAAAAGTCCTGATTTTGTGCTCCGTTGCTCCGCCGCTTGTCGGGAGCTGGCCCCTCCCCCCGCGGTCTATCTTCCCGTCGTTTTAGAATCACTTCTCCGCCAGTCCTACCTTTCAGAAAGTGGTTGATTTTCTGTTTCTAGAGTTGCTGTTCTTCTTCTCTTCACTCTCCCGTTGGATTTGTAGGTGTTTGCAATGTTTAGATAAGCTATCGAGCTGATCTCCTGCTACCTGATGTAGTCTCAGGCTGCTACTTCTCCGCCATCTTGACTCCTCCCAGAACCAGGTAGCTTTTAACTGCACAGCATTGTCACAGGGCTTCTGTTAGTGTGGAATTTGAAGCCTCAGTCTGAGGAAATGTTAGAAGTCAAAGAAAACGAAGCCTTAAAGGAAGCTTAGATGAAAACAAGGGCATGGGGAGAAAAACAATTGGATTTTGACAAGGTTAAAAAAAATATCGTGTGTGTGTGTGTGTGTGTGTGTGTGTGTGAGAGAGAGAGAGAGAGAGAGCAAGAGAGAGAGAGAATGCATAAGCTCAGTCAGCAGGAGAACATCTAAAAAAAATAACAGGAGTAGAATTTTTCAGATTTTCTGCATGTGGTAGAAGGAACTGAAGTCATGATACCTGTAAAGAGCTCAGCTTCAGGACATCTCATAAGAGTGCATTTCTCTATTGCCTTATAGAGAGGATGTTCTTCACATAATCTTCTATACAGAGACAAAATTACTCAGAGCTGTGCACCTTCTGGAGTTAAAGTCCCTGTAATCCACAGAGAGGTCCTGGACTATAGTGCTTTCTAAACTAGGTGGTTTAAAAGGGAAATTCCACTCACACCCGAATGGTCCATGTCAGAAGGGACAAGACCTTCAGGAAACAGACTATGAATTCTATGAAGTGAGAATTCCTGATGAAACTACTCCACCTGTCCCGGAGCAGGAGGGGTCTCCATAGAAATAAGCTTTCCGATATCTCCACATAGGATGAGCATTTTCAGAGCAAGTAGGGAGCCTTTGAGAAGAGGTAGGTTTTGATCTCACTTGCTCATGAATTGGCATCACTGTGGGAAGTGATACTATCAGCATATGAGCAGCAGAAATATTCCCGCTCATCTTCAGCCTGGAGCCCAGAGATGGTCAGGGTGGCTGTATTTCCAGGCTTGGAGCCAGAGAAATGATCAGGGATCCCTGATGGCTGAGAACTTACATAATAAATCAGGAGATTGGGGGACATGCCTGGGAGTTGTTGATACCAGGAGACAATATTATACCTCCCAATATCATCAAGAGATGGTAACTGCCTGCCCCAGAGCCCTGGACACAGGAGAGCTGAGTCAGGGAGGGCTGGGCTGAGACCCCGAAGAAAGAAAGAATATAATCTAGTGAGTTTAGTGCTGGGTACCCAGGTGAGACTGAGGAGGAGACAAAGGATGAGCTCAGATTTCCTACGCTCCCTTCCATGGGGGGATCACCTGTGTCCTTAGTGAGGAGGGTGTGAAAGACCAGTTCCCAGGTGATGGTGGAGATACCCTGAGAGCACTGCCTTCTGAGACCCCACATCTGGGTCTGGCTCCCCTATAACTCCCTTATCCCCTCCCCCAGACTCAGAGGAGATAAGAGCCTCCATGCAAATGTGCTTCTTAACCTGCCTCTCTTCAACCACTCTGACCTCAACCTCTAGTCTAGATATTTCTGCATCCCTGGGCAGTAGAGCTTAGCTATCCACATACAAAAACATTTCACATGCATTTTCTGAATCATGAGAGACAGAGTCCATGACAGATCCCAGGAATTCAAGCCAGCCTTGCAATATCCTTACCTTCCACTGGGGAAGTTTTGGTGCAGATGGGGAAGGATAGCAGGACCACATTGCTGTGGAGGAAGAGGGTAAAAAGAGCTCTCCAGGCTGGCTGAGATTAGGGGAGATTCAATTATTCCTCTTCCCAGGAGCACAGGCAAGAGCTGGTGTCTCATTCTCCCTCAACTCCATATTGGTGTCCCTCAGTTACCGGGTCCCCAAGCGTCACTAACCTGCTCTACGGTGGTTTGAAGTTACATGATGTTTACTGGAACTTCCGTGAAAGAACTACTGGAACATAATGAATAGTAGACCACCCCTCCCCCCGTATCCCATTTACAGTGGCTCCAGAAGCTGGTATTGGAACTGCACACAGGATAGAAGAACAACAAAAAATGCTTTTCCCGAAAATCAATCCCTTGCTGCTCCCTGGTGGCTTTACAGGATAAATGCCAAGGACTAGAGAAGGCAGTGGAGAGACTGCTGGAAACCCATGCTCTGCTCCTCCTCCTGCCCTTCCTCCAAATCACCTCAGCTTAGTCCCAGGCTCCTTGGTCCATTTTGGTGCAATTCATGATCCTACACTTCCTCCACAGTGAAATATGTCACCTGAAAATCGAGTGGCTCAGAAATACCGTCTCAGAATCACCTTGCTCATACCAGGAAAGCCCTATCTCAGGGATGGAGTCTATGAGGTGAATGTGGCTCAGGGTTGAGTAATCATCATACATTAAATTAATCCATCCCTTTGTGGTTCAACGATGACAAAAGAGTACATTGAGGAAATCACTGACTTCTCCACATGATTTGAAATCAGGAATAATACAAGAAACAGAGAACTGGATAGGGTGGAGAAATGCCTCACTGAATTCAAAAGAAAAGATTCCAGGTTCTGAGCCTTTGAGAGAAGGGGGTGGAAGTCAAGATAGCCTCAGTGAACCAGCTCTAGGGACTTTTCACCAGAGTAAGTCTGTGTGCCACAAGGGACACAGGATGCTCCCTGTCAGCCTTTTTGTGCACATTTGTGACCTGACGTACAGATAAGTTCTTCCTGGAGCAGTCTCCTCACCCACAGACAGATGCTTGTGTGTTTATCTAGGAGGAGGTCGCAAAAATTATCAGGACTGATAGATCGATCCAGTAATTTTACACAGTAGAGATGTTCCATTGACACTCTTTTCATATCACTGTTCATACCACCTGACAGTGATTTGCAAGAGGTTCTGAACAATGTGTCTTGGCCCAGAGCATGGGATGAACAGAATTGGGGTCTCTGAGATAGACAAAAAGGAAAAAGTGTTTTTGGGAAGAGGAATTGTTTTGGTAATGATGTCTATTTTTCAGATGATAATATAGTAACTAGGTCATGACCTTGTCATAATCAGCCACCCATCTGAAATGAATCTGAAGCCCATTAGCTTGGATCCCTGTTTCGTGGGATCGCTGCAGCGAGAACTTCTATGAACATTCCAAACATCCAGATGCTGCCTACAAAAAGCCAAGCTCATATTCATGAGGAATTGCCTTGCATCTCTTCCATCTTCTATGAGTTCTAGAAGCATCCCCAGAGCCCCTATAATAGAAGAGTAAGTGTTTCATATAAAATTATGCTGCAGGATTGTTCTCACATAATTCCACATGACACAGAAATAATAAGTTTCACTGTCACAAAAGGAGACATAGTTAACAGGGGCACATAAGATTGTTAATGAACAATAAAGCTAAAGGATATAAATTTTTTTAAAATAAAAAATCAATACCTAGTTTCTTCTCTTTTAGGATATAAGAAATATAGAGTTTCCTTAAAGAACAACAAGTTAAAAAGAGAGAAAAAGAGAAAATATCCAGACAACATGTATGGCATCTGACCCAGGTAATGAATGGGTACATGAATGGTTTCTTATTCACATGAAAATACATTACCATGTAGAAGTATAAAGCACATATGAGACAGGAATCCAGCAGGATCCTAGAGGAGAACACAGAGAGTAAACTCTTTGACATCAGCCACAGCAACTTCTTTCAAGACATGTCTCCAAGGGAAACAAAAGGAAAAAAGAACTTTTGAACTTCATCAAGATAAAGATTCCTGCACAGCAAAGGAAACATTCATCAAAACTAAGAGGCAACCCATGGAAAGGAAGAAGATATTTGCAAATGACATTACAGCAAAAAAGGTTGATATCCAAGGTCTATAAAGAACTTCTCATAATGAGAATTTCTATGAACCCATGAATGAGAATTGACCAGAGGGACTAATTCCCTGAGTGCATTAAACAGAAACATACTGGTGGATATTTATACCATAGGGATACCTAAAATATTTCAAATCATCTCTATCAAAAGTAACCTCTTTAGGGGTGCATGGCCGGCTCAGTCCATAGAGCGTGTGCCTGTTCTTAGATTCATACATTAAACCATCACATTGGATGCAGTGAATACTTTAAAAAAAGAGTTAAAAACATTTTTGCAAGGGGCACCTGGGTGGCTCAGTTGGTTAAGAGCCTGCCTTGCAGTCAGTTCATGATTCCAGGGTTCTGGAATTAAGCCCAGCATCAGGCTTACGGCTCAGCGGAAGTATGCTTCTGCCTCTGCCTCTCTGTACTCATGCTTTCCCTCTCATTCTCTCTCTCTCTCTCTCTCCCTCAAATTAATTAATTAATTAATTAAAATCATTTTAAAAAGGAAACTCTCTCCATCTAAAACTCATATAATCTCATACACCAATTTTACCTAAAATTTTAAAATAGCGTCCACTCTCTCTTCTTTTCATAAAAATATTTAAGGGTATATTGTATCACTCTCTCAGAATACCAAAGAACTGTTCCTACCTACAGCTTAAGATTCCACATATTCAAACACAAAGGGCTCCAGCACCCCTATAGTGTCATATTGGAACCATACTGTTCACACAATATCTGAACTCAAGATTAGTCTGTAAGCTTCCCTATTATTACATACTAACTCCTTTCTCAGAAGGATATGGTGACCCCTATCTTAAAACAAGACTCACTAGAATAGGCGATGCTGCCTCCTACCCTCCTATGAACATGACGATACCTGTTGAGGATCCTATTGTTGCCATTCAAGTCTGGAGGCTCTCTTATGCTAGATACCACAGAGAATAACCAGATAGTGGCCCCACAAAGTGCTACAGGTTTTCTCCATAACAACACACATATTCAGACAAGTACAGTCTTTGTACAGCCTTCCACAAACAAGAGGGATAAACTCAGGTCTTTATTCAATGTCCTCAAAAGCAAATGCTCCTTCCCACTGTGATGTGCCACAGTGAATTAGGGATCAATGTGTGGCACATTTCCATCCCAGACGATTAAAACATCAAACTGTTGTCCATTTATTGGGGGAAGAAACTAGGCAACTGGAAAGAGATTTGGAAAACTAATTAAAGGAGAGAATGTAATGAGAGAGACATAGTTCTCAGGAAAGCTTACCATGCATCCTGATTTGAAACACAGTAAGGGCATTGTAAGAGTGACAGTTTCACTGCTAAAACAAGGAAACATCTGGAAATCTGAGGACAATTATTTATTGAAACAGATTTCCTATGGTATACAGCAGGTTCAATTAATGGATAGAGAATTCTTGGATATCAATTATGTGTATGTGTATTTAGTGATTTGTCATAACTGGGATTCCAGGTAGAATTGGGCTGGTTCTTTATGAACATCAGATATAATGGAGTTCCCTGAGGAATAGAGACAAGCTTTCTCTTCCTAGATGGAAATGGAAACATGTTGGAAAGAACCCACCCTGTCAGGGAGACAGGGCTGAATTCAGGATAGGTATTCATTGGTCTGAGGGGAGGGAGGCTTCCACATATCATAGAGTTTCAACTAAATCCCCCTGCTCAGCTTCCTTTAATATGGGCTCAGGAAAAAGGGAGGCATAGGAATAACTACATCTTCCTATATACATCTACACATTTCTTTTTTTTTCCATTTTATTTATTTTTTCAGCGTAACAGTATTCATTGTTTTTGCACAACACCCAGTGCTCCATGCAAAACGTGCCCTCCCTAATACCCACCACCTGTTCCCACAACCTCCCACCCCTGACCCTTCAAAACCCTCAGGTTGTTTTTGAGAGTCCATAGTCTCTTATGGTTCGATTCCCTTCCAAATTTTTTTTCAATAAACATATAATGTATTTTTATCCCCAGGGGTACAGGTCTGTGAATTGCCAGGTTTACACACTTCACAGCACTCACCATAGCACATACCCTCCCCAATGTCCATAACCCCCTCCCCCTCTCCCAATCCCACCTCCCCCCAGCAACCCCCAGTTTGTTTTGTGAGATTAAGAGTCATTGATGGTTTGTCTCCCTCCCAATCCCGTCTTGTTTCATTTATTCTTCTCCTATCCCCCTAACCCCCCATGTTGCTTCTCCATGTCCTCATATCAGGGAGATCATATGATAGTTGTCTTTCTCCGATTGACTTATTTCACTAAGCATGATACGCTCTAGTTCCATCCACATCGTCGCAAATGGCAAGATTTCATTTCTTTTGATGGCTGCATAGTATTCCATTGTGTATATATACCACATCTTCTTTATCCATTCCTCTGTTGATGGACATCTAGGTTCTTTCCATAGTCTATTCATAGCTATTGTAGACATTGCTGCTATAAACATTCAGGTACACGTGCCCCTTCGGATCACTATGTTTGTATCTTTAGGGTAAATACCCAGTAGTGCAATTGCTGGGTCATAGGGTAGTTCTATTTTCAACATTTTGAGGAACCTCCATGCTGTTTTCCAGAGTGGTTGCACCAGCTTGCATTCCCACCAACAGTGGAGGAGGGTTCCCCTTTCTCCGCATCCTCACCAGCATCTGTCATTTCCTGACTTGTTGATTTTAGCCATTCTGACTGGTGTGAGGTGATATCTCATTGTGGTTTTGATTTGTATTTCCCTGATGCCGAGTGATGGGGAGTACTTTTTCATGTGTCTGATGGCCATCTGGATGTCTTCTTTGCAGAAATGTCTGTTCATGTCCTCTGCCCATTTCTTGATTGGATTGTTTGTTCTTTGGGTGTTGAGTTTGCTAAGTTCCTTATAGATTTTGGATACTAGCCCTTTATCTGATATGTCGTTTGCAAATATCTTCTCCCATTCTGCCAGTTGTCTTTTGGTTTTGTGAACTGTTTCCTTTGCTGTGCAAAAGCTTTTGATCTTGATGAAATCCCAATAGTTCATTTTTGCCCTTGCTTCCCTTGCCTTTGCCGTTGTTCCTAGGAAGACGTTGCTACGGCTGAGGTTGAAGAGGTTGCTGCCTGCATTCTCCTCAAGGATTTTGATGGATTCCTTTCTCACATTGAGGTCCTTCATCCATTTGGAGTCTATTTTCGTGTGTCGTGTAAGGAAGTGGTCCAATTTTCATTTTCTGCATGTGGCTGTCCAATTTTCCCAGCACCATTTATTGAAGAGGCTTTCTTTCCTGCTTTGTCGAAGATGAGTTGACCATAGAGTTGAGGGTCGATTTCTGGGCTCTCTATTCTGTTCCACTGATCTATGTGTCTGTTTTTGTGCCAGTACCATGCTGTCTTGATGATGACAGCTTTGTAATAGAGCTTGAAGTCCGGAATTGTGATGCCACCAACTTTGGCTTTGTTCTTCAATATTCCTTTGGCTATTCAAGGTCTTTTCTGGTTCCATATAAATTTTAGGATTATTTGTTCCATTTCTTTGAAAAAAATGGATGGTATTTTGATAGGGATTGCATTAAATGTGTAGATTGCTTTAGGTAGCATGGACATTTTCACAATATTTATTCTTCCAATCCAGGAGCATGGAATGTTTTCCATTTCTTTGTGTCTTCCTCAATTTCTTTCATGAGTACTTTATAATTTCCTGTGTATAGATTCTTAGCCTCTTTGGTTAGGTTTATTCCTAGGTATCTTATAGTTTTGGGTACAATTGTAAATGGGATTGACTCCTTAACTTCTCTTTCTTCTGTCTTGTTGTTGGTGCACAGAAATGCAACTGATTTCTGTGCATTGATTTTATATCCTGACACTTTACTGAATTCCTGTACAAGTTCTAGCAGTTTTGGAGTGGAGTCTTTTGGGTTTTCCACATATAGTATCATATCATCTGCAAAGAGTGATAGTTTGACTTCTTCTTTACCAATTTGGATGCCTTTAATTTCTTTTTGTTGTCTGATTGCTGAGGCTAGGACTTCTAGTACTATGTTGAATAGCAGTGGTGATAATGGACATCCCTGCCGTGTTCCTGACCTTAGCGGAAAAGCTTTCAGTTTTTCTCCATTGAGAATGATATTTGCGGTGGGTTTTTCATAGATGGCTTTGATAATATTGAGGTATGTGCCCTCTATCCCTACACTTTGAAGAGTTTTGATCAGGAAGGGATGCTGTACTTTGTCAAATGCTTTTTCAGCATCTATTGAGAGTATCATATGGCTCTTGTTCTTTCTTTTATTAATGTGTTGTATCACATTGATTGATTTGCGGATGTTGAACCAACCCTGGAGCCCTGGAATAAATCCCACTTGATCATGGTGAATAATCCTTTCAATGTACTGTTGAATCCTATTGGCTAGTATTTTGGCGAGAATTTTTGCGTCTGTGTTCATCAAGGATATTGGTCTGTAGTTCTCTTTTTTGGTGGGATCCTTGTCTGGTTTTGGGATCAAGGTGATG
This sequence comes from Meles meles, assembly GCF_922984935.1. Taxonomy (NCBI): domain Eukaryota; kingdom Metazoa; phylum Chordata; class Mammalia; order Carnivora; family Mustelidae; genus Meles; species Meles meles. The sequence continues at coordinate 28,688,855 of NC_060077.1, read as the reverse complement.
CTGGCCTCATAAAATGAGTTTGGAAGTTTTCCTTCCATTTCTATTTTTTGGAACAGTTTCAGGAGAATAGGAATGAGTTCTTCTTTAAATGTTTGGTAGAATTCTCCTGGGAAGCCGTCTGGCCCTGGGCTTTTGTTTGTTTGGAGATTTTTGATGACTGTTTCAATCTCCTTACTGGTTATGGGCCTGTTCAGGTTTTCTATTTCTTCCTGGTTCAGTTGTGGTAGTTTATATGTCTCTAGGAATGCATCCATTTCTTCCAGATTGTCCAATTTGTTGGCGTAGAGTTGCTCATAGTATGTTCTTATAATTGTCTGTATTTCTTTGGTGTTAGTTGTGATCTCTCCTCTTTCATTCATGATTTTATTGATTTGGGTCCTTTCTCTTTTCTTTTGGATGAGTCTGGCCAGGGGTTTATCAATCTTACTGATTCTTTCAAAGAACCAGCTCCTAGTTTCATTGATTTTTTCTATTTTTTTTTTTTTTGGTTTCTATTTCATTGATTTCTGCTCTGATCTTTATGATTTCTCTTCTCCTGCTGGGTTTAGGGTTTCTTTCTTGTTCTTTCTCCAGCTCCTTTACATGCAGGGTTAGGTTGTGTACTTGAGACCTTTCTTGTTTCTTGAGAAAGGCTTGTACCGCTATATATTTTCCTCTCAGGACTGCCTTTGCTGTGTCCCACAGATTTTGAACTGTTGTGTTTTCATTATCATTTGTTTCCATGAATTTTTTCAATTCTTCTTTAATTTCCTGGTTGACCCATTCATTCTTTAGAAGGATGCTGTTTAGTCTCCATGTATTTGGGTTCTTTCCAGTTTTCCTCTTGTGATTGAGTTCTAGCTTCAGAGCATTGTGGTCTGAAAATATGCAGGGAATGATCCCAATCTTTTGATACCGGTTGAGACCTGATTTGTGACCCAGGATGTGATCTATTCTGGAGAAGGTTCCATGTGCACTAGAGAAGAATGTGTATTCTGTTGCTTTTGGATGAAATGTTCTGAATAGATCTGTGATGTCCATCTGGTCCAGTGTGTCATTTAAGGCCTTTATTTCCTTGTTGATCTTTTGCTTGGATGATCTGTCCATTTCAGTGAGGGGAGTGTTCAAGTCCCCTACTATTATTGTGTTATTCTTGATGTGTTTCTTTGATTTTGTTATTAATTGGTTGATATAGTTGGCTGCTCCCACGTTAGGGGCATAGATATTTAAAATGGTTAGATCTTCTTGTTGGACAGACCCTTTGAGTAGGATATAGTGTCCTTCCTCATCTCTTATTATAGTCTTTGGCTTAAAATCTAATTGATGTGATATAAGGATTGCCACTCCAGCTTTCTTCTGATGCCCATTAGCATGGTAAATTGTTTTCTACCCCCTCACTTTAAATCTGGAGGTGTCTTCGCGTCTAAAATGAGTTTCTTGTAGGCAACATACTGATGGGTTTTGTTTTTTTATCCATTCTGATACCCTGTGTCTTTTGATTGGGGCATTTAGCCCATTAACATTCAGGGTAGCTATTGAGAGATATGAATTTAGTGCCATTATTAGCCTGTAAGGTGACTGTTACTGTATATTGTCTCTGTACCTTTCTGATGTACTACTTTTAGGCTCTCTCTTTGCTTAGAGGACCCCTTTCAATATTTCCTGGAGAGCTGGTTTGGTGTTTGCAAATTCTTTCAGTTTTTGTTTGTCCTGGAAGCTTTTGATCTCTCCTTCTATTTTCAATGATAGCCTAGCTGGATAGAGTATTCTTGGCTGCATGTTTTTCTCGTTGAGTGCTCTGAATATATCATGCCAGCTCTTTCTGGCCTGCCAGGTCTCTGTGGATAAGTCTGCCGCCAATCTAATATTTTTACCATTGTATGTTACAGACTTCTTTTCTCGGGCTGCTTTCAGGATTTTCTCTTTGTCACTAAGACTTGTTAATTTTACTATTAGGTGACGGGGTGTGGACCTATTCTTGTTGACTTTGAGGGGGGTTCTCTGCATCTCCTGGATTTTGATGCTTGTTCCCTTTGCCATATTAGGGAAATTCTCTCTAATGATTCTCTCCAATAGACCTTCTGCTCCCCTCTCTCTTTCTTCTTCTTCTGGAATCCCAATTATTCTAATGTTGTTTCGTCTTATGGTGTCACTTATCTCTCGAATTCTCCTCTCATGGTCCAGTAGCTATTTGTCCCTCTTTTGCTCGGCTTCTTTATTCTCTGTCATTTGGTCTTCTATATCACTAATTCTTTCTTCTGCCTCATTGATCCTAGCAGTGAGAGCCTCCAATTTTTATTGCACCTCATTAATAGCTTTTTTGATTTCTACTTGGTTAGATTTTAGTTCTTTAATTTCTCCAGAAAGGGCTTTAATATCTCCAGAGAGGGTTTCTCTAATATCTTCCATGCCTTTTTCGAGCCCGGCTAGAATGTTCAGAATCATCATTCTGAACTCTTGATCTGACATATTACCAATGTCTGTGTTGATTAGGTCCCTAGACTTCGGTACTGTCTCTTGTTCTTTTGTTTGTGGTGATTTTTTCCGCCTTGTCATTTTGTCCAGATAAGAGGATATGAAGGAGCAAATAAAATACTAAAAGGGTGGCAAAGACCCCAGAAAAATGCGCTGTAACCAAATGAGAAGAGACCCCAAATTGTGGGGGGGAGAAAGTGGATAAAAAGAGGTTCAGAAAAAAAAAAAAGAAAAAAATTTAAAAAATAAAAGAAATAAAGAAAAAATATAAAAAAGAAAGAAAAAATATATATATTTAGATAACTAGTCAATAAACGTTAAAAAAGAAAAGGGTAAAAGTTTTTAAAAATTTAGCAGAAGAAGAAAAAAGAAAAAAGAAAAAATTGAAAAAAGAAAAAAAAATTGAAGTAGCCACAAGACTAAAGAATCATGGGGAGAAAGCCATGTGTTCCGTGCTTTGCTTTCTCCTCCTCTTGAATTGCTCTGCTGTCTTAGGCATTGAACCTACTTTCCTTGATAGATGAACTTTGTCCTGGCTGGATATTTTGTTGATCTTCTGGGGGAGGGGCCTGTTGTAGTGACTCTCAAGTGTCTTTGCCCGAGGGGTTATTGCACCGCCCTTACCAGGGGCCAGACTAAGTAATCGGCTCGGGTTCGCTTTTGGGAGCTTCTGTTCCCTGAAGGCTTTCCGTAGAGTTCCGGACGACGGGAATGAAAATGGCAGCCTCCTAGTCTCCGGCCCAGAGGAGCTGAGAGCCTGGGGCCCCACTCCTCAGTGCGCCCCCAGAGGACAGCACCCAATCACTCCCATAGCCCCAGCCTCTAGCCTCGCTCCGAGCTCACCCAGCCCGCGACCAATTCAAGGTAACCCCAAGCTGAGAGTTCAGTCCTTGGCTCTGTCTCTGCAGCCGGCTTTCCATTCTAATATCTGCAAGCTCTGCGACACTCTGACACCCCCGATTCTTCTGTGACCCTGCGGGACCTGGGGCCACGCAGACCCCGCGTAGGCTTCACCCTGGTTTAGCCTCTGGAGCAATGTCCCTCAGTGGAACAGACTTTTAAAAGTCCTGATTTTGTGCTCCGTTGCTCTGCCGCTTGCCGGGAGCTGGCCCCTCCCCCCGCGGTCTATCTTCCCGTCGTTTTAGATTCACTTCTCCGCCAGTCCTACCTTTCAGAAAGTGGTTGATTTTCTGTTTCTAGAGTTGCTGTTCTTCTTCTCTTCGATCTCCCATTGGATCTGTAGGTGTTTGCAATGTTTAGATAAGCTATCGAGCTGATCTCCTGCTACCTGATGTAGTCTCAGCTGCTACTTCTCTGCCATCTTCCATACTAAAGTTTCACATCTACACATTTCTTAACCTAAATCTTCAACTTTTCCCTGGACGGTTGTATTCTCAAACACTGACATGCAGAATGATAACCCACCAAGGAAGATAATGTTGATTAGAATATGATGGACTCTGAGTTAAACAATACAAAGACATTTCTGAATAAATGCTTCCAACCTGGACTAACAGGAGTGAAGGCTATCATTTAAGGTAAGGATGTCTCTAAGAACTGTGAAAATTACACAGAGCACTGGTCTTTTTGTCCCTCTCTTAGAGGAAAGGAAAGATCATCTTCTGGGAACACATCAAGGAACAGAGAGACTGATGATTTCCCCCAGATAATTCACCAGGAAGCCTGTTTCATTTTACTGCATTGCATGATGGAGTAGATCTGAGAGAGAACTGAATTCTCAAGGCCATATTGCATGAAACCACCTCTGCACATGGTTAGGTTTGAGGAAGCATCTTCAGAGCCAGCAGGGAGCCTGTGCGCACAGGGCAGGTTTTGGTCTTACTTCCCCATGAATGTGGACTGCTGTGGTAAGTGCTATCACTTCTATATGAGGTACAGTAATAATCAGCCTCATCTTCAGCCTGGAGCCTAGAGATGGTCAGGGAGGCTGTGTTGCCAGACTTGGAGCCAGAGAAGCGATCAGGGATCCCTGATGGCCGATAACTGACATCATAAATCAGGAGTTTGGGGGACATTCCTGGGAGTTGTTGATACCAGGAGACATAATTATACCTCCCAATGTCATTGCTGGTTCCAACACAAGAGATGGTAACTGTCTGTCTCAGAGCCCCAGACACTGAAGATGGCTGAGTCAGCGAGGATTGGGCCCAAGACCCTGAAAAAAGGAAGAACACAATATAGTAAGTTACATTCTGGGGACCCTGTTGAGTCTGAGGAGGAGACAAAGGTGTTCCATTTTCCCTTCCCTGGAGGGCTCACCTGTTTCCTGAGTGAGGAGTGTGAGGAGGACCAGAGTCCAGGCCATGGTGGAGATGTCCCAAGAGCACTGCTTTCTGATAACCTAAGCCTGGGTCTTCCTCCCCCATAAATCTCTTATCTCCTCCCCCTGCCTCAGGAGAGGGAGGGACCTCCATGCAAATGTTCTTCTTGACCTGCCTCTCTTCACCCACTCTGATCTGAATCTCTAGTCTAGATACTTCTGCATCCCGGGGCAGCAGAGCTTAGCTATCCACCTACTAAAACATTTCACATGCGTTTTCGGAATCCTGAGAGACAGAGCCCATGACACATCTCAGGAATTCAAGCCAGCCTTGAATTATGCTTACCTTCCACTGGTGACATCTCAGTGTGGATGCGAGGGGAATCCCAGGACCACATTGTTGCGTGACTGAGATTAGGGGAGATTGAATTATTCCTCTTCCTGGGACCAAAGGCAGAGCTCTGGTCTCAGTCTCCCTCAACTCTATCTTGGTGTCCCTCAGTTAATTTGTCCTCAAGCACCACTCATCTGATCTACAGTGGTTTGAGGTTAGAGGATGTTTACTGGAACTTCCATGAAAGGGCTAATGGAACACAATAGATAGGAAACTCCCTTTCCCCCATGTCTCAGGTAGAGTGGCTGCAGAAGCAGGTATTGGAACTGCATATAGGATAGGAGAACAACAAAAACTGCTTCCCCCCCAATCTAATACCTAGGTACCTGAGTGGCTTTACAGGATAAATGTCATGCCAGGGAAGGCAGCTGAGAGAGAGCTAGAAACCCATTCTCTGCTCCTCCTCCTGCCCTCCCTCCAAACCTTTCCAGCTTCTTCCCAGGTAACTGGTCCATTTTGGTGTAATTCAAGATCCTACACTTCCTCCACAGTAAAATATGTCACTTGAAAACTGAGTGACCCAGAAACACCCTTTCAGAATCACCTTGCTCATACCAGGAAAGCCATGTCACAGGGATCGAGTCTATGAGGTGGATGTAGATCAGGGAAGAAGAAACATCACGCATTAAATTAATTAATTAAAGGCTTTGGGGGGAAAGAATCACTTTGGATTTGAGGTTATGGTTTGTGTGTTTTAACCATTTAACTACTGAATTTCTGAGATGTTTAGGTAAAGATCTCTAATTTTTGAATAGTAATATCACAGAGGCTAGAGACTACATGATGACACTTTCTGAAATGAAACTACTAAAACTAGATTTGTAGCCCATAACTTTGGATCCCTGTGTCTTGGAATCACAGCAAGGATGCCTCCTCTGAAGAGTGCCAGTATCCAGATACTTCCTGCAAGAAACCACCCACTTGGTCTCATCAGGTCTTCATGAGGAGCAGCTTTGTATCTGTTCCATCTTATGCAATTTCCAGAAGCACCTTTAGCCACCTCCCCAATAGAAGAGTAAGAGTATTATGTAAGATTCTGCCAGAATATTGTGCTTGCACAATTATACAAGACATAGAAATAATAACCTGGACTGCCACAAAAGGAGGCAAAATTAACACTTGTACAGATTGTGCAAATAATCTGTAAAAATTTTAGCATGTAAACATTTTAAAATAAAGAAATCAATCCTAGGTTCTTTTCTTTTAGGACATTATAAATATAGAGACTCCATAAACAATAGCAAGTTAAAACAGGTAGAGAAAAAGAGAGAGAAAATATCCAGACAACATGTATGGCATTAGAAAATCCATAGACAGATGAATGGCTACTCATTCACATGCAAATTCCCTTCCCACGTAAGATAATAAGAGCATATGTGGGGATATTGACATTAAGAAATTCTAAAACATTTCAAGTTGTTCTATCAAAAGGGTCTATTTTCTAGTCTTTTTAAAAAAGATTTTATTTATTTATTTATTTGACAGACAGAGACCACAAGTAGGCAGAGAGGCAGACAGAGAGAGAGAGAGGGAAGCAGGCTCCCAGCTGAGTAGAGAGCCTGATGTGGGGCTCAATCCCAGGACCTTGGGATCATGACGTGAGCCAAAGGCAGAGGCTTTAACCTACTGAGCCACCCAGGTGCCCCTATTTTCTCATCTTTAAAAAGAAATATTTCAAAATATGTATCATTTAACTGTTTGAGAAGACACAGGAGGCAGTTCCTACAGTTTGAGACACAACACACAAGACAGAAGGGCTTTGGGAGCTCCAAAAATCTCATATTACAGTGATCCTGTTCAACTGACATCCAGTTTGTGGTTTTCCTGGCAATTCTCCCTATAATGAAAATAGAAACTAATTTCTCAGAAGGAAATTATAGTTACATTAAAAGGAAAAACAGTTGAAGGAGCAGTGGGGGCTCCCTGCCCTCATATGCACTTGCAGATACTTTGTAAAGATCTCATTGATGCCATGACAGTCAGCAAGCACGTCCATCTTACACTAAAGACCCTAAAGCCAAAACAGAAAGTGGTTTCTCGGCCAACTTTTTTGTCTCCGTGAAGACTCACAGCCTACAGCAGCTGCAGCCTCTAACCAGACTCATATGGATGGAGGGCCATGACTCAGAACATTATTCTGTGCTCAGTAACATAAACAACCTTCCCATTGTGATGGGACCCAGCTGCTAGGGGATCCACATATGACACGGTTCTGGCCTTGACAATTCAAACAGGAAGTTGCTGATTGTTACCAAGGAAAGGAAGAAGGTAGGTAGTAAAAACAGTTCAGGCCTTGGTGAACATGGATCAGCAGCACTGCCCAGAGACTGCAATCCTTCGTCTGGATTCCTCATTCCTCTGTTATCCACTCACTGAGCCTCAAAGGTGGGAATGAGCTCCATACAAATGTGCTTCCTGTACCAGTCCCTCCTCACCTGCTCTGATCTGAATCTTCATTCTAGATACTTCTGCTTACTTGGCAGCAGAGCTTAGCTGAAACCATTGAAACACTTTCCATGTATTTTGTGAAGGTCAGTAACTTGAATTTTTATGCCTAATTTGCCCAGAAGACAAAGAGCTCCTTATACTCAGGGTAATGAGCTCCTGGGCCTTCTGTGTTTCTGCTATACCGTGACCATGTGTCTGTAACCATTTGAGGAAGAAGCCCTTTGTTTTGTGCCCTCTGCTGGACTCCTTCTTCTGAGAATCCCTCTACTGTTAGAAAAGAATCATTAGTCACCCCAGTGGAAACATCTGTTGTGAGGGTTTTTTTTTTTTTGGTGGGCTTTCGCCCAGCTGCAGACTGTCACAATTCATGCCCCTAATTGAGCTCATACAGGTGCAAAAACAAAAGCCAACAACTTATTTGTAAATGACTTGCATAGAGAGACAGATATGTTGAAGTTCCTTGAGTTGTGGGGTGTCTGGTCCCTTAGTGTCTCTACTATGATATGACTGTGTCTCTGTGATGATCCCAGGCTTGTGTTGCCCCTGGCAATGCCCTCTGAAGGGTGCCCAATCGAGGGTCTCTCCACTGTTAGGAAAGTGTTGCTTCCCAACACCAGCAAACACCTGCTGTTGGCAGGGGAGACTAGGGGATCTCCCTCTGCTGCAGGCTCATCACTGGCTACACCCTACTTCTTTGTGCTGAGGTATATGCAACATCAGATCCCACTGGTGGGTCAGTCACCACCACCCACTAACCACCTGCCCATTAGAGGCCCAGGTGTACAGATGCTAGGAAACTTCTGAAAGGAACAAGGACCACAGTCCAGGAATAGCAGCTGTACATCTGTGTCTTCTCTTCCTCCTTCTGTCCTTTCATCCTTAAATAATCAGCTTCCCTTTCCCATACTCTGATTCTTAACCTGAGAAGGGAAGACCAACAATTATGCTGTCAATGGTAGGTGTTCTATGAAGGGATTAACCTGAGAGGGCAGGCACTAGTCCTTCCGCCCTCCCTCCAAACCTTCCCAGTTCAATCCCAAACACCCTGACCTCTACTGACGCAAGTCAGGAATCTTTCCACTTGTCCTTTAACTTTCTGAAAAATGAATTATGGCAGTTCCAAGATCAAGTGCACAGATGCTCCCTCCTAGAGTTACCTTCCTTATGCCAGGAGGGTCATGTCACAGGGATAGAGTATGTGAGGTGGATGTTGCTCAGGGCGGGGGAAACGTCAGATTTTAAATTAATATAACCCCAGTCAGAGGGAACATGAGAAAACAACTGAATTCTCCACATAATTAGAAATCAATAATTAAAAAAAAAGGAAGTGAGAGCTGTGTAGAGTGGAGAGATACACCATTGAAATCAAGAGAAATATTCCAGGTTCTGAGCATCTCGGAGAAGGAGTGTGGAGTAATGATTGTCCTCAGTGGCCCAGCTCCAGGAACTTCTCACCCGGCAAGTCTGTGTGCCACAGGGGATGCAGAATGCTCTCTCTACCTCTTTGTGCACACTTTGTGATCTGAGCTCACAGCTATGTGGTTTCCTAAGGCAAAGTCTCTTCATGAACAGAGAAATGCATGACTTGGGGTGATTTTTCTAGAAGGAATTGGGTTTGGAGAAAAACTGGTCAGGACTGACAGATCATTTCCAGGAGTTCTATGGATTAGAGAGGCTCTGATGACACTTTTCATGCCACTGTTCATACCACATGACAGACGACTCCAAGAGGTTCTGTATAATGCATTCTTGGGCCAGATCATGGGATGAGCCACTGGGGCTGGTGGTGGCCACTGGGGTGGAGAAATGGAACAGTGGTTTGGGGAAAAGCATAGTTTGGGATTGTATTTTATGGTTGTATGTTTTAAACATTCAATTACTGGCCTATTTAGACATAGCGTTAGGTAAAGATGTCTATTTTGGGGATAATGATAACCTGTTAACTATATGATAACCTAGTGATAAATCAATCAGTAAGTCATCTGAAACTAGATTCATAGCTCTTTAGTTTGGATCCCTGTCCTTCGGGATCACAGCAGAGGGCTTCCTGTGAAAACTCCAGGTATCCAGATGTTTCTTGCAAGAAACCAACCACTGATCTTCATGAGGAGCTGTGTTGCATCTGTTACATCTTCTGTGAGTTCTAGGAGCACCTTGAGGGTCCCCATAATAGAGGAGTATGGGTTTATAAAAAATTCTGCTGGAATATTGTGCTCACACAATTATACAAGACATAGAAATAATAAGCTTTACTGGCACAAAGGAGGCAATATTAACACGTATATAATACGATGAATGTGCAATAAAGCTAAATCAGGTAAAAATTTTAAAATCATATAAATAAACCCTTAGGTTTTATTGCTTAGGATAGAAGAAATATAGGGTTTCATTAAAATATCTCAGTTAAAAGTAAGAAACAGGGAGAAAATATCCAAAAAAAAACGTGTATGGCACCTGACCCAGAAAATCGATGGACAGGTGAATGATAAATGCATCACATGCAGAATCTGTCACCATGTAGAATAATAAAAGCACAGACGGACATATTGACCTCAGGGACTTCTAACATCTAAAATTTTTTACATCAAAAGTGTCTATTTTCTCATCTTTAAAAATTATTTTTATTTTTTATGTTCTTAATTAACATATAATATAGTATTTGTTTCAGGAGTACAAGACTGTGATTCATCAGTCTTACGCAATTCACAGCACTCACCTTAGTACATATCCTCCCCAATGTCCATCATCCGTCCACTCCCCCTCCCCTACAGCAAATCTCAGTTTGTTTCCTGAGATTAAGAGTCTCTTATGATTTGTCTCACTGTCTTGTTTCATTATGTTTCATTTTCCCCTCCCTTCCCCTATGATCCTCTGTCTTGTTTCTCAAGTTCCTCATATCAGTGAGATCTTATGAAAATTGTCTTTTACTGATTGGCTTATTTTGCTTAACATAACACCCTCTAGTTCCATACGTCATTGCAAATGGCAAGTTTTCTGTTTTTTGATGGTTGCATGTGTGTGTGTGTGTGTGTGTGTGTGTGTGTGTGTGTGTATCTATATCTATATATGTCACATATTCCTTACCCATTCATCTCTTGATGGACATCTAGGCTCTTACCATAGTTTCGCTATTGTGAACATTACTGCTAAAAACATTGGGATGCACATGCCTTTTCATATCAGTACAATTGTATCTTTAGGGTAAATACCCAGTAATGCAATTGCTGGGACATAGAGTAGCTGTATTTTCAACATTTTGAGGAACCTCCATACTGTTTTCCAGAGTAGTTACACCAGCTTGCATTCAGAGAAACACCCACATTAATAAAATCATGAATGAAAGAGGAGGGATTACAACCAACACCAAAGAAATACAGTTATAAGAAAATAGTATGAGGGGGAGTCAAGATGGTGGGGAAGTTGGAGGAGGCACCGTTTCAACCTGTACCCTAAAGTGAGCTGATTACCTACCAAAGAACTCAGACCACCCATGAAATCAGCCTGAGATCAGAATTATACACGTCTGGATCTCTACAGGAGCAGAAGATGCCAGTGGCAGGTAAAGCAGACTGGGAGCATAGGACCGATATCGGAAGATAAACAAAAGGGGGAGGGAGCCACCAGAGGTGACCAATTGGAAAGTAATACCCCAATACAAGAGTGCCCAGCTTCTGGGGACCAGCATTAACTTGGAGTCTGGTTGAAAGCACTCAAAAAACAAAGAGCAAAGGATCGCGGGGGAAATAGTGGGAATAGGCGCTAGCCTGGAGCTCTGGCATCCGGAAAAACCAGACATTCCCAGCCCGGGACAGCAGGAAAATCTCAGTGTGCGATCTCTGCTCGATCTCTGCTCAGAACCTCTCTGGCGGTCTGGAGCTGCCCAGACAGCCACCGCTGCCCTGGTTTTGGGTACAAGGAGGAGCTCCTGCCTCCCCAGGGACAGTGACTCAGAACTGACTCTGCCAGCAGCTTTTGCAAAACATTCTGAGGCTTCTCTCTGAGAGGGAGGTTGGGGTGCAGTTTGCTCTCCTCTAAACCTCCAAAAACCATCAAAAGCTGTCAAGGAGAGAGAAAGCAGATGAAAGAACATAAAAACCCCCAGAGAACAAAAGGCTGAAAAAAACACAAAAAAACAGTTTCCTCAGAGCTCACCCCCTTGAGGGGAGCTGGAGGACCTAACTCAGGGAACATCATTGTCTGAAAACCCACGTGGCAGGCCCCTCCCCCAGAAAACCAACCAGGAAGGAAGAAAAAAAAAAAAAAGACTACAAGAGAACAACCACCACTACTTCATAAATACAACTTTTATTTTTAACTCTTTACCAATATTCTGGTTCTTTTTTTTTTATACATACAGATAATTTTTTAACCTATTTACCACCACATTGAGATGTCCAGTACATCAAATTCTTTAATAACCTTCTAACCTGAACTTTTTGATACATACACCCATGTTTTTCTTTTGCTTTTCTATTTTTTAAAATTCTTTTTTAATTTTAACTTAGTTTAATCTAGTTTATTCTTTTTTAATTTTTATTTTCTACTATATATATAGAGTTAAACTTCAAGGTAATCCCCTTTCCCCAATCAATGCTACGCCTATAGGCAAACCAGTTTCTAATCCCCCTGTAACTTAGGAAAGTTGAGTCCCTTAACAAAAACATCAAGATACCTTCAGGAAGAATCAAGATAACCTTCCTCACCCACACTGAGAATTTATAACCACTCTCCCAATTTTTCCTTCTGTCAGTGTTTCTGGGAATTTGTGTTTGTCCTGATAATATACAAATCTTATTCTTTTTGTTTGTGTGTTTTTGTTTGTATACTTCACAAATCTTACCTTGTGGCCCATTTGGGCTGAGCCTTCTCTTTTATCTTCCCTTTTTTTCCTATCTCTCTCTCTCTCTTTTTCCTTTTTTCTTTTCCCTTTTTTTTCTTTCTTCTTCTCTATTTCTTTTTCTTTTCTTTTTTCTCTCATTTGGGTGGGGAATCCTGATTGCACAGAAGCATTCCAGGGTGCACATTGACTGCACCACAATCGATAAGTCCAGCTGCATCTGTTTAGTCATCTCTTACCAAAATGACTAGGAGGAGGAATACCCAACAGAAGAAAAATACAGAGGATGGGCCTTCTGCAACAGAGCTAATTGCTATCGACATAGACAATATGTCAGAAAAGGAATTCAGACTAACAATTATCCAGGCAATAGCTAGGTTGGAGAAAGCCATGGATGACCAAACAGAATTGATTAGGGCAGAACTGAAAGCCACCAGGGATGATGTTCACAATGTTAGGGCAGAACTGAAAGCCACCAGGGATGATGTTCAAAATGCTCTCAATGAGTTCCAATCCAATCTAAATTCTCTAAAAGCTAGGGTAACTGAGACAGAAGATAGAATTAGTGATCTGGAGGACAAACAGATAGAGAGAAAGGATCAGGAGGAAGCCTGGAACAAACAGCTCAGAAGCCACGAAAACAGAATCAGGGAAATAAACGATGCCATGAAACGTTCCAACGTCAGAATTATTGGAATCCCTGAAGGGGAAGAAAAAGAAAGAAGTCTAGAAGATATAGTGGAAGAAGTTGTCTATGAAAATTTTCCCAATCTCACGAATGGAAACAACGTTCAAGTACTAGAGGCAGAAAGATTTCCTCCCAAGATTTTAGATTCCCGAAAGTTCTCACGGCACCTTATTGTTAGAATGGGGAATTTTGTTTCAAGAGAGACCCTCTTAAAAGCAGCTAGGACAAAGAAGCTTCTTACATACAGAGGAAAGCCCATTAGAATAACGTCAGACCTGTCCACAGAGACCTGGAAAGCCAGGAAGGGCTGGCAAAACATATTCAGAGTACTAAATGAGAAGAACATGCAACCAAGAATACTCTATCCAGCAAGACTGACATTTAAAATGGATGGAGAGATAAAGAGTTTCCAAGACCGGCAAGGCTTAAAAGACTATGCAACCACCAAGCCGACACTGCAGGAAATATTAAGGGGGGTCCTATAAGAGAGGAAAAATCCTAAGAATATCATTGAACAGAAATACAGAAACAATTTATAGACAGAAAGACTTCAAAGGCAACACGATGTCAATAAAAACCTATCTCTCAATAATCACTCTCAATGTGAATGGCCTAAATGCGCCCATAAAACGACACAGGGTTGCAGATTGGATAAAACGACAGGACCCATCCATATGTTGTCTACAAGAGACCCATTTTGAACCTAAGGATACACCCAGACTGAAAGTGAAGGGATGGAGAAGCATCTTTCATGCCAATGGGCCTCAAAAGAAGGCCGGAGTAGCAATTCTCATATCAGATAAATTAGATTTTAAACGAAAGACTGTAGTCAGAGATACAGAAGGACACTACATAATTCTTAAAGGGACTATCCGCCAAGACGATCTAACAATTGTGAATATCTATGCCCCCAATATGGGAGCACCCAATTACATAAGAAAACTATTAATCAAGATAAAGAGTCATATTGATACGAATACAATAATAGTAGGAGATCTCAATACGCCTCTCTCAGAAACAGACAGATCATCAAAGCAGAAAATTAATAAAGAAATAAGAGCATTGAATGAAACATTGGACCAGATGGACCTCATCGACGTATACAGAACATTCCACCCTAAAACAACAGAATACTCATTCTTCTCAAGTGCACATGGAACCTTCTCCAGAATAGACCATGTACTGGGTCACAAAGCAGGACTCAACAGATACCAAAAGACTGACATTATTCCCTGCATATCCTCCGATCACAATGCTTTGAAACTGGAACTCAATCACAAGGAAAAGTTCAGAAGGAATTCAAAGACCTGGAAGCTAAAGACCACCTTGCTTAAGAATGCTTGGATCAACCAGGAGATCAAAGACGAACTTAAACAATTCATGGAAACCAATGAGAATGAAGACACCTCGGTCCAAAACCTATGGGATACAGCAAAGGCGGTTCTAAGGGGGAAATACATAGCCATCCAAGCCTCCCTCAAAAAAATTGAAAAATCCAGAATACACCAGCTGTCTCTACACCTTAAAGAACTGGAGAATCAACAACAAATCAAACCAACTCCACATGCAAGAAGGGAAATAATCAAGATTAGAGCAGAGATCAATGAGGTAGAAACCAGAGATACAGTAGAACGTATCAATGAAACTAGAAGCTGGTTTTTTGAAAGAATCAATAAGATCGATAAACCATTGGCCACACTAATCCAAAAGAAAAGAGAGAAAGCCCAAATTAATAAAATGATGAATGACAAGGGAGAGATCACAACTAACACCAAGGAAATAGAAACAATCATCAGAAATTATTACCAACAGTTATATGCCAATAAGCTAAGCAACCTAGATGAAATGGATGCATTCCTGGAAAGCTACAAACTCCCAAAATTGAACCAGGAAGAAATTGACAACCTGAATAGACCGATATCTAGTAATGAGATTGAAGCAGTGATCAAAAACCTCCCAAAAAACAAGAGCCCAGGACCTGACGGATTCCCTGGGGAATTCTACCAAACTTTCAAGGAAGAAATAACACCAATTCTCCTGAAGCTGTTCCAAAAAATTGAAGCAGAAGGAAAACTTCCAGACTCTTTTTATGAAGCCAGCATTACCCTGATCCCCAAACCAGGCAAAGACCCTACCAAAAAGGAGAATTTCAGACCAATATCACTGATGAATATGGATGCAAAGATTCTCAACAAGATCCTAGCAAACAGGATCCAGCAGCACATTAAAAAGATTATCCACCATGACCAGGTGGGATTCATCCCTGGGTTGCAAGGTTGGTTCAACATTCGCAAATCAATCAGTGTGATAGAACACATCAATAAGAGAAGAGAGAAGAACCACATGGTCCTCTCAATTGATGCAGAAAAAGCATTTGACAAAATCCAGCATCCGTTCCTGATGAAAACGCTTCAAAGTATAGGGATAGAGGGAACATTCCTGAACTTCATAAAATCTATCTATGAAAGACCCACAGCAAATATCATCTTCAATGGGAAAAAGCTTGCAGCCTTCCCGTTGAGATCAGGAACACGACAAGGATGCCCACTCTCACCACTCTTGTTCAATATAGTATTAGAAGTTCTAGCCACGGCAATCAGACAACAAAGAGAAATAAAAGGTATCCAAATTGGCAAGGAAGAAGTCAAACTCTCTCTCTTCGCAGATGACATGATTCTTTATATGGAAAACCCCAAAGACTCCACCCCCAAACTACTAGAACTCATACAGCAATTCAGTAACGTGGCAGGATACAAAGTCAATGTACAGAAATCAGTGGCTTTCTTATACACCAACAATGAAAATACAGAAAGGAAAATTAGAGAATCGATTCCATTTACTATAGCACCAAGAACCATAAGATACCTGGGCATAAACCTAACCAAAGAAGTAAAGGACCTATACTTGAGGAACTACAGAACACTCATGAAAGAAATTGAAGAAGACACAAAAAGATGGAAGACTGTTCCATGCTCTTGGATTGGAAGAATAAACATTGTTAAAATGTCTATACTGCCTAGAGCAATCTATACTTTTAATGCCATTCCGATCAAAATTCCACCGATATTTTTCAAAGAGCTGGAGCAAATAATCCTAAAATTTGTATGGAGCCAGAAGAGACCCCGAATTGCTAAGGAAATGTTGAAAAACAAAAACCAAACTGGCGGCATCACGTTACCCGATTTCAAGCTTTACTACAAAGCTGTGATCACCAAGACAGCGTGGTACTGGCATAAAAACAGACACATAGACCAGTGGAACAGAGTTGAGAGCCCAGATATGGACCCTCAACTCTATGGTCAAATAATCTTCGACAAAACAGGAAAAAATATCCAATGGAAAAAAGACAGTCTATTCAATAAATGGTGCTGGGAAAACTGGACAGTGATATGTAGAAGAATGAAACTCGACCATTCTCTTACACCGTACACAAAGATAAACTCGAAATGGATAAAAGACCTCAACGTGAGACAGGAATCTATCAGAATCCTAGAGGAGAACATAGGCAGTAACCTCTTCGATATCAGCCACAGCAACTTCTTTCAAGATATGTCTCCAAAGGCCAAGGAAACAAAAGCAAAAATGAACTTTTGGGACTTCATCAAGATCAAAAGCTTCTGTACAGCAAAGGAAACAGTCAACAAAACAAAGAGGCAACCCACGGAATGGGAGAAGATATTTGCAAATGACAGTACAGACAAAAGGTTGATATCCAGGATCTATAAAGAACTTCTCAAACTCAACACACACAAAACAGATAATCATATCAAAAAATGGGCAGAAGATATGAACAGACACTTCTCCAACGAAGATATACGAATGGCTATCAGACACATGAAAAAATGTTCATCATCACTAGCCATCAGGGAGATTCAAATTAAAACAACATTGAGATACCACCTAACACCAGTTAGAATGCCAAAATTAGCAAGACAGGAAACAACGTGTGTTGGAGAGGATGTGGAGAAAGGGGAACCCTCTTACACTGTTGGTGGGAATGCAAGTTAGTGCAGCCACTTTGGAGAACAATGTGGAGATTCCTGAAGAAATTAAAAATAGAGCTTCCCTATGACCCTGCAATTGCACTGCTCGGTATTTACCCCAAAGATACAGATGTAGTGAAAAGAAGGGCCATTTGTACCCCAATGTTTATTGCAGCAATGGCTACGGTCGCCAAACTGTGGAAAGAACCAAGATGCCCTTCAACGGATGAATGGATAAGGAAGATGTGGTCCATATACACAATGGAGTATTATGCCTCCATCAGAAAGGACGAATACCCAACTTTTGTAGCAACATGGACGGGACTGGCAGAAATTATGCTGAGCGAAATAAGTCAAGCAGAGAGAGTCAAGTATCATATGGTCTCACTTATTTGTGGAGCATAACAAATAACATGGAGGACATGGGGAGATGGAGAGGAGAGGGAGTTGAGGGAAACTGGAAGGGGAGATGAAACATGAGAGACTATGGACTCTGAAAAACAACCAGAGGGTTATGAAGGGGTGGCAGGGGGGTGGGGGGGGGGGAGGTGGGAGGTTGAGGAACCAGGTGGTGGGTAATAGGGAGGGCACGTACTGCATGGAGCACTGGGTGTGATGCCAAAACAATGAACACTGTTATGTTGTAAATAAACAAATAAAAATAAATATAAAAAAACAAACAAACAAAAAAAAAAAAATGGGTCTCTTGTAGACAACATATGGATGGGTCCTGTCGTTTTATCCAATCTGCAACCCTGTGTCGTTTTATGGGCGTATTTAGGCCATTCACATTGAGAGTGATTATTGAGAGATAGGTTTTTATTGACATCGTGTTGCCTTTGAAGTCTTTCTGTCTGTCGATTGTTTCTATATTTCTGTTCAATGATATTCTTAGGATTTTTTCTCTTTTATAGGACCCCCCTTAATATTTCCTGCAGTGTTGGCTTGGTGGTTGCATAGTCTTTTAAGCCTTGCTGGTCTTGGAAACTCTTTATCTCTCCATCCATTTTAAATGTCAGTCTTGCTGGATAGAGTATTCTTGGTTGCATGTTCTTCTCATTTAGTACTCTGAATATATTTTGCCAGCCCTTCCTGGCTTGCCAGGTCTCTGTGGACAGGTCTGATGTTATTCTAATGGGCTTTCCTCTGTATGTAAGGAGCTTCTTTGTCCTAGCTGCTTTTAAGAGGGTCTGTCGTGAAACACAATTCCTCATTCTAACTATAAGGTGTTCTGAGGACTTTCGAGAATCAAAATCTTGGGAGGAAATCTCTCTGCCTCTAGTACATGAACATTGTTTCCATTCATAAGATTGGGAAAATTTTCATAGACAACTTCTTCCACTATATCTTCTAGACTTCTTTTTTTTCTTCCCCTTCAGGGATTCCAATAATTCTGACGTTGGAACGTTTCATAGCATCGTTTATTTCCCTGATTCTGTTTTCGTGGCTTCTGAGCTGTTTGTTCCAGGCTTCCTCCTGATCCTTTCTCTCTATCTGTTTGTCCTCCAGATCACTAATTCTATCTTCTGTCTCAGTTACCTTAGCTTTTAGAGAATTTAGATTAGTGGAACTCATTGAGAGCATTTTGAACATCATCCCTGGTAGCTTACCGTTCTGCCCTAACATTGTGAACATCATCCCTGGTGGCTTTCAGTTCTGCCCTAATCAATTCTGTTTGGTCATCCATGGCTTTCTCCAACCTAGCTATTGCCTGGATAATTGTTAGTCTGAATTCCTTTTCTGACATATTGTCTATGTCGATAGCCATTAGCTCTGTTGCAGAAGGCCCATCCTCTGTATTTTTCTTCTGTTGGGTATTCCTCCTCCTAGTCATTTTGGTAAGAGATGACTAAACAGATGCAGCTGGACTTATCGATTGTGGTGCAGTCAATGTGCACCCTGGAACGCTTCTGTGCAATCAGGATTCCACACCCAAATGAGAGAAAAACGAGAAGAAAAAGAAATAGAGAAGAAGAAAGAAAAAAAAAAGGGGAAAGAAAAAAGGAAAAAAAAAAGAGCGAGAGAGATAGGAAAAAAAGGGAAGATAAAAGAGAAGGCTCAGCCCAAATGGGCCACAAGGTAAGATTTGTGGAGTATACAAACAAAAACAGACAGACAAAAAGAGTGATAAAAGTATATAACAAGAGAAAAAAATATGTATATATAAGCAAAAAAAAAAAAAAAAAAAGGGAAGAACCCCATCAGAAAGAACCCCAAGTATAAGGTTTATATATTATCAGGACAAACACAAATTCACAGAAACACTGACAGAAGGAAAAATTGGGAGAATGGTTATAGATTCTCAGTGTGAGTGAGGAAGGTTATCTTGATTCTTCCTGAAGGTATTGAAAGACCCGCGGATCCCAGTACCCAAGAATTCAACACTGCCACAGGATGCAAATAGCAAGAGGATCTTTATTGTAAGGCGGGCGCCTGAGGGTGGTCAGCAGCTCCTGCCAGCTGAGCACACCAGGCTGGGGTGGTGCAGGGTTTTTATAGATAGGTACAAACAAGTTTTGGATGAGACGGAGCTGATTGGCTGACAATTTGAACATTTGAAAAAGGCATGCTTGGTGTTTACGGATTGGCTTTGGGAGACCCGGGCGCGCAAAGAGAAAGGCGGGAAAGGGAAACAAAGAGGGGAGTTTAGGCCTTGGGATTCAGCAGAAAAGTATCTTGTCTACGTGACTATGCAGCCCCCTGCCTATGTGACTAATGTAACTATGCGGCCCCCTGCCTACTTGATCAGGTATTAGGCCATATCTTACGAGAAAGCTGTTTGCAGGGAGTGCCCTATCTTGTTAAGAAACAGCTGTTAGGATGAGAAAGCTGTTTGCAGGGAGTGCCCTATCTTGCTAAGAAACAGCTGTTATGAGGTTACCAACTAACATTGTATTGAGGGAGCCAAGCGGTTACAGAAAAGCAAAAGAGCAGTTAGTTAGTTACATCCTAAAAGCCAGGCAGTTACAGAAAGGCAAAAGAGCAGTTGCATTGAATTCAACCCTGGGGGAAAGGTCTTTGCAGGCAGGGGTACTCTTTACATAACAAAGGAGCAGTTAATTAGTTGGCGACGGGGGTCTTTCAGTATCTTGATGTTTTTGTTAAGGGACTCAACTTTCCTAAATTACAGGGGGATTAGAAACTGGTTTGCCTATAGGGGTAGCATTGATTGGGGAAAGGGGATTAGCTTGGAGTTTAACTCTATATGTATAGTAGAAAATAAAAATTAAAAAAGAATAAACTAGACTAAACTAAGTTAAAATTAAAAAAGAATTAAAAAAATAGAAAAACAAAAGAAAAACACGGGTGTATGTATCAAAAAGTTCAGGTTAGAAGGTTATTAAAGAATTTGATGTACTGGACATCTCGGTGTGATGGTAAATAGGTTAAAAAATTATCTGTATGTATAAAAAAAAAAAAGAACCAGAATATTGGTAAAGAGTTAAAAATAAAAGTTGTATTTATGAAGTAGTGGTGATTGTTCTCTTTTAGTCTTTTTTTTTTTCTTCCTTCCTGGTTGGTTTTCTGGGGGAGGGGCCTGCCACGTGGGTTTTCAGACAATGATGTTCCCTGAGTTAGGTCTCCAGCTCCCCTCAAGGGGGTGAGCTCTTTTTTTTTTTTTTTTCAGGAAACTGTTTTTTTCAGCCTTTTGTTCTCTGGGGGTTTTTATGTTCTTTCATCTGCTTTCTCTCGCCTTGACAGCTTTTGATGGTTTTTGGAGGTTTAGAGGAGAGCAAACAGCACCCCGACCTCCCTCTCAGAGAGAAACCTCAGACTGTTTTGCAAAAGCTGCTGGCAGAGTCAGTTCTGAGTCACTGTCCCTGGGGATGCAGGAGCTCCTCCTTGTACCCAAAACCAGGGCAGCGGTGGCTGTCTGGGCAGCTCCAGACCGCCAGAGAGGTTCTGAGCAGAGATGGCACACTGAGATTTTCCCGCTGTCCCGGGCTGGGAATGTCTGGTTTTTCAGGCTGCCAGAGTTCCAGGCTAGCGCCTATGAGCACCTTTCCCAAGGGAGGGTGTGGGACGCGCGCGTTTCAGGATTGCCGTCTGGCCAGGCTCCCAGCCCCTCACGGGAGCCAGACCCCACTCGTTCTGGGGCGCGCTGGCGTTCAGGTGCACTGGCCGCTCAGGGACAGAGACCTGATTTCTCCGCCGCACTCTCTCTGGCTCTGCACCAGGGGAGGCTGTCCTGGGTCCGGGGACTTAGGTCCCTGACCCTAACTGCCCAGGTTCCCACTATTACCCCCCGCGATCCTTTGCTGTTTGTTTTTTGAGTGCTTTCAACCAGACTCCAAGTTAATGCTGGTCCCCAGACGCAGAGCACTCTTGTGTTGGGGTGTTACTTTCCAATCGGTCACCTCTGGTGGCTCCCTCCCCCTTTTGTTTATCTTCTGATATCAGTCGGACGTTCCCAGTCTGCTTTACCTGCCACTGGCATCTTCTGCTCCTGTAGAGATCCAGACGTGTATAATTCTGATCTCAGGCTGATTTCATGGGTGGTCGGAGTTCTTTGGTAGGTAATCAGCTCACTTTAGGGTACAGGTTGAAATGATGCCTCCTCCTACTTCCCCGCCATCTTGACTCCCCCTAGAAGCTGGTTTTTTGAAAGAATCAATAAGATCGATAAACCATTGGCCACACTAATCCAAAAGAAAAGAGAGAAAGCCCAAATTAATAAAATTATGAATGAAAAGGGAGAGATCACAACTAACACCAAGGAAGTAGAAAAAATTATCAGAAATTATTACCAACAGTTATATGCCAATAAGCTAAGCAACCTAGATGAAATGGATGCATTCCTGGAAAACTACAAACTCCCAAAATTGAACTAGGAAGAAATTGACAACCTGAATAGACCAATATCTAGTAAAGAGATGGAAGCAGTGATCAAAACCTCCCAAAAAAACAAGAGCCCATGACCTGACGGACTCCCTGGGGAATTCTACCAAACTTTCAAAGAAGAAATAACACCAATTCTCCTGAAGCTGTTCCAAAAAATTGAAGCAGAAGGAAAACTTCCAGACTCTTTTTATGAAGCTAGCATTACCCTGATCCCCAAACCAGGCAAAGACCCTACCAAAAAGGAGAATTTCAGACCAATATCACTGATGAATATGGATGCAAAGATTCTCAACAAGATCCTAGCAAACAGGATCCAGCAGCACATTAAAAAGATTATCCACCATGACCAGGTGGGATTCATCCCTGGCTGCAAGTTTGGTTCAACATTGGCAAATCAATCAATGTGATAGAACAAATCATTAAGAGAAGAGAGAAGAACCACATGGTCCTCTCAATTGATGCAGAAAAAGCATTTGACAAAATCCAGCATCCGTTCCTGATGAAAACGCTTCAAAGTATAGGGATAGAGGGAACATTCCTGAACTTCCTAAAATCTATCTATGAAAGACCCACAGCAAATATCATCCTCAATGGGAAAAAGCTTGCAGCCTTCCCGTTGAGATCAGGAACACGACAAGGATGCCCACTCTCACCACTCTTGCTCAACATAGTATTAGAAGTTCTAGCAATGGCAATCAGACAACAAAGAGAAATAAAAGGTCTCCAAATTGGCAAGGAAGAAGTCAAACTCTCTCTCTTCGCAGATGACATGATCTTTATATGGAAAACCCCGAAGACTCCACCCCCAAACTATTAGAACTCATACAGCAATTCAGTAACGTGGCAGGACACAAAGTCAATGTACAGAAATCAGTGGCTTTCCTATACACTAGCAATGAAAATACAGAAAGGGAAATTAGAGAATCAATTCCATTTACTATAGCACCAAGAACCATAAGATACCTGGGAATAAACCTAACCAAAGAGGTAAAGGACCTGTACTCGAGGAACTACAGAACACTCATGAAAGAAATTGAAGACACTAAAGGATGGAAGACTGTTCCATGCTCTTGGATTGGAAGAATAAACATTGTTAAAATGTCTATACTGCCTAGAGCAATCTATACTTTTAATGCCATTCCGATCAAAATTCCACCGATATTTTTCAAAGAGCTGGAGCAAATAATCCTAAAATTTGTATGGAATCAGAAGAGACCCCGAATTGCTAAGGAAATGTTGAAAAACAAAAACAAAACTGGCGGCATCACGTCACCTGATTTCAAGCTTGACTACAAAGCTGTGATCACCAAGACAGCGTGGTACTGGCATAAAAACAGACACATAGACCAGTGAAACAGAGTGGAGAGCCCAGATATGGACCCTCAACTCTATGGTCAAATAATCTTCGACAAAACAGGAAAAAATATTCAATGGAAAAAAGACAGTCTCTTCAATAAATGGTGCTGGGAAAACTGGACAGCGATATGTAGAAGAATGAAACTCGACCATTCTCTTACACCGTACACAAAGATAAACTCGAAATGGATAAAAGACCTCAACGTGAGACAGGAATCTATCAGAATCCTAGAGGAGAACATAGGCAGTAACCTCTTCGATATCAGCCACAGCAACTTCTTTCAAGATATGTCTCCAAAGGCCAAGGAAACAAAAGCAAAAATGAACTTTTGGGACTTCATCAAGATCAAAAGCTTCTGCACAGCAAAGGAAACAGTCAACAAAACAAAGAGGCAACCCACGGAATGGGAGAAGATATTTGCAAATGACAGTACAGACAAAAGGTTGATATCCAGGATCTATAAAGAACTTCTCAAACTCAACACACACAAAACAGATAATCATATCAAAAAATGGGCAGAAGATATGAACAGACACTTCTCCAACGAAGACATACGAATGGCTATCAGACACATGAAAAAATGTTCATCATCACTAGCCATCAGGGAGATTCAAATTAAAACAACATTGAGATACCACCTGACACCAGTTAGAATGGCCAAAATTAGCAAGACAGGAAACAACGTGTGTTGGAGAGGATGTGGAGAAAGGGGAACCCTCTTACACTGTTGGTGGGAATGCAAGTTAGTGCAGCCACTTTGGAGAACAGTGTGGAGATTCCTGTAGAAATTAAGAATAGAGCTTCCCTATGACCCTGCAATTGCATTGCTGGGTATCTACCCCAAAGATACAGATGTAGTGAAAAGAAGGGCCATCTGTACCCCAATGTTTATTGCAGCAATGGCTACAGTCGCCAAACTGTGGAAAGAACCAAGATGCCCTTCAACGGATGAATGGATAAGGAAGATGTGATCCATATACACAATGGAGTATTATGCCTCCATCAGAAAGGATGAATACCCAACTTTTGTAGCAACATGGACGAGACTGGAAGAAATTATGCTGAGCGAAATAAGTCAAGTAGAGAGAGTCAAGTATCATATGGTTTCACTTATTTGTGGAGCATAACAAAGAACATGGAGGACATGGGGAGATGGAGAGGAGAGGGAGTTGAGGGAAACTGGAAGGGGAGATGAACCATGAGAGACTATGGACACTGAAAAACAACCAGAGGGTTTTGAAGGGGCAGGGGGTTGGGAGGTTGAGGAATCACGTGGTGGGTAATAGGGAGGGCACGTACTGCATGGAGCACTGGGTGTGACGCCAAAACAATGAACACTGTTATGCCGTAAATAAACAAATAAAAATAAATAAATAAATTGCAAAAAAAAAAAGAAAAGAAAATAGTATGAGCAACTATACACCAGAAAATTTGACAATCTGGAAGAAATTGATGCATTCCTAAAGACAGATAAACTACCAAAACTGAACCAGAGAGAAATAGAAAACCTGAACAGACACATAACCAGTAAGGAAATTGAAGCAGTAACCAAAAATAGTCCAACAAGCCAGTCTGGCCCAAACCAGAGCTATGGGCCAGACTGCTTCCCAGGGGAATTCTACCAAATATTTAAAGAATTACTACCTATTCTCCTGAAACTGTTCCCAAAAATAGAAATGGAAGGAAAACTTCCAAACTCATTTTATGAGGCCAACAATACCTTGATCCCCAAACCAGACAAAGACTGAATCAAAAAGAATTACAGACCATTATTCCTGATTCCTGATGAACATGGATGCAAAAACTCTCAACAAAATACTAGCCAATAGCATCCAAGAGTACATTAAAAGGATTATTCTCCATGATCAAGCGGGATTTATTCAACATTCACAAATCAATCAGTGTAATATAATACATTAGTGAAAGAAAGAACAAGAACTATATGATACTCTCAGTAGATGCTGAAATAGCATTTGACATAGTACAGTGCCCTTTCATAATCAAAACCCTTCATAGTGTAGGGATAGATGGTACCTACCTAAATATCATAAAAGCAATCTATGAAACCCCACAGTGAATATCATTCTCAATGGGGAAAAACTGAGAGCTTTTCCCCTAGGTCTCCTAAGGTCAGGAACACAGCAGGGAAATCCACTATAACCATCGCCATTCAACATAGTATTAGAAGTCCTGGTCTCAGCAATCAGACAACAAAAAGAAATAAAAGGTGTCTGAGTTGGCAAAGAAGTCAGACTCTCACTCTCTGCAGATGATATGATACTTTCTATGGCAAATCCCAAAGACTCCACTCCAAAACTGCTAGAACTCATACATGAATTCGGTAAAGTGTCAGGATATAAAATCAATCCACAGAAAGCAGTTGCATTTCTATACACCAACGACAAGACAGAAGAAAAAGAAGTTAAGGAATTGATGCCATTTTCAATTGCACCCAAAACCATAAGATACCTAAGAATAAACCTAACCAAAGAGACAAGGAATCTGTACTCAGAAAACTATAAAGCACTCATAAAAATAATTGAGGAAGACACAAATAAATGGAAAAACATTCCATGATCATGGATTGGAAGACAAAAATATTGTGAAAATGTCTATGCTACCTAAGGCAATCTATACATTTAATGCAATCCCTATCAAAACACTATCATTTTTTTCAAAGAAATGGAACAAATAATCCTAAAATTTATATGGAACCATAAAAAACCCCAAATATCCAGAGGAGTGTTGAAAAAGAAAACTAAAGCAGGCAACATCACAATTCCAGATATCAAGCCATATTACAAAGCTATAATCATC
Organism: Meles meles; assembly: GCF_922984935.1. Lineage (NCBI taxonomy): Eukaryota > Metazoa > Chordata > Mammalia > Carnivora > Mustelidae > Meles > Meles meles. The sequence continues at coordinate 28,662,754 of NC_060077.1, read as the reverse complement.
AAGACATTATGGTACTGGTACAAAAACAGACACATATATCAATGGAGCCATAAGAGAGACCATGAGTGGACCCTCAAAATTTGACACAGCAGGAAAGAATATCCAATGGAAAAAAAGACAGTCTCTTCAACAAATGGTGTAGGGAAAATTGGAGAGCCATATGCAGATGAAAGAAACTGACCATTTCTGTACACCACACACAAATATACACTCAAATGGATTGAATATCTTAATATATGAGATAGGAATCTATTAATGTCCTTGAGGAGAACACAGGCAACAACCTTTTTGACCTCAACTGCAGGAAATTCTTCCTAGAAACATCCCCGGAATCAAAGGAAGCAAGGATAAAAATGAACTATTGGGACTTCATCAAGATAAAAAGCTTTTGCATACGGACGCCTGGGTGGCTCAGTGGGTTAAGCCGCTGCCTTCGGCTCAGGTCATGATCTCAGGGTCCTGGGATCGAGTCCCACATCGGGCTCTCTGCTCGGTGGCGAGCCTGCTTCCCTCTCTCTCTCTCTGCCTGCCTCTCTGTCTACTTGTGATCTCTCTCTGTCAAATAAATAAATAAATAAAATCTTTAAAAAAAAAAAGCTTTTGCATAGCAAAACAGTCAACAAAACCAAGAACCAGCTGACAGAATAGGAAACGATATTTGCAAATGACATATCAGAGAATGGGCTAGTATCTAAAATCTATTTAAAAAGCTGATCAATGGGGCACCTGGTGGCTCAGTGTGTTAAAGCCTCTGTCTTTGGCTCAGGTCATAATCCCAGGGTCCTGGGATCAAGCCCCACATCTGGCTCTCTGCTCAGTGGGGAGCCTGCTTCCTCCTCTCTCTCTGACTGCCTCTCTGCCTACTTGTGATCTCTCTGTCAAATAAATAAATTAATTAAATCTTAAAAAAAAAAGCTTATCAAAGTCAACACCCAAAGAACAAATAATCCAGCCAAGAAATGGGCAGAAGGGATTTGAAGACTTTTCTTCAAAGAAGATATCAAAATGGCCAACAGACAGATGAAAAAAGTGTTCAACATGACTCAGCATCAGGGAAATAGAAATCAAAACCGCAGTAAGATACCACCACACAACAACTATAGTGGTGAAATTAACCAGTCAGGAAACGACAATTGTTGGCAAGGATGTATAGAAAGGGGTTGTTAGTGGGAACACAAGCTGGTACAGCCACTATGGAAAACAGTATGGAGGCTCCTCAAAAAGTTTAAAATAGAGCTACCCTATGACCCAGCAATCACACCACTGGGAAATGACCCTAAAGATACAAATGTAGTAATCCGGTGGTGCACAAGCACCTGAACATTTATAGCAGCAATGTCCACAATAGCCAAACTATGGAAAGAACCTAGATGTCCATCAACAGATAAAAGGATAAAGAAGATGTGGTATATATATATATATATATATATATATATATATATATATATATACAATGGAATCCTATTCAGCCATCTAAAAACAAACCAACAAACAAGCAAAAACCCAAAATCTTGCCTTTTGCAATGATGTAGATGGAAGTAGATGGTATTATGTTAAGCTAAATAAGTCAATCAGAGAAAGACAATTATCATATGTTCTCTCTGGTATCAGGAATTGAGAGGCAGGGCAGGTGGCAGTGGGGGGAAAGGAAGGAAAAATGAAACAAGACGGGAACAGGGAGGGAGACAAACCATATGAGACTCTAAATCTCAGGAAACAAACTCAGGGTTGCTAGGGGTTCGGGGAGGCATAGGGTGCCTGGGTTATGGACACTGGGGAGGATATGTGCTATGGTGAGTGCTTGGAATTGTGTAAGATAGACGATTCACAGAAATTCACAGAACTCTACCCCTGAAACAAATAATACAAGATATGTTAATAAACAAAAAGTACACAAGAACCAATCCCTAAATCCTTATCACTCAGGTTGAATGAAATAAGATGGTTCTATAATTATAGAACATGAGAAAAAAATAGAAAGATAAAATCTCCAGCAGAGATGAAATGGAAAATGAATGGCACTTAACTCAAAAATTCTATGGACATATGAATGTACTTGCTGTGATATACTGAGTCCCTAATGCATTGACCAGAAAAACACTGGTGGATATTTTGACTGTAGGAACACCTGAAATATTTCATAGCACCTCTCTCAAAAGCAATAGTTTTCCATTTTTCTTTTTTTTTTCAATTTTATTTGCTCAGTGTTCCAAGATTCATTGTTTATGCACCACACCCAGTGCTCCATGCAATACGTGCCCTCCTTAATACCCAACACCAAGCTCACCCAGGCCCCAGCCCCCTCCCTTCCAAAATCCTCAGTTTGTTTCTCAGATTCCACAGACTCTTATGGTACAGCTCCCCCTCTGGTTTACCCCAATTCGTTTTCCTTTCTTTCTCCTAATATCCTCCATGTTATTCCTTATGCTCCACAAGTAAGTGAAACCTTATGATAATTGATTTTCTGTGCTTGATTTATTTCACTCAGCACAATCTCCTTTAGGCCAATCCATGTTGATATGAAAGTTAGGTATTCATCCTTTCTGATGGAGGCATAACTTTCCATTTTATATATGGACCATATCTTCTTTATCCAATCATCTGTTGAAGGGCATCTTGGCTCTTCCCACAGTTTGGCGACTGTGGCCATTGCTGCTATGAACATAGGGGTAAAGATGACCCTTCTTTTCACTACATCTGTATCTTTGGAGTAAATACCCAGTAGTGCAATTGCAGGGTGATAGGGTAGCTCTATTTTTAAATTCTTGTGGAATATTCACACTGTTTTCCAAAGTGGATGTGCCAACATACATTCCCATCAACAGTGTAAGAGGGTTCCCCTTCCTCCACATCCTCTCCAACAGTTATTCTTTACTCTCTTGTTAATTTTGGTCATTTTAACAGGTGTAAGGTGGTATCTCGATGTGATTTTGATTGGAATCTCCCTGATGGCTAATGATGATGAAGTTTTTTTTTAATGTGTCTGTTACCTATTTGTATGTCTTCTTTGGAGAAGTGTCTGTTCATGTCTCCTGCCCATTATTTTGATGTAATTATCTTTTTCTTTTGGATGTTGAGTTTGAGTTGAGGAGTTTTTTATAGATCTTGGATATCAGCCCTTTGTCTCTATTGTCATTTGTGAATCTCTTCTCCCATTCCGTGGGTTGCCTCTTTGTTTTGTTGACTATTTCCTTTGCTGTGCAGAAGCTTTTTATCTTGATGAAGTCCCAAGAGTCCATTTTCACTTTTGTTTCCTTTGTCTTTGGAGGCATATCATGAAAGGAGTTGCTGTGGTCAATGTCAAAGAGGTTACTACCTATGGTCTCCTCTAGGATTTTGATAGATTCCTGCCCCACATTGAGGTATTTTATCCATTTTGAGATTATCTTTGTGTATTGTGTAAGCAAATGATCGATTTTCATTCATCTGTGCTTAGCTGTCCAATTTCCCATGCAGCATTTATTGAAGAGACTGTCTTTTTACCACTGCATATTTGTTCCTGCCTTGTCAATGATTATTCAGCCATAGAGTTGAGGGTTCATATCTGGGCTTTCTAGTCTGTTCCACTGGTATATGGGTCTGTTTTTCTGCCAGTACCATGCTGTCCTGGTGATCACAGCTTTGTAGTAAATCTTGAAATCAGGCAACTTGGTGCCCCCATATTTGTTTATTCTTTTTCAACATTTCCTTAGCAATTCGGGGTCTTCTCTGGTTCTATACAAATTTTAGGGTTGTTTGTTCCAGCATTTTGAAAAATGCCAGCGGAATTTTGATTGATATATATATATATATATATATATATATATATATATATATGACTTCATTCCTGAATGAAATGTAATTGAAGCAATACTTTCTATTCAACATCTAGCTTCTGTATTTCTTGGTAATGTTTCCTACTACACATATAATAACTACTTTCTTTGAAGGAAGTTGTCTCATCTTAAAAGAAGACATACTCATTGAGGCAATGATGTCACCTGCCTTCCTACCTGTTAGTGGATTGTTTATGTAGAATCATGCCGAAGCTAATAGAGTCTTTAAGCAATTCTCATAACAGAGGCTTTATTTAGAAAATAACAAGGTGATAGACCTTTCACGCCACAGTATTGAACCATGAGGACACATATCCTCTAGGCAGGTGCAAATCTGATCATCTTTAAAGGAGCAGGAAACTGTGATTCAAAATGTTATTCTGTGTCCCTATTACCCCATGCCACATGGCAGTATACTTTGACCCAAGAGTAGGAGTCAAGGTTGTGTCACTCTTCCAGGCTAGATTCCTAAAAAAATGAAGGTACTAAATATTTCTCTGGGAAAGAAAGAAAAAATGGAAAGAGATGTGGAAAAGGTCCATAGAACATGATGGAAGAAACTAAGATCTATGCTAAATTGAACATCCATCCTGATTTCCCAGCAAGTGAGATCGTTGGCAGGAATTCTGGTGTAAACATGGAAAGTTCTGATGAACTTAGAAGAGACGTGGTCCCTCCCTACATTCTTAGGACTATACTCAGATTCACTCAATGAACAAAGAATCCTTGGACATTATTTATGTATACGGGCTGGTAGTGGGTTTCTTTTTATTTGTTTTGTTTTGTTTTTCAACACTGGCATTTCATCCAGAAATTGGGTTTACTACCATGGAAATAAAACATGTTGGGGGCCTCCTGTAAAATGGAGACATCCACAAACAGATGGCTCTTCCTTGTGGAACAAGACCCACTTTGAAAAGAATTCACCCTATTTGGAAAACAGTCCACATACAAGGCTACTTCCAGAACAGGGGTTCATTGATCTCTGGTGTGGGAAAGTTCTATCTATCATAGAACCTCAAGTCATAATCTCTCCTGTTCAGGATCTTTGAAAATGGGGTCAAAGGTGATGGGACGTGGGAAAATACAACTTCCCTTTATCCTCATTCCCTCATGTATGTCTTCAGATTTTTACTCATATACAATTGCTTCCCAGGGACTGGGAGAATTGGTGGGAAATTAGAGATGAATGTCAATTGGGTATAGGGTATCTTTTGAGGACAATAGCAATGTGTTGGTGGTAGCGTTGCCTCAATTTGGAGAATATACTAAAGCCATTGGTTTAAATGGGTGAATAGTATGATATATAAAAATAACTCAATAAAATCATGCAAAAAACATGGGGAGCCTGGGTGGCTCAGCTGTTAAACATCTGCCTTTGGCTCAGGTCATGGTCATGGGGTGGTGGGATCGAGTCCCACCTCAGGCTCCCTGCTCCCTGGGAAGCCTGCTTCTCCCTCTCCCACTCCCCCTGTTTGTGTTCCCTCTCTCACTGTGCCTCTCACTGTCAAAATAAATAAATAAATAAATAAAATATTTTTGAAAAGCCAAAAACAAAAACAGAAAGAAGCCAAGTATTTAACTGGGTTAAATAAGAACATCAATTCTGGAAAACTAATTCCTTGCTAGACTGCATTATGTTTGAAATAGAGTCATTTAAAATTATGATTCGAGATGTCCATTGAGAGATGAGTGGATAAAGAAGTAGTGGTATATATACAAAATGGAATACTAGTCAGCCATCAAAAAAAATTGAAATCTTGACAGGTTTAACATCATAGATAGAACTAGAGGGTTACTAAGTTAAATACCTCAGGCAGAGAAAGACAATTATCATATGACTTCAGTGACATGTGGAATTGAAGAAAAAAAAAAAACAGGAACAGAGGAAGAGAGTAAAAAATAAAAGAAGACAAAACCAGACACAGAGACAAGCCATAAGAGACTCTTAAACATAGGAAACAAACTGAGGGGTGCCGGAGGGGAAGGGGGTGGGGGGTGGGTAACTGGGTGACAGACATTAAGGAGGACACATGATGTAATGAGCACTGGGTATTATATAAGACTGGTGAATCACTGGCCTCTACCTCTGAAAGAATAATACAATATATATTAAGTAATTGAATTTAAATAAAAATGGAAATGAAAACAAAAACACAAAAATAAGTAAATTGCAGGAAGTACATTGTAAGGGTCTCATGGTCCCCATTACCTGCCATTGCAGTTGGAAATAGTCATTATCTAGCACCATGTAACAGAAACAAATAGGCCCTGTCATTTCCCAATTAGGTGGAGTGCGTTTCCTCTCACTTTAAGGAGAGAGAGAGAGAGAGAGAGAGAACGAGAGAGAACAGTGACACCTGAATTCCCAACACCATACTACATGAACCCCCTACACACAGGGTTGGGGAGCATCTTCCGAGCAATGGGGAAGCCTGTGAGCACAGGACAAGTTTTGGTCTCACTTTCAAATGAACGTGGAACACTATGGATGTGCCACCAGGAGCATATGAGCAACAGTGATAACAAGCCTCATGATCAGCTTGGAGCTCAGTGATGGTGAGGGAAGCTGTATTCCAGACCTAGAGCCAGAAAAGTGAGCAGGGATTCCTGAGGCCTGAGAATGTGCATACGGCAAATAAGGGGTATGAAGGCCATGCTGGGTGCTCCTGGTACCAGAAGTCAGCATTATAATGCCCAATATTACTCCTTCTTCCAGAACAGGAAATGGTGAGTGTCCATCCCACAGTCTCAGGCAGCCATTCAAAGTAGACTGGTCTTGAGACCCTGAAAAAAGAAAGGACATACTCTGTTGAGATCTGTGTTAGAACCTTAAAGAAACTGAGGAAAGAAGACAAATGATCAGGCTAGATATCCCTGCGAACCCTTCTATGGAACCCTTTCCAGTGCCCTGAGTAAGGTGAGGAGGACCAAAGTGAAGCCTATGATGGTGATGCCCACAAAGCACAGCCTGATGAGACAACAAACCTTTTCTTGGTTCCTCCAGACTTCTCATAGCCCCATTATGTGCTTCAGAGGATGAGGGACCTCATGCAAATATGCTTCCTGTACCTCCCACTCCTCAACCCCTCTGATCTAACCCTTCATTCTAGATACTTATGCTTCTGAAGGTACAGAAATCAAATGAAGCATTAAACACTTCAACATGAATTTTCTAGGACAGAGCTCATGTTTGTACCCAGGAAATGGAGCAGGACTTGGATTGTCCCTTAGTTCCTATTCCTGGAGTCTCCATATAGTTGAGGAATAATCTGAGTACTTTCTCACCATTCTGTGTGGATTGGGGATGGGGACAGATTGCAGAGGGCCTGGAATTAAGAGAAGTTCACTCCTTTGTAGGCACCAAAACAGAGCTAGTGATGGATCACATTACTTCTCTTCTTCCTATCCTCCTAACTAGGATTAGCCTTCATGCTTCTCTGCCCCCTTCCTTGAAGGACTCTGAGGCTGAGGTCTGGGGGTTTCTATTGCTCTTTCAAGGAAAGGACTTACTGGGACACAAAAGTTGTGGATCGTTCCTCACACATGGTCCTCCTTTGCATGACTCAGGAGGAATCAGCTCTGGGACTTCATACCAGCGAAGGTATATCACAGCCATGAACTTCCCCAAATTAAGGCCCTTGCTGTCTCTTGGTGGCCACATTAGGTACAACCCAGGCATCTGGAAAGGCCCTGAGACAGAGCGGAATCAATGCTCTGTTCCTTCTCCTCCTCCATTCTTCCCATCCCAGTCCGTACCAGGTCCCTAGATCGCTCACAAATCCATCTAAAAATGTTTGTCTTTGTCTCCATCTTTCTCAGGAAAGGGATGGGTTACCTGCTACACGAGGTAGTTTGTCCCTGGACAGCCATGTCACAGGGTTTGTGTTAGTGTAGCAGTTTTGTTTCATGGCTGAGGAAATGTTAGAAGTCAAATAAAACAAGGCTCTAAAGGAAGCCAGGATGAGAACGGCACAGGGAGAAAAACAATTCTATTCTTACAATGTTGAAACAAAAAATATGGGAGAAAAAAGCGAGAGAGAAAACAGACAGCATGGAAAACAGTCTAAATAAACAGGAGTAGAGTTTTCTAGGGTTTGCGGATATGGTAGAAAGAACTGAGGTCAGGATTGTTCTAAAGAGCCCAGCTCCAGGACCTTATATCAAAGTGCATTTCTCAGTCTGTTACATGGGACAGAGGCCATTCTTCTCCTTATATTCTCTATGCTGCAACTAACTTAACTCAGAGCTGTGTATTTTCCTGAACTAAATTACGTTCCATCCACACAGAGATGCCCTGACCTAGTGTGCTTTCTAAAGTAGATGGTTTTAAGAGGAAACTGATTAAAGATGACTGGTCCCTACCAGAAGACAAATGCCCCCTCAGGAAACAGACTATGAAGGAATTCTAGGGAGTGTGAATATTCTGAAGAAACCACTCTGCCTGCCCCAAAGGAGAGGGGTCTCTATGGAAATGAACTTCCAGATGTCCCCATGTTGGGTGAGTGTCTTCAAATAAAGAGGGTGCCTGTGAGCAGAGGGCTGGTTTTGGTCTCACTTCCTCATGACCTTGCACCACTGTGGAAATCATCACTAGAAGTAATTGAGGTGCAGTAATAATCCCCCTCATCTTCAGCCTGGAGCCCCGAGATGGTCAGGATGGCCGTGTTTCCAGTCTTCAGACCAGAGAAACGATCAGGTATCCCTGATGGCCGAGAACTTACACGATAAATCAGGAGCTTAGGGGAAGTGCCTGAGGCCTGCTGATACCAGGAGATATAAGGATTACTCCCAATGTAACTGCTGCTTCCAGCACAGGAGATGGTGACAGTACTTCCCAGAGCCCCTGATAATGAGGGAGGCTGAGTCAGGGTGGACTGGGCCCAGCACCCTGAAAACAGAAAGAACATAGTCTAGTGAGTTAGTGCTGGGGACCCAGGTGATGCCGACGAAGAGACACAGGATCAGCCCAGGTGTCCCTGGGCTCCCTTTCCTGAAGTCCTCACCTGTGCTCTGAATGAGGAGGGTGAGGAGGACCAGAGTCCAGGCCATAGTGGAGATGCCCCAATAGCACTGCCTTCTGAGTCCTCAACCCTGGGCCTGGCTCCCCCATAACTCTCTTATCTACTCCTCCTGCCTCAGAGAAGGGATGGGCCTCCATGCAAATGTGCTTCCTGACCTGCTTCTCCTCAACCACTCTGACCTGAATCTCTATTCTAGATACCTCTGCATCCCTGGGCATCAGAGCTTAGCTACCCAGACATTAAAATGCTTTGACATGGATTTTCTGAATCATTACAGATTGAACCCATAACAGAGCCCAGGAATTCAAAGCTGCATTGGAATATCCTTACCTTCCCCTGGGGAAGTCTTGGTGTGGATGTCAGAGGAATTCCAGGACCACATTGCTATGTGGGCTGGCAGAGATTAGGAGATATGCAATTACTCCTTTCCAGGACGGCAGGCAGATCTGAACCTCTTATTGTCCCTTAATTCCATCTTGGTGCCCCTCAGTTCCCTGGTCTTCCAGCATCATTCTTTGGCCTGCTCTTCAGTGGTTTGAGGTTAGGAGAGGATACTGGCACTTTGAGCAAAGAAATTATTGGAACACAACAGATATTGGGCCCCCTTCTCTTGTGTACCACTTAGAGTGGCTCCAGAGCAGGTGTTGGAAGTGCATACAGGATAGGAGAAAAACTAAAATTGCCTTTCCCAGATTCATGTCCTCACTGCCCTAGGGACCCCAGATTATAAATCCCAAACACCAGGCTTCAAAGGCAGCTAGCTGAGAGAGAGCTGGAAACCCATGCTTTTCTCCTCTTCCTGCTCTTCATTCAAACCCTCCCAGATCAGTCCTGATCCCCCAATCCCTTCTAATGCAAGTCAAGATCCTTTCCATTTGTGTTTTGCTTCCTCCACAATGAGTTATGGCACCTGCCAAATCAAGTTGCCCACATGCTCCCTCCCAGAGTCACGTTGCTCCTACCAGGAAAGCCATGTCACAGGGATAGAATATGGGAGGTGCGTGTGGTTCAGGGATGAGGAAACATCACACATTAAATTAATACAACCCAGTCTATTCAAAAGGATGACATAAGAGGGACATTAAGAAAAACGATTGAATTCTCAAAATGAATCGAAAACAAGAGTAATGCTAGAAAGAGAGAGCTGAGTAGTGTGAAGGGATACCTCACTGAAATCAAGAGAAAGGATTCCAGGTTCTGAGCCTCTGGGAGATGGGAACTGGAGTCAAGTTATGCCTCAGGAGTCTCGCCGCAGGGACTTCTCACGAGGGCAATTCTGTGTGCCACAGGGGCATAGGATGTTCTCAGTCAGCCTCTTTGTGTTCACATTGTGACCTGACCTACTGTTGTGTGCTTTCCTAAAGCAAAGTCTCTTCATGCACAGTGAGATGCTTGACCTAATATGCTCTTCTAGAAGGAGGTGGGATTAGAGAAATACAGATCAGGACTGACAGCCCCTTTCTAGGAGTTCTATGGACTAGAGATGCCTTGATGACACTCTTTTTCTATCACTGTTTACACCACATGACAGCTGATACCAAATCCTTCTCAACAAAATAGTCATGGTCTACAGCATGGGATAAGTAGACTGGTGGCCACTGGGGTGTGGGAAAGGAAAGTGTTTTAGGGAAAAAGAATCATTTGTGACTCAGTTTGTGTGTGTGTGTGTGTGTGTTTTAAACATTCAGCTACTGAATTTTTTGGACATTTGTTTAGGGAGGATGCCTGTTTTTTCGGTAGAAACTACATGGTATCTACATGATGACCTTTCTTTATTTCTTATTTTTTTTTATAAACATATAATGTATTTTTATCCCCAGGGGTACAGGTCTGTGAATCGCCAGGTTTACACACTTCACAGCACTCACCATAGCACATACACTCCCCAATGTCCATAACACCCCTACCCCTCTCCAAACTCCACCTCCCCAAACAACCCCAGTTTGTTTTGTGAGAACAAGAGTCACATATGGTTTGTCTCCCTCCCAATCCCATCTTGTTTCATTTATTCTTCTCCTATCCCCCTAACCCCCCATGTTGCATCTCCACATCCTCATATCAGGGAGATCATATGATAGTTGTCTTTCTCCGATTGACTTATTTCACTAAGTATGATACCCTCTAGTTCCATCCATGTTGTCGCAAATGTCAAGATTTCATTACTTTTGATGGCTGCATAGTATTCCATTGTGTATATATGCCACATCTTCTTTATCCATTCATCTGTTGATGGACATCTAGGTTCTTTCCATAATTTGGCTATTGTAGACATTGCTGCTATAAACATTCGGGTGCACGTGCCCCTTCGGATCACTATGTTTGTATCTTTAGGGTAAATACCCAGTAGTGCAATTGCTGGGTCATAGGGTAGTTCTATTTTCAACATTTTGAGGAACCTCCATGCTGTTTTCCAGAGTGGTTGCACCAGCTTGCATTCCCACCAACAGTGTAGGAGGGTTCTCCTTTCTCTGCATCCTCGCCAGCATCTGTCATTTCCTGACTTGTTAATTTTAGCCATTCTGACTGGTGTGAGGTGGTATCTCATTGTGGTTTTGTTTTGTATTTCCCTAATGCCGAGTGATGTGGAGCACTTTTTCATGTGTCTGTTGGCCATTTGGATGTCTTCTTTGCAGAAATGTCTGTTACATGATGACCTTTCTTTTTTTTCCATTTTATTTATTTTTTTTCAGTGTAACAGTATTCATTGTTTTTGCACAACACCCAGTGCTCCATGCAAAACATGCCCTACCTATTACCCACCACCTGTTCCCCCAACCTCCCATCCCTGACCCTTCAAAACCCTCAGGTTGTTTTTCAGAGTCCATAGTCTCTTATGGTGCACCTCGCCACCCCAATGTCCATAGCCCCCTCCCCCTCTCCCAATCCCACCTCCCCCCAGCAACCCCCAGTTTGTTTTGTGAAATTAAGAGTCATTTATGATTTGTCTCCCTCCCAATCCCATCTTGTTTCATTAATTCTTCTCCTATCTCCCTAACCCCCCCATGTTGCTTCTCCATGTCCTCATATCAGGGAGATCATATGATAGTTGTCTTTCTCCGATTGACTTATTTCACTAAGCATGATACGCTCTAGTTCCATCCACGTCGTCGCAAATGGCGAGATTTCATTTCTTTTGATGGCTGCATAGTATTCCATTGTGTATATATACCACATCTTCTTTATCCATTCATCTGTTGATGGACATCTAGGTTCTTTCCATAATTTGACTATTGTAGACATTGCTGCTATAAACATTCGGGTACACGTGCCCCTTCGGAACACTATGTTTGTATCTTTAGGGTAAATACCCAGTAGTGCAATTGCTGGGTTATAGGGTAGTTCTATTTTCAACATTTTGAGGAACCTCCATGCTGTTTTCCAGAGTGGTTGCACCAGCCTGCATTCCCACCAACAGTGTAAGAGGGTTCCCCTTTCTCCGCATCCTCGCCAGCATCTGTCATTTCCTGACTTGTTAATTTTAGCCATTCTGACTGGTGTGAGGTGATATCTCATTGTGGTTTTGATTTGTATTTCCCGGATGCCGAGTGACGTGGAGCACTTTTTCATGTGTCTGATGGCCATCTGGATGTCTTCTTTGCAGAAATGTCTGTTCATGTCCTCTGCCCATTTCTTGATTGGATTGTTTGTTCTTTGGGTGTTGAGTTTGCTAAGTTCCTTATAGATTTTGGATACTATCCCTTTATCTGATATGTCGTTTGCAAATATCTTCTCCCATTCTGTCAGTTGTCTTTTGGTTTTGTGAACTGTTTCCTTTGCTGTGCAAAAGCTTTTGATCTTGATGAAATCCCAGTAGTTCATTTTTGCCCTCGCTTCCCTTGCCTTTGCCGTTGTTCCTAGGAAGATGTTGCTACGGCTGAGGTCAAAGAGGTTGCTGCCTGCATTCTCCTCAAGGATTTTGATGGATTCCTTTCTCACATTGATGTCCTTCATCCATTTGGAGTCTATTTTCGTGTGTGGTGTAAGGAATTGGTCCAATTTCATTTTTCTGCATGTGGCTGTCCAATTTTCCCAGCACCGTTTATTGAAGAGGCTGTCTTTTTTCCATTGGACATTCTTTCCTGCTTTGTCAAAGATGAGTTGACCATAGAGTTGAGGGTCGATTTCTGGGCTCTCTATTCTGTTCCACTGATCGATGTGTCTGTTTTTGTGCCAGTACCATGCTGTCTTGATGATGACAGCTTTGTAATAGAGGTTGAAGTCCGGAATTGTGATGCCACCAACTTTGGCTTTCTTTTTCAATATTCCTTTGGCTATCCGAGGTCTTTTCTGGTTCCATATAAATTTTAGGATTATTTGTTCCATTTCTTTGAAAAAAATTGATGGTATTTTGATAGGGATTGCATTAAATGTGTAGATTGCTTTAGGTAGCATGGACATTTCCACAATATTTATTCTTCCAATCCAGGAGCATGGAACGTTTTCCATTTTTTGGTGTCTTCCTCAATTTCTTTCATGAGTACTTTATAATTTTCTGTGTATAGATTCTTAGCCTCTTTGGTTAGGTTTATTCCTAGGTATCTTATAGTTTTGGGTACAATTGTAAATGGGATTGACTCCTTAATTTCTCTTTCTTCTGTCTTGTTGTTGGTGTACAGAAATGCAACTGATTTCTGTGCATTGATTTTATATCCTGACACTTTACTGAATTCCTGTACAAGTTCTAGCAGTTTTGGGGTGGAGTCTTTTGGGTTTTCCACATATAGTATCATATCATCTGCAAAGAGTGATAGTTTGACTTCTTCTTTACCAATTTGGATGCCTTTAATTTCTTTTTGTTGTCTGATTGCTGAGGCTAGGACTTCTAGTACTATGTTGAATAGCAGTGGTGATAATGGACATCCCTGCCGTGTTCCTGACCTTAGCGGAAAAGCTTTCAGTTTTTTTCCATTGAGAATGATATTTGCGGTGGGTTTTTCATAGATGGCTTTGATAATATTGAGGTATGTGCCCTCTATCCCTACACTTTGAAGAGTTTTGATCAGGAAGGGATGCTGTACTTTGTCAAATGCTTTTTCAGCATCGATTGAGAGTATCATATGGTTCTTGTTCTTTCTTTTATTAATGTGTTCTATCACATTGATTGATTTGCGGATGTTGAACCAACCCTGGAGCCCTGGAATAAATCCCACTTGATCATGGTGAATAATCCTTTCAATGTACTGTTGAATCCTATTGGCTAGTATTTTGGCGAGAATTTTTGCGTCTGTGTTCATCAAGGATATTGGTCTGTAGTTCTCTTTTTTGGTGGGATCCTTGTCTGGTTTTGGGATCAAGGTGATGCTGGCCTCATAAAATGAGTTTGGAAGTTTTCCTTCCATTTCTATTTTTTGGAACAGTTTCAGGAGAATAGGAATGAGTTCTTCTTTAAATGTTTGGTAGAATTCCCCTGGGAAGCCGTTTGGCCCTGGGCTTTTGTTTGTTTGGAGATTTTGGATGACTGTTTCAATCTCCTTACTGGTTATGGGCCTGTTCAGGCTTTCTATTTCTTCCTGGTTCAGTTGTGGTAGTTTATATGTCTCTAGGAATGCATCCATTTCTTCCAGATTGTCAAATTTGTTGGCGTAGAGTTGCTCATAGTGTGTTCTTATAATTGTCTGTATTTCTTTGGTGTTCGTTGTGATCTCTCCTCTTTCATTCATGATTTTATTGATTTGGGTCCTTTCTCTTTTCTTTTGGATGAGTCTGGCCAGGGGTTTATCAATCTTACTGATTCTTTCAAAGAACCAGCTCCTAGTTTCATTGATTTTTTCTATTGTTTTTTTGGTTTTTATTTCATTGATTTCTGCTCTGATCTTTATGATTTCTCTTCTCCTGCTGGGTTTAGGGTTTCTTTCTTGTTCTTTCTCCAGCTCCTTTACGTGTAGGGTTAGGTTGTGTACTTGAGACCTTTCTTGTTTCTTGAGAAAGGCTTGTACCGCTATATATTTTCCTCTCAGGACTGCCTTTGCTGTGTCCCACAGATTTTGAACTGTTGTGTTTTCATTATCATTTGTTTCCATGAATTTTTTCAATTCTTCTTTAATTTCCCGGTTGACCCATTCATTCTTTAGAAGAATGCTGTTTAGTCTCCATGTATTCGGGTTCTTTCCAAATTTTTGAGAAGAAACAGGAGGCTGTTCATACAGCTTGAGACACAAGACAAAAAGGACTATGGAAGCTCCAAAAATTTCATATTGGAGTAATCATGTTAACTCGACATCCAGCTTGTGATTTTCCTGGTAATTCTCCCTATTATGAAAATAACAACTAATTTCTCAGGAAATTGTGGCCCCATCTAAAAGGAAGCACAGTTGAAGTGACAATGGGTCTCCGTTCCCTCCTATGCACATGCAGGGCGATTTTTTGTAAAGGTCTCACTGATGTCATGACAGTCAGGGAGCACATCTTACACCAAAGGCCCTAGAGCCCAACCAGACAGTGGTATTTCTGCCAACATGGTTGTCTTCATGAAGACACACAAGCCTACAGCAGGTGCAGCCTCTGACCAGCCTCCCATAGACAAGGAGCTGCAACTCAGGACTATTCTGTGTTCAGTAGCATAGACCCCCTTCCCATTGCACTGGGACCCAGCTGCTGAGGGGTTCCATGTATGACAAATTTCTGGCCTCAATTACTCAGTCAGGAACGTGCTGTTTACTAGAGAAAAGAACAAGGTAGGTGGTGAAGAAATTTTTGAAAATAATTGATGATGAGCATTATGGGACATTATGGAAAGATTGAACACTGAAGTGGGTGACTATATTATTCAGGGTTCTCCCCAGAAACAGAACTAATATGTATTATGTGTATATATGTGTGTGTGTGTGTATATGTGTGTGTGTATGTGTTACATTTACACTTCTATTTATTTGTATATAAAAATATATTTTATACATAAATATGTATGTTTTCTGCAAAATTATTATGTATGTACATTATTTGAAATATATAGTAAGAATACAAAATGATTCATATAAATTAAAATATACCATATTTTAATGCAATACATGAAATATATAAGCATATTTATAAATATATTCAATATATTTTATACATATAATATTTTATATAAATATGCAGATTAGATCACATAATTATTGAGGCAGGGAATTTCATGAGCTGCCATCTGCAAACTACAGAACCCGGAAAGTCAGTGGTGTAATTCCTTCAGTGTCTGAATGCCTTAGGACCAGGGAGTCTAATGATGTGAATTCCAATGGAAGGGTAGGAGAAGGTGAGACAAGATTCCAGCTCAACCAGAGACGGGACAAAGGAGGTGAATTCCTCCATCCTTTGGCTTTTTTTCTACTCAGGCACTCATGGATTGGGTCATGCACACACAACTTATGGATGGCAATCTACTGTGTTGAACCCACCAATTCAAATTCTAATCACAGCCAGGAACACATTTACAGGCACTCCCAGAAATAATGTAGGTTGACACAAAAACTTAGCTATCACATTGACCATCTACCCTAATTCCCCACATGAGAATGAAGTTTTTGTGAGGACATGGAGCTTCCAAGTGCTAAAACTGTGAAACTTTTGTCAACAATCACTAGAGTTGATCACAACTAGAGTCGATGCCTAAGCCTCACTTTATTCAGTTGTTCAAACAATTCATAGATCTATTTATAAATAATTTAATCAATTTGTTTGTTTTTATAGAATTACGCAACTTGTGGCACCTGGAACTCCAGCTAAACATTGGTTGCTCATCAGGGAAAACAGTTGCTTTGACTTTCCTGAGGAGAGGGGGACAAACCCATAAGGTATTTCTTCCCTTCTGGAAGAAAAAAGGCCTCTTTAGAAAGAGCCCAGGCTAATGGGGAAAGAGTCTCCTCATTTCTTTACTAGTGAGTTGAAAGGTTGGGAAGAGTGCCAATCTGGGATCGGAGTACAAAGGCAATGAGGAAGTCATCATCACACCAAAGGAAAACACCTCAGGGAGTGTTGCCTCTGGATGTTATGATAACTAAGGAGAGGATATGAGTGGAAACTGAATTCTGAAGACCATGCTGCATGAAGCCCCCTCTAAACAGGGTTGGAGACATCTTCTGAGCAAAGAGGGAGCCTGTGAACACAGGGCAAGTTTTGTTCTCACTTTTGAGTAATGTTGGACCACTGAGGAAAATGTCACTACCAGCATGTGAGCAGCAATGACTCCACAACCTGGAGTTCTGGGATAGTCAGGGAGACTGTACTGCCAGAGTTGGAGCCAGAGAAGTGATTAGGGATCCTTGATTATCAAGGATTGGTATAGGAAAAGAGGAATTTTGGGGTCATCTCTGCCTTGAGTAAGAAGTTGAGAAAGACCATAGTCATAGGTCATGGTGGAGGTGCCCCATGAACACAGCCTCTGAGATCCCAATCCTGGGCCTGTGTCCCCCAGATTTCTCTTATTCCCACCACCTGCCTCAGAGGGTGGAGGAACATCAAGGCAAAGGTTCTTCCTCAAATTAACTCTCCTCACTCTCTTTGATCTGACCCTCTATTCTAGAATCCTCTGCATCCCAGTGCAGTAGAACTAGGCTGAAGGTTTAAAACAATTGGACATGGATTTTCTGGGACAGAGTTCACGTTTGTGCCCAGGAAATTGAGCCAGACTTAGAATGTCCCTCCTGTGGGACCCCCTGTATAGTTATGAATAATCCCGGTACTTAACCTTTGTGCTGTGTACACCAAGGTGGGGACAGGATCCAGAGGGTCTGGAATTAGGAGATATTCATCCTTTTCCTTTGTTGAAACCAAAAACAGAGCTGGAGTTGTTCACATACCTCACAGCCTTCCTCCTTTCTTTAGGGTGGGTTTTCATGCTTCTTTTGGTCCCTTTCCTCACAGAGCTCTGAGACTGAGGCCTGGGATTGTTTGTTGGCCTATCATTTAAGAACTTCCTGAGACACAATAGATTTGGGTCACCACTCACACATGGTTCTCCTTTGCAGGACTCCGGAGGAATTATGTTTTGGGACTTGATCATGGTAAATCACACTCATGACCTACACCAAATCCAGGCGCTTGCTGACCCATAGTGGTCACAGATGGTACAACCCAAGCACCTGGGAAGTTAGCAGAGAGATCTGGAATCCTTGCTCTGCTCCTTCTCCTCCTTCATTTTTCTCCTCCCAGTGAGTACCAGGTCGATAGATCACCCTTAAATCCACCCAAACACATTTGTCTTTGTCTCCATCTTTCTCAAGAATGGAATGTGTCACCTACCACATCAGGTGTCTCAGACCTTCCCCTCAGGAACAGGTAGTTGGTCCCTGCATAGCTCTATCACAGGGTTTGTGTTAGTGAGCCAGTTCCGGGCTCAGGGCCAAGGTAAAGTTAGAGGTCGAATAAAACAAACCCCAGAAGGAAGCCTGGATGAGAGCAATGGCATAGGTTGAAAAAGGATTTGTTTGTCATGATGTGGATACCAAAACTATTGCATGAAGTGTAGAGAACCCAGTCAACATTGAGAACAACCGAAAAAAAAAAAAAAAAGATTTAGTTTTCCAGCATTTGTGGATCTGATAGATTATTCTAAGGGAATCAACTCCGAAAACCTCTCATCAGAGTGCAGCTTTCTGTCTATTATGTGGGGCAGAGGTTGCCCTAGTTTTAATCTTTTCACAGAGACTTGTTTTAAATTAGCACGTATTATAATCTTGGACATAACTCCAAATATAATAATGTGTATAATTTTATATAATAACAATATAGTAACACATATATAATAACATGGTAACTTTTCTCATAAATCAATCAGCTGCACATCTGAGCATGTCTTATTACCAGTAGATTGGATCCTTGTCATTTGTGATCACTGTGGAGCGGTCTCCTGAGAACTTTCTGGATCTTAGGCATTTTTTTTTTTTAAGATTTTATTTATTTACTTGACAGAGATCACAAGTAGACAGAGAGGCAGGCAGAGAGAGAGAGGAGGAGCAGGCTCCCTGCTGAGCAGAGAGCCCGATGTGGGGCTCGATCCCAGGACCCTACGATCATGACCGGAGCCGAAGGCAGAGGCTTTAACCCACTGAGCCACCCAGGTGCCCCTGGATCTTAGGCATTTCTTAAAAGAAGTATAGCCTGAACTTTACAATGAGACAGTTGCTTCTGTTTTGTGTTCCATTAGTACCAGGAACAAATCCAGCTCCCTATCCCCAGTGATGGAGGAGTCACTGTTTCATTTTAAATTCTCCTGGAATTTTGTGCTTACACGATAAGATGTGACATTAAGCAATACATGACCACATGTGTACAATATCATTAAATTCCAACAAGAATGAAGCAAATAAGTTTAATAATGCACAGAAATCAATACCCAGAATCTTATTTTACAAGCAAAATTAAAGATGATCCTTACACAAATTTTAATATAGGAAAAGTATATAAACACATAGGTAAATACAAATAAAAATAGAAAAAAAATCCAGAAATGATGCCATGGAAAATTACTGGCACTTAATGCAGAAATTCTATGAACCCATGAATTAAAAGTACCCTGAAGTGTTGATTCTCTGATTGCACTGTATAGAAAAACACTTGTTGACCATTGGGACACCAAAAATGTTTCAAACATCTCCATTAAAAGTGTCTTCTCCTCACATGAAACTAACATAATGCCATATACAAATTTTATATACATTTTACAAATAGCAGTCTCTCATCTTTTCACAAAAATATTTAAATGTCTATTGCTTCACTATGCTCATGTAGAGACATTGTAAAGATCTTATTGATGTTGTTCCAGTCTGGAAACATCATATCAGATACCAAAGAGAATAACCAGACAGTGGTCTCTCTACCTCCTACAGGGTTTCTCCACAAGGACACACATTCAAAAAGCAGGTACACTCTTTGTACAACTTTTCACAGAGATGAGAGACTAACTCCAGTCCTTACTCTGTGTCCTCAAAAGCAAATGTCCCTTTCCATTGTGGTGTCACCCAGTGTCACTGTATGCACATTTCCAGTCTAATGACTAAAGCATGAAGGAATTGATTATTTATTGGGGGAAGAACATAGGCAACTGGAAAATGATTTGGAAAAACAACAAAAGGAGAGAACATAATGAGAGAGACTAAGTTCTCAGGTAAACTAAGCTTGCATCCTGATTTGCCCCAGAGTGAGGATATTGCTAGGATGAAGCACTTCCACCTCTGAAACTAGGAATGTTCTGGGAAAGGGAAAAACTAGTTACTAAAATAGGTTTCCTAAGGTCTACACTAGGTTCAGTTAATGGATAGAAAATCCTTAGACATATATTATATATAATACATGTCATATATGTGTGTGTGTGTGTGTGTGTGTGTGTGTGTGTGTGTGTGTGTATGTATTTAGACATTTCTTAAAACTAACATTGCAGGTAGAACTTTGGCTGGCGCATTATGAAAATCACATACAATGGGATTCCCTGAGGGATGGAGACAAGCTTTCTCTTCCGGTAGAAAACGGAACCATGCTCAAAATAGCCCACCCTGTTAGGGAAATAAGGTTGAATTCAGGATAGGGATTCATTGATCTGAGGGAAGGGGAGCTTCCACATATCATAGAATCTCAACTCCCAATCTCCCTGCTCAGTTTCCTTGGGTATGGGGTCAAATGGAGGGCCACTGGAAAAACAACATCTTTCTTTTCTGCTCATTCCTTCAGCTAGGTCTTCAGGTTTTCACTGAGTTTCTGTTTTCTCAAACACTGACATGCAGAACAATAACCCACCAAGGAGGATCATGTTGACTAGAGAATAGTGAACACTGAATTGAGTAAACAACATTTCTGGGTAAATGATTCCATCCTGGACTAACAGGAGTGAGATGCTGTTATTTAAAATAAGGATTTCCATAAGAACTGTGAAAATTATACAAAACACAGTTCTCTTTGTCATTCTCTTCCTGCCATTGAGCAGTGGAAAGAAAATGTTCTGGTCACATAGCAAGGAGCAAAGAGAGATTGTCATTTCCCCAGGCAATTCTCCAGGAAACCTGTTTCATTTCACTAAATTGCAGGATGGAGAGGACCTGAGAGAAAACTGAATTCTCAAGGCCAAATTGCACAAAGCCCCATCTGCACACGGTTACGATTGTGGAAGCATCCTAAAAGCAAGGAGGGAGCCTGTGAACACAGGGCAGGTTTTGATTTTACTTCGCCATGAAGTTGGGCTACCATGATAAGTATTACTGGTTGTATATGAGGCACAGTAATCAAGATGAGCAATCAGCCTCATCTTCAGCCTGGAGCCCAGAGATGGTCAGGGAGGCTGTGTTGCCAGACTTGGAGCCAGAGAAGCAATCAGGGATCCCTGATGGCTGAGTATTTACATTATAAATTAGAGTTTTGGGAGCCATGCTAGGATACTATTGGTGCCAGCCGACATCACTATACTTTCCAGTTTCATTTCTGGTTCCAGCACAAGAGATGGTAACTGTCTGTCCCAGAGGCCCAGACACTGAGGATGGCTGAGTCAAGGAAGACTGGGCCCAGGACGCTGGAAAAAGGAAAAGTACTATTATTAGTTCAGTGCTGAGGTCTCAGATGAGTCTGAAGAGGAGAGAAAGGATCAGCCCAGATGTCTGCATGGCCACTTCCCTGGAGACCTCACCTGTGACCTGAGTGAGGAGGGTGAGAAAGACCAGAGCCCAGGCCATGGTGGAGACTCCCCAACAGCACTGCCTTCTCAGACCCCAGTCCGAGGCTTGTTTTCCCAGACATCTATTATCTCCTCCCCCTGCCTCATGGAGGAAGAGGCTTCCATGCAAATATGCTTCCTGCACCTCCCTCTCCAGAAGCCCTCTGATCTGACACTTCATTCTAGATACTTCTGCATCCTTGGGCAGCAAAGCTTAGCAGAATTTGACATGTATTTTCTGAAGGTCAGGAATTTGAGTTGTTATGCCTGATTTGTCCAGAAGAGCATGATCTCCTGAAGCCCTCATGTTGATGAGCTCCTGGACCTTCTGTGTTTCTGCAATTCCATGACTATGTCTCTGTGACCATTCTGGGCTTGGGATCTTTCCTTCTGGGCCTTCTGCTGAGCACCAACTTCTGAGGATCTATCTCTCTACTGTTAAGGAACTGTCACTATTGACCTGAGTTGAAACATCTGGTGTGAGTTGGTGGTTGGTGGTGGGCTCTCCTCCAACTGCAGGTTTGTCACTGCTCCCGCCAATACTTTTTTGTTCTGATGCACCTGCAACATGAAAACCCACCAACCTGTCAGTCACCCCAGGTACTTATCCACACACCACATGGAGGATCAGGCAGAAAGGTGTAAGTGAACCTTATGAGGGGAGAAGGGGCAAGTCAGGACATTCTGCACCTTCCACTCATGAACAAACCACTTAACCTTATTCAATTTTTTTAAAAAGTAGAATACCTTTATTTTATTATTATTTTTAATTAAATTGAACTTTTTTTCAGTGTTCTAAGATTCATTGTTTATGCACCACACCCAGTGTTCCATGCAATACATGCCCTCCATAATATCCACCACCAGGCTCACCCAACCACCACATCCATTCCATCCACAACTCTCAGTTTTTTCCTCAAAGTCCAGAGTCTCTCATGGTTTGTCTATGTCTCCAATTTCCTCCAACTCACTTCTCTTCTCCGTTTCCCAGTGTCCTCTGTTAATCCTGATGTTCCACAAGTAAGTGAAACCATATAAAATTGACTCTCTCCGTTTGACTTATTTCATTCAGCATAATCTTCTACAGTCCTGTCCATATTGATACAAAAAATTGATACAAAAATTCATCCTTTCTGAAGGAGGAGTAATAATTCATTGCATACCTGGACCAAATTTTATATATATATATTTTTTTTTCAGTGTAACAGAATTCATTGTTTATGAATCATACCCAGTGCTCCATGCAAAATGTGCCCTCTGTAATACCCAATGCTAGGCTCCCCCAACCTCCCACACCACGCCCCTTCAAAACCCTCAGGTTGTTTTTCAGAGTCCATAGTCTCTCATGGTTCATCTCCCCTTCCAGTTCCCTCAACTCCCTTCAACTCTCCATCTCCCCATGTGATCCATGTTCTTTGTTATGCTCCACAAATAAGTGAAACCGTATGATACTTGACTCTCTCTGCTTGACTTACTTCACTCAGCATAATCTCTTCCAGTCCTGACCATGTTGCTACAAAAGTTGGGTATTCATCCTTTCTGATGGAGGCATAATACTCCATCGTGTATATGGACCACATCTTCCTTATCCATTCGTCCGTTGAAGGGCATCTTGGTTCTTTCCACAGTTTGGCGACCATGGCCATTGCTGCTATAAACATTGGGGAAGAGATGGTCCTTCTTTTCACTACATCTGTATCTTTGGGGGAAATACCGAGTAGTGCAAATGCAGGGTCATAGGGAAGCTCTATTTTTAATTTCTTGAGGAATCTCCACACTGTTCTCCAAAGTGGCTGCACCAACTTGCATTCCAACCAACAGTATAAGAGGGTTCCCCTTTCTCCACATCCTCTCTAACACTTGTTATTTCCTGTCTTGCTAATTTTGGATATTCTAAGTGGTGTAATATGGTATCTAAATGTGGGTTTTTTTTTGTCTTTTAATTTTCAATGTGGTTTTAATTTAGATGATGAACATTTTTTCATTTGCCTGATAGTCATTTGTATGTCTTCATTGGAGAAGTGTCTGTTAATTTCTTCTGCCCATTTCCTGACATGATGATCTGTTTTGTGTGGGCTGACTTTGAGAAGTTCTTTGTAGATCCTGGATATCAACCTTTTGTCTGTACTGTCATTAGTGTATATCTTCTCCAATTCTGTGGGTTGCCTCTTAGTTTTGCTGACTGTTTCCTTTGCTGTGCAGAAGCTTTTGATCTTGATGAAGTCCCAAAAGTTCATTTTTGCTTTTGTTCCTTTGCCTTTGGAGACATATCTTGAAAGAAGTTGCCGTGGTTGATATCAAAGAGGTTACTATCTATGTTCTCCTCTAGGATTCTGATGGATTCTTGTCTCACGTTAAGGTCCTTTATCCATTTCCAGTTTATCTTTGTATGCGGTGTAAGAGAATGGTCGAGTTCCATTCTTCTACATATAGCTGTCCAATTTTCCCAGCACCATTTATTGAAGAGACTTTTTTCCACTGTATATTTTTTCCTGTTTTGTTGAAGACTATTTGACCATAGAGTTGAGGGTCCTTATCTGGACTCTCCACTCTATTCCACTGGTCTATGTGTCTGTTTTTATGCCAGTACCATGCTGCCTTGGTGATCACAGCTTGTAGTAAAGCTTGAAATCAGGGAACGTGATGCCGCCAGTTTTATTATTATTTTTTAACATTTCCTTTGCAATTCGGGATCTTTTCTGATTCCATACAAATTTTAGGATTATTTGCTCCAGCTCTTTGAAAAATACCGGTGGAATTTTGATCAGAATGGCATTAAAAGTATAAATTGCTCTAGGCAGTATAGAAATTTTAACAATGTTTATTCTTCCAATCCAAGAGCATGGAATGGTCTTCCATCTTTTTGTGTCTTCAATTTCTTTCATGAGTGTTCTGTAGTTCCTCTATTACAGATCTTTTATCTCTTTGGTTAGGTTTATTCCCAGGTATCTAATGGATCTTGGTGCTATATTAAATGGAATCCATTCTCTAATTCCCTTTCTGTATTTTTATTGTTAGTGTATAAGAAAGCCACTGATTTCTGCACATTGACTTTGTATCCTGCCACATAACTGAATTGCTGTATGAGTTCTAGTAGTTGTGGCGTCGAGTCTTTTGGGTTTTCCATATAAGTATCATGTCATCTTCAAAGAGAGAGAGTTTGACTTCTTCATTGCCAATTTGGATACCTTTTATTTCTCTTGGTTGTCTGATTGCTGTTGCTAGGACTTCTAATACTATGCTGACAAGAGTGGTGAGAGTGGGCATCCTTGTCATGTTCTTGATCTCAACAGGAAGGCTGCAAGCTTTTTCCCATTGAGGATGATATTTGCTGTGGGTCTTTCATAGATAGATTTTATGAAGTTCAGGAAATGTTCCCTCTATCCCTATATTTTGAAGAGTTTTAATCAGGAAAGGATGCTGGATTTTGTCCAATTCTTTTTCTGCATCAATTGGGAGAACCATGTGGTTCTTCTCTCTTCTCTTATTGATTTGTTCTATCACATTGATTGATTTGCGAATGTTGAACCATCCTTTTAACCCTGGGATGAATCCCATCTGGTCACGGTGGATGATCTATTTAATGTGTTGTTGGATCCTATGTTTTAGGATCTTTTTTTTTTTTTTTTTTTTTTTTTTTTTTTTCCCCTTTTTATTTATTTATTTCTTTTTCAGCGTAACAGTATTCATTCTTTTTGCACAACACCCAGTGCTCCATGCAAAACATGCCCTCCCCATCACCCACCACCTGTTCCCCCAACCTCCCACCCCTGACCCTTCAAAACCCTCAGGTTGTTTTTCAGAGTCCATAGTCTCTTATGGTTCGCCTCCCCTCCCCAATGTCCATAGCCCGCACCCCCTCTCCCAATCCCACCTCCCCCCAGCAACCCCCAGTTTGTTTTGTGAGATTAAGAGTCATTTATGGTTTGTCTCCCTCCCAATCCCATCTTGTTTCATTTATTCTTCTCCTATCCCCCTACCCCCCCATGTTGCTTCTCCATGTCCTCATATCAGGGAGATC
The DNA here is from genome assembly GCF_922984935.1 of Meles meles. Taxonomy (NCBI): domain Eukaryota; kingdom Metazoa; phylum Chordata; class Mammalia; order Carnivora; family Mustelidae; genus Meles; species Meles meles. Next base: position 28,637,278 of record NC_060077.1, on the reverse strand, counting down.
ATATGATAGTTGTCTTTCTCCGATTGACTTATTTCACTAAGCATGATACGCTCTAGTTCCATCCACGTCGTCGCAAATGGCAAGATTTCATTTCTTTTGATGGCTGCATAGTATTCCATTGTGTATATATACCACATCTTCTTGATCCATTCATCTGTTGATGGACATCTAGGTTCTTTCCATAGTCTGGCTATTGTAGACATTGCTGCTATAAACATTCGGGTACACGTGCCCCTTCGGATCACTATGTTTGTATCTTTAGGGTAAATACCCAGTAGTGCAATTGCTGGGTCATAGGGTAGTTCTATTTTCAACATTTTGAGGAACCTCCATGCTGTTTTCCAGAGTGGTTGCACCAGCTTGCATTCCCACCAACAGTGGAGGAGGGTTCCCCTTTCTCCACATCCTCTCCAGCATCTGTCATTTCCTGACTTGTTAATTTTAGCCATTCTGACTGGTGTGAGGTGATATCTCATTGTGGTTTTGATTTGTATTTCCCTGATGCCGAGTGACGTGGAGCACTTTTTCATGTGTCTGTTGGCCATCTGGATGTCTTCTTTGCAGAAATGTCTGTTCATGTCCTCTGCCCATTTCTTGATTGGATTGTTTGTTCTTTGGGTGTTGAGTTTGCTAAGTTCCTTATAGATTTTGGATACTAGCCCTTTATCTGATATGTCGTTTGCAAATATCTTCTCCCACTCTGTCAGCTGTCTTTTGGTTTTGTTAACTGTTTCCTTTGCTGTGCAAAAGCTTTTGATCTTGATGAAATCCCAATAGTTCATTTTCGCCCTTGCTTCCCTTGCCTTTGCCGTTGTTCCTAGGAAGATGTTGCTGCGGCTGAGGTCGAAGAGGTTGCTGCCTGCGTTCTCCTCAAGGATTTTGATGGATTCCTTTCTCACATTGAGGTCCTTCATCCATTTGGAGTCTATTTTCGTGTGTGGTGTAAGGAAGTAGTCCAATTTCATTTTTCTGCATGTGGCTGTCCAATTTTCCCAGCACCATTTATTGAAGAGGCTGTCTTTTTTCCATTGGACATTCTTTCCTGCTTTGTCGAAGATTAGTTGACCATAGAGTTGAGGGTCGATTTCTGGGCTCTCTATTCTGTTCCACTGGTCTATGTGTCTGTTTTTGTGCCAGTACCATGCTGTCTTGATGATGACAGCTTTGTAATAGAGCTTGAAGTCCGGAATTGTGATGCCACCAACTTTGACTTTGTTCTTCAATATTCCTTTGGCTATTCGAGGTCTTTTCTGGTTCCATATAAATTTTAGGATTATTTGTTCCATTTCTTTGAAAAAAATGGATGGTATTTTGATAGGGATTGCATTAAATGTGTAGATTGCTTTAGGTAGCATAGACATTTTCACAATATTTATTCTTCCAATCCAGGAGCATGGAACATTTTTCCATTTTTTTGTGTCTTCCTCAATTTCTTTCATGAGTACTTTATAATTTTCTGTGTATAGATTCTTAGTCTCTTTGGTTAGGTTTATTCCTAGGTATCTTATAGTTTTGGGTACAATTGTGAATGGGATTGACTCCTTAATTTCTCTTTCTTCAGTCTTGTTGTTGGTGTACAGAAATGCAACTGATTTCTGTGCATTGATTTTATATCCTGACACTTTACTGAATTCCTGTACAAGTTCTAGCAGTTTTGGAGTGGAATCTTTTGGGTTTTCCACATATAGTATCATATCATCTGCGAAGAGTGATAGTTTGACTTCTTCTTTACCAATTTGGATGCCTTTAATTTCTTTATGTTTTAGGATCTTGTTGAGAATCTTAGCATCCATATTCATCAATGATATTGGTTTGAAATTCTCCTTTGATGTGGAGTCTTTGCCTGGTTTGGGGATCAAGGTAATGCTGGCTTCATAAAAAGAGTCTAGAAGTTTTCCTTCTGTTTCAATTTTTTGAAAGAGCTTCAGAGAATAGGTGATATTTCTTCTTTGAAAGTTTTGTAGAATTCTCCAGGGAATCCGTCAGGTCCTGGGCTCTTGTTTTGTGGGAGGTTTTTGATCACTGCTTCAATCTCATTACTAGATATCGGTCTATTCAGGTTGTCAATTTCTTCCTGGTTCAATTTTGGGAATATATACTTTTTCCAGGAATGCATCCATTTCATCTAGGTTGCTTAGCTTATTGGCATATAACTTTTTTTAAAAGATTTTATTTATTTATTTGACAGAGAGAGAGATCACAAGTAGGCAGAGAGGCAGGCAGAGAGAGAGGAGAAAGCAGGCTCCCCGTGGAGCAGAGAGCCTGATGTGGGGCTCATTCCCAGGACTGAGATCATGACCTAAGCCAAAGGCAGCAGCTTAATCCACTGAGCCACGCAGGCGCCCCAGCATATAACTTTTGATAGTAACTTCTGATGATTGTTTCTACTTCCCTGGTATTTGTTGTGATCTCTCCCTTTTCATTCATAATTTTATTAATTTGAGCTTTCTCTCTTTACTTTTTCTTTTTACGTCTTTTCAGTGTAACACTATTCATTGTTTTAGCACCACACCCTTTTCTTTTCGATTAGTGTGGCCAATGGATTATCGATCTTATCGATTCTTTCAAAATATCAGCGTCTAGTTTCATTGATTTGGTCTACTGTATCTCTAGTTTCTACCTCATTGATCTCTGCTCTAATCTTGATTATTTTCCTTCTTATGTGTGGAGTTGGTTTAATTTGTTGTTGATTCTCCAGTTCTTTAAAGTGTAGAGACAGCTGATGTATTCTGGATATTTCAATTTTTTTGAGGGAGGCTTGGATGGCTATGTATTTCCCCCTTGGGACCGCCATTGCTCTATCCCATAGTTTTGGACCAAAATGTCATCATTCTTATTGGTTTCTATGAATTGTTTAAGGTCTTCTTTGATCTCCTCGTTCATCCAAGCATTCTTAAGCAAGGTAGTCTTTAGCTTCCATGTGTTTGAGTTCCTTCCAAACTTTTCCTTGTGATTGATCTCCAGTTTCAAAGAATTATGATCTGAGAATATGCAGGGAATAATCTCAGTCTTTTGGTATCAGTTGAGCCCTGATTTGTGACCCAGTGTGTGGTCTATTCTGGAGAAGGTTCCATGTGCACTTGAAACGCATGAGTATTCTGTTGTTTTAGAGTGGAATGTTCTGTATATATCTGAGGTTCCATCTGGTCTGATGTGTCATTCAATGCTCTTGCTTTTTTATTCATTTTCTGCTTCAATGATCTGTCTATTACTGAGAGATGCGTGTTAAGATCACCTACTATTAATGTATTCATATCAATATGACTCTTTACCTTGATTAATAGTTTTCTTATGTAATTGGCTGTTCCCATATTGGGGGAGTAGATATTTACAATTGTTAGAACATCTTAGTGGATAGTCCCTTTAAGATTATATAGTGTCCTTGGGGGCACCTGGGTGGCTCAGTGGGTTAAAGCCTCTGCCTTCGGCCCAGGTCATGATCCCAGAGTCCTGGGATCGAGCCCCACATCGGGCTTTCTGCCCAGCAGCAAGCCTGCTTCCTCCTCTCTCTCTGCCTGTCTCTCTGCCTACTTGTGATCTCTCTCTGTCAAATAAATAAATAAAATCTTTAAAAAAAAAAGATTATATAGTGTCCTTCTGTATCTCTGACTATAGTCTTTAGTTTGAAATCTAATTTATCTGATATGAGAATCACTACCCCGGCCTTCTTTTGAGGCCCATTGGCATGAAAGATGCTTCTCCATCCCTTCACTTTCAATCTGGGTGTATCTTTAGGTTCAAAATGGGTCTCTTATAGACAGCATATGGATGGGTCCTGTCGTTTTATCCAATCTGCAACCCTGTGTCAATTTATGGGCTCATTTAAGCCATTCACATTGAGAGTGGTTATTGATAGATATGTTTTTATTGACATCGTGTGACCTTTGAAGTCTTTCTTTCTGTAGATTGTCTCCATATTTCTGTTCAATGGTATTCTTAGAATTTTTGCTCTTTTTAGAACCTCCCTTAATATTTCCTGCTTGTGGGCTTGGTGGTTGCATACTCTTTTATGTCTTGCCAGTCTTGGAAACTCTTTATCTCTCCATCCATTTTGAATGTCAGTCTTGCTCGATAAAGTATTCTTGGCTGTATGTTCTTCTCATTTAGTGCCCTGAATATATCTTGCCAGCCCTTTCTGGTTTGCCAGGTTTCTGTGGACAGGTCTGATGTTATTCTGATGTGCTTTCCTCTGTAGGTGAGGAGCCTCTTTGTCCTAGCTGCTTTCAAGATATTGTATCTTATTGTATCTACAATTATGATTTCTCAACTTTACTATCAGGTGCCACGATGTTTTTTTAGAATCTATACTCTTGCGGGGAGACCATTCTGCCTCTAGTACATGAACGCTGGTTCCATTCATGAGATTAGGAAAATTTTCATGGAGAACGTTTTCCACTATATCTCCTAGACTTCTGTCTTTCTCCTCTCCTTCAGGGATTCCAATAATTCTGATGTTGGAATGTTTTGTGGCATCATTTATTTCCCGAATTCTGTTCTCATGGCTTCTAACCTGTTTGTTCCAGGCTTCTTCCTGATCCTTTCTCTCTATCTGTTTGTCATCCAGATCACTAATTGTATCTTCTGTCTCAGTTACAATAGCTTTTAGAGAATTTATATTAGATTGGAACTCGTTGAGAACATTGTGAACATCATCCCTGGTGGCTTTCAGTTCTGTCCTAATCAATTCCATTTTGTCATCCATGGCTTTCTCCAACCTAGGTATTGTCTGGATAATTGTTAGCCTGAATTCCCGTTCCAACATAATGTCTATGTCAGTAGCCATTAGCTCTGTTGTAGAAGGCCCAGCCTCTGAATTTTTTTTCTGTTGGGCCTTCCCCTTCCTAGTCATTTTGGTGAGAGATGGCTGAATGGATGTAGCTGGATGTATCAACCATGGTGCAGATGAGGTGCAACCTGGAATCCTTCTGAGCAATCAAGAGTTCCCGGCCAAACGAAAGAAAAATGAAAGAGAGAAAAAAGGAAAAAAAAAAAAAAAAAGAGAGAGAGAGGGAAAGAGAGACAGAAAAAAAAGAAGGATATAATAAAAGAGAAAGCCCAGCCCAAATGGGTGCCAAGGTAAGATTTATGAGGTACACAAACAAAAACAGACAAATAAAAAGACTGATAAAAGTAGATGATGAGAGAAAAAAAAAAAATATATATATATATATATGTATGTATATATATGAGCAATACAAAAAAAGAACCTCGTCAAAAAAATCCCCAAGTCTAAGATTTATACACTACCAGGACAAGCACAAATACACAGAAACACTCCACCCCCAAACTACTAGAACTCATACAGCAATTCAGTAACGTGGCAGGACACAAAGTCAATGTACAGAAATCAGTGGCTTTCTTATACACTAACAATGAAAATACAGAAAGGGAAATTAGAGAATCGATTTAATTTACTATAGCATCAAGAACCATAAGATGCCTGGGAATAAACCTAACCAAAGAGGTAAAGGGTGTGTACTCGAGGAACTACAGAACACTCATGAAAGAAATTGAAGAATACACAAAAAGATGAAAGACAGTTCCATGCTCTTGAATCGGAAGAATAAACATTGTTAAAATGTCAATACTGCCTAGAGCAATCTATACTTTTAATGCCATTTGGATGAAAATTCCACTAGTATTTTTCAAAGCTCTGGAGCAAATAATCCTCAAATTTGTATGGAATCAGAAGAGACCCCGAATTGCTAAGGAAATGTTGAAAAACAAAAACAAAACTGGCGGCATCACGTTACCTGATTTCAAGCTTTACTACAAAGCTGTGATCACCAAGACAGCATGGTACTGGCATAAAAACAGACACATAGTGGAATAGAGTAGAGAGCCCAGATATAGACCCTCAACTCTATGGCCAAATAATCTTTGACAAAACAGGAAAAAATATACAATGGAAAAAAGACAGTCTCTTCAATAAATGGTGCTGGGAAAACTGGACAGCTATACGTAGAAAAATGAAACTCAACCATTCTCTTACACTGTACACAAAGATAAACTCAAAATGGATAAAAGACCTCAACGTGAGACAAGAATCCATCAGAATCCTAGAGGAGAACATAAGCAGTAACCTCTTCGATATCAGCCACAGCAACTTCTTTCAAGATATGTCTCCAAAGGCAAAGGAAACAAAAGCGAAAATGAACTTTTGGGACTTCATCAAGATCAAAAGCTTCTGCATAGCAAAGGAAACAGTCAACTAAACAAAGAGGCAACCCACGGAATGGGAGAAGATATTTGCAAATGACAGCACAGGCAAAAGGTTGATATCCAGTATCTATAAAGAGCTCCTCAAATTCAACACACACAAAACAGATCATCATATCAAAAAATGGGCAGAAGATATGAACAGACATTTCTCCAACGAAGACATACAAATGGCTATCAGACACATGGAAAAATGTTCATCATCACTAGCCATCAGGGAGATTCAAATTAAAACCACATTGAGATATTACCTTACACCATTTAGAATGGCCAAAATTAGTAAGACAGGAAACAACATATGTTGGAAAGGATGTGGAGAAAGGGGAATCCTCTTCCACTGTTGGTGGAAATGCAAGTTGGTGCAGCCACTTTGGAGAACAGTGTGGAGATTCCTCAAGAAATTAAAAATAGAGCTTCCCTATGACCCAGCAATTGCACTACTGGGTATTTCCCCCAAAGATACAGATGTAGTGAAAAGAAGGGCCATCTGTACCCCAATGATTATAACAGCAATGGCCATGGTCATCAAACTGTGGAATGAAACCAAGATGCCCATCAATGGATGAATGGATAAGGAAGATGTGGTCCATATACACGATGGAGTATTATGCCTCCATCAGAAAGGATGAATACCCAACTTTTTATCAACATGGATGGGACTGGAAGAGATTATTCTGAGTGAAATAAGTCAATCAGAGAGAGTCAAGTATCATATAGTTTCACTTATTTGTGGAGCATAACAAAAAACATGGAGGACATGGGGAGATGGAATGGGGAAGGGAGTTGAGGGAAATTGGAAGTGGAGATGAACCAAGAGAGATTATGGACTCTGATAAACAACCTGAGGGTTTTGAAGGGGCGGGGGGTGGGAGGTTGGGGTAACCAGGTTGTGGGTAATAGGGAGGGCACGCATTTCATGGAGCACTGGTGTGGCACAAAAACAATGAATACTGTTACGCTGAAAAGAAATTAAAAAAATAAATTAATTAAAAAAAAAGAAAAAGAAGCTAAGTGATACTTAGGCCAGTATGAAAGATAATTTAAATTTTCTCACAAACACTTTAAACCAGTTCCTTAAAAATTGATCCAAAAATGGATACATTCTTTGAAAATTGTTGGAAAAATAATACATCTCAGCCAAGAAATAGAAGACATAATAAAGCACACAGAAAATTTACATTATATGGGACAGAGTTTAGATTTCAAATAAAATCATTAGTGACCTCAGGTCACAGCAAAGAAAGTGTGAAATCTAATATATAGAGGTAAAAAAATTAGAGATCAAAAATGATCAGGGAACTGTGGAACCTTTCAGGAGCCCAAGAGATATAGAATAGGGGATCCTAAAGTAGAAAACCAAGAGAAATAGAAGGAAACATGTGCTGCCAGATGTTGAACAAAGCCCAAGGACAAGAAACATGAAGAAAACCAGGTCAAGGCACATTTTCTCACATTCTTGGTTGTGTGGACCCTTTTCCAGGCAACTGTTTGACTTGAGTAATGATTCATTTTGTAGTAACCATCAACAATGTAAATTTGTTCCCTCATGTTTCTCAACTGTCATGAGTATCAAAATGATGGTGGTGATGAAAGCAAAAATTAGAATGAATATAAGTTATTGTATAACTTGGTAAGTCTGCAGATCCCCTCTCCCTATTACAGTAAGCACAATAGTCCATGTTCTACCAGTCCCTCCCTAACCCTATTTGTCTCAGTAGAGCATGAAACACACCTGCCTGGATCAGAGGAATCCAAGTACAATTGACAGTGTGCTATTAGGATGAAAACATGGATCTTACATAGATATTGAAATCTGAAACAACCTTCCTTAGGTGACCATCCCCTTTTCACAGTCTTCCTCAAGAAAGCAAAAAACTCATCCATAAGGAAAGCGACATCACTAAGGGGCTGGCAACACTGATATCAGCTTGAAATGCTTGTGTGTTTCTAGCTTGGATTCCTTTTCAGTACTTTCCAGTCGGAGCTATGTTTGTGTTATAAGAGAAAGTGCCAATGTCATGGTCAGTCAAGAGTACTCCTCTTTCCTTCCAGAAAAGTGTTCAGGGACTCCTCTAGGAGAATATGATGAGCCAGATAACAGAGAATGGGATCCTAACCTTAGACTTATATTTCTGCTAGATATTTAGTAACTTGCTCACCTAGAGAAAGACCAGATGCCCAATACTAGAGGTCTCTATTCTTTTTCCAGAGCCTTGTCTATCCTCTTCAGTAGGTGCTGTGTTAAACTCTCAGGAAGTTCAACGAACACTGACCCTGAGGCTCTCTTAAGCTTAATGCCTCTTGTATTCTCACCAATTAGACAAATTTCTATCATTTCCCATCTGTTTCTGTTCACTGTTTCAAATTCACAAAAGTTTGGAGATGCAATGTAAGGTTAAAAGAATGTATAGAAAATAAAAGGAATGATTAATGTGATGCTCAGTGTACTAGTTAATTGCAGATTGGATAGATGCTGAATGTTCTTATTTTTTTTTATTTATTATTTTCAGCGTAACAGTATTCATTGTTTTTGCACAACACCCAGTGCTCCATGCAAAACGTGCCCTCCCTATTACCCACCACCTGTTCCCCCAACCTCCCACCCCTGACCCTTCAAAACCTTCAGGTTGTTTTTCAGAGTCCATAGTCTCTTATGGTTCGCCTCCCCTCCCCAATGTCCATAGCCCCCTCCCCCTCTCCCAATCCCACCTCCCCCCAGCAAACCCCAGTTTGTTTTGTGAGATTAAGAGTCATTTATGGTTTGTCTCCCTCCCAATCCCATCTTGTTTCATTTATTCTTCTCTTATCCCCCTAACCCCCCATGTTGCTTCTCCATGTCCTCATATCAGGGAGATCATATGATAGTTGTCTTTCTCCGATTGACTTATTTCACTAAGCATGATACGCTCTAGCTCCATCCACGTCGTCGCAAATGGCAAGATTTCATTTCTTTTGATGGCTGCATAGTATTCCATTGTGTATATATACCACTTCATCTTTATCCATTCATCTGTTGATGGACATCTAGGTTCTTTCCATAATTTGGCTATTGTAGACATTGCTGCTAGAAACATTCGGGTACACGTGCCCCTTCGGATCACTATGTTTGTATCTTTAGGGTAAATACCCAGTAGTGCAATTGCTGGGTCATAGGGTAGTTCTATTTTCAACATTTTGAGGAACCTCCATGCTGTTTTCCAGAGTGGTTGCACCAGCTTGCATTCCCACTAACAGTGGAGGAGGGTTCCCCTTTCTCCGCATCCTCGCCAGCATCTGTCATTTCCTGACTTGTTGATTTTAGCCATTCTGACTGGTGTGAGGTGATATCTCATTGTGGTTTTGATTTGTATTTCCCGGATGCCGAGTGACGTGGAGCACTTTTTCATGTGTCTGTTGGCCATCTGGATGTCTTCTTTGCAGAAATGTCTGTTCATGTCCTCTGCCCATTTCTTGATTGGATTGTTTGTTCTTTGGGTGTTGAGTTTGCTAAGTTCCTTGTAGATTTTGGATACTAGCCCTTTATCTGATATGTCGTTTGCAAATATCTTCTCCCATTCTGTCAGTTGTCTTTTGGTTTTGTGAACTGTTTCCTTTGCTGTGCAAAAGCTTTTGATCTTGATGAAATCCCAGTAGTTCATTTTTGCCCTCGCTTCCCTTGCCTTTGCCGTTGTTCCTAGGAAGATGTTGCTACGGCTGAGGTCGAAGAGGTTGCTGCCTGCATTCTCCTCAAGGATTTTGATGGATTCCTTTCTCACATTGAGGTCCTTCATCCATTTGGAGTCTATTTTCGTGTGTGGTGTAAGGACGTGGTCCAATTTCATTTTTCAGCATGTGGCTGTCCAATTTTCCCAGCACCATTTATTGAAGAGGCTGTCTTTTTTTCCATTGGACATTCTTTCCTGCTTTGTCGAAGATTAGTTGACCATAGAGTTGAGGGTCGATTTCTGGGCTCTCTATTCTGTTCCACTGATCTATGAGTCTGTTTTTGTGCCAGTACCATGCTGTCTTGATGATGACAGCTTTGTAATAGAGGTTGAAGTCCGGAATTGGGATGCCACCAACTTTGGCTTTCTTTTTCAATATTCCTTTGGCTATCCGAGGTCTTTTCTGGTTCCATATAAATTTTAGGATTATTTGTTCCATTTCTTTGAAAAAAATGGATGGTATTTTGATAGGGATTGCATTAAATGTGTAGATTGCTTTAGGTAGCATGGACATTTTCACAATATTTATTCTTCCAATTCAGGAGCATGGAACATTTTTCCATTTCTTTGTGTCTTCCTCAATTTCTTTCATGAGTACTTTATAATTTTCTGTGTATAGATTCTTAGCCTCTTTGGTTAGGTTTATTCCTAGGTATCTTATAGTTTTGGGTACAATTGTAAATGGGATTGACTCCTTAATTTCTCTTTCTTCAGTCTTGTTGTTGGTGTACAGAAATGCAACTGATTTCTGTGCATTGATTTTATATCCTGACACTTTACTGAATTCCTGGACAAGTTCTAGCAGTTTTGGAGTGGAGTCTTTTGGGTTTTCCACATATAGTATCATATCATCTGCGAAGAGTGATAGTTTGACTTCTTCTTTACCAATTTGGATGCCTTTAATTTCTTTTTGTTGTCTGATTGCTGAGGCTAGGACTTCTAGTACTATGTTGAATAGCAGTGGTGATAATGGACATCCCTGCCGTGTTCCTGACCTTAGCGGAAAAGCTTTCAGTTTTTCTCCATTGAGAATGATATTTGCGGTGGGTTTTTCATAGATGGCTTTGATAATATTGAGGTATGTGCCCTCTATCCCTACACTTTGAAGAGTTTTGATCAGGAAGGGATGCTGTACTTTGTCAAATGCTTTTTCAGCATCGATTGAGAGTATCATATGGCTCTTGTTCTTTCTTTTATTAATGTGTTGTATCACATTGATTGATTTGCGGATGTTGAACCAACCCTGCAGCCCTGGAATAAATCCCACTTGATCGTGGTGAATAATCCTTTCAATGTACTGTTGAATCCTATTGGCTAGTATTTTGGCGAGAATTTTTGCGTCTGTGTTCATCAAGGATATTGGTCTGTAGTTCTCTTTTTTGGTGGGATCCTTGTCTGGTTTTGGGATCAAGGTGATGCTGGCCTCATAAAATGAGTTTGGAAGTTTTCCTTCCATTTCTATTTTTTTGGAACAGTTTCAGGAGAATAGGAATGAGTTCTTCTTTAAATGTTTGGTAGAATTCCCCTGGGAAGCCGTCTGGCCCTGGGCTTTTGTTTGTTTGGAGATTTTTGATGACTGTTTCAATCTCCTTACTGGTTATGGGCCTGTTCAGGTTTTCTATTTCTTCCTGGTTCAGTTGTGGTAGTTTATATGTCTCTAGGAATGCATCCATTTCTTCCAGATTGTCCAATTTGTTGGCGTAGAGTTGCTCATAGTATGTTCTTATAATTGTCTGTATTTCTTTGGTGTTAGTTGTGATCTCTCCTCTTTCATTCATGATTTTATTGATTTGGGTCCTTTCTCTTTTCTTTTTGATGAGTCTGGCCAGGGGTTTATCAATCTTATTGATTCTTTCAAAGAACCAGCTCCTAGTTTCATTGATTTTTTCTATTGTTTTTTTTTTTTTTTGGTTTCTATTTCATTGATTTCTGCTCTGATCTTTATGATTTCTCTTCTCCTGCTGGGTTTAGGGTTTCTTTCTTGTTCTTTCTCCAGCTCCTTTACGTGTAGGGTTAGGTTGTGTACTTGAGACCTTTCTTGTTTCTTGAGAAAGGCTTGTACTGCTATATATTTTCCTCTCAGGACTGCCTTTGCTGTGTCCCATAGATTTTGAACTGTTGTGTTTTCATTATCATTTGTTTCCATGAATTTTTTCAGTTCTTCTTTAATTTCCTGGTTGACCCAATCATTCTTTAGAAGGATGCTGTTTAGTCTCCATGTATTTGGGTTCTTTCCAGCTTTCCTCTTGTGATTGAGTTCTAGCTTCAGAGCATTGTGGTCTGAAAATATGCAGGGAATGATCCCAATCTTTTGATACCGTTTGAGACCTGATTTGTGACCCAGGATATGATCTATTCTGGAGAAGGTTCCATGTGCACTAGAGAAGAATGTGTATTCTGTTGCTTTTGGATGAAATGTTCTGAATAGATCTGTGATGTCCATCTGGTCCAGTGTGTCATTTAAGGCCTTTATTTCCTTGTTGATCTTTGGCTTGGATGATCTGTCCATTTCAGTGAGGGGAGTGTTAATGTCCCCTACTATTATTGTATTTTTATTGATGTGTTTCTTTGATTTTGTTATTAATTGGTTGATAGTGTTGGCTGCTCCCACGTTAGGGGTATAGATATTTAAAATGGTTAGATCTTCTTGTTGGACAGACCCTTTGAGTAGGAGATAGTGTCCTTCCTCATCTCTTATTATAGTCTTTGGCTTAAAATCTAATTGATCTGATATAAGGATTGCCACCCCAGCTTTCTTCTGATGCCCATTAGCATGGTAAATTGTTTTCCACCCCCTCACTTTAAATCTGGAGGCGTCTTCGCGTCTAAAATGAGTTTCTTGTAGGCAACATACTGATGGGGTTTGTTTTTTTATCCATTCTGATACCCTGTGTCTTTTGATTGGGGCATTTAGCCCATTAACATTCAGGGTAACTATTGAGAGATATGAATTTAGTGCCATTATTAGCCTGTAAGGTGACTGTTACTGTATATTGTCTTTGTACCTTTCTGATCTACTACTTTTAGGCTCTCTCTTTGCTTAGAGGACCCCTTTCAATATTTCCTGGAGAGCTGGTTTGGTGTTTGCAAATTCTTTCAGTTTTTGTTTGTCCTAGAAGCTTTTGATCTCTCCTTCTATTTTCAATGATAGCCTAGCTGGATAGAGTATTCTTGGCTGCATGTTTTTCTCGTTTAATGCTCTGAATATATCATGCCAGCTCTTCCTGGACTGCCAGGTCTCTGTGGATAAGTCTGCCGCCAATCTAATATTTTTACCATTGTATGTTACAGACTTCTTTTCTCGGGCTGCTTTCAGGATTTTCTCTTTGTCACTAAGACTTGTCAATTTTACTATTAGGTGACGGGGTGTGGACCTATTCTTGTTGACTTTGAGGGGGGTTCTCTGCATCTCCTGGATTTTGATGCCTGTTCCCTTTGCCATATTAGGGAAATTCTCTCCAATGATTCTCTCCAATAGACCTTCTGCTCCCCTCTCTGTTTCTTCTTCTTCTGGAATCCCAATTATTCTAATGTTGTTTCGTCTTATGGTGTCACTTATCTCTCGAATTCTCCCCTCATGGTCCAGTAGCTGTTTGTCCCTCTTTTGCTTGGCTTCCTTATTCTCTGTCATTTGGTCTTCTATATCACTAATTCTTTCTTCTGCCTCATTGATCCTAACAGTGAGAGCCTCCATTTTTGATTGCACCTCATTAATAGCTTTTTTGATTTCAACTTGGTTAGATTTTAGTTCTTTAATTTCTCCAGAAAGGGCTTTAATATCTCCAGAGAGGGTTTCTCTAATATCTTCCATGCCTTTTTCGAGCCCGACTAGAATGTTCAGAATCGTCATTCTGAACTCTTGATCTGACATATTACCCATGTCTGTGTTGATTAGGTCCCTAGCCTTTGGTACTGTCTCTTGTTCTTTTGTTTGTGGTGATTTTTTCCGCCTTGTCATTTTGTCCAGATAAGAGGATATGAAGGAGCAAATAAAATACTAAAAGGGTGGCAAAGACCCCAGAAAAATGCGCTGTGACCAAATGAGAAGAGACCCCAAATTGTGGGGGGGAGAAAGGGGATAAAAAGAGGTTCAGGGAAAAAAAAAGAAAAAAATTTAAAAAATAAAACAAATAAAGAAAAAATATAAAAAAGAAAGAAAAAATACATATATTTAGATAAACTAGTCAAAAAACGTTAAAAAAGAAAAGGGTAAAAGTTTTAAAAAATTTTGCAGAAGAAGAAAAAAGAAAAAAAATTGAAAAAAGAAAAAAAAAATTGAAGTAGCCGCAAGACTAAAGAATCATGGGGAGAAAGCCATGAGTTCCGTGCTTTGCTTTCTCCTCCTCTGGAATTGCTCTGCTGTCTTAGGAGTTGAACCTACTTTCCTTGATAGATGAAGTTCGTCCTGGCTGGATATTTTGTTGATCTTCTGGGGGAGGGGCCTGTTGTAGTGACTCTCAAGTGTTTTGCCCGAGGCGGGATTGCACCGCCCTTACCGGCGGCGAGACTAAGTAATCGGCTCAGGTTCGCTTTTGGGAGCTTCTGTTTCCTGAACGCTTTCCGTAGAGTTCCGGAGGACGGGAATTAAAATGGCGGCCTCCTAGTCTCAGGCCCGGAGGAGCCGTGAGCCTGGGGCCCCTCTCCTCAGTGCGCCCCCAGATGACAGCACCCAATCACTCCCGTATCCCCAGTCTCTAGCCGCGCTCCGAGCTCACCTAGCCCGCGACCAGTTCAAGGTAACCCCGAGCTGAGAGTTCAGTCCTCGGCTCTGTCTCTGCAGCCGGCTTCTCCGTTCTAATACCTGTGAGCTCTGCAACACTCCGACACCCCCGATCCTTCTGTGACCCTGCGGGACCTGCGGCCACGCTGACCCCACGTGGGCTTCACCCCGGGTTAGCCTCTGGAGCAATATCCCTCAGTGGAACAGACTTTTAAAAGTCCTGATTTTGTGCTCTGTTCCTCCGCCTCTTGCCGGGAGCCGGCCCCTCCCCCCGCGGTCTATCTTCCCATCGTTTTAGATTCACTTCGCCGCCAGTCTTACCTTTCAGAAAGTGGTTGATTTTCTGTTTCTAGAGTTGCTGTTCTTCTTCTCTTTGATCTCTCATTGGGTTTGTAGGTGTTTGCAATGTTTAGATAAGCTATCAAGCTGATCTCCTGCTAACTGATGTAGTCTCAGCCTGCTACTTCTCCGCCATCTTCGAGGTTGTGTCCTGATTGTTCTTATTTTTTTTAAGCTGTCTCTGCTTTGAGTGGGTAGATGTGGTTTCCATTTATTATTCTTTCTAAAACTATAAATATTTATCTTATCTACCCTGTTTAATTATGATAAGCTTCATAATGAAGGGTCATCTGTACCCCAATGTTCATAGCAGCAATGGTCACAGTCGCCAAAGTGTGTAAAGAACCAAGATGCCCTTCAATGGATGAATGGATAAGGAAGATGTGGTCCATATATACTATGGAGTATTATGCCTCCATCAGAAAGGATGAATACGCAGTTTTTGTTTCAACATGGATGGGAATGGAAGAGATTTTGCTGAATGAAATAAGTCAAGCAAGAGAGTCAATTATCCTATGGTTTCACTTGTTTGTGGAGCATAAGAAATAACATGGAGGACTTGGGGATATGGAGAGGAGAAGGGAGTTGGGAGAAACTGGAGCGGGAGGCAAACCATGAGAGTCTATGGACTCTGTAAAACCACATGAGGATTTTGGGGGGTGGGAGGCTGGGTGAGCTTGGTGGTGGGTATTATGGAGGGCAGGTATTGCATGAATCACTGGGGGTGGTGCATAAACAATGAATTTTAAAACACTGGAAAGAAATTAAAAAAATAAATAAAAATTTTGAAAAAAAATTTAGAAAACAAACTCAAATATATCTGAGCACTTAACCTTTCTTTTACATAGCGCAGACAGTGAACAAATACAGAAAGACAAAAAAAGTTGCCTTGAGCAACTTGGAGAAAACACTGGCCTTGTGAGAATTTTGCTGTTCATGGAAATAAATTCACAACTGGGAAAGAAAACCAGCCAATGGCATGACAAAGCTACTTTCCCATGGTAGTGTTGAAGCTTTGGTCTGTAACCTCCCTCCTGGCTACCCCCAGCATGTTCAGGGCAATTCCAGAAATCAGGTAAAGGGGAAGGAAAGGGGAGCCTGGATGTGGAATGCTTTGGAGACACAAATACAAAACAAGAATATGCCAAGAATATCTCCGACTCCTGAGGCATTCCCTACAAATGTGCCTTGACTTTGTTATAGTGAGCACAAATATTTAAAAATGGGAGCAGGGAGGTTGAAATTGTCTGTGACCAAAAAGAAATAAGGCCTTCCTCTCATTTACCTTAGAAAATATAAGTTGTAAATTCTTTCTCTGTCCCCCGTTAAATTATATATACATCTGTTTCATAGGTAAATAAGACTCCTGTCAGGTTTACAACTAAGGGATCTACTTCTCAGGGATCTGAGACTCATTAGTTTGAAGTGAAAACGTGAAGGAAGACAGTGTTCCTTCTTTACATTTTCTTGGGAAGAAGAGAACGGACCTAACATCACTGGGAACCTGGGTCTAAGTTGCAAACCTACCTCCTGGCATGAAGGTGTAAGAAATTGGGTTTTCCTTAGAAATTTTGGATATCAATTCTTATGGGATTTATATGTTATAAATATATTCTCCTACTCCATAAATATATTCTCCTACTCCATTTTACAAAGTGAAGACAACTTTGCAAAATTACCCAGGCATCCTTCTCCATTGGATGTTTTGTTGAATCACATATCACAAGGAGACTAAATTCTGCATTGGTGGAATGATGTGCTGAATTTCTCCAAGAACAGCTGGAGTGCACTTAGTTGGGGTCCTCACTTACCCTGCTCACATCACTGAAGAATTAAAAAGAGTTGCCACCTAGGAACATATCACATATCCTTTACTTTCATCACAAGATATATGGTACCTGCTTAGTTGAGTGGCCCTCATGCACTCTCTCAACATCAGCAGGGAAGCCAAGTTACAGAGATAGTGTATGTGAGGTGGATGTGGCTCAGGGCTGAGGAAAATTCATATATTAAATTAATCCAGGCTCAGTCGGTTCAAGGATAACAACGAGGGACATTGAGAAAATGAATGAGTTTTCCACATGGTTAGAAAACATGAATAATGCAAGAAAGTGAGAGCTGAGTAGGGTGGAGAAATACCTCACTGAAAGGATTCCAGGGTCTCAGCCTCTGGGAGAAGGGACCTGGAGTCAAGATTGTCCTCGTGGATCCAGCTCCAGAGTCTTTTCACTAGGACAAGTCTGTTTGCCACAGGGGACATAGGATGCTCTCTGTATTGTATATTTGCACACATTTGTTGACCTGAACTCACAGGTAGGTGAGTTCCTAAGAGAAAATTTCTTCATCTACAGAGATGTGTGACCTAGTGTGTTTTTCTTGGTGGAGGTGGGTTTGGAGAAAAACTGTTCAGGACTCACAGGTCCTTTCCAGGAATTCTGTGGACTAGAGAAGCTCTGATGACATGCTTTTCATGTCAGTGTTCATAACACATGACAGGTGCTTCCAAGAGATTCTGAACAATGTGTCTCTGGTGTACCGCATAGGCTGAGAAGTGTGGTGGACACTGGAATGGGGGAAAGGAAAAGTGTTTTGAGGGAAAAGAGTTGTTTGGGACTTGAGAGTGTTTATGTGTTTTAAACATTCAACTACTGAACTCTTTAGACGTTTGTTTAGGTAATGATGTCTATTTGTGGGATAGAAGTAACATAGTAACTAGATCATGACCTTGTCATAGTCAGGGATGCATCTGAAACTAGATTTGTAGCCATTAGTTTGGATCACTGTCTCTTGGTAAGCTGAGGAGAGGTCTCCCTTGAGCAGTCTGGTGTCCAGATGCTTCCTGCAAGAAACCAACACTGATCTTCATGAGGAACTGCCTTGGATCTACTTTGTCTTCTGTATTAAGAGAAGCCTCATTGCCCCCCACAATAGAGGAATAAGGATATCATGTAAAATGTTTTTGAGTACTCTGCTCACACAGTTACACATGCATAGAAGCCATAAGCTCGACTGCCACAAAAGGAGGCAAAATGAACACTGGCACCTAAGATGATGAATGCCAATGCAGCTAAAGCCTGTGAAACTTTTTAAAATTGAAAAATCAATATCAAGGTTCTATAATTTAGGATATAAGAAATATAGACATTTCTTAAACAACACCAAATTTAAAAAAAGACAGAGAAAGTGAGAGAAAATATCCAGACCATGTGTATGGCAACAGACTCAGAAAATCCATTTATTCATGAATCATTATTCATTTACAGGCTGATTTCCTTCCCATGTAGGATAGTAAAAGCATGGATGGATATGTTGACCCTAGGGACTTCTGAAACCTTTCAAGTTGTTCTAACAAACCTGTCTTTTTTCTCATCTTTATTTATTTTTATTTTTTATATTCTTCTTTTATATTATCTCCTTTTTAAAATTATGTTGTTAGTCACCTTACAGTACATTATTAGTTTTTGATGTAGTTTTCCATGATTCATTGTTTGCATATAAAACACAGTGCTCCATGCAATACAGCCCTCCTTAATACCCATCAGGAGGCTAACCGATTTTCCCACTCCCTCCCCTCTAAAATCCTCAGAGAGTTTCCCCGAGTCTCTTACAGTTCTTCTCTTACAGTTCTTCTCCCCCTTTTATTCACTCCATTCTATTTTCCCTTCCATCTCCTAATGTTCTCCCTGCTATTCCTTATATTCAGCAAATAAGTGAAGCCATATGATAATTGACATTTTCTGCTTGACTTATTTCACATAGCATAATCTCCTCCTGTTCCATACATAGTGATGCAAATGTTGAGTATTCATACTTTTCTGATGGCTGAGTGATAATCTATTGTATATATGGACCACATATTCTTTATCCATTCATCTGTTAAAGGGTATCTCAGATCCTTTCACAGTTTGGCTATTGTAGACATTGGGGCTATGAACTTTGGGGTGACTATGACACTTTTTTGTAGATACACTACACCTGTATCTTTGGGGTAAACACACAGTATGGCAATTGCTGGGTCATAGGGTAGTTCTAGTTTTAACTTTTTGAGGATATTCCACACTGTTTTCCAAAGTGTCTGTACCAACTTGCATTCCCACCAACAGTATTGGAAGGTTCCACTTTCTCCACATCGTCTCCAACACTTGTTGTTTTCTGCCTTATTAATTTTTGACATTCTAACTGGTGTAAGGTGGTTTCTTAATGTGTTTTTTTTTCTTTTTTTAAACATAAACATTAGTCTTTCTACAAACCCTGTTTTTAAAAGATTTTATTTATTTATTTGACAGATAGAGATCACAAGTAGACAGAGAGGCAGAAAGAGAGAGAGGAGGAAGCAGGCTCCCCGCCGAGCAGAGAGCCTGATGTGGGGCTCAATCCCAGTAAAGCAGAGACTTTAACCAACTGAGCCACCCAGGTGCCCCTCTTAATGTGGTTTTAATTTTCATTCCCCTGATGGCTAATGATGATGAACACTTTTTCATGTGTCTGTCAGCCATTAGTGTGTCTTCTTTGGAGAAGTGTCAGTTCTTGTCTTCTGCCCTTTTTTAACTGTATAATTTTTTTAGGTGTTGAGTTTGAGAGGTTCTTTATAGATCTTGGATATCACCCTTTACCTGTATTGTTGTTTCCAAATATCTCCTCCCATTCTGTGGGTTACCTCTTTCTTTTGTTACTATTTCATATGATGTGCAGAAGCTTTAAAAACAAAGATTTAAAAATATGAATAGTTTAATTATTTGAGAAGACAATGGAGTCTGTTTCCACACATTGAGAAACAACATACAAGACAACAGGTCTGTGTTAGCTAACAAAATCTCATATTGGAGTGATCCTGTTCACATGACATGTAATTTGTTTGTGGATTTCCTTGTAATTCTCCCTATTATGAAATAGAAACATGTTTCTCAGAAGGAAATTGTGGTGCCATAAAAGGAGACACAGTTTAAGTGGTAGTGTGGGCTCCCTGCCCTCCTATACCCATGTGGATACATAGTAAAGATTTCACTGATGCCCTGACAATCAGGGAGCATGTCTTACACCAGAGGCCCTAGAGCCCAACCAGGCAGGGTCCCCTCTGCCAACTTGTTTGTCTCTATGAAGACATACCCTACAGTAGTTGTAGCCTCTGACTAGCCTCCCATGGACAGGGAAAATGACTCAGGACACTAATCTGTGTTCAGTAGCACATTCTCTCTTCCTACTGTGTTGGGCCCCAGCTGCTGGTGGGGGGGGCGGTTCATGTATGACAGACACAGTTCTGGCCTCAATAATTCAATAATTCAAAAACAAAGGTGCTGACTGTTTCCTAGGGAAAGGAAGAATTTAGGTGGTAAAAAGATTTTTGAAAATAACTGATGATGAGAACATTATGGAAAGACTGAGCACTCAAGTGGGTGACTGTATTTGTCAGGGGTCTCCAGAGAAACAAAATTTTTGTGAGCTGTTCTGTCCATGTATACATGTTAATGTGCGTGTTTGTGTGTGTGTGTGTGTTTATTTATTGAAATTTTTAAATATATGATATACTTATATAAATATATATTATATATGTAATATTTTCATATATAAGTATCATATATAAGAATAATATGAAATCTACATTATACATAAATATACAAAAATGGTACATATAAATTCAAAAATGTATTTTTTTAACAGCAGTCTGGAACTGAACCTGTAATAACTTTTTTTAAAATTTATTTATTTATTTTCAGCATAACAGTATTCATTGTTTTTGCATTTTATACATGTTTATTTTTAAAATTTTATTTTATTTTTTCAGTGTTCCACGATTCATTGTCTATGCACCACACCCAGTGCTCCATGCAATACATGCCCTCCTTAATACCCACCACCAGGCTCCCCTAACTCCCACCTCCCTCCCCGCCAAACCCTTCAGTTTGTTTCTCAGAGTCCATAGGCTCTCATGCTTCCTCTCCCTCTCTGATTTCTCCCAATTCACTTTTCATTTCCTTCTCCTAATGTCCTTCATGTTACTCCTTATGTTCCACAAGTAAGCATAACCATATGATAATTGACACTGTCTGCTTGACTAATTTCACTCAGCATAATCTCCACCAGTCCCATCCATGTTGATACAAAAGCTAGGTATTCATCCATTCTGGTGGAGGAATAATATCCCATTGAATATAGGGACCATATCTTCTTTATCCATTTGTCTGTTGAAGGGCATCTTGGCTCTTTCCACAGTTTGGCGATTGTGGCCATTGTTTCTATGAACATTGGGGTACATATGGTCCTTCTATTAGCACATCTGTATCTTTGGAATAAATACCCAGTAGTGCAATTGCAGGGCCATAGGGCAGCTCTATTTTTAATTTCTTAAGGAATCTCCACACTGATTTCCAAAGTGGCTGCACCAACTTCCATTCCCACCAACAATATAAGAGGGTTCTACTTTTTCCACATCTTCTCCAACACTTGTTTCGTGTCTTGTTAATTTTGGCCATTCTATCTTTGGTCATTCTATCTCAGTGTAGTTTTCATCTGAATCTCCCTGATGGCTAATGATAATTAACATTTATTCATGTGTCTGTCAGCCATTTGTATGTCTTTTTCAGAGAAATGTATGTTCATGTTTTCTGCCCATTTTTTGACATGATTATTTTTTGAGTGTTGAGTCTGAGGATATCTTTATAGATCTTTGATATCAGCTTATTGTCTGTAGTGCATGGAGCACTGGGTGTGGTGCATAAACAATGAATCTTGGAACACTGAAAAAATTAAAATTAAATTAAAAAAACAAGCATAAAAATACATTTTAAAGTTATATGTACCATTTTTGTATATTTATGTATCATACTTATTTCATATTATTTCTTTATATGATACTTATGTACAAAAATATTATATAGGTGGCCACAGTCACCCAACTGTGGAAAGAACCAAGATGCCCTTCAATGGACGAATGGATAAGGAAGATGTGGAACATATACACGATAGAGTATTATGCCTCCATCAGAAAGGATGAATACCCAACTTTTATAGCAACATGGATGGGACTGGAAGAGATTATGCTGAGTGAAATAAGTCAAGCAGAGAGAGTCAAGTATCATATGGTTTCACTTATTTGTGGAGCATAACAAAGAACATGGAGGATATGGGGAGATGGCATGGGGAAGGGAGTTGAGGGAAATTGGAAGGGGAGATGATCCATGAGAGACTATGGACTCTGAAAAACAACCTGAGGGTTTTGAAGGGGTGGGGGGTGAGAGGATGGGGAACCAGGTGAAGGGTAATAGAGAGGGCACATATTGCATGGAGCACTGGGGGTGGTGCAAAAACAATGAGTACTGTTACGCTGAAAATAAATTAATTAAAAAAACAAAACAAAAAATATTATATAGGTATAAAATATGTACTTATATAATGAATATGAGCATATCATATATTTAAAATCAGGGTTCGGGGCGCCTGGGTGGCTCAGTGGGTTAAAGCCTCTGCCTTTGGCTCAGGTCATGATCCCAGGGTCCTGGAATCGAGTCCTGCATCGGGCTCTCTGCTCGGCAGGGAGCCTGCTTCCTCCTCTCTCTCTGCCTGCCTCTCTGCCTTCTTGTGATCTCTGTCTGTCAAATAAATAAAATCTTAAAAAAAAAATCAGCGTTCAACCAATACCAAAAGATTGGGATTATTCTCTGCATATTCTCAGACCACAATGCTTTGAAACTGGAAATCAGCCACGGAAAAAGTTTGGAAGGAATTCAAACACCTGGAAGGTAAAGATCAACGCACACAAGAATGTTTGGATCATCCAGAAAATCCAAGAAGAACTTAAACAACTCATGGATACCAGTGAGAATGAAAACACATAAGCCCCAAACCTATGGGATACAGCAAAGGCCGTCCTAAGGGGGAAATACATAGCCATAAAAACCTCACTCAAAAAAAAAAAAAATGGGCCAGGTGGTGGGTAATAGGGAGGGCACATACTGCATGGAGCACTGGGTGTGGTGCAAAAACAATGAACACTGTTAAGCTGAAAATAAACAAATAAAAAAAAATGGAGGGGCACCTGGATGGCTCAGTAGTTTAAGCCTCTGCCTTTGGCCCAGGTCATGATCTCAAGGTCCTGGGATCGAGCCCCGCATCAGGCTTTCTGCTCAGCAGGGAACCTGCTTCCTTCCTCTCTCTCTACCTCTCTGCCTACTTGTGATCTCTGTCAAATAAATAAATAAAATCTTTAAAAAAATGGAAAGAACCTGAATACACCAGCTCTCTTTAGACCGAAGGAACTGGAATATCAACAACAAACTAAGTCAACCCCATGCACAAAAAGAGAAATAGTCAATATTAGAGCAGAAATCAATCCTTTACATCTTTGGTTAGGTTTATTCCCAGGTATCTTATGCTTCTTGGTGCTAGAGTAAATGAAATTGATTCTCTAATTTCCCTTTCTATATTTTCATTGTTAGTATATAAGAAAGCAACTGATTTATGTGCATTGATTTTGTATCCTGCCACATTACTGAATTGCTGTATGAGTTCTAATAGTTTGGGGGTGGAGTCTTTCAGGTTTTCTGTATAAAGTATCATGTTATCTACGATGAGCGAGAGTTTGATTTCTTTTTTGCCAATTTGAATACCTTTTATTTATTTTTGTTTTCTTATTGCTGTTTCTAGGACTTCTAGAACTATGTTAAATAAGAGTGGTGAGAGTGCACATCCTTGCCCTGTTCCTGATCTCAGAGGGAAGGCTGTCAACTTTTCTCCACTGAGAATTATATTGGCTGTGGGTTTTTCATAGATGGATTTTATGAGGTTGAGGAATGTTCCCTCTATCCCTATACTTTGAAGAGTTTTGATCAGGAATGGATGCTGCATCTTGTCAAATGGTTTTTCTGCATCAATTGACAGGACCATGTGGTTCTTATCTCTTCTCTTATTGATTTGTTCTATCACATTGACTGATTTGTCAATGTTGAACAACCTTGCTTCCCATGTATAAATCCCACATGGTCATGGTGGGTAATCTTTTTAATGTACTGTTAGATCCTATTAGCTAGGCTCTTATTGAGAATCTTGGCATCCATAGTCATCAGGCATATAGGTCTGAAATTCTACTTTTGGATGGGGTCTTTGCCTGGTTTGGGGATCAGGGTAATGCTGGGTTCACAGAAAGAGTCTGGAAGTTTTTCTTCTGTTTCAATTTTTTGAAACAACTTCAGGAGAATAAGTATTATTTCTTCTATGAATGTTTGGTAGAATTCCCCAGGCAATCTGTCAGGTCCTGGGCTCTTGTTTTTGGGAGGTTTTTGATCACTGCTTCAATCTCATTACTAGATATTGGTCTTTTCAGGTTGTCAATTTCTTCCTGTTTCAGTCTTGGAAATTCATGGGTTTCCAGGAAAGCATCCATTTCTTCTAGGTTGCCTAGCTTATGGCATATAGCTGTTGATAATAATTTCTGATTTTTTTCTATTTCCTTGGTGTTAGTCATGATCTCACCCCATTAATTCATAATTTTGTTAATTTGTGTTCTTTCTCTTTCTTTTGGATTAGTATGGTCAGCTGTTTATCAATCTTATTAATTCTTTCAAAGAACAAGCTTCTAGTTTCATTGATGTGTTCTTCTGTATCTCTAGTTTCTAACCCATTGATCTCCATTCTAATCTTAATTATTTCCCTTCCTGTGTGTGCAGTTGGCTTAAATTGTCATTGATTCTGCAGTTCTTTAATGTGTAAAGAGAATTTGTATATTCGGGATTTTTCTTTTTTTTCTTTTTTTTTTTTTTTAGTGAGGCTATTTGGCTATGTATTTCCCCCTTAGGACTGCCTTTGCTGCATTCAATAGGCTTAGGGCTTATGTGTCTTCATTCTCATTGGTATCCATGAGTTGTTTAAGTTCTTCTTGGATTTCCTGGTTGATCCAAACATTTTTTTTTTTTTGACAGACAGAGATCCCAAGCAGGCAGAGAGGCAGGCAGAGAAAGAGGGGGAAGCAAGCTCCTGCCGAGCAGAGAGCCTGAGGCGGGGCTCAATCCCAGGACCCTGAGATCATGATCTGAGCCAAAGGCAGAGGCTTAACCCACTGTGCCCCCCAGGTGCCCTGATCCAAACATTCTTGAGTAGGTTGGTCTTTAGCTTCCAGGTGTTTGAATTCCTTCCAAACTTTTTCCTGTGGTTGAATTACAGGTTCAAAGAATTGTGGTCTGAGAATATGCAGGGAATAATCTCAATCTTTTGGTATTGGTTGAGCCTTGATTTATGACCCAGTATGTGGTCTATTCTGGAGAAAGTTCCATGTGTGCTTGAGAAGAAAGAGTATTCTGTTTTAGGGACGAATGTTCTATATATATATATATATATATATATCTTTAAATTCCATCTGGTCCAATGTGTCATTCAAAGCTCTGGTTTCTTTGTTGATTTTCTGCTTAGATGACCTGTCTATTCCTGAGAGTGGTGTGTTAAGATGCCCTACAGTTAACGTATTCTTATCAATATGACTCCTTGGTTAATAGTTGGCTTATGTACTTGGTTGCTCCCATATTGGGGCATAAATATTTACAATTGCTAGATCTTCTCTGTGGATAGACCCTTTAGGAATGATGCAGTATCCTTCTGTATCTCTGACTACAGTCTTTACTTTAAAATCCAATTCATCTGATATGAGAATTACCACCCCATCTTTCTTTTGAAGCCATTACATGAAAGATGTTTCTCCATACCATCACTTTCAGTCTGGGTGTATCTTTAGATTCAAAATGTTTCTCTTGTAGACAGCAAATGGATGAGATGTCTTTTATCCAGTCTGCAACATTGTGTCATTTTATGGGAGCATTTAGGCCATTCTTGTTGAGAGTGATTATTGAAAGATAAGTTTTTGTTTTCATCATGTTCCCCATGAAGTCCTTGTTTCTATAGATTGTCTCTGTAAATTTCTGTTGTATGTCACTCTTGGGTTCTTTCTTCTTTTATAGAAACCTCCTTAACATTTCTTGTAGTGATAGCTTTGTGCTCACATAATCTTTTAGACTTTGCTGAACTTGGAAGTTCTTTATCTGTCCATACATTACGAATGTCAGCCTGGCTGGATAAAGTATTCTTGGTTGCATATTCTTCTCATTTAATGCCCTGAATATGTCTTGCCAGCCTTTTCTGGCTTGCCAGGTTTCTATGGATAGATGTGATGTTATTCTGATGGTCCTCCCTCTGTAATTCAGGAATATCTTCCTCCTAAGACATCTTTGATTTTATGATTTGTGAATTACCCAATCATATGTCCAGGGGTCTTTCTACACTTGTTGATCTTGGGGGGATGACCTCTCTGCTTCTAGGACATGAACACTTGTTCCATTCCCCAGATTTGAGAAATATTCATATAGGATTTGTTCAACTATATCTTTCACTCTTTCTTTTCTCCACCCCCTCAGAGATCCCAATAATTCTGTTGTTGGAATGTTTCATGAAATCATTATTTCCCTAATTCTGTTTTCATGGCTTCTAAGCTGCTTGTTTGCAGCCTCCTCCTGATTCTGCTTTTCTATTAGTTTGTCTTCTCAAACCCTAATTCGATCTTCTGCCTCAGTTACCCTAGCTATTAGAGTATTAGATTGGATTGGATCGCCTTAGCATTTTTAAGTTCTGCCAGATCAGCTCTCAATTCTGCCCTTAGATATTCTATGTTGCTGCTAATGGTCTTCTCCAACATAACCATTGTCTCATAATTGTTACCCTGAATTTTACTTCTAACATATTGTTTATATCCATATCTAGTAGTTTTTTCTATTTCCTTGGTGTTAGTCATGATCTCACCCCATTAATTCATAATTTTATTAATTTGTGTTCTTTCTCTTCCTTTTGGATTAGTATGGTCAGCTGTTTATCAATCTTTTTTTTATATTTATTTTTATTTGTTTATTTACAGCATAACAGTGTTTATTGTTTTGGCATCACACCCAGTGCTCCATGCAGTACGTGCCCTCCCTATTACCCACCACCTGGTTCCTCAACCTCCCACCCCCCTCCACCCCCCTGCCGCCCCTTCATAACCCTCTGGTTGTTTTTCAGAGTCCATAGTCTCTCATGGTTCATCTCCCCTTCCAGTTTCCCTCAACTCCCTCTCCTCTCCATCTCCCCATGTCCTCCATGTTATTTGTTATGCTCCACAAATAAGTGAGAACATATGATACTTGACTCTCTCTGCTTGACTTATTTTGCTCAGCATAATTTCTTCCAGTCCCGTCCATGTTGCTACAAAAGTTGGGTATTCGTCCTTTCTGATGGAGGCATAATACTCCATTGTGTATATGGACCACATCTTCCTTATCCATTCATCCGTTGAAAGGCATCTTGGTTCTTTCCACAGTTTGGCGACTGTAGCCATTGCTGCAATAAACATTGGGGTACAAATGGCCCTTCTTTTCACTACATCTGTATCTTTGGGGTAAATACCCAGCAGTGCAATTGCAGGGTCACAGGGAAGCTCTATTTTTAATTTCTTCAGGAATCTCCACACTGTTATCCAAAGTGGCTGCACTACTTGCATTCCCACCAACAGTGTAAGAGGGTTCCCCTTTCTCCACATCCTCTCCAACACACGTTGTTTCCTGTCTTGCTAATTTTGGCCATTCTAACTGGTGTTAGGTGGTATCTCAATGTTGTTTTAATTTGAATCTCCCTGATGGCTAGTGATAATGAACATTTTTTCATGTGTCTGATAGCCATTCGTATGTCTTCATTGGAGAAGTGTCTGTTCATATCTTCTGCCCATTTTTTGATATGATTATCGGTTTTGTGTGTGTTGAGTTTGAGAAGTTCTTTATAGATCCTGGATATCAACCTTTTGTCTGTACTGTCATTTGCAAATATCTTCTCCCATTCCGTGGGTTGCCTCTTTGTTTTGTTGACTGTTTCCTTTGCTGTGCAGAAGCTTTTGATCTTGATGAAGTCCCAAAAGTTCATTTTTGCTTTTGTTTCCTTGGACTTGGGGACATATCTTGGAAGAAGTTGCTGTGGCTGATATCGAAGAGGTTACTGCCTATGTTCTCCTCTAGGATTCTGATAGATTCCTGTCTCACGTTGAGGTCTTTTATCCATTTCGAGTTTATCTTTGTGTACGGTGTAAGAGAATGGTCGAGTTTCATTCTTCTACATATCACTGTCCAGTTTTCCCAGCACCATTTATTGAAGAGACTGTCTTTTTTCCATTGGATATTTTTTCCTGTTTTGTCGAAGATTATTTGACCATAGAGTTGAGGGTCCATATCTGGGCTCTCCACTCTGTTCCACTGGTCTATGTGTCTGTTTTTATGCCAGTACCACGCTGTCTTGGTGATCACAGCTTTGTAGTCAAGCTTGAAATCAGGTGACGTGATGCCGCCAGTTTTGTTTTTGTTTTTCAACATTTCCTTAGCAATTCGGGGTCTCTTCTGGCTCCATACAAATTTTAGGATTATTTGCTCCAGCTCTTTGAAAAATATTGGTGGAATTTTGATCGGAATGGCATTAAAAGTATAGATTGCTCTAGGCAGTATAGACATTTTAACAATGTTTATTCTTCCAATCCAAGAGCATGGAACAGTCTTCCATCTTTTTGTGTCTTCTTCAATTTCTTTCATGAGTGTTCTGTAGTTCCTCGAGTACAGGTCCTTTACTACTTTGGTTAGGTTTATGCCCAGGTATCTTATGGTTCTTGGTGCTATAGTAAATGGAATCAATTCTCTAATTTCCCTTTCTGTATTTTCATTGTTGGTGTATAAGAAAGCCACTGATTTCTGTACATTGACTTTGTATCCTGCCACGTTACTGAATTGCTGTATGAGTTCTAGTAGTTTGGGGGTGGAGTCTTTGGGGTTTTCCATATAAAGAATCATGTCATCTGCGAAGAGAGAGAGTTTGACTTCTTCCTTGCCAATTTGGATACCTTTTATTTCTCTTTGTTGTCTGATTGCCGTTGCTAGAACTTCTAATACTATGTTGAACAAGAGTGGTGAGAGTGGGCATCCTTGTCATGTTCCTGATCTCAACGGGAAGGCTGCAAGCTTTTTCCCATTGAAGATGATATTTGCTGTGGGTCTTTCATAGATAGATTTTATGAAGTTCAGGAATGTTCCCTCTATCCCTATACTTTGAAGCGTTTTCATCAGGAACGGATGCTGGATTTTGTCAAATGCTTTTTCTGCATCAATTGAGAGGACCATGTGGTTCTTCTCTCTTCTCTTATTGATGTGTTCTATCACACTGATTGATTTGCGAATGTTGAACCAACCTTGCAACCCAGGGATGAATCCCACCTGGTCATGGTGGATAATCTTTTTAATGTGCTGCTGGATCCTGTTTGCTAGGATCTTGTTGAGAATCTTTGCATCCATATTCATCAGTGATATTGGTCTGAAATTCTCCTTTTTGGTAGGGTCTTTGCCTGGTTTGGGGATCAGGGTAATGCTGGCTTCATAAAAAGAGTCTGGAAGTTTTCCTTCTGCTTCAATTTTTTGGAACAGCTTCAGGAGAATTGGTGTTATTTCTTCCTTGAAAGTTTGGTAGAATTCCCCAGGGAATCCGTCAGGTCCTGGGCTCTTGTTTTTTGGGAGGTTTTTGATCACTGCTTCAATCTCATTACTAGATATCGGTCTATTCAGGTTGTCAATTTCTTCCTGGTTCAATTTTGGGAGTTTGTAGCTTTCCAGGAATGCATCCATTTCATCTAGGTTGCTTAGCTTATTGGCATATAACTGTTGGTAATAATTTCTGATGATTGTTTCTATTTCCTTGGTGTTAGTTGTGATCTCTCCCTTGTCATTCATCATTTTATTAATTTGGGCTTTCTCTCTTTTCTTTTGGATTAGTGTGGCCAATGGTTTATCGATCTTATTAATTCTTTCAAAAAACCAGCTTCTAGTTTCATTGATACGTTCTACTGTATCTCTCGTTTCTACCTCATTGATCTCTGCTCTAATCTTGATTATTTCCCTTCTTGCATGTGGAGTTGGTTTGATTTGTTGTTGATTCTCCAGTTCTTTAAGGTGTAGAGACAGCTGGTGTATTCTGGATTTTTCAATGTTTTTGAGGGAGGCTTGGATGGCTATGTATTTCCCCCTTAGAACCGCCTTTGCTGTATCCCATAGGTTTTGGACCGAGGTGTCTTCATTCTCATTGGTTTCCATGAATTGTTTAAGTTCGTCTTTGATCTCCTGGTTGATCCAAGCATTCTTAAGCAAGGTGGTCTTTAGCTTCCAGGTGTTTGAGTTCCTTCTGAACTTTTCCTTGTGATTGAGCTCCAGTTTCAAAGCATTGTGATCGGAGGATATGCAGGGAATAATGTCAGTCTTTTGGTATCGGTTGAGTCCTGCTTTGTGACCCAGTATGTGGTCTATTCTGGAGAAGGTTCCATGTGCACTTGAGAAGAATGAGTATTCTGTTGTTTTAGGGTGGAATGTTCTGTATACGTCGATGAGGTCCATCTGGTCCAATGTTTCATTCAATGCTCTTATTTCTTTATTAATTTTCTGCTTCGATGATCTGTCTATTTCTGAGAGAGGCGTATTAAGATCTCCTACTATTATTGTATTCATATCAATATGACTCTTTATCTTGATTAATAGTTTTCTTATGTAATTGGGTGCTCCCATATTGGGGGCATAGATATTCACAATTGTTAGATCGTCTTGGCGGATAGTCCCTTTAAGAATTATGTAGTGTCCTTCTGTATCTCTGACTACAGTCTTTAGTTTAAAATCTAATTTATCTGATATGAGAATTGCTACTCCGGCCTTCTTTTGAGGCCCATTGGCATGAAAGATGCTTCTCCATCCCTTCACTTTCAGTCTGGGTGTATCCTTAGGTTCAAAATGGGTCTCTTGTAGACAACATATGGATGGGTCCTGTCGTTTTATCCAATCTGCAACCCTGTGTCGTTTTATGGGCGCATTTAGGCCATTCACATTGAGAGTGATTATTGAGAGATAGGTTTTTATTGACATCGTGTTGCCTTTGAAGTCTTTCTGTCTATAGATTGTTTCTGTATTTCTGTTCAATGATATTCTTAGGATTTTTCCTCTCTTATAGGACCCCCCTTAATATTTCCTGCAGTGTCGGCTTGGTGGTTGCATAGTCTTTTAAGCCTTGCCGGTCTTGGAAACTCTTTATCTCTCCATCCATTTTAAATGTCAGTCTTGCTGGATAGAGTATTCTTGGTTGCATGTTCTTCTCATTTAGTACTCTGAATATATTTTACCAGCCCTTCCGGGCTTGCCAGGTCTCTGTGGAACGGTCTGACGTTATTCTAATGGGCTTTCCTCTGTATGTAAGAAGCTTCTTTGTCCTAGCTGCTTTTAAGAGGGTCTCTCTTGAAACAAAATTCCCCATTCTAACGATAAGGTGCTGTGAGGACTTTTGAGAATCTAAAATCTTGGGAGGAAATCTTTCTGCCTCTAGTACATGAACGTTGTTTCCATTCGTGAGATTGGGAAAATTTTCATAGACAACTTCTTCCACTATATCTTCTAGACTTCTTTCTTTTTCTTCCCCTTCAGGGATTCCAATAATTCTGACGTTGGAACGTTTCATGGCATCGTTTATTTCCCTGATTCTGTTTTCGTGGCTTCTGAGCTGTTTGTTCCAGGCTTCCTCCTGATCCTTTCTCTCTATCTGTTTGTCCTCCAGATCACTAATTCTATCTTCTGTCTCAGTTACCCTAGCTTTTAGAGAATTTAGATTGGATTGGAACTCAATTAGAGCATTTTGAACATCATCCCTGGTGGCTTTCAGTTCTGCCCTAATCAATTCTGTTTGGTCATCCATGGCTTTCTCCAACCTAGCTATTGCCTGGATAATTGTTAGTCTGAATTCCTTTTCTGACATATTGTCTATGTCGATAGCCATTAGCTCTGTTGCAGAAGGCCCATCCTCTGTATTTTTCTTCTGTTGGGTATTCCTCCTCCTAGTCATTTTGGTAAGAGATGACTAAACAGATGCAGCTGGACTTATCGATTGTGGTGCAGTCAATGTGCACCCTGGAACGCTTCTGTGCAATCAGGATTCCACACCCAAATGAGAGAAAAACGAGAAGAAAAAGAAATAGAGAAGAAGAAAGAAAAAAAAGGGGAAAGAAAAAAGGGAAAAAAAAGAGAGGGAGAGATAGGAAAAAAAGGGAAGATAAAAGAGAAGGCTCAGCCCAAATGGGCCACAAGGTAAGATTTGTGGAGTATACAAACAAAAACAGACAGACAAAAAGAGTGATAAAAGTATATGACAAGAGAAAAAAATATGTATATATAAGCAAAAAAAAAAGGGAAGAACCTCATCAGAAAGAACCCCAAGTATAAGGTTTATATATTATCAGGACAAACACAAATTCACAGAAACACTGACAGAAGGAAAAATTGGGAGAATGGTTATAGATTCTCAGTGTGGGTGAGGAAGGTTATTTTGATTCTTCCTGAAGGTATCTTGATGTTTTTGTTAAGGGACTCAACTTTCCTAAGTTACAGGGGGATTAGAAACTGGTTTGCCTATAGGGGTAGCATTGATTGGGGAAAGGGGATTACCTTGAAGTTTAACTCTATATGTATAATAGAAAATAAAAATTAAAAAAGAATAAACTAGACTAAACTAAGTTAAAATTAAAAAAGAATTAAAAAATAGAAAAACAAAAGAAAAACACGGGTGTATGTATCAAAAAGTTCAGGTTAGAAGGTTATTAAAGAATTTGATGTACTGGACATCTCGGTGTGATGGTAAATAGGTTAAAAAATTATCTGTATGTATAGAAAAAAAGAACCAGAATATTGGTAAAGAGTTAAAAATAAAAGTTGTATTTATGAAGTAGTGGTGGTTGTTCTCTTGTAGTCTTTTTTTTTTTTTTTCTTCGTTCCTGGTTGGTTTTCTGGGGGAGGGGCCTGCCACGTGGGTTTTCAGACAATGATGTTCCCTGAGTTAGGTCCTCCAGCTCCCCTCAAGGGGGTGAGCTCTTTTTTTTTTTTTCAGGAAACTGTTTTTTTCAGCCTTTTGTTCTCTGGGGGTTTTTATGTTCTTTCATCTGCTTTCTCTCACCTTGACAGCTTTTGATGGTTTTTGGAGGTTTAGAGGAGAGCAAACTGCACCCCGACCTCCCTCTCAGATAGAAGCCTCAGACTGTTTTGCAAAAGCTGCTGGCAGAGTCGGTTCTGAGTCACTGTCCCTGGGGATGCAGGAGCTCCTCGTTGTACCCAAAACCAGAGCAGCGGTGGCTGTCTGGGCAGCTCCAGACCACCAGAGAGGTTCGGAGCAGAGATCACACACTGAGATTTTCCCGCTGTCCGGGGCTGGGAATGTCTGGTTTTTCCCGCTGCCAGAGCTCCAGGCTAGCGCCTATGAGCACCTATCCCAAGGGAGGGTGTGGGACGCGCGCATTTCAGGATTGCCGTCTGGCCAGGCTCCCAGCCCCTCACGGGAGCCAGACCCCACTCGTTCTCGGGCGCGCTGGCGTTCAGGTGCACTGGCTGCTCAGGGACGGAGACTTGATTTCTCTGCCGCACTCTCTCTGGCTCCGCCCCAGGGGAGGCTGTCCTGGGTCCGGGGACTTAGGTCCCTGACCCTAACTGCCCAGGTTCCCACTATTACCCCCCCGCGATCCTTTGCTGTTTGTTTTTTGAGTGCTTTCAACCAGACTCCAAGTTAATGCTGGTCTCCAGACGCAGAGCACTCTCGTGTTGGGGTGTTACTTTCCGATCGGTCACCTCTGGTGGCTCCCTCCCCCTTTTTTTTATCTTCCAATATCAGTCGGACGTTCCCAGTCTGCTTTACCTGCCACTGGCATCTTCTGCTCCTGTAGAGATCCAGACGTGTATAATTCTGATCTCAGGCTGATTTCATGGGTGGTCGGAGTTCTTTGGTAGGTAATCAGCTCATTTTAGGGTACAGGTTGAAATGGTGCCTCCTCCTACTTCCCCGCCATCTTGGCTCCCCCCGCTGTTTATCAATCTTATTAATTCTTTCAAAGAACAAGCTTCTAGTTTCATTGATGTGTTCTTCTGTATCTCTAGTTTCTAACCCATTGTTCTCCATTCTAATCTTAATTATTTACCTTCTTGTGTGTGTAGTTGGCTTAAATTGTCGTTGATTCTCCAGTTCTTTAACGTGTAAAGATAGTTTGTATAGTCGGGATTTTTCCATTTTTTTTTTGAGTGAGGCTATTTGTCTATATTTCCCCCTTAGGACTGCCTTTGCTGCATTCAATAGGCTTAGGGCTTATGTGTCTTCATTCTCATTGGTATCCATGAGTTGTTTAAGTTCTTCCTGGATTTCCTGGTTGATCCATACATTCTTCTTCTTCTTCTTCTTCTTTTTTTTTTTTTTGACAAACAGAGATCCCAAGCAGGCAGAGAGGCAGGCAGAGAAAGAGGGGGAAGCAGGCTCCCCGCCGAGCAGAGAGCCTGATGCAGGACTCAATCCCAAGAACCTGAGATGATGACCTTAGCCAAAGGCAGAGCCTTAACCCACTGAGCCAACCAGGTGCCCTGATCCAAACATTCTTGAGTAGGTTGGTCTTTAGCTTCCAGGTGTTTGAATTCCTTCCAAACTTTTTCCTGTGGTTGAGTGACAGTTTCAAAGCATTTTGGTATGAGAATATGCAGGGAATAATCTCAATCTTTTGATATTGTTTGAGCCTTGATTTATAAGTCAAGCAGAGAGAGTCAAGTATCATATGGTCTCACTTATTTGTGGAGCATAACAAAGAACACAGAGGACATGGGAAGATAGAGAGGAGAGGGAGTTGAGGGAAACTGGAAGGGGAGATGAACCATGAGAGACTATGGACTCTGAAAACTAACCTGAGGGTTTTGAAGGGGCGGGGGTTGGGAGGTTGGGGAACCAGGTGGTGGGTAATAGGGAAAGCATGTGTTGCATGGAGCACTGGGTGTTGTGCAAAAAGAATGAACAATGTTATGCTGAAAAGAAAAATAAAGTGACTGCAAAAACAAAAAAAAAAAGAAAAAGAAAAATAAAGTGATATATGTTTAAAAAAAAACAAAAAAAAAATAAATGAATGAATTAGCGAAAAAAAAAGAAAAAAAAGATTGACAGAAGGAAAAAAAAAGGAAAAACCCAGTCAAAATGAACCCCAAGAATAAGTTTTATATTGTAAAAAATAAAAACAAACACACAGAAACACTGAAAAATAAAATAAAAAAAAAAGATGGGAAGGTGGTTATATACTCTCCGTATGGGCAAGGAATTTTATTTCAATTCTTCCTGAGTGTATCTTGTTATCTTTGTTAAAGGACTCAACTTTCCAGATATACAGAGAAATTAAAACTGGAATATATAGAGTAAAAGAGCTACCTTGAAGCTTATATCTCTGTATATATATTTAAAAAGAATATGAATCAATAATATGTGTATGAAAAATATTCAAGTTAAAAAGTTAATATGGAATATGTTGTATTAAACATATAGTTGA
This sequence comes from Meles meles, assembly GCF_922984935.1. Classification (NCBI taxonomy): domain Eukaryota; kingdom Metazoa; phylum Chordata; class Mammalia; order Carnivora; family Mustelidae; genus Meles; species Meles meles. The sequence goes on along the minus strand of NC_060077.1, from coordinate 28,601,895 downwards.
AATGATAAGTAGGTTAAAATAAAAAAAGAACTAGAATCATGAGAATAAGTAAAAGAAAAAAAAGGAGAGAAAAATTGTATCTACAAAATATACAGGTGTTTCGGCAATACTGGGAGCTTAATATATTGTTTTCTCCTGATACTGGTGTTTTACAGTTTTATGGGAACCCTGTGGTTGTTGTCCTCTTGTTCTTTTGGCTTGTCTTCTGGGGAGGGGCCGGCCACATTCTTTTTTCAGTCAGTGTCAATTGGGTGGTGTTGCCTGGTCTCCTATCAAGGGGCTGGGTTCTGTGGAAACCAGTTTTTCAGGCTTTTCTTCTCTGGAGGTTTTTGTTCCTTGGCAGCTTCTTGAACCTTTTCAGAGGGTCAGAGGAAACTCTCTGCACCCATACCTCCACTCAAAGAGAAGACACAGTCTGCTCCCTTCTGAATGGACCAGAACACACAGACTGCCCTGCTGCAAACTCTGTTGAACACCGAGTCTCCCAAAGGTGGTGGGCATCCTCAGCTATGGTCTCAGTGGTCCCTAGAGGCCCCCACTTGTCTCTGTACCTCCATGCCACTAAAACCATGAGTGGCACTGGTCTGAGTGAGCCCGATCCTGGCCACTGCTGCTCTCAGAACTGCTGTCTGGAGCCCATGGCCACATCAGGCACAATTAGCCCTGGTGGCAGTGGGGTCATCAGATGACCACAGACCCAGGGACTGATGACTGGAGCCTGCACTGGGTTCTCTCTGGCACGTGTCAAGGTGCACACAGTCCCAGTGGTGGTGCAGGCAGCAGATGGCTGTGGATCCAAGAACCGTCAACTGCCGCCTGTGCTGGGCTCTCTCAGCTGCAGGTGACCACAGATGTGGCCATCCTGGGACCATGGGCTTATATCCACACCTGAAGCCACCCAAAACCAGCAATTGCCCCTTAAGTGCCTTTGTTCTTTTTGAGTGCTGTTAACCAGTCTCCACGTTAATGGTGTTCTTCAAGCATAGGGCACATTCTTATTGGGGTATTACTTTCCAATGGGTCACTTCTGGTGGCTCCCTCCCCCTTCTGTTTTTCCTTTGGTATCAGTCCCCACACTCCCAAATCTCTGTACTTCTCCACTGATGATGCTGTGCCCCCATAGAGACCCAGAAGTGTATAATCTTACATCTCAAGCTGATTTCATGGGTGTTCAGAATGCTCTGGTAGATATTTAGCTCAATTCAAGGGACTGGTAGAAATCAGGTCTCTTACTCCTCTGCCATCTTGCCCTTCTTCCAACATTTTAAAAATATTTCATTTATTTATTTGACAGAGAGTGAGATCTCAAGTAGGGAGAGCAGGAGTCAGGGAGAGGAGGAAGCAGGCTCCCTGCTGAGCAGAGTGCTCAATGCTGGGCTTGATCCCAGGACCCTGAGTTCATGACCTGAGCTGAAGGCAGAGGCTTAACCCACTGAGCCACACAGGTGCCCCCCAACTTTTATTTAAGTGACCACTCTCCACGTAAAATTAACATAATATCATACACGAATCTTACCTAAGCTTTTAAAGTGGTGGACACGTTCTCATCTTCTCATAAAAAAAATTTAAGGATATATAGCTTCACTCTTTCAGAGTACCCAAGAGGGTGTTCTACCTACAGCATGAGACTACATACTCAAAACACAAAAGTCTATGGCAGTCCCATAATGTCATATTTTAACCAACCTGTTCACTCAATATTTATGTTCAGGATTACTTTATATTCCCTATTATTAACATACTAACCACTTTGTCAGAGGGTTCTGGCAGCCACATCTTAAAAAGGGACTCACTAAAATCTGCAATGGTTTCTCCTGCCTTCATATGCACATGGAGATACTGTTAATGATCCTATTATTGCCATCCCAGTCTGGAAGCTCTCTTATACCAGATAACACAGAGACTAACCAGAGAGTGACAAGGACACACATCCATAAACAGGTACAGTCTTTGTAAAGCCTTCCACAAAGTTGAGGGACTAACTCAAGTCTTTATTCTGTGTCTTCAAAAGTGGATATCCTTCTCACTGTGATGTGACCCAGTAACTTAAGGGTCAATGTGTGGCATATTTCCAAACCAGATGATTATCACAAGAAGGGATTGACCATTTAATGGGGAAGAAACGAGGCAACTGGAAAAAGATTGGGAAAATTAACTAAAAGAGAGAACATAATGAGAGAGACTGAGTTCTCAGGAAAGTTGACCATGCATCCTGATTTGGTCCAGAGTGAGGGCATGGACAAGATATGGTAGTTTCACAACTAAAACGAGGAAAATTCTGGCAAACTGAGAAAAATTACTTATTGAAACAGGTTTCCTATGGTATACCTCTGGTTCTGTTAATGGATAGAGAATCTGTAGACATATTATGTGTATGTATTTGTAGTAACTGGGATTCTAGGTAGAACTTGGGCTTGCTCTTAATGAAAAACAGATAAAATGGGCTTCCCTGGGGAGTGCAGACAAGCCTTCTCTTCCCCAGTAGAAAACGGAATCATGTTGGAAAGAATCCGCCTTGTTAGAGAGACAGAGCTAAATCCAGGATAGGGACTCATAAGTCGGAGGAGAGGGGAGGTTCTACAAACCATAGATTCTCAACTCCAAATTTCCCTGCTCAGCTTCCTTGGTTATGGGGTCAAAAATTAAGGGCCACTGGAAAAACAACATCTTCCTTTCCAGCTCATTCCTTCAGCTAGATCTTCAGCTTTTCACTGAGTTATTTTCTCAAACATATGTGATATGTGATATGCAGCACAATAATCCACCAAGAAGGATGATGTTGACAATATGGCAGATACTGAGTTGAGTAAAACAATGTTATTTCTGGATAAATGATTCCAGGTGAGAGTCTGTCATTTAAATTAAAGATGTCCCTGAGAACAGTGAAAATTATACAGAGCACAGGTGTCTTTGTCTCTCTCTTCCTGATTTTGAAGAATTTAATGAAAATGTCTTGGGCACATAGCAAGGAACAAAGAGACTGTCATTTTCCCAGGCAATTTACCAGTAAGCTTGTTTCATTTCACTACATTGCAGGATAGAGAGGATCTCAGAAAGAAGTCTATACTCAAGGCCATATTGCATGAAACCCCCTCTGCACATGGTTAGGTTTGAGGAAGCATCTTCAGAGCAAGCAGGGAGCCTGTGAGCACATGGAAGGTTTTGGTCTTACTTCCCTCATGAACTAGGACCACTGTGATAAGTGCTACCACTTCTATATGAGGCACAGTAATAATCAGCCTCATCTTCAGCCCGGAGCCCAGAGATGGTCAGCGAGGCTGTGCTGCCAGATTTGGAGCCAGAGAAGCGATCAGGGATTCCTGATGGCCGAGAACTTACATAATAAATCAGAAGTTTGGGGGATGTGCCTGGGAGCTGTTGATACCAGGAGACATAATTATACTTCCCAATGTCATTGCTGGTTCCAGCACAAGAGATGGTAACTGTCTGTTCCAGAGCTCCAGACACTGAAGACGGCTGAGTCAGGGAGGACTGGGCCAGAGATCCTGAAAAAAGAAAGAACACAATATAGTGAGTTTAGTGCTAGGTACCCAGGTGAGTCTGAAGAGGAGACAAAGGATGAGTTCATATTTCCCTATGCTCCCTTCCCTGGATGACTCACCTATGTCCTGAGTGAAGAAGGTGAGGAGGACCAGAGCCCAGGCCATGACCAAGATGTCCCTAGAGCACTGCCTTCTGAGACCTCAAGCCTGGGTCTGGCTCCCCTATAACTCTCTCATCCCCTCCCCCTGCCTCAGAAGAGGGAAGGGTCTCCATGCAAATGTGCTTTCTGACCTGCCTCTCTTCACCCACTCTCACCTGAAACTCTAGTCTAGATACTTCTGCATGCCTGGGCAGTAGAGCTTAGCTATCTGGATTCTAGAAAGGTCACATGCATTTTCTGAATCATGAGAGATGGAGCTCATGACAGACCCCAGGAATTCAAGCCAGGATTGTTATATCCTTACCTTCCACTGAGGAAGTCTTGGTGTGGATGGTGGAGGATCCCAGGTCCACTTTGCTGTGTGGGGGAGGGTAAAAAGAGCTCTCCAGGTTAGCTCAGATTAGGGGAGATTCCATTTCTCTTCTTCCCAGGAGAACAAGCAGAGCTAGGGTCTCATTTTCCCTCAACCCCTTCTTGGTATCCCGCAGTTACCTGGTTCAAAAGCATCATTATCCTGCCCTTCAGTGGTTTCAGGTTAGATGTTTACTGCAATTTCCATGAAAAGACTATTGGAAGACTACAGATCATAGACTGCCCTTCGCATCATGTTCCACTTACAGTGGCTCCAGAAACTGGTACTGGAACTGTATACAGGATAGAACAAAAACTGCTTTTCCCCCTAATTCAATCTCTCTCTGCCCCCTAGTGGCCTTACAGGATAAATGCTTAGTGCCAGGGAAGGCAGCTGAGAGAGCTCTGGAAACCCATGCTCTGCTCCTCCTCCTGCCCTTCCTCCAAACCCTCCCATCTCAGTCCCAGCCCCCCTGGGCCCTTTTGGTGCAATTCAAGAGCCCACACTTCCTCCACAACAAAATATGTTACCTGAAAACCGAGTGGCCCAGAAATACCCTTCAGAATCACCTTGCTCATACCAGGATGGCCGTGTCACAGGGATAGAGTCTATGAGTTGGGTGTAGCTCAGAGCTGAGGAAACAACACAAATTAAGTAAATTCAGTTACAGTTGGTTCAACTATGACAAAAGAAGGGCTTTGAGGAAATGACTGAATTGTGCCAATGATTAGAAAACAAGAATAACACAAGAATGAGAGAGTTTAGTAGGGTAGAGGAATACATCATTGAAATCAAGAGAAAGGATTCCAGGGTCTGAGCCTCTAGGAGAAGGGGATAGGAGTCAAGATTGTCCTCAGGGGCCCAGCTCTTAGAACTTCTCTCTAGGGCAAGTTTGTGTGGCCACAGGGGACACACGATGCTCTCTGTCTGTCTCTTAGTGCACACTTTGTGATCTGACCTCACAGCTGTGTGCTTTCCAAAGGCAAGGTCTCCTCATCCACAGAGAGATGCTTGTGTGTTTTTCTAGGAGGAGGTGAATTTGTAGAAAAACTGATCAGGTCTGATAGATTGACCCAGGAATTTTAGGCAGAAGGGTTGCTCTGATGAAACTCTTTTCATGTCACTGTCATACCACATGACAGGTGATTACAAACCATTCTCAACAACATTTCCCTGGTTGAGAGCATGGGATGAGCAGCATGGTGGCCACTTGGTGGGACAAAGGAAAAGGGTTTGGGGGGAAATAATCACTTGGTATTTGAGGTTATGGTTTGTGTGTTTTAAACATTTAACTCTTGAATTATTTAGACATTTGTTTAGGTAAATGTGTCTATTTTTTGGATGATAATAACACGGAGGCTACATGATGACCTTGTCTGAAATCAGTCATTAAAGCTGCTGAAACTAGATTTGTAGCCCATAATTTTGGATCCCTGTCTTTGGGGATCATAGCAGGAGGCCTTCTCTAAAGAGTCCAGGTATCCAGATGCTTTCTGCAAGAAACCAACCACTGGTCTTCATGAGGATCTGCATTGTATCTGTTCCATCTTCTGCAAGTTCTAGAAGCACCCTCAGGGTCCCCTATAATAGAGGAGTAAGGGTTTCATGTGTAATTCTGTTGGAATGTTGTGTTCACACAAATACACAAGACAGAGAAATAATAAGCTTGACTGCCACAAAAGGAGGCAAATTAACACTGGTACACATTATAATGAATGAATAATAAAGCTAAAGCATGTCAAAATTTTAAAATAAAGAAATCTATACTCACTCTCTTTTCTTCTAGGACATTTTAAACACAGAGATTCCATAAACAATAGCATATTAAAAGAGACAGAGAGAAAGAGAAAATATCCAGGCAACATGTATGGCATGTGGCCCCCCAAAAATCAATGGAGAGATGAATGGTTACTCACTCACATGCAAATTCCCTTCCCAGGGATAATAAAATATTACCTAGGTTAATAAAAGCATAGGTGGGATACTGGTATTTAGAACTTCTAAAACATTTGAGGTTGTTCTACCAAAGGAATTTATTTTCTAGTCTTGAAAAAAAAATTTTAAAATATGTATAGTTTAACTGTTTGAGAAGACACACATTCCTACATGTTGAAACACAACACACAAGACCGAAGGGCTAAGGGAGCTCCACAAATCTCATATTGCAGTGATCCTGTTCACTTGACAGGTATTTTTTGGTTTTCCTGATAATTATCCCTATTATGAAAATAGCGACTAATTCTTCAGAAGAAAGTTTTGGTCCCATTCAAAAGCAAACACTGTTGAAGTAGCAGTGGGGCCTTGTGAATACTTGGTAAAAATCTCATTGATGCCACGACAGTCAGGGAGCACATATTACACCAGAGACCCTGGAATACAACAAGACAATGATCCCGTAAGCAACTTGCTTGTATCTACAAAGACACATAGCCTACAGCAGGTGCTGTCTCTGACCAGCCTCGCATAGACAGGGCTGCAAACTCAGGTCTCTATTCTGTTCTCAGAAGCATAGACTGCCTTCCCACTGTGCTGGGACCCAACTGCTGAGGGGTTCCATATATGACACCGTTCTGGCCTTGAAGATTGAAGCATGAATTTGCTGACCATTACCAGGGAAAGGAATAAGGTAGGTAGTAAAAAGCTATTTGAAAATAATTTATGGTGAGAGCATTATGGAAATATTGAGCTCTCAAGAGGGTGACTATTATTCAGGGCTATCCCTAGAAACAGAACTAATATGAATTGTGTTTGTGTGTGTGAGTGTGTGTATCTGTATGTGTGTGTGTGTGTGTTTGTGTGTGTATATAATACTTATCTTTTAAATATATTATGTGTAATATGTACTGATATACAAATATATAACATATTTTGTACATAAATATGTAATGTTCTATATATAATTTTAATATATACATTATATGAAATCTACATTATATAGAGGTACACAAATAGTGTATTTTAAATTTAAAAGTTTATTTTTATACATATGAACTTTAATGTAATTATGAGGATTGGTGTACATGATTTTTGAAGAAAAAATTAAAAATAGAGCTTCTCTATGACCGTGTCATTGCACTGCTGGGTATTTACCCCAAAGATACAGATGTAGTGAAAAGAAGGGCCATCTCTACCCCAACGTTTATAGCAGCAATGGCCACGGTCGCCAAACTGTGGAAAGAACCAAGATGCCCTTCAACGGACGAATGGATAAGGAAGATGTGGTCCATATACACGATGGAGTATTATGCCTCCATCAGAAAGGATGAATACCCGACTTTTGTAGCAACATGGACGGGACTGGAAGAGATTATGTTGAGTGAAATAAGTCAAGCAGAGAGAGAGTCAATTATCATATGGTTTCACTTATTTGTGGAGCATAACAAAAAAAATGGAGGACAAGGGGAGATGGAGAGGAGAAGGGAGTTGAGGTAAATTGGAAGGGGAGATGAACCATGAGAGACTATGGACTCTGAAAAACAACCTGAGGGTTTTGATGGGGCGGGGGTTGGGAGGTTGGGGGAACCAGGTGGTGGGTAATAGGGAGGGCATGTATTGCATGGAGCACTGGGTGTGGTGCAAAAACAATGAATACTGTTACACTGAAAAAAAAAAAAAACAGAGATGGGACATGGAGGTGATTTCTTCTATCTGGCTTTTGTTCCACTTGGGCCCTCATGGATTGGGTCAGGCACACACAATTTAGGACAGCAGTCTACTGTACTGAACCCACCAATTCAAATTCTAATCTCACCCAGGAACACCCTCACAGGCACATCTTGAAATAATGTTTCATCTGGGCACCTCGAGACCCATTCAGGTTGACACAAAACAAGCAACACAGTGATCATCTTTCCTGATTTCCCACCTGGGAATGAGGTTGTTGCAAGGACATAGCACTTCCAATGCTAAAGTGGGCAACTTTTGGCAACATGACTAGAGTTGGGCACCTCCCAGGTCATTTGATGCCTAAGACTAGCTTCATTCCATTGTTCAAACAATTCATGGATCTATTTATAATTTAATAAATTAATTAATTTATTTTTATTAATTAACAATCCATCACAACTGGAAGTCCAGCTAGACATTGGTTGCACATCAGGGAAAACATGCTTTGGCTTTCCTGAGGAAAGAGGGACAAACCAATCAGCTATCTCTTTTTTTCTGGAAGAAAAGGAGTTTTCCTAGAAGGAGCCCACACTGATGGAGACACTGATTCTTCATTTCTTTGTTGCTGAATTGAAAAGATGATAAAAGTCCCATTCTGGGACCAGAGCACAAAGGCAAAGAGGAAGCCAGCATTGTACCAAAGGAAAACACCAGAGGACTGTGGCTTTGGGATCTTCCGTTGATCAAGGAGAGGACCTGAGAGAGATCTGAATTCTCCAGAGCACGCTGCATGAAACCACTGCTTCAAAGGGCTTGGGAAGCATCCTTGGGACAGGGGGAGATCCTGGAAGCAGCACAAGGCAGCTTTCTTCTCAGTTCCCCCAAGAACATGCACCACTGTGGAGAATGCCACTACCAGCCTATGAAAAACAGAAATACTCATGGTATCCTCAGTCTGGAGCCTAGAGATGGTCAGGGAGGCTGTGTTGCCAGACTTGGAGCCAGAGAAGAGATCAGGGATCCTTGAGAGTTGAGTATTGACATTTTAAATCAGAGCTTTGGGGGCCATATCAGGGTACTGTTGGTGCCAGGAGACATAATTATACCTCCTCCCAGAGTCAATCCTGCTTTCAGCACAAGAGATGGTAACTGTCTGTCCAGAGACCCAGACACTGAAGGAAACTAGTCATGGGACACTGGTCCCTGGAACCTGAAAGGAGTAAAAATATACTCTTATTAGGTCAGTGCAGTGTTCTCAGGTGTGTCTGACTAGAGACAGTGAATCGACCCACATGTCCACATGAATGCTTCCCTTGAGTCCTCACATGTGCCCTGAGGGAAGAGATTGAGAAGAACCAGAGTCTAAGACATGGTGGAGATGTATCAACATCACTATCTTCTGAGACTGCAGTCCTTGGCCTGGATCACCCATTCCTCTATTATAGCCTCCCTCAGCCTCAAAGGAGGCTTCCATACAAAGTGCTTCTTGCACGTGTCTCTCCCCACATTCGTCATTCTAGATACTTCCACATCCCTGGACAGTAAAGCTTAGCTGAAAGACTCAAACAATTTCCATGTATTTTTTGAAGGTCAGGAACTTGATTTCTTATGCCTAGTTTGTCCAAAGACAAAGAACTGCTTATACTCATAGTAATGATCTCCTGGGCCTTCTGTGTTTCTGCTATACCATGACCATGTGTCTGTGACTATTTGAGGCAATGGCCCTTTGTTTTGTGCCCTCTGCTGGGCTCCATCTTCTGAGAATCTCTCTACTGTTTGAAAAGAGTTACTGTCCACCCCAGTGGAAACATCTGTTATGAATTGTTGTTGGTGGGCTCTCACCCAGCTGCAGGCTGTCACCATTCTCACCCCTAGTTGTTTGTGCTGGTGCAGGTGCAACACAAAAAGCCAACAACTTATTTGTAAATGATGTGCATGGGAGAGACTGATGTGCTGAAGTCCCTTGAGTTGTTGGGTGCCTGGTCCCTTAATGTCTCTGCTAGGACAAGACTTTTTCTCTGTGATGATCCCAGTCTTGTGTTGCCTGGGCAATGCCCTCTGAAGGGTGCCCACTCTCCAGGATCTCTCTACTGTTAGGAAAGTGTTGCTGCCTGCCACAAGCAAACACCTGCTGTTGGCAGGGGGAGAAAGGGGGTCTCCCTCTGCTGCAGGCATATCACTGACCCCACCCCACTTCTTTGTGCTGAAAGTTCCACAACATCAGATCCCACTAGTGGGTCAGTCACCACCACCCATTCACCACCTGCCCATTAGAGGCTCAGGTGTACAGGTGTGAGGAAACCACTAAAGAGAACAAGGAGCACAGTCCAGGAACAACAGCTGTACATCTGTGTCTTCTCTTCCTCCTTCTGTCCTTTCATCCTTATATAAATAGCTTCCCTTTCCCATACTCTGAGTCTCAACCTAAGAAGTGAAGACTAAAAATTATGTTGCCTATATTAGATGTTCTATGGAAAGATGAACCTAAGAAGGCAGGTGCAGGTTAGATGAGGTGCATGTCTGTGTCCACAAGACTGGTATTTGTTATAAACCTCATATTGTTCAGTATTCTATTCCATTTTATTTGGAGTTATTTCTTCAGTCATGTGTGTGTGTGTGTGTGTGTGTGTGTGTTAATTATTAGATTTATTTATCTGAGAGAGAGAGAGAGAGCAGGAGCAAGGGGAGGGACAGAGGGAGAAACAGCCTCACTGCTGAGCTGCAGGGCTCTATCCCAGTCTTCCAGATCTTGACCTAAGATGAAGGCAGAAGCCAAACTGACTGAGCCACCCAGTCGCTCCTGTGTGTTTGTGTGTTTGTGTGTGTGTGTGTGTGTGTGTGTGTGTGTGTGAACGCATTTCAGTTTTCCTCTCTTTCTCCCTTCTTACCACATCCACAGGACCAAATAAAGCCAGCCTCCTAAAGCTGGAACACTGAAGGCACAGAAACCTTGTGAAAATATGTCTTCCTCCTTCCTTCTTCCATAAGCTTGTTTCTTTCTTTCTTTCTTTCTTTCTTTCTTTCTTTCTTTCTTTCTTTCTTTCTTTCTTTTTCTTGATTTACCACGTGATTGACTTTTGCAATCCTATTATATGAAGTTGCAACCCAAGCTTTGAGGTTGCAATACTCAGGTGGAGAACAACCTTTCTTCCTGACAGTGAACACAGGACTTGTCAACATGGTAATGTCACGGTTGCTTTCTCTTAAATATCTATTGTACATTATAATTGACAAACCAGTTCTTCTAAAATCTGGAATCCCTTGCAATCCACCTAGCAAGGAAGATATTTCTGTTTAGTTATCCCTTTTTGTAATTGCATCTTCTTTTACAGTAGTCTCTGTTGTTTGCCCCTAAAATCCTTGATGAATACTGAAAGGGAGTCTTCCAGGTAGATGTGCACCTGTTACAGAGGGAGGGCTGCATTAGTAAAGGAAAGAAATGTGCAGACAAAATGAAAACAGAGAATGTTCCTACATTCTTTCATAAAGTTATTATGACTGAATGGAACAATGTGGTATATGTTAGACACTATACAACCAATGTAAATGAAAGACGAAGGCAATAATCTTCACTGGTATGTACCACACTGGTTTGTAAATCAGGGGGACTTGCGGTGCATGGAACTCACCCATCTGCCATTAGCAGAACCTTCCTTGTTTTTCCTCCTTAAAGACCCTCTCTGAACTTCCTAAACTGCCCACATGCAGTCTTCCCAGAGAAGGTGACCATTATTTGTAAATCAATGTGGCATACGGAGTCATGCATACAGTAAGCACTGAGTAAGCATCACTGGGAAACCATCATCATCACAGGTCAGCAACAGGCAGCAACAACTGTACACAAAAGAAAAAAAAATTAAACTGGACACCTGATGCAGTTCAGCCATCAAGCTTAAGCAGGGAACCTGTGAAGAGGACAACCTGCAGGATGGTGGTGCAAGGAGGTACGGCTATGTTTTGCCACTCCCCGAGTGTGCTAAGATAGCATCCCTGCCTTTGTGCCTGGAATACTCTGCCCCTCCTTGGTGCTCTGGGAGATCCAACTGCATTCAGGCTCTGGTGAGGCTGGGGTTCAGGCTCTGCACTTAGGTGCCTGACTACTCACCAAGGGGGAGCACCAGTTCTCTCCTTCCCTGGGTCCTGTGGACATACTAATACCTGCTAGAGTTCTGGAGAACCTAGGGCAGCCTCAGGTTCTTTCCACAGATTGCAGCAACCCCAGCCCTGGCACCTGGGAGGCAGGGATAGAGGAGGACAATGCTATGCCCCATCCCAGTTTCCTTCTAAGTCTCTTGCAGGAGACATGGCGGAGACAATATCAGATCCTCCCAGCTAGGATCATCAGGGTGCTCATTGGTGCTAAGCCCACTCAGCAGACATGCGAACAAAAGAGGTATTTGAGAGTCAAGGGGGACACTCTCTGTTACCAACAACCCTTCAAACTCTCCTCCTTCCATCGCCTAGTGACTGCCATCCCCCTTGAGTCCCCTCTGGCTAACAGCCTGGGCCTCTCTCCTTCAAAGGAAGAGAACATTTGGCTGAAGCCCTTCTTTGTCGACCCTGCTGGCTTCCAGGGGCTGGATGCTGATGGGAAACCTGGAGAAGCCCAAACCAAGTGATGGGAGCACCTGGGGGACCCTGGAGACCTTGACGGCACCCATGGTCTGGGCAGAATGACTTGAATCTCCACAGCAGCCTTGCCCTATTGCCAGACCTGCCCAAGGAGACCTGAGAGGTCTGTCCTGGACCAGCCCCTTCCCTGGGTCTCTAATCTCCTTCCTTGGTGCCAGGACCTGGACATTGTATGCAGCCCATTTGCCTCTGCACGGCCTAGCTCCCATGTCCTGGCCCCTCTCCCGACTTTGCTGCATGAAGGGATACTAGCAGAGGCAGTGGGACCTCCTCTAAAAGCTTTCAAACTCTTTTCCTATTTTCTCCTTTATCTATTTCCTATGGCTCAAACTGACAAATTTCCATGTTAACATCAGCATTATCCCTTTTGGGTTACATTTAAGTTGGAATAAGCAGACACTGCCATTTCTCCCTCTGCATACCACCATAAGCCCTGGGAGCCTGCAAAGGGTAGAAGCGGCCATCCCTAGAAAACTAAACCACAGAGAACAGACTGGGAAATAGGCTGACATTTGTAGTTACATCGAACCCATGGAGAGTTTCCTATCTTTCCTTCAGTGCCCAATGGTCTGGACCTAATACAACAGATGGGAAAAGCACCATCCCTTTTCCCTTATAGGAGGCTCTCAGGGAGAAGCAGCTCTTGGATCATCATCAGACCAAGGTAAACCACATCCATAATCTTTCCCAAACACAGGCCTTCCCAATGCCATGGTGGCCTCCCATTGTGCAACACAAGGACCAGGGAAGACAGCTGAGTGGGATCAGGAAATCTCTCCTGTGTTCCCCTACTCTAGTCTCTTTGCCCTCCCTGTTCAATACCAGGCCCCTGGCTCCTCCAGAGGCATCTCCTTCTCCTTCTCTTGCTTTTCTGAAATAACCCAGCAAGGTGGGTCATCTTTTTTTTTCTGTAATTAATATTGCTTAAAGATTTGTACTTCTTTTCAATTTTTAATATTTCTTTATCTCTTTAATTTAAGTTCAATTAAAAAATAACATATACTGTATTATTAGTTTCAGAGGTAGTGTTTTGTGTTATATCAGTTGCATATACATCCAGTATCATTATATCGTGGGCCCTCCTTAATGTCCATCACCCTGTTACCCCATCCCATTACCCACTTCCATTCCAGAAAACTGCAGATTTTTTCCTCTGATTATGAGTCTCTAATGGTTTGTTTCCCTCTCTGACTTTGTCTTATTTTATTTTTCCCTCTTTACCTCACTGATCCTCTGTTTAGTTTCATACTCCACAAAGGAGTTAAATCGAATGATAATTATATTTCCCTGATTGACTCACTTTGCTCAGTCAAATAACTTCTAGTTCCATTCATGTGTTCCAAATAGAAGATTTCATATTTTTGATGGCTGAGTAATATATATATATATATATATATATATTCTATATACATATATATATATATATTCACCACATCTTTATGCATTCACCTGTCTGTTGATGGACATCTGGGCTCTCTCCATAGTTTGGCTATTGTGGACAGTGCTACTATAAACCCTGGGTTGCAAGTTCCCCTTTGAATCACAACATTTGTATCTTTGAGTTAAATACCTAGTGGTATAATTGCTGGGTCATAGGGTAGTTCTATTTTCTTCTTTTTGAGGAACATCCATACTGTTTTCCAGAGTGGCTGTTCCAGTTTTCATTCTCAACAACAGTGTAAGGGGGCTCCACTTCCTCTGCATCCTTGTCAACATCTGTTGTTTCCTGACTTGTTAATTGTAGCCATTCTGCCTAGTTTTAGGTGGTACCTCATTGTGGTTTTGATTTGTATTTCCTGATGCCAAGTGATGTTGAGCATTTTTTCATCTGTCTGTTGGCCATTTCTACGTCCTCTTTTGAGAAATCTCATTCGTGTCTTCTGTCAAATTCTCACTGGATTATTTATTATTTGGGTGTTGAGTTTGATAAGTTCATTATAGATTTTTTGATATCACCCCTTTATCTGATATGACATTTGCAAATATGTACTCACATTCTGCAAGTTGTCTTTAAGTCTGTCGATGGTTTCCTTTGCTGGGCAAAATCTTTTTATCTTGATGAAATGCCAAGAGTTCATTTTTGGTTTTGTTTCCCTTACCTTTGATCATGTCTAGCAAGAAGTTGATGAAGGCAAGGTCAAAGTGGTTGATGCCTGGGTTCAAGGAGGGCCATCTTGATTTGTAAAGTAAAGTCTTTTCATCCACCAAGTGATTTTCAATTCAGCATGTTTTCTGTTAGAGATGGATTTTGGGCAAAGATTCAAATCAAGGCTGACTGGTCCCAGTTAGAATGGAAATAGGAACATCCTCTCATAAATGGGCATATTATAGACTGTGAATGTTCTGATAAAACTATTCTAGTGTCTTTGGTCATATCCTATGATAGAATGTTAAAGGAAGAGGTGATGCTCTGGTGAAAGATGGGAGGAAATAATTGGTGAACATGAGGTTGATGAAAAGAAAATCTGTATCAGGACACAGTGATAACATATTTTTTTGCAACCTATGTTCCTGTGTGTTTTGAACTTATATGTGCTATTTTATTTTAGAATTAATGATGTCTATTTATGAGATAATAAATAGTAACCTACTATTCGGTAACCTACTAATGACCTACTAATAACCTACTAATGAAAATGGTAACCTACTAATGACCTTCTAAATCTGTCAGTTAGTTCTCAGGGTCAGTGAATAGTCTTTTAGATTGGATCATTGACTAATGAGGTCACTATAGAGAGGTTCCCTGGCTACCGTCCAGTGTCCAGATTCCTTCCTGTGGTACATGCAGGAGCTGCCTTTTATTCTGATCCATGCTCTATTAGTACAAGGACCAAATTCAGGACATCATGGTGCAGGGAACACTATTATTTTATTTTTCCAGATTTTTGTGACCACAAAATAAAGCATGATATGCAAATAAGAAGCAAGATTGCCACCAACTGGAGCAAAGTGGAAATTCTCACATAATAGGATTAGTAATTGATAATCAATAAAGCTAAAATACATTAAAATAAAACAAAAAGAATGCATACATCCTTATCATTCAGGTTGAATGAAACAAGATGGTTCCATAACTATAGAAAGTTAAAGAAGAAGAATAAAAGAAAGATGAAATATCAAGAACAGATACAATGGAAAATGAATGACAACACAGAGGAATACACACTGTTAAAATCAGTGTTGGGACCTTAAAGAAAAGGTCAAACTGCCTTTGGCAGTTAAGGAAACTGAGGAAAAGAAGTCAAAATACCAGGCCAGATGTCCCTATGGTCCTTTCTGGAGGCTTCATGTGTCCCAGGTGAAGAGGGTAAGGACGACCTGAATCAGGCCATGGTGGAGACGTCCCAAGAGAATTGTCTTCTGGGACCTCAATCCTGGGCCTGGATGCCCCACACCTCTGTTATCTCCTCCCACTGCCTCAGAAGAGGTAAGGACCTCCTTGCAAATATGCTTCCTGGCCCTTCGTCTCCTCACCACCTCTGATCTGACACTTCATTCTAGAAACTTCTGCATCTTACTGCAGTAGCATTTTGATGAAGGATTAAAACAATTTGTTATGGGTTTTCTAGGACAGGGCTTATGTTAGTGTGTAGGAAATGGAGCCAAATTGCAATATCCCTTAGTTCCTTTGTGGGAGTCCCTAAAATGTTGATGATTGATCCCAGTATTTACTCTTTGTGCTGACTGAATTGATGGTGGGGACAGTTTCCAGAAGAAATGGGATGAACACAGACTTAGGCTTTTTTCTCCAAAGGCAACAAGACAGAGGTGATGTGGTTCACCACTTACACCCTTGCTCTCCTCCAAGGAGAAAAGGCACTCATGTTTCTCATCTCCTTTCTTACAGGACTCTGAGGCTGAGGCCTGAGGATATTTGTTGGCCATTCAAGCTAACTATTGAGGCACAAGAGATTTGGATCACCCCTCACTCATTGTCCTCCTTTATAGGACTCAAGAGAAATTAGTTCCTAGGACTTCATACAGGCCCAGGTAAATCACAGTCATGGTCTTCTCCAAATCCAGATCCTCGCTGCCCTGGTGGCCACATATTTTGCAATCCACATTTCAGGAAATGCACTGAAATTTGGGATCCCTGCTCTGCTCCTTCTCCTCCTTCTTTCTTGCTTACTAAAGGAATAGGTTCCACGCAACACCAGGGGCTTCAGGAACAGGTAGCTTTTAACTGCACAGCTTTGTCAAATGGCTTCTGTTAGTGTGGAAGTTGAAGCCTCAGGTCTGAGGAAATGTTAGAAGTCAAAGAAAACCAAACCCTAAAGGAATCTTAGATGAGAACAATGGCATGGGGAGAAAAACAATTGGATTTTGACAAAGTTTAAAAGAAAGGTATTGCGAGATAGAGAGAGAGAACAAGATTGAGAGAGAGAGAGAGAGAGAGAGAGAGAGCATGAGCTCAGTCAACAGTAGAACTATCTAAAAAAAAAAGAGTAGAATTTTTCAGATTTTCTGGATGTGGTAGAAGGAACTGGAGTCATGATACCTGTAAAGAGCTCAGCTCCAGGACATCTCATCAGAGTGCATTTCTCTATTGCCTTATAGAGAGGATGTTCTTCACATAATCTTCTATACAGAGACAATATTACTCAGAGCTGTGCACCTTCTGGAGTTAAAGTCCCTGTCATCCAAAGAGAGGTGCCTGGCCTACAGTGCTTTTTAAACTAGATGGTTTAAAAGGGGAATTCCAGTCAAACCTGAATGGTCCATGTCAGAAGGGACAAGACATTCAGGAAATAGACTATGAATTCTATGAAGTGTGCAATCCTGACGAAACTACTCCACCTGTCCCGGAGCGGGAGGGGTCTCCATAGAAATAAGCTTTCCGATATCCCCACATAGGATGAGCATTTTCAGAGCAAGTAGGGAGCTTTTGAGAAGAGGTAGGTTTTGATCTCACTTCCTCATGAATTGGCACCACTGTGGGAAGTGTTACTATCAGCATGTGAGCAGCAGTAATATTCCCGCTCATCTTCAGCCTGGAGCCCAGAGATGGTCAGGGTGGCTGTACTTCCAGGCTTGGAGCCAGAGAAATGATCAGGGATCCCTGATGGTTGAGAACTTACATAATAAATCAGGAGATTGGGGGACATGCCTGGGAGTTGTTGATACCAGGAGACAATGTTATACCTCCCAATATCATCAAGAGATGGTAACTGCCTGCCGCAGAGCCCTGGACACAGGACAGCTGAGTCAGGGAGGGCTGGGCTGAGACCCCGAAGAAAGAAAGAATACAGTCTAGTGAGTTTAGTGCTGGGTACCCAGGTGAGACTGAGGAGGAGACAAAGGATGAGCTCAGATTTCCTATGCTCCCTTCCATGGGGGGATCACCTGTGTCCTTAGTGAGGAGGGTGTGAAAGACCAGTTCCCAGGCCATGGTGGAGATACCCTGAGAGCACTGCCTTCTGAGACCCCACGTCTGGGTCTGGCTCCCCTATAACTCCCTTATCCCCTCCCCCAGACTCAGAGGAGATAAGAGCCTCCATGCAAAAGTGCTTCTTAACCTGCCTCTCTTCAACCACTCTGACCTCAACCTCTAGTCTAGATATTTCTGCATTCCTGGGCAGTAGAGCTTAGCTATCCACATACAAAAACATTTCACATGCATTTTCTGAATCATGAGAGACAGAGTCCATGACAGATTCCAGGAATTCAAGCCAGCCTTGCAATATCCTTACCTTCCACTGGGGAAGTTTTGGTGCAGATGGGGAAGCATACCAGGACCACATTGCTGTGGAGGAAGAGGGTAAAAAGAGCTCTCCAGGCTGGCTGAGATTAGGGGAGATTTGATTATTCCTCTTCCCAGGAACACAGGCAAGAGCTGGTGTCTCATTCTCCCTCAACTCCATATTGGTGTCCCTCAGTTACCGGGTCCCCAAGCGTCACTAACCTGCTCTACAGTGGTTTGAAGTTACATGATGTTTACTGGAACTTCCGTGAAAGAACTACTGGAACATAATGGATAGTAGACCACCCCTCCCCCCGTATCCCACTTACAGTGGCTCCAGAAGCTGGTATTGAAACTGCACACAGGATAGAAGAACAACAAAAATTACTTTTCCTGAGTATCAATCCCTTGCTGCTCCCTGGTGGCTTTACAGGATAAATGCCAAGGACCAGAGAAGGCAGTGGAGAGACTGCTGGAAACCCATGCTCTGCTCCTCCTCCTGCCCTTCCTCCAAATCACCCCAGCTTAGTCCCAGGCTCCTTGGTTCACTTTGGTGCAATTCAAGATCCTACACTTCCTCCACAGTGAAATATGTCACCTGAAAATCGAGTGGCTCAGACATACCGTCTCAGAATCACCTTGCTCATACCAGGAAGGTCATGTCTCGGGGATGGAGTAAACGAGGCGAATGTGGCTCAGGGCTGAGTAATCATCATACATTAAATTAATCCATCCCCAGGTGGTTCAACAATGACAAAAGAGTACATTGAGGAAATGACTGAATTCTCCACACGATTTGAAAACAAGAATAATGCAAGAAAGAGAGAACTGAATAGGGTAGAAAAATACCTCACTGAATTCAAAAGAAAAGATTCCACAGTCTGAGCTTTTGAGAGAAGGGGGTGGAAGTCAAGATGGCCTCAGGGAACCAGGTCTAGGGACTTTTCACCAGAGTAAGTCTGTGTGCCACAATGGACATAGGATGCTCTCTCTCAGCCTCTTTGTGCACATTTGTGACCTGACGTACAGGTAAGATCTTCCTGGAGCAGTCTCCTCGCCCACAGACAGATGCTTGTGTGTTTATCTAGGAGGAGGTAGATTTGTAGCAAAACTGATCAGGACTGATAGATCGATCCAGTAATTTTATACAGTAGAGATGTTCCATTGACACTCTTTTCATATCACTGTTCATACCACCTGACAGTGATTTGCAAGAGGTTCTGAACAATGTGTCTTGGCCCAGAGCATGGGATGAACAGAATTGGGGTCTCTGAGATAGACACAAAGGAAAAAGTGTTTTTGGGAAGAGGAATTGTTTTGGTAATGATGTCTATTTTTCAGATGATAATATAGTAACTAGATCATGACCTTGTCATAATCAGCCACCCATCTGAAATGAATCTGAAGCCCATTAGCTTGGATCCCTGTTTCGTGGGATCGCTGCAGCGAGAACTTCTATGAACATTCCAAACATCCAAATGCTGCCTACAAAAAGCCAAACTCATTTTCACAAGGAATTGCCTTGCATCTCTTCCATCTTCTATGACTTATAGAAGCATCCCCAGAGCCCCCTATAATAGAAGAGTAAGTGTTTCATATAAAATTATGTTGCAGGATTGTGCCCACATAATTCCACATGACATAGAAATAATAAACTTCACTGTCACAAAAGGAGACATAATTAATAGGGGCACATAAGGTTGTTAATGAACAATAAAGCTAAAGCATATAAAATTTTTTAAAATAAAAAAATCAATACCTAGTTTCTTCTCTTTTAGGTTATAAGAAATATAGAGTTTCCTTAAAGAATGACAAGTTAAAAAGACAGAGAAAAAGAGAGAAAATATCCAGACAACATGTATGGCATCAGTCCCAGGAAATGAATGGGAACATGAATGGTTTTTCATTCACATGCCATTTCATTCCCATGTAGAAGTATAAAAGCACAGATATGAGACAAGGATCCAGCAGGATCCTAGAGGAGAACATAGAGAGTAAACTCTTTGACATCAGCCACAGCAACTTCTTTCAAGACACGTCTCCTAGGGAAACAAAAGGAAAAAAGAACTTTTGGAACTTCATCAAGATAAAGATTTCTGCACAGCAAAGGAAACATTCATTAAAACTAAGAGGCAACCTATGGAAAGGAAGAAGATATTTGCAAATGACATTACAGCAAAAAAGTCTGATATTCAAGATCTATAAAGAACTTCTCATAATGAGAATTTCTATGAACCCATGAATGAGAATTGCCCAGAGAGACTGATTCCCTGATTGCATTGAACAGAAACACCCTGGTGGATATTTATACCATAGAGATACCTAAAATATTTCAAATCATCTCTATCAAAAGTAACGTCTTTAGGGGTGCATGGCCGGCTCAGTCAGTAGCGTGTGTGACTGTTGCTCAGGTTTATACATTTATCCATCATATTGGACGCAGTGGATACTTTAAAAAAGAGTTAAAAATATTTTTGCATGGGCACCTGGGTGGCTCAGTTGGTTAAGAGCCTGCCTTGCAGTCAGTTCATGATTCCAGGGTACTGGGATTAAGCCCAGCATCAGGCTTACTGCTCAGCAGAAGTATGCTTCTGTCTCTGCCTCTCAGCACTCATGCTTTCCCTCTCATTCTCTCTCTCTCTCTCTCTCTCTCTCTCCCCACCCACAAATTACTTACTTACTTACTTAATTAATTAATTAAAATCATTTTTAAAAAGCAAGCTCTCTCCACCTAAAACTCATATAATCTCATACACCAATTTTTTCCCATTTTTTTAACTTTGTTTTTATTTGTTTATTTTCAGCATAACAGTGTTCATTGTTTTTGCACCACACCCAGTGCTCCATGCAGTACGTGCCCTCCCTATTACCCACCACCTGGTTCCTCAACCTCCCACCCCCCTGCCCCTTCAAAACACTTTGGTTGTTTATCAGAGTCCATAGTCTCTCATGGTTCATTCCCCTTCCAGTTTCCCTCAACTCCTTCTCCTCTCCATCTCCCCATGTCCTCCGTGTTCTTTGTTATGCTCCACAAATAAGTGAGACCATATGATACTTGACTCTCTCTGCTTGACTTATTTCGCTCAGCATAATCTCTTCCAGTTCCGTCCATGTTGCTACAAAAGTCGAGTGTTCATCCTTTCTGATGGAGGCATAATACTCCATTGTGTATATGTACTGTATCTTCCTTATCCATTCATCCATTGAAGGGCATCTTGGTTCTTCCCACAGTTTGGCGACCATAGCCATTGCTGCAATAAACATTGGCCATTGCTGTGATAAACATTGGGGTACAGATGGCCCTTCTTTTCACTACATCTGTATCTTTGGGGTAAATACCCAGTAGTGCAATTGCAGGGCCATAGATATGCTCTATTTTTAATTTGTTGAGCAATCTCCACACTGTTCTCCAAAGTGGCTGCACCAACTGCATTCCCACCAACAGTGTAAGAGGGTTCCCCTTTCTCCACATCCTCTCCAACACACGTTGTTTCCTGTCTTGCTAATTTTGGCCATTCTAACTGGTGTCAGGTGGTATCTCAATGTGGTTTTAATTTGAATCTCCCTGATGGCTAGTGATGATGAACATTTTTTCATGTGTCTGATAGCCATTTGTATGTCTTCGTTGGAGAAGTGTCTGTTCATATCTTCTGCCCATTTTTTGATATGATTATCTATTTTGTGTGTGCTGAGTTTGAGGAGTTCTTTATAGATCCTGGATATCAATCTTTTGTCTGTGCTGTAAATTGCAAATATTTTCTCCCATTCCGTGGGTTGCCTTTTTGTTTTGTTGACTGTTTCCTTTGCTGTGCAGAAGCTTTTGATCTTGATGAAGTCCCAAAAGTTCATTTTTGCTTTTGTTTCCTTTGCTTTGGAGACATATCTTGAAAGAAGTTGCTGTGGCTGATATCGAAGAGGTTACTGCCTATGTTCACCACTAGCATTCTGATGGATTCCTGTCTCACGTTGAGGTCTTTTATCCATTTCGAGTTTATCTTTGTGTACGGTGTAAGAGAATGGTCGAGTTTCATTCTTCTACATATCGCTGTCCAGTTTTCCCAGCACCATTTATTGAAGAGACTGTCTTTTTTCCATTGTATATTTTTTCCTGTATTGTCAAAGATTATTTGACCATAGAGTCAAGGGTCCATATCTGGTCTCCCCACTCTGTTCCTCTGGTCAATGTGTCTGTTTTTATGCCAGTACCACGCTGTCTTGGTGATCACAGCTTTGTAGTAAAGCTTGAAATCGGGTAACATGATGCCACCAGTTTTGTTTTTGTTTTTCAACAGTTCCTTAGGAATTCGGGGTCTCTTCTGATTCCATACAAATTTTAGGATTATTTGCTCCAGCTCTTTGAAAAATACCGGTGGAATTTTGATCGGAATGACGTTAAAAGTATAGATTGCTCTACGCAGTATAGACATTTTAACAATGTTTATTCTTCCAATCCAAGAGCATTGAACAGTCTTCCATCTTTTTGTGCCTTCTTCAATTTCTTTCATGAGTGTTCTGTAGTTCCACGAGTGCAGGTCCTTTACCTCTTTGGTTAGGTTTATTCCCAGGAATCTTATGGTTCTTGGTGCTGTAGTAAATGGAATCGATTCTCTAATTTCCCTTTCTGTATTTTCATTGTTAGTATATAAGAAAGCCACTGATTTCTGTACATTGACTTTGTATCCTTCCACGTTACTGAATTTTACTGAATTGCTGTCTGAGTTCTAGTAGTTTGGGGGTGGAGTCTTTGGGGTTTTCCATATAAAGAATCATTTCATCTATGAAGAGGGAGAGAGTTTGACTTCTTCCTTGCCAATTTGGATACCTTTTATTTCTCTTTGTTGTCTGATTGCCGTTGCTAGAACTTCTAATACTATGTTGAACAAGAGTGGTGAGAGTGGGCATCCTTGTCGTGTTCCTGATCTCAATGGGAAGGCTGCAGGCTTTTTCCCATAGAGGAAGATATTTGCTGTTGGTCTTTCATAGATAGATTTTATGAAGTTCAGGAATGTTCCCTCTATCCCTATACTTTGAAGCGTTTTCATCAGGAACGGATGCTGGATTTTGTCAAATGCTTTTTCTGCATCAATTGAGAGGATCATGTTGTTCTTCTCTCTTCTCTTATTGATTTGTTCTATCACATTGATTGATTGGCAAATGTTGAACCAACCTTGTAACCCAGGGATGAATCCCACCTGGTCATGGTGGATAATCTTTTTAATGTGCTGCTGGATCCTGTTTGGTAGGATCTTTCTGAGAATCTTTGCACCCATATTCATCAGTGATATTGGTCTGAAATTCTCCTTTTTGGTAGGGTCTTTGCCTGGTTTGGGGATCAGGGTAATGCTGGCTTCATAAAAGAGTCTGGAAGTTTTCCTTCTGCTTCAATTTTTTGGAACAGCTTCAGGAGAATTGGTGTAATTTCTTCTTTGAAAGTAGGTAGAATTCCCCCAGGGAATCCATCAGGTCCTAGGCTCTTGTTTTTTGGGAAGTTTTTGATCACTGCTTCAACTAGACTAAACTAAGTTAAAATTTTAAAAAATTAAAAAAATAGAAAAGCAAAAGAAAAACATGGGTGTATGTATCAAAAAGTTCAGGTTAGAAGGTTATTAAGGAATTTGATGTACTGGACATCTCAGTGTGATGGTAAATAGGTTAAAAATTATCTTTTTTTAAATAAGAATAAGAACCAGAATATTGGTAAAGAGTTAAAAATAAACGTTGTATTTATGAAGTAGTGGTGGTTGTTCTCTTGTAGTCTTCTTTTTTTTTTTTTCCTTCATCCTTCCTGGTTGGATTTCTGGGGAGGGGACTGCCACGTGTGTTTTCAGACAATGATGTTCCCTGAGTTATGTCCTTCCGCTCCCCTCAAGGGGGTGGGCTCCGAGGAAACTGTTTTTTTCAGGCTTTTGTTCTCTGGGGTTTTTTATGTTCTTTCATCTGTTTTCTCTTGCCTTGACAGCTTTTGATGGTTTTTGGAGTTTTAGAGGA
The DNA here is from genome assembly GCF_922984935.1 of Meles meles. NCBI lineage: Eukaryota > Metazoa > Chordata > Mammalia > Carnivora > Mustelidae > Meles > Meles meles. Next base: position 28,577,973 of record NC_060077.1, on the reverse strand, counting down.
GAGCAAACTGCACCCCGACCTCCCTCTCAGAGAGAAGCCTCAGAATGCTCTGCAGAGCTTCTGGCAGAGTAGGTTCTGAGTCACGGTCCTTGGGGATGCAGGAACTCCTCGTTGTACCCAATACCAGGGCAGTGGTGGCTGTCTGGGCAGCTCCAGACCACCAGAGAGGTTCCAAGCAGAGATCTCACACTAAGATTTTCCTGCTGTCCCAGTCTGGGAATGTCTGGTTTTTCCAGATGCCAGAGTTCCAGGCTAGCACCTATGAGCACCTCTCCCAAGGGACGGTGTGGGAGGCATGCATTTCAGGATTGCCTTCTGGCCAGGCTCCCAGCCCCTCAGGGGAGCCAGACCCCACTCATTCTAGGGAGCTCTGGCGGCTCAGGGAGGGAGACCTGCTTTCTCTGCCATGCTCTCTCTGGCTCAGTGCCAGGGGAGGCTGTCCTGGGTCCGGGGACTTAGGTCCCTGTCCCTAACTGCCCCGATTCCCAATATTTCCCCCGCAATCCTTTGCTTTTTGTTTTTTGAGTGCTTTCAACCAGACTCCAAGTTAATGCTGGTCCCCAGACGCAGGGCATTCTCGCATTGGGGTATTATTTTCCAATTAGTCACCTCTGCTGGCTCCCTCCCCCTTTTGTTTATCTTCCAATATCAGTCCGATGTTCCCACTCTGCTTTACCTGCCACTGGCGTCTTCTGCTCCTGTAGAGATCCAGACGTGTATAATTCTGATCTCAGGCTGATTTCATGTGTGGTCGGAGTTCTTTGGTAGGTTATCAGCTCACTTTAGGGTACAGGTTGAAATGGCGCCTCCTCCTACTTCCCCGCCATCTTGACTCCTGTCCTCATACACCAATTTTACCTAAAATTTTAAACTAGCGTCCACTCTCTCTTCTTTTCATAAAAATATTTAAGGGTATATTTCTTCACTCTCTCAGAATACCAAAGAACTGTTCCTACCTACCGCTTGAGATTCCACATATTCAAGACAAAAAGGGCCCCAAGCACCCCCATTTTGTCATATAGGAACCATACTGTTCACACAATATCTGTGCTCAGGATTACTCTGTAAGCTTCCCTATTATTACATACTAACTCCTTTCTCAGAAGGATATGGTGACCCCTTTCTTAAAACAAGACTCACTAGAATAGGCGATGGTGCCTCCTACCCTCCTATGAACATGACAATACCTGTGAGGATCCTATTGAGGATTGCCATTCAAGTCTGGAGGCTTTCTTATACCAGATACCACAGAGAATAACCAGAGAGTGTCCCCTCAAACTCCTACATGTTTTCTCCATAACAACACACATATTCAGACAAGTACAGTCTTTGTACAGCCTTCCACAAACATGAGGGATAAACTCAGGTCTTTATTCAGTGTTCTCAAAAACAAATGCTCCTTTCCACTGTGATGTGACACAGTGAATTAGGGGTCAGTGTGTGGCACATTTCCATCCCAGACGATTAAAACATCAAACTGTTGTCCATTTATTGGGGGAAGAAACTAAGCAACTGGAAAAAGATTTGGAAAACTAATTAAAGGAGAGAACATAATGGAACATAATGAGAGAGACAGAGTTCTCAGGAAAGCTTGAGATGCATCCTGATTTGAACCACAGTAAGGGCATTGCTAAGAGTGACAGTTTCACTGCTAAAACTAGGAAACGTCTGGAAAACTGAGAACAATTATTTATTGAAACAGATTTCCTATGTTATAGAGCAGGTTAAATTAATGGATAGAGAAATCTTGGATATAAATTTTGTGTATGTGTATTTAGTGATTTGTCATAACTGGGATTCCAGGTAGAATTGAGCTTGTTCTTTATGAACATCAGATATAATGGAGTTCCCTGAGGAATAGAGACAAGCTTTCTCTTCCCTGGTGGAAAATGAAAACATATTGGAAAGAGCCCACCCTGTCAGGGAGACAGGGTTGAATTCAGGATAGGGATTCATTGGTCTGAGGAGAGGGAGGCTTGCACATATCATAGAGTCTCAACTAAATCCCCCTGTTCAGCTTCTTTGAATATGGGCTCAGAAAAAAAAGGGGGGGGTGTAGGAATAACATCATCTGCCTACTTCATGCATTTCTTAACCTAAATTTTCAGCTTTTCAGCTTTTCCCTGGGTGGCTTTTCAAACACTGACATTCAGAATGATAACCCACCAAGGAAGATAATGTAGATTAGAACACGATGGACACTGAGTTAAGCAAGACAAAGACATATCTGAATAAATGATTCCAAACTGGACTAACAGGAGTGAAGGCTGTCATTTAAGGTAAAGATGTCTCTAAGAACTGTGAAAATTACACAAAGCACAGGTCTTTTTGTCCCTCTTTTAGAGGAAAGGAAAGATCATCTTCTGGGAACACATCAAGAAACAGAGAGACTGATGATTTCCCCCAGACAATTCGCCAGGAAGCCTGTTTCATTCAACTACATTACATGATGGAGTAGATCTGAGAGAGAACTGAATTCTCAAGGCCATATTGCGTGAAACCTCCTCTGCACATGGTTAGGTTTGAGGAAGCATCTTCAGAGCAAGCAGGGAGCCTGTGAGCACAGGGCAGGTTTTGGTCTTACTTCCCCATGAATGTGGACCACTGTGGTAAGTGCTATCACTTCTATATGAGGCACAGTAATAATCAGCCTGAAGCCTAGAGATGGTCAGGGAGGCTGTGTTGCCAGACTTGGAGCCAGAGAAGCGATCAGGGATTCCTGATAGTCGATAACTGACTTCATAAATCAGGAGTTTGGGGACATTCCTGGGAGCTGTTGATACCAGGAGACATAATTATACCTCCCAATGTCATTGCTGGTTCCAACACAAGAGATGGTAACTGTCACAGAGCCCCAGACACTGAAGATGGCTGAGTCAGGGAGTATTGGGCCTAAGACCCTGAAAAAAAAAAAGAACACAATATAGTAAGTTAAGTTCTGGGGACCCAGATGACTCTGAGGAGGAGACAAAGGATGAGCTCCTGTGTTCCATGCTCCCTTCCCTGGAGGGCTTACCTGTTTCCTGAGTGAGGAGTGTGAGGAGGACCAGAGCCCAGTCCATGGTGGAGATGTCCCAAGAGCACTGCCTTCTGATAACCTAAGCCTGGGTCTTCCTCCCCCATAAATCTCTTATCTCCTCCCCCTGCCTCAGAAGAGGGAGGGACCTCCATGCAAATGTTCTTCTTGACCTGCCTCTCTTCACCCACTCTGACCTGAATCTCTAGTCTAGATACTTCTGCATCCCTGGGCAGCAGAACTTAGCTATCCACATACGAAAACATTTCACATGCATTTTCTGAATCCTGAGAGACAGAGCCCATGACACATCCCAGGAATTCAAGTCAGCCTTGAATTATGCTTACCTTCCACTGGTGACATCTCAGTGTGGATAGGAGGGGAATCCCAGGACCACATTGTTGTGTGGGAGGAGGGAAAAAAAGCTATCCAGGCTGGCTGAGATTAGGGGAGATTCAATTCCTCCTCTTCCCGGGACCACAGGCAGAGCTCTGGTCTCAGTCTCCCTCAACTCCATCTTGGTGTCCCTCAGTTAACTCGTCCTCAAGCATCACTCATCTGCTCTACAGTGGTTTGAGGTTAGACAATGTTTACTGGGACCTCCATGAAAGGGCTATTGGAGCACAATAGATAGTGGACTCCCTTTTCCCCATGTCCCAGTGTGAGACCAAGGAAAGGCTTTGGGGGGAAAGAATCACTTTGGATTTGAGGTTATGGTTTGTGTGTTTTAAACATTTAACTACTGAATTTCTGAGATGTTTAGGTAAAGATCTCTATTTTTTGTATAGTAATATCACAGAGGCTAGAGGCTACATGATGACTCTTTCTGAAATGAAACTGCTAAAAATTGATTTGTAGCCCATAACTTTGGATCCCTCTGTCTTGGGATCACAGCAAGGATGCCTCCTCTGAAGAGTGCTGGTATCCAGACACTTTCTGCAAGAAACCAACCACTTGGTCTCATCAGGTCTTCATGAGGAGCAGTTTTGTATCTGTTCCATCATATGCGAGTTCCAGAAGCACCTTTAGCCACCCCCCAATAGAAGAGTAAGTGTATTATGTAAAATTCTGCCAGAATATTGTGCTTGCACAATTATATAAGACATAGAAATAATAACCTGGACTGCCACAAAAGGAGACAAAATTAACACTTGTACAGGATATGCAAATAATCTGTAAAAATTTTAGCATGTGAACATTTTAAAATAAAGAAATCAATACCTAGGTTATTTTCTTTTAGGCCATTATAAAAATAGAGACTCCATAAACAATAGCAAGTTAAAACAGGCAGAGAAAAAGAGAGAGAAAATATCCAGACAACATGTGTTGGGGCCGGACAGGAAGGGAAACTCTTCAAGATGGCGGATACCCCAAAATGGCGGAGGTTCCCGTCATCACCTCCTCTTGGGACGCCAATGGATAAATGACCTGTTGACAGCTTGATGCAGGCCCCTACACCTCTCCTTTTGGACTTCCCCAACTGAACCCAATACCCCTCAAACCCCAGAAAAGGAAGTAACTCTGACTGGTCGGATTACAATCCTTCCTTTGCATATGAGCCGACCAATAGGAAATAGTTCTGCTTTTCAACTTTATGTAAACCCCTGCCACCTTGTCTTGCTCGTGACTTCCCTGACTCACTGCCCTCTTTTGAGTCATGGAACCTCGCCCGAGGGTGCCCACAATAAAGATCTGCTCTCGGACCCTCGCTTGTCTTGGCGGTCTCATTTCCATTTAGTTACCGAGAAACCTGACACATGTATGTTGTCATCATCAGAAAATCCATAGACAGATGAAAGGCTACTCATTCACATGCAAATTCCCTTCCCATGTAAGATAATATAAGCATAGGTGGGTATACTGACATTAAGAACTTCTAAAACATTTCAAATTGTTCTATCAAAGGGGTCTATATTCTAATATTTTTAAAAAAGATTTTATTTATTTATTTATTTGACAGACAGAGAAACAAGGAGGCAGAAAGGCAGGCAGAGAGGAGGAAGCAGGCTCCCCGCTGAGTAGAGAGCCTGATGTGGGGCTCCATCCCAGGACCCTGAGGTCATGACATGAGCCAAAGACAGAGGCTTTAACCCACTGAGCCACCCAGGTGCCCCTATTTTCTTGTCTTTAAAAAAAAAGATTTTAAAATATGTAACTTTTAACTGTTTGAGAAGACACAGGAGGCAGTTCCTACAGCTTGAGACACAACACACAAGACAGAAGGGCTATGGGAGCTCCAAAAATCTCATATTACAGTGATCCTGTTCAACTGACAACCAGTTTGTGGTTTTCCTGGAATTCTCCCTATAATGAAAATAGAAACTAATTTCTCAGAAGGAAATTATAGTTACATTAAAAGGAAAAACAGTTGAAGGAGCAGTGGGGGCTCCCTGCCCTCATATGCACTTGCAGATACTTTGTAAAGATCTCATTGATGCCATGACAGTCACCAAGCACATCTTACACCAAAGGCCCTAGAGCCAAAACAGAAAGTGGTTTCTCGGCCAACTTTTTTTGACTCTATGAAGACACACAGCTTACAGCAGCTGCAGCCTCTAACCAGCCTCATATGGATGGGGGGCCATGACTCAGAACACTATTCTGTCCTCAGTAACATAGACAACCTTCCCATTGTGATGGGACCCAGCTTCTAGGGGATCCAAGTATGACACTGTTCTGGCCTTGATGATTCAAACAGGAAGTTGCTGATTGTTACCAAGGAAAGGAAGAAGGTAGGTAGTAAAGAGTCCAGGCCATGAACCACATGCAGAAAAATGAAATTGGACCATTTCCTTATACCACATATGAAAATAGACTCAAAATGGATGAAGGACCTCAATGTGAGAAAGGAATCTATCAAAATCCTTGAGGATAACACAGGCAGCACCCCCTTTGATCTCAGCTGTAGCAGTTCTTCCTGGGAACATCATCAAAGGCAATGGAAGCAAGGGCAAAAATGAACTATTGGGATTTCATCAAGATCAAAAGCATTTGCACAGCAAAGGAAACAGTTAACAAAACCAAAAGACAACTGACAGAATGGGAAAAGATATTTGCAAATGACATATCAGAAAAAGGGCTAGTATCCAAAATCTATAAAGAGCTTAGTAAACTCAACACCCAAAGAACAAATAATCCAATCAAGAAATGGGCAGAGGACATGAACAGACATTTCTGCAAAGACATCCAGATGGGGGCGCCTGGGTGGCTCAGTGGTTTAAGCCGCTGCCTTCGGCTCAGGTCATGACCTCAGGGTCCTGGGATCGAGTCCCGCATCGGGCTCTCTGCTCAGCAGGGAGCCTGCTTCCCTCTCACTCTCTCTGCCTGCCTCTTTGCCTACTTGTGATCTCTCTCTGTCAAATAAAATTAAAAAAAAAAAAAAAAGACATCCAGATGGCCAACAGACACATAAAAAGTGCTCCACATCACTCGGCATCAGAGAAATACAAATCAAAACCACAATGAGATACCACCTCACACCAGTCAGAATGGCTAAAATTAACAAGTCAGGAAATGACAGATGCTGGCAAGGATGCGGAGAAAGGGGAACCCTCTTACACTGTTGGTGGGAATGCAGGCTGGTGCAACCACTCTGGAAAACAGCATGGAGGTTCCTCAAAAAGTTGAGAATAGAGCTACCCTATGCCCAGCAATTGCACTACTGGGTATTTACCCTAAAGATACAAATGTAGTGATCCAAAGGGGCAGGTGTGCCCAAATGTTTATAGCAACAATGTCCACAATAGCCAAACTATGGAAAGAACCTAGATGTCCATCAACAGATGAATGGATAAAGAAGATATGGTATATATACACAATGGAATACTATGAAGCCATCAAAAGAAATGAAATCTTGCCATTTGCGACGACGTGGGTGGAACTAGAGGGTATTATGCTTAGCGAAATAAGTCAATCAGAGAAAGACAAACTCTCATATGATCTCTCTGATATGAGGAAATGGAGATGCAATGTGGGGGGTGGAGGGTTAGGGGGGTAGGTAAAGAATAAATGAAACAAGATTGGATTGGGAGGGAGACAAACCATAAGTGACTCTTACTCTCACAAAACAAACTGAGGGTTGCTGGGGGGAGGGGGCCGGGAGAGGGGGGTGGGGTTATGGACGTTGGGGAGGGTATGTGCTATGGTGAATGCTGTGAAGTGTGTAAACCTGGATACCCTGTATATAAACCTGTATCCCTGGATATAAAAATACATTATATTTTTATTTAAAATTTTTAAAAAATTTATTAAAAAAAAAGATTCCAGGCCATTGTGGAGATGGATCAGCAGCACTGCCCAGAGACTGCAGTCCTTGGCCTGGATTCCTCATTCCTCTGTTATCCCCTCACTGAGCCTCAAAGGTGGGAATGAGCTCCATACAAATGTGCTTCCTCGACCGGTCCCTCCTCACCTGCTCTGATCTGAATCTTCATTCTAGATATTTCTGCTTACTGGGCAGCAGAGCTTAGCTGAAACTATTGAAACACTTTCCATGTATTTTGTGAAGGTCAGTAACTTGAATTTTTATGCCTAATTTGCCCAGAAGACGAAGAGCTCCTTATACTCATGGTAATGAGCTCCTGGGTCTTCTGTGTTTCTGCTACACTGTGACCATGTGTCTGTAACCATTTGAGGAAGGGGCCCTTTGTTTTGTGCCCTCTGCTTGACAACTTCTTTGAGAATCTCTCTACTGTTAGAAAAGAATCACTGGTCACCCCAGTGAAATATCTGTTGTGAGTAGTTGTTGGTGGGCTTTAACCCAGCTGCAGGTTGTCACAATTCACATGCCTAATTGTGCTGGTAGAGGTGCAAAACAAAAGCCAACAACTTATTTGTAAATGACGTGCATAGAGAGACAGATGTGTTGAAGTCTTTGAGTTGTTGGATGTCTGGTCCCTTAGAGTCTCTGCTATGACATGACTGTGTCTCTGTGATGATCCCAGGCTTGTGTTGCCCCTGGCAATGCCCTCTGATGGGTGCCCACTCCAGGGTCTCTCTCCACTGTTAGGAAAGTGTTGCTTCCCAACACAGCAAACACCTGCTGTTGGCAGGGGAGGCTAGGGGATCTCCCTCTGCTGCAGGCTCATCACTGGCTACACCCTACTTCTTTGTGCTGAGGCATATGCAACATCAGATTCCACTGGTGGGTCAGTCACCACCACCCACTCACCACCTGACCACTAGAGGCCCAAGTGTGCAGATGTGAGGAAACTGCTGAAGGGAACAAGGAGCATAATCCAGGAACAACAGCTGTACATCTGTGTCTTCCCTTCCTCCTTCTGTCCTTTCATCCTTAAATAATCAGCTTCCCTTTCCCATACTCTGATTCTTAACCTGAGAAATGAAGACCAAAAATTATACTATCTACAGTGGGTATTCTATCAAGGGATTAACCTGAGAGGGCAGGTGCAGGTTTGGAAGATGTGTATGTCTGTATGCGCAAGACTGGTATTTGTTATAAACCTCATATTAAGATTCCATTCCATTTAATTTGGAAATGTTTTTTCAGTCACGTGTGTGTGTGTGTGTGTGTGTGTGTGTGTGTGTGTTAAAGATTAGATTTATTTATCTGAGAGAGAGCAGGAGCAGGGGACGGGGCAGAGGGAGAAGCGACCTCACAGCTGAACTATGGGGCTCTATCCTAAGACTCTGATCTTGCACTAAGCTGAGGCAGAAGCTAATTGACAGAGTCAACCAGGTACCCCTGTGTGTGTGTGTGTGTGTGTGTATGTGTGTGTGTGTGTGTCTGTCTGTCTGTGTGTATTTCAATTTTCCTGGATTTCTCCCTTCTTACCATACCTACAGGCCCAAGTAAAGCCAACCTCCTAAACCTGCAACACTGAAGGCACAGAAACCTTGTGAAAATATGTCCTCCTCCTCCTTCCTTCCAGAAGCTTTTTTTTTTTTTCCGATTTACCACTTGATTGACTTTCACAATCCTGGTATATGAAGTTGCGACCCAAGCTTTGTGGTTGCAAAACTCAGGTGAAGTAACACCTTTCTTCCCCACAATGAACATGGTCAACATGGTAATGTTGTGATTGCTTTCTCTTAAATATTGGTTGTATATTATAATTGACAAACCAGTTCTTCCAAAACCTGAACTCTTTTGCAATCCATCTTGCAAGGATGTTTCTGTTTACTTATCCCTTTTGTATCTGCATCTTCTTTTACAATAGTCTCTGTTGTTTGACCCTAAAATCCCTGATGAATCCTGGAAGGGAGTCTTCCAGGTAGATGTGCACCTGTTACATAGGGAGGGAAGCATTAGTAGAGAAAAGAAATGTGCAGAAAAAATGAAAACAGAGAATGTCCTTACATTCTTTCAGAAGGTTATTATGACTGAATGGAATGATGTGGTATATGTTAGACACTATACAACCAATGTAAATGAAAGACCAAGGCAATAATCTCCACTGGTAGGTATCACACTGGCAGGTAATTCAGGGGGACCTCCAGTGCATGGGAAACACCCATCTGCCATTAGAAGAACCTTCCTTGTTTTTCCTCCTTATCAACCTTCTTTGAGTTTCCTAAAGGGCCCACATGCAGTCTTCCTGAGGGGGTGACAATTATTTGTAAATCGATGTGGCATTCGGAGTCATGTATGCATGCAGTAGGCACTGAGTAAGCATCACTGGGAAACCATCATGATCACAGGCCAACAACAGGCAGCACCAGTAGGGCACACACAGGATGGAAGGTTACACTGGACACCTGATACAGTGTAGCCATCAGCTTGAGTAGGGATCCTGTGAAGAGGACAACCTGCAGGGTGATGGTACAAGGAGGTATGGCTATGCATCTCCACTCCCCTAGTGCGCTAAGGTGGCATCCATGTCTTTGTGCCTGGAACACTCTTCCCCTCCTTTGTGCTCTTGGGAGATCCAGCCACCCAGGTGCCCCTGGCAAGGCTGGGGTTCAGGCTCTGCTTTTAGGCTTCTCGACCACTCACCAAGGGGGAGCACTTAGGTCTTTCCTACCTTGGGTGCTGAGGACATGCAGGTGCCTGTTGGAGTCCTGGAGAACTTAGGGAAGCCTCAGGTTCCCTCCACAGGTTGCAGCAACCCCAGCCCTGGCACCTAGGAGGTAGGGATGGAAGAGGACAATGATAAGCCCCATTCCAGTTTCCTCCTAGGTCCCTTTCAACAGATATGGAGGGGATAGTATCAGATCCTCCCAGCCAGGACCATGAGGGTACTCAGTGGTGCTAAGTCCACTCAACAGACATGGAAACAAAAGAGCCATTTGAGAGTCAAGGCGACACTCTGCTACCAACAACCCTTCAACCTCTCCTCCTTCCATTGCCTAGGGCCCTCCATACTCTTTGAGTCCCCTCTGGCTGACAGCCTAGGCCCCTCTCTTTGAAAGGAAGAGAACATTTGGCTGAAGACCTTCTTTGTCCACCCTGCTAGCTTTCAGTGGTTGGATGCTGATAGGAAACCTGGGAGAAGCCCAAGCCAAATGAGTGGAGCTACTAGGGGACCTTCTAGTTCCCTGACTACACCCATGGTCTGGGCACAATGACCTGCATCACCCCAGCAGCCTTGACCTCTTGCCAGGACTGCTCCAGGAGGCCTGAGAAATCTCCCCTGCCTTACCCCTTCCCTGAGTCTCTTAATCTCCTGCTTTGGTGCCAGGACCTAGACCCTGTTCTGCAGCCTCTTTGCCTCTGCACTGCCTAGCCCCCATGTCCTGGCCCCTCTCCCGACTTTGCTGCATGGAGGGATGCTAACAGAAGCAGTGGGACCTCCTTTAAAAGTTTTCAAACTCTTTTCCAATTTTCCCCTTTATCTATTTCCTATGGCTCAAATTGATGAATTTCCATGTTAACATCAGCATTATCCCTTTTGGGTTACAATTAAGTTGGAATAAGAAGACACTGTCATTTCTCCCTTGACATACCACCATAAGCCAGGGAGCCTGTAAAGGGTAGATGCTCCTATTCCTAGAAAACTGAACCACAGAGAGTAGATTGGGAATGAGACTAGCATTTGAAGTAACATCAAACCCATAGCGAGTATCCTATCTTTCCTTCAGTGTCCAATGGCCTGGACCTAACACAATACAAAAGATGGGAAAAAACACCATCTTTTTTTCCCTTATAGGAGGCTCTCAGGGAGAAACAGCTCTTGGATCTTCACCAGGGTAAACCTTGTTTACCCTGGTAAACAAATCATGACCCTTCCCAAATTCAGGCCCTCACAACACCATAATGGCCTCCTACAAGGTGGGAGGACCAGGAAAGGACACAAGGACCAGGAAAGACAGCTGAGTGGGATCAGGAAATCTCTCCTGTGTTCCTCTACTCTAGTCTCCTTGTCCTCCCTGTTCAATACCAGGCCCCTGGCCCCTCCAAAGTCATATCCTCCTCCTTTTGCTTTTCTGAAATAACCTACCAAGGTGGGTCATCATTTATTTTCTCTGTAATTAATATTGCTAAAAGATTTGTACTTCTTGGGGCATCCAGGTGGGTCAGTGTGTTGAAGCCTCTGCCTTCGTCTCGGGTCATGATCCCGGGATCCTGGGATCGAGTCCCATATCAGGCTCTCCACTCGGCACGGAGCCTGCTTCCTCCTTTCTCTCTGCCTGCCTCTCTGCCTACTTGTGATCTCTGCCAAATAAATAAATAAAATCTTTAAAAAAAGATTTGTACTTCTTTTTAATTTTTCTCTATTTCTTTAATTTAAATTCAAGTAAGTACATATAGTATATTATTAGTTTCAGAGGTACTGTTTAGTGTTTCATCAGTTGCATGTAACATCCATTGTCATTATATCAAGTGCCCTCCTTTTTTTTTAACTTTGTATATATTTTAATAGCTTTATTGAGGTATACTTCATATAACATACAATTCACCCATTTAAATTGTGCAACTCAGTGTCATTAAGTATATTCAGAGCTGTACAATCATCGTTAACAATCAATTTTAGAATATTTCACCTCCACCCCCCCAGAAAAACTCTGTACCCATTAAGTGTTACTCCTCATTTACCCCCCATCCTTCTCCTCTCATTGTCTTTAGGCAAACATACATCCACTTTCCATCAATATATATTTGCCTATTCTGGACATTTTATGGAAATGGAATCATACAATAGTTGGATATTTGTGATGGGCTTATTTCACATAGCAGAATGTTTTTAAAGTTTATCCATATTGTACAATGTATCAATACTTAATTGCTTTTCCTGGCTAAATAGTATTCCCATCAAGTGCCCTCCTTAATTCACCATGTTACTCCATCCCATTACCCACCTCCCTTCCAGAAACCTTCAGTTTTTTTCCTGTGATTAAGAGCGTCTTTTGGGGCACCTGGGTGGCTCAGTGGGTTAAGCCTCTGCCTTCGGCTCAGATCGTGATCTCAGGGTCCTGGGATCAAGCCCCGCATCAGGCTCTCTGCTCAGCAGGGAGCCTGCTTCCTCCTCTTTCTCTGCCTTCCTCTGTCTACTTATGATCTCTCTGTCAAATAAATAAATAAAATCTTTTAAAAAAGAGTCTCATGATTTATCTCCCTCTCTTAATTTCATCGTATTTTATTTATCCCTCTTTGACCTCTGAACCTCTGTTTTGTTTCTTAAATTCCACATAGGAGTTAAATCAATTGATAATTATCTTCCTCTGATTGACTTGCTTTGCTCAGCCAAATACCTTCTAGTTCCACATCTTCTTTATGCATTCTACCCTCTGTTGATGGACATCTGGGCTCCTTCCATATTTTGGGTATTGTGGACATCGCTGCTATGAACACTGGGGTGCAAGTTCCCCTTTGAATCACAAGATTTGTATCTTTGGGGTAAATACCTACTAGTAAAATTGCTGGGTCATAGGGTAGCTCTATTTTCTACTTATTTAGGAATCTCCTTAATGTTTTCCAGACTGACTGCACCTGCTTTCATTCTCAACAACAGTGTGAGGAGGCTCCACTTTCTCTGCATCCTTGCCAACATCTGTTGTTTCCTGTCTTGTTAATTCTAGCCATTCTGCCTGGTGTTAGGGGGTATCTCATTGTTCTTTTGATTTATATTTCCCTGATGCTGAGTGATGCTGAGTATTTTTTCATGTGTCTGTTGGCCATTTCTATATCCTCTTTGGAGAAATGTCATTTGTTTCTTTTGCCCATTTCTCACTGGCTTATTTGTTCCATGGTGTTGAGTTTGATAACTTCTTTACAGATTTGGATACTACCTCTTTATCCAATATGACATTTGTAAATATGTACTCCCATTCTGTAGGTTTTCTTTTAGTTTTGTCATTGGTTTCCTTTTTTGTGCAAAATCTTTTTATCTTGATGAAATGCCAAGAATTCATTTTGGTTTTGTTTCCCTTGCCTTTGATCACATCTAGCAAGAAGTTGCTGAAGGCAAGGTCAAAGTGATTACTACCTGGGTTCAAGGAGGGTCCTATTGATTTGTAAAGTCTTTTCATCTACCAAGGGATTTTTGACTTAGCATGTTTTCTGAAAGAGACGGGTTTTGAGCAAAGACTCAAATCAAGACTGAAGATCCTTGTTAGAATGGAAATAGGAACATCCACTGAGAAATGGACATATTTCTAGACTGTGAATGTTCTGATAAAACTATTTTCATGTCCCTGGTCATACCCCGTTATAGAATGTTAAAGAACAGAAAAGAAGTGATGCCCAGGTGAAAGATAGGAGGAAATATTTGGTGAACATGAGGTTGCAGAAGAGAAAATCTGTAACAGGACACAGTGATAGCATGTTTATTTGAAACCAATGTTCATATGTGTTTTGAACTTATATGTGCTATTTTATTTCAGAATTAATGATGTCTATTTATGAGATAATAAGAAAATGGTAATCTGCTAATGACCTCTAAATCTATCAGTTAGTTCTCAGGGTCATTGAGTAGTCTTGTAGATTGGATCATTGCCCACTGAGATCACTATAGAGAGGTTCCCTGGCTACAGTTCTGTGTCCAGGTTCCTCTTGTATGGATCGCCAGGTTTACACACTTCACAGCACTCACCATAGCACATACCCTCCCCAATGTCCGTAACCCCACCACCCCCTCCCTAACCCCTCCCCGGTCCCCCTCAGCTTGTTTTGTGACATTAAGAGTCTCTTATCATTTGTCTCCCTCCCGATCCCATCTTGTTTCATTTATTCTTTTCCTACCCCCCAAACTCCACACATTGCATCTCCACATCCTCATATCAGGAAGATCATATGATAGTGGTATTTCTCTGATTGACTTATTTCGCTAAGCATAATACCCTCTATTTCCATCTACATCATCACAAATGGCAAGATTTCATTTCATTTCATGGGTGCATAGTATTCCATTATATATATATATATACCACATCTTCTTTATCCATTCATCTGTTGATGGACATCGGGTTCTTTCCATAGTCTAGCTATTGTGGACATTGCAGCTATAAACATTTGGGTACACATGCCCCTTCGGATCACTATGTTTGTATCTTTAGGGTAAATACCCAGTAGTGCAATTGCTGGGTCATAAGATAGCTCTATTTTCAACTTTTTGAGGGACCTCCATGCTGTTTTCCAGAGTGGCTGCACCAGCTTGCATTGCCACCAACAGTGGAGGAGGGTTCCCCTTTCTCCACATCCTAGCCAGCATCTGTCATTTCCTGACTTGTTAATTTTAGCCATTCTGACTGGTGTGAGGTGGTATCTCATTGTGGTTTTGGTTTGTATTTCCCTGATGCCGAGTGATGTGGAGCACTTTTTCATGTTGGCCATCTGGATGTCTTTGCAGAAATGTCTGTTAATGTCCTCTGCCCATTTCTTGATTGGATTATTTGAGGGAAAACCATTTTTTTAATTCTTCTGGATTTTTGTGACAACAAAATAAAGCATGATATGCAAATAAGAAGGAAGATTGCCCCCAAAGGGGGCAAAATGGCAATTTTCATGTAATAGGATTAATAATCAATAATCAATAAAGCTAAAGTAAATTAAAATAAAACAAAAAGTAATGCATACATCTTTATCATTCAGGTTGAATGAAACAAGATGATTCATAACTATAGAGAGTGAAAAAAAAAAAGAAAGATGAAGTATCAAGATCATATACAACAGAAAATGAGTGGCCCTTAACACAGAGGAACACACTCTGTTGAGATCAGTGCTGGGGCCTTAAAGAAATGGTGGAAAGAAGTCAAAATACCAGGCCAGATGTCCCTATAGTCCTATCTGGAGGCTTTTGTGCCCCAGGTGAAGAATCAGGCCATGGTGGAGATGTCCCAAGAGAATCACCTTCCAAGATTGCAAACCAGGGTCTGGCTCCCCTATGCCCCTGTTATCTCCTCTCCCTGCCTCAAAAGAGGTAGGGCCTCCATGCAAATATGTCTCCTGGCCTTTCCTCTCCTCACCACCTCTGATTTGACACTCCATTCCAGAAACTTCTGTGTCTTAATGCAGCAGAACATTGATGAAGGACTTAAACACTTTGTTACGGATTTTCTAGAACAAGGCTTATGTTAATGTCTAGGAAATGGAAACAACTTGGAATGTCCCTTAGTTCCTTTGTCAGAGTCTCTACATAGCTGATGAATAATCCCAATACTTACCCTTTGTCTTGAGTAAATTGATGGTAGGGACAATTTCTAGAGGGATGGGATGAGCACAGATTCAAGCTCTTCTCTTCAAAGGCAACAAGACAGAGCTGATATTGTTCACCCCTTACATCCTTGTTTTCCTCCTAAGTAGAGCAGGTACTCATGTTTCTCATACTCTTTCTGGCAGGACTCTGAGGCTGAGGCCTGAGGATATTTGTTGGCCATTCATGCTAACAATTTATTGGGGCACAAGAGATTTGGATCACCCCTCACTCATCGTCCTCCTTTGCAGGACTCAGGAGAAATTAGTTCCTAGGACTTCATATGGGCCCAGGTAAATCACAGTCATTATCTTCTCCAAATCCGGTCCTTGCTGCCTCCTGGTGGGCAAAAATTGTGCAACCCAAACACCAGGGAAAGCACTGAGATTTGGGATCCCTGCTCTGCTCCTTCTTCTCCTTCCTTCTTCTCCTCCAAGTCAGTACTAGCCCCATAGATCACCCTTTAAACAATCCAACCACTTTTGTCTTTGTCTCCATCTTCCTTACTAAAGGAATAGGTCCCATGCAACACTAGGTGCTTCAGAACCAGGTAGCTTTTAACTGCACATCATTGCCAAAGGGCTTCTGTTAGTGTGGTAGTTGAAGCCTCAGGTCTGAGGAAATGTTAGAAGTCAAAGAAAATAAAGCTCTGAAGGAATCCTGGATGAGAATAATGGCATGGGGTGAAAAATGATTGGATTCTGACAAAGTTGACAAAAATGTAGTGTGTGTGTGTGTGTGTGTGTGTGTGAGAGAGAGAGAGAGAGAGAGAGAGAGAGATAGAGTAAGCTCAGGCAGCAGGAGAACTACCTATAGAAACCAACAGTGGAATTTTTTTTAGATTTGCTGAATGCAGTAAAAGGAACTGGAGTTAAGATTGCTCTAAAGAACCCCGCTCCAGGACCTCTCATAAGAGTGCATTTCTCTATTTCCTTGGAGAGAAGACATTCTTCACATAATCTTCTTTACACAAAAAGGAACTTACTCATCACTGAGCACCTTCCAGAGGTAAAATCCTTTTCATTCATAGAGAGATACCTGGCCTAGAGTGCTATCTAAACTAGGTGGTTAACAGTTAAAATATCTATATGGGCAAGAGCAATCTATACTTTCAATGCCATGTGGATCAAAATTCCACTGGCATTTTACAAAGTGCTGGAACAAACAACTGTAAAATTTGTGTGGAACCAGAAGAAATCCTGAATTGCTAAGGAAATGCTGAAAAAGAAAAACAAAACTGGGGGCATGATGTTGCCTGATTTCAAGACTTACTACAAAGCTGTGATCACCAAGACAGCATGGCACTGGCACAAAAACAGACACATAGACCAGGGGAACAGAGTAGAGAGCCCAGATATGGACCCTCAACTCTATGGTCAAATAATCTTTGACAAAAACATCCAGTGGAAAAAAGACAGTCTCTTCAATAAATGTTGCTAGGAAAATTGAACAGCTCTATGTAGAAGAATAAAAATCAACCATTCTATTACACCATACACAAAGATAAACTCAAAATGAATAAAAGACCTCGATGTGAGGCAGGAATCTATCAAAATCCTAGAGGAGAACATAGGCAGTAACCTCTTTGACATCAGCCAGTTCCTTTCAAGACATGTCTCCAAAGACAAAGCAAACAAAAGTGAAAATGAACTTTTGGGACTTCATCAATATAAAAAGCTTCTGCACAGCAGAGGAAACAGTCAACAAAGAGACAACACATGGAATGAGAGAAGATATTCAGAAATGGCACTACAGACAAAGGGCTGATATCCAAGATCTATAAAGAACTCCTCAACTCAAACTCAAGACCCAAAACCCAGATAATCACATCAAAAAATGGGCAGAAGATATGAACAGACACTTCTCCAAAGAAGACATACAAATGATTAGCAGACACATGAAAAAAAAATGTTCATCATCATTAGCCATCAGGGAGATTCAAATCAAAACCACACTCAGATACGAACTTACACCAGTTAGAATGGCCAAAATTAACAAGAGAGTAAACAAGTGTTGGAAAGGATGTGGAGAAAGGGGAACCCTCTTATACTATTGTTGGTAATGCAAGTTGGTGCAGACACTTTGGAAAACAGTGTGGAGATTCCTCAAGAAATTAAAAATAGAGCTACTCTATGACCCTGCAATTGCACTACTGGGTATTTACCCCCAAAATACAGATGTAGTGAACAGAAGGGCCACCTGTACCCCAATATTCATAACAGGAATGGTCACAGTTGCCAAACTGTGGGTAGAGCCAAGATGCCCTTCAACAGATGGACAGATAAAGAAGATGCAGCCCATATATACAATGGAGTATTATGTCTCCATCAGAAAGGATGAATATCCAACTTTTGTATCAATATGGTTGGGAGTGGAGGAGATTATACCACGTGAAATAAGTCAAGCAGAGAAAGTCAATTATCATATGCTTTCATTTACTTACAGAGAACAAGGAATAACACAGAGGACACTGGGTGAGGAGAGAAGTGAATTGGGAAATTGGAGGGGGAGATGAACCATGAGAGACTGTGGACTCTGTGAAACAAACTGAGGGTTTTCAGAGGAGAGGGGTTTGGGGAGTTAGGAGGACCTGGTGGTGGGTATTAAGAAGGGCATATATTGCATGGAGCACTGGGTGTGGTGCATAAACAATGAATCTTGGAACACTGAAAAAATAAAATTAAATTAAAAAAAAAAAAACCTAGATCATTTAAAAGGGAAATTCCAATAAAACCTTGGCCCTAGAGTACAAGATAGTGGCCCCTCTTCCAACGTGTTTGTCTCCATGAAGGCACACAACCTACATCAGGGCAGCCTCTGACCAGCCTCACATGGATTGGTGGCCACGATCTAGGACATTGTTCTGTGCTCAGTAGCAGAAACCCTCCTTCCCACTGTGCTGGGACTCAGCTGTTGAGGGGTTCTATTCTGGCCTCAATAATTCAATAATTCAAGGGACACCTGGGTGGCTCAGTGGGTTAAAGCCTCTGCCTTTGGCTCAGGCCATGATCCCGGGGTCCTGGGATTGAGCCCCACATTGGGCTCTCTGCTCAGCAGGGAGCCTGTTTCCTCCTCTCTCTTTGCCTACCTCTCTGCCTACTTGTGATCTGTCTGCCAAATAAATAAAATAAAATAAAATAAAATAATTCAATAATTCAAAAACAAAGGTGCTGTTTGCTAGGAAAAGGAAGCAGGTAGGTGGTGAAAAGATTCTGAACCCCCCCCCCCCCAAAAAAAAAAGATTCTGAGAGCACTTGATGGTGAAAACATTATGGAAAAATTGAGAACTCATGTGGATTTCTATATTTGTCAGAGTTCTTCAGAAAAACGAAAGTATTATGAGTTGTGTTGTGCATGTGTATATATACATGTGTGTGTTTATTTATTGAAAATTTAAAATATAATATATTTACATTTTAAATATATTATGTGCAATATGTGTTGATATATAAATATATAACATATTTTGTACATAAGTATATAATATGTTTTGAATATAATTGTTATATAAATAGATTATATGAAATCTACATTATATAGAAGTACACAAGAAGATACATATAAATTTTAAAGAATATTTTTATATATATGAAATTTCATATAATTATGAGGATAGGTGCACATGATACTTGAGGCATGGAGCTTCCATCTGCAACCTACATACCCTGGAAGTCAGTGGAGTAAATCACTTGGACACCAAAGGCCTGAGAACCGGGAAAACCAATGATGTGAATTCCAGTCTAACGGCAGGAGAAGGTGAAACAAGATTCCCAGCTCAACCAGAGATGGGAAAAGAGAGGTGAATTCCTCCATCTCTGGCTTTTGTTCCACTCAGGACCTCATGGATTGTGTCAGGCACACATGCTGTACGATAGCAGTCTGCTGCATTGAACTCATCAATTCAAATTCTAATCTCAGACAGGTACATTCTCACAGGCACACCCAGAAATAATGTTTCTATCTGGTTGACATAAAAACTTAACCATTACAGTGACCATCTTTCCTGACTCCCCCCTGGAATGAGGACATTGTGAGTACATAGCATTTCCAGCGTTTAACAGGGAAACATCTGGCAACATGACTAGAGCTGAGCTTCTCCTGGGTCTTCTGATGCCAAAGCCTAGCTTCATTCAGTTGTGCAAACAATTCATGGTCCTATTTAATATTTATTAAATTAATTAGTTTATAATTATATAATTGATATCCATCACAACTGGAACTCCACCTAGAAATTAGTTGCACATCAGGGAAAACAGATGCTTTGACTTACCAGAGGAGAGGTGGACAAGTAAATCAGCCATCTATTCTTTTCTGGAAGAAAGGTTGCTCTCCTAGAAAAGCCCAGGCTGGGTGTGGCAAGTTTCCTCATTTGTTTGTTGCTGACATGAAAAGATGGAAAAAGTTCAATTCTGGGACCAGAGCACAAAGACAAAGATGAAGCCAGCATTATATCAAAGGAAAACACCACAGGACAGTGTCCTCTGCATCTTATGATGATCAAGGAGAGGAATTAGAGAGAGAACGGAATTCTCAAGAGCTTGCTGCATGAAGCCCCTGCTGCAATGGGTTTGGGACATATCCTTAGGACAATGGGAGACCCTGGCAGCACAGACTGGCTTTGTTCTCAGTTCTACAGGATCATAAACCACTGTGGAGAGTACCACTATCAGCCTATGAGAAACAGTAATACTCAGCCTCAGCCTCAGCCTGGACCCCAGCGATGGTCAGGGAAGCTGTATTGCCAGACTTGGAGCCATAGAAGTGATGAGAGATCCCTGATAGGAGAGTACTGAAATCACAAATCAGAGCTTGGTGGGGGGGGGGGAGGGGGCATGTCAGAATGCTTTTGGTGCCAGGAGATATAATTGTACTTCCTTATGTCATTACAGCTTTCAGCACAACAGATGGTAATTGTCAGTTCCAGAGATCCAGACACTGAGGGAAAGTAGTCATGGGAGACTGGGCCCTAAAACCTGAAAAGAGGAATGACACACTCTTATCAGGTCAATGCTGGGGCCTCAGGTGAGTCTGACTAGAGACAGTGGATCAACCCACATGTCCCCATAGATCCTTCCCTGGAGTCCTCATATTTGTCCTGAGGGAAGACAATGAGAAGGACCAGAGTCCTGTCCATGTTGGAGACACCTCAGCAGCACTGCCTTCTGAGACTGCTGTCCTGGGCCAGGTCCCTCATTCCTCTATTATTCCCTCCCTCAGCCTCAAAGGAGGAAATGACCTCTACACCAATGTGTTTCCTGCACTGTCTCTCCCTACCTGCTCTGATCTGAAACTTCATTCAGGATACCTCTGCTTCCTTTGCAAGCAGAACATAGCTGAAGGATTAAAACACGTTGACATGGATTTTCTAGGACAGAATTCATGTTAGTGACCAGGAAATTGAGCCATACATGAAATTTGCTTTAGTTCCTATTGTGGGAATCCCCATGTGGTTGATAAATAATCCCAGAACTTATCCTTTCTGCTGTGTAGATCGAGGATGGCAAGAGGACCCTGAAGGGCTGGAATTAGGAGAGATTCGCTCTTTCCTTTGTAGGCACCAAAAACAGAGATGGAGTTGTTCTGTGCCTCACATCTTTCCTCTCCTATTCAGTAGGGTGAATACTCATGCTTCTTTTGGTCCCTATTTCACAAGCTCTGAGCCTGAGTCCTTGGTGTGCTTTTTGGACTTATGAGTAAGAACTTATTGAGACACAATAGATTTGGATCACCCTTCACACATGATCCTCATTTGCAGGACTCAGTAGGAATCAGTTTATGGAACCTCATACAGATCAGAGTAAATCACAGCCAGGACCTTCTCCAAATCTCCCGCCTGGTTGCCACAGATGGTACAACCCAAGCACCAGGTAAAGTAGGTGAGTGAGAGCTGGAATCTATGCTCTCTCTTTCTCCTCCTTCCTTCTTCTCCTCCCAGTCAGTACCAAGTCCCAATCCCTCTTCAATCCATTACAGTTCATTTGTCTTTGGCTCCATCTTCCTCAGGAATGGAATAGGATACCTACCACACCTGGTAGCTTGGATCCACTTCTCAAGTCCAGGTAGTTTGTCCCCCTCCACAGTCTTGTCACAGGGTATTTTTTGGTGGTACAGTTCTTGGGCCAAGGTAACATTAGAGGTCAAATAAAACCATCCCGGGAAAGAAGTCTGGATAGGAACAATGACATGGGGAGGAAAAATACATATATATTGGTTTCTCACAATGTTAATACCAAAAATATTGCATGAAGAATAGAGAACTCAGTCAGAATTGAGAACAACCTGAAGAAAACTGTGATTCAGTTATCCAGTATTTGCTGATCTGGTAGAAGGAAATGGGTCAGGATTATTCTAATGGTCTCGACTCCAGGGACCTCTCATCAGAGTGCCTTTCTCTGTGTTTTACATGTGGCAGACGACATTCTTGTCTTTATCTTCTCTGCCCAGACACTAACTACCACAGAACCCTGCACCTTCCTGAGGTAAATTCCTCTCCATCCAGAGACAGATTCCTGACCTAGTGTACATTCTAAACAAGATTGTTTAAAGGGGAAATTCTGATGAGGACTAACTGGTCCCTGTCAGAAGAGAAATGTCCCCTCAGAAATAGACTAGGAATTCTATGCTGTGCGGAAATTTGAAAGAACCTTAAGTGCCACTATTCACATATCTGGAACAGGTATTTCTAAGAGCACAAGGGAGATGACATCCTTTCCTTGAGTTGGACCAGTTTCCTACCTGGTGGCCTCAGATGTTGGGGCAGAAGGAAAGGGTGATCACTTTAGTCTGGACAATCACAGTCATTCCTGTGTGTTTTAAATATGCAAGTACTATAATTTTGGAGAGAATTTAGATAATAATATCTATTATTTTATACAATGTCAAACAGTAACATGCTAACTTTTTCATTAATCGATAGGTTGGCCACATGAACATGGGTTTGTAGCCTAGGTGACTGGAAACTTATCTCTTGAAATCACTGTGGAGAGGCCTCCTGAGAACTTTTGGATCTCAGACACTTTCTGCTGGCAGTAAACCCTGAACTTCAAAATGAGCTGGTTCCTTCTGTTCAGGGTTCTATTAGTACCAGGAACAAATTCAGTTCTCCCTCTGCAAAAGGCAGGAGTCACTGATTGATTTAAAACCCTTTGGATTTCTGTGTCCACAGAATAAGACATGATATTCAAACAATAAATCTAACAGTCATCCAAAAGTAATGAAATGACTACATGTACGCAATATCCTTGTGTTCCAATAAGAAACAATTCAAATATGATTAAAGACATAGAAATCAATACCCAGCATCTTACTTTGCAAGACAAGTTAAAAGTGATGATTCCTAGTACACTAGCAATTTTAAAATAGGAAAAAAAATGCAGAAATGATGCATGGTGGATGACTGTCACTTAGAAAGAAATTCTATGAACCCACAAATGAGAATTTCCCTGAAGTGTCAATTCTCTGAATATACCACAGAGAAAAATCCTTGTCAATATTCGGATCATTGGGACTCCTAAAAATTTTCAAATCATCTCTACCAGAAGTAACCTACTTAGTGGTGCATGGCTGACTCAATCAGTAGAGCCCTAAGTTTAAGCAACATGTTAGGTGTGAAGACTACCTTTTTTAAAAATATTTTATTTATATGACAGCGAGAGAGACAGCAAGAAAAGTAACATAAGCAGAGGGAGTGGGAGAGGTAGGAGCAGGCCTCCCTCTGAGTAGGGAGCCTGACACGGGGCTCAATTCCAGAACCCCAGGATCATGACCTGAGCCAAAGGCAATGGCTTAATAATTGAGCAACTGAGCCACCCAGGTGCCACAACACTACTTTAAAAAAAAGTTTAAAACTATATTTTAAAGGGCATCTGGGTGGTTCAGTTGGTTAAAGATTTGCCTTTGGCTCAGTTCATGATCCAGGGTCCAGGGATCAAGCCCTACATCAGGATCACTACTCAGTGGGAGTATACTTTTCCCTCTCTCTCTCCCAATTCTTGCTTAAATGAACATAATGCCTTACACCAATTTTACTTAAATTTTCGGACTCTGAAAAACAACCAGAGGGTTTTGATGGGGTGGGGGGGTGGGAGGTTGAGGAACCAGGTGGTGGGTAATAGGGAGGGCATGTACTGCATGGAGCACTGGGTGTGGTGCAAAAACAATGAACACTGTTATGCTGAAAATAAACAAATAAAAAAAATTTTAAAGTAGTGAACATTCACTCATCATTGAATAAAATTATTTAAATGTACATTGCTTCACTCTTTCAGAATACCAAAACAGCTGTTCCTACCTATAGCTTGAGACTCCACATATTAAAGACACAAGGGCTATGACAGTCCCATTATGTCATTTTGGAGCCATCCTGTTCACACAATATCTATACTTAGGATTACTCTGTTAAGTTCCTTATTATTCACATCTAACTACTTTCTCAGGAGGATATGGTGTCCCCATCTTAAAAGAGACTCACTAGAAAAAAAAAGAAAAGAAAAGAGAGAGAGAGAGACTCACTAGAATAGGCAATGCTGCCTCCTGACCTCTATGAACATGTTCATACTTATTAAAGATCCTATTATTGCCATTCCAGTCTGGAATCTCTTTTATATCAGATACCACAGAGAATAACCAGACAGTGGCCCCTCTACCTCGTATAGGTTTTCTGCATGAAAACACATATCCACAAGCAGGTAAAGTCTTTGTACAATCCTCCTCAAACATGAGGGACTAACTTGGGTGTCCATTCTGTGTCTCCAAAAGCATATGTACCTTCTCAATGTGATGTGACCCCATAGCTTAGGGGTCAATGCATGGCACATTTGCAGCACTGAAGATTAATATATGAAAATATGGACCATTTATTGGTGGAAGAAACTAGGCAACTGGAAAGAGATTTGGATAACTAACTAAAGGGGAGAATATAATGAGTTTTCAGGAAAGCTGACCATGCATCCTGATTAGCCCCAAAGTGAGGGCATTGTCAAGATGTGACAGTTTTAATGCTAAAACTAGGAAACTTCAGGCAAATTGGGAACAATTGCATATTGAAAAAGGTTTTCAATGGTCTACACAAGGATAGAGAATCTTTGGACATTTAGTATGTGTATGTGTATTTACTGATTTGTCATAGCTGGTTAAATTTGGTCTGACTCCTTATGAATATCAGATATAATGGGGTTCCTTGAGGAATGGAGACAAGCCTTCTCTTTCCCTGTGGAAAAGGGGACCATGCTGGAAAGATCCCACTCTGTCAGGGAGACGGGGCTGAATCCAGGATAAGGATTCATTGATCTGAGAGGAGGTGAGCTTTTACATACAATAGAGTCTCAACTCTACATCTCCCTGCTCAGCTTCCTTGGATATGGGGTCAACGATGAAGGGCCACTGGAAAAACAGCATGTTCCTTTTTTACTCATTTATTCAGCTACATCTTCAACTTTTCACTGAGGGTGCTCTTTCCTCAAAAACTGACATGCAGAATGATAACCCATCAAGATGGATAATGTTGACTAGGACATAGCAGACACAGAGTTGAGTGAGATAAAGTCATTACTGGGTAAATGGTTCCACCTTGGACTAGCCAGTGTGAGTGGTTGTCTTTTAAAGTAAGGATGTCCAGGGGCACCTGGGTAGCTCAGTGGTTTAAAGCCTCTGCCTCCAACTCGGGTCATGATCCCAGGGTTCTGGGATAGAGCCCCGCATCGGGCTCTCTGCTCAGCAGGGAGCCTTCTCCCCCCAACCCCCCGCCTGCCTCTCTGCCTACTTGTGATCTCTGTCTGTCAAATAAATAAATAAAATCTTAAAAAGAAATAAAGTGAGGATGTCCATGAGAACTGTGAAAATTATACAGAGCACAGGTTGCTTTGTCCTTCTCTTCCTGCCATTGAAGAATTGAATTAAAATCTCCTGGGCACATAGCAAGGAGCAAATAGAGACTGTCATTTCCCCCAAGTAATTTACCAGGAGCCTGTTTTATTTAACTACATTGCAAGAGGGAGAGGACCTGAGAGAGAACTGAATTCTTGAGACCACATTGCATGAAACCACCTCTATACATGTTTAGGATTGAGGAAGAATCTTCAGAGCAAGCAGGGAGCCTGTGAGCAAAGGGTAGGTTTTGATCTTAATTCCTTATGAACTTGGGCCACTGTAACAAGTGCTATCATTTCTATATGAGGCACAGTAATACACAACCTAATCCTCAGCATGCAGCCTAGAGATGGTCAGGAAGGCTGTTTTGCCAGACTTGGAACCAGAGAAATGATCATGGATGCCTGATGGCTGAGTATATACATCATAAATCAGAACTTTGGGGGCATGCCAGGATACTGTTGGTGCCAGGATATAGCATTATAACTCCTGATGTCGTTACTGGTTCCAGCACAAGAGATGGTAACTGTCTGTCCCAGAGCCCTGGATACTGAGGGTGGCTGAGTCAGGGCTGATTGGGACCAGAACTCTAGAAAGAAAAAAAAATTATATATATATATATATATATATATATATATATATATATATGATTATATGTATAATCATTATTTCAGTGCTGAGGTCTCAGATGTGTCTGAAGAGGAGAGAAAGGTTCAGCTCAGATGTCCCTATGGACCCTTCCTTTGAGACCTCACTTGTACCCTGAGTGAGGAGTTTGAGAAAGACCAGTGTCCAGGCCATGGTGGAGACTCCCCAACAACACTGCCTTCTTAGACCTCAGTCCCAGACTTGTCTTCCCAGACTTCTATTATCTCCTCCCCCTGCCTCGAGGAGGGAGTGGCCTCCATGCAAATATGCTTTCTACACCTTCTTCTTCTCATCCCCTCTGACCTGAGTCTGCATTCTAGATATTTCTGCCTCCTTGGGCAGCAGAGCTTAGTGAATAGACTCAAACACGTTGACATGTATTTTCTGAAGGTTATGAATTTGAATTGTTATACCTGATTTGACCAGAAGAGAAAGATCTCCTGAAGCCCTCATGTTGATGAGCTCCTGGACCTTCCATGTTTCCACAATACCATGACTATGTCTCTGTAACCATCCCAGGGTTGGGGCCCTTCCTTCTGTGCCTTGGCTGGACACCAACTTCGGAGGATCTCTCTACTGTTAGGAACATATCACTACTGACCTGAGTTGAAACATCTGGTGTGAGTTGGTGGTTGGTGGTAAGCTCTCCTCCAGCTGTAGGCTTGTCACTGTCCCTGCCCATACTTGTTTGTGCTGATGCATGTGCAACACTGAAACCATCAGTTTTTCAGTCACCCCAGCTACTTACTCACATGCCACATGGAAGGTCAGGTAGAAAGATATAAGCGAACCTCATGAGGGGAAATGGAGCACCTGCCAGGACATTCTGCACATTCCATTCATGTACAAGTCATGTACCCTTCAGCTGGAGATCTCAACCTGAGAAATAAAGAAGAGTGTTACACTGTCCATGGTACATGATCTAGGGAGAGATGAATCAGAATAGGGGTGTCTATATTTGATAATGGGATGTATTTTGGTGTCCGGGGGTTATTTGTTTTAAACTTTATATTATCCACCTCTCATTCCCTTTTATCTTTGACATATTTTCTGGCAACAGACACATGTTATTTCTACTCAGTTTTTCACCACCAGTCACACACTGGTCACCATAAAACTAATCTCTTTGACCTTGCAATACTAAAAGAAGAGTAACATTGTGGAATATCCCCTCTTATGTCTTCCCTGTGAAAGTTTTAAAATTATTTTTCAATATTTCCTTTCCTCTAATGTCTGTTTCACCAGGTAATATTGCCCAAACTGGAAGTACTATTATTGGGCTCAGGTTCAATTTAAGACATAGTAAGCAGATACCATGTTTCCCCCAATGAATGTTGCTGTAAGCCTGGAAAGAATGCATGTGGAAGCTGTTTCAGTCACTAGAAGAAAATCCAAAAGGCAGATTGGGAATGACACTGACATTGCAAGTAAAGTGCAAATAATGATGACTTTCCTATTTTTCGTTCAGAGTCTGGCAACCGGCCCTCAAGGCAACTGGGAACCAGGAGCAGACATCAGGTTGAGACAGAGAGAGATCAAGGAACACCCCATTGTTCCGGCTTCACATGTGGGAAAGATGACTTCTAACACTCAGAGTAAAAATAGATATCCACTCTTTCTTTTCTGTTATATTTATTCTTCTCCTTCTGTATGCCCCTTCCCAAAGGAAATACTTCTATATTGAAAGAGATAATAGTAGTGGTTTTGTGAACTTGTTTTTCTCACTTTAGGGTTTTGGCTCAAAATGCAATCTGCTCTGCCTTTGTGCAACATGGCCTGGACCTCAGCACTGTCAGGGGAATTGCACAGCAGTGGAGAGGAGCCAAGGATCCAGGTTTCTGTCAGAAGACCAAAAGGAATATCCAGAGAACTGGAAATACTGGGGAGATGATAGCGGGAGAGAAGACTGGGAAATCAATGCTGTAAACTGATGATGAGTTCTTGGTTCATCTCTAAGTTGCACTTGTGCAGTGTCTGGTACTAAGGAGCATGGAAAGATGTGGGGAAATGAACTGAGGAAGGGACTTCCACCAACATCCCAGATGTGATCTATGGTGCTCACTGTGTAGCTTCCACTTAGGACAGATGCAAATAGCATAACAAAGATTTTGCAAACTGTCTGACACAGAAATCACATTCCACAGAATGCTCTTTAGAACTAGAAGCCTAGATGTGATTGGGTCAATTGTCTGCTAGTGGGATTCAGTTGGGATTTACACAGTTTCAAACATAACACTGGATAGATTCAGGAAAGTTGCCAAAATTACTCAATATATGAAAAAAGGAAAACCTCCAGTGGCATGGAAAAGAAATTGAGAGATATTTAACCCAGTATGGCAGATAACTTGGATTTTCTCACAAAGACTTTAAACCATCTCCTTAAAGGTTAGCACACACAAAAAAAGGAGAATTTCTCTTAAAATTACTAGAGAGATAATACTTCTCAGACAATAATAGAAAACATAATGAAGCACATATAAAAAGTACATTATATGGAACTGACTACAGATTGGAAAATAAAAGACTAGTGACCTCAGAGTCATAGTGAAAAAAAGAAGTGTGCGATCTAAAATATTTAAGGAAAAATTTTAGAGATCAAAAATTATCAACAGCAATGGCCACAATGGCCAAACTGGGGGGAGAACCAGGATGCCCTTCAACAGAAGAAAGGATAAGGACGATGTGGTCCATATATACTATGGAGTATTATGCCTCCATCAGAAAGGATGAATACCCAACTTTTGTAGCAACATGGATGGGACTGGAAGAGATTATGCTGAGCGAAATAAGTCAAGCAGAGAGAGTCAAGTATCACATGGTCTCACTTATTTGTGGAGCATAACAAATAACATGGAGGACATGGGGAGATGGAGAGGAGAGGGAGTTGAGGGAAACTGGAAGGGGAGATGAACCATGAGAGACTATGGACACTGAAAAAGAAGCAAGTCTCATAGCAGAAGCTTTGGAAAATAACAGGACAATGGCCCCTTCACAACCTACAGAGTTTCCCCGTGAGAACACATACCCTCTGGACAGGTACAGCCTCTGATCATGCTTACACAAACACAAAACTATGATTCAGGATGTTATTCTTTCTCTCTATTAGCCCACATCACACTGCAATGCATTTTGACCCAGCTGCTACAAGTCAAGATGAGCTGCTCTTCCAGTCTACATGCTTAAAGCCTGAAGGTACTGACTTTATCAGGGAAACAAAAAAGATATGGAAAAAAAGATTTGGAAAATAATTTATAGAAGATGTTATGGGGGAGACTAAGTTCTATGCTAAACGGAACATCCATCCCAATTTGCCCACAAATGACAAATGGTCATCACCAGGTCATGCTACTTCCAGTGTTAAACATAGAAAGTTCTATTCAATTGGGAAGAGTCTTGGTTCTTCCCCAAGTTCTGGGGACTAATCCTAGGTTTATTCAATATGCAAAGAATTCTTCACCATTATTTACGTACATGTGTTGTGAGCGATTTTTCATCATTGGAATTTAAGCCAGAAATTGGGTTTATTCACCATGGAAATCAGATATGTGGGGGATCCCTTGGAATGTGGACATGCCCACCATATAGCTCTTCCTTGTGGAACAGAGAACCCATTTTGGAAAGAGCCCAGCCTATTGGACAGACAGCCCACATGCAGAGTTGCTTCTAGGACAGGGGTTCAATGATCTCATAGGAGGGGAAAATTCTATCACAGAGTCTCAAATCATATTCTCCCCTGTTCAGGTTCCACAGAATTGGGGTCAAAGATGAAGGGACATTGAAAAAAAAAACACAACTTCCCCTTTTCCTCCTTCCCCCAACTATGTCTTCAGATCTTTTCTCATGTACTATTGCTTCAGTTACTGATATGCAGAAGAACTGCTCACTAAGGAGGGTCATATTGACTAAGACAAGGTGGAAATGACTGAAAGATGTCTTATATTAAACTTCCTCAATGTGATTTATCCATACAATGGGATATGTTTTGGCAGTAAAAGTAAGAAAATACTAATATATGTTATGACATAGATGAACCTTGAAAATATTCCCAGTGAAAGAGGTCATTCCCAAAAGATCCCATATTGTGCAACTCCAAGTACACAAAATGTCCAGATAAGGCAAAACTGCAGGACAGAAAGTAGATCAGTGATTGATATGGGCTGGGAGAATTGGTAGAAAATGGGAGATGAATGCCAATAGGTATAAGGTTTCTTTTGAGGATGACAGCAATGTGATGGTCGTGATGTTTTCACAAGTTAAAGAATGTACTACAAAAGCCATTGGTTTAAATGGGAGAGTTGTATGATATGTAAATAAAACTCAATAAAACCATTACCCCCCCCCCCCAAAAAGTGAGTTGAATAAGACACCATCAATTCTGGAAAACTGATTCACTTGTGAATCCATGTGTGAAATACAGCCATTGAAATAAGGATTCCCTGCAAATTGGAGGAGGTGTACTGCACAGGGGTCTCTTGATCCCCAGTTCCTACCATTGCAGAGTTGGAAAGAATGAGTTTCTAGGACCATGTCACAGAAGCAAATAGAATCTATTATTTTCCAGACTTTTGGCAGAGTGCGTTTCATTTATTTTATCTTGAGAAGAAAGAGGAACAGAGATATCTGAATTCTCAAGACCATGCCTCATGAAGCCCCTACAATACAGGGTTGGGAAGTATCTTCAGAGCTAGGAGAGAGGCTGTGAGCACAGGGCAGGTTTTGATTTTACTTCCCCATGAGCTTCGACCACTTGTGTACATGTTACTGGTTATATATGAACAACAATAATAGTCAGCCTCATCTTCAGCCTGGAGCCCAGAGATGGTCAGGAAGGCTGTGTTGCCATACTTGGAGCCAGAGAAGCAATCAGAGATCCCTGATGGCCAAGAACTTACACTATAAATCAGGAGTTTGGGAGATGTGCCTGGATCTGTTGGAATCAGGAGACATAATTTTAACCCCCAATGTTACTGCTGCTACCAGCACAAGAGATGGTGATGGTCTGTCCCAGAACCCTGGACACTGAAGGAGGCTTAGTCAGGCAGACTGCGCCCAGGAACCTGGAAAGAGAAAGAACACACTCTGGTGAGTTTAGTGCTGGGGCCCAGATAAGCCTGAGGGGCAGACAAATGATCAGCCCAGATGTCCCAATGGTCCCTTCCTTGAAGGTATCACCTGTGTCCTGAGTGAGGAGGGTGAGTCAGACCAGAGTCCAGACCATGATGAAGATGTCCCAAGAACACTGCCACCTGAGACCCCAACCCTGGGTCTGACTTCCCCAGATCTCTCTTATCCTCTCCTCCTGCCTCAGAAATAGATGTGCTTCCTGTCCTGCCTCTCTTCATCCCTCTGGCCTGACCTTCTATTCTAGATACTTCAGTATCCCTGGGCAGCTGAGGTTAGTCAACACTTAAAACTCTTGAACATGTTGTTAGTCATGTCATACTGAGCCCATGACAGTGCCCTGGAAATAGATGCAACCCACAGATATCCTTACATTTTCTGTGGTGAGAATCCAGTGATTCCTGAGTGAGAAATCCCAGGGCTTCTCCTCCACAATATGTGACACAAAGATGGGAACAGGGTACCAAGCTGACTAACAGAGATCCAATCCCCATTTCTCAGGCCAAAAAGCAGAGCTGGAGCCATGATTCTGCCTCAACTCATCTTCTGCCTTCAGGATAGCTTGTCATGCATCACTCCAGCCTCTGTCTCTGTGGTGGTTTGAGATGGAGTCCTGTGGCTGAGTCCTGGGTTATTCTTTAGCCCTCTGAGATGATTTGGGAGTGGGGCACAACACTTTGGTACTTCAGAGGGCCTCAGTGAGAAGCAATTCTTGACATTTCATGTGGACAGCTTATGCCTTAGAAAATCTATTCTCTAAATCCAGACCTTTGATGCCCCTGATGGCCTCAGAAGGTGCATCCCAGGCAGGCACCGGGGAAGGCTGCTGAGTAGGAGCTGGAAATTCATCCTCTGCTCCCACTCCAGTCTTCCCCTCCTTCCCTATCCAGCTCAGTACCAGGTCTTCTGACATCTTCTATCCCCTGGAAGTGCATTTCCTTTTGTCCAGTGACTTCCTCCAGAATGGAATGAGCCACCTATCACACCAGGTGGAACAGTGCCAAGCGCTCACCTCACAATTATTCAGCATATCCCACCAAAGCCTTGGCTTGAGGGTATTGCTTTTTAGGCGTCTCTGGGTTCAGAGCTGAGGAAACATTAGATGTTAAATAAACCAACCCCAGTAGGAAGGCTGAGTGAGAAAAATGAGAACAGGTGAAGAGAGATTGGCTTCTCAAATTTGTAGAGGAAAAAAAAAGTTATTACCTGAGGAAGACTAAGCTCTGTAGGATTGAGAACACCTAGCAGAAAGCAGGAGGTGAATTCTAGTGTTTGAGGAAGTGGGAGAAGGGGATGGTGTCAGGTTTGGACTGAGGACCCAGCTCCAGGGACCTCTCCTCAGACACGTTTTGGTGTCACAGGGAACATGGGAATTTCTTTCTAATGTCCTCTTTGTGCATATTGATCAAGCCCCACTTCCAAATTATACATCTTCCTGAGGCAAAGTTTCTTCCATAGACAGAAAATGGCTTAAATTAGTTGTGCTTTCTAGAAAGGAATCTGTCTGAGGTAAAAACCTTAAGCAGGGCTGACTGTAAAACTCATGTATAAGTTATGGAAAATCCTCAAATCGATTCTCTTTTCACTTAGGAAAACTACTCACCCTCTTCACCAGGCTTTCAGTCATGATGTAATCTATGAATCTCCCTCCTTTGGATTCCCAGTGGACTATTCCCCAGCCCACTAGATTTCATGCTATTCCTTCATTAGCCATATTTGCTCTACCTCAGTGCCTTTGCACAGGCTACTCCTCTGCCTGATATGCCTATATTCTCATACCTCACATGTCTGGATCTTTCTGAGGACACAGAAATGTGCCCCAATAGCTCAGTCAGTAATTATGTTTTCAGAATGAATAAAAAGAGAGTTCAGGTAGGGAAGCTGAGCTAAGGAATTTGCCTAACGAGTCTCCATGCTGTATTCAGGCATGTTAGAAAAAAATATCCTAGCTGGGTTTGAAACTACACATAGAAATGTAGTTTTGTCATATGTCACCCAGCCAAACACCACACTCAGTGCTCTGCTTTTCCTCTCTTGGTCTCTCTCTGCAGTCACCCATGGCTTAGAGGAGCGAAGGGGCAGAGGACCTGTTCTTTCCCACTTTACCTCTTCATAGAGAACATAATTCTGGCTTCAGAGCAGGCTGAGGGTTTATTCATCCATGCTCTGAATGATGAGGGTGAGCAGAGGTTTCCAGCAGAACTGAGGAAAGCTCCAGTAGTCCCTTTTCCAGAAACCAAAGCCTGGCTGGGAATGTGGCATTCCCTGTCCACCTTTCCTTAGGGTGGATGTTCAAACATCTCTCTGTCCCTAGTCTCTGCAATGGCCTGAGATTTGGTCTGGGACTGAGTCCTAGGGGTGTTTAGTGTTCTTTGTGGAGAAGGGACAGAGTGGGGACAAGGAACTTAAAAGTGTTTCCCCATTAGGAATGACCAGGGAGAAAGAAGCCCTTGGAATCTTCCATGGACCTGAAGAAAACTCAACAGAACCTTGGGGGTGGAGGGGGTGGTCACTGAAGCTCCCAAATCTAGGCTCTTGCTGCCCCCTGGTGGCTTAGCCTAGACAGCACAACAGCAAGGATGAGGAGAGTGGGGAATCTTCCTTCCATCCTTCGTCCCTCTCCTCAAATGGAATTTGCTCTCCACCCTCCACTTTTGATATTCCATGTAATCCACTCCATGCTCCATGGATCAGTTCCTGAAGCTCCGCCACCTAGAGTGGAATCTGTCACCTACCACACTCCCCCGTTCAGGACTACCAGTTTACCCAGGGACACTTGTCAATGGATCACTGTCTGGGAACCTCAGTTCAGAGCAAGAGGAATATTGGATAAAAATTGAAGATAATCCTGATATTAGATATGTAGTCAAGAAATAGGACAAAAAGAAAAAATTTGGGAATTTTAAGTGTCTGACATAAAATTCAGGAGGAGGGAAACTGAGGAGGTTTTACAGGAACCCTGTAAAAGATTTTGTCTTCTCAGCAGGTGAGAAGAAGCTGGACAGAGCTCAAAGGAGCCTCAGCCTGAGGGTCCAACTCCAAGGACCCCTTAGCAGAAAGGAGCTCTGTCTGGACAATCTCAGACTCTGGTTCTACCCATGAAGAGATACATGACTTTTTTTTTTTTTTATATACACAAAGTTGTATGTGGGGAGTCAAGAGCTGAATGGTGGCCCCAAAGATATTAGGTATAATCATTTTACAAGTCCTGTAATCGTTATCACATTTGGAGAGAGGTCCTATGAAGATATGATTAAATTAAGGATCTTCAGATGGGAAGATTTCCTACATTATTTGGGTGGGCCATAACTCACATCACAAATGTTTCTATGGGAGAGACACAGGGACATTAAACACACACACACACACACACACACACACACACACACACACAAGAAAGCCAAATGAAGGAGGAAGCAGATATTGGAGGAATGGAGGCACAAGTCAAGGCATAGTGACAGCCAACAGCAACTGGAAAAGACAAGTAATGGACCCACTCTTAGAGCATCTGGAGGGAGTGTGACCTCCACTGATAGCTTGCTGCAGGCCCAGTGTTGGTGATTTCAGACCTCAGGCCTCCAGAACTGTGAGGGACTAACTTTCTCTTGACGATTGCTGTCCAGTCTGTGATTCATCAGTCATCACAGGAAACTCATACAGAAAGTCAATACTCTCCTCCAGAATTATGACATTGCAGATCCAGCTTTCTAGGGAACTTACTATTGGGGTTGGCTCTCAGGCTCCTGGCCCCCGTCCTTACTTGTTCTGATCACAGGGTGAGCCATACTTTTCTTGGAGGCCCATCTGTCTTGTCCTGAGGGGCTCTGTACTCTTGACCATTTCTAACACTCCCCAAGGTCAGGTGCTCTTGCTGGTACCTTTCCCTTTGCCACTCACTTGACTTCTATGGTTCAGCTACACCAACATGCTTCTATCCCTTCTGGGTCCTACCATTCCCTATTGCTATCTCTGGGGGTCTTCCTTCCCTGTCTCCTGCATCTGGCCCTGGCCTGGAGAAGAGCCACCCACTGAACTTCTTGAAGATGTTGATGCTTCTCTGGCAGCACATTCCTCATTGTTCAAGTAAATGCTGTGTCTGCCAGGCCCTCCTGAGGATCACCTCTCCTGGGGAGCTGTACAGCCATACCTGATAGAACCACTCCTGCTAGATGCTTCTGAAGCCACCATTTTCTCAGTCTTTCTAAGGGTTGTCA
This sequence comes from Meles meles, assembly GCF_922984935.1. Classification (NCBI taxonomy): domain Eukaryota; kingdom Metazoa; phylum Chordata; class Mammalia; order Carnivora; family Mustelidae; genus Meles; species Meles meles. The sequence continues at coordinate 28,542,517 of NC_060077.1, read as the reverse complement.
TCCTGGCAGAGAGCTTGCAAACTATCTCAGCCTCCTTGCCAGTTAAGAATACTTCTAGTAGGTAAAAGTCCCTCATTCAATCTGAGCTTTTGCTTCTTGATCCTGCATTCTCAAAATCCAGCCCCATGCATGCTCTTCCAGGTCCCACAATATGTGTTGGCTAGTTCTGCAGCTCCCAATGCCCCCTAGCAGGCCCTGTGCACTCCTGTCCTGGTTTTGTAGTGACACAATCCTGCTTATTGGCCCACAAGCCACATGGCAGGAACGGATTAATTCCAGGGTGCTGGTGGTGGTGAGTATTAATTCACAGAACACAAGCTTCTGCCCAATCTTCAAGCGAAGTTCAGAAGTAAGGATGGGCCCTAATTGTTAAGAGGGGGCTGTTTCTGTCAGTTTGGATATATCAGGGTATTATTGATTTAAGACTTCTGGGTGCTTGGGTCTACATAGTCCCTTCTTACGACCCAGGACCCTGACGTTATCCATTTAGGGTCCTGACTGAAGCACAGCAAAGCTGACCAGTAGAGAGGTCACTGTTTTCTGGAGGTCTGATACTCTTAGGACTAAGTTCTGGGCCTCAGCTTTCCCTGATTTCTGTCCATGCAGATAAGAGTCTTTTTCAACCAATGAGGAGGATTTTCTGGCATTCACTCTTAGCTTGTCCTTGGTGATTTTTACCCCCAGCCTTTTAACTTTTGCAAACTATCAGTCACAGTTAGCAACACTCACTGCAGTGAAAGAAGCAGGATTGTCCCCACTTTCCTTAAAAGTATTCTTCTCTTTCTATTTTTCAAATGCCCCACACATGACTGTAAGAGCCTACTTAATCAGAGGGAGCCATTTTGTTGTTTATGCAGTAAACTTAGATTGGCCCTATACAGTAAACATAGATTGACCCTCCCCCTCCCAGAGGAACTTACTTGCAAAGCCCAGATACAAGGGCGGGTCAGGCCAGGTAGAGACAGCCAATCAGTGGAGTGCCCATTCTGTCTCCCTAGCTACCGCCCCAGGTAGCAAAGCCCAGATACAAGGATGGGTCAGGCCAGGTAGAGACATCCAATCAGTGGGTCATGCATATATCTACTAGGGTGAATTATAATTCAATTGGCCACCTGTGTGTGACCTAACATGACTGTGCAGTTTTCTCTGTGTATTGCAATCTCATTGGCCACCTGTGTGTAGCCCGGCTAAACTACCTCTATAAAAGTTAGTCTGCGAGGCTGGGAGGGATCGCCTCTTTGCAAGAGACGGCCCTGACCAGTCAGTTTGAGTCTCGATGCTTGGGGCGAAATAAAGCTTTGCTTGACCTTCACTTTGTATCAGTCTTGCTCCTTTGATCACAGACCCTAACAATAACACTGCTTTTGCATTTCCTTCTACAGGTAAATCATCCCTGTTCACCTCCAATAAAAATTTGAACTGCATTGCTCTGTGTGCTCCAATTCCCCAGACCCTAATTGGGGTCTTCATTGCTCCAGAATCCTACTTCCATGTCTCCTTTTTCAGACAGTCCTGCACCTAGAATAACCCAGGCCTGTCCTAGTTTTAGGCCTGATCACTCCCTGATCAGTCCTGAGATACCCATCAGTCTCAGGCAAACCAGGCTAGTTGGTCACCCTCCCGAGCCTACCTATTGTGGGCTGTGTCTCCCTGGACACTGATGGCGAGGTATAAGTGAGCACATAAAGGTATTGGGGGGGGGGGCGTTGGCATCACCCCTGCCCCATGCAAGGGAAGAGAATGAACAGGATCAGGGAATGAGACCCAGTGTTGTGACACTTCAGCCTCTCCCTGGGGCACTCACCAAGTCACAGAGAGATGTGCAGGAGATGAAAGGAAAACAGTGTCTGGGAAGAATAAAGGGAAGAAAGCAGGAGTCAGCAGGAAAAGCCTACAGTCAGCAGTGCCGATGTGTCCTCTGAGAAGGGAGAAAGGACTCAAAGGAGGATTGGAGAGATGGAGCCTCTGAACTCAGAGCAGTAGTGAGAAAATCTTAGCCTTCCCCATGGGGAGCTCCAGAGCAGAGGTAAGCACAGAGGAATCCCAGCTTTGGGATGAGTTGAGGCTGTGGTGCAGTCTTAGCCAACTCCAGGGAAAGGGGTTGGTACTGGAACGGGGACAGTCCTTCAGTGCTCCCACATTGCAACAGGACAGCCTGGACTATCTATTGGTGCATCCACCAGTCACTGCATACAGGCTGCCCTGGGAATGGGGGTGAATTTGAGAGGGCAGATCCTTCCTGGGAAGTCAGTTTTGGGAGAGCACTGGCAGATGAGGACTGTCTGTACCTCCAGCATCAGGGGTGACATGACTTTCACAGGATCTGGGACTCTCATCATAGCGTCCACTTCATTGGTCCATCAACAAATGGTGACTTCCACTTCTCTCAGTCAGTAGGCTCATAGGAGCTTATGAAGGCTCTATAAAGGCTCAGAGCCTTTATAGAAAGGCTAGGAATGAGAAGTGCTCTGGAGCAGGAAAGACACAAAACATTTCCACTATAACATACAACATATTTAGAAACTACAAGCATGTGAACCCCTGGTCAATTGGGGTAAAGCCTCAAGTACTGGGAGGTAGAGATTTCCAAAATCATGTTTCTGTTGTTATAGGCAAGTTTTGAAATCAACATAGTCTCAGAGGCTGAATAATAACAATAAAATGCCTGCAGGTGAGTAACAGTGTCAGAGGCCTCCCACCAGACTGGAGGGGGTGAGGGGCAATCCCCATTGTTTGGGATCCACAAGGGAGAGGACCCATGGAAATCAGTTGAAGGTGCTGGGTGCTTCCTGCAAGATGTAAACAGAGTGATTTGTTACTCAGGGATTTTTTAGGCATTCCAAGGTATAGGAATCACTATCCTCTTTAATTTTTTCTATAATAATTTGCCCACACAGTCATGATACAAAAGTAAGTAAAAAGGCTTTCAAATTAAGAAATGATAATTTGAATTCGACATAATTTGTAACCTATAAAACCAGGCAAATTTACTGGAACATATTAAGGACTAACTCCCTGTACACCCGAGGTTTATCAGTGGAAGCACATGAACACAAAGGAAGCTTATATGGTACCAATTAAAAGGGCGTGATACTCAGAGGAAATCTCAAAATGGTACCCAGCTTTATCACATTCCTACTGTCACTGTAGCAACTTACCATAAACTTAGGAGCTTAAAATAATAGAAAATTATCTTCTTATAGTTCTGGGATCCCAGATTCCAAAATGAGGCTTACTGAAATCAAAGAGTCAGATGGGCTGGCTCCTTCTGGAGGTTCCAGGAGAAGAGAATCAGATTCCTTGTTCTTCCAGCTGTCAAAGGCCACAAGCATTCCTTAGCTGGTAGCTACATGATACCTGTCAATGCTTCCTGGTCACATCTCTTTCTCCTGTTCTGTCCACAAGCCTGCTTCTACCTTCCTCTTAAAAGGACACTCATAATTACATTTATGGAGCATCAGATGATCCAGGACAATTCCTTTTGTATTAGGGTTCTCTGGAAGAGCCAATAGGAGATATATAGATCCACATAAATATATGATTATGAGGAATTGGCTCATGTGATTGCGGAGGCTAGGAAATCCAACAGTCTGCAAGCTGGAGACCCTGGAAAACTGGTGTGATTCAGTCTGAGGCTAAAGACCCAAGAACTGAGGAACGGATGTTTCAAATCCCAGTCTAAGAACAGAAGATGACGTTAGATGTCCCAGCTCAACAGTGAGACAGGAAAAAATAAAGGGCAAATTCCTCCTTCCCCAGACTTTTTTTCTCTTTAGGCCCTCAATGGATTGGAAGATGCCCACTCACAGGAGAAGGGCAACCCCATCTCCTGAGTCCATGGATTCAAATGCTAATCCCTGGAATTCATCTGGAAACACTCTCACAGACACCAGGAAATAATGTCGAATCTGGGCTTTCCAAGGCTAGTGAAGTCATAAAATTAACTGACAGAGTCCCTCCCTCAAGATCCTTAATCACATCTGCAAATCCCTTTTGCCATGTAAGGTAACTTTCACAAACTCCAACAATTAGAACTGGATATCTTTGGGGACAAGTACTCAGACCAACACATCAGCCTCCAAACTCTACTGAGGTGCACATGCAGAAAATGTTCTGAGGGGGAGATCATAGTCTGTTTTGCACAGTCACACCCTGATATGTTCCAGAAACAGGAGCTCTCCAAAGCAAATTTTGAAAAGTCCCTATTAAATGACCTGTCATTTGCTTTAAATACTTTCAATATTGAAGGAAACTTGGGAAGCTCTTTGTTCTGCTTAAGCCTCCACATAGAGGCTGCATTCAAATAAGTGTCACCCAAAATTCAAGAGGTTATTTCCTTCCACAACTGAAGATATTTCAGGAAGTCACCTATTCATTCTCGCACTTGTCCCCACAAAGTTTCTTTTTTAAGGAATTCCATCCTTTCCCTACATAGTCTTGGAGTGGTTGCCAGTAAGTCCCCAGGACATCCTGGGCAGCATGTCTCAACCTCCTGCTCTTTCCTCCCTCAATGTCTGAGAAGATGTCAGGCCCAGCCCCTGGCCAGAGTTACAGAAAAAAAGGACAAATGACTGGGGATTGGGATGTGATGCGATCAGAGAGAGGAGAGGCCTCTCCTGCCAAGCCTTGTGAAATAGTTGCTGCTCCAGGAGGAGAAAATGAGAAGCATGAAGCATCTAGTGAAGGCCAAGATCTCTTCAGAAGTTCCACAGTGGACTGAGCAAACATTCATGATATAAGGGAATGGGGCAATTTCTTCATTCTTTCACCTAGTTGGATAACTGGAATTCTAGCTGGGAGGAGGATGGCATTCCAGACAAACCCACCAGCTGAGTTTTCACTGATGAGGCCAAGGAACCAACTGGGAAAGATTTCACTTAAATGAAGAGCCAATGAATGTGCAAAATTTGGTACAAGGACAGCAGATTGGGGTCTCCAGGAAGGCAACCATACAGAGACCAGGGTCTGTCCCTCCAATTCTCTCCGATCACAGCCCTACGAAATACTGTTTTAGTGTCAAGTCAAAGGAGAGAGATCCTAAAGGGAGAGTCTCACTGTCCCTTCTGCTCTTCTCTTTATTCCCTCTGCAAAGGCTTTCTTGTTATCAGGGCTTCATCAAAGAACTTGCAGAAGAATGACCCCAGGGCTGCCTGGGTGGCTCAGTTGGTTAAGCAACTGCCTTCAGCTCAGGTCATGATCCCGGAGTCCCAGGATTGAGTCCCACATCGGGCTCCCAGCTCCATGGGGAGTCTGCTTCTCCATCTGATCTTCTCAAAAAAGAAGAAGAAGAAGAAGAAGAAGAAGAAGAAGAAGAAGAAGAAGAAGAAGAAGAAGAAGAAGAAGAATGACCCCAGTAAAGGGCCATCTTGAACAGAATGTGGTGAAAGCAAAGTTGAATACATGGTTATCACCTGTGATCTGGCCTACGTGGTAGAGGCGGCGCTTAACCATCACTTTGTGCTGGCAGCATATTAAATGCACCAGACGAGACACTTTGGGTCCCCGGCTCCTGCCTTCCATGCATAGGATGACATCAATTTTTTGGGCCTTGTGACCCAGAAGTGATGAGCTTGTTTTCACAGAAACCTGTGACCCGCAGAGGATTCCTCATGTCCTTCATTATGAGTGGGAAGAAAAATTCAGAGAGAAATTCAGCCACAGAGGCATAAATGTCCCTGTACACAGGGAAGCAGGGAGGAGAGTAGGGAAGAATCTTGTGAGCTCAGAGTAGAGTTTGCACTCACCTCCCTGGTAGGCTTGGAGCACTGTGCTAAGTATGAGTGCTCAAATATGACACATATTCTTAATTTACCTCAGGCTGGAACCCACAGATAGGAAGGAGGGTTGCTAGACCTGGAGCCAGAGATATGATCTCGGATGCCAGAAGTCTAAGAATCGAAGGCATCAATCAGGAGTTTAGAGGCAGTGCCCGGGCCTCATTTGTGCCAGGACACCTCATCATATCCCCAGTGTCATTGCTGCTTCCAGAGCTTCTATCCCAGAACCCTGCATGCTGAGGGGCAAACTGAGCCCCAAGCTTGAAAATGAGAACAAAACAAGTTGCTAAGTTTAGGACCAAGGCCCTAGGTAAGCCAGAATAAAGGAAGGGGTCACCTATGAATCAAGAATGTATTTCATCCAGAAGCTGCCTCCTGAGCCCACAGCTGGGTAGGACAACTCTGGGTGTCCCACCAGGTTCCCGTCTTTTGGAGTGAGGACAGTGGGTGGGGTGGGTGTCATGCCTCTCTGTTCACCATTTTCACTGCCCTATCAGGATCCAGACCCTGAGTCTGGGGTCCTCCACAGTCCTGCTTCCTATGGTCCTGGCCAGGAGGGTGTGGCTGAAATATATGTTTCAAAATAGATCCAAGACAGAGTCCCCAGGGAGAAAGTTGTTGGGCAGAGGTTACTCAAGGAGGAAGAACTACAACCTCAGGACTCCAAAAGTAAGTCCAAGTTCATTCAAGAGTTCTACAACAGTCTGAAACATTCGTGGCATAGATGCATATTGTAAAGCATTCCTTCATTTCTTAGTGTCATTGGAATCTCAGGAGAAATTGAGCACACCAGTGAGCTCAATCCTCCTCCTTCTTGGAGACTGGGCAAAGTCCAAAGACCTCTGCTCAGGGCAAACCTTAGTGAGCCCCTGGATGGTGGTAAGAGACCTTGGTGCCCAGATAAGGGAAACTTGTTGTGTTTCTTTGTGGCAGGTAAACACACTACCATGGCTTCCCCCCAGCCAAAATCTTACTGACACTACACCCTCTCCCACACCCTTGGAAATAGGTTGTGTCTGATTCATCCCTGTCTTATCTGCTGTGATGTTCATAATAGATGCTCAGGGGCTCAATGTCCAATATGGTAGCCACTAGCTGCATGTGGTTATTAAGCACTTGAGGTAGGTCTAGTGAACCTGATGAATCCAATTTTTAATTTAATTCAATTTAAATTTAAATTTAAAATATGATCATTTGGTTATTACTTGATGCAACTTGAGTATGTGAATAAATCTGCTTTTTCAACAAAATTTCATGAACTCTAAATACAGATGAAGAATTACTGATATAAAGTTAGCATCTGAATTGCAATGAACTCTGAAAGATTTAAAATACCTTGTACCAGAAAAATGAAGGTAAAATATCTCATTAATGACCTTTAAAATATTGACTATGTATTGAAATGATATTTTAAATGCATCACAACCCAGTATGTGTTCTACAGTTAATAAAAAATATCTTATTAAAATTTTTTAAAAAATTCTTGCAGAGTCTTCCTCTTTTAGAGACCATATTCCAGTTACATCATTATGCATCCCAAAGAGTGTGTGCTAGCTTAAATTAGGCATAAACCATTAAGATCCAGATTTTTAAAACTCTGTTCATGATTCTCTGCCCAACACCCCCACAATATTACAAAGTCCATTGAAAGAATTGGTAACTAGTTATTGAATGAATAGAAAAAAATGAATAAATATTACATGTATTATTTTATGTGAAAAGAATTGTATTGTATGTGTTTAGCTTACTTGATATATTTTTTTACACCCAGCAGTAGAGACATTGCAAATCTAACAGGGTCTCCAAAGATTTCTTAGATATATTTTCATATTTGCTTCTTTCTCATTCTTCCCAATGTCAGGGGGTCAAGCTGAAGTTCCAGGTGATACCTGTGACCCCTCACTTACCCTTGTGACTTGAATCCTCTCCAAAAGCAAATCCAGCTGATTCTACCTCCAAGATGTCCATAAAGCCACTCAGATACAGGATCTCCCACAAGGATAACACAACTACAACAGTGGCATTGAAATGTACCTGAGGTGATGTCACAATCCTACTCACAAACTCTGTATGGGGAGGACTTGCAAGAGTTTCATTAATAATAAGACTACATAGAGAGAAAAGAATCATCACTAAACATCTCACCACTTGGGAAAAGCCATGCTTTTATTGTTTTGTTTTTTTTTCCATTTTATTTATTTTTTCAGCGTAACAGTATTCATTCTTTTTGCACAACACCCAGTGCTCCATGCAAAACGTGCCCTCCCCATTACCCACCACCTGTTCCCCCAACCTCCCACCCCTGACCCTTCAAAACCCTCAGGTTGTTTTTCAGAGTACATAGTCTCTTATGGTTCGCCTCCCCTCCCCAATGTCCATAGCCCGCTCCCCCTCTCCCAATCCCACCTCCCCCCAGCAACCCCCAGTTTGTTTTGTGAGATTAAGAGTCATTTATGGTTTGTCTCCCTCCCAATCCCATCTTGTTTCATTTATTCTTCTCCTATCCCCCTACCCCCCCATGTTGCTTCTCCATGTCCTCATATCAGGGAGATCATATGATAGTTGTCTTTCTCCGATTGACTTATTTCACTAAGCATGATACGCTCTAGTTCCATCCACGTCGTCGCAAATGGCAAGATTTCATTTCTTTTGATGGCTGCATAGTATTCCATTGTGTATATATACCACATCTTCTTTATCCATTCATCTGTTGATGGACATCTAGGTTCTTTCCATAGTCTGGCTATTGTAGACATTGCTGCTATAAACATTCGGGTACACGTGCCCCTTCGGATCACTATGTTTGTATCTTTAGGGTAAATACCCAGTAGTGCAATTGCTGGGTCATAGGGTAGTTCTATTTTCAACATTTTGAGGAACCTCCATGCTGTTTTCCAGAGTGGTTGCACCAGCTTGCATTCCCACCAACAGTGGAGGAGGGTTCCCCTTTCTCCGCATCCTCGCCAGCATCTGTCATTTCCTGACTTGTTAATTTTAGCCATTCTGACTGGTGTGAGGTGATATCTCATTGTGGTTTTGATTTGTATTTCCCTGATGCCGAGTGACGTGGAGCACTTTTTCATGTGTCTGTTGGCCATCTGGATGTCTTCTTTGCAGAAATGTCTGTTCATGTCCTCTGCCCATTTCTTGATTGGATTGTTTGTTCTTTGGGTGTTGAGTTTGCTAAGTTCCTTATAGATTTTGGATACTAGCCCTTTATCTGATATATCGTTTGCAAATATCTTCTCCCATTCTGTCAGTTGTCTTTTGGTTTTGTTAACTGTTTCCTTTGCTGTGCAAAAGCTTTTGATCTTGATAAAATCCCAATAGTTCATTTTTGCCCTTGCTTCCCTTGCCTTTGCCGTTGTTCCTAGGAAGACGTTGCTACGGCTGAGGTCGAAGAGGTTGCTGCCTGCATTCTTCTCAAGGATTTGGATGGATTCCTTTCTCACATTGAGGTCCTTCATCCATTTGGAGTCTATTTTCGTGTGTGGTGTAAGGAAGTGGTCCAATTTCATTTTTCTGCATGTGGCTGTCCAATTTTCCCAGCACCATTTATTGAAGAGGCTGTCTTTTTTCCATTGGACATTCTTTCCTGCTTTGTCGAAGATTAGTTGACCGTAGAGTTGAGGGTCGATTTCTGGGCTCTCTATTCTGTTCCACTGATCTATGTGTCTGTTTTTGTGCCAGTACCATGCTGTCTTGATGATGACAGCTTTGTAATAGAGCTTGAAGTCCGGAATTGTGATGCCACCAACTTTGACTTTGTTCTTCAATATTCCTTTGGCTATTCGAGGCCTTTTCTGGTTCCATATAAATTTTAGGATTATTTGTTCCATTTCTTTGAAAAAAATGGATGGTATTTTGATAGGGATTGCATTAAATGTGTAGATTGCTTTAGGTAGCATAGACATTTTCACAATATTTATTCTTCCAATCCAGGAGCATGGAACATTTTTCCATTTTTTTGTGTCTTCCTCAATTTCTTTCATGAGTACTTTATAATTTTCTGGGTATAGATTCTTAGTCTCTTTGGTTAGGTTTATTCCTAGGTATCTTATAGTTTTGGGTACAATTGTAAATGGGATTGACTCCTTAATTTCTCTTTCTTCTGTCTTGTTGTTGGTGTACAGAAATGCAACTGATTTCTGTGCATTGATTTTATATCCTGACACTTTACTGAATTCCTGGACAAGTTCTAGCAGTTTTGGAGTGGAGTCTTTTGGGTTTTCCACATATAGTATCATATCATCTGCGAAGAGTGATAGTTTGACTTCTTCTTTACCAATTTGGATGCCTTTAATTTCTTTTTGTTGTCTGATTGCTGAGGCTAGGACTTCTAGTACTATGTTGAATAGCAGTGGTGATAATGGACATCCCTGCCGTGTTCCTGACCTTAGCGGAAAAGCTTTCAGTTTTTCTCCATTGAGAATGATATTTGCGGTGGGGTTTTCATAGATGGCTTTGATAATATTGAGGTATGTGCCCTCTATCCCTACACTTTGAAGAGTTTTGATCAGGAAGGGATGCTGTACTTTGTCAAATGCTTTTTCAGCATCTATTGAGAGTATCATATGGTTCTTGTTCTTTCTTTTATTAATGTGTTGTATCACATTGATTGATTTGCGGATGTTGAACCAACCCTGCAGCCCTGGAATAAATCCCACTTGATCGTGGTGAATAATCCTTTTAATGTACTGTTGAATCCTATTGGCTAGTATTTTGGTGAGAATTTTTGCGTCTGTGTTCATCAAGGATATTGGTCTGTAGTTCTCTTTTTTGGTGGGATCCTTGTCTGGTTTTGGGATCAAGGTGATGCTGGCCTCATAAAATGAGTTTGGAAGTTTTCCTTCCATTTCTATTTTTTGGAACAGTTTCAGGAGAATAGGAATGAGTTCTTCATTAAATGTTTGGTAGAATTCCCCTGGGAAGCCGTCTGGCCCTGGGCTTTTGTTTGTTTGGAGATTTTGGATGACTGTTTCAATCTCCTTACTGGTTATGGGCCTGTTCAGGTTTTCTATTTCTTCCTGGTTCAGTTGTGGTAGTTTATATGTCTCTAGGAATGCATCCATTTCTTCCAGATTGTCAAATTTGTGGGCGTAGAGTTGCTCATAGTATGTTCTTATAATTGTCTGTATTTCTTTGGTGTTAGTTGTGATCTCTCCTCTTTCATTCATGATTTTATTTATTTAGGTCCTTTCCTTTTTCTTTTTGATGAGTCTGGCCAGGGGTTTATCAATCTTATTGATTCTTTCAAAGAACCAGCTCCTAGTTTCATTGATTTTTTCTATTGTTTTTTTGGTTTCTATTTCATTGATTTCTGCTCTGATCTTTATGATTTCTCTTCTCCTGCTGGGTTTAGGGTTTCTTTCTTGTTCTTTCTCCAGCTCCTTTACGCGTAGGGTTAGGTTGTGTACTTGAGACCTTTCTTGTTCCTTGAGAAAGGCTTGTACCGCTATATATTTTCCTCTCAGGACTGCCTTTGCTGTGTCCCACAGATTTTGAACTGTTGTGTTTTCATTATCATTTGTTTCCATGAATTTTTTCAATTCTTCTTTAATTTCCTGATTAACCCATTCATTCTTTAGAAGGATGCTGTTTAGTCTCCATGTATTTGGGTTCTTTCCAGCTTTCCTCTTGTGATTGAGTTCTAGCTTCAGAGCATTGTGGTCTGAAAATATGCAGGGAATAATCCTAATCTTTTGATACTGGTTGAGACCTGCTTTTATTGTTTTGTAAACAACTGTCCCAAGTCAGCAGTTCTCAAATTTTTGGTTTCCAGAAACTTCTCATATTCTTAAAAATTACTGAGAATCCCCCAAATCTTTTTTCATGTGGAAAACGTCTTTGAACATTTACTGGATTAACTAAAATTGAGAAACATTTTTAAAAGATTTATTAATTTAATTATGCATAACAATCTAAACCAAGTACATGTAAATAAATATATATACATTGTTATGTACAAGCATAAAGCATATCTTGTATATATTGTGGACTTGGTTCCAGACCACTGCAATAAAGTGAATATCACTAAATCAATATCACAAATATCAATAAAGCCAGTCATATGAATTTTTTGGTTTCCCCTGCATATAAAAGTTACATTTATACTGTAGTCTAATAAGTGTGCAATAGCATTATGTCTTAAAAAATGTCCGTACCTTAATTAAAAATACTTCATTGCTAAAAAATTTTAACCATCATGTGAACTTTCAGTGAGTCACAATTACTGATCACAGTTCACCAGAACAAATATAATAATAGTGAAAAAGTTTTCAATATTGTGAGAATTACCAAAATGCAACACAGAGACACAAAGTGAACACATGCTATTGGAAAAATGGCACAGATAGACTTGCTTGATGCAGGATGGCCACAAACCTTCAGTTTGTAAAACAAAATCATACAAAGTGCAATAACATGAGATAGTACTACATTCAAAAATTAGGAAAAATATGAGGCATTGCTTTGTTTTTACATTTCTGCAAATCTTTTTAATGTATCGCTTAATGCAAAACATTTGAATGTTCACATCACCTTCTACATTCAGTCTGTTGCAATGTGTGGCTTCAGCTGAAATGTCCAAGGAAAAACTGCCCTCACAGAAATATAAAGTTGGAGGCATACAGGAGCCCTTTGTACTAAAAAAAATCCCAGGAAAAAAAGTGCTGGAAGGTGTTGAGACTTGGTTTCTGGACAGTGATCAGAAAACAGAGGGGAGGGGCTAGTATGAGGCAGAGCAGTGGTCAGTTGCATGAATGTTCCCCTGGTTGAAAACCATGAACTAAAATGTACGACTGTAGGGACACAGAAAGCTTAAGACCAAAGTCTCCACATCTTCCTTAAGACGGGAGGAATCAGAGGGGGAGATCAACCACGAGAGACTGTAGACTCCAAGAAACTAACTGAGGGTTTTAGAGGAGAGGGAGACAGGGAGGATGGGTTGACCCAGGGATGGGTATTAAGGAGGGTATGTACTGCATGCAGCACTGGGTGTTATATGTAAACAGTGAATCTTGGAACACTACATCAAAAACCAATAATGTACTTTATGGTAACTAACATAAAATAATAATAATAATAAAGACCAAAGTCTCCTATTTCTTGCTGTTCCCTCAGCAAAACTTGCAGAGCTTTCTCATTCTTTAAAAATAGACTTGACCTTAAAAATGGATTGGAAGTCTCCTTGAGGACCGTGAAAGATGCACCCTGTAGTGACTTTTGCATAATCTCTTCCTCTAGAATTTAGGAAGAACCTGTGATTTGCTTCTAATCAATACATATACCAAAGGTGATGGGATGCCTCTCCTTGATTAGGTTAGATTAAATGGAAAGGGACCCATTTAAATGGAATGGGTGGCCAGATGTGACTCCCATGATTCATTATGTGATATTAGATTCCCTCTTGATGAGTTCTTGCCATTTACAATGTAGAGGGCATTATGCTAAGTGAAATAAGTCAGAGAAAGACAAACACTGTATGATTTTGCATATATGTGGAATCTAGAAAGAAAACAAAAACAAATGAAAACAAAACAAAACAAAAGGAGAAACAGACCCATGAATACATAGACCAAACTGGTGGTTGCTGGGGGGCAGGGTTGGGGACGGGAGCAAAATGGGTAAAGGAAGTAGGAGGTACAGGCTTCAAGTTATGGAATGAACAAGTCACAGGGATGAAAGGCACAGCATAGGGAATGTAGTAGGGTATTGTAAAAGTCTTATATGGTTACAGATGGCAGTTACACTTGTGGTGAGTATAGCATAATGTGTAGAGTTGTCAAATCACTACGTTGTGGTGAGTATAGCATAATGTGTAGAGTTGTCAAATCACTATGTTGTACACCTGAAACTAGTATAACATTATGTGTAAACTGTACTTCAATTAAAAATTTTTTTGAAGCTCCCTCTTAGCAAAGTGGAAAAAGGGGTCCCCCTGCTCGTCAGGTAGAAGCAAATGGCAAACAGGATGCTGGGGGCCTCCTCTAGGAACTCACAGTGCTGATAGCCAAAGTCCCTCAAAAGGCCAGAGCTTTAGCTACACACCAGCAAGGTAATGAATTCTGCCAACTAACTTGGAAGCAGATCCTCAGTTGAGCTGTTGGAGTAGAATGCAGCCACCATACTTTGATTGATGTCAGGTCGGGGTGACCCTGAGCAAAGGACTCAGCTAAGCTGATTCAGGAAAAGTGGAGCAGTAAATGGGTGTTGTTTCAAGCCACTAGATTTGTGGTAATTTCTTATGCAGCAATAGAAAACTGGGTAATAATACCTGGACCGTCTGTGTCACTTTGGTCCAACCCACATAGAGACAGGTAAGATGGAGACCGGTGTCATGGGGTGCCGGAGTGCGTGAATCCATGTTGAGGTACAGAGAGATGTCTTCAGGTGACGTGGCCCTGAACTGTTTCAGCCCAATGAGAAGCCCTTGTTCTTCCCCCGGTGTTGCCACTGAAGAATGTGACAGAGTCTGAATCCCAAGGCCACAGAGGAAGAAGGGAGCTTTTATTTTTATTTTTGCAAAGCTATGTGTCCCTTGGGAGACTTTCTCTTTCCCACATCATCATAAAGAGCAAAAGGAGTTGTATGGGTCCCTTTCCCGAAGCACCTATGCCCCTGGGGTGATGAGCAGAAAGGACAACAGAAAGCATAGCCTGGCTGTCTGGTTGGTGTGAAGCTCTGAAACACTGAGTATTTAATGCAGGTTTTAATCTTAGTTCCCAGTGGGCGTGGAGCCCTGCAGATAAATGCTCTGACTGTCCTCCGACAATCGGTGATAATCAGCCTCGCTCTCGGACTGCAATCCAGACATGGTCAAGGAGGCTGTGTTCCCAACCCTGGAGCCTGAGAATACAGCTGGAAGCCCTGAAGGCAGAGAGCTCACAGCATCTATCTGGAGTGTGGGGGCTGCTCCAGACATCATTTGTGCCAGAAGACAGGGTTATAAGTTCCAGTGTGGCTGCTGTTTCCACTGCCAGAGATGCAATGATTTGTCTCAAAGTCCCAGACATGGAAAGGAGGCTAGGTCAGGGCAGACCAGACCCAGCACCCAGAAAGGAAGGCGAAATGCAGAGAGGGTGGCCCAGGTGAGCCTGGGGAAAGGGACAGAAGTGTCAGTCCACACATCCACGTGACCTTTTTCTTGGGGTCACCTGTGCTGTAAATGAGGAGGGAGAGGGAAGTGGAGCCAAGGCCATGGTGAAGACAACCCAAAGCTCTGCCTCCTGAGACCCCAATACTTGGACAGGACACTCAAGACTCTCTTATCCCCTGTGCATATTTGAGATGCAAGAGGGGTCTCCATGCAAATTTTCTGAGTTCTGATGATTCTTAATTCTTCCTTTGCCCTTAGTCTTGACACTTAGCACCCAGGGAATCATGCAGACAGGAAAGGTGGAAGGGACACCTAAGTCCTCTTCTCCAAAAGTTACTTTAAGGCTGGATGTGTGGGACCTGGAGATGCAAAAGTACTGCCATCAGTTGTCGGTGAGCACTTGGCCTTCTAGTGAGCTCCTCTCTCCACATAACTAGTCTCTCCCCACTCTGGGGGAGGGTTCTTCTGCCCTGTGCAAGTCCAGTCTCTGACAGAAACCCAAGTCTGGGGTCAAAAGATGTTGTCCACATTCTGAAGGTTCAAGCCCTTCTCTCTAAACTCATTCATAGCTACCTCAAAAGAATTTTCAAAAGTGATGGTTCCCCCAAATCAGGACACACACGGCCTAGGGAATGCACACCAGCCATCTGGAATTCTCAAGACCTTCCCAATCAACTTAATATTGCAGCAGGTTGGGAGTCCAAGAGGCTATTTCAGGGATGTCTTATTAAATCAGGAGCTAATCGTGCACTGGGTGTCAAGGGAGCACAACCTAGAGAAGTCCCACACTGGGGGCAAGGAGCCTCACACCACAATTTCACAGCACCAAATTCCTTCCTTGTTCATCCAACTCTGTCTTGGACCAGTGGCTTGTCCATTCTAGCCTCAGTGTCTTCATCTGAAGAAAACTAAGAAAGCATTAAAGTTCACAGCATCCTTGCCTGAATCTGGTTATAAAACCAAAAGCCAATGTTTCCATTAATTGGTGCTCTACAACTTTTATCCCCAGCATAATTAGGTGGAGAGTCCAGGTTCTTTCCTCTTCAGGTTTACTTTAGGTGATCACAGAAGAAAATATTTTCCTCTTTCTCATTTACCATGGGTCAGCCTAGACCCAGGCCCTCTCAGCTCTAGACACATAGCAGAACAGCCTCCTTTAAACACATTCCCCTCCTTGTCTTCCCTCATGGAAAGTTATGAAAGCCTCCTTTATGATTATAATTCAGTGTAGGTTGACTTTTTTCTTTTTTTCGTGTTTCTAAAAAATGAAAATAGTTCTATTTTCACACTGGTCAAGGAAAAAATTATGACAGAAGTTGTTCAAATAAATAAAGTGTTTTAACATAACCGATGTTACTCTAATGACCATCTTCTGGACATCTTGGCCTGCTTACTACATATATCCCAGAAGGTAGAGCCCATTAATTTTCATTCCCTCCCAGGAATGCACTAAACATCTGTAAGGATTAGTTGAAGCAATGAATGAATGAATGGTACATTCATGTTTAATTTCATATGAATAGAATTGCATTATATAATCAATCGTGCAACCTGCATTTTGCTTTCAAATTTTACAGACATCATCCTTTTAGTGTACCAATTTGCAGTCAGTCTGAAGACAGCAATCAGATTATAAAAATAAGCATGGGCAATCTTCAAAGGGATCACCTTTTCGTTCCCCCCTCTGCTGTTGTCATCACCCACCCCTCTGAGCCAGTCTCTATTCTCAAGTTGGCCAAACACTTTATCAGAATTTGCACAGTCCTTCTCTATGCTCAGAACCCTATGTCCAGGATCCTCTTAAGCTCCCAAGGTTGCTTCCTGCTCAGGCCTCCGACAGGATCCTGAGCAACCAGGAGGAGACTGCCAGCCTTTGTAACTTTCCATATCAGCCCCTTTGTTTTCTTCAAAGAGTTAGTTACAACTTGCCACTTGAAAACAATAACTTCTTGTTTGGGGTTTTTGTTTATTTTTTTTAGTTTTTGCTCCAAACCTTATGAGCCAGAGACTGAGTATACCTGCTTGAGGCTTGCATCGGCACCACTCAAGGACAAATATTTGTTGAATGAATCCAGAAGATCAGAGAGACGGAGAAGCTGAGTGTCTCCAGATTCAAGCTCTGAAATTGAGTTTTTAGTCAGCTCTGTTCTAGGTGAAGATCATAGATCGACTGGGGTTCAAGGCAGTGGCCTCATTTGTATGTACCTATGTATTCATACATTAATTTGTCTGTGTAGCTGACATAGCTCCCAGGCATGGGGATATCTGGGGGAATAGCAGGGTAGATCCAGGAAAACTACCCAGCCTTTACTGCCCTGTTGCTCTCAACCACCACGACCTTCCTGTGCCCTGTGGTATCAGATTTAGGACCACTTGCATGACAAGGACACAGTGCCAGACTCAGTCCCCACCTCCCCCTCCAGAAAAACACAGTCTCAGAGTCTGAGGAGACAGAATATAGACCCTCAGGCCAGGTTGAAAGAGGCATAGGACCGTCCCCTTGCACTTTTTTTTTTTTTTTTTGGAAAGAGGACAATCTAATCAAAACCTGACAGGGGTCTCCTCTCCCCCAGAGGGTACATAAATGGTAAGGTCCAGGTAGTACAGAGCATGAGACAGTTCAAGGACAAGGACGTCTTTTTTAGAGTTGGGCGAGGAGCCTTGTTCAGGGTCCAGCACCCCATACTCCACAGAGAGAAATAGATTCATAACATAGGCCCGGGGGAGGGGTTAGAGGGTGGGGAGTTACAGACACCCCCATCCCTCCCTCATTCTCCTTACCCTCATCCCCCATTCCCCACCTCCCTTACCCCATCCCACTCTCCATACCCTCATCTAACCCCACCCTTATCCTCCCTATCCCAGACCTCCACTCTCATGCCCCTCCCCATTCTGGCACCTGGCACAGTCAGGTGGGCGTGGCCAACAGGCGCCACCCCTCCCCACCTCCGAGTTCCCGCTCAGCCTATGAAAACAAACCCCTCCTGGGCTCCCTGGGCGACCCCGCTCATGACCCTAGGATCTCGTGATATTTCACCCTCAAGAAAAGAGAAACCAGGATTGGTCGGATAAGGCTGTTTCCGGTGGGCGAGGGTAGGGTGGCTTGCGGAACCAGCGGCCTTCCTTTCCCTCCAGGCTCCGTGCGGGGGAGACCACGTGGCGGGTGCGCGGTCTGGAGAAAGCGTAAGTTCAAACCTTGGATCCTCCTCTTTCTTGTGGAGTGACCTTGGACTAATCGCTGGTAAACTGCCCTCCCCCCAACTCCCATTTCTATTTTCCATCTGAAAAGTGAGTTTTCACAACAGAGGTCAGAGTGAGAACCTAACAATGTGCTTCTTCTGGCTCAGGGCAGCCTCGGCTACCTGCTCCTTAGGACTGGCCGCGCGTATGAGTTGCAGACGTAACAATTCATCGAACTCGGGCGTCTGCGTTCATTGTTTGCTCTCACTAGTTGGACGAGTGTGCAGTTGAAATGGGGTGGCTGCTCTAGGAATCTGGTCCCTAAGGAGGTGCCGGGGTATGGGGGGGCAGAAGGGACGGAACGTGGGCCGTGTCCTCGAGGGAGGGATCGCTTTTGGCAGAGCACAGGGTCTGTCATTCCAGTTCTCTCGTTTAGCCCATGGGAATTTGTTGGTCGGATTTGGAGATTAGAGGAGATGCCCGCTGAACGGGCAGGGTCAGGTCTCCGGTTTTCCATTTCCTCAGCAGTATTCGCAGAGATTTTCATAGGAGCCCGTGGCTTGCTAAATATACGTGTTAACACACAGCCTCTTTGTTTCTGGAGCATTTTGGTTCTTGCTCTCAGACTTGGGTAGACGGAGGTGACTGAGAGGATAGGAGACCAGGGAAACCAAGTACTGGAGGACTGGAGGCCAGTCTGAGCTGGACCAGAGTGGACGGAAGACATCTTAAGGTAAGCTGGTCCCTGAACTGTCTCAGGTGTGTTAAGAAACCCTGTTATTCCCTTTGTTCTTATCATTGAGGAGCTGGATGGAATCTGCATCCTGAGGGAAGATGCAGGAGTAACCTGTATACTTCCCAGTCATTTACCCAGTGGAGCATTTGTTCTGCTGCTTTTTTTTTTTTTTTTAAGATTTTATTTATTTGAGAGAGAGAGAGAGAGAGCGCGTGCATGCACACAGCGGGGAGGGGAGGGACCGAGGAAGAAGGAGAAGCAGACTCCCTACTGAGCAGGGAGTCCTATGGGGGATCAAACCCAGGACCCTGAGATCACTACCTAATGCCAAAGGTAGATGCTTAACTGTCTGAGCAACCCAGGTGCCCCGGTCCTGTTACTTTTTTATAAGAAGGAGCTAGCTCTAGTGTGTTGGGGACCCCATTCCCAAAGCCATAGTTATGTTTAGAACCTCTGCTTGGAGTGAAATACCGTAAGACTGGCTACAGATGCCAGACACTTAACTCCTGTTTGGTGTCAAGCAGGGACAGAATTTTGGTCACTTCCAGGTGGGCTTGGACCACTGAGGGTAAGAGGTCCTTTGAAAGAAAACTCCTTCTCCTTAAAAGAGAACAGGAATAGTGCCCAGGTAGTCCTCCGGCTAAAGCCCAAAGCAGTCAGGGAGGCCATGTGGCCTGACATGGAGTTGGAGAATGGATGGAGGCCTGGAACAACCTTGTGCATTGGGAATGTCATGCAGCACATGAGTGTTTGTGATACCTGTTCTGGTACCTAGTTATAAACTCCAGAATTACTGCCACCTCCAGAGCAGGAAATGATGACCTTCTCTCCCATAGCCACAGAACTTGAGAGTGTCTGTGTCAGAACAGACTGGACCCTGGACCTTAAGAGGAAGAGGACAAAGAGAAGAGGTCAACGTGAAAGCCATGACTTCAGAGGAGTTTGGGGCAAAGGGAGGAAAGGGTCAACTCTGGGCTGCCTGAAAGTCCCCTCCTTAGTGTCCCTTACCTGTGCCGAGAGCAAAGAGGATGATTGGAGCATGACCAGGCCATGGTAGAGATGCCCCAGAGCCCTGCCTCCTATGGCCCCTCTGCTTCTCTGGGCTCCCTTCTTATCCATTGTCCCACATGTGGGGGAGACCCGCATGTGCATCTGTGCTCCTCACATCCTGTGAGTGACACTCCAGCTGCAAATTTTCTTACTTGATACAGCCAGGGGTATGCAGGATAGGGAGATGTGTCCTCCCAGGAATTGTCCTGAGCCTGCTTCACTGGGGAGACACAGCTGGTAAGCTGAGGTGCCTCAAGACCTCATGACTTTCTGATTTCTTCCTGGGAATATTGCACCCCTCCCCAACCCATCCTTCTGGATGCCTGGCAGGGCCCATGTCCTTCAGCAGAGTAAAGACTTGCTGACCTCCTGGACTATGGTGGGTGATGTCTGAGTAGAGAGATGTTCTCTGACCTTGTCCATTGCTGACACACATAGAGGGTGGAATGTTCCCATTTTCAGTTGGTTTCTCTAGGCACATTCCCATTATGCTGGCATAAGTGACAGCCGTAGAAAGCCCTGGACCAGCAGCCAGGGACCTCATTCCTGTGTCCCCCTCCCATGGCTTTCTCTGTGACATGGGTGCAAGTATATCACCCTCTTGAGCCTCAGCTGCTGTATATGGAAAGGAAGAATCAGTCGATAGCTCTCTGTTAGTGACATTTCATGTTTTAAGAGAGAAACCAGAGGCTAGAGAAGTGAACTGCTTTGATAACTTCAACTCTTTTTATTCATCATTGTGATTCTAAATCCAGCTTCAAACTCACATTCTCCAGTTCCCAGAGAAGTGTGAAGGGAGAGTATGGCTGTGACAAAAGAATGAAGATGTCTCAGAGGAAGTGATTCTGGTAGAGGTCTTTACACTAAAGGAACTCTTTCAAAAATATGTCATGACATTGAAAACATGAAGGAATAAATATTGGAAGTCTATCCAAACTTAGAAAGCAGCATGACAGTTCTCCAGGGCATAGGAAAGGTGCTCACTCTGTACCAAAAGTTATATGAGAAGAACCATAAGCAATGTTAAAACTACTCTTGATGCATTTTTTTGCAGAGAAGTGGTTTAATTTTCAGTGTTTAAAATCAGCATACTGTTAATAGTAGATTTTCTATTTTACTAGTTTCTCAACATATTTATAATACAGAATTTATAATGAATTTATAATTTATAATGAAAAGAGAATCTTAATGGTTGGCAAGAACTGTTTTTGAATGGCCACAGAAAAGCCATAACTTTGTGGATTCTTTTTTTTTAAGATTTTCTTTATTTATTTGACAGAGAGAGATCACAAGTAGGTAGAGAGAAGGAACTTTGTGGATTCTTAAGATGGCTTTACATAGTTTCATCCTGCACTATCATTTTTATGGCCCAGCACTACCATGCAAAGCAGTCAACCTCTGATTGATTTGTTTTTCAGCTTGCTGCTTTTTCATTTGTTTGCTTAATAGAATGCATGGTCTATGGCATTCAGTAGAATGGAAAAATTCCTTGATTTTGGTTGATACAATGGGAAGGTGTTTCTAGCATCATGGCCACACCCCAGGCTCCAAGAGAGGTGGGCTGATATTCCAGGGACACAGAGTGCTGCCCAGGTGGCACAGGGCAGAAGCACAGAAACATTCTAAAGGCCTCAGTAAGGTAGATGATGCTCTGGGATCCCAGTTGGAATTCTATGAATGGAAAAGGTAGTTTCAGGACACCCACTCTAATGAGCTCAGGGGATGCTCTGGCCTACGTAGCAAATGAAGACCATGAGAAAAGGTGACTAGGATGCAATAGAAACATTTTTCAAATTCATGCCTTGGCTGTGGGAGTTGTCCTGAGCCAGTCCTGATCCTGTGCGGGAAAGACAGCCCTTCATATTGATGTGTTCCCGGTGCTCCTGCTTCCAACCCCCAGTGTGTCCCCAAAGGCTCTGCATGGAGGTGGAAAGAGAAGTAGGACTTACCTCACAAGGGAAGGGTGTTTGGCTCATACTAAACATTTTTAGATTTGAAGACAGTGGTCACTTCTGCCTCTTGGATCTCCTAGACCCTGGGTTCCCATAGACTGTTCCCAAGCTTGGACTTAAGCAGTTGTCCTGTTTCGCTGAGGTCCAGTTGAAATCTGTCAGTCAGGTGTCTCTAACAATGAGATTGTCCATCCACTTGGTGAGGCAGATCCTCACCAGGACAAACTCCTTGCCTGAAGGTGTCTGTCAATTACTCTCTGTGGGGAGTGGGGTCCCGATTCACTAGGCTAAAAATAAAATTAACAGTGAACTTTAAATTTCCTGCAAAGGTTGAGAAGTTTGGACGAAAATTTCCAGAACACCATTTCTGTGCTCAGTTACTGCTTAGTCATCAGGGACATTTACGATTATCTTTGTTACTAATCTCAGTCTCTTGCAGCTGCTTGATAATGGTGATTGTTTGGGGACTAAAATGCCCATAGAGCACATTCTAGTTTAACCTTATTTGGCACAAAGCCTGCTGATATAGGTGGCAGAAATTTGGAGAAAGCAATCTCCATGATGATACTAAGTGGACAGCATCCTTCAGAGAATTCTAATTTCCTCACCAGTGGTATAGAAGAATTGTTTGGGCATCATAATGCAAGGGTTAAAAAATAGCCTGGAGAATTCTTTGTGTGGAGAGGTTCTCTGTGTTCCAAAATGTCAGAATTTTTGTGATCCAGCCCAGCATGGGAATCATCCCTAAATTTGGCAGATCCTTAAATGTCAAATATAGCTTCAAATTCTGTGAGGAAAAAGTGTTGGTATTTGGTTACTGAGCTTAATACAGAGAGAGGGAAAAGTTTTATTCTTGTTCCTAGTGGCACTGTCTCAGAAGAATGGAAATAATTAAAAAGATGGATAGGGACATCCAGCTGGATAGGGATGGGACCAAAAGGGACTTTATGAAGCTGTATTTATATTAGTTGTTTCCCAGGAATGAGGAAATGGCAGTTGTCAATATATACTTCAGAAGGGGCCTTTGGAGATCACATTTGGGGCCTTGCTCTGCCTTTGAAGGGTCAGAATGTGGAAGAGGACACTTGAGTCTAAAGAGGAAGTCCTGTGGTGGCAGCTTCTTGATGACAAGGAGACATGCATTTAGCTCATGCTTGTTTCTCTCCCTGCCTCTAAGAGCCCAAAGAGCTCATGGCTCTAATCCCTCAGTGGCTGTTAGAATTTGACTAGTTGAGTCCTGGGTTTGGTTGCCAGTAGGGTTCTAACTTCTCTGTAGTCCAGATTCCTATGTTGAATCTTCTCCATCCATTTTGCTGAGCTGATCCCAGCCTTCTAGGAGGAAATCCCTCTTACCTCCTGGAATGAATAGTGGATATTCTCCCTGCTCTTGGGTTTAAAGTAGCCATAAATGTCTGAGATCCTCAAACAAAATAAAATGTATTTTTCCTAGTCTTAGGTATTTTCCATGGTCCCATTTACAAACAGCCTCGTCCCCTCCCTTTTCCCGCCAACTCCTCATTGTAATTTTGACCTGACTTCCTTCAGGGAAGACTTGACCCTCAAAATCTGGAAGACCAGCCATCTCTCAATTGTACATCTGTTCTTCTATGAATGCACAAATGTTTTGCAGTTTTAGGTAACATAAAGTATAAATGACTACTTGATATTTTGGAATTTTATTTTATTTTATTTCTTTTTCTTTTGGGTTAACACCACTGTCTGCATAAAGCTGTCTTAACTTGAACATTTGAGTTATACTGATGTGGCCAAAACTCCCCCAAGTGTACCTCCAGGTTGGTTTTCTTTTCTTTTTCTGTCATGAATGGGGCATATTATTGAGTCAGTTGTATGGAGAAGGTAAAAAACCCAATCTGGATTAACTAGATGGAGATCCAGTGATAATAACATCGTGATTTCAGTTGAAAATTTGAGCTAGGATCTGAAAAAGGGAGGTGTAGCCAGAAAGGATAATATAGCTTCTGAGGAGCCAGAGGTGAGACCCTGAAGTCTGAGCAGATTCCTCCTTGCACCATATACATTTCTGGTGAGGCAGGAGCCCTAAGCTTGGGACGCTGCCATCGTACTGCCCTGAGCCACATAGTATGAATGAGCAGGTTTTGTTTTTGCCTCAAAATGCAGTTTTGCCTTAATCTCAGACATTTTGATTTCTGCTTTGGTGTATGCCATTTTATAGACATTTATGATATTTCTTAACCAGATAGATTTTTGGGGGGGGGGGGAATGAAAGACCTCTGATTAGTTGGAATTTTTTATGACATTTTAAATAATTAGTTTGTGTTCAGTAATTATAGTTCATATAGTTTATTGTTTTGTGGTTTTACAAGTTAAGCTTTTTTAGAAAAATAAGAAACTAAAAGCTTAAATATATTCCACAGGAGAAAAAATATTTTATGGAATAATTTTAAAAGTGGAGGCTTTGTTCTGAATGTGAGCTCTGTATTCTCATAGTAATTCTCATATTTGTAGGACAAACATGTAATAAAATTGTCTTGAAATAGTGTATATTTTTTTCATCCCCAACTTCCACATGCTGTAGAGTACTGTTATGCTACTTTTACAGTTGAAAAATTTTTAAATGATGTAATGGTACTCCTTGTCCAGATGTTCCTTAATCTTTCAATCTGGGTTATTTGTTAGAGCTGAGAAGGGCCTCATTTTGGGCCACGTGATAGTCCCTTATTTCTGTATATGTTCAATACTCGGGATAATCAGCAACTTTTCCCTAAAAGGGATGGGGTCGGTTTTCAAGTTCCCCATAGTAACTCTACAGTGGGACTAGAATTAAATGTGGTGGTAGCTGGATATGGTATGGGACCTGTGATGATCTTGCTCCCCCATCGGGGCCTGGAAAGATGAACATCTAGAGCCAGCAGGGGCAAAGCTGTGGCTTTGTGGCCACCTAGCTGAGAACGGAATTGGGGTAAATGGAGGACTCCCAACTATTGCCAGAGAGTGACTTTGGCCTGGAGTTGGTTTCTCTCAAGGATGGAGGGATAATGGGATTGCTAGCACTCAGGCTTGTTCCCTGAATATTTCGCCAGGATTCTTTTCGAAGCAGATTCATCAGGATGAGCATGCCAGCTCCACCCAGACTTCTGGACCTGGCAGGTCAGAGCCTGCTGAGGGACCAGGCCTCAGCCATTGCCGCTCTGGAAGTGCTGCCTATGGAGCTCTTCCCACCACTGTTCACGGCGGCCTTTGCTGGGAGGTACAGTGAGATCCTGAAGGTGATGGTCCAGGCCTGGCCCTTTGCCTGCCTCCCTCTGGGGGCCTTGATGAAGGAGCAGCAGCCCCACCAGGAGACCTTCCAAGCTGCACTCGATGGACTTGATGTCCTGCTTGCCCAGGAGGTTCGCCCAAGGTGAGGGTGATCCCATAGCCTAGGAGGGCCCTGGAGGACCCAAGCAAGATAGAGGTGGGTTCATGGGAAAGTGCAAAGCCACGGGGTGGGCCAGAGGCTTCTGTGAGGAAGCTCAGAGAAGCCTTGGGGCCATCTCTGGGGTCACTCTAGGAATAGGCTATGGACATGAAAGGCTCATTGGGATGCAGAGGTGACCAAAGGAACAAGTTGTCCATCTTCTCCTGGTGGCACTTAGAGGTACTGCAAGTGGAGACCAAGAAGGAAGGATCCCAGTAGCCCAAGCAGCCACTGACATCCAAGGGTGTGGAATAAAATTGCAGGTCAGGCATCTGGGCCTTGCCTCGATTCTGAGACTGAAGTCTTATTCCCCATTGATTTGAAATCATCTCAGTCTGTCTCCTGTCTTCCCTGCAGGAGGTGGAAACTGCAGGTGCTAGATTTACGGAAGAATGCTCATCAGGACTTCTGGACCGTGTGGTCTGGGACGAGGGCCAGTATGTACTCTCTGTTGGAGCCAGAGGTGGCCCAGCCCATGAAGAAGAAGCGAAAAGTGGATGATTGCAAGCCAGGGCCCAAGCCACCCTTGGCTCCTGTGGAGGTGCTGATAGACCTTTGCCTCAAGGAAGGTACCCCTGATGAGTCCCTCGCCTACCTCATCCAGAAAGTCCAGCAGAGGAAGGGTCTGCTGCACCTGTGCTGTAAGAAGCTGAAGATTTTTGCAATGCCCATACAGAACATCAAGAAGGTCCTGAAAATTGTACAGCTGGACTCGATCCAGGATTTGGAGGTGAATTGCACATGGAAACTGTCCACACTGGGGAAGTTTGCTCCTCATCTGGGTCAGATGGGGAATTTGCGCAGGCTCCTCCTCTCGCACATCCACATGTCTTCCCACACCACCCCGGCGAAGGAGGAGCTCTGCGTCAGCCAGTTCACTGCTCAGTTCCTCAGGCTGCACCACCTTGAGGAGCTCTATTTGGACTCTATCTCCTTCCTGGAAGACCGTCTGGACCAGGTGCTCAGGTGAGGGATGGTGAGGTTTCTTGGCAGTCCAGCATAAGCCCTTCTTTATTTCAGTAAATGATAATGGGCATCTGCTGTCGACAGTGCCAGATGCAGTGTGAGTCTCTCGAAGGTCCACACACTGTCCCTGCTCTGTCTCCATGCATGTCGTCAGATAAGCTCCCACATAGAGGTGGGAGGTATGAGCTAGGATAGATACTATCCGAAGGGGCTCCTAGTTAGGAATCTGTATAAGGGGGGCTTTGTGGCAGGTGAGGGTGGCTTTGAGAATTCTTTCTGAGAAAATGTCTACATTATGATGATCAAAAATAACTAAACTTGAGAGTGTTGGTGAAGGGAAGGCATATCTGATGTAAAGTTTCAGATCATAAGTTCTGCGCTTGGCAGTTTTGTCAACCTGAGTCTCTCCCTCCAAAACTGCCTCCAGTTCCCTCTCTGTAAAGGGTTGCTCTGAGTTCCACATAGGGCAATAGATTGGGAATGCCTGATTTTGGTTGGGGGGTGGGCAATGAGGGGAAAGGAGCAGGAGTGAAGACTTGTGGAAGGTGATAGCTGGTTCATGGATGATACAGTGATCTATGTTAGGCTCTGCAGGCAGCATGTTGCCAGGCCTTGCCCAGTTTAGCTCTTTGTGCACATCTCCCATTAGCCTCATCAGAAACAGGTACCAATGACTGGGGTCATAGAAGCAGCCAGAAGGAAGCCCGAGTTGAAAGCATTTCTAGTCCTGTTTCCCAGTACCAATTCCTTTCCTTATTGGAGACCTGGGGCCAGGCTCCCCTCCAAGTGTTGGATTAATTGATACTCACAGCACCTCTGAGGGACATGCTATGCTGTATTTGACAGCACAGGGGGCACTTGAGATTTCCTTCACTTGACCAAATCACCCAGAAAATGAGTATTGGAGAAAGGACTCCCCTGAAACTAGGATGGACTTGAGTGCTCTTTTCCCCAGGTGGTGTCCTGGGGCTTGACCATCCTCTGTTAAAGCCCTGGGTCTGGGTGGAATGGGCCTATCTTCCTTGAGGCCTGGGTCATCCCCGTGTCCCTCTGCCCACCACCTCCATGCCCCCAGAAATAACTGCTCTGTCTCTCCCCAGCTGCCTGAAGACCCCCCTAGAGACCCTGTCAATAACTAATTGCCTGCTTTCGGAATCTGACTTGACACATCTGTCCCAGCACCTGAACGTCAGTCAGCTTAAGGACCTGGGTCTCAGTGGGGTCAACCTGACCAATATGAGTCCTGCACCTCTCCAAGTTCTGATTGAGAGAGCCTCCGCCACCCTCCAGGACCTGGACTTAGACGAGTGTGGGATCATGGACTCCCAGTTCACTGTCATCCTGCCTGCCCTGGGCCGCTGCTCCCAGCTCACAACTTTCAGCTTCTGTGGAAACCCCATCTCCATGGCCGTCCTAGAGAACCTGCTGCGCCACACCATCGGGCTGAACAAGCTGAGTCATGTGCTGTATCCAGCCCCCTTGGAGAGTTACGAGGATGTCCGTGGCACCCTCCACCTGGGCAGACTTGCCCAGCTGCACGCCAGGCTGAAGCAAATGCTGCAGGAGTTGGGGCGGCCAGGCATGGTCTGGTTTAGTGCCAACCCCTGTCCTCACTGTGGTGACAGGACCTTCTATGACCCGGAGCCCATTCTGTGCCCCTGTTATATGCCTGCCTAGCTGGATATACACATATCATAGGCTTTATTCTGGGCACAGAAGCCCAGGTGTAAGTGTATCTTAAAGGAGCACGGAAGCCACAGTTTGAGAAAATCTGCCGCATGTGAGCAGGAAAAGGAAAGGTGATTCGGCGGGGGGGGGGCGGATGTTGACTTGGGAGTTAATAGGATCTTTGGAGAGATGCATCTTCTAGCATTAGAAATATGAATCTGAATTTCTAGAGGGAGATAAAACTTTGGGCGGTAGATGTGGGAGTTACCCCTGCCTGCATGGTTGTAAAGACATGGTCAGAAATAAAGAGAACCTCAGTGTCAACCATCTGGTGTCCTCTGTGCTCCATGAAGCGTATTCTCCAATTTAAACCTCAGGAAACTGCAGTTCCTGATTAAACAAGAAGGCATAGCATCCATGATGCTCAGACACTAAGCTGCGTGAGGTTCGGCCCCAGGAGTTCACAGCACCATTTATCATTCCTCCATTTGGCTCCTATTTCTGGTGAACTTGTTACCTCATTTAATTTCCATGGCTGTTTATGTGGTCAGCACATACAAAGTGCATCCTCAGGGCCTGGAACATACTAGGGGATCAATAGCACCGCTGCAGGAAAAATGCTTTGGAGGGGTCCTCGTTAACTCTGCTAAGACTCTGGACTTGAGCACTCCTCCCCAGTAGATCCAAAGTCTCCATCCCTGGCCTTTGGATGTACAAAGGTAGGGCTTTACTGTGTACAAGTCAGGTCCCCAGTACCAGAGGGGATGTACACCCAGCAGATGAGCTGGATCATCTGGGCTTACCAGCCCATCCTGTTCTCCCACCAGGTCCAGTCCTCTCTTAAATTCAATTAGTTGTGATCGGTAAAAAAATATCTAAATTTCTTTTAGTGGAATGGTAAGATCATATAGATACATGACATTGGTTTAGTATTTGTTTCTCAAATTAAAAATATGACCTCTTTTTGCAGGGGCTAGGTCACATCAATGTGAGTTTGACTTTCCAGAAAATCCACCTTCCTCCCTATCAAAGGTAGTAAGCCAACTCTGAGCAAGGAAGGTGCAGTAGATTTGGGTCCTAAGAATGAATAAGCAAACCCTTACTGTGTCCTGGGGAACACTTGGTTGGAAGCAGGTAAATGTCAGACTTGGGAATTGGGGTGTGCAGGGGCCACCCTGTGAGACCAATCATCCAAATGAAGAGATGATGTCACATTGTGGGGTCAGACCCCATGGTCCATGGGAAGTTGGCTGTCCAGTGAACAAGAGAGCTCCCTGTCCCCACACCCCTGCATCCTGACCCTAGGCTGCCTCGCCTCCCTCACTGCATGGCCTCCCAGAGATAACACCTGGAGAGAAGACCACACAACAAGGCCCAGGGCAGGGCTCCATCTTCACATTTCCTTGAGCTTAAGCAAGTCAGCCCTGCTTACTCTTCCACTGCTGCTCATTCAGTGCTAGTCATGTGTGCGCAGGGGCAACTGCACGCCTGTGTCTGCGCATGGGCCACTGTACTCGCTGGGTATCAACACCTTCCTCTCTTGCCACACACAACTGACTCTCCAATCTCTTCTTATAGCAGTTACCCTCTTCTGCATTCCAGCTTCCTATCGTACACTCAAAAGAACCAGAAATGGGCTCTTCAGTTTGGGAAACACAATTTGCCATTTCTGCAGAAAACAATCTGTGTAATTGATGGAGTGTACCAAAAAGGGAGTTCAGGAAAATACCTCATTTTTTCCTGACATGCACCTTGCCCTAGCATTCCTCACATAGACCCAAGTTACAGGGACTAATTTCCAGAATGGGAAACCAGCAGTTCGAGGATTTGAGGAAAAGTTTACAAAAAGGACAGGTTCTCTGTGAGGAAAAGCAAAAAAACAAAAACAAAAAAAAAAAACAAAGCATCATGTGATCTCGGCCGGCACTGGGCTCCTGGGTCACAAAATAGAGACAATACTCTGTAATGACATGGTGAGATTTACCTGTGGACTAATATGAAAATCATGCATTGGTGTGCCCTGGTTATTAATGGCCCCATGCAGAAGAGTGATGATTATAGAATATATAATATAGAAGAACAGAAGTCAACACTGCATCTTGTTTTGTTTTGTTTTTTAAGATTTTATTTGACAAATCACAAGTAGGAAGATTGGGGGGGCGGGGCGGATGCAGGTTCCCTGCTGAGCCGAAAGCCCGATGCAAGGCTCAGTCCCAAGACCCTGAGATCATGACCTGAGCTGAAGGCAGAGGCTTACCCCACTGAGCCACCCAAGCACCCCTGCATCTTGCTTTTTATTTTTTTTATTTTTTTTAATATTTTATTTATTTGACAGAAATCACAACTAGGCAGAGAGGCAGGCAGAGAGAGAGGAGGAAGCAGGCTCCCCACAGAGCAGAGAGCCTGATGTGGGGCTCGATCCCAGGACCCTGGGATCATGACCCGAGCCGAAGGCAGAGGCTTTAACCCACTGAGCCACCCAGGCGCCCTGCATCTTGCTTTTTAAAGCAGGCTGTCCTACAGTCAGGACTCTATCTGGCCTGGAGACCTCATCTGAGGGAGAAATCTGGCAAGATGCTTTACTCAGAATTTAGACTTTACCATCAAAATATTCCAAGAGACATGGTATCAAGGCAATGAGGTTTTTAAAAGCTGTGATTGGTTGGGGAGAGTCCTCTTCAGTAAGGAAGGCCATATAAAGGGCCTAGGGAGGTAGTGACTGCTGGTGGCAGGGGGTCCATACAGATGAAGGCCGTGTTGGGGAAGATAGGAGTCTCCAGGTCATTAGAAAGTGTGGCTTTCTAATTGCTGACTTGCCCCAAAATATAGATCCATAGTAGTTTTTTTATTCTTTTTAAAAAAAGAGTAGGCTCCACCCAGTGTAGAGCCCAACACAGGACTTGAACTCAAGACTCTGGGATCAAGACCTGAGCTGAGATCAAGAGTTGGACTCTCAACTGACAGAGCCATCCAGGAGTCTCCTGGATCAGTACTACAAACCCAGATTACTGCTACTACTACTGTTAAGGGCAGGGGTGCGGCTGTACAAACAGAGAGAGAAATAGCCCAGACTCTGCCACTGACATGAAATCATTGTAAGAAGCATATTTTTTAGCACCTATCCAATCTTGTATCTTCCTTGTGATCTTGGGCCGCGAAACTTAAAAAGACAAATCAGCAGAGCAACGGAGGCCCCTCAGTCTGAGCTGAGTTCTGGTTGAGATTCATTTGCTTCTCCGGAGAGAGAACTTCAGCATTGAGAAGAGACAGGCCTGGGGTTCTCACAGGAGGCTGTTGGTCCAGACATCTTAGAGTTGTCAAGATTAATTTAGAAAGAGTGGAAGGACAGGGAGAGGTGACCCAGCATTTGGACAAGCACAATTTAATATCATATGATGAGACAGGACCTCAGAGGGCTGGAGCACAAAGCCACTATCCACAGGACTTTTCTTCAGTGTTTTCTTCAATAAATCTTCCAGTCTCGATAAAGAGGTTCCTGCGTCTGTGTCATGGGCAACTGCAGACTGTGGAAATGTAAACTATCAGCACTGTGTGGACTCTGCATGCCAGACTGAGTTTCATATGGAATGCACAAGTGCTTGGTATATCCCGGGCTGTGTCAGACCTCTGTAGGCCCCACTGACTCATGGCCCTGGTGAACACCTGCTTTATTCTAGTTCTTATTTTAGTCCACAGGTTATTCAATATTTTGAAAATTAATAGTGCAGAGGACCACAGGGGAAGGGAGGGAAAACTGAGTGGGAAGAAATCAGAAAGGGAGACAAACCATGGGAGACTTTGGAATCTGGAAACCAAACTGAGGGTTATAGAAGATGGGGTAGCCAGGTGATTGGTATTAAGGAGGGCACCTGTGGTGATGAGCACTGGGTGTTAAATGCAACTAATGAATTGCTGAACACTACATCAAAAACTAATAATGTATACTATATATTGACTAATTGAACATAATTAAAAAAAGAGAGAGAGAGAAACCTCACTAAAATGGAGCCTGGAAAGAGGACTTCTCTTGCCTACCACTCCTTGGAGTCCTGTGCAGACCCATCAACAAGAGACCTACCTTCTGTTCCCAACAGGAAGAAGAGGATGTTTTACTACCATAGCAGGGTGAAGGAAGATGCTCTCCTCCCTCCTTGGTAACAGCCCAGCCAACCATTGATAGTTCCAACTCAGGTGATGTGTATTAAGAGGGCACATATTGCAGTGAGCACTGGGTGTTAGACATAAACAATGAATCACGGAACACTACATCAAAAACTAATGGCATACTGTATGGTGATTAACATAATATAATAAAAATGTTAAAATCAAAAAGAAAAAAAAAGTGAAGTCACTATACTTTTAAGTCCTAGTTTATTCCGATGGACTTTTTGTTTATAATAATCCTTGGGGCTATAATAATAGCCCCAAGCCCACCTCTCCTCTGTAAAAGAGCAGTCCTCTGCTTTGTTCTACAGTCTTACCTATGGTTTTGCCCCAACTTCTTTGTTGTGAATTGCAATTCTCTTCTATTCCTGAATAAGCCCATTTCACTGGTTAAATAACTGATGTTTTCCTTTCCTTCTTTTTAACTTGCTATACTTTATTTTTTTTCCATTTTATTTATTTTTTTAGCGTAACAGTATTCATTGTTTTTGCACAACACCCAGTGCTCCATGCAAAACGTGCCCTCCCCATTACCCACCACCTGTTCCCCCAACCTCCCACCCCTGACCCTTCAAAACCCTCAGGTTGTTTTCCAGAGTTCATAGTCTCTTATGGTTCGCCTCCCCTTCCAAATTTTTTTTTTTAATAAACATATAATGTATTTTTATCCCCAGGGGTACAGGTCTGTGAATCGCCAGGTTTACACACTTCACAGCACTCACGATAGCACCTACCCTCCCCAATGTCCATAGCCCCCTCCCCCTCTCCCAATCCCACCTCCCCCCAGCAACCCCCAGTTTGTTTTGTGAGATTAAGAGTCATTTATGGTTTGTCTCCCTCCCAATCCCATCTTGTTTCATTTATTCTTCTCCTATCCCCCTAACCCCCTAGGTTGCTTCTCCATGTCCTCATATCAGGGAGATCATATGATAGTTGTCTTTCTCTGATTGACTTATTTCACTAAGCATGATACGCTCTAGTTCCATCCACGTTGTCGCAAATGGCAAGATTTCATTTCTTTTGATGGCTGCATAGTATTCCATTGTGTATATATACCACATCTTCTTTATCCATTCATCTGTTGATACTTTATTTTTATTGAAGTATAGTTGATACACAGTGTTACATTAGTTTCATGTGTAGAACATAGGGATTCAAAAAATCATCACAAGTGTAACTATCTGGCACCATACACCTGAGACACCTAGGAAACAGACTTAGTGTAAGTCACACCATTTTTATAAAAAGTGGGCATTTCAAAACACAGACATGTTACTATACCCATTATTGCAACCTTAACAAAATTACCACAAAATACCTCAGACATAACAATTTCAGGAAATGTACCCCTACCATAAATATCTGCTTAATTCAGCATTTTTGCTTCTGTACTACGCTTGGCAATTTCTAGAAACTGGCAACAGGATGTGGTTTATGCCTTTATAAGTCTATCCCTGAGCTCATTCGGGGCTGTGAGATTTTGGTGTGCATGAGCCCCCTCACAGCCACTGGCTTTTTAATAAAGACTCCTCAATTTGGCCTGATGAATGTGGTGTCCATCTGTGTAACTCATTGCTCTACATATAATACATCATTATTAAAATACCATTGACTATATTCCCTGTGTTATACCTTTCATCTCTGTGACTTATTCCTTGCATAACTAGAGTCCTGTACTTCCCACTCCCCTTTCCCTAGTTTCCCCATTCCCTCATCCCCTAAATAACTGACAGTTTTATTTCAAGGTTAACGATATCCTATCTTGCTTTGATGAGGTGGATCCTTATTTTCTTCACTTTACTCCTATGTGAAGAAGTTTATGCTCCACTTGCTTCTTCCTTCCTCCTAACTCAGTCTGGTGAACACTAGCTGAGGGACAGAGAAATGCTTCTGCACAATCCTTTAAAAAGATGAAAATGGAACAGGACAGAGATGAAATCTGATTGACATATAACTGCTATTGCTTAACAAACCTTCAAGCTCACTGAGCAAGGAGCCCATGCTCCACAGTAGGAAACACAACCTGCACAGCAGGGCCCAGGGGATTAAAAGAGAGTCTGAGATACTATCTCCCCTATTTCAGAACTTTTAATGTAGAGTAAGAGCTACCACTTACTGAGCACAACCTCATTTAATTCTAAGATCATTACTCTTGAGTATCTATGATGTTGTGATTTATAATAAGAAATATAAATCCTTGCTCCTCTTTCTGGCACTGAGCTCCAGAAACCTTTGGTATTACCCAAGTGGTGAAAGCAATAAAGGTGTCTTTTATTATGTTAATGGGGTGACTTGGAAAGTACCTGAGGATGGGGGCTGTTTGTTTGCTTGTGAAGTCAACCATGTGATTAGAAGGGTGAGACTTTTCAATCTGACCCCTGACCTCTGGGGAGGGAAGGGCTGGATCCAAATTGAGTTCAATCGCCAATAGCCAATGATTTAATCAATCATGCTTCTGTATTGAAGCCTCTGTGAAACCCCAAAATGATGGAACTCTGAGGGCTTCCAGGTTGGTGAACATGTGGAGATTTGGGGACTTGTGTACTCCATCAGGGCTTGGAAGGTCCATGTCCTTCCCCTATGCCTCACCTTATACATTTCTTCCATCTGGCTTTTCCTAAGTTATATCCTTTTATAATAAACCTGCAATTTAGTGAGTAAACTGGCTTCCTGAGTTCTCTGGACCTCTAGCAAATGAATCAAAACCAAGGAGGGTTCCCAAAACCAAGGGTTGTGGGAACCCCTGATTTATAGGCAGTCAGTCAGAAACACAGGTGACAATCTGAACTTGAGACTGGCATCTGAAGGGGCAGTCTTGGGAGGCCAGGCCCTTAACCTGTGAGACCTGATTCTACCTCCAGGCAGGTAGCATCAGAATTGAGTTGAATTGCAGGACACCCTGGTTTCACAGAAATGCTATTGGGAGGAAAAAAACAAGCAAAACAAAACAAATCTATGCACTGTAATTGATATTCAGAATCCGGGTATTACTTCTACCTCTGATGAAGAAGGAGACTCCAGGTACAAGTATATGGAGGCTCCATCAGGTTTTGCTATTCAGGTTCAATATGCCCCCTCTAGTGATCGTATATTAAGTGCTCTCTCAGATAGGAAGTCAATGAGCACAGTATCTCTCTGAAGCTCAAACACTGAGTGTTCAGCTTGGATGGCTGTGATCTCCACTGGAAGATAAGTTTTCAGTTCACTGTTCAGCTGCATTCAGCACTAGGAAGTATTTTTTCCTTATTCAATGCTGCATGGAGATTAGGTAGGTATAGAATATACTTCATAATTCACCATTGATATCATTCTCTGAGGATGAGGGAAATCAAGTATTAGAAGCAGCTGAACTCTGTTAACCAAGCTAGTTGCCCAACACTTTAGGCTTCTTAGGAGAATTTGGTTTTTCATGATAAAATGATTAGTCACTTCAGTGAAAAATTAGGTCAGTCTATAATATAAATGACATTGTTGAGTTTTTTAATATTTTATGTAGAATATGTAATGGGCTGAATTGTGTCCCCTCAAAATTTGTATGTTGGAGTCCCAATCCCTAGTCCCTCCAAATGCAACTTTATATGAAGACAGGGCCTTTCAAGAGGAAATTAAAGTAAAATGATATCATACGATCCATATAGATCTTTATGAGAGGAAGAGATTAGGGGACAGATCCCCCTCAAAGGAAAGACCACAAGAGGACACAGCAAGAAGGCAGCCATGTGTAAGCCAAGGACAGGGGTCTCAGTAGAAACGGAATCTGTTGACACCTTGATCTTGGACTTCTTGCCTCCAGGACTGTGCAAAAATAATATTCTATTGTTTAACTGATCCAGTTTGTGATATTTTCTTTTTTTTAAGATTTTATTTATTATTCATGAGCGACAGAGAGAGAGAGAGGCAAGGAGAAGCAGGCTCCCCACTGAGCAGGGAGACTTGATGCAGTACTTTATCCCAGGACCCCAGGATCATGACCTGACCTGAAGGCAGACGCTTAACCATCTGAGCCACCCAGGTGCCCAGGTCTGTGATATTTTCTTATAGCAGCCCTGGCAAAGTAATACATGATGTTTGCTGAAATGATTCCAGTCATTTCAAAAACTCTTCTTGCACTTTCCCCCTTGACCACCAGCTTAATTCAGCAGGGGCAAGAAACAGTTCAAAGGATAGAATTTGTTTTCTATAACAAGGCCCTGATGTGGTGGTGAATAATAATAGCAGGGATGTGGTAGTGATAATAATAACTGACAGCCAAACATGACAAGCACATTTGTATTAGTTATCTATTGCTATAAAACTAAGTATCCCAGAATTTAGTAGCTTAAAACCACCATAAATATTTCTCATTTCACAATTGCTGTGGCTTAGCTTGGTGTTTCTGTCTTAGAGTGTCTCATGAGGGTACCCTCAAAATATTGGCTTATTCATCTGAAGACTTGATAGGGCTGGAGAATCTTCTTCCAAGATGGTGTTTTCCCTTGGCTGTTGGCAGGAGGCTTCAGTTCCTCACCCTGGGACCTCTCCAAAGGGCCTCTCATGCCCTCATGACATGATAGCTGTCTGGCTTCCACCAGAGCAGGTGATTCAAGAAAGTAAGGCACGATGTCTCTTATTACCTAGTCTTGGAAATCATACACCATCATTCCATGATATCCTGCTGGTGCCCTGGTCATAGTGAGACATCACTCTACAAGGGTGTGGATATCAGAGGGCAGGGATCCTTGGGGGCCATCTTGAAAGCTGGCTCTCACAATAGCACAAAAGCTTCTACTGAGGTCATGAATGTTTATCTAAACTTATTGTGATAATCATTTCTCAAAACAGACATGCATCAAAGCATTACTTTTTTAAAAAGATTTTATTTATTTATTTGACACAGAGAGAGAGATCACAAGTAGGCAGAGAGGCAGGCAGAGAGAGAGGGAAGCAGGCTCCCTACTGAGCAGAGAGCCTGATGTGGGGCTCGATCCCAGGACCCTGGGATCATGACCTAAGCCAAAGGCAGAGGCTTTAACCCACCGAGCCACCCAGGCGCCCCTCAAATCATTACTTTATGCACCTGAAATGTACACAATGCTGTATGTAATTTATGTCTCAATGAAACTGGAAAAAAATTAAAATTACAAAAAAAGAAAATCACAAAAAACCCCAAACCTTTTGCATTCATTATTTCTTCTCATAGCCACAACAACCCAGGGGCAGTTACATTTACCTCTGTGCCCCAAACCTTGGCATCACATCTGGCAGATCATAGGCACTGAGGGTGTGTTAAAAGAAAGATGTACCAGAGGAATTAAGAGTTTAGGATCTAGTCTCACTGCCTTGCTTTAAATCTTGGAAGCTATTTATTGTGTGATCTTGATCATTTCCATTTTAAAAAAAGCCTCTAAGTATGATAATAATAGTCACTTTCTTGGGATTTGGATTAAATGAAATAAAACACATAGAGCTCCAATAATAGCACACAGTTCAGAGTCAGTGCTAAATAAACATTAATTGCTATTATTGATACTATTACACCCAACAATGTCTCCTGCTCCTGATGAGGTTTTTAGTAACTCAGTCATTCTGGAGGGTAGTGGGACCTTAAGACACTATGAGCCACCTTTGGGAAAGCCTTGGAATAGAAACTATTCTAATAGAATATACAACCAGCAATTATAGATATGTCCAAACAGCATCCTCTGATACTTATACATAGATTGTTTTGACTTTTGAGTTTAGAACAGCCAAGACTTTGTGTTAATGAAGGATCTTGTGCCTCCTTTTGTAATATTTCCCCACAAACTCCTCAGAAGAGAAGGTGCATTCCTGTTTGCCTCTGAATATTTGAAATTGAATGACAATAATCATTAAACTCCCTGGTGGATTTCTCCTCATCCTAGTTAAAATCATTCAGTGAAATTATGTTAATAAGACACAATTTTGGTAGAGGGTATGTAAATTTATTTGCATAAAACATCAGGGGAAGAGGGGAAGCATGCTTCTAAATGCAGAGAAAATGCTTTGAAGGACCCAGGAAAAATTCTAAACAATAGGTCTTTTTTTTTTTTTGGAAATGGAGGCGGGTAATTGTGGTCTTGGGCAGGAGGGAAACTTTAAATTGATGATCTTTTGTGTTGTTTCATTTTATTTTTAACTATGTAAGTATGACTTGAAAAGTGATTCTTAAGGCACAATGCATTATCCCTAGAGACATTGTTATAAAGATGCTTTTATGCCACTAATATGTCCCCCCCACACATTTTTTTTGTTTTATTTTGTTTTGTTTTTAAGTTAACAAAAAATGTGTACAAGATAAAGTATTTATTCAAAGGCTGACTGAAATCCACTCCCAATCACCAAAGAATGAGTAACATCCAGTTTCAGAATTTCAGTGTTTGATTTAACTTGGAGTTTTTTTCCTTGGCATGTTTCATCTGTAAGTTAGAACTTTTGAATTAACCTAGCTAGTAAAGACAGAATTTCCCTAAAGACTGCTTCTTTGCCAACCTTGCAGTGCTAAGACTTTTAACTAATTGAACTTGCTCATCAGAACATTTGCTGGGATCAGTTCTCAGGTCCTCTTCCTTGGGGGTACCCATTAAAGTTGGGACCTCCCTCTATCTCCCTCTTTCTTGCAACTGAAGGAGCTAGGGCTAACAGGGGCCACTGTAATTTATCATCAGGGAATGCCCTGGAAATTATCTCCCTACTGTTTTGTAAGTAGGTGATATAAGTCATCATTTATCAAAATTGTTCGTGTGTCTCTTTCTGTGCATTTTGATCCCTCTGTGCCCTACCCTTGTATTTAACCTGGGGAACCCTCCTTCTGTGATTTCTTACTCTAGGGGCAAGACAAAACAGAACTGAGAACAAAAGCAGCAGGAAGCCAAAGGCACTGCCATTGATTACACAAGCCAAGTCTCTTGAGATAAGTGATAAAGCTTTCCCAGGGAGAGAGGAGGCGGAAAAAGTTTATAAGAATGTTGGAAGAGCCATGACTTCCCCTGGAAGTGGAGAAAGGCAACAAAAGTTGACCACCCTGTTTTGTGCCCTCATGAACAGTGGTGCCTCCTTGGACCATGTCCTAGGGACCACTTTCCACATAAGTTTTGTCTACATGTAAGGAAGCCCCACAGTCCTGTGGATCTCACCTCCTGGGTACAAAGTTCATAGACTGTCTGTGACGCCCAGCCCTCCCTGCTGGTGGATAATCAAATAACCATATATCACCCTCACTATCATGACCTTGGGTCCTGGAGACAACTTTAAGGTGAAAGAGCTGCCTCCTTTGATCATGAGCAGGACTCTTTTGGCCATGGGGTTACTTATGGAAGGAAAGGTGGGAGTAGGCAATTTTCTGAGCCCCGCATGCTGCCCAGAAGTATCCTGATGTTGACTGGTGACAGGCTTTGATGAAATCAAAACCAGACACTGTTTTCACTGACTCCAGGGAATCCGTGTGCCCAAGGGTCATTTCGTGGAGGCTCCTAGAGGTGGAGAGAATTAAGGAATAGCATAGTCCCTCTTTCTGGGCCTCTCCCTACTCACATTCCTTTATTGGCTACAGGCCCAAATTCCTTCTGATAAGTTGGTCTTCCGTCAACCCAGTCCACAGAAGTCATCCCATCTTTCTTCATGGAAACCACTTTGGATAAATAGTCACTTCCCTCGGTGGACTCTCCTAATATACACAGAGCAGATTGAACCTAAGATCTCTGCTTATTAATAATTCAACATTTTAAGTTCCTTCTGTATGTCAGGTGATTAGATTTCAGACCATTCTGCTACATGGCTTATAGTTTGTTTTTCTTCCACTTCTTAGCTACAGCAGATGGCTAGAACACAAGTATTTCCCCTCACATTTTAGAATAGGATCAACAGAATCAACCAGGGCATTGGTATTTTTTAAAAGCTCCTTAGTCCTTCCTGTTCAATATTTGGTCTGTAGTCAAGAGGTGTGGGCATCATCTTGGAGCTTGTTAGAAAATCACACTCTCAGTCTCCACCCAGAACTACTGAACGAGAATCTACACTTTCAAAAGACCTGTAGATGATTCCTTAGATCACAAGACTTAAGAAGCACAGCCCATATTATTTAAAAGTGCTTCTCAAATTGAGAGGTTTGGATCCAGATCTCTGGGCTTTGCTTACATATCCCAGCCTTCCTGAACATTGCTGGATATCCGGAAGCCCCTGAAAAGGAGTTGAAGGTCCTTCCTGTAGACTCTGAGTGGGAGAGGAGAAGCTCCCAGGTCAAGCTCCAGCTACAAATTGTCTACTTGGTCCCCCAACAATTTGTTTGTCCTGAAATAGGTGCTCAGTGTGTCAGATCAATGAAGGAAAAAGGAATTCTTGACCCTCGACACACCCTTGGGCTTCCCTTTAAGGAATGGGTGTATGCATTTTTTTTTTAAGATTTTATTTATTTATTTGACAGATAGAGATCACAAGTAGGGAGAGAGGCAGGCAGAGAGAGAGAGAGGAGGAAGCAGGCTCCCTGCCAAGCAGAGAGCTCGACGCGGGGCTCGATCCCAGGACTCTGGGATCATGACCCGAGCGAAAGGCAGAGGCTTTAACCCACTGAGCCACCCAGGCGCCCCGGGTGTATGCATATTTTAATCATGCTGGAGAGATCAAGCCTGCCCAAAGTATTTTCTCTTAAGAATCAAGAGACAAACATTGAACATGCAGATTCCCTGATTGCTCCCCTGGCCATCTGAGTGTCCCTGGTGTGAGATGCGGCCTGGGAATCTGTCTGTTGACAGTGTGTCAGTTGACTCTGAGGTTTGAGAAATCTTTTAGAAGCATGGAACTAAACCTGTAAGTAGTCAATTTTTTCCCCTTAAACTATTTTTGCAAATCTATATTCATCACCAAACATATTTAAGTAGACATCTAGATTTTTTCATCCTAAGCTTAAACCCTGTAAAGGATGTAATTTCTGGCCCAAAATAAAAATGGACACTTTAAGTAAATA
Organism: Meles meles; assembly: GCF_922984935.1. Classification (NCBI taxonomy): domain Eukaryota; kingdom Metazoa; phylum Chordata; class Mammalia; order Carnivora; family Mustelidae; genus Meles; species Meles meles. The sequence goes on along the minus strand of NC_060077.1, from coordinate 28,501,529 downwards.
AAATTGTTAATATCACTCTTTTAAGTGTATCCAAAAAGAATGTAATTAACATTGGGTTCTGATATTCACCATCATCCATTTAAAAAATGTGAGCATTAGCTCTTAGTAAGGGACAGAATATTCACATTGTTTTTTTTTCCTCATTTAACCTTCCCTTGTAGTTCACATCCATCATAGGATTTTTTTTTCCATTTTATTTATTTTTTCAGCGTAACAGTATTCATTCTTTTTGCACAACACCCAGTGCTCCATGCAAAACGTGCCCTCCCTATTACCCACCACCTGGTTCCCCCAACCTCCCACCCCTGAGCCTTCAAAACCCTCAGGTTGTTTTTCAGAGTCCATAGTTTCTTATGGTTCGCCTCCCCTTCCAAAAATTTTTTTTTTAATAAACATATAATGTATTTTTATACCCAGGGGGACAGGTCTGTGAATCGCCAGGTTTACACACTTCACAGCACTCACGATAGCACATACCCTCCCATATGTCCATAGCCCCCTGCCCCTCTCCCAATCCCACCTCCCCCCAGCAACCCCCAGTTTGCTTTGTGAGATTAAGAGTCATTTATGGTTTGTCTCCCTCCCAATCCCATCTTGTTTCATTTATTCTTCTCCTATCCCCCTAACCCCCCATGATGCTTCTCCATGTCCTCATATCAGGGAGATCATATGATAGTTGTCTTTCTCTGATTGACTTATTTCACTAAGCATGATACGCTCTAGTTCCATCCACGTCGTCCCAAATGGCAAGATTTCATTTCTTTTGATGGCTGCCTAGTATTCCATTGTGTATATATACCACATCTTCTTTATCCATTCATCTGTTGATGGACATCTAGGTTCTTTCCATAGTTTGGCTATTGTAGACATTGCTGCTATAAACATTCGGGTACACGTGCCCCTTCGGATCACTATGTTTGTATCTTTAGGGTAAATACCCAGTAGTGCAATTGCTGGGTCATAGGGTAGTTCTATTTTCAATATTTTTTTTTTTTTTTAGGATTAACATTTATTTTATTTATTTTTTCAGTGTAACAGTATTCATTCTTTTTGCACAACACCCAGTGCTCCATGCAAAACGTGCCCTCCCCATTACCCACCACCTGTTCACCCAACCTCCCACCCCTGACCCTTCAAAACCCTCAGGTTGCCCCAACCTCCCACCCCTGACCCTTCAAAACCCTCAGGTTGTTTTTCAGAGTACATAGTCTCTTATGGTTCGCCTCCCCTCCCCAATGTCCATAGACCGCTCCCCCTCTCCCAATCCCACCTCCCCCCAGCAACCCCCAGTTTGTTTTGTGAGATTAAGAGGAACCTCCATGCTGTTTTCCAGAGTGGTTGCACCAGCTTGCATTCCCACCAACAGTGGAGGAGGGTTCCCCTTTCTTCGCATCCTCGCCAGCATCTGTCATTTCCTGACTTGTTAATTTTAGCCATTCTGACTGGTGTGAGGTGATATCTCATTGTGGTTTTGATTTGTATTTCCCTGATGCCGAGTGATGTGGAGCACTTTTTCATGTGTCTTTTGGCCATCTGGATGTCTTCTTTGCAGAAATGTCTGTTCATATCCTCTGCCCATTTCTTGATTGGATTGTTTGTTCTTTGGGTGTTGAGTTTGCTAAGTTCCTTATAGATTTTGGATACTAGCCCTTTATCTGATATGTCGTTTGCAAATATCTTCTCCCATTCTGTCAGTTGTCTTTTGGTTTTGTGAACTGTTTCCTTTGCTGTGCAAAAGCTTTTTTTTTTTTTTTTTTTTTTTTCCATTTTATTTATTTTTTCAGCGTAACAGTATTCATTCTTTTTGCACAACACCCAGTGCTCCATGCAAAACGTGCCCTCCCCATTACCCACCACCTGTTCCCCCAACCTCCCACCCCTGACCCTTCAAAACCCTCAGGTTGTTTTTCAGAGTCCATAGTCTCTTATGGTTCGCCTCCCCTCCCCAATGTCCATAGCCCGCTCCCCCTCTCCCAATCCCACCTCCCCCCAGCAACCCCCAGTTTGTTTTGTGAGATTAAGAGTCATTTATGGTTTGTCTCCCTCCCAATCCCATCTTGTTTCATTTATTCTTCTCCTATCCCCCTACCCCGCCATGTTGCTTCTCCATGTCCTCATATCAGGGAGATCATATGATAGTTGTCTTTCTCCGATTGACTTATTTCACTAAGCATGATACGCTCTAGTTCCATCCACGTCGTCGCAAATGGCAAGATTTCATTTCTTTTGATGGCTGCATAGTATTCCATTGTGTATATATACCACATCTTCTTTATCCATTCATCTGTTGATGGACATCTAGGTTCTTTCCATAGTCTGGCTATTGTAGACATTGCTGCTATAAACATTCGGGTACACGTGCCCCTTCGGATCACTATGTTTGTATCTTTAGGGTAAATACCCAGTAGTGCAATTGCTGGGTCATAGGGTAGTTCTATTTTCAACATTTTGAGGAACCTCCATGCTGTTTTCCAGAGTGGTTGCACCAGCTTGCATTCCCACCAACAGTGGAGGAGTGTTCCCCTTTCTCCACATCCTCGCCAGCATCTGTCATTTCCTGACTTGTTAATTTTAGCCATTCTGACTGGTGTGAGGTGATATCTCATTGTGGTTTTGATTTGTATTTCCCTGATGCCGAGTGACGTGGAGCACTTTTTCATGTGTCTGTTGGCCATCTGGATGTCTTCTTTGCAGAAATGTCTGTTCATGTCCTCTGCCCATTTCTTGATTGGATTGTTTGTTCTTTGGGTGTTGAGTTTGCTAAGTTCCTTATAGATTTTGGATACTAGCCCTTTATCTGATATGTCGTTTGCAAATATCTTCTCCCATTCTGTCAGCTGTCTTTTGGTTTTGTTAACTGTTTCCTTTGCTGTGCAAAAGCTTTTGATCTTGATGAAATCCCAATAGTTCATTTTTGCCATTGCTTCCCTTGCCTTTGCCGTTGTTCCTAGGAAGATGTTGCTATGGCTGAGGTCGAAGAGGTTGCTGCCTGCATTCTCCTCAAGGATTTTAATGGATTCCTTTCTCACATTGAGGTCCTTCATCCATTTGGAGTCTATTTTCCTGTGTGGTGTAAGGACGTGGTCCAATTTCATTTTTCTGCATGTGGCTGTCCAATTTTCCCAGCACCATTTATTGAAGAGGCTGTCTTTTTTCCATTGGACATTCTTTCCTGCTTTGTCGAAGATTAGTTGACCATAGAGTTGAGGGTCGATTTCTGGGCTCTCTATTCTGTTCCACTGATCTATGTGTCTGTTTTTGTGCCAGTACCATGCTGTCTTGATGATGGCTTTGTAATAGAGCTTGAAGTCCGGAATTGTGATGCCACCCACTTTGGCTTTCTTTTTCAATATTCCTTTGGCTATTCGAGGTCTTTTCTGGTTCCATATAAATTTTAGGATTATTTGTTCCATTTCTTTGAAAAAAAATGGATGGTATTTTGATAGGGATTGCATTAAATGTGTAGATTGCTTTAGGTAGCATGGACATTTTCACAATATTTATTCTTCCAATCCAGGAGCATGGAACATTTTTCCATTTCTTTGTGTCTTCCTCAATTTCCTTCATGAGTACTTTATAATTTTCTGTGTATAGATTCTTAGCCTTTTTGGTTAGGTTTATTCCTAGGTATCTTATAGTTTTGGGTACAATTGTAAATGGGATTGACTCCTTAATTTCTCTTTCTTCTGTCTTGTTGTTGGTGTAGAGAAATGCAACAGATTTGTGTGCATTGATTTTATATCCTGACACTTTACTGAATTCCTGGACAAGTTCTAGCAGTTTTGGAGTGGAATCTTTTGGGTTTTCCACATATAGTATCATATCATCTATGAAGAGTGATAATTTGACTTCTTCTTTACCAATTTGGATGTCTTTAATTTCTTTTTGTTGTCTGATTGCTGAGGCTAGGACTTCTAGTACTATGTTGAATAGCAGTGGTGATAATGGACATCCCTGCCATGTTCCTGACCTTAGGGGAAAAGCTTTCAGTTTTTCTCCATTGAGAATGATATTTGCAGTGGGTTTTTCATAGATGGCTTTGATAATATTGAGGTATGTGTCCTCTATCCCTACACTTTGAAGAGTTTTGTTCAGGAAGGGATGCTGTACTTTGTCAAATGCTTTTTCAGCATCTATTGAGAGTATCATATGGTTCTTGTTCTTTCTTTTATTAATGTGTTGTATCACATTGATTGATTTGCGGATGTTGAACCAACCCTGCAGCCCTGGAATAAATCCCACTTGATCGTGGTGAATAATCCTTTTAATGTACTGTTGAATCCTATTGGCTAGTATTTTGGCGAGAATTTTTGCATCTGTGTTCATCAAGGATATTGGTCTGTAGTTCTCTTTTTTGGTGGGATCCTTGTCTGGTTTTGGGATCAAGGTGATGCTGGCCTCATAGAATGAGTTTGGAAGTTTTCCTTCCATTTCTATTTTTTGGAACAGTTTCAGGAGAATAGGAATGAGTTCTTCTTTAAATGTTTGGTCGAATTCCCCTGGGAAGCCGTCTGGCCCTGGGCTTTTGTTTGTTTGGAGATTTTTGATGACTGTTTCAATCTCCTTACTGGTTATGGGCCTGTTCAGGTTTTCTATTTCTTCCTGGTTCAGTTGTGGTAGTTTATATGTCTCTAGGAATGCATCCATTTCTTCCAGATTGTCCAATTTGTTGGCGTACAGTTGTTCATAGTATGTTCTTATAATAGTCTGTATTTCTTTGGTGTTAGTTGTGATCTCTCCTCTTTCATTCATGATTTTATTAATTTGGGTCCTTTCTCTTTTCTTTTTGATGAGTCTGGCCAGGGGATTATCAATCTTACTGATTCTTTCAAAGAATCAGCTCCTAGTTTCATTGATTTTTTCTATTGTTTTTTTTGGTTTCCATTTCATTGATTTCTGCTCTAATCTTTATGATTTCTCTTCTCCTGCTGGGTTTAGGCTTTCTTTCTTGTTCCTTCTCCAGCTCCTTTACACGTAGGGTTAGGTTGTGTACTTGAGACCTTTCTTGTTTCTTGAGAAAGGCTTGTACCGCTATATATTTTCCTCTCAGGACTGCCTTTGCTGTGTCCCACAGATTTTGAACCATTGTGTTTTCATTATCATTTGTTTCCATGAATTTTTTCAATTCTTCTTTAATTTCCTGGTTGACCCATTCATTCTTTAGAAGGATGCTGTTTAGTCTCCATGTATTTGGGTTCTTTCCAGCTTTCCTCTTGTGATTGAGTTCTAGGTTCAGAGCATTGTGGTCTGAAAATATGCAGGGAATAATCCTAATCTTTTGATACCGGTTGAGACCTGATTTGTGACCCAGGATGTGATCTATTCTGGAGAAGGTTCCATGTGCACTAGAGAAGAATGTGTATTCTGTTGCTTTGGGATGAAATGTTCTGAATATGTCTGTGATGTCCATCTGGTCCAGTGTGTCATTTAAGGCCTTTATTTCCTTGTTGATCTTTTGCTTGGATGATCTGTCCATTTCAGTGAGGGGAGTGTTCAAGTCCCCTACTATTATTGTATTATTATGGATGTGTTTCTTTGATTTTGTTATTAATTGGTTGATATAGTTGGCTGCTCCCACGTTAGGGGCATAGATATTTAAAATTGTTAGATCTTCTTGTTGGACAGACCCTTTGAGTAGGATATAGTGTCCTTCCTCATCTCTTATTATAGTCTTTGGCTTAAAATCTAATTGATCTGATATAAGGATTGCCATCCCAGTTTTCTTCTGATGCCCATTAGCATGGTAAATTGTTTTCCACCCCCTCACTTTAAATCTGGAGGTGTCTTCGTGTCTAAAATGAGTTCTTGTAGGCAACATACTGATGGGTTTTGTTTTTTTATCCATTCTGATACCCTGTGTCTTTTGATTGGGGCATTTAGCCCATTAACATTCAGGGTAACTATTGAGAGATATGAATTTAGTGCCATTAGTAGCCTGTAAGGTGACTGTTACTGTATATTGTCTCTGTACCTTTCTGATCTACTACTTTTAGGCTCTCTCTTTGCTTAGAGGACCCCTTTCAAAATTTCCTGTAGAGCTGGTTTGGTGTTTGCAAATTCTTTCAGTTTTTGTTTGTCCTGGAAGCTTTTGATCTCTCCTTCTATTTTCAATGATAGCCTAGCTGGATAGAGTATTCTTGGCTGCATGTTCTTCTCATTTAGTGCTTTGAATATATCATGCCAGCTCTTTCTGGCCTGCCAGGTCTCTATGGATAAGTCTGCTGCCAATCTAATATTTTTACCATTGTATGTTATAGACTTCTTTTCCCAGGCTGCTTTCAGGATTTTCTCTTTGTCACTAAGACTTGTCAATTTTACTATTAGGTGACGGGGTGTGGACCTATTCTTGTTGACTTTGAGGGGGGTTCTCTGCATCTCCTGGATTTTGATGCTTGTCCCCTTTGCCATATTAGGGAAATTCTCTCCAATAATTCTCTCCAATAGACCTTCTGCTCCCCTCTCTGTCTCTTCTTCTTCTGGAATCCCAATTATTCTAATGTTGTTTCGTCTTATGGTGTCACTTATCTCTCAAATTCTCCCCTCGTGGTCCAGTAGGTGTTTTCCCTCTTTTGCTCGGCTTCCTTATTCTCTGTCATTTGGTCTTCTATATCAGTAATTCTTTCTTCTGCCTCATTGATCCTAGCAGTGAGAGCCTCCATTTTTGATTGCACCTCATTAATAGCTTTTTTGATTTCTACTTTGTTAGATTTTAGTTCTTTAATATCTCCAGAAAGGGTTCTTGTATCTCCAGAGAGGGTTTCTCTAATATCTTCCATGCTTTTTTTGAGCCCGGCTAGAACGTTCAGAATCGTCATTCTGAACCCTTGATCTGACATATTACCAATGTCTGTGTTGATTAGGTCCCTAGCCTTTGGTACTGCCTCTTGTTCTTTTGTTTGTGGTGATTTTTCTGCCTTGTCATTTTGTCCAGATAAGAGTATATGAAGGATCCAATAAAATAGTAAAAGGGTGGCTAATACCCCAGAAAAATGCGCTGTAACCAAATCAGAAGAGACCCCAAATTGTGTGTGTGTGGGGGGAGAAAGGGTATAAAAAGAGTTTCAGAAAAAAAGAAAAAAATTTAAAAAATAAAACAAATAAAGAAAAAATATAAAAAAGAAGGAAAAAATATATATTTAGATAAACTGGTCAAAAAACGTTAAAAAAGAAAAGGGCAAAAGTTTTAAAAAATTTAGCAGAAGAAGAAAAAAGAAAGAAAAAGAAATTGAAAAAATAAAAAAGAATTGAATTAACCACAAGACTAAAGAATCATGGGGAGAAAACCATGAGTTCCGTGCTTTGCTTTCCCCTCCTCTGTAATTCTGCTGCTGTCTTAGGAATTGAACCTGCTTTCCTTGATAGATGAACTTCATCCTGGCTGGATATTTTGTTGATCTTCTGGGGGAGGGGCCTGTTGTAGTGACTCTCAAGTGTCTTTGCCCGAGGCGGGATTGCACCGCCGTTACCGGGGGCCGGGCTAAGTAATCCACTCGGGCTCGCTTTTGGGAGCTTCTGTTCCCTGAACGCTTTCCATAGAGTTCTGGAGGACAGGAATTAAAATGGCGGCCTCTTAGTCTCTGGCCCAGAGGAGCCGAGAGCCCGGGGTCCCCCTCCTCAGTGTGCCCCCAGAGGACAGCACCCAATCACTCCCATATCCCCAGCCTCTAGGCACGCTCCGAGCTCACCCAGCCCGCGACCAGTTCAAGGTAACCCCGAGCTGAGAGTTTAGTCGTCGGCTCTGTCTCTGTAGCCGGCTTCAGTTTAGTCGTCGGCTCTGTCTCTGTAGCTGGCTTCTCTGTTTTAATACCTGCGAGCTTTGTGACACTCCAACACCCCCAATCCTTCTCTGGCCCTGCGGGACCTGGGGCCATGCTGACCCCGCGTGGGCTTCACCCTGGTTTAGCCTCTGGAACAATGTCCCTCAGTGGAACAGACTTTTAAAAGTCCTGATTTTGTGCTCTGTTGCTCCGCTGCTTCCCGGGAGCCGGCCCCTCCCCCACGGTCTATCTTCCTGTCGTTTTAGATTCACTTCTCCGCCAGTCCTACCTTTCAGAAAGTGGTTGATTTTCTGTTTCTAGAATTGTTGTTCTTCTTCTCTTCGATCTCCCGTTGGATTTGTAGGTGTTTGTAATGTTTAGATAAGCTATTGAGCTGATCTCCTGCTACCTAATGTAGTCTCAGCCTGCTACTTCTCCGCCATCTTGACTCCTCCTCTGCCTTCTATAAGCATTTAAGAACAATTAACACCTGTTCTTCTGAAACTGTTCCAAAAAATAGAAACAAAAGGGAATCTTCCAAAGTTGTTCTATGAGGCCAGCATTACCTATATCCCAAAACCAGACAAAAACCCCACTAAAAAGGAGAATTGTTGACCAATATCCCTGAAGAACTTGGATGCATAAATTCTCAACACGATACTGGCTAATCGGATCCAACAGTACAGTAAAATGATTATGAATTTAGTGCCATTATTAGTCTGTAAGGTGACTGTTGCAGTATATTGTCTCTGTACCTTTCTGATCTACTACTTTTAGGCTCTCTCTTTGCTTAGAGGACCCCTTTCAATATTTCCTGGAGAGCTGGTTTGGTGTTTGCAAATTCTTTCAGTTTTTGTTTGTCCTGGAAGCTTTTGATCTCTCCTTCTATTTTCAATGATAGCCTAGCTGGATAGAGTATTCTTGGCTGCATGTTTTTCTCGTTTAGTGCTCTGAATATATCATGCCAGCTCTTCCTGGCCTGCCAGGTTTCTGTGGATAAGTCTGCTGCCAATCTAATATGTTTACCATTGTATGTTACAGACTTCTTTTCCCGGGCTGCTTTCAGGATTTTCTCTTTGTCACTAAGACTTGTCAATTTTACTATTAGGTGATGGGGTGTGGACCTATTCTTGTTGACTTTGAGGGGGGTTCTCTGCATCTCCTGGATTTTGATGCTTGTTCCCTTTGCCATATTAGGGAAATTCTCTCCAATAATTCTCTCCAATAGACCTTCTGCTCCCCTCTCTGTTTCTTCTTCTTCTGGAATCCCAATTATTCTAATGTTGTTTCGTCTTATGGTGTCACTTATCTCTCGAATTCTTCCCTCATGGTCCAGTAGCTGTTTGTCCCTCTTTTGTTTGGCTTCTTTATTCTCTGTCATTTGGTCTTCTATATCACTAATTCTTTCTTCTGCCTCATTGATCCTAGCAGTGAGAGCCTCCATTTTTGATTGCACCTCATTAATAGCTTTTTTTATTTCAACTTGGTTAGATTTTAGTTCTTTAATTTCTCCAGAAAGGGCTTTAATATCTCCAGAGAGGGTTTCTCTAATATCTTCCATGCCTTTTTCGAGCCTGGCTAGAATGTTCAGAATCGTCATTCTGAACTCTTGATCTGACATATTACCCATGTCTGTGTTGATTAGGTCCCTAGCCTTCGGTACTGTCTCTTGTTCTTTTGTTTGTGGTGATTTTTCCGCCTTGTCATTTTGTCCAGATAAGAGGATATGAAGGAGCAAATAAAATACTAAAAGGGTGGCAAAGACCCCAGAAAAATGCGCTGTAACCAAGTCAGAAGAGACCCCAAATTGTGGGGGGGGGGGAGAAAGGGGATAAAAAGAGGTTCAAAAAAAAAAAGAAAAAACTTTAAAAAATAAAACAAATAAAGAAAAAATATAAAAAAGAAAGAAAGAAATATATATATTTAAATAAACTAGTGAAAAAAACGTTAAAAAAGAAAAGGGTAAAAGTTTTAAAAAATTTAGCAGAAAAAGAAAAAAGAAAAAAAATTGAAGTAGCCGCAAGACTAAAGAATCATGGGGAGAAAGCCATGAGTTCTGTGCTTTGCTTTCTCCTCCTCTGGAATTGCGCTGCTGTCTTAGGAATTGGACCTACTTTCCTTGATAGATGAACTTCGTTCTGGCTGGATATTTTGTTGATCTTCTGGGGGAGGGGCCTCTTGTAGTGACTCTCAAGTGTCTTTGCCCGAGGCGCGATTGCACTGCCCTTACCCGCGGCCGGACTAAGTAATTGGCTCGGGTTCGCTTTTGGGAGCTTCTGTTCCCTGAACGCTTCCCGTAGAGTTCCAGAGGATGGGAATGAATATGGCACCCTCCTAGTCTCTGGCCCAGAGGAGCCAAGAGCCTGGGGCCCCACTCCTCAGTGCGCCCCCAGAGGACAGCACCCAATCACTCCCGTATCCCCAGCCTCTAGCCGCGCTCCGAGCTCACCCAGCCCGCGACCAGTTCAAGGTAACCCCGAGCTGAGAATTCAGTCTTCGGCTCGGTCTCTGCAGCCGGCTTCTCCGTTCTAATACCTGCGAGCTCTCCGACACTCTGACACCCCCGATCCTTCTGTGACCCTGCGGGACCTGGGGCCACGCCGACCCCGCGTGGGCTTCACCCTGGTTTAGCCTCTGGAGCAATGTCCCTCAGTGGAACAGACTTTTAAAAGTCCTGATTTTGTGCTCCGTTCCTCCGCAGCTTGCTGGGAGCCGGCCCCCCCCCCCCCGCGGTCTATCTTCCCGTCGTTTTAGATTCACTTCTCCACCAGTCCTACCTTTCAGAAAGTGGTTGATTTTCTGTTTCTAGAGTTGCTGTTCTTCTTTTCTTCGATCTCCCGTTGGATTTGTAGGTGTTTGCAATGTTTAGATAAGCTATCGAGCTGATCTCCTGCTACCTGATGTAGTCTCAGCCTGCTACTTCTCTGCCATCTTGACTCCTCCCCCCCATCATAGGATTTTATAGAACATGATCTATTTTATACTCAAGAAAACTTTTTTGTTCACCCTCTCTGTGTGTTCTCCTATTTCTCATATTTATAAATTGGTATCAAAATTTAAAAAATAATTTCCTGGAAGCATAAGGTCCCAATTTTTTTGATTTATCATTGTAATGATCAATAATATGGACCTGATAAAGGCACGTAAATATAAGTTTTTAGAGGTAATTTTTAGACACAATAAAATCTTACTGGAAATAATAGCTCATTTCTACTGTTAAAAGAAAAGAAAAATCTCAAAATGATTTAGTTACAAGCACTTACATTTTATTACTGTCTTGCTGCAAAGGGAAGGGTTTCAAGCAAGCAAATCAAAGATTCACTCTTGTTAGGAACATTTTGTAGGAAAATAGAATAGTTAGTCATCACCATCATTAACACCAAATCTAAAAGGAAAAGATTAAATGTCAATAATTTCACTGGCAGTCATCTCAGGGAAAGGATGACTAATTTTCAAAAATACATTTGGTTCTATTAAAGTTTATCAGACAACTGTCTTAGCTCTTGGTCAGGAATGCTGACTCCTTGTTATAAAGAGGTTGCCAAAGACATCATGCAGAGAAGGAGTGGGAAGTTTCTTTCAGTCTGGATTAGGATATCTCAACCCAGGCACTACTGACATTTTGAGCTGGATAACTTGTTGTGGTGGTTTGGGGGGGAGGGTTAGCAGTGAGGGAATTCTGAATATTATAGGATGTTTTAACAATATCCTTGATCTTTACCCACTAGATGCTAATAATGATAATCAAAAATACCAGGACAGTCAAAAAACATTGCCAGGGGCACCTGGGTGGCCAAGTTGGCCAAGCATCCCACTATTGATTTTAGCTCAGGTCATGATCTCAGGGTCATGAGATAAAGCCCTGAGTTGGGCTCTGTGCTCAGTGGAGAGTCTGCTTGAGATTCTCTCTCTCCTTTCCCTCTGTCCCTCCCCCCACTTGCATGCTCTTTTTCTCTAAATAAATACATAAAATCTTAAAAACAAAACAAAACATGTCCAGATATTATCAAGTGCCCCTTAAGGAGCAAAATTACCCCTTGCTGAGAATTACCACACTAGAATGAGACAGGCTTCGATATGGATTCTATTTTTAGTTTTTCAGGATGGAAATGTTGAAAAAATATGTAATAAATAAGTCCCTGAGAATTGAAGGGGTTTTCTTTTTTTTTTTTTTTAAAGATTTTATTTATTTATTTGACAGATAGATCACAAGTAGGGAGAGAGGCAGGCATAGAGAGAGAGGAGGAAGCAGGCTCCCTGCCAAGCAGAGAGCCCGATGTGGGGCTTGATCCCAGGACCCCGGGACCATGACCTGAGCCGAAGGCAGAGGCTTTAACCCACTGAGCCACCCAGGCGCCCCTGAAGGGGTTTTCTTATAGCAGCTTCACTTACTCCTTTGAATGTCTTCTGGGCTATATGCCCCAAATCAAAAGGATTATTATGCAGTTATTCTGTTCTGGCCTTCTGTTCTTACCTCTGTTTTAAATTGTCGCATTGATTGTTGCCCAAAGAAGATTTTTTTTTAAGATTATTTACTTATTTATTTGATAGAGAGTGAGAGAGCGAATGACAGGGGAGAAGGTCAGAGGGAGAAACAGACTCGTCATGGAGCTGAGAGCCTGATGTGGGACTCGATTCCAGATTCCAGGATCGTGACCTGAGCTGAAGGCAGTGGCTTAACCAACTGAGCCACCCAGGCACCCCTGCCCAAGGAAGATTTGACACTTCGGGCTATGCATGTTAAATTGAACCTGAAAAAGTGAAGGGAAAACCTTTCTTCGGTTAGGTGGAAGTGGGAAAAGGAACTCTCAAAGCCTCTAGTGTTTTCTCAGGTGGAGGGCACATGGTCATTGAGGACTTGTAAAGGAACTCCCTTAACTTTTAATCTAATTGGTCAGCAGCTTGTTTGGGCAAGTGTGTTTCTAAGAGTTCTCTGAGCAATTCTAATGTGTGACAGGATGAAAACCATAGGCTTAAACCTCATAGATTAAATGGCTTACAAAAGTGATGAACTAAAATACCACTTTTAGGGAGACGGGAGGTAGGATTTGGGCTGATTCAGCGATTCAGAGAGTGAGCTACTGCTAAAATCACCAGAAGGATCTCTGTGGAGAGTTTTGAACCCTATTATTCCACGTCATCCCACCATACATGGTACCGCTGACTATGTTATTAACTAGTGAATTATAAAATTAAAATCTCTTGCAGCACCAAGCTGATTCAGTCAGTGAAACAAGTGACCGTTGATCTTGGGCTTGTAGGTTTGAGCCACACATTGGCTATAGAAATGACTTACAAATAAAATCTTTTTAAAAAATTAAATTAACATATTTTTTATATTATATATTTATTTATTTGAAAAAGAGAAAGCAAGAGACAGAGCATGAGAGGAAGGGGAAGGAGAAGCAGACTCCCCTCCGAGCATGGAGTCAGATACAGGGCTTGATCCCTGCACCCTGGGATCATGACCTTGCCCAAAGGCAGATGCTTTACCAACTGAGACACCCAGGTATCTAAATTAACGCATCTTTAAATTTGAAGTGCTTAACTGATCATTCATAGGCCAAATAACCACACACATGTACTTTATTTGGCATCATCACATTTTACAACTTTAAACATTACTTTCAAGCATTTTAGAAATAAGGAGACCACATAAAATTTTTAAATTTCAGTGCTGTGCTTGGAAAACAGATTGGCAAACACCAGCATTGCCACCAGGCAGAAATCATCTAAAGCTGAGTACCAACTAATTCTTTAGAATGGCTAAATCTGTTTCTAAATCCATCCATGTACATTTATTCAACAAAATTTCTTGAATGTCTACTGTGGTCCAGGTCTTTGATATAGGTCAGTGAATGAAACAGACAAAAGTCACACTCTTCATTGGACTCAAATTGTAGCAAGGGCGGTAGGCAATAAGCACAACAAATTAGTAATCACATGGTCTATTAGAAGGGGATGAGAGCCATGGAAAGATGCACAGGACATCTCTAGCAGGGAAATGGAGCAGGGGATTGAAGGGGGAGGGAAAGAGGACATTTTAAATAGGGTGGTTGAGGCAGACTCCATTGAGAAGCAGTTCTGCCACAAAGATTTGGTTATGAGACAAGAACCAAGAGGATGTCTGCATGAAAAATATCCCAGAAATAAGGAACAAGTGCAAAGGTCCTAATGTAAGAAGGGCAGTGTGGCTGGAACAGAGTGGGACAGGGTAAAGTACTAGGAACTTATAGGGGTTCAGGAAGACTTTCTCACTATTGGAACTTTTTACTGTGGAAACCCATCATTTATTTAACCCTGCTTTCTTATTGGAAACTCCCAGAGCTACTTCAAAGGCCCAAAAGACAGTTCTTCCATAACTCCCAAGCAAGATTAAAGACCCTCTGTTACAATACCACTTTGAGTTTCATTTGTCACATTTACACAGAATGGCATTTTATTTGTTTATCTACTTTTCAATTTATCCCACTTTACTGACATATAATATTGTATAACTTTAAGGTGTACAACATGTTGGTTTAGTAAGAAAGGAATTTTTAAAGTCTTATCAGGTTGTGGTACTTTAGAACATTTTAATTTGCAAACTGGATTTCTGTTCTAATTCTGTGACTTGGATGCATGGAAGGAGTGGGAATAAAAATATTTTTTGGCTGTCAGGGGAGCTTGAAGCCCTCCTTTCCGCCAAAGAAATCCATAGGCAAAGAGGACTATAAGGGATAGGGAGGGATAGCCTGAAATTCAATTTAGAAGATGCTAAGGGAAGGGAGAGTGAAGAAGGTGAGAGGTGACCAGAGTGAACCTTTGCATATGAACCAGCATATGACCTTTGATCCTTGGAAGCAGACTCAGAAAGCAGTGGGCTCATGTCCATGAAATGGGGATTAAAGTGGGGAAACCTGGGCATCCCCTGGGAGCTGATTCTTCCAGTACAGACCACCTGGGCAATTGGAGAGTGAGACCAGCTCCTATCGCTGTCTGTGGGGACAGAGAAAAGACAGGTTTTTGTTCTCCATAGTTGCAGTGATCTGTGAGAACTTTCTAGCACCTGGAAGAAGACATGTGCCCTTTTAGCTTCCTTTAGCTTGAGCTCTGTTGGAATAGCTGTGCGGACCCCTTCCCTCGCCCCTGTTGACCCCTGATAGCTCAAGATCCAGCTAAATTGGAGATAAGGTGGTGGAGGACAGAGAAAGGAGGGGGCATTCTCACCACCAACCCAACCTGGCAGGCAGTCCCTGGCCCTGGCCCTGAAGCTCCACCCACATTCTTTCCTTGTTGGGAGTGATTTGCATGGAAGATTTAGCAATCACTTTGGTCAACAGCCAAAAATTCAAATAGGTTGTTCAGAAACCTGACTGGAGCTGCCTTTGGATATTATAGACTGGATTTTAATGGTCTTATAAAAGGGGTGGGATCTCCTGATCAGACCTCATTCAGAAAGGCCTTTGGAGAAGAAGGTGAGCGCTCCACTGGAGCAGGACTTGGTATAGCTGAAAGCGAGAGAAACTTCTCAATATAGCAGAAACAAGGACGCTCCAGCTTTTGCCTCCCTTGTGGCCCAGGGTGGGAAAATATGGAGGCCCACCAAATCATCTGGAACACTCCTGGGAGTGGTGAACTAATAAGTTTGGTATCTTTCATTTTGCTTCTCTTAAACGTTAGTGGACAAATATTTTCTGTAAAATGGTAAATATTTCAGCCATCAGGAGACATGCAGCCTCTGTTGTAGGGCTGCACTCCAACATAGTAATGCAAAGCAGCCACCAATAGAAGCCTTAAATCAGTGATCACTGATGTGTTCCAATAAAACTTTATTTGTGGACATTGAAATTTAAATGTAATAATTTTCACATGTCACAAAATATTCCTTTGGTTTTCTCAACACAAATTTTAAAAAAATGTAATAGGTACATAATAAGTGTATTCGGTATATGATATACATGACATGATATATCATATCTACATATATAAAATATATATATACACACTAAGTAACAAGACAAAACAAAAAACACTTAATATAAAAACCTTTTTGCTCACTGGTTGTGCAAAAACAGGAGGCGGGCCAATCCCTGTCTTAAACCATTTGCAAAAATGCAGCTAGCATCCTCCTAGTGAATTGCAAAATAAATTTAATGGGCCATAATCAGCTTATGGAAAAAAAGTTAGAATTTTTTATTCATTCTAAGATCCCATCAACTGTAAGACACAACATTGTTTCTCTTATCTATCACCATACAATACAAAGAATAAATATTGTCAAACAAACTATTAAATGTTACTGATGAGATAGGGTCTTATTTCACAAATGAGAAAATATAAACACTAACTGTTCCTTAGCATCAGTGAAATTTGAAACCTGCCATAGAAGGTTGTATATCCATTGTAGGGAGGGTATTCTTTTGTTTTGTTTTGTTTTGTTTATTTACAGCATAACAGTGTTCATTGTTTTGGCATCACACCCAGTGCTCCATGCAGTACGTGCCCTCCCTATTACCCACCACCTGGTTCCTAGGGAGGGTATTCTTTCACAGAACTTTTGTTTCAACCACACGTACCCACGCCTACATACTGGCTAGAATGTTTCTCTCCCATGATACTGTTAAATCATTTGGATTTGGATTTCACTAAAGGCTTGGAGAGCCTGGACTTAGTGAGTTTGGGTCTGTTGTACAGATAAATGATCACATTGATAATAGCTGCTAATTATTTGTGTAGCAAAGATTTAACAATGACAGTATGCCAGGCATTGCTCTAGGAACTTAGGATACAGCAGTAAAGGAAACACAAGTCCCTTTCCTCCCTCAGTTTACAGTCTAGTAAGTGGAGATAGGAAACGAAAGCAAGATGCATTTATATAGAGTTGACCCTTGACCAGCATGGAAGGGGTTAGAAGCACCAACTCCCTGCACAGTAGAAAAAAATCTGTGTAAACTTTTGACTCCTCCAAAATCTTTTAGCTTACCATTGATGGATGTCTTGCTGATAGGATAAACAGTCAACTCACACATATTTTGTATTTGCATGTATTGTATATTATATGCTCATAATATAGTAAGCCAGAACAAAGAAAATGTTATTAAGAAAATCATAAAGAGGGCGACCTGTTTGAGTCAGTAGAGCATGCAACTCTTGAATTCAGGGTTGTGAGTTCCAGCCCTATATTGGGTGTGTAGATTACTTAAATATAAAAATCTTAAAAAAAGTCACAAGACAAAATACATTTATAGCACTGTGCTGTATTTATTGAAAAAATTTGCATTTAAGTAGACTTGTGCAGTTCAAACCCCTGTTGTTCAGGGTCAACTGTATTGGGTGTTAGGCAGGTGATAAATAATATGTTAAGAAATAGCGTTGGGGGTGAGTAGGGCATGTGCATTGGGAGAGGTGGTGATTTTTGATATCATGGTCAGGGAATCCTTGCTAAGAACCTGTGGACTTGAAGCCACCCAGGAGACAGGATGAGGATATCTGAGCATTCAAGGCAGGGGGAACCACAAAATTCCTAAGGAAATACAGGGTGTGATGCCTTCAAGACTAATGGAGTAGCTGCAGTGGAGGGAGGGAGAGGCAGGAAAAACAAGGACTGGTGGGTATGGGCCAAAGGCCTAGGGTTCTTTTTGACATTGCATGTTCATTGGACTTTCTTCTGAGCGAGTCAGGAAGTCATTGGAGTACTATAAGCAGAAGACTTTCTGCCAGCTCTTTTACATATTTTAATAGGAGTACTGGGGACACTATGGGGAGATATGGCAAAAGAGGTATGAGGCTGGAAACTTCTGCAATGATCCAGGGACAGAACATGGTGCCTTCAAACAGGATCCAGGAAGAGAATAAGATGCCTGTAGTCATGATCCAGGGAGAGAATGCGGTGTCTTGGATCAGGGAGAGGGCAGTAGGGGTAGAAGAGAGTGGTTGGGTCCTGGATATCTTTGGAAAACAGAGCAGGCAGTGTTTGCTAATTAATTGTCTGTGGGGTATGGGGGAAAGATTGGCAAAGGATGTCTCCAAAATTTGTTAACTGAGTGATTAGGAGTGTTTACTCAGAAAAGGAACACTGCAGATGGAACAAGATTTTTTTTTTTTAATTTTTAAATTTATTTTTTTTAGGGGACTGAAAGATCTAAATTTTGGTAAGATTGGCAAGAGAACTTAGATATCCAGAGGGTACACCTGGGAATAGGACAAGGCTAGTGCAATGCCTAGGGTGCTAAAATGCAGGAGGTGGGTGCTCTGAGATGCTGACCTTGGGTCTCTTTAACTCTTGTCATTAAATAGCATGCCCTAATCCCTCATTTGCCTCAACCTAGTCATAGCCCTGCAAGAGGGCATGTTGAGCTTGCAATTGATGGGGACCTGGGGAGCTGGAGAGAGAACTCTAGGACTGTCTTGTCACCTAACTAGTTGGAGCTTGTTCCTCAGGTGTAAAATAAGGATGCTAATAGTTATCTCAGCATTTCAGGGAAATATTAAATAAAGCAATGATTTTGGTTTTTGAAATAAATACTCTTGGTTATATTGACTGTATTTTTTTTTTTTTTTTTTTTTTTTTGAGAGAGAGAGAGAGAGCATGAGAGGAGAGAGGTCAGCTGGAGAAGCAGACCTCCAATGTGGGACTCCAACCTGGGACTCCAGAATCATGACCTGAGCCAAAGGTAGTCACTTAACCAACTGAGCCACCCAGGTTCCCCAGACAGTATTTTATAAAAAGAAAGCACTAGAATTTGAAGGGACCTCTTCAAGCAAAAAGCAGTTGTAAAATGGCAGGTCTTTCCTTGTCATGTGAGAAAAATCAAGTGCCAGGAGCACCAGAAAAGAACATAGAATCCAACACAGGGACAGGGAAAATGAAGATGCTGAGCTGATATTAGTAGGAGTGGAACATGTAAATGAAGATGCAGAAACTCTCTTTATCATAGCAATTTCAAATTCAAAACCAGTCATTTCAAACATTTTGAACAGATGACCCTGGAATGATATTCCAAAAGAAAGAAAGTCTACTGGAGTCAAGATACTGCTTGCACATTGCAGCCTGCAGACCTCATGACCCATGGGTACTCATAGTGGCCACCCCAATCTGAATGGAGAATAATAGATAGTCTTATTATTTTTGAGCCCTCATCTAAACCTGATTATAAAATGAGCTCACCACAAGTCATGCCTCACAGTCCCTCAGATTTTCTCTCTCCCTATCTCACTGTCTACTTGGATCTGTACTTTCTGTAGGAGGCAAGAGTGGAAGCCCTCAATTTGAAGGAACTTCCTGCTTCAAGTTTAAACAGTGGAAATCCTAAAAGACCTAAACTCAGTGATGGAATCCCAGAAGGACATTCTTCAGCTGTAACCATTTCTCTCCTACGGTGAGTATGAGCACAACCTCAAAAGGTGTCATATTCTCATTAAGTCATGTTCAGAATGAGCATTATTTTCTTGGGTTTATGTAAATGATAGGACACATTTCAATCTCATGGATCTTATCACAAAAAATTATTTGGAAAGGCTAGAAAAACCAGACTTTTTGAGTCTAGCAAGTCAAAACCAGACTGTTGATCTTAAGAAAGAAAATCCGATCATGTTACTTCATGACTTTTACCATGCAGCAAAAGGAGACCGGCAGCCAAAACAGAAGACTCACACAACTTTTAAATGCCTCAGCTGTTTGAAAGTTCTAAAGAATGTCAAGTTTATGAGCCATGTGTGGAGCCATTTGGAACTTGAGAAGCAGAAGGGTGACAGCTGGGAAATCCACACCACCTGCCAGCACTGCCACCCATGATTTCCTACTTCCTTCAAGCTGCAATGTCACATTGAAAGTGTAACAAACTATCCAGGAGCCCTCCACTGTCTGTAATGTTTGCAAATTGTCATTCAAAACAGACCAGGCTTTCTTACATCACATGAAGGACAACAGTAAGCCTGGCAAAATGCCCTATGTGTGCCAGGTTTCAATTATAGATTGTCAGCCTTTGCTGATATGGAAACACGTTCTAGAACATGCCATGAAAACACTAAGAATTTGCTTTGTCCTTTCGATCTCAACATTGTCAGAGCCCTCATACTTTACATAAATCATTGTCAGAGCACCAGAGAAAGAGTCTTTAAGTGTTCCAAATGCCGGGTATGGTGTTTGACCTCAAAGGAGAAAACATAGCATCAAACCAAGAATCACTGAGCTTTTAAAAAGCCAAAGCAATTGGAAGTGTTGTCTCCTGAAACAGAGGTTATGATTCAAACTTCAGTTCAACTAAGTTCAAGTGCGGTCTCCATTGTTGTGAGCAACACTCACCTCTAGCTGTCACCTGTAAAATCTGAAAAGAGGATTGCCATGAACTCTAGGTATTCCAGATGTTACCACAGCTAGCATTATAGCTCAACTTCTGTTTTGCCCACCTCCAGGGATGCTGAAAGGCAGAATTGAGGCTAGGCCATCTGTACATTATGGCTGTTGATGATAATAGTCAGTGAGAGTCAGGTTTTATGGTGACAATTCTTCAGGTCCCTACTGTCAAGAGGCAACTTAGAAAGCTTCCTTATGTTTCTTCCCAGCCAACCTCTCCCTGAAAAGTTTCTACTATTCTGACCATTACTTCCAAAGATTCATTTTTTTTCTGTTTTTAAGCTATAAGTAAATGGGATCACACAACAGATTTTTTGTCTTTGTCTTTCTTTAAATAAGTGGAATGCATGAATTCTTGCTGTATGCAAGCATAGGACATTCTTTCTCATTGCTGGGTAGAATCCCATTGAATGCATATGGTAGAGTTGTGTATGTCCATTTTACTCCTGATGGACTTTGAGGCTGATTCTTTTGTTCTTCAGAATAAAGCTGCCATGAGTTGGTGCATGTCTTTTGGTAGACATATGTAGTCATTTATCTAGAATATATATATATATATATATACTATATATATATATATATATATATATATATACTATATATTAGTATATATATATATATATATATATATATACACTATATATATATATATAGTATATATATATATATATATATATATATACTAATGAGAAGTTCCAGAACTACATTGATTTAGCTTTTTAGTGCAGATTCTGCTAAACACCTTTTCAGAGTGATTGAAATAATTTTCATTTCCACCAACAATATTGAGAATTTCAGTGCTGCAGATACAGTACTTGGTACTGTCAATTCTTTCCATTAGTCCCTTTTTCTTGAAGTTGTAGTGTTATGATACTGTTGTTTTCATCTATGTTTCCCTGATGAGTAATGATCTGGAGAATTTTTTTTTTTTTGGTCATATGATCATTGGCCACTTGAATAACACCTTCTTTTATTAAGTGCCTATTCAAGTCTTGTCTTATTTATTTATTTATTTATTATTTTAGAGTGAGAAAAAGAGAGCAGAAGTGGGAGGTGCAGAGAGAGAGAGAGAGAGAGAGAGAGAGAGATAGAATCTCAAGCAGATTCTGCATTGAACATGAAGCCAGACTCCGGGCTCAATCCCAGGACCCTAAGATCATGACCTGAGCTAAAAGGAAGAGTCAGATGCCCAACTGACTATACCACCTGGTGTCCATCTTTTTTTTTTTTTTTTTAATTAGACTATCAATTGAGAAGGGCATGAGGGAACTCCTGGAGCACTGGAAATGTTCCACATCTTGATCTGGATGGTGGTTTCATGGGTGTATATATGTGCATTAGGGTTGGTGCTTCATGGTGCATCATATTTAAGAAATTATTGTCTACCACGGATGTAAACGTATTCCTCGTAAATCTTCTTCTAGAAGTTTTACTGTTTAGTCTTTTGCATTTAGAGATTAGTATTTGAATAGCAGACTGAATGAGCAAGATAAACCCTCAGCAACATGGATGAGTCTTATCCAATACAATCCACTGACAGCCCTAAGAGAACAAAAGCTATGGAAAAGAAAATTTTCCCTCTCCTTTCTCGAGATGAGACGTCCATCTCTCCTGCCTTTGGACATCAGAGCTCCTGGTTGTTGAGCCTGCAGACTGAGACTGAATTATGCCACTAGCATTCCTGGGGGACATCTTGGTCTCCAAAATTGCATAAACCCCATATCTCTGTTTTTTTATCCTATTGATTCTTTCTGGAGAACACTGACTGATACAAATACCTGGGAATTTAAGCTCTACAGCATTGTTGTTCAAAGTTGTCCTGGTTATTCAGGTGCTTTGTTGAATTGTAGTGGTTATAATGGTCATCTTTGTCTTGTTCTTAGACTCACATACAATAGTTCATCATTAATCATGGTGTTAGCTGTAGGGCTGTTTGTAACTACCCATTGACTTTGGGGGAATTGAGCTAGAAATCAGTAACAGAAAGATAATTCAGAAAAAAAAAACCCCTCTAGAAATTAAGCAATATAATTAAGAACAAGACTGGGACTAGGGTGTAGGAAACCAGGAGCCTAAAGGGTAAAGGTCCATTCTTGCACTTTCACAAACCTCTTGCATACTGCTCTTATGCTCATTATAAGATGGACCTAAGTAGTTAGAAGGAATTCATATTTAAAGTTCGTGTATTTGATTAGAAGAAGGGTTGGGGTGGGCAAAATGGGTGAAGGGGATCCAGAGGTTCTAACTTCCAGTTATAAAATACGTCATTGGGAGGTAATGTACACCATGGTGACTATAGTTAATAATACCATATTGCATATTTGAAAATTGCTCAGAGAATAAATCTTAAATGTTCTCATCACAAGAAAAAATAATTTGTAACTATGTTTGGTGATAGATGGATGTTCACCAGACTTATTGTGATCATTTCACAATATATACAAATATTCAAATATTAAATAATTTATGTTTTACACCTGAAACTAATCTAAGGACTATGTTAGTTGTCCCTCAATGAAAAAGAGGAGGGAAAAGAAGGGGAAGAAAGGTCAGCAAAATAATGATCTAAATCAGTGGTGTCGAGGGTGCCTGGGTGGCTCAGTTGGTTAAGTGTCGACCTTCAGCTCAGGTCATGACCCTGGGGTCCTGAGATCAAGTGTTACATTGGGATCCCTGCTCAGCAGGGAGTCTGCTTGTCCTCTCCTTCTGCTGCTCTCTCCCTCTGTCTAATAAATAAATAAACTCTTGAAAAAATAAAATAAATCAGTACTGTCAATAGAAATTTTTGTAGTGATGAAAATGTTCTATATCTGCTCTGTCCAATATGTTACATGTGACTGCTGAGTCATTGAAAAGTAGCTAATATGGCTGATGTATTGGATTTTTAATTTATTTAATTTGGATTAATTTAACACTAAATTTAAAGGTAGGGTAAACAAATCTTCCTTATACATGAAGTCCAAATAATTTCCGTACTCCCAATAATTTGTATATTTCATAGACACTCTCCCCTCAGTGAAACTACGTGTCCTTTTCTGAGGGTGGGCTAGATTCAGGGACTTGCCTCCAAAGAGTAGAATATGGAAAGAAAAAAAAAATAACTTTATAGTGGAGAAATTAGTGGTTAAGTCATAGTGATAACATGTATTCCTGATGGGAAGTGATAAGAACATATCACCTCTGTGGTATAATTCTAAAAACCTATATCCCCAGTGTAACTGTAAGGAAAACATTGAACCCATATTGAGACATTCTCCAAAATATCTGACCCCAAGGACTCCTTAAAATTGTCAAGGTCATGATAAACAAGTAAACTGTACGATAAACAAGTAACAAACTGTCACAGACCTGAGTAGGCTAAGGAGACACTATGACTAGTGCAGTGCAGTATCCTGTATGGGAATCTGGAACAGAAAAAAGACTTTAGAAGAAAAACTAGTGAGATTTGAATAAAGCCTGAAGCATAGTTCATAGTGACTTAAAGAAGGATACTGAAGTAATTTTGAGATCTTAAGGGGGGGTCATTTCCCAAATACACATTTTAGACATAGAAAATACTTTCTATCTACATCCTCTTCACTTCGTCTATAGTATATTTAATTGAACAGAAATCCTCAAATGCAAAGGAGCAATAATATTTAGACTGTGTGATCTGACCATAATGCAACAAGATGAGAAATTCATAAACGAATTGCTTTTTAAAATCCCACAGATTTGGGGATGCCTGGATGGCTCAGTGGGTTAAAGCCTCTGCCTTCGTCTCAGGTTGTGATCCCAGGATCCTGGGATCGAGCCCCGCATCGGGCTCTCAGCTCAGCAGAGAGCCTGCTTCCTCCTCTCTCTCTCTCTGCCGGCCTCTCCGTCTACTTGTAATCTCCGTCTGTCAAATAAATAAATAAAATCTTTAAAAAAAGTTAAAAAAAATAAAATCCCACAGATTTGGAAAATAAATACCATATTACTATGTAACCCTTGTGTTAAAAAGAGAATTACTAGGGAAATTAAGACATACTTGAAATTAAATGATAATGAGCATACTATGAAACAAAATCTGTAGGATACAGTTAAACTGATACTTAAGCAAATGAAGGTAAATTTATAGCATCATATACAAGAGAAATAACTGGAAGTTTACAAATAAACCACCTAGACATTTATCTCAAAGCATTGTAAAGCAGTTAACTTTGTATGGGGACAGATAGGACAGTTAGTAACTACAAGTATCATGGTGATTACTGCATAAGGTATAGAATGTCATATTGCTACATTGTATACCTGAAACTAATATAACATTGTATGTCAACTACACTACAATTAAGAAAAAAAAAAAACACTTTATAAAATATTGTAAAGAGGAACAACAGAACCTATAGAGTTAATAAGAAAGTAAAGAGTAGAAAATATAAATGGGCTAGGGATGAAAATCACATTACAGATTAAAAAGCCCAAAAGCTGTCTTTTTTTCTTCCTTTTCAAAACACTACTAAAGTAGACAGACTTCTGGCAGAAATGGCAATTTAAAAAATCTGTTAAAATCTGTAGAGGGCCAGATAGTAAATATTTTAGGCTTTTGAATATGATTTATGACAATTAATCAACTGTTGTTTTAAGAGGAAAGCAGCCATAGACAATACCTAAAGGAATGGGTATGTCTGTGTTCAATAAAACTTTATTTATGAACACTGAAGTTAAATTTTATATAATTTTCACGTTACAAAATAATAGTCTCTTTGTGGTTTTCTCCAGGCATTAACAAATGTAAAGTTAATTCTTAAGTTGCTGCAAGCTATAAAAACAAATGGGTGCCAGGCTATTTTTGTATGGCTTGACCAGATGTAACGTCAAGAGTATGGGCGTCAAGATCAAGTTGCATGGTCATGCTCGCTTAAATATGGGGCCTGCAGCTAGTGCTTTTATGAAAAAGGGACCACACCTGAGGATTATGAAAGCTAAACTCCAGGTGGACAAACTTATCCTCTGATGGATTGGGAGCCTGTCTTTATCCTTGAACCCTGGTCTGCTCTGCAACCTTGACCTCCCAAGACTCTTCCAAGGACTGAGGGTCATCACTGCAGCTCTCACCGGTCTCAGCTTGATCCCGCGCCCAGGGATAGCCACCAGGGGCGCCAGAGCTCGCGCAGACACCGGACCCGCCTCGCCGCCAATCAGATTACAGCGCCCCGAGCCGCGCCGGCCTTGGGCCCGCACCTGGCAGCCAATCACAGATCGCAGCGGGCGCGCGTGGAGAGGCGGTGGCATCGGCGGCGCCTGGGGCCTGAGGAGGCGTCGTCCCCTCGGGCTTTGCCTGGGGAGCGCCTTGGGGCGGTGCGACTCCGGCAGCTCAGGACCTGGTGCGGACCGCGGGGAGGACGGTAAGGACGGGGGCGTGGCGCGGCCGTAGTGTTCCCAGAGGAGAGATGGGAGGGATTCCGCGGCTGCAGTCCCGCGGGCCACAGGGCTCCTAGTCTGGTGCTGCCCGAGCGGCCTGTGCCTGTTGCTGCGGCCTCCGAAGTGTGTCGGGTAAGCGGCTCTTGGCGGGTCCTGAGACCCTTCACGCACACCCCTTCCAGGGTCTCAGCAGGCGCCTTTGGGGCAGCATCCCCTCCCCCACCCTGGGCTGGCCGTCCCCATCCCCCAAGCCTGGGCCCAGCCTGGGCCTCCTGGAGGAGGGGCCTGCCCAGGCTCTTAATACCTTCCCCTCCCCCGGCCCACTGGGGTCTCTTGTGGAACTTAAGGCATTTAAACGTCCCCAGCCAGCCTCCTCCTCCCTGTTCTGGACGTCTGTTGGCCCAGAGCCTTTAAGGCGATTTAAGCATTTGTAAATTCCTTTATTGCTCTCTCTCCCCTACCTCAGGGCCTTGTTAATTTTTCTCGTTTGCAGTATCTCTGCCTGGGCTCTATTTCAGACTCTTCCACCCTAATGAAGTCCTCCTGACAGCCAGGCCCCCAGGGTGGTTTCCAGGCTTTGGAACTGGGCAGTTGGCAAGCATAGTGTTTTCATTACTGAGGGAGGGTAGATGGGAGGAACAGGTGTGGGGGAAGGGACTCCAGTTCTCTTCTGGTTAAGTGAGACGCTTGATGAACATGCAGATGGCAATAACAGGTAGGCAGTGCGATATAAAGCATTCCTGTAACGTGTAAGTAACCCTAATCCTCCTCTGTGGTTGCCTCAAGGATGTGACCTTCTCTTGCCTGGAAAATCTTAAGTTCTTAGAAGTTTCACTGCACACCTGAGGTAAGATGAGAGGTCTTTATAAGGACCAAGACTGTATCATTTTTTCTTCAGTTTTTTTCTTATTTTCTCCCGTTTTAAAGTACTAATTTAGACAGTGTTTCCTGAAGTGTGTATGACCTGAATATGTCTGATAAATTCAAGCCAATCACTGATTTAGGTAATTCTGAAGCTCTCTATATTGCTTCCTTAAAACAGGGAGGGTGGCATTCTTTCACCTGCTCTCTAAAGAACATGAGAGGATCACACATTTTAAGCTATGTAAAACTGACTTCTTTTACAATGACAGTAGGAGGCTAAAATGGGCAGATACACATACCTAAGATGTAAGCTCATGTATTAAAGTATTAAAGTGGTTCATTCAGGGTAAATGTGTATTGGTTAAAAATGTTCACATAGGGTTAGTTTGTTCATTTCTACAACCTTTTAAGGGCTTTATTTCAGGAAGTAATTGAATGTGACTGGGTAGGGGAAGCCGTATGAATTCATTTCATGCCAGTAGGCAAAACAGTAAGTAAGTTGTATGTCCAATAACTTGTGTATATAGCATGGCAAGACCCATTGTATAGTTAGTTATCTCTTGCTGTGTAACACATTGTCTCAAACTTAATGACCTAAGAAGTGTTTATTTCACTGTCATACTCTAGCTGGGTGATTCTGGCTCAGGGTAGCTTATGAGTTTTGTAGTGAAGCTTTTGACAGGAATGCCAGTTACTGAAGACTTGAATTTTATTGCATGAACAGTTTCTGAGCTTGCTCACTTGACTGTTAGCACAGTCCTCAGTTCTTCACTCTGTGGCCTTCTCCATGGGGCTGCTCCTATCACAGTAGCTGGCTTCCCTCAGAGTGAGTGATTAAAGAGAGAGCTTGGTCCCAGGATGAAGTGCAGAGTCTTTTTCAGAAGTTACATACCATTACTTCTGTATTTGCTTCATCACATAGGCTAACCCTGTGATATTGTGGGAGAGGACTACACAAGAGTGTGAATACCAGGAGGCAAGATTCATTTGGGGCCATGTTGGAGGCGAGCAACCACACCCGTTAATCCACCATTCCAAGTCTTCTCCATATTGTTCTGTTATTATGAGGGAATTATTTGGCTCCAGGCTAAGGGCAAAGCCTCCCCTGGTATATTAAATCCAAACAGTTTTTGTTTATTCAGGAATGTTGTTCCAGCAAGTCTCCTCTTCGTCCTGGGTTAAGTTTTCGGTTTCTCTGGATCATTCTAATCAGCAAACAGACTGATTGTAATGTTACCTTTCGTTAAAAAAACATCTTTTAATTGCACATCCCCCTTCTGCTTATTTTATTTCATGTCTGCTTCTCATTAGAGGAAAATTTCTTCAGAGTGGTCCATGTTTGCTTCCTCAAGTTCTCCAATTCTTCTTTAAGTCCACTCTTGTCAAGATCTCTAGTGAATTTCACAGTACTTAATGAAATGGTCAATTGTTATTTATTTATTTTTTAAGATTTTATTTATTTATTTGAGTTAGAGTGAGAGAGATCACAGGAGAGAGAGAAGCAGAATCCCCTCTGAGCAGGGAGCCCGTTGCAGCACTTGATCCTAGGACCTCAAGATAATGACCTGAGCCGAAGGCAGATGCTTAACTGACTGAGCCACCCAGGCATCCTGAATTGTTAGTTATTAATTTATGTGATCTATTGCAGTATTTATCAGAGTCATTAATTTCCTCTTCCATGAAAATAATTTTTCATTTGGATTACAATGTGCTTTTTCTCTATTCTTTTACTACTCCCGTACCCCCCCACCCCAGCTGGTTCTAAGTAACTCTTCCTTCTTTCTATCCTTTTCTGGTTTCTTCTTATGTTTCTGACCTCTGACCAATGCAATGCTCCAAGGACTTGGGTATCAGACATCTTTCCCTAGACGACCTCAGGCAGTCTTGTGTTTTAAATAACATTACATGCCAAAGACTCCAAAATTTGCGTACTTAGCCCAGGTCTTTCCCTGAGTTCTGGTTTCATGTTTACTTGCTCAGCATCACCCGTTCTATGTGTCATCCTCTTCCTCACATCCCAATTCCAATCTATTAACAAATCTTGTGGACCTTTAAGGTTTTAATATAGAGTTTGACCCCTGGGGCGCCTGGGTGGCTCAGTGGGTTAAAGCCTCTGCCTTTGGCTCAGGTTACGGTCTCAGGGTCCTGGGATCGAGCCCCACATCGGGCTCTCTGCTCAGCGGGGAGCCTGCTTACTCCTCTCTCCCTGCCTGCCTCTTTGACTACTTGTAATCTCTGTCTGTCAAATAAATAAATAAAATCTTAAAAAAAAAAAAAAGAATTTGACCCCTTCTCAGCATCCTAGTCTTGTATTAGTATAATCTTTTATTATAAAATCATTATTAATGAAATTATTATGATTAAGTTATTAATAATCTTAGTAATTATAATAATCTAAACTTTCCTTCCTGCTTCCAGTTATTATTCTAAAGTTTTCTTTCTTCTCATAGCAGCCATAATGGTCCCTTTGACATGAAAGATCATGTAACACCTCACTCAAAATTCCCAGTGAACTATCATACCCAGAGTAAAACCAAAGAACTTAGAATGCACTACATTAATGTACTACAGCAAACTCATTCTTTGATCTTCTCCAGTTTCTCTCCCTGTCCACTGGTTTGCCTACATTAACCTCTTGACCAGTTCTTAACTTTGGTAAGTCTCAGAACCTTTGTATTTGTTCTTCCTTCAGCTGGAGAATTCTTCCCCAGATCTCCATAACCATGCCATACAAATATCAGCCTGCCTCCATACTACCTGGCCATTGCCTCCTTTATTTTCTCTATGGCATTTATGACCATTTGAAATTATATATATATATATATGTATACACACATATAATATAAAATATTTTATATGATTTGTATTACATTAGTACATATTTGAAATATGTGCTGTGCGATACTATAATATTGCATGCAGTAACATGTGTGTATATTTTTTTTAATGTATTTTTCAGTTACCTCTATTGCAGTGTCAGCTCCCTGAAGAAGGGGTCTTTGTTTCAATCACTACTGTATCTCTGGTACCTAGATCAGTACCTGGCATATGGTAGGCTCACCAAATACTTCCTAATACTCAAATTCCTTATGAACACCATCTTGATACTTCTCCCTCCCATTTCCTCTGTTAGGGGTTAGGGTTAGGAGACTGTCAGAACTATACAGTTCCTTATCATTATGCTCCTGTGTCATTTATTTGTTTCTCAGTCTTCTTTGGACAGGGATATGTTCTAATTTTACTAATTTAATATGTTTTATAGTTGTAGTTCATCCAAAATAGTGAACATCAGAACATTACCAACATTATATGTATGACCACCCATAGGACTTCTTATGATGATCTTTCCGTAGAGTAACAATTTTTCCCTAATTTCTTAAGAGAAAGAGAGAAAAAGAAAGAAAAAAAAGAAAGAAAGAGAAGGAAAGAGATTCCCCTCTTTTCCTTTTTTTGCACTCAGGAGTTTTAACACAGCATTATTATGTTAGGGTCAATTTGATATGAAAGCAAAAAAAAAAGTTACTTTCAGCTTTTGATTTCATAACACTTAAAAAAATTGGGTACCACTGAAATAATAAAGTAAAATTTTAAAAAATTGGCACAAGTTATTTTAAGTTGTCCTTTGCCACAAGCATTCTTAGGTGCATTCCTTATTCATTCCTTTAAATGTATAAATTGGTCATTTGAGTAACACTGAATAGTAGAGATCTAAAAGCTCAGCCTAAGCATTAATACTGTATATATTTGAAAACAAAATATAGTTGCTTTGTGGAAGTCTTACTAGGATTTTTTTTCTTTGGGAGTTTTCCAAGAGCAGGGAGATATTTGTTACCTAGAGATTCATGACAGGGAACATCTAGCATGCATAGACTATGCTCTCACCACTTTCACAAGTTCAAGATTCCTTACAAGTGTGTTGACTCATTTACCACCAAAATCATTATTTTAATGGCGGAAGAAGAGAGAGAAAATAAGCACACTTCCTGCTGAGTGGAGACCAACATGGGGCTTGATCTCACAACCCTGAGATCATAACCTGAGTTGAAGTCAAGGTTCAGATGCTTAACTGACTGAGCCACCCGGATGCCCTGAAATCAAGGTATTATTAAGAGTGAAAAGTGATACTGTTAAAAAATACACAGGGGCAACAGGTCAAACTGGATTGTCCTGGTCAAATCAGGATTTTGATTTGTTAAGTTGATGTTTCAACTTAGTATCAGAGTAGTGTCCACTCTACAAGAAGATACCTATCCATCCCTAGGAACTATGTCTCCCACTATAAATTTGTAAACTGACTACATGATACTAGTTTAACTCTCTTTGTGGGCTAGATTAGTTTGCATTGTTACTGTAATTCTAATTACCTAACTCTTGTTACATGAATGGAGTCTGTTTAGGGGCTTTGAAGATTTAGTTATCAGTTGTTAGGATGTTGGGAGAGGGGGAGGTCATACCAGCCTATCGCTAGGCATTTTTTTCTTTAATTGAGATATAATTCACATACTATACAGTTCACTCTGTAGAAAGCAAAATTGAATGATTTTTAGTATACTTCACAAAATTGTGCAGTCTTTACCACTATCTAATTCTGGAATATTTCATGAACCCTAAAACCTAAAACCCTGTATTAGCTTTCTGTGGCTACTACAACAAATTACCACAGTCTTGGTGGATTAAAACAACAAAAATTTATTCCCTTTCAATTCTGGAGCCCAAAAGTTAGAAATCATTATCTGACCTAAATCAGGGTGTTGGTAGGGACACCCTATTCCAGAGATTCTAAGGGAGAATCCATTGCTTGCCTCTTCCAGTGTGCATTCTTTGGCTGAGTCCATGTCATTCCAGTCTTGTTACAATGCTTTCTCCTACTGTATGCATGAAATCTTCTGCCTCTATCCTCTTACTGAGGATACTTATGATGGTATTTTGGGCACATTTGTATAATCCAGGATAATCTTCCCATCTCAAGATTCTTAATCACATCTGCAAAGACCCCTTTCCCCAAAAAATATAATATAGGTACATTTCAAGGATCAGGATCTAATATTTTTTGAGGTCATTATTCAACCTACTACATTTCCTCATTCTTTCCCCCACTCCAGCCCATGGCAACCACTAATTTATTTCTGTCTCTGTGCATTTGCCAAGTGTAGACATTTTATAGGAGGAATCATACAATATGTGGCCTTTTTGTGTCTAGCTTTATTCGCTTAGCATCTTTTCAAGGTTCATCCATGTCATACATATATAGCAGTACTGTTACTTGTTTTCATAGCTGAATAACATTCCATTTTATGGCTATACTACAGTTCATCCATTTATCAGTTAATGGACCTTTGGATAGTTTGCACTTTGTTGCAATTATGAATAATGCTGCTGTGAACATTGTTGAGCAAATTTTTGTATGGATTTATGTTTTCAGCTCTTTGAGATATATGCCTAGGAGAGAAATTGCTGGATCATATACTGCTGTATTTAATTTTTGAGTTGCTGCCAAACTGGTTTCCAAAGTGGCTAACCATTTTACAGCAGTTGCACTAACAATATATGAGGATTCTAATTTCTCCATATTCTCTGTAACACTTTTTACTGTTTCTGTTTTTGATTATAGTCAAGCCAGCAGATGTGAAGTGGTATCTCATTCTGATTTTGATTTACATTTTCCTAATAATTAATTGTGTTGAGCAGCATTTCTTGTGCTTATTGTATTGCATTATTTGTATATCTTCTTTGAAGAGTTGTCTATTCAAATTTTTTGCTCATTTTTTATTGTAAAAAACAGATAACATAAATTTTACCATCTTAATCATTTAAGTGCTAAATATATTAACATTGTTTTAAAACAGATCTCTAGAAGTTCTCATTCTGTAAAATTGAAACTCTGTATCCATCTCATTAAACAACAAAGTCCCTTTTCCCTCTCTCCCTAGACCCTGGTATCCACCATTCTACTTTTTGTTTCTTTTTTTTTTTTTTTAAAGATTTTATTTATTTACTTAGACAGAGATCACAAGTAGGCGGAGAGGCAGGCAGAGAGAGAGAGAGAGGAGGAAGCAGGCTCTCCGCTGAGCAGAGAGCCTGATGCGGGTCTCCATCCCAGGACCCTGAGATCATGACCTGAGCGGAAGGCAGAGGTTTTAACCCACTGAGCCACCCAGGTGCCCCTACTACTTTTTGTTTCTTTACTGTTGCTTTGACTACTTTAGATACTTCAGATAAGTGGAATTAATATATTATTTGTCTTATTTGTGACTGGCTTTTTAAAATTTAGCTAATGTGTCCTCAGAGATTCATCGGTGTTGTAGGGTGTGGCAGGACTTCCTTCTTGTAGCTGGATAATATCCCATTGTATGTATATGCACATTTTTTAAATTCTTTAATCAGTTAGTGAACATTTGGACTGCTTCTACCTTTTAGTTATCAGAACAGTACTGCTGTGAACATGGGTGTACAAATATTTCTTCGTAATCCTGTTTTCATTTCTTTTGGATATATATCCAGAAGTAGGATTGCTGGATCATATGATAGTTTGATTTATAATATTTTGGGGAACCTCCGTTGCTTTGCTCTGGTGCTTTGCACCATTTTACATTCCAACCATAGCACATAAGAATTTTAATTTCTTCACATCCTTACCAGCAGCTGTTATTTTCTGGCGTAATTATTTGTTTTTATATATTTTGATAGTAGCCCTCCTAAGGGGTGTGAGTGACATATCATTGTAGTTTTGATTCACAGTTTTCTCATTACTATCATGTTGAACATCTTTTCATATACTTAGACATTTGTATATCATTTTTAGAGAAATTTCTATTTAATTTCCTTGCCCATTTTTTAAAAGTTTTTATGTAAGTCATCTCTCCACCCAGTGTGGGACTTGAACTCACATCTGTGAGATAGAGTCACATGCTCTTCAGTCTGAGCCAGTCAGGCACCCACTTTGCCCAGTTTTAAACAGAGTTGTCTTTTTATTCTTCTGATATAAGAGGTCTTTATGTATTGTGGATACAAGTCCTTCATTACATATATGAGTTAAAAATATTTTCTCCCATTATGTGGCTTGTCTGTTTACTTTCATGATGGTATCCTTTGAAGGACAAAAGTTTTTAATTTGATGAAATTCTGTTTTAATTAAATGTTATTAAATTCTATTAATTAATGTATAGTGTATTAGTTTCAGTGATAGAGTTCAGTGATTCATCAGTCTTCTATAACACCCAGTGCTCATTACATCCCATGCCCTCCTTAATGTCCATCACCCAGTTACTCCATCCCCCTACTCCCCTCCCTTCCAGCATCCCTTAGTTTGTTTCCTGTGATTAAGAGTCTCTTATGGTTTGTCTTCCTCTTTGATTTAGTTTTGTTTTATTTCCCCGCCCGCATGCTCTTCTGTTGTTTCTTAAATTCCACATATGAGTGAAATCATATGATAATTGTCATTGATTGGCATTTTGATTAACATAAATACCCTTTAGTTCTATCTAGGTCATTGCAAATGTCAAGATTTCATTTTTTGATGGCTTAGTAATATTCCACACCAAATCTTCTTTATCCATTCATCTGTTTTTTTTCTTTTTCTTTTATTTCTTTTCAGCGTAACAGTATTCATTGTTTTTGCACTACACCCAGTGCTCCATGCAATACGTGCCCTCCCTATTACCCACCACCTGGTTCCCCCAACCTCCTACCCCCCGCCCCTTCAAAACCCTCAGGTTGTTTTTCAGAGTCCATAGTCTCTCATGGTTCACCTCCCCTTCCAATTTCCCTCAACTCCCTTCTCCTCTCCATCTTCCCATGTCCTCCATGTTATTTGTTATACTCCACAAATAAGTGAAACCATATGATAATTGACTCTCTCTGCTTGACTTATTTCACTCAGAATAATCTCTTCCAGTCCCGTCCATGTTGCTACAAAAGTTGGGTATTCTTCCTTTCTGATGGAGGCATAATACTCCATCGTGTATATGGACCACATCTTCCTTATCCATTCGTCCGTTGAAGGGCATCTTGGTTCTTTCCACAGTTTGGCGACCATGGCCATTGCTGCTATAAACATTGGGGTACAGATGGCCCTTCTTTTCACTACATCTGTATCTTTGGGGTAAATACCCAGTAGTGCAATTGCAGGGTCATAGGGAAGCTCTATTTTTAATTTCTTAAGGAATCTCCACACTGTTCTCCAGAGTGGCTGCACCAACTTGCATTCCCACCAACAGTGTAAGAGGGTTCCCCTTTCTCCACATCCTCTCCAACACATGTTGTTTCCTGTCTTGCTAATTTTGGCCATTCTAACTGGTGTAAGGTGGTATCTCAACGTGGTTTTAATTTGAATGTCCCTGATGGCTAGTGATGATGAACATTTTTTCATGTGTCTGATAGCCATTTGTATGTCTTCATTGGAGAAGTGTCTGTTCATATCTTCTGCCCATTTTTTGATATGATTATCTGTTTTGTTTGTGTTGAGTTTGAGGAGTTCTTCTGTTGATGATATCTGGGCTCTTTCCATGGCTTTGCTATTACGGAGATTGCTGCTATAAATATCGGGGTGCAGGTGCCAATTTAAATCACCAGATTTGGATCTTTGGGATAAATCCCTACTAATGCAATTGCTGAGTCATAGGGTAGCTCTACTTTCAACCTTTTGAGGAAACTCCATACTTTTTTCTAGAGTTGCTGTACCAGCCTGCATTCAGCTAACAGTGTGAGGGGGTTCCCTTTGTTGAAATCCTGTTCATTTTTCTTTTGTCATTATTCCTTTTGGTATCTATCTCAAAAACCTTTATTTCTGTTTTTTTAAAAAGAAGACTTACAGGGGCGCCTGGGTGGCTCAGTGAGTTAAGCCGCTGCCTTCGGCTCAGGCCATGATCTCGGGGTCCTGGGATCGAGTCCCGCATTGGGCTCTCTGCTCGGCGGGGAGCCTGCTTCCCTCTCTCTCTCTCTCTGCCTGCCTCTCTACTTGTGATCTCTCTCTGTCAAATAAATAAAAAAAAAAAAAAAAAAGGACTTACAGTTAGCTCTTACATTTTGTTCTACAATCTATTTTGAGGTTTATTTTTGTTGCTGTTTGTTTGGTTTTCATTTTTGTTTTTGTTTTTAATGTGCTGTGAGCAGGGGTCCAACCTCAGTTTTTTGATGTGGATGTTCAGTTGTTCCAACATTTGTTGAAAAGACATACCTGCTCCCCACTTAATTATTTTGCTATTCTTGCTGAAAACCAATCGGCCATTAGTGTATGGGTTTATTTTTGGACTCTGAATTGTATTCTATTGATCTGTGGTTCTGTCTTTAAAAAAGTACCACACTCTTGATAACTGTAGCTTTGCAGTAAGTTTTGAAATCAGTGTGGCATTTTCATTTCTTCTTTTTCAAGATTGTTTTGGCTATTCTGAGTCTTTTGTATTTCCCTATGAATTTTAATTTGTGAAAAAGCCAGCTGGCATTTTGATAAATCAGTATCAGGAATCTTGTCATCTTAATAATATTAAATCTTATCCATAAACATGGGATATATATATTTACTTAGGTCTTTTTTAATTGCTTCAACAATATATTCAGTATAATTCAGTGTTTTCAGTATGAAAGTCTTGCATTTTTTTTCTGGAAATTTATTCCTAACTATTTCATCCTTTTTTTTTTTTTTCCATTTTATTTATTTTTTCAGCGTAACAGTATTCATTCTTTTTGCACAACACCCAGTGCTCCATGCAAAACGTGCCCTCCCCATTACCCACCACCTGTTCCCCCAACCTCCCACCCCTGACCCTTCAAAACCCTCAGGTTGTTTTTCAGATTCCATAGTCTCTTATGGTTCGCCTCCCCTTCCAAATTTTTTTTTTTAATAAACATATAATGTATTTTTATCCCCAGGGGTACAGGTCTGTGAATCGCCAGGTTTACACACTTCACAGCACTCACGATAGCACTTACCCTCCCCAATGTCCATAGCCCCCTCCCCCTCTCCCAATCTCACCTCCCCCCAGCAACCCCCAGTTTGTTTTGTGAGATTAAGAGTCATTTATGGTTTGTCTCCCTCCCAATCCCATCTTGTTTCATTTATTCTTCTCCTATCCCCCTACCCCCCCATGTTGCTTCTCCATGTCCTCACATCAGGGAGATCATATGATAGTTGTCTTTCTCCGATTGACTTATTTCACTAAGCATGATACGCTCTAGTTCCATCCACGTCGTCGCAAATGGCATGATTTCATTTCTTTTGATGGCTGCATAGTATTCCATTGTGTATATATACCACTTCATCTTTATCCATTCATCTGTTGATGGACATCTAGGTTCTTTCCATAGTTTGGCTATTGTAGACATTGCTGCTAGAAACATTCGGGTACACGTGCCCCTTCGGATCACTATGTTTGTATCTTTAGGGTAAATACCCAGTAGTGCAATTGCTGGGTCATAGGGTAGTTCTATTTTCAACATTTTGAGGAACCTCCATGCTGTTTTCCAGAGTGGTTGCACCAGCTTGCATTCCCACCAACAGTGGAGGAGGGTTCCCCTTTCTCCGCATCCTTGCCAGCATCTGTCATTTCCTGACTTGTTAATTTTAGCCATTCTGACTGGTGTGAGGTGATATCTCATTGTGGTTTTGATTTGTATTTCCCTGATGCCGAGTGACGTGGAGCACTTTTTCATGTGTCTGTTGGCCATCTGGATGTCTTCTTTGCAGAAATGTCTGTTCATGTCCTCTGCCCATTTCTTGATTGGATTGTTTGTTCTTTGGGTGTTGAGTTTGCTAAGTTCCTTATAGATTTTGGACACTAGCCCTTTATCTGATATGTCGTTTGCAAATATCTTCTCCCATTCTGTCAGTTGTCTTTTGGTTTTGTTAACTGTTTCCTTTGCTGTGCAAAAGCTTTTGATCTTGATGAAATCCCAATAGTTCATTTTTGCCCTTGCTTCCCTTGCCTTTGCCGTTGTTCCTAGGAAGATGTTGCTATGGCTGAGGTCGAAGAGGTTGCTGCCTGCATTCTCCTCAAGGATTTGGATGGATTCCTTTCTCACATTGAGGTCCTTCATCCATTTGGAGTCTATTTTCGTGTGTGGTGTAAGGAAGTGGTCCAATTTCATTTTTCTGCATGTGGCTGTCCAATTTTCCCAGCACCATTTATTGAAGAGGCTGTCTTTTTTCCATTGGACATTCTTTCCTGCTTTGTCGAAGATTAGTTGACCATAGAGTTGAGGGTCGATTTCTGGGCTCTCTATTCTGTTCCACTGATCTATGTGTCTGTTTTTGTGCCAGTACCATGCTGTCTTGATGATGACAGCTTTGTAATAGAGCTTGAAGTCCGGAATTGTGATGCCACCAACTTCGGCTTTCTTTTTCAATATTCCTTTGGCTATTTGAGGTCTTTTCTGGTTCCATATAAATTTGAGGATTATTTGTTCCATTTCTTTGAAAAAAAATGGATGGTATTTTGATAGGGATTGCATTAAATGTGTAGATTGCTTTAGGTAGCATAGACATTTTCACAATATTTATTCTTCCAATCCAGGAGCATGGAACATTTTTCCATTTTTTTGTGTCTTCCTCAATTTCTTTCATGAGTACTTTATAATTTTCTGGGTATAGATTCTTGGTCTCTTTGGTTAGGTTTATTCCTAGGTATCTTATAGTTTTGGGTACAGTTGTAAATGGGATTGACTCCTTAATTTCTCTTTCTTCTGTCTTGTTGTTGGTGTACAGTAATGCAACTGATTTCTGTGCATTGATTTTATATCCTGACACTTTACTGAATTCCTGGACAAGTTCTAGCAGTTTTGGAGTGGAGTCTTTTGGGTTTTCCACATATAGTATCATATCATCTGCGAAGAGTGGTAGTTTGACTTCTTCTTTACCAATTTGGATGCCTTTAATTTCTTTTTGTTGTCTGATTGCTGAGGCTAGGACTTCTAGTACTATGTTGAATAGCAGTGGTGATAATGGACATCCCTGCCGTGTTCCTGACCTTAACGGAAAAGCTTTCAGTTTTTCTCCATTGAGAATGATATTTGCGGTGGGTTTTTCATAGATGGCTTTGATAATATTGAGGTATGTGCCCTCTATCCCCACACTTTGAAGAGTTTTGATCAGGAAGGGATGCTGTACTTTGTCAAATGCTTTTTCAGCATCTATTGAGAGTATCATATGGTTCTTGTTCTTTCTTTTATTAATGTGTTCTATCACATTGATTGATTTGCGGATGTTGAACCAACCCTACAGCCCTGGAATAAATCCCACTTGATCGTGGTGAATAATCCTTTTAATGTACTGTTGAATCCTATTGGCTAGTATTTTGGCGAGAATTTTTGCGTCTGTGTTCATCAAGGATATTGGTCTGTAGTTCTCTTTTTTGGTGGGATCCTTGTCTGGTTTTGGGATCAAGGTGATGCTGGCCTCATAGAATGAGTTTGGAAGTTTTCCTTCCATTTCTATTTTTTGGAACAGTTTCAGGAGAATAGGAATGAGTTCTTCTTTAAATGTTTGGTCGAATTCCCCTGGGAAGCCGTCTGGCCCTGGGCTTTTGTTTGTTTGGAGATTTTGGATGACTGTTTCAATCTCCTTACTGGTTATGGGCCTGTTCAGGTTTTCTATTTCTTCCTGGTTCAGTTGTGGTAGTTTATATGTCTCTAGGAATGCATCCATTTCTTCCAGATTGTCCAATTTGTTGGCGTAGAGTTGTTCATAGTATGTTCTTATAATTGTCTGTATTTCTTTGGTGTTCGTTGTGATCTCTCCTCTTTCATTCATGATTTTATTGATTTGGGTCCTTTCTCTTTTCTTTTTGATGAGTCTGGCCAGGGGTTTATCAATCTTATTGATTCTTTCAAAGAACCAGCTCCTAGTTTCATTGATTTTTTCTATTGTCTTTTTGGTTTCTATTTCATTGATTTCTGCTCTGATCTTTATGATTTCTCTTCTCCTGCTGGGTTTAGGGTTTCTTTCTTGTTCTTTCTCCAGCTCCTTTACGTGTAGGGTTAGGTTGTGTACTTGAGACCTTTCTTGTTTCTTGAGAAAAGCTTGTACCGCTATATATTTTCCTCTCAGGACTGCCTTTGCTGTGTCCCACAGATTTTGAACCGTTGTGTTTTCATTATCATTTGTTTCCATGAATTTTTTCAATTCTTCTTTAATTTCCTGATTAACCCATTCATTCTTTAGAAGGATGCTGTTTAGTCTCCATGTATTTGAGTTCTTTCCAGCTTTCCTCTTGTGATTGAGTTCTAGCTTCAGAGCATTGTGGTCTGAAAATATGCAGGGAATAATCCTAATCTTTTGATACCGGTTGAGACCTGATTTGTGACCCAGGATGTGATCTATTCTGGAGAAGGTTCCATGTGCACTAGAGAAGAATGTGTATTCTGTTGCTTTGGGATGAAATGTTCTGAATATATCTGTGATGTCCATCTGGTCCAGTGTGTCATTTAAGGCCTTTATTTCCTTGTTGATCTTTTGCTTGGATGATCTGTCCATTTCAGTGAGGGGAGTGTTCAAGTCCCCTACTATTATTGTATTATTATTGATGTGTTTCTTTGATTTTGTTATTAATTGGTTGATATAGATGGCTGCTCCCACGTTAGGGGCATAGATATTTAAAATTGCTAGATCTTCTTGTTGGACAGACCCTTTGAGTAGGATACA
Source organism: Meles meles (assembly GCF_922984935.1). Lineage (NCBI taxonomy): Eukaryota > Metazoa > Chordata > Mammalia > Carnivora > Mustelidae > Meles > Meles meles. Next base: position 28,461,550 of record NC_060077.1, on the reverse strand, counting down.
GTGTCCTTCCTCATCTCTTATTATAGTCTTTGGCTTAAAATCTAATTGATCTGATATAAGGATTGCCACCCCAGCTTTCTTCTGATGCCCATTAGCATGGTAAATTGTTTTCCACCCCCTCACTTTAAATCTGGAGGTGTCTTCGCGTCTAAAATGAGTTTCTTGTAGGCAACATACTGATGGGTTTTGTTTTTTTATCCATTCTGATACCCTGTGTCTTTTGATTGGGGCATTTAGCCCATTAACATTCAGGGTAACTATTGAGAGATATGAATTTAGTGCCATTAGTAGCCTGTAAGGTGACTGTTACTGTTTATTGTCTCTGTACCTTTCTGATCTACTACTTTTAGTCTCTCTCTTTGCTTAGAGGACCCCTTTCAATATTTCCTGGAGAGCTGGTTTGGTGTTTGCAAATTCTTTCAGTTTTTGTTTGTCCTGGAAGCTTTTTATCTCTCCTTCTATTTTCAATGATAGCCTAGCTGGATAGAGTATTCTTGGCTGCATGTTTTTCTCGTTTAGTGCTCTGAATATATCATGCCAGCTCTTCCTGGCCTGCCAGGTTTCTGTGGATAAGTCTGCTGCCAATCTAATATGTTTACCATTGTATGTTACAGACTTCTTTTCCCGGGCTGCTTTCAGGATTTTCTCTTTGTCACTAAGACTTGTCAATTTTACTATTAGGTGACGGGGTGTGGACCTATTCTTGTTGACTTTGAGGGGGGTTCTCTGCATCTCCTGGATTTTGATGCTTGTTCCCTTTGCCATATTAGGGAAATTCTCTCCAATGATTCTCTCCAATAGACCTTCTGCTCCCCTCTCTGTTTCTTCTTCTTCTGGAATCCCAATTATTCTAATGTTGTTTCGTCTTATGGTGTCACTTATCTCTCGAATTCTCCCCTCGTGGTCCAATAGCTGTTTGTCCCTCTTTTGTTCGGCTTCTTTATTCTCTGTCATTTGGTGTTCTATATCAGTAATTCTTTCTTCTGCCTCATTGGTGCTAGCAGTGAGAGCTTCCATTTTTGATTGCACCTCATTAATAGCTTTTTTGATTTCAACTTGGTTAGATTTTAGTTCTTTAATTTCTCCAGAAAGGGCTTTTATATCTCCAGGGAGGGTTTCTCTAATATCTTCCATGCCTTTTTCGAGCCCGGCTAGAATGTTCAGAATCGTCATTCTGAACTCTTGATCTGACATATTACCCATGTCTGTGTTGATTAGGTCCCTTGCCTTCGGTACTGTCTCTTGTTCTTTTGTTTGTGGTGATTTTTTCCGCCTTGTCATTTTGTCCAGATAAGAGGATATGAAGGAGCAAATAAACTACTAAAAGGGTGGCAAAGACCCCAGAAAAATGCGCTGTAACCAAATCAGAAGAGACCCCTAATTGTGGGGGGGAAAAAGGGGCTAAAAAGAGGTTCAGAAAAAAAAGATAAAAATTTAAAAAATAAAACAAATAAAGAAAAAACATAAAAAAGAAAAAATATATATATATTTAGATAAACTAGTCAAAAAACATTAAAAAAAGTGTAAACGTTTTAAAAAATTTATCAGAAGAAGAAAAAAAAGAAAAAAAAGAAAAAAAAAAGAAAAAAAAATTGAAAAAAGAAAAAAAAATTGAATTAGCCGCAAGACTAAAGAATCATGGGGAGAAAGCCATGAGTTCTGTGCTTTGCTTTCTCCTCCTCTGGAATTGCGCTGCTGTCTTAGGAATTGAACCTGCTTTCCTTGATAGATGTACTTCGTCCTGGCTGGATATTTTGTTGATCTTCTGGGGGAGGGGCCTGTTGTAGTAACTCTCAAGTGTCTTTGCCCGAGGCGGGATTGCACCGCCCTTCCCGGGGGGCTGGACTAAGTAATCGGCTCGGGTTGCTTTTGGGAGCTTCTGTTCCCTGAAGGCTTACAGTAGAGTTCCGGAGGACGGGAATGAAAATGGCGGCCTCCTAGTCTCTGGCCCAGAGGAGCCGAGAGTCCGGGGCCCCACTCCTCAGTGCGCCCCCAGAGGACAGCACCCAATCACTCCCGTATCCCCAGCCTCTAGCCGCGCTCCGAGCTCACCCAGCCCGCGACCAGTTCAAGGTAATCCCGAGCTGAGAGTTCAGTCCTCGGCTCTGTCTCTGTAGCCGGCGTCTCTGTTCTAATACCTGCGAGCTCTGCGACACTCCGACACCCCCGATCCTTCTGTGACCCTGCGGGACCTGGGGCCACGATGACCCCGCGTGGGCTTCACCCTGGTTTAGCCTCTGGAGCAATGTCCCTCAGTGGAACAGACTTTTAAAAGTCCTGATTTTGTGCTCCGTTCCTCTGCCGCTTGCCGAGAGCCGGCCCCTCCCCCTGCGGTCTATCTTCCCGTCGTTTTAGATTCACTTCTCTGCCAGTCCTACCTTTCAGAAAGTGGTTGATTTTCTGTTTCTAGAATTGCTGTTCTTCTTCTCTTCGATCTCCCGTTAGATTTGTAGGTGTTTAATGTTTAGATAAGCTATTGAGCTGATCTCCTGCTACCTGATGTAGACTCAGCCTGCTACTTCTCCGCCATCTTGACTCCTCTTGAATTGTTTTGATAAAATTTACGAGGATAGTCATCTGATCTTGGATTTCTTTTTTGGGAATTATTTTTTAATTTTTAAATTTTTAAATTTTTATTAACATATAATGTATTAATTTTCCCAGGGGTACAAGTCTTTGAATCTTCAGGCTTACACATTTCATAGCATATCACACACCCTCCCCAATGTCCATAATCCAGTCATCCTTTCCATACCCTCCCTCCCCCAGCAACCCTCAGTTTGTTTTGTGATATAGAGTCTCTTATGTTTTTTCTCTCTCCCAGTCCCATCTTGTTTCATTTTTTCCTTCCCTACCCCTCAAGCCCCCCACCCTGTCTCTCAATTTCTTCATATCAGGGAGACCATATGATAATTGTCTTTCTCTGATTGACATATTTCACTCAGCATAATACCCTCTAGTTTCATCCACGTCATTGCAAATGGCAAGATTTCCTTTCTTTTGATGGCTGCATAGTATTCCATTCTATATGTATGTGTGTGGGTGTGTGTGTGTTTACTTCTTTATCCATTCTTCTGTTTATGGACATCTAGGTTATTTCTATCTTTCTATAGTTTGGCTATTGTGGACATTGCTGCTATGAACAGTCAGGTGCATGTGCTCCTTTGGATCACTACATTTGTATCGTTAGGGTATATACCCAGTAGTGCAATTGCTGGGTTGTAGGGTAGCTCTATTTTCAACTTTTTGAGGAACCTCCATGCTGTTTTCCAGAGTGGCAGTGGTTCAGCTTGCATCCCACCAAAAACGTAGGAGGGCTCTCCTTTCTACACATCTTCACCGACATCTGTCATTTCTTGACTTGTTAATTTTAGCCATTCTGACTGGTGTGAGGTGGTATCTCATTGTGGTTTTGATTGCCGAATGATGTGGAGTACTTTTTCATGTGTCTGTTGGCCATCTGGATGTCTTCTTTGAAGAAATATCTGTTCATGTCCTCTGCCCATTTCTTGATTGGATTATTTGTTGTTTTGGTGTTGAGTTTGATAAGTTCTTTATAGATTCTGGATACTAGCCCTTTATCTGATATGTCATTTGTAAATATCTTCCATTCTGTCAATTGTCTTTTGGTTTTGTTGACTGTTTTCTTTGCTGTGCAAAGCTTTTGATCTTGATGAAGTCCCAATAGTTCATTTTTCCCCTTGCTTCCTTTGCTTTTGGCAATGTTTCTAGGAAGAAGTTGCTGTTGTTGAGGTCGAAGAGGTTGCTTCCTGTGGTCTCCTCAGGATTTTAATGGATTCCTGTCTCACATTGAGGTCTTTCATCCATTTTGATTTTATTTTTGTGTGTGGTCTCAGGAAATGGTCCAGTTTCATTCTTCTGCATATGGCTGTCCAATTTGTTGACACCATTTGTTGAAGAGACTGTCTTTTTTCCATTGGACATTCCTTCCTGCTTTGTCGAAGATTAGTTGACCATAGAGTTGAGGATCTATTATTGGGCTCTCTATTCTGTTCCATTGATCTATGTGTCTGTTTTTGTGCCAGTACCATACTGTTTTAATGATTACAGCTTTTTAATAGAAGTTGAAGTCTGGAATTGTGATGCCACCAACTTTGGCTTTCTTTTTCAACATTCTGCTGGCTATTTGGAGTCTTTTCTGGTTCCATATAAATTTAGGGTTATTTGTTCCATTTCTTTGAAAAAAAATGATGGTACTTTGATAGGAATTGCCTGAAATGTATAGATTGCTTTAGATAACATAGACATTTCACAGTATTTGTTCTTCCAGTCCATGAGCATGGAACATTTTTCCATTTCTTGGTGTCTTCTTCAGTTTCTTTCATGAGTAATTCACAGTTTTCTTTCTTTCCTTTTTTAAGATTTTATTTATTTATTTCAGAGACAGAGACTACAGGTAGGCAGAGAGGCAGGCAGAGAGAGGAGGAAGCGAAGGAGGCTCTCTGCCGAGCAGAGAGCCCGATGTGGGGCTCAATCCCAGGACCCTGGGATCATGACCTGAGCTTAAGGCAGCGGCTTTAACCCACTGAACCACCCAGGTGCCCCATTCATAGTTTTCTGAGTACAGATTTTTTTTTTAAAGATTATTTATTTATTTATTTATTTGACAGACAGATCACAAGTAGGCAGAGCGGCAGGCAGAGAGAGAGGAGGAAGCAGGCTCCCTGCTGAGCAGAGAGCCCGACGTGGGGTTAGATCCCAGGACCCTGGGATCATGACCTGAGCAGAAGGCAGAGGCTTTAACCCACTGAGCCACCCAGGCGCCCCCTGAGTACAGATTTTTTGCCTCTTTGGTTAGATTTATTCTTAGGTATCTTACAGTTTTAAATGCAATTGTAAATGGGATTGACTCCTTAATTTCTCTTTCTTCTGTCTTCTTGTTGGTGTATAGACATGCAACTTATTTCTCTGATTGATTTTATATCCTGACACTTTATTGAATTCCTGTATGAGTTTTAGCAGTTTTGGAGTGGAGTCTTTTGGATTTTCCACATAAAGTATCATCATCTGCAAAGAGTGAGAGTTTGACTTCTTTGCTGATTTAGATGCCTTGTATTTCTTTTTGTTGTCTGATTGTTGAGTCTAGGAATTCTAGTACTATGTTGAATAGCAGTAGTGATATTGGATAGCCTTGACTTGTTCCTGACTTTGGGGGAAAAGCTCTCAGTTTTTCCCAAGTGTGAATGATATTTGCTGGGTTTTTAATAGATGGCTTTTACGATTTTGTGGTATGTACCCTCTATCCCTACATTTTGAAGAGTTTTTGTTTTTGTTTTTAAGATTTTATTTATTTATTTGATAGAGATTACAGGTAGTCAGAGAGGCAGGCAGGGAGAGAGGAGGAAGCAGGCTCCCCACTGAGCAGAGAGCCCGATGCAGGGCTTGATCCCAGGACCCTGAGACCATGACATGAGCCGAAGGCAGAGTCTCTAACCCACTGAGCCACCCAGGCGCCCCCCCCCCCCCATACTTTGAAGAGTTTTGATCAAGAAAGGATGCTGAACTTTGTCAAATGCTTTTTCAGCATCTATTGAGATTACCATATGGTTCTTGTTCTTTCATTTATTAATATATTGCGCCACATTGATTGATTTGCAGATGTTGAACTAACCTTGCAGCCCAGGAATAAATCCCAGTTGGTCATGGTGAATAATCCTTTCACTGTACTGTTGGATCCTAATGGCTAGTATTTTGGTGGGAATTTTCGTATCAGTGTTCATCAAGGATATTGGTCTGTAATTCTCCTTTTTGATGGTGTCTTTGTCTGTTTTTGGAATCAAGGTAATGCTGGCCTCATAAGATGAGTTTGGAAGTTTTCCTTCCATTTCTATTTTTTCGAACAGTTTCAGGAGAATAGGTATTAATTCTTCTTTAAATGTTTGGTAGAATTCCTCTGGGAAGCCGTCTAGCCCTGGGCTCTTGTTTGTTGGGAGATTTTTTATGACTGTTCAATCTCCTTATTGGTTATGGGTCTGTTCAGGTTTTCTATTTCTTCCTGGTTCAGTTTTGGTAGTTCATACATCTCTAGGACATTTCTTCCAGATTGTCAAATTTGCTGGCATATAGTTGCTTATAATATGTTCTTATAATTGTTTGTATTTCTTTGGGGTTGGTTGTGATCTCTCCTCTTTCATTCATGATTTTATTATAAAGTCATAAAAAAGGTGACTGTTAACTGTATGTTGTCTCTGTACCTTTCTTGTCTACTACTATTAGGCTCTCTCTTTTCTTAGAGGACCCCTCTCAATATTTCCTGTAGGGCTGGTTTGGTGTTTGCAAATTCTTTTAATTTTTGTTTGTCCTGGAAGCTTTTTATCTCTTCTTCTATTTTCAATGGTAGCCTAGCTGGATATAGTATTCTTTTTTTTTTTTTTTTAAAGATTTTATTTATTTATTTGACAGAGATCACTAGTAGGCAGAGAGGCAGGCAGAGAGAGAGAAAGAAGCAGACTTCCCGCTGAGCAGAGAGCCCGATGCGGAGCTCGATCCCAGGACTGTGGGATCATGACCTGAGCCAAAGGCAGAGGCTTTAACCCATTGAGCCACCCACTCACCCTATGGATATAGTATTCTTGGCTGCATATTTTTCTCATTTAGTGCTCTGAATATATCATGCCATTTCTTTCTGGCCTGCCAAGTCTCTATGGATAAGTCTGCTGCCAATTTAATATTCCTACATTGTATGTTACTTTTTGTCCCCAGCTGCTTTCAGGATTTTCTTTGTCCCTAAGACTTGTAGGTTTTACTAATATATGACAGCGTGTGGACCTATTTTTATTGATTTTGAGGGGGGTTCTCTGTGCCTGAACCCCTGAATTTTCATGCTCATTCCCTTTGTCATATTAGGGAAATTCTCTACTATAATTTGATCCAATATACCTTCTACCCCTCTCTGTTCTTTCTTTTTCTGGAATCCCAATTATTCTAGTATTGTTTCCTCTTATGGTTTCACTTATCTCTCAAATTTTCCCCTTGTGGTCCAGTAGTTGTTTGTCTTTCTTTTGCTCAGCTTCTTTATTCTCTGTCATTTGGTGTTCTACATCACTAATTCTCTCTTCTGCTTCATTTATCCTAGCAGTAAGAGCCTCCGTTTTTTTATTGCACCTCGTTAATAGCTCTTTTTTAATTTCAATTTGGTTAGATTTTAGTTCTTTTATTTCTTTAGAAAGGGATTGCATTTCTCCAGAAAGCATTTCTCTAATCTCTTCCCTGCCTTTTTCGAACCTAGCTAGCACCTTGAAAATCGTCATTCTGAACTCTAGTTCCGACATATTACCAATGTCCTTATTGATTAGGTCCCTAGCCATTGTTATTGCATCTTGTTCTTTTTTTTGTGGTGAGTTTCTCCGCCTTGTCATTTTATCCAGATAAGAATATATGAATGAGAGAATAATACACAAAAAGGTGGCAAAGACCCCAGAAAAATGTATGCTAACCAAATCAGAAGAGACCCAAAACTGGGGGGAGAAGAGAGGGGGAAAAAGAAAAAAAAATACATACATACATATACATATATATATATATATATATATATATATATATATATAGTCTCAGACTGGTGGAAAGAACAGAGCCAGCCACTCGATTTTGGGTCTATTCTGGTCTCTTAGAAGAAAATACCTCCCAAAATTTTAATGAAAGAAAAACATATATATACACAAAAATAATAGTAAACACAATGAAGGGATGGAATATGACTGTAAAGATGAAAATTTTTTTTAAAAATTATAAAAAAGGCATGATAAGTTGGTTGGAAAAAGAAAAAAAAAAGAATGTGCTCAGGCTGGAGACTAGAACAAATCTATGCACTAGATTTAGGGTTTATTTTGATCTGTTGGAAGAAATTGTATCCCAAAATTTTAAAGAAAATAAAAAAACCTATATGTATACAAAAAATAAGGTTAAATATAATGAAGGGATCAAATATGACTATAACAATGAAGGCTAAGCGGGGGTGGAGCCCTCGCAGGGACAGTGTGGTCTCAGGTATGTATAATTGACATAAAGCGTTAGTTTCGGGTATATAGTATGATTTGGTGTTTGTTTAAATTGTGAAATGCCCACAATAAGTATAGTCAATATCTGTCACCATACATAATTTTTTTTTTGTCTTGAGATAAGAACTTTTAAGATCTACTCTCTTAGCAACTTTCAAATATACACTGCAGTATTATTAATGAGAGTCATCATGTTGTGCATTACATCTCCATGACATTTATTTTATAACTGGAAGTTTGTACCTTTTGATCCCCTTTATCCATTTTACCCTTCTACCTTGCCTCTGGCAATCACCAGTCTGTTCTCTTTATGTATGAGCTTATTGTTATTTATGATTCCACATATCAGTGAGATCTTATAATATTTGTCTTTCTGTGTTTGACTTATTTCACTTAACATAATTCCCTCAGGTCCATCATATCGCAGATGGAATGATTTCATATTTTTTATGGCTGAATGATATTCCATTATTTGTATATTCCAGATTTTCTTTATCCACCAATCAGTGGACACTTAGGTTATTTTGATATCTTGGCTACTGTAAATAATGCAGCAGTAAATATGGAGGCACCTTTATTCCCTTTATGGTTGAATAATATTCCACTGTTTGTATATACCACAGTTTGTTTACTTATCCGTTGATGGATATTTATATTATTTTTACCATTAAGTTCTTGTGAATCATGTTACTCTAACATGTATGTACATTACATGTAGTTGTCTGAGTACCTGTTTTCAGTTCTATTGGGCAATACTTATAAGTGGACTCTTGGGTCATAATGATAATTCAGTGTTCAACTTTTTGAGGAACTGCCATAGTGTTTTCCACAGAAATCCTCTGATTTTCCTCTGATTTTTAATCCTCTGATTAAGCCTTTGGTTAATTTCTGGGATGAAAAAGCCCGATTTTGACTATTTCTGCTGCTGTTCTCTTTGCTTTTATGAAGGAGGGAATATTTGTAGTTTCTTATTTTACCGTTCCCTATGACCTTACCTTATTGGCATTTAAAAAATTAACATTGTCCTTTTTCCTTTTTTTTTTTTCAGTCATCTTTTTTGTGGTTCTCTGCAGCCCCTGTTTAAATCATTCACCATTCACCTGATACTTCCACCTTTCTAAATCCTCAGTCTTAAAGAAAGAACTTGCTTCTGAACTAACAGGCCACTTTTAGGTTGAATTGCCATCCTGCTCATCTCCACTTTGTGAATTCTTCTATGATCCTGCTCTTGGGAGCAAAGGACAAGAGAAAATGGTTGAAAGTGACTGACAATAGTCCTCCTGAGTCCTAGGATTACAGGGTTCTCATATTTGCTATAATAGTACACTTTAGTGGCTCCCTGACTTAAAGAAAATTGTGTGTTCCTCAGGTTTGAACGTTTCCTGCTTCTTCCCTCAGCCCACTTTCCTTTGTTAAATTTATTTCTAACTCCTAGATAATCATTTTCCTTTCACAAATATTTAAGACTTGTGTGCCATGACTACTCTAGGAATTTGGAAGAAATCAATGAATAAAACAAACAAAACCAAACAAAACAAGCTAAAAAATGAAACAGAACTTCTCCAGTGGAAAGAACTGACAGTCCAGTGGAGAAAGAAAGGTCTATAACATTATATGTGTATACACACACACACACACACACACATATATAAAAAATATATAATACATATATAATTTTGTAATAATAATGTATATATAATACATTTTTCAGTGATACAGAAGGTGATGTTATGAAATTAGGAAGAATCTAATAGAGCGGGGTCATAGGATCAAATGTTGGGTGGGTAGGAATGTTGTAATTTTAGATTGGATGATCAGGGCAAGTCTTATGGTAAAGGTAAGTTCAGACATGGCGTTAAAGGAGATAGAAGTGTTAGCCATGGAGACATCTGAGAGAAAAGAATTTCATGCAGAGCCTAAAGGGAACAACAGGAAAGACACCTGGCTGGATTACAGAGAATGAAGAGAATTGCAGAGTGTTAGAATAATGGAAATAGAAGTCAGAGAGGTAGAAAAAGTGAAAATGGTAATGAGGTTCTATAAATTACTTTTCCTTAGTCCAGTCTACAGAAATAATCCTGTCTTTTGAAAGAACAACCGTGGTTTAATAGTTTTTCCCATTTTAGACTCCCAGGCTAGATTAGACCCCATTTTTATACTCCTCTACCATCTTGAGCTTATTTATGAACAAATATTTATTAAAAAATTATGAAAACATTTTGTTTTTCTTAGTTGTCCTAAGGTGAATATAAATGTTTAATGTAGTTTTAAGGATCCTGTGAAGCTCTCATTTCTCCCAAAGATGTGTTTAATGGGCATTAAATCCTAAGGCAGCAAATGTGTGGGGTTAGTGGAAGAGAAGGGAAGGAGAGTGGTGGGAAAGAGACATGAGTGCTATGGATGGGGAAGGAGTGAAGGGATAGGGATAGGAATTTACAGGAGTGGTATAGGGGGTGAAAAGAGTCAGAGGCAAGGGAAGATTGTGAGGATAGATATCAAAGGAGTCCGGTTAGCCTGCTCTCAAGAAGCTACTCAAGAAAGACTGATGCCTGAAAAAAAGCTGGTGTGTAGCTATAAAAAAGCCCCATGAAGGGGTTAGGGGGGTAGGAGAAGAATAAATGAAACAAGATGGGATCGGGAGGGAGACAAACCATAAGTGACTCTTTTTTTTAATATTTTATTTATTTATTTGACACAGAGAGAGATTGAGATCACAAGTAGAGCAGCAGACAGAGAGAGAGGGGGAAGCAGGCTCCCTGCGGAGTAGAGAGCCCGATGTAGGGCTCGATCCTAGGACCCTGAGACCATGACCTGAGCGGAAGGCAGCGGCTTAACCCACTGAGCCACCCAGGCGCCCCACCATAAGTGACTCTTAATCTCACAAAACAAACTGAGGGTTGCTGGGGGGAGGAGGGTCAGGAGTGGGGGTTGGGGTAATGGACATTGGGGAGGGTATGTGCTATGGTGAGTGCTGTGAAGTGTGTAAACCTAGCGATTCACAGACCTGTACCCCTGGGGATAAAAATACATTATATGTTTATTAAAAAAAAAAAAAGCCCCATGAAGAAGGCTGTTGTTTAAATGCATAGGAATAACCTGGGAGATGAATTATCATCCCCTGCCATCTCAGCTATCTTTGGCATTAAATCTCATTAACTCTTTCCACAGCCCTTGGCAGTTTCATTGATAGGGAATATGAAGTGGTTTTGAGGATTAACTCCTTAGATCTACTAAGTCTTTGACATGTCCAACCTTATGACCCCAGGTATCTTAAGATTCTGGTAAATTGTAGAAAATAAAGGTACCAGAAGAGAAGTGATAAGAAAATTCCCATGATCTAGGGCACCTGGGTGGCTCAGAGGGTTAAGCTTCTGCCTTTGGCTCAAGTCATGACCTCAGGGTCCTGGGATCCAGACCCACATCGACCTAAAGTTAATCGGTACGGTCAACAGCTATAAAATCCTACTAAGGGGTTCCTGGGTGGCTTAGTTGGTTAAGCAGCTGCCTTCCCAGCCCACATCGGCCTCCTTGCTCAGCAGGGAGTCTGCTTCTCCCCTACCTGCCACTCCCCCTGCTTGTGCCTGTTCACTTTCTCTCTCTCAAATAAATAACATCTTTAATAAAATAAAACAAAATAAAATCCTACCAAGACCAGGTGGGTAAAAAGTCCTACAATGTTCCTGGAACCCAGTTTATTTTTATTCTTTTTTAACAACAGAATTTGTTCTCATAGTTTTGGAGGCTGAAAAATTCAAGATCAAGGTGGTAGCTGATTTGCCTTGCTTCCTTCAGACCTGTAGACTGCCACATTCTCACTGCATCTTCACATAGTAGGTGGGAGACAGAGAAGAAGCAAGCTCTCTGATATCTCTTCTTCGTACTAATCCCATCATGAGGGTTCCACCCTCATGAATCTATCTAAATCTGACTAGATGGGAACCCAAAGTTTCCCAAAGTTTCATCTCCAGATACTATCATACTGGGAGTTAGGGCTTCAACATACGAATTTTGAAGGGACACAGTTTGGTCCATAGCATAACTTAAAATGTATTCTTTAAAATTGGGAGAGTCATTTAACATGTAGGAATAGTGGAATGATACAATTACAGAGGTGTTTTAAGATTCATCTAGTGAAAAAAAAAAAAAAGATTCATCTAGTGGTGGTATGCAGTTGGTGATAATTTGAAGGACAGAGATGAGATAATTTGAAGCCTAGTACAGATGTACAAACATGAAGTAACAGGTGGACTCAAACCTAGAAATTGGAGAGAGGAGCTTTAATAGGAATGGAAATGTAAGGTAGTTAGAATGACTAATGCTCTAAAAAGTTATTTAGAACTACTAATAAGTTTCTGTGAATAATTTGATAGAGGTTGGGGGAGGTTTGAACAGTTTTTATAAAATATGAGATTAAAATTGAGTCCAGTATGCCTCTGATCCTTTGAGACTAAGAACTTAATAGCACCGTCACCAGAAATTTAGACATTCATTAAGTTAGAATAGTGGGAAGAATTCAGAACTAGAATTCAGGAATCATGAATTTTAGTGCTAACTCTGTCTCCAGACCTTACATGTAACTTTAGGTGAATCATAAATTTTTCTATGCTTTAAAAGCCTATCCTCAGATAATTCTGATAGTCATATTAATTGTCAAATTAGATTTTATTCTATTTTTATTTAAATTTTCTACTTTTTAACTCCCACATTTTAAATTTTATTCTGATTTTTATGATACCAGGGAGAATATTAATAATTTCTTTTTTAAAAAAATACTTTGTTTATTTATTTAACAGAGATCACAAGTAGGCAGAGAGGCGGGCAGAGAGAAAAAGGGAGGACCAGGCTCCCTGCTGAGCAGGGAGCCCAATGTATGGCTCAATCCTGGACCCTGAGATCATGACCCAAGCCTAAGGCAGAGGCTTAACCCACTGAGCCATCCACGTGCCCCAGAATATTAATAATGTCAATTTAGAATTATTTCTTGAGAAGGGTATTAGAACATCATGTAGAATTACCTAGAAGACAGTTACTAGAAATGTGGAAGTTGATACTCAGGAGATTAGATTAGGGTAGAAGTTCTCTCATAGAACATTTTTTGATGGCACGTGTAGGGGATTTCTACTAGCATCTCCTAAGTAGAGGTCAGGGATACTGCTACAAATCCTAAATGCACCCAGCACCACCCCCCTACAACAAAGAATTATCGGGTCCAGACATGTCTGTGGTGCTTATGTTGGGAAACAGTGGACTAGGTGGCATCATCCTGGAGTTAGATGATGAAGTTGTATATAGACAGACCAAACCAATTTCTTGACTCTTAAAGAACAGTGTTTTCAGATATGCCTTGTATGTTTTCTTGCATTACATATCTCCTAATTATGTACTTGATCTTAGTTTTAAGAAGGTTGTAAATCACTCCTCATGGCACACTAGACTGTAAACTTCATGCATTCACCACTTTCTAACTTAGTGCTTGGTAGTATCATTACCATTGTTGGCCAAGCAAATTATAGTTGTGAAACAAGTGATGAAAATAAGAAATAACTTTTCTTTTTTTTTTTTTTTTTTTTAAAGATTTTGTTTATTTGACAGAAAGAGATCACAAGCAGTCAGAGAGGCAGACAGAGAGAGGAAGGGAAGCAGGCTCCCTGCTGAGCAGAGAGCCCCATGCACAGCTGGATCCCAGGACTCTGGGATCATGACCTAAGCTGAAGGCAGAGGCTTTAACCCACCAAGCTACCCAGGGGCCCCAACTTTTCTTATTTTAAAAAAATTTCTTTTTTGACTTACTTTGAAATTGGTATACATCTCAGGATTAAATATCTATGTGTTCCCAAATTATATGCTGATATGCTAATTAAACTAATTTGAGGTACATGGCACATATTTGATGCCACTTTAATTTTTATAGATGGGGTTTGAAGGGTCTATATGGGGTTACAATGAATTCTGACGTTAGGTTTTCAGAAACTGGTGAGTTATGATCCATAATTTAAAGTACCTACATCTTGCTAGCCTAAAACAAATATTTTTCAAACCTTTAGTAGTGAGTCATTGATGAGTCATAATTGATTAGAATAAGTATCCATGTAGTCAAACAATTGTTCTTTATATGTTTATGTAGTGAGATTCCATATTATATGTTGTTGTTTTTACTATGGTTGTGATAAAAATGTTTGAAAAAGCTAGAAGCTTTCAGCCCTTCATAGGCCTACAGAATATCTGATACGGACAAGGTTCTAAGTAAATTATAGAAAATACAGAATTAAAGGAGTACAGTCTATTTTACAAATACATATTCTTATTAATGGAAGTACTGTTAATTCATACTATTAACAGATTCTTTATTTGTTGAGCTCCCATATTATGCCAGGCACTCTTTGTGTTGGGGATACAGCAGTCAACAAAAGATAATTTCTGTCCTTTGAAGTTTACATTTTACTGGATAGACAGTAGAAAATAATCAAGTAGATAAAGTTTATAATGTGTTAGGTGGTGATAAGGACTTGAAGGTTGAGGGGAAGGGAAGAGAGATTGGCAATGTGAATTAGCAGTTGTTTGGAGTATTTGAGAACCTCTTTGAAAAGACTTGCAACAGAAGTCTGAAGATGGTGAGGATTCAGCTCTGCAGGTATCTGGATGGTGACCATTCATATTAGAAGGACAGCAAATACAGGGCTCTAAGCAAGTAAAGTGATTAATGTGTTCAAGGAATTGCAAGACAGTTTGGTTAGAATGAAGTAGATAGAGGGGAGGAGTAGGACATGCTGCAAGGCAGTATGTAGGCTTGGAAGCATGGTCTAACAGGCCATCTGTTACTATCTGAAGATAGTAGAAGCACTTGGCCTTTCACTGAGTGAATGAGAAAGCCATTGGAGGGTTTTGAGCTGAGCAGTGATATGTGATTTGACAGAATTACTTTGCCTGCTATGTGGAAATGAGATGGAGGTGGGTTGAGGGAGGCAGTTCTGTTGGATTTAAGCGGGGAAGTCAGGATTAGAAGGAGAAATTTAGGAGACAGTGGACTATAAGGAAGGCCTTGAGTTGCTGTGAGATTATCTTGAGTTGGTGAGAGAGGTTGTTCTTAATTTGCTAGGCATGTGCTAAGCACTTGACATTGAAGTATGCTGTTTGTTGACAGTTGTTAGGTACTCTTATTCTGTTCTTTGAATTTGACTCTTGTTTATATTAATATTTATGAAATTATGGATCAATTGAGATATGTACATTTACTATAAAATTTTCTTTAATTCAGCTACAAAATAAGGTACCATTGAATTCTTGGTGGTTTTTGAAAAAGAGCTGTTACCTTAAGTCTAAGAAATAAGAGGTTTCGCCTTTAAGGTAAAACACATTTAGAAGTTTTTTTTTTTTTTTTTTTATTTTCTTTTTTTTTTTTTTCCATTTTATTTATTTTTTCAGCGTAACAGTATTCATTCTTTTTGCACAACACCCAGTGCTCCATGCAAAACGTGCCCTCCCCATTACCCACCACCTGTTCCCCCAACCTCCCACCCCTGACCCTTCAAAACCCTCAGGTTGTTTTTCAGAGACATTTAGAAGTTTTGAACTTGCCAAAGAAGATGCAGCTGGTTTGTGGCCGACTTAGAATTCCAGCTTAATCTTCTCTAACCCCAAAGCCCGTGTTTCTAAACACTGAACAATGGTGCCTTTGTAAAATAATATATCCTTTACATATGATTTCACCTAGTGATTAGTCAATAGTTTTTTCCTCTTTTTTTAATAGAAGAAATAGTAATCAGATTAAGGCAAAGGCATGATTCTAGAGTTGCACACACTTATAATAGTAGGCTTTAAGCTGTCATTTATTCTCTGTGAATTCTAGTAGTCTTATAAAATAAGGGTGTTTATAACTACCTTAGAGTTTTGGAGAGACTTAAATAAGATAATGCATTTTTCTGTACTTACTGATGTGTAGTGTGTTTGCACTTAGGTGGCAGTTTATATAAAGAAAGCACTGAGACTGTGGCCACACCTTCAAGAATTAAAAAAAAAAAAAAGAAAATGGAACAGCCATGTATGTTATGTGAGGAAGAGCAAGAGCCAGACCCACAGCAGAACACAGAAGAAACCAAAAAAGTAGATGATGAAGATGCTGAGCTCATCTTTGTTGGGGTGGAACATGTAAATGACGATGCTGAGCTGATCTTTGTTGGGGTGACTTCAAATTCAAAACCAGTCGTTTCAAACATTTTGAACAGAGTCACCCCAGGTTCATGTTCAAGGAGAAAAAAGTATAGTCATCTCAGAAAAGGTACTACTCACAAATTGCCGCCTGTAAGTCATGTGACCTCTGCATCCGAAGCAGTCACTGCCTTGCCAGTTTCTGAATCTGAATCGAGATCAACAGATAGTCCCATTATTATCGAGCCTTTGTCTAAACCTGATTTTAAAAATAATTCACAAATTGTGCCTAATAGCTGTTCGGAGTTATGTTCTCCTTTGATTACACTCACAAATTCATTACAGCATCCAGTAGGAGAAGCACTTTCTCTAGGAGATAAAAGTCCTTGCATAACAAAGCAACTTTCCACTGCTGAAGTAAATGATATAAATCCCAAAAGGCCTAAACTCAGCGACGGAATCATAGAAGGACATGCTTTAGCTTTGTCCCCTTCAGGTAACTTTCATACAGTGACTTCACAGCAAAGTACAGACTCAAACAGTGTTCATACCTCATTAAGCCATGTTCAGAATGGACATGACTTAGAATGGAGCCATGGAGCCATGGTTCAGAATGGAGCACCTTTTGCAACACCTTTTCCAAAGGACAGTGTCCATTTTAAGCCTATAAATCCTGTAAAGGAAAATAGACTGGCAAAGATGGACTTTTTGAGTCTAGCAAGTCAAAACCAGGTTGTTGATCCCAAGAAAGGAAGTCTGGTCATATTACTTCGTGACTTTTATTATGGGCAACATAAAGGAGATGGTCAGCCAGAACAGAAGACTCACACAACCTTTAAATGCCTCAGCTGCTTGAAAATTCTAAAAAATGTCAAGTTTATGAATCACATGAAGCACCATCTGGAACTTGAGAAGCAGAGGGGTGACAGCTGGGAAAGCCACACCACCTGCCAGCACTGCCACCGACAGTTTCCCACTCCCTTCGAGCTGCAATGTCACATTGAAAGTGTACACACTACCCAGGAGCCTTCTGCTGTCTGTAAAATTTGTGAATTGTCATTCAAAACAGATCAGGTTCTCTTACAGCACATGAAGGACAATCATAAGCCTGGCGAAATGCCCTATGTGTGCCAGGTTTGTAATTACAGATCATCAGCCTTTGCTGATGTGGAAACACATTTCAGAAAATGCCATGAAAACACTAAGAATTTGCTCTGTCCATTCTGTCTCAAAATTTTCAAAACTGCAACACCGTACATGTGTCATTATAGGGGACACTGGGAAAAGAGTGTTCACCAGTGTTCCAAATGCCGGCTACAGTTTTTAACTTTCAAGGAGAAAATGGAGCACAAGACCCAGTGTCATCGAATGTTTAAAAAGCCTAAGCAACTAGAGGGATTGCCCCCTGAAACAAAGGTGGTTATTCAGGTGTCACTGGGACCTCTTCAACCAGGATCAGTGGAAGTAGCATCCGTTACTGTGAGCACATCTGATTCTGAACCATCAGCCCCCAAGTTTAAAAGTAGAATTTCAAAAAAACCTCGTTAATTCTAGTTTCAGTAAACCTAAAGCAGGTATTTCAATCAAAGTAAAAAAATGCCATTAAAAAAATATAAACCATACATTAGTAACATCAAAAATAGTGAAACCAATGAGTCATTGATGAGTTTCTTTTTAAATTCATGAAATACAGTATTGTCTGATCTGAATTTTGAGATGTTATTTAAAATTTGTTACCTGGTTTTCATGTACTGTATCTGGCTTAACACATAAAAGATGTTTTGTGTATGTGTGTGTGAGAGAGAAGAAAGTGGATACCTATTTATTATTTTGATATTTCACGCTACTTGGAAGTTTGAAAGCTCTGATTTCTGTATATAGAACCTATAGAGCTTTTTCCTAAGTACTTAATTTTATCTTCAACTTTTTCCATGCCTTGAAGTTTTCAATATTAACTCTAGTCAGACTTGAATGATTTTGTTACATCATGGTCCCATTTGCTGCTGAGCTCCCAGAAGTGTCTGTCTTGAGCTGATCTAAAGTAATCTGACTCTGAGACCCTGAGTGTGGAGAAGTTGAGGAACAAGGTGTGGTATGAATAGGAACCACAAACTGAACTGAGAGGTTAGTCACTGGAAATCAGTGGCTTCCAGTGGCTTCTTATTCTGGTTGAGGGCATGCGCTCACACATGCACGTACACATTCACTCTAGTCTTGGAGCCAAGGCAGTAGGAATACTGTCTCAGAGTGTCTTTCCTTACCACAAGAACATACAAGGAAGCAAACTATTAAAATGCTTCACATTTTGGCAAGGAACCTTTGCAGACATGAAACAATCACTGTATCAGCTGGCTTCAGATGGAAAAGCAGGGGTAATGAATAGAATGGGGTCTGGTGCCAGTGAATCTCCAAAACGGAATTCAGCTTGTTTCCTTCCCTCTCCCTTTTGGCTGGCTTTATACCTCTCAGTCAGAACAGTAAAGCAAGTAAAATTTCTCAAGGGAAGGAAGCCCTGATATCCATAGTTTGAACTGCACTGGACCCATAATTTGAACTGAAAAGGGCCAAACAAATGGTATCTATCTAGTTCAAGGACTAGGCTAAATTTAGTTTTCTTACTATTAAGCTGGAATGGCAGTTGTCCAAGAATCGTAGGTATAGTGGGTAAAAGCAGCCCATGGTGGCTGAGTAAAATTAAGCCCATTATAGGGCTTTTCTTTATATTTTTCCCATGTACACGTATCTTAGCCTAGTTGAACATGTGAAATCTCCAATTTTGTTTCTTGCCTTAGACATGAATGTATTATAGTTAACAGCTATTTTATGTTGTGTGTATAATTTCCCTTATCAACTTAGTTGAATTTAAAGTCATCCTTGACACAATCTGGTGTATAAGAAATGTCCAGTTATTTCATTAGGTATTAGGTGTTAGAGTTATTGCTCTTCAACTAATCTATCCAGCTGTCTAATCCTTGACTATGCTGTGTGGGAGAACTTTTCCCCTTGCGTTTCCAAGGACTTTCACATAACTAGAGTGCTCTCTGAGGATTGGTTCCTGAACATTACCCTTGGCTGTTTCTGTGGGTTCCCAGGACTGAGTCTCCCTGGTAGCTAGTGCCATCCTTTCTTTCTCCACCTTGACTCATGTACTGAGAAGCCTCTATACATGACTTAAGGAATCCAGGATGTTGTCCATATACCTGAGCAAGGAGAAATTCCATTTTCTTTTCCCTTGCTTTCTCCTCTTTTTTAATGGTACATTGTCTCTCCCCATTTCTTTCTTTCTTCCTTAATCTTGTTAAATTACCTAAGCTTTCTTTCACAGAAAGCTGGGAAGTGATAGTTGTTAGAAGCTTAGATCCCTTCTAGAATTGGGAAAGAAGACAGATAACAAACAAGTAGTTGTGAGTTTATTGTCTAAATTTTAAAGAATTTTCCGAGTGTAGATTCTCTTGTATTTATTTGCTCAATGCTTGATTGATTGATTTGCACTTTGAACATTTTACTAGGCCTTTTTATTAGTTTGCTTGGGCCAAGGCACTTTGTTCATATTTTAGCCTGAACCTATTTCTTTAGGTGGACAGAGAGAATGTGTATGTGTGAGTGAATGAGTGTGTGTGTGTGTGTGTGTGTGTGTGTGTGTGTATGCTCATTGTTTTAGTCTCAGGTGGAAACTTGTGTATAAATAGATATGCAGACTTTTGCATACTTATCTCCCTATTCTGTTCCTATAACAGAAATTCTGTCTTAAAAACAGTGAAAATATAAAATATTTAGTTCTGTCTTTTTGTGGTTGCTTGGTATTATCAACACTGGTAACTCTTGTTTGCTATTTACCTAAAGTATGACCCTAAGGAGTACAAATTGTTATTTATTGCCAACTACAGGTTTGGTGTTATGGCCCCTGTCTACCTCCTCTTGCTTTTCCATTCTCTGCCATGCTACTCAACCATTTTTCCCACTGGTGCACTATTTTTGACACACTGGCCTTGCTTTTCTTTAAGCAAATCACATTTTTTCCTGTTCCAAAGACTTTGCAACTGCTCTTCTCTTATAATGCTTTTCTCCTAGGCCTGCATGGCTTGCTACCTCGCTTAATTGTTTGATACTTCCTTTGGTTTATTGAGCTTCACCAATGTTCTTAAAAGATACTGACAATGAAATCTCCCTCCACCTTCTTACTCCTCCTCCTTTTAAAGGCACTTTAAGCCTCCCCACTCCCTTTTCCCTCTCCAATCTGGTTAAATTTCCTAGGTTTTCACAAAAAGCTAGGAAGAGATAATCACCAAAAGCTTTGCTTCTCTTAGAATTGAGCTAGCTTGAGTCAATTTCTGTGCCTGTAATCAAAAGAAACTGAATATAGTGAGTTCAGTTCTTTCAGGAGCTTTCTCTGTTTTTCTATTGATACCTCTCTATTTTTTTAAGGTGATGTCACTTTGTTCTGTTTACAAATATATTGAATATCTGTCAAGATTACTATTTTGTTATAACCCTTTGTGAATTTCCATGTCTATTTTGCTTGCTTGTTCTTTCAGATGAAATTTATTATTTTGTTAATGTTGCCAAAAATTGTAAGTAAAATAGCAATTGTAGTAATAAAATTTTTTTGAAAAAAAAAAAGTTTCATTTTATTATCTTTTCACCAGTAAAATTTAAGTTAATTTTTATTTGGTACCATTATGCAGACTCTTTGCCTTCTTGCCAGTTGTATTTATTTTTAATTATATTACATTGGCCAGAACTTCAAAACAGTGAGGTATAAATGAAGTTTTCTGTTCTTTGTTTCAGTGAGAAATGCTTTTAAAGGTAATGCTCATATTGCTTAATGAATTTCTGCCTTTATAATTTTTAAATAAAATTGCTTAGTTTTATTGGATCATTTATAACATCTATTGAGACAGTCATTTACATTTTCTTTACTATCCTTAAGTTATGCTGAGCCTGATTCACAACCTTTCTATTAGAAACCTTAGCTTCTCTCTGTCTCTGTCTCTCTCTCTCTTTTAAACATTTTATTTATTTGAGAGAGTGAGCAAGGGAGAGAACCCAAGCGTTGAGGTGGGAGAGGCAGAGGGACCGGCAGATTTACCACTGAGCAGGGAGCTAGGCACGGCTTGATTCCAGGACCCTGAGATCATGACCTGACCCAAAGGCATATGCTTAACCAACTGAGCCATCCAGGTGTCCTGAAACCTTCCTCTCCTGAAGTAATATTTCCACTTGTGGTTGAATATTATCTTCTTCTCAGAATCTCATTCCTTTTCACATTTCTAATTTTTAAATGTATTTACTTTTCCCTTCATTAAATTTGCCACAGTTTTATCAGTGTTTCTCATTTCCTTTTTCTAAGGAGCAACCCTTGATTTATTATCCCAACTAATTTTGTTTTCTCTATTTTTGTCTTGATTCATTATACACCTCTACTTTCTTTAGCATTGTTCTTTTTATTTTTTTGTAAAGAACTTTTAAAAGCTTTAATTTTTTTCTTTAATAAAGGATTTAAACTTTGCCTACCTTTGTTTACAGCTTTGAATCCCAAATATTTTGATGGCATATTTTCATTTTTATTGAAGTCTTCATTCTGCATACTTTTTTGAGTAAGTTGATTCCAAAGGTTGGCAGGCTCAATGTTTTAGAC
Source organism: Meles meles (assembly GCF_922984935.1). Taxonomy (NCBI): domain Eukaryota; kingdom Metazoa; phylum Chordata; class Mammalia; order Carnivora; family Mustelidae; genus Meles; species Meles meles. The sequence goes on along the minus strand of NC_060077.1, from coordinate 28,439,749 downwards.
TGAATTTACAGTTTACTGTGAATTGAATTTTCTGTGGAGCTTTGAGAGTATGCACTGGGGGTAAACACTAAATGTCTTTATATACACACATTCTTTTCAGATTACTGCATGGGTTATTAAAAAATATTTGATAAAAATATAAACTGTTTTAACTCTAGAAATCTGTCTCCCCACAATGAATATTGTATAAAAGGTAGAAGTATGAAAAATTCATTTGAGGGGCGCCTGGGTGGCTCAGTGGATTAAGCCGCTGCCTTCGGCTCAGGTCATGATCTCAGGGTCCTGGGATCGAGCCCCGCATCGGGCTCTCTGCTCCGCAGGGAGCCTGCTTCCTCCTCTCTCTCTGTCTGCCTCTCTGCCTACTTGTAATCTCTCTCTCTGTCCAATAAATAAATAAAATCTTTAAAAAAAAAATTCATTTGAAAGAAATTTCTAATAACAAAACATGGAAATGTTAAAAATTATTCATGACATCTAGGTTGTAGAATAAAGAATTTGATCAAATATCAAGGGTGGTCAGATATCAATAGTGGGGAGTTTTCCCCAAATGGACCCAGCAGGATTCTTGCTAAAACTGGCCTAAAGGCAGAGCCCAAGGTGGGAGTATATTATCTATTGCTTTATAACAAATTACCACAAATTATCACAAAACAGCTTAAAAAAATTATCATCTCCCACTGTTTCTGAGAGTTGGGAATCCAGGAGCATCTTAGTTGGGTTGTTGTGGCTCAGAGTTCCAGGAGGTACCGTCACCTAAAGGCCTGATTGAGCCTGGAGGAGGTGCTTCCAAGATGGGTCACTCACATGGCTATTGACAGGAAACTCCAGTTCCTTGCTCATTGTTGGGAGAAAGCCTCAGTTCCTCCATATGAGCCTCTCTACTGGGTTACCTAACTGTTCTCAGGACATGCCTAGCTGGCTTCTAGAACAAGTATTCTAAGGGAGTGAGCAAGAAGGTGCACTGTACACCATCTTTTATGACCTAGTCTCAGGCATTTTAGTCTGTTCTTTCTACAATATTCTATTCATTAGAAGTAAGCCCCAAGTCCAGCCCACATACCAAGGGGAAGTAATTAACCTCCACCTTTTTAAGGGAAAAAACAATATGGGCATAACTTTAAACTACCAGATTTCATACCTGGGACATATTATTTATTACATAACTCCTAGTGTGCAAAATACATTCATCTCCTGAATCTTACCATCTAAATAAGGTCTAGATGTCGATCAGATTCTAGGGTGGTATTCCTTACATGAAGTATCTCAAGTACAGTTGCTCTAGATCTTAAGAACTGTGAACAAAAGAGATGAGTTATCTGCCCACCTACATTCCCACCCAGTACAAAGGTAGGACAAGCATAGGACAACCTTTATACACACGGCTGTTCAAAAAGGGGAAAGAGAGATGACAGTCATTTGTCAGTAGCAATTCTGAAATCCCACTAGCTACATGTTGGCATTCATTGATTAGCACTCAAAGTCTGGGAATTCTCTTGGCTTCGATCCAGGACTCTTGATTCTGCCCTATGACATACTTCCTTTTTTTATGAAAGAGTACATGATTATAGCTGAATTGTTTGCTTATAGCCTGTTTCCTGCTCATAGCAGATAGAAGACCAAAGTTCTCTTTTCATTTTGTACTCTATGGCCCTTTCAGTGCAAGCTAGAGACATTTCTTCAAGTATATTCTCTTAAAAACTTTGTGTGTCTCCTGTTAATCTTACTGGTGTTCATGCCAAAAAAGTCTACTCCAGAGCCGCAATAATACAACTTAAGATGTTTTTGTGCTGAGACAGCTGAGGGACAACACCCTTAAGCTTAGTAGAAACCCTCTTGTGTGATTGAGGTTGTCATCAGAGGACCTTGGCCTGACTGTGTGGTGCTCTAGTGTATCACCATTCATCTTTCTGAGCCTTAAAGAATTTTACAGTCATTTCCCATCTTTACACCTCATTTCTTCAGTGCCTTGGGTATGCTCTTTGCTTGGTAGCCATTAATTTGTGCATCTTTTGCCATCTGAAGAGACTGGAAATTTTTCAAAACCCACAAGTTCTGGTTCTTGTTTTATTTAACAGTCCCACCGTTAACTTTTTTTTATCCCCCCTTCATATTGCACTATAAGCACCAATAAGAAGAAGCCAGGTGGTGCTTTCAGCTCTCTGGCTGGAAATCTCTTTAGCTAGATGACTTGATTACTTAGGTACATTTTCTACTTTTCATATAACTGAAGGTGTTAGTGTTACCAAACTTTCTGCCACTACATAACCCCTTTCTCAATTTTCTAATAGCATGTTCCTCATTTTTAAGCCATACTGGAGTGTTCTCAAAATTCAATTTTGTTTGTTTGGTTTTTACTCAGTCTTGCACTAACACTCTCCTCAGAGTCCTCCCAGCTTTTTCCCACTGCCCAGTTCCAAAGCTATATTTTAGATATTTATTATAGCAGCATTCCCCTTCCAGGTGCCAAAATCTGTATTAGTTATCTATGACTGTGTAAAATATCAGGGCAAACTTAGCAGTTTAAAACAACTTTCAAGAGTCAAAAATTTGGAATCTGCTTAGCTGATTAGTTCTGGCTCATCTTCTTTTCTGAAGTTGCAGTTAAGGTGTTGGCTGGAGCTCCAGCATCTGAAGGCTTACCTGGGGCTGGAGGATCAGTGATATGGTCTGAATGTTTTTGTTCCCCAACGTTCATATTGAAATCCTAAGCCCCCAAAGTGTTGGTATTAGTAGATGGGCCTTTGGGAAGTGATTAGGTCATGAGGGTGTAGCCCTCTTGAGTGGGATTAGTGTTTTTATAAAAGATCTCGCAGAGCTCCCTAGCCCTTTCCACCATGCAAAGATACAAGAAGCCTCAACTCACCTGACCATGGTGATACCCTGCTCTTGGACTTCCAGCTTCCAGAACTATGAGCAGCAAATTTCTCTTGTTTATAAGCTACCTATCTGTATATTTTGTTACAGTGGCTTGGATGGACTAAAGCAATCAACCTCTAAACTTACATGGCTATTGGCAGGAGGCCTCAGTTCCTTGTCATATGTTCCTTGTGTGATGTCAGCTGGCTTCTAGCAGAGTGAGTGCATGGAAGAGCAAGGAGAGCAAGGAGGAAGCTGCAACCTACCTGGGAGATGAATAACATCACTTCTGTTGTATACTATTGGTTACATAGACCAATCTTGATATAATATGGAAGTTGACCACATGTAGGCAGGAATACCAGGGGGTAGGAAATCCTTGGGGGCAATCTTGGGGCTACTTCAGGGAGAAGGGAACGCTAGACTTTTTTGTGATATTCCATAGGAAATGCAGATAAAACTGTTAATGGTCACAGTGTTACCTTCCCACTCTCCAGTTTGCTGTTTTGGCTGACACTGGCAGCCTGAGATGAGATTTTTTGGGGGGTAAGTACATTAGTTTAAAAACTTTAAATATGTAATTAATTCACATTCTTCAAATATCAAAAAGTTTGGGGCGCCTGGGTGGCTCAGTGGGTTAAAGCCTCTGCCTTCGGCTCAGGTCATGATCCCAGAGTCCTGGGATCGAGCCCCGCATTGGGCTCTCTGCTCCGCAGGGAGCCTGCTTCCTCCTCTCTCTCTGCCTGCCTCTCTGCCTAGTTGTGATTTCTCTCTGTCAAATTAATAAAATATTAAAAAAAAATATCAAAAAGTTTAACAATTCTCAGATTCTTTTTTAGCCTTCTAGATAATTTATTTTTTTCTACTTTTTTAAGATGGTGGATTTATATGATACAGTTTTCCTCACCTTGCTTTTTTGTTTTTGAAAATGTAACAATTTCACAATGTCTTATGGCATAGAAGTTGACAAAATGGTTACCTAAAATCTTGAAAAGACTAATTAAAAACATTTTTTCTGGAGTGTTTCTTTTTAAAGATTTTATTTATTTATTAGAGAGAGTGTCTGAGTGGGGCGGAACAGAGGAAGAGGAAGCAGACTCCACACTGAGTGCAGAGCCTGATGGAAGGCTCAGAATGTGGCTAGATGCAGGGCTTAATTTCAGGACCCTGAGATCATGACCTGAGCCAAAATGAAGAGGTGGGTGTTCAGCCCACTGAACCACTCTGGTGTTTCTAAAGATTACTAAGAGCAATCTCTAATGCACTAACATGAGATTATTGTAAAAGAAAAAAAAATCTGGCTATTTCATAAAGAAGAAATATAGCTACTTAATTAAAAAAATGCAAAATACTCAATAGATTCCCTTTACTAGCCCCTTGACTGTGTCCTCAACTCAAAAAGCAGCTCCCTTGCCAGAAAACTAATTTTCCTGATGAAATAACTTTATAGGGCCACTGAGTCCAGAACCCTCAATTTGGAGCTCTGAGTTTGTTTCAGACTGTGCTTAAACTTCTGAGGGAATGCAAAGTGCCACATGAGAGCTTCATGAGGGCTTCTTCAAGAGAATGTAAACGGTGAGGTGATGGGAAATAGGGAGAATGAAAGGTCATCTGTTCATTCATTCAACTAACAAATATTTTTAAAATGTTTTAATTTTTCCCCTACAATTTGTAGTTTGCCTTTCACTTTCTTCTTAGTATCTTTGGATGATCAGAGCTTTTACCTTTTTTTTTTTTTTTTTAAAGTAAGCTTTATGCTCAACATGGGGCTCAAACTCATGGCCCTGAGATTAAGAGTCACATCTACTGATGGAGCCAGCCAGCTGCCCCAGAAGCTTTACTTTTTATGAAGTCCAATTTATCATTTTTTTCTTGTATTATTGATATCTTTGTGCCTTGTCGATGGCAAGCTTATAAAAATATTCTCTCTCTCTCTCATCTACCTAAGTCTTTATTGTTTTGGCTTTCACATTTGGTTCCATAATCCATATTGAATTAATTTTGTATTTGGTGTGAGGTAGGGAGTCAGAATTCCTTTTTTTTTCCTTTTCTAACACAAATATCCAGTTGTTCTAGTATATTTATTAAAAGCACTTTTTTCCTTTGATTTTCATTGGTAGCTTTGTTGAAAAATCAAGTAGTCACACTTGTAACTTGTAACACTTGTAAATGTGTTGGTTTATTTTTTTATTTCTCCAACTTTATTGTGGTATAATTGACAAATAAAATTCTATATATTTTTTAAAGATTTTATGTATTTATTTGACAGAGAGAGATCACAAGTAGGCAGAGAGGAAGGCAGAGAGAGAGGGGGAAGCAGGCTCTCCGCCGAGTAGAGAGCCCAATGTGGGGCTCAATCCCAGGACCCTGAGATCATGACCTGAGCTGAAGGCAGAAGCTTAATCCACTGAGCCACCCAGGCGCCCCTAAAATTGTATATATTTAAAGTATACAGTGTGATGATTTGGTATATGTATACATTGTGAAAAGATGTCCATGATTAAGTACATTAATGATTCTATCATGTCACATAATTACCTTTTCGTGTGTATGTAGTGAGAATACTTAAGATACGTTGTCTTATCTAAAGTATACAATACGATATAAAGTTGGTTTATTTTTGAAACACCCATACCACATGGTCTTGATTACTATAGTTTTATAGAAAGTTTCAAGATTACTAGGACTATTCTAGGTCCTTTAGATTTTCGTGTAACTTTAAAATCATTTAATAATTTCTGCCAACCCATTGGAATTTTGGAATCGGTTTGAATGACTTTCAATTTGGAGATATTTAATATCTTAAAAATATTGAGGCAGTTTCCCTTCTTTCTTTCCAAATTTATGTGTTCCTCACTTTTTTTTTTTGAACCAGAATAAAATATCTGATTTAATTCAGGATTGACCTCGATGAAGAACATTAGGGGAGATTTGTCCCTTCCACAAAAATACTTTATAGACTTTTGTTGGTAATATTTTAACACCTTTTTAAGAAGAGGGGCGCCTGGGTGGCTCAGCGGGTTAAAGCCTCTGCCTTCAGCTCAGGTCATGATCCCAGGGTCCTGGGATCGAGCCCCGCATCGGGCTCTCTGCTTAGCGCAGAACCTGCTTCCTCCTCTCTCTCTCTCTCTGCCTGTCTCTCTGCCTACTTGTGATCTCTATCTGTCAAATAAATAAATCTTAAAAAAAAAAAAAAAGAAGAAAGTTTCCAGTAACATATATTTTACTTTTTATTTAATAATACATCATTAAAATATAACACACAAATTGGCACTTTCTGGGAGAGGATGCATATATTTCTGCATGAACAGTAGGCATGTGTTAGATCATCAGGCTTTGGCATGTACAAGCTCTGAAAATGAGTAAGATTTTCCATGTATCAATTAAAACTTCATAAATCACAAAGTTCAGGGAAACATTAAGGATCTTGAAAGCATCCTTGTCATGTTGTTCTTTGACATAGGGGCTATCCCAGGGATTTTCATGAGGTTAACACATTTCAGTGGTACATTCAAGTACTGTGAAAGCATAATTTTCATATTACTGAAAACACAGTTATCATATAAACAGTAAGCACGTGCCTAATTTCACTATCCCATTAATGAGCAACCAGAATGGCAAAGCTCATTCAACAAGGACAGAGTAACGTTTATGTATGTATTTATGTATGTATGTATTTATTTAATTTATTTTCAGAGTAACATTTATATAGTCAGTGGGGAAAATGTTGAAATAAGATAGCTAAAGTAGATCTACTAAATTAAATACAAAGCTGGTTAGAAATCCTAAAACTATAACACTTGGGATTATCTTTTCTACTTTTTCCTTTTTTTAAATTTATTTATTTATTTGGCAGAAAGAGAGAGAGAGCAAGTGAGCATAAGCAGGAGGAGCAACAGGAAAAGGGAGAGGGAGAACCAGGCTCCCTGTCAAGCAGGGAACCCAATGCGGGACTCAACAGGAGCTGAAGGCAGATGCTCAACCGACTGAGCCATCTAGGCACCCTCTATATTTTTCCCAATTTGTTTTCTATATGCTAATGTAAATGTACCAGTTATAAAATATCTGGATCCTTATCCATTCTTAGACAAATATAATTAAACAAGTTTTTAAGGTCGGATGGAACCATTTTAAAAAATCTCTAGTGTGATATTCCAGAGTCATACAATTACCGTTTTGTTGGATTTCCAAGTTTTGGATTATATTTTCTTGCAAACACTAATTAAAAAAATCTTCCTATAAAAAGTTATTTTAAAATAATCTTATGGTCACAAGAAGTTGCAAAAATAGTATGTGGAGTCCCAAGTACCCTTCATTCAGCTTCCCATTTTGGTGATGTCTTATATACATGAAACAATTTCAAAAACAGAACTTGATATTGGTATAGTACTGTTAACTAGACTACAGACCTTGTCTAGTTTTCACCATATTTTACATGCATTCATTTGTGTGTGTGTGGGATATGTGTGTAGTTAGTTCTACATAATTTTATCTTTAGTTTACATTTGTGTAACCATTACCACAGTCAAAATACAGAATTATTCCAGCATGACAAAGGAATCACCTCATGCTACCCCTTTATATTTGCATCTCTCCCATCTTTGTTCCCTGGCAACCTTAATGCAATCTCTCCATCTCTATAGTTTTGTCAATTTTTTTTAATCATGGAAGAAATACATGCTAATTGCTGGCAGTGATGGAAATACATAAAGATTAGAAGAATTAAATAAACACTTGGAACCACTCAGACCCTGACTATTGTCATTTTTGATGAAGCCTTTTTAAGATTTGGATGTTAAGATATTTTGAGGATGGCACAAAAGAAAAGATTTTTTTCTTAGGCCAAGGATTCACACACCTAGTCCTGAACTCTTTCTTCACCCTTGTAGGCAGAGTTTTCCATTGAAAACATTGATGGATATCTCTTTGGGGGGAACCTTCCATTCAAGAATACATTCATGCCTGAGTTCACTCACTGGATGAAAACTCATCAGCTCCTATATTGGAGACATTCTTCTAGGTACCAGGAAGAATATATCAGAAAGCAGAATGGCAACAGATCCTGTCGTGAAGGAGTTTACAGTCTTGCAGCACAACCACTTCTGGACCATCTCTAATACTAGAGGCTTTGATTGTTTGGATTTTCCTGGGGTCCATCAAGATGATTCCAGTCATGGAGGTGCTGATGTGATAGGGTCTTTGGAATCTAAAGGATTTAAATATTCATTCATTCATTCATTCAAGTTCATAAAATTTTTATTACAAACAGAAAATGATTTGGGAACAAATTCCACCCTCTTGGGTTTATAGTCTATTTAAGAAAAGACTGGGAAAATATGTAGCTCAGAAAACATGTTATCATAACACGTGAATAAATGGGCTAAATCTGTCTAGAGAAGTCAAGGGACACTTTCCAGAGGAGGTAAAAATCTGAATGAAATTTGGCCTTTGAGAAAGACCAGCATGGAGATATACATAATGGGAATGCTAGGCAGAGGGGTGGGGTTGGTCAGATGGTGCATTCTGGATGGGAGATCATTCTACGTAAAGTATTAGGGAAAAGAAAGAAATGTGTTATCCAAATAATTGGAAGTAACTTGACTTGACTGATGAAAGGGGCTGAGATTTTGGGTCACAAATGCTAAAAAGGGCTGAGAATATTTCAGTTAGGCTTTTGGACTTGATGTCTTAGATTGTGTATGTGACTTTTGAAGGGAGAAGTGTGCGGAGCATACTTGTAGTTCAGGAAAACACTGAAGGAGAAGATGTTTTCAAGAAGGAAGATGTCAGTACTTTTAGTGGATAGTAAGGGGGCAAGTTAGATGAAAAGTAAAATGTACCCATGAAGTTGTCAATTAGAAGCTACTTCCTGACATCATTAACCAGAGCACTTGAGGAGGTAACAGCCAGGGAAGTCCTTCTGCAGATGTCTGAAAAATGAATGGTGCATGCGCGCATGCGTGTGTGTGTGTGTGTGTGTGTGTGTGTGTGTGTGTGTGCGCACGCGCATATGCCTGCTTTCAGAATGGCAAGCCACAACCCCCACTCCTCCATTGAAAGACCTCAGAAGGAGGAGCAAGCACAAATCTGTGGAAATAATGGTTTTGTTTTTGTTTAAAAGGGAAGAGGGGGACCCCTGGGTGGGTCAGTGGGTTGGGCCGCCATTGCCTTTGGCTCAGGTCATGATCCCAGGGTCCTGGGATCAAGCTCAACATCTGGATCTCTGCTCAGCAGGGAGCCTGCTTCCCCCTCTCTCTCTGCCTGCCTCTTTGCCTACTTGTGATCTCTCTCTGTCAAATAAATAAAATCTTTAAAAAAAATAAAATGGAAGAGGGACTGGGAATCCGGGCATAGAAATCTTGTTTATATCTAGAAAGCATCATCTTGGGGCATAGGACTTAGAGAGAGAGGACTTAGAGAGCAAGAGTTGGCAAAATAGCTTTTGAGTTAGGCTTCTTTCTCTCCCTGCTTGCTGTTCTAGCTGGATTGCTGCTTGTACTTCACCACTGAGAGACAAATAATAAAACAAAAAACCCAGCTCAGGCCAAACTGGATTTGCAGCCTAAAAATGGGGCAGTAGGGATCAGCAGCACAGCAGGCAGTGTTTGAGTATTTCTTCCATTACTCATCCTTCTCTAGGCCCTAAATTTATAAGGAAAAAAGATGAACAGGTTGTAAAAAACAACGTTAACAAGAGAGAAAGGGATATAGGGAATGGTAGAGTTTAACAGGTAGATGGGACAAAACCAATGGAAGAGAGTGGATGGACTCTACTGCACTATAAGCCCTGGGCTCGGTTCCTGATTAGATCACTCTCCCTTATTTAATTTGATAGAGGTAGCACTTCAGTGCCTTCTTCTTACACCTTTCTAATCTAAATAGCTGATATCCTTGTAGAATGGTCACAAAAATAAAAAAGACACATAGAAACATATACACTATGAAAAGAGGCATCAACTCAACATTTTAACAACATGAGTTAGAATTTTTTCAATTTTTCTTTTAAATTTAAATTTTAAGTAGGCTCCATGCCTCACATGGGGCTTGAACTCAAGAGATCAAGAGTTGCGTGCTCTACTGACTGAACCAGCTAGGTGCCCCTAGAATATCAAGATTTAAAATAAGTGTAATATTCTCAAAGATAAAATAAGGAAAAATAATGGAAACAAAGGATTGAAATAATTTGCTGCTCCAAAAGACTTACAAGGGTCCTCCATGCCCTGCATAGTTTCCTCCCTAACCTCCTCAAAACTTTGCCAAATATCATCTTAGTGTGGCCTATTGATCAGATTATTTAAAATTATATCCTCATGTCATTCTTTATTCCCACTTTCTATTTTATTTTTATCCATAGCACTTATCACTTTCTTTTTTTTTTTAAGATTTTTATTTATTTGACAGAGAGAGATCACAAGTAGACAGAGAGGCAGGCAGAGAGAGGGAGAGGGAAGCAGGCTCCCTGCTGAGCAGAGAGCCCGATGCGGGACTCGATCCCAGGACCCTGAGATCATGACCTGAGCTGAAGGCAGCGGCTTAACCCACTGAGCCACCCAGGCGCCCCACTTATCACTTTCTAAGATGCTACATACACAATTTATCCTTCTACTCTCTCTGAAACATATTCTCCATAAGATAATTGATCTGTGTCCTTAGTGGCTAGAATGTAGCCCAACTCATAGTGGGTACTCATAAATACTTGTTAAACAGATCAGTAAGTGAAGAAGTGTAAAAGGCATAAGAATAAAGCATAAAGAATTAACTTATGAATTTATTATCTAATAAAGCAAGGGCAAAAGGTGAAAAGGAAGGAAGGAAGCTAGAAAGGGGGAGAGAGAGGAAGGGAAGAAGGAAGGGAGAGAAGAAAGGAAGAATAAAAGAATATATACCAACCTGGACCTAAAATAATAAATGATATCTGTGATGTGAAGATGATGTGAGTTGGGCACTGGGAGTGGAACCAAAAAGAATTGAGAGGTTGCTAAAGCGCTTAGTGTTTAGTTTTAGGTGAACTATCAGTAGGAGCCATGGATAGCTGAAGGCTTGGCTGGAGCACTAGGATCTTCTTTCTCTCGTGGCTATTGGCAGGTGTTGGTAGCTTCCCATGTGGGCTTCTCCATGAGGTTGTGTTGGGCACAGTATTTTGTTTCCCACAAGACAAGTGATCCAAGAGAAAGAAAGAGAGAGCAACCAAGACAAGTCACTAGATTTTTGTAACCTAGTATCAGTGTTCACATCCTATTACTTTTGTGTTCTACTTGCTAGAATCCAGTTTTGTACAGATAGATTAAGGATGGGCTCTGTATATTGGCCCCCATGCTTTTTTTTTTTCTCCTTCAGGTGCAGATTATGGCCATTACCCAGCCTGCACCAAAATAAATTTTTTACACATCCAATTGCTTTAAATATAGACCAAATGAGCATGTATCTTACCATTTAGAGCCTGTCTGCTTTGCATGCCCCATGAAACTGCACTTGACATCTGCTAGCCTTGATGAGAAAAATCCTTGCCCTCTAAAAGACCCCAAACTGCTTTATAGCTGTCTGACCAGAGGCTGTGCTACTGAAAGGCCTCTCTGAGACTTGTAAGCCCTTCTCTGATACTCTTCCTACCTGGGAATTCTTTTCCTTCATTTTTTGGGTGTTGGCCCTGTGTCACTCTTTCTGGAAGGTTTACAGCTGTGAGGGACCTCTCTGCTCACCCGACCTTTCTAAGTGCCGCCCAAACAAAACTTTCTGTGTGTTACTGTCCTCTTGTCAAGCACTTTTTGCCCTTTTCTTCCATCAATGTTAGATCCTCAAACTCACTAACCATGTTTCTTTGATGTTAAATAATTCGAGATTGTATTTGGAACTTTATGAATGATGGATTGCATTGATGTCAGATCCATTATAGTCCTCTAAGTAATTTTGATGTTCTATATATATATTTTCTGTCCAGTATAGAGAGAGCACAAGGAGGGGGAGCATCAGACAGAGGGAGAAGTAGGCTCCCTCCTGATCAAGAAGCCTGATGCAGGACTTGATCCCAGGACCCCAGGATCATGACCTGAGCCAAAGGCAGATGCTTAACCAATTGAGCCACCCAGGAGGTGCCCCAGTAATTTTGATTTTTTATAATAGGCAAAATTTTGGTTGGGTTCACACTGGAGAGCCTATCTCTTCGATAGTAGGTAACTCAAATGTCAGTCAATCCTTTGTCCTTATTTAGGCTTCTTGGGAACTGCCTAACCACATGCCTCGTTCAGAGATGAGAGTTAGGCAAAAATTATACACAAATGTCAGTTTCCCCCTCTGTGGCTCTCTTTATAGAACTCCCCACTTCTTTTTCAGTGGTTGTGTTTTCCCTGAAGTCTGTCGATTGATTGCTTTTTCAAGACAGAGAGACCTTGGGTTTACTTTAAGAGTTTTAGCCTTGTCAATCCATACTAACTCCAGCCTAAAAGCCACAAAAATTGGGAACTCTGTTTTACTATACCTGTTAAAAATATAAATTTCTATTCAGGAATTCCTGCATTTTCTTCACTGTCAGGTGTTCAGATAGTTGTTTTTTGTTTGTTTGTTTGTTTTGTTTTAAGATTTATTTATTTGAGAGAGGATGGGGGAGGGCAGAGAGAAAGGGAATCTTAAGCGGACTCCACACCAAGTGCTGAGCCTGATGCTGGACTCAATCTCATGACACCGAGATCATGACCTAAGCCAAAACCTAGAGCTGGATGCATAATTGAATGTGCAACCCAGGTACCCCCAGAAAGTTGCTTTAAAATTTATTTTTCCAGAAAGCATAGTTGGTATCTGCATAAGGTTCTGTAAAGTTGGAGCTTATATAGATATACCAAAAGCAGAGCTAATCTGTCTTTTAAAAGAAGACTTTCAGTAGTCCTACAGAGCAGTTAGATTGTACTTGATTTGCTTGGACTTTGACAAATGTCCACCAAGAGCTAGGGAGAGTGGGACAAGCAGCCACAGTTTTGTGGGACAAAGAAGGTATTACTGAGCTCTTCTTATGCATAGCTTCTTGAGTGTGCAAGTACATCCCAAAAGCATTCTCTGTGCTCTGTAGAATACTCTGTCTGGGACCCTCTCAGAGCTTTCACTCAGTAGTGAGTAACCAGCTCTTTCTCACCATATGAAAAGTGCCTTTTCAAATAAATGTCAGTGAAGAGGAATGAAGGAAAGTGATGAATCCCTTTGTCAGCTGCACAAGGTGTCAGCCCTATAAGTATAGGGACCCTGTCTATTTTTTCTGTGCTGTATCTGGAACTATGGGTCTGAGCCTGGAATGTAGTACGTGTTCAGTAAATGTGAATGTTCAGATGGGAGAGTGACAGAAGGTGAATGAGGCAGGTCAGTGATACAGAGCTCGAGGCCCTCCCAGTGCTAGCTCCTGATGTCCATTCTCCAACCACCAGGGCAATGATTAAAGTGAAGAACAAAAGGATCCAAGCCACAGTGGAGATGCCCCAGAACTCTGTCTCTTGTCATACAATAGGGCAAACAGCCTCCAGTCTCTCTTATTCCCTCCCCAACCCCTGAGGAGGGAGAGGATTCTGTAAATATATTCTGCTACCCCTGGTTGTGCCTCCTCACAAGGGGCATGGAGCTCAGGCATTCGTCTTGAGGTGGAGCTGGTTGGAGATGGGGAGGGCATGGTCAGTGACTCCTTAGTGACTCTGGGAGGACACAGCTGCTGGGCCCCTAAGAACAAAACAGAGGCAGGGTCACAGGTGTCTGGTTTCCCAGCTGAGAGTTCAACCATCAGACAGACCCTCCCAGGTTGTTCATATCGAAGTTTCTCTTCTTACTTGATTCCTCATAGGTCAGAGTAGTGAGTATTTGGGAGGATAAATTAACTGTTTGTGTGGTTCACTGTATTCACTAGAAAATGAGGGAGGTCCTGGGGGAACTAGAAGAGTAAGTACTGGCTGAGGTGAACAAAAGAGAATAAGCACACTTAGGGGTCTTCAGAACTAAAGGAATAGAGATGTTCAAGAAGGAAAGAATGTTAAGTGTTCACTTCCAAGTAGCAAAGATCTGGACAAATGGCAGGGCTTTCCTGATACAAAGGCCTTGGTGATTAACTGCAGAGGAACATATGAGAAGGTTGGCAGGAAAGGGAGAGGGAGCCATGAACTTAGAAGAGCAGTCTGTATCAGAGATAGGGAATAGTTTGCACTTCAAAATGGGACTGGAGGAGAAGCCAATAGGGAGATTGGGCAGGATCTCCAGGGAATACAGGGTTTTTTTGTTAGTTAGTTAGTTTGTTTGTTTGTTTGTTTTTGCTTTTGTTTTTTGTTCTTAAAGAAAGAGTAGCCTCTGTTATCCTGGCAGGATCCCTGCATGGAGGGCTGGGGTAAGGGTGGGATAATGCTTCTATAATGTAAACTCATTTGTTCTTTATGTCAGAGTTCTCTTAGGTTCTTGTCTGCCAATGATTCTCCTTATTTATACTATTCATGCAGATTTCCTATTATTAAAACATACACATGGATTTATGGGGCAGGAAGCTTTTAGAAATGTGGATTCTCTGCCCTCACTCCAGGCCCATTGAACCAGAATCCACATTTTATAAAGTCCTTGGGTGACTAATACATTAAAGTTTGAGAAACACTGGTCTAATATTAGCAGGCTTAAAAACAGTGGTGTGTTTTTGGCTATTCACTGTCCCAAATGTGTCACACTATTCTGCTTCCAATAAAAATATGCAGCAACTAACTTCCTGTTTCCTATTTGGTGCATTGTATAGTCAGGAGTAATGACTTGAGGCTTCCCATCGACAATGGTAGACATGTCCCTCTGATCTCACAAAATCTGTAGAAATGACCAGGAATGTTTTATTAATAATAAGATTAATTATATAACATCACTCTTTTATTTGGCTAGTAAACATTTGGAATTACCTAAATGCTATAATATTGCATTAGTGCTGAAATCAAAATAATATTAAACAGTCTTTCAAATATTTATATACATTTTCAAAGATTTATTTATTTCAAAGGGGGCAGGGCAAAGGGAGAAGGAGAGAGAGGGAATCTCTAGCAGACTCTCTGCTGAGTGAGGAGCCCAACACAGGGCTCCATCCCAGGACTCTCAGCTCATGACCTGAACTGAAATCAAGAGTCAGACCCATAGTCCACTGACTGAGCCACTCAGGTACCCCTTGTATATTTTTTAATAAGTGGGAAGCTACTACATTAATCTTATAAGGCAGGACCTGTGTATAAAATGCAGAAATATGAGTGTAAATTTTGATAACAATTGTGGAAACATTGAGAACAAAAATTAAAGAATGCATTAAAATTCAGAAGTACAGTTTAAAGTTACATTGATATTAATAAAGATTTAGCATAAAGGACCTTTTTGAAAATTTTCATAATTTTTAATACTTTTTATTTTATACAATATATAAATGCTACATTAAATGCAACCCAATTACATAAATGTTACTTATTTTTATATACATTTATAAATAAATGCAGAGCGTTTCTTCTCTTTGCACTTAACCAGCAAAGTACATCATGGAGGGTGCTCCTTTTAGGAGGAAATGTGTTTCATCTCAACCCTTAGATATGATCCAGTTGTCACTATTCCTTTTGGGTTATGAAATAACTGGATTTTGCTTTTCCTGAATCAGTTCCTTCCAAATCATTCATGTATTTCTTCCACTTTGGCTAAGGTAGTTAGAGGAGTCAATCCAGTCCCTTCCCTTCACCTTCAATACATGGTCCACATTTAGGCTGCTTGAGAGTTGGTGTGTCTGATCATGCAATCTCTTTATCACAAGGACTAGAACATGTTTTTGTCCTGGTTTCTCATCTGAATCTACCACTGTGCCTAACACCATCATGTACCAGCCAGCAGTGATACTCAGCCTCATCCTCAGACTGGGCCTCTGTGAGGGTCAGGGCAGCTTTGCCCCCAAGGATGGAGCCTGAGAATCGGGTGGGGGTCCAGGAGAGTTTGCTGTTTGTGTTGAAAATCAGTGTCCTAGGGGATTGGCCAGGCTTCTGCTGGAACCAGTATGGATAGTGAGCATTGGTGACTGCTCCAGTGCTGGAGGCGCAGGTGAGAGTGACTGTCCCTCCTGGGGACACAGTCAGTGAGGGCTCCTGAGTCACCACCACCTCAGAACTGGTCCCTGAAATGAAAATAGACACATGTTAGGAATGAAGAATAAAGGCAGAGGGATCCCCCCCAAAGGGTGGCCTCTGAAATCTCCATGAACCTGGGAATTGGGTGAGGAGAGGGAGGAGGAGGAGAAGAATCCAGGTCATGGTTTAGATGTTGGAAGGACCCCTTGCCCCAGAGCTGAGAGTCGACTCTCTGATGGCTCTTTATCTCCTCCTGGGCTTCTGTGGGAAGGGGGTGTGTTTGAATGTTGCATTATGCAAATCTGAGCCCTCTATCTCCCGGTCCACTGCATAGGTCCTCAACCCTGACAGCAGCTACACTGTCAGGGATGGGTGGGAGGGCAGGGGACAGGCCAGGGGTGGGGTGTGCTGTGGATTTACTCCTTGGGAGGAAACAGCTGCTCTGAAATTTTACACAGTGTTCATTAAATTGGAACCACTTGAGTTCCTGCCAGTCCTCTGAGAAGATCCACAGTGCCCCTGCTGGCTTCCTTGTGCTGAGGGTGTGAGGTCTCATTCATTTAACAAATAACTATTGATTTGCCTTTTTGTCATTGTAACTGTATTTGGCAGGTCATTCTACATTCATTGCTTGTCTCTTCTTGGCTCATTCCTGTTTGTACTTCTTTCTCCAGTTGTTGAGATGCCATCCTAGTGTCAATTGTAGTGTTATATAGTCTCAATTTCTTATCTGAGTGTTTTGAGTGATTAAAGGAATTGTTTCATGACCAGGTGACTCTACTGAAGTTAGGAATTTGAGCCTTACATTGAATTAACAGCTAGTTTAAGTCAGATTTCAATAATTGACTTTAGAGAACTTTAAGAAAGGGTTAAAGCTTTTATTGTGAATTGGGGAGATTAGTCAGCTAAATTTTCAAGCAAGTCTATAGGACTAAGCATACTGTCCCACCATCCCCACAATGGATAACTGGGTTGGGTGAGTTTTCTTGGTTTGCAGTGCTCCATTCGTAGTATCCAACATTGGTCCCAGGAGAAGTTATCTCACCCTATGACTCTACTGGGAGAAGACAACTGGAAGCTTTTGCTTGGAATCCTCCTAGCTCCAACCCATGTTCCCTCATCCTTTGGCTGATTTTCATCTGCATCTTTTTTTTTGTAATAAGCCATATCTATGGATGCAACAGGTTTCAGTGAGTTATCTGAGTCTACCTAGGGAATTTCAAGACTGAAGTGGTCTTGGGGACTGTGGAACTTGCAATTTGTGTCAGAATCAAGGGTGTTTTGGGATACCTTGGATTTTTCAGGGTCCAGGCTCACATGAGTGACATCATTCTGAGTCACCTGTCATAAGGCAAGTCCAAATCTCTTAATTACCTCAATTAAAAAACACGTTGTTGCTAAAAAAAAAAAAGTACTAACCATCATGTGAGCTTTAAGTGAGTCATCTTTTTGCTGGTGGAGGGTCTTGCCTCAGTGTTGATGGCTGGTGACTGACAAGGGTGGTGGGTGCTAAAGTTTGAGGTGTGTCAATTTCTTAAAATAAGACAATAAGGAAGTTTACCCTGTCAATTGACTTTTTTTAAATGAATGGTTTCTCTATAGCATGCAGTGCTGTTCATTAGCATTTTACCCTCAGTGGGAATTCTTTCATAGTTGGAGTCAATGCTCTCAAAGCCTGCTACTGCTTTATAAGTAAGTTTGTGTAATATTCTCAATCATTTGTTGTCATCTCAACAAGCAATATAGCATCTTCACCAGGAGTAGTTTCCTTCTCAAGAAACCATTTTCTTTACTCATTCATAAGAAGCGACACATCATCCATTCAAGTCTATCACAAGTTTGTAGTAATTCAGTCGCATATTCATGCTCCACTTATAATTCTAGTTCTGTTGCTATTGCTACTATATCTGCAATTACTTCCTCTACTGAAGCCTTGAGCCCATCGAAGGTTGGAATCTACTTCTTCCACACTCCTATTCATGTTGCTCTTTTGATATTTTCCCATGAATTATAAATGTTTTCAGTAGCATCTAGAATGGTGAGTCCTTTTTGAAAGTTGTCCATTTACTTTGCCCAGATCCATCAGAGGAATTACTCTCTATGGCAGCTATAGACTTACAGAACATATTTCTTCAGTAACAAGACTTGAAAGTCAAAATTACTCCTTGATCCATGGACTACAGAATGGATATTGTGCTAGCAGTTATGAAATGACATTAATCTCATTATACACCTCCATTGGAGCTCTTGGGTGACCAGGCTCATTGTCATTGAGCAGTAGTATAATATTCTGAAAGGGATCTGTTCTTCTGCGCAGTAGGTCTCAACAGTGGGTTTAAAATATTCAGTAAACCATATTGTAAACAGATGTGCTGCCATCCAGGCTTTTGTTGTTCCATTTATAGAGCACAGATAGAATAGATTTAGCATATCTCTTAAGTGCCATAGGATTTTTGGAATGGTTAATGAACATTGGCTCCAATTTAAAGCCATCAGCTGCATTATCCCTAAGGAGAGAGTCAGCCTGGTCTTTGAAGCTTTGAAGCCTGGCATTCACTTCACCTCTCTAGCTATGGAAGTACAGATGGCATCTTCTTCCAACTGAAGAATGTTTCATCTACATTGAAAAATCATTGTTTAGCGTAGCCACCTTCATGACTTAGCTATATCTTCTGGATAACTTGCTGTAGCTTCCATGTCAAAGCTTGATGCTTCACCTTGCACTTTTATATTATAGAAATGGGTTCTTTCCTTATGGCTTATGAACTGACCTCTGCTAAATTCAAACTTTTCATTCTACAGCTTCTTCACCTCTCGTAGCCTTCATAGATTTGAAGAGAGTTAGGGCCTTGCTCTGGATTAGGCTTTAGCTTAAGGGAATGTTGTGGATTTTTCAATCTTCTGTCCAGACCATTCTCACTTTCTCCAGTGATAAGGCTCTTTTGCTTTCTTATCATTTATGTATCACTGAAATAGCACTGTTAATTTCCTTCATAACTGTTTCCCCCTCATAACTTCACTAACTGGCAAAAGAGACCTAGGTTTTTGCCTCTGTTGGCTTTTGGCAAGTCTTCCTTGTGAAGTTTAATAATTTCTAGATTATGATTTAAAGAGAGAGGGGTGCAGTTTTTAATTTCACTTGAGCACCATGGGGCCATTGTAGGTTTATTAAGTGACACGATTTTAATCTTGTTCTGAATCAGGAAATGGGGAGTCCTGAGGGGAGGGAAAGAGATGGAGGAATGGCTAGTTGGTGGAGCAATCAACCCATATTTTTTTATTAAGTTTTCCATCTTATATGGGCAGGGTTTGTGGTGCACCAGGACAGTTACAATAGCGGTATAAGTCAACACTGATCACAGATCACCAGAACAAATATAATAATAATGAATATGTTTGACAAATTCTGAGAATTAAACACAAAATGTGATAATAGACATGAAGTTAGCAAAGTTTGGAAAAAATGGTGCCAATAAACTTGCTCAATGCAGGGTTGCAACAAAACTTCAGTTTATAAAAATGCAATATTTGTGAAGTGCAATAAAGCAAAGTGCAGAAAAATAAGATATGCCTATACCACTATCCTCTATTAGCTGCAGATATGTTTCATAGGCATTCATGCCTCTCCCATAAATATGCTGAGTATTTACTATCCACAGAATGGCACATGCCATTCTCTCTGTCTATTAAGACTCTCAAATCCACCTCCCTTCAGCTGGAAAGTAGATGGAGGGAGCCATTCTCTGGCCGAAATTTTCTGGGCTATCAGACTTTGTCACAGTAATTTCCTGACTCTGACATGGCAAGCTTTTCCACAAATATTATGGGGAACTCTTCCATGGCAACCAGGTAGTAAGAGTACTACTCTCTCTCTGCTTGACTTATATCATTCAGCATAATCCAGTCCCATCCATGTTGATACAACAATTTAGTATTCATTCTTTCTGATGGGGGCATAATATTCCATTGTATGTATGTGCCATATCTTCTTTATCCATTTGTCTGTTGAAGGGCACAGTTTGATGACTGTGGCCATTGCTGCTATGAACATTAGGTTATATATGTCCATTCTTTTAACTACATCTGTATCTTTGAGGTAATACCCAGTAGTGCAATTTCAGGGTCATAGGGTAGCTCTATTTATCATTTCTTAAGGAATCTCCACACTATTTTCCAAAGTGGCTGTGCCACCTTGTTTTCCCAACAACAGTATAAGAGGGTACCCCTTTCTCCACATTGTCTCCAACACTTGTTGTTTACTGTCATGTTAATTTTGGTCATTATAACTGGTGTAAGCTGGTATCTCAAATGATTTTGATTTGAATCTCCCTGATGGCTAGTGATGATGAACATTTTTTTCATGTGTTTGTTAGCCATTTGTATGTCTTCTTTGGAGAAGTGTGTGTTCATGTCTTCTACCCATTTTTTGTCCTGATTATCTGTTTTTTGAGTGTTGAATTTGAGGAGTTCTTTATAGATCTTGGATATCAGCCCTTGGTCTTTAGTGTCATTTGCAAATATCTTTTCCAATTCTGGGTGTTGCCTCGATGACTTGTTGACCGTTTCCTTTGCTGTGCAGAAACTTTTGATCTTGATGAAGTCCCAAAAGTTCATTTCCATTTTTGTTTCCTTTGACTTTGGAGACATGTCTTCAATGAATTTGCTGCGGCTGATGTTGAAGAGGTTACTACCTATGTTCTCCTCTATGATTTTGATAGATACCTGCCTCAAACTGAGGTCTTTTATCCATTTCAAGTCTATCTTTGTGTATGGTGTAAGAGAATGGTCAAATTTCATTCTTCTACTTATAGCTGTCCAATTTCCCTAGCACCATTTATTGAAGAAACTGTTTTTTCCCACTGGATAGTTTTTCCTGCTTTGTCAAAGACCATTTGACCATAGAGTTGCAGGTCCATATCTGGGCTTTCTACTGTGTTCCACTGGTCTCTGTGTCTGCTTTTGTGCCAGTACCATGCTGTCTTTGTGATCACAGCTTTGTAGTAAAGCTTAAAATCAGGCAACATGATGCCCCCAGTTTTGTTTTTCTTTTTCAACATTTTCTAGCAATTCAGGGTCTCTTCTGGCTCCATACCAATATCAGAATTGTTTGTTCCATCATTTTGAAAATTGCCAGTGGAACTTTGATCAGGATTGCATTGAAGGCATAGATTGCTCTGGGCAGGATAGACGTTTTAACAATGTTTATTCTTCAGATCCATGAGCATGGAATGCTTTTCCTACTTTTTATGTCTTCTTCAATTTCCTCCATGAGTGTTCTGTAGTTCCTTGAGTACAGATCCTTTACCTCTTTGGTTAGGTTTACTCCCAAGTATCTTATGGTTCTTGGTGTTATAGTAAAAATAATTGATTCTCTAATTTCCCTTCCTATATTTTCATTGTTAGTGTATAAGAAAACAACTGATTTATGTGCATTGATTTTGTATCCTGTCACATTGCTGAATTGCTGTATGAGTTCTAGTAGTTTGGGAGTGGAGTCTTTGGGTTTTCCATATAAAATATCATGTCATCTGTGAAGAAAGAGAGTTTGACTTCTTCTTTGCCTGTATGAATGCATTTTATTTCTTTCTGTTTTCTGATTGTTGTTGCTAGGACTTCTAGTACTATGTTGAACAACAGGGGCAAGAGTGGGCATTCTTGTTGTGTTACTGATCTCAAAGAGAAGGATATCAGCTTTTCCCCATTGAAAATGATATTTGCTGTGGGTTTTCCATAGATTTTATGAAGTTGAAGAATGTTCTCTCTATCCCTTATTTTGAAGAGTTTTAATGAGGAGCAGCTGCTGTATTTTGTCAAATGCTATTTCTGCATCAATTGAATGGACCATGTGATTTTTCTCTTTTCTTTTATTGACTTGTTCTATCACTTTGATTGATTTGTGAATGTTGAGCCACCTTGTATCCTATGGATAAATCTCATCTGGTCATAGAGGATAATGTTTTTAATGTACTGTTGGATCCTATTAGCTAGGATCTTGTTGAGAATCTTGGCATCCATATTCATCAGGGATATTGGTCTGAAACTCTCCTTTTTTTTTCACTTTTTTAAAAATTTCTTTTCAGCGTAACAGTATTCATTGTTTTTGCACCACACCCAATGCTCCATGCAATATGTGCCCTCCCTATTACCCAATCCCTGGTTCCCCAATCTCCCAACCCCCACCCCTTCAAAACCCTCAGGTTGTTTTTCAGAGTCCATAGTCTCTCATGGTTCATCTCCCCTTCCAATTTCCCTCAACTCCCTTCTCCTCTCCATCTCCCCATGTCCTCCACGTTATTTGTTATGCTCCACAAATAAGTGAAACCATATGATATTTGACTCTCTCTGCTTGACTTATTTCACTCAGCATAATCTCTTCCAGTCCTGTCCATGTTGCTACAAAAGTTGGGTATCCATCCTTTCTGATGGAGGCATAATACTCCATTGTGTATATAGACCACATCTTCCTTATCCATTCATCTCTTGAAGGGCATCTTTGTTCTTTCCACAGTTTGACGACCATGGCCATTGCTGCTATAAACACTGGGGTACAGATGGCCCTTCTTTTCACTACATCTGTATCTTTGGGGTAAATACCCAGTAGTGCAATTGCAGGGTCATAGGGAAGCTCTATTTTTAATTTGTTGAGGAATCTTCACACTGTTCTCCAAAGTGGCTGCACCAACTTGCATTCCCACCAACAGTGTAAGAGATTCCCCTTTCTCCACATCCTCTCCAACACATGAAACTCTCCTTTTTGATGGGGTCTTTGTCTGGTTTGGGGGTCAAGGTAATGCTGGTTTCGTAGAAAGAGTCTGGAAGTTTTCCTTCTGTTTCTATTTTTTTAAATATTTTATTTATTTATTTGAGAGAGAGAGAGTTAACAAGTAGGCAGAGAAGCAGGCAGAAAGAGGGGGAAGCAGGTTCCCTGCTAAGCAGAGAGCCTGATGTGTGGCTCGATCCCAGGATCCTGAGATATTGACCTGAGCGGAAGGCAGAGGCTTAGCCCACTGAGCCACTCAGGTGCCCGTGTTTCTATTTTTTGAAACAGCTTCAGGAGAATAGGTATTATTTCTTCTTTGGTTGTTTGCTAGAATTCCCAGGGAATCCATCAGGTCCTGGGCTCTTCGTTTTTTTGGGAGGTTTTGATCACTGTTTCAATCTCATTACCAGATATTGGACTATTTAGGCTATCAATTTTTTCCTGATTTGGTCTTGTAAGTTCATAGGTTTCCAGGAATGCATCCATTTCATCAAGGTTGCTTAAATTATCAGCATATTGATAATAATTTCTGAAGATTGGTTGAGCCCTGATTTTTGATCCAGTATGTGGTCTATTTTGGGAAACATTCCATGTGTACTCAAAAAGAATAAGTATTCTGTTGTTTTAGGGTAGAATGTTCTGTATATATCTATGAGGTCTATCTGGTCCAATGTGTCATTCAATGCTCTTTTTTCTTTCTTGGTTTTCTGCTTGGATGATCTCTCTGTTACTGAGAATGGTGTGTTAAGATCCCCTACAATTAATGTATTCACATCTATATGATTGTTTATTTTGTTTAACCGTTAGCTCATGTAGTTGGCTGCTCTCATGTTGGGGGCATAAATATTTACAATTGTTAGATCTTCTTTGTTGATAGACCCTTTAAGAATGACATAGTGTCCTTCTTTATTTCTGACTACATTCTTTAGCTTAAAATCTAATTTATCTGATATGAGAATCACTAACCAGAATTCTTTAGAGACCTGTTGACATGAAAGATGCTTCTCCATCCCTGCACTTTCAGTCTATATGTGTCTTTAGGTTCCAAATATGTCTCTTGTAGACAGCATATGGGCGGGTCCTGTTGTTTTATCCAGTCTGCAACCCTGTGTCTTTTATGGGAGCATTTAGGTCATTCACGTTGAGAGTGATTATTGAAAGATATGTTTTTATTGAAATCATGTTGCCTGTGAAGTCCTTGTTTCTATGGATTGTTTTTGTAAAGTTCTTTTTCCATGTCACTCTTGAGTTCCTTCTTCTTTTATAGAACCCCCCTTAATATATCTTGCAGTGCCAGCTTGGTAGTCACATACTCTTTTAAACCTTGGCGGTTTTGGAAGTTGTTTATCTCTCCATCCATTTTGAATATCAACCTTGCTGAAAAAAGTATTCTTGGCTGCATGCTATTCTCATTTAGTGCCCTGAATATGTCTTGCCAACACTTTCTGGCCTGCAAGATTTCTGTGGACAGGTCTGAGGTTAGTCTGATTGTCCTTCCTCTGTACATAAGGAATCTCTTCCCCTAAATGCCCCTAGGACCTCTTGTCTAAAATTATGATTTGTGAATTTCACAATCAAGTGTCTTTCTAGATTCGTTGATCTTGGTGAGTGTCCTTTCTGCCTCTAGGACACAAATGCTTGTTCCATTCCCCAGATTGGGGAAATTTTCATCCAGAATTTTTTCAACCATATCTTTTTGTCTGCTCTCTTTCTCCACCCCCTCCTGGATCCCAATATTTCTGACATTGGAATGTTACATGGCATCATTTATGTCCCTAATTCCATTTTCATGGCTTCTAAGCTATTTGTTCCAGGCATCTTCCTGATCCTTCTTCTCTATCAGTTTGTTCTCTATATCACTAATTCTATCTTCTGTTTCAGTTACCCCAGGTGTTAGAGTATTTAGATTAGATTGGATCTTATTGATAGCATTTTTAACTTTTGCCAGGTTGGCTCTCCCTTCTGCCTTTAGAGATTCTATATTGTCACTAATGCTTTTCTCCAACCTAGTCACTGCCTGGATAATTGTTACTCTGAATTCCCTTTCCAACATACCATTTATGTCTATATCCAATAGTGTTGTAGGAGAGGTCACAGTCTCTGAATTTTTCCTCTTTGGGGTGTTCTTCCTCCTTGTCAGTTTGGTGAGAGGTGCTTGAGGGGATGTATAGCTGAATATATCAACCATGATCCTGGCAAGGTGCACACTGGCACCAGAGGGACTGTGAGCTGCCTTGGTAGGTGTCTGCGAGGGCAGCTTTGCAGTGCATAGAGGTGGGGATGCTGGGACATTGGACAGTGAGAGTCATGGTCTCAGCCAATTCCAGGCAGGTGTTTCCTGGCTGCCCAAGTCAACTGATCTGGTGGCACCCAGCAGCCTCTACTGTCCCAGATATAGGCTGTCTCTGTGGGTCTCCCCCTCCCGGGGCACTGTGTCCCGCATGGGCCTGCTCTGGCGGCTGGTCCCTGGCTTCCATGTCTGTTGCCTTTGTCCTCCTGGGGTGCTTCTCCCTGAGGCCAGGTTTGTGCTTCCCAGGGACCCCTCCTCGTGGCTGGCCCTGAAGGCCTGCAGGTTACCATGCCAATAAATAAAAACCTTAAAAAAGAAGTCAGGGAGCCTACATGGCTCAGTTGGTTAAGTGTTTGCCTTTGGCTCAAGTCATGGTCCTGGAGTCTCTGGACAGAGTTCTATGTCCAGCACCATTCTCTGTGGGGAGTCTGCTTCTCCCTCTGCCCCTTACCTGGCTTATGTTCTCTTTCTGAAAAACAAAAAACAAAAAACAAAAAAACCCACAAAGACGACAGAGCATGAAAAATGGCTTGAATCAATAACCTGGGCAATGAAGCGTATCATTTTATTGGGGTGGCTACACTTAGTCCCTTGTACATCCATTCTTTATCTTTTCATTGTATAGACTGATACTATCCTCAGTGACTACTATCTGCCCTGTGACCTGGAATGCTGCACCCACATAGGCATGCCCACTGCATTCTCTGTGGTAGTCCTCTCTGGTCACTGCTATTTGCCATAATTTTTTCCACCCTCTTCTAATTAAAGTGTCTACTGCCCTCTAATTTTTAAGGGATCATGATTCCTGTTGCTTTTAGACAGAACAATTCAGTAATGGATTTCTACTCTGAGCCCTGGCCAACAAAGAACTACATGAGTAAGCAATGAGTTCAATGGGAACAGAAGAGTGAGGATGGGGTTGGTGCTATGAATGCAACAGTGAAAGGCTCAACAACCTCAAAACTAAAATCCCATCAGGGACCAGGGGAGTGGCAAGAATCATACCTGTCCAGGTATTAACTCTCATGATTCTAGAAAGACCTGAGAAAATATTTTGCAATGTAAAGCAACATTTCTATGGACCAAGAACAGGCAGGGCATGCAGGGACAGGACTTCACAGACATGTGCTGATTCCCAAAATATCTCAGAAGGTGAAAACTCTCTAAGCAGGGTGAAGTAAGTCAGCCAAGGGGAGCGATATGGGTCCATGGCGGACCAGCTATGAGTTTTTTTTCTCACTATTCCTTCTGTCACACAGTGGGTAGGCAAAACTCCTCCCACAACCATGGTTTGTTGAACAGTTGGAGTCATTATCATCTTCTTCCAGGATATTCTGGATGGTCAGGTGCCAGACTAGGTCAGAACTGGACCTGAGAAGCATTGATTATGGAGGGAAAGTCCTAGAAATGATACAGTGGAGAGAGTGGAGGGAAAGGCAAGAGGGCATATGTCTGAAAAGGAGGCCTCTGTCCTTGGGATATGTGGACTGGGGGTTCTTCTCTAATCCAAAGACATCAGTTCTTTGTGCCAGAGATTTCACTTCAGTTCTTCTCTGCAGATCATTTCCCTCTTATGCCATTCTCTGTGATTTAGAAATGCAGAATTGCAGGCTCCTCTCCAGACTCGAAGGAATCTGAATTCAATTTTACAAGATTCTGGATGATTCATATGCACACTGAATTGTGAGACTTACTGATCTAACACATGTAGAAAGGCCAAACTGTTTTTGGTGACTGACTGCTTTTCAGGTTTCAATCTATTCTGTTTTCCAATCAGCCTCTCCAGGACATAAACTCTTTCCTTTACCATTCTGTGCATTTGATGTCCACAGTAATGTACCAAGGGTTTCCCACTGAAGGTAGCAGGCATCTCCCTTTTCACTCACTAGATCCAGATGCATTTTAATACAAGCAAGATAATCTTCACAACTTCACAATTTCAGAGTCTTCTGCACTGGTAATCAATTGGAACCACCTAATGGCTGTCTGTCTTTTGAATGCAATGTTTCAGCAGTATTAAGCAGCAATTCTGTATTTCTAGACTTTTAAACTCAGGGAAAATTACTTGTAGTAACCTTCCATGACATTAGGAGTGCTTGAAACATGAGCAAAATATGAAATATCAACAAAACTCTTTGTGTAAATGTGTAACAATTAAAATCCCATTGGGAAGAAAGTGTTCAAATTCAGAAAGATACTGACCTTGTGATATTTTAGATTCTTAGGGCTGCTGTAACAAAGTAACACAAACTGGGTGGCTTCAAGGAAAAGTGACTATCTCACAGGTGTGAAGGCTAAAAGCCCCAGATTCGTAGGGTGGGGCGATGTTCCCTCTGGACCCTATAGGGGAATCTTTCCCTGCCTCCCCCTGACTAACTAGCAGTTTGAGGGCAATTTTTGACATTCCCTGGGTGAAGCTGTGAATCTGCACACTCTGCCTGCAGCTTCCCATGGAGCCCTTCTTGTCTCCATGTGGCCATCCTGTTTTAAACACACTAGTCATACTGGACTAGAAGGCCACCTTCCGCCAGTATAGCCTCACCTTAACCAATTACCTCTATGACAAACCTATTTTTGGATCAGGGCATATTACTAAGTCCTCAGGGCTACAACTTCAACATATGTTCTTTGGGAGGATGCAATTTATCCTAGAGTATAGAGGAGGAAGTATCATTACAAAAATATTCATAATATTTAATATTTTAAAGAGCATAGAATATACTTGCATTGTGTTAAAGTGCAACCTAATACAATAAACTTTATGTTGCTTATTTTTTTAAATTTTGAAGGATTTATTTAATAATTTAGGGAATATATGGACCTAATATGGGACTTAAACTCAGACCATGAAATCAAGTGTCCCACCCTTTTTTGACTGAGCTGGCCAGGTGCATCATGACACTTTAGAAATATACTAAATGAGTACTTCCTCTGTTCTTAGCTGACCAAGAATATTGGAGATGCTCCTTTTTTTCTGGAAGAAATGTTTTGCCTCTAATTTTAGTTCTGATCCATGCACATAGAGATTCTTATCTAATAAAAAAGCACGGAAATCTGCTTTTTGGACCAGTTCCTCCCGAGATATTGATATATTTACTTCACTTTAGGACTCAAACATGAATGGGAAGCAGTTCAGACACCTTGCATCTCTGTCTGATTAAGGATGGTCTACATTTGTGCTCCCCTGAGAGCTATCTTGTATCTGGTTATGGGATGCCAACATCCTATGATCTTATTTGTACCCACACATTGAAACAACTATTTATGTCTTCCTTCCTCATCTGGGTCTCTCACTGTGCCTCCCATCAGCATATTGTAGGAAGCAAAAGTACTCAGCCTCATCCTCAGGCTGGGCCCCTGTGAGGGTCAGGACAGCTTTGCCCCCACGGAGGGAGCCTGAGAATCGGGCAGGGGTCCAGGAATGTTTATTGTGTGTAGAATAAATCAATGTCTTAGGGGATTGGCCAGGCTTCTGCTGGAACCAGCATGGATAATGTGAATCGCTGACTGCACCATAGCTGGAGGCACAGGTGAGAGAGACTGTCTCTCCCGGGGACACAGTCATTGAGGGTTCCTGGGTCACCACAGCCTCAGAACTGGTCCCTGAAATGAAAATAGACACATATTAGAATGAAGAATAAAGGCAGAGGGATTCCCCCCCAAAGGCCGGCTGTCAAATCTCCATGAACCTGGGCAGTAAGTGAGGAGGGGGAGGAGGAGGAGTGGAATCCAGGTCATGGTGTGGACTTCCCCAAGGTCCTGTGGCCTTACAGCTGGTGCTGGTCCCTGGGATGTGTCTTTTATCTCCTCCTGAGCTCCAGGGGGAAAGGGTGTGTTTGGTGGCTCATTATGCAAATATGAGCCTACAATGCCATTTGGTTCTGGGTCCTAGGCCCAGCTTGTAGCTGAAATCCAAAGAGGAGGGCTGGGGAAGTTAAGCACTCCGAGTTTGTCCCCTGGGAGGAAGCAGCTGCTGGCAACTCTCTCCCAGACAGTGAGCAGGGGTGCAGGGCCCAGGCAGGTGGAACCATTTCAGTTGGTTTCAGGCCTTGCCAGCTCTGAGCGGGTGAACAGCGCCCCCTGGTGACATTCTCAGGAGACCGCTCATGGGTGTGGAAATCAGGCAGAGTGAATGTAGCCCATTTGTGTTTTCAACAAACATATCATAAGTAGGTGTTACCTACTCTTGAGTCTCTCCAGAGAGTTTTCTTTTGCAGTGTCATCTGTTGTATTTTTAACTTCTATACTTTCCACTTGGTGTGTTCTGATGACTTCTATTTCAATGGCATATTTCTGCCTTTTCCATGTATTCTAGGAGTTTTTGTAGAGGCTCCTGTGATGGATTTTCTGATTGTTGCTTGAAAATATCTGTTCCATAATGTCAGCATGTGAGGGACCTCAGTGTTTGTGATGGTTGAGTCTCCTTTCTCATTCAAGGTCTTGTTTTCCTGGTTCTTGACAAGACAAGTGGTCATTTTTACTGGCTTTCTCAGCTACCCATACTCTTACTTCTTGGCCTACTTCATCAAACCAATAAAAAGCGTGGAGATTCTGCTGACAGTTATGGGATTTTATGGACCCAACAGGCCTGGGTGACTCTATGACCCCAGTAGATGTGCTGTAAGCTGTACCTCTAGTAAATGGGATATCCAGATATCCCCCGCGGTAATGGAGGCCACAGTGATGCTCGTGCTTCCTGAGTAGGAATGACACTTGAATCATGTGTTCTACAACACTCAGAATGTCTGGATACTTCCACTTCTCCAAGGTACGGCCCATTAAGTGACCCAGAGGTCACTTTGGGGCAGCAGTGGGGGCATCATTATCACGTCTGTTGGCCAAGTGGTGACCTCCTCCTGGCATTCCAGCCTAAATTTCAGTTAAAAGCTTCAAGGTAGGGGCGCCTGGGTGGCTCAGTGGGTTAAAGCCTCTGCCTTCAGCTCAGGTCATGGTCCCAGGGTCCTGGGATCGAGCCCCGCATCGGGCTCTCTGCTTGGCAGGGAGCCTGCTTCCTCCTCTCTCTCTGCCTGCCTCTCTGCCTAGTTGTGATTTCTCTCTGTCAAAGAAATAAAAATTAAAAAAAAAAAAAAAGCTTCAAGGTAACCTAATAAACTTTGTCATTTATTTTTAAACATTTTGAAGGGTTTATTTATTTAAGGAATCTCTGCATCTAATTTGCGACTTAAACTCAGATTGTGAAATCAAGTGTCCCATCCTTTTTTGACTGAGCTGGCCAGGTGCATCATGAAACTTTAGAAATATACTAAATGAGTACTTCCTCTGTTCTTAGCTGACCAAGAATATTGGAGATGCTCCTTTTTTTTTTTTTTTTTTCTGGAGGAAATGTGTTTTGCCTCAAATTCTAGTTCTGATCCATGCACATAGAGATCCTCGTCTAATATAAAAGCACTGAAATCTGCTTTTTTTCCTACCAGTACCTCCCAAAACATTGATATATTTCCTCCAGTTCAGGACGCAAAAACGAATGGGAAGAAATTCAGAGCATGTTGCATCTCTGCCTCTCAAGGATGGTTTAACCCTTAGACTACCCTGAGAGCTCAGGCGTCTGGTCATGGTGTGCCAGCATCACATGATCTTATTTGTACCCACACATTGAAACAACAGTTTAAGTCTTCCTTCTTTATCTGGGTCTCTCACTGTGGCAGGCATCACTATAGTGTAATGAGCAGTAGTACTCAGCCTCATCTTCAGTCTGTGCCCCTGTGAGGGTCAGGACAGCTTTGCCCCCACGGAGGGAGCCTGAGAATCGGGCAGGGGTCCAGGAATGTTTATTCTGTGTATCATAAATCAATGCCCTGGGGACTTGACCAGGCTTCTGCTGGAACCAGTATGTGTACTGTCCATTGCTGACTGTGCCATAGCTGGAGGCACAGGTGAGAGAGACTGTCTCTCCCGGGGACACAGTCAATGAGGGTTCCTGGGTCACCACAGCCTCAGAACTGGTCCCTGAAATGAAAATAGACACATATTAGAATGAAGAATAAAGGCAGAGGGATTCCCCCCAAAGGCCGGCTGTCAAATCTCCATGAACCTGGGCAGTAAGTGAGGAGGGGGAGGAGGAGGAGTGGAATCCAGGTCATGGTGTGGACTTCCCCAAGGTCCTGTGGCCTTACAGCTGGTGCTGGTCCCTGGGATGTGTCTTTTATCTCCTCCTGAGCTCCAGGGGGAAAGGGTGTGTTTGGTGGCTCATTATGCAAATATGAGCCTACAATGCCATTTGGTTCTGGGTCCTAGGCCCAGCTTGTAGCTGAAATCCAAAGAGGAGGGCTGGGGAAGTTAAGCACTCCGAGTTTGTCCCCTGGGAGGAAGCAGCTGCTGGCAACTCTCTCCCAGACAGTGAGCAGGGGTGCAGGGCCCAGGCAGGTGGAACCATTTCAGTTGGTTTCAGGCCTTGCCAGCTCTGAGCGGGTGAACAGCGCCCCCTGGTGACATTCTCAGGAGACCGCTCATGGGTGTGGAAATCAGGCAGAGTGAATGTAGCCCATTTGTGTTTTCAACAAACATATCATAAGTAGGTGTTACCTACTCTTGAGTCTCTCCAGAGAGTTTTCTTTTGCAGTGTCATCTGTTGTATTTTTAACTTCTATACTTTCCATTTGGTGTGTTCTGATGACTTCTATTTCAATGGCATATTTCTGCCTTTTCCATGTATTCTAGGAGTTTTTGTAGAGGCTCCTGTGATGGATTTTCTGATTGTTGCTTGAAAATATCTGTTCCATAATGTCAGCATGTGAGGGACCTCAGTGTTTGTGATGGTTGAGTCTCCTTTCTCATTCAAGGTCTTGTTTTCCTGGTTCTTGACAAGACAATTTGGTCATTTTTCCTGGATCCTGGATATTTTTGGATATTTATCAAGTAATGTTGGGGTCCCAATTGCCTTCCTTCAATCATCAGGTGATTCTCCCCCTTGAGGAGCAGCAGGAGGTCTGGAATTGTATGTCAGCTTCCCAGTGGCCCCAGGAAATGTGGAGTGTTCAATCCCATAGTCTTGCTGCTGACTACCTGTGTGAGTGGGGGTGTTGTGAGACAGGCTCTGAACTGGACCCTGCTGATCCCAGAGAGGGATGTCCAGGCCTGAAGGGAGGTGCAGAGGATGAATTCTCAGCAACTCACTGGGCTCTGTGCCCTCAGTGAGAACAGGAAGGGGAGGGGTCAAATGCAAAGCCAGCATTCCTGCCTTGCAACCCCTTATTCATTGTGTTAATGCTAGGTGGGTGTCCAGGGTATGCTCTTACTGGCCTCACAGTCACCAGCAGGGGTATATGAGTGCAGAACAGCTCTGCCTTAAATCACTGATCAGTGTTCCTGCTGGTGGATGGGCTTCTGTTGAGCTTCTGGGGATCTTCCAAAATTATAGGTGGGAAGAACTGGAATGCTAAGTAGACCACTGGCCCCACCTTGCGCAGGCTTTCTGATGCTCCTGTGGGATGGAGGCTCAGCTCTCCACTGAGACCAATGACACTACACAAGGTGGACAATCGGACACTGCCCTTTTCTGCCAGGAGGGGAGGGACACTAGATGTCTGCTCAGCACTGCTGAGAGCCCTGCATGGAGGCACAGTTTTGGGATTCATTAGTGTGTGGAGGTAATATAAAATAGATATATATATATATAATATATATATATATATATTTAAGATTTTATTTATTTATTTATTTGACAGAGAGAGAGATCACAAGTAGGCAGAGAGGCAGGCAGAGAGAGAGAGGAGGAAGCAGGCTCCCTGCTGAGCAGAGAGCCTGATGCGGGGCTTGATTCCAGGACCCTGGGACCATGACCTGAGCCGAAGGCAGAGGCCTTAACCCACTGAGCCACCCAGGCGCCCCTAAATTAGATATTTTTTAATATTTTTGCTAAAATATTTTCTTTGCTCAGGCCAATTTATATTCAGATCCTCTGACCATGGTGGTTGACATTTTTAGAGTTTTGGTGGATGTTATTTTCTTTTTCCCTTCTGGCCCTCTGGGTGATTCTTGGTTGGAGGCTCCTGCAGTGTCTTCTCTTACATGTGTTTGGGGTAATAGAAGGGAAGAAACCCAAGGAACTCACTGGTGTGTTTTCCTCATTTCCTGAGGTTTGTGGAAAGTCTTCTTTCTTCATTCTACCTTATGAAGTTTTCCTATACTTGCTTGTATTTTTCCCAGATATTTTTAGTTGTAAATTAGAGGACCTGCTTGATTGGGAGCATTTCCTCTTGGTCATAACTGGAAACCCTGGTGATGCCTGCTCTGAATGGTTTCCTCCAGTGCTAGGATGGTGGAGATCCTGTAGAACTTAAGTTGTGGAGGTGATTTATCCTGATCCCCAAGCTATAGAAATAAGAGGCAATTTGAATATTATTTTATATTTTTTTTACAGAATAATAAAAGGAAAATATATCACCAAACATTAAGTGTGAAAAGTTTCATAGGTAGTGCTGGGACCCAGTGCAGCATAAAAGTTTGGCTTTGGTCTCTTTCTTTTTTATTTTATTTTATTTTTTTATAAACATATAATGTATTTTTATCCCTAGGGGTACAGATCTGTGAATCGCCAGGTTTACACACTTCACAGCACTCACCATAGCACATACCCTCCCCAATGTCCATAACCACAACCCCCTCTCCTGACCTCCCTCCCCCCAGCAACCCTCCCTTTGTTTTGTGAGATTAAGAGTCATATATAGTTTGTCTTCCTCCTGATCCCATCTTGTTTCATTTATTCTTCTCCTACCCCCCTAACCCCCCATGTTGCATCTCCACATCCTCATATCAGGGAGATCATATGATAGTTGTCTTTCTCCGAATGACTTATTTCACTAAGCATGATACCCTCTAGTTCCATCCACGTCGTCGCAAATGGCAAGATTTCATTTTTGATGGCTGTATAGTATTCCATTGTGTATATATACCAAATCTTCTTCATCCATTCATCTGTTGATGGGCATCTAGGTTCTTTCCATAGTTTGGCTATTGTAGACATTGCTGCTATAAACATTCGGGTGCACGTGCTCCTTCAGACCACTATGTTTGTATCTTTAGGGTAAATACCCAGTAGTGCAATTGCTGGATCATAGGGTAGTTCTATTTTCAACTTTTTGAGGAACTTCCATCCTGTTTCCCAGAGTGGTTGCACCAGGTTGCATTCCGACCAACAGTGTAGGAGGGTTCCCCTTTCTTCACATCCTCGCCAGCATCTGTCATTTCCTGACTTGTTAATTTTAGCCATTCTGACTGGTGTGAGGTGATATCTCATTGTGGTTTTGATTTGTATTTCCCTGATGCTGAGTGATGTGGAGCACTTTTTCATGTGTCTGTTGGCCATGTGGATGTCTTCTTTGAAGAAATGTCTGTCCATGTCTTCTGCCCACTTCTTGATTGGATTATTTGTTCTTCGGGTGTTGAGATTGCTAAGTTCTTTATAGATTTTGGATACTATCCCTTTATCTGATATGTCATTTGAAAAATCTTCTCCCATTCCGTCAGTTGTCTTTTGGCTTTGTTAACTGGTTCCTTTGCTGTGCAAAAGCTTTTGATCTTGATGAAATCCCAATAGTTCATTTTTGCCCTTGCTTCCCTTGCCTTTGGCGATGTTCCTAGGAAGACGTTGCTGTGGCTGAGGTCGAAGAGGTTGCTGCCTGTGTTATCCTCAAGGATTTTGATGGATTCCTTTCTCACACTGAGGTCCTTCATCAATTTTGAGTCTGTTTTCGTGTGTGGTGTAAGGACGTGGTCCAATTTCATTTTTCTGCATGTGGCTGTCCAATTTTCCCAGCACCATTTATTGAAGAGGCTGTCTGTTTTCCACTGGACATTCTTTCCTGCTTTGTTGAAGATTAGTTGACCATAGAGTTGAGGGTATATTTCTGGGCTCTCTATTCTGTTCCATTGATCTATGTGTCTGTTTTTGTGCCAGTACCATGCTGTCTTGATGATGGCAGCTTTGTAATAGAGCTTGAAGAACGGAATTGTGATGCCACCCACTTTGGCTTTCTTTTTCAATATTTCTTTGGCTATTTGAGGTCTTTTCTGGTTCCATATAAATTTTAGGATTATTTGTTCCATTTCTTTGAAAAAAAATGGATGGTATTTTGATAAGGATTGCATTAAATGTGTAGATTGCTTTAGGTAGCATAGACATTTTCACAATGTTTGTTCTTCCAGTCCAGGAGCATGGAATGTTTTTCCAATTCTTTGAGTCTTCCTCAATTTCTTTCATGAGTACTTTATAGGTTTCTGAGTGAAGATTCTTAGCCTCATTGGTTAGGTTTATTCCTAGGTATCTTATAGTTTTGTGTGCAATTGTAAATGGGATTGGTTCCTTAATTTCTATTTCTTCTGTCTTGTTGTTCGTGTAGAGAAATGCTACTGATTTCAGAGCATTGATTTTATATCCTGACACTTTAATGAATTCCTGTACAAGTTCTAGCAGTTTTGGAGTGGAGTCTTTTGGGTTTTCCACATATAGTATCATATCATCTGCAAAGTGTGATAGTTTGACCTCTTCTTTGCCAATTTAGATGCCTTTAATTTCTTTTTATTTTCTGATTGCTGAGGCTAGGACTTCTAGTACTATGTTGAATGGACATCCCTGCCATGTTCCTGACCTTAGCATAAAAGCTTTCAGTTTTTCTCCATTGAGAATGATATTTGTGGTGGGTTTTTCGTAGATGGCTTTTATAATATTGAGGTATGTGCCCTCTATCCCTACACTTTGAAGAGTTTTGATCAGGAAGGGATGCTGTACTTTGTCAAATGCTTTTGCAGCATCCATTAAGAGTATCATATGGTTCTTGTTCTTTCTTTTATTAATGTGTTGTATCACATTGATTGATTTGTGGAGGTAGAACCAACCTTGCAGCCCTGGAATAAATCCCACTTGGTCGAGGTGAATAATCCTTTTAATGTACTGTTGGATTCTATTGGCTAGTATTTTGGTGAGAATTTTTGCATCGGTGTTCCTCAAGATATTGGTCTGTAGTTCTCTTTTTTTGATGGGATCCTTGTCTGGTTTTGGGATCAAGGTGATGCTGGCCTCATAAAATGAGTTTGGAAGTTTTCCTTCCATTTTTATTTTTTGGAACAGTTTCAGGAGAATAGGAATTAGTTCTTCTTTAAATGTTTGGTAGAATTCCCCTGGGAAGCCATCTGGTCCTGGAATTTTGTTTGTTTGGATATTTTTGATGACTATTTCAATCTCCTTACTGGTTATGGGTCTATTCAGGTTTTCTATTTCTTCCTGGTTCAGTTGTGGTTGTTTATATATCTCTAGGAATGCATCCATTTCTTCCAGATTGTCAAATTTGTTGGCATAGAGTTGCTCATAGTATGTTCTTATAATTGTTTATACTTCGTTGGTGTTAGTTGTGATATCTCCTATTTCATTCATGATTTTATTTATTTGAATCCTTTTTCTTTTCTTTTTGATAAGTCTGGCCAGGGGTTTATCAATCTTATTAATTCTTTCAAAAAACAAGCTCCTAGTTTCATTGATTTTTTCTATTGTTTTTTTGGTTTCTATTTCATTGATTTCTGCTCTGATCTTTATGATTTCTCTTCTCCTGCTGGGTTTAGGGTTTCTTTCTTGTTCTTTCTCCAGCTCCTTTACGTGTAGGGTTAGGTTGTGTACTTGAGACCTTTCTTGTTTCTTGAGAAAGGCTTGTACTGCTATATATTCTCTCAGGACTGCCATTGCTGTGTCCCACAGATTTTGAACCATTGTGTTTTCATTATCATTTGTTTCCATGAATTTTTTCAATTCTTCTTTAATTTTCTGGTTGACCCATTCATTCTTTAGAAGGATGCTGTTTAGTCTCCATGTATTTGGGTTCTTTCCAAATTTCCTCTTGTGATTGAGTTCTAGATTCAGAGCATTGTGGCCTAAAAATATGCAGGGAATGTTCCCAATATTTTGATACCTGTTGAGACCTGATTTGTGACCCAGGATGTGATCTATCCTGGAGAATGTTCCATGTACACTAGAGAAGAATGTGTATTCTGTTGCTTTGGGATGAAATGTTCTGAATAGATCTGTGATGTCCATCTGGTCCAGTGTGTCATTTAAGGCCTTTATTTCCTTGTTGATCTTTTGCTTGGATGATCTGTCCATTTCAGTGAGGGGGGTGTTAAAGTCCCCTACTATCATTGTATTATTGTCGATGTGTTTCTTTGATTTTGTTATTAGTTGGTTTATATAGTTGGCTGCTCCCACGTTAGGGGCATAGATATTGAAAATTGTTAGATCTTCTTGTTGGACAGACCCTTTGAGTATGATATAGTGTCCTTCCTCATGTCTTATTATAGTATTTGGCTTAAAATCTAATTGATCTGATATAAGGATTGCCACCCCGGCTTTCTTCTGATGTCCATTAGTGTGGTAAATTGTTTTCCACCCCCTCACTTTAAATCTGGAGGTGACTTCACGTCTAAAATGTGTTTCTTGTAGGCAACAGATTGATGGGTTTTGTTTTTTTATCCATTCTGATACCCTGTGTCTTTTGATTGGGGCATTTAGCCCATTAACATTCAGGGTAAGTATTGAGAGATATGAATTTAATGCCATTGTATTGCCTGTAAGGTGACTGTTACTGTATATTGTCTCTGTTCCTTTCTGATCTACTAATTTTAGGCCCTCTCTTTGCTTAGAGGACCCCCCCTTTTTTAAAAGATTTTATTTATTTATTTGACAGAGATCACAAGTAGGCAGAGAGAGAGAGAGAGAGAGAGAGAGGAGGAAGCAGGCTCTCTGCTCAGCAGAGATGTGGGGCTCGATCCCTGGACTCTGGGATCATGCCCTGAGCTGAAGGCAGAGGCTTTAACCCACTGAGCCACCCAGGCGCCCCTAGAGGACCCCTTTTAATACTTCCTGTAGAGCTGGTTTGATGTTTGCAAATTCTTTCAGTTTTTGTTTGTCCTGGAAGCTTTTTATCTCCCCTTCTATTTTCAATGATAGCCTAGCTGGATAGAGTATTCTTGGCTGCATGTTTTTCTTGTTTAGTGCTCTGAATATATCATGAAAGTTCTTTCTGGCCTGCCAGGTCTCTGTGGATAAGTTTGCTGCCAATCTAATATTTTTACCTTTGTATGTTATAGACTTCTTTGCTGGGCTGCTTTCAGGATTTTCTCTTTGTTGCTAAGACTTGTAAATTTTACTATTAGGTGATGGGGTGTGGACCTATTCTTGTTGATTTTGAGGGGGGTTCTCTGCACCTCCTAGATTTTGATGCTTGTTCCCTTTACCATATTGGGGGAAATTCTCTCCAATAATTCTCTTCAATATACCTTCTGCTCCCCTCTCTCTTTCTTCTTCTCCTGGAATCCCAATTATTCTAATGTTGTTTCATCTTATGGTGTCACTTAACTCTCGAATTCTCCCCTCGTGGTCCAGTAGTTGTTTGTCCCTCTTTTGCTCAGCTTCTTTATTCTCTGTCATTTGGTCCTCTATATCACTAATTGTTTTTTCTGCCTCATTTATCCTAGCAGTAAGATCCTCCATTTTTTATTGCACCTCATTAATAGCTTTTTTGATTTCAACTTGGTTAGATTTTAGTTCTTTTATTTCTCCAGTAAAGGCTTTTATGTCTCCAGAGAGGGTTCTCTAATATCTTTCATACCTTTTTCGAGCCCAGCTAGAACCCTGAGATTCGTCATTCTGGACTCTAGATCTCACATATTACCAATGTCTGTATTGATTTTATTGATTAGGTCCCTAGCCTTCGGTACTGCCTCTTGTTCCTTTCTTTTTTTTTAAGATTTTATTCATTTATTTGACAGAGAGAGATCACAAGCAGGCAGAGAGGCAGGCAGGGAGAGAGGAGGAAGCAGGCTCCCTGCTGAGTAGAGAGCCCGACGTGGGACTCGATCCCAGGACCCCGAGATCATGGCCTGAGCCGAAGGCAGTGGCTCAACCCACTGAGCCACCCAGGCTCCCTTGTTCTTTTTTTTTTTTTTTTTTGAGGTGAGTTTTTTCCGCCTTGTCATTTTGTCCAGAGAAGAGTATATGAAGAAACAAATAAAATACTAAAAGGGTGGCAAAGACCCCAGGAAAATGCTCTTTAACCAAATCAGAAGAGACCCCAAATTGTGGGGGGGAAGGGGGATAAAAGTTCAGAAAAGAAAAAAAAAATTTAAAAAGGAAACAAAGAAAAATTTTAAAAAGAGAAAAAAACCTCATATATTAGATAAACTAGTTAAAAAGCATTAAAAAAGAAAAGGGTAAAAGTTAAAAAATATAGCAGAAGAAAAAAAATTAAATTAACAGCAAGACTAAAGAATCATGGGGAGAAAGTCATGAGTTCCGTGCTTTGCTTTCTCCTCCTTGGAATTCTGCTACTTTCCTTGATAAGTGAACTTCGTCTTGGCTGGATTTCTTGTTGATCTTCTGGGGGAGGGGTCTGTTGTAGTGATGCTCAGGTGTCTTTGCCAGAGGTGGAATTGCACCGCCCTTACCAGCGGTGGGGCTAAATAATCCGCTTGAGTTCACTTTCAGGAGCTTTTGTTCCCTGAACGCTTTCTGTAGAGTTCCAGAGGACGGGAATGAAAATTGCAGCTTCCCAATCTCTGGCCCGGAGGTGTGGAGAGCTCAGGGCCCCATTCCTCAGTGTGCCCTCAGAGAAGAGCGCCCAATCTGTCCCGTCACCCTGGCCTCCGGCCCCGCTCCGAGCTCACCCAGCCTGCGACTGGTTCAAGGTAACCCCGAGCTGAGAGCTCACTCCTCAGCTCTGTCTATGTAGCCAGCTTCCCCGTTCTAATATCTGCGAGCTCTATGACACTCAGACACCACTGATCCTTCTGTGACCCTGCGGGACCTGGGGCCATGCTGACCCCACATGGGCTTCACCCTGGTTTAGCCTCTGGAGCAATGTCTCTCAGTGGAGCAGACTTTTAAAAGCCCTGATTTTGTACTCTGTTGCTCCGCCGCTTGCCAGGAGCTGCCCCCCCCCCCCCCCAAGTCTATCTTCCCGTTGCTTTGGATTCACTTCTCCGCTGGTCCTACCTTTCAGAAAGTGGTTGATTTTCTGTTTCTAGAATTGCTGTTCTTCTCTTTGGTCTCCCGTTGGATTTGTAGGTGTTTGCAATGGTTTGATAAGCTATCTAGCTGATCTCCTGCTACCTGATGTAGTGTCAACCTGCTAACTTCTCCACCATCTTGACTCCCCATCCAAGATTTCTTTCTTTTTTTAATTTAATTTCTTTCAGTGTAACAGAATTCATTTTTTATGCACCGCACCAAGTGCTCCATGCAATGCGTGCCTTCCATAATACCACCACCAGTCTCCCCCAATGTCCCACCCTCCTCCCCTTCATAACCCTCAGATCATTTTTCAGAGTGCATAGTCTCTCATGGTTCATCTCCCCCTCCAATTTCTCTCAACTCCCTTCTCTTCTCCATCTCCCCATGTCCTCTGTGTTATTTCTTATGGTCCACAAATAAGTAAAACCGTATGATACTTGACTCTCTCTGATTGACTTATTTCACTCAGCATAATCTCTTCCAGTCCCATCCATGTTGATGCAAAAGTTGCATATTCAGCCTTTCTGATGGAGGGATAAAACTCCATAGTGTATATGGACCACATCTTCCTTATCCATTTATCCATTGAAGGGCATCTTGGTTCTTTCCAAAGTTTGGTGACCATGGCCATTACTGCTATGAACATTGGGGTACAGATGGCTCTTCTTTTCTCTACATCTGTATCTTTGCAGTAAATACCCAGTAGTGCAATTGCAGGGTCATAGGGAAGCTCTATTTTTAATTTCTTGAGGAATCTCCACACTGTTTTCCAAAGCGGCTGCACCAAGTTGCATTCACACCAACAGTGTAAGAGGGTTCCCTTTCTCCACATCCTCTCCAACAGAAGATGTATCCTGTCTTGCTAATTTTGGCCATTCTAACTGGTGTGAGGTGGTATCTCAATGTTGTTTTAATTTGAAGCTCCCTGATGGCTAGTGGTGATGAACATTTTTTCATGTGTCTGATAGCCATTTGTATGTCTTCATTAGAGAAGTATCTGTTCATGCCTTCTGCCAATTTTTTGACATGATTATCTGTGTTGTGTGTATTGAGTTTGAGAAGTTCTTTATAGGTCCTGGATATTAGCCTTCTGTCTTTACTGTCACTTGAAAATATCTTCTCCCATTCCGTGAGTTGGCTCTTTGATTTGTTGACTGCGTACTTTGCTGTGCAGAAGCTTTTGATCTTGATGAAGTCCCAAAAGTTTATTTTAGCTTTTGTTTCCTTTGCCTTTGGAGACATGTCTTGAAAGAAATTGCTGTGGCTGATATCAAAGAGGTTACTGCCTATGTTCTCCTCTAGTATTCTGATGGATTCCTGTCTCACGTTGACGTCTTTTATCCATTTCGAGTTTATCTTTGTGTACGGTTTAAGAGAAGGTCGAGTTTCATTCTTCTACATATAGCTGTCCAGTTTTCCCAGCACCATTTATTGAAGAGACTGTATTTTTCCACTGTATATTTTTTCCTGCTTTGTCAAAGATTATTTGATCATAGAGTTGAGGGTGCATTTCTGGGCTCTCAACTTTGTTCCATGGG
This sequence comes from Meles meles, assembly GCF_922984935.1. NCBI lineage: Eukaryota > Metazoa > Chordata > Mammalia > Carnivora > Mustelidae > Meles > Meles meles. The sequence continues at coordinate 28,398,204 of NC_060077.1, read as the reverse complement.
CCTATGTGTCTGTTTTTATGCCAGTACCATGCTGTCTTTGTGATCACAGCTTTGCAGTAAAGCTTGAAATCAGGTAACGTGATGTCACCAGTTTTGTTTTTCTTTTTCAATATTTCCTTAGCAATTCGGTGTGTCTTCTGATTTCATACAAATTTTAGGATTATTTGCTCCCACTCTTGAAAAATACCATGGAATTTTGGTCAGAATGGCATTAAAAATATAGATTGCTCTAGGCAGTATAGATATTTTAACAAAGTTTATTCTTCTGATCCATGAGCATGGAATTGTCTTTCATCTTTTTGTGTCTTCTTCAATTTCTTTCATGAGTGTTCTGTAGTTCCTCGAGTACAGATCCTTTACCTCTTTGGTTAGGTTTATTCCCAAATATTTGGGGAAAACAATATATTGTTTTCCCCAAATATTGGGGGGGGAAAAACAATACATTAAGATATTTGGTTAGGTTTATTATGGTTCTTGGTGCTATAGTAAATGGAATCAATTCTCTAATTTTCCTTTCTGTGTTTTCATTGTTAGTGTATAAGAAAGCAACTGATTTCTGTACTTTGACTTTGTATCTTGCAACATTACTGAATTGCTGTATGAATTCTAGTAGTTTGGGGGTGGAGTCTTCTGGGTTTTCCATATGAAGTATGTCATCTGTGAAGAGAGAGATTTGGACTTCTTCATTGCCAATTTGGACACCTTTTATTTCTCTTTGTATTCTGATTGCTGTTGCTAGGACTTCAAATACTATGTTGATCAAGAGTGGTGAGAGTGGGTATCCTTGTCGTGTTCCTGATACCATGGGAAGGCTGTGAGCTTTTTCCCTTTGAGGATGATATTTGCTGTGGGTCTTTCATAGATAGATTTTATGGAGTTCAGAAATGTTCCCTCTATCCCTATACTTTGAAGCATTTTAATCAGGAACGGATGCTGGATTTTGTCAAATGCTTTTTCTGCATCAATTGAGAGGACCATGTGGTTTTTCTCTCTTCTCTTACTGATTTGTTCTATCAAATTGATTAATTTGTGAATGTTGAACCATCCTTGAAACCCATGGATTAATCACACCTGGTCATCGTGGATAATCTTTTTAATGTGCTGTTGGATCCTATTAACTAAGAGCTTGTTGGGAATCTCAGCAATCATACTCATAAGGGGTATTGGTCTGAAATTGTCCTTTTTGTGCGGTCTTTTCCTGGTTTGGGGATCAGGGTAATGCTGGCTTCATAAAACGAGTCTGGAAGTTTTCCTTCTGCTTCAATTTTTGAAATAGCTTTAGGAGAATAATTATTTCATCTATGAAAGTTTGGTAGAATTCCCCAGGGAATCCATCGGTCCTGGGGTCTTGGATTTTGGAGGGTTTTTGATCACTACTTCAATCTTGTTTCTAGATATTGGTCTATTCAGGTTGTCAATTTCTTCCTGGTTCAATTTTGGTGGTTATAGTTTTCCAGCAATGCATCCATTTCATCTAGATCACTTAACTTATTGGCATATGCTTGTTGATAATAATTACTGATGATTGTTTCTATTTCCTTTGGCTAGTTGTGATCTCTCTCTTTTCCTTCATAATTTTTTTAAATTTGGGCCTTCTCTTTTTCTTTTGGATTAGTTTGGTCAATGGTTCATTGATCTTATTGATTCTTTCAAAAAACCAGTTTCTAGTTTCATTGATGCATTCTACTGTATCTCTAGTTTCTATCTCTTTGATCTCTGCTCTAATCTTGATTATTTCCCTTCCTGTGTGGGAGTTGGCATAATTTTTTGTTGATTCTCCAGTTCTTTAAGGTGTAGAGACAGCTGGCATATTCTGGTTATTTCAAATTTTTTGATTGAGGCTTGGATAGCTATGTATTTCCCCTTAGGACCTCCTTTGTTGTATCCCATAGGTTTTGGACCGAAGTGTCTTCATTCTCCTTGGTTTCCATGAATTGTTTAAGTTCTTCTTTGATTTCCTGATTGATCCAAGCATTCTTAATCAAGGTGGTCTTTAGCTTCCAGGTGTTTGAATTCCTTCCAAACTTTTCATTGTGGTTGAGCTCCAGTTTCAAAGCATTATGATCTGAGAATATGCAGGGAATAACCTCAATCTTTTGGTATAGGTTGAGCCCTGATTTGTAACCCAGTATGTGGTCTATTCTGGAGAAGCTTCCATGTGCCCTCTAGAAGAATAAGTATTCTGTTGTTTTAGTGTGGAATGTTCTCTATATATCTATGAGGTCCATCTGGTCCAATGTGTCATTCAATGCTCTTGTTTCTTTATGATTTTCTGCTTGAATGATCTGTCTATTACTGAAAGTGGTATGTTAAGATCTCCTACTATTAATATATTCATATCAATATGACTCTTTGTCTTGATTAACGGTTTTCTTATGTAATTGGCTGCTCCCATATTGGGGGCACAAATATTTACAATTGTTAGGTCTTCTTGGTGGATAATCCCTTTAAAAATTATGTAGTGTCCTTCTGTATCTCTGACTACAGACTTTAATTTAAAATCTAATTTATTTGATATGAGAATCGCTACTCCCAGCCTGCTTTTGATGCCCCTGGGTATGAAAGGTGCTTCTCTGTCCCTTTCCTTTCAGTTTGGATGTACCCTTAGGTTCAAAATTGGTCTCTTGTAGACAATATATGGATGGGTCCTGTCATTTTACCCAACCTGCAACCCTCTGTCATTTTATGGGTGCATTTAGGCCATTCACGTTTAGAGTGATTATTGAGATGTTCGTTTTTATTGACTTCATGTTACTTGTGAAGTCTTTGTTTCTGTAGATTGTTTCCGTATATTTCTGCTCAATTATATTCTTAGTATTTTATTTTTCCTCTTTTATAGGACCCCTCCCCAATACTTCCTGCAGTGTCAGCATGGTGGTCACATACTCTTAAACCTTGCTGGTCCTGGAAGCTCTTTATCCCTCCATCCATTTTGAATGTCAGTCTTGGTGAATAAAGTATTCTGGGCTACATGTTCTTCTCATTTAGTGCCCTGACTATGTCTTGCCAGCCCTTTCTGGCTTGCCAGGTTCCTATGGACAGGTCTGAAATTATTTTGATGGGCTTTCCTCTGTACATAAGTGATTTCTTTGCCCTAGCTGCTTTCAAGAGCTCCTGTCTAAAATTATCATTCATCGTTTTTATTATCAGGTGTCTCCAGATCTTTCTAGATTCTATGATCGTGGGGGCACACCTTTCTGCCTCTAGTACCTGAATGCTAGTTCCTTTCATGAGTCTGGGAAAATTTTCATGGAGAATTTGTTCAGCTATATCTTCTAGTCTTCTTTCTTTCGTCTCCCCCTCAGGGATTCCAATAATTTTCATGTAGGGACATTTCATGGCGTCATTTATTTCCCTAATTCTGTTTTTGTGGCTTCTAATCTGTTTGTTCCAACCTTCCTCCTGATCCATTTTCTCTATCTGTTTGTCCTCCAGATCACTAATTCTATCTTCTGTCTCAGTTACCCTAGCTTTTAGAGAATTTAGATTACATTGGAACTCATTGAGAGCATTGTGAACATCATCCCTGGTGACTTTCATTTCTGCCCTAATCAATTCCATTTTGTCATCCACTGCCTTCTCCAACCTAGCTATTGCCTGGATAATTTGTAGCCCGAATTCCCTTTCTGACATACTGTTTATGTCCTTATCCAATAGCTGTGATGCAGAAGATCCAGTCTCTGAATTTTCTTCTGTTGGGCATTCCTCCTCCTAGTCATTTTGGTGAGAGATGGCTGAACAGATGTGTAGTGGAATGTATTGACCATGGTGCAGGTAAGATGCACCCTGAAAGACTTCTGAGCAATCAAGTGTCCCCACCAAAAAGAAAGAAAAAAGAAAAAAAAAAAAAAGAAAGAGAGAGAGAGAGGTTAAAAAAAAAAAAAAAAGGAAAGATAAAATAAAAGAGAAGGCCCAGCCCAAATGGGCCCCAAGGTAAGATTTATGAAGTATAGAAAAAAAAAAAAACAGACAAAAAGACAGACAAACGTAGATGACAAGAGAAAAAAAAATAATAAAAAGAACGTCATCAAAAAGAACCCCAGAGGAGGAGTCAAGATGGCGGAGAAGTAGCAGCCTGAGACTACATCAGGTAGCAGGAGATCAGCTCGATAGCTTATCTAAACATTGCAAACACCTACAAATCCAACGGGAGAGCGAAGAGAAGAAGAACAGCAACTCTAGAAACAGAAAATCAACCACTTTCTGAAAGGTAGGACTGGCGGAGAAGTGAATCTAAAACGACGGGAAGATAGACCGCGGGGGGAGGGGCCGGCTCCCGGCAAGCGGCGGAGGAACGGAGCACAAAATCAGGACTTTTAAAAGTCTGTTCCACTGAGGGACATTGCTCCAGGGGCTAAACTGGGGTGAAGCCCACGCGGGGCCAGCGTGGCCCCAGGCCCCGCAGGGTCACAGAAGGATCGGGGGTGTCGGAGTGTCGGAGAGCTCGCAGGTATTAGAACGGAGAAGCCAGCTGGAGAGACAGAGCCGAGGACTAAACTCTCAGCTCATGGTTACCTTGAACTGGTCGCGGGCTGGGTGAGCTTGGAGCGTGGCTAGAGGCTGGGGATACGGGAGTGATTGGGTGCTGTCCTCTGGGGGTGCACTGAGGAGTGGGGCCCCAGGCTCTCGGCTCCTCCGGGCTGGAGACTGGGAGGCCGCCATTTTCATTCCCGTCCTCCGGAACTCTACGGAAAGCGTTCAGGGAACAGAAGCTCCCAAAAGGGAACCTGAGCCGATTACTTAGTCCGGCCGCCGGTAAGGGCGGTGCAATCCCGCCTCGGGCAAAGACACTTGAGAGTCACTACAACAGGCCCCTCCCCCAGAAGATCAACAAAATATCCAGCTAGGACGAAGTTCATCTATCAAGGAGAAAGTAGATTCAATTCCTAAGACAGCAGAGCAATTCCAAAGGAGGAGAAAGCAAAGCACGGAACTCATGGCTTTCTCCCCATGATTCTTTAGTCTTGCGGCTACTTCAATTTTTTTTTCTTTTTTCAATTTTTTTTTCTTTTTTCTTTTTTCTTCTTCTGCTAAATATTTTTTTAAACTTTTACCCTTTTCTTTTTTAACATTTTTTGACTAGTTCATCTAAATATATATATTTTTTCTTTCTTTTTTATATTTTTTATTTGTTTTATTTTTTAAATTTTTTTCTTTCTTTCTTTTTTTTTTCTTTTTTCAGAAGCTGTTTTTATCCCCTTTCTCCCCCCCACAATTTGGGGTCTCTTCTGATTTGGTTACAGCGCATTTTTCCGGGATCTTTGCCACCCTTTTAGTAGTTTATTTGCTCCTTCATATTCTCTTATCTGGACAAAATGACAAGGCGGAAAAAATCACCACAAACAAAAGAACAAGAGACAGTACCGAAGGCTAGGGACCTAATCAACACAGACATGGGTAATATGTCAGATCAAGAGTTCAGAATGACGATTCTGAACATTCTAGCCGGGCTCGAAAAAGGCATGGAAGATATTAGGGAAACCCTCTCTGGAGATATTAAAGCCCTTTCTGGAGAAATTAAAGAACTAAAATCTAACCAAGTTGAAATCAAAAAAGCTATTAATGAGGTGCAATCAAAAATGGAGGCTCTCACTGCTAGGATCAATGAGGCAGAAGAAAGAATTAGTGATATAGAAGACCAAATGACAGAGAATAAGGAAGCCGAGCAAAAGAGGGACAAACAGCTATTGGACCATGAGGGGAGAATTCGAGAGATAAGTGACACCATAAGACGAAACAACATTAGAATAATTGGGATTCCAGAAGAAGAAGAAACAGAGAGGGGAGCAGAAGGTCTATTGGAGAGAATCATTGGAGAGAATTTCCCTAATATGGCAAAGGGAACAAGCATCAAAATCCAGGAGATGCAGAGAACCCCCCTCAAAGTCAACAAGAATAGGTCCACACCCCGTCACCTAAGAGTAAAATTTACAAGTCTTAGTGACAAAGAGAAAATCCTGAAAGCAGCCCGAGAAAAGAAGTCTGTAACATACAATGGTAAAAATATTAGATTGGCGGCAGACTTATCCACAGAGACCTGGCAGGCCAGAAAGAGCTGGCATGATATATTCAGAGCACTCAACGAGAAAAACATGCAGCCAAGAATACTCATCCAGCTAGGCTATCATTGAAAATAGAAGGAGAGATCAAAAGCTTCCAGGACAAACAAAAACTGAAAGAATTTGCAAACACCAAACCAGCTCTCCAGGAAATATTGAAAGGGGTCCTCTAAGCAAAGAGAGAGCCTAAAAGTAGTAGATCAGAAAGGTACAGAGACAATATACAGTAACAGTCACCTTACAGGCTACTAATGGCACTAAATTCATATCTCTCAATAGTTACCCTGAATGTTAATGGGCTAAATGCCCCAATCAAAAGACACAGGGTATCAGAATGGATAAAAAAACAAAACCCATCAGTATGTTGCCTACAAGAAACTCATTTTAGACGCGAAGACACCTCCAGATTTAAAGTGAGGGGGTGGAAAACAATTTACCATGCTAATGGGCATCAGAAGAAAGCTGGGGTGGCAATCCTTATATCAGATCAATTAGATTTTAAGCCAAAGACTATAATAAGAGATGAGGAAGGACACTATCTCCTACTCAAAGGGTCTGTCCAACAAGAAGATCTAACAATTTTAAATATCTATGCCCCTAACGTGGGAGCAGCCAACTATATCAACCAATTAATAACAAAATCAAAGAAACACATCCATAATAATACAATAATAGTAGGGGACTTTAACACTCCCCTCACTGAAATGGACAGATCATCCAAGCAAAAGATCAACAAGGAAATAAAGGCCTTAAATGACACACTGGACCAGATGGACATCACAGATATATTCAGAACATTTCATCCCAAAGCAACAGAATACACATTCTTCTCTAGTGCACATGGAACCTTCTCCAGAATAGATCACATCCTGGGTCACAAATCAGGTCTCAACCGGTATCAAAAGATTAGGATCATTCCCTGCATATTTTCAGACCATGATGCTCTGAAGCTAGAACTCAATCACAAGAGGAAAGCTGGAAAGAACCCAAATACATGGAGACTAAACAGCATCCTTCTAAAGAATGAATGGGTTAACCAGGAAATTAAAGAAGAATTGAAAAAATTCATGGAAACAAATGATAATGAAAACACAACAGTTCAAAATCTGTGGGACACAGCAAAGGCAGTCCTGAGAGGAAAATATATAGCGGTACAAGGCTTTCTCAAGAAACAAGAAAGGTCTCAAGTACACAACCTAACCCTACACGTAAAGGAGCTGGAGAAAGAACAAGAAAGAAACCCTAAACCCAGCAGGAGAAGAGAAATCATAAAGATCAGAGCAGAAATCAATGAAATAGAAACCAAAAAAACAATAGAAAAAATCAATGAAACTAGGAGCTGGTTCTTTGAAAGAATCAATAAGATTGATAAACCCCTGGCCAGACTCATCAAAAAGAAAAGAGAAAGGACCCAAATCAATAAAATCATGAATGAAAGAGGAGAGATCACAACGAACACCAAAGAAATACAGACAATTATAAGAACATACTATGAGCAACTCTACGCCAACAAATTGGACAATCTGGAAGAAATGGATGCATTCCTAGAGACATATAAACTACCACAACTGAACCAGGAAGAAATAGAAAACCTGAACAGGCCCATAACCAGTAAGGAGATTGAAACAGTCATCCAAAATCTCCAAACAAACAAAAGCCCAGGGCCAGACAGCTTCCCAGGGGAATTCGACCAAACATTTAAAGAAGAACTCATTCCTATTCTCTTGAAACTGTTCCAAAAAATAGAAACGGAAGGAAAACTTCCAAACTCATTCTATGAGGCCAGCATCACCTTGATCCCAAAACCAGACAAGGATCCCACCAAAAAAGAGAACTACAGACCAATATCCTTGATGAACACAGATGCAAAAATTCTCGCCAAAATACTAGCCAATAGGATTCAACAGTACATTAAAAGGATTATTCACCACGATCAAGTGGGATTTATTCCAGGGCTGCAGGGTTGGTTCAACATCCGCAAATCAATCAATGTGATAGAACACATTAATAAAAGAAAGAGCAAGAACCATATGATACTCTCAATAGATGCTGAAAAAGCATTTGACAAAGTACAGCATCCCTTCCTGATCAAAACTCTTCAAAGTGTAGGGATAGAGGGCACATACCTCAATATTATCAAAGCCATCTATGAAAAACCCACCGCAAATATCATTCTCAATGGAGAAAAACTGAAAGCTTTTCCACTAAGGTCAGGAACACGGCAGGGATGTCCATTATCACCACTGCTATTCAACATAGTATTAGAAGTCCTAGCCTCAGCAATCAGACAACAGAAAGAAATTAAAGGCATCCAAATTGGTAAAGAAGAAGTCAAACTATCACTCTTCGCAGATGATATGATACTATATGTGGAAAACCCAAAAGACTCCACTCCAAAACTGCTAGAACTTGTTCAGGAATTCAGTAAAGTGTCAGGATATAAAATCAATGCACAGAAATCAGTTGCCTGTACACCAACAACAAGACTGAAGAAAGAGAAATTAAGGAGTCAATCCCATTTACAATTGTACCCAAAACTATAAGATACCTAGGAATAAACCTAACCAAAGAGGCTAAGAATCTATACACAGAAAATTATAAAGTACTCATGAAAGAAATTGAGGAAGACACAAAAAAATGGAAAAATGTTCCATGCTCCTGGATTGGAAGAATAAATATTGTGAAAATGTCTATGCTACCTAAAGCAATCTACACATTTAATGCAATCCCTATCAAAATACCATCCATTTTTTTCAAAGAAATGGAACAAATAATCCTCAAATTTATATGGAACCAGAAAAGACCTCGAATAGCCAAAGGAATATTGAAGAACAAAGCCAAAGTTGGTGGCATCACAATTCCGGACTTCAAGCTCTATTACAAAGCTGTCATCATCAAGACAGCATGGTACCGGCACAAAAACAGACACATAGATCAGTGGAACAGAATAGAGAGCCCAGAAATCGACCCTCAACTCTACGGTCAACTAATCTTCGACAAAGCAGGAAAGAATGTCCAATGGAAAAAAGACAGCCTCTTCAATAAATGGTGCTGGGAAAATTGGACAGCCACATGCAGAAAAATGAAATTGGACCACTTCCTTACACCACACACGAAAATAGACTCCAAATGGATGAAGGACCTCAATGTGAGAAAGGAATCCATCCAAATCCTTGAGGAGAATGCAGGCAGCAACCTCTTCGACCTCAGCCGTAGCAACATCTTCCTAGGAACAACGGGAAAGGCAAGGGAAGCAAGGGCAAAAATGAACTATTGGGATTTCATCAAGATCAAAAGCTTTTGCACAGCAAAGGAAACAGTTAACAAAACCAAAAGACAACTGACAGAATGGGAGAAGATATTTGCAAATGACATATCAGATAAAGGGCTAGTATCCAAAATCTATAAGGAACTTAGCAAACTCAACACCCAAAGAACAAACAATCCAATCAAGAAATGGGCAGAGGACATGAACAGACATTTCTGCAAAGAAGACATCCAGATGGCCAACAGACACATGAAAAAGTGCTCCACGTCACTCGGCATCAGGGAAATACAAATCAAAACCACAATGAGATATCACCTCACACCAGTCAGAATGGCTAAAATCAACAAGTCAGGAAATGACAGATGCTGGCGAGGATGTGGAGAAAGGGGAACCCTCCTCCACTGTTAGTGGGAATGCAAGCTGGTCCAACCACTCTGGAAAACAGCATGGATGTTCCTCAAAATGTTGAAAATAGAACTACCCTATGACCCAGCAATTGCACTACTGGGTATTTACCCTAAAGATACAAACATAGTGATCCAAAGGGGCACGTGTACCCGAATGTTTATAGCAGCAATGTCTACAATAGCCAGACTATGGAAAGAACCTAGATGTCCATCAACAGATGAATGGATCAAGAAGATGTGGTATATATACACAATGTTATACTATGCAGCCATCAAAAGAAATGAAATCATGCCATTTGCGACGACGTGGATGGAACTAGAGCGTATCATGCTTAGTGAAATAAGTCAATCGGAGAAAGACAACTATCATATGATCTCCCTGATATGAGGACATGGAGAAGCAACATGGGGGGGTAGGTGGATAGGAGAAGAATAAATGAAACAAGATGGGATTGGGAGGGAGACAAACCATAAATGACTCTTAATCTCACAAAACAAACTGGGGGTTGCTGGGGGGAGGTGGGATTGGGAGAGGGGGAGCGGGCTATGGACATTGGGGAGGGGAGGCTAACCATAAGAGACTATGTACTCTGAAAAACAACCTGAGGGTTTTGAAGGGTCAGGGGTGGGAGGTTGGGGCAATCTGAGGGTTTTGAAGGGTCAGGGGTGGGAGGTTGGGGGAACAGGTGGAGGGTAATGGGGAGGGCACGTTTTGCATGGAGCACTGGGTGTTGTGCAAAAAGAATGAATACTGTTGCACTGAAAAAATAAATAAAATGGAAAAAAAAAAAAAAGAACCCCAAGTGTAAGATTTATATACTACCAGGACAAAAACAAATATACAGAAAGACTGACGGAAGAAAAAGATCCGAGAGTAGTTATAAATTCTCAGTGTGGGCTAGGAAGGTTATTTTGATTTTTCCTAGATGTATCTTGATATCTTTGTTAAAGGACTCAACTTTCCTGAGATAAAGGAGGATTAAAACTGGTTTACCTATAGAGGTAGCATTGATTGGGGAAAGAGGATTACCTTGAAGCTTATCTCTGTATGAATATTTAAAAAAATAAAAATAAGTTAAAATAAAGAAAATTAAAAAGGAAAGCAAGAAAGAAATGCAAAAGGAAAACACAGGTATATATATCAAAAAGTTCAGGTTAAAATGTTATTATGGAATTTGATGTACTGAACATCTGACTGTGATGGTAAATAGGTTAAAAGTTATATATTTAAAAAAAAAGAAAAAGAAAAGAACTAGTAAGTGGGAATGAATTAAAAATAAAAGTATCTATGAAATAGTGGTGGTTGTCCTCTTTCTTTTTTTGGGGGGGTGGGGGCTGGTTTTCTGGGGGATGGGCCTGTCTCATGGGTTTTCAAGTCAGTGTTGCCTGAATTAAGTCCTTCTGCCCCCATCAAGGGGCTGGGCTCTGGGGAAACCTGTTTTTCAGGCTTTTGTTCTCTAGACGTTTTTTGGTTTTTTGTTCATTTGTTTTCTCTCCCCTTGGCGGCTTTTGGTGGTTTTTGGAGGTTTAGAGGAAAGCAAACTGCACCCAGACCTCCCTTTCAGAGAGAAGCCTCCGTTTCTTCTCCTCTGGATGCTCCAGAGCACATAAATTCCCCCTCTGCCACCGGCAGAGCATGTTCTCAGTCATGGTCTCTGGGGTCACAGGAACTCCCGCCTGTACCCAAAACCAGGAGAAATACTAGCCACAGCTGTCTGGACAGCTCCAGACTGCCAGAGAGGTCCCAAGCAGAGATAGCACACTGCGATTTTCATGCTAGCCCAGGCTGGGAGTGCTCAGACTATCCGGACCTAGAGAGCGCCAGCTGGCACCTGCAAACACCTTTCTCAGGGGAGGGTGTAGGGTGCGACTCAGACTGTAGTCTCACACATGGGCGTGGAGAGTGCAAAAGACTGTGGTTCTGCCAGCTGGTGAGGCTCCCTCACCCTCACAGGTTCAGCCACGCAGATGCTCTCAGGCTCGCAGGTGACTCAGGGACCAAGACCTGGCTTCTTCGCCACATTCTCTGGCTCAGGCCCAGCAGTGGCTGTCCTAGGTTGGCAGAGTTAAGCCCCTGTCCCTAAATGCCTGATTCCCACAAATTCCCCCAATGATCCTTTGCTCTTTTTGAGTGCTTTCAATCAGCCTTCAAGTGAATGTTGGTCCCCAATCACAGGGCACTCTCATATTGGGGTATTACTTTCCAATGTGTTGCTTCTGGTGGCTCCCACCCCTTTTTATTTAATCTTCTGATATCAGTCCAATGTTCCCACTCTGCTGTACCTGCCCACTGGTGTCTTCTGCCTCTGTAGAGATCCAGAAGTGTATAATTCTAATCTCAGGCTGATTTCATGGGTGATCAGAGTTCTTTGGTAGGTAATCAGCTCACTTTAGGGGACAGGTTGAAACGGTGCTTCCTTCTACTTCTCTGCCATCTTGTCTCTGAGCTAAATTGAAATATATATATATATATATATATATATATATATATATATATACACACACACACACACACACACACACATATTATATATATATATATATATAATATGTGTGTGTGTGTGTGTTTCTTTTCTTTTCTTCTCTTTTATTTTCTTTTTTAATATACATATAGGTATAAGCTTCAAGGCAATCCTTTCTCCCTAATCAAAACTCCCCCTATATATAAACCAGTTTTAAACTCCCTTTATGTCTAGAAAGTTGAGTCCTTTAACAAAGATATCAAGATATACCCAGGAAGAACCAAAAATAATCTTCCTTGCCCACATCAAGGATTTATAACACCCTCCCATCTTTTCCTTCTGTCAGTGTTTCTGTGTATTGGTTTTGTTATGGTATTGAATAAATCTTATTTTCGAGGTTCATTTTGGCTGGATTTTTTTTCCTTTTTTTCCCCTTCTCATTTACTTTGTTGGTATTTTTGTTTATATACTTTATAAATCTTATTTTGGGGGCTCATTCTGGCTGGTTTTTCTCTTTTTATGTCTCTCTTTCTCTATTTTTTTCTTTTTTCTTACCTTTTGTTGGTGACTTCCAATTGCTCCAAAATGTTCCAGGATGCACCATGACTGGATCATGGTTGATATATTCAACTATATTCCCTCAACCATCTCTTACCAAAAGGAGGAGGAACACCCTCAAGAGGAAAAATTCAGACTGTGCCCTCTCCTTCAGAACTGTTGGATATGGACATAAACAGTGTGTCAAAAAGGGAATTCAGGCTAATAAGCTTCTGCACAGCAAAGGAAACAGTCAACAACAACAACAAAAGGCAACCCACGGAATGGGAGAAGACATTTTCAAATGACAGTACAGACAAAAGATTGATATCCAGGATCTATAAAGAACTCCTCAAGGTCAACACACACAAAACAGATAATCATATAAAAAAATGGGTAGAAGATAGGAACAGACACTTTTCCTATGAAGACATACAAATCGCTATCAGACACATGAAAAAATGTTCATCATCACTAGTCATTAGGGAGATTCAAATTAAAACCACATTGAGAGCACTGAATCCTAACCACTAGACCACCAGGGAAGTTTAAAACCCCATTGAGATACCACCTTACACCAGTTTGAATGGTCAAAATTAGCAAGACAAGAAACAACATGTGTTGCAGAGGATGTGGAGAAAGTGGAGCCCTCTTACACTTTTGGCGAGAATGCAAGTTGGTATAGCCACTTTCAAGAGCAGTGTGGAGATTCCTAAAGATATTAAAAATAGAGCTTCCCTATGACCCTGTAATTGCACTACTGGGTATTTACCACAAAGATACAGACGTAGTGAAAAGAAGGGCCATCTGTACCCCAATCTTTATAGCAGTAATGGTCACGGTCACCAAACTGTGGAAAGAACCAAGATGTCCTTCAACGGATGAATGGATAAAGAAGATGTGGTCCATATACACGATGGAGTTTTATGCCTCCATCAGAAAGGATGAATACCCAACTTTTGTAGCAACATGAACGGGACTGAAAGAGGTTATGCTGAGTGAAATAAGTCAAGAAGAGAGAGTCAAGTATCATGGTTTCACGTATTTGTGGGGCATAACAAATAACATGGAGGAAATTGGGAGATGGAGAGGAGAAGGAAGCTGAGGGAAATTGGAAGGGGAGGTGAACAATGAGAGACTATGGACTTTGAAAAAGAACCTGAGGGTTTTGAAGGGGCGGGAGGTGGGAGGTTAAGGGAACCAGATGGTGGGTAATAGAGAGGGCACGTATTGCATGGAGCACTGTGTGTCATGCAAAAACAAAAAATACTGTTATGGTGAAAAATAAATAAATAAGTAAAGAATAAATAAATAAATAAATAGTCATATTGATATGAATATAGTAGTAGTAGGGGATCGTAACACATTGGTCCAAGACCTATGGGATATGGTAAAGGCGGTGCTAATGGGGAAATACATAGCCATTCAAGCCTCACTCAGAAAAAGTGAAAAATCCCAAATACACCAACTCTCTTTACACCTTAAAGAACTAGGAAACCAACAACAAATTAAGCCAAACCCATGCATAAGAAGGAAAATAATCAAGATTAGAGCAGAGATGAATGAGTTAGAAATTAGAGATAGAATAGAACAGATGAATGAAATTAGAAGCTGATTCTTTGAAAGAATCATTAAAATCAATAAACCACTGGTCAAACTATTCCAAAAGGAAAGAGAGGACACAAATTATTAAAATTCAATGAAAGTGGAGAGATATGACTCTCCATGGAGAGTCCATTCTCTAAAACCAGGGAAACAGAAATAATAATCAGAAATTATTATCAGAGGCGCCTCGTTGGCTCAGTGAGTTAAAGCCTCTCCTTTCAGCTCAGATCATGATCTCAGGGTCCTGGGACTGAGCCCTGCATCGGGCTCTCTGCTCAGCAGGGAGTCTGTGTCCCCCCCTCCCCCCACCGCCTGCTTCTCTGCCTACTTGTGATCTCTGTCTGTTAAATAAATAAATAAAATCTTTAAAAAAAAAGAAATTACTATCAACAGTTATATGCCAATAAGATAAGCAACATAGAAGAAATGGAAGCATTCCTGGAAACCAATCAGCTTCCAAGACTGAAACAGGAAGAAATTGACAACCTGGATAGACAAATATCCAGTAATGAGATTGAAGCAGTGATCAAAAACCTCCCAATAAACAAGAGCCCAGGACCCGACAGATTCCCTGGGGAATTCTACCAAACATTCAAAGAAGAAACAATATCTATTGTCCTGAAGCTGTTTCAAAAAGATTGAAACAGAAGGAAAACTTCCAGACTCTTTCTATGAAGTCAGAATTACCCTGACCCTCAAACCAGGCAAAGATCCCAGCAAAAAGGAGAGTTTCAGACCAATATCCCTGATGAATATGGATGCCAAGATTCTCAACAAGATCTTAGCTAGTAGGATCCAACAGCACATTAAAAAGATTATCCACGGGGGCGCCTGGGTGGCTCAGTGGATTAAGCCGCTGCCTTCAGCTCAGGTCATGGTCTCAGGGTCCTGGGATCAAGCCCCGCATTGGGCTCTCTGCTCTGCAGGGAGACTGCTTCCTCCTCTCTCTCTGCCTGCCTCTCTGCCTACTTGTGATCTCTCTCTCTGTCAAATAAATAAATAAAATCTTAAAAAAAAAAAAAGATTATCCACCATGACCAGGTGCGATTTATCCCTGGGATGTAGTGGTGGTTCAACATTCACAAATCAATCAATGTGATAGAACAAATCAATAAGAGAAGAGAGAAGAATCACATGATGATCTCAATTGATGTAGAAATAGCATTTGACAATTAAAACATCCATTCCTGATTAAAACTCTTCAATGTATTGGCATAGAGGAAACATTCCTCAACTTCATAAAATCTATCTATGAAACACCCACTGTGACTATCATTCTCAATGGGCAAAAGGTGACATCCTTCCCTTTGAAATCAGGAACACAACAAGGATGCCCACTCTTGCCTCTGTTGTTCAATATAGTGCTAGAAGTCCTAGCAGCAGTAATCGGACAACAAAAAGAAATGAAAGATATTCATATTGGCAACAAAGAAGTCAAACTCTTCGCAGACGACATGAAACTTTTTTTTTTAATATTTTATTTATTTATTTGACAGAGAGGTCACAAGTAGGCAGAGAGGCAGGCAGAGAGAGAGGGAGAAACAGGCTCCCCACTGAGCAGAGAGCCCGATGCGGGGCTCGATCCCAGGACCCTGAGATCATGACCTGAGCCGAAGGCAGCGGCTTAATCCACTGAGCCACCCAGGCGCCCCAGATGACATGAAACTTTATATGGAAAACTCAAAAGACTATGTACCCAAACTACTAAAACTCATACAGCAATTCAGCAATGTGGCAGGGCACAGAGTCAATGCACAGAAATCAGCTGCTTTCTTATACACTAATAATGAAAATATAGAAAGGGAAATTAGAGAATTGACTCCATTTACTATAGCACCAAGAACCATAACATACCTGGGAATAAACCTAACCAAAGAGGTAAAGGATCTGTACTTGAGGAACTACCTAAAACTCGTAGAAATAAACTGAAGAACACACAAAATGTTGGAAAAGAATCCCATGCTCATGGATCAGGAAAACAAAAACATAAACAAAAACAAACAAACAAACAAACAAACAAAACCCCCCACACATTGTTTAAATGTCTATACTGCCTAGAGCAATCTGTAATTTCAATGTCATCCTGGTCAAAATTCTACTAATATTTTTCAAAGAGTTGGAAGAAACAATCCTAAAATTTGTATGGAACCAGAAGAGGCCCTGAATTGCTAAGGAAATGTTGAGAAAGAAACACAAAACTGGGGGCATCACATTGCCTGATTTCTTGCTTTACTACAAAGCTGTGATCACCAAGACAGCATGGTACTGGCACAAAAACACATAGACCAATAGAACAGAATAGGGAGCACAGATATGGACCTAAAACTCTATGGTAAAATAACCTTTGACAAAGCATGATAAAATATCCAATGGAAAAAGACATTCTCCTCAATAAATGGTGCTGGGAAAATTGGACAGCTATGTATAGAAGAATGATACTTGTCCATTCTCTTACACCATACACAAAGATAAACTCGAAATGGATAAAATAATTCAATGTGAGGCAGGAATCTATCAAAAATCATAGAGGAGAACATAGGCAGTAACATCTTCAACATTAGCCACAACAACTTCTTTCAAAACATGTTTCTAAAGGCAACAGAAGCAAAAGTGAAAATGAACTTTGGGACTTCATCAACATCAAAAGCTTTTGCACAACAAAGGAAACATTCAACAAAGCAAAGAGACAACCCAGGAAATGGGAGAAGATATTTACAAATGACACTACTGACAAAGGGCTGATATCCAAGATCTATAAATAACTCCTCAAACTCAACACTCAAAAAACAGATCATCACGTGAAAAAATGGGTAGAAGACATAAACAGACAGTTCCCCAAGGAAGACATACAAATGGCTATCAGACACACGAAAAAATGTTCATCATCATTAGCCATCAGGGAGATTCAAATCAATATCACATTGAGATACCACCCCACACCAGTTAGAATGGCCAGAATTAACAAGACAGTAAACAACAAGTGTTGGAGATGTGGAGAAAGGGGAACCCTTGTACACTGTTGGTGTGAATGCAAGTTGGTGCAGCCACTTTGGAGAATAGTGTGGAGATTCCTAAAGATATTAAAAATAGAGCTTCCCTATGACCCTGCAATTGCACTACTGGGTATTTACCCAAAAGATACAGATGTAGTGAAAAAAAGGGCTACCTGTACCCAAATGTTCATAGCAGCAATGGCCACAGTTGCCAAACTGTGGAAAGAACCAAGATGCCCTTCAACAGATAAATGGATAAAGAAGATAAGGCCCATATATACAATGGAATATTATGCCTCCTTCAGAAAGGATGTATACCCATTTTTTTTTAATCAACGTGGATGGGACTGGAAGAGATTATTCTGAGTGAAATAAGTCAGGTAGAGAGAGTCAATTATCATATGGTTTCACTTACTTGTGGAACATGAGGAATAACACCAATGACATTGGGAGGAGAGAACTGAGTTGGGGGAAATCGGAGGGGGAGATGAACCATGAGAGACTATGGACTCTGAGAAAGAAACTGACAGTTTTGGAGGGGAGGAGGATTTGGTGAGCCTGGTGGTGGGTATTAAGGAGGGCACATATTGCGTTGAGCGCTGGGTGTGGTGTTCATAGACAATGAATTTTGGAACGCTGAAAAAAAAGTTATGTAATATGTTGTATTAAACATCTTGCAGTAATGTAAGTTGGTTAAAAAATAAAAGAGTAAGAACCATGAGATTGTATTAAAAACATTTTATATATGAAGTAAAGTTTTGGGGCAATACCAGGTGCTTAATATATTGTTTTCCCCTGATGTTGGGGTTTTACAGTTTTATGGGGGCCCTGTGTTTATTGTCCTCTTGTTCCTTTGGCTTGTCTTCTGGGGGAGGATCCTGGTGGGTTGTTTTTCACTCAAGTTTGTTTGGGCTTAGTCACCCTGCCCCTTATCTAGGGGCGGGGCTCTGTTGAAATTTTTTTTCAGGCTTTTGTTCTCTGTAGGTTTTTGTTCTTTGGTGGTTTTTTGTGTCTTTTCAGAAGGTTAGTGCAAAGTAAACTGTCATCATCCAGTACTCTGCCTCAGAGGGAAGCCTCAGTCTGCTCCCTTCTGGATGGTCCATAACACACAGTCTCCCCCTCTGCAAACTCCACTGAATGCTGCAGCCTCCCACAGGTGGTGCACACTCCTAACTACTGTCTCAGTGGTTACCTAAGGCCCCCGCTTGTCTCTGCACCTCTGTGCCACTAAAACCATAAGCAATATTGGTCTGGGTGAGCCCTATACCAGTGGATGCCTTTGCAGGGAGGGACTGCTGTCTGGATTCCCCGCCTACACTGGGTGCACTCAGACTAAGCTGTGGTGCAGGTCATGGAATGCTGCATGTCCATCAACCTCCAGCAGGAGTCTGCTCTGGGCTCTCTCAGGTGTGGGTGGGTGCTTGCAGCCTCAGGGTGGTGCAAGCAGTGGAATGCTGCAGCTTAGGGACCACCAATTGGATCTACCACCAGGTTCTCTCAGGCATGGGTGGACACTGGCTGTGACTGCCCTGCAACAGTGGGCTTAGGTCCATGCCTGTGGCCGCCTGATTCCACCAATTGTCCCTTAAGACCCTTTGTTCTTTTTGAAGGTAAAGACTCTGACCAGACGCCGAGTTAATGCTGGTCCTCAACCACAGGGCACTTTCATATGGACGTATTACTTTCCAGTGGGTCACTTACGGTGCCTCCCTTCACCTTTTGTTTATCCTCCGATATCAGTTCGAGTGCTCCCACTCTGCTTTATGTCTCCACTCATGATCTTCTGCCCCTGTAGAGATCCAGAAGTGTATAATCTTACAAATCAGGCTGATTTCAGTGTTCTGGTAGATATTTAGCTCAATTCAGGGGACTGGTAGAAACAGGTTCTCCCACTTCTTTGCTATCTTCTACTTTGACTCCAGATTTCACAAGTTTTTGCTAGTATGTCATTTGTTGTTCTGGGATCCAGTCAAAGTATTCACACTGTATTTTTTTTTAAATTTTTTTCCATTTTATTTATTTTTTCAGCATAACAGTATTCATTCTTTTTGAACAACACCCAGTGCTCCATGCAAAACGTGCCCTCCCCATTACCCAGAACCTGTTCCCCCAACCTTCCACCCCTGACCCTTCAAAACCCTCAGGTTGTTTTTAAGAGTCCATAGTCTCTTATGGTTCGCCTCCCCTTCCAAATTTTTTTTTTTTAATAAACATATAATGTATTTTTATCCCCAGGGGTACAGGTCTGTGAATCGCCAGGTTTACAAACTTCACAGCACTCACGATAGCACTTACCCTCCCCAAAGTCCATAGCCCCCTCCCCCTCTCCCAATCCCACCTCCCCCCAGCAACCCCCAGTTTGTTTTATGAGATTAAGAGTCATTTATGGTTTGTCTCCCTCCCAATCCCATCTTGTTTCATTTATTCTTCTCCTATCCCCCTAACCCCCCATGTTGCTTCTCCATGTCCTCATATCAGGGAGATCATATGATAGTTGTCTTTCTCCGATTGACTTATTTCATTAAGCATGATACGCTCTAGTTCCATCCAGGTCGTCGCAAATGGCAAGATTTCATTTCTTTTGATGGCTGCATAGTATTCCATTGTGTATATATACCACATCTTCTTTATCCATTCATCTGTTGATGGACATCTAGGTTCTTTCCATAGTCAGGCTATTGTAGACATTGCTGCTATAAACATTCAGGTACACGTGCCCCTTTGGATCACTATGTTTGTATCTTTAGGGTAAATACCCAGTAGTGCAATTGCTGGGTCATAGGGTAGTTCTATTTTCAACATTTTGAGGAACCTCCATGCTGTTTTCCAGAGTGGTTGCACCAGCTTGCATTCCCACCAACAGTGGAGGAGGGTTCCCCTTTCTCCACATCCTTGCCAGCATCTGTCATTTCCTGACTTGTTAATTTTAGCCATTCTGACTGGTGTGAGGTGATATCTCATTGTGGTTTTGATTTGTATTTCCCGGATGCCGAGTGACGTGGAGCACTTTTTCATGTGTCTGTTGGCCATCTGGATGTCTTCTTTGCAGAAATGTCTGTTCATGTCCTCTGCCCATTTCTTGATTGGATTGTTTGTTCTTTGGGTGTTGAGTTTGCTAAGTTCCTTATAGATTTTGGATACTAGCCCTTTATCTGATATGTCATTTGCAAATATCTTCTCCCATTCTGTCAGTTGTCTTTTGGTTTTGTTAACTGTTTCCTTTGCTGTGCAAAAGCTTTTGATCTTGATGAAATCCCAATAGTTCATTTTTGCCCTTGCTTCCCTTGCCTTTGCCGTTGTTCCTAGGAAGATGTTGCTGCGGCTGAGGTCGAAGAGGTTGCTGCCTGCATTCTCCTCAAGGATTTGGATGGATTCCTTTCTCACATTGAGGTCCTTCATCCATTTGGAGTCTATTTTCGTGTGTGGTGTAAGGAAGTGGTCCAATTTCATTTTTCTGCATGTGGCTGTCCAATTTTCCCAGCACCATTTATTGAAGAGGCTGTCTTTTTTCCATTGGACATTCTTTCCTGCTTTGTCGAAGATTAGTTGACCATAGAGTTGAGGGTCGATTTCTGGGCTCTCTATTCTGTTCCACTGATCTATGTGTCTGTTTTTGTGCCAGTACCATGCTGTCTTGATGATGACAGCTTTGTAATAGAGCTTGAAGTCCGGAATTGTGATGCCACCCACTTTGGCTTTCTTTTTCAATATTCCTTTGGCTATTCGAGGTCTTTTCTGGTTCCATATAAATTTTAGGATTATTTGTTCCATTTCTTTGAAAAAAAAATGGATGGTATTTTGATAGGGATTGCATTAAATGTGTAGATTGCTTTAGGTAGCATGGACATTTTCACAATATTTATTCTTCCAATCCAGGAGCATGGAACATTTTTCCATTTTTTTGTGTCTTCCTCAATTTCTTTCATGAGTACTTTATAATTTTCTGTGTATAGATTCTTAGCCTCTTTGGTTAGGTTTATTCCTAGGTATCTTATAGTTTTGGGTACAATTGTAAATGGGATTGACTCCTTAATTTCTCTTTCTTCAGTCTTGTTGTTGGTGTACTAAATGCAACTGATTTCTGTGCATTGATTTTATATCCTGACACTTTACTGAATTCCTGGACAAGTTCTAGCAGTTTTGGAGTGGAGTCTTTTGGGTTTTCCACATATAGTATCATATCATCTGCGAAGAGTGATAGTTCGACTTTTTCTTTACCAATTTGGATGCCTTTAATTTCTTTTTGCTGTCTGATTGCTGAGGCTAGGACTTCTAGTACTATGTTGAATAGCAGTGGTGATAATGGACATCCCTGCCGTGTTCCTGACCTTAGCGGAAAAGCTTTCAGTTTTTCTCCATTGAGAATGATATTTGCGGTGGGTTTTTCATAGATGGCTTTGATAATATTGAGGTATGTGCCCTCTATCCCTACACTTTGAAGAGTTTTGAACAGGAAGGGATGCTGTACTTTGTCAAATGCTTTTTCAGCATCTATTGAGAGTATCATATGGTTCTTGTTCTTTCTTTTATTAATGTGTTGTATCACATTGATTGATTTGCGGATGTTGAACCAACCCTGCAGCCCTGGAATAAATCCCACTTGATCGTGGTGAATAATCCTTTTAATGTACTGTTGAATCCTATTGGCTAGTATTTTGGTGAGAATTTTTGCGTCTGTGTTCATCAAGGATATTGGTCTGTAGTTCTCTTTTTTGGTGGGATCCTTGTCTGGTTTTGGGATCAAGGTGATGCTGGCCTCATAGAATGAGTTTGGAAGTTTTCCTTCCGTTTCTATTTTTTGGAACAGTTTCAGGAGAATAGGAATGAGTTCTTCTTTAAATGTTTGGTCGAATTCCCCTGGGAAGCCGTCTGGCCCTGGGCTTTTGTTTGTTTGGAGATTTTGGATGACTGTTTCAATCTCCTTACTGGTTATGGGCCTGTTCAGGTTTTCTATTTCTTCCTGGTTCAGTTGTGGTAGTTTATATGTCTCTAGGAATGCATCCATTTCTTCCAGATTGTCCAATTTGTTGGCGTAGAGTTGCTCATAGTATGTTCTTATAATTGTCTGTATTTCTTTGGTGTTCGTTGTGATCTCTCCTCTTTCATTCATGATTTTATTGATTTGGGTCCTTTCTCTTTTCTTTTTGATGAGTCTGGCCAGGGGTTTATCAATCTTATTGATTCTTTCAAAGAACCAGCTCCTAGTTTCATTGATTTTTTCTATTGTTTTTTTGGTTTCTATTTCATTGATTTCTGCTCTGATCTTTATGATTTCTCTTCTCCTGCTGGGTTTAGGGTTTCTTTCTTGTTCTTTCTCCAGCTCCTTTACGTGTAGGGTTAGGTTGTGTACTTGAGACCTTTCTTGTTTCTTGAGAAAGCCTTGTACCGCTATATATTTTCCTCTCAGGACTGCCTTTGCTGTGTCCCACAGATTTTGAACTGTTGTGTTTTCATTATCATTTGTTTCCATGAATTTTTTCAATTCTTCTTTAATTTCCTGGTTAACCCATTCATTCTTTAGAAGGATGCTGTTTAGTCTCCATGTATTTGGGTTCTTTCCAGCTTTCCTCTTGTGATGGAGTTCTAGCTTCAGAGCAATTTGGTCTGAAAATATGCAGGGAATGATCCCAATCTTTTGATACCGGTTGAGACCTGATTTGTGACCCAGGATGTGATCTATTCTGGAGAAGGTTCCATGTGCACTAGAGAAGAATGTGTATTCTGTTGCTTTGGGATGAAATGTTCTGAATATATCTGTGATGTCCATCTGGTCCAGTGTGTCATTTAAGGCCTTTATTTCCTTGTTGATCTTTTGCTTGGATGATCTGTCCATTTCAGTGAGGGGAGTGTTAAAGTCCCCTACTATTATTGTATTATTATGGATGTGTTTCTTTGATTTTGTTATTAATTGGTTGATATAGTTGGCTGCTCCCACGTTAGGGGCATAGATATTTAAAATTGTTAGATCTTCTTGTTGGACAGACCCTTTGAGTAGGAGATAGTGTCCTTCCTCATCTCTTATTATAGTCTTTGGCTTAAAATCTAATTGATCTGATATAAGGATTGCCACCCCAGCTTTCTTCTGATGCCCATTAGCATGGTAAATTGTTTTCCACCCCCTCACTTTAAATCTGGAGGTGTCTTCGCGTCTAAAATGAGTTTCTTGTAGGCAACATACTGATGGGTTTTGTTTTTTTATCCATTCTGATACCCTGTGTCTTTTGATTGGGGCATTTAGCCCATTAACATTCAGGGTAACTATTGAGAGATATGAATTTAGTGCCATTAGTAGCCTGTAAGGTGACTGTTACTGTTTATTGTCTCTGTACCTTTCTGATCTACTACTTTTAGGCTCTCTCTTTGCTTAGAGGACCCCTTTCAATATTTCCTGGAGAGCTGGTTTGGTGTTTGCAAATTCTTTCAGTTTTTGTTTGTCCTGGAAGCTTTTGATCTCTCCTTCTATTTTCAATGTTAGCCTAGCTGGATAGAGTATTCTTGGCTGCATGTTTTTCTCGTTTAGTGCTCTGAATATATCATGCCAGCTCTTTCTGGCCTGCCAGGTCTCTGTGGATAAGTCTGCTGCCAATCTAATATTTTTACCATTGTATGTTACAGACTTCTTTTCCTGGGCTGCTTTCAGGATTTTCTCTTTGTCACTAAGACTTGTCAATTTTACTCTTAGGTGACGGGGTGTGGACCTATTCTTGTTGACTTTGAGGGGGGTTCTCTGCATCTCCTGGATTTTGATGCTTGTTCCCTTTGCCATATTAGGGAAATTCTCTCCAATGATTCTCTCCAATAGACCTTCTGCTCCCCTCTCTGTTTCTTCTTCTTCTGGAATCCCAATTATTCTAATGTTGTTTCGTCTTATGGTGTCACTTATCTTTCGAATTCTCCCCTCATGGTCCAGTAGCTGTTTGTCCCTCTTTTGCTTGGCTTCCTTATTCTCTGTCATTTGGTCTTCTATATCACTAATTCTTTCTTCTGCCTCATTGATCCTAGCAGTGAGAGCCTCCATTTTTGATTGCACCTCATTAATAGCTTTTTTGATTTCAACTTGGTTAGATTTTAGTTCCTTAATTTCTCCAGAAAGGGCTTTAATATCTCCAGAGAGGGTTTCTCTAATATCTTCCATGCCTTTTTCGAGCCCGGCTAGAATGTTCAGAATCGTCATTCTGAACTCTTGATCTGACATATTACCAATGTCTGTGTTGATTAGGTCCCTAGTCTTCGGTACTGTCTCTTGTTCTTTTGTTTGTGGTGGTTTTTTCCGCCTTGTCATTTTGTCCAGATAAGAGGATATGAAGGAGCAAATAAACTACTAAAAGGGTGGCAAAGACCCCAGAAAAATGCGCTGTAATGAAATCAGAAGAGACCCCTAATTGTGGGGGGGAGAAAGGGGATAAAAACAGGTTCTGAAAAAAAAGAAAACAAAAGAAAAAAATAAAGAAAAAAATTTAAAAAATAAAACAAATAAAAAAATATAAAAAAGAAAGAAAATATATATATATTTAGATGAACTAGTGAAAAAACGTTAAAAAAAGAAAAGGGTAAAAGTTTTAAAAAATTTAGCAGAAGAAGAAAAAAAAAAAGAAAAAAAAATTGAAGTAGCCGCAAGACTAAAGAATCATGGGGAGAAAGCCATGAGTTCCATGCTTTGCTTTCTCCTCCTCTGGAATTGCTCTGCCGTCTTAGGAATTGAACCTACTTTCCTTGATAGATGAACTTCGTCCTGGATGGATATTTTGTTGATCTTCTGGGGGAGGGGCCTGTTGTAGTGACTCTCAAGTGTCTTTGCCCGAGGCGGGATTGCACCGCCCTTACCGGCGGTCGGACTAAGTAATCGGCTCGGGTTCGCTTTTGGGAGCTTCTGTTCCCTGAACGCTTTCCGTAGAGTTCCGGAGGACGGGAATGAAAATGGCGGCCTCCCAGTCTCTGGCCCGGAGGAGCCGAGAGCCTGGGGCCCCACTCCTCAGTGCGCCCCCAGAGGACAGCACCCAATCACTCCCGTATCCCCAGCCTCTAGCCACGCTTCGAGCTCACCCAGCCCACGACCAGTTCAAGGTAACCCCGAGCTGTGAGTTCAGTCCTCGGCTCTTGTCTCTGCAGCTGGCTTCTCCGTTCTAATACCTGCGAGCTCTCCGACACTCTGACACCCCTGATCCTTCTGTGACCCTGCGGGGCCTGGGGCCACGCTGACCCCGCGTGGGCTTCACCCTGGTTTAGCCTCTGGAGAAATGTCCCTCAGTGGAACAGACTTTTAAAAGTCCTGATTTTGTGCTCCGTTGCTCCGCCACTTGCCGGGAGCCGGCCCCTCCCCCTGCAATCTATCTTCCCGTCGTTTTAGATTTACTTCTCCGCCAGTCCTACCTTTCAGAAAGTGGTTGATTTTCTGTTTCTAGAGTTCTTGTTCTTCTTCTCTTCGCTCTCCCGTTGGATTTGTAGGTGTTTGCAATGTTTAGATAAGCTATTGAGCTGATCTCCTGCTACCTGATGTAGTCTCAGGCTGCTACTTCTCCGCCATCTTGACTCCTCCTTCACACTGTATTTATTCACCATGGCATACTGAAATCCTCCAATGTATAAGGTTTTCAGTCTTTCTTTGTTTTCTTGACTTTGGGAATTTTGCCTAACCACCCATCCCTGACATCACAACTGAAGGCTCAGGTACCCAGCAAGGGATTCAGGCAAGCTCTGTGCCTGAAATTCTTGTTTGCCCTACATTTTCACACAACATCTCACATCCTAGTGGTTTGTTCCTGGACACAGTGAGCCTCAGCCAGCCCTGAGCTTAGGAGGCTGAGAAGGAAGGGAGCATCTCTGTTCTGTTCCCTGGAATGGAAGAGACTGTGGAGGACTGTGGAGGACTATGCCCCTGCTGGGATAGTCCTTAGGCTCTGACCAAGAAACCTAAAAAAGTTGGTTAACTGTTTAAAGAGGGAAAAATTGCCAGCTCAACAGACTCTGATTATTACAACTTGGACTACCTGGCAAAGTTTCTGTATCATCATGGGTTTTATGTTTATTTTTCTTTTTACTGAGTTTACATAGGTTGTATAAGAAATTGGGAGGAAGGACACTGTGATCCAGAAGCTACTTCCAAGTACAGTCAGTACAAATTCAAGGTATATTAAATTGCAAGAGGGTCAGTATCCATGGTTCCAGGAAAGCTGAGGTGTTGGTCCCACTTCCCTCTGTGTGCATCCCTGTGACCAGCACCGCTGTGCCAGGTCTGACAGTTATAATCTGTCTCCTTCTCAAGCTGGAGCCCAGAGATGAGCAGAAGTCCTGCATTGGCTGAAGCACCTTTGGACCCAGAGAAGCAGCTGGGAACCTGGGACCCTGGTGTTTATGAGTCTGAGTAGTAGTACAGGAGATACCAGGAAGGCTTCCTGGCTTCATCTGGAACCAGTATAGGTAGTAGCTCCCAACACTGATGCCACTGCTCAGGGTGAAGACGTGTCTGGCTGTTGTTCCGGGAAACACAGAGAGGGAGGGCAGCTGGGTCATTTCAGGCTGGGACAGGGAAACTGCAAACATAGACATTTATGGATAATGGGGCAGAGGCCAGGGAAGAGCTTCTCAGGATCTAAGCCACAGAACCAGATACCAGCTGGAGGGCTTCCCTGTGTCCCCAAGCTCTGTCACAATCTGTGCCATGAGAGAGAAAAACAAGGACAGGAGTCCAAGTCTCAGTGACACAACCCCTGTTCCCCACAGTGGGCTGGGCTGCCCCAAGCCTCCTTTTCTCTTCCACCCTGTGCCACAGAAGGGGCTGTCCTTGAAAGTGGGGTCCATCCAGTGACAGCCCAGCCCCTCCCTGAGCCCTGGTGCTGGAGCTCAGCTTATACTACACACTGAAGAGGATAGGGTTTGGCTTTCACCCCTGGGGAGAACCCGGGGAGGAAGTGTCTGCTGAGACCACACACAGGTCCCTACTCAGGGGACTCAGCCAGGTAGAGAGAACACATCTGCTGAGTCCACACCAGGGAGCACAGGATGCACCCTTCAAGCCCTGGCTCCTTTGCTTAAATGGTCTTCACTGTGCAGCTGTGTAAGGACCACAGCACAGTCCCACAGCGCCCCCTGCTGTTCACAGGCTATGCATTCACCAAGGCCCTAAGGCTTGAGAGCCCAGCTGGTTTCTGCAGCTCACCAGGTCTGGGTCTATATTCACATCAAGGTGTGGCCCATAGTGCTGCCCATGAATACTGTTTCATGTTGCACTCTCGGAAAGAGTCCTAGCTTATGGGAGATGCAAACATTTACCTGAATTAAAACTTCAGTTCCTGGCAAACCTGAGAAAATAACTGCCCCCGTCATCCTCCTCCATTTGTCTGGAGTTTAAAATATGTATACTTTCAGTATTTAAAATTCATGTGCATTAAAGCAATGGATTCCAACTATTCTCTCGCAAATTGAGTTTTATTTTAATCATCTATTTTCACCTAATTTTATCATTTTACTAATTTACAAAGAAAAGGGAAAATAATTTAATCTGATGAAGTACAATACCATTTTTTTCTACTTTATAGATTGTGCTGTTAGTGTTTTATCTAAACGTGTTTGTACAAACTCTGGATCCTGAAGATTGTTTCCTATGTTTTCTTCTATACATATATAGCTTTATATTATACAGTTATGTCTAGTTATGTCTATGATCTGTTTAGTGAATTTTTTCATAAGATGAAATTTTATTTCATCTTTCAATTTTCATAAGATGAGAATTTTAG
Source organism: Meles meles (assembly GCF_922984935.1). Lineage (NCBI taxonomy): Eukaryota > Metazoa > Chordata > Mammalia > Carnivora > Mustelidae > Meles > Meles meles. The sequence goes on along the minus strand of NC_060077.1, from coordinate 28,370,140 downwards.
GTGAGATTCATTTCCCCCTATGGATAATGGATAGTTCTGTGGCCATTTTTCCACGAGGCAATCCTCTCTGTTCTGAAAGGCTTTTGCAAGTTTGTCAAAGTCCCTACTTTCTTAGTCCCTTTCTGGGTTTTCCATGTTGTTCCATCAGTCAGGGTGTCTATCCTCCATCCATACCATTCTGCCTTGTGATAAGGATTGAATTAGACTTTTATACAATTTAGGAAGAGTTGATCTCTTTACTATATTGAGTCTTCTCATCCATGAACAGAAATGCCTCTCCATTGTTTAAAATCCACTTTGATTACATGTATGAGCATTTCAGCATCCATGGCCTGCATACATTTTGTTAAATACACATTTAAGAATTTCATTGTTGAGTGGTTTTAGTGGTATTTTAATTCAGTTTTCACATGTTTATTGCTAGTGTTTACACATTTTAATAATTTTTCTAGGGGCACCTGGGTGGCTCAGTTAGAGCATCTGCATTTGACTCAGGTCATGATCCCAGGGTCTTGGGATTGAGCCATGCATCAGCCTCCCTGCTCAACAGGGAGTTGCTTCCCACTCTGCCTCTGCCTAATGCTCCCCCTAGTTGTGGTCTCTCTCTGACAAATAAATAAGTAAAATCTTTAAAAAAAAAAAGCGATCACAACTCAGTCAATCCATGAAAAGCTCTTTACACGCCTTACTCCTGACAACAGCACACCTGTCTCAGGAACAAGTTATTAATAGAGATACCTCTTTACCTAAGAAACATGTCTTAACATGTCTTAACAGAGCAAACTTTGTTTTTTAAACATCTCCTTTCACCTTCCTTTTTTTAAGTGTTTTTTTTCCCATTTTATTTAATATTATTTATTTTCAGTGTTCCAAAATTCATTGTCTATGAACACCACACCCAGTGCTCAATGCAATATGTGCCCTCCTTAATAATTACCACCAGGCTCACCAAATCCTCCTCCCCTCCAAAACTGTTAGTTTCTTTCTCAGAATCCACAGTCTGCCATGGTTCATCTCCCCCTCCGATTTCCCCCAACTCAGTTCTCCTCTCCTCCCAATGTCCTTGGTGTTATTCCTCATGTTCCACAAGTAAGTGAAACCATATGATAATTGACTCCTCTACTTAACTTATTTCACTCAGAATAATCTCTTCCAGTCCCGTTCACGTTGATAAAAAAAAAAATGGGTATTCATCCTTTCTGAAGGAGGCATAATATTCCATTGTGTATATGGACCATATCTTCTTTATCCATTTGTCTGTTGAAGGGCATCTTGGTTCTTTCCACAGTTTGGCAACTGTGGCCATTGCTGCTATGAACATTTGGGTACAGGTGGCCCTTCTTTTCACTACATCTGTATCTTTTGGGTAAATACCCAGTAGGGCAACTGCAGGGTCATAGGGTAGCTCTATTTTAACTTTCTTAAGGAATATCCACACTGTTTTCCAAAGTGGCTGCACCAAATTGCATTCACACCAACAGTGTATAAGGGTCTCCCTTTCTCCACATCCTCTCTAACACTTGTTGTTTACTGTCTTGTTAATTCTGGCCATTCTAACTGTTGTAATGTGGTATCTCAATGTGGTATTGATTTGAATCTCCCTGATGGCTAATGATGATGAACATTTTTTCATGTGTCTGTTAGCCATTTGTGTGTCTTCTTTGGAAAATTGTCTCTTCATGTCTTCTGCCCATTTTTTCTCTTGATGATCTGTTTTTTGAGTGTTGAGTTTGAGGAGTTATTTATAGATCTCAGATATCAGCCCTTTGTCTGTAGTATCATTTGTAGTGTCATATATTTTCCCATTCCGTGGGTTACCCCTTTGTTTTATTGACTGTTTCCTTTGCTGAACCTTTTGATGTTGATGAAGTCCCAGAAGTTCATTTTCGCTTTTGCTTCTGTTGCCTTTGGAGACATACCTTGAAAGAAGTTGCTGTGGCCGATCTCAAAGAGGTTACTGTCTATGTTCTCCTCTAGGGTTTTGATAGATTCCTGCCTCACGTTGAGGTATTTAATCCATTTCAAGTTTAACTTTGTGTATGCTATAAGAGACAGTCTCTTCAATAAATGGTGCTGGGAAAATTGGACAACTATATGTACAAGAATGAAACTTGACCACTCTCTTAAACCATACACAAAGATAAACTCAAAATGGATAAAAGTCCTTTCATCTTCCTGCTGAGGGTCATCCTTTCCTCAGAAATGCCTCATATTGCCTATATTTTAAAAAAAATGTGTGTGTGTGTATTCCCCATCAGTATGAAACTAAATTTGATTTTTTTCTTGCTAATCTGTCCCACATCAATTTGATTTTTGGTCCAGCTAGAAGGATCTTTAATGGCAGAGAAAACACTTCCTCCCCAATAGGTTAGTAGCCAGGACATGTCACTTGCTGGACACATTTCACCCTGTATGCTGCAGTTGACATCTGACTGGGACATCTGACATACAGCCAGTAGAAGGTAAGTCTTCTTACCATGTCAGTCTCCTGGAATATTTCTCTATCTGCCGAGTCTGATGGAGTAGGAGTGGTGAGATGACTTTTCTCTTTTTCTTAATTTAGACTTCCAGGAGAAAATATTTTGGAATTATTTCCCTGGGCTTAGTGACAGGTTGAATTTGCTAAATGACTCTTTGGTTATTGATCCTTCTGCTCCCAGAGTTGGTCTTTGTTTCCCTTTTCATGTGTCTTTATGTTATGTGTCCTAAAAAGGCATTACCATAGGATAGAAGGGAGGCACAGGCCTTAATATCTTTCTCTTGGGGTTGGCCCCACAGACAGATAAGTTCCATGTTCTCATCAGACTGGCATCTGTTTGGACACAGAATCCTGTGGGTCTCAGGCTGTTGCTAAGTGACACCTTGGAAGGCAAAGCTGCAGTGCAGACAAAGATCAAGCACTTACAATCCCTTTGAGTTCTTGCCATCTCAAGAATTCTCCAGTGTTGTATCAGTTGGTATCAGCTGGCATACTAACTCCAGTTAGTATCAGTTGGTCCAGGAACAGGTTAGATTAGCACTAAGTCATCTGTCAACCTCAAGAAAACTTCCATGCCACAACACCATAAAGCACCACATGGTCCCCAATCACAGGGCACATCCCTCCTAGGTGTTAGAGTGGCTCCAAGACCAAGGGTTAGACAGAAGAAAAACAGGATGGTGATTTTTCTTTGTTCTGTTCTATATCTTCAAGGAGTTAGTTTGTGACCAGTAGAACATTCACTCCGGTGTCCATCATCCAGAGGGTGTTCTTACTGGGGTGAACTTGGTGGTCAGTCAAGCTGATAGGGGACAACCAATCTGCTCTGTTTCTTTGTCTGTCTCTCACTGTGTCTCTGCCATGCGAGCTCTCCAGGGAGTTTGCTGTATGACCTATGACCTATGCCATTTTCCTATGCAGTGCATAGGAAACTTATTCATCACAATCATCATTGCTTGTTCTTACTGGAAATTTCCATTCCTATATTGCTTGCCTGGTGTCACAGATTAGTGAGTCTGTGACTGGAGGCATATGAGGATTTTTTTGGAGACTGAAGATAGCATTATCACTACATTATCTTTACTGCAAGTGCGATAAAGAACTTTGCTTTCTTAGGATAATTGGGAATAAACTTTTGGATCCTGGGGACTGCATATCCTCTCTGGATGCCTCTTTTTTCTTTGGTTAATCCATTAAAAGACTTAATGGTTTGAGTTGGCATCAGTAGATCCTACTTATCAATGTGATGCTGGCAGTCTGGGTCTGAGGATCCAGAGTGTGTCCCACAGGGCCAGACAAAAGGGTCCTTGCTTTTGAGAAAGATGTAAATAAAACATGAGCCAGCAGGAGGTGGAAGGAGAGTTTATTGAATACACAGAGAGGATGGATAACAGACAGGGTGAGTGTCAGAGATTCAGAAAGGAAAGTAGGATATCTTGACTTTGTTCAGGGTCTGGGGGTTTTTATGGAGGTTGGTGGTCTGGTGCATGTGTCTTCTCATCCAGGAACTGGTTAGATCAAATATAAGAGCCCAGGTGTTAATTCTTGGAGCCAGAGGGTCTTGTAATGGAGATGTTTAGCACATAGGTGGTCTGGAATGAGACTAGTGTAGCCTTTTCTGGTTTCTTAACTGGTCCTTCCATAAATATTACCTATTATAGAGAAATCGTTAACCCCTTGTCTCTGACAAGGAGCACATATTGTATTTGCTTTACAAGGCATGTGCAGAGTGGGGTGCATGTGCAGGGCCTAGCAAGAATAGAAACCTGAAAAGAGGGGAGGAGTCAAGATGGCGGAGAAGTAGCAGCCTGAGACTACATCAGGTAGCAGGAGATCAGCTCGATAGCTTATCTAAACATTGCAAACACCTACAAATCCAACGGGAGAGCGAAGAGAAGAAGAACAGCAACTCTAGAAACAGAAAATCAACCACTTTCTGAAAGGTAGGACTGGCGGAGAAGTGAATCTAAAACGACGGGAAGATAGACCGCGGGGGGAGGGGCCGGCTCCCGGCAAGCAGCGGAGGAACGGAGCACAAAATCAGGACTTTTAAAAGTCTGTTCCACTGAGGGACATTGCTCCAGGGGCTAAACCGGGGTGAAGCCCACGCGGGGCCAGCGTGGCCCCAGGCCCCGCAGGGTCACAGAAGGATCGGGGGTGTCGGAGTGTTGGAGAGCTCGCAGGTATTAGAACGGAGAAGCCGGCTGGAGAGACAGAGCCGAGGACTAAACTCTCAGCTCGGGGTTACCTTGAACTGGTCGCGGGCTGGGTGAGCTCGGAGCGCGGCTAGAGGCTGGGGATACGGGAGTGATTGGGTGCTGTCCTCTGGGGGCGCACTGAGGAGTGGGGCCCCAGGCTCTCGGCTCCTCTGGGCCGGAGACTGGGAGGCCGCCATTTTCATTCCCGTCCTCCGGAACTCTACGGAAAGCGTTCAGGGAACAGAAGCTCCCAAAAGCGAACCCGAGCCGATTACTTAGTCTGGCCGCCGGGTAAGGGCGGTGCAATCCTGCCTCGGGCAAAGACACTTGAGAGTCACTACAACAGGCCCCTCCCCCAGAAGATCAACAAAATATCCAGCCAGGACGAAGTTCATCTATCAAGGAGAAAGCAGGTTCAATTCCTAAGACAGCAGAGCAATTCCAGAGGAGGAGAAAGCAAAGCACGGAACTCATGGCTTTCTCCCCATGATTCTTTAGTCTTGCGGCTACTTCAATTTTTTTTTTCTTTTCTCAATTTTTTTTTCTTTTTTCTTTTTTCTTCTTCTGCTAAATTTTTTAAAACTTTTACCCTTTTCTTTTTTAACGTTTTTTGACTAGTTCATCTAAATATATATATTTTTTCTTTCTTTTTTATATTTTTTTTTGTTTTATTTTTTAAATTTTTTTCTTTTTTTTTCTTTTTTTTTTCAGAACCTGTTTTTATCCCCTTTCTCCCCCCACAATTAGGAGTCTTTTCTGATTTTGTTACAGCGCATTTTTCTGGGGTCTTTGCCACCCTTTTAGTAGTTTATTTGCTCCTTCATATCCTCTTATCTGGACAAAATGACAAGGCGGAAAAAATCACCACAAACAAAAAAAACAAGAGACAGTACCGAAGGCTAGGGACCTAATCAACACAGACATTGGTAATATGTCAGATCAAGAGTTCAGAATGACGATTCTGAACATTCTAGCCGGGCTCGAAAAAGGCATGGAAGATATTAGAGAAACCCTCTCTGGAGATATTAAAGCCCTTTCTGGAGAAATTAAGGAACTAAAATCTAACCAAGTTGAAATCAAAAAAGCTATTAATGAGGTGCAATCAAAAATGGAGGCTCTCACTGCTAGGATCAATGAGGCAGAAGAAAGAATTAGTGATATAGAAGACCAAATGACAGAGAATAAGGAAGCCAAGCAAAAGAGGGACAAACAGCTACTGGACCATGAGGGGAGAATTCGAAAGATAAGTGACACCATAAGACGAAACAACATTAGAATAATTGGGATTCCAGAAGAAGAAGAAACAGAGAGGGGAGCAGAAGGTCTGTTGGAGAGAATCATTGGAGAGAATTTCCCTAATATGGCAAAGGGAACAAGTATCAAAATCCAGGAGATGCAGAGAACCCCCCTCAAAGTCAACAAGAATAGGTCCACACCCCGTCACCTAATAGTAAAATTGACAAGTCTTAGTGACAAAGAGAAAATCCTGAGAGCAGCCTGAGAAAAGAAGTCTGTAACATACAATGGTAAAAATATTAGATTGGCGGCAGACTTATCCACAGAGACCTGGCAGGCCAGAAAGAGCTGGCATGATATATTCAGAGCACTCAACGAGAAAAACATGCAGCCAAGAATACTCTATCCAGCTAGGCTATCATTGAAAATAGAAGGAGAGATCAAAAGCTTCCAGGACAAACAAAAACTGAAAGAATTTGCAAACACCAAACCAGCTCTCCAGGAAATATTGAAAGGGGTCCTCTAAGCAAAGAGAGAGCCTAAAAGTAGTAGATCAGAAAGGTACAGAGACAATATACAGTAACAGTCACCTTACAGGCTAATAATGGCACTAAATTCATATCTCTCAATAGTTACCCTGAATGTTAATGGGCTAAATGCCCCAATCAAAAGACACAGGGTATCAGAATGGGATAAAAAAACAAAACCCATCAGTATGTTGCCTACAAGAAACTCATTTTAGACGCGAAGACACCTCCAGATTTAAAGTGAGGGGGTGGAAAACAATTTACCATGCTAATGGGCATCAGAAGAAAGCTGGGGTGGCAATCCTTATATCAGATCAATTAGATTTTAAGCCAAAGACTATAATAAGAGATGAGGAAGGACACTATCTCCTACTCAAAGGGTCTGTCCAACAAGAAGATCTAACAATTTTAAATATCTATGCCCCTAACGTGGGAGCAGCCAACTATATCAACCAATTAATAACAAAATCAAAGAAACACATCCATAATAATACAATAATAGTAGGGGACTTTAACACTCCCCTCACTGAAATGGACAGATCATCCAAGCAAAAGATCAACAAGGAAATAAAGGCCTTAAATGACACACTGGACCAGATGGACATCACAGATATATTCAGAACATTTCATCCCAAAGCAACAGAATACACATTCTTCTCTAGTGCACATGGAACCTTCTCCAGAATAGATCACATCCTGGGTCACAAATCAGGTCTCAACCGGTATCAAAAGATTGGGATCATTCCCTGCATATTTTCAGACCACAATGCTCTGAAGCTAGAACTCCATCACAAGAGGAAAGCTGGAAAGAACCCAAATACATGGAGACTAAACAGCATCCTTCTAAAGAATGAATGGGTTAACCAGGAAATTAAAGAAGAATTGAAAAAATTCATGAAAACAAATGATAATGAAAACACAAAAGTTCAAAATCTGTGGGACACAGCAAAGGCAGTCCTGAGAGGAAAATATATAGCGGTACAAGCCTTTCTCAAGAAACAAGAAAGGTCTCAAGTACACAACCTAACCCTACACGTAAAGGAGCTGGAGAAAGAACAAGAAAGAAACCCTAAAACTAGCAGGGGAAGAGAAATCATAAAGATCAGAGCAGAAATCAATGGAATAGAAACAAAAAAAAAAAAAATCAATAGAAAAAATCAATGAAACTAGGAGCTGGTTCTTTGAAAGAATCAATAAGATTGATAAACCCCTGGCCAGACTCATCAAAAAGAAAAGAGAAAGGACCCAAATCAATAAAATCATGAATGAAAGAGGAGAGATCACAACTAACACCAAAGAAATACAGACAATTATAAGAACATACTATGAGCAACTCTACGCCAACAAATTGGACAATCTGGAAGAAATGGATGCATTCCTAGAGACATATAAACTACCACAACTGAACCAGGAAGAAATAGAAAACCTGAACAGGCCCATAACCAGTAAGGAGATTGAAACAGTCATCCAAAATCTCCAAACAAACAAAAGCCCAGGGCCAGACGGCTTCCCAGGGGAATTCTACCAAACATTTAAAGAAGAACTCATTCCTATTCTCCTGAAACTGTTCCAAAAAATAGAAATGGAAGGAAAACTTCCAAACTCATTCTATGAGGCCAGCATCACCTTGATCCCAAAACCAGACAAGGATCCCACCAAAAAAGAGAACTACAGACCAATATCCTTGATGAACACAGACGCAAAAATTCTCACCAAAATACTAGCCAATAGGATTCAACAGTACATTAAAAGGATTATTCACCACGATCAAGTGGGATTTATTCCAGGGCTGCAGGGTTGGTTCAACATCCGCAAATCAATCAATGTGATACAACACATTAATAAAAGAAAGAACAAGAACCATATGATACTCTCAATAGATGCTGAAAAAGCATTTGACAAAGTACAGCATCCCTTCCTGATCAAAACTCTTCAAAGTGTAGGGATAGAGGGTACATACCTCAATATTATCAAAGCCATCTATGAAAAACCCATCGCAAATATCATTCTCAATGGAGAAAAACTGAAAGCTTTTCCGCTAAGGTCAGGAACACGGCAGGGATGTCCATTATCACCACTGCTATTCAACATAGTACTAGAAGTCCTAGCCTCAGCAATCAGACAGCAAAAAGAAATTAAAGGCATCCAAATTGGCAAAGAAGTCAAACTATCACTCTTCGCAGATGATATGATACTATATGTGGAAAACCCAAAAGACTCCACTCCAAACTGCTAGAACTTGTACAGGAATTCAGTAGAGTGTCTGGATATAAAATCAATGCACAGAAATCAGTTGCATTTCTGTACACCAACAACAAGACAGAAGAAAGAGAAGTTAAGGAGTCAATCCCATTTACAATTGCACCCAAAACTATAAGATACCTAGGAATAAACCTAACCAAAGAGGCTAAGAATCTATATGCAGAAAACTATAAAGTACTCATGAAAGAAATTGAGGAAGACACAAAGAAATGGAAAAATGTTCCATGCTCCTGGATTGGAAGAATAAATATTGTGAAAATGTCTATGCTACCTAAAGCCATCTACATATTATTGCAATCCCTTTCAAAATACCATCCATTTTTTTCAAAGAAATGGAACAAATAATCCTAAAATTTATATGGAACCAGAAAAGACCTCGAATAGCCAAAGGAATATTGAAAAAGAAAGCCAAAGTGGGTGGCATCACAATTCCGGACTTCAAGCTCTATTACAAAGCTGTCATCATCAAGACAGCATGGTACTGGCACAAAAACAGACACATAGATCAGTGGAACAGAATAGAGAGCCCAGAAATCGACCCTCAACTCTATGGTCAACTAATCTTTGACAAAGCAGGAAAGAATGTCCAAAGGAAAAACGACAGCCTCTTCAATAAATGGTGCTGGGAAAATTGGACAGCCACATGCAGAAAAATGAAATTGGACCACTTCCTTACACCACACACGAAAATAGACTCCAAATGGATGAAGGACCTCAATGTGAGAAAGGAATCCATCAAAATCCTTGAGGTGAACACAGGAGCAACCTCTCGACCTCAGCCGCAGCAACATCTTCCTAGGAACAACGGCAAAGGCAAGGGAAGCAAGGGCAAAAATGAACTATTGGGATTTCATCAAGATCAAAAGTTTTTGCATAGCAAAGGAAACAGTTAACAAAACCAAAAGACAACTGACAGAATGGGAGAAGATATTTGCAAACGACATATCAGATAATGGGCTAGTATCCAAAATCTATAAGGAACTTAGCAAACTCAACACCCAAAGAACAAACAATCCAATCAAGAAATGGGCAGAGGACATGAACAGACATTTCTGCAAAGAAGACATCCAGATGGCCAACAGACTCATGAAAAAGTGCTCCACATCACTCGGCATCAGGGAAATACAAATCAAAACCACAATGAGATATCACCTCACACCAGTCAGAATGGCTAAAATTAACAAGTCAGGAAATGACAGATGTTGGCGAGGATGCAGAGAAAGGGAACCCTCCTCCACTGTTGGTGGGAATGCAAGCTGGTGCAACCACTCTGGAAAACAGCATGGAGGTTCCTCAAAATGTTGAAAATAGAAGTACCCTATGTCCCAGCAATTGCACTACTAGGTATTTACCCTAAAGATACAAACATAGTGATCCGAAGGGGCACATGTACCCGAATGTTTATAGCAGCAATGTCTACAATAGCCAAACTATGGAAAGAACCTAGATGTCCATCAACAGATGAATGGATAAAGAAGATGTGGTATATATACACAATGGAATACTATGCAGCCATCAAAAGAAATGAAATCTTGCCATTTGCGACGACGTGGATGGAACTAGAGGGTATCATGCTTAATGAAATAAGTCAATTGGAGAAAGACAACTATCATATGATCTCCCTGATACGAGGACATGGAGAAGCAACATGGGGGGTTAGGGGGATAGGAGAAGAATAAATGAAACAAGATGGCATTGGGAGGGAGACAAACCATAAATGACTCTTAATCTCACAAAACAAACTGAGGGTTGCTGGGGGTGGTGGGATTGGGAGAGGGGGAGTGGGTTATGGACATTGGGGAGGGTATGTGCTATCGTGAGTGGTGTGAAGTGTGTAAACGTGGCGATTCACAGACCTGTACCCCTGGGGATAAAAATACATTATATGTTTATAAAAAAGAAAATTGGAAGGGGAGGCAAACCATAAGAGACTATGGACTCTGAAAAACAACCTGAGGGTTTTGAAGGGTCAGGGGTGGGAGGTTGGCTGAACAGTGGTGGGTAATAGGGAGGGCACGTTTTGCCTGGAGCACTGGGTGTTGTGCAAAAACAATGAATACTGTTACGCTGAAAAAATAAATAAATTAAAATGATATAAAATTATCTATATGTATAAAAAACCATAATAATGGTAAAGAGTTAAAAATAAAAGTTTTATTTATGAAGTAATGGTTGTTATTCTCTTGTCATCTTCTTCTTTTTCTTTTCTTCCTTCCTGGTTGTTTTTCTGGGGGAGGGGCCTTTCACGTGGGTTTTTAGACAATTATGTTCCCTGAGTTAGGTCCTCCCAGCTCCCTCATGGTGGTGGTTTCTGAGGAAACCGTTTTTGTCAGGCTTTTGTACTCTGGAGGTTTTTATGTTCTTTCATCTGTTTTCTCTCACCTTGACAGCTTTTGATGGTTTTTGGAGGTTTAGAGGAGAGCAAACTGCACCCAGACCTCTCTCTCAGAGAGAAGCCTCAGAATGCTCTGCAGAGGTGCTGGCAGAGTAAGTTCTGAGTCACGGTCCCTGGGGATGCAGGATCTCCTCCTTGTACCCAATACCATGGCATCAGCGGCTGTCTGGGAAGCTCCAGACCGCCAGAGAGGTTCCAAGCAGGGATCGCAAACTGAGATTTTCCCACTGTCCTGGGCTGGGAATGCCTGTTTTTTCTGGATGCCAGAGCTCCAGGCTAGCACCTGGGGGCACCTCTCCCAGGGGAGGGGGTGGGACACACGCGTTTCAGGAATGCCGTGTGGCCAGGCTCCCACCCCCTCACAGGAGCTGGACTCCACGCGTTCTTGGGCACGCTGGTGGCTCTGGCATGCTGGCAGCTCGGGGACCAAGACCTGGTTTCTCTGCCACACTCTCTCTGGCTCAGTGCCAGGGAAGCCTGTCCTGGTTCCGGGGACTTAAGCCCCTGTCCTGAACCACCCCGATTCCCACAATTTCCCCCCTGCGAGCCTTTACTCTTTTTTTTTTTTTTTTTTTGAGGGCTTTCAACCAGACTCCAAGCTAATGCTGGTCCCCAGACTCAGGGAACTCTCGTATTGGGGTATTACGTTCCAATGGGTCGCTTCTGTTGGCTCCCTCCCCCTTTTGTTTATCTTCCGATATCAGTCCGACCTTCCCACTCTGCTTTACCTGCCACTGGCGTCTTCTGCTCCTGTAGTGATCCAGACGTGTATAATTCTGATCTCAGGCTGATTTCATGGGTGATCAGAGTTCTTTGGTAGGTAATCAGCTCACTTTAGGAAACAGATTGAAATGGCGCCTCCTCCTACTTCCCCCATTTTGACTGCCCCTCCTGCTTCAGTCTTAGCCCAGTCTCCTTCATAGTCCAATTGAACCCATTTCTGTAAGTACTTTAAATCTTCTTCTGAATAGTTCGTTTTTTCTGGTAAGACTGGAGCCGGGAGTGTAACCAGTTCTTGCACTGTTTCTTGGGCTGCTTGCTTTGCAGCTTGATCTGCTAATTGGTTTCCTTTTGAAATCAGATCAGTCCCCTTTTTATGTCCAGGCAATGCATAACGGCCACCTCTTTTGGGTCCCAAGCAGCCTGGAGGAGAGCCAATATTTCTCCTCTGTTTTTAATTCCTTTTCCTTCTGCTGTTAATAGGCCCCTTTCTTTTTAAATAGCCCCATGTATATGGAGAGTAGCAATGGCGTACCTGCTGTCCATATAGATGTTGGTGGTTTTACCTTTGACCATCTGCAGTACCTTAGTGAGTACAATCAGTTCCGCTTTTTGTGCCGAAGTTCCATGTGGCAGGGCTGCTTCCAGAGTTTCTGCTCAGGAGAAACTACTGCAGCCCCTGCATACCTCTTTCCATTGACCATGTAGCTACTCCCATCTGTGAACAGAGTCATCTCAGCATCCGGGAGGGGAATGTCTCTGAAATCCAGCTTTATTCCTGCAATTTGGGTTAGGACCTCCCCGCAGTCATGTGGGTGGTATGCCAGCTCCACTGGCAGCAGCATGGCTGGATTTAGCACCGCAGGGGGATGGAAGCTCACTCTTGGTTCATTGAGGAGGAGGGCCTGATACACCGTCACTTGGACATTTGTCATCCATCAGCCTGGTGGAGTCCGGAGAAGGCCCTCGATAGCGTGTGTGGTGGTTATGATGAGATTTTGACCCAAAGTCAATTTACTTGCATCCTTGACCAGGAGGGCCATGACAGCAATTATATGGAGGCAAGGGGGGAACCCAGATGCTACTGGGTCTAGTTTCTTGCTAAGATATGCTACTGGCCTTTGCCAAGGCCCCAGGGTCTGAGTTAAAACTCCTTTGGCCACCCCTGCTTTTTCATCCACAAACAAGTGGAAGGGCTTGGTAACATCTGGGATGGCCAATGCCAGGGCATGCAGGAAGGCTGTTTGTAATTCCTGAAGTGCTCCTTCGGCCTCAGCTGTCCACTCTATCATAGTGAGCCCCCCTTTTGCCAGTTCATAGAGAGGTTGGGCAATCTCTGCAAACCGCGGTATTCACAGCCTACAGTAGCCCACTGTCCCAAGAAACACCCTCACTTGTCAGGACGTGGTGGGGCGGGGGTATCGGGTGATCACCTGTTTCCTGGACTCAGACAGTGAACGCACTCCCTCATGAAGATCAAAGCCTAGGTAAGTGGCATGGCTCTGACAGAGCTGTGCTTTCTTGTAAAAGTCCTCATCATGAGCGGCCTCATCCAGAGTGGCCTCATCCTGGGGGAGCGGCCTCGTAGGCAGTGGCCTCATTGCGAGCGGCCCCATCTGGAGCGGCTGCGTCTGGCGAGTGGCCTCGTTTGCAGTGGCCTCTCGCAAGCGGCCTTGTCCGGAGCCGCTTGCTTCATCCCAGGGAGCGACCTGTGGTACAGTGAAGGTGAGGCAGGGAGCCTCCAGGAGGGACCCCAGGGCAAGGAGTTGGTGGCCCCAGCACGGCTCGGGCACCTAAGGGTCAGTTTGATTTCTGATGCATGGAGCGAAATAAAGCTTTGCTTGATTTTCTCTTTGTGTCAGTCTCCTTCCTTTGATCATGGACCCTAACATTTACCACAGAATTGCTGATTAATGGTTCTAATGTATAATTGACCACAACAGAATCATCTCCTATATCAGCTAATGGTCCGAATTAACCCATATTATCATATTTTAGAGATTATGTCCTGAACTAGAAGATGATGGCCACATAGAGATGGAAAGTCTCAGAATGTCTTTTTAGTGATAGGGCAGAAATTCTCTATGTGAAAACCACCTGAGGGACATCAATTATTGTAGTTGTTACCTGACAGTTGCTTTTGTCACAAATAGTGATGACCTAGTGATAGCCCAAGCAACACAAGCAGAGGACATTGCCTCCCTTCTGCAGTGACCTGGACACGGTGTGAGCAGTGCCCCTGTCAGATCATATATGGGCAATTTTGGCCAGTTTCATCTCCAGCAGGAAGACCCTAATTTAATAAATATCCTGAGTTTATTAAGGCATTTTTGGACCTGAGAAGTAACTGGAATCCCAGAATGCTTTGCTTACTTGAGACTGAATATAAACTCAGAAGCCATTAGCAAAAGGTCCCTGGCTTCTAGTGTTAAGAAAAGAATATTGTTTGCCACCAACTTTGGAAAAATCTGTGAGTTCCACTTAAATTCACTATAAATCTAAAAGTTCTCTTAAAATTAAAGTCTGTTTATTAAAAAAAAAGAAAGAATGCTGTGAAAATGAGATGGCAAAGGAAAAAACAAAGAGGACAATTTAGAGTTCTAACAAGTTCAAAATAGTAAATAAATATAAACAAGAAACACCCAATTCCCATAATAATTCATGAAACAATAGAAAAAAGGAACACAGAGGAATGTTAGATCTAATTGACCTATCAAACTCTTGTTTGTAAATAACAAAATAGATTAGTCAATTACTAACTTTTGAAAGAAAGTGGATGATGCACATATATACATAATAAGAAATGATGTGTGGACAAATGAAAATATTTTGTTGTTAACCTCTACTAATATTAGATGAAAAGCACACTTTCCTAGGAGGAAAAACTGTTTCCCTAGAAGGAAGTGAATAAACAGACCAATTTCTAAAGGATTGTATTGTGGAATTATTCCACAAGAAGTGATAAGCTCCAATTAATTTTACAGGAAAAAATCAAGCAACCCTTCATAGATAAGATGGATCCATTTATTGAGTTCATATTTATGTATTTTTCAAAATATTGAAACATCCAGAAAATTAAATTATTTTATAAAGCAGTTATAATGGTAATAACTACCCATGATAGATATAATACAGAAAAAGAAAATTTCAGAGTAATATTATGAAACGTTGCTGTAAATCTTCTGAAAAAAAAATATCAACAAAGAGATTCCAATATCACATTAGTGTACTGTGCCCTATGACTGATTTATTCCCAGTATACAAATTCATTTCCATATTGATGGAATATAAGACTTTTATTAATAGATCATTAGATAAAATCATATTTTCTCAGAACTTGAAAGATCCTTTGAAAAAATTTAAATGAATTCTTCATAAAAAACACTTAAATATAAATAGTCAAATACATTTCAATATGGTACCCCATTCTTTTCCACACACATATATTTAATGTCCCAGCCAGGGCCTTAGATCATGGGGTGTATGATGAGAATATTTCCACAAGATCAGGAACAGATGAATATGACCTTTAACTCCATTATTACTCACCTCATTCTTTAAGTAATTGACAATGCAATCATGCAAGAAAAATCACTGGTTGGGTTTTAGCATGGATGAGAATGGGAAGGTATTCATTCCAAAGATGCAAATACATAATTCAGGGATAGATATTCCAGTGCTGGTGTCATCATGACAAAAGAAATTTCCCCAACTTGTACAAGCAAAAAGGATTCCTACTGATGACTGAAAGGATGGCATAGCTCCTGAATCTTCTATGAATAAGTAAATGAATCCTCAGAAGTCAGGACTGAGATGAGCACACAAGACCTGCCACTCCCCATCCATGAACTTCAGTGCAGACACTCTGTCTCCCAACCTGATGGGGGATGTCCTTTCTGTGTGTTTTTGGATACATTGTCTAGGTAGGTGTCTGACTTTGAGGATAGAAGGGAAGGAGAATCTCTGCCTGCCAAGTGATGCCCTTACATGCACCTGGCCCCATGATGGCAGCAGCGGAAACATCAGAAGCAGAAGCCACAGGCTGAGCCTCAGCAGCTGCTGGGGCTCCCCCTCCTGGCAGACAAGAAAGGGGTTTTGCTCCTAATAGTCACAGGTCTGGGGTTCTGTGTGAGCCCTGAGAATGTTGTCACAGGAGGGACTGTGAGGAATATCCCCATCCTCAGACCATGGCCCAATGATGATGATCAGGAAGCCAGGGTTGCCAGACATGGAGCCAGAGAAATGGCTCAGTATCTCCATAGGGTGTAACCATTATAATAGGTGAGGATTTGGGGTTCCATTCATCGGAGCTGTTGGTACCAGGATACATATTGTACACCCCTGATGTGTCATGTCTCAGACAAACCTGGATTCTGCATGCCTGTATCAGTCTTGATCTGTCATGAACTCATATCCTAGGGCAGCCTGCCCCTGGAACTGAGGAATGCCTGCTAAATTTGAGAAAACCATAGAATATGGTTATGTCAAGGAGAGGCTTTGGAAGATAGATTTAAGAGTATGGGTACAGATTTGTAGACAAATTTCCCTAGAGTGTATCTCAGACTCCAGCTTATAGCAAGAAAAGAAAGGAACCAGCTGACAGCCAAGAAGTAGGGGCTGCACAGGAAAACTGCATTGCAGAGGGGACAGCAGGTTTTTGTCTCACTTCACCAAAGGCCCCAAGCACCGTGTGAGCACTGAAGCTACTGTCAGTAGACTGGCAGTAATAATCAGCCTCATCTTCAGCCTGAAGGCCATTGATGGTCAGGGAGGCTGAGCTGCCTGACTTGGAACCAGAGAATCGATCAGGGACTCCAGGATTTCTGTTATTATCTGCATAGATGAGGAGAATGGGTACCTTTCCTGGGAGCTGTTGGTACCAGTTCACATAATATGTGTATTCCTCTTCATCATAATCTATGCTGGTAGGGATTCCACTGCAGGAGATAGTGACGCTCTCACCCAGGGCCCCAGACACAGAGGGCGGCTGAGTCAGCACAGCCCAGGATCCTGGAAGAGGGAGAGACACATAGAGTGTGATGCTTGAGTCTGAAGACAAGAGGAGGAAGCAGGACCCCACGCGTCCTCCCAGGGCCCCTTCTCCTCTCCCCACATGTAGTCACCTGTGCACTGAATGAGGAGGGTGAGGAGTACAGGGGACCAGGCCATGGTGGAGGTCTTCACAGATCTTGCCTTCTGTGCCCCACGGCTGAGCAGACCTCCCCTGATCTCTCCCTTCCCTTCTTCATCCTCTGAGAGAGGGAGGGCTTGTCTATGCAAATGTGACCCCCAGGTCTCTGAAACTTCATTGGCCCTGAATCAGGTTCCTCTCTAGAGGATGTAAAGGTGGATGAAAAGGGTAAGGGCTCTGTGGGACCATGGGGTGGGAAGATCATAGCTCTGAGCCCTGAGCAGAAGGCACAGTAGTGAAGGTGGCAAGTCACAGCTCTCAGAAACTGGCCCTGATTGCCCCCTGGTGTCAGATACAGACATATCTTTGTGTAAAATGGTGACCAGAGCCCATCAGATGTGACTCCCCACTGCTCTGATCACTGTCCCCTTCATTGGAGCTATATCAGTTGTCCCCTTATATGGCCTCCAATTTCATCAAGAAAGACTTTATGCTCTACTCATACTCCTCAGGGTGATCTGTCCACAGTTTGCTCATCTGTTCTTGGGTCAGGACTGAGATGGTGTCTCTACACAAACTTCTCTAGATCAGGATCCAGTCCAAAACAGTGCCAGGACCCCAGGTACACACGATCCCTTCTGTGCATGATGCTGGGTCATTCCTCTAATGTGAGTCCTCCCTGATTCCAAGCCCTCCTTCCTCTAAGGTTCCTCAGCATTGAGGAGACAGGGAACAATTCTCTCCAGGTTGTGAGTAGAATTTTTGTGTGCATTCCTAGAGGGTTACACACTGAACATCTTTGTTGCCTATCACTGTTTACACCTGCTTGAAACAACAGTTCTCCACACACTGGGGCAGTGATTCCCTCCTAGGATCTATTCTCCCAGCACACATGCACAAGTCTGCATGATCCCTGCCATGTGAAGCTGTGTGTGGGCCTGACCTCAGAACACAAGGAATAAATGCTAGAAGATCCAGGAGGGAGGAGTGACACCTGCAGATCCTCTGGATGGAACCTGGTCACAGAGCTTATGTGTCAGTCACACCTTAGCCTATAGTGTACTTAAAATGGATGTATGTTGTTTAAACAAAAGTCATCTCATTAAGATTGATTTAAAGTCATGGAAATGTCAAGGTGAAAATGCAGATAACAGTCCTGTGTATACTTTTCCAAATCTGTGCTTATTGTAAAGAGAATATGGGAAGAAAATATGGTTAAAAAGATGGATGGAAAAACAATGGAAAGTAATGTCTTTTTATATATTTTTAAATTTTTATTTTGTTATGTTAGTCACCATAGAGCACATCATTAGTTTTTGATGTAGTGTTCCAAGATTCATTGTTTATGTATAACACTCAGTGCTCCTTGCAATACATGCCCTCCTTAATACCCACCACAGGCTAATGCCTTTCGTTATTGGTCAAATAGGTTTTTATAGATTTCTACCTGAATCATTTGATTTATTATTATTGTGAGTACTATTTTTTCATTAGTTTTGTGTCATAGATTTAGACGTGCAGTTAGAAAACCATGACATGGTGCCCAGTGGACTCCATGAAGGACCATTAGCTGTCTCACTAATAGAATTACCAAACACAGATAGACTTTCCAGGATGGAGACAATTTTAGGTCACACTTGTCTTGGGTGGGCATATCTTTGGTCCCTGTGTCTTGTGCCCAGCATGTTAAGGATAAAGTTATTGCTTATTCAGAGACTCATCACTAGAGAAATAATTTTTTTTTTAATTATCAAGGCCAACTGGATCCAGAAGATTCTCTCAAAGCCCCCACATCTGAGTGATAGAGAGGTGGAAATGAGAGGGACTTTGTCCTTGAGGTCACAGCCCAGTGACCCTCAATTAGTACATATTTTTCAGCAGAGTCCCAGCCTAGAAATATAGGTGGCAGTGGTGAATGAAGGAGTTGACAGCCCAGCCTTGAAGGCACAGGGAGGTTTTGTCCCACATCCCCATGAGTCTTGAGGTCCATAGGAGCAGTCCTGATGCTGCTGTCCCAGAATCAATGTACTGATCAACCTAAGGTGCTGCCTGGACCCTGGAGATGGTCTGTGTCTCTTTTGTCCACATGGACAGAGACTCCCCATGGGATTCCCGAGCATCACACTCTTTCCCATGGGAGCAGGTGCTCAGAGCACATCCTGGCTGCCTTTGTGACAGGACCCCAGTCACACTTGATGTCATCAGTGTTACCTGCTGATGGGGAATCTGCCTCCTGGAGATTGTGACTCTTAGGATGGTTGCGGGGGGCACAGGTTGAGTCTCACTTCTGGACAGTCAGAAAAGACTGGAAAGAGGCCAATAAAATATATACTCAGAGGAGAGCTCTGTGTGTGTGTGTGTGTGTGTGTGTGTGTGTGTGTGTGTGTCCCAAACTGAGACCAAATATCCATGTGTTCATCTCATGGCTTCTCCTGAGGGATGGTTCTTCATGAAGCTGATTCTTGATTTAAAGGCAGGTGTCTCAAAGCCCTCTGTCATGTAGGGGTATTTGTATTAGGGAAGACAAACATGAGAGTAGAACTTTTAATAATTTACCGTATTAGAAGTCAACCTCGGGACGCCTGGGTGGCTCAGTGGGTTAAGCCACTGCCGTCGGCTCAGGTCATGATCTCGGGGTCCTGGGATCGAGTCCCGCATCGGGCTCTCTGCTTGGCAGGGAGCCTGCTTCTCTCTCTCTCTCTCTGCCTGCCTCTCTGCCTACTTGTGATCTATGTCAAATAAATAAATAAAATCTTTAAAAAAAAAAAGAAGTCAAACTTTTGTTGAATGACACAGATCTATTTTACCTCAACTAACCTTGCAACCCCTGAACAGCATAAGCATAATTTAAAGCAAGGGCTGCCATTAATGTATAATATGTTATTTGTTGCATTGGATCACAAACTGGTATTATTTTGCTCTTCAGCGGTTTTTTGGAATCACCTGTGCAGTTAGTGAGTAGGGTGAGGAGAAGCGGAGCCCAGGTCCCCAAAGTCTGCTTCTGAGCCACAGAGCCAGGCCTGAGGCCATGAACACCTTTTATGAATCCCCTGATACTCAGAGTGGGGGATTTCCATGCAAACAGGACCCTCTAATGAGTTATGCCTGAGCTCCAGCTGAACCAAATAGAGTGTGGGAGTGGATCAATCAGGGATGATGCAGGAACACCTGCCAGAGGCAGGGAGACAGGAACTCCCAGATGAGGACATGGGGAGCGCCAGCGCCCTCTGGTGGGTACAGGAGACATGTTAACTCTGGGCCACAGATGGGTCCAGGGCCTCTGTATTCCTGTCCCACTGCTCACCATTCCAGCTTCTTCAGGTTGGCTTCTTTCATTTACCAATACATGTGGATGTTTCCTTCATATGTTTTTGTGACTTGATAACTCAATACCTTTCATCAATTAATCATATTCAGAGTATGGATGTACTAGACTTTGTTTACCCATTCATCTATGGAAGGACCTGTTAGTTGCTTACACGTTTTGACAGTCAATTAAATGAGTAATAAACATTTATGTGTAAATTGTCATGTGGATACAAGTAATCATTTCGGGAAATACCTAGGAAAGTGAATCCCATATTGTGTCATACATAAGTTCATCTTTGTAAGAAACTGCCAAGGCATCTTCCAAAGTGCTGGGGCATATGGCATTCCCACCAGTAATGAACATGAGTACCTATTGCCCCACATCTTTAACAGCATATGATGCTGTCATTGTATTGGATTTTAGCCATCCTAACAGGAATCTGGTGGTATCCCATTTTAAATAATTTGTATCCCAATGAAATAGCATGTTATTTGTGTCCCTTCCTTGATAAGGAGCTGTTCAGACCTGCTCAGGGGGACACAGGACCCATTCACCAGATATTCAGGAGCTGAGCAAATTTTTAATCTCAGGATAAAAAGAGAAAGTATGTATCTTTCTCAATAAGCCCAGCAAGGTACCAGGGGACATGTAGAGGGGTGGACAAATTCCACCCGTTTTTCCCAGGTCACACATCATGCACTATTGTCCTTCTTGTCATTCCAACCCAGTAAATGTGAGGGCAATTTTGTTTCTGAGAACCAAGAAACAAAATTTGCTTTGGGAGACCAATACCTCCAAATGAAGATATTTTCATTGGCCTTCTAAACTTAAACTGGTCAAGAGATTGAAGTCCTCTGGTTTTAGTGCATATGTAATACTAGAAGCCATATTCTGAGCTGGTGTTGGTTTCTGACAGAGACAGGGGAGAGGGGAATAAGACTGTTACAGAGGTGGAGGGTGTAAGTTGTCACCTGTTCCCATGGAACAGGAGCTCTGTGTGATATTTTGTTGTATGCCACTCTACAGCAATGATGATTAGCCTCCCATCAGAGGTTCTATCAAGACACCTGGATCTGGAGAATAACATGGACACCTGGATGGTCCCTCACTGCTCTCCTGGGTCACAAAGTAAGGGTTCTGTTTGGAAGTTTTGGTATCATTACCATGGTGATCCCTCTGTTTCTGCTGCTCCTGTGCAAGAGGAAGTGACCTGGGGTCTGGGGTTATTCAGAGCATCCCTCTAGGGGAGTGACATATTTGGAAGATCCTGATCTGGATCTTCCACAGCCCCCACTCCTGGGATGTGGAAAGATCCAGTGGGTTTTGAGGGGTCAGGAGGACAGAGTCAGTGCCTGTGGGCTCAGGAAACCAATCATGGGAATCCCCATAATTGCTGGTGTCAGCTACAGCAGAGGCTCATCCATGGACCTATTTAACCCACATTCCCTGGGGCATACTTAGTATTTCACCAGCAACTGTGAGGTATCCCTACTCCCTCAAGCCCCACAAAGGGTTTCCTGGCCTCAAGCTTCAAATTTTTCCTTTATATAATCCCCTTCTCCCTTTCTTCACTACTGAGGGCTCAGTAGGTTCCAGGCTAGCTCTGGGGTTGGTTTTCTCCTGACACCTGTATCCTCACACAGAATCTCACATCCTAATGTCTCCTCCCTGGACACAATGGGTCTCACCAGCAGGGTCCACAGGAATCTGCATGGGCAGAGGCCATGTTGTGTAGCACTGTCCACCTGCTGGGATGGTCCATGGCCTCCGAGGAGGATGAAATAAAAAAGGGATCATTTTCCACATTTCAGGAGAAAAAGAGCAACTTCTCAGGCTCTGGCTATGTCCCAGATGAATAACCAAGCAACATCAGCATTATCATGACACTAAAATATTCATTTTTCATTTTTGTTTTGTTTTTCCTGAAAGCCACAGAAAGACTGAATGGATCGTTATTTGATGGTAAGTATATTATCAGCCAGGTGATACTTACAGGTATAGTCTGTGTATATACAACTTATTTTATAAGTTTTAAATTGCCGTGGAATAAGATTCTGAACAGATGGAGGTTTCTCTACAACATCCCATCTGCCTTTGTCACCGTGAGAAGCATTATTGTGTCCAATCAGACAGTAATAGTCAGTCTTCTCTTAAGGCTGAAGCCCAGGGGTTAGCAGACATGCTGCTTTGACTGAGGTATCTTTAAATCCAGAGAAGCAGGTTGGGACCCCAGAACCCTGGTGCTTATCCAAGTCTGAGTAGTAATATAGGAGAAACCATGGAGGGCTCCCTGGCTTCTCTTGGTGCCAATGTATGTAGTAGCTGCCAATATTGAATACAAAGGACACAGGTGAGTCTGGCTTTTGTCCCAGGAGATGCAGAAAGAGAGGGTGGCTGAGTTGGCACAGGCAGGGACAGGGAACCTGAAAACAGACACACTAATGGGTAAAGGGTGAGTGACCAGGATAAAGTTTCTCAGGCTCTTATCCAGATGGGCTAATTCAGGATACAAATCTTCCCATTGTCCCTGAGGAAAGTCCCTACTTGTGTAGTGAGAGAAGAGGATGAGGATGGTAGGAGTCCAGACCCAGGTAACACAGACTCTTGAACTCACAGTGGGCTGTGCTGCCCCAGGCCTCCTTTTCTTTTCTGCTATAGGAGGGGCTGTCTAGGCAAATGGTGTCCACACAGTGACTACCCCGCCCCTCCCTGAACCCTGTAACTGGAACTTATTTCATTTCTCAGACTGTGGAGGATGGAGGTTGGCTTCATCCCCTGGGGAGAGCCCTGGAAGGAAGCACCTGCTGAGACCACACACAAGCACACAGAGCAGAGGGTACCAGCAAAACATCTTGGTTCTTGGCCCACAGGTCTTGTCTCAGGCTTGTGTCTCAGACACATGCCCTTACTGTCCCCTAATGGCATGGCTGTGGTGCATGTTGCAGGGTGCATGAAAGGCAATGTTAGCATCCTGCCTGGGAGAGGGTCAGGGCCACTTTGACCATTGCCATTTCCATTGCCAATTCCCCACATGGGAGGGATCTCTCACCCCAGGGCCCCTCACTAGGGTGCAACTTTTTCACCACCATATACCTCTCAGTTCTTTATTTTGGCCTCTTCAGGTGCTAACCCACTGACCTTCCCTTGTGCATTTACATTAATGAGGGGTGGGATCATGAGACTTCCCGTGGGACGACATGACCCCTAAGGGAGGACATGCCCTGCTTTGAGCACCACAGAAGTCCATCTCAGGCTCTAGATGCCCCTTTGAGTATGATCTACATGCTGCCCTTGTCTCCACCTGCCCCTTCAGCTCCCCATGTTCATCTTTAGGGGCTCTTTCTGACACATTTCCCCACTCCAGTCACCCAAGCGTAGGACAACTGCAATTTTCCCATTTATTTAATTACCAATATCCCAGTGTTAATCTCTGTTTTGCCTGAAGCATCAGATCCATGTACCTCCATCTCTCCCATCCCCACTTCTTCTGCAAATTCCAAATTAGACTTCACACACCCTGAGGAGGTGTCACGGGCCCTACCTGCCATCCCCATCCCCAGACCTCTATAGGCACTTGTCTCCAGGGCTGCACCTGATCCATTCATCCCCCCTCCCACCACAGCACCTCTTCAGTGGCTGGAGCAACAAGCACACTTAGAGCTAAAATAAGAAGTGGAAAGACCTATTTTTTAAATAAGAATAGATTCGTAATTATTTCTGTTTGAAAATAAACTTGTTCAAAGTAAAGTCTTGATAAATTCCAGCCTTGGGGAGCAGAGAATCGTTGATTCTCAAGACAGCCCCACATCACCCCTTGCTGGAAACAAGGGCATAATCTCTCCAGGGCCTGTGATCCAGAGGAATGATCTGATCCTGGGCTCATGCCCCACTGCTAACCATGGATCACCTGATTAGGAGCCTAAAGGAAGGCATCTGAAGAACCACAAGGAATGATCCAAGTTTAACTGAATAAGCAGGACTGCGCCTTCTAACTCTGACTCCCCAGTAGATGTCATCAGGTTTGGCTTTAGCTTTTGTTGATGTAAGGGCCTGGTTGGCCAGAGGGAGTCATTCTGTGTTTATGTAGTGAACTTAGATTGACCCTACCCCTCCCAGAGGAACTTACTTGCAAAGCCTAGATGCAAGGGCGGGTCAGGCCAGGTGAAGACATCCAATCAGTAGGGAGTACATATATCTACTAGGGTAAATTGAAATTCAATTGGCCACCTTTGTGTTACCTAGCAGTTTTGTTTTTTTTTTTCTGTGTGTGGCAGACCTAGCATGACTGTGCAGTTTTCTCTGTGTATTGCAATCCCATTGGCCACCTGTGTGTGGGCGGGGCCCAACCACCTCTATAAAAGCTGGTCTGTGAGGCTGCAGATATATATATATATATATATATATATATATATATATATATATATATATCAGGAGGAGTCAGAGTAGCGGGTAGGGGAGTCATTGGGAGCAGCCTCATCAGCCTCACCACCCTGAGCAGCAGCAGCAGCAGCAGCAGCAGTAGAAACACTGAGCAGCAGCAGCAGCAGCAGCAGTAGCAACACTGAGCAGCAGCAGCAGCAGCACCAGCAGCAGCAGCAGCAGCAGCACCGCCGCCAGTGGCCCCACCAATCGAGCAGTGCCGCTGCGGGGACTAGCCTCTCAGGAGCTGGTGGTGCAACCTCATCATCCAGAGTGGCCTCGCTGGGAGCACTGCTGCCCGAGTGTCATGAGCGTCCCTGGGCAGCGGCCTTGCTAGCCAGGCAGCGGCCTCGCCAGCCGGGCAGCAGCCTCGCCAGGGAGCAATGCTGCTGGAGTGTCATCATCGGGAAGCGGGAGTTGTCAGGTAGTGGGAGTCGTCAGGTAGTGGGAGTCATTGGGTAAGGGAAGTAATCGGGGTTGGTGTCCTGGTTGTCAGCGCCTTTTTGTAAGAGACGGCCCTGACTGGTTGATTTGATTTTCCATGCTTGGCATTGCTGGGAGCCTCGTTGGCTGTGGCCTCATCCAGGGAGCGGCCTCGCCGGGAGCATCCTGTGGTACAGTGAGGGTGGGGCAGGGAGTCTCCAGGAAGGACCCCACGCCAGGGAGGCGGTGGCCCCCAGCAAGGCTTGGGCACCTATCAGTCAGTTTAGTTTCTAATGCATGGGGCCTGGGCACCTACTGGTCAGTTTGGTTTCTAATGCATGGGGCCAGGGCACCTACTGGTCAGTTTGGTTTCTAATGCATGGGGCTCAGGCACCTACCGGTCAGTTTGGTTTCTGATGCATGGCACGAAATAAAGCTTTGCTTGATTTTTGCTTTGTGTCAGTCTCGTTCCTTTGATCACGGACCCTAACAGTTGAGTTTGGGTGCAGGTCTGTCTTCCTTTGGGTTGTCACCAGTTTAAAAGTGAGGTTGACAGGTTGTGTCCCCAGAGAGCGACTTCTCCAAAGTATAGAGTGACCTGAGGTACCACTACCTTTTTCAGTGGGAGCCCAGAATTCAGATCCCGGGGGTCTAGGGACATGTGCAGTCCTGAACCAGGTAGGTAGTCTGTGAACCCCTGTGGAGGTAAGGACAGGACACAGGAACAGAGAGCAGGGGGATTTGTCCCCATGAGGACTGGTTCTGAGGAAGTAGGGTAACTGTGGGTGATGAGTGTGAATGGTAGCTCATGAAGTGGACACACGTTCATAGAGGAGGACACCAAGGAAGGGAATGCTGGGCATTTCAGGAGCAGGGCAGTCAGGACACAGCAAACACTGATGAGGCTGTTGGGCTGTGGGGGCATAGCAGGGCCTGGAAGTCCAGCAGGGAAAACTCTGAGGCCATCCTGTAATACTCCCTCTCTATTGTGGGAGACATTTAATCTGGCTCTACTTGTCATCAGTGCTGCTTATTAGAGATTTAAATTTATGAGAAGTTCTAAGATATATTATTTCAGGACATGGAGACCTGGCAGGTGACACCCGGGGGTGGGGTGGCTGGAGGAAGATGACAGCAAAGGAAACATAGAATGGAGAAATGGTTTTGTCACCAGGTGTGACACAGGGAGGTGACTGACTGGACCCTGCTGTGGGAGGGGGAGGGATTTGATGGTACAGAGTGTCAGGAGGATAATTGGCAGTGCCCACAGGGACAAGAATGCCTGTGATGACACTGGTGAAGTCAGGTGGGATAGAAGGTGGAGGGCTGGTGATGGGTCTTTTATCCCCTTGTCACACTGAGACCATTATGTGTCATGAGGAGAGGTGTGGAAACACTCACTCATAGACAACCGCAGATGCCAGGACACTTTCCCTCCCACACAGAAAGGTTGCAGGTGTTATACTAACTGCCCACATGAGAGCTTAGTCTGCATCATACATTTATTCACTCACTCACTCATTCACTCACCCAATCACTCACTCAATCTTTAGGCAGATATACATGGAATATCCACATATTTAAGACACTGGGGAAAATGCGGTTCAAGGACAGGACTCAGTCACTGGGACAAGAGAGTTAGGCAAATGAAGAAGGATGGTGTTTCTCCCATGGATACAGAGTTTGAGAACTGAATTATGTCCCCAAGGTGTTGACTGCTAAGAGCGATGTGTCTCCTCAGATTCTTCTCTCACAGGTATGCAGTTTGGTGGAGAGGTAGTTGTCTCAGAGCCTGCAGGAACCTGCAAAGGACAGAGACTCTCATCTGCTTAGATACCTTAGCTTTGAAATATTTGCAGTCCAGGTGCAGTAGGAGGCAAAGGTAGGATGGCACAGCCCCTGTCCTGGAATGGCATACAGCAGCAAACACCAGTGGTGGTCTTGGAAGTGCAGCCCTCAGCACCTGGCCAGGATAACCTGCAGGTGATTCACAGAATTACTGCTCCTGGGGTGGCACTAGGCAAATATGAGCTCAGGAGTTATTGACCCAGGCCTGTTCTGGGAGAAGGAAGCTCCTCTAATGCCCCACCCCCACCAGCTCCCTGGCCCTTCCTCATCCCTGCTGATATGTGCAGACCTGTGGTCTCAGCTCTTCCTACCTGATCCTTCCTTCTCTGTTTCCTTTCATAGGTCAGACCTATGGTTGTAGTCTCTCCTTTCCGAACAAACTCCTTTCCCAGTGATCTGTCAGCAGAAGCCTTCTGGAACAATCTTGTTCTTATCTAATTCAGTCTGTCATCTGATTGTCACAGGTACCAAGCTTTGTATCTGAGGTTTCTCCCTGTGTGACCATGGGAGGGATGCATGGAGAAGATTGTTAATCCAGGCCATGAGGATCCAGCTATCTGAGATCCAAGCTGGAGATCAGTCACCAGGCCTCTTTTGTCAACTCTGGTGGCCCGAAATTGTATGGCTTCTCCAGTGAGCTTTTTCCTGAGTATGAGCTGACTTTTGAACTTGGTTCTTAGATGGACTAGGGCCTGAGGGTGAGTCTCAGAAATTTATCTAGAAGTTGCCATGGAAGAAACAGCTGCTAGGGAACATTCACAGACCTGTGAGCCCGAGACTCTGCCTAGTCCGAAATGACAAACCTGTTGAATCCTCAAGCACACATAGGCACAAATGATCCAGCCCTGGGAAGTTTGTGGGGTTACATAGTTGGGTCTCTCACTGCAATGTTGCAGAAGGCCCCAGCAACCCCTACTGCCACTGGCCAACTTTAAGCTCTGGGGAAATGATATTGGGTTCAAGGCTGACTACCTGCTCACTGCCAGTCCATAAACTCCCATGTGCCTGCTGTGAACCAAATTCCTGATATAAATTGATTATATGATTTCACAGACAGAAAATGTTTTACAGAAGGAATAAATAATTTTTGAACTCTGTCACATAGCTAATATTAAATTTCAAGAAACTTTTAAATTACACCATTAAAAACATCAATTCTGTCATAGGTAATTAAGTGAAGTCACAAAGCAGAAGAGGCGAAAAATGTGGGACATGGGTATCAGAAGATAATTAATTCTTCCAGACAGCATTCAGACATGAACTGTTGGAAATGCTTCTCCTTCCTGATCTTCACTGCACACTGACTAGAAGCATCTGGCATGTGAAGGAGAATAGCAGATGGGATATGGATCCTGCTCATGTTTGTCCAGATGAAGAAATGTTCAATATTAACATGGTCTCCCACCATGGAATTACTAAATGAAGACATATCTATTAATGTCATCTGAATAAGAAGTGTCTCACAGAGACATGAGGTCTCTGAGTCTCCCTGTGGTTGGCATATTTAGGAGCTGAGGCCCCTTCCCATCATCATAATGGAGATATAGAGATAAATCAGACCCTTGGAAGATCACATTGGATAGATGGACACACCCTGGGAGAGTTGGGATGGGGCACCTGGTCAAAACCACTGGACAAGAGAGTGGGGCCAGGGAGCTTCTCGTCCCATGGTGGTGTTGACTATTTTCCCTCTCACATTCTCTCCCACATCTAAGGTTGAGCCATTCTGAGTCCCTGAGGAGGTTCTGGTTGCAATTCCCCACAGACTTGATCACTGTGGGGTGCTACTCCCCACATATAGCACACAGTGACAGTCCATCTCATTCTCAGGCTGGGCCCTTGTGATGGTGAGGGTGGCTTTTTCCCAGAGATGGATCCACAAAAGTTATTAGAGACCACAGAACTGCATTTATTATGTACTTCCTCAGGAATAATCAGGGATTGCAGAGATTCCAGAAGGGTCCCTGATATCTGGAGGGAGTCCTGAGACAAGGTTGTCTATTGTTGCAGAAATTCTCATAGGTCTGCATTACTGAATTACTGTCCCTGAGGACTGTCTAGGTGGAAAGTGGGAGCCAGTGATGAAAGGGCAAAGTGTAAAGCTAGATGAAAGAGAAGAAATAGGGTACCAGGAGCCCTCACAATGCAGTAAGACAAACAGTAGCTGTCCAAGTGTCCCATACCAATGCTACTTGAGGCAGATAAGAGCTTTCCTTGGGCTGTGCTTTTAATCACTGAAGGGCATGCCAGTTACCTCCTCCAGCCCTGGACTAGGATATCAGTCCAGGGAAGGAGTAGTATATGAGTCCCAAGACAATGTGTTTAGTGACCCCACCTTTTTCTCCCAAACTTTGTCCGGAAGTAAGAGCTGAGGGTGCAGGGCTCTCTCCCTACCTGAGGCAGCTGATGTTCTGTGTATATTTATTACCTCACAATTAATGTCCCTGAAATATTCATTCCTCCATTCCTCCACCATCCTCCAGAGACTCTGCATATGTGCAGATCCACATCTTCCCTCATGATAACATTCAATCATTCTCACTGTATCACGGACTGCACTCACTAATATTCTCAGAACACTTTACTCTTGCGACCAGTAATGATATTGTCTTGTAATACGTAATTGTTAAATTTTTATTGTGTGCTGGAACAGCAAAATGATATTGGGCTCTTGATACATTTATATATCTTTGATTTTATTTAAGTTCAAGTTAGTCAACATAGAGTGCATTATTAATTTCGTGCATAGAATTTAGTGATTCATCATGTGCATATAACACCCAGGGCTCATTACATCAAGTGCCCTCATTAATAGGCATCACCCAATTAGCCAATCACCCTGCTCGTCTACCCTCCAGCAACCCTGTTTGTTATCTATAATTTGTGGACTTTTATGGGTTGTCTCTCTCTCTGTTTATCTTATTTTATTTTTTCTTCCCTTCATCTATGTTCATCAGTATTGTTTTAAAAATTCCATATATGAGCTAAAATCATATGGCATTTGTGTTTCTCTGATGGACTTATTTTGCTTAGCATAATACACTTTTTTTAAAAATTTCTTTTCAGTGTAACAGAATTCATTGTTTTTACACCACACCCAGTGCTCCATGCAATACATGCCCTCCTTAATACCCACCACCTGGCTCCCCCAACCTCCCAGCCCCTGCTCCTTCAAAACACTCAGATTGTTTTTCAGAGTCTGTAGTCTCTCATGGTTCACCTCCCCTTCCAATTTCCCTCAACTCCCTTCTCCTCTCCACCTCCCTATGTCCTCCATGTTATTTGTTATGCTCCACAAATAAGTGAAACCATACAAAAATTGACAATCTCTGCTTGACTTAATTCACTCAGCATAATCTCTTCCAGTCCTGACCATGTTGCTACAAAAGTTGGGTATTCATCCTTTCTGACGGAGGCATAATAATCCATCATGTATATGTACCACATCTTCCTTATCCATTCATCCATGGGAAGGAATCTTGGTTGTTTCCACAGTTTGGTGACCGTGGCCATTGCTGCTATAAACATTGGAGTACAGATGGCCCTTCTTTTCACTACATCTGTATCTTTGGGGTAAATACCCAGCAGTGCAATTGCAGGGTCATAGGGAAGCTCTATTCTTAATTTCTTGAGGAATCTCCACACTGTCCTCCAAAGTGGCGGCTCCAACTTGCATTCCCACCAACAGTGTAAGAGGGTTCCCCTTTCTCCACATCCTCTCCAAAACACGTTGCTTCCTGTTTTGCTAATTTTGGCCATTATAAATGTTGACAGGTGGTATCTCAATGTGGTTTTAATTTGAATCTCCCTGATGGCTAGTGATGATGAGCATTTTTCATGTGTCTGATAGCCATTTGTATGTCTTCATTGGAGAAGTGTCTGTTCATATCTTCTGCCCATTTTTTGATATGATTATCTGTTTTGTATGTGTTGAGTTTGAGGAGTTCTTTATAGATTCTGGATATCAACCTTTTGTCTGTACTGTCATTTGCCAATATCTGCTCCCATTCTGTGGGTTGCTTCTTTGTTTTGCTGACTGTTTTCTTTGCTGTACAGAAGTTTTTGATCTTGATGAAGTCCCAAAAGTTCATTTTTGCTTTTGTTTCCTTTGCCTCTGGAGACATATCTTGAAAGAAGTTGCTGTGGCTGATATCAAAGAGGTTACTTCCTATGTTCTCCTCTAGGATTCTGATGGATTCCTGTCTCACGTTGAGGTCTTTTATCCATTTCGAGTTTATCTTTGTGTACGGTGTAAGAGAATGGTCGAATTTCATTCTTCTACATATAGCTGTCCAGTTTTCCCAGCACCATTTATTGAAGAGACTGCCTTTTTTCCATTGTATATTTTTTCCTTCTTTGTGGAAGAACATTTGACCATAGAGTTGAGGGTCCATATCTGGGCTCTCAACTCTGTTCCACTCTTCTGTGTGTTTGTTTTTATGCCAGTACCATGCTGTCTTGGTGATCACAGCTTTGTAGTAAGGCTTGAAATCAGGTAACGTGATGCCACAAGTTTTGTTTTTGTTTTTCAACATTTCCTTAGCAATTCGGGGTCTCTTCTGATTCCATACAAATTTTAGGATTATTTGCTTCAGCTCTTTGGAAAATACTGGTGGAATTTTGATCGGAGTGGCATTAAAAGTATTGATTGCTCTAGGAAATATAGACATTTTAACAATGTTTATTCTTCTGATCCAAGAGCATGGAATGGTCTTCCATCTTTTTGTGTCTTCTTCAATTTCTTTCATGAGTGTTCT
This sequence comes from Meles meles, assembly GCF_922984935.1. NCBI lineage: Eukaryota > Metazoa > Chordata > Mammalia > Carnivora > Mustelidae > Meles > Meles meles. The sequence continues at coordinate 28,338,435 of NC_060077.1, read as the reverse complement.
ATAGTTTCTCAAGTATAGATCCTTTACCTCTTTAGTTAGGTTTTTTTCCCAGGTATCTTATGGTTCTTGGTGCTGTAGTAAGTAGAATTGATTCTCTAATTTCCCTTTCTGTGTTCTCGTTGTTAGTGTATAAGAAGGCCACTGATTTCTGTACATTGACTTTGTATCCTTCCAAGTCACTGAATTTCTGTATGAGTTCTAGTAGTTTGGGGGTGGAGTCCTTGGGGTTTTTCATATAATGTATCATGTCATCTGTGGAAGAGAGAGTTTGACTTCTTCATTGCCAATGTGGGTACATTTTATTTCTCTTTTTTGTCTGACTGCTATTGCTAGGACTTCAAATACTATGTTGAACAAGAGTGGTGAGAGTGGGGATCCTCGTCGTCTTCCTGGTGTCAATGGGAAGGCTGCAAGCTTTTTCCCATTGAGGATGATGTTTGCCGTGGGTCTTACATAGATAGATTTTGTGAAGTTCAGGAATTTTCCCTCTATCCCTATACTTTGAAGCATTTTAATCAGGAACGGATGCTGGATTTTGTCAAATGCTTTTTCTGCATCAGTTGAGAGGACCATATGGTTCTTCTCTCTTCTCTTATTGGTTTGTTCTATCACATTGATTGATTTGTGAGTGTTGAACCATCCTTGTAACCCAGGGATGAATCCCACCTGGTCATGGTGGATCATCTTTTTAATGTGCTGCTGGATCCTGTTTGCTAGGATCTTGCTGAGAATCTTAGCATCCATATTCATCAGTGATATTGGTCTGAAATTCTCCTTTTTGGTGCGGTCTTTGCCTGGTTTTGGGATCAGGATAATGCTGACTTCATAAAAAGAGTCTGGAAGTTTTCCTTCTGCTTCAATTTTTTGGAGCAGCTTCAGGATAATAGGTGTTATCTCTTCTTTGAAAGTTTGGTAGAATTCCCCAGGAAATCCGTCAGGTCCTGGGCTCTTGTATTTTGGGCAGTTTTTGATCACTGCTTCAATCTCATTACTAGATATCGGTCTATTCAGGTTGTCAATTTCTTCCTGGTTCAATTTTGGGAGTTTATAGTTTTCCAGGAATGCATCCATTTCATCTAGGTTGGTTAGCTGATTGGCATATAACTGTTGGTAATAATTTTTGATGATTGTTTCTATTTCCTTGGTGTTAGTTGTGATCTCTCCCTTTTCATTCATAATTTTATTAATTTGGACATCTGTCTTTTATTTTGGATTAGTGTGGCCAATGTTTTAATGATCTTATTGACTCTTTCAAAAGACCAGCTTCTAGTTTCATTGATACGTTCTACTGTATCTCTGGTGTCTACCTCATTGATCTCTGCACTATTCTTGATTATTTCCCTTCTTGTGTGTGGAGCTGGTTTGATTGGTTGTTGATTCTCCAGTTCTTTAAGGTGTAGAGACAGCTGGTGTATTCTGGATATTTCAATTCTTTTGAGGGAGGCTTGGATGGCTATGTATTTCCCCCTTAGAACCGCCTTTGCTGTACCCCATAGGTTTTGGACTGAAGTGTCTTCCTTCTCATTGGTTTCCAGGAACTGTTTAAGTTCTTCTTTGATCTCCTGGTTGATCCAAGCATTCTTAAGGTGGTCTTTAGCTTCCAGGTGTTTGAGTTCCTTCTGAACTTTTCCTTGTGATTGAGCTCCAGTTTCAAAGCATTGTGATCTGAGAATATGTAGGGAATAATGTCAGTCTTTTGGTATCTGTTGAGTCCTGCTTTGTGAATGAGTATGTGGTCTATTCTGGAGAAGGTTCCATGTGCACTTGAGAAGAATGAGTATTCTGTTGTTTTAGGGTGGAATGTTCTGTATATATATTTGAGGTCCATTTGGTCCAATGTGTCATTCAATGCTCTTGTTTCTTTACTAATTGTCTGCTTGTATGATCTCTCTATTACTGTGAGAGCCGTGTTAAGATCTTCCACTATTCATCTTGATGAAGTCCTAAAAGTTCATTTTTGCTTTTGTTTCCTTGGCCTTTGGAGACATATCTTGAAAGAAGTTGCTGTGGCTGATATCGAAGAGGTTACTGCCTATGTTCTCTAGGATTCTGATAGATTCCTGTCTCACGTTGAGGTCTTTTATCCATTTCGAGTTTATCTTTGTGTACGGTGTAAGAGAATGGTCGAGTTTCATTCTTCTACATATCGCTGTAAAATTTTCCCAGCACCATTTATTGAAGAGACTGTCTTTTTTCCATTGAATATTTTTTTCCTGTTTTGTCGAAGATTATTTGACCATAGAGTTGAGGGTCCATATCTGGGCTCTCCACTCTGTTCCACTCATCTATGTGTTTGTGTTTATGCCAGTACCATGCTGTCTTGGTGATCACAGCTTTGTAGTAAAGCTTGAAATCGGGTAACGTGATGCCGCCAGTTTGGTTTTTGTTTTTCACCATTTCCTTAGCAATTCGGGGTCTCTTCTGATTCCATACAAATTTTAGGATTATTTGCTCCAGCTCTTTGAAAAATATCGGTGGAATTTTGATTGGAATGGCATTAAAAGTATAGATTGCTCTAGGCAGTATAGACATTTTAACAATGTTTATTCTTCCGATCCAAGAGCATGGAACGGTCTTCCATCTTTTTGTGTCTTCTTCAATTTCTTTCATGAGTATTCTGTAGTTCCTCGAGTACAGGTTCTTTACCACTTTCTTTAGGTTTATTCCCAGGTATCTTATGGTTCTTGGTGCTATAGTAAATGGAATCGATTCTCTAATTTTCCTTTCTGTATTTTCATTGTTGGTGTATAAGAAAGCCACTGATTTCTGTACATTGACTTTGTATCCTGCCACGTTACTGAATTGCTGTATGAGTTCTAGTAGTTTGGGGGTGGAGTCTTTGGGGTTTTCCATATAAAGAATCATGTCATCTGCGAAGAGAGAGAATTTGACTTCTTCCTTGCCAATTTGGATACCTTTTATTTCTCTTTGTTGTCTGATTGCCATTGCTAGAACTTCTAATACTATGTTGAACAAGAGTGGTGAGAGTGGGCATCCTTGTCGTGTTCCTGATCTCAACGGGAAGGCTGCAAGCTTTTTCCCATTGAAGATGATATTTGCTGTGGGTCTTTCATAGATAGACTTTATGAAGTTCAGGAATGTTCCCTCTATCCCTATACTTTGAAGCGTTTTCATCAGGAACGGATGCTGGATTTTGTCAAATGCTTTTTCTGCATCAATTGAGAGGACCATGTGGTTCTTCTCTCTTCTCTTATTGATGTGTTCTATCACACTGATTGATTTGCGAATGTTGAACCAACCTTGTAACCCAGGGATGAATCCCACCTGGTCATGGTGGATAATCTTTTGAATGTGCTGCTGGATCCTGTTTGCTAGGATCTTGTTGAGAATCTTTGTATCCATATTCATCAGTGATATTGGTCTGAACTTCGCCTTTTTGGTAGGGTCTTTGCCTGGTTTGGGGATCAGGGTAATGCTGGCTTCATAAAAAGAGTCTGGAAGTTTTCCTTCTGCTTCAATTTTTTGGAACAGCTTCCGGAGAATTGGTGTTATTTCTTCTTTGAAAGTTTGGTAGAATTCCCCAGGGAATCCGTCAGGTCATGGGCTCTTGTTTTTTTGGGAGGTTTTTGATCACTGCTTCAATCTCATTACTAGATATCGGTCTATTCATGTTGTCAATTTCTTCCGGGTTCAATTTTGGGAGTTTGTAGCTTTCCAGGATTGCATCCATTTCATCTAGGTTGCTTAGCTTATTGGCATATAACTGTTGGTAATAATTTCTGATGATTGTTTCTATTTCCTTGGTGTTAGTTGTGATCTCTCCCTTCATCAAGATCAAAAGCTTCTGCACAGCAAAGGAAACAGTCAACAAAACAAAGAGGCAACCCACGGAATGGGAGAAGATATTTGCAAATGATAGTACAGACAAAAGGTTGATATCCAGGATCTATAAAGAACTTCTCAAACTCAACACACACAAAACAGATAATCATATCAAAAAATGGGCAGAAGATATGAACAGACACTTCTCCAATGATGACATACAAATGGCTATCAAACACATGAAAAAATGTTCATTATCACTAGCCATCAGGGAGATTAAAATTAAAACAACATTGAGATACCACCTAACACCAGTTAGAATGGCCAAAATTAGCAAGACAGGAAACAACGTGTGTTGGAGAGGATGTGGAGAAAGGGGAACCCTCTTACACTGTTGGTGGGAATGCAAGTTAGTGCAGCCACTTTGGAGAACAGTGTGGAGATTCCTGAAGAAATTAAAAATACAGCTTCCCTATGACCCTGCAATTGCACTGCTGGGTATTTACCCCAAAGATACAGATGTAGTGAAAAGAAGGGCCATTGTACCCCAATGTTTATTGCAGCAATGGCCACGGTCGCCAAACGGTGGAAAGAACCAAGATGCCCTTTAACAGACGAATGGATAAGGAAGATGTGGTCCATATACACAATGGAGTATTATGCCTCCATCAGAAAGGACGAATACCCAACTTTTGTAGCAACATGGACGGGACTGGAAGAAATTATGCTGAGCGAAATAAGTCAAGCAGAGAGAGTCAAGTATCATATGGTCTCACTTATTTGTGGAGCATAACAAATAACATGGAGGACATGGGGAGATGGAGAGGAGAGGGAGTTGAGGGAAACTGGAAGGGGAGATGAACCATGAGAGACTATGGACTCTGAAAAACAACCAGAGGGTTATGAAGGGGCGGCAGGGGGGTGGGGGGGTGGGAGGTTGAGGAACCAGGTGGTGGGTAATAGGGAGGGCACGTACTGCATGGAGCACTGGGTGTGATGCCAAAACAATGAACACTGTTATGCTGTAAATAAACAAATAAAAATAAATATTAAAAAAAAGATCTTCTACTATTAATGTATTCATATCATTATGATTCTTTATCTTGATTAATAGTTTTCTTATGGAATTGGCTGCTCCTATATTGGGGGCATAGATATTTACAATTGTTAGATCATCGTGGTAGATGATCTAACAATTATGTAGTTCCTTTAACAATTATGTAGTGTCCTTCTATATCTCTGACTACCAATATCTCAGCCCCTCCTAATTCAAATCCCCATTGCTTGAGACGCATCCTCTGGACTCTCTGGGCTCAGAGAGGTGCCATCAGTGACTGTGTGCGATTTCCCAGAATCATGCATGCTCTTGTCAATGTCTTACAAGTAAAGAGGAGCAGGATCCCTATATTGGCCACTTCACAAGGAGCAGAAGGATCATGAAAACCCTCAACTCTGATCAAAATTGCTTTCACACTATCATGTCCACATACTGAGGTGTCTGCCATGGTCATCTGGATTAGGAGCAGTCCTTGGAATAATGGAGGTCAGGGTGGCAAAAGGGGAGACAAAGAAGCAGGGTGAGCATGGGCTCTTACCCCTTTGTTCACAAGTAGCACATGTCTCTTCTGATTATATTTTATGGCCAAAGCAAGACAGCAGGTGATGTCAAACCACCAGTGGACAAGACTTAAAATCTGTCAAAGAAAAGCAATACCCATAAGGAGCAGTCATCATATCTGCACACACCCTTGGCCAAGAGCCCCTGTCTGTACCTTCTTTTGCAGGCAAGATTGTTCAGCACAGTACATGGGTGTATTTTCTATCAGTAACTCAATTGACAACAGCACATTGATCAATTCAAATACAATTTACAGAGGCAGATTTATGGGTAAATTATGTGCAGGACTTGAAATATCATTTTAATCCTCTCCTTCCTTTGTTAATGACACACTTACATGATCATAGTGACATATGACAGTGGCCCTGGGTGTGGGGTGCGTGTAGAGGACTGTGGGGCAGACCCATGAGTTCTCCATGAGCAGCAGAGATCTGGCAGGAGAAATGTCACAAACACTAGACTGCTTATATGACCAGATGTCCTTGGCTACATGAGAATCACATCAGAGAAGAAGAGCATGTGTGGGTGTGAGGAATTCATGGTAGTAAAATAAATGGGAAAATAAAGAGGGAACCTGTCAGACATTGCTGAGGAGTTGGTCCCATAGGACTGATGTCCTCCTGTATCTGTGAGTAGATGGACAGAGGGAATAAAATATGAATCTTAGCTTTCAGGTTTGGAACTGCTGAAGAAGAAAGGGCTCCCCTGGGTGAGGAGAAGACAACAGAGCCAGCAGGGAGAGGTGATAACTAATGAAATATGTGTAGAGGACATTGAGCAGTGCCATCATGCTGGTGAATCCCATGGTTACAGCTGAGGGTCCAGCTCCTCCCAGGCAGGAAGGCTGCCAAAAATTCCTTTCCCTTGGGGCGCCTGGGTGGCTTAGTGGGTTAAAGCCTCTGCCTTTCGCTCAGGTCATGATCCCAGGGTCCTGGGATTAAGCCCCACATCGGGCTCTCTGCTCAGCGGGAGCCTGCTTCCTCCTCTCTCTCTCTGCCTGCCTCTCTGCCTACTTGTAATCTCTCTCTGTCAAATAAATAAATAAAATCTTAAAAAAAATTCTTTTCCCTTTCAGGATACTTACAGGGGACTACTTTGCACCCAGAAATATCTCAGGAGAGCCTGGTGTGTGCCTGAGGCCCCTGTGGCTGGATCCTGTGGAGAAAGGAAGGAGACAAGGAGAGGTCCCCCAGGCACTCTGGGACCCATGAAGAGAAGCACTTAAAAAAATTGGTTCTTTATGGTGGACATGGGGAGATGGAGAGGAGAGGGAGTTGAGGGAAACTGGAAGTGGAGATGAACTATGAGAGACTATGGACTCTGAAAAACAACCAGAGGGTTTTGAAGCGGCGGGGGGGGGGGGGGGGGTTGAGGAACCAGATGGTGGGTAATAGAGAGGGCACGTACTGCATGGAGCACTGGGTGTGGTTCAAAAACAATGAACACTGTTACACTGAAAATAAACAAATTAAAAAAATTGGTTCTTTTTAAAAAAAATTTTTAATTATTTTTTTAAATTTCTTTTCAATGTACCAGAATTCATTGTTTATGAACCTTACCCAGTGCTCCATGTAATATGTGCCCTCCATAATACCCACCACTAGGCTCACCCAAGCTTCCACCCTCCTCCCCTCCAAAACCCTCAGTTTGTTTCTCAGAGTCCACAGTCTGTCATGGTTCATCTCCACCTCCAATTTCCCCCAATTCACTTCTCTCCATCGCTCCATGTCTTCCGTGTTATTACTTATGCTCTATAAATTTGTGAAACCATATGATAATTGATTCTCTTTGGAGAAGCACATTTTTAACAAGTGTGGACTCATTCATTCTTCCCAATCATGTGGATCCAGGGGCTGATATCCAGAGCCCCAACTACTCAGCTCATTCCCTCCCCTTCTTCACCCCAGGTTTGGAGGGTTATCAGTGGGAGCCAAGGCCAGCCCAGGTGTCCTTGGGCACAGAAGCAGGGGCTGCATAATGGTTCTCGGAAAGAAGGACATGGAGTCACTGGAGATGGCTCAGGTCATCATAAGTGTTTATGTTTTATTGTTGAAATTATAGATTATGTATTCTGTGAATACATTTTAAGAATAAATGAAAAAAGGGGGGGATGGAGATGACAGAAAGAGTCCTTCTATCTGCTAGTCCAATTGTTCACAGTCATGTGAGAGAAGAGAACCAATGTTGCCAAACTTCAAGTTGGTGCAAAGCCACCTGTGTGCTGTTGATTGTGTGTGTCACCAGGTCAGGAATGTGACCTCAGGGAACAGGATTGGGAAGGGTATTTGATGTCTGTGTGAGTCATTGATTAGGGAACTCTTCCTTCCTTCCCTCACTCCTTCCCTCTGTCTCTCTCTTTCCCTCCCTTCCTCCCACCTTCTTTTCATCCTCTCTCCCTCCCTCTCTCCTCCCGCCTTCTCTCTCTCCCTCCTATTTTACTTCCTTCCTTCCATCTATCCATCCTTTTTTTCTTCCTTCTCCCAAGAGAACTGGGCAATGCATAACCTCTTGCAAATTTCCTTATTTTTAATGAGAATTTCATTCTCCAATTTCGTGGATAGATCTCCGGCCCTGTGTATAGTAATTTCTTGATTATTCCTTCCTTAAGTTCAAGCTCTAATCTCCTTTCAATTAAAAATTGACAACACACACACACACACAATCAACAGCACACAGGTGGCTTTGCACCAACTTGAAGTTTGGCAACTTTGGTTCTCTTCTCTCACATGACTGTGAACAATTGGACTAGCAGATAGAAGGACTCTTTCTGTCATCCACATCCCCCCTTTTTTCATTTATTCTTAAAGTGTATTCACAGAATACATAATAAATCTATAATTTCAACAATAAAACATAAACACTTATGTAAAAAAAACTGGGCAAAGTTCATCAATAAAAGACACACTGATTGCATATAGGTGCATGAAAAGATTTTACATTAGAGAATGAAACATTCCTACATGTACAGTAGAATAGAAAAAAAATGACCAAAAATATAAATCATGCCTGCTAATTTGCCATGATGATACAAACACAGAACATAAATCCATTTTTTCCACTGGAAATCCATGAAGACATGAATTGTTTTAAACGAGATCAGAACTAAATGTTGAAATAACAAAGATTGACTTGGTGTATACAGGAAGCTTAGTGTCTTTTGAACAATCTGCTAAACCTGGGCTTGGATACCCACGTCAAGACTTCCCTCCATGGGTTATCAACAGAGGCACACTTAAATGAGAATTTCAGCAATTACTGCAAATATATCCCCCCTGACTTAATCACAACGACCACTTCTAACATTACTGAACTAAACTGAGAACTTTTGAAGGGATATGTATTTTCCAGGCATATTTAATTTTGCCACTAAATTAAAATGAAACATTTCTCTTTCTCACAGTAAAGGCTCTGCTTTATTTTAATTTAAAATTAAGAGCCTGCTTTAAGAAGAACTCATTTGAGATAAGAATCTTAATTTGTGATGCAAAGCGGGAAAAAGAAGAGTAAAAAATGTATATACTCTCATTTTACAGGAAATAAGTTCCTACCCACTGGAGAGGCCTGGCAATTCTGTGACTCAAAGGGATAGTTTGTTTGACTCTAAAATGAGATGGAAAAAAAAAAAAACAAGCAGAGAAACCACAACAACCAGCAGAGTGTGAACACTCTTGAACTGAGCTGCCAGGTCTTTTTAGGTATTTGACCCAGAGACAGCATTTTAGGTTAAAAGCACATTCAGACAATGGGACTTCTGAACTCCAGGCTCACTACCAGTTCCCAGTGAGAACAAAACAAAATAAAACAAAACAAAAAACAAACAAACAAAACACAAAACAACAAAAAACCCCACACTGCTTTGGGGTGAAATCTGTGTTAGAGAGGGGATGCTCCTCAGAAAGTTCATCTTTCTAATAAGCTTTCTCATTTGGAGGCAAAAAGCACAGCCTGGGGGCTGGGATAAGCTTCAGGTGACACTCTGTCTTGAAAATATGCATAGAGATGGGCTCCTGTCTCTATCAGTCCCTGGAGCATGTAACTCTTGATCCCAGGATTCTAAGTTTGAGATCCACACTGGGTGTAGAGATTACATAAAAATAAAATCTTCAGGGGAAAAAATGAATATATATATTTCCTAAAACAGTATAATGTTGTGTGCTGTCATCTGGAAGGATTTGGTCTTTTGTTCTACATGTTTAACAAAAGAAAATGTATTAGTAATGTTAATACTTATTAGTATTAATATACATTTATTAGTATTGATATATATATCCTTCTGTATAATATACAATAATATACATGGTACATATTAGTATTAATATATTATCATGTAATATAATACATTAATATTAATATATGTGTTTAACATTTGAGATTCTCCATGGGTCCCGTGTGTAAGAAAATGACAGAGTTCCAGCAGGGCCCCTGTTCATGCCCAAATCCCTGGGGAATATGTTCTACCGCTGTCACCAGTGAAGAGATTAACCACCTCAATACATGTGTCACCATTTGGAACCTAAGGCCCTGGACTTTTTCCCAGCCCCACATCTGTCTCTGTCACCGAGTTTAGTACCTCTGACATACATCTGACAGGAAGTCCCATGGAAGTTTCTCAATAAAAGAAGCCCAGACAAAGTTCGTGGGCAAAGGGGTTTTTGTCTCACTTTCTCATTGTCTGAGACACTGTGAGTCATGGTAGCTGCTCCCATCACCATGACCTGTAGCACAGTAATAATCAGCCTCGTCCTCAGGCTGCAACCCAGAGATGAGCAGAAGCCCTGCATTGGCCGAGACATCTATGGAACCAGATAAGTGGCTGGGGATCCCAGAGTCCTGGTGCTTGTTTGAGTCTGAGTAGTAGTTCAGTAGATACCAGGGAGGGTTCCCTGGCTCCTGCTGGTACCAGTATATGCCATATCTGCCAACACTGAAGCCACTGCTCAGGGTGCAAGTGAGTCTGGCTGTTGTTCCAAAAGAGGCATAGAGGGATGGTTGCTGGGTCAGCACAGGCTGGGACAGGGAACCTGCAAACACAGACACATCACAGTTAAGAGAAAGGTTCCAGCTGCACTGGGATCTGAAACAGTGGTGTCTGTTTCAGACTGAGGACCCACCCTGTGGCACTGAGGACCCTCTCTACCTGTGCAGTGACAGAGGAGCATGAGGAGGACAGTGGTCCAGGCAATAGTAACACAGCCCTTCTTAGGCCACAGAGGTGGGGCTGGGATGCCCCTGGCCTGTCTTATCTTCTCCCAGGGGCCTCACAGAGGATGGGGTGCTCATGCAAATGTGATCCACCTCTGACTCCCCTTCCTCTCCTTTACAGATTTGTGACCCTTTGACAGGGACAATTCCTGATGTGCTAGTTTCTTCATGGTGGGCCAGGAGGAAGCAGGCCCTAACAGGCCCTGTTCCAGGGACTTATCCAGCCTCAAAGAGGATACACCTGTGTTGTCCCCACTGAACACTAGGGATCCAGGATTGGGGCCTCCTGTCAATGGAGGGCTGCCCTGCTTTGAGACCATGTCTTACAGAAACACACCAGACACAGTCTCACCATGACCTCTGTTGTTCTCTGGGAGAACTCTCCTATCCAACAGTGACAAGCCTCTACTTCACCTGTTTCTGTGATGCCTGTGTTCCAGCCAAATGACACTGACTCTCTATGGAAGGACAGAGGTCCTGGTGTGCTGTCCTTGATCAGGTTTCTTCTGTGAACTGGGGTCTAGCAGGAAGTAAATGAGCAGTCCTGACCCAGGAGATCCTGTGAACCTCTGTGGAACTGAGGGCAAGATACATGGAACAAAGAGCAGAAGGACTCTGTCCCTGAAGGAGGACCACAGAGAGGTGGGTTGGCTCTGGGTACTGAGCATGAACAGGAGCTTGTGGAGGGCATGCACACCTTCACAGAGGAGGACATCAAGTGTGAGAACGTTGGGACCTTCCTGATTAGGACTGACAGGACTCATGGGGGCTGTGGGGACAGAGCGGGGTCTGGGTATCCAGCAGTAACAACAGAGGGGCCATCCTGTGACATCCCTCCATTTGCTGTGAGACCAGAAGTTGATCAGTGTTGGTCATTAGAGTTTTAGCTCTGTGGGAATCTCTAGGACAGAATTTGGGATAGGGAGATCTGGAAGGGGACACCAGCAGGGCGACTGAAGGAAGCAGAGAGCAGAGGACACAGGGAAGGAAGAAATGTCAAGTGTCCCCAGGTGTGACACAGGAAAGTGACTCACTGGACCCTGGGCTGTCAGAAGGAGGGATGGTCCAAAGTGTCAGGTGGATGAAGAGTGATGCCCACAGTGATGGGGATGACTAACCTGACACAGGTGAGGTCAGGTAGGAAAGCAGGTAGGGGCCTGCTGATAGTATGTCGTCCCTCTGTCACACAGTGACCATGGTATGACCTCTGGAGAGGTGTGGGGACACAGAAGAACAGGGCTGAGAGACACCTTCCCTCCCATAGGAAGGATGTAGGTAACATAGTAACCACCTATGTGAGGGCTTAGTCTGCATCATTCATTCATTTTCTCTTATATTCATTTTTTAAATTTTATTTAAATTTAAATTTTATTTTATTTTTTCAGTGTTCCAAGATACATTGTTTATGCATCACAACCAGTGCTCCATGCAATATGTGCTCTCCTTAAAACCCACTACTAGGCTCACCTAATCCCTACCCCCCTTCCCTCCAAAACCCTCAGTTTTTTTTTTTCTCAGAGTTCATAGTGTCTCATAGTTCATCTCTGCTCTGATTTCCTGCAATTCACTTTTCCTCTCCATCTGCCCATGTCCTCCATGCTATTCCTTATGCTCCACAAATAAGTGAAACCAAATGATAATTGACTCTCTCTGCTTGACTTATTTCACTCAGCATAATCTCTTCCAGTCCCATCCATGTTGAGACAAAAGTTGGGTATTCAACCTTTTTGATGGTATCATAATATTCCATTGTATATATGGACTTTATCTTCTTTTTTTTTTTAATTTATTTATTTTCAGCATAACAGTACTCATGGTTTTTGCACCACACCCAGTGCTCCATGCAATACGTGCCCTCTCTATTACCCTCCATCTGGTTCCCAAATCTCCCACCCCCCACCCCTTCAAAACACTCTGGTTGTTTTTAAGAGTCCATAGTCTCTCATGGTTCATCTCCCCTTCTAGTTTCCCTCAACTCCCTTTTCCTCTCCACCTCCCTATGTCCTCCATGTTCTTTGTTATGCTCCACAAATAAGTGAGACCATATGATACTTGACTCTCTCTGCTTGACTTATTTCGCTCAGCATAATCTCTTGAGTCCCGTCCATGTTGCTACAAAAGTTGGGTATTCATCCTTTCTGATGGAGGCATAATACTCCATTGTGTATATGTACCACATCTTCCTTATCCATTTATCCTTTGAAGGGCATCTTGGTTCTTTCCACAGTTTGGCGACTGTGGCCATTGCTGCAATAAACATTGGGGTAGAGATGGCTCTTCTTTTCACTACATCTGTATCTTTGGGGTAAATACCCAGCAGTGCAATTGCAGGGTCATAGGGAAGCTCTATTCTTAATTTCTTGAGTAATCTCCACATTGTCCTCCAAAGTGGCTGCACCAACTTGCATTCCCACCAACAGTGTAAGAGGGTTCCCCTTTCTCCACATCTTCTCCAAAACACGTTGCTTCCTGTGTTGCTAATTTTGGCCATTCTAACTGTTGACAGGTGGTATCTCAATGTGGTTTTAATTTGAATCTCCCTGATGGCTAGTGATGATGAACATTTTTTTCATGTGTCTGATAGCCATCTGTGTGTCTTCATTAGAAAAGTGTCTGTTCATATCTTCTGCCCATTTTTTTTGATATGATTATCTGTTTTGTGTGTGTTGAGTTTGAGGAGTTCTTTATAGATCCTAGATATCACCTTTTTGTCTGTACTGTCATTTGCAAATATCTTCTAACTATCCGTGGGTTGCCTTTTTGTTTTGTTGACTGTTTCCTTTGCTGTGCAGAAGCTTTTGATCTTGATGAAGTCCCAAAAGTTCATTTTCGCTTTTGTTTCCTTGGCCTTTGGAAACATATCTTGAAAGAAGTTACTGTGGCTGATATTGAAGAGGTTACTGCCTATGTTCTCCTCTATGATTCTGATGGATTTCTGTCTCACATTGAGGTCTTTTATCCATTTCGAGTTTATCTTTGTGTATGGTGTAAGAGAATGGTCGAGTTTCATTCTTCTACATATAGCTGTCCAGTTTTCCCAGCACCATTTATTGAAGTGACTGTCTTTTTTATATTGTATATTTTTTCCTGTTTTGTCGAAGATTATCTGACCATAGAGTTGAGGGTCCATATCTGGGCTCTAAACTCTGTTCCACTGTTCTGTGTGTTTGTTTTTATGCCAGTACCATGCTGTCTTGGTGATCACAGCTTTGTAGTAAAGCTTGAAATCGGGTAACGTGATGCCGCCAGTTTTGTTTTTGTTTTTCAACATTTCCTTAACAATTTGGGGTCTCTTCTGATTCCATACAAATTTTAGGATTATTTGCTCTAGCTCTTTGAAAAATACTGGTGGAATTTTGATCGGAATGGCATTAAAAGTATAGATTGCTCTAGGCAGTATAGACATTTTAACAATGTTTATTCTTCTGATCCAAGAGCATGGAATGGTCTTCCATCTTTTTGTGTCTTCTTCAACTTCTTTCATGAGTGTTCTGTAGTTCCTCGAGTACAGGTCCTTTACCTCTTTGGTTAGGTTATTCCCAAGTATCTTATGGTTCTTGGTGCTATAGTAAATGGAATCGATTCTCTAATTTCCCTTTCTGTATTTTCATTGTGAGTGTATAAGAAAGCCACTGATTTCTGTACATTGAATTTGTATCCTGCCATGTTCCTGAATTGCTGTTATGAGCACTAGTAGTTTGGGGGTGGAGTCTTTTGGGTTTTCCATATAAAGAATCATGTCATCTGCGAAGAGAGAGAGTGTGACTTCTTCATTGTCAATTTGGATACCTTTTATTTCTCTTGGTTGTCTGATTGTCATTGCTAGGACTTCTAATACTATGTTGAACAAGAGTGGTGAGAGTTGGCATCCTTGCGTGTTCCTGATCTCAATGGGAATGCTACGAGCTTTTTCCATTGAGGATGATATTTGCTGTGGGTCTTTCGTAGATAGATTTTATGAAGTTCAGGAATGTTCCCTCTATCCCTATACTTTGAAGTGTTTTCATCAGGAACGGATGCTGGATTTTGTCAAATGCTTTTTCTGCATCAATTGAGAGGACCATGTGGTTCTTCTCTCTTCTCTTATTGATTTGTTCTATCACATTGATTGATTTGCGAATGTTGAATCAACCTTGTAACCCAGGTATGAATCCCACCTGGTCATGGTGGATCATGTTTTTAATGTGTGGCTGGATCCTGTTTGCTAGGATCTTGTTGAGAATCTTTGCATCCATATTCATCAGTGATATTGGTCTGAAATTCTCCTTTTTGGTAGGGTCTTTGCCTGATTTGGGGATCAGGTTAATGCTGGCTTCATAACAAGAGTCTGGAAGTTTCCTTCTGCTTCAGTTTTTTGAAACAGCTTCCGGAGAATTGGTGTTATTTCTTCTTTGAAAGTTTGGTAGAATTCCGCAGGGAATCCATCAGGTCCTGGGCTCTTGTTTTTTGGGCGGTTTTTGATCACTACTTCAATCTCGTTACTAGATATCAGTCTATTCAGGTTGTCAATTTCTTCCTGGTTCAATTTATAATTTTCCAGGAATGCATCTGTTTCATCTAGGTTACTTAGCTTATTGTCATATAATGGTCGGTAATAATTTCTGATGATTTTTTCTATTTCCTTGGTGTTAGTTGTGATCTCTCCCTTTTCATTCATAATTTTATTAATTTGGGCTTTCTCTCTTTTCTTTTGGATTAGTGTGTCCAATGGTTTATCGATCTTATTGATTCTTTCAAAAAACCAGCTTCTAGTTTCATTGATACGTTCTACTGTATCTCTGGTTTCTACCTCATTGATTTCTGCTCTAATCTTGATTATTTCCCTTCTTGCATGGGGAGTTGGTTTGATTTGTTGTTGATTATCCAGTTCTTCAAGGTGTAGAGACAGCTGGTGTATTCTGGATTTTTCAATGTTTTTGAGGGAGGCTTGGAGGGCTATGTATTTCCCCCTTAGAACCACCTTTGCTGTATCCCATAGGTTTTGGACCAAAGTGTCTTCATTCTCATTGGTTTCCACGATTTGTTTAAGTTCATCTTTGATCTCCTGGTTGATCCAAGCATTCTTAAGCAAGGTGGTCTTTAGCTTCCAGGTGTTTGAGTTCCTTCTGAACTTTTCCTTGTGAATTGAGCTCCAGTTTCAAAGCATTGTGATCTGAGAATATGCAGGGAATAATGTCAGGCTTTTGGTATTGGTTGAGTCCTACTTTGTGACCGAGTATGTTTTCTATTCTGGAGAAGGTTCCATGTACACTTGAGAAGAATGAGTATTCTGTTGTTTTAGGGTGGAATGTTCTGTATATGTCTATGAGGTCCATCTGGTCCAATGTTTCATTCAATGCTCTTATTTCTTTATTAATTTTCTACTTTGATGATCTGTCTATTTCTGAGAGAGGCGTGTTAAGATCTCCTACTATTAATGTATTCATATCAATATGACTCTTTATCTTGATTAAAATTTTCTTATGTAATTGGATGCTCCTATATTGGGGGCATAGATATTTACAATTGTTAGATCATCTTGGTGGATAGTCCCTTTAGGAATTATGTAGTGTCCTTCTGTATCTCTGACTACAGTCTTTAGTTTAAAATCTAATTTATTTGATATGAGAATCACTACCCCCTCCTTCTTTTGCAGCCCATTGGCATGAAAGATGCTTCTCCATCCCTTCACTTTCAGTCTGGGTGTATCCTTAGGTTCAATGTGGGTCTCTTGCAGACAACATATGGATGGGTCCTGTCGTTTTATCCAAACTGCAACCCTGTGTCTTTTTATAGGTGCATTTAGGCCATTCTCATTGAGTGTGATTATTCATAGATATGTTTTGATTGACATCGTGTTGCCTTTGAAGTCTTTCTGTCTGTAGATTGTTTCTATATTTCTGTTCAATGATATTCTTAGGATTTTTTTCTCTGTTATAGGACCCCCCTTAATATTTCCTGCAGTGTCGGCTTGGTGATTGCATAGTCTTTTAAGCATTGCTGGTCTTGGAATCTCTATCTCTCCACCCATTTTGAATGTCAGTCTTGCTGGATAGAGTATTCTTGGCTGCATGTTCTTCTCATTTAGTATTTTGAACATATTTTGCCAGCCCTTCCTGGCTTCCCAGGTCTCTGTGGACAGGTCTGACGTTATTCTAATGGGCTTTCCTCTGTATGTAAGGAGCTTCTTTGTCCTAGCTGCTTTTATGAGGGTCTGTCTTGAATCATAATCCCTCATTTTAAATATAAGTTGTCATGAGGACTTTCGAGAATCTAAAATCTTGGGGGGAAACCTCTCTGCCTCTAGTACATGAACATTGTTTCCATTTGTGAGATTGGGAAAATTTTCATAGACAACTTGTTCCACTCTATCTTCTAGATATCTTTCTTTTTCCTCCCCTTCAGGGATTCCAATAATTCTGACATTGCTACGTTTCATGGCATCGTTTATTTTCCTGATTCTGTTTTCGTGGCTTCTGAGCTGTTTGTTCCAGGCTTCCTCCTGATCCTTTCTCTCTATCTGTTTGTCCTCCAGATCACTAATTCTATCTTCTGTCTCACTTACCCTAGCTTTTAGAGAATTTAGATTAGATTGGAATTCATTGAGAGCATTTTGAACATCATCCCTGGTGGCTTTCAGTTCTGCACTAACATTGTGAACATCATTCTTGGTGGCTTTCAGTTCTGCCCTAATCAATTCCATTTGGTCATCCATGGCTTTCTCCAACCTAGCTATTGCCTGGATAATTGTTATTCTGAATTCCTTTTCCGACATATTATCTATGTCGATAGCCATTAGCTCTGTTGCAGAAGGTCCATCCTCTGTATTTTTCTTCTGTTGGGTATTCTTCCTCCTAGTCATTTTGGTAAGAGATGACTGAATGGATGCAGCTGGATTTATCGATTGTGGTGCAGTCAGGGTGCACCCTGTACCGCTTCTGTGCAATCAGGGTTTCCCCCCCACAAATGAGAGAAGAAAGGAAAGAAGAGAAATAGAGAAGAAGAAAAAAAAAGAAATAAAGAAAAGAAAAGGAAAAAGGAAAAATAGAGAGAGAGAGAGACGACAAAAAGGGAAGATAAAAGAGAAGGCTCATTCCAAATGGGACCCAAGGTAAGATTTATGAAGTATACAAACAAAAATAGACAAGCAAAAAGACTGATAAAAGCATATGACAAGAGAAAAAATATATATATAAGCAAAGAAAGAAGAACCTCATCAGAAAGAACCCTAAGTATTTATATACTATTAGGACAAACACAAATACAAAGAAACACTGGCAGAAGGAAAAGTTCGGAGAGTGGTTATAATTTCTCAGTGTGGGCAAGGAATGTTATTTTGATTCTTCCTGGATGTATCTCGATGTTTTTGTTAAGGGACTCAACTTTCCTAAGATACAGGGGGATTAAAATTGGTTTATCTATAGGGGGAGCTTTGATTGGGGGATGGGGATTACCTTGAAGTTTAACTCTGTATGTATATTAGAAAATAAAAATTAAAAAAATAATAAACTAGACTAAACTAAGTTAAAATTTAAAAAAATTAAAAGAAATAGAAAAGGAAAAGAAAAACACAGGTGTATGTATCAAAAAGTTCAGGTTAGAAGGTTATTAAGGAAATTGATGTACTGGACATCTCACTGTGATGGTAAATAGGTTAAAAAATTATCTGTATGTATAAAAAAAAGAACCAGAATATTGGTAAAGAGTTAAAAATAAAAGTTGTATTTATGAAGTAGTGGTGGTTGTTCTCTTGTAGTCTTCTTTTTTTTTTTTTTCTTCCTTCCTGGTTGGTTTTCTGGGGGAGGGGCTTGCCACGTGGGTTTTCAATGATGTTCCCTGAGTTAGGTCCTCCCACCCCCCTCAAGGGAGTGGGCTCTGAGGAAATCGTTTTTTTCAGGCTTTTGCTCTCTGGAGGTTTTTATGTTCTTTCATCTGTTCTCTCTTGCCTCGACAGCTTTTGATGGTTTTTGGAGGTTTAGAGGAGAGCAAACTGCATCCCGACCTCTCTCTCAGAGAGAAGCCTCAGAATGCTCTGCAGAGCTGCTGGCAGAGTAGGTTCTGAGTCACGGTCCCTGGGGATGCAGGATCTCCTCCTTGTACCCAATACCAGGGCAGTGGTGACTGTCTGGGGAGCTCTGGACCGCCAGAGAGGTTCCAAGCAGTGATTGCACACTGAGATTTTCACGCTATCCCAGGCTGAAATGTCTGGTTTTTCCCAATGCCAGAGCTCCAGTCTAGCACCTATGAGCACCTCTCCCAGGGGAGGGTGTGGGACGTGCGCATTTCAGGATTGCCATCTGGCCAGGCTCCCAGCCCGTCATGGGAGCTGGACCCCACTTGTTCTCAGGCACGCTGGTGGCTCAGGCACGCTGGCGGCTCAGGGACCAAGACCTGATTTGTCTGCCACACTCTCTCTGGCTCAGCGCCAGGGGAGGCTGTCCTGGTTCTGGGGACTTAGGCCCCTCTCCCTAACCACCCAGATTCCCACTATTTCCCCTCATGATCCTTTGCTCTTTTTTTTTTTTTTTGAGTGCTTTCAACCAGACTCCAAGTTAATGCTGGTCCCCAGATGCAGGGCACTCTCGTGTTGGGGTATTACTTTCCAATCGGTCACCTTTGGAGGCTCCCTCACCCTTTTGTTTATCTTCCAATATCAGTCCGATGTTCCCACTCTGCTTCACCTGCCACTGGTGTCTTCTGCTCCTGTAGAGATCCAGACGTGTATAATTCTGATCTCAGGCTGATTTCATGGGTTATCGGAGTTCTTTGGTAGGTAATCATCTCACTTTAGGGTACAGGTTGAAATGGCGCCTTCTCCTACTTCCCCACCATCTTGACTCCTATTCATTATTTTTAAAAAAATATTTTCTTTATTTATTAGAGAGAGACAGTGCTTGTACAAGTGGGGGTGGGGACAACAGGAGAGAGAGAAGCAGACTTCTTGCTGAGCCAAACCCAAGACTTGATCACAGTATCCTCAGGTCTGAGATGAACCTAAGGCAGATTCTTCACTGACTAACCCATCCAAAGGCCTCTCCTCTATATTCTCTAAGAAGACATTTAAGGAAGGTCCACATGTGTCAGATCAGTGTTCACCATGATGTGAATAAAATATGACTTTATATTCATTTCTGAACTGCTAGTACATATTCTGTTTCATACAATGTGCATGGTTGCTGTTTGCCCTCCTCCATATCTGTTTGAGATCCCAAAATCTATCTCATAACCGTTTCTACTGAATCACTTCGTGTCTATTTAATAAAGATCCTTAGATAAACTGGAGAAAAGTATGCACTTATATGTGCACCAAATTTGAAAATAAGAAGAGTATAAAATTAAGAGAAAAAGGATGAAGTAAAGAATTATTGACATATCTGAAAAACACAATATCAGCTTCTGTACATTATCACAAAATATATAAATAAATGGCCAATATCATATTTCTTAGAGAAACTAAAGTCATGAGTTTGAAAGCTAACAAAATATATTTCATCATGAATAAATTGGGAAATCACAGTAATCAGCCAGGATCCCTGACCTTGAAGGGAGCCCTGAGAAACTGACAGACTTTCTCAGGCATCATGGGTCAGAAGAATTCTTTCTTACTGCAAAGGTCTGAACACAGTGGTCAGCACTAGGGTTGGGAAACTGGATGTTAGAGAAGAATCCAGAACCCAGTAGCCCCTCACAAGTTAGAAGGAGCAGTCAGACCCCCCCCCAACCTCTACTATCTTTAGGCTAATGCTGGTTGTCCCAGGGGAGACCTGTCTTTGGATTGTGCTTTTCATCTCTGAAGAACCATTGTCCATTGTTTATGGACACTGTGCACAGGGGGCTACAGTACGAAGGGGTCCCATCAGTGGATCTATGTGTGAGAAGAAAAGCCTAGAGGTCCCCAGGGGGAAAAATAAAGATGGAAAATATCTTTCCTGACACAAGAGAAGTCAATTAAGACCCTCGGCTATTTCCTGTGATCTCTGCCCCAGCAGCTCTACTTTCCCAGCACACATCTTGCAGATCTTCCTGAGAATTAGAGGAAATGACAAAAAAAAAAAAAAGTTAACGATTTTAAGGGAACAAAGGGAATGCGAAAATTGGCAGTCTCTCCCAGGCCAAGAAATAGTTTAATCACATCAGAGATAGCAAATCACTGAAATACCCAATGCTGTTTCAAAGGAAACCAGTCTCTGCATTCTTTCTCCCAGATAAGGAGCTCAGACACTTTCCAGTGACTCTGGCTCTGTGGAGAGGTCCCTCGCCTCTTCCCCTCATGGAACAGTTACTTCTACCTTATTGCAACGTGAAAGTCTCTGCACTAGGAGGAGCACGAGCTGCAGTTAACATAGTAGAGGATGCCCATAGAGGCCTGTGTTCTCAGTCCTCCTGACCCACCTTATGCCCATCTTGACATGGAATGACGAAGCTCCCCTACTGAATATTCATCCCAAATACTAAATAAAAGGAAACCACTTCCTCCTTCTCTTGGAGTTTAGTGAGGCTTTGCAAGTTATTCCCTGTGATTTCCTTATTTGCTGCTAATATGGATTCCTTTCTGTGACTACACACCTGGATCAGTCTCCAAATTTAACTCAGGATGGAGCAAACTCACCTTAGTTCCCAGACACCGTAACTTCATTTTCTTCTTCCTCCCTCTATGTATAACTTACTGTACTTAAATGCACAACTTATGGTATATGATATGTTTATGCATCATGTAACATATGTATGATATAATATTTATATATAATCTATAGTACTGTGCATTATACACGATATCTATATTTGAGTATAATAATATGGTGATATATGTAATAATTCAGTATATTAGACATAACATGCTTATATAATGTTTACATTATGTATAATTTTCTATTGTGATATTTATGATAACTTATTTATAATAAATATCATATATATATATTTTTTCTTTTTCTTTTCCCCCCTAATAAGGTCCCTGATACTCTGGATGGCAAAGTAACACAGTCTGAAGGGAACTTGGAAGGAAAGCTAGAGGCTATAAAGGGTCAGAAGGAATGGGCGATGACTACCCATGTACCAGTCATGGGAACAAAGCAGTTCATATGTCTCCCCATCCCCTGCATCTTTTCTCTTCAGCCCTAAAGGGAACTCCTTATCTATGAGGGAGGAGGTGATAGAAGAATTAGGACAGGACAGAGAAGTCCAGAGTTCTGCTGGCTGAAGCAGCAGTGTTGGCATTCCCCAGGGATCTCTTTCCCTAGACCCAGGTAACATGGCAGGTCTTTTGTTTGTTGCTTGGTTTTCTTTCAAATTTCTGAAGTTGTGTGGATTGTCTGACCCTGCCTGAAAAAACACCTGGCTGTGATTCCTTGGGGTTAGAAGATTAAAAATGAGGCCAGAAAATGAGTCAGAACTGAGCATACAAAGGAATCCCTATTAGCAGCAAGTAAGGAGATCACAGGGAATAACTTGCAAAGGCACAGTCACACTACAGTCAGGACACTCTCTGCCAAGTGTGCAAGATTTCTCAGAGTATTACCCTAGTTGTTCTGGACCATAAACCTTTCCTCACAGGCCAGTCCCACAGTGCCACCTGATGGGTGGACACCAAGTTCTCCCGCCTTCTGACACCTCGTAGTGCTCCTAGAATGATGTCCAGACTTGCAATATGATCCAGAATGATGTCACTGCCCGGGGAAGTAGAATTAAAGGTGCCCTCCGTGGTGGGTGGGGTGACCACCCCAAGGTCAACAACGACCTCTGGATGGTTATGTACATGGTGTGTTGCATGGTGCTTATGTTACCAGGTATTTCAGGATGACATGACATTGGGGTTTTTCTTTTCCAGGAGCTTGGGGTCATGACAGTCTACCATCACCTGGAAACAAGTAAAAACCTTAACCTTTCAGAGTACCAATTTTATTCCCACCTCATAATAATTCCACATGTACTCCTCTTCTAGTGACTGCTGTGATTGTTGTGGGTTTAAGTTCTCCTGTCAGGTCCCTCCACCCGCACTGTGAGGGCTTCTCAGCCTGTCTTTGCTCCCAGCATCCGTAAATTTCTGTTTTAAAACAGTGTGTTGCCTCCAAGGATAGACTCTGGGGGCAGGTATGAAAGAATGAGGACACACTCTCTAGAAAAAGTTCACTGGAATGGTTGTCAATATTTGTTTTAGGCCAAACAAAAAGGGAGAGCTGTTTTGGTAGAAGATGGGGGGTGCACAAGGAAACCCCATTCCCATGGAGACAGCAGGTTTTTGTCTCACTTCCCACAGGTCAAGGAGCATTGTGTGAACACTGAGGCTGCTCTCCCAAGAGGAGCCATAATATTCAGCCTAATCTTCAGGTTGGAGCCCAGTGATGGTTGGAATCTCAGTGGCTCCAGAATTGGAGCCAGAGAATCTGTCTGGGATCCCTGCATGTCAAGTACTGCCAAGCATCACAATTCTAGGGGCAGTACCAGGTAGCTATTGGTACCAACCCACAGTATAAATTTTTACATTGTTGCTGCTTCCAAGGCAGGTGATGGTGACTGTCTGACCCTGGGACCCATACAATGACGATGGATCAGTCAGCACAGGCTGTGCCCACACAGCTGGAAAGAAGAGGGAGAGACACAAGTGATGAGTCTGAGATTTCAAAGTATCCTGGATAATAGGGTAGAAGAGCCCTGTCCCAACCCAGATGCATCTTTCAGACCATCAGGATCCAGCACCTGGACAGTGAGTGAGGAGGGTGAGGAGGGGAACCAGAGTCCAAGCCATAGTAGACAAGCTCAGGTATGTGAGTAATAACAGCAGAGCCAGAGCTTCTCCATGTCTCTCTTATGTCACTCAAACCCCAAGGGAATCAGGGCACATTATGTAAATTACCTCTTCCCAGGCTACCCCAGACCCAAGTGACACATCTGGCCCCAGGCCCCCAGGGCAGTGGGAAGTGGCACTTGCTGTGTGCCATTCAGTTCTGAGCACAGGGCCCCAGACAGGGAGAGGAGGGCTGTTTCTCAGTGGGCTCCCTCGCTCATGGTGCCCCCTGCCAACTAGAGACTACCTCCAGCTGGTTCTAAGATGCAGTGGCAACTGGAAAGACCCAGGGCTTCATCAGGTCTGTCCAGGGATGCTGTTTAGTCTCCATGTATTTGGGTTCTTTCCAGCTTTCATCTTGTGATTGAGTTCTAGCTTCAGAGCATTGTGGTCTGAAAATATGCAGGGAATAATCCTAATCTTTTGATACCGGTTGAGACCTGATTTGTGACCCAGGATGTGATCTATTCTGGAGAAGGTTCCATGTGCACTAGAGAAGAATGTGTATTCTGTTGCTTTGGGATGAAATGTTCTGAATATATCTGTGATGTCCATCTGGTCCAGTGTGTCATTTAAGGCCTTTATTTCCTTGTTGATCTTTTGCTTGGATGATCTGTCCATTTCAGTGAGGGGAGTGTTAAAGTCCCCTACTATTATTGTATTATTATTGATGTGTTTCTTTGATTTTGTTATTAATTGGTTGATATAGTTGGCTGCTCCCACGTTAGGGGCATAGATATTTAAAATTGTTAGATTTTCTTGTTGGACAGACCCTTTGAGTAGGATATAGTGTCCTTCCTCATCTCTTATTATAGTATTTGGCTTAAAATCTAATTGATCTGATATAAGGATTGCCACCCCAGCTTTCTTCTGATGCCCATTAGCATGGTAAATTGTTTTCCACCCCCTCACTTTAAATCTGGAGGCGTCTTCGCGTCTAAAATGAGTTTCTTGTAGGCAACATACTGATGGGTTTTGTTTTTTTATCCATTCTGATACCCTGTGTCTTTTGATTGGGGCATTTAGCCCATTAACATTCAGGGTAACTATTGAGAGATATGAATTTAGTGCCATTATTAGCCTGTAAGGTGACTGTTACTGTATATTGTCTCTGTACCTTTCTGATCTACTACTTTTAGGCTCTCTCTTTGCTTAGAGGGATACCCCAGGCTGTCCCCTGGAGGAAGGCCTGGGACTGGCATTAGGGGATGACCTCATGCAATGCAGCCCCATCTCAGTGCAGGGGGCCCTCTTCAGCTCCATCCAGACCCACATACCTGTGTGTAGAGTTATGTGGTGTGGGACTGTGAGGAAGCCCCCCTCCCCACCTAGTTAACCTGTTCTGTGTCCCCCAGATCAAAAGGGCAGAGGGCAGAAACTGCTGACCTTACCAGCCCCATTTCAGGAGCCCTGGGAAGGCTGTCTTACACCTGTGTGTCCTACTCTGGTTCCTGATGTGAATGAATGAGGGACCCTGTCCAGTCCTCTCTGTTCTCAATATCCCCTCCTATTAGGAAGAGGTTTGAGCATCATTCTAAGAAAGCTGTCCAGAGAACCTGACTTCACTACCCAGAGCATCGGGTTTCTCCTGGAGAGGACACTCCTCAGGGAACGTGGTGAGGAGCCCATAGCACTCCCAGGATGAAGCTGGGAGAACACAGGCCTGAGGTCAGTGCTGAGGGGTGATGTGCCCCCAACAGAAAGAAAAGGACAGCAATAGATAGAGCTATGGCCCTGGTGAAGGGGGAAGGTTTTGTAAGAGGTTGGAGGAAGAGCAGACACAGGTGTTCCTCTGATGGGGACTCTGAGTAGAACAATTAAGGGAACATGAGTTTCCATCTGTGATGCTTATCAGGAAATCTGGGGTGAAGGGCACCTGGTATTGGGGCAGTATTCCCAGATTCCAGAACTAGAAGGCCCAGGAACATGTCTCAGGGTGTCAGTTCCAGCCTGTCTAATGTCCCCGAGAGGACTCCTAATCTTCTGATGTTGGGGTCACCAGGCCATTCAGGCCCTACTGTCAGCACAACAGAAAACTGTTGTCTATGCACATGGCTTTCCTGGAAAGGGCAGAACTGATGGTTCCCCTCCTTATACCACATCATAGATCCTACTGAGGCCCAGTTGTGAGCAGCAAGTCCTCCTAAGCAGGATGTTCAACTTTCCCAGAATGGAATGTTTTGCACACTAGAAAATTTTCTAACTCAGGATACATGAAAGAGTCCACAAATACTTAGAATGAAAACTGACATTCTGAAAGTATGGGTTTTCATGTTTTTCATATAACTATGTGAACTCATTCAAGATCATCATATACCTTTCTTGTTAATAAGAGGGATGCTGGCATCAGACAAATCTGAGTTCAAAAGTATCAACTTCTACTTCTTTAACACAGTGTGTGTGTGTGTTTCTGTGTGTGTCTGTGTGTGTGTGTGTGAGATTAATACTTTGGACTCTGGCATAGAGTAGACAGTACATGAGTAGAGTCACACGGATAGAACTCTTAACCTTATTTAAGTCATGGTTTCTCACAACCTGAGAAACCCTATATTGCACTTGAGAATGTACACAGCAAAATTAGTCACTAGAAAAATGCACACACCACAATATAAAACCACTTCACTCCAGTTGGATGGCCATAGTCAAGGAAACATATAATTAAAAGCACTGGCAGGGGCGCCTGGGTGGCTCAGTGGGTTAAGCCGCTGCCTTCGGCTCAGGTCATGCTCTCAGGTCCTGGGATCGAGTCCCGCATCGGGCTCTCTGCTCGGCAGGGAGCCTGCTTCCCTCTCTCTCTCTCTGCCTGCCTCTCTATCTACCTGTGATCTCTCTCTGTCAAATGAATAAATAAAATCTTTAAAAAAAAATAAAATAAAAGCACTGGCAAACAACTTTACTAAAACTATCACCTTGCAATGACTTTAAGACACGATTGGTCTATTGATCAAAAAGTGTGTCTTAGAATTTCTGTATGACACACAAAAATTTTTTACACCCAGGATAAATAAAACGTGCACACACAGAAATGTGCACAAGGATGCCTATGACAACAGGATGGTTAATTGATAAAAGGAGTTAAAAACCAAAATGTTCATCAAGTGATGGGTGGATAAACAGTGTTATGTCCATACAATGGGTCATCATATGGCAAATAAATAAATAAATAAAATAAAGCAAAAGAAGAACATATCCCTGCTATGACATGGATGAATTTCTGAAACATTATATGACATAATTAAATGAAAGAAACTATTCACAAAGACCTCTATATAATTTAACTTATGTACAATATGTATACAGTAGGTCAATCTGTAAGGATGAAAGTGATCATTATTTACTAGTTGATGAGTGGAGAAAGTATGGGGATGGCCATTAGTAGTTGTGGGATCTTCCTTACCTGACATCACCTGCACATGTAAACACCAGGATGTCCTATGGTATCCCCACTCTGGCTTTATTAGGAAAATTACAGTAATGGAATCAGCTAGGCTCAGGGCACTTCTCCTTCTCATGAGCTTCAGAAGAACAGAGTAGGAATGACCATAGGCAGTGGGATGGATATGGGGCTGTATTCCAGGGGAATTTCCCACTCATCAGATGCTGTGATATTAACGAATTAAGTCAGGGAAAAGTTGAGCAGGGAGACATGACGGGAGAAAGTTCAGCAGCAGCTACAGCAAGAGGCATCGCCAAGACAGGATCAGTGTAAATGGCCTTTGGAGATCCAGGGGGCATGAGGTAAGTTAGGGAGGCACAGATGGAGTCTAGGCTAGCTCAGGAAAGGCAACCCTGATGTAATTTTGGGTCACTAACAGCTTGTCTTGGTGTTTGAAGACAGAAGAAAGTACAGACACTGCACTAGAGGATGGAAAAGAGGAATAGGGTAGGTGTCCCTGTTGAGCTATTTTCAAAATCCTCTCAGCCCTCACCTGTGCAGAGAGGAAGGTGAGATGGGAAGGACCCCAGGCCAGGGCTTGAGGGTCACCAGAGTTGTCTTCCAAACACCATGGTGGGACCATAGCTCCCACATAACTGTTATCCTCCTTCAGGGAGAAGGCTGCTGTGGGATGTATCTTCTCATCTGAGTGTCGCCAAACACTGAGTATTTACAGCATAATTGGCATTGTGGCATGACTCCTATATAACATACTTCAGTGTGGAGGGAACCTGACCCTGGGTGTCCAAAGCAAACAGGTAGGTCACAAGAAAAATCACATCTCACTTTAGAGAATGATTTGTTTGTTCAACATCCTTAGATCATTGGAGACCTGCTTCCTCTGAGACTTAGGATACTGGGATCAGCAGACACAGAAGGAAGGTACATCTATTATATTTTCAATATCATAAAATTTCTTTATATTCAAAAATTATCCCCTACCTATATTTTCTTAGTAATTGTCTTAGTTCTTATTTTCTTATTCATTGCCTTAGTTTCTCACTCATTGTCTTAGTTCAGTAGAAGGAAAAGAAGAGATTTTAACATTTTAAAGATGTGCTGAGTGCGTGGGAAGTTACATCCATAAATCTTCACTTCCTCACTGTATCAGGGATGGAACTCAGCTTTCACCATGCACAGGATGCCCAAACATCTAAACTTAAAGGCCTTTTATGAAATTTCTCTGACTGGTATTACCAATTTCCTTCAGATACTCAGTCCTCAAGGCCCTTGGAGGGATGGAAGAATCCTCTATGAGGAAGTCATTGAGCTTAGGTAGGACCTTAATGCTGTGGCATAAAACCCAAACTCCTTCCTCCCCTAAGGGATCTTCATGGTCTTGCTCTGTCTGCACCACAAAAGCTGAGTAGCCATGCTCCTTGCTCTCTGACCTCAAGCTTCCCTCCTTTCCTGTCACTTCACAACACTGATTCCTATCCCTACCATGGTCTCCTACTCTGTCTGTTGGGAGGATATCTCAATTTGAGATAATGGAGAAAACACCCATTTTGGCAAATCTGAGTGTCTCTTAATAACAGGAAACACATCATCAAAGATGGGAATTTTAAATTGCATATTGTGGACAATTTTTTTAAAGATTTTTATTTATTTATTTGACAGATAAAGATCACAAGCAGGCAGAGAGGCAGGCAGAGAGAGAGAGAGGAGGAAGCAGGCTCCCTGCCAAGCAGAGAGCCCGATGTGGGGCTCGATCCCAGGACCCTGGGATCATGACCTGAGCGAAAGGCAGAGGCTTTAACCCACTGAGCCACCCAGGTGCCCCTATTGTGGACAATTTTGAAGTTACATAATAAACTGTAGGGATTCATGCAAAGAACCACCTACACCCATCATCCAGCCTCAACTATCAATAGGACTCATCTTGTGGACTCTCCTACTCTTCTTTGTTCCTCCTGTGCCCTTGCTGAATATCAAAAATATCCAATCACTCCATCATTGGTGTATAGAGGTCACTGGTATAAGAACTTCACTGGTATAACCTTGAGCACATTACCTACATGTTTGATATTCCAAAGCCCTTATGCATTAGAGCAATGGATCCCAACTATTTGCACACAAGTGTATGTGTG
Source organism: Meles meles (assembly GCF_922984935.1). Classification (NCBI taxonomy): domain Eukaryota; kingdom Metazoa; phylum Chordata; class Mammalia; order Carnivora; family Mustelidae; genus Meles; species Meles meles. Next base: position 28,309,543 of record NC_060077.1, on the reverse strand, counting down.
CTGTAATCTCACATTGTATGGTGAGCTGATTGAACTGTCGTGATTGAAACAGTGAAGGAAGAGAAAGACACCTATAATTTGTTATTTTCTTATTTTGAGGGTCAGGGAGAAACCACCTAAAAGAATGTTGAGGATTGCAAACTCTCATCTTTCAATTAAAACAAATGCAAATTCTATGATCTTAAAGCTGGAAAACTTTTAAAAGGAGAATAACTTTCAAACAGATTTTTTTTGGACCATAGCATGAAAATAATCTGTATTTATTCACCTCACAGTCTAAGGTTTTGGCATACATTATTTTGAAATTTAGTTCATGATTCAGAAAGATCTCATAAGGGACAGTTATTCTGTGATCCAAAATGTTGCAACAGTCAGTCAAAAACAAAGCTTAAACATTTTCTATTTTTTAAATACAAATAAAGCAATTTCTAAGAGGGTGGCCCTATCAGAATTGTGTTACCAGTGCAGTGTACCTTGCAGTGGAGATATGTTCATGTTTGTAACTGGGCTCCTCAGTTAGAGGCACAAGGCATGGTTGTGGGCCATGATAACCATTGGGTTTCCCCCCATCGCACTGACATGCACACACACACACACACACACACACACACACACACACACACACACACCATTCCTAGGTAGTGTTCTGGTATTCTGGATGGCATCTACTAGGATTTCACCTTTACCTCCTTCCCTCTTTTACTGTTTGGAATGGTGTGCATTGTCCATTCTGGCTATATTTGTATGCCATTTTAAAAAATTATTAATATTGGTATAAATTTTTGTTTTTAGTGTCATCATGAACATTTTATATAATGTTGATAGAAAGTTATGATATTGCACTATTTTGAACCAGAATCCCAAGGCTTTTGTTCTATTGTTATCAGTTAAACCACTAACTTCCTCAGTAAAAGTGTAACAGCTTAGAGTCTATGGTCCTGAGGGGTTTTTGTCTCACTTTCTCATCTGTGTCTATCACTGTGCTGAGCACCACTGTTATACACTTGACAATAATAATCAGCCTCGTCCTCAGGTTGGAGCCCAGAGATGAGCAAAATTGCTGCATTTGTGGAGCTATCTTTGGATCCAGAGACTCGACTGGGGACCCCAGGTCCCAGCTGCTTGTCTGAGTCTGAGTAGTAATACAGGAAAAACCGGGGAGGGCTTCCAGGCTTCTGCTGATGCCAGTATATGTTTTTCCCACTGACACTTATGTCCCTGCTCAGGGTGCAGGTAAGTCTGGCTGTTGCTCCCAGTGATGCAGAGAGGGCGGGCGGCTGGGTCAGCACAGGCTGGGACAGGGAACCTGCAAAGACAGACACATCAGAATGAAGAGAAGGGATAGGGCGCGTATGGTTGAGAGCTGAGCCAGAGGTGTCTGACTCAGGCTGGGGGTCACCATCTTGCACTGGGACCTGTCCCTACCTGTGCAATGACAGAGGAGCAAGAGGAGGACAGGGCTCCAGGCCATGGTGACACAGCCCTTTCTTAGTCCAGTGACAGAGAACTGTGCTTCCCCAGGCCTCTCTTATCCTCTCCCTACAGGGTCCACAGAGGAGGAGCTGCTCATGCAAATGGGAGCCTCCCCTGCTGTTCCCCTGTGTGCACTCAGAGTCTGGGACCCTTGGGACAGGGAGCATATCTGATATGTTAATTTCTACCGTGATAGGCCTGCAGGAAACCGCTGGTGGGACCACACCCAGGCCCAGGTTCATGAAAGTCAGGTCCAAATAGGACACACAGGCCCTGTCCCTATTGGAAGCAAGGGGCCCAGACCCAGGGCCTCCTTTCTGTAGTGGCTGCCTAGTTGGGATCCCCTATACTGCAGAAACCTCCCAGCCTCACAGTGCCCCTACTGGTCTCTGAGCAAACTTCTGCTTTCCCTGTACAGCCATCAAGCCTTTCCTTCCCTTGCTTCTCTGATGACTGTATTTTCACCATGTGAGAGTGATCTTCCAGGGAAGGTTGTAAGTGTGGTCCTGGTGTGCTGTCCCTGATGGAGCATCCTCTGTGGGTGGAGCTCTATCGAAAGGGACATGTGCTTTCCTGACCCAGGAGAGTCTGTGAACCACTGTGGAGCCGAGAAAAAGATACAGGGAACAGAGAACACAGGGGTTATGTGTCCACCAGAGGCTCAGGGGACACTGGCTGGCTCTGGGTGACACATGTAAACAGGAGTTCAGCCAGGGGACACATACATTCACAGTGGAGGACACACAGCATGTGAATGCTTAGCCTTTTCAGAATAGGGGTGACATGACACAGCAAATCTTGATGAGGTTGCTGCAGGTGTGGAGACAGAACAGGACCTGGGTGTCCAACACTTAAAACTGCAAGGCCATCCTGTGACACTTTCTCAGTGTGCCATGAGAATTTTAATCTGAGCTGCACCTGTCGTCATGGATTCTCAGAGATTCAGCTCTGTGGGAAGTTCTTGGGTAGAACTTGGTACAGGGAGACATGGAAGGGGACATTGGGAAGAATAGGGGAGGACAACAGCCAAGGAAAAAGGGAAAGGAGAAAAGTCATGTTTCCCCAGGTGGGACACAGGAAGATGACTGGTTGGACGTCGATTTATGGAAAGAAAGAGATTGTGTAGAGTGCCAGATGGATGGAGGGGTCTCCCATAGACACAGATGAGTTCAGGTGGGAGAGCAGGTGAGAGGCAGGATAATAGGTCCGTTGTCCCTGTGTCACACAGAGACCATGGTATGACATGTGGAGAGGTGTGGAAACATAGACAACCATCCCTGAGTTTCGTCTTCCTTCCCTCATAGTTAGGAATCAACCACCTGAGGGCTTAGTCTGAACCATTCATTCATTCATTCACTCACTCATTCAATTTTTTAAACAGATATTTCAGGAATGTTCATAGGTGCCAGTTACTGGAGATACATGGGGGCTTAAGGTAAGGGCACTGGCCACTGGAGCAGGTAGAGTTGGAGATTGTCCCATGGATACTCCAGGGTTTGAGGACTTCTCTGTGTCACCCAGAGATGTTGATTGCTGAGAAGTGTGGGTCTCCAATGGAGTCTTTCCTGCCAGGCAAGAAACATGGGCAGAGGTACTTTTCTCTGTACCTGCAGTGATCTGCAGGTGGCAAAGTCTCCACTGCCCTCAGAAACTTCAGCTTTGACTTATTTGTGGTCCAGGTGAAGAAGGAGACAGAGGGTAGAGGGCACAGTCACTATCCTGAGGATGGACTAAAGCAACAGATGCCAAGCAACCCCAATCATTGCTCCAAGTCCCTGCATGTCGGGGACTAGGTGACTGACAGCCCCACTGTCCCTGAGGTGGCTCCAGGCAGAATGAGATGAGCCCATGGTTTCCTCAGCCAGGCGGGAAGCAGGCTTCGGTCCTCAGGCCTGATGATCTTCCACATCCCTGCTGACTTGTGCAGAGCTGTGTCCCAAGACTCTTTCCACCTGATCCTTCCTTCTCTGTCACCTTCATGGGTCAGTCTTATGGCTGCAGGCTTTCATTCCTACTCTGCTTCTTCCCCAGTAATCTGTCACCAGTGGTCCACCATGACAATCTTGTTGTTTTCTAACCTCCTTCCATCATCTGATTTTCATAGGTGTCACATTCAAGTCTCTGATGTCAATCCTTGCCTGAAAAGCCAGAGTAGAATTTAAGGAGGATGAGATCCCAGGCTGTGGGGACACAGCTGTCCTGAGTACCAATTTGGGGCTGGGTGACCAGACCTCTTGTTTTCTCCAGCAGCTTGAAATAGGAGGGCTGCTCACATGAACTTTTCCTCTACTAGACAATTTGCTTCACCCTGAGCATGAGCTTAAGTGTGAGCTTTTTTTTTTTTTTTTTTTTTTTTGACAGACTAGAGTCTGATTGTGAATTTCATAGTTTGTCCCCAGGGAGGGACCAGGGAGGAAGCAGCTGCTGAGAACATTTACAGACCAGTGACACTCTGGGCACTCTGCCCAGATGGAGGAGGCACAGCTGCTGAGTCCCCACCACCACACATAGGCAACAAAGCCCCATTCCTGGGTGCTGGAAGAATTACAAAGTAGGGGTTCCCAACTGTGCATATGCAGGGGTAGACCCTCAGTGTCCCCTACTGCCCACAGGCCAAACTGCAGTTCTGTGTGAAAATGATGTTGGGGCCGAGACTTGACATTTGGTCACTGACGGTCCTCAAACACTGATGGGACATGTGGCCCTACTCTGACCCCAGTTTTGATATGAATTGATTGTGTGATATCTCAAAGAGCAAATACATTCCAAGATTAGCATACTTTAAAAATCTACCACATAATTAATATCAAGGTTTTGAACAGTTTACAAATAATACTACAAAAAGTAAAAACACCATCAGTTTTTTTTTTCATCTTCTTTTTTCCCCCATTTTATTTATTTTTTTCAGCATAACAGTATTCATTGTTTTTGCACAACACCCAGTGCTCCATGCAAAACGTGCCCTCCCTATTACCCACCACCTGTTCCCCCAACCTCTCACCCCTGACCCTTCAAAACCCTCAGGTTGATTTTCAGAGTCCATAGTCTCTTATGGTTCGCCTCCCCTCCCCAATGTCCATAGCCCCCTCCCCCTCTCCCAATCCCACCTCTCCCCAGCAACCCCCAGTTTGTTTTGTGAGATTAAGAGTCATTTATGGTTTGTCTCCCTCCCAATCCCATCTTGTTTCATTTATTCTTCTCCTATCTCCCTAACCCCCCATGTTGCTTCTCCATGTCCTCATATCAGGGAGATCATATGATAGTTGTCTTTCTCCTATTGACTTATTTCACTAAGCATGATACGCTCTAGTTCCATCCACGTCGTCGCAAATGGCAAGATTTCATTTCTTTTGATGGCTGCATAGTATTCCATTGTGTATATATACCACTTCTTCTTTATCCATTCATCTGTTGATGGACATCTAGGTTCTTTCCATAGTTTGGCTATTGTAGACATTGCTGCTATAAACATTCGGGTATACGTGCCCCTTTGGATCACTACGTCTGTATCTTTAGGGTAAATACCCAGTAGTGCAATTGCTGGGTCATAGGGTAGTTCTATTTTCAACATTTTGAGGAACCTCCATGCTGTTTTCCAGAGTGGTTGCGCCAGCTTGCATTCCCACCAACAGTGGAGGAGGGTTCCCCTTTCTCCGCATCCTCGCCAGCATCTGTCATTTCCTGACTTGTTAATTTTAGCCATTCTGACTTGTGTGAGGTGATATCTCATTGTGGTTTTGATTTGTATTTCCCTGATGCCGAGTGACGTGGAGCACTTTTTCATGTGTCTGTTGGCCATCTGGATGTCTTCTTTGCAGAAATGTCTGTTCATGTCCTCTGCCCATTTCTTGATTGGATTGTTTGTTCTTTGGGTGTTGAGTTTGCTAAGTTCCTTATAGATTTTGGATACTAGCCCTTTATCTGATATGTCGTTTGCAAATATCTTCTCCCATTCTGTCAGTTGTCTTTTGGTTTTGTTAACTGTTTCCTTTGCTGTGCAAAAGCTTTTGATCTTGATGAAATCCCAATAGTTCATTTTTGCCCTTGCTTCCCTTGCCTTTGCCGTTGTTCCTAGGAAGATGTTGCTGCGGCTGAGGTCGAAGAGGTTGCTGCCTGCGTTCTCCTCAAGGATTTGGATGGATTCCTTTCTCACATAGAGGTCCTTCATCCATTTGGAGTCTATTTTCGTGTGTGGTGTAAGGAAGTGGTCCGATTTCATTTTTCTGCATGTGGCTGTCCAATTTTCCCAGCACCATTTATTGAAGAGGCTGTCTTTTTTCCATTGGACACTCTTTCCTGCTTTGTCGAAGATTAGTTGACCATAGAGTTGAGGGTCGATTTCTGGGCTCTCTATTCTGTTCCACTGATCTATGTGTCTGTTTTTGTGCCAGTACCATGTTGTCTTGATGATGACAGCTTTGTAATAGAGCTTGAAGTCCGGAATTGTGATGCCACCCACTTTGGCTTTTCTTTTTCAATATTCCTTTGGCTATTCGAGGTCTTTTCTGGTTCCATATAAATTTTAGGATTATTTGTTCCATTTCTTTGAAAAAAATGGATGGTATTTTGATAGGGATTGCATTAAATGTGTAGATTGCTTTAGGTAGCATGGACATTTTCACAATATTAATTCTTCCAATCCAGGAGCATGGAACATTTTTCCATTTTTTTGTGTCTTCCTCAATTTCTTTCATGAGTACTTTATAGTTTTCTGCGCTGCTTTCTTAGGAATTGAACCTACTTTCCTTGATAGATGAACTTCGTCCTGGCTGGATATTTTGTTGATCTTCTGGGGGAGGGCCTGTTGTAGTGACTCTCAAGTGTTTTGCCCGAGGCGGGATAGCACCGCCCTTACCGGCGGCCAGACTAAGTAATCGGCTCGGGTTCGCTTTTGGGAGCTTCTGTTCCCTGAACGCTTTCCGTAGAGTTCCGGAGGACGGGAATGAAAATGACGGCCTCCCAGTCTCCGGCCCGGAGGAGCCGTGAGCCTGGGGCCCCACTCCTCAGTGCGCCCCCAGAGGACAGCACCCAATCACTCCCGTATCCCCAGCCTCTAGCCGCGCTCTGAGCTCACCCAGCCCGCGACCAGTTCAAAGTAACCCTGAGCTGAGAGTTCAGTCCTCGGCTCTGTCTCTGCAGCTGGCTTCTCCATTCTAATACCTGCGAGCTCTCTGACACTCCAACACCCCCGATCCTTCTGTGACCCTGCGGGGCCTGGGGCCATGCTGACCCCACGTGGGCTTCACCCTGGTTTAGCCTCTGGAGCAATGTCCCTCAGTGGAACAGACTTTTAAAAGTCCTGATTTTGTGCTCCGTTGCTCCGCCGCTTGCTGGGAGCTGGCCCCTTCCCCCGTGGTCTATCTTCCCGTCGTTTTAGATTCACTTCTCCGCCAGTCCTACCTTTCAGAAAGTGGTTGATTTTCTGTTTCTAGGGTTGCTGTTCTTCTTCTCTTCGCTCTCCCGTTGGATTTGTAGGTGTTTGCAATGTTTAGATAAGCTATCGAGCTGATTCCTGCTACCTGATGTAGTCTCAGGCTGCTACTTCTCGCCATCTTGACTCCTCCACACCATCAGTTTTTTATGTGATGCCCTGTCAATAGAGGTGAAAAGTGTGGGACATGGATATCAAGAGGGCTTTAACTATCTCAGACAGCATTCACACATGAGCTGTTTCAAATGCTTCTTCTCCTTCATGACCTTCACTGCACACCGATTAGAAGTATCTGGCAGGTGGAGAAGAACATCAGATGGGCTATGGGTTCAGCTCATGTCTGTCTAGATAAAGGAAAGTCCATTATTATTTTGGTCACTGTTACAAAATTAAAACATGAGTGCATGTCTATTAATGTCATTTGAGTAAGAAGCATCTCTCAGGGAGGAGTGGAGTCTCTGAGTCTTACTTTCAGTTGATATATTGTAAGGGTTGAGCATCTACTCCTAAACTTTCTAGGCATAGAGGGAGAGAGGAAGCCCAATCCTGGAAAGTCACACTGGGAAATGGACACACACTGGGAGAAATGAGATGGGACACATGGGGATGAACCACTGGACAGGGGAATGGGACAAGGGACCCTCCCTTCCCATGGCGGTGCTGACCATTTTCCCTTCTCACTTTCTCTCCTGCATCTAAGGGTGGAGCCATTCTGAAAACAGGAGGAGGTTGTGGTTGCACTTCCCACTAAATTTAAATCACTGTGAAAATATAAGTACCTATACTCAAAGCATAATGACAGTCCTTAGTCTAAGCCCTTGTGATGGCGAGGGTAGCTTTGCTTCTAGAGATGGACCTGGAAAAGTGATCAGGATCCCCAAAGGGGTAGCTGTTTGTCTCATAGATAAGGGAGCATGGAAGCCTAGTCTGGGGTCTGCTGGTACCAGACAAGGATTTTGCTGGTAGACACTGACCTAGGGCTCAGGGAAGAGATGATTGTGACTGTCCCTCTTGGAGACACTGACAGTGATGGCTCTTAGATCTCCACAGTCTGAGAACATGCTCCTAAATCTAAGAGGGAAGAAAGATGTTGTTATGGGAGACAAAAGTCATGCTGAGATACTGCTTTTATGTATCCACCATAAATGCAGAGCCCCTTCCTTTGACATGATCTGTAAGCGAGGAGCCTGAGGAGAAGCACCATCCAGCCTATTGTGGGGACCCTCACAAGACGAGGTCTCCTCTGTCTCCTGTGCTGGAATAGGGTATCCTTGGCACCTTTTCATCAGTTGAGACCCATTAGAAGTGGAAGGCACTTCATGAAAATCACCTTCCTATCTCTCCCTGCCCCAGGGTAACCCTGATGTCCCCTGAGGGAAATATCAAAAGAAACAAATACTGGCACCTCATAGGCCAATATCTGCAAGGTGACTGTGAAACAGTGATAGGGGTGATTTTTGCTAAATCAGTTCCCTATGTCATTAGCGACCTCAGTCCCAAGTCTCTTCTCCAGAAAGCCTAAGAATCAATGAGGACATGGGTGTTTCTGTACCTCCTGACTTGTATTCATCCCAAATCTGACTTATTCCTGGGAACATTTTCTTTGTCCTCCAGTGAAACCTCTTCTTGTCTCTTTGAAGGATCTCAGTTGTCACCCCTGCTGTTAGGAGTCCATTAAGAATCTCAGAGCCTGTGTAGTGGTGGAGGGACATGTTCTCCTCAGACTTAGTCCTGGACCACTTCTAAAGTAGCCATGAGGGAGCAGACAAGTGCTGGGGGAGCCAACACTGAGCTGCAGTCTAGGCTGGGGAGGCCACCCTCCTTTGTTTTGGAAGTTATCTATTATATTAAAAAGCATGAATTTAACCTCTGGTTTTGAGGAGAAAGATAACCATACCACCACTAAGTTATGTGATTTATTCTGACATCAGGAAAAAAAAAACCAAAATAAGAAAACGTGTGCCCTATAGTCTGAACTAAAATGACACTGTCTGAAGACATTTGTGTGAATATTCTGGAGCATTATTGTAAATTGCTATGGAGTAGAAAGAACTAGAAGTGTGGCTAAGGATGTGGGTGTGAATTTTGGAGGAACATTCTATTTATTCAGTAACAAGTGAAAAAGAAACCACAAAATTGGGATTGATCCCATTATGCTAAAAATGTTATTCAATACTCGTTTCTGAATCACTAGTAAACTGTATAATGAAATTTGCATGATCATATATTTTTCTCATCACCTGTGTTCAAGAACTTAATTGACACCAGACATAAATATTCATATTAAATTCAATTCTGTATATTAAAGAAAGTTATTTTTGAGAACATCGTGAAAATATGTAATTGTGTGTATCAAATTTTGAGATGAAGAGGAAGACCTAAAACTTAAGAGAAAAGGGAAGCATTGGAAAAGATAATTATAATATCTGAAGTTCTTCTCATAAGCCACTATGAAATGCTGAAGCGTTTTGAGATGTAACACACTAGACTGACAGCTATCTATGGATATTGCAGATAAAGGATGCTGCAGGCATTGCATATTTCATCAGGAATAAATCTAGACTCCATAGTTTCCAGAAGGATCCCTGACCAGTAGAGGGAGCCCTGAGACATCCTTGCCAATTGTCTGAATCATTCCCATGGGCCAGCATTATTGAATTACTGTCTCTGAGGAGTGTCTAAGTAGCAAGTGGAAGCCAGCTGCGAATGGGAGAAGTAGGAAGCTGGGTGTGTGAGAAGCACCATGGCACCAGGAGCCCCTTACAACAAGGACAGACATCAGCTCACCAGGTGTCCCAAGATGCTGCTGCTTGCACAGCCAAGAGCTTTCTTTGGGCTGTGGTTGTTTTTTTTTTTTTTTTTTGTTGTTGTTGTTGTTTGTTTTTTTTATCCTTGAGGAACCCTGCCTATGCATGCCTCTTGGCATAGGCTAGACTATCTGCAAGTCCCAAGGCAATTTGTGAAGTGACTCCATATTTTTCTCCCAAACTTTAACAGGAAACCAGAGCTGAAAGTTCAGGGGCTCCCCCTCTAAGTGGGGCAATGGACATATGGGGCATTTTACTTACTTCACATGAGTGTCCCTGTAGCATTCATTTACATCATCCTCCAGAGACTTTACACATGTCCCAATCCACATCTTCCTCGATAATAAAACTGAATCATTCTCAATGTATCATACATTGTACTTACTAGTATTTTGAGGACATTTTGCTTCTATGTGCACAGATGTGGTTTTCCTGTAATATTCAAACCTGTTGTTTTTATACATTGGTTCCTGCAACAACAGAATAAGATTGGATACATGATATATTTATGTATATTCATTTCAAAAATATTCATGGGTGTCTGAGTGGCTCATTAAATGTCTGTGTTTGGCTCAGGTCATGACTCCAGGGTCCTCTGATTGAGAGGCATGTTAGGGTCCTCGGATCGAGCAGCACGTTGGGCTCCCTGCTCAGCCAGAATTCTGCATCTCCCTCTCACTCTGCCTCTCTCCCCACTCCCTCAATAATACACTCTCTATGTCTCACAAATAAATTTTAAAAAGTCTATGCAAAAAAAAAATTCCAGGGGCGCCTGGGTGGCTCAGTGGGTTAAGCCCACTGAGCTTAACCCGCTACCTTCGGCTCAGGTCATGATCTCAGGGTCCTGGGATCGAGTCCCGTGTCAGGCTCTCTGCTTAGCAGGGAGCCTGCTTCCCTCTCTCTCTCTCTCTCTCTCTGTCTGCCTATCTACTTGTGATCTCTCTCTGTCAAAGAAATAAATAAAATCTTAAAAAAAATTCCAGACTCTGTGGATGGCACACTCAACAACACCTGGCCCTGGAATAGGGGTTCGAAAATGAGAGAAGAACTGGGATGACTAGCGCCTGTCCCCAATTGACAGGACCAAAAGGCAGGGGAAATGGATACCCTGTGATCTTTTTACTTGCATCTCAATGGAACCCTTATCTGATAATTAAGGTTTGTGAAGTTCAGAGAAATCCTGGCCATGAGACTCCATTTGCTGAGGAGGAGTGATTGGAAATGTCATACTTCCATACCCAGGTGTCACTGATCCTATGGCCATATGCCCTCATAAGTCAAACTTCTTCATGCAAGTTTGTCTGTGCGCATGACTGCCCATTTATTTCTGCCTGGAGCTCAGACCTTCATAACAACTCATGGTGATGGAGGATGAAACTTGATGCAAGGATTTGAGTCAGTGCTTAGTGCTTATGTGGCTTCTAGAGACCCCACATACAGAAAATTGATTTCACTGTGGGCAACACTTGTCCAAATGTGCACCATTTAATATAATGTCTTCCCAGTTGACATAACCAGAACACTGTCCTCTCAGGAGAAGCACAGAATAGCTTCAAGCTGACTCAGAACCCTTGTGACACCACCCAACACTTCTACAGAATCCTGATTTTCAGATGGGTATTTCTGGTGTTACCACCCAGAGCGGTAGGGTAGGTCCCCTACACCATGTTTGGGACTGAAACATTATTTTTTTCTCCAGATCACTAATGAATTTCAGAAAACCAACATAGGATGCATTTCATGGTGATTCTTTTAGCAGACAGTCAGGATTACCTAACATTTAAGTTTTCTTCAGTCATGTCCTGGGGCCATTACCCATAATGACCAGATTGAACTAAGATTGAGGCTTGAAGAGTCCAGAGTTCCCCCATGTTCCTATCTGGTACTAAATCTATATGGCTTCCCCTTAAAAGATGACTCATTGTACTGTCATTTTTGTTATAGGAAAGGTTTCCTGTTAGGTTACCCCAGACCGTATCACACAGGCTTTAATATTTGATGTCTGTATTGGTCATAGACTATAGCATTGTTGGGGAAACAGTCTTCTGCTCTTTCTTACCTCCCTTGGTTTCTGATTTCCCTTCTTTGTTAGCATGGCAATTCCTTTTTTTTTTTTTTTTAGGGTTCACATATATTTTTACTTATTTTATTTTATTTTTTCAGTGTTCCAAGATTCATTGTTTATGCACCACACCCAGAATTCCATGTAATAAATGCCCTCCTTAATACCCACCACCAGACTTACCTAACTCCCCAATCCCCTACCCTCCAAAACGCTCAGTGTGTTTCTCAGAGTCCATAGTTTCTCATGCTTCATCTCCCCTTCCACTTTCCTCTAACTCCCTTTGCCTCTCCTTCTCCCAATGTCCTCTGTGTTATTCCTTATGCTCCACAATTAAGTGAAACCACATGATAACTGACTCTCTCTGCTTGACTTATTTCACTCAGAATAATCTCTTCCAGTCCCATCCATGTTCATACAAAAGTTGGGCGATGGAGGCATAATATTTCATTTATATATGGACCATATCTTCTTTATCCATTCATCTGTTGAAGGGCATCTTGGATCTTTCCACAGTTTGGCAACTGTGGCCATTGACATTATGAACATTGGGGTCCAGAAGCCCTTCTTTCACTACATCTGTATCTTTGGGGTAAATATCCAGTAGTGCAATTGAAGGGTCATAGGGTAGTTCTATTTTTAACTTCTTCAGGAATCTCTGCACTGTTTTCCAAAGCAGCTTCATCCACTCTCATTCCCACCAACAGGGTAAAAGTTTAGCCTTTCTACACATCCTCTCCAACACTTGTTGTTTACAGTCTTGTTAACTTTGGCCACTCTTGATTGTCTCTATTTCCTTGTTGTTAGTCATGATCTCTCCCTTTTCATTCAAAATTTTATTAATTTGGGTCCTCTCCCTTTTCTTTTTGATAAGTTTGGCCAGTGGTTTATTGACCTTATTGGTTCTTACAAAGAACCATTTTCTAGTTCTGTTGATGTGTTCTCCTGTATCTCTAGTTTCTAAGCCATTGATCTCTGCTCTAATCTTGATAATTTCCCTTCTTGTGCATGGCTTAATTTGTTTGCTTAATTTGCTGTTGACTTTCTAGTTCTTTAAGGTGTAAAGAGAGCTGGTGTATTCAGGATTTTTCAATTTTTTTGAGTGAGGCGTGGATGGCTATGTATTCCTCCCATAGAACTACCTTGGCTGTATCCCACAGATTTTGGACCAATGTGTCTTCATTCTCACTGGTTTCCATGAACTGTTTTAGTTCTTATTTGATTTTCTGGATGATCAAAACATTCATAAGCAGGGTGGTGTTTACCTTCCAAGTGTTGAATTCCTTCCAAACTTTTTCTTGTAGTTGAGTTCCAGTCTCAAAGTATTGTGGCCTGAGAATATGGAGGGAACAATCTCAGTCTTTTGGAATCTGTTGAGCCCTGATTTGTGACCCAGTATGTGGTCTATTCTGGAAACAGTTCCATGTGCCCTGGGGGAGAACGAGTATTCTGCTGTTTTAGGGTGGAATGTTCTGTATGTATCTAAGAGGTCCATCAAGTCCAATGTGTCATTCAAAGCTCTTGTTTCTTTGTTGATTTTCTGTGATGGTAATCTGTCTATTTCTGAGTGGGATGCTAAAGATTCACTAAAGTTAATGTATTCATATAAATATGACCCTATTTTGATTAAGAGTTGGCTTATGTAGTTGGCTTCTCCCATATTGCAAGGCATAAATATTTACAATTGTTTAATCTTCTTGGTGGATACATCCTTTATTTTTTTGCTGCTGAAGGAATATTTATTTAAACCCTATAGGTAGTACAGAAATCTTTGTCTAATGGTAGACAGCATTCATACAGAAAGTAAAATAAAATTAGAGCTTTTTCATATTTTTTTGTTTGTCCCAAAAGTCCCAAAAGCTTATTTTTGCTTTTGTTTCATTTGCTTTTGGAGACATATCTTTGAAGAAGTTACTATGGCTGATATCGAAGAGGTTACTGCCTATGTTCTCCTCTAGTTTTCTGATGGATTCCTGTCTCACGTTGAGGTCTTTTATCCATTTCGAGTTTATCTTTGTGTACGGTGTAAGAGAATGGTCGAGTCTCATTCTCCTTCTTCTTTTTTTTTAAAATTTATTTCCAGCATAACAGTATTCATTGTTTTTGCACCACACCCAGTGCTCCATGCAATACGTGACCTGTCTATTACCCACCATGGATTCCCCAAATTCCCACCCCCGCCCCTTCAAAACCCTCAGATTGTTTTTCAGAGTATATAGTCTCTCATGGTTCATCTCCACTTCCGATTTCCCTCAACTCCATTCTCCTTTCCATCTCCCCATGTCCTCCATGTTCTTTGTTATGCTCCACAAATAAGTGAAACCATAAGATACTTGACTCTCTCTGCTTGACTTATTTCACTCAGCATAAACTCTTCCAGTCCCATCCATGTTGATACAAAAGTTGGGTATTCGTCCTTTCTGATGGAGGCATAATACTCCATCATGTATATGGACCACATCTTCCTTATCCATTCGTCCATTGAAGGGCATCTTGGTTCTTTCCACAGTTTGGCAACCGTGGCCATTGCTGCTATAAACATTGGGGTACAGATGGCTCTTCTTTTCACTACATCTATATCTTTGGGGTAAATACCCAGCAGTGCAATTGCAGGGTCATAGGGAAGCTCTATTCTTAATTTCTTCAGGAATCACCACACTGTTCTCCAAAGTGGCTGCACCAATTTGCATTCCACCAACAGTGTAAGAGGGTTCCCCTTCCTCCACAACCTCTCCAACACACGTTGTTTCCTGTCTTGCTAATTTTGGCCATTCTAACTGGTGTCAGGTGGTATCTCAATGTGGTTTTAATTTGAATCTCCCTGATGGCTAGTGATGATGAGCATTTTTCATGTGTCTGAAAGCCATTTGTATGTCTTCTTTGGAGAAGTGTCTGCTCATATCTTTTACCCTTTCTTTGATATGATTATCTGTTTTGTGTGTGTTGAGTTTGAGGAGTTCTTTATAGATCCTAGATATCATCCTTTTGTCTGTACTGTCTTTTGCAATTATCTTCTCCCATTCCGTGGGTTGCCTCTTTGTTTTGTTGACTGTTTCCTTTGCTGTGCAGAAGCTTTTGATCTTCATGAAGTCCCAAAAGTTCATTTTTGCATTTGTTTCCTTTGCCTTTGGAGACATATCTTTTTTTTAATATTTATTTTTATTTGTTTATTTACAGCATAACAGTGTTCATTGTTTTGGCATCACACCCAGTGCTCCATGCAGTACGTGCCCTCCCAATTACCCACCACCAGGTTCCTCAACCTCCCACCCCACCCCCCTGCCGCCCCTTCATAACCCTCTGGTTGTTTTTCAGAGTCTATAGTCTCTCATGGTTCATCTCCCCTTCCAGTTTCCCTCAACTCCCTCTCCTCTCCATCTCCCCATGTCCTCCATGTTATTTGTTATGCTCCACAAATAAGTGAGACCATATGATACTTGACTCTCTCTGCTTGACTTATTTCGCTCAGCATAATTTCTTCCAGTCCCGTCCATGTTGCTACAAAAGTTGGGTATTCGTCCTTTCTGATGGAGGCATAATACTCCATTGTGTATATGGACCACATGTTCCTTATCCATTCATCCGTTGAAGGGCATCTTTGTTCTTTCCACAGTTTGGCGACCGTAGCCATTGCTGCAATAAACATTGGGGTACAAATGGCCCTTCTTTTCACTACATCTGTATCTTTGGGGTAAATACCCAGCAGTGCAATTGCAGGGTCATAGGGAAGCTGTATTTTTAATTTCTTCAGGAATCTCCACACTGTTCTCCAAAGTGGCTGCACTAACTTGCATTCCCACCAACAGTGTAAGAGGGTTCCCCTTTCTCCACATCCTTTTGGAGACATATCTTGAATGAAGTTGCTGTGGCTGACATCGAAGAGGTTACTGGCTATGTTCTCCTCTAGGATTCTGATGAATTCCTGTCTCACGTTGAGGTCTTTTATCCATTTCGAGTTTATCTTTGTGTACGGTGTAAGGGAATGTTTGAGTTTCATCCTTCTACCTATAGCTGTCTAGTTTTGCCAGCACCATTTATTGAAGAGACTGTCTTTTTTCCATTGTATATTTTTTCCTGTTTTGTCGAAGATTATTTGACCATAGAGTTGAGGGTCCATATCTGGGCTCTCCACTCTGTTCCACTGGTCTATGTGTCTGTTTATATGAGAGTACCTCACTGTCGTGGAGATCACAGCTTTGTAGTAAAGCTTGAAATCAGGTAACGTGATGCCCATAGTTTTGTTTTTGTTTTTCAACATGTCCTTAGCAATTTGGAGTTTCTTCTGATTCCATACAAATTTTAGGATTATTTGCTCCGGCTCTTTGAAAAATACTGGTGGAATTTTGATCGGAATGACATTAAAAGTTTTGATTGCTCTGGGCAGTATAGACATTTTAACAGTGTTTATTCTTCTGATCCAAGAGCATGGAATGGTCTTCCATCTTTTTGTGTCTTCTTCAATTTCTTTCACGAGTGTTCTGTAGTTCCTCGAGTACAGATTCTTTACCTCTTTGCTTAGGTTTATTCCTAGGTGTCTTATGGTTCTTGGTGCTATAGTAAGTGGAATCGATTCTCTAATTTCCCTTTCTGTATTTTCATTGTGAATGTATAAGAAAACCACTGATTTCTGTACATTGACTTTGTATCCTGCCACGTTACTGAATTGCTGTATGAGTTCTAGTAGTTTGGGGGTGGAGTCTTTGGGGTTTTCCATATAAAGAATCATGTCATCTGCGAAGAGAGAGAGTTTGACTTCTTCCTTGCCAATTTGGATCCATTTTATTTCTCTTTGTTGTCTGATTGTCGTTGCTAGGACTTCTAGTACTATGTTGAACAAGAGTGGTGAAAGTGGGCATCCTTGTCGTGTTCCTGGTCTCAACGGGAAGGCTGCAAGCTTTTTCCCATTGAGGATGATATTTGCTGTGGGTCTTTCATAGATAGATTTTATGAAGTTAAGGAATGTTTCCTCTATCCCTATACTTTGAAGCGTTTTAATTAGGAACGGATGCTGGATTTTGTCAAATGCTTTTTCTGCATCAATTGAGAGGACCACGTGTTTCTTTTCTCTTCTCTTATTGATTTGTTCTATCACATTGATTGATTTGCAAATGTTGAACCATCTTTGTAACCCAGGTATGTATCCCACCTGGTCATGGTGGATAATCTTTTTTTTTGTTTTGTTTTCTGTTTTTATTTTTTTTCCCATTTTATTTATTTTTTTTCAGCATAACAGTATTCATTGTTTTTGCACAACACCCAGTGCTCCATGCAAAACGTGCCCTCCCTATTACCCACCACCTGTTCCCCCAACCTCCCACCCCTGACCCTTCAAAACCCTCAGGTTGTTTTTCAGAGTCCATAGTCTCTTATGGTTCGCCTCCCCTCCCCAATGTCCATAGCCCCCTCCCCCTCTCCCAATCCCACCTCCCCCCAGCAACCCCCAGTTTGTTTTGTGAGATTAAGAGTCATTTATGGTTTGTCTCCCTCCCAATGCCATCTTGTTTCATTTATTCTTCTCCTATCTCCCTAACCCCCCATGTTGCTTCTCCATGTCCTCATATCAGGGAGATCATATGATAGTTGTCTTTCTCCGATTGACTTATTTCACTAAGCATGATACGCTCTAGTTCCATCCACGTCATCGCAAATGGCAAGATTTCATTTCTTTTGATGGCTGCATAGTATTCTATTGTGTATATATACACCACATCTTCTTTATCCATTCATCTGTTGATGGACATCTAGGTTCTTTCCATAGTTTGGCTATTGTAGACATTGCTGCTATAAACATTCGGGTACATGTGCCCCTTCGGACCACTATGTCTGTATCTTTAGGGTAAATACCCAGTAGTGCAATTGCTGGGTCATAGGGTAGTTCTATTTTCAACACTTTGAGGAACCTCCATGCTGTTTTCCAGAGTGGTTGCACCAGCTTGCATTCCCACCAACAGTGGAGGAGGGTTCCCCTTTCTCCGCATCCTCGCCAGCATCTGACTTGTTAATTTCCTGACTTGTTAATTTTAGCCATTCTGACTGGTGTGAGGTGATATCTCATTGTGGTTTTGATTTGTATTTCCCTGATGCCGAGTGACGTGGAGCACTTTTTCATGTGTCTGTTGGCCATCTGGATGTCTTCTTTGCAGAAATGTCTGTTCATGTCCTCTGCCCATTTCTTGATTGGATTGTTTGTTCTTTGGGTGTTGAGTTTGCTAAGTTCCTTATAGATTTTGGATACTAGCCCTTTATCTGATATATCGTTTGCAAATATCTTCTCCCATTCTGTCAGTTGTCTTTTGGTTTTGTTAACTGTTTCCTTTGCTGTGCAAAAGCTTTTGATCTTGATGAAATCCCAATAGTTCATTTTTGCCCTTGCTTCCCTTGCCTTTGCCGTTGTTCCTAGGAAGATGTTGCTACGGCTGAGGTCGAAGAGGTTGCTGCCTGCATTCTCCTCAAGGATTTTCATGGTGGATAATCTTTTTAATGTGCTGTTGGATCCTGCTTGCTAGGATCTTGTTGAGAATCTTAGCATCCATATCCATCAGTGATATTGGTCTGAAATTCTCCTTTTTGGTAGGGTCTTTGCCTGGTTTAGGGATCAGGGAAATGCTGGCTTCATAAAACGAGTCTACAAGTTTTCCTTCTGCTTCAATTTTTTGAAAGAGCTTCAGGAGAATAGGTATTATTTCTTCTTTGAAAGTTTGGTAGAATTCCCCAGGGAATCTGTTAGGTCTTGGGCTCCTGATTTTTGGGAGGTTTTTGATCATTGCTTCAATCTTGTTACTAGATATCGTTCTAGTCAGGTTGTCAATTTCTTCCTGGTTCAATTTTGGGAGTTTATAGTTTTCCAGGAATGCATCCATTTCATCTAGGTTGCTTAGCTTATTGACATATGACTGTTGATAATAACTTCTGATGATTGTTATTAAACAATCTACTTCCTTGGTGTTAGTTGGGATATCTCCCTTTTCGTTCATAATTTTATTACTTTGGGCTTTCTCTCTTTCTTTTGCTTACTGTGGCCAATGGTTTATTGATATTATTGATTCTTTCACAAAACTAGCTTCTAGTTTCATTGATACGTTCTACTGTATCTCTGGTTTCTACCTCATTGATCTCTGCACTAATCTTGATTATTACCCTTCTAGTGTGTGGAGTTGGTTTGAATTGTTCTTGATTCTCCAGGTCTTTAAGGTGTAGAGACAGCTGGTGTAGCCCGGATTTTTCAGTTTTTTTTGAGGGAGGCTTGGATGGCTATGTATTTCCCCCTTAAAACCGCCTTTGCTGTATCCCATTGTTTTTTGGACTGAAGTGTCTTCATTCTCATTGGTTTCCAGGAATTGTTTAAGTTCTTCTTTGATCTCCTGGTTGATCCAATCATTTTTAATCAACGTGGTCTTTAGCTTCCAGGCGTTTGAATTCTTTCCAAACTTTTCCTTGTGATTGAGCTCCAGTTTCAAAGCATTGTGATCGCAGAATATGCAGGGAATAATGTCAGTCGCTTGGTATCTCTTGGGTCTTGCTTTGTGATGGAGTATGTGGTCTATTCTGGAGAAGGTTCCATGTGCACTTGACAAGAGTGAGTATTCTGTTGTTTTAGGGTGGAATGTTCTGTGTATTTCTATGAGGTCCATCTGGTCTAATGTTTCATTCAATGCTTTTTTTCTTTTTGATTTTCTGCTACAATGATCTGTCTATTACTGAGAGAGTCATGTTAAGATCTTCTACTATTAATGTACTTATATCAATATGACTCTTTGTCTTGATTAATTGTTTTCTTATGTAATAGGCTGCTCCCATATTGGGGGCATAGATATTTACAATTGCTAGACCATCTTGGTGGGTAGACCCTTTAAGAATCATGTAGTGTCCTTCTGTATCTCTGACTACAGTCTTTAGTTTAAAATCTAATTTATCAGATATGAGAATCGCTACCCTGGCCTTCTTTTGCAGCCCATTGGCATGACAGATGCTTCTGTATCCCTTCACTTTCAGTCTGGGTGTATCTTTAGGTTCAAAATGGGTGTCTTGCAGACAACATATGGATGGGTCCTGTCATTTTATCCCATCTGCAACCCTCTATCATTTTATGGGCACATTTAGGCCATTCACATTGAGGGTGATTATTGATAGACACGTTTTTATTGACATTGTGTTACCTTTGAAGTCTTTCTGTCTGTAGATTGTCTCTATATTTATGTTCAATGATATTCTTAGGATTTTTTCTCTTTTATAGAACCCCCTTAATGTTTCCTGCAGTGTCAGCTTGGTGGTTGCATAGTCTTTTAAGCCTTGCTGGTCTTGGAAACTCTTTATCTCACCATCCATTTTGAATGTCAGTCTTGCTGGATAAAGTATTCTTGGCTTCATGTTCTTCTCATTTATTGCCCTGAATATATCTTGCCACCCTTTCTGGCTTTCCAGGTCTCTGTGGACTGGTGTGACGTTATTCTAATGGGCTTTCCTCTGTATGTAAGGAGCTTCTTTTTCCTAGCTGCTTTCAAGAGGGTCTGACTACCGTTATAATTATTCATTCTTACTATCAGGTGTCTCGAGGAAATTCCAGAATCTATGATCTTGGGAAGAAACCATTCTGCCTCTAGTACATGAATGCTGGTTCCATTCGTGATATTGGGAAAATTTTCATAGACAACTTGTTTCACTATATCTTCTAGACTTCTTTCTTTTTCTTCCCCTTCAGGGATTCCAATAATTCTGACATTTAAATGTTTCATTACATCATTTATTCCCTGATTCTGTTTTCATGGCTTCTGAGCTGTTTGTTCCAGGCTTCCTCCTGATCCTTTCTCTCTATCTGTTTGTCCTCCAGATCACTAATTCTATCTTGTCTCAGTTACCCTAGCTTTTAGAGAATTTATATTCGATTGGAACTCATTGAGAGCATTTTGAACATCATCCCTGGTGGCTTTCAGTTCTGCCCTAACATTGTGAATATCATCCCTTGTGGCTTTCAGTTCTGTCCTAATCAATTCCAATTGGTCATCCATGGCTTTCTCCAACCTGGCTATTGCCTGGATAATTGATATCCTGAATTCCTTTTCCAACATATTGTCTATGTTGATAGCCATTAGCTTTGTTGCAGAAGGTCCATCCTCTGCATTTTTTTCTGTTGGACATTCCTCCTCCAAACATTTTGGTGAGAGATGACTGAATGGAGGTAGCTGGACTTATCGATTGTGGTGCAGTCAATGTGCACCCTGGAATGCTTCTGTGCAATCAGGATTCCCCACCCAAACGAGAGAAAAAATAAAAGAAAAAGAAATAAAAAAGAAAATAAAAAGAAAAGAAAAAAGAGACAGAGAGAGTTAGAGAGAGACAGGAAAAAAAGGGAGGATAAAAGAGAAGGTTCAGTCCAAATGGGCCCCTAGTTAAGATTTATGAAATATACAAACAAAAACAGGCAAACAAAAAGACTGATAAAAGTATATGACAAGAAAAAATATGTATATATATATAAAGTTAAAAAGGAAGAACTTCATCAAAAAGAACCCCAAGTATAAGATTTATATACTTTCAGGACAAACACAAATACACAGAAACACTGGCGGAAGAAAAAGATGGGAGAGTGGTTATAAATTCTCAGTTTGTTTGAGGAAGATTATTTTGAATCTTCCTGGATGTATCTTGATATCGTTGTTAAACTACTCAGCTTTCCTGCGTTAAAGGGGAATTAAAAATTGGTTTGCCTTTAGGGGTAGCATTGATTGGGGAAAGGGGATTACCTTGAAGTTAACTCTATATGAAGGTTAAAAAATAAAAATAAAAAAAGAATAAACTTAATAAACTAAACTAAAATTAAAAAAATTAAAAAATAGAAATTCAAAAGTAAAAACACGGGTGTATGTATCAAGCAGTTCAGGTTAGAAGGTTATTATGGAATTTGATGTACTGGACATCTACCTGTGATGGGAAATAGGTTAAAAAATTATCTCTATAAAAAAATGAACCAGAATAGTGGTAACGAGTTAAAAATAAAAGTTGTTATCTATGAAGTAGTGATGGTTGTTCTCTTGTTGTCTTTTTTTTTCTTTCCAGGTTGGTTTTCTGGGGGAGGGGCCTGCCACATGGGTTTTCAGTCAATGATGTTCCCTGAGTTAAGTCATTCCGCCCCCTCAACGGGGTGGGCTCTGAGGAAACCGGTTTTTTCAGGCTTTTGTTCTCTGGAGGTTTTTATGTTTGTTCATCTGTTTTCTCTTTTCTTGACAGGTTTTGATGGTTTTTGGAGGTTTAGAGGAGAGCAAACTGCACCCCAACCTCCCTCTCAGAGAGAAACCTCAGCCTGCTTCCCTGTGGGTGCTGGAAAGCCCATTAATTTCCCCTTGGCCACTGGCAGAGCAGGGTCTGAGTTGCAGTCCCTGGGGATGCAGGATCTCCTGCTTGTATCCAAAACCATGGCTGTGGCAGCTGTCTGGGCAGCTCCAGACCACCAGAGAAGTTTCAAGAAGTGATCCCACAATGAAATTTTCCCACTGGCCTGGGCTGGTAGTGCCTGGTCTTTCTGGGTCCGAGAGCTCCTGGCTGGTTCCTGCATGCACCTCTCCCAGGGGAGTGTGTGGGGCGTGCTTGTGTTCTGCTGTCTGGCGAGGCTCCTAGCCCTCAGGGGAGCCAGACACCATTTGTTCTTGGGTGCCCTGGTGGCTCAGGGATGAAGACCTGGTGTCTCCAGTGCACTCTCTCTGGCTCAGCACCAGAGGAGGCTGTCCTCGGTCTGGGGACTTAAGCCCCTGTCCCTAACTGTCCCAATTCCCACAGTTTCCCCCATGATCCTTTGCTCTTTTATTGAGTGCTTTCAAACAGACTCCAAGTTAATGCTGGTCCCCAGACACAGGGCACTCTCGTATTGGGGTATTACTTTTCAATCGGTCACCTCTGGTGCCCCCACCCCCTTTTTGTTTATCTTCCAATATCAGTAAAATATTCCCACTCCACTTTACCTGCCCACTGGCGTCTTCTGCCCCTGTAGAGATCCAGATGGGTATAATTCTGATCTCAGGCAGATTTCATGGGTGATCGGAGTTCTTTGGTAGGTAATCAGCTCACTTTAGGGTACAGGTTGAAACGGCGCCTCCTCCTGCATCCCCGCCATCTTGTCCCCCCCGTCCCCCGTGCATACATCCTTTAAGACTTTAAGAATGGTGAGGTATTGGGGAGTCAAGATGGCGGGGAAGTGAGGAGGCACCGTTTCAACCTGTACCCTAAAGTGAGCTGATTACCTACCAAAGAACTCCGACCACCCATGAAATCAGCCTGAGATCAGAATTATACACGTCTGGATCTCTACAGGAGCAGAAGACACCAGTGGCAGGTAAAGCAGACTGGGAGCAGTGGACTGATATCGGAAGATAAACAAAAGGGGGAGGGAGCCACCAGAGGTGACCCATTGGAAAGTAATACCCCAATACGAGAGTTCCCTGCGTCTGGGGACCAGCATTAACTTGGAGTCTGGTTGAAAGGACTCAAAAAACAAAGAGCAAAGGATCGCAGGGGTAAATAGTGGGAACCTGGGTGGTTAGGGTCAGGGACCTAAGTCTCCGGACCCAGGACAGCCTCCCCTGGTGCTGAGCCAGAGAGAGTGCGGCGGAGAAATCAGGTCTCCTTCCCTGAGCCGCCAGTGTGCCTGAACGCCAGCGCGCCCGAGAACAAGTGGGGTCTGGCTCCCGTGAGGGGTTGGGAGCCTGGCCAGACCGCAATCCTGAAACGCGCGCATCCCACACCCTCCCTTGGGATACGTGCTCATAGGCGCTAGCCTGGAGCTTTGGCATCCAGAAAAACCAGACATTCCCAGCCCGGGACAGCAGGAAAATCTCATTGGGCGATCTCTGCTCCGAACCTCTCTGGCGGTCTGGAGCTGCCCAGACAGCCACCACTGCCCTGGTTTTGAGTACAAAGAGGAGCTCCTGCATCCCCAGGGACAGTGACTCAGAACCAACTCTGCCAGCAGCTCTTGCAAAACATTCTGAGGCTTCTCTCTGAGAGGGAGGTCGGGGTGCAGTTTGCTCTCCTCTAAACCTCCAAAAACCATCAAAAGCTGTTAAGGCGAGAGAAAGCAGATGAAAGAACATAAAAACCCCCAGAAAACAAAAGCCTGAAAAAAACAGTTTCCTCAGAGCCCACCGCCTTGAGGGGAGTGGGAGGACCTAACTCAGGGAACATCATTGTCTGAAAACCCACGTGGCAGGCCCCTCCCCCAGAAAACCAACCAGGAAGGAAGAAAAAAAAAAAAAAGACTAGAAGAGAACAACCACCACTACTTCATAAATACAACTTTTATTTTTAACTCTTTACCAATATTCTGGTTCTTTTTTTTTAAATACATACAGATAATTTTTTAACCTATTTACCACCACACTGAGATATCCAGTACATCAAATTCTTTAATAACCTTCTAATCTGAACTTTTTGATACAACACCCGTGTTTTTCTTTTGCTTTTCTATTTTTAAATTCTTTTTTAATTTTAACTTAGTTTAGTCTAGTATATTCTTTTTTAATTTTATTTTCTACTATACATATAGAGTCAAACTTCAAGGTAATCCCCTTTCCTCAATCAATGCTACCCCTATAGGCAAACCAGTTTCTAATCCCCCTGTAACTTAGGAAAGTTGAGTTCCTTAACAAAAACATCAAGATACATTCAGGAAGAATCAAAATAACCTTCCTCACCCACACTGAGAATCTATAACCACTCTCCCAATTTTTCCTTCTGTCAGTGTTTCTTTGAATTTGTGTTTGTCCTGAGAATATATAAATCTTACACTTGGGGTACTTTCTGATGAGGTTCTTCCTTTTTTTTTTTGCTTATATATATATATTTTTCTCTTGTCATATACTTTTATCAGTCTTTTTTTTCCTCTATTTTTGTTTGTATACTTCACAAATCTTACCTTGTGGCCCATTTGCGCTGAGCCTTCTCTTTTATCTTCCCCCTTTTTCCTATCTCTCTCTCTCTTATATTTTTTCCTTTCCCCCTTTTTTTCTTTCTTCTTCTCTATTTCTTTTTCTTTTCTTTTTTCTCTCATTTGGGTGGGGAATCCTGATTGAACAGAAATGTTCCAGGGTGCACTTTGACTGCACCACAATCGATAAGTCCAGCTGCATCTGTTCAGTCATTTCTTACCAAAATGACTAGGAGGAGGAATACCCAACAGATGAAAAATACAGAGGATGGGCCTTCTGCAAAAGAGCTAATGGCTATCGACATAGACAATATGTCAGAAAAGGAATTCAGACTAACAATTATCCAGGCAATAGCTAGGTTGGAGAAAGCTATGGTTGACCAAACAGAATTGATTAGGGCAGAACTGAAAGCCACCAGGGATGATGTTCACAATGTTAGGGCAGAACGAAAAGCCACCAGGGATGATGTTCAAAATGCTCTCAATGAGTTCCAATCTAATCTAAATTCTCTAAAAGCTAGGGTAACTGAGACAGAAGATAGAATTAGTGATCTGGAGGACAAACAGATAGAGAGAAAGGATCAGGAGGAAGCCTGGAACAAACAGCTCAGAAGCCACGAAAACAGAATCAGGGAAATAAATGATGCCATGAAATGTTCCAACGTCAGAATTATTGGAATCCCTGAAGGGGAGGAAAAAGAAAGAAGTCTAGAAGATATAGTGGAAGAAGTCTATGAAAATTTTCCCAATCTCACGAATGGAAACAATTTTCATGTACTAGAGGCAGAGAGATTTCCTCCCAAGATTTTAGATTCTTGAAAGTCCTCACGACACCTTATAGTTAGAATGAGGAATTATGTTTCAAGAGAGACCCTCTTAAAAGCAGCTAGGACAAAGAGGCTCCTTACATACAGAGGAAAACACATTAAAATAACGTCAGACATTTCCACAGAGACCTGGAAAGCCACAAAGGGCTGGAAAAATATATTCAGTGTACTAAATGAGAAGAACATGCAACCAAGAATACTCTATCCAGTAAGACTGACATTTAAAATGGATGGAGAGATAAAGAGTTTCCAAGACCGGCAAGGCTTAAAAGACTATGCAACCACCAAGCCGACACTGCAGGAAATATTAAGGGGGGGTCCTATAAAAGAAAGAAATCTAAGAATATCATTGAACAGAAATATAGAAACAATCGACAGACAGAAAGACTTCAAAGGCAACACGATGTCAATAAAAACCTATCTCTCAAAAATCATTCTCAATGTGAATGGCCTAAATATGCCCATAAAACGACACAGAGTTGCAGATTGGATAAAACGTCAGGACCCATCCATATGTTGTCTACAGGAGACCCATTTTGAACCTAAGGATACACCCAGACTGAAAGTGAAGGGATGGAGAAGCATCTTTCATGCCAAGGGGCTTCAAAAGAAGGCTGGGATAGTGATTCTCATATCAGATAAATTAGATTTTAAACTAAAGACTGTAGTCAGAGATACAGAAGGACACTACACAATTCTTAAAGGGACTATCCGCCAAGATGATCTAACAATTATGAATATCTATGCCCTCAATATGGGACCACCCAATTACATAAGAAAACTATTAATCAAGATAAAGAGTCATATTTATATGAATATAATAATAGTAGGAGATCTTAATATGCCTCTCTCAGAAATAGACAGATCATCGAAGCAGAAAATTAATAAAGAAATAAGAGCATTGAATGAAACATTGGACCAGATGGACCTCATAGACATATACAGAACATTCCACCCTAAAGCAATAGAATACTCATTCTTCTCAAGTGCACATGGAACCTTCTCCAGAATAGACTACATACTGGGTCACAAAGCAGGACTCAACCGATACCAAAAGACTGACATTATTCCCTGCATATTCTCTGATCACAATGCTTTGAAACTGGAACTCAATCACAAGGAAAAGTTCAGAAGGAACTCAAACACCTGGAAGCTAAAGACCACCTTGCTTAAGAATGCTTGGATCAACCAGGAGATCAAAGAAGAACTTAAACAATTCATAGAAACCAATGAGAATGAAGACACTTCGGTCCAAAACCTATGGGATACAGCAAAGGCGGTTCTAAGGGGGAAGTACATAGCCATACAAGCCTCCCTCAAAAACATTGAAAAATCCAGAATACACCAGCTGTCTCTACACCTTAAAGAACTGGAGAATCAACAACAAATCAAACCAACTCTACATACAAGAAGGGAAATAATCAAGATTAGAGCAGAGATCAATGACGTAGAAACTAGAGATACAGTAGAACGTATCAATGTAACTAGAAGCTGGCTTTTTGAAAGAATTAATAAGATCGATAAACATTGGCCACACTAATCCAAAAGAAATGAGAAAAAGCCCAAATTAATAAAATTATGAATGAAAAGGGAGAGATCACAACTAACACCAAGGAAATAGAAACAATCATCAGAAATTATTACCGACCGTTTTATGCCAATAAGCTAAGCAACCTAGATGAAATGGATGCATTCCTGGAAAACTACAAACTCCCAAAATTGAACCAGGAAGAAATTGACAACCTGAATAGACCGATATCTAGTAACGAGATTGAAGCAGTGATCAAAAACCTCCCAAAAAACAAGAGCCCAGGACCTGACGGATTCCCTGGGGAATTCTACCAAACTTTCAAAGAAGAAATAACACCAATTCTCCTGAAGCTGTTCCAAAAAATTGAAGCAGAAGGAAAACTTCCAGACTCTCTTTATGAAGCCAGCATTACCCTGATCTCCAAACCAGGCAAAGACCCTACCAAAAAGGAGAATTTCAGACCAATATCACTGATGAATATGGGTGCAAAGATTCTCAACAAGATCCTAGCAAACAGGATCCAGCAGCACTTTAAAAAGATTATCCACCATGACCAGGTGGGATTCATCCCTGGGTTGCAAGGTTGGTTCAACATTCACAAATCAATCAATGTGTTAGAACAAATCAATAAGAGAAGAGAGAAGAACTACATGGTCCTCTCAATTGATGCAGAAAAAGCATTTGACAAAATCCAGCATCCGTTCCTGATTAAAACGCTTCAAAGTATAGGGATAGAGGAAACATTCCTTAACTTCATAAAATCTATCTATGAAAGACCCACAGCAAATATCATCCTCAATGGGAAAAAGCTTGCAGCCTTCCCGTTGAGATCAGGAACACGACAAAGATGCCCACTTTCACCACTCTTGTTCAACATAGTATTAGAAGTCCTAGCAACGGCAATCAGACAACAAAGAGGAATAAAAGGCTTCCAAATTGGCAAGGAAGAAGTCAAACTCTCTCTCTTCACAGATGACGTGATTCTTTATATGGAAAACCCCAAAGAGTCCACCCCCAAACCACTAGAACTCATACAGCAATTCAGTAACATGGCAGGATACAAAGTCAATGTACAGAAATCAGTGGCTTTCTTATACACTAACAATGAAAATACAGAAAGGGAAATTAGAGAATCGATTCCATTTACTATAGCACCAAGAACCATAAGATACCTGGAAATAAACCTAATCAAAGAGGTAAAAGACCTGTACTCGAGGAACTACAGAACACTCATGAAAGAAATTGAAGACACAAAAAGATGGATAACTGTTCCATGCTCTTGGATTGGAAGAATAAACATTGTTAAAATGTCTACACTGCCTAGAGCAATCTATACCTTTAATGCCATTACGATCAAAATTCCACCGATATTTTTCAAAGAGCTGGAGCAAATAATCCTAAAATTTGTATGGAATCAGAAGAGACCCCAAATTGCTAAGGAAATGGTGAAAAACAGAAACAAAACTGGCGGCATCACGTCACCTGATTTCAAGCTTTACTACAAAGCTGTGATCACCAAGACAGCGTGGTACTGGCATAAAAACAGACACACAGACCAGTGGAGCAGTGTGGAGAGCCCAGATATGGACCCTCAACTCTATGATGAAATAATCTTCGTCAAAACATGAAGAAATATTCAATGGAAAAAAGACAGTCTCTTCAATAAATGGTGCTGGGAAAACTGGACAGTGATATGTAGAAGAATGAAACTTGACCATTCTCTTACACCGTACACAAAGATAAACTCGAAATGGATAAAAGACCTCATCGTGAGACAGGAATCCATCAGAATCCTAGAGGAGAACATAGGCAGTAACCTCTTCGATATCAGCCACAGCAACTTCTTTCTAGATATGTCTCCAAAGGCCAAGGAAACAAAAGCAAAAATGAACTTTTGGGACTTCATCAAGATCAAAAGCTTCTGCACAGCAAAGGAAACAGTCAACAAACAAAAAGGCAACCCACGGAATGGGAGAAAATATTTGCAAATGACAGTACAGACAAAACGTTGATATCCAGGATCTATAAAGATCTTCTCAAACTCAACACACACAAAACAGATAATCATATCAAAAAAATGGGCAGAAGATATGAACAGACACTTCTCCAATGAACACATACAAATGGCTATCAGACACATGAAAAAATGTTCATCATCACTAGCCATCAGGGAGATTCAAATTAAATTACATTGAGATACCACCTGACACCAGTTAGAATGGCCAAAATTAGCAAGACAGGAAACAACGTGTGTTGGAGAGGATGTGGAGGAAGGGGAACCCTCTTACACTGTTGGTGGGAATGCAAGTAGGTGCAGCCACTTTGGAGAATAGTGTGGAGATTCCTCGAGAAATTAAGAATATAGCTTCCCTATGACCCTGCAATTACACTGTTGGGTATTTACCCCAAAGATACATGTGTAGTGAAAAGAAGGGCCATCTGTACCCCAATGTTTATTGCAGCAATGGTTACAGTCGCCAAACTGTGGAAAGAACCAAGATGCCCTTCAACAGATGAATGGATAGGAAGATGTCGTCCATATACACAATGGAGTTTTATGCCTCCATCGGAAAGGATGAATACCCAACTTTTGTAGCAACATGGATGGGACTGGCAGAAATTATGCTGAGTGAAATAAGTCAAGCAGAGAGAGTCAAGTATCATATGGTCTCACTTATTTGTGGAGCATAACAAATAACATGGAGGACATGGGGAGATGGAGAGGAGAGGGAGTTGAGGGAAACTGGAAGGGGAGATGAACCATGAGAGACTATGGACTCTGAAAAACAACCAGAGGGTTTTGAAGGGGCGGGGGTGTGGGAGGTTGAGGAACAAGGTGGTGGACAATAGGGAGGGACGTACTGCATGGAGCACTGGTTGTGATGCCAAAACAATGAACACTGTTATGCTGTAAACAAACAAATAAAAAAAAAAGAAAAAAGAAAAGTAAATTAGTCAGTTGATTAGGAGTATTGTTTTATAATATGCTAAATAATTTTGATTCTATGTTAAAAATAATTTTGTCCTGGGTGCCTGGGTGGCTCAGTGGGTTAAAGCCTCTGCTCATCTCAAGTCATGATCTCAGGGTCCTGGGATTGAGCCTCACATCGGGCTCTCGCTTGGCTCCTCTCTCTGCCTGCCCCTCTGCCTACTTGTGATCTCTGTCTGTCAAATAAAGAAATAAAATCTTTAAAAAATAATTTTGTCCTAAAAATTTCCATGTAACACTATTTATTTTTGTTGTGTGACATGGATTTATTTAGGACCATAAATGAATTGGGGTAACACACTATTTAACATCTTAGGAAAATTTTCTAGTATGTGTTTTTTTTTTTAATTTAGAGCTTGCTTTTATTATTTTTATAAACATGTAATGTATTATTAGCCACAGGGATGCTCTCATGATGCCTTCTGGCTTGGACCTTGTGTGAATGATGATTTTTTCTTCCTGATTACATATATGTATATATGCTCATATATGGTATATATTATAATAAAGTGTATATATATATGTGTGTGTATATATATATATACACACACATATATATATACACATATATATATATATCAATATATCGCAAAGATATGCAAACATGTATGCATGTATATACACACATACATGTACTCTCTAAACACCCCGCCCACACACAAACACACACATACAGATGTATTTTAGTTTTATACATAGACATCCAAAATTTGGATGGCAGGGCCAGCACTGTCTGACCTCAGATCCTGGAAATAGAGTGTAAATGTGGTAGGAAAACAGGATGACCAACCATTTGTGCTGGATGCCAGGAGGAAAGAGGTAAAATGGTGTCCTTCAAGTTTTTCATTTGCCCAAAAGGACCTCCTTGGCCTATGATTGAAGAGCCTGAAGGTGAAAAGATTCCAGTCCACGGGGAGATGCCTCAAGATTTCATTTGGTGAGGACTCACTTTTAGGCTTGAGACCCTTCTTCCCCATTTTTCTAATATTCTCTTCTCTGAGGGTCTTCCTGCTGGGGCTTCTTCATACAAACCAGGTGATTCTGTAAGATAGACCAGCTGTCTGTGCCTGGCCTCAGGTGTGGAGAAGGACACCATTGGGGTGAATGCAGAAGCATGATGTGAGGAAGTGAGTCAGAGCCAAGTGCTCATGTAGCTCCTGGGGTGCAGGGAGGGGAGAGTTACACTCTAGTTAGGACCCTGTTTGCCTTAGTATATGAGATACCATCTCGTTTTCTTCCTTTGTGTCCTGACCCAGAACCCTGACCTCACAGGGCCAGCCCAGACAGGCCACCTCTGACCTCAGCCTTGGTCACCATCTGATTCAACACTACACAGCACACTGAGAGGATACCCTAAATTTTGCAGATGGAACTTTGTTATTTCAGTGTCCAATGAAGGAGAAGAAGTAGGCCTTCTCCTTGAGGTTGAGATGAGGGCATTAATTTTCTCTAGATCATGAGTAACATCCAGACTGCTATATACAGGGTTTATTTTGCAGTGTTCATGTTGCTGGATAAATTAGTGTTACCTGACATTGATGTTAGATAACTGGTGTCACTACTAGTCAACTTTCTAAACCAAGTTCAAGGTCTATGTTTCCCAGGTTTTGCTTCTGGTTTACACCTGATAAAAAGTCTACCTCAGTTATCCTGACAGTGAGACAAATGTTGCATTATGACAGTTTCATGTTGTATTCCATAACCCTAAACACAGGTCCTGTCATTTGATGTCTGCAATTGTCACAAGACTAAAATACTTCCCAAATGTGTCCACTATTCATGCTTCCAAGTCTGGGTTTTCTTATTCCCTTTAGAGTTAGCCTTGAAATTCATTATTTCTTGTTTCTCTTTGATACAATTCATGATTATAATCATGATTCATTTTCTTTTATATTAGTTGAGTTTTATAATTGTTCTCAGTATGAGGATTGATATACACTCACACACTGTATAAAGGACTTCCCTCTTCTTAGAATTCATTTCTATACTTCTGTACCAAGGGCCTGCCAGGACAAGGTATCTCACCTGTATTTAGTCTTAACCATGTTTATTTGCTAAATGGTCCATGGATTGACACGAAAAAGCAATATAATTTTTCCTGTAATATGAGGGCTCTCCATGGCAATGAGGGTTGAATTCCTAGGCTGTCTCTAAAATACTGAGATGCATTTCAGTATTACTCCAGAAAGAGTCAGAGGAAAACCAAAGTGACAAAGACTATGAAACATAAAATTAAACCTTCCTGCCTGCATCTTAGTTGATCAGATCTGTAGCAACCCCATTTCCAAATTCATTCTCATCCTCAAATAGGGGATTTTTAAAGAACATTTTATCACATAAATTAGTGGAGGTACAGTTAAACCCATAACAATTAATATCACGTTTATTCTAATTTTCTTCATTGTTAACCTAATATCCTGTTTATAAGTTCCATTTCAAGAATCTTTGTGACATTAGGTCGTGATGTCTTCCTAACCTTCTCTTAATGTGATACTTTCTCAAACTCTCCTTATTTTTGATGACTTTGTCCACACTTACTGGGGATTATTCCTGACATCCTTCAGAGCCAAGTATTTACACTTGTTACTTAATATGTCTGTAAGGGACTGAGTCTCCTCTCCTTTCATTTATTCAACTAGTTAACAATATGGACTGTGGGCAGGTATTTTAAACCTTGAGTTGTAACCCAATATTATTACATTTATTTGGTCGCTCAAATCTTTCCAGTTTTGCCCAATAGGAGCATTTTAATTTGGCTCATGAGCTCCTTGCCAACCCTGCTACTGTGTGTGTGTGTGGTGTGTGTGTATGTGTGTGTGTGTGTGTGTGTGTGTGTGTGTGTGTGCTGATGCACTACTGTTTGTTTTGAAAGATTTTTCAACTTTGGACATTACAAGGTGCTCCATGGTCATCCTATATGATTCTTGAACTGGTTAAGCATTTCTCCAAAGAAGCTTGTATCTCTTCCCAGGAGAATGGAATTAGAAAGAAAAGTCTGGGAAAATGCATCTCAAGGCTACTGGGCACCATTGCTTCCAATACTGCTCAGATAACAAAGGACATGTATTTGAGTAAACGAATATAGGAATATACACATATTGGTAAGTGTTCCACCTGCAATTATCTGTTTTTATCAAACTAACCACTATTCCAAGCTGCCATCTCCAGCTCCAATCCATGACCGCACGCTTTCTCAATCCTCACCCTTGGTTGTATCTGTGAATCTCCATTCTTAACACAAGAAATCGGGATTCATCACTGCCATATATTTACTTGATTGTTCACTTCCTATGCACAGTTCTGCCCCATCAACGTTATCCACCTGTACCCTATGGGACACAGCCTCATCAGTCTACAGAGCTCATGGTCAGTCTTTTATGACTTTACACTTACAGGTTCTACTCATTTCAAAAGTCACTCAGCTCTGCAGCTTTCTCCCAAGCCCTGCACTGAGCTGGGCTCACAGTTTTGGACTGCAGGTACATGGGTTTGTCACAGTCTTCATTTCATCCTGGGATGCCAAACCTCCTAAACGACTTTTTATATGCACACTTTATGTTCTGATGCCCTGTCTATGCACTGACAGCACCATAGTGCCATTTCAGTGCCATTACAGCATCATATAGAATCATTCTGCTCCTCAAAATTTTTTTTCTTTGTTTATATGATCAGTTCTCTTGTCTCTTTTATCCCCTGAGAATCTACAGTTCGCACTCTCTCATGAATTTGCCTCTTTCAGTATGTGATATGTGATATAGCTCTAACTATATATATATATATATATACATTTTAGAAATCTGCTGCCTATTGGGTGGCATCTCGGTTTTGTTCCAGGTTTGAGTGGTCATATATAAGCCTGAATAAACATCCATGAGCAGATTTCTGATTGCTTTAAGTTTTTTAGTGATTATAAAAGAAGCTGGAATAAGCATTCATATGCATGTATTTCCTATGGATAAAAGAGTTCTGATTTTTAAAAAAAAATTATTATTATTATTTATTTATTTTGTTCAGTCATCCAACATTGGTTTTTGATGTAGTGTTCAATGATTCATTAGTTGTCTATTAACACCCAGTGCTCATCACGACATGTGCCCCCCTTAATACCTATCACCCATGGACCCCATTGCCACACCCTCACCCTCAGTTAGTATCCCAGGGTCCAGAGTCTGTCATGATTTTTCTCCCTTTCTGATTTCTTTTTGTGCAGGTTACCCTCCCTTGCCCTGTGGTCCTTTGCCCTATTCCTTGCCTTCCACATAAGAGTGAAACTATAGGATGGTTGTCTTTCTCTGCCTGACTTAAGTCACTTAGCACAATCCCCTCCAGTTCCATCCATGCCCATGCAAATGGTAGGTATTCATCCTTTCTGATGGATGAGTAATACTGACTTTTATATATGTACCACGTCTTCTTTATCCATTCATCTGCTGAAGGGCATCTTGGCTCCTTCCACATTCTGGTTATTGTGGACATTGCTGCTATGCACAACGGGGTGCATGTGCCCCTTCTTTTCACTCCATCTGTATCTTTGGGGTAAATACCTAGTAGTGCAATTGATGTATTGTAGGATATCTCTACTTTTAATGTCTTGAGGAAGTTCCATACTGTTTTCCAGGGTGTCTTTTCTAACTTGCATTCCCAACAACACTGTTAGAAGGTTCATTATTCTCCACACTCTTGCCAGTACTTGTTGTTTCCAGCCTTGTTAATTATTGCCATTCAAAATCATTGTGATTTTGATTTGTATGTCACTGATGTCTAGCGATATTGAACATTTTAAAATGTGTTTGTTAGCCATTTGTATGTCTTCTTTAGAGAAGTGTCTGTTCATGTCTTCTGCCCATTTCTTGACTGAATTATTTGTTCTCTAGGTGTTGAGTTTGAGAAGTTCTTCATAGATCTTGGATATCAGCCTTTTATCTGTAGTATCATTTGCAAGTATCTTCTCCCATTCTGTGGGTTTCCTTTTAGATTTGCTGACTGTTTCCTTTTTTTGTGCAGAAGCTTTTATCTTGATGAAGTGCCAAAAGTTTATTTTTGCTTTTGTTTCTCTTGCCTTTAGATACATCCCTTGAAAAGTGGTTGTGGCAGATGTCGAAGAAGTTACTACCTATGTTCTCTTCTAAGATGTTGATGGATTCCTGTCTCACATTAGGTCTTTCATCCATTTTGAGTTTATCTTTGTGTGTGGTGTAAGAGATTGGTCCAGTTTCATTCTTCTGTATACAGCTGCCCAATTTTCCCAGCACCATTTATTGAATGGATTGTCTTTTCTCCATTAGATATCCTTTCCTGATTTATTGAAAACTAGATGGCCATAGAGTTGAATGTCCATTTCTTGGTTCACTCTATAGTTCTAGTGATCTATACATCTGATTTTGTGCCAATACCATGCTCATTTGATGATCACAGTTTTGTAATACAGCTTGAAGTCAGACATTGTGATGCCCCCCAGCTTTGGTTTTCTTTTTCAACATTCCCCTGGTGATTTGGATCATTTATGGTTCCATACAAATTTCAGGATTCTTTGTTCCAAACTCTGTTGGAAAAATGACAATAGTGTTTTCATAGAGATTGCATTAAATGTATAGATTGCTGTAGGCAGCATATACAGTTTCACAGTGTATATTCTACAAGTCCGTGAGCATGGGATATTTTTTTTCCATTTTGTTCTGTCTTCCTCAATTTCTTTCATAAGTGTTCTGTAGTTTCCAGAATATAGATCCTTTACTTTTGGTTAGATTTACTCCTAGGTGTCTTATGTTTTTTAGTGCTATTGTAACAGGAATAGATTCCCTAGTTTCTCTTTCTAAAGTTGTATTGACTTTAAGTCAATACAAAGTTAGTCTTTAGAAAATAAAGTTAGTCTTTAGACTAACTTTAGACTAACTAATAAAGTCTTTAGAAAATAAAGTTAGGGGGAGGAGTCAAGATGGCGGAGAAGTAGCAGCCTGAGACTACATCAGGTAGCAGGAGATCAGCTCGATAGCTTATCTAAACATTGCAAACACCTACAAATCCAACGGGAGAGCGAAGAGAAGAAGAACAGCAACTCTAGAAACAGAAAATCAACCACTTTCTGAAAGGTAGGACTGGCGGAGAAGTGAATCTAAAACGAAGGGAAGATAGACCGCGGGGGGAGGGGCTGGCTCCTGGCAAGTGGCGGAGCAATGGAGCACAAAATCAGGACTTTTAAAAGTCTGTTCCACTGAGGGACATTGCTCCAGAGGCTAAACCAGGGTGAAGCCCACGTGGGGTTAGCGTGGCCCCAGGCCCCGCAGGGTCACAGAAGGATCGGGGGTGTCAGAGTGTCGGAGAGCACGCAGGTATTAGAACGGAGAAGCCAGCTGCAGAGACAGAGCCGAGGACTGAACTCACAGCTCGAGGTTACCTTGAACTGGTCGCGGGCTGGGTGAGCTCGGAGTGCGGCTAGAGGCTGGGGATACGGGAGTGATTGGGTGCTGTCCTCTGGGGGCGCACTGAGGAGTGGGGCCCCAGGCTCTCGGCTCCTCCGGGCCGGAGACTGGGAGGCCGCCATTTTCATTCCCGTCCTCCGGAACTCTACAGAAAGCGTTCAGGGAACAGAAGCTCCCAAAAGCGAACCTGAGCCGATTACTTAGTTCGGCCGCCGGTAAGGGCGGTGCAATCCCTCCTCGGGCAAAGATACTTGAGAGTCACTACAACAGGCCCCTCCCCCAGAAGATCAACAAAATATCCAGCCAGG
Organism: Meles meles; assembly: GCF_922984935.1. Taxonomy (NCBI): domain Eukaryota; kingdom Metazoa; phylum Chordata; class Mammalia; order Carnivora; family Mustelidae; genus Meles; species Meles meles. The sequence continues at coordinate 28,272,783 of NC_060077.1, read as the reverse complement.
ACGAAGTTCATCTATCAAGGAGAAAGCAGGTTCAATTCCTAAGACAGCAGAGCAATTCCAGAGGAGGAGAAAGCAAAGCACGGAACTCATGGCTTTCTCCCCATGATTCTTTAGTCTTGCGGCTACTTCAAATTTTTTTTCTTTTTTCAATTTTTTTTCTTTTTTCTTTTTTCTTCTTCTGCTAAATTTTTTAAAAAACTTTTACCCTTTTCTTTTTTAACGTTTTTTGACTAGTTCATCTAAATATATATATATATTCTTTCTTTTTTATATTTTTTATTTGTTTTATTTTTTAAATTTTTGTTTTTTTTCCTTTTTCTTTTTTGTCTTTTTTTTTCAGAACCTGTTTTTATCCCCTTTCTCCCCCCCACAATTAGGGGTCTCTTCTGATTTGGTTAAAGCACATTTTTCTGGGGTCTTTGCCACCCTTTTAGTAGTTTATTTGCTCCTTCATATCCTCTTATCTGGACAAAATGACAAGGCGGAAAAAATCACCACAAACAAAAGAACAAGAGACAGTACCGAAGGCTAGGGACCTAATCAACACAGACATTGGTAATATGTCAGATCAAGAGTTCAGAATGACGATTCTGAACATCCTAGCTGGGCTCGAAAAAGGCATGGAAGATATTAGAGAAACCCTCTCTGGAGATATTAAAGCCCTTTCTGGAGAAATTAAAGAACTAAAATCTAACCAAGTTGAAATCAAAAAAGCTATTAATGAGGTGCAATCAAAAATGGAGGCTCTCACTGCTAGGATAAATGAGGCAAAAGAAAGAATTAGTGATATAGAAGACCAAATGACAGAGAATAAGGAAGCCGAGCAAAAGAGGGACAAACAGCTACTGGACCATGAGGGGAGAATTCGAGAGATAAGTGACACCATAAGATGAAACAACATTAGAATAATTGGGATTCCAGAAGAAGAAGAAACAGAGAGGGGAGCAGAAGGTCTATTGGAGAGAATCATTGGAGAGAATTTCCCTAATATGGCAAAGGGAACAAGCATCAAAATCCAGGAGATGCAGAGAACCCCCCTCAAAGTCAACAAGAATAGGTCCACACCCCGTCACCTAATAGTAAAATTGACAAGTCTTAGTGACAAAGAGAAAATCCTGAAAGCAGCCCGGGAAAAGAAGTCTGTAACATACAATGGTAAAAATATTAGATTGGCAGCAGACTTATCCACAGAGACCTGGCAGGCCAGGAAGAGCTGGCATGATATATTTAGGGCACTAAACGAGAAAAACATGCAGCCAAGAATACTCTATCCAGCTAGGCTATCACTGAAAATAGAAGGAGAGATCAAAAGCTTCCAGGACAAACAAAAACTGAAAGAATTTGCAAACACCAAGCCAGCCCTCCAGGAAATATTGAAAGGGGTCCTCTAAGCAAAGAGAGAGCCTAAAAGTAGTAGATCAGAAAGGTACAGAGACAATATACAGTAACAGTCACCTTACAGGCTAATAATGGCACTAAATTCATATCTCTCAATAGTTACCCTGAATGTTAATGGGCTAAATGCCCCAATCAAAAGACACAGGGTATCAGAATGGATAAAAAAACAAAACCCATCAGTATGTTGCCTACAAGAAACTCATTTTAGACGCGAAGACACCTCCAGATTTAAAGTGAGGGGGTGGAAAACAATTTATCATGCTAATGGGCATCAGAAGAAAGCTGGGGTGGCAATCCTTATATCAGATCAATTAGATTTCAAGCCAACGACTATAATAAGAGATGAGGAAGGACACTATATCCTACTCAAAGGGTCTGTCCAACAAGAAGATCTAACAATTTTAAATATCTATGCACCTAACGTGGGAGCAGCCAACTATATCAACCAATTAATAACAAAATCAAAGAAACACATCAATAATAATACAATAATAGTAGGGGACTTGAACACTCCACTCACTGAAATGGACAGATCATCCAAGCCAAAGATCAACAAGGAAATAAAGGCCTTAAATGACACACTGGACCAGATGGACATAACAGATATATATGCAGAACATTTCATCCCAAAGCAACAGAATACACATTCTTCTCTAGTGCACATGGAACCTTCTCCAGAATAGATCACATCCTGGGTCCTAAATCAGGTCTCAACCGGTATCAAAAGATTAGGATTATTCCCTGCATATTTTCAGACCACAGTGCTCTGAAGCTAGAACTCAATCACAAGAGGAAAGCTGGAAAGAACCCAAATACATGGAGACTAAACAGCATCCTTCTAAAGAATGAATGGGTTAACCAGGAAATTGAAGAAGAATTGAAAAAATTCATGGAAACAAATGACAATGAAAACACAACAGTTCAAAATCTGTGGGACACAGCAAAGGCAGTCCTGAGAGGAAAATATATAGCGGTACAAGCCTTTCTCAAGAAACAAGAAAGGTCTCAAGTACAGAACCTAACCCTACACGTAAAGGAGCTGGAGAAAGAACAAGAAAGAAACCCTAAACCCAGCAGGAGAAGAGAAATCATAAAGATCAGAGCAGAAATCAATGAAATAGAAACCAAAAAAACAATAGAAAAAATCAATGAAACTAGGAGCTGGTTCTTTGAAAGAATCAATAAGATTGATAAACCCCTGGCCAGACTCATCAAAAAGAAAAGAGAAAGGACCCAAATCAATAAAATCATGAATGAAAGAGGAGAGATCACAACGAACACCAAAGAAATACAGACAATTATAAGAACATACTATGAGCAACTCTACGCCAACAAATTGGACAATCTGGAAGAAATGGATGCATTCCTAGAGACATATAAACTACCACAACTGAACCAGGAAGAAATAGAAAACCTGAACAGGCCCATAACCAGTAAGGAGATTGAAACAGTCATCCAAAATCTCCAAACAAACAAAAGCCCAGGGCCAGACGGCTTCCCAGGGGAATTCTACCAAACATTTAAAGAAGAACTCATTCCTATTCTCCTGAAACTGTTCCAAAAAATAGAAATGGAAGGAAAACTTCCAAACTCATTCTATGAGGCCAGCATCACCTTGATCCCAAAACCAGACAAGGATCCCACCAAAAAAGAGAACTACAGACCAATATCCTTGATGAACACAGACGCAAAAATTCTCACCAAAATACTAGCCAATAGGATTCAACAGTACATTAAAAGGATTATTCACCACGATCAAGTGGGATTTATTCCAGGGCTGCAGGTTTGGTTCAACATCCGCAAATCAATCAATGTGATACAACACATTAATAAAAGAAAGAACAAGAACCATATGATACTCTCAATAGATGCTGAAAAAGCATTTGACAAAGTACAGCATCCCTTCCTGATCAAAACTCTTCAAAGTGTAGGGATAGAGGGCACATACCTCAATATTATCAAAGCCATCTATGAAAAACCCACCGCAAATATCATTCTCAATGGAGAAAAACTGAAAGCTTTTCCATTAAGGTCAGGAACACGGCAGGGATGTCCATTATCACCACTGCTATTCAACATAGTATTAGAAGTCCTAGCCTCAGCAATCAGACAACAAAAAGAAATTAAAGGCATCCAAATTGGTAAAGAAGAAGTCAAACTATCACTCTTCACAGATGATATGATACTATATGTGGAAAACCCAAAAGACTCCACTCCAAAACTGCTAGAACTTGTCCAGGAATTCAGTAAAGTGTCAGGATATAAAATCAATGCACAGAAATCAGTTGCATTTCTGTACACCAACAACAAGACTGAAGAAAGAGAAATTAAGGAGTCAATCCCATTTACAATTGTACCCAAAAGTATAAGATACCTAGGAATAAACCTAACTAAAGAGACTAAGAATCTATACACAGAAAATTATAAAGTACTCATGAAAGAAATTGAGGAAGACACAAAAAAATGGAAAAATGTTCCATGCTCCTGGATTGGAAGAATAAATATTGTGAAAATGTCTATGCTACCTAAAGCAATCTGCACATTTAATGCAATCCCTATCAAAATACCATCCATTTTTTTTCAAAGAAATGGAACAAATAATCCTAAAATTTATATGGAACCAGAAAAGACCTCGAATAGCCAAAGGAATATTGAAAAAGAAAGCCAAAGTCGGTGGCATCACAATTCCGGACTTCAAGCTCTATTACAAAGCTGTCATCATCAAGACAGCATGGTACTGGCACAAAAACAGACACATAGATCAGTGGAACAGAATAGAGAGCCCAGAAATCGACCCTCAACTCTATGGTCAACTAATCTTCGACAAAGCAGGAAAGAGTGTCCAATGGAAAAAAGACAGCCTCTTCAATAAATGGTGCTGGGAAAGTTGGACAGCCAAATGCAGAAAAATGAAATTGGACCACTTCCTTATACCACACACGAAAATAGACTCCAAATGGATGAAGGACCTCAATGTGAGAAAGGAATCCATCAAAATCCTTGAGGAGAATGCAGGCAGCAACCTCTTCGACCTCAGCCGTAGCAACATCTTCCTAGGAACAACGGCAAAGGCAAGGGAAGCAAGGGCAAAAATGAACTATTGGGATTTCATCAAGATCAAAAGCTTTTGCACAGCAAAGGAAACAGTTCACAAAACCAAAAGACAACTGACAGAATGGGAGAAGATATTTGCAAACGACATATCAGATAAAGGGCTAGTATCCAAAATCTATAAGGAACTTAGCAAACTCAACACCCAAAGAACAAACAATCCAATCAAGAAATGGGCAGAGGACATGAACAGACATTTCTGCAAAGAAGACATCCAGATAGCCAACAACATATGAAAAAGTGCTCCACATCACTCAGCATCAGGGAAATACAAATCAAAACCACAATGAGATATCACCTCACACCAGTCAGAATGGCTAAAATTAACAAGTCAGGAAATGACAGATGCTGGCGAGGATGCGGAGAAAGGGGAACCCTCCTCCACTGTTGGTGGGAATGCAAGCTGGTGCAACCACTCTGGAAAACAGCATGGAGGTTCCTCAAAATGTTGAAAATAGAACTACCTTATGACCCAGCAATTGCACTACTGGGTATTTACCCTAAAGATACAAACATAGTGATCCGAAGGGGCACGTGTACCCGAATGTTTATAGCAGCAATGTCTACAATAGCCAAACTATGGAAAGAACCTAGATGTCCATCAACAGATGAATGGATAAAGATGAAGTGGTATATATACACAATAGAATACTATGCAGCCATCAAAAGAAATGAAATCATGCCATTTGCGACGACGTGGATGGAACTAGAGCGTATCATGCTTAGTGAAATAAGTCAATCGGAGAAAGACAACTGTCATATGATCTCCCTGATATGAGGACATGGAGAAGCAACATGGGGGGGTAGGGGGATAGGAGAAGAATAAATGAAACAAGATGTGATTGGGAGGGAGACAAACCATAAATGACTCTTAATCTCACAAAACAAACTGGGGGTTGCTGGGGGGAGGTGGGATTGGGAGAGGGGGAGTGAGCTATGGACATTGGGGAGGGTATGTGCTATTGTGAGTGCTGTGAAGTGTGTAAACCTGGCGATTCAGAGACCTGTACCCCTGGGGATAAAAATACATTATATGTTTATTAAAAAAAAAATTTGGAAGGGGAGGCGAACCATAAGAGACTATGGACTCTGAAAAAGAACCTGAGGGTTTTGAAGGGTCAGGGGTGGGAGGTTGGGGGAACAGGTGGTGGGTAATGGGGAGGGCACGTTTTGCATGGAGCACTGGGTGTTGTGCAAAAAGATGAATACTGTTACGCTGAAAAAATAAATAAAATGGAAAAAAAAAGAATTTTGTAGTGTCCTTCTGTATCTCTGACTACAGTCTTTCATTTGAAATCTAATTTATCTGATATAAGAATCACTACCCCGTCCTTCTTCTGAGGCTCATTGGCATGAAAGATGCTTCTCCATCCCTTCACTTTCAGTCTGGGTGTACCCTTAGGTTCAAAATGGGTCTCTTGTAGACAACATATGGATGGGTCCTGTCCTTTTTTCCAATCTGCAACCCTGTGTCATTTTATGGGCGCATTTAGACTGTTCACATTGAGAGTGATTATTGATAGATAGGTTGTGATTGTCATCATGTTGCCTTTGAAGTCTTTCTGTCTGTAGATTGTCTCTATATTTCTGTTCAATGATATTCTTAGGATTTTTTCTCATTTATAGGACCCCCCTTAATATTTCCTGCAGTGTCTGCTTGGTGGTTGCATAGTCTTTTAAGCCTTGCTGGTCTTTGAAACTCTTGGATCTGAATAATAAACATTGTTAAAATGTCTATACTGCCTAGAGCAATCTATACTTTTAATACAATTCCGAACAAAATTCAACTTGTATTTTTCAAAGAACTGGAGAAAATAATCCTAAAATTTGTGTGGAATCAGAAGAGATCCCGAATTGCTAAGGAAATGTTGAAAAACAAAAACAAAACTTGTGGCATCACGTTACCGGATTTCAAGCTTTACTACAAAGCTGTGATCACCAAGACAGCATGGTACTGGCATAAAAACAGACACAAAGACCAGTGGTACAGAGTGGAGAGCCCAGATATGGACCCTCAACTCTATGGTCAAATAATCTTCGACAAAACAGGAAAAAATATACAATGGAAAAAAGACAGTCTCTTCAATAAATGGTGCTGGGAAAACTGGACAGCTATATGTAGAATGAAACTCTACCATTCTATTACACTGTACACAAAGAAAAACTCAACATGGATAAAAGATGTCAACATGAGACAGGAATTCATAAGAATCCTAGAGGAGAACTTAGGCAGTAACCTCTTTGATATCAGCCACAGCAACTTTTTTCAAGATATGTCTCCAAAGGCCAAGGAAACAAAAGCGAAAATGAACTTTTGGGACTTCATCAAGATCAAAAGCTTCTGCACAGCAAAGGAAATAGTCAACAAAACAAAAAGGCAACTCATGGAGTGGGAGAAGATATTTGCAAATGACAGTACAGAGAAAACGTTCTTCTCCAGGATCTATAAAGACCTCCTCAAATTCAACACACATAAAGCAGAAAATGATGTCAAAAAATAGGCAGAAGATATGAACAGACACTTCTCCAATGAAGACATACAAATGGCTATAAGACAGATGAAAAAATGCTCATCATCATTAGCCATCAGGGAGATTCAAATTAAAACCACATTGAGATATCACCTTACACCAGTTAAAATGGCCAAAATTAGCAAGACAGGAAACAACGTGTGTTGGAGAGGTTGTGGAGAAAGGGGAATACTCTTAGACTCTTGATGGGAATGCAAGTTGGTGCAGCCACTCTGGAGAACAGTGTGGAGATTCCTCAAAAAATTAAGAATAGAGCTTCCCTATGACCCTGCTATTGCACTGCTGGGTATTTACCCCAGTGATACAGATGTAGTGAAAAAAAGAGCCATCTGTACCCCATGTTTATAGCAGCAATGGCCACGGTCGCCAAACTGTGGAAAGAACCAAGATGCTTTTCAAGGAATAAATGGATAAGGAAGAGGTGGTGCATATACACAATGGAGTATTATGCCTCCATCAGAAAGGATGAATACGCAACTTTTGTATCAACTTGGATGGGACTGGAAGAGATTATGCTGAGTGAAATAAGTCAAGCAGAGAGAGTCAGGTATAATATGGTTTCTCTTATTTGTGGAGCATAACAAAGAGCATGGAGGACATGGGGAGATGGAGAGGAGAAGGGAGTTGTGGGAAATTGGAAGGGGAAATGAACCATGAGAGACTATGGACTCTGAAAAACAACCTGAGTGTTTTGAAGGGGCAGGGGGTGGGAGGTTGGGGAACCAGGTGGAGGGTAATAGAGAGGGCACATATTGCATAGAGCACTGGATGTGGTGCAAAAACAATGAGTACTGTTACACTGAAAATAAATAAATTAATTTTAAAAAAGAAATAATAGCTATTCTTCTAAAGCTGTTTCAAAATATTGAAGCAGAAGGAAACTTCCAGCCTCTTTTTATGAAGCCCACATTATCCTGATCCCAAAACCAGGCAATGATTCCACCAAAAAGGAGACTTTCAGACCAATATCACTTATTAATATGGATGCTAAGGTTCTCAACAATATTCTAGAAAAATATGATCCAACAGCTCATTAAATCATTATCCACCTTGACAAATTGGGATTCATCCCCAGGTTTCAGGATTGTTCACCATTCACAAATCAATCAATGTGATAGAACAAATCAATACGAGAGGAGAGAAGAACCACATGGTCCTCTCAATTGATGCAGAAAAAGCATGTGATAAAATCCAGCATCCGTTCCTGATTAAAACGCTTCAAAGTATAGGGATAGAGGAAACATTCCTGAGCTTCATTAAATCTATCTATGAAAGACCCACAGCAAACATCATCCTCAATGGCCAAAAGCTCACAGCCTTCCCGTGGAGATCAGGAACACGACAAGGATGCCAACTCTCACCACTCTTGTTCAACATAGTATTTGAAGTCCTAGCAAGAGCAATCTGACAGCAAAGAGGGGGGAAAAAAGGTATCCAAATTGGCAATTAAGAAGTCAAACTCTCTCTCCGCAGATTACATGGTTTTTAATATGGAAAACCCAAAAGACTAGAACCCCAAACTACTAGAACTCATACAGCAATTCAGTAACGTGGCAGGATACAAAGTCGATGTACAGAAATCAGTGGCTTTCTTATACACTAACAATGAAAATACAGAAAGGGAAATTAGAGAATCAATTCCATTTACTATAGCACCAAGAACCATAAGATACCTGGGAATAAACCTAACCAACATGGTAAAGGATCTCTACTCAAGGAACTACAGAACTCTCATGAAAGAAATTGAGGAAGACACAAAAAGATGGAAGACCATTCCATGCTCTTGGATTGGAAGAATAAACATTGTTAAAATGTCTATACTGCCTAGAACAATCTATACTTTTAATGGCATTTCGATCAAAATTCCACTGGTAATTTTGTAAAGAGCTGGAGCAAATAATCCTAAAATTTTTATGGAATCAGAAGAGACCCTGAACTGCTAAGGAAATGTTGAAAGAGAAAAACAAAACTGGCACCATCATGTTACCTGATTTCAATCTTTACTACAAAGCTGTGATCACCAAGACAGCATGGCACTGGCATACAGACACGTAGACCAGTGGAACAGAGTAGAGAGCCCAGACATGGACCCTCAACTCAATGGTCAAATAATCTTCGACAAAGCAGGAAAAAATATACAGTGGAAAAAAAGACAGCGTCTTCAATAAATGGTGGTGGGAAAATTGGACAGCTAAATGTAGAAGAGTGAAAGTCGACCATTCTCCTACACCATACACAAAGATATATAAAATGTATAAATGTATAAAAGAAATCAACGTGAGACAGGAATCCATCAGAATCCTAGAGGAGAACATAGCCAGTGACCTCTTTGATATCAGCCACAGCAAATTCTTTCAAGATATGTCTCTAAATGCAAAGGAAACAAAAGTGAAAATGAACTTTTGGGCCTTCGTCAAAATTAAAAGCTTTTGCACAGCAGAAGAAACTCAATAAAACAAAGAGGCAACCCACAGAATGGGAGAAGATATTTGCAAATGACAGTACAGAAAAAAGGTTGATACCCAGGATCTATAAAGAACTTCTTAAACTCAACACACACAAAACAGACAATCGTATAAAGAAATGGGCAGAAGATATGAACAGACACTTCTCCAAAAAGACATACAAATGGCTATAAGACACATGAAAAAATGTTCACATCAGTAGCCATCAGGGAGATTCAAATTAAAACTACATTGTGATACCACCTGACACCAGTTAGATTGGCCAAACATTTGGCCAAACAAAGAAGTATCAACGTGTGTTGGAGAGGATGTGAAGAAAAGGGGACCCTCTTAGACTGTTGGTGGGAATGCAAGTCAGTGCAGCCACTTTACAGAACAGTGTGGAGATACCTTATGAAATTAAAATATATCTTCCCTATGACCCTGCAATTGCACTACTGGGTATTTACCCCAGAGATACAGATGTAGTGAAAAGAAGGGCCATCTGTACCCAATGTTCATAGCAGCAATGGTCACGGTCGCCAAACTGTGGAAAGAACCAAGATTCCCTTCAACGGATGAATGGATTAGGACGGTGTGGTCCATATACACTATGGAATTTTATGCCTCCATCAGAAAAGATGAATACCCAACTTCTGTAGCAACATGGATGAGACTGGAAGAGATTATGCTGAGTGAAATAAGTCAAGCAGAGAGAATGAATTATCATCTGGTTTCACTTATTTGTGGAGCATAACAAATAACACAGAGGACATGGGGAGATGAAGATGAGAGGAGAGTTTGGGCAAATTGGAAGGAAATATCGATCCTTGAGAGACTGTTGACTCTGAAAAACTATATCAGGGTTTTGAAGGAATGAGGGGCGGGAGTTTTGATGGGTCTGGTGGTAGGTGTTATGGAGGGCATGTATTGCAACGAGCACTGGATGTGGTGCATAAATAATGAATTCTTGTTTGTTGAAAAGAAATTTAAAAATATATATACAAATTAAAAAAATATCCTAGACGAGAACATAGACAATAATCTCTTCAACATTGGCCATAGCAATGATATGTCTCCAAAGGCAAGGGAAAGAAAAGCAAAAATGAACTTTTGGGACTTCGTCAAGATAAAACACTTCTGCACAGCAAAGTCAGCTGTCAGCAATACTAAGAGGCAACACATGGAATGGGAGAATATATTTTAAAAATGACAGTATAGACAAAGGGCTTATATTCAAGATCTAAAAAGAACTTCTCAAACTCAATACCTAAAATACACATGATCAAATTGAAAAATGGGCAGAAGACATAAATAGATATTTCTCCAAAGAAGTCATACAAATGGCTAACAGACATGAAAAAATATTCAACAATATTAGCCATTAGGGAAATACATATCAAAAGTACACTGAGACACTACATTACATCAGTTAAAATGGCCAAAATTAATAAGGCAGGAAACAACTAAATGTTGGAGAGGATGTGGTAAAAGGCGGGCCTTTTACACTGTTGGTGAGAATGCAAGTTTTTCTAGACATTTTGGAAAACAGTGCTGAGGTTCCTCAAAAAGTGAAAAATAAAGCTACATTATGACCCAGCAATTTCACTACTAGGTATTTTCCCCAAAGATACAGATGTAGTGAAAAGAAGGGACACATCCACCCCAATGTTTATAGCAGCAACGACCACAACAGCTAAACTGTAGAAGGAGTAGAGATGCCCTTCAACACACAATTGGATAGTGAAGATGTGGTTCATATACACATTGGGATATTATTCAGCCATCAGAAAGGATGAAGAACACACCATTTGCATTGGCATGGATGGAAGTTGAGGAGATTATGCTACGTGAAATAAGTCAAACAGAGAAAGACAATTATCACATGGTTTCACTCATATGTGGAACATAAGGCATAACACTGAAGACCATAGGGGAAGGGAGGGAAAACTAAAGGGGGAAAATCAGATAAGGAGAAAAATCATGAGATATTATGGACTCTGGAAAATAAACTAAGGATTTTAGAGGGGACGGGAATGGGGGGATATGGCAACAGGGGATTGGGTATTGAAGAGGGCATATGGAGTGATGAGTTCTGGGTGTTAGAGGCAACTAATAAATCACTGAACACTACATCAAAAACTAACCATGTACCATACAGTGGCTAAGTGAATATAGTAATAAATAAATAAATAAATAAATATATGGGCTTATTTTTTTTTCAAGGAGAAACATTTTCTGTCAAATAAGGTGTTTGATTCCAGTTTGTAACTGAGGCTGTCCTGTGTCATCATCCTTTTTGTGTCCACTGTCAGTAACCTACTTTCATTGAGCATTCCTCCAATAAAGGAGTCTGCTTACCCCATCTCTAATGTATATTGAGAGATTTTCATTGTACATTGATTGAAGAAGGAATCAAGGAAGGGATATTTCTATCTCAGAGAAAGGGAGGGAAGCTCACCTCAGAGATAAGTGGGGCTCTTCTTCTGTCCTGTAGCTGGGAAGGTTGTCAGCTTGGCCCTCCACAGGATCTAGAAGAACACAGAGTAGCTGTCAGGACATTGACTGCACCGTTCCGGAATGACTCAGGGAGTTCTTCTTCTTGATGTTGACATGGGACCAGGGTGACTGGATGTGAAAGGTAACCAAGCAAGGCCTGACCTGCTGCTGGGCCAACCTCCTTGCTGTACATAAAAATACAGAGGAGGGGAATGTAGGGGCCTGGTTGGGCGGAGGGAGCCCTTTTGCTGTGGGCTTGGATTGACCCTGCCCCTCCCGGAGGAACTTGCTCGCAGACCCCGGATGTAGGGGCGGGCCAACCAGATGGAGACATCCAATCAGTGGAGCGCACACATATTTACTATGGTAAATTGGAATTCTATTGGCTGCCTGTATTGCTGACCGAGCGTGAGTGACTGTGAAGATTTCCCTGTGTGCTGCAGTCCTATTGGCCACCTGTGTGTGGGCTGGGCTCGGCCACCCCATAAAGGTCAGTCTGTGAGGTAGTGTGGTTTTTTGTTGTTTGTTTTTTTTTTGTTTGTTTGTTTGTTTTCTTTTCTTTTTCTTTTTTCTTTTTTCCGGTTCCTTGGTTGGTCAGGAGCAGCGTTCCTCAGTTCGTTGGTTGGTCAGGAGCTGCGTTTGTCAGTTCGTTGGTTGGTCAGGAGCAGCGTTCCTCAGTTCATTGGTTCATCCGGAGCAGCGTTCATCAGTTCGTCGGGAGCAGCGTTTGTCGTTTCGCTGGGCAGTGGCCTCGCCAGCCGGGAGCAGCCTCGCTGGGGAGCGGCACTGCCAGAGCATCATCATCAAGAAGCGGCCTCGTGGGGGAGCAGTGCCACCAGGAGTGCCATCATTGGTCTCATTCCTTTGACCACGGACCCTAACAGTAGGAGACTGCTCTCTGCTCTCTCTTCACCTGGAAGCCACCCTTGTAGTCCTGCATCACCATGGTGCTACAGGGTGGCCTACTAACCCTCAGAGAGGAACCGGTACCCCTGAAGAGCATCTCTGTGACCTTGTCCCTTCATGAGTTTGTGGCTGGTGTGTCTGCTACCTTAAATTATAAGAATGAGGAGGAAGTTCCTTTGGAGACCTTGTGTTCCCCATGGATGATGACTCAGCTGTCTACATCTTTGAGGCCAAGTTGGATGGGGAGAAAATTAAAGCAGAATTAACGGAGAAGACAAAGGCCCACAGCATCTATGAGAGTGCCATCAGCAACTGCCGCCAAGCTTTCCTACTGGAGGAGGACAAGTACTCCAAGGACATCTTTTGTTGCAGTGTGGGGACCCTAACCCAGGGTTGAATGTAGCAATCACCCTGAAGTATGTGCAGGAGCTCCCCTTGGAAGCAGATAGAGACCTGCACTATGTGCTCCCAGCTGTCTTGAATCCTCCATACCGTGGCTCTGGATCATTTGAGGACAGTTGCCTTGATATGAAGACTCCTGTTATTCCTTTGGAGGACCTGCCCTGTATACTCAGCATGGTTGACACCGTCAGTTCCCAGCATGGCATTGAGAGGGTCCAGTCCAGCTGCCTCTTCAGTCCTACCAAGTACCTTGGAGAAGATAAAACTTCTACCCAGGTTTCCTTGACTGATGGACACAAATTCGATCGAGATGTGGAACTCCTGATTTACTACAGTGAGGTGCATACCCCCACTGTAGCTGTGGAGATGGGGCAACCTGGAGACAATTCAGATGGTTTCATGAAAGATCCATCTGCGATGGTGTGTTTTTACCACAATATCCCAGAATCTCAGTCACCTGTCATCTCTGGAGAATTCATCTTCCTCATGGACCTCTCAGGAAGTATGTAGTACCCCAGAAGTAAACAGGATAACTCTCAGTTACGCATAGAGGCAGTAAAGGAAACACTGATTTTGCTGCTGAAGAGTTTGCCTATGGGTTGTTACTTCAATATCTGTGGATTTGGAAGTTCCTATGAGGCATTCTTTACGAATAGTGTGAAATACACTCAGCAGATCATGGAGGAGGCACTGGGGAGAGTTAAGCTTATGCAGGCTAACCTGGGGGGCCATGGGGTAGCAGCCATTGTTAGGTAGTGGGAGTCGTGGGGTAGTGGGAATCGTCAGGTAGGGGGAATCATCGGATGGGGGAATCATCGGGTCAGGGAAATAATCGGGGTTGGTGTCCTGGTCATCGTCACCTCTTTGTAAGTGACAGCCCTGACTGGTTGGTTTGATTTTCAATGCTTGGTGCAAAATAAATCTTTGCTTGACTTTCACTTTGTGTCAGTCTCATTCCTTTGATCATGGACCCTAACATGGGAGCAGGATGGAAAAGGGAAATGGGCCTTCGATTTCAAGCTGAGGGGATGAAATCAGTGGGAACTCATCAGCGCCAATTTGGGAAACACTGAAAGCACAATGGGTTTCATGACGCAGTCCCTGATGACTCCTGCCCACTGTGAAGGTCTGCCATATTTCCAGATCTTCACCTGGTCACAGGACCTGTTCTGCTTTCATCCCATGTCCTCTATTGCCTTGGAGTATTAGGTTTTAGGTGATGGAATCTATGTAGTATTTATCCTTTTATTAGTTAGTATGTGTATTTTCAGTGACACTTCGTATACTCACAATGCTTTCTACCACCATCTACATCCAAAACATTTCTACTATGTCATGTAATCTCTGTACCCATAAAGAAATGACTGCACCTCCACCCTTCCTCCTTCTATCTTAGTCCTACTTCCCAAGTCTATGAACTTCCCTACTCTAGTTTTCTCAAAGAGTGGGATCATGTTATATAAGTCTATTTGTGTGTGCCTTCTTTCAAAAAACATATTAGTTTTTCAAGGTCCATCCATTTCATAGAGTATTGAAAACTTTTGTTTCTTCTTATGGCTGAATAGCACTTCATGATGTATATGTATGCCATTTAATGTGTCCTTTGCTCACATAATTAATTTTTGGGTTGTGTCTGTCTATTGTTATGGGAATACTTGTGTCTTGACCACTGGTGCACAGATTTCAGTCTGTTATAGGAATGGGAATATTTGACATCATGGATTTGTCAAACCTGTACAATGGTAAATGCACCATGTATTATAATGTAAACTGTGGACTTTAGTTCATAAGAAATTTTCACCTTGTTATGCTATTGTAAGGTATGTACTGCACAATAAGATATGTACTGAAGAAAAATGTGGGATGTGGAAACTTCATGTATTATCTGTTCCAATTTTATTTTAATCGAAACACTTCTAAAAATTATATCTTAATTACTAGAAATTTAAGTTTTATGGAGCATATCTATACTGACCTATGTTCAGGAAATAACTAAGGTCCATACATTCAGCTATTAGACACTTTTTTCCTATGACACGTGGGTCCAGTTTCAGTGAGAAATGCATCTTGACTTCTATATCTAATGGTGATGGACTTAATGCATTTAAATTTGAACATATGATAATAGAAAAATCTGTCTCAACAATTTTATATTTTTCTGTTATGTCTATGTCACTAAATGAAAGAATTATTCTTAAGTAAAATTAATGAGTAAATTTCCACAGTATCTTCTTCTGTGTCACTAGTTGGGTACACCTGGTGATTGAAGCAGAATTTCATTCTTTTCTGCCTTGGCATGGAAGAGGTCAACATGGTTGTGGGGGGATCTACAACTTCAGGGTGTCCTTCCACACAACATCCTGGGAAATGCATAGGGATAGAGATCAGTATTGGCATCTTGTTGTGAGAAGATCAGAGGGGAATTAGACATACTTTACTACTATTCAACCTTTGGCTCCCCCTACTCACCAGATGTCCAGCAGAAACTCCTTCCTCAAAGTGGGACATAGGTAGATGTTGCAGCATGGTGTGCACTTAAATCCCCCAACAGACAAGTTTGGTGGGCAACTATGGTTATTTAGCAGAGACGTTACAGAAATGCAGAAAAGCATAGTGATCATGCTTGATGGCCTGCATTCACATCTCATTTAGAAGCTACAATAACCTGAAAAAAAAAAAAGCTTTGTTAACCTGAGAGAGATACCAAGAACCCTCTGTGCCTTAGTTGCCTGTTCTGAAATGTGAAAATATTCATATAGCCTAGACATTAGTGTGCTGTTATGATGCCCAAAGTGATTTACTACAAGGAGAGCCTCAGATATAGTAAAGATCTGGTGCTTCACAATTTCTCTGTAGGTGTTCAGGTATTGAATGCTTACAGAATCAGCTATACACCTGGTCATGGGTGAATTCAGACATGGGACTTGGATGGCTCCATCCCATTGGAAAATGGAAGTTCATCTTTTTTTTTATTAAAGATTTTATTTATTTATTTGACAGAGAGAGATCACAAGTAGGCAGAGAGGCAGGCAGAGAGAGAGAGGGGAAGCAGTCTCTCCGCTTAGCAGAGAGCCCAATGTGGGGCTCGATCCCAGAACCCTGAGACCATGACCTGAGCTGAAGGCAGAGGCTTAACCCACTGAGCCACTCAGGCGCCCCTGGAAGTTCATCTTTATCCTTCAAATGGGAATGATGCTTTACAATTCACAGAGAATCTATATCATCTACTCTATAATACCATTGGGCAGGGCAGCACCATTGGGAAGAGAAGCAGGGATTGTAACCCATATTTTACAGTGAAGTACATAGAAATGTAAGGAGCTGCTGTAACTGTCCAGAGTGGTTATGCTGATGAGTGATGGATCTGGGAAAGGAATGTAGTTGTTTCCCTTGGGAGAGAGATCCATGTGCACCTGACAGCTGCCTAGGACTCCTGAGAAAATGTCCCAAACTCCTGAATCAAGAACTGCCCTCACATTCTCCAATCCACCTGTACCAATGTTTCTTTGAGAGAGTGGATGCCCTGCAGGAAGTGTCTGTGCCATGAGAACAATCTCAATCCTAACTCACCTGCTTGGGTCCCTGACAGAAATACAATGCAGGATTTTCCAGATCAAGGCCCAGTGAAGGACCAGGTATATTCATATTTTTACACCTTCCTCAGCACTTGGAAATGTCATGTCGTAACCCAGAGCCTTCCTGAAGTCCAGTTGACCACCCACTATGAAGGGTGTTTGGCTTGGCTCCCAAGGTAATTCAAAATCCAGGCCATTTCTTCTTCTTTTTTTTTTTTTTTGCATTAAATTACACTTTTAATACAATTAAAGAGTATTTTTAACCTGTTTGTAATCACAAACCAAAAACGTGCCATGTGTTTACCTCAGATAAATCATCATAAATAAACCTCAGTATAGAAGGGTTTTATGCATATGGTATTGAACATCTAAGTGTAACTCAGAGATCTTAAGTTGATCAGTTGCTATCAGTTTCTGTTATCAGATTCATTCCTAAGGTTGATTGTTGTTTGAAGTCTATCTTGACACCAAGACTTTAGAAAGTGAAAATAAGATTGCATTTTTTAATGTGCTTAAGGTTAACAGGATTTGCTTTTTTCACCAGGAAGCATGTTTGTTTGTTCACAATTCTGACTCAAGAGATAATAATAACCTTGGGAACAAAAGGAGGAAATTAAAACATGTTCTCGATTTTACTCATTTTTCTCTCTGATACAAATCACAACCAAAATTGTCTTTAGGTATGACACATGTGTCTGTACAGCTTTACGACGTGGCATATTATGCCAGGTGGCACCCAAAACATTAGCCAGGTCTATAACACCAAAACATAATCAGTTACTGACAATGCTGGTGATTCACAGAGTAGGAAGAAACATCGCCCTTATAGACCTGTTTCCTTTTCACCATTGGAGCCACACAGTAAAACTGTGATTGAACAAACTAATCATTTGGATGTAACTCAAGCTCTCTTCAATTGAATAGATAGAATTTTCAGATCCATTTTTTTTCTTTTTATTTATTTGACAGATAGAGATTACAAGTAGGCAGAGAGGCAGGCAGAGAGAGAGAGAGAGAGAGGAGAAAGCAGGCTCCCCGCTAAGCAGAGAGCCCAATGCAGGGCTCGATCCCAGGACCCTGGGATCATGACCTGAGCTGAAGGCAGAGGCTTTAACCTGCTGAGCCACCCAGGCGCCCCTTTCAGATCCATTTTAACCATCCCCATAACATTACAGTTCCTTTTCAAACAATTCCTCCTGCCAAATATCTTGACTTTTTAATCCAGGCCAACTGGAGATAGAAAGTAAACAAACCAGTGACATGAGAATCTATTGACCCCTATGGAATTTGCAACACTGGGGAATCTGGAATTAATAAAATCTAGGCCATTTCAAACCAGCTGTCACACTATGACACTACTGGGGATTTTCTTGCCTTCAACTGACCAATCCCAAGGAGCAATTCATGGGAATTAATATAAAAGTTGCCATCTGGGCTGGGGATGGTTTGTTTAAGAAAGGAAATCTATGATGCTGAATGTCCTTCTATTGATCTAAGGACTGGTCTGAGGGGCCTGGACTAAAAAACTACACTGGCTGGATTGAGTTCCTCTGTACTCCTTCCTTCCTCCCCCACATCCATTCTCTAAACTCAGGTCTCTTTATCCTCTCTAGAGACTATATGGTTAGGGGATAATCTCTTGTCTCTAAGAGAAACCACTCAATACAAACGGCCTTGAGAACCCACCCCAGGAGTATCTTTGAGGCCAAGAGGCAGTCCACGGGGAAGCTGCAGACTGTTCCTTCCACCCACCTGTTTGCACATTCCATTCCCATCCACTCCTAGGCATCATGCAGACAGCAAGTGATACCCTCCACACCAACCCATGAAAACATCCCAAGATCTTCCAGTGTCTCCCCTTCTAAAAATGACTGCATTTTGACTGCTGACAGTTCCTTTCTGATTTTGTCATCTCCACTGAGAAGAGTTCACTGGTCATTCCTTTCCCTTTAATGTGTTACTGGGGTTGCACCAAGATTCTCCTGATCCAGGGACAACAGTGTGGTGTGTGACCTGTGTGTGTTTCTGTATGAGTGTGCATGAAATTGGCATTTATAAATAGAACAACTTTTGAATTAAGAAGCTATTTAAGGAATCCAGCTTCACTGAGAAATCTAAATGAAGTAAAACAGAAAAACTAGCAAATACATCCATCTAACCAGGAGGAGAAATCAGAGGATGGAAAAGAAAAGTCAAAGAAAAGAATCCAGTCTCTCTAAAAGTGCAGCCAACTTGAGAGAGGAGAATTCAGAAAATCAATTGTTAACATAACCATAGAACAGCATCTCATATTTCCCATCATGGATATCTTCACACCTGTTCACCAAAACGCAAGGGGCTCGGTTCACTGAGTGACAGTTGAGATGGAAGGAAGGGTGTGTGTCATCAGGTCACCATGGTGATGGGTCATGAGAGAACTCTCAGAGTGAAGGCATCTCTGCACACCGTGGGTTGATGGAAAGAGGTGGGTCAGGAATGGTTTGATGGATGGTGGGCATTAAAGAGGGCACTTGGTGTAATCATCACTGAGTGTTGTATATAGGCGATGAGTCACTGAATTCTACTCCAGAAACCAATACTGCACTGTAAGCTGTAAGAAAACAAAACAACAAAACAAAACAAACAAACAAACAAACAAAAAGACAACTCCTGGAGGAGGCATATAGGAGACTTAAATTTTCATTTCACATCTCCATTTCTATAAAACTTTTATTAACAAGACATTGTTTCAAAATGTCTTTCCAGGGGAGCTTGGGTGGCTCAATTAGTTAAGCATCTGCCATTGGATCAGGTCCTTCTCTTGGAGTCCAGGGATCAAACCCAGCATCAGGCTCCCTGCTCATTGAGGAGTCTATTTCTCCCTCTGCCTCTCAACCCACTTCTGCAGTTGCTCTCGCTCTCTCAGATAAGTAAGACCTTTAAAAAAATCATTTCTACAGAGCTCCTCTCCCCAAAATGTCCTCTCTTTCTTCCAGAAGCCCCTTGGAGCCAAGGATGACAATTACTAATATTGTCTCTAGGGGCGGACTGCCTTGAGCCACAAGCTATGAATGAAGAAATATCGCCCTCATTTTCCAATGAATTTCATTAGTTTGGTTTTGAAGTTTCCTTTTCTGCTGGGGCTAGAATATTATTCTTCATAAACACTGGATTTGTCCTGCATTTCAGATTTTTAAAGGCATTTCATGCATTTCATTCATGCATTTCATGCATTGAACTCCCTCTCCCCTGAATTCCATCTTGAATTTCTGGTCAGCAATGACGGTAGTTTTCTTTTTTTGCATTAAATTACACTTTTAATACAATTAAAGAGTATTTTTTAACCTGTTTGTAATCACAAACCAAAACGTTCCATGTGTTTACCTCAGATAAATCATCATAAATAAAACTCAGTATAGAAGGGTTTTTTTTTTTTTTGCTTCTTAGGTAATGCAATCATACCATTTTACCCAATAATTTTTGACAGTTTTATAAAGCTTTATTATGTCATGAAAATGTATATTTTAAGAATTAATTTTTGAATAATATCATAAACTAATCTCTGTCATGTTAGCAAATGTCAGATAATACCTAATTTTAGTTTGTGGCTTTGTGAGAATTTTTTTTCTTGGTGGTGGTGTGTATACAAAGATAGGTGTTAAGAGTATCTTATAGTCTATGATGGATGACACTGGATGGATTTCTGATGTTCTGTCAAAATAGACATTTTATTTATGACCCCATAGAGCTGATTCTTTTGAAACATTTTCCAAAGAGATTTAACTGTAAACAAATCAATGTCAGGAATCTGAGTTTAACATGAAGTGTACTTTGGAATTTTAGTGGTCCCTCTGATGTTTGCCATAAGCTGGTGATGTATAAATAACCAAAGTAGGCTTTGTATTTGTACATCATTCCTCTTAATCAAGAAGTAGATGCTGTAAAACTCCTGAAACTTCAATTTGGGGAAAAAGGGACTAATCCTAATTATTCTGGGGATGATACACATAATATAACCACACAATAAAAATGTATCCCTCTAGGAGATCTCTGAAACAGAACACCTGGGCACAATTCAGAACCAATAAATCTTGGAATGCTCTATGGGAGGGGGGTGACTGAGCTCCCATCTGAGGAACACATGCAGGGTAAATGAGGTACCGCCTGGTTCATGATGGAGACAGGCAGTAGGGGAGAGGATCTCTCCTGCCAAGGAAACAGCACATGGATGGAATAAGGAGGTAACAAAATTTGAGAAGGTGGCCAGCAGAAGAAAACTGTAGCACGTGCATGCTTCTTAGATGGAACTCAGGGTGCAGAGTCACTCCAAGCCCACAGGAATGCTGTCATGAGGCTCAGACTTCCATGACATGGGTTCTATGAGAATTCAAGTCCTCCCCAACCACATGCCATACACACATCTGAATGACACTGGTGTTTACAATGGTCTCCGTGAAAACAGAAGGACAAACATCAGCAATATCCTCTTGATGGATAGATAGGGACTTTGGGCAATTGGGGACAATTTTGCATGTATTTGAAAGATACAATGTGTTTTTACAATGACTTGAAGCTTTACATCATGTCTCAGAATCTCTACATGTGTTCTTGTTTCTTTCCCATAAAGTGTAAGCCTTATCAACATAGCGTTTGAAGAAAAATCCATGGTCAGAAATATTTATTCAAATAAATTTCAAAACTGCACTTCAACTCTGAGGGTGAATTAAATAAATCTATAAGTGCAAGAAATCATACAAAAACAAAACATCAAACACCACTATTCTAAAATTGTACTTACAATAAGTTAAAAATATTTTTAAGTTGGAGGAAGAATACAACACAACAAAACTTTGACAATGTAATTTCAATAGTAAAATGTTGTTCACTATCAGCCAGCGGGCTTCATTCATCACATTCAACATAGGATTTTTTTTTAATTTTATTTATTTATTTGACAGACAGAGATCACAGGTAGGCAGAGAGGCAGCCAGAGAGAGAGGAAGGGAAGCAGGGTCCCTGCTAGGCAGAGAGCCCAATGCGGGGCTCGATCCCAGGACCCTGAGATCATGACCTGAGCTGAAGGCAGAGGCTTTAACCCACTGAGCCACCCAGGCGCCCCTTAACATAGGATTTTTAAGACAACTTCTTTTAAACAGACACTCACCTCTATATTTATGTTGAATGCCATAGATGTAACCTAACAGTCTCACACAACTACATGAAGAGTTTCATCTGAGACCCAAGTTCTGTTGACCCTGGGATCATCAGTCATGACCATGGACTGAAAATATTCAAAAGAATAGGATGCGGTCACTGACTGAAGTGAAAATTGCATTTAGAGACCTCCAAAAATCCTCTCTTCTAAAAAAGCAACAAAGGAAACTGGCAACAATCACTCCCATCCATATTTTCACAGCTCTGGCAATGAGCCAGAACTTGCAGCAGTAGAGGGGATTTTAACTCCAGGAAACAAAGTCCCCAAAACAGTGGAATTACAGTCGCAAACATGAGATATCTGTGGTTGTTGCTTGCCCTGCTCCCAGTCCCCGCCCTGCAGGTCCAGAGAAGTTCAGAAAAGTAAGAGCCACTTTCACAGTGAAAGTCAACAATGTGGCAGCCACAGTAGGGAGCATAGCAGGGCTGGAGTGCCCCAACCATTCCCTCCTAGAGCCAGATCTCTAGTGGTTCCATCTGATGTGTCTCTGTGACACATGTGTTCAACGGTCTGTATTTAATCTGACTTGGAACGTGCCCAGAATAAAAAGCCTTTCCCTGGAAAATTGTCAAAAATGGCATAAAACAAGAAAAGAATAAAAGCACTCTTCAACCTGTGGTTGTTTAACACGAAGGACAACAATTGGATCAAACAACAGACTAATAAAAACCTTAAAAGAGGAGCAGAGCAGTGAGTTTCCACAGGTCTTGGAGAAACACTGACTGCTCAGGAATCTAGAATGTGTACCAGTGCAGGACTGTGTGGATGCTCAGGAGAGACCTGGGAAGGTTGCACACTGGCCCCTCTGGCTGACCCCAATGCTGTGCACAAGCAGGCAGGAAGGGTAGCAGCAGAATTATCAGCTGCCAGCTCAGTGTGGGAGACACAGCCCCACATGCCTGCAGAGCCCTCATCATGGCTGAGTAGCTCCTGCATTCCAGCTTGCTAATACAATCTCTACTCAGCCACTGGGGACCACCCAGCTGCCAAGCAGGACCTACTGTGGTCACACACGAGTGAGATTACAGGCTTGGAGAGGTAGTTCAGAAGGGTCACTCACAAGAAAAGAGCAATGATTAAAAAAAATAGCAGAAACTGGGGCTCCTGGGTGGCTCAGTGGGTTAAAGCCTCTGCCTTCGGCTCAGGTCATGGTCCCAGGGTCCTAGGATTGAGCCCCACATCAGACTCTGCTCTGCAGAGAGCCTGCTTCTTCCTCTCTCTCTGCCTGCCTCTCTGTCTAGTTGTGATTTCTCTCTGTCAAATAAATAAAATATTAAAAAAATAGCAGAAACAACATACCTGGGGAAGCATAGGAACCTGATTTCCAGGGTTGCCATGTTCTATTATTTTTTTTATTTTTAAATAAACATATAATGTATTTTA
The DNA here is from genome assembly GCF_922984935.1 of Meles meles. Lineage (NCBI taxonomy): Eukaryota > Metazoa > Chordata > Mammalia > Carnivora > Mustelidae > Meles > Meles meles. The sequence continues at coordinate 28,249,340 of NC_060077.1, read as the reverse complement.
CCCCCAGGGGTACAGGTCTGTGAATCACTAGGTTTACACACTTCACAGCACTCACGATAGCACATACCCTCCCCAATGTCCATAACCCCCTCCCCCTCTCCCAACCCCACCTCCCCCCAGCAACCCCCAGTTTGATTTGTGAGATTAAGAGTCATTTATGGTTTGTCTCCCTCCCAATCCCATCTTGTTTCATTTATTCTTCTCCTATCCCCCTAACCCCCCTTGTTGCATCTATTATTTTAAGCCCAGTCTCTACTCCCCTGCCTCTGTGATAATAATAATAAGAAGAATAAAATCTCCAATGAAAAAAAGAAGTCTGGCTATGTACAGAAAAGTGTTGGCAGGGCAGGACTAAGATTGCTTTCTTGACACAGGCCTGCCTGGTAGATGGTCTGCAGTAAAGTCTAGCTGTAGAAGGGGCTCTGCGCCTTGTGAAAGAATTAGGAAACTAGCTGACTTTGACTTTTTCTAGCTTTTGGAATTTTCAGGAAACTCAGGACTTCCCTTGGCCTACAGCTGCTGTGCTGACATTTTTTTTTGTCATTCCATGGCCTTCCCTCGTCTTTGTGCCCAAATCTGCCTGCCCCTGGAAGGACAATAGCTACTCGGGTTGGGCCCGCCCTCATCCAGTGTATCTGTAGTTCAACTAGAATATCTCTGCAAAGACCTGCTTTCCAGACAAGAATATGTTCACAACTACTGTGGCCTATGACTCTCATATATAATTCGGGGTGACAATTTATATCTGCAAAAGGACTGGACAGTGGATTGGACAGGAGAAAATAAGAACCAGCAAATCTGAAGATAGGTCACCTGACATCCAGTCTTGTGAACAGCAAATTAAAAAAAAAAAATAAGATGCAAATGAACAGATTTCCAGTTAACTCTGTCCTACGACCAAGCTTTCCAACACAGACACCAAGACAATCTGCAGAAATAAAAGACAGAAAGACATAGTGAGAATACATGAATGGATAATAGCCAATTCTCACCACATTTCATGGAAAGCATTCATCTCAACATTTAAGAAGTTCAACAAAGATGGGGTAGGATAAATCCACCTCAAAGTAAAATGGTTCAAGGCCAAAGACAAAAGCAGACTCATGGAAGCAGCAAGAAAAGAACCTTATAGTGTACCAAGCCTCCTTAATAAGGTGAATTACTAATTTTCCTCAGAAACCACAGAGGCCAGAGGCAGCGGGGTGACACATGAAAGCTGCTGCAAGAGAAAATATGTCAAGCAACAAATGAGCATCTAGCACAGACATTCTTCAGTAAGGAAGACATATCAAGACATTCCTTGAGAAACAAAACCTTGCTGTCACCTACAAGAAATATTGGGGAAAGTCCTTCAAGCTGAAAGGAAAAGATAACAGAGTAACTCAATTCTCCATGGAGAAGTAATTACAGAGATTACTATACAAGCAAGTATAAATGCAAAAGCTCATAAAATGTATATGGAATAAACACGTAACATATATTATTCTCATTTACAAGAACACTCAACGCTGAACTATTGAAACATTGAACATTATATAAAACACCAATGATGCGAGGGGAGCCAAGATGGCGGGGAAGTAGGAGGAGGCCCCATTTCAACCTGTACCCTAAAGTGAGCTGATTACCTACCAAAGAACTCCGACCACCCATGAAATCAGCCTGAGATCAGAATTATACACGTCTGGATCTCTACAGGAGCAGAAGACGCCAGTGGCAGGTAAAGCTGACTGGGAGCAGTGGACTGATATCGGAAGATAAACAAAAGGGGGAGGGAGCAACCAGAGGTGACCCATTGGAAAGTAACACCCCAACACGAGAGTGCTCTGTGTCTGGGGACCAGCATTAACTTGGAGTCTGGTTGAAAGCACTCAAAAAACAAACAGCAAAGGATCGCGGGGGGTAATAGTGGGAACCTGGGCGGTTAGGGTCAGGGACCTAAGTCCCCAGACCCAGGACAGCCTCCCCTGGCACGGAGCCAGAGAGAGTGCGGCGGAGAAATCAGGTCTCCGTCCCTGAGCCGCCAGTGCACCTGAATGCCAGCGCGCCCGAGAACCAGTGGGGTCTGGCTCCCGTGAGGGGCTGGGAGCCTGGCCAGACGGCAATCCTGAAATGCGCGCATCCCACACCCTCCCTTGGGATAGGTGCTCATAGGCGCTAGCCTGGAGCTCTGGCAGCCGGAAAAACCAGACATTCCCAGCCCGGGACAGTGGGAAAATCTCAGTGTGTGATCTCTGCTCGGAACCTCTCTGGCGGTCTGGAGCTGCCTAGACAGCCACCGCTGCCCTGGTTTTGGGTACAACGAGGAGCTGCTGCATCCCCAGGGACAGTGACTCAGAACCGACTCTGCCAGCAGCTTTTGCAAAACAGTCTGAGGCTTCTCTCTGAGAGGGAGGTTGGGGTGCTGTTTGCTCTCCTCTAAACCTCCAAAAACTATCAAAACCTGTCAAGGCAACAGAAAGAAGATGAAAGAACATTAAAACCCCCAGAGAACAAAAGGCTGAAAAAAAACAGTTTCCTGAAAAAAAAAAAAAAGAGCTCACCCCCTTGAGGGGAGCGGGAGGACCTAACTCAGGGAACATCATTGTCTGAAAACCCACGTGGCAGGCCCCTCCCCCAGAAAACCAACCAGGAAGGAAGAAAAAAAAAAAAGACTACAAGAGAACAACCACCACTACTTCATAAATACAACTTTTATTTTTAACTCTTTACCAATATTCTGGTTCTTTTTTTTTTATACATACAGATAATTTTTTAACCTATTTACCATCACACTGAGATGTCCAGTACATCAAATTCTTTAATAACCTTCCAACCTGAACTTTTTGATACACACACCCGTGTTTTTCTTTTGTTTTTCTATTTTTTTTAATTCTTTTTTAATTTTAACTTAGTTTAGTCTAGTTTATTCTTTTTTAATTTTTATTTTCTACTATACATATAGAGTTAAACTTCAAGGTAATCCCCTTTCCCCAATCAATGCTACCCCTATAGGCAAACCAGTTTCTAATCCCCCTGTAACTTAGGAAAGTTGAGTCTCTTAACAAAAACATCAAGATACCTTCAGGAAGAATCAAAATAACCTTCCTCACCCACACTGAGAATCTATAACCATTCTCCCAATTGTTCCTTCTGTCAGTGTTTCTGTGAATTTGTGTTTGTCCTGATAATATATAAATCTTATACTTGGGGTTCTTTCTGATGAGGTTCTTCCCTTTTTTTTTTTTTTGCTTATATATACATATTTTTTTCTCTTGTCATATACTTTTATCACTCTTTTTGTCTGTCTGTTTTTGTTTGTATACTCCACAAATCTTACCTTGTGGCCCATTTGGACTGAGCCTTCTCTTTTATCTTCCCTTTTTTCCCTATCTCTCTCTCTCTTTTTTTTTTCCTTTTTTCTTTCCCCTTTTTTTCTTTCTTCTTCTCTATTTCTTTTTCTTTTCTTTTTTCTCTCATTTGGGTGGGGAATCCTGATTGCACAGAAGCGTTCCAGGGTGCACATTGACTGCACCACAATCGATAAGTCCAGCTGCATCTGTTTAGTCATCTCTTACCAAAATGACTAGGAGGAGGAATACCCAACAGAAGAAAAATACAGAGAATGGGCCTTCTGCAACAGAGCTAATTGCTATCGACATAGACAATATGTCAGAAAAGGAATTCAGACTAACAATTATCCAGGCAATAGCTAGGTTGGAGAAAGCCATGGATGACCAAACAGAATTGATTAGGGCAGAACTGAAAGCCACCAGGGATGATGTTCACAATGTTAGGGCAGAACTGAAAGCCAACAGGGATGATGTTCAAAATGCTCTCAATGAGTTCCAATCCAATCTAAATTCTCTAAAAGCTAGGGTAACTGAGACAGAAGATAGAATTAGTGATCTGGAGGACAAACAGATAGAGAGAAAGGATCAGGAGGAAGCCTGGAACAAACAGCTCAGAAGCCACGAAAACAGAATCAGGGAAATAAACGATGCCATGAAACGTTCCAACGTCAGAATTATTGGAATCCCTGAAGGGGAAGAAAAAGAAAGAAGTCTAGAAGATATAGTGGAAGAAGTTGTCTATGAAAATTTTCCCAATCTCACGAATGGAAACAACGTTCATGTACTAGAGGCAGAAAGGTTTCCTCCCAAGATTATAGATTCTCGAAAGTCCTCATGGCACCTTATACTTAGAATGGGGAATTATGTTTCAAGAGAGACCCTCTTAAAAGCAGCTAGGACAAAGAAGCTTCTTACATACAGAGGAAAGCCCATTAGAATAACGTCAGACCTTTCCACAGAGACCTGGAAAGCCAGGAAGGGCTGGCAAAATATATTCAGAGTACTAAATGAGAAGAACATGCAACCAAGAATACTCTATCCAGCAAGACTGACATTTAAAATGGATGGAGAGATAAAGAGTTTCCAAGACCGGCAAGGCTTAAAAGACTATGCAACCACCAAGCCGACACTGCAGGAAATATTAAGGGGGGTCCTATAAAATAGAAAAAATCCTAAGAATATCATTGAACAGAAATATAGAAACAATCTATAGACAGAAAGACTTCAAAGGCAACACGATGTCAATAAAAACCTATCTCTCAATAATCACTCTCAATGTGAATGGCCTAAATGCACCCATAAAACGACACAGGGTTGCAGATTGGATAAAACGACAGGACCCATCCATATGTTGTCTACAAGAGACCCACTTTGAACCTAAGGATACACCCAGACTGAAAGTGAAGGGATGGAGAAGCATCTTTGATGCCAATGGGCCCCAAAAGAAGGCCAGGGTAGCGATTCTCATATCAGATAAATTAGATTTTAAACTAAAGACTGTAGTCAGAGATACAGAAGGACACTACATAATTCTTTTTTTCCCATTTTATTTATTTTTTTCAGCATAACAGTATTCATTGTTTTTGCACAACACCCAGTGCTCCATGCAAAACGTGCCCTCCCTATTACCCACCACCTGTTCCCCCAACCTCCCACCCCTGACCCTTCAAAACCCTCAGGTTCTTTTTCAGAGTCCATAGTCTCTTATGGTTCGCCTCCCCTCCCCAATGTCCATAGCCCCCTCCCCCTGGGCATAAACCTAACCAAAGAAGTAAAGGACCTGTACTCGAGGAACTATGGAACACTCATGAAAGAAATTGAAGAAGACACAAAAAGATGGAAGACTGTTCCATGCTCTTGGATTGGAAGAATAAACATTGTTAAAATGTCTATACTGCCTAGAGCAATCTATACTTTTAATGCCATTCCGATCAAAATTCCACCGATATTTTTCAAAGAGCTGGAGCAAATAATCCTAAAATTTGTATGGAGTCAGAAGAGACCCCGAATTGCTAAGGAAATGTTGAAAAACAAAAACAAAACTGGCGGCATCACGTTACCCGATTTCAAGCTTTACTACAAAGCTGTGATCACCAAGACAGCGTGGTACTGGCATAAAAACAGACACATAGACCAGTGGAACAGAGTGGAGAGCCCAGATATGGACCCTCAACTCTATGGTCAAATAATCTTTGACAAAACAGGAAAAAATATTCAATGGAAAAAAGACAGTCTCTTCAATAAATGGTGCTGGGAAAACTGGACAGCGATATGTAGAAGAATGAAACTCGACCATTCTCTTACACCGTACACAAAGATAAACTCGCAATGGATAAAAGACCTCAACGTGAGACAGGAATCTATCAGAATCCTAGAGGAGAACATAGGCAGTAACCTCTTCGATATCAGCCACAGCAACTTTTTTCAAGATATGTCTCCAAAGGCAAAGGAAACAAAAGCAAAAATGAACTTTTGGGACTTATCAAGATCAAAAGCTTCTGCACAGCAAAGGAAACAGTCAACAAAAAAAAAGAGGCAACCCACGGAATGGGAGAAGATATTTGCAAATGACAGTACAGACAAAAGGTTGATATCCAGGTTCTATAAAGAACTTCTCAAACTCAACACACACAAAAGATAATCATATAAAAAAATGGGCAGAAGATGTGAACAGACACTTCTCCAATGAAGACATAAAAATGGCTATCAGACACATGAAAAATGTTCATCATCACTAGCCATCAGGGAGATTCAAATTAAAACCACATTGAGATACCACCTGACACCAGTTAGAATGGTCAAAATTAGCAAGACAGGAAACAACGTGTGTTGGAGAGGATGTGGAGAAAGGGGAACCCTCTTACACTGTTGGTGGGAATGCAAGTTGGTGCAGCCACTTTGGAGAACAGTGTGGAGATTCCTGAAGAAATTAAGAATAGAGCTTCCCTATGACCCTGCAATTGCACTGCTGGGTATTTACCCCAAAGATACAGATGTAGTGGAAAGAAGGGCCATCTGTACCCCAATGTTTATTGCAGCAATGGCCACAGTCGCCAAACTGTGGAAAGAACCAAGATGCCCTTCAACGGATGAATGGATAAGGAAGATGTGGTCCATATACACAATGGAGTATTATGCCTCCATCAGAAAGGACGAATACCCAACTTTTGTAGCAACATGGACGGGACTGGCAGAAATTATGCTGAGCGAAATAAGTCAAGCAGAGAGAGTCAAGTATCATATGGTCTCATTTATTTGTGGAGCATAACAAATAACATGGAGGACACGGGGAGATGGAGAGGAGAGGGAGTTGAGGGAAACTGGAAGGGGAGATGAACCATGAGAGACTATGGACTCTGAAAAACAACCAGAGGGTTATGAAGGGGTGGCGGGGGGGGTGTGGGGGGGTGGGGTGGGAGGTTGAGGAACCTGGTGGTGGGTAATAGGGAGGGCACGTACTGCATGGAGCACTGGGTGTGATGCCAAAACAATGAACACTGTTATACTGTAAATAAACAACTAAAAATAAATAAATAAATAAATAAATAAATAAATAAATAAATAAAATTAAAAAAAAACCACCAATGATGCACTATGCTTGGTTAATTGAATTTAAATGAAAAATATATTATTTTCTTCTGATTTACAAGAAGCCTACAATAGTCGATATAAATTTGTGTTGATTACCTCACAATGTTGAAATATAGAAATGTGGTATATAGGAGAATAATGGCAAAAGAAGAGGGCATCAATCAACTAAAGTTTCTGTATGCCTTGTAAATCAATCTTGTATTAATCTAATTAGAATATTATAAACAACGTGGTTAACTCCAATGGCCAGGAAGCCTACAAAGAATATAAACCAGAATATAGCGGAAAGGCAACAACATGGGGATTTAGTTACTACTCTGGGACATAACATCAAGAAAATCAGTAATGTAGGCATGTGAGAACAAATTATATATATATATATATATATATACACACACACACACACACACACACATACACACACACACACACACACACACACACACACACACACACACAGACATAGAAAACGAATGGGAAAAGGACAGATTGAAATGTCCCCTGAAAATTAATTAACTTAAATTTACATGGATTACACCCTCCATTAAGTGGCAGAGAATGGGGATTCCTGGGTGGCTCAGTTGGTTGGGCTGCTGCCTTTGGCTCAGGTCATGATCCTGGGATCCTGGGATCGAGTCCCGCATCAGGCTCCTTGCTCGGCAGGGAGCCTGCTTCCTTCTCTCTCTCTGACGGCCTCTCTGCCTGCTTGTGTGTTCTCTCTCTATGACAAATATATAAAGTCTTAAAAAAAAGAGGCAGAGACTGGCAGAGGGGATAAAAACCTGCAAACTCTATGCAGTCTACAAGAGTCAACCGTTGCATCCAGGACACAAAGAGGTTGAGGGTTAAATGATGGGAAAATGGGAATCAAGCAGATATTAATCTGAAAATGCAACTAGGCCAGTTTTGTTAATCTGAGACCATGGTTATGACATTTTTTTCATAGGAAAGAAGGAAGGAAAATTAATAGTAACAAAAGTGGTCCCTCTTCAAGGATATGGTTATGATCATTTTACACTTAATGAGAGGACCCCAAAATACATGACCCAGAAAGAGAGAATTGAGGAGAGGTACACACCCCTCAACTGTAATGGTTGGAGACTTCCATACTTGACTTCTGGCAGTGCAGAGACTGTTAGTTCTTGTTATGCTCACATCAGCACCATGGGATTGGCAGGGAGGGGTTGGGGGGTGAGACTTTATGTTGCAGGGCATGGAAATTGGGAGACATTAAGTGATGTGCTCAGGGTCGCAGCACTGGTTAAGGAGGGTTCTGGGGCAGAGGATACAGATGGTTCCCTGTTCAACCCAGTGTGTGGGTTATGACCCACACACTGACCCAAGCCCCATGCTCAGGCCCAGGTCAACATCCTCCTGCCCAACACTGGTACAAGAAGTCCCTGGTGCCCCAGGAGAGAGTCTCAAATCCTCAGCAGTCTCCTCGTTCTTCATTTCAGTCCCTGACACAAATGCAATGTTTTTTTCCCCAAATGAAGCCCCCCTCATGGATTGGGGGTATCCAAACTTGTCTCCATCTCCCCTTTACTTGATTCTGCATCCCGAGAATTTGATGCTATCAACTGCCTTTCAGTAAGAATTCCCAGTGACCACCCTGAATGACCAGAGTCTCCTTGACTCCCAACTGCCTCAGAACCCAGGACATTCCAAACCAACTGCACACATGACAGTTGCTCAGAGAAACAGCCTCATCTTCAACTGACCACACCTGGTTGTGGAATAGTTAATGAACTAGGAAAAGGCTGGTCAGTATGGCCCTTCAGTGGCTTAATTCATGAAGTCTACAAGCCACCATGTCTCCTAGACTAAGATCTGACCTGCTCCCTGTACAGCCTGTATTTAGGCCTTGAGAGAGTGGGAAATAGCTTTCCTAGCTCTGAGTGTGGCCTTCCCCACTCCTTCCTTCCTCTCAGCATCTACTCTCTGCTGCACAAACTGCAGTTCCTTGTCTTGAATATACCTACTGTTTGACAACCACAGATCCTTCAGTTTGTAGTCAATGGATGTGATGTTCATGACTCTCCTGTGTTGTTTGGCCAGATGCCCATGGATGGGTAGTGCCAGTAGAATTTCTTGGCTTCAGATGATTTTTGCTTTGATTCCCATGTTTGAGCCCCTTATGATTTTTTCCTTCTTCTAACCTGAGCCACAATCCTGAAAAATACACCAAAACCAGAACCATAGATGTGAAGCTGAGGAATACCCTGGGAACTCTTCATTCATTCCCTGGTCACACTCACGTTCCTGTTCACCAGGGCCTGGAAGCCAACTGAGTCTGAACTGGACTTGGAGAGGGGTGTTGGATGAGGTGTGCACTTGACACCCCACAACTGGGTGAGGACATGACCATTTAGATGACATATCCTCAAAATGCAGTGCTCACAGTTGAGTGGAGAGCTCAGAGGCTGGTGTTGGTGGCCAGTATCAAATCTTAGTCAAAGGCACATGTAACTGGGCAACTTATTTGACCTTTCTGTCCTTGGTTCCCTCTTCTGCACATGGGGTCTCCTTATGAGACCTTATGCTCCCTATGAAGCATAATAGAAAAAAATCCAGACAGCCCCTTAAGACAATGAGTGGTCCCTCATAAGTGCTGCATGAATGTTCCAATATGGCATGTCTGCAAGAATAAACAAGACATATAGGGGTGACTGCCCCCCAGAGAGAAAATGTTGATGGCTGTAGGACAGGGGAGGGTGTAAAGTAGTCTTTCAGCATTCACATGGGCATAAGGCTTACTGACCATGGAGAAGATGTGTCATCATCTCCTGTTATCTGCCATTCCCCCTGTTGGAGGCAGGTGCCAGGGGCTATGATCCCTGTTTTGTGGATCATGATACTGAAATATAGAGATGTTAAATGGTTTGCCCAGAGTCACACTGCAATGACAGGGATGGGGAAGCTCAGGGATAGGAAAATACTTGTTTTTCTGTGGACAGAGAACCCTGATCCCACTGAGTCCTCTAGGTTATGTGCTTGACTTCTGAACTCAGGGCTCCCCTCTCTCCATTCCTCAAATTTCCCACCAAGAAAAGGGCACATGCTTGAGCCAGCCTTCACCCTAATGAGTCAGTCCCTTCCTGAATCAAAAGTCATTATGTTTTCCTGAAAGGAAATGCTTGGAAGGACTGGGAGACCAGTTTGTGTCCCTCTTCCACAGCATCTTTACATACCAAACTGAGCTGCTGAGGGTCTGACCCGTGGTCTGCTCATGACCATCCCCTTATCTCCACTTTGTGCTCACACACAATAGCAGCCACCCCACTGTTTAGAAACTTTTCTTGAAGTGACATTAAGTAGTAACAATGAAGGGAAACAATGAAGATTGTGGACACATTATTGTCTTCCACTTTTCATGCCCAGCTCACCACATTCATATTTCCTCCTCTTGTTCTAACTTCTCAACTGCTTCCTCTACTTAGTCTCTTAAGTCTGTTGAAAGGAAGCTTCCTGAGAGCTTAAAGCAACAGCTCCCCGGAGAATAGCAGAGTGGGGGTACCCAAGCACAACCTCAATTCCCGGAGCTCCTCCTCCATCAGGTTGGGATTAGCCCTGCTGACTCTTTTTTTTTAAGATTTTATTTATTTATTTGACAGAGATCACAAGTAGGCAGAGAAGCAGGCAGAGAGAGAGGAAGAAGCAGGCTCCCTGCTAAGCAGAGAGCCTGATGCGGGGCTCGATCCCAGGACCCTGGGATCATGACCCGAGCCGAAGGCAGAGGCTTTAACCAACTGAGCTACCCCGGCGCCCCAGCCCTGCCGACTCTTAACCCCACTCCTCAATAGGCTGTTCAGGGCTCCTCCATAGACTCAGTGGGCCAGCCCAGGGAGACAGGGCCAGAGCAATGACAGATAGGGAATTAGGAGGGCTGCAGAGAAGTTTCACAGACATGGCAGAAGCAAGGCCTCAGTACCTGCAGGAGACATCCGGGTGGGCATCCGAAAAGGAGAGGATGGGGAAGAGCTAGGAAGATGTACTCATGGGCAGCAGAGAGATGAAGTGCAAGAGCTGGAAGGGGGCAATGAGTGACAAGCACAACAATGCTCTCTGTGCCTGAGCCTTTGAACACTGCAAAAGAATCTTGTGTGTGGACAATTGTAGAGGGACCTGGGTGGGCCTGGAAACAACAGGAACAGTCAGGTTTGAAGTGAGTGCTCAGCCTTATCTCCCCTGGCAGGACAGAGGCTGACCTCTAGCTAGGGGCAGAGTCTACCCACTCTCTCAGGAGCCCTGAGCCACTGCTTCCTACTGAGGCCTCTTCTGATGTTGAGTTAGAAATCCATCTTGAGGGGCACCTGGGTGGCTCAGTGGGTTTAGCCTCTGCCTTCGGCTCAGGTCATGATCTCCGGGTCCTGGGATCGAGCCCCACATCGGGCTCTCTGCTCGGTGGAGAGCCTGCTTCATCTTCTCTCTGCCTGCCTCTCTGCCTAGTTGTGATCTCTCTCTGTCAAATAAATAAATAAAATCTTTAAAAAAAAAGAAACCCATTTTGACTTCTGTACTTAAACTAATGATGCACTTGATACATTTATCTGTGCTCACAAGAAATGGAAAACATGCCACAGCATCTTTGTGGTTTTCTCTTAAGTGTTGAACACTGAAGAAACTACAGAAATTTTTCTTGAGGTAATGAGTCAATATCCAAGGTACCTTACTCAGTATCACCAATGGGGTACAACTGATTATGGAGGAAGAAATGGACTTTCTTCACAGATGGGGATGGAGGGGCCAGGGTGTTTGTGGGTGGCTCCACATCCTCAGGGGGATGATGAACTCAGATTCGTGGGAGACACATAGAAATAAGTGTCGGCATCTGTTGTCAGATCATAGGGGGATTAGACATTCTTTATTTCTAGTCCAACCTTCTCCTCCCCATACTCACCAGCAGCCCAGCAGGCATTCCTTCCTCCAGGTCAGACATAAGAAGCTGTAGCCATATTTTGTGCTCCAAATCCCCCCCCCCCCGCCACACACACACAAGTTTTGTGGGCAACTGCTTGTATTTAGCAAAGACATTACAGAAATGCTGCAAAGCCCAATGAGCACGTCTGATGGCCTAGATTCACATCTCATTGAGCAGCCATACCTACCTGAGAGCATTCTTTTTTTATTATTTGTTTATTTTCAGCATAACAGTGTTCATTATTTTTGCACCACACCCAGTGCTCCATGCAGTATGTGCCCTCCCTATTACCCACCACCTGGTTCCTCAATCTCCCACCCCCCCGCCCCTTCAAAACCCTCTAGTTGTTTTTCAAAGTCCACAGTATCTCATGGTTCATCTCCCCTCCAGTTTCCCTCAACTCCCTCTCCTCTCCATCTCCCCATGTCCTCCGTGTTCTTTGTTATGCTCCACAAATAAGTGAGACCATATGATACTTGACTCTCTCTGCTTGACTTATTTCGCTCAGCACAATCTCTTCCAGTCCCATCCATGTTGCTACAAAAGTTGGGTATTCGTCCTTTCTGATGGAGGCATAATACTCCATTGTGTATATGGACCACATCTTCCTTATCCATTCATCCGTTGAAGGGCATCTTGGTTCTTTCCACAGTTTGGCGACTGTGGCCATTGCTGCAATAAACATTGGGGTACAGATGGCCCTTCTTTCCACTACATCTGTATCTTTGGGGTAAATACCCAGCAGTGCAATTGCAGGGTCATAGGGAAGCTCTATTCTTAATTTCTTCAGGAATCTCCACACTGTTCTCCAAAGTGGCTGCACCAACTTGCATTCCCACCAACAGTGTAAGAGGGTTCCCCTTTCTCCACATCCTCTCCAACACACGTTGTTTCCTGTCTTGCTAATTTTGACCATTCTAACTGGTGTCAGGTGGTATCTCAATGTGGTTTTAATTTGAATCTCCCTGATGGCTAGTGATGATGAACATTTTTCATGTGTCTGATAGCCATTTTTATGTCTTCATTGGAGAAGTGTCTGTTCACATCTTCTGCCCATTTTTTTATATGATTATCTTTTGTGTGTGTTGAGTTTGAGAAGTTCTTTATAGAACCTGGATATCAACCTTTTGTCTGTACTGTCATTTGCAAATATCTTCTCCCATTCCGTGGGTTTCCTCTTTGTTTGTTGACTGTTTCCTTTACTATGCAGAAGCTTTTGATCTTGATGAAGTCGCAAAAGTTCATTTTTGCTTTTGTTTCCTTTGCCTTTGGAGACATATCTTGAAAGAAGTTGCTGTGGCTGATATCGAAGAGGTTACTGCCTATGTTCTCCTCTAGCATTCTGATGGATTCCTGTCTCACATTGAGGTCTTTTATCCATTGAGAGTTTATCTTTGTGTATGGTGTAAGAGAATGGTTGAGTTTCATTCTTCTACAAATCACTGTCCAGTTTTCCCAGCACCATTTATTGAAGAGACTGTCTTTTTTCCATTGTCTATTTTTTTCCTGTTTTGTCGAAGATTATTTGACCATAGAGTTGAGGGTCCATATCTGGGCTCTCCACTCTGTTCCACTCATCTATGTGTTTGTGTTTATGCCAGTACCATGCTGTCTTGGTGATCACAGCTTTGTAGTAAAGCTTGAAATCAGGTAACGTGATGCCGCCAGTTTGGTTTTTGTTTTTCACCATTTCCTTAGCAATTCGGGGTCTCTTCTGATTCCATACAAATTTTAGGATTATTTGCTCCAGCTCTTTGAAAAATATCGGTGGAATTTTGATTGGAATGGCATTAAAAGTATAGATTGCTCTAGGCAGTATAGACATTTTAACAATGTTTATTCTTCCGATCCAAGAGCATGGAACGGTCTTCCATCTTTTTGTGTCTTCTTCAATTTCTTTCATGAGTATTCTGTAGTTCCTCGAGTACAGGTTCTTTACCACTTTCTTTAGGTTTATTCCCAGGTATCTTATGGTTCTTGGTGCTATAGTAAATGGAATCGATTCTCTAATTTCCCTTTCTGTATTTTCATTGTTAGTGTATAGGAAAGCCACTAATTTCTGTACATTGACTTTGTGTCCTGCCACCTTACTGAATTGCTGTATGAGTTCTAGTAGTTTGGGGCTGGAGTCTTCGGGGTTTTCCATATAAAGATCATGTCATCTGCGAAGAGAGAGAGTTTGACTTCTTCCTTGCCAATTTGGAAACCTTTTATTTCTCTTTGTTGTCTGATTGCCATTGCTAGGACTTCTAATACTATGTTGAACAAGAGTGGTGAGAGTGGGCATCCTTGTCGTGTTCCTGATATCAACGGGAAGACTGCAAGCTTTTTCCCATTGAGGATGATATTTGCTGTGGGTCTTTCATAGATAGACTTTATGAAGTTCAGGAATGTTCCCTCTATCCCTATACTTTGAAGCGTTTTCATCAGGAATGGATGCTGGATTTTGTCAAATGCTTTTTCTGCATCAATTGAGAGGACCATGTGGTTCTTCTCTCTTCTCTTATTGATGTGTTCTCTCACACTGATTGATTTGCGAATGTTGAACCAACCTTGCAACCCAGGGATGAATCCCACCTGGTCATGGTGGATAATCTTTTGAATGTGCTGCTGGATCCTGTTTGCTAGGATCTTGTTGAGAATCTTTGCATCCATATTCATCAGTGATATTGGTCTGAAATCCTCCTTTTTGGTAGGGTCTTTGCCTGGTTTGGGGATCAGGGTAATGCTGGCTTCATAAAAAGAGTCTGGAAGTTTTCCTTCTGCTTCAATTTTTTGGAACAGCTTCAGGAGAATTGGTGTTATTTCTTCTTTGAAAGTTTGGTAGAATTCCCCAGGGAATCCATCAGGTCCTGGGCTGTTGCTTTTTGGGAGGTTTTTGATCACCGCTTCAATCTTGTTACTAGATATCAGTCTATTCAGGTTGTCAATTTCTTCCTGGTTCAATTTTGGGAGTTTGTAGTTTTCCAGGAATGCATCCATTTCATCTAGGTTGCTTAGCTTATTGGCATATAACTGTTGGTAATAATTTCTGATGATTGTTTCTATTTCCTTGGTGTTAGTTGTGATCTCTCTCTTTTCATTCATAATTTTATTAATTTGGGCTTTCTCTCGTCTTTTGGATTAATGTGGCCAATGGTTTATCGATCTTATTGATTCTTTCAAAAAACCAGCTTCTAGTTTCACTGATACATTCTAATGTATCTCTGGTTTCTATGTCATTGATCTCTACTCTAATCTTGATTATTTCCCTTCTTGCATGTGGAGTTCGTTTGATTTTTTGTTGATTCTCCAGTTCTTTAAGGTGTAGAGACAGCTGGTGTATTCTGGATTTTTCAATTTTTTTTGAGGGAGGCTTGGATGTCTACGTATTTCCCCCTTAGAACTGCCTTTGCTGTATCCCATAGGTTTTGGACTGAAGTGCCTTCATTCTCATTGGTTTCCATGAATAGTTTAAGTTCATCTTTGATCTCCTGGTTGATCCAAGCATTCTTAAGCAAGGTGGTCTTTAGCTTCCAGGTGTTTGAGTTCCTTCTGAACTTTCCCTTGTTATTGAGTTCCAGTTTCAAAGCACTTTGATCTGAGAATATGCAGGGAATAATGTCAGTCTTTTGGTATCGGTTGAGTCCTGCTTTGTGACCCAGTATGTGGTCTATTCTGGAGAAGGTTCCATGTGCACTTGAGAAGAATGAGTATTCTGTTGCTTTAGGGTGGAATGTTCTGTATATGTCTATGAGGTCCATCTGGTCCAATGTTTCATTCAATGCTCTTATTTCTTTATTAATTTTCTGCTTCGATGATCTGTCTATTTCTGAGAGAGGCATATTAAGATCTCCTACTATTATTGTACTCATATAAATATGACTCTTTATCTTGATTAATAGTTTTCTTATGTAATTGGGTGCTCCCATATTGGGGGCATAGATATTCACAATTGTTAGATCATCTTGGCAGATAGCCCCTTTAAGAATTATGTAGTGTCCTTCTGTATCTCTGACTACAGTCTTTCATTTAAAATCTAATTTATCTGATATGAGAATCGCTATCCCGGCCTTCTTTTGAGGCCCATTGGCATGAAAAATGCTTCTCCAACCCCTCACTTTCAGTCTGGGTGTACCCTTAGGTTCAAAATGGGTCTCTTGTAGACAACATATGGATGGGTCCTGTCGTTTTATCCAGTCTGCAACCCTGTGTCGTTTTATGGGCGCATTTCGGCCATTCACATTGAGAATGATTATTGAGAGATAGGTTTTTATTGACATCATGTTGCCTTTGAAGTCTTTCTGTCTGTAGATTGTTTCTATATTTCTTTTTTTTAAAGTATTTTTTTAAACATTTTATTTATTTATTTGAGAGAGAGACAGTGAGAGAGAGCACAAGTGAGGAGAAGGTCAGAGGGAGAAGCAGAATCCCCGTGGAGCTGGGAGCCCGATGCGGGACTCGATCCCGGGACTCCGGGATCATGACCTGAGCCGAAGGCAGTCGTCCAACCAACTGAGCCACCCAGGCATCCCTGTTTCTATATTTCTGTTCAATGATATTGTTAGGATTTTTTCTCTTTTATAGGACCCCCCTTAATATTTCCTGCAGTGTCGGCTTGGTGGTTGCATAGTCTTTTAAGCCTTGCCGGTCTGGGAAACTCTTGATCTCTCCATCCATTTTAAATGTCAGTCTTGCTGGATAGAGTATTCTTGGTTGCATGTTCTTCTCATTTAGTACTCTGAATATATTTTGCTAGCCCTTTCTGGTTTGCCAGGTCTCTGTGGAAAGGTCTGACGTTATTCTAATGGGCTTTCCTCTGTATGTAATGAGCTTCTTTGTCCTAGCTGTTTTTAAGAGGGTCTGTCATGAAACATAATTCCTCATTTTAACTATAAGATGTCGTGAGGACTTTCGAGAATCTATAATCTTGGGAGGAAATCTCTCTGCCTCTAGTACATGAACGTTGTTTCCATTCGTGAGATTGGGAAAACTTTCATAGACAACTTTTTCCACTATATCTTCTAGACTACTTTCTTTTTCCTCCCCTTCAGGGATTCCAATAATTCTGACGTTGGAACTTTTCATGGTATTATTTATTTCCCTGATTATGTTCGTGGCTTCTGAGCTGTTTGTTCCAGGCTTCCTTCTGATCCTTTCTCTCTATCTGTTTGTCCTCCAGATCACTAATTCTATCTTCTGTCTCAGTTACCCTAGCTTTTAGAGAATTTAGATTGGATTGGAACTCATTGAGAGCATTTTGAACATCATCCCTGGTGGCTTTCAGTTCTGCCCTAACATTGTGAACATCATCCCTGGTGGCTTTCAGTTCTGCCCTAATCATTTCTGTTTGGTCATTCATGGCTTTCTCCAACCTAGCTATTGCCTGGATAATTGTTAGTCTGAATTCCTTTTCTGACATATTGTCTATGTCAATAGAAATTAGCTATGTTGCAGAAGGCCCATCCTCTGAATTTTTCTTCTGTTGGGTATTCCTCCTCCTAGTCATTTTGGTAAGAGATGACTGAACAGATGCAGCTGGATTTATTGATTGTGGTGCAGTCAAGGTGCACCCTGGAATGCTTCTGTGCAATCAGGGTTCCCCACCCAAATGAGAGAAAAAAGAAAAGAAAAAGAAATAGAGAAGAAGAAAGAAAAAAAAGGAAAAGAAAAATGGAAAGAGAGAGAGAGAGAGAGAGAGAGAGAGACAGGAAAAAAAGGGAAGAGAAAAGAGAAGGCTCAACCCAAATGGGGCACAAGGTAAGATTTATGAAGTATACAAACAAAACAGACAAACAAAAAGACTGATAAAAGTATACGACAAGAGAAAAAAAAATATATATATCTAAGCAAAAAAAGGGAAGAACCTCATTAGAAAGAAGCCCAAGTATAAGATTTTTATATTATCAGGTCAAACACAAATTCACAGAAACACTGACAGAAGGAAAAATTGGGAGAGTGGTTATAAATTCTCCGTGTGGGCGAGGAAGTTTATTTTAATTCTTCCTGGATGTATCTTGATGTTTTTGTTAAGGGACTCAACTTTCCTAAGTTACAGGGGGATTAGAAACTGGTTTGCCTATAGGGGTAGCATTGATTGGGGAAAGGGGATTACCTTGAAATTTAACTCTATATGTATAGTAGAAAATAAAAATTAAAAAAGAATAAACTAGACTAAACTAAGTTAAAATTAAAAAAGAATTTAAAAAATAGAAAAGCAAATGAAAAACATGGGTGTGTGTATCAAAAAGTTCAGATTAGAAGGTTATTAAAGAATTTGATGTACTGGACATCTCAGTGTGATGGTAAACAGGTTAAAATTATCTGTATGTATTTTTAAAAAAAGAAACAGAATATTGATAAAGAGTTAAGAATAAAAATTGTATTTATGAGGTAGTGGTGGTTGTTCTCTTGTAGTCTTCTTTTTTTTTTTTTTTTTCCCTTCCTTCCTGGTTGGTTTTCTGGGGGAGGGGCCTGTCATGTGTGTTTTCAGACAATGATGTTCCCTGAGTTAGGTCCTCCGGCTCCTCTCAAGGGGGTGGGCTCTGAGGAAACTGTTTTTTTCAGGCTTTTGTTCTCTTGGGGTTTTTATGTTCTTTCATCTGTTTTCTCTCGCCTTGACAGCTTTTGATGGTTTTTGGAGGTTTAGAGGAGAGCAAACTGCACCCCGACCTCCCTCTTAGATAGAATCCTCCAAATGCTCTGCAGAGCTGCTGGCAGAGTAGGTTCTGAGTCACGGTCCTTGGGGATGCAGAAGCTCCTCGTTGTACCCAATACCAGGCAGCGGCGGCTGTCTGGGCAGCTCCAGACCGCCAGAGAGGTTCTGAGCAGAGATCGCACCCTGAGATTTTCCTGCTTACCTGGGCTGGGAAGGTCTGGTTTTTCCGGATGCCAGAGCTCCAGGCTAACACCTATGAGCACCTCTCCCAAGGGAGGGTGTGGGACGCACGCGTTTCAGGATTACCGTCTGGGCAGGCTCCCAGCCCCTCACGGGAGCCAGACCCCACTCATTCTCGGGCACGCTGGTGGGTCAGGTGCACTGGTGGCTCAGGGATGGAGACCCGATTTCTCTGCTGCACTCTCTCTGGCTCAGCACCAGGGGAGGCTGTCCTGGGTCTGGGGACTTAGGTCCCTGTCCCTAACAGCCCAGATTCCCACTATTTCCCCCGTGATCCTTTGCTCTTTGTTTTTTGAGTGCTTTCAACCAGACTCCAAGTTAATGCTGGTCCCCAGACGCTGGGCACTCTCGTATTGGGGTATTACTTTCCAATCGGTCATCTCTGGTGGCTCCCTCCCCCTTTTGTTTATCTTCCAATATCGGTCCGAAGCTCCCAGTCTGCTTTATCTGCCACTGGCGTCTTCTGCTCCTGTAGAGATCCAGACGTGTATAATTCTGATCTCAGGCTGATTTCATGGGTGGTCGGAGTTCTTTGGTAGGTAATCAGCTCACTTTAGGGTACAGGTTGAAACGGTGCTCCTCCTACTTCCCCGCCATCTTGACTCCCCTACATGAGAGCATTCTTGAGACCCCTCTGTGCCCCATTTCCCTGCCCTACAGCCTAGACATTAGTGTGCCATTATGGTGTCCCAGGTGACTGACTGCAAGGAGCACCTCAGACATAGGGAAGGACTGAAGCTTCCCAATTGCTCTGTAGGTGTTGAGTTACTGAATGCCTGTAGAATCAGCTAGATAGCTGGCTGTGGGGAAATCCAGACATGGGACTTGAATGTCTTCCCTACATGGGAGGATGGAAGCTTCCTCTTTATCCTTCACATGGGAATGATGCTCTACAGCTGACAGAGAATTGGTATCTTCTCCTGTAATCCCTAGGGATTGGATGGGAGGAGAAACAGGGGCTGGATGTCACATTTGACAGTGGAGGGCGCTTAAATGTAAGGAGCTGAAGTGACTTTCCAGAGTGGCCATGCTGATGAGTGATGGATCAAAGACAGGAATGTAGTTGTTTCCCCTGGGAGAGAGATGCCTGAGCACCTGACACATGCCCAGGGCCCCTGAGAAATGTGCTGAAACCCTGAACCAAAAGCTTTCCTCACTTTCTCAAATCCACCTATGCCAATGTTTCTTTGGGACAGAGTGGGTGTCCTGCAGGAGGTGTCTGTGCCATGAGAACACTGTGAATCCTCCACCTCCTTCCTCTATGTTCCAGTCCCTGACCCAAACTGTAATGCAGTTTCCTCCCCACACTGCCCCTATGGAATACAAAGGAAAGTGTGCATGGAGCCATTCTCCCCGGCATCTCATGGGGGTAGGCCAAGGTTCATGAAACAAGTACAAAAATAAAAAGACATTTACATGAAAATTAACTTGAATGTCCAATTGGTAAAATGTGAAATACATTAGGATATGTTTTGATTTAAATGTATGCTAATTGAATTGTTTCAAATAATTGCGACATGGTGACAATAACACAGGTTAATGAAAAAGTAGGAATTAAAGGTGTAAAAATTTTTTGAACACACTTTTACCTAAGCAGAGGAATGCCAATTATCTGCCACATTGAACAGAGCCTATCTTGCTGAAAAGATGATGACGTTTTTTCTCTGATCTCTAACATTTTCCCTCTCAAAATGTTGATTTTCTTTCTCTTTTGTCACTTGTGTCAGAGCACAGTGGGTCAGCAAAGGGCTGTGTTCTGCTGACAATGTTGCTAGCCACCTGTCCTACAGGCCAGCTGGGATGTACCCCACTGTACACCCTACTATGTATAATAGAGATCCTCAGGTTTGGCCTTAGATAGGAGACTATCTTTCATGAAGATCTGAGAGGTGCTTTGAAGAACTCCTACAACTTCCTTATACCCCACATTGCATAATTAAGGACAGAAGCTTTTAGTCTTGAAAACATTGCATCCTGAGTTTAAGTACAATATGAATATCTATGAAGGAAAGTAGCTGTCAACCCAATTCTTACTGAGGTGTTTTGCCAGCCATGGGGGGATGGGCAGAATGACCTGATGGATTCATCACTTCTGGGTCTTGGGGAAGAGCTCAGAGAAAGTTGGCTCTGCCAAGGGCTTTCTACACCCATCCTGGTTCACAAGGACTGTGCCTACTGTTGGCCATGGCTGTGAAAATATTTTGAAAATAGAGTGGGTCAAGTGTAATGATATTTGGAACTGACTGATCATTTTCCTGTGGGATTTTTTTCTCTTTACCGAAGAATTTATATTCTTCTTTTTTTAAAGATTTTATTTATTTCTTGGACAGGCAGAGATCACAAGTAGGAAGAGAGGGAGGCGGAGAGAGAGAGGAGGAAGCAGGCTCCCTGCTGAGCAGAGAACCCGATGCGGGGCTCGATCCCAGGATCCTGGGATCATGACCTGAGCCAAAGCAGAGGTTTTAACACACTGAGCCACCCAGGCGCCTCCAAAGAATTTATATTCTGTCCCACCACTACATTTTTTAGTGATAGTTTCCTGGAAGAGCTAAAAATTTTGTAACAAAGTCTCTGGTAAAATTCTGTTCTCCCATGTGAAAATGTGGACCCTGTCTCCTCTCAGACATGGTGCCTGCCCTTGCCCAGGTCTTGCTGTCCTTCTTGGAAAGTGTATTGACCACACTGGAGAAGAAACAATTGAGTCCCTCTGTGAAATGATTTATTTCTATTTGCCATATGAGGAGGACACACTCAAGGCTCCAAAACACTGGTCTATGGTAAACTGTGTACAGACCATGGTGGGGAAGCCTAGCCACTGACATAGTAAGTCCATGACATGCATGATGGAACCAAGCATCTCCCTTGACCTTCTGGGCTTTGTTAGCAGCACTGAGAGGCAATCCCCACCCTGGGACTGTGCCACTAGGGTTCCTATGCTCAGAAAAAGGACAGGCAGACCGGTTCTCCACTGAGAACTGATCACATGATCCCTTTGTCCTATACCTGCCTCCTGAGAGGGTCACATTGAGTGAGAGACTGGCTGTGGGAAGGAGTCAGTGAGCACTGGAGCCACCTGCTTCCTCATACTCCCACGTATCTCACCATTGCAGACCTTAAGAAGTTGGCGTATACATCAAAAATGGCTTTGACTTTTTCACATGATTCTTTTCAGTTTGGGTTAGTCCTTTGGGGTTGAGAAGGACTGTCAGTATGTACTGCTTGATTACTCCAAAGACACAGAGCAGAGCAACTGACTTGTGGCATCTCATCCCCTTTGATTTCTTTTTTTTCAAAATCAGAAGGGAGATCAATTGCTGACCTACCATGTGCCAGAGGCCTTGAAGCAAATATCTTTCCAGCTTGAATCTCACTACTAGGAAACTGCAGACTAATATGTTCCCTGAGGCCAAGTGCACAGAAGGGGATGCTGAGAGCCACTCCCCTGCTGTCTGGTGACAGGGACTGCCAGAATCACCCCTGATTTCCCTACCTTGCTGCACAGGGGCCACCTTCAGCTGTGAGCAGTCTCCAGTTTTGGGACTGCAGGGATCCTGGGGGTGCTGAGGAGGAGGAGCCACAGGACCTTCTGAGGGGTGATCATGATATGTATTGACCTTCCCCGAGGTCAAGCAACAGGTTCCTACATACCAACTGCTAGGGAGACTTGGTGTCTACATTTTCAGGCTTTCCAGGGAGAACTGTCCACTTCCATAGGAAGGGACCAATAGTGATGCTTTATTCGGAAACTGTTTCAGTGTTACTTTTCTTAATGATGCAGCACTGTATATAAAGATGAAAGGCAAATGACCAAATCTTTGCCCTCAATGTGTTAGTAGCTAGTAAGGGGATAATCAGCATTGCAGTAGTAAAATGTCTAGAACAGACAGTGTAAAAAAATTCAAACATCTAATCAAAATATGCAGATATTTTAAATGCTGCTGGTGGTTAAAGGAAGTGAATATAAAAGCATATGTTAAGCGTCCAGCTGGCAGAGATGAAAATCCTCCCAACACCCTGGGTAAGGGAGGCACCAGAAGACCACCCTTCAAAATCTGTCACATGATATTCACGGGGATGACATTTCTGTCACACTGTTTCTCAATATACTGTGACAGTTCAGAAGATGCACACAGACATCCTTCTCTCCTGCACCCTCCTCTAATAAGAGTGGGCAAAGCCCAAAGGAGAGTGTCAGGTCCTGTTTAGTGCACCATCTTGTACTTTGCATGATGGTCACTGGAGAGCTTCTCCTCATCTATTCCCACTGGTGACTGGATACTTGGGCCTGAGGAGGGCCAAAGTTACCTTGCAATGGCAGAAAGGACATTTTCTCTGGATGGAAGTCTCACAAATTTGAGAGCAAGGCAGACAGACTGTTAGGAGGAACTACTTTCCATTTCCTGCAAGCAAATTATTAACATGGTGCCTGGGGCCATTGACCCCATTCTGACCGCCACCAGTAGGGACAAACCTGCACCATCCTGGCGAGGTCCAGGAAATGGCTAGACTCCTGATTCTCTCTCCTCCCTCATCAGTATTAAGGCTCTGAGTTTCAGGAACACACACAGCCCCGTCCCTCTTCTCCCCTTACAATCATGGATATGAGACACATCAGCCACCAGGGGGCCCCCAAGGGAGTGCTCGCGGCAGCAGCATCCGTTTGTCTTCAAGTGCGGGTGTACTTAGATGCTCAGAGCCATGAGTGTGGGGCACGGAGGAGGCCTGGTATGGACTAGTGTCAAGAAAAAGCATTGGGCTTCATGAACTATGTGCAAACAACTATTGGTTGAGTTGCAAAGCCACTGGCAACCAACCAAGTGATCTTCTAAGAATTCATCTAATTAGTGCAGCTAACCATGATGTAGTCAAATCCTGTGTTCAGGGCATTCCTCACATGGATCTTGGATTAGATTCAGGAGAGCATGATCAGGGTCAGGGAAAAGCAGCTCTGGCTGCTCACGGATGCAGCTGGCTAGAGTTGCCCTTAGCCCCCACTCTCTGCCACAGCCACATCTCAAGTCACATGTTCCAGGGCAACTGTGCCCCTGTCACAGTGGGCAGAGTTCATAACCAGCCCTGAGAAAAGCAAGTTAGGAAAAGAACCTGACAACTGTGTCTCGTCTTTCTTTTAACCGGCACTGCACTAATGCAGCCAGAGCTGTTATTCCACCTTTATTCTATCACGTCAGGAGAACTATACCTAGTGGCAAACCCAGTTAATAAAGAGAAGAAACACAAAGAAAGGCCCCAAGGGAGATGGTGCAAATGGCCTCAGGGCCTGGCAGGGGACAACCACATCACTGCACAGGGCCACTCTGAGCCAGCCACTTCCTCCTGTTCTACTTTCTTGCCCTCAACCCAGGAAGGACTGACCAAAGCCTGCCTCATTCGAGTCTGAGGCGGAAAGACCACTAAACTCACATGGCCATTCACAGGTGGGTCCTGACTTTCCAGGATCCTGTGAGAAAGGATGGTATCCTGGGCATTCCTGACATCACACACACACCACCATCACACACACGGTTTGTACACACACCAGTAACAGCATTTGTAGAGATTTTGCCCCTTTAATGATCAGGCAGTGGAGAGGAAGGATCTCTTCTCAAACAGAAAATAAAGGTCTTAATTTCAGCCTATTCTTCCTATGTCACCTTAACCAAGTGATCTTAACAGGTCTCCAACTACATGTGCATACCTTATACTTTTGTTGCTGATCAACATCTGCTTGTATAACAGGGTATTGACTCATGTGAACTAGTGCCCACTTTCCTCAAATTGTGAAAGAACCAATGGGCAAGACTTCATCATCTTTAATTGTCATGGCCCACGTGACAAATCGACCAGGAAGCACGAGGGTAAGAGGATGGTAAAAAGAAATTAAAGAGACAAAGAGATGGGGGCAGGAGGAGCATAAGGGATGATTTCCACCAATGCCACTTTATTCAAGGCAGCAAGGCATTATATAGCCAACAATAACTCCTTTTAACTGATTACAAAAGAATTTACTACATGCACAAAAAACCCTCCAGACTTCCCCATTATCTACTTCTCACGGTCTAAATGCAGACTCTTCAAGGCCAGGTGGTGGATGGTAAACATCATCCACTAGAAACACACTTGAAAGATTATCTCATAGCTTCTAACAGGACAGCAAGAACCACTCGAAGATTAACGAGTGCATCTGGGTTGTTTTGAAGGTCAAATATCTAGAGGGCATGTGAGAAGTCACGTAGGCGAGCAAGCAGTGCATGGCACAGGCCCTTTCTCAAATGCAACTCAACTCCGTTATCCTCTGCCTTGAATCAGGCAGTGAGACATTGGAGGAGGCACAAGTCTGAGCCTGGTTTGGCTCTCGTCTCAAGCCTTACCGCGGCTTCCCACATTTAATGATACAGCAAATTATACCATTTTCACAGAAGACGACTCAGTCTCCCTTTCTCTTTCTCCCTCCCCCAATCTGCTCTGGCACAGCTACTGGAGAATGAACAGTCCAGAGAATAACAGTTTGGTAGTGCAGAGAAACTCTTTGGACCCAGATTTCTAAGCATAAATTATGTAAAAAAAAAAAAAGGGGAGGACACCTTTCTTTCTATTTCATAAAACCAATCAGAAGCCTAGAATCAGTTTCTTCATTCACAATGTTATGCAATGAAGAATGAACAGCTTGAGATTCAGAAGACCCAGGTTTTGTCTGTGGTCTGCTCCCAAGAGCTCCTGCATGACCATGGACAATCTCCAACCCTAATGTCCCCAATAGATCCCTCTGGTCCATCACACCTGTGAAATATACTCAGTCTACATGTTTTCAATACTGCAACATTGTAGTTCTGAACTACTGCTGATGGTGGTGTATTGATAGTGTCCTGGTGCTTCCTGCTTAACCCCAGTTGGCTTTCAAGAAATTGTAGTAGGAATGACTTGAATCTTTCTTCTGACAAATATTTTCCACTTAGCCCCTAGAACCTTCTGCTAGACACCAGGCTGTGAAGAGTGAAGGGGTCTTCTGACTGATGTACCCTGTTCTTTGCTAAAGACCTGTTTTTCCCCCATTACTGCCCCAGACAAGACCTCATAAACCTTGACAGCCAACTCTTGTGCTGGATGGCAGCCATGGTGAGGCACATCCCCCTTGGCCTTGAACATAGGCAGTACCCTGGCTGACAAGTTAGTGCAGGGGAAGTCCCTTGTGGTACCACCTACCTGCAATGTTAGAACACATCTTTCCAGGATGGTGCTGTTCTACTTCAAGGGTGTGGCTCTGGCTACTGGAGTGCTGTTTCAGGTCCACTGAGTCTTCAGTACTTTCTAAACACTCTGCTGAAAGCTCTTTCTACAAAAACTCTGTGCCTACCAAGCAACTCATTAACAGTTGATGGGAGATAATTCTTTTGTAATTCTAGATTGATTACCTCATGTGATATATTTAAATGCTTGGAGCAATGTTGATCTGTAAAATAAGTCAAGTGGCCTACCTACCCCATGTTAACTGGTGGAATAAAACAGTGCAGTGAACTAAAAAAGAGAAGCAGTGAATCCTCAGAGCCCCTAAGCCTCTGTCCCCAAATATATACTAACAATTTTTCCTTCTTCATTTGTTTTCAACACCTGGGACTACATAAGGCAAAAACTTCCCACTGCATTGTCAAGGTTCTAACATGGGGAGATATAAAATCTATGAGAAGAGCACAATGGGTAGAAAGAGAAACATGGAACTATCCTGTAGTAAGGATTTGACAATTGGATGTTTATTAAACTAGTACACTCTTAACTCTAAGTGGATTTTGATAATGTTAAAGCTGCATACTGTGCCCCCTAGAGCAATTGCAAAAAATGCAAAGGGAATCACTGAGATGCAAGTAAAGGCATTAAGCAGAATACAAAGGAGTATTCAGCCATGAATGAGAGGGCACATGCACAGACAGTATCAAGGGGCTGTCCTGCAGGGACTTGTCCACCCAGCTGAAGCCCAAGCCTGGGCTGGGGAGCTGATGTGGGGTAGGGGATGGGGGCAGCCCCCAAGAATAAGGAGCAGCACTTCCCATCAGAGATGGTCATACACGACAGGAAGGCAACCAGAGAAGACTTGGCCTGTTTCATTGTTTTAAAACAACCAAAGATTTCCTGAATTACCACTTCCCTGGCTCTGATTTATTCAGGTAATCATTGTACCTTGTGATATTGGTAACAGAAAGGTCTGGAGTTGGAGTTGTGCATTTTATGGATTATCTTAATAGAATAGAAGAGCTTTTTATTCAACTCTGTGGAATCAAATGCAAATTTGTTCCCAGATATTCAGATTTCTGTTCCAGGACAGACATTCATTTTCTCTATCCAATCTCCTTTCATCTGACAGATGGTTACTGAAAGCGACAAGTATGCTTACATACAACTACAGAGTTCCACATGATTTTGCTTCACGTGTTGAGAAAAGGATTGCACTAGTGATGACGAGATTAAAAGTAGTACATTCTGAAATTGCTCTAATTCTGAAGCTAATGGCATATTCTGTTTAAATATTGCCTTTAAAACTGACCTACCATTGATCAGATTAATTGTGCAGTTTACAATAAGGAGGACCTAAATATAAGGAGGTATAGTATGGTGTACCTTAAATCCTCTTTAGAACCAACCAAAACTTTTTTAGTTTCCTTCATTTTGACAAACGAAGATATTCCTGTTGTTCTTGAGAATGTGGCTCTTTATATTTATAATGGGTCTGCTCTTGTCAGAACTTTACTTTATGAATAAAGTGTTTCCATAAACAATGACTTTCTATGTGGAGAGGACAAAAAAGTGTCTGTGAGGTGATAAGCTCAGTGCTGGCAGAAATGTCCTAACAAATCAGACAACAGTTCTTGCCTAAGATCTAGATAATCACCTTTTCTGTCCTATATCCACATGTTAAGTCGATCCATGTTCACAGGATTGAGTTAGGAGCCACTCGTGTTATCCTTGTCATGCAAATGTGAAAGATTGTTTGTGTAAGAGAAAACTTAGGCATCCAGTGACCTGAAGGAGGAAGAGTTGCCAAATCTGAATAGAGATATCTGTTAGCTGAATGTGTCAGATCAGAATTAGTCAACTTGTGTGGCTCTGAACAATCAACATGACTGACCTACAGCAGAAGGTAAAAATGGCAGAGACAGGCTTTCAGTAGCATCAATAAGCTGACAACTTCCTATTATTCTTCCATGCAGACTTTTCTCCTGAGTCTCTCAGGTATCCATCCAGCTGCTTGGCAGGTTCACTTCTTTTTTTTTTATTCTTTTTAAAAATTTCTTTAATTTTCTTTAATTTCTTTTTAATTTTCTTTTTTAAAAATTTCTTTTTCTTAATTTCTATGTTTTCCCCTCATAAACCTGCACTCCCTGCTCAAAATCAGAGGAACATTTGAATTCTCTCCAATCTCTCCCAGATGACAGTCCCTAATTTCCTAAATTGAAGTTTCAGGTGTTTTCCAGCTCCTACTTCTTCATTGATGGGAATTAGGCATACATGCAAAGAACACTTTAGGCCATTTATACATCATTAAGTTATGGCAAACGTCAGAAGAAACATCAAAATGCCAAAGTACACTTCACATTAAATCCAGATTCCTGACATTGATTTGTTTACAGTGAAATATTTTTGGAAAATGTGTTTCAAAAAAAAATCAGTTCTAGAGGTCCTAAATAAAATGTTTGTTTTGATATCAGAAATCCACCCAATGTCATCCATCACAGATATAAAGTTCTATAAATATGTATATATATATATTCACAACACCAACAGGAAAAATATCCTCACAAAGTCACAAACTAAAATTAGTAGGTATCTGACATTTACCAATATAACAGAGATTAGTTGATTATATTATTCAAAAATTAAGTTCTTAAAAGTATGCATTTTTAATGACATAATAAAGCTTTATTTATTATTTTTTTATTTTATTTTTTTTCAGCATAACAGCATTCATTGTTTGTTGCACAACACCCAGTGCTCCATGCAAAACGTGCCCTCCCTATTACCCACCACCTGTTCCCCCAACCTCCCACCCCTGACCCTTCAAAACCCTCAGGTTGTTTTTCAGAGTCCATAATCTCTTATGGTTCGCCTCCCCTTCCAATTTTTTTTGTTATATAAACATATAATGTATTTTTATCCCCAGGGGTACAGGTCTGTGAATCGCCAGGTTTACACACTTCACACCACTCACGATAGCACATACCCTCCCCAATGTCCATAACCCCCTCCCCCTCTCCCAACCCGACCTCCCCCCCGCAATCCCCAGTTTGTTTTGTGAGATTAAAAGTCATTTATGGTTTGGCTCCCTCCCAATCCCATCTTGTTTCATTTATTCTTCTCCTATCGCACTAACCCCCCATGTTGCTTCTCTATGTCCTCCAATCAGGGAGATCATATGATAGTTGTCTTTCTCCAATTGACTTATTTCACTAAGCATGATGCCCTCTAGTTCCATCCACGTCGTTGCAAATAGCAAGATTTCATTTTATTGATGGCTGCATAGTATTCCATTGTGTATATATACCACATCTTCTTGATCCATTAATCTGTTGATGGACATCTAGGTTCTTTCCATAGTTTGGCTATTGTAGACATTGCTGCTATAAACATTCGGGTACATGTGCCCCTTCGGATCACTATGTTTGTATCTTTAGGGTAAATACCCAGTAGTGCAATTGCTGGGTCATAGGGTAGTTCTATTTTCAACATTTTGAGGAACCTCCATGCTGTTTTCCAGAGTGGTTGCACCAGCTTGCATTCCCACCAACAGTGGAGGAGGGTTCCCCTTTCTCCACATCCTCGCCAGCATCTCTCATTTCCTGACTTGTTAATTTTAGCCATTCTGACTGGTGTGAGGTGATATCTCATTGTGGTTTTGATTTGTATTTCCCTGATGCCGAGTGATGTGGAGCACTTTTTCATGTGTCTGTTGGCCATCTGGATGTCTTCTTTGCAGAAATGTCTGTTCATGTCCTCTGCCCATTTCTTGATTGGATTGTTTGTTCTTTGGGTGTTGAGTTTGCTAAGTTCCTTATAGATTTTGGATACTAGCCCTTTATCTGATATGTCGTTTGCAAATATCTTCTCCCATTCTGTCAGTTGTCTTTTGGTTTTGTTAACTGTTTCCTTTGCTGTGCAAAAGCTTTTGATCTTGATGAAATCCCAATAGTTCATTTTTGCCCTTGCTTCCCTTGCCTTTGCCGTTGTTCCTAGGAAGATGTTGCTGCGGCTGAGGTCGAAGAGGTTGCTGCCTGCGTTCTCCTCAAGGATTTGGATGGATTCCTTTCTCACATAGAGGTCCTTCATCCATTTGGAGTCTATTTTCGTGTGTGGTGTAAAGAAATGGTCTGATTTCATTTTTCTGCATGTGGCTGTCCAATTTTCCCAGCACCATTTATTGAAGAGGCTGTCTTTTTTCCATTGGACATTCTTTCCTGCTTTGTTGAAGATTAGTTGACCATAGAGTTGAGGGTCTATTTCTGGGCTCTCTATTCTGTTCCATTGATCTATGTGTCTGTTTTTGTGCCAGTACCATGCTGTCTTGATGATGACAGCTTTGTAATAGAGCTTGAAGTCCGGAATTGTGATGCCACCCACTTTGGCTTTCTTTTTCAATATTTCTTTGGCTATTCGAGGTCTTTTCTGGTTCCATATAAATTTTAGGATTATTTGTTCCATTTCTTTGAAAAAAATGGATGGTATTTTGATAGGGATTGCATTAAATATAATAAAGCTTTATAAAACTGTTAAAATGATCATTGTAGATATCTTTGGATAAAATGGTATGATTGCATTACCTAAAGAAGCAAAAAGATTGTTTTCTAATGTATAATTTATGCTGTTACTCATGTTTTTTTCTTCCAATCCTATTATGTTTTATGCCATGAAATATTTTATTTTATTTTTTAAAATTTTATTTATTTATTTGACAGAGAGAGATCACAAGTAGGCAGAGAGGCAGGCAGAGACAGAGGAGGAACTGTCTCCCTGCTGAGCAGAGAGCCCAATGCGGGACTCGATCCCAGGACCCTGAGATCATGAACTGAGCTGAAGGCAGAGGCTTAACACACTGAGCCACCCAGATGCCCGTCATAAAATATTTTAAAGGAAAACATGTTACATTTACTGCCTGGAACTGCCTACTACTTCTAGTGCTTTGATGAAGGTGTTTTGAATTTTCACTTTCCAAGCGACCACACAGCATATGGCCAGTCCTGCAGGGGCTTGCAATGATGTGGCTGGCACCCTGCATGCCAGCGCAAGGGAGTGGATGAACAAGGAGAGAGGTTTTAGGTCTAAACACTCAGAGTGCACAGATTGACCTCAGCAGCTAAGAATTTTCTGCCCAGCTGTGACCTGGCTCAACTTATGAGTGTGTGTAAGGACACCCCCTGCCTGCAAGAGTAGCCTAGCCCCATGACCTTCATGCACGCCATGGGAGGCCCCATCCTGTGGTGGGGAGATCCCACTTTCCAAAGAGAACTACCTTCATTGCAGACCAGAAATACAGGATGGACGGCAGAGGAGAGGGAGGTCCATGCATGAAATGCCTTTAAAATCTGAAATGCAGAAGAAATCCAGTGTTTATGAAGAATATTTTTTTTTTGGCCCCAGTGAAAAGGAAACTCCAAAACCAAACTAATGAAATTCATTGGAAAATGAGGGCGATATTTCTTCATTCATAGCTTGTGGCTCAGGCAGTCCGCCCCTAGAGACAATATTAGTAATTGTCATCCGGCTCCAAGGGGCTCCTGGAAGAAAAAGAGGACATTTTGGGGAGAGGAGCTCTGTAGAGATGATTTTTTAAAGGTCTTACTTATCTGAGAGAGCAAGAGCAACCGCAGAAGTGGGGTGAAGGGTAGATGGAGAAATAGCCTCCTCACTGAGCAGGGAGGCTGATGCTGGGTTTGATCCTTGCACTCCAAGAGAAAGACCTGAGCCAATGGCAGATGCTTAACTAATTGAGCCACCCAAGCTCCCCTGGAAAGACATTTTGAAATGTCTTTGAATAGGGAATTTAGAATAGGAGATGTGAAATGAAAATTTAGGTCTCCTATGTGCCCCCTCCAGGAGTATTTTGCTGTTGTTGTTGTTGTTAGTTAACTTACAGCTTACAGTGCAGTATTGGTTTCTAGAGTAGAATTCAGTGACTCATCACCTATATACAACACTCAGTGATGATCACACCAAGTGCCCTCTTTAATGTCCACCATCCATCAAACCATCCCTGACCCACCTCTTTCCATAAACCCACAGTGTGCAGAACTGCCTTCACTATGAGAGTTCTATCATGACCCATCACCATGGTGACCTGATGACACACACCCTTCCTTCCATTTCAACTCTCACTCTATGAACTGAGCCCCTTGCAATTTGGTGAACAGGTGTGAAGGTCTCCACGATGGGAAATATGAATTGCTGTTCTATGGGTATGTTCGTATTGAATTTCTGAATTCTCCTCTCTCAAGTTGGCTGCCTCATTTTAGGGAAATTGTTTTTTTTCTTTTGTTTTGTTTTTGTTTTCCCGTTTTTTTCCATATTCCAATTTCTCTTCATTATTAGATGAATGTATTTTCTATTTTTTAAGTTACTTAATTTTGAATTGTCAGTGAAGCTGGATTTCTTAAATAGCTTTTAAATTCAAAAGTAGTACTATTTCTGGAGAGGGAGTCAAGATGGCGGAGAAGTAGCAGCCTGAGACTACATCAGGTAGCAGGAGATCAGCTTGATAGCTTATCTAAACATTGCAAACACCTACAAATCCAATGGGAGAGCGAAGAGAAGAAGAACAGCAACTCTAGAAGCAGAAAATCAACCACTTTCTGAAAGGTAGGACTGGCGGAGAAGTGAATCTAAAACGACGGGACGATAGACCGCGGGGGGAGGGGCCGGCTCCCGACAAGCGGCGGAGCAACGGAGCACAAAATCAGGACTTTTAAAAGTCTGTTCCACTGAGGGACATTGCTCCAGAGGCTAAACCAGGGTGAAGCCCACGCGGGGTCAGCGTGGCCCCAGGCCCCGCAGGGTCACAGAAGGATCGGGGGTGTCGGAGTGTCGGAGAGCTCACAGGTATTAGAACGGAGAAGCCGGCTGCAGAGACAGAGGCGAGGACTGAACTCATAGCTTGGGGTTACCTTGAACTGGTCGCGGGCTGGGTGAGCTCGGAGCGTGGCTAGAGGCTGGGGATACGGGAGTGATTGGGTGCTGTCCTCTGGGGGCGCACTGAGGAGTGGGGCCCCAGGCTCTCGGCTCCTCCGGGCCGGAGACTGGGAGGCCGCCATTTTCATTCCCGTCCTCTGGAACTCTACGGAAAGCGTTCAGGGAACAGAAGCTCCCAAAAGCGAACCCGAGCCGATTACTTAGTCCGGCCGCCAGTAAGGGCGGTGCAATCCCGC
Source organism: Meles meles (assembly GCF_922984935.1). Lineage (NCBI taxonomy): Eukaryota > Metazoa > Chordata > Mammalia > Carnivora > Mustelidae > Meles > Meles meles. Next base: position 28,216,223 of record NC_060077.1, on the reverse strand, counting down.
CTCGGGCAAAGACACTTGAGAGTCACTACAACAGGCCCCTCCCCCAGAAGATCAACAAAATATCCAGCCAGGACGAAGTTCATCTTTCAAGGAGAAAGCAGGTTCAATTCCTAAGACAGCAGAGCAATTCCAGAGGAGGAGAAAGCAAAGCACGGAACTCATGGCTTTCTCCCCATGATTCTTTAGTCTTGCGGCTACTTCAATTTTTTTTTTCTTTTTTCAATTTTTTTTTCTTTTTTCTTTTTTCTTCTTCTGCTAAATTTTTAAAAACTTTTACCCTTTTCTTTTTTAACGTTTTTTGACTAGTTCATCTAAATATATATATTTTTTCTTTCTTTTTTATATATTTTTTATTTGTTTTATTTTTAAAATTTTTTTCTTTTTCGTTTTTTTTTTCAGAACCTGTTTTTATCCCCTTTCTCCCCCCCACAATTAGGGGTCTCTTCTGATTTGGTTACAGCGCATTTTTCTGGGGTCTTTGCCACCCTTTTAGTAGTTTATTTGCTCCTTCATATCCTCTTATCTGGACAAAATGACAAGGCAGAAAAAATCACCACAAACAAAAGAACAAGAGACAGTACCAAAGGCTAGGGACCTAATCAACACAGACATTGGTAATATGTCAGATCAAGCTTTCAGAATGACGATTCTGAACATTCTAGCCGGGCTCGAAAAAGGCATGGAAGATATTAGAGAAACCCTCTCTGGAGATATTAAAGCCCTTTCTGGAGAAATTAAAGAACTAAAATCTAACCAAGTTGAAATCAAAAAAGCTATTAATGAGGTGCAATCAAAAATGGAGGCTCTCACTGCTAGGATCAATGAGGCAGAAGAAAGAATTAGTGATATAGAAGACCAAATGACAGAGAATAAGGAAGCCGAGCAAAAGAGGGACAAACAGCTACTGGACCATGAGGGGAGAATTCGAGAGATAAGTGACACCATAAGACGAAACAACATTAGAATAATTGGGATTCCAGAAGAAGAAGAAACAGAGAGGGGAGCAGAAGGTCTATTGGAGAGAATCATTGGAGAGAATTTCCCTAATATGGCAAAGGGAACAAGCATCAAAATCCAGGAGATGCAGAGAACCCCCCTCAAAGTCATCAAGAATAGGTCCACACCCCGTCACCTAATAGTAAAATTGACAAGTCTTAGTGACAAAGAGAAAATCCTGAGAGCAGCCCGAGAAAAGAAGTCTGTAACATACAATGGTAAAAATATTAGATTGGCGGCAGACTTATCCACAGAGACCTGGCAGGCCAGAAAGAGCTGGCATGATATATTCAGAGCACTCAACGAGAAAAACATGCAGCCAAGAATACTCTATCCAGCTAGGCTATCATTGAAAATAGAAGGAGAGATCAAAAGCTTCCAGGACAAACAAAAACTGAAAGAATTTGCAAACACCAAACCAGCTCTCCAGGAAATATTGAAAGGGGTCTTCTAAGCAAAGAGAGAGCCTAAAAGTAGTAGATCAGAAAGGTACAGAGACAATATACAGTAACAGTCACCTTACAGGCTAATAATGGCACTAAATTCATATCTCTCAATAGTTACCCTGAATGTTAATGGGCGAAATGCCCCAATCAAAAGACACAGGGTATCAGAATGGATAAAAAAACAAAACCCATCAGTATGTTGCCTACAAGAAACTCATTTTAGACGCGAAGACACCTCCAGATTTAAAGTGAGGGGGTGGAAAACAATTTACCATGCTAATGGGCATCAGAAGAAAGCTGGGGTGGCAATCCTTATATCAGATCAATTAGATTTCAAGCCAAAGACTATAATAAGAGATGAGGAAGGACACTATCTCCTACTCAAAGGGTCTGTCCAACAAGAAGATCTAACAATTTTAAATATCTATGCCCCTAACGTGGGAGCAGCCAATTATATCAACCAATTAATAACAAAATCAAAGAAACACATCAGTAATAATACAATAATAGTAGGGGACTTGAACACTCCCCTCACTGAAATGGACAGATCATCCAAGCAAAAGATCAACAAGGAAATAAAGGCCTTAAATGACACACTGGACCAGATGGACATCACAGATATATTCAGAACATTTCATCCCAAAGCAACAGAATACACATTCTTCTCTAGTGCACATGGAACCTTCTCCAGAATAGATCACATCCTGGGTCACAAATCAGGTCTCAACTGGTATCAAAAGATTAGGATTATTCCCTGCATATTTTCAGACCACAATGCTCTGAAGCTAGAACTCAATCCCAAGAGGAAAGCTGGGAAGAACCCAAATACATGGAGACTAAACAGCATCCTTCTAAAGAATGAATGGGTCAACCAGGAAATTAAAGAAGAACTGAAAAAATTCATGGAAACAAATGATAATGAAAACACAACAGTTCAAAATCTGTGGGACACAGCAAAGGCAGTCCTGAGAGGAAAATATATAGCGGTACAAGCCTTTCTCAAGAAACAAGAAAGGTCTCAAGTACAGAACCTAACCCTACACGTAAAGGAGCTGGAGAAAGAACAAGAAAGAAACCCTAAACCCAGCAGGAGAAGAGAAATCATAAAGATCAGAGCAGAAATCAATGAAATAGAAACCAAAAAAACAATAGAAAAAATCAATGAAACTAGGAGCTGGTTCTTTGAAAGAATCAATAAGATTGATAAACCCCTGGCCAGACTCATCAAAAAGAAAAGAGAAAGGACCCAAATCAATAAAATCATGAATGAAAGAGGAGAGATCACAACTAACACCAAAGAAATACAGACAATTATAAGAACATACTATGAGCAACTCTACGCCAACAAATTGGACAATCTGGAAGAAATGGATGCATTCCTAGAGACATATAAACTACCACAACTGAACCAGGAAGAAATAGAAAACCTGAACAGGCCCATAACCAGTAAGGAGATTGAAACAGTCATCCGAAATCTCCAAACAAACAAAAGCCCAGGGCCAGACGGCTTCCCAGGGGAATTCGACCAAACATTTAAAGAAGAACTCATTCCTATTCTCCTGATACTGTTCCAAAAAATAGAAATGGAAGGAAAACTTCCAAACTCATTTTATGAGGCCAGCATCACCTTGATCCCAAAACCAGACAAGGATCCCACCAAAAAAGAGAACTACAGACCAATATCCTTGATGAACACAGACGCAAAAATTCTCGCCAAAATACTAGCCAATAGGATTCAACAGTACATTAAAAGGATTATTCACCACTATCAAGTGGGATTTATTCCATGGCTGCAGGGTTGGTTCAACATCCGCAAATCAATCAATGTGATAGAACACATTAATAAAAGAAAGAGCAAGAACCATATGATACTCTCAATAGATGCTGAAAAAGCATTTGACAAAGTACAGCATCCCTTCCTGATCAAAACTCTTCAAAGTGTAGGGATAGAGGGCACATACCTCAATATTATCAAAGCCATCTATGAAAAGCCCACCACAAATATCATTCTCAATGGAGAAAAACTGAAAGCTTTTCCACTAAGGTCAGGAACACGGCAGGGATATCCATTATCACCACTGCTATTCAACATAGTACTAGAAGTCCTAGCCTCAGCAATCAGACAACAAAAAGAAATTAAAGGCATCCAAATTGGTAAAGAAGAAATCAAACTGTCACTCTTCGCAGATGATATGATACTATATGTGGAAAACCCAAAAGACTCCACTCCAAAACTGCTAGAACTTGTACAGGAATTCAGTAAAGTGTCAGGATATAAAATCAATGCACAGAAATCAGTTGCATTTCTGTACACCAACAACAAGACTGAAGAAAGAGAAATTAAGGAGTCAATCCCATTTACAATTGTACCCAAAAGTATAAGATACCTAGGAATAAACCTAACCAAAGAGACTAAGAATCTATACATAGAAAATTATAAAGTACTCATGAAAGAAATTGTGGAAGACACAAAAAAATGGAAAAATATTCTATGCTCCTGGATTGGAAGAATAAATATTGTGAAAATGTCTATGCTGCCTAAAGCAATCTACACATTTAATGCAATCCCTATCAAAATACCATCCATTTTTTTTCAAAGAAATGGAACAAATAATCCTAAAATTTATATGGAACCAGAAAAGACCTCGAATAGCCAAAGGAATATTGAAAAAGAAAGCCAAAGTGGGTGGCATCACAATTCCGGACTTCAAGCTCTATTACAAAGCTGTCATCATCAAGACAGCATGGTACTGGCACAAAAACAGACACATCGATCAGTGGAACAGAATAGAGAGCCCAGAAATAGACCCTCAACTCTATGGTCAACTAATCTTCGAGAAAGCAGGAAAGAATGTCCAATGGAAAAAAGACAGCCTCTTCAATAAATGGTGCTGGGAAAATTGGACAGCCACATGCGGAAAAATGAAATTGGACCACTTCCTTACACCACACACGAAAATAGACTCCAAATAGATGAAGGACCTCAATGTGAGAAAGGAATCCATCAAAATCCTTGAGGAGAACGCAGGCAGCAACCTCTTCGACCTCAGCCGCAGCAACGTCTTCCTAGGAACAACGGCAAAGGCAAGGGAAGCAAGGGCAAAAATGAACTATTGGGATTTCATCAAGATCAAAAGCTTTTGCACAGCAAAGGAAACAGTTAACAAAACCAAAAGACAACTGACAGAATGGGAGAAGATATTTGCAAACGACATATCAGATAAAGGGCTAGTATCCAAAATCTATAAAGATCTTAGCAAACTCAATACCCAAAGAACAAACAATCCAATCAAGAAATGGGCAGAGGACATGAACAGACATTTCTGCAAAGAAGACATCCAGATGGCCAACAGACACATGAAAAAGTGCTCCACATCACTCGGCAACAGGGAAATACAAATCAAAACCACAATGAGATATCACCTCACACCAGTCAGAATGGCTAAAATTAACAAGTCAGGAAATGAGAGATGCTGGCGAGGATGTGGAGAAAGGGGAACCCTCCTCCACTGTTGGTGGGAATGCAAGCTGGTGCAACCACTCTGGAAAACAGCATGGAGGTTCCTCAAAATGTTGAAAATAGAACTACCCTATGACCCAGCAATTGCACTACTGGGTATTTACCCTAAAGATACAAACATAGTGATCCGAAGGGGCACATGTACCCGAATGTTTATAGCAGCAATGTCTACAATAGCCAAACTATGGAAAGAACCTAGATGTCCATCAACCGATGAATGGATAAAGAAGAAGTGGTATATATACACAATGGAATACTATGCAGCCATCAAAAGAAATGAAATCTTGCCATTTGCGACGACGTGGATGGAACTAGAGGGTATCATGCTTAGTGAAATAAGTCAGTCGGAGAAAGACAACTATCATACGATCTCCCTAATATGAAGACATGGAGAAGCAACATGGGGGGTTATGGGGATAGGAGAAGAATAAATGAAACAAGATGGGATTGGGAAGGAGACCAACCATAAATGACTCTTAATATCACAAAACAAACTGGGGGTTGCTGGGGGGAGGTGGGATTGGGAGAGGGGGAGGGGGTTATGGACATTGGGTAGGGTATGTTCTATGGTGAGTGCTGTGAAGTGTGTAAACCTGGCGATTCACAGACCTGTACCCCTGGGGATAAAAATACATTATATGTTTATTAAAAAAAAATTGGAAGGGGAGGCGAACCATAAGAGACTATGGACTCTGAAAAACAACCTGAGGGTTTTGAAGGGTCAGGGGTGGGAGGTTGGGGGAACAGGTGGTGGGTAATAGGGAGGGCACGTTTTGCATGGAGCACTGGGTGTTGTGCAAAAACAATGAATACTGTTATGGTGAAAAAAATAAATAAAATGGTAAAAAAAATTGGTTTACCTATAGGGGTAGTATTGATTTGGGAAAGGGGATTTCTTGATGTTTAACTCTATATGAATATTAGAAAATAAAAATAAAAAAAATAATAAGCTGGACTAAACTAAAATTTAAAAAAAATTAAAAATAGAAAAGCAAAAGAAAAACACAGGTGTATGTATCAAAAAGTTCAGGTCAGAAGGTTATTATGGAATTTGATATACTGGACATCTCACTGTGATGGTAAATAGGTTAAAAATATTTATATAAAAAATGAAGCAGAATAGTGGGAATGAGTTAAAAATAAGAGTTGTATCTATGAAGTATTGTTGGTTGTTCTCTTGTTGTCTTTTTTTTTTTTTTCTTTCCTGGTTGGTATTCTGAGGGAGGGGCTGCCATGTGGGTTTTCAGTCAATGATATTCCCTGACTTAAGTCCTCCCGCCCTCCTCAGGGGGGTGGGCTCTGAGGAAACCGGTTTTTACAGGCTTTTGTTCTCTGGAGGTTTTTATGTTTCTTTATTTGTTTTGTCTCGCCTTGACAGCTTTTGACGGTTTTTGGAGGTTTAGAGGAAACCAAAGTTCACCCCGACCTCCCTCTCAGAGAGAAGCCTCAGTCTGCTCCCCTGTGGGTACTGGAGAGCACATAAATTCCCCCTTGGCCACTGGCAGAGTAGGTTCTGAGTCGCGGTCCCTGGGGATGCACGATCTCCTGCTTGTGTCCAAAACCACCCCAGTGGAGGCTGTCTGGGAAGCTCCAGAGCGCCAGAGAGGTCCCAAGCAGTGATCGCACACTGAGATTTTCCTGCTGGCCCAGGCTGGGAGTGCCTGGTCTTTCCAGGTCCAAGAGCTCCTGGCTGGTGCCTGTGAGCACCTCTCCCAGGGGAGAGTGTGGGGCTCAAGCGTCTCAGGCTCTGATAGCACGGCCCGGTGTTCTGCCATCTAGTGAGTATCCCAGCCCCTCACTGGAGCCAGAATCCACACGTTCTCAGTCACGCTGGCAGCTCAGGGACCAAGACCTGGTTTCTCAGCTTCACTCTCTCTGGCTCAGCGCCAGGTGTGGCTGTCCTAGGTCCAGGGACTTAAGCCCCCGTCCTTAACAGCCCCAATTCCCACAATTTCCCCCCGCAATCCTTTACTCTTTTTGAGAGCTTTCAACCAGACTCCAAGTTAATGCTGGTCCCTAGATGCAGGGCACTCTCATGTTGGGGTATTACTTTCCAATCAGTCGCCTCTGGTGGCTCCCTCCCTCTTTTGTTTATCTTCCAATATCAATCCGATGTTCCCACTCTGCTTTACCTGCCTACTATTGTCTTATGCTCCTGATGAGATCCAGACATGTATAATTCTGATCTCAGGCTGATTTCATGGGTGATTGGAGTTCTTTTGTAGGTCATCAGCTCACTTTAGGCTAGAGGTTGAAATGGTACCTCCTCCTACTTTCCCGCCATCTTGTCCTCTCTCTGTTTTTCTATTTTTTTAATATTCATATGAGATAAGCTTCAAGGTAATCCTCTTTCCCCAATCAATACTAACCCTATATCTAAACCAATTTTAATCCCTCTTTATCTTGAGAAAGTTGAGTCTTTTAACAAAGATATCAAGACACACCCAGGAAGAATCAAAATAACCTTTCTTGCCCCACGGAGAATTTATAACCCCCCTTCCCATCTTTTTCTTCTGTCAGTGTTTCTGTGTATTTGTTTTTGCTCTGGTAATATATAATTCGTATACTTGAGGTTCATTTTGGCTGGGATTTTTTTTTTCTCCTGTCATTTACTTTAGCCTTTTGTTTGTCTGTTTTTGTTTGTATACTTTATAAATATTACCTTTGGGGTCCATTCGGGCTGGGTCTTCTCGCTCTGTGTGTGTGTGTGTGTGTGTGTGTGTGTGTGTGTGTGTGTGTCTTTTTCTCTTTTTTTGGTGGGGCTCCTGATTGCTCAGAAGCATTCCATGGTGCACCTTGCCTGGGTCACAGTTGGCACATTCAGGTACACATCCCCTCAGCTATCTCTCACCAACATCACTAGGAGGAGGAATACCCAACAGAGAGAAAATTCAGAGACTGTGCCCTCTCCTTCAAACCTACTGGATATGGATATAAACAATATGTTGGAAAAGGAATTCAGGCTAACAATTACCCAGGAAATGGCTAGGTTGGAGAAAACCATTAATAACAAAATGGAATTGACTACAGCAGAAGTGAAAGCCTCCAGGGAAGAATTAACAATGCTATCAATGAGTTTCAACCTAATCTAAATTCTCTAGCAGCTAGGATAACTGAGGCAGAAGATAGAATTAGTGATCTAGAGGACAAACTGACAGATAAAAAGGGACAGGAGTAGGCCTAGAACAAACAGTTTAGAAGCCATGAAAACAGAATTAGGGAAATAAATGATGCCATGAAATTTTTTTATTATTGGAATCCCTGAGGGGGAGGAGACAGAAAGACTAGAGGATATAGTAGAACAAATTATCCATGAAAAATTTCCCCATCTGGGGAATGGAACTGGCATTCATGTACTAAAGGCAGAAAGCCCCCCCACCAAGAGCATAGAATATAGAAAGACCTTGAGATACCTGATTGTGAAAATGATGAATCATAATTTTATACAGGAGTTCTTGAAAGTAGTTAGGGGGAAAATATTCATACATTATTATTTAAGTAATAAGAACTATATTTTATATATTTTGAATGACTTTAATCAATTATCAGTGCAGTATTTTTAGAGTAAATGCATAGGTCATTGATGAGCAGAAAGTGTTAGGGATCCCTATATAAAGGAAGAGGAGGCAGCTTTCCTGACCCAAAAACAATCGTTCTTCATCCCCAGTTATTTTCCACGATAGGTACTCTAGTGGATCTTCTTGCCTAGCACACATATTGCAGAAATTCCTAGGAATGTCTGGAAAACAGAAAAAAAAAAACATGAGTTTTAACATTTTAAGGAACAAAAGGAATGGAAAAACTAACAGTCTCTAACAATTCAGGACACAGTCAAATCACATCAGAGAGAGTAACTCAGTGGTAAAACCATCAGTTCTCTGTCATAAGTAAATGCTAACCTAATGCACATTTTGAATCATTTTTTCGGGGCTGAAACCATGGCCCACAGGGTTAATGAGGTTAAAGCAAGCACCAGAAAGATTCTCCATGGACATCCCTTTTTCTTCACAGGAAGGCAAATCATATATTTCAGAGACAAACAGAAGGAAGAGCCCAGCTGCCTATACCAGTTTGAGCTTCCCCACCAATTCCACCTGTGCCAATGGATCATGAAGTGTCCTCCAGGGACCTACACCTCATTACAATGTTAAACCTCTGCCCTGGGAGGAGCACAAGCTTCACAAACACCACAGGAGACATTCACACCTTGTCTCAGTACCCGTGCACAACATTATGCCCATATTTACCTGGGATGACAAAACTTCCCTTTGTGAATATTCATCCTAACCTTGAGTAATAGATCTTTCTTGCCCCCACTCTGGGAGACACAGTTTTGGAAATTCTCCCCCTGATCTCCTTTTTATTGCAAATAAACTTTCTTTTGTGTGACAAAACCTAGTGGACCCTCTCCTTGTACCTCACCAAGAAGCAAACTCACAGTAGTTCCCTGACCCTTGTACATACTGTATTTAATCCATTAACTAGAAAACCTGGATTCTCCTTCCTACTCTCTACCTGTGCTTTTAGTTACATTATTTGTGTATTAATAAGAAATTGCAGATAAGTGGTAAGTAATGAGTTTCATAACAATTATCTTCAATCATTATTGCTCCTTATACTAATGTTAGATATAAGTTAAAATAAAATAAAGGAAATAATTTACAATGTGTCTATTGTTAAAGGAGGTCTCTTTTTATTATTTTTTATATTAAACACATATTTCGTGAAAATTCTAGGTAGCTGAAGTTATGTCCACCATGAAATATTGAAATACCCTATATGTCTTTTTTTAAAAATATTTTATTTATTTATTTGACAGAGGGAGAGATCACAAGTAGACAGAGAGGCAGGAAGAGACAGAGGAGGAAGCAGGCTCCCCATGGAGCAGAGAGCCCAGTGTGGGGCTCAATGTCAGGACCCTGGGATCACGACCCAAGCCGAAGGCAGAGGCTTTAAACCACTAAGCCACCCAGGAACCCATGCAATATTTCTCTTAAAAACATCTGCACAGGGGTGCCTGGGTGGCTCAGTGTGTTAAGCCTCTGCCTTCATCCCATGTCATAATCTCAGGGTCCTGGGATGGAGCCACACATTGAGCTCTCTGCTCAGTGGAGAGCCTGCTTCCCCCTCCTCCTCTCTGCCTGCCTCTCTGCCTACTTGTGACCTCTCCCTCTCTTTCTGTCAAATAATAATTTAAAAAAAGCTGCACAATAAAAACAAGACTCACAGACTATTAACATATGAGACAGATCATGAACTTACTTCACACTATCTGGAAGTGAAAATAAATTAATAAATATCAGAAAAACTGACAGACATAATCCTGACAGTCTCATTCCCATGCTCACACCGTAAGACATGAGGGTCAGTGGAAAGAGAAGTCAGTTCCCAGAAAGTCTGTGGGAGACAGAAGGGGAAAGATGGTGGTGGCTTGAACCACCATCAGAAGATTGAGTGTGAACCCACAGGACAGCTGGGGAGACATCAGCCCTGACTGCAGGATGGGCATCCAGGTAAGCAGGAGGGAAACAGGAGGTCTCAGATGCAGTGTTGTGGACAGATGAGGTGAGAAATTCAGGAGGGAAGCCCTGAAATCACCATTATGTTGGGAAAAAAGTGAAAGGGAACATTTACTGTCTGCCAGGCAAAGGGGAGTAGGAAAAAAAAAAAAGGAGACATAGCCTACCTCCCACCACAAGTAAAGTAAAAATGTATGAGACAAAAATTTGAAGAAAACAAAAGGTGTAATTAGCACATAATATTTATCATAACAACAAAACAACATTGACTACTGCACATAAATGGAGTATGGAGCGAGCACCTGGGTGGCTCAGTTTGTTGAGGAACTAACTTCAGGTTGGGTCATGATCCTGGAGGCCCTGGATTGAGTCCTGTGTCCGACTTCCTGCTTAGTGGGGAGTCTGCTTCTCCTTCTGACCCTTCCCCCTCCCATGTTCTTTCTCTCTGTTTCTCTCTCTCTCTCTCAAATAAATTTTTAAAAAATAGAGTATGGAGAAATTAAAAAAAATTAACAAATAGATAGATAACAAACAGTAAAGAATAAAAATAAATACATAGAAACCCATAATTACTTTATAGACCACTATGGATAAGTAATTATGTTATGTACAACCTCTGTATTAAAACTGGAACCATGAAGAAGCTTAGCATGGCCTCTGCACAAGCATGACCAGCACAAAAGTAAAGGGTTTCCTATATTTACAGATGGTGGTGCTGATATAACAACAGCAATACACTTGCTCCACAATACCTTTGAATGGAGCACTGTAACGGCACATGTTCTGTAATTAAGGCACTGTAAAATGTGCACAGTAGAGAACTCATTGCAGACAGAATGTAATTGGGGCCACAAAGGGCTGAGTGCAGTACGGGGACGCTTGCCTGACTGCTGGTGGGTCTGGGATTTCTCTGCAGGTGATGGAAACGTGGTAAATTAGTTCAGAGGTTGTCCACCTCTGTAAATACACTAAAGACCACTGAATTATGCACTTTGAGTGAACTTTATGCATGAAAATTATCTCAAGAGTTTTGTTTTGCTTCATTTTTACAAACAACAGCAAGAATCAAAACGACATGAGGGAGAGTAACCGTCACTGACCCTTTAGAGTTGTGCTGTGATCAGAGAATCAGACCCTCAGACCCTGCACAGTCTCCCTGTGACCATGGGGAACAAGGACAGATTTTTGTCAGAGGTCTGCATGGGCCTGCAGCACTGTGTAATTGTTGATGCTTTTGTCCCAGGTTGAGCAGTAATAATCAGCTTCGTCTTCAGGCTGCAGGTTCGAGATGATCAGAGAGGCTGTGTTCCCAGAGTGAGAGCCAGAGAAGCGATCTGGGATCCCTGAGGGCCTAGTGGTTCCAAGCATAACCGTTTTGGGGGAACCATCAGAAACCTGTTGGTACCAGCCCACATAATATGTTCCAACACTGTAGTCATTTCCTTTGCAGTTGAGTGTGATCCTCTGTCCCACAGACGCTGACAAGGAGTCTTCTTGTATGAGGGAAGACTGTGCCCAGGACCCTGCAACAGAGCAGTGCAGACACACACAGGTCAGTCTCAAGTTATTACCCACAAGGAGTTCTCAAAAGGAAGAAGGAAATCACCACTCATGGGTCCTCATAATCATTCCCTGTGCTTTTCACAGCCAGACACCTGAGCAGAGAGTCAGGAGGGTGATGAAGAAAAGGCTCCAGGCCATCGTGGAGATGCTCCAGGCTCCTCTTCTGAACCCACAAGTGAGAGGCCTGCACAAAGACTCTCTTATCCTCTCCCCTCCTGGAAGAGCAGAAAGGAACCCTTTATGCAAATCACTCCCTCCCTTGGGGATCCTGGGCCTGAATGTGGGGACAGCAAAGTGTGGGGCAGGGCTGGGAAACCTCTCCTGGGCCCCAGTGAGAACAGAGCAGATGGCACAAGGCAGGGCTGCAGGACTGGGTGCCCTGCTGAGGCTTCACCCCACCCCAGAGACCCAAAGGGAAAAGCCCACAGCACCCCTGCTGTTTCAGAGTTCAGACTCCACTCTGACTGGGAGGGACAACCCAGGGCTGAGTAGAGAGAGGGACACTCTGGACATCAACCTGCCTGGCTCACCATCACCCCCACACAGAGGGAGGGGCTCTTTATCAGCTAGGTACTCCTTCCTGTGTTGCAGGTGCCACCACACCTGTCTTCAGAGACATGGTCTCATCAGCATGAATTGACCTGTGTTCCTCCCACCCCTTAGATAGTTGTGTTGTTGGAGCCACTGGTAATTAAACCCTTGGGAAAGATATATCCTGCACCCAGGGAGCAGAAATGCAGAGGGCATGCACACCCCTTCCCGGGGTCTATAAGGGAGGCTGTGGGGGGGATCAGCCAATCTCTCCCTCATGTCAAGACACTTCCCAACCTAGCAGTAAAGTCCCCATAACTCTCTGCTTTGGCCTTGAGGGAACAGAGTTCATTAATACCAATTTTTCACTGAATTCTTCAAGGAAAGACAAGGAATTACAAAGAAGTGACATGTGGTTCATCTCTTGCTTTTCCCCTGAGAGCACCCTTAGGAGATGGTCAACAACTCAGCCCTCTCAAGATGCTGCCAGGATCCCCCCAGCCCTTAGGGGAGACACCAGGAGTGAGCAGTTCTCCTACACCAAACACAGGGTTTATCCAGATGTCACCATACATCTGGGGACATAGGGATGAGAGTTTCAAGGACATCACTCTGTCACATGATCCAGAAATTCCTGGTGTCCTAAATCCTCTGTCTTCAGTCTAAGCTGTATTTTAATTGCTCATCAGATCCCTCTCTAATATTTCGTAGGTTCCAGACATACTTCTACTCATGTTGTAAATATTAACACAAATATTTTCCCCAATGATGTCTTCTAATGCATTCTGCACTGATAGTGGCAGATAAATATAAGATATATCTATCCAACAACTCTCAATTAACATAGGACTGTATGTCTCGTTCCTACAAAAGCTTAATGGTTCCCTTTGAACTTCACAGAAAACATTTGATCATTGTCTTTCATAATGAATCATATGAAAACGCAACATGTGTCCATGATCTTCACAATTTTGTTTGCTCCTTGTAGCAGTAAGTATCTGGAGCTTGCTGATACTTAGTTGGTGATCATTAAAAAATTTTCAAATAAGAAAATAAGTCTCACAAAAAAAGGAAAAATACAGAATTTCACTTTCTTTACCTTATTAGTAAAACATGTATCTCGTCTACCATTTGGACCATCATCATCCATCCAAATTTTGAGCCACATACATGTGTGTCATCCTCAATACATCCTTATAACACACGTACAGCCTGCATATAATTCCTAAATCCCATGCTCTCCACAGCAAAAATAACATTAAATCTATATTCAGTGCAATTCTTATGAGAATGCCATTGACCTTTTTCATAGAAATAGAAAAGAAATATCCTGAATTTTGTATAAAGCCAGAAAAACCTCAAATTGCCAAAACAATCTTGACACAGAAAAAAAGATGGAGGCATCATACTTCTTGATTTCAAATTATATTTCAAAGCTGTAGAAATGAAAAGAGCATGGCATTGGCCCAGAAAGAGACACATAAATTGATGCCACAGAATAGAAAGTCTGGGAAGAAATCCAAGTTCCCCTTGACTACAAGGGAGGACATGGGCTGGCAACAGGGCCTTTGGGAGGTCTGGAGGGGAACTGACATGGATTTTGGAGGCGATTTGGATAGAAACATGCATGCATCATATGACAGATGCTGCACATGAGATCCTTGTGTTCTCACTGGCATTTTCAGGCACACTTTGGGAGACAAAACTGGCATGACTGGCCACGCTTTGGTATCCATGGTATCAATGGGTACATTGATACCTATGTCATGGTGGGCACAGTGCATCCACATCGTCAATCTGGGGTGAGAAGCACAGCCCAAAGAATGTTCTCACCTGTCAGACTATATCTTCCACGAGTCCCCATCGATGCTGCCCTCTCCTCTCTGCTGCTTCCTGCATTGGCGTGGGCTCCTGGAACCTTGGTTCCTCTGCCATATCCAGGTTACCCATCTCTCTCTTCGGTGCAGTTACTACTTGGGTTGATGAAAAAGTTGTAGAAATGGCTAGTTTTGAAGTGTCCACAACACTGAGAGTATACTTAATATCTCTGAATTGCACAATAAATAATGATTAGAATATTAAATTTTCAGTTATACTTACTTTCATAAGTAAACTGTTCCACTAAGGAAGATGGAGATGGCTTCACCCCTAGGGAGAGCACTGGGAGGAAGCAGCTGCTGAGATAACACACATGCCCCTGTTCAGGGGACTCTGCCAGGACAGAGAGGATGGGTCCTGCCTCCAGGCCAAGACCTTTGGGTAAAGGTTCTCACTAAACAGCTGTGTAGGGCCCACAGGGCAGTCCCACAGCACCCCCTGCTGGTCTCAGGGCACAAACCTCAGCTTGACCCAAAACCCTAAGAGTCCTGCTGGTCTGTATCACACCAGGTCCATGTCCATATTCACACATCCATGGTCTGGTTCACAGAGAGTTATATCTCTTGTGCATTAAAGCGGTGGGTTCTAAATACTCTCACATCAATTTATTTGTGGTTTAATCTACCATTTGTACCTAATTTATTTGTTGTGCCAATGGCAAATCAATGAAGCCCAATGAATTCTAAGATTAGCAGCAGTAGGTCACATTAGGCCACGTTCTAATAGATGTTCTTTTTTAAAAAGATTTTATTTGTTTATTTGACAGACAGAGATCACAAGTAGACAGAGAAGCAGGCAGAGAGAGAGGAAGAAGCAGGTTCCCTGCTGAGCAGAGAGCCAGATGTGGGGCTTGATCCCAAGACCCTGAGATCGTGGCCTAAGCCGAAGGCAGAGGCTTTAACCTGCTGAGCCACCCAGGCACCCTCTAATAGAAGTTCGAATACATCCTTATTTCCTGGCTCCATCTTTCATTTATCCCTGGAAACTTTTATTTAGTGGACAAACCTACTTTTTATTCTCCACAACTTTCCCACTAAGACCCTTACATGATTGGGTCGAAATATTGAAATGGCAATGTCCTTGCTCACATGTTGAGCCCGGAGCTCGATAAGTAACATATTGTTAACAAATGGAGATCTTTTATGTACTTATTAAAAAAGATTTTATTTATTTATTTATTTGACAGACAGAGATCACAAGTAGACAGAGAAGCAGGCAGAGAGAGAGGAAGAAGCAGGTTCCCTGCTGAGCAGAGAGCCCAATGTGGGGCTCGATCCCAGGACCCTGAGATCATGACCTGAGCCGAAGGCAGAAGCTTTAACCCACTGAGCCACCCAGGCACTCCTGTGATCTTTTATGTTCTTAAGATAAATGTTAGAAGATAGTCACCTGACTAACCCATACACTGCACTTTATGTGCTCTGGGGGTGGGTCTCCTGTGCTCAGCATTTGCCCCCTCAGGCACCTGCTTCTTGTGATTTCCTTACTCAGTAGCTGGAAGCACATCCTGTCTTTCCCACATTCTTCTGTGAAGGGGCGGGGATCAGGGTTCATGTTGAGGGACCTGGATCCTTGGTCCACAGTGAGGGACAAGGTGCTGGGGACCACTGAGTGGGGGCTGATGTCTGGGTGTTCAGGGGCTGGCCTGGTGCTACAGTGGGCTGAGAGTCTTAGATGAACCCGGTAGGAGGCTAGGTCCACGGATTTCAGTTTCATTCTGAGTAAGGGCAGGACCCTATTGCTATGAGAGGCATTCTGGAGATGAAGTCCATGGTGGTCAGCCTGGCACTAAGATGAGCCTCAGATTGGATGTGCAGGAAACCTCATGTCACTTGGGGGTTCAGACCTTGGACTGGTGCTTGGACAGGGGAGATCCTGTGTCTGATGTGGTCCTTCTGTCCACTGCCTCCAAGAGGCTAGCCAGCTATGGACAGCTGGCTAGAATGCAGGCATAGAGTCTAGGTGCCTGGCCTGTTGGTAGCCATTTTTGTCTCAGACCAGTCAGCATTCAGCAGCCTTTGTTCACAATAGTCCATGCGGGCCTGGGTTTGTGGGAAATGCTGGGAAACCTAGGGCCATGTAAGATGCTTGGGCTCCCAAAGATGTTGGGTTACAGGGGTGGGCTGGAAACTGAAGACTGTGGGAGCCAGGCCCCATGGAAGCCAGACTGGACCTAGTGCAGGTAGAGTCTGTGGTTCCTATTGAGGTCAGGTGCTCATGTCACTCTGCCTCCCAGTGGAAGTGCTCTCTCTGAGGAGGCCCTAGACCTCATGCAATGGTGACAGGTGTCACGTGACATTCTTTCCTTTCCTCTTCAAGGCATCTTTTCTTATTTGCTGTTCCAGCCAGGTGCTGTAATAGCTCAGCTGGAATCATCAGCTATCATTGAAGTATTTACATGTGTCGATCCTTTTTCAAGGATGTTTCTGGAAGTAGAAGAACAAAGGAATCTCCCACACTGTTCTCCTGCTGATACCACTCTGCTTTCATTATGGAATTTCTTACATTAGGACAGGAGGTCCTTACAGTCTCTGCTGTTCTGACTGGTCCTGGGGCACACAATGTTGAACCTCCCATCCCACCACGAATTCACCATTGTTCCAACCTCAAGTATTAACTGCACATCTGGTTGTGGGACTACACATCTCTCCCTGAGGATCGGGGTTCTCTTCTTCTTTGACTTCTCAAAGCATTGTGACTGCAATCGTGCATCAGCCAGACTTTGGGCTGGAGGCCCAAGGACCATCTAGTGAGATGAATGCTCTGTTCAGGTGCTGCATTTATCCCAAATATGTCCTCCCCTCCTAATTCAAAACCCCACTACCTCAGACCCCTCCTCTGGACTCTCTGGGCTCAGAGAGGTGCCACCAGAGACCATCTGTGATTTCCCAGCACCATGCATGCCCTTGTCAGTGTCTTGTGAGTAAAGAGAATTCCCATATTGGCTACTTCATAAGGAGCTAAAAGGTCATGAAAACCCTCAAATGTGATAAAAATTGCTTTGAGGTGTCCATATCCATGTGCTCAAGTGTCTCCCATGCTCATCTGGATTAGGAGCATCCTTGGAATAATGGAGGTCAGCAAAGCAAAAGGGGAGACCAAGGAGCAGGGTGAGCATGGGCTGGTACGCCTTTGTCTACAAGGAGCATGTGTCTCCTCTGATTATATTTTGTGGCCAAAGCAAGACAGCAGGTGAAGACAAACCACAAAGGGACAAGAGTTTATAATTGGTCACAGAAAAGTAATACCAATAAGGAGCAGTCATTCTATGTGCACACACCCCTGGCAAAGAACCTCTGTCTGCATCTTCCCTCCCAGGACATGCTTGTTCAGCACAGCACATGGGTGTACTTGTCATCAGTAAGTTAATGAACAAAAACACATAGATCAGTTCAACTCAAACTTACAGAGACAGGTTTATGGGTAAATTAAGTGCAGATTATTCCTACAAACCAGCCTCCTTGGTGAGGTGAATACTCCACCACCAGGGCACATGGCTGTGTGGGTGGGATTCTCTCTGGAGTAGTATTTAAAGGATCTGCAGGTCGTTATGCCTTATGCCCACAAAGGCCCAGAGCAAACACTACCAGCTTGCTGAGGAGCATGAACCAAGGATTGGGGCTGCCAAGGAACTCAAGCTTTCATTGTCACCAGTTTTTCCCTTTCACGGAAAATCTAGTGTTCATGGATCAGCTGGTTTTAGGTTTTCCAAGTGTCAATCCATTGTTCTCCTGACATTCTGGAACCTATGAGTGTCTTCAGAGCTTTGCACTGGCGTTCAGAGTGAGGGGTACCAGCCCCTTGGGGAATGGGCAGGCAATCAGAACACCTTGTGCGTTTCTTTTTTTTTTATTTTTTATTTTTTTCCATTTTATTTATTTTTTCAGCGTAACAGTATTCATTCTTTTTGCACAACACCCAGTGCTCCATGCAAAACGTGCCCTCCCCATTACCCACCACCTGTTCCCCCAACCTCCCACCCCTGACCCTTCAAAACCCTCAGGTTGTTTTTCAGAGTCCATAGTCTCTTATGGTTCGCCTCCCCTCCCCAATGTCCATAGCCCGCTCCCCCTCTCCCAATCCCACCTCCCTCCAGCAACCCCCAGTTTGTTTTGTGAGATTAAGAGTCATTTATGGTTTGTCTCCCTCCCAATCCCATCTTGTTTCATTTATTCTTCTCCTATCCCCCTAACCCCCCATGTTGCTTCTCCATGTCCTCATATCAGGGAGATCATATGATAGTTGTCTTTCTCCGATTGACTTATTTCACTAAGCATGATACGCTCTAGTTCCATCCATGTCGTCGCAAATGGCAAGATTTCATGTCTTTTGATGGCTGAATAGTATTCCATTGTGTATATATATCACATCTTCTTTATCCATTCATCTGTTGATGGGCATCTAGGTTCTTTCCATAGTTTGGCTATTGTAGACATTGCTGCTATAAACATTCGGGTACATGTGCCCCTTCAGATCACTATGTTTGTATCTTTAGGGTAAATACCCAGTAGTGCAATTGCTGGGTCATAGGGTAGTTCTATTTTCAACATTTTGAGGAACCTCCATGCTGTTTTCCAGAGTGGTTGCACCAGCTTGCATTCCCACCAACAGTGGAGGAGGGTTCCCCTTTCTCCACATCCTCAACAGCATCTGTCATTTCCTGACTTGTTAATTTTAGCCATTCTGACTGGTGTGAGGTGATATCTCATTGTGGTTTTGATTTGTATTTCCCTGATGCCGAGTGACGTGGAGCACTTTTTCATGTGTCTGTTGGCCATCTGGATGTCTTCTTTGCAGAAATGTCTGTTCATGTCCTCTGCCCATTTCTTGATTGGATTGTTTGTTCTTTGGGTTTTGAGTTTGCTAAGTTCCTTATAGATTTTGGATACTAGCCCTTTATCTGATATGTCGTTTGCAAATATCTTCTCCCATTCTGTCAGTTGTCTTTTGGTTTTGTTAACTGTTTCCTTTGCTGTGCAAAAGCTTTTGATCTTGATGAAATCCCAATAGTTTATTTTTGCCCTTGCTTCCCTTGCCTTTGCCGTTGTTCCTAGAAAGATGTTGCTACGGCTGAGGTCAAAGAGGTTGCTGCCTGCATTCTCCTCAAGGATTTTGATGGATTCCTTTCTCACATTGAGATCCTTCATCCATTTGGAGTCTATTTTCGTGTGTGGTGTACGGAAGTGGTCCACTTTCATTATTCTGCATGTGGCTGTCCAACTTTCCCAGCACCATTTATTGAAGAGGCTGTCTTTTTTCCATTGGACATTCTTTCCTGCTTTGTCGAAGATTAGTTGACCATAGAGTTGAGGGTCGATTTCTGAGCTCTCTATTCTTTTCCACTGATCTATGTGTCTGTTTTTGTGCCAGTACCATGCTGTCTTGATGATGACAGCTTTGTAATAGAGCTTGAAGTCCGGAATTGTGATGCCACCAACTTTGGCTTTCTTTTTCAATATTCCTTTGGCTATTTGAGGTCTTTTCTGGTTCCATATAAATTTGAGGATTATTTGTTCCATTTCTTTGAAAAAAAAATGGATGGTATTTTGATAGGGATTGCATTAAATGTGTAGATTGCTTTAGGTAGCATAGACATTTTCACAATATTTATTCTTCCAATCCAGGAGCATGGAACATTTTTCCATTTCTTTGTGTCTTCCTCAATTTCTTTCATGAGTACTTTATAATTTTCTGTGTATAGATTCTTAGCCTCTTTGGTTAGGTTTATTCCTAGGTATCTTATAGTTTTGGGTACAATTGTAAATGGGATTGACTCCTTAATTTCTCTTTCTTCTGTCTTGTTGTTGGTGTACAGAAATGCAACTGATTTCTGTGCATTGATTTTATGTCCTGACAGTTTACTGAATTCCTGTACAAGTTCTAGCAGTTTTGGAGTGGAGTCTTTTGGGTTTTCCACATATAGTATCATATCATCTGCAAAGAGTGATAGTTTTACTTCTTCTTTACCAATTTGGATGCCTTTAATTTCTTTTTGTTGTCTGATTGCTGAAGCTAGGACTTCTAGTACTATGTTGAATGGCAGTGGTAATAATGGACATCCCTGCCGTGTTCCTGACCTTAGCGTAAAAGCTTTCAGTTTCTCTCCATTGATAATGATATTTGCGGTGGGTTTTTCATAGATGACTTTGATAATATTGAGGTATGTGCCCTCTATCCCTACACTTTGAAGAGTTTTGAACAGGAAGGGATGCTGTACTTTGTCAAATGCTTTTTCAGCATCTATTGAGAGTATCATATGGTTCTTTTCTTTCTTTTATTAATGTGTTATATCACACTGATTTGCGGATGTTGAACCAACCCTGCAGCCCTGGAATAAATCCCACTTGATCGTGGTGAATAATCCTTTTAATGTACTGTTGAATCCTATTGGCTAGTATTTTGGCGAGAATTTTTGCATCTGTGTTCATCAAGGATATTGGTCTGTAGTTCTCTTTTTTGGTGGGATCCTTGTCTGGTTTTGGGATCAAGGTGATGCTGGCCTCATAAAATGAGTTTGGAAGTTTTCCTTCCGTTTCTATTTTTTGGAACAGTTTCAGGAGAATAGGAATGAGTTCTTCTTTAAATGTTTGGTCGAATTCCCCTGGGAAGCCGTCTGGCCCTGGGCTTTT
Organism: Meles meles; assembly: GCF_922984935.1. NCBI lineage: Eukaryota > Metazoa > Chordata > Mammalia > Carnivora > Mustelidae > Meles > Meles meles. Next base: position 28,195,141 of record NC_060077.1, on the reverse strand, counting down.
GTTTGTTTGGAGATTTTTTAAATTTTGTTTTGCTTTTGTTTTTGTTTTTTTGTTTTTGTTTCCCATTTTATTTATTTTTTCAGCGTAACAGTATTCATTCTTTTTGCACAACACCCAGTGCTCCATGCAAAACGTGCCCTCCCCATTACCCACCACCTGTTCCCCCAACCTCCCACCCCTGGAGATTTTTGATGACTGTTTCAATCTCCTTACTGGTTATGGGCCTGTTCAGGTTTTCTATTTCTTCCTGGTTCAGTTGTGGTAGTTTATATGTCTCTAGGAATGCATCCATTTCTTCCAGATTGTCAAATTTGTTGGCGTAGAGTTGCTCATAGTATGTTCTTATAATTGTCTGTATTTCTTTGGTGTTCGTTGTGATCTCTCCTCTTTCATTCATGATTTTATTGATTTGGGTCCTTTCTCTTTTCTTTTGGATGAGTCTGGCCAGGGGTTTATCAATCTTATTGATTCTTTCAAAGAACCAGCTCCTAGTTTCATTGATTTTTTCTATTGTTTTTTTGGTTTCTATTTCATTGATTTCTGCTCTGATCTTTATGATTTCTCTTCTCCTGCTGGGTTTAGGGTTTCTTTCTTGTTCTTTCTCCAGCTCCTTTACGTGTAGGGTTAGGTTCTGTACTTGAGACCTTTCTTGTTTCTTGAGAAAGGCTTGTACCGCTATATATTTTCCTCTCAGGACTGCCTTTGCTGTGTCCCACAGATTTTGAACTGTTGTGTTTTCATTATCATTTGTTTCCATGAATTTTTTCAATTCTTCTTTAATTTCCTGGTTAACCCATTCATTCTTTAGAAGGATGCTGTTTAGTCTCCATGTATTTGGGTTCTTTCCAGCTTTCCTCTTGTGATTGAGTTCTAGCTTCAGAGCATTGTGGTCTGAAAATATGCAGGGAATAATCCTAATCTTTTGATACCGGTTGAGACCTGATTTGTGACCCAAGATATGATCTATTCTGGAGAAGGTTCCATGTGCACTAGAGAAGAATGTGTATTCTGTTGCTTTGGGATGAAATGTTCTGAATATATCTGTGATGTCCATCTGGTCCAGTGTGTCATTAAGGCCTTTATTTCCTTGTTGATTTTTTTTTTTAATTTTTTTTTTAAGATTTTATTTTATTTATTTGACAGATAGAGATCACAAGTAGGGAGAGAGGCAGGCAGAGAGAGAGAGAGAGGAGGAAGCAGGCTCCCTGCCAAGCAGAGAGCCCGATGCGGGGCTCGATCCCAGGACCCTGGGATCATGACCTGAGCGAAAGGCAGAGGCTTTAACCCACTGAGCCACCCAGGCGCCCCCCTTGTTGATCTTTTGCTTGGATGATAAGTCCATTTCAGTGAGGGGAGTGTTCAAGTCCCCTACTATTATTGTATTATTATTGATGTGTTTCTTTGATTTTGTTATTAATTGGTTGATATAGTTGGCTGCTCCCACGTTAGGGGCATAGATATTTAAAATTGTTAGATCTTCTTGTTGGACAGACCCTTTGAGTAAGAGATAGTGTCCTTCCTCATCTCTTATTATAGTCTTTGGCTTGAAATCTAATTGATCTGATATAAGGATTGCCACCCCAGCTTTCTTCTGATGCCCATTAGCATGGTAAATTGTTTTCCACCCCCTCACTTTTAATCTGGAGGTGTCTTCGCGTCTAAAATGAGTTTCTTGTAGGCAACATACTGATGGGTTTTGTTTTTTTATCCATTCTGATACCCTGTGTCTTTTGATTGGGGCATTTAGCCCATTAACATTCAGGGTAACTATTGAGAGATATGAATTTAGTGCCATTAGTAGCCTGTAAGGTGACTGTTACTGTATATTGTCTCTGTACCTTTCTGATCTACTACTTTTAGGCTCTCTCTTTGCTTAGAGGACCCCTTTCAATATTTCCTGGAGAGCTGGTTTGGTGTTTGCAAATTCTTTCAGTTTTTGTTTGTCTTTTTTATCTTTTATCTTTAGCTTTTTATCTCTCCTTCTATTTTCAGTGATAGCCTAGCTGGATAGAGTATTCTTGGCTGCATGTTTTTCTCATTGAGTGCTCTGAATATATCATGCCAGCTCTTTCTGGCCTGCCAGGTCTCTGTGGATAAGTCTGCCGCCAATCTAATATTTTTACCATTGTATGTTACAGACTTCTTTTCTCGGGCTGCTTTCAGGATTTTCTCTTTGTCACTAAGACTTGTAAATTTTACTATTAGGTGACGGGGTGTGGACCTATTCTTGTTGACTTTGAGGGGGGTTCTCTGCATCTCCTGGATTTGATGCTTGTTCCCTTTGCCATATTAGGGAAATTCTCTCCAATGATTCTCTCCAATAGACCTTCTGCTCCCCTCTCTGTTTCTTCTTCTTCTGGAATCCCAATTATTCTAATGTTGTTTCATCTTATGGTGTCACTTATCTCTCGAATTCTCCCCTCGTGGTCCAGTAGCTGTTTGTCCCTCTTTTGCTCAGCTTCTTTATTCTCTGTCATTTGGTCTTCTATATCACTAATTCTTTCTTCTGCCTCATTGATCCTAGCAGTGAGAGCCTCCATTTTTGATTGCACCTCATTAATAGCTTTTTTGATTTCAACTTGGTTAGATTTTAATTCTTTAATTTCTCCAGAAAGGGCTTTAATATCTCCAGAGAGGGTTTCTCTAATATCTTCCATGCCTTTTTCGAGCCTGGCTAGAATGTTCAGAATCGTCATTCTGTACTCTTGATCTAACATATTACCAATGTCTGTGTTGATTAGGTCCCTAGCCTTCGGTACTGTCTCTTGTTCTTTTGTTTGTGGTGATTTTTTCTGCCTTGTCATTTTGTCTAGATAAGAGGATATGAAGGAACAAATAAACTACTAAAAGGGTGGTAAAGACCCCAGAAAAATGCGCTGTAACCAAATCAGAAGAGACCCCTAATTGTGGGGGGGAGAAAGGGGATAAAAACAAGTTCTGAAAAAAAAAAAGAAAAAAATCAAAAAAATAAAACTAACAAGGAAAAAATATAAAAAAGAAAGAAAATATATATATATTTAGATAAACTAGTCAAAAAACGTTAAAAAAGAAAAGGGTAAAAGTTTAAAAAAATTTAGCAGAAGAAGAAAAAAGAAAAAAGAAGAAAAAAAAAGAAAAAAATTGAAAAAAGAAAAAAAAATTGAAGTAGCTGCAAGACTAAGGAATCATCGGGAGAAAGCCATGAGTTCCGTGCTTTGCTTTCTCCTCCTCTGGAATTGCTCTGCTGTCTTAGGAATTGAACCTACTTTCCTTGATAGTTGAACTTCGTCCTGGCTGGATATTTTGTTGATCTTCTGGGGGAGGGGCCTGTTGTAGTGACTCTCAAGTGTCTTTGCCCGAGGCGGGATTGCACCGCCCTTACCGGCGGCCGGACTAAGTAATCGGCTCGTATTCGCTTTTGGGAGCTTCTGTTCCCTGAACGCTTTCCGTAGAGTTCCAGAGGACAGGAATGAAAATGGCAGCCTCCTAGTCTCCGGCCTGGAGGAGCCGAGAGCCTGGGGCCCCACTCCTCAGTGCGCCCCCAGAGGACAGCACCCAATCACTCCCGTATCCCCAGCCTCTAGCCACGCTCCGAGCTCACCCAGCCCACAACCAGTTCAAGGTAACCCCAAGCTGAGTGTTCAGACCTCGGCTCTGTCTCTGCAGCCGGCTTCTCCATTCTAATACCTGCAAGCTCTGCGACACTCTGACACCCCCGATCCTTCTGTGACCCTGCGGGACCTGGGGCCACGCTGACCCCACGTGGGCTTCACCCTGGTTTAGCCTCTGGTGCAATGTCCCTCAGTAGAACAGACTTTTAAAAGTCCTGATTTTGTGCTCCATTCCTCCACCGCTTGCCGGGAGCCGGCCCCTCCCCTGTGGTCTATCTTCCTATCATTTTAGATTCACTTCTCCGCCAGTCCTACCTTTCAGAAAGTGGTTGATTTTCTGTTTCTAGAGTTGCTGTTCTTCTTCTCTTCGCTCTCCCGTTGGATTTGTAGGTGTTTGCAATGTTTAGATAAGCTATCGAGCTGATCTCCTGGTACCTGATGTAGTCTCAGGCTGCTACTTCTCCGCCATCTTGACTCCTCCCTATCGTTGGCTTTTTAAAATGTTTTGTTTCTTCAGATTTAAGGAAACTTCTATTAAGCTAACTGATCTATAAGGGCTTAATGAATTATACCTTTGTGAACAAATGAAACTATGTAGTTTTTCTCCATACCTGATCCCTCTAAAACTGAGACACCATCAGTGAATATTATATATATATACTTTTATTTTTATTTATTTACTTATTTTGGAACGAGATAATCTTTTTTTTTTTCAATGTAACTTATTTTTTTTTTATTTGTTTATTTACAGCATAACAGTGTTCATTGTTTTGGCATCACACCCAGTGCTCCATGCAGTACGTGCCCTCCTCATTACCCACCACCTGGTCCCTCAACCTCCCAACCCCCCCACTCCCCCGCCGCCCCTTCATAACCCTCTAGTTGTTTTTCAGAGTCCATAGTCTCTCATGGTTCATCTCCCCTTCCAGTTTCCCTCAACTCCCTCTCCTCTCCATCTCCCCATGTCCTCCATGTTATTTGTTATGCTCTACAAATAAGTGAGACCATATGATACTTGACTCTCTCTGCTTGACTTATTTCACTCAGCATAATTTCTTGCAGCACATTAAAAAGATTATCCACCATGACCAGGTGGGATTCATCCCTGGGTTGCAAGGTTGGTTCAACATTCGCAAATCAATCAGTGTGATAGAACACATCAATAAGAGAAGAGAGAAGAACCACATGGTCCTCTCAATTGATGCAGAAAAAGCATTTGACAAAATCCAGCATCCGTTCCTGATGAAAACGCTTCAAAGTATAGGGATAGAGGGAACATTCCTGAACTTCATGAAATCTATCTATGAAAGACCCACAGCAAATATCATCCTCAATGGGAAAAAGCTTGCAGCCTTCCCGTTGAGATCAGGAACACGACAAGGATGCCCACTCTCACCACTCTTGTTCAACATAGTATTAGAAGTTCTAGCAACGGCAATCAGACAACAAAGAGAAATAAAAGGTATCCAAATTGGCAAGGAAGAAGTCAAACTCTCTCTCTTCGCAGATGACATGATTCTTTATATGGAAAACCCCAAAGACTCCACCCCCAAACTACTAGAACTCATACAGCAATTCAGTAACGTGGCAGGATACAAAGTCAATGTACAGAAATCAGTGGCTTTTTTATACACCAACAATGAAAATACAGAAAGGGAAATTAGAGAATTGATTCCATTTACTATAGCACCAAGAACCATAAGATACCTGGGCATAAACCTAACCAAAGAAGTAAAGGACCTATACTCGAGGAACTACAGAACACTCATGAAAGAAATTGAAGAAGACACAAAAAGATGGAAGACTGTTCCATGCTCTTGGATTGGAAGAATAAACATTGTTAAAATGTCTATACTGCCTAAAGCAATCTATACTTTTAATGCCATTCCGATCAAAATTCCACCGGTATTTTTCAAAGAGCTGGAGCAAATAATCCTAAAATTTGTATGGAGCCAGAAGAGACCCCGAATTGCCAAGGAAATGTTGAAAAACAAAAACAAAACTGGCGGCATCACGTTACCCGATTTCAAGCTTTACTACAAAGCTGTGATCACCAAGACAGCGTGGTACTGGCATAAAAACAGACACATAGACCAGTGGAACAGAGTGGAGAGCCCAGATATGGACCCTCAACTCTATGGTCAAATAATCTTCGACAAAACAGGAAAAAATATTCAATGGAAAAAAGACAGTCTCTTCAATAAATGGTGCTGGGAAAACTGGACAGCGATATGTAGAAGAATGAAACTCGACCATTCTCTTACACCGTACACAAAGATAAACTCGCAATGGATAAAAGACCTCAACGTGAGACAGGAATCTATCAGAATCCTAGAGGAGAACATAGGCAGTAACCTCTTCGATATCAGCCACAGCAACTTTTTTCAAGATATGTCTCCAAAGGCCAAGGAAACAAAAGCAAAAATGAACTTTTGGGACTTCATCAAGATCAAAAGCTTCTGCACAGCAAAGGAAACAGTCAACAAAACAAAGAGGCAACTCTCGGAATGGGAGAAGATATTTGCAAATGACAGTACAGACAAAAGGTTGATATCCAGGATCTATAAAGAACTTCTCAAACTCAACACACACAAAACAGATAATCATATCAAAAAATGGGCAGAAGATATGAACAGACACTTCTCCAATGAAGATACAAATGGCTATCAGACACATGAAAAAATGTTCATCATCACTAGCCATCAGGGAGATTCAAATTAAAACCACATTGAGATACCACCTAACACCAGTTAGAATGGCCAAAATTAGCAAGACAGGAAACAACGTGTGTTGGAGAGGATGTGGAGAAAGAGGAACCCTCTTACACTGTTGGTGGGAATGCAAGTTAGTGCAGCCACTTTGGAGAACAGTGTGGAGATTCCTGAAGAAATTAAAAACAGAGCTTCCCTATGACCCTGCAATTGCACTGCTGGGTATTTACCCCAAAGATACAGATGTAGTGAAAAGAAGGGCCATTTGTACCCCAATGTTTATTGCAGCAATGGCTACGGTCGCCAAACTGTGGAAAGAACCAAGATGCCCTTCAACGGATGAATGGATAAGGAAGATGTGGTCCATATACACAATGGAGTATTATGCCTCCATCAGAAAGGACGAATACCCAACTTTTGTAGCAACATGGACGGGACTGGAAGATAATCTTTTTTTTTTTTTTTAATTTCTTTTCAGTGTAACAGAATTCATTGTTTATTCACCACACCCAGTGCTATATGCAAAACGTGCCCTCCATAATACCAACCACCAGGCTCCCCCAACTTCCCAGGCCCCCTCCTTCAAAACCCTCAGATTGTTTTTCAGAGTCCATACTCTCTCATTATTCATCTCCCCCTCAAATTTCCCTCAACTCCCTTCTCCTCTCCATCTTCCTGTGTCCTCCATGTTAATCCTTATGCTCCACAAATAAGTGAAACCATATGATAGTTGACTCTCTCTGGTTGACTTATTTCACTCAGTGTAATCTCTTCCAGTCCCATCCATGTTGATACAAAAGGTGGGTATTCATCCTTTCTGATGGAGGCAGATAGTAATATATCTATTGGTGTAAGTTTCATAAGATTCTGTTTTCCTTATAAGAAGTTATAATTGGAAACATTGGTTAGATTGCCAAGACATTAACTAGAATGTCATATTTATTTATTTTTTAAAAGATTTTATTTATTTATTTGCCAGAGAGAGATCACAAGTAGGGAGAAAGGGAGGCACAGAGAGAGGAGGAGGCAGTCTCACTGCTGAGCAGAGAGCCTGATGAGGGGCTTGATCCCAGGATTCTGGGATTATGACCCAAGCTGAAGGCAGAGGCTTTGACCCCCTAAGCCACCCAGGCACCCCTAGAATGTCATATTTAAAAGATTATATATATATATATATATATATATATATATATATACATATACGTGTGTGTGTGTGTGTGTGTGTGTGTATACTCAGATATGATCAGGCAGCTTTAAGGAACTAACAATGACTTTATAGAGACAACAAGGCCTCTTGTAAATATCAGCCTGCCACCTGCTTAAAGAGTTTCCAGCAGTTTTAACAGGTGAATCAAGAAGGTTATGTCCCAGCAGGTAAAGGAAACTAGTGATATTTGGGTACCTGAAGAACATTTCTCCAAGTCTATAGGTGTTGCAGGTTAATTCTTTTTTTTTTCCTCTTTTTTTTAAATTTCTTTTCAGCATAGCAGTATTCATTGTTTTTGCACCACACCCAGTGCTCCATGTAATATGTGCCCTCCCTAATACCCACCACCTGGTTCCCCAAAACTCCCAACCCCCGCCCCTTCAAAGCCCTCAGGTTGTTTTTCAGAGTCCATAGTCTCTCACGGTTCATCTCCCCTTCCAATTTCCCTCAACTCCCTTCTCCTCTCCATCTCCCCATGTCCTCCTCTCCATCTCCTCATGTCCTCCATGTTCTTTGTTATGCTCCACAAATAAGTGAAACCATATGAATCTTGACTTTCTCTGCTTGACTTATTTCCCTCACCATAATCTCTTCCAGTCCCGTCCATGTTGCTACAAAAGTTGGGTATTCATCCTTTCTGATGGAGGCATAATACTCCATCTTGTATATGGACCACATCTTCCTTATCCATTCATTTGTTGAAGGGCATTTTGGTTCTTCCCACAGTTTGGTGACCGTGACCATTGCTGCAATAAACATTGGGGTACAGATGGCTCTTCTTTTCACTACATCTGTATCTTTGGGGTCAATACCCAGTAGTGCAATTGCAGGGTCATAGGGAAGCTCTATTCTTAATTTCTTGAGGAATCTCCACACTGTTCTCTAAACTGGCTGTACTAACTTGCATTCCCACCAACAGTGTAAGAGGGTTCCCCTTTCTCCACATCCTCTCCAACACACGTTGTTTCCTGTCTTGCTAATTTTGGCCATTCTAACTGGTGTCAGGTGGTATCTCAATGTGGTTTTAATTTGAATCTCCCTGATGGCTAGTGATGATGAACATTTTTTCATGTGTCTGATAGCCATTTGTATGTCTTCATTGGAGCAGTGTCTGTTCATATCTTCTGCCCATTTTTTGATATGATTATCTGTTTTGTGTGTGTTGAGTTTGAGAAGTTCTTTATAGATCCTGGATATCAACCTTTTTTCTGTACTGTTATTTGCAAATATCTTCTCCCATTCCGAGAGTTGCCTCTTTGTTTTGTTGATTGTTTCCTTTGCTGTGCAGAAGCTTTTGATCTTGATGAAGTCCCAAAAGTTCATTTTTGCTTTTGTTTCCTTTGCCTTTGGAGACATAACTTGGTTAATTCTGATGGCAAGTATCTTACACAAATTTTGGGTTGTCTTCTGGCCTGGAGGGGCTGTTAAATGTTCAATCTAGATGTTTCATTAAAAAAAAGTTTCAGTGAAACAGGTTTTAAAGATCCTATATAGTCAATTGTCATTCTTGCTTCACTTATGTAAATAATCAGACCATGTTATTTTTGGAACTGTGCTTTCATGGTGAACGGATTAATTTTATTTTGGCTGTATTTATTCAAAATGTTAGTCGTTATAGAGGAAAAAAACACATTTCAATGACACAATTGAGTTAATACTTGATTATAATCCTGTTCATTATAATCTGGAGTAGATCCTGATTTTCTCCAGCTTCCAATAATGTCTCGGACAGTTCTCAAAGCAAACATTATAACTTTTCCTCCACCTTTCTGAGTTGGACTCAAACTACACTTTCCCTTGATGTCTGAAAAGAAAATACAAACAATATTATGTAAAGTTCAGAAAAACTCACAACAGCAGCTCACATAGATATGGTCTCCATGCCTGTTGCTCTGTGGGCCACACAGAGACCACCAGACACATGTGAACTACAAACCAGGAAAGTCTATTTGATTTTCACAGCCTGTTGTCACTCCTTCTGGACATCTAGAAATCTTCTCCCCTGTGTAGCCTCAGAACTTAGGAACTGCTTTACAATTTGATACAATCATAAACCATCATTTTTGTTTGTTTCCATAAAAATGCCTCTTGTTCAATACCTGATTTCTTGAACCACAGGTCTTAACGTTGAGAACACACCTGCATCAACCCCTCTTGAAATGAGTTTAACTGAACTAGAGTACTTTCAGAAGAGAATTAACAAAAATAATCTACCAGCCCAAATTTTGACATGTATAACTGGGAAGTTTCAGAGGAGGGAGGGAACTGGCCAACCAGAGGCTGCCCCAAGCTGAACCATTTTGACATGAAGATTAATTAAGTTAAAAGAAAATGAAACTGAGTGGATTTAGAAAAAGGTTTATACCGCCCCAAACTGCTTGCTTGTAATATAAATAGAGCTACCATAAGGCTATTCTTTTTACGTTAGACTCATAGCTACATAGCAATACAACCTTTGTTTTCCAAACCCTTCCTCTCACTTTCCTGCTAATGTTCTTTCTCCTCTTTGATCCTCAGACCCATACCCTCCCCCTTCACTCATATAAGTGTCATGTTGCCTGTCTTTGGAATTCTCCATGGCTGTGTGGATTCACATTATGTAGGCTATTAAGTATGATTTTGTCCTTTTAATGCACTAACTGCCAATTTCATTCTGATTCAGCTAGAGGGACCTTGAAGAGCACAGGAAATACTTCTTCTCCAAAAACAGGCACAGCTGAAGTTTCATAAATGATTTGACAAGAGTAACCAGAGCTGTGCATCCCTAGGACTCCTGATAAATGGTCCCCTTGTTCTGGGGCTGATTCTATCTCCTGAAATTATGAGGTGGAAGTCATCCTGCATCAAAGATGATCTTCACATTGTCTCAGTTGGTGGAAACCTCTTCATCCACTGTTCCCAGACACCCCACCTCCTTCCTTTCCTTCCCAGTCCCATCCTTAGTCCTTGCCTCCTCCAGTTCATGTGGAATCTTTACTTTCTTCCCCATCAACCCCTTGTCCTGAACTCCTAGACTGACTGGGACAGAGTGCACAGCTCCTGCCATGTCCCACCTACATGGCCCCTCTCTGCTCCATCATTGTCTTTGTAGGCTGAGGTGTCATTGGGACATCAGAATGTAGGGTTCCCTGTGAACCTATCCAATCTTCCAGCGCTATCCCACCGACCTCACCCTTCCTCATTATCCTGAGACACAGCTTTCCTTTATGATATGAATAACTTCCATATTCTCTCTCTTACCCCACACACATTCAGCTCCCTGAGCCAGCATACCCCTTCCTATCATGTCTGCTCATGTCCCACATCACTAGGCTCACCTGTGACACAGGCTATTTTCTCAGTAAGTGGTGTGATTGCACACTATCTGGACAGTTCTCTATACTAAGTCAGACACAGCTGGACATCTGTCTCTGGTTCTGTCCTGGCCTGTTACAGTGATAAAGCATTGTCAAGCCCAATGCTCAAGAAATAATTCTTGAGATATTTAATGTTAAAAAAAAGGTGATTTTTTCTTCAGCATGGGCACATGGGCACAGAAAGAAATATCACTGGATTGTGATGAGTGACTGAATATATGTTTTGTTTTGTTTTTCAATTAGTGGAGCTGAAGGATAGTGTAAGTCTCTAAGGAATTTGTAAGCAAGGTTTTCAGAAATGGAGGGCATAGCTGTTGTGAAGATAAGGTTAGTGGTAGTCTTAAAAAATGATCATTAAGTCCAAAATGCAGCCTGAGTTCCACACTGAATGTGTCAGGTATTATCAGTGGGCAGCAAGCTATAAGGGAATTAAAGTTAAGCTATATTTCTCCTGCTTTTGTCCTCATCAACAGACTCGGTTACCAGGGTAGCCTGCGCCTGAGACCTAGGAATTTTTCCTCAATATGAGAAAAACAATGTATTCCTCTTAAGTACAGGCTGGAAGTGCTGAATTTAAGAGAATGTGGATGATTTTATAGCTAATGTTTCTTGAGGTTAGTCTTAGACTACAATTTACACCAAACAAACAAAATAAACAAAAAGAGCTGAAATAACCAAGATTTGGGAACTGCAAAAAGATAGCCATTGCTGTGGGGACAACAGGTTTTTGTCTCACTTCCCCACAAGCCTGGAACACTGTGTAAGCTCTGAGACTGTTGTCCCATGAGGAGCAGTAATAATCAGCCTCATCCTCAGCCTGGATCCCTGTGATGGTCAGGGTGCCTGAGCTGCCAGACTTGGAGCCAGAGAATCGTCTGGGGACCCCTGATGGTCTACCAGTAGTGCCATAGATCATGGTTTTAGGGGACTTTCCTGGGAGCTGTTGGTGCCAGTTCAAAACATGGCTTCCAATGTTGTTGCTGCTTCCAGTGCAGGAGATGGTGACACTCTGGCCCATGGCCCCAGACACAGAGGGTGGCTGAGTCAGCATGGACTGGGCCCAGGACCCTGCAAAAAGGAGAGACACAGGAAGGTGATGCTGGGGTCTGCAGATAAGAGGAGAAACATGTCCTCCCAGGATCCCTCCGTTGTGCCTGCATCCAGTCACCTGTGCAGTGAGCAAGGAGGATGAGGAAGAGAGGGGACCAGGCCATGGTGAAGGTAATCACTGATCTTGTCTTCTGTGACCCCACAGTGGAGCAGATCTCCCATAATATGTCCCCTACCCTCTTCATTCTCTGAGAGAGGGTGGGACTATCCATGCAAATAAGACCCCAGTTCTCTGACCACTCACTGGCTCTGTGTCATGTCCCTCTGCTTCAGCATGTCAAGGGCCTGGGCAGGGGAGGAGCTGTGTGGGGTCAGGGTGTGGAGAGGATAGAGCTGTGAACCTTGAGCAGAGGGCACAGGCAGTGCCTGGTGGCAGTTCCCAGCCTAGATTGCCCCCTGGTGTCCTGGTGTCCAGGCACAGACAAATCATTGTGTAACAAGGTGACCAGAGCCCATCAGACACATCTCCAAATCCCCCCAACTGTTTTGCCCACTGTTCAATGAATTAGGACCTGACCAGTTGTTCTTAAAGGCACCTCCCATTAAGTTAGGACTCTGACTTATATGCCCTTGTAGGAGTGTTCAGAATGAGTCTGCCCATGACCCCTTTTCTGTTCCTGGGTCAGTATTGAAATGCTGCCTGTAACAAAATTCTCTAGATCAGGATCCAGTCCAGAGAAGTGACAGTTCCCCAGGAACATGGGGTCTCTTCTGTGAAGGACACTGGGACACTGTGCCTCCTCCATGTTTCCCTGAGCTTTCCATCCTCTGAGGTTCCCCAAACACTGAGGAGCCAAGAACATTTCTCTCCAGGTTGTGGATAGAATCACTCATGAATATTCCTACAGGGTTACACACAGAATATCTTTGTCACCTGTCACTCTTCCCACCTGCTTGAAACAACATTTCATTTACTAGTCTGCAGAAGCTCTACCACGTGAGGCTGTGGGTAGCAATGACCTCAGAGCACAAAAGGCAAACCTGCTCAAAGTTCTAGGAAAAAAAGAATGACAGCTAGAAATGTTCTGACAGGGACCTAGTGAAAAAGTTTATGCTTGAGTCACCACAGAGCCTAACTAGTATTTAAAATTAATGTGTGTTATTTTACACATAATTCTATTCAGTAAGATTGATTTAAACTCAATGGCAATGTCATTGGGAAGATGGATGTACTCTCGGTAGTGTACTTTCTCCAGATCTGTGCTTATTGCAGGGAGAAAATGGGTGGAAAATGTAGCTAAACACATGGACAGAAAACAAGCATTAGGAATGCATTCTGTTCTCAGAACAATAGGGATTTATGTGCTTTTTATAAAATGACTTATTTGTACTGTGCGCCTGGTCACTCACATAGGAAAGCCAATGTGGTGTCTAGTGAAACCCCTTGAGGAGCTTGTTCCTATGAACTCAGAACCATCCTGCTGACATAATTACCAAACACAGACAGAGCTTCCAGGACAGAGGGATTGGGGTCAGACCACTCTCCAGTGTGGATACAGCTCTAGTCCCTGCAACTGGGTCCAGCATGTTCAGGGAAGAACAATTATTCAGCCACCCATGACTACAGAAATGTGTTTTACCTACCTAAAATGAGTTTTACTACCTAGAAATTAGTTTTACTACCATAAGTAGTTTTACTACCTATGGGTTTTACTACCTAAGTTTTACTGGCAAACTGGAGCCAGATGTTTCTGTTAAATATCCCAAAATAGTTATGGAATATAGGTGGAGATAAGGGGGATGGTGTTCCTAGGTCAGAGGTCCTGTGGCCCTGAATTTGGGTAGAAGACTTCTCATCGAGTGCAGCCTGGCTGGAGATGTCTCTGGGGTGACTAAGGGAGTGACTGCCCAATTCTGAGAGGACAGGGAGAATTTGTTTCACATCCTCCATAGTCTCTCAGCTCTGTGGGAGCAGAACTTAGGCTTCTGTCTCAAAATCAATACACTGATCAGCCTTAGGCACTGACTGGAGCCCAGATATTGTCAGTGGCTGAGCTTCCCATGGGGAAAGAGACTCCCCAAGAATCCTGAGCATCAACCTTATTCCAGGAAAGCAGGTGCTCAGATAACATGTGGCTGTCCTGGTGACAGGACACAAGTTGCACATGATGTACCCAGTTTTCTTTTTGAAGAGGAGTCTGCCTTCTGGACATTGTGACACTGAAGATGGCTGGGTGAGCACAGGTTGACCCTGATTTCTAGAAGGACAGAGAGTTTGGAAACTGCAGAGTTCCAGACGCACTATTCACTTCAAGGGAGGAGGGGTGTGTGTGTGTGTGTGTGTGTGTGTGTGTGTGTGTGTGTGTGTGAGAGAGAGAGAGAGAGAGAGAGAGAGAGAGATAAAAAATGAGGCTACATTACTTCTGTCCCTCTTATGATATTGAAACATGGTAAGGGATATTTCTTCATGGTGATTCTCTTTATAAAATTCCACTGTCATGATTCTGTATTTAGAGGTAAGTACTCAAAGATTTTGTTTGCTTGTTTGTTTTGATTTGTTTTACTAGAAAATGATTTATTTAGGCCAGGAGGGCTCATTTGAGAGCAAACTTATTAACAATTGAATCAGCAATTCAAGTCCTGCTGAGTGAAAGAAATCTGTTAATTTTTATCTCTGCAGACATAAGATCTACAACTGTGGGGTTTTCAGTCTGATAGTACAGGGAAGGGGGGAACACAGCCCTCTCCTTCCTTCCCCCACATCCCAGTCAGACAAGCAGTCCCCCATGCCCACAGATGTCTACCAAGGAATGATAACAATACATTGTTGATGGTGCATGTGTGAAAATAAAATATAGCCTGGGACTTTAGGAATGGTAGAAAAATATTTCTGTGGTGGAATTTCTGTCCAGAAATTTCTTAGGAATGAGAATCTGGAGCATAAGAAAAACAATGACATGTCTTAAAATATGCATGTGATTCTTGTCTGTGTACTCCTCCATGACTCCCCACTGGTGAGGGTATCAGTTAATTCTGAAGTGGGTAAGAAAACAATAAATCTCTTGTGTAAATACCTAAAGGTAGAGAATACATGCATTCCAAGAAATTAAATAACTTTATCTTTATATTATAGAGTCTGATTTTGGGACTCCAGAGAAGCACAGTAGCTTCAGCTTCGAACTCTAAGTTTGTTTCCTAGCATGATCACAGAGTCCTGGGATCAAGCCCCGCATCATGCTCACTGTTCAGTGGGATGCCTGCTTCTCCCTCTCCCACTCACTCTCTCTCTGTCTCACTGTTCTCTCTCTCACTGTCTCTCTCTGTGTAAATAAATAAAATATTAAAAAAATAAAATCATGATGTGGATACAGAGCTCTGACTGAAGAGCCAGAGGGAGAGACTTAAGTCTGAGGATGTGTGAGCAGAGAGAAGATGAAGGAGGGTGTAGGGAGTGTTGTCAGTGAAAGTCGTAGGTCCTGGTACAAGTTCATGTGTAGCTTGTTCAGAGGGAGGAGACTGGGTCTGTGGCTAGGGTTATTGTCAATATTTCAGCTGTGGACACATCAGCAGTGACACAGGTAACACTTCATGGTATAAGATGATAGAATGGATTGGGGGTAATGTACACTGGGAAGCATGATCAGTTGTAGACACAGATTTAGTTACTTTTAATCTTCTCCATATTGAGTGGTGAAAGGGAGTTGGGCTCTGCAATCTCACCTGTTTGTGTCTTCCTGTGATGCCCCATTTTGTCTCACTGTGTATGTGTATTACATGTATGTGTATTACATGACTGTTCCCCTTTCCCTATTAAAATACAGATTGTCATTCAGAAGAGACCACTCTGGGGGCACCTGGGTGGCTCATTGGGTTAAGCCTCTGCCTTCAGCTCAGGTCACGATCTCAGGTTCCTGGGATAGAGCTCTGCATCAGACTCTCTGCTCAGCAGGGAGCCTGCTTCTCCACCCCCCACCCCCCGCTGCCTCTCCGCCTACCTGTGATCTCTGTCTGTCAAATAAATAAATAAAAACTTAAAAAAATAAGAGCCCACCCTGCTCTGTCTTTCCAGGTAACTTTATTACTGAAAAGAGGCTCAGAGACAAGATCTGTGGGTCCAGAGGTTTTCATCCCTCTTCTTCCTTATCTGAGACACTGTGAGGAATGGTAGCTGCTCTCACTGTTGTGAGCTACAGCACATTAATAGCCAACCTCGTCCTCAGGCTGCAGCCCAGAGACGAGCAGAAGCCCTACGCTGATAGAGGCATCTTTGGAGCCAGAGAAACATCTGGGGACCCCAGAGCCCTGGTGCTTGTCTGAGTCTAAGTAGTAGTACAGCATTTACCTTGGAGGGCTCCCTGGCTTCTGCTGTTGCCAGTATATGTGATATCTGCCAACACTGAAGCCACTGCTCAGGGTGCAAGTGTGTCTGTCCATTTTCACTGGAGATACAGAGAGGGAGAATGGCTGGGTCAGCACAGGCTGGGACAGGGAATCTTCAACAAAGTCACATGTTCCTAGTGAGCTGGAGCAACTCTGAACCTTACAAGGGATAAGATCAGGGCTGCCCACACAGCTTGGGTGGCTTTCCTCCTCCTCCAAAGCTTGTCACTGCCTGTGCAGTGAGAGAGGATCGTGAGGAGGAGTGGGGTCCAGTCCCTGGTGGTCACAGTCCCAGAGGTACCAGAGTTGAGGCTGGGCTGGGCAAGGCTTTTCTTATACACCTTACTGCCTAAGAGTGAGGAGACTGTCATGTAAATTTGCCCACATCTTCATCTGACATTGTCCCTCTCTGAGATATGACAAGAAACCTGAGAAATATATATGGGCAGAGAAACTGAAGGGACAAAGGTGGTCTGAATTTTCTCTGCAGGGAGAATCCGTGAAGAAGCAGCTGCTTGGTCAAACCACAGGTGTGTGAGTAGCAGGTACTCTCTTCTACCAGTGGGGATACAGTGGCTGAGATCTGAGCAATGTATCATGGACCAGCGCCCTCTAGAATGACTTGGTGTCAGAGTGGTTGTCTGACTGGAACTCCCACAAGTGACTCTGGCAGAGCCATGTCACCCTCCTGCTGGTCATCCATCCATCTGCAGGCACCTGGGAAGCTTCTGTGGACTCTGCATCTGTCCTTGTCACTGTCATTCACCAAACAGAGAAGGGGTATTCCTGAGTGGCAAACAGTGTGGTCAGGTTGAATTTGCTGATGTTAACCCACTATATGTGGATTCAGGAGGCTTGGATTTCACAGGAAACATTAATATGAAATAAATAAAGCTATTTGCTTATTTTTTGATTTCTAGCATCATAAAGGTTTTGGTCATGTGGTGCCCAGCTTCCTGTTGGCTGTGATGTGAGGAGGCATGAGAGGTCTGTATCATCATGGCCACTTGACAGGACATACTGTGCTTTTCAGAGTTCTTTCCCAGGATTGTGTGTCTCCCATCTGGATTCAGGTTCAGAATTTCAAAGAATTTCAGCACAGTTCTGGAGGTCAGAATTGGTTTCCTAACTGAGCCCCTAACCCCATAAATGTAGTTTGTCACATCGTTGCTGGTTCTCTGGCCTGACAGGGTCTAAACTGCTGGTACTCCATGTGATTCAAGACATTTCCACAATAAGCACCACCAGGCCTCAGCATGATAACCCCAAATACCCCACTCTAAAGATGTACCCCAACTGTCACATCACACCCAGAGACTTCCTAATGTCATAAAATGGATGGATGTGTCATTTTTGACTGTAATATGCAAGTTGCAATTTCTGAAGTGTCGCCTGCATTGTCATTCTCAACTCAGAAATTATTCTAGTACCCAGAAAGTCATTTCTGAATATCTTTTTGGAAGACCTATCTTGAGTTCAGTGGGGAGATCTCACCAATTTCTCTGTCCCCTTGTCTCTGGAACAATGACTATAGAGACTCCAAAGGACTTTTCAATTCGTCCTGATCCCCACAGCTGAGGAGCAAGGACAAGGGTAACTTCATGAGATGCCACACCGGTGTCATACCCCCCTGTGTCTTTCTGTCCAGAGGAAATAACTGTGGAGGAGAGAAGGCCCCTTGTGATGAGGAAGCTATCTCTGCCAGACTGCACAGGACAGGGTACCCACATGGTGACAGGTCCCATGTAATCTGATTTCAGATCTCAGACAAGGAAGACCTAGAGCTCACATTTAGTGCCCAGAGAAAGCCCACAGTGATTGTGCACAAGCCCTCTACTACTACAAGGATACACTGAACTCCACACTATGTGATGACAAGTGGCTCCACCCATGATTATCATGGCCTGCAAGACTGAGGGGAAGTCCACAATCATGAGAATGATCAAAAAGAGCTTTCACCAAATTCCTGGAGCCGTCCTGAGTTTGCAAAGCTTTTGTGACATGAGATATGATCCTGTCATACTCAGGGGCACTTCCAAACACACAACCTGTCCACATGAGAGAGTTTGATTCCCGACCTTGGAGTGGTCAACATCCCACCTTGATCTAACATCCACATTCAGGAGGAATATATTTTTTTCACTGTACACTGGCTGAAAATGCAAAACCCACAATATTCTGCATTTTCACCACCAATCAGCCTTTACTGGAGAGGTTCCATGTTTGAACTTGGCAAGGCTGCAGAAGTAATATCTCCAGATATGTTTCAGTTTTATTTTCTTAAATATTTTTGTTTAGTTTTGTTTTGTTTTTAGATTTTATTTATTTATTTGACAGACAGAGATCACGAGTAGGTAGAGAGGCAGGCAGAGAGAGAGAGAGGAGGAAGCTGGCTCCCTGCTGAGCAGAGCGCTTGATGCGTGGCTTGATCCCAGGACTCTGGGATCATGACCTGAGCTGAAGGCAGAGGCTTAAACCCATTGAGCCACCCAAGCACCCCAAGATATGCTTCAGTTTTAAATGTCTACTGGGTTACAAAAATGGCAGGGATGGAAGTTTAGGAGGCATTGAGTGCCCATGGGAAGTGTACCGCCAAGAATACAGTTGATGTTGATGAACCATAAAGATCTCCAGGGAGTGAGGTATTGGGGGAGGGACAGAGGGCACTATTGGGTAGCCCCAGTCAGGCCACCTGAGAGGGATTTTGGAGTCATCAACAGACTACCTTTGTTAACTCTCATTAGATGAAGGTAAATAAATCTTAAAGAAAGCCTTAGTATCCAGGACATATCTGTGTGCAGAACATAAAGTAATTTGGATCTATTCATCCAGAGTCCTACACTGTTGATTAGGGTGAACCAAGAACCACATAGAATTGCTAGGGGATGGAAAAGAGGAACAGCTAAGGTGCTGCTAGTTAGCAATTGCAGACACAGCCTCAGCAATTTACCAGTGCAAAGAGATGTGGAAAAGGGAAGGGCCCAGGCTCAGAGGGGTATCATCAGAGTGAGCTTCCTGAAACACTGGAGTGGTGGTTCAGTTCCCATGTGTCTCCATGATACTATCTCCATAATTTGTGGAATTACAACTTCTTTTCTTTTTCTTTTTTCTTTAATTTTTTATTTATTTCTTATTTTTTTTTATAAACATGTAATGTATTTTTATCCCCAGGGGTACAGGTCTGTGAATCGCCAGGCTTACACACTTCACAGCACTCACCATAGCACATACCCTCCCCAATGTCCATAACCCCCCTCCACCTCTCCCAAACCCACCTCCACTCAGCAACCTCCAGTTTGTTTTGTGAGATTAAGAGTCACTTATGGTTTGTCTCCCTCCCAATCCCATCTTGTTTCATTTATTCTTCTCCTATCCCCCTAACCCCCAATGTTGCTTCTCCATGTCCTCATATCAGGGAGATCATATGATAGTTGTCTTTCTCCGATTGACTTATTTCACTAAGCATGATACGCTCTAGTTCCAACCACGTCATCACAAATGGCAAGATTTCATTTCTTTTGATGGCTGCATAGTATTCCATTGTGTATATATACCACTTCATCTTTATCCATTCACCTGTTGATGGACATCTAGGTTCTTTCCATAGTTTGGCTATTGTAGACATTGCTACTATAAACATTCAGGTGAACGTGCCCCTTCGGATCACTACGTTTGTATCTTTAGGGTAAATACCCAGTAGTGCAATGGCTGGGTCGTAGGGTAGTTCTATTTTCAACATTTTGAGGAACCTCCATGCTGTTTTCCAGAGTGGTTGCACCAGCTTGCATTCCCACCAACAGTGGAGGAGGGTTCCCCTTTCTCCACATCCTCGCCAGCATCTCTCATTTCATGATTGTTAAATTTAGCCATTCTGACTGGTGTGAGGTGATATCTCATTGTGGTTTTGATTTGTATTTCCCTGATGCCGAGTGACATGGAGGACTTTTTCATGTGTCTGTTGGCCATCTGGATGTCTTCTTTGCAGAAATGTCTGTTCATGTCCTCTGCCCATTTCTTGATTGGATTGTTTGTTCTTTGGGTGTTGAGTTTGCTAAGTTCCTTATAGATTTTGGATACTAGCCCTTTATCTGATATGTCGTTTGCAAATATCTTCTCCCATTCTGTCAGTTGTCTTTTGGTTTTGTTAACTATTTCCTTTGCTGTGCAAAAGCTTTTGATCTTGATGAAGTCCCAATAGTTCATTTTTGCCCTTGTTTCCCTTGCCTTTGCCCATGTTCCTAGGAAGATGTTGCTGCGGCTGATGTCGAAGAGGATGCTGCCTGCGTTCTCCTCAAGGATTTTGATGGATTCCTTTCTCACATAGAGGTCCTTCATCCATTTGGAGTCTATTTTCTTGTGTGGTGTAATGAAGTGATCCAATTTCATTTTTCTGCATGTGGCTGTCCAATTTTCCCAGCACCATTTATTGAAGAGGCTGTCTTTTTTCCATTGGACATTCTTTCCTGCTTTATCGAAGATTAGTTGACCATAGAGTTGAGGGTCGATTTCTGGGCTCTCTATTCTGTTCCACTGATCTATGTGTCTGTTTTTGTGCCAGTACCATGCTGTCTTGATGATGACAGCTTCGTAATAGAGCTTGAAGTCCGGAATTGTGATGCCACCAACTTTGTCTTTGGTCTTCAATATTCCATTGGCTATTCGAGGTCTTTTCTGGTTCCATATAAATTTGAGGATAATTTGTTCCATTTCTTTGAAAAAAATGGATGGTATTTTGGTAGGAATTGCATTAAATGTGTAGATTGCTTTAAGTAGCATGGACATTTTCACAATATTTATTCTTCCAATCCAGGAGCGTGGAACATTTTTCCATTTCTTTGTGTCTTCCCCAATTTCTTTCATGAGTACTTTATAATTTTCTGTGTATAGATTCTTAGCCTCTTTGGTTAGGTTTATTCCTAGGTATCTTATGGTTTTGGGTGGAATTGTAAATGGGATGGACTCCTTAATTTCTCTTTCTTCTGTCTTGTTGTTGGTGTAGAGAAATGCAACTGATTTCTGTGCATTGATTTTATATCCTGACGTTTTACTGAATTCCTGGACAAGTTCTCGCAGTTTTGGAGTGGAGTCTTTTGGGTTCTCCACATATAGTATCATATCATCTGCGAAGGGTGATAGTTTGACTTCTTCTTTGCCAATTTGGACGCCTTTAATTTCCTTTTGTTGTCTGATTGCCGAGGGTAGGACTTCTAGTACTATGTTGAATAGCAGTGGTGATAATGGACATCCCTGCCGTGTTCCTGACCTTAACGGAAAAGCTTTCAGTTTTTCTCCATTGAGAATGATATTTGTGGTGAGTTTTTCATAGATGGCTTTGATAATATTGAGGTATGTGTCCTCTATCCCTACACTTTGAAGAGTTTTGATCAGGAAGGGATGCTGTACTTTATCAAATGCTTTTTTAACATCTATTGAGAGTATCATATGGTTCTTGTTCTTTCTTTTATTAATGTGTTGTATCACATAGATTGATTTGCGGATGTTGAACCAACCTTGCAGCCCTGGAATTAATCCCACTTGGTCGTGTTGAATAATCCTTTTAATGTACTGTTGAATCCTATTGGCTAGTATTTTGGTGAGAATTTTTGCGTCTGTGTTCATCAAGGATATTGGTCTGTACTCTTTTTTGGTGGGATCCTTGTCTGGTTTTGGGATCAAGGTGATGCTGGCCTCATAAAATGAGTTTGGAAGTTTTCCTTCCATTTCTGTTTTTTGGAACAGTTTCAGGAGAATAGGAATTAATTCTTCTTTAAATGTTTGGTAGAATTCCCCTGGGAAGCCGTCAGGCCCTGGGCTTTTGTTTGTTTGGAGATTTTTGATGACTGTTTCAATCTCCTTACTGGCTATGGACCTGTTCAGGTTTTCTATTTCTTCCTGCTTCAGTTGTGGTAGTTTATATGTCTCTTGGAATGCATCCATTTCTTCCAGATTGTCAAATTTGTTGGCGTAGAGTTGCTCATAGTATGTTCTTATAATTGTCTGTATTTCTTTGGTGTTAGTTGTGATCTCTTCTCTTTCATTCATGATTTTATTGATTTGGGTCCTTTCTCTTTTCTTTTTGATAAGTCTTGCCAGGGGTTTATCAATCTTATTGATTCTTTCAAAGAACTAGCTCCTAGTTTCAGTGATTTTTTCTATTTTTTTTTCCTATTTCATTGATTTCTGCTCTGATCTTTATGATTTCTCTTCTCCTGCTGGGTTTAGGGTTTCTTTCTTGTTCTTTCTCCTGCTCCTTTAGGTGTAGAGTTAGGTTTTGTTATTGAGACCTTTCTTGTTTCTTGAGAAAGGGTTGTACCACTATATATTTTCCTCTCAGGACTGCCTTTGCTGTGTCCTACAGATTTTGAACCATTGTGTTTTCATTATCATTTGTTTCTATGAATTTTTTCAATTCTTCTTCAATTTCCTGGTTGACCCATTCATTCTTTAGAAGGATGCACTTTAGTCTCCATGCATTTGGGTTCTTTCCAGATTTTCTCTTGTGATTGAGTTCTAGCTTCAGAGCATTGTGGTCTGAAAATATGCAGGGAATGATCTCAATCTTATGATACCAATTGAGACCTGATTTGTGACCCAGGATGTGATCTATTCTGGAGAATGTTCCATGTGCACTAGTGAAGAATATGTGTTCTGTTGCTTTGGGATGAAATATTCTGAATATATCTGTGATGTCCATCTGGTCCAGTGTGTCATTTAAGGCCTTTATTTCCTTGTTGATGTTTTGCTTGGATGATCTGTCCATTTCAGTGAGGGGAGTGTTCAAGTCCCCTACCATTATTGTATTATTATTGATGTGTTTCTTTGATTTTGTTATTAATTGGTTTGTATAGTTGGCTGCTCCCACGTTAGGGGCATAGATATTTAAAATTGTTAGATCTTCTTGTTGGACAGACCCTTTGAGTAGGATATAGTGTCCTTCCTCATCTCTTATGATAGTCTTTGGCTTAAAATCTAATTGATCTGATATAAGGATTGCCACCCCAGCTTTCTTCTGATGCCCATTAGCATGGTAAATTGTTTTCCACCCCCTCACTTTAAATCTGGAGGTGTCTTCGCGTCTAAAATGAGTTTCTTGTAGTCAACATATAGATGGGTTTTGTTTTTTTATCCATTCTGATACCTTGTGTCTTTTGGTTGGGATATTTAGCCCATTAACATTTAGGGTAACTATTGAGAGATATGAATTTAGTGCCATTATTAGCCTGTAAGGTGATTGTTACTGTATATTGTCTCTGTACCTTTCTTTTTTTTAAGTTTTTGTTTATTTATTTGTCAGAGAGAGAGAAAGATCACAAGTAGGCAGAGAGCTAGGCAGAGGCAAAGGGAGAGGCAGGCTCCCTGCTGAGCAATGAGCCCGATACGGGACTCGATCCCAGGATGCTAGGATCATGACCTGAGCTGAAGGCAGCCGCTCAACGAACTGAGCCACCCAGGCGTCCCTCTCTGTACCTTTCTGATCTACTACTTCTAGACTTTCTCTTTGCTTAGAGGACCCCTTTCAATATTTCCTGGAGAGCTGGTTTGGTGTTTGCAAATTCTTTCAGTTTTTGTTTGTCCTGGAAGCTTTTTATCTCTCCTTCTATTTTCAATGATAGCCTAGCTGGATAGAGTATTCTTGGCTGCATGTTTTTTTCGTGTAGTGCTCTGAATATATATCATGCCAGCTCTTTCTGGCCTGCCAGTTTTATCTCTGTGGATAAGTCTGCTGCCAATCTAATATTTTTACGATTGTATGTTACAGACACCTTGTCCCAGGTTCCTTTCAGGATTTTCTCTTTGTCACTAAGACTTGTAAATTTTGCTATTAGGTGACAGGGTGTGGACCTATTCTTGTTGATTTTGAGGGGGGTTCTCTGCACCTCCTGGATTTTGATGCTTGTTCCCTTTGCCATATTAGGGAAATTCTCTCCAATAATTCTCTCCATTACACCTTCTGCTCCTCTCTCTCTTTCTCTTCTTCTGGAATCCCAATTATTCTAATGTTGTTTCGTCTTATGACGTCACTTATCTCTCGAATTCTCCCCTCATGGTCCAATAGCTGTTGGACCTCTTTTGCTCAGCTTCTTTATTCTCTGTCATTTGGTCTTCTATATCACTAATTCTTTCTTCTGCCATATTGATCCTAGCAGTGAGAGCCTCCATTTTTGATTGCACCTCATTAATAGCTTTTTTGATTTCAACTTGGTTAGATTTTAGTTCTTTAATTTCTCCAGAAAGGGCTTTAATATCTCCAGAGAGGGTTTCTCTAATATCTTCCATGCCTTTTTCGAGCCCGGCTGGAACGTTCAGAATCATCATTCTGAACTCTTGATCTGACATATTACCAATGTCTGTGTTGATTAGGTCCCTAGCCTTCGGTACTGTCTCTTGTTCTTTTGTTTGTGGTGATTTTTTCCGCCTTGTCATTTTATCCAGATAAGAGGATATGAAGGATCAAATAAAATACTAAAAGGGTGGCAAAGACCCCAGAAAAATGCACTGTAACCAAATCAGAAGAGACCCCAAATTGTGGGGGGAAGAAAGGGGATAAAAAGAGGTTCAGGAAAAAAAACGAAAAAAATTAAAAAAAATAAAACCAATAAAGAAAAAATATAAAAAAATAAGAAAAATATATATTTTAGATTAACTAGTCAAATATCGTTAAAGAATAAAAGGGTAAAAGTATAAAAAAATTAGGAAAAGAAGAAAAAAAATTGAAAAATAAAATTGATTTAACCACAAGACTAAGAATCATGAGGGAAAGCCATGAGTTCCATGCTTTGCTTTCTCCTCCTCTGGAATTTCGCCGCTGTCCTAGGTATTGAACCTGCTTTCCTTGATAGATGAACTTCGTCCTGGATGGATATTTTGTTGATCTTCTGGGGGAGGGGCCTGTTGTTGAGTCTCTCAAGTGTCTTTGCCCCAGTCGAAATTGCACCGCCCTTATTGGGGGCTGGACTAAGTAATCTGCTCGGGTTCGCTTTTGGGAGCTTTTGTTCCCTGACTGCTTTCCATATAGTTCTGGAGGATGGGAATGAAAATGGTGGCCTCCCAGTCTCTCGAGCCTGGGGCCCCAACCCTCACTGTGCCCCAGAGAACAGCACCTAATCACTCCCGTATCCCCAGCCTCCAGCCACGCCGAGCTCACCCAGCCTGTGACTGGTTCAAGGTAACCCTGAGATGAGAGTTCAGTCCTCAGCTCTGTCTCTGTATCCGGCTTCTCTGTTCTAATACCTGTGAGCTCTGCGACACTCCAACACCCCTGATACTTCTGTGACCCTGCGGGACCTGGGGCCACGCTGACCCTGCGTGGGCTTCACCCTGGTTTAGCCTCTGGAGCAATGTCCCTCAGTGGAACAAACTTTTAAAAGTCCTGATTTTGTGCTCCATTGCTCCACCGCTTGCTGGGAGCTGGCCCTTCCCCCTGCAGTCTATCTTCCCATCGTTTTGGATTCACTTCTCAGCCTGTCCTACCTTTCATAAAGTGGTTGATTTTCTGTTTCTAGAATTGCTATTCTTCTTCTCTTCAATCTCTCATTGGATTTGTAGGTGTTTGCAATGTTTAGATAAGCTATCGAGCTGATGTCCTGCTACCTGATGTAGTCTCAGCCTGCTACTTCTTCGCCATCTTGACTCCTCCCCCTTCTTTTCTTTTTCTATATCTCTCTATACCCTGAGTATTCATAGCCTTTTCACCATTGTGGCACGAGCCTCAGATCACCTTGAGATGATGAAGAAAAACACCTCTTATAAAACCTGCTTCAAGAATGAGGGAACACTACTTTGTTGCTCTAGTGAACACAGGGAAGACACACACATTGTCACATGACACTTTACAGAAGGATCTTTGCTCAGCATCTTAAAAGATACAGAGACCGTCTTCCTCTGGGCCTCAGGGGGAAGGGGAGAAAACAGTTCCTAGAAAGGGTGCGTGCAATTTCTAGAGAAATAGTGGAATCCGCAGATGCAGAAAGAAGGCCTCTGACTTAATACTGTACCCTGTGAGATGGGTGTAGGACATGTTGGACACAGTGACCCACAAGAAGCATTCAGACCATCCACATCTCTGAGTCAGGCCTAGACCCTGGGCTGGCATGGATGGGATCACCCCCCTCCACCCTAAAACAGCAGAATACTTATTCTTCTTGAATGCATATGGAACTTTCTTCAGAGTAGACCACATACTGGGTCACAAATCCGGGCTCAACCAGTAACAAAAGATTGAGATTATTTCCTGCCTATTCTCAGACAACAATGCTTTGAAACTGGAACTCAGCCAAAAAATAAAGTTTGGAAGGAATTCAAACACTTGGAAGCTAAAGACCATCCTTCTTAAGAATGTTTGGATCAACCAGGAAATCAAAGAACTTAAACAAATTCATGGAAACCAATGACAAAGAACACACATCAGTCCAAAACCTATGGGATATTCAAAGAAGGTCCTAAGGATGAAATACATAGCCATCGAAGTCTCAATCAAAAAAAGTTGAAAAGCCCAGAATCCACCTGCTCTCTTGACACCTTAAAGAACTGGAAAATCAACAAGTTAAGCCAATCTCACACACAAGAAGTAAAATAATCGAGATTAGAGCAGAAACCAATGAGATACAAACTAGAGAAACAATACACCACATCAATGAAATTCGAAGCTGGTTCTTTGAAAAAATCAATAATATCAATAAACCACTGGCCAAACTAACCTAAAAGAGAAGACAGAGGACCCATACCATAAAATTACAAATGAAAAGAGAGAGATCCCAACTAATACCAAGGAAATAGGAACAATAATAAAAAATTATTATCAACAGTTATATGCCAATAAGTTAAGCAATCTATGAGAAATTGATGCATTCTTGGAACATATAAACTTCCAAGATTGAATCCAGAAGAAATTGACAATATGAATAAGCAGATATCTAGTAACGGGATTGAAACAATGATCAATAACCACCCAAAAAACAAGAGCCCACAGGCTGACAGATTCCCTGGGGAATTACACCAAATTTTCAAAGAAGAAATAATACCTAGTCTCCTGATCCTGCTAAAAAAATATATATATTTTAAAGAAAATAAAATAATAACTTCCAGATTAGTTATATGAAGCCAGCATTGTCCTTACCCTCAAACCAGGCAAAGATCCCACCAAAAAGGAGAATTTCAGGACAATATCCCTGATGAATATGGATGCCAAGATTCTCCATAAGATCCTAGCTCATAGGATCCAACAGTACTTTAAAATATTATCCACCATGACTGGGTGAGACTTATCTCTGGGATGCAAGGGTGGTTCAACACTTGCAAATCAATCAACATGATAGTAGAAATCAACAAAAGAATAGAGAAGAACCACCTGTTGCAGAAATAGCATTTGACAAGATTCACCATCTGTTCCTGATTAAAACTCTTTAAAGTATAGGGATAGAGGGAACTTTCCTCTACTTCATAAAATCTACCTATGAAAACCCTACAATGAATATCATCCTCAATAGAGAAAAGCTGACAGCCTTCCCTTTGAGATCAGGAACATGATGAGGATGCCACTCTCACCACTGTTGTTCAACATAGTACTAGAAGTCCTAGCAACATCAATCAGACAACAAAAGAAATAAAAGGGATTCAAACTGGCAAAGAAGTCAAACTCTCTTTTTTCACAGATGACATGAAACTTTATATGGAAAACCCAAAAGACTCCACCCACAAACCACTAGAACTCACACAGCAATTCAGTAATGTGGCAGGATACAAAATCAATGTACAAAAATCAGTTGTTGTTGTTTTTTATACACTAAAAATGAAAGTATAGAAAGGGAAATTAGAAAATCACTTACTATATCACCGAGAACCATAAGATACCTTGGAAGAAACCTAACCAAATAGGTAAAGGATCTGTATCTGAGGAACTACAGAACACTCATAAGAGAAATTGAGGAAGACACAAAAAGATGGAAAGGCATTCTATGCTCATGGATCAGGAGAATAAACATTATTGAAAGGTCTATGCTGCCCAGAGCAATCTATACTTTCAGCTCCATCAGGACCAAAATACCATCAGCATTTTTCAAAATGCTGGAACAAACAATCCTAAAATTTGTATGGAACCAGAAGAGACTCCGAATTGTTAAGGATATGTTGAAAAAGAAAAAGAAAACTGAGGGCATCACATTGCCTGATTTCAAGCTTTACTACATACCTGTGATCACAATGACAGCATGGTACTGGTACAAAAACAGACACATAGACAATTGGAACATGGAAGAGCCCAGATATGGACCCTCAACTCTATTGTCAAATAAATTTCAACAAAGCAGGGATAAATGTACAGTGGAAATAAGACAGTAACTTCAATAAATGATTTTGGGAAAATTGGACAGCTATGAATGGAAGAATGAAATCTGACCATTCTCTTATAGCATACACAAAAATAAACTCAAAATGAATAAAACACCTCAACATGAAGAAGGAATCTATTAAAATATTAGAGGAGTACAAACATAGTAACCTCTTTGACATCGGCCACACCAACTTCTTTCAAGACATGTCTCCAAACACAAAGGAAACAGAAGCAAAGGTGAACTTTTGGGACTTCATCAAGATCAAAACTTCTGCACAGCAAAGGAAACAGTCAACAAAACAAAGAGGCAACCCACAGAATGGGAGAAGATATTCGCAAATGACTCTACAGACAAATGGCTGATACAGAAGATCTATAAAGAACTCCTCAAACTCAAGCCCTAAAAAAAAATATATATATATAATCATGATAAAAAATGGGCAGAAGACATGAACAAACACTTCTCCAAAGAAGACATGCAAATATCTAAAAGATACATGGGAAAAAATGCTCATCATCACTAACCATTAGGTATATCCAAATTAAAACCACATTGAGAAACCACTTTACACCAGTTAGAATGGCCAAAATTAACAAGACAGGAAGCAACAAACGTTGGAGAGAATGTGGAGAAAGAGGAACACTCTTAGACTGTTCATGAGAATGCAAGTTGGTGCAGCCATTTTGGAAAACACTGTGGAGATTTCTTAAGAAATTAAAAATAGAGCTACCCTATTCCCCTGCAGTGGCACTATTGGGTATTTACCACAAAGATACATATGTACTATTGGGTATTTACCACAAAGATACATGTGTAATGAAGAGAAGGACCATCTGTACCCTAATGTTTTTAGCCGCAATGGCCACAGTCACCAAATTGTGGAAGGAGCCAAGATGTCCTTCAATAGACAAATAGATAAAGAAGATATTTTCCGATTTTGGAGTCAGGATGGAAAAGAAGTAGCAAGCTGAGACGACATCTGGTAGCAGGAGATTAGCTAGATAACTTATCAAAACATTGCAAGCACCTACAAATCCAATGGGAGATCAAAGAGAAGAAAAACAGCAATTCTGGAAACAGAAAATCAACCACTTTCTGAAAGGTAGGAGAGGCGGAGAAGTGAATCCAAAACAACAGGAAGACAGACCATGGGGAGAACCCAGCTACCAGCAAGTGGCGGAGCAACAGAGCACAAAATCAGGACTTTTAAAAGTCTGTTCCACTGAGGGACATTGCTCCAGAGGCTAAACTGGGGTGAAGCCCACGTGGGGTCAGCATGGCCCCAGGTCCTGCAGGGTCGTAGAAGGATCGGGGGTGTCGGAGTGTCACAGAGTTGCTGGTATTAGAATGGGGAAGCCGACTACAGAGACAGAGCTGAGGACTGAGCTCTCAGCTCGGGGTTACCTTAAACCGGTCGCAGGCTGGGTGAGCTCGGAGCACGGACGGAGACCGGGGATGTGGGAGTGATTGGGCGCTCTTCTCTGGGGTTGCACTGAGGAGTGGGGCCCCAGGCTCTTGGGTCCTCTGGGCTGAAAACTGGGAGGCTACCATTTTCATTCCAGTCCTCTGGAACTCTACAGAAAACATTCAGGGAACAAAAGCTCCTGAAAGCAAACCCGAGCAGAACTTAGTCTGGCCCCTGGTAAGGGCGTGGCAGTTCTGCCTCAGACAAAGACACTTGAGAGTCACTACAACAGGCCCCTCCCCCAGAAGATCAACAAAAAATCCAGCCAGGACGAAGTTCATCTACCAAGGAAAGCAGGATCAATACCAAGGACAGCAGCGGAATTCCAGAGGAGGAGAAAGCAAAGCATGGAACTTATGACTTTCTCCCCATGATTCCATAGTCTTGAGGTTAATTTAATTTTTTTCTTCTGCTATTTTTTTCTTTTTTAACGTTTTATAAACAATTTATCTAAGATATATTTTTCTTTCTTTTTTATATTTTTTCTTTGTTTTCTTTTTTCCTCTTCTTTTTTTTTCTAAACATCTTTTTATCCCCTTTCTCCCCTGCACCAGGATTTGGGATCTCTTCTGATTTGGTTAAAGCACAGTTTTCTGGGATCTTTGCCAATCTTTTAGTATTTTACTTGCTCCTTCATATACTCTTATCTGGACAAAAGGACAAGGCGGGAAAATTCACCAAAGGCAGCGGGGGGGGAGAAGAAGAGGGAGTACTGAACGCAAAGGACCTAATCAACACAGACATTGGTAATATGTCAGATCTAGAGTTCAGAATGACAATTCTCAAGGTTCTAGCTGGGCTCGAAAAAGGCATGGAAAATATTAGAGAAACCCTCTATGGAGCTATAAAAGCCCTTTCTGGAGAAATAAAAGAACTAAAAGCTAACCAAGTTGAAATAAAAAAAGCTATTAATGAGGTGCAATAAAAAATGGAGGCTCTCACTGCTAAGATCAATGAGGCAGAAGAATTAGTGATATAGAAGACCAAATGACAGAGAAAAAAGAAGCTGAGCAAAAGAGGGACAGACAGCTACTGGACCACAAAGGGAGAATCTGAGAGATAAGTGACACCATAAGACGAAACATTAGAATAATTGGGATTCTAGAAAAGAAGGAAGAGAGAGGGGAACAGAAGGTGTATTGGAGAGAATTATTAGAGAGAATTTTCCTAATATGGCAGAGGGAACAAGCATCAAAATCAAGGAGGTGCAGAGAACCCCTCTCAAAATCAACAAGAATAGGCCCACACCCCGTCACGTAATAGTAAAATTTACAAGTTTTAGTGACAAAGAGAAAATCCTGAAAGGAACCCGGGACAAGGTGTCTGTAACATACAATGGTAAAAATATTAGATTGGCAGCAGACTTATCCACAGTGACCTGGCAAGCCAGAAAGAGCTGGCATGATATATTCAGAGCACTACACTAGAAAAACATGCAGCCAAGAATATTCTATCCAGCTAGGCTATCACTGAAAATAGAAGGAGAGATAAAAAGCTTCCAGGACAAACAAAATCTGAAAGAATTTGCAAACACGAAACCAGCTCTACAGGAAATATTGAAAGGGATCCTCAAGCAAAGAGAGAGCCTAAAAGTAGTAGATCAGAAAGGTACAGAGACAATATACAGTAACAATCACCTTACAGGCAATATAATGGCAATAAATTCATATCTCTCAATAGTTACCCTAAATGTTAATGGGCTAAATGCCCCATCCAAAAAGACACAGGGTATCAGAATGGATAAAAAAACAAAACCCATCTATGTGTTGCCTACAAGAAACTCATTTTAGACGCGAAGACACCTCCAGATTTAAAGTGAGGGGGTGGAAAACAATTTACCATGCTAATGGGCATCAGAAGAAAGCTGGGGTGGCAATCCTTATATCAGATCAATTAGATTTTAAGCCAAAGACTATAATAAGAGATGCGGAAGGACACTATATCATCCTCAAAGGGTCTGTCCAACAAGAAGATCTAGCAATTTTAAATATCTCTGCCCCTAACGTGGGAGCAGCCAACTATACAAACCAATTAATAACAAAATCAAAGAAACACATCAATAATAATACAATAATGGTAGGGGACTTGAACACTCCCCTCACTGAAATGGACAGATCATCCAAGCAAAACATCAACAAGGAAATAAAGGCCTTAAATGACACACTGGACCAGATGGACATCACAGATATATTCAGAAAATTTCATTCCAAAGCAACAGAACACATATTCTTCACTAGTGCACATGGAACATTCTCCAGAATAGATCACATCCTGGGTCAGAAATCAGGTCTCAATTGGTATCATAAGACTGGGATCATTCCCTGAATATTTTCAGACCACAATGGTCTGAGATAGAACTCAATCACAAGAGGAAATTTGGAAAGAACCCAAATACATGGAGACTAAACAGCATCCTTCTAAAGAATGAATGGGTCAACCAGGAAATTAAAGAAGAATTGAAAAAAATTCATGGAAACAAATGATAATGAAAACACAGCAGTTGAAAATCTGTGGGATGCAACAAAGGCAGCCTGAGAGGAAAATATATAGCGGTACAAGCCTTTCTCAAGAAACAAGAAAGGTCTCAAGTACACAACCTAACCCTACACGTAAAGGAGCTGGAGAAAGAACAAGAAAGAAACCCTAAACCCAGCAGAAGAAGAGAAATCATAAAGATCAGAGCAGAAATCAATGAAATAGAAACAAACAAACAAACAAAAAAACACAATAGAACAAATCAACAAAACTAGGAGCTGGTTATTTGAAAGAATTAATAAGATTGATAAACCCCTGGCCAGACTTATCAAAAAGAAAAGAGAAAGACCTAAATAAATAAAATCATGAATGAAAGAGGAGAGATCACAACTAGCACCAAGGAAATACAGACAATTATAAGGAAATACTATGAGCAACTCTACACCAACAAATTTGAGAATCTTGGAAGAAATGCATGCATTCCTAGAGATATATAAACTATCACAACTGAACCAGGAAGAAATAGAAAACCTGAACAGGCCCATAACCAGTAAGGAGATTGAAACAGTCATCAAAAATCTCCAAACAAACAAAAGCCCAGGGCCTGACGGCTTCCCAGGGGAATTCTACCAAACATTTCAAGAAGAATTAATTCCTATTCTCCTGAAACCGTTCCAAAAAATAGAAATGGAAGGAAAACTTCCAAACTCATTTTATGAGGCCAGTATCACCTTGATCCCAAAACCAGAGAAAGATTCCACCAAAAAAGAGAACTACAGACCAATATCCTTGATGAACACAGATGCAAAAATTCTCACCAAAATACTAGCCAATAGGATTCAACAGTAAATTAAGAGGATTATTCACCATGGCAAAGTGGGATTTATTCCAGGGCTGGAAGGTTGGTTCAACATTCGCAAATCAATCTATGTGATACAACACATTAATAAAGAAAGAACAAGAACCATATGATATTCTCAATAGATGCTGAAAAAGCATTTGATAAAGTACAGAATCCCTTCCTGTTCAAAACTCTTCAAAATTTAGGGATAGAGGACACATACCTCAATATTATCAAAGCCATCTATGAAAAACCCACCGCAAATATCATTCTCAATGGAGAAAAACTGAAAGCTTTTCCGTTAAGGTCAGGAACATGGCAGGGATGTCCATTATCACCACTGCTATTCAACATAGTACTAGAAGACCTAGCCTCAGCAATCAGACAACAAAAGGAAATTAAAGGCATCCAAATTGATAAAGAAGAAGTTAAACTATCACCCTTCGTGGATTATATGATACCATATGTGGAAAACCCAAAAGACTCCACTCCAAAACTACTAGAACTTGTACAGCAATTGAGTAAAGTGTCAGGATATAAAATCAATGCACAGAAATCAGTTGCATTTCTGTACACCAACAACAAGACAGAAGAAAGAGAAATTAAGGAGTCCATCCCATTTACAATTCCACCCAAAACCATAAGATACCTAGGAATAAACCTAACCAAAGAGGCTAAGAATCTATACGCAGAAAACTATAAAGTACTCATGAAAGAAATTGGGGAAGACACAAAGAAATGGAAAAATGTTCCACGCTCCTGGATTGGAAGAATAAATATTGTGAAAATGTCCATGCTACTTAAAGCAATCTACACATTTAATGCAATTCCTACCAAAATACCATCCATTTTTTTCAAAGAAAGGGAACAAATAATCCTAAAATTTATATGGAACCAGAAAAGACCTCGAATACCCAACGGAATATTGAAGACCAAAGACAAAGTTGGTGGCATCACAATTCCGGACTTCAAGCTCTATTACAAAGCTGTCATCATCAAGACAGCATGGTACTGGCCCAAAAAACAAACACACAGATCAGTGGAAGAGAATAGAGAGCCCAGAAATCGACCCTCAACTCTATGGTCAACTAATCTTCGACAAAGCAGGAAAGAATGTCCAATGGAAAAAAGACAGCCTCTTCAATAAATGGTGCTGGGAAAATTGGACAGCCACATGCAGGAAAATGAAATTGGACCACTTCTTACACCACACACGAAAATAGACTCCAAATGGATGAAGGACCTCAATGTGAGAAAGGAATCCATCAAAATCCTTGAGGAGAACACAGGCAGCAACCTCTTCGACCTCCCACAGCAACATTTTCCTAGGGACATCAGCAAAGGCAAGGGAAGCAAGGGCAAAAATGAACTATTGGGATTTCATCAAGATCAAAAGCTTTTGCACAGCAAAGGAAACAGTTAACAAAACCAAAAGACAACTGACAGAATGGGAGAAGATATTTGCAAACGACATATCAGATAAAGGGCTAGTTTCCAAAATCTATAAGGAACTTAGTAAACTCAACACCCAAAGAACAAAGAATCCAATCAAGAAATGGGCAGAGGACATGAACAGACATTTCTGCAAAGAAGACATCCAGATGGCCAACAGACACATGAAAAAGTGCTCCACATCACTCGGCATCAGGGAAATACAACTCAAAACCACAATGAGATATCACCTCACACCAGTCAGAATGGCTAAAATTTACATGTCAGGAAATGAGAGGTGCTGGCGAGGATGTGGAGAAAGGGGAACCCTCCTCCACTGTTGGTGGGAATGCAAGCTGGTACAACCACTCTGGAAAACAGCATGGAGGTTCCTCAAAATGTTGAGAATAGATCTACCCTATGACCCAGCCATTGCACTACTTAGTATTTACCCTAAAGATACAAACGTAGTGATCCGAAGGGGCACGTGTACCCAAATGTTTATAGCAGCAATATCTACAATAGCCAAACTATGGAAAGAACCTAGATGTCCATCAACAGATGAATGGATAAGATGAAGTGGTATATATACACAATGGAATACTATGCAGCCATCAAAAGAAATGAAATCTTGCCATTTGCGACAACATGGATGGAACTAGAGGGTATCATGCTTAGTGAAATAAGTCAATCAGAGAAAGACAACTATCATATCATCTCCCTGATTTGAGGATATGGAGTTGCACCATGGGGGGTTGGGGGGATAGGAGAAGAATAAATGAAACAAGATGGGATTGGGAGGGAGACAAACCATAAGAGACTCTTAATATCACAAAACAAACTGGGGTTTGTTGGGGGGAGGTGGGGTTGGGAGAGGGGGAGGGGGGTTATAGACATTGGGGAGGTTATGTGCTATGGTGAGTGCTGTGAAGTGTGTAAACCTAGCGATTCACAGACCTGTACCCCTGGGGATAAAAATACATTATATGTTTATAATAAATAAGAAATATAAAAAAGGAGTTGATAAGGTAAGTTGGTTTTGAGAATAAAGATAAAGAAACTGAGGAGAATTTGCTCAGGCTGGAGACTAGAGCAAAGCACTGTGTTAGATTTAGGTATATTTTCGTCTATTAGAAGAAGTTGTATCCCAATTTTTTTAGAAGAAAAAATCCTATGTGTATAAAAAATAAATTTAGATACAATGAAGAATAAAATATGAGTATAATAATGAAGGTTAAAAATATTTTAGTAGGTACGGTTAAGATAAACTAGTTAATGTTGAAAGAGGAAAGGGGAAGAGTTAAAAGAAAAAAAAATTTAGCAGAAGAAAAAAATAAAATTAAAAACAATTAATTAACTTTGCAAGACTAAAGAACCATGGGGAGAAATCCATGAATTCCATGCTTTCCTTTCTCCTCCTCTGGAATTCCCCTTGTTAAGTGAACTTGGCTGTGGCTGGATTTCTTCCTGATCTTCTTGGGGAGGGCCCTATTGTAGTGCTTCTCAAGCATCTCTAACCAAGGCGGAATTGCACTGCCCTTGCTGGGGGCCATGCTAAGCAATCTGCTCGGGTTCACTTTCAGGAGCTATTGGTCTGGGAACGCCTGTAGAAATCTGGAAGATGGGAATAAAAATGGCGGCCTTCTAATCTCTGGCCCAGAGGAGCTGAGAGCTCAGGGCCCCACTTCTCACTGCGACCTTGGAGAAAAGCGCTCAATCACTTCTGTCTCTCTGGCCTCCAGCTGCACTCCAAGCTCACCCAGCCTGTGACCAACTGTCTCTGTCTCTGGCACACAGCCCCGCCTGGAGTCTCTGAACCCCGCAAATCCTTGCACTCATCCAGGAGCGTCACCCTGGGTCTTGTGGTGTCCTCACCCACAGAGCAGTGGCCTGTGCCACATATCACAATTGAAGGGAACCCCTAGTTGAGAGCTCACTCCTTGGCTCCATCACTGTAGCTGGCTTCCCTGCTCTAATACCTATGAGCTCTGTGACACTCAGACACCCCCGATCTTTCTGTGACCCTGCAGGACCTGTGACCATGCAGCCCCTGCATGGGCTTCACCCTGATTTAGCTTCTGGAGAAATGTCCCTCAGTGGAGTAGACTTTTAAAAGTTTGTGCTCCATTGTACCATCGTTTGCTGGGAGCTGCCCCCCCACTACGGTCTATCTTCCCATCACTTTGGATTCACTTCTCCATCGGTCCTACCTTTCAGAAAGTGGTCAATTTTCTGTTTCTAGAATTGCTGCTCTTCTTCTCTTCGATCTCCTGTTGGATTTGTAGGTGTTCTGAATGGCTTGACAAGCTATTTAGCTGATCTCCTTTTACCACATAGTGTCTTCTCAGTCTGCTACTTCTCCACCATAAGGACCATATTTTCTATATCCATTCTGAAAGGCATTTTGGTCCTTTCCACAGCTTGGTGATTGTGGCCATTGCTGCTATGAACATTGGGGTACATATGGCCCTTTTTTCACTCCATCTGTATCTCTAGGTAAATACCCAATAGTGCAATTGCAGGGTCATAGAGTAGCTCTATTTTTAATTTCTTAAGGAATCTCCACACTGTTTTCCAACATGACCACACCAGCTTTCATTCCCACCAACAGTTTAAGAGGGTTCCCTGTTCTCAATATCTTCTCACAACACTTGTTGTTTCATGTCTTGTTAATTATGACCATTCTAGCTAGTGTGAAGTTGTAACTTAATGTGGTTTGATTTGAATCTCCCTGATGCCTAATGAAGATGAGAATTTCTTCATGTGTCTGTTAGCCATTTGTATGTCTACATTGGAAAAGTGCCTGTTAATGTCCTCTACCCATTTTATTTGACGTGATTACTTTTTTTTTTTTTTTTTTTGAGTGCTGAGTTTGAAGAGTTCTTTATAGATCTTGGATATCAGCCCTTTGGAGTGTCATTTGTGAACACAGTCTATGTGTTGTCTCTGTTTTGTTGACGGTTTCCTTCACTGTGAAGAAACTTTATTTAGATAAAGTCCCAAAAGTTCATTTTCACTTTTTTTTTTTCCTTAGCCTTTGGAGACATGTCTTGAAAGTTGCTGTGGCCAATGTCGAAAAGGTTATAGCCTACATTCTCCACAAGGGTTTTGATAGATCCCTGCCTCATGTTCAGGTCTTTTATCCATTTAGAGTTTATCCTTGTGTATGGTGTAGGAGAAGTTTCAAGTCAAGTTTCATTCTTCTATACATAGCTGTCCAATTTTCCCAGCACCATTTATTGACGAGAGTGTCTTTTATCCACTGAATATTTTTTTCCTGCTTTGTTAAAGATTATTTGTCCATAGAGTTGCAGGTCCATATTTGTACTCTGTACTCTGTTCCACTGGTCTATATGTCTGTTTTTGTGACAATACCATGTTGTCTTTGTGATCACAGCTTTGTAGTAAAGCTAGAAATCAGGCAATTGTGATGTCATCGGTTTTGTTTCTCTTTTTTAACAATTCCTTATTAATAGGGTCTCCTCTGGTTCAATACAAATTTTAGGATTGTTTGCTCCAGCACATTGAATAATGCCAGTGGAATTTTGATTGGGAATACATTTAAAGTATAGATTGCTCTAGGCAGTATAGACATTTTAACAATGTTTATTCTGATTCATGAGCATGGAATGCTTTTCCATCTTTTTGTTTCCTTTTCATTTTTTTTCCATGAGTATTCTTTAGTTGCTCAAGTACAGATCCTTTACCTTTTTGGTTAGGTTTATTTCCAGGTATCTTATGGCTCTTGGTGCTATCATAAATGGAACGAATTCTCTAATTTCACTTTATGCATTTTCATTGTTAGTGTATAAGAGAGCAACTGATTCCTGTGCATTGATTTTGTATCCTGCCACATTCCTGAATTGCTGTATGAGTTCCAGTAGTTTGGGAGTGGAGTCTTTTGGGTTTTCTATATAACATATTATGCCATCTGCAAATAGAGAGAGTTTGACTTCTTCTTTGCCTATTTGAATACATTTTATTTCTCCTCCTCCTCCTCCCCCTTCTCCTCCTCCTCCTTCTTCTTTCTTTTTTTTTTTCCTGAATGCTCTTGCTAGGACATCTAATACTATGTTGAACAACAGTGGTGAGAACGGACATCCTTGTCTTATTCCTCATCTCAAAGGAAAGGCTGTCAGCTTTTCCTCATTGAGAGTATTATTTGTTGTGTTTTTTTCATAGGTAGATTTTATAAAGTTGAGGAAAGTTCTCTCTATCCCTATACTTTGGAGCATTTTATTCAGGAATGGATGTTGCATCTTGTCAAATGATTTTCCTGCATCACTTTAGAGGACCATGTGGTTCATTCATTTTCTGGTATTGATTTGTTCTATCATATTGATTGATTTGCAAATATTGAACCACCCTCGTATTCCAGAGATAAATCTTTCCTGGCCATGGTGGATAACAGTTTTCTTCTTCTTTTTTTAAAAAAAGATTTTATTTTATTTATTTGACAGACAGAGATCACAAGTAGGAAGAGAGTCAGGCAGAGAGAAAGAGGGAAGCAGGCTCTCTGCTGAGCAGAGAACCTGATATGGGGCTCAATCTCAGAATTCTGAGATAATGACCTGAGCTGAAGGCAGAGGCTTAACCCATGAGCCATTGAGGCGCCCCCGTGGATAATCTTCTCATACTATTACATTCTATTAGCGAGGATCTTATTGAGGATCTTGGCATCCATATTCATCAGGGATACTGGTCTTTATGAAGATCTCCTTTTTTGTGGGGTCTTGCCTGGTTTGCGGATCAAGGTAATGCTGGATTCTTAGAAAGAGTCTGGGCATTTTCCTTCTGTTTCTATTTTTTGAAACAGCTTCAAGGGAATATGTCTTATTTCTTCTTTGGTCGACCAATGAAGGGAATCCATCAGGTCCTGGGCTCTTGTTTTTTGCGAGGTTTTTGATCACTTCTTCATTCTCTTTACTAAATATTTTCAATTCAATTTGTCAAATCCTTCCTGCTTTAGTCTCGGAAGTTTATAGGTTCCAGAAATGAATCCATTTCTTCTAGGTTGCTTAATGTATTGGCATATCATTGTTGATAATAATTTCTGATGATTGTTTCTATTTCCTTGGTGTTAGTCATGATCTCTCCCTTCTCACTCATAATTCTATTAATATGGGTCATCTCTCTTTTCTTTTGGATTAGTTTGGCTGGTGGTTTACTGATCTTTTTTGATTCTTTCAAAGAACCAGCTTCCAGTTTCTTTGATGTGTTCTATTGTATCTCTAGTTTCTATCTCATTGATATCTGCTCTAATCTTAATTGTTTATTTTCTTGTTCAGGGAGTTGGCTTAATTTGTTGTTGAATTTCCAGTTCTTTGAGTTGTAAAGAGAACTGGTGTACTCCGCATTTTTTTTTTTTTTTGAGTGAGTATCAGATGGCTATGTAATTCCCCTTAGTACTGACTTTGCAGTATCACATAGATTTTGGACTGATGTGTGTTCATTCTCATTAGTTTCTATGAATTGTTTATGTTCTTCTTTGATTTCCTGGTTGATCCAAACATTCTTAAGCAGGTCTCTCTTTAGGTTCCAAGCTTTTGAAATCCTTCAAAATTTTTCTTGTGGTTGAGTTCCACTTTCAAAGAATTGTGGTCTGAGAATACACTGGGAATAATCTCAGTTATTTGTTTTTGGTTGATTCCTGATTTGTGACCCAGTATGTGGTCTATTCTGGAGAAAGTTCCATGTGCTCTTGAGAAGAATGAGTATTCTGTTGTTTTAGTTTGGAATGTTCTGTGTATATCTATGATTTCCATCAGTTCCAATGTGTCATTCAAAGCTCTTGTTTCTTTATTTATTTCTTGCCTGAATGATCTATTACTGAGAATGACATGTTAAGATCCAATATGATTAATGTGTTCATATCAATATGACTCTTTAATTTGTATTTTGTTCTTGTTTCTTTTTAAAATTTAATATTATTTTTCAGTGTTCCAAGATTCATTGTTTATACACCATACCCAGTGTTCCATGTAGTACATGCCCTCCTTAATACCCACAACCAGATTCACCTGACCCCTCATACCCTTCTCCTCCAATACACTCAGTTTGTTTCTCAGAGTCCAGTCTCTCATGTTTCATCTCACCCTCTGATTTTCCTCAATTCACTTTTCTTTTCCTTCTCCTAATGCCCTCCGTGTTATTTCTTATGGTTCAGAAGTACATGACCTGTATA
This sequence comes from Meles meles, assembly GCF_922984935.1. NCBI lineage: Eukaryota > Metazoa > Chordata > Mammalia > Carnivora > Mustelidae > Meles > Meles meles. The sequence continues at coordinate 28,154,122 of NC_060077.1, read as the reverse complement.
ATAATTGACTCTCTCTATTTGACTTATTTCACTCAGCATAATCTCCTCCAGTCCATCTATGTTGATGAAAAGTTTGGTATTAATATTATCTAGTGGAGGCATAATATTCCATTGTGTATATGTACCATGCCTTCTTTACCCATTTCTTATTGAAGGGCAACTTGGCTCCTTCCACAGTTTGGCGATTGTGGCCATTTTGGTTATGATGACTCTATCTAGATTAACAGTTGGCTTATGTAGTTGGCTGCTCCCATATTGGGGACATACATACTTACAATTTTAAGATCTTTTTAGGTGGATAGACTCTTTAATAATGATGTAGTGCCCTTCCTATATCTTGGACTTCAGTCTTTAACTTAAAATTTAATATATCTGATATGAGAATGGTTATACCAGCCCTCTTTTGAAGTCTGCTGGCATGAAAGATGATTCTACATCCCTTTACTTTCAGTCAGGATGTATCTTTAGGTTTTTTTTTTTTAAGATTATTTATTTATTTATTTGACAGAGAGAGATCACAAGTAGGCAGAGAGGCAGGCAGAGAGAGAGGGGGAAGCAGGCTCTCTGCTGAGCAGAGAGCCCGATGTGGGGCTCGATCCCAGGACCCTGAGATCATCACCTGAGCTGAAGGCAGAGGCTTAACCCACTGAGCCACCCAGGTGCTCCGTATCTTTAGGTTTTGAATGTGTCTCATGTAGACAGCATAAGGATGGGTCCTGTCCTTTTATCCAGTCTGAAACCCTGTGGATTTTTATGTGGGCATTTAGGCCATTCATGTTGAGAGTGATTATTGGAAACTACAAGTTTACTGATAACATGTTGCCTGTGAAGTCCTTGTTTCTATAGAACGTTTTTGTAAATTTCTGTTCCATCACTCTTAGGTTCTTTCTTCTTTTATATAACCACCCCTTATACATTTCTTGTTGTTTCGCATTGGTTGTCACATGATCTTTTAAACCTTTGCCGACCTTGGAAGCTCTTTATCTCTCCATCCATTTTTGGTGAATGTCAGACTTGCTGGATACAGTATTCTTGGCTGCAGGTTCCTCTCATTTAGTGCTATGAATATATCTTTCCAGCCCTTTATGGTTTTCCAGGTTTCTGTGGAAAGTTCTGAAGTTATTCTGATGGACCATCTTCTGTAAATTAGGAATCCCTTGCCCCTGGCTTCCCTCAGAAACTCTTGTCCTTAATTATGATTTGTGAGTTTTACAATCAAGTGCCTTGAGGTCTTTCTAGATTCATTGATCTTGGTGGGTATCTTTATGTCTCTAGGATATGAACTCTTGTTCTATTCCACAGACTGAGGAAATTTTTATCCATAATTTGTTCTACTATATCTTCTAGTCTTCTCACTTTATCCACCCCCACAGGGATCCCACTAATTTTGATGTTGGGACATTTCATGTCATCATGTATTTCCCTAATTCTTTTTTCATAGCCTCTAAGCTGTTTGTTACAGTCCTCCTCTGATCCTTTTTCTCTATTAGTTTGTCCTCAAGATCACTAATTCTATTTTCTGTCTTGGTTACCCTAGCTGTTAGATTATTTGGATTAGATTGAATCTCACTGATAGCATTAACTTCTGCCAGGTCGGCTCTCATTTCCACCATTAGAGATACTATGTTTTTACTAATGCTTTTCTCCAACCTAGCCATTACCTATATAATTGTTACCCTGAATTCCCTTTCCAACATACTATTTATGTCCGTAACCAATAGTTCTGATGGAGAGAGCACCGCCTCTGAATTTTTCCTCTGTTGGGTGTTCCTCCTAATAGTCATTTTGGTGAGAGGTGGTTGAGGGTATATATATATATATATAAAATCAACCATGATCCAAGCAAGATGCTCCCTGGAATGTTTCTGAGCAATCAGAAATCACCACCAAAAAGAAAGAGAAAAACAATAGAGAGAGAAAGAGAAAAAAAAGAAAGAAAGAAAAGAACACCTAGCCATTATGAGCCCCCAAAGTAAGATCTATAAGGTATATACAAAAATGAGCAAAGAAAAACACCAAGAAATGTTAATGAGAAAAAAAAAAACTTAGCCAAAATGAACACCAAGAATAAGATTTATATAATGCCAGAACAAAAACAAATACACAGAAACACTGACAGAAGAATAAGATGGAAGGTTGGTTATAAATCCTCAATGTGGGTGGAGGTTATTTTGGTTGTTCCTGGTTGTATCTTGAGATCTCTCTTAAATGACTCAACTTTCCAGAGATAAAGGGAGATTAAAAATGTTTTCTATATAGTGTTGGTTTTGAATAGGGAAAAATGTTTACCTTGAACTTGTATCTATATGTACATTAAGAAAAAAATAAGAAAAAAAATACAGTTATATGTATGAACAAAGTTCAACATAAAAGGTTATTACGAATGGACACCTAGGTGACTCAGTAGGTTAAAGCCTCTTCCTTCAGCTCAGGTCATGATCCCAAAGTCCTGGGATTGATCCCCACATCTGGCTTTCTGCTCAGTGGGGAGCCTGCATCCCCCTCTCCCTCTGCCTGCCTCTCCGACTACTTGTGATCTCTGTCTGTCAAATAAAATAAATGAAATCCTTAAAAAAAAAAAGAAGGTCATTATGAACATGTTGTATTAAACCTCTAGTTGTAATGGTAAGTAGGTTAAAAAAATAAAAGATCAATAATTGTGAGAATTAATTTAAAAAAAAAGTTGTATCTATGAAATATACAGGTTTCAGGGCAATACCGTGAGCTTAATATATTGTTTTCCCTTGATGCTTGAGTTTTACAGTTTTATAGGGACCCTGTGGTGTTTGTACTCTCATTCTTTTGGCTTGCCTTCTGGGGGAGGCACCTGCTGCATTGTTCTCCTGTCAGTTTTTCATGGGTTGAGTTTCCCTGAAGGTTATCAAGGGGCTGAGCTCTGTGAAAACTGTTCTTTTCAGGCATTTGTTCTGTGGAAGTTTTGTTCTTTGGTGGTTTTTGTGGCTTTTTGGAGGTTTAGTGGAGGGCCACCTGTCTGCACCCAGAGCTCCACCTCAGAAAGAAGCCTCAGTCTGATCCCCTCGGGTGGTTCAGAGCACACGGACCACCCTCCTGTAAACTCTGCTGAACAGCACAACCTCCCACAGGTGGTGTGCACACCCAGTCACTCTCTCAATGCTCGCCCGAGGTGACTACTTTTCTCCTCGCCCGTGTGCCACTAAAACTACAAGTGATATTGGTCTGGGGAGCCTGCTTCCCATAGCTGCCTTTGCTGGGCCTGGAGTCCAGGCCCACACTGGGTACACAAAGATCCCATAGTATGTAGTTTGTGGAAGGCTGTTGATGAGGGATCCCAACCAGAGATTGTGCCGTGTTCTCTCAGTTGTAGGCTGGGAGCATTCAGACTCTTGCTGGTAGTAGAAGGCTGTGGTCCTAGAGAATGTTGGCCAATGCCCACATCATGTTATCTCGGGTGCAGATGGGGATGCACCCAGCCTAGTGTTGATGCAAGCAGTAGAAATATGCAAGCCAAGGGACAATGGACTGGAGCCTCCGTTGGACTTTCACTAGCATGGGTGGTCACCAGAGGTGACCGTTCTGGGTCCATGGGCTGAGGCCCCTGCCTTTGACTTCCCAATTCCACCAGTTTCCCCTTAAGATCCTTTGTTCTTTGTGAATGCCTTTAACCATACTCCAAGATAATTATTGTCTCCAGTCACAGAGCACTTTTGAATGGGTTGCTTCTGGTGGCTCCCTTCCCCTTCTGTTTATCTTCTGATATCAGTCTGAGCCTTCCCACTCTGCTTTACCTCTCCACTGATGTCTTCTGTACCCATAGAGAACCAAAGAGTATAACCTGACATCTCAGGCTGATTTCCTTGGTGTTCAGAGTGTTCTAGTAGATATATAGCTCACTTTAGTGAGCCAGTTGAAACAGGGTATACTACTTCTCTGCCATCTTGACCCCCTCCTTTCTCTCTCTCTCTCTCTCTCTGTATGTATGTATGTATATATATATATATATATATATATATATATATATATATATAGTTTTTTATATTACCAAGACATTGACAAGAATGTCATATTTGAAAGATATGTATATGTCTATCCTCAGATATGACCAGAGAGATATAAGGGAATAATACTGACTTTATGGAGAGAATAGAGCCTCTTGGAAGTATTAGCCTGCTACCTGCTTTCCAGCAGATTTACCAGGTCAGTCAAGAAGATCATGTCCCAGGGCACAAGCTGGCTCAGTCAGTTAAACTTTGGCCAACTGCTCAGGTCATCATCCCTGGGTCCTGGGATCAAGCCCTGTTTCCAGTTCCCTGCTTCGCAGGGATTCTGCCTCTTCCTCTTTCTCCACAGCTTCTCCTACTTCTGTGTTCTCTCTTTCTCTCTCATTTTCTCTCTCAAATAAATAAATTTAAAAAAATCTTTAAATAAGTAGGTCATGTCCTGGTAGGTGCAGGAACCTTAGGATATTTTTGGTTTTACAAGACAGAGAATTTCCCCAGGTATGTAGGTGTTGCCACTGAAGTCTGACAGCAAGTTTCTGGCACAAATTTTCACTTGGCCTCTGCCCTGGATGGGCTGTTAAATGTTCAGTCTAGAGATTTCTTACAAAACTTCCAGTAAAGCAGATTCTAAAGAGCCTATATGGTCAACTGCTACTCTCGCTGCAGATATGTAAGTAATCAGAACACGTTCTTTATGAATTTACAACTGTTTGGTGAGCAAATTAATGTTAATTTGTTTATATTGAATAGAAATGAGGGTGACCATAGAGAAAAATTATGTTTCAGTAATACACCTGAGTGAATACTTGATTCAAATACTGTTCATTATGACCTAGACTAGATCTTGATTTTCTCTAGCATCCTACACTATCTGGCTACAGATCTTTAAGCAGGCATGTTGAATTTTCTCCCACATTTGTGAGTGGGATTCAATCTGTCCTTTACCCTGAACTCCTAAAAATCAATACAAACAATATGATGTAAAATTCAGAATAATCACCACAGCAGCTCACATAGAGATAGTTTTCATGCCTACTGCATTGTGGGCCACTCACAGGTCACCAGACACACTTGAGCTACAAACCAGGAAAGTCTGTCAGATTGTCACAGCCTGCTGTCACTGTATCTGAAGATGATTTGTACTTGACATCAAGAAGTCTTCTCCCATGGCAACCCACAGAACTCAGAAACTGCTTTATAATTTGTTGCAAACATTAACCATCATTTTTGTTTATATCCATAGAAATGACCTTTGTTTAATACCTGATTTCTTGAATCACAGGGCATACTTTGAGAACACACCTGCATTACCCCCTCCTGAAATGAGTTTAACAAAAATTGGTCCATTGTCAGGAGAGTGTCAAAAAATGAAAAATCTTCTATCCCACATTTTAATATGTATAATATTGGAAAGTTTCAGAAGAGGAGGGAACTGGTCAAGGATGGGCTTCCCCAAGATGGGCCTTATTGGCACAAACATTATTTGAAGTTAAAAGCAAATGAATCTCAAATTCTTTAGACATTTAATGTTGCTAAAAGATGATTTTATTATAGCATGGGGACAGGACCCATGAGCAGATATCTGTACTGAGATTCTGAGGAGTGATTAATTACATACGTTTTATTCAATGTAGGTTAGGGGTAGCCTAAGTCTCTAAGGGATTTGGAAGAAAGACTCTCAGGAATTGAAGGCCTGGCTGCTGTGAAGATAAGATTAATTTTAATCTTAAAAAAAAAGCTAATTCACTGAGGCAGCCACGAGTTCCTTGAGGAAGGTCACTGTCTGCATGTGTCAGGTATCTATGAGTGGGCTGAAAGCTGTAAGGAGATTAATTTAAACTATATTTCTCCTGCCTTCGTTTTGTTCAGCAGCAGACTCTGTTACTAGGGGAGCCTGTCCCTGGCATGCAAAAAATTCTCCAAAAGATGGGAAAAATGTACAATGTGTTCCTGCCAAGGACAGGTGTGAGAGGCTGAATTTATGGGAATGGGGATGATTTTGTAGTCAGTCTTCCTTGAGATTGGTCTTGGGCTTCAATTTAGACCAAACAAAGGAAAGAGCTGACTTGGCCAAGGAGTGGGAGCTGCAAAGGGAAACCCAACCCTGGAGGAATAGCAGGTTTTTGTCTCACTTCCCCACAGTCCTGGGGCACTGTGTGAGCACTGAGACTGTCGTCATAGGACTGGCAATAATATTCAGCCTCATCCTCAGCTTGGAGCCCAGTGATGGTCAGAGTGGCTGAGCTGCCACTCTTGGAGCCAGAGAATCGCTCAGGGACCCCTGAGGGTCGATTGTTACTAGCATAGATGATCGTTCTAGGTGCTGCTCCTGGGTGCTGTTGGTACCAGTTCACATAATTACCACCACCGATGTTGGAGCTGCTTCCAGTGCAGGAGATGGTGACCTTCTGGCCCAGAGCCCCGGACACCGATGGTGGCTGAGTCAGCACAGACTGGGCCCAGGACCCTGCAAAGAGGAGAGACACAGAGTGGGTGATATTGGGATCTGAAGACAAGAGGAGAAACAGGACCTCACATATCCTCTCAGGGTCCCTTCCTATGTCCCTCCATCCACACACCTGTGCAGTGAGCAAGGAGGGTGAGCAAGAGATGGGGCCAGGCCATGGTGGAGGTCATCACTGATCTTGCTGTCTATGATCCCACAACTTAGCAGGCCTCTTCTATCTGTCCCTTCCCCTCTTCATCCTCTGAGAGAGGGTGGGACTATCTATGCAAATGAAACCCCAGTTCCTAATCACTCCCTGGATCTGTGTCTGATCCCTCCTTGCTTCAACATGTCAGGGGGCTGGGCAAGGGAGGAGCTGTGTGGGGTCAGGAGGTGGGGAGGAGAGAGGTGTGAGCCCTGAGTAGAGGGCACAGACAGTGCCAGGTGGCTGGTCCCAGGGGTCCCCCTTGAAACCTCAGAAATGGGACCAGATTGCCCTCTTGTGTTCAGAGACAGACACATCATTGTGTGACAAGGTGACCAGAGCCCATCAGACACATCTTCACATCCCCCAAACTGTTTTGTCCATGTTCCCTGAATTAGGGCTTGACTTGTCTCTATATGTCAACTCCCATTAAGTCAGGACTAAATGTATGCCCTACTAGGAGAGTTCAGAGGGAGTCTGTCCATGGCACCCTTCTCTGTTCCTGGGTTAGTATTGAAATGCTGCCTATAACAAACTTCTCTAGGGCACCTGGGTGGCTCAGTAGGTTAAGCTGCTGCCTTCGGCTCAGGTCATGATCTCGGGGTCCTGGGATCGAGTCCCACATCGGGCTCTCTGCTCGGCAGGGAGCCTGCTTCCCTCTCTCTCTCTGCCTGCCTCTCTGCCTACTTGTGATCTCTCTCTCTCTCTCTCTCGCGCTGTCAAATAAATAAAAAATCTTAAAAAAAATATATATATATATATAAAAAAAAAACTTCTCTAGATCAGGATCTAGCCCAGAGCAGTGACAGGTCCACAGCAACACGGGGTCCCTTCTGTGCAGGAGGCTGAAGCTTTCCTCCTATGTGCCTTCTCCCTATTGTTCAGAGCTCCCCATTCTCTGAGGTTCCCACAAAATTGAGGAACAAAGGATTGATTCTCTCTAGGTTGTGGGTAGAATCTCTCAAATGTATTCCTACAGGGAAACACATTGAACATCTTTGTCATCTGTCACTCTTCTCCTTCTTGAAACAACAATTCACACACAACTGGGACAGTGATTCCCTCCTAGGATCTGTCCTTCCAGCACGGGAGTTGTCTACTGGAGCCCTGTCATGTGACGCTGTAGGTGGCACTGACCTCAGAGAACAAAGGGCAAACCTGCTGCTGAAAGTTCTAGGAAGAAAGCAATGACAACTGCAGGTGTTCTGACAGGGACCTAGTGAAAGAGTTCATGTTTGAGTCACCACAGAGCCAGGCTTGTATTTAATATGAATGTGTATTTTTTATGCATAATTCCACTCAGTAAGATTGATTTAAACTCAGTGGCCATGTCATGTGGAAGATGCAAGGACTATCAGTAGTGTACTTTCCCCAGATTAGTGCTTTTTGCAGAGAAAATATGGGTGGAATGAGTGGTTAAACACATGGGTAGAAAACAGTGGATCAGGAATGTCTTCTGTTCTTGTGAGAATTAAGGTTTTATGCACTTTTTCTAAAATCCTTTATTTGTACCATGTGTTTGCTCTCCCACATAGGAAAGGCCAACATGATACCCATTGAAAACCATTGAAGGGCTTGTTCCTATGAACTCAGAACCATCTTTCTGACAAAAATTACCAAACACACACATTGCTTCCAGGACAGAGGAATTTGGGATCAGACAACTCTCTGGGGTAGACACAGCTCTAGGCCATGCCACTGGTTCTAGGATGTTCAGGACGGACCCATTATTCATTCATCCATGATGACAGGAATGAATTTTACTATGTAACTGGAGCCAGATGTTTCTGTCAAATATCCCAAATCTGAGTGGAGGTGTTGTGGCAATAAGTGGGATGGTGTCCCTTGATGACAGGTTATGTGGCCCTAGGTTGAGATTAAGAACATTTCAGTAGAGAGCAACCTGGCTGGAGATGTCACTGGGGTGACTGAGAGATAGAAAGCCCAGGCATGAAAGCACAGGGAGAGTGTGTCTCATGTCCCCCATTGGCTTTGAGCTCTACAAGACCAGTGCTGAGGCTTCTGTCCCAGAATCAGTATACTTGTCACTTTCAAGCACTGATTGGAGCCCACAGATGGTCAGGGGATGAGCTGTCCATAGGGACAGAGACTCCTACTAGGATTCCTGAACATCAGCCTCATCCCAGAAGAACATGTGCTCAGACTCCATCCTGGCTGCCATGGTGACAGGACCCAAGTTGCACATGATGTGTCCATGATTCCTGTTGAGAAGGATTTTGATTTCTGGAGATTGGAACACAGAAGCTGGCTGGATGAACAGAGAATGCCCCTAAATTCTGGAAGAACAGAGAATCTGGAGACTGTAGAGGATTCCCAGACACACTATTCACTCAGAGGGAGAAGAGGGCTGTGTGTGCGTGTGTGGCCAAATATGAGGCTATGTAAATCCTGTCTCTCTTGTGACTTTGAAACACCCTGAAGGATTTCTCCCTGTTTCTCCCTGGAGTTTCTCCCTGGAGATTCTCTCAGGTCCTGATCATTCCTTTACAGGTAAATATCTCCAGAAATTTTAACAGAAAAGGATTTACTTATTCCAGGAGAACTCATGTGAGAGCAAACCTAGTAACAAGTCACTGAATTAGGCATCCATGTCTTGTTGAGTGACAAGAAATCTGTTAAACTTTATCTCTGCAGACACAAGATCTACAACTTTGGGGTTTGCAGGTGTCTGGAAGCACTTGGTGGTAGGGAGAACACACATCCTCACCTTTCTGCCCTACATCCAAGCCAGACCCATAGTTCTCTGTGTCCTCAGGTATCTACCAGGGTGTAAGAACAAGAAATTGCTGATGGTTTTGTGACTGTGTGAAAAACCACTAGAACCTGGGAATTCATGAATTGTAGAAATACATTTCTGTGGTGAAATTACTGTCCAGAGAATCCTTAGGAATGAGAATCTGGAGCATAAGGAAAATAATGACATATCTAAAAACACGCATGTGATCCTTGTCTGTGGATTCCTCCAGGACTCGCCATGGATGGGGACATCAGTTAATTCTTAAGTGGGTAGGAAACAATAGATCACATGGGCAGATACCTAAAGGTAGATGAATATATCCTTTTCAGGAATTGTAATAACATTATTTTTATATATTTTTAAAAAGACTTTATTTATTTATTTGCCAGAGAGAAAGAGATCAGAAGTAGGTAGGGAGGCAGGCCGAGAGAGGGGGGGATGCAGGTTCCCTGTTGAGCAGAAAGCCTGATGCTGGGCTTGATCCCAGGACCCTGATATCATGACCTGGACTTAAGACAGAGGAACCCCTGAACCACCCAGGCACTCCAATTTTTATATTAAAGAGAGAAATTTGGGGGCCTCAGAGTGGCACAGTAGGTTTTTATTCCAACTCTAGTTTTGTCTCAGGTCATGATCCCAGAGTCCTTGTGTCCATACCCACATCTGGCTCACTGCTCAACAGGAAGCCTGCTCTTCCCTCTCCCACTCTGCCTGCTTATGTTCTCCCTCTCGCTATCTCACTCCCTGTAAATAAATAAATAAATAATCTTTACATAAAATAAAATAAAATACTTATGTAAAGACAGAGCTCAGACTGAAGAGCCAGAGGGAGTGAGTGAAGCCTGAGGATGTGAGAGCAGAGGGGAGAAGAGGAGGTAGGGTGTGGGGGGTGTTGTCAGTGAGCATCTGTAGGATCTGGTCCAAGTTTATGTGTAGCTGGTTCAGAGAGAAGACATTGGGACTGTGACCAGGATTACTGTCAATATATCAGCTGTGGATATATCAGCAGTGACACAAGATAACACTTTATGGAATCAGATGATAGAATGGACTGGGGATAAATGTCTACTGGGCAGCATGATCACTTGTAGACACAGAATTCATTCCTCTTCATATTCTCCAGATTGAGTGGTTATGTGCAGATGGTCTCTGATACCTGATCTGTCTCCATACTCCTGGAATGCCCCCATTTTGTCTCACTTTATGTGCATTACCTGACTGTTTCTTTTTTCCTGTTGAAAGATAGATCATTGTGCAGAAGAGACCACTCCAGTATGTCTCTATAGATAGGTTTCTTATTGAATATAGGTTTAGAGACAATATTTGTGGGCCCAAAGGTTTTCACCCACTTCCTCCTTATCTGAGACACTGTGAGGAATGACAGCTACCCCCACTGCCTTGAGTCATAGCACAGTAATCATAAGCCTTGTACTCAGGCTACAGCCCTGAGATGAACAGAAGCCCTGAATTGGCCAAGGCATTTTTGGTGCCAGAGAAGAGGCTGGGGGCCTCAGAGCCCTAGTCTGAGTCTCTGAGTAGACTTAGGAGAATCAGAGGAGAAACTGGGGAGGGCTCCCTGGCTTCTGCTGGAACCAGTATATGTTGTGGCCACTAAAACTGAAGCCACTGCTCAGGTTGCAGTTGAGTCTGACTATTGTCACATAAGATGCAGAGAAGAAGGTTGTCTGGGTCAGCACAGGCTGGGACGGGGAATATGCAATCAAGTCAAATATTCCTATTGGAGCTGGGGCAACTGGCAGCTGATAAATGATTAGATTAAGGCAGCAGACACAGCTTGGGGGGAGTGGGCTTCCCTGTTGCTCCAAAGCTTGTCACTAACGGTGCAGTGAGAACAGTTCATGAGGAGGAGAAGTCTCCAGTTCTTGGTGGTCACAGTCACAGAGGTGCTGTAGCTGTGGTTGGGCTGGGCCAGGACTTTTTTATCCACCTAACTGCCTAACGGGGAGAAGACTGTCCTATAAATTTGCTCCCATCTTTATCTGGCTTTATCCCTTTCTGAGTTATGACAGGTAACCTGAGCAAGGCATGTGGACAGAGAAAATGAAGGGGCAAAGATGCTCTGAGTTTTCTGTGTGGAGAGTATTTTGGAGGAAAAAGATGCTTGGTTAAAATACAGATTTTTGAGTATTGGGTACTCGCTTGTACCAGTTGGGACACAGTGGCTGAGATCTGAGTCCTGTGTGAGGGACCAGTGCCTTCTAGAATGACTTGGTGTCAGCAGGGGTTTCCTGACTGAAATTCCCACAAGCAACTCCGCCAGATCCATGTCGCCCCCTGCTGGTCACGAGTCCATCTGCAGGCACCTGGGAAGCTCCTGGGGACTCTGCTACTGTCCTTGTCACTGTCCTTGTCACTGTCATTCAAAAAGTGGGAGGGGTATGCCTGAGTGGCAACCAACATAGATAGGTTGAATATTAGTTCACTCCACGTGGAATTAGGAATCTAGGGATTTAATAGAGAACATTTATAGGAAATAAATAATACCATCTGCTTGCTTTCTCTTGTAGCATCATAAAGTTTGTGCTCATGCTGTGCCCAGTTTCCTGTTGGCTGTGATGTGTCGGTCCATGGCAAGTCTGCCTCATCAAAGCCACTAGACAGATGTACTATCTGAAAATCAAGAAAACTTGTAGGCAGATGTACTGTCTGAAAAACAAGAAAACTGTACTGTCTGAAAAGAAAGAAAAAAATCTATTTTGAAGTTATTTTCAAAATAATTCCCATGGATTTTGTGCCTCCCATGTAGATGTTCAGCTTCAAAATTTGAAAGAATGTGAATTCAATTTGGGAGTCAAGCTGGGTTTTTAACGCCATAAAGATACTGTGCCATATCATTGATGGTTCTCTGACTTGACCAAGGCAAACTGCTGGTACTCCATGTGGATAACGACATTCCTACAGCAATAAGCACATACAAGTCTTAGCACGACAACCAAAACTCCACACTTTAAAGACCAACTTCAAGTGTCACATCACCACAGAAGGATTGTTCCATTCCTCCTGATTACTGCAACTGAAGAACAAGGAGTGGAGTATTTTCACGAGATGCTACCCCTGGGTCATTCCACCTGTCTTTCTCTGTCCATGGTAAATGGCTACGGTGGAGGAGGGAAGACTCCTTTTGATGAGGAAGCTGTCCCTGCCAGACTGCACAGGACAGGGTCTCCACATAGGAACAGTCGAGATGAGATCTGTGGGCAGATCTCCGACAAGGAAGAGGTAGAGCTCACATTTAGTGCTGAGAGAAACACCTCAGTGAGAGTGTATGACCCCTCCAGTACCACAAATATCCCCTAAACTGCACACTGCGTAATGACCAGTTGCTCCGGCCTTTATTATCTGGACCTGCAAGACTCATGGGAAGTCCACAATCATGAGAACCATCTTAGAGAACTTTCATCAAAGTCCTGGAGCCTTCCTGAGTTTGCAGAGCTTCTGTGATATATGATATAATCTTGTCAACACATGCCCAGGGGCACTTCCAACCACAGAAACTGTCCAGTGTGGAGAGTGATCCCCCACCCTGGAGAGTACAATATTACACAGTTATCAAACATTCATATTCAGGAGGAACACTTTTCTTCACTGCACAGTTGCAGAAAATGTAAACAGCAGAAGGTTCTGTGTTGTTCCCACCAATCAACATTTACTGGGGAGATTCCATCTTTGAACTTGGCAAAGGATCCAGTTCTTCCTTCTCCTAATGCGATTGAGGAGAAGCAAAGGAGAAAGGGCAGGGCAAACGGGATGGGTATGGAGCTGTGCTGAAGAAGTAATATTTACAGAGATGCTTCAAATTTAAATTCCTGCTGGGTTACAGGAATGGGAGGGATGGGACATTAGGAGGAGGAGGCTCAAGGGCTCCTGGGAGGTATATGGCCAAGACTGCAATTCATGTAGATGAAACTTACAGATCTCCAGGGAGTGAGGTCAAAGGAGGAGGGATAGAAGGAAGTTTGGGCTAGCCCAGGTCAGTCCCCCTAAAAGAGACTTGGAGTCACTGACACACTACCTATGTTAAGTCTCCTTGTTACATGAAGGTAAAGAAATACCAAGCCTCAGAGAGTATTCAAGATGTAACTCTCTGCAGAACATAAAGTAATTGAGATTTATGCATCCAGAGACCTGCACTGTTGATTAGGGTGAACGAAGGGTCACATGGTATAGCTAGAGTATGGAAAAGGGGAACAGCCAAGGTGCTCCTAGGGACCATTTCCGTATGCCATTTCATCCATTTACCTGTGCATAAAGAAGTGGAAAAGGGAAAGGCCCAGGCTTTTGGGAAGTCCCCAGAGTCAACTTCCTGCAACAGTGAATCGTGACATAGCTCCCCCGTATGTCGAATTGCAACTTATTTTCTTTTTCTAAATATTGTCCATAGATCCTGAGCATTCTCAGCCTCATCAGCATTGTGGCATAAGCCTCAAATCACCTTGAGATGAAGAAGAAAAATGATTCTTACAACTTCTTCAGTGATTAGTGAGCCTGATTCTGGGTGTCCAGTGCACACAGGGAAGGCACGCACATAGGCACATCTTACTTTAGAGAGGGATCTGTTGTTCATCACCTTGGAACTGCAGAGACCTACTTACTCTGGGCCTAATGTGGAAAACAGAAACAAAAATAAAAAGAACAACAACAAAAAAATTCCCAGGAAAGGAGGGGAAAAAAAAAAAACAGTTCCTAGAGAAAGATTGGAATGAGTAGACGCAGAAAGAAGGTATCTGGCTCTTCATACTGGACCCTGAAAAATGGGCATGTGTCATGTTGGACACAGTGACCCACCATAAGCATTCAGAGCACCCAGGTCTCAGAGTCAAACTTAGATGCTAGGCTGACATGGGTGGGGTCAGTCACCTCCATCATTTACATAGTCTTTGTAAAGTCATACTTTGCCCTAAGACCTGATTTATTCCTATGGAGACGGTGAGATTTGTGTAAGAAGTCATTAGTCATGGAGCAACTGAACCATGTACAGTAAATGAGAGAGTATTTGCACATGCAAATGTCCTAGGAAGGGAAATTGACTGAAGACATGTCAACAGATGTTACCTGGAGTAGCCTTGGTACCAGGCAGGGCAGGGGTGACTTCAGCATTCAGAGAGAGCACTGGGGAGGTTTTATTCTCACTTCCCAAGATTCCGAAAGGTATTTTCCATATGATAGCTGCCTTGGAAAGTATCAATAAAAGAGTCTTCCTCGTCCACATGCTGTAGCCCAGAGATGAGCAAAGCCTTGCATGGGCCAAGACATCTTTGTAGCTAGAGAAGCAGCTGGGGACCTCAGATACCTGGTGCTAATCTGAGTCTGTTTAATAGTATAGGAGACTCCAGAAAGGGCTCCCTGGCTTCTGCTCATGAGAAATAAATACTCCTTTGACAATGAGAATTTCTACAAAACATAAATCATTTAAAAGATTGAGATTACCCCTCCCCTTGTGACGTTTTGGGATTTCATCCTCTGAGCATACTTTCAAGTGTGTCTCAGGAGATTAGTGACCTTGTTCTCCACATGGGCTCATAGAAGAGAAAATAAAAACAGGTTGTGAAGATGCTCGAAACATGATGGGACACAGCAATTTCACAGAGTGGGGGAAACTGTCTGGTGGCAGCACGCACAGGGACCCAAGTTGGGCACTTGGGCCACAACTTAAGCAGACACTGCATTCCGAGTTGCCTTCACACCATGGACCCCAGGGGGACAGGCTCAGAGTGCCCTGTTGCCCCAGTCCTGGTTTGCCTAACTGAGCTTAGGGGACTGGAGACCAGAGTAGAACTCCCCCTGCTTCCAGCCCTTTGTGTCCTCTGTCCCCTTCCCACAGAGAATGCGTCACATTGGGCCTTCCTTAGACTGGAACTTCATGGTCATACTCGGAATTTCCTGCTGTGGCTCCTCACTGAGGACAGTCTCCAGCTGTGTCCACAGCTCCAGTGCTTCTGTACTAATAGTGTGAGGTGTGGCGAGGTGTCAGAACTCATCATTCATGCAATTAGCAAATGGACAAACTAAATACTCCCCTGTGTATCTAACCCCAAGAGTCTGAGTGGTATCCAAGAAAGTTGGTTTGTCTCTGTCTGTATGTGTCTCTCCATCTCTGTCTCCCACTCCCAGCTCCTTTCTCAGTCTGTTGAGGCTCTGTCCAAACATCTGGTGGGGAGGACACAGGCTCATTCTTTCATGACCCATGACTCGGTCTGCAGCTCCAGGTGTGCTACCCAATGTCCAGGTCTTATAAGTAATAAAACTTTATTGTCCAAAGATTCCTATGCTTGTAGTGAACGATAACTTGCAGTCATAATATGATGCACAAGGGTGGGCCCAGCCACTGCATAGGTTATGGAGAGGCTGAAACCTGCCAAATACTTGAACTTCTGTTCCTGAAGGGAGATTGTTGGCTCCCACCATCTCCAACCATTAACTTCATTGTTCAGGACAGAGAGGGTGATGCTGGGGAAGACATAAGAATAGGAAGCAGGTCCCAGTGTGACCTCCCATAGACCCTAGACTTGTCTTTACATCCAGACCCCTGTGCAGTGAGTAAGAGCATTGAGGAGAAGAAGTGACTAGGCCATGCTGGAGGTCATCAGAGATCCTACCTTCTGTGCCCCACAACTGGGCATAACCTCCCCTAACCTCTCTCTTCTTCTCTTCCCCTATTCCCCTCTTTTCCTTTAACTTCCTTAGAAAGAGAGTGGGCCTATACTTACAAATGAAACCCCTCACTGACCCTGAGTCTTGTCCACCTGCCAGATATGTCAGGGAGATGGGCAAGGGAGGGGACAGGACTTCAGATCTCTAAACCCTGAGCCAAGGGCCTGTGCTTCCCTGACCTCTCAAAAATGGACCCTGTGTGTCACCTGGGGCCCAGACCCAGACATGTCATTGTGTGACATGGTGACTAGAGCCTATCAGAGACAGCTTCTGCCTCCCCACTTCTGGGATCATTGTCCCCTGCATTAAGGTAATGCAGGGTCCCCTTATGTGTCCTCCCATCACATAAGTGCAGATTATTCTGACTCCTCAGGGTGACTCTCCACAGCTCCCTTGACTAAGCATGGGCCAGAACTGAGACGGTGTGTCTCCACATATTTCTTTTAAATCAGGATCAAGTCCAGAGTGTGATGGTCTCTGTGGACACATGTTTCCTTCTCTGCTGGATGCTAGGTATTTCCTGTTATGTGATGGATCCATGTATCAGACTCCTCTCTCATTCAGCCAAGTTTCCCACAACTTGGAGAAGATGGGAAGCACATGTCTGCACTGTGTGTAGAAGCCCTCCTTTACATTCACAGAGGGGTTACACACTAAAAATCTTTGTCATTTGTCATTATTTCCATGGGCTTGAAACAATAGTTCTGCACACATTGTGGACAGTGATTCCCTCCTGGGATCTGTTCTGTCAGCACACAGGCAGACATCTCCAGAAGCCCAGACATGTAAGGCTGTGTGGCAATGACCTCAGAGAATAGAGGTCAAACATGCTGGTAGTTGTAATCAAGGTAACAGTTGTATTTTCCTCCCACCTGACATTCTAAATCATTTGAGAAATAAACACATCCATCCTCCTGAAGCCCTGAAAATGGTAACCTGAGGTATACTTTAGGGAAATACCCCAGGGGCTCATGTGCGGAAAATAATCTTGTTTGTTGCTCTGTCACCCATTCAAAAATATTACGAAGAGGGGCTCCTGGGTGGCTCAGTGGGTTAGGCCGCTGCCTTCGGCTCGGGTCATGATCTCGGGGTCCTGGGATCGGGTCCTGCATTGGGCTCTCTGTTCAGCAGGGAGCCTGCTTCCCTCTCTCTCTCTCTGCCTGCCCCTCTGTCTACTTGTGATCTTTCTCTGTCAAATAAATAAATAAAATCTTAAAAAATATATTACTAAGAGGGACACCTGGATGGTTCAGTGGGTTAAATCCTCTGCTTTCAGCTCAGGTCATGATCCCAGGGTTCTGGCATAGAGCCCCACATAGGGCTCTCTGCTCCGCAGGGAGCCTGCTTCCCTTCCTCTCTCTCTACCTGCCTCTCTGCCTACTTGTGATCTATGTCTGTCAAATAAATAAATAAATAAATTAAATATTTAAGAAAAATTACGAAGAATATCCAAACTGCAAACCAGGGAAAGCCATTACATTGCCATGTCCTGACCTCACTCCATCTGAAGATGCTTTTGAATGCACATTTACAAATATTCTCACTGGCAGTGAGACAGGGAAACTGAAGGACCACATAAAGGACTGTTTTTCTTGCTCCTTTTCCTGCTGCTATTCTTTTTTTTTCTTTTTTTTTTCCTGCTGGTATTCTTACTAGGACTTGCACCCACACCCTACAAAGTTCTTATCGGTAACATACATATTCCTTATAAAGGCCAAGGTGTTCATATTTGACTGGGTGGGGTCATCATGAATGTTTTCCAGACTAGTGACATACTGGGATCCCTGCCTCCAGGACATAGTGACTAATGTAGGACACAGGAGGACTCCTCCTTGTTTTAATCTGTTCCCAGAAGCCAGAGAAGACTAGTGCACCAGACCACAGTCCACAGGAGAAGCTCCAGACACTAAGCAAAGCTGAGACTCTTTTCTTTCCCTTTCTGAATCTCCCAGACACTCTGTATCTGGTCGATGTCTTCCATAAACTCTGTTCTCATTGTCTTTTTGCTTATGTTTGATGCCTATGCAGTGTGAAGCTAAAGAACCTCTTGGCTGCTCCTGGGGGAGCCCCTCTGAGTCCTCAGACCAAGACAACCTGCATTGGTAGCAACCGAGTCTTAGGCTCATGGCTAATAATTTGCTCCAAACATTAGACTACATTTATTTTAATTTACATAAAAATGCAGCCTGCCAATTATTTGATTGCTTCCTCAGTGTGGACTATTTGAGAGCCTACCTGCATCGCAGACTCCAGAAATGAGTTTAACTGATCTGACCTGCTTTCAAATTAACAAACTTGTTCAACAAGTTGAACAATCTCGCTGCTCAATTTTGAACATGTGAGACTTCAGGGAAGAATCAGAAGAGAGAACTGTAGGGGAAAAGGGCAAGGCAGTCCTACATGGTCCACTTTGGCATGAAGATCATTTTGAGATCAAAGGCATTTGAAACCCAGCAGATGCAGGAAATCTTTTTAACTCCCCCTCAATGGACTAAGGAATTGAAGAAGAGCTCCTTTTCTGGGAACTGATTTCCCATACAAACATCCACACTAGGACATGAACATGATACTGACTATTTGGTCAGTATCCTCTGTGTCCCATTGCTTTCCAGTGAATCCAAACAATTTGTCTACCAAACATTTTCTCCCCTTCCTCTGCCAGTGAATTGCATTTCTTTGCACTGAATAGGAGACCCTACCTCCTGTGTAGTTCAGAAAAAACATATACACTTCATTTTGCCTGAGTGTTTTTGGAATTTCCATGTCTGTGTGGATTCCAATATGTACACTATTAAATTTGATTTTCTCCTATTAATCTGGCTCATGTCAATTTTATTCTTATTCCAGATAGAAGGAAATGAACAAGACATTCCTGCTTCCTGAGAGTAGTAAGGAGACACAACATGGATGAAAGTCTGATACATTCCATCTATAAGTGTTTAGTATTGTTCATGTTCTCCAGAAACTGGGACATGAGCAGTTTGGCTCAATTCCCTCACTTGGGTGTGCTGCTGGGACTGTGCTCCTGCACTGTCTCAGGCAACAGTATAATTTGTGTGTCACTCTTCCCTCCTCAAGGACACATCTCCCCAAAGAGGATTCTCCCTTACAGAAGGGTCCAGAGAATATTTGCAGTTAAAGAGGCTGAGAGATCATGCCCAGCGTTTTTTGTCTCACTTCCCTATTCTCTGAGACACTGCGTAATGACAGCTGCTCCCATTGTTGGGACAGTGAACATGCAAACTCAGCCACTCATGGGTGGTGGCATTAGCAATGGGGAAAAAAAGTTCTCAAATGCTGAGCATGGAAAGAGTCTTTTGGGGCCACCCTGTATCCCTGAGGTCTGCCCCTACCTGTCTAGTAAGACAGGAGAACAAGGAGTGCAGGTATCCAGGCCATGGTGATACAATCCACGATCCCTAGTGGGGGTTGGGCTGGCCCAGACCTCCTTTTCTCCTCTACCATCTGCTGCAGGTGAAGCTGTCCATGCAAATGGGGTCCATCCAGTGTGTGTTAACACCCTCCCTGAGCCCTGGTGCTGGATCTTAGCTCACACCACACTTTGAAGAGAATGCAGTTTGCTGAGAACACACAGAAGTCCCTGCTCAGAGGACTCTGCCAAACCAGAGGGGACAGAGCTGCTGAGTCCACATCAAGAAGCACAGTGCCCAGCACACAGGCCCAGCTCCCATGAGTGAAGTTTCCTCACTGAGCAGTTATGTGGGGACAACAGGGCAGTCCCACAGTGACCTCTGCTTGTCACAATGCACCTGTCTCAATATGGACCAAAGCCCTGAGAGCCCAGTGGCTTTCAGAAGCTCACCAGGTACCTATCTATTCTCACTCCCATGTCTGATCTCCAGATCCTATGATTCGTATACACTATACTTGATCACTAGTGTTTCTTAACTCTCTGGAGAGACACCTCTCTGGAAAGGGCCAAAATGTACATAAATCACCAACTGGTGTTCACCATCCTCAGAGAAGTTACTGTAAAATTTGAATGCATCATATCAAACATTATTTATCAGAGGAGAGTGGAGTGGTTGGAGGGGCTTGTATGGGATTTTCAGGGAATGGTCAGACTTGACATTTTCCAGGAAGTAAGCTCAGTGACATATTCCTTAGGCAGCAATTCAGCAAGCATTTCAAAGGTCATGTGAAGCTGTTATAATGTGGCCAGGATCAGATGTGACTGAGTGATTTCTGAGAACCTAATAGCTTTGCCTGACTGAACATTTATTGGTGAATAATAGACATATGTCTTTATCTTTGAAAGTGAGATGTATCTCCTAAATTCATTGGTTTCTGAGTATTTCTGCTCTGCAAATTTTGTCAGGATTCTGCCTTTTTTGCTTCGCTAACTTTGTGTATTGTATCCAAATATATTTCCAACTTGTAATTTTGTACCCATTGCTTTCCTTCAGTGGGACAATTAATGGGATGCTTTATTATTGTTTCTACATACCTGGAAAAGATATGAGCAGAAATCATGATCTCACTGGGCCCTCAAACACAATCAGCGATATGCACAAGTATTCACCAAATCTCTAGACTCACAGGGACCTTAAATAATAGGCCTATGACCACAATCACCTACTTCCCTCAGAAACCCTTTCCTCAAGGCACTCATATGTAGGGGTCCTTCTCCTTCAACTCAGGCATGCCACCCTATGGCTTCAACCATTTCAGTGACTCCTCACTGCTGTTTGCTAAACAACCAAGTCCCTCCCATGTCTGAGGGTCCTCCCTGCTCTGGCCCTGCACACTCCCCCACCCACCTCACATCCCTGCCCTTGTTCCCTGTTCCAGCTTCAGCCCTCTTCTGATCTTGGAGTCCCTGAAATCAGTACTTCCCACATTCTCCACACAAGGCCCTCTTGGAAGAAGATGGATTTCGCCTGGGGATCATGGTAGACACACATTTTGGCAACATTGAGCATCTACTGAAAGCAGGACAGACACCAAGTTTAACTCACTGTGATCTATATTTCTCTTCTCATCTTCTATTGATCTTCAATACTATAGCTTTATAATAGGTCTTCAGGTTCAAGTGTCAGTCTTCTAAAGTTGTTATTCCCCTGCAATGTCATGTTGCTAATTTGGATCTTTTCCCTCTCTGTGTAAACTTTTCAATCAGTTCTTCAGGATTTATAGAATAACATGCTGGGATTTAAGGGTTACATTGAATCTTTACATTCAATCCGGAAGAACCAGCACCTTCAAAGTAATGAGCTTTCTTATCAATAAACACTGCATACCCCTCAATTTATTTAGCTTCTCTTTGATTTCAATGATCAGAATTGTGTTGTTTTCCTTATATAGGTCTTAAACATATTATGTTTTATTTTTACCTAAGAATTTCCCCCTTTTGGTCGCTAATATAAATTGTACATGTTTCACACTCCCCTTGTTCAACGCTAGTTAATGGGTAAGCACTTGATTTTTCTATATTAAGTGTGCATTTGAACCTGCTGAACTTGCTTATTAGTTTTTAGATTTTTCTTTAATGTCAATTATTTTTATTTTGTACATAGATGATCATATCACCTATGAATAATATAGTTTATTTTTCCTTCCTAATCTATTTCCATCTAGATGAATGGTTTCAGGGGAATATTGGTGCATTCATTGAGATGATTATATTCTTAATTTATTTGCTTATAGATTGAGTTACCTTGACTGACTTTCAAATGTTTCACAAACCTTAGGTGTCTAGAATGAACACCTGTGTTACATTGGGGATCTCTTAAAGATGCATTCATTTAATTTGAGAGAGAAAGAAAGGTGGGGCAGAGGGAGATAATCTTCAAGCAGTCTGAAGGGTGAGGCACAAAGGGCAGAATCCCATGATCCATGAGATCATGACCTGAGCTAAAGCCAAGAGTCAGACACTTATCCATCTGAGCAAATCAGGTTCCCATTTGATGCATTGTTGAATAAATATGCATTTTTTAAAAATTTTTTGATCCCTATGTCTATGAATCAAATTGATTCTTTTTTAAACCATATTGATTTGTAACTTCTTTTATTTTAAACATTTTACCTGGTTATTATATCAGAGAGAAACTGGATTTATAACATATATTCAAGTTTCTTCTTATTATTTCCTCTTTAAATGCATGGTAGACTTAAATAATGAAGTCTTCTGGCCTGAAATTTCTTCATGGGAAGGTTATCAACTAAAGTAATAAACAACTTCAATGTAGTTACTGGAAAGCATGAGTTAAACAATGTAACTGCTCATTCCTGGAACAAAGTCTAAACTGCCTAAGTTATGTCTGGGAATGTGTTTAGCTTGACTGTAACTTTCCTTAAAACATAAAATCATTGAGGATATAAAATAAAGTGATATATTAAATTTCCGTGTTGTTTAGTGATTTTTATGCTTATTTTTAAGATTTTATTTATTTATGTGAGAGCGATGCAGAAACACACACACACACACACACACACACACACACACACACACACACAGAGCATACAAGCAGAGATAGAGACAGAGAGAAAACGACACTTCCCCTGAGCTGGATGTCCGATATGGCTCTGGATCTCAGGCCCTGGAGATCATGACCTGAACCAAGGCAGACAATCAACAAGCCACCCAGGCTCCACTGTTTAGTAATTTTTAATGCAGATAATGTATTCTGAAACAAAAAATGGAAACGACCCAAATATAATGTCAAGTATTGCACAACCTCATTTAGTGGCATGGGTTGATACAGAATATACAATGTTATGCTATCTTTTGTCTCTTGATATTTCCCTGGGAGGCTTTTATAGTCAGAAACCAGTATGCTCAGATCATCCAGGATCCAGGACGGATTATATATCTACATCCACTGGCTACATATTCTCCCTCACTTCTGTATCTCCCAGCATGCACTGTGCCATTGCCAACACTTGTGCCCATCGGTAGCCCGAGACTTTGAATCTGTTTCTCAGTGTTCTTTGGTCTTCAGTTGGATTTGTGGAATGATTGTGTCAGAAGATGTTGTCACTGCCTCCTAAAGAGATATTTTCAGAAATAATTTCATAATA
This sequence comes from Meles meles, assembly GCF_922984935.1. Lineage (NCBI taxonomy): Eukaryota > Metazoa > Chordata > Mammalia > Carnivora > Mustelidae > Meles > Meles meles. The sequence goes on along the minus strand of NC_060077.1, from coordinate 28,131,020 downwards.
ATAAAAGAACAGATGCTTTTCAAACATTAACAGTCATACAAATCTCCTGGAGGAATTGTTAAATGTAAATCTATGAACATCAACACATGCTTCAGATTTAGAAGGACTGGGATGGAGAATTGCATTTTTACCAAGCTTACAAGTAAAATAAATTATTAATGTCTCTCATTATCAAATTAATGAATACAATTATAACTACCAATGCTCTCTGGATAGTAGTCTTTATTGGAAGCAGCAGGAGATTGAATCTTAGTACTGCTTTATATATAATGGAACTGAGTCCCCACTCAACACATCAGGCAGATGAGAGAGGAAGCACAGTCTGAAAATGTCACAGTGGAGAGATGGACACACGCTGGAATAACCAGGATGGGGCCACATGGCCTTGAACCAAGGAAGAGAAAGATGAGGCCAGGGAGCTTCCCTTCCCATGGTGGTGGTGACCATTACGACAACCAACATCACTCCTGTCTCTAAGGCTGAGCAATACAGAGCCATTCAGAGAGTTCCAGTTATACTTCCTCATAGATTTAAGTCACTGTGTTAACACCACCACCCACAGACAACAAACAGTGATAGTTGGCCTCATCCTCAGCCTTGACCATGGTGATAGTGAGGATGTCTTTGTTCCCAGAGCTGGATCCAGAGAACCAATCAGGGACCCCATGGGGAGGCTGCTGGTGCTATAGATGAGCATGCGTGGAGCCTGGCATGGCGTCTTCTGGGACCAGTGAGGGGAGTTAGTTGCAGAGACTGAACCAGAGCTGAGGCCACAAGTGACTGAGACTGTCCCTCCTGGAGACACTGACAGTGACTGCCCCTGGATCACCAGAGTCTGAGAATCTGCTCCTAATACCAACAGGAGAGAAAGCTGTTGTTATGGGGAAAAAAGAAGCCCTTGAGACCCTGCTTTTAAATGCCTCCCAAGGACAGATTCCCTACCCCTGACCTGAACCATATGCAATGAGCCCAAGAAGAAACAGTGTCCAGGCCATGGTGGGGACTCCTGCAGTATGTGACCCTCACAGACTCTTAGGCTGGAGTGGGGTGTTCTGGACCTATTCATATCTCCAGGCTTGTTATGAGGAGATGGTGTTTCATGCAAGACAGCGTCCTCTTTCTCACTGCCCCAGAATCCTTCACATGTCCCCTTGGAGATCTTGAAAGGAGGAGATGCTGGGAACTCACACACAACAATGCCTGCAGGGGGACCGGAGACACTAAGTGTCAGGGGGACATCTTTCACCAGATCATTTCCCCAGTGACCTAGGTGACTTCTGTCCTAAGGTTTGGTCTATTTCAAATGTGTTTCTGTTATCTGATCATCCTGTACATCTCTCTTCCCATTAATATCAGGTCTAGAAAATGTACTCTGATTCCATGGAGGATGAAGTATGAGGCATGCATGAATCTGAGCTGAAGGATCTTGTGGTCCCTGGAGGCTCAGGTGCAGGAAAGTCTCAGTGAGGATCCTGCTTGCCCTAGTGGGCAAAGGTCATTTTTTAGATTTTTTCCTAGGCTTCCTGTCCTAGGCCCTGAGCTCTCAGGTAAAACCCAACTGTGCCCCCTACTGACCTCAGACACATTCTCCCAAAGAACATGGCACACTCTCCAGCACTCCTGGAAAGACTTTGTGACCTTTGCAGGTGGATCCTTCTAATGTCACCATCCAGGGTGATAGATGAGTAGGTCAGTTATGTGGGATTTGGGGTTGATCCATCCATTTTTCCAGAGTATCAATACCCTCGGGTAGAAAAACAACTGAAACATTTACATTAGGAGAATTTTCAGGGTTATGTGACATTTCAGTTTCCTTCTGCCTTGTCCCTGGTTTCACTACTGGGACATAATGTAGTTGAGCCAAGCTAAAGGCTTAAATTTCCCCCAGAGAAGCCCATTGTTTCAACCCTGGTAGTAATTCTACTTGGATTACTCTTCCAGGTTGGCTTACTGGTTATTGTTGTTGTTGTCAGGGTCTCCTTTTAGGGCCACGAGCTCCCATGGCATATACTTTGCCTTTATATCTGTCTTTGCTGTGACAATATCATGCTGTAAGATAGGACATATCTTATGTCCTTGATTACCTTGATCGATTTTCACTTATCCTTGAATATTACCCTTATATAAAATATTTTGTATTAGTTCCCTGGTGTATTTAAGGCATTTTTAGTTAACTTTTATTATTTTTCATGGTAAAAGGGATGATAATAAATAACATAACTCTAAATGGTCTATAAAATTGATATGATGCCGTCCATTGACAACCCACTCTTCTGTTCCACAGGCACTTACTCCCTAAATGGATAACTGAAATAATTGTTTTTTTTTACAAACAATTATTTAAGAAAACCTAACTGATACATATAATAATTAATAAACTGTCTTATCCGGGGCGCCTGGGTGGCTCAGTGGATTAAGCTGCTGCCTTCGGCTCAGGTCATGATCCCAGGGTCCTGGGATCGAGCCCCACATCGGGCTCTCTGCTCAGCAGGGAGCCTGCTTCCCTTCCTCTCTCTGCCTGCCTCTCCACCTACTTGTGATCTCTGTCTGTCAAATAAATAAATAAAATCTTTAAAAAAAAAAAAAGAATGTGCTCTAGTAATTATATATATATATATACATATATATGTTCATATATATGTATATTATATATAAATTATATATAATAAATATGAAAATTTATATAAGTGTGTGAGAGTTATATGTAGTATTATATACATATAAAACATAACACAGTCCTGTTTTTTGTATAGTTCCAGTGCTCCATGACTGTCTCTACATGTAAAATATAATCAATGATATTTCTTTACAAACATAGAGATGTATCTTATTTTAATTCATATTTCATCATCATTCCATAAGATAATTTACCATAATTTGACCACGTTTCCACGCAGAAATATCCATATTGGTCTCAATTGTTTTTGTAACATCTCTGAAATGGACAAGCCAGTTTATTTTTTTTTAAAGATTTTATTTATTTATTTGACAGAGAGAAATCACAACTAGGCAGAGAGGCAGGCAGAGAGAGAGGAGGAAGCAGGGTCCCTGCTGAGAAGAGAGCCTGATGCGGGACTTGATCCCAGGACCCTGAGATCATGACCTGAGCGGAAGGCAGCGGGTTAACCCACTGAGCTACCCAGACGCCCCGGATAAGACAGTTTATTAATTATTATATGTATCAGTTAGGTTTTCTTAAATAATTGTTTGTAAAAACATAACCCCAAAGTAAGCCATTCATATATTTAATGTCTGATAAAAATTTAAAATTTATGATCTAAAATTGATGCACCAATTTATACTCTCACCATAATTTATGAGATTTCCCATTTTAGCACACATATTATAGAGGATAAACTGCATCTTAATATTTTCCAATTTATAACTAAGAAGTAATTTCTTTGTTAAGTTGTATATTTCCACTTATTAGTAACATTTCCTGTATTTACATATTTTGATTTTTAGGTATATTATATTTCTACAGCTGCCATAAGAAAGTACCACAGACTGGTTTCAAACTGTATAAATGTATTTCTATGATTCTCACCCAGTCCCACAGTTTGCAGGACTTGGCTGTGTTCTCTCTGAAACCTGCAGAAGAATCCTTCTTGCCTCTGTCTAACCACTAGAGGTTTGAGGCCAATTTTTGCCAAACCCTGTTTGCAGCTCTGGGGCCACAATCTCTGCCTCTATGTACTCATGGTGCTCTTCTAGTCTCCAGCTGGCTGTCTTGCTACACACACACACACACACACACACACACACACACACACACATACCAGTCATATCAGATTAGCTGGTCACCCCAACCCACTATCGTCTTATCTTTCCTAATTACATCTGGGACAACCCATTATCAAATAAGGTTACATTCTTTGGCACTAAGGGCTACAACTTCAATATATGCTCTTTGAGATGCTCCAATTTTATCCATGATATTAGGGAAGAAAATATACTTTCTATGGGCGCCTGGGTGGCTCAGTTGGTTAAGCTGCTGACTTCAGCTCAGGTCATGATCTGCAGGTCCTGGGATCGAGTCTTGCATCAGACTCTCTGCTCAGCAGGGAGTCTGCTTCCTGCTCTTTCACTGCCTGCCTCTCTGCCTGCTTGTGATCTTTGTCAAATAAATAAATAAGAAATCTAAAAAAAAAGAAAATATCTTCTCTAAAAGTATTTATAATTGTTACTATTTAAAAAATAAATATGTAAAATGCTTGTACTGAACAGAAATTATACCTCTTAAAAACACCTTCACAATTAGGAAGACAGGAAACTATACAGGGCTCACACCATATTAACTCATGAGATAGCTCACACACCAATTTCTCCTATCCTGTAAATGAAAAAAAAGAATACATAAATGCTCAAACAGAGCAGATACCTTGGTGTCCTCACTCCCATGCTAACCCCAGAAGACATGAGCCTCAGTGGAAAGAAAAGTCAGTTCCAAAAAAGTCTGTGGGAGGCAGAAGTGGAAGCTGGCAGCAGTCCTGAACCAACATCAGAGGAGGAAGTTCTCTAAGTGGGAAGACACAGGACAGTGAGGAGACCTGAGCCCTGACCAGAGAATGGGCCTCCAAGAAAGAGACAGGAGGTCTCAGATTCAGTGCTGTGGGTGCAAACCTTAAGTGGGGAGCCCTGAAAATACCACTTTAATGGTAAAAGAAAGGAAAAGGGACATTTAGTGTCTGCCATGCACAGGGGAGTAGGAAAAAGGGAAAGGAGAAACAGCCCACCTCCGACCATAAGTCAAGAAAAAAATGCATGGAAGAAAAAATTTTAAAAAATCTAAATAACATAGTATTACTTTTCATAATAGAGTAAAAGAACCACTGACTGAATTATTTACTTTGAACAAACCTTAAAATATTGGTAAGGGATATTTGATATTGGAAATAAAAATTAAAAAAAATTGAAATCCATAATTATTTTATAGACCAATATGGAAATGTAAATCATGAACATTTCAACATCCCATGCATTAAAGTTAGGACCTTACAGATAGATTACCATGGCCTCCACACAAAGTGACATGTATGTACATGAAGCAGTCTGCATATTTCCAGATGGTGGTGATGCCCCACAACAATACACTTGCCCCTCATGACAATGAACTGAGTACATACAAAGGCACTTTTTGTGTGGTTCAGTCCCTGTGAAACGTGCACAGTAGGGAACTCACTGAAAACAGGAGGGAATTATGGGCCACAGAGTGCTGAGTGCAGGGGGACACTAGCATGACTGCTGGTGGGTCATGGGATTCTCTGCAGGTGATGGGAATGTAAATTTAATCTTGATGGTAGTTGCTCAACTCACGTATATATACTACAGACCACTGTGTTGTACACCTTAGAGCACTGAACTTTATGGCATACAAATTATAATACATTTGTTTTGGTTTTAGGGGAAAATAGCAAAAGAAGAAGCTACTGTCACTCTCCCTATAAAGTTCTTCTGTGGTCAGACAATCATGCACTCAGCCCTCCAGTGTCTCCCCAGTCTCCCTGTTTGTCACATACACTCATGGGGGTGACCATGGGGAGTAGGGGCAGCTTTCTGTCTCAGGTCCCCATGGTCCTGCAGTTCTGTGTCCTTGATGATGCTGTGGTCCCCTGCTGAGCAGTAATAATCAACCTTGGCCTCAGGCTACAGGCCAGAGATGGTCAAAGAGGCCTTGTTCCCAGAGTGGGAGCCAGAGAACCAAGCTGGGAACCCTGAGGACTAGTGGTTCCGATCATCACAGTTTTGTGGCATCATGAGAAGTCTGTTGGTACCGGCCCACAAAACGTGCTCCAACATTGTTGCTCTTTCCAGTGCAGGTGGGGGTGACCTTCTGTCCCACAGACCCTGACACGGAGGCTTCCTGTGTCAGTGCAGACTGTGCCCAGAACCCTGTAGCAGTTGACCAGGACCCTGCAACAGACCCATACAGGTGAGTGTCTGGTGATTGTCCAAAAGAGGTTCTCAAAAAGAGACAAGAAATAGCCAGGGGCTCCCCATAATCACTCCCCCTACTTCCCAGAACCAGTCACCTGAGCAGAGAGAGAGTGAGGAGGGTGATGAAGAGAAGGGTCCTGGCCATGGTGGATATACCCAGGCTCTGATTCTGAGCTCACAAGTGAGAATACTGCACAAAACCTATCTTATCCTCTCCCCTTCTGGAAGAGCAGAGAGGAACCATTTATGCAAATCATTCACTCCCCTGGGGCCCCTTGGCATGAATTTGGGGACAGTTAAGTGTGGGGAAGTGCTGTGGAACCTCTCTTGGGCCCCAGTGAGCACAGAGCAGAGGGTACAAGTCAGGGTTCCAGGACTGGGTGCTCAGGTGATCCCTCACTCCACCTCCCAAACCCACAGGGACAAGCCCATCGCACCCCCTGCTGCCTCAAAGTCCATACTCACCACTGACTTGGAGGGACATCCTGGAGCTGAGCAGAGAGAAGGACACTGTGGACTTCAGCCTGCCTGGCTCACCTCCCACCCCCACATAGTGGCATGGGGTTCTCATCCCCGGGGGCCCCTCCCTGTGCTGCAAGTGCCACACCCAAGTTCTTGTTTCAGAGACATGGCCTCCTCAGCATGAATCACACTCTGCTACTCCTGCTACTTAGTTGTGTTTTGGGGACCAGAGTTGAGTGGCCCCTCAGGAAGGATACATCCTACACACAGTGAGATGTTTAGAGGGCATGCACGTTCCTTTACAGTCTCTTTGTGGGCGTGGACACAGAGGAGACAGCCAACCTCTGTCTCATATCAGGACACTTCCAACCTAGCTCACGAACCCCCATGACGTTCTGATCTGCCTTGATGGCTCAGAGTTCATTAATAACAGTTTGCAGGGAATTCTTCAAGGAGAGACCAGAATTATAAAGAAGTGAAATGTAGTTCTTCTGTGTCTCCTCTCTGAGAGCACCCATAAGAGATGGTCAACAACACAGTGCTCCCAGGATGTAGCCAGGAACCCCCAGGCATGAGAGGAGACTCCAGGTGTGATTGGGTCTCCTGCACCAGACGCTAGTTTCATCCTGGTGGCACTGTACATTTGGGGACATGGGGTGAGAGTCTCAAGGACATCACTCAGTCTCATGATCCAGAAATTCCTAGATTCAGTCTCATGATCCAGAAATTCCTAACCCTCTCTTCTCAGAGATATATTTTAATGACTCGTTTTATGATTCATAGAAATGATCCATTTCTAATCCATCAATGTATCAGACATGGTTGTATTCATGTCATAAATATTAACACAATTATTTTCTACAGTGATGTTATCTAATCCATTCTGCTCTAATAAGGGCAGAGTGTGTGTGTGTGTGTGTGTGTGTGTGTGTGTGTGTGTGTGTATGTGTTTATCTCTATCCAGCATCTCTCACTTAACATAAAACTGTATGTCTTGGGGCACCTGGGTGGTTCAGGGGGTTTAAACCTCTGCTGTTGTGAGCCAAAAGCTCACATGACCTGAGCGGTCATGATCTCGGGGTCCTGGGATTGATCGGGCTCTCTGCTCAGTGGGGAGCCTGCTTCTTCCTCTCTTTCTGCCTGCCTCTCTGTCTCCTTGTGATCTCTCACTCTCTCTCTGTCAAATAAATAAATAATAAAATCTTAAAAAAAACTATATGTCTTATTCATACAAATGCTAATTATTCCTTTGGAATTTCATATAAAATGTGGGATCACTGCCTTTCATAGTGAGTCAGATAAAAATTGAATATGTGCTCATGATCATCACAAATTCGTTTTTATCCTTGCAGCACTGAATATTTGGAGCTTGCTATACTTAGCTGGTGCTCAGTAAATACTTCAGCAAATGAAAAAAAATAAAAATACCCCCCTCTTTAAATTATGTCCAAAATAGGCATCTCAAGCTTCACTCGGACCATCATCATCAACTCAAATTCTGAACCACAGACATGGGTATCATCTTAGAAACATCTTTATACCTCACTCACAATCCCTACGTAATTTTTAAATCCAGTGCTCTCCACAACAAAAATAACATTAACATGTTCCTGTTACCCAGATAAATTTATACATACAATGCATTTCCTATGAAAATTCCAGTGACATTATTCTCAGAAATAGAAAAAAATATATTGAATTTTGTATAGAACCAGAAAAGATCTCAAATTGCCCAAACATCTTGAGAAAGAACAAACCTGGAGACAACATACTTCCTGCTTTCAAATTATAACGCTATAGTATTGAAAAGAGTATCATATTGGCCTAGAGGCAAACAGATCAATTCCACAGAATTAAAACAAAAACAAAAACAAAAACAAAAATGAATAAACAAACAAGTAAATACAAGTTCCCCTTGACCATCAGGGAGGGCCTAGGCCGATAACAAGGACTTTTTGAGGTCTCTGGAGAAGAGCTCACATGGATTTTGGAGGGGATTTAGTTAGTGATATGCATGACTCATATAGCAGATGCCCCAAATGAGATCCTTATGTTCTCACTGATGTTTCCTGACACACTTCTGGAGAAAAAGCTAGAATGACTAGACATCCTGCAGTGGGCACATTGATGCCCATGCCATGGCAGGCACAGTGCATCCACATGGTCAATCTGGGGTAGGAAGCACAGCCCAAAGAATGCTTCCATCTGGGACAGGCCACATCTGCCAAGAGCCCCCATCAATGCTGCCCTCTGCTCTCAGCTGCTTCCTGCACTGGCATGGGCTCCTGGCTCCTTGGCCATATCCAGGTTACACATCCCCCTATCAGGTACAGGGTTACTGCTTGGGATGATCAAGATTCTAGAAATGGCTAGTTGTAATGGGTACACAACATTGGGAGTGTACCCAATATCTCTGAATTGCACATTAAAGAGTGATTGAAACAGTAAATTTTCTGTTATGTATATTATTATTTTTTAAAGATTTTACTTATTTATTTATTTGAGAGAGAGAGCAAGCAAGAGAGAGCATGAGAGGGGAGACATTCAGAGGGAGAAGCAGAAACCCTGCAGAGCTGGGAGCCCATGCAGGAATCAGTCCCTTGAATCTGGAATCATGACCTGAGCTGAAAGTAGCTCCTTAACCAAGTGAGACACCCAGGTGTCCCTGTTATGTATATTATAATAATTATAAATTATTAGTTGACAATCAGGTTATATTGAAGAAGCTGTATGCATACAAATATCCTTTACATCCTTACATATGTTATCCTATTCTAAATCATCCTCATTACTAAAAATGTGCAGCAGGTTTTTGTTATGATTTTTCCTGTAGATTCCACATAAAAATAAGAAAAAAAACAAACATAATTTGTCTTTCCCTGTAGGCCTTATTTCACTTAGGATAATTTCTTGCAGGTAAACACTTGTTGTCACAAATAGCAGGACATATTCCTGGAAAGGCTCAGGGGTGGACATCCTTGTGCACAGGTGGTGGCCATCATGTTCATGGTGCCGCATTGCCCCCATACTGTGTGGATCACTGACAAACCCTATTATGGCAGCTAGAGGAGGAGGACAGAGTCAGTGTCTGTGGGCTCAGGATATCTGCAGCATGGCTTATTGGCCCTGACAGTGTCAGCTGTGTGTCCCTCACATCTGTGGGATCTACCTCACCCACCTTCCCTAGAGCAGGCTCAGCATTTTATAGCAGGACTGGAGCCTTCTCCTTACCCCCACAAGTCCCACTGAGAGATATGCAAACAGACACTCAAAGTTCCTCCCAAGACTAACTACTCTCTCCTGACAACACAGTGAAATGGTAGAATCCAGCATCTGTTCCAAGTCAGTTGTGCCCCTGGACTGCCTCCTGTTCTGAGTCCGCACTTGGCACCAATCCTAGACCTTATTCCTGAGACACAGAGCTACTCAGCCAGTCTTGAGCACAGGAGCATGGAGGGAAGGAGGGTCTATGCTCTGAGCCCTGTAGGAACAGGATCCATGCTGTGGAGGACTATCCACCTGCTTTGATGCTCTACAGGCTCTGTTCAAGAAAATTAAGGACAGTTTATGTGTCTTTATAAAGAGAGAAAAAATGTGAGTTCAACAGGCTGAATTTTTTTTTCCATTTTATTTATTTTTTCAGCGTAACAGTATTCATTCTTTTTGCACAACACCCAGTGCTCCATGCAAAACGTGCCCTCCCCATTACCCACCACCTGTTCCCCCAACCTCCCACCCCTGACCCTTCAAAACCCTCAGGTTGTTTTTCAGAGTCCATAGTCTCTTATGCTTTGCCTCCCCTTCCAAATTTTTTTTAATAAACATATAATGTATTTTTATCCCCAGGGGTACAGGTCTGTGAATTGCCAGGTTTACACACTTCACAGCACTCATGATAGCACTTACCCTCCCCAATGTCCATAGCCCCCTCCCCCACTCCCAATCCCACCTCCCCCCAGCAACCCACAGTTTCTATTGTGAGATTAAGAGTCATTTATGGTTTGTCTCCCTCCCAATCCCATCTTGTTTCATTTATTCTTCTCCTATCCCCCTAACCCCCCATGTTGCATCTCCACATCCTCATATCAGGGAGATCATATGATAGTTGTCTTTCTCCGATTGACATATTTCACTAAGCATGATACGCTCTAGTTCCATCCACGACGTTGCAAATGGCATGATTTCATTTCTTTTGATGGCTGCATAGTATTCCATTGTGTATATATACCACATCTTCTTGATCCATTCATCTGTTGATGGACATCTAGGTTCTTTCCATAGTCTGGCTATTGTAGACATTGCTGCTATAAACATTCAGGTACATGTGCCCCTTCGGATCACTATGTTTGTATCTTTAGGGTAAATACCCAGTAGTGCAATTGCTGGGTCATAGGGTAGTTCTATTTTCAACATTTTGAGGAACCTCCATGCTGTTTTCCAGAGTGGTTGCACCAGCTTGCATTCCCACCAACAGTGGTGGAGGGTTCCCCTTTCTCCGCATCCTCGCCAGCATCTGACATTTCCTGACTTGTTAATTTTAGCCATTCTGACTGGTGTGAGGTGATATCTCATTGTGGTTTTGATTTGTATTTCCCTGATGCCGAGTGACGTGGAGCACTTTTTCATGTGTCTGTTGGCCATCTGGATGTCTTCTTTGCAGAAATGTCTGTTCATGTCCTCTGCCCATTTCTTGATTGGATTGTTTGTTCTTTGGGTGTTGAGTTTGATAAGTTCCTTATAGATTTTGGATACTAGCCCTTTATCTGATATGTCGTTTGCAAATATCTTCTCCCATTCTGCCAGTTGTCTTTTGGTTTTGTGAACTGTTTCCTTTGCTGTGCAAAAGCTTTTGATCTTGATGAAATCCCAATAGTTCATTTTTGCCCTTGCTTCCCTTGCCTTTGCCATTGTTCCTAGGAAGATGTTGCTACGGCTGAGGTCGAAGAGGTTGCTGCCTGCATCCTCCTCAAGGATTTGGATGGATTCCTTTCTCACATTGAGGTCCTTCATCCATTTGGAGTCTATTTTCGTGTGTGGTGTAAGGAAGTGGTCCAATTTCATTTTTCTGCATGTGACTGTCCAATTTTCCCAGCACCATTTATTGAAGAGGCTGTCTTTTTTCCATTGGACATTCTTTCCTGCTTTGTCGAACATTAGTTGACCATAGAGTTGAGGGTCGATTTCTGGGCTCTCTATTCTGTTCCACTGATCTATGTGTCTGTTTTTGTGCCAGTACCATGCTGTCTTGATGATGACAGCTTTGTAATAGAGCTTGAAGTCCGGAATTGTGATGCCACCCACTTTGGCTTTCTTTTTCAATATTCCTTTGGCTATTCGAGGTCTTTTCTGCTTCCATATAAATTTTAGGATTATTTGTTCCATTTCTTTTAAAAAATGGATGGTATTTTGATAGGGATTGCATTAAATGTGTAGATTGCTTTAGGTAGCATAGACATTTTCACAATATTTATTCTTCCAATCCAGGAGCATGGAACATTTTTCCATTTTTTTGTGTCTTCCTCAATTTCTTTCATGAGTACTTTATAATTTTCTGTGTATAGATTCTTAGTCCCTTTGGTTAGGTTTATTCCTAGGTATCTTATAGTTTTGGGTACAATTGTAAATGGGATTGACTCCTTAATTTCTCTTTCTTCAGTCTTGTTGTTGGTGTACAGAAAAACAACTGATTTCTGTGCATTGATTTTATATCCTGACACTTTACTGAATTCCTGTACAAGTTCTAGCAGTTTTGGAGTGGAGTCTTTTGGGTTTTCCACATATAGTATCATATCATCTGCGAAGAGTGATAGTTTGACTTCTTCTTTACCAATTTGGATGCCTTTAATTTCTTTTTGTTGTCTGATTGCTGAGGCTAGGACTTCTAGTACTATGTTGAATAGCAGTGGTGATAATGGACATCCCTGCCGTGTTCCTGACCTTAACGGAAAAGCTTTCAGTTTTTCTCCATTGAGAATGATATTTGCGGTGGGTTTTTCATAGATGGCTTTGATAATATTGAGGTATGTGCCCTCTATCCCCACACTTTGAAGAGTTTTGATCAGGAAGGGATGCTGTACTTTGTCAAATGCTTTTTCAGCATCTATTGAGAGTATCATATGGTTCTTGTTCTTTCTTTTATTAATGTGTTCTATCACATAGATTGATTTGCGGATGTTGAACCAACCCTGCAGCCCTGGAATAAATCCCACTTGATCGTGGTGAATAATCCTTTTAATGTACTGTTGAATCCTATTGGCTAGTATTTTGGCGAGAATTTTTGCGTCTGTGTTCATCAAGGATATTGGTCTGTAGTTCTCTTTTTTGGTGGGATCCTTGTCTGGTTTGGGGATCAAGGTGATGCTGGCCTCATAAAATGAGTTTGGAAGTTTTCCTTTCATTTCTATTTTTTGGAACAGTTTCAGGAGAATAGGAATTAGTTCTTCTTTAAATGTTTGGTAGAATTCCCCTGGGAAGCCGTCTGGCCCTGGGCTTTTGTTTGTTTGGAGTTTTTTGATGACTGTTTCAATCTCCTTACTGGTTATGGGCCTGTTCAGGTTTTCTATTTCTTCCTGGTTCAGTTGTGGTAGTTTATATGTCTCTAGGAATGCATCCATTTCTTCCAGATTGTCCAATTTGTTGGCGTAGAGTTGCTCATAGTATGTTCTTATAATTGTCTGTATTTCTTTGGTGTTAGTTGTGAACTCTCCTCTTTCATTCATGATTTTATTGATTTGGGTCCTTTCTCTTTTCTTTTTGATGAGTCTGGCCAGGGGTTTATCAATCTTATTGATTCTTTCAAAGAATCAGCTCCTAGTTTCATTGATTTTTTCTATTGTCTTTTTGGTTTCTATTTCATTGATTTCTGCTCTGATCTTTATGATTTCTCTTCTCCTGCTGGGTTTAGGGTTTCTTTCTTGTTCTTTCTCCAGCTCCTTTACGTGTAGGGTTAGGTTGTGTACTTGAGACCTTTCTTGTTTCTTGAGAAAGGCTTGTACCGCTATATATTTTCCTCTCAGGACTGCCTTTGCTGTGTCCCACAGATTTTGAACTGTTGTGTTTTCATTATCATTTGTTTCCATGAATTTCTTCAATTCTTCTTTAATTTCCTGGTTAACCCATTCATTCTTTAGAAGGATGCTGTTTAGTCTCATGTATTTGGGTTCTTTGCAGCTTTCCTCTTGTGATTGAGTTCTAGCTTCAGAGCATCATGGTCTGAAAATATGCAGGGAATAATCCTAATCTTTTGATACTGGTTGAGACCTGATTTGTGACCCAGGATGTGATCTATTCTGGAGAAGGTTCCATGTGCACTAGAGAAGAATGTGTATTATGTTGCTTTGGGATGAAATGTTCTGCATATATATCTGTGATGTCCATCTGGTCCAGTGTGTCATTTAAGGCCTTTATTTCCTTGTTGATCTTTTGCTTGGATGATCTGTCCATTTCAGTGAGGGGAGTGTTAAAGTCCCCTACTATTATTGTATTATGATTGATGTATTTCTTTGATTTTGTTATTAATTGGTTGATATAGTTGGCTGCTCCCACGTTAGGGGCATAGATATTTAAAATTGTTAGATCTTCTTGTTGGACAGACCCTTTGAGTAGGATATAATGTCCTTCCTCATCTCTTATTATAGTCTTTGGCTTGAAATCTAATTGATCTGATATAAGGATTGCCACCCCAGCTTTCTTCTGATGCCCATTAGCATGGTAAATTGTTTTCCACCCCCTCACTTTTAATCTGGAGGTGTCTTCGCGTCTAAAATGAGTTTCTTGTAGGCAACATACTGATGGGTTTTGTTTTTTTATCCATTCTGATACCCTGTGTCTTTTGATTGGGGCATTTAGCCCATTAACATTCAGGGTAACTATTGAGAGATATGAATTTAGTGCCATTAGTAGCCTGTAAGGTGACTGTTACTGTTTATTGTCTCTGTACCTTTCTGATCTACTACTTTTAGGCTCTCTCTTTGCTTAGAGGACCCCTTTCAAAATTTCCTGGAGAGCTGGTTTGGTGTTTGCAAATTCTTTCAGTTTTTGTTTGTCCTGGAAGCTTTTGATCTCTCCTTCTATTTTCAATGTTAGCCTAGCTGGATAGAGTATTCTTGGCTGCATGTTTTTCTCGTTTATTGCTCTGAATATATCATGCCAGCTCTTCCTGGCCTGCCAGGTCTCTGTGGATAAGTCTGCCGCCAATCTAATATTTTTACCATTGTATGTTACAGACTTCTTTTCTCGGGCTGCTTTCAGGATTTTCTCTTTGTCACTAAGACTTGTAAATTTTACTATTAGGTGACGGGATGTGGACCTATTCTTGTTGACTTTGAGGGGGGTTCTCTGCATCTCCTGGATTTTGATGCTTGTTCCCTTTGCCATATTAGGGAAATTCTCTCCAATGATTCTCTCCAATAGACCTTCTGCTCCCCTCTCTGTTTCTTCTTCTTCTGGAATCCCAATTATTCTAATGTTGTTTCATCTTATGGTGTCACTTTTCTCTCGAATTCTCCCCTGATGGTCCAGTAGCTGTTTGTCCCTCTTTTGCTCGGCTTCCTTATTCTCTGTCATTTGGTCTTCTATATCACTAATTCTTTCTTCTGCCTCATTGATCCTAGCAGTGAGAGCCTCCATTTTTGATTGCACCTCATTAATAGCTTTTTTGATTTCAACTTGGTTAGATTTTAGTTCTTTAATTTCTCCAGAAAGGGCTTTAATATCTCCAGAGAGGGTTTCTCTAATATCTTCCATGCCTTTTTCGACCCCGGCTAGAATGTTCAGAATCGTCATTCTGAACTCTTGATCTGACATATTACCCATGTCTGTGTTGATTAGGTCCCTAGCCTTCGGTACTGTCTCTTGTTCTTTTGTTTGTGGTGATTTTTTCCGCCTTGTCATTTTGTCCATATAAGAGGATATGAAGGAGCAAATAAACTACTAAAAGGGTGGCAAAGACCCCGGAATAATGCGCTGTAACCAAATCAGAAGAGACCCCAAATTGTGGGGGAGAGAAAGGGGATAAAAACAAGTTCTGAAAAAAAAAAGAAAGAAAAAAAGGAAAAAAAAGAAAAAAATTTTTAAAATAAAACAAATAAAAAAATAAAAAAGAAATATATATATATATATATTTAGATGAGCTATTCAAAAAATGTTAAAAAAGAAAAGGGTAAAAGTTTTAAAAAATTTAGCAGAAGAAAAAAAAAGAAAAAAGAAAAAAAAATTGAAAAAAGAAAAAAAAATTGAAGTAGCCGCAAGACTAAAGAATCATGGGGAGAAAGCCATGAGTTCCATGCTTTGCTTTCTCCTCCTCTGGAATTGTTCTGCTCTCTTAGGAATTGAACCTGCTTTCTCCTTGATAGATGAACTTCGTCCTGGCTGGATATTTTGTTGATCTTCTGGGGGAGGGGCCTGTTGTAGTGACTCTCAAGTGTCTTTGCCCGAGGCGGGATTGCACCACCCTTACCGGCCGCCGGACTAAGTAATCGGCTCGGGTTCGCTTTTGGGAGCTTCTGTTCCCTGAACGCTTTCCGTAGAGTTCCGGAGGACGGGAATGAAAATGGCGGCCTCCCAGTCTCCGGCCCGGAGGAGCCGAGAGCCTGGGGCCCCACTCCTCAGTGCGCCCCCAGAGGACAGCACCCAATCACTCCCGTATCCCCAGCCTCTAGCCGCGCTCCGAGCTCACCCAGCCCGCGACCAGTTCAAGGTAACCCCGAGCTGAGAGTTCAGTCCTCGGCTCTGTCTCTGCAGCCGGCTTCTCTGTTCTAATACCTGCAAGCTCTCCGACACTCTGACACCCCAGATCCTTCTGTGACCCTGCGGGGCCTGGGGCCACTTTGACCCCGCGTGGGCTTCACCCTGGTTTAGCCTCTTGAGCAATGTCCCTCAGTGGAACAGACTTTTAAAAGTCCTGATTTTGTGCTCCGTTGCTCTGCCGCTTGCCGGGAGCCGGCCCCTCCCCCCGCGGTCTATCTTCCCGTCGTTTTAGATTCACTTCTCTGCCAGTCCTACCTTTCAGAAAGTGGTTGATTTTCTGTTTCTAGAGTTGCTGTTCTTCTTCTCTTCGCTCTCCCGTTGGATTTGTAGGTGTTTGCAATGTTTAGATATGCTATCGAGCTGATCTCCTGCTACCTGATGTAGTCTCAGGCTGCTAATTCTCCGCCATCTTGACTCCTCCTCCTCAACAGGCTGAATTTTTACACTTGGATCACCAGATAAAGTTTCTCCATTACCATGTGTTTTTTGTTGTCTTTGTTTTTTTGTTGTTGTTGGTTTTTTTGTTTGTTTGTTCGTTTATTTACAGCATAACAGTGTTCATTGTTTTGGCATCACACCCAGTGCTCCATGCAGTACGTGCCCTCCCTATTACCCACCACCTGGTTCCTCAACCTCCCACACCCCCACCCCTTCAAAACCCTCTGGTTGTTTTTCAGAGTCCATAGTCTCTCATGGTTCATCTCCCCTTCCAGTTTCCCTCAACTCCCTCTCCTCTCCATCTCCCCATGTCCTCCATGTTATTTGTTATGCTCCACAAATAAGTGAGACCATATGATACTTGACCCTCTCTGCTTGACTTATTTCGCTCAGCATAATCTCTTCCAGTCCCGTCCATGTTGCTACAAAAGTTGGGTATTCATCCTTTCTGATGGAGGCATAATACTCCATTGTTTATACAGACCACTTCATCTTTATCCATTCATCCGTTGAAGGGCATCTTGGTTCTTTCCACAGTTTGGCGACCGTAGCCATTGCTGCAATAAACATTGTTGTCTTTGTTTTGTTTTGTTTTGTTTTCCCTCTGAGAGATCACTTAGGTGATCTGGTACAGGCATAGGAACCTAGTAGAAAGGATATTGTGATCTAGGAGCTACCTCCAAGTACTGTCATTGTGTACTCTACTTACTTTAATTTGGAAGCGAGTCAGAGTACAAGGTTGTGAGCAGGCTGAGGTATTTGTCCCACTTCCCCATCTGTGTGTGTCACTGTGACCAGCACCACTGTGCCAGATTGCACAGTAATAGTCAGCCTCGTCCTCTGGCTGCAGCTCAGAGATGAGCAGAAGCCCTGCATTGGCCGAGGTGTCCTTGGAACCAGAGAAGCGACTGGGAATCCCAGGTCCCAGCTGTGTACTTGAGTAGTAGTACAGGAGATACCGGGGAGGGGTCCCTGGCTTCTGCTGGTACCAGTATATGTAATAGCTGCTGACACTGAAGCCACTGCTCAGGGTGCAGGTGAGTCTGGCTGTTGTTCGCAGAGATGCAGAGAGTGAGGATGGTTGTGTCAGCACTGGCTGGGACAAAGATCCTGCAAATACAGACACTCATGGGTGATGGAAAAACAAAACAAACAGAAAACAAAAAGCCTCAAATCCTGAACATGTAAAACGTCATATGGGGCCCCCTGTGTCCCTGAGGCCTTTTTCTACCTGTGCAGAGAGACAGGAGCATGAGGAGAACAGGAATCCAGGCCATGGTGACACAGACCCTGGTCCCCACAATGGGCTGGTCTGCCCCAGGCCTCCTTTTCTCCTCTACCCTGTGCCACAAGCAGGGCTGTCCATGCAAATGGGGTCCACCCAGTGACAGCCCAGCCCCTCCCTGAGCCCTGGTGGTGGAGCTCAGTTCATACCACACACTCAGGAGGAAGGTGTTTGGTTTCACCCCCTGGGAAGAGCACAGGGAGGAAGCACTTCCTGAGACCACACAGCTCTCTCTCAGGGGACTCTACCAGAGCAAAGAAGACACAGGTGCTGAGTCCCCATCAAGGAGAGCAGGTCCCTGTCCCCAGGTCATTTCCCTTGAGTGAATATACCTCAGTAAACCTCCATATAGCTATGGACCACAGGGCAGTCCCACAGCTCCCCCTGCTGTTCACATGTTGCAGAAGTCCCTATACCCCAAAACCCTGAGTGGCCAGCTGATTTCTGCAGTGTCTCAATTCCCTGTGTATACAGACATCCATTGTACAATTCTTAGTACGTTTCTCCTGCCCTCTGAAAGTACATCATTACACACACACACACACACACATTTTCAAGAGGGGATAAATAAAATAGATACATTTTTATATATTCAAGTTAAACTGTAGACAATAGATTATTAGACAAAGAACAGCTTTCACCCATATCCGACATGAGGTCAGGGATATGACTCACCTTTATCTCACCCCTTTTTGTCCCTTGTCCTACTCCCTTCCTGAACATGACTTCCTTCCCAAATACTCCATCATCCATGTATGGTATATGAACCTCATGAAATTTAACATATTACCTACATGTTCAATGTTCCAAATGATTTGTGCAAAAAAAAATCAGGGTTTCCAACATTTCTCACATCAGTGTATGTGTGTGGTCATTTCCCAAATCTCAGGAGAAAAAAAGAAACTGCATCTCTAAGAGTTCAGATATCATGAAATTTTCAGTAAAGCCCAGGTTGGAAACAGAGGCATGTAGGACATTGGGCAAAGGACCACCTGATTCTCCTGGGTCACACATCCTGACCCAAAGCTCTTTTTGTCATTGTCACCCAGAAATTATTGGGGTCATTTTGCTTCTGAAAACAAAGTAATTCTACTGCATTGGGTGACCAATAAATGAAAAACATTTTTTTTTAATTGACCTCATAAACATCCACAAAATCTAGGGCATGAAGTCTTCTGATCTCACTAAAACAGGTAACAGTAGAAACCATAATCAGAACTGTGTTTGATCCCATACATGACCATGGGAATGATCAGTAGGACAGGAACGGGGTTAGAGAGAGTATTATTACATTTTCCCACAGACCAGGAGCGCTATGTGACATTTGGTTGTATCAGCTCTGTAACAATGACAATCAGCCTCTCCTCACGATGAAGCCAAGAGATCATAAAAGAGTTCCTGATAACACAGTTGAATCTGGAGAATGAGATTTAAAATGAAGACAGTCCTTCATGATGTCTCAAGCAGAAGCGTAGGGGCTGTCTGAGCCTTGGTACCAATTTCATGTGAACATCCAGTGTTTATCTTGTCCTGTGCAGGTGATGGTGACCTCAAATCTTGAGTCATCAAGAGCTTCACAGGGGCAGTGACACATGCACATATGGGGAGTTCCTGATCTGGACATCCCACTTCCTGACCTCACAGAAACTCTAATAATGTATGAAAAGTGAGCAGGACAAGTATCCTAACTATGGACTCAGGAAAACCCATTCAAGAGGAGCCCCATGTGCCTGCATGGTGTCAGCTGTAGCAGAGACTCATTTATGGACCCCATTTCCCCAACTTCTCTGGGACACACTCTCAGTTTTCCAGCAATGATGCAACATTCCCTACTGCTGGATCATAAGAGGATTCCTGGCTTCAAGCACACAAGTTTTCTCTGTCCTTAACTTCACAACTGAAATATCAGAGGCCCAGGAAGTATTCCAGGCCAACCCTCCCCAGGCCTGTGTTCTCATGCAGCATCTCACAACCTAGAGCTTCATCCACGGGGTACAGGGAGACTCAGCCAGCCCCAAGCATGGGAGCCTTGGAGGGAAGGGTGGGTCTGTGCTCTGACATCTGGAAGGGCAGAGTCCATGCATTGGAAGACTGTCCACCTACTGGAATGGTCCCTGGGTTCTGCAGGAGATAAAGGCAATGAAAAGCTAGTTTTTCTTATTTCAAGAGAAAAAAAAAGAAGTTAAGCTGCACAGAACCTGGTTTTATCTCATAGGAATAAGCAGGAAACACGAGGGTCATCATGACATTGAAGTATTTGCTGATATTCTCGTTCTGTTTTTCTTAGACCCATCATAAACCAAGTAGTAAATATAATCACAGTTTGTATATACACATTTTTACAAGTTTTGAACTGTCATTGGACAAGACACTAAGCAGATGGAGGGTTCAGTCCCAGTTCTCTATCAGCCTGTGTCACTGTGGGAAGCACTGCTGTCCAATCACACAATAATAGTCACTCTCATCCTCAGGCTGCTGCTCAGAGATGAACTGAAGCTCTGCATTGGCTGAGAATACTTTGGACCCAGAGAAGCAGCTGGGGACCCTAGATAACATCTCCATTCTGAGTCTCAATAGTAGTAGAGATAGTGTTGGGAGTGGGGGCCTTTGTGGCATCTGCTCGAACCAGGAAATGTACTAACTCCCAACACTTAAACCACTGCACTGAGTGCAGGTGAGTCTGACAGTTGTTCACCTAGATGCAGAGAGGGAGGGTAGCTAGGTTATCACAGACTGGGACAGAGAGCCTGCAAACACAGACACTCATGGCTGATGGGGCAATGAGATTGGGAGTTTCTTGGTCTTGAGGCTGATATTGTCTGGGAGCTCATCCAAAAGTCTGATTTGCCCTTACATGGGCATAGAGGGAGGAATAAAAGGTGAATGGCTTTGTCTGGGCCATGGTGATATAGCCCCTAGTCTCCATATTTTGGTTGTGTTGTCCCAGAGTGTCTTTTCCTTCTCACATTCCCCAGGGAAAGTAATTTTTAAACAAATTTGCACCCCCTTACAGAATCTGTCAGAGTCCATGTAATCAGTGATTCCAGACCTGAGCACAGAAGAAGGTGAGGACATTTCCTGTCTGAGTCAGACCTAGAAGAGGGTGGAGGGAGCAGCTGTGGGGGCACCCACAGAACCCTGCACATGAGTTTCTGCCTGACCCTGAGGGAACAGGCTGCTGGATTTCATTAGGAAGTACAGAGGGTAGTTCCGTTTCTGCCAAGCCTTGAGGGTAGGGCCTCTCCCAACTTGAGGGTCACCTTGAATGGGCCAGAGAGATGCACAGTGCCCCCTGGATGGTTATGTGCCTCCCTGCAGAGTCCTCAGTGTCCTGAGGTTAATGTCTACACTTGTGCCACCAGCATTCAACAGTGACCTGAATGACTGTGTGAAGCACTATCTTGGGTCTAATTTAAAGAACATGGATACACGCCTGTGATTTGAGAGTCTTGAAACATTCAGGGAACAGTTTTCCAGAAATAAACACTCCTTTGAATATAAGAATATGAAAAAAAAGGAACATATAAAAGAATGAGATTATCTCACCCCTGGGGCATTTAGGGATCTCCTCACAGGAGGGCTTCACTATATGTCTCAGGAGAGGAGTGACTGTGTTCTCCAAATGGGTTCACAGAAGAAAAAAATCAGAACAGGGCATGAAGATTCTCAAACGATGAAGGGACACAGGCAATATCACAGAGTGGGGAAACCATCTGGTGACAGCATGCACAGGGGAACAAAAGTGTGGACACAAAAGGGCAGAACTGAGGAAACTATGTGGTCAGGGAGGAATAACTAAGATAGGGAAATAGGAGGTAGGGATGCAGGTGGTTGGGCTCACAGAAGATGCTCAGGACTGTGGAACATGAGGAACTCAGGGAGAGAAGGAGGAAGGGTATAGTTTGATGTGGGCATTTCTGTTTTTACAGCCTATGAGATGGTGCTGCTGTTTACTGTAGTGGAGCACTAGATAATAAGATGCTTCCCTGTCCATAAAAGAGTTGAGGACCTGAAACATAGGTAGAAATAGTGAATTCCAAGCTCAGAAATGGTCTACCTTGACCCTGAGTGGCAGAAGGTCATGACCACTCCCTGAGGCTGGTGTCCAGGCTGGGGAGCAGTCCCTGGTGCAGAAGTGGACGTGTAGGAGGGACAGGATCCTGGAACACAACTCTGTGCACCATCCCTGTGTCCAAAATAGGTGAATAGAGTCCTGGAATCAGAGTACCTCAGTCTGGGATGGCTCCTGTTTTCAGTTCCTTCACCATTCCTGCAGTGTGTGTTTTAGTGACATCCTACCCTCTCCTCAGGCTCCCAAGTGATTAGCTGTGTGTCTGTTCAGGTAAGACCAGCCCCTCTTTGTCTTTCCTGTATAAATGCTCCAGGGAAGGCTGATGACAGTGAAGATATGTCTGGTAGTGATTTTTGTAGACCTTCAACCTCAGGGGTAGCTCAGGAAGAGTCACAAGGATGCATGAGTGTGGAGCATCCAGAGTTATGCTGAAGTGCCTGGGACAGTGGACAGAAAGGAGAAGTGGGAATGGAGAAGAACTCAAACTTCTAAGCCCAACTGCATATCCCCTAGACTTCCAGCCACAGGGAGGCAGAACTGCATACTCTCTCTTATCCCCCTCAAACTCTGGGGAAGGAGCTCTACATACTGGTCCCTATTCTTCAACTCCATTTCATCTACTTGGTATCTGTCATGAGGAGCAACCCAGGAGGACCCACCTGATCACTGAGGTACTAGAAATGAAGTGAGCTGGACATTAGGCCCACATTCAGGCAGGGGCTGCTTTCCCAGCTGACATCATCCCATGAACCCTAAGGACAGGCCCACATTGCCCCTCTGCCCCAGTCCTGTGTCCCTAACTGATACAAGGAGGCTGAGCCCAGAGCCAGCAAACCCTCCATCTCCACTGTTGTGGATGCTCTTTCCACTATCCATGCAGAAAAGGCCATATATGGGCCCTCCTTAGGCCTCAGCCTCATGTCCACACTGAGCTCAGAATCCCCTGTGGTGGCTCCGCACTGAGGTCCGTCTCCAGCTGTCTCCACTGCTCCAGTGCTGTCTCCATTGTTGGGGTGAGGACGGGTGTCAGGCACAAACCCAGTTCAGGGAAGAAAAGGACAATGCCACACTGCAGTTGACCAACAGGTAACCCAACCCCATGACCTGCATTCATGACCCAAGACAAAGCTGAGTTGGACACTCAACCAACCAAGCTCCCAGGTGTCCCTAGTTATTTTTTTTTATTATTTTCCTTTTTATTTTGATAATCTTGGAATCATATGGAGTACAGTCATTTCAGGTTGGCTTCTTAAACACTGAACAATATGCATCTAAATCCACTCTATGTCTTTTGTGGCTTGAAGGCTCAGATCTTCTTCTTTTTTTTTAAGATTTTATTTATTTATTTGACAGACAGAGATCACAAGTAGGCAGAGAGGCAGGCAGAGAGAGAGAGGAGGAAGCAGGCCGTCTGCAGAGCAGAGAGCCCGATGCGGGGCTCGATCCCAGAACCCTGGGATCATGACCAAGGCTCAGATCTTCTTAGCACTGATCAATAGTTTGTTGTTTGGTTGCACACCAATTAATTCATCCATCACTTCTGGAAAGTCATCTCAGTTGGCTGATTCCAGGTTTGAACAGTTATAAATAAGGCACCTGTCAACATCCTTGTGCAGGTTTTTTTTTTTTTTTTTTTTAGATTTTATTTATTTATTTGACAGAGAGAGATCACAGGTAGGCAGAGAGGCAGGCAGAGAGAGGAGGAAGCAGGCTCCCTGCGGAGCAGAGAGCCGAATGCCGGGCTCGATCTTAGGATCCTGAGATCATGACCTGAGCTGAAGGCAGAGGCTTAATCCACTGAGCCACCCAGGCGCCCCCCCCTTGTGCAGGTTTTTTGTTCACATTCTTTTGAACTCCTTTCAGTAAATACCAAGAGGTATGGTTGGTGGATTGTTCAGCTTAGAAAATGTTTACTTTAAGGAAACAGTCAAGCCCTTTTCCTAAGTGACAGTTCAACCTGCATTCCCATCAGTAATGGAAGAGAGTTCATGTCACTACAAGTCCTGGACAGTCTTTGGTGCCATCTGTGTTTGGATCTTATCTATTCTCATTGATATAAAACACTATCTCCTTGCTGGATCATTTTACAATTCTTTACTGACATATGATGTTGAACATTTTTTCTGAAGTGTGTTTGCCATCTGTATGTCATCTTTGTTCAGATCATTTGCACTTTTTACTTAGATTCTTCCTTCTTTCCTTCCTTCTTTCCTTCCTTCCTTCCTTCCTTTCTGTCTTTCTTTAAATATATATGTTTTACTTATTTAACAGAAAAAGACACAGGGAGAGAGGGAACACAAGCAGAGATAGAGGGAGAAGCAGGCATCCCACTGAGCAGGGAGTCTTATATGGGGCTTGGTCCCAGGAACCTAGGATCATGACCTGAACCAAAGGCAGATGTTTAACAACTGAGCCAATCAGGTGCCCCTTAGGTTTCTTTTTATGATTCAAAGGCTTATTGTTTTTAAAACAAAATAATATATATTTCCTTAAATCACTTTCAATTTGCAGTAGAAACAAATGTGAAAAAGAAACCTCTGTCTCATGTTTCCTCATTATTGCAATCCTTTCCTACAGGATGGTATGTGTGACAGGTATGTTGTGACTTCCCTGAAATTAGGAGAAACATACCCAAATTTAATTTACTCCCCAGAGCTACAGTGATGGTGAATACCCCTCTCCCTGCCCCTAAGGTCTCTTGTAACTATCTGGCTAGACCTTCAAGAATCATGCAGGAGCCATTCATATAGGAGTCAGACGTTCCCAGTCCCCATCATTTCCTGAGAAACTATCACTGAAATGGAGATTTTTTCCATTAGGATGATGGAGAATGCTGTCAGGTTCACCAGCAGGTCAGGAGCGAGGGGTGCATAATGGGGCAGAAGAATGATATGCACTGTGATATGGTTCCAATAAGCTCAGCCTCTTCTGTGCAGAGATTGGAGCTGGGATGGTTTTTATAGTCCAGAGAGGGGAAATCCAAGGACTAACTCATGGAACCATGCATCAGTCAGTCATTACATGTGGGCTGCCTGAAGCAGTGAATTAGTGGCTTAGAATTAGTGACTTTGAGTGAATTAGAATTAATGACTTTGAGTGAATGCTTACTCAAGGACAAGACCCATAGAGGGGTTCAGTTGTTGGTAAATGACAGAGCCACAGGGAGGCCATCACTATATGATGCACTTGCACTGCTCCAATCCCCAAGCTTCAGAGCATGAGTCAGGAGAACAGTTCCTCCTGGATGTTTTTAATCACTTACAGTGTGGGAAATATGCAAGGTATCATTTACTGTTGTGAATGACAGGCCCTGCTGTTGAAGTTAATCTCAAGGATACACTGAATGCAAATAAGCTTCACTTCCATAACTCATTCTAGATTCTCCTCCAATTCTGAGAAGAACTTGGCTAATCCATGCGGTACATTTGGTGGGTTTCCTCAACCCATAATTCTTGAGAAGACCGAGCCCCTTCACCTTGTCCTCTTAGAGTTGTCTTTTTGGATCCTGTGGAGGTCAACTACAGCATTTCATTAACCTCATAAACACTGATCTAGGTAACAGCACCAGGCCTCCACAAGTGACTGTAGATGGTAAACATGAGCAGATGTGGATCACAGACAGGAACAGGCAAGAGATGGATAATAGGGGTATTGGAGGAAGACTAGTCTATCATATCTTAACTTAAAAGAAGCTCATGGTATCATAATGTTGGTATTTAGCTGCAGATATTTTTGTGAGAATAACTTTTTCATAGAGTTTGGACTTTTAACTAGTAATTTTCTAACTATGGCAACATGTGCATAAATGTAAAATACAGACATTTAATCACTTCTTCTGCCCAATTCAGTGACACTTTGCACTCTTACAATGCTGTGCACCACCACCACTGTCCATTTCCAGATCTTTCTCATAATTCCAAACAGGAACTGTGTACCCATTAAATAAACCCCCATCCCCCCCTATCCAGAAGTGAATGGTATAATATGCAAAACAGGTATTACAGAAAAATCCAATGATCCATGAGCCCATGGCAATGCAGGAAGGAGTAGAGGGCAGCTCCTCTGGTGGCCCTTGGGAGATGTGGCTTAACCCAAGCAAAATATGTGTTTGACCTAAGAATGACCATGTTGTATGCTGCCCACCACAGGCTGGAAGAGTATTGTGTCTTTTGTCAATGTGTTTGATATCCCCATCTTTCTCTCCCAAAGTGTTTAAGGAATCCGCACTGAGAGCCTGACACTCTTACTGGGTCAGTGGACACATGACTCATTACCTCATGCTATCTGTTGTCCTCTCTACAATTCCTGTAAACTCACCTCCAGAGAGCACACAAAGACCATATTTTCAAGCCACTCTTCCCTGGAGGTCAAGGGGGAATTGTACCGATCAATGTTGGGTTCTTCTTGCTAATATGCTCAAGATTGTGTCTTTATATTAACATATGGAATTGCCCTAAATTTTTCTTTAAAAAAAAGATTTTACTTATTTATTTGACTAAGCGATAGAGCGCACAAGTGCCAGACAGAGGGAAAAGGAGAAGCAGGCTCTCCACTGAGCCGGGAGCCTGATGTGGGGCTGGATTCAAGGACCCTGGGATCAGTATCTGACCCAAAGGCAGGTGCTTAACCGACTGAGCCACCCAACTGCCCTGAATTTTCCTGTTGTTCCTGTTGGGTTGTGTGTCATGGATTTTCTAGGATTAGAGATGAATTTGGGGCCACACGCTCTCTATTGAAAAATTCTTGGAATTTGTCTTGCATATTTGAGAGCATTCTCTCATGATGTCTTCTGCTTTGCTTTTTTTCTGAAAGTATTTTATTACTGATTATATACTGCACATTATATGTGATATATATGTATTATATAAATATATTAACATATAATATAAATATTATATATGCTCCCTCATATGTATATACAGGCACACATACAGTTACATTTTTATTTTGTATCCAGATTCCCAAACTCTGTAAATGGTGAAACCAGCACAGTCTGACCTGGATGTAGAGAGAGAACATGGTATGAAGAATCTGATGCCTGAACACTTGTGCTGGGCTCCTGGAGGAAAGGTAGAAAAAATTTGTCCTGTCCACCCTTTCATTTGCTCCCTGGGCAGTGATTGAAAAGGAAGGTTAAGGGGACAAAAATCTAGGCCAGGGGGAGATGCCTTCAGAACTCAACTGTTGAAGCCTGACTTTTAGCCTTGAGACCCCTCTTCCCTACTTTTCTACTATCCTCTCCCCTGAGTGTCTTCCTGATCCAGATTCTTCATGCAAATGTGTTTGTTCTGTGTGAGGGTCCATCTGTGTGTGCCTGGCCTCAGGTGTGGAGAAGCCCACCATGGGGGTGGAGTGAGTTATTCGATGTGGGGGAGGGAGTCAATCTGAGGGATCCTGTGGCTCCTGTTCTGCAAGTGTGGGACAGCTACACTGCAGCAAGGACACTGCTTGTCTTAGGATCTGAGAGCTAGACATGGATATTCCTGCTGGCCCCGCTCAGAACACTACCCTCTCAGAGTTGAGTATTTACACCTGTTCTTTGAAACCTCTGCTTGGGAATGTGTCTCTTCTCCTTCCCTTTATTCACTTATACAACCAGTGAACAACATGGACCACAGACATCGAGTTAAACCTGATACAGCCCTATACTCTTACATTTATGGGATCCTCAAATCTTTCCATTTTTTTCCCAGTGGGAGTCCCTTGAGTTGACTCTTAAACTCCTCTGCTCCCTGCACTGTGTGTGTGTGTTCGTGTATGCTCATGCCCAATCATGTGCGTGGTGGGGTTGTACTGGTGTGCTTGTGTTTGTTTTAAAGGATTCTTCACCTTCTGACACTATAAGGTGCTCTGTGTTCATCCTGTGAAATTCCTGATCTGGGCATTAAATCATTTTTAAAAGTTTGTATGTATGTATGTATGTATGTATGTATGTATGTATGTATGTATGTATTTTTCACAGAGAGTGAGAGAGAAAGAGAGCGAGTGAGTGAGCACAAGAGAACACAACCAGGGGAGGAACAGAAGGAGAGGGATGCTGGCCTGGATCATGACCTGACATAACTTATTCAGGCACTCAGGTGGCCCTGGAAATTAAATTTTCTCCAAAGAAGTCTGCATCTCTTTCCCAGGGGAGTGGTATTAGAACAAAAAATGTGAGGGAAATGTATCTACTGGCTATGGGGTGCCACTGCTTCCCGTCCCATTTGGCTGACAGACAAATGGCATTTAGATGAGTCAACTAACCCAGGAACATGCACATATTGCTGACTAATCCCACATGCCATTATCTGACACCATCAAACTAAACATGATTCCAAACTGCCGTCTCTGTAATCCATGACCAAACACAGGCTTCACTCAAGTGTCCTCCCTTGGTTATATCTGAATTTTCTTCCCCAAATTGAGGAATCTTGTTCCAACCCCATCCACCTACTTACTTGCTTGTTCAATTCCTGTACATACCACACACCAAAAAAATAACCCACGTTCCCCAGGGGACACAACCTTGTCTGCTACAGCACAGCACTCACGTGCAGTCTCCTATGACTTTCCACAGAGAGGCTCCACTCAGGTTCACAGTCACTCAGCTCAGCAGCTTTCCCCCAAGCCTGGCACTGAGGTGGGTTCACAGGTTTTTACTGAAATCAGATGGATTTTTTATATTCTACATTCCATCACAGCCACCAAAATTCCAAAAACATGTGTTTTGTTTTGTTTTTATGTATGTATGTATGTATGTATATATGTATGTATTTATTTTAAATTCATAGATTAAGTTTTTGTCATGGGCTGTACAGTGTTCAGTGGATTCTGGCCTTTCCATGATTTTACAGTATCATAGAAAATAGTTCCCTTGGTCCAAAACAGTTTCCTTTCATCACACATTCAACACTTTTTCTTCCTTTTGCCCCTCTGGAAACAGCAGATGTTTGTTCTCTCTCTCCTTTTTCCCTCTTCCAGTATATGATGTAATTATGATTGTACTATGAAAATTACCCTGTTTTGTAAATGTGCCACATATTTGGTGACAACTTACTTGGATCCTGTTTTGGGGGATTATATCTGGACCTGGAATAAATATCTGTATGCTAATTCTGGGTCGCTTTCAGTTTTTAGTGATTATGATTAAGCTTACATAAACATTTACTTCCAGGTTTTTCTCTATGAATTTTTTTTAAAGATTTTATTTTAAAGATTTTATTTATTTATTTGACAGAGAGAGAGAGAGATCACAAGTAGGCAGAGGCAGGCAGGGAGAGAAGGGGAAGCAGGCTCCTTGCTGAGCAGAGAGCCCGATGCAGGGCTTGATTCCAGGACCCTGAGATCATGACCTGAGCTGAAGGCAGAGGCTTAACCCACTGAGCCACCCAGGTGCCTCAAAAAAATTATTTTTAAAATAATTTTGTAATTATAAGTTGGAATCTGTTTCACAAAAGTCAGAATACATGACAAACCAGCCAGGGATCCTGGGTGGCTCAGTCAGATAAACTTCTAACTCTGATTTCAGCTCAGGTCATGGTTTTGTGGTAGGGAGTTTGATCCTATGTTCTGGCTCTGATCTCAGTGAGGAGTGTGCTTGAAATTCCTTCTCTCCCTCTCCCTATGCCCCTCCCCCCTCTGTAAAAATTTACAAGAAAATATTTTAAAGAAAACTATCAGCATTTCTTATAGTCATTCTGATATTAATAGTAATAATAAGAAAATCAAATAGGACTGACATAGTCTTTCAGGGCTACATAGATAGAGTTGATACCTCATCATACTTTAAAGGACAACAGAAATTGTTTCACTTAATTTACAATGAGAAGGTAAATACAAATATGAACCAGCCTAGAAATAAAATGTCCTCCCTTGAAAAAGACAAGAAATTTATGTTTACCTGAAAACTTTGTCTAGGAATGTGCTGCTCTCAGTGACATTGAGGACGGGAGAGCCTCACTTCCAGGTCGTGCCCTGGATGGACCTGGGCCCAGGGACTCAGCAAAAAGATAAGCAGAATCAGAGGCTAAGCTGAGGAGGACCTGCTGGTGTGTGTCCCCCTCTTTACAGATGAGTAGTTGTGTTCTTGTCTCACTTCCGCACAGTCCTGGAGCACTGTGTGACCTCTGAGATTTTTGTCCAATGTTGTGCAGTAAGAATTAGCCTCATCCTCAGCCTGGAGCCCAGTGATGGTCACGGAGCCTGAGCTATCAGACTTGGAGCCAGAAAATCAATCTGGGATCCCTGAGGGTCAATTGTTGTTACCATACATGATGGTTTTGGATGCTTTGCCTGGAAGCTTTTGGAACCAGGACACATATTCACAACCCCCAATGTTGGAGTTGCTTCCAGTGCAGGAGATGGTGATCCTCTGGCCCACGGCCCCAGACACGGAGGGAGGTTGAGTCAGTGCAGACTGGGCCAGGCACCCTGGAAGGGGAAGAGAAACAGACAGGGTGACCTGTGGTCTAGAGACAAGAGGAGGAAGCAGGACACACATTTCTCCCCAAGTGCCCTTCCCCTGACCCTGCATCCCTTTGTTCTTGCATATTAAATTCCCCTCAGTAAGATTGATTAAACATAATGACAATATATATGTGAAGCTGCAGGTGGAATCACTAGGATACAGTTCCCAGGTCTGTGTATATTGCAGAGGGAATATGGATGGGGAATTGTAGATAAAAGCATGGATGCAACAATAAACAAAAAGAAATTCCTTATGTTCTTGGTTTAATTAAATTATATAAACTTTTTCTAAAAATTTTTTTTTTGTCATGAGTTTAGTATTATGGGTTTTTACAACAAAAAGGAGAGTCCAACATGATATCTAGTGTGGCCACAGGAGAAAACTCTACCTACAAATTGCAGAGCCATCACAATGATGGAATTACCAAACACAATCAGAGCTTCCAGGACACAGAAATTTTGGGTCGTACTCCTCTTTAGAGTGTGGACAGCATTAGCCACTATAGCTTGTGCCCAACATGTTCAGGAGACAGTAAATGATCATGATGAGAGGAATTAATTTCTATTACCCAAGACCACCTAAACCCAGAAGATTGTATCAAATTTCCCACAACTGAGTGAAGGGAAGGTAGAGATAAGAGGGACTATGGCCCTAAGTCAGGGATCTTGTGGCACTAGCTTGGGACAGAAGACATTTCAGCAGAAGTTCATTCTCTTTGGAGGTACACTAGATTGGATGAGGGGCTGAAGGCCCATCCCTGAGAGCACAGGAAGTGTGTGTCTTACATTCCTACAGGACCTGAGCTCCAGGGGAACAGCCCTGATGTTGTAGTGATCAGTGTGCTGTGATCAGTGATCAGAGATTGTTGGGGACTGAGCTCCTATGGGGAAAGAGACTCCTCTAAGATTCCTGAGCATCAGCCTCATCCTAGGAGAAAATGTGCTCAGAGCACGTCTTAGATGCCCTATTGATGAGACCTCAATTGCATTTGACATCCCCATGGTTTCCTTGTTGATGGGGGCTCTGACTCCTGGAGACTGTGACACAGAGGACAGCTGGGTGAACACAGGTTGAGCAAGCCTTCTGGATGGACAAGGAAGCCCCAAAATTGCAGTCCTGGACACTGTACAATCAGAGAGTGAACAGAGGTGTATGTGTGTGTGTGTGTGTGTGTGTGTGTGTGTGTGTGTGTGTGTCTGACCAGAAATAAGGTCAAGTGAACCACTGTGTCTCTTAGGCCTCCTTCTAAAAGATGGTTATTCAAGAATTTGATTCTGGTTTTAGAGGTCAGTTGTCTCAAAAACAATCTCCATGTAAGAGGATATATTTAGTCACCGAGGACTCGCATGAGAGCAGACCACTGAAAACTTTACTGAGTCAGAAATCCAGATCTGTCCAGTGACATTAATATGTCCTTTTTTTTTTTCTCATCAGACCTCTCTCCAGTGAAGGGCATAAGAAGGAAATAAAGCAAAGGCTGCCTAAGAGCTCAAAATATGTTATTTCACCTAGTAGATCTCTCTCACCTAGTAGATCAGCATATTTGGAAACCCCTATGCAGCAGGTGACAAAGGTAAGAACCAGGGGAGCCCAGGACCTGGTAGACACACCCCAGAATCTACTTCTTGGGCCCCATAGCTCTGCTTGAGCTTACCAAAACTTATGTGTCCTCCTGATCCTCAGGGTGGTGGTGGGAGTCTCCTTGCAAATCTTTCCCTTTCTTAAGGCTGTGTAATCCCCTCCTTTGACTTAACTTGGGATACAGTGGAACAAAAGAGAGTGAAGGAATTTGAGAGGACTTCACCCCAGGGATGACTGAGGAGCTCCTGCAAGGGGCAGGGAGACTGGAGACTTGGGAACACCTCTGCCCTCTGGTGGATGCAGGTCACATGTTGATCCTGGGCTGGAGCTTTTGAAATGGTGAATGGAGCCCATTGGACATGACTCCTGTCTCCTCACTGCTCTGATCACTATCCCCTGAATTAGGTCCAGGCCTTGCTTCCCATTATGTATCTTTCCACCACCTGATGATAGACTTTGTGCTCTACTCATACTCATCAGGGTGAGTCTTTTTACAGCTCCCATGGCTGATCAGTACTTGGTCAGGACTGACATATTTTCTGTCTACAAACTCCTCTTGGATAAAGTTTAAATACAGACCAATGATGGATCTCCATGGACATATGGTCGCTTCCATGCAAGACACTTGGTCTTTCCTTCTATGCGATTCTTCCCAATTTCCAATTTCCCAATTTCCAGAGGTCTCCACCTCTGGCATTCCCATACCACTGAGGAGATGGAAAGCACTTCTTTTTTTTTTTAAAGATTTATTTATTTGACAGATAGAGATTACAAGTAGGCAGAGAGGCAGGCAGAGAGAGAGAGAGGAGGAAGCAGGCTCCCCGCTAAGCAGAGAGCCTGATGCGGGGCTCGATCCCAGGACCCTGGGATCATGACCTGAGCTGAAGGCAGAGGCTTTAACCCGCTGAGCCACCCAGGCGCCCCTGGAAAGCACTTCTGATCATGCTGTGGGTAGAAGCCCCTGTGTGCATTTCCAGAGGGGTAACACACAAAATCTTTGTCACCTGTTAGTCTTTTCACCTCCTTGAAACAACAGTTCTTTATATCACTTTATATCACTTTATATCACTTTATATCTTTTAATCACTGTGAACAGTGATTCCCTCTTAGGATCTGTTCTCCAATCACACAGACACAAGGACCCCTGCCATGTGAGTCTATGTGTGCAATTGACCCCAAAGCATAAACGGCAAACCTTCCAAAAGTTGTGAGACAGCAGGACTGACAACTATAGATGCTATGACAGGTATTCAATGACATAGTTCATGGGTTAGTCACCACTGAAACAACCACATACATTAAATAGGTGCATGTTAATGTTACACAAAATTCATCTCATGCAAACTGATTACATCTCAATGTTAATGTCATTGTGTGCATGTGGTGAAGGGCTGGTATACTTCTCCCAGACATGTGTTTATTGTAGGAAAAATATGGATGGAAATTGTGGTTAAAAACATAGATGGGGGCACCTGGGTGGCTCAGTGGGTTGGGGCCTCTGTCTTCAGCTCAGGTCATGATCCCAGGGTCCTGGGATCGAGCCCCGCATCGGGCTCTCTGCTCAGTGAGCAGCCTGCTTTCCTCTCTCTCTGCCTGCCTCTCTGCCTACTTGTGATCTCTCTCTCTGCCGAATAAACATTTAAAAAAAGAGTATAAAAAACATAGATGGGACAGGGTTCATTGTATGGTTCAGAGAGTTGAGCATTTGCCTTTGGCTCAAGTCATGATTTCCACGTCCTGGAATTGAGCCCCAAGTTGGGCTTCCCTGTTTTGTGGGGAGTCTGCTTCTCCCTCTTCCTCTGCCTCTCCTTCTGCATGCCTTTTCTGTATCCCTCTCACTCAAGTGAATAAATGAAATCTTAAGGAAAAAAAAGTGAAATAACAATGCAAAGGGAGTGGCTTCTATTCTTGGTTCAAAAACAGTCTATGACATTTTACTAATATGGTTTGATTTTTATTCTAATTCTGCATATATGTATATTTTAGTCATCGGTTTTGTATCCTGGCTTTGTTGCTGAAGGTAGGAAAGTTGAAAATGGTGTCCAGCGAAACCCTATGAGGCATTTCCTGTTCCTATGAATCCAAGAATAATCTCATGGGTGGAATTACCAGAGACAATGCTTCTAGAATGGAGTGATTTGGAGTTAGACCTGATTCAGGGTGGGCACAGCTGTAGTCCATGCACCTTGTGTCCAGCACATTCAGGATAGAGTCATTGTTCATTCAGCCACATATGGTCACTAGAGAAATGAATTTCTATTACTCAAAGACATTCTGACCCAGAATTTCATATCAGAGGTCTCACATGCCATGAACGAGAGGCAGAAGAAAAGGGAACTGTGTCCCTGAAGTCACAGGCCCTGTGGTACTGCATTGGTACAGAAGAATTTTCAGCAGATGTCCAGGCTGGCTGTATTACTGGGGTAAAGTAGGGAGGGACAGCCTAGCCCTTTGAGAGACAGGCAGTTGACTGTCACATCTCCATGAGTTTGGAGCACTGAGACTGCTATCCCAGAATCAATTTACTGATCAGTTCAAGCACTGACTGTAGCCCTGAGATGGTTAGGAGCTGAGCTGCCCCCATTGACAGAGATGCTCCCTGAGATTCCTGAGCATCAGCCTCCATCCAGGTGTCCAGGGAACTTCCTGGCTACCCTGATGTCAGGACATTTGTCACAGGCAATGTCTTTGATGTTTCCTGGTGATGGGGATTCTGCCTTATAGAGATTGTGACACTGAAGACAACTGGGTAAATCCAGGTTGAGCCTGACTTCTGGAGAGACAGAGAACCATGGAAACTGCAGAGTCCAGGACATTATATGTTCAGAGAGAGGAGGTGTGTTGTGTGTTTGTGTGTGTGTGTGTCTCTGTGTGTGTGTGTGTGTGTGTGAGAGAGAGAGAGAGAGAGAGAGATACAGAAAATAAGAATACACCCATGTACACATAGGAAGACTTTCTTGTAAAGACCAAGCATGGGTACAATCCATATTATGTCCTCCCTTATATTATGTCCTCTCCATAGTATGTCCTCATCCATATTATGTCCTCTCCACTGTCTGAGTGTGATCTCCATGCAAATCCATCCCAGAGCTGCCTGTCTGTAAGACTTTCCATTGTCCTGAAGCTTGGAGTGAAAGATGTTGCCTGTAAGGCAATTTCTCTTGCACAAGGACAAAACTTACAAAAAGAAGGGGAATTTGATTGCAGATTCACTCCAATTGTGATTCTACCGAATCAGACATTAAGTCATAAGGGGTGTGATGTATCTGTTCATTTTCGTCCGTGCAGACGCAAGTTCCACTCCTGTGGGTTCTTCAGGTCTCAAAAGCACAGGTCAGGGTTTGACCAGAGAACTCTAAGCCTAATGCCGCCCCACATCACAACTATTCCACATTTTGCTTCCAGGGATCCCTGATGCCTCCCTCCAGGTGACCAGGAGAGAGTGTCTAGTCTCAATTTTCAAAAAGTCTTATTTATGAGTATTCACTGATTAGGGCAAATGTGTGTGTGGCTAAGTTATTGTTCTGGTAGTCTTAGAAACAAATATCTTCAAGAATAAGAAAAAAAAAATTGTCATATACTGAAATATGCAGCCAAACCTAACTTGGTTAATTAGGTCCATAGTGACCTTCGATAAGGCCTCAGTAATTTTGCAAAAGGAAAAGGAAATACACCAATGGCTTCTATGCACAAATACACCAAGACTGGATAAATATTCATTTGTAGGGGACAGAATAACCATGTTGTCATATTAAAGAAACTGGTTGAAGCTGATGGGACATGGAAACCACAGTGAGAGATGAGGGCAGGGAGAATGCTGGTTTACTATCTGCCAACTCTCCCTAGAAACAGACCTTGGAGAGTGGAAACTATAGCAAGGTCATTCACAGTTTTCTCTAAAAACCCACTAGAGATGAATTTAAGCCAAAGGGAGAGCTGACAGCCTGAAGGACATGGGAGAGGAGCAGAAAAGAGGAGTCCATATGTATGGGTGTCGTTAGTGAGTCTGAAGCAGTTGTGACTCATGTCAGTAAGCTGGATCAGGGAAAGAAAAAAAAAACTGTAATCAATGTGAATATTAATACACCAGCTAATGTGTCGTCAGTAAAACAAGAGTCACACTGTGTAGCATAAGATTTGTGGATGGCAGAAATTTGCCAACAATACTTTCAGTTGACACAACAGTACTGTGAGATCTTAGAAACTATATTCACATCTCTGTCCCACGTTCTCAAGGCAGGGCTCCTGAAACCTATGCCATATCCAAAGTGACAAAAATCACTAGGGGAATCTTTGTGCAAATAAGGTGACAGTGGGAATCATGGATGACTCTGGGATTGGGCTGGTCCCCTGAAAGTTGAAGCCATGTTCAGATGTTGGGAATATTCAGACTCCCATTACCCAGAAAGGGGAGAGGAGCTGAATATCAATCAATGATATTTACTTGAAGCCTCAATAGTACTGCCAGATATGGGCTTTGAGGAGCTTCCAGACTGGTGAACATATCCACAGCTAGAGGGTGGTGTACCACAACTCCATGGTGGCAAAATATCCTGCACTTGGGATCTTCCCAGACCTTGACCTAAGTGTCTCTTCATCTGACTGGTCATTGGTTTACATCATATGCTTTAAAGACACATAGACCAGTGGAACAGAGTGGAGAGCCCAGATATGGACCCTCAACTCTATGGTGAAATAATCTCCGACAAAACAGGAAAAAATATTCAATGGAAAAAAGACAGTCTCTTCAATAAATGGTGCTGGGAAAACTGGACAGTGATATGTAGAAGAATGAAACTCGACCATTCTCTTACACCGTACACAAAGATAAACTCGAAATGGATAAAAGACCTCAACGTGAGACAGGAATCTATCAGAATCCTAGAGGAGAACATAGGCAGTAACCTCTTCGATATCAACCACAGCAACTTCTTTCAAGATATGTCTCCAAAGACCAAGGAAACAAAAGCAAAAATGAACTTTTGGGACTTCATCAAGATCAAAAGCTTCTGCACAGCAAAGGAAACAGTCAACAAAACAAAAAGGCAACCCACGGAATGGGAGCAGATATTTGTAAATGACAGTACAGACAAAAGGTTGATATCCAGGATCTACAAAGAACTTCTCAAACTCAACACACACAAAACAGATAATCATATCAAAAAATGGGCAGAAGATATGAACAGACACTTCTCCAACGAAGACATACAAATGGCTATCAGACACATGAAAAAATGTTCATCATCACTAGCCATCAGGGAGATTCAAATTAAAACCACATTGAGATACCACCTGACACCAGTTAGAATGGCCAAAATTAGCAAGACAGGAAACAACGTGTGTTGGAGAGGATGTGGAGAAAGGGGAACCCTCTTACACTGTTGGTGGGAATGCAAGTTAGTGCAGCCACTTTGGAGAACAGTGTGGAGATTCCTGAAGAAATTAAGAATAGAGCTTCCCTATGACCCTTCAATTGCACTGCTGGGTATTTACCCCAAAGATACAGATGTAGTGAAAAGAAGGGCCATCTGTACCCCAATGTTTATTGCAGCAATGGCTACGGTCGCCAAACTGTGGAAAGAACCAAGATGCCCTTCAACGGATGAATGAATAAGGAAGATGTGGTCCATATACACTATGGAGTATTATGCCTCCATCAGAAAGGATGAATACCCAACTTTTGTAGCAACATGGACGGGACTGGAAGAAATTATGCTGAGCGAAATAAGTCAAGCAGAGAGAGTCAAGTATCATATGGTCTCACTTATTTGTGGAGCATAACAAATAACATGGAGGACATGGAGAGATGGAGAGGAGGGGGATTTGAGGGAAACTGGAAAGGTAGATGAACCATGAGAGACTATGGACACTGAAAAACAACCAGAGGGCTTTGAAGGGGCGGGGAGGGGGGTGGGAGGTTGAGGAACCAGGTGGTGGGTAATAGGGAGGGCACATACTGCATGGAGCACTGGGTGTGATGCCAAAACAATGAACACTGTTATGCTGTAAATAAACAAATAAAAAAAAATAAAGAAAAAGAAAAATAAAATTAAAGAAAAAGGATTTGTAAAAGAAAGTAAGAGTTTCCTTGAGCCACTCTAGTAAATTAAGTGAACTGGGGAGAGTGTCATGGATATCCCTGATTTGTGGCCAAGTGGGACATAAATAATATTTATGGGACATTAAATAATAAGGGACATACAAGTTGTTGTTGACATCAAAGTGGAGAGCATTCTACTGAGTCCTTATCCTGTGCATCTGACACCATCTCGAGGCAGGTAAGCTGTGTGTTAAATTGAGTTAAATTGTAGAACACCAAGCAGGTGTCACAGAGAATTGCTTGCTTTGGAAAAGAAAATCCACACAATCGGTGACCAGATGTGTCAGACATGACATGTTTTTCATCAGTAGTAATGGAGATACAATGGAAATACAAGGAAAGAAGGAGGCCTTTTCTAAGTAAAATATTTAGTATTTTTAATTTAACACAGACCATAGGGCATGTGCAATTGGACTGTGTTTCCTCACCCAGGTGTGCACCGAGGTAACTTGCAGTGTCTCAGGCAACAGCACAATCTGTGTGTCACTCCTCCCTCCTTAAGGACAGGTCTTTCAGGAAGGACTCTCCACTACATGAGCCTCCACAGAAGGCTCAGAAGGCTCAGAGACAAGATCCTTTGTTCCAGGGGTTCTAATTGCTCACTTCTTCATTATCTGAGACACTGAGGGTAATGAAACCTGCTCCCACTGCTACGAGGTGTAACACTGTAATAGTCACCCTCATCCTCAGGCTGCAGCCCAGAGATAAGCAGAAGCCCGGCATTT
Organism: Meles meles; assembly: GCF_922984935.1. Taxonomy (NCBI): domain Eukaryota; kingdom Metazoa; phylum Chordata; class Mammalia; order Carnivora; family Mustelidae; genus Meles; species Meles meles. The sequence goes on along the minus strand of NC_060077.1, from coordinate 28,092,224 downwards.
GCTGAGATGTATTTGGAGCCATAGAAGTGGCTGGGGACCCCATATCCCAACTGTGAAATTGAGTCTGAGTAATAGCACAAGATAAACCTGGAAAGACTACGTGGCTTCTGTTGGTACCAGCTCATGTAGTAGCTGCCAACACGGAAACCACTGCTCAGGGTGCAGGTGAGTCTGGCCATTGTTCCCAGCAATGCCGAGAGGAAGGGCAGCTGAGTTAGCACAGGCTGGGACAGGGAACCTGCAAACACAGACATAAGTGTGATGGGGAAATGGAAGAAAAGGAATCATCAGGGCATTAAACACAGGAAGAGTGATTTGGGGACCAACTTGGGTTCCATGACACCTGTGGCTAGCTGCAAATGCAGACATTCATGTATGATGGGACAGGGGCCAGATAAAGTTCCCTAGGGTCTCAGCCCGAGAGGTTGAAGCCTGGTAGAGGTCAGGCAGGTGTTCCTGTGGCCCCTCCATACCTGCAGAGTAATATAGGAACATGAGGAGGACAAGAGTTCAGGCCATGGTGACACAGCCCCTGATGCCACAGTGGGCTGTGATGCCACAGGCTTCCTTTTCTCCTCCACCCTCTGCCACAGGACGGGATGTCCATGTAAATGGGCTCCACCCTGGAACTGCCTGGCCCCTCCCTGAGCCATGGTGCTGGTGCTCAGTTCACATCACACACTGAGGAAGATGGAGCTCTACTCACCCTTGCAGAGAGCACTGGAAAGAAGCCTCTGGTGAGACCACACAGAGCTCCCAGATCTGAATGTCCTCAATGACTAGTCCTCACTGATCAACTTTGTAGGGACTACAGGGCAGTCTCACAGTACCCCCTGTTAATCTTACATGGAAAAATGATACATGAAAAAAAAAGAAAAAAAAACTTGTAGGAGATAATCTCTACTAAGAATAAATAAAATTCATATTTTCTTAAGAAGATACAAAACTAGGGGCAGCTGGGTGGCTAAGTCAGTTAAGTGTCTTAATCCTGGTTTAGGTTCAGTTCATGATCTCAAGGTCCTCGGATTGAACCCAGCATGGGACTCTATGCTCAGCAAGAAGTCCAACTAGAATGCTCTCTCTCTCTCTCCCTATGCTCCTCCCCTGCTCGCTCACTCTGTCTCTCTAAATTAAATTAAAAAAAATAAAAAGGAAGATACAAAATTAGTTCTACTGGTAATAATTTGAGTGAATACATCAATTTTTAATAGGAAAGTGGAAAATGCAATTATAGAATCACTCCACAGAAATGTATAAGTTACAGACATCTTCACTGGAGACATATAACAAACCTTCTGACATAAGATGGTTCCAATTTCTTTGCTTCATATTATTTTCATAATACCAAAAAGGATGGAACATTTCTTAGTTCTTTTAAAAGAGTTATAATACTGTACAATACATGCACCAAATTATATTTCACAAAAATGAAAATTAACACCTGTAACATTAAATACTGGTACAAATATTGTATATAAAATATTGACAAAGAGGCATCAGTATCATATTAATTAATTGAAATACCATTATTTTTTAATTAATTTATATTTTTTTATTTATTTTTTTTCAGTGTAACAGAATTCATTGTTTATGCACCACACCCAGTGCTCCATGTAATACATGCCCTCCATAATACCCACCACCTGGCTCCCCCAACCTCCCACCCCCCGCCCCTTCAAAAGGCTCAGATTATTTTTCAGAGTCCATAGTCTCTCATGGTTCATTTCCCCTTCCAGTTTCCCTCAATTCCCTTCTCCTCTCCATCTCCCCATGTCCTCCATGTTATTTGTTATGCTCCACAAATAAGTGAAACCATATGATAATTGACTCTCTCTGCTTGACCTATTTCACTCAGCATAATCTCTTCTTCCAGTCCCATCCATGTTGTTACAAAAGTTGGGTATTCATCCTTTCTGATGGAGGCATAATACTCCATAGTGTATATGGACCATATCTTCCTTATCCATTCATCCGTTGAAGGGCAGCTTGGTTCTTTCCACAGTTTGGCGACCGTGGCCATTGCTGCTATAAACATTGGGGTACAGATGGCTCTTCTTTTCCCTACATCTGTATCACTGGGGTAAATACCAAGTAGTGCAATTGCAGGGTCATAGGGAAGCTTTATTCTTAATTTCTTCAGGAATCTCCACACTGTTCTCCAGAGTGGCTGCACTAACTTGCATTCCCACCAACAGTGTAAGAGGGTTTCCCCTTTCTCCACATCCTCTCCAACACACGTTGTTTCCTGTCTTGCTAATTTTGGCCATTCTAACTGGTGTAAAGTGGTTTCTAATGTGGTTTTAATTGGAATTTCCCTTATGGCTAGTGATGATGAACATTTTTTTGTGTATCTGATAGCCATTTGTATGTCTTCATTGGAGAAGTGTCTGTTCATGTCTTCTGCCCATTTTCTTGACATGATTATCTGTTTTGTGTGTGTTGAATTTAAGAAGTTCTTTGTAGATCCTGGATATCAACCTTTTATCTTGTCATTTGTGAATATCTTCTTCTATTCTGTGGGTTTCCTCTTTGTTGACTGTTTCCTTTTATGTGCAGAAGGTTTTGGTCTTGATGAAGTCCCAAAAGTTCATTTTTGCTTTTGTTTCCTTTGCCTTTGGAGACATATCTTGAAAGAAGTTGCTGTGGTTGATATCGAAGAGGCTACTACCTATATTCTCCTCTAGGATTCTGATGGATTCCTGTCTCAGGCTGAAGTCTTTTATCCATGAAATACCATTATTAAGTGTGAATTGCTCCAATGATGCAAGTTATGTCCCATATTAAGAATATTATTCATATCAATGCCATATTATCACATGAAGAGATATGATCATATTGCCCCAATTTTTATTGAAAGAACTTTTGGCCAAATCACAAAAAGTGGTAATATGAACAGATACATTTATAATAAAGTAATACACACTCTCTCACACAATTATGATGTAAACCTAAGACCAGCATCTCAGTTCATGGCGTAGTGAAGGGGACCATTTTTACAAAGATCAGGAAAAGGCAAAGATGATCCTCACTTCCATTATTTTTCATCAGTACTCCTCAAGTAACAGAAAATATGGTTAAGGAAACAAAATCAATGGTTAATACTTGGTATTGATGGTAAAGGACAAGTAGTCATTTTCAAAGATGCAAATGAACTTCATGACCTTAGACAAGCCAATGCTGGTGAAGTTGTGACAGCAGAGATCTCCCCAGTGAGTGACTCGTCACTGGCTGTGACAAGTACTGGTGACACTTAGTAACAGAGACATGATGGATGGAACAAGAACAACAGAGAAGATGAGTTGGCTCACTGGTCCAGTTTCAAGAAACCATGGAAGATTAAGACAGTGAACCTGATGAACTGATGAACTGATGAAGTGATCATCTGTTCCCACACAGGCTGTGTCCTAAGTGACATCAATCATTGCATTTATGGGGCTTCTGTCCAGAGCCAGCATAGCCCATGCTGCTGACGTTTCCAGTGCAGAAATTGGGGACCTTTGCCCAAGAGACCAGTGCACTGAGATATGGGTTGAATCCTGTGTCATGCCATCTGTTTCTTGCACTGAGGAAAGAGCAGGTTCCAGGGGACCTTATGGACTCCTTTCTGTAAGATTTGGCATACATTCCCGCATGAGGTTCTGAAGGAGAGTGTCCAGGACATATTGGGGATCCCACCGAGCTCTGTCTTCTGAGGTCCCATCAAGGGGATTATGGCTACAAGTTTCTTTTTTTAATATTTTATTTATTTATTTGACAGAGGGAGATCACAAGTAGGCAGAGAGGCAGGCAGAGAGAGAGAGGTAAGAAGTCTCCCTGCTGAGCAGACAGCCCGATGGCCGGCTTGATCCCAGGACCCTGGGATCATGACCCGAGCTGAAGGCATAGGCTTTAATCCACTGAGCCCCCCAGGAGCCCCTATGGCTACAACCTTTATTATTGTCTGAACAGACTCTCCTGAGAGCCCCCTTCCTCCATGTACATTTATTGCAGCTGCTCCTTTTCTATACACCTCAATCTTACCAGACCCCATAGGGAAAAAAGGGGGGGGGTGATCTACATTTGAAGCAGTATGCAGAGGGAGCTAGAGCCAAGAGCTCATAGGGCAATGGGCCCTCACCAGTGGAGACAGGTCACACATCATTGGAGACACAGTTTTCCCAGTTTCCTTCTCTCTACTGAGTGGTTTACCCACCATCTGCAGTCCCTGCTTCCACAGCTCCCCTATTGCCCTCAACACTCACCTCCTCCAGCCTTATAATACCTCTCTGAAAACCCAGCAGAAGGTGCTTTTTCACCGTTGGCTTCCCGATGTAGTGACCCAACAGAGGGGCGTGAGAAAGGGCCTTTCTAGGTCCATTCATGGAACGGTGACACACTCAAATTTGGAAACTGATTTCATTGGAAAACTATGATTTATTTTTAAATGCTGTATTGCTGCCAACCATATCCCTAGAGCTCCCACTGTGTTTCAGGTTTCCAGATGCCATGCATTGTAATTGTATGGACCATTAAGGAAACAGTCACTGGGACACATGTATGGGGATCGTGCCCATGTGTGCACATAACGTGTGCATGAGAGAGTTGGGCAAAGACTTCTGCGCAGTGCTGTGGTGTATAAGGCATGATCTATAGGGTGAATCAATTAAAGTCCCCACAGGGACAGGATCCCTGGATCAGAGGTAAGGACACAAGCCAAGACTCAAAACACAAAGGCTGGTGGCTGGTGACACTGGTGAGCATCCACAGGAGCTCAGAGAGGAGGACGGGCTGATTACATGAGTCCAGTATCTTCTTAATGCTGTTTTACCCAGTAGTTGGAGATCTGCATGTGGCTAGAGCCTGCTGGGCTGCAGCCCAGTGCAATCTCCATGTCCTCCATGTTTACAGATGGAGCCTTCCTTTGTCCCTCTCCAGACCCCATCCCCTGGATGAGGATCTCTTTCCTGTGTAGACAAGGTCAGCAACAACTGGGGTCATAGGAGTTTCCCAGGTGGAAGGTTGGGTGGGATCCAGCGAGGAGATATTCTCAGATCAGCAGACTCTCAGAATGGTCTCAGTCCTTCTCATGTCACCTCAGGTACTGGTGACAGGGTGACAACAATACCAGGGGAGTGAGGATCTGCTCAGTGATCCTATAGGGTGTTTTATGTCTCAGTCACTTCCAGAGACACAGCACTATGTGGGGACTGAGGTCTCTGTCGAGTGTGATATTTACCATGAGCCCCATCTTCAGACTGGATCTCCAGATGTTCTGTGAAGTCACGTATCTACCTTAAAACCAGAGATCAGTCCAGAAACCCTGATGGCCTTCTACCTACAAGAGCCAGTATTTTGGGGCTGTAGCCCTAAAAAACTGAAACTGACACACTTTTTCTGATCCAGTGTTACTACTGTTCCAAAGCAGGTTATGGAGAGAGAGTTTCTGGTCTAGAATGTCTGACATCAACATATCTGGGTCACCAAAGACCATGCCCAGGACCTTTAACTGAAGGACAGAGAGTCGCAGAGCATAGTCACATCCTCTCACAAGTGAACTGAGGACCAAGAAGAAAGAATAGGCTACATATCCACCCAGGGGTCCTTCCCTGATTGAAGAACCCTATTGTCTGTCTGAGGAATATTGGGAGGAGAAAGGTTCAGCCTGTGTTCAGATGCCCCCAGAGCTCTCCCTGTCCCCTAAGACAGAGATCCCCAATCCTCTCTTATCCCTTCCCTCACTCTGATCAGAGAAGATCCCTTTCTTCAGATCAGTCCCAGGGACCAGGAGGAAGGACAGATTGAATAGGGAAGGGGTATGAGGAAAGGGGCCCCTAGAGATCTCAAATGTGGGCTTTAAGCACCTGAACAAGGCTGAGTAACAGGTAAAGGGAGGGCTTAAACCTTCCTCTGCTCTGGGAGGACCCTCATCACAGAACATGACACGTACCACCTATTAGATTACAAGGACTTTTGGTGATGTACTGTTCTGAGGAGGTGTCATGAGAGATGACTGGGGACCCACACAGCAACCTCTAACTGTTCTGAGCACCAGAAACCTGTACTTTTTTTCTGTTCTCTCTTTCTATGCCTCTCTCTTTCTGTCTCTGTCTCTCACTCTCACACACACATAGAGATGTGGGCTGAATCAGCTGTAATTGGCATGGGTACAATAGAATTTCATACCATGAATGACACTGACTTTGTTGGAAATGTGTCAACAGTCGTAAAATTTTCACTTATTCCATGAATTTCATCTATGGTCACTTACTTCTCTGTGGCAAATAAGAATGTGTGTGACTGGTTACCAATTTATTAATAGAACACACATTTAAATGTAGATTTAAATGTGATTATCCAATAGTTTCCATTGGAGAAGTAATTAATTACATATATATATATATATATTTCCCTACCCTATTTATAACAGAAAGGCACCTAGGGAATATTGTGATATGTCTTTCTAAATTCTCAATGAAAAGGGACCTCTCATGTACCCAGTGAAGGAGACGGCTCATGAATTCACAGAGAGAGATCACTAAGTACAGAGACATACCTGCATACACAGAACAAGCAGTAATATGTAAAGATAATGAGGGAACAATTGAAAGAATTTATTCATTTTTGATGAGATAAATCTGGCTTTTAAATTGAAATACTGATGTTATACTGAACTAATGAATCATTGAACATTATACCAAAAATTAATGTACTATATCATGGCTAATTGAATTTGAATTAAAAAATAAAATATTATAAACAAAATGAAATGAAGTAAAATAAAATTAATAAAACAAAACTCAAATACCAATAGTTTTATGTTCCAGATGCATGGGTGGATAGTTAACAAATAAATACTGTTCATATGTAAGGTATACAGTGTGATGAGCAATACAGGTCTCCAAGGACACAGCCTCTCCTGTGCAGGATGGATATACTTTCTCACATGGAAAATTCCCTAATTTTCAATGGGCACGGGTGAAGTTTCATCATGTGTCAGATGAGAGTAAAGCAAACCTCTGCAATCCTGGAAAGCTGATGAACAGTCTCCTGGGTCAGGGCTGATCCTGCTTCCTGGGTGCCAGGGATGGAAGTTTCCCTGCATCAGAGATGGGTCCTCCCACTGCTCTGGTGGATGGAGACACTCCCTTCTCCATTCCTACGACCCTGAAATGCCTCCTTGTCCTTCCTGTCCTCATCCTTAGTCCCTGAATCCTCCATGTCATGGGGAATCTGATCCTTCTTCCCCACCTCACCTCCCACCCCTCATCAAGACTCCTAATGTAACGTGGGCACCATCCACAGTCACCACCCAGTCTCTGTCTTCATGCTCCCCTCCTGCTCCTCATCATCAGTGCAGCCTCAGGACATCATCACAGCACATCAGAATCCAGGGTTCCCTGTCCGCCCCTTTAGTGCTTAAGCTGCACCCCACCAACCTCACCCCACCTCACACTCCCTTAACATCTTTTTGCATTGATATAAATACTTGTGTGTTTTCCTTCTATCTCATGACAGTTTCACCTACATGGGGACACAGAATGTCCCGACCATGTTCAAGCTCTGTCTATGTCAGAGCATCTTGCCTGGCAAATATTTGGTGTTCAGATTTTCCCTATTATCTCCCTTCCCCTCTTCTACCTGTGCGAGGGAAGGGGGGACTGTTCATGCAACTGAGATTCCAGCAGTCTGAACCCTTATTGGCCCTGAGTCACGTTCCTCACCAGAGGACATCAGAGGGGAGAGCAGGGAGTGTTGTTGCACAGAATTATTGGGTGGGGATTTCCCAGCTGTGAGCCCAGAGCAGAGGGCACAGGCAGGGCCAAATGACAGGTCCCAGCTCTGATCACCTCTGATCCCTCAGAAAATGGACCTGAACAGCTCTGAAGTCCAGGCCAGAAACACCCTTGCATGACATGGTAACCAGAGCTCATCAGAGACCTCTGCCCTTCCCACTGCACTGACCACTGTCTTTTGAATTGGAGTCAGGCCAGGTATCCCCTTACTTGCCCTCCCAACATCACAGGAAAGACATTATCCTCTACTTAGACTCCTCAAGGTGAGTCTGTCCACAGCTGTCACGGGTCAGAACTCAAACGGTGTCACTGCAGAAACTCTCAGGAAATCAGGATGAAGTTCAGAACAGTGATATCCCCCAAAGGACGCATGGCCCCTTCTCTGCAGACCCCTTCTCTGCCCTTTCTTTTATGGGACTCCTCCATGGTTTCCAGTGGGAGCACTGAGGATATGGAGTCTTCTCTCTAGGTTGTGGGAAGAAACCCCGGCGTGTCTTCCTAGAAGGGTAAGTCACTGAACATCTTTGTCATCGGTTACTATTTATACCTGTTTGAAACAACAGTTCTCCACACACCATGGACAGTGATTCCCTCCTAGGATCTGTCCACCTAGCACAGACACTAGTCTGCAGGAGCCCTGCCACATGAGGCTGAGTTTCTCTGATCTCAGATCACAAAGGGCAAACCTGAAGAAGGTTCTAGAAGGACAGGAGTGACACTGCTGATGTGACAGAGATGCAGTGACACATTTTATTTATTAGTATCCACTTTGCCAGCTATGCACTTGGAATGGAGACAGGTTAGTTTATCCAAATTTAACTCAGTCAGATTGATTTAAACTCAGGAACAATGACAAGGAGATGTTCCAATACAATGACTAGTGCACCTTTATCAGATCTGTTGTTGTGGATAGAAAGTGGATGGGATTTAGGGTTGAAAGCATGGATGGAAAAACAATAGATAATAAATGCCTTCTATATTCAGCTGAATAGCCGTCTATAAACTTCTTTCTAAAATCATTTTATTTATTATTATTATCATAGTCATGAGTTTTTTATCATGGGTCTTGTTCTGCAGGTAAAAAGCTGAGGTGGTACCCTGTGAAATCCAAGAATTTGCCATTCCTATGAACTTCAGAGCCATCTCAGAGATAGAATTACCAAGCACAGACAGCACCTCCACGAAGGAAGTGTTTGGGATCAGACTGGACCCAGGGGTGGCCATAGCAGTACCCCCATTTCCTTTTGTGCAGCAATTTCAGAACCAAGAATTTTTCACTGAGCCACTCATGACTAGAAGAAGAAAATTCTATTACCCAAGACCAATCAGACCCAGATGTGTCTGTCCAGGGGCCCACATCTGAGTGGAGGAGATTTGGAGATATGTGTCCCTAATGTCACATATCCGAGGACCTGAATTGGGACAGTGGAGTCTCAGCAGAGTTCCACCCTCCTTGGAGGTGTCACGGGGATGGCTGAGGAAGTCACAGCCCAGTTTCAAGAAGACAGGGGATTGTGTCCCACATCCCCAGGGGCCCTGAGCACCAGGGAAGCAGCACTGAGCCTGGGGTCTTATGTTCTCCATGGGACGAATTTATTTAGGCAGTGAGAACTGATGTGAGGTCAGACTTTTTGCAATTCACTGAATCAGAAGTCCAGGTCTTCTCAAGAGACAGAAACAAGAAGGAGAATACGAAGGGTTCCATGCAGCTCTATTCTCTAGTCATTCTCCTCCCCAGTGATTGACCCTGGAGACTGGGAACTACAGCACAAGCACTTCCATTATTCTCTGAAATCATGGCATGGAGATGGAGTTCAGACTGCAGAGCCAGAAGGAGGGACTGAAGCTTGAGGGACATGGGAAAAGACAGAAGAAGAGGAGTGTGTGGGGGGTGTTGTCAGAGAGAGTCTGTAGGATCTGTTCCAAGTTCATGTGTAGCTGGTTCAGAGAGAGGAGTGCATGTTTTGTGGCCAGGGTTACTGTCAATACTGGGCTCTGTGCTGCATGAGAACCCGGCTTCTCCTCTGTCTGCTGTTGCCCTGTTTGTGCTTTGTCTCTGTCTCTCTCACTCTCTGACAAATAAATAAATAAAATCTTTTAAAAAGTCAGAGAGATTTTTTTAACTCCTCAAGAATAATGCTGGATGTTACAAGGCAATGAACCGTAACTTCTCTGATGATAAGTTATTTCCTAAAATAAAACAAATAACCACCCACATGATCCAGGATGTGAGCACATCACAGATACTGGCCTCAGCTATTTGTCCACCATGTTGTCCCCTGTGATGGTGCTGCCAGGTGCGGGGCTTCAGGCTGCATTAGCTCCTGGCCAGAAGGAGATGGCATCTCTTGTCTCTGGCAGGCTGCTGGCTGCTGACATCCATGGGGAGGTGGGCCTGGGGCAGCTGCAGGATCTGCAGGAGCTGGAGGTGCTGGGGCTGACCAGCTGACCTGGGACCACCCTAGGGTCTCCAAGTACTTCTCCCAGCACCTGCCCTGCAGTCTCCTCACCAAGTAGGTCAGCGCCCCCAGCCCCTGGAACAGGAAGCTGCCAATGCTGGGCAGGAAGGATGTCTTCTCCAGGCCCTGCCCTTAGGGGAATTCTCTAGCCCTTGGCCTAGCTCCTGAGGTTTTCAAATCCAGTGAAAGCCCTTCCCTGTGCACCTCTGGGCCCTGCCCAGGCAGGGAGGGGCAGAGGGAGTCCCAGTCCTCAGTGCACTCACATACATGTTCAGGAATGCAACTGCAGACTCCTGCCTGTCCCTGGTGTCACAGAGCATGTCCTTTCTCCACCACAACAGGACCACCTCCATCTTTACTCCACCTGCTGGGCAAAGTCTCGTCCTAGTGGTGTCTTTGATCTCTCCTGACAGCCACCCTCACTGCCTTCCCCAATATACCCTGGTCTGTCTCCCTGCTGTCCCCCCATCTCATTCAGAGCACAGAGGGATTGAGAGGAGCTGGGTCCCCAGGATACACGGGCCAGAAGAACCCAACGGCATCCTGAATCTTTAGCTGCAACAAGCCTGGATCCCTTGGAGGGCTCTGAGGGGGAACAGGCCACCACCAAAGCCATGGCCAACCAAGAGGCCAAGTTCCATGAGCCCTTCCCCCACCTATTGCCAGCCTGACCCAAAAGACCTCCTCTTTTCCTTGCTGCTGTAGGAGGCAGGCCCCTGCTCACCCCATCCCCAAGTGAAGTTCTACAGGTCCTTGGGCAGGCTAGGGAATAACTGTGTTTGAGGGAGGAACAGACTGGCTGACAACTATCTTGCTATAATCAACATTAACGGATGTGGTTGTAACTTAACTCAACCCCAGGGGAATACAACCACCTTGAGAGACCAAAAGCTGGAGGGAACCTCAGGTTTGGCAGGCCCTGCATGCAGTCCTGAGTGGGCCCCACACCACAGCACCTGTAGCCAGCTGGGCCCAGCCTCCTCAGTGCCACACTGTATCCTGGGCAACTCTCTGTCAGGTGGAAGCTGGAAAAGCAGGGTCCAGCCAAACCTCAGATACAGTACCAGGCAGCAAGTCCAGTGTTACCAATGGCCAGCACACTCTCAGCATCTAGGGGAGGGAAGGCTCCTTTCTACCTGTCCTCACTCCCCTACCTAGCTTCACAAACCTCTGCTTTCCCAGATGGGCTCTGGCTATATTCTCTCCAATCCCAAGACATATGTGATTCCTCTGGTGATGCCAGCATATCCCAAAAATAGCAGAGGATGGGGAAGATGCCCCTTCCCATCCCAACCTTGAGCCCTAGGAAGGACATTGCCCACCCCAATCTTGGGATGCCCCATCTATTTGGAAGAAAGTAACCATTTTCCAGAGAGCCAGAGAGGGAGAGAGCAAGAGATACAGTTCAAGCCGAAAAATAGTTCAGCAGCTCAAAGATTTCCCAAAGGGGAGGGAAACACAATCAGACACCGGGGGGGGGGGGGATGGATACCTCTGCAGTGACAGGAGGTAACTCTTTATTGAATAAGTTGATAGAATGGGTTGTGGATAGATGTTCACTGGACATCAAGTTTAGGAGCAGACACAGTGCTTATTCCTGTTCATCTTCCCCAGACTTAGTGGAAATGTTCAGTTGGGCTTGATACCTCATCTGTCCCTGCCGTCTGGGGATGCCCTGCAATGTGTCACCTCAAATGCATAATCTGAGTATTTTTCTTCTGTCCAAGAAGAGATCTACTGACAGATATGTACCCCCTGTGTGTCTCCAGGTTGTTTCTCACTAAAATAGTCTGAAGCCAAGGTCTGTGGGCTCAAGGGTCTTCATCTCACTTCCTCCATATCTGAGACACTGTGCAGAATGAAAGCTGCTCCCACAGCCATAGTTTGAGCCCAGTGGGAGTCAGCCTTATCTCCAGGCTGCAGCCCAAGGATAAGCAAAAGCCCTGCACGGGCCGAGGCATCTTTGGCATCACTTCCAGAGAAGTGACTGCAGATCCCAGAAACCTGTTGTCTCTTAGTAGAACCTCAGCAGGATCTCTGGAGGGCTTTCTGTCAACTACTGTACAAGGATAAGGCAGAATTCCCCACACTGAAGCCACTGTTTTGGGTGCATGTGAGTCTTGCTGATGATGCCAGAGATGTAGGAAGTGAGGATGGCTAACTCAGTTAGTACAGGCTGGAACAGAGAACCGATAAACACTTTTATGGGTGTTGGATCAGGGACCAGATTAAATTTCTTCAAACCTCTAAGCTAGAGTGGCTGACATTGTCTGACAGGTTGCCCTGTGTCCCTGGGGCTAGTCCTTCCTTGTGCAGTGAGAGAGTGTGACAAAGTAAATATCCAGGCCATGGTGACTCAGCCTTGAGTCCCCACAAGGAGTTGGTCTGCCCCAGGACACTTTTTTTCCCCACACAGTCTGTCACAGGTCGTGCTGTCCATTCACTTGGGGTCCATCCAGCAACTGTCCAGCCCCTCCTTGAGCCCTGGTGCTGGAATTCAACTCACAGCACACGGTGAGGATGACAGCAGCTGATTTCATGCCTCTGGAGATCCCTGGGAGGAAGTAACTGCTGAGACCACACACAGGTCCCTGCTCAGAGGACTGAAAGGACACAGTTGCCGAGTTCCCATCACAAAGCCCAGAATCCAGCCTCCAATCCCAGGCTCCTTTGCTTGAATTGTCCTCAGAGCAGCTGGCTAAAGACCTCAGAACAGTTCTGCAGCACCCACTTCTTCTCTCAGGGCAAACAACTCATTACAGCCTAAAGCCCTGAGAGCGCAGATGGATTCTGTCTGCACAGTGTGGGGGCAGCCTCGATCCCAATGCTTTCAGCCCCGCCTAAACCAAATCCCCACTGTCTCAGACCCCTCCTCTGCAAACTCTGGGCTCAGATAATGTTCTTCAATGTGTCCCAGTGATTTCATAGAGTCATACAGGCCCTTTTCTGGGCTTTGTATTAGCAAAGAAGGGGAGCGTTTTCACTTGGACCCAATTCATCAGAAATTGAAGGGTCACAACATCCCCACCTCTTATGGAAGCCACCCTCCCTTCACAAGCCTGCATGTGCTCAGGTGTCTCTAATGTTGCTATGTATGAGAAGCCCTCCTTGGAATAATGCTGGTTGAAGAGGAAAATGGGGAGAATGAGGGCAGGGTGAGCATGGGCTCTGACTCCATGGCAGCAAGTAACATGTGCTTCCTCTGAGGAGATTTTGTTGTCAGAGCAAGACATTGGGTGATGGGCAAGAGTTTGAAATCTATCAGAGAAAGCAAGGCCATCATGAGAAATAGCTATGCAGTCCACACACACAGCTGGCACAGAGGACCTTGTCCACACCCACATAGGACAAGCCTCAGCACAGCAATGGGTTCATTTATTAACAATAACTCATTGGTCAACATCCTTGTGATTGATAACAAGTCTAATTTTCAGAGTCAGGTTTGTGGGTAATTCAGGGGACCCCTACAAACCAACTGCCTGTTGAGGTCAGTATTATATACCTCAGGAGGCTTTCTGTGGTAAGACTGAAAGCATCTCCAGGTGATCTCTCCCATGGGCCATATAGGCTCAGAGCAAAAACCACCATCTCTCCCACATTTTGTGGCTGAGGATTGTGACTTCTCTACATCACCAATTCTCTCTCCCCACTGACCAGCTCAAGTTCATGTACCATCAGACTTTATGTTTTCCAGGTGTCTAACCATTGTGTTCCCGACATTCTCAACCACTGTAGGTGTCCCTGGAGCCTGCTGTGGGACTTTCAGAGTGAGAGGTGCCACCTCAGAGGGAACGGGACAATCAGAGCATTTTCTCAGTGTACTAAAAGGTACTTAATGTCTTAGGTATATCAGAATTGACTTTTTTCCCTGAGTGAGGTCCTTGGTTAGGACCCAAACTGAGTGTACCACATCTCCATCCCAATCCTGTTGAGGAGGCCTTGGTCTCTCTCGGGGAGACAAAAGATTTGCCACATGTGTCCATATCCTCACTGAGGACTCAGCTGACAAGAGACAGAGAGGGGCTGTGTAATGACAAGAACTGACCAGTCCATAGAGATACAGTCACCACTGTCCCCATTGTGGTTCTTGGATTCAGGATCATCACATTCATGTCAGGTATAGAAGGAGGTGTGACTAGGAACCCAAGAGGCTGAATGCTGGTGACTGGGTGGATAACATGTGCGTGTGTGTCTGCTTCAGATCTATCCCATGAAAGATACCTTGGCATACGAGGAGAGAGTTGTTATGTCCCCTCCTGCAACACTGCTGTCACCTGTGCAGAACCTGGGCAGCATGTGGAAGGGACAGGTCCAAGCCAAGGTACAGACAACTCTGAGCTATTTACTCTGAGATGTGCAGATCTTCTGGGACTCCCCACAGTCTCTCTCACTACCACCCACATCCCTGAGCAGGGGGTTCTCATGCACATCCAACCCCCAACAACCTGAGAAACCCAACAACTCAAAGTCATCAGGAGGGGACTCACATGTGGACCTGTCTGAGGGTCACTCTCCTTCTGCCCTCTGCATGGTGGGGATGGCTAGAGAGGGGGACACAGGGGAATGATTACATGAACATTCTGACCTAGAATCTAATCTGGGTCAAGATCTGAGTCTGTGAAGGCTTTTGGGTGTCCCTGAGGAAGGAGTCACTCCCAGGGGAACTAAGTCTCAGACATTGATTGTCTGTGTGAAGTGCCAGCAGGTCTGGAGCCTAGGAATGAGCCTCCAGTGCAGAGCACCTTCATGTTCCCTCAGATGTGAAGAGATGTGTATGTACAGACACCTAGGCTGACAGATCTGGTAACTGGATGGCAGATCCACTTCTCGCTGCATGTGAACCACACAACTCAGTGCCTTTCACAACAGGCTCAAGCAGCAAACTAGGAAGGAAAAAGAATTATTCTGGAACATGACAGCTGCAGGTCACAGAAAATAGGTGCCAGTGTTATACCTGGTTCCTGCTGATGACATTCTCCATGGTAGGAGCCTGCTGGTCAACCACAGGACAATCTGAAATGTATAACAGGCAGGTGGAGGTAAATCAAATATTTAATTACTTTAACTGTGATAAGAAGGATTATGTGTACTTAGCTCTCAATTTGGAGACTGTGAAGAAGAAGGGGGCAACCCTGTGTAAGGATGGGAAACAGAAACAGTAGGTAGAGGTGATATCAATGAAATGTGTGTGGAGGACATTAGGCAGTGCCATCATGCTGGTGAAACCCTGTGGCTCACAGCTGAGGATCCAGGTCCTCCCAGGCAGGAAGGCTGCCATAAATGCTCATCCTCTGCAAGGCCCTTAGGAGAGATTACCTTGGATGCAGAAAAATCCCAGGAGAGCCTGATTATGCCTGGGATCCCTGTGGCTGGATCCTCTACAGAGAGGGACAGTGGCAAGGAGAGGTCCCCAGGGCACTCTGGGACCCATGCATTCATTTTAGCATTCATTCTCCCCAGTTCTGTGGATCCAGGAGTTCTGACCCAAAGCCCCCACCTCACAGCTCCTTCCTTCCTCTTCTTTCCTCCAGGCATGGAGACCTGATAGTGGCAGCCAAGGCCAGCCCAGGGGTCCTGGGGCACAGAAGCAGGGACTGCATGGTAGACTTGGGAAACAAGGATATGGGGTCCCGGGAGTTATCTCCAGGTCAGGAATGTAACCTGGTAGATGATATTGTGTGAGTCATTGATTAGGGACTTCCTCTTTCTTTCCTTCTTCGCTCCATCCCCTTCATCTTTCCTTCCTTCCTTCCTTCTTTCCTTCTTTCCTTCCCTCCTTTTTCCTTCTGTTTCTTGTAAGAAAAGGGCAATGCAGGACCCTTTGCATATTTCCTTTTTTTTTATATATTTTATTTATTTGACAGAGAGAAATCACAACTAGGCAGAGAGGCAGGCAGAGAGAGAGGAGGAAGCAGGCTCCCTGCGGAGCAGAGAGCCCGATGTGGGGCTTGATCCCAGAACCCTGGGACCATGACCTGAGCCGAAGGCAGAGGCTTTAACCCACTGAGCCACCCAGGCGCCCCATATTTCCTTATTTTTAATGAGAATTTCATTCTCCACTTTAATGGATTGTTCTCTGAGCCCTAAGGTATGGTGATTTCCCTGTGATTCCTTCTTAAGTCCAAACTTCAATTTCTCTTTAATTAAAATTCAAGGGAACAAGGGTGCCTTTGCACTAAATTGAAGTTTGGCAAAATTTCTTCTCTTCTATCACATGTCTGTGAGCAATTGGACTAGCATATAAAAGGACTATTCCTGTATTTCTCTTTTTTCATCTAATCTCAATATGTGCACACAGAATATACAAAGTACTCTTGAGAAGTTAACAATCACAACATAAACTCTACTTCTCTTTTTTTAATCTAAGCAACATTCACTAAGGAAGATATAGGGATTACAAATAGTTGCATGAAAATATTTTAATTAGAGATTGCAACATTCCTATATGTGTAGTAGAATGGAAACAAAAATGGCCAAAAAATGTAAACCCTGTCTGCTAGTTGTCCACAATGGTACAGAAATAGAACATAAATATGGAATCCATTTGGGCACTGTAAATCCACAAAGACAGGAAATGTCTTATTTTTTAAATTTTATTCATTTATTAATTTATATCTGTTTAATGTTGTATTGATTAGTATTAACTAAGATTATTTAATTAAGAATTAATTAATTACTTAAGAATTGATACTGTACCTTCATTTGTTTTTGATGTAGTGTTCCATGATTCATTGTTTCCATGTAATATCCAGTGCTCATTGCAATATGTTTCCTCCTTAATACCCCTCACCAAAGTGTTTTTAAAGAAAAGAAGAACTAAATGTTGAAGTAATGAAGATTGACTTAGTACAAACAGGAAGTTAGTGTCCTTATGCAATGGCCTAATCCTGGGCTGTTGATCTCTGCATTTTGACTTTCTTCCATGTTTTTCCCACAGAGGAATATTTAAATTAGAATTTTAGCAACTACTGAAAGTATATCCCCCAACTTGAAGATGGTGGAAGCTTCTAGCATTACCAGATTGAACTGGGAACTTTCAAAGGGAGGCATATTTCCCAGGATTGCTTAAATTTGGCACTAAATTAAAACAAAACATTTCTCTTTCTCACAGTAAACGCTCTGCTTTATCTTAATTTAAAATTAAGTGCCTACTTTAGGAAAACATCTTATGAGGCAAGAAACTTAATTTGTGATGCAAAATGTGCCAAAGCATTACATTTTCAGCTTTTATTTTACAAGAATAGGTACTGCCCATTGGAGAGGCCCTGGGAATTCTGTGGCTCCAAGGGGTGGTGTGATTGACTCTAAAGTGAGACAGAAAACACACACACACACACACACACACACACACACATACACATTCTCACACACACACACACACACACACACACACACACACACACACATGCACAAAGAAACAACAACAACAGCCACACAAATTTAGAGCACCCTTGAGCTGAGCTGCCAGGGCTTTTTATGTAATGGATCCAGAGACAGAATTCCAGGTTAAAAGCGGTGCATTCAGACAATGTGGGTTCTGAACTCTAAGCTCATTGTCAGTTCCCAGGGGCAAACAAACACTGCTTTGGAGTGAAATCACAGGAGGGGAGGCTTCTCATAAAGTTCATATCTTTAATGAAATTTTTCATTTGGGGGCAAACAGCAAACCTGGGTACTGAGATGAGACCAAAGTGACAATTTGTCCTGATAATATGCATATAGTGGGATCCTGGCTGGCTCTGTCCCTGGGGCATGTGGCTCTTGATCTCAGGACTGTAATTTTGGGCTCCACACTTGGTGTCTATATTGTGTAAAAATGAAATAAATTTTAAGTTTATTTTAAATTTAAAAGAAATAAAAAGACAATATCCATATATCTGTAATGACTCCTAAAACATAGAATGATGTGTGCAGTCTTCTGGATGATTATCATCCTCTCCTCAACATGTTTACAAAGGAAAATGCATTAGTGATGCTAATATTTCTTAGTGTTAATATACATTTTAATTACCATTTGAGAGGTTCCATGGGGTCTGTGTGTAAGGAAAGGCCAGAGTTCCAGCGGGTCCCCATTTCATGCCCTAGTCCCCAGGGAATATGTTCTACTGTTGTCACCAGTGAAGGGATTAACCACCTCAATACATGTGTCTCTGGAACCTATGACCTCAGGACTATGCCCCACCCCTCAACTGTTTCTGTCACTGTGCTTAGTGTCACTGGCATACATCTGCCCGGAAGCCCCACAGAAATTTCTCAATAAAAGAGGCTCAGAGACAAGGTCTGTGGGTCCAGTGGTTTTGGTCTCACTTCCTCATTATCTGAGACACTGTGGATAATGAATGTTGCTCCCAATGCCATGAGCTATAGCACAGTAATTGTCAGCTGCCTCCTCAGGCTGCAGTCCAGAGATGAGCAAAATTACCATATTAGTGGAGGTATCTTTGGATCCAGAGACACGACTGGGGACTCCAGGTCTCAGCTCCTTGTCTGAGTCTGAATAGTAATACAGGAAAAACCGGGGAGAGCTTCCAGACTTCTCCTGGTATGAGTACATGTTTTTACCACCAACACTGATGTACCTACACAGGATGCAGGTGAGTGGGCTGGGACAGGGGACCTGTAAACACAGACACATCAAGATGAAGAGAAGGGATGAGGTGGTTGAGGAGCTGAGCCAGAGGGATCTGACTCGGGCTGGGCGGGGGGGACACCATCATGCAATGGGGTCTGTCCCTACCTGTGCAGTCAAGGAGAAGCATGAAGAGGACGGTGGTCCAGGCCACGGTGACACAGAACCTCCTTAGAGCTGAGGATGGGCTGACCCTAGCCTGTCTTATTCCCTACCCAAGGTCCCACTGAGTAGGGGTTCCTCATATAAATATGACCCACCCTCTGCTTCTCCTTCGTGTGCTCTTCCAGGTCTATAGCCCTTTGACAGGGTGAATTCCTGAGGCGCTAGTTTCCCCCCAGTGGGCCTGGAGGAAGATGCTGCTGGGACATAACAGGCCCTGATCCAGGGACTTATCCAGCATCAAAGAGTCTACAGCGTCCCTGTCCCCACTGAAAGATAAGGACCCACCCTTGGGGCCTCCTGTCAGTGGAGGGGGAAACTGCTGGGAGATCCTGTCCTGCGGAAACCCCCAGACACAGTCTCACAGTGCCCCCTGTTCATCTCTAGGGGAATCTCTCCTTCATTCCCACAGATGGCATGTGTCTTCTTCACCTGCTTCTGTGAAACCTGTGTTCCCACCATATGACAGTGACCCTCCAGGAAAAAACAGAGGTCCTGGTGTATTGTCTCTGATCAGGCTTCCTCCAAGGACTGGTTTCTAGAGCAAAATACATGAGCAGACCTGACCGAGGAGATCCTCTGTGGAGCTAAAGACAAGACACAGGGAACAGAGAGACTCTGAATCTGTCCTTGCAGGAGGGCCTCAGGGGAGGTCGGTGGTTCTAGGGGCTGGAAGTAAACAGGGGCTTGTGGAAGGGAAACACATCTTCACAGTGAAGAACACTGAGTGTGAGAATGCTGGGCCCTTCCTAATCAGGATTAACAGGACACACAGGGGCTATGAGGACAGAACAGCATCTGGGTATCAGGCAGGAACAACAGATGGCCCATCCTGTGACCTCCCCTACATTCGCTGTGAGTCCAGAAGCTGTGTTTCTAGTTTGTACTGCTCATCAGGGATTTTTCTCCATGGGAAGTTCTAGGACAGAGCTTTGGAAAGGGAAACCTGAAGGTGACACCAGGAGGTCAGCTGGAGGAAGCAGAGAGCAGAGGAAGCAGGGAAAGGAGAAATGTCATGTGCCCTCAGGTGTGACACAGGAATGTAACCAACTGGACCCTGAGCTGAGACAGGGAGGGATGGTTGAGAGTGTCAAGTGGATAGAGAGTGACTCCCACCATGATGGGGTACCCAGACTGACACAGGTGAGATAAGATGGGAGAGCAGGGCCTGCTGATAGTCTGTTTTCCCTCTGTCACATGACGACTATGTGTGACCTGTGGAGAGGTGTGGAAACACAGATGAAAAGGGCTGGGAGACATATTCTTTCCCTCATGGGAAGGATGCAACTAATACTGTAACCACCAATGTGAGGACTCAGTCTGCACTATTCTTTCTTTCTCTCTTTCTTTTTTTCTCTTTCTTTCTTTCTTTCACTTATTCTCATCCACATTATTTATTTTTAAAAGATTTTATTTATTTATTAGAGAGAGAGAGAGACAGCATGTACAAGCTGGGGGAGTCACAGAAGGAGATGGAGAGGCAGACTCCCTGGTGATCCAGACACAGGGCGTGATCCCAGGACCCTGAGGTCATAACTGG
Source organism: Meles meles (assembly GCF_922984935.1). NCBI lineage: Eukaryota > Metazoa > Chordata > Mammalia > Carnivora > Mustelidae > Meles > Meles meles. The sequence goes on along the minus strand of NC_060077.1, from coordinate 28,071,662 downwards.
AACCTAACACAGATGCTTCACCGACTGACCCACCCTGGTCCACTTCCTCTATATTCTTGAAATACACATTTAAGGAATGCCCACCTGTGTCAAAACAGTGTTTCTTACAATAGGAATAAATTATGACTTTGTATTCATTTCGAAACTGTTAGTACATTGTCAGTTCCATACAATGTGCATGGTTGCTGTTTGCCCTCCTCAATGCCCGTGTTTGAGAGCCCAGCCTATATCATGCAAAGGTTCCTACCCAATCACTTTGTGTCTGTTTAGCAGAAGATCCTTTGATACACTGGAGAAAATTATGCAATTTTATGTGGAATAAATTTGAAGATAATGAGGACCCAAGCTTAAAAGAAAAAGGAAAAATTAAAATGAATAATAGACATATCTGAAAAAAAAAAAAACTTGACGGTGCTGTAAGTCGCCATAAAATACAGAAATAAATGGCCAATATCATACATCTTAGAAATAGCAACAAAAACAGTGAGTTTGAGAACTAATGAAAAATATTTCATCATGAATAAATTGGGGAGTTAGAAGAATCAGCCAGGATACCTGACCATGAAGGGAGCCCTGGGAAACTGTCACACACATTCTCAAGGCATCATACCATGGATCAGAAAAGCCTTTGCTACTGTGAAGTTCTGGAAACAGTGGTGAACACAAAGATAAGATAACTGGATGTTGGAGCAAAACCTAGGGCCCAGCAGCCCCTCACAGAGTTGGAAAGAGCAGGCAGACTCCCCCACCAACCCCTGCTGACTTTAGGGCAATGCTGGTTGTCCCTGGAGAGAACTGTCCTTGGGCTCGGCTTTTCATCTCTGAAGGACCACGCTGATGGGCACGGTCCATCAGCACAGGGAGCTATAGGCGGGAATCTGTCTGTTCTTTTTCCAACTTTGTGAGGGACTCCTGGGCCCTGGGTGAGCAGAAAATCTTAGGAATCCCCAGGGGAAAAACAAAACCAAGGAAACAAAAGATGGAATACAGCTTTCCTGACACAAGAGAAGTGAATTAACCCCCGGGCCCCAACTATTTCCTGTGATCTCTGTCAGAGCAGCTCTGTTTTCCCAGTACACATCATACAGATCCTCTTCAGAGATGTCAGAGAAATGGAAGAAAACAGAAACAAAATAAAAAAACTTCACTTACTTGTGGAGCATAAGGAATAACATGGAGGATATTAGGAGAAGGAAAGGAAAAGTGAATTGGGGGAAATCAGAGGGGGAGATGAACCATAAGAGACTGTGGACTCTGAGAAACAAATTGAGGGTTTTAGAGGGGAGGGGGTGAGGGTTTAGGTGAGCCTGGTGGTGGGTACTAAGGAGGGCATGTACTGCATAAAGAACTGCATACAGTGCATAAACAATGAATCTTAGAACACTGAAAAAATAAAATTAATACAAAACAAAACTTCAGTAGTTAAAGATTTTAAGGGAACAATGGGAATGCAAAAATTGACAGTCTCTCCCAGGCCAGGAAAGAGTCTAACCACCTCAATGAATACTGTTATGCTGAAAAATAAAGAAAGAGAGAAAGAAAGAAAGAAAGAAAGAAAGAAAGAAAGAAAGAAAGAAAGAAAGAGTCTAACCGCCTCAGAAACAGAATATCAGTGAAATCCCTAATGCTGTGTCAAAGAAAATCAGGCCCCACCGTCCTTACCCCAGACAAGGAGGTTAGTATATTCAGGAATCCTTTGTACTTTTCAGTTCACACGTTTTTTGGCCTACATTTTTAAGTTTACTCCTAAAAGTTCCATTCTTTTTGAAGCTATCGTAACTGAAATTGCTTTTTGATATCGTCTTGGAAAAACCCTTAGTTGTTATAGGTTATTTACTACATGAACTCCTGTAGGAGATTCTCAACAGATACAGCTTAGAGGAGATAAAGGAATTTGTTCCCTATTTTGGAAGAGTGGGGAAAAGTAATGAAGCAGGAGGGACTATGAGAGGGAAGTTCTGCCTAAATGAACACAGGATGAGTTTAGGAACTAAATTCAACCTGCACTGCCTCCAATTCTTATGGATAAAACAAGAAAAAGTATAAAGTTTTTTTTAATTGTCTAGTTTGTGAAACAACTCTTTTATATGTTCTAGAACTTATATAGTTATTTTTGAAATACATATTTTAGAAGCACCACCTATTTTCTGATCGGTGCTGGTAAGGAAGTAATAGGAAGGGTCAGGAAGGAGTCTCCTCTGTGCTCCTGACCTAGTGGTTATGTCGGGACTGAGGGGAGATCTCTGCTTCAGCTCTCTGACTCTTAAGGGTGTGGTCCCTGGAAGAGGGCAGGGGACCTCTCCACACCCAGCTCCTCTCTGCTGGTTGACTACTTCCACTCCCTCCTCCAGCTTTCAGCATCTGCCACCACCTTCCTCCTGGACTCAGATTCCTCTTTATTTAAGAAGGTCAGTGACATCCAAATGTAACCTCAAGCTTTGACACCCAACTTGGACTGTAGGACTACATAAAGATGGAGAAAATAATATATTCCACCCCATTGATTCAATTTTACATTTACAGTGGAACTGTGCAGTTAGAATCCTGTAAAATTCCGATTATAAATTATCCACATATATTTATACTTTCATTTTATTGATTCATACCTTCTATTACTGAGACATTTTCAGTTATGTATGTACAAGTAACAGAATCTTCTGGGTATTTATCCTGTACAGTAAGACTTGGATATTCATTTATTTCATAATTTTCCCATACAATATCACTATTTTTACCAATATTAAAAATAAATAGATATCAGTAGGATATGACATGCACATGACAAAAGCTCAGAGATGCTTGCTAGTGGGTAATTCATGTTGAGGAGTTGGAGATTATTTAAGTGAATCCTTAGATGAGAAAGTTACCAAAGATCATCAGCCCTCCCCACGATGTGTGGTTCTGGCCCACCTCTCAGCTCTCCATGTGAGGAAGGACCTGAATGAGGCCACTCAGGGAGAAACATGGATCTTCACTAGAACATTGGTTGCCATGTGATGATGCATCTTCTATGTATGGGATAGTTGTCTATGACCAAACATCTATTCCACATATATGTCCCATCTCTGCTTCTGGTTATGGACAAGGGTAGATATGAGAAGGGGAAAGTGGAAACAGAAATAATGAATAGATTCTCAGAAGGGATAGAGAGGAACGTGGTCCAGGGTAAAGCTCTGCCTCAGACTGTTCACAAAAGGGGAGAGAATTTCCTCAAGGAATCAAAGATGAAGGTTGGATTTCCTCCTGATCCTGTGAGAATGAGAGGTGTAACAGACTCAGTTACTCTTTTTGGAAGGATATCAAAATTTTGGGATTCCTTGGAGTGGGAAGAAGGTGAAATAAGGATGATTAGAAGTAGGGAAGAACATTTAATGCAGAGAGAAAGGATCTAAGAAAGGAGCTGTCTAATTAATTGCAGGGTCCCAGCACATAACCCCTGCCCCTCCAGAGGGGAACTGTCTGAGAAACCTGAAGAATGGGGAGTAATTAATGGCTGAGGGAATAAGGAAACTGGAAGGACACAGAGAACCTGTAAGAAGAATGCTCCAGTCACTGTGGCACTTGGGTTTGACACTTCAGTCAGGCGTCTCACTCTTGATTTTGGCTCAGGACATGATTTCAAGGTTGTCAGATCCAGGGCCCCATTGCTCTCCACTTTCAGTGGAAAGTCAGCTTGATGATTCTCTTTCTCCCTCTCCATTTGTCCCCACTTCTCACTCTTTCCCTCTCAAATAAATAAATAAATCTTAAAAGAATAAGAAGAAGGCAGAGAGGTGGAGGAGGAGGGGGAGGAGAAGTGTGAATAAGGAGAGATGGAAGTAAGAGGAAGAAGAGGAAGAAGAAGAAGATTGAACCATTCATTGCTCAGGATGCTCTCAGCTCAGAGATGCCCTTGGGAGCTGAAAATCCTGTCATTTTTCACCCACTTTGTGTCTTCCATTTTGTGGGAATTTTACCCCAATACTCCTCTCAAGACACCCCAAAGCACTTTCTCCCCATCAGAAGAGACATTTTTCCATCCGTGTTCTCTGACATTTGCTCACCTGGGCAGGGACTTTAATTGTGCTGACTTGAATGTTCCTGCTGATCAGACTCCAGGGAAGGAGCAGGGGATTCTTTTGGAATCTCCCATGGGGCAGTGCTGGGTCTGCACCACCACCTGCACGTGAGGCAGGAAGTCTTCAGTGAAATGCCATTGGGTAAAAGGGAGTTATCTCCTGTGGATTGTATGTTACAAGTGAATGTGGATCCAAATAGGAAATAGAACACCAAAGCCTCCTGAGAGCCACAATGGGACAGGAGACACTGAGTTTCGCTCATTTATCTCCATTGTTCTTGGAAATAGACTTTCGTGCAAATATGCTGCAACCACCCCCATGTCCATCCACTGTATCACTTTGGGCTGGTGATGGTTCTACTCACATGAAGAAGGAGGAGATGACCTAGGTTCCCCAGGAGCTGAGGGAGACCAGCATAGAATTTCTCCGTAGGATTAGCGGGTCACAATGCAAGACAGTCACATACCTGGACAGGTCATTTCACCCAGTCCCACTGGTGCAGGCTCAGACATCTCCCATGTGGGAGGGAGGGAGGCATCACTCTCTGGGCTCTTCTCAGATCCACAGCACCCCTTCATGTCCAGAGAATAACAAATTCTATTTAATTTTTATTTTTTTAATTTATTTTTTATTATTAACTTAAAATGTAGTATTTGTTTCAGCGGGACAGGTCTGTGACTCATCAGTCTTACACAATACATACACAGTGCTCACCATAACATGTACACTCCTCAGTGTCCATCCCCCAGCCACTCCTTCTCCCCCACCCCTCTTCACTCCAGCAGCCCTCAGTTTATTTCCTGAGATTAGTGCTCCCTTATCATTTATCTCCAACTCTGGAATTGTCTTGTTTCATTTTTTCCTCTCTTCCCCTATGATCCTCTACCCGCAAATTCCCCCTATCAGTGAGATCATATGGTAGTTGTCTTCCTTTGATCTACTTATTTGGCTTAGCATAATACCCTCTAGTTCCATCCATGTTATTGCAAATGGTAAGATATCTGTTTTTGGATGGCTGCATAATATCCCATCATATACATACATATATGATGGGATATCTATCTATCTATATCTCTATCATCTATCTATCTATCTATCTATCATTTATCTATCTATCATCTCTCTCTCCCTCCCTCTCTCTCTCTCTCTCTCTCTCTCTCTCTCTCCCTATATATATATATATATATATATATATATATATATATATATATAAAATGTCTTCTTTATCCACTAATCTGTAGATGGACATCTGAGCTCGTTCAATAGTTTGGCTATTTTGGGCATTGCTGCTATAAACATTGGGATCCTTGTTCCCGTTCAAATCACTTCATTTGTATCTTTATGGTAAATTCACAGTAGTGTACTTGTTGGGTCATAGGATAGCTCTATTTTCAACTTTGTAATTGGTTCTTCAAAACCCTGCTTTTAAGAGACAGAATAGAACCACAACTTACTGTTTTTGAATGAAAATGAATAATACCCAAATATGCAAACTACGAAATGCCACTTGGACAAAAATAAAAAAAATAAAAGACTCATACTGTTAAGCTCTTTAAAAGACATAAAACTACATTGTGAAGAAGAAAAAAAAGGTTCCATTAGAAAAAAAAGTAAATAAATAGACTAATCTATGGAAAAAATATGGGCTCCTTTGTGTTCAGTTGGTTAACTCTCTGCCTTCCTTTCAGGTCATGATCCCAGAGTCCTAGGATCAACCATCTTTTGGGGCTTCCTGCTCAGTGGGTAATCAGCTTGTCCTTCTGCTCCTCTCATGCTCATGCTTGATCTGCTCACTCTCTCTCACTCTTTCTCTCCTTTCTAATAAATGAGTAAAATCATTTTAAGGAAAAGAAAAAAAAAGAATACTATTAGGAACTGTTCTATAAAAAATCATGAGATGATGTTAGCTTCACAGGAAACATTAACAATACCTTAGAAAGCAGAAAGATTATGTGATTGTTTCACATATATGCCATTTCAAAATATTGAAATTGTTTATTTATTACTTACTTATTTTTACTATTTTATGTAGTCTCCTTGTCCAATGTCTGCCTTGAACTCATGACCCTGAGATGCAGAGTAACATACTCTACTAACTAACCGAACAATTGCCCCTGGAATTTTAAAATTCCTGTAGAATAAATTGGAAAATTGATACCTACACCTGAAAAATAATATATAGGAAAAATAAATTATCAGATAGCAATGGCATATTATTCAATAATCTAAATACAATATGAACAGTAGGACTCTAAAATCACATCCATGTGTTCATACATCATGACCATATATAATTTACTGTAGGTGAACAAGTTGAATTCCATATTAAAAATTATTTTATGTAAATCATCTTATTAGTATATAGATAGATGAAAATCTCATTATCTCACTAGATCTTAAAAGAATTTTTGACAAATGTAAAGCAAAATACTAACAAAAATTACATAAAATAGAAACAGACAGGCACTTTTTTGTACAATGGTGATACACTGTCCTCTACACACCTAGAACTCAATCTCCCAGAAAGGAAATTAGCTACTGTGGTGAGGTGGGGGAGGACATTTGAACAAGATCAAGAGCAGGCATAAGTGACCTTAACTACATTTTTATTCACTATCTTTCTGCAAGTATTAGACAATGAAAATGAACAAGAGAAATCACTGGTTAGATCTCAGCATTGATGGGAATAAAAATAGAGTCATCCCAAAAGACCCATATATATGATTCCCCAATACTCCCTGTTTGTGCATCAGGGACAGAAGAAATCAGCCCAATGAGCAGAAAGAACAGTCATTCCTATGGAAGACTTAATAGAATTGTATAGTTCTGGAAACTTTTAGAAATAGGTATATGACCCAGAATGAAGATCCCAAATTCCTCACAGTTCAGGAGGAGGTGAGGACCCTGGACCTGACACCCCGGAACATGAATCTCAGTGTAGAGACTCCATGTCCCAACCTCATGAGGGAGATGATATTTATGTGTCCTTTGAGACACTTTGTCTAGGGAGAGGATGCTGTGAGCGATTTTAGGGATAGGAGGGAAGGAAGAGCCCTCACTCCCAGGCAGGGCCCTTGCATAGACCTGGCCCCAGCCCCATATTTCCACAGCAGGAGTGGCAGAAGCAGAAACCACAGGCAAAGCCTGAAAAGCTGATAGGACTCCCCCTCCTGGCAAATGAGAAAGGGGCTCTGGTCCCAATTTCCACTCGCCTGGAGTCTGTGAGCCCTGAGATGCTGTCACAGGAGGGGTAGTGGGGAGAAGAATGTCATCAGACATCAGCCCAGTGATTGATGGTCAGGGAGCTAGAGCTGTCAGACATAGAAACAAAGAAAGGTTCAGGGGCCCCAGATGGTCTCACCATCACAGTAGTTGAGGTTTTGGGTCTCCATTCATGGGAGATGTTGGTACCAGGATGCATATTGGACACTCCTGACAGCTAGATTATGTTTCCTGGGTTTTTCCCCACTCATAATGTACTCTGTCCATTGGATATCCTGCCCTTGTTACCCAGAAAATTTTGCTCAATTTGAGAAAGTGACAAAATATGATTCTTGTGAAGAACAGGGTTCAGGGTAAAATTTATAAAAATGTGAAGATAATTTGATAACAGTTTCCCTCAGATGGATATCAGGACCCAGTTTATACCAAAGAAACAAAGGAAGCTGTTGACTTGGACAGAAAGATAGGGTCTTACAGGGATCCCGCTTTGTTGTGGGGACAGCAAGTTTGTGTCACTTCCTGACAGGCCTAGAGCGCTGTGTGAGCATGGAGTCTGCTGTCAGATGATGGACAGGAGTAAGCACTCTCATCCTCAGCATGGAGTCCAGCGATGGTTGTGGAGCTTGAGTTATCAGACCTGGAGCCAGAGAATTGTTTAGGAACCACTGAAGATTGATTATTATGACCATAGATGAGGAGTTTGAGTGATTGCTTCTGGGAGTTGTTGGTACCAGTTTACAGCATGAGTCTAGGGTTTGGAGCTGCTTCTAGTGCAGGAGATGGTGATCCTCTGGCCTAGGGCAACTGAGTTAGCCCTGACTGGGTACAGGACCCTACAAGGGGGAGAGACACAGAGAAGGCAATGACGGGGACTGAGAATGGAGAAATTTATAGTAGGTTTTTGGAAAATGAACCTTGAAAGGAATGTTCTGTGTGGGCAATACTGGTTAAAATTAAGATACCTTTATGTAAATAGGTGATTTTATTATCAAACGATGGGTTGCAAAATTAAGATTCTGTTTTAACTTGGTGAAGAAATCAAAATTTTCCTTAAGTCATTGGTCTGCTCTTCCAAAGTGAAAGGCAAACAAAGGTTCTTATCTAACCTTAAAATTAAGTGCCTAGAAAACATGCACTCTGTGTTTCACAAAAATATTCCCTTTGTTTATTGAGGCTTTGATGTATTGAAAAACATATATTTTAAATATTTAAAAAAGTCCTCCATTTGTTTATAGCTATGTAACTTTCCATATTTGCCTGTGATATATGTGCGTGTTGTGTATCACAGGAATAGCTAGATTTTCTTGTCGATTGCTTCATAGTGAACTCTAATCCCATCTGTAGACATGACCACTCTAATTTCTTGTCTTGTAGTTTCCATTTACTCTGAATCTACTGCAAATGTGTTACATCTTTAAGGATATTGATGGAGAAGGCTTTGAAAAATGTAACTTTCTGATATATCTAAGATAGTAAAATTAAGTAAAAATTACCAAAACTAATAGAAAAACTGGATTCCAACAGAATAAAAATGAATAGCATGAAACTGAATGCACAGAGGAAGATAATTAAATTTTTATGCCCTTTTATTTGAAACACTATAAGTTTTAAAAAAATGTTTTCTTCCTACAGATTTAAGGAAGCTTCACTTTTGAGAAATGATCTATAATGACTATAATGATTTAATGAAACATGCCTTTGTGACAAATGAAACTATTTATCTTTTCTCTATACGTGATCCCTCCAAAACTCAGAAAGTTTCAGTTAGTATGCATATCCTTTATGACAATAAATTTATTAGCATAAGTTTGATAATATTCTATATTTTTTATAACATGATATAATATATATATATAATTTTATTTTATTTTTCAGTTTTCCATGATTCCTTGTCATGCACCACACCCAGTGTTCCATGCAATATGTGTCCTCCTTAATATAAACCACCAGCTCACCTAAAATCCTACTCCATCCCCTCCAAAACGCTCAGTTTATGTCTCAGAGTCTACAGTCTCTCATGGTTCATCTCCCCCTCCAATTTCCCTGAATTCACATTTCCTCTCCTTCCCCTTATTTCCTCCATGTTATTCCTTATGGGTCATAAGTAAGTGAAATCATATTGTAATTGACTTTATCTGCTTGAATTATTTCACTCAGCATAATCTCCTCCAGTCCTGTTCATGTTGATACAGGAGTTGGGTTCTCATCCTTTCTGATGGAGGCATAATATTAAATTGTACATATGAACCACATTTTCTTCTTTTTTTTAATTAGCATATAATGTATTATTAGCCCCAGGGATGCAGGTCTGTGAAGCTCGAGGTTTACACACTTTACAGCACTCAATATAGGCCATACCCTCCCCGATGTCCATAACCCTACCATCCTCTCCCGACCCCCTTTCCCCTGGCAACCCTCAGTTTGTTTTGTGAAATTAAGAGTTTTTATCGTTTGTCTCCCTCCTGATCCCATCTTGTTTCACTTATTCTTTTCCTACCCCCCAAACCCCCCATGTTGCAGCTCCACTTCTTCACATCAGGGAGATCATATGATAGTTGTCTTTCTCCGATTGACTCAATTCACTAAGCATAATAGCCTCTAGTTCCATCCATGTCATTGCAAATGTCAAGATTTCATTTATTCTGATGGCTGCATAGTATTCCATTGTGTATATATACCACTTCTTCTTTATCCATTTATCTGTTGATGGGCATCTAGGTTCTTTCCATAGTTTGGCTATTGTGGACATTGCTGCTATAAACATTCGGGTGCACATGCCCCTTCCGATCACTACATTTGTATCTTTAGGGTAAATACCCAGTAGTACAATTGCTGGGTCATAGGGTAGTTCTATTTTCAACTTTTTTGAGGAACCTCCATGCTGTTTTCCATAGTGGTTGCACCAGTTTGCATTCCCACCAACAGTGTAGGAGGGTTCCCCTTTCTCCGCATCCTTGCTAGCATCTGTTATTTCCTGTCATCTTAATTTTAGCCATTCTGATTGGTGTGAGGTGGTATCTCATTGTGGTTTTGACACTGATCCCGAGTGATGTGGGAGCACTTTTTTCCATGTGTCTGTTGGCCATCTGGATGCCTTCTTTGCAGAAATGTCTGTTTATGTCCTCTGCACATGTTTTGATTGGATTATTTGTTCTTTGGGTGTTGAGTTTGATAAGCTCTTTATAGATTTTGGATACTAGCCCTTTATATGATATGCCATTTGCAAATATCTTCTCCCATTCTCTCAGTTGTCTTTTGGTTTTGTTAACTTTTTCCTTTGGTGTGCAAAAGCTTTTGATCTTGATGAAGTCCCTATAGTTCATTTTTGCCCTTGCTTCCCTTACCTTTTGTGATGTCCTTAGGAAGAAGTTGCTGTGGCTGAGATTGAAGAGCCTCCTGCCTGTGTTCTACTCAAGGATTTGATGGATTCCTTTCTCATATTGAGGTCCTTCATCCATTTTGAGATTTTTTTTTTTTTTTTTTACATGTGTGGTGTAAGGAAATGGTCCAATTTCATTTTTCTGCATGTGGCTGTCCAGTTTTCCCAGCGCCATTTGTTGAAGAGGCTGTCTTTTTTCCATTGGACATTCCTTCCTGCTTTGTCAAAGATTAGCTGACCATTGAGTTGAAGGTCTATTTCTGGGCTCTCTATTCTGTTACATTGATCTATGTGTCTGTTTTTGTGACAGTATCATACTGTCTTGATGCTGACAGCTTTGTAATAGAGCTTGAAGTCTGGAATTGTGATGCCACCAACTTTGGCTTTCTTTTTCAGCATCCCCCTCGCTATTCAAGGTTTTTTTGGTTCCATATAAATTTTAAGATGATTTGTTCCATTTCTTTGAGAAAAAAAATTGGATGGGATTTTGATAGGGATTGCATTAAATGTGTAGATTGCTTTCAGTAGCACAGACATTTTCACAATATTGTTCTTCCAATGAGCATGGAACATTTTTCCATTTCTTTGTATCTCCCTCAATTTCTTTCATGAGTACTTTATACTTTTGTGAGTATAGATTCTTTCCCTTTTTGTTTAGGTTCATTCCTAGGTATCTCATGGTTTTGGGCGCAATTATAAATGATATTGACTCTTTAATTTCTCTTTCTTCTGTCTCATTTTTGGTGTAAAGAAATGCAACTGATTTCTGTGCATTGATTTTATATCATGACTCTTTAGTGAATTACTATACAAATTCTAGAAGATCTGGAGTGGAGTCTTTTGGGTTTTCCACATATATAACCATATCATCTGAGAAACGTGAGAGTTTGACTTCTTCTTTGCCACTTTAGGTGCCTTTAATTTCTTTTTGTTGTCTGATTGCTGAGCCTAGGACTTCTAGTACTATGTTGAATAGCAGTGGTGATAATGGACATCCCTGCCGTGTTCCTGATCTTAGCAGAAAAGCTCTCAGTTTTTCTCCATTGAGAATCTTATTTTCGGTGGGTGTTTCATAGGCGGCTTTGTTTATATTGAGGTGTGTACTGTCTATCCCTACACTTTGCAAAGTTTTGTTCAGGAAAGGATGCTGTACTTTGTCAAATGCTTTTTCAGCATCTGTTGAGATTATCATATGGTTCTTTTTCTTTTTTTTAATGTATTGTATCACATTGATTTATTTGCAGATGTCGAATCAACCTTGCAGCCCTGGAAAAAATCCCACTTTGTCATGGTGAATAATCCTTTTAATGTACTGTTGGATCATTTTGGCTAGTATTTTGGTGAGAATTTTTGTATCTGTGTTCATTAAGGATATTGGTCTGTAATTATCTCTCTCCTTTTTAAAAAGATTATTTATTTATTTATTTGACAGAGAGAAAGAGAGAATGAGAGAGAGAGAAAGAGAGAGAGACCGTGCACAAGTAGGCAGAGGGGCAGGCAGAGAAGGGCGGAAAGCAAGCTCCTTGTGGAGCAGAGAGCCTGATGTGGGGCTCCATCCCAGGACACTGAGATTATGACCTGAACCAAAGGCAGAGGCTTAACCCACTGAGCCAACCAGGTGCCCGTGTAATTCTCTTTTTTGATGGGATCCTTGTCTGGTTTTGGGATCAAAGTGATGTTGGCCTCATAAAATGAGTTTGGAAGTTTTCCTTCCATTTCTATTTTTGGAACAGTTTCTGAAGAATAGGAATTAATTCCTCTTTAAATTATTGATAGAATTGCCCTGGGAAGCCATCTAGCCCTGGGTCCTTGTTTGTTGGAAGATTGTTGATGACTGTTTCAATCTCCTTACTGGTTATGGTTCTGTTCGGGTTTTCTATTTATTTCTGGTTCAGTTGTGGTCATTTATATGTCTCCAGGGTTTCATCCATTTCTTCCAGATTGTAATTTTCTGGCATCTAGTTTCTCATAATATGTTCTTATAACTGTATTTCTTTGGTGTTGGTTGTGATCTGAATATATCTTTGATGTCCACCTGGTACAGTGTGTCATTTAAAGCCTTTATTTCCTTGTTGATCTTTTGCTTGAATGATCTGTCCATTTCAGTGAAGGGAGTGTTACAGTCTCCTACTATTGTTGTATTATTGTTGATGTGTTTCTTTGATTTTGTTATTAATTGGTTTATATAGTTGGCTGCTCCCATGGGAGGGGCATAGGTATTTAAAATTGTTAGATCATCTTGTTCGACAGACCCTTTGAGAATGATATAGTGTGCTTCCTCACCTCATGTTATATTCTTTGTCTTAAAATCTAATTGATCTGATATTTCAGCTTTCTTTTGATGTCCATTAGCAGGGTAAATTGTTTTCCACCCCCTCACTTTAAATCTGGAGGTGTCTTTGGGTCTAAAATGAGTTTCTTGTAGGCAGCATATTGATTTTTTTAATCCATTCTGATACCTTGTGTCTTTTGATTGGGGCATTTAGCCAATTTACATTCAGCGTGACTATTGAGAGATATGAATTTAGTGCCATTGTATTGCCTGTAAGGTGACTCTTACTGTATATTGTCTCTGTTCCTTTCTGATTTACTACTTTTAGGCTCTCTCTTTGCTTAGAGGACCCCTTTCAATATTCCCTGTAGAGATGGTTTGGTGTTTACAAATTCTTTTGTTTTTTGTTTGTCCTGGAAGCTTTTTATCTCTCCTTCTCTTTTCAATGATAGCCTAGGTGGATATAGTATTCTTGGCTGCATGTTTTTCTCATTTAGTCCTCTGAATATATCATGCCAGTACTGCTAATGTAATATTTTTTACCATTGTATTTTACAGACTTCCTGTCCCTGGCTCCTTTCAGGATTTTTTCTTTGTCGCTAAGACTTGTAAATTTTACTATTAGATGATGGGATGTGGACTTATTCTTATTTATTTTGAGGGGGATTCTCTGCACCTCCTGGGTTTCAATGCTTGTTCCTTTTGCCATATTAGGGAAATTCTCTACAATATTTTTTCCCAATGTACCTTCTGCTCCCCTCTCTCTTTCTTCTTCCTGAATCCCAGTCATTCCAATGTTGTTTTGTCTTATGGTATCACTTATCTCTCAAATTCTCCCCTCGTGGTCCAGTAGTTGTTTTTCTCTCTTTTGCTCAGCTTCTTTATTCTCCATCATTGGTCGTCTATATCATTAATTCTCTCTTCTACCTCATCTATCCCATTTTTTATTGCACCTCATTAATAGCTTTTTTCTTTTACTGTACATTTATTTGTATAACTTTATTTATAGTTTTTTAATTTTTTTTCCATTTTATTTATTTTTTCAGCGTAACAGTATTCATTGTTTTTGCACAACACCCAGTGTTCCATGCAAAACGTGCCCTCTCTATTACCCACCACCTGTTCCCCCAACCTCCCACCCCTGACCCTTCAAAACCCTCAGGTTGTTTTTCAGAGTCCATAGTCTCTTATGGTTCGCCTCCCTTTCCAATTTTTTTTTTTTTAATAAACAAACCTGGCAATTCACAGACCTGTACCCCTGGGGATAAAAATAGCTTTTTTTAAATTCAACTTGGTTACATTTTATTTCTTTTATATCTCCAGAAAAGGCTTTTATTTCTTCAGACAGGGTTTCTCTACTATCTCCCATGCTTTTTTCAATCCTAGCTAGCACCTTGAGAATCGACATTCTGAACTCTAGATCTGACATATTACTGATGTCCATATTGATTAGGTCCCCGGCCATTGGTACTGCCTCCTCTTTTTTTTTTTTTTTTTTTTTTTTGTGGTGAGTTTTTCTGCCTTGTCATATTATCCAGATAAGAATATATGAAGAAGTGAATAAAATATTAAAACGGTAGCAAAGACCCCAATAAAATGCGTTTTAACCAAACCAGAAGATATTCTAAATCATGGGGGGAAGTTGGGGTAAAAAGAAGTTCAGAAAAAAAATAAATAAAATAATATAAAGAAGAAAAAAATATATATATATAGACTGGTGAATAAACAAGGGTCACCCTCTTAATCTCACAAAACAAACTGAGGGTTGCTGGGGGGAGCAAGGAGGGAGAGGAGGTGGGGTTATGGACACTGGGGAGGGTATTTGCTATAGTGAGTGCTGTGAAGTGTGTAAACCTGGCAATTCACAGATCTGTAACCCTGGGGATAAAAATACATTATATGTTTATAAACAAATTTTAAAAAGTAAAAAAGAAAAGAAAAGAACAGGGTCACCCACTTAATTTTGGAAGTATTTTGGTCTCTTAGAAGAAACTGCCTCCCAAATTTTTAAAGAATGAAAAACATATATAAGGGTAAATGATGAAGGGATGGAATATGACTATAGCGATGATTTTTTTTTTTAAAGGAGTTGATAAGATAAGTTGTTTGGGAGAATAAAGAAAAAGAAAGTGGAGAGAATTTTCTCAGGCTGGAGACTAGAGCAAAGCCCTCTGCTTTAGGGTATATTTTGATCTATTAGAAGAAGTTGTATCCCAAACTTTTTAGACGAGATCGGGCGCGTTCAGGGTGGTATGGCCGTAGACTATCCCAAACTTTTTAGAAGAAAAAACCCTATGTGTATACAAAATAATAAAGTTAGATAAAATGAAGGATAAAATATGTCTATAATAATGAAGGTTCAAAAAAGATTTCTTTGAAAGGTATAGTAAGATAGACTAGTTTAAACATGTTGAAAGAGGAAAGAGTAAAATCAAAAAAAAAATAGCAGAAGATAAAAATAATCTTAAAAGAAAAAAAAATAACTTTGTAAGCCTAAAGAATCATGGGGAGAAAGCCATGAATTCCATGCTTCACTTTCTCCTCCTCTGGAATTCCGCTTTTCCCCTGATAAGTGAACTTGGTCATGGCTGGATTTCTTGCTGATTTTCTTGGGGAGGGGCCTGTTGTAGTGATTCTCAAGTGTCTTTGCTGGAGGTGGAATTGCACCACCCTCGCCAAAGACCAGGCTAAGTAATCTGCTCTGGTTCACATTTTGGAGCTTTTGGTCCCTGAACACTTTCTGTAGAGTTCTGAAGGATGGAAATTAAAATGCCAGCCTCCCAATCTCTGGCATGGAGGAGATGAGAGCTCAGGGCCTCTCTCTTCAGTACAACCTCAGAGAAAAGTGCTCAATCACTCCCAACTCCTTGGCCTCCAGCTGCACTCTGAGATTACCCAGCCTGTTACCAAGTGTCTCTGTCTCTGGCACAAAGCCCTGCCTTGAGTCTCTGAACCCTGCAGATCCCTGCACTCTTCCAGGGGAGTTGCTCTGGGTCTTGTGGGGGTCCCTGCTCACAGAGCAGTGGCCTGTGCCATGGATCACAGTTTAAGGTAACCCCAAGTTGAGAGCTCATTCCTCGCCTCCATCTCTGTAGCCAGCTTCCCTGCACTAATATCTGTGAGCTCTGTGACACTCAGACTCCCCTGATCCTTCTGCGACCCTGCAGGAACTGCAACCACACTGTCTGCGCATGGGCTTCACCACAGTTTAGCCTCTGGGTGATGTCCCTCAGTGGAGCAGAATTTCAAAAGTTCTGATTTTGTGTTCCATTGCTCCACTGCTTGCTGGGAGCTGGACCCTCCCCCTGCGGTCTATCTTCCCATCACTTTGGATTTACTTCTCCATGGGTCCTACCTTTCAGAAAGTGGTTGATTTTCTGTTTCTAGAACTGCTGCTCTTCTCTTTGATCCCCTGTTAGATTTGTAGGTGTTTGGAATGGTTTGATAAGCTATCTAGCTGATCTCCTGTTACCTGGTATCATCTCAGCCTGCTACACCTCCACCATGAGGACCATATTTTCTATATCCACTCATCTGTTGAAGGGAATTTTGGTTCTTTCCACAGTTTGGTGATTGTGGCCATTGCTGCTATGAACATTGGGGTAAATATGGATCTTCTTTTCACTACATCTGTATCTTTGGAGTAAATACCCAGTAGTGCAAATGCAGGGTCATAGGGTAACTCTATTTTTAATTTCTTGAGGAATCTGTACACTATTTTCCAACATGGCTACACCAACTTGCAATCCCACTAACAGAGTAAGAGGTTTCCCCTTTCTCAAAATCTTCTCACAACACTTATTGTTTCATGTTTTGTTAATTTTAACCATTCTAACTGGTGTAAGGTTGAAACTTAATGTGGTTTTGATTTGCAACTCCCTGATGCCTAATGAAGACGAACATTGCCTCATGTGTCTGTTAGCCATCTGTATGTCTACATTGCAGAAGTGTCTGTTAATGTCTTCTACACTTTTTTTTTTTGATGTGATTATCTTTTTTTTTTTTTTTTTTTGAGTGTTGAGTTTGAGGAGTTCTTTATAGATCTTGGATATCAGCCCTTTGGAGTGTCATTTGTGAATATCTTCTCCCATTCCATGTGTTGTCTCTTTGTTTTGTTGACTGTTTCCTTCTCTGTGAAAAAGCATTTTATTTCGATGAAGTCCTGAAAGTTCATTTTCACTTTTCTTTCCTTTTCCTTTGGAGACATCTCTTGAAAGAAGTTGCTGTGGACAATGTTGAAAAGGTTATTGCCTATGTTCTCCACTAGGGTTTTGATAGATTCCTGCCTCACGTTCAGGTCTTTTACCCATTTTGAGTTTATCCTTGTGTATGGTATAGGAGAATGCTCAAGTTTCATTCTTCTATACATAGTCGTACAATTTTCCCAGCATCATTTATTGAAGAGACTGTCTTTTATGTACTGAATATTTTTTCCTGCTTTGTTAAAGATTATTTGCCCATAGAGTTGCAGGTCCATATCTGCACTCTCTGCTCTGTTTCAATGGTCTATATGTTTGTTTTTGTGATGATACCATGCTGTTTTGGTGATAACAGCTTTGTAGTAAAGCTAGAAATCAGGCAATGTGACGCCGCTAGTTTTGTTTTTCTTTTCCAACATTTCCTTAGCAGTAAGGGTCTCCTCTGGTTCCATACAAATTTTAGGATTGTTTGCTCCAGCACTTTTAATAATGTCAGTGGAATTTTAATTGGGATGACACTTAAAGTATAGATTGCTCTAGGCAGTATATACATTTTAACAAAGTTTATTCTTCTGATTCATGAGCATGGAATGCTTTTCCATCTTTTTGTGTCTTCTTCAATTTCTTTCATGAGGGCTCTGTAGTTACTTGAGTACAGATGCTTTACCTCTTTAGTTGGCTTTATTCCTAGGTATCTTATGCTCTTATGATATCATAAATGGAATCAATTCTCTAATTTTCCTTTTTATATTTTCATTGTTAGTGTATAAGAGAGCAACTGATTCCTGTGATTGATTTTGTATCCTGCCACGTTACTGAATTGCTGTATGAGTTCTAGTAGTTTGGGAGTGGAGTCTTTTGGGTTTTCTATATAACATATTAAGCCATCTGTGAATAGAGAGAGTTTGACTTCTTCTATGCCTATTTGAATACTTTTTTATTTCGTTTTTGTTTGTTTTTGTTTTTGTATTTGTTTTCTGAATGCTCTTGCTGGGTCATCTAGTACTATGTTGAACAACAGTGGCGTGAGTGGGCATCCTTGACGTGTTCCTCATCTAAAAGAGAAAGCTGTCAGCTTTTCCTCATTGAGAATGTTACTCGCTATGGGTTTTTCATAGGTAGATTTTATGAAGTTGAGGAATGTTCTCTCTATCCCTATACTCTGAAGTATTTTAATCAGGAACAGATGCTGCATCTTGTCAAATGATTTTCCTGCATCTGTTGAGAGGACCATGTGGTTCTTCCCTTTTCTGGTATTGATTTGTTCTATCACAGTGATTTATTTGCAAATGTTGAGCTACACTTGCATCACAGGGTTCAATCTTGTCTGTCATAGTGGATAAACTTTTTTTAAGATTTTTTTTTTCATTTATATGACAGACAGAGATCACAAGTAGGCATAGAGGCAGGCAGAGAGAAAGGGTGGTGCAGTCTCCCTGCTGAGAAGAGAGGCTGACATGTGGCTCAATCCCAGAACCCTGAGATCATGACCTGATCCGAAGGCAGAAGCTTCGTGTCCCTAATGATCCCTAGTAGATAATCTTTTTAGTGTACTATTGCATCCTATCATCTAGGATCTTGTTGAGGACCTTGGCATCCATATTCATCAGGGATACTGGTCTTCATGTAGATCTCCTTTTTGATGGGGGTCTTTGCCTGGCTTGGGGATCAGGGCAATGCTGGCTTCATAGAAAGAGTCTGTACATTTTCCTTCTCTTTCTAATTTTTGAAACAGCTTCAAGGGAATATGTATTATTTCTACTTGTTTGAATTGCCCAAGGAATCCTTCAGGACCTGGGCTCTTGGTTTTTGCTCACTGCTTCAATCTCTTTACTAAATATTGTCAATCCAGGTTGTCAATTTCTTCCTGCTTTAGTCTTAGAAGTTTATAGGTTCCAGGAATGAATCCATTTCTTCTAGGTTGCTTAAGTTATTGGCATATTATGGTTGATAATAATTTCTGATGATTGTTTCTATTTCCTTGATGTTAGTCATGATCTCTCCACTCTCATTTATAATTTGTTAATTTAGGTCCTCTCTTTACTTTTGGATTACCTTGACCAGTGGTTTATTGATCTTTTTTGATTCTTTAAAAAACAAGTTTCTAGTTTCATTGATGCATTCTACTGTATCTCTAGTTTCTATTTCATTGATTTCTGCTCTAATTTTAATTGTTTCTCTTCTTATGCATGGAGTTGGCTTAATTTGTTGTTGAATTTACAGTTCTTTGAGTTGTAAACAGAGCTGGTATATTCTGGTTTGTTGTTGTTGTTTTTGTTGTATATTTTTCATTGTTGTTGTTTTTTGGTTGTTTTTGTTTTTGTTTTTGTTTTTGTTTTTTAAATTAATTAATTTATTTTTATTTGCTTATTTACAGCATAACAGTGTTCATTGTTTTGGCATCACACCCAGTGCTCCATGCAGTACGTGCCCTCCCTATTACCCACCACCTGGTTCCTCAACCTCCCACCCCACCCCACCCCCTCCCGCCGACCCTTCATAACCCTCTGGTTGTTTTTCAGCGTCCATAGTCTCTCATGGTTCATCTCCCCTTCCAGTTTCCCTCAACTCCCTCTCCTCTCCATCTCACCATGTCCTCCATGTTATTTGTTATGCTCCACAAATAAGTGAGACCATATGATACTTGACTCTCTCTGCTTGATTTATTTCGCTCAGCATAATTTCTTCCAGTCCTGTCCATGTTGCTACAAAAGTTGGGTATTCGTCTTTTCTGATGGAGGCATAATACTCCATTGTGTATATGGACCACATCTTCCTTATCCATTCATCCGTTGAAGGGCATCTTGGTTCTTTCCACAGTTTGGCGACCGTAGCCATTGCTGCAATAAACATTGGGGTACAGATGGCCCTTCTTTTCACTACATCTGTATCTTTGGGGTAAATACCCAGCAGTGCAATTGCAGGGTCATAAGGAAGCTCTATTTTTAATTTCTTCAGGAATCTCCACACTGTTCTCCAAAGTGGCTGCACTAACTTGCATTCCCACCAACAGTGTAAGAGGGTTCCCCTTTCTCCACATCCTCTCCAGCACACGTTGTTTCCTGTCTTGCTAATTTTGGCCATTCTAACTGGTGTTAGGTGGTATCTCAATGTAGTTTTAATTTGAATCTCCCTGATGGCTAGTGATGATAAACATTTTTTCATGTGTCTGATAGCCATTTGTATGTCTTCATTGGAGAAGTGTCTGTTCATATCTTCTGCCCATTTTTTGATATGATTATCTGTTTTGTGTGTGTTGAGTTTGAGAAGTTCTTTGTAGATCCTGGATATCAACCTTTTGTCTGTACTGTCATTTACAAATATCTTCTCCCATTCCGTGGGTTGCCTCTTTGTTTTGTTGACTGTTTCCTTTGCTGTGCAGAAGCTTTTGATCTTGATGTAGTCCCAAAAGTTCATTTTTGCTTTTGTTTCCTTGGCCTTTGGAGACTTATCTTGAAAGAAGTTGCTGTGGCTGATATCGAAGAGGTTACTGCCTATGTTCTCCTCTAGGATTCTGATAGATTCCTGTCTCACGTTGAGGTCTTTTATCCATTTCGAGTTTATCTTTGTGAACGGTGTAAGAGAATGGTCGAGTTTCATTCTTCTACATATCGCTGTCCAGTTTTCCCAGCACCATTTATTGAAGAGACTGTCTTTTTTCCATTGAATATTTTTTCCTGTTTTGTCGAAGATTATTTGACCATAGAGTTGAGGGTCCATATCTGGGCTCTCCACTCTGTTCCACTGGTCTATGTGTCTGTTTTTATGCCAGTACCACGCTGTCTTGGTGATCACAGCTTTGTAGTAAAGCTTGAAATCGGGTAACGTGATGCCGCCAGTTTTGTTTTTGTTTTTCAACATTTCCTTAGCAATTCGGGGTCTCTTCTGACATTATTCCCTGAATATTCTCCGATCACAATGCTTTGAAACTGGAGCTCAATCACAAGGAAAAGTTCAGAAGGAACTCAAACACCTGGAAGCTAAAGACCACCTTGCTTAAGAATGCTTGGATCAACCAGGAGATCAAAGATGAACTTAAACAATTCATGGAAACCAATGAGAATGAAGACACCTCGGTCCAAAACCTATGGGATACAACAAAGGCGGTTCTAAGGGGGAAATGCATAGCCATCCAAGCCTCCCTCAAAAACATTGAAAAATCCAGAATACACCAGCTGTCTCTACACCTTAAAGAACTGGAGAATCAACAACAAATCAAACCAACTCCACATGCAAGAAGGGAAATAATCAAGATTAGAGCAGAGATCAATGAGGTAGAAACGAGAGATACAGTAGAACGTATCAATGAAACTAGAAGCTGGTTTTTTGAAAGAATTAATAAGATCGATAAACCATTGGCCACACTAATCCAAAAGAAAAGAGAGAAAGCCCAAATTAATAAAATTATGAATGAAAAGGGAGAGATCACAACTAACACCAAGGAAATAGAAACAATCATCAGAAATTATTACCAACAGTTATATGCCAATAAGTTAAGCAACCTAGATGAAATGGATGCATTCCTGGAAAGCTACAAACTCCCAAAATTGAACCAGGAAGAAATTGACAACCTGAATAGACCGATATCTAGTAATGAGATTGAAGCAGTGATCAAAAACCTCCCAAAAAACAAGAGCCCAGGACCTGACGGATTCCCTGGGGAATTCTACCAAACTTTCAAAGAAGAAATAACACCAATTCTCCTGAAGCTGTTCCAAAAAATTGAAGCAGAAGGAAAACTTCCAGACTCTTTTTATGAAGCCAGCATTACCCTGATCCCCAAACCAGGCAAAGACCCTACCTAAAAGGAGAATTTCAGACCAATATCCCTGATGAATATGGATGCAAAGATTCTCAACAAGATCCTAGCAAACAGGATCCAGCAGCACATTAAAAAGATTATCCACCATGACCAGGTGGGATTCATCCCTGGGTTGCAAGGTTGGTTCAACATTCGCAAATCAATCAGTGTGATAGAACACATCAATAAGAGAAGAGAGAAGAACCACATGGTCCTCTCAATTGATGCAGAAAAAGCATTTGACAAAATCCAGCATCCGTTCCTGATGAAAACGCTTCAAAGTATAGGGATAGAGGGAACATTCCTGAACTTCATAAAATCTATCTATGAAAGACCCACAGCAAATATCATCCTCAATGGGAAAAAGCTTGCAGCCTTCCCGTTGAGATCAGGAACACGACAAGGATGCCCACTCTCACCACTCTTGTTCAACATAGTATTAGAAGTTCTAGCAACGGCAATCAGACAACAAAGAGAAATAAAAGGTATCCAAATTGGCAAGGAAGAAGTCAAACTCTCTCTCTTCGCAGATGACATGATTCTTTATATGGAAAACCCCAAAGACTCCACCCCCAAACTACTAGAACTCATACAGCAATTCTGTAACGTGGCAGGATACAAAGTCAATCTACAGAAATCAGTGGCTTTCTTATACACTAACAATGAAAATACAGAAAGGGAAATTAGAGAATCGATTCCATTTACTATAGCACCAAAAACCATAAGATACCTGGGCATAAACCTAACCAAAGAAGTAAAGGACCTGTACTCGAGGAACTACAGAACACTCATGAAAGAAATTGAAGAAGACACAAAAAGATGGAAGACTGTTCCATGCTCTTGGATTGGAAGAATAAACATTGTTAAAATGTCTATACTGCCTAGAGCAATCTATACTTTTAATGCCATTCCGATCAAAATTCCACCGATATTTTTCAAAGAGCTGGAGCAAATAATCCTAAAATTTGTTTTTGTTTTTTAATTGAGGCTTGGATGGCTATGTAATTCCCCCTAGGAACACCTTTGCACTATCCCATAAGTTTTGGACTGATGTGTGTTCATTCTCATTGGTTTCTTTTTCTTTTTTTTTAAGATTTTTTTTAATTTATTTGTCAGAGAGAGATTACACACAAGCAGGCAGAGAGGCAGGCAGAGAGAGAGGAGGAAGCAGGCTCCCTGCTGAGCAAGGATTCCCATGTGGGACTCAATCCCAGGACTGCAGGATCATGACCTGAGCCAAAGGCAGTGGCTTAACCAACTGAGCCACCCAGGCATCCCTCTCATTGGTTTCTATGAATTGTTTACATTCTTCTGTGATTTCCTGATTGATCCAAACCTTAAGCAGGCCTTTCTTTAGCTTCCAAATGTCTGAATTCCCTCAAAACTTTTCTTGTGTTTGAGTTCACGTTCAAAGAATTGTGGTCTGAGGATATGCAGGGAATAATCTCACATATTTGGTATTGGTTGATCCCTGATTTGTAACCCAGTGTGTGGTCTATTCTGGAGAAAGTTCCATGCGTGCTCAAGAAGAATGTGTATTCTGTTGTTTTAGTTTGGAATGTTCTGTGTATATCTATGAGTTCCATCTGTTCCAATGTGTCATTCAAAGCTCTAGTTTCTTTATTGATTTCCTGCTTGAATGATCCGCCTATCACTTAGAGTGGTGTGCTAAGATGTCTTATGATTAATGTATTCATATTAATATGACTCTTTGTTTTTGTTTTGTTCCTTTTTTAAATTTAATATTATTTTTTCAGTGTTCCAAGATTCATTGTTTATGCACCACACCCAGTGCTCCATGCAGTACATGTCTTCATTAATACCCACAACCAGTTCACCTCACCCCTAACACTCCTTTCCTCCAATACACTCAGTTTGTCTCTCAAAGTCCACAGTCTCTCCTGTTTCATCTCACCCTCTGATTTTCCTCAATTCACTTTTCTTTCCCTTCTCCTAATACCCTCATTTTTATTTCTTATGGCTCAGAAGTAAGTGAAACTGTATAATAATTGACTTTCTCTACTTGACTTATTTCACTCCACATAATCTCCTCCAGTCCTGTCTATGTTGATGCAAGACTTGGATATTTATATTAACTGGTGAAGGCATAATATTCCATTATATATTATGGACCATACCTTCTTTATCCATTTCCTATTAAAGGGCAACTTGTCTCCTTCCACAATTTGGTAATTGTGGCCATTGAGGCTATGCAGTTGGCAGCTCCCATATTGGGGACATAAATATTTACAATTGAAAGATATTTTTGGTGGATAGAGTATTTAATGATGATGTAGTGCCCTTCTGTATCTTGGACTTCAGTCTTTAGCTTACAATCTAATATATCTGGTATAAGAATTACTACACCAGCTTTCTTTTGAGGCCAGTTGGCATGAAAGATGGTTCCACATCCCTTTACTTTCAGTCAGGATGTATCTTTAGGTTTCAAATGTGTCTATTTTAGACAGCACATGGATGGGTCCTGTCCTTTTATCCAGTCTGCAACCCCATGGTATTTTATGTGTACATTTAGGCCATTCATGTTGAGAGTGATTAGTGAAAGATACATTTTTACTGATATCATGTTCCCTGTGAAGTCCTTGTTTCTATAGAATGTCTCTGTAAATTTCTGTTCTATGTCACTCGTAGGTTCTTTCTTCTTTTATAGAACCCCCCCACCTTATATATTTCTTGTGGTGCTGCCTTGTTTGTCACATGCTCTTTTAAACCTTTGCTGATCTTGGAATCTCTTTATCTCTCCATCCATTTTTGAATATCAAACTTGCTGGATACAGTATTCTTGGTTGCTTGTTCTTCTCATTTATCCTATGAATATGTCTTGCAAGCCCTTCCTGGCTTGCCAGGTTTCTGTGGAAAGTTCTGACATTATTCTGATGGACCATCTTCTGTACATAAGGAATACCTTGCCCCTAACTGCCCTCAGAAACTCTTGTCTAAAATTACGATTTGTGAGTTTCACAATCAAGTGCCTTGAGGTCTTTTTAGATCCATTGATCTCGGTGGGTATCCTTTTTGTCCATAGGACACAAGCACTTGTTCCATTCCCCAGGCTGGGGAAATTTTCATCCAGAATTTGTTCAACAATATCTTCTAGTCTTCTCACTTTCTCTACCCCCTCAGGGATCACAATAATTGTGACATTGGAACATTTCATGTTGTCATGTATTTCACTAATTCTGTTTTCATGGCTCCTAAGCCATTTGTTCCAGGCCTCCTCTGATCCTTTTTCTCTATCAGTTGGTCCTCAAGATCACTAATTCTATCTTCTGCCTCAGGTACCCTAGGTGTTAGAGCATTTAGATTAGATTGGATCTCACTGATAGAATTTTTAACTTCTGCCAAGTCAGCCTTCATTTCCACCATTAGAGATTCTATGGTGTCACTAATGGTTCTCTCCAACCTAGCCATTGCCTGTATAATTGTTACCCTGAATTTCCTTTCCAACATAATGTTTATGTCCATATCCAATAGTTTTGATGGAGAGGGCACCACCTCTGAATTTTTCCTCTGTTGGGTGTTCCTCCTAATAGTTATTTTGGTGAGAGGTGGTTGAGGTTATATATAGCTGAATATATCAGCCGCAATCCAGGCAAGGTGTGCCCTGGAATGCTTCAGAGCAATTGGAAGTCACCACTAAAAAGAAAAAAAAAATAGAGATAGAGGAAGAGAAAAAAAATAAAGAAAACTTAGCCAAAATGAGCCCCCAAAGTAAGATCTATAAGGTATATAAACAAAAATGAACAAAGAAAAAGTCCATGAAAAGTTAAAGGGAAGGAAAAGAAAAAAAAAAAGTCCTCAGACAAAATGAACTCCAAGAATAAGATTTATATAATACCAGCACAAAAAACAAATATACAAAAACACTGAAAGACGAATAAGATGAGAGAGTGGTTATAAATCCTCAATGTGAGTGAAGGTTATTTTGGTTGTTTGTGGGTGTATCATGATATCTTTGTTAAAGGAATCAACTTTCCAGAGATAAATGGAGATTAAAACTGTTTTATGTATAAGGGTAGTATTGAGTAGGGTAAAGGATTACCTTGAAGCGTGTATCTATATGTACAATTTTAAAAAAAAAAAGACGTGGATGGAACTAGAGGGTATCATGCTTAGTGAAATAAGTCAATCGGAGAAAGACAGCTATCATATGATCTCCCTGATATGAGGACGTGGAGATGCAACATGGGGGGTTAGGGGGATAGGAGAAGAATAAATGAAACAATATGGGATTGGGAGGGAGACAAACCATAAATGACTCTTAAACTCAGAAAACAAACTGGGGGTTGCTGGGGGGAGGTGGGGTTGGGAGAGGGGGAGGGGGTCATGGACATTGGGGAGGGTATGTGCTATCGTGAGTGCTGTGAAGTGTGTAAACCTGGCGATTCACAGACTTGTACCCCTGGGGATAAAAATACATTATATGTTTATTAAAAAAAATTGGAAGGGGAGGTGAACCATAAGAGACTATGGACTCTGAAAAACAACCTGAGGGTTTTGAAGGGTCAGGGGTGGGAGGTTGGGGGAACCAGGTGGTGGGTAATAGGGAGGTCACGTATTGCATGGAGCACTGGGTGTTGTGCAAAAACAATGAATACTGTTATGCTGAAAAAAATAAATTAATTAAAATAAAAAATAAAATAGAAGATGTTTACAGCAAAAAAAAAGAAAGAAAAGAAAAGAAAAGAAATGCATGTATATGTATGAAAAAAAGTTCAACTTAAAAGCTTATTATGAATATGCTGTCTTAAAACTCTAATTGTAATGGTAAGTAGGTTAAAACAATTAAAAGAACAAGCATCGTGAGAATGAATTTAAAAAAAAATAGTTGTATCTATCTAATATATATAGGTTTCAGGGCAATGCTGTGAGCTTAATGTATTGTTTTCCCCTGACTCTTGTTTTTTTTTTTATTTGTTTATTTTCAGCATAACAGTGTTCATTGTTCTTGGACCACACCCAGTGCTCCATGCAGAGGATTGCACTGCCAGTGCCCACACCAGGTTCTTTCAGGTGTGGGTTGGAATGCACACAGCCGAGTAGTGTTGCAAGCAGTGGAAATATGCGGGCCCAGGGATGATGGACTGGAGGCTCCACTGGACTCTCACTGGCATGGGTGGCTACCAAAAGTAACAGTCCTGGGTCCATGGGGTTAGGCCCTTGCCTTTTACTGCCCAATTCCACCAGAGTTCCCTTAAGTTCTTTTGCTCTTCGTGAATGATCTTAGCCATTCTCCAAGATAATTCTTGTCTCCAATCAGTACACTTTTGTATAGGGGTATTACTTTCCAAGGGGTTGCTTCTGGTAGCTCCTTCCCCCTTCTGTTTATCCTCTGATAACAGTCTGAGCCTTCCCACTCTACTTTACTTCTCCACTGATGTCTTCTGTACCCATAGAGAACCTGACATCTCAGGCTGATTTCCTTAGTGTTCAGAGTGTCCTGGTAGATATATAGCTCACTTTAGAGAACTGGTTGAAGCAGGGTCTACTACTTCTCTGCCATATTGCCCCCCTCCTCTACATATATCATTTTTTATTTTACCAAGACATTGACAAGAATGTCACATTTGAAAAAGATACATATATGTTTATCCTCAGATATGGTTCATTCAGTTAAGCATCAGCCAACTGCTCAGGTCATCACCCCTGGTTCCTAGTATCAAGCCCTGTTTCCAGTTCCCTGCTTAGCATGGATTCTGCCTCTTCCTCTTTCTGCACAGCTTCTGCTGCTTCTGTGTTCTCTCTTTCTCTCTCATTCTCTCCCTCAAATAAATTAATTTTTAAAAGTCTTTTAAAAAGTAGGTCATGTCCTGTCAGGTGCAGGAAACTTAGAATACTTTTGGTTTTACAAGACAGAGAATTTCCCTAGTCCTGTAGGTGTTGCCAGTTAAGTCTGACAGCAAGTTTCTGGCACAAGTTTTAACTTGGCCTCTGCCCTGGATGGGCTGTTAAATGTTCATCTCGAGGTTTCTTACAAACGTTCCAGTGAAGCAGGTCTGCTACTCTTGCTGCAGGTTTGTAAATAATATAGACCAAGTTTCTTTATGAATTTACAACTGTTTGGTGAGCAAATTAATGTTAATTTGGCTATATTGAAGAGAAATCAGGGTGATAGTAGAGAAAAATTATATGTTTCAATAACACAACTGAGTGAATACTTGATTCAAATACTGTTCATTTTGACCTGGACTAGATCCTGATTTTCAATGGCATCCTACAATACTTGGCTACAGATGTTTAAGCCAGCATGTTGAATTTCCCCCCACATTTCTGAGTGGGACTCAATCTGTCCTTTACCCTGAACTCCTGAAAAATAAATACAAACTATATGATGTAAACCTCAGAAAAATCACCACAGGAGCTCACATAGAGACAGTCTTCATGCCTATTGCTCTGTGCGCCACTCAGAGATCACCAGACACACTTGAGCTACAAAGCAGGAAAGTCTGTCAGATTGTCACAGCCTGCTGTCACTGTATCTGAAGATGGTTTGTACTTGACATCAAGAAGTCTTCTCCCATGGCTACCCTCAGAACTCAGAAACTGCTTTATAATATGTTAAAATCATTAACCATCATTTTTGTTTATATCCATAAAAATGACCATTGTTTAATAACTGATTTCTTGAAGCAAAGGCCTTACTTTGAGAACTCACCTGCATCACCCTCTCCTGAAATGAGTTTAACAAAACTGGCCTGTTGTCAGGAGAGTGTCAAAAAATGAAAAATCTATGAGCCCACCTTTTAATGTGTATAATATTGGAAAGTTTCAGAGGAGGGAGGGAACTGGTCAAGGATGAGCTTCCCCGAGATGGGCCACATTGGTACTGACATTATTTGAAATTAAAAGCAAATGAAACTGAAATTCTTTAGACATTTAATGTTGCAAAAGGATGATTTTATTATGGCATGGGGACAGGACTCATGGGCAGAGGTCTGCACTGAGATTGTGATGAGTGATTAATTACATATGTTTTATTTTGTGGAGGTTAGGAATAGCCTAAGTCTCTAAGGGATTTGGAAGGAATTGAAGGCTTAGCTGCTGTGAAGATAAGATTACTTTTAATCTTATGTAAAACCCAAAAACTAATGAACTGAGGCAGCCATGAGTGCCTTGAGGAAGGTCACTGTCTGCATGTGTCAGATATCTATGAGTGGGTTGCAAGCTGTAAGGAGATTAATTTAAGCTACATTTCTCCTGCCTTTCTTTTCTTCAGCAGCAGACCCTGTTACTAGGGGAGACTGTCCCTGGCACCCACAAAATTCTCCAAAAGATGGGAAAAATGTACAATGTGTTCCTGCCAAGGACAGGTGTGAGAGGCTGAATTTATGGGAATGGGGATGATTTTGTAGTCAATCTTCCTTGAGATTGGTCTTGGGCTTCAATTTAGGCCAAACAAAGGAAAGAGCTGACTTGGCCAAGAAGAGGGAGCTGCAAAGCGAGACCCAACGCTGAAGGAACAGCAGGTTTTTGTCTCACTTCCCCACAGTTCTGGAGCACTGTGTGAGCATTAAGACTCTTGTCATAAGACTGGCAATAATATTCAGCCTCATCCTCAGCTTGGAGCCCAGTGATGGTCAAGGTGGCTGAGCTGCCACTCTTGGAACCAGAGAATCGCTCAGGGACTCCCGAGGGTCGATTGCTATTAGCATAGATGATTGTTCTGGGTGCTGCTCCTGGGTGTTGTTGGTACCAGTACACATAATAACCACTACCAATGTTGGAGCTGCTTCCAGTGCAGGAGATGGTGACCTTCTGGCCCAGAGCCCCAGACACAGAAGGTGGCTGAGTCAGCACAGACTGGGCCCAGGACCCTGCAAAGAGGAGAGACACAGAGAGGGTAATATTGGGGTCTGAAGAGAAGAGGAGAAACAGGACCTCGAATATTCTCCCAGGGTCCCTTCCCTGTCCCTGCATCCACACACCTGTGCAGTGAGCAAGGAGGGTGAGGAAGAGATGGGGCCAGGCCATTGTAGAGGTCATCACTGATCTTGCTGTCTATGATCCCACAACTCAGCAGGCCTCCTCTATCTGTCCCTTCCCCTCTTCATCCTCTGAGAGAGGGTGGGACCATCTATGCAAATGAAACCCCAGTTCCTGATCACTCCCTTGCTCTGTGTCTGATCCCTCCTTGCTTCAACAAGTCAGGGGGGTGGGTAAGGGAGGAGCTGTGTGGGGTCAGGAGGTAGGGAGGATAGAGGTGTGAGCCCTGAGTAGAGGGCACAGGCAGTGCCAGGTGGCTGGTGCCAGCCCTGATCCCCCTTGAAACCTCAGAAATGGGACCAGATTGCCCCCTGCTGTCCAGAGACAGACACATCATTGTGTGACAAGGTGATCAGAACCCATCAGACACATCTTCACATCTTCCAAACTATTTTGTCCACGTTCCTGAATTGGGGTTAGACGTTGTCCCTATTTGTCAACTCCCATTAAGTCAGGACACAATGTATGCCCTACTAGAATTGTTCAGAGGGATTCTGTCCATGGCACCCTTCTCTGTTCCTGGGTCAGTATTGAAATGCTGCCTGTAGCAAACTTCTCCAGATCAGGATCTAGTCCAGAGCAGTGACAGGTCCCCAGGAACACAGGGTCCCTTCTGTGAAGGAGGTTGATAGTTTCCTCCTATGAACCTTCTCCCTATTGTTCAGAGCTCTCCATCCTCTGAGGTTCCCACAAAACTGAGGAGCCATGGAATGATTCTCTCCAGGTTGTGGGTCAAATCTCTTACATGTATTCCTACAGGGAAACACACTGAACATCTTTGGCACCTTTAAGACTTTTTAACTTCTTGAAACAACAGTTCACACACAAGTGGGGCGGTGATTCCCTCCTAGGATCTGTCCTTCGAGCACAGGCAGTTGTCTGCAGGAGTCCTGCATTGTGAGGCTGTGGGTGGAACTGACCTCAGAGCACAAAGGGAAAACCTGCTGAAAGTTCTAGGAAGAAAGGAATGACAACTGCAGTTGCTTTGACAGGGACCTAGTGAAAGAGTTCATGTTTGAGTCAGGATAGAGCCAACCTTGTACTTAAAATAACGTGTGTTATTTTGTGCATAATTCCATTCAGTAAGCTTGATTTAAACTCAGTGGCAATGTCATTGAGAAGATGCATGTACTGTCAGTAGTGTACATTCCCCTGATCAGTGCTTATTGCAGAGAGAATATGAGTGGAATGAGTAGTTAAAAACATGGATAGAAGAGAGTGGATCAGCAATGTCTTCTGTGTGCAGGAGAATTAGGGGTTTATGCACTTTTTCTAAAATTCTTTATTTGTACCATGTGTTTGCTCTCCTACATAGGAAAGGACAACATGATGTCCATAGAAAACCCTTGTGTGGCCTGTTCCTATGAACTCGGAACCATCATTCTGACAAAATTACCAAACACAACATAGCTGCCAAAACAGAGAGATTTTGGGGTCAGACCACTCTCTGGGGTAGACACACCTCTAGGCCCTGCAACTTCTTCCCCGATGTTCAGGTTGGACCCATTATCCATTCATCCAAGACTACAGGAATAAATTTTACTACATTAGGCCTACTGGAGCCAGATGTTTCTGTCAAATATCCCAAATCTGAGTGGCAGTGTTGTGGCAATAAGTGGGATGGTGTCCCTGTGATGATAGGTTCTGTGGCCCTGGGTTGAGATAGAGAACTATTCAGTAGAGTGCACCCTGGCTGGAGATGTCATGGGGGTGACTGAGAGATAGAAAGCCCAGGCATGAGAGCACAGGGAATGTGTGTCTCATGACCGCATGGGCCATGAGCTCTAGAGGAGCAATACTGAGGCTTCTGTCCCAGTATCAATGTACTGATCACTTTCAAGCACTGACTGGAGCCCACAGATGATCAGGGGATGAGCTGCCTTTGGGGACAGAGACTTCTGCAAGGATTCCTGAACATCAGCCTCATCGCAGGAGAGCAGGGGCTCAGACCTCATCCTGGTTGTCATGGTAACAGGACCCAATTTGCACATGATATGTCCATGTTTTCTGTTGAAGAGGATTTTGACTTCTGGAGATTGGAACACTGAACTTTGCTGGGTGAACAGAGAATGCCCCTAACCTCTGGAACAACAGAGAACTTGGAGACCGCAGAGGAGTCCCAGACACACTATTCACTCAGAGGGATAAGAGGACTGTGTGTGTGTGTTTGTGTGTGTGTGTGTGTGTGTGTGTGTGTGTGTGACCAAATATGAGGCTATGTAAATCCTGTGTCTCTTGTGACTTTACAACACCCTGAAGGATGTTTCTGCATGGAGATTCTTTTTTATAAAACACTAGGGTCCTCCTCATTCATTTACAGGTAAATATCTCCAAGATTTTTTACCAGAAAAGGATTTACTTAGGCCAGGAGGAATCATGTGAAAACAAACCTATTAACAGTTCACTGAATTAGACATGCATGTCTGGCTGAGTGTCAAGAAATCTGTTAAACTTTATCTCTGTAGACACAAGATCGCAACTCTGGGGATTTCAGTGTCTGGAAGCACTGGGTGGTGGCGGGAACACACATTCTCACCTTTCTTCCCCCACATACCAGTCAGACCCATAGATCTCTGTGTCCCCAGTCATCTACCAGGGTGTAAAAACAAGATATTGCTGAGGGTTTTGTGATTGTGTGAAAAACCACTAGAGCCTGGGAATTCATCAATTGTAGAAATACATTTCTGTGGTGGAATTACTGTCCAGAGAGTTCTTAGGAATGAGAATCTGGAGCATAAGGTAAATAATGACATATCTAAAAACACGCATGTGAACTTTGTCTGTGGATTCCTCCAAGACTCACCATGGATGGGGACATCAGTTAATTCTGAAGTGGGTAAGAAACATTAGATCACGTGTGCAAATACCTAAAGGTAGATGAATATATCCTTTTCAGGAAATTTAATAACTATCTATCTATCTATCATCTATCTATCGACAGATGTATATGTATCTATACATGTATCGACATACAGATAGATATCTATCGACAGATAGATAGATAGATATAGATACATAAAGATTTTATTTATTTATTTGTCAGAAATAGAGAGAAAGAGATCACAAGTAGGTAGAGAGGCAGGAAGAGAGAGAGGGGGAAGCAGGCTCCCTGCCTAGCAGAAAACCTGATGCTGGGCTTGATCGCAGACCCTAATATCATGACTGAACTGAAGACAGAGGCTTAACCCACAGAGCCACCCAGGCACTCCTATTTTTATATTAAAGAGAGACTTTGGGGCTCCATAGGGGCACAGTAGGTTTTATTCCAACTCTAGGTTTGTCTCAGGTTGTGATTCCAGAATCCTGGGATCCATAACCACATCAAGGGCTCACTGCTTAGCAGGAAACCTACTCCTCCCTCTCCCACTGTCCCTGCTTGTGTTCTCCCTCTCGCTGTCTCACTCCCTGTAAATAAATAAATAAATAAATAAATAATCTTAACATAAAATACTTATGTAAAGACAGAGCTCAGACTGAAGAGCCAGAGGGAAAGAGTGAAGCCTGAGGATGTGAGAGCAGAGGGAAGAAGAAGAGGGAGGGTGTGGGGAGTGTTGTCAGTGAGCATCTATAGGACTTGGTCCAAGTTTTTGTGTAGCTGGTTCAGAGATAAGACATTGGGTCTGTGAACAGGATTACTGTCAATATAACAGCTGTGGATATATCAGCAGTGACACAAGATAACACTTTATGGGATCAGATGATAGAACTGACTGGGTATAAATGTCCACTGGGCAGCATGATCACTTGTAGACACAGAATTTATTCCTCTTCATCTTCTCCAGACTGAGTGGTTATGTGCAGATGGTCTCTGATACCTGATCTGTCTCCATATTCCTGGAATGCCCCCATTTTGTCTCACTTTATATGTATTACATGACTTTTGCTCTTTTCCTGTTGAAAAATAGATCATCGTGCTGAAGAGACTGCCCCAGTATATCTCTACAGGTAGGTATCTTGTTGAAAAGAGGCTCAGAAGCAATATTCGTGGTTTTTGACCCACTTGCTCCTTATCTGAGACACTGTGAGGAATGACAGCTACCCCCACTGCCTTGAGCTGTAGCACAGTAATCATCAGCCTCATCCTAAGGCTACAGCCCAGAGATGAGCAGAAGCCCTGCATTGGCCAAGGCATTATTGGAGCCAGAGAAGCAGCTGGGGCCCCAGAACCCTGGTGCTTATTTAAGTCTGAGTAGAAACATAAGGGAATCTGGAAAGGGCACCCTGGCTTCTGCTGGAACCAGTATATGTTGTGGCCACTAAAACTGAAGCCGCTGCTCGGGGTGCAGTTGAGTCTGGCCATTGTCACATAAGATGCAGAGAGGGAGGATGGCTGGGTCAGCACAGGCTGGGACTGGGAATATGCAGGCAAGTCAAATATTCCTAATGGAGCTGGGACAACTGGCAGCTGATAAGGGATTAGATTAGGGCAGCACACACAGCTGGGGGGGAGGGGTCTCCCTGTTGCTCCAAATATTGTCACTAATGGTGCAGTGAGAGCAGTTATGAGGAGGAGAGGGCTCCAGTCCATGTCCATGGTGGTCTCAATCCTGGAGGTCCTAGAGCTGTGGTTGGGCTGGGCCAGGTCTTTATTATCCACCTTACTGCCTAATGGGGAGAAGACTGTTCTTTTTTTTTAAGATTTTATTTATTTATTTGATAGAGAAAACAAGTAGTCAGAGAGGAAAGCAGAGAGAGAGGAGGAAGCAGGCTCCCCGCTGAGCAGATGGCCGGACGTGGGGCTAGATCCCAGGACCCTGGGATCATGACCTGAGCCGAAGGCAGAGGCCTCAACCCACTAAGCCACCCAGGCGCCCCAGGGTGAAGACTGTTCTTAAAATTTACCCCTATCTTTGTCTAGCCCTGTCCCTCTCTGAGGAATGACAAGGAGCCTGTGCAAGGTTTTGTGGACAGAGAAATTGAAGGTGCAAAGATGCTCTGAGTTTTCTGTGTGGGGGGGAATATTGGAGGAAGAAGCTGTTTGGTCAAACCACAGGTTTGTGGGTGATGGGTACTCTCTTGTACCAGTTGGCACACAGTGGCTGAGACCTGAGCACTGTGTCAGGGACCAGTGCCTTCTAGAATGACTCAGTGTCAGCAGGGGTTTCCTGACTGAAACTGCCACAAGCAACTCCACCAGAGCCATGTCGCCCCCTGCTGGTCACAAATCCATCTGCAGGCACCTGGGAAGCTCCTGTGGACTCTGCTAATGTCCTTGTCACTGTCATTCAAAAAAGTAGGAGGGGTATGCCTGAGTGGCAACCAACATAAGTTGAATCACTGATATTAGTCCACTCTACATGGAATTGGGAATGTAGGGATTTCACAGGGAACACTTATTTGAAATAAATAATACCATCTTCTTGCTTTTTAATCTAGCATCATAAAGTTTGTGCTCATGCTGTGCCCAGTTTCCTGTTGGCTGTGATGTGTGTGTCCCTGGCTGGTCTGCCTAGACTTTAATAGCCATTAAACAGTTGTACTGTCTATAAAACAAGAAAAAAATTGTACTTTCTGAAAAGAAAGAAAACAAATTCTATTTTGAAATTATTTTCAAAATAATTTCCGTGGATTTTGTGCCTCCCATGTAGATGTTCAGCCTTGAAATCTGAAAGAATGTCAATTCAATTTGGGAGTCAAATTGAGTTTTTAATTGAGCCCCTAACACCATAAAGATATTGTGCAACGTCATTGATGGTTCTCTGGCCTGGCCAAGGCAAACTGCTGGTACTCCATGTCAATATGACGACATTCCCACAACAATAAGCATGTTCAAGTCTTAGCATGACAACCAAAACTCCTCATTTTAAAGACCAACCTCAGGGCGCCTAGGTGGCTCAGTGGGTTAAAGCCTCTGCCTTCAGCTCAGATCGTAATCCCAGGGTCCAGGGATTGAGCCCCACATCGGGCTCTCTGTTCATCAGTGAGCCTGCTTCCCCCATCTCTCTGCCTGCCTCTTTCTTCTTGTGATCTCTGTCTGTCAAATAAATAAATAAAATATTTTAAAAAAAGACCAACCTCAAGTGTCATATCACCACAGAAGGACAGTTCTATTCCTCCTGATTACTGCAACTGAGGAACAAGGTATTGGGTATATCCATGAGACACTACCCCTGTGTCATTCCCACCTGTGTTTCTCTGTCCACAGGAAATGACTATCGTGGACTCCTTTTGATGAGGAAGCTGTCCCTGCCAGACTGCACAGGACAGGGTCTCCACATAGGAGCAGTCCAGATGAGATCTGTGGGCAGATCTCAGACAAGGAAGAGGTAGAGCTCACATTTAGTGCTGAGAGAAACACCTCAGTGAGGGTGCATGACCCCTCCACTACCACAAATATCCCCTAAACTGCACATTATGTAAAGACCAGTTGCTCCAAGTATGATTGTCTTGCAAGACTCTGGGAAGTCCATAACCATGAGAACCATCAGAGAGAGCTTTCACCAAAGTCCTGGAATCTTCCTGAGTTTGCAGAGTTTCTGTGATATGTGATATGATCCCGTCAACACATGCTCACAGGCTCTTCCAACCACAGAAACTGTCCAGGGTGGGAGAGTGATTCCCCATCCTGGAGTGTTCAACATTACACTGTTATCAAGCATTCATATTCAGGAGGAACATTTTTCTCCACTGCAGAGTTGCAGGAAATGTAAACCTCAAGGTTCTGTGTTATTCCCACCAATCAGCATTTACTGGGGCAGATTCCATCGTTGAACTTGGCAAGGCACCCAGTTCTTCCTTCTCCTAATGAGAATGAGGAGTAGCAGAGGAAAAGGGCTGGGCAAATGGGATGGGCATGGAGCGTGCTGCAGAAGTAGTGTCTCCAGAGATGCTTCAATTTTAAATGCCTTCTGGGTTACAGGAATGGGAGGGATGGGACATTAGGAGGAGGATCCTCAAGTGCTCCTGGGAGGTGTACAGCCAAGACTGCAATCAGTTTTGATGAAACATATAGATCTCCAGGGAGTGGGGTCACTGGGGGAGGGAAGGAAGGTAGTTTGAGCTAGCCCAGGTCAGTCCCCCTGAGAGAGACTTGGAGTCACTGACACACTACCTTTGTTAAGACTCCTTGTCACATGAAGGTAAAGAAATTCCAAGCTTTAGAGAGTATCCAAAATGTAACTTTCTGCAGAACATAAAGTAGTTGAGATTTATGCATCCAGAGTCCTTCACTTTTGATTAGGGTGAACCAAGGGCCACATGGTGTAGTTAGAGTATGGAAAAGAGGAACAGTCACGGTGCTCCTAAGGACCACTTCCAGACACCACTTCAGCCTTTTACCTGTGATAAAGGCCCAGACTTGGTGGGGTGTCTCCAGAGTCAGCTTCCTGCAACAGTGGAGTGGTGACACTGCTCCCCTGTATGTCCATGATCTTGTCCCCATAACTTGTCGAATTGCAACTTATTTTCTTTTTCTGTATATGTCCAAGACCCTGAGTATTGTCAGCCTCATTAGCATTGTGGCATGAGGCTCAGATCACCTTGAGATGAAGAAGAAACATGGTTCTTCCAACTGCTTCAGTGATTAGTGAGCCTGATTCTGGGTGTCCAGTGCACACAGGGAAGACATGCACATAGGCACATCTTACTTTAGAGAGGGATCTGTTGTTCATCAACTTGGAACTACAGAGACCTACTTACTCTGGGACTCATGGGGAAAACAAAAATTGAAAACAAAAACAAAAACAAGAAAGTTCCCAGGAAAAGAAGAGAGGAGGAAAAACACAGTTCCCAGAGAAATATTGGAATGAGCAGAAGCAGAAAGGAGTCTGATTCTTAATACCGGACGCTGAGAAATGGACATGGGTCATGTTGGACCCAGTGACCCACCATAAGTACTCAGAGCACCCAGGTCTCAAGTCAAACTTAGACGCTGGGTTGACATGGGTGGGGCCAGTCACCTCCCTCATGTCCATAGTTTTTGTGAAGTCATACTTTGTCTTAAGGCCTGATTTATGCCTATGAAGACAGTGATATCTGTGTAAGAAGTCATTATTCATGGAGGAACTGAACCATGTACAGTAAATGAGCAGCTATTTGCACATGCAAAAGTCATAGGAAGGGAAGTTGACTGAAGACATGTTAAGAGATGTTACCTGGTGTAGCCTGGGTACCAGGCAGGGAAACAGTGACTGCAGCATGCAGGGAGAGCACTGGGGAGGTTTTAGTCTCACTTCCCCAAGATTCTGGAAGATATTGTCCATATGACAGTCACCTTGGAAAATATCAGGAAAAGAGTCTGCCTCGTCCACATGCTGTGGACCATAGATGAGCAAAGCCCTGCATGGGCCAAGACATCTTTGTAGCTAGAGAAGCAGAAGCCCTGGTGCTAATCTGAGTCTGTTAATAGTATATAAAACTCCAGAAAGAGCTCCCTGGCTTCTGCTCATATCAGAATAAGCAGAAATATCAGAATATGACTCAACATCAAAGTCACTGCTCTGGGTGGTGAGTCCATCCATTTGTTCCAGAAATGCAGAGAGGGAGTGCACCTTGGTGCACAGGAGGGGCTGTCCATTTAAATAGGTCCATCCTTTGGCTGACTCACCTCTCCTTGAACCCTGGTGCTAAAGCTCAGCTCTCACCACATACTGAGAAGGATGGGTGTTGGTCTCCTCCCTGGGAAGAGCCCTCAGAAGAAGCACATAGTCCTAGGAGCATGTAGATATCTGCTGATACACGCAGATATCTGCGTGTATCAGCAGATATCTCTGGGGACCCTGGGGACCCTGCCAGACCTGAGAGGAAGCAGTTACTTGTGGCCCTCTCAGGGAACATCAGACATAGTCTCTATTCTCAGGCTTCTCTGAGATAAAGCTCCTCCTTGAGCCTCTGTGGAAGGACCACAGTCCTGTCCCACAGCAACCCCTGCAGGTTACAGGACATGCATTTCATTATATCCAAAGCACTGAGAGCCCAGCTGGAGCCCAGCTGGAGCCCAGCTGGAGCCCAGCTGGGTTTTGTAGCTCACCATCTCTGTGTGTGTGTGTGTGTGTGTGTGTGTGTGTGTGTGTGTGTGTGTGTATTCATGGTCTGATTTAAAATACAGGTTTCTTCTGCAACCTGACACTTGAATATTTCTATCAATTTTTTCATATTTTAACATGGCATCATGTGAGGAAGTATTTGCAACTAATTTATTTGATATTTTAAAATGTTCCATATCCTAAAAAATAACCTCTTGTTTGCTTTTCTGATACATTAGGAAACATATTTCTAGGTGGAGTAAGTAAATGGAGATAATGCACAGACAATCCAGAGAATACAAACATCTGGCAGCTTGATGTTACAATGGTGAGTGAAGTTCTTTTTTTTTCTTTATTTTTCATTCTGTTCAGTTAGTCAACATGTAGTGCATCGTAATTTTTGTTGTAGTGTTCAACAGTTCCTTAGTTGTGTATAACACCCACTGCTCACCACACCACGTGCCCTCTCAAATATCCATCTCTCAATCACTTAGTCCTCCCATCCCTCCCTTCCGTAAGTGAACATATTCCAGTGAATTGTAACCATACTAATATCAATTATGAGATTTATTCAAAGAACTCACATAAGAAAATAAAGAAAAGATAGCATGTGTTTCATACTCTGAAGTAAGCATGACAGTATCTGAAAACTTGTGTGAACATTTGTGTGAATACTATAAAATTCCCTTTCCTTGTGCAGTCACTGTGGAGCAGAGAGAACTAGAAAGGTGGTTGTGGATGTGTCGGTGGATTTGGGGGCAACATACAATTTCTAGACTAATAGGTGAAAGAGAAGCCACAAATTTGGTATTCATCCCATTATTCAATAAAAAATTGATTGAATTTTAATTTTTGAATTCTAAGTAAATGTTTTAATGAAGTTTTCATGGTCATTTTTTCCATTATTATCATCTGTGTTCAGTACATAAATGACATCATACATAAATATTCATATTAAATTCAGTGATATCTATTAACAAGCATTATTCCTGGAAAAGTCGTTCATGTGTAATTATACGCATGAAATGTTGAGATGGAGAGGACCTAACACTTAAGGGGGAAAGG
Source organism: Meles meles (assembly GCF_922984935.1). NCBI lineage: Eukaryota > Metazoa > Chordata > Mammalia > Carnivora > Mustelidae > Meles > Meles meles. The sequence goes on along the minus strand of NC_060077.1, from coordinate 28,031,702 downwards.
AAGAATTAGAAAGAATAACTGACACATCTGAAGAAGTATGTATTTGTTCTCATCCATCACTAAAGATGATGAAACAAATGAGAAGTAACAGAATAGCCATAAATAACATCTTTGGATATTGTATCTAAGGAAGCTGCATGTATCGTGCATTTCTTTTTTTTTAAGATTTTATTTATTTATTTGACAGAGAGAGAGATCACAAGTAGGCAGAGAGAGAGGGAGAAGAAAGCTCCCCGTGGAACAGATAGCAGAGAGCCCAATGTGGGGCTCGATCCCAGAACCCCGAGATCATGACCTGAGCTGATGGTAGAGGCCCAACCCACTGAGCCACCCAGGCGCCCCAGTATCATGCATTTCATCAGGGACAAACAAAGATGCTATCGATTCCAATAGGATCACATACATCTAGAGGGAGTCCTGAGACAACACTGCTAATTATCCCAGTCATTCTCATGGATGGGTCTGCATTACTGAATTACTGTCCCTGAAGTTTGTCTAGGGAGCACAGCAGAACCAGCCCTGAATGAGAAAAGTGGGAAGATGGATGATGGAGAACCATGAGCCCCTCAGAATGAGAAGCACAGACAGCAGCTGCCCAGGTATTCCATGCTGATGCTGCTTGATACACCCAAGGGCTTTCCTTGTGCTGGGCTTTCGATCCCTGAAGGATATGCCCATGCACTCCTCCTGCCCTGGGTTAGTGTGGCATGGACTGCAAAGGCAATGTATGCAGTGAGTGCACCCCCCACTTTTCAGGAAATGATAGCTGAGGGCTCAGGGGCTTCCTCACTCATTGAGGCAGCTGACTTACTGTGCTTACTACTTAGCTCACATCTGCTGTCCCTGCATATTCATGACCTCAGAGACTTTTCACTAGTGTCTTCATAGAACGCCTTAACTATGGATTAAGATTTGTGAAGGGCAGAGAAATCCTGGCCATGCTGATGTCCCCAGACTCTGCTTGCTGAGGACAAGTGTCTGGAAATCTGTCACTCTGCAGGTGTCACTGATATTATTTCCATTTTCCTCATAGGTCAGTATCTTCATATAAATCTGTTTCTGTGTATGACGTTCCATATGTCCCTGCCTGAACATAGGCCAGAATGACAACTCATGGTGATGGAGGAAGAAACTTGATACGTATTGAAGAAACTTGATGAGTTTCAAGAAACTTGATGAGTATTTTGTAATCATGCAGTTTCTGGGGACCCCATATGTAAGAAGTCTCAATTCACTGGGGGCAATGCTTGGTCAATTTTGCAACACTCAGAGTATTTTCCTAGTTGCCTTAGCCAGAGCCCTGTCCCTTCTGGGCAAGCTCAGCAGTGCTAGCTCCTGACCCCAGAGCACAACACAGTAATAGTCACCCTCATCCTCATCCTGCAGGCCAAAGATGATCATAAGCCCTGCATTGGCCGAGGCATCTCTGGGGCCAGAGAAGCAGCTGGGGACCCCAGGACATTGGTGTTTATCTGACACTGAGTAGAACCTCAGGACTCCCTAGCATCTGCTGGTGCCAGCCTATGACATATCTCCCAACACTGACACCACTGCTCAGGGTACAGGTGAGTCTGGCTGTATTTCCCAGAGATTCCATGAGTGAGGGTGTCCCAGCATAGAATGGGACAGGGAACCTACAAACACAGATGCTCGTGGATGATGGTGTGTTAACACTGAGAGTTTCTCAGTCTTGAAGGTGATAATACCTTGGAAGATCCCATGACATCAAATGATTTCCCTATCTGAGCAGAGAGAAAAGAAAATGAAGAGAAGAAGGGTCCAGGCTATGGTGACACAGCCTCGGTCTACATAGTGGAGCCAGACTGTCTCAGGCTTGTCTTATTCTCTGTACTGTCCCCATGTAAAGGAGGATACTCTTTCCTGACTCTGACAGCTCCCAGTTGACCACTGATTCAGTAACTTGAGAGGGGACCTGAGGACAGAGGAGGCTAAGGGCAGGACCTGCTCTGAATGGGACCCAGGGGGGAGTGGAGGGAGCAGCTGTGGGAAGTGCCATGTTGAGTCATTTAAAAAAAAAAAAACAAAACATGGATACACGTCTGTGATTTGAGAGGATTATAGCATAGAGGGTAATGCCTTGAGAAATAAATACTCCTTTGACAATAAGAATTTCTACAAAACAGGGGCGCCTGGGTGGCTCAGTGGGTTGAGCCGCTGCCTTCGGCTCCGGTCATGATCTCAGGGTCCTGGGATCAAGTCCCGCATCGGGCTCTCTGCTCAGCAGCGAGCCTGCTTCCCTCTCTCTCTCTCTGCCTGCCTCTCTGTCTACTTGTGATCTCTCTCTGTCAAATAAATAAATAAAATCTTTAAAAAAAAAAGAATTTCTACAAAACATAAATCATATAAAAGATTGAGATTACCCCTCTCCTTGTGACATTTTGGGATTTCATCTTCTGAGGGTTCTTTCAAGTGCATCTCAGGAGAGGAGTGACCTTGTTCTCCACATGGGCTCATAGAAGAGAAAATCAAAACACATTGTGAAGATGCTCAAATTGTGATGGGACACAGCAATTTCACAGAGTGGGGGAAACAATCTGGTGAGAGCTTGCACAGGGACACAAGACTGGAGCCCTGGGCTACACCTAAGCAGATGCTGCATTCCCAGCTCCATGGACCCCAGAGGCAGGCTCCAAGTGCCCTGTTGCCCCAGTCCTGGGTCCCCTAACTGAGCATAGGGGACTGGAGACCAAAGTAGAACTCCCCCTGCTTCCAGTTCTTTGTGCCCTCCGCCCCCTTCCCATAGAGAATGTGTCACATTAGGCCTTCCTTAGGCTGGAGCCTCATGGCCATACTCAGAATTTCCTGCTGTGGCTCCTCACTGAGGACAGTCTCCAGCTGTGTCCACAGCTCCAGTGCTTCTGTACTAATAGTGTGAGGTGTGGTGAGGTGTCAGAACTCATCTTTTGTGCAATTAGCAAATGGACAAAGGCCCCTGTGCATCTGCCCCCAAGAGTCTGAGTGGTATCCAAGAAAGTTGGTTTGTCTCTGTCTGTATGTGTCTCTCCATCTCTGTCTCCCACTCCCAGCTCCTTTCTCAGTCTGTTGAGGCTGTTGAGACTGTTGAGTCCAAACATCTGGTGGGGAGGACACAGGCTCATTCTTTCATGACCCATGACTCGGTCTGCAGCTCCAGGTGTGCTACCCAATGTCCAGGTCTTATAAGTAATAAAACTTTATTGTCCAAAGATTTCTATGCTTGTAGCTGAACGATAACTTGCAATCATAATATGATCCATGAGGGTGGGCCCAGGCACTGCATAGGTTATGGAGAGGCTGAGACCTGCACAACACTTGAACTTCTGTTCCTGAAGGGAGAACTTTGGCTCCCACCATCTCCAACCATTAACTTCATTGTTCAATTCAGGCACATCTCAGGAACTTCACAATTATTGATCACTCACTGCATCAGACACAAGCCCATTCACTGGAGAAAGAGGCTCAAGTACAGTTTCTTTTATCCCTGGACATACAGGCTCCATTCCTTTTCAGAAGCCATCAGGTTGTCATCATTTTGCCACACCCTTTCATTGAGGACATTTCGTACCTTTGTAGAGCAGTGAATGGGATGATGTCACCCTGTGCACTCCATCATGGATCCCAGACTTCCTACATGACTGTGCATGAACTCAGCTGTTGTCACTGTGCTGTAGAGGTTACTGAGCTGTAACAACACAGCAGTGTGGTGTGGCCACAATAACAGTGTCCTGTACAAGAGTGACTCTGCCATAAATACTGTTCTTGCTTATTCATCATTCTGCTCCTTCCTCCACTTCCTCTCCATCACCGACCTTTTCAGCACCTCTAGATTTGTGCTCTTGTAAAAAGCCTTTCAATTATAATTATATTAAGTGTAGCACTTTAAGTGTTCTTTTTTGTTTGTTTGTTTTTGTTTTTGTTTTTTTTATTTGTTTATTTGTTTATTTACAGCATAACAGTGTTCATTGTTTTGGCATCACACCTAGTGCTCCATGCAGTACATGCCCTCCCTATTACCCACCACCTGGTTCCTCAACCTCCCACCCCCCTGCCCCTTCAAAACCCTCTGGTTGTTTTTCAGAGTCCATAGTCTCTCATGGTTCATCCCCCCTTCCAGTTTCCCTCAACTCCCTCTCCTCTCCATCTCCCCATGTCCTCCATGTTCTTTGTTATGCTCCACAAATAAGTGAGACCATATGATACTTGACTCTCTCTGCTTGACTTATTTAAGTGTTCTTTTTCTGAAGAAATATGTATTTAAAATTCATGTATATAACTATAACTTGATAGGTCGTTTGCTTTACTTATTTCTTGTTGGATTTTCATTATTTTTCCTCAATTTTTTAATTGAAAATCTAGTTAAAATATATGGCAAAACTTGTTTCAGGTATGGAATTTATTGATTTGTCACGTACATGTAACACCCAGTGCTCATCACAAGTGCCCTCCTTCACACCCATCACTCATTTAGCTCACACCCACCCACTGCTTCCCTCAACCCTCAATTTATTATCCATAGTTAAGAGACTCTTAACTATTAGTTAAATCCCTCTTATGAGAGGGTTTGATTCCCCCTCTATATATTTTTTCCTTCCCATATGAACCCTTGTTTAGTTTCTTAAATTCCACTTATGAGTGAAATCATACAATTTGTCTTCTCTGACTGACTTATTTTGCTTAGCATAATACATGTTCCTTCCGCATCATTGTAAAAGGCAAGATTTCATTATTTTTCATGACTGAGCAACTATATATATATATATATATATATATATATATTCCACAGCATGGAGAAAATGGAAAGCACATGTCAGCACTGTGTGTTTAGAAGCCGTCATGTACATTCACAGAGGGGTTACACACTAAAAATATTTGTCATCTGTCACTATTTCCATTGACAGATGACATATATATATATATATATATTATACCAAAAATATTTGTGTATATTATATATGACTAAAAATATTTGTATATATATATATAGACATATATATAATATATATATAGACATATATATAGACAAATGATATATATATATATAGACAAATGACAAATAGTGACAGATGACAAATATTTTTAGTCATATATATATATTTGTCAGACAGATGACAGATATATATATATCTCATATCTTCGTTATCCATTAATCAGTCAATGGGCATTTGGGCCTTTTCTGTATTTGGCAATCGTTGATAATGATGCTGCTATAAACATCAGCATTATCATAGCATCAGGCTATGGTGACAAAGCCCTCGGTCTACATAGTGTAGCCAGGGTAGCCAGCACATCAGTGAATATGCCCTTTGAATCAGTATTTGTATATCTTTTGGTTGACTAACTAGTAGTGCAATTGCCGGGTCATGGGGTAGAACACTGACTAATATCCCAGTGCACAAATATATAACCGCCTGTAGAGTGACTTTGTTATGTTGAGTCATAGGGATTTTATTTTATTTTTTTTAATTTTTTTTTCTTTTTTACAGATTGAGAGAGAGAGAGAGATTACAAGTAGGCAGAGCAGCAGCCAGAGAGGGGAGGAAGCAGGCTCCCTGCCAAGCAGAGAGCCCGATACGGGGCTCGATCCCAGAGACCCTGAGATCATGACCTGAGCTGAAGGCAGAGGCTTAACCCACTGAGCCACCCAGGCGCCCCGAGTCATAGGGATTTTAAAAACCTGGTATATACATCCATATGAAGTTCTGATTGGTTTCGCATGTGATGATTATGAATAAATCTTCTACAAACGTCCATATGCAGGGCTTTTTTTACAGAAATTTTGTTTCGGTTTCACCTTATCTCGTTTGTAGTATGATACATTTCCCATATTTCCCACAAATATCAGAACATAATCAGAATGATTATGAACATAATCAAACATAATCAAAACATAAGCAAGCATAATCAAAATGAGTCATCTGGTTAAAGTGAAGGAAATGATGCTACTAAATGCAAAGAGAACTGGCATATCCATCAAGCAGAGCAGGGACATGCTGAGGCCCTAAGGAGGTTCAGAGCACCTCAGAGGGTTTCATTTATTTAAAAAAAAGTAAGATTAAGAGTCATTTATGGTTTGTCTCCCTCCCAATCCCATCTTGTTTCATTTATTCTTCTCCTATCCCCCTAACCCCCCATGTTGCTTCTCCATGTCCTCATATCAGGGAGATCATATGATAGTTGTCTTTCTCCGATTGACTTATTTCACTAAGCATGATACGCTCTAGTTCCATCCACGTCGTCGCAAATGGCAAGATTTCATTTCTTTTGATGACATTTCTGCAAAGAAGACATCCAGATGGCCAACAGACACATGAAAAAGTGCTCCACGTCACTCGGCATCAGGGAAATACAAATCAAAACCACAATGAGATATCACCTCACACCAGTCAGAATGGCTAAAATTAACAAGTCAGGAAATGACAGATGCTGGAGAGGATGTGGAGAAAGGGGAACCCTCCTCCACTGTTGGTGGGAATGCAAGCTGGTGCAACCACTCTGGAAAACAGCATGGAGGTTCCTCAAAATATTGAAAATAGAACTACCCTATGACCCAGCAATTGCACTACTGGGTATTTACCCTAAAGATACAAACATAGTGATCCAAAGGTGCACGTGTACCCGAATGTTTATAGCAGCAATGTCTACAATAGCCAAGCTATGGAAAGAACCTAGATGTCCTTCAACAGATGAATGGATAAAGAAGATGTGGTTGTTGTGCAAAAACAATGAATACTGTTACGCTGAAAAAATAAATAAAATGGAAAAAAAAAGAAAAAAAAAGTAAAACAGAGGAAAGTAAATGAATACAAATTGGGTTAGAAGTAAACAGTCAAAGGTAATTAGCACAAGGAGTTTCTAGTTCCATAAAGACTATATGTCTACAAATGGGCTACAGTGAGTGACTTTGAGTACAGAATGGAGAAAGAAGTGAAGGAGTAGTTTCACTCCTAGGTGGTGCCCTTGGATGGACCTACAGCCTAGAGCATCAATAAAAGAGTAAACAGAAGTTGCAGCCTAAGTTGAGTACCATCTGTGGGCTGTTCTCCCTCTTCTCAGATAGTTATCTTGGGTTTTGTTTTATCTCTGCACAGGACTGGAATGCTGTGATGACCGAGTTGACTGAACCATGCATAACAGTAATAATGAGCCTTGTCCACATTCTGGAGATCACTGATGGTCAGGGTGCTGAAGCTGCCAGAGCTGCAGCCAGAGAACTGATCGCTGACACCCTAAAGAACATTTGTTCGTCTCATATGTCAGGAAACTGGGGGTTGTAACTGGAAGGAATCAGTAAGAGCTCACATAAATACCATGCCTGATGTTGGAGCTGCTTCGAGGGTAAAAGATGTTGACCCTCTGGCCCAGCGTCCCAGACGTGGAAGTAGACTTAGTCAGCACAGACTGGACCCAGGATTCTGCAAGGGGGAGAAACAGAGAGGGTGATGCTGGGGACTAGAAACAAGAGTAGGAAGCAGGTCCCAGTGTGACGTCCCCTAGACCCTAGCCTTGTCCCAACATCCAGAAGCAGAGAGGGTGATGCTGGGGACTAGAAACAAGAGTAGGAAGCAGGTCCCAGTGTGATGTCCCCTAGACCCTAGCCTTGTCCCAACATCCAGAAACAGAGAGGGTGATGCTGGGGACTAGAAACAAGAGTAGGAAGCAGGTCCCAGTGTGACGTCCCCTAGACCCTAGCCTTGTCCCAACATCCAGACCCCTGTGCAGTGAGTAAGAACATTGAGGAGAAGAAGTGACTAGGCCATGGTGGAGGTCATCAGAGACCTGCCTTCTGTGCCCCACAACTGGGCATAACCTCCCCTAATCTTCCCCTGCTCCTCTTCCAATATTCCCCTCTTTCCCTTTCATTTCCTTAGAAAGAGGGAGGGCCTATACATACAAATGAAACGGCTCACTGGCCCGGAGTCAGGTCCCACTGCCAGATATGTCAGGGGGATGGGAAAGGGAGGGGACAGGACTTCAGAGCTCTAAACTCTGAGTCAAGGGCCTGCACTTTCCTGACCTCTCAAAAATGCACCCAGTGTGCCACCCGGGGCCCAAACCCTGATATGCCATTGTGTGACATGGTGATCAGAGCCTATCAGAGACAGCTTCTGCTTCCCCACTTCTAGGATCATTGTCCCCTGCATTAAGGTCATGCAGGGTCCCCTTATGTGTCCTCCCATCACATAAGTACAGATTTTTCTGTCTCCTCAGGGTGACTCTCCACAGCTCCCTTGACTGAGCATGGGCCAGAAATGAGACTGTGTGTCTCCACACACTTTTTTTTAGAATAGGATCAAGTCCAGAGTGTGATAGTCTCTGTGGACACATGTTTCCTTCTCTGCTGGATTCTAGGTTTATTCTGTTATGTGATGGATCCATGTTTCCAGACTCCTCTCTCATTCAGCCGAGGTTCCCACAACTTGGAGAAGATGGGAAGCACATATCTGCACCGTGTGTGTAGAAGCCCTCTTTTACATTCACAGAGGGGTTACACACTAAAAATCGTTGTCATCTGTCATTATTTCCACTGACTTGAAACAACAGTTCTGCACACACTGTTAACAGTGATTCCCTCCTGGGATCTCCAGAAGCCCAGACACATAAGGCTGTGCAGCAATGACCTCAGAGAATAGAGGTCAAACATGCTGGTAGTTGTAATCAAGGTAACAATTCTATTTTTTCTCCCACCTCACATTCCAAATTATTTGAGAAGTAAACACATCCATCTTCCTGAAGCCCTGTGAACTGTAACCTGAGGTATACTTCAGGGAAATACCCCAGGGGCTCATGTGCAGACAATCTTCCAGTGTGTTGCTCTGTTGCCCACTCAAAAATATTAGGAAGAATATCCAAACTGCAAACCACGGAAAGCCATGGCATTGCCAAGTCCTGACCTCACTCCATCTGAAGATGCTTTTGAACCCACATTTACAAATTTTATCACTGGCAGTGAGATGGGGAAACTGAAGGACCACATAAAGGACTGTATTTCTTGCTCCTTTTCCTGCCGGTATTCTTTCTTTCTTTCTTTCTTTCTTTCTTTCTTTCTTTCTTTCTTTCTTTCTTTCTTTTTTTCTTTTCTTTTTTTTTTTTTCCTGCTGGTATTCTTGCTTGGACCTGCACCCAAGCCCTACAAAGTCCTTATCAATAACATACATCTTCCTTATAAAGGCCAAGGTGTTCATGGTTTCTCTGAAGTCTTCCAGATCAATAGAGAACAACAAAGCGTTGACTTGGTGGGGTCATCATGATGTTTTCCAGACTAGTGACACACTGGGACCCCTGGCTCCAGGACATAGTGACTTATGTAGGACACTGGAGGACTCCTCCTTGTTTTAGCCAGTTCCAAGATGTCTGAGAAGACTTGTGCACCAGATCACAGTCCTCAGTAAAAGCTCCAGACCCCAAGCAAAGCTGAGACTCTTTCCATTTCTGAAACTCCCAGACACTCTGTATCTGGTTGATGTCTTCCATAAACTCTTTTCTCATCATCCTTTTGCTTATATTTGATGCCTATGCAGTGTGAAGCTAAAGAATCTCTTGGCTGCTCCTGGGGGATCCCCTCCAAGTCCTTAGACCCAGTCAACCTGCATTGTTATCACCCAAATCTTTGGCTCAGGGATAATAATTTGTTGCAAACATTGACTATGTTTATTTTAATTTATATAAAAATGCAGCCTGCCAAATATCCAATTGCTTCCTCAGTGTGGACTTTTTGAGAGCCTACCTGCATTGCAGACTCCTGAAATGAGTTTAACTGAACTGACCTGCTTTCAGACTAACAAACAAGATGAAACCATCTCGCTGCTCAATTTTGAATGTGTGAGACTTCAGGGAAGAATCAGAAGAGAGAACTGTAGGGGGAAAGGGCAGGGCAGTTGTACATGGTCCACTTTGGCATGAAGATTGAGTTCAAAGGCAGTTGAAACGCAGCAGAAGCAGGAAAAGCTCTTTAACTTCCCCTCAACAGACTAAGGAATTGAGGCAGAGCACCTTCTCTTGGAACAGACTTTCCCCCAGACAACCACACTAGGACATGAACTAGGTGGGGCAGACAGGGAGGGACCCAAGAAGGCCTATTTGGTCAGGGTCCTCTGTGTCCCATTGTTTCCCAGTGCATTCACACAATTTGTCTACCAAACATTTACTGCCCTTCCTCTGTATGTGAATTGCATTTCTTTGCACTGAATAGTAGACCCTACCTCCTGTGTAGTTCAGAAATACATATATACTTCATTTTACCTGAGTATCTTTGGAATTTCCAAGTCTGTGTGGATTCCCATATGTACACTATTAAATTGGATTTTCTCCTATTAATCTGGCTTATGTCAATTTTATTCTTATTCCAGATAGAAGGCTCTTGAAATGAACAGGACATTCCTGCTTCCTGACAGTAGTAAGAAGATGAAACATGCAGGAAGGTCTGATGCATTCCATGTAGAAGTGTTTAGTATTGTTCATGTTCTCCAGAATCTGGGGCATGAGCAGTTTGGCTCAATTCCCTCACCTGGGTGTGCTGCTGGGATTGTGCTTCTGCACTGTTTCAGGCAACAGCATAATTTGCATGTCACTCATTCCTCCTCAAGGACACATCCCCAGAGAGGAGTCTACCCTACAGAAGGCTCCAGGGAAGGTTCACAATTAAATAGGCTCAGAGATCGTGCCAAGGGTTTTTTGTTTTTTTGTTTTTGTTTTTGTTTTTTTGTCTCACTTCCTCATTGTCCGAAATCCTGCATAATGACAGCTGCTCCCATTCCTGGGACAGCAAACCTGCAAACTCAGACATTCATGCGTGGTGGCATTAGCAATGGGGGAAAAAAAAAGTTCTCAAATGCTGAGCATGGAAAGAGTCTTTTGGGGCCACCCTGTATCCCTGAGTTCTGCCCCTACCTGTCTAGTAAGACAGGAGGACAAGAAGTGCAGGTATCCAGGCCATGGTGATACAGCCCATGATCCCTAGTGTGGGTTGGGCTGGCCCAGGTCTCCATTTTGAATCTACCCTCTGCCATAGGTGAAGCTGTCCATGCAAATGAGGTCCATCCAGTGAATGCTCAGCCCCTCCCTGAGCCCTTGTGCTGGATCTCAGCTCACACCACACATTGAAGGGGATGAAGTTTGCTGAGAACCCACAGAAGTCCCTGCTCAGAGGGCTCTACCAAACCAGAGGGGACAGAGCTGCTGAGTCCACATCAAGAAGCACAGAGCCCAGAACACAGGTGCAGCATCCTTGAGTGATGTTTCCTCACTGAGTAGCTATGTGGGGACAACAGGGCAGTCCCACAGTGACCCCTGTTTGTCACAATGCACCTGTCTCAATAGGGACCAAAGCCCTGAGAGCCCAGTGGCTTTCATCAGCTCACCAAGTACCTGTCTATTCTCAGTCCCATGTATGATCTCCAGATCCCATGTATGTATACACTATACATGATCACTAGGTTTTATTAATCTCTGGAGAGACACCTCTCTATGGAAAGGGCAAAAATGTACATAAATCATCAATTAGTGTTCATCATCCTCAGATAACTTAATGTAAAAGGTGAATGCTTCATATCAAACATTATTGATGAGAGGACATTGGAACGTTTGGAGGGCCTTGTATGGGATCTGCAGGAAATGGTCAGACTGGACATTTTCCAGGAAGTAAGCCCAATAACATATTCCTGAGGCAGCAATGCAGCAAACATTTCAAAGGTCATGTGAAGCTGTTACAATTTGGCCAGTTTCAGCTGTGACCGAGTGATTTCTGAAAACCTAACAGCTTTGCCTGACTGAACATGTATTGGTGAAGAGTAGAAATGTCTCTTTATGCTTGGAAGTGAGATGTATCTCCTAAATTCATTGGTTTCTGAGTATTTCTGCTCTGAAAATTTTGTCAGGATTCTGCCTTGGTTGCTTCTCCAACTTTGTGTATTGTTGCCAAATTTATTCCCAACTTGTAATTTTGTACCCATTGCTTTCCTTCAGTGGGAATATTAATGGGATGCTTTAATATTGTTTCCACATGCCTGGAAAAGGGTGTGCAGAAATCATGATCTCACTGGGCCATAAAACACAATCAGCTATATGCACAAGGATTCACCAAATTACTAGACTCACAGGGACCGTTAGGTTTATTCCCAGGTATCTTACGGTTCTTGGTGTATAGTAAATGGAATCGATTCTCTAATCCCTTACTGCATTTTCATTGTTAGTGTATAAGAAAGCCACTGATATCTATAAAATGACTTCGTATCCTGCCACGTTACTGAATTGCTGTATGAGTTCTAGTACTTTAGGGATGGAGTCATTGGCATTTTCCAAATAAAGAATTATGTCATCTTCGAAGAGAGAGAGTTTGACTTCTTCATTGCCAATTTAGATACCACTTATCTCTCTTTGTTGTCTGATTGCCGTTGCTAGGACTTCTAATACTGTGTTGAACAAAAGTGGTGAGAGTGGGCATCCTTGTCGTGTTCCTGATCTCAACGGTAAGGCTGCAAGCTTTTTCTCATTGAGGATGATATTTTCTGTGGGTCTTTCCAGTGGAACAGAGTAGAGATCCCAGATATGGACCCTCAACTCTATGGTCAAATAATCTTTGACAAAACAGGAAAAAATATACAGTGGAAAAAAAGACAGTCTCTTTAATAAATGGTGCTGGGAAAACTGGACAGCTATTCGTAGAAGAATGAAACTCTACCATTCTGTTACACCGTACACAAAGATAAACTCGAAATGGGTAAAAGACCTCAACGTGAGACAGGAATCTATCAGAATCCTAGAGGAGAACTTAGGCAGTAACCTCTTCGATATCAGCCACAGCAACTTCTTTCAAGATATGTCTCCAAAGGCAAAGGAAACAAAAGCAAAAATGAACTTTTAGGACTTCATGAAGATCAAAATCTTCTGCACAGCAAAGTAAACAGTCAACAAAACAAAGAGGCAACCCACAGAATGGGAGAAGTTATTTGCAAATGACTGTACAGACAAAAGGTTGATATCCAGGATCTATAAAGAACTCCTCAAACTCAAAACACACAAAACAGATAATCATATCAAAAAATGGGCAGAAGATATGAACAGACACTTCTCCAATGAAGACATACAAATGGCTATCAGACACATGAAAAAAGGCTCATCATCACTAACCATCAGGGATATTCAAATTAAAACCACATTGAGATATCACCTTACACCAGTTAGAATGGCCAAAATTAGCAAGACAGGAAACAGTGTGTGTTGGAGAGGATGTGGAGAAAGGGGAACCCTCTTCCACTGTTGTTGGGAATGCAAGTTGGTGCAGCCACTTTGGAGAACAGTGTGGAGATTCCTCAAGAAATTAAAAATAGAGACGGCCCTTCTTTTCACTACATCTGTATCTTTGGGGTAAATACCCAGCACTGCAATTGCAGGGTCATAGGGAACCTCTATTTCTTTCCACAGTTTGGCGACCGTAGCCATTGCTGCCATAAACATTGGGGTACAAATGGCCCTTCTTTTCACTACAGAACAAAGATGCCCTTCAGTGGATGAATGGATAAGGAAGATGTGGTCCATATACACTACGGAGTATTATGCCTCCATCAGAAAGCATGAATACCCAACTTTTGTATCAACATGGATGGGACTGGAAGAGATTATGCTGAGTGAAATAAGTCAAGCAGAGAGAGTCAAGTATCATATGGTTTCACTTATTTGTGGAGCATAACAAAGAACATGGTGGACATGGGAGATGGAGAGGAGAAGGCAGTTGAGGGAAACTGGAAGGGGAGATGAACCATGAGAGACTATGGACTCTGAAAAACAACCTGAGGGTTTTGAAGGGGCAGGGGATGGGAGGTTGTGGAACCAGGTGGTGGGGAATAGGGAGGGCATGTATTGCATGGAGCACTGGGTGTGGTGCAAAAGCAATGAATACTGTTATGCTGAAAGGAAATTTTTAAAAAAGTGGAAAAATAATAGAAACTGCCCAAATATAATGTCAAGTATTACACAGCCTCATCTAGTGGCAGGGAGTTGAACCAGAATATACAATGTTATGCCATTCTGTGTCTCTCAATATTTCCTTTGTAGCCTCTTATAGTTAGAAACAAGAATGCTCAGATCATCCAGTCTCCAGGCCGAATTATACATCTGCATCCACTGGCTACATCTCCCAGCATGCATTGTGCCATTGCCAACACTTGTGCCCATCAGTAGCCTGAGACTTTGAATCTGTTTCTCAGTGTTCTTTGGTCTTCAGTGGTATTTGCGGAATGATTGTGCCAGAAGATGTTGTCACTGCCATCTAAAGAGATATTTTCAGAAATAAATTCATAATAATAAAAGAACAGATGCTTCATAAACATTAACAGTCATACAAATCTCCTGGAGGAATTGTTAAATGTAAATCTATGAACATCAACACCTGCTTCAGATTTAGAAGTTCTAGGATGGAGAATTAGGTTTTTATCAAGCTTCCAATTAAAATAAATTATTAATCTGCCTCTCATTATCAAATTAATAAATACAACTATGACTTCCAATGCTCTTTGGATAATAGTCTTTATTGGAAGCAGCAGGAGAATCAATCTTAGTACTGATTTATATATAATGGAACTGAGTCCCTGCTAAACACATCAGGCAGTTGAGAGAGGAAGCAAAGTCTGAAAAGGTCACAGTGGAGAGATGGACACACAATGGGAATACCAGGATGGGGGCACATGACCTTGAACCAAGGAAGAGGAGGATGAGGCCAGAGAGCTTCCCTTCCCATGGTGGTAGTGATCATTACCATAACCAACTTCTCTCCTGTCTCTATGGCTGAGCCACTCAGAGCCCTTCAGGGAGTTGCAGTTACACTTCCTCATATATTTAAATCGAGTTTATCTTTGTGTACGGTGTAAGAGAATGGTCGAGTTTCATTCTTCTACATATCGCTGTCCAGTTTTCCCAGCACCATTTATTGAAGAGACTGTCTTTTTTCCATTGAATATTTTTTCCTGTTTTGTCGAAGATTATTTGACCATAGAGTTGAGGGTCCATATCTGGGCTCTCCACTCTGTTCCACTGGTCTATGTGTCTGTTTTTATGCCAGTACCACACTGTCTTGGTGATCCCAGCTTTGTAGTAAAGCTTGAAATCGGGTAACGTGATGCCGCCAGTTTTGTTTTTGTTTTTCAACATTTCCTTAGCAATTCGGGGTCTCTTCTGACTCCATACAAATTTTAGGATTATTTGCTCCAGCTCTTTGAAAAATATCGGTGGAATTTTGATCGGAATGGCATTAAAAGTATAGATTGCTCTAGGCAGTATAGACATTTTAACAATGTTTATTCTTCCAATCCAAGAGCATGGAACAGTCTTCCATCTTTTTGTGTCTTCTTCAATTTCTTTCATGAGTGTTCTGTAGTTCCTCGAGTACAGGTCCTTTACTTCTTTGGTTAGGTTTATGCCCAGGTATCTTATGGTTCTTGGTGCTATAGTAAATGGAATCGATTCTCTAATTTCCCTTTCTGTATTTTCATTGTTGGTGTATAAGAAAGCCACTGATTTCTGTACATTGACTTTGTATCCTGCCACGTTACTGAATTGCTGTATGAGTTCTAGTAGTTTGGGGGTGGAGTCTTTGGGGTTTTCCATATAAAGAATCATGTCATCTGCGAAGAGAGAGAGTTTGACTTCTTCCTTGCCAATTTGGATACCTTTGATTTCTCTTTGTTGTCTGATTGCTGTTGCTAGAACTTCTAATACTATGTTGAACAAGAGTGGTGAGAGTGGGCATCCTTGTCGTGTTCCTGATCTCAACGGGAAGGCTGCAAGCTTTTTCCCATTGAGGATGATATTTGCTGTGGGTCTTTCATAGATAGATTTTATGAAGTTCAGGAATGTTCCCTCTATCCCTATACTTTGAAGCGTTTTCATCAGGAACGGATGCTGGATTTTGTCAAATGCTTTTTCTGCATCAATTGAGAGGACCATGTGGTTCTTCTCTCTTCTCTTATTGATGTGTTCTATCACACTGATTGATTTGCGAATGTTGAACCAACCTTGCAACCCAGGGATGAATCCCACCTGGTCATGGTGGATAATCTTTTGAATGTGCTGCTGGATCCTGTTTGCTAGGATCTTGTTGAGAATCTTTGCATCCATATTCATCAGTGATATTGGTCTGAAATTCTCCTTTTTGGTAGGGTCTTTGCCTGGTTTGGGGATCAGGGTAATGCTGGCTTCATAAAAAGAGTCTGGAAGTTTTCCTTCTGCTTCAATTTTTTGGAACAGCTTCAGGAGAATTGGTGTTATTTCTTCTTTGAAAGTTTGGTAGAATTCCCCCGGGAATCCGTCAGGTCCTGGGCTCTTGTTTTTTGGGAGGTTTTTGATCACTGCTTCATTCTCACTACTAGATATCGGTCTATTCAGGTTGTCAATTTCTTCCTGGTTCAATTTTGGGAGTTTGTAGCTTTCCAGGAATGCATCCATTTCATCTAGGTTGCTTAGCTTATTGGCATATAACTGTTGGTAATAATTTCTGATGATTGTTTCTATTTCCTTGGTGTTAGTTGTGATCTCTCCCTTTTCATTCATAATTTTATTAATTTGGGCTTTCTCTCTTTTTTTTTGGATTAGTGTGGCCAATGGTTTATCGATCTTATTGATTCTTTCAAAAAACCAGCTTCTAGTTTCACTGTGTAAAGACCACCATCCACAGACAGCAAATAGTGATAGTCGGCCTCATCCTCAGCCTTGACCATGGTGATAGTGAGGATGTGTTTGTTCCCAGAGGTGGATCCAGAGAAGAAAGCAGAGAACCCAAAGGGGAGGTTGCTGGTGTTATAGATGAGCATGCAAGGAGCCTGGCCTGGGGTCTGCTTGAACCAGTGAGGGGAGTTAGTTGTAGAGACTGAGCCAGAGCTGAGGCCACAAGTGAGTGTGACTGTCCTTCCTGGAGACACTGACAGTGACTACTCCTGGATCACCAGAGTCTGAGAATCTGCTCCTAATACCAACAGGAAAGAAAGCTGTTGCTATGGGAAAAAAGAAGTCCTTGAGACCCTGCTTTTAAATGCCTCCCATGGACAGATTCCCTACCCCTGACCTGAGCCATATGCAATGATCACAAGGAGAAACATCTAGGCCATGGTGGGGACTCCTGCAGTATGTGGCCCTCACAGGTCTTAGGCTGTAGTGGGATGTTCTGGACCTTTTTGTATCTCCAGACCAGTTATGAGGAGAAGGTGCTTCATGCAAGTCAGCTTCCTCTTTCTCACTGCCCCAGAATCCCCCACATGTCCCCTGGGAGATCTTGAAAGGTGGGGATGCTGGGAACTCACACACAACAATGTCTGCTGGGGGACCTGAGACACTAAGTGTCAAGGGGACATCTTTCACCAGATCACATCCCCAGTGATCTTGGTGACTTATATACCAAGGTTTGGTCTATTTCAAATGTGTTTCCATTATCTGATCAACCAGTCCATCTCTCTTTCCATGAATTATCAGGTCTAGACAATTTACTCTGATTCCATGGAGGATGAAGTATGAGGCATGCATGAATCTGAGCTGAGGGCTCTTGTGGCCCGTGGAGGCCCAGGAGCGGGAAAGTCACAGTGAGGATATTGCTTGCCCTAGCGGGCAAAGGTCATTGTTAAATTTTTCTAGGTTTCCTGGTACAGACCCTGACTCTCAGGAGAAGTCCACTTGCCCACTACTGATTCAGACACATTACCCAACAGAACATGGCACACTCTCCAGTACTCCTGGAAGGACTTTGTGACCTTTGTAGGTGGATCCTTCTAATGTCCCCATCAAGGGCAATAGAATGCATAGGTCAGCTATGTGAGATTTGGGGTTGATCCATCCATTTTTCCAGAGAATCAATGACCTTGGGTAGACAACTAACAAACATTTATATTAGGAAAATTTTCAGGGTTATGTGACATTTCAGTTTGCTTCTGCCTTGTCCCTGATTTCACTACTGGGGCATAATGAACCAAGGTCAAGGCTTAAAGGCTTAAAGTTCCCCAGAGAAGCCCATTTATTCAACCCTGGTAGTAATTCTACTTGGCTTACCCTTACAGGTTGAGTTACTGGTTATTGTTGTTGTTGTTATCAGGGTCTCCTATTACGGTCACGAGCTCCCATGGCATACACTTTGCCTTTATCTCTGTCTTTGCCGTGACAATATCATGCTGTCAGATACAACATATCATTTATCCTTGATTACGTTGCTGGATTATCACTTATTCTTGAATATTACCCTCACATAAAATATTTTGTATTAGTTATCTGGTGTACTTAAGGTATTTTTAGTCATTTTTTATTATTTTTCATGGTAAAAGGGATGATAATAAATAACATAACTATAAATGGTCTATAAAATTGATATGATACCATCCATTGACAACCCACTCTTCTGTTCCACAGACACTTACTCCCTGAGTGGATAACTGAAACATCTGTCAAGAATGTGCTCTAATAATTTTATACATATATCCACATATGGGTATATATTATATATGTAAATTATTTATACGATAGATATGAAAATTTATATATATGTGTGTTTGTGTTATATGTAGTATTATATATATAAAACATAACATAGTCTTGTTTTTTTGTATAGTTCCAGTGCTCCATGACTGTCTTTACATGTAAAATATAATCAATGATATTTCTTTGCAAGCATAGAGATGTATCTTAATTTAATTCATATTTCATAATCATTCCATAGGATAATTTGCCATAATATGGCCATGTTTCCATGGAAAAGTACCATGTTCTTCTCCATTGCTGTTATTGCAACATATCTGAACTGGATATGCCAGTATATTCATTGTTACATGTATCAGTTAGATTTTTTTTAATAATTTACCTGTAAAAATGTAATAGGGAGGGCACGTACTGCATGGAGCACTGGGTGTGGTGCAAAAACAATGAACACTCCTTTGTGTATATGTACCACATCTTCCTTATCCATTCATCCGTTGAAGGGCATCTTGGCTCTTTCCACAGTTTGGCGACCGTAGCCATTGCAACATGGACGGGGCTGGAAGAGATTATGCTGAGCGAAATAAGTCAAGCAGAGAGAGTTAAGTATCATGTGGTCTCACTTATTTGTGGAGCATAACAAAGAACATGGAGGACATGGGGAGATGGAGAGGAGAGGGAGTTGAGGGAAACTGGAAGGGGAGATGAACCATGAGAGACTATGGACTCTGAAAAACAACCAGAGGGTTTTGAAGGGGCAGGGGTGGGGTGGGAGGTTGAGGAACCAGGTGGTGGGTAATAGGGAGGGCACGTATTGCATGGAGCACTGGGTGTGATGCCAAAACAATGAATACTGTTATGCTGTAAACAAACAAACAAACAAACAAACAAAAAACAATCAACACTGTTACGCTGAAAATAAACAAATTAAAAAAATGTGACACTGATGCAAGCCATTCATATATTTAAACTTGATAAAATTTAAAATTTATCTCTAAAATTGATGCACCAATTTATACTCTCACCGTCATCTATGAGAATTCCCATTTTAGCACACATTTTATAGAGGATAAACTGCATCCTAACATTTACCAAATTTATAACTGAGAAGTAATATCATTGTTAAGTTGTATATCTCCACTTATTAGTAAAATTTCCTATATTTATATATATTGATTTCAGGTATATTATATTTCTACAACTGCCATAAGAAAGTACCACAGACTGGCTACGAACTGTAGAAATGTATTTGTATGGTTCTCACCGAGTCCCACTGTTTGTAGGGCTTGGCTGTGTCCTCTCTGAAACCTGCAGAGGAATCCTTCTGGTCTCTGTCTAACCATTGGAGGTTTGAGGCCAATTTTTGCACACCCTGTTTGCAGCTCTGGGGCCACAGTCTCTGCCTCCATGTACCCATGGTGCCCTCCTGGTCTCCATCTGGCTGTATTATTATACACATACACACACACACACACACGCACACCAGTCATATCAATTACGAGGTCACCCCAAACCATTATCATCTTACCTTTCCCAATTACATCTGGGACAACCCCATTATCAAATAAAGTTAATTCTTTGGCCTAAGGGCTACAACTTCAATATATGCTCTTTGAGATGATCAAATTTTATGCATGGTATTAGGGAAGAAATTATCCTTTCTAAAAGTATTTATAGTTGTTAATACTTAAATAATACATATGCAAAATGCTTGCACTGAACAGAAATTGTATCCCTTAAAAACACCTTAACAATTAGGAAGACAGGAAACTTTATACGTGACTCACACCATATTAACTCATGAGATAGCTCATACACCAAATTATCTTATCCTGTAAATGAAAACAAATGAATATGTAAATGCTCAAACAGACCAGAGACCTTGGTGTCCTCACTCCCACGCTAACCCCAGAAGTCATGAGCTTCACTGGAAAGAAAATTCAGTTCCAAAAATGTCTGTGGGAGGCAGAAGTGGAAGCTGGCAGCAGTCCTGAAGCAACATCAGAGGAGAAAGTTCTCTAAGTGGGAAGACACAGAACAGCGAGGAGACCTGGGCCCTCACTAAAGAATGGGCCTCCAAGAAAGAGACAGGAGGCCTCAGATGCAGTGCTGTGGGCACATGGGGTGAAAACCTTAAGTGGGGAGCCCTGAAAACATCACTATAACGGGAGACGAAGTGAAAAGGGACATTTAGTGTCTGCCAGGCACAGGGGAGTAGGAAAAAGGGGATGGAGAAACAGCCCACCTCCCACCATAAGTCAAAAAAAAAATGCATGAGAGAAAAACTAGAAAAAATCTAAATAATTTGGTTACTTTTCATAACCAAATAAAAGAAGCTCTGACTGAATTATTTACTTTGAACAAACCTCAAAAAAATATAAGGGTTATTTGATATTGGAAAATAAAAATTAAAAAAATTGAAATCCATAATTATTGTGTAGACCACTATGGAAATGTAAATCAGGAACATTTCAACATCTCACGCATTAAAGTTAGGACCTTACAGATAGATTACCATGGCCTCCACACAAATGTAACATGTACATACATGAAGCAGTCTGCATATTTCCAGACGGTGGTGATGCCCCACAACAATACAGAAGCCCCTCATGGCAATGAACAGAGAACATGCAAGGGCACTTTTTCTGGGGTTCAGTCCCTTTGAAATGTGCACAGTAGGGATCACTGCAAACAGGAGGGAATTGCAAGCCACAGAGTGCTGAGCACAGGAGACACTGGCATGACTGCTGGGGGGTCAGGGGATTCTCTGCAGGTGATGGGAATGGAATGTAAATTTAATCTTGATGGTAGTTGCTCAACTCAGTTAAATATACTAAATGAAACAAGATGGGATTGGGAGGGAGACAAACCATAAATGACTCTTAATCTCACAAAACAAACTGGGGGTTGCTGGGGGGAGGT
Source organism: Meles meles (assembly GCF_922984935.1). NCBI lineage: Eukaryota > Metazoa > Chordata > Mammalia > Carnivora > Mustelidae > Meles > Meles meles. The sequence goes on along the minus strand of NC_060077.1, from coordinate 28,010,339 downwards.
GGGATTGGGAGAGGGGGAGCGGGCTATGGACATTGGGGAGGGGAGGCGAACCATAAGAGACTATGGACTCTGAAAAACAACCTGAGGGTTTTGAAGGGTCAGGGGTGGGAGGTTGGGGGAACAGGTGGTGGGTAATGGGGAGGGCACGTTTTGCATGGAGCACTGGGTGTTGTGCAAAAAGAATGAATACTGTTACGCTGAAAAAATAAATAAAATGGAAAAAAAATATATATATATATATATACTACAGACCACTGTGTTGTACACTTTAGAGCACTGAACATTATGGCATGTAAATTATAATACATTTGTTTTGGTTTTAGGGAAAAATATCAAAAGAAGAAGCTACTATCACTCTCCCTATAAAGTTGTTCTGTGGTCAGACAATCATGCACTCAGCCCTCCAGGGTCTCCACAGGTCGCTGTTTATCACACACAGTCATGGGTGTGACCATGGGGAATAGGGGCAGCTTTCTGTATCAGGTCCCCATGGTCCTGAATCTCTGTGTCCTTGATGATGCTGTGGTCCCCTGCTGAGAAGTAATAATCAACCTTGGCCTCAGGCTACAGGCTAGAGATGGTCAGGGGGCCTTGTTCCCAAGCGGGAGCCAGAGAACCAAGCTGGGAACCCTGAGGGCTAGTGGTTCCGAGCATCACAGTTTTGGGGCACCATGAGAAATCTGTTGTTACCAGCCCACAAAACGTGCCGCAACATTGTTGCAGGTGGGGGTGACCTTCTGTCCCACAGTCCCTGACATGGAGGCTTCCTGTGTCAGTGCAGACTGTGCCCAGAACCCTGTAGCAGTTGCCCAGGACCCTGCAACAGACACACACAGGTGAGTGTCTGGTGATTGTCCAAAAGAGGTTCTCAAAAAGAGGCAAGAAATAGCCTGGGGTTCCCCATAATCACTCCCCCTAATTCCCAGAACCAATCACCTGAGCAGAGAGTGGGGAGGGTGGTGAAGAGAAGGTTCCTGGCCATGGTGGACAGACTCGGCTCTGATTCTGTGCTCACAAGTGAGCACAGCACAAAGACTTTCTTATCCTCTCCCCTTCTGGAAAAGCAGAGAGCAACCCTTAATGCAAATTGTTCCCTCCCCTGGGGCCCCTCAGCATGAATTTGGGGACAGTTAAGTGTGGGGAAGGACTGGGGAAGCTCTCTTGGGCCCCAGTGGGCACAGAACAGAGGGCACATGGTAAGGCTCCAGGACTGGGTGCCCAGGTGATCCCTCACCCCACCTCCCAAATCCACAGGGACAAGCCCATAGCACCCTCTACTGCCTCAGAATCCAGATAGACCACTAACTTGGAGGGACATCCTGGAGCTGAGCAGAGAGAGGGACACTGTGGACTTCAGTCTGCCTGGCTCACCACCCACCCCCATGTCATGGCATGGGGTTCTCATTGTCCAGGGACCCCTCCCTGTGCTGCTGGTGCCACACACAAGTCCTTATTTCAGAGACATGTCCTCCTCCTCAGCATGAATCACCCTCTGCTCCTCCTGTTACTTAGATAGTTGTGTTTAGGGGGCTAGGGGTGAGGGACACATCAGGAAGGATATATCCTACACACAGTGAGACTTGTAGAGGACATGCATGGCCCTTTATAGCCTCTTTGGCAGTGGGGGTGGGGCAACTGGAGGAGAAAGCCAACCTCTGTCTCATATCAGGACAATTCCAACCTAGCTGACGAACCCCCATAACCTTCTGCTCTGTCCTTGTTGGCTCAGAGTTCATTAATAACAGTGTGCAGGGAATTCTTCAAGGAGAGACAGGAATCATAAAGAAATGAAATGTGGTTCTTCTGTGTCTCCTCTCTGAGAACACCCATAGGAGATGGTCAACAACACACCCCGCCCAGGATGTAGCCAGGAACCCCCAGGCATGAGAGGAGACACCAGGTGTGAATGGGTCTCCTGCATCAGACACTAGGTTCATCCTGGTGGCACCGTACATTTGGGAACATGGGCTGAGAGTGTCCAGTACATCACTCAGTCTTATGATCCAGAAATTCCTAAGCCCTCTGTCCTCAGTCTGAGATATATTTTAATGACTCACTTTATGACTCATAAAAATGATCCATTTCTAGTCCATCAATGTATCAAACATTGTTGTATTCATGCTATAAAGATTAATACGTTTTCTCCATTGATATTATCTAATTCATTCTGCTCTGATAAGGGCAGAATGTGTGTGTGTGTGTGTGTGTGTGTGTGTGTGTGTGTGTGTGTGTGCCTGTGTGTCTGTGTGTCTGTGTTTATTTTTATCCAACATCTCTCACTTAACATAGAACTGTATGTCTTGGGGCACCTGGGTGGTTCAGTGGTTTAAGACTCTGCCTTTGGCTCAAGTCATGATCTCAGGGTCCTGGGATCAAGCCCCACATTGGGCTCTCTGCTCAGTGGGGAGCCTGATTCCTCCTCTCTCTCTCTCTCCCTGCCTCTTTGTCTCCTTGTGATCTCTCTCTTTCTGTCAAATAAATAAATAAATAAATAAATAAAATCTTTAAAAAAATAACTGTATGTCTTATTCATACAAATGCTAATGGTCCTTCTGAACTTCATATACAATATCTGATCACTCCCTTTCATAGTGAGTCAGATAAAAACTGAATATGTGCCCGTGATCTTCACAAACTTGTTTTTCTCCTTACAGCACTAAGTATTTGGAGCTTGCTGATACTTACCTGGTGTTCAGTAAATACTTCTGAATGAAAGAAAATAAATCAGCAAATGAAAAAATGCAAATATCCACCTCTTTAACTTTTGTCCAAAATAGGTATCTTAAGCTTCATTAGGACCATCATCACCAACTCAAATTCTGAACCACAGACATGGGTATCATTTTAGAAACATCTTTATACCTCACACACAGTCTCCAAGTAATTCTTAAATCCAGTGCTGTCCACAACAAAAATAATATTAAAATGTTCCTGTTACCCAGAGAAATCTATACATTCAATGCATTTCCTATGAAATTTCCAGTAACATTATTGTCAGAAATAGAAAAAACAATGTTGAATTTTGCATAGCACCAGAAAAGTTTTCAAATTGCCCAAACATCTTGAGAAAGAACAAACCTGGAGACAGCATACATCCTGCTTTCAGATTATAACGCTATAGTATTGAAAACAGTTTCATATTGGCCTAGAGACAAACAGATCAATTCCATAGTATAAGAAAAAAAAAGAAACAAACAAAAAAAATACAAGTTCCCATTGACCATCAGGGAGGGCCTAGACTGATAACAGGGACTTTTTGAGGTCTCTGGAGAAGACCTGACATGGATTTTGGAGGGGATTCAGATAGAGATATGCAAGACTCATATAGCAGATGCTCCAAATGAGATCCTCATGCTCTCTCTGGTGTTTCATGGCACACTTCGGGACACAAAGTTCGAACGGCTGGACATCCTGCAGTGGGCACATTGATGCCATGCCATGGCAGGCACAGTGCATAAACATGGTCAATCTGGAGTAGGAAGTATAGTCCAAAGAATGCTCCCACCTGGGACAGGCCACATTTGCCCAGAATCCCCATCAATGCTGTCCTCTGCTCTCTGCTGATTCCTGCATTGGCATGGGCTCCTGGCTCCTTGGCCAGATCCAGGTTACATATCCCCCTATCGGGTACACGGTTACTGCTTGGGATGATGAAGATTCTAGAAATGGCTAGTTATAATGGGTACACAACATTGGGCGTGTACCCAATATCTCTGAATTGCACATTAAAGAGTGATTGAAACAGTAAATTTTCTGTTATGTATATTATTACTTTTTAAATATTTTATGTATTTTTTTGAGAGAGAGAGCAAGTAAGAGAGCACATGAGAGGGGAGACAGTCAGAGGGAGAAGCAGACTCCCTGGGGAATTGGGAGCCCGTGCAGGAATCAGTCCCTTGACTCCGGGATCATGACCTGAGCTGAAGGCAGTTGCTTAACCAATTGAGACACCCCGGTATCCCTATTATGTATATTATAATAATTATAAATTATTAGTTGACAATCAGGTTATATTTAAGAAGCTGTATGCGTACAAATATCCTTTACATCCTTACATGTGTTACCTTATTCTAAATCATCCTCATTACTAAAAATGTGCAGCAGTTTTTTGTTGTTGTTATTATTTTTCCCATAGATTCCACATATAAATAAGAAAAAAAAAACACAAGAATAATTTGCCTTTCCCTGTAGGCCTTATTTCACTTAGGGTAATTTCTTGCAGGTCAAACCTTCTTGTCACAAATAGCAGGACATATTACTGGATACGCACATAGCGTTGACATCCTTGTGCTCAGGTGGGGGTCATTGTGTTCATGGTGCTGCATTGCCCCCATACTGTGTGGGTCACTAACAAACCCTATTATGGAAGGAAAGAGGAGGAGGACATAGTCAGTGCCTGTGGGCTCAGGAAATCTGCCGCAGGAGTTATTGGCCCTGACCGTGTCAGCTGTGTGTCTCTCACATCTCTGGGATCTACTTCACCCACCTTCTCTAGAGCAGGCTCAGCATTTTATAGCAGGGCTGGCACCTTCCCCTTACCCCCACAAGCCCCACTGAGAGATCTGAGAACAGACACTCAAAGTTCCTCCAGGGCTAACTATCCTTTCCTATATCACAGTGAAATGATAGAATCTGGCATCTGTTCCAAGTCAGTTGTGCCCCCAGAATGCCTCCTGTTCTGAGTGCGCACTCAGCACCAAACTTAGAGCCTTGTTCCTGAGACACAGAGCTACTCACCCAGTCCTGAGCACAGGAACATGGAGGGAAAGAGGGTCTGTGCTCTGAGCCCTGTCAGAACAGGGCCCATGCTTTGGAGGACTGTCCACCTGCTTGGGTGATCTGCAGATTCTGTTCAAGAAAATTAAGGAGGGGCGCCTGGGTGGCTCAGTGGGTAAAAGCCTCTTCCTTCGGCCCAGGTCGTAATCCCAGGGTCCTAGGATTGAGCCCCACATTGGACTCTCTGCTCAGTGGGGAGCCTGCTTCCCTTCCTCTCTGTCTGCTGGCCTCTCCACCTACATGTGATCTCTGTTTGTCAAATAAAAAAGAAAAGAAAATTAAGGAAAGTTTATGCGCCTTTATAAAGAGAGAAAAAATACGAGCTCAGCAGGTTCTGAATTTTTACACTTGGGTCACCAGACAAAGTTTCTCCATTACCATGCATTTTTTGTTGTCTTGTTTTGTTTTGTTTTGTTTTCCCCCGATACATCACTTAGGTTGCATAGGAACTTGGTAGAAAGGGTATTGTGATCTATAAGCTACTTCCAAGTACAGTCAATGTGTACTCTAGTTATTTTTATTTGGAAGAGAGTCAGAGTACAATGTTGTAAGCAGGCTGAGGTATTTGTACCACTTCCCCATCTGTGTGTGTCATTGTGATCAGTTGCACCGTGATGCACTGCACAGTAATAGTCAGCCTCGTCCTCTGGCTGCAGCCCAGAGATGAGCAGAAGCCCTGCATTGGCTGAGGTGTCCTTGGAGCCAGAGAAGTGACTGGGAATTCCAGGTCCCAGCTGTGTATTTGAGTCTGAGGAGTAGTACAGGAGATACCGGGGAGGGGTCCCTGGCTTCTGCTGGTACCAGAATATGCTATATCTGCTGACACTGAAGCCACTGCTCAGGGTGCAGGTGAGTCTGGCTGTTGTTCCCGGAGATGCAGAGAGTGAGGGCGGCTGGGTCAGCACAGGCTCAGACAAAAATCCTGCAAATACAGACACCCATGTGTGATGGAATTATAAGTGGGAAAAACAAAACAAACAAACAGAAAACAAAAAACAAAAATCCTCAAAATCCTAAACATGGAAAATGTCATATGGGGTCCCTTCGTCCCCGAGGTTTTATTCTACCTGTGCAGGGAGACAGGAGCATGAGGAGAACAGGAATCCAGGCCATGGTGACAAAGACCTTGGTCCCCACAATGGGTTGGTCTGCCCCAGACCTCCTTTTCTCCTCTACCTTATGCCACAGGCAGGGCTGTCCATGCAAATGGGGTCCACCCAGTGACAGCCCAGCCCCTCCCTGAGCCCTGGTTGTGGAGCTAAGTTCACAGCACATACTCAGGAAGATGGTGTTTGGTTTCACCCCCTGGGGAGACCACAGGGAGGAAGTACTTGTTGAGACCACACACAGCTCCCTCTCAGGGGACTCTGCCAGACCAGAGAAGACATAGCTGCTGAGTCCCCATCAAGGAGAGCGGGTCCTGGTCCCCAGGTCATTTCCCTTGAGTTATACCTCAGTAAAACTCCATATAGGGATCACAGGGCAGTCCACAGCTCCCCCTGCTGGTCACAGGTTTCAGCAGTCCCTGTACCCCAAAACACTTAGTGCCCAGCTAATTTCTGCAGGTTTTCAATTCCCTGTGTATACACACATCCATCGTACAATTCTTAGTTCGTTTCTCCTTATCTCTAAAAATACATCATTCCAAGGGTCTATAGTAAGCTACAGTGGCATGACAAAGAAGCAATTAACATTAATTTATATGCAAAAACTTGTATGTTTCCAAACTCAAAAAGACTTTCATAGGCTTCTCTTATACCTAAGGACACATTTTGCTGTCAGATGTGGAAAAAAAACAAATGGAGATAAAGTAAATATTATAACCTACGCAGTTCAAAGTGCTGGTGTCCTGATACTGAGCTGCTGGGTGTAGTTCTTGGGAAGGAGTTGGATGGCGCCCCTCCTGCTTTCAGAATGGTGCACAGTTTTGTAGAGTCTCCTTGAGAAATAAATGCTGAATGTTAGTTTGGCATTTCTTTCTTTTTTTTTTAATATAAAAGTGAAAATCATCTTCAGATTCCCTTTATCAGTAAAAGCAGTTACTTATGTAAGTGTTTCATAAAAGTTAAGTGGTGTAAAGAGAACGTTCAATGGCTGGGGACAGTTGTGCTATGATTCTAATGCTTGTGCTTGCTTCCTCTAAGATCTCACTCCTGGAGGAGGCTTGGTCCATGGGATACGTAAATATGTGCATATATAATTAGTTAGAGGACATACTAGAAAACGTTGAATGACCCATGTGTGAATCATATCAGGTGACACAGAGTCAGGTTTGGGGGGAACATCTGAGCAGCTTTGAAGAAAGCGTATAGGCTGTTTCTAGGAAAGGCATAGACAGGGGATTTTGTAAGAATACACATGCTCAGTGTCATATTCTAAAGAGGATAATGCAGAAAACATTTCAAAACACTGCATTGAAAATGTTAATGGAGATTTCATTTGCTTAAATGATGGGTTAAATAAATCAATAAATAAATAAGTAAATAAACCTAATGGCTTTTGTTGGCTTCACTAAAATTTACCCAGCAAAAGTGTAATATATACCACCACTGCATCAAAAACTAATGATGTATTTTATGGTGACTAATGTAACACAATAGGAATCTAGAAGATGGTGGGGAAGTAGGAGGAGGCCCCATTTCAACCTGTACCCTAAAGTGGACTGATTACCCACCAAAGAACTCTGATCACCCATGAAATCAGCCTGAGATCAGAATTATACACGTTTGGGTCTCTATAGGGGCAGAACATACCATTGGGCAGGTAAAGTGGTGTGGGAAGGTCAGACTGGTATTTGAAGATAAACAAAAGGGTGAGGGAGCCACCAGAGGCAACCGATTGGAAAGTAATACCACAATACAAAAGTGCCCTGTGTCTGGGGACCAGCATTAACTTGGATTCTGGTTGAAAGCACTCAAAAAGAGCAAAGGATCATGGGGGGAAATTGTGGGAATCAGGGCGGTTAGGGACAGGGGCTTAAGTCCCAGACAGAAGATAGCCACCCCTGGCACTGAGCCAGAGAGAGTGTGGGAGAGAAACCAGGTCTTGGTCCCTGAGCCACCAGCGCGCCTGAGAATGCGTGGGTTCTGGCTCCCGTGACGGGCAGGGAGCCGCACCAGCAGGCAAAAGCACAGCCTTTATCCAGTTCCCACGCAAGCACCATGCCATGCTATCAGAGCCTGAGACGCACACACCCCACACCCTCCCCTGAGAGAGTTGAGCACAGGCACCAGCCTGGTGCTCTCGGATCCAGAAAGACCAGGCACTCCAAGCCCAGGCCAGCAGGAAAATCTCAGTGTGGGATCACTGCTTGGAACCTCTCTGGTGGTCCAGAGTTGCTCAGATAGCCACCGCTGTTGTGGTTTTGGGTACAAGCAGGAGTTCCTGCTTCCCCAGGGACCGTGACTCAGAACATGCTCTGCAGCGGCCAAGTGGGAACTTATGTGCTCCATAGCACCTAGAGGGGAGCAGACTGAGGCTTCTCTTGAGAGGGAGGTTGGGGTGAAATTTCCTTTCCTCTAAACCTCCAAAAACCATTAAAAGCTGTCAGGCGAGAGGAAAACACACACACACACACACACACACACACAAAAAAAAAAAAAAAAAAAAACAAATAAACAAACAATGAACAAACAAACATAAAAACCTCCAGAGAACAAAAGCCTGAAAAACCGATTTCCTCAAAGCCCACCCCATTGATGGGGGCGGGAGGACTTAACTCAGGGAACATTGCCTGAAAAATCACGTGGCAGGCCCCTCTCCCAGAAAACCAACCAGGAAAAAAAAAAAAAAGACGACAAGAGAACAACCACCACTACTTCATAGATAAAACTTTTATTTTTGATTCATTCCCACTATTCTGGTTCATTTTTTATATAATATTTTAACCTATTAACCATCACAGTGAGATGTCCAGTACATCAAATTCCATAATAACCTTTTAACCTGATCTTTTTGACACATATACCCGTGGTTTTCTTTTGCTTTTCTATTTTTTAAGTTTTTTTTAATTTAGTTTAGTTTAGTTTATTCTTTTTTATTTTTATTTTTTAATATTCATATAGAGCTAAACTACAAGGTAATCCCCTTTCCCCAACAATGCTAGCCCTATAGGTAAACCAATTTTTATTCCCCCTTTATCTTAGGAAAGTTGAGTCATTTAACAAAGATATCAAGATACATCCAGGAAGAAACAAAATAACCTTCCTTGCCCACACTAAGAATTTATAACCACTCTCTCATATTTTTCTTCCATGAGTGTTTCTTTTTTTTTTAATATTTTATTTACTTGACAGAGAGAAATCACAAGCAGGCAGAGAGGCAGGCAGAGAGAGAGGAGGAAGCAGGCTCCCTGCGGAGCAGAGAGCCCAATGCGGGGCTCGATCCCAGGACCCTGAGATCATGACCTGAGCTGAAGGCAGAGGCTTTAACCCATTGAGCCACCCAGGCGCCCCATCCACAAGTGTTTCTGTGTATTTGTGTTTGCCCTAATAGTATATAAATCTTATACTTGGGGTTCTTTTTGACAAGGTATTTTTTTTTTTGCTTATATATATATTTTTTTTTCTCTTGTCATATAGTTTTATCAGTCTTTTTGTTTGTCCTTGTTTGTATACATCATAAATCTTATCTTGGGGCCCATTTGGGCTGAGCCTTCTCTTTTATCTTTCTTTTTTATTCCTGTATCTCTCTCTCTCTCTCTTCTTTTCTTTTTTCTTTTTCTTTTCTTTTTTCTTTCTTTCCTTTTTCTTCCATTTGGGTGGGGACTCCTGATTGCTCAGAAGTGTTCCAAGGTGCACCTTGACTGCACCACGGTTGATACATACAGCTTCATCCATTCAGCCATCTCTCAACAAAATGACTAGGAGGAGGAATACCCAACAGAAGAAAAATACAGAGGATAAACCTTCTGCATCAGAGCTAATGACTATCAACATAGACAATATGTCAGAAAGGGAATTCAGGCTAACAATTATCCAGGCAATAGCTAGGTTGGAGAAAACCATGGATGACCAAATGGAATTGATTAGGACAGAACTGAAAGCCACCAGGGATGATGTTCAAAATGCTCTCAATGAGTTCCAATCTAATCTAAATCCTCTAAAAGCTAGGGTAAATAAGACAGAAGATAGAATTAGTGATCTGCAGTACAAACAAATAGAGAGAAAGGATCAGGTGGAAGCCTGGAACAAACAGCTTAGATGCCATGCAAACAGAATCAGGGAAATAAATGATGCCATGAAACGTTCTGACATCAGAATTATTGGAATCCCTGAAGGGGAGGAGAAAGAAAGAAGTCTAGAAGATGTAGTGGAACAAGTTGTCTATGAAAATTTTCCCAATCTCATGAATGGAACTAGCGTTCATGTACTAGAGGCAGAGCAGTCTCCCCCCAAGATTGTAGATTCTTGAAATTCCTCAAGACACTTAATAGCAAAAATGAAGAATTATAATTGTAGGCAGGCCCTCTTGAAGGCAGTTAGGACAAAGAAGCTCCATACATACAGAGGAAAGCCCATCAGAATAACGTCAGACCTGTCCACAGAAACCTGGCAAGCCAGAAAGGGCTGGCAAGATATATTCAGGGCACTAAATGAGAAGAACATGCAGCCAAGACTGACAATCAAGATGGATGGAGAGATAAAGAGTTTCCAAGACTGGCAAGGCTTAAAAGAGTATGCGACCACCAAGCCAACAATGCAGGAAATATTAAGGGGGGTTCTATAAAAGAGGAAAAATCCTAAGAATATAATTGAACAGAAATATAGAGACAATCTACGGACAGAAAGACTTCAAAGTTAACACAATGTCAATAAAAATGTATCTATCAATAATCACTCTCAATATGAATGGCCTAAATGTGCCCATAAAATGACACAGGGCTGCAGATTGGATAAAACGATAGGACCCATCCATATGTTGTCTACAAGAGACCCATTTTGAACCTAAAGATACACCCAGACTGAAAGTGAAGGGATGGAGAGGCATCTTTCATGCCAATAGGCCTCAAAAGAAGGCCGGGGTAGCGATTCTCATATCAGATAAATTAGATTTTAAACTAAAGACTGTAGTCAAAGATACAAAAGGATACTACATCCTTCTAATTTTTTTTTGGTTTTTTTTCTTGTTTTCTTTTTGTTTTCTTCTCCTTTTGGACACTACATCATTCTTAAAGGGACTATCCACCAAGATGATCTAATAATTGTAAATATCTATGCCCCCAATATGGGAACACCCAATTGCATAAGAAAACTATTAAGATAAAGAGTCATATTGATATGAATACATTAAGAGTAGGAGATCTTAACATGCTTCTCTCAGTAATAGAGAGATCATCCAAGCAGAAAATCAATAAAGAAGCAAGAGCACTGAATGACACATTGGACCAGATGGACCTCATAGATATATACAGACCATTCCACCCTAAAAAAAAAAAAACAGAATACTCATTCTTCTCAAGTGCACATGGAACCTTCTCCAGGATAGACCACGTACTGGATCACAAATCAGAACTCGACCAATACCGAAAGACTGACATTATTCCCTGCATATTCACAGATCACCATGCTCTGAAACTGGAGCTCAATCACAAGGAAAAGTTCCGGAGGAAATCAAACACCTGGAAGCTAAAGACCACCTTGTTTAAGAATGCTTGGATCAACCAGGAAATCAAAGAAGAACTTAAACAATTCATGGAAACCAATGAGAATGAAGACACTTCCATGCAAAACCTATGGAATACAGCAAAGGCAGTCCTAAGGGGAAAATACATATAAATCCAAGCCTCCCTCAAAAAAATATTGAAATATCCAGAATTCACCAGCTGTCTCTACACCTTAAAGAACTGGAGATCAACAATAAATCAAACCAACTCCACACATAAGAAGGAAAGTAATCAAGATTATAGCAGAGATCAATGAGGTAGAAACTAGAGATACAGTAGAATGTATCAATGAAATCAGAAGTTTTTTTTAATGAATCAATAAGATCAATAAACCATTGGCCACACTAATCCAAAAGAAAAGAGAGAAAGCCCAAATTAATAAAATTATGAATGAAAAGGGAGAGATCACAAATAACACCAAGGAAGTAGAAGCAATCATCAGAAATTATTATCAACAGTTATATGCCAATAAGCTAAGCAACCTAGATGAAAGGGATGCATTCCTGGAAAACTATAAACTCCCAAAATTGAACCAGGAAGAAATTGACAACCTGAATAGACTGATATCTAATAACAAGACTGAACAGTGATCAGAAATCTCCCAAAAAACAAGAGCCCAGGACCTGATGGATACCCTGGGGAATTCTACCAAACTTTCAAAGAAGAAATAACAACTATTCTCCTGAAGCTGTTTCAGAAAATTGAAGCAGAAGGAAAACTTCCAGACTCCTTTTATGAAGCCAGCATTTTGCTGATCCCCAAACCAGGCAAAGGTCACACCAAAAAGGAGAATTTCAGACCAATGTCAATGATGAATATGGATGCTAAGATTTTCAACATGATCCTAGAAAACAGGATCCAACAGCACATTAACAAGATTATCCACCATGACCAGGTGGGATTCATCCCTGGGTTACAAGGATGATTCAACATTTGCAAATCAATCAATGTGATAGAACAAATCAAAAATAGAAGAGAGAAGAAGCACATAATCCTCTCAATTGATGCAGAAAAAGCATTTGACAAAATCCAGCATCCATTCTTAATTAAAACGCTTCAAAGTATAAGGATAGAGGGAACATTCCTGGCCTCCATAAAATCTACTATGAAAGACCCACATCAAATATCATCCTCAATGGGAAAAAACTCGCAGTGTTCCCATTGAGATCAGGAACACGACAGGGATGCACACTCTAACCACTCTTGTTCAACATAGTATTAGAATTCTAAGCAGCAGCAATCAGACAAAAAAGAGACATAAAATGTATCCAAATTGGCAATGAAGAAGTCAAACACTCTTCGCAGATGACATGATTCTTTATATGGAAAACCCCAAAGACTCCACCACCAAACTACTAGAACTCATACAGCAATTCAGTAACGTGGCAGGATACAAAGTCAATGTACAGAAATCAGTGACTTTCTTATACACTAACAATGAAAATACAGAAAGGGAAATTAGAGAATCGATTCCATTTACTATAGCACCAAGAACCATAAGATACCTGGGAATAAACCTAACCAAAGAGGTAAAGGATCTGTACTCGAGGAACTACAGAACACTCATGAAAGGAATTGAAGAAGACTCGAAAAGATGGAATACCATTCCAAGCTCTTGGATTGGAAGAATAAACATTGTTAAAATGTCTACACTGCTTAAAGCAATTTATACTTTTGATGCCATTCTGATCAAAATTCCACCAGTATTTCTCAAAGAGATGGAGCAAATAATCCTGAAATTTGTGTGGAATCAAGAGACACCGAACTGCTAAGGAAATGTTGAAAAACCAAAGTAAAGCTGGTGGCATCACGTTACCTGATTTCAAGCATTATTCCAAAGCTGTGATCACCAAAACAGCATGATACTGGTATTAAAACAGACACATAAACCAATGTAACAGAGTAGATAGCCCAGATATGGACCCTCAACTCGATGGTCAAATAATCTTCAACAAAGCAGGAAAAAATATACAATGGAAAAAAGACAGTCTCTTCAATAAATGGTGCTTGTAAAACTGGACAGCGATATGTAGAAGAATGAAACTCGACCTCAAATAATATGGAGGACATGGGGAGATGGAGAGGAGAAGGCAGTTGAGGGAAATTGGAAGGGGAGGTGATCCATGAGAGACTATGGACTCTGAAAAACAACCTGAGGGTTTTGAAGGGGCGGGGGCTAGGAGGTTGGGGCACACAGGTGGTGAGTATCATGGAAGCACTGGGTGTTGAGCAAAAACGATGAATACTGTTACACTGAAAAGAAATAATAAAAAAAACTAACATAACATAATAAAAAATTAAAAATTAAAAAGAAAAAAAGAGTATATATGTATATAGATAGATACACACACACATTTTCATATATGTGTATATATTTCTGAACATACATACATTTACATATTCATTACATATACATGTACATACATATACTTTACATATCCATATACATTTACATATACGTGTATGTACATATATGTAAATTTATGTATATACATACACACATATATGTAAATTTTTAGAATTGAGTTTATATTCCCAATTTCATAAGTTCTACTTTTCTGTGTCATGCATTTCTTCGCCGGAGTTTGTTTTAGGTGTCATAACATTTCTTTATATTAAGAAAAATATCCATACCTATGGTCCCATTGTATGGGACCATACAATGAATATTGTCATTGTTCAGTAGAAGTTAAATGTGGATGTTAGTGTTTTCCAGATGTTTTCAATGTCTGAGCAGTTGCTTCCATAAACCTTCCCTTCCTCAGTGTCCCACGGATCCAGCTCATCTTTCTTTGAGCAAATACTCTCCAAACATCTATCTTCAGAGGCCTACTAAATTCCTGTGATGAGGACCATCAGCCTCCCTCAGATACTCTGTCCTAAAGGCAGACAGAGTGATCTTCCTGATTGAACTCAGGCAGGCACTTCCTCTAGTGACTCTCCCATTGCTCTTGGCAGAAAACACAAATCCCTCCTTCCCCAAAGTGACCTTCATGCTCTGGCTCCACCCACCCTAAAGCCAGACCACTTGCTCTCTGATGCCCAGATCATGACCCCAGGGTCCTGGGATGGGGCCGAACATCAGGCTCTCTGCTTTGTGGGGTGACTGCTTACCCCGCTCTCTCTCTGCCTGCCTCTCTGCCTACTTGTGATATCTATTTGTCAAATAAATAAATAAAATCTTAAAAAATTTTTTAAAAAAGACAAAACCCTGAATTTTCAGCCCTTCCATGGTCTCCAAGTCATGTCCTCCTCAGTCTCTGGGGAGATGGATTTTCACTTGTGATCATAGAGAAAACATGTATTTTGTCAACTCTGAGTGGCACTCAGTGGCTCTTCATTACTTGATATAAACAAATCATCATAGATGGCCAAAGAGAATCTATAAATACAAATATGTATGTATGTATATATATACATATATATATGTGTGTGTGTGTCTGTGTGCGCGCGCGCGCACGCGCGTGTGTGTGTGTATTCAAGAGGGGTGTATTCAAGACGGAATAAATAAAATATATAGATACATTTTTATATATTCAAGTTAAACTGTAGACAATAGATTATTAGACAAAGAACAGCTTTCACCCATATCCAACATGAGGTCAGGGATATTACTCATCCTGACTATCTCGCCCCTCTTTGTCCCTTCTCCTACTCTTTCCTGAACATGACTTCTTTCCCAAACACTCCATCATCCATATATGGTATATGAATCTTATGAAATTTAACACGTTACTTACATGTTCAATGTTCCAATAGATTTGTGCAAAAACTCAGGGATGCCAACATTTCTCACATCAATGTATGTGTGTTGTCCTTTCCCAAATCTCAGGAGAAAAGAAGAAACTGAGCATCTCTAAGAGTTCAGACATCATGACATTCTCAGTAAAGCACAGGCTGGAAACAGAAGCATGTAGGACGTTGGGCAAAGGACCACCTGGTTCTCCTGGGTCACACATCCTGACACAAAGCCTTTTTCCTCATTGTCACCCAGAAATTATGGGGGTCATTTTGCTTCTGGAAACAAAGTAATTCTATTTGCATTAGGTGACCAATAAATATAAAACATATGTTTTTTATTGACTTCATAAACATTCACAAAATCTAGGGTTTGAAGTCTTCTGATCTGAGTGGGACAGGTAACAGTAGAAACCATAATCTGAGCTGTGTTTGATCCCATATAGGACCATGGGGATGATCAGTAGGACGGGAATGTGGTTAGAGAGAATATTATTACATTTGCCCATGGACAAGGAGCTCCGTGTAACATTTGGTTGTATCAACTCATTAACAATGATAATCAGCCGTTCCTCACAATGAAGTCAAGAGATCATAAAAAAGTTCCTAATAACACAGTTGGATCTGAAGAATAAGGTTGGAAATGAAGACAGTCCTTCATGCTGTCCCAAGCACAAGCGTTGGGGCTGTCTGAGCCTTGGTACCAATTTCATGTGAACACCCAGTGTTTATTTTGTCCTCTGCAGGGAATGGTGTGCTCAAATCTGAAGTCATCAAGAGCTTCACAGGGGCAGTGACACATGCACATATGGGGGAGTTCCTGATCTGGACATCCCACTGCCTGACCTCAGTAAACTCCGTAAACTCTACTAATGTATGGAAAGTGAGCAGGACAAAGATCCTAACGGTGGGCTCAGGAAAAATACATTCAAGAGGAGCCCCATGTTCCCTGCATGGGGTCAGCTGTAGCAGAGACTCATTATGGACCCCATTCCCCCAACTACTCTGGGACACACTCTCCCTTTTCCAGCAATGATGCAAAATTCCCTACTGCTGAATCATAGGAGGATTCCTGGTTTCAAGCAGACAAATTTTCCCTCTCCTTAACTTCACAACTGAAATCTCAGATGCCCAGGAAGTGTTCCAGGCCAACCCTTCCCAGGCTTGTGTTCTTACACAGAATCTCACAACATAGAGCCTCATCCATGGGGTACATGGAGCCTCAGCCAGTCCTAAGCACAGGAGCCTGGGAGGGAAGGGTGTGTCTGTTCTCTTGACACATGGAAGGGCAGAGTCCATGCATTGGAAGACTGTCTGCCTGATCGAATGGTCCCTGGCTTCTGCTGGAGGTAAAGGCAATGAGAAGCTAGTTGTGTGTGTGTGTGTGTGTGTGTGTGTGTGTGTGTGTGTGTGTGTGTGTTTTCTTATTTCAAGAGAAAAATGTTCAGCTTTACAGAACCTGGTTTTATCACATAGGAATAAGCAGGAAACACCAGGGTCATCATGACATTAGTATTTGCTGATATTCTTGTTCTGTTTCTGTATTCTTGGTATTTACCAAGAAGTAAATACAATCACAGTTTGTGTATACACATATTTTAAAATTTTATTTATTTTTTATAGCGTAACAGTATTCATTGTTTTTGCACCACACCCAGTGCTCCATGCAATACGTGCCCTCCCTATTACCCACCACCTGGTTCCTCAACCTCCCACCCCCAGCCTCTTCAAAACCCTCAGGTTGTTTTTCAGAGTCCATAGTCTCTCATGGTTCATCTCCCCTTCCAATTTCCCTCAACTCCCTTCTCCTCTCCATCTCCCCATGTCCTCCATGTTCTTTGTTATGCTCCACAAATAAGTGAAACCATATGATGCTTGACTCTCTCTGCTTGACTTATTTCACTCAGCATAATCTCTTCCAGTCCCGTCCATGTTGCTACAAAAGTTGGGTATTCATCCTTTCTGATGGAGGCATAATACTCCATCGTGTATATGGACCACATCTTCCTTATCCATTCATCTGTTGAAGGGCATCTCGGTTCTTTCCACAGTTTGGCGACTGTGGCCATTGCTGCTATAAACATTGAGGTACAGATGGCTCCATTTTACAAGTTTTGAACTGTATAGAACAAGACACTGAGCATATGGAGGGTTCAGTCCCAGTTCTCTATCAGCCTGTGTCACTGTGGGAAGCACTGTTGACCAATCACACAGTGATTGTAACTCTCATCCTCAGGCTGCAGCCCAGAGATGAACAGAAGCCCTATACTGGCTGAGAGAACTTTGGACCCAGAGAAGCAGCTGGGGACCCTAAATAACATCTCCATTTTTGAGTCTCAATAGTACCAGAGATAGTGTGTGTGTGTTGGGGGGGGGGGGGGCTTTGTGTTATCTGCTGGAACCACTAAATATACTAACTTCCAGAACTTTTACCACTGCACTGGGTGCAGGTGCATCTGACTGTTGTTCACCTAGATGCAGAGAGGGAGTGTAGCTAGGTTAGCACCGACTGGGACAGAGAGACTGCAAACACAGACACTCATGGGTGATGGGGCAATGGGGTTGGGAGTTTCTTGATCTTGAGTCTGATACTGTCTACGAGCTCACCCAAAATTGTGATTTTTCCCTACATGAGCATAGAGGGAGGAAGAAAAAGATAATGGTCTGGTCTGCACTATAGTGACAAAGCCCCTACTCTCCACAGTTGGGTTGGGTTTTCCCTGCCTTGTCTTTTCCTTCTCACATTCCCCAGGGAAAGTAATTTGTTTAAACATATTTTCACCCCCTTATAGACTCTGTCAGAGTCCATGTGACCACTGATTCAGGACCTGAGAACAGGAGAAGCTGAGGGCATTTCCTGCTCTGAGTCAGACCCGTAAGTGGGTGGAGGGAGCAGCTGTGGGGACACCCACAGAACCCTGCATAGTAGCTTCTGCCTGGCCCTGAGGGAATAGCCTGCTGGATTTCATTAGGGAGTACAGAGGGCAGCTCAGCCTCTGCCAAGCCTTGAGGGTAGGGACTCTCCCAACTTGAGGATCACCTTGACTGGCCCAGAGAGATGCACAGTGCACCCTGATGGTTATATGCCTCCCTGTATGGTCCTCAGTGTCCTGAGGTTAATGTCTACACTTGTGTCACCAGCATTCAACATTGTCCTGAAGAGTGTGTGAAGCACCATCTTGGGTTTGATATAAAGAACATGGATACATGTCTGTGATTTTAGAGTCCCAAAGTATTCAGGGAATGGTTATCCAGGAATAAACACTCCTGTGAATATAATAATCTGTAAAACAAAACCAAAACAAAAAAACATACAAAAGAATGAGACTATCTCATCCGTGGGACATTTAGGGATCTCCTCACAGGAGGGCTTCACTGTATGTCACAAGAGAGGAATGACTGTGTTCTCCAAATGGGTTCACAGAAGAAAAAAATCAAAACATGGTGTGAAGATTCTCAAACCATGAATGGATACAGCAATTTCACAGAGTTGGGAAACCATTTGGACACAGCGTACACAGGAAAACAAAAGGTTGGACACAACAGGGCAGAACTGAAGAAACTATGTGGTCAGTGAAGAACAACTGAGATAGGAAAAAAGGAGACATGGATGCAGGTGGTTGTGATCACAGGAGATGCTCCTGACTGTGGAACATGAGGAACTCAGGGAGAGAAGGAGAAAGCGTTTAGTTTGATGTAGGTATTTCTGTTTTTTACTGGCCCATTAGATAGTGCTGCTGTTTACTGTAGTGGAACACTAGATAATAAGATGATTCCCTGTTCATAAAAGTGTTGAGGACCTGAAGCATAAGTAGAAATAGTGAATTCCAAGCTCAGAAATTGTATACCTTGACCTTGAGTGGCAGAATGCTATGACCACGGCCTGATGCTGGTGTCCAGGCTGGTGAGAAGTCCTTGGTTCAGGTGTGAAGACACAGGAGGTGCAGGATTCTGGAACACAACCCTGTGTACCACCCCCGTGTCCAAAATATGTGAAAAGAGTCCTGGAAGCAAAGTCCCTCAGTCTGGGCTGGCTATTGTGTTCAGTTCCTTCACCATTCCTGCAGTGTGTGTGTTAGTGGCCTCCTACCTTCTCCTCAGGCTCCCAACTGATTAGCTGGGTGTCCATTCAGGTAAGACCAGCCCCTCTTTGTCTTTCCTGTATAAATGTTCCAGGGAAGGCTGAAGACAGTGAAGATCTGTCTGGTAGTGATTTTTGTAGACCTTCGTACCACAGGCGTACCTCAGGAAGAGTCACAAGGATGCATGAATGTAGAGCAATCAGGGTCATGCTGAATTGCCTGGGACAGTAGACATAAAGATGAAGTGGGAATGGAGAAGGACCCAAACTTCTCACCCCAACTGCATATCCCCTGTACTTCCAGCCACAGAGGGGCAGAACTGCAGACTGTAGTTCCCCTCAAACTCTGCAGAAGGAGCTCTACATTCTGGTCCCCACTCATCAACTCCATTACCTCTACTTGGTATCTGTCATGAGGAGCAGCCTAGGAGGATCCACCTGATCACTGAGGTCCTGGAAATGAAGTGAGCTAGACATTAGGCCCACATTCAGGCAGGGGCTCTTTCTCAGCTGACATCATCCCATGAACCCTAAGGACAGGCTCATACTGCCCCTCTGCCCCACTCCAGTGCCCCCTAACTGATATGAGGAGACTGAACCCATAGCAGCGATCCCTCGATCTTCACTGCTGTGGATCCTCTTTCCACTATCTATGGGGAACAGGCCACACATGGGCCCTCTTTAGGCCTCAGCCTCATGTCCACACTGAGCTCAGAATCCCCTGTGGTGGACCTCACTGAGGTCCATCTCCACTACTCCATTGCTGTCTTCATTGTTGGGGGGAAGAAGGGTGTTAGCCACACACTCTGTTCATGGAACAAAAGGACAATGCCATACTTCAGTTGCCCAACAGGTAACCCAATCCCATGACCTGCAATCATGACCCAAGACAAAGCTGAATTGGACACTCAACCAACCAAACTTCCAGGTGTCCCTAGATTTTTTTTTAGAATGTTATATCCTTGGAATCATATGGAGTACAGCCATTTCAGGTTGGCTTCTTCAACACTGAGCAATATGCACCTAAATGCATTCTACGTCTTTTCATGGCTTGAAGGCTCAGATCTTCTTAGCACTGATCAATAACTTGTTGTTTGGTTGCACACCAATTTATTCATCCATCACTTCTAGAAAGTCATCTCAGTTGGCTGCTTCTAGGTTTGGACAGTTATAAATAAGGCACCTGTCAAAATCCTTGTGCAGGATTTTTGTTCATATTATTTTGAACTCCTTTCAGTAAATACCAAGAGGTATGGTTGGTGGATTGTACAGGTTAGAAAATGTTTACTTTCATGGAAACAGTCAAGCCCTTTTCCCAAATGACTCTACAACCTGCATTCCCACCCATAGTGAAAGAGGGTTCCTATCACTACAAGTCCTGGACAACCTTTGGTGTCATCTTTGTTTGGATTTTATCCATTCTCATTGGTATATAACACTATCTCATTGCTGTATCATTTTACAATTCTCTACTGACATATAATGTTGAACATCTTTTCTCAAGTGTGTTTGCCATCTGTATGTCATCATTGTTCAGATCATTTGCATTTTTTACTTAGATTCTTCCTTCCTTCCTTCCTTCCTTCCTTCCTTCCTTCCTTCCATCCTTCCTTCTTTCCTTCTTTCCTTTTCCTTCTTTCTTTCTTCAATATTTTATTTATTTATTTGGCAGAGAAAGATACAGGGAGAGAGGGAACCAAAGCAGATGGAGAGGGAGAAGCAGGCTTCCCGCTGAGCAGGGAGCCTGATGTGGGGCTTGGTCCTAGGACCCTGGGATCATGACCTGAAACAAAGGCAGATGCTTAACAACTGAGGCAATCAGGTGCCGCTTAGATTTTTTTTTATGATTCAAAGGCTTATTTTTTAAAACAAAATAAAATAATAGATATTTCCTTAAATCACTTACAATTTGCAGTAGAAACAAATGTGCAAAAAGAAGACTCTGCCTCATGTTTCATCATTATTGCAATCATTTGCTACAGGATCATATATGTAACATGTATTCTGTGACTTCCCTGAAATAAGGAGAGACATGTCCAAATTTAATATTACTCCCCAGATCTACAAGGATGGTGAATACTCCTCTCCCTGTCCCTAAGGACTCTTGTAAATATCTCACTAGACCTTCATGGATCATGCAGGAGCCATTACCAGGCTCCATTCTTATATGAATCAGATGTTCCTGGACCCCATAATTTCCTAAGAAACTATCACTGAAATAGGGATTTTTTTTTCCTACAAGGATGATGGAGAATGCTCTCAGGGTCAACAGCAGGTCACGAGCGAGGGGTGCATAATGGGGCAGAAGAAGGTTTTGCACTGTGATATAGTTGCAATAAGCTCAGCCCCTTCTGTGAGGATTTTGGAGCTGGGACCATCTTTTATAGTCCGGAGAGGGGGAAATCCGAGGACTAACTCATGGAACCGTGCATCAGTCAGTTATTACATGTGGCCTGTGTGAATCAGTGAATTAGTGACTTAGAATTAGTGACTTTGAGTGAATTAGAATTAATGACATAGAGAGAATGTTTACCCAGGGACAATACCCATAAAGTGGTTCAGTTGAGACAGGTTGGTAAAGGACAGAGCCACGGGGAGGCCACCACTATATGATGACAGCACAGCCCTTGCACTGCTCCAATCCCCAAGCTGCAGAGCATGAGTCAGGAGAACAGCTCTTCCTGGATGTTTTTAATCACTTACACTGTGGGAAACATGCAAGGTATCATTTACTGTTGTGAATAACAGGCCCTGCTGCTGAAGATAATCTCAAGGACACACAGAAGGCAAATACGCCTTCACTTCCACTACTCATTCTAGATTCTCCTCCAATTCTGAGCAGAACTTTGCTAACCCCTGTGGTATATCTGGTGGGTTTCCTCAACCCAAATTCTTGAGAAGACCGAGCCCCTTCACCTTGTCCTCTTAGAGCTGTGTTTTTGGATCCCATGGAGGTCAACTACAACATTTAATTGACCTCATAAACACTGATCTAGGTAACAGAACCAGGCCTCCACAAGTGGCTGTGGATGGTAAACATGAGCAGATGTGGGTCACACACAGGGACAGGCAAGAGATGTAACATAGGGCTAGTGGAGGAAGACTAGTCTATCACATCTTAATTTAAAAGAAGCTCATGGTGTCAAAATGTTGGTATTTAGCTGCAGAAATTTTTGTGAGAATAATTTTTACATAGGGTTTGGACTTTGAACTAGTAATTTTCTAATTATGGCAACATGTGCATAAATGTAAAATGCAAACCTTTAATCATTTCTTCTGCCCAATTCAGTGGCACTATGCACTCTTGCAATGCTGTGCGCCACCACCACTGTCCATTTCCAGACCATTCTCATAATTCCAAAAAGGAACTGTGTACCCATTAAACAACACCCCATACTCCCTTATCCAGAAGTGAATGATATAATATGCAAAACAGGTATTACAGAAAAAATCCAGTGATCCATGAACCCATGGCAACACAGGAAGGAGCAGACAGCAGCTCCCCTCATGGCCTTAGGGAGATGTGGCTTGACCCAAGCAAAAGTATGTTTGATCTAGAATGACCATGTTCTACACTGCCCACCTCAGGCTAGAAGTGTATTGTGGTTTTTGTCAGTGTGTTTGATATCCCCATCTTTCTCTCAAAATTGTTTAAGGAATCCGCACTGAGAGCCTGAGACTCTTACTGGGATAGTGGACACGTGACTCATTATCTCATGCTATCTGTTGCCCTCTCCACAATCTCTGGAAGCTCACCTCCAGAGAGCACACAAAAGCCGTGCTTTCAAGCCAATCTTCCCTGGAGGTCAAGGAAGAATTGTACTGGTCAATCTTGGATTCTTCTTGCTAATATGCTCAAGATTGTGTCTCTAGATTAACACATGGAATTGTCCTAAAATTTTCTTAAAAAAAAAAAAACATTTTATTTATTTATTTGATGGACAGAGATCACAAGTACTCAGAGAGGCAGGCAAAGAGGGAGAGAGGAGGAAGCAGGCTCACCGCTGACCAGAGAGCCCAACATGGCTCGATCCCCAGACCCTGAGATCATGACCTGAGCTGAAGGCAGAGGCTTTAACCCACTGAGCCACCCGGGTGCCCCTCCTCCCTGGTTTCTAAACAACTCTTTCTTCTTAGGTATTTACATCAATCAGGAAAGAGTGAGAAGTCTTGTCTAGATTGTGAATAGAAACTGTGTTCATTCCTAGAACGACGCACATTCAAAACCTTTGTCATCTGTCACTCTTTTCACATGCTTGGCACAGCAGTTCTACATACACTGTGGGCTGTGGCTCTCTATTAGGATCTGTTCTTCAAGGACACACACAAAAGTCCGCAGGTGTCCACCAAGGGAATTGTATAATACTGACCTCAAAACATAAATGGCAAATATGACAGCAGTTCTCTGAGGGAAGTAGTGACAATAACAAATGTTCTGACAAAAAAAAAGTTATAGAATTTATGTATTAGTCACCATTTAGTCATAGTGCATTTAAAATGGGTGTCTGTTTTTGTATATTAAATTCCTTCAGTAACATTGACTTAAACATAGTGACAATATATATGTGAAACTGCTGGTGGAATCACTAGGATACAGTTCCCAGGTCTGTGTATATTGCAGAGAGAATATGGATGGAAATTGTGGTTAAAAGCATAGATGCAATAATAAACAAAAAGAAATTCCTTATGTTCTTAGTTGAATAAAAGTCTATAAAGTTTGTCTGAAATGATTTTTTTTGTCATGAGTTTACTATTATGGGTTTTTACAACAAAAAGTGGAGTCCATCATGATATATGCTGAGGCCCCAGGAGAAACCTCTACCTACAAATTGCAGAGCCATAACAACGATGGAATTACCAAACACAAACAGAGCTTCCAGGACACAGAAATTTTGGGTTGGACTCCTCTCTAGAGTGGGGACAGCATTAGTCCCTATAGGTTGTGTCCAACGTGTTCAGGAGAGAGTAAATGATCATATGAGAGGAATTAAATTCTATTACCCAAGACCACCTAAACCCAGAAGATTTTGTCAAATTTCCCACATCTGAATAAAAGGAACATAGAGATAAGAGGGACTATGGCCCTAGGTCAGGAATCGTGTGGCACTAGCTTGAGACAGAAGACGGTTCGGCAGAGGTTCATCCTCTTTGGAGGTACACTAGGTTGGATGACAGGCTGATGAGCCATCCCTGAGAGCACAGGAAGTGTGTGTATTGCATTCCTACAGGACCTGAGTTCCAGGGGAACATCCCTGATATTGTAATGATTAGCCTCAAGCACTGAGGCCAGAGATCGTTGGGGACTGAGCTCCCCATGGGGACAGAGACTCCTCTGAGATGCTTTTTTTAAAAGATTTATTTTATTTATTTATTTGACAGAGAGAGATCACGAGTAAGCAGAGAGGCAGGCAGAGAGAGAGGAGGAAGCAGGCTCCCCGCTGAGCAGAGAGCCCGATGTGGGGCTCGATCCCAGGACCCTGAGATCATGACCTGAGCTGAAGGCAGAGGCTTACCCCACTGAGCCACCCAGGTGCCCCTCCTCTGAGATTCTTGAGCATCAGCCTCGTCCTAGGAGAAAATGTGCTCAGAGCACATCTTGGATGCCTTGGTGATGAGACCTCAAATGCATTTCACATCCTCTGGTTTCCTTGTTGATGGGGGCTCTGACTCCTGGAGATAGCGACATAGAGAACATCTGGGTGAATACAGGTTGAGCATGCCTTCTGGATGGACAGGGAAGCCCAGAAATTGCAGTCCTGGACACTGTAAACACAGAGAGAGAAGAGAGAGGTGTGTGTGTGTGTGTGTGTGTGTGTGTGTGTGTGTGTGTGTGTGTGTGTCTGTGTGTGTGTGTGTGTGTGTGTGTCTGTGTCTGTGTGTTTCTGTGTGTTGTATCTGACCAAAAATGAGGTCAAGTGACCCACTGTGCCTCTTATGCCTTCTTCTGAAAGATGGTTCTTCAGGAATTTGATTCTGGATTTAGAGATCAATTGTCTCAAAGACAATCTCCGTGTAAGAGGATATGTTTAGTCCCCGAGAATTCACATGAGAGCACACCTCTTAACACTTTAGTGAGGCAGAAATCCAGATCTGTCCAGTGACATAAATACGTGCATTTTTTTTCTCATCTGACCTCTCTCCAGTGAAGGTCATAAGAAGGACATAAAGCAAATCCTGCCTAATAGCTCCAAATATGTTATTTCACCTGGTAGATCTCTGGTGTTGTTTTGCTCCCAAGGCATATTTGGAAGTCCCTGTGCAGCAGGTGACAATGGTGAGAACCAGGGGAGCCCAGGTCCTGGTAGACATGCCCCAGACTCTACTACTTGGGCCCCATAGCTCTGCTTGAGCTTGCCAAATCTTATGTGCCCTCCTGATCCTCAGGGTAGTGGTGGGAGTCTCCTTGCAAATCTTCCCCTTTCTTTTTTTTTAAAGATTTTATTTATTTATTTGACAGACAGAGATCACAGGTACACAGGCAGGCAGAGAGAGAGAGAGAGGAGGAAGCAGGCTCCCTTCTGAGCAGAGAGCCCAATGCGGACCTTGATCCCAGGACCCTGAGATCATGACCTGAGCTGAAGGCAGAGGCTTTAGCCCACTGAGCCACCCAGGCCCCCCAATCTTCCCCTTTCTTAAGGCTATGCAATCCCCTCCTTTGACGTAACTTCGGATACAGCAGATCAAAAGAAAGCATAGGAATTTGAGATGGCTTCACCCCTGGGATGACAAAGGAGCTCCTGCAAGGGGCAGGGGGACAGGAGACTGGGGAACACCTCCGCCTTCTGGTGGATGCAGGTCACATGTTGATCCTGGGCTGGAGCTGTCGAAATGGTGAGTGGAGCCCATTGGACATGACTCCTCTCTCCCCACTGCTCTGATCACTATCCCCTGAATTAGGTACAGGCCTTGTGTCCCCTTATGTGTCCTCCCACCACCTCAGGACAGACTTTGTGCTCTATTCAGGCTCCTCAGGGTGAGTCTTTCTACAGCTCCCTTGGCTGATAAGTACTTGGTCAGGACTGACTGACCATCTCTACACAAACTCCTCCTGGATAAAGTTTAAATACAGACCAATGATGGATATCCATGGACATATGGTCACTTCCATGCAAGACACTGGGTCTTTCCTTCTATGTGATTCTTCCCGGTTTCCAAAGGTTTCCACCTCTAACATTCCCAAAGTGCTGAGGAGATGGAAAGCACTTCTCATCACGTTGTGGATAGAAGCCCTTGTGTGCATTCCCAGAGGGGTAACACACCAAATTTTTGTCACTTGTTACTCTTTTCACCCCCTTGAAACAACAGTTTTGTATACACTGGAAACAGTGATTCCCTCTTATGATCTGTTCTCCAATCACACAGACACAAGGACCCCTGCCATGTGAGTCTATGTGTACAATTGACCCCAAAGCATATATGTCAAACCTTCCAGAAGTTGTAGGAGAGCAGGAATGACAACTATAGATGCTATGGCAGGTTTTCAATGACATAGTTCATGTGCTAGTCACCACTCAAACAACCACATACATAAAATAGGTGCATGTTAATGTTACACAAAATTCATCTCATGCAAACTGATTACATCTCAATGCTAATGTCATTATGCAGAAGTAGTTCATGGCTGGGATACTTCTCTCAGATATGTGTTTATTGCAGGAAAAATAATGGATGGAAATTGTGGTTATAAACATGGATGGGACAGCGTTGTTTGTGTGGTTCATATGGTTGAGCATTTGCCTTTGGCTGAGGTCATGATTTCCAGGTCCTGGAATTGAGCCCCAAGTTGGATTCCCTGTTCAGTGGGGAGCCTGCTTCTCCCTCTCCCTCTGCCTCTACCTCTGCTTGTCTTTTCTGTCTCTCTGTCACTCAAGTGAATGAATGAAATCTTAATAAAAAATAAATGAAACAACAATGCAAAGGGAATGTCTTCTATTCTTGGTTCAAAAACAGTCCATGAAGTTTTACTATTGTAGTTTGATTTTTATTCTAATTCTGCATATAAGTATATTTTAGTCATCAGTTTTGTATCCGGGCTCTGTTGCTGCAGGAAGGAAAACTGAATATGGTGTCCAACGAAAAACCCCAAGAGGAGCCTGTTCCTATGAATTCAAGAACAATTTCACTGATGGAATTACCAGAGACAATGCTTCTAGGATGGAGTGATTTGGAGTTAGAACTGATTCAGGGTGAGCACAGCTGTAGTCCATGCACCTTGTGTCCAGCACATTCAGGACAGAGCTATTGTTCATTCTGCCACATATGATCATTAGAGAGAGGAATTTCTATTACTCAAGGACATTCTGACCCAGAATTTACTACCAGACGTCTCACATGCCATGGACAAGAAGCAGAAAAAAAGGGAACTGTGTCCCTGACATTATAGGCCCTGTGGTACTGCACTGGTACAGAAGAATTTTGAGACGTCCAGACTGGCTCTATCACTGGGTTAAAGGTGGGAGGGACAGCCTAGCCCTCTGAGAGACAGGCAGTTGACTGTGTCACATCTCCATGAGTCTGGAGCACTGAGGCTGGTACCCCAGAATCAATGTAATAATCAGTTCAAGCACTGGCTGTAGCCCTGAGATAGGGGCAGAGCTACCCCCATTGACAGATTCCCCCTGAGATTCCTGAGCATCAGCTTCCATCCAGGTGTTCAGGACACATCCTGGCTACCCTGATGTCAGGACCTTATTCATAGGCAATGTCTTCCTGGTGATGGGGATTCTGCCTTATAGAGATTGTGACACTGAAGACAACTGGGTAAACCGAGGTTGAGCCTGACTTCTGGAGAGACAGAGAACCCTGGAAACTTCAGAGCCAAGGACATTATATGTTCAGAGAGCAGAGGTGTGTGTGTGTGTGAGAGAGAGAGAGAGAGAGAGGGAGAGAGAGAGAGAGAGAGAGAGAGAGAGAAAATTAGGATACACCCATGCAACCTCAGGAAGAGTTTCTTCTAAAGACTAAGCATGGGTACAAGTGTCCCCCATCCATATTATGTGCTCTCCACTGGCTGAGCATGATCTCCATGCAAATCCATCCCAGAGCAGCCTCTCTGTAAGACTTTCCAGTGTCCTGAAGCTTGGAGCTAAAGAAGTTGTCTGGAAGGCGATTTCTCTTGCACAAGGATAAAACTTACAGAAGGAAGGGGAATTTGATTGCAGATTCACTTCAATAGTGATTCCAAGGAATCAGACATTGAGTCATAAAGGGTGTGAGGCATCTGCTCATTTTCATCTCTGCAGATGCAAGTCCAACTCCTGTGGGTTCTTCAGGTCACAAAAGCACAGGGCAGGGTTTGACCCAACACTTCTATGCCTCATGCTGCTCCACATCACAACAATTCCTCATTTTGCTTCCAGGGTTCCTTGATGCCTCCCTCCAGGTGACCAGGAGAGTGTCTACTCTCAATTTTCAAAAATTCTTATGCATCAGCATTCACTGAATAGGGCAAATGTGTGTGTAGCTTATTGATTGTTCTGGTAGTATTAGAAATAAGTATCTTCAAGAATAAGAAAAAAGTTGTCATATACTGAAATATGCAGCCAATCCTAACTTAGTTAATTAGGTCAACAGTGACCTTGGATAAAGCCTCAGTAATTCTACAGAAGGAAAAGGAAATACACCAATAGCTTCTATGCATAAATACACCAGGGCTGGATAAATACTCATTTGTAGGGGACAGAATAACCATGTTGTCATATTAAAGAAACTGGTTGAAGCTGATGGGACATGGAAAACACAGTGAGAGATGAGGACAGGGAGGATGAAGGAATTTCATGCTGGTTTACTATCTGCCAATTCTCCCTAGAAAGAGAGCTTGAAGAGTGGAAACTCTAACAAGGTCATTCACAGTACTCTCTGAAAACCCACAAGATGATGACGTTAAGGCAGAGGGAGAGCTGAAGGCCTGAGGGACATGAGAGAGGAGCAGAAAAGAGGAGTCCATGTGTATGGGTGTCGTAAGTGAGTCTGAAGCAGTTGTGACTCACTGTCGGTAGGCTGGATCAGGGAAAGAAAAAAAAATGTAATCAATGTGAATATCAATATACCAGATAATGTGTCATCAGTAAAACAAGAGTCAAACTGTGTAGCATAAGATTTGTGGATGGCAGAAATTTGCCAATCAATACTTTCAGTTGACACAACTGTACTGTGAGATCTTAGAAAATATATTTACATATCTGTCCCAAGTTCTCAAGGCAGGGCTCCTGAAACTTTTGCCATATCCAATGTGACAAAATAACTAGGGGAATCTTTGTGCAAATGAGGTGACAGTGGGGACCCACGGATGACTCCGGGATTGGCCTGGTCCCCTGAAAGGAGAAGCCATGTTCAGATGTTGAGAATATTCAGACCTCCATTATCCAGAAATGGGAAAGGAGCTGAATATGGATCAATGATATTTACACGGAGCCTCAATAGCAATACCAAATATGGGCTTTGAGGAGCTTTCAGGTTGGTGAATATACCCACACCCAGAGGGTGGTGTACCATAACTCCATGGGGACAGAATATCCCGCACTTGGGACCTTCCCAGACCTTGCTTTAAGTCTCTTCATCTCACTGGTCGTTGGTTTCCATCATATCCTTTAAGGAATTTGTGAAAGTAAGTAAGAGTTTCCTTGAGCCACTCAAGTAAATTAAGTGAACTGGGGAGAGTGCTGTGGGAATCCCTTATTTGTAGCCAAGTGGGACATAAATGGTGAGGAACCTACAAAGTTGTTGTTGACATCAAATGGGAAACAGTCTACTGAGTCCTTATCCTGTGCATCTGACACCATCTCAAGGCAGGTAAGCTGTGTGTTAAATTGAGCTAAATTTTAGAACACCAAGCAGGTGTCACAGAGAATTGCTTGCTTTGGAAAAGAAAACCCAGACAGCAGGTGATCAGATGTCTCAGACATGACATGTTTTACATCAGTAGTAATGGAGATACAATGGAAATACAAGGAAAGAATGATTCCTTGTTTTAATAAAATATTTATTATTTTTAATTTATTGGAGATCATTTGACATGTGCAATTGGACTGTATTTCCTCAACCAGCTGTGCATGGGGGACACTTGCAGTGTCTCAGGCAACAGCACAATCTGTGTGTCACTCCTCCTTCCTCAAGGACAGGTCTTTCAGGAAGGACTTTCCACTACATGAGCCTCCACAGAAGGCTCAGAGACAAGATCTCTAGTTCCAATGGTTCTTATCTCTCGCTTCTTCATTATCTGAGACACTGAGGATAATGAAAACTGCTCCCACTGCTATGACCTCTAACACTATAATAGTCAGCCTCATCCTCAGGCTGTAGCCCAGAGATAAGCAGAAGCCCATCATTTGCTGAGGTGTATTTGGAGCCAGAGAAGTGACTCAGGACCCCAGATCTCAACTGTGAAATTGAGTATGAATAATAGTACAGGAGAAACCTGGAAGGGCTCCCTGGCTTCTGTTGGTACCAGCTGATGTAGTAGCTGCCAACACAGAAGACACTGCTCGGTGTGCAGGTGAGTCTGGCCATTGTTCTCATCTATGCCAAGAGGAAGGGCAGCTGAATTAACACAGGCTGGGACAGGGAACCTTCAAATACAGACATATGGATGATGGGGAAATTGAAAAAAAAAATGAATCATCAGGGCATTAAGCACAGAAAGAGTGATTTTGGACCACCTTTTGTTCCATGAGCCCTGTGGCTACCTGCAAATGCAGACACTCATGTATGATGGGGCAGGGGCCAGATAAAATCCCCTAGGTTCTCAGCCAGAGAGGCTGACACATGTTAGAGTTCAGGCTTGTGTTCCCGAGGCCCCTAAATACCTGCAGATTAATATAGGAGCATGTGGAGGACAAGAGTTCAGGCCATGGTGACAACCCCTGATGCCACAGTGGGCTGGGATGGAAGATGTCTCCTTTTCTCATCCACCCTCTGACACAGGAGGGGATGTCTATGTAAATGGGGTCCACCCTGGATTTGTCTTGGCCCCTCCCTGAGCCATTGTGCTGGAGCTCACCTTATATCACACACTGAGGAAGATGGAGCTCTACTCACCCTTGCAGAGAACCCTCGAAAGTAGCTGAGACTACAGAGAGCTCCCAGACCTGAATGTCCTCAATGACTAGTACTCACTGAGCAACTTTGTAGGGATTACAGAGCAGTCTCACAGTGCCCCATGTCAATCTTACATGGAAAAATGAAAAAGGAAAAAAAAAACTTGTAGGAGATAATTCCTATTAAGAGTAAATAAAATTCAGGGGCGCCTGGGTAGCTCAGTGGGTTAAACCTCTGCCTTCAGTTCAGGTCATGATCTCAGGGTTCTGGGATCGAGCCCCGCATCAGGCTCTCTGCTCAGTAGGGAGCCTGTTCCCCCTTCTCACTCTGCCTGCTGCTCTGCCTACTTTGTGATCTCTCTCTCTGTCAAATGAATAAATAAAATATTTTTAAAAAGAGTAAATAAAATCAATACTTTCTTAAGAAGATACAAAACTAGGGGCAGTTGGGTGGCTAAGTCAGTTAAGTGTCTGACTCTTGGCTTAGGTTCAAGTCATGATCTCAATGTCCTGAGATTGAACTCAATATGGGACTCTATGCTCAGCAAGCAGTCCACTTAGGATTCTCTCTCTCAATCTCTCTCTCTCTCCCCCTCCCTATGCTCCTCCCCTGTTTGCTCACTCTGTCCCTCTAAATTGAATTAAAAATTTAAAAGGAAGATGCAAAATTAGTTCTACTGGAAATAATTTGAGTGAATAGATCAGTTTTTAATAGGAAAATGGAAAATGTGATTATAGAAGCACTCCGCATAAATGTATGTTACAGACATTTTCACAGGAGACATTAACAAACCTTCTGAGATAAGATGGTTCCAATTTCTTTCCTTCATTTTCTTTTCATAACACTAAAAATGATGGAATATTTCTTAGTTCTTTTAAAAGAGTTATAACACTGATAAATACATGCACTGAATTACATTGCACAAAATTGAAAATTACAGACCTGTAACATTAAATATTGTATACAGAATATTAACAAAGAGGAATCAGTATAATCATAAATTGAAATACCATTATTAAGTGTGATTTGTTCCAATGATGCAAGTTGTGTTCCATATTAAGATCATTTCATATAAATGCTATATTATTACATCAAGAGATATGATAATATCGCCCCAATTGTTCTTGAAATAACTTTTGACCAAATCACAAAAAATGGAAATATGAACAGATACATTTTTAATAAAGTAATACACACTCTCTCACACACTTATGATGTAACCCTAAGACCGGCATCTCAGTTCATTGTGTAGTGAAGGGGACCATTTTCACAAAGATCAGGAAAAAGCAAAGATGATCCTCACTTCCATTATTTTTCAACAGTACTCCTCAAGTATCAGAAAATATGATTAATGAAACAAAATCAATGGTTAATACTTAGTATTGATGGTAAAGGACAAGTATTCATTTTTAAAGATGCAAATGGACTTCATGGCCTTAAACAAGCCAAGGATGGTGCAGACGTGACAGCAGAGATCTCCCCAGTGAATGACTAGTCACTGACTGTGACCAGTACTGGTGACACTTAGTAACAGAGAAACGATGGATGGAACAAGCACTACAGAGGAGATGAGTTGGCTCACTGGTCCAGATTGAAGAGAACCATGGGAGTTTGAGGCAGTGACCACGATCTGAAGTGATCATCTGTTCCCACACAGGCTGTGTCCTAATTGACATCAATCATTGCATTTACGAGGCTTCTATCCCAGACCCAGCATAACCTACACTGCTGACGTTTCCAATGCAGAAATTGGGGACCTTTGACCAAGTGACCAGTGCACTGAGACATGGGCTGTGAGTCCTGTGTCACTGCATCTTCTCCTGGCACTGAGGAAAGAGCAGGTTCCGGGTGACCTTAGGGACTCCTTTCTGTAAGATTTGGCAAAGGCTCCTGCATAAGGGTCTGAAGGAGAGGCCCCAGGACATAGAGGGGATCCCATCGAGCTCTGTCTTCTGAGGTTCCATCGAGGGAATTATGGCTACAAGTTTTATTATTGTCTGAGCAGACTCTCTTGAGAGCCCCCTTCCTCCTTGTACATGCATTGCAGCTGCTCCTTTTCTATACACCTCAACCTTACCAGACCCCATAGGGGAAAAAAGAGTGGAGGTGATCCACATTTGTAGCAGTGTGAAGAGAGAGCCAGAGTGAGCCTAGGAGCTCACAGGGCAATGTGCCCTCACTGGTGGGGGCAGGTCACAGATTAGTGAGGACACAGATTGCGCAGTGCCCCTCTCTCCAGCTGAGTGGTTTGCCCCCCATCTGCAGTCCCTGCTTCCACACCTCCCCTGTTGCCCTCATCACCCACCTCATCTAGCTTTATTTTGCACACTAAGCAGAAGGTTCTTTTTCACCATTGGCTTCCTGATGTGGTGACCTTGTTGGACCCCCAATGTTGGGTCCCCCTACAATGGGTCCATGATTAAAGGAGCAAGACTGATACAAAGCGAAGGTCAAGCAAAGCTTTATTTCATGCCAAGCGTCAAGAATCAAACCGACCGGGGCACCTGGGTGGTTCAGTGGGTTAAGCCTCTGCCTTCAGCTCAGGTCATGATCTCAGGGTCCTGAGACCCTGCATGGGGCTCTCTGCTCATCAGGGAGCCTGCTTCCGCCTGTCTCTCTCTTCCTCCCTCTCTGCCTGCTTGTGATCTCTCTCTCTCTCTGTCAAATAAATAAATAAAATCTTAAAAGAAAAAAAAAAAAAGAATCAAACCGACTGTCAAACAGACCTGTCAGGGCCACCCCTTACAGAGAGGGCGACCCCTCCCTGCCTCACAGACTAACTTTTATAGAGCAAAGGCCATGTTGTTGAGCCTGGCCACACACGGGTGGCCAATTGAACTACAATTCACCCCATAGTAGACATTTGCACTAACCTATCACCTTGGTGAGAATTGGCCCCCCAAAAGGCGGGGCCCACACTCCTTGGTAGCTAGGGAGACAGTATGCGGGCTTTACTGATTGGATGTCTCCTCCTGACCTGACTCATCCTTGCATTAGGGCTGTTATCTCCACCTGACCTGACCCACCCTTGTATTTGGGCTTTGTTACGTGGGACTGGTTTCCCAGACTTGCTTTTAAGTAAGTCCTCCTGGGGGGTGGGGCAAGGTCAATTTATGTTTTACTGCATAAACAACAAAATGGCTGTTCAACCTAGGTGGGGCCACTCAGGCTAAATAGGCCCTTACAACCTGAGAGAGTGGAGTGAGAAAGGGCCTTTCTAGGTCCATCATGGAACAGTGACCACTCACATTTGGAAATTTATTTCTTTGGAAACTATGATTTACTTTAAAATGCTGTATTGCTGCCAACTCTATCCCTAGAGCTGCCATTGTGTCTCAGGTTTCCAGATGCCATGCATGGTAATTGTATGGACCATGAAGGAAACCGGCCACTGGGACAGATGTATGGGAATCATGCCCATGTGTGCACATAACGTGTGCATGAGAGAGTTGGGCAAAGACATCTGCCCAGTGTTGTGGTGTATAAGGTGGGATCTATAGGGTGAATCAAGTAATGTACCCACAGGGACAGGATCCCTGGGTCAGAGTTAAGGGCACAAGCCAAGACTGAAAACAGAGAGGCTGGAAGATGGTGACCCTGGTGAGCATCCACAGGACCTCAGAGAGGACTGGCTGACCACATGAGTCCAGCATCTTCTTAACACTGTTGTACCTAGTAATTGGAGATCTGTATGTAGCAGGAGCCTGCTGAGCCACGGTCCAGTGCTGTCTCAGTGTCCTTCATGTTTACAGATGTCTAGGATTAGCCTTCCCTTGTGGCCCTCCAGAACCCATCCTCTGGATGAGGATCTCTTACCTGTGTAGATAAAGTCAGCAACAGCTGGGGTCATAGGAGTGTCCCAGGCTGAAGGCTGGATGGGATCCAGGGAGGAGATATTCTCAGATCAACAGACTCTCAGAACAGCCTCAGTGCTTCTCATGTCACCTCAGGTACTGGTGACAGGGTGACAACAATCCCAGGGGATTGAAGAAATACTTAGGGATCCTACAGGGTGTTTTATGTCTCAGTCCCTCCAGGAGACACAGCACTGTTTGGGCACTGAGGTCTCTGACGTGTGTGATAGTTACCATCAGTCCCATCCTCAGACGGATCTCCAGATTTTCTGTGAAGTCATGTATCTGACTTAGAACCAGAAGGTCAATCTAGAATCCCCAATGGACTGATACTTGCAAGAGTCAGTATTTGGGGGCAGCAGTCCTAAAAACTGCAGCGCACACACCTTATCCGATCCAGTGTTACTACTGCTCCCAAAGCAGGTTATGACGAGATAGTTCCTGGTCTAGAATGTCTGACACCAACATAGCTGAGTAAGCAAAGACCATGTCCAGAACCTTGAACTGAGTCACAGAGGAGAATCACATCCTCTCACAAGTGAATTGAGGACCAAGGAGAAAGAATGGGCCACGTATCCACCCCGGGTTCCTCCCCTGATGCCAGAACCCTGTTGTCTGTCTGAGGAGTACTGGAAGGAGAAAGATTCAGCCTTTGTGGACATGGCCCCAGAGGTCTTTATGTTCCCCATCTAAGACAGAGATTCCCAATCCTCTCTTATATCTTCCCTCACTCTGATCAGAGAAGATCCCTTTCTTCAGATTAGTCCCAGTGACCCTGAGGAAGGACAGATTGAGGAGGGAAGGGGGATGAGGAAGGGGCCCCTAGAGATCTCAAATGTGGGCTTTGAGCACCTAAACCAGGCTGATTAACAGGTAAAGGGAGGGTTTACACCTTCCTCTGCTCTAGGAGGACCCTCATCACAGAACATGACATGGACCACCCATTAGATCACAAGGACATTTGGTGATGGACTGTTCTGAGGATGTGTTGTAAGAGATGACTGGGGACCCACACAGCAACCTCTAACTGTTCCCAGCACTCACTTTCTCATGGAAAACATTCAGAAACCTGTAACTTTTTTTTTTCTGTTCTCTCTTTCTCTGCCTCTCTCTTTATGTCTCTGTCTCTCTCACAAACACACATAGAGATGTGTGATTTGTGCAGCCAAATCAGCTGCAATTGGCATGGGTACTATAGCATTTCATACCATGAGTGACACTAACTTTGTTGGAAATGTGTCAACTGTACTAAAATTTTAACTTATTCCATGAATTTTATCTATGGTCTCTTAGCTCCCTGTGGCAAGTTATCATAAACTGATCATACAAATGTGTGTGATTGGTTACAAATTTATTAATAGAACACACATTTAAATGTAGATTTTTGTGATGATCTAAAAATTTCAATTTGTGATGTAATTAA
This sequence comes from Meles meles, assembly GCF_922984935.1. NCBI lineage: Eukaryota > Metazoa > Chordata > Mammalia > Carnivora > Mustelidae > Meles > Meles meles. The sequence continues at coordinate 27,973,767 of NC_060077.1, read as the reverse complement.
TTACAAGCATATATATATATTTTCCCACCCTATTTATAACACAAATGCACCTAGGGAATATTGTGATATGTCTTTCTGAATTCTCAATGAAAAGGGACCTCTCATGTACCCAATGTAATAGATGGCTCAAGAATTCACAGAGAGAGGTCCTAAGCACAGAGACATACCTGCATATACAGAACAAGCAGGTAATATGTAAAGATAATGAGGGAACAGTTGAAAGAATTTGATCACTCTTGATGAGATAAATCTGGCTTTTAAATTGAAATACTGGATGTTATTCTCAACTAAGAAATCATTGAACAGTATATCAAAAATTAATTTACTATAACGTAGCTAATTGAATTTAAATAAAAAATAAATTAAAATATAAACTTCGACAAAACAGGAAAAATATACAATGGAAAAGAGATGGTCTCTTCAATAAATGGTGCTGGGAAAACTGGGCAGCTATATGTAGAAGAATGAAACTTGACCATTCTCTTACACCATACACAAAGATAAACTCAAAATGGATAAAAGACCTCAACGTGAGACAGGAATTCATCAGAATCCTAGAGGAGAACATAGGCAGTAACCTATTCGATATCAGCCACAGCAACTTCTTTCAAGATATGTCTCCAAAGGCAAAGGAAACAAAAGTAAAAATGAACTTTTGGGACTTCATCAAGATCAAAAGCTTCTGCACAGCAAAGGAAACAGTCAACAAAGCAAAGAGGCAACCCACAGAATGGGAGAAGTTATTTGCAAATGACTGTACAGACAAAAGGTTGATATCCAGGATTTATAAAGAACCCCTCAAACTCAACATACACAAAACAGATAATCATATCAAAAAATGGGCAGAACATATGAACAGACACTTCTCCAATGAAGACATACAAATGGCTATCAGACACATGAAAAAATGCTCACCATTACTAGCCATCAGGGAGATTCAAATTAAAACCACATTGAAATATCACCTTACACCAGTTAGAATGGCCAAAATTAGCAAGACTGGAAACAACGTATTTTGGAGAGGTTGTGGAGAAAGGGGAGCCCTCTTACACTGTTGGTGGGAATGCAAGTTGGTGCAGCCACTTTGGAGAACAGTGTGGAGATTCCTCAAGAAACTAAGAATAGAGCTTCCCTATGACCCTGCAATTGCACTACTGGGCATTTACCCCAAAGATACAGATGTAGTGAAAAGAAGAGCCATCTGTACCCCAATGTTTATAGGAGCAATGGCTACGGTCCCCAAACTGTGGAAAGAACCAAGATGCCCTTCAATGAACGAATGGATAAGGAAGATGTGGTCCGCGGGGGGAGGGGCCGGCTCCCGGCAAGTGGCGGAGCAACGGAGCACAAAATTAGGACTTTTAAAAGTCTGTTCCACTGAGGGACATTGCTCCAGAGGCTAAACCGGGGTGAAGCCCACGCAGGGTCAGCGTGGTCCCAGGCCCCGCAGGGACACAGAAGGATCGGGGGTGTCAGAGTGTCGGAGAGCTCGCAGGTGTTAGAACGGAGAAGCCGGCTGCAAAGACAGAGCCGAGGACTGAACTCTCAGCTCGGGATTACCTTGAACTGGTCCTGGGCTGGGTGAGCTCGGAGCGCGGCTAGAGGCTGGGGATACGGGAGTGATTGGGTGCTGTCCTCTGGGGGTGCACTGAGGAGTGGGGCCCCAGGCTCTCGGCTCCTCCGGGCCGGAGACTGGGAGGCCACCATTTTCATTCCCGTCCTCCGGAACTCTAAGGAAAGCGTTCAGGGAACAGAAGCTCCCAAAAGCGAACCCAAGCCGATTACTTAGTCCAGCCGCCGGTAAGGGCGGTACAATCCCGCCTCGGGCAAAGACACTTGAGAGTCACTACAACAGGACCCTCCCCCAGAAGATCAACAAAATATCCAGCCAGGACGAAGTTCATCTATCAAGGAGAAAGCAGATTCAATTCCTAAGACAGCAGAGCAATTCCAGAGGAGGAGAAAGCAAAGCACGGAACTCATGGCTTTCTCCCCATGATTCTTTAGTCTTGCAGCTACTTCAATTTTTTTTTCTTTTTTCAATTTTTTTTTACTTTTTTCAATTTTTTTTTCTTTTTTCTTTTTTCTTCTTCTGCTAAATTTTTTAAAACTTTTACCTTTTCTTTTTTAACGTTTTTTGACTAGTTCATCTAAATATATATTTTTTTTCTTTCTTTTTTATATTTTTTATTTGTTTTATTTTTTAAATTTTTTTTTCTTTTCTTTTTTTTTTTTTTCTTTTTTTTTCAAAACCTGTTTTTTATCCCCTTTCTCCCCCCCACAATTTGGGGTCTCTTCTGATTTGGTTACACCGCATTTTTCCGGGGTCTTTGCCACCCTTTTAGTAGTTTATTTGCTCCTTCATATCCTCTTATCTGGACAAAATGACAAGGCGGAAAAAATCACCACAAACAAAAGAACAAGAGACAGTACCGAAGGCTAGGGACCTAATCAACACAGACATGGGTAATATGTCAGATCAAGAGTTCAGAATGACGATTCTGAACATTCTAGCCGGGCTCGAAAAAGGCATGGAAGATATTAGAGAAACCCTCTCTGGAGATATTAAAGCCCTTTCTGGAGAAATTAAAGAACTAAAATCTAACCAAGTTGAAATCAAAAAAGCTATTAATGAGGTGCAATCAAAAATGGAGGCTCTCACTGCTCAGATAAAAGAGGCAGAAGAAAGAATTAGTGATATAGAAGACCAAATGACAGAGAATAAGGAAGCCGAGCAAAAGAGGGACAAACAGCTACTGGACCATGAGGGGAGAATTCGAGAGATAAGTGACACCATAAGACGAAACAACATTAGAATAATTGGGATTCCAGAAGAAGAAGAAACAGAGAGGGGAGCAGAAGGTCTATTGGAGAGAATCATTGGAGAGAATTTCCCTAATATGGCAAAGGGAACAAGCATCAAAATCCAGGAGATGCAGAGAACCCCCCTCAAAGTCAACAAGAATAGGTCCACACCCCGTCACCTAATAGTAAAATTGACAAGTCTTAGTGACAAAGAGAAAATCCTGAAAGCAGCCCGAGAAAAGAAGTCTGTAACATACAATGGTAAAAATATTAGATTGGCGGCAGACTTATCCACAGAGACCTGGCAGGCCAGGAAGAGCTGGCATGATATATTCAGAGCACTCAACGAGAAAAACATGCAGCCAAGAATACTCTATCCAGCTAAGCTATCATTGAAAATAGAAGGAGAGATCAAAATCTTCCAGGACAAACAAAAACTGAAAGAATTTGCAAACACCAAACCAGGTCTCCAGGAAATATTGAAAGGGGTCCTCTAAGCAAAGAGAGAGCCTAAAAGTAGTAGATCAGAAAGGTACAGAGACAATATACAGTAACAGTCACCTTACAGGCTACTAATGGCACTAAATTCATATCTCTCAATAGTTACCCTGAATGTTAATGGGCTAAATGCCCCAATCAAAAGACACAGGGTCTACTCAAAGGGTCTGTCCAACAAGAAGATCTAACCATTTTAAATATCTAGGACCCTAACGTGGGAGCAGCCAACTATATCAACCAATTAATAACAAAATCAAAGAAACACATCCATAATAATACAATAATAGTAGGGGACTTGAACACTCCCCTCACTGAAATGGACAGATCATCCAAGCAAAAGATCAACAAGGAAATAAGGGCCTTAAATGACACACTGGACCAGATGGACATCACAGATATATTCAGAACATTTCATCCCAAAGCAACAGAATACACATTCTTCTCTAGTGCACATGGAACCTTCTCCAGAATAGATCACATCCTGGGTCACAAATCAGGTCTCAAATGATATCAAAAGATTAGGATTATTCCCTGCATATTTTAAGACCACAATGCTCTGAAGCTAGAACTCAATCACAAGAGGAAAGCTGGAAAGAACCCAAATACATGGAGACTAAACAGCATCCTTCTAAAGAATGAATGGTTTAACCAGGAAATTAAAGAAGAATTGAAAAAATTCATGGAAACAAATGATAATGAAAACACAACAGTTCAAAATCTGTGGGACACAGCAAAGGCAGTCCTGAGAGGAAAATATATAGCGGTACAAGCCTTTCTCAAGAAACAAGAAAGGTCTCAAGTACACAACCTAACCCTACGCGTAAAGGAGCTGGAGAAAGAACAAGAAAGAAACCCTAAACCCAGCAGGAGAAGAGAAATCATAAAGATCAGAGCAGAAATCAATGAAATAGAAACCAAAAAAACAATAGAAAAAATCAATGAAACTAGGAGCTGGTTCTTTGAAAGAATCAATAGGATTGATAACCCCTGGCCAGACTCATCAAAAAGAAAAGAGAAAGGACCCAAATCAATAAAATCATGAATGAAAGAGGAGAGATCACAACTAACACCAAAGAAATACAGACAATTATAAGAACATACTATGAGCAACTCTACGCCAACAAATTGGACAATCTGGAAGAAATGGATGCATTCCTAGAGACATATAAACTACCACAACTGAACCAGGAAGAAATAGAAAACCTGAACAGGCCCATAACCAGTAAGGAGATTGAAACAGTCATCAAAAAACTCCAAACAAACAAAAGCCCAGGGCCAGACGGCTTCCCAGGGGAATTCTACCAAACATTTAAAGAAGAACTCATTCCTATTCTCCTGAAACTGTTCCAAAAAATAGAAATGGAAGGAAAACTTCCAAACTCATTTTATGAGGCCAGCATCACCTTGATCCCAAAACCAGACAAGGATCCCACCAAAAAAGAGAACTACAGACCAATATCCTTGATGAACACAGACGCAAAAATTCTCGCCAAAATACTAGCCAATAGGATTCAACAGTACATTAAAAGGATTATTCACCACGATCAAGTGGGATTTATTCCAGGGCTGCAGGTTTGGTTCAACATCCGCAAATCAATCAATGTGATAGAACACATTAATAAAAGAAAGAACAAGAACCATATGATACTCTCAATAGATGCTGAAAAAGCATTTGACAAAGTACAGCATCCCTTCCTGATCAAAACTCTTCAAAGTGTAGGGATAGAGGGCACATACCTCAATATTATCAAAGCCATCTATGAAAAACCCACCGCAAATATCATTCTCAATGGAGAAAAACTGAAAGCTTTTCCGTTAAGGTCAGGAACACGGCAGGGATGTCCATTATCACCACTGCTATTCAACATAGTATTAGAAGTCCTAGCCTCAGCAATGAGACAACAAAAAGAAATTAAAGGCATCCAAATTGGTAAAGAAGAAGTCAAACTATCACTCTTCGCAGATGATATGATACTATATGTGGAAAACCCAAAAGACTCCACTCCAAAACTGCTAGAACTTGTCCAGGAATTCAGTAAAGTGTCAGGATATAAAATCAATGCACAGAAATCAGTTGCATTTCTGTACACCAACAAGACTGAAGAAAGAGAAATTAAGGAGTCAATCCCATTTACAATTGTACCCAAAACTATAAGATACGTAGGAATAAACCTAACCAAAGAGACTAAGAATCTATACACAGAAAATTATAAAGTACTCATGAAAGAAATTGAGGAAGACACAAAGAAATGGAAAAATGTTCCATGCTCCTGGATTGGAAGAATAAATATTGTGAAAATGTCTATGCTACCTAAAGCAATCTACACATTTAATGCAATCCCTATCAAAATACCATCCATTTTTTTCAAAGAAATGGAACAAATAATCCTAAAATTTATATGGAACCAGAAAAGACCTCGAATAGCCAAAGGAATATTGAAAAAGAAAGCCAAAGTGGGTGGCATCACAATTCCGGACTTCAAGCTCTATTACAAAGCTGTCATCATCAAGACAGCATGGTACTGGCACAAAAACAGACACATAGATCAGTGGAACAGAATAGAGAGCCCAGAAATCGACCCTCAACTCTATGGTCAACTAATCTTCGACAAAGCAGGAAAGAATGTCCAATGGAAAAAAGACAGCCTCTTCAATAAATGGTGCTGGGAAAATTGGACAGCCACATGCAGAAAAATGAAATTGGACCACTTCCTTACACCACACACGAAAATAGACTCCAAATGGATGAAGGACCTCAATGTGAGAAAGGAATCCATCCAAATCCTTGAGGAGAATGCAGGCAGCAACCTCTTCGACCTCAGCCGCAGCAACATCTTCCTAGGAACAACGGCAAAGGCAAGGGAAGCAAGGGCAAAAATGAACTATTGGGATTTCATCAAGATCAAAAGCTTTTGCACAGCAAAGGAAACAGTTAACAAAGCCAAAAGACAGCTGACAGAATGGGAGAAGATATTTGCAAACGACATATCAGATAAAGGGCTAGTATCCAAAATCTATAAGGAACTTAGCAAACTCAACACCCAAAGAACAAACAATCCAATCAAGAAATGGGCAGAGGACATGAACAGACATTTCTGCAAAGAAGACATCCAGATGGCCAACAGGCACATGAAAAAGTGCTCCACGTCACTCGGCATCAGGGAAATACAAATCAAAACCACAATGAGATATCACCTCACACCAGTCAGAATGGCTAAAATTAACAAGTCAGGAAATGACAGATGCTGGCGAGGATGTGGAGAAAGGGGAACCCTCCTCCACTGTTGGTGGGAATGCAAGCTGGTGCAACCACTCTGGAAAACAGCATGGAGGTTCCTCAAAATGTTGAAAATAGAACTACCCTATGACCCAGCAATTGCACTACTGGGTATTTACCCTAAAGATACAAACATAGTGATCCGAAGGGGCACATGTACCCGAATGTTTATAGCAGCAATGTCTACAATAGCCAGACTATGGAAAGAACCTAGATGTCCATCAACAGATGAATGGATAAAGAAGATGTGGTATATATACACAATGGAATACTATGCAGCCATCAAAAGAAATGAAATCTTGCCATTTGCGACGACGTGGATGGAACTAGAGCGTATCATGCTTAGTGAAATAAGTGAATCGGAGAAAGACAACTATCATATGATCTCCCTGATATGAGGACATGGGGAAGCAACATGGGGGGGTAGGGAGATAGGAGAAGAATAAATGAAACAAGATGGGATTGGGAGGGAGACAAACCATAAATGACTCTTAATCTCACAAAACAAACTGGGGGTTGCTGGGGGGAGGTGGGATTGGGAGAGGGGGAGCGGGCTATGGACATTGGGGAGGGTAGGCGAACCATAAGAGACTATGGACTCTGAAAAACAACCTGATGGTTTTGAAGGGTCAGGGGTGGGAGGTTGGGGCAACCTGAGGGTTCCTGGGGGGAACAGGTGGTGGGTAATGGGGAGGGCACGTTTTGCATGGAGCACTGGGTGTTGTGCAAAAAGAATGAATACTGTTACGCTGAAAAAAATAAATAAAAAAAAAGGAAGATGTGGTCCATATACACAATGGAGTATTATGCCTCCATCAGAAAGGATGAATACCCAACTTTTGTTGCAACATGGATGGGACTGGAAGAGATTATGCTGAGCGAAATAAGTCAAGCAGAGAGAGTCAAGTATCATATGGTTTCACTATTTGTGGAGCATAACAAAGAACATGGAGGACATGGGGAGATGAGAGGAGAAGGGAGTTGAGAGAAATTGGAAGGGGATATGAACCATGAGAGACTATGGACTCTGAAAAACAACCTGAGGGTTTTGAATGGGCAGGAGGCGGGAGGTTGGGGAACCAGGTGGTGGGTAATAGGGAGGGCACGTATTGCATGGAGCACTGAGTGTGGTGCAAAAACAATGAATACTGTTACGTTGAAAATAAACAAATTTTTAAAAATGAAAGAGCAAAAAGAAACAAACAAACAAAAAATAACAACATGTATGAGTCACTTAATAAATGCCCCTTTCATGCAAATTACTCCCCAGACAGTTCTACGCATCTACACACTCCTTCTAACGGTATATGATGGTTGCCACTCCCTTGTATATTCACCAAAACTTGCAGCTGATTTAAATTTTTCTGCCAGCCTGATAGAAAATTCTTTTTTTATGACTAGTGTGGTTAGGCATGTTTCCATATTTTTATTTACCATTTGATTTTTCCTCTCTGTGACTAGCCTGTTCCAATCTTTGTTTAATTTTTCTACTGATTGGAGAGTCTTTTTCTTATTTATTTGTAAGAGCTCTTTACATAGGTGAAAACTTTTCAGTCAATTTGCACTTTATTCCAGTGTATGGTTTGCTTTTTCACTTTCACAATGATGCCTTTTTGTTATACAAAAGGTTTATATTTTAAGGAAGTTAAATGTATGACTTTTTCCTCGTGGCTTGTTTTAATTTGTGTGTGTTGTGTTTGTGCAGTCCTTTGCCCCTGTTAAGTCTTATAAGTACTCCATTATATGGTCTTTTGAAAGTCAAAAATTTTTTTTTCATCCAAGTCTTTAATTCTCCTGTATTTGATTTTGTGTATGGTGTGAAGTAGAGAACTAATTAAAATTTTATACAACAATGAAAAAACTAAAAAATGAAATGAAGTAAAATGAAATTAATAAAACAGAACTGAAATACCAATAGTTTTATCTTCCAGGTTCATGGATGGGTAGTTAACAAATAAATACTGTTCATATATAAGGTATGCAGTGTGATGAGCAATGTAGGTCTCCAAGGACACAACCTCTCCTGTGCAGGATGGACATTCTTTCTTCACATGTGAAATCTTCATGACCAGGGATTCCACTCCCTTGGAACCCCTCCAGCACTGAGGGGAGGCAGAGCCTCACTGTAGACATGCGAGGTCTTGGGAAGACCCAGATGTCCATTTCCAGTGGGTGATGCTGAATGAATCTTCACCATCTGTCAATGACCCCACACACTCAAGGACCACAGACATCGACCTCTGTAGTCATCCAGTAACTCACTCCTAGGAATGTCTTCTGAAGCATAGTACACTGGTCTGCAAGGAGCTTTGACAAATGAAGTTCTCTGAAGCATTTTATTTGAAGATTTTATTTATTTCTTTGAGAGGGAGAGAAAGAGATAAAAGTAGGGGGAGCAGCAGGTAGAAGGAGAAACAGACTCCCTGCTGAGCAGGGAGTCTGATGCAGGGCTCCATCTAAGAACAGCAGGACCATGGTCTAATCCAAAGACAGATACATAGTGACTGAGCCACATAGGCATCCCTCTCTAAACTCCATATTCCTTGGCAGACTTGTTCCCAGGAGATCCTGACGTATGGTTGTTGTTTTGATCAGCATTCCAAACGCAGGGTTTGAGAAAAATATAGTCCACGCTTAAGAATGAATGCATCACATTACTGAATTGCTCTTTGAGTCCTAGTAGTTTGGGGGTGGAGTCTTTTGGGTTTTCCATATAAAGAATCATGTCATCTGCGAAGAGAGAGAGTTTGACTTCTTCCTTGCCAATTTGGATATCTTTTTTTTTTTAAATTAATTTATTTATTTTTATTTGCTTATTTACAGCATATCAGTGTTCATTGTTTTGGCATCACACCCAGTGCTCCATGCAGTACGTGCCCTCCCTATTACCCACCACCTGGTTCCTCAACCTCCCACCCCACCCCACCCCCTCCCGCCGCCCCTTCATAACCCTCTGGTTGTTTATCAGCATCCATAGTCTCTCATGGTTCATCTCCCCTTCCAGTTTCCCTCAACTCCCTCTCCTCTCCATCTCCCCATGTCCTCCATGTTATTTGTTATGCTCCACAAATAAGTGAGACCATATGATACTTGACTCTCTCTGCTTGACTTATTTCGCTCAGCATAATTTCTTCCACTCCCGTCCATGTTGCTACAAAAGTTGGGTATTCGTCCTTTCTGATGGAGGCATAATACTCCATTGTGTATATGGACCACATCTTCCTTATCCATTCATCCGTTGAAGGGCATCTTGGTTCTTTCCACAGTTTGGCGACCGTAGCCATTGCTGCAATAAACATTGGGGTACAAATGGCCCTTCTTTTCACTACATCTGTATCTTTGGGGTAAATACCCAGCAGTGAAATTGCAGGGTCATAGGGAAGCTCTATTCTTTTTTTTTTTTTTTTTTTTTTTTTTTTTTTTTTTTTTTTTTTTTTTTTTTCCCCCTTTTATTAATTTTTTCAGCGTAACAGTATTCATTCTTTTTGCACAACACCCAGTGCTCCATGCAAAACGTGCCCTCCCCATCACCCACCACCTGTTCCCCCAACCTCCCACCCCTGACCCTTCAAAACCCTCAGGTTGTTTTTCAGAGTCCATAGTCTCTTATGGTTCGCCTCCCCTCCCCAATGTCCATAGCCCGCTCCCCCTCTCCCAATCCCACCTCCCCCCAGCAACCCCCAGTTTGTTTTGTGAGATTAAGAGTCATTTATGGTTTGTCTCCCTCCCAATCCCATCTTGTTTCATTTATTCTTCTCCTATCCCCCTCCCCCCCCCATGTTGCTTCTCCATGTCCTCATATCAGGGAGATCATATGATAGTTGTCTTTCTCCGATTGACTTATTTCACTAAGCATGATACGCTCTAGTTCCATCCACGTCGTCGCAAATGGCAAGATTTCATTTCTTTTGATGGCTGCATAGTATTCCATTGTGTATATATACCACATCTTCTTGATCCATTCATCTGTTGATGGACATCTAGGTTCTTTCCATAGTCTGGCTATTGTAGACATTGCTGCTATAAACATTCGGGTACACGTGCCCCTTCGGATCACTATGTTTGTATCTTTAGGGTAAATACCCAGTAGTGCAATTGCTGGGTCATAGGGTAGTTCTATTTTCAACATTTTGAGGAACCTCCATGCTGTTTTCCAGAGTGGTTGGACCAGCTTGCATTCCCACCAACAGTGGAGGAGGGTTCCCCTTTCTCCACATCCTCTCCAGCATCTGTCATTTCCTGACTTGTTAATTTTAGCCATTCTGACTGGTGTGAGGTGATATCTCATTGTGGTTTTGATTTGTATTTCCCTGATGCCGAGTGACGTGGAGCACTTTTTCATGTGTCTGTTGGCCATCTGGATGTCTTCTTTGCAGAAATGTCTGTTCATGTCCTCTGCCCATTTCTTGATTGGATTGTTTGTTCTTTGGATGTTGAGTTTGCTAAGTTCCTTATAGATTTTGGATACTAGCCCTTTATCTGATATGTCGTTTGCAAATATCTTCTCCCATTCTGTCAGCTGTCTTTTGGTTTTGTTAACTGTTTCCTTTGCTGTGCAAAAGCTTTTGATCTTGATGAAATCCCAATAGTTCATTTTTGCCCTTGCTTCCCTTGCCTTTGCCGTTGTTCCTAGGAAGATGTTGCTGCGGCTGAGGTCGAAGAGGTTGCTGCCTGCGTTCTCCTCAAGGATTTTGATGGATTCCTTTCTCACATTGAGGTCCTTCATCCATTTGGAGTCTATTTTCGTGTGTGGTGTAAGGAAGTGGTCCAATTTCATTTTTCTGCATGTGGCTGTCCAATTTTCCCAGCACCATTTATTGAAGAGGCTGTCTTTTTTCCATTGGACATTCTTTCCTGCTTTGTCGAAGATTAGTTGACCATAGAGTTGAGGGTCGATTTCTGGGCTCTCTATTCTGTTCCACTGGTCTATGTGTCTGTTTTTGTGCCAGTACCATGCTGTCTTGATGATGACAGCTTTGTAATAGAGCTTGAAGTCCGGAATTGTGATGCCACCAACTTTGGCTTTGTTCTTCAATATTCCTTTGGCTATTCGAGGTCTTTTCTGGTTCCATATAAATTTGAGGATTATTTGTTCCATTTCTTTGAAAAAAATGGATGGTATTTTGATAGGGATTGCATTAAATGTGTAGATTGCTTTAGGTAGCATAGACATTTTCACAATATTTATTCTTCCAATCCAGGAGCATGGAACATTTTTCCATTTTTTTGTGTCTTCCTCAATTTCTTTCATGAGTACTTTATAATTTTCTGTGTATAGATTCTTAGTCTCTTTGGTTAGGTTTATTCCTAGGTATCTTATAGTTTTGGGTACAATTGTGAATGGGATTGACTCCTTAATTTCTCTTTCTTCAGTCTTGTTGTTGGTGTACAGAAATGCAACTGATTTCTGTGCATTGATTTTATATCCTGACACTTTACTGAATTCCTGTACAAGTTCTAGCAGTTTTGGAGTGGAGTCTTTTGGGTTTTCCACATATAGTATCATATCATCTGCGAAGAGTGATAGTTTGACTTCTTCTTTACCAATTTGGATGCCTTTAATTTCTTTTTGTTGTCTGATTGCTGAGGCTAGGACTTCTAATACTATGTTGAATAGCAGTGGTGATAATGGACATCCCTGCCGTGTTCCTGACCTTAATGGAAAAGCTTTCAGTTTTTCTCCATTGAGAATGATATTTGCAGTGGGTTTTTCATAGATGGCTTTGATAATATTGAGGTATGTGCCCTCTATCCCTACACTTTGAAGAGTTTTGATCAGGAAGGGATGCTGTACTTTGTCAAATGCTTTTTCAGCATCTATTGAGAGTATCATATGGTTCTTGTTCTTTCTTTTATTAATGTGTTCTATCACATTGATTGATTTGCGGATGTTGAACCAACCCTGCAGCCCTGGAATAAATCCCACTTGATCGTGGTGAATAATCCTTTTAATGTACTGTTGAATCCTATTGGCTAGTATTTTGGCGAGAATTTTTGCGTCTGTGTTCATCAAGGATATTGGTCTGTAGTTCTCTTTTTTGGTGGGATCCTTGTCTGGTTTTGGGATCAAGGTGATGCTGGCCTCATAGAATGAGTTTGGAAGTTTTCCTTCCATTTCTATTTTTTGGAACAGTTTCAGGAGAATAGGAATGAGTTCTTCTTTAAATGTTTGGTAGAATTCCCCTGGGAAGCCATCTGGCCCTGGGCTTTTGTTTGTTTGGAGGTTTTTGATGACTGTTTCAATCTCCTTACTGGTTATGGGCCTGTTCAGGTTTTCTATTTCTTCCTGGTTCAGTTGTGGTAGTTTATATGTCTCTAGGAATGCATCCATTTCTTCCAGATTGGCCAATTTGTTGGCGTAGAGTTGCTCATAGTATGTTCTTATAATTGTCTGTATTTCTTTGGTGTTAGTTGTGATCTCTCCTCTTTCATTCATGATTTTATTGATTTGGGTCCTTTCTCTTTTCTTTTTGATGAGTCTGGCCAGGGGTTTATCAATCCTATTGATTCTTTCAAAGAACCAGCTCCTAGTTTCATTGATTTTTTCTATTGTTTTTTTGGTTTCTATTTCATTGATTTCTGCTCTGATCTTTATGATTTCTCTTCTCCTGCTGGGTTTAGGGTTTCTTTCTTGTTCTTTCTCCAGCTCCTTTACGCGTAGGGTTAGGTTGTGTACTTGAGACCTTTCTTGTTTCTTGAGAAAGGCTTGTACCGCTATATATTTTCCTCTCAGGACTGCCTTTGCTGTGTCCCACAGATTTTGAACTGTTGTGTTTTCATTATCATTTGTTTCCATGAATTTTTTCAATTCTTCTTTAATTTCCTGGTTGACCCATTCATTCTTTAGAAGGATGCTGTTTAGTCTCCATGTATTTGGGTTCTTTCCAGCTTTCGTCTTGTGATTGAGTTCTAGCTTCAGAGCATTGTGGTCTGAAAATATGCAGGGAATAATCCTAATCTTTTGATACCGGTTGAGACCTGATTTGTGACCCAGGATGTGATCTATTCTGGAGAAGGTTCCATGTGCACTAGAGAAGAATGTGTATTCTGTTGCTTTGGGATGAAATGTTCTGAATATATCTGTGATGTCCATCTGGTCCAGTGTGTCATTTAAGGCCTTTATTTCCTTGTTGATCTTTTGCTTGGATGATCTGTCCATTTCAGTGAGGGGAGTGTTCAAGTCCCCTACTATTATTGTATTATTATTGATGTGTTTCTTTGATTTTGTTATTAATTGGTTGATATAGTTGGCTGCTCCCACGTTAGGGGCATAGATATTTAAAATTGTTAGATCTTCTTGTTGGACAGACCCTTTGAGTAGGATATAGTGTCCTTCCTCATCTCTTATTATAGTCTTTGGCTTAAAATCTAATTGATCTGATATAAGGATTGCCACCCCAGCTTTCTTCTGATGCCCATTAGCATGGTAAATTGTTTTCCACCCCCTCACTTTAAATCTGGAGGTGTCTTCGCGTCTAAAATGAGTTTCTTGTAGGCAACATACTGATGGGTTTTGTTTTTTTATCCATTCTGATACCCTGTGTCTTTTGATTGGGGCATTTAGCCCATTAACATTCAGGGTAACTATTGAGAGATATGAATTTAGTGCCATTAGTAGCCTGTAAGGTGACTGTTACTGTATATTGTCTCTGTACCTTTCTGATCTACTACTTTTAGGCTCTCTCTTTGCTTAGAGGACCCCTTTCAATATTTCCTGGAGACCTGGTTTGGTGTTTGCAAATTCTTTCAGTTTTTGTTTGTCCTGGAAGATTTTGATCTCTCCTTCTATTTTCAATGATAGCCTAGCTGGATAGAGTATTCTTGGCTGCATGTTTTTCTCGTTGAGTGCTCTGAATATATCATGCCAGCTCTTCCTGGCCTGCCAGGTCTCTGTGGATAAGTCTGCCGCCAATCTAATATTTTTACCATTGTATGTTACTGATTTCTTTTCTCGGGCTGCTTTCAGGATTTTCTCTTTGTCACTAAGACTTGTAAATTTTACTATTAGGTGACGGGGTGTGGACCTATTCTTGTTGACTTTGAGGGGGGTTCTCTGCATCTCCTGGATTTTAATGCTTGTTCCCTTTGCCATATTAGGGAAATTCTCTCCAATGATTCTCTCCAATAGACCCTCTGCTCCCCTCTCTGTTTCTTCTTCTTCTGGAATCCCAATTATTCTAATGTTGTTTCGTCTTATGGTGTCACTTATCTCTCGAATTCTCCCCTCATGGTCCAGTAGCTGTTTGTCCCTCTTTTGCTCGGCTTCCTTATTCTCTGTCATTTGGTCTTCTATATCACTAATTCTTTCTTCTGCCTCATTTATCCTAGCAGTGAGAGCCTCCATTTTTGATTGCACCTCATTAATAGCTTTTTTGATTTCAACTTGGTTAGACTTTAGTTCTTTAATTTCTCCAGAAAGGGCTTTAATATCTCCAGAGAGGGTTTCTCTAATATCTTCCATGCCTTTTTCGAGCCCGGCTAGAATGTTCAGAATCGTCATTCTGAACTCTTGATCTGACATAGTACCAATGTCTGTGTTGATTAGGTCCCTAGCCTTCGGTACTGTCTCTTGTTCTTTTGTTTGTGGTGATTTTTTCCGCCTTGTCATTTTGTCCAGATAAGAGGATATGAAGGAGCAAATAAACTACTAATAGGGTGGCAAAGACCCCAGAAAAATGCGCTGTAACCAAATCAGAAGAGACCCCAAATTGGGGGGGGGGGGAAGGGGATAAAAAACAGGTTCTGAAAAAAAAAAGAAAAAAAAAAAAAAGAAAAAAATTTAAAAAATAAAACAAATAAAAAAATATAAAAAAGAAAGAAAAAATATATTTATTTAGATGAACTAGTCAAAAAACGTTAAAAAAGAAAAGGGTAAAAGTTTTTAAAAAAATTTAGCAGAAGAAGAAAAAAGAAAAAAGAAAAAAAAATTGAAAAAAGAAAAAAAAAAAAAATTGAAAAAAGAAAAAAAAATTGAAGTAGCCGCAAGACTAAAGAATCATGGGGAGAAAGCCATGAGTTCCATGCTTTGCTTTCTCCTCCTCTGGAATTGCTCTGCTGTCTTAGGAATTGAATCTGCTTTCTCCTTGATAGATGAACTTCGTCCTGGCTGGATATTTTGTTGATCTTCTGGGGGAGGGGCCTGTTGTAGTGACTCTCAAGTGTCTTTGCCCGAGGCGGGATTGCACCGCCCTTACCGGCGGCCGGACTAAGTAATCGGCTCGGGTTCGCTTTTGGGAGCTTCTGTTCCCTGAACGCTTTCCGTAGAGTTCCGGAGGACGGGAATGAAAATGGCGGCCTCCCAGTCTCCGGCCCGGAGGAGCCGAGAGCCTGGGGCCCCACTCCTCAGTGCGCCCCCAGAGGACAGCACCCAATCACTCCCGTATCCCCAGCCTCTAGCCGCGCTCCGAGCTCACCCAGCCCGCGACCAGTTCAAGGTAACCCCGAGCTGAGAGTTCAGTCCTCGGCTCTGTCTTGGCAGCCGGCTTCTCCGTTCTAATAGCTGCGAGCTCTCCGACACTCCGACACCCCCGATCCTTCTGTGACCCTGCGGGGCCTGGGGCCACGCTGGCCCCGCGTGGGCTTCACCCCGGTTTAGCCCCTGGAGCAATGTCCCTCAGTGGAACAGACTTTTAAAAGTCCTGATTTTGTGCTCCGTTCCTCCGCCGCTTGCCGGGAGCCGGCCCCTCCCCCCGCGGTCTATCTTCCCGTCGTTTTAGATTCACTTCTCCGCCAGTCCTACCTTTCAGAAAGTGGTTGATTTTCTGTTTCTAGAGTTGCTGTTCTTCTTCTCTTCGCTCTCCCGTTGGATTTGTAGGTGTTTGCTATGTTTAGATAAGCTATCGAGCTGATCTCCTGTTACCTGATGTAGTCTCAGCCTGCTACTTCTCCGCCATCTTGACTCCTCCGGGAAGCTCTATTCTTAATTTCTTCAGGAATCTCCACACTGTTCTCCAAAGTGGCTGCACTAACTTGCATTCCCACCAACAGTGTAAGAGGGTTCCCCTTTCTCCACATCCTCTCCAGCACACGTTGTTTCCTGTCTTGCTAATTTTGGCCATTCTAACTGGTGTTAGGTGGTATCTCAATGTTGTTTTAATTTGAATCTCCCTGATGGCTAGTGATGATGAACATTTTTTCATGTGTCTGATAGCCATTTGTATGTCTTCGTTGGAGAAGTGTCTATTCATATCTTCTGCCCATTTTTTGATATGATTATCTGTTTTGTGTGTGTTGAGTTTGAGAAGTTCTTTGTAGATCCTGGATATCAACCTTTTGTCTGTACTGTCATTTACAAATATCTTCTTCCATTCCGTGGGTTGCCTCTTTGTTTTGTTGACTGTTTCCTTTGCTGTGCAGAAGCTTTTGATCTTGATGAAGTCCCAAAAGTTCATTTTTGCTTTTGTTTCCTTGGCCTTTGGAGACTTATCTTGAAAGAAGTTGCTGTGGCTGATATCGAAGAGGTTACTGCCTATGTTCTCCTCTAGGATTCTGATAGATTCCTGTCTCACGTTGAGGTCTTTTATCCATTTCGAGTTTATCTTTGTGAATGGTGTAAGAGAATGGTCGAGTTTCATTCTTCTACATATCGCTGTCCAGTTTTCCCAGCACCATTTATTGAAGAGACTGTCTTTTTTCCATTGAATATTTTTTCCTGTTTTGTCGAAGATTATTTGACCATAGAGTTGAGGGTCCATATCTGGGCTCTCCACTCTGTTCCACTGGTCTATGTGTCTGTTTTTATGCCAGTACCACGCTGTCTTGGTGATCACAGCTTTGTAGTAAAGCTTGAAATCGGGTAACGTGATGCCGCCAGTTTTGTTTTTGTTTTTCAACATTTCCTTAGCAATTCGGGGTCTCTTCTGACTCCATACAAATTTTAGGATTATTTGCTCCAGGTCTTTGAAAAATATCGGTGGAATTTTGATCGGAATGGCATTAAAAGTATAGATTGCTCTAGGCAGTATAGACATTTTAACAATGTTTATTCTTCCAATCCAAGAGCATGGAAGAGTCTTCCATCTTTTTGTGTCTTCTTCAATTTCTTTCATGAGTGTTCTGTAGTTCCTCGAGTACAGGTCCTTTACTTCTTTGGTTAGGTTTATGCCCAGGTATCTTATGGTTTTTGGTGCTATAGTAAATGGAATCGATTCTCTAATTTCCCTTTCTGTATTTTCATTGTTAGTGTATAAGAAAGCCACTGATTTCTGTACATTGACTTTGTATCCTGCCACGTTACTGAATTGCTGTATGAGTTCTAGTAGTTTGGGGGTGGAGTCTTTGGGGTTTTCCATATAAAGAATCATGTCATCTGCGAAGAGAGAGAGTTTGACTTCTTCCTTGCCAATTTGGATACCTTTTATTTCTCTTTGTTGTCTGATTGCCGTTGCTAGAACTTCTAATACTCTGTTGAACAAGAGTGGTGAGAGTGGGCATCCTTGTCGTGTTCCTGATCTCAACGGGAAGGCTGCAAGCTTTTTCCCATTGAGGATGATATTTGCTGTGGGTCTTTCATAGATAGATTTCATGAAGTTCAGGAATGTTCCCTCTATCCCTATACTTTGAAGCGTTTTCATCAGGAACGGATGCTGGATTTTGTCAAATGCTTTTTCTGCATCAATTGAGAGGACCATGTGGTTCTTCTCTCTTCTCTTATTGATGTGTTCTATCACACTGATTGATTTGCGAATGTTGAACCAACCTTGCAACCCAGGGATGAATCCCACCTGGTCATGGTGGATAATCTTTTGAATGTGCTGCTGGATCCTGTTTGCTAGGATCTTGTTGAGAATCTTTGCATCCATATTCGTCAGTGATATTGGTCTGAAATTCTCCTTTTTGGTAGGGTCTTTGCCTGGTTTGGGGATCAGGGTAATGCTGGCTTCATAAAAAGAGTCTGGAAGTTTTCCTTCTGCTTCAATTTTTTGGAACAGCTTCAGGAGAATTGGTGTTATTTCTTCTTTGAAAGTTTGGTAGAATTCCCCAGGGAATCCGTCAGGTCCTGGGCTCTTGTTTTTTGGGAGGTTTTTGATCACTGCTTCATTCTCATTACTAGATATCGGTCTATTCAGGTTGTCAATTTCTTCCTGGTTCAATTTTGGGAGTTTGTAGCTTTCCAGGATTGCATCCATTTCATCTAGGTTGCTTAGCTTATTGGCATATAACTGTTGGTAATAATTTCTGATGATTGTTTCTATTTCCTTGGTGTTAGTTGTGATCTCTCCCTTTTCATTCATAATTTTATTAATTTGGGCTTTCTCTCTTTTCTTTTGGATTAGTGTGGCCAATGGTTTATCGATCTTATTAATTCTTTCAAAAAACCAGCTTCTAGTTTCATTGATACGTTCTACTGTATCTCTCGTTTCTACCTCATTGATCTCTGCTCTAATCTTGATTATTTCCCTTCTTGCATGTGGAGTTGGTTTGATTTGTTGTTGATTCTCCAGTTCTTTAAGGTGTAGAGACAGCTGGTGTATTCTGGATTTTTCAATGTTTTTGAGGGAGGCTTGGATGGCTATGTATTTCCCCCTTAGAACCGCCTTTGCTGTATCCCATAGGTTTTGGACCGAGGTGTCTTCATTCTCATTGGTTTCCATGAATTGTTTAAGTTCATCTTTGATCTCCTGGTTGATCCAAGCATTCTTAAGCAAGGTGGTCTTTAGCTTCCAGGTGTTGGAGTTCCTTCTGAACTTTTCCTTGTGATTGAGCTCCAGTTTCAAAGCATTGTGATCGGAGAATATGCAGGGAATAATGTCAGTCTTTTGGTATCGGTTGAGTCCTGCTTTGTGACCCAGTATGTGGTCTATTCTGGAGAAGGTTCCATGTGCACTTGAGAAGAATGAGTATTCTATTGCTTTAGGGTGGAATGTTCTGTATATGTCTATGAGGTCCATCTGGTCCAATGTTTCATTCAATGCTCTTATTCCTTTATTAATTTTCTGCTTCGATGATCTGTCTATTTCTGAGAGAGGCGTATTAAGATCTCCTACTATTATTGTATTCATATCAATATGGCTCTTTATCTAGATTAATAGTTTTCTTACGTAATTGGGTGCTCCCATATTGGGGGCATAGATATTCACAATTGTTAGATCGTCTTGGTGGATAGTCCCTTTAAGAATTATGTAGTGTCCTTCTGTATCTCTGACTACAGTCTTTAGTTTAAAATCTAATTTATCTGATATGAGAATTGCTACTCTGTCCTTCTTTTGTGGCCCATTGGCATGAAAGATGCTTCTCCATCCCTTCACTTTCAGTCTGGGTGTATCCTTAGGTTCAAAATGGGTCTCTTGTAGACAACATATGGATGGGTCCTGTCGTTTGATCCAATCTGCAACCCTGTGTCGTTTTATGGGCGCATTTAGGCCATTCACATTGAGAGTGATTATTGAGAGATAGGTTTTTATTGACATCGTGTTGCCTTTGAAGTCTTTCTGTCTATAGATTGTTTCTATATTTCTGTTCAATGATATTCTTAGGATTTTTTCTCTTTTATAGGACCCCCCTTAATATTTCCTGCAGTGTCGGCTTGGTGGTTGCATAGTCTTTTAAGCCTTGCCGGTCTTGGAAACTCTTTATCTCTCCATCCATTTTAAATGTCAGTCTTGCTGGATAGAGTATTCTTGGTTGCATGTTCTTCTCATTTAGTACTCTGAATATATTTTGCCAGCCCTTCCTGGCTTTCCAGGTCTCTGTGGAAAGGTCTGACGTTATTCTAATGGGCTTTCCTCTGTATGTAAGAAGCTTCTTTGTCCTAGCTGCTTTTAAGAGGGTCTCTCTTGAAACATAATTCCCCATTTTAACTATAAGGTGCCGTGAGGACTTTTGAGAATCTAAAATCTTGGGAGGAGATCTTTCTGCCTCTAGTATATGAACATTGTTTCCATTCGTGAGATTGGGAAAATTTTCATAGACAACTTCTTCCACTATATCTTCTAGACTTCTTTCTTTTTCTTCCCCTTCAGGGATTCCAATAATTCTGACGTTGGAACGTTTCATGGCATCATTTATTTCCCTGATTCTGTTTTCGTGGCTTCTGAGCTGTTTGTTCCAGGCTTCCTCCTGATCCTTTCTCTCTATCTGTTTGTCCTCCAGATCACTAATTCTATCTTCTGTCTCAGTTACCCTAGCTTTTAGAGAATTTAGATTGGACTGGAACTCATTGAGAGCATTTTGAACATCATCCCTGGTGGCTTTCAGTTCTGCCCTAACATTGTGAACATCATCCCTGGTGGCTTTCAGTTCTGCCCTAATCAATTCTGTTTGGTCATCCATGGCTTTCTCCAACCTAGCTATTGCCTGGATAATTGTTAGTCTGAATTCCTTATCTGACATATTGTCTATGTCGATAGCCATTAGTTCTGTTGCAGAAGGCCCATCCTCTGTATTTTTCTTCTGTTGGGTATTCCTCCTCCTAGTCATTTTGGTAAGAGATGACTAAACAGATGCAGCTGGACTTATCGATTGTGGTGCAGTCAATGTGCACCCTGGAACACTTCTGTGCAATCAGGATTCCCCACCCAAATGAGAGAAAAAAGAAAAGAAAAAGAAATAGAGAAGAAGAAAGAAAAAAAAGGGGAAAGAAAAAAGGAAGAAAAAAAAAGAGAGAGAGAGAGAGATAGGAAAAAAAGGGAAGATATAAGAGAAGGCTCAGCCCAAATGGGCCACAAGGTAAGATTTGTGGAGTATACAAACAAAAACAGACAGACAAAAAGAGTGATAAAAGTATATGACAAGAGAAAAAATTATGTATATATAAGCAAAAAAAAAGGGAAAAACCTCCTCAGAAAGAACCCCAAGTATAAGATTTATATATTGTCAGGACAGACACAAATTCACAGAAACACTGACAGAAGGAAAAATTGGGAAAATGGTTATAGATTCTCAGTGTGGGTGAGGAAGGTTATTTTGATTCTTCCTGAAGGTATCTTGATGTTTTTGTTAAGGGACTCAACTTTCCTAAGTTACAGGGGGATTAGAAACTGGTTTGCCTGTAGGGGTAGCATTGATTGGGGAAAGGGGATTACCTTGAAGTTTAACTCTATATGTATAGTAGAAAATAAAAATTAAAAAAAGAATAAACTAGACTAAACTAAGTTAAAATTAAAAAAAATAGAAAAACAAAAGAAAAACACGGGTGTATGTATCAAAAATTTCAGGTTAGAAGGTTATTAAAGAATTTGATGTACTGGACATCTCAGTGTGATGGTAAATAGGTTTAAAAATTATCTGTATGTATAAAAAAAAAGAACCAGAATATTGGTAAAGAGTTAAAAATAAAAGTTGTATTTATGAAGTAGTGGTGGTTGTTCTCTTGTAGTCTTTTTTTTTTTTTTTTCTTCCTTCCTGGTTGGTTTTCTGGGGGAGGGGCCTGCCACGTGGGTTTTCAGACAATGATGTTCCCTGAGTTAGGTCCTCCCACTCCCCTCAAGGGGGTGAGCTCTTTTTTTTTCAGGAAACTGTTTTTTTTTTTTTTCAGCCTTTTGTTCTCTGGGGGTTTTTATGTTCTTTCATCTGCTTTCTCTCGCCTTGACAGCTTTTGATGGTTTTTGGAGGTTTAGAGGAGAGCAAACAGCACCCCAACCTCCCTCTCAGAGAGAAGCCTCAGACTGTTTTGCAAAAGCTGCTGGCAGAGTTGGTTCTGGGTCACTGTCCCTGGGGATGCAGGAGCTCCTCATTGTGCCCAAAACCAGGGCAGCTGTGGCTGTCTAGGCAGCTCCAGACCGCCAGAGAGGTTCCGAGCAGAGATCGCGCACTGAAATTTTCCCGCTGTCCCGGGCTGGGAATGTCTGGTTTTTCCTGCTGCCAGAGCTCTAGGCTAGCGCCTATGAGCACCTATCCCAAGGGAGGGTGTGGGACGCGCGCGTTTCAGGATTGCCGTCAGGCCAGGCTCCCAGCCCCTCACGGGAGACAGACCCCACTCGTTCTCAGGCGCGCTGGCGTTCAGGTGCACTCGCGGCTCAGGGACCGAGACCTGATTTCTCCGCCGCACTCTCTCTGGCTCCGCGCCAGGGGAGGCTGTCCTGGGTCCGGGGACTTAGGTCCCTGACCCTAACCGCCCAGGTTCCCACTATTACCCCTCCCCCACCGCGATCCTTTGCTGTTTGTTTTTTGAGTGCTTTCAACCAGACTCCAAGTTAATGCTGGTCCCCAGACGCAGAGCACTCTCCTGTTGGGGTGTTACTTTCCGATCGGTCACCTCTGGTGGCTCCCTCCCCCTTTTGTTTATCTTCCGATATCAGTCCGATGCTCCCAGTCTGCTTTACCTGCCACTGGCGTCTTCTGCTCCAGTAGAGATCCAGACGTGTATAATTCTGATCTCAGGCTGATTTCATGGGTGGTCGGAGTTCTTTGGTAGGTAATCAGCTCACTTTAGGGTACAGGTTGAAATGGTGCCTCCTCCTACTTCCCCGCCATCTTGCTCCCCCCCAATTTGGATATCTTTTATCTCTCTTTGTTGTCTGATTGCTGTTGCTAGGACTTCTAATACTACGATGAACAAGAGTGGTGAGAGTGGGCATCTTTGTCGTGTTCCTGATCTCAATGGGAAGGCTGCAAGCTTTTTCCCATTGAGGAAGATATTTGCTGTGGGTCTTTTGTAGATAGATTTTATGAAGTTCAGGAATGTTCCCTCTATCCCTATACTTTGAAGCATTTTCATCGGGAACGGATGCTGGATTTTGTCAAATGTTTTTTTGTGCATCAATTGAGAGGACCATGTGGTTCTTCTCCCTTCTCTTATTGACTTGTTCTATCATATTGATTGATTTGAGAATGTTGAGCCAACCTTGTAACACAGGGATGAATCCCATCTGGTCATGGTGGGTAATCTTTTTAATGTGCTGTTGGATCCTGTTTTCTAGGATCTTGTTGAGAATCTTAGCATTCATATTCATCAGTGATATTGGTCTGAAATTCTCCTTTTTGGTAGGGTCTTTGCCTGGTTTGGGGATCAGGGTAATGCTGGTTTTATAAAAAGAGTCTGAAAGTTTCCTTCTGCTTCAATTTTTTGAAACAGCTTCAGGAGAAGTGGTGCTATTTTTTCTTTGAAAGTTTGATAGAATTCCCCAGGGAATCCATCACGCCCTGGGCTCTTGTTTTTTTGGGAGGTTTTTTGATCACTGCTTAAATCTTGTAAATAGTTATCAGTCTATTCAAGTTGTCAATTTCTTCCTGGTTCAATTTTGGGATTTTATAGTTTTTCAGGAATGCTTCCATTTCATCTAGGTTGCTTAGCTTATTGGCATATAACTGTTGGTAATAATTTCTGAAGATTGTTTCTACTTCCTTGGTGTTAGTTGTGATCTCTCCCTTTTCATTCATAATTTTATTAATTTGGGCTTTCTCTAGTGTCAGGATACAAAGTCAATGTACAGAAATCAGTGGCTTTCTTATACACTAACAATGAAAATACAAAAAGGGGGGGGAGGGAGTCAAGATGGCGGAGAAGTAGCAGCCTGAGACTACATCAGGTAACAGGAGATCAGCTCGATAGCTTATCTAAACATTGCAAACACCTACAAATCCAATGGGAGAGTGAAGAGAAGAAGAACAGCAACTCTAGAAACAGAAAATCAACCACTTTCTGAAAGGTAGGACTGGCGGAGAAGTGAATCTAAAACGACGGGAAGATAGACCGCGGGGGGAGGGGCCGGCTCCCGGCAAGCGGCGGAGGAACGGAGCACAAAATCAGGACTTTTAAAAGTCTGTTCCACTGAGGGACATTGCTCCAGGGGCTAAACCGGGGTGAAGCCCACACGGGGCCAGCGTGGCCCCAGGCCCCGCATGGTCACAGAAGGATCGGGGGTGTCAGAGTGTCGGAGAGCTCGCAGGTATTAGAACGGAAAACCGGCTGCAAAGACAGAGCCGAGGACTGAACTCTCAGCTCGGGGTTACCTTGAACTGGTCGCGGGCTGGGTGAGCTCGGAGCGCGGCTAGAGGCTGGGGATACGGGAGTGATTGGGTGCTGTCCTCTGGGGGCGCACTGAGGAGTGGGGCCCCAGGCTCTCGGCTCCTCCGGGCCGGAGACTGGGAGGCCGCCATTTTCATTCCCGTCCTCCGGAACTCTAAGGAAAGCGTTCAGGGAACAGAAGCTCCCAAAAGCGAACCCGAGCCGATTACTTAGTCCGGCCGCCGGTAAGGGCGGTGCAATCCCGCCTCGGGCAAAGACACTTGAGAATCACTACAACAGGCCCCTCCCCCAGAAGATCAACAAAATATCCAGCCAGGACGAAGTTCATCTATCAAGGAGAAAGCAGATTCAATTCCTAAGACAGCAGAGCAATTCCAGAGGAGGAGAAAGCAAAGCACGGAACTCATGGCTTTCTCCCCATGATTCTTTAGTCTTGCGGCTACTTCAATTTTTTTTTCTTTTTTCAATTTTTTTTTTCTTTTTTCAATTTTTTTTTCTTTTTTCTTTTTTCTTCTTCTGCTAAATTTTTTTAAAACTTTTACCCTTTTCTTTTTTAACATTTTTTGACTAGTTCATCTAAATATATATATTTTTTCTTTCTTTTTTATATTTTTTTATTTGTTTTATTTTTTAAATTTTTTTCTTTTCTTTTTTTTCCTTTTTTTTTCAGAACCTGTTTTTTATCCCCTTTCTCCCCCCCACAATTTGGGGTCTCTTCTGATTTGGTTACAGCGCATTTTTCCGGGGTCTTTGCCACCCTATTAGTAGTTTATTTGCTCCTTCATATCCTCTTATCTGGACAAAATGACAAGGCGGAAAAAATCACCACAAACAAAAGAACAAGAGACAGTACCGAAGGCTAGGGACCTAATCAACACAGACATGGGTACTATGTCAGATCAAGAGTTCAGAATGACGATTCTGAACATTCTAGCCGGGCTCGAAAAAGGCATGGAAGATATTAGAGAAACCCTCTCTGGAGATATTAAAGCCCTTTCTGGAGAAATTAAAGAACTAAAATCTAACCAAGTTGAAATCAAAAAAGCTATTAATGAGGTGCAATCAAAAATGGAGGCTCTCACTGCTAGGATCAATGAGGCAGAAGAAAGAATTAGTGATATAGAAGACCAAATGACAGAGAATAAGGAAGCCGAGCAAAAGAGGGACAAACAGCTACTGGACCATGAGGGGAGAATTCGAGAGATAAGTGACACCATAAGACGAAACAACATTAGAATAATTGGGATTCCAGAAGAAGAAGAAACAGAGAGGGGAGCAGAAGGTCTATTGGAGAGAATCATTGGAGAGAATTTCCCTAATATGGCAAAGGGAACAAGCATCAAAATCCAGGAGATGCAGAGAACCCCCCTCAAAGTCAACAAGAATAGGTCCACACCCCGTCACCTAATAGTAAAATTGACAAGTCTTAGTGACAAAGAGAAAATCCTGAAAGCAGCCCGAGAAAAGAAGTCTGTAACATACAATGGTAAAAATATTAGATTGGCAGCAGACTTATCCACAGAGACCTGGCAGGCCAGGAAGAGCTGGCATGATATATTCAGAGCACTCAACGAGAAAAACATGCAGCCAAGAATACTCTATCCAGCTAGGCTATCATTGAAAATAGAAGGAGAGATCAAAATCTTCCAGGACAAACAAAAACTGAAAGAATTTGCAAACACCAAACCAGGTCTCCAGGAAATATTGAAAGGGGTCCTCTAAGCAAAGAGAGAGCCTAAAAGTAGTAGATCAGAAAGGTACAGAGACAATATACAGTAACAGTCACCTTACAGGCTAATAATGGCACTAAATTCATATCTCTCAATAGTTACCCTGAATGTTAATGGGCTAAATGCCCCAATCAAAAGACACAGGGTATCAGAATGGATAAAAAAACAAAACCCATCAGTATGTTGCCTACAAGAAACTCATTTTAGACGCGAAGACACCTCCAGATTTAAAGTGAGGGGGTGGAAAACCATTTACCATGCTAATGGGCATCAGAAGAAAGCTGGGGTGGCAATCCTTATATCAGATCAATTAGATTTTAAGCCAAAGACTATAATAAGAGATGAGGAAGGACACTATCTCCTACTCAAAGGGTCTGTCCAACAAGAAGATCTAACAATTTTAAATATCTATGCCCCTAACGTGGGAGCAGCCAACTATATCAACCAATTAATAACAAAATCAAAGAAACACATCCATAATAATACAATAATAGTAGGGGACTTTAACACTCCCCTCACTGAAATGGACAGATCATCCAAGCAAAAGATCAACAAGGAAATAAAGGCCTTAAATGACACACTGGACCAGATGGACATCACAGATATATTCAGAACATTTCATCCCAAAGCAACAGAATACACATTCTTCTCTAGTGCACATGGAACCTTCTCCAGAATAGATCACATCCTGGGTCACAAATCAGGTCTCAACCGGTATCAAAAGATTAGGATTATTCCCTGCATATTTTCAGACCACAATGCTCTGATGCTAGAACTCAATCACAAGACGAAAGCTGGAAAGAACCCAAATACATGGAGACTAAACAGCATCCTTCTAAAGAATGAATGGGCTAACCAGGAAATTAAAGAAGAATTGAAAAAATTCATGGAAACAAATGATAATGAAAACACAACAGTTCAAAATCTGTGGGACACAGCAAAGGCAGTCCTGAGAGGAAAATATATAGCGGTACAAGCCTTTCTCAAGAAACAAGAAAGGTCTCAAGTACACAACCTAACCCTACGCGTAAAGGAGCTGGAGAAAGAACAAGAAAGAAACCCTAAACCCAGCAGGAGAAGAGAAATCATAAAGATCAGAGCAGAAATCAATGAAATAGAAACCAAAAAAACAATAGAAAAAATCAATGAAACTAGGAGCTGGTTCTTTGAAAGAATCAATAGGATTGATAAACCCCTGGCCAGACTCATCAAAAAGAAAAGAGAAAGGACCCAAATCAATAAAATCATGAATGAAAGAGGAGAGATCACAACTAACACCAAAGAAATACAGACAATTATAAGAACATACTATGAGCAACTCTACGCCAACAAATTGGACAATCTGGAAGAAATGGATGCATTCCTAGAGACATATAAACTACCACAACTGAACCAGGAAGAAATAGAAAACCTGAACAGGCCCATAACCAGTAAGGAGATTGAAACAGTCATCAAAAATCTCCAAACAAACAAAAGCCCAGGGCCAGATGGCTTCCCAGGGGAATTCTACCAAACATTTAAAGAAGAACTCATTCCTATTCTCCTGAAACTGTTCCAAAAAATAGAAATGGAAGGAAAACTTCCAAACTCATTCTACGAGGCCAGCATCACCTTGATCCCAAAACCAGACAAGGATCCCACCAAAAAAGAGAACTACAGACCAATATCCTTGATGAACACAGACGCAAAAATTCTCGCCAAAATACTAGCCAATAGGATTCAACAGTACATTAAAAGGATTATTCACCACGATCAAGTGGGATTTATTCCAGGCCTGCAGGGTTGGTTCAACATCCGCAAATCAATCAATGTGATAGAACACATTAATAAAAGAAAGAACAAGAACCATATGATACTCTCAATAGATGCTGAAAAAGCATTTGACAAAGTACAGCATCCCTTCCTGATCAAAACTCTTCAAAGTGTAGGGATAGAGGGCACATACCTCAATATTATCAAAGCCATCTATGAAAAACCCATCGCAAATATCATTCTCAATGGAGAAAAACTGAAAGCTTTTCCATTAAGGTCAGGAACACGGCAGGGATGTCCATTATCACCACTGCTATTCAACATAGTATTAGAAGTCCTAGCCTCAGCAATCAGACAACAAAAAGAAATTAAAGGCATCCAAATTGGTAAAGAAGAAGTCAAACTATCACTCTTCGCAGATGATATGATACTATATGTGGAAAACCCAAAAGACTCCACTCCAAAACTGCTAGAACTTGTACAGGAATTCAGTAAAGTGTCAGGATATAAAATCAATGCACAGAAATCAGTTGCATTTCTGTACACCAACAACAAGACTGAAGAAAGAGAAATTAAGGAGTCAATCCCATTCACAATTGTACCCAAAACTATAAGATACCTAGGAATAAACCTAACCAAAGAGACTAAGAATCTATACACAGAAAATTATAAAGTACTCATGAAAGAAATTGAGGAAGACACAAAGAAATGGAAAAATGTTCCATGCTCCTGGATTGGAAGAATAAATATTGTGAAAATGTCTATGCTACCTAAAGCAATCTACACATTTCATGCAATCCCTATCAAAATACCATCCATTTTTTTCAAAGAAATGGAACAAATAATCCTAAAATTTATATGGAACCAGAAAAGACCTCGAATAGCCAAAGGAATATTGAAGAACAAAGCCAAAGTTGGTGGCATCACAATTCCGGACTTCAAGCTCTATTACAAAGCTGTCATCATCAAGACAGCATGGTACTGGCACAAAAACAGACACATAGATCAGTGGAACAGAATAGAGAGCCCAGAAATCGACCCTCAACTCTATGGCCAACTCATCTTCGACAAAGCAGGAAAGAATGTCCAATGGAAAAAAGACAGCCTCTTCAATAAATGGTGCTGGGAAAATTGGACAGCCACATGCAGAAAAATGAAATTGGACCACTTCCTTACACCACACACGAAAATAGACTCCAAATGGATGAAGGACCTCAATGTGAGAAAGGAATCCATCAAAATCCTTGAGGAGAATGCAGGCAGCAACCTCTTCGACCTCAGCCGCAGCAACATCTTCCTAGGAACAACGGCAAAGGCAAGGGAAGCAAGGGCGAAAATGAACTATTGGGATTTCATCAAGATCAAAAGCTTTTGCACAGCAAAGGAAACAGTTAACAAAACCAAAAGACAGCTGACAGAATGGGAGAAGATATTTGCAAACGACATATCAGATAAAGGGCTAGTATCCAAAATCTATAAGGAACTTAGCAAACTCAACACCCAAAGAACAAACAATCCAATCAAGAAATGGGCAGAGGACATGAACAGACATTTCTGCAAAGAAGACATCCAGATGGCCAACAGACACATGAAAAAGTGCTCCACGTCACTCGGCATCAGGGAAATACAAATCAAAACCACAATGAGATATCACCTCACACCAGTCAGAATGGCTAAAATTAACAAGTCAGGAAATGACAGATGCTGGCGAGGATGTGGAGAAAGGGGAACCCTCCTCCACTGTTGGTGGGAATGCAAGCTGGTGCAACCACTCTGGAAAACAGCATGGAGGTTCCTCAAAATGTTGAAAATAGAACTACCCTATGACCCAGCCATTGCACTACTGGGTATTTACCCTAAAGATACAAACATAGTGATCCGAAGGGGCACGTGTACCCGAATGTTTATAGCAGCAATGTCTACAATAGCCAGACTATGGAAAGAACCTAGATGTCCATCAACAGATGAATGGATAAAGAAGAAGTGGTATATATACACAATGGAATACTATGCAGCCATCAAAAGAAATGAAATCTTGCCATTTGCGACGACGTGGATGGAACTAGAGCGTATCATGCTTAGTGAAATAAGTCAATCAGAGAAAGACAACTATCATATGATCTCCCTGATATGAGGACATGGAGAAGCAACATGGGGGGGTAGGGGGATAGGAGAAGAATAAATGAAACAAGATGGGATTGGGAGGGAGACAAACCATAAATGACTCTTAATCTCACAAAACAAACTGGGGCTTGCTGGGGGGAGGTGGGATTGGGAGAGGGGGAGCAGGCTATGGACATTGGGGAGGGGAGGCGAACCATAAGAGACTATGGACTCTGAAAAACAACCTGAGGGTTTTGAAGGGTCAGGGGTGGGAGGTTGGGGGAACAGGTGGTGGGTAATGGGGAGGGCACGTTTTGCATGGAGCACTGGGTGTTGTGCAAAAAGAATGAATACTGTTACGCTGAAAAAATAAATAAAATGAAAAGCTACAAAAAAAAAAAAAAAAAGAAAATACAAAAAGGGAAATTAGAAGATCAATTCCATTTACTATAGCACCAAGTACCATAAGATACCTGGGAATAAACCTAACCAAAGAGGTAAAGAATCTGTACTTGAGGAACTACAGAACACTCATGAAAGAAATTGAAGAAGACACAAAAGATGGAAGACTGTTCCATGCTCTTGGATCGGAAGAATAAACATTGTTAAAATGTCTATATTGCCTAGAGCAATCTATACATTTAAACGCCATTCCAATCAAAATCCCACGGTATTTTTCAAAGAGTTGGAGCAAATAATCCTAAAATTTGTATGGAATCAGAAGAGACCCCAAACTGCTAAGGAAATGTTGAAAAACAAAACAAAACTGGTGGCATGATATTACCTGATTTCAAGCTTTACTACAAAGCTGTGATCACCAAGACAGCATGGGACTGGCATTAAAACAGACACATAGACCAGTGGAACAGAGTAGAGAGCCCAGATATGAACCCTCAACTCTATGGTCAAATAATCTTCGACAAAACAGGAAAAAATATACAGTGGAAAAAAGACAGTCTCTTCAATAAATGGTGCTGGGAAAACTGGACAGCTATATGTAGAAGAATGAAACTTGACCATTCTCTTACACCATACACAAAGATAAACTCAAAATGGATAAAAGACCTCAGCGTGAGACAGGAATTCATCAGAATCCTAGAGGAGAACATAGGCAGTAACCTATTCGATATCAGCCACAGCAACTTCTTTCAAGATATGTCTCCAAAGGCAAAGGAACCAAAAGTGAAAATGAACTTTTGGGAATTCATCAAGATGTGGTCCATATATACTATGGAGTATTATGTCTCCATCAGAAAGGATGAATACCCAACTTTTGTATCAACATGGATGGGACTGGAAGAGATTATGCTGAGTGAAATAAGTCAAGCAGAGAGAGCCAATCATCATATGGTTTCACTTATTTGTGGAACATAAGAAATAATATGGAGGACATGGGGAGATGGAGAGGAGAAGGGAGCTGAGGGAAATTGGAAGGGGAGGCGAACCGTAAGAGACTATGGACTCTGAAAAACAACCTGAGGGTTTTGAAGTGGCGAGGGGTGGGAGGTTGGAGGAACCAGGTGGTGGGTAATAGGGAGGGCACGTATTGCATGGAGCACCGGGTGTGGTGCAAAAACAATGAATACTGTTACTCTGTAAAGAAATTTAAAAAAAAAAGAATTAATGCATCATCACTAGCCATCAGGGAGATTCAATTTAAAACCATATTGAGATACCACCTTACATCAGTTAGAATGGCCAAATTTAGCTAGACAGGAAACAACATGTGTTGGAGAGGATGTGGAGAAAGGGGAACCCTTTTACACTGTTGGTGGGAATGCAAGTTGGTGCAGCCAATTTTGACAACAGTGTGGAGATTCCTTAAAAATTTTTAAAAATAGAGCTTCCCTATGACCCTGCAGTTGCAATACTGGGTATTTACACCAAAGATACAGATGTAGTTAAATGAAGGGCCATCGTACCCCAATGTTCATAGCAGCAATGGCCACGGTCACCAAACTGTGGAATGAGTCGAGATGCTCTTCAATGGAGGAATGGTTAAGGAAGTTGTGGTCCATACACACTATGGTGTATTATGCCTCCATCAGAAAGGATGAATACCCAAATTTTGTATCGACATGGACAGGACTAGAAGAGATTTTCCTGATTGAACTAAGTCAAGCAGTGAGAGTCAATTATCATATGGTTTCACTTATTTGTGGAGCATAACAAATAACACAGCGGACATGGGGAGATGGAGAGGAGAAAGGAGTTGAGGGAAACTGGAGGGGGAAATGAGTCAAGAGACTATGGACTCTGAAAAACAATCTGAGGGATTTTGAAGGGGCAGGTGTTGGGAGGTTGGGGGAGCATGGGAGGTTGGGTATTAGGGAGGGCACGTATTGCATGGAGCACTGGGTGTGGTGCATAAACAATGAATTCTGTTACAGAGAAAAAAATTAAATAAAAAAAGAAAAAAAAACTGGACAGGAAAAAAAAAGAATGAATGCTATGTGGATTACTAAAAATGAGAAGAATTTATATACTTATATCTGAACATCTATCCACAGCTCATCATGATTTTTCCAGAAAGATCAGTTAAAGCAAAACAAACAAACAGACATCAACAGTAACAACCACAAAACGGAAAAACTTATCTCATTTACCAACAGATTATAAAGGTATATGTTTTAACTAGAAAAGTTCCGGAATTCTATGGAGCAGACTTCAACTGGTTTGAATTTGGGCAGGAACAAGCTTTGACAAGCAGTGTGTCTAGCTCCAGGTGTGAGCAAGATGAAGACCTTCAGAGGAATTCCATCATGAGTAATTTAATTTCTGTTTCTCCCTCACATGACACTGCCTGAATTTCAAATCAAGTCCTGCAGGTGGGAGTGAGCCTGGACTGGCCTGGAACTGCTCTGTGGAGGGACCAGGAGAATGGTCAGA
The DNA here is from genome assembly GCF_922984935.1 of Meles meles. Taxonomy (NCBI): domain Eukaryota; kingdom Metazoa; phylum Chordata; class Mammalia; order Carnivora; family Mustelidae; genus Meles; species Meles meles. The sequence goes on along the minus strand of NC_060077.1, from coordinate 27,940,805 downwards.
AGCCAGCTGCAGCTTGAGGTGCAGAGCTACAGGAGGGGAGATAGAACATCACAGAGACTCAGGATCACCCAGTAGCCTTGCCAACAGTGGTGTCTTCTGAAACATGGCCTCTCAGCTTCCTGCCATCTCAGATCAAGCTCTGAAGTCACCTTGGAGAAAGGAGTGCTGATGCAGGACCACCCTGCCCATCTGTGCCTCCATCCCTGAGAAAACTGTCCAGATGAAAGACTGTAAGAACCATGCTGAGCCTCTGAAGGATGAGGCTCTCTCCCGTATGATGGGGACCCAGTCCCTGGTTCAGTGCACTTTCCGTCACATTCACTACGTGTGTTTATAAACAAAGGGACTGAGCTCATCCCTATGTGGTGTTCTTGTAAAAAATTCCCTGATTTTCAATGGGCATTGGTGAAGTTTCATCATGTGTCAGATGATAGTAAAGCAAACCTCTGCAATCCTGGAAAGCTGATGAACAGTCTTCTGGGTCAGGAATGATCCTGTTTCCAGAGTGCCAGGGATGGAAGTCTTCCTGCATCATAGATGGGTGCTCCCACTGCTCTAGTGGATGGAGCCCCTCCCTTCTCCATTCCCAAGACCCTGAAATGGCTCCTTGTCCTTCCTGCCCTCATCCTCAGTCCCTGAATCCTCCACATCATGGGGAATCTGATCCTTCTTCCCTGCCTCACCTCCCACCCCTCATCAAGACTCCTAATGTAACATGGGCACCATACACAACCGCTCCCCAGTCTCTGTCTTCATGCTCCTCTCCTGCTACTCACCATCAGTGCAGCCTCAGGACATCATCAAAACACCTAAGAGACCAGGGTTCCCTGTCAACCCCTCCAGTGCTGAAGCTCCACACCACAAAGCTCACTCCACCTCACACTCCATTATCATGTTTTTGCATTTATATAAATATATGTGTTGTCTTCCTTCTCTCTCATGACAGTTTCACCTACATGGGGACGCAGAATATCCCTACCATGTTTAAGCTCCATGTATGTTAAAGCTTCTTCCCTGACAAATATTTGGTGTTCAGACTTTCCCTAATCTTTCCCTTCCTTTTCTTCTTCCTGTGAGAGAGGGAGGGACTGTCCATGAAAATGACACTTCAGCTCTCTGAGCCCTTACTGGCCCTGAGTCAGGTTCCTCACCAGAGGACATCAGAGGGGAGAACAGGGAGTGTTGTTGTGCAGAACTATTAGGTGGGGATTTCCCAGCTGTGAGCCCAGAGCAGAGGGCACAGGCAGGGCCATATGACAGGTCCCAGCTCTGATCACGTCTGATCCCTCAGAAAATGGACCTGAGCAGCTCTGATGTCCAGACTAGAAACACCCTTGCATGACATGGTAACCAGAGCTCATCAGAGATCTCTGGCCTTCCCACTGCACTTCCCACTGTCTGTTCCATTAGAGTCAGGCCAGGGCTCCCCTTACTTGTCCTCCCACCATCACAGGACAGACATTATCCTCTACTTAGACTCAAGGTGAGTCTGTCCATGGCTCTCACGGTTCAGAACTCAAATGGTGTCACTGCACAAACTCCCCTTAGATGAGGATGAAGTTCAGAACAGTGACATCCCCCAAAGGACACATGGCCCCTTATCTGTAGACCCATTCCCTGCCCTTTCTTTTATGGGACTCCTCCATGGCTTCCAGTGTGAGCACTGAGGATATGGAGTCTTCTTTCTAGGTTGTGTGAAGAAACCCCAGCGTGCCTTCCTAGAAGTGTAACTCACTGAACATCTTTGTCATCGGTTACTATTTATACAAATTTGAAACAACAGTACTCCACACACTGTGGACAGTGATTCCTTCCTAGGATCTGTCCTCCCAGCACAGACACTAGTCTGCAGCAGCCCTGCCATGTGAGGCTGCGAGTGTCTCTGACCTCAGATCACAAAGGACAAACCTGCAGAAGTTTCTAGGAGAACAAGAGTGACATTGCTGATGTACAGAGATGGAATGACACATTTTATTTATTAGTAACTACTTTGCCAGCTGTGCACCTGAAATGGATGCAGGTTAGTTTATCCCAATTTAACTAAGTCAGATTGATTTAAACTCAGGAACAATGACAAGGAGAAGTTGCACGTGCACTGACTATTGTACTTTTGTCAGATCTGTTTGTGGTGGATAGAAAGTGGCTGGAATTTAGGGTTGAAAGCATGGATGGAAAAATGATAGAAAACAAATGCCTTCTATTTTCAGCTGAACAGGAGTCTATAAACTTCTTTCTGAAATCATTTGATTTATTATTATTGTAGTCAGGAGTGTGTAACCTGGGTCTCGTCCTGCAGATAAAAACCTGATGTGGTACCCAGTGAAATCCAATAAGTTGCCATTCCTATGAGCTTCAGAGCCATCTCAGAGATAGAATTACCCAACACGGACAATGACTCTAGGAAGGAAATATCTGGGATCAGAATGGACCCAGGGGTGGGTGTACCTGTACTCCCTCTACCTTTTGTTCAGCAAGTTCAGAATAGAGAAATTGTTCGCTCAGTCACCCATGACTAGAAGAAGAAAATTATATTACCTAAGACCAACCAAACCCAGAAGTGTCTGTCCAAGGGCCCACATTTGAGTGGAGGAGAGTTGGAGGTAAGTGTCCCTGATGTCACAGACCTGAGGACCTAGAATGGGACAGTAGAGTCTCAGCAGAGGTCCACTCTCCTTGGAGGTGTCACGGGGATGACTGAAGAAGTCACAGCCCTGCTTCAAGAACACAGGGGATTGTGTCCCACATCCCCAGGAGCCCTGAGTTCCAGGGAAGCCGCACGGAGCCCAAGGTCTTACGTTCTCCATGGGAAGGATTTATTTAGGCAGTGAGGACTGATGAGAGGTCAGACTTTTTACAGTTCACTGAATCAGATTTCAGGTTTTCTCAAGTGAAAGAAACACGTTGGAGAATATAAATGGTTCCATGCTGCTCTGTTTTCTAGTCATTCTCCTCCCCAGTGATCGACCCTGGAGACTGGGAACTACAGCACTAGCATTTCCATTTTTCTCTGAAATCCTGACATGGAGATGGAGTTCAGACTGCAGAGCCAGAAAGAGGGAATGAAGCTGAAGGACACAGGAGCAGAGAGAAAAGAGGAATGTGCTGGAGGTGTTGTAAGGGAGAGTCTGTAGGATCTAGTCCAAGTTCATGTGTAGCTGGTTCAGAGGGAGGAGAATGTATTTGTGGTCAGGGATACTGTCAATATGGGGCTCCGTGCTGCGTGGGGACTGGACTTTTCCTCTGTCTCCTGTTCCCCTGTTTTCCCTTTCTCTCCCCCTCTCTCTCTCACTCTCTGACAAAAAAATAAATAAAATCTTTTTAAAAGTTAGAGAGGTTTTTTTTTTTTTTTTTTTTAAACCCCTCAAGAGTAACACTGGAAGTTACAAGGCAATGAACCATAATCTCTCTGAGCAAAAGTTATTTCCTAAAATTAAAACAAACAAATAAATAAATGAACCCCCCGTGCCCCAGTGTGTGAACACATCATAGATACTGTCCTCAGCTATATGGCCACCATATCGTCCCTCTGCAGCCTCTACCTGTGATGGTGCTGCCGGGTGAGGGACTTCAGGCTGCATTAGCTCCTGGCCAGAAGGAGATGGCATCTCTTGTCTCTGGCAGGCTGCTGGCTGTTGACATCCATGGGGAGGTGGGCCTGGGGCAGCTGCAGGATCTGGAGGAGCTGGAGGTGCTGGGGCTGACTAGCTGACCTGGGATGACCCCAAGGTCTCCAAGTACTTCTCCCAGCACCTGCCCTGTAGTCTCCCCTCCAAGTAGGTCAGGGCCCCCAGCCCCTGGCACAGGAAGCTGTCAAACTCTGGGCAGGAAGGATATCTTCTCCAGGTCCTGCCCTTAGGGGAGACCTTTAGCCCTTGGTCCAGCACCTGAAGTTTCCAAATCCAGTGAAAGGCCTTCCCAGTGTACCACCTGGCCCCACCCATGTAGGGAGGGACAGCATGTTCAGGAATGCTCCAGCAGACTCCTGCCTGTCCCTGGTGTCTGCACTGCATGTCCTTCCTCAACCACAGCAGAGCCACCTCAATCTTTCCTCCTTCTGCTGGTGGTTGGGTCTTGTCCTAGGGGTCTCTTTGCACTCTACTGACAGGCACCCTCATTGCCTTCCCCACCACCCTGGTCTGTCACCCTGTTGTCCCCCCAATTCATTCAGAGCCCAGAGGGATTGAGGGAATCTGGGTGCCCAAGATACATGGGTCAGAAGAGCCAAAGGGCATCCTGAATCTTTAACTGCAACAAGCCTGGATCTGTTGGAGGACTCTGAGGGGGAACAGGAAACCACCAAAGACATGGCCAACCAAGGCACCCAAGTTCCATGGGCCCTTACCCCACCTCATGTCAGCCTGAACTAAGAGACCTCCTCTTTTCCTTGCTGCTGTAGGAGGCAGACCCTGATCGCCCCATCCCCACCTGCAGTCCCATAGGTCCTTGGGCCAGGCTGGGGAAGAACTGTGTTTGAGGGAGGAACAGACTGGCTGACAAGGATCTTGCTATAATCAGTATTGATGGAGCTGGCTGTAACTTACCTCAACCCCTAGGGAATACAACCACCTTGAGAGACCAAAAGCTGGAGTAAACCTCAGGCATGGCAGGCCCTGCACACAGTCCTGAGTGGGCCCCACACCACAGCACCTGTAGCCAGCTGGGCCCAGCCTCCTCAGTGCCACACTGTATCCTGGCAGGTCTCTTTCGGTGGAAGCTGAACAAACAATGTCCAGCCAAACCTCAGATACAGTACCAGGCAGCAAGTCCAGTGTTACAAATGGCCAACGCACCCTCAGCATCTAGGGGAGGGAGGGCTCCTTTCTACCTGCCCTCACTCCCCTCCCCAGCTTCCCAAACCTCTGCCTCACCACACGGGCTCTGGCTCTGTTGTCTCCAATCCCAAGACACATGTGAGTCCTCTGAGGATGCTGGCATATCCTGGAAATAGCTGAGGAGGGGACAAGGACCCCTTCCCATCCCAACCTTGAGCCCTAGGAAGGACAGTGCCCACCCCAATCTTGGGATGTCCCATCTTTTTGGAAGAAATTAACCAGTTTCCAGAGAGCCAGAGAGAGAGAGAGAGAAAGAGAGAGAGAGAGAGAAAGCAAGAGATTCAGTTCAAGCTAAGAAGTAGTTCAGCAACTCAAAGATTTCCCAAAGGGGAAGGGAAGTATAATCAAACACCAGAGGGGATGGATACCTCAGGTAACTCTTTATGGAATAAGATGATAGAATTGATTGTGGATGGATGTTCACTGGACATAAGATTTGGGAGGAGACACAGTGCTTATTCCTGTCCATCTTCCCCAGACTTAGTGGAAATGTTCAGTTGGTCTTAATACCTCATCTGTCCCTGCCATCTGAGGATGCCCTGCGATGTATCACCTCAAATACATAATCTGAGTATTTTTCTTCTGTCCAAGAAGAGATCTACTGACAGATATGTACCCCCCTGTGTGTCTCCAGGTCATGTTTCTCACTGAAAAGAGTCTGAAGCCAAGGTCTGTGGGCTCAAGGGTCTTCATCTCACATCCTCCTTATTGGAGACACTGTGAGGAATGAAAGTTGCTCCCACAACCATGATCTGTAGCCCAGTGAGAGTCCACCTCAACCCCAGACTGCAGCCCAGGGATAAGCAGAAGCCCTGCATGGGCCAAGGCATCTTTGGATTCAGAGAAGCAGCTGAAGGTACCAGAGACCTGTTGACTCTGAGTAGCACCTCAGCAGATGCTCGGGATGACTTCATAGCAGCTACTGGAACAAGGATAAGGCAGAAGTCCCCACACTGAAGCCACTGCTTGTGGTGCATGTGAGTCCTGCTGATGATGTCAGAGATGCAGGAAGTGGGGGTGGCTGACTCAGTCAGCACAGGCTGGGACAGAGAACCGACAAACACTCGTATGAGTGTTGGATCAGGGGCCAGATTAAATTTCCTCAAACCTCCAAGCTAGAGTTGCTGATATAGTCTGTCATGTTGCTCTGTGTCCCTGGGGCTAGTCCTTCCTTGTCCAGTGAGAGAGTGTGACGAAGTAAATATCCAGGCCATGGCGACACAGCTTTGAGTTCCCACAAGGAGTTGGGCTGCCCCAGGCCTTTTTATCTCCCATACACTCTGTCACAGGACATGTTGTCCATGCAATTGGGGACCATCCAGTGACTGTCCAGCCCCTCCTTCAGCCTTGGTGCTGGACCTCTGCTCACAGCACACAGGGAGTATGAGAACAGCTGGCTCCAGGCCTCTTGGGAGCCCTGGGAGGAAGCACCTACTGAGACAATGCAGAGGTCCCTACACAGAGGACAGAGAGGACATAGCTGCTGAGTCCCTATCAGGAAGCTCAGAATACAGCCTCCAATCCCAGGGTCCTTTGCTTGAATTGTCCTTAGAGCAGCTGGGTAAAGACCTCAGAACAGTTAGGCAGCGCCCCCTTCTGGTTAAGAGCAAACAAACAAACAAGCAAACATCATAGCCAGAAGCCCTGAGAGCCCAGCTGGATCTGTCTGCTTAGTGTGGGGGCAGCCTCGATCCCCAATGCTTTCAGTCCTGCCTAAACCAAATCCCCACTGCCTCAGACCCTTCCTCTGCAAACTCTGGGCTCAGGGAATGTTCTTCAGTGAGTCCCAGTGATTTCATAATGTCATACAGGCCCTTGTCTGGGCTTTGTATTAACAAAGAGGGGGGGGATTTTCACCTGGACCAAATTCATCAGAAATTGAAGGGTCACAATATCCCCACCTTTTGTGGAAGCCGCCCTCCGTCCACAAGCCTGCAAGTGCTCAGGTATCTCCCGTGTTGATATGGATGAGCAGCCCTCCTTGGAATAATGCTGGTCAAGGATTCAAATGGGGAGAATAAGGGCAGGGTGATAATGGGCTCTGACCCCATGGCAACAAGTAGTTGTGCTTCCTCTGAGGAGATTTTGTGTTCAGAGCAAGATATTGGGTTATAGAAGAGATTGTAATCTGTCAGAGAAAGCAAGGCCATCATGAGAAACAGCTATGCAGTCTGCACACACTACTGCCACAGAGGACCTTGTCCACGCCCACATAGGACAAGCCTCAGCAGAGCAATGGGTGCATTTATTAACTCACTGATCAACATCCCCGTGATTGATAACAAACCTAGTTTTCAGAGTCAGGTTTATCAGTAATACAGGGCAGCCCTACAAACCAACTGTCTGTTGAGGTCAGTATTATACACCTCAGGAGGCTTTCTGTGGTAAGATTGAAAGCATCTCCAGATGTCTCTCCCCCATGAGCCATATAGGCTCAGAGCAAAAAACACCATCTCCCCCACATTTTGTGACTGAGAATTGTGACTTGTCAACATCACCAGTTCTCTCTTCCCACTGACCAGTTCAATTTCATGGGCCATCTGACTTCATGTATTCCAGGTATCTAGACATTGTGTTCCTGACATTCTCGACCTCTGTGGGTGTCCCTGAAGCTTACTGTGAGACTTGCAGAGTGAGAGGTGCCACCTCAGCGGGAACGGGACCATCAGAGCATTTTGTCAGTGTACTAAAAAGTACTTAATGTCTTAAGTATATCAGAATTGACCTTTTGTCCATGAGTGAGGTCTCTGTTTAGGACCCAGTGTGAGTGCTCCACATTTCCATCACAGTCCTGCTGAGGAGACCTTGGTCTCTCTCAGGGAGACAAAAGATTTGCCACATGTGTCCATATCCTCGCTGAGGACTCAGCTAACAAGAGACAGAGAGGGACTGCGTCATGATAAGAACTGGCCAGGCCATGGAAATGCAGCCACCACCATCCCCATTGTGGTTCTTGGATTCAGGATCATCACATTCATGTCAGGTATAGAAGGAGGTGTGAATTGGAGCCCAGGAGGCTGAGTGCTGGTGGATCAGGTGCATGACATAATCATGTGTGTCTGCTTCATGTCTATCCAATGAGGAGATACCTTCGCATAAGAGGAGAGAGTTGTTATGTCCCGTCCTGCACCATTGCTGTCATCTGTGCAGAACCTGGGTACCATGGGGAAGGGACAGGTCCAGGCCAACGTACAGACAACTCTAAGCTATTCACTCTGAGATGTGTAGATCTGATGGGACCCCCCCATACACAAACACAGTCTCTCTCAATGCCACCCACATCCCTGCACAAGGCGTCCTCATGCACATCCAACCCCCAACACCTAGAGAAACCAAACAACTCAAAGTCCAATATGAGGGGGCTCACATGTGGACCTGTCTGAGGGTCACTCTCCTTCTGTCCTCTGCAGGGTGGGAATGGCTAGGGAGGAGGATGCAGGGGAGGAATCACATGAACGTTCTGACCTAGAATCTAATCTGGGTCAGGATCTGAGTCTGTGAAGGCTCTTGGGTGTTCCTGAGGAAGGAGTCACTCCCAGGGGAACTCAGTCTCAGCTCTTAATTGTCTGTGTGAAATGTGAGCAGGTCTGGAGCCTGAGAATGAGCCTCCAGTGCAGAGCACATTCATGTTTTCTCAGATGTGAGCAGACGTGCATGTACAGACACCTAGGCTGACAGATCTGGTAACCGGATGGCAGAGCCACTTCTCGCTGCATGTGAACCACACAACTCAGTGCCTTTCCCAACAGGCTCAGGCAACAAACTAGGAAGGAAAAAGAATTATTCTGGAACATGACAGCTGCAGGTCCAAGAAAACAGGTGTCAATGTCATAGCTGGTTCCTGCTGATGACATTCTCCATGGTAGGAGCCTGCTGGTCAACCACAGGACAATTTGAAATGTATAATAGGAAGGTGGAGGTAAATCAAATATTTAATTACTCTAACTGTGATAAGAAGGGTTATGTGTACTTCACTCTCTTCTGAAATATTTACTAAAATTTAGTATAAAGACATGTTTGAAAATTCAATTTTAAAATACATAACGGACTTTTTTTTAGATCTGTTTTCCATTAAAATCTTATTTCATTGATGAGCATTATTTGGTTCCACACATGTCTGTTTAATATATTTCATTTTAATTTGGTTTCAGGAATCAGGATAATTCTATAAAATAATTTACTTAGTTAAGAAAAACCAATATGTGAGGGGGAGGAGTCAAGATGGCGGAGAAGTACAGGCTGAGACTACATCAGGTAGCAGGAGATCAGCTCGATAGCTTATCTAAACATTGCAAACACCTACAAATCCAACGGGAGATCAAAGAGAAGAAGAACAGCAACTCTAGAAACAGAAAATCAACCACTTTCTGAAAGGTAGGACTGGCAGAGAAGTGAATCTAAAACGACGGGAAGATAGACCGCGGGGGGGAGGGGCCGGCTCCCAGCAAGTGGCGGAGCAACGGAGCACAAAATCAGGACTTTTAAAAGTCTGTTCCACTGAGGGACATTGCTCCAGAGGCTAAACCAGGGTGAAGCCCACACGGGGTCAGCGTGGCCCCAGGTCCCGCAGGGTCACAGAAGGATCGGGGGTGTCGGAGTGTCGCAGAGCTCGCAGGTATTAGAACGGAGAAGCTACAGAGACAGAGCCGAGGACTGAACTCTCAGCTCGGGGTTACCTTGAACTGGTCGCGGGCTGGGTGAGCTCGGAGCTCGGCTAGAGGCTGGGGATACGGGAGTGATTGGGTGCTGTCCTCTGGGGGCGCACTGAGGAGTGGGGCCCCAGGCTCTCGGCTCCTCCGGGCTGGAGACTGGGAGGCCGCCATTTTCATTCCCGTCCTCCGGAACTCTACGGAAAGCGTTCAGGGAACAGAAGCTCCCAAAAGCAAACCCGAGCCGATTACTTAGTCCGGCCGCCGGTAAGGGCGGTGCAATCCCGCCTCGGGCAAAGACACTTGAGAGTCACTACAACAGGCCCCTCCCCCAGAAGATCAACCAGAAATCCAGCCAAGACCAAGTTCATCTATCAAGGAAAATAGGTTCAATTCCTAAGACGGCAGCGCAATTCCAGAGGAGGAGAAAGCAAAGCACGGAACTCATGGCTTTCTCCCCATGATTCTTTAGTCTTATGGCTACTTCAATTTTTTTTTCTTTTTTCAATTTTTTTTTCAATTTTTTTTCTTTTTCTTTTTTCTTCTGCAAAATTTTTTAAAACTTTTACCCTTTTCTTTTTTAACGTTTTTTGACTAGTTCATCTAAATATATATATTTTTTCTTTCTTTTTTATATTTTTTCTTTATTTGTTTTATTTTTTAAATTTTGTTCTTTTTTTTTCTGAACCTCTTTTTATCCCCTTTCTCCCCTCCACAATTTGGGGTCTCTTCTCATTTGGTTACAGCGCATTTTTCCGGGGTCTTTGCCACCCTTTTAGTAGTTTATTTGCTCCTTCATATCCTCTTATCTGGACAAAATGACAAGGCAGAAAAAATCACCACAAACAAAAGAACAAGAGACAGTACCGAAGGCTAGACACCTAATCAACACAGACATGGGTAATATGCCAGATCAAGAGTTCAGAATGACGATTCTGAACATTCTAGCCGGGCTCGAAAAAGGCATGGATGATACTAGAGAAACCCTCTCTGGAGATATTAAAGCCCTTTCTGGAGAAATTAAAGAACTAAAATCTAACCAAGTTGAAATCAAAAAAGCTATTAATGAGGTGCAATCAAAAATGGAGGCTCTCACTGCTAGGATAAATGAGGCAGAAGAGAGAATTAGTGATATAGAAGACCAAATGACAGAGTATAAAGAAGCCGAACAAAAGAGGGACAAACAGCTACTGAACCATGAGGGGAGAATTCGAGAGATAAGTGACACCATAAGACGAAACAACATTAGAATCATTGGGATTCCAGAAGAAGAAGAAACAGAGAGGGGAGCAGAAGGTCTATTGGAGAGAATCATTGGAGAGAATTTCCCTAATATGACAAAGGGAACAAGCATCAAAATCCAGGAGATGCAGAGAACCCCCCTCAAAGTCAACAAGAATAGGTCCACACCCCGTCACCTAATAGTAAAATTGACAAGTCTTAGTGACAAAAAGAAAATCCTGAAAGCAGCACGGAAAAGAAATCTGTAACATACCATGGTAAAAATATTAGATTAGCAGCAGACTTATCCACAGAGACCTGGCAGGCCAGGAAGAGCTGGCATGATATATTCAGAGCACTCAACGAGAAAAACATGCAGCCAAGAATACTCTATCCAGCTAGGCTATCATTGAAAATAGAAGGACAGATCAAAAGCTTCCAGGACAAACAAAAACTGAAAGAATTTGCAAACACCAAACCAGCTCTACAGGAAATATTGAAAGGGGTCCTCTAAGCAAAGAGAGAGCCTAAAAGTAGTAGATCAGAAAGGTACAGAGACAATATACAGGAACAGTCACCTTACAGACTAATAATGGCACGAAATTCATATCTCTCAATAGTTACCCTGAATGTTAATGGGCTAAATGCCCCAATCAAAAGACACAGGGTATCAGAATGGATAAAAAACAAAACCCATCAGTATGTTGCCTACAAGAAACTCATTTTAGACGCGAAGACACCTCCAGATTTAAAGTGAGGGGGAAGAAAACAATTTACCATGCTAATGGGCATCAGAAGAAAGCTGGGGTGGCAATCCTTATATCAGATCAATTAGATTTTAAGCCAAAGACTATAATAAGAGATGAGGAAGGACACTATCTCCTACTCAAAGGGTCTGTCCAACAAGAAGATCTAACAATTTTAAATATCTAGGCCCCTAACGTGGGAGCAGCCAACTATATCAACCAATTAATAACAAAATCAAAGAAACACATCCATAATAATACAATAATAGTAGGGGACTTGAACACTCCCCTCACTGAAATGGACAGATCATCCAAGCCAAAGATCAACAAGGAAATAAAGGCCTTAAATGACACACTGGACCAGATGGACATCACAGATATATTCAGAACATTTCATCCCAAAGCAACAGAATACACATTCTTCTCTAGTGCACATGGAACCTTCTCCAGAATAGATCACATCCTGGGTCACAAATCAGGTCTCAACCGGTATCAAAAGATTGGGATCATTCCCTGCATATTTTCAGACCACAATGCTCTGAAGCTAGAACTCAATCACAAGAGGAAAGCTGGAAAGAACTCAAATACATGGAGACTAAACAGCATCCTTCTAAAGAATGAATGGGTTAACCAGGAAATTAAAGAAGAATTGAAAAAATTCATGGAAACAAATGATAATGAAAACACAACAGTTCAAAATCTGTGGGACACAGCAAAGGCAGTCCTGAGAAGAAAATATATAGCGGTACAAGGCTTTCTCAAGAAACAAGAAAGGTCTCAAGTATACAACCTAACCCTACACGTAAAGGAGCTGGAGTAAGAACAAGAAAAAAACCCTAAACCCAGCAGGAGAAGAGAAATCATAAAGATCAGAGCAGAAATCAATGAAATAGAAACCAAAAAAAAAAAAAAAAAAAAAAAAAAAAAAAAACAATAGAAAAAATCAATGAAACTAGGAGCTGGTTCTTTGAAAGAATCAATAAGATTGATAAATCCCTGGCCAGACTCATCAAAAAGAAAAGAGAAAAGACCCAAATCAATAAAATCATGAATGAAAGAGGAGAGATCACAACTAACACCAAAGAAATACAGACAATTATAAGAACATACTATGAGCAACTCTACGCCAACAAATTGGACAATCTGGAAGAAATGGACGCATTCCTAGAGACATATAAACTACCACAACTGAACCAGGAAGAAATAGAAAACCTGAACAGGCCCATAACCAGTAAGGAGATTGAAACAGTCATCCAAAATCTCCAAACAAACAAAAGCCCAGTGCCAGACGGCTTCCCAGGGGAATTCTACCAAACATTTAAAGAACTAATTCCGATTCTCCTGAAATTGTTCCAAAAAAATGAAAATGGAAGGAAAACTTCCAAACTCATTTTATGAGGCCAGCATCACCTTGATCCCAAAACCAGACAAGGATCCCACCAAAAAAGAGAACTACAGACCAATATCCTTGATGAACACAGACACAAAAATTCTCGCCAAAATACTAGCCAATAGGATTCAACAGTACATTAAAAGGATTATTCACCACGATCAAGTGGGATTTATTCCAGGGCTGCAGGGTTGGTTCAACATCCGCAAATCAATCAATGTGATAGAACACATTAATAAAAGAAAGAACAAGAACCATATGATACTCTCCATAGATGCTGAAAAAGCATTTGACAAAGTACAGCATCCCTTCCTGATCAAAACTCTTCAAAGTGTAGGGATAGAGGGCACATACCTCAATATTATCAAAGCCATCTATGAAAAACCCACTGCAAATATCATTCTCAATGGAGAAAAACTGAAAGCTTTTCCACTTTTCCCACGGCAGGGATGTCCATTATCACCACTGCTATTCAACATAGTACTAGAAGTCCTAGCCTCAGCAATCAGACAACAAAAAGAAATTAAAGGCATCCAAATTGGTAAAGAAGAAGTCAAACTATCACTCTTCGCAGATGATATGATACTATATGTGGAAAACCCAAAAGACTCCACTCCAAAACTGCTAGAACTTGTACAGGAATTCAGTAAAGTGTCAGGATATAAAATCGATGCACAGAAATCAGTTTCATTTCTGTACACCAACAACAAGACAGAAGAAAGAGAAATTAAGGAGTCAATCCCATTTACAATTGTACCCAAAACTATAAGATACCTAGGAATAAACCTAACCAAAGAGGCTAAGAAACTATACACAGAAAATTATAAAGTACTCAAGAAAGAAATTGAGGAAGACACAAAGGAATGGAAAAATGTTCCATGCTCCTGGATTGGAAGAATAAATATTGTGAAAATGTCCATGCTACCTAAAGCAATCTACACATTTAATGCAATCCCTATCAAAATACCATCCATTTTTTTCAAAGAAATGGAACAAATAATCCTAAAATTTATATGGAACCAGAAAAGACCTCGAATAGCCAAAGGAATATTGAAGAACAAAGCCAAAGTGGGTGGCATTACAATTCCGGACTTCAAGCTCTATTACAAAGCTGTCATCATTAAGACAGCATGGTACTGGCACAAAAACAGACACATAGATCAGTGGAACAGAATATAGAGCCCAGAAATAAACCCTCAACTCTATGGTCAACTAATCTTCGACAAAGCAGGAAAGAATGTCCAATGGAAAAAAGACAGCCTCTTCAATAAATGGTGCTGGGAAAATTGGACAGCCACATGCAGAAAAATGAAATTGGACCACTTCTTTACACCACACACGAAAATAGACTCCAAATGGATGAAGGACCTCAATGTGAGAAAGGAATCCATCCAAATCCTTGAGGAGAATGCAGGCAGCAACCTCTTCGACCTCAGCCGTAGCAACATCTTCCTAGGAACAACGGCAAAGGCAAGGGAAGCAAGGGCAAAAATGAACTATTGGGATTTCATCAAGATCAAAAGCTTTTGCACAGCAAAGGAAACAGTTCACAAAACCAAAAGACAACTGACAGAATGGGAGAAGATATTTGCAAACGACATATCAGATAAAGGGCTAGTATCCAAAATCTATAAGGAACTTAGCAAACTCAACACCCAAAGAACAAACAATCCAATCAAGAAATGGGCAGAGGACATGAACAGACATTTCTGCAAAGAAGACATCCAGATGGCCAACAGACACATGAAAAAGTGCTCCACGTCACTCGGCATCAGGGAAATACAAATCAAAACCACAATGAGATATCACCTCACACCAGTCAGAATGGCTAAAATTAACAAGTCAGGAAATGACAGATGCTGGAGAGGATGTGGAGAAAGGGGAACCCTCCTCCACTGTTGGTGGGAATGCAAGCTGGTGCAACCACTCTGGAAAACAGCATGGAGGTTCCTCAAAATGTTGAAAATAGAACTACCCTATGACCCAGCAATTGCACTACTGGGTATTTACCCTAAAGATACAAACATAGTGATCCGAAGGGGCACGTGTACCCGAATGTTTATAGCAGCAATGTCTACAATAGCCAGACTATGGAAAGAACCTAGATGTCCATCAACAGATGAATGGATAAAGAAGATGTGGTATATATACACAATGGAATACTATGCAGCCATCAAAAGAAATGAAATCATGCCATTTGCGATGACGTGGATGGAACTAGAGCGTATCATGCTTAGTGAAATAAGTCAATCAGAGAAAGACAACTATCATATGATCTCTCTGATATGAGGACATGGAGAAGCAACATGGGGGGTTAGGGGGATAGGAGAAGAATAAATGAAACAAGATGGGATTGGGAGGGAGACAAACCATAAATGACTCTTAATCTCACAAATAAACTGGGGGTTGCTTGGGGGAGGTGGGATTGGGAGAGGGGGAGCGGGCTATGGACATTGGGGAGGGGAGGCGAACCATAAGAGACTATGGACTCTGAAAAACAACCTGAGGGTTTTGAAGGGTCAGGGGTGGGAGGTTGGGGGAACAGGTGGTGGGTAATGGGGAGGGCACGTTTTGCATGGAGCACTGGGTGTTGTGCAAAAAGAATGAATACTGTTACAC
The DNA here is from genome assembly GCF_922984935.1 of Meles meles. NCBI lineage: Eukaryota > Metazoa > Chordata > Mammalia > Carnivora > Mustelidae > Meles > Meles meles. The sequence goes on along the minus strand of NC_060077.1, from coordinate 27,925,348 downwards.
TGAAAAAATAAATAAAATGGAAAAAAAATAATAAAAAAAAATTTAGCAGAAGAAGAAAAAAGAAAAAAGAAAAAAATTGAAAAAAGAAAAAAAAATTGAAAAAAAAAAATTGATGTAGCCGCAAGACTAAAGAATCATGGGGAGAAAGCCATGAATTCCGTGCTTTGCTTTCTCCTCCTCTGGAATTGCTCTGCTGTCTTAGGAATTGAATCTGCTTTCTCCTTGATAGATGAAATTCGTTCTGGCTGGATATTTTGTTGATCTTCTGGGGGAGGGGCCTGTTGTAGTGACTCTCAAGTGTCTTTGCCCGAGGCGGGATTGCACCGCCCTTACCGGCGGCCGGACTAAGTAATCGGCTCGGGTTCGCTTTTGGGAGCTTCTGTTCCCTGAACGCTTTCCGTAGAGTTCAGGAGGACGGGAATGAAAATGGCGGCCTCCCAGTCTCCGGCCTGGAGGAGCCGAGAGCCTGGGGCCCCACTCCTCAGTGCGCCCCCAGAGGACAGCACCCAATCACTCCCGTATCCCCAGCCTCTAGCCGCGCTCCGAGCTCACCCAGCCCGCGACCAGTTCAAGGTAACCCCGAGCTGAGAGTTCAGTCCTCGGCTCTGTCTCGGCAGCCGGCTTCTCCGTTCTAATAGCTGCGAGCTCTCCGACACTCCGACACCCCCGATCCTTCTGTGACCCTGCGGGGCCTGGGGCCACGCTGGCCCCGCGTGGGCTTCACCCCGGTTTAGCCCCTGGAGCAATGTCCCTCAGTGGAACAGACTTTTAAAAGTCCTGATTTTGTGCTCCGTTCCTCCGCCGCTTGCCGGGAGCCGGCCCCTCCCCCCGCGGTCTATCTTCCCGTCGTTTTAGATTCACTTCTCCGCCAGTCCTACCTTTCAGAAAGTGATTGATTTTCTGTTTCTAGAGTTGCTGTTCTTCTTCTCTTCTATCTCCCGTTGGATTTGTAGGTGTTTGCAATGTTTAGATAAGCTATCGAGCTGATCTCCTGCTACCTGATGCAGTCTCAGGCTGCTACTTCTCCGCCATCTTGACTCCTCCCCCCAAGCTCGATAGAAGGATCTTGAAATGAACAGGACATTCCTGCTTCCTGACAGTAGTAAGGAGACACAACATGGATGAAGGTCTGATGCATTCCATGTATAAATGTTTAGTATTGTTCATGTTCTCCAGAATCTGGGGCATGAGCAGTTTGGCTTGATTCCCTCACCTGGGTGTGCTGCTGGAACGGTGCTTCTGCACTGTCTCAGGCAGTAGCAAAATTTGTGTGTCACTCTTCCCTCGTCAAGGACACAATTCCCCAGAGAGGATTCTCCCCTACAGAAGGATCCAGAAAGTTCATAATTGAAGAGTCTCAGAGATCATGCCCAGGGTTTTTTGTCTCACTTCCTCATTGTATGAGACACTGTGTAATGACAGCTGCTCCCATTGCTGGGACAGTGAACCTGCAAACTCAGACATTCATGGGTGATGGCATTAGCAATGGGGAAAAAAAATTCTCAAACGCTGAGTATGGAAAGAGTCTTTTGGGGCCACCCTGTATCCCTGAGTTCTGCCCCTACCTGTCTAGTAAGACAGGAGAACAAGGAGTGCAGGTATCCAGGCCATGGTGATACAACCCATGATCCCTAGTGTGGGTTGGGCTGACCCAGGCCTCCTTTTCTCCTCTACCCTCTGCCACAGGTGAAGCCATCCATGCAAATGGGGTCCATCCAGTGAGTGCTCAACCCCTCCCTGAGCCCTGGTGCTGGATCTCAGCTCACACCACACATTGAAGAGGATGCAGTTTGCTGATAACACACAAAAGTCCCTGATCAGAGGATTCTGAGAGACACATCTGCTGGGTCCAAAATCAAGGAGTGCAGAGCCAAGAACACAGGTGCAGCATCCTTGAGTGAAGTTTCCTCACTGAGCAGCTATGTGGAGACAACAGGGCAGTCCCACAGTGAGCCCTGCTTGTCACAATGCACCTGTCTCTTTAAGGACCAAAGCCCTTAGAGCCCAGTGGCTTTCAGCAGCTCACCTGGTACCTGTCTTTTCTCACTCCCATGTCTTGTTTCCAGATCCTACGATTCATATATACTATATATGATCACTAGGGTTTCTTACTCTCTAGAGGGACACCTCTCTATTGAAAGGGCCAAAATGTACATGAATCACCAATTTGTGTTCACCATCCTCAGAGAAATTACTATAGAAGGTGAATGTATCATGTCAGACATTATTGATCAGAGGACAGTGGAACGGTTGGAGGGACTTGTAAAAGATCTTCTGGGAATGGTAAGACTGGACGTTTTCCAGGAAGTAAGCTCAATGACATATTACTGAAGCAGCAATTCAGCAAACATTTCAAAGGTCATGTGAAGCTGTTACAATTTGTCCAGGATCAGATGTGACTGAGTGATATCTGAAAACTTAACAGCTTTTCCTGACTGAGCATTTATTGGTGAATAGTAGACATATCTCTTTATGTTTGGAAGTGTGTTGTGTCTCCAAAATTAATTGGTTTCTGAGTACTTCTGCTTTGAAAATTTTGTCAGGATTCTGTCTTTGTTGCTTCACCAACTTTATGTATTGTAGCCAAATTTATTTCCAACTCGTATTTTGTACCCATTGCTTTCCTTCAGTGGGAAGATTAATGGGATGCTTTATTATTGTTTCACATGCCTTGAAAAGAGTGTGTAGAAATCACGATCTCACTAGGCCTGAAAACACAATCATCTATATTCACAAGTATTCACCAAATATCTAGACTCACAGGGACCTTAAATAATAGGCCTATGATGACAATCTCCTACTCCCCTCAGATACCCTTTCCTCAAGGCACTCATAGGCAGGGGTCCTACTCCTACAGCTCAGGCATGTCATCCTATGGCTTCAACCCCTTCAGTGACTCCTCACTGCTGATTGCTAAACACCCAAGCCCCTCCCATGTCTGAAGTTCCTCCCTGCTCTGCCCTGCACACTTCCTCACCCACCTCACAGCTCTGCTCTTGTTCCCTGTTCTCAACACAAGGCTCTCTTGGAAGGAGATGGATTTCACCTGGGGATCATGGTAGACCCACATTTTGGCAACATTGAACATCTATTGAAAGCAGGGCAGACACCAAGTGTAACACATTGTGATCTATATTTGTCTCCTTGTCTTCTACTGATCTTGAATACTATAGCTTTATAATAAGTCTTCAAGTTCAAGCGTCAGTCTTCTTTGTTTTTCTCTTGCAATATTATGTTGCTAATTCGGATCTCTTCTCTCTGTGTAAACTTTTCAATCAATTCTTCAGGATTTTAAGAATAACTTGCTGGGATTTAAGTGTTACATTGAATCTTTGTATCCAATTCGGAAGAACCAGCATCCTCAAAGTAATGAGCTTCCTCATTAATGCACATAGAATAGCCCTCAATTTATTTAGCTTCTCTTTGATTTCAATTATCAGAATTGTGTCGTTTTCCTTACATAGGTCTTACACATATTATGTTTGATTTTTACCCAAGAATTTCCCCTTTTGGGGGCTAATATATATTGTGTATATCTCAAACTCCACTTGGTCAATGTTAGTTAATGGGTAAGCCCTTGATTTTTCTATATTAAGTGAGCATTTGAACCTTCTGAAATTGCTTATTAGTTTTGACATTTTTTCTTTTAATGTCAATTATTTTTATTTTGTACATAGATGATCAGATCATCTATGAATAATTTATTTTTCCTTCTTAATCTACTTCCATCTAGGTGAATGGTTTCAGGGTAATATTGGTGTATTTGTCGAGATGATTTTATTTTTAATTTTCTCTCTTATAGAGTGAATTACCTTGACTGACATTCAAATATTTCACAAACATCAAGTGTCTAAAATGACCACCTTTGATGCATTGGGGATCTCTTAAAGATGTATTCATTTAATTTGAGAGAGAGAAAGGTGGGGCAGAGGGAGATAATCTTCAAACAGACTGAAATGTGAAGCACAAAGGGCACAACCCCATGATCCATGAGATCAAGACCTGAGCCAAAAGCAAGAGTCAGACAATTATCCATCTGAGCAGCTCAGGTGCCCATTTGAAAAATTGCTGACTGAATGTGCAAATAGTTTTTATATTTTGGTCCTTAAGTCTGTGAATCATATTGATTCCTTTTGAAGTCATATTGATTCTTAACTTCTTTTATTCTAAACATTTTACCTGGTTATGATATCAGAGAGAAACTGGATTTATAACATATATTCAAGTTTATTCCTTCCTCCATTCTCTGTAGTATTCTCATAATTTCCTCTTTAAATGCATGGTAGAATTCTCTAATGAAGTCTTCTGGCCTGAATTTTTCTTCATGGGAAGGCTGTCAACTAAATCAATGAACAATTTCAATGTAGTTACTGGCAAGCATGAGTTAAACAATGTGACTCCTTATTCTTGGAACAAAATCTACAGTGCATAGGTTATGCCTGGGAATGTGTTTAACTTGACAGTAAATTTCCTTAAAAATTAATATCACTGATTGGAAGAGAAGGCGAACCATAAGAGACTATGGACTCTGAAAAACAACCTGAGGGTTTTGAAGGGGCAGGGGTGGGAGGTTGGGGGAACCAGGTGGTGGGTAATAGGGAGGGCACGTATTGCATGGAGCACTGGGTGTTGTGCAAAAACAATGAATACTGTTACGCTGAAAAAGTAAATAAATAAATTTAAAAAAAATTAATATCACTGAGCATATAAAATAAACTGATATTTCTATATTGTTTAGTGATTTTTATGCTTTATTTTTTAAGATTTTATTTATTTGTGGGGCGCCTGGGTGGCCCAGTGGTTTAAGCCACTGCCTTCGGCTCAGGTCATGATCTCAGGGTCCTGGGATCGAGTCCCTCATCGGGCTCTCTGCTCGGCAGGGAGCCTGCTTCCCTCTCACTCTCTCTGCCTGCCTCTCTGCCTACTTGTGATCTCTCTTGGTCAAATAAATAAATAAAATCTTTAAAAAAAGATTTTATTTATTTGAGAGAAATACAGAGACACACACAGAGAGAGAGAGAGAGAGAAAGAGAGAGAACAAGCAGCGGTAGAGGCAGAGAGAGAAGGACACTTTCCCTGAGCTGGATGTCTGATGTGGGCCTAGATCTCAGGACCTGGAGATCATGACCTGCGCCAAGGCAGACAATTAGTGAGTCACCCAGGCTTCCCTGTTTAGTATTTTTTTTTTAAATCAGATGATGTATTCTGAAACAAAAATAGTAGAAACCGCCCAGATATAATGTCAAGTATTGTACAACCTCATTTAGTGGCAGGGGGTTGAACCCGAATATACAATGTTATGCCATCCTATGTCTCTCGATATTTCCCTGGTAGCCTCTTATAGTTAGAAACAAGAGTGCTCTGATCATTCAGTCTCCAGGCCGAATTATACATCTACATACACTGGCTCCATATTCTCCCAGCATGCCTTGTGCCATAGACAACACTTGTGCCCATCGGTAGCCTGAGACTTTGAATCTGTTTCTCAGTGTCCTTTGGTCTTCAGTGGGATTTGGGGAATGATTGTGTCAGAAGATATTGCCACTGTCTTCTAAAGAGGTATTTCCAGAAATAATTTCATAATAATAAAAGAACAGATGCTTCACAAACATTAACAGTCATACAAATCTCTGGAGGACTTGTTAAATATAAATCTAAGAACATCAACACATGCTTCAGATTTAGAAGGTCTAGGATGGAGAATTGCATTTTTATCAAGCTTTGAATTCAAATAAGTTATTAATCTGTGCCTCATTATCAAATTAATGAATACAATTATAACTTCCAATGCTCTCTGGATAATAGTCTTTATTGGAAGAAGTATGAGATTGAATCTTAGTACTGCTTTATATATAATGGAACTGAGTCCCCACTCAAACATCAGGCAGGTGAGAGAGGAAGCACAGTCTGAAAATGTCACAGAGGAGAGATGGACACACGCTGGGGATGGGGGACATATGGCCTTGAACCAAGGAAGAGAAGGATGAGGCCAGGGAGATTCCCTTCCCATGGTGGTGGTGACCATTACCATAACCAACTTCTCTCCTGTCTCTAAGGCTGAGAAATTCAGAGACCTTCAGGCAGTTACAGTTACACTTCATCATAGATTTAAATCACTGTGTAAAGACCACCACCCACAGACAACAAACAGTGACAGTCAGCCTCATCCTCAGCCTTGAACTGTCGTGATAGTGAGGATGGCTTTGTTCCTAGACCTGGATCCAGAGAAGCAATTAGGGACCCCAGAGGGGAGGTTGCAGGTGCTATAGATGAGCATGCAGGGAGCATGGCCTTCGGTCTGCTGGGACCAGTGAGGAGGGTTATTTTCAGAGACTGAGCCAGAGCTGAGACAACAAGTGGGTGTGACTGTCCCTCCTGGAGTCACTGACAGTGATGGCTCCTGGATCACCACAGTCTGAGAATCTGCTCCTATTACCAACAGGAAAGAAATTTATTGTTATGGGAAAAAAGAAGCCCTTGAGACCCTGCTTTTTAAATGTCTCCTATGGACAGATCCCCTATCCCTGACCTGAGTCATATGCAATGAGCCCAAGGAGAAACAACATCCAGGCCACAGTGGGGAATCCCGAAGTATATGGCCTTCACAGACTCCGGCTGGAGTGGGGTGTTCTGGGCCTTTTCATACCTCCAGACCAGTTATGAGGAGAAGGTGCTTCATGCAAGTTAGCTTCCTCTTTCTCACTGCCCCAGAATCCCTCACATGTCCCCAGGGAGATCTTGAAAGGAGGAGATGCTAGGAACTCACACAGAACAATGCCTGCAGGGAAGCTGAGACACTAAGTGTCAGGGGGACATCTTTCACCAGATCACAACCCCAGTGACCTTGGTGACTTCTGTCCTAAGCTTTGGTCTATTTCAAATATGTTCCTGTTATCTGGTCATCCTATCCATATCTCTTTCCATGAATATCAGATCTAGACTATTTACTCTGATTCCATGGAGGATGAAGTATGAGGCATGCATGAATCTGAACTGAGGGCTCTTTGTGGCCCTGGAGGCCCAGGAGCAGGAAAGTCACAGTGAGGATCTTGCTTGCCCTAGTGGGCAAAGGTCATTGTTAGATTTTCCTAGGATTCCTGGTCCAGACCCTGAGATCTCAGGAGAAGCCCACCTGTGCCCCTTACTGACCTCAGACACATTACCCAACAGAACATGGCACACTCTCCAGAATTCCTGGAAGGACTTTGTGACCTTTGTAGGTGGATCGTTCTAATGTCACCATCCAGGGCGATAGAATGAGTAGGTCAGCTATGTGGGATTTGGGGTTGATTCATCCATTTTTCAAGAGAATAAATGCCCTTGGGTAGACAACTAACTGAAACACTTATATTAGGAGAATTTTCAGGGTTAGGTGACATTTCAATTTGCTTCTGCCTTGTCCCTGATTTCACTACTGGGACATAATGTAGTTGAACCAAGCTCAAGGCTTAAGTTCCCCAGAGAAGCCCATTGGTTCAACCCTGGTAGTAATTCTATTTGGGTTACCCTTACAGGTTGACTTACTGGTTATTGTTGTTGGTGTCAGGGTCTCCTGTTAAGGACAAGCTCTCCTGGCATATATCTTGCCTTTATCTCTGTCTTTGCCATGAGAATATCATGCTGTCAGATACAACATATCGTTTGTCCTTGATTATGTGGATGGATTCTCACTTATTCTTGAATATTTCCTCACATAAAATATTTTGTATTAGTTCTCTGGTATATTGAAGGTATTTTTAGTCAATTTTTATTATTTTTCATGGTAAAAGGAATGATAATAAATAACATAACTCTAAATGGTCTATACAATTGATATGATACCGTCCATTGACAACCCACTCTTCTGTTCCACAGCCACTTACTCCCTGAGTGGATAACTGAAACCTCTCTCAACAATGTGCTCTAATAATTTTATACATGTATCCATATATCATATATATTTTTATATATATATATTTATGTATGTAAAGTATATATGACAGATATGAAAATTTATATATATATATATATGTGTGTGTGTTATATGTAGTATTATATATATAAAACATAACACAGTACTGTTTTTTGTATATTTCCAGTGCTCCATGACTGTCTTTACATGTAAAATATAATCAATGATATTTCATTGCAAGCATAGAGATGTATCTTATTTTAATTCATATTTCATAATCATTCCATAGGATAATTTGCCATAATTTGGCCATGTTTCCATGGAGAAATATCCATGTTGGTCTCAATTGTTGTTGTTCTTGTTTAAGATTTTTATTTATTTATTTATTTGTCAGAGAGAGAGAGAGAGAGGAGCGAGAGAGAGCACAGGCAGACAGAGTGGCAGGCAGAAGTAGAGGGAGAAGCAGGCTCCTTGCCAAGCAAAGAGCCGGATGTGGGATGAGATCCCAAGACAATGGGATCATGACCTGAGTGAAGGCAGCCTCTTAACCAACTGAGCCACACAGGTATCCCAATTGTTGTTATTGTAACATATCTGAACTGGATATGCCAGTATATTAATTGTTACATGTATCAGTTTGATTTTTTTTAAATAATTAACTTGTAAAAATGTAACCCTGAAGCAAGCCATTCATATATTTAATGTTTGATAAAAATTTAAAATTTATGCTCTAAAATTGATGCAGCAATTTATACTCTCACCATCATTTATGAGAGTTCTCATTTTAGCACACATATTACAGAGGATAAACTCCATCTTAACATTTACCAATTTTATAACTGTGAAGTAATTTCATTGTTAAGTTGTATATCTCCACTTATTAATAACATTTCCTATGTTTATATATATACTGATTTTAGGTATATTATATTTCTACAATTGCCATAAGAAAGTACCACAGACTGGCATCAAACTCTAGAAATGTATTTCTATGGTTCTCACCCAGTCCCACAGTTAGTAGGGCTTGGCTGTGTCCTCTCTGAAACCTGCAGAGGAATCCTTCTTGTCTCTATCTAACCATTGGAGGTTTCAGGACAATTTTTGCACACCCTGTTTGCAGCTCTGGGGACACAGTCTGTGCCTCGTGGTGCTCTCCTGATCTCCATCTGGCTGTCTTGTTACACACACACACACACACACACACACACACACACACACACACCCCATACCAGTTATATCAGATTAGGAGTTCACCCCAACCCATTATCATCTTATATTTCCTTATTACATCTGGGACAACCTCATTATCATATAAAGTTATATTCTTTGGCCCTAAGGGCTACAACTTCAATATATGCTCTTTGAGAAGATCCAGCTTTATCCATGGTATTAGGGAAGAAAATATCTTTTTAAAAGTACATATAATCGTTAATACTTCAAAAAATACATATGCAAAATGCTTGCAATGAACAGAAATGGTATCTCTGGACAAACACCTTCACGGGGGCACCTGCGTGGCTCAGTGCATTAAAGCCTCTGCCTTTGGCTTGGGTCATGATCCCAGGGTCCTGGGTTCGAGCCACACATTGGGTTCTCTGCCAAGCAGGGACCCTGCTACCTTTCCTTTCTCTGCCTACTTGTGATCTCTGTCTGTCAAATAAATAAATAAAATCTTTCTTAAAAAAAAAAAAAACAAAACACCTTCACAATTAGGAAGAAAGGAATCTATACAGGACTCACACTATATGAGATAGCTCATACACCAACTTCTCCTATCCTGTATATGAAAACAAATGAATACATAAATGCTCAAGCAGACCAGAGACCTCTGTGTCCTCACTCCCATGCTAACCTCAGAAGTCATGAGCTTCAGTGGAAAGAAGAGTCAGTTCCAAAAATGTCTGTGGGAGGCAGAAGTGGAAGCTGGCAGCAGTCTTGAAGCAACATTAGAGGAGAAAGTTCTCTGAGTGGGAAGACACAGGACAGCAAGGAGACCTGGGACCTGACCACAGAATGGGCCTCCAAGAAAGAGAAGGAGATCTCAGATGCAGTGCTGTGGGCACATGGGGTGAAAACCTTAGGTGGGGAGCCCTTAAAACACCACTATAATGGGAGAAGAAGGGAAAAGGGACATTTAGTGTCTGCCAGGCACAGGGGAGTAGGAAAAAGGGAAAGGAGAAACAGCCCACCTCCCACCATAAGTCAAGAAAAAAAGTGCATGAGGGAAAATTTAGAAGAAATCTAAATAACATCATATTACTTTTCATAATCAAATAAAAGAACCACTGACTGAATTATTTACTTTGAACAAACCTTAAACAATTGATAAGGGATATTTGTTTTTGGAAAATAAAAATTTAAAAACATTGAAATCCATAATTATTTTATAGACTGCTACGGAAATGTAAATCAGGAACATTTCAACAGCCCATGCATTAAAGTTAGGACCTTACAGATAGATTACCATGGCCTCCACACAAATGTAACATGTACATACATGAAGCAGTCTGCATATTTCCAGACGGTGGTGATGCCCCACAACAACACACACGCCCCTTATGACCATGAACACAGCACATACAAGGGCACTTTTTCTGGGGTTCAGTCACTTTGAAATGTGCACAGTAGGGATCACTGCAAATGGTAGGGAATTGTAGGCCACAGAGTGCTGAGCACAGGAGACACTGGCATGACTGCTGGTGGGTCAGGGGATTCTCTGCAGGTGATGGGAATGGAATGTAAATTTAATCTTGATAGTAGTTGCTCAACTCAGTGAAATATACGACAGACCACTGTGTTGTACACTTTAGAGCACTGAACATTATGGCATGTAAATTATAATACATTTGTTTTGGTTTTAGGGAAAAATAACAAAAGAAGAAGCTATTGTCACTCTCCCTATAAAGTTGTTCTGTGGTCAGACAAGCAGGCACTCATCCCTACAGGGTCTCCATAGTCTCCCTGTTTGTCACATACACTGATGGGGGTGACCATGGGGAGTAGGGGCAGCTTTCTGTCTCAGGTCCCCATGGTCCTGCAGCTCTGTGTCCCTGTTGATGCTGTTTTCCCTGGCTGAGCAGTAATAATCAACAATGGCCTCAGGCTACAGGCTAGAGAAGGTCAGAGAGGCCTTGTTCCCAAGCAGGAGCCAGAGAACCAAGCTGGGAACCCTAAGAACTAGTGGTTCCGAGCATCACAGTTTGGGGGCACCATGAGAAATCTGTTGGTACCAGCCCACAAAGCGTGCTCCAACATTGTTGCAGGTGGGGGTGACCTTCTGTCCCACAGACCCTGACATGGAGGCTTCCTGTGTCAGTGCAGACTGTGCCCAGAACCCTGTAGCAGTTGCCCAGGACCCTGCAACAAACACACAGGTGAGTGTCTGGTGATTGTCCAAAAGAGGTTCTCAAAAAGAGGCAAGAAATAGCCTGGAGCTCCCCCTAATCACTCTGCCTATATTCCAGAACCAGTCCCCTGAGCAGAGAGTGAGGAGGGTGATGAAGGAAGGGTCCTGGCCATGGTGGATATATCCAGGCTCTGATTCTGAGCTCACAAGTAAGCACTGCACAAAGCCTTTCGTATCCTCTCCCCTTCTGGAAAAGAAGAGAGGAAACATTCATGCAAAACTTTCCCTCCCCTGGGAACTCTTGGTGTGAATTTAAGGACAGGTAAGTATGGGAAAGGGCTGGGGAACATCTCTTGCATCCCAGTGAGCACAAAGCAGAGGGCACAAGGCAAAGTTCCAGGCCTGTGTTCCCAGGTGATCCCTCACCCCAACTCCCAAACCCACAGGGACAAGCCCATAACACCCCCTCCTGCCTCAGAGTCCAGACTCACCACTGACTTGGAGGGACATCCTGGAGCTGAACAGAGAGTGGGACACTCTGAACTTCAGCCTGCCTGGCTCACCACCCACCCCCAGGTAGTGGCATGGGGTTCTCATCCTCCGGGGTCCCCTCCCTGTGCTTCTGGTGCCACACCCAACTCCTTGTTTCAGAGACATGTCCTCCTCCTCAGCATGAGTCACCCTCTGCTCCTCCTGCTACTTAGTTGTGTTTTGGGGGACAGAGGTGAGGGACCTCTCAGGAAGGATATATCCTACACACAGTGAGACGTGTAGAGGGCATGCACTGCCCTTTACAGCCTCTTTGGCAGTGGGGGTGGGGCTACTGGAGGAGACAGCCCACCTCTGTCTCATATTAGGACAATTCCAACCTAGCTGACAAACCCCCATAACGTTCTGCTCTGTCCTTGATGGCTCAGAGTTCATTAATAACAGTGTGCAGGGAATTCTTCAAGGAGAGACCAAAATTATAAAGAAGCAAAATGTGGTTCTTCTGTGTCTCCTCTCTGAGAGCACCCATAGGAGATGGTCAACAACACACCCCGCCCAGGATGTAGCCAGAAACCCTCAGGCATGAGAGAAGACTCCAGGTGTGAATGGGTCTCCTGCACCAGACACTAGGTTCATCCTGGTGGCACTGTACATTTGGGGATATGGGCTGAGACTCTCAAGGTCATCAATCAGTCTCATGATCCAGAAATTCCTAAGTCCTCTGTCCTCAGTCTGAGATATATTTTAATGACTCATTTTATGACTCCTAGAAATTATCCATTTCTAGTCCATCAGTGTACCAGACATTGTTGTGTTCATGCTATAAATATTAACACAATTATTTTCTCCAGTGATGTTATCTAATTCATCCTGCTCTGATAAAGGCAGTGTGTGTGTGTGTGTGTCTCTCTCTGTGTGTGTGTGTGTGTGTGTGTGTGTGTGTGTGTGTGTGTGTTTATTTTTATCCAGCATCTCTCGCTTAATATAAAACTGTATGCCTTGGGGCACCTGGGTGGTTCAGGGGGTTGAGCCTCTGCCTTTGGTTCAATTCATGATCTCAGGGTCCTGGGATCAAGCCCCACATCAGGCTCTCTGCTCAGTGGGGAGCCTGCTTCCTCCTCTCTCTGCCTGCCTCTGTGCCTCCTTGTGATCTCTTTCTCTCTGTCAAAAAAATATATTTTTAAAAAAGAACTGTATGAAGATAAATTCGAAATGGATAAAACACCTCAACATGAGACAGGAATCTCTCAGAATCTTAGAGGAGAACATAGGCAGTAACCTCTTCGATATCAGCCACAGCAACTTCTTTCAAGATATGTCTCCAAAGGCCAAGGAAACAAAAGCGAAAATGAACTTTTGGGACTTCATCAAGATCAAAACCTTCTGCACAGCAAAGGAAACAGTCAACAAAACAAAAAGGCAACCCACGGAATGGGAGAAGATATTTGCAAATGACAGTACAGACAAAAGGTTGATATCCAGGATCTATAAAGAACTTCTCAAACTCAACACACACAAAACAGATAATCATATCAAAAAAATGGGCAGAAGATATGAACAGACGCTTCTCCAATGATGACATACAAATGGCTATCAGACACATGAAAAAATGTTCATCATCACTAGCCATCAGGGAGATTCAAATTAAAACCACATTGAGATACCACCTGACACCAGTTAGAATGGCCAAAATTAGCAAGACAGGAAACAACGTGTCTTGGAGAGGATGTGGAGAAAGGGGAACCCTCTTCCACTGTTGGTGGGAATGCAAGTTGGTGCAGCCACTTTGGAGAACAGTGTGGAGATTCCTGAAGAAATTAAGAATAGAGCTTCCCTATGACCCTGCAATTGCACTGCTGGGTATTTACCCCAAAGATACAGATGTAGTGAAAAGAAGGGTCATCTGTACCCCAATGTTTATTGCAGCAATGGCTACGGTCGCCAAACTGTGGAAAGAACCAAGATGCCCTTCAACGGATGAATGGATAAGGAAGATGTGGTCCATATACACAATGGAGTATTATGCCTCCATCAGAAAGGATGAATACCCGACTTTTGTAGCAACATGGATGGGACTGGAAGAAATTATGCTGAGCGAAATAAGTCAAGCATCATATGGTCTCAATTATTTGTGGAGCATAACAAATAACATGGAGGACATGGGGAGATGGAGAGGAGAGGAAGTTGAGGGAAACTGGAAGGGGAGATGAACCATGAGAGACTATGGTCTCTGAAAAACAACCAGAGGGTTTTGAAGGGGCGGGGGTGGGGTGGGAGGTTGAGGAACCAGGTGGTGGGTAATAGGGAGGGCACGTACTGCATGGAGCACTGGGTGTGATGCCAAAACAATGAACACTGTTATGCTGTAAATAAACAAATTTTTAAAAAAGTCAAAAAAAAAAAAGAACTGTATGTCTTATTCATACAAATGCTAATCATTCCTTTTGAACTTCATATAAAATATTTGATCACTGTCTTTCATAGTGAGTCAGATTAAAAACTGAACATGTGCCCGTGATCTTCACAAATTTGTTTTCCCGTTGCAACACTAAGTATTTAGAGCTTGCTGATACTTAGCTGGTGTTCAGTAAATACTTATTAATGGAAACAAATAAATCAGCAAATGAAAAAAATATAAATATCCACCTCTTTAACTTATGTACAAAATAGGTATCTCAAGTTTCATTAGGACCATCATCATCAACTCAAATTCTGAACCACAGACATGGGTATCATCTTAGAAACATCTTTATACCTCACACACAATCTCCAAGTAATTCTTAAATCCAGTGCTCTCCACAACAGAAATGACATTAAAATGTTCTTGTTACCCAAAGAAGTCTATACATTCAATGCATTTCCTAAGAAAATTCTAGTGACATTATTCTCTGGAGAAGAGCTGACATGGATTTTGGAGGGGATTCAGATAGAGATATGCATGACTCATACAGCAGATGTCCCAAATGAGATCCTCATGCTCTCTCCAGTGTTTCATGGCACACTTTGGGACACAAAGCTAGAACGACTGGAAATCCTGCAGTGGGCACATTGATGCCCATGCCATGGCAGGCACAGTGCATCCACATGGTCAATCTGGGGTAGGAAACACAGACCAGAGAATGCTCCCACCTGGGACAGGCCACATCTGCCACGAAGCCCCAGCAATGCTGTACTCTACTCTCTGCTGCTTCCTGCATTGGCAAGGGCTCCTGGATCCTTGGCCAGAACCAGGTTACACATCCCTCTATCGGGTACACCGTTACTGCTTGGGATGATGAAGATTCTAGAAATGGCTAGGTGTAATGGGTACACAACATTGGGAGTATACCAAATATGTTTGAATTGCACATTAAAGAGTGATTGAAACAGTAAATTTTCTGTAATGTTTATTATTATTTTTAAAGATTTTATGTATTTATTTGAGAGAGAGAGCAAGTAAGGGAAAGCATGAGAGGGGAGACAGTCAGAAGGAAAAGCAGACTCCCTGTGGAGCTGGGAGCCCATGCAGGAATCCATCCCTTGACTCTGGGATCATGACCTGAGCTGAAGGCAGTTGCTTAACCAACTCAGCCACCCAGTTGTCCCTCTTATGTATATTATAATAATTATAAATTATTAGTTGACAATCAGGTTATATTTAATAAGTTGTATGGTAACAAATATCCTTTACATCCTTACATGGTTACTCTATTCTAAATCATTTACTAAAAATGTGCAGCAGTTTTTTTGTTATTATTTTTTCTAATAGATTCCACATATAAATAAGAAAAAGCAAGCATAATTTGTCTTTCCCTGTAGCCCTTATTTCACTTAGGGTAATTTCTTGCAACCCTTCTTGTCACAAATAGCAGGACATATTCCTGGAAAGGCTCATGTGGTGGACATCCTTGTGCACAGGTGGTGTTCATGGTGCTGCATTGCCCCATACTATTTGGATCACTGAAAAGCCCTATTGTGGCAAGAAAGAGGATGACACCGTCAGTGCCTGTGGGCTCAGGGAATCTGCCACAGGGGTTATTGGCCCTGACAGTGTCAGCTGTGTGTCTCTCAAATCTGTAGGATCTACTTCACACACCTTCCCTAGAGCAGGCTCAGCATTTTATATCAGATCTGGAGCCTTCCCCTTACCCTCACAAGCCCCACTGAGAGATCTGCAAACAGATACTCAAAGTTCCTCCAAGGGCTAACCACCCTCTCCTGACAACACAGTGAATGATAGAATCCAGCATCTGTTCCAAGTCAGTTGTGCCCCCGGACTGCCTCCTGTTGTGAGTCCGCACTTGGCAACAATCTTAGAGCCTTGTTCTTGAGACACAGAGCTACTCACCCAGTCCTGAGCACAGGAGCATGGAGGGAAGGAGGGTCACCTGTAGGAACAGGGTTCATGCTGTGGAGGACTGTCCACCTGCTTGGATGATCTGAAGGTTCTGTTCAAGAAAATTAAGGAAAGTTTATGTGTCTTTATAAAGAGAGAAAAAGTGCGAGCTCTACAGGCTCTGAATTTTTATACTTGGGTGACCAGAGAAAGTTTCTCCATTACCATGCATTTTTTGTTGTCTTTGTTTTGTTGTGTTCTGTTTTCCCCCTGAGAGATCACTTAGGTTGCATAGGAACCTGGTAGAAAGGGAATTGTGATCTATAAGCTACTTCCAAGTACAGTCAGTGTGTACTCTAGTTATTTTTATTTGGAAGAGAGTCAGAGTACAAGGTTGTGAGCAGGCTGAGGTTTCTTTTTTTTGTTTGTTGGTTTTTTTTAAGTATTTATTTATTTGACAGAAAGAAATCACAAGTAGGCAGAGAGGCAGGCAGAGAGAGAGGAGGAAGCAGGTTCCCTGCGGAGCAGAGAGCCCGACGGTGGGCTCGATCCCAGGACCCTGAGATCATGACCTCAGCTGAAGGCAGAGGCTTTAACCCACTGAGCCACCCAGGCACCCCCAGGCTGAGGTTTTTGTCCCACTTCCCCATCTGTGTGTGTCACTGTGAACAGCACCACTGTCCCAGACTGTACAGTAATAGTCAGCCTCATCCTCAGGCTGCAGTCCAGAGATGAGCAGAAGTCCTGCATTGGTCGAGGGGTCCTTGGAGCCAGAGAAGCGACTGGGAATCCCAGGTCCCAGCTGTGTACTTGAGTCTGAGTAGTAGTACAGGAGAACCCGGGGAGGGGTCCCTGACTTCTGCTGGTACCAGTACATGGTATACCTATCAAGACTGAAGCCACTGCTTAAGGTGCAGGTGAGTCTGACTATTGTTCCCGGAGATGCAGAGAGTGAGGGCGGCTGGGTCAGCACAGGCTGGGACAAAGATCCTGCAAATACAGACACTCATGGGTGATGGAACTATAAGTGGGGAAAAACCAAACAAACAAAAAGAAAAAAACCCAAATCCTGAAAATGGAAAATATCATAGGGGGCCCCCTGTGTCCCTGAGCCCTTTCCCTACCTGTGCAGTGAGACAGGAGCATGAGGAGAACAGGAATCCAGGCCATGGCGACACAGACCCTGGTTCCCACAATGGGCTGGTCTGCCCCAGGCCCCCTTTTCTCCTCTATCTTGTGCCACAGGCAGGGCTGTCCATGCAAATGGGGTCCACCCAGTGACAGCCCAGCCCCTTCCTGAGCCCTGGTGGTGGAGCTAAGTTCACAGCACATACTCAGGAGGATGGTGTTTGGTTTCACCCCCTGGGGAGACCACAGGGAGGAAGTACTTGTTGAGACAACACACAGCTCCCTCTCAGGGGACTCTGCCAGACCAGAGAAGACATAGCTGCTGAGTCCCCATCAAAGAGAGCGGGTCCCAGTCCCCAGGTCCTTTCCCTTGAGTGAATGTACCACAGTAAACCGCCATATAGGGATCACAGGGCAGTCCCACAGCTCCCCCTGCTGGTCACTACTGCAGCAGTCCCAGTATCCCAAACCCCTGATTGTCCATCTGATTTCTGCAACTGTTCAATTCCCTGTGTATACACACATCCGTCGTACTATTCTTAGTATGTTTCTCCTGCCCTCTGAAAGTACATAATTCCAAGGGTCTATAGTAAGCCACGATGATATAAGACAAAGAAGGAATTAATTTATATGCACAGACTTGCATGTTTCCAGACTCAAAAAGACTTTCATAGGTTTCTCTTATACCTAAGGAAACATTTTGTTGTCAGATGTGTAAAAACAAATGGAGATAAAGCAAATATGATAACCTACACAGTTTAAAGTGCTGGTGTCCTGGTACTGAGCTGCTGGATGTAGTTCTTGGGAAGGAGCTGGTTGGCTCCCCTCCTGCTTTCTGAGTGATGCACAGTTTTGTAGAGTCTCCCGAGAAATAAATGCTGAATGTTAGTTTGGCTTTTCTTTCTTTGTTAAATATAAAACTGAAAATCGTCTTCAGATTTCCTTTATCAGTAAAATCAGGTACTTTTGTAAGTGTTTCATAAAAGTTATGTGCTGTAAAGAGAACTTTCAATGGTTGGGGACAGTTATACTATGATTCTAATGCTTGCACTTGCTTCTTGTAAGTTCTCTCTCTTGGAGTAGGCTTGGTCCATGGGATGTGTAAATATGTGCATATATAATTAGAGGACATTCTAGAAAACACTGAATGACCCACGTGTGCATCATACCAGGTGATACAGAGCCAGGTTCAGGGTAAACACCTGAGCTGCTTTGAAGAAAGCATATGGACTGTTTCTAGGAAAGGCATAGACAGGAGCTTTTGTAGGAATACACTTGCTCAGTGTCATATTCTAAAGAGGACAATGCACAAAACATTTCAAAACTTAGCATTGAAAATGTAGGTGGAAATTTCATTTGATTAAATGATGAATTAAATAAATAAATAAATAAATAAATACACATAATGGCTTTTGTTGGCTTCACTAAAACTTACCCAGCAAAACCATAATATATACCACCACTGCATCAAAAAAAAGGATGTATTTTATGGTGACTAACATAATACAATAAAAATTTAAATATTAAAAAAGAGTGTGTGTGTGTATATATATATATTATGCACATACATATATTTTCATATATGTGTGTATGTGTATATATTTGCATGCATATATACATATATATGTATATATGTATGTGCACGCATACATTTACATATGCATTACATATGCATGCAAATACATGTATTTTATGTATACATACACATTTACATGTACATGTATGTACATACATACACACATATGTAAATTTAAGAATTGAGTTTATATTCCCAAGTTCATAGGGTCTACTTATCTGTGTAATACGTTTCTTGGCAGGAGTTTGTTTTAGGTGTCATAATATTTATTTATATTAAAAAAAAATCCCTACCTATATTTTTTATGCTTGTCATTGTTCAGTAGAAGTTAAATGTGGATGTTAGTTTTCCAGATGTTTTCAATGTCTGAGCAGTTGCTTCCATAAATCTTCCCTTCCTCAGTGTCCCATGGATCCAGCTCAGCTTTCAGTGCTCAAACACTCTCCAAACCCTTCTCTTCAAAGGCCTTCTACTAAATTCTTCTGATGAGGACCATCAGCCTCCCTCAGATACTCTGTCCTAAAGGCAGGCAGAGGGATCTTCCTCATTGAGCTCAAACAGGTACCTCCTCTAGTGACTCCCCCATTGCTCTTGGCATAAAACACAAACCCCTCCTTCCCCAAAGTGACCTCCATGCTCTGGCCCCACCCACCATAAAGCCCCACCCCTTGTTCTCTGATACCTAGGTCATGATCCCAGGGTCCTGGAATGGGGCCTTGCATAAGGCTTTCTGCTCTGTGGGGTGACTGCTTTCCCCACTCTCTTTCTGCCTGCCTCTCTGCCTACTTGTGATCTCTGTCAAATAAATAAATAAAATCTTTAAAAAATATTAAAAAAATACAAAATCCTGAATTTCAGCCCTTCCCTGGTCTCCAAGCCAGGTCCTTCTCAGTCTCTAGGGAGATGGGTTTTCACTTGTAATCATAGAGAAAACATGTATTTTGTCAAATCTGAGTGGCAGTCAGTGGCTCTGCATTATGTGATAGACACATATCATCCCAGATGGCCAAAGAGAATCAGAGAATCCATAAATACTATATATATATACATATATATATATGTACATATATATATACATATATATGTGTGTGTATATATATACACACACACAATAATCTGTTTGTGTGTTTGTATTCAAGAGGGGATAAATAAGTAAAATATATAGATAACTTTTTTCACTTTTTTTTTAAATTTCTTTTCAACATAACAGTATTCATTGGTTTTGCACCACACCCAGTGCTCCATGCAATACATGCCCTCCCTATTAACCACCACCTGGTTTCCCAACCTCCCACCACCCACCTTTTCAAAGCTCTCAGGTTGTTTTTCAGAGTCCATGGTCTCTCATGGTTCATCTCCCCCTCCAATTTCCCTCAACTCCCTTCTCCTCTCCATCTCCACATGTCCTCCATGTTATTTGTTATGCTCCACAAATAAGTGAAACCATATGACACTTGACTCTCAATGCTTGACTTATTTCACTCAGCATCATCTCTTCCAATCCCATCCATGCTGCTACAAAACTTGGGTATTCATCCTTTCTGATGGAGGCGTAATACTCCATCGTGTATATGGGCCGCATCTTCTTTATCCATTCGTCCATTGAAGGGCAGCTTGGTTCTTTCCACAGTTTGGCAACTGTGGCCATTGCTGCTATAAACATTGGAGTACAGATGGCTCTTCTTTTCACTACATCAGTATCTTTGGGGTAAATACCCAGCAGTGCAATTGCAGGGTCATAGGAAGCTCTATTTTTAATTTCTTGAGGAATCTCCACACTGTTCTCCAAAGTGGCTGCACCAACTTGCATTCCCACCAACAGTGTAAGAGGGTTCCCCTTTTCCACATCCTCTCCAACACACGTTGTTTCCTGTCTTGCTAATTTTGGCCATTCTAACTGGTGTAAGGTGATATCTCAATGTGGTTTTAATTTGATCTCCCTAATGGCTAGTGATGATGAGCATTTTTTCATGTGTCTGATAGCCATTTGTATCTTCATTGGAGAAGTGTCTGTTCATATCTTCTGCCCATTTTTTGATATGATTATCTATTTTGTGTGCTTTGAGTCTGAGGAGTTCTTTATAGATCCTGGATATCAACCTTTTGTCTGTACTGTCATTTGCAAATATCTTCTCCCATTCCGTGGGTTGCTTTTTTGTTTTGTTGACTGTTTCCTTTGCTGTGCAGAAGCTTTTGATCTTGATGAAGTCGCAAAAGTTCATTTTCCCTTTTGTTTCCTTTGCCTTTGGAGACATATTTTGAAAGAAGTTGCTGTGGCTGATATTGAAGAGGTTACTGCCTATGTTCTCTTCTAGGATTCTGATGGATTCCTGTCTCACGTTGAGGTCTTTTATCCATTTTGAGTTTATCTTTGTGTACAGTGTAAGAGAATGGTCGAGTTTCATTCTTCTACATATAGCTGTCCAGTTTTCCCAGCACCATTTATTGAAGAGACTGTCTTTTTTCCACTATATATTTTTTCCTGTTTTGTCGAAGATTATTTGACCATAGAATTGAGAGTCCATATCTGGGCTCTGTACTCTGTCCCACTGGTCTATGTGTCTGTTTTTATGCCAGTACCACGCTGTCTTGGTGATCACAGCTTTGTAGTAAAGCTTGAAATCAGGTAATGTGATGCCGCCAGTTTTATTTTTGTTTTTCAACATTTCCTTAGCAATTCGGGGTCTCTTCTGATTCCACACAAATTTTAGGATTATTTGCTCCAACTCTTTGAAAAATACCGGTGGAATTTTGATCAGAATGGCATTAAAAGTATAGATTGCTCTAGGCAGTATAGACATTTTAACAATGTTTATTCTTCCAATCCAAGAGCATGGAACAGTCTTCCATCTTTTTGTGTCTTCTTCAATTTCTTTCATGAGTGTTCTGTAGTTCCTCGAGTACAGGTCCTTTACCTCTTTGGTTAGGTTTATTCCCAGGTATCTTATGGTTCTTGGTGCTATAGTAAAAGGAATTGATTCTCTAATTTCCCTTTCTGTATTTTCATTGTTAGTGTATAAGAAAGTCACTGATTCCTGTACATTGACTTTGTATCCTGCCACGTTACTGACTCTGATTTCAGCTCAGGTCATGGTTTTGAGTTTGGGAGATCGAGCCTATGTTCTGGCCCTGATCTCAGTGAGGAGTGTGCTTGAGATTCCTTCTCTCCCACTCCCTATGCCCCTCCCCACCTCTGTAAAAATTTATAAGCAAATATTTTAAAGAAAACTACCAGCATTGGTTATAGTCATTCAGATATTAATAATAATTTAAAAAAAAACAAATAGGACTGACTTATTCTTTCAGGGCTACATAGGTAGAGCCGATGTACCATGACACGTTAAAGGACAAAGGACATTGTTTCACTTAATCTAAAATCAGAAGGTAAATAGAAATGTGAACCAGCCGAGAAATAAAATGGCCTCACCTGATAAAGACTAGAACTTTATGTTTACATGAAGACTTTGTCTAAGAATGTGCTGCTCTCAGTGACACTGAGGACACACTCCCAGGTGGTGCCCTGGATGGACCTGGGCCCAGGGTCTCAGCAAAAGGATAAGCAGAATCAGAGGCTAAGCTTAGCAGGAACTGCTGGTGTTTGTCTCCCTCTTTACAGATGAGTAGGTGGGTTCTTGTCTCACTTCCCCACAGGCCTGGAGCACTGTGTGACCTCTGAGATTTTTGTCTCATGTTTTGCAGTAATAATTAGCCTCATCCTCAGCCTGGAGCCCAGTGATGGTCAGGGAGCCTGAGCTGCCAGACATGGAGTTAGAAAATCAATCTGGGATCCCTGAGGGTCAACTTCTGTTACTGTAGATGATGGTTTTGTGGGCTTTTCCTGGAAGCTGTTGGAACCAGGACACATATTCACCACCCCCAGTGTTGGAGCTGCTTCCACTGCAGGAGTTGTCGACTGTTGGGCCCAGAGCCCCAGACACGGAGGGAGGTTGAGTCAGCGCAGACTGGGCCCAGCACCCTGGAAGGGGGAGAGAACCAGAGAGGGTGGCCTGTGGTCTAGAGACAAGAGGAGGAAGCAGGAAACACATTTCTCCCCAAGGGCCCTTCCCCTGACCCTGCATCCCTTTGTTCTTGCATATTAAATTCCCCTCAGTAAGATTGACTTAAACATAGTGACAATATATTTGTAAAGCTGCAGGTGGAATCACTACTATAGAGTTCCCAGGTCTGGGTATATTGCATAGAACAAAAAAGAGAGTCCAGCATGATATCTGGTGTGGCTCCAGGAGAAACCTCTACATACAAATTGCAGACCTTTCGCAGTGATGGAATTACCAAACACAGAGCTTCCATGACACAGAAATTTTTGGGTCAGACTCCTCTCTAGAGTGGGGACAGCTTCTCTTCCTCTCTCTCTACCTGTCTCTTTGTCTAATTGGCATCTCTCTCTGTCTGTCAAATAAACAAATAAGAAAAAAAAAAGGTCTCACATTAGAGTGGATGAGAGGCAGAAAAAAAAAGGGGAACTGTGTCCCTTAAGTCACAGGCCTGTGGTACCGGGTTGGTACAGGAGAATTTTCAGCAGATGTCCAGGTTGGCTGTATCACTGGGGTAAAAGAGGGAAGGACACCCTAGCCCTTGGAGAGTCAGGCAGTTGACTGTGTCACACCTCCATGGGTCATGAGCACTGAGGCTGCTATCGCAGAATCAGTGTACTGATCAGTTTCAAGCACTGACTGGATCCCTGAGATGGTTAGGGCCTGAGCTGTCCCCATTGACAGAGGTGCCCCCTGGGATTCCTGAGCATCAGCCTCCACCCAGGTGTTCAGGGCACATCCTGGCTGCCCCGATGTCAGGACCTTAGTCACAGTCAATGTCTTTGATGTTTCCTGGTGATGGGGATTCTGCCTTATAGAGATTGTGACACTGAAGACAACTGGGTAAATCCAGGTTGAGCCTGACTTCTGGAGAGACAGAGAAGCCTGGAAACTGCAGAATCCAGGGCATTATACACTTGGAAAAAGGAGGTGTGTGTGTGTGTGTGTGTGTGTGTGTGTGTGTGTGTGATTGATGTGCATATTAATATACCAGCTAATATATCATCAGTAACACAAGAGTCACACTTTGTAGTGTACGGTATGTGGATTACAGAAATGGGCCAATCAATATTTGCGGTTGATACAACAGTATTGTGAGAACTTAGAAACTATATGCACATCTCTTTCCCAAGTTCTTTTTTTTAAAAGATTTTATTTATTTATTTGACAGAGAAAGAGAGATCACAAGTAGGCAGAGAGTCAGGCAGAGAGAGAGGAGGAAGCAGGCTCCTTGCTGAGCAGAGAGCCCGATGCGGGGCTCATTCTCAGGACCCTGAGATCATGACCTGAGCCAAAGTCAGCAGCTTAATCCACTGAGCCACCCAGGTGCCCCAATGTCTCAAGTTCTTGATGCAGGGCTCCTGAAACCCTTGCCATATCCAAAGTGACAAAATCACTAGGACCATCTTTGTGCAAATGAGGTGACTGTGGGGATTCGTGGATGACTCCAGGATCAGGCTAGTCTCCCAAAAGATGAAGCCATGTTCAGATGTTGGAAATATTCAAACCCCCATTATCCAGAAAGGGGAGAAGAGCAGAATGTGGATCAGTGATGACTACCTCAACCTCAATACTAATGCCAAATATGGGCCTTGAGAAGCTTCCAGATTGGTGAACATATCCATGCCCAGAGGGTGATGTTCCATAACTCCATGGGGACAGAATCTTTTGCACTTGGGACCTTCCCAGAACTTGTCCTAAGTCTCTTCATCTGGCTGGTCATCAGTTTCCATCATATCCTTTAACGAATTTGTAAAAGGAATTAAGAATTTCCTTGAGCCACTATAGTAAACTAAGTGAACTGAGAAGAGTGTGGTGGGAACCTCTGATTTATAGCCATGTTGGATATAAGTGGTAAGGAACATAAAAGGTGCTATTGACATCAAAGTGGGGAGCATTCTACTGAGTCCTTATTCTGTGCATCTGACACCATCTCAGGGCAGGTAAGCTGTGTGTTAAATTGAGCTAAATTTTAGAATACCAAGCAGGTGTCACAGAGAATTGCTTGCTTTGGAAAAGAAAATCCACACAACAGTTGACCAGATGTGTCAGACATGAAATGTTTTACATCAGTAGAAATGCTGATACAATGGAAATACAAGGAAAGAAGGAAGCTTTGTTTTAATAAAGTATTTATTATTTTAAATTTATCCCAGACCATAGGGCATGTGCAATTAGATTCTATTCCCTCACCCGGGTGTGCATTTGGGACACTTGCAGTGTCTCAGCAACAACACAATCTGTGTGTCACTCCTCCCTCCTTTAGGACAGGTCTTTCTGGAGAGAACTCTCCACTACATTTATTTCCATAGAAGTCTGAGCGACATGATCTCTAGTTCTAGGGGTTCTTATCACTCATTTCTTCATTGTCTGAGACACTGAGAGTAATGAAAGCTGCTCCCACTGCTATGAGCTATAACATTGCAATAGTCACCTTCATCCTCTGGCTGCAGCCAATATAAGCAGAAGCCCAGCATTTGATGAGGCATATTTGAGCCAGAGAAGTGGCTGGGGACCCCAGATCCCAACTGTGAAATTGAGTCTGAGTAATAATACAAGAGAAACCTGGAAGGACTCCCTGGCTTCTGTTGGTACCAGCTGGTGTAGTCGCTACCAACACAGAAACTGCTCAGGGTACAGGTGTGTCTGCCATTGTTCCCAGCAGTGAAAAGAAGGAGGGCAGCTGGATTAGCACAGGCTGGGGCAGGGAACCTGCAAACACAGACATATGGGTGATGGGGAAATGGAAAAAAATGAATCATCAGGACACTGAGCACGAAAGAGTGATTTCAGGACCACCTTGTGTTCCATGAGTCCTGTCACAACCTGCAAACACAGACACTCATGTATAATGGGGCAGGGGCCAGATAAAGTTCCCTTGGGTCTCAGCCAGAGAGGCTGACACCTGCTAGAGGTCAGGCCTGTGTCCCCGAGGCCTCTCCCTACCTGTAGAGAAATACAGGAGCATGAGGAGGACAAGATTTCAGGCCATGGTGACAGCCCCTGATGCCACAGTGGCCTGGGATGCCACAGACCTTCTTTTCTCCTCCACCCTCTGCCACAGGAGGGCCTGTCCATGTAAATGGGGTCCACCCAGGGGCTGCCTGGATCCTCCCTGAGCCCTGTAGCGGGAGCTTAGTTCACATCACACTGAGGAAGATGGAGGTTTACTCAGACTTGCAGAGAGCCCTGGAAGGAAGCACCTGCTGAGACCACAAAGAGCTTCCAGACCTGAATGCCCTCAATGACTAGTCCTCACTGAGCAAATCTGTAGGGACTACAGGGCAGTTTCATAGTGCCTCTGATAATCTCACATGGAAAAATGAAAAATGAAATAAAAAATGGGGGAAAAACTTGTAGGAGATGATTCCTATTAAGAATAGATAGAATTCATACTTTCTTAAGAAGATCCAAAATTAGGGGCACAGTCTGATAAGCTTCTGATTCCTGGTTTAGGCTCAGGTCATGATTTCAAGGTCCTGGAATTGAACCCAGCATAGACTCCATGCTCAGCAAGCATTCCACTTGGAATTCTCTCTCTCTCTCTCTCTCTCTCTCTCTCTCTCCTTATGCTCTTCCCCTGCTCGCTCACTCTGTCTCTCTAAATTAAATATTAAAAAATTAAAAAGGAAGACACAAAATTAGTTCTACTATAAATAATTTGAGTGAATATATCAATTTTAATAGGAAAATGAAAAATGTCATTTTTAGAAGCACTCTACAGAAATGTATAAGTTACACACATTTTCACAGGAGACATCTAACAAACCTTCTGAGATAAGATGGTTCCAATTTCTTTGCTTCTTATTCTATTCTTCTATTATTCGGATGAAATATTTCTTTTTTTAAGATTTTATTTATTTATTTGAGAGACAGAGATTACAATGAGGCAGAGAAGCAAGCAGAGAGAGAGGAAGAAGCAGACTCCCCGCTGAGCAGAGAGCCTGATGTGGGGCTTGATCCCAGGATCCTGAGCAGAAGGCAGAGGCTTTAACCCACTGAGCTACCCAGGCGCCCCTCAGATGAAATATTTCTTAGTTCTTTCAAGAGTTATAACAGTGATAAATGCATGTACCAAATTACATTTCACAAAAATGAAAATTACAGACCTGTAACATTATTGATACAAATATTATATATAAAATATTAACAAAGATGCATCAGTATCATATTAATAAATTGAAATACCATTAAGTGTGATTTGTTCCAAAGATGAAAGTTGTGCTCCATATTAAGAACACATTTCATATCACATGCCATATTATTACATCAAGGGATACAGTCATGTAGCCCCAATTGTTCTTGAAAGAGCTTTTGACCAAATCACAAAAAAAAAGAAAATATGGAAATACAAATACAAATATGGAAATACATACATTTATAATAAAGTAATACACACTCTCTCACACAATTATGATGTAACCCTAAGTCCAGCATCTCAGTTCATGGTGTAGTGAAAGGGACCATTTTCACAAAGATCAGGAAAAGGCAAAGATGATCTTCCCTTCCATTATTTTTCAACAGCATTCCTCAAGTATTGAAAAATACATTTAATGAAACAAAATCAATGGTTAATACTTAGTATTGATGGTAATGGACAAGTAGTGATTCTTAATGATGCAAATGGATGTTATGACATTAGACAAGCCAATGCTGGTGCAGACATGACTGCAGAGATCTCCCCAGTGAGTGATTAGTCACTGGCTATGACCAGTACTGCTGACACTTAGTAACAGAGACACGATGGATGGAACAAGGACAACAGAGAAGTTGAGTTAGCTCACTGGTCCAGATTGAATAGAAACTTGGAAGTCTGTGGCAGTGACCACGATCTGAAGTGATCATCTGTTCCCACACAGGCTGTGTCCTAAGTGACATCAATCATTGCATTTGTGGAGCTTCTGCCCCAGAGCCAGCATAGCACACACTGCTGACATTTCCAGTGCAGAAATCGGGGACCTTTGCCCAAGTGACCAGTGCACCGAGACATGGGCTGTGAGTCCTGTGTCACTGCATCTGCTCCTGACACTGAAGAAAAGCAGGTTCTGGGTGACCTCTGGGACTCCTTTCTGTAAGATTTGGCAAAGTCTCCTGCATAAGGGTCTGAAGGAGAGTCCCTAGGACATGGTGAGGACCCCACCGAGCTCTGTCTTTTGAGGTTCCATTGAGGGGATTATGGCTACAAGGTTTATTATTCTCTGAGCAGACTCTCCTGAGAGCCCCCTTCCTCCTTGTACATGCATTCCAGCTTCTCCTTTTTCCCATAGGGGCAAAAAAGTGTGGGGGATGATCAGCATTTGAAGCAGTGTGCAGAGGGAGCCAGAGCCAGGAGTTCACAGGGCAATGGGCCCTCACTGGTGGAGGCAGGTCACACATCAGTGAGGACACAGTTTGCCCAGTGCCCCCTCTCTTCAGCTGAGTGGTTTGCCCACCATCTGCAGTCTGTGCTTGCACAGCTCCCCGGTTGCTCTCAGCACTCACCTCCTCCACCCTTGTCCTACCCCTCTGCACAACAAGCAAAAGGTTATTTTTCACCATTGGCTTCCTGATGTAGTGACCCAAAAGAGTGGAGTGAGAAAGGGCCTTTCTAGGTCCATTCATGGATTGGTGACATACTTACATTTGGAAATTTATTTCATTGGAAAACTATGATTTATTTTAAAATGCTGTATCATTGCCAATTGTATCCCTAGAGCTTCTACTGTGTCTCAGGTTTCCAAATGCCATGCATTGTAATTGTATGGACCGTGAAGGAAACAGGCCACTGGGACACATGTATGGGGATTGTGCACATGTGTGCACATAACGTGTGTATTAGAGTTGGGCAAAAATGACTGTCACGTGCTTTGGTATATAAGGCGGGATCTATAGGGTGAATCAAGTAATGTCCCCACAGGGACAGGAGCCCTGGGTCAGAGATAAGGGCACAAGCCAAGACTAGAAACACAGAGGCTGCTGGCTGGTGACCCTGGTGAGTGTCCTCAGGAACTCAGAGAGGAGGACTTGCTGATCACGTGAGTCCAGGATATCCTATTGAGACAGAAAAGGCAACCTAGAAAAAATAGGTGGACATCTACCTGAAATATGTTTTTAATCCACGTGAATGCACATGAATGTCCACATATCCACATGGTCACACTTATATGCACAGCAGTGCTGCCCTGGGGCACTTGCTCTTCTGCAGCTCAGGCTTTGTTTCACTTTATTATTTCCTATAATCCTGAATTGTCCCCACCAAAGTCAGGTGTAACCTGGCTATTATCTCTTCATAGTCCAGTGGAAGGATGCTCTGTGAGGTCCCCATGTGCCAGGGTAGGCCTGAGTGTTCAAGTTTGGGGTGTCTCTTCCACCCCAGCCTGAAGCACCCTGGCTGCTCTCCCATGCTGAGCAGGGATCATCAACCTCAACCTCAGCCAGGAGCCTGGGTATGGTAAGAGAAGCCAGGCCATGTGATCTGGAGCCAGAGACTTTGTGGGAGACCCCAGAGGACTGGGTGTTCCTCCCGTGGATCAGTGGCTGGGGATGTGGTCTGGGTGTCAATGTACCAAGTTTCTCCTTCATTTCCAACTGTCTTTCTGGTTCAGGTTCAGCAAGTGTGGCCCTCTCTGAGGAGACATGGTTACTGAGAGTGCCTGAGTCAGCTCCACCTGGGCCACAGACAACATAATGCAACACAGAGGTATGACCAGAAGGGAAGCACACCATGAAGGTGAGTGGGGACATGGAGCAGATGGGTCTTCCACCCACCCTGGGTAAGGTTGGCAGTCACCTATGCAGGGAATGAGGAGGGCGAGGAGGAAGGAGCCTAGGCCATAGTAGAGAAGCAGACTCTTAACCTAAAGCTCTGTTGTGGAGGCTGAGCTCCCCAAATCTCTTTCTATCTCCAGAAGCTTCATATGAGAAGACCTGCTGCCCTCAGATAAGCCTCTGCTGTCTGTCTCTCTGCCCTCTGTGCTTAGAGATGGAAAGAGACAGAGGAGGAGAGGATAAGCTGACCCAGGGGTAGAGGCAGTCTGGGTGATGATAGCCCCAAGGTCGTGGCAGGTCAGCATCATCTAGTGAGTGCACAGATGCCTGACTTCTGAGAGGGCTTGAGTGTTTTCCTAGCCTGCAGGGTTCATATGGGATTATCCCAGGCTATCCCACACACCCTCGGACCCCAAACACTCTCTGTCCTCTCTGACATTCCTGGAACCCCTGATGTCAGAGAAGGACCCTGTGCAGTTGTGAATCTTTAAAATGAAGGTTTCCATTAAGGGAGGCCATTCTCACTACAAAGAGGCCAAAGGGAGTCATGTCTCAGCTGCATTCCCAGACACACAGAATTTTATCAGATGATCTATCATAACTCCAAAAGTGGGAGTGTTTCCTCTTTCAAATTTTCATGAGAATGTGAATTTAATCAGCATTAAATATACTAATTTCTTAACGCTGTTGTATCCAGTATTTGGAGATCTGCACGTTGCCGGAGCCTGCTGGGCCACAGTCCAGTGCTGTCTCAGTATCCTTCCCTTTTCTAGATGTCTAGGATTAGCCTTCCCCTGTCCTCCACCAGACCCCATACCCTGATGAGGATCTCCTGCTTGGTAGACAAGGCCAGGAACAGATAGGTCATAGTGTCCCAGGCTGAAGGTTGGATGGGATCCCGTGAGGGGACATTCTCAAATCAGCAGGCACTCACAATGATCTCAGTCCCTGTCATGTCACCTCAGGTACTGGTGACAGAGTGACAACAATCCCAGGGGACTGAGGATCTGCTCAGGGGTCACATAGGGTGTTTTATGTCTCAGTCCCTCGTGAGGACACAGAATTGTGTGGGCATTGAGGTCTCTATTGTGTGTGATAGTTACTATCAGCCCCATCCTCAGACTGGAGCTGCAGATGTTCTGTGAAGTCATGTATCTGATTTAGAGCCAGAAGGTCAATCTGCATTCCCTGATGCCTGCTACTTGCAAGAGTCAGTATTTTTGAGTGATAGCCCTAAGAACTGAAACCCGCACACCTTATCAAATCCAATGTTACTACTGTTCCCAAAGCAGGTGATGGAGAGGGAGTTCCCAGTCTAAAATGTCTGACACCAGCATAGATGGGTCATTGCCAGGACCTTGAACTGAAGGACAGAGAGTAACAGAGAAGGAGAGTCACAACCTCTCACAAGTGAACTAAGGACCAAGGAGAAAGAAAGGGCCACATATCCACCCAGGGAACCTCCCCTGCTGCCAGAAATCTGTTGTCTGCCAGTGACTGATGAGAATTGGGAGGAGAAAGTTCAGCCTGTGTGGAGATGTCCCCAGAGCTCTTCCTGTACCCCATATAAGACAGAGTTCCCCAGTCCTCTCTAACCCCTTCCCTCACTCTGATCAGAGAAGCTCCCTTACTTCAGAATAGTCCCTGGGACCCAAAGGAAGGACAGATTGAGGAGGGAAGGGGGATGAGAAAGGATGCCCCGTGAAGATCTCACAAGTGGGGTTTGAGCACCTAAATCAGGCTGAGGAACAGGTAAAGGGAGGGTTTACACCTTCCTCTGCTCTGGCAGGACCCTCATCATAGAACATGACATGGTGCTTGGTGACAGACTCTTCTGAGGAGGTGTCTTGAGACATGACTGGGGACCCACACAGCCACCTCTAACTGTTCCCAGCACGTACTTTCTCATGGAAAACATTCAGACACCTGTACTGTTTTCTGCTCTCTCTTTCTCTGTCTCTGTCTCTGTCTCTCTCTCACACACACACATAGAGATGTGGGCTGAATCAGCTTTAACTGGCATGGGTAATGTTAGGGTCCGTGATCAAAGGAACAAGACCGACACAAAGTGAAAGTCAAGCAAAGCTTTATTTCATGCCAAGCATCAAAAATCAAACCAACCAATTGCGGCCATCTCTTACAAAAGACGACGACAACCAGGACACCAACCCCCACGAATCCCCTACCCGACAACTCCTGATGCTCCCGATGATTATCACTACTCCTCCCTTGCCTCACAGACTAACCTTTATAGAGGTGGTTGAGCCTGGCCCACACACAGGTGGCCAATGAGATTGCAACACATAGGGAAAACTGCACAGTCATGCTCGGTCAGCAATACGGGTGGCCAATTGAATTCCAACTCACCATAGCAAATATATGCACACTCCACTGATTGGATGTCTCCATCCGGCTTGGCCCACCCCCGTATCTGGGGCCTGCAAGCAAGTTCCTCCGGGAGGGGCAGGGTCAACCCAAGCCCACAATGAAATGGCTCCCTCTGGGCAACCAGGCCCTTACAGGTAATACAGCATTTCATACCATGAATGACATTGACTTTGCTGGAAATGTGTCAACTGTCCTAAAATTTTCACTTATTCCATAAATTTTATCTAAGATCACTTACCTCCCTGGTGCAAGTTGTCATAAACTGATCATAAGAATGTGAGTGATTGCTTATCAATTAACAGAACACATATTTAAATGTAGATTTTTGTGATTAGCCAATAATTTCCATTTGTGAAGTAATTAATTACATGCATATATATATATTATATAATATATATATATACATATATATATATGTATATATATACATATATGTATATATATACATATATGTATATGTATATATATATACATATATATATATTATATAATATATATATATATATTTACCCACCCTATTTATAACAGAAAGGCACCTAGAGAATATGGTGTAACATCTTTCTGAATTCTCAAAGAAAAGGTACCTCTCATGTACCCAATGCCAGAGATGGCTCATGAATTCACAGAGAGAGATCCTTAAGTACAGAGACATACCTGCACACAGAACAAGCAGAGATATGTAGAGATAATGATGAAAAAAAAAATGAAAGAATTTGGTCATTTTTTTGTTGTTGTTGTTTATATACAGCATAACAGTGTTCATTGTTTTGGCATCACACCCAGTGCTCCATGCAGTACATGCCCTCCCTATTACCCACCACCTGGTTCCTCAACCTCCCACCCCCCCACCCCCCTGCCACCCCTTCATAACCCTCTGGTTGTTTTTCAGAGTCTATAGTCTCTCATGGTTCATCTCCCCTTCCAGTTTCCCTCAACTCCCTCTCCTCTCCATCTCCCCATGTCCTCCATGTTATTTGTTATGCTCCACAAATAAGTGAGACCATATGATACTTGACTCTCTCTGCTTGACTTATTTCACTCAGCATAATTTCTTCCAGTCCCGTCCATGTTGCTACAAAAGTTGGGTATTCGTCCTTTCTGATGGAGGCATAATACTCCATTGTGTATATGGACCACATCTTCCTTATCCATTCATCCGTTGAAGGGCATCTTGGTTCTTTCCACAGTTTGGCGACCGTAGCCATTGCTGCAATAAACATTGGGGTACAAATGGCCCTTCTTTTCACTACATCTGTATCTTTGGGGTAAATACCCAGCAGTGCAATTGCAGGGTCATAGGGAAGCTCTATTCTTAATTTCTTCAGGAATCTCCACACTGTTCTCCAAAGTGGCTGCACTAACTTGCATTCCCACCAAGAGTGTAAGAGGGTTCCCCTTTCTCCACATCCTCTCCAACACACGTTGTTACCTGTCTTGCTAATTTTGGCCATTCTAACTGGTGTTAGGTGGTATCTCAATGTTGTTTTAATTTGAATCTCCCTGATGGCTAGTGATAATGAACATTTTTTCATGTGTCTGATAGCCATTTGTATGTCTTCATTGGAGAAGTGTCTGTTCATATCTTCTGCCCATTTTTTGATATGATTAACTGTTTTGTGTGTGTTGAGTTTGAGAAGTTCTTTATAGATCCTGGATATCAACCTTTTGTCTGTACTGTCATTTGCAAATATCTTCTCCCATTCCGTGGGTTGCCTCTTTGTTTTGTTGACTGTTTCCTTTGCTGTGCAGAAGCTTTTGATCTTGATGAAGTCCCAAAAGTTCATTTTTGCTTTTGTTTCCTTGGCCTTTGGAGACTTATCTTGAAAGAAGTTGCTGTGGCTGATATCGAAGAGGTTACTGCCTATGTTCTCCTCTAGGATTCTGATAGATTCCTGTCTCACGTTGAGGTCTTTTATCCATTTCGAGTTTATCTTTGTGTACGGTATAAGAGAATGGTCGAGTTTCATTCTTCTACATATCGCTGTCCAGTTTTCCCAGCACCATTTATTGAAGAGACTGTCTTTTTTCCATTGAATATTTTTTCCTGTTTTGTCGAAGATTATTTGACCATAGAGTTGAGGGTCCATATCTGGGCTCTCCACTCTGTTCCACTGGTCTATGTGTCTGTTTTTATGCCAGTACCACGCTGTCTTGGTGATCACAGCTTTGTAGTAAAGCTTGAAATCGGGTGATGTGATGCCGCCAGTTTTGTTTTTGTTTTTCAACATTTCCTTAGCAATTCGGGGTCTCTTCTGGATCCATACAAATTTTAGGATTATTTGCTCCAGCTCTTTGAAAAATATCGGTGGAATTTTGATCGGAATGGCATTAAAAGTATAGATTGCTCTAGGCAGTATAGACATTTTAACAATGTTTATTCTTCCAATCCAAGAGCATGGAACAGTCTTCCATCTTTTTGTGTCTTCTTCAATTTCTTTCATGAGTGTTCTGTAGTTCCTCGAGTACAGGTCCTTTACTTCTTTGGTTAGGTTTATGCCCAGGTATCTTATGGTTCTTGGTGCTATAGTAAATGGAATCGATTCTCTAATTTCCCTTTCTGTATTTTCATTGTTGGTGTATAAGAAAGCCACTGATTTCTGTAGATTGACTTTGTATCCTGCCACGTTACTGAATTGCTGTATGAGTTCTAGTAGTTTGGGGGTGGAGTCTTTGGGGTTTTCCATATAAAGAATCATGTCATCTGCGAAGAGAGAGAGTTTGACTTCTTCCTTGCCAATTTGGATACCTTTTATTTCTCTTTGTTGTCTGATTGCCGTTGCTAGAACTTCTAATACTATGTTGAACAAGAGTGGTGAGAGTGGGCATCCTTGTCGTGTTCCTGATCTCAACGGGAAGGCTGCAAGCTTTTTCCCATTGAAGATGATATTTGCTGTGGGTCTAGAATTTGGTCATTCTTGATGAGATAAATCTGGCTTTTAAAATTGAAATACTGGGTGTTACACTCATCTAATGAATCATTGAACATTTTATCAAAAATTATTGTACTAGGGGCGCCTGGGTGGTTCAGTGGGTTAAAGCTTCTGCCTTCAGCTCAGGTCATGATCCCAGGGTCCTGGGATTGAGCCCCACATCGGGCTCTCTGCTCCGTGGGGAGCCTGCTTCTCCTCTCTCTCTCTGCCTGCCTCTCTGCCTAGTTGTGATTTCTCTCTGTCAAATAAATAAAATATTTTTAAAAAATTATTTTATGAGAGACTATGGACTCTGAAAAATAACCAGAGAGTTTTGAAGGGGCAGGGGAGTGGGAGGTTGAGAAACTGGTGGTGGGTAATAGGGAGGGCACGTACTACACGGAGCACTGGGTGTGATGCCAAAACAATGAACACTGCTATGTTGTAAATAAACAAATAAAAAAAATTATTGTACTATACATTGACTAATTGAATTTAAATTAAAAACAAATTATTCTTCTGATCCATGAGGGTAGAATGGTCTTCCATCTTTTTGTGTCTTCTTCAAATATCTTTCATGAGTGTTCTGTAGTTCCTCAAGTACAGAGCTTTTACCTCTTTGGTTAGGTTTATTTCCAGGTATCTTATGGTTCTTGGTGCTACAGTAAATGGAAACAATTCTCGAGTTTCCCTTTCTGTACTTTCATTGTTGGTGTATAAGAAAGCAACTGATTTCTGTACATTGATTTTGTATCCTGCCACGTTACTGCATTGCTAAATGAGTTCTAGTAGTTTGCAGATGGAGTCTTTTGGGTTTTCCATATAAAGTATCATGTCATCTGTGAAGAGACAGAATTTGCATTCTTCATTACCAATTTGAATACATTTTATTTCTCTCTGTTGTTTGATTGCTGTTGCTAGGACTTCTAAAACTATGTTGAATAAGAGTGGTGAGGGCGGGCATCCTTGCCATGCTCCTGATTTCAAATGAAAGGATGTCAGCTTTTTACCATTGAGGATGATTTTTGCTGAGGGTTTTCATAGATAGATTTTATGAAGTTGAGGAATTAAAATATTACAAACAAAATGATGTAATATAAAATAAAATAAAACTGAAATACAAATAATTTTAACTTCCAGATACAAGGATGTATAGTTAACAAGTAAATACTGTGCATATATAAGGTATACAGTTTGATGAGCAATGCAGGTCTCCATAGACATAACCTATCCTGTGCAGGATGGACATTCTTTCCTCACATATTAGCCATTGGTGACCAGAGCTCCCCCATGCTGTGGATCCCCTACAGCACTGAGGGAAGACAGAGCTTCACTGTAGGAATGGGAGGTCACAGGAAGAGGCCAGGTGTGCATCCCCAGTGGGTGATGCTTGGTGAATCTTCACCATCTGTCAATGACCACACACACTCAAGAACCACAGACATTGACATCCATAGTCATCCAGTGACTCACTCCTAGGACTCTCTTCTGGAGCACAGGACCATGGTCTGAGGGAGCTTTGACAAATGAAGTTCTTTGAAACATTTTTAAAAATATTTTATTTATTTATTTGATAGTGTGAGAGAGAGATACAAGTAGGGGGAGTAGCAGGTAGAAGGAGAGACAGGCTCCCTGCTGATCAGGGAGTCTGATGTGGGACTCAATCTGAGAACCACAGGACCATGGTCTGATCCAAAGACAGAAACTTAATGACTGAACCAAACAGGTGCCCCTCTCTGAACTCTTCATTCCTTGAGCAGACTGTGTTCCCAAGAGAGCCTGACGTATGGTGGTTGTTATGATCAGCATTCCAAATGCAAGGTTTGAGAAAAATATAATCCAAACTTAAGAATGAGTGCTATGTGGGTTGCTAAAAAGGAGAAGAATTTACATGCTTATGTCTGAAAATTTACCCATAGTTCATCATGATTTTTCCAGAAAGATCAACTAAAGCAAAACAAACAAATAACAACCACATAATAAAACAATAACAAACAACATGGAAAAACAGATCTCATTTACCAACAGATTATAAAGGGATGTGTTTTACCAGAAAAATTCTGGAATTATATAGGGCGGACTTCAACTGATTTCAGTTTGGGCAGGAACAATCCTTGACAAGCAGTGTGCAAAACTCCAGGTGTGAGCAAGATGCAGGCGGTCAGAGGAATTCCGTTATGAGGAATTTATTTTCTGTTTCTTCCTCACATGACACTACCTGAATTTCAGATCAAGCCCTGCAGGTGGGAATGAGCCTGGACTGGCCTGGAACTGTTCTGTGGAGGGACCAGCAAAATGTTCAGGAAACAGCTCCAGCTGGAGGTGCTGGGGTGCAGGAGGGGTGATAGGACCTCACAGGGACTCAGAATCACCCAGTAGCCCTGCCAAAAGGGCTTCTGAAACATGACCACTCCGCTTCCTGCCATCTCAGCCCAAGCTCTGAAGCTACTCTGGAGAAAGGAGTGCTGATGCAGGACTACTGTGCCCCTCTGTGCCTCCTTCCCCTAAGAGAACTGTCAGATGAAAGACTAAGTCCCACGCTAAGTCTCTGCAGGATGAGGCTCTCTCCCATATGATGGGGACCCTGTGCCTGGTTCAGTGCACTTTCCATCATGTTCACTAAGTGTGTTCATAAACAAAGGAACTGAGCTCATCCCAATGTTGCATTCTCGTAAAAAATCCCTTATTTTTAACAGGAATGGGTGCAGTTTCATTATGTGTCAGATGAAAGTAATCAAACATCTGCAATCCTGGAAATCTGATGAACAGTCTCCTGGGTCAGGGCTGTTCCTGGGTCCTGAGATCCAGGAATGGAAGTCATCCTGCACCAGAGATGGGTCCTCCCACTGCTCCAGTGGATGAAGACCCTCCCTTCACTGTTTCTAATACACTGAAACTGTTGCTTCTCCTTCCTGCCCCCATCCTCAGTCCCTGAATCCTCCATGTTATGTGGAATTTTATCCACCTTCTCTGCCTCACCTCCCACTCCTCATCGAAAATTCTAATGTAATGTGGGCACCATCCACAGCCGCCACCCGGTCTCTGTCTTCATGCTCCCCTCCTGCTCCTCACCATCAGTGCAGCCTCAGGACATCATCACAGCACATAAGAATCCAGGTTTCCCTGTCAACCCCTCCAGTGCTTAAGCTCCACCCCACAAACCTCACCCCTCCTCACACTCCATTAACATCATATTTGCATTGATATTAATACTTGTGTGACTTCCTTCTGTCATGACATTTTCAAAAACATGGGGACAGAGTCTGCCCCTACCATATGTCAGAGCATCTTCCCTGGCAAATATTTGGGGTTCAAACCTCCCCTAGTCTCTCCCTTATCCTCTTCTACTTGTGAGAGTGGGAGGGACTGTTCCTGCAATGAGACTCCAGATTTCTGACCCCTCACTGGCCCTGTGTCAGGTTCCTCACCAGAGGATGTCAGGGGGGAGACCAGGGAGTGTTGTTGCATAGAACTATTTGGTGGGGAGTTCCCAACTCTGATCCCAGAGGAGAGGGCACATGCAGGGCCAGATGAAAGGCCCCAGTTCTGATCCCTCAGAAAATGGACCTGAGCACCTCTGATGTCCAGGACCAGAAACACCCTTGCATGACATGGTAACCAGAGCTCATCAGAGATCTCTGGCTTCCCACTGCACTGACCACTGTCTGCTGCATTAGAGCCAGGCCAGGGCTTCCCTTACTTGTCCTTCCACCACACAGGACAGACATCATCCTCTAGTTAGACTCCTCAGAGTGAGTCTGTCCATGGCTCTCATGGGTCAGAACTCAAATGGTGTCATTGCACAAACTCCCCTTAGATCAGGATGAAATTCAGAACAGCAATGGGACACCCAAGGACACATGACTCCTCTGCAGGATGTTAAGCCGTTTGTTATGGGACTCCACAGTTTCCAGGGGAAGCACTGAGGAAATGGAGTCTTCTCTCTAAATTGTGGGAAGAAATCCTGACATGCCTTCCTAGAACGGTTACTCAACTGAACATCTTTGTCATTGGTTACTATTTATACCTGTTTGAAACAACAGTTCTCCACACACCTTGAACAGTGATTCCCTCCTAGGATCTGTCCTCCCACCACAGACACTAGTCTACAGGAGCCCTGACATGTGAGGCTGTCAGTGTCTCTGACCTCAGAACGGAAAGGGCAAAACTTCCGGAGGTTCTAGGAGGAGAGGAGTGACTCTGTAGATGTCACAAGAATGGAATGACACATTTTATTTATTAGTAATCACTTTGCCAGCTGTGCACTTGAAATGGATGCAGGTTAGTTTATCCCAATTTAATTCAGTCAGATTGATTTAAACTCAGGAGCAATGACAAGGATAAGTTGCAAGTACAATGATTACTGTACTTTTGTCAGATCTGTTTGTTGTGGTAAAAAAGTGATTGGAATTCAGGGCTGAAAGCATAGATGGAAAAATAATAGAAAATAAATGTCTTTTATTTTCAGCTGAATAGGAGCCTATAAACGTCTTTCTGAAATCATTTGATTTATTATTATTATTATTATTATTATTATTATTATTATTATTATTATGGTCATGAGTTGTGTATAATGGGTCTGGTCCTGCAGGTAAAAAGCTGATGTGGTACACAGTGAAATCCAAGAAGAAGCCATTCCTATGAACATCAGAGCCATCGCAGAGATAGAATTACCAAACACAGACAGTGCCCACAGGAAGGAAATATTTGGGATCAGACTGGACTCGGGTGGGCATAGCTGTACACTCTGTGCCTTTTGTTCAGTAAGTTCAGAACAGAGAAATTGTTCACTCAGCCACCCATGACTAGAAGAAGGAAATTATATTATTCAAGACCAACCAAAACCAGAAGTGTCTGTCCAACGTCCCACATCTGAGTGGAGGAGAGTTGGAGATAAGTGTCTCTGATGTCACAGCCCTGAGGACTTGGATTGGGACAATGGAGTCTCAGCAGAGGCACAGTCTCTATGGAGGTGTCACAAGAATTACTGAGGGAGTCATATCCCAGCCTACAAAGCACAGGGGATTGTGTCCCACATCCCCAGGAGTTCTTAGATCCAGGGGAGCAGCACTGAGCCTGGGGTCTTATGTTCTCCATGGGAAGGATTTATTTAGGCAGTGAGGATTGATGTGAGATCAGACCTTTTCACAATACCCTGAATCAGATGTCCAGGTCTTCTCAAGTGACAGAAACGAGATGGAGAATATGAAGGGTTACATGCAGCTCTATTTTCTAGTCATTCTCCTCTCCAATGATCGATGCTGGAGACTGGAAACTACAGCACAAGCATTTCCATTTTTCTCTGAAATCCTAACATGGAGATGGAGTTCAGACTGCAGAGCCAGAGGGAGGGACTGAAGCTTGAGGGACATGGGAGCTGACAGAGGAATAGGAGTGTGTGGGGGGTGTTTTCAGGAAGAGTCTGGAGAATCTGGTCCAAGTTCATGTGCAGCTGGTTCAGAGAGAGGAGATTGTGTTTGCTGCCAAGGTTACTGTCAATATTGGGCTCCCTGATGCTGGGGAGCTGGTTTTTCCTCTATCTGTTGTTCCCCCTGTTTGTGCTTTCTCTCTCTCTCTCTCTCTCTCTCTCTCTCTCTCTCGACAAATAACTAAACAAAATATTTTTAAAAAGTGAGAGAGGTTTTTTTAACCCCTCAAGGATAATACTGGAAGTTACAAGGCAATGAACTGTAACTTCTCTGAGGGAAAGTTATTTCCTAAAATAAAACAAACAAACAAATAAATAAATGACCCCAATGCTCCAGAGTGTGTGCACATCACAGATACTGGCCTCACCTATTTGTCCACCTTCTGCAGCTTCCACCTGTGACGGCGCTGCCAGGTGGGGGACTGCAGGCTGCATTAGCTCCTGGCCAGAAGGAGATGGCATCTCTTGTGTCTGGCAGGCTGCCGGCTGCTGACATACATGGGATGGTGGGGCCTGGTACACCTGCAGGAGCTGGAGGTGTTGTAGCTGACCAGTTGACCTGGGATCACCCTGAGGTCTCCAAATATTTCTCCCAGCATCTGTCCTCCTGTCTCCTCACCAAGTAGGACAGGCCCCCAGCCCCTGAGACAGGCAGCTGCCAAACTCTGGGGAGGAATGATTCTTCTCCAGGCTCTGCCCTTAGGGGAGATCTCTAGCCCTTGGCCCAGAACCTGAGGTCTTCCAATTCATTGAAAGCCTTGTACAGTGCACCACCTGGCCCTGCCCAGGGAGGGAGGGGCAGCAGGGGTCCCAACCCTGTGCACTCACATACATGAGCATGAATGTACCGATGGACTTGTGCCTGCCCCTGGTGCCTGCACTGCATGCACTTCCTCCACCACAACAGAGTCACCTATATCTTTACTCCACCTGCTGGGCGTGGGGTTTGTCCTAGCGGTCAAGAGACTCTCCTGAAGTCACCCTCACTGCCTTCCCCACCATACCCTGGTCTGTCTCCCTGTTGTCCTTCCATCTCAGGCAGAGCCCAGAGGGATCAAGGGGGGCTGAGTCCCCCAGGATACACAGGCCAGAAGAAGCCAAGGACATCCTACATCTTCCACTGCACCAAACCTGGAGCCCTTAGAGGGCTGTGAGGGGGAACACGCCACCGCCAAAGCCATGGCCTTCCAAGGAGCCCAAGTTCCAGTGGCCCTTACCCCACCTCATGCCAGCTTGACCCAAGAGACCTCCTGTTTACTTGATGCTGTAGGAGGCAGCCCTCTACTCGCCCCATCCCCACCTGCAGTCCTACAGGTCCTTGGACCAGGCTAGGGAAGAACTGTGTTTGAGGGAGGAACAGACTGGCTGACAAGGATCTTGCAATAATCGACATTAATGGAGGTGACTGTAACTTACCTCAACCCCAGGGTGATATAACCATGATGAGACACCAAAAGCTGGAGTGAACCTCAGGTCTGGCAGGCCTTGCATGCAGTCCTGAGTGGGCCCCACACCACAGCACCTGTAGCCAGCTGGGCCCAGCCTCCTCAGTACCACACTGTATACTGGGTGGGTCTCTGATGGGTGGAAGCTGGACAAGCAGGACTCAGCCAAGCCGCAGATACAGCACCAGCCAGCAAGTCCAGTGTTACAAGTGGCCAGCACACCCTCAGCATCTAGGGGAGGGAGGGCTCCTAGAAAGGCTCCTACCTGTCACCCACCCCTCTCCAGTCTCCCAAACCTCTGCCACACCAGATGGTCTATGGCCATGTTCTGTCAAATCCCAAGACACATGCAAGTCCTGTGGGGATGCTGGAACATCATGGCAGTATCTGAGGAGGGAAATGGGACCCCATCCCATCCCAACCTTGAGCCCCAGGAAGTACACTGTCCACCCCTAATGAATGCCCCCATCTGGTTAGAAGAAAGTAACCAGTTTCCAGACAGCCAGAGACTTAGAGACAGAGCAAGAAGGGGAGAGATGCTGTTCAAGTAGAGAAATAGTTCAACAGCTCCAAGATTTCCCAAAGGGGGAGCACAATCAAGCACCGGGGGGTTGGATACATCAGCAATAACAGGAGGTCACACTTTTTGGAATAAGATGATAGAATTGATTGTGGATGAATATTCAAGGGCAGCATGTTCAGGAGCAGACATGGTGTTCATTGTTGTCCATCTTCCCCAGACCCAGTAGGAATATGCAGTTGGGCTCTAATACCTCATCAGTCCCTGTCTTCTGGGAATGCCCTGCAATGTGTCACCTTGAAGACAAAACCTGGGTATTTCTATTGTGTCCAAGAAGAGATCTTCCAACAGATAGGTACCCACTGTGTGTCTTCAGGTTAAGTTTCTCACTGATAGTAGTCTGAAGCCCAGGTCTGTGGGCTCAAGGGTCTTCATCTCACTTCCTCCTTATCTGTGACACTGTGAGGAATGAAAGCTGCTCCCAAAGCCATGATCTGTAGCCCAGTGTGAGTCAGCCTCATCCTCAGGCTGCAGCCCAGAGATGAGCAGAAGCCCTGCATGGGCCGAAGTATCCTTGGACCCAGAGAAGCAGCTGCAGATCCGAGAGACCTGTTCAGTCTGAGTAGCACATCAGCAGATGCTCAGGAGGGCTTCCTGGCAGCTACTGGATCAAAGATAAGGCAGAAGTCCCCACACTGAAGCCACTGCTTAGGGTGCATGTGAGTCCTGCTGATAATCCCAGAGATGCAGAGAGTGAGAGTGGCTGACTCAGCATTGACTTGGACACAGAATTGACAA
The DNA here is from genome assembly GCF_922984935.1 of Meles meles. Lineage (NCBI taxonomy): Eukaryota > Metazoa > Chordata > Mammalia > Carnivora > Mustelidae > Meles > Meles meles. Next base: position 27,882,313 of record NC_060077.1, on the reverse strand, counting down.
ACACATTTATGGGTGTTGAATCAGGGACCAGATTAAATGTCCACAAACCACCAAGGTAGAGTGGCTGACATAGTCTGACAGGTTGCTCTGTGTCCCTGAGACTAGTCCCTCCTTGTGCAGTGAGAAAGTGTGACAAAGATTTAAAAATCCACGCCGTGGTGACACAGCGTTGAATCCCCTAAAGGAGTTTGGCTGCCTCAGGCTTCCTTATTTCCCCCACCCTCTGTCACAGGAGGGGCTGTCCATGTACTGGGGTCCATCCAGTGACTGTCTAGCCCCTCCCAGAGCCCTGGTGCTGGGGCTCAACTCAGGACACAGAGGATTATACCAGTTGGCTCCAGCCCTCAGGAGAACCCTGAGAGTAAGCACCTGCTGAGACCACACACAAGTCCCTACTCAGCAGAATCTGCCAGGTCTGAGAGGACAGGGCTGCTGAGTCCCCATCAGGGAGCCTAGAACCCAGCCTCCAATCCCAGGCTCCTTTGATTGAATTATCCTCACCCAGCAGTTTGAGAGACTTCAGAACCATTCCACAGCGCCCCTTCTGGTCACAGGCAAACACTTCATCATGGCCTAAAGCCCTGAGAGCCCAGTGGAATACTGTCTGCTTTGTATGTGTGGGCAGCCTTGATCTCCATGCTCTCAGACCCTCCTAAACCAAATCCCCACTGCCTCATACCCCTCCTCTGCAAACTCTGGGCTCAGGGCATGTTCTTCAGTGAGTCCCAGTGACTTCCCAGAGCCATAGATGGCCTTGTCTGGGCTTTGTATTAGCAAAGAGGGGGAGGATTTTCACCTGGGCCCAATGCACCAGAAATTGAAGGGTCACAACATTTCCACCACTTATGGAAGCTGCACTCCCTCACAAGCCTTCATGTGCTCAGGCGTCTTACACGTTCATATGGATGAGAAGCCCACCTTGGAATAATGCTGCTCAAGCAGACAGAAGAGGAGACTAAAGGGCAGAGCATGGGTTCTGACTCCTTGTCAGCAAGTAGCATGTGCTTCCTCTGAGGAAGACAATGGCAAGACAATGGTCAGAGCAAGACAATGGGTGATGGACAAGAGTTTGTAATCTGTCAGAGAAAGCAAGGCCATCAGGAGAAACATCTATGCAGTCTGCACACACTGCTGGCACAGAGGACCTTGTCCACACCAACATAGGACAGCAATGAGTGCATTTATTAACAATAACTCATTGACCAACAGTCCCATGATTGATAACAAGCCTAATTTTCAGAGTCAGGTTCGTGGGTAATTCAGGACACCCCTACAAACCAAATGCTTGTTGAGGTCAGTGTTCTATACCTGAGGAGGCTCTCTGGGACAGGATTTAAGGCATCTCCAGGTGGCTCTCACCCATGGGCCATAGAGGCCCAGAGCAACACCACTGTCCCCCCCACATTTGGTGTCTGAGGAGTGTGACCTCTCAACATCACCATTTTTCTCTTCCCGCTGACCAGCTCAAGCTCATGAACCATCTGCCTTCAGGTTTTCCAGGTACCTAACCATTGTACTCCTGACATTCTTGACCTCTGTAAGTGTCCCTGGAGCACACCGTGTGACTTTCAGAATGAGAGGCGGCACCTCACACGGAATGGGACAATCAGAGCATTTTGTCAGTGTACTAAAAGGTTCTTAATGTCTTAGCCATATCAGGCTTGACCTTTTGTTCCTGAGTGACATCCCCAGTTAGGACCCAATATGAGTGCTCCACATTTCCATTGCAGTCCTGCTGAGTAGGCATTGGTATCACTCAGGGAGACAGAAGATTTACCGCATGTGTTCACAACCCTGCTGAGGACTCAGCTGACAAGAGGGGCTGTGTCATGACGAGAACTGGCCAGGCAATGGAGATGCCGCCACCACTATCCCCAGCATCGTTCTTGGATTCCGGATTGTCACATTAATATCAAGTATAGGAGGTATGAAAAGGAGCCCAGGAGGCTGAGAGCTGGTAGATCAGGGACATGGCATGTGCATGTGTGTCTCCTTCAGATCTATCCCATGAGGAGATACCTTAGCATATGAGGAGAGAGAAGGTAAGTCTCCTGCTGCAGGATGGTTGTCTCCTGTGCAGAACCTGGGCAGCATGGGGAAGTGACAGGTCCAGGCCAAGATGCAGCCAACTCTAAGTTATTCACTCTGAGATATATAGATCTGCTGGGACCTCCCTCAGTCTTTCTCATTGCCACCCACATCCCTGAGCAGTGTCTCCTCATGCACATTGAACCTCCAACACCTGGAGTAGCCCAAAAGCTCAAATTCCATCAGGAATGGGCTCAAGGTGGACCTGTCTGAGGGTTACTCTCCTCCTGCCCTCCACAGTGTGGGAAGTGGCTAGGGAGGAGGATGCAGAGGAGGAAGCACATAAACATCCTGACATAGAATATAATCTGAGTCCAATTCTGAGTCTGCAAAGGCCCTTGGGTGTCCCGAAGGAAGGACTCACTTCCAGAGAAACTCAGTCTCAGACCTTGATTGTCTGCGTGAAGTGCCAGTGAGTCTGGATCCTGGGGACAAGACCCATGCACAGCACCTGCAAGCGTCCTCAGATGTGAGCAGACGTGCATGTACAGACACCTAGGCTGACAGACCTGATAACCGGATGGCAGAACCACCTCTTGTTGCATGTGAACCACACAACTCAGTGCCTTTCACAAGGGGCTCAGGGCACAAACTAGGAAGGGAAAATAATTATTCTGGAACATGACAGCTGCAGGTCCCAGAAAACAGGTGTCAGTGACACACCTGGCTCCTGCTGATGACATTCTCCATGGTAGGAGCCTGCTGGTCAACCATGGTACAATTTGAAATACATAACAGGCAGTTGGAGAATAATCAAATATTTAATTACTTTGACTGTGATAAGAAGGATTATGTGTACTTCACTCTCTTCTGAAAATTTGCTAAAATATAGCATGAAGACATGTTTGAAAATTCAATTTTAAATTATATAACTGACTATTCTTGATCTGTTTTCCATTAAAATCTTATTTCATTGATGAGCATTATTTGGTTCCACACATACAAGTTTAACACTTCATTTTAATTATTTCTTCAGGAATCAGGATGATTAATTATGTAAAATAATTTACTTTTTAAAGAAAAACAAATATGGGGGCGCCTGGGTGGCTCAGTGAGTTAAAGCCTCTGCCTTCAGCTCAGGTCATGATCCCAGGACCCTGGGATTCAGTCCCACATCAGGATTTCTGCTCAGCAAGGAACCTGCCTCCCTTCCTCTCCTTCTCTGCCCACCTCTCTGCCTACTTACGATCTCTGTCTGTCAAATAAATAAATAAATAAAAATTTAAAAAAAGAAAAAAACAATGTGTGAAAATAATATATGGAGTTTAAATTGCCTAGGCACCGAATCACCTGATGATACAAATGGACCAGTCACCTGAAAGACCACTAAAGTCATTGTCCAATTGTGTGGGCTTGTAGATGTAATGAAATAAGTACTAGTTGAACTTTACAGATACAGAAAGAATTTGTTGTCTCCATAATAGACTCCTAAATTTAAAAGAATCTCCCTTGTGAGCACCACCACCACCACCAAATATAAAAATAAAACATACCTACATTCTCACAGATCGTTGTCTATCCATAGCTTGGCTTTACTTTAAAATTCAGCTGCTATGGAGGAGGCTTGAAATGTCATTTTTAATCCTCTCCCTCCTTTAAATGAAACAGGCCAATGGGGCAGAAGACACAGTCCTTCTCATGAAAAGAGTCCCATGTGACAGTGGTTCTGGGGGTACTTGGGGTGCAGAGGACCATGGGGAAGACCCCTTAGCAAATCATTATCCATGGGGCAGTGGAGATATAATAAAGGAGATGTGGCACATTATACTGTGTGTATGTCTAGACATCTTATGAATACATAGAATCACATCAGACAAGAGGAAAGTGTGTGGGCATGAGAAATCCATGGAAGGAAAATAAATGGGAAAACAAAGAAGGGACATGTCAGACATGCTGAGGAAGGGTTCCCATAGGACCCATGTCTTCATGTATCTCTCAGTAGAAGGAAAGAGGGACTAAAATGAGTCTTAACTGTAAGGTTTAGAGACTGTGAAGAATAAGGGGGCACCCCTGTGTGAGGATGGGACAACAGAAAGAGCAGGTAGAGGTGGTAATTGTGAAATGTGTGTGGAGGACATTGGGCAGTGCCATCATGCTGGAGAAACCCTGCGGTCACAGCTGAGGATCCAGCTCCTCCCAGGCAGGAAGGCTGCCATAAATGCTCATCCTCTGCAGGGCCCTTAGAAGAGATTTCCTTGTACCCAGAAAAATCCCAGGAGAACCTGATATGTGCATGAGATCCCTGTGGCTGGATCCTCTACAGAGAGGGAAAATGGCAAGGAGAGGTCCCACAGGGCACTCCGGGACCCACACAGAGATGAACTGCTTCAGCATTCATTCTCCCCAGTTTTGTGGATCCAGAAGTTCTGACCCAAAGCCCCCACCTGAGAGCTCCTTCCCTCCCCTTCTTTCCTCCAGACTTGGAGACCTGATAATGACAGCCAAGGTCATCCCAGGGGTCATGGGGCACAGAAGCAGGGACATGGTGGTCTTGGGAAAGAAAGGCATGGGGCCCCTGGAGAGGTATCTCCAGGTCAAGAATGTAACCTCAATGAACAGAATCTGGAAAGATAGATGATATTGTGTGAGTCATTGATTAGGGAAATCCTCTTTCTTTCTTTCCTTCCTCCCTCCCTTCCTCCCTCTCTCCCTTCAACCCTTTGTTCCTTCCCTCCTTCCCTCTGTTTCCTTATGTTTCCTGCAAGAACTGGGCAATGCATGTCCCATTTCCTTATTTTTTTTATTTTATTTATTTGACAGACAGAGATCTCAAGTAGTTGGAGAGGCAGGCAGAGAGAGAGAGGAGGAAGCAGGCTTCCCACTGAGCAGAGAGCCCAATGTGGGGCTCGATCCCAGGACCCTGGGACCATGACCTGAGCCGAAGGCAGAGGCTTAACCCACTGAGCCATCCAGGTGCCCCCATTTCCTTATTTTTAATGAGAATTTCATTCTCCAGTTTCATGGATTGATATCTGAGTCCTAAGGCGTGATGATTTCCCAGTGATTCTTTCTTGCCTTAAGTCCAAGCTTTAATTTCGCCTTTAATTAAAAATCAACAGGACAAGGGTGTCTTTGCACCAACATGAATTTTGAGAACATTGGTTCTCTTCTGTCATATGACTGTGAACAATTGGAGTAGCAGATAGAAGGATTATTACTTTAATTCTCTTTTTTTTTTCATTTAATCGCAATAGGTGCACACAGAATATATAAAGGACTCTAAAATGTTAACAATCAGAACAAAAACAATCTATTTCTCGTTTTCAATCCAAGCAACATTCACGAAAGAAGATGCATGGATTATAAATAGTTTCATGAAAGAAGTTAAGTAGAGAATGAAACATTCCAATATGTGTATTAAAATGGAAACAAAAATGACCAAAACATATAAAGACTGCCAGCAAATTTCCCATGCTGGAACAGACATAGAACATAAACATGAAATCAATTTGTCCACTGGAAATACACAAAGATATGATTTTTATAATTTTATTTATTTAATTAATAATTTATTTATTTGTGTGATATTAATCACCATACAGTACTTCATTAGTTTTTGAAGTAGTGCTCCATGACTCATTGTTTGGGTATAACACCCAGAGTTCATTGCAATATGTACCTTCCTTAACAACCCTCACTAACATGTTTTTAAACAAAATACAAGCTAAATGTTGAAATAATGAAGATTGACTTGGTACACACAGGAAGCTAGTGTCCTTTGGAGAATGGCATAAACCCGGGCTGTTGATCCCCACATCCTGACTTCCCTCCGTGGGTTATTGATGGATGAATATTTAAATGAGAATTTTGAGAACTACTGAATATATATACCCCTGACTTTATCATGGTGGCAGCTTCTAGCATTACCAAACTGAACTTGGAACTTTCAAAGGAAGATATATCTTCCAGGCATATGTAAATTTGCCACTAAATTAAAATGAAACATTTCTCTTTCTCACAGTAAAAGGCTCTGCTGTATTTTAATTTAAAATTAAGATCCTGCTTTAAGAAGACCTCCTATAAGGCCAAACATTCTATATATACTGAGCTTTTATTTTACAGGAAATTAATTACTGCCCATAAGAGAGACCCTGGGAATTCTGGAATGGTGTGTTTGACTCTAAAGTGAGATGGAAACACACAGACGCACACACACACATACTAATAAACAACAACCACCGCCACACAAATTGTGAGCACCCTTGAGCTGAGCTGCCAGGGCTTCATAAATAATGGACCCAGAGACAAAATTTTAGGTTAAAAGCTGTGCATTCAGACAATGAGTGTTCTGAACTCTAGGGTCACCGTTAGTTCCCAGGAGCAAACAAACACTGCTTTGGGGTGAAATCTATGTTAGGGAAGGGAGGCTCTCTAGAAAGTTCATCTATTTAATTAGTTTTCTCATTTGGAGGCAAACAGCACAGGCTGGGGCCTGGGATAAGACTTAGGTGACATTCTGTCCTGATAATATGCATATAGAGGGGTCCTGGCTGGCTCAGTCCCTGAGGCATGTGACTCTTGATCTCAGAATTGTAATTTTGGGCTCCACACTTGGTGTAGAGATTACGTAAAATTAAAATAAATTTATAATTTGTTTTAAATTTAAAAGAAATAAGAAGAGGGGCACCAGGGTGGCTCAGTCATTAAGTGTCTGCCTTTGGCTCAGGTCATGATCTTTGGGTCCTGGGATGGAGCCTCTCATCAGGCTTCCTGCTCTGTGGGGAGCCTGCTTCTCCCTCTCCCACTCCCCCTACTTGTGCTCCCTCTCTTGCCATGTCTCTCTCTGTCAAATAAATAAGAAATAAAAAGAAATTATCCATATATGTGTAATGATATGTAATATGATGTGTGTTGCCTTCTGGATGGTCATCATCTTCTCTTCAAGACATTTAACAAGGGAAATTGTATCAGTGCTGTTAATATTTATCAGTATTGAGGGAGGAGTCAAGATGGCGGAGAAGTAGCAGCCTGAGACTACATCAGGTAGCAGGAGATCAGCTCGATAGCTTATCTAAACATTGCAAACACCTACAAATCCAACGGGAGAGCGAAGAGAAGAAGAACAGCAACTCTAGAAACAGAAAATCAACCACTTTCTGAAAGGTAGGACTGGCGGAGAAGTGAATCTAAAACGACGGGAAGATAGACCGCGGGGGGAGGGGCCGGCTCCCGGCAAGCGGCGGAGGAACGGAGCACAAAATCAGGACTTTTAAAAGTCTGTTCCACTGAGGGACATTGCTCCAGGGGCTAAACCGGGGTGAAGCCCACGCGGGGCCAGCGTGGCCCCAGGCCCCGCAGGGTCACAGAAGGATCGGGGGTGTCGGAGTGTCGGAGAGCTCGCAGCTATTAGAACGGAGAAGCCGGCTGCCAAGACAGAGCCGAGGACTGAACTCTCAGCTCGGGGTTACCTTGAACTGGTCGCGGGCTGGGTGAGCTCGGAGCGCGGCTAGAGGCTGGGGATACAGGAGTGATTGGGTGCTGTCCTCTGGGGGCGCACTGAGGAGTGGGGCCCCAGGCTCTCGGCTCCTCCGGGCCGGAGACTGGGAGGCCGCCATTTTCATTCCCGTCCTCCGGAACTCTACGGAAAGCGTTCAGGGAACAGAAGCTCCCAAAAGCGAACCCGAGCCGATTACTTAGTCCGGCCGCCGGTAAGGGCGGTGCAATCCCGCCTCGGGCAAAGACACTTGAGAGTCACTACAACAGGCCCCTCCCCCAGAAGATCAACAAAATATCCAGCCAGGACGAAGTTCATCTATCAAGGAGAAAGCAGATTCAATTCCTAAGACAGCAGAGCAATTCCAGAGGAGGAGAAAGCAAAGCACGGAACTCATGGCTTTCTCCCCATGATTCTTTAGTCTTGCGGCTACTTCAATTTTTTTTTCTTTTTTCAATTTTTTTTCTTTTTTCAATTTTTTTTTCTTTTTTCTTTTTTCTTCTTCTGCTAAATTTTTTAAAACTTTTACCCTTTTCTTTTTTAACATTTTTTGACTAGTTCATCTAAATATATATATTTTTTCTTTCTTTTTTGTATTTTTTTATTTGTTTTATTTTTTAAATTTTTTTCTTTCTTTTTTTTTTTCCTCTTTTTTTTTCAGAAGCTGTTTTATCCCCTTTCTCCCCCCCACAATTTGGGGTCTCTTCTCATTTGGTTACAGCGCATTTTTCCGGGGTCTTTGCCACCCTTTTAGTAGTTTATTTGCTCCTTCATATCCTCTTATCTGGACAAAATGACAAGGCGGAAAAAATCACCACAAACAAAAGAACAAGAGACAGTACCGAAGGCTAGGGACCTAATCAACACAGACATGGGTAATATGTCAGATCAAGAGTTCAGAATGATGATTCTGAACAGTCTAGCCGGGCTCGAAAAAGGCATGGAAGATATTAGAGAAACCCTCTCTGGAGATATTAAAGCCCTTTCTGGAGAAACTAAAGAACTAAAATCTAACCAAGTTGAAATCAAAAAAGCTATTAATGAGGTGCAATCAAAAATGGAGGCTCTCACTGCTAGGATCAATGAGGCAGAAGAAAGAATTAGTGATATAGAAGACCAAATGACAGAGAATAAGGAAGCCGAGCAAAAGAGGGACAAACAGCTACTGGACCATGAGGGGAGGATTCGAGAGATAAGTGACACCATAAGACGAAACAACATTAGAATAATTGGGATTCCAGAAGAAGAAGAAACAGAGAGGGGAGCAGAAGGTCTATTGGAGAGAATCATTGGAGAGAATTTCCCTAATATGGCAAAGGGAACAAGCATCAAAATCCAGGAGATGCAGAGAACCCCCCTCAAAGTCAACAAGAATAGGTCCACACCCCGTCACCTAATAGTAAAATTGACAAGTCTTAGTGACAAAGAGAAAATCCTGAAAGCAGCCCGAGAAAAGAAATCAGTAACATACAATGGTAAAAATATTAGATTGGCGGCAGACTTATCCACAGAGACCTGGCAGGCCAGAAAGAGCTGGCATGATATATTCAGAGCACTCAACGAGAAAAACATGCAGCCAAGAATACTCTATCCAGCTAGGCTATCATTGAAAATAGAAGGAGAGATCAAAAGCTTCCAGGACAAACAAAAACTGAAAGAATTTGCAAACACCAAACCAGCTCTCCAGGAAATATTGAAAGGGGTCCTCTAAGCAAAGAGAGAGCCGAAAAGTAGTAGATCAGAAAGGTACAGAGACAAGATACAGTAACAGTCACCTTACAGGCTACTAATGGCACTAAATTCATATCTCTCAATAGTTACCCTGAATGTTAATGGGCTAAATGCCCCAATCAAAAGACACAGGGTATCAGAATGGATAAAAAAACAAAACCCATCAGTATGTTGCCTACAAGAAACTCATTTTAGACGCGAAGACACCTCCAGATTGAAAGTGAGGGGGTGGAAAACAATTTACCATGCTAATGGGCATCAGAAGAAAGCTGGGGTGGCAATCCTTATATCAGATCAATTAGATTTTAAGCCAAAGACTATAATAAGAGATGAGGAAGGACACTATATCCTACTCAAAGGGTCTGTCCAACAAGAAGATCTAACCATTTTAAATATCTATGCCCCTAACGTGGGAGCAGCCAACTATATCAACCAATTAATAACAAAATTAAAGAAACACATCAATAATAATACAATAATAGTAGGGGACTTGAACACTCCCCTCACTGAAATGGACAGATCATCCAAGCAAAAGATCAACAAGGAAATAAAGGCCTTAAATGACACACTGGACCAGATGGACATCACAGATATATTCAGAACATTTCATCCCAAAGCAACAGAATACACATTCTTCTCTAGTGCACATGGAACCTTCTCCAGAATAGATCACATCCTGGGTCACAAATCAGGTCTCAACCGGTATCAAAAGATTAGGATCATTCCCTGCATATATTCAGACCACAATGCTCTGAAGCTAGAACTCAATCACAAGAGGAAAGCTGGAAAGAACCCAAATACATGGAGACTAAACAGCATCCTTCTAAAGAATGAATGGGTTAACCAGGAAATTAAAGAAGAATTGAAAAAGTTCATGGAAACAAATGATAATGAAAACACAACAGTTCAAAATCTGTGGGACACAGCAAAGGCAGTCCTGAGAGGAAAATATATAGCGGTACAAGCCTTTCTCAAGAAACAAGAAAGGTCTCAAGTACACAACCTAACCCTACGCGTAAAGGAGCTGGAGAAAGAACAAGAAAGAAACCCTAAACCCAGCAGGAGAAGAGAAATCATAAAGATCAGAGCAGAAATCAATGAAATAGAAACCAAAAAAACAATAGAAAAAAATCAATGAAACTAGGAGCTGGTTCTTTGAAAGAATCAATAAGATTGATAAACCCCTGGCCAGACTCATCAAAAAGAAAAGAGAAAGGACCCAAATCAATAAAATCATGAATGAAAGAGGAGAGATCACAACTAACACCAAAGAAATACAGACAATTATAAGAACATACTATGAGCAACTCTACGCCCACAAATTGGACAATCTGGAAGAAATGGATGCATTCCTAGAGACATATAAACTACCACAACTGAACCAGGAAGAAATAGAAAACCTGAACAGGCCCATAACCAGTAAGGAGATTGAAACAGTCATCAAAAATCTCCAAACAAAAAAAAAAAAAAAAAAATCTCCAAACAAACAAAAGCCCAGGGCCAGACGGCTTCCCAGGGGAATTCTACCAAACATTTAAAGAAGAACTCATTCCTATTCTCCTGAAACTGTTCCAAAAAATAGAAACGGAAGGAAAACTTCCAAACTCATTTTATGAGGCCAGCATCACCTTGATCCCAAAACCAGACAAGGATCCCACCAAAAAAGAGAACTACAGACCAATATCCTTGATGAACACAGACGCAAAAATTCTCGCCAAAATACTAGCCAATAGGATTCAACAGTACATTAAAAGGATTATTCACCACGATCAAGTGGGATTTATTCCAGGGCTGCAGGGTTGGTTCAACATCTGCAAATCAATCAATGTGATAGAACACATTAATAAAAGAAAGAACAAGAACCATATGATACTCTCAATAGATGCTGAAAAAGCATTTGACAAAGTACAGCATCCCTTCCTGATCAAAACTCTTCAAAGTGTAGGGATAGAGGGCACATACCTCAATATTATCAAAGCCATCTATGAAAAACCCACCGCAAATATCATTCTCAATGGAGAAAAACTGAAAGCTTTTCCGTTAAGGTCAGGAACACGGCAGGGATGTCCATTATCACCACTGCTATTCAACATAGTACTAGAAGTCCTAGCCTCAGCAATCAGACAACAAAAAGAAATTAAAGGCATCCAATTTGGTAAAGAAGAAGTCAAACTATCACTCTTCGCAGATGATATGATACTATATGTGGAAAATCCAAAAGACTCCACTCCAAAACTGCTAGAACTTGTTCAGGAATTCAGTAAAGTGTCAGGATATAAAATCAATGCACAGAAATCAGTTGCATTTCTGTACACCAACAACAAGACTGAAGAAAGAGAAATTAAGGAGTCAATCCCATTTACAATTGTACCCGAAACTATAAGATACCTAGGAATAAACCTAACCAAAGAGACTAAGAATCTATACACAGAAAATTATAAAGTACTCATGAAAGAAATTGAGGAAGACACCAAAAAATGGAAAAATGTTCCATGCTCCTGGATTGGAAGAATAAATATTGTGAAAATGTCTATGCTACCTAAAGCAATCTACACATTTAATGCAATCCCTATCAAAATACCATCCATTTTTTTCAAAGAAATGGAACAAATAATCCTAAAATTTATATGGAACCAGAAAAGACCTCGAATAGCCAAAGGAATATTGAAGAACAAAGCCAAAGTTGGTGGCATCACAATTCCGGACTTTAAGCTCTATTACAAAGCTGTCATCATCAAGACAGCATGGTACTGGCACAAAAACAGACACATAGATCAGTGGAACAGAATAGAGAGCCCAGAAATCGACCCTCAACTCTATGGTCAACTAATCTTCGACAAAGCAGTAAAGAATGTCCAATGGAAAAAAGACAGCCTCTTCAATAAATGGTGCTGGGAAAATTGGACAGCCACATGCAGAAAAATGAAATTGGACCACTTCCTTACACCACACACAAAAATAGACTCCAAATGGATGAAGGACCTCAATGTGAGAAAGGAATCCATCAAAATCCTTGAGGAGAATGCAGGCAGCAACCTCTTCGACCTCAGCCGTAGCAACATCTTCCTAGGAACAACAGCAAAGGCAAGGGAAGCAAGGGCAAAAATGAACTGTTGGGATTTCATCAAGATCAAAAGCTTTTGCACAGCAAAGGAAACAGTTAACAAAACCAAAAGACAACTGACAGAATGGGAGAAGATATTTGCAAACGACATATCAGATAAAGGGCTAGTATCCAAAATCTATAAGGAACTTAGCAAACTCAACACCCAAAGAACAAACAATCCAATCAAGAAATGGGCAGAGGACATGAACAGACATTTCTGCAAAGAAGACATCCAGATGGCCAACAGACACATGAAAAAGTGCTCCACGTCACTCGGCATCAGGGAAATACAAATCAAAACCACAATGAGATATCACCTCACACCAGTCAGAATGGCTAAAATTAACAAGTCAGGAAATGACAGATGCTGGAGAGGATGCGGAGAAAGGGGAACCCTCCTCCACTGTTGGTGGGAATGCAAGCTGGTGCAACCACTCTGGAAAACAGCATGGAGGTTCCTCAAAATGTTGAAAATTGAACTACCCTATGACCCAGCAATTGCACTACTGGGTATTTACCCTAAAGATACAAACATAGTGATCCGAAGGGGCACGTGTACCCGAATGTTTATAGCAGCAATGTCTACAATAGCCAGACTATGGAAAGAACCTAGATGTCCATCAACAGATGAATGGATAAAGAAGATGTGGTATATATACACAATGGAATACTATGCAGCCATCAAAAGAAATGAAATCTTGCCATTTGCGACGACGTGGATGTAACTAGAGGGTATCATGCTTAGTGAAATAAGTCAATCGGAGAAAGACAACTATCATATGATCTCCCTGATATGAGGACATGGAGAAGCAACATGGGGGGGTAGGAGATAGGAGAAGAATAAATGAAACAAGATGGGATTGGGAGGGAGACAAACCATAAATGACTCTTAATCTCACAAAACAAACTGGGGGTTGCTGCGGGGAGGTGGGATTGGGGGAGGGGGAGCGGGCTATGGACATTGGGGAGGGGAAGCGAACCATAAGAGACTATGGACTCTGAAAAACAACCTGAGAGTTTTGAAGGGTCAGGGGTGGGAGGTTGGGGCAACCTGAGGGTTTTGAAGGGTCAGGGGTGGGAGGTTGGGGGAACAGGTGGTGGGTAATGGAGAAGGCACGTTTTGCATGGAGCACTGGGTGTTGTGCAAAAAGAATGAATACTGTTATGCTGAAAAAATAAATAAAATGAGAAAAAAAATATTTATCAGTATTAATAAACATTTTGTTCAACATTTAAGAGGCTCCATGTGGTCTCCGTGTGTAAGGAAAGGACAGCTTCCAGCAGGGTCCCATTTCATGCCTGAATCCCTGGGGAACATGTTCTACTGCTATCACCAGTGCAGGAATTAACCATCTCAAAACACCTGTCACTGCTTGGAACCTAAGGCCCCAGGTCTTTGTCCCACCCCTTCATCTGTCTCTGTCACTGTGCTTAGTGCCACAGGCACACACCTGACAAGAAGCCCCAAGACGTTTCTCAATAAAAGAGGCTCAGAGACAAGTTCTGCGTGTCCAGGGGTTTTGTCTCACTTCCTTGTTGTCTGAGATACTGTGGGTAAGTGTAGCTGCTCCCACTGCTATGACCTACAGCACAGTAATAGTCAGCCTCGTCCTCAGGCTGCAGCCCAGAGATGAGCATAACTGCCATATTGGTGGAGGCATCTTTGGATCCGGAGACACGATTGGGGACCCCAGGTCCCAGCTGCTTATCTGAGTCTGAGTAGTAGTACAGGAAAAACCGGGGAGGGCTTCCGGGCTTCTGCTGGTACCAGTATATGTTTTTACTACCAACACTCATGTCCCTGCTCAGGGTGCAGGTGAGTCTGGCTGATGATCCCAGGGATGCAGAGAGGGAGGGAGGCTGGGTCAGCACAGCCTGGGAGAGGGAACCTGAAAACACAAACACATCAGAATGAAGAAAAGGGATAAGATTTGTGTGGTTGAGGAGCTGAGCCAGAGAGATCTTACTCAGCCTGGGGGGCCACCCTCTTGCAATGGGGACTTTCCCTACCTGTGCAGTGACAGAAGAGCATGAGGAGGACCGTGGCCCAGGCCATGGTGACACAGCTTCTTCTTAGGCCACAGAGCTGAGGCTGGGCTGACCCTAGCATGTCTTATCCCCTGTCTAAGGTCCTCACAGAGGAGGGGCTGCTCATGCAAATATGACCCACCTCTTCTTCTCCTTCTTGTGCACTTCCAGGTCTATAACACTTTCATAGGGAGAATTCCTGTCACACTCGTTTCCCCCTGGTGGACCTGGGTGAAGCAGCTGCTGGCATCTAACAGGCTCTGGTCCAGGGAACTTATCCATCTTCCAAGAGGCTACAGCTGCCCTGTACCCGCTGAAAGCTGGGGACTCAGTATACTCTTCTAGGAGACCCTGTCCTGCAGAAACCCCCAGACACAGTCTCACAGTGGTCCCTGTTCATATCTGGGAGAATCTCTCTTTCATTGCCATAGATGGAAAGACTCTGTTTCACCTGCCTCTGTGAAACCTGTGTTCCCACCATGCAACAATGACCCTCCAGGAAAGACAGAGGTCCTGGTGTGCTGTCCCTGATTAGTCTGCCTCCGTGAATTGGGGTCTAAAGGAAAATACATGATCAGACCTGACCCAGGAGATCTTGTGAACCTCTGTGGAGCTAAGGACAAGACACAGGGAATAGAGAAAAGAAGGGATCTGTTACCACAGGAGGACCTCAGAGGACATGAGCTGGTTCTGAGTGCTGTGCGTGTAAAGGAGCTTGTGGAGGGGGCACGCACCTTCATAGAGGAGGACACTGAGTATGAGAATGCTGGGTCCTTCCTGAGCAGGACTGACAGGCCACACAGGGGCTGTGGGGACACTGCAGGGTCTGGGTTTCCAGCAAGAACAACAGATGGGCCATCCTGTGACCTCCCCTCCATTTGCTGTGAGACCAGAAGCTGTGCTTCTAGTCAGCGCTGGTCATTTGGGATTTATCTCTAGAACAGAACTTGGGACAGGGAGACCTGGATGGTGATACCAGGAGGGCAGCTGGAGGAAGCAGAGAGCAGAGGAAACAGGGAAGGAAGAAATGTCATGTGTCCCCTGGTGTGACATAGGAAGGTGACCAACTGGACTCTGGACTGAGAGAGGGAGGGATGGGTGAAAATGTCAGGTGGATGGAGAGTGATTCCCACAATGATGGGGATGCCCAGAAGACACAGATAAGGTCAAGTGGGAGAGCAGGCTGAAGTCTGCTGATATTCTGTTGTCACTCTATCACATGGCGCCCATGTGTGACCTGTGGAGAGGTGTGGAAACACAGATGAACGGGGCTGGGAGACACCTTCCCTTACTCTTAAGGAAGAAGGAAACAAACTAATACAGTAACTGCCAATGTGAGCACTCAGTCTGCATCATTCATTCATTCATTCATTCTCACCTACATTCTTTATTTTTATTTATTTTTTTATTTATTTTTTCAGCGTAACAGTATTCATTCTTTTTGCACAACACCCAGTGCTCCATGCAAAACGTGCCCACCCCATCACCCACCACCTGTTCCCCCAACCTCCCACCCCTGACCCTTCAAAACCCTCAGGTTGTTCTTCAGAGTCCATAGTCTCTTATGGTTCGCCTCCCCTCCCCAATGTCCATAGCCCGCTCCCAATCTCCCAATCCCACCTCCCCCCAGCAACCCCCAGTTTGTTTTGTGAGATTAAGAGTCATTTATGGTTTGTCTCCCTCCCAATCCCATCTTGTTTCATTGATTCTTCTCCTATCCCCCTAACCCCCATGTTGCTTCTCCATGTCCTCATATCAGGGAGATCATATGATAGTTGTCTTTCTCCGATTGACTTATTTCACTAAGCATGATACGCTCTAGTTCCATCCACGTCATCGCAAATGGCAAGATTTCATTTCTTTTGATGGCTGCATAGTATTCCATTGTGTATATATACCACTTCTTCTTTATCCATTCATCTGTTGATGGACATCTAGGTTCTTTCCATAGTCTGGCTATTGTAGACATTGCTGCTATAAACATTCGGGTACACGTGCCCCTTCGGATCACTATGTTTGTATCTTTAGGGTAAATACCCAGTAGTGCAATTGCTGGGTCATAGGGTAGTTCTATTTTCAACATTTTGAGGAACCTCCATGCTGTTTTCCAGAGTGGTTGCACCAGCTTGCATTCCCACCAACAGTGGAGGAGGGTTCCCCTTTCTCCACATCCTCGCCAGCATCTGTCATTTCCTGACTTGTTAACTTTAGCCATTCTGACTGGTGTGAGGTGATATCTCATTGTGGTTTTGATTTGTATTTCCCTGATGCCGAGTGACGTGGAGCACTTTTTCATGTGTCTGTTGGCCATCTGGATGTCTTCTTTGCAGAAATGTCTGTTCATGTCCTCTGCCCATTTCTTGATTGGATTGTTTGTTCTTTGGGTGTTGAGTTTGCTAAGTTCCTTATAGATTTTGGATACTAGCCCTTTATCTGATATGTCGTTTGCAGATATCTTCTCCCATTCTGTCAGCTGTCTTTTGGTTTTGTTAACTGTTTCCTTTGCTGTGCAAAAGCTTTTGATCTTGATGAAATCCCAATAGTTCATTTTCGCCCTTGCTTCCCTTGCCTTTGCCGGTTGTTCCTAGGAAGATGTTGCTGTGGCTGAGGTCGAAGAGGTTGCTGCCTGCGTTCTCCTCAAGGATTTTGATGGATTCCTTTCTCACATTGAGGTCCTTCATCCATTTGGAGTCTATTTTCGTGTGTGCTGTAAGGAAGTGGTCCAATTTCATTTTTCTGCATGTGGCTGTCCAATTTTCCCAGCACCATTTATTGAAGAGGCTGTCTTTTTTCCATTGGACATTCTTTCCTGCTTTGTCAAAGATTAGTTGACCATAGAGTTGAGGGTCTATTTCTGGGCTCTCTATTCTGTTCCACTGGTCTATGTGTCTGTTTTTGTGCCAGTACCATGCCGTCTTGATGATGACAGCTTTGTAATAGAGCTTGAAGTCCGGAATTGTGATGCCACCAACTTTGGCTTTGTTCTTCAATATTCCTTTGGCTATTCGAGGTCTTTTCTGGTTCCATATAAATTTTAGGATTATTTGTTCCATTTCTTTGAAAAAAATGGATGGTATTTTGATAGGGATTGCATTAAATGTGTAGATTGCTTTAGGTAGCATAGACATTTTCACAATATTTATTCTTCCAATCCAGGAGCATGGAACATTTTTCCATTTTTTGGTGTCTTCCTCAATTTCTTTCATGAGTACTTTATAATTTTCTGTGTATAGATTCTTAGTCTCTTTGGTTAGGTTTATTCCTAGGTATCTTATAGTTTTGGGTACAATTGTGAATGGGATTGACTCCTTAATTTCTCTTTCTTCAGTCTTGTTGTTGGTGTACAGAAATGCAACTGATTTCTGTGCATTGATTTTATATCCTGACACTTTACTGAATTCCTGGACAAGTTCTAGCAGTTTTGGAGTGGAGTCTTTTGGGTTTTCCACATATAGTATCATATCATCTGCGAAGAGTGATAGTTTGACTTCTTCTTTACCAAATTGGATGCCTTTAATTTCTTTTTGTTGTCTGATTGCTGAGGCTAGGACTTCTAGTACTATGTTGAATAGCAGTGGTGATAATGGACATCCCTGCCGTGTTCCTGACCTTAACGGAAAAGCTTTCAGTTTTTCTCCATTGAGAATGATATTTGCGGTGGGTTTTTCATAGATGGCTTTGATAATATTGAGGTATGTGCCCTCTATCCCTACACTTTGAAGAGTTTTGATCAGGAAGGGATGCTGTACTTTGTCAAATGCTTTTTCAGCATCTATGGAGAGTATCATATGGTTCTTGTTCTTTCTTTTATTAATGTGTTCTATCACATTGATTGATGTGCGGATGTTGAACCAACCCTGCAGCCCTGGAATAAATCCCACTTGATCGTGGTGAATAATCCTTTTAATGTACTGTTGAATCCTATTGGCTAGTATTTTGGCGAGAATTTTTGCGTCTGTGTTCATCAAGGATATTGGTCTGTAGTTCTCTTTTTTGGTGGGATCCTTGTCTGGTTTTGGGATCAAGGTGATGCTGGCCTCATAGAATGAGTTTGGAAGTTTTCCTTCCATTTCTATTTTTTGGAACAGTTTCAGGAGAATAGGAATGAGTTCTTCTTTAAATGTTTGGTCGAATTCCCCTGGGAAGCCGTCTGGCCCTGGGCTTTTGTTTGTTTGGAGATTTTGGATGACTGTTTCAATCTCCTTACTGGTTATGGGCCTGTTCAGGTTTTCTATTTCTTCCTGGTTCAGTTGTGGTAGTTTATATGTCTCTAGGAATGCATCCATTTCTTCCAGATTGTCCAATTTGTGGGCGTAGAGTTGCTCATAGTATGTTCTTATAATTGTCTGTATTTCTTTGGTGTTAGTTGTGATCTCTCCTCTTTCATTCATGATTTTATTGATTTGGGTCCTTTCTCTTTTCTTTTGGATGAGTCTGGCCAGGGGTTTTTCAATCCTATTGATTCTTTCAAAGAACCAGCTCCTAGTTTCATTGATTTTTTCTATTGTCTTTTTGGTTTCTATTTCATTGATTTCTGCTCTGATCTTTATGATTTCTCTTCTCCTGCTGGGTTTAGGGTTTCTTTCTTGTTCTTTCTCCAGCTCCTTTACGCGTAGGGTTAGGTTGTGTACTTGAGACCTTTCTTGTTTCTTGAGAAAGGCTTGTACCGCTATATATTTTCCTCTCAGGACTGCCTTTGCTGTGTCCCACAGATTTTGAACTGTTGTGTTTTCATTATCATTTGTTTCCATGAATTTTTTCAATTCTTCTTTAATTTCCTGGTTAACCCATTCATTCTTTAGAAGGATGCTGTTTAGTCTCCATGTATTTGGGTTCTTTCCAGCTTTCCTCTTGTGATTGAGTTCTAGCTTCAGAGCATTGTGGTCTGAAAATATGCAGGGAATGATCCTAATCTTTTGATACCGGTTGAGACCTGATTTGTGACCCAGGATGTGATCTATTCTGGAGAAGGTTCCATGTGCACTAGAGAAGAATGTGTATTCTGTTGCTTTGGGATGAAATGTTCTGAATATATCTGTGATGTCCATCTGGTCCAGTGTGTCATTTAAGGCCTTTATTTCCTTGTTGATCTTTTGCTTGGATGATCTGTCCATTTCAGTGAGGGGAGTGTTCAAGTCCCCTACTATTATTGTATTATTATTGATGTGTTTCTTTGATTTTGTTATTAATTGGTTGATATAGTTGGCTGCTCCCACGTTAGGGGCATAGATATTTAAAATGGTTAGATCTTCTTGTTGGACAGACCCTTTGAGTAGGATATAGTGTCCTTCCTCATCTCTTATTATAGTCTTTGGCTTAAAATCTAATTGATCTGATAGAAGGATTGCCACCCCAGCTTTCTTCTGATGCCCATTAGCATGGTAAATTGTTTTCCACCCCCTCACTTTCAATCTGGAGGTGTCTTCGCGTCTAAAATGAGTTTCTTGTAGGCAACATACTGATGGGTTTTGTTTTTTTATCCATTCTGATACCCTGTGTCTTTTGATTGGGGCATTTAGCCCATTAACATTCAGGGTAACTATTGAGAGATATGAATTTAGTGCCATTATTAGCCTGTAAGGTGACTGTTACTGTATATTGTCTCTGTACCTTTCTGATCTACTACTTTTAGGCTCTCTCTTTGCTTAGAGGACCCCTTTCAATATTTCCTGGAGAGCTGGTTTGGTGTTTGCAAATTCTTTCAGTTTTTGTTTGTCCTGGAAGCTTTTTATCTCTCCTTCTATTTTCAATGATAGCCTAGCTGGATAGAGTATTCTTGGCTGCATGTTTTTCTCGTTGAGTGCTCTGAATATATCATGCCAGCTCTTTCTGGCCATGAGTTCCGTGCTTTGCTTTCTCCTCCTCTGGAATTGCTCTGCTGTCTTAGGAATTGAATCTGCTTTCTCCTTGATAGATGAACTTCGTCCTGGCTGGATATTTTGTTGATCTTCTGGGGGAGGGGCCTGTTGTAGTGACTCTCAAGTGTCTTTGCCCGAGGCGGGATTGCACCGCCCTTACCGGCGGCCGGACTAAGTAATCGGCTCGGGTTCGCTTTTGGGAGCTTCTGTTCCCTGAACGCTTTCCGTAGAGTTCCGGAGGACGGGAATGAAAATGGCGGCCTCCCAGTCTCCGGCCCGGAGGAGCCGAGAGCCTGGGGCCCCACTCCTCAGTGCGCCCCCAGAGGACAGCACCCAATCACTCCCGTATCCCCAGCCTCTAGCCGCGCTCCGAGCTCACCCAGCCCGCGACCAGTTCAAGGGAACCCCGAGCTGAGAGTTCAGTCCTCGGCTCTGTCTTTGCAGCCGGTTTCTCCGTTCTAATACCTGCGAGCTCTCCGACACTCTGACACCCCCGATCCTTCTGTGACCTTGCGGGGCCTGGGGCCACGCTGGCCCCGCGTGGCTTCACCCCGGTTTAGCCCCTGGAGCAATGTCCCTCAGTGGAACAGACTTTTAAAAGTCCTGATTTTGTGCTCCGTTCCTCCGCCGCTTGCCGGGAGCCGGCCCCTCCCCCCGCGGTCTATCTTCCCGTCGTTTTAGATTCACTTCTCCGCCAGTCCTACCTTTCAGAAAGTGGTTGATTTTCTGTTTCTAGAGTTGCTGTTCTTCTTCTCTTCGCTCTCCCGTTGGATTTGTAGGTGTTTGCTATGTTTAGATAAGCTATCGAGCTGATCTCCTGTTACCTGATGTAGTCTCGGGCTGCTACTTCTCCGCCATCTTGACTCCTCCCCCTCCCTTTATTTTTAAAATATTTTATTTATTTATTAGAGAGAGAGTGCATGTGCTAGCTGGGGTGTGGGCACAGAAGGATAGGGAGAGGCAGACTCCCTGGTGAGCCAGACACCGGGCTTGATCCCAGGACCCTGAGGTCATGACTGGAACCTAAGGCAGATGCTTTACCACCTGACCATCCAGGTCTACTTCCCCTACATTCTTGAAATACACATTTAAGGAATGTCCACCTGTTTCAAAACAGTGTTCAATACAATATCAATAAAATATGCTTTTATATTCATTTCAGAACTGCTAGTACTTTGTCTGGTTCATACAATTATACCTAGATGCTATTTGCTGTCCTCAATGCTTGTGTTTTAGAGCCTAACTTATATCACAAAAAGGTTTCTGCCCCATCACTTTGTGTTTGTTTAAGAAAAGTTCCTTTGATACACTGATCCCAGAATCCTGGGATCATGACCTGAGCCGAAGGCAGGGCCTTTAACTCACTGAGCCACCCAGGCACCCATAAATACAACTTTTATTTTTAACTCTTTACCACAATTCTGGTTCATTTTTTTATACATATAGATAATTTTTAACCTATTTACCATCACAGTGAGATGTCCAGTACATCAAATTCCTTAATAACCTACTAACCTGAACTTTTTGATACATACACCCGTGATTTTCTTTTGCTTTTCTATATTTTTAATTTTTTTATTTTAATTTAGTTTAGTCTAGTTTATTCTTTTTTAATTTTTATTTTATTTTGGTGGATAGTTCCTTTAAAAATTATGTAGTGTCCTTCTGTATCTCTGACTAGAGTCTTTAGTTTAAAATCTAATTTATCTGATATGAGAATCGATATCCTGGCCTTCTTTTGAGGCCCATTGGCATGAAAGATGCTTCTCCATCCCTTCACTTTCAGTCTGGGTGTATCCTTAGGTTCAAAATGGGTCTCTTGTAGACAACATATGGATGGGTCCTGTCGTTTTATCCAATCTGCAACCCTGTGTTGTTTTATGGGCGCATTTAAGCCATTCACATTGAGAGTGATTATTGAGAAATAGGTTTTTATTGACACTGTGTTATCTTTGAAGTCTTTCTGTCTGTAGATTGTTTCTATATTTCTGTTCAATGATATTCTTAGGATTTTTTCTCTTTTATAGGACCCCCCCTTAACATTTCCTGCAGTGTCGGCTTGGTGGTTGCATAGTCTTTTAAGCCTTGCCGGTCTTGGAAACTCTTTATCTCTCCATCCATTTTAATTAGCAATAATCGCGCCTCGGATAAACCTCATTGGCTACGATACTGCCACTGCGCAAAGCTTCTCCATCCATTTTAAAAGTCAGTCTTGCTGGATAGAGTATTCTTGGCTGCATGTTCTTCTCATTTAGTGCTCTGAATATATTTTGCCAGCCCTTCCTGGCTTGCCAGGTCTCTGTGGACAGGTCTGACATTATTCTAATGGGCTTTCCTCTGTATGTAAGGAGCTTCTTTGTCCTAACTGCTTTTAAGAGGGTCTGTCTTGAAACATAATTCCTCATTTTAACTATAAGGTGTCGTGGGGACTTTCTAGAATCTAAAATCTTGGGAGGAAATCTCTCTGCCTCTAGGACATGAACGTTGTTTCCATTCGTGAGATTGGGAAAATTTTCATAGACAACTTCTTCCACTATATCTTCTAGACTTCTTTCTTTTTCCTCCCCTTCAGGGATTCCAATAATTCTGATGTTGGAATGTTTCATGGCATCATTTATTTCCCTGATTCTGTTTTTGTGGCTTCTGAGCTGTTTGTTCCAGGCTTCCTCCTGACCCTTTCTCTCTATCTGTTTGTCCTCCAGATCACTAATTCTATCTTCTGTCTCAGTTACCCTAGCTTTTAGAGAATTTAGATTAGATTGTAACTCATTGAGAGCATTTTGAACATCATCCATGGTGGCTTTCAGTTCTGCCCTAACATTGTGAACATCATCCCTGGTGACTTTCAGTTCTGCCCTAATCAATTCTGTTTGGTCATCCATGGCTTTCTCTAACCTAGCTATTGCCTGGATAATTGTTAGTCTGAATTCCTTTTCCAACATATTGTCTATGTCAATAGCCATTAGCTCTGTTGCAGAAGGTCCATCCTCTGTATTTTTCTTTTGTTGGGCATTCCTCCTCCTAGTCATTTTGGTAAGAGATGACCGAACAGATGCATCTGGATTTATCAATTGTGGTGTAGTCAAGGTGCACCATGGAATGCTTCTGTGCAATCAGGATTCTCCACCCAAATGAAAGAAAAAAGAAAAGAAAAAGAAATAGAGAAGAAGAAAGAAGAAAAAAAGGAAAAGAAAAAGGAAAAAAAATAGAGAGAGAGAGAGAGAGAGAGAGAGAGAAAAAGGGAAGATAAAAGAGAAGGCTCAGCCCAAATGTGCCCCAAGGTAAGATTTATGAAGTATACAAACAAAAACAGACAAAGAAAAAGACTGATAAAAGTATCTGACAAGAGGGGGCACCTGGGTGGCTCAGCGGGTTAAAGCCTCTGCCTTCAGCTCAGGTCATGATCCCAGGGTCCCGGGATCGAGCCCCGCATTGGACTCTCAGCTTGGATGGGAGCCTGCTTCCTCCTCTCTCTCTCTCTCTGCCTGCCTCTCTGCCTACTTGTGATCTCTACCTGCCGAATAAATAAATCTTTTAAAAAAAAAGTATCTGACAAGATAAAAAAATGTATATATATATATACATAAAAAGGGAAGAACCTCATCAGAAAGAACCCCAAGTATAAGATTTATATATTATCAGGACAAACACAAATTCACAGAAACACTGGCAGAAGGAAAAATTAATCCAGATGGCCAACAGACACATGAAAAAGTGCTCCACATCACTCGGCATCAGGGAAATACAAATCAAAACCACAATGAGATATCACCTCACACCAGTCAGAATGGCTAAAATTAACAAGTCAGGAAATGACAGATGCTGGCGAGGATGAGGAGAAAGGGGAACCCTCCTCCACTGTTGGTGGGAATGCAAGCTGGTGCAACCACTCTGGAAAACAGCATGGAAGTTCCTCAAAATGTTGAAAATAGAACTACCCTATGACCCAGCAATTGCACTACTGGGTATTTACCCTAAAGATACAAACGTAGTGATCCGAAGGGGCACGTGTACCCGAATGTTTATAGCAGCAATGTCTACAATAGCCAAGCTATGGAAAGAACCTAGATGTCCATCAACAGATGAATGGATAAAGAAGATGTAGTATATATACACAATGGAATACTATGCAGCCATCAAAAGAAATGAAATCTTGCCATTTGCGACGACGTGGATGGAACTAGAGCGTATCATGCTTAGTGAAATAAGTCAATCAGAGAAAGACAACTATCATATGATCTCCCTGATATGAGGACATGGAGAAGCAACATGGGGGGTTAGGGGGATAGGAGAAGAATAAATGAAACAAGATGGGATTGGGAGGGAGACAAACCATAAATGACTCTTAATCTCACAAAACAAACTGGGGGTTGCTGGGGGGAGGTGGGATTGGGAGAGGGGGAGGGGGCTATGGACATTGGGGAGGGGAGGCGAACCATAAGAGACTATGGACTCTGAAAAACAACCTGAGGGTTTTGAAGGGTCAGGGGTGGGAGGTTGGGGGAACAGGTGGTGGGTAATAGGGAGGGCACGTTTTGCATGGAGCACTGAGTGTTGTGCAAAAACAATGAATACTGTTACGCTAAAAAAATAAATAAAATGGGAAAAAAAATGAATACTGTTACGCTGAAAAAATAAATAAAATGGAAAAAAAAAGAAGGAAAAATTAGGAGAGTGGTTATAAATTCTCAATGTGGGCGAAGAAGTTTATTTTGATTCTTCCTGGATGTATCTTGATGTTTTTGTTAAGGGACTCAACTTTCCTAAGTTACAGGGGGATTAGAAACTGGTTTGCCTGTAGGGATAGCATTGATTGGGGAAAGAGGATTACCTTGAAGTTTAACTCTATATGTATAGTAGAAAATAAAAATTAAAAAAAAATAAACTAGACTAAACTAAGTTAAAATTAAAAAAAATTTTAAAAAGATTAGAAAAGCAAAAAAAAAAAAAATACCATGGGTGTATGTATCAAAAAGTTCAGGTTAGAAGGTTATTAAGGAATTTGATGTACTGGACATCTCAGTGTGATGGTAAATAGGTTAAAAAATTATCTGTATGTATTAAAAAAAAAGAACCAGAATATTGGTAAAGAGTTAAAAATAAAAGTTGTATTTATGAGGTAGTGGTGGTTGTTCTCTTGTAGTCTTCTTTTTTTTTTTTTTTTCTTCCTTCCTGGTTGGTTTTCTGGGGGAGGGTCCTGCCAAGTGGGTTTTCAGACAATGATGTTCCCTGAGTTAAGTCCTCCCGCTCCCCTCAAGGGGGTGGGCTCTGAGGAAACTTTTTTTTCAGGCTTTTGTTCTCTGGGGGTTTTTATGTTCTTTTATCTGTTTTCTCTCGCCTTGACAGCTTTTGATTGTTTTTGGAGGTTTAGAGGAGAGCAAACTGCACCCAGACCTCCCTCTCAGAGAGAAGCTTCAGAATGCTCTGCAGAGCTGCTGGCAGAGTCGGTTCCAAGTCAAGGTCCCTGGGGATGCAGGAGTTCCTCGTTGTACCCAATACCAGGGCAGCAGTGGCTGTCTAGGCAACTCCAGACCGCCAGAGAGGTTCCAAGCAGAGATTACACACTGAGATTTTCCCGCTGTCCCAGGCTGGGAATGTCTGGTTTTTCCAGATGCCAGAGCTCCAGGCTAATGCCTATGAGCACCTCTCCCAAGAGAGGGTGTGGGACTCGGGCGTTTCAGGATTACCATCTGGCCAGGTGCCCAGCCCCTCACGGCAGCTGGACCCCACTCATTCTCGGGCGCGCTGGCGTTCAGGAGCACTGGTGGCTCAGGGACGGAGACCTGATTTCTCCACCGCACTCTCTCTGGCTCAGCACCAGGGGAGGCTGTCCTGGGTCCAGGGACTTAAGTCCCTGTCCCTAACTGCCCAGATTCCCACTATTTCCCCCTGCGATCCTTTGCTCTCTGTTTTTTGAGTGCTTTCAACCAGACTCCAAGTTAATGCTGGTCCCCAGATGCAGGGCACTCTCTTATTGGGGTATTACTTTCCAATCAGTCACCTCTGGTGGCTCCCTCCCCCTTTTGTTTATCTTCCGATATCAGTCCAATGTTCCCACTCTGCTTTACCGGCTACTGGCATCTTCTGCTCCTGTAGAGATCCAGACGTGTATGATTCTGATCTCAGGCTGATTTCATGGGTGCTCAGAGTTCCCTGGTAGGTAATCAGCTCACTTTAGGGTACAGGTTGAAAAGGCACCTCCTCCTACTTCCCCGCCATCTTGACTCACCTCTCGCAGCATAGAATTCTTAACAATGTTTATTCTCCCCATCCATGAGCATGATATCTTTTCCATCTTTTTGTGTCTTCTTTAATTTTTTTCATAAGTATTCTGTAATTCCTAGAGTATAGATCTTTACCCTTTGGTTAGACTTTTTCTATTTTATGTTTATGGTTTTTGGTGTTATTGTAAATGGAATCAATCCTCTTATTTCTCTTTCTACAGATACATTGTTAGTGTATAAGAAAGCAACTGATTTATGTGCATTGATTTTGTATCCTACCACATTCTTGAATTGCTGTATGAGTTCTAGTAATTAGGATATGGAGTCTTTTACATTTTTCCATATAAAGTATCATGTCATCTGCAAAGAGAGAGAGTTCAACTTCTTCATTGACAATTTGAATACCTGTTATTTCTTTTTGTTTTCTGATTGCTGATACTAAGACTTCTAGTACTATGTTAAACAATAGTGGCGAGAGTGGGCATCCTCGTTGTTTTCCTTATCTTAAGGGAAAGACTCTCAGCTTTTCCCCATTGAGGTAATAGTTGTTAGTCGTTGTGGGTTTTTCATAGATGGATTTTATGAAGTTAAGGAATGTTCCCTCTATCCCTATATGCTGAACAGTTTAATGAAGAAAGGATGTTGTATTTTGTCAAATGCATTTTTCTGCATCAATTGAGAGGACCATAAGGTTGTTCTCTCTTTTCTTATTAATTTGTTCTATCACATTGGTTGATTTGAGAGTGTTGAACCACATTTGCATTCCACAGATAAATCCCACCTGTCTTGGTGGATAATCCTTTTAATGTACTGTTGGATCCTTTTAGCTAGGTTCTTGTTGATAATTTTGGTATCCATATTCATCAGGGATATTGGTTTGAAATTCTCCTTTTTAAATGGGGTCTTTGCCTGGTTTGGGAATCAAGATATTGCTGACCCCATAGATTAAGTATGCTCCTCTATAATTCCTCCAGAACATACAGTCTCCCCCTCTGTAAGTGATGCTGAAAACCACAGCCTCCCACAGGTGGTGCATGCCCACAGCGATCCCTTCAGTGATGGACGACAGTCTCAGCTTGTCTCTGCACACCCATGCCACCAAATCTGCAAAAGATCCTGGTCGAGGCAATCCTGGGCACTGGCAGTGGCTGGCCCTGGTTATGTGGGCTCAAGTTCATGCTGGGTCCTCTCAGGTGTGGGTGGGTGATAGCTGTGGCCAAATCTGGGACTGTGGGCTCAAGTATGCCCCTGAGGCTGCCCAGTCCCAGACTTTGCCCCTTAACCCCCTGTGTTCTCTTTGAGCCCTGTTATCAGTCACTTCCTGTCCCACTGCCCCTCATCCCCAAGATGTTACTGGCTCCAGGTGCGGGACTCTTTTGCACTGGAGTATTGCTTTCCATTTTCTAGCATCTGGTGTTCCCCTCCGCCTTCTGTTTATCTCTGACATCTGTCTGCACAATCACAACTCCATCCTTTGTATCTCTACACTGAGGATCCTCTGCCCCCATAGAAATCCAGACATATAATCTTATATCTCTGGCTGATGTCATGGTATTCAGAGTGCCTTAGTAGGTATCCAGCTAAATTCAGGGAACTGGTTGACATAGATTACCCCCTCCTCCACCATCTTTCTTCCCCTTTCCCTGAGAAATTAGGTATCAAATTAAAGACTTGTAATAAGGGATGAAGATGGCCATTATATTACACTTAAAGGGTCTATCCAACAAGATCCAACAATTATAAATATTTTATGCTCGTAACATGGGAGCAGCCAATTATATAAACCAATTAATAACCAAATTAAAGAAACACATTGATATTAATACAATAATAACAAGGTATTTACCACCCTATTCAGAACAAAGAGATAATATCTAAGGATAATATAAACAAAGAAACAAGGGCTTTGTATGACACAGTGGGCCATATGGACCTCCCAGATATATAAAGAACATAGGAACTTAACGCCACAGAATTCACATCTGTATTATCCTATGGGTCATTATCTAGAATAGATTACATACTGGGTCACATATCAGGTCTCACTTGGTACCAAATAATTTGGACTATTCCCTGTATATTTTTCAAACCACAATGTTTTGATACTTGAACTCAATCACAAGAGAAAATTTGGAAGGAACTCAAACACTTAGAAGTTCAAGAAAATCATACTAAAGAGTAAATGGGTCAACTAGAAATTAGAATTTTTAAAAAATCATGGAAACAAAAGAAAATTATAACATGAATGATCATAATCTCTGGCAGAAGCAAATGCAATTTGAGAGGAAAGTATACAGCATATAAACCTTTCTCAAAAAATTAGAAAATTCCCAAATATCCATCAGAGAGGGAGAAAAAAACTCGAGAATTTCTTAATTATAGGAAAAAAAATTGAGGGTTGCTGGAGGTGAGGTTGGTGGTGGGGTTGAGTAATTCAGTAATGGGCATTATGGAGGGGATGTGATGCAATGATCACCAGGCGTTACTCCCAAATGACAAATTATTGAACACTACATCTGAAACTAATGATGTACTGTATGTTGGTTAATTGAATTTAAATTTTATAGAAGTAAATGAAATTCCTCTGCATTTTTTAGAGTTTTATTTTCTTTAATTCCTTTTCAGTGTCCTAGAATTCATTGTTTATGCACCAAAACCAGTGTTCCATGCAATATGTGCCCTCCGTAATAGCACCACCAGGCTCACCTAACTCCCCACACCCTTCCCCTCCAAATCCCTCAGTTTGTTTCTCAGAGTCCACAGTCCCTCAAGGTTCTTCTGTTTCACGGAAAGTTCTATAGCTTCCCCCAAACTGCCTGCTTGGACCAGGAAGAGAGATACTAACAAAGGTTCCTATATCTAGATAGTAGGGCAAC
The DNA here is from genome assembly GCF_922984935.1 of Meles meles. NCBI lineage: Eukaryota > Metazoa > Chordata > Mammalia > Carnivora > Mustelidae > Meles > Meles meles. The sequence continues at coordinate 27,852,968 of NC_060077.1, read as the reverse complement.
GTGTTTTCCACACCTCTCCTTTCACCTTCCTGCTAATGCTATTTCTCCCCTTTGTCCTCAGACTCCTATGTCTCCTTTGCTCAAATAAGTGCCTGTTGGCTGACTGTCTTTGGAATTCTCCATATCTGTATGGATTCCCTTTATGCTGTCTATTAAATTTTATTTTCTCCTATTAAGTTGACAAATGTCAAATTGAATCTTATTCCAGATAAATAGCCTTGAAGAACAAAGGAAACACTTCCCCCAAAACAGACACTGGTGAAGTTTCATCAAAGTTCAGACAAAAGTAAGCAGAGAGGTGCATTCCTAGGAGTCCTGATGAACATTGCCCTTGTAGGGGCTAATCCTATTTAAGCATGAGGTGGAAGTCATCCTGAATCACAGATGGGTCCTCACATTGTCCCAGCTGTAGAAGACCCTCATAACAATGTTCCCAATTTCCTCCCATCTTCCCCTCCTCCACATCCCCATTCTCAGTCCTGGCTTCCTCCAATTCATAAGGACCCTGGTATTCCTCATTCCTCTATATCTTGTCCAGAAATCCTAATCTGCCTGGGGAATGATTCACAGCCCTCATCTAGTCACACCTCCACAATCCCCACCTGCTATTTCATTACTGGTGCTAAACCAGGATGTCAGTACTGGACATCAGATTCTGGGGTTCCCTGTCAACCTCTGTAATACTCAATCCCAACTCCAACAACTTCACCACTCATGCTCTTGTGATAGAGCTTTCCTTTACTACAAGTTTGGGTTCTATGTCCTCTCTCTTCTCCCAGACACCATCAGCTTCCTGGGCATGGAGACCCTTCCTATCATGTCTACCCTTACCCTACATACCTACCCAAGTGTGGTACATGGTAGATGTTCAGTAAGTAGTATGGAAGAGTATTAACTGGATAGGACTCTTCTTTAGTTAGGCACACATGGTCTCTGCATCTGTTTCTGTGTCTGTTTCTGTCCAGTCATAGAATCTGTCCCCAGGGCAGCCTGCCTATGGAAACCAGGAATTTCTCCTCAATATGAGAAAATCTTACAATATGTTCCTGCAAAAGACAAACCTGGGGGGTCTGAATTTAAGGAATGTGGACTGTTTTGTAGTCAAAGTTCCCTGAGATGGTTTCAGACTACAGTTTAGAATAAACAAAGGAGGTAGCTGATATGGCCAAGTATTGTAGGCTTCAAGGGGACCTCCATTGCTGGGGAAACAGCTGGTTTTTGTTGCACTTCCTCCAGACCCGGAGCACTGTGTGACTATTGAGACTCTTGTCCCATGATGAGCAGTAATAATCAGCCTCATCCTCAGCCTTGAGACCAGTGATGGTGAGGGAGCCAGTGTTGCCAGACCTAGAGCCTGAAAACCGTTCAGGGACCCCTGAGGGTCTACTGCTAGTACTATAGATGATGGTTTTAGGGGCCTTTCCTGGGTGCTGTTGGTGCCAGTACACAGAATAACCATCACCAATGTTGGTGCTGCCTCCAGTGCAGGAGATGGTGACTCTCTGGCCAAGGGATCCAGACTGTGAGGATGGCTGAGTCAGCACAGACTGGGCCCAGGACGCTGGAAGAGGAAGAAACACAGAGGTGATGATGGGGTCAAGAAACAAGAGAAGGAAGCAGGGCCCCATGTGTCCTTTTAGGGCCCCTTTCCCTCTCTCCACATCCAATCACCTGTGCAGTGAGCAAGGAGGGTGAGGAGGAGAGTGTACCAGGCCATGGTGGAGGTCATCAAAGATCCTGTCTTCTGTGGCCCAACAACTGTGCAGAACATCCCCTAATCTCTCTCTTCCCTTATTCAATCCCTGAGAGAGGGTGTGACCAACCATGCAAATGAAACACCCAGGTCTCTGACTCTCTCTGCCTATGAGTCAGGTCCTCTATTTGAGCAAGTAAGGGTGGTGGGCAGGGAAGGAGCTCTAATCACAGGTGAAACTCAAGGACAGGCCATGAGTGCCCCCTAGTGCCCAGACACAGACACATTATTGTCCAATAATGGTGACCAGAACCCAGCAGACACTTCTGTCTCCCCCATGCTCTCCATTTTTTCCTCCATTAGGGCCAAGCCAAGTGTCCTTGTATGCTGATTCTTATTAATTCAGGGATCACTATATGTGCTACTATGTGTCTTCAGTGTTAATCTATCCAAGTACCCCTTGGCTTGGTTGTGGTTCAGGACTGATAGGGTGTCCCTTATACAAATTCCTCATAGATAAACATCAAGACCAGAGCACTGACAGTTCCCATTGGACTTATGGCCCCTTTTGTGCAGGATGCACGGACTTTCCTCTTATTGGCCAGCTCCCTGATTTCCAGAGCTCCTCATCCTCTGAGGTTCCAGCAGCCTTGAGGAGATGGGGAGTTTGGCTCTCCAGTTTGTAAGCAGAAGCCCTCATGTGCATTCCTTCAATGGTTACATACTGAACATCTTTGTTCTCTTTCGATCCTTAATCTATCCATCTGATTGAAACAACAGATCTCCACATACTGGGGCCAAAATTCCCTCCTAGAATCTCTCCTCAAAGCACACAGACATAAGTCTTCAGGAGCCTTGCCACATGAGGTTGTGTGTTGCACTGATGTCAGAGCACAAAGGGCAAACATGTATGAAGTTCTAGGAAGAAAGGAGTGAGAACTACAGATGCTCTGACAGAGACATTGTGTAAGAGTATATATTTTAGTTACCACTGAGCCAACCTCATATTTAAAATAAATGTGTGTTATTTTCTCCATAACTCCACTCATTAATATTGACTTAAACTCAATGACAACATCATTGTGAAGAGGCAGATACCATCAGTACTTACATCTGTGCTTATTGCAGAGAGAAAATTGGTGGAAAGAGTGGTTAAAAATATGTATGGAGAACAGTGGGACAGGAATGTATTCTGTTCTCAGTAGAATATGATTTTACTAAAATCTCTTATTTGTACTATGTGTCTCATCTCCCAGGTAGGAAAGGTCAACCTTGTGCCCAGTAAAACGAATTAAGGGGCCTGTTCTTATGAACTAAGAACCATCCTACTGACAAAATTGCCGAACAGAGACAAAGGTTATAGGACGAAGAGATTTGGGGTCAGACCACTCTCTGTGGTGGGCACAGCCCTAGTCCCTGCAACTTGTGTCCAGCAAGTCCAGGGTAGAGCAGTAATTCATTCAGCCACCCATGAATACAGCAATGAATTTCTGCTACCCTAGGCAAAATGGATCCAGAAGTTTCTGTCAAATATCCCACATCTGATTCAAGGAATGATGGAGATAAGGGGATATTGTCCCTGAGGTCACATAGCCTTTGTCCCTGGTTAGGGCAGATGACTTTCAATCAGTGGGCAGCCTGGCTGGATGCATCACTGGGATGACTGATGGAGTGACAGCCTAGCCCTGAGAGCATGAGGAGGTGCCTCTTTTTCCCAAGGGTTTTAAGCTCCTTGGGAGCAGCACTGAGGCTTGAATCTCATAATCAATGTACTGGTCAGCCTCAGATGCTGACTTTAGCCCAGAGGTGATCAAGGGCTGAATTTACCATGGTGACAAAGATTCCTCCTGGGATTCCTGAGTATCAGCATCATCCCAGAGAACCAGGGTTCAGGGCACATCCTGATTGTGTGATGACAGGATCCCAGTAACACTCCCTGCCTTTGGGGTTTCCTGCTGATGAAGATTATGCCTCCTGGAGATTGTGACACTGAAAATGGCTGGGTGAGCCCATGTTGACCCTGGCTTCTGGAGAAAGAGTGAAGCCCAGAAACACACATACCAGCACATTAGTCACTTAAAGAGCTGATTGTGTGTAAATTGTGTGTGTGTGTGTGTGTGTGTGTGTGTGTGTGTACAAAAATGTGGCTAAGAGGCCCCCTCTTCCTTGTGTGGCTCTTAAGCACCATGAGGAATTTTTCTATGATAATTCTCTTTAAAGATTCCAAGGTCCAGAATTCTGCATTTAGAGGCAAGCATTTCAAAGGTTTTTCATGAAAAAAAAAAAAAAAAAAGGTTTATGTCAGCTGCAAGGACTGATGTGAGAATATACCTGCTAACAATTCACCAAATCAGGAATCAGGTCTTATTGTGTGACAAGAAATTTGTCAGTGTTTGTTTGTTTGTTTGTTTGTTTTTAATCTCTGCAGACACAAGACCTATATCTATCGTATCTTATGCAGCACAGGGCATGGGACAAGCATGCAGATACCATCTTCCTGCAACACACCACCACAAAACCCACAGTACCTTGTGTCCCCAATGTCTAACAAGGACAGAGAGATGAAAATTATGATGTTTTTGTGATAAAACATTATAGCCCAGCACTTTAGGTACCATAGGAAAAAACTGTTTCTGTAGTGGATCTTCTGCCCACAGAAATCTGAAGAACTATAATCTATCTTGAACATAAGACAAATAACATCATATCTTAAAATGTGCAGGTGATTCTTTGTGGATCTCTTCAGATTTCCCCATGGTTGTGGCATCGGTTAATTTTGAAGGGGGTAAAAATCAACAGATACCATGTTCAAATACCTAAAGTTTAGATTAACACATCCTTTTCAGGAAAGTGAAATAATTTTAATTTCATTCTAAAGAAACTGTCCAGGGGTGTTTGCAACAAAAATATGGATCCTGGGTTGAGAGCAGGAAGGAGAATGTGAGATGTTGCATGCAGTTCCTTTTTCTGCTTATTCTCCTCCAGAGAGATGGACACCAGATACTGGAAACTTCAGAACCATCATTTCTAGTTTTCTCTGAAATTCTACGTGAAGATGGTGTTCAGTCCTGAGGAGCCAAAGGGAAAGACTGAAAACGGAGGGTGGCAGAAGCAGAGGTGAGAAGAGAAAGAAAGATATGTGGGGGTGTTGTCAGAGAAATTCTGTTAGATCTGGTCAAAACACACAGGTAGCTGGTTCAGAGAGGGGAGACTATGTCTATGACCAGGGTTATTGGTAATATATCAGCTGTGAACACATCATTAGTGACACAAGGCGACACTTTATGGAATAAGATGCTGAAACTGATGTATAGATGAATGCTTGCTGGGCAACAGGTTCAAGTGTAGACGCACCATATATTATTGCGCATATTGTCCAGATTCAGTGGCGATGTGCAGTTGGACTCCAATAGGTCATCTTCATTGTATTCCTGGGATGTTCAATGGTGTCTCCTATTATAGACATATTCTGTGTCTTTCTATTTCCCCTGTTCAAGGACAGATCTTCCTGCAGAAGAGTCCTCCCTGCATGTGTCTCCAGGTAGGTTTCTTACTGAAAAAAAAAATGCTCACAGTCATGATCTGTGGCTTCATTTTTTTCCTCATTTATTTGTTGTCTGGGACACGATGAGTAGTGATAGCTGCTCCCATTCTAGTGATATAGAGCAAACTAATAGTTAACTTCAACTTCACAATGCAGCCCAGAGTTGAGCAGAAACCCTGAATTACCTGAGGCATCTTTTGATCCAGAGAAACAGCTGCAAACACCAGAGCCTTGGTAAGTATCTGAGTCAGTGATATACCATGGAGTTTCCTTGGCTTATGGTAGAACAAGCTTATGGTATAGCGTTCAACACTGAAACTACTGCTCAAGGATTTAGGCGAGTCTGGCTGTTGTTCCCAGAAATGTTGAGAGGGAGGATAGCTGGGTCAGCACAGGCTAGGACAAGAAACCTGCAAAAACACATGGTCATGGGTGATGGAGTGGACACAAGGTAAAATTTCACAGGGTATGAGCCAGAGGTTCTGAACTAGCTAGCTGCTCTCCCGTGTCCCTGAAACCTATCCTTACCTGTGCATTGACACAAGAACAGGAAGAGGAAAAGAGTCCAAGCCATGGGGCACAGCCCCTGATACCCAGCATGGGTTTGGTTGCCTAAAGTCTCCTTTTATCCCCCACCTGCAGTGAAAGGAGGGGCTCCCCATGCAAATGGTTCCTTCCAGTGACTGCCCCTCCACTCCCTGAGCCCTGGTGCTGGAGCTCAGCTCACACCATACACTAAAGAGGACGGGAGTTGGTTCATTCCCTGGGGAAAGCCCATGGAGGAAGCACCTGCTGAGACCACACATAGGTCCTTGCTCAGGGGATTCTGCCAGGCCCTTCAGAACACAGCTACTGAGTGGCTGTCATGAAAACGGCGACCATTCATCATGCCAAGACTGCTTGGAATGAAGTGTTCTCACTGAGCAGCTGTGTAGGGACCATAGGTAGTCCTACAGCATCACCTGGTGGTCATGTGCGGAAACATAAACAAACAAAATAACACTAAGAGGGAACCTCCATTAAACAGAGATGAGAGCTAGTGCAATATATCTACAAAGTACATCTGCTTCAGTATGTCATTCAAAGCCTTTTTTTCTTTATTGATCTTCTGCTTTGATGATCTGTCCATTGTTTTGAATGGAGTGTTGAGGTATCCTACTATTAATGTATTAATATCAATATGTTCCTTTATTTGGTTTATAAGTGGTTTTTATACTTGGCTTCTCCCATATTTGAGACATAGATATTGATAATTGTTAGATCTTTTTATTGGATATACACTTTAAATATGAAATAATGTTCTTCTACAACTCTTATGATGGTTCTGGTTTAGAATTTAATTTGTCTGACATTAGGATTGTTACCCCAGTTGTATTTTGAGGTCTATTAGTGTGATAAACAGTTCCATCCCAAAATAAATAAATAAACAAAAACAAAAAAAAATAAAGCAGAGAGAGGAAAGAAAAAAAAAGAAAAGAAAGAAAAACAAAACTCATTCTTGAGTGTACATTGAACTTTCTCCAGAGTAGACCACTAACTGGGCAACAAGTCAGGTTTCAACCAATACCAGAAGATTTGGATTATCCCCTGCATTTTTTCTGACCACAAGGTTGTGCAACTGGAACTCAGGCAAAAGAATAAATTTGGAAGGAACTCAAATACTTGGATGTTAAAGAGTACATTGCTAAATAATGATTGGGTCAACCAGGAAATTAAAGAAAAACTTAAGAAATTCAAAGAAACTAAATCAAAAGCTTCTGCACAGCAAAGGAAACAGTCAACAAAACAAAAAGACAACCCATGGAATGGGAGAAGATATTTGCAAAGGACAGTACAGACAAAAGGCTGATATCCAGGATCTATAAAGAACTTCTCAAACTCAACACACACAAAACAGATAATCATATCAAAAAATGGGCAGAAGATATGAACAGACACTTCTCCAACGAAGACATACAAATGGCTATCAGACACATGAAAAAATGTTCATCATCACTAGCCATCAGGGAGATTCAAATTAAAACAACATTGAGATACCACCTGACACCAGTTAGAATGGCCAAAATTAGCAAGACAGGAAACAACGTGTGTTGGAGAGGATGTGGAGAAAGGGGAACCCTCTTACACTGTTGGTGGGAATGCAAGTTAGTGCAGCCACTTTGGAGAACAGTGTGGAGATTCCTCAAGAAATTAAGAATAGAGCTTCCCTATGACCCTGCAATTGCACTGCTGGGTATTTACCCCAAAGATACAGATATAGTGAAAAAAAGGGTCATCTGTACCCCAACGTTTATTGCAGCAATGGCTACGGTCGCCAAACTGTGGAAAGAACCAAGATTCCCTTCAACGGATGAATGGATAAGGAAGATGTGGTACATATACACAATGGAGTATTATGCCTCCATCAGAAAGGATGAATACCCAACTTTTGTAGCAACATGGACGGAACTGGAAGAGATTACGCTGAGCGAAATAAGTCAAGCAGAGAGAGTCAAGTATCATATGGTCTCACTTATTTGTGGAGCATAACAAATAACATGGAGGACATGGGGAGATGGAGAGGAGAGGGAGTTGAGGGAAACTGGAAGGGGAGATGAACCATGAGAGACTATGGACTCTGAAAAACAACCAGAGGGTTTGAAGGGGCGGGGGTGTGGGAGGTTGAGGAACAAGGTGGTGGGTAATAGGGAGGGCACGTACTGCATGGAGCACTTGGTGTGATGCCAAAACAATGAACACTATTATGCTGTAAATAAACAAATAAAAAAAATAAAATTAAAAAAAAATGCTGGTGGAATTTTGATCAGAATGATGTTGAAAGTATAGATTGCTCTTGGCATTATAAACATTTTAGCAATATGTATTCCTCTGATCCATGAGCTTGGAATGTTTTTCCATCTCTGTGTGTCTTCTTCGATTTATTTCATGAGTATTATGCAGTTTCTCCCATGCAGATCCTTTACCTGTTTGGTTAGGTTTATTTCAAGGTATCTTATGGTTCTCGGTGCTATAGTATATGAAATTGATTCTCTAATCTTCCTTTCCATATTTTCATTGTTAGTGTATAAGAAAACAACTGATTTCTATGCATTGATTTTTTTACCCTGCCACATTCCTGAATTGCTGTATGAGCTCTAGTTGTTTGGTTATGGAGTCTTTTGAGTTTTCCATATAAAATATCATGTCAACTGAGAAGAGAGAGAGTTTGACTTCATTTTTGCAATTTGAGTACATTTTATTTCTTTCTGTTGTCTAATTACTGTTGCTAGGACTTCTCATACTATATTGAATAACAGTCATGAGAGTGGGCATCCTTGTGTTCCTCATCTCAAAGGGAAGACTGTCAGCTTTTCCCCATTGAGAATGATATCCACTGTGGGTTTTTCATAAATAGATTTTATGAAGTTGAGGAATGTTCCCTATATCTGTATACTTTGAAGAGTTTTAACCAGGAATGAATGCTGTACTTGGTCAATGCTTTTACTGCATCAAATGAGAGGATCACGTGATTGTTTGCTCTTCTTTTATTGATTTGTTTGATCACACTGATTGTTTTACAATTTGAACCACCTTTGCATCCCATGGATAAATCCCACCTGGACATGGTGGATAATCGTTTTAATGCACTGTTAGATCTTATTACCTAGGATCTTTTTTAGAATCTTAGCATTCATATTCATCAGGGATATTGGTCTGAAATTCTCCTTTTTGATGGAGTCTTTCCCTGGTTTTGGGATGAGGGTAATGTTGAATTCATAGAAAGAGTATGAAGTTTTCCTTCTGTTTCTATTTTTTGAAACACCTTCAGGACATTAAGTATTACTTCTTCTTGAGTGTTTGGTGGATTTCCCCAGGAAATCTGTCAAGTCCTGGGCTCTTGTTTTTTGGGTGAGGTTTTGATCACTGCTTCAATCTTGTTACTAGATATTGGTCTATTCAGGTTTTCAATTTCTTTCTGTTTCAGTCTTGGAAGCTTATAGGTTTTTAGGAGTACATCCCTTTCTTCTAGGTTGCTTAACTTATTGGGATCTAACTGTTGATAATAATATCTGATGTTTGTTTCATATTACTTGGTGTTACCTGTGATCACTCCCCTTTTATTCATAATTTTATTAATTCAGGTCCTCTCTCTTTTCTTTTTTTTTAAGATTTTATTTATTTATTTGACAGACAAAGATCACAAGTAGGCAGCGAGGCAGGAAGAGAGAGAGGAGGAAGCAGGATCCCCACCTGGTAGAGAGCCCAATGTGGGGCTCAATCCCAGGGCCCTGGAATCATGACCCGAGCTGAAGGCAGAGGCTTTAACCCACTGAGCCACCCAGGCGCCCCAAGTCCTCTCTCTTTTCATTTGGATTAGTTTGGCCAGTGGTTTATTGATCCTATTGATTCTTTCAAATCAAATTCTAGTTTCATTGATGTTTTCTACTGTATCTCTAGTTTCTAACTCATTGATCCCTGATCTAATAATGATTATTTCCCTTCTTGTGAGTGGGGTTGGATTAATTTGTTGATTTTCCAGTTCTTTAAAATGTAAAGAGAGCTTGTGTATTTTGGATTTTTCAATTTTTTTTTGAATGAGGCTTGGATGACTATGTATTTCCCTCTTAAGACAGCTATTGCTGTATCCCATAGGGTTTGGACCAATGTGTCTTCATTCTCACTGGTTTCCATGAACTGTTTAAGTTCTTCTTTGATTTCCTGGTTGCTCCAAACATTCTTGAGCAGGATGGTATTTAGCTTCCATGTGTTTGAATTCCTTCCAACTTTTCCTTGTGATTGAGCTCCAATTTCAAAGCACTGTGGTCTGAGAATATTCAGGGAATCATATCAGTCTTTTGATGTCGGTTGACTCCTGATTTGTGTACCAGTATGTGATCTATTCTGGAGAAGGTTCCATGTGCACTTGAGAAGAATGAGTATTCTGTTGTTTTAGGGTGGAATATTCTGTATATATCTATGAGGTCCATCTGGACCAACATGTCAATCAAACCTATTGTTTCTTTACTGATTTTTTTTTAACTTGGATGATCTGTCTATTACAGAGTGGCATATGAAGATTCCCTACAATTTAAGTATTCATATCAATATAACTCTTTATTTTGATTAATAGTTGGCTTATGTAGTTGGCTGCTCCCATATTGGGAGCATAACTATATACAATTGTTAGATCTTCTTGGTGGATAGGACGTTTAAAGGTGATGTAGTGTCCTTCTGTATCTCTTACTGCAGTCTTTATCTTAAAATATCATTTATCTGGGGCACCTGGGTGGCTCAGTGGGTTAAAGCCTCTGCCTTCGTCTCAGGTGATGATCTCAGGGTCCTGGGATCGAGCCCCGCATCAGGCTCTCTGCTCAGTGGGGAGCCTGCTTCCTCCTCTCTCTTTGCCTGCCTCTCTGCCTGCTTGTGATCTCTCTGTCAAATAAATAAATAAAATCTTTAAAAATATATCATTTATCTGAGATGAGAACCACTAACCCAGCTTTTTTTTTTTTTTTAAGACCCGTTGCCATTAAATATGGCTCTCCATCTCTTCATTTTCAGACCCATTTTCAGAATGGATCTTTAGGTTCCAAGTGTGTCTCTTGTAGATAGCATATGGGTGCGTCCTGTCACTTTATCCAGTCTGCAACCTTGTGTCATTTTATGGGAATATTTAGGCTGTTCACATTTAGTGTGATCATTGAATGATATGTTGTTATTGACATCATATTGCCTGTGAAGTATTTGTTTCTATAGGTTGTCTCTGTACACTTTTGTTCTATCACTGTGTGGATTTTCTTCTTCTATGGAACCCCCTTTTAATATTTCTTGTAGTGCCAGCTTTGTGGCCACATACTCGTTTAAACCTTGCCAGTCTTGGAAGCTCTTTATCTCTCCATCCATTTTAATGTCAGGCTTGCTGGATAAAGTATTCTCGGCTGCATCTTCTTCTCATCTAGTGTCATGAATATGCCTTGCCAGCCCTTTCAGGATTGCCAGGTTTCTGTGGACAGGTCTGACATTATTCTGATGATGCTTCTTCTGTACGTATGGAATCTCTTCTCTAGCTGCCCTTAAGGCCTCCTGTCTGAAATCATGATTCGTGAATTTCAAAGTTAAGTATCTTGAGGTCTTTCTAGATTTGTTGATCTTGGTGGGAATCCTATAAGCCTCTAGGACATGAAACCTTGGTCCATTCCCCAGACTTGGGAAATTTTCATCCAGAATTTATTCAACTCTAATCTTCTAGTATTCTTTCTTTCCCCAGCCTGACAGGGATCCCAGTAATTCTGAAGTTGGAACATTTCATGGCATCATTGATTTCCCTAATTCTGTTTTTGTGGCTTCTAAGCTGTTTGTTCCAGGCCTCTTCCTGTTCTTTTTTCTCTATCAGTTTGTCCTCTAGATCACTAGTTATATTTTCTGCCTTGATTGCCCTAGCTGTTAGTGTATTCAGATTAGATTGGATCTCACTGATAACATTTTTAACTTCTGTCAAGCCAGCTCTCATTTCCAACATTAGAGATTCTATGTTGTCACTAATGGTTTTCTCCAACCTAGCCATTGCCTGGATAATTGTTATCCTGAAATCCCTTTCCAATATACAGTTTACATCCACATCCAACAGTTAAGATGGAGAGGGGACCGCCTCATAATCATTTTGGTGAGAGGTGGTTGAGGGGATGTATAGATGAATATATCAAGCACAATCTAAGCAAGGAGCACCTTGGAAATTTTTGGAGCAATTGGAAATCGCCACCAAAATGAAAGAAAAAAAAATACATAAAGAGGAAAGAGACAAAACCCAGATAAAATGAGCCCCATAAGTAAGATTTATAAGGTATATAAACAAAAACAATACAAACAAAAAAAGATGAACACAAGTAAATTACAGAGAAAAAAGAAAAATCCAGCCAAAATGAATCCCAAGAATAAGATTAATATAATACCAGTACAAAAACAAATATAGAGAAACACTGACAGAAGAATAAGATGGGAGGGTGGTTATAATTCCATGATGTGGGTGAGGAAGTTTATTTTGGTTCTTCCTGGGTGTATCTTGTTATCTTTGTTAAAGGACTCAACTTTCCAGAGATACAGGGAAATTAAATTTTGTTTATATATAGGTGTAACCATCCCTCAGAAAAATGTATTATGTAAAATATAACCCATGAGAAATTATACTAGTTACCAAGCATGTTTAAAATTAACCTTATGAAAAACATGTACTAGCAACAGGCCTCTGGGGGGAGGACAATAGATGTCCTTGATGCCGAGCAGCTGGGAACCTGACCCACTCAGGGTGGAACAACACCTGCTTCATTTCTCTGCTATCTCCCCTTCCCTGGAGAGTACCTAGAGCTAGTCAGAAAATCCCTTTTGTTTGGGCTTGCTCAACTATAGCTCATGTACCACATGACTAGACATATTTTGCCTTTCTTCTTATTTATCTACAATACTCATGGTCAATGTGTATCCTACCTTGGTTTCTTTGTTTGTTGTTACCTACTTTCCATTATACATGAAACTGAGGGTTTGTTCTGGGTGACAGTCTTTTCTATTCTTGACCCCTGCTCCTTTTCTCATGCAGCTGAATTTTTTGTGCCTCATTCTTCTGTGTGTTGTCAGGAAGCAGCATAGAGGGGTAGTATTCGATAGGGAAAAAAAAGATAGCCTTGAAGTTTATATCTATATGTACATTAAAAAGAAAAGAAACAGATAAATGTATGAAAAATGTTCAAGTTAAAAACTTATTATGAAATATATTGTTTTAAACCTCTAGTTGTAATGGTAAATAGATTAAAAAATTAAAAGAAGAAGAATCGTGAGAAGAAAGAAAGAACCAACTATGTGATATACGTGTTTGGGGGCAATACCACGAGCTTAATATATTAAGCTATATTAATATATTAATTAACATTAATATACATTATTATTATTAATATATATTAATTAACATTAATATACATACATTAATAATTAATTAACATTAATATATTAATAAAACTTTTACAGTTTTATGAGGACCGTGTGGTGGTTGCCCTCTTGTTCTTTTGGCTTGTCTTCTAGAGTAGGAACCTGATGCTTTGTTCTCCAGTCAGTCTTGCTTGGATTGAGTCACCCTGTCCCCTATCAAGGGGCTGTGCCCTGTGGAAACCGGATTTGCAGGCTTTTGTTCTCTGGAGATTTTTGTTCTTTGGCAACTTTTTGTGACTTTTCAGAGGGTCAGAACAAAGAATCTGTCTCACCCAGACCTCCGCCTCAGAGAGAAGCCTCAGACTGTTTCCCTCTGGGTGTTCCAGAAGACATAGACTCTCCCTCTGCAAACTCTGATGAATACCACAACCTCCCCCAGCTACCATCTCAGGAGTCACCCAAGGTCACTGCTTGTCTCTGCACTCTTTTCCCACTAAAACCATGAGCAATATTAGTTCAGCGAGTGCCCTTATAGTGGCTGCCTTTTCCTGGACTGATCTCTGGAGTCCAGACCCATGTCAGGTGTGCTGAGACCCCACAACCACTCAGGTCGCAGAAAGCTGTGGGGCAGAGACCCCAACTGGAGTTCACACTACATTCTCTCAGGCATGGGCAGGAATGTGCCCAGCCCCAGTAGTGCTGCAAGCCCCAGAAGGCCACAGGCTCAGGGACCACATACTGGGGGCCCTGCCAGACACTCTCTGGCATGGGTGATCATTGACAGTGGCTGTCCTGGCTCTGTGGGCTTATTATGCCTGTACCCATGATCAAATAATTCCACCAGTAGCCCCTTAAGATCTTTTGCTCTTTTTGAGTACTTTTAACCAGGCTCCAAGTTAATGCTTGTCCTCAAGCACAGGACATTTATATTTTGGGGAATTACTTTCCAAAGGATCATTTATGGTTGCTCCCTCCCCCTTATGATTATCCTCCGATATCAGTCCCACTTTTCCCACTCTGCTTTATCTCTCCGCTGATGTCTTCTGTCCCCATAGAGATCTAGAAGTGAATAATCTTACAACTCAGGCTGATTTCATGGGTGTTCAGAGTGTTCTGGTAGATATTTAGCTTACTTTAGGTGACAGTTGAAACAAGCTCTCCTACTTCTCTGCCATCTTAACTCCTCCTCCTCATTTCTTTTATTTAAAAAAATGAACTAGAGCGTATCATGCTTAGTGAAATAAGTCAATCAGAGAAAGACAACTATCATATGATCTCCCTGATATGAGGACATGGAGAAGCAACATGGGGGGTTAGGGGGATAGGAGAAGAATAAATGAAACAAGATGGGATTGGGAGGGAGACAAACCATAAATGACTCTTAATCTCACAAAACAAACTGGGGGTTGCTGGGGGGAGGTGGGATTGGGAGAGGGGGAGGGGGCTATGGACATTGGGGAGGGGAGGCGAACCATAAGAGACTATGGACTCTGAAAAACAACCTGAGGGTTTTGAAGGGTCAGGGGTGGGAGGTTGGGGGAACAGGTGGTGGGTAATAGGGAGGGCACATTTTACATGGAGCACTGGGTGTTGTGCAAAAACAATGAATACTGTTATGCTGAAAAAAATAAATAAAATGGGAAAAAATAGGTAATATATTTATTTCATAAAATGTATTTTCTGTCATTTCAGCAAAATCGTTTAATTCTACTGTTAAATTAATATATTCACATATTTTTGTTCTATTGAAAAATGATTCTTTGTGCACTTCTTATCTTACTATGTTCTGTTTGTTACCATGCAGTAAATCTGATTCAGATATTTCTATTTTTAATAATATTTTGATTTAGGCTTGTTTTGAGTATTTAGTGAATTAGTAAATGGAACACACATCCCTGGTGCCTGGTGCAGGGTAAGTGAACACCAACTTGATGGTCACCCTCATGAATATCATCATTAGGTAATTGAGAAACAGGCCCCTGGCCTCAGCATTCCACACACTTCACCTGCTTGATTATTTCCGCCAGCTGGGATCCTGAAAGGGCCCTGGGTCTTAGAGACACAGATAATATTTGGAACTAGATTTCAAGCCCTTGTCTCTATGGCTCCAAAACCTGTGCTTCAAAGCCCCCATTATTGGCGCTTATCCCAGTCTCTCATGCCCCCATGCTTTGCTCTGGATCTTATGGTTTAGAACGCTTCCTAACACATAGGAATAAATGTTACCTATTTTTGTTACTATCATTGTTTATATTCACTTGCAGTCCATTAAGGGCACAGTCAGGAACAGTCTTTGTTAGTGATTGAGATAAACAGCTGAAGGACCATCCCAACAGAGATAAATGAGACCAATTTTATGTGCTCTTCTTCCCCATGATTAGGGTCACAAAGCAGGGGTGATTTAGAAGTTATCAGTGAAGTAAAGAAGTTGGCTGCCCAGCTGAATGAGCCTGAGTAGACAGCAGCAACGACTTTTTGTAGGATCTCAAAAGACGCCTAGGAGATGGACCATGCCCAGGGATTTGGAAACCGGTAAAGCACTTTGCATTCACAGAGCATTGCTACACTTCCTCAACTTCTTCAGTATCCCCCCAGCAACTCCCTGCTTCCTCCCCTACCATGAAGTGTGATGTGGTGCAGACTGTGTTGAGCAGAAAAGAGCCCAGCACCTTACATGCTGTTCTGTGCATGCATTCACCAGTTTTGAAAGCTCTCGTTTAGGCTCTGTGAGGAATATGAATGCAGCCTCCCGTGCAGATGTTTGCAGTTCTGTGTACATTGTGAGTCCTCTGAGCAGTGCTGTACAGTTTATCTGTTTCAAGCCAGTTTTGTCTTGTCTTGTTTTACAAAACCTTATTCTTGGGATAACTTGTAAGATTACTCTTAGCAACTTCTAAGTTTGCCGTACAGTGTTATTAACTGTGCTCACCATGTTGCACATTATGCCCTGTGACTTACTTATTTTATCCCTGTATATTTGTACCTTTTGACTCTTGTCATCCATTTCACACTCATCCCCCTGTCCGTTAACCACCCATCTGTTCCCTGTATCTTTAAGTTCATTTTTAAATAGCTCCTCAGATGCCGTGTAAAAGTGATGTCATCATATAGCATTGGTCCTTGACTCATTTCACTTAGAATCATGCCCTTGGGGTCCACCCATGTGAATGTGAAAGGAAAGATTTTTTTCTTTTTTCTTTCTTTCTTCTTTTTTTTTTTTTCAGGATTACTGAAGAGTATTGCCCGTTATAGACATACACCGCATTTTCTTTACTGATTCATCCCTCCATGCACACATAGGTTGTCTTCCTCTCTTAGCCTTTCTACATAGTGCTGCAGTTAACATGGGGGTTCATCTGTCTTTTCAAATAGTTTTTTTTTTGTTTTCTTTGAATAAAAGTCCAGAAGAGAAATTGTTGGATGGTAGGGTAGTTGCATTTTTAATTTGTTGAGGAGCCTGCCATTGTATCCTCAATGTTTGCACCTACTTACATTCCCACTGACCGTGCACCAGGATTCCCTTCCTTCCACATCCTCACTCATGTTTGTGATTTCTTGTCTTTTTGATACTAAGTATTCTAACCAGTTTGAGGTGATACCTCATTGTTGTTTGGATTTTCATTTCCTTAATGATTTATGATGTTCAGCCTCTTTTCACCTACCTGTTGGTTCTCTGTAGGTCTTCTCTGGTTAATGCCCATTTGGATAGTCCTTCCACTTTTTAACCATATTGTTTTGTTATTGTTGTTGTATGAGTCTTTATATATACATATATATTGGATATGAACCTTTTATCAGATCTATGATTGGCAACTCCTTTTTTCCCAGGTGGTAGGTTGCCCATTTATTTTGTTGGTGATTTTCTTTGCTAGGCAGGGCTTTTTAGTTTGATGTTGTTTCACTTGTTTATTATTGCTTTTGTGGCCATGGCTTTTGGAGGGTGATCCCCCAAATCACTGCCAGGATCGATGTCATGAGTAGTGCAGTTTCGTTCTTTTGCATGTGGCTGTCCAGTTGTCACAAGGTGCTGGGCCATGGATGTGTGTGTTTACTTCTACACTCTCTATTCTGCTATTGTGTGTGTCTCTTCTTAAGCCAGTGTGCCAGCAACCACTCAAGCTTTTTTAATAGAGTTTGAAACCAGGAGGCAGGATGTCTCCAGCTTTCTTCTTTCTTAAGAATTGCTTTGGCTATTCAGAGTCTTTTGTGGTTCCATACAAATCTTAATGATTCTTTGCCTTAGGTCCATTGACAAATATGACTGGAATTTTGGTAGGGATGCACTGAATCTATAGATGGCTTTGGGTTGTGTAGACGTTTTAACACTATGACTTCTTCTAATCCATGGGCATGGAATGTCCATTTATTTGTGTTGTTTCTTTCCTTAATGTCTTGTAGTTTTCTGTATATAGGCTTTCACCTCTTTGGTGAAGTTTATCCTCACTTTTTTGTAAAGAAATTGTAAATATGACAGTTTTTATTAATTTATTTTTGCGCTAGTTCATTATTAGTGTTTAAAATGCAACAGATTCTTATATGATTTTATCTTGCAACTGTATTGAATTTGAGGTTTTTTTTTCTGTTATCTTCAGGGTTTTCTACATGTGATATCATGTCAACTGAAAAGAGTGGTCTTACGTCTTCCTTTCCAATTTGGATGGATTTTATTTATTTTTCTTGTGTCATTGCTCTGCCTATGATTTCCAGTACTACAGTTGACCCTTGGCCATCATGAACTGTGTGGTCCACCTAAGACATGGATTTTTTTTCTGGAAATGCTGTAAATGTGTTTTCCTTTCAGATTTATTTTTCCTTTTCAATTTTTTATTTAAATTCTAGTTAGTTGACATACAGTGCAATATTGGCTTCAGAATTCAGGGATTCATCACTGGCATACAACATCCAGTGCTCATCATAAAACGTGTACTCCTTAATCCCCATCACCCACTCAGCAATCCACTGACATGACCTCCAGTCTCATCCTGGGATCTGCTCAAAGTCCGTTCCCTGCCTACCTCCCCTCTATCAACACTCAGTATGTTTTTGGTCCTCAAGAGTCTCTTATAGTTTTTCCCCTCTCTGTTCTTTGCTGTTCCCCTCCCATTGGCTGATCTGTTTTGTTTCTTACATTCCACTGGAGTGCAATCAGAGGGCATTTGTCTTTCTCTGACTGGCTTATTTTGCTGGCCATCACACACTCAAGCTCCATTAGGATGTTCTTAATCACATTGTTTCTGTAGCTTCATCCATGATACATACTATGTACAAAATATGTGCATATTATATTAATATGTGCATCAATATTCATTGACTCTGTGTTATTGGTAAACATCCAGTCACCAGTAGGCTACTAGCTGTTCATTTTTTAGGGAGTCAAAAGTATACTGAGATTTTTAAATGCACAGGGGTTTGGCATCTCAATCCCTGCATTGTTCAAGGGCCAACTGTGTGTTGAATAAAAGTGGCAAGAGTGAGCATCCTTGACGATCTCTGGTCTTAGAGGAAAGGCTTTCAGCGTTCACCATGGCAGATGATGTGGTTTGTCATGTATGACCTTTATTATGTTGAGTTACATTCTCTGTATACCTGTTTTGTTGAGAGCTTTCATCAAAATGGATATTGAATTTTGTCAAATGCTTTTCAACATCTGTTGAGATGATCCTATGATTTTGATCCTTCATTTTGTTAATGTGGCACATTACTTTGATTGATTTGTGGATGTTGAACTGGCCTTGCATCCCTGAGATGAAACTCACTTGATCATACCTCTTCTTGTATTATTGAATTAGTTTTGCTGATATTTGGGTGAGGATTTTTATGTCTATGTAAATCATGGGTAGTGGTGTGTAATTTTCTTGCGGCATCTTGGGAAGTTTTGATAGGGTCATGCTGGCCTCATAAAATGAGGTGGGAAGCATTCTTCCTCTTGTCTTTCTGGCAAAGCTTGAAAAGAATTGGTATTTTTCCCCTTTGTATTTTCATAGAATTCACCAGTTAATCCATGGGGTCCTGGATTTTTGCCTGTTGAGAAGTTTTATATTCATTTTATCTCCCTACTGGTCTTTGGTCCGTTCAGAATTTCTGTTTCCTCAGGATTCAGTCTTGGCAGATTGTATGTTTCAGGGAATGTATCATTTTCTTTTGGATTGTCCAACTTTTGGGGGTGTAAGTGTTCATAGTACTTTCTTATGCGCCTTTGCAAATCTATAATATCAGTGGGAGCATCTCATTCATTTCCAGTGATGCACCTTTGTAAATCTATAGTATCGGTGGGAGCATCTCATTCATTTCCAGTGATGAGTCTTTTTTTTATTTTTATTTATTTGAAGAGAGAAATCACAACTAGGCAGAGAGAGAGGGGGAAGCAGGCTCCCTGCGGAGCAGAGAGCCCAATGTGGGGCTCGATCCCAGGACCCTGGGATCATGACCTGAGCCAAAGGCAGAGGCTTTAACCCACTGAGCCACCCAGGCGCCCCAGTCTTTTTTTTTTTTTTTTCATCAGTCTGGCTGAAATCTGTCAGCTTTGTCTTTTCAAAGAATCAGCTCCTTTGTGGAGCTCTCTATTTTTTTTTAATCTCTCTATTGTCTTTTTAGTCTGTATTTCATTTATTTCAGTTCTGATATGTTCCTTCCTTTCTTCTGTTAACTTTAGACTTCATTTGTTCTTTTTCTGTTTCCTTGAGGTGTCAAGTTATGTTATTATTCAAGGTGTTTCTTGTTTCTTGAGTTAGGCCTGTATCACTATAAAGTTCCCTCTCAGAACCACTTTTTTTTTAAGTTTGTGCTAAGGGTTGCCTGGGTGGCTCAGTCTGTTAGGCGACTGCCTTTGGTCAAGTCATGAACTTAGGGTCCTGAGACTGAGCCCTGCATCAGCTCCCTGCTCAGCAGAGGGAGGCACCTTCTCCCTCTCCTACTGCTTGCCTCTCCCCCTGCTTTGCTCAATCTTTCTATCTCACTCTGTCAAATAAATAAATGAAATTAAAAAATAAATAAATAAAGTGAATTATATGCCCAGTATGGGGCTGAAACTCAAAACCACATGATCAGGAGTCACAAGGCTCCACCGACTAATTTGGTACCCCATTTTAGAACTCGTTTTACTGTGTTCCATAAATTTTGTTTCATTATATTATATTTTCATTTGCCTGAAAATATTTATTGGTTTTGTTTTTGGTTTGCCCATGGACCCAATTGGTTGTTCAGTACCATGTTGTTTAATGTCTGTGTTTATGAATTTCCAGTTTTCTTCCTGTAATTGATTTCTAGTTCTATATCACTGGTTGGAAAAGATGGTTGATTTTATTTCAGTCATCATTTGGGAATATTCTAGGCTTCTGGACTTTATTGACTTGTCTTGTGGCCTCACATATGACCTATGGTGGAGAATGCTCTATGTGCACTTGAGAAGAGTGTATTCCATTTGCTGCTTTTGGGTGGAGGTTTCTGAGTATATCTGTCAAGTCCATCTAAGTAACGGGTTGTCTGAGCTGAAGTTTCCTTCATGATCTTCTATCTGGATGGTGTATCAATTGAGAGAATGTGAGGTATTAATGTTCCCTGCAGTACTGGTGCTGATTGTCCCTCTTAGGTTTGTTCATATATGTGCCACATATTTAGTTGCTCCTCTGTTGGGTGGGTAAATATTTATAAATGTTGCATGCTCTTACTGCATTGATTCCTTTTTCAGTTTGTAGTGCCCTTCATTGGCTCTTGTTACAGTTTTTGGATTTTCTTTTCTTTTTCTTTTCCATTGGACTGAGAATCAGAAGATCATCTGTTAGCTCTGCAGCCATGAACAAAGCATACCCATGCTCTAAGTCTGGTTTTCTTTTTTTTTCCTGTATAAAATATAAACAATAAATTCTTCTCCCAGGACCATATTGTGATTCCAATAAGATAATGTATATAAAAGTGCTTTGTAAACTAGGAGATACTGCTCAAGTATGAAAAGTTATAGTGCTCATGATTATGCAACCACCAAATGTTCACGATAAGATTTTTTAAGACATATTTATTTGTTGTAGAGACAGAAAGAGAATGCATGCACATGCATATGATAGAGAAGGGTGGGGAAGTGGAAGATAGAAAATCCTCTAGCGGACTCTGTGCTGAGTGTGGAACCTGGTGCGGAGCTCTATGCCAGGAGATTAGGATCATGATTTGAGCCAAAATCAAGAATCAGGCACTTAAATGACTGTGACATCCAGTTGTCTCCAGAATAAGATTTTTTTAAAATATTTTTTGTGGGCTTACTCATAGGTATTATTGTAAAAGTGACCTCTATTCTATCAATTCTAGAAACTATTCTTAAATTTAAACTAGAAGCTATTCTAAAAGCAAATATTAATAACATCCTCAGAGGTTGGGAAACAGGCAGAAAAGATGTTAAATAGGGGCACCAAGGTTGTTCAGTCAGAGAAACTTCTGCCTTTGTCTCTGGACATAATCCCCATGTCAGGCTGCCATTATGACATTGGTACACAGATTTCTGTCCGTTATTGGAATGTGAATACTTGACATTGTGCATTTGTGTAACTTATAGAATGGTAAAGACAAATAATATATTTTAATGAAAAGTGTGGGCTTTTCATAAATTTTTACGATAGTTTTGTTAATTGTAAGGTGTGTAGTACACACTTGTAAGATGTGGTTAATGGACGAACATGGAGGGGTGGGTTATGGAATCCTCCTCTAATTATCTGTTCCAATATAATTTTAACTGAAACTGCTCAAAACAGTGTCTCCCTCTTACTAAAAATCTAGAACCATTTTAATCGAGAGATCTAAATTGACCTATGTTCCAAAAATAGCTAAGAATCAAATATTTAGCCCATAGACAGTTCCCCCCCCCATGGCACATGGATCTAGTTTCAAAGAGAAATTCATCTTGCCTTCTGTACTTAATGGTGATGGACTCAGTAAATTTAAATATATATATATATATATATATATATATATGAAATAATAGAAATATCTGTCTCAGTGTTTTTCGTTGTTGTTCTGTCAATGTTACTAAATGAAAGAATTATTCTTAAATCAACATAATGTGTAAACTACCACAGTACCTGATTCTGTGTCTCCGATTGGGTATGCCCAGGTCTGGAGACAGAAATGGACACTTTTCTGTCTCGTCATGAAAGGGGCAGATGTGGTTTTGGGCAGCTCCACAACTTCTGTCTGCTCCTCTTCACAAAGTCCTGGGAAGGGGCACCTGGATGGTTCAGTCATTAAGCATCTGCCTCTGGTTCAGGTCATAATTCCAGGGTCCTAGGATCCAGCCCCGCATTGGTCCCCCTGCTCTGCAGGAAGCCTGTCTCTCCCTGTCCCACTCCCACTGCTTGTGTTCCATCTCTCACTATTTCTCTCTGTCAAATAAATGAAATCTAAAAAAAAAAAAAAATCCTGGGAGATGCATAGTAATAGAGCAGTGTTGGCATCCTGTAGTAAGAAGACCATAGAGGGATTAGACATTCTTCTAGTACACCCTTCTCCTCCTACTACTCACCAGCTGCCCAGCAGGCATTTCTTCCTCCAGGTAGGACTTAGGAAGATGTCGCTGTGTGCTGTCCTCTGAATTCTGCCCCCTGCCCCCCCAGCACATACACACGCATACACACACACAAAAAAAAACGCACACACAGGTTTTGTGGGCAACTGCTTGTATTTAACAGACATTACAAAAACACTGCAAAGCGCAGTGAGCATGCCTGATGGCCTGGATTCACATCCCATTTAGCAGCCACACATACCTGAGAACATTCCTGAGAGCCCTCTGTGCCCCTTTTCCCTGCCCTACTGCCTAGACATTAGTGTGCTGTTATGGTGTCCCAAGTGATTGACTGCAAGGAGCCCCTCTGACACAGGAAAGGACAGATGCTTCCCAGTTGCTCTGTTAGTGTTGAGGAATGGAATGCCTATGGAATCAGTTAGATGGCTGACTAAGTGTCAATCCAGACATGGGACTTGGGATGGCTCCACTACACAGGAGGATGGAAGCCTTCACATGAGAATGATGCTTTACAACCAACAGAGAATCTGTGTTCCTTTCTCCTGTACTCCCCACAGAAGCACTGATGGGAGTGGAAATGGGCTGGAAGCCACAGTTGACAGTGGAGGGCAGTGTAATGTAGGGTGCTGAAGGGACTTTCCAGAGTTGCCACCCTGATGAGTGATGGATCTGGGACAGGAATGTTGTTGTTTCCCTGTCGATGGAGATACTGTAGCTCCTGACCCCAACCCAGGGCCCCTCAGAAAATGTCCTGAACACCGGAATGAAGAGTTGCCCACACAATCTCCAATCCCTCTGTGCCAGTGTTTCTGTAGGGGAGAGTGGGTGCCCTGCAGGAAGTGTCTGTGCCACAGAACAAACTCAGTCCTAACTCACCTCTGTGTTTGGGGCCCTGACATAACATATGAGGCTGTTTCTTCCAAAAGAAGCCCTGGTGAAGGACCAGGAACATGTAGCTTTGGCACCTTCCCCCACCTCTTTGCTAGGTCAGCACGGTCATCCAAGGTCTTCCCAAAGGCCAGATGAACCTCAGTGCTACTGGTGTTGGTGCTACTGTTTGGCTTCCAAACTGATTCACACTCCAGGCCATTCCACTCCCAACTGTCACGCTATGACCCTGCTGAGAATTCGCTTGCCTTCAGCTGGCCAATCCCACAGAGCAGTTCATGGTAAGAATTAACATGAAAGAGGAGGAGTCAAGATGGCGGAGAAGTAGCAGGCTGAGACTACATCAGGTAGCAGGAGATCAGCTCGATAGCTTATCTAAACATTGCAAACACCTACAAATCCAACAGGAGATTGAAGAGAAGAAGAACAGCAACTCTAGAAACAGAAAATCAACCACTTTCTGAAAGGTAGGACTGGCGGAGAAGTGAATCCAACACGATGGGAAGATAGACCGTGGGGGGAGGGGCCGGCTCCCGGCAAGCGGCGGAGCAAGAGAGCACAAAATCAGGACTTTTAAAAGTCTGTTCCACTGAGGGACATTGCTCCAGAGGCTAAACCTGGGTGAAGCCCATGCAGGGTCAGCGTGGTTCCAGGTCCCGCAGGGTCACAGAAGGATCGGGGGTGTCGGAGTGTCGCAGAGCTCACAGGTATTAGAACTGGGAAGCTGGCTACAGAGACAGAGCCGAGGACTGAGCTCTCAGCTCAGGGTTACCTTGAACTGGTTGCAAGCTGGGTGAGCTCAGAGTGCGGCTGGAGGCCGGGGATACGGGAGTGATTGGATGCTGTTCTCTGGGGGCACACTGAGGAGTGGGGCCCTGGGCTCTCAGCTCCTCTGGGCCGGAGACTGGGAGGCTGCCATTCCCGTCCTCCGGAACTCTACAGAAAGCATTCAGGGAACAAAAGCTCCAGAAAGTGAACCCGAGCAGATTACTTAGTCTGGCCCCTGGTAAGGGCGGTGCAATAACACCTCGGACAAAGACACTTGAGAGTCACTACAACAGGCCCCTCCCCCAGAAGATCAGCAAAATATCCAGCCAGGATGAAGTGCATCTATCAAGGAAAGCAGGTTCAATACCTATGACAATAGTGGAATTCCAGAGGAAGAGAAAGCAAAGCACGGAACTCATGGCTTTCTCCCCATGATTCTTTAGACTTGCAGTTAATTCAATTATTTTTTAAATTTTTTTCTTTCTTTTTTCTTCTTCTGCTAAATTTTTTAAAACTTTTACCCTTTTCTTTGTTAAAGTTTTTTGACTAGTTTATCTAAAATATATTTTTTCTTTCTTTTTTATTTTTTTGTTTTATTTTTTAAATTTTTTTCTTTTTTTACTGAACCTCTGTTTAATTCCGTTTCTCCCCCCCACAATTTGGGGTCTCTTCTAATTTGGTTAAAGTGCATTTTTCTGGGGTCTTTGCCACCCATTCAGTATTTTATTTGATCCTTCATATCCTCTTATCTGGACAAAATTACAAGGCGGAAAAATCACCACAAACAAAAGAACAAGAGGCAGTACTGAAGGCTAGGGACCTATTCAACACAGACATTGGTAATATGTCAGATCAAGAGTTCAGAATGATGATTCTGAAGGTTCTAGCCAGGCTCGAAAAAGGCATGGAAGATATTAGAGAAGCCTTCTTTGGAGATATAAAAGCCCTTTCTGGAGAAATTAAAGAACTAAAATCTAACCAAGTTGAAATCAAAAAAGCTATTAATGAGGTGCAATAAAAAATGCAGGCTCTCATTGCTAGGATAAATGAGGCAGAAGAAAGAATTAGTGATACAGAAGAACAAATGACAGAGAATAAAGAAGCTGAGCAAAAGAGAGACAAACAGCTACTGGACCACACGGGAAGAATTCGAGAGATAAGTGACACCATAAGCTGAAACAACATTAGAATAATTGGGATTCCAGAACAAAAAGAAAGAGAGGGGAGCAGAAGGTCTATTGCAGAGAATTATTGGAGAGAATTTCCCTAATACGGCAAAGGAAACAAGCATCAAAATCCAGGAGGTGCAGAGAACCACCCTCAAAGTCAACAAGAATAGGTCCACACCCCGTCACCTAATAGTAAAATTTACAAGTCTTAGTGACAAAGAAAAAATCCTGAAAGCAGCCCGAGAAAAGAAGTCTGTAACATACAATGGTAAAAATATTAGATTGGCAGCAGACTTATCCACAGAGACCTGGCAGGTCAGAAAGAGCTGGCATGTTATATTCAGAGCACTAAACAAGAAAAACATGCAGCCAAGAATACTATATGCAGCTAGGTTATCATTGAAAATAGAAGGAGAGATAAAAAGCTTTCAAGACAAACAAAAACTGAAAGAATTTGCAAACATCAAATCAGATCTACAGAAAATATTGAAAGGGGTCCTCTAAGCAAAGAGAGAGCCTAAAAGTAGTAGATCAGAAAGGAACAGAGACAATATACAGTAACAGTCACCTTATAGGCTAATAATGGCACTAAATTCATATCTCTCAATAGTTACCCTGAATGTTAATGAGCTAAATGCCCCAATCAAAAGACACAGGGTATCAGAATGGATAAAAAAACAAAACCCATCAATATGTTGCCTACAAGAAACTCATTTTAGACACGAAGACACTTCCAGATTTAAAGTGAGGGGGTGGAAAACAATTTACCATGCTAATGGGCATCAGAAGAAAGCTGGGGTGGCAATCCTTATATCAGATCAATTAGATTTTAAGCCAAAGACTATAATAAGAGATGAGGAAGGACACTATATCCTACTCAAAGGGTCTGTCCAACAAGAAGATCTAACAATTTTAAATAACTATGCCCCTAACGTGGGAGCAGCCAACTATATCAACCAATTAATAACAAAATCAAAGAAACACATCAATAATAATACAATAATAGTAGGGGACTTGAACACTCCCCTCACTGAAATGGACAGATCATCCAAGCCAAAGATCAACAAGGAAATAAAGGCCTTAAATGACACACTGGACCAGATGGACATCACAGATATATTCAGAACATTCCATCCCAAAGCAACAGAATACACATTCTTCTCTAGTGCACATGGAACATTCTCCAGAATAGATCACATCCTGGGTCACAAATCAGGTCTCAACTGGTATCAAAAGATTAGGATCATTCCCTGCATATTTTCAGACCACAATGCTCTGAAGCTAGAACTCAATCACAAGAGGAAAGCTGCAAAGAACCCAAATACATGGAGACTAAACAGCATCCTTCTAAAGAATGAATGGGTCAACCAGGAAATTTAAAAAGTATTGAAAAAATTCATAGAAACAAATGATAATGAAAACACAATGGTTCAAAATCGTGATCTCAGGGTCCTGGGATCGAGTCCCGCATCGGGCTCTCTGCTCAGCGGGGGACCTGCTTCCCTCTCTATCTCTGCCTGCCTCTGTCTGCTGTGATCTCTCTGTCAAATAAATAAATAAAATCTTTAAAAAAAAAGAAACAAGAAAGGTCTCAAGTACACAACCTAACCCTACACCTAAAGGAGCTGGAGAAAGAACAAGAAAGAAACACTAAACCCAGCAGGAGAAGAGAAATCATAAAGATCAGAGCAGAAATCAATTAAATAGAAACAAAATAGATCAAATCAAAGGAACTAGGAGCTTGTACTTTGAAAGAATCAATCAGATTGATAAACCCCTTGCCAGACTTATCAAAAAGAAAAGAGAAAGGACCCAAATAAATAAAATCATGAATGAAAGAGGAGAGATCACAACTAACACCAAAGAAATAGACAATTATAATAACATACTATGAGTAACTCTACGCCAACAAATTTGACAATCTGGAAGAAATGGATGCATTCCTAGAGACATATAAACTACCACAACTGTACCAGGAAGAAATAGAAAACCTGAACAGGCCGATAACCAGTAAGTAGATTGAAACAGTCATCCAAAATCTCCAAACAAACAAAAGCCCAGTACCAGACGGCTTCCCAGGGGAATTCTACCAAACATTTAAAGAAGAACTCATTCCTATTCTCCTGAAACTGTTCCAAAAAATAGAAATGGAAGGAAAACTTCCAAACTCATTTTATGAGGCCAGCATCACCTTGATTCCAAAACCAGACAAGGATCCCTCCAAAAAAGAGAACTACGGACCAATATCCTTGATGAACACGGATCCAAAAATTTTCACCAAAATACTAGCCAATAGGATTCAATAGTATATTAAAAGGATTATTCATCACGACCAAGTGGGATTTATTCCAGGGCTGCAAGGTTGGTTCAACATCCGCAATTCAATCAATGTGATACAACACATTAATAAAAGAAAGAACAAGAACCATATGATACTCTCAATAGATGCTGAAAAAACATTTGACAAAGTACAGCATCCCTTCTTGATCAAAACTCTTCAAAGTGTAGGGATAGAGGGCACATATCTCAATATTATCAAAGCCATCTATGAAAAATCCACCGAAAATATCATTCTCAATGGAGAAAACTGAAAGCTTTTCCTCTAAGGTCAGGAACATGGCAGGGATGTCCATTATCACCACTGCTATTCAACATAGTGCTAGAAGTCCTAGCCTCAGCAATCAGACAACAAAAGGAAATTAAAGGCATCCAAATCAGCAAAGAAGAAATCAAACTATCACTCTTCGCAGATGATATGATACTATATGTGGAAAACCCAAAAGACTCCACTCCAAAACTGCTGGAACTTGTTCAGGAATTCAGTAAAGTGTCAAGATATAAAATCAATGCACAGAAATCAGTTGCATTTCTGTACACCAACAACAAGACAGAAGAAAGAGAATTTAAGGAGTCAATCCCATTTACAATTGCACCCTAAACTATAAGATACCTAGGAATAAACCTAACAAAAGAGGTTAAGAATCTATATGCAGAAAACTATAAA
This sequence comes from Meles meles, assembly GCF_922984935.1. NCBI lineage: Eukaryota > Metazoa > Chordata > Mammalia > Carnivora > Mustelidae > Meles > Meles meles. Next base: position 27,824,498 of record NC_060077.1, on the reverse strand, counting down.
GTACCCATGAAGGAAATTGAGGAAGACACAAAGAAATGGAAAAATGTTCCATGTTCCTGGATTGGAAGAATAAATATTGTGAAAATGTCTATGCTACTTACAGCAATCTACACATTTAATGCAATCCCTATCAAAATACCATCCATTTTTTTCAAAGATATGGAACAAATAATCCTAAAATTTATATGGAACCAGAAAAGACCTCGAATAGTCAAAGGAATATTGAAAAAGAAAGCCAAAGTTGGTGGCATCACAATTCTGGACTTCAAGCTCTATTACAAATCTGTAATCATCAATACAGCATGGTACTGGCACAAAAACAGACACATAGATCAATGGAACAGAATAGAGAGCCCAGAAATAGACCCTCAACTCTATGGTCAACTAATCTTTGACAAAGCAGGAAAGAATGTCCAATGGAAAAAAGACAGCCTCTTCAATAAATGGTGCTGGGAAAATTGGACATCCACATGCAGAAAAATGAAATTGGACCACTTCCTTACACCACACACGAAAATAGACTCCAAATGGATGAGGGACCTCAATGTGAGAAAGGAATCCATCAAAATCCTTGAGGAGAATGCAGGCAGCAACCTCTTCGACCTCAGCCGCAGCAACATCTTCCTAGGAACAACGGCAAAGGCAAGGGAAGCAAGGGCAAAAATGAACTATTGGGATTTCATCAAGATCAAAAGCTTTTGCACAGCAAAGGAAACAGTTAACAAAACCAAAAGACAGCTGACAGAATGGGAGAAGATATTTGCAAACGACATATCAGATAAAGGGCTAGTATCCAAAATCTATAAGGAACTTAGCAAACTCAACACCCAAAGAACAAACAATCCAATCAAGAAATGGGCAGAGGACATGAACAGACATTTCTGCAAAGAAGACATCCAGATGGCCAACAGACACATGAAAAAGTGCTCCACGTCACTCGGCATCAGGGAAATACAAATCAAAACCACAATGAGATATCACCTCACACCAGTCAGAATGGCTAAAATTAACAAGTCAGGAAATGACAGATGCTGGAGAGGATGTGGAGAAAGGGGAACCCTCCTCCACTGTTGGTGGGAATGCAAGCTGGTCCAACCACTCTGGAAAACAGCATGGAGGTTCCTCAAAATGTTGAAAATAGAACTACCCTATGACCCAGCAATTGCACTACTGGGTATTTACCCTAAAGATACAAACATAGTGATCCGAAGGGGCACGTGTACCCGAATGTTTATAGCAGCAATGTCTACAATAGCCAGACTATGGAAAGAACCTAGATGTCCATCAACAGATGAATGGATCAAGAAGAAGTGGTATATATACACAATGGAATACTATGCAGCCATCAAAAGAAATGAAATCTTGCCATTTGCGACGACGTGGATGGAACTAGAGCGTATCATGCTTAGTGAAATAAGTCAATCGGAGAAAGACAACTATCATATTATCTCCCTGATATGAGGACATGGAGAAGCAACATGGGGGGGTAGGGGGATAGGAGAAGAATAAATGAAACAAGATGGGATTGGGAGGGAGACAAACCATAAATGACTCTTAATCTCACAAAACAAACTGGGGGTTGCTGGGGGGAGGTGGGATTGGGAGAGGGGGAGCGGGCTATGGACATTGGGGAGGGGAGGCGAACCATAAGAGACTATGGACTCTGAAAAAGAACCTGAGGGTTTTGAAGGGTCAGGGGTGGGAGGTTGGGGGAACAGGTGGTGGGTAATGGGGAGGGCACGTTTTGCATGGAGCACTGGGTGTTGTGCAAAAAGAATGAATACTGTTACGCTGAAAAAATAAATAAAAGGGATGAATATAGATGAAAAAAAAAAAGAAAGAAAAAAAAATTGAAAAATCCTGAATACACCAGCTGTTTCTACACATTAAAGAACTAGAGAATCAACAACAAATAAAACCAATTCCACACATAAGAAGGGAAATAAGATTAGAGTAGAGATCAATGAAGTAGAAACTAGAGATACAGTAGAACGTATCAATGAAACTAGAAGCTGGTTTTTTGAATGAATCAATAAGATCGATAAACCATTTGACACACTAATCCAAAAGAAAAGAGAGAAAGCTCAAATTAATCAAATTATGAATGAAAATGGAGAGATCACAACTATCACCAAGGAATTAGAAACAATTATCAGGAGTTATTATCAACACTTATAATCCAATAAGCTAAGCAACCTAGATGAAATGGATGCATTCCTGAAAAACTATAAACTCCCAAAATTGAACCAGGAAGAAATTGACAACCTGGATAGACTGATTTCTAGTCACAAGATTGAAGCAGTGATCAAAAACCTCCCAAAAAACAAGAGCCCGGGACCAGATGGATTCCCTGGGGAATTCTACCAAACTTTCAAAGAAGAAATAACACCAATTCTCCTGAAACTCTTTCAAAAAATTGAAGCAGAAGGAAAACTTCCAGACTCTTCTTCTGAAGCCAGCATTACCCTGATCCCCAAACCAGGCAAAGACCCCACCAAAAAGGATCTTTTTTTTTTTGAGATTTTATTTATTTATTTGACGGAGAGAGACAGTGAGAGAAGGAACACAAGTAGAGTGAGTGGAAGAAAGAGAGGCAGGTGTCCACTGAATAGGGAGCCTGACATGGGTCTCGATCCCAGCCAAAGGCAGACACTTAACAATTGAGCCACCCAAGTGCTCCTCTGAAATCTTTTTTTCAATAATATTATTTACTTTTTTGATGAGAGAGAGATAACAAGTAGGGGGAGCCCCAGATAGGAGGAGAATCAACCTCCCAGCTGAGCAGGGAGCTGGAAGTGGGACTTGATCCCGGGACCCCAGGATCATGGCCTGAGCCAAAGGCAGAAGGTTGATGACTGAGTCACTCATGTGCCACTCTGAGAATTCTTTATTCCTTGAACAGGCTCTGTTCCCAAGAAAGCCTGATGTGTGGTTGGAGATGCTGGGCTCCAGAAGGGGAGAGAGGGCCTCAAGGAGAATCAGGAATGCCCAGCAGCACTGTTGACATTGGCTTCTTCTGAAACCTGGCCATTCATCTTCCTTCCATCTTAGCCCAAGCTCTGTAGCCACCCTGGACACATGTGTACTGATGCAGGACCACCATGTCCAACTGTGCCTCCTTCTCCTGAGAGAACTGTCCAGATGTTACTATGTAAGGACCAGGATGATTCCCTGAGGGATGAGGCTCTCTCCTGTGTGATGGGGACCCTGTGCCTGGTTCAGTGAACTTTCCATTACGTTTACTATGTGTGTTCATAGAAAAATGGACTGAGCTTGTCCTCACTCAGTGTTCTTGTAACAGTTCTGGTTTTCAACAGGCATGGGTGAAGTTCATCAAGAGTGACAGGAATGTAAGCAAACATCTGCATTCCTGGAAATCTGATGAACATTCTCCTGGATCAGGGCTGATCCCTTTTTTCTCAAAACCAGAGATGGAAGTCATTCTGCATCAGAGACGGGTCCTTCCACTGCTCCATCGAAAGGAGCCCCCTCCCCTCACTGTTCCCAAGACCTCATACCTGCTCCTTTTTCTTTCCATCCCCATCCTCAGTTCCTGCTTCCTTCATGCCATGGGGACCCTGATCTTCCTTCCAGCCTCAGCTGCCACAACTCATCAAAGACTCCTAGTGTGATAAAGACACTATCCACAGTCCCTACCCAGTCTCTGTATTCATGCTCCCCTCCCCCTCCTCATCATCAGCATAGCCCAGAGACATTATCACAGCACATCCAGTTCTGGGGCTCCTTGTCAGCCCCTCCAATGCCCAACGACGTCACCCCTCCTCATAGCTAGTAACTTCTTATTTCCACTGATGTTAATACTTGTGAATCTTCCTTCTCTCCCATGACCTTTTCAGAAACATGAGGACACAGACTGTCCCTAGCATGCCCAAGCTGTGTCTATGTCAGAGTGCCTTGCTTGGCACATATTCAGCATTCACCTAAAGCTGTGGGGGGACAGATCTCTGTACAGTCATCTATCGTGATCAGGCACAGCTGGACTCTGGGTCTGTTTCTACTCCAACATGGCCTCAGTTCCATAATAGCCTGTCCCTCGGTATCCAGTTAATCCTTCTCAGTGTAAGTAAATCAGACAATGTTTTGTGGACAAAGGCTTGGTTTAAGGGCAGAACTTTAAAGGACAAGGCCCCTTTCTTTGACAGGCTTCCTTGGAACTTGTCTAAGACACCAATGGTAGGCAAAATAAACAAAATAAACAGCTGTGTTGGCCAAGGTGTGAGGACTGCTTAGGTAGCGCCATCACTGAGGGGCTTTGTGTCTCACTTTGCCATGGGCTGGGAGCACTGTGTGAGCTCTGAGACTGCTGTCTTGCCCTGAACAGGAATAATCAGCCTTTTCCTCAGCCTGGAGCTGAGAGACACTCAGGGAAGCTATGTTCCCTTATGTGGACCCTGAGAATCAGTCCAGGACCCCTAGGGCTGAGCATTGCTACCATAGATGACAACTCTGGGAGCACTGCCCGAGAGCTGCTAGATCCAGGACATACATTCAGCCCCAACATTGCTGCTGCTGCTGTCAGTGAAGGAGATGGTGACAATCTGACCCATGGGCTTGGACACTGCAGAGGGCTGAGTGGGCACTGATCAAGGCCAGGGCCCTGAACTCAGCATAGGGACAAGGGACAAGAGAGAGTAGTCAGTGAACAGGGCCCATAGCAGGTTCCAGAGTCATCCCTTCTCCAGCCCTGATTCTTGGCCTCCAGCTACCTGTGACAGAGCCAGAACCAGAAGAGGAACCTCAGCCATTGTGAAAATCCCCACACAATAGCATCATCTGAATGCCCCTTAGCTGCTACTGGGCTCCCTGAGTTTTTCTTATTGTCTCCAGCCACTCAAGGGGAGGGAAGGACACTTTACTCAAACCAGATTTCTCCCCCTGGCTAGCCAGCCTCAGACTAAACCCTGAACCTGACCCCTGCCTGGAAAGCTCATCTTGGGAAGGTATGGAGCTGGCTTAGTGAGACCTGGCCTGTGGTTCCCCAGGGGACAGTGTGCACCCAGACTCAAACCCTAATGAGAACCATAGCCATGTGGTGCCCTGCTGGGACCACAGCACACAAGGCTCAGAGACAAGCAACAGGCACCCACAGCTGCCTGAGGCCCAGACATGTCCATATAACATCAGCAAACCTAGACCATTCTTTATGGGCTCAGTGAATTGTTGTGTTTGACCTCTATGGGATCCAACAACAAGCTGTAAGAAAGACAAGGTGGTCAGGCTCGGACTTCTTAAGCATGAGGGCTGAGGAACCTCACCAGGCATGCCACCTGGATCAGTGCTGATGGTTACCGAATTTGAGGCAAAACTAGAATGGGTAGTGGGGGATCAGGGTTATTTACACTGAATGTGTCCTCTAATGTAACTTCTGCAGCAGGACCTGCCATTCACTACACTGAAAGAGGTCTAGCAAGTTGCCTGCGATAAAGATGGTCAAAGAGCTTCCAATAGGAGCTGTTCTCAGGACTCTGTGAAGCTAGGAGATCTGAATAGTGCAAGGGCTGCACTGTTGTCATGCAGTGGTGGCCTCCTGGTGACTGTGTCATTCACCAATTTGTCCTCATGCCTAGGAAGTCTGAGCCTATTCACCTCGTCTTCCTTAGAGCTTCTTGTTGGATCCCATAGAGATCAACCACAACAGTTAACTGTTCCCATAAGGTTTGGCCTAGGTACTAGCTCCAGGCATTCTGATGTTCGTAGCACATGTGACAGTGGACGCTATGTGTGAGCTGGTGTTGGTCACAGGCAAGGAGTCGAGAGATGGATCTGACACTGGAAATGGAGGACAGATTATTCTCTCACTTTTTTTTCTTAATTTACATTTTATTTTTTATTTTAATTACTATATAGTTAACATACAGTGTTGTGCTAGTTTCAGGTGTGTAAGATAGTGATTCAACAATTCTGTACATTACTCAGGGCTCATCACGATAAGGGCACTCTTTAATCCCCAACACCTGTCTCACACAAAACCCTCTTACACCACCCCTGGTAACAATCAATTAGTTCTCTAGAGTTAAGAGTCTGTTTCATGATTTTTCTCTCTCTCTCTCTTTTCCTTTGCTTATTTGTTTGGTTTCTTAAATTCCATGTAAATGCAATCTTATAGTAGTTGTCTTTCTCTGACAGACCTATTTAGCTTACCATCATACTCTCTAGCTCCATCTATGTTGTTGCAAATGACAATTATTCATTTTATTTTGTGGTCAAACACTAAATAAATAAATAAATAAATAAATAAATAAATAAATAAATCTTCTTTGTGCATTCTTCTATCACTGGACCCTAAGGATCTTTCCATTATTTGTACTATTGTACAAAGTAATGTAATAAACTTATAGGTGCATGTGCCCCTTTGAATTAGTGTTCTTGTATTTTGGGGGTAAATATCTAGTACTGTGTGCACCTCGGTGGCTCAGTGGGTTAAAGCCTCTGCCTTTGTCTCAGGTCATGATCCTGGGGTCCTGGGATGGAGCCCTGCATCTGGTTCTCTGCTCAGCAGGGATCCTGCTTCCTCCTCTCTCTCTGCCTGCCACTCTGCCTACTTGTGATCTCTGTCTGTAAAATAAATAAATAAAATATTTTTTAAAATCTAGTATTGTGCTTACTGGATCAAAGAGCAGTATTATTTTTTCCCCAGAGACTTTATTTTTGTTTATCTCTTTTTTAAAATATGTTATTGAATTGCTAGTTAGTTAACATTCAGTGTATTGCAGGTATCAGGTGCAGGATGGGAAGTTCTATTTTTAACTTTGAGGAATCTCCATACTCTTTTCTATAGGCTGTGCACCAGTTTGCATTCCTGTCAACAGTGTATGAGGGCTCCTTTTTCTCCACATCCTCGCCAACACTTGCTGTTTCTTGTGTTTTTCTTTATAGCCACTCTGACAGGGGTGAGGTAATATCTCAAAGTAGTTTTGATTTGCATTTCCCTGTTCATGAGTGATGTTGAGCATCTATGTGTCTCCTCTGGAGAAATGTCTCTTCATGTCTGCTGCCCATTTTTTAATTGGGTTACTTGATTTTGGTATTGAGTTGATTAAGTTCTTTAAATATTTTGCATATTAATGCTTTAACAAATATATCACTTGCAAAAACGTTTCATATTCAGTAGGTTTTCCTTTAGTTGTGCTGATGGTTTCCTTCACTGTGCAGATTTTATTTGGATGCAGCCCCAATAGTTTATTTTTGCCTTTATTCCCCTTACCTCAGAAGGCATCTTGAGAATAGTGATGCTACAACCAATGTCAGAGAGATTACTGCCTGTGCTCCCTGTTAGAATTTTTTCAGTTTCAGGTCTCACATTTAGGTCTGTAATCCATTTTGACCTTAATTTTGTGGAAGGTGGAAGAATGTGGTCCAGTGTTGTTCTTCTGCATGTAGCTGCCCAGTTTTCCCATATTTCCACCATTTTTTTCCCATAGTATATCCTTCCTTCCTTTGTTGAAGGTTAATTGACCATATAATTGTGGGATTATTTCTGGGTTTTCTACTTTCTTCCATCGATTTATGTGTCTTTTGTTGGTGCCAGTAGCATACTGTTGTGATGATTGCAGTTTCCTAACATAACTGCAAGTCTGGAATTTTAATATCTCTAGTTCTTTCTTAAAATATTTTATTTATTTATTTGACAGAGAGACAGAGATCACAAGTGGTCAGAGAGGCAGCAGAGAGAGAGTCGGAAGCAGGCTCCCTGCTGAGCAGAGAGCCCAATGTGGGGCTTGATCCCAGGACCCTGAGATCATGACCTGAGCCAAAGGCAGAGGCTTAACCCACTGAGCCACCCAGGTGCCCTGATACCTCCAGCTTTCTCTCTCTCTCTCTCTCTCTCTCTTTTATAAAAGTTGTTTCCCTATTTGGGACTTTTGTGGATCTATACAAATTTTTGTATTGTTTGTTTTAGTTCTTTGAAAAATGCTGGTGGTATTTTTATATGAATTGCATTAAATCTGTATGTTGCTTTGGATGGGATAGACATTTTAACAATATTTGCTATCGCAATCCATAAGCAAGGAATGTCTTTCCATTTCTTTGTGTGGTCTTCAATCTCTTTCTTCACTGTTCTATGGTTTTTGGAGTACAGGTCATTCACCTCTTTGGTTATATTTATTCCTAGATATCTTATTGTTTTTGATGCAATTGTAAATGGGATTGTTTTATCAATTTCTCTTTCTGCTATTTCATTATTAGTGTATGGAAATTGAACAGTGTTCTGTACATTGATTTTGTTTCCCATGACTTGACTGGATTCATTTATCATTTCTAGTAGCTTTTTTAGGGTTTTGTATATATAGTACTACATCATCTGCAAAGAGTGATAGTTTTACTTCTTCCTTACCAGTTTGGATGTCTTTTATTTCTTTAGGTTGTCTGATTGGTCTGGCTAAGTCTTCCAGTATTATGATGAAAAACAAAAACAGTGGTGAAATTAGACATTCTTGTCTTCTTCCGGACCTTAGGGGAAAAGCTCTCAATATTTCTTCATTAACTATAATTGTAATGGGTTTTTCATATAAGGCCTTTATTATGTTGACCTATGCTCCCTCTATCCCTATTTTGTGGTAGATCTTTATCATGAATGGATGTTGGACTTCATCAAATTTTTCCCCCACAGCTATTGAAATAATCCCATGGTTTTTAGTCTTCCTTATTGTTTTAAAGATTTTATTTATTTATTTGACATACAGAGGTCACAAGTAGGCAGAGAGCCAGACAGAAAGAGAGGGGGGGAAGCAGGCTCCCCATTGAGCAGAGAGTCTGATGCAGGACTCTATCCCAGGACCCTGAAATCAAAGTCAGAGCCAAAGGCAGAGGCTTAACCACTGAGTGACCCAGGCACCCCTAGTCTTCTTTATTTTTATAATCCATTATCTTATTGATTTGTTTATCATGTTGATTAATTTGCTAATATTGATCCACACCTACATCCTAGGAATAAATCTATTTTGATCATATTCAATGATATTTATAATGTATTGTTGGATGTGGTTTGTGGTATTTTGTTGAGATTTTTGCACCTATGTACATCAGAGATATTGGCCTATAGTTCTCTTTTCTTGTGGTGTAGTTATCTGTTTTTCTTTCAGGATAATGTTGACCTCATCAAATGAATTTGGAAGTTCTCTTTCCTCTGTATTTTTTGGAAGCGTTTGAGGAGAATACATATTATCTCCTCTTTAAGCATTTGGTAGAATTCGCCTGTGGAGCCCTCTGATCCTGGCCTTTTGTTTGGTGGGAATTTGTTGATTACTGATTCAATTTCACTATTTTTAATTTATTACTTCTTAATTAGAAAGAAACTTGTGGTGTCGTCAGGTCATATTCAACTCTGGAAAAATGTTTTTTTTTTTTAAGATTTTATTTATTTGACAGAAAAAGAAATCACAAGTAGGCAGAGAGGCAGAGAGAGAGGGGAAAGCAGGCTCCCTGCTGAGCAGAGAACCAGATGCAGGGCTAGATCCCAAGACACTGAGATCATGACCTGAGCTGAAGGCAGAGGCTTAACCCACCCAGGTGCCACCCAGGCACCCCTGGAAATTTTTGTAAGGATAGCTTTTATATATAGTTTGAATTCTGAAGTAGTAATTTTCTAATTGTGGCAAAATATACATAAATGTAAAATTCAACATTTTAATCACTGGAAGTGTACAGTTCAGCCATAATATGCACACTCACAGTGCTGTGCACCACCACACCAATCCATTTCCAGACCCTTTTTACAATTCTGAAGAGAAAATGTGTACCCATTAAGCAAAATTCTGCTATCCCCCCTTTATCAGGGATGAATAGTGGGGTCTGCCAACAGGGTATTACAGAAGAACCCAGAGATTCCGGAGCCAATGGCAATTCAGGAAGCATCAGAGAGCAGAAAAGGAATTCGATTGGCAGTTCATGGAAGATGTAGCCTCTCCCAGATAAGAGCTCTTTTTGATCTTTGCTTTTTAGCTATGAATGACCATGTTGTGTGCTTCATACCACAAACTAGAATGTGATTGTCTCTGATGTCAGTGTGTTCAAAACCACATCTTTCTCTTGCACAATTTGTCAGAATGGATACTGAGAGCCTAAGCTGCTTATTGGGGCATCTAACATCACTCTTGCCTCTTCCTGTCTGCAGCCCCTCCACAATCCCCATCCCCTCTCCTCCAGAGACCCTACAAAGACCCTGATTTCAGACCAATTCCTTCCTGGTTGTCAAGGGGAATTGTATCAATTGACCATGGATTCTTCATGCTAATATGCTGAAGAATGTGTGTCTCCACGTTCAAGGGTGGGATAGTCCAAAAATTTTCATATCTAATATTGATCATATTTGGGTCTGTACCATGATTTTTCTAGGATTAGAAACATGTTTAGGCCCACCCTCCTTATATTTGAAGTATTTCAGTATTTGTTTGCATGTTTGTTACCACTCTCCCATGATACATTCTACCTTGCTCTTTGAGTAACAATGTTTATTACTAATTCTATACAATATGTATATAGTATATGCATATATATACAGATAAATATATAACCACATAATATTATACATATTATATACACATTAATGCATATATACATACACACTTATTTATTTATTTATTTATTTATTTATTTATTTATTTTATACAGACGCCTAAACTATAAATGGTGATGCCACCATCTCTGACCTCAGACCCTGGATATAGGGTAAGAAGGTGGTTGAAAGAACAGAGTGAATGACCATTGTGCTGGATCCCAACAGGAAGGGTGGTAAGTAGGTGTCCCTCACATCCTTTCACTTGCTGGAAGGACTTCAGTATCCTGACTGAAGTGTGTGAAGGGGAAAAGGACACAGGCCATGGGGAGATGATTCAAAAAATCAGCTGCTGAAGCCTCACTCTTAGTCTTGAGACCCCACTTCCCCATTTTTCTACTCTTGTCTCTCCTGAAGGTGTTCCTGCTCAAGATTCTTTACGCAAACTGGCTAATTCTGTGCAATGGTCCATCTGTCTAGGACAGGTCTCAGGATGGACGCCATGGTGCTGGAGGGAGAAATGTGATGTGAGGGAGGGAGAGATTCGGAGGACTCCTGCGGCTACTGGGGCACAAGTGTGGGACAGTCACACTATTGTGAGAGCTCTTATTTGCCTTAGTAAATGAAAGCCAGTCGAGTGTGCTCCTGGAGTTGTAGCACAGACACCTGCCATCTCAGGGCTGGTCCAAACAGGCCTCTGACTCAGCCCTGGTCATCCTGCTGCTGTCATACAACACAACACTCCTAGAAGACAGCAGGAACTTCACAGATGGATCTTTGTGACTTCAGTCCCCAGGGAAGGAGAAGGAATAGGTCCTCTCCTTGGAGATGGAGACAAGGGCATTAATTTTCTCCAGGTCACTCATAACTCCCAGGCCAACAGATGCAGGGTTTATTTTACAGTGTTTATGCTCCTGGATATGTTAGTGTTACCTGATATTAGAGTTTGCTTAACACAGGTGCCTGGCTTACTACCAGTCTGCAATCTAAACCAAGTTCAAGACCACCTATTTCCTAGGACTCACTGTTGGCTTGTACCTGACAAGAAATCTATGTGGGTCATCCTTACAGTGCGGCTAATGTTGTTGTTGTTGCATTATGAGAGTCTCCTTTTACACCCCCATAACCCCAGTGCACAGGCCCTGGCCTTTGATGTCTGCATTTGGCACAAGGAGAAATGCTTTCAGCGAAATGTATTCACTGTTCATAAATCCCAGTCTGGGTTTTCTCTACGCTTTATAGTTATCCTTGGATTTATTATGTCTTGTGTCTCTCTAATGTACCTGTGATTCCTTTTCTTTTTCTTAGTCCAGATTTATCATTGTTCTCATCACAAGAATTCATATAAACCGTTGTACTGAATAAGGGACCTCTGTCTTCCCAGAATTTCTCTACTCCTAAACCAAGGGGCCACCAGGATCTTATATCTCACTCATATTCAGGCCTGTCATGTTTATTTGGTAAATTCCCCACAGATTGTCAGTACAAAGATGACAGAACTTTCTAAAATATTTTTGTCGTGTAATATCGGGATTCTCAATGAAAATAAATGTTTGATTCCTACGCTCTTTCTCTAAAACACTCTGATGATTCAGATTAATCTCAGCATCATTCCAAGCAAGTAGAGGAAAACCAAAGGTGAAAGGAATATGATACATATGATTAAGCCTTACTGACCCCCCCCCTTAGCTGATTACATCTGCAGGAACCTCATTTCCAATAATGCCACATCCTGAAACATGGACTCTGTCGGAACTCTGTCACATGGATGCTAGATAAACGGTTCAACCAATTAACAAGTAATGCCCCAGTTTAATGTAGATTTTCTTAGCTTTACACTAGTGATTTTCAAAAACTTGTGATGTGCTACAGGCTTATTAACTGTACCTAATAAAAATAAATAAAGTGTATCTCTCATCAAGAAAAAAAGAAAAAATAAATAAGGTAGTGCTATTTTTCTGTTCTAATATCCATTTGGGGTTCTTTGTCACATTTAGTCATGATGTCTCCATAAGGTTCTCTTACTCTGAACCTTTCTGAGACACATTTTCTCTAGTGACTTCATCCACACTTACTGAGTGGGAATTATGCCTGGAATCCTTCATGGTCAAATATTGTCACATGTTCCTGGAAGTATTCTGCATGGTAATGTGTCTCTTCTTTCTCCATTTATTTATTTGCTCAACCAGTCAACAGTATAAATCATGGACAGCTATTTAGATGCTGAGTTATAACCTATATATTATGCTTTTTTTTTTTTGTCCTCAAGTCTTTCTAGTTTTACCCAATTGGAGCATTTTAAAGTGGCTCATGAGCTCTTCCACATAGCCTGTCATTGTGTGTGTGCATGGTAAACACATTCCTGTGTGTGCTGGGTGTGCACTGATGTGCCTTTGATTGTTTTTACCAATTTTTTAGTTTCTGACACTACAAGCCTTCAATCCTCATCCTGCCTAGTTCCTGATCTGAGGATTAAACATCTCTCCAAAGAATGTGGCATCATTTCCCAGGAAAATGGTGTTAGAATGAAATATCTGGGAAAATGGATCTCATAGCTCTCAGACATCATTTCTTCCACCTATGTTCGGCTGACAAAGGGCATATGAACTAACCCACAAATATGGCCGTGCTGGTGACAGTTTCGACATGCAATTTTCTGTCTTCATCAGATCACACATGCTTCCAAACTGTCATCTCCAGCTCTAATCCATGACCACACACTTCACTCAAGCCTCCTCCCTTGGTTATATCTGTGAATTTCCATTTTCAAAGGGATAAATCTGGTTCTACCACCACCAATCCATTTACATGATTGTTCAGTTCCAGTAAACAGAGAAGTCCCATCAAAATAATCTACTTGTTCCCCACGGGAAGCAACCTTATCTACTAGAGTAGAGAGCTCACGTGCAGTCTCTTATGCCTCTACAATTACAGGCTCCAAACATTTTGTTTCAGTTTTTAACATTTTTAAAATTTAAATTCAATCAATTATCATATAATGTAGAATAGGTTTCAGATGTACAAACCTGTGATTCATCAGTCGTGTAGAATACCCAGTGCTCATTACATCATGTCCCCTACTTCATGTGCATCACCCAATCACCCCATCCATTCACGCCTTCCCCTCCAGCAACTCTCAATTTGTTTCCTATGATTTAGAGTCCCTTATGGTTTGTCTCCTTGTTTCATCTTGTTTTATTTTTTCTCTTTTCCTATGATCCTGTTTGATTTCTTAAATGCCACATATCAGAGAGATAATATGATAATTGTCTTCCTCAGATTGACTCATTTCACTGAACATAATACCCTCTATTTGCATCCACACCATTGCAAATGGCAAGATTTCAGTTTCTTGATGGCCTTGTGATATTCCATTTTGTGTGTATATGCATATATGTATATATACACAATCTTCTTTATCCATTCATCAGCCCAATGTTTAGAGCATCAGTGTCTACAAGAGCCACACCATGGAAAGAGCCGAGATGTCCATCCACTCAATTTCAAATTCACTCAAATTAGCAGCTTTCACCCAAGCCCTACACTGAGTTGGAATCACATATTTATAATGCAGATGGATGGGTTTTCTCACATTCTGTATTCCGTCATGACCCCCAATTCTCCTAAGTGATTTTTTTTTTACCATGCACACTTTAGAATTCTGCCATGTGGCTTTAAGGTTTTGAATGAATTTCGACAGGACAATGGTATCATTTCAGTGCCATTACATTATCATATAGAATAATTACCTTGCTTGAATATATGTTCCTCTGTTGGCATGGTCAACTTTTTCTTCCTTTAGCTCCCCAGAAACTGCAGATCTTTACACTGTATTGAGAGTTTTGTCTCTACCAAAATGTGATATAATTACCTTCATAAAAGAAATAATATCCCATTTTATAAATGTGCCACCTATCTGGTGACATCTTAGCTGGGTCTAGGTTTGGGTGACTTTATATATAAATCTGGAAAAAATGTGAAGATAATGGGTTGTTTTCAGTCTTTAGTGATTATGAATAATCTAGTATAAACATTTATGTGCAGGATCTCTGTGTACAAAAAAAAATTTATTTCTATAAGTTTAAAATTGGAAACTGACATCTATTTCACAAACACACACAGACACAGACACAGACACACACACAGACACACACACACACACACACACACACACACACACAATCAGAAAATGACAGAACTAACCAGCACTGGTTATAGTCAGGTAGATAATATTATCAGATGCAAATAGGGCTGACTCATTATTCAAGTATAATATGCATAAACCATGATACATCCAGTGGAAAATAAAATGTTTCATTACTTTTAAAATCAGAAGAAAAAAAAAGTGAAAAAGAACCAGTCTAGAAGTAAACTGTACCTCATTTGCCAAGACAAGGAATTTCTGTTTTCATGAAATTTCTGTTTTCTAAGAATTGGCTGCTCAGAATGACTTTGAAAATAGAAGGGACAGAAGGAGCTTCACTCTCTGGTGCTGCCCCTTGGTGGACCTGGGAGCAAGACATCAGCAAATGAAAAAGGATAATCCCAGGTGAGACTGTCAGCCAATTCCCAAGGTGTCCCCCTCTTTGCAAATGAGTAAGCAGGTATTTTTTTTTTAATTTTTTTATTCGTTTATTTGTTTATTTACAGCATAACAGTGTTCATTGTTTTGGCATCACACCCAGTGCTCCATGCAGTATGTGCCCTCCTTATTACCCACCACTTGGTTCCTCAACCTCCCACCCCCCACCCCCACCCCCCGCCCCTTCAAAACCCTCTGGTTGTTTTTCAGAGTCCATAGTCTCTCATGGTTCATCTCCCTTTCCAGTTTCCCTCAACTCCCTCTCCTCTCCATCTCCCCATGTCCTCCATGTTATTTGTTATGCTCCACAAATAAGTGAGACCATATGATACTTGACTCTCTCTGCTTGACTTATTTCGCTCAGCATAATTTCTTCCAGTCCCGTCCATGTTGCTACAAAAGTTGGGTATTCATCCTTTCTGATGGAGGCATAATACTCCATTGTGTATATGGACCACATCTTCCTTATCCATTCATCCGTTGAAGGGCATCTTGGTTCTTTCCACAGTTTGGCGACCGTAGCCATTGCTGCAATAAACATTGGGGTACAGATGGCTCTTCTTTTCACTACATCTGTATCTTTGGGGTAAATACCCAGCAGTGCAATTGCAGGATCATAGGGAAGCTCTATTCTTAATTTCTTCAGGAGTCTCCACACTGTTCTCCAAAGTGGCTGCACTAACTTGCATTCTCACCAACAGTGTAAGAGGGTTCCCCTTTCTCCACATCCTCTCCAACACACGTTGTTTCCTGTCTTGCTAATTTTGGCCATTCTAACTGGTGTTAGGTGGTATCTCAATGTGGTTTTTTTTTTTCCCTTTTTATTAATTTTTTCAGCGTAACAGTATTCATTCTTTTTGCACAACACCCAGTGCTCCATGCAAAACGTGCCCTCCCCATCACCCACCACCTGTTCCCCCAACCTCCCACCCCTGACCCTTCAAAACCCTCAGGTTGTTTTTCAGAGTCCATAGTCTCTTATGGTTCGCCTCCCCTCCCCAATGTGGTTTTAATTTGAATCTCCCTGATGGCTAGTGATGATGAACATTTTTTCATGTGTCTGATAGCCACTTGTATGTCTTCGTTGGAGAAGTGTCTGTTCATATCTTCTGCCCATTTTTTTGATATGATTATCTGTTTTGTGTGTGTTGAGTTTGAGGAGTTCTTTATAGATCCTGGATATCAACCTTTTGTCTGTACTGTCATTTGCAAATATCTTCTCCCATTCCGTGGGTTGCCTTTTTGTTTTGTTGACTGTTTCCTTTGCTGTGCAGAAGCTTTTGATCTTGATGAAGTCCCAAAAGTTCATTTTTGCTTTTGTTTTCTTGGCCTTTGGAGACATATCTTGAAAGAAGTTGCTGTGGCTGATATCGAAGAGGTTACTGCCTATGTTCTCCTCTAAGATTCTGATAGATTCCTGTCTCACATTGAGGTCTTTTATCCATTTTTAGTTTATCTTTGTGTACGGTGTAAGAGAATGGTCAAGTTTCATTCTTCTACATATCGCTGTCCAGTTTTCCCAGCACCATTTATTGAAGAGACTGTCTTTTTTCCATTGAATATTTTTTCCTGTTTTGTCAAAGATTATTTCACCATAGAGTTGAGGGTCCATATCTGGGCTCTCCACTCTATTCCACTGGTCTATGTGTCTGTTTTTATGCCAGTACCACGCTGTCTTGGTGATCACAGCAGCACATTAAAAAGATTATCCACCATGACCAGGTGGGATTCATCCCTGGGTTGCAAGGTTGGTTCAACATTTGCAAATCAATAAATGTGATAGAACAAATCAATAAGAGAAGAGAGAAGAACCACATGGTCCTCTCAATTGATGCAGAAAAAGCATTTGACAAAATCCAGCATCCGTTCCTGATGAAAACGCTTCAAAGTATAGGAATAGAGGGAACATTCCTGAACTTCATAAAATCTATCTATGAAAGACCCACAGCAAATATCATCCTCCATGGGAAAAAGCTTGCAGCCTTCCCATTGAGATCAAGAACACAAGGATGCCCACTCTCACCACTCTTGTTCAACATAGTATTAGAAGTTCTAGCAGAGAGGAGGAGTCAAGATGGCGGAGAAGTAGCAGCCTGAGACTACATCAGGTAGCAGGAGATCAGCTCGATAGCTTATCTAAACATTGCAAACACCTGCAAATCCAACGGGAGAGCGAAGAGAAGAAGAACAGCAACTCTAGAAACAGAAAATCAACCACTTTCTGAAAGGTAGGACTGGCGGAGAAGTGAATCTAAAACGACGGGAAGATAGACCGCGGGGGGAGGGGCCGGCTCCCGGCAAGCGGCGGAGCAACGGACCACAAAATCAGGACTTTTAAAAGTCTGTTCCACTGAGGGACATTGCTCCAGAGGCTAAACCAGGGTGAAGCCCACGCAGGGTCAGCGTGGCCCCAGGCCCCGCAGGGTCACAGAAGGATTGGGGGTGTCAGAGTGTCGGAGAGCTCGCAGGTATTAGAAAGGAGAAGCCGGCTGCAGAGACAGAGCCGAGGACTGAACTCTCAGCTCGGGGTTACCTTGAACTGGTCGCGGGCTGGGTGAGCTCAGAGCGCGGCTAGAGGCTGGGGATACAGGAGCGATTGGGTGCTGTCCTCTGGGGGCGCACTGAGGAGTGGGGCCCCAGGCTCTGGGCTCCTCCGGGCCGGAGACTAGGAGGCCGCCATTTTCATTCCCGTCCTCCGGAACTCTACAGAAAGCGTTCAGGGAACAGAAGTTCCCAAAAGCGAACCCGAGCCGATTACTTAGTCTGGCCGCAGGTAAGGGCGGTGCAATCCCGCCTCGGGCAAAGACAGTTGAGAGTCACTACAACAGGACCCTCCCCCAGATGATCAACAAAATATCCAGCCAGGACGAAATTCATCTATCAAGGAGAAAGCAGGTTCAATTCCTAAGACAGCAGAGCAATTCCAGAGGAGGAGAAAGCAAAGCACGGAACTCATGGCTTTCTCCCCATGATTCTTTAGTCTTGTGGTTAATTCAATTTTTTTTCTTTTTTCAATTTTTTTCCTTTTTTCTTTTTTCTTCTTCTGCTAAATTTTTTTAAAACTTTTACCCTTTTTCAATGTGAGAAAGGAATCCATCAAAATCCTTGAGGAGAATGCAAGCAGCAACCTCTTCGACCTCAGCCGTAGCAACATCTTCCTAGGAACAACGGCAAAGGCAAGGGAAGCAAGGGCAAAAATGAACTACTGGGATTTCATCAAGATCAAAAGCTTTTGCACAGCAAAGGAAACAGTTAACAAAACCAAAAGACAACTGACAGAATGGGAGAAGATATTTGCAAACGACATATCAGATAAAGGGATAGTATCCAAAATCTATAAGGAACTTAGCAAACTCAACACCCAAAGAACAAACAATCCAATCAAGAAATGGGCAGAGGACATGAACAGACACTTCTGCAAAGAAGACATCCAGATGGCCAACAGACACATGAAAAAGTGCTCCACGTCACTCGGCATCAGGGAAATACAAATCAAAACCACAATGAGATATCACCTCACACCAGTCAGAATGGCTACAAGTCAGGAAATGACAGATGCTGGCGAGGATGTGGAGAAAGGGGAACCATCCTCCACTGTTGGTGGGAATGTAAGCTGGTGCAACCAGTCTGGAAAACAGCATGGAGGTTCCTCAAAATGTTGAAAATGGAACTACCCTATGACCCAGCTATTGCACTACTGGGTATTTACCCTAAAGATATAAATATAGTGATCTGAAGGGGCACGTGTACCTGAATGTTTATAGCAACAATGTCTACAATAGCCAGACTATGGAAAGAACCTAGATGTCCATCAACAGATGAATGGATAAAGAAGATGTGGTATATATACACAACGGAATACTATGCAGCCATCAAAAGAAATGAAATCATGCCATTTGTGACGACGTGGATGGAACTAGAGCGTATCATGCTTAGTGAAATAAGTCAATCGGAGAAAGACAACTATCATATGATCTCCCTGATATGAGGACATGGAGAAGCAACATGGGGCATTAGGGGGATAGGAGAAGAATAAATGAAACAAGATGGGATTGGGAGGGAGACAAACCATAAATGACTCTTAATCTCACAAAACAAACTGGGGGTTGCTGGGGGGAGGTGGGATTGGGAGAGGGGGAGGGGGCTATGGACATTGGGGAGGGTAAGTGCTATCGTGAGTGCTGTGAAGTGTGTAAACCTGGCGATTCACAGACCTGTACCCCTGGGGATAAAAATACATTATATGTTTATTAAAAAAAAAAAAAATTTGGAAGGGGAGGCGAACCATAAGAGACTATGGACTCTGAAAAACAACCTGAGGGTTTTGAAGGGTCAGGGGTGGGAGGTTGGGGGAACAGGTGGTGGGTAATGGGGAGGGCACGTTTTGCATGGAGCACTGGGTGTTGTGCAAAAAGAATGAATACTGTTACGCTGAAAAAATAAATAAAATGGAAAAAAAAAAACTTTTACCCTTTTCTTTTTTAACGTTTTTTGACTAGTTCATCTAAATATATATATTTTTTCTTTCTTTTTTATATTTTTTTATTTGTTATATTTTTTAAATTTTTTTCTTTTTTTTTTCCTTCTTTTTTTTTTCAGAACCTGTTTTTATCCCCTTTCTCCCCCCTACAATTAGGGGTCTCTTCTGATTTGGTTACAGCGCATTTTTCTGGGGTCTTTGCCACCCTTTTAGTAGTTTATTTGCTCCCTCATATCCTCTTATCTGGAAAAAATGACAAGGCGGAAAAAATCACCACAAACAAAAGAACAAGAGACAGTACCGAAGGCTAGGGACCTAATCAACACAGACATTGGTAATATGTCAGATCAAGAGTTCAGAATGACGATTCTGAACATTCTAGCCGGGCTTGAAAAAGGCATGGAAGATATTAGAGAAACCCTCTCTGGAGATATTAAAGCCCTTTCTGGAGAAATTAAAGAACTAAAATCTAACCAAGTTGAAATCAAAAAAGCTATTAATGAGGTGCAATCAAAAATGGAGGCTCTCACTGCTAGGATAAATGAGGCAGAAGAAAGAATTAGTGATATAGAAGACCAAATGACAGAGAATAAGGAAGCTGAGCAAAAGAGGGACAAACAGCTACTGGACCATGAGGGGAGAATTCGAGAGATAAGTGACATCATAAGACGAAACAACATTAGAATAATTGGGATTCCAGAAGAAGAAGAAACAGAGAGAGGAGCAGAAGGTCTATTGGAGAGACTCATTGGAGAGAATTTCCCTAATATGGCAAAGGGAACAAGCATTAAAATCCAGGAGATGCAGAGAACCCCCCTCAAAGTCAACAAGAATAGGTCCACACCCCGTCACCTAATAGTAAAATTGACAAGTCTTAGTGACAAAGAGAAAATCCTGAAAGCAGCCCGAGAAAAGAAGTCTGTAACATACAATGGTAAAAATATTAGATTGGAGGCAGACTTATCCACAGAGACCTGGCAGGACAGAAAGAGCTGGCATGATATATTCAGAGCACTAAACGAGAAAAACATGCAGCCAAGAATACTCTATCCAGCTAGTCAAGAAACAAGAAAGGTCTCAAGCACACAACCTAACCCTACGTGTAAAGGAGCTGGAGAAAGAACAAGAAAGAAACCCTAAACCCAGCAGGAGAAGAGAAATCATAAAGATCAGAGCAGAAATCAACGAAATAGAAACCAAAAAAACAATAGAAAAAATCAATGAAACTAGGAGCTGGTTCTTTGAAAGAATCAATAAGATTGATAAACCCCTGGCCAGACTCATCCAAAAGAAAAGAGAAAGGACCCAAATCAATAAAATCATGAATGAAAGAGGAGAGATCACAACTAACACCAAAGAAATACAGACAATTATAAGCACATACTATGAGCAACTCTACGCCAACAAATTGGACAATCTGGAAGAAATGGATGCATTCCTAGAGACATATAAACTACCACAACTGAACCAGGAAGAAATAGAAAACCTGAACAGGCCCATAACCAGTAAGGAGATTGAAACAGTCATCCAAAATCTCCAAACAAACAAAAGCCCAGGGCCAGACGGCTTCCCAGGGGGATTCTACCAAACATTTAAAGAAGAACTCATTCCTATTCTCCTGAAATTGTTCCAAAAAATAGAAATGGAAGGAAAACTTCCAAACTCATTTTATGAGGCCAGCATCACCTTGATCCCAAAACCAGACAAGGATCCCACCAAAAAAGAGAACTACAGACCAATATCCTTGATGAACACAGACGCAAAAATTCTCGCCAAAATACTAGCCAATAGGATTCAACAGTACATTAAAAGGATTATTCACCACGATCAAGTGGGATTTATTCCAGGGCTGCAGGGTTGGTTCAACATCCGCAAATCAATCAATGTGATAGAACACATTAATAAAAGAAAGAACAAGAACCATATGATACTCTCCATAGATGCTGAAAAAGCATTTGACAAAGTACAGCATCCCTTCCTGATCAAAACTCTTCAAAGTGTAGGGATAGAGGGCACATACCTCAATATTATCAAAGCCATCTATGAAAAACCCACCGCAAATATCATTCTCAATGGAGAAAAACTGAAAGCTTTTCCGTTAAGGTCAGGAACACGGCAGGGATGTCCATTATCACCACTGCTATTCAACATAGTACTAGAAGTCCTAGCCTCAGCAATCAGACAACAAAAAGAAATTAAAGGCATCCAAATTGGTAAAGAAGAAGTCAAACTATCACTCTTCGCAGATGATATGATACTATATGTGGAAAACCCAAAAGACTCCACTCCAAAACTGCTAGAACTTGTACAGGAATTCAGTAAAGTGTCAGGATATAAAAATCAATGCACAGAAATCAGTTGCATTTCTGTACACCAACAACACGACTGAAGAAAGAGAAATTAAGGAGTCAATCCCATTTACAATTGTACCCAAAACTGTAAGATACCTAGGAATAAACCTAACCAAAGAGACTAAGAATCTATACACAGAAAATTATAAAGTCCTCATGAAAGAAATTGAGGAAGACACAAAGAAATGGAAAAATGTTCCATGCTCCTGGATAGGAAGGATAAATATTGTGAAAATGTCTATGCTACCTAAAGCAATCTACACATTTAATGCAATCCCTATCAAAATACCATCCATTTTTTTCAAAGAAATGGAACAAATAATCCTAAAATTTATATGGAACCAGAAAAGACCTCGAATAGCCAAAGGAATATTGAAGAACAAAGCCAAAGTTGTGGCATCACAATTCCGGACTTCAAGCTCTATTACAAAGCTGTCATCATCAAGACAGCATGGTACTGGCACAAAAACAGACACATAGATCAGTGGAACAGAATAGAGAGCCCAGAAATTGACCCTCAACTCTATGGTCAACTCATCTTCGACAAAGCAGGAAAGAATGTCCAATGGAAAAAAGACAGCCTCTTCAATAAATGGTGCTGGGAAAATTGGACAGCCACATGCAGAAAAATGAAATTGGACCACTTCCTTACACCACACACGAAAATAGACTCCAAATGGATGAAGGACCTCAATGTGAGAAAGGAATCCATCCAAATCCTGGAGGAGAATGCAGGCAGCAACCTCTTCGACCTCAGCCGTAGCAACATCTTCCTAGGAACAACGGCAAAGGCAAGGGAAGCAAGGGCAAAAATGAACTATTGGGATTTCATCAAGATCAAAAGCTTTTGCACAGCAAAGGAAACAGTTAACAAAACCAAAAGACAACTGACAGAATGGGAGAAGATATTTGCAAACGACATATCAGATAAAGGGATAGTATCCAAAATCTATAAGGAACTTAGCAAACTCAACACCCAAAGAACAAACAATCCAATCAAGAAATGGGCAGAGGACATGAACAGACATTTCTGCAAAGAAGACATCCAGATGGCCAACAGACACATGAAAAAGTGCTCCACGTCACTCGGCATCAGGGAAATACAAATCAAAACCACAATGAGATATCACCTCACACCAGTCAGAATGGCTAAAATTAACAAGTCAGGAAATGACAGATGCTGGCGAGGATGTGGAGAAAGGGGAACCCTCCTCCACTGTTGGTGGGAATGCAAGCTGGTGCAACCACTCTGGAAAACAGCATGGAGGTTCCTCAAAATGTTGAAAATAGAACTACCCTATGACCCAGCAATTGCACTACTGGGTATTTACCCTAAAGATACAAACATAGTGATCCGAAGGGGCACGTGTACCCGAATGTTTATAGCAGCAATGTCTACAATAGCCAGACTATGGAAAGAACCTAGATGTCCATCAACAGATGAATGGATAAAGAAGAAGTGGTACATATACACAATGGAATACTATGCAGCCATCAAAAGAAATGAAATCTTGCCATTTGCGACGACATGGATGGAACTAGAGCGTATCATCCTTAGTGAAATAAGTCAATCAGAGAAAGACAACTATCATATGATCTCCCTGATATGAGGACATGGAGAAGCAACATGGGGGGTTAGGGGGATAGGAGAAGAATAAATGAAACAAGATGGGATTGGGAGGGAGACAAACCATAAATGACTCTTAATCTCACAAAAACTGTGAGCTGGGGGGAGGTGGGATTGGGAGAGGGGGAGGGGGCTATGGACATTGGGGAGGGTAAGTGCTATCGTGAGTGCTGTGAAGTGTGTAAACTGGCGATTCACAGACCTGTACCCCTGGGGATAAAAATACATTATATGTTTATTAAAAAAAAAAAATTGGAGTGGGAGGCGAACCATAAGAGACTATGGACTCTGAAAAACAACCTGAGGGTTTTGAAGGGTCAGGGGTGGGAGGTTGGGGGAACAGGTGGTGGGTAATGGGGAGGGCACGTTTTGCTGGAGCACTCGGTGTTGTGCAAAAACAATGAATACTGTTGCGCTGAAAAAATAAATAAAATGGAAAAAAAAAAGAAGTTCTAGCAACGGCAATCAGACAACAAAGAGAAATAAAAGGTATCCTAATTGGCAAGGAAGAAGTCAAACTCTCTCTCTTCGCAGATGACATGATTCTTTATATGGAAAACCCCAAAGACTCCACCCCCAAGCTACTAGAACTCATACAGCAATTCACTAACGTGGCAGGATACAAAGTCAATGTACAGAAATCAGTGGCTTTCTTATACACTAACAATGAAAATAGAGAAAGGGAACTTAGAGAATCGATTCCACTTACTATAGCACCAAGAACCATAAGATACCTGGGAATAAACCTAACCAAAAGGTAAAGGACCTGTACTCGAGGAACTACAGAACACTCATGAAAGAAATTGAAGAAGACACAAAAAGATGGAAGACTGTTCCATGCTCTTGGATTGGAAGAATAAACATTGTTAAAATGTCTATACTGCCTAGAGCAATCTATACTTTTAATGCCATTCCGATCAAAATTCCACCTGTATTTTTCAAAGAGCTGGAGCAAATAATCCTAAAATTTGTATGGAATCAGAAGAGACCCCGAATTGCTAAGGAAATGTTGAAAAACAAAAACAAAACTGGCGGCATCACGTTACCCGATTTCAAGTAAGCAGGTTTTTGTCAAACTTCCCCATAGGCCTAGAGCACCGTGAGCTCTGAGCCTGTTGTCCCATGCAGAGCAGTAATACTCAGCCTGTTCCTCAGCCTAGAGGCCAGTGATGGTCATGGTGCCTGAACTGACTGATCAGGAATGAAGAATCTATCAGGGACCCCTAAGAGTCATTTGTTATAATGATAGATGATGGTTTGGGGGGTTGTTCCTGGGAGCTGTTGGTGCCACACACATAATTACTACTGAGTTTGGAGCTATTTCCCGTGTAGGAGATGGTGACACTGTAGCCCAGGGCCCCAGACATGGGGGATGGCTGAGTCAGCACAGATTGGGCTGAGGACCTTGCAAGGCGGATAGACACAGAGAGGATGATGGTGAGGTCTAGAGACAAGAGAAAACAGGACCCACATGTCCTTCAGGGACCTCTTGTCTCCACATCCAGTCACGTTTACAGTGAGTACGGAGAAAGGATGAGGATGACCACACCATGGTAGATAAGGTCACCAATCTTGTCTTCTGTGCCCCACAGCTGAGCAGACCACCCCTAATCCCTCTATCTCTCTTCATCGTCTTCAAGAAGGAGGATCTGTCCATTCAAATGAGACCCACACTTTCTAAACCCTCACTGGCCCTGAGTCAGGTTTCATTGACTGGAGATGTCAGGGTGGGTGGGAAGTGTGTGTTGCTGTGTGGAACTATTGGGTGGAGAGTTCCCAACTGTCAGCGCAGAGCAGAGGGCATAGTCAGGGTCAAGTGACAGGCCCAACTCTGATCACTTCTGATCCCTAGAAATGGGACCTGAGGACACCCTTGTGTCCAGGCCCAGAAACACCCCTGGGTGACATGGTGACCAATGCTCATCAGAGAGCTCTGGCCTTCCCATGGCACTGACCACTGTCTGCTGCATTAGAGCCAGGCCAGGGTTTCCCTTATGTTTCCTTCCTGCATTGCAGACTTTATACTCTACTTAGACTCCTCAGAGTGAGTCTGTCCATGTCTCTTATGGGTCAGGACTCAAATGGTGTCTCTGCACAATCTCCCCTTAGATCAGGATGATGTTCAGAACAGCAATAGGACCCAGAGGACACATGGCCCCTTCTGTGGTGGATGCTGGGCCTTTTCTTTTATGGGACTCCTCTGTGATTTCCAGGGCAAGCACTCAAGAGATGGGAGCTCTTCTCTACAGATTTTAATATATTCCTAGAGGGATTATTCCTATTCCTAGAGGAGTTACTAGTGTGTATTCCTAGAGGATTTACTCACTGCACATCTTTGTCATCTTTCACCACTTATACCTACTTGAAACCACACTCTTTCACACACTGTGGACAGTGATTCCCTTGAGGATCTGTTCTCCCAGCACAGACACATGTCCACAGAAGCCCTGAAAAGTGAGTCTCTGTGACACTGACCTCAAAGTACAAGGGACAAACCTGCAGGAAGTCCTTTAAGGGATGGAATGACACTGCAGATGTGACAGTGATGTAGTCACCACTTTGCCAGGTATACATAATAAATGGATGCAGGTGAGTTTATCCAAATTTAACTCAGTCAGATTGATATAAACTCTGGGATGAAGACAAGGAGAAGGTGCAAGCAAAATGGAATGTGTACTTTTGTCAGACCTGTTTTCACAGAGAGAAAATGGATGGAATTTATGGTTAAGGGCATGAACGCAAAAACAATGGAAAATAAATGTCTTTCATTTTCAGCTAAATAGGAGTCTATAAATTTGTTTCTAAAATCAATTGATTTGTTTTTATTATTACAATCATGAGATGTGTATCATGGGTCTGGTCTGGCAGGTAAAAAGCTGATGTGGTGCCCAGTGAAACCCAGGAAGAAACTGTTTCTGTGAACTTCAAAGCCATCTCAGAGGTGGAAATACCAAACACAGACCGATCCTCCAGGAAGTAAAGATTTGGGATCAGACTGAACTCAGGGGGTGTGCACAGCTTTACTCCCTGTGCCTTGTGTTCAACACATTCAAGTCAGAACAATTGCTCACTCAACCACCAATGACTAGACGAAGGAAATTCTATTACCCAACACCAACTAGATTGGAAGTTTCTGTTCATGCTCCCATATCTGAATGGCGGAGAGTTGGAGATAAAAGGGACAGTGTCCCCAATGTCACAGCCTTGTAGCCCTGTGTTGGGACAGGGCAATCTCAGCAGAGGTCCAGCCTCTTTCAAGGTGTCAGGGAAATGACTAAGGGAGTGATAGCCAAACACTGAGACCACAGGACATTGTGTCTTATGTCCCACATGGGCCTAGAGCTCCTTGGGAACAGCACTGAGGCTGGGGTCCCAGAATCAATGTACTGATCAACTTTAGACACTGACTGGAGCCTAGAGATGGTCAGGGGTTGAGTTGCCCATGGGGACAGAGACTTGTCCTGGGAATTCTTAGTATCAGCTCATCACAGAAGAGCATGTAGGTGGTCAGGGCAAATCCTGGTTGCCCTGGTGACAGGACCCCAGCCACACTGAATGTCATTGGAGTTTACTACTTGTTGAGATTATGCTTCTTGGAGATTGTGGCACTGAGAACAGCTAGGTGTGCACAAGTTGACCTGATTTCTACAGGGAAAGAAAGCCCCAGAAACTGCAGAGTTCAAGAAAATATACAACCAGAGGGAAGACGGCTGTGTGTGTGTGTGTGTGTGTGTGTGTGTGTGTGTGTGTGTGACCACAAATGAGGCCAAGTGACCTTCAGTCCTTTTTAATGCTTCTCTGCACACTGAGGGATTATTCTTGATCTTCAGGGTCCTGTATACCTGATTTAAAGACCAGTATCTCAAACACCTTCTCCATGGGGGAGGGTTTACTTTGACAGCAAGGAGTCAATGAGAGCAAACCTTTTTACAATTTCCTAAATCAGATGTCCTGGTCTTGATAAGTGACAAAAACAAGAAGGAGAATGTGAGGGGTTTTATGCAGCTCTCTTTTCTGGTCATTCTCCTCCCTAGAGATGGACCCCAGAGACTGGAAACTACAACAAAATCATTTCCAGTTTTCTCTGAAATCCTGATGTGGAGACAGAATTCAGCCTGAAGAGCCAGAGGGAGAGACTGAAGCCTGAGGGACGTGGAAGCAGAGAGAAGAGGATGTTGGAGGGGAGTGCTGTCAGGGAGACTCTGTAGGATCTGGTCCAAGTTCATGTGTAGCTGGTTCAGTGAATGTGTCTGTGGCAAGGGTTGTCATCAGGGTATCATCTATGGATACATCAGTAGTGACACAAGGTCACACTTTATGGAATAAGATGGTGAAACTGAATGTGGATGAATGTTCACTGGGCCACATGTTCAGTTGTAAACACAGTATTTATTCCTCTTCACCTTCTCAGTGTTGAGTAGTGATGATAGTTGAGCTTTGATACCTCATCTGTCCCTGTCTTCCAGGAATGCCCTGTGATGTGTCACCTTGCAGGCACTACCTGGGTGTTTCTCTTCTGTTCAAGAACAGATCGTCCAACAGATATGTAACCCCTGTGTGTCTCCAGGATAAGTTTCTCAATGAAAATAGTCTGAAGACAAAGTCTGTGGGCCCAAGGGTCTATGTCTTGCTTCCTTCTTATCTGAGACACTGTGAGTAATGAAAGTTGCTCCCACTGCCATGATCTGTATCCCGGTGATTGTCAACCTTGTCCTCAGGCTGCAGCCCAGAGACAAACAGAAGTCTTGCATGGGCCAAGGCATCCTTGGACACAGAGAAGAAGCTGGTGGCCCAGAGACATTTTGAGTCATAGTACCACCTCAGCAGATGCTTTGGAGGGCTTCCTGGCTGCTGTTAGAACTAGGATAAGGCAGAAGTTCACACACTGAAGCCACTGCTCATGGTGCAGGTGTGTCTGGCTGATGATCCCAAGGATGCAGAGAGAGAGGGTGGCTGAGACATCACAGGGTTGGACACAGAACCTGCATCAGGGGCAAGAGCAAATTCCTCACCTCTAAATCAGAGTGGCTGACATAGATGGACAGTTTGTTCTGTGTCCTTGAGGCCAGTCCTTCCTTGTGCAGTGAGAGACTAGGACCAAGAGTTAAAAATCCAGGCCATTGTGACTCAGACTCAAGCCCCCACAGTGGCCTGCACTGCCCCAGGCCTCCATTTTTCCTCCAGCCTCTGTCACAGAAGGGACTGTCAATGCAAATGATGTCCATTCAGTGACTGCCCAGCCCCTCCTTGAGCCCTGGAGATGAAGCACAACTCACATACACACTGAAGATGACAACAGTTGGCCTCACCCCTGGTGAGAGCCCTGGGAGGAAGCACCTGCTGAGACCACACACGGGTCCCTACTCAGGGGAGTTTGCCAGGCTTGAGAGGACACAGATGCTGAGTCCCCATCAGGGAGCACAGGACCCAGCCTCCAAGTCCAGGCTACTTTGCTAGAATGGTCCTCACTAAGCAACTGTGTGAGGACCGCAGAACAGGTCCACAGTGCTACCTCTGGTCACAGGGAAAACACCTCTTCATGGCCTAAAGCCCTGAGAGCCCAGCTGGATTCTGTCTGCTCAGTGTGGGGGAAGCCTTGATCCCCATATTCTCAGTCCTCACTAAATCAAATCCCCACAACCTTAGACTCCTCTTCTGAAAACTCTGGGCTCAGTTCAAGGTCCTTGGTGAGTCCCAGTGATTTCCCAGAGATGTACAGTCCCTTGTTTGGGCTTCTTATTAACAAAAAAGGGGAGGATTTTCACCTGCACCCCACTGATCAGAAACTGAAGGGTGGCAACATCCCCACCTCTTATAGCTGCTCTCCCTCCATGAGCCTCTACGTGTTCAGATGCTTCCTGTGCTGACATGGATGAGAAGCCATCCTTCTAATAATGCTGGTCAGTGAGGCAGAAGGGGAGACTAAAGGGCAGGTTGAGTATGGTCTTTGACCCCCTACCAACAAGCAGCACTTACTTCCTCTGAGTAGATTTTGGGACCAGAGCAAGACAATGGGTGTCTTTCTCTGTCAGAGAAAGCAAGGCCATCCTGAGAAACAGCTATACAGTCCACAAGCACTGCTGGCACAGAGGAGCGTGTCCACACCCACATAGGACCAGCTTTGTCAGCACAGCGGTGGGTATATTTATTTATTTATTTTTAAAGATTTTATTTATTTATTTGACAGAGAGAGATCCTAAGCAGGCAGAGAGACAGAGAGGGGGGAAGCAGGCTCCCTGCTGAGCAGAGAGACCGATGCGGGGCTCGATCCCAGGATCCTGGGATCATGATCCGAGCCGAAGGCAGAGGCTTTAACCCACTGAGCCACCCAGGCGCCTCGCGATGGGTGTATTTATTAACAATAACTCGATGAACAACAGCCCAGTGATTGATAACAAGCCTAATTTTTAGAGTCAGATTTATGGGTAAATTCAGGACATCCCTACAAACCAAACTGCCCGTTGAGGTCAATATTCTATACCTTGGAAACTCTCTGGGACAGGATTCAAAGCATCTCCAGAGAGCTCTCCTCCTCCCGCTCTGCCCATGGAGGCCAGAAATAACACCAATATCCCCCACATTTGATGGCCAGGGAGTGTGTCCTTTCAATATAACCAGTTCTCTACTTCTGCTGACCAGCTCAAGCTCATGGATCTTCTGCCTTCTGGTTTCCTAGGTGTCTAACCATTGTACCCTGGACATGCTCAACGTCTACAGGTGTCCCTGGAGCTCGCAGGTTGGCTTTCAGAGTAACAGGTGCCAGCCCCGTAGGGAATGGAGGATATTCAGAGCATCTGGAAAGTGTCCTAAAAGGTATTTTATCTTTTTGCCACTTCATCCTTGATCTGTTATCCCTGAGTGAAGTCCTGGTTATGACCCATTGTTGTCCTGCTAAGGAGGCCTTGGCTTCTCCCAGAGAGACAGAAGATTTGCCACATGTGCCCATAATACTGCTCTGGACTCAGCTGACAGGAGACAGAAGGGGGCTGTGTCATGACAAGAACTGACCAAGCCATGGAGATGCTGCCACCACTGTCCCCAGCATGGTTCTTGGATTCAGGATCTTCACTTTCATATCAGGTATAGGAGATGTGAGTAGAAGCCCATGGAGGCTGAGTGCTGGTGGATCAGGGGCATGGTGTGTGTATTTGTGTCTGCTTCAGATCTATCCCATGAGGAATTACCTTAGCATATGAAGAGAGAGAAGGTGAGTCCCCTGTGGCACCTTGCCTGTCACCTGTGCAGAACCTGGGAAGCATGCGAGGGGGCAGGTCCAGGCCAAGGTGCAGTCAAGTCAGCTCTTCAACCTGAGATCTACAGATCTGCTGGGATCACCCTCAGTCTCTCACTGAGACACATGTCCCTGAGAAGGGGCTCCCCATGCACATCCACATCCCTGGAGAATCCCAGAAGCTCCAAGGCCATCACGGGGTTCACAGGTGGGCCTGTCTGAGGGTCTCTCTCCTCCTACACCCCACAGTGTGGGGGAAGGCTAGGGAGGAGGATGCAGGGGAGAAAGCATATGAACATCCTGACATAGAATCAAATCTGAGTCCAGCTCTGACTCTCCAGAGGCCCCTGGGTGTCCCTGAGGAAGGGCTCACTTCCAGGAGTACTCAGCTTCTGGGAGTTCCCCTGTCAGGGAATCCAGGTAGGGGGTGGTCTCATTTGAAGACAGGAAGCCCTGGGCTCCCTGTCCCTCTACCACTGGACCCAGATATCCTGTCTGACTTCCCAGCGCAAACAAAAGACATGCGTCCAGTTCTAACACTCTAGTAAGACATGCTGAGATGGATGTCGCATGCACAAAAGTGAATATATCGTGTGGTTCCTACTTATGAACACAAGTACTGCCTGTACAAAGTCAAACCATTAGTTGTACTAGAATTTAAACCTTTTATCTATAGGCATTAGACATTGTAAGAAGTGTGCATTATTCCATAAATGAATTAATACATGGAAACCATTAATTATTATCATTTCTACAATAAACCCAGGTGTCTTCCAACCATGAAACACACTGCATGGAGTAACTCACTGAAAAGCAGATCACTTGAAAACTAACGTGGGACCTGCTGTCTGCTCCCAAGGAAGAGATGATGCATGAGTGTGAGTTTTAAACCACCTTCACATGCACAGACTTAAGTCTCCTATAAGCCAAGAGCCAGGGCTGCAGCCACAGCTCAGTCTCAGCCCTCCATTGGCTGTGTGAGGCGGCAGCTGGTCTGGAGCCTGGGAACAAACCTCCAGTGCACAGCGCCTGCTAGTGTCCTCAGACATGTGCAAACATACACTTAAGATCCCATGGCAGACAGATGGGGTGACGGGACAGCAGAGCCACCTCTTGTTATGTGTGAAACACACATCTCAGTGCCTTTCACAAGGGGCTCAAGGCATGAATTAGGAAGGAAAAAAAATAATTATCCTGGGACCTGACAGCTGCAGGTCCCAAGCAACAGCTGTCAGTGTCATACCTGGTTCTCTCTGCTGACCTCCTCCACGGTGGGAGCCTGCTGGTCAACCCCAGGACAATTTGAAATGCATAATAGACAGATGGAGAAAAATCAAATATTTTTGTTACTGTATCTGTAATGAAAAGGACTGTGTACGCTTAAGTAACTTCTGAATATTTGTTGTAATATAGTATAAAGATATGTTTGAAAATCCACTTTTAAGTTACATAACGGTATATTTTAGATATGTTTTCAATTAAAATCTTATTTTGTTGGTGTGCATTATTTGGTTCCACACATATAGTTCAATATATTTCATATAAATCACTATTTCAGGAATCAGAATGATTAATTTTGTAAAATAATTTACTTATTAAGAAAAATCAATGTGTGAAAATAATATATGGAGGTTAAATTTTGAAGACATTAAATTAGCTGAGTACACAATTGGACCAATGACATGAAAGCCCCCTAAAGTCATTGTTCAATTGTGTATGCTTGTAGATGTAACAAAATAACTAAAATTAGAACTTTAAAAATACAAAAAGAATGTGTTGTTTCTATAATTGCCTTCTGTTCCTATGAGGACCTCCCTTGTGAGCACAACAACGACCAACAAATAGAAAGATAAAATACATCTACAAAGGCACAGAACATTGTCTTTCCACAGCTTGGTTTTATTCTAAATTCAGCTGCTATGTTGGAGTCTTGCAATATCATTTTTAATCCTCCCCCTCCTTTGTTAATGACACTGGCCAAGTGGGACAGCAGACACACAGACACATGAGCACAAAGAGATGTGACAGTGGTCTCACGGGTTGGCAGGGTACAGAGGGTTTGAGCAGACCCGTGAGCAAATCATTGTCCATGGGCTGCAGAGACGTGGCAGTGGAGATGTGACACACACTGGACTGCATGTATGACCAGACATTTTATGGCTACACTAGAATCACATCAGACAAGAAGAGCATGTGTGGGTGTGAGGAACCTTTCACCAAAAAAAAAAAAATGGAAAAATAAAGAAAGAACATGTCAGACATCTTGAGGATGTGCTCCCATAGGAGCCATGTCCTCCTGTATCTGTGAAGGGAAGGACAAAAGGAATAACCCAGGAGTCTCATCTCTCAGGTTTGGAGACTGTGAAGAAGGGGACTCTTCTGAGTGAAGAGGGGACAATAGAACCAGAAGGGTGATAATGAAATGTGTGTGGAGGACATTGGGTAGGTGCCATCATGGTGGTGAATCCCGTGGTCATAGCAGGTGGTCCAATTCCTCTCAGGCAGGAAGGCTGCCATAAAGGCTCATCACCTGCAGGGTCCACAGGAGGGATTACCTTGCACCCAGAAAAATCTCAGGAGAGCCTGGTGTGTGCCTGAGAGCTCTGTGACATGGATCCTGTGGAGAAAGAGGGATACAAGGAGAGGTACCCCAGAGCACTCTGGGACCCATGCAGAGAAGCATTCTTTTAAGAAGTATGGATTCTTTCATTCTTCCCAGTCCTGTTAATCCAGGAGCTCTAACCCAAACCCCCACCCCTCAGGTCCTTACCTCCCCTTCCTCTGCCCAGGCCTGGAGGCCTCTTAGTGCCAGTGAAGGCTAGTCCAGGAATCCTGGGGCACAGAATCATGTACTGCATGGTGGTCTTTGGAAAGGAGAACATGGGGTCGGTCACTGGAGAGTGAGCTCTAGGTCAGGAATGTGACATCAAGGAATAGGATCTGGAAGAATAGATGATATTGTGTGAGTCATTGATTAAGGAACACCTCCTCCCTCCCTTTCTCCCTTCCTACCTCCCTTCCTTCCTTACCCCCTTCCTTCCATCCATCCACCCATCCATCCATCCATCCATCCATCCATCCATCCATCTTTCCTTCTGTGAGAACTGAGCAATGCATGCCCTCTTGTGTATTTCCTTATTTTCATCAATAATTTCATTCTCCATTTCCTGGATAGCTCTCTGAGCCTTAATGTATGGTAGTTTCACAATGATTCTTTCTTGCCTTAAATCCAAGCTTTAATGTCCCTTCAATTAAAAATCAGCACAACAGAGGGGAGTCAAGATGGCGGAGAAGTAGCAGCCTGAGACTACATCAGGTAACAGGAGATCAGCTCGATAGCTTATCTAAACATTGCAAACACCTACAAATCCAACGGGAGAGCGAAGAGAAGAAGAACAGCAACTCTAGAAACAGAAAATCAACCACTTTCTGAAAGGTAGGACTGGCGGAGAAGTGAATCTAAAACGACGGGAAGATAGACCGCGGGGGGAGGGGCCGGCTCCCGGCAAGCGGCGGAGGAACGGAGCACAAAATCAGGACTTTTAAAAGTCTGTTCCACTGAGGGACATTGCTCCAGGGGCTAAACCGGGGTGAAGCCCACGCGGGGCCAGCGTGGCCCAAGGCTCCGCAAGGTCACAGAAGGATCGGGGGTGTCAGAGTGTCGGAGAGCTTGCAGGTATTAGAACGGAGAAACTGGCTGCAAAGACAGAGCCGAGGACTGAACTCTCAGCTCGGGGTTACCTTGAACTGGTCGCGGGCTGGGTGAGCTCGGAGTGCGGCTAGAGGCTGGGGATGCGGGAGTGATTGGGTGCTGTCCTCTGGGGGCGCACTGAGGAGTGGGGCCCCAGGCTCTCGGCTCCTCCGGGCCGGAGACTGGGAGGCCGCCATTTTCATTCCTGTCCTCCGGAACTCTACGGAAAGCGTTCAGGGAACAGAAGCTCCCAAAAGCGAACCCGAGCCGATTACTTAGTCCGGCCGCCGGTAAGGGCGGTGCAATCCCGCCTCGGGCAAAGACACTTGAGAGTCACTACAACAGGCCCCTCCCCCAGAAGATCAACAAAATATCCAGCCAGGATGAAGTTCATCTATCAAGGAGAAAGCAGATTCAATTCCTAAGAGAGCAGAGCAATTCCAGAGGAGGAGAAAGCAAAGCATGGAACTCATGGCTTTCTCCCCATGATTCTTTAGTCTTGCGGCTACTTCAATTTTTTTTTTTCTTTTTTCAATTTTTTTTTCTTTTTTCAATTTTTTTTCTTTTTTCTTTTTTCTTCTTCTGCTAAATTTTTTTAAAACTTTTACCCTTTTCTTTTTTAACGTTTTTTGACTAGTTCATCTAAATATATATATTTTTTCTTTCTTTTTTATATTTTTTTATTTGTTTTATTTTTTAAATTTTTTTTCTTTTCTTTTTTTTTTTTCTTTTTTTTTCAGAACCTGTTTTTTATCCCCTTTCTCCCCCCCACAATTTGGGGTCTCTTCTGATTTGGTTACAGCGCATTTTTCCGGGGTCTTTGCCACCCTATTAGTAGTTTATTTGTTCCTTCATATCCTCTTATCTGGACAAAATGACAAGGCGGAAAAAATCACCACAAACAAAAGAACAAGAGACAGTACCGAAGGCTAGGGACCTAATCAACACAGACATTGGTACTATGTCAGATCAAGAGTTCAGAATGACGATTCTGAACATTCTAGCCGGGCTCGAAAAAGGCATGGAAGATATTAGAGAAACCCTCTCTGGAGATATTAAAGCCCTTTCTGGAGAAATTAAAGAACTAAAATCTAACCAAGTTGAAATCAAAAAAGCTATTAATGAGGTGCAATAAAAAATGGAGGCTCTCACTGCTAGGATCAATGAGGCAGAAGAAAGAATTAGTGATATAGAAGACCAAATGACAGAGAATAAGGAAGCCGAGCAAAAGAGGGACAAACAGCTACTGGACCATGAGGGGAGAATTCGAGAGATAAGTGACACCATAAGACGAAACAACATTAGAATCATTGGGATTCCAGAAGAAGAAGAAACAGAGAGGGGAGCAGAAGGTCTATTGGAGAGAATCATTGGAGAGAATTTCCCTAATAGGGCAAAGGGAACAAGCATCAAAATCCAGGAGATGCAGAGAACCCCCCTCAAAGTCAACAAGAATAGGTCCACACCCCGTCACCTAATAGTAAAATTGACAAGTCTTAGTGACAAAGAGAAAATCCTGAAAGCAGCCCGAGAAAAGAAGTCTGTAACATACAACGGTAAAAATATTAGATTGGCAGCAGACTTATCCACAGAGACCTGGCAGGCCAGGAAGAGCTGGCATGATATATTCAGAGCACTCAACGAGAAAAACATGCAGCCAAGAATACTCTATCCAGCTAGGCTATCATTGAAAATAGAAGGAGAGATCAAAATCTTCCAGGACAAACAAAAACTGAAAGAATTTGCAAACACCAAACCAGGTCTCCAGGAAATATTGAAAGGGGTCCTCTAAGCAAAGAGAGAGCCTAAAAGTAGTACATCAGAAAGGTACAGAGACAATATACAGTAACAGTCACCTTACAGGCTACTAATGGCACTAAATTCATATCTCTCAATAGTTACCCTGAATGTTAATGTGCTAAATGCCCCAATCAAAAGACACAGGGTATCAGAATGGATAAAAAAAACAAAACCCATCAGTATGTTGCCTACAAGAAACTCATTTTAGACGCGAAGACACCTCCAGATTGAAAGTGAGGGGGTGGAAAACAATTTACCATGCTAATGGGCATCAGAAGAAAGCTGGGGTGGCAATCCTTATATCAGATCAATTAGATTTTAAGCCAAAGACTATAATAAGGGATGAGGAAGGACACTATATCCTACTCAAAGGGTCTGTCCAACAAGAAGATCTAACCATTTTAAATATCTATGCCCCTAACGTGGGAGCAGCCAACTATATCAACCAATTAATAACAAAATCAAAGAAACACATCAATAATAATACAATAATAGGAGGGGACTTTAACACTCCCCTCACTGAAATGGACAGATCATCCAAGCAAAAGATCAACAAGGAAATAAAGGCCTTAAATGACACACTGGACCAGATGGACATCACAGATATATTCAGAACAATTCATCCCAAAGCAACAGAATACACATTCTTCTCTAGTGCACATGGAACATTCTCCAGAATAGATCACATCCTGGGTCACAAATCAGGTCTCAACCGGTATCAAAAGATTAAGATTATTCCCTGCATATTTTCAGACCACAATGCCCTGATGCTAGAACTCAATCACAAGACGAAAGCTGGAAAGAACCCAAATACATGGAGACTAAACAGCATCCTTCTAAAGAATGAATGGGCTAACCAGGAAATTAAAGAAGAATTGAAAAAATTCATGGAAACAAATGATAATGAAAACACAACAGTTCAAAATCTGTGGGACACAGCAAAGGCAGTCCTGAGAGGAAAATATATAGCGGTACAAGCCTTTCTCAAGAAACAAGAAAGGTCTCAAGTACACAACCTAACCCTACGCGTAAAGGAGCTGGAGAAAGAACAAGAAAGAAACCCTAAACCCAGCAGGAGAAGAGAAATCATAAAGATCAGAGCAGAAATCAATGAACTAGAAACCAAAAAAACAATAGAAAAAATCAATGAAACTAGGAGCTGGTTCTTTGAAAGAATCAATAGGATTGATAAACCCCTGGCCAGACTCATCAAAAAGAAAAGAGAAAGGACCCAAATCAATAAAATCATGAATGAAAGAGGAGAGATCACAACTAACACCAAAGAAATACAGACAATTATAAGCACATACTATGAGCAACTCTACGCCAACAAATTGGACAATCTGGAAGAAATGGATGCATTCCTAGAGACATATAAACTACCACAACTGAACCAGGAAGAAATAGAAAACCTGAACAGGCTCATAACCAGTAAGGAGATTGAAACAGTCATCAAAAGTCTCCAAACAAACAAAAGCCCAGGGCCAGATGGCTTCCCAGGGGAATTCTACCAAACATTTAAAGAAGAACTCATTCCTATTCTCCTGAAACTGTTCCAAAAAATAGAAAGGGAAGGAAAACTTCCAAACTCATTCTATGAGGCCAGCATCACCTTGATCCCAAAACCAGACAAGGATCCCACCAAAAAAGAGAACTACAGACCAATATCCTTGATGAACACAGACGCAAAAATTCTCGCCAAAACACTAGCCAACAGGATTCAACAGTACATTAAAAGGATTATTCACCACGATCAAGTGGGATTTATTCCAGGGCTGCAGGGTTGGTTCAACATCCGCAAATCAATCAATGTGATAGAACACATGAATAAAAGAAAGAACAAGAACCATATGATACTCTCAATAGATGCTGAAAAAGCATTTGACAAAGTACAGCATCCCTTCCTGATCAAAACTCTTCAAAGTGTAGGGATAGAGGGCACATACCTCAATATTATCAAAGCCATCTATGAAAAACCCACCGCAAATATCATTCTCAATGGAGAAAAACTGAAAGCTTTTCCATTAAGGTCAGGAACATGGCAGGGATGTCCATTATCACCACTGCTATTCAACATAGTATTAGAAGTCCTAGCCTCAGCAATCAGACAACAAAAAGAAATTAAAGGCATCCAAATTGGTAAAGAAGAAGTCAAACTATCACTCTTCGCAGATGATATGATACTATATGTGGAAAACCCAAAAGACTCCACTCCAAAACTGCTAGAACTTGTCCAGGAATTCAGTAAAGTGTCAGAATATAAAATCAATGCACAGAAATCAGTTGCATTTCTGTACACCAACAACAAGACTGAAGAAAGAGAAATTAAGGAGTCAATCCCATTCACAATTGTACCCAAAACTATAAGATACCTAGGAATAAACCTAACCAAAGAGGCTAAGAATCTATACACAGAAAATTATAAAGTACTCATGAAAGAAATTGAGGAAGACACCAAAAAATGGAAAAATGTTCCATGCTCCTGGATTGGAAGAATAAATATTGTGAAAATGTCTATGCTACCTAAAGCAATCTACACATTTAATGCAATCCCTATCAAAATACCATCCATTTTTTTCAAAGAAATGGAACAAATAATCCTAAAATTTATATGGAACCAGAAAAGACCTCGAATAGCCAAAGGAATATTGAAGAACAAAGCCAAAGTTGGTGGCATCACAATTCCGGACTTCAAGCTCTATTACAAAGCTGTCATCATCAAGACAGCATGGTACTGGCACAAAAACAGACACATAGATCAGTGGAACAGAATAGAGAGCCCAGAAATAGACCCTCAACTCTATGGCCAACTCATCTTCGACAAAGCAGGAAAGAATGTCCAATGGAAAAAAGACAGCCTCTTCAATAAATGGTGCTGGGAAAATTGGACAGCCACATGCAGAAAAATGAAATTGGACCACTTCCTTACACCACACACGAAAATAGACTCCAAATGGATGAGGGACCTCAATGTGAGAAAGGAATCCATCAAAATCCTTGAGGAGAATGCAGGCAGCAACCTCTTCGACCTCAGCCGCAGCAACATCTTCCTAGGAACAACGGCAAAGGCAAGGGAAGCAAGGGCAAAAATGAACTATTGGGATTTCATCAAGATCAAAAGCTTTTGCACAGCAAAGGAAACAGTTAACAAAGCCAAAAGACAGCTGACAGAATGGGAGAAGATATTTGCAAACGACATATCAGATAAAGGGCTAGTATCCAAAATCTATAAGGAACTTAGCAAACTCAACACCCAAAGAACAAACAATCCAATCAAGAAATGGGCAGAGGACATGAACAGACATTTCTGCAAAGAAGACATCCAGATGGCCAACAGACACATGAAAAAGTGCTCCACGTCACTCGGCATCAGGGAAATACAAATCAAAACCACAATGAGATATCACCTCACACCAGTCAGAATGGCTAAAATTAACAAGTCAGGAAATGACAGATGCTGGCGAGGATGTGGAGAAAGGGGAACCCTCCTCCACTGTTGGTGGGAATGCAAGCTGGTGCAACCACTCTGGAAAACAGCATGGAGGTTCCTCAAAATGTTGAAAATAGAACTACCCTATGACCCAGCAATTGCACTACTGGGTATTTACCCTAAAGATACAAACATAGTGATCCGAAGGGGCACGTGTACCTGAATGTTTATAGCAGCAATGTCTACAATAGCCAGACTATGGAAAGAACCTAGATGTCCATCAACAGATGAATGGATAAAGAAGAAGTGGTATATATACACAATGGAATACTATGCAGCCATCAAAAGAAATGAAATCTTGCCATTTGCGACGACGTGGATGGAACTAGAGCGTATCATGCTTAGTGAAATAAGTCAATCAGAGAAAGACAACTATCATATGATCTCCCTGATATGAGGACATGGAGAAGCAACATGGGGGGGTAGGGGGATAGGAGAAGAATAAATGAAACAAGATGGGATTGGGAGGGAGACAAACCATAAATGACTCTTAATCTCACAAAACAAACTGGGGCTTGCTGGGGGGAGGTGGGATTGGGAGAGGGGGAGCAGGCTATGGACATTGGGGAGGGGAGGCGAACCATAAGAGACTATGGACTCTGAAAAAGAACCTGAGGGTTTTGAAGGGTCAGGGGTGGGAGGTTGGGGGAACAGGTGGTGGGTAATGGGGAGGGCACGTTTTGCATGGAGCACTGGGTGTTGTGCAAAAAGAATGAATACTGTTACGCTGAAAAAATAAATAAAATGGAAAAAAAAAAAAGAACAGTTGAACAAAAAAAAAAAAAAAAATCAGCACAACAAGGGTGCCATTGCACCAACTTGCAGTTTGGCAACTTCGGTTCTCTTCTCTCACATGACTGTGAACAAATGGATTAGCAGATAGAAGGACTGTTTCTGTCACTTGCTTTTTTTATTTAATATCAATATGTGCACACAGAATATATAAAGAACTCTAAAAATTCAACAGTAGGTACATAGACAATCTACTTATCTTTTTAAGACCAAGCAACACTCACCAAAGAAGACACACTGATTGTGAATAGTTGCGTGGAAAGATTTTACAGTATGGAATGAACATTCCTACATGTTATTAGAATGGAAACCAAAAAAATGGCCGAAAATATAAAGGCTGCCTGTTAATATCCCATGATAATACAGATGTAAAGCATAAATGCAGAATCCATTTGTTCCCTGGAGCCCCATAAAGACATGAACTGTTTTAAACAAAATAGGAACAAAATGTTGAAATAATAAAGATTAACTTGGTGCACAGAGAAAGATGCTGTCTTTTGGACAATCAGGTAAATCTGGGCTATGGATCATCACATTGTGACTTCCCTCTGTGGGTTGTAAACAGAGGCACATTTAAATGAGATTTTTGGCAAATACTGCAAATTCATCCCCCCGAATTAATCATAGTGGCAGCTTCAAGCATTACCAATCCGAACTGGGAACTTTCAATGGGAGGCCTATCTCCCAGGCATATTTGAATTTGCCACTAAATTACAATGAAACAATCCTCTTTTTCCCAGTAAAGGCTCTGCTTTATTTTAATTTAAAATTAAGAGCCTTGGGGCTCTTGGGTGGCTCAGTGGGTTAAAGCCTCTGCCTTCGACTCAGGACATGCTCTCAGGGTCCTTGGCTCAAGCCCCTCATCAGGCTTTCTGTTCAGCAGGGAACCAGTTTTCCTCTCTCTCTGCCTGCCTCTCTGCCTGCTGGTGATCTCTGTCTGTCAAATAAATAAATAAAATATTTTAAAAAATAAAAAATAAGAAGAAGAAAATAAAATTAAGAGCCTGGTGTGCCTGAACAGCTCAGTCATTCGGCATCAGCCTTTGGCTTTGGTCGTAGTCCCAGGGTCCTAGGCTCAAACCCCACACTGGGCTCCCTGCTATTCTGGAAGCCTGCTTCTCCCTTTACCACTCCCCCTGCTTGTGTTCCCTCTCTCATTCTCTCTCTGTCTCAAATTAAATAAATGAATAAATAAATACATAAATCTTATAATTTCATAAGATGTAAAATTATAAATCAAAGAAATAAAATCTTAAAAATAAATTAATTTAATTTAATTAAGAGCCTACTTTAAGACCTCCTACAAGGCTAGAAACTTAATTGGAGTTGCAAAGTGTGGCAAAGAGATATATATATGTATATATATATAATTTTATTATATTTATATATAAATATAATCATATTTATATTTATGTGATTATATATAAATTATATATTTATATTTGTGTGTGTGTGTGCTGTCCATCAGAGAGGCCCTGAGAATTCTGTGGCTCCAAGAACTGTGTGTTTGACTCTAAAATGAAAGGGGAAAAAACAAACACAAAACATACAACCACACAAAGTGTGAGTGACCTTGAGCTAAGCTGCCAGGGATTTTTACGTATTTGACCCAGAGTCTTCATTTTAAGTTAAAAGCAGCACATCCGACAGTATAGGTTCTGAACTCCAGGCTCACTGCCAGTTCCCAGCGGCAAACAAACAGCTTTTTGGTGAAATCTCTGTTAAGGAGGGGAGGCTCCTCAGAAAGTTCATCTCTTTAATTAGCTTTCTCATTTGGAGGCAAAAAGCAGGACCTAGTGGCTGCAATAATCCACAGGTGACACTCAGTCCTGAAATATACACCTAGAGGTGTGCCTAGTTGGCACAGTCCCTGGGCCATGAGACACTTGATCTCATGGTTGCATGTTTGAGCCCAAGCTGGGCTTAGAGAATACTTAAAAATAAAATATTAAAAGGAAATATCCATATGTGTGTAATGATCCCTAAAACATAGTATGATGTTGTGTGGTCCTTCTGGGTGGATGTCATCTTCTGTTCTACATGTGTAACAAGGCGAAATGTATTAGTGATGCTAATATTTATTAGTATTAATATACATTTTGTCTCACATTTGAGAGTCTCCATGGCTCCCATATGTAAGGAAAAGACAGAGTTCCAGCAGGGCCCCATTTCATGCCCAAATTCCTGGAGAATATGTTCTACTGCTGTCACCAGTGAAGGAATTAACCACCTCAATATATGTGTCACCACTTGGAACCAGGACTTCGTCGCAGTCTCTCATCTGTGTTTGTCACCGTGCTTAGCGCCACTGGCATACATCTGATACGAAGCTCCACAAATGTTTCTCAATTCAAGAGGCTCAGAGACAAGGTCTGAATGTCCAGAGGTTTTTGTCTCACTTCGTCATTGTCTGAGACACTGTGGGTAACGAAAACTGCTCCCACTGCTATAACTTACACTGCAGAACCGAGGAGACCCTCACGATGTTGAAAGGAGCAGACAGACCCCCACACACACCAACCCCTGCTGACTCTAGTGTGATGCTGATTGTCCCAGAAGAGAACTGTCTTTTGGCTGGGCTTTTCATTTCCAAGGGACAATCTTGATACACAAGGAATCCCCTAAGTGGATTCATGTGTGA
The DNA here is from genome assembly GCF_922984935.1 of Meles meles. Lineage (NCBI taxonomy): Eukaryota > Metazoa > Chordata > Mammalia > Carnivora > Mustelidae > Meles > Meles meles. The sequence continues at coordinate 27,781,297 of NC_060077.1, read as the reverse complement.
GCAGAAAAACCTAGGGACCCCAGGGGAAAAGCAAAACTAACCAAACAGAAAAAAAAATTGGGATATAGCTCTCCTGACCCAAGAGAAGGTCAGTTAAGACTCCCAGCTATTTCCCGTGATCTCTTCCCCAGCGGCTCTACTTTCCCATCACACATCTTTTAGACCTTCCTAAGAGGTGTCAGAATTAAGAATAAATGAGGGGGAAAAAGTTCACTAGTTAAAGATTTTAAGGGAACAAAGGGAATGCAAAACTCGGCAGTCTTTCCCAGGCCAGGAAAGAGTCTAACCACATCAGGGACAGCAAATTAGTGGTGAAACCCTCAGTGCTATTTCCATGGAAACCAGGCCCCATAATTCCTACCCTAGATAAGGAACCCAAACACTTTCCAGTGTAATCTGGCTCTGGGAGCAGGTCCCTAGCCCCTTCCTCTTGTGGGACAGCCACCTCTGCTTCGTTATAATGTGAGAGTCTCTGAACTAGGAGGAGCCTAGTCTGCAGTAATATAGCAAAGGATGCCTGTAGAGGCCTGTGTTCTCAGTCCTCCTGACCCCCCTTATTCCAACCTTGACATGGGATGAGAAAGCTCCCCTTTTGAATATTCATCCCAAATACTAAATAAAAAGAACTGACTCCTGTTCTCAGAGTCAAGGTTGTGCAAGTTATTCCCTGTGATGTCCTTATTGGCTGCAAATACAGATTCCTTTGTGTGTACACACCTGGCTCTGTCTCCAAATTCAACTCAGGATGGAACAAACTCACATTAATTCCCACACGCAGTCACATCACTTTCTTCTCCCTCCCTCTGTATATAACTTATAGTACTTAAATGTAAAACTGGTAATATATGATATGTATATGCACCATGCAACTTGTAACATACATATGATAAAATGCTTATATGTAATCTATAGTATTTTATATTAGATATGATATCAATATTTACTAGAATTTATAATATACTGATATTCATATTCACTCAATATATTGTACACATTTAATATATGTTTATATGATGTTTACATACTATACACAGTTTTATAATATGTAATATTTACTTATATTTATAATAAATATGATATATATACAAATTTTTCCTTTCCCCCCAACCAGGACCCCAGTGCCTTGGATAGCACAGTCTGACAGAGCCCTGGAAGGAAAGCTGGAGACTATAAGGTGACAGGCAGAATGAGGCTTTGTTTGGGTGCAAAGTAGGACAAATGCCTCCCCCACCCCAGGATATTTTTCTCTTCAGGCCTAAAGGGGACTCCTTGTCTATGAGTGAGGAGGTGTCAGAAGAAGCAGGGCAGGACAGAGAAGCCACAGAGTTTTGCTGGCTGAGGCCACACTGTTGGCATCCCCCCTCCCCTGCCCAGGGATGTCTTGCTCTAGACCCAGGTAGCATGGCAGGTGAGTTATTTTCATGATGCAACTTCTCCAGGTGTGCACCTTCCTGTGTCAGTCTGAGCACCAGCCTGGGCAAGGATGCATTGGGGTGGAGAATGAGGCAGGAAGGAGGGAGTGAGTCAGAACTGAGCCCCCATACAGCTGCAGGGACACAGGGGCTGCAGTCACACTTCAGTGAAGACACTGCCTGCCAAGTGTGCAAGAATTATTAGAGTATTTCCCTAGTTACCTTGGACCAGAACCTGTCCTCACCAGCCCAGTCCCACAGCGGCACCTGCTGGGCTGAGACACCAAGCTCTCCAGGGCCTTTGACACCTCCCAGTGCTCTTGGAAAGATGTCCAGACTTTTGTAATTGGATGTAGAATGATGCCACTACCCAGGGCAGCAGAATGAAGAAGTGCCCTCTGTAGTGTTCGGGCTGACAGGTTTTTTTTTTTTTTCCAGGTCAGTAATGATCTCTGGATCTCTGAATGGTTAAATACATGGTGTGTGGCACACTGCTTATGTTAGCAGGCATTTCAGGATTACCTGACATTGGGGTTTACCTCTTCCAGGAGCTTGGGTAATAATCAGTCTACCGTAACCTTGAACCAAGTAAAAGGCTTAACCTTCTCAGAGTACCAAGGTGGTTCACATCTTGTAGTAATTCTACATGGACTTGTCTTCCAGTTTGACAGTTGTTGCTGTTGTTGTGGGTTTAGATTCTCCTGTGAGGTCCCCTGAGCCTGCACAGCAAGGACTTATGATGCCAGTCTCTGCCATGAGAACAGAATGGTGCCAGGGAAGTGATTCGTCTGCTCCTGCTGACTTTTCTGGGTTCAAAGTTTTCTTGAAATTTAGCCTGAAAGATGCTTACATATTTGACTCTCTTATATACTTAATACTTTTAAATCAATTTTATAATTTTAATTAGTATGAAGATTGGTATACACAGAACATTACTGTAAAGGGAGCCCTCCTCAGTTGAGGGGTTCTTCTATCTCTCCTACATGGAAAACCCTCATGGACTAATGTGAAACTCATGGGGATTGAGTGTCTAATATCTGAGTCCAAAGAACAAACATTTATTCAAAACCCTCCAACAAGCAGGGGGTGAGCAGTACACATTGTGGGATTAAACTGGGGGCAAGCTCATGGAAGGACAGCATTGAATGTGGAGATGGATTTGGGTGGTGTTGATTATACGTTCACAATAATAAGTCGTCCAACTGATGGATGTGGGATCCTCTCACTTACTTAAATCTTCTTAGTATTTTTGGCAATCCTTTGCACTTTTCTACTTACAGGTTTTTTGCCTACTTAGTTACGTCGACCCCTAAAAGTTCTATTCTTTTTGATGTTACCTTAAACGGAATTGGTTGTTGTTGTTGTTGATGATGATGATGATGTTGTTTTTGATGTTGTTGTTGCTGTTGATGTTGTTGCTTAATATCCTTGGGGGCTTCTTCACTGTCGATGTAGAGAAAATCACCTGGTTGTTGTAGGGAATTTACTACGTGAACTCCTGTAGTTGATGCTAGACAGATACACCTTATGGGTGACAACAGAACTTGTTCCCTCTTTTGGAAGAGTAGTAACATGTAATTTAGCAGATGAGACTATGAGAAGGAAGCTCCGAATCCATGAGCATGAAATGAGCGATCTCTGAATCACTCTGAAAACAGACATTGAACCAGACTCTGAAAACGAGATAAGTGTAAGAACTAAATTGAACCTGCACTGCCTACAATACTAATGGATAAATCAGAAATTCATAAAGTTTATTTTTAATTTTTAGTTTGAGAAATAACTCATTAATATATTCTAGAACTTATGTAGTTATTTGTGAAACACATATTTTGGAAGCAACATTTTCTGACTGTGCAGGTAAAGAAGTAATAGGGAGGCTCAAGAAGGAGTCCACTCTGTGCTTCTAAACCAGTGATTCTGTCAGGACAAAGAGGAGAGCTCTGTTTCCAGCTCTCTGTCTTCTCAGGGTGTGGTTCTTGGGAGAAAACACCAACCTCCCCACACCCAGGCCCTCTTTGCTGGTTGACCAGCTCCCCACTCCCTACTCCAGCCTCCATCATCTCCAACCAACTTCCCTGTGGACCCAGACTCCTCTTTTTCTGAGAGGGTCAGTGACATCCAAAGATAACCTTTCAAGCTTTGACACCCACCTTGGACTGTTGAATTATGTGAAGATAAAGGAAAAAATGCATTCCACCCCACTAATTCAACATTATAGTTACATTGGGACTGTGCAGTTAAAAACATAAACAATGCTTAGTATAAATTATTCGAAGATAATTATACTTTTATTTCATTGATTCATATACTCCAAACCTGAGACCTTTTCAGTTATGTTTTTTTTAATTTATACAAATTATAGTGCATTTATCCTCTACAGTGAGAGCCAGATATTCATCAATGCATCATTTTCACATATAATATTAATAATTTGGCCAACATAAAAATAAATAGATATCAGTTGAATCTGATATGTGCATGACCAAAGTTCAGGGATGCTTGCTAGAGGGTAATTCATGTTGAGGGGATGGGGATCATTGAAGTGAACCCTTAGGTGAGGAGATTACCAAAAACCATCAGTTCTCCTCCAGACCTGTGTTTCTGGCCCACCTCTGAGATCCCCATGTGAGGAATTAACTAAATGAGGACACTGAGGAAGACATGGATCTCCAGAACATTGGCCCCCATGGGATGATGCATCTTCTCCGTATGGGGTAGTTGTTTGTGACTAAATATGATTCCACATGTGGGTCCCATATCTCGTTCTGGTCATGGACAAGGGTAGGTATGAGAAGGGGAAGGTGGAAACAGAAATAAGGAACAGATTCTTGGAAGGGATCGAGAGGAACACGGTCCAGGGAAGAGCTATGACTTGAAATGTTGGCAAAAGGGGAGAGAGGTCCCTCAAGGAATTCCAAGTGAAGGTAGGACACCCCTGCTCCATCCACTGAGATATAGAGTGGGATAGGGACTGTTCAATTACTCTTTCGGGTAGGCTATCAGAGTTTTAGTGATGACATGGTACAGGAATAAGGTGAAACAAGGAAGTGTAGGAGGAGGGAGGAGCATCTAAGGCATAGAGAAAAGACTCACTCTGCCTAACTTGATTGCAAGTTCCCAACATATAGTCCCTGCTTCTCCAGAGGGAAGTTGTGTGAGGAATCTGCAGAATGTGGTGGAATGAATGGCTGAGGGCATGAGGAAGCTAGACAGGCACAGAGAACCAGGAAGAAAATTGACCTAGTCAATAGGACACCGGGGAATCTCAGTCAGTTAACTGTGTGACGTGTGATTTTAGCTCAGGCCCTGACTTCAGGGTTGCCCTCACCTCCAGTCTCTCCAAATAAATTAATAAGAATATATCTTAAGAAGAAGCAGAAGGAGGAGGAGGAGGAGGAAGAGGAAAAGGAAGAGGAGGAGGAGGAGGAGGAGGAGGAGATTGATCCAGGAACTGGTCAGGAAATTGTCAGCTCAGAGATGCCCCTGTGAGTTGAGTAAATTGTCATCTGTCACACACATTGTGTCTTCCATTTCGTGGGAGTTCCACCCCCTTACTCCTCTCAAGACACCCCACAATACTTCCTCCCATCAGAAGAACCTCGTTCCCACTGTACTCCCTGATGTTTAGTTAGCTGGACAGAGATCTTAATTGTGCTGAGTTGGGTATTCCTGCTGCTCCAGATGCCAAGAAGGGAGCAGGTGACTCTTCTGGAATCCCACATCAGGTAGGACTCAGATGACAACACCACCTGCAGTGAGGGAAGTCACTCTTCAGTGAGCTGCACTTGGGTAACAGAGTGATTTCATGCGGATTGTATGTTGCAAAGGAACATGGAGCCATGCAGGAAACATAATGCCACAGCCTCCTGAGACCCACTCTGGGGACTGGGAACACCAAGTTTCAGTCATTCTTCTCCTTTGTTCTTAGGAATATATGTTCATGCAAATATGCTTCTGCCACCCCCCCCCCCCACCATGTCTAATCCCTGCATCACTCTGGGATGGTGATGGTTCTAGTCACAGGAAGAAGGAGGAAATGACTTGGCTTCCCCAGGGCTGAGGGAGACCAGCATCTAGTTCTCCAGGGGGTTAAAGTATCACAGTGGAAGAGAGTCACAAACTTGGAAAGGTCATTGCTCCCAGTCCTGCCAGAGCAGGCTCAGGGCCCTTCCAAATGGGAGAGAGGGAAGCATCAGTCTTCTCCCTTGTTGGTTCCTCTCCTCCCCTTGATCTTCTCTCTCTTCCCATGTCCACTGCTTGTCTGAGTCTGAGTATTAGTACAGGGAAAACCTGCTAGGGCTCCCTGGCTACTGCTGGTACCAGTATATCATATAGCTGCCAACACTGATGTCGCTGTTCAGGGTGCAGATGAGTATGACTATTGTTCCTAGAGATGCCCAGAAGGAGGGTGGCTGGATCAGCACAGGCTGGGACAGAGAGGCTTCAATGGCAGTCTCTCATTGGCGATGGAGCATTTATGCTGGGAGTTTCTGATGCTTAGGCATTAATAGTATCTAGGAGTCTCCCTGAGAAGTCAAATGATGTCCCTACCTGAACAGAGAGAGAAGATCAAGAGGAGGAAAGGAGTCCTGGCCATGATGACACAGTCCCTGGAACCCACAGTGGAGCTGGCCTGTCACAGGCTTGTCTTATCCTCCCTACTTCTCCCAGGGAAATGAAAATGATTTTTAATGCAAATTTGCCTCCCCTTCCAGACCCTCACAGACCCCACTTGATTAGTGATTCAGTAGCAGAGATAGGAACCTAGGACAAGAAGTCGAAGGGAAGGCCTGCTATGAGTGGGGCCCAGGAGGGGCTGGAGGGAGAAACTGTGGGGACACCCACAGAATCGTGCACAGGAGCCTCTGCCAGGCCCTGAGGGACCAGACAGTGGGTCTCATCCGGGGCCACAGGAGACAGCTCAGTCTCTGTCCAGCCCTGAAGTCACGGACTCCCCCAGCTGTCAGGGTCCCCTTACAGGGCCCAGGGAGATTCACAACACCCCCCTGCTGGTTGCATTCCTGGCTGCAGCAGCCTCAGTGTCCTGAGGTTGATATCCAGATCTGTTAACCAGCCTTCGACAATGACCAGAACAACTGTGTGAAGCACTATTTTGGGTCTGATTGAAAGAACATGAATACAATGGGTGCAATCTGAGAAGCTTCCAACATGGGAGTAACTCATCAAGAAATATGCACTCCTGGGAGGATGGGAATGTCCAGAAAACTGAAGCCATAAAAAAGAGTGAGATTATCTCACCCCCTGGGACATTGAGAGAGCTCCTCCAAGGAAGGGCCTTCCAAGTTCATCTCAAGAGAGGAGTGACCATGTCCTGCATGTGGAGTCATAGAAGGAAAACTCAAGCAAGTCCATGATTATACTCAAGCCCCAATGAGATATGGCAATTTCATAGAAGGAAATCCATCTGGTGACAATGTGAACCCAGAATGGGAAGATGGACACAACAGTGCAGGACTGAAGACCCTATGTGTTCTGGGAAGAACAACTGATGCAGGAAACAAGAGGCAGGGATGAACGCAGCTGTGCTCAAAGGACATGCTCAGGATTGTGGAGCAGAGGGAACTTGGGGAGAGAAGGAGGAATTATATAGTGTGAACTGGGGGTTTCTGCTTTGACTGACCCATTGGGTGGTGCTGCTGTTTACTGCAGTGGAAAATTAGATAGTAAGATGCCTGTCTGTTCATGAAAGAGTTGAAGATCTTGGAAACAAGCAGAAAAACAGAATTTAAAGCTTGGAAATGGTGGACCCTGACCTTGAGTGGCAGTAAGCAATGACCACCACCTGATGCTGGTGTCCAGATGGGGTGACCAGTCTCTGGGGCAGGTGTGGACACATAGAGGGACTGGAGCCTGGAACAGAAACCTGGACATGGTCTCCGTGTACAGAGTGGGTGACAGGGTTCTGGAAGCAGAGTTTATGAGTCCAGGCTGGATCCCATATTCAGTCCCTTCATCATTCCTGCAGCATGTGTGTCAGAGATGTCCTACCTTCTGCTCAGGCTTCCACGTGATGAGCTGGGTGAAAGAATAAGATAAGACCAACCCCTTTTTCTTTCCCACAGAAATGTTCCTGGGAGGGCTGAAGACAATGAAGATGAGTTTGGTGGTGATGTTTGCAGACCTTCACTCCCCAGGGGCAGGAGGAGTCATTTAAGAGCATGAGTGTGAATGTCCAAGGTCAGGCTGAAGTGCCTGGGACAGTGGGCATCATGAAGAAAAGGAGAACCCAAACTTCTCACCCACCTGCACATCCTCAGGAACTTCAGTCATGGGGAGGCAGAGCTGCAGGCTCTCTCTCATCCCCTTCAGTCCCCAGGGGGAGGAGCACTGAATTCTGGTCTCTAGACTGCACCCCTACTTCCTCTTCTTGGTGTCTGTCATGGGGAGGGGACTCTGAGGACCCACATGAGCTCTAGGGGTCCTGAGATGAAAGCAACTGGCCCTGGGCCCAGACTCAGGCAGGAGCTGTTTCCACAGCTGCCATCACACGATAGACCCAGGGACAGGATCACAGTGCCCCTGCTGCCTCAACATGGTCCCCGCTGACAGACATGTGGGAACAGGAGCCCAGAGCAGAGTCCCCCACACTTGCCTCCAGTGTGTCGTTTCCCTGCCCAGTCTCCACAGAAGACAGGTACACTCAGCCTTCCTTAGGCTGCAGCTTCATGGCCTCATTTGACTCAGAAGGCTCTCTGTGTCTCCTCTCTGAGAGCTGTCTCCAACTGTCTGCATGACTCCATGCTTCTCCACTATTAGAGTGAGGCATGGTGTCAGCACTATCCCCAGAGCTGGGAGCAGAAAGACAAAGACATCAGTGAACTTTCACCCAAGGACTACACTGTGGGTCCCTAGAGGTTTGGTGTCTCTCTGTCTCTCTGTGTCTTGATCTCTGTGTCTCACCCCAGGTCATTCCTCTATCACCTGGGTCTCTGTCCACGGACTCCTGGTGGGGAGGGCACAGGCTCGCTTTGCCACGCATGACCTCTGTGGCACCAGTTGTTTTGTATAATTTCCAGGTCTTGTAAATAATACACCTTCATTTTTTAAAGTTTCCTGTGCTACAGCAGAAGGGTGTCTTGCAGTCATAATAAGGACCACAAGGGCGGGTCCAACCACAACATAACACTTGTTAACATACCACATAACCACAACACTTGTTATGGAGAGGATGAAACCTGCACAAAACATGAACTTCTGTTCCTGAAGGGCAAACACTGGCTCCCACCATCTGCAATTATTGACTTATTTGTTCAAGTCCGGGCACAGCTCAGAAACATCACATTACTGACCACTCATCGCATGGGACACAACTCTGTCAGTGGGAATAAGGGGTTCATGTGCAGTTTCTTTTCCCCTTTTGGAAAACACCTTTCAAACTACTCAAGTCCACACCTTGCTCCCCTCCCCCTTCAGTGAGGCAAGTTCATATCTTTTTAGAGCAGAGGACGGGATAAAGTCACACTGTACACTCTGTCATGGATCCCAGACTCCTAAATGAGTTTCTATGCATGCACTAAGATGCTGTCACTATGCTGTAGAGTTAACTGGGCTGTGACAAACCAGTTACAGAGTGAGGCCACCATCACAGTGCCTTGCACAAGAGTGGAACCACCACAAATACAGTCGCTTCTTCACACATGCACCCTCCTCCTCCATCCTCACCTCCTGTCAATCACTGGCTTCTTTACTGCCTCTCAACTCCTGTCTCATTCAAAATGTGATACAACCACGATTATACATAATGCAGACTTTTAGATGTTCTTCTTTCCTAAGAAATGGGTCTTTAAAATTCATGCATATTTTCAGAATTGAGAGAGTAATTCCTTTACATTCTGACTGATATCCCGTCATATTGGAGGACAACTTTGTTACTTCAAGCCTTGGTCATTTTATGAAAAGCTGGTATGAAAATTAGTGTGCAGATTTTTGACTGCTTTGAGGTGAGATTATGAACAGTTTCCATAAGCATTCACATGACGGTTTTCCCTTAGAAAGGTTTTCTTGTGTGTGTGTGTTTCCCCCCTTGGGCTTTTAGAATTTTGAGTATGGCATTTTTTATGTATTCCATACAAACATCAAATACTAACCAGAACCGGTCATCTGGTTAAAGCTAAACCAGTAACGATGCCAGCTGCACCGAGAGCTACAGCAGGAGAAGTGCTGAGGGACCATGCTGGCCTCATGACCTGAAAGAGTTCCATTTACTGAAAAATCAGAAGATGATAAATGAACATACACTAGCTTAGAAGTAAATTGTTCCAACTCATGAGGAAAAATTTTGTATTTCCTTTGAGGCCCTTTGTCTACAAATGGGTTCCTCTGAACGACTGTGAGAGCAGAAAGGAGAGAAGAAGCCACCATTCCCAGGGGGTGCCCCAGGATCAACCTGGGCCAGGGTGTCAATGAAAGAATAAGGAGAATCACAGAGGGAGACTAAGCAGACAGTTTCTGGGGTGTTCATTCACTTTGCAAATGGGTAAGTAGGTTTTTGTCTCACTTCCCCACAGGCCTGTGACACTGTGTGAGCACTGAGACTATAGTCCCATGCCGCACAGTAATACTCGGCCTCGTCCTCAGCCTGGAGCCCAGTGATGGTCAGGGTAGCGGTGCTGCCAGACTTGGAGCCAGAGAATCGATCTGGAACCCCTGAAGGTCGGTTGGTATTACCATAGATAATGGCTCTGGGGGCTGTTCCTGGGAGCTGTTGTTGCCAGCTTACACCATAACCTCCAATATTGTTGCTGCTTCCAGTGCAGGAGATGGTGACCCTCTGGCCCAGGGTCCCAGACACGGAGGGTGGCTGAGTCAGCACAGACTGGGCCCAGGACCCTGCAAGGGGAGGAGACACAGAGAGGGTGATGCTGTGGTCTGCAGACAAGAGGAGAAACAGGACCTTACATGTCCTCCTAGGGACCCTTCCCCTATACCCACATCCAGTCACCTGTGCAGTGAACGAGGAGCATGAGGAGGAGAGGGGACCAGGCCATGGTGGAGGTCATCACCGATCCTGCCTTCTGTGACCCCACAGCTATTCAGAGCCTCCTCAGTTCTCACTCCCTCTTCATCCTGTGATAGTGGGCGGGCCCATCTATGTAAATAAGACACCTAGCTCTCTGAACGCTCACTGGTCCTGGGTCAAGTCCATCTGCCTAAGGATGTCAAGGGTGTGAACAGATGAAGGTCTGTGTGGGGCCAGGGCTGGGGATGTTCCAGCTCTGAGCCCAGACACATTCAGGGCCAGGTGGCAGGTCCCATATCTGATCACCTCTGAGCCCTGATAAGTGGGACACAATCACCCCCTGGTGTCCAGACTCAGACACATCCTTGTGTGACAGGTTGACCAGAGCTCATCAGAGAGTGGCATTCCCACTACACTGACCACTGTCTACTGCATTAGAGTCAGGCCAGGTCTCCCTTTATATGTCCTCCCATCATCATGCTGGACTCAGAACCTCAGAGCGAGTCTGTCCATAGCTCTCATGGATCAGAACTCAAACGGTGTCTCTCCACAAACTCCCCTTAGATCAGGAGTTTAGACAGGTCCCCGTGGACTCAGGGCCCCTTGGGTGGAAGATGCTGAGCCTTTTCTTTTATGTGACTCCTCCGTGGTTTCCAGCAGAAGCACTGAGGAGATGGAGAGCACTTGTCTCCAGGTTGTGTGTAGAAACTCTGACGTGCATTCCTAGAGGTGATACTCACTGAACATCTTTGTCACCTGTCACCGTTTCCACCTGCTCCTAACAATAGTTCTCCAGGCACTCTGGGCGGTGATTCCCTCCTAAGAAGTGTCCTCCTGGCACAGACACGAGTGCACAGAAGCCCTGCCACATGAGTGTGTGTGGCACTGACCTCAGAGTACAAGGGACAAACCTGTGGGAGGTCCTATAAGGGAGGAGTGACACTGCTGATGTGACAGAGATTCAGTGACACATTTTATTTATTAGTAACCACTTTGCCAGCTGTGCATGCGAAATGGATGCAGGTTAGTTTATCCAAATTTACCTCAGTCAGATTGATTTAAACTCAGGGATGATGACAATGAGATGGTACAAGTACAATGACTAGTGTACTTCTGTCAGATCTCTATCTGTCACAGAGAGAAAATGGATGGAATTTATGGTTAAAAGCATGGATAAGGAGGGGCATCTGGGTGGCTCAGTTGGTTAAGCCTCTGCCTTCGGCTCAGGTCATGATCCCAGGGTCCTGGGATCGAGCCCCACATCGGGCTCTCTCCTCCATGGGGAGCTGCTTCCTCCTCTCTCTCTGCCTGCCTCTCTGCCTAGTTGTAATTTCTCTCTGTCAAATAAATAAAATATTTTAAAAAGCATGGATAATGGGGGCGCCTGGGTGGCTCAGTGGGTTAAGCCACTGCCTTCGGCTCAGGTCATGATCTCAGGGTCCTGGGATCGAGTCCCGCATCGGGCTCTCTGCTCAGCAGGGAGCCTGCATCCCTCTCCCTCTCTCTGCCTGCCTCTCTGTCTACTTGTGATCTCTCTCTGTCAAATAAATAAATAAAATCTTTAAAAAAAAGCATGGATAAGGAAAAAAGGAAACATTATTACCTTCTGTTTTCAGTTGAGTAGGAGCCTATAAACTTGATCCTAAAATCTGGTCCTGCAGCAAAAAAGATGATGTGGTGCCCCAGTGAATCCCCAGAAGCTGTTTCTATAAACTTCAGAGCCATCTCAGAGACCGAACTACCAAACACAGACAGAGTCTCCAGGAAGGAAAGATTTGGGATCAGACTGGACACAGGGGTGGGCATAGCTGTACTCCCTGTGCCTTGTGTTCAGCATGTTCAAGACAGAACAATTGCTCACTCAACCACCCTTGACAAATGAAATTTTATCACCCAAGGTTAACTAGACTGATAGTTTCTGTCCAAGTTCCCATATCCGAGTGGAGGAGAGCTGAAGATAAGAAGAACCATGCCCCTGATATCACAGCCCTGTGGCCCATTGTCAGAACGAAGATTCTCTCAGCAGAATTCCAGCCACTTTCAAGGTGTCAGGGGCATGACTGAGGGAGTGACAGCCCAGCCTTGAGAAAACAGGGGATTGAATCTCATATCCCCATGTGCCTTGAGCTCCAGGGGACCAACACTGAGCCTGGGGCCCTATGTTCTCCACAGGGAAGGATTTATTTAGGCAGTGAGGACTAATTTGAGAGCAGATCCTTTTACAATTTTCTGGATCAGAAGACCAGGTCCTCTTGAGTGGCAGAAACAAGATGAAGAATATGAAGGGTTCCATGCAGAATGATTTTCTGGTTATTCTTCTCTCTAGATATGGACCCTGGTGAATGGAATCTATAACACAATCATTTCCAGTTTTCCCTGAAATCCTGACATGGAGATGTAGTTCAGACCGAAAAACCAGAGGGACAGACTGAAGCCTGAGGGATGTGGGAGCAGAGAGAAGAGCAGGAGGGAATGTGTGGATTTGTCAGGGAGAGTCTGTAGGATCTGGTCCAAGTTCACATGTAGCTGGTTCAGAGGGAGAAATGTGTGTCTGTGACCAGGGTTATCACCAGTGTGTCAGCTGTCGATACATCAGCAATGACACTAGGTCACACTTTATGGAATGAGATAGTAAAACTGATTGTGGATGAATGTTTCTGTACTGTGAATGTTCAGTTGTAGACACAGTATTTATCCCTGTTCATCTTCTCCAGATTGAGTGATGATGTGTGGTTAAGGTCTGATACATCAACTGTCTGTTTCTTCCTGGGATCTCCCAACTTGTCCCCTCTTACATGCATTATATGACACTATATTTCCCTGTTGAACGATAGATCATCGTGCAGAAGAGATGACCCTGCTATGTCTCTTCAGGTAAGTTTCTTTACTGAAAAGAGTTTCACAAACAAGATTATTGGGTCCGGAGGTTTTTGACCAACTTCCTCATTATGTGAGACACTGTGAGTAATGAAAGCTGCTCCCACTGTCAGGAATTGTAGCACAGTAATCCTCAGCCTTATCCCCAGGCTGCAGCCCAGAGATGAGCAGATGACCAAGGCATCTTTGGAGCCAGAGATGTGGCTGGGGATCTCAGAGAAAGGCTGAGTCTGAGTATTACCTCAGCAGATGCTCGGGAGGGCTTCCTGGCTGCTGCTGGAACAAGGACAAGGCAGAAGTCCCCACACTGCTCATGGTGCAGGTGAACCTGGCTGATGACCCCAGGGATGCAGAGAGAGAGAGGACGGCTGAGTCAGCATAGACTGGGACATGGAACCTGCAAACACATTTAAGGGTGATTCATCAGGGACCAGATTAAATTTATCCAAACTTCTAAGCCAGAGTGGCTGACATAGCCTGATAACTTGGTCTGTGTCCCTGAGGTCAATCCATACTTGTGCAGTGACAGATTAGGACAAAGGGCTAAAAATCCAGGCCATGGTGACACAGGCTCCAGTCCCCACAGTGGGGTCGCTACCCCCGGTCTCCTTTCATCCTCCATCCTCTGTCACAGGAGGGGCTGTCCATGCACATGGGGTCCATCCAATGACTGCCTAGCCCCTCCTTGAGCTCTGGTGCTGGAGCTCAGCTCACACCACACACTGAGAATGATAGCAGTTGGCTTCAGCCTTGGGGAGATTGCTGAGATCACACACAGTTCCCTACTCAGGGGACTCAGAAAGGCCATAGAGGTCGCAGCCGCTGAGTCCCCATCAGGAAACACAGGGCCCAACCTCTAAGCACAGGCTCCTTTGGTTGAATGGTCCTCACTGAGCAGCTGTGTGAGGACCACAGAACAGGCCAACAGCGCCCCCTTTTGGGCCCAGGGTAAAGGAATCATCACAGCTCAGAGGCCTGAGAGTGGAGCTGATTCTTTCCTCTCAGTGTGGGGGCTGAGAAAGGAGCATGTACACAACTGACTCTCCCCCCTTTGTCCCCATCATGGCCCAGCTTTATGTGGCCTGAGTGGTGAGGTAAATGTCTGCAATGGTAACTATTTTGGGGGCCCCTGCCTTATGTTGGCTGCAGTGGTTGTCAGTGGAAGCCAGTCTGAGCCTGACAGCTTCACCCCCTGCCTCATGGACCTTCCACTGAAGAAGAAGCAAGAGTGGGGGAGGCAAATGGTGACCTCCCTACCTCACCTTCACCACTGGATGCAGAGAGACCAGAGACTGTACTGCTGCACCCATAGATCAGGGTATGGAGCCTGATGGGATCCCAGGGAAAGGGAACCTGAGACAACAGGAGAGAAGAGGGGGCAAGGACATGATTCAAAGGTCCCGTGGGTTTAGATGACGAGTCCACTTGGTAGGTATAAACAGAGGGAGACAGAGATGAATAACATGACCCAGGGGGAGAGGAATCTCAGGAACAAGGGAATGAGCAAGAGCATTCAGAACCAGGAGACTCAGGCAGAGAAGGGCCTGAGGAGCCCAGCAAGGTGGTCTTTGTTTGGCCGGGTCAATGGGCTTGCTCACTGGTTCAGCATGATGTGTGGAGGCTCCTGGAAAGGAAGATAGGCCAGAGCTAAATGGCAAAGGGGGAGCAGGGAAGGCTGAGGGGCATGTGGATGGAGGGAAAATAGTTTCCCTTTAGAGGAGATCAGATGGGAAGTCCAGCAGGGGGCATTCTAACATCTAGATGGCCTCCTTTATCATTTCCCATGAAATCAGACTAATGATTTTTCTCACAGGAGGAGATAAATCCAAAGTCCTTTTTTTTCAAATTTTATTTTTTAATTTATTTATAAATTTTTATTATTTTTTTCTAATCTAAAAAGTTTATTCTTTTTTTTACATTTATTATTTTAATTTATTTATTTTTTCAGCTTAACAGTATTCATTGTTTTTGCACAACACCCAGTGCCTGCAGAGATCTGCAAGGGACAAAGCCTCGAATGCTCAGAGACACCTCAGCTTCACATAATTTGGAGTCCATGTGGAAGAGGAGGCATATGAAGGACAGCACAGGCCTTGTCCTGAGGATGGCAGACAGTAGCAAAGGTCAGTTGTAGTGCCCCTGGAGGTGAAGGTCTCAGTTCTCCCTCCCAGGAAACCCTACAGGTGGGACTCTAGATAACTGACAGCCCCACTGCTCCTTTGTTGGTTGTAGGCAAAAGTGAGCTTAGGGATCACTGAGTCTGGCTTTCCCTGGGGGAAGAAGTCTCCACAAATGCCCTCAGTTTCCAGGACCTTCCCCATTCCTGTTACATTCACAGACCTAAGGTCCCAGATTCTTCCTACCCGAGCCACGCTTCCATGTTTCCTTCCAGGATCAGACCTATAGCTACAGGATCTCCCTCCAACTCCAGCTCCTTCCCCAGTGATCCTTCACCAGCAGTCCCCTCTGAGGATCACATCATTTTCTCGTCCCTTTTTGTCGTCTGATTATGACACATGTCAAACTCTGTTCTCTGAGGCTTCTCTGTGCATGAGCAGTGAGAAGGGAGCATGATGAGGACAGAAGTCCAGGCCTTGGCGACAGAGGTGTCTGAGTGCCGAGCTAGGGGTGAGTGGCCAGGCCTCTTTTGTCTTCTCCAGTGACCAAAAGGGGAGGACTACTTACATAAAATTTTTGCTCCTGGAGAATCTGTTCTATCCTTGGTTCTTAGATTAGAGCCTGAGGATGAGCCTCAGAGTTTCTCCCCTGGAAGGCACCAGGCAGGAAGCAGCGGCTGGGATCTGGGACAATGGACCAGTAAGCAGGACCCTGGTCCTGCCCAGCCAAATGGGCTCCATTGGCTAAGCCAACAGCAGTACACACAGATGCTAATTCCTCAGCCTGGTGACTTTGGGGGATTACAGAACAGGGATCCCTCACTGAGCAGAAACTGGGAAAGGCACTCAGCGCCCCCTTCTGTCAACTGGCCAAACCTTGGCTCTGGCTGGAAATGATGTTGGGGCAGGACTAACATTCAGCTCACTGTCAGTCCACAAACAATGGCTAATATGGCCTTGCTGTGACCCGACTTCCTCATGTAGATGGATTTTCTAATTTCTCAAAGAGCACATGCTTTCCAAATTAAGAAAAAAATAATGGCAATTCTACAAATATGGCACATATTTGATATTAACTTTTCAAGAAGCTTTTAAATTACACTGTTAATAAAGTAAACACAGTCATAGTTAATTAAGTGATGACCCAAATTAGAAGAAATAAAAATTGTAGAGCATTGATATCAGAAGAGAATGAGCTCTCTCAAGTAGCATTCACAATGAACTGTTCCAAATGGTTCTCCTTCATCATCTTCACAGCGTACTGACTAGAACCATCTGCCATGTGGAAAAGAACAGTCCCTGGGCTATAGATCTGCCTCATTTTCTATCCAGATGAAAGATGTTCCATATGATTTGGTCTCCATCATCAAATTACTGAATGAGGACATGATACTTAATATCATTTGAATAAGAAGTATCTCACAAGGAGCAGTGAGCTCACTGAATCTCCTGTTTGTGGATATATTTTGGATGTGAACTTCCTTCCCAAAACTATAAACAGAGTAGGAGGGATGAAGCCTGGACTTTTGGGGTCACACTGGAGAGATGGACACACCCTGGTAAAGTTGAGAATTGGGCATATGACCAGGAACCACTGGAGAGGAGAATGGGGCCAGGGAGCCTTCCTTCCCATGGTGTTGCTGACTATCCCCCACCCTCACTTACTCTCCCGCCTCTAAGACTGAGCAGTTTTGACCCATGAGGAGGTTCTGGTTGCACTTCCCCACTGATTAAAATCACTGTGTTAGTATAACCACCAATATACAGAACACAGTAATAGTCAGCCTCATCCTCAGGCTGGGCCGCTGTGATGGTGAGGGCAGCTTTGTTCCCAGAGATGGACCCAGAGAAGCGGTCAGGGACACCTGAGGGACGGCTGTATGTGTTGTAGATAATCATGCGAGGAGGCTGGCCTGGGGTCTGCTGGTACCAGCTTGGATAGTGACCTGTAGAGACTGAGCCAGAACTAAGGGCACAGGTAAGTGTGACTGTCCCTCCTAAAGAAATGGTCAATGATGGCTCCTGGGTCACCACATTCTGAGAATCTGCTCCTAAATCCAAAAGGAGAAACAAGTTTTATTATTGGAGAAAAGGTCACCCCCCAAGACCTCGATTTTAGGTGCCCCTCAAGGATGAAGGGTACCTTCCCCTGACCTGAGCCGTAAGTGAGGAGCCCAAGAAGAAGCACAGTCCAGGCCATGGTGGGGACCCTCACAGGACACAGGCTCCTCAGGCTCCTGGGCGAGAGTATGGTGTCCCTGGGCATTTTCATGCCTCTCTGACCCATTAACTGCTTCATGCAAATCAACTTCGCCTCTCTTCCTTCCCCAGGGTCACCCTGCTGTCCCCTGCAGGAGAATTTGAAAGAAGCATAAGCTGGGAACTCACACAAACCAAAAATTGCAGGATGACGAGAATACTCATTGACAGGGATGACATCATTCACCTAGTCTGCTCCTTCACATACCAGGTGACTTCAGCCAAGTCTCCCCTGGAAAGGCTGAGACAGAGGACATAGGTGTATTCTCCAAATCTTATCCCTGCTTCTAGTTTATTCCAAATCCATTCCAGACATGGGAACACTTTCTGCTCTCCCTGAATGTCTCCTTGTTGGATCATAGTGGTTACCCCCCAACAGTAAGTCCTCTAGGAATCTCAGAGTACCCATCTTGGGGGTGAAGGAAAAGGGTGTCCTCTGACTTAGCCTTTAAACCTTTTCCTGGCAAACATGGAGAAGCATGGCAGGCTTCATGGTGCATATAATAAGTGACCCTCCAGGCTGAAGAGACCAAAATCGTCTGTTCTAACAAGCTGTCTCATCCATAAAGTCCTTCAGTGTAACTGTAGGCTTTGAGGAGGAAAGGTCAGAGAGTCACCATGAAATTCTAAAACAACTGTCCATATTGGGTATAACAAATAGAGACAAGTGTGACTCATGATCATAAATGAAACAGATACTATGTACCTGACTGGATCAGCTGATAAAACACACAATGGTTGATCTCAGGGTTGTGAGTTAGAGCCCCACAGTGAGCATAATGCTTATTTAAAAAGGAAATCAGTGAAATTAAAAACAATATAAGGACACCGTGTAAACAAGTGGATGTGACTATCAAGGTGCATTTTCAAATCCCTTTCCCTTTGTGTTCTGTTGAGGATTAGAAGGACCTAAAGTCAGAGAAGAGCCTAGTAGTTAGGAGAACTGGCAGGAGGATGAAGGGGGTTGATGAGGCTCAGAGTTGGTTCTTTTTCTCAGGATGAGTTATAAATATGATTGACATATTGGAAGTAAAATATAAGGCGTATGTGATTCAGTTCTGAGGGCTCATGTTGCTTCTGGAGACAGTCATCCACAGTGAGGACTCTGCTTCCTAAATATGCAACGGCCAGTGATAGATTTTCCTGGTCTTCCTGACCAAAAGGTAAACCACTGATCTCTCAAGAGCAGCCCACCAGTTTCCTCTGCTGACCTCAGACACTATGCCCCCCTCCCCAGCCCATGTCACACTCCCCAGCACACCTGGAAGGACGTTCTGAACTTTCAGGTGGACTTTTCTGATGTGAACACCCAGGGTACTAGCATGATCAGGTCACCTTTAGGATTGAACCATTCATTTTTCTAAGGCATCAATGCCCTCAAATAGACATATAAGGATAATATTTATGTTACGAAATATTTTAGGAGTACCTGATAATCTGACGTTGCTTCTGCTTTGTCCCTGATTTCATTAATGTGACGTAATTCACTTGAATAAAGCTTAAGGCTTAAGACCAACAGAGAAGCCCATTGATTCCACCCTCGAGATAATTCTGCCTGGATTACCCTTATATGTTGACTTATTTGGTTATTGTTGTTGTGAGGGTATCCTGTTGGGTTCACCAGCTCCCACTGCATATATCTTGTCCTTATATCTGTCTTTATCAAGCAAATATTCTCTCAAGCACAACATGTTTCTTGTCTTTGATTATTTCTGTGGTATCTAAATTATGCTTTAATAATCATTATATCTTTATAAAAATTAATTTATATTAACTCTGATATATTTAAGATGCATTCCTCAAATGTTGTAAATTATCTAAGACAGAGATTGATATTTAATAACATTTCTATAAGTGATCTATTAAATTAATATGATGCTGTCCACTGAAAATCTACTCTTCTATTCCACTTCTTTCCCGAATGGATAACTGTTCATACTTTAAAGGATGTGCTGTAGTAATATATATATACACATGCATATTATGTATATATACATGTATTAATTATGTATATATGTTATATATTAATTATGTATTTAATATATAAGATTTATATATTATATACATATATGCATGTTTACATTATATATAAAATGAATTGATACATTTATAATTCTATAACAATATATATTATTAGTAGTATTATATAAGAAGATCTTGCTTTCTGTGTTCCATTGTTCTGTGACTAGCATTTCCAAATAATATTAAATTGGTGCTCTTTGTTTAACAATACATGTAGATCTGTCTCATTTTGAAGTTTGTTTTGTTTTGTTTCTGTTTTGTTTTTTTGTTTTTTGTTTCTAATTTGACAGAGAGAGAGATCACAAGTGGGCAGATAGGCAGGCAGAGGGGGAGGGGGAATAAGGCCCTCTGCTGAGCAGAGAGCCTGAAGCAGGTCTAGATCCCAGGACCTGGAGATCATGACCTTAGCTGAAGGCAGAGGCTTAACCCACTAAGCCACCCAGGCGCTCCAGATCTGTCTCATTTTGATTGATAGTTCTTCTGTATTCCATGGGATGATTTGGTATAATTTGCCCATTTTTCCAATGAAAAGAACTCATTTTGGTTTCAATTATTTTTCATTATGAATGACTCTAAACTAGACATACTTGAATATTCATTATTAAGTGTCTTAGATAAATTTCTTTAATATGTACTTTTTAAAAATATAATACTGAGTCAAATATATATATGTTTAATATTTTTTTTTCTGCCACATGATTTTATTTTATTTATTTTTTCAGCGTAACAGTATTCATTCTTTTTGCACAACACCCAGTGCTCCATGCAAAACGTGCCCTCCCCATTACCCACCACCTGTTCCCCCAACCTCCCACCCCTGACCCTTCAAAACCCTCAGGTTGCCCCAACCTCCCACCCCTGACCCTTCAAAACCCTCAGGTTGTTTTTCAGAGTCCATAGTCTCTTATGGTTCGCCTCCCCTCCCCAATGTCCATAGCCCGCTCCCCCTCTCCCAATCCCACCTCCCCCCAGCAACCCCCAGTTTGTTTTGTGAGATTAAGAGTCATTTATGGTTTGTCTCCCTCCCAATCCCATCTTGTTTCATTTATTCTTCTCCTATCCCCCTGCCCCCCCATGTTGCTTCTCCATGTCCTCATATCAGGGAGATCATATGATAGTTGTCTTTCTCCGATTGACTTATTTCACTAAGCATGATACACTCTAGTTCCATCCACGTCATCGCAAATGGCATGATTTCATTTCTTTTGATGGCTGCATAGTATTCCATTGTGTATATATACCACTTCTTCTTTATCCATTCATCTGTTGATGGACATCTAGGTTCTTTCCATAGTCTGTATTGTAGTCTCTATTGTAGACATTGCTGCTATAAACATTCGGGTACACGTGCCCCTTCGGATCACTATGTTTGTATCTTTAGGGTAAATACCCAGTAGTGCAATTGCTGGGTCATAGGGTAGTTCTATTTTCAACATTTTGAGGAACCTCCATGCTGTTTTCCAGAGTGGTTGCACCAGCTTGCATTCCCACCAACAGTGGAGGAGGGTTCCCCTTTCTCCACATCCTCGCCAGCATCTGTCATTTCCTGACTTGTTAACTTTAGCCATTCTGACTGGTGTGAGGTGATATCTCATTGTGGTTTTGATTTGTATTTCCCTGATGCCGAGTGACGTGGAGCACTTTTTCATGTGTCTGTTGGCCATCTGGATGTCTTCTTTGCAGAAATGTCTGTTCATGTCCTCTGCCCATTTCTTGATTGGATTGTTTGTTCTTTGGGTGTTGAGTTTGCTAAGTTCCTTATAGATTTTGGATACTAGCCCTTTATCTGATATGTCGTTTGCAAATATCTTCTCCCATTCTGTCAGTTGTCTTTTGGTTTTGTTAACTGTTTCCTTTGCTGTGCAAAAGCTTTTGATCTTGATGAAATCCCAATAGTTCATTTTTGCCCTTGCTTCCCTTGCCTTTGCCGTTGTTCCTAGGAAGATGTTGCTACGGCTGAGGTCGAAGAGGTTGCTGCCTGCATTCTCCTCAAGGATTTGGATGGATTCCTTTCTCACATTGAGGTCCTTCATCCATTTGGAGTCTATTTTCGTGTGTGGTGTAAGGAAGTGGTCCAATTTCATTTTTCTGCATGTGGATGTCCAATTTTCCCAGCACCATTTATTGAAGAGGCTGTCTTTTTTCCATTGGACATTCTTTCCTTCTTTGTCGAAGACGAGTTGACCATAGAGTTGAGGGTCTATTTCTGGGCTCTCTATTCTGTTCCACTGATCTATGTGTCTGTTTTTGTGCCAGTACCATGCTGTCTTGATGATGACAGCTTTGTAATAGAGCTTGAAGTCCGGAATTGTGATGCCACCAACTTTGGCTTTGTTCTTCAATATTCCTTTGGCTATTCGAGGTCTTTTCTGGTTCCATATAAATTTTAGGATTATTTGTTCCATTTCTTTGAAAAAAATGGATGGTATTTTGATAGGGATTGCATGAAATGTGTAGATTGCTTTAGGTAGCATAGACATTTTCACAATATTTATTCTTCCAATCCAGGAGCATGGAACATTTTTCCATTTTTTGGTGTCTTCCTCAATTTCTTTCATGAGTACTTTATAATTTTCTGGGTATAGATTCTTAGTCTCTTTGGTTAGGTTTATTCCTAGGTATCTTATAGTTTTGGGTACAATTGTAAATGGGATTGACTCCTTAATTTCTCTTTCTTCAGTCTTGTTGTTGGTGTACAGAAATGCAACTGATTTCTGTGCATTGATTTTATATCCTGACACTTTACTGAATTCCTGAACAAGTTCTAGCAGTTTTGGTGTGGAGTCTTTTGGGTTTTCCACATATAGTATCATATCATCTGCGAAGAGTGATAGTTTGACTTCTTCTTTACCAATTTGGATGCCTTTAATTCCTTTTTGTTGTCTGATTGCTGAGGCTAGGACTTCTAGTACTATGTTGAATAGCAGTGGTGATAATGGACATCCCTGCCGTGTTCCTGACCTTAACGGAAAAGCTTTCAGTTTTTCTCCATTGAGAATGATATTTGCGGTGGGTTTTTCATAGATGGCTTTGATAATATTGAGGTATGTGCCCTCTATCCCTACACTTTGAAGAGTTTTGATCAGGAAGGGATGCTGTACTTTGTCAAATGCTTTTTCAGCATCTATGGAGAGTATCATATGGTTCTTGTTCTTTCTTTTATTAATGTGTTCTATCACATTGATTGATTTGCGGATGTTGAACCAACCCTGCAGCCCTGGAATAAATCCCACGTGATCGTGGTGAATAATCCTTTTAATGTACTGTTGAATCCTATTGGCTAGTATTTTGGCGAGAATTTTTGTGTCTGTGTTCATCAAGGATATTGGTCTGTAGTTCTCTTTTTTGGTGGGATCCTTGTCTGGGTTTGGGATCAAGGTGAGGCTGGCCTCATAAAATGAGTTTGGAAGTTTTCCTTCCCTTTCTATTTTTTGGAACAGTTTCAGGAGAATAGGAATGAGTTCTTCTTTAAATGTTTGGTAGAATTCCCCTGGGAAGCCGTCTGGCCCTGGGCTTTTGTTTGTTTGGAGATTTTGGATGACTGTTTCAATCTCCTTACTGGTTATGGGCCTGTTCAGGTTTTCTATTTCTTCCTGGTTCAGTTGTGGTAGTTTATATGTCTCTAGGAATGCATCCATTTCTTCCAGATTGTCCAATTTGTTGGCGTAGAGTTGCTCATAGTATGTTCTTATAATTGTCTGTATTTCTTTGGTGTTAGTTGTGATCTCTCCTCTTTCATTCATGATTTTATTGATTTGGGTCCTTTCTCTTTTCTTTTGGATGAGTCTGGCCAGGGGTTTATCAATCTTATTGATTCTTTCAAAGAACCAGCTCCTAGTTTCATTGATTTTTTCTATTGTTTTTTTGGTTTCTATTTCGTTGATTTCTGCTCTGATCTTTATGATTTCTCTTCTCCTGCTGGGTTTAGGGTTTCTTTCTTGTTCTCTCTCCAGCTCCTTTACGCGTAGGGTTAGGTTGTGTACTTGAGACCTTTCTTGTTTCTTGAGAAAGGCTTGTACCGCTATATATTTTCCTCTCAGGACTGCCTTTGCTGTGTCCCACAGATTTTGAACTGTTGTGTTTTCATTATCATTTGTTTCCATGAAATTTTTCAATTCTTCTTTAATTTCCTGGTTAACCCATTCATTCTTTAGAAGGATGCTGTTTAGTCTCCATGTATTTGGGTTCTTTCCAGCTTTCTTCTTGTGATTGAGTTCTAGCTTCAGAGCATTGTGGTCTGAAAATATGCAGGGAATAATCCTAATCTTTTGATACCGGTTGAGACCTGATTTGTGACCCAGGATGTGATCTATTCTGGAGAAGGTTCCATGTGCACTAGAGAAGAATGTGTATTCTGTTGCTTTGGGATGAAATGTTCTGAATATATCTGTGATGTCCATCTGGTCCAGTTCTCTGGAGCTTTTTGTTCTTTGGCAGCCTTGTGTGACTTTTCAGAGGGTCAGAGCAAAGAATCTGCCTGCACCCAGACCTTGCCTCAGAGAGAAGCCTCAGACTGTTCCCCTCTGGGTGTTCCAGAAGACACAGACTCTCCCTCTACAGACTGCACTGAACACTGCAAACTCCGCCAGTCACTGTCCAAGTGGTCACCCAAGGTCACTGCTTCTCTCTGCACCCCTGTCCCACTAAAACCATGAGCATCATTAGTTCAGGGAGCCCCTTATGGTGGATGCCTTTTGTGTGCTCAGACCCTACAACCACTCAGGTTGCAGAAGGCTGCCGGCAGAGGCCCCAACTGGAGTTCACACAACATTCTCTCAGGCATGGGCAGGAATGTTCCCAGCTCAAGAAGTGCTGCAAGCCCCAGAAAGCCCTGGAATATCACAACTGGGAGCCCTGCCAGACTCTCTCTGGCATGGGTGGTCATTGACAGTGGCTGTCCTGGTTCTGTGGGCTTACGCCCATGCCAATGACCAAGCAATTCCATTTTGCTCTTTTTGAGTACTTTTAACCAGGCTCCAAGTTGTTCCTCAACCACAGGGCATTTATATTTCGGGGTATTACTTTCTAATAGGTCGCTTCTGGTTGCTCTGTCTCCCTTATGATTCTCCTCCAATATCAGTCCAAGCTTTCCCACTCTGCTTTACCGCTCCACTGATGTCTTCTTTCCCCATAGAGATCTAGAAGTGAATAATCTTACATCTCAGGCTGATTTCATGGGTGTTCAGAGTGTTCTGATAGATATTTAGCTTACTTTAGGTGACCAGTTGAAAGAAACTCTCCTACTTCTCTGCCATCTTAATCCCTCCTCCTCGTTTCTTTTATTTTTTAAAAAATAGGTAATACATTTGTTTCATAACATGTATTTTCTGTCATTTCAGCAAATCATTTAATTCTACTGTTAATTAATATATTCACATATTTTTGTTCCATTGAAAAAATGTTTTTTTCATTTTTTATATTAGTTTTGTTTGTTAACATGCAGTAAATTTGACTCAGAGATTTCTATTTATTTAAGATTTTTATTTATTTATTTATTTGAGAAAGAGAGTGATGATGCACAGAAGGAGAGTGAGAGGGAGAAGCAGACTTCCTGATGAGCAGAGAGCATGACACAGGTTTGATTCCAGGACCCTGAGATCATGACCTGCACCAAAGGCAGACACTTAACCAACTGAGCCACACAGGTGCTCCTGATTTAGAATATTTATTAGTGATTTTTCCCCTTTTTCTCATACTGTAATAAAGAGACATTTGTTTGCCTGCACTGGAAGTCGCACATAGGGTGAGTCTACACTTGTTTCCTTTTCCCATGGGGACGCTCTCCCTCATGGATGCCCCCTAGCTCTCAGGCTCAGGGCAAAGACAGGAACACGTGAATAGGCAAATCTCCTCCTTTCAGGCCCCCATTGTGTCCCAGCACCATGTGTCCTGGCAGACAGTCTGACCTGCCTCATGGAGCTTCCCCTGGAGAAGAAACATGAACAGAGAGATCAAACAGTGGGTCTCCCTTCCTACTTTCACCACTGGAGTCAGAGATACCAGCAAGTCCACTGCTATAAACATAGATGAGGAGGTGAAGGTTGTTGGGTTCCCAAGATAAGGAATCAGAGACAAGAGGAGATGTGATTTGAGGATCCCTGGGTTCAGTTGAAGATGTAAAGAGTCCACTTGATGGGTATAAACAGAGAGATCCAGAGATGAATAACATGGCCCAGGAGAAGACGACCCCCAGGAACAAGGTCACAAGCATTCAGAAGTGAGAGACTCTGGCAGGGAAAGGTCTGAGGATCCCAGGAAGATGGACTTTGGTCAGGATGATGGGCTTGCTCACTGTTTTAGCGTGGCTGTGGTGGCTCCAGGAAAAGAATGCAGGGTGGATCTATATGGCAGAGGAGGGACCAGGAAAAGCAGTGGGGGGCACTTGGGTGGGGAGAAAATAGATCCCTTTTAGGAGATATCAGATGGGAAGGCTAGTATGGGGCAATCTAACATCTACATGGCCTCCTTTGAACATTTTAACATGGAATCATGTAAGTAATATTTGTCGCAGGAGCAGATCAACCTAAAGCTCATATTTTTATTACTCTTATAATACAAACCAACTCTCCATCACAGAAAGTGTCCTTTTTTGGCCATATGTTGATGAAATCTAAGTACCATGTTTTAAAAATACTATGTAAAACCCTTTACCATTTTACTGGAATCATGAGTAATATAGAAATTGAATAAATTTTTGAAACTTGCTTATAATCTATTTATATGAGAGACATGTGCAATTTTTTGAAAAAATACAATCGGACAGTTTGGGAGGTTATTGACTGAAAAAAACAAAAAACAAAAAAACGGGATTCTTCTACCCTGTCTAGCCACACTGTTGTGACTGAGTCTAAAATCCTTAAGATCAGTATTACTTTTCCTAGGTCTTGGCTTGATTTCTTGGGAAGTAAACTCATCACTGATCCTGTCTGTGTTTTTTCTGACATCGACATCCCACACAGTTCATTGAAGCAATGGATGAAAGGTCTTTACTTGGGATTATAAATTGACTGGTGAAAAGAGGAGAACACAATGGAGAGAGTAGAACTTGGGAAAAGAAATGATCCTAGACCTGAAGACATAACATAACATTAATAGATAAAGAACACTTCAGACAGACACTGACAAAGATGTCCAAAGCAGAGGAAAACCAGGATCATTTAGTTGTGACTCTTAACAGCTCTCTCTGTGTCCCAGAGAGGCAAGTCACAGTGGAATAAGAGTCAGGCAGACCGTGATTTCACTCCCTGTGACCAGGATCCTGTGAGGTGTGGACACTCAACAATTACATAGAGGTGACCAAATGATCCTGGGAGGAGGTGAGGCCTGTCTGGAGTGTGTGATCAAATGGAGTGTTTCCTGTACTGGCCCCTCAGTCTGGTACTGCCTGGCAGAATTACGTGGAATAGAGGGTCTAATGTATGAACCAGTGTGGAAGGGGACACCATTGAGATTTCTGGAAGCACCTTGACCTTCTTTTCTCTGGGAAGAGGCCACTGTGTGAGGATTTTTTATTTATTTATTTATTTTGTCCCTCTGATGGGACAGAATGCATTTTGGATCAACACCTTGTGACTGGGAGTGAGTATGCCTTATCCTGGAATTGATTGATTGAGTGCAGGGACATCAGACTTATCTGGGAGCAAAGCTGTAGGTTTATGAGATGGGAATAGCCTGACCTGTGACTTCTTAACAGATTCCAGTGTCCTGTGTCCTAACATGAATTTTGAAGACAGTTGAAGGAAGTGGATGCACAGGTTGAGGAACTGTTTGGTGAAATTCCCATCATTTTTTTCTCCTCTTTGGAAACCAAATCTCCCAGCTACATGGTAAGTCAGGGACTAAGTCCAGTTTCTACCAGATAGACTTTGTATTACCCAAACCAATCAACCTTCCTTGTCACAACGATGGTGTCAGGGAAGATGAGGATATTGGTCCAGTCATACTGAAAACTGGAGCTCTTGATCAGTGGGTCAGGAAGGGCAGTCTCTCTCATTCTGAGGCTCTGTTATGTGGATGTCACTTGGGAATGCAGAGACATTTGCCCCTGCGTGGAAAGTCATTGTGAGACACAAGGTATTTTGTGTGTGTGTCCTGTATCTTCCCCTAAACAATATCAGTACTTTGAGCATGGAGACCCTTCCTTTCTTTTCCACCCTGTAAGCTAAGCCCCCAGACACAAGACTGGACTGTAGTAGGGTTCAATAAATGTTGTGCATACATGTCATCTGGCCTTTTGACTATCCTGAACCAGACACAGAAAGACTCTGTCTTCCGAGTGTATGTCCTGACCCCTTGATATAGATTGAATTGTGTCCCCTCAAAATCTTATAGAGAAAACTTAAACCATATTGTGATTGCTAGGGGATAAGGCAATGGGGAATGTAATTATGGGAAAATGAGGTCCTAAGAGTGGTGCCCTAATCAGTAGGGCTGGTGCATTTGTAAGAAAAGGTAAAGTCTCAGATGTGAGTATGGAGGGGAATAGTTATGTGAGAACCTAGGAAAAACACAATCATCTTCAAACCAAGGAGAGAGACATCAGGAAAAATCAGCTCTGGCACCACCTGGAAATTGAATGTTCAGGCCCCAGAAATATAAGAAAATAACAATCTTTTGTTTTGGCCACCCATTCTGTGGCATTATGCTATGGCAGCCCTAGCTGAGGAGCACAATTCTCAGGGAATCTGACCATGGAGCAACTTGCCCCAGCATCCAGGAATTTGGGCTCAGTTTGCATAAAACAGATGTGCATCTACAAGGACAAGTTATAGTGAAAGGCTTGAGTGGAAAAAATATTCATACTAAAGAAAGTTTGCTAGCGTGGGGCTCAGACCCAATTTTTAGGTGAGGCTAAAAGGGAAGCATCTGTCATGGGAAAAGATCAGAACGATACAAGGAAAACCCATCACTATGGAGGCAGCAGGTTTTTGTCTTACCTCCTCATGACAGTGGAGCACTGTGCACAGTACACAAAGATAAACTCGAAATGGATAAAATACCTCAACATAAAACAGGAATCCATCAGAATCCTAGAGGAGAACATAGGTAGTAACCTCTTCGATATCAGCCACGGCAACTTCTTTCAAGATATGTCTCCAAAGGCGAAGGAAACAAAAGTGAAAATAAACTTTTGGGACTTCATCAAGATCAAAAGCTTCTGCACAGAAAGGAAACAGTCAACAAAACGAGGAGGCAACCCACGGAATGGGAGAAGATATTTGCAAATGACAGTACAGACAAAAGGTTGATATCCAGGATCTATAAAGAACTCCTCAAACTCAACACACACCAAACAGATAATCATATCAAAAAATGGGCAGGGGGTGCCCAGGAGGCTCAATGGGTTAAAGCCTCTGCTTTCAGCTCGGGTCATGATCTCAGGGTCCTGGGATCGAGCCCTGCATTGGGCTCTCTGCTTCTTGGCGGGGAGCCTGCTTCCCCTCCTGCTCTGTCTGCCTGTCTCTCTGCCTACTTGTGATCTCTGTCTGTCAAATAAATAATAAAAAAATAAAGATATTTTAAAAATAGGCAGAAGACATGAACAGACACTTCTCCAATGAAGACATACAAATGGCTATCAGACACATGAAAAAATGTTCATCATCACTAGCCATCAGGGAGATTCAAATTAAAACCACATTGAGATACCACCTTACACCAGTTAGAATGGCCAAAATTAGCAAGACAGGAAACAACATGTGTTGGAGAGGATGTGGAGAAAGGGGAACCCTCTTCCACTGTTGTTGGGAATTCAAGTTGGTGCAGCCACTTTGGAGAACAGTGTGGAGATTCCTCAAGAAATTAAAAATAGAGCTTCCCTATGACCCTGCAATTGCACTGCTGGGTATTTACCCCAAAGATACAGATGTAGTGAAAAGAAGGGCCATCTGTGCCCCAATGTTTATAGCAGCAATGGCCATGGTCGCCAAACTGTGGAAAGAACCAAGATGCCCTTCAATGGACGAATGGATAAGGAAGATGTGGTCCATATACACTATGGAGTATTATGCCTCCATCAGAAAGGATGAATACCCGACTTTTGTAGCAACATGGACAGAACTGGAAGAGATTTTGCTGAGTGAAATAAGTCAAGCAGAGAGAGTCAATTATCATATGGTTTCACTTACTTGTGGAACATAACAAATAACATGGAGGACATAGGGAGATGGAGAGGAGAAGGAAGTTGAGGGAAATTGGAAGAGGAGATGAACCATGAGAGACTATGGACTCTGAAAAACAACCTGAGGGTTTTGAAGGGGCAGGGGTGGGAGGTTGGGGGAACCAGGTGGTGGGTAATAGGGAGGGCACATATTGCATGGAGCACATGGTGCAAAAACAATGAATACTGTTATGCTGAAAAGAAATTTAAAAAAAAAATCCTCATCCTCATCTTGGTGCCCAGTGATGGTCAGAGAGCCCAGGCTGCTAGATGGAGTGAGGGAGAATCAATCAGGGATTCCAAAGGTAGGTTGTCATCCCAGGAGATAATGATTATAGGGGGTTTGCCTTGGCGCTGTTGGTACCAGTTCAGAGAATTTCTACCAATGTTTATGCTGCTTCCAACGTTGGTGCAGGAGATGGTGGTCCTCTGATCCAGGGTTCAACACATTGATGGCAGCTGAGTCAGCACAGACTGGGCCCAGGATTTTGGAAGTGCAAAGAAACAGACAGGGTGATACTGTGGTCTAGAGACAAGAAGAGGAATCAGGTCCCCATGTGTCTTCCCAGGGACCCTTCCCCTGTTCCCATATTCAGTCACCTGTGTAGTGAGCAAAGAGAGTAAGGAGAATATCGTACTAGTGTGGTGACAGTCATCACTAATCCTGCTTTCCATGGTCCACAGCTGAGCAGACCTGCCCTAATCTCTCAAATCCTCTCTTAATCCTTTGAGGGAGGGAGGTAGTGTCCATTCAAATGAGATGATATAAAATATAGAGAGTGGAGAGTTTCCATGTCTCTGCTTACTTTGCAATAGCCTAACTCATTGGAGGACTGCCAGGAAGGTTTTTGAGTGGAGATTGAATTGCCAAAAGGAGAGAGTCCTCCATTGAAGGGTTTGTGAATTCAAAGGCTTGCCTCTAATCCTGCTCTTAGTGAGATGCTCCAATAAGCCATGAGGAGAGAGACAGAAGGACACAATCCAGGCATTGTGGTATCAAGGAAGACATGCTCACAAGAGTTCTCTTATGTCCTGAGGGGGATCAGCTATAGGAACTTCAGATCCATGTGTCCTGCTTCCCCCTTCTTCCCTGGTGCAAGCTCAAAATTTTGCCAGCAATGGTAGAGCCTTCCTTCACCTTCATGTCCCACAAAAGTTTTGCTGGACTTCAGTCCTGAATCTTTACACTCTTTGTGCTTGACCCTTCTCTTCCTCACTTTACAACAGAAGGCTCATGTAGCTATGAGTGCCTCTGGCCAGGTCTGCCTTATTTCCCCCTGGGACGGTGTCCTCACAGAGCATCTCACATCTTATGCCTTATCCATAGGACACAGTGAGCCTCAGCCAGCTCTGAGCACAGGAGTCTGGGAGGGAAGGGAGGATCTCTTCTCACTCCTTGACTGGTTTCCCCTAACCTCACATCAAATTCGTTTCCCTCCAGTACTTCAGACCTCTGGTAAAATGGAAATAGAGCTGTGTTTTCCCAGGGATCTGTCATCATTTATATCTGCCCTCACACTTTCTATGCCCTTCCTGATATTTCCCTCCTGGTTATTGTAAGTGCATTTCACCAAATCATAGTGATGAGTTTAATAAGAAGTTTGGGGATAATCAATGCTGAGTATTCTGACCATAAATAAGTAAAGATGTCTATTTATTTAGGTCTTCATTAATTTATCTAAGGAATATTTTATACTTCTCATTTAAAGAGAATTTCAGATTTTTCATGTTTGACTATAACTTGTTTCTGATAACACAATAAATGATATTTTTAAGTTTTATTGTTAATTATGATGGTTCCCTGAGGTAGAAGAGTATCATTTTTTTCCTGCAGGTCAGGTTTGTATTTCAAAATGCAGATTGAGCATCCAGAAGTTGAACTTTCAAGATTGCCCCCTAGATTTGAGTTAAGCATTTTCAGAACCAAACACTTTTTGCACCTCCAGCATCTCCAATGGTAGTACTTGTGTCTCTGAGGTGGTACTTTCTGCCAGTGCAAACTGGAGCATGGTAAGATACCCTGGCGGTGGGTCAGTCTAAGGTTACAAGGATAGGGTATGGCAGGTCAGATTGCTGTTCTGAGAAAAGTGAGTTGTGGCTGCAGAAGTCACCACAAATGTCACCCTGAGGTAGTCTTGGTGTCAGGCAGAGAAGGGATGATGGCTCCAGGCAAAGGGATTATGTGATGGTTTAATCTCACTACCCTATGATTGTGGAACACTGTGTCAGTGTAATGTGGTCCAACCATGTATTACAGTGATAGTGAGACCCATTCTCAGGCTGCATTCCAGGGATGAGCAGAAACCCTGCATTAACTGAGATAACTTTGGATTCAGAGAAGTGCCTGGAGATCCTGGATTCCTAGTGCTTATCTGAGTCTGAGCAGAACCTCATCAAATACTGTGAAGGCCTCCTGGCTTCTGCTGGTGTAAAAACATCCTGTATGTACCTGCACTGAAGACACTGCTCAGGGTGGAGGTGAATCTGGCTCTTTTCCCAGGATGCAGAGAAACATGTCAGCTGCATCAATACAGTCTGGGACAGGGGAAACTGCAAGCACAGAAACTCACAGGTGATGCGGAATTTAAGCCAGAGTTTCTGCATCTCAAAGTCTAATATTGAGGGGAAGCTCCCCAGAAATCTGAGTTTATCCCTACCTGACCAGAGAGAGAGAAATATTAGGAGAACAGGTATCCAGGCCATGGCAGCTCAGTCCCTGGTCTCCAGTGTGCGTCTGGGCTTCCTCGGGATTTTCTTATCCTCTCTACTGTCCCCAGAGAAATGAAATGATGGTCTATGAAAATTTTCACACACATCCTTCGTACAGACTCTCTCAGACCCCACCTTGTCAGTGATCCAGGAGCATGAGATGGTACCTAAAAACAGGATAATGAGGGCAGAGCCTGGTCTGAGTAGGATCCAGGTGCGGGTGGAGAGAGCAGCTTTGGGAAAACCCACAGGATTCCTGTGCAGGAGCCTCTGCCAGGCTCTGAGGGCATGAGGCTGCTGGATCTCACCAGGGAGCATAGGCAGTAGCCTATCCTCCCACCAGCCTTGAAGCCAAGGGGTGTCCCCTAGCTAGGGTCCCTTGCACTGCACAGGGAGATGCACAGAGCTCCCAACTGGCTACATGTTCACCAGCAGTGTCCTCAGTGTCCTGAGGTTAATTACCAGAAATGGGTCATTATCATAAGCAGTGATAGAGATGTCTGCTGGAGGCCCTGTGCTCACCCCCAGTTAAACAAATGCTAATGCCCGTTTTAACTATCCTTATATGAGTTCATCAACGTAGAAGAGAATGCTGTCAAGAATTGTACAACACTGTGGACATTGGGATCCCTATAAAACACATAAAAGTGTGAGATTCTCAAGACCTGGGACTTTTCAGGAGCTAAGATTGAAGAGAAGAGCAAAGTTAGTTTTCACATGTTGGAACAAAAGGGAAAAGAAAACAGAAATTGTCAATGCTCAAAAGAGGTGGTCATATTCATTTATACATTTTTCTTCCCTAAGAAATGTGTATTTAAAGTTCATGTATATTTTTGATTCAAGAATTACTTTCTTTTAGATTTTGACAAATATGCAACTCTATGAAGGTACCACATATCAGAGGAAATCTTTGCTACCTTAAGTTTTGGTCATTATACAAAAAGCTGGTATAAAATTCAGTGTGCAGATTTTCAGTTGCTTTCATGTTTGGTGTTATGAATAAAGTTTCTATAAACATTCACATGCAAGTGTTTCTCTGGAAAGATGTTTGCTTTTATTTTTGTTTTGTTTATTTATTTGTTAGTTTGGCATCATTTTATGTATTTCCTGAAACATCAGAAAATAAACAAACTGGTCATCTGGTTAAAGCTAAGCTAATCCTGATTCCAGATTCAAACAGAGCTGGCATATCCATCAAGCCAGGCAGAGGTGGTGCTGAGGCCCAATGTGAAGCTGAGAGCCCACTGAATGTTTTGTTTTTGGGAAAATCAGAAGAAGATTACTGAATGCACAGGAGCTGAGAAGTAAATTGCTTCAGTTCATGATGACAAGGACTTTCTACTTCCTTTGTGAGACTCTTTGTGAAGGAATGGTTGGTCTGGCTGACTCTGGGAACAGAAGAGACAAAAAGAACCTTCACTCCCAGACAGTATCCATGGTTGAACATAGACCCAGAGCATCACAAAAGAATGAGCAGAATCACAGGCTGAGCTAAGCAGCCAGGAGCATGGCTCTTTATGCCCTTTGCAGAGGAGTAATTAGAATTGGACTTGGTTTCCCACAGACTAAAGAACTGAGTGAGCACTGAGAACCCTGTCCCACACCAAGTCGTCACAATCAGCCTTTTCCTCAACCTGGAGGCCAGTGATGGTTAGTGTACAGGTCTTCCAGGCTTAGTGCCAGAGAATGGATATGGGACCTGTGAAAGTAAATTAAGGAGCTTGGGGGTCGTTCCTGGGAGCTCTTGGTACCAACTCACAGAATAACCATCCCTGATGTTGGTGTTGCTTCCAGTGCAGAAAATTGTGACCTCTGACCCAGGGCCCCAGACACTGAAGGCAGCTGAGTCAGCATAGACTGGACCCAGGACCCTTGAAAAAAGACACATGTGCCACTTCTTAATTTTCTCAGTAAAAATGTACTCAGAGCCATGAATTTTGTACAAAGGCGTTCTTCTTTCACTACCTCATTATCTGAGAGACTGTGAATGAGTGTATCTGCTCCCAGTCCAGTGACCTACAGCACAGTAATAGTCAGCCCTGTCCTCAGGCTGCAGCCCAGAGATGAGAAGAATTGCTCTATTGGTGGAAGGGTCCCTGGACACAGACTCGACTGGGGACATCAGTCTTCAGGGAAAGGGAAGGGAGAAATGTCACATCACCCTTGGTGGGACACGTGGAGGTGACTGACAGGATCGTAGGCCATTGGAGAGGGAAGGATGGTCCAGAATGTTTTGTGGATGAAGATTGATACCCAAAGACATAGGGACACCCTGACTGACATGGGTGATGTCGGGTGGCAGCGTATGTGCGGGGTGGGGGGGAGCTGGTGATGTCTGTGTTGCCCTGTGTCACATGGTAAGCATGGTTCGACAGGGTGGAGAGGTGTTAGAAAAAAATCAGAGACAAACGGAGCTCAGTGATTGATACTCCACACCCTGAGGATTGCATCATGTTCCCAGATGCAGTGACTGGTAAAAGGGGTGGCTTTCCTTCCCTCCCAGGCAAGTGGCTTGGGGCAGAGGCAGTGGCCTCTATTCCTGCAGAGATATGCAAGGAACAAAGCCTTTAAAGCCCTGAGACACCTCAGCTTGACATAATTTAGGGTCCATGTGGATGAAGAAGCAGAAGAAGGAGAGCACAGCCTTTGTCCTGAGGATGGCAGACAGCAGCAAAGGCCATTTGTGTTGGCCCTGGAAGTGCAGTCATCATTGTCCCCCCAAGAAGAACCTCCAGGAAGGACACAATGTAACTGACAAGCCCATTGCCCTTCATTGGTGATAGGAACACATGGACTCAAGAAGACTCCTCTAATGCCTCCGGGGCCCCAGGACCTTCCTCATTCTTGCTGACATGCAGACCTGTAGTCCCAGACTCTGTTACCTAATCCTCCCTTCCATGTCTCCTTCCAGGAGTCAGGCCTATAGCTACAGCATCTCCTTCCCACACCAGCTCCATCCCCAGTGATCTATCACCAGCAGTCCCCTTGGACAACCACATTCTCTCTAGTTCCTTCCTATCATCTGATGGAGGCACATATCAAACTCAATTCTCTGAAGCCTGTCTGTGCCTTTTTATGTGCAGGTGGAGGGGAGCATGAGGAGGACAGGAGTGCCATGAGGACAGAGGTGTTCTGAGTGCTAATCTAGGGTTGTGTGACTAAGCCTCTTTTGTCAGTTCCAGTGGTGAAAAGGGGAAGGCTGCTCATATGAACTTTTTCCCACTGGATAATCCATTCAAACCTGAGCATGAGCTGCTGTCTAGCTTGGATCCTAGACAGACCAGAGTCTAAGGGGAGACTCAGAGTGTGTCCCCTGGGAGTAACCAGGCAGGAAGCAACTGCTGGGATCTTCCACAGACTAGTGAGCAGGACACTCTGCCCAGCCAGAGGGAACATGGCTTCTTAGTCCCCACCAGTACACGTGGATGCCAATTCCTCAGCCTGGTGAGATTTAGGGATTACAGATCAGGGTGCCCCCACTGAACAGAAGCTGGAGAAGGCACTTAGTGCCCTGTACTGTCCATTGGCAAAACCTCAGCTCTGGATGGAAATTACTTTGGCGGCAGGACTAAGATTCTGCTCACTGTCAGTTTACAAACACCCATGGGCTATGCCCGTGCTGTGACCCAAGTTCCTGATACAAATTGATCTTCTAATTCCTTAAAAGGTACATGATTTCCAAAATTTAAAAAAAATACAAATATACCACATATTTGTTATAAACTTGACAAGAAAATTTTAAATTGTACTATTAATAAGGTAAACACTGCCACAGTTAATGAAGTGATGACCCAAATTAGAAGAAATAAAAAGTGTGGGATATGGATATTAGGCAGGAATTAATTATCTCATACAGAATCCACAGTTGGTCTTTTCCAAACACTTCTTTTCTTTCATATTCTTTACTGCACACTGGCTGGAAGCATCTGGCATGTGGAGCAGAACAGCAGATGGGCTATGGATCCAGCTCATGTGTGTCCAGATGAAGAAATGTTCAATAGGCTTTGGTCTCCGTCATCAAATTACTGAATGAGGAGATGTTTGTTAATGTCATTTGAATAAGAAGCATGTCACAGGGAACAGTGAGCTCACTGAATCTCACTGTTTGTGAGTATATTACAGACCTGAGTGTCCTCCCCATCATAAACAGAGAAAGAGAGGAATTCCAGGTTTGAGAATGAGGGGAGTCACACTGGAGAGATGGACACACTCTGGGAAAGTCAAGATTGGGGCATGTGACTAGAGACCACTGGAGAAGAGAGTGGGGCCAGGGAGTTTCCCTTCCTATACCGATGTTAACTATCTACCCCCTCGCTTTCTCTCCTACCTCTAAGGCTAAGCCATTCTGAGTCCATGAAGAGGTTTTTGTTTTGTTTGTTTTGTTACATTTACACATTTATTTAAATTACTGTGTAATTATAACTGCTCCCATAAAACAGACAGTAATAGTCAGCCTCATCCTCAGGCTAGGCCCCTGAGATGATGAGGGCAGCTTTGTTCCCAAATATGGATCCAGAGAAGTGTCTAGGGACCCCTGAGGGTCAGCATATTTGTGTTGTAGAAAATAATGTGAGGAGGTTGACCTTGGGTCTGCTGGTATCAGCCAGCAGAGTTACCCATAGGGACTGAACCAGTACTAGTACTGAACCAGTACTAGAGGCACAGGTGAATGTGACTGTTCCTCCTGGAGACACTGACAGTGATGGCTCCTGGATCACCACAGCCTGAGATCCTGCTCCTACAACCAAGAGGAGAGACAGGTGTTGTTGTTATGGGAGACAAGTCACCCTGAGACTTTGATTTTATGTGCCCTTCAAGGATGCAGAGCCTACTCCCCTGACCTGATCCATAAGCAAGGAGCCCAAGAAGAAGCACAATACAGGCCATGGTGGGGAACCTCACAGAATGTGGCCACCTCAGTTGCCTGTTCTGCAGTTGGGTGTCCTTGGGCCTTTTCTTGCCTCCCAGACACATTAAGAAGAGAAGGTGCTTCATGCAAATCACCTTCCTCTCTGTCCCTGCCCCAGTGTCACCCTGCTATCCCCTGCAGGAGAATGTGAAAGAGCCGTAAGCTGGGACCTCGCATAGACCAATGACTGCAGGGTGACTGGGACACTGAGAGACAGTAATGGCACCTTTCACCAAATCAGCTCCTTCATATGTCCAGTAACTTCAACCCAACTATCCTCTCTGGAAAGGCTGAGACTGAGGACATGTGTGTGTTCTCCATATCCTGGCCCTGCTTCTACTTCATCCCATCCATCCCAGCATGGGGACATTTTCTGTCTTCCCAAGCGACAACCCTGATTGTCTCCTTGATGGATCTTAGTGATCACTCCTCCAGTAGTGAGTCCTCTGGGAATCTCAGTGACCCCCATCTTGGGGGTTAAGGGACAGGGTCTCCTCTGACTCGGTCCTATAATGAGGAAGCCTATCAGGGCTTGGTGTCCCTACACTCAGTGATCTACCAGGCTAAAGAAGCCAGCCTCAAAGGTTCTAAGTAGCTGTCTATTCCATGAAGTCCATCAGTGTAACTGTAGCCTTTGAGGAGGAAAGGTCAGAGTTTCACCATGAAGTCTGGAAACAACTGGTGGCCACATTGGGTATAACAAATAGAGACAAGTGTGACTCATAATCAGAAATGAAAAAGATACCGTGTGCCTGACTGACTCAGTGTATATAGTATGTGATGCTTGATCTGGGGGTTCTGACTTCAACCCCTACAATGGGCATAAAGCACATTTAAAAAAATAAATTAATGAAATTAAAAAGATAAATAAAGGACACTGTGTGAACAAGTGGGTGTGACAGTCAAGGTGTATTTTCAAGTCCCTTTCCCTTTGTGCTCTGCAGAGGAGTACAAGGAGCTAGAAATTTGAAGAAAGGTCTGGTAGCTAGGAGGAGTGCCAGGGAGTTAAGAGGGGTTAATAGGGATGAATTTCAGTGCTGGTGCTAAACCCAAGATGAGTTATAATTATGATTGACGTTCATTGTGGAATCAGTAGTAAATCATTGGTTTGATAATTCTTACAGGATACTTCTCCTGTCTCCCAATGTGTTAGAGAGCCACAACTGATGTCAGAAAAAAAAATAATCCTACTAAAGGATGTTGTTATTAAACTAATGCTCAAGATACCTTAGGGACCAATGGGTACTTTC
This sequence comes from Meles meles, assembly GCF_922984935.1. Lineage (NCBI taxonomy): Eukaryota > Metazoa > Chordata > Mammalia > Carnivora > Mustelidae > Meles > Meles meles. The sequence continues at coordinate 27,742,600 of NC_060077.1, read as the reverse complement.
CTATCTTTATCAAATGTTGAGGTAAGCATCAGTATTTAAACTCAAGAAAAAAGAAAGACTTGGAAAGCTGAAAACACGATTGATATACGTTTCCACAAATCACTATAAAGCATTGGGAAAAAATGAAGATGTATACAAAAATAACAACTGAAATGTTGGTAAATAAAGGGCTTGCACACTTATTGCAGATTTCATCATGGGTGCATTTGGAAATCATAGTTAGCAGCAAGCATCTCTGAGGGTGTCCATCCCGACACCTGAGCATTCCCCAGACACCAGGGTCCCATTCATTTTTCCATGGTACAGACCTGGGCAGCTCGAGCAGAATGACTAGATTGATGGCCTGGCTGGAGATGGGAGAAGCACCCAGGATGCTAGGAAACCCTCACACACAGGGAGATGGTAGAGCAGCAGCCCCTGTGGGTCCTGAGTATTCCTGCATGAATCTAGCAAAAGCTCCCTCTGGGCCGTGCTTGCATCTGGGAGGACATGTAGATGCAGTCTGACCCTGTGCTCTAGAGATCACTGTGTCCCATAAAGTGTGTCTGCTGACCTCACTGTCCTTTCCCACTGTCAGGAAACTGGCACTGGGAGCTCAGGAGCTTTTCCCTGGTTCAGGCACCTGACACATGCTTCAGTGGCTCTTCACATCTGGCCCCCCACATTCCACCTTCCTCATCATTGAGAGACTGCACACAACTGGTCTCAGTCCCAATCCTCCCTGTTGATCAAGCAGATTTTTTCTGAGATAGTATGACCCTAGGGGCACAGTCACTGAGTCATTTGTGCAACTATCAGCTATGTTCATGCATGAGAACATCCTGTCATTTTCACTTCTGATACACTTCTTTTGGATTATGCTCCTTCCACTGATTTGCTACAGTGAGAAAATGAGTTTCAGATATATGTCTCTTACTTTAATATATATTTCAACCATTTTTTTAAATTTTTTTTCCATTGTATTTATTTTTTCAGCCTAACAGTATTCATTGTTTTATGCACAACACCCAGTGCTCCATGCAAAACGTGCCCTCCCTATTACCCACCACCTGTTCCCACAACCTCCCACCCCTGACCCTTCAAAACCCTCAGGTTGTTTTTCAGAGTCCATAGTCTCTTATGGTTCGCCTCCCCTTCCAATTTTTTTTTAAAATAAACACATAATGTATTTTTATCCCCAGGGGTACAGGTCTGTGAATCGCCAGGTTTACACACTTCACAGCACTCACGATAGCACATACCCTCCCCAATGTCCATAGCCCCCTCCCCCTCTCCCAATCCCAATTCCCCCCAGCAACCCCCAGTTTGTTTTGTGAGATTAAGAGTCATTTATGGTTTGGCTCACTCCCAATCCCATCTTGTTTCATTTATTCTTCTCCTATACCCCTACCCCCCCATGTTGCTTCTCCATGTCCTCATATCAGGGAGATCATATGATAGTTGTCTTTCTCCAGTTGACTTATTTCACTAAGCATGATACGCTCTAGTCCCATCCACGTCGTCGCAAATGGCAAGATTTCATTTCTTTTGATGGCTGCAGAGTATTCCATTGTGTATATATACCACATCTTCTTTATCCATTCATCTGTTGATGGACATCTAGGTTCTTTCCATAGTTTGGCTATTGTAGACATTGCTGCTATAAACATTCGGGTACACGTGCCCCTTCGGATCACTATGTTTGTATCTTTAGGGTAAATACCCAGTAGTGCAATGGCTGGGTCATAGGGTAGTTCTATTTTCAACATTTTGAGGAACCTCCATGCTGTTTTCCAGAGTGGTTGGACCAGCTTGCATTCCCACCAACAGTGGAGGAGGGTTCCCCTTTCTCCACATCCTCGCCAGCATCTGTCATTTCCTGACTTGTTAATTTTAGCCATTCTGACTGGTGTGAGGTGATATCTCATTGTGGTTTTGATTTGTATTTCCCTGATGCCGAGTGACGTGGAGCACTTTTTCATGTGTCTGTTGGCCATCTGGATGTCTTCTTTGCAGAAATGTCTGTTCATGTCCTCTGCCCATTTCTTGATTGGATTGTTTGTTCTTTGGGTGTTGAGTTTGCTAAGTTCCTTATAGATTTTGGATACTAGCCCTTTATCTGATATGTCGTTTGCAAATATCTTCTCCCATTCTCTCAGTTGTCTTTTGGTTTTGTTAACTGTTTCCTTTGCTGTGCAAAAGCTTTTGATCTTGATGAAATCCCAATAGTTCATTTTTGCCCTTGCTTCCCTTGCCTTTGCCGTTGTTCCTAGGAAGATGTTGCTACGGCTGAGGTCGAAGAGGTTGCTGCCTATATTCTCCTCCAGGATTTTGATGGATTCTTTTCTCACATTGAGGTCCTTCATCCATTTGGAGTCTATTTTCGTGTGTGGTGTAAGGAAGTGGTCCAATTTCATTTTTCTGCATGTGGCTGTCCAATTTTCCCAGCACCATTTATTGAAGAGGCTGTCTTTTTTCCATTGGACATTCTTTCCTGCTTTGTCGAAGATGAGTTGACCATAGAGTTGAGGGTCGATTTCTGGGCTCTCTATTCTGTTCCACTGATCTATGTGTCTGTTTTTGTGCCAGTACCATGCTGTCTTGATGATGACAGCTTTGTAATAGATCTTGAAGTCCGGAATTGTGATGCCACCAACTTTGGCTTTCTTTTTCAATATTCCTTTGGCTATTCGAGGTCTTCTCTGGTTCCATATAAATTTTAGGATTATTTGTTCATTTCTTTGAAAAAAATGGATGGTATTTTGATAGGGATTGCATTAAATGTGTAGATTGCTTTAGGTAGCATGGACATTTTCACAATATTTATTCTTCCAATCCAGGAGCATGGAACATTTTTCCATTTCTTTGTGTCTTCCTCAATTTCTTTCATGAGTACTTTATAATTTTCTAGGTATAGACTCTTAGCCTCTTTGGTTAGGTTTATTCCTAGGTATCTTATAGTTTTGGGTGCAATTGTAAATGGGATTGACTCCTTAATTTCTCTTTCTTCAGTCTTGTTGTTGGTGTACAGAAATGCAACTGATTTCTGTGCATTGATTTTATATCCTGACATTTTACTGAATTCCTGTACAAGTTCTAGCAGTTTTGGAGTGGAGTCTTTTGGGTTTTCCACATATAGTATCATATCATCTGCGAAGAGTGATAGTTTGACTTCTTCTTTACCAATTTGGATGCCTTTAATTTCTTTTTGTTGTCTGATTGCTGAGGCTAGGACTTTTAGTACTATGTTGAATAGCAGTGGTGATAATGGACATCCCTGCCGTGTTCCTGACCTTAGCGGAAAGGCTTTCAGTTTTTCTCCATTGAGAATGATATTTGCTGTGGGTTTTTCATAGATGGCTTTGATAATATTGAGGTATGTGCCCTCTATCCCTACACTTTGAAGAGTTTTGATCAGGAAGGGATGCTGTACTTTGTCAAATGCTTTTTCAGCATCTATTGAGAGTATCATATGGTTCTTGCTCTTTCTTTTATTAATGTGTTCTATCACATTGATTGATTTGCGGATGTTGAACCAACCCTGCAGCCCTGGAATAAATCCCACTTGATCGTGGTGAATAATCTTTTTAATGTACTGTTGAATCCTATTGGCTAGTATTTTGGCGAGAATTTTTGCGTCTGTGTTCATCAAGGATATTGGTCTGTAGTTCTCTTTTTTGGTGGGATCCTTGTCTGGTTTTGGGATCAAGGTGATGCTGGCCTCATAAAATGAGTTTGGAAGTTTTCCTTCCATTTCTATTTTTTGGAACAGTTTCAGGAGAATAGGAATTAGTGCTTCTTTAAATGTTTGGTAGAATTCCCCTGGGAAGCCGTCTGGCCCTGGGCTTTTGTTTGTTTGGAGATTTTTGATAACTGTTTCAATCTCCTTACTGGTTATGGGCCTGTTCAGGTTTTCTATTTCTTCCTGGTTCAGTTGTGGTAGTTTATATGTCTCTAGGAATGCATCCATTTCTTCCAGATTGTCCAATTTGTTGGCGTAGAGTTGCTCATAGTATGTTCTTATAATTGTCTGTATTTCTTTGGTGTTAGTTGTGATCTCTCCTCTTTCATTCATGATTTTATTGATTTGGGTCCTTTCTCTTTTCTTTTTGATGAGTCTGGCCAGGGGTTATCAATCTTATTGATTCTTTCAAAGAACCAGCTCCTAGTTTCATTGATTTTTTCTATTGTTTTTTTGGTTTCTAGTTCATTGATTTCTGCTCTGATCTTTATGATTTCTCTTCTCCTGCTGGGTTTAGAGTTTCTTTCTTGTTCTTTCTCCAGCTCCTTTACGTGTAGGGTTAGGTTGTGTACTTGAGACCTTTCTTGTTTCTTGAGAAAGGCTTGTACCGCTATATATTTTCCTCTCAGGACTGCCTTTGCTGTGTCCCACAGATTTTGAACTGTTGTGTTTTCATTATCATTTGTTTCCATGAATTTTTTCAATTCTTCTTTAATTTCCTGGTTGACCCATTCATTCTTTAGAAGGATGCTGTTTAGTCTCCATGTATTTGGGTTCTTTCCAGCTTTCTTCTTGTGATTGAGTTCTAGCTTCAGAGCATTGTGGTCTGAAAATATGCAGGGAATAATCCTAATCTTTTGATACCGGTTGAGACCTGATTTGTGACCCAGGATGTGATCTATTCTGGAGAAGGTTCCATGTGCACTAGAGAAGAATGTGTATTCTGTTGCTTTGGGATGAAATGTTCTGAATATATCTGTGATGTCCATCTGGTCCAGTGTGTCGTTTAAGGCCTTTATTTCCTTGTTGATCTTTTGCTTGGATGATCTGTCCATTTCAGTGAGAGGAGTATTAAAGTCCCCTACTATTATTGTATTATTATTGATGTGTTTCTTTGATTTTGTTATTAATTGGTTGATATAGTTGGCTGCTCCCACGTTAGGGGCATAGATATTTAAAATGGTTAGATCTTCTTGTTGGACAGACCCTTTGAGTAGGATATAGTGTCCTTCCTCATCTCTTATTATAGTCTTTGGCTTAAAATCTAATTGACCTGATATAAGGATTACCACCCCAGCTTTCTTCTGATGCCCATTAGCATGGTAAATTGTTTTCCACCCCCTCACTTTAAATCTGGAGGTGTCTTCGCGTCTAAAACGAGTTTCTTGTAGGCAACATACTGATGGGTTTTGTTTTTTTATCCATTCTGATACCCTGTGTCTTTTGATTGGGGCATTTAGCCCATTAACATTCAGGGTAACTATTGAGAGATATGAATTTAGTGCCATTAGTAGCCTGTAAGGTGACTGTTACTGTATATTGTCTCTGTACCTTTCTGATCTACTACTTTTAGGCTCTCTCTTTGCTTAGAGGACCCCTTTCAATATTTCCTGGAGAGCTGGTTTGGTGTTTGCAAATTCTTTCAGTTTTTGTTTGTCCTGGAAGCTTTTGATCTCTCCTTCTATTTTCAATGATAGCTTAGCTGGATAGAGTATTCTTGGCTGCATGTTTTTCTCGTTGAGTGCTCTGAATATATCATGCCAGCTCTTCCTGGCCTGCCAGGTCTCTGTGGATAAGTCTGCCGCCAATCTAATATTTTTACCATTGTATGTTACAGACTTCTTTTCTCGGGCTGCTTTCAGGATTTTCTCTTTGTCACTAAGACTTGTCAATTTTACTATTAGGTGACGGGGTGTGGACCTATTCTTGTTGACTTTGAGGGGGGTTCTCTGCATCTCCTGGATTTTGATGCTTGTTCCCTTTGCCATATTAGGGAAATTCTCTCCAATAATTCTCTCCAATAGACCTTCTGCTCCCCTCTCTGTTTCTTCTTCTTCTGGAATCCCAATTATTCTAATGTTGTTTCGTCTTATGGTGTCACTTATCTCTCAAATTCTCCCCTCGTGGTCCAGTAGGTGTTTTCCCTCTTTTGTTCGGCTTCTTTATTCTCTGTCATTTGGTCTTCTATATCACTAATTCTTTCTTCTGCCTCATTTATCCTAGCAGTCAGAGACTCCATTTTTGATTGCACCTCATTAATAGCTTTTTTGATTTCAACTTGGTTAGATTTTAGTTCTTTAATTTCTCCAGAAAGGGCTTTAATATCTCCAGAGAGGGTTTCTCTAATATCTTCCATGCCTTTTTCGAGCCCGGCTAGAATGTTCAGAATCGTCATTCTGAACTCTTGATCTGACATAGTACCAATGTCTGTGTTGATTAGGTCCCTAGCCTTCGGTACTGTCTCTTGTTCTTTTGTTTGTGGTGATTTTTTCCGCCTTGTCATTTTGTCCAGATAAGAGGTGAGAAGGAGCAAATAAAATACTAAAAGGGTGGCAAGGACCCCAGAAAAATGCGCTGTAACCAAATGAGAAGAGACCCCTAATTGTGGGGGGGAGAAAGGGGATAAAAAGAGGTTCAGAAAAAAAAAGAAAAAAATTAAAAAATAAAACAAATAAAGAAAAAATATAAAAAAGAAAGAAAAAATATATATATTTAGATAAACTAGTCAAAAAACGTTAAAAAAGAAAAGGGTAAAAGTTTTAAAAAATTTAGCAGAAGAAGAAAAAAGAAAAAAGAAAAAAAATTGAAAAAAGAAAAAAAAATTGAAGTAGCCGCAAGACTAAAGAATCATGGGGAGAAAGCCATGAGTTCCGTGCTTTTCTTTCTCCTCCTCTGGAATTGCTCTTCTGTTTTAGGAATTGAACCTACTTTCCTTGATAGATGAACTTTGTCCTGGCTGGATATTTTGTTGATCTTCTGGGAGAGGGGCCTGTTGTAGTGACTCTCAAGTGTCTTTGCCCGAGGTGGGATTGCACCGCCCTTACCGGCCGCCGGACTAAGTAATCGGCTCGGGTTTGCTTTTGGGAGCTTCTTTTCCCTGAACGCTTTCCGTAGAGTTCCGGAGGACGGGAATGAAAATAGCAGCCTCCTAGTCTCCAGCCCGGAGGAGGCGAGAGCCTGGGGCCCCCACTCCTCAGTGCGCCCCCAGAGGACAGCACCCAATCACTCCCGTATCCCCAGCCTCTAGCCGCGCTCCGAGCTCACCCAGCCCGCGACCAGTTCAAAGTAACCCCGAGCTGAGAGTTCAGTCCTCGGTTCTGTCTCTGCAGGTGGCTTCTCCATTCTAATACCTGCGAGCTCTGCGACACTCCGACACCCCCGATCCTTCTGTGACCCTGCGGGACCTGGGGCCACACTGACCCTGCATGGCTTCACCCTGGTTTAGCCTCTGGAGCAATGTCCCTCAGTGGAACAGACTTTTAAAAGTCCTGATTTTGTGCTCTGTTCCTCCGCCACTTTCCGGGAGCCGGCCCCTCCACCCGCGGTCTATCTTCCCGTCGTTTTAGATTCACTTCTCCGCCAGTCCTACCTTTCAGAAAGTGGTTGATTTTCTGTTTCTAGAGTTGCTGTTCTTCTTCTCTTTGCTCTCCCATTGGATTTGTAGGTGTTTGCAATGTTTAGATAAGCTATCGAGCTGATCTCCTGCTACCTGATGTAGTCTCAGCCTGCTACTTCTCCAGCATCTTGACTCCTCCTATTTCAACCATTTTTTAAACTTTAATATATATTTCAACCATTTTTTAAACCTAGACAGAACCAGCCCCTTCTTTCTTACAACCCCAGAAGGCAGGTCAGAAGGTGATAGGAAGAATGGTATGCCGACCACTTGTGCCCAGATCTCATAAGAGAAAAGTCAGATCCATTATACCTCCTGACTCCCCCAACCCTTCTGCTTTCTCCTAAAGGAAACTCTCTTTTCAGTCAGTGAGAAGCTGATGAAAAGAATGCAGTGATGGTGGAGAAGCCCCAGAGCTCTGCTTGCTGAGGCCCAATTATGGGCACAGAGACAGTCCCTCCCCTAGGGTGTCCTATCCTTTGCCCAGGAAGCATTGCAGCTCGAGTTCAGGAAGCAAATTTATTTTCGTTATAGGATTATCCTGCCCATCTATCTTTCCATGAAAATCAGTTTACTCCAGGATGCAGTGGAGGACAAAATATGAGGCCGGTGTGATTCAGAACTAAGGGCCATATTGCTCCTTGGTACCTAGGTGCAAGATCGTCACCCACAGGGTGGACCCTGCTTCTTAAGTGTGCAAAGGTGAGTCATACTGGGGAGCAGGCCACCAATACCCCTTGCTGCCCTCAGACACCATGCTCCCCCGCCCAAGTCATACTGTACAGCCTTCCTGGTCAGGCTTTCTGACCTTTCAGGTGGACCTGTCTTAGGTCACCACCCAGGGCAGTAGAATGAACAGGTCAAATCTGGGATTGAGCTATTCATTTTTTTTTCAGAGCATCAATGACCTCAGGCAAACAGCTAAGGTAAATATTTACATTTAAAGAAATTTCAGAATTACTTGATTATCTGACTTTGCTGCTTCCTTGTCCCTGGTTTCATTACTGGGACATAATGTGCTTGAAATGGGACATTAAGCAATGGGACATTGCTTAAATTTCCCCAGAAAAGTCCATTGGTCCAACCCTGGTAATAATTCGACCTTGGTTACTCTTATAGGTTGACTTATTTGGTTATTGTTGTTGTTGTCAGGGTCTCCTGTTAGGTTCACAAGCCCACATGGTACATGTCTTTATATCTGTCTTTGCCACAAAAATATCATGCTGTCAGGAGCTACATGTTTTTTTGTTCTTGATAACTTCTGTAGTTTCTCATTTACACTCTAATAATTATATTATTCTCTTGATAATTATTTTGTATCAATTCACTGTTATATTTAAGACATTTTCTCTAATTTTGTAAATTGTCTCAGTATAAGGATTGCTATTTAATAACATTTCTATAAGGGTTCTGTAACCTATTAATATTAATATATTACCATCTACTGAAAATGCACTTTTCTGTTTCACAGCCACTTCCTGAATGAATTAATAACTGTTAAGAATGAATTAATAATATGTTAATGAATGTGCTGTAGTAATAGAATTTGTATATACTGTAATATATGTAATTTAATGTATTGTATAAATAATACTTATAAATTATATATATTAGTGTGTGTATATATATACATATGTATATATGTATATAATTACATAATGAGATCTTGCTTTTTGATTCTATTGTTTCATAACCAGTATTCCACATAAATGTAATTGGGATCATTGTTTAACAGTACATGTAGATCTGTCTCATTTGGATTCATATATTATCTTTATTCCATAAATGATTTGGTATAATTCAGCCATTTTTCCAAGGAGAAACATTCATGTTGGTTTGAATTACTTTTCTTTGTCAATAACTCTGAACTTGACATACTTATATATTCATTCCTAAGTGTCTTAGGTAGGTAATTTTCTTTAAAAAATTGCTTTCTAAAAATATAATATTGTTACCCTATGTGCATAGTTAATATTTTGATAAAATATCAAAAAATTATGTGCCAAGACTGATTCAACAATTTGTAAACATTCAGACCCATCCAATCCCCATATCTGCATGGATGGTTAATACTTAGTTTATCCTGGACATCAAGTGTCTGATCATGGAATGCCCGTATGACAAGACCATAGTTGTATCCACACTTGGTGAAAACCTGTTTTTGTCTTCCTCCCACAACTGGGTCTCACACTGCACCAAGCGCCACTCTAAGGGTAGCTCCCAGTGGTAATCAGCCTTGTCCTGAGGCAGGGCACCAGAGAGGGTCAGAGGATTTTTGCCCCCAGGGAGTTAACCTGAGATGGGGGTCCAGAGGTGTTTATTGCTTGCATCATAAATCAATGTCCTCGAGATGTGGCCAGGCTCCTGCTGGAACCAATATGGATGGTGAGCATTGGTGACTACTCCAGTGTTGGAGACACAGGTGAGAGTGACTGTCTCTCCTGGGGACACAGTGAGTGAGGGCCCCTGAGTCACCAAAGTAGGAGAATTAATTGGTCTTTGAAATTAAAACAGATACATGTTAGGAATGAAGAGTAAAAGCAGAGGGACTCCTCCAATGGCTCCCTTTAGAAATCTCCATGAACCTGGTCAATGTTTGAGGAGGGGGAGGATGAGGTAAGGAGTCCAGGTCACGGTCTGGACCTCCCAAGGTTCCCTTGCCCTTATAGCTGGTGCTGGTATCTGGGATGTGTTTCTTGTCTCAACATCATCTCCTTGGTGAAGCTGTGTTTTGTGGTGCATTGTATAAATATGAGCCCACAATGCCACTTGATACTGGGTCCTCAGCCCAGCTTGTAGCTTCCCTCTCAACAGGAAGTCTGAGGAGGCCACGATCTCTGAGTTTGTCCCTTCTGAAAAAGCAGCTGCTGTCACCTCTTTGGGGTCAACTAGACCATGTGCAGGGCCCAGTCAGCTGAAACCATTGCAGTTGGCTTCAGCCTAACCCTCTCTGAGATGGTGCACAGCACCCCCGGATGACACCTAAAGGAGACTCTTCATGGTGGTGAGAACTATGCAGAGGGGATATAGGCCCTTTGTCCTTTTTAACAAACAAAGAATTAACAAATAATTGTTACTTATTCTTGAGCTTGATCAGTGAGGTTTCTTTATCAAATTCATCTATTGTATTTTCAGTTATATAATTTCCACTTGGTGTGTTCTGATGACTTCTATTTCAATTCTGCATTCTATCTTTTCCATTTGTTCCACGAGTGTTTCTAGATGCTCATCAGATGGATTTTATGATTATTGCCTAAAAATATCTATCCAGTAATTTCAGCAACCAAGTCACCCTAATGTTAGTGGCAGTAAATTCTTCTTTCTCATTCAAGGTTAGATTTTCCTGCTTCTTGACATGACAAATGACCTTTTTTCTGGATCCTGGATATCTGGGGCAATAGAATGTGAACTACTGGCTCCCCAGTTACCTTCCTTCAATCATTTATTCCTCCCATGGAGGTGAGCAGGATATCAGGGCTTGTATGTCAGCTTCCTCATGGCCCCAGGTAAAGTGAAGTTCTTTCTCCCACTGGTCGCTGCTGCTGACTCCTTGTTGGGTAAAACGGGGCAAATTTGTGACTTACTAGTTCCCAGCTGGTGGGGGAGTTGAGAAGCCTCCCTGCTGGGCTCTGATGACCCCAGAATGGGACACACAGACCTGAATGGAGTTGCTTCACTACAGGGAATGGTCATTTGGGTCCCCACTAGGCTCTCTAATCCCTGACACCAGAGGTCGGTGAGTCAAGTGTAAGGCCGGCTCCCCTGGGTTCAACCCCCTTATTCAATGTGTTAATGTTAGGTGAGAGCACAAGCTTAGTTCCTCACAGGCCCCATGGTCACCATCAGGAGTACAGGAGTACAGACCAGCTCTGCCATTGCATCACCCTGCTGAAAGGATGGGTTGAAGTAGGCTCCCTCAGGCCAGCTAAACTCATGGGTGGGAAGAACTGGAGTACTAACTAGCCCAATGGCCCCTCCTTTCCCAGGCCTGTTGATTTGCCCATGGGATGGAGGCTCAATTCTCCACTGAAACCAGGGACACCACTCCACGTGGACAATTGGATAATAACATTTTGCCAGGAGACAATGGGCAACAGGTCTTTGCTCAGCACTACTTAGAGCTATGCACTAGGGAACAGTTTGGGAATTCATTAGTATGTGCAGGTAAGTGATGGGCAGGTTTGTCAAAAATATTTTCAAGCTCAGATCAACGTTTCTCCATATCCTCTGATCACGAGTATTAGCATTTTTGCAATTTTGGTGTTCTTTCTTTCATTTCCCTGGATCTGGGCATCTGAGTGATTGTTGGTTTGAGTCTCCTGCAGCATCTTGTCTTTCATGTTGGGGAGGTAACTGAAGGGAAGGAACCAAGGAATTCACTGCTGTGTTTTACTTGACTGTTGAGGTTTGTGGGAAATCTTCCTTATTCTTTCTCCCTCCTAGATCCTTCCTGTACTTGTTTGTTGTACTGTGTCTATGGTGTTTCATTGGTAAGAGAGAGGACTGGGATAAATGGGAATGCTTTCTACTGGCCAAAACTGGGGATCATCGTGGTGCCTGCTCTGAATTGTTTCCTATACTGCCAGGGCGATGGAGATCCTGCTTAGCTCATGCTACGGAGGTGATTCATCATGATCCCCAAGTTATTTAAATAAGAGAGAGGAATTGAGATTACTATGTTAATACTTTTCTCTATAGAAAGATGAAAAGAAAATATAGCAATTGACTAAGGACTCACTCTGGAAATTTTTAGAGTGAGGCCTGGTGCCCAGTACAACATATATATTAACTTTGAGGTTTGTAAACACAGAGAAGGGAACAGGATATATTTTTATCTTTTTATTCTTATATTTTTATGTTCTTCTGTGCTAAAACTGTAACAATTGTATATATACAGAAAAATGAAAATGTAGTACAAAGATCACTCATATCCCTGTGTCTTAGATTATTCTAATGCTAACATCTTGCATAACTACAGTCTGTTTTAAAATCAAGAGCTGAGCAGAGGTCTACTGATAGTAATGAAACTGCAGACTTTAGGCAGATTTCACAGGTTTTTGCCACTAATATATTTCTTTCATTCTGGGATTCAGATGAAATAATATATTGCATTTATTCATCATGATGTACCAATATTCTATAATGTGTGATTTTTGTCAATCTTCCTTTGTTCTTCTCGGCTTTGGGTATTTTGAAGACTACTGGAGTGAGATTTTGTAGAGTGTCTCAAAATCTGTGTTGTCTGATGACTCCTCATGACTTTACTAAGGATGTGGATTTTTGAGACAAATAATAGAAGTGATCTGGCCTTAGTGTTCCTTCGATCCTTACTTTGCCGAGTGTTTTTATCAAGAAAGGATGCTGTATTTTGACAAATGCTTTTTTCTGCATCAATTGCTAGGATTATATGGTTCCTGTCTTTTCTTTTATTAATGTGGTGTATCACTTGATTGATTCGCAGGTGCTGAACCATTTCTGCAGCCCAAAAATAAATACCACTTGTCCATGGTGAATAATCATTTTACTGTACTGTTGGATCCGATTAGCCAGTATCGTGTTGAGAATTTATGCATCCAAGTTCTTCAGGGATATTGGTCAACAATTCTCCTTTTTAGTGGGGTTTTTGTCTGGTTTTGGGATATAGGTAATGCTGGCCTCATAGAACAACTTTGGAAGATTCCCTTTTGTTTCTATTTTTTGGAACAGTTTCAGAAGAACAGGTGTTAATTGTTCTTAAATGCTTATAGAAGGCAGAGGAGGAGTCAAGATGGCGGAGAAGTAGCAGGCTGAGACTACATTAGGTAGCAGGAGATCAGCTCAATAGCTTATCTAAACATTACAAACACCTACAAATCCAACGGGAGATCGAAGAGAAGAAGAACAACAATTCTAGAAACAGAAAATCAACCACTTTCTGAAAGGTAGGACTGGCGGAGAAGTGAATCTAAAACGACAGGAAGATAGACCGTGGGGGAGGGGCCGGCTCCCGGGAAGCAGCGGAGCAACAGAGCACAAAATCAGGACTTTTAAAAGTCTGTTCCACTGAGGGACATTGTTCCAGAGGCTAAACCAGGGTGAAGCCCACGCGGGGTCAGCATGGCCCCAGGTCCCGCAGGGCCAGAGAAGGATTGGGGGTGTTGGAGTGTCACAAAGCTCGCAGGTATTAAAACAGAGAAGCCAGCTACAGAGACAGAGCCGACGACTAAACTGAAGCCGGCTACAGAGACAGAGCCGACGACTAAACTCTCAGCTCGGGGTTACCTTGAACTGGTCGCGGGCTGGGTGAGCTCGGAGCGTGCCTAGAGGCTGGGGATATGGGAGTGATTGGGTGCTGTCCTCTGGGGGCACACTGAGGAGGGGGACCCCGGGCTCTCGGCTCCTCTGGGCCAGAGACTAAGAGGCCGCCATTTTAATTCCTGTCCTCCAGAACTCTATGGAAAGCGTTCAGGGAACAGAAGCTCCCAAAAGCGAGCCCGAGTGGATTACTTAGCCCGGCCCCCGGTAACGGCGGTGCAATCCCGCCTCGGGCAAAGACACTTGAGAGTCACTACAACAGGCCCCTCCCCCAGAAGATCAACAAAATATCCAGCCAGGATGAAGTTCATCTATCAAGGAAAGCAGGTTCAATTCCTAAGACAGCAGCAGAATTACAGAGGAGGGGAAAGCAAAGCACGGAACTCATGGTTTTCTCCCCATGATTCTTTAGTCTTGTGGTTAATTCAATTCTTTTTTATTTTTTCAATTTCTTTTTCTTTCTTTTTTCTTCTTCTGCTAAATTTTTTAAAACTTTTGCCCTTTTCTTTTTTAACGTTTTTTGACCAGTTTATCTAAATATATATTTTTTCCTTCTTTTTTATATTTTTTCTTTATTTGTTTTATTTTTTAAATTTTTTTCTTTTTTTCTGAAACTCTTTTTATACCCTTTCTCCCCCCACACACACACAATTTGGGGTCTCTTCTGATTTGGTTACAGCGCATTTTTCTGGGGTATTAGCCACCCTTTTACTATTTTATTGGATCCTTCATATACTCTTATCTGGACAAAATGACAAGGCAGAAAAATCACCACAAACAAAAGAACAAGAGGCAGTACCAAAGGCTAGGGACCTAATCAACACAGACATTGGTAATATGTCAGATCAAGGGTTCAGAATGACGATTCTGAACGTTCTAGCCGGGCTCAAAAAAAGCATGGAAGATATTAGAGAAACCCTCTCTGGAGATACAAGAACCCTTTCTGGAGATATTAAAGAACTAAAATCTAACAAAGTAGAAATCAAAAAAGCTATTAATGAGGTGCAATCAAAAATGGAGGCTCTCACTGCTAGGATCAATGAGGCAGAAGAAAGAATTACTGATATAGAAGACCAAATGACAGAGAATAAGGAAGCCGAGCAAAAGAGGGAAAACACCTACTGGACCACGAGGGGAGAATTTGAGAGATAAGTGACACCATAAGACGAAACAACATTAGAATAATTGGGATTCCAGAAGAAGAAGAGACAGAGAGGGGAGCAGAAGGTCTATTGGAGAGAATTATTGGAGAGAATTTCCCTAATATGGCAAAGGGGACAAGCATCAAAATCCAGGAGATGCAGAGAACCCCCCTCAAAGTCAACAAGAATAGGTCCACACCCCGTCACCTAATAGTAAAATTGACAAGTCTTAGTGACAAAGAGAAAATCCTGAAAGCAGCCTGGGAAAAGAAGTCTATAACATACAATGGTAAAAATATTAGATTGGCAGCAGACTTATCCATAGAGACCTGGCAGGCCAGAAAGAGCTGGCATGATATATTCAAAGCACTAAATGAGAAGAACATGCAGCCAAGAATACTCTATCCAGCTAGGCTATCATTGAAAATAGAAGGAGAGATCAAAAGCTTCCAGGACAAACAAAAACTGAAAGAATTTGCAAACACCAAACCAGCTCTCCAGGAAATATTGAAAGGGGTCCTCTAAGCAAAGAGAGAGCCTAAAAGTAGTAGATCAGAAAGGTACAGAGACAATATACAGTAACAGTCACCTTACAGGCTACTAATGGCACTAAATTCATATCTCTCAATAGTTACCCTGAATGTTAATGGGCTAAATGCCCCAATCAAAAGACACAGGGTATCAGAATGGATAAAAAAACAAAACCCATCAGTATGTTGCCTACAAGAAACTCATTTTAGACGCGAAGACACCTCCAGATTTAAAGTGAGGGGGTGGAAAACAATTTACCATGCTAATGGGCATCAGAAGAAAGCTGGGGTGGCAATCCTTATATCAGATCAATTAGATTTTAAGCCAAAGACTATAATAAAAGATGAGGAAGGACACTATATCCTACTCAAAGGGTCTGTCCAACAAAAAGATCTAAATATCTATGCCCTGAACGTGGGAGCAGCCAACTATATCAACCAATTAATAACAAAATCAAAGAAACACATCAATAATAATACAATAATAGTAGGGAACTTTAACACCCCCTCACTGAAATGGACAGATCATCCAAGCAAAAGAGCAATAAGGAAATAAAGGCCTTACATGACACACTGGACCAGATGGACATCACAGATATATTCAGAACATTTCATCCCAAAGCAACAGAATACACATTCTTCTCTAGTGCACATGGAACCTTCTCCAGAATAGATCATATCCTGGGTCACAAATCAGGTCTCAACCGGTATCAAAAGATTAGGATCATTCCCTGCATATTTAAAGACCACAATGCTCTGAAGCTAGAACTCAATCACAAGAGGAAAGCTGGAAAGAACCCAAATACATGGAGACTAAACAGCATCCTTCTGAAGAATGAATGGGTCAACCAGGAAATTAAAGAAGAATTGAAAAAATTCATGGAAACAAATGATAATGAAAACACAATGGTTCAAAATCTGTGGGACACAGCAAAGGCAGTCCTGAGAGGAAAATATATAGCGGTACAAGCCTTTCTCAAGAAACAAGAAAGGTCTCAAGTACACAACCTAACCCTACACGTAAAGGAGCTGGAGAAAGAACAAGAAAGAAACTCTAAACCCAGCAGGAGAAGAGAAATCATAAAGATCAGAGCAGAAATCAACGAAATAGAAACCAAAAAAACAATAGAAAAAATCAATGAAACTAGGAGCTGGTTCTTTGAAAGAATCAATAAGATTGATAAACCCCTGGCCAGACTCATCCAAAAGAAAAGAGAAAGGACCCAAATCAATAAAATCATGAATGAAAGAGGAGAGATCACAACTAACACCAAAGAAATATAGACAATTATAAGAACATACTATGAGCAACTCTACGCCAACAAATTGGCCAATCTGGAAGAAATGGATGCATTCCTAGAGACATATAAACTACCACAACTGAACCAGGAAGAAATAGAAAACCAGAACAGGCCCATAACCAGTAAGGAGATTGAAACAGTCATCCAAAATCTCCAAACAAACAAAAGCCCAGGGCCAGACGGCTTCCCAGGGGAATTCTACCAAACATTTAAAGAAGCACTAATTCCTATTCTCCTGAAACTGTTCCAAAAAATAGAAATGGAAGGAAAACTTCCAAACTCATTTTATGAGGCCAGCATCACCTTGATCCCAAAACCAGACAAGGATCCCACCAAAAAAGAGAACTACAGACCAATATCCTTGATGAACACAGATGCAAAAATTCTTGCTAAAATACTAGCCAATAGGATTCAACAGTACATTAAAAGGATTATTCACCACGATCAAGTGGGATTTATTCCAGGGCTGCAGGGTTGGTTCAACATCCGCAAATCAATCAATGTGATAGAACACATTAATAAAAGAAAGAGCAAGAACCATATGATACTCTCAATAGATGCTGAAAAAGCATTTGACAAAGTACAGCATCCCTTCCTGATCAAAACTCTTCAAAGTGTAAGGATAGAGGGCACATACCTCAATATTATCAAAGCTATCTATGTAAAACCACCGCAAATATCATTCTCAATGGAGAAAAACTGAAAGCTTTTCCGCTAAGGTCAGGAACATGGCAGGGATGTCCATTATCACCACTGCTATTCAACTTAGTACTAGAAGTCCCAGCCTCAGCAATCAGACAACAAAAAGAAATTAAAGGCATCCAAATCGGCAAAGAAGAAGTCAAACTATCACTCTTCGCAGATGATATGATACTATATGTGGAAAACCCAAAAGACTCCACTCCAAAACTGCTAGAACTTGTACAGGAATTCAGTAAAGTGTCAGGATATAAAATCAATGCACAGAAATCAGTTGCATTTCTGTACACCAACAACAAGACAGAAGAAAGAAAAATTAAGGAGTCCATCCCATTTACAATTGCACCCAAAACTATAAGATACCTAGGAATAAACCTAACCAAAGAGGCTAAGAATCTATACACAGAAAACTATAAAGTATTCATGAAAGATTGAGGAAGACACCAAAAAATGGAAAAATGTTCCATGCTCCTGGATTGGAAGAATAAATATTGTGAAAATGTCTATACGACCTAAAGCAATCTACACATTTAATGCAATCCCTATCAAAATAGCATCCATTTTTTTTCAAAGAAATGGAACAAATAATCCTAAAATTTATATGGAACCAGAAAAGACCTCGAATAGCCAAAGGAATATTGAAAAAGAAAGCCAAAGTTGGTGGTATCACAATTCCGGACTTCAAGCTCTATTACAAAGCTGTCATCATCAAGACAGCATGGTACTGGCACAAAAACAGACACATAGATCAGTGGAACAGAATAGAGAGCCCAGAAATCGACCCTCAACTCTATGGTCAACTCATCTTCGACAAAGCAGGAAAGAATGTCCAATGGAAAAAAGACAGCCTCTTCAATAAATGGTGCTGGGAAAATTGGACAGCCACATGCAGAAAAATGAAATTGGACCACTTCCTTACACCACACACGAAAATAGACTCCAAATGGATGAAGGACCTCAATGTGAGAAAGGAATCCATCAAAATCCTTGAGGAGAATGCAGGCAGCAACGTCTTCGACCTCAGCCGCAGCAACATCTTCCTAGGAACAATGGCAAAGGCAAGGGAAGCAAGGGCAAAAATGAACTATTGGGATTTCATCAAGATCAAAAGCTTTTGCACAGCAAAGGAAACAGTTAACAAAACCAAAAGACAACTGACAGAATGGGAGAAGATATTTGCAAACGACATATCAGATAAAGGGCTAGTATCCAAAATCTATAAGGAACTTAGCAAACTCAACACCCAAAGAACAAACAATCCAATCAAGAAATGGGCAGAGGACATGAACAGACATTTCTGCAAAGAAGACATCCAGATGGCCAACAGACACATGAAAAAGTGCTCCACGTCACTCGGCATCAGGGAAATACAAATCAAAACCACAATGAGATATCACCTCACACCAGTCAGAATGGCTAAAATTAACAAGTCAGGAAATGACAGATGCTGGCGAGGATTTGGAGAAAGGGGAACCTTCCTACACTGTTGGTGGGAATGCAAGCTGGTGCAACCACTCTGGAAAACAGCATGGAGGTTCCTCAAAATGTTGAAAATAGAACTACCCTATGACCCAGCAATTGCACTACTGGGTATTTACCCTAAAGATACAAACGCAGTGATCCGAAGGGGCACGTGTACCCGAATGTTTATAGCAGCAATGTCTACAATAGCCAAACTATGGAAAGAACCTAGATGTCCATCAACAGATGAATGGATAAAGAAGATGTGGTATATATACACAATAGAATACTATGCAGCCATCAAAAGAAATGAAATCTTGCCATTTGCGATGACATGGATGGAACTAGAGGGTATCATGCTTAGTGAAATAAGTCTATCAGAGAAAGACAACTATCATATTATCTCCCTGATATGAGGACATGGAGATGCAACATGGGGGATTAGGGGGATAGGAGAAGAATAAATGAAACAAGATGGGATTGGGAGGGAGACAAACCATAAATGACTCTTAATCTCACAAAACAAACTGGGGGTTGCTGGGGGGAGGTGGGGTTGGGAGAGGGGGAGGGGGTTATGGATATTGGGGAGGGTATGTGCTATCATGAGTGCTGTGAAGTGTGTAAACCTGGCGATTCACCGACCTGTAACCCTGGGGATAAAAATACATTATATGTTTATAAAAAAAAGAAAAGAAAAATTGGAAGGGGAGACGAACCATAAGAGACTATGGACTCTGAAAAACAACCTGAGGGTTTTGAAGGATCGGGGGTGGGTGGTTGGGGGAACAGGTGGTGGGTAATAGGGAGGGCACGTATTGCCTGGAGAACTGGATGTTGTGCAAAAACAATGAATACTGTTACGCTGAAAAAAAAGATAAATTTTTAAAAAATGCTTATAGAATTTTCCTGTGAAGGATTCCAGCCCTGGACTTTCATTTGTTGGGAGGTTTTTGATTAGGGATTCAATTTCTATCTTGCTTATAGGACTGTTCATATTTTCTATTACTCCCTGTTTCACTTTTTTTTTTAGTTTATATGCTCCGAGAAATTTGTCCATTTCTTCCAGATTGCCTAATGTGTTAGTATATAATTTCTCATAATTTTCTTTTATGATGCTTTGTTTTTCTGAGGTGCTGGCTATGATCTCTCCTCTTTCATTCATGGTTTTATTTATTTGGGCCCTTTCTTTCTCTATCTCTCTCTCTTTTTTTTTTTTTTTTTTAATAAGTCCAGCCAGGGGTTTCACAAATTCTGATAATTCTTTCATAGAACCAGGTCCTTGTTGATCGTGAGGGTGATCTGGCTGCAACATCTGTCACCACGTTGATCACCAACGTTGATTCTGCTGATCTGGCTGGCTAGGGGGGTGTCCCCTTCCTTCCTCACTACTCCATGTGCGTCCCTCCCAAAGCTGTGCTCTTGGTCAAAGAGGACAACCTTCCCCTAGAGAGAAGAGGACCTTTCTTTGGTCAAATATATATGAGTGCTCCCCTGCTAGAACCTCCAATCAAGCTCTCAAGATCCATTTGTAGGAGAACGTAGGGTAGTCAAGCTTCCAAAACTCCAGACACATCTAAATGAGGTGCTGCCCACAGAAGTCATTCTTTTGATGATAAAATCATATATATATATATATATATATATATATATATATATGTATATATGTATGTATATATATGTATATATATATACACATACACACACACACACAAAGAACCAAGTCTGTGATTCCTTGGTGTGTTCATATTTTTTTTTAATTTCTATGTCATTATTTAGAAGATATCTTGATTTCTGTTCTAAACTTTATTAACCTATTCCTCTTCAATATATGCTTTCATTTCCTTGTCTTTTTCAAGGTTCTTTAGGTATAATTTCAGGTTGTGTATATGAGATGTTTCTTGCTATTTGAGGTACATAGTGCAGTGTACTTCTGGAGGCATGTTTGTTGATGCACCTGAATAAGAAACATTTCACAAGCAGCAGTGAGGTCACTGAGTCTCACTCTTTGGGATGTGTTTTGGATCTGAGCCCCCTCTCAATCAATCTAAGCAGAGAGGAATCCCAGTCTTGGAGGATCACATTGGAGAGATGGACACAGCTGGAAGAGATGGAATGGGGCACATAGTGATGAAATACTGGACAGGAAAATGGATCCAAGGAGTCTTACTTCCCATGGTGGTATTGACTATCCCCCCCCTGTCATGTTCTCTCCTGCCTCTAAGGGCTAAAGCATTCTGAGCCCATGAGAAAATCTGGACGCCCTCTCCCATACATTTGAATCACACTGTAAACACCACTACCCACATAGAGCACACTGGTAGTTGACTTCATCCTCAGGCTAAGCCTCACTGATGGTAAAGATGGCTTTGTTCCCAGAGATGGATCCAGAAAAGTGATCAGGGACCTCAGGGGAGTAGTTCTTTATTGGGTCTGCTAGTACTAGCCAGGGAAGTTACTAGTAGTAACTAGTAGTTACTAGTAGTAGGGCAGTTGCTAGTAATTAGTAGTTACCCAAACCCAACACCAAAAGTGAATATAACCATCCCTCCTAGAGATACTGCCAGGGATGACTCCTGGGTCACAACAATCTGACAATCTTTTCCTAAAACCAAAGGAAAGACAAGTGCTATTATGGTAGACAAGAGTCACCCTGAGACACTGCTTTTATGTGCCCAACACAGTTGCAGAGTCTCTTCATCTGAGCAGACCCTTTAGTGAGAAACCTGAGAAGAGTAACAGTCCAGGCCATGATTGTGATCCTTTCAGGACAGTGCAACCTCAGTTTCCTGTGCTGGTGTGGGGTATCCATGTTAACTTTTCATGTCTACAAAACCATTAGAAAGATAAAGTATTTATTGGAAATCCGCTTCCTCTCTCCCTGTCCCAGTGTCAACATGATGTGCCCTGGGAGAAATCATGACAAAGGCAGGTGCTTGGATCTCACAGAGAACAATGCCTATAGCATACTGGGACACTGAGTGATGGGTTGTGCTCCTTCACCAAATGAGCTCCCCTGGAACTCAGGCTTTTCTGGAAAGCCTGAGAGCTAAATGAAGAGATGTGTGTGTTCTCCACCTCCTGGCCTGCTTCTAGTTTATACCTAATATGTCACCATGAGTGGAAAATTTTCCCTTTAAGAAGGTGAAATCCTTGATTGCACCCTTTGTAGGAGATTAGTGGCCCTCTTCTCTCCAGTCATAAACCAAGTAGGAAATCAGAGTCATATGTGGGTGTGTGAAGGGACAGGGCTTCCTACTGACATAGTCTTTGAAACTGTCTCCAGCAGCAGCTGTGGGGAGACCAGCATTGGGGTCCGCATGCAAAGCTGCACTGTCAGCCTCAGAATGCCAGCTGTCTTCTGCTCTAAGAAGCCATCAATAATCTGGGGTCACTTCAAAGTACCTGCAGTGTTTTAGAATAAAAGTAATAACATCACCAGTAAATTAGGACATTCCTCCCAAAACCAGATGATAAAATAAGAAAACATAAGACTCATAATAGAAATAAAAATGATAGAGTGTCTGAATCAGCTGGTGGGAATATTATGAATCATTTAACCCCCATTCCTGAGCAGTGTCCTATAGAAAAGAAGGAACTAGAAGAGTGGTTGAGGGGATTAGGACTGAGGAAGGGGAAGAGGAGAAGGAGCAGGAAGATAACATTCTCCAGTTATCTTTGTAGTTCAGCCACAAAGTCAGTGTTCATCAAAGTGGGAAATAAAATATGATTTTATATTAATTTAAGAATTGCTGGAGCGTTGTGTTTCCTGTAATCCATGTGGTTACTATTTGCACTTCTGATTGTATTTGAGAGCTCACTCATAACACAGAAAGATTCCTCATCAATTATTTTATGCCTATCAAACAAAGAATTCTTGGATACGGTGGAGAAAATTTTGTTGTGTTTTGTGCAACAAATTTGAAAATAAGGAGACTCTAAAAGTTAAGAGAAAAAGTAAGAATTAAAAAGAACTGAGGGGCTCCTGGGTGGCTCAGTGGGTTAAAGCCTCTGCCTTCAGCTCAGGTCATGATCTCAGGGTCCTGGGTTCGAGCCCCGCATCAGGCTCTCTGCTTAGCAGGGAGCCTGCTTCCTCCTCTCTCTCTCTCTGCCTGCCTCTCTGCCTACTTGTGATCTCTGTCTGCCAAATAAATAAATAAAATCTTTAAAAAAATCTTTTAAAAAAATGAGTGAATGGACTAAATCCTTAGTTAAACAATAGACAATATTATTAGGAACTATTCCTCAAGCATAAGATGCATTAGCTTCACAAACATCACTAACAAGTTTTCAGAGACCATACTTTCATATGTTTTCTTCATATATGTAAATGCTATATAGAAAATAATGAAAAACATGGAAAATTTGAATTGTTATAGGAAGAAATATAATATTGTTACATACACTTGATACATAAAGTACAGAAAAAGGGAGATTGCAGAATATTATGAAATATCGATACAAATGTTCTAAATAAAATGTCAGCAGTGATATTCCAATATCAGATTAATATATTCATACACTATGACCGTAGTGATTTATTGCAGATACAGAGTGGGATTCCATATTGATAAATGCTCTAAGATATCGTATTAATAAATCACCAATGAAAATAGCATGATACTAAACCTTGAAAGATACTTTGACTAAACTGAAATCAAAGCCATAATAAAAACCTCATAAAATAGAAACAGAAACACTCATGCTGTGATAACACACTATCTCCCACACACAGAGAACTCATTCCCACAGTCAGGAAAATAGCTAATGGGGTGGCTGGAGGGAGGACATTTCTGCAAATTCAGGAACAGGGAAATGTGACCTAAGTATTATTATTCAACATCTTTTTGCAAGTATTAGACAATGCAAGTGAACAAGAAAAAATACTGGTTAGATCTCAGCATTGACTGATGGGAATGGACATGGAGTTATTTCAAAACACCAAAATATGTGATTCAGCCATAGATACTTCCAGGCTGGTGCAGCAGTCCCAGAAGAAATTATCCCAATGAGCAAAGGAACAGGCGTTCCTGTGGAAGACTTGAGAGAAGACTCCATAGGTCTGAAAACTTCCAGAAATAGGTAAGTGACCCAGAAGGGAAAGAGTTCAGAAGCCAGGAGTGAGATCAGCAGTGGAAGGGGGCAGGACACAAAGCAGGATGGTATTGGAGTAGAGGTTAATTGTGGGGTGTGGGAAGGACCAGTGGGGTGGCAGTCTCAAGCTAATGGGGCAAGTCAGTGGCAGCAGGCAACCAAGGAAGTGGTGGTGGCCTTGGAAACATAAGAAGTAGTACCTGGCCAGCGGGTGGTGGGGCAGTGGTGGGGGTTTTTGGGGAGTGGGGGTTTTGGGGGGTGGGCAGTGTACCGAAAGGGGGCAAGACAAGCATTAGCTTGGGGAGGGTAGCATTGGCGCTGGGTTGATATGCAGCGGGACAACAGAGCCCTGGAGGCCCACAGCAATGGTGAGTGGGGTGCAGCAGGGTGTGTTGGGGGGAATCAAGGGCAATGCAGTGAGCCAATGGGGCATAATGGCTTGGAGTGATGGGCTGGGCAGCAGGGCTGCAGGGCCCCAGGAGGTGGCAGCCAGGTGATAGGGCTTAGGTAGGAGGGGAGGGTGGGACCAGCGGGGGATGGAGCAGGGGTCACCAAAGCCAGGGGAGGGAGCAAACAGAAATACAGGCACAGGGAGGGGTGGCAGGGCCCAAGGGCCAGGAGCTGCATGACACCCCTGTGTGGCAGCAGTGCGGCACCTGTAGTAGTGGGTGGAATTTAGGGGACAGTGGGGGGGGGTTGTGGGGGTGAGAAGGGGTGTGACCAGCCCCCAGGCAGTGGCTTATAGCGCATGGTGGGCGGGCCTATAGTGCAGGTCCGGGGGCGGGGCAGCGAAGCACAGAAGAGATGGGGCATAGGGCAGCAGTGGAGCAGTGGCAGCTGAGGTAAAGAGGATGAGGAGGGGGCACAGCAGGGTGGCAGGAGTGCATGTGGGGAGGCAACCAGGTCATAGCAGCATGAGGAGGGGTGGAGGGCGGGCCTTTAGTGTGGCAGAAGCTTGGCAATGTGTAGCGCATGGTGGAGGCAGCTGGGTGGGGTGGAGTGGAAACTAGCTAGTGGGAAGTGGCAAGTGGAGGGGGCGGGACCAGTGGGGGTGGGAGCAGGGGTCATCAGAGTCTGGGGAGGGGACAACCAGATACTGGCACACAGAGGGGTGGCAGGGTCTGAGGGGTGGGAGCTACATGCCACACCTGAGGGGCAGCAGTGTGGCACCTGTGGGTGCTGGGTGGAATTTAGGGGGCAGTGCTGGGGGGAATAGGGGATGGGACCAGCCCCCAGGCCATGGTGCAGCAGTGGTGTGGTGGGCGGGTCACAGTGCAAGTCCAGGGGGTGGAGCAGCAAAGCTCAGCAGAGGTCAGGGGCACAGGGCCACAGAGGAGCTGCAGCAGCGGTGGTAAGTGGGGCAGTTTGGGGGGGACAGCAGGGCAGGGGTGCATGTGGGGAGGCAGCAAGGTGGTAGTGGTGTGGGGGAGGGGGCGGACCTCTGGGGTGGCATCAGCATGACAATGTGCAGGGCATCAGGGAGGCAATGGAGGAGGGGAGGGGGAAGCAGCCAGGTCTTAGTTGGCATGTGGGTGGGGCCAAACCAGCCAGGCTGCAGCAAGGCCTGGCCTGATATGGGGGGGGGGGGGGGGGGGCACAGCAAAGCAAGGGCCTGGCTTTGTTGGCTGGGACTGGTGTGTGTCAACAGGGCATTACCACTAATAGCAGCAACAGCAGCAGCGGGTGGGGGGGGAAGGGCGGGGCACAGGGCAGCAGCAGAGCAGTAAAGGTGTTTGTACATGGGGCAGTGTGGACAGGGGTGCAGCACGGTGCGAGCAGCTCATGTTGTGGGATCATCTTGGCGGTAGCAGCATGGGGAAGGTGGAGCAGGACCAGTTGGGCAGTAGCAGTGTGGCAACAGGGGTAGGGAAGCAGGAAGGCTCTGCAGTGGGGGGCAGATCTAGCAGCTAGGTGGCAGAGTGCTGGGAGGTGGGGGGGGGGCCAGCAAGGCAGCAGCATGGCAGGAGGGACAGCAGTGCAAGTCAGTGGGGCAGGGCTGCAAAGGGCCTATCTGGGAAGAGCAGCAGCTGCAGGACACAGGGCAGCAGTGGGACACAGGACAGCAGTGGGACACAGGGCGGCAGCAGATCAGCAACAACGTGGCGGTAAGCAGGGGCAGTACAGTGATAGGCAGGTGGCTGGTAGAGGGATTGGGGCACAGCCCTGCAGGGTAGCAGTGCGGGGAAGGCATAGCAGGATGGTAGCAGCAATGCTGTGGGGCAGCAGGGATGTAATGGTGCTTGGTGCTGGGCAAGGTGGGACAGCACGGGTGCCCTGGAACATGTGGGGTAGCAGGCAGGCTACCCAGGCAGTAGCGCCCTGGAGAAGGGGGCGCAGGACCACCGGAGAGGCAGCTGTACAGCAACTGCACAGCAAGGACATGGTGGGCTGGGTGGGGCCTTAAAGCATGTCAATGGGGGCGTGGCAGTGAAGCTCAACAGTGGCCTGGGGCACAGGGCAGAAGCCCAGCAGCAGAGGTGGTAAGGTGGACAGTGTGGGGGTTGCGCAGCTGGGTAGCAGGGTCACAAGGGAGGGCAGTTGGGCAGTAGCAGCATGGGGGAGGCTGGAAGGAGTGGGGTGGCAGCAGCACATCAACAGGGAGGGAATCGGGAGGCACTGGAGCAGGGGTAGGGGGCTGCCGGGTGGTAGAGGTGCAGTGTGGGAGGGGTTAGTGGGAACTGCAGGGCAGCAGCATCAGGTCAACAGCTGGGTGGGCAGGACAGAGGAACACAGCAGCAGCAGCAGCAGGACAGAGGGCAGCGAAGGATCTGCAGTGGCAGTGGCACTGAGGTACTGGGCGGGGGGAGCGGCGGGGCAGGGTGCTGTGCAGCCTCAGGAGCAAGGGGGCAGTAAGCAGTGAAGAAATGGTGGGGAGGCGCAGTGGGATGGCAACAGACAGGGACACAAAATGGGGAGGCAAAACGGGGAGGCATTGACACGGATGTGGTTGGGAGGGACCCATGGGGCAGCAGCTACATGGCAATGGTGCGGGATGGCATGGGGACAGGGCGGGGCAGTGGAGATGGGCAGAAGCAGCAGGGCACCGAGGTGGGTGGCAGTGGCTTTGGAAAAGCGGCCACCGTGGCAGCAGGTGAGGGCGGTAGAAGTGCTGGAGGGTGGTGCACAACAGAGCTGTACAGGCGCTGGGGGTGGCACAAGGGGGCATCAGTGGCAATGGGGCGGGGCAGCAGGGCAGTAATGTTGAGGGTGAGCAGTTACAGGAGAAAGGGGCACTGCTGTGGAGCTTGACAGCAGTAGCAGGGTGGGGGTGGCAATGTCCTGTCAGGAATGTGGGTTGGGAGGGACAGCAGCAGGGGGTGTGTGGGGTGCAGCAGTGGGGGGGTTAGCACAGTGGGGTGGCAGCAGTGCAAGATGTGGAGACCAGCAGGGCAGGAGCAGCATATGGGGGGGAACAGTCATATGGTAGCAACATGGGGAGTGGGGGCCCGGGACCAGGCATGTGGCTGCAGTTCTCAAAGGGACAGGGCAGTAGGGAGGCACCAGAGTAGGGGAGAGTGGGCAGCCAACCAGTAGCTTGCAGGGAGGGGTGGTGGCTTGACGGGGGAGGGAGCCGTATGACAACCAGGTGGGTCAGCAGGGCAGTGGCGGTGGGGAGTGGAATCTAGGTGGTAGCCCATGGTGAGGTGGACTGGGACCAGCTCTGTGGCAACAGTATGGCAGCAGCGTGGAAGGCAGGGCTGGGCCGGAGTGCTCATTACTATGGGGCGGTCAGCTGGCCGTGACAGCAGCCGGGCACAGGGCAGCAGTGGTGGTGAGAGGGTGGTGTGAGGGGTCCAGAGGCGCATGTTTGGTGGGGCCGCCAGGAGGTTTCAGCGTGGAGAGTGCGGCCTGGAGCAGAAGGGTGGCAGCAGCATGGCGACTGGGCAGGGGACTGGGGAAGCTCAGCGGCAGTGCTTCTCCTGGGGGGTGGCGGGACCAGCATGGCGTGGGGGACACAGTGGCGTGGCAATGAGGTGGTGTGGCAGGCAGGGAGGTAGTGCCTGTCGGGGGGGCGAGGCAGAGAAGGGGCTGTGAAGCTCAGCAGAGGACATAGAACAGTATTGGGATATAGGGAAGTAGCAGCAATTCGTGAGTGGTGGGGCAGTGACAGCAGGTGGGGGAGCTGCAGCCCGGCAGGGTAGCAGTGGGGGGAGGGTGTAGTGGGGCTGCCGCAAGTGGGCTTGGCTCACCCCATGGCCATGGCAACAGGGTGGGGCAAGTGAGGCAGTACTGGCAGTGTTTGGGAGCAGTGTGGGGCAGCAGAGCTGCGTCAGGGTCAGGGCACGGGTGGACAGTGAGGTGGTAGAGCACAGGGTGCAATCCCTGCGGCAGCGGCAGATCAACAGCTTGGTGAGCAAGGCAGCCAAAGGCAGCTGCAGGACAGGGCAAAGGGCAGCAGTGGCCACTGGGTAAGGGGGGTGGTGCTGGGAGGCCATAGCAGCAAATAGGTGGGGCAGCAGGGAAGCCATGGCTTGGGGAAGGACAGTGGGGTGGCAGCAAAAGGGTGGGGGGAGGCGAAGCAGGACTACATTGGCACCAGGGAGGGGTAGGACAGACCAGCGCCACTGCAGCTGCACAACAATGGTGTGACCTGGCTTGGGGAGCTGAGCAGGGCAGCGGAGATGGGTAGCAGTAGCTGGGCAACCAAGGTAGCAGTGGTGTTGGAAACACTACGGGCAACAGGTGGGGGGGGCAGTAGTTGGGCAGTAGCTTGGGCCGTGGCAGTGGCGCGGAGGGGTGCACAGCAGAGCAGCAATGGCAACGGTGTATGGCAGTGGGGCAGCAATCGTGTGCAGTAGCCAGCGGGCAGCAGCCGCACGACAGAGGGGCAGAGCAGAGGTGCTGGGCAGCAGTAGGGGTGTGGAGGGAGTGAAGTGGCCTGGAGGGGAGGACTTGGCCAAGGTAGGTTGCCAAGGGGTGCTTCTTTGCACTGGGGAGGCCAGGTGGGTGGGGACTCTACCCTGGGACTGTGCCTCAGGCTCTCCATCTGTAAAGCAGGAAGAACCTCAAAACCTTGGGGTTATTGCAGGATTTAACAGAGGCAATGAGCTTATTACAGGCAGGTTCATAGTACAGGTTGTCATTCCTCTCATTGCACTTCTAGCTGCCTGACCTTTGGCAGAGGATGTCATCTCCATGCTCAGATTTCTCATCTGACAGATGGACCTGAAAATGGTACCTATGCAGGCTTGTTTTAAGGAGTTAGTGAATTGGTAAATGGAAGGCACATCCAAGGTAAACGTGAACCCTGGTGCCTGGTGCAGGGTAAGCGAATGCCAACATGATGGTCACCCTCAGGAGTATCATCATTAGGTAACTGAGGAGCAGGCCCCTGGTTTCAGCATTCTACACACTTCACCAGCTTGATTATCTCAGTCAGTTGGGATCCTGAGAGGGCTCTGGGTCTTAGAGATACAGATAAGGTTTGGAACCAGATTTCAAGCCCTTGTCTCTGTGGCTCCAAAACCCATGCTTTTAAGCTCTCCGTTATTGGGGCTTATCCCAATCCCTCATGCCTCCATGCTTTGCTCTGGCCCTTATAGCTTAGAACGCTTCCTAAGGCATAGGAATATATTTTACCTATTTTTGTTACCATTATTGTCTTGACTCACTTGCTGTCCATTAAGGGCACAGTCAGAAACAGCCTTTGTTAGGGACTGAGATCAACAGCTGAAGGACCATCCCAACAGAGAGGAATGAGACCAATTTTATGTGCTCTTCTACCCCATTTTTAGGGTCACGAGACAGGGATTGTTCATAAGTTACCAGTGAAGTAAAGATGTTGACTGCCCTGCTGAATGAGCCTGAGTAGACAGCAGCAACGACTTTGTAGGATCTCAAAAGACACCTAGAAGATGGACCATGCCCAGGGATTTGGAAACCGGTAAGGGACTTTCCATACACCCAGTATTGCTAACCTTCCTCAACTTCTTCAGTATCCTCTGCTTCTTCCTGTACCCCGAAGTGTGACGCAGGGTGGACCGTGCTGAGCAGAGAGGAGATCAGCCCCTTACATGCTGTTCTGTGCATGCACTCACCAGTTCTGAACACTCTCCTTTAGGCTCTGTGAGGATCCTGAGGGCAGCCTCCTGTGCAGATGTTTGCAGTTCTGTGTACGTTGAGTCCTCTGAGCAGTGCTGTATGGCTTATCCGTTTAAATCCAGTTTTGTCTTGTCTTGTCTTACAAAACCTTATTCCTAGGATAACTTGTAAAAATACTCTTAGCAACTTCTAAGTTTGCCGTACAGTGTTATTAACTGTGGTCACCATGTTGCACATTACACCCTGTAACTTACTTATTTTATCCCTGTATGTTTGTACCTTTGGACCTTTGTCATCCATCTCACACCCATCCCCCTGCCCGTCAACCACCCATCTGTTCACTGTCTCTTTAAGCTCAGTTTTCAGTGTTCTTTTAGATATCATGTAATAGTGACGTCATCATATAGCATTTGTCCTTGACTCATTTCACTTAGAATTCTGCCCTCGGGATCCATCCGTGTGGTTGCAAATGGAAAGATTTTGGTTTTTTGTTTGTTTGTTTGTTTGTTTGTGTTTTAGGATGACCGAAGAGTAGTGCACCTTACAGACATACACCACATCTTCTTTACCGATTCATCCCTCCATGGACATGTAGGTTGTCCTCCTCTCTTAGGCTTTCTAAATAGTGCTGCAGTGAACATGGGGGTTCATAGGTCTTTTCAAATAGATTTTTTTTCTTTGAATAAACGGCCAGAAGAGAAATTGCTGGATTGTAGGGTAGTTGCATTTTTAATTTTTTGAAGAGCCTGCATATTATTTCCTTAGTATTTGCACCTGTTTACTTTCCCACCAGCCATGCACCGGGGTTCCCTACCTTCTACATCCTCACTCACGTTTGTGATTTTTTCTCTTTTTGATACTAAGCCTTCTCATCAGTGTGAGGTGATACCTCATTGTTTGGATTTGCATTTCCTTGATGATTTATGATGTTCAGCCACTTTTCTCCTACATGTTGGTTCTCTGTAAGTCTTCTCTGGATAATGTCCATTTGGATAGTTCTTCCACTTTTTAATCACATTGTTTGTTGTTGTTATTGTTGTTGTTATTGAGCTGTATGAGTTTTTACATAAACATATATATCGGATATGAACCTTTTATCATGTGATTGGCAAATCTTTTCTCACAGGCGGTAGTTTGCCTATTTATTTTGTTGGTGAATTTCTTTGCTAGGCAGGGGCTAAAAAGTTTGATGTCTTTTCACTTGTGTATTTTTGCTTTTGTTGCCGTGGATTTTGTAGAGTTTCAAACACAACATGTTTCAGGCTGACAAAATATACTCTGTTGCCAGAAGTGTTACAATGGTTGAATGGAAATGAGAGGACAGGAAGTTCTCCAATTTCCCTCAACTGTTCAGTGCAGCCCTGGACAATGACTAACCTTGTGATCACTGAAACACAGGGTTCCTACCAGTGCTCCTGTTGAGGCTTGCAGGGAATGGATGGGGCAGGTGTGTGTGTAGGGCCCTGGGCAGGCCTGAGAAACTTTCACAGGATGGGAATGACTGGGGAGTGGGGAACATGGCCAAGCAGAACACCAGTAGCGATGGGGGGGGGGGGGGGCCAACTGGCCTTCAGAAAGGCCTTAGGCAACTGTGCTGACTTTGCAATGAGGTGGGGGAATGTGGCCAATGTTACACATTCCTGGTCCTTCACTAGGGCTCCATTTGGAAGAAACTGCATCATATGTTATGTCAGCGCCCCAAACATAGAGGTAAGGACTGAGTCTGTTCTGGTGGCACAGACACCTCCTGCAGGGCATCCACTCTCCCCTACAGAAACACTGGCACAGGGGATTTGATATTGTGAGGACAGCTCTTCGTTCAGGGGTTCAGGACATTCTCTCGGGGGCCCTAGGTTGGTGTTAGGGGCTCAGGGATCTCCATCCACAGGGAAAACAACGACATTCCTGTCTAAGATCCATCATTCATCAGGGTGACAACTCTGGACAGTCCCTTCAGGTCCCCTACATTTCAGTGCCCCCCACTGTCAAATGTGGCTTCCACCCGTTTCCACTCCCATCGGTGCTGCTGTGGGGAGAACAGGAGAAAGGGACACGGATTCTCTGTTGGCTGTAAAGCATAATTCTCATGTGAAGGATAAAGAGGGGGCTTCCATCCTCCCGTGCAGTGGAGCCATCCCACGTCCCACGTCTGGATTCACCCACAGCCAGCCGTCTAGCTGATTCTCCAGGCATTCAGTACCTCAACACCTACAGAGCGATTGGGAAGCATCCATCCTTTCCTATGTCCCAGGTGCTCCTTGTAGTCAATCACTTGGGACACTGTAACGGCACACTAATGTCCAGGCCACAGGGCAGGGAAACAGGCACAGAGGGCTCTCGGGAATGCTCTCCGGTAGGTGTGGCTGATAAATGGAATGGGAATCCAGGCCATCAGGCATGCTCACTGTGCTTTGCTGCGTTTCTGTTATCTCTCTGCTAAATACAAGCAGTTGCCCAGAAAACATATGGGTGTGGGAGGGGGGCAGAATTCAGAGTACAGCACACGGTGACATCTTCCTAAGTCTGACCTGGAGAGAGGAATGTCTGCTGGGCAGCTGGTGAGTAGAGGGAGGAGACGGTTGGTCTAGAATTAAAGAATGTCAAATCCCCCTATGGTGTTCTGACTGCAAGATGCTGACACTGCTCTCTATTTCTATGTCTCTCCCAGGAATCTGTGTGGAGCATCTCCCTGAGGATGTGGAGCCTCCCACAGCCATGCCAGCCCCTCCACCACCACCCGTGAAGAGAGTCTGTTTCTTCCTCCATAATTGGGTATACCCCAGTGGGGACTCTGAGTAAGGGAGCTTGGATATTGACTCATTACCTCAAAAAAAAATTCTATAATTTCTTCAGTGTTGTACAGTTAAGAGAAAACTACAAAGATGCACTACGTTTTTCCATTTCATGTTAGCACAGTTAAATGCATCAAGTGCATCATTAGTGTGATTACAGAAGTCAAGATGCATTTCTAACTCAACATCATAAGAAGACTCAGTAGGAGCAATGGCTCAGGGCTCTTGGGACAGTGTCGTGCCCCCACTTGGCAGTTTCCTGCTTGGGTGGCTCTGGTCATCCTCTGGGTAAGTCTTGCTTTCAGCTCTCAGGAAACTTCCTTTCAACAGACTTAAGAGAAGAAGGAAAGGAAGCAGTTAGGAAGTCAGAACAAGAGGAGGACATACAAATGTGGTGAGTTGCACATGAAAAGGGGAAGACAGCCACGTGACCGTGCTCTCCATCACTTTCCTGATGCACTTATTGTCACTTCAAGAAAAGTTTCCAAACTGTGGTGAGCAGAAAGTGGAGACAAGGGGGTGGTTATGGGTAGACCACGGGTCAGACCCTCAGGGGCTCAACCTGGCATGTAAAGATGCTGGGCAAGAGGGAACAGATTGGCCTCCCAGTTCGTCCTTGCATTTCTTTCCCGGAAAACATCATGGCTTTTGATTCAGGCAGGGATTGACTCATTGGGGTGGAGGCTGGTTCAAGCATGTGCCATTTTCTGGGTGGGAAATTTGGGGAGAGAAGGGAGGGGAGTCCTCTGTTCAGAAATCATGCATGTAACCTAGAGGACTCAGGGAACAGGGTTCTCTGTCGTAAGATAACAAACTTCTTTCCTATCCCTGAGCTTTCCTATCCCTGTCATTGCACTGTGACTCTGGGCAAACCATTTAACATCTCTGCATTTCAATACCATGAACAAAAAAAACCCGGGGGTTATAACCCCTGGTCTCTGCCTCCCACATGAAAGGATGGCAGATGACAGGACACGATGACACATCTTCTGCATGGGTGGAAATGCCTCATGCAGCTGTGACTGCTGAAAGGCCACCTTCCACCCCCACCCCCGCCCTGCAATCATCGACGTTTCCTCTCTGGGGGAAGTCACCCCTATACTTCTTGGCTATTCTTGCAGACATGTCATATTGGAACATTCGTGCAGCACTTATGAGGCATGGCTCATTGTCTTCATGGGCTATCTGGATTTTCTTCTATGAAGCTTCATAACATAATACCAGTTAAGGAAGCCCCAGCACAGAACAGGGAATGTAGGACAGAAAGGTCAAGTAACTTTCCCAGTTATATGTGGCTTCTAGTAAGATTTGATACCGGCCATGGACACCAGCCTCTGTGTTCTCTGCTCACTCTGAGCACTGGATTTTGAGATCACTTCATCCCAGTGCTCATGTCCCCACCCAGTCTGTGGGGTGTCAGGTGCACACCACATCCAACACCCCTCTCCAAGCCCAGCTCAGACTCAGTTGGCTCCCCAGGTCCTGGTGAACAGGAATGCAACTGTGACCAGGGAATGAATAAGGAGTTCTCAGGGTCTTCCTCAGCTTCACCTCAAAGGTTCTGGTTTCGGTGTATTTTTCAGGATCAGGCTCAGGTTAGAAGAAGGAAAAATCATAAGGGGTTCAAACACTGGAGTCAGAGCAATATTATCTGCAGCCAAGAAATTCTTCTGACTGTCCCCAGCCATGGTTCACCAGCACCCACTTGGGCATCTGTCCAAACAACAGGGAACAGTCATGAACATTACTTCCACTGACTACAACATTGAAGCTGCTATGGGTGTAAATCAGTAGGTAGATTCATGAGAAGAAACTGCAGTTTGCGCAGCAGAGAGTAGATGCTGGGAAGAAGGAAGGAGCAGGGAAGGTCACACTCAGAGCAAGTGCAGCTACTTCCTGCTCTCTCAAGTCCAGGCTGCACAGATAGTGGTTTAGATCTTAGTCTAGGAGACATGGGGGCTGGTAGACTTCATGCATTAAGGCACTGAAGGGCCAGCCTGACCATCCCTTTCCTAGTTCATTAACTGTTCCACAGTGAGGTGTGGTCAGTTGAGCAACTGTCATGTAGGCAGTTGGTTTGGAATGTGCTGGGTTCTGAGGCAGTTGGGAGTCAAGAAGCCTACTGGTCATTCAGGGTGGTCACCTGACCTGGGACTTCTCACTGCAGGGCAGTTGAGAGAGTCAAATTCCGGTAGGAGGAAAGGCAAGTGAGGAGGAGTTGGGGACATGTTGGGATCCCCCAATCGATCAGGAGGTCTGCATTTGGGGAAAAGACATTGTATTTCTGTCAGTGACTGAAATGTAGAGCCAGGAGATGGCTCAGGATTTGAGCCATTCATTTGGGCCAGCACCCCCTCCAGTAAGTTAATACGTGGAGTGAGGTGAGGTACATGTGAAATCTCCTCCTGTGCCCCAACATTGGCTGGGTTTCTGTGCAGTGTGAACCCTCTGCTAATGGCCAGGACAGGAGAGGCCGTGGAAGGATTGCTCACTCATGTTCCTTCCTTCCTGACTCAGTGTACAAATTCTAGCCCCTTCCTTCAGGTTTAGTCTATGTGTAAAACTCTGCATGTCAGTTCTAGTCAGGTGCAGTTTTACTTTCCTGAATTCAGCTAGATCTTTCTGCATGTAGCCTCACACCCATGTAAAATTATGATTATATTTTAAAGAGCAGTATTACTTTTCCCCAGAGACTTTATCTTTGTTTATCACTTTTTTAAAAAGATTTTCTTTATTTTTTTGATATATAGAGAGAGATCACAAGTAGATAGAGAGGCAAGCAGAGAGAGGGGGGGAAACAGGCTCCCTGCTGAGCAGAGAGCCCGATGTGGGACTCGATCCCAGGACCCTGAGATCCTGACCTGAGCCGAAGGCAGAGACTTAACCCACTGAGCCACCCAGGCACCCCTGTTTATCACTTTTTTTAAATGTTATTTAATTGCTAGTTAGTTAGCATTCAGTGTACTGCAGGTATCAGGTGTAGGATGGGAAGTTCTATTTTTAACTTTGAGGAATCTCCATTCTCTTTACCCATAGGCTGTGCACCAGTTTGCATTCCCGTCAACAGTGTATGAGGGTTCCTTTTACTCCACATCCTCACCAACACTTGCTGTTTCTTGTGATTTTCTTTGTAGCCACTCTGACAGGGGTGAGGTAATATCTCAAAGTAGTTTTGATTTACATTTTCCTGTTCATGAGTGATGTTGAGCATCTGTGTGTCTTCTCTGGAGAAATGTCTCTTCATGTCTGCTGCCCATTTTTAAACTGGGTTACTTTATTTTGGTGTTGAGTTGATTAAGTTCTTTAGATATTAACCCTTTAACAAATATGTCATTTGCAAATACCTTCTCATATTCAGTATGTTTTCCTTTAGTTGTGCTGATAGTTTCCTTCACTGTGCAGATTTTACTTGGATGCAGTCCCAATAGTTTATTTTTCCCTTTATTCCCCTTACCTCAGAAGACATCTCGAGAATAATGATGCTACAACCAATGTCAGAGAGATTACTGCCTGTGCTCCCTGTTAGAATTTTTACAGTTTCAGGTCTCACATTTAGGTCTGTAATCCGTTTTGACCTTAATTTTATGGAAGGTGGAAGAATGTGGTCCAGTGTCGTTCTTCTGCATGTAACTGTCCAGTTTTCCCGACACCATTCATTGAAGAATGTCTTTTCCCATAGTATATCCTTCCCTCCCTTGTTGAAGGATAATTGACCGTATAATTGTGGGATTATTTCTGGGTTTTCTATTTTGCTCCATTGATGAATGTGTCTTTTGTTGGTGCCAGTAGCATACTGTTGTGATTATTGCAGTTTCCTAATATAACTGTAAGTCTGGAATTTTGATATCTCTAGTTCTTTCTTAAAAGATTTTATGTATTTATTTGACAGACAGAGATCACAAGTAGGCAGAGAGGAAGCAGAGAGAAGAGGGGAAGCAAGCTCCCTGCTGAGCAGAGAGCCCAATGCAGGGCTGGGTCCAAGGACCCTGAGATCATGACCTGAACCAAAGGCAGAGACCCAACCCACCGAGCCACCAGGAAATCTGTATATTGCTTTGGGTGGTATAGACATTTTAACAATATTTGTTATTCCAATCCATAAGCAAGGAATGTCTTTCCATTTCTTTGTGTCGTCTTCAATCTCTTTCTTCAC
Source organism: Meles meles (assembly GCF_922984935.1). Lineage (NCBI taxonomy): Eukaryota > Metazoa > Chordata > Mammalia > Carnivora > Mustelidae > Meles > Meles meles. The sequence continues at coordinate 27,705,758 of NC_060077.1, read as the reverse complement.
TGTTTTATGATTCTTGGAGTACAGGTCATTCACCTCTTTGGTTATATTTATTCCTAGATATCTTATTGTCTTTGATGCAATTGTAAATGGGATTGTTTTATCAATTTCTCTTTCTGCTGCTTCATTATTAGTGTATGGAAACTTAACAGTGTTCTCTATATTGATTTTGTTCCCCATGACTTGACTGGATTCATTTATCATTTCTAGTAGTTTTTTTGGTGGAGTTTTAGGGTTTTGTTTATATAGTACTATATCATCTGCAAAGAGTGATAGTTTTACTTCTCCCTTACCTGTTTGGGTGCCTTTTATTTCTTTAGGTTGTCTGATTGCTCTGGCTAAGACTTCCAGTACTATGATGAAAAACAGTGGTGAAATTACACATTCTTGTCTTTTTCCGGACCTTAGGCGAAAAGCTCTCAATATTTCTCCATTAACTATAATTGTAATAGGCTTTTCATATAAGGCCTTTATTATGTTGACCTATGCTCCCTCTATCCCTATTTTGTGGTATATCTTTATCATGAATGGATGTTGGACTTCATCAAATTTTTTTTTCCCCACAGCTATTGAAATAATCCCATGGTTTTAGTCTTCCTTATTGTTTATAAGATTTTATTTATTTATTTGACAGACAGAGATCACAAGTAGGCAGAGAGCCAGACGGGGGGGGGGGGAATCAGGCTCCCCGTTGAGCAGAGTGTCTGATGCAGGGCTCAATCCCAGGACCATGAGATCAAGGCCTGAGCCAAAGGCAGAGGCTCAACCACTGAACCACCCAGGTGCCTCTAGTCTTCTTTATTTTTATAATCCATTATCTTATTGATATGTTTATCATGTTGATTAATTTGCTAATATTGATCCACACCTACATCCTAGGAATAAATCTCCTTTGATCATGTTCAATGATATTTATAATGTATTGTTGGATAAGGTTTGTGGCATTTTGTTGAGGATTTTTGCACCTATGTACATCAGAGATATTAGCCTATAGTTCTCTTTTCTTGTGGTGTAGTTATCTGGTTTTTCTATCAGGATAATTCTGACATCATCAAATGAATTTGGAAGTTCTCTTTATTCTTTAGTTTTTGGAAGAGTTTGAGGAGAATACATATTAACTCCTCTTTAAGTATTTGGTAGAATTTGCCTGTGAAGCCCTCTGATCCTGGCCTTTTGTTTGGTGGGAATTTGTTGATTACTGATTCAATTTCACTATTTTTAATCTATTACTTCTTAATTAGAAAGAAGCTTGTGGTGTCGTCAGGTTATATTCAACTCTGGAAAAATGTTTTTTTTTTAAGATTTTATTTATTTGACAGAAAGAGAAATTACAAGTAGGCAGAGAGGCAGGCAGAGAGAGGGGAAAGCAGGCTCCCTGCTGAGCAGAGAGCCAGACGCAGGGCTAGATCCCAGGACACTGAGATCATGACCTGAGCTGAAGGCAGAGGCTTAACCCACTGAGCCACCCAGGCACCCCTGGAAATTTTTGTAATGATCGCTTTTATATATAGTTTGAACTCTGAAGTAGTAATTTTCTATAATTATGGCAAAATATACATAAATGTAAAATTCAACATTTTAATCACTTGAAGTGTACAATTCAGCCATAATATGCACACTCACAGTGCTGTGCACCACCATTGCAATCCATTTCCAGACACTTTTTACAATTCCGAGAGAAGAGAAAATGTGTACCCATTAAGCAATTCTGCTATTCCCCCTTTATCAGGGACGGATAGTAGGGTCTGCCAACAGGGTATTACAGAAGAACCCAGAGATTCAGGAGCCAATGGCAATTCAGGAAGCATCAGAGAGCAGAAAAGGAATTCTACTGGCAGTTCATGGAAGATGTGGCTTCGCCCAGGTGAGAGCTCTTTTTGATCTTTGCTTTTTAGCTATGAAGGACCGTGTTGTGTGCTTCTTACCACAGATTAGAATGTGATTGTCTCTGTTGTCAGTGTGTCCAAAAACCACATCTTTCTCTCTCACAGTGTGTCAGGAATGGATACTGAGAGCCTAAGCTGCTTATTGGGGCATCTAACATATCACTTTTGTATCTTCCTGTCTGCAGCTCCTCCACAATCCTCATCCCCTCTCCTCCAGAGACCCTTCAAAGACCCTGATTTCAGACCAGTTCCTTCCTGGTTGTCAAGGGGAACTGTATCAATTGACCATGGATTCTTCATGCTAATGTGCAGAAGAAAGTGTGTGTCCACGTTCAAGGGTGAGATAGTCCAAGAATTTTCATATTTAATATTGATCATGTTTGGGTCTGTGCCATGATTTTTCTAGGATTAGAAATGTGTTTGGGCCACACCCTCCTTATATTTGAAACATTTCAGTATTTGTTTGCATGTTTGTTACCACTCTCCCATGATACATTCTACCTTGCTCTTTGTTTGAGTAACAATGTTTATTACTAATTCTATACAATATGTACATGGTATATGCATATATATACAGATAAATATATAACCACACAATATTATACATATTATATACACATTAATGCATATATACATACACACTTATATTTATATTTTGTTTATTTATTTATTTATTTAACACAGACGCCTAAACTGTAAATGGTGATGCGACCACTCTCTGACCTCAGACCCTAGAGATAGGGTAAGAAGGTTGTAGAAAGAACAGCATGAATGACCATTGTGCTGGATGCCAAGAGGAAAGGTGGTAAGTAGGTGTCCCTCACATCCTTTCACTTGCTGGAAGGACTTTAGTAACCTCTGATTGAAGGGGGTGAAGGGGAAAAGGACACAGGCCGTGGGGGGTTTGCCTCAATAAATCAGCTGCTGAAGCCTCACTTTTAGCCTTGAAACCCCACTTACCCCGTTTTCTACTCTTGTCTCTCCTGAAAGTGTTCCTGCTCGAGATTCTTCACGCAATCTGGCTAATTCTGGGCAATGGTCCATCTGTCTAAGACGGGTCTCAGAAAGGACGCCATGGCGCTGGAGGGAGAAACGTGATGTGAGGGAGGGAGACAGTCCGAGGGCTCCTGCGGCTCCTGGGACACAAGTGTGGGACAGTCACACTATTGTGAGGGCTCTATTTGCCTTAGTAAATGAAAGCCAGTCGAGTGTGCCCCTGGAGTTTTAGCACAGACACCTGCCATCTCAGGGCTGGTCCAAACAGGCCACCTCTGACTCAGCCCTGGTCATCCTGCTGCTGTCATACCACACAGCACTCCTAGAAGACAGCAGGAACTTCACAGATGGATCTTTGTGACTTCAGTCCCCAGGGAAGGAGAAGGAATAGGTCCTCTCCTTGGAGATGGAGACAAGGGCATTAATTTTCTCCAGGTCACTCATAACTCCCAGGCCAACAGATGCAGGGTTTATTTTACAGTGTTTATGGTCCTGGATATGTTAGTATTACCTGATATTAGAGTTTGCTTAACACAGGTGCCTGGCTCACTACCAGTCTGCAATCTAACCCAAGTTCAAGACCACCTATTTCCTAGGGCTCACTGTTGGCTTGTACCTGACAAGAAATCTATGTGGGTCATCCTTACAGTGTGGCTAATGTTGTTGTTGTTGTATTATGAGAGTCTCCTTTTACACCCCCATAACCCCAGTGCACAGGCCCTGGCCTTTGATGTCTGCATTTGGCACAAGGAGAAATGTTTTCAGTGAAATGTATTCACTGTTCATAAATCCCAGTCTGGGTTTCTCTATGCTTTATAGTTATCCTTGGATTATGTCTTGTGTCTCTCTAATGTACCTGTGATTCCTTTTCTTTTTCTTAGGCCAGATTTATTGTTGTTCTCACCACAAGAATTCATATAAACCATTGTACTGAATACGGGACCTCTATCTTAGAATTTCTCTACTCCTAAACCAAGGGGCCACCAGGATCTTATACCTCACTCATATTCAGGCCTGTCATGTTTATTTGGTAAATTCCCCACAGATTGTCAGTACAAAGATGACAGAACTTTCTAGAATATTTTTGTTGTGTAATATCGGGATTCTCAATGAAAATAAATGTTTGATTCCTAGGCTCTTTCTCTAAAACACTCAAATGATTCAGATTCATCTCAGCATCATTCCAAGCAAGTAGAGGAAAACCAAAGCTGAAAGGGAGTATGGTACATGTGATTAAGCCTTACTGACCTCCCCTTAGCTGATTATATCTGCAGGAACCCCATTTCCAGATAATACCACATCCTGAAACATGGGCTCTGTCAGAACTCTGTCACATGGATGCTAGAGACACGGTTCAACCAATTAACAAGTAATGCCCCTAGTTTAATGTAGATTTTCTTAGCTTTACACTAGTGATTTTCAAAAACTTGTGATGTGCTATAGCTGATTAACTGTACCTAATAAAAATAAAGTGGATCTCTTATCAAGAAAAAAAAAGAAAAGATAAAAATAAATAAGGTAGTGCTATTTTTCTGTTCTAAGATCCATTTGGGGTCCTTTGTTACATTTAGTCGTGATGTCTCCATAAGGTTCTCTTATGCTGACCTTTTCTGAGACCTATTGTCTCTAGTGACTTTGTTCACACTTACTGAGTGGGGATTATGCCTGGAATCCTTCATGGTCAAATATTGTCACATGTTCTTGGGAGTATTCTATATGGTAATGTGTCTCTTCTTTCTCCATTTATTTAATTGCTCAACCAGTTAAGAGTATGAATCATGGACAGCTATTTAGATGCTGAGTTATAACCTATATATTACGCTTTTTTGAGGAGGGGGTTCTCAAGTCCTTCCAGTTTTGCCCAATTGGAGCATTTTAAAGTGGCTCACGAGCACTTCCACATAGCCTGTCATTGTGTGTGTGCATGCACGCGCATGTGTAAACACATTCCTGTGTGTGCTGGGTGTGCACTGATGTCCCTTTGATTATTTTGACCATTTTTTTAGTTTCTGACACTACAAAGCCTTCCATCCTCATCCTGCCTAGTTCCTGATCTGAGCATTAAACAACTCTCCAAAGAATATGGCATCATTTCCCAGGAAAATGGTGTTAGAATGAAATATCTGGGAAAATGCATCTCATAGCTCTCAGACATCATTTCTTCCACCTATGTTCGGCTGACAAACAGCATATGAACTAACCCACAAATATGGCCGTGCTGGTGACTGTTTCCACATGCAATTTTCTGTCTTCATCAGATCACACATGCTTCCAAACTGTCATCTCCAGCTCTAATTCATGACCACACACTTCAATCAAGCCCCCTCCCATGGTTATATCTGTGAATTTCCATTTTCAAAGTGAGAAATCTGGTTCTACCACCACCAATCCATTTACATGATTGTTCAGTTCCAGTAAACAGAGAAGTCCCATCAAAATAATCTACTTGTTCCCCATGGGAAGCAACCTTATCTACTAGAGTGGAGACCTCATGCACAGTCTCTTATGTCTTTACACTTATAGGCTCCAATCATTTTGTTTCAGTTTTTAACATTTTTAAAATTTAAATTCAATTAAGTAACATATAATGTAGAATTGGTTTCAGATGTACAGGCCTGTGATTCATCAGTCTTACAGAATACCCAGTGCGCATTACATCATGTCCCCTCCTTCATGTGCAACACCCAGTCACCCCATCCATTCACCCCTTCCCCTACAGCAACCTGCAATTTGTTTCCTTTGATTTAGAGTCTTGTATGGCTTGTCTCCCTCTCAGGTTTCATCTTGTTTAATTTTATTTTTCACTCTTTTCCTGTGATCCTGGGTTTTTTTCTTAAATTCCGTATATCAGAGAGATAATATGACTCAGATTGACTTATTTCACTGAACATAATATCCTCTATCTGCATCCATGCCATTGCAAATGGCAAGATTTCAGTTTTTTGATGGCCTTATGATATTCCATTTTGTGTGTATATGCATATATGTGTATATACACAATCTTCTTTATCCATCCATCACCCCAATGTTTAGAGCATCAGTGTCTACAAGAGCCACGCTATGGAAAGAGCCCAGATGTCCATCCACTCAATTTCAAACTCACTCAAATTAGCAGCTTTCACCCAAGCCCTACACTGAGGTGGAATCACATATTTATAATGCAGATGGATGGTTTTCTCACATTCTGTATTCCGTCATGACCCCCAATTCTCCTAAGTGATTTTTCTTCCCATGTGGCTTTGAGGTTTTGAATGAATTTCGACAGGACAAAGGTATCATTTCAGTGCCATTACATTATCATATAGAATAATTACCTTGCTTGAATATATGTTCCTCTGTTGGCATGGTCAACTTTTTCTTCCTTTAGCCCCCCAGAAACTGCAGATCTTTACACTGTATTGAGAGTTTTGTCTCTACCAAAATGTGATATAATTACCTTCATAAAAGGAATAATATCCCATTTTATAAATATGCCACCTATCTGGTGACATCTTAGCTGGTTCTAGGTTTAGGTGATTATATATAAAACCGGAAAAAATTAATGTGCAGATAATGGGCCGCTTTCAGTCTTTAGTGATTATGAATAACCTAGTATAAACATTCATGTGCAGGATCTCTGTGTACAAAAATTTTGGATTTATTTCTATACGTTTATAATTGGAAACTGACATCTTTCACACACACACACACACAATCGGAAAAGGACAAAACCAAACAGCACTGGTTATAGTCAGGTAGATAATATTACCAGATGCAAACAGGGCTGACTCATTCTTCAAGTATAATATGCATAGACCATGATGCATTCAGTGGAAAAATAAAATGCTTCATTTCTTTTAAAATTAGAAGAAAAAAATTGAAAAAGAACCAGTCTAGAAGTAAACTGTCCCTCATTGGTAAAGACAAGAAATTTCTGTTTTCATGAATAATCTTCTAAGAATTGGCTGCTCAGAATGACTTTGAGAATAGAAGGGACATAAGCAGCCTCACTCTCTGGTGCTGTCCCTTGGTGGACCTGGGAGCAAGGCATCATCAAATGAAAAAAGAGAATCACAGGTGAGACAGTCAGGCAATTCCTGAGGTGTCCCCCTCTTTGCAAATGAGTAAGTAGGTTTTTGTCTCACTTCCCCACAGGCCTGGAGCACTGTGAACTCTGAGCCTGATGTCCCATGCAGAGAAGTAATAATCAGCTTCATACTCAGCCAGGAGCCCAGTGATGGTCAGGGTGCGTACTGCCTGATCAGGAACTAGAGAATCTATCAGTTACCCCAAGAGTCGTTTGTTATAATGATAGACAATGGTTTGGGGGGCTGTTCCTGGGAGATGTTGGTGCCATTGACATAATTATTACTGAGGTTGGAGTTGCTTCGAGTGTAGGAGATGCTGACACTGTAGTCCATGGCCCCAGACATGGGAGGTGGCTGAGTCAGCACAGACTGGGTTGAGGACCTGGCAAGGAGGAGAGACACAGAGAGGGTGATGCTGGTGTCTAGAGACAAGAAGAGACAGGACCCACATGTCCTCCCAGGACCTCTTCTCTTGTCTCCATATCTAGTTTCCTGTGCAGTGAGTAAGGAGTAAGAGGATGAGGATGGGCCACACCATGATAGATAAAGTCACCAATTTTGCCTTCTATGCCCCACAGCTGAGCAGACCTCCCGTAATCCCTCTATCTCTCTTCATCTTCTGACAGAAGGAGGACCTGTCCATTCAAATGAGACCCCACTTTCTGACCCCTTATTGGCTCTGAGTCAGGTTTCATTGACTGAAGATGTCAAGGTGGATGGGAAGTGAGTGTTGTTGTGTGAAACTATTGGGTAGAGAGTTCCCAACTGTGAGACCAGAGCAGAGGGCACAGGAAGGGTCAGGTGACAGGCCCAACTCTGATCACTTCTGATCCCTCAGAAATGGGACCTGAGGACACCCTTGTGTCCAGGCCCAGAAACACCTCTGGGTGACATGGTGACCAATCCTCATCAGAGAGCTCTGGCCTTCCCATGGCACTGACCACTGTCTGTTGCATTAGAGCCAGGCCAGGGCTCCCCTTATGTTTCTTCCCTGCATCACAGACATAATCCTCTACTTAGACTCCTCAGAATGAGTCTGTCCATGTCTCTCATGGGTCCCAGAATCAATGTACTGATCAACCTTAGACACTGACTGGAGCCCAGAAATGGCCAGGGGTTGAGTTGCCCATGGGGACAGACATTTGTCATGAGAATTCTTAGTATCAGCTCATCACAGAAGAGCAGGTAGTCAGGGCACATCCTGGTTGCCCTGGTGATAGGACCCCAGCCATATTTAATGTCATTGGTGTTTACTACTTGTGGAGATTACGCTTCTTGGAGATTGTGGCACTGAAACAGCTAGGTGTGCACACGTTGACCTGATTTCTAAAGACCCAGAAAGCCCCAGAAACTGCATAGTTCAGGAAAATATGCAACCAGAGGGAAGACAGCTGTGTTTATGTGTGTGTGTGTACGTGCACGTGCGTGCACATGCACATGTGTGTGTGTGTGTGTGTGTGTGTGTGTGTGACCACAGATAAGGCCAAGTGACCTTCAGCCCTTTTTAATGCTTCTCTGCACACTGAGGGATTATTCTTGATTTTCAGTGTCCTGTATAACTGATTTAAAGACCAGTATCTTAAACACCTCCATGGGGGAGGATTTACTTACAGCGAGGAGTCAGTGAGAGAAAACCTTTTTACAATTTCCTAAATCAGATGTCCTGGTCTTGATAAGTGACAAAAACAAGAAGGAGAATGTGAGGGATTTTATGCAGCTCTTTTTTCTGGTCATTCTCCTCCCTAGAGATGGACTCTGGAGACTGGAAACTACAGCAAAATCATTTCCTGTTTTCTCTGAAATCCTGATGTGGAGACAGAGTTCAGCCTGAAGAGCCAGAGGGAGAGACTGAAGCCTGAGGGACACGGGAGCAGAGGGAAGAGGAAGTTGGAGGGGAGTGCTGTCAGGGAGAGACTCTGTAGGATCTGGTCCAAGTTCATGTGTAGCTGGTTCAGAGGGAGGTGAGTGTGTCTGCAGCAAGGGTTGTCATCAGGGTATCAGCTGTGGACACATCAGTAGTGACACAAGGTCACACTTTATGGAATAAGATGGTGAAACTGAATGTGGATGAATGTTCACTGGGTCACATGTTCAGCTGTAAATGGAGCATTTATTCCTCTTCACCTTCTCAGTGTTGAGTAGTGATGGTAGTTGAGCTCTGATACCTCATCTGTCCCTGTCTTCCAGGAATACCCTGTGATGTGTCACCTTGCAGGCACTACCTGGGTGTTTCTCTTCTGCTCAAGAACAGATCGTCCAACAGATATGTAACCCCTGTGTGTCTCCAGGATAAGTTTCTCAATGAAAATAGTCTGAAGCCCAGGTCCGTGGGCCCAAGGGTCTTTGTCTTGTTTCCTCTTTATCTGAGACACTGTGAGTAATGAAAGCTGCTCCCACCGCCATGATCTTTTTCCCAGTGATTGTCAACCTTGTCCTCGGGCTGCAGACCAGAGACAAACAGAAAGCTTGCGTGGGCCAAGGGGACAGAGAAGAATCTGGGGGCCCAGAGACCTGTTGAGTTGGAGAAGCACCTCAGCAGATGCTTGGGAGGGCTTCCCAGCTGCTGCTAGAACCGGGACAAGACAGAAGTTCACACACTGAAGCCACTGCTCATGGTGCAGGTGTGTCTGGCTGATGATCCCAGGGCTGCAGAGAGAGAGGGTGGCTGAGTCAGCACAGGGTGAGACATAGAACCTGCAAACCCACTTATGGCTGATGCATCCGGGGCCAGAGAAATTTCCTCAAACCTCTAAGTCAGAGTGGCTGACATAGATGGACAGTTTGTTCTGTGTCCTTGAGGCCAGTCCTTCCTTGTGCAGTGAGAGACTAGGACCAAGAGTTAACATTCCAGGCTATTGTGACACAGACTCAAGCCCCCATAGTAGCCTGGGCTGCCCCAGGCCTCCTTTTCCCCTCCAGCCTATGTCACAGAAGGGGCTGTCCATTCAGTGACCTCCTAGCCCCTCCTTGAGCCCTGGAGATGAAGTACAACTCACACACACACTGAAAATTATAGCAGTTGGCCTCACCCCTGGTGAGAGCCCTGGGAGGAAGCACCTGCTGAGACCACACATGGGTCCCTACTCAGGGGAGTCTGCCAGGCTTGAGAGGACACAGATGCTGAGTCCCCATCAGGGAACACAGGACCCAGCCTCCAAGTCCAGGCTACTTTGCTAGAATGGTCCTCACTAAGCAACTGTGTGAGGACAACAGAACAGGTCCACAGTGCTACCTCTGGTCACAGGGAAAACATCTCTTCATAGCCTAAAGCCCTGAGAGCCCAGCTGGATTCTATCTGCTCAGTGGGGGGCAACCTTGATCCCCATATTCTCAATCCTCCCTAAATCACATCCCCACTGCCTCAGACCCCTCCTCTGAAAACTCTGGGCTCAGGTCATGGTCCTCAGTGAGTCCCAGTGATTTCCCAGAGGTGTTCAGTCCCTTGTCTGGGCTTCTTATTAACAAAAAGGGGGAGGACTTTCACCTGTGCCCCATTGATCAGAAAGTTTCTGAAGCATCACAACATCCCCATCTCTTATAGCTGCTCTCCCTCTACAAGCCTTTATGTGCTCAGGTGCCTCCCATGCTGACATGGATGAGAATCCATCCTTGGAATAATGCTGGTCAGTGAGACAGAAGGGGAGACTAAAGGGCAGGTTGAGTATGATCTTTGACTCCCTACCAACAAGTAGCACGTACTTCCTCTGAGTAGATTTTGGGACCAGAGCAAGACAATGGGTGACGGACAAGACTTTGTAATGTGTCGGAGAAAGCAAGGCCATCCTGAGACACAGCTATATTGTCCACATGCACTGCTGGCACAGAGGAGCGTGTCCACACCCACATAGGACCAGCTTTGTCAGCACAGCGATGGGTGTATTTATTAAAAATAACTTGATAAACAATGGCCCAGTGATTGACAAGCCTAATTTTTAGAGTCAGATTTATGGGTAAATTCAGGACATCCCTACAAACCAAACTGCATATTGAGGTCAGTATTCTATACCTTGGAAACTCTCCGGGACAGGATTTAAAGCATCTACAGAGGGCTCTCCTCCTCACCCTCTGGCCCTCGAGGCCCAGATCTAACACCAAGGTTCCCCAAAAGTTGATGGCCAAGGAGTGTGTCCTTTCAATGTCACCAGTTCTCTACTACTGCTAACCAGCTCAAGCTCATGGACCATGTGCCTTCTGGTTTCCTAGGTGTCTAACCACTGTGCACCTGACATGCTCAACTTCTATGGGTGTCCCTAGAGCTCTCTGGGTGGGCTCAGAGTTAGAGGTGCCAGCCCCAAAGGGAATGAGTGAATTTCAGAGCATCTGGAAAGTGTTCTAAAAGGTATTTTATCTCTTTTCCACTTCATCTTTGATCTGCTGTCCCTGAGTGAAGTCCTGGTTATGACCCATTGTTGTCCTGCTAAGGAGGCCTTGGATCTTCCAAGGGAAACAGAGTTGCCACATGTGCTCATAACACTGCTCTGGACTCAGCTGACAGGAGAGAGTGAGGGACTCTCTCAAGAACTGGCCAATCCATGGAGATGCTGCCACCACTGTCCCCAGCATGGTTCTTGGATTCAAGATCTTCACTTTCATATTAGGTATAGAAGGAGGTTTGACTAGGAGTGCAGAGAGGCTGAGTGCTGGTGGATCAGAGGCATGACAAGTATGTGTTTGTGTCTGCTTCAGATCTATCCCATGTGGAGTTACTTTAGCATATGAGGAGAGAGAAGGTGAGTCTTGGGCTGCACCTTGCCTGTCACCTGTCCAGAAACTGGGGAGCATGTGGAGGAGACAGGCCCAGGTCAAGATCCACTAAAGTCAGCTCTTCAACCTGAGATCTACAGATCTGCTGGGATCACCCTCAGTCTCTCACTGAGACCCATTTCCCTGAGGAGGGGCTCCGTGTGCACATCCACATCCCACCCCTGGAGAAGCCCATCAGCTCCAAGACCATCACAGGGTTTCACAAGTGGGCCTGTCTGAGGGTCTCTCTCCTCCTACCCTCCACAGCGTGGGGGGGGGGTGGCTAGGGAGGAGGATGCAGGGAGGAAGCACATGGACATCCTGACATAGAATCAAAACTGAGTCCAGCACTGAGTTTCCAAAAGCCCTTGGGTGTCCCTGAGGAAGGGCTCAATTCCAGGGGGACTCAACTGCTGGGAGTCCTCTTGTCAAGGAGGTCAGGGAGGGGGTGGGCTCAGTTGAAGACAGGCAGCCCTAGGCTCCCTGTCCCTCCACAGATGGACTCAGATATCCTGTCTGACGTCCCAGCACAAACTAAAGACATGTATCCAGTTCTGACTCTCTAGTAAGACATGCTGAGGTGGATCTCACAGTACAAAAGTGAATATCGTGTGGTTCCTACTTATGACCACAAGTACTGCCTGTTCAAAGTCAATCCATTAATTGTACTAGAATTCAAACCTTTAATCTATAGGCATTAGAAATTGTAAGAAGTGTTCATTATTCCATAAAGGGATTAATACATGGAAACCATTAATTATTATCATTTCTACAATAAACCCAGGTGTCTTCCAACCATGAAACACACTATGTGGAGTAACTCACTGAAGAGAAGCTCACTTGAAAACTAACGTGGGACCTGCTGTCTGCTCCCATGGAAGAGATGATGCATGAGTGAGCTTTCAACCCCCTTCACATGCACAGACTTAAGTCTCCTAAAAGACAAGAGCCCGGGCTGCAGCCACAGCTCAGTCTCAGCCCTCCATTGGCTGTGTGAGGCAGCAGCTGGTCTGGAGCCTGGGAACCCGCCCCCACTGCACAGCCCCAGCAAGTGTGCTCAGACATGTGCAAACATACACTTACAGATCCCTTGGCAAACGGATCGGGTGACGGGACAGCAGAGCCACTTCTTGTTATGTGTGAAATACACATCTCAGTGCCTTTCACAAGGGTATCAGGGCATGAACTAGAAAGGAAAAAAATAATTATCCTGGGACCTGACAGCTGCAGGTCCCAGGCAACAGCTGTCAGTGTCATACCTGGTTCCCTCTGCTGACCTCCTCCATGGTGGGAGCCTGCTGGTCAACCCCAGGACAATTTGAAATGCATAATAGACAGATGGAGAAAAATCAAATATTTGTGTTCCTGTTTCTATAATGGAAAGGACTGTATGCACTTAAGTAACTTCTGAAATATTTGTTAGATATAGTATAGAGATATGTTTGAAAATCCAATTTTAAGGGGGAGTCAAGATGGCGGGGAAGTAGGAGGAGGCACCATTTCAACCTGTACCCTAAAGTGAGCTGATTACCTACCAAAGAACTCCGACCACCCATGAAATCAGCCTGAGATCAGAATTATACACGTCTGGATCTCTACAGGAGCAGAAGACGCCAGTGGCAGGTAAAGCAGACTGGGAATGTCCTACTGATATCGGAAGATAAACAAAAGGGGGAGGGAGCCACCAGAGGTGACCGATCGGAAAGTAACACCCCAACACGAGAGTGCTCTGCGTCTGGGGACCAGCATTAACTTGGAGTCTGGTTGAAAGCACTCAAAAAACAAACAGCAAAGGATTGCGGGGGGTAATAGTGGGAACCTGGGCAGTTAGGGTCAGGGACCTAAGTCCCCAGACCCAGGACAGCCTCCCCTGGCGCGGAGCCAGAGAGAGTGCGGCGGAGAAATCAGGTCTCCATCCAAGAGCCGCCAGTGCACCTGAACGCCAGCGCGCCCGGGAACGAGTGGGGTCTGGCTCCCGTGAGGGGCTGGGAGCCTGGCCAGAAGGCAATCCTGAAACGCGCGCGTCCCACACCCTACCTTGGGATAGGTGCTCATAGGCGCTAGCCTGGAGCTCTGGCAGCCAGAAAAACCAGACATTCCCAGCCCGGGACAGCGGGAAAATCTCAGTGTGCGATCTCTGCTCAGAACCTCTCTGGCGGTCTGGAGCTGCCTAGACAGCCACCGCTGCCCTGGTTTTGGGTACAACGAGGAGCTCCTGCATCCCCAGGGACAGTGACTCAGAACCGACTCTGCCAGCAGCTTTTGCAAAACAGTCTGAGGCTTCTCTCTGAGAGGGAGGTCGGGGTGCTGTTTGCTCTCCTCTAAACCTCCAAAAACCATCAAAAGCTGTCAAGGCAAGAGAAAGCAGATGAAAGAACATAAAAACCCCCAGAGAACAAAAGGCTGAAAAAAACAGTTTCCTGAAAAAAAAAAGAGCTTCACCCCCTTGAGGGGAGCCACAGGACCTAACTCAGGGAACATCATTGTCTGAAAACCCACGTGGCAGGCCCCTCCCCCAGAAAACCAACCAGGAAGGAAGAAAAAAAAAAAAAGACTACAAGAGAACAATCACCACTACTTCATAAATACAACTTTTATTTTTAACTCTTTACCAATATTCTGGTTATTTTTTTTATACATACAGATAATTTTTTAACCTATTTACCATCACACCGAGATGTCCAGTACATCAAATTCTTTAATAACCTTCCAACCTGAACTTTTTGATACATACACCTGTGTTTTTCTTTTGTTTTTCTATTTTTTTAATTTTTTTTGAAGATTTTATTTATTTATTTGACAGAGAGAGATCACAAGTAGGCAGAGAGGCAGGCAGAGAGAGAGGAGGAAGCAGGCTCCCTGCGGAGCAGAGAGCCCGATGCGGGGCTCGATCCCAGGACCCTGAGATCATGACCTGAGCCGAAGGCAGAGGCTTTAACCCACTGAGCCACCCAGGCGCCCCTTTTTTAATTCTTTTTTAATTTTAACTTAGTTTAGTATAGTTTATTCTTTTTTAATTTTTATTTTCTACTATACATATAGAGTTAAACTTCAAGCTAATCCCCTTTCCCCAATCAATGCTACCCCTATAGGCAAATCAGTTTCTAATCCCCCTGTAACTTAGGAAAGTTGAGTCCCTTAACAAAAGCATCAAGATACCTACAGGAAGAATCAAAATAACCTTCCTCACCCACACTGAGAATCTATAACCATTCTCCCAATTTTTCCTTCTGTCAGTGTTTCTGTGAATTTGTGTTTGTCCTGATAATATATAAACCTTATACTTGGGGTTCTTTCTGATAAAGTTCTTCCCTTTTTTTTTTTTTTTGGCTTATATATACATATTTTTTTCTCTTGTCATATACTTTTATCACTCTTTTTGTCTGTCTGTTTTTGTTTGTATACTCCACAAATCTTACCTTGTGGCCCATTTGGGCTGAGCCTTCTCTTTTATCTTCCCTTTTTTTCCTATCTCTCTCTCTCTCTCTTCTTTTTTTCCTTTTTTCTTTCCCCTTTTTTTTCTTTCTTCTTCTCTATTTCTTTTTCTTCTCATTTTTCTCTCATTTGGGTGGGGAATCCTGATTGCACAGAAGCGTTCCAGGGTCCACATTGACTGCACCACAATCGATAAGTCCAGCTGCATCTGTTTAGTCATCTCTTACCAAAATGACTAGGAGGAGGAATACCCAACAGAAGAAAAATACAGAGGATGGGCCTTCTGCAACAGAGCTAATGGCTATCGACATAGACAATATGTCAGAAAAGGAATTCAGACTAACAATTATCCAGGCAATAGCTAGGCTGGAGAAAGCCATGGATGACCAAACAGAATTGATTAGGGCAGAACTGAAAGCCACCAGGGATGATGTTCACAATGTTAGGGCAGAACTGAAAGCCACCAGGGATGATGTTCAAAATGCTCTCAATGAGTTCCAATCCAATCTAAATTCTCTAAAAGCTAGGGTAACTGAGACAGAAGATAGAATTAGTGATCTGGAGGACAAACAGATAGAGAGAAAGGATCAGGAGGAAGCCTGGAACAAACAGCTCAGAAGCCACGAAAACAGAATCAGGGAAATAAACGATGCCATGAAACGTTCCAACGTCAGAATTATTGGAATCCCTGAAGGGGAAGAAAAAGAAAGAAGTCTAGACGATATAGTGGAAGAAGTTGTCTATGAAAATTTTCCCAATCTCACGAATGGAAACAACGTTCATGTACTACAGGCAGAAAGATTTCCTCCCAAGATTTTAGATTCTCGAAAGTCCTCACGGCACCTTATCATTAGAATGGGGAATTTTGTTTCAAGAGAGACCCTCTTAAAAGCAGCTAGGACAAAGAAGCTTCTTACATACAGAGGAAAGCCCATTAGAATAACGTCAGACCTTTCCACAGAGACCTGGCAAGCCAGGAAGGGCTGGCAAAATATATTCAGAGTACTAAATGAGAAGAACATGCAACCAAGAATACTCTATCCAGCAAGAATGACATTTAAAATGGATGGAGAGATAAAGAGTTTCCAAGACCGGCAAGGCTTAAAAGACTATGCAACCACCAAGACGACACTGCAGGAAATATTAAGGGGGGTCCTATAAGAGAGGAAAAATCCTAAGGATATCATTGAACAGAAATACACAAAAAATCTATAGACAGAAAGACTTCAAAGGCAACACGATGGCAATAAAAACCTATCTCTCAATAATCACTCTCAATGTGAATAGCTTAAATGCGCCCATAAAACGACACAGGGTTGCAGATTGGATAAAACGACAGGACCCATCCATATGTTGTCTACAAGAGACCCATTTTGAACCTAAGGATACACCCAGACTGAAAGTGAAGGGATGGAGAAGCATCTTTCATGCCAATGGGCCTCAAAAGAAGGCCGGAGTAGCGATTCTCATATCAGATAAATTAGGTTTTAAACTAAAGACTGTAGTCAGAGATACAGAAGGACACTACATAATTCTTAAAGGGACTATCCGCCAAGACGATCTAAAAATTGTGAATATCTATGCCCCCAATATGGGAGCACCCAATTACATAAGAAAACTATTAATCAAGATAAAGAGTCATATTGATATGAATACAATAATAGTAGGAGATCTTAATACGCCTCTCTCAGAAATAGACAGATCATCGAAGCAGAAAATTAATAAAGAAATAAGAGCATTGAATGAAACATTGGACCAGATGGACCTCATCGACGTATACAGAACATTCCACCCTAAAACAACAGAATATTCATTCTTCTCAAGTGCACATGGAACCTTCTCCAGAATAGACCACATCCTGGGTCACAAAGCAGGACTCAACCGATACCAAAAGACTGACATTATTCCCTGCATATTCTCCGATCACAATGCTTTGAAACTGGAGCTCAATCACAAGGAAAAGTTCAGAAGGAACTCAAACACCTGGAAGCTAAAGACCACCTTGCTTAAGAATGCTTGGATCAACCAGGAGATCAAAGACGAACTTAAACAATTCATGGAAACCAATGAGAATGAAGACACCTCGGTCCAAAACCTATGGGATACAGCAAAGGCGGTTCTAAGGGGGAAATACATAGCCATCCAAGCCTCCCTCAAAAACATTGAAAAATCCAGAATACACCAGCTGTCTCTACACCTTAAAGAACTGGAGAATCAACAACAAATCAAACCAACTCCACATGCAAGAAGGGAAATAATCAAGATTAGAGCAGAGATCAATGAGGGAGAAACGAGAGATACAGTAGAACGTATCAATGAAACTAGAAGCTGGTTTTTTGAAAGAATCAATAAGATCGATAAACCATTGGCCACACTAATCCAAAAGAAAAGAGAGAAAGCCCAAATTAATAAAATTATGAATGAAAAGGGAGAGATCACAACTAACACCAAGGAAATAGAAACAATCATCAGAAATTATTACCAACAGTTATATGCCAATAAGCTAAGCAACCTAGATGAAATGGATGCATTCCTGGAAAGCTACAAACTCCCAAAATTGAACCAGGAAGAAATTGACAACCTGAATAGACCGATATCTAGTAACGAGATTGAAGCAGTGATCAAAAACCTCCCAAAAAACAAGAGCCCAGGACCTGACGGATTCCCTGGGGAATTCTACCAAACTTTCAAAGAAGAAATAACACCAATTCTCCTGAAGCTGTCCAAAAAATTGAAGCAGAAGGAAAACTTCCAGACTCTTTTTATGAAGCCAGCATTACCCTGATCCCCAAACCAGGCAAAGACCCTACCAAAAAGGAGAATTTCAGACCAATATCACTGATGAATATGGATGCAAAGATTCTCAACAAGATCCTAGCAAACAGGATCCAGCAGCACATTCAAAAGATGATCCACCATGACCAGGTGGGATTCATCCCTGGGTTGCAAGGTTGGTTCAACATTCGCAAATCAATCAGTGTGATAGAACACATCAATAAGAGAAGAGAGAAGAACCACATGGTCCTCTCAATTGATGCAGAAAATGCATTTGACAAAATCCAGCATCCGTTCCTGATGAAAACGCTTCAAAGTATAGGGATAGAGGGAACATTCCTGAACTTCATAAAATCTATCTATGAAAGACCCACAGCAAATATCATCCTCAATGGGGAAAAGCTTGCAGCCTTCCCGTTGAGATCAGGAGCACGACAAGGATGCCCACTCTCACCACTCTTGTTCAACATAGTATTAGAAGTTCTAGCAACGGCAATCAGACAACAAAGAGAAATAAAAGGTCTCCAAATTGGCAAGGAAGAAGTCAAACTCTCTCTCTTCGCAGATGACATGATTCTTTATATGGAAAACCCCAAAGACTCCACCCCCAAACTACTAGAACTCATACAGCAATTCAGTAACGTGGCAGGATACAAAGTCAATGTACAGAAATCAGTGGCTTTCTTATACACCAACAATGAAAATACAGAAAGGGAAATTAGAGAATCGATTCCATTTACTATAGCACCAAGAACCATAAGATACCTGGGCATAAACCTAACCAAAGAAGTAAAGGACCTGTACTCGAGGAACTACAGAACACTCATGAAAGAAATTGAAGAAGACACAAAAAGATGGAAAACTGTTCCATGCTCTTGGATTGGAAGAATAAACATTGTTAAAACGTCTATACTGCCTAGAGCAATCTATACTTTTAATGCCATTCCGATCAAAATTCCACCAGTATTTTTCAAAGGGCTGAAGCAAATACTCCTAAAATTTGTATGGAATCCGAAGAGACCCTGAATTGCTAAGGAAATGTTGAAAAACAAAAACAAAACTGGCGGCATCACGTTACCCGATTACAAGCTTTACTACAAAGCTGTGATCACCAAGACAGCGTGGTAGTGGCATAAAAACAGACATATAGACCAGTGGAACAGAGTGGAGAGCCCAGATATGGACCCTCAACTCTATGGTCAAATAATCTTCAACAAAACAGGAAAAAATATTCAATGGAAAAAAGACAGTCTCTTCAATAATGGTGCTGGGAAAAATGGACAGCGATATGTAGAAGAATGAAACTCGACCATTCTCTTACACCGTACACAAAGATAAACTCAAAATGGATAAAAGACCTCAACGTGAGACAGGAATCTATCAGAATCCTAGAGGAGAACATAGGCAGTAACCTCTTTGATATCAGCCACAGCAACTTCTTTCAAGATATGTCTCCAAAGGCCAAGGAAACTAAAGCAAAAATGAACTTTTGGGACTTCATCAAGATCAAAAGCTTCTGCACAGCAAAGGAAACAGTCAACAAAACAAAGAGGCAACCCACGGAATGGGAGAAGATATTTGCAAATGACAGTACAGACAAAAGGTTGATATCCAGGATCTACAAAGAACTTCTCAAACTCAACACACACAAAACAGATAATCATATCAAAAAATGGGCAGAAGATATGAACAGACACTTCTCCAATGAAGACATACAAATGGCTATCAGACACATGAAAAAATGTTCATCATCACTAGCCATCAGGGAGATTCAAATTAAAACCACATTGAGATACCACAAATAAAAATAAATATTAAAAAAAAAGAAAATCCAATTTTAAGTTGCATAACGGGCTATTTTTTTAAAGGTTTTATTTATTTATTTGACAGAGAGAGAGAGAGAGAGAGAGATCACAAGTAGAGAGGCAGGCAGAGAGAGAGGGGGATGCAGGCTCCCTGCTGAGTAGAGAACCCAATGTGGGGCTCGATCCCAGGACCCTGAGATCATGACCTGAGCTGAAGGCAGCGGCTTAACCCACTGAGCCACCCAGGTGCCCCTTAGATATGTTTTTTTTTTTTATTTTTATTTGTTTATTTACAGCATAACAGTGTTCATTGTTTTGGCATCACACCCAGTGCTCCATGCAGTACGTGCCCTCCCTATTACCCACCACCTGGTTCCTCAACCTCCCACCCCCCCCCACCCCCCTGCCACCCCTTCATAACCCTCTGGTTGTTTTTCAGAGTCCATAGTCTCTCATGGTTCATCTCCCCTTCCAGTTTCGCTCAACTCCCTCTCCTCTCCATCTCCCCATGTCCTCCATGTTATTTGTTATGCTCCACAAATAAGTGAGACCATATGATACTTGACTCTCTCTGCTTGACTTATTTCGCTCAACATAATTTCTTCCAGTCCGGTCCATGTTGCTACAAAAGTTGGGTATTCGTCCTTTCTGATGGAGGCATAATACTCCATTGTGTATATGGACCACATCTTCCTTATCCATTCATCCGTTGAAGGGCATCTTGGTCCTTTCCACAGTTTGGCGACCGTAGCCATTGCTGCAATAAACATTGGGGTACAAATGGCCCTTCTTTTCACTACATCTGTGTCTTTGGGGTAAATACCCAGCAGTGCAATTGCAGGGTCATAGGGAAGCTCTATTCTTAATTTCTTGAGGAATCTCCACACTGTTCTCCAAAGTGGCTGCACTAACTTGCATTCCCACCAACAGTGAAGAGGGTTCCCCTTTCTCCACATCCTCTCCAACACACGTTGTTTCCTGTCTTGCTAATTTTGGCCATTCTAACTGGTGTTAGGTGGTATCTCAATGTTGTTTTAATTTGAATCTCCCTGATGGCTAGTGATGATGAACATTTTTTCATATGTCTGATAGCCATTTGTATGTCTTCGTTGGAGAAGTGTCTGTTCATATCTTCTGCCCATTTTTTGATATGATTATCTGTTTTGTGTGTGTTGAGTTTGAGAAGTTCTTTATAGATCCTGGATATCAACCTTTTGTCTGTACTGTCATTTGCAAATATCTTCTCCCATTCCGTGGGTTGCCTCTTTGTTTTGTTGACTGTTTCCTTTGCTGTGCAGGAGCTTTGATCTTGATGAAGTCCCAAAAGTTCATTTTTGCTTTAGTTTCCTTGGCCTTTGGAGACATATCTTGAAAGAAGTTGCTGTGGCTGATATCAAAGAGGTTACTGCCTATGTTCTCCTCTAGGATTCTGATAGATTCCTGTCTCACGTTGAGGTCTTTTATCCATTTCGAGTTTATCTTTGTGAACGGTGTAAGAGAATGGTCGAGTTTCATTCTTCTACATATCGTTGTCCATTTTTCCCAGCACCATTATTGAAGAGACTGTCTTTTTTCCATTGAATATTTTTTCCTGTTTTGTCAAAGATTATTTCACCATAGAGTTGAGGGTCCATATCTGGGCTCTCCACTCTGTTCCACTGGTCTATGTGTCTGTTTTTATGCCAGTACCACGCTGTCTTGGTGATCACAGCTTTGTAGTAAAGCTTGTAATCGGGTAACGTGATGCCGCCAGTTTTGTTTTTGTTTTTCAACATTTCCTTAGCAATTCAGGGTCTCTTCGGATTCCATACAAATTTTAGGATTATTTGCTCCAGCTCTTTGAAAAATGTCGGTGGAATTTTGATCGGAATGGCATTAAAAGTATAGATTGCTCTAGGCAGTATAGACATTTTAACAATGTTTATTCTTCCAATCCAAGAGCATGGAACAGTCTTCCATCTTTTTGTGTCTTCTTCAATTTCTTTCATGAGTGTTCTGTAGTTCCTCAAGTACAGGTCCTTTACTTCTTTGGTTAGGTTTATGCCCAGGTATCTTATGGTTCTTGGTGCTATAGTAAATGGAATCGATTCTCTAATTTCCCTTTCTGTATTTTCATTGTTAGTGTATAAGAAAGCCACTGATTTCTGTACATTGACTTTGTATCCTGCCACGTTACTGAATTGCTGTATGAGTTCTAGTAGTTTGGGGGTGGAGTCTTTGGGGTTTTCCATATAAAGAATCATGTCATCTGCGAAGAGAGAGAGTTTGACTTCTTCCTTGCCAATTTGGATACCTTTTATTTCTCTTTGTTGTCTGATTGTCGTGGCTAGATCTTCTAATACTATGTTGAACAAGAGTGGTGAGAGTGGGCATCCTTGTCGTGTTCTTGATCTCAATGGGAAGGCTGCAAGCTTTTTCCCATTGAGGATGATATTTGCTGTGGGTCTTTCATAGATAGATTTTATGAAGTTCAGGAATGTTCCCTCTATCCCTATACTTTGAAGCGTTTTCATCAGGAACGGATGCTGGATTTTGTCAAATGCTTTTTCTGCATCAATTGAGAGGACCATGTGGTTCTTCTCTCTTCTCTTATTGATGTGTTCTATCACACTGATTGATTTGCGAATGTTGAACCAACCTTGCAACCCAGGGATGAATCCCACCTGGTCATGGTGGATAATATTTTTAATGTGCTGCTGGATCCTGTTTGCTAGGATCTTGTTGAGAATTTTGCATCCATATTCATCAGTGATATTGGTCTGAAATTCTCCTTTTTGGTAGGGTCTTTGACTGGTTTGGGGTCAGGGTAATGCTGACTTCATAAAAAGAGTCTGGAAGTTTTCCTTCTGCTTCAATTTTTTGGAACAGCTTCAGGAGAATTGGTGTTATTTCTTCTTTGAAAGTTTGGTAGAATTCCCCAGGGAATCCATCAGGTCCTGGGCTCTTGTTTTTTGGGAGGTTTTTGATCACTGCTTCAATCTCGTTACTAGATATCGGTCTATTCAGGTTGTCAATTTCTTCCTGGTTCAATTTTGGGAGTTTGTAGCTTTCCAGGAATGCATCCATTTCATCTAGGTTGCTTAGCTTATTGGCATATAACTGTTGGTAATAATTTCTGATGATTGTTTCTATTTCCTTGGTGTTAGTTGTGATCTCTCCCTTTTCATTCATAATTTTATTAATTTGGGCTTTCTCTCTTTTCTTTTGGATTAGTGTGGCCAATGGTTTATCGATCTTATTGATTCTTTCAAAAAACCAGCTTCTAGTTTCATTGATACGTTCTACTGTATCTCTCGTTTCTCCCTCATTGATCTCTGCTCTAATCTTGATTATTTCCCTTCTTGCATGTGGAGTTGGTTTGACTTGTTGTTGATTCTCCAGTTCTTTAAG
This sequence comes from Meles meles, assembly GCF_922984935.1. Taxonomy (NCBI): domain Eukaryota; kingdom Metazoa; phylum Chordata; class Mammalia; order Carnivora; family Mustelidae; genus Meles; species Meles meles. The sequence continues at coordinate 27,682,664 of NC_060077.1, read as the reverse complement.
GTGTAGAGACAGCTGGTGTATTCTGGATTTTTCAATGTTTTTGAGGGAGGCTTGGATGGCTATGTATTTCCCCCTTAGAACCGCCTTTGCTGTATCCCATAGGTTTTGGACCGAGGTGTCTTCATTCTCATTGGTTTCCATGAATTGTTTAAGTTCGTCTTTGATCTCCTGGTTGATCCAAGCATTCTTAAGCAAGGTGGTCTTTAGCTTCCAGGTGTTTGAGTTCCTTCTGAACTTTTCCTTGTGATTGAGCTCCAGTTTCAAAGCATTGTGATCGGAGAATATGCAGGGAATAATGTCAGTCTTTTGGTATCGGTTGAGTCCTGCTTTGTGACCCAGGATGTGGTCTATTCTGGAGAAGGTTCCATGTGCACTTGAGAAGAATGAATATTCTGTTGTTTTAGGGTGGAATGTTCTGTATACGTCGATGAGGTCCATCTGGTCCAATGTTTCATTCAATGCTCTTATTTCTTTATTAATTTTCTGCTTCGATGATCTGTCTATTTCTGAGAGAGGCGTATTAAGATCTCCTACTATTATTGTATTCATATCAATATGACTCTTTATCTTGATTAATAGTTTTCTTATGTAATTGGGTGCTCCCATATTGGGGGCATAGATATTCACAATTTTTAGATCGTCTTGGCGGATAGTCCCTTTAAGAATTATGTAGTGTCCTTCTGTATCTCTGACTACAGTCTTTAGTTTAAAACCTAATTTATCTGATATGAGAATCGCTACTCCGGCCTTCTTTTGAGGCCCATTGGCATGAAAGATGCTTCTCCATCCCTTCACTTTCAGTCTGGGTGTATCCTTAGGTTCAAAATGGGTCTCTTGTAGACAACATATGGATGGGTCCTGTCGTTTTATCCAATCTGCAACCCTGTGTCGTTTTATGGGCGCGTTTAGGCCATTCACATTGAGAGTGATTATTGAGAGATAGGTTTTTATTGACATCGTGTTGCCTTTGAAGTCTTTCTGTCTGTAGATTGTTTCTATATTTCTGTTCAATGATATTCTTAGGATTTTTTCTCTTTTATAGGACCCCCCTTAATATTTCCTGCAGTGTCGTCTTGGTGGTTGCATAGTCTTTTAAGCCTTGCCGGTCTTGGAAACTCTTTATCTCTCCATCCATTTTAAATGTCATTCTTGCTGGATAGAGTATTCTTGGTTGCATGTTCTTCTCATTTAGTACTCTGAATATATTTTGCCAGCCCTTCCTGGCTTGCCAGGTCTCTGTGGAAAGGTCTGACGTTATTCTAATGGGCTTTCCTCTGTATGTAAGAAGCTTCTTTGTCCTAGCTGCTTTTAAGAGGGTCTCTCTTGAAACATAATTCCCCATTCTAATGATAAGGTGCCGTGAGGACTTTCGAGAATCTAAAATCTTGGGAGGAAATCTTTCTGCCTGTAGTACATGAACGTTGTTTCCATTCGTGAGATTGGGAAAATTTTCATAGACAACTTCTTCCACTATATCGTCTAGACTTCTTTCTTTTTCTTCCCCTTCAGGGATTCCAATAATTCTGACGTTGGAACGTTTCATGGCATCGTTTATTTCCCTGATTCTGTTTTCGTGGCTTCTGAGCTGTTTGTTCCAGGCTTCCTCCTGATCCTTTCTCTCTATCTGTTTGTCCTCCAGATCACTAATTCTATCTTCTGTCTCAGTTACCCTAGCTTTTAGAGAATTTAGATTGGATTGGAACTCATTGAGAGCGTTTTGAACATCATCCCTGGTGGCTTTCAGTTCTGCCCTAACATTGTGAACATCATCCCTGGTGGCTTTCAGTTCTGCCCTAATCAATTCTGTTTGGTCATCCATGGCTTTCTCCAGCCTAGCTATTGCCTGGATAATTGTTAGTCTGAATTCCTTTTCTGACATATTGTCTATGTCGATAGCCATTAGCTCTGTTGCAGAAGGCCCATCCTCTGTATTTTTCTTCTGTTGGGTATTCCTCCTCCTAGTCATTTTGGTAAGAGATGACTAAACAGATGCAGCTGGACTTATCGATTGTGGTGCAGTCAATGTGGACCCTGGAACGCTTCTGTGCAATCAGGATTCCCCACGCAAATGAGAGAAAAAAGAAAAGAAAAAGAAATAGAGAAGAAGAAAGAAAAAAAAGGGAAAGAAAAAAGGGAAAAAAAAAGATTGAGAGAGAGATAGGAAAAAAAGGGAAGATAAAAGAGAAGGCTCAGCCCAAATGGGCCACAAGGTAAGATTTGTGGAGTATACAAACAAAAACAGCCAAACAAAAAGAGTGATAAAAGTATATGACAAGAGAAAAAAATATGTATATATAAGCAAAAAAAAAGGGAAGAACCTCATCAGAAAGAACCTGAAGTATAAGATTTATATATTATCAGGCCAAACACAAATTCACAGAAACACTGACAGAAGGAAAAATTGGGAGAGTGGTTATAGATTCTCAGTGTGGGTGAGGAACGTTATTCTGATTCTTCCTGAAGGTATCTTGATGTTTTTGTTAAGGGACTCAACTTTCCTAAGTTATAGGGGGATTAGAAACTGGTTTGCCTATAGGGGTAGCATTGATTGGGGAAAGGGGATTACCTTGACGTTTAACTCTATATGTATAGTAGAAAATAAAAATTAAAAAAGAATAAACTAGACTAAACTAAGTTAAAGTTAAAAAAGAATTAAAAAAATAGAAAAGCAAAAGAAAAACACGGGTGTATGTATCAAAAAGTTCAGGTTAGAAGGTTATTAAAGAATTTGATGTACTGGACATCTCAGTGTGATGGTAAATAGGTTAAAAAATTATCTGTATGTATAAAAAAAAAAGAACCAGAATATTGGTAAAGAGTTAAAAATAAAAGTTGTATTTATGAAGTAGTGGTGGTTGTTCTCTTGTAGTCTTTTTTTTTTTTTCTTCCTTCCTGGTTGGTTTTCTGGGGGAGGGGCCTGCCACGTGGGTTTTCAGACAATGATGTTCCCTGAGTTAGGTCCTCCCCCTCCCCTCAAGGGGGTGAGCTCTTTTTTTTTTTTCAGGAAACTGTTTTTTTCAGCCTTTTGTTCTCTGGGGGTTTTTATGTTCTTTCATCTGCTTTCTCTTGCCTTGACAGCTTTTGATGGTTTTTGGAGGTTTAGAGGAGAGCAAACAGCACCCCAACCTCCCTCTCAGAGAGAAGCCTCAGACTGTTTTGCAAAAGCTGCTGGCAGAGTCAGTTCTGATTCACTGTCCCTGGGGATGCAGGAGCTCCTCGTTGTACCCAAAACCAGGGCAGCGGTGGCTGTCTGGGCAGCTCCAGACCGCCAGAGAGGTTCTGAGCAGAGATCGCACACTGAGATTTTCCCGCTGTCCCGGGCTGGGAATGTCTGGTTTTTCTGGCTGCCAGAGCTCCAGGCTAGCGCCTAGTAGCACCTATCCCAAAGGAGGGTGTGGGACGCGCGCATTTCAGGATTGCCCTCTGGGCAGGCTCTCAGCCCCTCACGGGAGCCAGACCCCACTCGTTCCCGGGTGCGCTGGCGTTCAGGCGCACTGGCGGCTCAGGGACGGAGACCTGATTTCTCCACCGCACTCTCTCTGGCTCCGTGCCAGGGGAGGCTGTCCTGGGTCCCGGGACTTAGGTCCCTGACCCTAACTGCCCAGGTTCCCACTATTACCCCCCGCGATCCTTTGCTGTTTGTTTTTTGAGTGCTTTCAACCAGACTCCAAGTTAATGCTGGTCCCCAGACGCAGAGCACTCTCGTGTTGGGGTGTTACTTTCCGATCGGTCACCTCTGGTGGCTCCCTCCCCCTTTTGTTTATTTTCCGATATCAGTCTGACGCTCCCAGTCTGCTTTACCTGCCACTGGCATCTTCTGCTCCAGTAGAGATCCAGACGTGTATAATTCTGATCTCAGGCTGATTTCATGGGTAGTCAGGGTTCTTTGGTAGGTAATCAGCTCACTTTAGGGTACAGGTTGAAATGGTGCCTCCTCCTACTTCCCCACCATCTTGACTCCCCCCAGATATGTTTTTAATTAAAATCTTACTTTGTTGATGTGCATCATTTGTTCCACACATATAGTTCAATGTATGTCATATAAATCACTATTTTAGGAATCAGAATAAATAATTTTATTAAATAAGTTTTTTTATTAATTAAAACCAATATGTGAAAATAATATATGGAGGTTAAATTTCAAAGGCATTGAATTAGCTGAGTACACAATTGGACCAATGACATGAAAGCCCCCTAAAGTCATTGTTGAATTGTGTGTGCTTGTAGATGTAACAAAATAACTAAAAGTAGAACTTTGAAAATACAAAAAGAATGTGCTGTTTCTATAATGGCCTTCTGTTAGTATGAGCACCTCCCATGTGAGCACAACCACCACCATCAAATAGAAAAATAAAATACATCTACAAATGCACAGAACATTGTCTTCCCACAGCTTGGTTTTATTCTAAAATTCAGCTGCTGTGGTGGAGTCTTGCAATATCATTTTTAATCCTCCCCCTCCTTTGTTAATGATACTGTCCAATTGGGACAGCAGACACACAGACCCTTACGTGAGCACAGAGAGATGTGACAGTATTCTCGGGTAGGCAGGGTGCAGAGGGTTTGGGCAGACCCCTGATCAAATCATTGTCCATGGGCAGCAGAGACGTGGCAGTGGAGATGTGACACACACTGGACTTCATGTATGACCAGACATCTTATGGATACACTAGAATCACATTAGACAAGAAGAGCATGTGTGGGTGTGAGGAACCTTTGGCAGAAAAAAATGGAAAAATAAAGAAAGAACATGTCAGACATCTTGAGGATGTTCTCCCATAGGAGCCATGTCCTCCTGTATCTGTGAAGGGAAGGACAAAAGGAATAACCCAGGACTCTTATATCTCGGGTTTGGAGACTGTGAAGAAGAGGAATCCCCTGAGTGAAGAGGGGACAATAGAACCAGAAGGGTGATAATGAAATGTGTGTGGAGGACATTGGGTAGGTGCCATCATGGCGGTGAATCCCTGTGGTCATAGCAGGCAGTCCAGCTCTCAGGCAGGAAGGCTGCCATAAAGGCTCATCACCTGCAGGGTCGACAGGAGGGATTACCTTGCACCCAGAAAAATCTCAGGAGAGCCTGGTGTGTGCCTGAGAGCCCTGTGACTGGATCCTGTGGAGATAGAGAGGGAGACAAGGAGAGATACCCCAGGGCACTCTGGGCCCCATGCAGAAAAGCATTCTTTTTTTTTTTTCTTTCCTTTTTTAAATTTTTGTTTCTTTTCATCGTAAAGTATTCATTGGATTTGCACCACACCCAGTGCTTCATGCAATACGTGCCCTCCCTATTACCCACCACCTGGCTCCCCCAACCTTCCACCCCCCCTGCCCCTTCAAAACCCTCAGATTGTTTTTCAGAGCCCATAGTATCTCGTGGTTCATCTCCCCTTCCAATTTCCCTCAACTCCCTTCTCCTCTCCAACTCCCCATGTCCTCCATGTTATTTGTTATGCTCCACAAATAGCTGAAATATGATACTTGACTCTCTCTGCTTGACTTATTTCACTCAGCATAATCTTCCAGTCCCATCCATGATACGACAAAAATTGGGTATTCATCCTTTCTGATGGAGGCATAATACTCCATCGTGTATATGGACCACATCTTTCTTATCCATTCATCCGTTGAAGGGCATATTGGTTCTTTCCACAGTTTGGCGACCATGGCCATTGCTGCTGTAAACATTGGGGTACAGATGGCCCTTCTTTTCACTACATCTGTGTCTTTGGGGTAAATACCCAGTAGTGCAATTTCAGGGTCATAGGGAAGCTCTATTTTTAAATTCTTGAGGAATCTCCACAGTGTTCTCCAAAGTGGCTGCACCAACTTGCATTCTCAACAACAGTGAAAGAGGGTTCCCCTTTCTCCACATCCTCTCCAACACATGTTGTTTCCTGTCTTGCTAATTTTGGCCATTCTAACTGGTGTAAGGTGGTATCTCAGTGTGGTTTTAATTTGAATCTCCCTGATGGCTAGTGATGATAAGCATTTTTTCATGTGTCTGATAGTCATTTGTATGTGAGAAGCCCTCTTTTAAGAAGTATGGATTCCTTTATTCTTCCCAGTCCTGTTAACCCAGGAGATCTAACTCAAACCCCCACCTCTCAGGTCCTTCTGTTCCCTTTCTCTGCCCAGGCCTGGAGGTCTGTTGGTGTCAGTCAAGGCCAGCCCAGGAATCCTGGGGCAAAGAATCATGGACTGCATGGTGTCTTTGGAAAAGAGAACATGGGGTCACTTGAGAGTGAGATCTAGGTCAGGAACGTGACCTCAAGAAATAGGATCTGGAAAGACAGATGATATTGTGTGAATCATTGATTAAGGAATACCTCCTCCCTCCCTCCCTTTCTACCTTCCTTCTTCCCTTCCTTCCTTCCACACTTCCTTCCATTCATCCATCCATCCATCCATTCATCTTTCCTGCTGTGAGAACTGAGCAATGCATATCCTCTTGTGTATTTCTTTATTTTTATCGAGAATTTCATTCTCCACTTCCTGGATAGCTCTCTGAGCCTTAATGTATAGTAGTTTCCCAATGATTCTTTCTTGCCTTAAATCCAAGCTTTAATTCCCCTTCAATTAAAAATCAGCACACTGGGGCACCTGGGTGGTTCAGTGGGTTAGAGCCCTTGCCTCCAGCCCAGGTCATGATCTCAGGGTCCTGGGATCAAGCCCCGCATCAGGCTCTGTGCTTGGCAGAGAGCCTGCTTCCCCCTCTCTCTCTGCCTGCCTCTCTGCCTACTTGCATTCTCTGTCTGTCAAATAAATAAATAAAATCTTTTAAAAAAAATCAGCACAACAAGGGTGCCATTGCACTAACTTACAGTTTGGTAATTTCAGTTCCCTTCTCTCACGTGACTGTGAACAAATGGACTAGCAGATAGAAGGACTGTTTCTGTCACTTACTTTTTTCATTTAGTCTCAAGATGTGCACACAGAATATATAAAGAATTCTAAAAATTCAACAGTAAGTACATAAACAATCTACTTATCTTTTTAAAACCATGCAACACTCACCAAAGAAGACACACTGATTGTGAATAGTTGCGTGAAAAGATTTTACAGTATGGAATGAAACATTCCTACATGTTATTAGAATGGAAACAAAAAAATGGCCAAAAATATAAAGGCTGCCTGTTAATATTGCATGATTATACAGACAAAGTGTAAATGCAGAATCCATTTGTTCCCTGGAAACCCATGAAGACATGAACTGTTTTAAACAAAATAGGAACTAAATGTTGAAATAATAAAGATTAACTGGTACACAGAGAAAGATAATGCCTTTTGGACAATCAGGTAAATCTGGGCTGTGGATCATCGCATTGTGACTTTCCTCCATGGGCTGTCAACAGAGGCACATTTAAATGAGATTTTTGGCAACTACTGCAAAGACATCCCCCTGAATTAATCATGGTGGCAGCTTCAAGCATTACCAAACTGAACTGGAAACTTTCAACCAGAAGCCTATCTCCCAGGCATATTTGAATTTGCCACTAAATTACAATGAAACATTTCTCTTCCTCACAGTAAAGGCGCTGCTTTATTTTAATTTAAAATTAAGAGCCTTGAGGTGCCTGGGTGGCTCAGTGGGTTAAAGCTTCTGCCTTCAGCTCAGGTCATGATCTCAGGGTCCTTGGATCAAGCCCCACATCAGGCCCTCTGGTCAGCAGGTAGCCTGTTACCCTCTCTCTCTGCCTGTCTCTCTGCCTACTTGTGATCTGTCAAATAAATAAATAAAATCTTTAAAAAATAAAAAATAAATAAAAAATAAAATTAAGAGCCTGGGGTGCCTGAATGGCTCAGTCATTGGGCCTTTGGCTCTGGTCATGTTTCCAGGTTCCTAGGCTCAAGCCCCACACTGGGCTCCCTGCTATTTGGGAAGCCTGCTTCTCCCTTTCCCACTTCCCCTGTTTGTGCCCCTCTCTCACTCTCTCTCTCTCAAATTAAATAGATGAATAAATAAATAAATACATAAAATCTTATAATGTTATGTTATGATATAAAATTATAAATCAAAGAAACAAAACTTTAAAAACAAATAAATAAATAATTTTAATTTGATTAAGAGCCTGCATTAAGACCTCCTACAAGGCAAGAAACTTAATTTGTGATGCAAAGTGGGGCAAAGCTATATATAATTTTATTATATATTTATATATAAATTTAATCATATTTATATTTATGTGTTTATATATAAATTATGTATTTATATTTGTGTGTGTGTGTACATATATATGTGCTTTCCATCACAGAGGCCCTGAGAATTCTGTGGCTCTAAGAATTGTGTGTTTGACTCTAAAATTAAAGGGGATAAAGCAAACACAAAACTCACAGCCACACAGAGTGTGAGTGACCTTGAGCTAAGCTGTCAGGGAGTTTTACATATTTGGTGTAGCCACTTTGGAGAACAGTGTGGAAATTCCTCAAGAAGTTAAAAATAGAGCTTCCCTATGACCCTGCAATTGCACTACTGGGTATTTACCCCAAAGATACAGATGTAGTGAAAAGAAGAGCCATCTGTACCTCAATGTTTATAGCAGTAATGGCGCCACAGTCGCCAAACTGTGGAAAGAACCAAGATGCCCTTCAACAGATGAATGGATAAGGAAGATGTGGTACATATACACTATGGAGTGTTATGCCTCCTTCAGAAAGGATGAATACCCAACTTTTGTAGCAATATGGACTGGACTGGAAGAAATTATGCTGAGTGAAATAAGTCAAGCAGAGAGAGTCAATTATCATAGGGTTTCACTTCCTTGTGGAGCATAACAAATAGCAAGGAGGACATAGGGAGATGGAGAGGAGAAGGGAGTTGAGGGAAACTGGAAGGGGAGATGAACCATGAGATACTATGGGCTCTGAAAAACAATCTGAGGGTTTTGAAGGGGCGGGAGGTGGGATGTTGGTGGAGCCAGGTTGTGGATATTATGGAGGGCACGTATGTCATGGAGCACTGGGTGTGGTGCATAAACAATGAATTCTGTTACTCTGAAAAGAAATTAATAAAAAAAAATAGTTTCTACAATTAAAAAAAAAAAAAGAACTGACTCTCTCCTGTTCTCAGAGTCAAAGTTGTGCAAAGTTGTCCCTGTGATTTCCTTATTTGCAGAAATACAGATTCCTTTGTGTGTACACACCTGGCTCTGTCTCCAAATTTAACTCAGGATGGAACAAATTCACATTAATTCCCTCACGCAGTAACGTCGCTTTCTTCTCCCTACCTCTATATATAACTTATAGTACTTAAATGTAAAACTGGTAATATATGATATGCTTATGCACCATGCAACTTGTAACATACATATGCTAAAAATGTTTATATATAATCTACAGTATTTTATATTAGATATGATATCTATATTTACCAGAATATAATATAATGATACTCATATTCATTCAATATATTGTACACATTTAATATATGCTTATATGTTTACATATTATATACAATTTTTAAAATGTAATATTTACTTATAATTTATAATAAATATGACATATATACAAATTTCCCCCCCCCCCAACCAGGCCCCCAGTGCCCTGGATAGCACAGTCGACAGGACCCTGGAAGGAAAGCTGGAGGGTATAATGTGACAGACAGAATGGGCTTTTGTTTGGGAGCAAAGTAGGGCAAATGCGTCCCCCACCCCAGGATATTTTCTCTTCAGGCCTAAAGGGGACTCCTTGTCTATGAGGAAGGAGGTGATAGAAGAAGCAGGGCAGGACAGAGAAGCCTTGGTGTTTTGCTGACTGAGGCCACACTGTTGGCATCCCCCCTCCCCTGCCCATAGATGCCTTGTTCTATACCCAGGTAGCATGGCAGGTGAGTTATTTTCATGATGCAACTTCTCCAGGTGTGGGCCTTTCAATGTCAGTCTAAGCACCAGCCTGGGCAAGGATGCCTTGGGGTGGAGAATGAGGCAGGAAGGAGGGAGTGAGTCAGAACTGAGTCCCCATGTAGCTGCGGGGACACAGGGGCTGCAGTCACACTTCAGTGAAGACACTGCCTGCCAAGTTTGCAAGAATTATTAAGAGTATTTCCCTAGTTACCTTGGACCAGAAGCCTGTCCTCACCAGCCCAGTCCCACAGCGGCACCTGCTGGGCTGAGACACCAAGTTCTCCAGGGCCTCTGACACCGCCCAGTGTTCTTGGAAAGATGTCCAGACTTTTGTAATTGGATGTAGAATGATGCCACTGCCCAGGGCAGAAGAATGAAAACGTGCCCTCTGTGGTGTTCAGGCTGACAGAATTTTTCCCAGGTCAGTAATGATCTCTGGATCTCTGGATGGCTAAATACATGGTGTATTGCACACTGCTTATGTTAGCAGGTATTTCAGGATTACCTGACATTGGGGTTTACCTCTTCAAGGAGCTTGGGTCATAATCAGTCTACCATCACCTTGAACCAAGTAAAAGGCTTAACCTTCTCAGAGTACCAAGGTGGTTCACATCTTGTAGTAATTCCACATGGACTCGTCTTACAGTTTGACAGTTGTTGTGGGTTTAGATTCTCCTGTGATGTCCCCTGAGCCTGCATCAGTGTGTCTGGCCCACCTCTGAGATCCCCATGTGAGGAAGGAACTGAATAAGGACACTGAGGAAGATTTGGATCTCCAGAACATTGGCCCCCATGGGATGATGCATCTTCACTGTTTGGAGTAGTGGTTTGTGACCAAATATGATTCCACGTGTGGGTCCCATATCTCTTTCTGGTCATGGACAAGGGTAGGTATGAGAACGGGAAGGTGGAAACAGAAATAAGGAACAGATTCTCGGAAGGCATCGAGAGGAACATGGTCCAGGGAAGAGCTATGACTTGAAATGTTGGCAAAAGGGGAGAGAGGTCCCTCAAGGAATTCCAAGTGAAGGTAGGACACCCCTGCTCCATCCACTGAGATATAGAGTGAGATAGGGACTGTTCAATTACTCTTTCGGGTAGGCTATCAGAGTTTTAGTGATGACATGGTGCAGGAAGAAGGTGAACCAAGGAAGTGTAGGAGGAGGGAGAAGCATCTAAGGCATAGAGAAAAGACTCCCTCTGCCTAACTTGATTGCAAGTTCCCAACATATAGTCCCTGCTTCTCCAGAAGGAAGTTGTCTGAGGAATCTGTGGAATGTGGTGGAATGAATGGCTGAGGGCATGAGGAAGCTAGAGAGGCACAGAGAACCAGCAAGAAAATTGACCTAGTCACTAGGACACCTGGGAATCTCAGTCAGTTAACTGTGTGACGTGTGATTTTGGCTCAGGCCCTGACTTCAGGGTTGCCCTCACCTCCGGTCTCCCCAAATAAATAAATAAATAAATAACAATAAATCTTAAGAAGAAGGAGGAGGAGGAGAGAGAGGAAGAGGAGGAGGACGAAGAGGAAGAGGAGGAGGAGGAGGAGAAAGAGGAGAAGGAGATTGATCCAGGCATTGGTCAAGAAATTGTCAGCTCAGAGATGCCCTTATGAGTTGAGAAAATTGACATCTGTCACCCACCTTGTGTCTTCCATTTTGTGGGAGTTCCACGCCCTTACTCCTCTCAAGACACTGCACAACACGTCCTTCCATCAGAAGAACCTTGTTCCCCACTGTGCTCCCTGATATTTAGTTAGCTGGACAGGGATCTTAATTGTGCTGAGTTGGGTGTTCCTGCTGCTCCAGATGCCAAGAAGGGAGCAGGTGACTCTTCTGGAATCCCACATCAGGTAGGACTCAGATGACAACACCACCTGCAGTGAGGGAAGGCACTCTTCAGTGAGCTGCACTTGGGTAACAGAGTGATTTCATGCGGATTGTATGTTGCAAAGGAACATGGAGCCATGCAGGAAACATAATGCCACAGCCTCCTGAGACCCACTCTGGGACTGGGAACACCGAGTTTCGGTCATTCTTCTCCTTTGTTCTTAGGAATATATGTTCATGCAAATATGCTTCTGCCACCACCACCCCCCCATGTCTAATCCCTGCATCACTCTGGGTTGGTGATGGTTCTAGTCACAGGAAGAAGGAGGAAATGACTTGGCTTCCCCAGGGGCTGAGGGAGACCAGCATCTAGTTTCTCCAGGGGGTTAAAGGCTCACAGTGGAATAGAGTCACAAACTTGGAAAGGTCATTGCTCCCAGTCCTGCCAGAGCAGGCTCAGGGCCCTTCCAAGTGAGAGAGAGGGGAGCATCAGTCTTCTCCCTTGTTGGTTCCATTCCTCCTCTTGATCTCTCTCTTCCCATGTCCCCACTGCATGTCTGAGACTGAGTATTAGTACAGGGAAAACATGGGAGGGCTCCCTGGCTACTGCTGGTACCAGTATATCATATAGCTGCCAACACTGATGTCACTGTTCAGGGTGCAGATGAATATGACTATTGTTCCTAGAGATGCCCAGAAGGAGAGTGGCTGGATCAGCACAGACTGGGACAGAGAGGCTTCAAAGGCAGTCTCTCATTGGTGATGGGGCATTTTTGCTGGGAGTTTCTGATGCTTAGGCATTAATAGTATCTGGAAGTCTCCCTGAGAAGTCAGATGATGTCCCTACCTGAACAGAGAGAGAAGATCAAGAGGAGGAAAGGAGTCCTGGCCATGGTGACACAGCCCCTGGAACCCACAGTGGATCTGGCCTGTCACAGGCTTGTCTTATCCTCCCTACTTCTCCCAGGGAAATGAAAATGATTTTTAATGCAAATTTGCCTCCCCTTCCAGACCCTCACAGACACCACTTGATTAGTGATTCAGTAGCAGAGATAGGAACTAAGGACAAAAAGTCTAAGGGAAGGCCTGCTGTGAGTGGGACTCAGGAGGGGATGGAGGGAGCAACTGTGGGGACACCCACAGAATCGTCCACAGGAGCCTCTGCCCAGACCTGAAGCCAGGCGTTTCCCCAGCTGTCAGGGTTCCCTTGCAGGGCCCAGGGAGATTCACAACACCCCCTGCTGGTTGCATTCCTGGCTACAGCAGCCTCAGGGTCTTGAGATTGACATCCAGATCTGTTACCAGTCTTCGACAATGACCCCAACAACTGTGCGAAGCACTATTTTGGGTCTGATTGAAAGAACATGAATACAATGGGTGCAATCTGAGAAGCTTCCAACATGAGGGTAACTCTTCAAGAAATAAGCACTCCTGGGAGGATGGGAATGTCCAGAAAACTGAAGCCATACAAAAGAGTGAGATTATCTCACCCCCTGGGACATTGAGAGAGCTCCTCCAAGGAAGAGCCTTCCAAGTTCATCTCAAGAGAGGAGTGACCATGTCCTGCACGTGGAGTCATAGAAGGAAAACTCAAGCCAGGCCATGAATATACTCAAGCCAGGATGAGACATGGCAATTTCATAGAAGGAAATCCATCTGGTGACAATGTGAACCCAGAATGGGAAGATAGACACAACAGTGCAGGACTGAAGACCCTATGTGTTCTGGGAAGAACAACTGGTGCAGGAAACAGGAGGCAGGGATGAAGGCAACTGTGCTCAAAGGACATGCTCAGGATTGTGGAGCAGAGGGAACTTGGGGAGAGAAGGAGGAAGAGTATATTGTGAACTGGGGGCTTCTGCTTTGACTGACCCATTGGGTGGGGCTGCTGTTTACTGCAGTGGAAAATTAGATAGTAAGATGCTTCTCTGTTCATGAAAGAGTTGAAGATCTTGGAAACAAGCAGAAATATAGAATTTAAAGCTTGGAAATGGTGGACCCTGACCTTGAGTGGCAGTAAGCAATGACCACCACCTGATGCTGGTGTCCAGATGGGGTGACCAGTCTCTGGGGCAGGTGTGGACACATAGAGGGACTGGAGCCTGGAACAGAAACCTGGACATGGTCTCCGTGTACAGAGTGGGTGACAGGGTTCTGGAAGCAGAGTTTATGAGTCCAGGCCGGATCCCATATTCAGTCCCTTCATCATTCCTGCAGCATGTGTGTCAGAGATGTCCTACCTTCTGCTCAGGCTCCCACGTGATGAGCTGGGTGAAAGAATAAGATAAGACCAACCCCTTTGTCTTTCCCACAGAAATGTTCCTGGGAGGGCTGAAGACAATGAAGATGAGTTTGGTGGTGATGTTTGCAGATCTTCACTCCCCAGGGGCAGGAGGAGTCATTTAAGAGCATGAGTGTGAATGTCCAAGGTCAGGCTGAAGTGCCTGGGACAGTGGGCATCATGAAGAAATGGGAACAAGGAGAACCCAAACTTCTCACCCACCTGCACATCCTCAGGAACTTCAGTCATGGGGAGGCAGAGCTGCAGGCTCTCTCTCATCCCCTTCAGTCCCCAGGGGGAGGAGCACTGAATTCTGGTCTGTAACCTGCACCCCTACTTCCTCTTCTTGGTGTCTGTCATGGGGAGGGGACTCTGAGGACCCACATGAGCTCTAGGGGTCCTGAGATGAAAGCAACTGGCCCTGGGCCTAGACTCAGGCAGGAGCTGTTTCCACAGCTGCCATCACACGATAGACCCAGGGACAGGATCACAGTGCCCCTGCTGCCTCAACCATGGTCCCCACTGACAGACATGAGGGAACAGGAACCCAGAGCAGAGTCCCCCACGCTTGTCTCCAGTGTGTGGCTCCTTTGACCAGTCTCCGCAGAAGACAGGTACACTCAGCCTTAATTAGGCTGCAGCTTCATAGCCTCATTTGACTCAGAATCCCCTGCTGTGTCTCCTCCCTGAGAGCTGTCTCCAAGTGTCTGCATGACTCCATGCTTCTCCACTATTAGAGTGAGGCAGGGTGTCAGCACTACCCCCAGAGCTGGGAGCAGAAAGACAAAGACATCAGTGAACTTTCACCCAGGGACTACACTGTGGGTCCCTAGAGGTTTGGTGTCTCTCTGTCTCTCTGTGTCTTGATCTCTGTGTCTCACCCCAGGTCATTCCTCTGTCACCTCCTGGTGGGGAGGGCACAAGCTATCTTTGTCCACTCATGACCTCTGTGGCCCCATTTGTGTTGTATAATTTCCAGGTCTTGTAAATAATACACCTTCATTTTTCAAAGTTTCCTGTGTTATAGCAGAAGGGTGTCTTGCAGTCATAATAAGGACCACAAGAGCGGGTCCAACCACAACACTTGTTATGGAGAGGATGAAACCTGCACAAAACATGAACTTCTGTTCCTGAAGGGCGAACACTGGTTCCCACCATCTGCAATTATTGACTTATTTGTTCAATTCCGGGCACAGCTCAGAAACATCACATTACTGACCACTCACCCCATGGGACTCAACTCTGTCAGTGGGAATAAGGGGCTCGTGTGCAGTTTTTTTCCCCTTTTGAAAAACACCTTTCAAATTACTCAGGTCCTCACCTTGCTCCCCTCCCCCTTCAGTGAGGCAGGTTCATACCTTTGTAGAGCAGAGGATGGGATGAAGTCACACTGTGCCCTCTGTCATGGACCCCAGATTCCTAAATGGGTTTCTATGCATGCACTAAGATGCTATCACTATGCTGTAGAGCTTACTGGGCTGTGACAAACCAGCCACACAGTGCAGCCACCATCACAGTGCCCTGCACAAGAGTGGAACCACCACAAATACAGTCGCTGCTTCACACATGCACCCTCCTCCTCCATCCTCACCTCCTGTCAATCCCTGGCTTCTTTACTGCCTCTCAATTCCTGCCTCATCCAAAATGTCATACAACCACAATTATAAATAATGCAGCCTTTTAGATGTTTTTCTTTTCTAAGAAATAGACCTTTAAAATTCATTCATATTTCCAGAATTGAAAGAGTATTTCCTTTACATTCTGACTGATATCCTGACATATTGGAGAACAAATTTGTTACTTAAAGCCTTGGTCATTTTATGAAAAGCTGGTATGAAAATTAGTGTGCAGATTTTGACTGCTTCGAGGTGAGATTATGAACAGTTTCCATAAACATCCACATGACGGTTTTTCCTTAGAAGGGTTTTCTTGTGCGTGTGTGTGTGTTTCCCCCCTTTGGCTTTTATAATTTTGAGTTTGGCATTTTTTTATGGATTCCATACAAACAACAAATACTAACCAGAACCGGTCATCTGGTTAAAGCTAAACCAGTAACGATGCCAGCTGCACCGAGAGCTACAGCAGGAGAAGTGCTGAGGGACCATGCTGGCATCATGACCTGAAAGAGTTCCATTTACTGAAAAATCAGAAGATGATAAATGAACGTACACTAGCTTAGAAGTAAATTGTTCCAGCTCATGAGGAAAAACTTTATATTTCCTTTGAGGCCCTTTGTCTACAAATGGGTTCCTCTGAGTGACTGTGAGGGGAGAAAGGAGAGAAGCAGCCACCATTCCCAGGAGGTGCCCCAGGATCAACCTGGGCCAGGGTGTCAATGAAAGAATAAGGAGAATCACAGAGGGAGACTAAGCAGACAGTTTCTGGGGTGTTGATTCACTTTGCAAATGGGTAAGTAGGTTTTTGTCTCACTTCCCCACAGGCCTGTGACACTGTGTGAGCACTGAGACTATAGTCCCATGCCGCACAGTAATACTCGGCCTCGTCCTCAGCCTGGAGCCCAGTGATGGTCAGGGTAGCGGTGCTGCCAGACTTGGAGCCAGAGAATCGATCTAGAACCCCTGAAGGTCGGTTGGTATTACCATAGATAATGGTTCTGGGGGCTGCTCCTGGGAGCTGTTGTTGCCAGCTTACATAATAATATCCAATATTGTTGCTGCTTCCAGTGCAGGAGATGGTGACCCTCTGGCCCAGGGTCCCAGACACGGAGGGTGGCTGAGTCAGCACAGACTGGGCCCAGGACCCTGCAAGGGGAAGAAACACAGAGAGGGTGATGCAGACCCTCTGCAGACAAGAGGAGAAACAGGACCTCACATGTCCTCCTAGGCACCCTTCCCCTATACCCACATCTAGTCACCTGTGCAGTGAACGAGGAGTGTGAGGAGGAGAGGGGACCAGGCCATGGTGGAGGTCATCACCGATCCTGCCTTCTGTGCCCCACAGCTGAGCAGAGCTTCTTCAGTTCTCTCTCCCTCTTCATCCTGTGAGAGTGGGCGGGCCCATCTATGTAAATAAGACTCCCAGGTCTCTGAACCCTCACTGGTCCTGGGTTAAGTCCATCTGCCTGAGGATGTCATGGGTGTGGGACCAGGTGTGGGGATGTTCCAGCTGTGAGCCCAGGCACAGTCAGGGCCAGGTGGCAGGTCCCACATCTGAGCCCTGATAAATGGGACACAAGCACCCCCTGGTGTCCAGACTCAGACACATCCTTGTGTAATACGTTGACCAGAGCTCATCAGAGAGTGGCATTCCCACTACACTGACCACTGTCTACTGCATTAGAGACAGGCCAGGCCTCCCCTTATGTGTCCTCCCATCATCAGAGGACAGACTTTATACTGGACTCAGAACCTCAGAGTGAGTCTGTCCATAGCTCTTATGGATCAGAACTCAAACTGTCTCTGCACAAACTCCCCTTAGATCAGGATGAAGTTCAATGCAATGACAGGTCCACATGGACTCATGGCCCCTTGGGTGGAAGATGCTGACCCTTTTCTTTTATGTGACTCCTCCGTGGTTTCCAGCAGAAGCACTGAGGAGATGGAAAGCACTTGTCTCCAGGTTGTGTGTAGAAACCCTGACATGCATTCCTAGAGGTGATACTCACTGAACATCTTTGTCACCTGTCACCGTTTCCACCTGCTCCTAACAATAGTTCTCCAGGCGCTCTGGGCGGTGATTCCCTCCTAAGATGTGTCCTCCTGGCACAGACACGAGTGCGCAGAAGCCCTGCCACATGAGTGTGTGTGGCACTGACCTCAGAGTACAAGGGACAAACCTGTGGGAGGTCCTATAAGGGAGGAGTGACACTGCTGATGTGACAGAGATGCAGTGACACATTTTATTTATTAGTAACCACTTTGCCAGCTGTGCACGCGAAATGGATGCAGGTTAGTTTATCCAAATTTACCTCAGTCAGATTGATTTAAACTCAGGGATGATGACAATGAGATGGTACAAGTACAATGACTAGTGTACTTCCGTCAGATCTCTATCTGTCACAGAGAGAAAATGGATGGAATTTATGGTTAAAAGCATGGATAAGGAGGGGCATCTGGGTGGCTCAGTTGGTTAAGCCTCTGCCTTCGGCTCAGGTCATGATCCCAGGGTCCTGGGATCGAGCCCCACATCGGGCTCTCTCCTCCATGGGGAGCTGCTTCCTCCTCTCTCTCTGCCTGCCTCTCTGCCTAGTTGTAATTTCTCTCTGTCAAATAAATAAAATATTTTAAAAAGCATGGATAATGGGGGCGCCTGGGTGGCTCAGTGGGTTAAGCCACTGCCTTCGGCTCAGGTCATGATCTCAGGGTCCTGGGATCGAGTCCCGCATCGGGCTCTCTGCTCAGCAGGGAGCCTGCATCCCTCTCCCTCTCTCTGCCTGCCTCTCTGTCTACTTGTGATCTCTCTCTGTCAAATAAATAAATAAAATCTTTAAAAAAAAGCATGGATAAGGAAAAAAGGAAACATTATTACCTTCTGTTTTCAGTTGAGTAGGAGCCTATAAACTTGATCCTAAAATCTGGTCCTGCAGCAAAAAAGATGATGTGGTGCCCCAGTGAATCCCCAGAAGCTGTTTCTATAAACTTCAGAGCCATCTCAGAGACCGAACTACCAAACACAGACAGAGTCTCCAGGAAGGAAAGATTTGGGATCAGACTGGACACAGGGGTGGGCATAGCTGTACTCCCTGTGCCTTGTGTTCAGCATGTTCAAGACAGAACAATTGCTCACTCAACCACCCTTGACAAATGAAATTTTATCACCCAAGGTTAACTAGACTGATAGTTTCTGTCCAAGTTCCCATATCCGAGTGGAGGAGAGCTGAAGATAAGAAGAACCATGCCCCTGATATCACAGCCCTGTGGCCCATTGTCAGAACGGAAGATTCTCTCAGCAGAATTCCAGCCTCTTTCAAGGTGTCAGGGGCATGACTGAGGGAGTGACAGCCCAGCCTTGAGAAAACAGGGGATTGAATCTCATATCCCCATGTGCCTTGAGCTCCAGGGGACCAACACTGAGCCTGGGGCCCTATGTTCTCCACAGGGAAGGATTTATTTAGGCAGTGAGGACTAATTTGAGAGCAGATCCTTTTACAATTTTCTGGATCAGAAGACCAGGTCCTCTTGAGTGGCAGAAACAAGATGAAGAATATGAAGGGTTCCATGCAGAATGATTTTCTGGTTATTCTTCTCCCTAGATATGGACCCTGGTGAATGGAATCTATAACACAATCATTTCCAGTTTTCCCTGAAATCCTGACATGGAGATGTAGTTCAGACCGAAAAACCAGAGGGACAGACTGAAGCCTGAGGGATGTGGGAGCAGAGAGAAGAGCAGGAGGGAATGTGCGGATTTGTCAGGGAGAGTCTGTAGGATCTGGTCCAAGTTCACATGTAGCTGGTTCAGAGGGAGAAATGTGTGTCTGTGACCAGGGTTATCACCAGTGTGTCAGCTGTCGATACATCAGCAATGACACTAGGTCACACTTTATGGAATGAGATAGTAAAACTGATTGTGGATGAATGTTTCTGTACTGTGAATGTTCAGTTGTAGACACAGTATTTATCCCTGTTCATCTTCTCCAGATTGAGTGATGATGTGTGGTTAAGGTCTGATACATCAACTGTCTGTTTCTTCCTGGGATCTCCCAACTTGTCCCCTCTTACATGCATTATATGACACTATATTTCCCTGTTGAACGATAGATCATCGTGCAGAAGAGATGACCCTGCTATGTCTCTTCAGGTAAGTTTCTTTACTGAAAAGAGTTTCACAAACAAGATTATTGGGTCCGGAGGTTTTTGACCAACTTCCTCATTATGTGAGACACTGTGAGTAATGAAAGCTGCTCCCACTGTCAGGAATTGTAGCACAGTAATCCTCAGCCTTATCCCCAGGCTGCAGCCCAGAGATGAGCAGATGACCAAGGCATCTTTGGAGCCAGAGATGTGGCTGGGGATCTCAGAGAAAGGCTGAGTCTGAGTATTACCTCAGCAGATGCTCGGGAGGGCTTCCTGGCTGCTGCTGGAACAAGGACAAGGCAGAAGTCCCCACACTGCTCATGGTGCAGGTGAACCTGGCTGATGACCCCAGGGATGCAGAGAGAGAGAGGACGGCTGAGTCAGCATAGACTGGGACATGGAACCTGCAAACACATTTAAGGGTGATTCATCAGGGACCAGATTAAATTTATCCAAACTTCTAAGCCAGAGTGGCTGACATAGCCTGATAACTTGGTCTGTGTCCCTGAGGTCAATCCATACTTGTGCAGTGACAGATTAGGACAAAGGGCTAAAAATCCAGGCCATGGTGACACAGGCTCCAGTCCCCACAGTGGGGTCGCTACCCCCGGTCTCCTTTCATCCTCCATCCTCTGTCACAGGAGGGGCTGTCCATGCACATGGGGTCCATCCAATGACTGCCTAGCCCCTCCTTGAGCTCTGGTGCTGGAGCTCAGCTCACACCACACACTGAGAATGATAGCAGTTGGCTTCAGCCTTGGGGAGATTGCTGAGATCACACACAGTTCCCTACTCAGGGGACTCAGAAAGGCCATAGAGGTCGCAGCCGCTGAGTCCCCATCAGGAAACACAGGGCCCAACCTCTAAGCACAGGCTCCTTTGGTTGAATGGTCCTCACTGAGCAGCTGTGTGAGGACCACAGAACAGGCCAACAGCGCCCCCTTTTGGGCCCAGGGTAAAGGAATCATCACAGCTCAGAGGCCTGAGAGTGGAGCTGATTCTTTCCTCTCAGTGTGGGGGCTGAGAAAGGAGCATGTACACAACTGACTCTCCCCCCTTTGTCCCCATCATGGCCCAGCTTTATGTGGCCTGAGTGGTGAGGTAAATGTCTGCAATGGTAACTATTTTGGGGGCCCCTGCCTTATGTTGGCTGCAGTGGTTGTCAGTGGAAGCCAGTCTGAGCCTGACAGCTTCACCCCCTGCCTCATGGACCTTCCACTGAAGAAGAAGCAAGAGTGGGGGAGGCAAATGGTGACCTCCCTACCTCACCTTCACCACTGGATGCAGAGAGACCAGAGACTGTACTGCTGCACCCATAGATCAGGGTATGGAGCCTGATGGGATCCCAGGGAAAGGGAACCTGAGACAACAGGAGAGAAGAGGGGGCAAGGACATGATTCAAAGGTCCCGTGGGTTTAGATGACGAGTCCACTTGGTAGGTATAAACAGAGGGAGACAGAGATGAATAACATGACCCAGGGGGAGAGGAATCTCAGGAACAAGGGAATGAGCAAGAGCATTCAGAACCAGGAGACTCAGGCAGAGAAGGGCCTGAGGAGCCCAGCAAGGTGGTCTTTGTTTGGCCGGGTCAATGGGCTTGCTCACTGGTTCAGCATGATGTGTGGAGGCTCCTGGAAAGGAAGATAGGCCAGAGCTAAATGGCAAAGGGGGAGCAGGGAAGGCTGAGGGGCATGTGGATGGAGGGAAAATAGTTTCCCTTTAGAGGAGATCAGATGGGAAGTCCAGCAGGGGGCATTCTAACATCTAGATGGCCTCCTTTATCATTTCCCATGAAATCAGACTAATGATTTTTCTCACAGGAGGAGATAAATCCAAAGTCCTTTTTTTTCAAATTTTATTTTTTAATTTATTTATAAATTTTTATTATTTTTTTCTAATCTAAAAAGTTTATTCTTTTTTTTACATTTATTATTTTAATTTATTTATTTTTTCAGCTTAACAGTATTCATTGTTTTTGCACAACACCCAGTGCCTGCAGAGATCTGCAAGGGACAAAGCCTCGAATGCTCAGAGACACCTCAGCTTCACATAATTTGGAGTCCATGTGGAAGAGGAGGCATATGAAGGACAGCACAGGCCTTGTCCTGAGGATGGCAGACAGTAGCAAAGGTCAGTTGTAGTGCCCCTGGAGGTGAAGGTCTCAGTTCTCCCTCCCAGGAAACCCTACAGGTGGGACTCTAGATAACTGACAGCCCCACTGCTCCTTTGTTGGTTGTAGGCAAAAGTGAGCTTAGGGATCACTGAGTCTGGCTTTCCCTGGGGGAAGAAGTCTCCACAAATGCCCTCAGTTTCCAGGACCTTCCCCATTCCTGTTACATTCACAGACCTAAGGTCCCAGATTCTTCCTACCCGAGCCACGCTTCCATGTTTCCTTCCAGGATCAGACCTATAGCTACAGGATCTCCCTCCAACTCCAGCTCCTTCCCCAGTGATCCTTCACCAGCAGTCCCCTCTGAGGATCACATCATTTTCTCGTCCCTTTTTGTCGTCTGATTATGACACATGTCAAACTCTGTTCTCTGAGGCTTCTCTGTGCATGAGCAGTGAGAAGGGAGCATGATGAGGACAGAAGTCCAGGCCTTGGCGACAGAGGTGTCTGAGTGCCGAGCTAGGGGTGAGTGGCCAGGCCTCTTTTGTCTTCTCCAGTGACCAAAAGGGGAGGACTACTTACATAAAATTTTTGCTCCTGGAGAATCTGTTCTATCCTTGGTTCTTAGATTAGAGCCTGAGGATGAGCCTCAGAGTTTCTCCCCTGGAAGGCACCAGGCAGGAAGCAGCGGCTGGGATCTGGGACAATGGACCAGTAAGCAGGACCCTGGTCCTGCCCAGCCAAATGGGCTCCATTGGCTAAGCCAACAGCAGTACACACAGATGCTAATTCCTCAGCCTGGTGACTTTGGGGGATTACAGAACAGGGATCCCTCACTGAGCAGAAACTGGGAAAGGCACTCAGCGCCCCCTTCTGTCAACTGGCCAAACCTTGGCTCTGGCTGGAAATGATGTTGGGGCAGGACTAACATTCAGCTCACTGTCAGTCCACAAACAATGGCTTATATGGCCTTGCTGTGACCCGACTTCCTCATGTAGATGGATTTTCTAATTTCTCAAAGAGCACATGCTTTCCAAATTAAGAAAAAAATAATGGCAATTCTACAAATATGGCACATATTTGATATTAACTTTTCAAGAAGCTTTTAAATTACACTGTTAATAAAGTAAACACAGTCATAGTTGATTAAGTGATGACCCAAATTAGAAGAAATAAAAATTGTAGAGCATTGATATCAGAAGAGAATGAGCTCTCTCAAGTAGCATTCACAATGAACTGTTCCAAATGGTTCTCCTTCATCATCTTCACAGCGTACTGACTAGAACCATCTGCCATGTGGAAAAGAACAGTCCCTGGGCTATAGATCTGCCTCATTTTCTATCCAGATGAAAGATGTTCCATATGATTTGGTCTCCATCATCAAATTACTGAATGAGGACATGATACTTAATATCATTTGAATAAGAAGTATCTCACAAGGAGCAGTGAGCTCACTGAATCTCCTGTTTGTGGATATATTTTGGATGTGAACTTCCTTCCCAAAACTATAAACAGAGTAGGAGGGATGAAGCCTGGACTTTTGGGGTCACACTGGAGAGATGGACACACCCTGGTAAAGTTGAGAATTGGGCATATGACCAGGAACCACTGGAGAGGAGAATGGGGCCAGGGAGCCTTCCTTCCCATGGTGTTGCTGACTATCCCCCACCCTCACTTACTCTCCCGCCTCTAAGACTGAGCAGTTTTGACCCATGAGGAGGTTCTGGTTGCACTTCCCCACTGATTAAAATCACTGTGTTAGTATAACCACCAATATACAGAACACAGTAATAGTCAGCCTCATCCTCAGGCTGGGCCGCTGTGATGGTGAGGGCAGCTTTGTTCCCAGAGATGGACCCAGAGAAGCGGTCAGGGACACCTGAGGGACGGCTGTATGTGTTGTAGATAATCATGCGAGGAGGCTGGCCTGGGGTCTGCTGGTACCAGCTTGGATAGTGACCTGTAGAGACTGAGCCAGAACTAAGGGCACAGGTAAGTGTGACTGTCCCTCCTAAAGAAATGGTCAATGATGGCTCCTGGGTCACCACATTCTGAGAATCTGCTCCTAAATCCAAAAGGAGAAACAAGTTTTATTATTGGAGAAAAGGTCACCCCCCAAGACCTCGATTTTAGGTGCCCCTCAAGGATGAAGGGTACCTTCCCCTGACCTGAGCCGTAAGTGAGGAGCCCAAGAAGAAGCACAGTCCAGGCCATGGTGGGGACCCTCACAGGACACAGGCTCCTCAGGCTCCTGGGCGAGAGTATGGTGTCCCTGGGCATTTTCATGCCTCTCTGACCCATTAACTGCTTCATGCAAATCAACTTCGCCTCTCTTCCTTCCCCAGGGTCACCCTGCTGTCCCCTGCAGGAGAATTTGAAAGAAGCATAAGCTGGGAACTCACACAAACCAAAAATTGCAGGATGACGAGAATACTCATTGACAGGGATGACATCATTCACCTAGTCTGCTCCTTCACATACCAGGTGACTTCAGCCAAGTCTCCCCTGGAAAGGCTGAGACAGAGGACATAGGTGTATTCTCCAAATCTTATCCCTGCTTCTAGTTTATTCCAAATCCATTCCAGACATGGGAACACTTTCTGCTCTCCCTGAATGTCTCCTTGTTGGATCATAGTGGTTACCCCCCAACAGTAAGTCCTCTAGGAATCTCAGAGTACCCATCTTGGGGGTGAAGGAAAAGGGTGTCCTCTGACTTAGCCTTTAAACCTTTTCCTGGCAAACATGGAGAAGCATGGCAGGCTTCATGGTGCATATAATAAGTGACCCTCCAGGCTGAAGAGACCAAAATCGTCTGTTCTAACAAGCTGTCTCATCCATAAAGTCCTTCAGTGTAACTGTAGGCTTTGAGGAGGAAAGGTCAGAGAGTCACCATGAAATTCTAAAACAACTGTCCATATTGGGTATAACAAATAGAGACAAGTGTGACTCATGATCATAAATGAAACAGATACTATGTACCTGACTGGATCAGCTGATAAAACACACAATGGTTGATCTCAGGGTTGTGAGTTAGAGCCCCACAGTGAGCATAATGCTTATTTAAAAAGGAAATCAGTGAAATTAAAAACAATATAAGGACACCGTGTAAACAAGTGGATGTGACTATCAAGGTGCATTTTCAAATCCCTTTCCCTTTGTGTTCTGTTGAGGATTAGAAGGACCTAAAGTCAGAGAAGAGCCTAGTAGTTAGGAGAACTGGCAGGAGGATGAAGGGGGTTGATGAGGCTCAGAGTTGGTTCTTTTTCTCAGGATGAGTTATAAATATGATTGACATATTGGAAGTAAAATATAAGGCGTATGTGATTCAGTTCTGAGGGCTCATGTTGCTTCTGGAGACAGTCATCCACAGTGAGGACTCTGCTTCCTAAATATGCAACGGCCAGTGATAGATTTTCCTGGTCTTCCTGACCAAAAGGTAAACCACTGATCTCTCAAGAGCAGCCCACCAGTTTCCTCTGCTGACCTCAGACACTATGCCCCCCTCCCCAGCCCATGTCACACTCCCCAGCACACCTGGAAGGACGTTCTGAACTTTCAGGTGGACTTTTCTGATGTGAACACCCAGGGTACTAGCATGATCAGGTCACCTTTAGGATTGAACCATTCATTTTTCTAAGGCATCAATGCCCTCAAATAGACATATAAGGATAATATTTATGTTACGAAATATTTTAGGAGTACCTGATAATCTGACGTTGCTTCTGCTTTGTCCCTGATTTCATTAATGTGACGTAATTCACTTGAATAAAGCTTAAGGCTTAAGACCAACAGAGAAGCCCATTGATTCCACCCTCGAGATAATTCTGCCTGGATTACCCTTATATGTTGACTTATTTGGTTATTGTTGTTGTGAGGGTATCCTGTTGGGTTCACCAGCTCCCACTGCATATATCTTGTCCTTATATCTGTCTTTATCAAGCAAATATTCTCTCAAGCACAACATGTTTCTTGTCTTTGATTATTTCTGTGGTATCTAAATTATGCTTTAATAATCATTATATCTTTATAAAAATTAATTTATATTAACTCTGATATATTTAAGATGCATTCCTCAAATGTTGTAAATTATCTAAGACAGAGATTGATATTTAATAACATTTCTATAAGTGATCTATTAAATTAATATGATGCTGTCCACTGAAAATCTACTCTTCTATTCCACTTCTTTCCCGAATGGATAACTGTTCATACTTTAAAGGATGTGCTGTAGTAATATATATATACATATGCATATTATGTATATATACATGTATTAATTATGTATATATGTTATATATTAATTATGTATTTAATATATAAGATTTATATATTATATACATATATGCATGTTTACATTATATATAAAATGAATTGATACATTTATAATTCTATAACAATATATATTATTAGTAGTATTATATAACAAGATCTTGCTTTCTGTGTTCCATTGTTCTGTGACTAGCATTTCCAAATAATATTAAATTGGTGCTCTTTGTTTAACAATACATGTAGATCTGTCTCATTTTGAAGTTTGTTTTGTTTTGTTTTTGTTTTGTTTTTTGTTTTTTGTTTCTAATTTGACAGAGAGAGAGATCACAAGTGGGCAGATAGGCAGGCAGAGGGGGAGGGGGAATAAGGCCCTCTGCTGAGCAGAGAGCCTGAAGCAGGTCTAGATCCCAGGACCCGGAGATCATGACCTTAGCTGAAGGCAGAGGCTTAACCCACTAAGCCACCCAGGCGCTCCAGATCTGTCTCATTTTGATTGAGAGTTCTTCTGTATTCCATGGGATGATTTGGTATAATTTGCCCATTTTTCCAATGAAAAGAACTCATTTTGGTTTCAATTATTTTTCATTATGAATGACTCTAAACTAGACATACTTGAATATTCATTATTAAGTGTCTTAGATAAATTTCTTTAATATGTACTTTTTAAAAATATAATACTGAGTCAAATATATATATGTTTAATATTTTTTTTTCTGCCACATGATTTTATTTTATTTATTTTTTCAGCGTAACAGTATTCATTCTTTTTGCACAACACCCAGTGCTCCATGCAAAACGTGCCCTCCCCATTACCCACCACCTGTTCCCCCAACCTCCCACCCCTGACCCTTCAAAACCCTCAGGTTGCCCCAACCTCCCACCCCTGACCCTTCAAAACCCTCAGGTTGTTTTTCAGAGTCCATAGTCTCTTATAGTTCGCCTCCCCTCCCCAATGTCCATAGCCCGCTCCCCCTCTCCCAATCCCACCTCCCCCCAGCAACCCCCAGTTTGTTTTGTGAGATTAAGAGTCATTTATGGTTTGTCTCCCTCCCAATCCCATCTTGTTTCATTTATTCTTCTCCTATCCCCCTAACCCCCCATGTTGCTTCTCCATGTCCTCATATCAGGGAGATCATATGATAGTTGTCTTTCTCCGATTGACTTATTTCACTAAGCATGATACGCTCTAGTTCCATCCACGTCGTCGCAAATGGCATGATTTCATTTCTTTTGATGGCTGCATAGTATTCCATTGTGTATATATACCACTTCTTCTTTATCCATTCATCTGTTGATGGACATCTAGGTTCTTTCCATAGTCTGGCTATTGTAGACATTGCTGCTATAAACATTCGGGTACACGTGCCCCTTCGGATCACTATGTTTGTATCTTTAGGGTAAATACCCAGTAGTGCAATGGCTGGGTCATAGGGTAGTTCTATTTTCAACATTTTGAGGAACCTCCATGCTGTTTTCCAGAGTGGTTGCACCAGCTTGCATTCCCACCAACAGTGGAGGAGGGTTCCCCTTTCTCCGCATCCTCTCCAGCATCTGTCATTTCCTGACTTGTTAATTTTAGCCATTCTGACTGGTGTGAGGTGATATCTCATTGTGGTTTTGATTTGTATTTCCCTGATGCCGAGTGACGTGGAGCACTTTTTCATGTGTCTGTTGGCCATCTGGATGTCTTCTTTGCAGAAATGTCTGTTCATGTCCTCTGCCCATTTCTTGATTGGATTGTTTGTTCTTTGGGTGTTGAGTTTGCTAAGTTCCTTATAGATTTTGGATACTAGCCCTTTATCTGATATGTCGTTTGCAAATATCTTCTCCAATTCTGTCAGTTGTCTTTTGGTTTTGTTAACTGTTTCCTTTGCTGTGCAAAAGCTTTTGATCTTGATGAAATCCCAATAGTTCATTTTTGCCCTTGCTTCCCTTGCCTTTGCCGTTGTTCCTAGGAAGATGTTGCTACGGCTGAGGTCGAAGAGGTTGCTGCCTGCATTCTCCTCCAGGATTTGGATGGATTCCTTTCTCACATTGAGGTCCTTCATCCATTTGGAGTCTATTTTCGTGTGTGGTGTAAGGAAGTGGTCCAATTTCATTTTTCTGCATGTGGATGTCCAATTTTCCCAGCACCATTTATTGAAGAGGCTGTCTTTTTTCCATTGGACATTCTTTCCTGCTTTGTCGAAGACGAGTTGACCATAGAGTTGAGGGTCTATTTCTGGGCTCTCTATTCTGTTCCACTGATCTATGTGTCTGTTCTTGTGCCAGTACCATGCTGTCTTGATGATGACAGCTTTGTAATAGAGCTTGAAGTCCGGAATTGTGATGCCACCAACTTTGGCTTTGTTCTTCAATATTCCTTTGGCTATTCGAGGTCTTTTCTGGTTCCATATAAGTTTTAGGATTATTTGTTCCATTTCTTTGGAAAAAATGGATGGTATTTTGATAGGGATTGCATTAAATGTGTAGATTGCTTTAGGTAGCATAGACATTTTCACAATATTTATTCTTCCAATCCAGGAGCATGGAACATTTTTCCATTTTTTGGTGTCTTCCTCAATTTCTTTCATGAGTACTTTATAATTTTCTGTGTATAGATTCTTAGTCTCTTTGGTTAGGTTTATTCCTAGGTATCTTATAGTTTTGGGTGCAATTGTAAATGGGATTGACTCCTTAGTTTCTCTTTCTTCAGTCTTGTTGTTGGTGTACAGAAATGCAACTGATTTCTGTGCATTGATTTTTATATCCTGACACTTTACTGAATTCCTGTACAAGTTCTAGCAGTTTTGGAGTGGAGTCTTTTGGGTTTTCCACATATAGTATCATATCATCTGCGAAGAGTGATAGTTTGACTTCTTCTTTACCAATTTGGATGCCTTTAATTTCTTTTTGTTGTCTGATTGCTGAGGCTAGGACTTCTAGTACTATGTTGAATAGCAGTGGTGATAATGGACATCCCTGCCGTGTTCCTGACCTTAACGGAAAAGCTTTCAGTTTTTCTCCATTGAGAATGATATTTGCGGTGGGTTTTTCATAGATGGCTTTGATAATATTGAGGTATGTGCCCTCTATCCCTACACTTTGAAGAGTTTTGATCAGGAAGGGATGCTGTACTTTGTCAAATGCTTTTTCAGCATCTATGGAGAGTATCATATGGTTCTTGTTCTTTCTTTTATTAATGTGTTCTATCACATTGATTGATTTGCGGATGTTGAACCAACCCTGCAGCCCTGGAATAAATCCCACTTGATCGTGGTGAATAATCCTTTTAATGTACTGTTGAATCCTATTGGCTAGTATTTTGGCGAGAATTTTTGCGTCTGTGTTCATCAAGGATATTGGTCTGTAGTTCTCTTTTTTGGTGGGATCCTTGTCTGGTTTTGGGATCAAGGTGATGCTGGCCTCATAGAATGAGTTTGGAAGTTTTCCTTCCCTTTCTATTTTTTGGAACAGTTTCAGGAGAATAGGAATGAGTTCTTCTTTAAATGTTTGGTAGAATTCCCCTGGGAAGCCGTCTGGCCCTGGGCTTTTGTTTGTTTGGAGATTTTGGATGACTGTTTCAATCTCCTTACTGGTTATGGGCCTGTTCAGGTTTTCTATTTCTTCCTGGTTCAGTTGTGGTAGTTTATATGTCTCTAGGAATGCATCCATTTCTTCCAGATTGTCCAATTTGTTGGCGTAGAGTTGCTCATAGTATGTTCTTATAATTGTCTGTATTTCTTTGGTGTTAGTTGTGATCTCTCCTCTTTCATTCATGATTTTATTGATTTGGGTCCTTTCTCTTTTCTTTTTGATGAGTCTGGCCAGGGGTTTATCAATCTTATTGATTCTTTCAAAGAACCAGCTCCTAGTTTCATTGATTTTTTCTATTGTTTTTTTGGTTTCTATTTCGTTGATTTCTGCTCTGATCTTTATGATTTCTCTTCTCCTGCTGGGTTTAGGGTTTCTTTCTTGTTCTCTCTCCAGCTCCTTTACGCGTAGGGTTAGGTTGTGTACTTGAGACCTTTCTTGTTTCTTGAGAAAGGCTTGTACCGCTATATATTTTCCTCTCAGGACTGCCTTTGCTGTGTCCCACAGATTTTGAACTGTTGTGTTTTCATTATCATTTGTTTCCATGAAATTTTTCAATTCTTCTTTAATTTCCTGGTTGACCCATTCATTCTTTAGAAGGATGCTGTTTAGTCTCCATGTATTTGGGTTCTTTCCAGCTTTCTTCTTGTGATTGAGTTCTAGCTTCAGAGCATTGTGGTCTGAAAATACGCAGGGAATAATCCTAATCTTTTGATACCGGTTGAGACCTGATTTGTGACCCAGGATGTGATCTATTCTGGAGAAGGTTCCATGTGCACTAGAGAAGAATGTGTATTCTGTTGCTTTGGGATGAAATGTTCTGAATATATCTGTGATGTCCATCTGGTCCAGTTCTCTGGAGCTTTTTGGTCTTTGGCAGCATTGTGTGGCTTTTCAGAGGGTCAGAGCAAAGAATCTGCCTGCACCCAGACCTTGCCTCAGAGAGAAGCCTCAGACTGTTCCCCTCTAGGTGTTCCAGAAGACACAGACTCTCCCTCTACAGACTCCACTGAACACTGCAAACTCCGCCAGTCACTGTCCAAGTGGTCACCCAAGGTCACTGCTTCTCTCTGCGCCCCTGTCCCACTAAAACCATGAGCATCATTAGTTCAGGGAGCCCCTTATGGTGGATGCCTTTTGTGTGCTCAGACCCCACAACCACTCAGGTTGCAGAAGGCTGCCGGCAGAGGCCCCAACTGGAGTTCACACAACATTCTCTCAGGCATGGGCAGGAATGTTCCCAGCTCAAGAAGTGCTGCAAGCCCCAGAAAGCCCTGGAATATCACAACTGGGAGCCCTGCCAGACTCTCTCTGGCATGGGTGGTCATTGACAGTGGCTGTCCTGGTTCTGTGGGCTTACGCCCATGCCAATGACCAAGCAATTCCATTTTGCTCTTTTTGAGTACTTTTAACCAGGCTCCAAGTTGTTCCTCAACCACAGGGCATTTATATTTCGGGGTATTACTTTCTAATAGGTCGCTTCTGGTTGCTCTGTCTCCCTTATGATTCTCCTCCAATATCAGTCCAAGCTTTCCCACTCTGCTTTACCTCTCCACTGATGTCTTCTTTCCCCATAGAGATCTAGAAGTGAATAATCTTACATCTCAGGCTGATTTCATGGGTGTTCAGAGTGTTCTGGTAGATATTTAGCTTACTTTAGGTGACCAGTTGAAAGAAACTCTCCTACTTCTCTGCCATCTTAATCCCTCCTCCTCGTTTCTTTTATTTTTTAAAAAATAGGTAATACATTTGTTTCATAACATGTATTTTCTGTCATTTCAGCAAATCATTTAATTCTACTGTTAATTAATATATTCACATATTTTTGTTCCATTGAAAAAATGTTTTTTTCATTTTTTATATTAGTTTTGTTTGTTAACATGCAGTAAATTTGACTCTATTTCTATTTCTTTAAGATTTTTATTTATTTATTTATTTGAGAAAGAGAGTGATGATGCACAGAAGGAGAGTGAGAGGGAGAAGCAGACTTCCTGATGAGCAGAGAGCATGACACAGGTTTGATTCCAGGACCCTGAGATCATGACCTGCACCAAAGGCAGACACTTAACCAACTGAGCCACACAGGTGCTCCTGATTTAGAATATTTATTAGTGATTTTCCCCTTTTTCTCATACTGTAATAAAGAGACATTTGTTTGCCTGCACTGGAAGTCGCACATAGGGTGAGTCTACACTTGTTTCCTTTTCCCATGGGGACGCTCTCCCTCATGGATGCCCCCTAGCTCTCAGGCTCAGGGCAAAGACAGGAACACGTGAATAGGCAAATCTCCTCCTTTCAGGCCCCCATTGTGTCCCAGCACCATGTGTCCTGGCAGACAGTCTGACCTGCCTCATGGAGCTTCCCCTGGAGAAGAAACATGAACAGAGAGATCAAACAGTGGGTCTCCCTTCCTACTTTCACCACTGGAGTCAGAGATACCAGCAAGTCCACTGCTATAAACATAGATGAGGAGGTGAAGGTTGTTGGGTTCCCAAGATAAGGAATCAGAGACAAGAGGAGATGTGATTTGAGGATCCCTGGGTTCAGTTGAAGATGTAAAGAGTCCACTTGATGGGTATAAACAGAGAGATCCAGAGATGAATAACATGGCCCAGGAGAAGACGACCCCCAGGAACAAGGTCACAAGCATTCAGAAGTGAGAGACTCTGGCAGGGAAAGGTCTGAGGATCCCAGGAAGATGGACTTTGGTCAGGATGATGGGCTTGCTCACTCTTTTAGCGTGGCTGTGGTGGCTCCAGGAAAAGAATGCAGGGTGGATCTATATGGCAGAGGAGGGACCAGGAAAAGCAGTGGGGGGCACTTGGGTGGGGAGAAAATAGATCCCTTTTAGGAGATATCAGATGGGAAGGCTAGTATGGGGCAATCTAACATCTACATGGCCTCCTTTGAACATTTTAACATGGAATCATGTAAGTAATATTTGTCGCAGGAGCAGATCAACCTAAAGCTCATATTTTTATTACTCTTATAATATAAACCAACTCTCCATCACAGAAAGTGTCCTTTTTTGGCCATATGTTGGTGAAATCTAAGTACCATGTTTTGAAAATACTATGTAAAACCCTTTACCATTTTACTGGAATCATGAGTAATATAGAAATTGAATAAATTTTTGAAACTTGCTTATAATCTATTTATATGAGAGACATGTGCAATTTTTTGAAAAAATACAATCGGACAGTTTGGGAGGTTATTGACTGAAAAAAAAAAAAAAAAAACAAAAAAAAAAAACGGGATTCTTCTACCCTGTCTAGCCACACTGTTGTGACTGAGTCTAAAATCCTTAAGATCAGTATTACTTTTCCTAGGTCTTGGCTTGATTTCTTGGGAAGTAAACTCATCACTGATCCTGTGTTTTTTCTGACATCGACATCCCACACAGTTCATTGAAGCAATGGATGAAAGGTCTTTACTTGGGATTATAAATTGACTGGTGAAAAGAGGAGAACACAATGGAGAGAGTAGAACTTGGGAAAAGAAATGATCCTAGACCTGAAGACATAACATAACATTAATAGATAAAGAACACTTCAGACAGACACTGACAAAGATGTCCAAAGCAGAGGAAAACCAGGATCATTTAGTTGTGACTCTTAACAGCTCTCTCTGTGTCCCAGAGAGGCAAGTCACAGTGGAATAAGAGTCAGGCACACCGTGATTTCACTCCCTGTGACCAGGATCCTGTGAGGTGTGGACACTCAACAACTACATAGAGGTGACCAAATGATCCTGGGAGGAGGTGAGGCCTGTCTGGAGTGTGTGATCAAATGGAGTGTTTCCTGTACTGGCCCCTCAGTCTGGTACTGCCTGGCAGAATTACGTGGAATAGAGGGTCTAATGTATGAACCAGTGTGGAAGGGACACCATTGAGATTTCTGGAAGCACCTTGACCTTCTTTTCTCTGGGAAGAGGCCACTGTGTGAGGATTTTTTATTTATTTATTTATTTTGTCCCTCTGATGGGACAGAATGCATTTTGGATCAACACCTTGTGACTGGGAGTGAGTATGCCTTATCCTGGAATTGATTGAGTGCAGGGACATCAGACTTATCTGGGAGCAAAGCTGTAGGTTTATGAGATGGGAATAGCCTGACCTGTGACTTCTTAACAGATTCCAGTGTCCTGTGTCCTAACATGAATTTTGAAGACAGTTGAAGGAAGTGGATGCACAGGTTGAGGAACTGTTTGGTGAAATTCCCATCATTTTTTTTCTCCTCTTTGGAAACCAAATCTCCCAGCTACATGGTAAGTCAGGGACTAAGTCCAGTTTCTACCAGATAGACTTTGTATTACCCAAACCAATCAACCTTCCTTGTCACAACGATGGTGTCAGGGAAGATGAGGATATTGGTCCAGTCATACTGAAAACTGGAGCTCTTGATCAGTGGGTCAGGAAGGGCAGTCTCTCTCATTCTGAGGCTCTGTTATGTGGATGTCACTTGGGAATGCAGAGACATTTGCCCCTGCGTGGAAAGTCATTGTGAGACACAAGGTATTTTGTGTGTGTGTCCTGTATCTTCCCCTAAACAGTATCAGTACTTTGAGCATGGAGACCCTTCCTTTCTTTTCCACCCTGTAAGCTAAGCCCCCAGACACAAGACTGGACTGTAGTAGGGTTCAATAAATGTTGTGCATACATGTCATCTGGCCTTTTGACTATCCTGAACCAGACACAGAAAGACTCTGTCTTCCTAGTGTATGTCCTGACCCCTTGATATAGATTGAATTGTGTCCCCTCAAAATCTTATAGAGAAAACTTAAACCATATTGTGATTGCTAGGGGATAAGGCAATGGGGAATGTAATTATGGGAAAATGAGGTCCTAAGAGTGGTGCCCTAATCAGTAGGGCTGGTGCATTTGTAAGAAAAGGTAAAGTCTCAGATGTGAGTATGGAGGGGAATAGTTATGTGAGAACCTAGGAAAAACACAATCATCTTCAAACCAAGGAGAGAGACATCAGGAAAAATCAACTCTGGCACCACCTGGAAATTGAATGTTCAGGCCCCAGAAATATAAGAAAATAACAATCTTTTGTTTTGGCCACCCATTCTGTGGCATTATGCTATGGCAGCCCTAGCTGAGGAGCACAATTCTCAGGGAATCTGACCATGGAGCAACTTGCCCCAGCATCCAGGAATTTGGGCTCAGTTTGCATAAAACAGATGTGCATCTACAAGGACAAGTTATAGTGAAAGGCTTGAGTGGAAAAAATATTCATACTAAAGAAAGTTTGCTAGCGTGGGGCTCAGACCCAATTTTTAGGTGAGGCTAAAAGGGAAGCATCTGTCATGGGAAAAGATCAGAACGATACAAGGAAAACCCATCACTATGGAGGCAGCAGGTTTTTGTCTTACCTCCTCATGACAGTGGAGCACTGTGCACAGTACACAAAGATAAACTCGAAATGGATAAAATACCTCAACATAAAACAGGAATCCATCAGAATCCTAGAGGAGAACATAGGTAGTAACCTCTTCGATATCAGCCACGGCAACTTCTTTCAAGATATGTCTCCAAAGGCGAAGGAAACAAAAGTGAAAATAAACTTTTGGGACTTCATCAAGATCAAAAGCTTCTGCACAGAAAGGAAACAGTCAACAAAACGAGGAGGCAACCCACGGAATGGGAGAAGATATTTGCAAATGACAGTACAGACAAAAGGTTGATATCCAGGATCTATAAAGAACTCCTCAAACTCAACACACACCAAACAGATAATCATATCAAAAAATGGGCAGGGGGTGCCCAGGAGGCTCAATGGGTTAAAGCCTCTGCTTTCAGCTCGGGTCATGATCTCAGGGTCCTGGGATCGAGCCCTGCATTGGGCTCTCTGCTTCTTGGCGGGGAGCCTGCTTCCCCTCCTGCTCTGTCTGCCTGTCTCTCTGCCTACTTGTGATCTCTGTCTGTCAAATAAATAATAAAAAAATAAAGATATTTTAAAAATAGGCAGAAGACATGAACAGACACTTCTCCAATGAAGACATACAAATGGCTATCAGACACATGAAAAAATGTTCATCATCACTAGCCATCAGGGAGATTCAAATTAAAACCACATTGAGATACCACCTTACACCAGTTAGAATGGCCAAAATTAGCAAGACAGGAAACAACATGTGTTGGAGAGGATGTGGAGAAAGGGGAACCCTCTTCCACTGTTGTTGGGAATTCAAGTTGGTGCAGCCACTTTGGAGAACAGTGTGGAGATTCCTCAAGAAGTTAAAAATAGAGCTTCCCTATGACCCTGCAATTGCACTACTGGGTATTTACCCCAAAGATACAGATGTAGTGAAAAGAAGAGCCATCTGTACCTCAATGTTTATAGCAGCAATGGCCACGGTCGCCAAACTGTGGAAAGAACCAAGATGCCCTTCAACGGACAAATGGATAAGGAAGATGTGGTACATATACACTATGGAGTGTTATGCCTCCTTCAGAAAGGATGAATACCCAACTTTTGTAACAATATGGACTGGACTGGAAGAGATTATGCTGAGTGAAATAAGTCAAGCAGAGAGAGTCAATTATCATAGGGTTTCACTTCCTTGTGGAGCATAACAAATAGCAAGGAGGACATAGGGAGATGGAGAGGAGAAGGGAGTTGAGGGAAACTGAAAGGGGAGATGAACCATGAGATACTATGGGCTCTGAAAAACAATCTGAGGGTTTTGAAGGGGCGGGGGTGGGATGTTGGTGGAGCCAGGTTGTGGATATTATGGAGGGCACGTATGTCATGGAGCACTGGGTGTGGTGCATAAACAATGAATTCTGTTACTCTGAAAAGAAATTAATAAAAAAAAATAGTTTCTACAGTTAAAAAAAAAAAGAACTGACTCTCTCCTGTTCTCAGAGTCAAAGTTGTACAAGAATTCCCTGTGATTTCCTTATTTGCTGCAAATACAGATTCCTTTGTGTGTACACACCTGGCTCTGCCTCCAAATTTAACTCAGGATGGAACAAATTCACATTAATTCCCTCACGCAGTAACGTCGCTTTCTTCTCCCTACCTCTATATATAACTTATAGTACTTAAATGTAAAACTGGTAATATATGATATGTTTATGCACCATGCAACTTGTAACATACATATGGTAAAAATGTTTATATATAATCTACTGTATTTTATATTAGATATGATATCTATATTTACCAGAATATAATATAATGATACTTATATTCATTCAATATATTGTACACATTTAATATATGCTTATATGTTTACATATTATATACAATTTTTAAAATGTAATATTTACTTATAATTTATAATAAATATGACATATATACAAATTTCCCCCCCCCAACCAGGCCCCCAGTGCCCTGGATAGCACAGTTGACAGGACCCTGGAAGGAAAGCTGGAGGGTATAATGTGACAGACAGAATGGGCTTTTGTTTGGGAGCAAAGTAGGGCAAATGCGTCCCCCACCCCAGGATATTTTTCTCTTCAGGCTTAAAGGGGACTCCTGGTCTATGAGGAAGGAGGTGATAGAAGAAGCAGGGCAGGACAGAGAAGCCTTGGTGTTTTGCTGACTGAGGCCACACTGTTGGCATCCCCCCTCCCCTGCCCATAGATGCTTTGTTCTATACCCAGGTAGCATGGCAGGTGAGTTATTTTCATGATGCAACTTCTCCAGGTGTGGGCCTTTCAATGTCAGTCTAAGCACCAGCCTGGGCAAGGATGCCTTGGGGTGGAGAATGAGGCAGGAAGGAGGGAGTGAGTCAGAACTGAGTCCCCATGTAGCTGCGGGGACACAGGGGCTGCAGTCACACTTCAGTGAAGACACTGCCTGCCAAGTTTGCAAGAATTATTAAGAGTATTTCCCTAGTTACCTTGGACCAGAAGCCTGTCCTCACCAGCCCAGTCCCACAGCGGCACCTGCTGGGCTGAGACACCAAGTTCTCCAGGGCCTCTGACACCGCCCAGTGTTCTTGGAAAGATGTCCAGACTTTTGTAATTGGATGTAGAATGATGCCACTGCCCAGGGCAGAAGAATGAAAACGTGCCCTCTGTGGTGTTCAGGCTGACAGAATTTTTCCCAGGTCAGTAATGATCTCTGGATCTCTGGATGGCTAAATACATGGTGTATTGCACACTGCTTATGTTAGCAGGTATTTCAGGATTACCTGACATTGGGATTTACCTCTTCAAGGAGCTTGGGTCATAATCAGTCTACCATCACCTTGAACCAAGTAAAAGGCTTAACCTTCTCGGAGTACCAAGGTGGTTCACATCTTGTAGTAATTCCACATGGACTCGTCTTACAGTTTGACAGTTGTTGTGGGTTTAGATTCTCCTGTGATGTCCCCTGAGCCTGCATCAGTGTGTCTGGCCCACCTCTGAGATCCCCATGTGAGGAAGGAACTGAATAAGGACACTGAGGAAGATTTGGATCTCCAGAACATTGGCCCCCATGGGATGATGCATCTTCACTGTTTGGAGTAGTGGTTTGTGACCAAATATGATTCCACGTGTGGGTCCCATATCTCTTTCTGGTCATGGACAAGGGTAGGTATGAGAACGGGAAGGTGGAAACAGAAATAAGGAACAGATTCTCGGAAGGCATCGAGAGGAACATGGTCCAGGGAAGAGCTATGACTTGAAATGTTGGCAAAAGGGGAGAGAGGTCCCTCAAGGAATTCCAAGTGAAGGTAGACACCCCTGCTCCATCCACTGAGATATAGAGTGGGATAGGGACTGTTCAATTACTCTTTCGGGTAGGCTATCAGAGTTTTAGTGATGACATGGTGCAGGAAGAAGGTGAACCAAGGAAGTGTAGGAGGAGGGAGAAACATCTAAGGCATAGAGAAAGGACTCCCTCTGCCTAACTTGATTGTAAGTTCCCAACATATAGTCCCTGCTTCTCCAGAGGGAAGTTGTCTGAGGAATCTGTGGAATGTGGTGGAATGAATGGCTGAGGGCATGAGGAAGCTAGACAAGCACAGAGAACCAGCAAGAAAATTGACCTAGTCACTAGGACACCTGGGAATCTCAGTCAGTTAACTGTGTGACATGTGATTTTGGCTCAGGCCCTGACTTCAGGGTTGCCCTCACCTCCGGTCTTCCCAAATAAATAAATAAATAAATAAGAATAAATCTTAAGAAGAAGTAGAAGAAGAAGGAGGAGGAGGAGAGAGAGGAAGAGGAGGAGGACGAAGAGGAAGAGGAGGAGGAGGAGGAGAAAGAGGAGAAGGAGATTGATCCAGGCACTGGTCAAGAAATTGTCAGCTCAGAGATGCCCTTGTGAGTTGAGAAAATTGACATCTGTCACCCACCTTGTGTCTTCCATTTTGTGGGAGTTCCACGCCCTTACTCCTCTCAAGACACTGCACAACACGTCCTTCCATCAGAAGAACCTTGTTCCCCACTGTGCTCCCTGATATTTAGTTAGCTGGACAGGGATCTTAATTGTGCTGAGTTGGGTGTTCCTGCTGCTCCAGATGCCAAGAAGGGAGCAGGTGACTCTTCTGGAATCCCACATCAGGTAGGACTCAGATGACAACACCACCTGCAGTGAGGGAAGGCACTCTTCAGTGAGCTGCACTTGGGTAACAGAGTGATTTCATGCGGATTGTATGTTGCAAAGGAACATGGAGCCATGCAGGAAACATAATGCCACAGCCTCCTGAGACCCACTCTGGGACTGGGAACACCGAGTTTCGGTCATTCTTCTCCTTTGTTCTTAGGAATATATGTTCATGCAAATATGCTTCTGCCACCACCACCCCCCCATGTCTAATCCCTGCATCACTCTGGGTTGGTGATGGTTCTAGTCACAGGAAGAAGGAGGAAATGACTTGGCTTCCCCAGGGGCTGAGGGAGACCAGCATCTAGTTTCTCCAGGGGGTTAAAGGCTCACAGTGGAATAGAGTCACAAACTTGGAAAGGTCATTGCTCCCAGTCCTGCCAGAGCAGGCTCAGAGCCCTTCCAAGTGAGAGAGAGGGGAGCATCAGTCTTCTCCCTTGTTGGTTCCACTCCTCCTCTTGATCTCTCTCTTCCCATGTCCCCACTGCATGTCTGAGATTGAGTATTAGTACAGGGAAAACATGGGAGGGCTCCCTGGCTACTGCTGGTACCAGTATATCATATAGCTGCCAACACTGATGTCACTGTTCAGGGTGCAGATGAATATGACTATTGTTCCTAGAGATGCCCAGAAGGAGAGTGGCTGGATCAGCACAGACTGGGACAGAGAGGCTTCAAAGGCAGTCTCTCATTGGTGATGGGGCATTTTTGCTGGAAGTTTCTGATGCTTAGGCATTAATAGTATCTGGAAGTCTCCCTGAGAAGTCAGATGATGTCCCTACCTGAACAGAGAGAGAAGATCAAGAGGAGGAAAGGAGTCCTGGCTATGGTGACACAGCCCCTGGAACCCACAGTGGAGCTGGCCTGTCACAGGCTTGTCTTATCCTCCCTACTTCTCCCAGGGAAATGAAAATGATTTTTAATGCAAATTTGCCTCCCCTTCCAGACCCTCACAGACACCACTTGATTAGTGATTCAGTAGCAGAGATAGGAACTAAGGACAAAAAGTCTAAGGGAAGGCCTGCTGTGAGTGGGACTCAGGAGGGGATGGAGGGAGCAACTGTGGGGACACCCACAGAATCGTCCACAGGAGCCTCTGCCCAAACCTGAAGCCAGGGGTTTCCCCAGCTGTCAGGGTTCCCTTGCAGGGCCCAGGGAGATTCACAACACCCCCTGCTGGTTGCATTCCTGGCTACAGCAGCCTCAGGGTCTTGAGATTGACATCCAGATCTGTTACCAGTCTTCGACAATGACCCCAACAACTGTGCGAAGCACTATTTTGGGTCTGATTGAAAGAACATGAATACAATGGGTGCAATCTGAGAAGCTTCCAACATGAGGGTAACTCTTCAAGAAATAAGCACTCCTGGGAGGATGGGAATGTCCAGAAAACTGAAACCATACAAAAGAGTGAGATTATCTCACCCCCTGGGACATTGAGAGAGCTCCTCCAAGGAAGAGTCTTCCAAGTTCATCTCAAGAGAGGAGTGACCATGTCCTGCACGTGGAGTCATAGAAGGAAAACTCAAGCCAGGCCATGAATATACTCAAGCCAGGATGAGACATGGCAATTTCATAGAAGGAAATCCATCTGGTGACAATGTGAACCCAGAATGGGAAGATGGACACAACAGTGCAGGACTGAAGACCCTATGTGTTCTGGGAAGAACAACTGGTGCAGGAAACAGGAGGCAGGGATGAAGGCAACTGTGCTCAAAGGACATGCTCAGGATTGTGGAGCAGAGGGAACTTGGGGAGAGAAGGAGGAAGAGTATATTGTGAACTGGGGGCTTCTGCTTTGACTGACCCATTGGGTGGGGCTGCTGTTTACTGCAGTGGAAAATTAGATAGTAAGATGCTTCTCTGTTCATGAAAGAGTTGAAGATCTTGGAAACAAGCAGAAATATAGAATTTAAAGCTTGGAAATGGTGGACCCTGACCTTGAGTGGCAGTAAGCAATGACCACCACCTGATGCTGGTGTCCAGATGGGGTGGCCAGTCTCTGGGGCAGGTGTGGACATGTAGGAGGGACTGGAGCCTGGAACAGAAACCTGGACATGGTCTCCGTGTACAGAGTGGGTGACAGGGTTCTGGAAGCAGAGTTTATGAGTCCAGGCCGGATCCCATATTCAGTCCCTTCATCATTCCTGCAGCATGTGTGTCAGAGATGTCCTACCTTCTGCTCAGGCTCCCACGTGATGAGCTGAGTGAAAGAATAAGATAAGACCAACCCCTTTGTCTTTCCCACAGAAATGTTCCTGGGAGGGCTGAAGACAATGAAGATGAGTTTGGTGGTGATGTTTGCAGATCTTCACTCCCCAGGGGCAGGAGGAGTCATTTAGGAGCATGAATGTGAATGTCCAAGGTCAGGCTGAAGTACCTGGGACAGTGGGCATCATGAAGAAATGGGAACAAGGAGAACCCAAACTTCTCACCCACCTGCACATCCTCAGGAACTTCAGTCATGGGGAGGCAGAGCTGCAGGCTCTCTCTCATCCCCTTCAGTCCCCAGGGGGAGGAGCACTGAATTCTGGTCTGTAACCTGCACCCCTACTTCCTCTTCTTGGTGTCTGTCATGGGGAGGGGACTCTGAGGACCCACATGAGCTCTAGGGGTCCTGAGATGAAAGCAACTGGCCCTGGGCCTAGACTCAGGCAGGAGCTGTTTCCACAGCTGCCATCACACGATAGACCCAGGGACAGGATCACAGTGCCCCTGCTGCCTCAACCATGGTCCCCACTGACAGACATGAGGGAACAGGAACCCAGAGCAGAGTCCCCCACGCTTGTCTCCAGTGTGTGGCTCCTCTGACCAGTCTCCGCAGAAGACAGGTACACTCAGCCTTAATTAGGCTGCAGCTTCATAGCCTCATTTGACTCAGAATCCCCTGCTGTGTCTCCTCCCTGAGAGCTGTCTCCAAGTGTCTGCATGACTCCATGCTTCTCCACTATTAGAGTGAGGCAGGGTGTCAGCACTACCCCCAGAGCTGGGAGCAGAAAGACAAAGACATCAGTGAACTTTCACCCAGGGACTACACTGTGGGTCCCTAGAGGTTTGGTGTCTCTCTGTCTCTCTGTGTCTTGATCTCTGTGTCTCACCCCAGGTCATTCCTCTGTCACCTGGGTCTCTGTCCACACTCCTGGTGGGGAGGGCACAAGCTAGCTTTGTCCACTCATGACCTCTGTGGCCCCATTTGTGTTGTATAATTTCCAGGTCTTGTAAATAATACACCTTCATTTTTCAAAGTTTCCTGTGTTATAGCAGAAGGGTGTCTTGCAGTCATAATAAGGACCACAAGAGCGGGTCCAACCACAACACTTGTTATGGAGAGGATGAAACCTGCACAAAACATGAACTTCTGTTCCTGAAGGGCGAACACTGGTTCCCACCATCTGCAATTATTGACTTATTTGTTCAATTCCGGGCACAGCTCAGAAACATCACATTACTGACCACTCACCCCATGGGACTCAACTCTGTCAGTGGGAATAAGGGGCTCGTGTGCAGTTTTTTTCCCCTTTTGAAAAACACCCTTCAAATTACTCAGGTCCACACCTTGCTCCCCTCCCCCTTCAGTGAGGCAGGTTCATACCTTTGTAGAGCAGAGGACGGGATGAAGTCACACTGTGCCCTCTGTCATGGACCCCAGATTCCTAAATGGGTTTCTATGCATGCACTAAGATGCTATCACTATGCTGTAGAGCTTACTGGGCTGTGACAAACCAGCCACACAGTGCAGCCACCATCACAGTGCCCTGCACAAGAGTGGAACCACCACAAATACAGTCGCTGCTTCACACATGCACCCTCCTCCTCCATCCTCACCTCCTGTCAATCCCTGGCTTCTTTACTGCCTCTCAATTCCTGCCTCATCCAAAATGTCATACAACCACAATTATAAATAATGCAGCCTTTTAGATGTTTTTCTTTTCTAAGAAATAGACCTTTAAAATTCATGCATATTTCCAGAATTGAAAGAGTATTTCCTTTACATTCTGACTGATATCCCGACATATTGGAGAACAAATTTGTTACTTAAAGCCTTGGTCATTTTATGAAAAGCTGGTATGAAAATTAGTGTGCAGATTTTGACTGCTTCGAGGTGAGATTATGAACAGTTTCCATAAACATCCACATGATGGTTTTTCCTTAGAAGGGTTTTCTTGTGTGTGTGTGTGTGTTTCCCCCCTTTGGCTTTTATAATTTTGAGTTTGGCATTTTTTTATAGATTCCATACAAACAACAAATACTAAGCAGAACCAGTCATCTGGTTAAAGCTAAACCAGTAACGATGCCAGCTGCACCGAGAGCTACAGCAGGAGAAGTGCTGAGGGACCATGCTGGCATCATGACCTGAAAGACTTCCATTTACTGAAAAATCAGAAGATGATAAATGAACGTACACTAGCTTAGAAGTAAATTGTTCCAGCTCATGAGGAAAAACTTTATATTTCCTTTGAGGCCCTTTGTCTACAAATGGGTTCCTCTGAGTGACTGTGAGGGGAGAAAGGAGAGAAGCAGCCACCATTCCCAGGAGGTGCCTCAGGATCAACCTGGGCCAGGGTGTCAATGAAAGAATAAGGAGAATCACAGAGGGAGACTAAGCAGACAGTTTCTGGGGTGTTGATTCACTTTGCAAATGGGTAAGTAGGTTTTTGTCTCACTTCCCCACAGGCCTGTGACACTGTGTGAGCACTGAGACTATTGTCCCATGCCGCACAGTAATACTCGGCCTCGTCCTCAGCCTGGAGCCCAGTGATGGTCAGGGTAGCGGTGCTGCCAGACTTGGAGCCAGAGAATCGATCTGGAACCCCTGAAGGTCGGTTGGTATTACCATAGATAACGGCTCTGGGGGCTGTTCCTGGGAGCTGTTGTTGCCAGCTTACATAATAACTTCCAATATTGTTGCTGCTTCCAGTGCAGGAGATGGTGACCCTCTGGCCCAGGGTCCCAGACACGGAGGGTGGCTGAGTCAGCACAGACTGGGCCCAGGACCCTGCAAGGGGAAGAAACACAGAGAGGGTGATGCAGACCCTCTGCAGACAAGAGGAGAAACAGGACCTCACATGTCCTCCTAGGCACCCTTCCCCTATACCCACATCTAGTCACCTGTGCAGTGAACGAGGAGTGTGAGGAGGAGAGGGGACCAGGCCATGGTGGAGG
Organism: Meles meles; assembly: GCF_922984935.1. Lineage (NCBI taxonomy): Eukaryota > Metazoa > Chordata > Mammalia > Carnivora > Mustelidae > Meles > Meles meles. Next base: position 27,638,296 of record NC_060077.1, on the reverse strand, counting down.
TCATCACCGATCCTGCCTTCTGTGCCCCACAGCTGAGCAGAGCCTCTTCAGTTCTCTCTCCCTCTTCATCCTGTGAGAGTGGGCGGGCCCATCTATGTAAATAAGACTCCCAGGTCTCTGAACCCTCACTGGTCCTGGGTTAAGTCCATCTGCCTGAGGATGTCATGGGTGTGGGACCAGGTGTGGGGATGTTCCAGCTGTGAGCCCAGGCACAGTCAGGGCCAGGTGGCAGGTCCCACATCTGAGCCCTGATAAATGGGACACAAGCACCCCCTGGTGTCCAGACTCAGACACATCCTTGTGTAATACGTTGACCAGAGCTCATCAGAGAGTGGCATTCCCACTACACTGACCACTGTCTACTGCATTAGAGACAGGCCAGGCCTCCCCTTATGTGTCCTCCCATCATCAGAGGACAGACTTTATACTGGACTCAGAACCTCAGAGTGAGTCTGTCCATAGCTCTTATGGATCAGAACTCAAACTGTCTCTGCACAAACTCCCCTTAGATCAGGATGAAGTTCAATGCAATGACAGGTCCACATGGACTCATGGCCCCTTGGGTGGAAGATGCTGACCCTTTTCTTTTATGTGACTCCTCCGTGGTTTCCAGCAGAAGCACTGAGGAGATGGAAAGCACTTGTCTCCAGGTTGTGTGTAGAAACCCTGACATGCATTCCTAGAGGTGATACTCACTGAACATCTTTGTCACCTGTCACCGTTTCCACCTGCTCCTAACAATAGTTCTCCAGGCGCTCTGGGCGGTGATTCCCTCCTAAGATGTGTCCTCCTGGCACAGACACGAGTGCGCAGAAGCCCTGCCACATGAGTGTGTGTGGCACTGACCTCAGAGTACAAGGGACAAACCTGTGGGAGGTCCTATAAGGGAGGAGTGACACTGCTGATGTGACAGAGATGCAGTGACACATTTTATTTATTAGTAACCACTTTGCCAGCTGTGCACTCGAAATGGATGCAGGTTAGTTTATCCAAATTTACCTCAGTCAGATTGATTTAAACTCAGGGATGATGACAATGAGATGGTACAAGTACAATGACTAGTGTACTTCTGTCAGATCTCTATCTGTCACAGAGAGAAAATGGATGGAATTTATGGTTAAAAGCATGGATGGGAAAAGGGGAAAATAATTGCCTTCTGTTTTCAGTTGAGTAGGAGCCTATAAACTTGATCCTAAAATCTGGTCCTGCAGCAAAAAAGATGATGTGGTGCCCCAGTGAATCCCCAGAAGCTGTTTCTATAAACTTCAGAGCCATCTCAGAGACCGAACTACCAAACACAGACAGAGCCTCCAGGAAGGAAAGATTTGGGATCAGACTGGACACAGGGGTGGGCATAGCTGTACTCCCTGTGCCTTGTGTTCAGCATGTTCAAGACAGAACAATTGCTCACTCAACCACCCTTGACAAATGAAGTTCTATTACCCAAGATCAACTAGACTGAAGTTTCTGTCCAAGTTCCCATATCTGAGTGAAGGAGAGCTGGAGATAAGAAGAACCATGTCCCTGATATCACAGCCCTGTGGCCCGTTGTCAGAACGGAGGATTCTCTCAGCAGAATTCCAGCCTCTTTCAAGGTGTCAGGGGGATGACTGAGGGTGTGACACCCAGCCTTGAGAAAACAGGGGATTATGTCCCATATTAACATGTGCCTTAGGCTCCAGGGGACCAACACTGAGCCTGGGGCCCTATGTTCTCCACAGGGAAGGATTTATTTAGGCAGTAAGGACTAAATTGAGAGCAGACCCTTTTACAATTTTCTGGATCAGAAGTCCAGGTCCTCTTGAGTGACAGAAACAAGATGAAGAATATGAAGGGTTCCATGCAGAATGATTTTCTGGTTATTCTTCTCCCTAGATATGGACCCTGGAGAATGGAATCTATAACACAATCATTTCCAGTTTTCCCTGAAATCCTGACATGGAGATGTAGTTCAGACCGAAAAACCAGAGGGACAGACTGAAGACTGAGTGATGCGGGAGGAGAGAGGAGAAGAGCAGGAGGGAACGTGGGGGTTTGTCAGGGAGAGTCTCTAGGATCTGGTCCAAGTTCACATGTAGCTGGTTCAGAGGGAGAAATGTGTGTCTGTGACCAGGGTTATCATCAGTGTATCAGTTGTCAATACATTAGCAGTGACACTAGGTCACACTTTATGGAATGAGATAGTGAAACTGATTGTGGATGAATGTTTCTGTATTGTGAATGTTCAGTTGTAGACGCAGTACTTATTCCTGTTCATCTTCTCCAGATTAAGTGATGATGTGTAGTTAGGCTCTGATACATCAACTGTCTGTGTCCTCCTGGGATCTCCCCATTTGTCCACTCTACATGCATTATATGACACTATCTTTCCCTGCTGAATGATAGATCATCATGCAGAAGAGACGACCCTGCTATGTCTCTTCAGGTAAGTTTCTTTACTGAAAAGAGTTTCACAAACAAGATTATTGGGTCCAGAGGTTTTTGACCAACTTCTTCATTATATGAGATACTGTGAGTAATGAAAGCTGCTCCCACTGTCAGGAATTGTAGCACAGTAATCCTCAGCCTCATCCCCAGGCTGCAGCCCAGAGATGAGCAGATGACCAAGGCATCTTTGGAGCCAGAGATGTGGCTGTGGATCTCAGAGAAATGCTGAGTTCGAGTATCACCTCAGCAGATGCTCAGGAGGGCTTCCTGGCTGCTGCTGCAACCAGGGTAAGACAGAAGTCCCCACACTGCTCATGGTGCAGGTGAATCTGGCTGATGACCCCAGGGATGCAGAGAGAGAGAAGGTGGTTGAGTCAGCATAGACTGGGACACGGAACCTGCAAACACATCTAAGGGTGATTCATCAGGGACCAGATTAAATTTATCCAAACTTCTAAGCCAGAGGGGCTGACAGGCTGATAAGTTGGTCTGTGTCCCTGAAGTCAATCCATACTTGTGCAGTGACAGATTAGGACAAAGGGTTAAAAATCCAGGCCATGACACAGGCTCCAGTCACCACAGTTGGGTCACTATCCCCCATCTCCTTTCCTCCTCCATCCTCTGTCACAGGAGGGGCTGTCCATGCACATGGGGTCCATCCAATGACTGCCTAGCCCCTCCTTGAGCTCTGGTGCTGGAGCTCAGCTCACACCACACACTGAGAATGATAGCGGTTGGCTTCAGCCTTGGGGAGATTGCTGCGATCACACACAGGTCCCTACTCAGGGGCCTCAGCAAGGCCAGAGATGTTACAGCCACTGAATCCCCATCAGGGAGCACAGGGCCCAGCCTCCAAGCACAGTTTCCCTTGGTTGAATGGTCCTCACTGAGCAGCTGTGTGAGGACCACAGAACAGGCCAAACGTGCCCCCTTTTGGGCCCAGGGCAAACAAATCATCATAGCTCAGAGGCCTGAGAGTGGAGCTGATTCTTTCCTCTCAGTGTGGGGGCAGTGAAAGGAACATGTACACAGCTGACTTTCCCCCCTTCAGGTCCCCATCCTGGCCCAGCGTCACGTGGCCTGGGTGGTTAGGGAAATGTCTGCAATGGTAACTATTTATTCGGCCCCTGCCTGGTGTTAGCTGCAGTGGTTGTCAGTGGAAGCCAGTCTGAGCCTGACAAGCTTCACCCCCTGCCTCATGGGCCTTCCACTGAAGAAGAAGCAAGAGTGGGGGAGGCAAATAGAGACCTCCCTACCTCACCATTACCACTGGATGCATAGAGACCAGAGACTGTACTGCTGCACCCATGGATCAGGGTATGGAGCCTGATGGGATCCCAGGAAAAGGGAACCGGAGAGAAGAGGGGAAAGAAGAGGGGTCAAGGACATGACTCAAAGGTCCCTTGGGTTAAATGAAGTGTCCACTTGGTGGGTGTAAACAGAGGGAGACAGAGATGAATAACATGACCCAGGGGAAGAGGAACCTTAGCAACAAAGGCATGAACATTCAGAAACAGGAGACTCAGCCAGAGAAGGGCCCAATGAGCCTAGCAAGGTGGGCTTTGGTTCATCAGGTCAATGGGCTTGCTCACTGGATCACTTGCTCATGGGATTGCCCATGATGTGTGGAGGCTCCTGGAAAGGAAGACAGGCCAGAGCTAAATGGAAAAAGGGAAGCAGGGAAAACTGAGGGGCATGTGAATGGAGGGAAAATAGTTTCCCTTTGGAGGAGATCAGATGGGAAGTTTAACATGGAGCATTCTAACGTCTAGATTGCCTCCTTTAACATTTCACATGAAGAAATCATCTGATTTTTCTCACAAGAGGAGATAAATCCAAAGTTCATTTTTTTCAAATTTTATTTTTTAATTTACTTATAAACTTTTATTATTTTCATTTATTTAACTTTTTATTAGTTTCAGAGATAGAGTTTCATGATTCATCACTTACATTCAAAACCCAGTGGTCCTTCCATCAAGTGAAAAGCTCATAATTTACTGACTTTTAAAACATGGAAGAGCTCAACTTCAACACAGAAATTATCCTTTTTTTGGAAATATCTTGGTGGAATATAATTACTGTATTTAAAAAATATTTCTGGCTCCAACAGTAAAATAAGAGTCAAATTTTGTAGCTCCATCAGTAAAATAAGAGTCAAATTTTGTGACCCATGTTGATACTCTATTTATAAGAGAGTCATGAGTGTAATAATTTGAAAATTATAATCAGTCATATTTGGAGGATATTGACTGAAATATCCCAGGTATCTTTCTACCCAGTCTACCCAGTCTAGTCACACTGTTTTGTCTGAGTCTGAAATATTTAACCTCAGGATGACTTTTCTTAGGTCCTGGAGTGATTCCTAGGAAGTAAACTTTTTTCTGAAATCCACCCCACACGTGCTTATAGTGTGGCAATAGACAGGAGGTGATTGTTTGGGATCATGATCTGAATGGTGGAAAGGGTTTGAAAATATAAGGAAGAGACTAGAACTTGGAAAAATAAGTGACACGAGACCTGAAGATATAACATAACATTAATAGAAAGGGAGCATTCTGGAAAGACACCGACAAGGAGAGCCCAAGATGGGGAAAAACCAGGAGAGCTCAATTGCAACTCTTAATATTTGACTTTGTGTCCCAGAGGGGCAAAGTCATGGTGGAATCAGTGTCAGACAGACTGAGATTTCTATCCCTGTAACCAGGACTTTATGAGGTTGGGAAACTCAGCAATGACAGAGAGGTGACCGAGGGAGTCTCGGAGCAGGTGGAGGCCTGTACAAAGTGTGTGGACAAAAGAAGTGGTTTCTGTACTTGTACCTGAGTCTGGTCCTCACCTGACAGAGGGACTGGTGGAGGAGAGGAGCCAGGTGGGTGTGTTTGGAAGTGGCCACACTGAGGTTTCTGGGAACTTAGGAGGTAATCCTATGAGCAACATTTTTCTGCTTTCTACCCCTCGTGAGACTGCCTTAACTTCAGATAGCACATTGTGCTTTGAAGTGAGGGTGTTTTGCCCTGAAATTGAATGGGTGCAGAGACAACAGACTGCTCAGGGGGACAATGTGTAGTTTTATTGGATGGGAACAGCCAGGCCTGTTTCCTCTACCCCAGATACCACAGTCCACAGCCTATATCCCAACCCGAATTTCAAAGAGGGTGAACAAAATATAATAAAAAAAATAAATAAAATCTAATTTGTCTGAAAAAAAAGAAGAAAGGTGAAAGGAAGAGAATGCAGATGGTCAGGAGCTATTTGGTGAAACTACTATGATTTTCTTCTCCTAACTGAAACCCAAGTCTCTCAGATACATGGTTAGTCAGTGAGTCCTGTCCTACAAAACATTTCCTCTGTTACCCAAACCAATCAGGCAATCCCCTCCCTAGTCACCATATTGTCAAGGAAGATGGTGGAGTGATCTGGGACAGTCATCCTGAAAGCTAGGGTTCTTGATCTGTGGGCCAGGGAGGGCCAGTTTCTCTCATCCAGAAGCTTTGTTCTGTGGTTGTTACCTGGAACTGCAGAGACAATTCTTCCCCATGTGGGAAGTCAGTTTGAGACACAATATATTTTCTTGTGTGTACTCTCTCTTCCCCTAGGTAATGTCAGCTTTCTGAGCATAGGGACCCACCCTGTATTTCCTGCACTGTGAGCTGAGCTCCTAGACCCAAGTCTGAATGTAGTGAGGATCTGGACATTTGGGTACCCTGAGGCAGGCACAGGTGGACTCTGTGGTCCTGGTGTCTGTCCTCATCCCTTGATATGAACTTAACTGTGTCTTCTCAAAATCTGATATGGAAACCCTAACTCATACTGTCAAGTTTGGAGGCAAGGCACTGAAGGATGTAATTATGGGTAAATGTGGTTATAAAGCTGCTGTCCTAATAAATGGGGCTGGTGTCTTTATAAAAAGAGGTAGAGACTCTAGATTTGAGCATGCAGAGGAAAGGCTATGTGAGGACCCAAAAGCACTTGACTATCTGCAAACCAAAGAGAGGACCTAAAAAAAAAAAACTGATAACACCTTGAATTTGGACAATCAGCCTCCAGAACTGTGAGAAAATAATGATACATTGATTTAGCCATCGAAGCTGTGGTATTACACTATGGCAGTGGTGTAATACTCAATCATTAGCATAATCTTCAGGGAGTCTGTTCCTGGAATAACCTGCCCCAGCATCCAGAAATTAAGGTTCAGTTTGCATAAAACAGAAGGTGTCTACATGGACAGGCTTCAGAAACAGAACTGAGAAGATGAGGATACATACTAAATAAAGTTCACAGGGGCAGGTTTCAGACCCCAGTTTTAGGTCAAACAAAGAGGGAAGCAGCGGTCGAGGCAGAAGGTGGTGTCTGCACAAGGAAATCCCATCACTGTGAAGAGGGCAGGTTTTTATCTCACTTCCCCACAGGTCTGGAGCACTGTGTGAGCACTGAGACTATTGTCCCATGCTGAGCAGTAATACTCAGCCTCATCCTCAGCCTGGAGTCCAGTGATGGTCAGGGTGCCCGAGGTGCCAGACCTGGAGCCAGAGAATCGATTGGGGATCCCAGAGGGTCTGCTATTATCCCAATAGATGACAGTTTTAGGGGGTGTGCCTGGGAGCTGTTGGTACCAGCTAAGAGCATTATTCCCAATGTTGGAGCTGCTTCCAGTGCAGGAGATGGTGACTGTCTGGCCCAGGGACCCAGACATGGAAGGTGGCTGAGTCAGCACAGACTGGGCCCAGGACCCTGCAAGGGGGAGAGATACAGAGAGAATGATGCTGGAGTATAGAGATAAGAGGAGGAAATGGGACAATATATGTATTCCCAGGGCCCCTTCTTCTGTCCCCACATCCAGTCACCTGTGCAGTGAGCGAGGAGGGTGAGGAGGAGAGGGCACCAGGACATAGTGGAGGTCATTGCAGATCCTGCCTTCTGTGGCCCTAGAGCTGAACAGAGCCTCCCCTAATCTTTACCCCTCTTCATTGTATGGGAGAGGGAGGGCCTATCTATGCAAATGAGATCCTCAACTTTCTGACTCCTTAGGGCCTTGGGTCAGGTTCCTCTGCCTGAAGATGTGGGCGGGATGGTCACAGATGTGAACCCTGAGTTGAAGTCACAAGCAGTGCCAGGTGGCAGGTCCCAGTGCTGATCACTCACTGTGAACCCTCAGAAATGGGCCCTGAGCGTCCCCTGGTGTCCAGCCTCGGACACACCATTGTATGACAGGGGACCAGAGCCCATCAAACATAGCTTCTGCCTCCTCACCCCTGTGCCCACTGTCCCCTGCATTAGGGCCAGCCCAGCTGTTCCCTATGTCACCTCCTATCACCTCAGGGAAGACTGCATGCTCTACTCAGACTCTTCAGGATGAGTTTGTCTATGGCCCTCTTGGTTGGGTCAGAGCTGAGGTGGTGTCTCTACACAGATTCCTTTTAGGTCAGAATTAAGTGAAGAGCACTGACTTGCCCCCATAAAGGCATGTCCCTATCCATGGAGGAAAAACTTTTTTATCCTCTTATGTGATTTCTCACTTGTTAAAATTAGCAGTGTATCTCCAACATAACAAAATATTTCTTCAAAACCTATTCCGTGGTGAAGTGCACATACTTTGACTTTTTTGCCTGCTTTTTAAGCATCACCATTTTATTGGTATCTTCACTAATATATGAGTTCAATATTTCACACTTGCCCATTGTCTATTTGTATGAGACTCAGATATATGGCTCTTTGAGTCAGGCTAACTCTCATTCCTACTCCCAGGACATAGAAGAAGGTGAGTATGAGAGCACCTCCTGTGAGGTATAGATGCTCATCAATGACTCTGAGGTGACCTGGAAGATCACTTACTGGAATGGCAGAAGAAGGGGACCCTTCATGGAGTATATGTTAAGAGTGATCTGTGCTGGACCTCTGAGACTGGTCCTCATCTGATAGGGGGATAGATGTAAGAGAAAACCACAGGTGCTCATGAGATGTCTTATGTTTTGAAAGAGATTAGAAATGTCTGGGTGTAGGAAATACCACTTTATGAGAAAGCAACCCATGGTCCCTGTCCCCTGGCTAGTTCTCAGTGCACATTGCTAACATGAACTAGTGATGAGGGTGGAGGTCAGCGTTGGTGGAGTGATGAGTGATGTCTATGGTAAGGACCTTTCCCTCTCCTATCTGGGCCCACGTCTCCAAGCCACGTCAACACGGGATTGACCCCAGCTCCAACTCCAGGGATGAGCTTTGTGTTTCACCCAAGAAATCAGACAATTACCTTTCTGATATCACCATGGGGATATCAAAGAAGTTGGTGTGTATTTTCTGCCAGAGTCCTCCAGAAGGCTGGGATTCCTACATAATGAGTCCAGGAAGACAGCTCTCTCATTCTGGAGATCTTGTAAGGATGTGTTATGTGGGAATAATGAGGCTTTTTATCCCGATGTGGAAATCAGCATGAGGAAAAGAGGGTCATGAGAAAGGAAATCTTGGATAACTATCTGAACGAGCCCAGCAAGATGCCCCCCACCCCCGCCGCCTTGTAATCTGGAGAGGAATGACCCGTGGTAACACTGAGGCTGTTGATACTTTGCACATAGGGGTGAGCTTGGGGACTCATCTCTACACCCTTACCCACAATGCTTCTCCCCAAGGGCTCACTCATATTCCATCCAGTTCCTAAATGTAGCCTTAAAATCAGACTCCGTTCTTCAGTATCTCCTTCCTCCCCAAACTTGCAGAGTCAGCCCAATCTCCTCCAGCAGCTGCATCTGTTCCCATGGATCTCCTTCTACCCTCTTCCTCATTCATGTTCAGTGAAGCATCTGGAGTATTCTTCACAGTATTCATCTGAGTCTTCTTGTCAAATCCTCAAGTGGCTCCTGTACCCACTCTGGCATCAAGGAATTTCTGTCAGTGTGAGACAGTATCACAAAGTGTAGCTGGACTAGATTTGGGGTATATATTGAGAGGATGAGGACAGTTTGTAGATGAGGTGTAGTTAGGTGCAGTACCTAACTGGAGAGTGAAGGACACACAGGAAGTGGAGGGAGACTGAATCTTGAGTCCTCATTCATCTGGAATATTGTGGCCACAGTGTCCCATGCTTGCACTCAGAGGTCAGCTTCATCTCAGGACAGGAAGTAAGAGACCTTCTGGATTCATTCCTTTATAGACCTGAAGCCAGAGATTCTAACTGGGAGGAAAATGAAACAAAAACTCCCAGGTCCAGATCACATTTCTTATATGTGTTTAGGGCTTCAATCTGGATGCTTTTGTTGCCAGGCCATAATATTCATCCGTGTACTGCTGCTTCTTCTGCTGTAGATGATAAATTTCTGGAGCTCAGACCCTCAAATTATGGATGGATGTGTCTGCAGAGCCTGGAAGCCAGAACCCAGTCTGATATAAAATATGAGAATGGTGCTGGGTGGCCCGGTTGGTTGAGTGTCTAGTATTCGATTTTAGCTCAGTTCATGATCTCAGGGTCATGAGAGTCTGCTGGTATTCTCTCTCTCCCTCTGTCCCTCCCCTCACAGTATCACTTTCTGTAAACAAACAAACAAATAAATAAGTACAAATATATCTTTAAAAAGAAAAACTATATGGAGAGGGGAGATTTGGGGACTCTGTTCACTTTATCCAAAGCCTATATCACTTGAGGATTCAGAGAACAAAACTTGGGACTGCCAACAAGGTTGCAGAAAGGTTTGAACTACTGAGTATGAGACGACTTAAATCTGAGTATAAACAGAGTAATCTCCAGCTGTACCTGCACTCACTGTATGTATGGATGTGGGGATGGGACTCATAGAAGCCCAGATATAAACTAATTTTTCATTTCCTCTTTTGATTAGATGAGGAAGCACTGACAAAAAAAGGAGAAATAACCTAACATTGTCTGCATATAGAGATGAAATTGGCTGTTGTGCTCATGAAGCTTGAATCTCACTCCTCCCCATGCCTGAGGCACAGGAAGAATACTGGGACCTTTTCATTGTGCTGGTTGGTGGTGTTCAGCTTCATCCTTAAGATGCAATAAAGAGTGATATGGAAACAATAAAGAGAACCACTATCCCAAGAGTATGTGGTGGTTGTTATGGGTCCAAAGTTTTGAGGACATATCTCAAGTGTTGAGGAGTGAAAATTTCACCTTTGAGCCACACGGTGGTTGCTTCTTCCAGGGCAGTAGAAAATGACTTCCTGTCCTGGGACCCCAGTCCCTGAGGGAGGCTGAGTCAGCAGGGTGAGGTGCTGTGATCCAGGAGCAGGGTCCACACAGTGGAGGGAATGAGACACACCTGGGGAGGGATGCCTCCATGTGCATGAGCATCAGGATCCCTTACCTGTGTTGTGTTACATACAGTGAGGAGGGGAATCCAGAATGTGGTGTAGACAATCCACACTCTTGTTCCTTAGGTCCCACAACTAAGGCAGAGTTGTTTCAGTCTATTTCTCTACTCCATATCTATATCATAAGCTCCAACTTTCTGGCCCTTTCCTGGGTCCTTTTCTCTGAAATAATCTGTGATAAGTGTTGGGGAACAGGGGAATCTGAATCCTGAGTTCAACAGAAGTCATAAGAATGTGAGTCTTGAGGAAGCCTATGTCAGGGAACACAGGATTTCCCCAATAAGCATACTTCCCACTACGTACCCACACACAATTCCAGGCAAATGACACCCCATATGTTGTAGGGATACAACCTCATTCTTTTTTAACATAGCCCAAGGTATTTGTTGGAGGTGATCTATTCTATGATCAGTTTCTTCAGACAGTCTTCTCAGGAATTATGGGTGCAGGTTCGATTTGGATCACTTGGAAGTAGAGTCAGAGCTTCTGAATCAGATCGTGCCTTTCTTAGTAAAGTGCCTTTTTAAAAAAAACTTTATTTATTTGACAGACAGAGATCACAAGTAGGCAGAGAGGAAGGTAGAGAGAGAGGGGAAAGCAGTCTCCCTGCTGAGCAGAGAGCCCTATGCAGGGTTCAATCCCAGGACTCTAGGATCATGACCTGAGCGGATGGCAGAGGCTTTAACCCACTGAGACACCCAGGCGCCCCTGTAAAGTGCCCTTTTGGTTGCAATTCTCCAACAGGTCTCAAGTCACAGTGTCCTTCAACAAGTTGAAGTGATGAACAGAACTATCAACACAGATGCATATTGTGGGTGTCTGCACAGGCTCAGTGCCCAGGGACCCCACTCCCAGGCCTTCTGCACCCACACTCTGTGAATCAGCCCTCAAGACAGCAGGTCCACTACCCATCTATGTCATAGGCAGAAGCGGTGTGCCCATGCCACACCTAGATTCTCTTCCTCTGACTTCAAACCACTTCCTGAGCTTCCTTCTCCTCAGCCACAGGCAGGTCCTGTGGACAGAGTGCAGGATTCTCCCTGAGCTGAAATCCAGTCACAGAATTTTTTAGTGTTTCTATTTTTTTTCTGAACTTCCCCACCATTTCAAGTGCATTTACTAGAAGTTTTTGCAACAAAGGTATCAGTCAGTTCTGGGAGAATTGTTATCTCCACCACATTGAATATTTGACCCACTCGAAAGATGTATTTGTAGTTTACTTATATCTTTAATGTTTCTTATTATTTTCTTTTTAGTTTTTAGTCCATAAAATTTTCAAATTCTCTCAGATTTATCCTTATGTGTTTCATATTTTTAACACTATTGTAAATAGCATTACTTCTAATTTTCATATTTGGTGGTTGATCCTAGAATAGAAAACACAATTCCAACCTGCAAGAGGGGCCTGACTCCCAACCTCAAGTTGAAACACTCAGACCAGAAGCACCAATGAGTCATTCTGCACTCTCCTGAGGGCATGGTCTGAATCAATTTTTTTATCCTCATTCAAATTCTTCACTAAGAGCCGTTTATCTCTGAGTATGAAATTTATCCAGTGCAACATTAACAGAGTGAGACTACACTAGCGATGGATTTCTCTAAATCTTAACGGAACACAAGCATGTGATACTGTCAGATGAGTGGTCTGAGGAAAATCAGGTACTGACAGATACTGACAGAAGAAATACCAATGGAAGTGACCCCCGACCCAGACTTGGTCAGAGTCACTGCTGTGGGTGGTGCACCAGGTACACTAGCACACCTTCCCTTGTGAACACTCAGTGTGGGACCCTAGAAAGTTGGTCTCTCTGTCTCTCGCTGCGTCTCACATCCCCAGCTCCTTATTCTGTCAGCTGAGTCTCTTTCCACATTCCTGGTGGGAGGGCTCAGGCTGGCTTTTCCTCTGCCTATGATGTCCATCTGTGGCCCAAGGTCTGCTGTGTAATTTCCAGGTCTTGTAAGTAATAGATCTTTATTGTTCAAAATTTCTTGATGGTTGTAGCTGAAGTGTGACTTACAACCATAAAGAAAACCACAAGCATGAATCTGACCATGTCATTGGCTATGGAGAAGGTGAGACCCACACAAAACTTGAACTTCCCTTCCTGGACGGAGAACACTGGCTTTCACCATCTCTGACCATTGACATCATTGTTCAATTGCAAGCAAAAATCAGAAACATCACAATTATTGATCACTTACTCCATGGGACACAACTGCCTCACGTGGAGTAAGAGGCTCTTATACAATCAGTTTTCTCTTTGGACCTCCTTTCCAAAGTCCCTCAGGTCAGGACCTTTCTGTCCCACCCCTTCTGTGAGGCTGGTTCACAAATTTGTAGCAGCAGATGGTATAATGTCACACTATGCACTCCATCATGGACAACCCATCTCCTAAATGACTTTTATGCATGCACTAAGGTACTGTTACTCTGCCCTAGATTTTAGTGAGCTGTGACAATGCAGCAGTGTAGTGTGACCATCATCACAGTGTCACGTACAAGAGTGACACCACCATAAATACAATTACTGTGCTTCACACATTCACCCTCTTCCTCCACCTTCCTCTACCTCCTGTCAATCATTAACCTTTCTAACACTTCTGGATTCCTGCTCTTCCAAAATGTAATATAATAACAATGATAAGAATGAACCTTTTATATGTTCTTCTTCCCTGAGAAATATGTATTTAAAATCCATGTATATTTTTTTAACTCGAAAGTTACTTAATTTTAAATTTTGATTAAGATCCCAGTGAATGAATATGCAACATAATTAGAGGATATATTTGTTACCTCAAGGCTTAGTCATTATATAAAAACTGGTATAAAATCAGCATGCAGATTTCTGGTTGCTTTCATGTTTTGTGTTATGAATAGGTTCTGTAAACATTCAACTGCAGGTATTTCTCTAGAATGTTATCATTTTGTTTTGTTTTGTTTTCTTAGTTTGTTTTCTTTGTTTACATTTTAACATTTTTACTTTGGAATCATTTTAAGTATTTCCTGCAAACACCAGAAAATGAACAAACTGGTCCTCTGGTTATAGCTAAAGTAATCTTGGTTCCAGAGGCAAACAGAGCTGACATACCCACCAAGCCAGGCAAGGATGGTGCTGAGGCCCACAGAGACTCAGAGCCCACAGAAAGTTTCATTTTTTGAGAAATCAGAAGAAAATTATTGAATGCACGTGAGCTGAGAAGGAAACTGTCCCAGTTCCTGAGGACAGGGAATTTCTATTTCCTTTGAGACTCTTTGTGTAGGAATGGGCTGGCCTGAGTGACTCTGAGGATAGAAGAAGAGAAAGAACCTCACCCCAGACAGTGTCCCTTGATGGAAACAGGACAAGAGTGTAAGAAAAAGAATAAGAAAAATCAAAGCCAGAGCTGAGTAGCCAGGTGCTGTGTGGTTCATGCTTTTGGCAGAGGAGTAACTAGGAATATGACTCAGTTTCCCATGGGCGTGAGAATCGTGTTAGCACTGAGAACCCTGACCCACATCGAATTGTAAAAATCAGCCTTGAGTTCATTGATGATGAGGAAGCCCAGCCTGCCAGACTTGGAGGCAGAGAATGGATCTCTGTCCCCCGAGAGTGAATGGTAATAGTAATTACCATAGATGAGGTGTTTGGGGTCATTCCTGGGAGCAGTTTGTAGCAGTTCACAGGAAACCATACCTGATTTGGAGATGATACTAGGGCAGGAGATGGTGAGCTTCCGATGCAGGGTCTCACATACTGAGGACTGCTGAGTCAGCACAGACTAGGATCAGGACCCTGGAAAAAGGATACATGTGCCTCTACTTAATTTTCTCACTGAAAATAAGCCACATTCTCTGTGCCCAGGGGTTTTGTCTCATTGCCTCATTGTCTGAGACACTGTGAGTGAGTATAAGTGTACCCAGTCCAGTGACCTAGAGCACAGTAATAGTCAGCCTCGTCCTCAGATTGCAGCCCAGAGATGAGCAGAATTCCTGTATTAGTGGAGGAACACATGGATCCAGACTCAAATGCGGACCCAGATCCCCCCGGAGGAAGATGAGAACAGAGGAAAGAGGGAAAAGTCACAAGTCCTCAGAGGGGACACAAGAGGTGAATGACTATACCTTAGGCTGTGGGAGAGGGAGGAGAGAGTGTCAGGTGGTTGGAGGGCGATACCCACAGAGATGGGGATGCCCTAACTTACATGGGTGAGATCAGGCGAGAGAGCAGGTGGGGGGCAGGTGATGTGTGTGTTGTCCTGTGTCACATGGTGATCATGGTGTGAAAGTGTGGAAAATTTATAATAATTCAGAGACAAGAAGGGCTGCAGTGACTGATACTCCAGGCTCTGAGGACTGCACTGTGGCCCCTTACCTGACTGTAAAGAGGGGTGGCTCTCCCACAGACCCTTCCCTCTCAGGCAGGTGGCTTGAGGCAGAGGCACCGGTCTCTGTGCCTGCAGAGATCTGCATGGGACAAAGCCTCGAATGCCCAGAGACACCTCAGCTTCACATAATTTGGAGTCCACGTGGAAGAGGAGGCAGATGCAGGATAGCACAGCCTTTGTCCTGAGGATGGCAGACAGTAGCAAAAGTCAGTTGTAGTGCCCCTGGAGGTGAAGGTCTCAGTTCTCCCTCCCAGGAAACCCTATAGGTAGGACCCTAGGTAACTGACAGCCCCACTGCTCCTTTGTTGGTTGCAGGCAAAAGTGAGCTTAGGGATCACTGAGTCTGGCTTTCCCTGGGGGAAGAAGTCTCCACAAATGCCCCTCAGGTGCCAGGACCTTCCACATTCCTGTTGACGTGAACAGACCTGTGGTCCCAGACTCTTCCTACCCGAGCCACACTTCCATGTTTCCTTCCAGGGATCAGACCTATAGCTACAGGATCTCCCTCCAACTCCAGCTCCTTCCCCAGTGATCCTTCACCAGCAGTCCCCTCTGAGGATCACATCATTTTCTCGTCCCTTTTTGTCGTCTGATTATGACACATGTCAAACTCTGTTCTCCGAGGCTTCTCTGTGCATGAGCAGTGAGAAAGGAGCATGATGAGGACAGATGTCCAGGCCTTGGCGACAGAGGTGTCTGAGTGCCGAGCTAGGGGTGAGTGGCAGGCCTCTTTTGTCTTCTCCAGTGACCAAAAGGGGAGGACTACTTACATGAAATTTTTGCTCCTGGAGAATCTGTTCTATCCTTGGTTCTTAGATTAGAGCCTGAGGATGAGCCTCAGAGTTTCTCCCCTGGAAGGCACCAGGCAGGAAGCAGCGGCTGGGATCTGGGACAATGGACCAATGAGCATGACCCTCTGCCCAGCCAAATGGGCTCCATTGGCTAAGCCAACAGCAGTACACACAGATGCTAATTCCTCAGCCTGGTGACTTTGCGGGATTACAGAACAGGGATCCCTCACTGAGCAGATACTGGGAAAGGCACTCAGCGCCCCCTTCTGTCAACTGGCCAAACCTTGGCTCTGGCTGGAAATGATGTTGGGGCAGGACTAACATTTAGCTCACTGTCAGTCCACAAAGAATGGCTTATATGGCCTTGCTGTGACCCGACTTTCTCATGTAGATGGATTTTCTAATTTCTCAAAGAGCACATGCTTTCCAAATTAAGAAAAAAATAATGGCAATTTTACAAATATGGCACATATTTGATACTAACTTTTCAAGAAGTTTTTAAATTACACTGTTAATAAAGTAAACACTGCCATAGTTAATTAAGCGATGACCCAAATTAGAAGAAATAAAAATTGTGGGGCATTGACATCAGAAGAGAATGAACTCTCTCAGATAGCATTTAAAATGAACTGTTCCAAATGTTTCTTCTCCTTCATCATCTTCACAGTGCACTGACTAGAAGCATCTGCTGTGTGGAACAGAACAGCACATGGGCTATGGATCCACCTCATGTCTATCCAGATGAAGACATGTTCCATATGATTTGGTCTCTATCATCAAATTACTGAATGAGGACATGATACTTAATGTCATTTGAATAAGAAGTATCTCACAAGGAGCAGTGAGCTCACTAAATTTCACTGTTTGTGGATATATTTTTGATGTGAGCCCCCTCCCCATAGCTATAATCAGAGAAGGAGGGCTGAAGCCTGGGATTTGGGGGTCACACTGGAGAGATGGACACACCCTGGTAAAGCTGAGAATTGGTCATATGACCAGGAATCACTGGAGAGGAGAATGGGGCCAGGGAGCCACCCATGAGAAGGTTATGGTTGCACTTCCCCACTGATTTAAATCACTGTGTAAGTATAACCACCAAAACACAGAACACAATAATAGTCAGCATCATCCTCAGGCTAGGCCCCTGTGATGGTGAGGGTGGCTTTGTTCCCAGAGATGGATCCAGAGAAGCAGTCAGGGACCCCTGAGGGGCAGCTGACTGTGCTGTAGATAATCGTGTGAGGAGGCTCCTGGGGTCTTCTGGTACCAGCTCGGGTAGTGATCCATAAAGACTAAACCAGAACTATGGGCACAGATCAGTGTGACTGTCCCTCCCGGAAAAATGGTTAGTGATGGCTCCTGGGTCACCACATTCTGAGAATCACTCCTAAAACAAAGAGGAGAGACAAGTTTTATTATTGGAGACAAGGGTCACCCCAAGACCTTGATTTTAGGTACCCTTCAAGGATGAAGAGTACCCTCCCCTGATCTGAGCCATAGTGAGGAGCCCAAGAAGAAGTACTATCCAGGCCATGGAGGGGACTGTCACAGGATGCAGCCTTCTCAGGCTCCTGGGCTAGAGTATGGTGTCCCTGGGCATTTTCATGCCTCTCTAACCCATTAAGAAGAGAAGATGCTTCATACAAATCAACTTCCCCTCTCTTCCTTCCCCAGGGTCACCCTGCTGTCCCCTGCAGGAGAATTTGAAAGAAGCATCAGCTGGGAACTCACACAAATCAATGATTGCAGGATTACTGGAATACTCGGTAACAGTGATAACATCATTTGCCTAGTCAGCTCCTTAAACATCCCGGATGACTTCAGCCAAGTCTCTTCTCTGGAAAGGCTAAGACTGAGGACATGGGTGTACTTTCTGAATCTTATCCCTGCTTCTAGTTCATTCTGAATCCATCCCAGACCTGGGCACACTTTCTGCTCTCCCCAGTGACATCCCTGATTGTCTCCTTGCTGGATCTTAGTGGTCACTCCTCCAATAGTGAGTCCACTGGGAATCTCAGAGTACCTATCTTGAGGGTGAAGGAAAAGGGTCTCCTCTGACTTAGTGCATAAACCTTTTTCTGGCAAAATTGAGGAAGCATAGCAGGGCTCATTGTGCATGTACTGAGTGACCTTCCAGGCTGCAGAGACCAACATTGTTCTAAGAAGCTGTCTAATCCATGAAGTCCTTCAATGTAACTGTAGGCTTTGAGGAGGAAAGGTCAGAGTGTCACCATGAAATTCTGAAACAACTGTCCACACTGGATATGACAAATAGAGACAAGTGTGACTCATGATCAGAAATGAAAAGGATACTGTGTACCTGACTGGCTCGGTTGATAAAACACACAGTGCTTGATCTCAGGATTGTGAGTTAGAGCCCCACGTTGAGCATATTAGTCACTTAAAAAGGAAATCAGTGAAATTAAAAAAAAAGAAAAGACACTGTGTCAAATATTTTTTCCTTGTGTTCTGCTGAGGAATAGAAAGACTTAGAAGTCAGAGAAGAGCCGAGTAGTTAAGAGAACTGGCAGGAGGATTAAGGGGGTTGATGAGGTTCAGGGTTGGTGTTTTCTCAGGATGAGTTATAAATTTGATTGGCATTTTGGAATCAAAATATGAGGGCTGCGTGATTCAGTTCTGAGGGTTCATGTTGCTTCTGGGGATAGTCACCCACTGTGAGGACTCTGCTTCCTAAATGTGCAAGAGCCAGTGATATATTTTCCTGGTCTTTCTGACCAAAAGGCAGACTACTGATATCTCAGGAGCAGTCAATCACTATCCCCTAATGATATCAGACACCATGCACCCCAGCCCATGTCATACTCCCCAGAAGTCCTGGAACATTCAGGTGGACTTTTCTGATGTCAACACCCAGGGCACTAGAGTGATCAGGTCAGCTTTGGGGTTGAACCATTCATTTTTCCAGGGCATCAATACCCTCAGGTGGAAATATAAGGAAATATTTATGTCATGAGATATTTTAGGAGTATCTGATAATCTGACTTTGCTTCTGCTTTGTCCCTGGTTTCATTAATGGGACATAATTCACTTGAATCAAGCTTAATGCTTAAGACCAACAGAGAAGCCCATTGATTCCTCCCTAGTGATAACTCTACCTGGGTTAGACTTAACAGGTTGACTTATTTGGTTATTGTTGTTGTCAGGGTCTCCTGTTAGGTTCACCAGCTCCCATGGCATATATCTTGTTCTTATATCTGTTTTTGTCACTGGACAACATGTTTCTTGTCTTCGATTATTTCTGTGGGTTCTCATTTATGCTTTAATAATTATTATATTTGTATAATAATTAATTTGTATTAACTCTGAAATATTTCAGATGTTTTCCTCAAATGTTGTAAATGATCTGAGACAAAGATTGATATTTAATAACTTTTCTATAAGTGATCTATAAAATTAATATGCTGCTGTCCACTGAAAATCTACTCTTTTGTTCCACTTCCTTCCCAAATGGATAACTGTTCATACTTTTAAGGATGTGTTGTAGTAATTTTTCTATATATATATATATATATATACACACACACACATATATATGTATATATACATATAAAAATTTATACTTTATATATTTGTTTTGTATAATTTATATATTTATATTTATTTTATATTTTTATTTTATAATATTTATATATAATTTATATATATAAATATATATGCTATGTATATGACTCATATAGTTAATAGATATATATATATATAAGATTTATATATTATATACATATATGCATGCATACACCAAGTTGCTATGACCGAGGTCAAAGAGGTTGCTGTCTGTTTTCTCATCTAGGATTTTGATGGATTCCTGTCTCACTTTTAGGTATTTAATCCACTTGAGTTTATTTTTCTGTATACTGTAAGAAAATGGTTCAGTTTCATTCTTCTGCATGTGGCTGTCCATTTTCCCCAACATCATTTGTTGAAAGAGACTGTCTTCCTCCTCACTTTGTATATTCTATCTATCCTATTTTGTCAAAGATTAGTTACCCATTGAGTTGAGGGTCTACGTCTGGTTCTCTATTCTGTTCCATTGATTATGTAACTGTTTTTGTGCCAGTATGACACTAGCTTGGTGATTACAGCTCTGTAAGATGGTTTTAAATCCGGAATTGTGATGCCACCAGCATTGTTCTTTTGTTTTAATTTAAATTCAATTAGAAAACATCAGTACATAATTATTTTTTATATACCATTCAATGATTCATTAGTTGCGTACAGTACCCAGTGCTCATCACATCACATTCCGTTGGCTAACTGGTTACTCTTTTTTCTTTCCATATAAATTTTACCCAGCTCTTTGAAAAATGCTGATGGTATTTTATAGAGATTGCATTGAATGTATACATTCTTGGGAGCCCAGATATTTTTACAGTACCTGCTCTTCCAGTACATGAGCATGGACTGTTTTCCCATTTCTTTGTGTCTTCCTCAATTTCTTTCATGAGTTTTCTATAGTTTTTTTTTTCCCAGTATAGATACTTTGCCTCTTTGGTTTGGTTCACTCATAGATATCTAATGTTTTTTGATGCAATTGTAAATGGGATCAATTCGTTCATTCCTGTCTTCTGTCTCATAATTAGTCTATAGAAATGTGACTGATTTCTGGTCATTGATTTTATATCCTTCTAGTTTGCTGAATTCTTGTAAGAGTTCTGGCAATTTTGGGGTGGATCTTTTGGGTTTTCAACAGAGAGTATCTGGTCATCTGTGAAAAGTGAAAGTTTGACTGCTTCCTTGCCAATTTTAATGCCTTTTATTTCTATTGGTTGTATGATTGCTGAGACTAAGATTTCCACTATCGCATTGAAAAGCAATGGTGAGAGTGGACATCCTTGTCATGATTATGACCTTGGGGAAAACCACTCAGTTTTTCCACATTGAGAAGAGAATGATATTCACTATGGGATTTTCATATATGGTTTTTATGATATTGAGGAATGTTCCCTGTCTCCATATACTGTAGAGAATGTTAATCAAGAAAAAAAATGCTGTTTGTCAACCACTTTTTCTGCATCTGTTGAGAGGATCGTGTGATTCTTGCCCTTTTTTTTTTATTAATGTGGTGTATCACATTGATTGACTTGTGGATGTTGAACCACCATTTCCACCCATGAATAAATCCCACTTGGTCCCAGTGAATAATCCTTTTTATGTACTATTGGATCCTTTTGGTTAGTATATTGGTGAGCATTTTTGCAGTTCTGTTTATCAGGGATATTGACCTGTAATTTTCCTTTTTATTGGGGTCTTTGGTTTGGGGATCAAGGTAATACTGACATCATAGAATGGGTTAGGCATTTTCCTTCCATTTTTATTTTTTGGAATTGTTTCAGAAGAATAGGTGTTAATTCTTCCTTAATGATCAGTAGAATTCCCCCTGGGAAAACACCTGGTTCTGGACTCTGATTTGTTGGGACATTTTTGATTACTGCTTCAATTTCTTTCCTGCATATGGGTCTATTCAGAGTTTATATTTCTTCACCTTTTAGTTTTAGTAGTTTATGTTTATAAGAATGCATCCTTTTCTTCAAGAAAGGCTACCTAACTTTTTGGCATATACTTGCTTATAATAATTTCTTATAATTCCTTGTATTTCTGAAGTGTTGGCTCTGTCATCTGCTTTCTTTCATGATTTTATGTATTTGGTTCCTTTGCCTTATCTTTTTGGTAATTCTGGCTAGGTATATATCAATTTTCTTAATTTTTTCAAGGAACTAGCTCCTTGCCTTGTTAAATTGTCATACTGTATTTTTTTATTTCAACATCATTGATTTCTGATCTAATTATTTTTTATTTATCTTCTCTTGCTGAATTTAGTCTTTCCTTCCTGTTCTTTTTCTAGCTTCTTGAGGTGTAAGGTTAGGTTGTATTTTTGAGACATTTCTTGCTTCTTGAGGCCTGTATTGCAATCTACTTCTGAGGGTATGTTTGTTGACACATTTGAATGAGAAACATCACACAAACAGTAGTGAAGTCACTGAGTTTCCATGTTGGTGGATACATTTTGGACCTGAGTCCTCTTCCCATCCATCTAAGCAGAATTAGAGAGAGGAATCCCAGTCTTGTAGGGTCTCTCTGAAGAGATGGACACACTCTGGGATATAGGGGATGGGGCACATGACAATGAGCCACTTGACTGGAGAATAGTGCCAAGGGACATCCCTTCTCATGGGGGTGTTTTATGTTTCATCCCCTCAAATTTTCCTCTGTCCCTAAAGGCTGAGCCATGGTGAGAACATTAGAGGTCCTAGTTGCTCTTTCCCAGTATACAGCATACAGTGATAAATGGCCTCATTATCAGGTGTAGTCCTAGTGATTGTAAGGGTGGTTTTGTTCCCAGGGATGAATCCAGGTAAGTGTTCAGGGACGCCAGAATAGGTTGTTTGTCTGTCAGATAAAGGGAGCCAAGCCTGGAGTCTGATGTTACCAATTAGGGCAGTTAATTTCAGGGACTAACACAGATCTAGGACTACAGATGAGTGTGACTGTCCCTCTTAGAGACACTGACAGTGATGGCTCCTGGGCTAACACAATCTGAGAATCTTCCCCCAAAAAACAAAAGAGAGACAGGTGTTATTATGGGACATAAAATTCTTCTTGAGACACTGCTTTTTGTGCACCCCCCATGGAGGAAGAATCAATTTCTCTGACCTGAGCTTTTAGTGAGGTACCTGGGAAGAAGCACAGGCCTGGCTATGTTGGGAATCCTCACGTGATGTGGCTTCCTCAGTTTCCTGAGCCAGAATGTGGTTTCCTTGGGGACTTTTCACTTCTCCAGACTGCTTAGAAGGAGAAGGTATTTCATGCAAAACAGGTTACTCTCTCTCCTTGTCCCAGGATCTACATGATGTTTTCTGGGGGGATATTTCTTAGGGGGAAATCTCCCCTAGAGGACACTAAGAATGAGGGAGATGTTCAGATCTCACACGGACCAATGGATGCACAGTTTTGGGACACTGAATGACTGGGTGTGGCCTTTCACCAAATTAGCTGCCCCAGAACTCTGGTGACCCCAGAATCGAGTTTCTTTTCTGGAAGACTTGAAAGGTGAATTGGGAGAAAAGGGTGTTCTCCACCTCCTTGTCCTGCTTCCAATTCATCCATAATCTAACCCCAAGCCTGAAACTTTCCCTTCCCTTCAATAACCTTGATTGTGTTCTTTTTACTCATAAAAAGGTGATATTCTTAGTGGAAGTCTTCTCTCACGTCATAAATCCAGAGGAAAATTATAAAGTCATATGTGGGTATGTGGAAGGACAGTGTCTCGCACTGACATAGTCCTTAAAAACTGTCTCCAGTGGCACCAGTGTGGTGACAGGGCTGGGGTGTCACATAGAGCTCTGTGCTATCAGCCTTAAGCTGTTTTCTGAGAGATGGCAAGCTATTTTCTGCTCTAAAAAGCCATTAGTATTCTGGAGTCACTCAAAGTCTTTGTAGTATTTTAGGAGAAAAGTAATAATCTCAAAAATAAACTAAGACATTTCTCACAATACCAGGTGATAAATTAGGAAAATATCTGACTCATAATCAGAAATAAAAATAGCAGTGTCTGCTTCAGTGGGTGTGATCATCATGGAGCATTTAAACTCCCTTTCTTTCTTTTTAATTTTTATTTTTTTAATTTATTTTCAGTGTTCCAGAATCCGTTGTTTATGGACCACACCCAATGCTCCATGCAATATGTGCCCTCCATAATACCCACCACCAGGCTCAACCAACCTCCCAAACCCTCCCCTCCAAAAACCTCAGATTGTATTTCAGAGACCACAGTCTCTTATGGATGGTATGCCCGTCCAATTTCCCCCAAGTCCCTTCTCCTCTCCAGGTCCCCATGTCTTCTGTGTTATTCCTTATGCTCCACAAATAAGTGAAACCATATTACAATTGACTCTCTGTTTGACTTATTTCACTAAGCATAATCTCTTCCAGGCCTGTCCAGTCCATGTTGATACAAAAGTTGGGTATTCACCCTTTATGATGGAGACACAATTCTCCGTAATATATAAGGACCACATATTCCTTTTCCTTTTATCCATTGAAGGACATCTTGGTTCTTTCCACAGTTTGGTGACTGTGGCCATTGCTGTTAAGAACATTGGGGTACAGACAGCCCTTCTTTTCACTACATCTGTATTGTTGGAGTAAATACCCAGTAGTGCAATTGTAGGATCATAATGTAGCTCTATTCGTGTATATGTACCACATCTTCCTTATCCATTCATCCGTTGAAGGGCATCTTGGTTCTTTCCACAGTTTGGTGACCATGGCCATTGCTGCAATAAACATTGGGGTACAGATGGCTCTTCTTTTCACTATATCTGTATCTTTGGGGAAAATACCCAGCAGTGCAATTGCAGGGTCATAGGGAAGCTCTATTTTTAATTTCTTGAGGAATCTCCACACTGTTCTCCAAAGTGGCTGCACCAACTTGCATTTGCACCAAAAGTGGAAGAGGGTTCCCCATTCTCCACATCCTCTCCAACACACGTTGTTTCCTGTCTTGCTAATTTTGGCCATTCTAACTGGTGTCAGGTGGTATCTTAATGTGGTTTTAATTTGAATCTCCCTGATGGCTAGTGATGATGAGCATTTTTTCATGTGTCTGATAGCCATTTGTATGTCTTCATTGGAGAAGTGTCTGTTCATATCTTCTGCCCATTTTTTGATATGATTATCTGTTTTGTGTGTGTTGAGTTTGAGGAGTTCTTTATAGATCCTGGATATCAACCTTTTGTCTATACTGTCATTTGCAAATATCTTCTCCCATTCCGTGGGTTGCCTTTTTGTTTTGTTGACTATTTCCGTTGCTGTGCAGAAGCTTTTGGTCTTGATGAAGTCCCAAAAGTTCATTTTTGCTTTTGTTTCCTTGGCCTTTGGAGACATATCTTGAAAGAAGTTGCTGTGGCTGATATCGAAGAGGTTACTGCCTATGTTCTCCTCTAGGATTCTGATAGATTCCTGTCTCACGTTGAGGTCTTTTATCCATTTCGAGTTTATCTTTGTGTACGGTGTAAGAGAATGGTCGCGTTTCATTCTTCTACATATTGCTGTCCAGTTTTCACAGCACCATTTATTGAAGAGACTGTCTTTTTTCCATTGTATTTTTTTCCTGTTTTGTCGAAGATTATTTGACCATAGAGTTGAGGGTCCATATCTGGGCTCTCCACTCTGTTCCACTGGTTTATGTGTCTGTTTTTATGCCAGTACCACACTGTCTTGGTGATCACAGCTTTGTAGTAAAGCTTGAAATCGGGTAACGTGATGCCGCCAGTTTTCTTTTTGTTTTTCAACATTTCCTTAGCAATTCGGGGTCTCTTCTGATTCCATACAAATTTTAGGATGATTTGCTCCAGCTCTTTGAAAAATACCGGTGCAATTTTGATTGGAATGGCATTAAATGTATAGATTGCTCTAGGCAGTATAGAAATTTTAACAATGTTTATTCTTCTGATCCAAGAGCATGGAACAGTCTTCTATCTTTTTGTGTCTTCTTCAATTTCTTTCATGAGTGTTCTGTAGTTCCTCGAGTACAGGTCTTTTACCTCTTTGGTTAGGTTTATTCCCAGGTATCTTATGGTTCTTGGTGCTATAGTAAATGGAATCGATTCTCTAATTTCCCTTTCTGTATTTTCATTGTTAGTGTATAAGAAAGCCACTGATTTCTGTACATTGACTTTGTATCCTGCCACGTTACTGAATTGCTGTATGAGTTCTAGTAGTTTGGGGGTGGAGTCTCTGGGGTTTTCCATATAAAAAATCATATCATCTGCGAAGAGAGAGAGTTTGACTTCTTCATTGCCAATTTGGATACCTTTTATTTCTCTTTGTTGTCTGATTGCTTTTGCTAGAACTTCTAATACTCTATTGAACAAGAGTGGTGAGAGTGGGCATCCTTGTCGTGTTCCTGATCTCAACGGGAAGGCTACAAGCTTTTTCCCATTGAGGATGATATTTGCTGTGGGTCTTTCATAGATAGATTTTATGAAGTTCAGGAATGTTCCCTCTATCCCTATACTTTGAAGCGTTTTCATCAGGAACGGATGCTGGATTTTGTCAAATGTTTTTTCTACATCAATTGAGAGAACCATGTGGTTCTTCTCTCTTCTCTTATTGATGTGTTCTATCACATTGATTGATTTGCAAATGTTGAACCAACCTTGCAACCCAGGGATGAATCCCACCTGGTCATGGTGGATCATCTTTTGAATGTGCTGCTGGATCCTGTTTGCTAGGATCTTGTTGAGAATCTTTGCATCCATATTCATCAGTGATATTGGTCTGAAATTCTCCTTTTTGGTAGGGTCTTTGCCTGGTTTGGGGATCAGGGTAATGCTGGCTTCATAAAAAGAGTCTGGAAGTTTTCCTTCTGCTTCAATTTTTTGGAACAGCTTCAGGAGAATTGGTGTTATTTCTTCTTTGAAAGTTTGGTAGAATTCCCCCGGGAATCCGTCAGGTCCTGGGCTCTTGTTTTTTGGGAGGTTTTTGATCACTGCTTCAATCTCGTTCCTAGATATCAATCTATTCAGGATGTCAATTTCTTACTGGTTCAATTTTGGGAGTTTGTAGTTTTCCAGGAATGCATCCATTTCATCTAGGTTGCTTAGCTTATTGGCATATAAATGTTGATAATAATTTCTGATGATTGTTTCTATTTCCTTGATGTTAGTTGTGATCTCTCCCTTTTCATTCATAATTTTATTAATTTGGGCTTTCTCTCTTTTCTTTCGGATTAGTGTGGCCAATGGCTTATCGATCTTATTGATTCTTTCAAAAAACCAGCTTCTAGTTTCATTGATACGTTCTACTGTATCTCTGGTTTCTACCTCATTGATCTCTGCTCTAATCTTGATTATTTCCCTTCTTGCATGTGGAGTTGGTTTGATTTGTTGTTGATTCTGCAGTTCTTTAAGGTGTAGAGACAGCTGGTGTATTCTGGATTTTTCAATTTTTCGGGGGAGACTTGGATGGCTATGTATTTCCCCCTTAGAACCGCCTTTGCTGTATCCTATAGGTATTGGACCGAAGTGTCTTCATTCTCATTGGTTTCCATGAATTGTTTAAGTTCATCTTTCATCTCCTGGTTGATCCAAGCATTCTTAAGCAAGGTGGTCCTTAGCTTCCAGGTGTTTGAGTTCCTTCTGACCTTTTCCTTGTGATTGAGTTCCAGTTTCAAAGCATTGTAATCTGAGAATATGCAGGGAATAATGTCAGTCTTTTGGTATCGGTTGAGTCCTGCTTTGTGACCCAGGATGTGGTCTATTCTGGAGAAGGTTCCATGTGCACTTGAGAAGAATGAGTATTCTGTTGTTTTAGGGTGGAATGTTCTGTATATGTCTATGAGGTCCATCTGGTCCAATGTTTCATTCAATGCTCTTATTTATTTATTAATTTTCTGCTTCAATGATCTGTGTATTTCTGAGAGAGGCATATTAAGATCTCCTACTATTATTGTATTCATATCAATATAACTCTTTATCTTGATTAATAGTTTTCTTATGTAATTGGGTGCTCCCATATTCAGGGCATAGATATTCACAATTGTTAGATCATCTTGGCAGATAGTCCCTTTAAGAATGATGTAGTGTTGTTCTGTATCTCTGACTACAGTCGTTAGTTTAAAATCTAATTTATCTGATATGAGAATTGCTACCCCGGCCTTCTTTTGAGGCCCATTCGCATGAAAGATGTTTCTCCATCCCTTCACTTTCAGTCTGGGTGTATCCTTAGGTTCAAAATCGGACTCTTGTAGACAACATATGGACGGGTCCTGTCATTTTATCCAATCTGCAACCCTGTGTCGTTTTATGGGCGCATTTAGGCCATACACATGGAGAGTGATTATTGAGAGATACATTTTTATTGATATCGTGCTGCCTTTGAAGTCTTTCTGTCTATAGATTGTTTCTATATTTCTGTTCAATGATATTCTTAAGATTTTTTTCTCTTTTATAGGACCCCCCTTAATATTTCCTGCAGTGTCGGCTTGGTGGTTGCATAGTCTTTTAAGCCTTGACGGTCTTGGAAACTCTTTATCTCTCCATCCATTTTAAATGTCAGTCTTGCTGGATGGAGTATTCTTGGTTGCATGTTCTTCTCATTCAGTACTCTGAATATATTTTGCCAGCCCTTCCTGGCTTGCCCAGTCTCTGTGGAAAGGTCTGACGTTATTCTAATGGGCTTTCCTCTGTATGTAAGGAGCTTCTTTGTCCTAGCTGCTTTTAAGAGGGTCTGTCATGAAACATAATTCCTCATTTTAACTATAAGGTGTCATGAGGACTTTCAAGACTCTAAAATCTTGGGAGGAAATCTCTCTGCCTCTAGGACATGAACGTTGTTTCCATTCGTGAGATTGGGAAAATTTTCATAGACAACTTCTTCCACTATATCTTCTAGACTTCTTTCTTTTTCTTCCCCTTCAGGGATTCCAATAATTCTGACATTGGAACGTTTCATGACATCATTTATTTCCCTGATTCTGTTTTTGTGGCTTCTGGGCTGTTTGTTCCAGGCTTCCTCCTGATCCTTTCTCTCTATCTGTTTGTCCTCAAAATCACTAATTCTATCTTCTGTCTCAGTTACCCTAGCTTTTAGAGAATTTAGATTAGATTGGAGCTCATTGAGAGCATTTTGAACATCACCCCTGGTGGCTTTCAGTTCTGCCCTAACATTGTGAACATCATTCCTGGTGGCCTTCAATTCTGCCCTAATCAATCATCCATGGCTTTCTCCAACCTAGCTATTGCCTGGATAATTGTTAGTCTGAATTCCTTTTCTGACATATTGTCTATGTCGATAGCCATTAGCTCTGTTGCAGAAGGTCCATCCTCTGTATTTTTCTTCTGTTGGGTATTCCTCCTCCTAGTCATTTTGGTAAGAGATGACTGAACAGATGCACCTGAACTTATCGATTGTGGTGAAGTCAAGATGCACCCTGGAACACTTCTGTGCAATCAGGGTTCCCCACCCAAATGAGAGAAAAAAGAAAAGAAAAAGAAATAGAGAAGAAAGAGACCAAAAAAAGCAAAGGAAAGAAAAAAGAAAGAGATATAGATAGATAAAAGAACAAAACGGAAGATAGAAGAGAAGGCTCAGCCCAAATGGGCCCCAAGATAAGATTTATGAAGTATACAAACAAAAACAGACAAACAAAAAGGCTGATAAAAGTATATGACAAGAGAAAAAAATATATATCTATATAAGCAAAAAAAGGGAAGAACCTCATCAGAAAGTACCCCAAGTATAAGATTTATATACTATCAGGACAAACACAAATTCACAGAAACACTGGCAGAAGAAAAAAATGGGAGAGTGGTTATAAATTCTCAGTGTGAGCAAGGAAGGTTATTTTGATTCTTCCTGGATGTTGATGTTTTTGTTAAGGGACTCAACTTTCCTAAGATAAAGGGGGATTAAAAGCTGGTTTGCCTATAGGGGTAGCATTGATTGGGGAAAGGGGATTACCTTGACGTTTAACTCTATATGTATAGTAGAAAATAAAAATTAAAAAAGAATAAACTAGACTAAACTAAGTTAAAATTTAAAAAAATTTTTAAAAATAGAAAAGCAAAAGAAAAACACGGGTGTATGTAACAAAAAGTTCAGGTTAGAAGATTATTAAGAATTTGATGTACTGGACATCTCAGGGTGATGGTAAATAGGTTAAAAAATTATCTGTATGAAATCCAGCATCCGTTCCTGATGAAAACCCTTCAAAGTATAGGGATAGAGGGAACATTCCTGAACTTCCTAAAATCTATCTATGAAAGACCCACAGCAAATATCATCCTCAATGGGAAAAAGCTTGTAGCCTTCCCGTTGAGATCAGGAACACGACAAGGATGCCCACTCTCACCACTCTTGTTCAACATAGTATTAGAAGTTCTAGCAACGGCAATCAGACAACAAAGAGAAATAAAAGGTATCCAAATTGGCAAGGAAGAAGTCAAACTCTCTCTCTTCGCAGATGACATGATTCTTTATATGGAAAACCCCAAAGACTCCACCCCCAAACTACTAGAACTCATACAGCAATTCAGCAACGTGGCAGGATACAAAGTCAATGTACAGAAATCAGTGGCTTTCTTATACACTAACAATGAAAATACAGAAAGGGAAATTAGAGAATCGATTCCATTTACTATAGCACCAAGAACCATAAGATACCTGGGCATAAACCTAACCAAAGAAGTAAAGGACCTGTACTCGAGGAACTACAGAACACTCATGAAAGAAATTGAAGAAGACACAAAAAGATGGAAGACTGTTCCATGCTCTTGGATTGGAAGAATAAACATTGTTAAAATGTCTATACTGCCTAGAGCAATCTATACTTTTAATGCCATTCCGATCAAAATTCCACCGATATTTTTCAAAGAGCTGGAGCAAATAATCCTAAAATTTTTATGGAGTCAGAAGAGACCCCGAATTGCTAAGGAAATGTTGAAAAACAAAAAGAAAACTGGCGGCATCACGTTACCCGATTTCAAGCTTTACTACAAAGCTGTGATCACCAAGACAGCGTGGTACTGGCATAAAAACAGACACATAAACCAGTGGAACAGAGTGGAGAGCCCAGATATGGACCCTCAACTCTATGGTCAAATAATCTTCGACAAAACAGGAAAAAATATTCAATGGAAAAAAGACAGTCTCTTCAATAAATGGTGCTGGGAAAAATGGACAGCGATATGTAGAAGAATGAAACTCGACCATTCTCTTACACCGTACACAAAGATAAACTCGAAATGGATAAAAGACCTCAACGTGAGACAGGAATCTATCAGAATCCTAGAGGAGAACATAGGCAGTAACCTCTTCGATATCAGCCACAGCAACTTCTTTCAAGATAAGTCTCCAAAGGCCAAGGAAACAAAAGCAAAAATGAACTTTTGGGACTTCATCAAGATCAAAAGCTTCTGCACAGCAAAGGAAACAGTCAACAAAACAAAGAGGCAACCCACGGAATGGGAGAAGATATTTGCAAATGACAGTACAGACAAAAGGTTGATATCCAGGATCTACAAAGAACTTCTCAAACTCAACACACACAAAACAGATAATCATATCAAAAAATGGGCAGAAGATATGAACAGACACTTCTCCAACGAAGACATACAAATGGCTATCAGACACATGAAAAAATGTTCATCATCACTAGCCATCAGGGAGATTCAAATTAAAACCACATTGAGATACCACCTAACACCAGTTAGAATAGCCAAAATTAGCAAGACAGGAAACAACGTGTGCTGGAGAGGATGTGGAGAAAGGGGAACCCTCTTACACTGTTGGTGGGAATGCAAGTTAGTGCAGCCACTTTGGAGAACAGTGTGAAGATTCCTGAAGAAATTAAAAATAGAGCTTCCCTATGACCCTGCAATTGCACTGCTGGGTATTTACCCCAAAGATACAGATGTAGTGAAAAGAAGGGCCATTTGTACCCCAATGTTTATTGCAGCAATGGCTACAGTCGCCAAACTGTGGAAAGAACCAAGATGCCCTTCAACGGATGAATGGATAAGGAAGATGTGGTCCATATACACAATGGAGTATTATGCCTCCATCAGAAAGGACGAATACCCAACTTTTGTAGCAACATGGACAGGACTGGAAGAAATTATGCTGAGCGAAATAAGTCAAGCAGAGAGAGTCAAGTATCATATGGTCTCACTTATTTGTGGAGCATAACAAATAACATGGAGGACATGGGGAGATGGAGAGGAGAGGGAGTTGAGGGAAACTGGAAGGGGAGATGAACCATGAGAGACTATGGACTCTGAAAAACAACCAGAGGGTTATGAAGGGGCGGTGGGAGGGGGTGGGGTGGGGTGGGAGGTTGAGGAACCAGGTGGTGGGTAATAGGGAGGGCACGTACTGCATGGAGCACTGGGTGTGATGCCAAAACAATGAACACTGTTACGCTGTAAATAAGCAAATAAAAATAAATAAATTAATTAAATAAAAAAAATTATCTGTATGTATGTAAAAAAAAAGAAGCAGAATATTGTTAAAGAGTTAAAAATAAAAGTTGTATTTATGAAGTAGTTGTGTTGTTCTCTCATCGTCTTCTTTTTTTTTTTTTCTTCCTTCCTGGTTGTTTTTCTGGGGGAGGGGCCTGCCACATGGGTTTTCAGACAATGATGTTCCCTGAGTTAGGTCCTCCTGGCCCCCTCAAGGTGGTGGGCTCTGAGGAAACCGTTTTTTTTTTTTTTTTCAGGCTTTTGTTCTCTGGAGGTTTTTATGTTCTTTCATCTGTTTTCTCTCGTCTTGACAGCTTTTGATGGTTTTTGGAGGTTTAGAGGAGAGAAAATTTCACCCAGACCTCCCTCTCAGAGAGAAGCCTCAGAATGCTCTGCAGAGCTGCTGGCAGAGTAGATTCTGAGTCACGGTCCCTGGGGATGCAGGAGCTCCTCGTTGTACCCAATACCAGGGCAGCAGCGGCTGTCTGGGCAGCTCCAGACTGCCAGAGATGTTCTAAGCAGAGATCACACACTGAGATTTTCCTGCTGTCCCAGGCTGGGAATGTCTGGTTTTTCTGGATGCCAGAGCTCTAGGCTAGCACCTATGAGCACCTCTCCCAGGGGAGGGTGTGGGAGGCGCGAGTTTCAGGATTGCCATCTGGCCAGGCTCCCAGCCCCTCATGGGAGCCGGACCCCACTCATTCTCTGGTGCGCTGGTGGCTCATGCGCACTGGCAGCTCAGGGACTGAGACCTGATTTCTCTGCCAGACTCTCTCTGGCTTAGCGCCAGGAGAGGCTGTCCTGGGTCCGGGGAGTTAGGTCCCTGTCCCTAACTGCCCCGATTCCCACTATTTCCCCCACAATCCTTTGTTCCTTTTTTTTTTTTTTTTTTGAGGGCTTTCAACCAGACTCCAAGTTAATGCTGGTCCCCAGATGCAGGGCACTCTCGTATTGGGGTATTACTTTCCAATCGGTCACCTCTGGTGGCTCCCTCCCACTTTTGTTTATCTTCCACTGTCAGTCTGATGTTCCCACTCTGCTTTACCTGCCACTGGTGTCTTCTGCTCCTGTAGAGATCCAGAAGTGTATAATTCTGATCTCAGGCTGATTTCATGGGTGGTCAGAGTTCTTTGGTAGGTAATCAGCTCACTTTAGTGTACAGGTTGAAACGGCACCTCGTCCTACTTCCCCGCCATCTACACTCTCCCAGGTGGACCTTTCTGATGTCAACACTAAGGACAGGAGAATGTTCAGGTCAGTTCTCTTAGGTTCAGCTATTCATTTTTCCAGTTCATCAACACCCTCAGGTAGACACCTAATTGAAATATATATGTTAAGCAATGTTTCATAATTATCTGATTATCCGACTTTGCTTCTTCCTTATCCCTGGTTTCACTACTGAGACCTAATTTACTTGATTTAAGCTCAAGGCTTGAAGTTTTCCAGAGAAGTTCATTCATTTCCAGGTCATCAACACCCTCCAGATAGACAGCTAAGTGAAATATTTATGTTAAGCAGTATTTCAGAATTATCTAATTATCTGACTTTGATTCTTCCTTGTCCCTGGTTTCACTACTGGAACCTAATTTACTTGATTTAAGCTCAATGCTTGAATTTTTCCAGAGAAGTTCATTCGTGCCCTCCTGGCAATAGTTCTATTGGGTTACCCATATAGATTGACTTACTTGGTTATTGCTCTTGTTGTCAGGGTTTCCTCTTAGCTTCTCCAGCCCCCACAGTGCCTGTCTTGTCTTCATGTTTGTCTTTGCCAAAAGAATGTTGTGCTGTCGGGGACAACATGTCTTTTGTCCTTGATAACTTATGTGGATACTAATTTACCCTTTAATAATTGTTTTATTCTTATGAGAATTATTTTGTATTAACTCTGTGATATATTTAAAATTTTGTAAATCTAATTTTTGTAAATTATCTCAGTACAAGAATTGATATTTAGTTACATTTGTCTAAGTGTTCCATAAAATTAATATGATGTCATCCACTGAAAACCCACTCTTCTGTTCCACTTCCACTTCCTTCCTGAATACTTTAAAGGATGTGTTGAAGTATCGCTCTCTCTCTCACTTTCTCTCTCTCTCTCTCTCTCTCTCTATATATATATATATATATATATAAAATTACTACATTATGAGGTCTTGTCTTCATGTTTCACTAGACCATGACCAGGATATCCACATAAAATATAATCTGTGATCTTTGCTCAAAAGTACATGCAGGTTTCTATGACTTGGATTCATAGTTCATTTATTCCACAGGATGATTTACAATAATTTAACCACATTTCCAATGATAAACATTCATATCAGTTTCAGTTATTTGTCATTATCAACTATTCTGACAACATACTTATATATTCATTAAGTGTCTTAGTTCTGTAATTTTCTTTAATAATTGTTTGTAAAATATAATAATGACTCAAACCATTTATTTATTTAATATTTGATTAAAAAGCTTTGAAAATTAAGTTTCAAAATTGATTCACCAATTTTTCATTTCACCATCAATGTATATGACTGTTGTGAAATTTCCTATTACTCCATACAAGATAGCACGTAATACATCAGTCTGAAACAATATTTGCCAATTTTATAAATGAAAAATAATTTCATTTTCAATCTGTATTTCTTCACTTATGGACACTTCCATATTTATGTACATTGACATTAGGTGTATTGCTGTCCTAGTGCTACCATAACAAAACACACAAACTAGGTACCTTAACAGTAGTAATGTATGATATTCCTCCTCTAGAGGCTAGAAGTCCAAAATCCAAAAGGTAGGGACTGGTCCCCTCTGAAACTAGTAAGGGAGTCCTTCCTTGTCCCTTCCTTCATGCTTTCAGAGGTTTGAGGACAATTTGTAGCCTTCCCTGGCTTGCAGCTCAAACTTCAATCACTGATCCTTCTTCCAATGGAGACTTCTCATCTCTATATGGATGAAAAGTTATAAGGACACCAGTCACATTGGATTATGAGGCTAGCAACTTAACTAATTACATCTACAGCAATCCTATTTTCAAATAAAGTCATATTATTGAGTCCTGTGTTTTAGAACTTCGACATACCTTCTTTGGGTTGACATTTTTCATGTAGACCTTTAGAGAATAATCAATACCAAAAAATTATATTTGTTCATTTGTCTTACAAAGTATGCAATATACTTGTTTTGCATTGAAATGGAAACTAATTAAAAAAAAAACTTTATAAGACACAAAATGAACTGCCAAAGAATATTGGAGATTTTTTTCTGAGGAAATGTATTTGACTTAAATTCTTAGCTCTGGGGGCGCCTGGGTGGCTCAGCGGGTTAAAGCCTCTGCCTTCGGCTCAGGTCATGATCCCAGGGTCCTGGGATCGAGCCCCGCATTGGGCTCTCTGCTTGGCTGGGAGCCTGCTTCCTCCTCTCTCTCTCTCTGCCTGCCGTTCTGCCTACTTGCCTACTTGTAATCTCTATCTGTCAAATAAATAAATCTTTAAAAAAAAAAATTCTTAGCTCTGATTTAGCAGATAGTGTTGCTTCTCTAATACAAAATAACTGAATTATGCTTTTGTGTACCAGTTCCTGCCATGACATTCATATTTCTTCTCCACTTTAAGACTCAAACATGAATGTTAATCAGTTCAGACCTATCTTATCCTCATCTCTAAATGGATTGTTAATATTTAGTGTATCCTGAGAAGTCAGGTGTCTGGTCATGGGATACCAATATCACATGATCACACTTTACCCACACTTGGTGAAAAAAGTTTTATCTTTTTTTCTCATCTGGGTCTGTTACTACAGGAGACACCACTCTGAGGGTAGCCACCTGTGGTGTTCAGCCTTGTCCTCAGGCTAAAGCACATGAATGGTGAGGGGAGCTTTGCTCCCAAAGAGGGAACCTGAAAACCTGGTGGGAGTCCAGGAGTGTTTATTGCTTATATCCTAAATCAATGTCCTGGGGACTTGAGCAGGCTTCTGCTGGCAGTATGGCTAGTGAACATTTGTAACTGCTCCAGCGCTAGAGCAACAGGTGAGAGTCATTCTCCCTCCTGGGGAACACAGTCAGTGAGATCCCCCAAGTCACCATAGCCTGAGAATGTGTCTCTAATATAATGTAAGGAATGGAGAATAAAGTCAGAGGGATCCTTCCAAAGGTTGACCTCTGAAATCTCCATGAAACTGAGCAATGGGTGAAGAGGGGAGCTGGAATAGAGGAGTCCAGCCATGGTATGGATTTTCCACAGATCCCCGACCTTACAGCTGTCTACTGGTTTATGGGATGTGTCCTTAAACTCCTCCTGAGCTTTTGGGGAAAGGGGTGTGTTTGGCAGTGCATTATGTAAATATGACTCCATAATGCCCTTTGATTCTAGGTCCTCAGCCCAGCTAATAGCTTCCCCCCTACAAGAGGAAGTCTGGGTGGTCAAGAGCTCTGAGTTTGTCCTCTGGGAGGAAGCAGCTGCTATCACCTTTCACTCAAGCAGTTAACAGGTGCACAGGGACCAGTCAGGAGGAACCATTTCAGTTGGTTTCAGGACTTGCCAGTACTAAGAAGGTGCATAGCGCCCCTTGGTGACAACCTCAGGAGACTATTCATGGTGTTGGGTATTACACAGAAGGAAGGTAGCTCATTTGTGCTTTCAATAAACAAAGAAGTAATAAATAAGTGTTACCTATTTTTAAGATTGTTCAGAGAGATTCCTTTATTAATTTCATCTATTATATTTTTCATTTCTGTATTTGTATTGGTTTGTTTTGATGAGTTCTATTCAGTTCTACATTTCTTTCTTTTCCATTTGTTCCAAGAGTATTTATAGCTGCTTAACAGATGGATTTTATGATTGTTGCCTAAAAATATCTATCCTGTAATATCAGCAATTGAGTAACCCTAGTGTTAGTGACAGTAAGTTCTTTCTCTTTCAAGGTTTTATTTTCCTGATTCTTTGTTATTTGAAATCAATTAATTAACCTATAATGTACTATTAGTTTAAGAGTCTGAGTTTAGTGATTCATCAGTTGCATATAACACCCAGTGCTCATTACATTAAGTACCTTCCTTAACGCAAAGCACCCAGTTGCCTATCCTCTTACCCCCCCCCCAACAACCCTCAGTTTGTTTCCTATAGTTAAGGACTGCTTATGGTTTGTCTTCCTGTATGATTTCATCTTGTTTAATTTTTCCTTGACTTCTCCAATGATCCTCTGTTTTGTTTCTTACATTTCAATTATGAGTGAAATCATATGATAATTGTCTTTCTTTATTTCACTTATTTAGTTCCCTTTAGTCCCCTTTACTTATATCCACATTGGTGCAAATGTTAAAATTTACTTTTTTTGATATAGATAGATATAGATATAGACATAGATATAGATATAGATATAGATATACAATCTGTCACATCGTCTTTACCCATTCCTGTGTCAATGGACATATGCACTCTTTCCATATTTTAGCTATACTGGACACTGCTGCTATGAACATTGTGGTTCACGTGCCCTTTCGTATCACTATGTTTTTTACCTTTGGATAAAAACCTAGAATTGCAATTACTGTGTCTTAAGGTACCTGTATTTTAATATTTTGTTGAACCTCCATATTGTTTTTCCAATTGGCTGTAACAGCTTGTTTTCTCCCCAGCAGTATAAGAGGTTTACCCTTTCAAAGAAGAAATAATACCTATTCTCCTAAAGCTGTTTCAAAAAGTTGAAGCAGAAGGAAAACTTCCAGACTCTTTATGAAGAGTCTGAGCAATGGGTCCCCTGATCCTCAAGCCAGGAAAAGACCCCACCAAAAATGAAAATTTCAGACCAATATCCCTGATGAATATGGATGCCAAGATTCTCAACAAGATCCTTGCTACTAGGAGCCAACAGTACATTAAAAAGATTTTTCACCATGACCAGGTGGGATTTATCCCTGGGATGCAAGGGTGGTTCAACATTTGCAAATCAATCAATATGATAGAACAAATCAAGAAGAGAAAACAGAAGAGCCACATGGTCCTCTCAATTAATGCAGAAAAATTATTTAACAAAATACAGTTTCCATTCCTGATTAAAATGCTTTGAAGTATAGGGATAGAGGGAACATTCCTCAACTTCATAAAATCTATCTATGAAAAACACACAGCGGATATAATCCTTTTTTTCATATTTTATTTATTTGACAGAGAGAAATCACAACCAGGCAGAGAGGCAGGCAGAGAGAGAGAGAGGAGGAAGCAGGCTCCCTGCCGAGCAGAGAGCCTGATGCGGGGCTCGACCCCAGGACCCTGGGATCATGACCTGAGCCGAAGACAGAGGCTTTAACCCACTGAGCCACCCAGGCACCCTGCAGATATCATCCTTAATGGGAAAATCTTGCAGCCTTCCCTTTGAGAACAGGAACACAAAAGGATGCCCACTCTCACCACTCTTGCTCAACATAGTATTAGAGGTCCTAGCAACAGCAATCAGACAACAAAGAGAAATAAAATATATTCAGATTGGCAATAAAGAAGTCAAACTATCTCTCTTCACAGAAGACATGATACTTTATATGGAAAACCCAAAAGACTCCACCCCCAAACTACTAGAATTCATACAGCAATTCAGTAATGTGGCAGGATACAAAGTCAATGTACAGAAATCAGTGACTTTCTTATACACTAACAATGAAAATACAGAAAGGGAAATTAGAGAATTGATTCCATTTACTATAGCACCAAGAACAATAAGATACCTGGGAATAAACCTAACCAAAGAGGAAAAGGATCTGTACTTGGGGAACTACAGAATACTCATGAAAAAATTTGGAGAAGACACAAAAGATGGAAGACCATTCCATGCTCATGGATCAGAAAAATAAACATTGTTAAAATGTCTATACTGCCTCGATCAATCTATACTTTCAATGCCATTACAATCCAAATTCCACTGGTATTTTTCAAAGAGCTGGAGCAAACAATCCTAAAATTTATATGGAATCAGAAAAGACCCCAAATTGCTAAGGAAATGTTGAAAGAGAAAAACAAAACTAGAGGCATCATGTTGCCTGATTTTAAGCTTTACTTCAAAGATATGGTCACCAAGACAGCATGGTACTGGCACAAAAACAGACACATAGGCCAGTGGAACAGAGTTGAGAGCCCAGATATGGACTCTCAACTCTAAGGTCAAATAATCTTTGACAAAGAAGGAAAAAATATACAGTGTGGAAAAAAAGACAGTTTCTTCAATAAATGGTGCTAGGAAAATTGGACAGCTACATGTAGAAGAATGAAACTCAACCATTCTCTTATGCCATACACAAATATAAACTTGAAATGCATAAAAGACCTCAATGTGAGACAGGAATCCATTAGAATCCTAGAGGATAACATAGGCAGTAACCTCTTCGACACTGGTCACAGCAACTTCTTTCAAAATATGTCTCCAAAGGTAAAGGAAACAAAAGAAAAAATAAACTTTTGGGACTTCATTAAGATCATAAGCTTCTGCACAGAAAGGAAACAGTTAAAAAAACAAAGAAGCAACCCACGAAATAGGAGAAGATATTCATAAATGACAATACAAACAAAGGGCTAATATCCAGGATCTACAAAGAACTCCTCAAACTCAACACACACAAAACAGATAATTATGTCAAAAAATAGACACTTCTCCAATGAAGACATACAAATGGCTATCAGACACATGAAAAAATGTTCATTATCACTGGCCATCAGGGAGATTCAAATTAAAACCACATTGAGATAGTGCCTTACACCAGTTAGAATGGCCAAAATTAACAAGACAGTAAACAACGTATGTTGGAGAGAATGTGGAGAAGGGGGAACCCTCTTACACTGTTGGTGGGAATGCAAGTTGGTTAAGCCACTTTGGAAAACAGTGTGAATATTCCTTAAGAAAGTAAAAATAGAGCTTCCCTATGACCCTGCAATAGCACTATTGGGTATTTACCGCAGCAATACAGATGTAATGAAAAGAAGGTGTATTTACCCCAATGTTTAGAGCAGCAATGGCCACAGTCTCCAAGCTGTGGAAAGAACCAAGATGCCCTCAATGGATGAATGGAAAAGAAAGATGTGGTCCATATACACTATGGAATATTATGCCTCCATCAGAAAGGATGAATACCCAACATTTGTATCAACATGGATGGGACTGGAAGAGATTATGCTGAGTGAAATAAGTAAAGAAGAGAGGGTCAATTATCATATGGTTCTGTTTATTTGTGGATCATAAGGAATAACATAGAGGGCATGGGGATCTGGAGAGGATAAGGGAGTTGGGGGAAATTGGAAGAGGAGACCAAACCTGAGAGACTTTGGACTATGAGAAACAATCTGAGGGTTTTGGAGGGGAGGGGTTGGGAGGTTGGGGCAGTCTGGTGGTGAGTATTATAGAGGGCACGTATTGCATGGAGCACTGGGTGTGGTGCATAAACAATGAATTCTGGAACACTGAAAAGAAATTTAAAAAAGAAAAATAGAGGTTTCCCCTTTCTCTGTATCCTTGCCAATATCTGTTGTATCCTAACGTGTTAGTTTTAGCCATTATGAATGTTGTTAGGTGATATCTCACTGTGGTTTTGATTTATATTTCCTCGATGCTCAGTGATGTTGATTTTTTTCCATATGTCTTGTTAGCCATATATATATATGTGTGTGTGTGTGTGTGTGTCTTCTTTGCGGAAATGTATGCAAATATCCTCTGCCCATCTATTGACTGGATTATTTGATTTTGGGGTAGTGAGTTTGATAAATTCTCTATAGATTTTGGATCCAAGCCCTTTATCTGATAAGACATTTTCAAATATCTTATCCCATTTTGTAGATTGTCTTTTGGTTTTATCTACTGTTTCCATTGTTGTGCAAGACCTTTTATTTTGGTGAAGTCCCAAAGTTCGTTTTTGCAGTTTTTTGCCTTGCATTTGAAGTCTTTCCTGTGCCCAAGGTCAAAGAGGTTGCTGCCAGTGTTCTCCTCTAGGATTTTGATGGATTTCTGTCTCACATTGAGGTCTTTCATTCATTTTGAGTTTGTTTTTGTGTATGGTTTAAGAAAATGGTCCAATTTCCAGCCTCCCCTGGTGCTGAGCCAGAGAGAGTGTGGCAGAGAAAGCAGGTCTTGGTGCCTGAGCCACCAGCACACCTGAGCCACTAGCGCGCCTGAGAACACGTGGGGTCCAGCTCCCCAGAGGGGCTGGGAGCCCGGCCAGACAGCAATCTCGAAACGAGCGCGTCCCACACCCTCCCCTGGGAGAGGGGCTCATAGGTGCTAGCCTGGAGCTCTGGCATCCGGAAAAAACAGGCATTCCCAGCCTGGGCCAGCGGGAAAATTTCAGTGTGTGATTTCTGCTTGGAACCTCTCTGGCAGTATGGAGCTGCCCAGACAGCCACCGCTGCCATGGTATTGGGTAAAAGGAGGAGCTCCTGCATCCCCAGGGATCGTGACTCAGAACCTACTTTGCCAGCAGCTCTGCAGAGCATTCTGAGGCTTCTCTCTGAGAGGGAGGTCTGGGTGAAATTTGCTCTCCTCTAAACCTCCAAAAACCATCAAAAGCTGTCAAGACGAGAGAAAACAGATGAAAGAACATAAAAACCTCCAGAGAACAAAAGCCTGAAAAAAAAAAAAACGGTTTCCTCAGAGCCCACCACCTTGAGGGGGCCAGGAGGACCTAACTCAGGGAACATCATTGTCTGAAAACCCATGTGTCAGGCCCCTCCCCCAGAAAAACAACCAGGAAGGAAGAAAAAAAAATAAGACGACGAGAGAACAACCACCACTACTTAATAAATACAACTTTTATTTTTAACTCTTTACCAATATTCTGTTTCTCTTTTTTTATATACATATAGATATTTTTTAACCTATTTACCATCACACTGAGGTGTCCACTACATAAAATTCCTTAATAACCTTCTAACCTGAACTTTTTGTTACATACACCCGTGGTTTTCTTTTGTGTTTCTACTTTTTTAATTTTTTTTAAATTTTAATTTAGTTTAGTCTAGTTTATTCTTTTTTAATTTTTATTTTCTAATATACATATAGAGTTAAACTTCAAGGTAATCCCATTTCCCCAATCAATACTACGCCTATAGGTAAACCAATCTTTAATCCCCCTTTATCTTAGGAAAGTTGAGTCACTTAACAAAAACATCAAGATACATCCAAATATCAAATCAAAATAACCTTCCTCGCCCCCACTGAGGTTCTTCCTTTTTTTGCATATATATATTTTTTTCTCTTGTCATATACTTTTATCAGTCTTTTTGTTCATCTGTTTTTGTTTGTATACTTCATAAATCTTACCTTGGGGCCCATTTGGGCTGAGTCTTCTCTTTTATCTTCCCCTTTTTTCCCGTCTCTCTCTCTCTCTTTCTTTTTTGTTTCCTTTGCTTTTTTGTTTTTTTGTCTCTTTCTTCTCTATTTCTTTTTCTTTTCTTTTTTCTCTCATTTGGGTGGGGAATCCTGATTGCACAGAAGCGTTCCAGGGTGCACATTGACTGCACCACAATTGGTAAGTTCAGCTACATCTGTTCAGTCATCTCTTACCAAAATGATTAGGATGAGGAATACCCAACAGAAGAAAAATACAGAGGATGGACCTTCTGCAACAGAGCTAATGGCTATCGACATAGACAATATGTCAGAAAAGGAATTCAGACTAACAATTATCCAGGCAATAGCTAGGTTGGATAAAGCCATGGATGACCAAACGGAATTGATTAGGGCAGAACTGAAAGCCACCAGGGATAATGTTCACAATGTTAGGGCAGAACTGAAAGCCACCAGGGATGATGTTGAAAATGCTCTCAATGAGCTCCAATCTAATCTAAATTCTCTAAAAGCTAGGGTAACTGAGACAGAAGATAGAATTAGTGATCTGGAGGACAAACAGAGAGAGAGAAAGGATCAGGAGGAAGCCTGGAACAAACAGCTCAGAAGCCACGAAAACAGAATCAGGGAAATAAATGATGCCATGAAACATTCCAACATCAGAATTATTGGAATCCCTGAAGGGGAGGAAAAAGAAAGAAGTCTAGAAGATATAGTGGAAGAAGTTGTCTATGAAAATTTTCCCAATCTCACAAATGGAAACAACGTTCATGTACGAGAGGCAGAGCAGTTTGCCCCAATTTTAGATTCTCGAAAGTCCTCATGACACCTAATAGTTAGAATGAAGAATTACGCTTCTAGACAGACCCTCTAAACAGCAGCTAGGACAAAGAGGCTCCTTACATACAGAGGAAAGCCCATTAGAATAATGTCAGACCTGTCCACAGAGACTGGGCAAGCCAGGAAGGGCTGGAAAAATATATTCAGAGTACTAAATGAGAAGAACATGCAACCAAGAATACTTTATCCAGCAAGACTGACATTCAAGATGGATGGAGAGATAAAGAGTTTCCAAGACCATCAAGGCTTAAAAGACTATGCAACCACCAAGCCGACACTGCAGGAAATATTAAGGGGGGGTCCTATAAAAGAGAAAAAAAATCCTAAGAATATCATTGGACAGAAATATAGAAACAATCTACAGACAGAAAGACTTCAAAGGCAACACGATGTCAGTCAAACGTATCTATCAATAATCACTCTCAATGTGAATGGCCTAAATGCACCCATAAAACGACACAGGGTTGCAGATTGGATAAAACGACAGGACCCATCCATATGTTGTCCTCAAGAGACCCACTTTGAACCTAAGAA
The DNA here is from genome assembly GCF_922984935.1 of Meles meles. Lineage (NCBI taxonomy): Eukaryota > Metazoa > Chordata > Mammalia > Carnivora > Mustelidae > Meles > Meles meles. Next base: position 27,594,717 of record NC_060077.1, on the reverse strand, counting down.
TACATCCAGACTGAAAGGGACTGGATGGAGAAGCATCTTTCATGCCAATGCCCCTTAGAAGAAGGCCGGGGTAGCGATTCTCATATCAGATAAATTAGATTTTAAACTAAAGACTGTAGTCAGAGATACAGAAGGACACTACATAATTCTTAAAGGGACTATCCACCAAGATGATCTAACAATTGTAAATATCTACGACCCCAATATGGGAGCAGCCAATTACATAAGAAAACTATTAATCAAGATAAAGAGTCACATTGATATGAATACATTGATAGTAGGAGATCTTAATATGCCTCTCTCAGTAATAAACAGATCATCGAAGCAGAAAATTAATAAAGAAATAAGAGCATTGAATGACACATTGGACCAGATGGACCTCATAGACATATACAGAACATTCCAGCCTAAAACAACATAACACTCATTCTTCTCAAGTGCACATGGAACCTTCTTCAGAATAGACCACATCCTGGGTCACAAAGCAGGACTCAACCGATACCAAAAGACTGACATTATTCCCTGCATATTCTCAGATCACAATGCATTGAAAATGGAGCTCAATCACAAGGAAAAATTCGGACGGAACTCAAACACCTGGAAGCTAAAGACCACCTTGCTTAAGAATGCTTGGATCAACCAGGAGATCAAAGAAGAACGTAAACAATTCATGGAAACCAACGAGAATGAAGACACTTCGGTCCAAAACCTATGGGATACAGCAAAGGCGGTTCTAAGGGGGAAATACATAGCCATCTAAGTCTCCCTCAAAAACATTGAAAAATCCAGAATACACCAGCTGTCTCTACACCTTAAAGAACTGGAGAATCAACAGCAAATCAAACCAACTCCACATGCAAGAAGGGAAATAATCAAGATTAGAGCAGAGATCAATGAGGTAGAAACCAGAGATACAGTAGAACATATTTTGAAAGAATCAATAAGATCGATAAACCATCGGCCACACTAATCCAAAAGAAAAGAGAGAAAGCCCAAATTAATAAAATTATGAATGAAAAGGGAGAGATCACAACTAACATCAAGGAAATAGAAACAATCATCAGAAATTATTATCAACATTTATATGCCAATAAGCTAAGCAACCTAGATGAAATGGATGCATTCCTGGAAAACTATAAACTCCCAAAATTGAACCAGGAAGAAATTGACAACCTGAATAGACTGATATCTAGTAAGGAGATTGAAGCAGTGATCAAAAAACCTACCCAAAAACAAGAGCCCAGGACCTGACGGATTCCCTGGGGAATTCTACCAAACATTCAAAGAAGAGATAATACCAATTCTCCTGAAGCTGTTTCAAAAAATTGAAGCAGATGGAAAACTTCCAGACTTTTTATGAAGCCAACATTACCTGATCCCCAAACCAGGCAAAGACCCTACCAAAAGGAGAATTTCAGACTAATATCACTGATGAATATGGATGCAAAGATTCTCAACAAGATCCTAGCAAACAGGATCCAGCAGCACATTAAAAAGATTATCCACCATGACCAGGTGGGATTCATCCCTGGGTTGCAAGGTTGGTTCAACATTCGCAAAACAATCAATGTGATAGAACAAATCAATAAGAGAAGAGAGAAGAACCACATGGTCCTCTCAATTGATGCAGAAAAAGCATTTGACAAAATCCAGCATCCGTTCCTGATGAAAACGCTTCAAAGTATTGGGATAGAGGGAACATTCCTGAACTTCATAAAATCTATCTATGAAAGACCCACAGCAAATATCATCCTCAATGGGAAAAAGCTTGTAGCCTTCCCGTTGAGATCAGGAACACGACAAGGATGCCCAATCTCACCACTCTTGTTCAACATAGTATTTATTAGAAGTCCTAGCAACAGCAATCAGACAACAAAGAGAAATAAAAGGTATCCAAATTGGCAATGAAGAAGTCAAACTCTCTCTCTTCACAGATGACATGATTCTTTATATGGAAAACCCCAAAGACTCCACCCCCAAACTACTAGAACTCATACAGCAATTCAGTAACGTGGCAGGATACAAAGTCAATGTACAGAAATCAGTGGCTTTCTTATACACTAACAATGAAAATACAGAAAGGCAAATTAGAGAATCAATTCCATTTACTATAGCACCAAGAACCATAAGATACCTGGGAATAAACCTAACCAAAGAGGTAAAGGTTCTGTACTTGAGGAACTACAGAACACTCATGAAAGAAATTGAAGAAGACACAAAAAGATGGAAGACCATTCCATGCTCTTGGATTGGAAGAATAAACATTGTTAAAATGTCTATACTGCCTAGAGCAATCTATACTTTTAATGCCATTCTGATCAAAATTCCACCGGTATTTTTCAAAGAGCTGGAGCAAATAATCCTAAAATTTGTAAGGAATCAGAAGAGACCCCCAAATTGCTAAGGAAATGTTGAAAAACAAAACTGGCGGCATCACGTTACCTGATTTCAAGCTTTACTACAAAGCTGTGATCACCAAGACAGCATGGTACTGGCATAAAAGCAGACACATAGACCAGCGGAACAGAGTAGAGAGCCCAGATATGGACGCTCAACTCTATGGTCAAATAATCTCTGACAAAACAGGGAAAAATATACAATGGAAAAAGGACAGTCTCTTCAATAAATGGTGCTGGGAAAACTGGACAGCTATATGTAGAATAATGAAACTCAACCATTCTCTTACAGCGTACACAAAGATAAACTCGAAATGGATAAAAGACCTCAGTGTGAGACAGGAATCCAAACTGTGGAAAGAACCAAGATTCCCTTCAATGGATGAATGGATAAGGAAGATGTGGTTCATATACACGATGGAGTATTATGCCTCCATCAGAAGGATGCAACTTTTTTAACAACACGGATGGGACTGGAAGAGAAATAAGTCAAGCAGAGAGAGTCAAGTATCATATTGTTTCACTTATTTGTGGAGCATAACAAAGAACATGGAGGACATGGGGAGATGGAGAGGAGAAGGGAGTTGAGGGAAATTGGAAGGGGAGATGAACCATGAGAGACTATGGACTCTGAAAAACAACCTGAGGGTTTTGATGGGGTGGGGATAGGAGGTTGGGGAACCAGGTGGAGGGTAATAGAGAGGGCACGTATTGCATGGAGCACTGGGTTTGGTGCAAAAACAATGACTCTGTTATGCTGAAAATAAATAATTTTTTAAAAAAATTAAAAGAAAATGGTCCAATTTCATTCTTCCCTATGTGACTGTGCAATTTTCCCAACACCATTTGTTGAAGAGACTCCCCCCCCCATTGGACATTCTTTCTTGCTTTATCAAAAATTAGTTGTCCACAGAGTTGAGGGTCCATTTACAGGTTCTTTATTCTGTTCCTTTGAACTATGTGTCTGTTTTTGTGCTAGTAATATACTATGCTAATGATTACAGCTTTGTAATACACCTTACTGCCTGAAACTGTAATAACACCATCTTCAGTTTTCTTTTTTTTGTGTTTGTTATTACAGTTTTTTATTTATTTTCAGCATAACAGTGTTCATTGTTTTTGCACCACACCCAGTGCTCCATGCAGTATGTGCCCTCCTTATTACCCACCACCTGGTTCCTCAACCTCCCACCGCCCCACCCCTTCATAACCCTCTGGTTGTTTTTCGGAGTCCCTAGTCTCTCATGGTTCAGCTCCCCTTCCAGTTTCCCTCAACTCCCTTCTCCTCTCCATCTCCCCATGTCCACCGTGTTCTTTGTTATGCTCCACAAATAAGTGAAACAATATGATACTTGACTCTCTCGGCTTGACTTATTTCGCTCAGCATAATCTCTTCCAGTAATGTCCATGTTGCTACAAAAGTTGGGTATTCATCCTTTCTGATGGAGGCATAATACTCCATTGTGTATATGAACCACATCTTCCTTATCCATTCATCCGTTGAAGGGAATCTTGGTTCTTTCCACAGTTTGGCGACTGTGGCCATTGTTGCAATAAACATTGGGGTACAGATGGCTCTTCTTTTCACTACATCTGTATCTTTGGGGTAAATACCCAGCAGTGCAATTGCAGGGTCATAGGGAAGCTCTATTTTTAATTTCTTGAGGTATCTCCACACTGTTCTCCAAAGTGGCTGCACCAACTTGCATTTCCACCAACAGTGTAAGAGGGTTCCCCTTTCCCCACATCCTCTCCAACACATGTTGTTTCCTGTCTTGCTAATTTTGGTCATTCTAACTGGTGTCAGGTGGTATCTCAATGTAGTTTTAATTTGAATCTCCCTGATGGCTAGTGATGATGAACATTTTTTCATGTGTCTGATAGCCATTTGTATGTCTTCAGTGGAGAAGTGTCTGTTCATATCTTCTGCCCATTTTTTGATATGATTATCTGTTTTGTGCGTGTTGAGTTTGAGGAGTTCTTTATAGATCCTGGATATCAACCTTTTGTCTGTACTGTCATTTGCAAATGTCTTCTACCATTCCGTGGGTTGCCTCTTTGTTTTGTTGACTGTTTCCTTTGCTGTGCAGCAGCTTTTGATCTTGATGAAGTCCCAAAAGTTCATTTTTGCTTTTGTTTCCTTTGCCTTTGGAGACATATCTTGAAAGAAGTTGGTTTTCTTTTTCAACATTCCTTTGGCTATCCAGGCTCTTTTTTTGTTCCATACAATTTTAGGATTATTTGTTGCAGCTCTTTATAAAATGTTGGTGATATATTGATAGAGATTTCCTTGAATATATAGATTCTTTTGTGTAGCACAGATATTTTAGCAATCCATCTTTGTATCTTCTATATTATCTTTCATATATTTTTTTTTTAATTTCAGAGTACATAACCATTACCTCTTTGGTTATGTTTGTTCCTGGTTATCTTATGGTTTTTGGTACAATTGAAAATGGGATCAATTTCTTAATTTCTCTTTCTTCTGTCTAATTACTAGTCTATAGACATGCAACTGATTTCTGTGTATTGATTTTATATCCTCCTACATTGATGAAAACTGAAGAGGAAGAAATCAGACAGGGAGAAAAAAACATGAGAGTCTCTCAACTATGGGAAAGGATCTGAGGGTTGCTGGGGGAGAGTGGGGGAGGGGGTAACTGGATGATGGGTTATTAGGGAAGACATGTGATGTGATAAACACTCGGTATTATATACAACTCTTAAATTACTTTACATCTGAAACTAATGATACACTACATCAGGAACTAATGAAACTAATGGTGACTAACAGAACATAAATAAAATAGAACATAACAGAACATAACTAAAATATAAAATATAAAATGAATTCCTGATGGTGGGTATTAGGGAGGGCGCCTATTGCATGGAGAACTGAGTGTGATGCATAAACAATGAATCTTGGAACACTGAAAAAATAAATAAAAGAAAAATTTAAAAAAAGAAAAGAAAATAATTTTTGTAGGAGTTCTAGCAATTTTAGGGTGGAGTCTTTCTGATTTTCATAATAGAGTATCATGTCATTTGCAAAGAGTTAAAGTTTGATTTCTTCCTTGCTGATTTGGATGGCTTTTATTTCTTATTGTTGTCGATTGCTGATGCTAGGATTTCCAGTTCCATGTTGAATAACAGTGGTAAGATTGGTCATCCCTGTTATGTTTCTGACCTTGGGGAAAAATCTCTGCTTTTCCTCATTGAGATAATAGTTGCTGTGGGCTTTTCATAGGTGCATTTTATGATATTGATGTATGTTCCTCCTATTCCTGTATTATGGAAAGTTTTATCGAGAAAGGATGCTATATTTTGTCTAATTCTTTTTCTGCATCAACTGAGAGGATCATATGGTTTATGTCCTTTCTTTTATTAATGTGGTGTATCACATTGATTTCCAGATTTTGACCCACTCTTGAAGCCCAGGAATAAGTTCAACTTACCATGGTGAATAATTCTTTTAATGTACTGTTGGATCCTATTGGCCAATATCTTGTTTAGAATCTTTGCATGCATGTTCATCAGGGATACTGGTCTGTATTCTCTTTTTCCATGTGGTCTTTGTCTGGTATGGGATCAAGGAAATCCTGGACTCATAGAATGGATTTGGAATTTCTTCTTCCATTTATAATGTATAGGACACTTTCAGAAGAATAGGTGTTAATCCTTCTTTAAATGTTTGGTATAATTCCTCTGGGAAGCCATACAGCCCTGGACTGTTGTTTCTTGGGAGATTTATGGTCACTAATTCAAACCCTTTGCTGGATATGGGTCTGTTCAGATTTTCTATTTCTTCCTGTTTCAGTTTTGGTAGTTTATGTTTCTAGGAATGTATCCATGTCATCCAGACAGCCCAGTTTATTGGCATATAATTGTCATACTATTTTCTTATAATTATTTATATTTCTAAAGTGGTGCTTTCTCTTTTCTTTCACTCATGATTTTATTTATTTGGGTCTTTCCTCCATAGTATTTTTGTTTGTTTGTTTGTTTTTGTTTTTGTTTAATATATGGCTGGGGGTTATCAATGTTGTTAATTCTTTCAGAGAATTAATCCTTATTTTGTTAATCTGTTATGTGGTATTTTTTTAAATTCTGTATCATTGATTTCTGTTCTAATCATTATTCCATTCCCATGCTGGATTTAGGCTTTATTTGCTTTTCTTTTTGCAGCTTCTTTAGGTGTGAGGTTAGGTTGTATATCTGAGAATTTTCTTGCTTCTTGAGGCCTGTATTGGGCTTGTTTCTTGATGCATTTGAATCAGAAACATCTCACAATGCGCAGTGAAGTCACTAGTCTCATTGTTTGTGGATATATATAGTACCTGAGTCCCCTTTCCATCAATCTAGGCAGAGAGAGAGAGAAGAATCCTGTATTGAAGGGTCACACTGGAGAGAGGAACACACCCTAGGAAAAATGGGATGGAGCACATGCCCATGAACCACTGGGCATGATAACTGGGCCAGGGAGTCTCCCTTCCCATGGTGGTGGTGAATTTCCCCCCAAACACTTCCTCTCCTGCTTCTATGGGCTGAGTTATTCTGATCACATGAGAGGTTCTGGATGGACTTTCCCATAGATTCAAACCATTGTGTAAACACCATCACCACATAGAGCATACAGCAATAGTCAGCCTCATCCTCAGGCTGAACCCCAATGATGGTAAGGTTGGTTTTGTTCCTAGAGATGAATCCATAGAAATGATCAGGGACCTCAGAGGGTTGGTTATATATTTGGCAGATAAGGGGAGCCTGGTCTGGGCTCTGTTGGTATCAGCCGGGTTAGTAACTGGTAGAGAATGAACCAGATGTAGAACCAAAAATGAATGTGACTGTTTCCCTTAGAGATATTGCCAGTGATGGCTCCTGGGTCACCACAATCTGATAATTGTCCCCTAAAATCAAAAGAGATAATTTTTGTTATGGGAGACAAGAATTACCCTGAGACATTGCTTTTATGTGCCCCCCCCCAACAGATCCAGAGTCTCTTCCTCTAACTTAAGCAATTAGTAAGGACACTGAGAAAATGCATAAGCCTGGCCATCATGGGTACCCTCACTGCATGTGGCCTCGTCAGACTCCTAAGCTGGGGTGGGGTGTTCTTGGGGCCTTTTCACGCATTTCATAGAAAACAACATCCTCATTCTCCATGACCCAGTGTCACCATGATGTCCCCTGGGAGAGATCATGAAAAAGGCAGATGCTGGGACCTCACACAGAACAATGCCTTTAGGGAGACTGGGATACTGAGTGGCAGGGTGTGGTCCTTCACCAAAGGGGCTCCCCAGAACTCTTGTCAACTCAGAATCAAGTTTCTTTTCTGGATAACTTGAAAACTGAATGAGGATATGGGTGTGTTCTCCACCTCCTGACCTTGCTTCTACTTCATCCCAAATCTAACCCCATGCCTGGAACTTTTCCCTTCCCACTGAAATCCCTAATTCTGTCCTTGTGAGAGATTCGTGGGCCCTCTTTTCCCCAGTCATAAACCCAGTGGGAAATCACAGAGTCACATGTGGGTGGGTGAAGGGAAATATACCCCTATTGACATAGTCCTTGAAACTGTCTGTAATAGAAGCAGTGGGGGACCAGCCCTGGAGTCCACATACAGAGTTGCAGTGTCAGCCTCCGAATGCCAGCTGTCTTCTGCTCTAAGAAGCTATCAATAATATGGAGTCACTTCAAAGTTCCTGCAGTGTTTTGCCATAAAAGTAATAATCTCATCAATAAATTAGGGCATTTATCCCAACATTAGATGATAAATTAGGAAAAGATGAGATTCATAATCAGAAATAGAAATGACAGAGGAGTCAAGATGGTGGAGAAGTAGCAGGCTGAGACTACATCAGGTAGCAGGAGATCAGCTTGATAGCTTATCTAAACATTGCAAACACTACAAATCCAATGGGAGATCGAAGAGAAGAAGAACAGCAACTCTAGAAACAGAAAATCAACCACTTTCTGAAAGGTAGGACTGGCGGAGAAGTGAATCTAAAACGACGGGAAGATAGACCGCGGGGGGAGGGGCCGGCTCCTGGCAAGCGGTGGAGGAACAGAGCACAAAATCAGGACTTTTAAGTCTGTTCCACTGAGGGACATTGCTCCAGAGGCTAAACCAGGGTGAAGCCCATGCGGGGTCAGCGTAGCCCCAGGTCCCGCAGGGTCACAGAAGGATCGGGGGTGTCGGAGTGTTGCAGAGCTCACAGGTATTAGAATGGAGAAGCCGGCTACAGAGACAGAGCCAAGGACTGAACTCTCAGCTCGGGGTTACCTTGAACAGGTCGCAGGCTGGGTGAGCTCAGAGCGTGGCTAGAGGCTGGGGATACGGGAGTGATAGGGTGCTGTCCTCTGGGGGCGCACTGAGGAGTGGGGCCCCAGGCTCTCGGCTCCTCCGGGCCGGAGACTGGGAGGCCGCCATTCTCATTCCCGTCCTCCGGAACTCTACGGAAAGCGTTCAGGGAACAGAAGCTCCCAAAAGCGAACCCGAGCCGATTACTTAGTCCGGCCGCTGGTAAGGGTGGTGCAATTCCGCCACGGGCAAAGACACTTGAGAGTCACTACAACAGGCCCCTCCCCCAGAAGATCAACAAAATATCCAGCCAGGACGAAGTTCATCTATCAAGGAAAGTAGGTTCAATTCCTAAGACAGCAGCGCAATTACAGAGGAGGAGAAAGCAAAGCACAGAATTCATGGCTTTCTCCCCATGATTCTTTAGTCTTGCAGCTACTTCAATTTTTTTTTCTTTTTTCAATTTTTTTTCTTTTTTCTTTTTTCTTCTTCTGCTAAATATTTTAAAACTTTTACCCTTTTCTTTTTTAACGTTTTTTGACTAGTTTATCTAAATATATATATTTTTTCTTTCTTTTTTATATTTTTTCTTCATTTGTTTTATTTTTAAAATTTTTTTTCTTTTTTTTCAGAACGTGTTTTTATCCCCTTTCTCCCCCCCACAATTTGGGGTCTCTTCTCATTTGGTTACAGCGCATTTTTCTGGGATCTTTGCCACCCTTTTAGTATTTGATTTGCTCCTTCATATCCTCTTATCTGGACAAAATGACAAGGCGGAAAAAATCACCACAAACAAAAGAACAAGAGACAGTACCAAAGGCTAGGGACCTACTCAACACAGATATTGGTAATATGTCAGATCAAGAGTTCAGAATGACGATTCTGAACATTCTAGCCGGGCTCGAAAAAGGCATGGAAGATATTAGAGAAACCCTCTCTGGAGATATTAAAGCCCTTTCTGGAGAAATTAAAGAACTGAAATCTAACCAAGTTGAAATCAAAAAAGCTATTAATGAGGTGCAATCAAAAATGGAGGCTCTCACTGCTAGGATCAATGAGGCAGAAGAAAGAATTAGTGATATAGAAGACCAAATGACAGAGAATAAAGAAGCCGAACAAAAGAGGGACAAACAGCTACTGGACCATGAGGGGAAAATTCGAGAGATAAGTGACACCATAAGACGAAACAACATTAGAATAATTGGGATTCCAGAAGAAGAAGAAACAGAGAGGGGAGCAGAAGGTCTATTGGAGAGAATCATTGGAGAGAATTTCCCTAATATGGCAAAGGGAACAAGCATCAAAATCCAGGAGATGCAGAGAACGCCCCTCAAAGTCAACAAGAATAGGTCCACACCCGTCACCTAATAGTAAAATTTACAAGTCTTAGTGACAAAGAGAAAATCCTGAAAGCAGCCCGAGAAAAGAAGTCTGTAACATACAATGGTAAAAATATTAGATTGGCAGCAGACTTATCCACAGAGACCTGGCAGGCCAGGAAGAGCTGGCATGATATATTCAGAGCACTAAACGAGAAACACATGCAGCCAAGAATACTCTATCCAGCTAGGCTATCATTGAAAATAGAAGGAGAGATCAAAAGCTTCCAGGACAAACAAAAACTGAAAGAATTTGCAAACACCAAACCAGCTCTACAGGAAATTTTGAAAGGGGTCCTCTAAGCAAAGAGAGAGCCTAAAAGTAGTAGATCAGAAAGGTACAGAGACAAGATACAGTAAGAGTCACCTTACAGACTAATAATGGCACTAAATTCATATCTCTCAGTAGTTACCCTGAATGTTAATGGGCTAAATGCCCCAATCAAAAGACACAGGGTATCAGAATGGATAAAAAAACAAAACCCATCAGTATGTTGCCTACAAGAAACTCATTTTAGACGCGAAGACACCTCCAGATTTAAAGTGAAGGCGTGGAAAACAATTTGCCATGCTAATGGGCATCAGAAGAAAGCTGGGGTGGCAATCCTTATATCAGATCAATTAGATTTTAAGCAAAAGACTATAATAAGAGATGAGGAAGGACACGATATCCTACTCAAAGGGTCTGTCCAACAAGAAGATCTAACAATTTTAAATATCTATGCCCCTAACGTGGGAGCAGCCAACTATATCAACCAATTAATAACAAAATCAAAGAAACACATCAATAATAATACAATAATAGTGGGGGACTTTAACACTCCCCTCACTGAAATGGACAGATCATCCAAGCCAAAGATCAACAAGGAAATAAAGGCCTTAAATGACACACTGGACCAGATGGACATCACAGATATATTCAGAACATTTCATCCCAAAGCAACAGAATACACATTCTACTCTAGTGCACATGGAACCTTCTCCAGAATAGATCACATCCTGGGTCCTAAATCAGGTCTCAACCGGTATCAAAAGATTAGGATTATTCCCTGCATATTTTCAGACCACAATGCTCTGAAGCTAGAACTCAATCACAAGAGGAAAACTGGAAGGAACCCAAATACATGGAGACTAAACAGCATCCTTCTAAAGAATGAATGGGTCAACCAGGAAATTAAAGAAGAATTGAAAAAATTCATGGAAACAAATGATAATGAAAACACAACAGTTCAAAATCTGTGGGACACAGCAAAGGCAGTCCTGAGAGGAAAATATATAGCGGTACAAGCCTTTCTCAAGAAACAAGAAAGGTCTCAAGTACACAACCTAACCCTACACGTAAAGGAGCTGGAGAAAGAACAAGAAAGAAATCCTAAACCCAGCAGGAGAAGAGAAATCATAAAGATCAGAGCAGAAATCAATGAAATAGAAACCAAAAAAACAATAGAAAAAATCAATGAAACTAGGAGCTGGTTCTTTGAAAGAATCAATAAGATTGATAAACCCCTGGCCAGACTCATCAAAAAGAAAAGAGAAAGGACCCAAATCAAAAAAATCATGAATGAAAGAGGAGAGATCACAACTAACACCAAAGAAATACAGACAATTATAAGAACATACTATGAGCAACTCTACGCCCACAAATTGGACAATCTGGAAGAAATGGATGCATTCCGAGAGACATATAAACTACCACAACTGAACCAGGAAGAAATAGAAAACCTGAACAGGCCCATAACCAGTAAGGAGATTGAAACAGTCATCCAAAATCTCCAAACAAACAAAAGCCCAGGGCCAGACGGCTTCCCCGGGGAATTCTACCAAACATTTAAAGAAGAACTCATTCCTATTCTCCTGAAACTGTTCCAAAAAATAGAAATGGAAGGAAAACTTCCAAACTCATTTTATGAGGCCAGCATCACCTTGATCCCAAAACCAGACAAGGATCCCACCAAAAAAGAGAACTACAGACCAATATCCTTGATGAACACAGACGCAAAAATTCTCACCAAAATACTAGCCAATAGGATTCAACAGTACATTAAAAGGATTATTCACCACGATCAAGTGGGATTTATTCCAGGGCTGCAGGGTTGGTTCAACATCCGCAAATCAATCAACGTGATACAACACATTAACAAAGGAAAGAACAAGAACCATATGATACTCTCCATAGATGCTGAAAAAGCATTTGATAAAGTACAGCATCCCTTCCTGATCAAAACTCTTCAAAGTGTAGGGATAGAGGGCACATACCTCCATATTATCAAAGCCATCTATGAAAAACCACCGCAAATATCATTCTCAATGGAGAAAAACTGAAAGCTTTTCCGCTAAGGTCAGGAACACGGCAGGGATGTCCATTATCACCACTGCTATTCAACATAGTACTAGAAGTCCTAGCCTCAGCAATCAGACAACAAAAAGAAATTAAAGGCATCCAAATTGGTAAAGAAGAAGTCAAACTATCACTCTTCGCAGATGATATGATACTATATGTGGAAAACCCAAAAGACTCCACTCCAAAACTGCTAGAACTTGTACAGGAATTCAGTAAAGTGTCAGGATATAAAATCAATGCACAGAAATCAGTTGCATTTCTGTACACCAACAACAAGACAGAAGAAAGAGAAATTAAGGAGTCAATCCCATTCACAATTGTACCCAAAACTATAAGATACCTAGGAATAAACCTAACCAAAGAGGCTAAGAATCTATACACAGAAAATTATAAAGTACTCATGAAAGAAATTGAGGAAGACACCAAAAAATGGAAAAATGTTCCATGCTCCTGGATTGGAAGAATAAATATTGTGAAAATGTCTATGCTACCTAAAGCAATCTACACATTTAATGCAATCCCTATCAAAATACCCTCCATTTTTTTCAAAGAAATGGAACAAATAATCCTAAAATTTATATGGAACCAGGAAAGACCTCGAATAGCCAAAGGAATATTGAAAAAGAAAGCCAAAGTTGGTGGCATCACAATTCCGGACTTCAAGCTCTATTACAAAGCTGTCATCATCAAGACAGCATGGTACTGGCACAAAAACAGACACATAGATCAGTGGAACAGAATAGAGAGCGCAGAAATCAACCCTCAACTCTATGGTCAACTAATCTTCGACAAAGCAAGAAAGAATGTCCAATGGAAAAAAGACAGCCTCTTCAATAAATGGTGCTGGGAAAATTGGACAGCCACATGCAGAAAAATGAAATTGGACCACGTCCTTACACCACACACGAAAATAGACTCCAAATGGATGAAGGACCTCAATGTGAGAAAGGAATCCATCCAAATCCTTGAGGAGAATGCAGGCAGCAACCTCTTCGACTTCAGCCGTAGCAACATCTTCCTAGGAACAACGGCAAAGGCAAGGGAAGCAAGGGCAAAAATGAACTATTGGGATTTCATCAAGATCCAAAGCTTTTGCACAGCAAAGGAAACAGTTAACAAAACCAAAAGACAACTGACAGAATTGGAGAAGATATTTGCAAACGACATATCAGATAAAGGGCTAGTATCCAAAATCTATAAGGAACTTAGCAAACTCAACACCCAAAGAACAAACAATCCAATCAAGAAATGGGCAGAGGACATGAACAGACATTTCTGCAAAGAAGACATCCAGATGGCCAACAGACACATGAAAAAGTGCTCCACGTCACTCGGCATCAGGGAAATACAAATCAAAACCACAATGAGATATCACCTCACACCAGTCAGAATGGCTAAAATTAACAAGTCAGGAAATGACAGATGCTGGCGAGGATGTGGAGAAAGGGGAACCCTCCTCCACTGTTGGTGGGAATGCAAGCTGGTGCAAGCACTCTGGAAAACAGCATGGAGGTTCCTCAAAATGTTGAAAATAGAACTACCCTATGACCCAGCCATTGCACTACTGGGTATTTACCCTAAAGATACAAACATAGTGATCCGAAGGGGCACGTGTACCCGAATGTTTATAGCAGCAATGTCTACAATAGCCAAACTATGGAAAGAACCTAGATGTCCATCAACAGATGAATGGATAAAGAAGAAGTGGTATATATACACAATGGAATACTATGCAGCCATCAAAAGAAATGAAATCTTGCCATTTGCGACGACGTGGATGGAACTAGAGCGTATCATGCTTAGTGAAATAAATCAATCGGAGAAAGACAACTATCATATGATCTCCCTGATATGAGGACATGGAGAAGCAACATGAGGGGTTGGGGGATAGGAGAAGAATAAATGAAACAAGATGGGATTGGGAGGGAGACAAACCATAAATGACTCTTAATCTCACAAAACAAACTGGGGGTTGCTGGGGGGAGGTGGGATTGGGAGAGGGGGAGGGGTCTATGGACATTGGGGAGGGTATGTGCTATCGTGAGTGCTGTGAAGTGTGTAAAGCTGGCGATTCACAGACCTGTACCCCTGGGGATAAAAATACATTATATGTTTATTAAAAAAAAAAAACATTTGGAAGGGGAGGCGAACCATAAGAGACTATGGACTCTGAAAAACAACCTGAGGGTTTTGGAGGGTCAGGGGTGGGAGGCTGGGGGAACAGGTGGTGGGTAATAGGGAGGGCACGTTTTGTATGGAGCACTGGGTGTTGTGCAAAAACAATGAATACTGTTATGCTGAAAAAATAAATAAAATGGTAAATCACAAAAAAAAAAGAAATAGAAATGACATAATGTCTGAATCAGTTGGTGTAATCACCATGGAACATTTAAACCCCCTTTGTTGAACAGTGTCCTATGGAGCAGAAGGAATGGGAAGAGCAAGTGAGGGTATTAGGACTGAGGAGAAGGAGGAAGAAAACATTTCTCCAGTTATCTTTGAAGTTCAGCAAGAAAATCAGTGTTCATCAGAATTGGTAATAAAATATAATTTTAAATTAATTTAAGAATCACTGGCATATTGGGTGTTTCATGTAGTCCATGTGGTTAGTATTTGCATTTCTGAATGTGTTTGAGAGCTGAATTCATATTACACAAAGATTCCTCATCAATTTTTTTAATCCTTCAAACAAATGATTCTTTGATAAAGTGTAGAAAAGTGTGTAATGTTTTTGCATCAAATTTGAAAATAAGAACAATTTAAAACTATAGAGAAAAAAATGAATTGCAAAAAAATAATTGAAATATCTCAATAACACAATAATATCTTCTGTAATTTCTATAAAATATAGAAATAAATTACCAATAACATATTATTTATTAAAAAAAACAACTAAAATCATGACAGTGTGAGAGCTAATGCATTTACTATATATTCCATCATGAATAAATTGGGAGAGCACAGTAATCAGCAAGGCTCCCTGACATTTGTAAGGATCCCTGAGCCAACCATACAGAGGAGCGCCCCCTGGTGGCCGTTGGATGGTTTCCTGGAACCAGGGGAAAGCTTTCTCTGGGCCATGCTCTTCATTGCTAAGGGCTGGACTGATTCACACTGTTCACCAGGGGCTGGGATATCAGTGAATCCTGGTCCACTGGGTCCATAACTCCACGTTCCTCTCCCGTGATGTGTCAGGGAAGCAACTCTGGAAACTCACAAGTTCTCTCTCTGCTCAAGGCTTCTGACATATGACTCCGTGGGACTTATGTGCTTTCCACAAGATCTGTGTGAACATCATGAAGAGATTTCAGTACCTCCTCTCTATAGTGCATATATTTATATAAAATATAAAATATTTATATTATATATGATACCTGCATATTATTGCAATACTCACATTTTATAAATCAAAATATAATATAGTGTATGATATATTTAGCATACATGTTTGTGCAATGCTTATATATTTACGTAATAAAATTTTATAATATATAACACTTATAAATAATGATTACTAGTTAAGTAAATTTTATTTTTCTCTAACATAGACAGTTATTATGAGTGATAGAATAGCATAGTCCAGCTTAGGACTCTGAAGAAGAGCTCAAGACTACAAGGAGACAGAAACAATAAGGTGGCTATCACCCTGTGTGATGATGGGAGCAAAGCAATGCAAATGACCCCGACCCCCTGCATTTTTTCTCTCAGGGAATTTCCTGTCTATGAGGTAGCAGGTGAAGGAGGAATCAGGACAGGAGAGAGAAACCCCAGAGCTCTACTTCTTGTGGACATTAATATCTTACCTTCCCAGGGGTCTCCTGTCCTATACCCAGGTAGCATTGCATGTGGTTTTTTCAATAGGCAAGTTAGTCCAGGTGTGGCATTTTCTGTCCCTGTCTGAGCATCATCATGAACACAGACTTCATGGGAATGCAGGATGAAAAGTGGCAAGACAAGGTGAGTCAGAGGTGATCAGTCATGTAGCTCCAGGGGCCCCTGTGCTGAAGAATCACAATTCAGTGAGGACACTGCATGCCAAGTGTGCAAAAAATAGTATATTTTCCTAGTTGACCTGGCCCGGAACACAAGTCTCACAGCAACTATGCCATAGCGCCCTCTGCTGGACTCAGAAGCTTAGTCCACTAACCCCTCTGACACCACCTAGCACTACTAGAAATGTGCCTAGACTGGACAACAGGATACTGCTAATGTCACTGCCCAGGGCAGCAGTAGAATGAGGAGATGCCCCCTGTGGTGTTTGGGGCTGAGATATTGTGAATTTTTTCTTCCTTCCTTCCTTCCTTCCCTCCTTCCTTCTTTCTTTCTTTCTCTTACTTTCCCTTTCTTTTCAAATCAAAATTGTCCCCCAAATACACAAGGGACTGCTGAGTGCTTATATTACAAGATATTTCAGGACTACCTAACAATGGAGTTTGCTTCTTCCAGTTGCATGTGGTCATTACCAGTCTATCATCATCTTGAACAAAGTAAAGTCCTTAAAGTTCTCGGGTTACCAACGTGGTTCACACATTATAATAATTCTTGTGGACTCATCTTACAGTGTAACAATTGCTATTCTCTTTTTTTAAGATTTTTATTTATTTATTTGATGGAGAGAGAGATCACAAGTAGGCAGAGAGGCAGACTGAGAGAGAGAGAGAAGCAGGCCTTCTGACAAGCAGAGAGCCCGACGCGGGGCTCGATCCCAGGACCCCAAGACCATGACCTGAGCCAAAGGCAGAGGCTTTAACCCACTGAGCCACCCAGGCGCCCCATAATTGCTATTTTCTTGTTGGGTTTAGATTATCCTGTCAGGTCCTCATCCCTGACTGCAAGGAATTTTCAGCCTATGTTTGCTATGACACTATAATGTCATGAGAGAAATTGTGTCTTTTGCTCTCATCTACTTCACTGGGTTCAATTTTTTCTTTGAATGTTATCCTGTAATTCTTATTTATTTGACTCTCTGATATATTTAATGTTTTCATACTACTCTTGTTATTAACTCAGTATGATGATTGATATAAAGATAACATCACTATAAATGGAGTTCTCTTCCCTTCTGAGGTGTTTTTCCCTCTCTCCTGCACTGAAAACCCTCTTGGCCCTTTCCTCTACCCACATTGGGCCTTAACAAAGATGTTTTGTTCAGACATCCATGGAATTCATGGGGGTGTCTATAACCTGTTTCCAATGAACAGAGATTGATATGCACCATCTTCCCAAACAAGGAATGACAGGAAGTGAACAGTATACATTGTGAGATAATATGGGGACGGTAAGGACATGGCAGGATGGCACCAAATGTGGAGATGGATTTCGATAGTATTGGTTGTAGCTTCACAATATTAAGTAATCCAATATTTGGTCATAGTGTCTTCTCACTTATTTAAATCTTTTTCAGCAATATTTTATAGTTTTCATTTTACAAGTCTTTTTCCTACTTGGTTAAGTTCAGTCCTAAATGTTTTATCCATTTTAATGTTATCCTAAATGGAATTGTTTTTAAGTATCTTTTTGGACTTCCTCAATGTTAGTGTAGAGAAAACCACCTAATCATTGCAGGGAATTACTAGTTAATTATTACCACATTAGGAGACACTAGATAGATCCCATTTAGGGTTTATTATGGAGTTTGTTCTCTATCTTCAAATAGTAGGAACAAGGAATGAAGCAGGAGAGAATATGAAAGGGAAGTTCTGCACTGATGACCATAAAAAGAGCCATCCCAGAGGGAGGACTGTAAGCAGGAGCAGGAAAATAACTATGTTGTGTCATCTGCTTATGGTGGGAAAAGGACAAGCTAAAGCTTTTTTTTTTCTATTTGTGTTTGAGAAATACCTTCTTTATGTGTTCAAGGACTTGTGAAGTCATTTTTGAGACATGCATTTCACAAGGACAGAGCATTGTCTGGTTGGTGCCAGGAAGGAAGTAATGTGTTCCTCTCTGTTCCTGACCATGCAATTCTCTCAGAACTGAGAACAGAGCTCTGCTTCCAGCTGTTTCCTCAGGGTGTGGCTCCTGGGAGAGGACAGCCCCTCTCTTCTGATTGACTAGCTCCCACTCCCTTCTTAGCCTCTGGCAACTCCCCCATCTCATATGAGACCTTCATCTTCTCTGAGAGTAGTGACATCTTGGGAGAAATCCTCAAGCTTTGATACCTGCCTTGGACTGTTGTATTAATTGGAGGAGGAAAAATATATATTCCAGTACAATCACTCACTTTTCTTTGGTAGATCAATCAGAATTGTGCAGATAGTAACTTATAACATTCTGATTATACAATATTCTAGGATAATGAGACTTCTATTTTATTGATTCATATGCTCCATTACTGAGATATTTTCATTTCCAATTTAACAAGTAATCTAACTCATTCAATGTTGATTCGCCATGCTGAGAACCAGATATTTAGTCTTGCGGCTACTTCAATTTTTTTTTATTTTTTTTTCTCTTTTTTCAATTTTTTTTTCTTTTTCTTCTTCTGCTAAATTTTTTAAAACTTTTACCCTTTTCTTTTTTAATGTTTTTGACTAGTTTATCTAAATATATATATTTTTTCTTTCTTTTTTATATTTTTTCTTCATTTGTTTTATTTTTAAAATTTTTTTTCTTTTTTTTTTCTGAACCACTTTTTATCCCCTTTCTCCCCCCCACAATTTGTGGTCTCTTCTCATTTGGTTACAGCGCATTTTTCTGGGGTCTTTGCCACCCTTTTAGTATTTGATTTGCTCCTTCATATCCTCTTATCTGGACAAAATGACAAGGCGGAAAAAATCACCACAAACAAAAGAACAAGAGACAGTACCAAAGGCTAGGGACCCAATCAACACAGACATTGGCAATATGTCAGATCAAGAGTTCAGAATGACAATTCTGAACATTCTAGCCGGGCTCGAAAAAGGCATGGAAGATATTAGAGAAACCCTCTCTGGAGATATTAAAGCCCTTCCTGGAGAAATTAAAGAACTAAAATCTAACCAAGCTGAAATCAAAAAAGCTATTAATGAGGTGCAAACAAAAATGGAGGCTCTCACTGCTAGGATAAATGAGGCAGAAGAAAGAATTAGTGATATAGAAGACCAAATGACAGAGAATAAAGAAGCCGAACAAAAGAGGGACAAACAGCTACTGGACCATGAGGGGAGAATTCGAGAGATAAGTGACACCATAAGACGAAACAACATTAGAATAATTGGGATTCCAGAAGAAGAAGAAACAGAGAGGGGAGCAGAAGGTCTATTGGAGAGAATCATTGGAGAGAATTTCCCTAATATGGCAAAGGGAACAAGCATCAAAATCCAGGAGATGCAGAGAACGCCCCTCAAAGTCAACAAGAATAGGTCCACACCCGTCACCTAATAGTAAAATTGACAAGTCTTAGTGACAAAGAGAAAATCCTGAAAGCAGCCCGAGAAAAGAAGTCTGTAACATACAATGGTAAAAATATTAGATTGGCAGCAGACTTATCCACAGAGACCTGGCAGGCCAGGAAGAGCTGGCATGATATATTCAGAGCACTAAACGAGAAACACATGCAGCCAAGAATACTCTATCCAGCTAGGCTATCATTGAAAATAGAAGGAGAGATCAAAAGCTTCCAGGACAAACAAAAACTGAAAGAATTTGCAAACACCAAACCAGCTCTACAGGAAATTTTGAAAGGGGTCCTCTAAGCAAAGAGAGAGCCTAAAAGTAGTAGATCAGAAAGGTACAGAGACAAGATACAGTAAGAGTCACCTTACAGACTAATAATGGCACTAAATTCATATCTCTCAGTAGTTACCCTGAATGTTAATGGGCTAAATGCCCCAATCAAAAGACACAGGGTATCAGAATGGATAAAAAAACAAAACCCATCAGTATGTTGCCTACAAGAAACTCATTTTAGACGCGAAGACACCTCCAGATTTAAAGTGAAGGCGTGGAAAACAATTTGCCATGCTAATGGGCATCAGAAGAAAGCTGGGGTGGCAATCCTTATATCAGATCAATTAGATTTTAAGCAAAAGACTATAATAAGAGATGAGGAAGGACACGATATCCTACTCAAAGGGTCTGTCCAACAAGAAGATCTAACAATTTTAAATATCTATGCCCCTAACGTGGGAGCAGCCAACTATATCAACCAATTAATAACAAAATCAAAGAAACACATCAATAATAATACAATAATAGTGGGGGACTTTAACACTCCCCTCACTGAAATGGACAGATCATCCAAGCCAAAGATCAACAAGGAAATAAAGGCCTTAAATGACACACTGGACCAGATGGACATCACAGATATATTCAGAACATTTCATCCCAAAGCAACAGAATACACATTCTACTCTAGTGCACATGGAACCTTCTCCAGAATAGATCACATCCTGGGTCACAAATCAGGTCTCAACCGGTATCAAAAGATTAGGATTATTCCCTGCATATTTTCAGACCACAATGCTCTGAAGCTAGAACTCAATCACAAGAGGAAAACTGGAAAGAACCCAAATACATGGAGACTAAACAGCATCCTTCTAAAGAATGAATGGGTCAACCAGGAAATTAAAGAAGAATTGAAAAAATTCATGGAAACAAATGATAATGAAAACACAACAGTTCAAAATCTGTGGGACACAGCAAAGGCAGTCCCGAGAGGAAAATATATAGTGGTACAAGCCTTTCTCAAGAAACAAGAAAGGTCTCAAGTACACAACCTAACCCTACACGTAAAGGAGCTGGAGAAAGAACAAGAAAGAAATCCTAAACCCAGCAGGAGAAGAGAAATCATAAAGATCAGAGCAGAAATCAATGAAATAGAAACCAAAAAAACAATAGAAAAAATCAATGAAACTAGGAGCTGGTTCTTTGAAAGAATCAATAAGATTGATAAACCCCTGGCCAGACTCATCAAAAAGAAAAGAGAAAGGACCCAAATCAAAAAAATCATGAATGAAAGAGGAGAGATCACAACTAACACCAAAGAAATACAGACAATTATAAGAACATACTATGAGCAACTCTACGCCCACAAATTGGACAATCTGGAAGAAATGGATGCATTCCGAGAGACATATAAACTACCACAACTGAACCAGGAAGAAATAGAAAACCTGAACAGGCCCATAACCAGTAAGGAGATTGAAACAGTCATCCAAAATCTCCAAACAAACAAAAGCCCAGGGCCAGACGGCTTCCCCGGGGAATTCTACCAAACATTTAAAGAAGAACTCATTCCTATTCTCCTGAAACTGTTCCAAAAAATAGAAATGGAAGAAAAACTTCCAAACTCATTTTATGAGGCCAGCATCACCTTGATCCCAAAACCAGACAAGGATCCCACCAAAAAAGAGAACTACAGACCAATATCCTTGATGAACACAGACGCAAAAATTCTCACCAAAATACTAGCCAATAGGATTCAACAGTACATTAAAAGGATTATTCACCACGATCAAGTGGGATTTATTCCAGGGCTGCAGGGTTGGTTCAACATCCGCAAATCAATCAATGTGATACAACACATGAATAAAAGAAAGAACAAGAACCATATGATACTCTCAATAGATGCTGAAAAAGCATTTGACAAAGTACAGCATACCTTCCTGATCAAAACTCTTCAAAGTGTAGGGATAGAGGACACATACCTCAATATTATC
This sequence comes from Meles meles, assembly GCF_922984935.1. Classification (NCBI taxonomy): domain Eukaryota; kingdom Metazoa; phylum Chordata; class Mammalia; order Carnivora; family Mustelidae; genus Meles; species Meles meles. The sequence continues at coordinate 27,572,659 of NC_060077.1, read as the reverse complement.
AAAGCCATCTATGAAAAACCCACCGCAAATATCATTCTCAATGGAGAAAAACTCAAAGCTTTTCTGTTAAGGTCAGGAACACGGCAGGGATGTCCATTATCACCACTGCTATTCAACATAGTATTAGAAGTCCTAGCCTCAGCAATCAGACAACAAAAAGAAATTAAAGGCATCCAAATTGGTAAAGAAGAAGTCAAACTATCACTCTTCGCAGATGATATGATACTATATGTGGAAAACCCAAAAGACTCCACTCCAAAACTGCTAGAACTTGTACAGGAATTCAGTAAAGTGTCAGGATATAAAATCAATGCACAGAAATCAGTTGCATTTCTGTACACCAACAACAAGACTGAAGAAAGAGAAATTAAGGAGTCAATCCCATTTACAATTGTACCCAAAACTATAAGATACCTAGGAATAAACCTAACCAAAGAGACTAAGAATCTATACACAGAAAATTATAAAGTACTCATGAAAGAAATTGAGGAAGACACCAAAAAATGGAAAAATGTTCCATGCTCCTGGATTGGAAGAATAAATATTGTGAAAATGTCTATGCTACCTAAAGCAATCTACACATTTCATGCAATCCCTATCAAAATACCATCCATTTTTTAAAAGAAATGGAACAAATAATCCTAAAATTTATATGGAACCAGAAAAGACCTCGAATAGCCAAAGGAATATTGAAAAAGAAAGCCAAAGTTGGTGGCATCACAATTCCGGACTTCAAGCTCTATTACAAAGCTGTCATCATCAAGACAGCATGGTACTGGCACAAAAACAGACACATAGATCAGTGGAACAGAATAGAGAGCCCAGAAATCGACCCTCAACTCTACGGTCAACTCATCTTCGACAAAGCAGGAAAGAATGTCCAATGGAAAAAAGACAGCCTCTTCAATAAATGGTGCTGGGAAAATTGGACAGCCACATGCAGAAAAATGAAATTGGACCACTTCCTTACACCACACACGAAAATAGACTCCAAATGGATGAAGGACCTCAATGTGAGAAAGGAATCCATCCAAATCCTGGAGGAGAATGCAGGCAGCAACCTCTTCGACCTCAGCTGTAGCAACATCTTCTGAGGAACAACGGCAAAGGCAAGGGAAGCGAGGGCAAAAATGAACTATTGGGATTTCATCAAGATCCAAAGCTTTTGCACAGCAAAGGAAATAGTTAACAAAACCAAAAGACAACTGACAGAATGGGAGAAGATATTTGCAAACGACATATCAGATAAAGGGCTAGTATCCAAAATCTATAAGGAACTTAGCAAACTCAACACCCAAAGAACAAACAATCCAATCAAGAAATGGGCAGAGGACATGAACAGACACTTCTGCAAAGAAGACATCTAGATGGCCAACAGACACATGAAAAAGTGCTCCACGTCACTCGGCATCAGGGAAATACAAATCAAAACCACAATGAGATATCACCTCACACCAGTCAGAATGGCTAAAATTAACAAGTCAGGAAATGACAGATGCTGGCGAGGATGTGGAGAAAGGGGAACCCTCCTCCACTGTTGGTGGGAATGCAAGCTGGTGCAAGCACTCTGGAAAACAGCATGGAGGTTCCTCAAAATGTTGAAAATAGAACTACCCTATGACCCAGCAATTGCACTACTGGGTATTTACCCTAAAGATACAAACATAGTGATCCGAAGGGGCACGTGTACCCGAATGTTTATAGCAGCAATGTCTACAATAGCCAGACTATGGAAAGAACCTAGATGTCCATCAACAGATGAATGGATAAAGAAGAGGTGGTATATATACACAATGGAATACTATGCAGCCATCAAAAGAAATGAAATCTTGCCATTTGCGACGACGTGGATGGAACTAGAGCGTATCATGCTTAGTGAAATAAGTCAATCGGAGAAAGACAACTATCATATGATCTCCCTGATATGAGGACATGGAGAAGCAACATGGGGGGTTGGGGGATAGGAGAAGAATAAATGAAACAAGATGGGATTGGGAGGGAGACAAACCATAAATGACTCTTAATCTCACAAAACAAACTGGGGGTTGCTGGGGGGAGGTGGGATTGGGAGAGGGGGAGCGGGCTATGGACATTGGGGAGGGGAGGCGAACCATAAGAGACTATGGACTCTGAAAAACAACCTGAGGGTTTTGAAGGGTCAGGGGTGGGAGGTTGGGGGAACAGGTGGTGGGTAATGGGGAGGGCACGTTTTGCATGGAGCACTGGGTGTTGTGCAAAAAGAATGAATACTGTTACACTGAAAAAATAAATAAAATGGAAAAAAAAAGGAAAAAAAAAAGATACTTCAGAATCAGCTGATTATCTGACTTATCTTTTGCCTTGTTCCTGGTTTCATTACTGGGACATAATGCACTTGAAAAAAGTTCAATTCTTAAAGATTCCCAGAAAAGTTCATTGGTCCAACCCTGGTAATAATTCAACCTTGGTTACCCTGACAGTTTGACTTATTTGGTTATTGTTGTTGTTGTCAGGGTTTCCTGTTAATTTCACAAGCCCACATGGTACATGTATTTATATATGTCTTTGCCACAAAAATACCATGCTGTCAGGAACTACATTTTTTTTTCCATTTTATTTAATTTTTCAGTGTAACAGTATTCATTCTTTTTGCACAACACCCAGGGCTCCATGCAAAACGTGCCCTCCCCATTACCCACCACCTGTTCCCCCAACCTCCCACCCCTGACCCTTCAAAATCCTCAGGTTGCCCCAACCTCCCACCCCTGACCCTTCAAAACCCTCAGGTGGTTTTTCAGAGTACATAGTCTCTTATTGTTCGCCTCCCCTCCCCAATGTCCATAGCCCGCTCCCCCTCTCCCAATCCCACCTCCCCCCAGCAACCCCCAGTTTGTTTTGTGAGATTAAGAGTCATTTATGGTTTGTCTCCCTCCCAATCCCATCTTGTTTCATTTACTCTTCTCCTATCCCCCTACCCCCCCATGTTGCTTCTCCATTTCCTCATATCAGGGAGATCATATGATAGTTGTCTTTCTCCGATTGACTTATTTCACTAAGCATGATACGCTCTAGTTCCATCCACGTCGTCGCAAATGGCAAGATTTCATTTCTTTTGATGGCTGCATAGTATTCCATTGTGTATATATACCACTTCTTCTTTATCCATTCATCTGTTGATGGACATCTAGGTTCTTTCCATAGTCTGGCTATTGTAGACATTGCTGCTATAAACATTCGGGTACACGTGCCCCTTCGGATCACTATGTTTGTATCTTTAGGGTAAATACCCAGTAGTGCAATGGCTGGGTCATAGGGTAGTTCTATTTTCAACATTTTGAGGAACCTCCATGCTGTTTTCCAGAGTGCTTGCACCAGCTTGCATTCCCACCAACAGTGGAGGAGGGTTCCCCTTTCTCCACATCCTCTCCAGCATCTGTCATTTCCTGACTTGTTAATTTTAGCCATTCTGACTGGTGTGAGGTGATATCTCATTGTGGTTTTGATTTGTATTTCCCTGATGCCGAGTGACGTGGAGCACTTTTTCATGTGTCTGTTGGCCATCTGGATGTCTTCTTTGCAGAAATGTCTGTTCATGTCCTCTGCCCATTTCTTGATTGGATTGTTTGTTCTTTGGGTGTTGAGTTTGCTAAGTTCCTTATAGATTTTGGATACTAGCCCTTTATCTGATATGTCGTTTGCAAATATCTTCTCCCATTCTGTCAGATGTCTTTTGGTTTTGTTAACTGTTTCCTTTGCTGTGCAAAAGTTTTTGATCTTGATGAAATCCCAATAGTTCATTTTTGCCCTTGCTTCCCTTGCTTTTGCCTTTGTTCCTAGGAAGATGTTGCTACGGCTGAGGTCGAAGAGGTTGCTGCCTGCATTCTTCTCAAGGATTTTGATGGATTCCTTTCTCACATCGAGGTCCTTCATCCATTTGGAGTCTATTTTCGTGTGTGGTGTAAGGAAGTGGTCCAATTTCATTTTTCTGCATGTGGCTGTCCAATTTTCCCAGCACCATTTATTGAAGAGGCTGTCTTGTTTCCATTGGACATTCTTTCCTGCTTTGTCGAAGATGAGTTGGCCATAGAGTTGAGGGTCGATTTCTGGGCTCTCTATTCTGTTCCACTGATCTATGTGTCTGTTTTTGTGCCAGTACCATGCTGTCTTGATGATGACAGCTTTGTAATAGAGCTTGAAGTCCGGAATTGTGATGCCACCAACTTTGGCTTTGTTCTTCAATATTCCTTTCGCTATTCGAGGTCTTTTCTGGTTCCATATAAATTTTAGGATTATTTGTTCCATTTCTTTGAAAAAAATGGATGGTATTTTGATAGGGATTGCATGAAATGTGTAGATTGCTTTAGGTAGCATAGACATTTTCACAATATTTATTCTTCCAATCCAGGAGCATGGAACATTTTTCCATTTTTTGGTGTCTTCCTCAATTTCTTTCATGAGTACTTTATAATTTTCTGTGTATAGATTCTTAGTCTCTTTGGTTAGGTTTATTCCTAGGTATCTTATAGTTTTGGGTACAATTGTAAATGGGATTGACTCCTTAATTTCTCTTTCTTCAGTCTTGTTGTTGGTGTACAGAAATGCAACTGATTTCTGTGCATTGATTTTATATCCTGACACTTTACTGAATTCCTGTACAAGTTCTAGCAGTTTTGGTGTGGAGTCTTTTGGGTTTTCCACATATAGTATCATATCATCTGCGAAGAGTGATAATTTGACTTCTTCTTTACCAATTTGGATGCCTTTAATTTATTTTTGTTGTCTGATTGCTGAGGCTAGGACTTCTAGTACTATGTTGAATAGCAGTGGTGATAATGGACATCCCTGCCGTGTTCCTGACCTTAACGGAAAAGCTTTCAGTTTTTCTCCATTGAGAATGATATTTGCGGTGGGTTTTTCATAGATGGCTTTGATAATATTGAGGTATGTGCCCTCTATCCCCACACTTTGAAGAGTTTTGATCAGGAAGGGATGCTGTACTTTGTCAAATGCTTTTTCAGCATCTATTGAGAGTATCATATGGTTCTTGTTCTTTCTTTTATTCATGTGTTCTATCACATTGATTGATTTGCGGATGTTGAACCAAACCTGCAGCCCTGGAATAAATCCCACTTGATCGTGGTGAATAATCCTTTTAATGTACTGTTGAATCCTATTGGCTAGTATTTTGGCGAGAATTTTTGCGTCTGTGTTCATCAAGGATATTGGTCTGTAGTTCTCTTTTTTGGTGGGATCCTTGTCTGGTTTGGGGATCAAGGTGATGCTGGCTTCATAAAATGAGTTTGGAAGTTTTCCTTCCATTTCTATATTTTGGAACAGTTTCAGGAGAATAGGACTTAGTTCTTCTTTAAATGTTTGGTAGAATTCCCCTGGGAAGCCGTCTGGCCCTGGGCTTTTGTTTGTTTGGAGATTTTGGATGACTGTTTCAATCTCCTTACTGGTTATGGGCCTGTTCAGGTTTTCTATTTCTTCCTGGTTCAGTTGTGGTAGTTTATATGTCTCTCGGAATGCATCCATTTCTTCCAGATTGTCAAATTTGTGGGCGTAGAGTTGCTCATAGTATGTTCTTATAATTGTCTGTATTTCTTTGGTGTTAGTTGTGATCTCTCCTCTTTCATTCATGATTTTATTGATTTGGGTCCTTTCTCTTTTCTTTTGGATGAGTCTGGCCAGGGGTTTATCAATCTTATTGATTCTTTCAAAGAACCAGCTCCTAGGCGAACCATAAGAGACTATGGACTCTGAAAAACAACCTGAGGGTTTTGAAGGGTCAGGGGTGGGAGGTTGGGGGAACAGGTGGTGGGTAATGGGGAGGGCACGTTTTGCATGGAGCACTGGGTGTTGTGCAAAAAGAATGAATACTGTTACGCTGAAAAAATAAATAAAATGGAAAAAAAAAATTAAAAAAAAAATAAAAAAATAAAAAAAAAAAAAGAACCAGCTCCTAGTTTCATTGATTTTTTCTATTGTTTTTTTGGTTTCTATTTCATTGATTTCTGCTCTGATCTTTATGATTTCTCTTCTCCTGCTGGGTTTAGGGTTTCTTTCTTGTTCTTTCTCCAGCTCCTTTACGCGTAGGGTTAGGCTGTGTACTTGAGACCTTTCTTGTTTCTTGAGAAAGGCTTGTACTGCTATATATTTTCCACTCAGGACTGCCTTTGCTGTGTCCCACAGATTTTGAACCGTTGTGTTTTCATTAGCATTTGTTTCCATGAATTTTTTCAATTCTTCTTTAATTTCCTGGTTAACCCATTCATTCTTTAGAAGGATGCTGTTTAGTCTCCATGTATTTGGGTTCTTTCCAGCTTTCCTCTTGTGATTGAGTTCTAGCTTCAGAGCATTGTGGTCTGAAAATATGCAGGGAATGATCCCAATCTTTTGATACCAGTTGAGACCTGATTTGTGACCCAGGATGTGATCTATTCTGGAGAAGGTTCCATGTGCACTAGAGAAGAATGTGTATTCTGTTGCTTTGGGATGAAATGTTCTGAATATATCTGTGATGTCCATCTGGTCCAGTGTGTCATTTAAGGCCTTTATTTCCTTGTTGATCTTTTGCTTGGATGATCTGTCCATTTCAGTGAGGGGAGTGTTCAAGTCCCCTACTATTATTGTATTATTATTGATGTGTTTCTTTGATTTTGTTATTAATTGGTTGATATAGTTGGCTGCTCCCACGTTAGGGGCATAGATATTTAAAATTGTTAGATCTTCTTGTTGGACAGACCCTTTGAGTTGGATATCGTGTCCTTCCTCATCTCTTATTATAGTCTTTGGCTTGAAATCTAATTGATCTGATATAAGGATTGCCACCCCAGCTTTCTTCTGATGCCCATTAGCATGGGAAATTGTTTTCCACCCCCTCACTTTAAATCTGGAGGTGTCTTCGCGTCTAAAATGAGTTTCTTGTAGGCAACATACTGATGGGTTTTGTTTTTTTATCCATTCTGATACCCTGTGTCTTTTGATTGGGGCATTTAGCCCATTAACATTCAGGGTAACTATTGAGAGATATGAATTTAGTGCCATTATTAGCCTGTAAGGTGACTGTTACTGTATATTGTCTCTGTACCTTTCTGATCTACTACTTTTAGGCTCTCTCTTTGCTTAGAAGACCCCTTTCAATATTTCCTGTAGAGCTGGTTTGGTGTTTGCAAATTCTTTCAGTTTTTGTTTGTCCTGGAAGCTTTTGATCTCTCCTTCTATTTTCAATGATAGCCTAGCTGGATAGAGTATTCTTGGCTGCATGTGTTTCTCGTTTAGTGCTCTGAATATATCATGCCAGCTCTTTCTGGCCTGCCAGGTCTCTGTGGATAAGTCTGCCGCCAATCTAATATTTTTACCATTGTATGTTACAGACTTCTTTTCTCGGGCTGCTTTCAGGATTTTCTCTTTGTCACTAAGACTTGTCAATTTTACTATTAGGTGACGGGGTGTGGACCTATTCTTGTTGACTTTGAGGGGGGTTCTCTGCATCTCCTGGATTTTGATGCTTGTTCCCTTTGCCATAGTAGGGAAATTCTCTCCAATGATTCTCTCCAATAGACCTTCTGCTCCCCTCTCTGTTTCTTCTTCTTCTGGAATCCCAATTATTCTAATGTTGTTTCGTCTTATGGTGTCACTTATCTCTCGAATTTTCCCCTCATGGTCCAGTAGCTGTTTGTCCCTCTTTTGCTCGGCTTCCTTATTCTCTGTCATTTGGTCTTCTATATCACTAATTCTTTCTTCTGCCTCATTGATCCTAGCAGTGAGAGCCTCCATTTTTGATTGCACCTCATTAATAGCTTTTTTGATTTCAACTTGGTTAGATTTTAGTTCTTTAATTTCTCCAGAAAGGGCTTTCATATCTCCAGAGAGGGTTTCTCTAATATCTTCCATGCCTTTTTCGAGCCCGGCTAGAATGTTCAGAATCGTCATTCTGAACTCTTGATCTGACATATTACCCATGTCTGTGTTGATTAGGTCCCTAGCCTTCGGTACTGTCTCTTGTTCTTTTGTTTGTGGTGATTTTTTCCGCCTTGTCATTTTGTCCAGATAAGAGAATATGAAGGAGCAAATAAACTACTAAAAGGGTGGCAAAGACCCCGGAAAAATGCGCTGTAACCAAATCAGAAGAGACCCCAAATTGTGGGGGGGAGAAAGGGGATAAAAACAGCTTCTGAAAAAAAAAGAAAAAAGAAAAAAAAAAGAAAGAAAAAAATTTAAAAAATAAAACAAATAAAAAATATAAAAAAGAAAGAAAAAATATATATATTTAGATGAACTAGTCAAAAAATGTTAAAAAAAGAAAAGGGTAAAAGTTTAAAAAAAATTTAGCAGAAGAAGAAAAAAGAAAAAAGAAAAAAAAATTGAAAAAAGAAAAAAAATTGAAGTAGCCGCAAGACTAAAGAATCATGGGGAGAAAGCCATGAGTTCCGTGCTTTGCTTTCTCCTCCTCTGGAATTGCTCTGCTGTCTTAGGAATCGAATCTGCTTTTTCCTTGATAGATTAACTTCGTCCTGGCTGGATATTTTGTTGATCTTCTGGGGGAGGGGCCTGTTGTAGTGACTCTCAAGTGTCTTTGCCCGAGGCGGGATTGCACCGCCCTTACCGGCGGCCGGACTAAGTAATCGGCTCGAGTTCGCTTTTGGGAGCTTCTGTTCCCTGAACGCTTTCCGTAGAGTTCTGGAGGACGGGAATGAAAATGGCGGCCTCCCAGTCTCCGGCCCGGAGGAGCCGAGAGCCTGGGGCCCCACTCCTCAGTGCGCCCCCAGAGGACAGCACCCAATCACTCCCGCATCCCCAGCCTCCAGCCGCGCTCCGAGCTCACCCAGCCCGCGACCAGTTCAAGGTAACCCCGAGCTGAGAGTTTAGTCCTCGGCTCTGTCTCTCCAGCCGGCTTCTCCGTTCTAATACCTGCGAGCTCTCCGACACTCCGACACCCCCAATCCTTCTGTGACCCTGCGGGGCCTGGGGCCACGCTGGCCCCGCATGGGCTTCACCCCGGTTTAGCCCCTGGAGCAATGTCCCTCAGTGGAACAGACTTTTAAAAGTCCTGATTTTGTGCTCCGTTCCTCCGCCGCTTGCCGGGAGCCGGCCCCTCCCCCCGCGGTCTATCTTCCCGTCGTTTTAGATTCACTTCTCCGCCAGTCCTACCTTTCAGAAAGTGGTTGATTTTCTGTTTCTAGAGTTGCTGTTCTTCTTCTCTTCGCTCTCCCGTTGGATTTGTAGGTGTTTGCAATGTTTAGATAAGCTATCGAGCTGATCTCCTGCTACCTGATGTAGTCTCAGGCTGCTACTTCTCCGCCATCTTGACTCCTCCTCCAGGAACTACATTTTTTTTGCCCTTGATAACTTCTGTGGTTTCTCATTTACACTTTAATAATTATATTATTCTCTTGATAATTATTTTGTATCAATTCACTATTATATTTAAGACATTTTTCTCTAATTTTGTAAATTGTCTCAGTATAAGGATTGCTATTTAATAAGTTTCTCTTAAATTTAATAAGTTTCTCTTAAATTTAATATATTATCATCTACTGAAAATGCACTTTTCTGTTTCACTGCTACGTCCTGAATGAATGAATAACTTAATAAGTTAACGAATGAGTTGTATTAATATAATTTATATATACTTTAATATATACAATTTAATATATTATATAATATAAGTAATAGTTATAAATTATATACATTAGTATATTTTATATATATTATATTATATTAATATAAAGAGATTCTGATTTTTGCATTTTATTGTTCCATGACCAGTATTTCCACATAAATGTAACTGGAATCATTGTTTAGCAGTACATGTAGATCTGTCTCATTTGGATTCATACATCATCTTTATTCCATAGAATGATTTGGTATAATTCAGCCACTTTTCCAGTGAGAAACGTTCATGTTGGTTTGAATTATATTTCATTGTAAACAACTCTGAACTTGACATACTTGTATATTCATTCTTCAGTGTCTTAGGTAGGTATATTTCTTTAAAAATTGCTTCTAAAATGTATTATTGAGTTACCCTATGTGTATATTTAATATTTTGATAAAATATCAAAATTTTATGTTCCAAAATTGATTCAACAATTTTAAATATTCAGACCCATTCAATCCCCATCTCTGCATGGATGGTTAACATTTAGATTTTCCTGGAAGTCAGATGTCTGGTCATGGCCCATATGACATGACCATAGTTGTACTCACACTTGGTGAAAACCAGTTTTTGCCTTTCTCCCACTCCTGGGTCTCACACTGCACCAAGCACCACTATAAGGATAGCTTTCAGTGGTAATCAGCATTGTCCTGAGACTGGGCACCAGGGAGGGTCAGGGGAGTTTTGCCCCCAAGGAGTTAACATGAAAACTTGATGGGGGGTCCAGAGGTGTTTTTTGCTTGTATCATAAATCAATGGCCTTGAGACATGGCCAGGCTTCTGTTGGAACCAGTATGGATGGTGAGCATTGGTGACTGCTCCAGTGTTGGAGGAACAGGTGAGAGTGACTGTCCCTCCTGGGGACACAGTGAGTGTGGGCCCCTGAGTCACACCCAGCATGAGAACTAATTGGTCCTTGAAATGAAAACAGACACATGTTAGGAATGAAGAGTAAAGGCAGAGGGACTCCTCCAATCACCACCTTTAGAAATCTCCATGAACCTGATCAATGGTTGAGGAGGGGGAGATGGAGGTGAGGAGTCCAGGTCATGGTGTGGACTTCCCAAGGTTCCCCTGCCCCTACAGCTGGTGCTGGTATCTGGGATGTGCACTTTGTCTCTTCATCAGCTTCCAGGGTAGATCTGTGTTTTGTGGTGCCTTATGTAAATATGAGTAAACATTGCCACTTGATACTGGGTCCTCATCCCAGCTTGTAGCTTCCCTCTCAAGAGGAGGTCTGGGTTGGGGGGCAAGAGCTCTGAGTTTGTCCCTTCTAAAGAAGCAGCTGCTGTCACATCTTTGGGGTCAACTATATCATGTGGAGGGCCCAGTCATGTGGAAACCATTGCAGTTGGCTTCAACATAGCCCTCTCTGAGCTGGTGTACAGCATCCCCTGATGACACCCAAAGGAGACTCTTCATGGTTGTGGGAATTACGCAGAGGGGATGTAAGCCCTTTGTCCTTTCAACAAACAAAGAAATAACAAATAAGTGTTACCTAGTCTTGAGCTTGATCAGTGAGGTTTCTTTATCAAGCTCACCTATTGTATTTTTCAGTACTATAATTTCCTCTTGGTGTATTTGGAAGTCTTCTATTTCAATTCTTCATGTCAATCTTTTCCATTTGTTCCAGGAGTGTTTGTAGTTGCTCATCAGATGGATTTTACAATTATTGCCTAAAAACATCTATCCAGTAATTTCAGCAACTGAGTAACCCTAATGTAAGTGGCAGTAAATTCTTCTTTCTCATTCAAGGTTAGATTTTGCTGCTTCTTGTCATGACAAATGGCTTTTTTCCTGAATTTCCTGGATTTGGGGCAATATAATGTGAACTGCTGGCTCCCCAGTTACCTTTCTTCAATCATTCAGTCCTCCCATTCAGGTGAGCAAGATATCAGGGGTTGTATGTCAGCTTCCTCATGGCCCCAGGGAAAGTGAAGTTCTTACTCCCACTGGTCAGGTCTACTGAATCCCTGTTGGGAAAAATGAGGCAAATTTGTGACCTACTAGTATCCAACTGGTGGGGGAGTTGGACAGGCTCCCTGATGGGCACTTCTGACCCCAAAATGGGACACACAGGAATGAATGGAGTTGTTTCACTGCAGGGAATGATTATTTGATCCCCACTAGCCTCTCTAATCCCTGACACCAGGGCTTCTGGGCTCAAGCATAAGGCCAGCTCCCTTTGTTCATCCCCCTTATTCAATGTGTTAATGTCAGGTGAGAGAACAAGCTCAGCTCTTCACAGGCCCCATGGCCACCATAAGGAGTACAGGAGTACAGACCAGCTCTGCCCTTCCATCTTCCTCCTGATGGGTGGTCTTGAAGTAGGCTCCTTCAGGCCAGCTAAACTCATGGGTTGGAGGAACTGGAGTACTAACTAGTGCAGTGACCTCTCCTTCCCCAGGCCTGTTGATTTGCCCATGGGATGGAGGCTCAATTCTCCACTGAAACCAGTGACGCCACTCCAAGTGGACAATTGGATAATGAATTCTTTTTCCAGGAAGGGATGGGCACCAGGTCTTTGTTCAGAACTGATGAGAGCACTGCATTGTTGAATAGTTTGAGAATTCATTAGTGTGTGCAAGTAAATGATGGGCAGGTTTGTCAAAAATATTTTCAGGCTTAGGGCAACTTTTCTCCAGATCCTTGGATCATGAGTATTTGCGTTTTGGGAATTTTTGGTACTCTTTTTTTTTTTTTTTTTTTTTTTTTTCATTTCCCTGCATCTGGGCTTCTGAGTGATTGTTGGTTCGACTCTCCTGCAGCATCTTTTCTTTCATTTTGGGGAGGTAACAGAGGAGAAGAAACCAAGGAATTCACTGTTGTGTTTTCCTTGGCTGTTAAGGTTTGTGGGAAATCTTCCTTATTCTTTTTCCATCCCAGAGTCTTCATGTACTTGTTTGTTGTACTGTGCCTACGATGTTTCATTGGTAAGAGAGAGGACTGGGATAAATGGGAATGCTTTCCACTGGCCAAAACTGGGGATCATTGTGGTGACTTCTCTGAATGGTTTCCTCCACTGCCAGGATAGTGGAGATCCTGCTTATCTCATGCTATGGAGGTGATTTATCATGATCCCCAAGCTATTTAAATAAAAGACAGGAATTGAGATTACTATGTTAACACTTTTCTTTATAGAATAATGAAAAGAAAATATAGTTATTGACTAAGGACTGGGTGTGAAAATTTTTAGAGTGAGGCCTGGTGCCCAGTAAAACATTTATGTTAGCTTTGAGGTTTGTAAGCACAGAGAAGGAAACGGGATATATTTTTATTTATATTTTTATCATTTTATTGTTATGTACTTCTGTGTTAATTTGCGAATGTTGAACCATCCTTGTAACTCAGGGATGAATCCCACCTGGTCATGGTGGATAATCTTTTTAATGTGATTTTGGATCCTATTAGCTAGGATCTTGTTGAGGATCTTAGCATCCATATTTATCACAGATATGGGTCTGAAATTCTCCTTCTTGGTGGGGTCTTTGCCTGGTTTGGGATCAGGGTAATGCTGGCTTCATAAAAAAGTGTCTGGAAGCTTTCCTTCTTCTTCAGTTTTTTGAAACAGCTTCAGGAGAGGCGGTGTTATTTCTTCTTTGAAAGTTTGGTAGAATTTCCCAGGCAATCCGTCAGGCCCTGGGCTCGTGTTTTTTGGGACGTTTTTGATCACTGCTTCAATCTCGTTACTAGATATGGATCTATTCAGGTTGTCAATTTCTTCCTGGTTCAATTTTGGAAATTTATATTTTTTCAGGAATGCATCCTTTTCATCTAGGTTGCTTAATTTATTGGCATAATAATGATAATAATGATGATAATAATTTCTGATGATTGTTTCTATTTCCTTGGTGTTAGTTGTGATCTCCCCTTTTTCATTCATAATTTTATTAATTTAATTTTTGCCTTCTCTCTTTTCTTTTGGATTAGTTTGGCCAATGGTTTATTGATCTTATTGATTCTTTCAAAAAACCAGCTTCTAGTTTCATTGATGTGTTCTACTGTGTCTCTTGGTTCTATCTTATTGATCTCTGCTCTAATCTTGATTATTTCCCTTCTTGTGCATGCAGTTGGCTTAATTTGTTGTTGATTCTCAGTTCCTAAAGGTGTAAAGACAGTTGGTGTATTCTGGATTCTTCCATTTTTTTGAAGGAGGCTTGGATGGCTATGTATTTTCCCCTTAACACTACCTTTGCTGCATCCCATAGGTTTTGGACCAAAGTGTCTTCATTCTCATTGGTTTCCATGAATTGTTTAAGTTCTTTGATTTCCTGGTTGATTCAAGCATTCTTAAGCAAGGTGGTCTTTAGCTTCCAGGTGCTTGAATTCCTTCCAAACTTTTCCTTGTGGTGGAGCTCCAGTTTCAAAGCATTGTGATCTGAGAATATGCAGGGAATAATCTCAATCTTTTGCTATAGGTTGAGCCCTAATTTTGACCCAGCATGTGGTCTATTCTGGAGAAAGTTCCATGTGCACTCAGGAAGAATGAGCATTATGTTGTTTCATGGTGGAATGTTCTGTATATATCTATGAGGTCCATATAGTCCAATGTGTCATTCAATGGTCTTGTTTCTTTATTGACTTTCTGTTTGGATGATCTGTCTATTACTGAGAGTGGTGTGTTATGATCTCCTACTATTAATGTATTCATATCCATATGACTCTTTACCTTGATTACCTTGATTAAAAAAAATTTTCTTATGTAATTGGCTGCTCCCACATTGGGTGCATAAATATTTACAATTGTTAGATCTTCTTGGTGGATAGTCCCTTTAAGAATTATGTAGTGTCCTTCTGTATCTCTGAATACAGTCTTTAGTTTAAAATATAATTTATCTGATAGGAGAATCGCTACCCTAGCCTTCTTTTGAGGCCCATTGTCATGAAAGATGCTTCTCCATCCCTTCCCTTTCAGTCTGGATGTATTCTTAGGTTCAAAGTGGGTCTCATATAGACAAAATATGGATGGGTCTGGTCATTTATCCAATCTGCAAACTTGTGTCAGTTTATGGGCACAATTAGGCCATTCACATTGAGAGGGATTATTGAGAGATATGTTTTTATTAACATCATGTTATTTGTGAAGTCTTTGTTTCTATAGATCTTCTCCAAATATTTCAGTTCAATGATATTCTTAGGTTTTATCCTCCTTTATAGAACCCCACTTAATATTTCCTGCCATGTCGACTTGGTGGTCACAACTCTTTTAAACCTTGCTGTTCTTAGAAGCTCTTTACCTCTCTATCCTTTTTTTTAAAAAAGATTTTATTTATTTGACAGACAGAGATCACAAGGCAGAGAGGCAGGCAGAGAGAGAGGAGGAAGCAGGAGAGTCCAATGTGTGGCTCAATCCCAGGACACTGGGATCATGACCTGAGCTGAAGGCAGTGACTTCAACCCACTGAGCCATGGAGGCACGCCTCTCCGCACATTTTGAATGCCAGTCTTGCTGGATAAAGTATTGTTGACTGCATGTTCTTTTCATTTAGTGCCATGAATACATCTTGCCAATCCTTTCTGGCTTTCCAGGTTTCTGTTGACAGGTCTGATGTTATTCTGATGGGCTTTCCTCTCTATGTAAGCAATTTCTTCACCTTTGCTGCTTTCAAGAGCTCCTGTCTACAATTGTGATTCATTATTTTCACAATCTGGTGTCTCAAGGTGTTTCTAGATTCTGTGATCTTGGGGGCAGACCTTTCCGCCTCTAGTACACAAACACTGGTTCCTTCTGCCAGATTGGGAAATTTTTCATGAAGAATTTCTTCAACTATATCTTCTAGTCTTATTTCCTTCTCATCCCCCTCAGGAATTCCAATAATTCTGACTTTGGAATGTTTTATGGCATCATTTATTTCCCTAATTCTGTTTTCATGGCTTCTAAGCTATTTGTTCCAGGCTCTCTCCTGATCCTTTTTCTCTATCTGTTTGTCCTCCAGATCACTAATTCTATCTTCCGCTTCAGTTACCCTAGCTCTTAGAGAATTTAGATTAGATTGGAACTCATTAAGAGCATTGTTAACATCATCCCTGGTGGCTTTCACTTCTGCCCTAATCAATTCCATTTTGTCATCAAAGGCTTTCTCCAACCTAGCTATTGCCTGGATAATTGTTAGTCTGAATTCCCTTTCCAACATACTGTCTATGTCCATATCCAATAGCTCTGATGAAGAGGCCACAGTCTCTGAATTTTTCCTCTGTTGGGCATTTCTCCTCCTAGTCATTTTGGTGAGAGATGGCTGAATGGATGTGGAACTGAATGTATCAACCATGGTGCAGGCAACGTGCACCCTTGTATGCTTCTGAGCAATTGAGAGTACCCCCCAAATAGAAAGAAAAAGAGAGGGGAGGGAGGGAGAGAGGAAAAACAAAGAAAGAAAAAATAGAAGAGAAGGCCCATCCTGAATGGGCCCCAAAGGTAAGATTAATGAAGTATACAAACAAAAAGACTAACAAAAGTAGAAGACAAAAGAAAATAAATAAATAAATAAATAAATAAATAAATAAAAGTACCCCACCAAAACAAACCCCAAATATAAGACTTATGTACTACCAGAACAAAAACAAATACACAGAAACACTGACAGAAGAAAAAGATGGGAGAGCGGTTATAAATTCTCATGTGGGTGAGGAAAGTTATTTCAATTCTTCCTGGATGTATCTTGATATCTTTGTTAAAAGAATCAACTTTCCTGAGAAAAGGGGGATTAAGACTGGTTTACTTATAGAGGTAGCATTGATTGGGTAAAGAGGATTACCTTGAAGCTTATCTCTATATGAATATTAAAATAAAATAAAATAAAATAAAATAAAATAAAAATTAGAAAATAGGGAAGAAAAAGAAAAACACAGGTGTATGTATCCAAAAAGTTCAGGTTTAAAGGTTATTATGGAATTTGATGTACTGAACATCTCATTGTGATGGTAAATAGGTTAAAAATTTATACAAAAAATGAAAAGAACCAGAATAGTGGGAATGAATTAAAAATAAAAGTTGTATCTATTAAGTAGTGGGGGTTGTCCTCTTGTTTTTATTTTTGTTGTTGTTGTTTTGTTTTGTTTTTGTTTTTGGCTGGCTTTCTGGGGGAGGGGCCTGCCGTGTAGTTTTTCAGAGAGTGTTGCTAGAGTTAAGTCCTCTTGAGTCTCTGAGGAAACCGTTTTATCAGGCTTTGGTCTCTGGAGGCTTTTTTTGTTTGTTCCTTTGTTTACTCTTCCCTTCGCAGCTTTTGGTGGTTCTTTGTGTTAGGTCAGCGACCCTGGGAATGCAGGAGGAACAAGAAAAATGACTGTCAGGCCGTCATCTTCCAGGCTTCCCTCTTCCTTAACCCATGACTCTCCCGCTGGAAGGACATATGGCGAGGACATGTCACCATAAGTAAACCAATACCTATGCAGGAAACAGGAACATCAGGACTCCTCCCACCCTCCAATCACCAAATACCTTACCTTAAAGGGCTGTGAACCTATGCCCTGTCTTAACACAGATAAAAGACCCACTCCACCCATCCTGTGCAAGACTTCCCTGACTCTCTTCTCCAGAGTGGCGGAACCTCGCCCGAAGGCGTCTATAATAAACCTTGCCTTGTGCCTATCTTGCCTGGTGTTGTATTTATCTTGTCTGTAAAACCTTACACTCTGGGGGATCCTGGATGGCTCAGTGAGTTGAAGCCTCTGCCTTCGGCTCAGGTCGTGGTCCCAGGGTCCTGGGATCGAACCCCACATTGGGCTCTCTGCTCTGCAGGGAGCCTGCTTCCTCCTCTCTCTCTGCCTGCCTCTCTGCCTAGTTGTGATTTCTCTCTGTCAAATAAATAAAATATTAAAAAAAAAAAACAAACCTTACACTTTGGAGGTTTAGAGGAAAGAAAACTGCACACAGACCTCCCTCTCAGAGAAAAGCCTCAGTATGCTCCCTCTGGGTGCTCCAGAGCACATAAATTCCCCCTCTGCTGCTGGCAGAGCACATTCCCAGTCATAGTCTCTGGGGTCACAGGAATTCCCGCTTGTACCCAAAACCAAGAGAAATACTAGCCATGGCTGTCTGAGCAGCTCCAGAACACCAGAGAGGTCCCAAGCTGAGAGAGCGCAATGAGAATTTCATGCTGGCCCAGGCTGGGAGTGCTCAGATTCTCTGGGTCTTAGAGAGCACCAGCTGGCTGGTGCCTACATGGACCTCTCTCATGGGAGGGTGTGGTGCGTGACTCAGACTCAGACCCCTGTCGTGCAGCACACGCACATGCAGAGTGCAAAAGGCTATGGTTCTGCCAACTAGTGAGGGTCCCTCACCCTCATGGGTGCCACCACCCACATGATCTAAGGTGTGCTGATGGCTCAGGGACCAAGACCTGGATTCTTCGCTGCACTCTCTCTGACTCAGCGCCAGAGGACGCTGTCCTGGGTCGGTGGGCTTAAAACCCTGTCCCTAACCGCCTGGTTCCCCTCAATATACTCTTACTATCTTTTGCTCCTTTTAAGTGTTTTCAACAAGACTCCAAGTTAATGCTGGTTCTCAATCACAGGGCACTCTTGTATTGGTGTATTACTTTCCAATATGTTGCTTCTTATGGCTCCTTTTCCCTTTTGTTTAACTTCCAGTATCAGTCCGACGTTCCCACTCTGCTTTACCTGCCCACTGGTATCTTCTGCCCCTGTAGAGATCCAGAAGTGTATAATTCTAATCTCAGGCTTATTTCATGGGTGATCAGAGTTCTTTGGTAGGTAATCAGCTCACTTTAGGGGACAGATTGAAATGGCGCCTCCTCCTATTTCTCCGCCACCTTGTCTCCTCAGCATTAATACTTTAAATGTCTGTAGAATTTTCCTGTGAAGACTTCCAGCCCTGGACTTTTGTTTTTTGGTAGGTTTTTTGTTTTTTGTTTTTTTGTTTTTTGTTTTTTTTTCCATTTTATTTATTTTTTCAGCGTAACAGTATTCAATCTTTTTGCACAACACCCAGTGCTCCATGCAAAACGTGCCCTCCCCATTACCCACCACCTGTTCCCCCAACCTCCCAGCCCTGACCCTTCAAAACCCTCGGGTTGTTTTTCAGAGTCCATATCTCTTATGGTTCGCCTCCCCTTCCAAATTTTTTTTTAATAAACATATAATGTATTTTTATCCCCAGGGGTACAGGTCTGTGAATCGCCAGGTTTACACACTTCACAGCACTCACGATAGCACTTACCCTCCCCAATGTCCATAGCCCCCTCCCCCTCTCCCAATCCCACATCCCCCCAGCAACCCCCAGTTTGTTTTGTGAGATTAAGAGTCATTTATGGTTTGTCTCCCTCCCAATCCCATCTTGTTTCATTTATTCTTCTCCTATCCCCCTACCCCCCCATGTTGCTTCTCCCTGTCCTCATATCAGGGAGATCATATGATAGTTGTCTTTCTCCGATTGACTTATTTCACTAAGCATGATACACTCCAGTTCCATCCACATCGTCGCAAATGGCATGATTTCATTTCTTTTGATGGCTGCATAGTATTCCATTGTGTATATATACCACATCTTCTTTATCCATTCATCTGTTGATGGACATCTAGGTTCTTTCTATAGTTTGGCTATTGTAGACATTGCTGCTATACACATTCGGGTACACGTGCCCCTTCGGATCACTATGTTTGTATCTTTAGGGTAAATACCCAGTAGTGCAATTGCTGGGTCATAGGGTAGTTCTATTTTCAACATTTTGAGGAACCTCCATGCTGTTTTCCAGAGTGCTTGCACCAGCTTGCATTCCCACCAACAGTGGAGGAGGGTTCCCCTTTCTCCACATCCTCTCCAGCATCTGTCATTTCCTGACTTGTTAATTTTAGCCATTCTGACTGGTGTGAGGTGATATCTCATTGTGGTTTTGATTTGTATTTCCCTGATGCCGAGTGACGTGGAGCACTTTTTCATGTGTCTGTTGGCCATCTGGATGTCTTCTTTGCAGAAATGTCTGTTCATGTCCTCTGCCCATTTCTTGATTGGATTGTTTGTTCTTTGGGTGTTGAGTTTGCTAAGTTCCTTATAGATTTTGGATACTAGCCCTTTATCTGATATGTCGTTTGCAAATATCTTCTCCCATTCTGTCAGTTGTCTTTTGGTTTTGTTAACTGTTTCCTTTGCTGTGCAAAAGCTTTTGATCTTGATGAAATCCCAATAGTTCATTTTGGCCCTTGCTTCCCTTGCCTTTGCCGTTGTTCCTAGGAAGATGTTGCTACGGCTGAGGTCGAAGAGGTTGCTGCCTGCATTCTCCTCAAGGATTTTGATGGATTCCTTTCTCACATTGAGGTCCTTCATCCATTTGGAGTCTATTTTCGTGTGTGGTGTAAGGAAGTGGTCCAATTTCATTTTTCTGCATGTGGCTGTCCAATTTTCCCAGCACCATTTATTGAAGAGGCTGTCTTTTTTCCATTGGACATTCTTTCCTGCTTTGTCGAAGATTAGTTGACCATAGAGTTGAGGGTCGATTTCTGGGCTCTCTATTCTGTTCCACTGATCTATGTGTCTGTTTTTGTGCCAGTACCATGCTGTCTTGATGATGACAGCTTTGTAATAGAGCTTGAAGTCCGGAATTGTGATGCCACCAACTTTGGCTTTCTTTTTCAATATTCCTTTGGCTATTCGAGGTCTTTTCTGGTTCCATATAAATTTGAGGATTATTTGTTCCATTTCTTTTAAAAAATGGATGGTATTTTGATAGGGATTGCATTAAATGTGTAGATTGCTTTAGGTAGCATAGACATTTTCACAATATTTATTCTTCCAATCCAGGAGCATGGAACATTTTTCCATTTTTTGGTGTCTTCCTCAATTTCTTTCATGAGTACTTTATAATTTTCTGTGTATAGATTCTTAGTCTCTTTGGTTAGGTTTATTCCTAGGTATCTTATAGTTTTGGGTACAATTGTAAATGGGATTGACTCCTTAATTTCTCTTTCTTCAGTCTTGTTGTTGGTGTACAGAAATGCAACTGATTTCTGTGCATTGATTTTATATCCTGACACTTTACTGAATTCCTGTACAAGTTCTAGCAGTTTTGGTGTGGAGTCTTTTGGGTTTTCCACATATAGTATCATATCATCTGCGAAGAGTGATAGTTTGACTTCTTCTTTACCAATTTGGATGCCTTTAATTTCTTTTTGTTGTCTGATTGCTGAGGCTAGGACTTCTAGTATTATGTTGAATAGCAGTGGTGATAATGGACATCCCTGCCGTGTTCCTGACCTTAACGGAAAAGCTTTCAGTTTTTCTCCATTGAGAATGATATTTGCGGTGGGCTTTTCATAGATGGCTTTGATAATATTGAGGTATGTGCCCTCTATCCCTACACTTTGAAGAGTTTTGATCAGGAAGGGATGCTGTACTTTGTCAAATGCTTTTTCAGCATCTATTGAGAGTATCATATGGTTCTTGTTCTTTCTTTTATTCATGTGTTGTATCACATTGATTGATTTGATCATGGTGAATAATCCTTTTAATGTACTGTTGAATCCTATTGGCTAGTATTTTGGCGAGAATTTTTGCGTCTGTGTTCATCAAGGATATTGGTCTGTAGTTCTCTTTTTTGGTGGGATCCTTGTCTGGTTTTGGGATCAAGGTGATGCTGGCCTCATAAAATGAGTTTGGAAGTTTTCCTTCCATTTCTATTTTCTGGAACAGTTTCAGGAGAGTAGGAATGAGTTCTTCTTTAAATGTTTGGTAGAATTCCCCGGGGAAGCCGTCTGGCCCTGGGCTTTTGTTTGTTTGGAGATTTTGGATGACTGTTTCAATCTCCTTACTGGTTATGGGCCTGTTCAGGTTTTCTATTTCTTCCTGGTTCAGTTGTGGTAGTTTATATGTCTCTCGGAATGCATCCATTTCTTCCAGATTGTCCAATTTGTGGGCGTAGAGTTGCTCATAGTATGTTCTTATAATTGTCTGTATTTCTTTGGTGTTAGTTGTGATCTCTCCTCTTTCATTCATGATTTTATTGATTTGGGTCCTTTCTCTTTTCTTTTGGATGAGTCTGGCCAGGGGTTTATCAATCTTATTGATTCTTTCAAAGAACCAGCTCCTAGTTTCATTGACTTTCTCTATTGTTTTTTTGGTTTCTATTTCATTGATTTCTGCTCTGATCTTTATGATTTCTCTTCTCCTGCTGGGTATAGGGTTTCTTTCTTGTTCTTTCTCCAACTCCTTTACGTATAGGGTTAGGTTGTGTAATTGAGACCTTTCTTGTTTCTTGAGAAAGGCTTGTACCGCTATATATTTTCCTCTCAGGACTGCCTTTGCTGTGTCCCACAGATTTTGAACTGTTGTGTTTTCATTATCATTTGTTTCCATGAATTTTTTCAATTCTTCTTTAATTTCCTGGTTGACCCATTCATTCTTTAGAAGGATGCTGTTTAGTCTCCATGTATTTGGGTTCTTTCCAGCTTTCCTCTTGTGATTGAGTTCTAGCTTCAGAGCATTGTGGTCTGAAAATATGCAGGGAATGATCCTAATCTTTTGATACCGGTTGAGACCTGATTTGTGACCCAGGATGTGATCTATTCTGGAGAAGGTTCCATGTGCACTAGAGAAGAATGTGTATTCTGTTGCTTTGGGATGAAATGTTCTGAATATATCTGTGATGTCCATCTGGTCCAGTGTGTCATTTAAGGCCTTTATTTCCTTGTTGATCTTTTGCTTGGATGATCTGTCCATTTCAGTGAGGGGAGTGTTCAAGTCCCCTACTATTATTGTATTATTATTGATGTGTTTCTTTGATTTTGTTATTAATTGGTTGATATAGTTGGCTGCTCCCACGTTAGGGGCATAGATATTTAAAATTGTTAGATCCTCTTGTTGGACAGACCCTTTGAGTAGGATATAGTGTCCTTCCTCATCTCTTATTATAGTCTTTTGCTTAAAATCTAATTGATCTGATAAAGGATTGCCACCCCAGCTTTCTTCTGATGCCCATTAGCATGGTAAATTGTTTTCCACCCCCTCACTTTAAATCTGGAGGTGTCTTCGCATCTAAAATGAGTTTCTTGTAGGCAACATACTGATGGGTTTTGTTTTTTTATCCATTCTGATACCCTGTGTCTTTTGATTGGGGCATTTAGCCCATTAACTTTCAGGGTAACTATTGAGAGATATGAATTTAGTGCCATTATTAGCCTGTAAGCTGACTGTTACTGTATCTTGTCTCTGTACCTTTCTGATCTACTACTTTTAGGCTCTCTCTTTGCTTAGAGGACCCCTTTCAATATTTCCTGGAGAGCTGGTTTGGTGTTTGCAAATTCTTTCAGTTTTTGTTTGTCCTGGAAGCTTTTGATCTCTCCTTCTATTTTCAATGATAGCCTAGCTGGATAGAGTATTCTTGGCTGCATGTTTTTCTCGTTGAGTGCTCTGAATATATCATGCCAGCTCTTTCTGGCCTGCCAGGTCTCTGTGGATAAGTCTGCCGCCAATCTAATATTTTTACCATTGTATGTTACAGACTTCTTTTCTCGGGCTGCTTTCAGGATTTTCTCTTTGTCACTAAGACTTGTCAATTTTACTATTAGGTGACGGGGTGTGGACCTATTCTTGTTGACTTTGAGGGGGGTTCTCTGCATCTCCTGGATTTTGATGCTTGTTCCCTTTGCCATAGTAGGGAAATTCTCTCTAATGATTCTCTCCAATAGACCTTCTGCTCCCCTCTCTGTTTCTTCTTCTTCTGGAATCCCAATTATTCTAATGTTGTTTCGTCTTATGGTGTCACTTATCTCTCGAATTCTCCCCTCATGGTCCAGTAGCTGTTTGTCCCTCTTTTGCTCGGCTTCCTTATTCTCTGTCATTTGGTCTTCTATATCACTAATTCTTTCTTCTGCCTCATTGATCCTAGCAGTGAGAGCCTCCATTTTTTATTGCACCTCATTAATAGCTTTTTTGATTTCAACTTGGTTAGATTTTAGTTCTTTAATTTCTCCAGAAAGGGCTTTAATATCTCCAGAGAGGGTTTCTCTAATATCTTCCATGCCTTTTTCGAGCCCGGCTAGAATGTTCAGAATCGTCATTCTGAACTCTTGATCTGGCATAGTACCAATGTCTGTGTTGATTAAGTCCCTAGCCTTCGGTACTGTCTCTTGTTCTTTTGTTTGTGGTGATTTTTTCCGCCTTGTCATTTTGTCCAGATAAGAGGATATGAAGGAGCAAATAAATTACTAAAAGGGTGGTAAAGACCCCAGAAAAATGCGCTGTAACCAAATCAGAAGAGACCCCTAATTGTGGGGGGGGGGGGGAAGGGGATAAAAACAGTTTCAGAAAAAAAAAAGGAAAAAAAAAGAAAAAATTTAAAAAATAAAACAAATAAAAAAATATAAAAAAGAAAGAAAAAATATATATATTTAGATGAACTAGTCAAAAAACGTTAAAAAAGAAAAGGGTAAACGTTTTAAAAATTTTAGCAGAAGAAGAAAAAAGAAAAAGGAAAAAAAATTGAAAGAAAAATTGAAAAAAGAAAAAAAAAATTGAAGTAGCCGCAAGACTAAAGAATCATGGGGAGAAAGCCATGAGTTCCGTGCTTTGCTTTCTCCTTCTCTGGAATTGCTCTGCTGTCTTAGGAATTGAACCTGCTTTCTCCTTGATAGATGAACTTCGTCCTGGCTGGATATTTTGTTGATCTTCTGGGGGAGGGGCCTGTTGTAGTGACTCTCAAGTGTCTTTGCCCGAGGCGGGATTGCACCGCCCTTACCGGCCGCTGGACTAAGTAATCGGCTCGGGTTCGCTTTTGGGAGCTTCTGTTCCCTGAACGCTTTCCGTAGAGTTCCGGAAGACGGGAATGAAAATGGCGGCCTCCCAGTCTCCGGCCCGGAGGAGCCGAGAGCCTGGGGCCCCACTCCTCAGTGTGCCCCCAGAGGACAGCACCCAATCACTCCCGTATCCCCAGCCTCTAGCCGTGCTCCGAGCTCACCCAGCCTGCGACCAGTTCAAGGTAACCCTGAGCTGAGAGTTCAGTCCTCGGCTCTGTCTCTGCAGCCAGCTTCTCCGTTCTAATACCTCCGAGCTCTCCGACACTCTGACACCCCCGATCCTTCTGTGACCCTGCGGGACCTGGGGCCACGCTGACCCCGCATGGGCTTCACCCTGGTTTAGCCTCTGGAGCAATGTCCCTCAGTGGAACAGACTTTTAAAAGTCCTGATTTTGTGCTCCGTTGCTCCGCCGCTTGCCGGGAGCCGGCCCCTCCCCCCGCGGTCTATCTTCCCGTCGTTTTAGATTCACTTCTCCGCCAGTCCTACCTTTCAGAAAGTGGTTGATTTTCTGTTTCTAGAGTTGCTGTTCTTCTTCTCTTCGCTCTCCCATTGGATTTGTAGGTGTTTGCAATGTTTAGATAAGCTATCGAGCTGATCTCCTGCTACCTGATGTAGTCTCAGGCTGCTACTTCTCCGCCATCTTGACTCCTCCCCCTTTTGGTAGGTTTTTGATTAGTGATTCCATTTCTTTCTCACTTATGGGACTGTTCATATTTTCTATTACTTCCTTTTCCACTTCTTTTTTAGTTTATATGTTTCTAGGAATTTATCCATTTCTTCCACATTGCCTAATGTGTTAGTATATACTTTCTGATAATATTCTTTTATGATGATTTGTATTTCAGAGGTGCTGGCTGTTCTCTCTCCTCTTTCATTCATAATTTTATTTATTTGGGCCCTTTCTCTCTCTCTCTCTCTCTCTCTTTTTAATAAGTCTGGCCTGGGGTTTAATCAATTCTGTTAATTATTTCATAGAACCAGGTCTATGTTGGATGTGAGGTTGACCTGGCTGTGATATCTGTCACCCCATTGATTGCCATTGTTGATTCAGTGATCTGGCTGGCTAGGTGAGTGTTCCCTTCCTCCCTCACCACTCCATGTGCATCCCTCCAGGTGTTGCACTGTCGGTTGAAGAAGACAACCTTCCCTGATAGAGACGACCTTTCTTAGTTCATGGGTATATGAGTAACTGTGCTTCCTAACTGGAATATCCAAACAAGCTCTCAAGGTCTATTTGCAGGACAATGTAGGGTAGTCAAGCTTCCAAGACTCCAGACATATGTGAATGAGATGCTGCCCATGGCATTCTGCCATTCTTTTGACAATAAAATCTTAAGTATTAAAAAAAAAAAAGGTCCATGTTTCATTGATCTGTTCTTATTTTTTTTATTTCTCTATCTTGATTTCCATTCTAAACTTTATTATTTCCCTATTCCTCTTCAATTTAGGCTTTATTTTCTTGTCTTTTTCAAGGTTCTTTAGGTGTAATTTCAGGTTATGTATATGAGACATTTCTTGCTTCTTGAGGCCCATAGTGAAGTGTACTTCTGAAGGCATGTTTGTTGATGTACCTGAATAAGAAACATTTCACAAGGAACAGTGATATCACTGAGTCTCACTGTTTGGGGATGTATTTTGGATCTGAGCCCCTTCCTGATCAATCTAGGCAGAGAGGAGTCCCAGTCTTTGATAATCACATTAGATAGATGAACACATCCTGGAAGAGATGAAATGGGGCACATGGTGATGAAACACTGGACAGGAAAATGGAGCCAGGGAGTCTCACTTCCCATGGTGGTACTGACTATCCCCCCTGTCATGTTCTCTCCTACCTCTAAGGGCTGAACCATGAGAAATTCTGGCCATCCTCTCCCACAGATTTGAATCACACCATAAACACCACTACTCACATAGAGCACACAGGTAGTTGGCTTCTTCCTCAGTCTAAGCCCCAGTGATGGTAAGGGTGGTTTTGTTCCCAGAGATGGATCCAGAGGAGTGATCAGGGACCTCAGAGGGATGGTTCTTTATCTGGTAGATAAGGGGTTGGGAAACCCAGCCTGGGGTCTACTAGTACTAGCCAGGACTTAGTACTAGTAGAGACTAGTAGAGACTTACCCAAATCTAGGACCAAAGGTGAGTATGACCTAGAGACACTGCCAATCTTTCCCTAAAGCCAAAGGAGAGACAAGTGCTGCTTTGGGAGACAAGAGTCACCCTGATCATGCTTAGTGAAATAAGTCAATCGGAGAAAGACAACTATCATATGATCTCCCTGATATGAGGACATGGAGAAGCAACATGGGGGGGTAGGGGGATAGGAGAAGAATAAATGAAACAAGATGGGATTGGGAGGGAGACAAACCATAAATGACTCTTAATCCCACAAAACAAACTGGGGGTTGCTGGGGGGAGGTGGGATTGGGAGAGGGGGAGGGGGCTATGGACATTGGGGAGGGGAGGCGAACCATAAGAGACTATGGACTCTGAAAAACAACCTGAGGGTTTTGAAGGGTCAGGGGTGGGAGGTTGGGGGAACAGGTGGTGGGTAATAGGGAGGGCACGTTTTGCAGGGAGCACTGGGTGTTGTGCAAAAACAATGAATACTGTTACGCTGAAAAAAAATAAATAAAATCGGGGGAAAAAAAGAGTCACCCTGAGACAGTGCTTTTTTTTTTTTTCAGCATAACAGTATTCATTGTTTTTGCACAACACCCAGTGCTCCCTGCAAAACGTGCCCTCCCTATTACCCACCACCTGTTCCCCCAACCTCCCACCCCTGACCCTTCAAAACCCTCAGGTTGTGAGACAGTGCTTTTATGTGCCTACCACAGTTGCAGAGTCCCCTCATCTGAGCAGAGCATTTAGTGAGGAACATAACAAGAATAATAGTCCAGACCATGGTGGTGGTCCTTACAGGGCATGGCATCCTCAGTTTCCTGAACTGGAGTGGGGTGTCCTCGGGAACATTTCATGCCTCCAAAGCCATTAGAATGATAAGGTATTTCATAAAAATTAGCTTTGTCTCTCCCTGTCCCAGTGTAACCATGATGTCCCCTGGAAGAAATATTGAAAGAGGCAGGTGCTAGGAGCTCACGAAGAATAATGCTTATAGGGCACTGGCACACTGAGAGATGGAGTGTGGTCCTTCACCAAATGAGCTCCCCAAGAACTCAGGCATTAAGGCTGAGAGTTGAATGAAGAGATTTGTGTGTTCTCCACCTCCTGGTCCTGCTTCTAGTTCATCCCTAATATGTCACCATGAGTGGAAATTTTTCCCTGCTCAGTGAAATCCCTGATTGCACCCTTTGTAGATTAGTGGCCCTCTTCTCTCCAGTTGTAAACCCAGTGGGAAATCAGAGTCATATATAGGTGTGTAAATGGATAGGGCCTCCTACTGACACAGTCCTTAGAACTGTCTCCAGCAGCAGCTGTGGAGAGACCAGCATTGGGGTCTGCATGAAAAGCTGCACTGTCAGCCTCAGAATGCCTGCTGTCTTCTGCTCTAAGAAGCCATCAATAATCTGGAGTCACTTCCAAGTACCTGTAGTGTTTTAGAATAAATGTAATAATCTCACCAGTAAATTAGGACATCCCTCCCAAAACCAGATGATAAAATAAGAAAACAGGAGACTCATAATTAGAAATAAAAATGACACAGCATCTGTGAAGTGTGTAAACCTGGTGATTCACAGACCTGTACCCCTGGGGATAAAAATACATTATATGTTTATTAAAAAAAAATTGGAAGGGGAGGCGAACCATAAGAGACTATGGACTCTGAAAAACAACCTGAGGGTTTTGAAGAGGCGGGGGTGGGAGGTTGGGGGAACCAGGTGGTGGGTAATAGGGAGGGCATGTATTGCATGGAGCACTGGGTGTTGTGCAAAAACAATGAATACTGTTACGCTGAAAAAAATAAATAAATTTAAAAAATAAAAATAAATGACACAGAATGTGAATCAGTTGTTGGGAATACTAAGAATCATTTAACCCCATTTCCTGAGCAGTGTCCTGTAGAAAAGAAGGAACTGGAAGAAGAGTGGTTGAGGGGATTAGGGCTGAGGAGGTGGAAGAGAAGAAGGAGCAGGAAGATAACATTCTCCAGTTATCTTTGAAGATCAGCCACAACGTCAGTGTTCAGTAAGTGGGAAATAAAATATGATTTTATGTTAATTTAACAATTGCTGGAGCGTTGTGTTTCCTGTAATCCATGTGGTTATTGTTTGCATTTCTTATTGTATTTGAGAACTCAACTCATATCGCAGAAAGATTCCTCATCAATTATTTTGTGCCTATCAAACAAAGGATTCTTTGATGTGGTGATTTTGTTGTGTTCTGTGGATCAAATTTGAAAATAAGAAGGATCTAAAAGTTAAGAGAAAAAGGAAGAATTAAAAAGAACTGAAATATGTGAATAACAGAATACCACCTTTCATAAGTCAGTATAAAATACAGAAATAATTGATCAATAACATATCCTTTAGAAAAAAAAAATAACTAAAATCCTGACAGTGTGAGAGCTATGACATTTATCATACATTGCATGAAGAATAAATTGGGTTATCAAACTAATCATTCAGGATCCTTGACCTCTGAAGGAAGCCCTGAGCCAACTCTAGAGAGGACTGCCCACTGGTGGCCTTAGTCTGGGGCTTCCAGACCAATGGAAGAGCTTTCTCTGAGATGTGATTTTCATCTCTGAGTACACTGTCCACCGGGGCTAGAAAATCAGTGAATATCTTTCCAGTGGGCCCATGACTTCATGTTCCTCTCCTACAGTATGTTAGGGCAGCACCTCTGTCAGGGCAGCTGACATATGGCTCAGTATGTTTTCTTCTTTCCCCACGGTCTGTGTTCACATCACTGGGCAATTTCATTCACCTCTTCTGAGCCCCATTCCTCTCCGAATCAAGGTGAATGTCTGTATAACATGGATTCTACTTATATGAATCAGTTGCATTCACAGCAGGTGTGCCTGCTGGTTTGCCTTTCACTATTTTTCTAGAATGATAAAATGAACCTGTGGCATGCCTGGGTGGCCCAGGCAGTTAAACATCTACCTGAAGCTAAGATCATGGCCTTAGAGTCCTTTGATGGAGCCATGCATGGGCTCCCTTGTCAGTGAGAAGTATGCTTCTCTCTATGCCTCTGCAGCTTTCTCTGCTTGTGTGATCTCTCTGTCAAATGAATGAATAAAATCTTCAGAAAAAAAGAAAATGAATTTCTGCTACTGTTTCTCTCCTAGCTTTTTAAATAATACACACACACACACACACATATAAAACAGACATAGTATATAATTTATAACATATAGTATGTAAATTTTAATATATATAACATACATAAACATATATAATAAGGAACATATATTTACATATAATACATAATGTTTTATATATGACACCTACATATTATTACATTACCTATATTTTGTAAGTACATATTTGATGTATTCAATATAAATATTTATATGCTTATAATTTTATGTAATAAAATTTTATAATATATATTTATTAATATATTATTAGTTATATATAAGTATAAATGTAAACTTTATTTTTCTCTAACATAGATTCAGTTATTATAGGTGATGGAATACCACACAGTCTGAATTAGGCCTCTGAAGGAGAGCTTGAAGCAACAATGTGACAGAAATAATGGAGTGGTGATCAACCTGGCAGATGATGGGACAAAGCAGTGCAAATGACCCGCTTCTACATTTTTTCTCTCAGCGCTGAAGGAAACCCGTCTTTGAGAGTAGGTGAAGGGAGGAATCAGAACAGGACAGAGAAGCCCAAGGCTTTGCTCCTTTCAGATCAATTGTTGGCATTCCCGTCTGTCCCTCCAAGAGGTCTCTTGTCCCAGATGCAGGTAGGATTTTAGGTGATTTTTTTTTCAATACGCAAAGTAGTCCAAGAGTAGGGTTTTCTGTCCAGGCTAACCCCCAGGCTGAACACTAGCTTCATGAGAATGGAGAATGAAATGTGACAGGAGAAAATGAGTCAGAGCCAATCAGTCTTGTGGCTCCAGCAGCCCCTGTGCAGCACACTCACACTTGAGTGAGGACACTGCCTGCCAAGCATGCAAGAATTTTCCTAGCTGGTCTGTCCCAGAACATAGTTCTCACAGGACCAGGGCCACAGCGTCCCCTGCTGGACCCGGATGTTTAGTCCACCAGACCCTCTGATACCACCCCGACACCCCAGCACTCCGGAAATGAGAGTCCAAACCGTGCAACTGGATAATGCTAATGCCACTGCCCAGGGTAGTCAAAGGAGGTGTCCCCTGTGGTGTATGGGGCTGGGACTTTTATTCAGATCACTAAATGGCCTCCAGACTGTTAAATACATGATGTACTGCACAGCGATTATATATCCAGATATTTTAGGATTACCTGACATTGGAGTTTTCTTCTTCCAGGTGCTGGGGCTCAACCAGTCTACCATCGTTTTGAACCAAGTAAAGGCCTTAACATTATCAGAGTACCAAGGTGGTTCACACCTCATCATGATTCTGCGTCTCATCTTTCAGTGTGATCTTTGTTGTTTTATTATTGGCTAGAGTCTCTTGTCAGGTCCTCAGCCATCACTACAAGGGCTTTTCAGCCTATGTTTTCTATGACAGTATAAAGGCAAACGGTGTCTTCTGCTTTTGCCTACTTCATGAGGTTGAAATTTTCCTTAACTATTATCCAGAGATTCTTATTTATTTGCCCCTCTGATATACTTAATATGTTTTTAGACTAGTCTTAAATTTGACTTAGTATGATGATATGATGATTGATATAAAAAGTACATTTCTATGAATGAGACCTCTTCTGAGGGTTCTTCTCTCCTTCCTGAACGCACATTTGACCCTAACCTAGGAGTTTTGTTAAGAACTCCATGGAAAAAAAAAAAAAGAACTCCATGGAATTCACTTATGTAAATCTTTTTCAGCATTC
The DNA here is from genome assembly GCF_922984935.1 of Meles meles. NCBI lineage: Eukaryota > Metazoa > Chordata > Mammalia > Carnivora > Mustelidae > Meles > Meles meles. The sequence continues at coordinate 27,541,327 of NC_060077.1, read as the reverse complement.
TTTTCTAGTATTCAGTTTACAAGCCTTTTCTTACTTCATTAAGTTCACTCCTAAAGGTTTTATTCTTTTTGATGCTATCCTAAATGGAATTGCTTTTTCTTCCCCTTTAATGCCTTTTGGGTTTCTTCATTCATGGCATAGAGAAAACCACCTTTTTTTGTAGGGAATTAATACCTGAGTTCCTGTAGGAAACACTAGATAGAAACAATACAGAGGTGATGATAGAGTTTGTGCCCTTTGGAACAGTAAGAACAAGCAAAGAAGCAGGAGGTAAAATGAAAGGGAAACTATGCACCCATGACCAAGAAATGACCAATCTCACAGAGTAGACAGTGCACAAGAGGAGGTAAATTATTAAATAGAACATGTGCTGCCACCACTACCTATGGGGAAAATAGAAATTCTAAAGCTTTTCTTCTTTTCCAGTTTGTGAAGTATCTCATTTATGTGGTCCAGAACTTACGTAGTCATTTGTGAAACATGTATTTCACAAGGACCAAGTATTCTCTGATTGCTGCAGATGAGGCAGTAATAAGTTTTGAGAAGGAGACATCTCTCTATACCTGACCCAGTGCTTCTGCCTGAACTAAGAAGAGACGTCTTCTTCCAGCTCTCTAATTCCTCAGGGTGTTGACGCTGGGAAAAAACAACGACCTCCACACACCAGCCCCTCTCTGCTGGTTGACCAGCTTCCACTCCTTCTCCAACCTCCAGCATCTCTCCCACCTCCTCACTAGACCCTGATTCAGTTCTTTGGGATCAATGATATCTAGGGAGAATCCCTCAAGTTTTGACACCCACTTTGAACTATTGGATTATTTTGAGATAATTATTCTTCTTTACTTTTATATATCAAGCAGAATTGTGCTGTTAGTAACCTATAAGTTTCTGATCGTAAATTATTCCCCAATAATTATTTTTCCTTTATATAAAATAATTAAATTATTAGTTAATTATAAAGTAAATAACTAAATTTACTTTATATAAAATAATTACTTTATATTAAAGTAATATAAAATAATATATAATAATATATTGATATATATAATTTTTATATTTTTATATATCTTTATATATTTCATGAAATATAAACTAATATATAAAATAATCACTTTATATAAAACTACTTTATATAAAGTAATTAAATTATTTTTTAATTATAGAGTAATTAAATTTACTTTATATAAAATAATTATTTTATATAAAATAAAATGTAAAATTATTTTATATAAAATAACTATTTTATACCTTTATTTTATTGATTCAGATGCTCCACTATTGAGGTATTTCAATTACAGTTTAACAAGTTACAAAATTCATTCAGTATTGATTCTCTATATTAAGAGCCAAATATTCATAAAGTGCATCTTTTGAATTGCAAGATAGTATTTGAAATCTGTGTAATATCTAAAATACATAGGTGTCAGAGGGATATGACATGTGTACAGACAAATTTCAGGGATGTTCATCAGAGGATAATTCATGTGGCAGGGAGAGGGACCATCTAACTTAATCCTCAAGTGAGCAGATTGCCAAAGACCCTCAGCCCTACCCCAGATGTGTGGGTCTGCAACACCTCTGTACTACCTTGTGAGGAAGGACCTGAATGAGGACATTCAGGAAGAAACATGGACCTTCAATGGAACATTGCTTTCCTTGGGTTGATGCATCTTCTCTGTATGAGGTGGTTGTCTATTTCCATACATCTAGTCCACATACTCATCTCAGTTCTGCTTCTGGTCTTGGACAGTGGTAGGTATTAGAAGGTGAAGTTGGGAACAACATTACAAACAGATTCTCAGACGGAACATAGAAAAATGCAGCCCTGGAAAAGGCTATTTTTGAGCCAGTTGAAAGAGGAGAGGGGTCCTTCATGGAATTCCAAGTGGAGGTAGGATTTGCTCCCTATCCTCTCAGAGTTCCAGGTGATTACAGTGAGGGGAAACAAGTCAATTAACAGATGGGCAGGAGAACAAATATTTGGGGATTCCCTGGAGAAAGAAAAGGTGAATCAAAGGAGTGCAGTGTGAGGGAGGACCATCTAAGGCAAAGAGAAAGACCCCTCTGCCTGGATCATCACAGGTTCCCCACACAGATCTCCTGCCCATCCACAGAGGAGCTGTCTGGAGAACCTGCAGAATGTGGTGGAGTGAATGGTTGAGGGCGATAGGAAGTTGTACAGGCAGGGAGATCCTGTGGGAAATTGATTCAGTCACAGCTCAGGTCACTCTCAAAGAAGTTCCTGTGAACTAAGTGACTTGTCATCTGCCACTCACTTTTGTCCTCCAGTTTGAGGGAGATCTACCTCTTCACTCTTCTCAGGACACCCCGCAGAGCTTTTTCCCATTGGAGAAGTTGTGTACTAATTTGTGCTCATTGACATTTGGTCACCTGGAGAGGGATGTTGATTGTGCTGACTTTATAGTTCCTGTTCTTCAGATGTCCAGAGTGGGAACATATGGAAATTCTGGAATCCCACATGGAGCGGGGCTGATTGTGCACAAGCTCCTGCAATTGAGGGCAGGGACTCTGTGAGATACTCTTGGGTAGCAGGTGGTGTTCTCATGTGCATGGTATACTGCAAATTGACATGGAGCCATGCAGGAAATATGATGGCACGGCCTCCTGAGCACCGCAGTGGGTTTGTGGACAGAGTATGGTTGTTTCTTTCCCTTTGTTCTTGGGAATATAATCATTCATGCCATTATGGGCCTGCCATTCCCCATGTCTGTTCCCTGCATCACCCTGGACTGGTGATGTTTCTAGCCATAGGAAGAAGGAACAGATAACCTAGGTTTTCTCATAGGCTGAGGGAAGAACAGCATCCAGTTTCTTCAGGGGGTTAGAGGAGTCACAATGCAGGAGAGTCATACATGGATGGGGGTCATTACTCCCAGTCCAACTGAAGCAGGTTCAAGCTCTTCCCATCTGTGACTGGGATAGACATCAGTCTCTGCTCTCCTGTCAGTCACCCAGAGCCCCCTGGTACCTCCATTATCACAATCTGCATTTTAATCTAATCAGTGCCTGAAAAATCCAGTTTTTGAATGACAGAATTGTCATTCAAACTATTTACTAACTTTTGCATGAAAATGGATAATGCACAAATATGCAAATGAGAAATGGCATTTGAATAAAAAATAGGAAAAACATAATGAACCTGTTTTAATATTAAATAAAAATCTTACTTTATTAGGCAGAAAATATTTCCATTAAAAATGAATAAACAGGGAGGAGTCAAGATGGCGGAGAAGTAGCAGCCTGAGACTACATCAGGTAGCAGGAGATCAGCTCGATAGCTTATCTAAACATTGCAAACACCTACAAATCCAACGGGAGAGCGAAGAGAAGAAGAACAGCAACTCTAGAAACAGAAAATCAACCACTTTCGGAAAGGTAGGACTGGCGGAGAAGTGAATCTAAAACGACGGGAAGATAGACCGCGGGGGGAAGGGGCCGGCTCCCGGCAAGCGGCGGAGCAACGGAGCACAAAATCAGGACTTTCAAAAGTCTGTTCCACTGAGGGACATTGCTCCAGAGGCTAAACCAGGGTGAAGCCCACGCGGGGTCAGCGTGGCCCCAGGCCCGCAGGGTCACAGAAGGATCGGGGGTGTCAGAGTGTCGGAGAGCTCACAGGTATTAGAACGGAGAAGCCGGCTGCAGAGACAGAGCCGAGAACTGAACTCTTAGCTCGGGGTTACCTTGAACTGGTCGCGGGCTGGGTGAGCTCGGAGCACAGCTAGAGGCTGGGGATACGGGAGTGATTGGGTGCTGTCCTCTGGGGGCGCACTGAGGAGTGGGGCCCCAGGCTCTCGGCTCCTCTGGGCCGGAGGCTGGGAGGCCGCCATTTTCATCCCCATCCTCCGGAACTCTACGGAAACCGTTCAGGGAACAGAAGCTCCCAAAAGCAAACCGGAGCCGATTACTTAGTCCGGCCCTTATTAGTCCGGCTGCTGGAAGGGCAGTGTAATCCCGCCTCGGGCAAAGACACTTCAGAGTCACTACAACAGGCCCCTCCCCCAAAAGATCAACAAAATATCCAGCCAGGACGAAGTTCATCTATCAAGGAGAAAGCAGGTTCAATTCCTAAGACAGCAGAGCAATTCCAGAGGAGGAGAAAGCAAAGCACAGAACTCATGGCTTTCTCCCCATGACTCTTTAGTCTTGCGGCTACTTCAATTTTTTTTTCTTTTTTCAATTTTTTTTTCTTTTTTCTTTTTTCTTCTTCTGCTAAATTTTTTAAAACGTTTACCCTTTTCTTTTTTAACGTTTTTTGACTAGTTCATCTAAATATATATATATTTTTTCTTTCTTTTTTATATTTTTTTATTTGTTTTATTTTTTAAATTTTTTCTTTTTTTTCCTTTTTTTTTTTCCTTTTTTTTTTCAGAACCTGTTTTTATCCCCTTTCTCCCCCCCACAATTAGGGGTCTCTTCTGATTTGGTTACAGCGCATTTTTCTGGGGTCTTTGCCACCCTTTTAGTAGTTTATTTGCTCCTTCATATCCTCTTATCTGGACAAAATGACAAGGCGGAAAAAATCACCACAAACAAAAGAACAAGAGACAGTACCGAAGGCTAGGGACCTAATCAACACAGACATTGGTACTATGTCAGATCAAGAGTTCAGAATGACGATTCTGAACATTCTAGCCGGGCTCGAAAAAGGCATGGAAGATATTAGAGAAACCCTCTCTGGAGATATTAAAGCCCTTTCTGGAGAAATTAAAGAACTAAAATCTAACCAAGTTGAAATCAAAAAAGCTATTAATGAGGTGCAATAAAAAATGGAGGCTCTCACTGCTAGGATCAATGAGGCAGAAGAAAGAATTAGTGATATAGAAGACCAAATGACAGAGAATAAGGAAGCCGAGCAAAAGAGGGACAAACAGCTACTGGACCATGAGGGGAGAATTCGAGAGATAAGTGACACCATAAGACGAAACAACATTAGAATAATTGGGATTCCAGAAGAAGAAGAAACAGAGAGGGGAGCAGAAGGTCTATTGGAGAGAATCATTAGAGAGAATTTCCCTACTATGGCAAAGGGAACAAGCATCAAAATCCAGGAGATGCAGAGAACCCCCCTCAAAGTCAACAAGAATAGGTCCACACCCCGTCACCTAATAGTAAAATTGACAAGTCTTAGTGACAAAGAGAAAATCCTGAAAGCAGCCCGAGAAAAGAAGTCTGTAACATACAATGGTAAAAATATTAGATTGGCGGCAGACTTATCCACAGAGACCTGGCAGGCCAGAAAGAGCTGGCATGATATATTCAGAGCACTCAACGAGAAAAACAAGCAGCAAAGAATGCTCTATCCAGCTAGGCTATCATTGAAAATAGAAGGAGAGATAAAAAGCTTCCAGGACAAACAAAAACTGAAAGAATTTGCAAACACCAAACCAGCTCTCCAGGAAATATTGAAAGGGGTCCTCTAAGCAAAGAGAGAGCCTAAAAGTAGTAGATCAGAAAGGTACAGAGACAATATACAGTTAACAGTCACCTTACAGGCTAATAATGGCACTAAATTCATATCTCTCAATAGTTACCCTGAATGTTAATGGGCTAAATGCCCCAATCAAAAGACACAGGGTATCAGAATGGATAAAAAAACAAAACCCATCAGTATGTTGCCTACAAGAAACTCATTTTAGACGCGAAGACACCTCCAGATTGAAAGTGAGGGGGTGGAAAACAATTTCCCATGCTAATGGGCATCAGAAGAAAGCTGGGGTGGCAATCCTTATATCAGATCAATTAGATTTTAAGCCAAAGACTATAATAAGAGATGAGGAAGGACACTATATCCTACTCAAAGGGTCTGTCCAACAAGAAGATCTAACAATTTTAAATATCTATGCCCCTAACGTGGGAGCAGCCAACTATATCAACCAATTAATAACAAAATCAAAGAAACACATCAATAATAATACAATAATAGTAGGGGACTTTAACACTCCCCTCACTGAAATGGACAGATCATCCAAGCAAAAGATCAACAAGGAAATAAAGGCCTTAAATGACACACTGGACCAGATGGACATCACAGATATATTCAGAACATTTCATCCCAAAGCAACAGAATACACATTCTTCTCTAGTGCACATGGAACCTTCTCCAGAATAGATCACATCCTGGGTCACAAATCAGGTCTCAACCGGTATCAAAAGATTAGGATTATTCCCTGCATATTTTCAGACCACAATGCTCTGATGCTAGAACTCAATCACAAGACGAAAGCTGGAAAGAACCCAAATACAAGGAGACTAAACAGCATCCTTCTAAAGAATGAATGGGTCAACCAGGAAATTAAAGAAGAATTGAAAAAATTCATGGAAACAAATGATAATGAAAACACAACAGTTCAAAATCTGTGGGACACAGCAAAGGCAGTCCTGAGAGGAAAATATATAGCGGTACAAGCCTTTCTCAAGAAACAAGAAAGGTCTCAAGTACACAACCTAACCCTACGCGTAAAGGAGCTGGAGAAAGAACAAGAAAGAAACCCTAAACCCAGCAGGAGAAGAGAAATCATAAAGATCAGAGCAGAAATCAATGAAATAGAAACCAAAAAAACAATAGAAAAAATCAATGAAACTAGGAGCTGGTTCTTTGAAAGAATCAATAGGATTGATAAACCCCTGGCCAGACTCATCAAAAAGAAAAGAGAAAGGACCCAAATCAAAAAAATCATGAATGAAAGAGGAGAGATCACAACTAACACCAAAGAAATACAGACAATTATAAGAACATACTATGAGCAACTCTACGCCCACAAATTGGACAATCTGGAAGAAATGGATGCATTCCGAGAGACATATAAACTACCACAACTGAACCAGGAAGAAATAGAAAACCTGAACAGGCCCATAACCAGTAAGGAGATTGAAACAGTCATCCAAAATCTCCAAACAAACAAAGGCCAGGGCCAGATGGCTTCCCAGGGGAATTCTACCAAACATTTAAAGAAGAACTAAGTCCTATTCTCCTGAAACTGTTCCAAAATATAGAAATGGAAGGAAAACTTCCAAACTCATTTTATGAAGCCAGCATCACCTTGATCCCAAAACCAGACAAGGATCCCACCAAAAAAGAGAACTACAGACCAATATCCTTGATGAACACAGACGCAAATATTCTCGCCAAAATACTAGCCAATAGGATTCAACAGTACATTAAAAGGATTATTCACCACGATCAAGTGGGATTTATTCCAGGGCTGCAGGGTTGGTTCAACATCCGCAAATCAACCAATGTGATAGAACACATTAATAAAAGAAAGAACAAGAACCATATGATACTCTCCATAGATGCTGAAAAAGCATTTGACAAAGTACAGCATCCCTTCCTGATCAAAACTCTTCAAAGTGTGGGGATAGAGGGCACATACCTCAATATTATCAAAGCCATCTATGAAAAACCCACCGCAAATATCATTCTCAATGGAGAAAAACTGAAAGCTTTTCCATTAAGGTCAGGAACACGGCAGGGATGTCCATTATCACCACTGCTATTCAACATAGTATTAGAAGTCCTAGCCTCAGCAATCAGACAACAAAAAGAAATTAAAGGCATCCAAATTGGTAAAGAAGAAGTCAAACTATCACTCTTCGCAGATGATATGATACTATATGTGGAAAACCCAAAAGACTCCACTCCAAAACTGCTAGAACTTGTACAGGAATTCAGTAAAGTGTCAGGATATAAAATCAATGCACAGAAATCAGTTGCATTTCTGTACACCAACAACAAGACAGAAGAAAGAGAAATTAAGGAGTCAATCCCATTCACAATTGTACCCAAAACTATAAGATACCTAGGAATAAACCTAACCAAAGAGACTAAGAATCTATACATAGAAAATTATAAAGTACTCATGAAAGAAATTGAGGAAGACACCAAAAAATGGAAAAATGTTCCATGCTCCTGGATTGGAAGAATAAATATTGTGAAAATGTCTATGCTACCTAAAGCAATCTACACATTTCATGCAATCCCTATCAAAATACCATCCATTTTTTTCAAAGAAATGGAACAAATAATCCTAAAATTTATATGGAACCAGAAAAGACCTCGAATAGCCAAAGGAATATTGAAGAACAAAGCCAAAGTTGGTGGCATCACAATTCCGGACTTCAAGCTCTATTACAAAGCTGTCATCATCAAGACAGCATGGTACTGGCACAAAAACAGACACATAGATCAGTGGAACAGAATAGAGAGCCCAGAAATCGACCCTCAACTCTATGGCCAACTCATCTTCAACAAAGCAGGAAAGAATGTCCAATGGAAAAAAGACAGCCTCTTCAATAAATGGTGCTGGGAAAATTGGACAGCCACATGCAGAAAAATGAAATTGGACCACTTCCTTACACCACACACGAAAATAGACTCCAAATGGATGAAGGACCTCAATGTGAGAAAGGAATCCATCCAAATCCTTGAGGAGAATGCAGGCAGCAACCTCTTCGACCTCAGCCGCAGCAACATCTTCCTAGGAACAACGGCAAAGGCAAGGGAAGCAAGGGCAAAAATGAACTATTGGGATTTCATCAAGATCAAAAGCTTTTGCACAGCAAAGGAAACAGTTAACAAAACCAAAAGACAACTGACAGAATGGGAGAAGATATTTGCAAACGACATATCAGATAAAGGGCTAGTATCCAAAATCTATAAGGAACTTAGCAAACTCAACACCCAAAGAACAAACAATCCAATCAAGAAATGGGCAGAGGACATGAACAGACATTTCTGCAAAGAAGACATCCAGATGGCCAACAGACACATGAAAAAGTGCTCCACGTCACTCGGCATCAGGGAAATACAAATCAAAACCACAATGAGATATCACCTCACACCAGTCAGAATGGCTAAAATTAACAAGTCAGGAAATCACAGATGCTGGCGAGGATGCGGAGAAAGGGGAACCCTCCTCCACTGTTGGTGGGAATGCAAGCTGGTGCAAGCACTCTGGAAAACAGCATGGAGGTTCCTCAAAATGTTGAAAATAGAACTACCCTATGACCCAGCAATTGCACTACTGGGTATTTACCCTAAAGATACAAACATAGTGATCCGAAGGGGCACGTGTACCCGAATGTTTATAGCAGCAATGTCTACAATAGCCAGACTATGGAAAGAACCTAGATGTCCATCAACAGATGAATGGATAAAGAAGAAGTGGTATATATACACAATGGAATACTATGCAGCCATCAAAAGAAATGAAATCATGCCATTTGCGACGACGTGGATGGAACTAGAGCATATCATGCTTAGTGAAATAAGTCAATCGGAGAAAGACAACTATCATATGATCTCCCTGATATGAGGACATGGAGAAGCAACATGGGGGGGTAGGGGGATAGGAGAAGAATAAATGAAACAAGATGGGATTGGGAGGGAGACAAACCATAAATGACTCTTAATCTCACAAAACAAACTGGGGGTTGCTGGGGGGAGGTGGGATTGGGAGGGGGGAGGGGGCTATGGACATTGGGGAGGGTAAGTGCTATCGTGAGTGCTGTGAAGTGTGTAAACCTGGCGATTCACAGACCTGTACCCCTGGGGATAAAAATACATTATATGTTTATTTAAAAAAAAATTTGGAAGGGGAGGTGAACCATAAGAGATATGGACTCTGAAAAACAACCTGAGGGTTTTGAAGGGTCAGGGGTGGGAGGTTGGGGGAACAGGTGGTGGGTAATGGGGAGGGCACGTTTTGCATGGAGCACTGGGTGTTGTGCAAAAAGAATGAATACTGTTACGCTGAAAAAATAAATAAAATGGGGAAAAAAATGAATAAACAAACTAAATCCTTAGAATATTATTAAGAACTATGCCTCAAAAAAGCATAAGATGCATTAGCTTCACTAGAATCACTTACAAGTCTTCAGAGACTGTAGTTTCATATGTTTTCTTCATATATGTAAATGCTATATATAGAAAACAAGGAAAAACATGGAAAATTTAAATTCTTATAGGAAGAAATATTGTTACGTACACTCAATAGATAAATTACAGAAAAGGAAGTTTGCAGAATATTATGAAATATTGATACAAATGTTCTAAATAAAATGTCACCAGTGATATTCCAATATCAGATTAATATATTCATACACTGTGGCCATAGTAAGTTATTGCAGATATAGAGTGGGATTCCATATTGATAAATGCTCTAGAAAATATATCATATGAATAAATCACCAATGAAAATAGCATGATCTCACTGGACCTGGAAAGATCCTTTGACTAAACCGAAATAAAAAGCCTAATAAAAAACACACAAAATAGAAACAGAGACACTCATGCTGTGGTAACACACTATCTCCCACACACATAGAACTCATTCCCACAGTCAGGAAAATAGCTAATGGGGTGGCTGGAGGGAGGACATTTCTACAAGTTCAGGAACAGGGAAATGTGACCTAAGTATTATTATTCAACATCTTTTTTTTAAGATTTTATTTATTTATTTGACAGAGAGAGAGATCACAAGTAGGCAGAGAGACAAGCAGAGAGAGAAGGGGGGAAGCTGGCTCCCTGCTGAGCAGAGAGCCCCATGTGGGGCTCGATCCCAGGACTCTGGGATCATGACCTGAGCCGAAGGCAGAGGCTTTAACCCACTGAGCCACCCAGGTGCCCCATTATTCAACATCTTTTTGCAAGTATTAGGCAATGCAAGTGAACAAGAAAAAATACTGGTTAGATCTCAACATTGATGGGAATGGACATGGAGTTATTTCAAAACACTAAAATATATGATTCAGCCATAGATACTCCCAGGCTGGTGCAGCAGTGCCAGAAGAAAGTACCTCAATGAGCTAAAGAGCAGGCATTTCTGTGGAAGACTAAAGAGAAGATTATACAGGTCTGAAAACTTTTAGAAATAGGTAAGTGACTCAGGAGAGTGTTCAGAAGCCAGGAGTGAGATCAGCACTCTGGACCTGCCACCCCCTGTCCCTAAACTTTAGTGCAAACAGGCCCTGTGTCCCAACCTGATGGGGTAGATGAACATTCTGTATCCTATGAGATCCTTTGCCTAAGAAGGGTGGCAGTGAGTGTCTTTGAGGACAAAGGGAAGGAGAAGCCCTCACTCCCAGGTGTTATTCCTGCATGGACCTGACTCCATGGTGGCAGCAACAGGAGCAGCAGAAGCAGAAGCCACAGGCAGAGCCTAAGCAGCTGTTGGGGCCTCCCCCCTCCCAGAAGATCAGAAAGGGATTTTGGTCTAAGTTCTCTAGGGCCTGGGATTCTGTGTAATCCCTGACATGCTGTCATAATAGGGGCAGCAAGGAGCAGCCTCATCCTCAGATCTCAGTTCAGTGACAGTCTGGTAGACAGAACTACTAGACATGGAGCAGGAGAATGAATCAGGGTCCCCAGAGGGTCTAATCATCAAAGTAGATGAAGATGTGTTTACCATTCATGGGAGCTTTTGATATCAGGACATATTTTGGACAGTCCCGATGTGTCCTGCCTCAGACATAGCTGGATTCTGTGTCCCTGTATCTGCCCTGAACTTTCATGGACTCTGCCTCAGGGTAGCTGCCCCTGAGACCCAGGAATTTTTGCCCAATTTGAGGAAATCACAGATTATCTTGCTCCCAGGACCAGTTGTCAAGGAGAAATTTAAAAGAATGCGGAAAGGCTGTGCAGATAAATAACCTTGAGACAGGTCTCAGATTCAGTTTATATCAAATAGAGAAGCAGATGACTTGGCCAAAAAGTCAAGACTGCACAGGCAGTCCCATTGATGTGGGGACAGTACGTTTCTGTCTCACTTCCCCACAGGCCCAGAGCACCGTGTTAGTATTGAGACTAACATCAACAGACTGGCAGTAATAATCAGCCTCATCTTCAGCCTGGAGCCCAGTGATGGTCAGAGAACCTGAGCTGCCAGACTTGGAACCAGAAAATCGGTCAGGAATACCTGAGGGTCTCTTGTTATTACCATATATGAGGAGTTTAGGGGGATTTCCTGGAAGCTGCTGATACCAGTTCACACCAGCTATACCAATGTTAGTTGTGCTTCCAGTGCAGGAGATGGTAGCTGTCTGGCCAAGGGCCCCCGACACTGAGGGTGGCTGAGTCAGCACAGACTGGGCCCAGGACCCTGGAAGGGGGAGAGACACAGAGAGAGTGATGCTAGAGTCTAGAGACAAGAGAAGGATTCAGGCCCCACTTAACCTCCCAGGACCCCTTCCCTTGTCCCTGCATCCAGTTACCTGTGCAGTGAGCAAGGAGACTGAGGAGCAGATGTGCCCAGGCCATGGTGGAGGTCATCACTGATCCTGCCTTCTGTGGCCCCACAGCTGAGCAGACCTCTTCTAATCCCTCCCTTCCCCTCTTCATCCTGTGAGGGAGGGAGGTCCTTTCCATGCAAATGAGACCCTAACTCTCTGAACACTCACTGACTCCGGGTCAGGTCAATCTGTATGAGGATGTCAAGGAGGTGGGTAGGGAAGGGTCTATGTGGTACCAGGGGGTGGGGAGGTCACAGCTGTGGGCTCTGAGCAGAGGGCGCATGCTGTACCAGGTGGCAGGTCCCTGCTCTGGTTAACCCTTGACTGTCAGAATCAAGTGACTTGCGCCCCCTGGCGTCCAGGCCCAGACAGCATTGTGTGACATGATGACACCATTGACCTAAGCTGCCTCCCCACTTCACTGTCCACTGCCACATTCCTTCCTTCCTAAAGGCCAGGCCATGTGTCCGCTTCTGTGACCTCCCATCACCTCAGAACACACTTTTGCTGTACTCAGGATCCATATAGTGAGTGTGTCCACAGATCCCTTGGCTCTCCAAGCAGCAGGACTGAGGTGGTAAGTCTTACAGAACCACATAGATGAGGATCAGGTCCAGAGCTGATCCTGAGTCCACACTGACACATGGCCAAATCTGTAAAGGAGGCTGATTTCCTCTTACCTAATTCTTCTCTGGTTTCCAGATTTTTCCTTTTCCAGAAGTTCCCTTCTGCACAGAGGAGAGAGGGCACACTTCTCTCCAGGTTATGGGTAGAAGCTCTCATGTTCATTCCTAGAGGTTTACACACTGGACATCTCATCTGTCACTATATCCACCTCCAAAAAAAAAAGAACAAAAACAAAAACAAAACCAGAACAACAACAACAACAAAAAAAAAAAACAACCCACAGTTCTCCACATACTGGGGCAGTGATTCCCCGCTAGGTTCTCCCAACACACAAACCCTACTCTCCAGAGTCCCTGTCATATGAGTCTTTTGTGGCACTGACCTCAGAGCACAAAATGCAAGCCAGCAGGAAATTCTAGGAGGAGTGACAGCTGCAGATGCTCTGAGAGGAACCTAGTTTCAGAGATTATATTTTAGTCACCAATTAGACATCTGTTAACTTAAAATCAATGTGTGTGATTTTATATAAAATTCAACTCAGTAAAAATGATGTAAACTCAATGACAATATCAATAGGAAAATAAAGGCACAGTCACTAGTATACCATTCACAGATCTATGTTTATTACAGGGAAAATGTGGATAGAAGTAGTAGCTGAAAACCTGGATGAAAAGAATAATGAGAGAGAAATGCCTTCTCATTCTTGGTTGAACGGGGCTGTACAAATTTGTTTCTAAGTGACTTAATTTGTTGTGGTGGTGATCATTGTTGCTGTGGTGATGGCTATTATTATTTTAATCATGAGTTTTGTATCGTTGTTCTTGTTCTACAAGTAGAAGTAGGAAAGCACCACACGGTGCCTGGGGAAAACTCATGCGGGGCTTGTTCCTATGAACTTGAGGGCCATCTCAATCATGGAATTGCCAATCACGGAACTTCAAGGATGGGCTCATTAAGGGTCAGATTTTTTCAGGGGTGGGCAGACTATAGTTCCTGTGTCTTATTTCCAACATATTCAGAATAAGGCAATTGTCCGCTCAGCCATGCCATAGCCATGACTATAGCAATGAATTTCTATTACCCAAGGCCAATTTGATCCAAAATTCTTTTCAAAGATCCCACATGTGATTCCTGGTGAGGTGGAGATAAGAGGGACTGTGTACCTGAGATCACACGCCCTGTGACCCTCAGTTGGGACAGATACCTCAGCAAAGGTCGAGCCTGGCTTGAGATATTGCTGGGGTGACTGAGGGAATGACAGCCCAGCACTGAGAGCACAAGAAGGATATGTCTCATTTCCCCATGGGCTTTGAGCTCCATGGGAGCTGCACTGAGGCTACTATCCAGAATCAGTGTGCTGATAAGACACAATCAATGACTTGAGCCCAGATGTAGTTGAGGGCTAAGCTGCCCATAGGGACAGAGACTCCCCTAGGATTCCTGAACATCAGCCTTGTTCCAGGAAAGCCTGGTCCCAGGGCACTTCTTGGCTGCTCTGATGACAGGACCCCAGTCATACTCATGTTTCTGTGCATTTCCTGCTAATGGGGATTCTACTTCTGGGAGATTGTGATATTGAGGTTGGCTGGGTGAGAACAGGTTGGACAGACAGAGAAGCCTAGAGACTGCAAAATACAGGGCACTATACTCTCAGAGAGACGGTGTATGTGTGTGCGTGTGTCATAAAAAATGACACCAAGTGGCCTCTAACCTTCTAATATCTTCTCTACACCTTGAGGGATAGTTTTCCATGAAAATGTATTCATGAAGCTCATTCTCTCTTAAACTTGGAGGATCCTCAATGAAAAGTCAAGGGTCTCAAAGACCTCTTCCTAGAGGAAGATCTGTTTCAGGCAGTAAGGACTCACTTGAGAGCAGAACTGTTAACATTTCACTGAATTAGAACCCAGTCTTGTTGAGGAACAAGAAATATGAATGTTTACACCCTGCAGACATAAGGCCTCAGGTTCAGTGTCTTCAGGTCTCAAGAAACACAGGACAAGGGGGTAAGCACAAAGACCTCCTTACTGACCCTACCCTCCACTGTGCTCCACAGTCCTCATGTCCCCAGGTATCTAGTAGGGTTGAATAGAAGATAGCCCTGACTTATTTCTGGGAAAGGGCTAAAGCCTATGACATCAGAAACCAGAGGAAAATGTATCTGTCATTGATCTACTTCTTAGATCTTAGGAAAAAGATTTGGGGCATAATAAAAACAATTATATATTTTGAAATTTGCAGGTGACAGCCTTCATGGATTCTGTCAATCCTAATCATGGATAGGGGATCAATTAATTGTGAAAGAGGAGCAACAATCAATAGATTCTATGTGCAAATTCTGCAAGGGAGGGTAAACACATCACTTTTGGAAAAATGTATTAATTTTACTTTCATATTAAAGAGACTCACTGGAAATGTTGGGAGGAGAAACCCAGAGCCTGGAGTTGAAATCAGGAAGAAGAATATGAGGGATTTCATGTATTTCTATTTTATGGCTATTCTTCTCCCTAGAGGTGGAACACTGAGACAAGAAACTAGAGCAAGATCATTTTCTGTTTTCTTTGACATCAGATGTTGATTGAGAAATCAGACCTCAAGAGTCAGAGGCAGAGCCTGAAGGCCTGCGGCACAGGGAAGCAGAGAGAAGAGGAGGGTGTGGAGGGTGTTGTTATGGAGAGTCTGTAGGATCTGGTCCAAATTAATTTGCAGCTGGTTCAGAGAAATCAGACGACATGACCAGAGTTATTGTCAATATATCAGCTGTGGATACATCAGTAATAACACAAAGTCACACTTTATAGAATAAGAAGGTGAATCTGATTGTGGACAATGTTTGCTGGGCAACATATAGTCATTCTCCAGACCCCGTGGGGAAGTACAAATGGATTATTTTACCTAATCCAACAGGATGTTCCTTGGATGCCCTATTTTCTCTTATTTTACATTCAAACATGAGTGTTTCCCTTGTTCAAGGACAAATCTTTCATCAGGATCCCCTCTCCCTCCAACACATGTTTCTCCAAGTAAGTTTCTCAATGAAAAAATGCTCACAGCCCTTATCTGTGTGCATAGGGATTTATGACTCACTTCCTTCTTATCTGAGACACTGTGACTAAAGGTAGCAACCCCCACCACCATGAGCTGTAGAACTGTAATCATCAGCCTCATCCTCAGTTTGCAGCCCAGAGGTGAGCAGAAGCCCTGCATTGGCCAAGGCATCTTTGGAGCCAGGGAATGGCTGGGGACCCTGAAGCCCTGGTGCTTGTCTGAGTCTGTGTAGAACCTCTGCAGATACCTGGGAGAGCTCCCTGGCTTCTGCTATAACCAGTACATGTAGTAGCTTCTGACACTGAAGCCACTGTTCAGAATGCGGGTGAGTCTGGCTGATGATCCCAGAGATGCAGAGAGGGAGGGCGGCTAGGTTAGCACAGTTTGGGACAGGGAACCTGCAAGCACAGACACTCATGGGTAATGTGGAACAGGGACCAAGATAAATTTCCTGGTGCCTCTAAGACAGAGTAGCTGACACAGGCTTCAGGGAACTCTTGTGCCCCTGAATCCTGTACCTTCTGTACAGTTAGGAGGATGAAAAGGACAGGAGCCCAGGCCATGGTGACACAGCCCGTGGTTGCCACACTGAGATGGGCTGCCCCGGGCCTCTTTTTCTTCTCCCACCTCTACCACAGGAGGTGCAGTCCATGGAAATATGTCCCACTCAATGACAACCCAGCCCTTCCCTGAGCCCTGGTGCTGGAGCCCAGCTCACACCCCACACTGAGGAGGATGGAGGTTGGACTCAGCCCTGGTGAGAGTCCTGGGAGGAAGCACCTGCTAAGACAACATACAGGTCCCTGCTCAGGGAACTCTGACAGGCTAGAGAGGACAAAGCTAATAACTCCCGTCAGGGAGCACTGTGCCAGGTCCCCCGACCCAGGCTCCTTTAAATAGTTCTCAGTAATGAGGGTCCTAAGGAACATAGGATAGTCCCACTCCGCCCCCTGCTGGTCACAGAGCACACACCTCACCATGACCCAAAGCCCTGAGAGCCTGCTGGTGTCTGCCGCTCACCACGTTTGATTTCTAGATGCTGCGATCCTTTAGGCCTTCTGATGATTCTGTAGTGTCATTCTCAGAAGGGACCCTGGTCTGGAATATAAATAAATAAATATATAGATAGATGATAGATAGATAGATAGATAGATAGATGATAGATAGAACACTTAACGTTTCTAAAAGGAAAAATTTCTTGAATGGATTTCAGAGGCCAGTAGTTGGAGCTGGAGCTCTCATGACCACTACTCCTCTGTGGCAGACCCAACAGAAGAAGACAGATCAAGCAGAGTCTACACTACTTACTGTAACCATCACCTTATCATCTCTTCAAGAGAAAGAAAGATTCCCACCTCTCCTGGAAACAGGCCAGCCAATGAGAGACTGTCACAACTCAGCCATGAGGAGTGTGTATACATGGAATCCCTGGTTTACTCCCATGGACTTTTTGGTCATTACATCCTTCCCACCCTCCAACTTTGCTCCATTAATGAGGCTTCTTCTCCTTTGGTCTTGGGCATGCCTATGATTTTCCCATTCTTTACCTGTCCTGGATTATTCCCTACTCTTCAAATATATGCTCATTGTTATGGTAAAAATAACTGGCAGGTTTGTATTTTTTTAATTTAAATTCCATTAGCCAACTTGTAGTATATCATTAATTTTAGAGGTGGAGTTCAGTAATTCATCAGATGCATATAACACCCAGGGTGCATCACATCACGTCACATGCCCTCATTAATGTCCACCACCCAGTTACACCATCCCCCCAACCCTCCAGCAACCCTCAGTCTGTTTCCTAGAGTTAAGAGTCTTCCATGGTTTTTCTTCCTTCTGATTGCCTCCCGTTCAGTTTTCCCTCCTTTCCCCTGTGACCTTCTGCACTGTTTCTTATATTCCACACATGAGTAAAAGCATATGATAATTGTCTACTGGCAGTTTTATTTTTAAGGTTCACAATAACAACTGAGTTAGCCAGTGAATCCCACAGTAGATTTTAGAGAAAATGAAAGAAACATATGTGTCACACCTGAAGTCATATAACAGGGGACAGTGGGGTTTTTTGTTTATTTGAATGTCCTGTAAGGTTTCTTTGGACACCAGTATAGAATGAGCATATTTCAGGTTAGAAAAGTATAGTGATATGTAGAAATGATGGCAACTTTGTAAAAATTACACAAGGTGGGGCGCCTGGGTGGCTCAGTGGTTTAAGCCGCTGCCTTTGGCTCAGGTCATGATCTCAGGGTCCTGGGATCGAGTCCCACATCGGGCTCTCTGCTCGGCTGGGAGCCTGCTTCCCTCTCACTCTCTCTGCCTTCCTCTCTGCCTACTTGTGATCTCTCTCTCTGTCAAATAAATAAATAAAATCTTTAAAAAAAATTACACAAGGTATGCTACAGTTTTATATTTGTAGATTCAATTAGATTTGTTGATATAGGAAAACTAATGCATTTAATGCACTTAACATTTAATAGTGAATAACATTTTCTATACTTTATGAAGTTAGGTTTATCTAATAAAGTGTATGTTCTTATTGATAATTGCACCGTATATTTCTTTTTGGGAATTTATACTAGGATATACAACTTTCTTATATTGACATTTTTTCACCTTAATTTTTTGTTTGTTTGTTTGTTTTTCATTTTCCTACCAAGATCAATACATATTTCAAAGTCCTGCTGGAGATATTTTGAATGGCTATGTAGACCAGAACAGGCAATCACATTCCTCACAGTCACCTGCATGTACACTTCCACTAACTGGGCAAATATCCCCAGATTTATTGAAAAATAGAATGAAACCTACCTGGGACGGTGTGGGAGCCCTTCTGTCATCTGTCACTGTAATTGTCTAACTATTGTCACAACTGATTTACTTTACCTTCTGCTTTGGCTTCAAGGTGACAAGGTAGGAGGTAGAGTGGGAAAGATAGCATCCCTTCCTATCCAATGAAAGGCTGGGTAGGAGGATATTCATGAAAGAAATTACACTCCCCCCTTAACCTGTGGGTTTCATTTCCCTCCCTATTCTCCTTGTTCCTCTTCACTTACTTAAAATCATGAATCATCATCATCATCATTATAACCCATCTTCACACACACCAGGGGTTAGCCCCCTCACCTCACTAACCCCAACCCCATGGAATCAAATGTGCTGCTTCCTCCCCCCACCCCTGAGTTGAGCTGACTGTGACTGCAAGTGCACATGGCTATGCTGACTGCTCCCCTCTGAATGTGTGAGACCCCCCCTCTCAGGCATCCCTCTTTCATATACTCTGTGGCCCTTCATTTCTCACACCCCTCTCTATGATCCATTGCTATGTTTTCCCTCTTCTGCATTGCAAAATCAAACTTTCCAAAATTTCCTTAAAGTTCAAGGTATGTTCCATCTAGACTCCAAAATGGAAAATAGGTGCTAGATATTACATGAAATCACCTATAACTACTAAGAATGTTTATATTTGTTTTGTTCTTGAAGAAAAAAATAAAGATCTTCACAATTTTTTTAAAATATACTTTCACATTTTTTTAAAGATTTGATTTATTTGTTTGACAGAGAGAGAGTGAGAGAAGGAACACAAGCTGGGGGAGAGAGAAAGGGAGAAGCAGACTTCCCACTGAGCAGGGAGCCTAAAGCGGGGTTTGATCCCAGGGTCCTGAGATCATGACCTGAGCTGAAGGCAGACACTTAAGGACGGAGCCAACCAGGTGCTCCTGCTTTCATATTCTTGAAAGTTTACAATTTCCTAAAACATACAGATTCCACACGTCTCAGCATGATTCATTTTACTGGAACAACAGGCCCACTGGTCTTAAGGGTGAACATGCTCCAAACTTATGCACTCCTTGTTTGCTGACCTAAGTCCATTGGGCTGTATCAAAACTAACCTTATTTCCTTGAGGTTTGCACACTCCTGGTCTTGAGTAGTGAAGGACCAAACTCTCCTGGAAGATAGGGCCTGAACACATTTGAAAACAGATGCCAGCAAGTCCATTCAGGATCATGACTTCATATTGATGTGATATGTTGTGATATGATGTGAGCCTGGAGTGAGTGGTCAAGAAAAAATTCTTGAGACATTTATTGTGCAAAAAGTGCTTTTATTATGGCCCAGGAACAGGACTGTGTTCAGAAACAGCAGCACTTGCAATTGTGAGGAGTGGCTCATTTTATACTTTCCAGTGTGTTGGGGCTAAAGCTAGGATCAATCTGTTAGAAATTTGGAAGTAAACCTTTCAGCCCATGAGAAGCTAGCCCCCACCAAGATAAGGTTATTTGCTACTGTCTCAGGAAACATCAGTCATGAGACCTTCAGATGTGTAGCAGCGGACCATATGCTTAGAGGAATTTGCAAATATATATTGTGGGGTGTTTGCAGCTAAAAGGGAAAGACACCAAGGAATGAGGTTATAGAGGTAAAGCAATAAAGAAGTCCTTGAGAAAGCTGTAGGAGTGTTGCAATCTGTAAGTCACAGGACTTTAGCCTGAGTCTCAGGACTTCAGCCTGTAAGTTGCAACAAGTTCTGCCCTTTGTTTCTTCTCCTGTCAAAAGACTAACTGCCTGGGCACTTGCTTCTCCTGCATGAAGACCCCACCATTTACCTTATCTTTCCCTGCAAAACCCTCCAGCCTCGCCTCACCTGGAAAAATGGTCCATAAGGAATTTGTTCAATATCTTCCCAGAGTGCTGGTTTCCTGAATAAAGCAATCTTTCCTTTCCCTCCATCACTTGTATCTCTTGCACTGATTTTCCAGCAGGATCTGAGTTTGGAACCTGTTCTCTGTCTGGTGACATTAGCATTTTTACTTTGTTAGTAATATTCAAATATGATTAAAATCATTTTCATTATTTTAACTTATGAAAACATATCATTCTTTTTAAAATATTATTGAAACAATTAATAGAAATTTTATTTTATATATTTCTGATGACTTCGCAAATTATCTTAACAATGCAACATTTTTAAACTACATATCTTGAAACCTCTATAAGCCAAAAGAGTTAGGGTGTTCTAGAACAAAAATGAAGCAAAAAAAAAAAGAGAGAGAGAGAGAGAGAAAGAGAGAGAGAGAGCACTTTGCTGACCCAACAGGAGTCATTTGAGGCCTCCAGTTATTTTCTGGGATCTATGCCTTGTAGGTTCTGCTTGACCAGCATATATCTTGTAGAACCTTCTAAGAGGGTTAAATTGGGACAAAGCAATGCAGCAAACAAAAACAAAACAAAACAAAAACCTAACTGTCCTTACCAGCCCAGGAAACAGTCCACTTCAGAGACAATAACTCATTGGTGAGACTCCCACTGTTGTTTCAAAAGTAAAGATTGACCTAGCACACATTCTTGAGTTGCACTTCTAGTACTGAAACTGTGGGCCACAGGGTTAATGAGATTAGAACTGTACCAGTACGACCCCTATGGAAACCCTTCTTCTTCAGAAAAATTTAACGTTAGGCAGAGGGGGGCAAAATGACAGAGAAGTAGGAGGTGCTGTTTCAACTGGTCGCCTAAAGTGAGCTGATTATCTACCAAAGCACTCTGATCACCCATGAAATCAGCCTGAGATTAGAATTATACACTTCTGGATCTCTACGGAGGCAGAAGACTCTAGTGGACAGGTAAAGTGCAGTCCGATGTTCCATTGGGACTGATATCCAAAGATAAACAGAAGAGGGAGGGAGCCACCAGAAGTGACCCATTGGAAAGTAATGCCCCAATAAGAGAGTGCCCTGTGATTGGGGATCAGCATTAACTTGGAGTCTGGTTAAAAGCACTCAAATAGAGCAAAAGATGTTAAGGGAAAATTGGTGGAATCAGGTGGTTAGGGACATGGGTTTATTAAGCCCATGGACCCAGGACAACCACCGCTGGTGCTATGCCAGAGAGAGCATGGCATAGAAGCCAGGCCTTTGTCCCTGAGCTACCAGGGTGGGTGAGAGAATCTGGGTGGTGGCACACATGAGAGAATCTGGTGTGGATGCTAGCTGGCGCTCTCTAGAACCACAGACTTTTGCACTCTGCATGCATGCTGTGCGACCGACCGGGGTCTAAGTCGCGCTCCACACCCTCCCCTGAGAGATGGCCTGCAGGCGCTTGCCAGTGCTCTCTAAGATGGGTGAGAGTCTGAACAGGGTAATGGCTACTTTTCTGTTTATGGACTTGAATCGTGGAATACCTAAATTCACATTTTAGAAGGACTATCCCGAGAGCTTCCTAAATGTTTATATATGCAGCACAATGTTTTATAGGCTAGTTTGTTTTACTGTCTAAACCAAAACCCAATGCGGGCAGCATGTCAAATACAGTGTCATAGCCAGGCATGGAGCCTGTGTCAGGGAATGTGGCAGACCAATGACAAATTAATTCAAGTCTTGATGGTTCTTCTCTAAAATATAGATTTAACACTTCAATGGAAGGCTAAATAATCACGAAGAGAGGAAAGAAAAAGGGCCTCTCATCCATCTTTAGGAACAGAGGAACCTCCACCTCTTGTGTATAGTATCTCTAGATACTCCCTGGCTGCAGTGGAGTTAATGCCACAGAGAGAGCATCGCAGGGAAAACAAAGACTGGCTTTGTCTCTGTTCTGCCTTCACTGCTTAAGTATATGTGATTTTTGATTTATAGGTTCATGTGAGTTACAGAAAAAAAAAGCTCGGTGTGCACAGAACCAACAAGTTAAGTTTTTAACCTATACATTGATGACATTAATAGAAGCCAGTTTCCACAACTCCCAGGACCTCCTGGAAAGCTGGAGTGGCTTCCCAGTATCTCTGCCCCCAAAGCAAGCTTGGAAAGGCCTCTCTGAGATCCTCCTTCTGATGCCCTCTGGTTAGAACATCATAGAAGCCACAGGTCTGCTTATCGGATTCCTGATGACATGCCCAAGTGCAGACACTTTCATGATGGGGTAAAAGACAAGAGCTGTCTGCCAAACCTGCCTGTCATCTGTGAAAGATGCTGATGAGAAGAAATGAACTGAGAAGCTAAAATTTGCAAATAGTTATGTGAAGTAGAGGATAATGGTAGCAAATGCTAAAAGGTCACTCAGCAAGGTGCTAATCTGTTATTAATCACCATTCAGTCACAGTGCCAGAAGAGGAAACCTGTGTTCAAGCACTTGTCACTGCCCAGGGAGGATGGGGCCTCAGCTGGTCAGCCTTGATGACACACTGACCTCAGGACTCCATGCACACAGCACCAAGAAGGGCCAGGGCCCAGCTTACAGTCCCTCAGGAGCGAGTGGGACAGAGCAGCACCACCCTGTTGAGGGTTCTGGCTACAGGGACAGATGGAGCAGCAGGCGTATTTCTGTAACTCACTTTCACACACAGCAAGACACAAGACTCAGCTGTGGGGTCAGATGAACAAGTCAATGACACCTTGGGCTTGATTCAGGGCACAGGACGTGTGTCGGAGTAGGAGAGGTAAGAGGCGCAGATTAAACTGTGGTCATTCCTCAGTGTAGTATCTGTGATCCTGGTGGTGAGGTGACCTTAACTCCTGGAGCCGCCACAGCAAGATCTGAGCGAAGCTACGCAAGTGCTATTGAAACTGCTGTCACGACGTTTTCAGTACAATTTTACCCAAGAGCCCAGAACTCAGATCTCCCAATAGCAGAGACCATGCTCATGACAGCCCATGAGGCTAGAGCACTCTTTTCTTAAGAACTTAAATCTTAATCAAACCTACACGGGCACATGGGTGACCCCGTGTGAGCACTCGGGTTGTCAACTTGCAACCTGGGTCACGTGGGAGACACCTGGATCTCAGAGTGCAGAGATTTTCCTTCTGGGCCATTTGTCCTCAGCGGAGAACCTTATCTGTGTGTCCATCTGTCTGTCCTGTATAATTGCTGACTATTCTGCACTCAGTACAGGGCAGGAAGTAGATCCAGAGACAAACCATTACCTATTCCCTCTGTCTCCAGGTCCAGGTCATATCATTCTCCCTGTGACCCAGAGCACTCCAGGTGTCCCCAGGCTGCTACCTTGGCCCCCATGGACCCTGTTCCACCATCTGAAAACGGTTCTGTAGTAACAGTTTCACCTCCCATCTGTGAATCATTCCTGTTGCTTTTTTTGCGGGGGGAGGGGGGGATCACTGTGGTCCTCAGTCTCTTACTCCTTTACTGCTTTATTTTTATTATTTTTTCCATTTCTTTTCAGTGTACCAGATTCATTGTTTATGTACCACATCCAGTGTGCCATGCAATACGTGCCCTCCATAATACCCACCACTAGGCTCACCCAACCTCCCACCCCAGCCCCTCCAAAACCCTCAGATTCTTTTTCAGAGTCCATAGTCTCTCATGGTCCGTCTCTCCTTCCAATTTCCCCCAACTCCCTTCTCCTCTCCATCTCCCCATGCCCTCCGTGTTATTTCTTATCCTCCACAAATAAGTGAAACCATATAATAATTGACTCTCTCTGCTTGACTTATTTCACTCAGCATAATCTCTTCCATGGTTTTTAACTTCCTTTTAAGTAAGATGCAATAATAGAGATGTTTTATCTGCCATTTTGAACCTGCCATGCTGACTTAGCTACCAATTTTTCCCCAATATTCAACTTTTAGAAGAGAGATGCAAAGAAGAATAGGCATTTCAAAAAGAATAAAACAACATCTTTATTTCTGCTGTTCTGCACTGAGATACAAAAGCATTCAATATCCTTAGTGACTGGCTATTTTTTTTCATAAATATTCCACAATAATGAGTCACTGTTACCCCCACCAGGAAGAGTACCCTCTCCTTCAATGCTCTATGTTAACAAAAAATTTTTAAAATGCTGTATCCCAATGTATTAAGAATTATTTCTGAGAAGAATGCAAACAAAGGACAAGGGAAGGGAGCACACTTTACCAAGCTCCCGTGTAGCCACCAAGTCTATAGCTGAATGACTTGCAAATATTTCCCCACTTGATCTAATGGCCAAAAAACAAGAGAGCTATTACTGCCCCCCTTTTATAGATGAGAAAATTGAGGCCCAGAGTCACATGACTTCAAATGGCAGGCAAAGGGTTTAAATAAATGAAAGCCTCCATCCAAAATTTGTCAACTTCCTTTCGCATAATGCCAACTGCTCCTAATAAAAACTCTGGCAGTGCTCTGTTAACCAAAAATTATATTGACTAGAATTCACCTTCCCCCAAGCATTTCTTTAACTGAGATTTTACTGCAGTTTTTTAACTGAACAGTTCCCTGGCTGGTTTAAGGTGGTTGGAGCTGAAGACACTGAATCAAAAGAGGCTTTCTGCAGAGGTCTGCGACAAATGGGCACCAGGCAGCTTGGCAGCAGCAAGGTTGAAGCTTTAGCAGAGGCCTCTTTGTACTTATGGGAATAGAGCATCTGAGCCAGGGAAATGGCACCTAATCCTCCTCAGTCTCCCTCTCCCCAGGAACCCTATATCATTGGAGGGCTGAGTAAGGGGAAGTTGTCCAGGTGGCATTTAATTAGAAAGTACATAAACAATGAATCTTGGAATGCTGCAAAATAATAATAATGATAATGACAAAAAGGTCAAAATTCACCTAAACTCCTATAGCTGCAGAGCTGCAGATAAAGGAGGGTAAAAGGCAGACACCCTGCTCTGTGGCTTTAGAAGAAGAGCAAGCATATGGACACAGGAAGACAGTCTCTGGAGAGGGTATGGAA
The DNA here is from genome assembly GCF_922984935.1 of Meles meles. NCBI lineage: Eukaryota > Metazoa > Chordata > Mammalia > Carnivora > Mustelidae > Meles > Meles meles. The sequence goes on along the minus strand of NC_060077.1, from coordinate 27,515,747 downwards.
CTCAGATGGTGTTGGGTGGCAAGGGGGAGGAAAATCAGTCTCGGAATGCCTGGGAGCAGGGCACTTCAGGCAAGGAATGCTGCAGAGCCCTCACTGCCTGGGGGGCTCAGGGTGCTGGAGGAGCTGCTGGAGGCTGCAGGCTGAGCCCCGAGGGTTAGGGGAGACATGGGGAAAAGGGCAGTGATGGGAGAGGTCAGCTCAGAAAGAACTCAGGAGAACTCTAGGCAATAACCTAAAAGTGCGGGTGCCTGCATACCTGAGATAGTTAACTGTTTTCTTTCCACTCAGCTCATGATCTCAGGGTCCTAGGATCTAGCCCTACATGGGCTGTATCCAAGCAGGGAGCCTGCATCTCCCTCTCCTTCTAACACTCCCCCTGCTTATGCTCTCTTGTTCTCTCTGTCAGGTAAATAAATAAAATCTTTAAAAATATCCATATATATTTATCTTAATGGGGGGTTGGAAGATACTGGAACGTCTAGGGCAGAGGATGACATGATGTGAACCTGTTTTAAGATTCAAACCCTGGAACCCACTGTAGGGGGCAAGGATGACACAGGTCAGGCAGGTGACTGAAAGAATGCATGGTGAGGCTGAAAACTGTTTGGGGTACTTTTCAAAGGCAGAGTCAGAGTTTGCTGGCAGCTGGATATAGGAATGTCAATGGAAGTGGACCTGTGGTGAGAGAAGCTGCTATGTCTAACAGAAAAGACCAGGCAGGTTCAGGGTTGTGAGGAGCAGTTCTGGAACAGGGTTTGGGATGTGTGGAATAGGGTGGATGCCTACTTTTCTCAAGGCACAGCAACGACCCTGGCATATCCCTCCACACTTGTTTTTTGCCTTTCTGCTCCAAAAGTTCACTCTTGCCATCCTGTGTCCAATACCACCTCTGCCCATTCCTCAAAAAATTAAAAATTAAAAATACAACTACCATATGATCCAGCACTCCCTTTTCAGTATATGGACCCAAAGGAAATCACTAACACAAAAAAAGGTCTGCACCCCCACGTTAATGGAAGCATCATTCCCATCAGTCAAAGCATGGAAAAAACTTATGTGCCCATCTGTAGGAAAATAGGTAAAGAAAATATACTACACTTATGGACTATAACACAGCCATGAGAAGGAAAGAAATCTCTCCATTTTCTACAACATGGATGAACTTGGAGGGCACTGTCCGAAGTGAGAGGAGTCAGAGAAAGGCAAACATCACATGATCTCACTTACATAAGGAATCTATAAAAGTGGAGCTCACAGAATCAAAACAGACTGTTGGTTGCCAGAAGGAGGGGTGCAGAGAAACTTCTCCCCCATCTTAACACACCAATGTCCTCATCCCCAATCCCACTCTTTCTTCCAAGTTTTCACCCCTGAGTCTCTCTGCTGACCACTGAGAGCTTAAATAAAGAATTAAGTCACGTCCAAATAGAACAGGGTTGGTTGTCAGCAAAGCATCACCACTACACGACAGCCCCAATGTAATAGCTAGAATAGCTAATTCTAATTTTGATAGTGTCATAAACAGTAAAGGTAGTCAAATTATTAATTATTATTTTTAAAATTGTATTTACATTTAAATTAAAAAATTAAAATTTAAAATTGTGTTTAAATTTATTTAACAAGCACTTGCAGAAGATCTATTATGGCCAAAGCACATTGTTTCATAGCCAGATAAATAACACATACGTCCTTTCTTGTCCAAAAGGTGGCTAGACCTAGGGGCGCCTGGGTGGCTCAGTCAGTTAAGGGTCTGCCTTTGGCTCAGGTAAGACTGCATACAGATCAGTGGCATTATATATTTCATTTTATCAATTTTTTATTATGTTATGTTAATCACCACACAGGACTGTGGGAAGAGAGTTCAGGGAAGGGAAGACAGAAGAGACTTTTTTTTTTCATTGCACCCTCAGATCTTATTTGTCCTGTAAATAACAGTTTGTCCTTTTTGACTACCTTAGCATAGAATTTATGCTTTTCTTTTGTTCCAAGTGCACAGGGATTCCCATATATGAAATCAAGGCTACTGCTGCTCAGTTTTTTTAAATTATTATTTTCAAAAGTGTATTTATTCAATTAATTAACATATGGTATACTATTAGTTTCAGAAGTAAAGGTCAGTCGTTCATCAGTTGCATATAACACCCAGTGCTCATTCTATCATATGCCCTCCTTAATGTCCATCACCCAGTTATCCCTTCTCCCCCAACCTCCTCCAGCAACCCTCAATTTGTTTCCTATGATTAGGAGTATCCTGTGGTTTTTCTCCGTCTCTGATTTCATCTTGTTTTATTTTCCCCTCCCTTCCCCTATGCTCTTCTGTTTTGTTTCTTAAATTCCACATGAGTAAATTGTATGATAGTTGTCTTTCTCTGACAGACTTATTTCACTCAGCGTAATATCCTCTAGCTCTGTCCATGTCACTGAAAGTGGTAAGATTTCATTTTTTAGATGGCTGCATCACATTCCATTGTAATGTGTGTATACACACACACATATACCATATCTTCTTTATCCATTCATCTGTTGAAGGACATCTGGGCTCTTTCCACAGAGTGGCTATTGTGGACATTGCTGCTATAGACATTGGGCTGTAGGTACCCTTCTGGATCACTGTGTTTGCATCCTTCATTCTGCTCAGTTCTTGAAGATAAGTCTTTGAATTTAACTTGTGGGACAACTGTTAAGGAATGTGGAGCAAATACAGGTAAAACTCCTGACCTTCACCAATAAGGGCTCATTGTACCACAAAACACACAGAACACTGTAGCACTGGAGGTGCCCTTTGTTCACTTCCATAGCTAAGTGTCTGCAAAAAGTCTGTCTCCAACTATTCTCAACCTGATTTCTGATCAGAAAAATGCCATTTAATTGGTCAGTCTTTGTGATTCTTGACCTTCTCTGATGCACAGCAAGGGACCATGGTGCTCTGTGGGGGGGGGGGGGGGGCGAGTGAAATAACTCCAAGGTATTCTATTCTACTTAAAGAAAATCAGGTGGCTTTTCTGTTCATCAATTACTTTTGCAACCACTTGGAGTCTATCAACTTTCTCTGCATTTTTCAAAGGGCCTGACAAAAGGATTAAGTGCTTTCTTACCTGTAAAAGTGTCTCAACAGGTATGTCTGATTTCTTGGCCCCCTGGGGAAGCAGCATCTCAACAGCTCAAATCTTATAATGCTGAACCCCCAGGGCACTCTCCCACTGTATAGCTTTTTCTAGAAATTAATTCTCACCTTTGGAGTACGAAGTGGGACAATGACAGCTGAGAGCAGAGACATTGGCTGCCAGCTCCCATGGACCCTTCAGATCTGAAGCCCCTTTGGTGCCTCTGAACTAGGTTTGGGGTGGTATCCGCATCCATGGGATATCACGTGACTACTGTTCCTGAGGTGGGACCAGAGTTTGCAGCATTTCTGTCTCCCCTATAGACTCTACCCAACACACCCAGATGTTCCTTTATTTAATCTGAGAGAAACTCTCTTTCTGTCTCCACATATCCCTCAAAAGCTCACTTCTGTCTTCAAACTCTATATTCCCAATGAGCTTAAGCTTTTGAAACTAAAGCAGGTTGGGGAAAAAAGTATCAGGCAAGCACTTTCTGACTCCCTTCCTGCACCCAATCGCCTGATGCAGATAGAATCAGCAGGATCTGTCACATGAAATTTGCATTTCAGTGAGTTGGGGACTGTGGCATCTCTGTTCTCTGATCTCTCCTTGTGTCTTGCTAGGCCAGTGCTTAAAAAATCAATAGGAGAATCAGTACATGTGCACTTAATGATGTGATCAAGTATGTTATAATTAATGTTTCTGGAGTTCCCATTGCCATCAACTGTCTTGTCAAAAATGCAAGTTAATATCTAAGACTGTGGGTTTGAGATAATCCCTGATGGACCTTGGCTATAGAATTAGCAGGATCCTGGAGTATTCGAGTCATCAAACATCTTTAAAAAGTGAGCACATCTCGGGGAGTCATTTGTTTAATTATTCAACCTAGTCTTGAAGCACCTGGAAATTTCAATGAATATGAGTGATTCTTTCAAATAAAGAAGAATTCAATAAATATATGGCTGAGCATACAATTTAGATGAAGTTAACGAAGCCATCCTTTGTAGATGAGGATAAAATGGCAACCCCACTAACAGCAGACAATGGGTTCAATTATCTTTCCAGCAACTTCTGGTTTCTAAAATCCACTTCAAGTTCCAGTTCTGGACACAATGGAACAACATTTCTCCTCTCTTTTCCACTATGTTTAATCATAAAACTTGGACAGAATTCATGGGGCAGTTACCAGAGGTCCCTCAGAAAAAAATAGTGCTGGGCAGGTTGGGGAAAAGACCAACATTTAAAGGAACTCCAGTGGTGGTGAGTTTGCCATTTTCCCTCCAGTGTCCCAGCCTGGATAGGATGTAGCTGGAAACCCACTTGTGACCTGTGGGGGCACAGGCAGAGAGCGCTCAGGGAAGTTGCTGGCTCTGGTTCAAAGTCGAAAAATGGGATTCCTAATCCCCAGAAAGAGCAGCAGTGCCCCGGACTTCCTTTTCCTTCTTCTTTCTTGTTTTACCCTTTCTCTTGTACCCTGGCCCTCAGACAATCCCAGTGGTGGTGGCTGGTAAAGGGACCAACAGGAGCCCAAACTCAGTGAGGGGAACTTCCTTCTACGTTCAGTGGAATTATGGCCCTCAAAAGGGCACCGATCCTGGCGCTTTCCTGTCCCTGTCCTCTTTCCACATGAGCCCACATGCAATCCTCAGGGCAGAGGTGGCCAGCAGACCACAGTGACGAAAGCCTCAACCTTTGGTCAGAGGACCCTAAAGGGGGACATCAGAGAAGTTGAATACCTTAATAGATTTAAGGAAGAAACCATACATACAATTTCTTACAACAGTGGAATTAAATGAGTGATTGATAAGAGGAGAAAATTGGGGCAACTCAGATCCATGGACTCAAAAACACGTAGGGCAAAAGAGAAAATCAAAAACAAAATTAAAAAAAAAATTTAATCATGAATAAGAAGAAAATGCAACATACCAGAAGTTAAAGAATGTAGCTAAAGAGTGCTCAATAGAAATTCATAAGAGTAAAGAAACAAAGAAAGAAGAGTATGATTTAAACCAATCCAGCCTTTCCACCTTAACCAAAAAAGAAAAAAAAAAAAAGGCAAAACCCAAAGCAAGTAGAAGAGAATGAAATCCTAAGGAACAGACCAGAAATATTATAAAATAGAGAATAGAAAATAAATACAGAATATCAATAGGACAAAAATGCATTCTTGAAAAGATCAACAAAATTGAGAAACCTCAAACACATTGCCTGAAAGAAGAAACAAATACAGTCAAATTACTAAAATCAAGATTAAACAAGAACGTCTGCCTAGTGACTTCACAAATTTTTTAAAAAAAAAAAAAAAGGTTATAAAGGAATTCTGCTCACAATTATAGTGGTAGCCAAGATAACAGATGAGAGAATCAAACTCCTAGAAAGCCACAAATCACCTAAACCATCTCAGGGAAAAAAAGGAAAATCTGAATAGATGTATAGCAAGTGAAGAGATTGAATTAGCAATAAATAAAGAACATGAAGAAAAGTTCACAACCGGATGGCTTCACTGGTCAATTCTGTCAAACACTGAAAGAAGAAGAAGCACTAATGCCTCACAAACTCTTCCCAAAAATAAGAAGAGGAAGAACATTTACTAACTAGTTCTGTGGGGCCCAAATTACCATGATACTGAAACCAGACAGAGAGATCACAAAAATAAAAATGTTCCAACAGTACAGATCAATATCCCTTATGGATAGTGATGAAAAATCCATAACAAAATCTTTGCCAATGAAGTCCAGCAACAAAGGGAAAAGGTACATTATGACCATCTAGGATGTAAAGTGAGGTTGGTTTAATATGTGAAAACAAATCATTATATTAAAAACATTAAGAGAATGAAGGATATCACCCATATGATCATCTCAATAGACACAGGAAACACATCTGACAAAGTCCAATACTCTTCCATAATACAAACACTAAACAAATGAGGAATAGAAGGGAACTTCCATAACCTGATACTTCATCTCTGAAAAACCTATATTTAGGACATCAGTGATGAATAATTGAAGGTTTTACCTTCAGTAGGATCAGTAAAAAGACCATTATGCCTGCTTTCCCCACTTTTCTCCCATGTTGTACTGGAAGTTTCAGCCAGGGTACTTAAGGAATAAAAATATATTTTAAAAATCCAGTTTGGAAAGAGGAGTCAAGATGGTGGAGAAGTAGCAGGCTGAGACTACATCAGGTAGCAGGAGATCAGCTAGATAGCTTATCAAACCATTGCAAACACCTACAAATCCAATGGGAGATCGAAGAGAAGAACAGCAATTCTAGAAACAGAAAATCGACCACTTTCTGAAAGGTATGACTGGTGGAGAAGTGAATCCAAAGTGATGGGAAGATAGACCGTAGGGGGAGGGGCTGGCTCCCAGCAAGCAGCAGAGCAACAGAGCACTAAATCAGGACTTTTAAAAGTCTGCTCCACTGAGGGACATTGCTCCAGAGGCTAAACTGGGGTGAAGCCCATGCAGAGTCAGTGTGGCCCCAGGTCCTGCAGGGTCACAGAAGGATCGGGGGTGCCTGAGTGTCGCAGAGCTCACAGGTATTAGAGCGGAGAAGCTGGCTACAGAGACAGAGCCAAGGAGTGATCTCTCAGCATGGGGTTACCTTGAACCGGTCGCAGGCTGGGTGAGCTCGGAGTGCAGCTGGAATCCAGGGAGACGGGAGTGATTGAGCGCTTCTCTCTGAGGGTGCACTGAGGAGTGGGGCCCTGAGATCTCGGCTCCTTTGGGCCAGAGACTGGGAGGCCGCCATTTTCATTCCTGTCCTCCAGAACTCTACGGAAAGCATTCAGAGAACAAAAGCTCCCGAAAGCGAACCTGAGTGGATTACTTAGCCCGGCCCCTGGTAAGGGCAGCGCAATTCCACCTCGGGCAAAGACACTTGAGAATAACTACAACAGACCCCTCCCCCAGAAGATCAACAAGAAATCCAGCCAAGACCAAGTTCACTTACCAAGGAGATCAGAGGAATTCCAGAGAAGGAGAAAGCAAAGCACGAACTCATGGCTTTCTCCCATGATTCTTTAGTCTTGAGGTTAATTTAATTTTTTTTCAATTTTTTTTCTTCTTCTGCTAAATTTTTTTAAACTTTTACTCTTTTCTTTTTTAACGTTTTTTTAACTAGTTTATCTAATATATTTTTTCTTTCTTTTTATATTTTTTTCTTTATTTGTTTTCTTGTTTAAATTTTTCCTTTTTTTTCTGAACCTCTTTTTATCCCCTTTCTCCCCCCCCCCCGTGATTTGGGGTCTCTTCTGATTTGGTTAAAGTGCATTTTTCTGGGGTCTTTGCCACCCTTTTAGTATTTTACTTGCTCTTTCATTTACTCTGATCTGGACAAAATGACAAGGCGGAAAAATACACCACAAAAAAAAAAAAGAACAAGAGGCAGTACTGAAGGCTAGGGACCTAATCAATACAGACATTGGTAATATGTCAGATCTAGAGTTCAGAATGACGATTCTCAAGGTTCTAGCCGGGCTCGAAAAAGGCATGGAAGATATTAGAGAAATCCTCTCTGGAGATATAAAAGCCCTTTCTGGTGAAATTAAAGAACTAAAATCTAATGAAGTTGAAATTAAAAAAGCTATTAATGAGGTGCAATAAAAAATGGAGGCTCTCACTGCTAGGATAAATGAGGCAGAAGAAAGAATTAGTGATATAAAAGACCAAATGACAGAGAATAAAGAAGCTGAGCAAAAGAGGGACAAAGAGCTACTGGACCACGAGGGGAGAATTCCAGAGGAAAGTGACACCATAAGACGAAACAACATTAGAATAATTGGGATTCCAGAAGAAGAAGAAACAGAGAGGGGAGAAGAAGGTATATTGGAGAGAATTATTGGAGAGATTTTCCCTACTATGGCAAAGGGAACAAGCATCAAAATCCAGGAGATGCAGAGAACCCCCCTCAAAATCAATAAGAATAGGTCCACACCCCATCACCTAATAGTAAAATTTACAAGACTTAGTGACAAAGAGAAAATCCTGAAAGCAGCCCGAGAAAACAAGTCTGTAACATACAATGGTAAAAATATTAGATTGGCGGCAGACTTATCCACAGAGACCTGGCAGGCCAGAAAGAGCTGGCATGATATATTCAGAGCACTAAACGAGAAAAACAAGCAGCAAAGAATGCTCTATCCAGCTAGGCTATCATTGAAAATAGAAGGAGAGATCAAAAGCTTCCAGGACAAACAAAAACTGAAAGAATTTGCAAACACCAAGCCAGCTCTACAGGAAATATTGAAAGCGGTCCTCTAAGCAAAGAGAGAGCCTAAAAGAAGTAGATCAGAAAGGAACAGAGACAATATACAGTAAGTCACCTTACAAGCAATACAATGGCACTAAATTCATATCTCTCAATAGTTACCCTGAATGTTAATGGGCTAAATGCCCCAATCCAAAGACACAGGGTATTAGAATGGATTAAAAAAAAAAAAAAAAGCCCATCTATATGTTGCCCACAAGAAACTCATTTTATATGCAAAGACACCTCCAGATTTAACATGAGGGGGTGGAAAACAATTTACCATGCTAATGGGTATCAGAAGAAAGCTGGGGTGGCAATCCTTATATCAGATCAATTAGATTTTAAGCCAAAGACTATAATAAGAGATGAGGAAGGACACTATATTATCTCTCAAAGGAGATCTAACAATTTTAAATATCTATTTCCCTAACGTGGGAGCAGCCAACTATATAAACCAATTAATAACAAAATCAAAGAAACACATTAATAATAATACAATAATAATAGGGGATTTTAACACTCCCCTCACTGAAATGGACAGATCATCCAAGCAAAAGATCAACAAGGAAATAAAGGCCTTAAGTGACACACTGGACCAGATGGACATCACAGATATATTCAGAACATTTCATCCCAAAGCAACAGAATACACATTCTTCTCTAGTGCACATGGAACATTCTCCGAAATAGATCACATCCTGGGTCACAAATCAAGTCTCAACTGGTCTCAAAATATCAGGATCATTCCCTGAATATTTTCAAACCACAAAGCTCTGAAGCTAGAACTCAATCACAAGAGGAAAGCTGGAAAGAACCCAAATACATGGAGACTAAAGAGCATCCTTCTAAAGAATGAGTGGGTCAACCAGGAAATTAAAGAATTGAAAAAATTCATGGAAACAAATGATAATGAAAACACAATGGTTCAAAATCTATGGACACAGCAAAGGCAGTCCTGAGAGGAAAATATATAGTGGTACAAGCCTTTCTCAAGAAACAAAAAAGGTCTCAAGTACACAACCTAACCCTACACCTAAAGGAGCTGGAGAAAGAACAAGAAAGAAACCCTAAACCCAGCAGGAGAAGAGAAATCATAAAGATCAGAGCAGAAATCAATGAAATAGAAACCAAAAAAACAATAGAACAAATCAACAAAACTAGGAGTTGGTTCTTTGAAAGAATTAATAAGATTGATAAACCCCTGGCTAGACTTATCCAAAAGAAAAGAGAAAAGACCCAGATAAATAAAATCATGAATGAAAGAGGAGAGATCACAACCAACACCAAAGAAATACAGACAATTATAAGAACATACTATGAGCAACTCTACGCCAACAAATTTGACAATCTGGAAGAAATGGATGCATTCCTAGAGACATATAAACTACCACAACTGAACCAGGAAGAAATAGAAAACCTGAACAGGCCCATAACCAGTAAGGAGATTGAAACAGTCATCAAAAATCTCCAAACAAACAAAAGCCCAGGGCCAGACGGCTTCCCAGCGGAATTCTACCAAACAGAAGAACTAATTCCTATTCTCCTGAAACTGTTTCAAAAAAAAAAATGGAAGGAAAACTTCCAAACTCATTTTATGAGGCCAGCATCACCTTGATCCCAAAACCAGACAAGGATCCCACCAAAAAAGAGAACTACAGACCAATATCCTTGATGAACACAGATGCAAAAATTCTCACCAAAATACTAGCCAATAGGATTCAACAGTACATTAAAAGGATTATTCACCATGACCAAGTGGGATTTATTCCAGGGCTGCAAGGTTAGTTAAACATCCACAAATCCATCAATGTGATGCAACATATTAATAAAAGAAAGAACAAGAACCATATGATACTCTCAATAGATGCTGAAAAAGCATTTGACAAAGTACAGCATCCCTTCCTGATCAAAACTCTTCAAAGTGTAGGGATAGAGGGCACATATCTCAATATTATCAAAGCCGTCTATGAAAAACCCACCGCCAGTATCATTCTCAATGGAGAAAAACTGAAAGCTTTTCTGCTAAGGTCAGGAACACGGCAGGGATGTCCATTATCACCACTGCTATTCAACATAGTACTAGAAGTCCTAGCCTTAGCAATCAGACAACAAAAGGAAATTAACGGCATCCAAATTGGTAAAGAAGAAGTCAAACTATCACTGTTCACAGATGATATGATACTATATGTGGAAAACCCAAAAGACTCCACTCCAAAACTGCTAGAACTTGTACAGGAATTCAGCAAAGTGTCAGGATATAAAATCAAAGCACAGAAATCAGTTGCATTTTTCTACACCAACAACAAGACTGAAGAAAGAGAAATTAAGGAGTCAATCCCATCTACAGTTGCACCCAAAACCATAAGATGCCTAGGAATAAACCTAACCAAAGAGGCAAAGAATCTGTACTCAGAAAAATATATAGTACTCATGAAAGAAATTGAGGAAGACACAAAAAAATGGAAAAATGTTCCATGCTCCTGGATTGGAAGAATAAATATTGTGAAAATGTCTATGCTACCTAAAGCAATCTACATATTTGATGCAATCCCTATCAAAATACCATCCATTTTTTTCAAAGAAATGGAACAAATAATCCTAAAATTTATATGGAACCAGAAAAGACCTTGAATAGCCAAAGGAATATTGAAAAAGAAAGCCAACGTTGGTTGCCTCACAATTCAGGACTTCAAGCTCTATTACAAAGCTGTCATCATCAAGACAGCATGGTACTGACACAAAAACAGACACATAGATCAATGGAACAGAATAGAGAGCCAGAAATAAACCCTCAACTCTACGGTCAACTAACCTTCGACAAAGCAGGAAAGAATGTCCAATGGAAAAAAGACATCATCTTCAATAAATGGTGCTGGGGAAATTGGACAGCCACATGCAGAAAAATGAAATTGGACCACTTCCTTACACCACACACGATAATAGACTCCAAATGGATGAAGGACCTCAATGTGAGAAAGGAATCCATCCAAATCCTTGAGGAAAATGCAGGCAGCAACCTCTTCGACCTCAGCCGCAGCAACATCTTCCTAGGAACATCACCAAAGGCAAGGGAAGCAAGGGCAAAAATGAACTATTGGGATTTCATCAAGATCAAAAGCTTTTGCACAGCAAAGGAAACAGTTAACAAAACAAAAAGATAACTGACAGAATGGGAGAAGATATTTGCAAACGACATATCAGATAAGGGGCTAGAGTCCAAAATCTATAAGGAACTTAGTAAACTCAACACCCAAAGAACAAACAATCCAATCAAGAAATGGGCAGAGGACATGAACAGACATTTCTGCAAAGAAGACATCCAGATGGCCAACAGACACATGAAAAAGTGCTCCACGTCACTCGGCATCAGGGAAATACAAATCAAAACCACAATGAGATATCACCTCACACCAGTCAGAATGGCTAAAATTAACAAGTCAGGAAATGACAGATGCTGGCGAGGATTCGGAGAAAAGGGGAACCCTCCTCCACTGTTGGTGGGAATGCAAGCTGGTGCAACCACTCTGGAAACCAGCATGGAGGTTCCTCAAAATGTTGAAAATAGAACTACCCTATGACCCAGCAATCGCACTACTGAGTATTTATCCTAAAGATACAAACGTAGTAATCCGAAGGGGCACGTGCACCTGAATGTTTATAGCAGCAATGTCTATAATAGCCAAACTATGGGAAGAACCTAGATGTCCATCAACAGATGAATGGATAAAGAAGATGTGGTATATATACACAATGGAATACTATGCAGCCATCGAAAAAAATGAAATCTTGCCATTTGTGATGAACATGGATGGAACTAGAGGGTATCATGCTTAGTGAAGTAATCAGTCAGAGAAAGACAACTATCATATGATCTCCCTGATATGAGGAGATGGAGATGCAACACGGGGGGGGGGGGTGGGGAGTAAGGGGGAAGGAGAAGAATAAATGAAACAAGATGGGATTGGGAAGGAGACAAACCATAAGTGACTCTTAATCTCACAAAACAAACTGAGGGTTGCTGGGGGGAGGGGGGGTTGGGAAAGGGGGAGTGGGGTTATGGACATTGGGGAGGGTATGTGCTATGGTGAGTGCTGTGACGTGTGTAAACCTGGCAATTCACAGACCTGTACCCCTGGGGATAAAAATACATTATATATTTATAAAAAAAAATAAGAAATAAAAATTTTTTAAAAAAAGAAATATGTCAGAAAAGAGATGGACTAGAATTGTGATAAAAAATTCATAAAAAGTAAGCCCTAAAAAAAAAAGAGTATTTATTTATTTGACAGAGAGAGAGATCATAAGTAGGCAGAGAGGCAGGCAGAGAGAAAGGGTGAGGCAGGCTCCCTGCCAATCAGAGTCTGATATTGGGCTTGATCCCAGGACACTGAGATCACAACCTGAGCTGAAGACAGAGGCTTAACTCACTGAGCACACAGGCTCCCTTTAAAAAAAAAAACTTAAGGGGTTCCCGGGTGGATCAGAGAGTTAAGCCTCTGCCTTCAGCTTAGGTCATGATCTCAGGGTCTTTGATCGAGCCCCTAATTGGGCTCTCTGCCCTGTGGGGAGCCTGCTTCCCCCTCTCGCTCTGCCTGCCTCTCTGCCTACTTGTAATCTCTTTCATTCTCTGTCAAATAAATAAACAAATAAATCTTATTAGAAAAGATCATAAGCTTTGCTAAAAAAGTAAACTTTATGAAGAGAGCCACTCTAAAACTAGAGAGCGAAGGACCAAAAGGAAGGAAACCATGGGCACATCTCCTATTTCAATTTTTAGAGCACCATGAACTTTTGACTTCTGGCACATGTAACTACTCAGTGCCAAATCCCCCACCACCTGGTACACATCCTTCTACTCTTGACTGAAAAAGACACAATGTAACACCGTTAGCTGCCAGCACTCATCATCATTCTTTCAAAGAAGTGCCTGTGTTTTTCCCTCATAAACCTGCACTGCTGCTCAAATCAGGGCCACACCTGATTGCTCTCCACTCTAAGTCTCCCAGACAGCTGTCCCTAATTCCCCAAATAGAAGTGTCAGTTGTTTTCCAGCACCTGCTTCTTGACTGACACCATGGTGTACAAATGCAAAGGCCATGTTAGACTATTTATACATCATCAGGTTATGGTAAACATTAGAGGAAATGTTAAAATGCCAAAGTGAACTTCACATTAAATTCAGATTTCTGAAATTGACTTGTTTACAGTTAAATCTTTTTGGAAAATTTGGTGCAAAAGAACCAGCTCTCGGTGTCCTAAGTAAAATTTATATTTTGACACAACAGCAGAAATCCATCCAAGTCATCTGTAATAACCTATAAGGAACTCTAAATAAGTATACTTGTATTCACACCATCACCTACAAAAAAAAAAACAAAAACAGTAAGAAAAACAAAACAAAACAAACCCTAGCAGAGTCATAAACTCAAATTAGTTGTTATGACATTGGCCCAACTGAAAGATTACTTGATATTATATAAAAATATAGTTCTGAAAACTATATATTTTCATAGAACAACTAATAAGATTTTTTAAAACTGTGCCAGAAAACCATTGGATAAAAATGCTGTGATGCATTACCTAAAAAAGCAAACAAATTGATTTGTAATGTTTAACTTTATGCTGTTTCTCATGTTTTCTTCCCAATCCTATTATGTTTTATAAGTCATAAAATATTTTTATTTATTTTTCTTAGTTGGCAGAGCAGCAGGCAGAGGGAGAGGAAAAGCACATTCTCCACTGAGCAGGGAACCCGATGCAGAGCTCAATCCCAGGAGCTGAGCCACAGGCAGCTGCTTGACCAACTGAGCCAACCAGATGCCCCAGAAGAGACTTTTTGAAACATTGCATTAATAATAAAATTTTCATATAATAGATATGTAAAATGTAAATTTAAGTCTCCTATGTACCTCCCTCCAGGAGTATCCTTATTTTTTTTTTAATTTTAGTTATTTAACTTACAGTGCCATATTACTTTCTGGAGTAAAATTCAGTGATTCATCACTTACATACAACACTCAGTGCTGATCACAAGTGCCCTCTTCAATGTCCGTCATCCATCTACCCAACCCCGACCCACTTCCTTCCATCAACCCACGGTTTGCAGAGCTGCCTTAACTCTGCAAGTTCTAGCATGACCCATCACCATGGTGCCATGACACACACCCTTCTTTGGGTATCACTCTGTCAGGGAAGCCTTTGCAGTTTGGTGAACAGGTGTGAAGACCCCCGAGATGGGAAATCTGAACTGCTATTCTACCGGTGTGTTCTCATTGATATTCTGAATTCACTTCTCACAAGTTGGCTGCCTTACTCTTAGTGAAATCTGATTCTGGGGTGTTTTTTTGTTTGTTTGTTTGTTTGTTTGTTTGTTTTTCCTGTTTATTTCCTTCCAATTGTTGACACTAGTTAATTTGATTTTTCAGTGAAGCTGGCTTCCTTAAATATTTTCTAAATTAAGAAAACTATTATTTCCAAGTGCCAATTTTGTACATAGTCCTTCAGTCAACAGACCCGGTAAGATAACACACTTCCCTCATTGGATCAGGAGAATCTTGGTGCGACACCAGGAACACATTCGAGTGAAAGGAATTGTGAATCAACTCTTCTCAACGGAGATGACAAAATCGGAAAGGGTCTATGAGCAGTCGAAATGCAACCGTGTTTAGAAGGAGACATGCTGGAAGATATTGGGGAGTTCTCTTGGGTTGATGTGGAGGGTTTCACTGGCCATCTGCATGATGCCTGAGAGTGGATGGGAACAGACTGAGCAACCGGGTGGGTGGAATGAACACTCAGCAGCTGCACAGTGGATTGTCTGTTGGTCTCAAAGATACTGCTGGGTGGGTTCTCAAGGCCGGGCCTCTGGAGGGAGACAGGACACTGTCCCCTAACCCTACAGTCTCCAGACTGAGAGTAGAGAGGGGATGTTGGGGAGTTATGAAAGAGTAGGGAGGAACTCACTCCAGCCAGGGTAGCCTCACTTCTGTCCAGACTCCTCAGAACTGTCCTCAGATCAAGAGTAGGGCATTCAGCATCATACATTTATTTGCTTCCTTAAACCAACCATCCCCAGCCCAGATGGCCACTTCCATGTTAATTCTTACCATGAACTGCTCCTCGGGATTGGCCAGCTGAAGGCAAGCTAGATCTTGGCGGGGTCATAGTGTGACACTTGGGATTGGAATGGCCTGGAGTTTGAATCAGCTTGGAAGCCAAGCAGAACACCATTAGCAGTGGGATTCAACTGACCTTCAGGAAGGCCCTGGGCAACTGTGCTGACATTGCAAAGAGGTGGGGGAACGTGGCCAATGCTACACTTTCCTGGTTTTACACTAGGGCTCCATTTTGAAGAAACTGCCTCATATTTTATGTCAAGGCCCCAAACACAGAGGTGAGTGAGGACTGAGTCTGTTCTTGCAGCACAGACACCTGCTGCAGGGCACCCATTCTCCCCTACAAACACTGGCAGAGGCGGACTTGAGATTGTGAGGGCAGCTCTTGATTCAGGGGTTCAGAACATTTTCTGAGGGGCCCTAGGTTGTTGTTAGGGGCTCAGGGATCTCCATCCACAGGGAAACAATGACATTCCTGTCCCAGATCAATCACTCAGCAGCATGCAACCCTGGATAGTCCCTATAGCTCCCTACATTTCAGTGCCCTTCGCTGTCAAATGTGGCTTCCAGCCCCTGCTTCCACTCCCATCAGTGCTGCTGTGGGGATGACAGGATAAAGGGACACGGATTCTCTGTTGGCTGTAAAGCATCATTCCCTGTGAAGGATAAATAGGGAGCTTCCATAATCCCATGCAGTGGAGCCATCCAAGTCCCATGTCTGGATTCACCCACAGCCAGCTGTCTAGCTTATTCCATAGGCATTCACTACCTCAACACCTACAGAGCAATTGGGAAGCATGAGTCCTTTCCTATGTCTGAGGTGCTCTTTGTAGTCAATCACTGGGAACACTCTAAGGCCACACTAACGCGTAGGCCATAGGGCAGGGAACCGGGGTAAAGAGGGGTCTCAGAAACGCTCTCAGGTAGGTGTGGCTGCTAAATGGAATGTGAATCCAGGCCATCAGGCATGCTCACTGTGGTTTGCTGTGTTTCTGTAATGTCTTTGCTAAATAAAAGCAGTTGCCCACAAAACTTGTGTGTTTGTGAGGGGGGGTGGAATTCAGAGCACAGCACATGGCCATATCTTCTTAGTTTGACCTGGAGGGAGGAATGCCTGCTGGGCAGCTGGTGAGGAGGAGGAGGAGATGGTAGGACTAGAAGAATGTCTAATCCCTCTATGGTCTTCTCACAACAAGATGCAGACACTGCTCTCCATTTCTATGCATTTCCTAGGACTTTGGTTTTTTTGTTGGTGGTGGTGGTGTTGTTGTTGTTGTTTTAAGATTTTATCTATTTGACAAAGAGATACAGCGAGAGAGGGAACACAAACAGTGGGAGTGGGAGAGATAGGCTTCCCGCAGAGCAGGGAGCCCAATGAGGAGCTGGATCCCAGGACCTTGGGATCATGACTAGAGCCACAGGCAGATGCTTAACAACTGAGCTACCCAGGCACCCCTTCCAGGACTTTCTGAAGAGGAGCAGACAGAAGTTATGGAGCTTCCCAAAACCACATCTGCCCCTTCCACAATGAGAAAGAAAAGAGTCCATTTCTCTCTCTAGACCTGGATGTACCCAATCAGAGACACAGAATCAGGTACTGTGGAAATTTACTCATTATGTTGACTTAAGAGTAATTCTTTCATTCAGTAACATTGACAGAACAACAGCAACAACAAACTGAGACAACAAACAGCAACAACACTGAGACAGAAATTTCCATTATTTCATATGTATAAATTTAAATTTATTGAATCCATCACCATTAAGTACAGAAGGCAAGATGAATTTCTCACTGAAACTAGATGCATGTGACATAGGAAAAAACTGCCTATGGGCTGAATATATGATATGGTTCTTAGCTATTTTTGGAACATTGGTCAATATAGATCTCCCCATGAAAATGGTTCTAGATTTTTAGTAAGTAGGAGACACAGTTTTAAGCCAGTTTCAATTAAAATAATATTGGAACAGAGAATTAGAGGAAGATTCCATAACCCACCCCTCCACCTTGGTGCATTAACCACATCGTGCAAGTGTATACTACACACCTAACAATTAACAAAACAATCTCAAAAATTTATTAGAAGTTTAGAAGAAATTAGAAGAAATTTATTAACTTTACATTAAAATACATTCTTTGTCTTTACCACTCTACAAGTTACACAAATGCATGACGTCAAGTATTCACATTCTGGTAATGGACAGAAATCTGTGCAACAATGTTATGACGGCAGTATTCTCAATAGCCGTAGACAGACACAATCCAAAAATCCATGACGTGAGGAAAGAACACATTGAATGTGTTACATACACATAATGGTGTGTTATTCAGCCATAAGAAGAAACGGAAATTGTCCATATTCTGTAAAATGGGTGGACCTTGAAAAACTAATATTCTTTTTGAAAGAAGGCACACACAGAAAGATGTACATTACAAGATCCCACTCTTTGAGGAAACTTGAGCAGGGAAATTCACATAAGCAGGATGTAGAAAGTACAATGGAGGGAGGAAGCGGGGAGGGGTGGTTAGGTCTTCATGGGTACAGAGGTTACATGAGATGGGATGGAAATGTTTTCAATGCAGATGGTAGTGTTGTCTACAAAGCATTAGGAATATATATAGTGTCACTGAGAATATATTTACTAATTAATAAAAGCATAAATACTACATAGATCCTATCACATAAAAAACTAATACTCCAAGGCAATAGAGAACAGATACAGTTGCAGTGGAGATGCAGGGATGAAAGCTGAACAGGTCCTGTGACTAGGTGAACTGGGAAGGTGGATTGGCTTCACAGTAGGCAGGAGGGCACAGGGGACTGCGTCATGAAACACAGCATGCCTTAAGTGTTTCACAGATTGACACTGATGAGTTCCCACATATTTCATCCCCTCAACTTGAAAGCCAAGGCCCTGTTTCCCTTTTCCACTCTGCTTCCCTCCTCCATGCTTCTATATACACCAAGGACGTTGGCCCAGCAGCAGGTCAGGACTTGCTTGGTCAGCTTTCACATCCATTCACACTGGCCCCACATCTGTGTCAAGCAGAACTCTCTGCATCATTCCTGAGCAGTGCAGCCAATGTCCTGAGAGCACCTCTGTGTTCTTCTAGACCCTGTGGAGGACCAGTCCAATGACCTTTCCAGGGATAGGACAGAGGAAGGTGCCCCATCTCTCCCTGAGGTAAGCTCGCCTCTCTTTCTCAGAGACAGAAATGTTCCTTCCTTGATTTCTTCCATCAATGGAGGATGAAAATCTGGCCCTTTACCTTCCAGGGTAGGGGGTAAGCATTCTCCCTCTTGGAGGAATGTTGGGTCAAATATGTTACTGACAGTAGACCCAGAAAGGATGGTGACACAGGACAGCCACAATTACAAACTCTATGGGATCAAGCACCTTCTTCAACAGAAAATGTTTCTCCTTGAAAAATGATTTTCTATCTGTTGATCAGAATAGACTTCAGAGATCTTCCATGAAAAGGTTGAGCATCATTCAAAGTGTCCTCTTTAACTCGGGTCGGGGGACATAGACTCAACCATGGTACCTCGTCCAATTTCCTGAAGTACTCCCCAAACAAAAGAGCTGACCCAACAGTGTACTAGAATGTCGTGATCCGGGGCACCTGGGTGGCTCAGTGGGTTAAGCTTCTGCCTTCGGCTCAAGTCATGATCTGAGTTCTGGGATTGAGCCCCGCATCAGGCTCTCTCCTCAGCAGGGACCCTGCTTCCCCCCGCCTTCTCTGACTGCCTCTCTGCCTACTTGTGATTTCTCTCTGTCAAATTAAAAAAAAAAACTTGTCATGATCCTAACTGTGTTTCCTTTTCTCCAATCACAGGTAGACACTGGGAGAAACAACACCTGTAAGTATTTAAGAGTGTCTTGCTTTCAGAGGAAATCTAGGGTACAAAGAAATCTGCCCACTGTTCCAACAGGGAATGAGGGTTGGAGAATACTCATGGAGACTATCCAGTAAGGCACTATGACCACATTGTACAGGGCCTGGAGGAACTAGGACATATAAAAGGTGTGATTTGTGTGCATGTGGGATGAAGACCCTGTGTGCGTGTGTGTGTGTGTGTGTTATGATTGTGAACACGAATATGTGCCTTTCTCAGGATATCTTTCTCACACTTCCATCACAAAGTGTCACCCTTTGAAAATACTCTCATCAACCTGGCAAACACTACATCCTCATCCCTGTCTCACCGGAGCTGTACCTGGAGGATGTTTCTATTTGCTTTTCTGAGACGGGGTTGGTGCGGAGATGAATGATCCAAACCCTTGACCTCCTACATGGAGAACTAAGTTTTGAATCCGGGTTTCAATCTGAAAGTTGCTCTGGCCTACACACCTGCATTAGTCCCTCAGCCAGGGGGTCATGAAGTACCAACAGAGATAGCTAGCAAAGGGCATTAGCATCTGTGTACACAGCAAAAAACCTAGGTTCTACAAAGGTCCTCTACATTACTCAACATGACACAGTGGCCTCCATGGTCGCAGAAGCCAGGGCAAGGATAGAATCCCATGTTAAGGATTACAGCCTGGTCCCTGGAGTCAAGTGCACAGAGAAAAGTAACATCCTCATGCTAAAGCCCATAATGCTGGAAAGGGTGTGGAGGACAGAACAGGGCAACATCTGTCATAACTGGGCTCAATGTGTAAACACGACCAATGGCAGAAAAGCACCAGGGAGGGAATTTAGTGTACTTAATAAGAATTCCATAAGCTTAGGAAGTTTCGAATTCTCTAAGCACATACTCAGACACCATTGGCAAATAGGAAATCAAGGTCAAGCTTGGTTGGAAGATTTGGACCCAACACTGCTGGGGGAAATCCCCTGCAAAGCTGGCTTAGAGAGTGTCAGCACACACTCCAAAACTCCTCTGTGTAAGGAACTTCCTACTGGTCAGAAGACCTGGGCCATTTTGGACAGCCACTGTCTTCATGGGAAACACACACACACACATGCACACACACACACACACACACACACGGTGCAGCCCGAGAAAACTGGAAGGAATACATCAAACTCATTGATGGTTGTGGCTATTTACACAAGCTACGATGTCAGTGTTTTCAATTGTTGTGGATAGGATTTTCTGAAGTCAAATAATGAGTGAAGAAAACTACTAGGATCCTTTTCTGAGGACTGAATTCAGCCCTGCAATAAAGATTGCTTTCCATCCAGTGCAAAATATTACAAATACATGATGCATACAGTCACAGCCTATGGGGATCCTGGGCCCAGAATTGATTTCCAAAGAAGAAGAGTATGTGACAGCTTAGTGAAACTTCACTCAGGGAAGGTTGTGGGACTCGGTCCTCACACAGAAACCATGTGAGGGGTTACATGTAATTTGGCTTTGATTGGGCATGTCTTAGCTAGAAAGACAAAAACCCTCTTTTCATTTCCTTCCTGTTCCTCTCCCATTCCTTCCTCTGTCCACAAAGGAGAAGCACAGAAAGTCATGCAGTCCATACATACTTACCACCCAACTGCACACTCGCCAACTGCCCTCATCCATCCAAACTCCCTCCCTACTTACTGAGCTGCCAGACCAGTCTCCTCACAGTAGCTGTGTATCCTCCTATGCCCCCTGAGAACCTGAGAGAAGAGCTACCCATTTTGAGAGCAGAGGAAGAAACTCCCGACTCTCCCTCAGGTAAACTCATTTTTAAAAAGGATTTTATGTATCTGAAAGAGAGAGTGAGAGAGACAGAGAGAGAGAGACATTGCAAGAAGGGGGAGTAGCAATGGGAAGAGAAGAAACAGACTTCCAGTTTCAGCAGGGAACCAAAATTACAGCTCCAAACCAGGAACTAGGATCATGTCCAGAGCTAAAGGCAGAAGCTTGAATGTCTGAGCTGCTCCGTCACCTCAGTAAAGTGTGCATCTGAGAGATAACCAGTGTTTGATTTCTATTTCCCTGAATATCTGAGCATGTACATGCCAGAGGGTAGAGACAATAACCTTGGTGCAAAGAGTCTGCAGTGAGTTTATACCATTAATGGACACTGTATTTAGAGGGGCACTGGGAAAACATCAACACCCATTAGTTAGGCAAAGCATGGTCATGAGCCTTTTCCAGAAGGTAATTCTGTCTATGGAAAATTGTTTTGTAGCTGCTGAGGAAAATAGATTGGGAGACTCCAATCTGGAATCCAAGCTGGAGCCTTCTCTGGAGGTGATTTTCTCCTTCTTTGGATCATAAACTCAATGACTGCACCCCATCTAGCTTGCTTACATCACCAAGGAAACAGATGTGTGTGCCCATGCTGTGCACAGGGGGGATGTGATGCTCGCAGGGTTTCCCTTTCTCCAACTGCCTGAGGTAGCAACTGGAAGTGGCCCTAGTATGCACTCCCAGATCAGTCACTTCTTGGGGACAAATCTAGCTGAAGAACATGGTCGGGCTTTCTCTCCCCTTTTGGTCTGGAGAGCTTCCCCGATTCAGAGTTCCTGCTGAGAGTGGAGGCTGGGGTGGACTGAAGAAATGGAGTGTCCTGTAGCAACCTAGGACCCTGTGCTACAGTCCCTGCAAACAAGGAGGTCATTTAGGTGGTGTACTTGGTGCGTCTGAGTGTTGGGGCTTGTTTCTGTGTGGGTCAATGCAATGGGATGGAGCATGTGGGTGTGCTGAGTGTGTGCATTTCATCAGAAGACATTTCCCCCCTCACACATTTCAGTGCAAGGGTCAAAGTTCCAAAGGCCAACTTCCTTCATCCCCGCTGTGCACACCCCCTAGGACACCACATTCCTCGCTGACCACAGCTACACCTGGAAGGTTGCTTAGGATTCCCTTTCCTCATACAGAGATGGGGAGAAAGGAAGGGACGCACATCTGTCCTAGGTGCGGACATTTCTCAGACATGGTCAAAGCACAGTAGAATCAGGAAGCAAGTTTAGTCTATCAAAAAACCATCATCTGGAACCATGAGAGACTATGGACTCTGAAAAACAACCAGAGGGTTTTGAGGGGGCAGCGGGGAGTGGGGGTGGGAGGTTGAGGAACCAGGTGGTGGGTAATAGGGAGGGCACGTACTGCATGGAGCACTGGGTGCGATGCCAAAACAATGAACACTGTTATGCTGTAAATAAACAAATAAAAAAAAATCATCTGCCTTAAAAAAAAATGCTCACATCTTGAATGCACAGACTAAAGCCTCACTGGCACGTGGCAACTGCCAGGAAAACTTCATCATTACCTTGGTGCCTGACCAGACTTCCTGACAATCGGCTACATGGCCACTTTAGAGTGTAACCTACTCTCGCCTGGCCTCCAATCTCTAATGAACTTGCCACTTGCTGCGGGGGCTCCTGAGACAATGGGTCTCCCTGACTCCAAGGACACACCCATATGGCACAGGAAAGGAAGACTAGGACAAATCAGCACTTTGTGGATGGGGACTCTTTTGAATGGAGAGATGTCAGTGTGTTGAAATCCTGTGTCTTTGGTTTTCCTTATCACGAACCAATAAAAAAATTTTGGCTACTTGAGCTAGGATTGAATGCAACCCTGCAACACAGTGTTCTTCTGAAGAAATACAATCCTCTAGAAGAGGTGAGAGATAGGCAGGAGTGGCATAGGTTTCTTCTCGCAAAGAAACGGTCTTGAAAATGTCCATGACACAGTCGCTGTTTGGAGGAATGTGTCTGTCAGTACAATGTAGCATGGGTATTAGTGTTTACCCTCTTTCAGCTTGAAGAGGTCACCCTGATTCAATTCCCTGTAGATGAAGTTCAGAGGCAGTGTTTCTCCTTCCTTTCCTACGCCTTCCCCTGACCTTTCTTGATACAGCTGCAGCTGGCTCAGTCCGTACCCATTTATTTAACCACACATCTCCCTAACACTTGCGCACGTCCACACCAAGCAAAACTACCTGAGCTATTCCTGCCAAGCCCCACCAGTATCCTCAACATTTCTGTGTATATCTACCTAGCTTCCTTGGATGGCCTGATGGGTGAACATTCCACAGAAAGTGCAGAGGAGGACGGCCCATTTTTCACCAGGGTGGTACTTTGGCCTTTCTTTGTTGGAGATACAATGTTCTATTGACTCTTTTAATCCAAGTCACATACACAAATCTCCGCACATACAATTTACATGGTGGGGAGAAGGTTTAGTGAGAATGGGTTACCAAATGCTACCTAATTCCAAAGACACTGGAGAAGGAAAAAACAAACAAATAAAAGCAACACAGCAAGATAAGCTACAATCTGTATGGCAGTGAGCTTTGATACTGGTAACAACTATTTCTCCTTGCCACCTATTTTGTCCAGTCGGGCCCAGGACATAGAACCTATAGGAAGATTGGGCACCTTTTTGCATGACATATTTAATTCTCTTCATACTTTGGAGTTCAATGGCCTATTATCACAATTCTCCATCTAGTTTTCTTCCATCCCCCAGTAACAAAAGAGCCATGCAAACAGGACAAAACATGATTTGATGTTCATAATGTTTTCTTTTTTGAAATCTCAGGTGGCCCTGCCAGAAGGGAACAGTGGTAAGTATTCTGTACTCTAGAGTCAAGTCAATCACTGGTTTGGAACAACCAGCACATTGGAAAGATGGGGCTTTATTATAGGCTCAACCTTGAGACCCACCCTGAGTACAAGTTCTGCTGCAATGAGAATAAGGGTCATGTTCCAGATAAAGTCCTGGGGCCTCGTGACCTTATCTCTGGAAGCTACTGTGCTGTCCTTTGGTGCTGTAGGATTGGGTGTTGGGCAAGAGGTGTGTTTACATGGGAATCCATGTGCTGTGATTCTCAGGGTTGGTGTTGTGTCAGTTGGGTGGATGGTATGTTCCCATAAATGTTTGTTGCCTTCAACATGGCAATTAATGGTGTCCACTTTCTCAGTGAAGTTTCCCATCACCATCACATCATGAAAGTCTATGCATGTGAAAACTCTTCAACACCTAAAATGTAAATAGGTGTTCATTCCTTGCAAATATACATCAATTACCCTGTAAAACAAACCCCATGGCTAATTAGGAAGGGGATAACTGTGCCCCAAAGACACAAGTTTGTCTTTTCTAATCCCTGTTACTGAGTCAGTGTCCGTGGGACTCTCACCTCATGGTAGGTCTTGGGCATGAATGGTCACAGTATCTCTTGCCACTTCACTCACACACATGTCTCTGTATCAGAGGCCCCACGATGAGTCTTCCCAACCTCATCAGAAGCACTGAGTGCTGGGACAGACTCCTTCCTTCTGCAGGTGGCTTCTGGGGCAGCTTCGTGCAACACCCTGTTTTGGGAGGACCCTGACAAAGGAGCAGTGGCCAGAAACAGCGGGGGCCAATTCACTCCATGTTTCTCCATGGAGATCTAGAATTTCCCTTCAGATACTGTGTCTAAGAATTAAACTGGCCTTCTGCCATGGAGGATCACACACCCACCACTGATCCTAGTTGTGGTTCTCTGAGGTGGGTCCAAAAGATGTCCTATCAAAGGAGAAATAAGGTCTTCTTCAGGGACTGATCATGGCTATGGGAACCTGGGCCTCTTCCATGCAGGAATGAAGGGTGCTTTGCACATTACTTTCACTTGTGCATTCACTTTTGTACAAAACAGAACCTCAGGCCTCAAGAGTATGAGAAAAGCATCACCAATCACTTCCCTGTCTGTCAATGTAAGAGGGGACTGTTTTGTTCTGAAGACATAGGGGAAAAACAAGTCAAAATAGTTATTTTCAGTCATTGTGAATGGAAACAGAGCCAAATTAGCATTTTTATTTTCTTTTGGAGCATAAGTCTCATGAGAAACATGTATTTTAATAGAATCTGATTTTCATATACCTCTCTTCCTCAAAGACACAATTACACACAGACCCCTTGATTGTTAAATGTCATTAGTTTGCTCCAGAAACTCTTCCACTAAAAGAAGGGTGTCCTAGAAATCCTTAATCTGTGCATCCCAGTTTCCATTTCTGGAGGTTGACTGCACAGTTTCAACATCTGGGACACCAGTAGTATCTGAGCCCAAATTGCACCCCTTAGCCTAATGTTGAGCTCCCTTATGAAAGAGGATGAGACAGGACATGGACAACTTTCTGGGGTCACACTGTGCAGATCTCTTCCTCAGCATCTAGACAGAGTGGCTTTCTATCATCCTCTCCTCCACCCACCTCTGTGACCCTTCCCCTCTCTCCTACCCACCAAACCCTATTTGTCCCTTTCAGCTTCATACCTTAGATTTCTATTGTGGTATAAATGCAAGTAACATTGCATCTACCCTCTTGACAAATTTCCAAGTATAAAGCACACACTGTCAACTCGATGTGCCTGGGTGGCACCAGGTCTCTAAATTCTTCCATCTGGCATGACTGAATCTCCAAGGGCACGGAACAGCAACACCACATTTCCTCCTCCCTAAACCCTTGCCAGCCACCCAGCTGCTCCCTGCTTCCATGACTCTATTTTAGATCACTCATGTAAATGCATTCAGACCGGAGTGATTTTTCGGTAATTGGCTTCCACACACATTCGTGTCCTCGATGACATTCATGTTTCAGCAGTAACATGTATGGATCCTCCTCTAAAAGCTAAGGAATATTACATTGCATGGGTATACCAACTTTTCCTTGAAATTCATCTGTCACTGAACACTGAGTTATTTATAATACCCTGGGGATTCTGGATAAAGCTGCAAGGAAGATGGGACTGCAGGTGTATTTTCAACATAATGATTTAAATTCCTTTAACTGTATACCCAGATATATGAGTACTGGAGCTATGGGCATTCCTTACGCAGCTGTTTGAGGACATTCAACACACTTTTCCAGGGTAATTTCACTGTTCTGAATTCCACTAATTACATACAAAGTCTCAAATTTTCTGCATCCTTCCAACATGGATTTTGGGTTTGAATTCCTGGTTTGTGTCCACGCTACCCTAAGAGACAATGCCACAGCTCATCATCTTTGGATTTACATTGCCCTCAATGCCTTATATGGAGCAACTTTTCATATGTCCTTTCGAATAGTGATTTGTTTCCTTTGCAACATAGTCTATTCAAGTCTTTTCTATATTCTCTAATTTCTATATTTCTCTATTTCTAATTCTATATTCTCTAATTTCTATATTCTCTAATGCAGTTCTTATTTTTTTTTTGTTTTGTACTAAACACATTTTCTGAAATAAGGATTGCAAATAGTGTCCCCAATATGTGGACTGCCTTTTCATTCTGTCAGTTGTTTGAGAAGAGGATGATTTTTCTAGTCTGTCATCTTGTCAAGCATCATGATGCCATCATGAGTGCATTATTCAGGGGTCTTTATTTCGCACCCATGTGTCCCTGCCTATTATTATACCAGCACCATCCTATTTGCTCAGGGAAGTGATCTAAGGTATTCATAGATCTAAGTGATCTATGAAGCCACCACCTATTTCTTCATACACCGAATTGTCTTGGCTCTTTATGTTCCTTCGTGTTTCCATTCTATTCTAGCAATTTCTGTTTTGAGAACATCACATTGGCTCTTTGTGTTCCTTCGTGGTTCCGTTCTATTCTAGCAATTTCTGTTTTGAGAACATCACATTGTAATTTTGGTCAGCGTTGCATTGAATCTTTTCCCCATTTATTCTAGGAACTGGGGGTTCATCTTAATCTCTTAGGGTCCAAAGGCCTCCAACAGTGCCTGGCAGCAGTGTGTGAGCCCAGGAACTTCTTACATACAAACGGTCCTATCAGGCCAGCAATTAATGCCAAAGAGATACATACTGGGGCAGGGGTTCTGTCTAGCTCATTGTTGGCTTCTAGTGCTGTGCTACCCATGAAGGAGTCTGTCTACAATCCGTTTTACACAGTTATTCATTAGCTCAATTAACTATACTAAAACCATCAATGAAAACGTCCAATTGCTCACTCATACCAGCCACGTGTCAACTATCCCAAAATGGCTGAAATTTCATATTTTGACATTTGGAGGGGAGAGTGGTCATGGGCATGTAGAACTGATACTGAGATGACTGCTGCACCATCTTGGTCTCATTAGAAGGGTCGAAATGCTGATCCTGTCTCCTTGAAGGGCTCTGACTCCACCAGCCCCATGAACATCTGACAACATACCAGAAAGGTTATTTTTTACCAAGGCTTGGATAGGACTATCCTATTATAGAGAGATATGAAGAGACTCAGATGGGACCAAACAGCTTTAAGGAACTAAGGCTAAGTTTCAGAAAACCTACAGCCATCAAGCCCCTTGGCAATGTTGGCCTGACCCCTTGCTTCCAGAGTTCCCCGCAGCCTCAACAGGTACATAATGAATGTCACTTCCTGGCAGGTGTAGGAACCTCAGGATATATTGGGGACCTAAGGAGGAAGACTCTGCCCAAATCTGCAGGTATCATAGGTATGCCTGATGGCAAGCCCTTCCCTTGGCTTCTGGCCTAGAGAGACAATGATTAGCTCCACCTAGAGATTCCTTAGAAAAGTTCCCATGATGCAGATTCTAAGTGATCAACATGGTCAATCACTAGGCTTACTGAGCTTAAGTCAATAACTGGGCCAAGTGTGCTAAAACTGTACTTGTTTTTTCAAAGAAATCAGCCCTGATTTGGCTATCTCTGTAAATGAACGTTCTTTTGAAGAGGAAAAGTAGGTTTCAAGAAACCACCTTTGTGGACGTTCAAGTCTAACGCTGGTGGTCTTTCCATATGTGTTGCTTACCTAAGCTAGACAACTTGAGGCCATCTTCAGAAACATTTCCACATTAACTCATGGATGGGCAATCCCCTTCTTTGTCATTCTGTGAGGATAATACCAGGGCCCCATGGGCACAGGGTTAATTCAACAACTGGAATATGCAACTGATTCCCTCACAACTGTAGAACTCAACTAGCACCTTGACCAACTGGATGTGGCTGGGGTGAGGAGCTCATTCCCTCAAACCCAGAGAACATACACCACTCCACAGGGTTCACTATGGACTTATGGAGATAATGAAGGACACCACTCTCTCTATGAATGGAGTGGTGGATGCAATTAGGGATGTCTTATCTCTTAGACAAGTTTTTTCCTACTTGCCAGTGACTCCTTGTAATGAGAGTATTCATGTGAGACCTCAAATACAAAGAGATTCTTTGAATGATTTCTTCCCTCACAGTCATATTGATCCAAGAATCCACCCCTGTTGAAGTACAATGGCAAATAAAGGCTTTAGCTAAGCATCCAACTGCCCTGGTAAAAGGAACCTCTAAGTCCATACAAGGATGGTCCCTGACTCTAAGTACTCTACATCAGCTCCAGAGTGTCGTAGAGAACAAAGGCCACCAACTGATGATAGGCAGCTGATTTATCAAGTGCCAGCTTATGCTTTGAGATATGCCTGAACTAACACCTGAAACGAGCCCAACTTTAAACCTAGCGACCCTTAGACCTGGACCCGACCACTCTATGTCCATGGCTCATAACTCCTCAAAGGTTTTTAAGTCGACCAGATTTACAATGCCCCTCTGAAAATGCAGAGGACAGGTGGTTTATCAACGGCAACAGTTTCATGAAAAAGGGATAAGAAAAACCAGGTATGCTGTCATCAGTCAAACTCAGACTGCTGAGGCCAAAGCCTGTCAGGGAACATGTCTGCCCCCAAAGCAGAGATCCTAGTGCCCACCTGCTAGTTGTAATTGGCAAAAAACATACAAGAATGTATCTTGACTCCAAACAGGACTTCCCCATTCTCTGTGCCCATGAAGCAATTTATAGAAAAGGGTCTTATCCTCAGCCATAATGCCCCCCAATCTAATATGGGTCTGAAATGACTGCACATTCAAAGAATGGCCCTCCAAACCCAAGTAGCCCTTGAAATCCTGACTGGAGTTCAAGGAGACCTAGTATTATATGGTGACCTCTGGCTGGGACCAGTGGCTATGGAGCTCTAATCTGTGCTCATGACCTCCCCAAGGCTCGAAGGCCACTGGTCTCTTGGGTTGGGTCTATATGCATGGGCACATTATTAAAACCATCACTAACCCAGCCAACCTTCCACATTTCAAGCAACGGTGTACGTGTTCTTTGTTTCACTGTTATGGCCATATAGCATCCATCTTTTTTCCATCTTTGGGACTGGAGGATGTCATGTGAAATGGGAAGGTATTTACTGAGTACACAGGAAGGCCCTAAATGTGACCCCAAACATGATTTCTCTATTAAATACGGGAATGACTCCAATGCATAAAGCAGTTCTACAAAACACAAAGGCTTTAGATTTTGTAACTGCTGCACAAGGTGGAGCTTCTGCTAATCTAATGACAGAATGCTGTGTGTACATTCCCCATTATCACAAGAGAAGTCTCATTCTTAACAGATGCCACTGCTTAATCCACACTTTCAAGGATCCCTCTCTTTAAGTATTAACTCAACTCTTGGCCTGAGGGAAGGTTCTCACCCACTATCAAAGGACTTTTCATGGGGCTTCTCCTTCTTTTTCTTCTTCTAACCCTGTTTTGTTGTTTTCTCCTCTGTCTTTACAGGTAGTAGTGCCAGGAACCCTTCACTGCAGTAACTTCCAGAGGACAGATGGTCCTTTCCACTCAGGAAGATCCTAAAAGAAGTTTTCCCCTGCACTCAGTGGCCTCTTCTTTTCACAACTCTTACACAAAGAGACCCCCAGGTGACCAGTACTGACCCATAGGTAGGGACAGCTCTATGCCCCTATTCAGCAGGAAGAAGTTACAGAAGATGAGACCTTCCTCCTTCAACAACCTTAACGACTGAAGTGTCTAAACTGTTCAGGGGGGCATGAGGAGGGAGGAGAAGGCTAGCTGAGCACAGATCAGAAGCTGGCATGCCACGTCACCCACCAACAAGTGACATGGGTGACATTCCTCAGACACTCTGGCTGCCCTAAAGCTAATGAATGGGGGGGAAAAAAACAGATTCTTCACAAGTAGAGATCAAAACCCTGAAGACTAGTCTCCCTCAGCTTACAAATGTCCTAGTGATTGCCAAGGAAGACGCTTGCTTATCAATAGGCTAGCTAACTTCCAGAGACCCATAATTCCATTTCCTGAAGCCCTAAAACATCCCTCTCCTCCATAACACTGAGGGAGGCTGGGGCAGAATGAAATGTCAATAAAATGGAATTTCTTTTCAAACCTGCAGTCCCTTGAGAAGGACCTGTGAGAGGAGGAAGGTAACAATCTTCCAGGAAGCTCCCAACTATTTTCCTAATAATGCCTTCCTAGAAGGAAAAAACCACCTTCACTTGACAAGAGCAAAGCCTCCAGTATCCTGTGTGTCTTCTCTTATACTGAAATGTTCTTGCAAAACCTCCTTTTTTCTTGACCTCTCCACACTCAATGGCCTCTTCACTTCACAACTCTTACAGAGAAAGGCCCCCAGATGACCTGTACTGACCAACAGGTAGGGACAGCTCTACACCCATATTCAGCAGAATGAAGTTACAGAAGATGGGACCTTCTTCAACCTTAATGAATTAAGGGTCTAAACTGTTCAGAGGGACATGAAGAGAGGAAGAAGGAAAGGAAAAAGAAAAGAGTCGGCCACCCATCACAATCCCAGCGTAGCAACCCTTTCTACCCATGGGTCATGCCCCATGCTTTAATAAAATCATCTTTTGGTAACAAAGACACCTCAAGACTTCTTTCCTGACCATCGGCCTTAACCTCTAATGTTTTCCTACCTCAGCCCTGTCTCTTGTAAGACCACTGTGGAAACACCCCTGCAACGCTGTCCCATTTCTGTCAACTCATCCGTCTCCATCCACCTAACCTACTGCACATTCCATGTCCTCTGAGGACAGGACACTTCTGTGATTCTTGGGTTGAAACTGTGGCATGGCACCTCTTTCAGTCCTCGCCTTTGTTGAGTTTCCCAATCTTAATCTCCCCAGCATTCCATCCTCACTTTCTTCCTCTCACATGTTTATCTGGTCAATATGTTCTAATTACCAATACCCTATAACATGTTTCTGCTCCTTAGTAGATGACTCCATTTCTTTGCTTTGTCATCAAGCTCAAATCTTAACTCTCAGATGTTTGTCTCACAACTTTCAAAATGTTTCTTGCCCCTAATGCCTACCAGTTTCTCTTTTCCCTTTTTCTTAAACCCTCACTCCTTCCCTTCCTTCCTTTCCTTCATTGTATTTTTGTTCTTTGTATTCCTTCCTCTTTTTCTTTTGTTCTGTTATGTTAGTCACCATACAGTACTTAAGTAGTTTTCCATATAGTGTTCCATGACACATTCTTTGTGTTTAAGATCCAAGTGCTCACAACAATATGTTCCTTATTAAAAAGGATGAAATGATACCCACACGGATGCATCTCAGAGGATCTGCTTCTCCGCAACTCAACATTAGCGTCACAGTAATGAACACTGGCCTTCCACACTACAGCTGGACATGGGGTATGCAAAGCATTCACCACAAGCTCCTGTCTTCCGAGACACTGAGCATATGGGTTGTCCCACCAGAAATCTGAATAGTTTCATTCCTCGACTGAAATGGGCCTCAAGTCAAGCCATCGCCTGAGTGTCTGTAAAAGTCACTGGCTTCAACACAGCTCACCTATATAGTCTTTCAAACATAAAAATCCAAAATTTAATCAGAATTTGACTTGAGTGTGAGGCTACCATGTAGAAAGATCTATCTGAATTCAGGAAAGTAACACTGCACCGGACTAGAAGTGGAAAGCAGAGTTTTACACAGAGACTATACCTGAAGGAGGAGGCTGGAATTCCTGTCAAGCCAGGAAGGAAGGAACATGAGTGAGCAATCCTTCCACAGCCTCTCCTGTCCTGGCCATTAGCAGAGGGTTCACACTGCATAGGAACCCAGCCAATGCTGGGGCACAGGAGGAAGATTTCTCGCGTACCTCACCTCATTGCATGTGTGTGAACCCACAGGGAAGAGGAACCTTGCATTTACAGTCAAGTGGAAGAGCCTTCTGCCATGTGTCCCAATTCAAGTGACATCAGAGCTTGTTTATACTGGATCGCACCACATACATCTCCCCAGTATGGGAGAGCCTTTAGTTGGGGCTCTAACCTCAGGAGACATGAGAGAACTCACCCTTCCAAGGAAACTAGTCATGATACACACAGGAGAAAAATTCAAGGGCAGCACTCACCTTCGTACACACCAAATGCACCAGAGAGACACTTTAGCAACAGAACAAAGGTGGAAGATCCTTCATCCAGAGACTTCTTCTCCTATTCTCGCTAGTGACCTCACACAGGGTAGAAGCCATGTGGTGGGATTGCTGAACAAGAGCTCTCAGCAACATGCATCCCTTTGAGGCCATGGGCACATTCACATGGAAAGAAACTGATTGAATGCCATCTACAAGGGACAGCATTTAGTCCAGCCACACCATTAGCCAGCATCTGAGGATCCACACTTGTGGAAACCCTGAAAAATGTGGTCAATGTGGAAGAGACTTTAGATACAGTTCTCACATTTGGAGACACCAGACAACTCAGAGCACAGAAACCTCTCTCTGTCATCCCTGGGGTACTGCCTTTACCCAGAGTAACCACTTTTCTCACCACCACAGAAATCACACAGTACA
Source organism: Meles meles (assembly GCF_922984935.1). Taxonomy (NCBI): domain Eukaryota; kingdom Metazoa; phylum Chordata; class Mammalia; order Carnivora; family Mustelidae; genus Meles; species Meles meles. The sequence continues at coordinate 27,482,732 of NC_060077.1, read as the reverse complement.
AACCCTGTGTCTCCAATCAATTAGGCAAAGCCTTCTGCCAGAAGGAGCTCCTTTCCATCTACCAGAGAACTCACTTGAGGAGAAATGCTAGTGCTGCATCCGTATGGGAGAATCTTCAACTGGGGCTCTGGCCTGAGCTCCTGCTAAAATCTCAGAGTGTGCATCATCCCTCACACAAGAATGAAGGTTCAAGGACCTCCTGGGACACCCTGAATCGTCGCTGCTGCTGAATGCTGATGAAATCCATGTGGGAATCCCATTCCTCATGGAGCTAACACATGAAGGACCTAGAAGGGATTCACACAGAAGAAAATCCTATTGGTGTGATGAGGAAAGGAATGTCCTCAGGTATCCCTTATTCCTTATCGAGCAGGACATCCTTACATTGAGGAAACACTGATCTGAACGGAATGGGGGAAATTCTTCCCTGACGCTCACATCAGAAAATCACTGGGCAAATACCTCCCAAGGAACTTCTTAGTGTGAAACTGAGATACAAACTCAGACATTGAATTTTTCACTGCAAAGACATACAATTGGGTAACGTTCACAGTGCACACAGCACTGGCCATGTTCCCCACTCCTTAGCCATGCCAATCCTGTGAACATTCCTCAGGCCTGCCCAGGGCCCTACACACACCCCATGCCCTGTCCATTCACTGCAAGACTCAGCAGGAAGACTGGAAGGCACCCTGTATTTCAGTGACCACACCACTAGACATTTTCCAGGGCTGCAGTGAACCGTTGAGGGAAATTGGGATAATTTACTGTGCTTTCATCTCCATTCAACTTCTGTAACACTTCTGGAAACATAGGACATTGTGTCAGGGACTGAAACATGTCCCTAGGAAGGTCATCTCAGTCACTGGGCAGATATGGGATACATGGCGGTGATTGGCCATCTCTCCCTGCAGCTCCCCAGCGATCCCAGACCCATGACAGCTGCTCCCAACACAGAGGGATCAGGGGGCTGATTCCGTGGGAGCCAGGATTCTCCTCTCTTTCCTTGGTTGTCCCATACTTGACAATATGATTGTTGGAGCTTGGCAGGAGAAGGACGTGGAGCATCATTAGGAAAGGAGGAGAATGTGAGAGGGAGGGGGAGGAGGATATTCAGAGGATGGCAAAGTACTGCATAGACACTCATGGGGCCCTGATGACTACAGGAGAGACAGGATGACACTATCTCATCCTGGTCAAGGTGAGAACCTGAGTTTGGAAAAGTAGGTGGGAGACAACAGACTCACTTCAACCCTGTCAAGCTAAACTGACCAAGGACAGGGAGGACTCAGAGCTGAGGACCCATCAAATTGTAGTTAGAGCCCATCATCTCTAGAGCAGCAGGCCATGGGGTTCTCACCTCCATTAACTTCCCTATGTCCTCTTTTATGTCCACCCCAGCATCGTTTCTCTCTGCACTTGAGGATGGATCCATGGATGAAGAGGATTCAGATGGAAGGAGCAACACTGTGCTTGTCATTCATTTCCCCTTCCATCCCTTGTTCTTCCTCTCTCTGCTGTCCACAAGGCCCACTTCTTAGGTCTCCCCATTTCCTGCTATTATGAGGCCAACCTTGGAGGTCCTGGTCTCCTGCAGGCAATGAGGCTTTGCATCTGAACTGTTGCATGAAATCCCTGTGCAGTCCTCTTCACCCCTTCCCTAGCATCACCCTGTCACCTCACCACTTAATCTGAGAAGCAGCCCTGGACAACAGAGCAGGGAGCAGGGGTGAGAGTCAGCAGGGCACAGCTCCCCCTGCTGGAGGGGCCTCAGGAAGGGAGGCTGGGCCTGGATCCACCCTGGATGTCTCCTGCCTAGGAGTCTGTGCTCATGCCCAATTCTATTCTTCCCTTTAGCTCTCAAGAAGTTTCCCTTCTATGGACTTGACAGAAACAACAAGGGAAGCAGAAGAGGAGAAGGACTTGGGAATGGGGTGAGTTGGGCAGGAAAGGGGGCAGGCAAACATGGACACATGTTCTCCCTCGTTTCCCTGACTTCGTTGTGGGCACCTCGGGAAACCACACAAAACCCGGGGTGCTGCCCTAGCCTCTGACCACAAAGAGGAGATGAGAGGAAGGTCACAGTCCCTGCAGGCACTAGGATGCCCTGAGAACATGCCATGGAGAACCTCAACCTGATCTGTGCAACTCCATGTGGTGGTTGGGCTGTCTTCCAGTAGCTTCTGAACTTGGAGGGAGGGCAGTGGCTGAGGGACTAGACCCCAGACAACTACACACTGTGCTCTTCTAGAAAAGGGCACTGTTAGCTGTTGATCCCCTCACTCTGCAGCACCCAGCCCTGGATTCCCAACCTATAAAATTTAGCAGAGAGCTTCTTCCAGAACATCACTAGTCAGACAGTGGTGGGTTGGCCTAATCTCCCACTTCAGGCATCCGAGAAATGAGCAAACAAGACAGGCCCCCGGGGTCATGTGAGCAGGACAGCTCACCAGACTCAGTGCTGCATCCTTGAGGGCACAAAGTAGGCCCTGGTATCAACTGAGACCTGTAGGATTGCCAATTACTCAGAAGCTGCCCCATTCCTTGGGTCCCCTGAGCTTCCACAAAGCCTTGTGGGATGTAGTAGATACCCTCATGGCACCATTTTGCCATGTGCATTTGATAGTCAATCAATTCTCCTCGATATGTAGGCAACACAATCAGGAGAAGGCCACCCTGCATGCTCCAAACTCACCCACGGCCTGTGCACAGTGTGTAGACTGTACAAATCACTTTCCATGGAAGTCAGGAACATGTCATCTCTGTCACGTCATCTGCAACACTCACGTGTGCAAATCTCCCCCCTACAGAGATGGGCATGTTGATGGCTCTCAGAGAGGCTGGGGAAGGGACAGTCCATTAGGAAGAGGACCCAGAAATCACAGAGGAGTACAGTCAGGGAAGGTGCCTGAGTGACTGGTAGTGTAGCTTTCATTCAGCCCCAGGGGGTCCATGGGAAACTTTCCTTTCTTCATGCCACAGATGAGTCCTGCAGGGAAACCTCCACCTCAAGACCTCAGAAGACACCTCCAACAATACCCCACAGGCCTCTGGTAAGAGCTTCCCCAGACCACACACCCCAGGCAATCTCATACAACTCCACCTGCTGTCTCCCACAGCTGCACCACAGAACATTCTGCCCATGACCCTGATGTTCCAGATTCTTCAGAGGTCCTTGCAGAATGTGAGCCAGAAGGGCCCTCGGGTCCAACTCCAGCTTTGATATTGGCACAGTGGAAGAGTTCACGTGAAAACAAAGTAGAGGAAACACACCTGGAGAAACTGCTCTCCTGTACCTCACCTTTTCAGGCCTTGACAATAAAATGTTTTTGTGCATCCAGCTGTAAGATGGCACAGGAACCCTGGGAACAAGAAAAGGAGATCCTCTAAGTCGGCCACCTCATGCAGAGCTGAGATTCCAGTCACTACTGATGACTGACACTCTGAGTAGGTGGCAAATCTCCGGGCCTTCAACAGTCCATTGTCCTGTAAGACTGGGCCCACCTGGGACTGGGGGCACAGCAGCCTTCCAGTCTTTTCCCTTGTCTGCTGCAGGGGCTACTCCTCCTCCTGCTGTCACTCCAGTCCCCATCAAGAATGTAGAGCATGACAGATGCAGGACAAGTGGGACTGCCAGGGCCCCGTGACCACCCTGGAATCTACTCGAGGGGCAGCAGCCACCCCAGCTGTATTCCCCTGTGGCCTAGACCCTGAACTGCCCCTGTCGCTTCCATGCACAGGACTGTGACCAATGCTGGGCCAAACACTGGCAGTGGTCACCAAAATGAGCCCGCCTCAGCCTGTGTGTTTTGCAGCAGCAATAGGTGTAGGGAGGAGAGGCTGTCTCTGAGCTCAACCTCTGGAGCACCCAGACACCACAGCAGAGGAACTGGGGCCCCAAGCACCACGCTGCACCTTGGGAAAAACTTGGGCCTGAAGGAATGGAAGGCTAGAGATCTAGAACTTACAGAAAGGGGATCCAACATTCCTCTGTAAGCAAGTTAAAGCATTTCATGTTTTGCTCTATCTGAACCCCTGGATTCAAAAGGTCTCATGAAGTATTTGTTCTTCCATGGCAATCCTCATCATTTGCCTACATTCAATAAGAATCTCTTCCTGTAACAGGGCATCACTGGAAATATGGGTGATTTTACCAAAGCTTGGACTGGACTGTCCTATTGGAGAGAGATATGCAGAGACGCAGATGGGACCAAAGGGCTTTAAGGAACTAAGGCTGACTTTCGGAAAACCTGCAGCCATTGGGCCCCTTGGGAATGTTGGCCTGACCCCTTGCTTCCAGAGTTCCCCACAGCCTTACCAGGTGAGTAAAGAATGTCACTTCCTGGCACCTGGCAGGTGCTGAACCTCAGGATATATCGGGGACCTAAGGAAGAGGAATCTGCCCAAATCTACAGGTATCACAGGCATGTCTGATGGCAAACAGACCCAGCCTTTGACCTAGAGAGACAATGAAAAGTTCCACCAAGAGATTCCTTAGAAAAATTCCAGCAGAGCAGATTGTAAAAATTCAACATGATCCATCACTATTTTTTCTGAGCTTAAGTCAATAATTAGGCCAAATATGTTAAAACTGGAGTTGTTTTTCAAATAAATTAGTCCAGAATTGGCTATCTCTGGAGATGAGCATTCTTTTATTTTTTTTTAAGAATTTATTTATTTATTTGACAGATAGAGAGCACAAGTAGGCAAGGAGGCAGGCGGAGGGAGCCAGAAGGCAGGCTCTCTGCTGAGCAGGGAGCTAGATGTGGGGCTTGATCCCAGGACCCTGGGATCATGACCTGAGCCAAAGAGAGCTGCTTAACCAACTGAGCCACCCATGCACCACTGAGTGTTCTTTTAAAGAGAAAAAGTAGGTTTCAAGGATTCACATTTGTGGATGATATATTCTAATTCTAGTTGTCTTTCAGTATTTGTTGTTTACCTAAGCTTGACAACGTGAGGTGAAACTTCAGAAAAATTACAACATAAGCTCATGTATATGCAACCCCCTTGCTTGTTATTCTTTGGGGACAATAATAGAATGCCATGGGTACAGTATTTGAACAAGTGGAAAGTGGGACAGATTCCCCCACAACTGTAGAACTCAACCAACACTTTGCCCAATTCTATGTGCCTGGGAGGATGAAATCAGTCCCTCAAAGCCAGAGCATACGCCACTCCCCAGAGATCACTATGGACTTATGGAGATAATGGATGAGCCCACTCTCTTTGTGACTGGATTGGATGAGCCAGATGAGGTGCCTTTATCTGCTGACAAGTTTTCTCCCACTTTTCAGTGACTGCTTGTAATTAGGATATTGGATTGTATCCTCAAACAAAAATGGCTTCTTAATGGTTTCATCCCTCACAGTCATATTGATCCTACAAGCCACACCTACTGAGGTACAGTGGCAAACAAAGGCTTTAGCTAATCATACAGCTGCCCTCCTGGTTAAAGGAACCTCAATGTTCACTTTGGGACACTCCCTGACTGTACGGACTTCACATCAGGTACAGACTGTCTTACAGACCAAAGGCCACCAATAAATGATAGGAGGCCAACTTATTAAGCACCAGGTTCTGCTTATAGATATGCCTGAAATAATACCTGAAACCTGTTCAATATTAAACCCAGGTAACCTTAGGCATGGACCTGACCATTATATGTCTATGGAGCGTAACTCTTCAGAGGATATTGAGTAGACCAGATTTCAAAGAATGACCCTTCAAACCCAACTAGCCCTTGAAATTCTGGCTGCAGTTCAAGGAGGCCCAGGATTACTGGCAGGCTCCTGACCCAATGGCTATGTATCTCTAACCTGTGGCCATGGCTTCCCCCAGGCTCCAGAGGCCACCCAACTCTTGGGTTGAGCCTAGATGCATGAGCACATTATTAAAGCCACCACCAACCCAGCCAACCTTCCACATTTCAAGCAATGGTGCATGTGTGCTCTGTTTCATTGGGATGGCCACCTAGCATCCATCTTTGTTCCCTCTTTGGGACTGAAGAATGTCATGTGGCATGGGGAAGTCCTTACTGAGTATATACTCTAGGCCCTGAACATGACCCCAAACAGGATTTCTCTATTAAGTACGGGAATGACTCCAATGCATAAAGCAGTTCTATAAAACACAAAGACTTTAGATTTTGTAACTGCTGCACAAGGTGGAGCTTCTGCTAATCTAATGATAGCACGCTGTGTATATTCCCCATTAACAGGAAGATATTTCTGGGTTCCTAACACACACCACTGCTCAAATCTGCCTTACAAGGATTCCTCTCTGTAAGGATTGGCTCAACTATTGGCTTGGAAGAGGATTCTCATCCATTATCAAAGGACGCTTCATGAGGCTTCTCCTTTTTCTTCTTCTAACTCTGTTTTGTTGTTTTTCTCCCCTGTCTCTCCAGCTGGTGCCAGGAATCCTTTGCTGCACTAACTTCCAGAGGAAGATGGTCCTTTACACTCAGGTAGATCTAAACAGAAGTTCTCTCCTGCATTCAGTGGCCTCTTCATTTCACAACTCTTACACAGAAAGGCCCCCAGCTGACCAGGACTTACTCACAGGTAGGGACAGCTCTATGCCCCTATTCAGCAGGAAGAAGTTACAGAAGATGAGACCTTCCTCCTTCACTGTACAGTACTTCATTACTTATTGATGTACAGTTCCTTCAATGATTTAAAGACTAAAGTGTCTAAACTGTTCAGGGGCACATGAGGAGGGAGGAAAAGTCTAGCTGAGGACAAAGCAGGAGCTGGCACACCACACCGCTCCCCACTGTGATATGGGTAACATTCCTCAGGCACTCCTAGCTTCCCTAAAGCTAAGGAAAGAAAAAACAAAAACAAAAAAAAACAAAACAGATTCATCACAAATAGAGATCAAACCCTGCAAGATCTGAGTCTCCCTCAGTTTACAAATGTCCTAGTGATCTCCAAGGAAGAGGCTTGCATATCAATCTGCTAACTTCCAGAGACCTGTAACTCCATTTCCTGAAGCCCTAACATCTCCCTCCCCTCCATAACCCTGAGGGAGGCTGAGGCAGAAGGAAATGTCAATAAAACAGAATTTCTTTTCAAACCTGCAGCCCATTGAGAAGGAACTATGGGAGGAGGAAGGTAACATTCCTCCAGGAAGCTCCCAACTATCTTCCTAGTAATGTCTTCCTAGAAGGAAAAACCACCTTCACTTGACAAGAACAAAGCCCCCAGTATCCTGTATGTTTTCTTTCATACAGGAACAATGTTGCAAAACCTCCCTTTTCCTTCCCTCCTCCAACTCCAGAGTAGAGAATCCGCCACCCTCAGGACCCCAGTGTAGTGTCTTTCTACCCACAGGATCTGTCCCTGTACTGTGATAATATCACATTTTTGCAACAAAGATTTCTTAAGAATTCTTGGCCGTCATCCTTGAACCCTAACGTCTTTTCTACATCAGTCTTCTCTCCTGTAAGTCCCTTGTGGAAACACCCCTACAACACCGTCCCATTTCTTTCAAATCATCCATCTCTATCCACCTAACCTGCTGTACATTCTGTGGCCTCTGAGGGCAGGACATTTTTGTGATTCTTGGACTGAAACTGTGACATGGCACCTCTTTCAGTCCCTTGCTTTTGTTGAGTTTCCCCATCTTAATCTCCCCCAGCAGCCCATCCTCACTTTCTTTTTCTCACATTTTGCCTTGTCAATAGGTTCTAATCACCAATATCCTATCACATGTTTTTGCTCATTGGTAGATGACTCCATTTCTTTTCTTTGTGATCAAGGTCAAATTTTAACTCTCGAATATGTGCCTCACAGCTTTCACAACATTTTCCTTCCCCTAATGCCTCTCTACCTGTTTCTCTTCTCCCATTGTTTTTTTTTTTCCAGACTCACTCCCCGCCCTTCCTCCTTCCCTCTTCCTTCCTTCCTTGCTTCTTTATTTCTGCCTTCCTTCTTTCTTCTTTCTTTGTTTCTTTCTTATTTTATTATGTTATGTTAGCCACTGTACAGTACTTCATGATTTATTGATGTACAGTTCCATGATTTATTGTTTGCCTGTAACACCCAAGTGCTCATTGCAATATGTTCCCTATTAAAAAGGATGAAATAGGGGCACGTTAAAGCCTCTGCTTTCAGCTCAGGTCATGATCTCAGGGTCCTGGGATTGAGCCCCACACTGGGTTCTCTGCTCAGCAGGGAGCCTGCTTCCCCCCGGCCCCGTCTCCCTCTCTGTCTACTTGTGATCGCTATCTGTCAAATAAATAAATAAAATCTTTTTAAAAAAAAAAAAGGATGAAATACCATCCACAAGGGTGCATCATGAAAGATCCACTTCTCATCAGGTCAACAGTAAGCTTCACGGCAATGAATACTGTTCTTCTACACTACAGTTTGACATGGGATAGGCTGTGAATTCACCATTTCCTGTCTTCAAAAAGAGTGAGCTTAAGTGTTGGGCAACCAAAAAAAATTGAATAGTTTCAAATTTGGACTGATATTCACCTCTAGTCAAGCCATCACCTGAGTGTCTATAAAAGCCACTAGCTTCAGCACAACTGAAGAAATCACACAGTACAAACCCTGTGTCTCCAATCAATGAGGCAGAGCCTTCAGCCAGGATTGATCCCTCTTCAACCACCTGAAAAGAAGCTTCACGTGGGGCTCTGGCCTGAGCTCCCGCTAAAATCTCAGAGTGCACATCATCCCTCATGCAGGAGCAAAGGCGCAGGGACTTCCTGGGACACCCTGCATCATTGTTGCTGCTGAATGCCAATGAAATCCATGTGGGAATCCCATTCCTCATGGAGCCAAAACATGAAGGACCTGGGAGGATTCCCCCAGAAGAATATCCTTTCGGTGTGACAAGGAAAGGAATGTCCTTAGGTATCTGTTATTCCTTAGTGAACAAGAAAATACTAACACTGAGGAAACACCAATCCCAAAGCAAGGTGGAAAACCCTTACCCTGACATTCCCATCAGAAAATAACTGGGTGAATACCTCACAAGGAATTTTTTTTATTTTGCAACTGAGACAGGAGCTCAGACATTGGCCATTGTTCACAACAAATATATACCATGGTGAAGGATTCTGAGAAATGCTGAATGCTACATTTAGTAACAAAGCAATGATACAAATTCACTTCAATCAGTTAGTACTATCAAATATGTCAGCCCTACTAAGTGGATGTGTGTCTGTCAAAACCATGAACACTGTGCTGAGTAACAATTTCTGACTCCTGTCCCAAGGAAAGCCCAAATGAAGAAGAGAGGATGAACTAATACCAGGTGATTATGTATATTTGCAGAGAAACAAAATTAAAAATCTCCACAACCAGGACAGAAAGGACCTCACAAGGTATTGTTAATCACTTCCTGTGCCACCAAATTAGAGGGAATAAACCAATGGATCCATGTTTCTCATGTTAAAAAAGGTACCTTCTTCACCAAATGGACTTCAACTCCTACCACTGACACCTAGCTCCTCTGAGGATGACATTCACCTTCAACCCAGGATGAGAAATAAATGACAACTGAGCAGACAGCTATGTCCATGGTTCAGGACCAGGCCTGTTCTATTTCTCATTACTCTTTTTAACTCTGGTAATGTAGGTGATTGTAAGTCTGCTGGTTCATTTCCAACCCTCTCCTACTACAGCCTCAGAACATTTCATGGTTACTCACTCATCATACTGATCACACCCAGAAGCACCATATTTACCAATTCTAAAGATAATTTTAACCAAAAGTTTAGGGCATCGTGGAATGACTCAAATGTGCCTTTACCTCCTGGCGGGTGCCTAATTTGGGGATACATTTATTATAGGGGAGCTATGTTAGTAAGAACATTCCAAGAAATATGAGATCCAAATCTTGCCCATACGATTTATAATATGCAACACACTCATCACTGCCTTTCAAATAATTTAGATGATATTTTATTGCACAAGATTCCAGTGTATGATGGACAACCATTAACATGTTGCACCTTGTCCTAATGCCAAAATATTTCATGAGTACACAAACCACGATTTTGTGGATGGCATGGATTGAAGCAAAATAAGCAAAAGCCCTGAAAATCTATAAGAAAAAAATTCCCTGTTAGGTATCCCTTAGTGGGTATAACCTGCCTGAGATCCTAATTTGACTCTAAGTCCAGGAAGGTTATGGGAAGGCTTTCGGTATACAAAAAACAAAAGTTACTTAGAAGGGCAGCTCCCAGGCCCAGGGAACCTCTCCAGTGCCTAACCTGGTTGGGAAACTTCTGGTACCCAGCAACTCCTCAGGGCTTGTGTGGGGGTGCCCCCCTGCCAGCCTGTCCTAGTAGCCCTGGGGTAACTTGTGATGGTCTTGCCATCCTACTGGCAGGTGGTGGGAAGAAGGTGGGCTCAGCGAGTCCAGGATCCTGTACTCTCCCCACCCCCTGCAAGTGCCCCCTTGCAACTGCCATGTGCAAGTGTCACTCCCCCAGGGGAAGCTCTTCATGATCCCAGACCCTAGGTCACCTCCTCCTGAAGAGGAGCAGCAGAAACTTAGGGGTCACTATGGTAATGATACCAAAGCTTCCAAACACAGCCCCTACACTGTGACTGGACAGTGGAGAGGGAACATCCAGGTGTTCAAACCTGATTCTCCAGATCGAGGTGTGTTCGTACAGCTTCTGATGAGAAGCTGATCATCGTTGCTGTAGAGGGACATACAAGAAAATATCATACAGAGCTCCTGTCCCATGGGAACATGTGATAACATGTACCCTCTACCTCTGCACTGGACTTATTCACCTCTCCCCTGTCCATGCCAGGGACCAATACATGCTTAGAATATGGCTTCTAATACTTCATATCCATGAAACCCGGAGGACTTTAATCTTTGGACTTCAGTTCAGAAGGTCAATGGAAAATCTCAGTTTGCAGGTATTTGTCTCCCAATGCAAAAATAGTTACTTTGTTTCCAGAAGCAAAATTACTCTCGCATTTACTGTGTTGGAATGACAAGAAGGGTAGCTGTGCAGGAGGTGTGACCTGGGAGGACCAAGTAGCCCTCTGCCCATCCCTCTCCAATTCTCCTGGTGCCATGCTTGTCGTTTTTGAGAATCCCCTGACCTCCAAAATCTCAGAAATACATACTTTCTCTTTTTCTCCTGAGATTAGATCTTTGCTCAGCCCCTGAATATCCAGGGACTAGGCGATCTCTCCCCATTGAGCAGATGTGAACAAGCCCTTACCATGGAAGGTACACAAATGGCTGATAATCTGGGATGTGCCCATCTGAGATGGTGACAAAATAATCACTCTCTTCAAACACAGTTTTGGTCACAGCACACTCTAACACTGAGACTTTCAGTGCATCCCATTTCTTGGCAAAACAGTATGATCACCTAGTCATTGCTCCGTGGCTGGCTCCAGCCTGCCTGAATAGGCTAACTCTCAGCAGAGCCCCCCACCCTCCTGCTTGGCTACAGCAGGCCACTTACCCACCATCTTCTCTGTTTGTTAGTTTCTTTCTTTCTTTCTTCCTCTTTAGGTATTATTTTCATAATGTGAAATGTACCAGTCTTAAGCATTACAATCTGATGATTGTTGATGAGTGCGAACTCCTGTGTCAGCCAAACCTCTAGTGAGATACAGACTTTTCTATTATGCAGATCGTTATTTCATGTCCCCTCCCTAGTCGGTTCCCAGAAACAGTTACTGATTTGCTTCCTGTCACTACAGATACATCTGTTCTAGAATTTCGTATCCATGGAATAAAACACTGTCACTTTATCGTGCCCAGCTTCTTTCACTGGCAAAATGTTTGTGAGATTCATCCCTGCCATTGTGTTAGCAGTTGACTTAGGGTTTCTGCTCAGTGGGACAGGATGAAGTGGACCCTGGGAGACCACAGAGCAGCTGGGACCTCCATTACTTACAGTTGAACGGAGCTGGTTGTGATTCCTGAGACTGGCTGAGGGAGGAGAAAATTGGGTCCCATGGGTTCAGAACCACCTTGCAACCACCACATTAAGGCCTGATTTTGTGTCTTTATACACTGATGTTTTGGGTAAGGTTTTGTAAGGGGACCTAAAAAAGATTATCTTCTTTAAACATCATTTGTGGGCCACAGGCTGCTCACCTTAGTTAAGCACTTGAGGGCCTGTTCTCTGAAGTGAGGGCACCCTCCAGATAGAAACCACTTTCACAGTCCTGTAAGTTTGAGATTTTTAGAAAGCCAGTGAACACACATTTGGCTGCCCATCGAGCACAAGTCTGGAAGATTCCCCAAACCTCAATACCCTACCTGCTGCGGTCCAGGGCCTCACTGGTGAGATGAGAAAGAACATCGTTCAGGAGCCCTTGCTGTGTTTCCACAGTGAGCTAGACTCAGTCACATCCAGAGAGGATGGGTCTCCCAGAAAGCCAGGAAGCCTGATAAGACCTTGATGAGCCCTGTGAAATACAAGGAAAAGATTAGAGGCAGGAGACATGTCCGATAAGCTCACTGTGGGGTTGTTGCTGAGACAAACTTTGGAAGTTAACTGACAACTGTATAGTGGGAGGATTCCAGAGACAGTCATCGAATTCTGGGGTGAAGGGTGAGGAGGGGCCTGGACTTGGGACACTGGGCTTCCTGTGGGTGCACTGGGAGGGTCTGACTGACACCCAGAGGGCTAGAGGAGGATTCCCATGGGTGCCCTCACTGGCATCCTCTCATCCTCCATGATAGCCACTCCTCACTTCTGGGGACACATTTATATAAGGGTGTGAATAGAGCCTGCAGGTTAAGAATGTGGAGACCCAAGAGCTTGCATAGGACTCAGACCCTCACCTCCCACACCACAGTCCCATGGTTCACCCTCCAGGCAGTGATGGGACACCCCATACTACATGAAGTCACACCTTGACCCAGTTTCCTTCCCTCCTACCTGCAACGAACACATTAGAAACACCATTGCTACTGCACCTGCATCCCAGACTCTGGAAAACACTGGGAAAGTGCAGGTATCCGGGATAAGCAGTTTGCTCTCGTACCAGACCAGACGCACTTCTCCTCTTATCATTTTCCATTGGCCCCTATTAGCCACATGACCACATATGGGATTTCCCTTCTACTCACTTTCTGTTGGCCCCTAAGAGTCACATGCCCACAAGGTGCTACAAGGGAGGCTGGGAGAATCACTTCTGCTGACAACTTAATTTGCTTCTAATAGTCACATGACAACATGAAAGTGAAAGGGTTGCTGGGAGTATAGTCTCCACGTTGGAGGCCCTGCCCTGGCTGAAACTCCATTAACCTGGAAAAAGGAAAGGAAGAATTTGGGAGGACAGTCAGCAGGAAGTCCTTGAGAGATGGCAAAATTAATTCATCAACTGGGATGGGTTTTCCTTCTCTCCTGCCAGAGTTGGGCTCCTTCTCATAAACACCAGCTCCATTCTTTACAGACCTGCCTCTTGTTATTTTGTGGCTCACACAAGAACAGCGCTCTTCCTTGCCTGTGCCTGTGTCTGCCCCTTTTCAAAGTGAATCCCTCATCTTAGGATTTGTAGGTTAGCTGGTGCACTCCTCAGCCACTACCAGCCACCCTCACTTCCCACTTCCTCCATCCTACAGGTTAGTTCTGCTCCATCCTGGCTGGTTATCAGTCTGTGGATGTGAAGACTGTTGACTGTTTTCTGGTTTTCCTGAAAATGGAGTTTATGGGGTTTTAAAGTTCTCCTTGTTCTTTACACATGATTTCCAGGAGGGGACAGAAAAATTGTCTGATGTGGTCACGTTCATTCTGAAATGCAATGGATTAGTTTAACTAGTCACCTTATTCTTGTTAGGAGTCAAGGACTCTAGCTTATCCGGAGACGGTGGTAAAAGGGATTTCTCTGTGGGGTGAAGAGACTACAGCAAGTAGTAGTTTAGGCTGATGGCAGAAAATTGACTTGAATAATGACAAAAACATCTGACAAGAAGAGGAAAATGCATCTTACTTAGGGTTGGAAGTGGAACAACCTTGATTACATTGCTCTGGGCAAAATGTGAACTAGTTTTCCAGCATGGAATTGGTCCAGACACACATTTTGCAGGAGCATAGGTAACAATCCTACAAAAAAATTTTTTTTTAAAAGAAGAAAAACAAAAAACATCAGGAAGGGAATGTGTAAGTGGCATCGAGTTAATGCAGAGAGACTCCAGTGACCCATGCTGGACTCGGGTCAGAGAGAGGCAGAACACAGAGGTCTGGAAGATGTGCTCTTGGACCTGTCTGATGTCTCCTTGTCCACTCCAGCTCCACGTGGCTGTGGATTTCAGCCCAGAATTTTCTCCACAGCAAGCAGATTTTCCCCATATTCACTCTGAAGTAGGCTGCTGGTTCCAGGGCCAGAACAGTGAACACTTCTGTTCCAACAATGGAAACCTGGGTGTGCCAGAAACCTTTTGCGTCTTCAGAATCTTTAAATCAACTTAATTTTATCTCCACCTGGCTGGGGGAATACAAAAGGCATTTTTATGGCACACTCCCACTGCAGCTTTTTCTAGAAATCAAGTCTCACCTGTGGAATTGGGGGGGGGGGGTGGCGGACAGAGATAGCTAAGAGCAGAGACACGCCCTGCCAGTTCCCATGGACCCTTCAGATCTAAAGCCCTCTTGCTGCTTCTGAACTAGATTTGGGGTGGGGTCTACATCCATGGAACATCACATGACCACTGTTTCTGAGGTTGGGGCAGTTTGAAGCATTTCTGCCTGCCATGCAGCCTTTTCCCATCCCACGCCAGATGTTCTTTTTTCTTTTTTTTTTCTTTTAATCCGAAACTCCCTTTCTGTCTCCACATTTCCCCCACGACCTCACTTCTCTCTTTGAACTCTATATCCCCAATGAGCTTAAGCAATTAAAACTAAACCAAGTTGGGAAAAAGATATCTGGCAAGTACTTCCTGATCCCTTCCTGCAACCAAATGCCTCATGCTGACGGAATCAACATGACCATTTGCATGAACTCCGCATTTCAGTGAACAGAGATTCTTTGTTCTCTTAAGACTTCCTGTGTCTTGCTAGAGCACCTCTTAAAGAAATCAATAGGGAGTGGCACCTGGGTGGTTCACTGGGTTAAGCCTCTGACTTTGGTTCAGGTCATGATCTCAGGGACCTGGGATCTCAGGGTCCTGGGATCGAGACCCACATCGGGCTCTCTGCTCAGTAGGGAGCCTGCCTCCCCCCTCTCTCTGCCTGCCTCTGTACCTACTTGTGATCTCTCTCTCTGTCAAATAAATAAATTAATTCTTTGAAAAAAAAAGAAATCAGTAAGGAATATCAATACGCATCTTTTAATTAAGTTTTTTGGACTTGGCATTTACATCAACTGCCTTGTCAAAAATGCAAGTTAACATCGAAGACTGTGGGTTTCAAATAATCCCTGAAGGACCTCAGCTGTAGAATTAGCAGGATCCTGAAATATTTGAGTTATTAAACATCTTTAAAGGGGAGCACATCCTGGAGAATCATTTTGTTTATTTATGCAACCTAGTCTTAAAGCCCCTGGAAATTTCAATGAACATGAATAATTTCTTTGAAATAAAGCACAATTAGATAAAGATATGCCCTGGCATACAATTTAGAGGAGAGTAATGACACCATCCTTTGTAGATGAGATAACATGGCTACCCCACTAGCAGCAGTGGGTTTAATTAACTTTCCAGTACAAAGAGTGGATTCACACTAATCTGTGTTTCTCTTATACTTCTGGTTTCTGAAATCCACTTGAAGTACCAGTTCTGGATAAAATGGAATAACATTTCACCTCTCTTTCCCACTACGTCTAATTATAAAATCTGAGGACACTCAGAAGAAAATAGTGCTAGGGAGATTGGGGAAGAAGACCTGGATTTAAAGGACCTCCAGTGGTACAGAGTTCACTATGTTCCTTCGTCTCCCGGACTGGACACGATGTAGCTGGAAACCCACATGTGACCCACGGGAGCACAAGCACAGAGCTTTCAGGGAAGCTGTTGGCTCTGGCTCAAAGTCAAAAAAATTCAAAACTCCTATTCCCCAGGAAGTGCAGCAGTGCCCCGGGCTTCCTTTTCCTTCTTCTTTCTTTTTTTCCCCCATTCTCTCATACCCTGGCCGTTGGACAATCCCAAAGGTGGTGGCTGGTCAAGGGTCACCAGGAGCCCAAACTCAGAGAGGGGAACTTCCTTCTACATTCAGTGGAACTTTGGCCCTCCAAAGGGCACCAACCTTGGATATATTCCTCTCCCTGTCCTCTTTCAACACAGGCCCACATCCCATCCTGAGTTCACAGGTAGCCAGCAGATCACAGTGACGAGAGCCTCGAGCTTTGGCCAGAGGACCTTAAAGGGGGGCATTGGAGAAGTGGAATGCCTTAACACATTTAAGGAGGAAACCATACCAAGTACATAGTCTAACAACAGTAGAATTCAATGGGTGATTGTTGAGAAAAGAAAACTGGGGAAACTCAGAGAGACATGGACTCAAAAACACATAGGGCAAAAGAGGAAATCACAAACAAAATCAAGAGCATTTTACCATGAATGAGAAGAAAATGCAACATACCAGAACTTAAAGAATGCAGCTAAAGAGTGATTAAGGGAAATGTATAGTACTCAAAAAACAAAGAAGAGGAATAATTCAAACCAATCCAGCTTTTCCACATTAACAAAAAAAAAAAAAAAAAAGAAAGAAAGAAAAGCAAGCAAAACCCATAGCAAATAGTAGGAAATCATAAAGAATAGAGAAGAAATATAAAAACGAGAATTCCAAATCAATACAGAGTATCAATGAAAATGGTTTCCTGAAAAGAGCAATAAAATTGACAAACCTTACATAAACTTCGCAATCGAAAAAAAACCATTCAGTCAATTGATGAAGTTAAGCAAGTTTCAGATGAATAATTCACACACAGAAATCACATGTATCTCCCTACAGTAGCAATGAACAATCCTAAAATAAAATTAGGAAAACAGAGGTGCCTGGGTGGCTCAGTGGGTTAAAGCCTCTGCTTTTGGCTCAGGTCATGATCCCAGGGTCCTGGAATCGAGCCCCATGTCAGGCTCTCTGCTTATCAGGGAGCCTGCTTCCTCCTCTCTCTCTCTGCCTGCCTCTCTGCCTACTTGTGATCTCTGTCCGTCAAATAAATAAAATAAAATCTTTTTAAAAATTAGGAAAACAATTCCTTTTATAATAGTATAATAAGAGTCAAATAATTAGGAGTACACTTCATAAAGGAAGTTCAAAACTCAACACATTAAGTTATGAAATACTATGGGGGAAAAAGATCAAAAGACCTAAAGAAATGGAAAGACATCCAATATTCATGGATTAGAAGACTTGCTGTTATGATGGCAAAGCTTCCCAAGTTGTCTACATATTCAGGAATTCCCTATCAAATCCCAGCCACTTCCCCATACCACCAGAAATAAAAATACTCATCCTAAAATGCACATGGACATGCAAGGGACCTAAAATAGCAAAACACTCTTGAAAAAGAAGAATAAAAATGAGTACAAAGACTTCCTCATTTGAAAGCTTACAACAATGCTATAATAATCAAGATACTGTTGTACTGGTATAAAGACTGACATGTTGATCAAGGTAATGGAATTCAGAGCTCTGAAATAAACCCTTATATTTAAGGTTGAATGATTTAGAAAAGGCAACCAAGACAATTTATTCAGAAACAATAGTCTTTTCAAGAAATGGTGCGGGAACAAGTAAATAACCACATGCAAATGAACAAAGTGGAACCCCCTCCTCACATGATCCACAGGTATTGATCCAAAGGCATTACAAACCAAAGTGTGAGAACTAAATCCACAACTAGAAGAAAACACAGGAGCAAATATTCATGATCTGGGATTAGTCGAATGTTCCTTAGATATGACACCAAAAACACAAGCAAGAAAAAAAGAGATAAATATTATTTCATCAAAATAAAAAATGTTGGAGCTTTAAATGAAAACATCAAGAAAGGTACAAGACAAACCACAGACCGGGAAAAAATGTTCACAGATTTATATCTGATAAGAAACATAATACCACTTACAAAACTGTTTTTTTAAAAAGTAACCCAATTGGGGCACCTGGGTGGCTCAGTGGGTTAAGCCTCTGCCTTTGGCTCAGGTCGTGATCTCAGGGTCCTGGGGTCGAGCCCCGCATCGGGCTCTCTGCTCAGAGGGGAGCCTGCTTCCCCCTCTCTCTCTGCCTGCCTCTCTGCCTAGATGTGATCTCTCTCTCTGTCAAATAAATAAATAAAAACTTTAAAAAAGTAACCCAATTTGAAAACTGTGGGCAAAGGATCTGATCAGATATTTTTCTCTGAAGAAGATATGTAAATGGCCAAGAAGCACACAAAAAAATGCCTAAACCATAACCATTGGGGAAATGGGACTCAAAACCTACATGACCAAGCACCCGCCACACTTCAAGATGGCTGTGGTCACCCTGACAGAGGACACAGAATGTTGGCAAAGACGGGGAAAAATCGGAACCTTGATGTGGCACTGGTAGAAACGTGAGATGGGTCAGGCACTTTGGAAAGCCCTTTGGCAGTTCCTCCAAACACTAGACAGAGAGTTATCATCTAGCCTGGGCGTTCTGCTCCTGGGTTTCTCCCCACTAGAAAACACAGAAACTCTGCACGTAAGTGGGTGTGGCAGCAATATTGGTCATCCCTCCCAAGTGGAAGCAAGCCAAGTGTGCATCTACTGGAGAAACTGTAGTCACTTCTCTACCCATGAAGTGGAATCCTTTTTAACAGTTACATAGATCGAATTACTGAAACATGATACCGTGTGAATGAACCCAGTACATGCAAAGAAAGAGGCAGCCACAAAAGAGGTGAGACAGAGATGAAGTGCTCTGTCTCAAGCGCCCACAAGGCAGGTCTATAGAGAGAAAGTAAATTAGTGTTTGCCTGGGGCAGGAGGTACAGGTGACGTAGGAGGTGAATCCCGAGGTACAGGGTCTCTGTTGGGGGTGGTGATGAAACTGTTCTAAAATGTGATTTGAGATGGATATACTAAACTTACTAAAGTATGTTATGTATAAGAAATATAAAACATAAAATAAAATCAAATCCATCGAATTGTAAACTTTAACTAGTGAATTGTATGACATATGAATTCTCTCTCTCCACATGCCTATGTATATATTTAAAGAGTCAGCACACAATTCTGAGTCTTAGGACCTCTTTACCACTGACATCAGAGTTTGTGAGCGTTAAGTTATCCCAATATTCAGGGCTAAGGACTTACCGGTCGGCTCCTCTTTTGGCAGGGTTAAGGGCACTGGGCCTTGGGCCCTACCCATCACGGAGGAAGCCTCCCTTAATTTGAGTGAGAGCCAGCAGTTCTATGATGCATGTTGTCAGGCCCTAATCAACCCCAAACCACATCTCTGCAGAAGACCATGGGATAAGTCAGTTGCAAGGCAGAGGTCACATTTTAGGTCTGTCCTGGTATTGAACTCCATGGGCACTGATGACACTGTCCTCTGTGTAGGGGTGACCTCTCATGAGAACAGTCGCACCTGGACTACTGCATGGCATAGAAACGGGGTTCTTACATCCTCTCCATGAATTCTCAAAGCCAACAATTGTCCTGGGGGCATCTTTATTTCTTCCTCGATATTCCTGTGGCCCTTTGACAGCGAAGCCAAGAAGACCAAGTACAATACTGAACCTCAGTGACCTTCCCCAACTTTATGAGTCCCACAGCCTCAGGTTGCTGCTAACCTGCAGGGTTTGTGACCCCTTTGGAAAGAACAGAGAGCAGGAGACATACTGAATACAGTTTCCATGGCGGGAGCTCTGGTCCCATTGAGGTGTCTCCTGCCACGGCCTTTGGGGCTGGACAGACTATGGACATGTTGGACAGAAGACAAGGCAGTTAAGGCTCATCTCCAGTCTCTGCTGACCCTCATATGGACAGTTGATGATGGGTCACATGTCACATGGGGCTCCTCATGGGTGGGTGGCATGGGCAGAGCAAACATCAGAACCCCCACTTCAGCACCATTATTTGTGTCAGCACTGGTCTGAGGTCCCGATCTTCAGGAGTGAGAACAAACATCTTTGTCCTAGGAAAATGCCACCCTACAGGAATTCACGTGGGGTATTACAGGGGAGTGTCCTGAGGGAGGGAAGTGGCTCTGGAGGGCAGATGTATTTTATAAACCACATTTTCATAGTTTTACTTGATGAACCCCCCTCCCTTAGGGTGGGCCTAGTGAATGGCCCAATTTGAGAAGGAGCCCCAGGAGCCCCTGACCACCTCAAGCCTGGGTGATGGCCTCTGAGCATCTGTGGCTCACCTGAGAGCCAGATAGAGCAATCACATCTGGCCCACAGCAGGCTGTCACATCCCAGCAGACACCAACTCCACCATTGGTGTTCACCTGCCACTTCTCCACCTACACACAGCAAGGCCCACAGAAAGACAGACTGGACCTGCCACAGAAGTTGCCCCTGGCTTTCATTCTGTTACGACCTGTATCCATTGGTAATTACCTGGAGACTGTGGTGCATGATGCTGGGGAAAGGCCATGGGCCAACTGCCTTGGACTCCTGCCCACACACCAGGCTCAGACCAGCAGAGCTCCAAAGCCTTCTCTTGTCCCCTGAGGCTGGAGCTCATCCCTATGTGTCCCTAAGCGGAGCTAAAACAGTGAGAAGCACTGCCAATTCTCTCTCCTTCAGAATAGCCACAATTAAAAATTCGACCTCTTACAAGAAAGGAAGAGTCACAGATTACAGTAAGTTTCTCATTCTTTACAAAAGAGCCAAATAATCATTTCAAAATGCTTTGTGGTCTCCTGAAGCAACACTCAGGCCCAACATTACTGACACGGCCCCTGAAGCAACTGATGACAACCGTTCATCACTGTCCATTTTTCCTTTTCAGCAACAGTTATTGTGTCAGAGAACAAAGGTCAGGCTGCTGACCTGACCTCCCACGGGTGCTTCCCCCAAGGGTAGGAGAAATTCCAACGCCCTCTTTTGGAGGAAGGACCAGTCTAGTCCTTCCTTTCCTTGGGGCGACAATTCATCTGCTTGACAGTACATCCCATTAGGGCAGGCAGGTCTTGCCCTTTCACCCCTGGGTGCACAACACACCCTCTCCTGGTGTCTATCCGGTCACTCTGCCTCCATGTTCCTTGTCCTTGACTAGTCCCTTTGGAAGGCTGCAACCCAAATTATGGTGTAAAAGCAACAAAAACTTCCTTCCCTATCTCACTCCCTGCACGCATCTGAGGTTTGTGCAGAGGGAGCAGAGCTGCAGAGACACACACATGGGCTTCTTCCTGTGTGGTGCTTCCATGAATCCCCTTGCAGAGAGCCTGGCTCTTAGCACTTAGCAGCCTTCTCTGGTCCCTGCCTTACTGCCAGGCCACCCCACCCACAGGTCAGCATCCTGGTTGCCTGCCTCCTCAGTACATAGTCATGTACCCTGGCTAGTTGCCTTCCCTTCCCCTGCCCAGGTGCTGTAGGAGGTGTCAAAAAGGAGACTTGATGGAGAAACATACATGCATGTGGCAACAAGAGTACTGGGGTCACAGCAGTCACAGGGCAGATGCCACTGCCACATGTCACCTTGCTTCAGTATGTGGCATCTCTGATTAGTCCTGTCCCCCCACTTATTCCCACCTTCTCTGAGACATGGAAGTCCACCCACATCCTCTCACCATACCTAGGCATTTCCCAGTGCTCAGGATTCCCAGAGCTGTTCTCCTGCCTCATGCTTATGGGAGTTTGGGGACCTTTATTTACAGGAAAGCAAAGGCACTCAGGTCCCCTTTGGTTCTAAGCTCAGGATTAGACACATTTTGAGATGAGTGGTCGTGGCCCCATGTGAAGGAAGAAAGAACAGTCCCATCTGATAACAAAGGCAGAGGTGTCCATACAGTGCCTGTGGATCTGGGCACAGAGGGACAAAGCTTGACCTGTACCTAGGAAGAGGCCAGAGACAGCTTTCTGAAGCGGAGGCGCCCAGAGTTGGGTCCTGGGCATAAGGGGGAGAGATCAGGGCTAAGAGGCTGGGCAGTGCTCCACACGCTTTGACAGTTTAAAAGCCCTTCCTAGCATCTCCTGCCAGTGCCCTCAGCAAAACCGCTGGCTCCTCAGAGTATGTGTGGGGTTGCAGATGGCCCTGGAGACTGAGCTTGATGGGTAGGGCTCCCCTTTCCCTTCTGGGGGGTCAAGGAGTCCAGGGGGCTGACACTCAAGTTTTGTGGAGATAGCATGGGAAGTAGGTAGGTGGAGGAGATGGGTCAGAGGAGGATCCCTCCCAGAGAGTGGAGGGAGATGAGGGGCCCAGGATGGAGGAAGAGCTCACACCCTCCCTCAGGGCCTGATCCCCCCTGTAGCCCTTGTGGCTTCCCCTGCTCACTCAGAAGCAGCATCAGCTCAACACTGCTGGAAAATACCAGTGCATCACTGTTCACAGCAGCTCTCCTCACAGAACCTGAATGGTGGAGCTAAACCAAGGGTCCATCAGTAGATGGGGAGGAAAAAAATGTTTGTGTGCACATAGCAGAATATTCCCAGCTGTGATAGGGAACGAGGTGCTGACTAATGCTATGAACATTGAAAACATGTGCAGAGAAAGAAGCCAGCTGGAGAACACAGATATTGTGAGACATTTAGCACAGGCAGACTCATAGAGACCAACAGTTGACCTCCAGGCCATTGGGCAGGGGAAGTGGGGCAGGGGAGGGAGGGACAGCTGGATGACAGGTGGCTTCTTTCTGGGACAGGGAGCTCTGCCCACACATGGGTGACAGCTGCCCAACAATGTGAGTGAGCTCCATGCCACACCTTCTGCTTCGGGGTGATGGGGATGGCAGACTTCATGCTGTGCGCATTTTGCTCTGAGACATGCCAGCCCTCCAGTGGGGCACAGAGCATGGAGCGGAGCTTCAGGCCCCCGGTGACCTGGCTGGCTAATGTGGCTGCCTGAGCCTGCCTGCCTCCTTGGCTCCAGTCCCTTCCTATGAGCATCTGCTCTGGACCCTGTGACTCAGGCCTGGCCTCCAGGTCCCTGGGTCCTGGGTGCAGGCTGTCCACAGGCAGTTCAGGTGCCACGGACTCTAGCTGGCCAGCCCTGTGCTCCCCTCAACCCAACCGCCATGGTGACCAATGTGGGCCCCGGTGCCAAATAGGACTGAAGCCCCTGCCTTCCTGCTCAGCCTCAGGGCCACCTCTGAAGCAAGGCACATCTATCCCAAATACTGGCCTCCCACCCCCACCCCACCAACCCGAATAACCCCTGGGGACAGAAGTACCGAGACGCCAACACAACCTACACTCCAGGCAGCACATTTTACTCATCCTCACGTGTTGCAAAGTTGTCTGATGGTTCCAAAAAAATCCTGCTATGTTATGGCCTCAGTGCTGCTGTTATGTTTAGAACAGTAATCTCACCAGATTTTGAAAGGTCACCTGACCCATTTCTGAGGGCTGGCCCCGCAGCCGAGCCTACTTCTCCTGCCAGCCTGGGGTTCAGTCCTCAGAGGGAATTGCCATAATTGCTGGCCAGAAGCATGGCCCTCTAACTGCTTCAGCTGACCTGAGCAGGAGCCCCAGCAGAGGAGGGGGGAAGGGACAGGGACCTTCAGTCAAAGACAAGCCGAACTGGCTTTTAACGAGACATGACATGCCTCTGGAAGACTCCAAAGAAGGGGCAGCTCTGAAAACAAACTCAGGGGCTTTGTCTTATCTAAAAGGGGTACAAACAATGAGCCACGTGGCTTTCTCAGACCTGACAAGGGGGCTGTGACCAGGAGGTCAGGCTGATGTGGGTGCTGGGCTGCTGCGTGTCCCACTTGGGACCCGGGGTGACCAAGCACAAACTTCTCAGCAGAGGCCAAGGTCCGCACATGCCTGGATTCCCAAGGAGGCAGCAGCCTCTCTCCAGGAGCAGGTCCTGGGAAGAAGGATAATGCCTCCAGGTGTGAAATAATCCCTCAGGTCTGAATGCAAGACTGGAAGCATCTCTCTGTCCATTGGGTTTGCCCAGCCATCCGCAGATCTCTTACCTAGCAGTGACCTGGAACCTGCTGCCCCCCACACCATAGTGCCCTGGAAACATGTTCTTCAACACGGGCATGCTGCTAGGCCCCTGAGAGCAGCAGGCCAGGCCTCTCAGAGCTTACCTGTCTCACTGACAAACACCTCCATGGGCAAGCCAGCAAGGCTCTTACAGATTATGTTTTAGGTCGGCAGGATGACCGCATAGCACCGGTGTTTCTTCAGACCTATAGATGGATGGGGACAAGAGTCAGACAGGATGGGACTTGGGATCACACCAAGGGCCCAGAGGCCAGTCCATGTGCGTCCCCAGAGGGTCTGTGGAGTGACTCCTCCTTCGCTGGTGCCAGACTAACAATCACCAAGCGCTTCAGCAGACCCATCCACTCTGTGCCCAGGGTCAAGACAGCAGCAGGCCCTCTTCCAGAAGGAAGAGTGGAGGTGGCAGAAATTGATGTGGGCTTGCCATTGGTCCCAAATCTCTCCATAAACTGGTGAGGAAAGACCCCAGTGTTTAAGGAGGAAATCTACTGGCAATGCAAAGTTTTCTGAGTTTTTAACAACCATATCATTGCAAGACAAGGGTACATGAAGCCACATACTTAGGGTTACACAGGCAGAGCCTGAGTGACAGGGTGAAAGGAGCTGACCTGTTCACCAGTATATTCTGGAAGGTTCTCTAATGAGTTAATATTGCTTCATCATCACTGGTCTTTCCTGAGGCCTATGTGCAGGTCTGACCCCTGAGTGAATGGAGATGCACACCAGGGTTCAGATCTTACCTTCTCGGGAAGTGTTGACCTGCAGAGTTTCAGAATCAGAGCACAAGGTTCCTGCCCATGCTGGCCTCAAGGACACACAGGGACCCGCCCTTTCCTTCTCTCAGTCTTGCCAAAGTTGTGCTGCCTTATGGGGCAGGTGTATCTGCGGGGCTTGTTAGTCCCCACCCCGACTTCCAGGGATCTTCTGGCTCCTTGTAGTCAACTGGGACAAGCCAGGAGGTACATGAACACAATCACGGTTAGTTTCCCGTATAGAGGGGAGTCACATTGTAGGGCTCCCTTTGCCCTGTATTTTGACCCTGAAACCATAAGAGGACCAGGAGCATGAGGTCAAGCAACATGGTGCACCAAAGGCAAGGGGCAATAAATTGGCAGCCAAAATGGGGTCAGTGCATGTAGTGGGGTGCTACTCAGCTCTGAACAGTAAGGGCATCCCAAATGTGCCCCAGCAGGGATGAAGCTGGATAGAGAAGAAGCCAGACTTCCCCTCCTTAAAGGGGATGAACCCATAACAGCAGCGTATGGTCCCTGGTGGACTCAAAGGCAGAGAAAGTAGAGGATGGGGGCCTGGGACCAGGAGGAGGAGGGGTGAGTGTTTCATGGGGATGGAGGCTCAGCCAGGGAAGAGGAATGGGGCCCTAGAGGGGGGCAGTGATGGCTGTTGGCCCAGGCCTTCCCCACGGTCATGATTGCTCCTGCTGAAGGCAGTGTGTACTTACGTGTTAATTCATATGTCATTAACGTGGAGCCGCTGTTCATGGTCTTGAAACTGTTGTTCCTGGTCTTGAAACTGTTGTTCCTGGTCTTGAAGCTGCTCTGGGCTATGAGGGGTAAGAAAAGCAGGAAGGCAGCTAGCAGGCAGGGAATAGTTACTGCAAATGATGTCTGCCAACACGGCAGGCCGGCACCTCACTAGGAAGCCGCAGCCCAGGCACACTGCTGTCCCCACACTTACTGTTAGCTCCCTGGGGGTTCCTGCACTGCTTTCTGAGACAGCCAGGCACCCCAGCCCACAATATTTGGGGTCTATGCTTATCCTGTAATGAGTGGGTCAGAGGAGCAACCAGGAAATAGCACAAATAACAATCGGGAAGACAGGAAATGGGATTCTCCCCAGGGCAGCAGCTTTTCCAGATACCTTGCAGCAGTCATGGCTATCGGCCTACCTGTGCTCAAGTGGGAGCCCTACTCTGACAGGGACAAGCAAGCCACAGACCAAGAGCACCTGTGCAGGTAAAAG
The DNA here is from genome assembly GCF_922984935.1 of Meles meles. NCBI lineage: Eukaryota > Metazoa > Chordata > Mammalia > Carnivora > Mustelidae > Meles > Meles meles. The sequence goes on along the minus strand of NC_060077.1, from coordinate 27,456,714 downwards.
GGCCCAAATGCATTCGGGATCCTTTCATTTTGTTGTTTTGATTTTGTTCCAAAGCCAAGGGAGATACCTCTGGGGCGTGGATGGGGGTGTGTGTTCAAGAACACAGAGGGAAATGAGCCACATTTTCTGCTCAGCACCACTCCTGGGATAGGCCAGGTCAAGCTACTGCCCGTCTGCTACCCTGTGACCTCAGCAGGGCCAAGGCACAACTTGCTCCCTAGAGGTGGAGAGAGCAGGGACATAGTCCCTGGGCCACACATTCTGAAGCCAGAACTGAAGGGAACTATACATGTGGGCTGGTTGTGCATCAGACACTGGCAGGTCCTGTGCCATCTCTGACAGCCACCCAGGCTCGTAGCAGCCTCATAGGGGGCTCCCAGTGACTGTTCTACATTCCATATCACCCCTACTCTGCTCTGATTCAGACCTAAGCTGGACCTCCATGGTCCCTCCAAGGTCAGATGGCATACAAAGGGCCTAGTGTAGTGTAGGTGCTCTTTCGATGTTTAGAGACTCTGTGGAACATGAGTGGTTGTAGACAGGCCCTGAAGTTCTGAATTTAACCCACCCTGGATCACCCTGGGATGCCCAGCCCCCATTCTCCCTCCCATCAATGTCTGTTGGTCAATGAGTCTGGGGAGGGCTGCAGCAGCCAGAGTGTTGACCAGGGGGCCATGGGCTCTGGGTCTTGTGCCTCCTCTGAAACACTCAGAAAATAAGGACAAAAACTTCTCAAACTGTGACCAGATGGACAAAAGGCATGCCCAGGACCCCTGGCTACAGCAGGGTTGTGAAGCTTGTCCAGGGACAGGGATACATGCACAATTCTCCATGACACCAACACAGCTGCAGCCTATAGGGTGCTACCAGCACCTAAGTAAACACTGTCCTGGTCCCACAGTAGAGGCCACAGATTTGTTGTAGGAAAACTCCTTTCTTGTGGGTTGAACTGTGTCTTCCATAAAGATACCTTGGTGTCCTAACCCACAGTATCTGTAGATGCCACCTTATATGGACACAGGATTTTGTAGAACTTGCAGTTAGGAGGAGATCACACTGGGTAGGGAGGGCCCTAATCCAACGAATTGTTTCTTTTTTGGAGGACAATTTGGTTTTATTTATCAAGGTTTTCAGTTCACTTGTCATTTAATCCAGCAATGACACATAATTGCACATGTAGAGTTCTAAGTTCTGCAAATATAAGCTCAAGCTACCAAACCCTGCAATACCCCAAAACAAAGTATCCACGGGCCTTTTTAATGATACCCAAAGACAAGCAGACTACCTTTAAGTTTGAAGGTCACTAACAGCAAAGCTGTTCCCAGATGAAATGACAAACATTGGACAGACGACCATGAACAAGGTATTATAATAGATAACAGAAAATTCACATGGGGGAGCCCAAGTGTTCTATATTATCAGTTGTTGAAGATAAAGGCAAAGCATATATGGAGAAGCAATTTAGGATCCAGCCATCATTTGACAAATACTGAGGCAATTAGAAATTCCAAAGGTCCTTAGAAAAGGAAAGAAATTTGGACACACTCCTGAGAGATCTTCATGTGAGCATGGAAGCAAAGAATGGAGTGATGAGAAGCAGAGAATGGAGTGATGCCTTACAATGTTGTGACTTCTAAGAAGAAAATCTATTGAGTCATTCAGATGAGAAAATGTGTCCCTCATATACGTGTTTGTATTTGTGCAGAGTGCCAAAGTGTCTCTTGTCATGTTAACGCAGAGGTGGGCAGCTCACCAGGAGAATCAACCTTCTGATCAGAGGATTGGAACATTCTGTCCCAACCCTGATTTCTGGGAAGGGGAAAGAGCCTGCAGGTTCAATCAATGGCCAATGGCAAATGCTTTCATCAGTCTAGCCTGTAGAATGAAGTCTCCACAAATACCCTAGCAGGTGGGGTATGGCCCGCTTGTGTGGAAAGTAGAGACAGCAGTGGACTGCAATGCCTGGAACATGGCCAGACCATGGCAAGGTCTCAGGGCATGCCAACCTCCTTTGCCTTCTACCTTTTGTAGGTTTTCTGATTGGCCCTTCTGATTATTTTCAAGCACTCTGGTTTCAACCCACGCCTCCCTCAGACTGCTCTAGATCTCATCAGAGTGAACACACAGTCCGCATGAACACTGGCCCATACTCTGAGCATGGGCATAGCACCAGGTCAGCTGCTGGAGTTCTGCAGACCATGCTGGCCCTTGGGTGCTTCCCAAGAGGCCACAGGTGGAAGCCAGGGCACAGAAAGGGAAAGGGCCTTGTCTAAGTTCTCATAGCTCCAGAGCCTGTTTGGAAATCTCAGATGGGAGGTAGCACAGGTCATCCCTCCTAAGCACACCTGTCAGCTGCATGTGCAAGTGCCTTCCTGTTGTCCTCTTCTCCAAGACCTCTGGGACTGGCCCTAACCTCTGCATCTGGAACTAGGGTGGCCCTGGGAAGGGAACATGCTGAGACAGATCCCTGGGTGAGGCTAGAGGGCATGGTAGGGGTTGCTGAGATGGGAACCCACATCAGATCTCTGTAGAAGGAGGGGCCCTGGAGTCTGTGGAAGGTGTTCACATCAGCACCCCACAGTTATGTCACCGGCAAATGCCTGAATCTGTCTGGACCCCAAAACTTCTGTAGAACTAGGCCTCATAGCACTTTGTCCCCCAGGATTTGGTAAGAATAAAGCAATGAACAATAAGCACCTCACCAGTGCTTGTAACAGAAATGGCATCTGTGAAGACAGATCTCCCTAACACTGCTCAGTAGGATATTTTATTGAACACCTGCTCAGCTGGGCATGTGGTTTTGAACATCAAAGACCAAATGCCTGGCTTCAAGGAGCTGCCCTCAAACATTTGCCTCAGACCCATTCTGAGCCAGTTACACAACCTGAGCCAAGTCTCCAGCTTTAAACCTAAGACAGTCCTGCTTATTTGGTAAATATTGGGCTCTGTATACACAATAGGGTGCATGGACTGAATCTGGCAAGCTGTGGACCCAGCAAGTTCACAGCTCGCGTGTGGGCCCAGCTCTCATCCCTGTAGCACCACGAGAGTGGACTTAGACCTCAGGTCTTACCTCTCTTCTCACTAGTGATAACAGTGGTCTTCGGTGGCTGCCCCCCAGCCCTGTCTCCTCTTAGCCAATAGCCTGAAGGTGCATGTCGACTCCAGGGCCAGCTCAGTGGCCAATGACTGCCTCACTGTGGTGCCCATCTCCATCCTAATGAAAATGTTGGGAGGCTGCTGGCCAGGAAGTAGGCAATCTGGTACTCTGTGGGTGAGACAAAAGGCCCTGTGTCAGTCATGTCACCCGCTCATGGACCCCACGTTCTGCCACCCTTCCACCACCACTCTGCCTTGTTTCCCCCAGGTGCTTCCTCCTCTGCCTACATCTCAGAGGGATGGCACAGCCACAGTGATGGATGGAGCCTCTGAGCGCTGGGGCCCCATGATGGGTGTTAAGGAGGGCACAGATTGCATGGAGCACTGGGTGTTATACACAGACAATGAGTCATGGCACACTACCTTAAAAACTGATGATGTACTGTATGATGACTAACTTAACACAATAAAAATGGGAAAATAGGCAGGTATTAGTCATATAGGCATTATTAAGCAGACATTAAAGAAAACTAGGCCAGCTTTGTAAATCTTAAGACCAAGAGTATGACATTTTTTTACACAAAGAACAATTAATACTAAGAAAAGTGACCACTTTTCACAGAGATGATTATGATCATTTCATACTTAATGAGAAGGCTCCAAAGGACATGGCCCAGAAGGAAAGAACTGAGGAGAGGTACAGACCCCTCAACAGTAATGGTTGGAGATATCCATACTTCACTTCTGACAGTGCAGAGATTGTTGGTTCTGGTTCTGCTCACATCAGCACGATGAGGTAAGCAGGGGAGCGCCTGGGAGCAAGACTTCATGGTTCAGGGCATGGAAATTGGGAGAGATTAAGTGATGTGCTCAGGGTCGCAGCACTGATGAGGGCAGAGGATACACATGGTTCCCTGGTCACCCAGATACAAGTTCATGCACTGCACACTGAACCAAGCACTGTCCTCAGGCCCAGGTCCACACCCTCCTCCCCAGCAGTTACAAAGAGTCATTGGTGCCCCAGAGGTGTGCTGGCCCGAGAAAATGGCTCAAATCCTGAGCCATCTTCTGGCTCTACATTTCAGTCCCTACATTTCAGTCTACATTTTGGTTCTTTCCCCCCAAATGCAGACCCGCTGATGGATTGAGGGGATCCGAACATGTCCCCAACTCCTCGTCACTTGCCTTTCCACCACCAGAATTTGAGTATATCAACTGCCTTGCAGTGAGAAGTCCCAGGTCTTGTAAACACCCTGAATGACCAGTAGGCTTCCTGACTCCCAACTGCCTCAGAACTCAGCACATTCCAAACCAACTGCCTACATGACAGTTGCTCAACTGACCACACCTCACTGTGGAACAGTTAATGAACAAGGAAAGGGCTGGTCAGTCTGGCCCTTCAGTGCCTTAATGCCTGAAGTCTACCAGCCCCCGTGTCTCCTAGACTAAGATCTGAACCACTATCTGTGTAGCCTGGACTAAGGCCTTGTGAGAGCGGGAAGTAGCTGCACTTGCTCTGTGTGTGACCTTTCTTGCTCCTTCCTTCCTCCCAGCATCCACTCTCTGCTGTGCAAACTGCAGTTTCTTCTCTTGAATCTAAATACTGATTTATATCCACAGCACCTCAAGTTGTAGTCAGTAGAAGTAATGTTTGTGACTCCTCTGTTGTTTGGACAGATGCCCATGCGGGTGCTGGTGAACCACGGCTGAGGACAGCCAGGAGAATTTCTTGGCTGCCAATGATGCTCTGACTCCAGTGTTTGAACCCCTTATGATTTTTCCTTCTTCTAACCTGAGCCATAATCATGGAAAATGCACCAAAACCAGAACTGTTGAGGTGAAGCTGAGGAAGACCCTGGGAACTCATCATTCATTCCCTGGTCACACACACATTCCTGTTCACGAGGACCTGGGGAGCCAACTGAGTCTGAGCTGGGTCTAGAGAGGGTTGTTGGATGTGGTGTGCACCTGACTGGGTGGGGACGTGGGCATTTGGATGAGACGATCTCAAAAATGCAGTGCTCACAGTGAGCAGAGAACACAGAGGCTGCTGTTGGTGGCTGGTATCCAATCTCACTAGAAGCCACATGTAACTGGGCAAGTTACTTGACCTTTCTGTCCCTGGCTCCCTGTTCTGCTCATGGGTCCTCCTTACTGGTATTATGTTATGAAGCATCCTAGAAAAAATCCAGGTAACCCTCAAAGAAAATGAGTGGTCCCTCATAAGTGATGCATGAGTGTTCCAATATGGCATGTCTGCAGGAATAAGCAAGAAAGAGAGGGGTGACTTCCCAGAGAGGAAATGTTGATGCCTGAGGGGCAGGCAAGGGTAGAAGGTGGCCTTTCAGCACTCACAGGGACATGAGGCTTTTCTGCCCATGGAGAAGTTGTGTCAACATCTCTGTCATCTGCCATCCTCCCTGTAGGAGACAGGGGCCAGGAGCTATGACTCCTGTTCTGGGGTTCCTGGCACTGAATTGTGGAGATGTTAAATGGTTTGCCCAGTGTCACAGTGCAATGTCAGGGACAGGGAAAGCTCAGGGATAGGAAAGTAGTTGCTTTTCTTAGGACAGAGAACCCTGAACCCTGAGTCCTTTAGGTTACATCCATGATTTCTGAATAGAGGACTCCCCTCCCTCCTTTCCCCAATTCCTCAACCAGATAACAGCACATGCCTGACCCAGCCTCCACCCCAATGAGTCAATCCCTGCCTGAATCAAAAGCCATGACATTTTCCTGAAAGGAAATGCAAGGAAGGGCTGGGAGGCCAATCTGTATCCCTCTTCCCCAGCATCTCTACATGCGGGATTGAGCTCCTGACTGTCTGACCAGTAGTCTACTCATGACCGCCCCCCTGTCTCCACTTTGTGCTCATACACAATAGCAGCCACCCCACTAATGGGAAACTTTTCTTGAAGTGACAGTAAGTACATCAGGGAAGTGATGGAGAGCACGGGCACGTGGCTATCTTCCCCTTTTCATGCCCAGCTCACCACATTTGTATTTCCTCCTCTTGTTCTGACTTCCAAACTGCTTCCTCTACTTCTTAAGTCTGTTGAAAGGAAGCTTCCTGAGAATTGAAAGCAAGAGCCGCCCAGAGCATGACAGCCACCCAGGCAGGAAACGGCCAAGTGGGGACACCCAGGCAAATCCTCAGTTTCTGGAGCTCCTCGTCCAGCAGGGTGGGCTCACCCCTGCTGATCCCTAATCCCACTCCCCACTGGACTGTTCAGGACTGCTCCCCAGACTCAGTGTGCCAGCCCAGGGGTCAGGGGCTAGGGCAACACCAACTAAAAAGGGTTGAGGGGGGCTTCAGGGAAGTTTCAGGAACACGGCAGATGCAAGGCCTGAGTGCCTGCAGGAGACCAGGTCCTTCCAGGCGCACATAGGAAAAGGAGGGGATGGGGAAAAGCTAAGAAGAAGTGCTCACTGGCAGCAGAAAGAGGAAGTGAAAAAGCTGGGAGGGGGAAATGAGTGAAAGGAACAGTGATGCTCCCTGTGCCTGAGCCTTTGAATTCTGCAAAGGAATCCTGTGTGCGGACAATTGCAGGGGGTCCGGGTGGGTCTGGGAAACAACAAGGACAGTCAGAACTGAAGTGGGTGCTCAGCCTCCTCGCCACTGGCAGGACAGAGGCTGACCTGTAACTCGGGTCAGGGTCCACCCCGTCCCAGGAGCCCTGAGCCATTGCTTCCTACTGAGTCCTCCTTTGATGTTGAGTTAGAAATGCATCTTAACCTCTGCAGTTATACTAATGATGCACTTGATACAATTAACTGTGCTTTTGTGAAATGGAAAAACGTCACACATCTTTATAGTTTCTCTTAAGTGTACAACACTGAAGAAATTACAGAAATTTTTCTTGAGGTAATGAGTCAATAGCCAAGGTACCTTACTCAGTGCCCCCAGTGGGGTACACCTGATTATGGAGGAAGAAATGGACTTTCTTCTCAGGTGATGGTGGAGAGGCTGGTGTGGTTGTGGGCCACTCCACATCCTCAGAGCGATGCTCCACACAGATTCCTGGGAGATGCATAGAAATAGAGAGCAGTGTCAGCATCTTGTTGTCAGAAGACCTTGGGGGATTAGACATCCTTTACTTCTAGTCCAGCCTTCTCCTCTCCCTACTCACCAGCTGCCCAGGGGGCATTCCTCCCTCCAGGGCAGACTTAGGAAGATGTCACTATGTGCTGTGCTCTGAACACTGCCCCCCTCACAAAGACACAGGTTTTGTGGGAAACTGCTTGTATTTAGCAGAGACATTACAGAAACACAGCAAACCACAGTGAGCATGCCTGATGGCCTGGAGTCCCATCCCATTTAGCAGCCACACCTACCCAAGAGCGTTCCTGAGATCCCTCTGTGCCCCGGTTCCCTGCCCTATGGTCTAGATGTTCGTGTGCCGTTAGTGTCCCAAGTGAGTGCCTCAGACATAGGAAAGGACTGATGCTTCCCAATTGCTCTGTAGGTGTTGAGGTGCTAAATGCCTATGGAATCAGCTAAACAGCTGGTTGTGAGTGAATCCAGACATCCGACTTGGATGGCTCTCCTGCATGGGAGGATGGAAGCCCCCTCTTTATCCTTCACAAGGGAATGATGCTTTACAGCTGATAGAGAATCCATGTCCCTTTCTCCTGTCATCCCCACAGCAGCATCGATGGGAGGGAAAACGGGGGCTGGAAGCCACACTTGACAGTGAAAGGCGCTGAAATGTAGGGAGCTGAAGAGACTGTCCAGAGTTGTCACACTGATGAGTGATGGATCTGGAACAGGAATGTCACTGTTTCCCTGTGGATGGAGATCCCTGAACCCCTGACACCAACCCAGGGCCCCTCAGAAAATGCCCGAACCCCTGAACCAAGAGCTGCCCTCAAATCCACCTGTGCCAAAATTTCTGTAGGGAAGAGTGGGTGCCCTGCTGGATGTGTTGTGCCATGAGAACGGTCTGTCCTATCTCTGCCTCCTGTCTCTCTGTTTCAGTCCCTGACCCAAATTGTAGCACAGTTTTCCCCCTACACTGCCCCTCTGGAATACAAAGGGAAGTGTGCATGGAGCCATCCGCCCCCGCATCTCATGGGGCAAGCCAATGTACATGAAATAAATACAAAAATAGACATTTACATGAGTATTAATCTGAATGTCCTATAGGGAAATGGTGAAATACATTATGATATGCCCTTTGATTTAAACTTATGCATTTTCAATTGTTTCAGATAATTGGAAGATGATGACATTAACACGGGGTAATGAAAAACTGGAAATGGAAGGTATAAAGTATAATCTCTATTTTTAACCATGGAACACACTTTTACTTAAGTGGAGGAATATTGATTATCTGCCACACTGAAAAGGTGACAAAATTTTTCATCTGACCTGTAACATTTTCCCTCTCAAAATGTTTCTTCTTTATGTTTTGTCACTCATGTCAGAGCACAGTGGGTCAGCAAAGGGTCACATTCTGCTGACAATCCTGCCACCCACCTGTCCTCCAGGCCAACTGGGACAGACCCCACTGTGTACAACAGAGATCCCCAGGCTTGGCCTTTGACAGGAGGCTTTTTTTTTATTATTTGTTTATTTTCAGCGTAACAGAGTTCATTGTTTTTGCACCACACCCAGTGCTCCATGCAGTACGTGCCCTCCCTATTACCCACCACCTGGTTTCTCAACCTCCCACCCCCGCCCCTGCCCCTTCAAAACCCTCTGGTTGTTTTTCAGAGTCCATAGTCTCTCATGGTTCATTTCCCTTTCCAGTTTCCCTCAACTCCCTCTCCTCTCCATCTCCCCATGTCCACAGTGTTCTTTGTTATGCTCCACAAATAAGTGAGACCATATGATAATTGACTCTCTCTGCTTGACTTATGAAACTCAGCATAATCTCTTCCAGTCCCATCCATGTTGCTACAAAAGTTGGGAATTCATCCTTTCTGATGGAGGCATAATACTCCATCGTGTATATGGACCATATCTTCCTTATCCATTCATCCGTTGAAGGGCATCTTGGTTCTTTCCACAGTTTGGCGACCGTAGCCATTGCTGCAATAAACATTGGGGTACAGATGGCTCTTCTTTTCACTACATCTGTATCTTTGGGGTAAATACCCAGCAGTGCAATTGCAGGGTCATAGGGAAGCTCTATTCTTAATTTCTTGAGGAATCTCCACACTGTTCTCCAACGTGGCTGCACCAACTTGCATTCCCACCAACAGTGGAAGAGGGTTCCCCTTTCTCCACATCCTCTCCAACACACGTTGTTTCCTGTCTTGCTAATTTTGGCCATTCTAACTGGTGTTAGGTGGGATCTCAATGTAGTTTTAATTTGAATCTCCCTGATGGCTAGTGATGATGAACATTTTTTCATGTGTCTGATAGCCATTTGTATGTCTTCGTTGGAGAAGTGTCTGTTCATATCTTCTGCCCATTCTTTTTGAGTGCTTTTAACCAGACTCTAAGTTAATGCTGGTCACCAAGCACAGGGCACTTTCATATTGGGTTATTACTTTCCAGTGAGTCACTTCTGGTGCCTCCTCCCCCTTCTGTTTATCCTCTGATATCAGTCCAAGCATTCCCACTCCATTTTACCTCTCCACAGATGATCTCCTGGCCCTGTAGAGATCCAGAAGTGTATAATCTTACATCTTGGGCTGATATCATGGGTGTTTAGAGTGTTCTTGTAGATATTTAGCTCACTTCAGTGGACCATTTGAAACAGGGTCTCCTTCTCTGCCATCTTGCCCCTCCTTTCAGATGAAACTATCGTTTTCAAAATGGCATTGGCTATCTTATGAATGGGGTTCTGCATAAGGGATGGGTCCTGGATGCTGCCACCAGCCCTCCAGAACCTTGCATGCAATGCTTTAGCTTCCAGACCAACTCATTCTGAGGTGAAAAGAGCCTTACCTGGTTGCCTTAAAGGTGATTTATTTGGACACAAGCACTGGGAACATGGTATGTGCATATGGAATGGGCTGGTTTTGACTGCAGATCCTGTCTGACAGTGGCCTTCTTCCTTCATGGTTTTCCCCTACCTGTTCTATGAGTGAACCCCAGATGTGTTCTTACAAGCCAAGCTAATATGTCTTCCTAAAAACCCCACACAACTGTAGGGTTAAATCCAGCTTGAGTTATGGTGTTGGGCAAATTCACAAATAAATCAGGTTTCTGGAAGAAAAAAATCTCAAATCCAGTAACTAAATTTTACACCATAAGGAATATTAAAGACTAGTCCAGAAATAAACAAAATAACAAATAGGGAGGGAAAAAAACCCTGAAAATCAACTGAAGGGGCACCTGGGTGGCTCAGCTGGTTAAAAATCCAACTCTTGATTTCTGCTCAGGTCATGATCTCAGGGTTGTGAGACTGAGTCCAGCTACAGACTCCATGCTGAACATGAAGCTAGTTTAAGATTCTCTCTTTCCCTCTGCCCCTCCCCTCTACATACATACATTCAAGCACTCTTTCTCTCTCTCTAAGAAAAAAAAGAATAAAAAAAGAAAGTACAAATCAAAATCATAATGAGATAGTTCACACCTACAAAGGTGGTTATAATTTTAAAAAACCAAAAATAACACATGTTGGTGAGTACATGGAGAAATTGGAAATCTTGTGCATTGCTGATAGTAAAGTGAAATGATGCAGTTACTATTGAAAACAATGTGGTGGTTCCTTAAAATATTGAATATAGAATTATCATAAGAACTAGCAATTCTGTTTCTGGGTGGGTACTCAAAAAATTAGATGCAGGCACTCAAACAGATACTTGTCTGCCATGTTCATAGCTGTGTTATTCACAAAAGCTAAAAGATACAAATAACCCAAATGTTCACGAGCAGACAAATGGATAAACAAAATGTGATATATCCATGCAATGGAATATTACTCACTTTGAAAAAGAATGCAATGCAGATATGTGCTATGACATGAATGAATCTCAAAAACTTCACACTAAGTGAAAAAAAAATTGGACCCATAAGGACAAATATTATATGATTCCACTTATTTGAGGTACCTAGAACAGGCTAATTCAGAGGGACAGAAAGTAGAATAGAGGTTACCAAATGCTGGGAAGAGGAAGGAACACAGAATTACCATTTATTAGGTAGAGAACTTCTGTTAGGGATGATGACAAAGTTCTGAAAATGGATCATGGTAACAGTTGCACAATATTGAAAATGTTCTTAATGTCACTGAATTATAGACTTAAAATATGACAATGGGGGTGCCTGGTGGCTCAGTCAGTGAAGCATGTGATCTTGATCTTGGGGTCATAAATTCAAGCCCCACATTGGGTGTAGAGTTTATTTGAAAAAATGTCAACTATGGCAAATTTAATGTTATATAAACTTTACCACATTATTTTACCAAAAAATATATAGGGAAGAAAAAAGTTAAGGCTTTACTTTTAACTTTAATCAGCTGATGGCGTCCTGGGTCCCCAGATAAACAAAATGTATCATACACATGCAATGGTATATTATTCTTCAGCTTTTAAAAAAAAAATTTTTAGTTTTTTTTTTTACATTATTTTAAAATTTCTTTCCAGTGTTCCAGAATTCATTGTTTATGCACCACACCCAGTGCTCCATGTAATACGTACCCTCCCTAATACCCACCACCAGGTTCACCCAACCTCCCACACACCCCTCTCCAAAACTCTCAGTTTGTTTCTCAGAGTCCACAGTCTCTCATGGTTCATCTCTCCCTCTAATTTCCCCCAACCCACTTCTCCTCTCCATCTTCGCATGTCCTCTGTGTTATTCCTTGTGCTTCACAAATAAGTGAAACCATATGATGATTGAGTCTCTCTGCTTGACTTATTTCACTCAGCATAATCTCTTCCAGTCCCGTCCATGTTGATAAAAAAAAAGTTGGGTATTCATCCTTTCTGATGGAGGCATAATAGTCCATAACATATATAGACCATATCTTCTTTATCCACCCATCCATTGAAGGGCGTCTTGGTTCTTTCCACAGTTTGATGACTGTGGCCATTGCTGCTATGAACAATGGGGTACAGATGGCCCTTCTTTTCAGCTTTGAAAAGGGATGCATTAGAAGTACAAATCAAAGAATCATTATTACATGCTTTTAGGTTGATTTTCTCATTGTTGAAACCTCTGGTTCCAACCCACAACAGCCCTGCTTGTAGAGCCATTTCCCTTTCCTGCATGGGCCACCACAGTCCTAATGTGTCATATAAAACCCACTTAGATTACTTGTTCCAGAGAAATATGAGACTTTGGAACCCATGAAATGCACAACTAGCCTCACCTTCAAGAGATATAATTCCTCTGTGAAGAATATTATCTGTCCCATGTAGGATCCTCACCCCTGTCCCTCTTGGCTCTTTTCTTGCCCCTTACTCTGTCCTTCTTCCTTCTTTGTCCCCATGATCTCTCCCTAATCTTCATAAAACCTGGTCAGTCTTAAAAACCCATCTTTACACTTAGTGAACCTCCCACTCTTTACCTGCAATTCTTATCCTGTTTCTTATCTTTCACTGCTCATTCCCACAATCCACTTAATTCAACACTGACTGCTGGAGAACCAGGGTCTCAGAGCTTCACAGAAAAGGTTTAAAGGTCCAAATATCCAGGATCTGGCTCTGATAGTGTGCCCCACCTGCTCAAGGCTGATTATTAACCCAGAGCTTATATAAGGAAAGGGCTATCCCTGCGATGGGAAAGTATCACCTGCAGCCATGGCCAGCACATTAAGCCCCAGCACTGTGACTGGGACCCTGGGTCCTCCTGAGATGTCACAGCGCATCCAAAATGCTGCTGACATCTCTGTCATTGTCATCTATTTCATGGTGGTGATGGCTGTCGGGCTGTGGGTATGTAGGAGTCCAATGGGGTATTCAGGGTGGGCACCAAGCTTAGAGTTAAAATGTCTGAGGGAGGGAGGGGTGTGGTGTGACAATGTGACAAAGCTAAGGGAACATTAACAGCTGTCAGATTTCATTATCCTTCCCTCAGAATCATTGTCTTTTGTGTGACATAAATAATGTTTATTCAGTTAATATATTCTCCTACCAAACCCATCATTTGAACAAAGCCAGCAGTGAGAAGTTTGGACTTACTCAGTTCAGCATCTCCAACTCCTGGTGTAATGAATAAAGATGTTATTTTTATTATCTCACTTCTTTTATTTTCTTTTTTTCTTTTGCTCACTTTCTAAATGAGTTAGTTGGGTGCTTAATTAATTTACGTTCATTCTTTATTTTTAGTAATATGTGTAAGGCTGAAATTTATATCCAAGCACAGCTTTAGTGACATCCCTCATCGTTTTCATTAATGAAAAGAAACAGAGCAATTGGGACAGAGTTGGGGAAGATGATTTTTTAAAGTCCTTCTATTTCTATGAAACTATGATTTTGTTTACTGTGTTTAAAAAATTTAAAAATTGATGCTGTATCACAGTTTCTATGAAAATGTTTATCTTCAAGAGTGCTGGAAGAGTGACCACTATGGACACTCTAGCCAGAGCATCTGTAGCACCGTGGGTGATCCTGTAGTGGTTTGACCCTCACATGTCTTCCCTTCTGCTTAGGCAATGCTGAAGACCAACCGGGGCACCGTTGGAGGTTTCTTCTTGGCTGGTGGAGATATAGCCTGGTGGCCGGTAAGTGGGTCAGAGTTTCCCAGAGACAATTTCCCATGTGCATGTTTTAGAGTGAATAAAGAAAACATTGGGAATGCTGAGTTTCTTATGTGCGTCTGTTGCCTACTTGCTGCTGTCTTTTTCCTAAACCCCTGACCCCAAGGTACTGCCCTATCATTCCAGTAAATGATAGTGTGTCACCCATTATGAGAGCAACTGTGATGTGGCATTTGAGAATATTCAGTTCAGCTCTGTGTCATCTTTTTTTCCCTGGTCCTCATAGAGAATCTTCTCCCTTGGCTCCTTAGCATCCCCAACACATTCCTTCTTTGTTCCCAATCCTGAACCAGGGCTGCCCCTCTTGTTTGGATGAGCATCCCCCTTTCTGCTCTCCTCCTTCAATGTTCAGCTCCAGCCCTGCCTCATTTGAGATGTCTCACCCTGCATTCTGGCCTGACTGTCTAGTCCTTATGATCCATGCAGTTATGATAGTTGTTGTGTGTTCCCTGTGATGTTGTAAATCATGATGCCTCTTTGACTCTTGCCCAGTTGATATTTTCCTTTCTGGGTTTTTAATGTCTGACAAGAGTCCCATTGCACCAGAAGGGCCATATTCTTTTCTGAATCCATACAGTGTCAGCAGAGGGTTGGGTAAGACAGTGGTTGCACAGTACATTCTTCCTTCATGGATCTGCTGATTAAGTTGTAGGAATGAAAGTGGAGAGTGGGAAGTGACTTGGCCAGAGTGGTTGAAGCAGAACAACTGCAAGCTTGGGATGGATGCTTACTGAAGTGTCCAATCAGACATTGCCTTCTTAAGACTGTTTATGAAACATTCAAGTCTCAACCAACCCCATAGCCACCAATAAGCTCAATCCCATCCCCTGAATCCAAATGTCTGAATAGAAAAAGTGGTTTTACAAAGGGTTGGAAAGATGAGAATGGGAGAATGAGCATTGCAGGAGTTCCACACTCCAATTCTGTTTTGTCAAGACTAGTGCTTGCCCTGCCTACTTACAAGATTTCTCTTTATCTTTGATACTTAAACACAGTAGACATTGTGATGGAAGAAGAAGTAGGTGAGAAAAGAGTCCTGAGGGCTGGGAGAATAAAGAAAAACTTCCTCCTACCCACCTTTGCAGTCCTTGAGGATGAATGAGGGGGCCAACAGGAGGTCTGGCAGTTCTTGGCGAAGAACAGTCTCAACCCAGAGTATCTGGGTAGATAAATTAATGTTTCCCTGCAAAGTTCTCTATAATGTTCTCTGTAAAGTGCCAGACTGTAAGTATTTTAGAGTTTTGAGCCATACAGTCCATTGCAGTCACACAAAGCTGTTTCTGCTGTTGTAGGACAGAAACAGCCAGAGTGAATATGTAAAACCAACAAGCCCAGCTGTGTCCCCATAAAACTATTGATGAACATTGAAACTTGAATTTCACATAATTTCACATTTCACAAAATATGAGTCTTCATTAGTTTTTTTAAACCATTCAAAAAAAAAACATTTTTAGCTTATCAACCACACAAAAACTGGTAAATGGTTGGATTCAGCCCACAGAACTCCTGCCCTAAGGAGGCATGATGGAAACATCTCAACATTTGCGTGTTGTCAAGGAATCTGATTTGGATCTCTTAACTCATACTCGTCTGTTCTCTTGGATTCCAGATGGGGGCCTCTCTCTTCGCTAGTAACATTGGCAGTGGCCACTTTGTGGGGCTGGCCGGGACAGGAGCGACTTCAGGAATTGCCACTGCAGCATTTGAATGGAATGTGAGTGACATCATGGGCTTTTTCCTTTAAATCCAAACTCTGTCCAGGTATGTTTTTCTGGGAGTCTGTATAGGGTAAACTCCTCTTTGATTTGATTTCTATTTTTCATTGTAACCTACCCATTGTTTGCAACTCAGGGCCTTCCCTGTGTGGCCTCATTCTGCCTGCCTGAGCCAGTCCAGTCCCATTATTCCCCACCTCTGAGATTTTGCCCAAGCAGTATTCCCACCAGGAATGTCATTTCTATATGATTTAATCCCTGCTTTCACTTGACTTTCTTGATCATTTTATCTCTTGCTTTTTTATTTCCTCCATAAGCTAATACACTATGTGTCCAGCTCTGAATTAGATGCAGAGAATAGAAAAAATATAAAAAGCAATGGTCCCTTCTTTTGGGAAGCTTATATCCCAGTGGGAGAGACAGATGCATGCTCACTATGGTGCAGAAAGTACAAGGAGAGAAGTATGCATGGGATGTTGAGAGAACTCACACAGGAGGGGCATCCATCTCAGATGACTGGTGAGACTTGGCACATATCAAAGAAGCCTCCTGGAGCTGGTACCAGTTAGATGGACAGAAACTGACCAAGTAGGACCTGGTTAAGGAAGTGACAGCAGAGTGAGGAATGAACGATTTAGATATAGTAAGTAGAATCTTCAAGGCTTTGTGATTGAGTTCCTAATTGTTCTATTACTTTTTTGCCAGTAGAAGCTGTGCCCCCTTAATTAGACACTAAATCCTTTAAGGAAGAGACCATCTCCTCTCATGTCATGCATATCACCCTGTCATCTAGCACTTGGCTGGGCACATGCATTAATAATTCTTGAGTTGCCTGAGCTTTGTCTATTCTTGTATCCTTTCTGGTTTGCATATACATGGGTGTGATTTTCAGTCAGAAGGAGATGCTTATGTGGAATAAAGTCAGATCACAGTGAACATGTAAACAGATCATGCATGGATGAGCTAAGAAAATGACCTTGAGTCATCAAAATTCTTGTACCTCTCCCTTGTTGAAGATTTTGCCCCTAGCTTTGACTTATTAGTTTTGGGGACTCCAGAATGGACCAAGTCTCCAGACATGCCCCATGGCCCAAGTTTTGTTTTTATAGTTCCATAAACTCCAGGATGGAGCCAGCTTCCAGAGATGTGAACAACATGTCCTATGGCCCCAGTGTGTGTGATTATCAGGTTGCCAAGAGCCTGGATCTTTTAGCCTGTGACCTTGGACTTCTTTAATCTCTGTGAGGCTCAGGTTTCCCTTCCATTAAACAGGAATAACTGCTTATCATATCTGCCCCACTGATTATTGTGAGGGCAGCATGAGTGATATATGTGAAGGTTCTTTGTAAATAGTAATGTTAATACAAGATTATGTTAATACAATCATTATTATATGTGGCAAGACTTGTGGGACAGTGGGAATAGTCTAACACCAAGTTGTTTTCCCATTGCTTTGTCACTCTGTGTATATTCCTTCCGTTCAAGAATTAGTCATTTTAGCAAAGATTGTATGACCTTTCAGGGGTCCACTTGGGCTTTTGGATGTCTTATTTTCTGTCCACCTTATATCAAACATCTTTTTCCCACCTTAAGCCCCAAGAAGGTGTAGTATCTGAATCATGGAAACAGAGTAAAGGAATCCACAGTTGTCTTGGGCTCATAATTGGTTGAGTGGGACAAGATCCAAGCAAACTTATTTTATTTTCAGACTCAGAACTATTGAAGTGATAAGTCCCACAAGCCAAGCCTCTTGAACTTTGTACTCTTTTCTAAATTTTTTTTGTAGGCTTTGCTGTTGTTGCTGGTTCTGGCTTGGGTCTTTGTCCCTATATACATTAAGGCAGACGTGAGTATCTCCAAGTGTTCTCATGCATCTGTTAGCATTCATTTAATCACTCATTCTTTCTGCTTAGTCATGAAACCTGGGTAATATCACTTGTTCCAGGATCTCTGGGCTTATGTAAATCCACTAAACTCTATCAGATTACTCTTGAAAATGGCTGCAGTCAGCTGTTCTTTTGCTGATCACTATTGTGAGGGTTCCCATTTCCCCACATCCTCACCAACACATGGTAATTTTCTTCACTCTAATATTTGCCATTCTGAGATTTGTAAAGTAGTTTCTTTTTTAAATTAAGTGTAGGAAATACCACAGCTATGCTAGCTCCTCTTCAGAGCCAGTGTTGCCAACCACTTCTGTGCTTCTCTGATCCTACTTCCCACATTTATTCTTCTGCTGCTTGTGCTCATACCATGAGGTGCTATAACCTAGAATAATTCCTGAGATGAGGGTGCTCAGTGGATAAGCCTTCTGGCTTGTACCTCTGCAGGTCACCGTATATTGTCTCTTTGCTCATCTTGGGTCCTGTCTAGTACAAGGTTTGAACAATTTCTGTTTAAGTGTGCTCTCATTGGTGCGAGAACAAATGCCACAGAATTCATGCATGTATTTTTGGATGTGGTTTGCCATGTTTGAGGGGGTTCCACACAGTTTCTGAGCCACCAAGTGTTCCCTTTTTTGCTTTTGATATTATATAAATATGTATTCTTTTATACTGAGGGAGATTAACTCATGAGCTTAACCTGCTCTGAAGAAACTGGAAAGCTGCTCCTTGTACTACTTACACATCACATAGTTAATCTCATATTTCAGACTTTTCTCTCAGTAGGGATTTAATATAATTCTCATCTTTTTTTAAAGAATGCATCTCTTTAGCAGAGAGAGAGAGAGCAAGAGCACAACAGGGAGAGTGGGAGAGGGAGAAACAGGCTCACTGCTGAGCAGGAAGCCCTACATGGGGCTCGATCCCAAGACTTGGAAATCATGACCCGGTCTGAAGGCAGATGCCTAACCGACTGAGCCACCCAGTCGTCCCTAATCTCTTCTTTTCAATAAAGATAATCACATAGATGTGTATTAGGAGGGCACATGATGTGATGAGCACTGGGTGTTATATGCAACTAGTGAATCATTGAACACTACATCAAAAACCAATGATATACTATATGCTGGTTAACTGAACATAACAATAATTTTTGAAAGATAATCACATAAACATATACCCAAGTATATATTTGCAATTTGTTTAATTATCAATTTATTATAACCATTCATTGTGGTTCATTATTAATAAATAATGTTTGTACTACACAGCAACATTATTAATGAAAAGTATTTGTTGAGCATTCACCATGCATTTGGTGTTGTTGTGGGTATTTTACATCACTTTCATATTAAACTCCCACTTTACAGATGAAAAAATGGAGGTTCAGAGATTGTTGATTGCCAAAGTTCACATTTCTAGTAAATGTCCTATCTGGATCCTAAGATTTCAACGTCTGTGTTTATTCCAGCCTCACTGTTCTCCCAAGGGACTGTTTTTCTAACCTTTGCATTCCTAAGGTACCATGCACAGTAATCATGTGCAGGTATACAAGTGCTTAGTAAGTGTTGAATAATATGAATGTGCCAGGCTCTGAAGGTGAATCCTTGTTGATGTCTGTCTCTGCAGGTGATGACTATGCCAGAATATCTGAGGAAGAGGTTTGGTGGGAAGCGACTACAGATATATCTCTCTGTCCTCTCCCTCTTCATCTCTGTGGCTTTGAGAATCTCAGTAAGTTCAGTGCTCCTGGCATTTTGATTCTTTTTTTTTTTCCCTTTTTATTTATTTATTTTTTTTCAGCGTAACAGTATTCATTCTTTTTGCACAACACCCAGTGCTCCATGCAAAACGTGCCCTCCCCATCACCCACCACCTGTTCCCCCAACCTCCCACCCCTGACCCTTCAAAACCCTCAGGTTGTTTTTCAGAGTCCATAGTCTCTTATGGTTCGCCTCCCCTCCCCAATGTCCATAGCCCGCTCCCCCTCTCCCAATCCCACCTCCCCCCAGCAACCCCCAGTTTGTTTTGTGAGATTAAGAGTCATTTATGGTTTGTCTCCCTCCCAATCCCATCTTGTTTCATTTATTCTTCTCCTATCCCCCTACCCCCCCATTTTGCTTCTCCATGTCCTGGCATTTTTGATTCTTAAGATTATTTTGGTGGAGATAGAATGATAGAATCAGAGAAATGGGTGTAGAGACTATCATTAGCCTTTACATGCCTGGTCATATGGAGATGTCTTAAACTACCTAGGATCTTTCTACCAAGTTTTTATGGGGAAGAAAGGAACTTTAGAAATCCTGCATGCATAGAGTAAAATAATTACAAGTCATGAGAGGCTCCAGAGTGTAAACCCACCTATTCATTAAGTATATGAAAAAAAACAGATGTACAGAAGAAACAAAATGTCTCATTCAAGAAACACATTTAGTAGTAGAAAGGAGGAGGATTCTCTAGTCCCCCTGCCTTTCCACTGCAAAATAACCTCTTTATTCTCTTTGTTGGAACCAGTCTGGGCTTATATTTTCATTTTCAGCTTGATTATCTGGCACATGAACCAGAAGGAAAATGCTTCATATTACTAAACCGACTTCTTACATTTATTCTATTTTATTTTCTAAGACTGCCCTGAGTAGACAGATTTCACAAATAAATCTTAGAAGAATTCTAATGCTTTTGGAAAGCTAAATTCCTTGGAGATAATCACTGAGGAGAAAGAAAGGAATTTCAAGATTCAGCAAAACATGTAGAAAACAAAGAGTATTAGGTATTATACTTAACATGTTATACTTAATCATTGAACACTGCATCAAGGACTAATTATGTACCCTATCGTGGTTAACTGAACATAATAAAAAAAAAATAAAGAAAAAGATAACAAAGAGTAACATTTGCTCCTCATGTTTGGTGACTAATAAAATCACTTCGTCCAAGTTTATGGTCTAGGAAGTTCATGAAAGAAGCTGACCCTCATATTTGCTCTTCTGTTGAGTCCTTGTTGTAAGTAAACAACAGCTGCTCAGGTTAGATGGCATGAGCTTCCTAATGCAATGTGAGCATTTTCCAACACTCACTGTATATTGCTGAGCATCTGTGCTAAAGATAATAAAGATTCCTGTGCATTAGGAGTTCATGATACAGTTAAGGATATAAAAATTTTACTCATGGAATCATAAGCACTTTATGACAATATATGAAAGTATATTAAGATGTGAGCTGGAATAGATTTTGTGGACAAGGATAGGAGACATGCTACGGACATCCTGGGAAAGGGGTGATCCCAGCTGGGTAGAATTGGACATCACCCTCATGGTGGAAGCAGGGGGTGCTTAAACAAATCCTCAGGATGGGAAATTTAGGAGAGGGCAAGAGAAGCAGAGGAGCCTGTGTGTTGCACAAATGGGTGGGATTCAGCGATCTCCCTCTTCTTCTCTGGATCTGACATCTACAGTTTGTAGTTTTAAAGAACATGAATAAGGTGCTGGAGCAAAATGACAGTGGCCAAAAGGACCCAAGGGATGCATTTCTGAAAGTGGAAGGTTCCTGGTAGTAGGGAGCGCATGGATTCCTAAGGAGCTGGATGGACGAGCAGGAAAGGCCAAGAGCCTGGGTATAACTATGCAAGGTCTGTGGTTGGCTGGAAAGACACAATGGGCAAGGGTCCATTCTTACCTACAAGGTTATGTTTAAAGTGATATTAATTGTGATTAATCTTACACACGACATTTGTTTATTATTGTCCTTTGATAACAGAGTCATTTTAGTTATTCATTAAATAGATCATTATGAGGAGTTAGGACAGTGCGGTTTTCAGTCTCCCCTGTCCCAGGTTTGAAAGACATCATCTTATTCACTGTTTCTCAACCTCCAGTAACACTTCTATTGAGAATCATTGCAGACATGATGCACCTTGAGCCCTAAATATTTCAGTCTGCATGTCTTAAACACACTGATATTCTTTTAGAATATGCACTGCAAATTTTAAAATCAGAAACTTAATCTTTATACAAAGTAATATGTAACCTATAGACCTTATTCAGATATGACAATTGTCCTAATAATATCTTTTTTTAAGATTTTATTTATTTATTTGACAGAGATCACAAGTAGGCAGAGAGGCAGGCAGAGAGAGAGGAGGGGAGGCAGGTTCCCTGCTGAGCAGACAGCCGGATGCTGGGCTCAATCCCAGGACCCTGGGATCATGACCTGAGCCAAAAACAGAAGCTTTAACCCACTGAGGCACCCAGGTGTCCCACTAATAATATCTTTTAACAGACCAAAAAAAAAAGCTGTTTTTTTTATGAGAAATATTCCTTTTTTTCATGAGAAATACTTTATAATCATTGTAAATTTAACTAGTCCCATTGAATTGTACATACTAAAATTGCAAGTTGCATGTTATTTATTTTACCAGAAAAAAAAATCACTGGTAATAGAGGCTTGCATATGTCAAAACTATCAATTTTTTTTAAAGATTTTATTTATTATTTATTTGACAGATAGAGATCACAAGTAGGCAGAGAGAGAGGCAGGGAAGCAGGCTCGCTTCCAAGCAGGGAGCCCGATGTGGGGCTCGATCCCAGGACTCCAGGATCATGACCTGAGCCGAAGGCAGAGGGTTTAACCCACTGAGCCACTCAGGTGCCCCCCAAAACTATCAATTTAATGTTTTAACTGTTCTATATAAGAGAAATTAAAGTCAAGAAATTCATGCTATGATAATGTGTGTTTTAACATATAAGTTATTCAGTATGAATATACAAGTCCTAATGCTGTGGTTAAATAACTACTCCCACTGTGTAAAGCAGTATAAATGTGACAGCTATAAATCCAGGCAGATGCAGGTATGTTTTATTGCAACTCAAATACAATGAGCGGCATCTCAGTAGGTGATATCTTTTTTGAAATGGGAAATAATTTTTTTGCAAATATCCAATTTTGTAAAAAGTTAAGTCTCACCTCAATTTACACAGCAGTTTAATTCCTTGAAAACCCAGTGATAAAGTTGCAGACAGCACTTTGTGAGTAACTCAGAATCAGGTTCTAAGTTCAAATAATCAAGAACAGGTTTTTCACTGACACAAATGTCTAGTGGGATGATAAAACATCAGGTTTTATTTCAAATTAGGGGGAAAGTTAACCATACCCTGCAAAACCCCTTCTAAATTCAAGTTCTACAAAGAAATTTAACTTTAATTCTTCCCATTCTGAATCCTGACATCTTATCCTTTCTGTCACCTCACTCAGGCTTTCCTTTTTCTTAGATTCCATGATCCATCCTTATAATCACCCTTCTGTCTCAGTTTCTTTGTCTATCTTTCCTTTCACTGAACTCCCCAAGAACTCCAAAACTGGTTGAATACAGCTTCCCACTTACTCTGTGCATTCATCCAGGGATTTTACTTCTGTATTTCCATCATTCTTATGTGATGTGTTGAGGGTTTTGGTTTGGTTTAGGGTTTTGATAAGGAACCTGGGAGGATCAACATTGATGGGGTGGTTCCAAGTGGGGTCAGCTCAAGTTTGTGTTGAAGAAAGATCCAGGAAGCTGGTAAGCACACTTTACAGGCACAAGCATCCAGGTAATGCAGGCTGGACATGATCTCTTCAGGAGACCCTGCTGTCCTCTAAGCCTCAACCAACGGTCTTTTTACCTGTGCTTATTATTTTCTCTGGTCCTCTAAATAACTATTCTAAATGATCTACAATTTTTTTTATCTACTGGACCTCTGCCTCTTATCTAAAACCCTCATCTCACACTTTATCTAGAAAATTTAAGCATGAAGTACTCATCCCCCACTTAATATACATTTGCCTCTTTCTTTCCACCAGTCGGAAGATAAAGTCTTCTTTTTGTCAAAGACCAACCCCTCAACCTGTGCCTACTCTTCATCCCAACTCTTCTCAAGGTTTCTGAAATTTGCTTCATAATTACCTCTATATCATGTTTTCTTTTTATTTTCTACTACCTCAAATGTGCTCAAGTATCCTCCTCCTTAAAAACCATTGCTTTACTGTGTCTTTTATATCTAATATCCTAGTTTTAATCATTGTTTCTCTGCAGACAATCATGAAAGAGTACTCTATACAAGCTATAGTGTAGACGTTTCTTATTTTCTGTTCACTTATTCATTGTTCCTTTTTATGGCCTGTGCAATAACTAATCCTCTGAGGATGAGATCTGGCTTCCAAGGAGTTCATATTTGGAATGCAGAGATGCCATGTATAGATACAGCAAATATCAGTGGGAAGTCATCAATGAAGAGCTAAGTGATGTAGTTCATGTTTCTTTCCCATTCTAACTGTTCCCTTTTTAGTCAGATATATTTTCTGGAGCCATATTCATCAAGCTGGCCTTGGGATTGGACCTTTACCTGGCGATCTTCATCCTCTTGGCTGTCACCGCTATTTACACAATCACCGGTGAGTTTTTTGCCTGTTTAGCTCAGTTCTGCTGACCTCACACCAATCTTCAATTAGCAATTTCAGCCTTGTCACTACCAAGCTTATGGTTATCATTTTGTTCCCACTGTGAGAGTCAGGCACAGGCCCAGAAACACAACTAGAACAAAGCAAACAGAATCCTCAGTATTATAGGATGACAGGGTGACCAAAAAACCAAGACTCATCTCCATGTAGCTTGCAAGAGACACAGATTGAAAGTGAGGAGATGAAGAAACATTTATCATGAAAATGATGTCAAAAGAAAGGCAGAGTAGCAATACTTATATTGGACAAAATAAACTTTAAAACAAAGACTGTAAAAAGAAATTTTAAAAGACACTGTATAATAATAAAGGGCACAATCCAACAAGAAGATATAACAATTGTAAATATTTACGCACCCAACATGGGAGCACCCAAACACCTAAAATAGGTAATGAAAAACATAAAGGAACTAACTAATCAATTGTAAAACAATAATAGGGGACTTTAACACCCCACTTACATTGATGGACAGATCATTCAAACAGAAAACAGCAAGGAAACAGTGGATGAGAAGGATTTAACAGATATATTCAGAACTAAAACATTCTAAAATAGCAGAATACACATTCTTTTCATGTGCAAATGGAATGTTCTACAGAACAAATCACTTATCAGGCCACAAAACAAGCCTCAACAAATTCAGAAATTTCAGTCATACCATGCATCTTTTCTGACCACAAAGCTAAGAAACTAGAAATCAACCAGAAGAAAAAACCTGGAAAAAATTCAAATACGTGGAGGTTAAATAACATGCTACTAAACAATAAATGGGTCAACCAAGAAATCAGAAAGTACAGGAAACAAACAAAATGAGAACACAATTGGGAAACAGCAAAAGTGGTTCTAAGAGGGAAATTTACAGCAATAAAGGCCTATCTCAAGAAGCAAGAAAAATATCAAATAAAAAACTTAACCTTACACCTACGTGAGCTAGAAAAAGAACAACAAGCAAAACCCAAAACCAGCAGAAGGAAAGAAATGATAAAAATTACAGCAGAAATAAATGGTATAAAAACAAAAACAAAGCCCAAAAAACTATGGAACACATCAATGAAACCAAGATCTGGTTCTTTGAAAAAAATCAATAAAATTGATAAACTTCTAGCTAGACTCATCAAAAGAGAGAGAAAGGGAGCATTCAAATAAACAAAACCACAAATTAGAGATAAATAACAATCAACACCACAGAACATTTGTAAAAGAACATTATGAAATAATGTTTGTAAAAGAACATTATGAAATACTATATGCTGTCAAATTAGGCAACCTAGAAGAAATGGATAAATTCCTAGAAACATATAAACTACCAAAGCTGAACAGGAAGAAACAGAAAATTGAAACAGACTGATTACCAGAAATGAAATTGAGTCAGTAATCAAAAAAAAAAAAAACCCCAAAAAACAAAAGTCCAGGACCAGATATCTTCCCAAGCAAACTCATTTAAAGAAGAGTTAATAACTGTACTTTTCAAACTTTTCAAACTATTCCAAAAAAAAATAAAAAAAGAAAAGAAGGAAAACTTCCAAATTCATAGTATGAGACCAGTATCAATGTGACACCAAAATCAGAAAAAATACTCCAAAAAAAAAAAAAAAAGATTGTAGGCCAATGTCTCTGATTAATATAAATGTAAAAATCCTCAACAAAATACTAACAAACCAATTTCAATAATACGTTTTTAAAAAATCATTCAACACAGTCAAGTGGGACTTATTCCTGGGCTGCAAGTGTGGCTCAATATTCACAAAACAATCAACATGATACATCACATCAATAAGAGAAAATATTTTTTTAAATGGCCATTTCAATAGATGCAGAAAAATCATTTGACAAAGTACAACATCCATTCATGATAAAAACCCTCAACAAAGTACATTTAGAGGGCACATACCTAAACATAATAAAGGCTATATGTAGAAAAAATCCATAGCAAGCATCACACTCAATGGAGAAAAACTGAGACCTTTCCCCCTAAGATCAGGAACAAAAGAAGAATGTTCGCTCCCATCACTTTCATTCAACAAAGTACTGGAAGTTCTAGCCACAGCAACAAGACAATGAAAAGATATGAAATGTATCTAAATCAATAAGGAAGAAATAAAACTTTCACTATTTGCAGGCAACATGATATTATACATGGAAAACCCTAAAGAATCCACCAAAAAAATACTAGAACTGAATTTAGTAAAGTCACAGGATACAAAATCAATGTACAGAAATCTGTTGCATTTCTTTTTTTTTAGTATAGTTTATTTTTTTTATTTTATGTTTCCAGTGTTCCAAGATTCATTGTTTATACACCACATCCAGTGCTCCAAGCAATATGTGCCCCCCACTTATTACCCACCACCAGGCTCACCCATCCCCCCACACCTCTCTCTTCCAAAACCCTCAGTCATTTCTCAGAGTCCACAGTCTCTTATGGTTTGCCTCCCCCTCCAATTTCCCCCAATTCATTTTTCCTATCCTACCCTAATGTCTTTCATGTTCATCTTTATGCTCCTGAAGTAAGTGAAACCATATGATAATTGACTTTCTCTCCTTGACTTATTTCACTCAGTATAATCTCCTCCAGTCTTGTCCATGTTGATACAGAAGTCGGGTATTCATCTTTTCTGAAGGAGGCACAATATTCGATTGTACATATGAACCATATCTTCTTTATCCATTCATCTGTTGAAGGGCATCTTGGCTCCTTCTACAGTTTGGCGATTGCAGCCATTGCTGCTCTGAACATTGGGGTACAAATGGCCCTTCTTTTTTTTTTAATATTTTATTTAATAATAAATAATAATAATAATAAAATTATATATATAATATATTATATACAATGATATACAATAATAAAATAAAAATTAATTAATAATTAATTAATAAAACAGATCACAAGTAGGCAGAGAGGAAGGCAGAGAGAGAGCGAGAAGGAGGCAGGCTCCCTGCTGAGCAGAGAGCCTGATATGGGGCTCTATCCCAGGACCCTGAGATCATGACCCAAGCCGAAGGCAAAGGCTTTAACCCACTGAGCCACCCAGGCACCTCGCAAATGGCCCTTCTTTTCACTATATCTGTGTCTCTGGGGTAAATACCCTGTAGTACAATTGTAGGGTCATAAGGAAGCTCTATTTTTAATTTTTTGAGGAATCTCCACACTGTTTCACCAAAGTGTTTTCCAAAAGTGGCTGCACCAACTTGCATTCCCATCAACAGTGTAAGAGGGTTCCCCTTTCTCCACATCCTCTCCAACACTTGTTGGTTCCTGTCTTGTTGATTTTGGCCATTCTAACTGGTGTCAGGTGGTATCTCAATGTGGTTTTGACTTGAATCTCCCTGATGGCCAATAATGATGAACATGTTTTCATGTGTCTGTTAGCCATTTGTATGTCTTCTTTGGGGAAGTGTCTGTTCATATCTTCTGCCCATTTTTTTATGTGATTATCTGGTTTTTGAGTGTTGAGTTTTAAAAGTTCTTTATAGATCTTGGATATCAGCCCTTTATCTGTAGTGTCATTTGCGAACATCTTCTCCCATTCTGTGGGTTGCCTCTTTGTTTTGTTGACTGTTTCCTTTGCTGTGCAGAAGCTTTTGATCTTGATGAAGTCCCAAAAGTTCATTTTCACTTTTTTTCCTTTGCCTTTGGAGACATATCATGAATGAAGTTGCTGTGGCCGATGTCGAAGAGGTTACTGCCTATGTTCTCTAGGATTCTGATGGATTCCTGCCTTGCATTGAGGTCTTTTATCCATTTTGAGTTTATCTTTGTGTATGGTATAAGAGAAGGTTGAGTTTCCTTCTTCTACACATAGCTGTCCAATTTTTCCAGCACCGTTTATTGAAGAGACTGCCTTTTTTCCACTGTATATTTTTTCCTGCTTTATCAAAGATTATTTGACCACAGAGTTGCAGGTCTGTATCTGGGCTCTCTACCCTGTTCCACTGGTCTATGTGTCTATTTTTGTGCCAGTACCATCCTGTCTTGGTGATCACAGCTTTGAAGTAAAGCTTGAAAACAGGCAATGTGATGCCCCCGTTTTGTTTTCCTTTTTCAACATTTCCTTAACAATGCAGGGTCTTTTCCAGTTCCATACAAATTTTAGGATTATTTGTTCCAGCACTTTGAAAAATGCCAGTGGAATTTTTTTTAATTTTCTTAAAAGATTTTTATGTATTTGACAGACAGAGATCACAAGTAGGCAGAGAGGCAGGCAGAGAGAGAGAAGGGGATAAGCGGGCTCCCTGCCCAGCAGAGAGCCCAATGCAGGGCTCAATTTCAGGACCCTGCCATCATGACCTGAGGTGAAGGCAGAGTCTTTAACCAAATGAGTCACCCAGGCACCCCTGACAGTGGAATTTTGATCGGGATGACATTGAAAGTATAGATTGTTCTGAGGAGTAGAGACATTTTAACAATGTTTATTCTTCTGATCCATGAGCATGGAATGCTTTTCCATCTTTTTGTGTCTGCTTCCATTTCTTTCATGAGTGTTCTGCAGGTCCTGGAGTACAGATCCTTTACCTCTTTGGTTAGGTTAATTCCAAGGTATCTTATAGATCTTGGTGTTATATAAGAAATGGAATTGATTCTCTAATTTCCCTTTCTGTATTTTCATTGTTAGTGTACAAGAAAGCAACTGATTTCTGTACTGAATTGCTGTTTGAGTTCTAGTAGTTTAGGGGTCGAGTCTTTTGGGTTTTCCATATAAAGTATCATGTCAACTGTGAAGAGAGAGAGTTTGACTTCTTCTTTGCCAATTTGAATCCCTTTTATTTCTCTTTGTTGTCTGATTGCTGTTGCTAGGACCTCTAGTACTATGTTGAACAACGGTGGTGAGAATGGGCATCCTTGTCATGTTCCTGATCTCAGTGGGAAGGCTGTCAGCTTTAATCCATTGAGAATGATATTCATTTTGGGTTTTTCATAGGTTTTATGAAGTTGGGGAATGTTCCCTCTATCCCTATACTATGAAGAGTTTTAATCAGGAACAGATGATGTATTTTATCAAATGCTTTTTCTACATCAATTGAGAGGACCATGTGGCTCTTCTCTCTTCTTTTATTGATTTTTTTCTATCACATTAATTGATTTGAGAATGTTGAACTGCCCTTGTATCCCAAGTACAAATCCCACCTGGTCATGGTTGATAATCTTTTTCATGTACTATTGGATCCCATTAGCTAGGATCTTGTTGAGAAACTTGGCATCCATAATCATCAAGGGTATTGGTCTGAAATTCTCCTTTTGGATGGGGTCTTTGCCTGGTTTGGGGATCAGGGTAATGTTGGCTTCATTGAAAGATTCAGGGAGTTTTCCCTCTGTTTGTATTTTTTGAAACAGCTTCAGGAGAATAGGTCTTATTTCTTCTTTG
Organism: Meles meles; assembly: GCF_922984935.1. Lineage (NCBI taxonomy): Eukaryota > Metazoa > Chordata > Mammalia > Carnivora > Mustelidae > Meles > Meles meles. The sequence goes on along the minus strand of NC_060077.1, from coordinate 27,427,504 downwards.
AATGTTTGGTAGAATTCCCCAGGGAATCCGTCATGTCCTGGACTCTTGTATTTTGAGAGGTTTTTGATCACTGCTTCAATCTCATTACTAGATATTTGTCTATTAAGGTTGTCAATTTCTTCCTGTTTCAATCTTGGAAGTTTCTAGGTTTCCAGGAATGCATCCATTTCTTCTAGGTTGCTTAACTTATTGGCATATAGCTGTTGATAGTAATTTCTGAGGATTGTTTCTATTTCCTTGGTGTTAGTCGTGATCTCTCCCCCTTTCATCCATAATTTTATTAATCTGGCTCCTCTCTCTTGTCTTTTGGCTAATTTGGCCAGTGGTTTATTGATCTTACTGATTCTTTCAAAGAATCAGCTTCTAGTTTTGTTGATGTGTTCTCTTGTTTCTAACTCATTGATCTCTGCTCTAATCTTGATTATTTCCCTTCTTGTGTGTGGGGTTGGCTTAATTTGTTGTTGATTGTCCAGTTCTTTAATGTGCAAAGAGAACCAGTGTATTGGGGATTTTTCCTTTTTTTTTTTTGAGTGAGGCTTGGATGGCCTTGTATTTCCCTCTTGGGACCGCCTTTGCCTTATCCCATAGGTTTTGGACTGATGTGTCTTCATTCTCATTGGCTTCCATGAACAGTTTAATCTCTTCTTTCATTTTCTGGTTGACCCAAACATTCTTGAGCAGGTTGGTCTTTAGCTTCCAAGTGTTTGAATTCCTTCCAACCTTTTTCTTGTGGTTGAGTTCCAGTTTTAAAGCACTGTGGTCTGAGAATATGCAGAGAATAATCTTGGTCTTTTGGTATCAGTTGAGCCCTGATTTGTGACCCAGTATGTGGTCTATTCTAGAGAAAGTTCCATGTGTGCTCAAGAAGAATGAGTATTTTGTTGTTTCAGGGTGGAATGTTCTGTACGTATCTCTGAGGTCCATCTGGTCCAATGTGTCATTCAAAGCTCTTGTTTCTTTATTGATTTTCTGCTTGGATGATCTATTACTGACAGTGGCATGTTAACATCCCCTAAAATTAATGTATTCATATCAATATGACTATTTTGATTAACAGTTGGTTTATGTAGTTGGCTGCTTCCATATTGGGGACATAAATATTTTCAGTTGTTTGATCTTCTTGGTGGATAGACCCTTGAATTACAATATATTAACAATGAAGCAGCAGAAAAAGAAATAATTTAAAAAAAAGAAATTAAAGAATGAATCACATTCACATTGCACCAAACATGGACAGGACTGGAAGAGATTATGCTGAGTGAAATAAGTCAGGCAGAGTAAGTCAATTGTCATATGGCTTCACTTACTTGTGGAGCATAAAAAATAACATGGAGGACAATAGGAGAAAGAAAGTAAAAGTGAATTGAGAGAAATTGGAAGGGATGATGAAGCATGAGAGACTGTGGACTCTGAGAAACAAACTGAGGGTTTTGAAGGGAAGGAGGGTGAGGGGGGTGGGTGAGTCTGGTGGTGAGTATTAAGGAGGGCATGCATTTCATAGAGTGCTGGGTGTGGTGCATAAACAATTAATCTTGGAACACTGAAAAAATAAAATTAAATTTTAAACAAAGTCCAAGGCCAGGTGGCTTCCCAGAGGAATTCTACAAGACATTTAAAGAAGAGTTAATACCTATTCCCAAACTGTTCCAAAAAATAGGTATGTCCCAATATCTTCCATTTCCACTATGGAAATGGAAGGAAAATTTCCAAACTCATCCTACAAGTTACCTTGATTCCAAAACCAGACATAGACTCCACTAAAAGTAGAATTACAGACGGTTATCCAATTGGCATCCAAATTGGCAAATAAGAAATCAAACTTTCACTCCTTGCAGAAGACATGATACTCTATGTAGAAAACCCAATGACTTCCCCCAAAATTGCTGGCACTGATGCAGACATTCAGCAAAGTCTCAAGATATAAAAATCAATACACAGAAGTTGCCTTTCTATACAGTAACAATAACACATAGAATACTTATGCAGTCAAATGCTCTACCACTGAGCTATACCCCCACATAGAATACTTATGAAAGGAACTGAGGAAGACACAAAAAAATGGAAAAGTATTTCATGCTGAAGGATTAGGAGAAAAAAACATTGTTAAAATGTCTATGCTAGCCAAAGCAATCCATACATTTAATGCAATCCCTACCAAAATACCACCAGCATTTTTCACAGACCTGGCACAAATACTTCTAAAATTTGTATGAAACCAGAAAAGACCCCCAATAGGCAAAGTGATGTTGAAAAAGAAAAACAAAGCTGGAGTCCTCACAATTCTGGACTTCAAGCTATATTGCAAAGCTGTAATTATCAAGACAGTATAGCACTAGCACAAAAACAGACACATAGATCAATGGAACAGAATAGAGAACCTAGAAATGGACCCTCAATTCAATGGTCAACTAATCTTTGACAAAGCAGGAAAGAACATCCAATGGAAAAAAGACAGCATCTTCAACCATTGGTGTCAGAAAAACTGAAAAGACACATGCAGAAGAATGAAACTGGATCACTCTCTCACACCACACACAAAAATAAATTCAAAATGGATGAAAGACCTAAATGTAAGACAGGAAACCATCAAAATCCTAGAGGAGAACACAGGCAGCAACCTCTTTGACCTAAGCTAACAACAACCTCACACTAGACACATCTCCAGAAGAAAGGAAAACAAAAGCCAAAGGAACTATTGGGACTTCAGGAGGATAAAATCTTTTTCGCAGCAAAGGAAACAGTATGGAGTTTCCTCAAAAAGTTAAAACTAGATGGAGGAGTCAAGATGACAGCGAAGTAGCAGGCTGAGATGACATCAGGTGGCAGGAGGTCAGCTAGATAGCTTATCAAACCATTACAAACACCTACAAATCCAACAGGAGATCCAAGAGAAGAAGAGCAGCAATTATAGAAATAGAAAATTGACCACTTTCTGAAAGGTAGGATCAGCAGAGAAGTGAATCCAGAACCATAGGAAGATAGACTGCGGGGGGAGGGGCCGGCTCCCGGCAAGCAGTGGAGCAATGAGCACAAAATCGGAACTGTTAAAAGTCTGCTCCACTGAGGGACATTGCTCCAGAGGCTAAGCCAGGGTGAAGTCCCTGTGGGGACAGTGTGGCCCCAGGTCCCGCGGGATCACAGAAGGATCGGGGCTATCTGAGTGTTGCAGAGCTCACAGGTATTAGAGCAGGGAAGCCAGCTGCAGAGACAGAGCCAAGGAGTTAGTTCTCAACTCGGGGTTACCTTGAACCATAATCTGTGGTAGAGGCCACTGCTCTGTGAGTATGGTCCCCACAAGGTTCGGGGAGACCCCCCCCCCAGAAGAACTAAGGGATCTGCTGGGTTCAGAGACTCCAGGTAGAACTGTGTGCCAGAGACAGAGACACTTGGTCACAGGCTGGGTGAGCTTGGAGCACCGCCGAAGGCCAGGGAGATGGGAGTGATTGAGCGCTTTTCTCTGAGGGTGCACTGAGGAGTGGGGCCCTGAGCTATCAGCTCCCCCAGGCCAGAGATTGGGAGGCTGCCATTTTAATTCCCATCCTCCGGAACTCACAGAAAATGTTCAGGGAACAAAAGCTCCCGAAATCGAACCAGAGGGGATTACTTAGCCCGGCCACTGGTAAGGGCGGTGCAATTCTGCCTCAGGCAAAGACACTTGAGAATCACTATAACAGGCCCCTCTCTGAGAAGATCAGCAAGAAATCCAGCCAAGACCAAGTTCACTTACCAAGGAGAACAGCGAAACTCCAGAGGAGGAGAAGGCAAAGCATGGAATTTATGACTTTCTCCCCATGATTCTATAGTCTTGCAAAGTTAATTAATTTTTTTAATTTTATTTTTTTCTTCTACTAAAATGTATTTAACTTTACCCTTTCCTCTTTTAACATTTTTAACTAGTTTATCTTAACAATACCTTTCATTAAAAAAAAAACTTTTTTTAACCTTCTTATTATAGTCATATTTTATCATTCGTTGTATCTAACTTTAATCTTTGTATACACATAGGGTTTTTCTTCTGAAAAAATTTGAGGTACAACTTCTTCTTTTTTTTCCATTTTATTTATTTTTTTCAGCATAACAGTATTCATTCTTTTTGCACAACACCCAGTGCTCCATGCAAAACATGCCCTCCCCATTACCCAACACCTGTTCCCCCAACCTCCCACCCCTGACCCTTCAAAACCCTCAGGTTGCCCCAACCTCCCACCCCTGACCCTTCAAAACCCTCAGGTTGTTTTTCAGAGTCCATAGTCTCTTATGGTTCGCCTCCCCTCCCCAATGTCCATAGCCCCCTCCCCCTCTCCCAATCCCACCTCCCCCCAGCAACCCCCAGTTTGTTTTGTGAGATTAAGAGTCATTTATGGTTTGTCTCCCTCCCAATCCCATCTTGTTTCATTTATTCTTCTCCTATCCCCCTACCCCCCCATGTTGCTTCTCCATGTCCTCATATCAGGGAGATCATATGATAGTTGTCTTTCTCCGATTGACTTATATCACTAAGCATGATACCCTCTAGTTCCATCCACATCATCGCAAATGGCAAGATTTCATTTCTTTTGATGGCTGCATAGTATTCCATTGTGTATATATACCACATCTTCTTGATCCATTCATCTGTTGATGGACATCTAGGTTCTTTCCATAGTTTGGCTATTGTAGACATTGCTGCTATAAACATTCGGGTACACGTGCCCCTTCAGATCACTATGTTTGTATCTTTAGGATAAATACCCAGTAGTGCAATTGCTGGGTCATAGGGTAGTTCTATTTTCAACATTTTGAGGAACCTCCATGCTGGTTTCCAGAGTGCTTGCACCAGCTTGCATTCCCACCAACAGTGGAGGAGGGTTCACCTTTCTCCGCATCCTCGCCAGCATCTGTCATTTCCTGACTTGTTAATTTTAGCCATTCTGACTGGTGTGAGGTGATATCTCATTGTGGTTTTGATTTGTATTTCCCTGATGCCGAGTGACGTGGAGCACTTTTTCATGTGTCTGTTGGCCATCTGGATGTCTTCTTTGCAGAAATGTCTGTTCATGTCCTCTGCCCATTTCTTGATTGGATTGTTTGTTCTTTGGGTGTTGAGTTTGCTAAGTTCCTTATAGATTTTGGATACTAGCCCTTTATCTGATATGTCGTTTGCAAATATCTTCTCCCATTCTGTCAGTTGTCTTTTGGTTTTGTGAACTGTTTCCTTTGCTGTGCAAAAGCTTTTGATCTTGATGAAATCCCAATAGTTCATTTTTGCCCTCGCTTCCCTTGCCTTTGCCGTTGTTCCTAGGAAGATGTTGCTACGGCTGAGGTCGAAGAGGTTGCTGCCTGCATTCTCCTCAAGGATTTGGATGGATTCCTTTCTCACATTGAGGTCCTTCATCCATTTGGAGTCTATTTTCGTGTGTGGTGTAAGGAAGTGGTCCAATTTCATTTTTCTGCATGTGGCTGTCCAATTTTCCCAGCACCATTTATTGAAGATGATGTCTTTTTTCCATTGGACATTCTTTCCTGCTTTGTCGAAGATTAGTTGACCATAGAGTTGAGGGTCGATTTCTGGGCTCTCTATTCTGTTCCACTGATCTATGTGTCTGTTTTTGTGCCAGTACCATGCTGTCTTGATGATGACAGCTTTGTAATAGAGCTTGAAGTCCGGAATTGTGATGCCACCAACTTTGGCTTTCTTTTTCAATATTCCTTTGGCTATTCGAGGTCTTTTCTGGTTCCATATAAATTTTAGGATTATTTGTTCCATTTCTTTGAAAAAAATGGATGGTATTTTGATAGGGATTGCATTAAATGTGTAGATTGCTTTAGGTAGCATATACATTTTCACAATATTTATTCTTCCAATCCAGGAGCATGGAACATTTTTCCATTTTTTGGTGTCTTCCTCAATTTCTTTCATGAGTACTTTATAATTTTCTGTGTATAGATTCTTAGTCTCTTTGGTTAGGTTTATTCCTAGGTATCTTATAGTTTTGGGTACAATTGTGAATGGGATTGACTCCTTAATTTCTCTTTCTTCAGTCTTGTTGTTGGTGTACAGAAATGCAACTGATTTCTGTGCATTGATTTTATATCCTGACACTTTACTGAATTCCTGTACAAGTTCTAGCAGTTTTGGAGTGGAGTCTTTTGGGTTTTCCACATATAGTATCATATCATCTGCGAAGAGTGATAGTTTGACTTCTTCTTTACCAATTTGGATGCCTTTAATTTCTTTTTGTTGTCTGATTGCTGAGGCTAGGACTTCTAGTACTATGTTGAATAGCAGCGGTGATAATGGACATCCCTGCCATGTTCCTGATCTTAACGGAAAAGCTTTCAGTTTTTCTCCATTGAGAATGATATTTGCGGTGGGTTTTTCCTAGATGGCTTTGATAATATTGAGGTATGTGCCCTCTATCCCTACACCTTGAAGAGTTTTGATCAGGAAGGGATGCTGTACTTTGTCAAATGCTTTTTCAGCATCTATTGAGAGTATCATATGGTTCTTGTTCTTTCTTTTATTAATGTGTTCTATCACATTGATTGCTTTGCGGATGTTGAACCAACCCTGCAGCCCTGGAATAAATCCCACTTGATCGTGGTGAATAATCCTTTTAATGTACTGTTGAATCCTATTGGCTAGTATTTTGGTGAGAATTTTTGCGTCTGTGTTCATCAAGGATATTGGTCTGTAGTTCTCTTTTTTGGTGGGATCCTTGTCTGGTTTTGGGATCAAGGTGATGCTGGCCTCATAAAATGAGTTTGGAAGTTTTCCTTCCATTTCTATTTTTTGGAACAGTTTCAGGAGAATAGGAATGAGTTCTTCTTTAAATGTTTGGTAGAATTCCCCTGGGAAGCCGTCTGGCCCTGGGCTTTTGTTTGTTTGGAGATTTTTGATGACTTTTTCAATCTCCTTACTGGTTATGGGCCTGTTCAGGTTTACGATTTCTTCCTGGTTCAGTTGTGGTAGTTTATATGTCTCTAGGAATGCATCCATTTCTTCCAGATTGTCCAATTTGTTGGCGTAGAGTTGCTCATAGTATGTTCTTATAATTGTCTGTATTTCTTTGGTGTTAGTTGTGATCTCTCCTCTTTCATTCATGATTTTATTGATTTGGGTCCTTTCTCTTTTCTTTTTGATGAGTCTGGCCAGGGGTTTATCAATCTTATTGATTCTTTCAAAGAACCAGCTCCTAGTTTCATTGATTTGTTCTATTGTTTTTTTGGTTTCTATTTCATTGATTTCTGCTCTGATCTTTGTGATTTCTCTTCTCCTGCTGGGTTTAGGGTTTCTTTCTTGTTCTTTCTCCAGCTCCTTTACGTGTAGGGTTAGGTTGTGTACTTGAGACCTTGTTTCTTGAGAAAGGCTTGTACCGCTATATATTTTCCTCTCAGGACTGCCTTTGCTGTGTCCCACAGATTTTGAACTGTTGTGTTTTCATTATCATTTGTTTCCATGAATTTTTTCAATTCTTCTTTAATTTCCTGGTTAACCCATTCATTCTTTAGAAGGATGCTGTTTAGTCTCCATGTATTTGGGTTCTTTCCAGCTTTCCTCTTGTGATTGAGTTCTAGCTTCAGAGCATTGTGGTCTGAAAATATGCAGGGAATGATCCCAATCTTTTGATACCGGTTGAGACCTGATTTGTGACCCAGGATGTGATCTATTCTGGAGAAGGTTCCATGTGCACTAGAGAAGAATGTGTATTCTGTTGCTTTGGGATGAAATGTTCTGAATATATCTGTGATGTCCATCTGGTCCAGTGTGTCATTTAAGGCCTTTATTTCCTTGTTGATCTTTTGCTTGGATGATCTGTCCATTTCAGTGAGGGGAGTGTTCAAGTCCCCTACTATTATTGTATTATTATTGATGTTTCTTTGATTTTGTTATTAATTGATTGATATAGTTGGCTGCTCCCACGTTAGGGGCATAGATATTTAAAATTGTTAGATCTTCTTGTTGGACAGACCCTTTGAGTAGGATATAGTGTACTTCCTCATCTCTTATTATAGTCTTTGGCTTAAAATCTAATTGATCTGATATAAGGATTGCCACCCCAGCTTTCTTCTGATGCCCATTAGCATGGGAAATTGTTTTCCACCCCCTCACCTTAAATCTGGAGGTGTCTTCGCGTCTAAAATGAGTTTCTTGTAGGCAACATACTGATGGGTTTTGTTTTTTTATCCATTCTGATACCCTGTGTCTTTTGATTGGGGCATTTAGCCCATTAACATTCAGGGTAACTATTGAGAGATATGAATTTAGTGCCATTATTAGCCTGTAAGGTGACTGTTACTGTATCTTGTCTCTGTACCTTTCTGATCTACTACTTTTAGGCTCTCTCTTTGCTTAGAGGACCCCTTTCAATATTTCCTGTAGAGCTGGTTTGGTGTTTGCAAATTCTTTCAGTTTTTGTTTGTCCTGGAAGCTTTTGATCTCTCCTTCTATTTTCAATGATAGCCTAGCTGGATAGAGTATTCTTGGCTGCATGTTTTTCTCATTTAGTGCTCTGAATATATCATGCCAGCTCTTTCTGGCCTGCCAGGTCTCTGTGGATAAGTCTGCTGCCAATCTAATATTTTTACCATTGTATGTTACAGACTTCTTTTCTCGGGCTGCTTTCAGGATTTTCTCTTTGTCACTAAGACTTGTCAATTTTACTCTTAGGTGACGGGGTGTGGACCTATTCTTGTTGACTTTGAGGGGGGTTCTCTGCATCTCCTGGATTTTAATGCTTGTTCCCTTTGCCATATTAGGGAAATTCTCTCCAATGATTCTCTCCAATAGACCTTCTGCTCCCCTCTCTGTTTCTTCTTCTTCTGGAATCCCAATTATTCTAATGTTGTTTCGTCTTATGGTGTCACTTATCTCTCGAATTCTCCCCTCATGGTCCAGTAGCTGTTTGTCCCTCTTTTGCTCGGCTTCCTTATTCTCTGTCATTTGGTCTTCTATATCACTAATTCTTTCTTCTGCCTCATTGATCCTAGCAGTGAGAGCCTCCATTTTTTATTGCACCTCATTAATAGCTTTTTTGATTTCAACTTGGTTAGATTTTAGTTCTTTAATTTCTCCAGAAAGGGCTTTAATATCTCCAGAGAGGGTTTCTCTAATATCTTCCATGCCTTTTTCGAGCCCGGCTAGAATGTTCAGAATCGTCATTCTGAACTCTTGATCTGACATATTACCCATGTCTGTGTTGATTAGGTCCCTAGCCTTCGGTACTGTCTCTTGTTCTTTTGTTTGTGGTGATTTTTTCCGCCTTGTCATTTTGTCCAGATAAGAGGATATGAAGGAGCAAATAAACTACTCAAAGGGTGGCAAAGACCCCAGAAAAATGCGCTGTAACCAAATCAGAAGAGACCCCAAATTGTGGGGGGGAGAAAGGGGATAAAAACAGGTTCTGAAAAAAAAAGAAAAAAAAAAGAAAAAAAAAATTTAAAAAATAAAACAAATAAAAAAATATAAAAAAGAAAGAAAAAATATATATATTTAGATGAACTAGTCAAAAAACGTTAAAAAAGAAAAGGGTAAAAGTTTTAAAAAATTTAGCAGAAGAAGAAAAAAGAAAAAAGAAAAAAAAATTGAAAAAAGAAAAAAAAATTGAAGTAGCCGCAAGACTAAAGAATCATGGGGAGAAAGCCATGAGTTCCGTGCTTTGCTTTCTCCTCCTCTGGAATTGCTCTGCTGTCTTAGGAATTGAATCTGCTTTCTCCTTGATAGATGAACTTCGTCCTGGCTGGATATTTTGTTGATCTTCTGGGGGAGGGGCCTGTTGTAGTGACTCTCAAGTGTCTTTGCCCGAGGCGGGATTGCACCGCCCTTACCGGCTGCCGGACTAAGTAATCAGCTCGGGTTCGCTTTTGGGAGCTTCTGTTCCCTGAACGCTTTCCGTAGAGTTCCGGAGGACGGGAATGAAAATGGCGGCCTCCTAGTCTCCGGCCCGGAGGAGCCGAGAGCCCGGGGCCCCACTCCTCAGTGCACCCCCAGAGGACAGCACCCAATCACTCCCGTATCCCCAGCCTCTAGCCGCGCTCCGAGCTCACCCAGCCCGCGACCAGTTCAAGGTAACCCCGAGCTGAGAGTTCAGTCCTCGGCTCTGTCTCTGAAGCCGGCTTCTCTGTTCTAATACCTGCGAGCTCTCCGACACTCCGACACCCCCGATCCTTCTGTGACCCTGCGGGGCCTGGGGCCACGCTGACCCCGCGTGGGCTTCACCCTGGGTTAGCCTCTGGAGCAATGTCCCTCAGTGGAACAGACTTTTAAAAGTCCTGATTTTGTGCTCTGTTGCTCCGCCGCTTGCCGGGAGCCGGCCCCTCCCCCCGCGGTCTATCTTCCCGTCATTTTAGATTCACTTCTCCGCCAGTCCTACCTTTCAGAAAGTGGTTGATTTTCTGTTTCTAGAGTTGCTGTTCTTCTTCTCTTCGCTCTCCCGTTGGATTTGTAGGTGTTTGCAATGTTTAGATAAGCTATCGAGCTGATCTCCTGCTACCTGATGTAGTCTCAGGCTGCTACTTCTCCGCCATCTTGACTCCTCCCTGAGGTACAACTTCTTCTAATAGATTAAAATATACCTTAAATCTAGCACAGGGCTTTGTTCTAGTCTCCAGCCTGAACAAATTCTCTCCACTTTCTATTTCTTTATTCTCCCAACCAACTTATATTATCAACTACTTTTTTAGAAATTAAAAAATTTTTTTTCATCTTTATAGTCATATTCCATCCTTTCATTGTGTTTACCCTTATATATATTTTCCATTTAGAATTCCATTTGGAATTTAGTGACTATTCATTTTTCTATTTTTTCTTTATTTGTTTCTTTTTCTTTATTTGTTTCTATTTTTTCTTTATTTGTTTTCTTTTTTAATTTTTTTTCTGAACTGCTTTTAAAGATTTTATTTATTTATTTGACAGACAGAGATCACAAGTAGGCAGAGAGGCAGGCAGAGAGAGAGAAGGGGATAAGCGGGCTCCCTGCCCAGCAGAGAGCCCAATACAGGGCTCAATTTCAGGAACCCAGGATCATGACCTGAGCCAAAGGCAGAGGCTTTAACCCACTGAACCACCCAGGCACCCCTGAACTTCCTTTTACCCACTTTCTTCCTCCCAGAAGTTGGGGTCTCTTCGGATTTGGTTAAAGCACATTTTCCTGGGGTCTTTGCCACACTATTAGTATTTTATTTGCTCCTTCATATATTCATATCTGGATAAAATGAAAAGGCAGAAAAACTCACCACAAAAAAAAAGAACAAGGGGAAACACCGAACGCTAGGGAACTAATCAATACAGACATTGGTAATATGTCAATTCTAGAGGTCAGAATGGCAATTCCCAAGATGCTAGTTGGGCTTGAAAAGGCATGGAAGATATTAGAGAAACCCTGTGTGGAGAAATAAAAGCCCTTTCTGGAGAAATAAAAGGACTAATACCTAACCAAGTTGAAATAAAAAAAGCTATTAATGAGGTGCAATTAAAAATGGAGACTCTTACTGCTAGGATAAATGAGGCAAAGTTGGGAATTAGTGATATAGAGGACAAAATGACAGAGAATAAAGAAGCTGAGCAAAAGAGAGACAAACAACTACTGGACCATGAGAGGAGAATTTGAGAGATAAGTGATACCATAAGATGAAACAACATTAGAATAATTGGGATTCCAGAAGAAGAAAGAGAGAGGGGAACAGAAGGTATATTGGAGAGAATTATTATAGAGAATTTCCCTAACATGGAAAAGGGAACAAGCATCAAATTCCAGGAGGTGCAGAGAAACCCCCTCAAAATCAATAAGAATAGGTCCACACCCCATCATCTAGTGGTAAAATTTACAGTCTCAACGACAGAGAGAGAATCCTCAAAGCAGCCCGGGAGAAGAAGTCTGTAACTTACAATGGTAAAAATATTAGATTGGCAGCAGAATTATCCACAGAGACCTGGAAGGCCAGAAAGAACTGGCATGATATATTCAGAGCACTAAATGAGAAAAACATGCAGCCAAGAATACTATATCCAGATAGGCTATCATTGAAAATAGAAGGAGAGATAAAAAGCTTCCAGGACAAACAAAATCTAAAAGAACTTGTAAACACCAAACCAGCCCTACAGGAAATATTGAAAGGGGTCCTCTAAGCAAAGAGAGAGCCTAAAAGTAGTAGATCAGAAAGGAACAGAGACAATATACAGTAACAGTCACCTTACAGGCAATATGATGGCACTAAATTCATATCTCTCAATAGTTACCCTGAATGTACATGGGCTAAGTGTCCCAATAAAAAGACACAGGGATGTCAGAATGGATAAAAAAAAAAAAACCCCTCAATATGCTATGTACAAGAAACTAATTTTAGACCCAAAGACACCTCCAGATTAAAAGTGAGGGGGTGGAAAACAATTTATCATGCTAATGGACATGAAAAGAAAGCTGGAGTGGCAATTCTTCTATCAGATCAATTAGATTTTAAGCCAAAGATTATAATAAGAGATAAAAGGGATGCTATATCATACTCAAAGGGTCTGTCCAATGAGAAGACCTAAGAATTTTAAATATCTATTTCCCTAAGGTGGGAGCAGCCAACTATATAAACCGACTAATAATAAAATCAAAGAAACACATCGACAATAATACAATAATAGTAGGGAATTTTAACACTCCCCTCACTGAAATGGATAGATCATCCAAGCAAAAGATCAACAAGGACATAAAGGCCTTAAATGACACGCTGGACCAGATGGACATCACAGATATATTCAGAACATTCCATCCCAAAACAACAGAATACACTTTCTTCTCTAGTACACATGGAACATTCTCCAGAATAGATCACATCCTGGATCATAAATCAGGTCTCAACCCGTACCAAAAGATTGGGATCATTCCCTGCATATTTTCAGACCACAACGTTCTAAAGTTAGAACTCAATCACAAAAGGAAATTTGGAAAGAACCCAAGTACATGGAGACTAACGAGCATCCTTCTGAAGAATGAGTGGGTCAACCAGGAAATTAAAGAATTGAAAAAATCATGGAAACAAATGATAATGAAAACACAACAGTTCAAAATCTGTGGGACACAGCAAAGGCAGTCCTGAGAGGAAAATATATAATGATACAAGCCTTTCTCAAGAAACAGAAGGGTCTCAAATACACAACCTAACCCTACACCTAAAGGAGCTGGAGAAAGAACAGCAAATAAAGCATAAACCCAGCAGGAGAAGAGAAATAGTAAAGATCAGAGCAGAGATCAATGAAATAGAAACCAAAAAAACAGTAGAACAAATCAACAAAGCTAGGAGCTGGTTCTTTGAAAGAATTAATGATTGATAAACCCTTGGCCAGACATATCAAAAAGAAAAGAGAAAGGACCCAAGTAAGTAAAATCATGAATGAAAGAGGAGAGATCACAACCAATACCAAAGAAATACAAACAATTAAAAGAACATATTATGAGCAACTATACGCCAGCAAATTTGACAGTCGGAAAGAAATGGATGCATTCCTAGAGACATAAAAACTACCAAAACTGAACCAGGAAGAAATAGAACACCTGAACAGACACATAACCAGTAAGGAGGCTGAAGCAGTCGTCAAAAATATCCCCAAAATAAGACCCCAGGGCCAGACGGCTTCCCAGGGGAATTCTACCAAACATTTAAAGAAGAATTAATTCCTATTCTCCTGAAACTGTTCTGAAAAATAGAAATGGAAGGAAAACTTCCAAACTCATTTTATGAGGCCAGCATTACCTGATCCCAAAACCAGACAAGAATCCCATCAAAAAGAGAATTATGGACCAATATACTTGATGAACCCAGATGTAAAAATTCTCACCAAAATACTAGCCAATAGGATCCAACAGTACAATTAAAGGATTATTCACCATGACCAAGTGGGATTTATTCCTGGTCTGTAAGGTTGGTTCAACATCTGCAAATCAGTCAACTTGATACAATACACTAATAAAAGAACAAGAACCATATGATACTCGCAATAGATGTTGAAAAAGTATTTGACAAAGTACAGCATCCCTTCCTGATCAAAACTCTTCAAATTGTAGGGATAGAGGGCACATACCTCAATATCATCAAAGCCATCTATGAAAAACCTACTGCAAGTATCATTCTCAATGGAGAAAAACTGAAAACTTTCCTGCTAAGGTCAGGAACATGGCAGAGATGTCCATTGTCACCACTGCTATTAAACATAACACTAGAAGTCCTAGCCTCAGCAATCAGACAACAAAAAGAAATTAAGGGCATCCAAATTGGCAAAGAAGAAGTCAAACTATCACTCTTCACAGATGATATGATACTGTATGTGGAAAACCCAAAAGGCTCCACTCCAAATCTTCTAGAACTTGTACAGAAATTCAGTAAAGTGTCAGAATATTAATTCAATGCACAGAGATCAGTTGCATTTCTTTACAAGAAATTAAGGAGTCAATCCCATTTACAGTTGCACCCAAAACCATAAGATACCTAGGAATAAACCTAACCAAAGAGGCAATGAATCTATACTCAGAAAACTATAAAGTACTCATGAAAGAAATTGAGGAAGACACAAAGAAATGGAAAAATGTTCCATGCTCCTGGAGTGGAAGAACAAATATTGTGAAAATGTCTATGCTACCTAAAGCAATCTACAGGTTTAATGCAATCCCTATCAAAATCCCATCCATTTTTTTCAAAGAAATGGAACAAATAATCCTAAAATTTGTATGGAACCAGAAAAGACCTCGAATAGCCAGAGGAATGTTGAAAAAGAAAGCCAAGATTGGTGGTATCACAATTCCAGACTTCAAGCTCTATTACAAAGCTGTCATCATCAAGGCAGTATGGTACTGGCACAAAAACAGACACATAAAAGATCAACAGAACAGAACAGAAACAGAACAGAATAGAAAGAATAGAAAACAAAACAGAATATAAAGCCCAGAAATAGACCCTCAACTCTATGGTCGACTAATCTTCAACAAAGCAGGAAAGAATGTCCAATGGAAAAAGACAGCCTCTTCAGCAAATGGTGTTGGGCAAATTGGATAGCCACATGCAGAAAAATGAAACTGGACCATTTCCTTACACCCCACATGAAAATAGACTCAAAAATGGGTGAAGGACCTAAATATGAGAAAGGAATCCATCAAAATCCTTGAGGAGAACTCAGGCAGCAACTTCTTCGACCTCAGCCATAGCAACTTCTTCCTAGGAACATCGCCATAGGCAAGGAAAGCAAGGGCAAAAATGAACTATTGGTACTTCATTAAGATCAAAAGCTTTTGCATAGCAAAGGAAACAGTTAACAAAACCAAAAGACAACTGACAGAATGGGAGAGATATTTGCAAATGACATATCAGATAAAGGGCTAGTATCCAAAATCTATAAAGAACTTATCAAACTCAACACCCAAGGAACAAATAATCCAATCAAGAAATGGGCATAGCACATGCACAAAAAAATTCTGCAAAGAAGACATCCAGATGGCCAACAGACACATGAAAAAGTGCTCCACATCTCTCGGCATCAGGGAAACACAAATCAAAACCACAATGAGATACCATCTCACACCAGTCAAATTAACAAGTCAGGAAATGACAGATGCTGGCAAGGTTACGGAGAAAGGGGAACAGCCTACACTACTGGTGGGAATGCAAGCTGGGGGAACCACTCTGGAAAACAGCATGGAGTTTCCTCAAGAAGTTGAAGATAGAGTTACCCTACGACCCAGCAGTTGCACTACTGTGTATTTACCCTAAAGATCCAAATGTAGTGATCTGAAGGGGTAAGTGCACCTGAATGTTTATAGCAGCAATGTCCACAATAGCCAAACTATGGATAGAACCTAATTGTCCATCAACCAATGTATGGATAAAGAAAATGTGGTATATATATATAATGGAATACTATGCAGCCATCAAAAGAAATGAAGTCTTGCCATTTACGACGACGTGGATGGAACTAGGGGGTATTATGCTTAGCAAAATAAGTCAATCAGAAAAAGACAATTTATCATATGATCTCCCTGATATGAGGAAGTGGAGATGCAATATGGGGGCTGTGGGGGGGGTAAGAAAAGAATAAATGAAACAAGATTGGATTGGGAGGGAGACAAACCATAAGAGACTCTTAAGCTCACGAAACAAACTGAGGGTTGCCAGGGGAAGGGGAGGGAGGGAGAGGGTGGTGGGCTTATGGACATTGGGGGGGTATGTGCTATGGTGAGTGCTGTGATGTGTGTAAACCTGGCAATTCACAGACCTGTATCCCTGGGGCTAATAATACATTATGTTTATTTTTTTAAAAATTATAAAATTTTTTAAAAACATTTTAAAAAGTTAAAACTAGGACTACCTTATGATCCAGTATTCATACTACTGGGTATTTACCCAAAAAATATGAAACACTCATTCAGAGGGATATATGAACCTCTATCTTTATAGCAGCTTTATTTACAATAGGCAAATTTTTTAAGTAGCCCAAGTGTCCACCAATAGATGAATGGATAAAGAAGGTGTGATATATATCTATATATCTACATATCTATATATACATATGTCATATATATATATATAACATTCTGTTATATATACATATAATGGAACATTATTCAGCCATAAAAAAATAATGATATTTTGCCATTTGCAGAAATATGAATGGAGCTAAGCAAAATAAGTCAGTTGGAGAAAGACAAATACCATATTATTTCACTCATGTGGAATTTAAGAAATAAAACAGAGCAAAGGAAAAGAAAAGAGAAAGAGAGAGAAACAAAGAAACAGCCTCTTAACTGTAGAGAAAAAACTCATGGTTACAACAGGGAGGTAGATTGGGAGATAGATGAAATATGTGATGGGGCTTAAGCCACTTTTTGTAATGAGCACTGGGCAATGTATGGAATTGTGGAGTCAATATATTGTACAACTCAAAGTAATATAATACTGCATGTTAACTAATATTGGAATTAAAATGTTTTTATATTAATTGAGGAAGGAAGTATTTGACTGCACATCCAGAACATTCCCATTTCCAAAATAAAAAAATCTTCAGTATTACATGTGAGTACCTTGACTGAAGATAATCATGTAGTAGTTGAAGTGGAGAAATGGTAATTTGGCTCAGCTATGTGTTCAGTACCCAGACTGACATTTGGAATCCATTATATCATACACATGGAAAGTCAGAATGAAATAGCAGCTCAGACATGAGACTGGCAAATTCCAGGCAGGATGCAAATGAGTACAGGTTGCTTGGGTTCTGAATGGCAGAATGAGGAGGGGAGAACTGGAGCCGTGGGTTCATTGCAGAGAAAAAGTATGTGACAACAGTCCAAACAGGCTCCCATGGACCACATCCACTCCCCTAGTGTCCAACCCCTACTAACTTATGAAAATGAAACTAGACCAGCTCAGTTGGAAAAAATAGAGAAAAATAACAGCTAGAACAGACAAGATAGCTCTAGAGCCATTTTCATACATTTAGCTTATGTTTCAAAAACAAGTAAAAGATGAAGACTTGAGTCTTCCCTTTACAGAATCAGCCTTGTTTTCCAATGACACTCTCATAAGGAAATAGCTTGTTCACTGAGAGCCTAGCAAGTCTAGAGTTGAAAAAGGAGTTGTTGTTTGTATAACACTGAAGCAAAACACAAGTCAATGAGTGACTATATAACTGGCATTCAACTTATGAACCAATGATATGTTCCAACACTAGAGTAAAAATGGCTGTGCCCAAATTTTTGAGAAACAGTATACATGGAGTATTAGATGGAGTGAATTAAAGGATTGTTAAGGGAAGCTTCCATGATAATAAACTTTTGTTTTCTACTACTTAATAATCAGAAACTCACATGAGTGTGGAATTTCACTATGATTCATAGAAAATTTGAGTTGAGGCCAGGCAATGGAGACAGGAGAGTCAATGAAACACATAATTAAGGAAATAATGATGCCAAGAGAAGCTTGTGGCCAAGCCAGGAGTTTTTCGTATGTTCTTTGCCAAGTTTCTAGGGTTTGGTTTTAGGAGAACCTAAAGGTGAAGGCAAAGAGATGAGGGGACAAAGATAAAATGTTCTGGTTCTTTTCTTTCTCTCCACAGGGGGGTTGGCCTCAGTTATCTACACAGACACCCTCCAGACCATCATCATGCTGATAGGTTCTTTTATTCTCATGGGGTATGGTAAGTGATGACAGTATGTGTAGTGCCCTCGGGCTGGAAATGGTGAGACTGCTCTTTACTGCGGCCTCCTTGTTCTGCATGGTCACACTTTCTAACCATTTATATAATTTACATCATTGAAACATCTGCATAATTTCTTTCTTGCTATACTATCTCAACATGATGGAAGAACTTCCCTTTCTTTAAAAAAAAAATTCTTGCTCAGGTTTAATCTTAATATGTTTGTGTTTGGAATCAACAAAATCAGTTTCACTGAGTTGGTTTTTTGCAAAAATATTGGTGCACTGGATTCAAGGCACAGAAATGATTTATATAAAACCTTCATAAAATGAACGATTAAGTATAAGAATGGTTTAAGATAATGATAACTGACTATTAACTTCATTATGACTGATGCCTCTATGATGATTTAATAATGAAAATTATTAAAGTATGTTACTCCCTCTGCTGTTGGAATATACAAGCAGAGGTTGGATTTTCCTTTATGACTCTCACTTAATTAGTATCAGTTCATTCTCCTAAGTCATGCAGCAAGCCTATTAATGAATTTAATTTACAGTTTGCCTATTTTTGTTTTCTTTCATTATGGTATCTGTTTACCTTTGCCCAGGAAATCCATGTGCATAATCAAAAGGATATAAGATGAAAATAAGTGTCTTTTCATTCCTCCCCTGTCCTGCAGCCACCCTGTTCCAACCACTCAAGCCGCACTGAATACAATTCTGAATATGCACGCACCTAATCACAAGCCACACTGAATACAATTCTAAGTATGCAGGTACCAATTACAGAACTTGAAGACAATGTGAAGCAAAAACTGATAAAACTGTAAAGACAACAAATCCACAAAGAGAGTTGGTGATTTTGACAAAACATGGGTACCATTAGTTACATATGGCTATTTAAATTTGAATTAATCAAAATTTAAAACTCATTTTTTCATTTGCCTAGCCATATTTCTTTTTTTTTATTTCATTTATTTATTTGACAGAGAGAGAGATCACAAGTAGGCAGAGAGGCAGGCAGAGAAAGAGGGGAAAACAGGATTCCTGCTGAGCAGAGAGCCCGATGCAGGGCTCAATCCCAGGACCCTGAGATCATGCCCTAAGCCGAAGGCAGAGGCTTTAACCCACTGAGCCACCCAGGCGCCCCTGCCTAGCCATATTTCAAGTGCTCAATATATGGCTAGTAGTTTTCATATGGGCAGCACAGAAATAGAACAGTTTTATCATGGCAGAAATTTCTATTGTACAGAGCAGCTCTAGAGACAACTGCTAGTACCCAATTCCTTGCAAACTTTCTATTTAGCAAACTTCTATGCTATTCTTACTTATGGTTCTTTTTGTCTAGTTTTGGTGATGTACCTCTGGAATCACCTTCTCCTAACCTTAGGATGAAAAGAGGAGGTTCTCATCTCCTAGCATCTTTCCTGTATTGCTGTTAAAAACCATATTCCTCTTAGCAGAACAATTTCTTTATATGTTCTGTATACTCCATTGGATTGAATTCCTGTCTTGCACATTCATTTTGCACATAATCCTAGCACAATGCTTGGCACAAAGAAACACTTTGGTGCTAAATGAAATAAGTAATGAAGAAGTAAATTAATGACAACCACAACACTAAGGATGTATGACACTCTGATGAATTTTGTACTACTTTAACTTAGCCTAGGTGGGCCCAGATGCCTGGGTTCATCCTTCTTCTTTCTAGGGTTTCTTTTTTTTTTTTTTTTCCATTTTATTTATTTTTTCAGCGTAACAGTATTCATTCTTTTTGCACAACACCCAGTGCTCCATGCAAAACGTGCCCTCCCCATTACCCACCACCTGTTCCCCCAACCTCCCACCCCTGACCCTTCAAAACCATCAGGTTGTTTTTCAGAGTCCATAGTCTCTTATGGTTCGCCTACCCTCCCCAATGTCCATAGCCCGCTCCCCCTCTCCCAATCCCACCTCCCCCCAGCAACCCCCAGTTTGTTTTGTGAGATTAAGAGTCATTTATGGTTTGTCTCCCTCCCAATCCCATCTTGTTTCATTTATTCTTCTCCTATCCCCCTACCCCCCCATGTTGCTTCTCCATGTCCTCATATCAGGGAGATCATATGATAGTTGTCTTTCTCCGATTGACTTATATCACTAAGCATGATACCCTCTAGTTCCATCCACGTCGTCGCAAATGGCAAGATTTCATTTCTTTTGATGGCTGCATAGTATTCCATTGTGTATATATACCACATCTTCTTTATCCATTCATCTGTTGATGGACATCTAGGTTCTTTCCATAGTCTGGCTATTGTAGACATTGCTGCTATAAACATTCGGGTACACGTGCCCCTTCGGATCACTATGTTTGTATCTTTAGGATAAATACCCAGTAGTGCAATTGCTGGGTCATAGGGTAGTTCTATTTTCAACATTTTGAGGAACCTCCATGCTGTTTTCCAGAGTGGTTGCACCAGCTTGCATTCCCACCAACAGTGGAGGAGGGTTCCCCTTTCTCCACATCCTCTCCAGCATCTGTCATTTCCTGACTTGTTAATTTTAGCCATTCTGACTGGTGTGAGGTGATATCTCATTGTGGTTTTGATTTGTATTTCCCTGATGCCGAGTGACGTGGAGCACTTTTTCATGTGTCTGTTGGCCATCTGGATGTCTTCTTTGCAGAAATGTCTGTTCATGTCCTCTGCCCATTTCTTGATTGGATTGTTTGTTCTTTGGGTGTTGAGTTTTCTAGGGTTTCTATCCATTATTGTTCTTTTCTACACTTCTCTTGCCTTTCCAGACCTGCAGTGGGCTCTCACCATTTCACCTCATCACACATAATCTGCTTCCTCCAATATCTGTTCCTTATCTTCTCATTTTTTATTCTAGCATGAGTAGAATACAGTATTGCATCAGAAAAACCAGACTGTACATAAGGTGAGAATAGCCAGATTTTGTGTCAGCAAGAGAGACCATTGCTTCTGGTCCTTTCAGAGGAGTTGGGGTTTTCTGATGGCTAATTCTGCTAGTCTCACTCTGTTACCTCACCTTCAGGCTTATTTCTGTTCTGGATGGTTATGAGACATCAATATCAGTCTGTTGCATAACAGTTTTATTTTAACCATAAACCTAGGCACTAAAAAAAATTTTCAAAAGTGACATAAGGAGAAAGGTTAAAGGGTGATTTGCTCTGTCTACATTGTGAAAGCATGATAGAATTGCCAATGCCAGTGAAAGTACTAGAAAGACATGGATCTTCTGAGAACACTGAGGATTTGACCAGGCTGACTGGAGATGCTTGGATACCTCCACCACAAAGGAATAACTATGAACAGATTCCTATTAAATTAGATTTAATGATAGATTTAATTCTATTAAATTAGATTTAATATAATTAGATTTCTATTAAACATTTCCTGTTAACCAATACCTTTGCAGCATTTACCGAAGTAGGAGGCTATGAAAGTTTTACAGAAAAGTACATGAACGCCATCCCAACCATAGTTGAGGGGGACAACCTGACAATCAGCTCCAAGTGCTACACTCCTCAGGCTGACTCCTTCCACATTTTCCGAAATGCTGTCACAGGGGATCTTCCTTGGCCAGGAACAATATTTGGAATGACCATAGTAGCTCTGTGGTACTGGTGCACAGATCAGGTAAAGTATGTGTGTGGTGTATAAATATGTTTATGTTGCTCTTTTTCTACTCATAGAAAATCATCTAGTTTCTGTTTTGTACACACATAAACACACATGCATGCACACACATTGTTTAAACAGCCAAACACTTGTACAAGGGTTGTTATGAAAAATAAATGTCTGTTGTCCTGCTCTCTATTCTATTTGTCTCTCAAAAGCAAACATTTTTTGGCTCCTTCAGTTAAGTATTTTGGTTTGTATTTCTCGTCTCTAAATCTTTGTACAGGATGGTTGTACAAACCTCCATGGTCATGGACTATGGAGTTTAAAGGGGCAAGTCTGGCCTTTCCTGAGTCAGCAATGGGGTATCCAGGTAGAGGCACAAGTGGAGGCCAACAGCCCAGGCTTCCCACCTGTCTGCTGTCTGGTTGTGTTTGGAGAAGTATTCCTTGCTGTTGTCCACATTAGGCTTGATTGTGTCACTGCCTGGTTTCCAGCCAGCGGGACAGGCTTCCCCATGCTCATCCATGTACTGGAAGGCCTGAACTAGCTGCAGGACTTTGTCCACAGAGCGCCCCACAGGCAAATCAGCATGGTTGGTGAACCACTGGAGTGTTACCACCTTGGAGCGCATTAGAAATAAATGCTCTTGGATGTTACCCAGACCCACTGAATCAGAATTTACTTGTAAATTTTTCCATAGGAGATTTAAATAAATGCTTGCATTGGTCCCTTTTGGTTTTCCAGGTTTCAGATTTTTATATTGTCTTCCAATAATTGAATTCTCCAGCAAGTTCCTGAGAAAAACAGGAAATATATTTATTGTGGATTTGTCTTCATGTTTGAAAATGTCTTCACTTCAACTTTTCTTAAATTGATTCTCTTGCCATGCACACATTTCTAAGTTGGAAATAATTTTCCCAAAGACATAAATTCATTGTCTTCTGACTTCCACCATTACTGGTGAGAAGCCTTGATGTTATTCTTGATCCTTTGGAGGTAACCTGTCTTTTCTCTGTGGAATTTGTGTTTTCCTTTGGAAACCTTCTGCTTTTGGATGTTGGTCTTCCACAACTGGTTTTCTAGTGTTCTTATCTTTCATCCCCCATCTTTCATCTCTTGGTCTTTTTGCTCTACTTCTAAATTTCCTCAATATTATCTTCCAGTTTCCTGCCTTTGTATTTATAACTCTCAAGATCTTATTTTTTGTTTTTTGGATGTTCCTTTTCATAGCACTTGAGTTTGTTTTTGTTTTTTGTTTTTGTTTTTTGTTTTTTTTCCCATTTTATTTATTTTTTTCAGCATAACAGTATTCATTGTTTTTGCACAACACCCAGTGCTCCATGCAAAACGTGCCCTCCCTATTACCCACCACCTGTTCCCCCAACCTCCCACCCCTGACCCTTCAAAACCCTCAGGTTGTTTTTCAGAGTCCATAGTCTCTTATGGTTCGCCTCCCCTTCCAAATTTTTTTTTTAATAAATATATAATGTATTTTTATCCCCAGGGGTACAGGTCTGTGAATCGCCAGGTTTACACACTTCACAGCACTCACGATAGCACATACCCTCCCCAATGTCCATAGCCCCCTCCCCCTCTCCCAATCCCACCTCCCCCCAGCAACCCCCAGTTTGTTTTGTGAGATTAAGAGTCATTTATGGTTTGTCTCCCTCCAATCCCATCTTGTTTCATTTATTCTTCTCCTATCCCCCTAACCCCCCATGTTGCTTCTCCATGTCCTCATATCAGGGAGATCATATGACAGTTGTCTTTCTCCGATTGACTTATTTCACTAAGCATGATATGCTCTAGTTCCATCCACGTCGTCGCAAATGGCATGATTTCATTTCTTTTGATGGCTGCATAGTATTCCATTGTGTATATATACCACATCTTCTGGAGCATGGTGAAGGGAGAGCATGAAGATGGTACCTGCTCGTCTATATCATTAGTTTTTGATGTAGTGTTCAACAATTCATTAGTTGCATATAAAATGTAAATTGTGTAATGCAATCACAACTTTACAAATACTTCTAGAAGTTAGTAATTATTGACATTTCAATTGACCCATTTATATCCTTCTCTAAGTTAAAGTTATCATTAATTCTTTTTTCCATTTTTCAATTTATTTTTTTATTATGTTCAATTGAAGATAACCCTTTTAGAGATGAAAAATCTGCATCTCACAAGACCAAATACTCAAATAAGTAGAGCAGATTCGAGTTCTGATTTCACTCTGAAGTCCATTATTTTCCATTATTCATGGCTTCATATCTCATTGTAACATTAATCCCTGAAAAGAAGCACTCGCCTTCTTTTACATCATCCTCAAGTTGTTTGATGACTATGTCATGTTTTCCTGGCAGGTAATTGTGCAGCGCTGCCTATCAGGTAAGAACATGTCTCATGTGAAGGCCGCCTGCATCATGTGTGGGTACCTGAAACTGCTGCCCATGTTCCTCATGGTGATGCCAGGAATGATCAGCCGCATCTTATACACAGGCAAGTCATTGATTCATAAATCCTCTTTCTTTTATGCTTGAACTCTGAGTAGTTGTTTTAAGATGTATTAAAACCTTGATAAGATAGAAAACCCATTATGAATGGAAATAAAAACACAATTCCAGGTGGCAAGAACAGTTTTTGCAGTGGCTCAAAAACAGGAAATTCTGGCATATTTGACACCTATATATCCAATTAGTAGGGAACAGTCAACAAAATTATTGTATACCCCCTTTATGGACAATTACACACAGGAGACCAAAAACTTTCTCAAAACTTAGTAAAATTGGTTATTATGTTTAAGTGTAAAAAGCAAACTACAAGGGGCACCTGGGTGGCTCAGTGGGTTAAGGCCTATGCCTTTGGCTCAGGTCATGATCTCAGGGTCCTGGGATTGAGATCTGCATCAGACTCTCTGCTCATCAGGAGCCAGCTTTCCTTCCTCTCTCTCTCGCCTGCCTCTCTGCCTAATTGTGATCTCTGTCTGTCAAATAAATAAATAAAATATTTTTTTAAAAAAGCAAACTACAAAATATGATCTCAACAATTACTGCAGTTTTGCAAAAGAGCCATTTCTCCATGGGAAAAGATTAGAAAAGAATTAAAACAAAAAATAAAGAGGTGCCTGAGTGGCTCAGTCAATTATCTGCCTTCAGCTCAGACCATGACCCCAGGGCCCCAGGATAGAGCCCCACATCAGGCTCCCTGCTCAGCGGGGAGTCTGCTTCTCCCTCTGACCCTCCCCTTTTCATGCTCTCTCTCTTTCACTCTTTCTCTCTCTCTCTCTCAAATAAATAAATAAAATATTTTTTAAAAAGAATTTAAAAACTAAAAGCAGCTAATGTGTTATGGTGTTAGTATTCTGGGAGATTTTTTTATACATATGGACCATATCTTCTTTATCCATTCGTCTTTTGAAGGGCATCTTGGCTTTTTTCACAGTTTGGTGATTGTGGCCATTACTGCTATGAACATTGGAGTACAGATGACCCTTCTTTTCAATACATCTGTATCTTTGGGGTAAATACCCAGTAGTGCAATTGCAGAGTCATAGGGTAGCTCTATTTTTCATTTCTTCTTTTCCCTATTAAAATTACATTTTATTTATTTTATTTTTAAATTTTTTTTCAGTGTTCCAAGTTTCATTGTTTATGCACCACACCCAGTGCTCAATGCAATACATGCCCTCTTTTATCCACCACCAGGCTCACCCAATCCCTCCAACCTCCTCCCCTCCAAACCCTCAGTTTGTTTCTCAGAGTTTTTTTAAGTCATTTTTTTTGCTATCTGTTGTCATAATACTGTTTAAGCAAAAAAAAAAATGTCAAGGTATTGTAAAACTGCCACAGTGAAAGGAGACCTCATCCCACATGAGCAATCATCCCTGAGAAAAATCACAAGTGACACCTCTTCTTAGATGCAGGTGGAAAGCACTGGGCTAAATGACGGACACAGAACTAACTTCCTGAGTATTGTTTGACTGTTGTGTTTATTTTATCTCTGGAGTTCTGTGCCTCTGGGAGGATTTATGCTTTTGCAACTTTTCTGGAGGATGGAATCAGCTCCCCCTGTTTGCTCTAATGTTCTAGCTGGGCCACAACCCAAAGAGGAACCCTGCTCCTTAGGTCAGTGCAAAGGGAGATAAATGTTCCCAGTAAATGTCTTTCCTCTCACCCATAATGTACAACTTGTCTCTATGT
Organism: Meles meles; assembly: GCF_922984935.1. Lineage (NCBI taxonomy): Eukaryota > Metazoa > Chordata > Mammalia > Carnivora > Mustelidae > Meles > Meles meles. Next base: position 27,401,532 of record NC_060077.1, on the reverse strand, counting down.
TCAGTGGTTGTAGATCTTACCTGTTTAGGCTGCACTTACTGAACCTATTTATCTGAATCCCTCCTCAGAGAAAGTGGCCTGTGTTGTGCCTTCTGAATGTGTGAAACACTGTGGCGTTGAAGTTGGCTGCAGTAACTATGCCTACCCAATGATGGTGCTGGAACTGATGCCTGATGGTAAGAAAATGTCCATGCTCAAATGAATGGATAAAATGTAATGACAGTTAGATAATAATAGAGATGATAGACAGATGATAGATAGATAGATAGATAGATAGATAGATAGATGATAGATAGATGATAGATAGATGATAGATAGATAACAGATAATAGATAGATGACAGATGATGATAGATAGATGATAGGTGATAGAATGATTTCACTAATTTGTGGAACATAAGGAATAGCATGGAAGATATTAGGAGAAGGAAGGGAAAAATGAAGGGGGGAGAAATCTGAAGGGGAGATGAACCATGAAAGACTATGGACTCCAGGAAACAAACTAATGGTTTTAGAGGGGAGAGGAGTTGAGGGATGGGTTAGCCCAGTGATGGATATTAAGAAGGGCCCATGTTACAAAGTGGTGGGGAATAGGGAGGGCACGTACTGCATGGAGCACTGGGTGTGATGCCAAAACAATGAACACTGTTATGCTGTAAATAAAAAAAAAAAAAAAAAAAAAAAAAGAAGGGCCCATGTTGTGTGGAGCACTGGGTGTTATACACAAACAATGAATCGTGGAATATTACGTTAAAAAATAATGATGTACTGTATGGTTACTAACAGAATTTTTAAAAAGATAAATGATAGACTAGATAGATAGATGATAGATAGATAGATGATAGATAGAAGTATAGAAATGAAAATGAAAACCTGCCATTTGCAACAGCATAGATGGACCTAGAGGACATTATGCTAAGTGAGATAAGCCAGTTACAGAAAGATAAATACCACATAATGTCACTTATATGTGGAATCTAAAGAAGTGGAGCTCATACAATAGAGTAGAATGGTGGTTTCTGGGGCCGGGAGTTGGGGGAAATGGGAAGATGTTGGTCAAAAGATACAAACTTTCAGTTATAAGATGAATAAGTTCTGGAGAAGCAGTGTACAGCAGGGAAGTTATAATTAACAAAAATATATGCTTAAAATTTGCTAAGAGAATAGATCTCAAGTATTCTCACCACAAAACAAGAAAACCATAACTTTGTGAGGGGATGGATATGTTAATTAGCTTGATTGTGGTAATCATATCACAGTGTACAGTGTACATAAACATCACATTGTACACCTTAACTACATGCAATTGTTATTTGTCAACCATGCCTCTATAAAGCTGAAAAAAAAAAGAAAAATGTTAATGCTGAGACTGCCTCACAGACCTGGTCTATAGATGGGTCATGAGGAAAGATTATGGTATAACCCTCAATAATTCTAACTTCCATTAATTCAATTGTCTTCATCAGACATTTCTTGAGCACTTTACATAGGTTATCAGCCCTGTGCTGACCCTGGGGAATACAGAGATGAATCAGATATAATTCCTATTAGAAGAATTTTACTCCTTTGGATTTAAGATGTCTTCCAAGGCAATCAAGAGAATTTAAGTGATGGATTTATCAATAAAAGTTACAACTAAAGCCTTCTTATCTTTGATGCCTGGGTGGTGTAGTCAGTTAAGTGTCTGCCTTTGGCTCAGGTCATGTTCCTGAAGTCCAAGGATCAGCAGGGAGTCAGCACTGCCTCTCACTCACTCTCTCTCTCGCTCTCTTTTTCAAATAAATAAATAAAATCTTTTTTAAAAGGTGTTGCATAGACATAAACTTATAAATTCAGAAAACCAGAAGTTAACTATTTATCCCGCTTTCTTTAGACCAATTATGCCCAAATAATAGATCTCAACCTATGCAACTTACAACTATTTATTTAGTACCTACTATATGCCAGATAGTGCCCTGGTGGTTAGAAAACATCAGTGAAATAGGCACAAAATCCTATATATGTTGGAACTTGCATTGTAGTTTCATGAGATAGAAAATAAATTACACATGTGAAAAGGAAGTAAATTACTAGGATACTAGAAGGTGATCTGTGTTGGTCCGAAGCAAAGCAGAATATGGGGCTCAGCAACAATCAGGTGCTCTGGTACCTTAGGTCCATCAAAAGTCAGCTAACACTTCTGTGATCTTTCTCCTTCCTGACACACATGAGCATTGTCAGGAGGAAGAGAGCACCACCCACAAATGCTATCACCCATCCACCTCATTCCAACTTGGTCCTAGGAGTTTTAGGGGCATTACTAATAATCAGGAAGAATTGAAGGATGAAGTGACCATAATATCTCAAAATTACTTGCTTTTCCCACCAAAAACTTCAACAGAACTACCTACTTCTGTATTCCCTCTCCAGTTCCCTAAGTCTTCAGGAAACCAAGAGGTTCTCGCCCAAAGAAAGATGGCCCAACACTTGTTTCCTCTCCAAAATTTAAGTTCCAGCAAATTATCTCTAAATTTATATTTATAACTAAAATTATATACTGGATTATTCTAAAATCACCAGGCAATATGCAGGAAATGCCACATGATGATATATATTGACAGGAGCATCAGTTAGTAAATGTTCCAGGTGACACTTTTCAACAACTCTCTGATTTGGCAAGATCCTCATAAATCATGGAGTCTAATTTCTAGCTAATGTTTGCACTCTCATCTGGCCCTAGGACTGCGAGGTCTGATGATGTCAGTCATGTTGGCCTCTCTCATCAGTTCCCTGACCTCCATCTTCCACAGTGCCAGCACCCTCTTTACCATGGACCTCTACACCAAGATTAGGAAACAGGCATCAGAGAAAGAGCTTCTTATAGCAGGACGGTAAGAGCATCCTGATTTTTGTCTAAAATTTCTCTGGAAAAGTGCAGAAATAAAATGAACTAGAGCCTTATCATCTTTGGGTTCAGTGAAATAAATCATAGAATTCTAGAATGGGGAAGGTACATTAAGAAGATGTTTAACCCAACTTTATCTCTTTCCAGATTCAAAACTTGGAACCATACTTTTAAATGAAATAGTTGCTTTTTCAGACTTTCAAATGCCTCTCTGATTGTCTATTTCTTCCTCTCATCACACTCTCTTCCACTTACATCTTCATGAAACTCCAGTGTTTTTCGTGGGGTGTAAATTTCCCACCTAATCCCATAGGCTAATACATTGTCTCTAGAAGTTTCCATGTACATCTCATGAAGCAGTCCAAATTAAATTATCCACACACTACTACAGGGTGGTTTATCAACTGCATTCATTAAGAAATGGGTTGTTGGGTGCCTGGGTAGCTCAGTGGGTTAAGCCTCTGCCTTCAGCTCAGGTCATGGTCTCAGGGTCCTGGGATTGAGCCCCACATCAGGCTCTCTGCTCGGCAGGGAGAGTCCTTCCCCCTCACTCTCGGCCTGCCTCTCTGCCTACTTGTGATCTCTTTCTCTCTGTCAATTGAATAAATACTTTTTTAAAAAAATAAATGGGCTGTTATAGGATAGCTTTATTTTTAATTTTTTTCCTTTTTTTTAAATTCCTTTTCAGTGTTCCAGAATTCATTGTTTATGCACCACACTGAGGGCTCCATACAATATGTGCCCTCCATAATACCCACCACCAGCCTCACCCAGCCTCCCACCCCCTTTTGAGGAATCTACACACTATTTTCCAAAGTGTCTGACCCAACTTACATTCCCACCAACAGTGTAAGAATGTTCCCCTTTCTCCACATCCTCTCCAACACTTGTTGTTTCCTGTCTTGTTAAATTTTTGCCACCCAAAGATACAGATGTACTGAAAAGAAGGGCCATATGTACCCCAATTTCATAGCAGCAATGACCATGATTGCTAAAATGTGGAAAGAGCCAAGATGCCCTTCAACAGACAAATAGATAAAGAAGATATGGTCCATATATACAATGGAACATTATGCAGCCATCAGAAAGGATGAATATCCACCTTTTGAATCAACATGGACAGGACTGGAGGAGATTATGCTGAGTGAAATAAGTCAAGTAGAGAAAGTCAATTATCATATGGTTTCACTTACTTGTGGAGTATAAGGAATAACATGGAGGACATTAGGAGAAGGAAAGGAAAAGTGAATTGGGGGAAATTGGAGAGGGTGATGAAGTATGAGAGATTGTGGACTCTGAGAAACAAACTGAGGGTTTTTTTTTGGGGGGGGGGTTGGGTGAGCCTGGTGGTGGGTACTAAGGAGGGCATGTATTTCATGGAGCACTGGGTGTGGTGCATAAACAATCTTGGAACACTGAAAAAGAAATTAAGATGTTAAAAAATAAAGAAATAGGGCATCAAGAGAAACTGAATACATATATAAAAGATAGTAGTTTGCTGAAGGCAGTAAAAATTGCTTAGTAAATTAAGCACTTTCAGGGAAAATTCCAAGGACTCACTTGGTCCAGATTTTGACTCCAGAAAAATGCTTTAGAAGAAGAGCAGTAAGGGAACTATGTTTTTTGGTAGAGAAAGCGTTAAGACTTGAATTCAGTAAGCCCAAGAAGCAGAAGTCCACTAAAAGGCATATGATCTTAGGCATGAATACCTTTTAAGTTTCAATAATAAAATAATGAATTTTTTTTCTCTCTCTCTCTCATTATTTAATAAGATAGATAGGACCTGCCTCCTAGGTCCCAGAATACAAATATGAAAAAGGACATATATGCGAAAAATAATTTCCTGCTTTGTAGAATTTATGCCTTTGTTGGGAAGATAGACAATTAACAAACATATTCTATGTCTAATGACAGAGAGTTCTAGGGAAAAAAATAAAGCAGGATTAACCACTGAAGATAGCTGTTCAGGGTGTCTTCCCTGAGGAGGTAGCATTTGAAGGAAGCCCTGAGGGAAGTGTGGGAGTAAATCCAGTGGCTCTGTGGGAATGGAATAGTAAGTGCTAAATTCTTACTACAGTCATGTATGCAGTGTATTTAAGGACAGCAGGGGTGAGGTTGGCACATGATGAGCAAGTGGACGCATGATAAGAACCAAGGTCTAAAAGGTAACTAGAGGTGAAATTATGTAGGACCATATAAGTTTACAAGACTTTGGATTTTATTCCTCATATGATGGAAAATAACTAAAGATAAGAGAGCAAGGTAGGTACATGATTTACTTCCCAATGATGATAACAAGGAGAACAAGGGTAGTGGGCATTATCTGTTCATTAAACTTTATTATCTAGGAATCATGCTCAGACTTTCCAAGGCTTATCACATTTAATTACTGTAAGGTTGCAGAAGATTGGCAAAGCTTCAGTGAGGGGCGCCTGGGTGGTTCAGTGGGTTAAAGTCTCTGCCTTCAGCTCAGGTCATGGTCCCAGGGTCCTGGGATCGAGCCCAGGGTCCTGGGATCAAGCCCCGCATCAGGCTCTCTGCTCGCAGGGAGCCTGCTTCCCTCCCCCATCTCTCTGCCTGCCTCTCTGCCTACTTGTGATCTCTGTCTGTCAAATAAATAAATAAATAAAATCTTTTAAAAAAAAAAAGCTTCAGTGAGACACTTGTGCCTTAGTCTCTTGCCCAAATGCTTGTTCCCCATTTCTCCCCTGTAACTCTGTTTCAGGTTAGCACAGAGAAGTAATGAAAGTCCAATAAATTGTTCATTTATTTATACAATAAGCACAGAATATTGTGAAGTTTAGCCTTAGTCATTCTCCCTGGACCCCAGGAACCTCTAAGCAGTTTTTAGCAATATTTTAACCAATTCTTTCTACCTGCCAAGGTACTCAAGTAGTAAAACACCAAATTAACATTTCTGGCCAATTCACTCAGCATTTTAGAATAAAGGATATTTTATTTAATCTGGGAAGCCTGACTTAGTTTTCCTCAAGCTAGGAAAAAAGATTAAAATGGGGGCTATGGACATTGAGGAGGGGAGGCGAACCATAAGAGACTATGGACTCTGAAAAACAACCTGAGGGTTTTGAAGGGTCAGGGGTGGGAGGTTGGGGGAACAGGTGGTGGGTAATGGGGAGAGCACGTTTTGCATGGAGCACTGGGTGTTGTGCAAAAACAATGAATACTGTTATGCTGAAAAAAATAAATAAAATGGGGGGAAAAATGGGAATCACTTTCTTTATCATACAAACAATTACTTACTCATAGAAATAGTGTGGGTTTTTTCCTAATTGATATATTACATAAATTGCGTTAGAGAATTATTAACAAGTTGGTGACATTTGAACTGTTATGAATGGATGTTTAACCTTATAGTTGAAGCTGCTGTTACTAATTATAGACAAGCAATTTTTTATTGGCATTTTGCTAACCAATGGTCATTAAACATGGCATAGCTTCATGTGAGATCAAGGAGTTTGATTTTTTAAAGATTTTTATTTATTTGACAGAGACACAGTGATAGAGGGAACACAAGCAGGGAGAGTAGGAAAGGAAAAAGCAGCCTCTCCACTGAGTAGGGAGACCAATGTGGGGATCAATCCTGGGATCTTAACCTGAGTAGACACATAATGACTGAGCCACACAGGTGCCCCTGGGAGTCTGATTTTATTTGGAAAATCAGTGAATGACCACAAGAATGAATTCAAGAACAAAAGCACAATAAAAGTACCAATAATACTTATGTTTAATATTTAAATCATTTTGTTTTCTCCCCAGACTATTTATCATTCTATTAATTGTCATCAGCATTTTGTGGGTCCCATTAGTGCAAGTATCTCAAAATGGACAACTGTTCCATTATATAGAAGCAATTTCTAGCTACCTTGGGCCTCCTATTGCAGCTGTCTTCCTGCTTGCCATCTTCTGTAAAAGAGTTAATGAACAAGTAAGTAAAAATCAAAAAACTTCTTTCAAACTAGAGTGAGAAAATTATTTCTTTCACTGGTTGAAAAATGCATTCTTTCTACCCTATTTATACAACTCAAAGCCCATCTCAATTATAATTGTAGTCAGTTACAATTCCTCATTCTCACTGAAGTGTGTAAATATATAGGGCACACTTATAGTACAGTCTTTTACATTTCTCACAAAATATTATATATCATGACATGATGATGAGGAACACAAGTTTTGGAGTAAGACTGACAGGACCCAATCTTGGCTCTACCATTTTATATCATTGTGATCTTAAGCAAACCATTTCTTTCTGTGTAGAACAAAGATAATCATAGTGCCTAACTGATAGAATTGCTGTGAGGATTAAAAGAGATTTTTTTTAATGTGAAGTGCTCCAGTTCCATCCATGTTGATGCAAATGTTGGGTATTCATCCTTTCTGATGGCTGAATAATATTCTACTGTATATATGGACCATATCTTCTTTATCCATTTGTCTGTTGAAGGGCATCTCAGCTCTTTTCATTTTGGCTCTTGTAGACCTTGTTGCTATTAACATTGAGGTGCATGTAGCCATTCTTTTTACTACATCTTTATCTTTGGGGTAAATGCCCAGTAGTGCAATTGCTGGATCATTATTGAGAAAACAGGTAGGATGATAAATATGATCTATTCAAATGAGCTTCTCATCTTTTCCAAATATTCTGATTTTATTCTTATTTTCTTTGCAGGGGGCCTTCTGGGGTTTAGTCACTGGACTTGTGATTGGCCTCATTCGCATGATTGCAGAATTTGTCTATGGAACAAGTAGTTGTTTGGCTACCAGTGACTGTCCCAAGGTCATCTGTGAAGTGCACTATCTGTACTTTGCCATCATTCTCTTTTTTGTTTCTGTGCTGGTCATCCTGGGAATTTCCCTGCTAACAAAACCCATTCCTGATGTACATGTGAGTAATGAGTAGTAGATACATGCTCATTTTAAAATAAGAGTTCTTTGCCTTCCAGGGGATTGGGAAATGGGCTTCAACCTCAAAAAAACTTCACAATGCATTTGGGAGGTAAATCTTCATCTTTGTTTTAGGATACCAAGAAGAGAGTAATTAGTGTTGCCTAAGAGATTGGAAAAGTCTTCACAGCAGAGCTCTCATCTGAGCTGGTACTATTTAGTAGCAAGTAGAATTTCTTATGCAGCACAAACACTGACACAGATTTTTTATTTTAAAAAAAGCAGGTACAAGTTGTCAGGAAAAAGAAAAATAGAATGATGAGATGCCTTTCAAATTAGCATAAATGTTTAATATTAATATGTCAAGTTTTGGTAAGGATGCTGGGAAATGTCCACTCTCCAAAACTGTTGGTGAATGTATGAATTTTATAATTTGTAGGAAGATAATTGAGCAGTATTTATCAATTAAAATTCTCATACCCTGTGAGCCAACAACCACATTTCTAGGAGCTTATTGTGTAGAAATACTTGTGCAAGCAGGAAAAATATATGTATAATGATTTTCTCTACCAAACGTTTTTGGTAGAGAAAAGATGAAGACAACTCGAATTTCTCTCACTAGTGGAATGGATACACAATAGAACACTGAATATTATGCAGCTGTTCAAGAACTTGGGAAGTTCTATTATTTGCTTTTTTAAATGCACGTGATATGGTGAAGGGGGCAAAACACTTGCAGAAATATATAGTATTATATAATACCACTTTTTTTTTAAAGATTTTATTTACTTTTTTGACAGAGATCACAAGTAGGCAGAGAGGCAGGCAGAGAGAGAGGAAGGGAAGCAGGTTCCATGCTGAGCAGAGAGTCTGATGCAGGGCTCCATCCTAGGATCCTGAGATCATGACCTGAGCCGAAGGCAGAGGCTTTAACCCACTGAGCCACCCAGGCACCCCTATATAATACCACTTTTTGAAAACAAAATACACATATATATGTTTGTCTAAGCATAGACAAAATACCTTAAAACATATACACCAGAAATTCTCAGTAAGAGGTATCTCTGGGGAAGACACTATAGAAGACAAGCAAATATTAGCCTTTTTTTTTTTTGGAGAAATGTCTGTTCATGTCTTCTGCCCATTTTTTGACATGATTGTCTGTTTTGCATACAAATGGCTAACAGACACATGAAAAAACGTTCATCATCACTAGCCATCAGGGAGATTCAAATCAAAACCACATTGAGATACCACCTTACACCAGTTAGAATGGTCAAAATTAACAAGACAGTAAACAACAAGTGTTAGAGAGGATGTGGAGAAAAGGGAACCCTCTTACACTGTTGGTAGGAATGCAAGTTGGTGCAGCCACTTTGGAAAAGTGTGGAGATTCCTTTTTTTTAAGATTTTATTTATTTATCAGATAGAGATCACAAGTAGGCAGAGAGGCAGGCAGAGAGAGAGGGATAAGCAGGCTCCCCGCTGAGCAGAGAGCCTGATGCGGGGCTCGATCCCAGGACCCTGAGATCATGACCTGAGCCAAAGGCAGAGGCTTAGTCCACTGAGCCACCCAGGCACCTCCTGAAAAGAAATTTAAAAAAATAAATAAAAATTTTTAAAAAGGTAAAAAAATTAAAAATAAAAAATACTCATTTTAAAAGATATATTGCTTATATACTAATATTTTTAATTTATTACATTTATTTAGCATTAACCAATCTTTAAAGCAATATTTTTTGCATAGTTCCTTGGAAAGTAGTAAATATTATTTGTGGAAGGGAAACCTGAAGTACAGAATGGCCCAAACTACTTTACCAAAGACAAGTCACCAGAAGTCATAACTAAATATTTATGTTGAATATTGGGAATTGAGTGAAAAAGACACTAAAAATCATGCTAGTTTTCAAAAATTATATAAATATTAAGCTCTTTTATGGCAATAAAAATAACTACAATTTATTACAATTTTTAGAAAATATGTGTCTGAAGGTTCAACAAGACCCTTTATCTAATTTATGTTTCAGTTTCATAAGTACACTGTGTGATTTGAATTTTCAAAATCAACTGATAAAAATCAATAGTCATTTCAGAGGAAGTCATGAGGAGTGTTGTAGACCTAACCTAACAGAAAGAGAAATCTCAGAATGATTTTTTTTTTACCTTGACAAGACTACAAATTACCTTGTCCAAGTAAAAAATTCAATAAGAGTTTCAGTAAAGAAAGTAGATATTGTTTAAGAAGTGCTAGGATTAAAAATCTCATGAAGCTATATTTAGGAATCTTAGTGGTAAGGTGCATGTGCCTGCTATGCCAACAACAAACAGAAAAGCCAATTACAAATTCTGGTAAATCTGTACAAGAAAGTCATGAGCTAAATATGAAGCCAATTAAAATGAAGCATGACTTAGAATGTACGATGGGTTATAATTTTGAAACCCATTTGATATTTGGAAACATTTCCTTGGAATGACTTAGAGCTGATATTTATTCATTGTGTCCAAGCACATGTCTTGAATCTATGGCACTGAAAAAGTTATATAATAATATAAAAAGCTATTTATTTTCAAATTCTAATCAACATATAAAGCATGGAAGTATTAATCACATTTGCAGAAAATCATTAAAATTCTGTTAAGCTTGTAACAGCTTTAAAATAATGACACAGTTGACAAAAGTTTGGAGGTTGGCTGGGAAATGGATGTGTAAGAGCATAAATTGTTATCAGAACTTAATAGCATTACATAGATACTACCTAAACATGATAAATCTAAAAATGAAGCTTCAGGAGATATTTTAGGGACACCTGAGTGGCTCAATCAGTTAAGCATCTGACTTCAGCTCAGGTCATGATATCAGAGTCCTAGAATTGAACCCCAAGTCTGCTCTGTGCTGGCCAGGGAGTCTGCTTCTCTCTCTGTCCCTCCCCTGCCCATGCTCTCTCTCTCTCCTCAGATAAATAAATAAAATCTTTCTTTAAAAAAAGAAGATATTTTACAAGTTACAAGAGTAACCACTAGACAAACTGAAAGTCATAATGATGCAGCTAATAACAGCCGAATGATAAGGACAATGAGTGAAGCAAGGGTCTATGTAAGTTAGATAAACCTTTGACTTTTATAAAATTATAAATCCAGAAGTAAGAGTTTTAAGCACATTACTTAAAAATGTTTAAGAACTACTGGAAGAGTTAAAAACAAATAATTTTAAATGACTAGTGTGTTTTTGTGAATTAGTGTGGTAGAAGACCTTTTTTTTGTTATCTACACTGTTAAGTGCTATTTGATTTTTTTGCACTACACAATAAACAAATGTACCATCATACTATTGTAAAGATTTTCCCATCACTAATGTGCTTGTCTTTGGTCTCTGTGCAGCTGTATCGCCTATGCTGGGCTCTTCGGAACAGTACAGAGGAACGAATTGATTTAAGTCCAGAAGAGATAAGACATGACGAAGCTGATGGTGATGTTGATGAATGTAATACCTGGTTTACATTGGTTTTCATGTGGAAACTCTATGCACCTGAATTACTTATGTTTGCTTTATTTTTTAATGCCAGTAAATTCAGTTTCTGAAAAAGCTATTAGATGTATGGCAAACTGAAACTTTAAAATCTTACCTCCCAAAAACAAAACAAGACAAGACAACTCTTTACAAATAATACATCCCCATTCATCTGCCTATCCATCAGTCTGTCTGTCAATTCATCCATCATCCATCCATCGATCTGTGTTTCAGCTCTGAGGTGAAAATCAATTCCAGTCTCTCTTGTTCCTGGTCACATATTAAATGTCCAACAAATCAAACCTGATTGAACATGATTAGGTGTACCTAGCATCTAGTCCCACCTTTTTCTCCAAACTTGTTTCTCACTATTCTCTTCAATATACCCTCCATTCCAGCCAGGCAGATTTCTTCACTTTTTCCCCACATATACCAAGTTCTTTAGAATATTTTTACCTCTCCTCTCTAAGAGAAAAAAGTTACCCTTTGAAACTAGGTTCTAATCTCATTTCCTTCAAGGAAACATCAACAAACATCCCCGTGGATCTTTGTTTACCTTTTTTTTTTTTTTTTGAAAGTCTGCTTTGGTTTTTTATTTTGATTGTGTGGTTGGAATGACAACCATTGTATTAATCTGGTCCTGGAAGTGATGCGCATTTGTTGTAAAGTGAATTTGTTTCTTTCTATTATTATTGTTATGTTCAATTAGCTTGAGATGTGTTCTAGAAAACCCTGTTTTGTTTCAGAAAGAGACAAATTAGAGTGGAAGATATACCTGGTATTTTTAAAACCATTGACAAAGTTCAGCATTTCAGGAAATATTGTCTTGAATTATACATAATTGTTTTATTTGATTTGGCTTAGATTCCTCAAATCTAGAGGAGGATAAATGTCTTCTACTCCTTTTGGATTTTTATATCAGTGTTCCTGAGTAAGACTGTCTTATACAGTATTCCTTTTTTATACTTTGTCTGATTTTGGTATTAAAATCATAGTGTTCTATAGAATGAATTAGAAATATTTCAATAAGATTGAAATGATTTCTGCATTGAAATTTTGGTATTTTGCTAATTATACCATTAGACATTAGGGCCTAGTGAATGTGTGCATGTGTGTGTGTGTGTGTGAGTGTGTGTGTGTGTGTGTGTAAGAGAGAAAAGGAGAGGCTAAGAGGTATTTAGAGGTTTCATTTCTTGATTAATCAGTTTGGGAAAATTATATTCTCTAGGATTGTGTCCATTTAGTACACATTTTAAATATATTGACATAAAGTTATTCATACTATTTATTGGCTTTTCCATCTCTACTACCTCTGTAGTTATGCCTTCCTTTTGACTCCTAATATAATTTTTTGTGATTTCTCTTTTCTCTTGATAAATCTTACTAAAGAATTGTCTATTTTACTTTTTCTTTTTTTATTATATTATGTTAGTCACCATATATACACCATACATCATTACATTTCTTTAAAAAAAAGTTGTTTATTTAAGAGAGTGTGTGTGAGCAGGGGGAGGGGCAAAGGAAGAGGGGGACAAGCAGACTCCCCGCTGAGCAGGGGGACTTAGGTAGGGCTTGATCGCATGACCCTGAAATCATGCCCTGAGTCACAATCAAGAGTTGGACTCTTAACTGACTGAGCCACTCAATTCCCCCAATTTTACTTTTCTAATTTTGGGTTTTGTTATTATTCTCTATTGTTATCCTTCTTTTCTATTTTATTACCTTCTTTTCTCATTTGCATACCCTTCCATTTACATTATTTGGGTTTGTTCTGTTGTTATTTTTTCTAATTTATTTTTAAAGATTGTATTTATTTATTTGAGAGAGAGAAAAAGAGCATCTGAGGAGAGAGCACAAGTGGGGAATGGGGCAGAGGGAGAAGGAGAAGCAGATTTCCTGCTGAGAGAGCCTGATTCTGATGCAGGGCTTGATCCCAAGACCCTGAGATTATGACCTGAATGGAAGGTAGATTATTAACCGAGTACCCAGGTGCCCCTATTTTTTCTAATTTAAATTTAATATTACTTCATTAATTTTCAGCCTCCCTTCTTTTATAATGTAAGTAAGTAAAGCTAGGCATTTTCCTCAAAGTAATGCTTTGCTACATTTCACAGCTTTTAATTTGTAGAATTTTCTTTACCATTTGTTTACAAGAAGAGTCTTACATTCATTGTGGCTTTTCAAAGACATTTGAATTTAGAATTATGTTCTAAATTTTCTTTTTTTTTTTTCCCTTTTTATTTATTTATTTATTTTTTCAGCGTAACAGTATTCATTCTTTTTGCACAACACCCAGTGCTCCATGCAAAACGTGCCCTCCCCATCACCCACCACCTGTTCCCCCAGCCTCCCACCCCTGACCCTTCAAAACCCTCAGGTTGTTTTTCAGAGTCCATAGTCTCTTATGGTTCGCCTCCCCTCCCCAATGTCCATAGCCCGCTCCCCCTCTCCCAATCCCACCTCCCCCCAGCAACCCCCAGTTTGTTTTGTGAGATTAAGAGTCATTTATGGTTTGTCTCCCTCCCAATTTCTAATGCAGGAACAAATAACCTTGTACCTAGAGATTTTTGTATTTTTACCAGTTTACCTTTGGGATAGATTTTGAGAAGTTTAAGTGTTGGGCCAAAGGGTTAATAACTAAGCAATTTTGCTGTACACTGCCAAATTCCCATCCATGAGAGTTGAGTCATGGTTTCCTAGCACCAATGTGTGGGAGTACCTGCTTCCACACAAACTAATATAGTATATTGTGAAATTTTAAAATTTTTGTCACTGACAGATGAATAGTGGTATCTCAATATCATTTTATTTCAAAGTTCTATTATTTTGATGTTTCATATTTTTATTTAAATACTAGTTAGTCAGGGTGACTGGGTGGTACAGTCAGTTAATTGTTCAACTCTTGATTTTGACTCAGGTCATGATCTCAGTGTTATGAGATTGAGCCCTGTGTGGAGCTCTGTGCTCAGTGCAGCATCTGCTTAAAATTCTCTCTCTCTCTCCCTCTGCCCTTCCCACTTGCACTTTCTCTCTTTTTAAAATAATTAAATAAAATTTTTTTAAAGATTTTTTATTTATTTATTTGACAGACAGAGATCACAGGCAGGCAGAGAGGCAGGCAGAGAGAGAGGAGGAAGCAGGCTCCCCGCCGAGCAGAGAGCCCGATGCGGGGCTCGATCCCAGGACCCCAAGACCACGACCCGAGCTGAAGGCAGCGGCCCAATCCTAGGGCACTTGGGTGGCTCAGTCAGTAAAGCATCTGCCTTTGGCTTAGGTGATGATCTCAGGGTCCTAGGGTAGAGCCCCACATCAGGCTCTCTGCTCAATGGGAAGCCTGCTTCTCCCCCTCCCTCTGCCTGCTATTCTTCCTGCTTGTGTTCTCTCTCTGTCAAATGCATAAATAAGATCTTTAATAATAAATAAATTTATTTATTATATAAATTTTTAATAAATAACAATTGTTTACTTAAGAGAGTGTGTTTATTATATAAATTAAATATAAATTTATTAATTTAAAAATGAATAAATTCTAGTTAGTCAACATATGGTGTAATACTGGTTTCTGGTGTAGAATTTAGTGAGTCATCACTTACATATAACACTCAGTGCTCAACATAACAAGTGCCCTCCTTTATACTCATCACCCATTCAGACCATCCCCCAACCACCACCCCTCCAACAACCTTCAGTTTGTTCTCTATGATTGAGCCTCTTATAGTTTGCCTCCTTCTCTTTTTTTCCCTTCCCCCATGTTCATCTGTCTTGTTTCTTAAATTCTGCATCTGAGTGAAATCATGTCATATTTATATTTCTCTGACTGACTTATTTCACTTAGCAGTGTATTAACACTGTAGCTCCATCCAAGTCATCGCAAATGGCAAGATTTAATTCTTTTTGATGTTTGAGTAATATTGCATTTTGTATATATCTCTATAGGTAGATAGATAAATGATAGGTAGATATACTCACATCTTTATCCTTTCAAATTTTTCTTTTTTGAGTGAATTTAATAACGGTTTATCTATGTATGCATATGTGTCTACATGGAGTTAATGGAAGTCTTCTTTATTTTTAAAGTCCATTGTATATTAAGAATATTAAACCCTTCATGGTATAAGATGAAAATGTTTTTCTCCAGTTTGTCACTTGTTTTTACTTTATTTATTGAACTTTATGCAATGCAAAAGTTTTCTCTTTTTATATAATCAAAGTTATCTATGTTTTTCTCAAGGATTCTTCTAACACTTAAAAGTGGCTGTAATCATTCATTAGTCATCTGTACTACATTTACAGAGGTTTTATTTCCCATGTTTTGTGATCATTTGTTTGTCCTTCTTTTTGTTTCAGATAATCCTGAGGAACCCCGTGGATGCCTCAGGAAATCTTTTGACTTATTCTGTGGTTTGCAGAAGACCGGTCACAGACTGAGCAAAGAGGAGGAAGAAGCCCAGAAAAAGAAGCTAAGAGACACATCTGAGAAGCCTTTATGGAGAACTATAGTGAATGTCAATGCCATTCTCCTCCTGGCAGTGGCTGTCTTTCTCCATGGCTATTTTGCCTGAACTCTATCTGAGCCACTAAATATTTATTAGGCAAAGGACAATTTTATTGATTTTTTTCACTTTTTGAGTTTGCTGTGTTTCAAAAGGGAGGTAATTTCAAAAGGGTGAAAGAAATTAGTAATTTTATCATGTGAGATGACTATAGACCTGATTTTTAGCTTTTGTTATTCCTTTGTGTCAATAAAGAAACAGTCAATTTAGAAAGCCAGGGAGCTGACTCTATATGTGTGTGTAGACTAGGAGCACTTGGTCTAAAAACATTTTTATAGTTCACCTGGGAGATTGTCCTACCTTATTCTTGCTTTCTGTTTCCAGAGATTATCACTTAGAAGGAATGCCTCTTCCAATTCTGCCTCACGTAGTGACCTCCTCATCTATAAAACAGTGACCTCCCAACCTCACTTTACTGACCTCAAGGAAAATAGAAATATTTCCTAATGGTTGGGGGGAGGTGAGCCATAAATGTTTGTTGTAAATACTTTTGTGAATTTACTGGAATTTATTAGCTTATGCCTTAGATAATATTTCAAATATTTTTAATTGTTTGAAAAGCAGTGCATTTTTTGCAAATTATTATAAAAATAATGTATCTTAATTAGAAAAAAATTACAGTATCAACAGAATCAAAGAAAAATGAAATTCCTACCACATGCTAACATTATTTCATATGTTCTTTTTGTTTGTTTGTTTATTTTCAGCGTAACAGTGTTCATTGTTTTTGCACCACACCCAGTGCTCCATGCAGTACGTGCCC
The DNA here is from genome assembly GCF_922984935.1 of Meles meles. NCBI lineage: Eukaryota > Metazoa > Chordata > Mammalia > Carnivora > Mustelidae > Meles > Meles meles. The sequence goes on along the minus strand of NC_060077.1, from coordinate 27,384,923 downwards.
TCCCTATTACCCACAACCTGGTTCCTCAACCTCCCACACCCCCGCCCCTTCAAAATCCTCTGGTTGTTTTTCAGAGTCCACAGTCTCTCATGGTTCATCTCCCCTTCCAGTTTCCCTCAACTCCATCTCCTCTCCATCTCCCCATGTCCACCGTGTTCTTTGTTATGCTCCACAAATAAGTGAGACCATATGATACTTGACTCTCTCTGCTTGACTTATTTCACTCAGCATAATTTCTTCCAGTCCCGTCCATGTTGCTACAAAAGTTGGGTATTCATTCTTTCTGATGGAGGCATAATACTCCATTGTGTATATGGACCACATCTTCCTTATCCATTCATCCGTTGAAGGGCATCTTGGTTCTTTCCACAGTTTGGCGACCGTAGCCATTGCTGCAATAAACATTGGGGTACAGATGACCCTTCTTTTCACTACATCTGTATCTTTGGGGTAAATACCCAGCAGTGCAATTGCAGGGTCATAGGGAAGCTCTATTCTTAATTTCTTGAGGAATCTCCACACTGTTCTCCAAAGTGGCTGCACTAACTTGCATTCCCACCAACAGTGTAAGAGAGTTCCCCTTTCTCCACATCCTCTCCAACACGCGTTGTTTCCCGTCTTGCTAATTTTGGCCATTCTAACTGGTGTCAGGTGGTATCTCAATGTGGTTTTGATTTGAATCTTCCTGATGGCTAGTGATGATGAACATTTTTTTCATGTGTCTAATAGCTATTTGTATGTCTTCGTTGGAGAAGTGTCTGTTCATATCTTCTGCCCATTTTTTGATATGATTATCTGTTTTGTGTGTGTTGAGTTTGAGAAGGTCTTTATAGATCCTGGATATCAACCTTTTGTCTGTACTGTCATTTGCAAATATCTTCTCCCATTCCGTGGGTTGCCTCTTTGTTTTGTTGACTGTTTCCTTTGCTGTGCAGAAGCTTTTGATCTTGATGAAGTCCCAAAAGTTCATTTTTGCTTTTGTGTCCTTTGCCTTTGGAGACATATCTTGAAAGAAGTTGCTGTGGCTGATATCGAAGAGGTTACTGCCTATGTTCTCCTCTAGGATTCTGATGGATTCCAGTCTCACGTTGAGGTCTTTTATCCATTTCGACTTTATCTTTGTATACGGTGTAAGAGAATGGTCGAGTTTCATTCTTCTACACATAGCTGTTCAGTTTTCCCAGCACCATTTATTGAAGAGACTGTCTTTTTTCCATTGTATATTTTTTACTGTTTTGTCAAAGATTATTTGACCATAGAGTTGAGGGTTCATATCTGGGCTCCCCACTCTGTTCCACTGGTCAATGTGTCTGCTTTTATGCCAGTACCATGCTGTCTTGGTACTAGCATAAAAACAGACAAATACTGGAAATTATCAATATTTTTGTGAATTTACTGGAAATTATTAGCTTATGGTTTAAAGCCATCTTCCACTAAATGTTAGCATATTAAGTCATTGATTTCATAAACTACTTTATAAAATTAATTCACATATCATAAAATGCATCTATCTAAATTTTACAATTCAGTGGAATACGAGGGTGCCTCAGTTGGTTGAGCATTTGACTCCTGGCTTCAGCTCAGGTCATGATCTCAGGGTTTTGGGCTCAAGCTCCACCCTTAGCATAGAGTCTGCTTCTCGCCTTTCCCCCTCCCTCTCCCTCTGCCCCTCCCCAACTTGCATGCTCTCTCTCTGTCTCTAAAATAAGTAAATAAGGGGAATCTGAATGGCTTAGTTAGTTAAGTGTAGGAATCTTTGTTTCAGCTCAGACCATGATCTCAGGGTCGTGAGACCAAATTCCACACTGGGATTTGAGCTTGGCCCACAGTCTGCTGGAGTCTCTGGCTCTCCCTCTCCCTCTGTCCCTTCTCCTACTCTCTCACACTCTCTAAAATAAATAAATAGAGGGGGAGGGGGCTATGGACATTGGGGAGGGGAGGCGAACCATAAGAGACTATGGACTCTGAAAAACAACCTGAGGGTTTTGAAGGGTCAGGGGTGGGAGGTTGGGGCAACCTGAGGGTTTTGAAGGGTCAGGGGTGGGAGGTTGGGGGAACAGGTGGTGGGTAATGGGGAGGGCACGTTTTGCATGGAGCACTGGGTGTTGTGCAAAAAGAATGAATACTGTTACGCTGAAAAAATAAATAAAATGGAAAAAAAAAGAATTCAGAAACAGATGGAACTACATATAAAAACCTGAAAAAAAAATATTTTCCCTTCTGCATCAATTTTTTTATTGAATTTCTTTTCAGTGTAACAGATTTCATTGTTTATGCACCACACCCAGTGCTCCATGCAATACATGCCCTCCATAATACCCAACACAAGGCTTCCCCAACCTACCACCCACCGCCACTTCAAAACCCTCAGACTGCTTTTCAGAGTCCATAGTCTCTCGTGGTTCATCTCCCCCTCCAATTTCCCTCAACTCCCTTCTCCTCTCTATCTCCCCATGTTCTCCGTGTTATCCGTTATGCTCCACAAATAAGTGAAACCGTATGATAATTGACTCTCTCTGCTTGATTTATTTCACTCAGCATAATCTCTTCCAGTCCCGTCCATGTTGATGCAAAAGTTGGGTATTCATCCTTTCTGATGGAGGCATAATACTCCGTTGTGTATATGGACCACATCTTCCTTATCCATTCGTCCGTTGAAGGGCATCTTGGTTCTTTCCACAGTTTGGCGACCGTGGCCATTGCTGCTATGAACATTGGGGTACAGATGACCCTTCTTTTCACTACATCTGTATCTTTGGGGTAAATACCCAGCAGTGCAATTGCAGGGTCATAGGGAAGCTCTATTTTTAATTTCTTGAGGAATCTTCACACTGTTCTACAGAGTGGCTTCAACAACTTGCATTCCCACCAACAGTGTAAGAGGGTTCCACTTTCTCCACAACCTCTCCAAAACACATTGTTTCCTGTTTTGCTAATTTTAGCCATTCTAACTGGTGTCAGGTGGTATCTCATGTGGTTTTGATTTGAATCTCCCTGATGGCTAGTGATGATGAACATTTTTTCATGTGTCTGATAGCCATTTGTATGTCTTCATTGGAGAAGTGTCTGTTCATATCTTCTGCCCATTTTTTGATATGATTATCTGTTTTGTGTGTGTTGAGTTTGAGAAGGTCTTTATAGATCCTGGGTATCAGCCTTTTGTCTGTACTGTCATTTGCAAATATCTTCTCCCATTCCATGGGTTGCCTCTTTGTTTGGTTGACTGTTTCCTATGCTGTGCAGAAGCTTTTGATCTTGATGAAGTCCCAAAAGTTCATTTTCGCTTTTGTTTCCTTTGCCTTTGGAGACATATCTTGAAAGAAGTTGCTGTGGTTGATATCGAAGAGGTTACTGCCTATGTTCTCCTCTAGGATTCTGATGGATTCCTGTCTCACATTGAGGTCTTTTATCCATTTTGAGTTTATCTTTGTCAGAGTCTGAGTCGCACCCCACACCCTCCCTGAGAGAGGTGTGTGCAAGCACCAGCCCACGCTCTCTCAGACTGGAGAGTCTGAGCACTCCCAGCCCCAGCCAGCATGAAAATCTCAGTGCACTATCGCTGCTTGGGACCTCTCTGGTGGTCTGGACCTGCCCAGAGACCTGAGGCTAGTATTTCTCATGGTTTTGGGTATAAGCAGGAGTTCCTGTGACCCCAGAGATGGTGACTGGGAATGTGCTCTGCCAGCAGCAGAGAGGGAATTTATGTGCTCTGGAGCACCCAGAGGGGAACAAATGGAGGCTTCTGTCTGAAAGGGAGGTCTGGGTATAGTTTGCTTTCCTCTAAACCTCCAAAAACCATCAAAAGTCACCAAGGGGAGAGAAAACAAAGGAACAAACAAACAAAAAACGTCCAGAGAACAAAAGCCTGAAAAACCGATTTCCTCAGAGCCCACCCCCTTGATAGGGTAGAAGGACTTAACACTAGGAGCAACATTGCCTGAAAACCCACACGGCAGGCCCCTCCCCAACAAAGCCAAAAAAAAATAAAATAAAATACAAGAGAGCAACCACCACTACTTCATCGATACAACTTTTATTTTTAATTCATTCCCACTATTCTGGTTCTTTCAATTTTTTCTATATATATAACTTTTTAACCTATTTACCATCACAATGAGATGTCCAGTACATCAAATTCCATAATAACCTGAACTTTTTGATACATATACCTGTGTTTTTCTTTACCTTTTCTATTTTTTAATATTTTTTTATTTTATTATTATTTTTTAATACTCATATAGAGATAGCTTCAAGGTAATGCCCTTTCCCCAATCAATGCTACCCCTATGGTAAACCTGTTTTTAATCCCCCCTTATCTTAGGAAACTTGAATCCTTTAACAAAGATATCAAGATGCATCCAGGAAGAATGAAAATAACCTTCCTCACCCACACTGAGAATTTATAACCACTCTCCAATCTTTTTCTTATGTCTTCTGTTTCTGTGTATTTGTTTTTGTCCTGATAGTATTTAAATCTTATACTTTGGGTTCTTTTTGATGAGGTTCTTTTTGTTTGTTCTTATATATATTTTTTCTCATGTCATCTACTTTTATCAGTCTTTTTGTTTATCTGTTTTAGTTTGTATACTTCATAAATCTTACCTTGGGGCCCATTTGGGCTGGGCCTTCTCTTTTATTTTATCTTTGTTTTTTTTTCCTGTCTCTCTCTCTCTCTCTCTCTCTCTCTCTCTCTCTTTTTTTCTTTCTCTTGGGTGGGGAATCTTGATTACTCAGAAGTGTTCCAGGGTGCACCTTGCCTGCACCATGGTCGATACATTCAGCTACATCTGTTCAGCCATCTCTCACCAAAATGACTAGGAGGAGGAATGCCCACCAGAAGAAAAATTCAGAGACTGAGCCTTCTGTATCAGAGCTATTGGATATGGACATAGACAGTATGTCGGAAAGAAAATTCAGGCTAACAATAACAATAGCTAGGTTGGAGAAAGCCATGGATGACAATGGATTGATTAGGACAGAAGTGAAAGCCACCAGGGATGATGTTCACAATGTTCTCAATGAGTTCCAATCTAATCTAAATTCTCTAAAAGCTAGGGTAACTGAGGCGAAAGATAGAATTAGTGATCTGGAGGACAAACAGATAGAGAAAAAGGATCAGGAGAAAGCCTGGAACAAACAGCTTAGAGACCACGAAAACAGAATTTGGGAAATAAATGATGCCATGAAACATTCCAACTTCAGAATTATTGGAATTCCTGAGGGGGAGGAGAAATAAAGAAGGCTAGAAGATATAGTTGAACAAATTCTCCATGAAAATTTTCCCAATCTCGTGAATGGAACCAGCGTTCATGTACTAGAGGCAGAAAGGTCTCCCCCCAAGATCATAGAATCTAGAAAGACCTCAAGACACCTGATAGAATGATGAATCATAATTTTAGACAGGAGTTCTTAAAAGCAGCTATGACAAAGAAATCCCTTACATACAGAGGAAAGCCCATCAGAATAACATCAGACCTGTCCACAGAAACCTGACAAGCCAGAAAGGACTGGAAAGACATATTCAGGGCACTAAATGAGAAGAACATGCAGGCAAGAATACTCTATCCAGCAAGACTGATATTCACAATGAAAGGAGAGATAAAAAGCTTCCAAGACTGGCAAGGTTTAAAAGAGAATGCAGCCACCAAGCCAAGACTGCAGGAAATATTAAGGGATATGCTATAAAAGAGGGGAAATCCTAAAAATATCATTGAACAGGAATATATGGAGACAAACTATAGAAACAAAGACTTCACAGGCAACACGATGTCAATAAAAACGTATCTCTCAATAATCACTCTCAATGTGAATGGCGTAAAGATGCCCATAACATGACACAGGGTGGCAGATGGGATAAAATTACAGGAACCATCCATATGTTGTCTACAAGAGACCCATTTCAAACCTAAGGATACATCCAGACTGAAAGTGAAGGGATGGAGAAGAATCTTTCATGCCAATGGGCCTCAAAAGAAGCCTGGGGTAGCGATTCTCATATCAGATAAATTAGATTTTAAACTAAAGACTGTAGTCAGGGATACAGAAGGACACTGCATAATTCTCAAAGGAACTATCCACCAAGAAGATCTAACAATTGTAAATATTTATGCCCCCAATATGGGAGCAGCCAATTACATAAGATAACTGCTAATCAAGATAAAGACTCATATTGATATGAATACATTCATAATAGGAGATCTTAACATGCCACTCTCAGTAATAGACAGATCCTCCAAGCAGAAAATCCATAAAGAAACAAGAGCATTGAATGACACATTGGACCAGATGGGCCTCATAGATATATACAGAACATTCCACCCTAAAACCACAGAATGCTCATTCTTCTCAAGTGCACATAGACCCTTCTCCAGAATAGACCACATACTGGGTAACAAATCAGCGCTCAACCGATACCAAAAGATTGAGATTATTCCCTGCTTATTCTCAGATCACAATGCTTTGAAACTAGAGCTCAATCACAAGGAAAAGTTTGGAAGGAACTCAAACACATGGAAAATAAAGACCACTTTGGTTAAGAATGCTTGGATCAACCAGGAAATCAAAGAAGAACTTAAACAATTCATGGAAACCAATGAGAATGAAGACAATTCAGTCCCAAACCTATGGGATACAGCAAAGGCAGTCCTAAGGGAAAATACATAGCCATCCAAGCCACCCTTAAAAAAATTGAAAAATCCGGAATACACCAGCTGTCTCTACACTTTAAAGAACTGGAGAATCACCAACAAATTAAGCCAACTCCACACACATTAAGGGAAATAATCAAGATTAGAGCACAGATCAATGAGATAGAACTAGAGATACAGTAGAAAGCATCAATAAAACTAGTAGCTGGTTTTTTGAAAGAATCAATAAGATCAATAAACCATTGGCCAAACTAATCCAAAAGAAAATAGAGAAGGCCCAAATTAATAAAATTATGAAGGAAAAGGGAGAGATCACAACTAACACCAAGGAAATAGAAACAATCATCAGAAGTTATTATCAACAGTTATATGCCAATAAGTTAAGGAACCTAGATGAAATGGATGCATTTCTGGAAAACTATAAACTCCCAAAATTGAACCAGGAAGAAATTGACAACCTGAATAGACCGATATCTAGTAACGAGCTTGAAGCAGTGATCAAAAACCTCCCAAAATACATGAGCCCATGACCTGACAGATTCCCTGAGGAATTCTACCAAACATTCAAAGAAGAAATAACACCTATTCTCCTGAAGCTGTTTCAAAAAATTGAAGCAGAAGGAAAACTTCCAGACTCTTTTTATGAAGCCAGCATTACCCTGATCCCCAAACCAGGCAAAGACCACACCAAAAGGAGAAATTCAGACCAATATCCCTGATGAATATGGATGCTAAGATTCTCAACAAGATCCTAGCAAACAGGATCCAACAGCACATTAAAAAGATTATCCACCATGACCAGGTGGGATTCATCCCTGTGTTACAAGGATGATTCAGCATTCGCAAATCAATCAATGTGATAGAACAAATCAATTAGAGAAGAGAAAAGAAACACATGGACCTCTCAATTGATGCAGAAAAAGCATTTGACAAAATCCAGCATCCGTTCCTGATAAAAACACTTCGAAGTCTAGGGATAGATGGAACATTCCTGAATTTCATAAAATCTATCTATGAAAAACCCACAGCAAGTATCATCCTCAATGGGAAAAAGCTTGCAGCCTTCCCGTTGAGATCAGGAACATGACAAGGATGCCCACTCTCACCACTCTTGTTCAACATAGTATTAGAAGTCCTAGCAACGGCAATCAGACAACAAAGAGAAATAAAAGGTATCCAAATTGGCAATGAAGAAGTCAAACTCTCTCTCTTCACAGATGACATGATTCTTTATATGGAAAACCCCAAAGACTCCACCCCCAAACTACTAGAACTCATACAGCAATTCAGTAACGTGGCAGGATACAAAATCAATGTACAGAAATCAGTGGCTTTCTTATACACTAACAATGAAAACGCAGAAAGGGAAATTAGAGAATCAAGTCCATTTACTATAGCACCAAGAACCATAAGATAACTGGGAATAAATCTAACCAAAGAGGTAAAAGATCTGTACTCGGGGAACTACAGAACACCATGAAAGAAATTGAAGAAGACACAAAAAGATGGAAGACCATTCCATGCTCTTGGATCGGAAGAATACACATTGTTAAAATGTCTATACTGCCTAGAGCAATCTATATTTTAATGCCATTCCGATCAAAATTCCACCAGTATTTTTCAAAGAGCTGGAGCAAATAATCCTAAAATTTGTATGGAATCAGAAGAGACCCCGAATTGCTAAGGAAATGTTGAAAAACAAAAACAAAACAGGTGGCATCATGTTACCTGATTTCAAGCTTTACTACAAAGCTGTGATCACCAAGACAGCATGGTACTGGCATAAGAACAGACACATAGACCAGTGGAACAGAGTGGAGAGCGCAGATATGGACACTCAACTCTATGGTCAAATAATCTACGACAAAGCAGGAAAAAATATACAATGGAAAAAAGACAGTCTCTTCAATAAATGGTGCTGGGAAAACTGGACAGCTATATGTAGAAGAATGAAACTCAACCATTCTCTTACACCATACACAAAGATAAACTCGAAATGGATAAAAGTCCTCAACGTGAGACAGGAATCCATCAGAATCCTAGAGGAGAACATAGGCAGTAACCTCTTCGATATCAGCCACAGCAACTTCTTTCAAGATATGTCTCCAAAGGCAAAGGACACAAAAGCAAAAATGAACTTTTGGGACTTCATCAAGATCAAAAGCTTCTGCACAGCAAAGGAAACAGTCAACAAAACAAAGAGGCAACCCACGGAATGGGAGAAGATATTTGCAAATGACAGTACAGACAAAAGGTTGATATCCAGGATCTATAAAGACCTTCTCAAACTCAACACACACAAAACAGATAATCATATCAAAAAATGGGCAGAAGATATGAACAGACACTTCTCCAATGAAGACATACAAATGGCTATCAGACACATGAAAAAATGTTCATCATCACTAGCCATCAGGGAGATTCAAATCAAAACCACATTGAGATACCACCTGACACCAGTTAGAATGGCCAAAATTAGCAAGACAGGAAACAACGTGTGTTGGAGAGGTTGTGGAGAAAGGGGGACTCTCTTACACTGTTGGTGGGAATGCAAGTTAGTGCAGCCACTTTGGAGAACAGTGTGGAGATTCCTCAAGAAATTAAGAATAGAGCTTCCCTATGACCCTGCAATTGCACTGCTGGGTATTTACCCCAAAGATACAGATGTCGTGAAAAGAAGGGCCATCTGTACCCCAATGTTCACAGCAGCAATGGCCACAGTCGCCAAACTGTGGAAAGAACCAAGATGCCCTTCAGTGGATGAATGGATAAGGAAGATGTGGTCTATATACACAATGGAGTATTATGCCTCCATCAGAAAGGATGAATACCCAACTTTTGTAGCAACATGGATGGGACTGGAAGAGATTATGCTGAGTGAAATAAGTCAAGCAGAGAGAGTCAATTATCATATGGTTTCACTTATTTGTGGAACATAACAGATAACACAGAGGACATGGGGAAATAGAGAGGAGAAGGGAGTTGAGGGAAATTGGAGGGGAAGATGAACCATGAGAGACTATGGACTCTGAAAAACAGTCTGAGGGTTTTGAAGTGGCGGTGGGTGGTAGGTTGGGGAAGCCTTGTGTTGGGTATTATGGAGGGCATGTATTGCATGGAGCACTGGGTGTGGTGCGTAAACAATGAAATCTGTTACACTGAAAAGAAATTAAATTTTTTAAATTTTTTTTAAATTTTTAGAAATTTTATAAAAATTTTGTATATTAAAAATAATATAATACGCAAATATAATTATAAAATAATGAATAGATATAATAATAAGTATAATAAATAAATAAATAATAAGATAAAACTCAGTGTGCTTTAGAATATTCACAGAGTTGTCTAACAATTACCACAATCTAATTTTTGATATTAATGTTATTTGTTGAAATTGTTACTTGAATGCATTACTCAGCCATCAAATGCATTACTCAGCCATCAAAAAAGATGAATACCCACCACTTGCATTGACGTGGATGGAACCAGAGGAGATTATGCTAAGTGAAATAAGTCAAGCAGAGGAGGACAATTATCACATGGTTTCACTCATACGTGGAACATAAGGAAGAGCGATGAGGACATTAGGGGTAGGAAGGGAAAATTTAAGAGGGAGTACTCAAGGGGAAGATGAATCAGGAGATATTATGGACTCTGGGAAATAATCTGAGGGTTTTGGGGGTGTGGGGGGATAGATAGCCTGGTGATGGATATTAAGGAGGGCACATGTTGTAATGAGCACTGGGTGTTACATGCAAATAATGAATCATGGAACACTACATCAAAAACTAATGATGATCAATATAACATAAAAAAATAAAAATTTTTGAAAGTATAAAAAAAAGAAAAGAAACACCTGTCATATTTTTACAAAATTCAAACAATGCTTTGGTCTCTATAATTAAATAAAATACTCTCCATTGACAATCTATCTCTCCCATCTTCTCCCATTAATTTTACAAAGAATGACTGTTAACAGTTTAAAACCTTGTTATATAATTTTTTATTAATTGGTACACATATTTTTTACACTATGCATCATATGTAAAAAAATTCTTGGAATTTTTTCCTGTTATTGCATATAGACACCCCTCCTTCTTTTCAATGATTGCACATTATTCTATGAAATTATTTGCCCACAATTTGAACATTTTTCTACTGAAAAACATTCATCCTAATTTCAATTATTTGCTATTATCAATGATACTTGACTACATGTACCTGTATATCCATCTTTTGTCACATTAACCACTTCTGGTTTCTTTAATTATTGATTCTTAGGAATGGAATACTGGGGCTAATTGTATAAACATTTAATATTTCAATAAAAATTTAAAAGTTATGTTCCAAAAAGGATTCACAAATTTTTATTCTCACCATCAGTGTATGAAAGTTCCTTTTTATTCACATCCTTAATTATAGAGTATATTATCAATCTTAATTCATCTTTATCAATTTGATGATTGAAAAATAATTTAATTTTTTAAATGTGTGTTTCTCCACTTTGTGAGATTGCTTATATTTACATATATTTATTAACTATTTATATGTTTTTCTTCTGTGAATTTCTTGATATATTTTACCAATTTTTCATTCATTTATATTCTTTAGTCTATACATTATTTGCATATGAATTGCAAATATTTTTCTAGAAATCTGTGACTTGCCTTTTAATTTTATGTTGCCCTTTATTATACAAAAGTTTTCATTTTTATTTAGTCAGATTTATTCTTTTCCTTATTGTTTCTGGATCTTTTGGCTTACTTTCAGTGGCTTACTTTGTCCTTTGGGGATTTTGTTGTCACTGCCTTGTTTTCTTTTATTTTGTTTTAAAGAATGCTCTTGGAACACCTGGGTGGCTCAGTCAGTTAAGCCTCTGACTCAGTTTTGGCTCAGGTCATGATCTCATGGTCATGAGTTCCAGTCCTTCATCAGGCTCTGCACTCAGTGGAGATTCTGCCTGAGATTCTTTCCTTCTTCCTCTGCCCTTCTCCTGCTCAAAACCTCTCCCTCTTTTTCTAAAATAAATAAATCTTTTTTAAAAGAAAGTTTTTTTTAACATCTCTTTACATTATTTTGCAATTTACTTTTCTCTCTTTATAATATGTGGTGGACATCATCAAGCCCAACTAATGTAAATCACGTGAACTTATTTGACTTCTGTCTAATAATTTATAACATGAAATACATTTGATTTCCTTAACATTGTCCCCTTTGGATGGATATATTAAGTATTCTAAATATCTTTTCTCACCAGAATAATGTTGAAATAATTATGAAGGTTTTAGAAGATAGAATCCTCAAAACAGTATAACTGAGCAATGAATACATTTATTTATACTTTTAGTGTATATTGGCAAATAACTTCTGAAAAGTTGAAGCAGTTCCCATTCCTACCAGCAACAGGGAATGATTAGGCTTAGTAGCACAAAAAGTTGCTGCTATTTCAGAAATTGCTGACCAGTCTGGTTTATTAAAAAAAATTATAGGTGCTCTAATTATCTATTTTCATTTCAGTGAGTTGACTATTTGTAACCTTTTTCTAGTCTTCCATCTGGCGGCTTATGATGAGAAACATTCTAAAGCAAAACAAGAAAACCTAGAAATCACAAGAGATGAAAATATATACTTACCTAAACAAATCATTGTTTTTTTGACACCTGTGTGGCTCAGTCATTAAGCAACTGACTGACTCAGGTCATGATCTGACTTTGGCTCAGGTCCTTGGATCAAGCCCCACATTGGGCACCCTCCTGGGTGCGAAGCCTGCTTCTCCCTCTCCCACTCCCTAGCTTGTGTTCCCTCTCTTGCAGTCTCACTCTCTGTCAAATAAATATATAATAAACAAATAAATATTTTAAAAATAGTACAAACAGAAGTCAAAATATGGAGCTAAAAACTATTGCAGCACAAGAAAAAGAAAGCGATTCCATAAATAAGTGAGAAAACAGAAAAGAAGCCAATCATGGTGCACTGTAACTGGAAGGAAAGACACAGACTTGGGCTTCTCTGCGGGTGATGTAATTCTTGTAATCTAGAAAGTAGTCTAGAATCAATAAGAACATATCCAAGGAAGTTATTTTCACAAGTTATTCCAAAAGAGTCCTTCCTTTGTTGCATGATGTTTAACCTTGATTTAAATGGAGCATTCTAAATGAAACCAACAAAAATTGCTTAGGTTTAATAAAATTTTGTCTTTAAAAAATTTATCTTATTATGTTGAAGTTTCTTTTAATTCCCAATATACTAAGAGGTTGTTTTAAAATTATAAACAAGTTTCGAGCTTTGTCAAAAATTTTATTGATTAGACAAAAGGTTGATATCCAGGATCTACAAAGAATTTCTTAAACTCAACACACATAAAACTGATAATCATATCAAAAAATGGGCAGAAGATATGAACAGACACTTCTCCAACGAAGACATACAAATGGTTATCAGACACATGAAAAAATGTTCATCATCACTAGCCATCAGGGAGATTCAAATCAAAACCACATTGAGATACCACCTCACACCAGTTAGAATGGCCAAAATTAGCAAGACAGGAAACAACGTGTGTTGGAGAGCATGTGGAGAAAGAGGAACCCTCTTACACTGTTGGTAGGAATGCAAGTTGGTGCAGCCACTCTGGAGAACAGTGTGAAGATTCCTCAAGAAATTAAAAATAGAGCTTCCCTATGACCCTGCAATTGCACTACTGGGTATTTACCCCAAAGATACAGATGTTGTGAAAAGAAGGGCCATCTGTACCCCAGTGTTCATAGCAGCAATGGCCACAGTCACCAAACTGTGGAAAGAACCAAGATGCCCTTCAACAGACGAATGGATAAGGAAGATATGGTCCATATACACAATGGAGTATTATGCCTCCATCAGAAAGGATGAATACCCAACTTTTGCATCAACATGGATGGGACTGGAAGAGATTATGCTGAATGAGATAAATCAAGCAGAGAGAGTCAATTATCATACGGTTTCACTTATTTGTGGAGCATAACAAATAACATGGAGGACATGGGGAGATGGAGAGGAGAAGGGAGTTGAGGGAAATTGGAAGGGGAGGTGAACCATGAGAGACTATGGACACTGAAAAACAGTCTGAGGGTTTTGAAGGGGTGGGGGGTGGGAGGTTGGGGGAACCAGGTGGTGGGTATTAGGGAGGGCACGTGTTGCATGGAGCACTGGGTGTGGTGCAAAAACAATGAATACTGTTACGCTGAAAAGAAATTTTAAAAAATTTTATTGAGTTAATAATGTGTTTTCTTTCTTCAAATGAGTCATTGAATTACTGTCTGGAAATAAGAACCTTGACCACTGCTTCATATTACATGCAAAAAGATATTTCATTCAAATCACAGTCCTAACTATAAAAGCTAAAACCATAAGAAATCTAGAAAAATTATGAAAGGTTATCTTTATGTCCTTGGAACAGACAATGTCTTTGTAGAGAGAACATTAAAAATACTAAGAATAAGAGAAAAAAATGATACCTTAGACAACATCAAAATTGGAAACTATTTTTCCAGCTTTATTAAGATAAAAATGACATATAATACACACACACACTTTCAGAAATGTTTGCCACAATAACATTAATTAACACTTTCTTCACCTCAGATAATTACCATTTTGGATCTGTTGTTATGGCAAGAACATTAAAGCTCTAGTCTCATAACAAATTCAAGTATATAATATAATATAATATTAATTACAATCACCATTCTGTAGATTAGATTTTCTGGAACTTATTTGTCTTATAACTGGAAGTTTGTACCCTTGGACAGCTATCTCCCCACTTTCCCTATGCCTTGCCCTAGGCAATCACCAATCAACTCACTGTTTCTATGAGTTTGATGTTTTCAGATTCCACATATAAGTAAGGTCATCTTTTTCTGTCTGACATTTTTCACTTAACATAATGCCCTCAAGATCTATCTATGTTGTCACAAATGATAAGATTTACTTCTTTATAGGATTGAATAATATTCCTCTGTTTGTGTGTGTGTAACATTTTCTTTATCCATTCATCTATCAATGGACACTTAGTTTGTTTCCACATCAACTATAAAAAATGTGCAATGAAAATAGGAGTGCAGTTATTTCTTCAAGATAGTGATTTCGTCTCCTTTGAGCATATACTCAGAAGTGGGATTGTTGGGTCATATGGTAATTCTATTTTCAATTTTTGGGGGAACCCCATATATTTTCTGCTGTGGCTGTACCAATTTACATTCCCACCAAGAGTACACAAGGATTCTGTTTGCCCCACATCCTCACCAGAATTTATATCTTGTCTCTTTTATAATAGCCATTCTAACAGGCTTAAGCAATATCTCGTTATTTTTTTGCATTACTTTTCTTTTATTTAATTTTTTTCAGTGTTCCAAGATTCACTGTTTATGCACCATATGCAGTGCTCCATGCAATGCATACCCTCCTTAATACCCACCACCAGACTGTTGTGATTTTGACTTGCATTTCCTTCATGATTACTGTGTTAAACATCTTTTCATGTACTTGTTGGGTCATGTGTATCTCCTTTCAAAAGTGTCCTCAAGGGGGCGCCTGGGTGGCTCAGTGGGTTAAAGCCTCTACCTTCGGCTCAGGTCATGATCCCAGAGTCCTGGGATGGAGCCCCACATTGGGCTCTCTGCTCCGCTGGGAGCCTGCTTCCTCCTCTCTCTCTGCCTACCTCTCTGCCTAATTGTGATTTCTCTCTGTCAAATAAATAAAATATTTTTTTAAAAAAAGTGTCCTCAAGTAGTCTGTCATTTTTTAAATTGGACTGTTTGTTTTTTTTCTAGTGAGTGGTGTAAGTTCTTATATTTTGGGTATTAACCCCTAATCAGATATATGATTTACAAAATTTTCTCTCATTCCATAGGCTATCTTCTCATTTTGCTTATTGTTTCTTTTGCTGTGCAAAACTAAAAAAGTTTTAGTTTAATGTGGTCCCAATTGGTTTTTGCTTTTGTTGCTTATGTCATATTAAAAAAATTTTTGCCAAGACCAGTGTCAAGAAGGTTTGCCCTGTATTCATCTAGTATTTTTATGTTTCAGGCCCTATATTTAAGTCCATAATCCATTTTGAGTTAATTTTTGTGACTGGTGTAAGATACAGGTCAAATTTCACTTTCTGGCATGTGGATATCCAATTTTCCCCACATCTTTTATTGAAAAGACTATTTTTCCCCAATTGAATATTCTTGGCTCCTTCTTGACTCTCTGGGCTCTCAAGCCAGGTTCTATTGATTTCCGTGTCTGTGTTTATACTAGTGCCATACTGTTCTCACTATTGTAGCTTTATAATAGCTTGAAATCAAGAAGTGTGATGCCACTAACTTTGTTCTTCATGCTCAAAATTTTTTTGCCTGTTCAGGGTCTTTTGTGTTTCCATATGAATTTTAGCATTATTTACTTTATTTATGTGAAAAATGTTATTGGAACTTTGATAGAAATGCAGTGAAACTGTCGATTACTTTGGAGAGTATAATATTTTGGGTAAAATTTTTAGTAAAATATTAATTCTTCTGATCCATGAGCATGAGCTATCTTTCCATTTATTTCTGTCTTCTTCAGTTTCTTTCATCAGTGTCTTACAGTTTTTGGTGTATAGATCTTTCATTTCCTTGGTTAAATTTATTCCTAAGTATTTTATTGTTTTGATGTTATTATAAATGATGTTATTTTCTTTTTCTTTTTCAGATAGTTTATTGTTAGTATGTACAAATACAACTGATTTTTGTATCTTGATTGTTCTATCTTTAAACTTGTACTAGATTTTTTTGTTAAGCCTAAGAGTGTTTCAGAGTCTTTCAAATTTTCTATATACAAAAATCATGTTACCAGTAAACAAAGACATATTTATCTCTTCCTTTCCAATCTGGATGACTTTTATTTCTTTTTCTCACCTAAATGCTCTGCCAAAGACTTCCAATACTATATGAGTGGTGAGAATAGGAACACTTATTTTCCCCTGATCTTAAAGGAAAAGCTTCAGACTTTCACCACTGAGTAGTATGATGTTACCTGTGATTTTGTCATATATGGCCCTTTATACCAAATTTACTGAGAGATTTTATCATGAAGGAATGTTGAATGTTGTTAATGCATTATATGTATATATTGAGATGATCATATGATTTTTCTCTTCATCCCATTAATGTAATATATCACATTTATTGGTCATGTATGTTGAACTATCCTAGCACCTAAGGATAAATCCCACTTGACCATGGACACCATCCTTTTAATGTACTATTGAATTCAGTTTACTAGTATGTTGCGGACAATATTTGCACCTATATTCATCAGGGATATTGGCCTGTAGTCTTCATTTCTCATAGTATCTTCATTTAGCTTTGGCAACAGGGATGGTGCTGGCTTTATAAGTAGGAGTGTTCCCTCCTTTTAAATTTCTTGTAAGAGTTTGAGAAGAATTGGCATTAATTCTTCTTTAAATGTTTGGTAGAATTCACCCAAGAAGCCATTTGATTCTGAATGTTTCATTGTTGGAAGGTTTTTTTAAATAATTTTTTAATTAACACATAATGTATTATTAGCCCCAGGGGTACAGGTCTGTGAATCGTCAGGTTTACACACTTCACAGCACTCAACATAGCACAAACCTTCCCCAATGTCGAAGAGGTTGCTGCCTGAGTTATTCTCAAGGATTTTGATGGATTCCTTTCTCACATTGAGGTCCTTCACTCATTTTTGAGTCTGTTTTCATGTGGGGTGTAAGGAAATGGTCCAGTTTCATTTTTCTGCATGTGGCTATCCAATTTGCCCAACACCATTTGCTGAAGAGGCTGTCTTTTTTCCATTGGACATTCTTTCCTGCTTTGTTGAAAATCAGTTGACCATAGAGTTGAGGGTCTATTTCTGGGCTTTCTATTCTGTTCCATTGATCTATGTGTCTATTTTTGTGCCAGTACCATACTGTCTTGATGATGACAGCTTTGTAATAGAGCTTGAAGTCTGGAATTGTGATGCCACCAACCTTGGCTTTCTTTTTCAACATTCCTCTGGCTATTCGAGGTCTTTTCTGGTTCCATACAAATTTTAGGATTATTTGTTCCATTTCTGTGAAAAAAATGGATGGGATTTTGATAGGGATTGCATTAAACCTGTAGATTGCTTTAGGTAGCACAGACATTTTCACAATATTTGTTCTTCCAGTCCAGGAGCATGGAACATTTTTCCATTTCTTTGTGTCTTCCTCAATTTCTTTCATGAGTACTTTATAGTTTTCTGAGTATAGATTCTTTGCCTCTTTGGTTAGGTTTATATTCCTAGGTATCTTATGGTTTTGGGTGCAACCATAAATGGGATTGACTCCTTAATTTCTTGTAAAGAAATGCAACTGATCACTGTGCATTGAATTAATATTCTGACACTTTACTGAATTTCTGTACAAGTTCTAGAAGATTTGGAGTGGAGTCTTCTGGGTTTTCCACATATAGTATCACATCATCTGCGAAGAGTGATACTTTGACTTCTTCTTTGCCGATTTGGATGCCCTTAATTTCTTTTTGTTGTCTGATTGCTGAGGCTAGGACTTCTAGTATTATGTTTAATAGCAGTGGTGACAATGGACATCCCTGCTGTGTTCCTGACCTTAGCAGAAAAGCTCTCAATTTTTCTCCATTGAGAGTGATATTTGCAGTGGGTTTTTCATAGATGGCTTTGATGATATTGAGGCATGTGCCCTCTATCCCTACACTTTGAAGAGTTTTGATCAGGAAGGGATGCTGTACTTTGTCAAATGCTTTTTCAGCATCTACTGAGAGTATCATATGGTTCTTGTTCTTTCTTTTATTAATGTATTGTAGCAAGTTGATTGATTTGCAGATGTTGAACCAACCTTACAGACCAGGAATAAATCCCACTTGATCATGGTGAATAATCCTTTAATTTTACTGTTGGATCCTATTGGCTAGTATTTTGGTGAGAATTTTTACATCTGTGTTCATCAAGCATATTGGTCCATAATTCTCTTTTTTGATGGGATCCTTGTCTGGTTTTGGGATCAGGTAATGCTGGCCTCATAAAATGAGTTTGGAAGTTTTCCTTCCATTTCTATTTTTCAGAACAGTTTCAGGAGAATAGGAATTAATTCTTCTTTAAATGTTTGGTAGAATTACCCTGGGAAGCTGTCTGGCCCTGGGGTCTTATTTTGGGGATATTTTTGATGACTGCTTCAGCCTCCTTACTGGTTATGTGTCTGTTCAGGTGTTCTATTTCTTCCTGGTTCAGTTTTGGTAGTTTATATGTCTCTAGGAATGCATCCATTTCTTCCAGACTGTCAAATTTGCTGGCGTATAGTTGCTTATAATATGTTCTTATAATTGTTTGTATTTCTTTGGTGTTGGTTGTGATCTCTCCTCTTTCATTCATGATTTTACTTACTTGGGTCCTTTCTCTTTTCTTTTTGATAAGTCTGGCCAGGGGTTTATCAATCATTAATTCTTTCAAAGAACCAGCTCCTAGCTTCGTTGATTTGTTCTACTGGGGTTTTTTTTGTTTCTATTTCATTGATTTCTGCTCTGATCTTCACTATTTCTCTTCTCCTGCTGGGTTTACGTTTTATTTGCTGTTCTTTCTCCAGCTCCGTTAGGTGTAGGGTTAGATTGTGTATTTGAGACCTTTCTGTTTCTTGAGAAAGGCCTGTATCATTATATATTTTCTTCTCAGGACTGCCTTTGCTGTGTCCCACAGATTTTGAACCGTTGTGTTTTCATTATCATTTGTTTCCATGAATTTTTTCAATTCTTCTTTAATTTCCTGGTTGATCCACTCATTCTTCAGAAGGATGCTCGTTAGTCTCCATGTACTTGGGTTCTTTCCAAATTTCCTTTTGTGATTGAGTTCTAACTTTAGAGCATTGTGGTCTGAAAATATGCAGGGAATTTTCCCAATCTTTTGGTATGGGTTGAGACCTGATTTATGACCCAGGATGTGATCTATCCTGGAAAATTCCATGTGTACTAGAGAAGAATGTGTATTCTGTTGCTTTGGGATGAAATGTTCTGAATATATCTGGAATGTCCATCTGGTCCAGCGTGTCATTTAAGGCCTTTATGTCCTTGTTGATCTTTTGCTTGGATGATCTGTCCATTTCAGTGAAGGGAGTGTTAAAGTTCCCTACTATTATTGTATGATTGTCAATGTGTTTCTTTGATTTTGTTATTAGTCGGTTTATATAGTTGACTGCTCCCATGTTAGGGGCATAGATATTTAAAATTCTTAGGTCTTCTTGTTGGACAGACCCTTTGAGTATGATATAGTGTCTCTTCTCATCTCTTATTATAGTCTTTGGCTTAAAATCTAATTGATCTGATAGAAGAATTGCCACTCCAGCTTTCTTTTCACGTCCATTAGCATGATAAATTGTTTTCCACCTCCTCACTTTTAATCTGGAGGTGTCTTTGGGTCTAAAATGAGTTTCTTGTGGATAGCATATTGAGGGGTTTTGTTTTTTTATCCATTCTGACATCCCTGTGTCTTTTGATTGTGATACTTAGCCCATGTACATTCAGGGTAACTATTGAGAGATATGAATTTAGTGCCATCGTATTGCCTGTAAGGTGACTATTGCTGTATATTGTCTCTGTTCCTTTCTGATCTACTACTTTTAGGCTCTCTCTTTGCTTAGAGGACCCCTTTCAATATTTCCTGTAGGGCTGGTTTGGTGTTTACAAGTTCTTTTAGATTTTGTTTGTCCTGGAAGCTTTTTATCTCTCCTTCTATTTTCAATGATAGCCTATCTGGATATAGTATTCTTGGCTGCATGTTTTTCTCATTTAGTGCTCTGAATATATCATGCCAGTTCTTTCTGGCCTTCCAGGTCTCTGTGGATAAGTCTGCTGCCTAATATTTTTTTTTTAATGTGGCCTTTTGAATATTTTTATTTATTTATTTATTTATTTATTTTTCAGCATAACAGTATTCATTGTTTTTGCACAACACCCAGTGCTCCATGCAATACGTGCCCTCCCTATTACCCACCACCTGGTTCCCCCATCCTCCCACCCCCGCCCCTTCAAAAACCCTCAGGTTGTTTTTCAGAGTCCATAGTCTCTTATGGTTCGCCTCCCCTTCCAATTTCCCTCAACTCCCTTCTCCTCTCCATCTCCTAATGTCCTCCATGTCATTTGTTATGCTCCACAAATAAGTGAAACCATATGATACTTGACTCTCTCTGCTTCACTTATTTCACTCAGCATAATCACTTCCATTCTCGTCCATGTTGCTACAAAAGTTGGGTATTCATCCTTTCTTTTTTTTTTTTATAAACATATAATGCATTTTTATCCCCAGGGGTACAGGTCTGTGAATAACCAGGTTTACACACTTCACAGCACTCACCATAGCACATACCTTCCCCAATGTCCATAACCTCCTCTCCCTCTCCCAACCCCACCTCTCCCCAGTACCCCCAGTTTGTTTTGTGAGATTAAGAGTCATTTATGGTTTGTCTCCCTCCCAATCCCATCTTGTTTCATTTATTCTTCTCCTATCCCCCTAACCCCCCATGTTGCATCTCCATGTCCTTAGATCAGGGAGATCATATGAAAGTTGTCTTTCTCCAATCTAATATTTTTACCATTGTATGTTACAGACTTCTTGTCCCAGGCTGCTTTCAGGATTTTCTCTTTGTCTCTAAGACTTGTAAGTTTTACTATTAGATGATGGGGTGTGGACCTATTCTTATTGATTTTGAGGTATTTATCTGCAACTCCTGGAATTTGATGCTTATTCCCTTTGCCATATTAGGGGAATTCTACAATAATTTTCTCCAATATACCTTCTGCCCCCCCTCTCTCTTCTTCTTCTGGAATCCCAATTATTCTAATGTTGTTTCATCTTATGGTATCACTTATCTCTTGAATTCTCCCCTCATGGCCCAGTAGTTGTTTGTCTCTCTTTTGCTCAGCTTCTTTATTCTCTGTCATTTGGTCTTCTATATCATTAATTCCCAGTTTTGCCTCATTTATCCTAGCAGTAAGAACCTCCATTTTTTATTGCATCCCATTAATAGCTTTTTTTTAATTTCAGCTTGATTAGATTTTAGTCCTTTTATTTCTCCAGACAGAGTTTCTCTAATATCTTCCATGCCTTTTTTGAGCCCAGCTAGCACCTTGAGAATTGTCATTCTGAACTCTAGATCTGACATATTACCAATGTCCTTATTGATTAGGTCCCTAGCCTTTGGTATTGCCTCTTGTTCTTTTTTTTTTTGTGGTGAATTTTTCTCCCTTGTCATTTTATCCAGATAAAAATATATGAACGAGAGAATAAAATACTAAAAGTGTGTCAAAGACCCCAGAAAAATGTGTTAACCAAATCAGAAGAGACCCTAAACTGTGGGGAGAAGAAAAGAGGTAAAAAGTAGTTCAAATTGTTTTGAAAATTTTTAAATAAAAGAAATATATATATATATATATATATATATATATATATATATTAGACTGGTGAATAGAACAGAGCCACCCACTTGATTTGGGGTGTATTTTGGCCTCTTAGAAGAAACTACTTCCCAAAATTTAAAAAAACTTATATATATACAAAAATAAGGGTAAACATGACGAAGGGATGGAATATGACTGTAAAGATGAAAATTTTAAAAAATTCTAAAAAGGGAGTTGATAAGTTGGTTGGGAAAATAAAGAAAAAGAAAGTGGAGAGAATTTGCTCAGATTGGACACTAGAACAAAGCCCTATGCTAGATTTAGGGTCTACTTTGATCTATTAGAAGAAGTTGTATCCCAAAACCTTTTAGAAAAAAACCCTGTATGTATACAAAAAGAAAGTTAAATACAATAAAGGATAATATATGACTATAATAATGAAGTTTCAAAAAGATTTTTAAGAAAGTTATTGTTAAGATAAACTAGTTTTAAAAAGTTAAAAGATAGAAGTTTAAAAAATTAGAATAAGAAAAAAATTTTAGTTAAAAAAATAAAAATTTTTAAAAATTCAAAGAATAAAAAAATTTAAAAATTTAATTTACTTTGCAAGACTAAAGAATAATGGGGAGAAAGCCATACATTCCATGCTTTGCTCTCCCCTCCTCTGGAATTCCACTCTTGTCCTTGATCAGTGAGCTTGGTCTTGGCTGGAAGTTCTTGCTGATCTTCTGGGGGAGGGGCCTGTTGTAGTGATTATCTTGTGTCTTTGCCCAAGACAGTATTGTACCGCCCTTGCCAGGGAATGGGCTAAGTAATCTGCTCGGGTTCACTCTCGGGAGCTTTTGTCCCCTGAATGCTTTCTATAGAGCTCTGGAGGACAGGAATGAAAATAACGGCCTCCCGATCTCCGGCCTAGAGGAGCCAAGAGCTAGGTCCTCACTCCTCAGTGCGCTCTCAGAGAAAAGCACTCAATCACTCCCGTCTCCCTGGTCTCTGGCCACACTCCAGCGCACTCTCAGAGAAAAGCACTCAATCACACCTGTCTCCCTGGTCTCTGGCCACACTCCAAATTCACCTGGCCTGTGACCGAGCATTTCTCTCTCTGGCACACAGCCCTGTTTGGAGTCTCCAAACCCTGCAGATTTCTGCTGCTCTGCTCTTCCAGAGAGGTCTCCCCAGATCTGCCACAAAAAGCAGTGGCCTGACTGTGCCACGGATCACAGTTTAAGGTAACTCCAAGCTGAGAGCTCACTCCTCAGCTCCATCTCTGTAGTCAGTTTCCCCTCTCTAATACCTGTGAGTTCTGCTACACTCAGACAATACCCAATCCTTTTGTGACCCCACAGGAGCTGAGACCATGCTTTCCCTGCAATAGCTCCACCCCTGCTTAGCCTCTGGAGCGATGTCCCTCAGTGGAGCAGACTTTCAAAAGTTCTGATTTTGTGCTCCATTGCTCCACTGCTTGCTGGCAGCCAGCCCCTCCCCCCACGGTCTCTCTTCCCATCGCTTTGGATTCACTTCTCTGCACATTCTACCTTTCATAAAGTGATTGGTTTTCTGTTTCTATAATTGCTGCTCTTCTTCTCTTCAATCTCCTATTGGATTTGTCAATTTTTCAGTTCTATACCCATCTTCCATTTAAGGAAGGAAAAATAGCTCTTCTTGGTACTCCCTTATACTTCCTCTGTACTCCTTACTGGCCCCTGGTCACCCAAATGACTTAGTCTGTCCTAAAAGGACATTATGCATTGAAAGTAGAAAAACCTCATATTAACTAGAGATCTTGAGCTTGATATCATCTCCTTTGCTACCTTTTATTCAATTTTCCAGACTCCATTCTCACCTTATTTGGCTCCTATTTCCTAATCCACATCTTGTGCCAACTAAAGCTTACCACATGCATGGTCAGTACTTAGAATATCTAGAAAACAGGAAACCTGGATGTTACATTTTTTAATGTTTTTTATTAGTATTAAAGTAATGCATTTTAATTTATGGGACTAAATGCAGCTTAATATAACATCTGTTTTGCATCTTTCAGGTATGTATCTTTCATACCCTTTACAAAATGATCTAGTCACATCCAGAGGAGGTAGGTAGATTCTATAAGCACCAAGGCCCCCATTTTTCAAAGAGAAAAATACACAGTTGAGACAAAATAATTTACCACAATATACGCATGAATCATTGGCAATGCCAGAAACTTAATCCAGGACAATCTACTTTGTGCTCATTTCATCCACCTGCTTTCAATCCTTTCCCTTTATCTTCTCAAAGCTCAAAAATACCACAAACTTCACATGAAACTGAGTCTGCTGAGTAATGCCAGCCACATGAAATTCTCCATGTTTGCCTCTTCTGTGCCTCACTTAAGGGCAATATGGAGGGTGTATCAAATAGTGTCCTTCCTTCTACAAGAACAAGCCATCCCTTTGTCTGTTGAACCATTTATATGCCTAGAAAGCACTCCCAGCAACACAGAATCTCATATTCCAGCTCTTTCCTAAACTAGCTTGAAGTCGGTCAATACTAATGTTGTAAATTTTTCTTAATTTCAAAGTTTATATTACAATGTAATTGAGATTTCACAGGTGGGACTAAAAGAATTTAATTAATTACATTTATGTTTTAAAACATCTCCCTAGGTTGAACAAATATACTTCTGTCAACTAAAAGTGTTCAATGTTACCACTCAGAACAGAGACCACGTACCTTAACTTTGGTCAATAGATGATCACCACTTAAGACACCCCAAAAAGGAAGGGCTGTGGTCACATGAACTCATGGAGAGAAGAATCTTGGGATAATGTTACCATGTTACAGGAGAGTGTGGCTGCTTTGAGAAGACAGATGACCTAAGAGGTACATTTGTTCTATTATGTGAGATAGATCAGTAAGCTCATTTGTCAACATCCACACCACGGGGAAGAGTGGCCTCTAGAAAATGCCTTCCAGTTGATGAAAGTCATCAGAATGTGTACTGGGTACTTTGTGCAGACACACACACACACACACACACACACACACACACACACACACACATTAACCAAGGGTCAGGCTTACATAAAAATAAAGCAAGTATTTATAAGTAAGTGCCCAAATCATCTCTTTGGTCCATAAGCATTGCTGAGTGCCCAAGACATTCTAGACACAGCAAATGACAAGTGAAATTGCAAACATAAAGAACTCACAACAGACATTTTAAAGAAAGCCAGAAAATCCCCTTGACTCAAGATTATCCACTCTCCATACTGGCCTGAGGCTGGTGCCTGGGTTCCTCCATTTGGGGTAAATCTCAAGCTTTCCCTTCAAAGAACAAAGCACCCAGGACAGGGACCTTATCAAGTTCCAATCTTCAGCTTCAATGCATTTCATCTGTTTATCAGATCAATTTTTCTTGTGCCAGGAAAAACTTGAGAAGGATATGATGAGAGGGTAAATATTTTTCAAGAAAAGATGGGCAGAAGGTCATGAAGTTTCGGAAAAGAGCATGAGCCAGGGAGGCCACAACCTTAAAATAATATTCAATAATCACAAACAACACTGACATTCTGAATCTACCTGAGAAAAACTTGCATCACACATGGCAGGGCTTCTTTCTTGGTGCTCATTTTCCTGGACATGACTGAGTTGGTCTTTCCTTCTGCAGCTCTAATATGTACAGCTGATGATATCACACTGGCCTCAAACACATAAGTTAACAGAAAATTAATGATTTTCTTTAGTTAGCCTAGTAATTACACCTGTACACACTTATCAACAAAGCAAAATTTACAACTGACTGGTTTACCACCAGCTTAACACCACAGAATAGAACTAAAGGAGGCAGAGTAAAAAGTTTAGCCTTCCTGAACACAATCTACCACAGAAGGCAAGGCTCAGGCAAAAAATGCATGGCAGAAAACAGCCACAGACAGCAGGATGATGCCATTGATGTTCACCACTGTTCGCCACAAAGGCTTCTCAGAGGTGTCTGTCATCTTTAGCTTCATAGCCTCCTCCTCTTCCTTTGTCATCTTGGGGCCCTTCTGCTGGTCCAAGCCACAAAATAGGTCATAGGCCCGCCTGAAGCATCCTTTTTTCTCCTCAGGAACTTCTATGTCAGAGAAAAGGTAAAAAAGGATGGTTAGATACAGAAGAAGGAGGTACAAGAAAAGGTTTCAGGAAAGACACCACAAAAGGGAAACATCTGCAGTCTGCGGACATTTCCCAATTTTCTTATTTGCAAGGATGGAAATGGTACAAAATGTTTGAATGAACTTAAATATAAGACAATGATAATAGATGGATTCTACATCATTATGATCAACTAAATTAAGCCTATCTCTACCAGACCAATGCAAATACATTTTGATTTAGAAAAGTCAGAATCAACCAGTAAATAATAGTCTATGAGAAGAAATGTTAACAATGGGCTGGGAAACAATGACATAGAACAACATGGAAAATCTACCTCTGAATCACATAAACATATATCTGTTTTCCACATCACTGAAAAGCAGTGAGACTTGCATGACTTAGGACCATATTAGCTACACCTGAAAGTTCCAAATCTTTACAACAGTTCCAGCCATGTGGTAATGATTGGTCTGAATACTCTCTGATACAGGCCAGCAACAATGAACACCTCCAGAGCTTAAGATCTGATGTTGCATAACAATATTGCTGAATTAAACCACCTAACTGGTCCTGCCATTCAAAATGGGTGCCCGCCAAGGGAACTTATTCTCTACTCTGAGCCAAAGTGTGGCATTAATGGAATCCCAGATCTACAGCTCACTAGATATGAAATCAAGCCCACTGTGTTTTCAACGCTGTAGTCAGAGACTACTGATCTGTACTCTCCCATTTTTAAGAGTAATAGACTTTTAGAATTGTAAATAACCTTAGTAATTAAGCACATACATATACCAGAACTGGAACCAAAACTCAGGTTTATGGTTTTGCTAATTCACCTGTCTTATCTTTATCCAGGTAAAACGTGGATAAGTAATACCTTCTTCATTATAAGATTTTATGAGAGAATGCCCAGTGTGTAATAGATGTCAAGAAGTAATAGTGTCCCTCTATTCTCTTTTCTTTCATGCACATAAAAAAGAGAGGTAAGTCTCCATGTACCCCTCCACTTTGGCCATCCCACCAAAATAGAATCATGGAGAAGGAATAACAAATGTTGGAGTCATTGACCAGCCCAAGGGAGAAATGCATGGTAATCTGATTGGCCTTGAGAAAGTCTTTATATCTCATTTTCCCCATCTGTAAATTTGAAAGAATTATATTTGTGTTATCTACCTTACAAGTAAGATATGGTGCTAAAATAACAAATAACATGGAAGACAAGGGGAGATGGAGAGGAGAAGGGAGTTGAGGGAAATTGGAAGAGGAGGTGAACCATGAGAGACTATGGACTCTGAAAAACAACCTGAGGGTCTTGAAGGGACCGGGGGGTGGGAGGATGGGGGAACCAGGTGGTGGGTATTAGGGAGGGCATGTATTACATGGAGCACTGGATGTAGTGCAAAAACAATGAATACTGTTACACTGAAAAGAAATTTTAAAAAGAAAGAAAGAAAGAAAAAAAAAAGAAAGAAAGAAAGAAAGAAAGAAACCAGGAACAAAATAGGCAAAAAAAAAAAAAAAGATATGGTGCTAAAATTAATCACTATAGTAAGGTATTCATAATTAAAATATGTCATGATCCCATTCTCTTACACCGTACACAAAGATAAACTCGAAATGGATAAAAGACCTCAACGTGAGACTGGAATCCATCAGAATCCTAGAGGAGAACATAGGCAGTAACCTCTTCGATATCAGCCACAGCAACTTCTTTCAAGATATATCTCCAAAGGCAAAGGAAACAAAAGCAAAAATGAACTTTTGGGACTTCATCAAGATCAAAAGCTTCTGCACAGCAAAGGAAACAGTCAACAAAACAAAGAGGCAACCCACGGAATGGGAGAAGATATTTGCAAATGACAATACAGACAAAAGACTGATATCCAGGATCTATAAAGAACTCCTCAAACTCTACACACACAAAACAGATAATCATATCAAAAAATGGGCAGAAGATATGAACAGACACTTCTCCAATGAAGACATGCAAATGGCTATCAGACACATGAAAAAATGTTCATCATCACTAGCCATCAGGGAGATTCAAATCAAAACCACATTGAGATACCACCTGACACCAGTTAGAATGGCCAAAATTAGCAAGACGGGAAACAACGCGTGTTGGAGAGGATGTGGAGAAAGGGGAACCCTCTTACACTGGTGGTGGGAATGCAAGTTGGTGCAGCCACTTTGGAGAACAGTGTGGAGATTCCTCAAGAAATTAAGAATAGAGCTTCCCTATGACCCTGCAATTGCACTGCTGGGTATTTACCCCAAAGATACAGATGTAGTGAACAGAAGGGCCATCTGTACCTCAATGTTCATAGCAGCAATGGCCACGGTCGCCAAACTGTGGAAAGAACTAAGATGCCCTTCAGCGGACAAATGGATAAGGAAGATGTGGTCCATATACACGATGGAGTATTACGCCTCCATCAGAAAAGATGAATACCCAACTTTTGTAGCAACATGAATGGGACTGGAAGAGATTATGCTGAGCAAAATAAGTCAAACAGAGACAGTCAAGTATCATATGGTTTCACTTATTTGTGGAGCATAACAAAAAACATGGAGGACATGGGGAGATGGAGAGGAGAAGGGAGTTGAGGGAAATTGGAAGGGGAGATGAATCATGAGAGACTATGGACTCTGAAAAACAACCTGAGGGTCTTGAAGGGGCGGGGGTGGGAGGTTGGGGGAACCAAATGGTGGGTATTAGGGAGGGTACGTGTTGCATGGAGCACTGGGTGTGGTGCAAAAACAATGAATACTGTTATGCTGAAAAGAAATTTTAAAAAATTAATTAAAAAGTTTTTCAAAAAAAATGAAATATGTCATGATTATATCATAATCAATCATGATGACAATAACAGTGATGATAACAATATGGGGTTGAAGATACAGCTTCATGCTCCTGTTTCTCAGATAATGGAGATGGTGACATCCATTATCTATAAAAGCCCTCAAGAGATCTTAGTTTATTTTACTTTAATGAGCCAGGGCCTTCCATCTGTTTACCATGAGTTGAACAAGAAACAACAGAATTCAAGTGTTGCCATGAACCTCAGAAGTCACTAAGCCAATTTTCTAGCCAGCGGGAATCTCCTTCATGGAATCTCTGATAGATGCACACTTGCTGCTCACCCTTTTCAAACCAACTCAGAAAATTCTTCTTAGTAGCAATCATAATGGTAATAATTATAGTCAATTCTTATAAAGAAGCATTATCTATTCAATATTCCCAACAGTGCTATAAGGTACAGGCTATCATTTAGAATACTTTTATATTAAAAACCTAAGCTTTAGAAAAAATGGAATCACTTGCACAAGGAGTGAGCAGAGAAGTGAGGATTCAATCCCAGCTCTTCTTGAAACCAAATCCCACACTATGTGTTTGCACTATCCTGCCTCCTCACATTGAGTTAAGATTGGATGAGTTCCATTCTGGTGAACAGAGGACATTGAACTGTAAAGCACAACAGGAACCCTTTTTCATACCGTCACTACTTTCAAGAGCAAGAGACATAGCTGATTTCCCAATACATAAAAACAGACACAGAGAGTTGGACAAAATGAGGAGACAGAGGAATATGTCCCAAATGAAAGAACAGGACAACACCACAGCAAGAGACCTAAGCAAAATGAAGATAAGTAATATGCCTGATAGAGAATTTAAAGTAATGGTCATAAAAATACTCACTGGACTTGAGAAAGAGTGGAGGTCCTCAGTGAGACCCTTAACAAAGACACAGAAAACAAAAAAGAACCAATCATAGATGAAGAACTCAATAGCTGACATTAAAAATACACTAGAGGGAATGAAGAGTAGACTAGAGGAAGCAGAACAGATCAGTGACCAGGAGGACAGAGTAATGGAAAGCAATCAAACTGAACAGGAGCAAGAAAAATAATAATAATAGTAATTAATAATAACAACAAAAATAAAAAAAAATAGGCTTAGGGAAATCAGTGACACTATCAAGTATAATAACATTAGCATTATAGAGATCCCAGAATGAGAAGAAAGAAAAAGGAGCCCAGAAATTTTATTTGAAGAAAAAATAGTTGAAAAATTCCTGAATCTGAGGAAGGAAGCAGAAATCCAGACCCAGGAGACATTGTGAACCCCCAACAAAATCAATGGAATACTATGCAGCCATCAAAAGAAATGAAATCTTGCCATTTGTGACGACGTGGATGGAACTAGAAGGTATCATGCTTAGCAAAATAAGTCAGTTGGAGAAAGACAACTATCATATGATCTCCCTGATATGAGGGAGTGGAGATGCAACATGGGGAGTTTGGGGGGTAGGAAAAGAATAAATGAAACAAGATGGGATCAGGAGGGAGACAACCATAAGTGACTCTCAATCTCACAAAACTGAGGGTTGCTGTAGGGAGGGGGGTCGGAAGAAAGAGGTGGGGTTATGGACATTGGGGAGGGTATGTGCTATGGTAAGTGCTGTGAAGTGTGTAAACCTGGCAATTCACAGACCTGAACCCCTGGGGATAAAAATACATTATATGTTTATAAAAAAATTTTTTTAATTAAAAAAAAAACAACCCAAGGAGGTCCACACCAAGACACATAGTAATTAAAATGGCAAAATATAGAGGAGTTGAGATGGCGGAGGAGTAAGGGGACCCTGTTTTTCTTGTCCCTCAGATACAACCAGATAGTTATCAAATCATTCTGAACACCTGAGAAATCATAGATCTGAGAAAACAAATGCTTCAAGTCTACCAGTGGACCACAGTTTGGAAGACAGGAGGTATGGAGACTTGAATCTGGTGTGATATAGCTGAGAATATAGCAGAGAGGAGGGACCCTGCTTAAGGAGGCTATCAAAAAGCATTATAAGCAACAAAACTTTTAGAAGTCTTCTATGGTGGGGAATGTACCTGGCTTAAATGTGCTCAAGTGGTGAAGCAGGGCAGAATATTAGGTGTGACAGTGAGGTCAGAGGATCCCTGGGGTCTTAAGAAAAACAGGTGGTGCCTGAGTGTGGCTTACTTCCCTGGCATAGGAGTGGGGAAGCCGGCTAAGAACAACTCTAGGTGCTGGCTTTCTGCTATGTTGTCATAAAATATGAACCACTGAATGGTCATGTGAACACATTCTTGGGAGGGGTCCAGAAAAAGGCAGAAGTCTCATGAGATGCCCCCCATTACCCTAGAAGGAACAGTGTGGGTCCACATGGCCAGAGTCCATAAAATTTGGAGTTTTGAAGCTCACTCACATGACTGAGATTAAAAAACAAAAACAAACAAAAAAACTCTTGGTCACAGGCCAGGTGAACACAGAGTTCTGACAGAAACCAGGAAGACAAGATGAGTTCATTGCTTTTCTATGAGAGCTCACTGAAGAGGGTGGGTGCAAATTTTCAGCTCCAGGTTTAGAGAACAGGACACAGGCTTATTCATCCCACCCATCAGTGTCGAAAGCTATCAGGGAACAAAACTGCACCAGCTAGTAGAGTCTGGGACCACTTACTATGAGCTCTGCCTCTGCTCACTGCAGTCTCTTTTCCACTAGGGAAGTCCACCTGAGAATTCAGGCAACAGACCCCTCCCCCAAAAGACCAACACAAACAACTCACTCTCACCGACTTTACTGATCATTGAGGGCTGCAAAGCTTCAGCTCTTGGGGAAAATAGTATATAGCATTCTTTGTATTCTTATTCTTTCGTCTTTTTAGTATTATTTTTCAGTTATTTTCTCTTCTCAGTTCTTTTTTATTCTTTTTTAATTTCTATTTTTATATATACTTTATATTTTTAAAAATTTTTTCTTACATTGTATTGTGTGTGTGTGTGTGTGTGTGTGTGTGTGTGTGTGTATTTCTTATTTGGGACCTAATTTCTTTTAACAAGGAGACCAAAACACACCCAGGATCTAATGGAGTGTTGTTGTTGTTGTTGTTCTACTGCTGCTTACTGTTGTTTTGTTGTTTTCTCTTTCTTTCCTCCTTTCTTTTCTGGACAAAATGACAAGATGGAGAAAAATCACCCCAAAAGAGAGATGAGGAGGGAGTACTCACTGCCAGAGATTTAATCAATACATATATAAGTAACATATATATATGTTATTCTGAACCAGAATTTAAAACAATGATTATAAAAATATTAACTGGGATTGAAAAAGGCATAAAAGACACTAGAGAATCCCTTATTGTAGAGATAAAGAGAACTAAAATTAGTCAGGTCAAAATTTAAAATACTATTACCAAGATGCAGTCCCAAGTGGAAGCCATAAAAAATGAAGATGAAAGAAGCAGAGGAGAGAATCAGTGATACAGAAGATAAAATGATGGAAAATAGGGAAGCTGAAAAGAAGAGGATAAGAAACCTACTAGAGCACAAAGGCAGACTGAGGGAACTCAATGATTCCATAAAGTGAAATATTATTCATATTATAGGAGTCCCAGAAGATAAGAGGTAGAGGAAAGAGGCAGAAGGTTTATTTGAACAAACTACAGCTGAGAACTTTCTTAATCTGGGGAAGAAAAGAGTCATTCAAGCCCAGGAGGCACAGAGATCACCCCCAAAATCAACAAAAATATATCAACACCTCGACATATTATAGTCAAGCTTGCAAATTACAAGGACAAAGAGAATATCCTGAAAGCAGCTCAGGACAAAAGTTCCTTAACATACAAGGGTAGGCACATAAGGTTGGCAGCATTTGTGTCCATAGAGATCTGGCAGGCCAAGAAGGACTGGCATGACATATCCTGTGTGCTAAATGGGAAAAATACACAGCCAAGAATACTTTATCCAGCAAGGCTGTCATTTAGAATAGACAGAGAGATAAAGAGTTTCCAGGACAAACAAAAACTAAAGGAATTTGTGAACACAAAGCCAATCCTGCAAGAAATATTAAAGGGGGTCTTTTGAGCAAAGAGAACTATTAGGACTTCATTGGGATGAAAATCTTTTGCACAGCAAAGGAAACAATGAAAAAAACCTAAAAGGTGACCCAGAGAATGGGAGAAGATATTTGCAAGTAATTTATCAGATTAAGAATTGGTATCTAAAATCTATAAATTACTTAACAAACTCAACACCCCTCCACCCCCCCCAAAAAAATCCAGTCAAGAAATGGGCAGAAGACATGAACAGACATTGCTCCAAAGACATACTGAGGGTTGCTGGAGAGGAGGTGGGGTGGTGGGAATGGGGAAACTGGGCAATGATGTAATGAGCACTGAGTGTTATATGCAAATGATACTAAATTATACCCTGAAACTAATAATACATAGGAATACATGTATGTTAACTAAATTAAATTTAAATAAAAAATTAAAAAAAAATAATTGACATTCTCTGCTTGACTTATTTCACTCAGCATAATCTCCTCCAATCCTGTCCATGTCCATACAAAGGTTGGATATTCATCCTTTCTGATGGAGGCATAATATTCCCTTGTATATATAAACCATATCCTCTTTATCCATTCATCTGTTGAAGGGCATCTTGGCTCTTTCCACTGTTTAGTGAGAGACTGTGGACTCTGAGAAACAAATTGAGGGTTTTGGAAGGGTGGGGTGGAGTGATGGGTGAGCCTGGTGGTGGGTATTAAGAAGCACACGTATTGCATGCAACACTGAGTGTGGTGCATAATCAATGAATCTTGGAACGCTGAAAAAATAAAATTAAATCTAAAAAATAAATAAATACAATTGAAAAGAAAAAAATAAATAAAATGGCAAAAAGTAGGGATAAAGAGAGAATTTTTATTTTTTTAATTTAATTTTATTTTTTCAGTGTTCCAAGATTCATTGTTTATACACCACACCCAGTGCTCCATGCAATACATGCCCTCCTTAGTACCTACCATCAGGCTCACCTAACCCCCCAACCCCCTCCAGTCTAAACCTGCAGTTTGTTTCTCAGAGTCCACAGTCAAGAGATCATTTTTAAAGCAGCGAAACAGTAATAATAGTAATAATGACTGAGTGTGGTGCAAAAACAATGAATACTGTTACGCTGAAAATAAATAAAAACAAAAAAAATTTTCTCATCTTTTTCTTAATAAATTGAATTTTCTCATAAAAAATTAGTAATAATGAATAAAAGAAAACAGCTATGTACAAGGGAAACCCCATAAGGCTATCAGCTAATTTTTCAGCAGAAACTTTGCAAGCTGAAAGGGAGTGACATGATATACCCAAAGTGCTGAGAGGAAAAAAAAAAAAACTTACAGATAAGACTATTCTATACAGCAAGACCATCATTCAGAATTGATAAAGGGTTTCCCAGACAATCAAAAGTTAAAGGAACTCATGACCACAAAACCAGAAATGTTAAAGGCACTCTTTGAGTGGAAAGGAAAGTAGGAATAAGAAAAATAAGAAACACACACAAAAAAAATAAGTATATTTATAAAAATCAGTCAAGAGATTCACGAAATAAAAGGATATGACTCCATATACTTAAAACATGGCGGAGAGGAATAAAGACTGGGTTCAAGTTTAAGCAACCATTATTTAATGTAGACTGTACATGCATAAAATGTAATATACAAACCTAACAGTAAACATGAATCAAAAACCAGTAATAAATATGCAAAAAATTTTTAAAAAGGATTCCAACTAGGGGGAGGAGTTAAGATGGCGGAGAAGTAGCAGCCTGAGACTACATCAGGTAACAGGAGATCAGCTCGATAGCTTATCTAAACATTGCAAACACCTACAAATCCAACGGGAGAGCGAAGAGAAGAAGAACAGCAACTCTAGAAACAGAAAATCAACCACTTTCTGAAAGGTAGGACTGGCGGAGAAGTGAATCTAAAACGACGGGAAGATAGACCGCGGGGGGAGGGGCCGGCTCCCGGCAAGCGGCGGAGCAACGGAGCACAAAATCAGGACTTTTAAAAGTCTGTTCCACTGAGGGACATTGCTCCAGAGGCTAACCCAGGGTGAAGCCCACGCGGGGTCAGCGTGGCCCCAGGCCCCGCAGGGTCACAGAAGGATCGGGGGTGTCGGAGTGTCGGAGAGCTCGCAGGTATTAGAACAGAGAAGCCGGCTTCAGAGACAGAGCCGAGGACTGAACTCTCAGCTCGGGGTTACCTTGAACTGGTCGCGGGCTGGGTGAGCTCGGAGCGCGGCTAGAGGCTGGGGATACGGGAGTGATTGGGTGCTGTCCTCTGGGGGTGCACTGAGGAGTGGGGCCCCGGGCTCTCGGCTCCTCCGGGCCGGAGACTAGGAGGCCGCCATTTTCATTCCCGTCCTCCGGAACTCTACGGAAAGCGTTCAGGGAACAGAAGCTCCCAAAAGCGAACCCGAGCCGATTACTTAGTCCGGCAGCCGGTAAGGGCGGTGCAATCCCGCCTCGGGCAAAGACACTTGAGAGTCACTACAACAGGCCCCTCCCCCAGAAGATCAACAAAATATCCAGCCAGGACGAAGTTCATCTATCAAGGAGAAAGCAGATTCAATTCCTAAGACAGCAGAGCAATTCCAGAGGAGGAGAAAGCAAAGCACGGAACTCATGGCTTTCTCCCCATGATTCTTTAGTCTTGCGGCTACTTCAATTTTTTTTTCTTTTTTCAATTTTTTTTTCTTTTTTCTTTTTTCTTCTTCTGCTAAATTTTTTAAAACTTTTACCCTTTTCTTTTTTAACGTTTTTTGACTAGTTCATCTAAATATATATATTTTTTCTTTCTTTTTTATATTTTTTTATTTGTTTTATTTTTTAAATTTTTTTCTTTTTTTTTCTTTTTTTTTTCTTTTTTTTTCAGAACCTGTTTTTATCCCCTTTCTCCCCCCCCACAATTTGGGGTCTCTGCTGATTTGGTTACAGCGCATTTTTCTGGGGTCTTTGCCACCCTTTTAGTAGTTTATTTGCTCCTTCATACCCTCTTATCTGGACAAAATGACAAGGCGGAAAAAATCACCACAAACAAAAGAACAAGACACAGTACCAAAGGCTAGGGACCTAATCAACACAGACATTGGTAATATGTCAGATCAAGAGTTCAGAATGACGATTCTGAACATTCTAGCTGGGCTCGAAAAAGGCATGGAAGATATTAGAGAAACCCTCTCTGGAGATATTAAAGCCCTTTCTGGAGAAATTAAAGAACTAAAATCTAACCAAGTTGAAATCAAAAAAGCTATTAATGAGGTGCAATCAAAAATGGAGGCTCTCACTGCTAGGATCAATGAGGCAGAAGAAAGAATTAGTGATATAGAAGACCAAATGACAGAGAATAAAGAAGCCGAGCAAAAGAGGGACAAACAGCTACTGGACCATGAGGGGAGAATTCGAGAGATAAGTGACACCATAAGACGAAACAACATTAGAATAATTGGGATTCCAGAAGAAGAAGAAACAGAGAGGGGAGCAGAAGGTCTATTGGAGAGAATCATTGGAGAGAATTTCCCTAATATGGCAAAGGGAACAAGCATTAAAATCCAGGAGATGCAGAGAACCCCCCTCAAAGTCAACAAGAATAGGTCCACACCCCGTCACCTAAGAGTAAAATTGACAAGTCTTAGTGACAAAGAGAAAATCCTGAAAGCAGCCCGAGAAAAGAAGTCTGTAACATACAATGGTAAAAATATTAGATTGGCGGCAGACTTATCCACAGAGACCTGGCAGGCCAGAAAGAGCTGGCATGATATATTCAGAGCACTAAATGAGAAAAACATGCAGCCAAGAATACTCTATCCAGCTAGGCTATCTTTGAAAATAGAAGGAGAGATCAAAAGCTTCCAGGACAAACAAAAACTGAAAGAATTTGCAAACACCAAACCAGCTCTACAGGAAATATTGAAAGGGGTCCTCTAAGCAAAGAGAGAGCCTAAAAGTAGTAGATCAGAAAGGTACAGAGACAATATACAGTAACAGTCACCTTACAGGCTACTAATGGCACTAAATTCATATCTCTCAATAGTTACCCTGAATATTAATAGGCTAAATGCCCCAATCAAAAGACACAGGGTATCAGAATGGATAAAAAAACAAAACCCATCAGTATGTTGCCTACAAGAAACTCATTTTAGACGTGAAGACACCTCCAGATTTAAAGTGAGGGGGTGGAAAACAATTTCCCATGCTAATGGGCATCAGAAGAAAGCTGGGGTGGCAATCCTTATATCAGATCAATTAGATTTTAAGCCAAAGACTATAATAAGAGATGAGGAAGGACACTATATCCTACTCAAAGGGTCTGTCCAACAAGAAGATCTAACAATTTTAAACATCTAGGCCCCTAACGTGGGAGCAGCCAACTATATCAACCAATTAATAACAAAATCAAAGAAACACATCCATAATAATACAATAATAGTAGGGGACTTGAACACTCCCCTCACTGAAATGGACAGATCATCCAAGCAAAAGATCAACAAGGAAATAAAGGCCTTAAATGACACACTGGACCAGATGGACATCACAGATATATTCAGAACATTTCATCCCAAAGCAACAGAATACACATTCTTCTCTAGTGCACATGGAACCTTCTCCAGAATAGATCACATCCTGGGTCACAAATCAGGTCTCAACCGGTATCAAAAGATTAGGATTATTCCCTGCATATTTTCAGACCACAATGCTCTGAAGCTAGAACTCAATCACAAGAGGAAAGCTGGAAAGAACCCAAATACATGGAGACTAGACAGCATCCTTCTAAAGAATGAATGGGTTAACCAGGAAATTAAAGAAGAATTGAAAAAATTCATGGAAACAAATGATAATGAAAACACAACAGTTCAAAATCTGTGGGACACAGCAAAGGCAGTCCTGAGAGGAAAATATATAGCGGTACAAGCCTTTCTCAAGAAACAAGAAAGGTCCCAAGTACACAACCTAACCCTACGCGTAAAGGAGCTGGAGAAAGAACAAGAAAGAAACCCTAAACCCAGCAGGAGAAGAGAAATCATAAAGATCAGAGCAGAAATCAATGAAATAGAAACCAAAAAAACAATAGAAAAAGTCAATGAAACTAGGAGCTGGTTCTTTGAAAGAATCAATAAGATTGATAAACCCCTGGCCAGACTCATCAAAAAGAAAAGAGAAAGGACCCAAATCAATAAAATCATGAATGAAAGAGGAGAGATCACAACTAACACCAAAGAAATACAGACAATTATAAGAACATACTATGAGCAACTCTACGCCAACAAATTGGACAATCTGGAAGAAATGGATGCATTCCTAGAGACATATAAACTACCACAACTGAACCAGGAAGAAATAGAAAACCTGAACAGGCCCATAACCAGTAAGGAGATTGAAACAGTCATCCAAAATCTCCAAACAAACAAAAGCCCAGGGCCCGACGGCTTCCCAGGGGAATTCTACCAAACATTTAAAGAAGAACTCATTCTTATTCTCCTGAAACTGTTCCAAAAAATAGAAATGGAAGGAAAACTTCCAAACTCATTTTATGAGGCCAGCATCACCTTGATCCCCAAACCAGACAAGGATCCCACCAAAAAAGAGAACTACAGACCAATATCTTTGATGAACACAGACGCAAAAATTCTCGCCAAAATACTATCCAATAGGATTCAACAGTACATTAAAAGGATTATTCACCACGATCAAGTGGGATTTATTCCAGGGCTGCAGGGTTGGTTCAACATCCGCAAAGCAATCAATGTGATAGAACACATTAATAAAAGAAAGAACAAGAACCATATGATACTCTCAATAGATGCTGAAAAAGCATTTGACAAAGTACAGCATCCCTTCCTGATCAAAACTCTTCAAGGTGTAGGGATAGAGGGCACATACCTCTATATATATATTATCAAAGCCATCTATGAAAAACCCACCGCAAATATCATTCTCAATGGAGAAAAACTGAAAGCTTTTCCGTTAAGGTCAGGAACACGGCAGGGATGTCCATTATCACCACTGCTATTCAACATAGTATTAGAAGTCCTAGCCTCAGCAATCAGACAACAAAAAGAAATTAAAGGCATCCAAATTGGTAAAGAAGAAGTCAAACTATCACTCTTCGCAGATGATATGATACTATATGTGGAAAACCCAAAAGACTCCACTCCAAAACTGCTAGAACTTGTACAGGAATTCAGTAAAGTGTCAGGATATAAAATCAATGCACAGAAATCAGTTGCATTTCTGTACACCAACAACAAGACTGAAGAAAGAGAAATTAAGGAGTCAATCCCATTTACAATTGTACCCAAAACTATAAGATACCTAGGAATAAACCTAACCAAAGAGACTAAGAATCTATACACAGAAAATTATAAAGTACTCATGAAAGAAATTGAGGAAGACACCAAAAAATGGAAAAATGTTCCATGCTCCTGGATTGGAAGAATAAATATTGTGAAAATGTCTATGCTACCTAAAGCAATCTACACATTTAATGCAATCCCTATCAAAATACCATCCATTTTTTTCAAAGAAATGGAACAAATAATCCTAAAATTTATATGGAACCAGAAAAGACCTCGAATAG
The DNA here is from genome assembly GCF_922984935.1 of Meles meles. Taxonomy (NCBI): domain Eukaryota; kingdom Metazoa; phylum Chordata; class Mammalia; order Carnivora; family Mustelidae; genus Meles; species Meles meles. The sequence goes on along the minus strand of NC_060077.1, from coordinate 27,345,297 downwards.
CCAAAGGAATATTGAAGAACAAAGCCAAAGTTGGTGGCATCACAATTCCGGACTTCAAGCTCTATTACAAAGCTGTCATCATCAAGACAGCATGGTACTGGCACAAAAACAGACACATAGATCAGTGGAACAGAATAGAGGGCCCAGAAATCGACCCTCAACTCTATGGTCAACTAATCTTCGACAAAGCAGGAAAGAATGTCCAATGGAAAAAAGACAGCCTCTTCAATAAATGGTGCTGGGAAAATTGGACAGCCACATGCAGAAAAATGAAATTGGACCACTTCCTTACACCACACATGAAAATAGACTCCAAATGGATGAAGGACCTCAATGTGAGAAAGGAATCCATCAAAATCCTTGAGGAGAATGCAGGCAGCAACCTCTTCGACCTCAGCCGTAGCAACATCTTCCTAGGAACAACGGCAAAGGCAAGGGAAGCAAGGGCAAAAATGAACTATTGGGATTTCATCAAGATCAAAAGCTTTTGCACAGCAAAGGAAACAGTTAACAAAACCAAAAGACAACTGACAGAATGGGAGAAGATATTTGCAAACGACATATCAGATAAAGGGCTAGTATCCAAAATCTATAAGGAACTTAGCAAACTCAACACCCAAAGAACAAACAATCCAATCAAGAAATGGGCAGAGGACATGAACAGACATTTCTGCAAAGAAGACATCCAGATGGCCAACAGACACATGAAAAAGTGCTCCACGTCACTCAGCATCAGGGAAATACAAATCAAAACCACAATGAGATATCACCTCACACCAGTCAGAATGGCTAAAATTAACAAGTCAGGAAATGACAGATGCTGGCGAGGATGTGGAGAAAGGGGAACCCTCCTCCACTGTTGGTGGGAATGCAAGCTGGTGCAACCACTCTGGAAAACAACATGGAGGTTCCTCAAAATGTTGAAAATAGAACTACCCTATGACCCAGCAATTGCACTACTGGGTATTTACCCTAAAGATACAAACATAGTGATCCGAAGGGGCACGTGTACCCGAATGTTTATAGCAGCAATGTCTACAATAGCCAGACTATGGAAAGAACCTAGATGTCCATCAACAGATGAATGGATAAAGAAGAGGTGGTATATATACACAATGGAATACTATGCAGCCATCAAAAGAAATGAAATCTTGCCATTTGTGACAACGTGGATGGAACTAGAGCGTATCATGCTTAGTGAAATAAGTCAATCGGAGAAAGACAACTATCATATGATCTCCCTGATATGAGGACATGGAGAAGCAACATGGGGGGGTAGGGGGATAGGAGAAGAATAAATGAAACAAGATGGGATTGGGAGGGAGACAAACCATAAATGACTCTTAATCTCACAAAACAAACTGGGGGTTCCTGGGGGGAGGTGGGATTGGGAGAGGGGGAGCGGGCTATGGACATTGGGGAGGGGAGGCGAACCATAAGAGACTATGGACTCTGAAAAACAACCTGAGGGTTTTGAAGGGTCAGGGGTGGGAGGTTGGGGCAACCTGAGGGTTTTGAAGGGTCAAGGGTGGGAGGTTGGGGGAACAGGTGGTGGGTAATGGGGAGGGCATGTTTTGCATGGAGCACTGGGTGTTGTGCAAAAAGAATGAACTGTTACGCTGAAAAAATAAATAAAATGGAAAAAAAAAAGGATTCCAACTATATTACTAAAGAAAGTCAACAAACCATGAGAGAAGGGAACAAGAGAAGAAAGAAACAGAGAACTACAAAAACAACCATAAAACAAGTAACAAAATGAAAATAAGTACATACCTATCAATAATTACTTTGACTAAATGGACTAAGTGCTCCAATCAAAAGACATGGGGTGGCAGAATGGATAAAAAAAGTAAGACCCATCTGTATGCTGCTACAAGAGACTCATTTCAGACTGAAAGACACAGGCAGATTGAAAGTGAAGGGGTGGAAAAGATTTAATCATGCAAATGGAAGTGAAAAGAAACCCAGGGTAGTAGTACTTACATTGGAAAAAACTGACTTTAAAACAAAGGATATTACAAGAGACAAAGAAGGGCACTATATAATCCAACAAGAGATATAACAACTGCAAATAATTATGAACCCAACCTGGGAGCACCCAAATACAAAAAGCAGCTAATAACAAACATAAAAGAAGTAATCAGTGGCAATACAATAATAGTAGAGGACTTTAACACCCCACTTCCATTAATGGACAGATCACCCAAACAGAAAATCAACAGGAAATGGTGGCTTTAAATGCTACATGGACCAAATGAATCTAACAGACATATTCAAAACATTTACCCTAAAATAGCAAGATACACACTCTTCTCAAGTGCACATGGAACATTCTCGAGAATAGATTACATATTAAGCAACAAAATAAGCCTCAACAGCAACAAAAACAACCAAAAAATTTCATATCATACATCCATTTTAACACAATGCTATGAAACTAGAAATCAACCACAAGAAAAAAATCCGGAAAAAAACACAAACCCATGGAGGTTAAATAACATGCTATAAGCAATGAATGGGTCAACCAATAAATCAAAGGGGAAATAAAAAACTACATGGAGACAGATGAAACTAAAAACATAACAGTCCAAAATCTCTGGGAGGCAGCAAGTGCTGTTCTAGGAGGGAAGTTTATAGCAATACAGGCCTATCACAAGAAGCAAGAAAAAATCTCAAATAGCAACCTAATCTTACACCTAAAGGAGCTGGAAAAAGAAGAACAAACAAAACCCAAAACCTGTCGAAGGAAGGAAATAATAAAGATTAGATCATAAATAAACAAAATAGAAACTAAAACACACAAACACACACACAATAGAACAGATCAATGAAACGGGAGTCAGCTTTGTTGAAACCAAGTTTGCTGAAAAGACCAACAAACTTAATGTACCTTAGCCAGACTCATCAAAGAAGAGATAAAGACAAAAAGAGACTCAAGACTACAAAATCAAAAATGAAAGGGGGAAAATAACAACCCACACCATAGAAATACAAAGGATTATAAGAGACCATTATGAAAAATTATATGCCAAAAAATTGAACAATCTAGAAGAAATGAACGATCTACAAGAACAATCTAGAAGAACCTCCATAGAAACATAGAAACATAGAACTCCCAAAACTGAATCAGGAAGAAAAAGAAAATTTGAATAGACCAATTACAAGCAATAAAATTGAATCAGTAATCAAAAAACTCTCAAAAAACAAAAGTCAAGGACCGAGAGCTTCATAGGTAAATTTTACCAAACATTTTAAAAAGAGTCAATACCCAGTCTTCTCAAAGTGTTCCAAAAAACAAAAGGGGAAATAAAGCTTTCAAACTCATTCTATGAGACCAGTATCATCCTGACACCAAAACCAGATAACAATACCACAAAAAAAGGAGAACTACAGGTCAATAATACTTATGAACATAGATGAAAAAATCTTCAACAAAATATTAGCAAACCAAATCCAGTAACACATTTTTTAAAAATCATTACCATGATTAAGTAGGACTTATTCCTAGGATGTAAGGGTGATTCATTTATCACAAATCAATCAACGTAGTACAACACATCAATAAGAGAAAGAATAAAAACCATATGATCATTTCAAAAATACAGAGAAAACATTTGGCAAAGTGCAACATCCATTCATGATTAAACCCTCAGCAAGGTAAGTTTAGAGGGAACATATCAACATAATAAAGGCCATATATTAAAAAAAAACCTACAAGTATTACAGTCAATAGAGAAAATTGAGAGCCTTTCTCTTAAGGTCAGGAAAAAGACAAAGATGCCCACTCTCACCACTTTTATTCAACATAGTATTGAAAGTCCTAGCCACAGCAATTAGACAATTAAAAGATATAAGAAGCATCCAATTGGTAAGGAAGAACTTAAACTTTCACTATGTGCAGATGACATGGTACTATATGTAGAAAATCCTAAGGACTCCACCAAAAAACTACTAGAACTGATAAATGAGTTCAGTAAAGTTGTAGGATACAAAATCCATATACAGAAATCTATTGCATTTCTATATACTAAAAGTGAAGTAGCAAAAAGAGAAATCGAGAAAACATTCCAATTTCACCAAAAATGATAAAATACACAGGAATAAACTTAACCAAGGAAGTGAAAGTCCTGTACTCTCAAAACTATAAAGAACTGGTGAAAGAAATTGAAGACAACACAAAGAAATGGAAAAATATTCCATGCTCATGGATTGTTAAAATGTCCATATTACTCAAAGCAACCTCTATCAAAATACCAACAGCATTTTTCATAGAACAAGAGCAAATAATCTTAAAATTTGTATAGAACCACAAAAAACCTCACATAATCAAAGCAAACTTGAAAAAGAAGAAGAAAACTGAAAGGATCATGAACAAACTTGAAGGTATCACAATTCTGTATTTTAAGATATAGTACAAAGCTGTAGTAATCAAAACATATGGTATTGACACAGAAACAGATATATAGATCAACTGAATGGAATAGAAAGCCCAGAAATAAACTCATAATTATAGGGACAATTAACCTTCCACAAAGGAGGCGAAAATATGCAATGGGAAAAAGAGTCTTCAACAACCGGTATTGAGAAAACCGGACAGCTACATGCAAAAGAATGAAACTAGACCACTTTCTTACACCATACACAAAAATAAACTCAAAATGAATTAAGGACCTAACTGTGAGACCTTAACTCTAAAAATGCTTGAGGAGAGCACAGGCCATTATTTCTCTGATATCAGCCATAGCAATATTTTCCTAGATATGTCTCCTGAGGCAAGGGAAACAAAAGCAAAAATAAACTATTGGGAGTACATCAAAATAGAAAGCTTCTGCACAGCAAACAATCAACAAAACTAAAAGACAGCCTACTGAATGTGAGAAGATATTTGTAAATAACATATCTGATAAAAGGTTAGTATCCAAAACATATAAAGAACTTATTCATATGCTTATTGAAGCATTATTTACAATAGCCAATTTATGGAAGCAGCCCAAGTCCATTGATAGATGAATGGATAAAGAAGATGTGATATATATATCATATATATATAAAATAGATATAGATAGATAATAGATGCCATGGAATATTACTCAGCCATAAAAAAGAATAAAATTTTGTCATTTGCAATAACATGGATGGTGTAAAATGCTAAATGAAATAAGTCAGTCTTTCAAATCTGTTATATTCTCCCTCAGTGTGGAGACACTTTTGGAAGTGGGAGAAGCAGGCAGCATATTGATGCCTCCCTGCTCTAAGGAAGCAGAAAAGGTCTATCTTTTTCAACAACCTGGTCAACTGCCTGTGGCTCCAAGTTCCTTCCAGTACATGCAGAGTCGCAGGTTTCAGAACTAAAATGTCTTGGTCAAGAGCAGATTATATCAGAGCTGGGATAATAGGCAAAGCCTCTCCCTTCCTGGACCTCAATTTACGTATCTGTAAAATAGGGCCATAAGAATAAAACGTCTTTAGGGCCCTTTCCAAAGCTAAGATTCTCTGATATTTCTGATGGCCATATTCAGAATTTATTCTGCTGTACCTGTACTTTCCTTGAGATGGAGTGATGAGACCTCTAGTCCAGCAGAGAAAGCACCTATGACCTTGTGCTTCCACACCTTGACACAGCACACATCTCCACAACCATCCTCCATGTGTGCACCAGTCCCAAGTAAAGAGAAAAAGTTCCAATACATAAGGAAAACTTTTCTCCGTGATCAGGATAAATCTCTGAACACTGACTAAGCATTATCTTACTGGACTTCAAAGAAATTTAATTTTAGAAATCTTATGTGGATATAAGACACCCACAAGCCTCTCGCCATTCTGCTGGTGCCACTAGACTGACCATAGCTTAGATTCCATCTGCTTTCATTTCACAGGCTCTGACTCTTTCCTTCTCCCATGTCATGCCCCAGTCAAGTCAGGGTAGAAAATACACCAATCATACTTACAGAGCACTGTGAACTATGAGGTATAAGGAGGCTGAGGTGATTCTGCACCTCTCTATTCCTCTTGACCAGGCCTCAGAGTGAACTTCCCAAAATCCATTTATCTCATCCCCCACCTCACTCACTTATAAAGAGAGATCTGAGCTCTGATGTAGGCATTTTGTTAAGACTTCAGTAAGGTAGTCTTTCTGTTGGAGGAGTAACATTTAAGGCTTGGGATAGGCTCTAAATCACAAATCACCTATTTCAATGGTCTCTTCTGGGGTTTCTTGAGAGTCCTCCTCTCCTGCATCCAAGTCAATACGCTCCTCTTTGCTGTTGCGCAGGCTCCAACACAGGCGGTGGAGCTGTGGAAAAAGCAAAACAGGTTGGCAGAAAGATCCAAACAGTGTCTTATGCCAAGAAGTTGAGAGAAAAAAAAGAGATGTGCTCAAGAAAAGAAAAGGTGCATCATTTCCTGACGGTGTCAGTGGATGATTAGTTATTGCTCTAGAATACAGAGGATATTGGAGATGCCCCTTTTAAGACATTGATTTGGTCAGTGTTTGCTGAATGAAACTCATTAAAAAAATGCAAACAACAACAACAAAAAGGTACTGTGGTCTCTCAGTACTGACCAAAACAGAGATAACAGTTTCTATCCACATTATCTCTAAATAAGTTGAGCACTTCAATGTAAATTATACACATGAATATACAAACCCTTATTATAATATTCAAAGACTAAGAGATCGCCTTGAATAAAGAAATGTTTGCAATGAATACTGTTAACGCTGAAAAGAAATTAAAAAAAATGTCTGTCTTGAATGAATGAACTCTTCTTATATATGATGACTAAATTTGTTCCTTTTAGCATTGGTGCTAAGAAAGAAGACCAAAAACCCATTTCTCCAGACCAGAAGTGTAAGAGCAGAGTTTGCACCATGTGTTTGTCACATTATAAGAAGATAATCTGTAGAATCATGAACCATATTAGAATAGAGTAGCACTGGAGACAGTTTCTATGAACATGAAACCAGAAACTTGAAGAAGTCTGAAAGTCAATGAAATGTATTCATCCAGCTATGCCCTCTTTGGTGACTACGTTGCTTTCTCTGCTTCAAGGGGAATCACAGATGGGGCACCTGGGTGTCTGCCTTCAGCTCAGGTCATGATCCAGGGTCCTAGGTTGGAGCCTTGCATCAGGCTCCCTGCTCAGCAGGAATCCTACTTCTCCCTCTCCCACTCCCCCTGCTTGTGTTCCCTCTCCTTCTGTGTCTCTCTCTGTCAAATAAATAAATAACATCTTTAAGGGAAAAAAAGAGGAATCCTGGGACTAAATGTGTTTAGGGCTGCAATACTTGCAAACACTGAGATATCAGGAAGCAGTTAATACAACACAAAGAAAGCCTATTGATAGATTCAGCCAATAAACATAATGGTGGTTCTTCTTCTATAAAAGCAATCTTTGTTTGACATTAAGATTAGGCATAGTTTTGAAAATTTGGCAATGAAGTCAAAGCTCTCTTAGGGATTCCATAAGTCCCTGTATTTGTATATGCATGAGTAAAAAGTTAAAAAAAAAAAAAACCTTCTCTTTCTCTATGGACTAACATGATCTTGGATTAACTCTAGCTCTGTTCTTGGAAACCTGAAAAAGGTAAAGTATTAGCTGTGTTGGATGCCCAGATTATATTGTTTATGGGAAAAGTGACCAATAATTGGAAATTTTCATCTGCATTGGGAGAGCTATGAATAAATCCTAAACCAAGGGTGACATCTAGAATTAAAGAAGAATATTTGCCATTTTGGAGTCTTGAATCAATTGGACTTTGATATTGTTTGAAATTCCTCAAATTATATGGATAATTGTTTGGAGGGTTAATTGGGGAAAAAATTAAGGGTATATCATACTTCAGATTTCCCTGAGTGTGGTTTTTTTGTAACTATATCCCTTGCCAAGACCCCTGAAAGTTATGCCATGGGTCTACTAGAAGAAATCTAAGTTTCTGTTTGAGACCTGAGCATCTAACCCAGGCTAGCCCCTGTATTCACCCATGTGATCTCATTCCTTTGGACCTGTGCTGTCTCTTGGTGAGCAGGATCCAGAGACTAGCCCCTGGATTGAAATAACTGATGTGAGGACTCCTACAGAAGACACACACTTGACACCACCTTGCTAGCACACCGTGTTTTCTGGCTTGAGTCTTTCTATGTAAAACCAATGGTAAGCAAGGACTGTTTTAGTCATGTGAGTGTGGGATGTTTAATTGGGGAAAGGGCAATAAGGTGGGTGTTGTAGCATGAGCACGAAACAAGGGCAGGACACATTCCCCTAAATGGATACTCACATGCACATCTGGAATGGGTTTGGTGAAGAGAGAGACAACCACGATGATGATGACACAGATGACAAAGAGGATGATGGCAAAGTACAGGTAGTGCACACCACAGATAATCGTGGGACAGTTGCTGGGCTGCATGCAGCTGCCAGTTCCATAGGCAAATTCAGTCACCATACGGGACACCCCAATCAGAAATCCTATTACCAGTCCCCAAAAGGCTCCCTGTGAAAGAAAACCTTGGGTTAATTAACACCAAACACACAAAATATCAGGGCATTCCTGGGAGACAGAGGAAAAGGAACAAAAATGAGACAAATGATAGCTTCAGGCCTTCTTTTTTTTTTCCATTTTATTTATTTTTTCAGCGTAACAGTATTCATTCTTTTTGCACAACACCCAGTGCTCCATGCAAAACGTGCCCTCCCCATTACCCACCACCTGTTCCCCCAACCTCCCAGCCCTGACCCTTCAAAACCCTCAGGTTGTTTTTCAGAGTCCATAGTCTCTTATGGTTCGCCTCCCCTTCCAAATTTTTTTTTAATAAACATATAATGTATTTTTATCCCCAGGGGTACAGGTCTGTGAATCGCCAGGTTTACACACTTCACAGCACTCACGATAGCACTTACCCTCCCCAATGTCCATAGCCCCCTCCCCCTCTCCCAATCCCACCTCCCCCCAGCAACCCCCAGTTTGTTTTGTGAGATTAAGAGTCATTTATGGTTTGTCTCCCTCCCAATCCCATCTTGTTTCATTTATTCTTCTCCTATCCCCCTAACCCCCCATGTTGCTTCTCCATGTCCTCATATCAGGGAGATCATATGATAGTTGTCTTTCTCCGATTGACTTATTTCACTAAGCATGATACGCTCTAGTTCCATCCACGTCGTCGCAAATGGCAAGATTTCATTTCTTTTGATGGCTGCATAGTATTCCATTGTGTATATATACCACATCTTCTTGATCCATTCATCTATTGATGGACATCTAGGTTCTTTCCATAGTTTGGCTATTGTAGACATTGCTGCTATAAACATTCGGGTACACGTGCCCCTTCGGATCACTATGTTTGTATCTTTAGGGTAAATACCCAGTAGTGCAATTGCTGGGTCATAGGATAGTTCTATTTTCAACATTTTGAGGAACCTCCATGTTGTTTTCCAGAGTGGTTGCACCAGCTTGCATTCCCACCAACAGTGGAGGAGGGTTCCCCTTTCTCCACATCCTCGCCAGCATCTGTCATTTCCTGACTTGTTAATTTTAGCCATTCTGACTGGTGTGAGGTGATATCTCATTGTGGTTTTGATTTGTATTTCCCTGATGCCGAGTGACGTGGAGCACTTCTGAAGCCAGAATGTTGGCATCCAGAATAGGACTAAGAGTGTGATGTCAGGCCAAGCCTGAAGGTGTGTTTATCATGTTTCAGTGACATGATTTTACCTGGGTCATAAAACAAGATTCATAATATAATGGAGTAACAGTGTCTAATAACTTGTGTCTAGTGTCAACCCAAAGCCTTAATTCCAAAAATTAATTTTTAATTTTAAAAATAATTTGACTCTCATTCCTGTAGCTACTATCACCATCAGACTCCAGATTTAAGCACATTCAAAGGTAATGTAATTACTTGTGAAATAATTTGTTTTCCTTGAAGTCTTTGAAAAACAAATTGGGTCTTTGAGGGATGGAAGAGAAAGGAATGTTTCCATCAAAATATAAATACTACTTTCTTCATTAGCCCCTTTAATAGATCCAAAGTCACTATTTTTAATTTGAAAACACAAGATTATATTATGTGTCTTTACATTAAGTTTTGGGTTTGCATATTAGAAATGTGGAAATCCTTTAAGAGACTAAAAATACCAGGGTACAATTTTTCAGGGTTTGTTTAAACCCCTTCCCTCCTTTCCTTCCTTCCTTATTTCCTTCTTGCTTCCTTTCGGTCAGTCCTCACCTAGAGAACAAGTCTGAATCTAGAGGCCACATTTTAAAATGATCAGTGACAAAGTACAGTGAGTTCATAGAAGGGTGGTAAAAAAGAGCTTTCACGTCAAATGTTGATCCTTGAACTTTCCTAGCCATGGGTACCCCTGCACTTTATATCCCAGGTGTGTTCCATTATCAGTGTATCCATGTCCTAGGTCTTTGTACAGGTCACTCTTTATCTGGGAGAACACAAGCTCCTCCCTTCCTGGTAACCTGTTCTAGCTTAAATGTCCCCTCTTCTTCTCCTAAGACAGAATTGGGTGGGGAGATCCTCCATGCTGTGACTGCACTGTAGACACACCTCCAATGCCAGCACCAATTCCACTTCTATGGAATCACTCAATCTGTCTCCCCATCTGAACTGGGAATTTGCCCAGCTAAGGAACCAAGATTTGTTCCCTTTGTGTTGTCAGATAGCTCTTGTCTGACATCTGGAAGTATCTGCTAGGTAGATAGATGATTGTAGATGGTAAAGGATAGATGATAGATAGACAGATAGATAGATAGATGATAGATGATAGATAGATAGATAGATGATAGATAGATAGATGATAGATAAATAGATAGATGATAGATGAGGAAAAAGATGTCCCCCCATTCATTCCCCACACACATATTCATTCAAAAAATTATTTTTTACTTTAGTTTGTGTGAATAGTATTGATAAAATCTACTATAAAATTTTCCCTCTCTTTTGATTTTTTGCTTTTTTTTCTTTTTATTTAAATCCAATTAGCAGGATGCCTGGATCAGTTGGTTAGTGTCTACCTTTGGCTCAGGTCATGATCCCAGAGTCCTGGAATTGAGTCCCACATTGGGTTCCTTGCTCACCAGAAGCCTGCTTTTCCCTTTGCCTGCTCTACCTGGCTCTCTCACCCTGCTTGTGTGCACTCTCTCTCTCTCTCAGACAAATAAATAAATAAAACTTTTAAAATTTAATTTCAATTTTCACTTAATTTCAATTAATTATTTAATTGAATTAGCCACATATAGTCCTTCTCTTTTGGCAATTAGCATCTTCCTGTTCCTTTAATTTTATTCTCAAGAGGCTCTTGAAAAATCTGGGAAATTTTGACATTTTCCTCAAGACTTTAATGAGTCACCCCTCATTAAACACAATCCCTGACCAGTCCTGAGAATCATTTTGTAGTCTCTATGTGCTGCTCTCCAGAGACTCTAGCAATGGCTTCTCACCCTCAGACCTGTGACATTTGGGCTGGATAATTCTTTTGGGACTGGGGGGTGAGCATGGGGGTAGCTGTCTTGTGTATTGGCCTCCACACAATAGATATTAGTAGCATTTTCTGAATCAAAGCCAATCAAAATGTTGCCAGACTTCACCAAAAGTTCCCTTGAGGAAGGGCAAAATCTCCCCCAGTTCAGAACCACTACACTCTATCCTGATTTTTAGCCTTATTTTTTGACTGCCACAGTCCTTTGTTGAACTGAATCTGTTTTTAGTACACAGCAATACCCAGTTGGGCTTCTAGCCACACTATACTAACTTGTATTTTAGAAATCTCTCAGCTTCTGCCAAACCCTACTGAAATAAATCTTAAGAGTGTGCTTATTTCTCAAACCAGTCATGATCACTTGCAGGTTTAATTCTGATCTCTCAAGGGTATTTATCTGTGCATGCAGTTTTGTGTTGCCAGCAAATCTGGACTATGTTCCTAATGGCAAATGTTGAGTGAAGAGAAGCACACATAATTTTACACTTCAAAGCTGGGTCATTCCAGTGAGGTATTTCCCAAGTGTATATTTGTTTCTGTCCTATTGGGAGAAAGGGGTTGTCTCTAACAAAAAATATGTCATCATTGATACTTCTTCAGAAAATAGGCTACACAGTTATTACCCCCACTTGATCCCAGGCTTCCCTGAGTGTGCAGATGGTTTAATACAGAGACAGGTGAGCAGCACCCCAGTCAGAAGCCACATCCAAAGGCATCCTTTCATGGTGCTTCAAAACCTGTAACGGCACCCCCAATGAAAATCCAAACTCTTTAGCCTGGCTTTCAAAGGAGCCATTCCTAATTTAACTTCAACATTCTTGTCTAGCATTTCTTCCATTAACCCATACACACGAACTCCTTCTCAAGTCATGTGAAATGCCTTTCAAACCCCTCATCCTCACGCTTATCCTTGCACTTCTGCCTCCGAGTTCTGGTGCTGTTCTCTCTCTGCTTTGCACACCCTCTCTTCCCTCTAGTTCAGCACATGCTAATATAGTCCTTCTGTGAATCCTTCTCATATTCTGTGCTATGTTTTATCCCTCAATTATTATCTACCTTATGTTGTTTTGCATATAAATTGCTTGAGCACCAGGACATCATTTTTCACTGGGCCTTGAGAGGTACTGGCTGGAAAGCCAAGCTCACTGCAGAACCACTAGAGGCACATATATACAATGGAATATTACTCAGCCATCAGAAAGGATGAATACTCACCATTTGCATCACATGGGTGGAACTGGAGGGGATTATGTCAAGTGAAATAAGTCAAGCAGAGAAAGACAATTATCATATAGCTTTGTTCATATGTGGAATGTAAACAATAGCACAGAGGATCATAAGGGAAGGGAGGGAAATCAGAAGGGAGAGAAATCAGAGAGGGAGATGAACCATGAGAGACTACAGACCCTGGGAAACAAACTGACGGTTACAAAGGAGAAGTGGGTGAAAGGATGGGGTAACAGGGTGATGAGTATTAAGGAGGGCACGTATTGTGATGAGCCCTGGGTGTTACATGCAACTAATGAATCACTGAACACTACATCAAAAAATAATGATGTACCATACAGTGGCTGAATATAACTTTTTTTAAAAAGGAAATTTTTTTTAAAGGAACCACTAGAGGGAGCCTGTGCTAGGACTTCCTCTGGAGCTGCTCGCCCAGGGTACAAACTTCCCGGCTAGTGCCATGTTAACAGGCCAAAGTCACTCAGATTGGATGGAACATGTATATCATTAGTTGGGAATGGGTTTGGAACCTGCAGCAAGGAGGAGAGGTGAATCCAAAAGAATGTATACCCAGGAGAGTCCCTGAAGGCTTTGCCATGAAAACCTTCAGCAGCACATCTATTTCTGCTTGAGATCTCTGGGAAATAGAATCCCTCCCAAACAGAATATGGCACTCCAGGTGGGAATTTCTGTGTAGGAGTGGCTTTTCAGGACATGCAAAAATGAAACCTACCGGCTCATTGACTCTCTTCCAGAAAATAGCAAGCAAGAAGACAGCTGCAATGGGTGGTCCCAAGTAACTGGTAATGGACTGGATGTAATCAAAGAGCTGCCCACTTTGTGCTGACTGCACAATGGGTACCCAGGCAATGCTGATACCTATCAGCACCAGGATGAACAACCTGAAATCAAAACCCCCCAATACAACGTCAATAAATGGCTCTATATGAATAAATACATATTACTATGTGTCAGATGTATGATATATATATGTATCATGTGTGTATGATTACTATATGTCAGATGTGTATATATATTATATATATATAGCAAATATATATGAACATAAATGTAGATATTTATATGTATGTATCATTCCATTTATTGTATATTATATATACACATTATGTGTGTGTGTGTAATATTACCATAGGCAAGGAAAAATAATTAGCAAATTCATTCTTGAGGCTTTTTTTCCATCTGTATTCTGCCTCTATGAGAAAGTCATCTGTGCCTGTGAATAAATGAAATGCACTTAACAAACCTAAACCAGTAACTGCCATAAGAGAATCACACTTTGACAAGTAGTAGAATGTAGGAACAAGGGTCCTGGATTCAAATTTTTCTTTTCTATGTGTGACATAGGACACTTTGCTTAACCTCTCTGAATCTCAATTTCTCTGTCTGTGAATTGGGAATAATATGACTGATCTTGCAATTCTAGAATAAGGATCAGATATAGTAAAACACCTAGAAAACAGTAGGTACTCAATAAATAGTAAAGGCCATAATTTTTATTTTCTTCTCCTTCTCCTCCTTCCCCTTCTCCTCCTCTTCTTCATAATAAAGTGAAGACCACAACGAAAAAGAGTTTATAAAGGAACAGTCTAGAAAGAAAGGGACACTACCAAGTATTTCCAGCTCTCCTCTTAAATTTCACTTCAACTCATGAAGAGATTGGGGGGTTCCCTTACAAGCTCCCCTTACTTGTGCTTTTGATTTAATTAGAAAGATGGCTATGGTTCCTTTACCTTACATGAATTTCAGGCAAAAGAATCTTAAACTAACCTTTACAAAGCAGTGTTTTCACTCATATATTTCTCCTTCTGGAATCCTCTTCCACTGCCCCCATATACCCAAATCCTACCCACCATTTTGGCCTCAGGTCAGGCCTCCCTCTTCCAGGAGCTTTCCCCAACTACTGCATGCCATGTTCACCTCTTCCTTCTTTGAGCCCTTGATTGCTCTTACAGTCACCATAGCAAAGTCTGGAATTGTTTTCTATAAGCTCATCTAGGGCGGGGATAAAATCTAGGGCAGCAGTCATGGAATGTACAAAAGTGTGGGCCCCAACAATCTCAGAGCCAAGGGGGCCATCCCTGAGCAAAGCAACAAAATGGTTCTATTCTCATGTTGCATCTTATAGATAAAGGGGAGGAGGGGAGAAACAGGAAACAGTAAAGTCCTTTCTAAGGGAAAGCCAGTTAGGGTGATGGTTCTGATTTCTGTGAAGCAAAGGAGTAGACTCAGGCCTGGTTAGATCTTCCCTGAGTGCCAGGTGTCTCAACACCTGACAGTGGCCTGTCCCCTTTCCTTCCTTTGCCCTAATCTTATTGATGAGACCTATGAGGTGGCAGCCCATACCCTTCCCACACTCACTATGGAACTTTTTCTTGATTGACCTCACAGGGACTTGATTCCTCTGCTCCGAGGAAGCTGACCTGCCAGAGCCCCAGAAAGAGATACAGCAGAGCTTTAGTCCTCTCTCCAAGCATCTGCTCAATAGATAGTCAAGATTATGAGTACCTCTGACCCACGTATCAACCCTTCTGTCTTTCAGTATTCTGTTGTGTCCACTATCTCATTTGCAATAACAAATGTACATATAGCGTGGTGTTTTAGACTTTACAGAGCATTCTCCCAAGCACGGTATCTCTTGACCCGCACAGTAGTAGTGCAAAATGTTGCAGCAAATGGTCAAGGCATCAGAGGCGTCTGGGCCTTGAAGATGGCCCATGTGAAGAACTACAGTGTAGAGGGCTGAAGAGGGCCACATGCGGCAGCATAAAGGGCCTTGAACAAGGACTCAGTTGGCCTGAATTCCGGTCCTGTTTCTGTCACTGTCCAGACTACGTGGATTTAGGCAAGACAAGCCTCCTTTTGTCTGTTGATAAACTGAGGGTTAGATTGGATGATTTCTGATGTCATATCTTACTCCAGACAGGCATTGTTTGATGATCTTCAATTTATATTTTTCTTTTTTTTAATTTATTTATTCATTTGAGAGAGATACAGAGACAGAGAGAGCACAAGCAGGGGGAGAAGCAGAGGGAGAGGGAGAAGCAGAGTCCCCACCAAGCTGGGAACCCAACATGGGGCTCAATCCCAAGACCTGGAGATAATGACATGAGCCAAGGGCAGAGTCTTAACCATCTGCCACCCAGGCACCCCGATGATCCTCAATTTAAAGTTAAATGCCATTAAAGTGTTAATATGACTAATGACAGAGGTTACTCCTATTCTACCCAAGCATGTACCAGTCTTCTCTACCTTAAGGGATAGTACAGATCATTCAAATTTTCATGGTGGGTGGCAAGAAGATGCTGCACTTACCTTCCTGCAATCATGAGCTCTTTCTCAGATGCTCCCTTCCGGATCTTGGTGTAGATATCCATGGTGAAGAGGGTGCTGGCACTATTGAAGATGGAAGTTAAGGAGCTCATGAGAGAGGCCAACATGACTGACAGCATCAGGCCTCTCAGTCCTGAAAGAGAAGAAGGATCTGAGTGGCACACACAGCAACTCAGCTCTTTTGTACTTGGAAATTGTGAGAACTCAAGGTTTGTTTGCCTTCCAAAACCATGCCATGTTCTACAACTTGTCTCTCCAGAAAGACTAGATATTTCAAGGAATGAATTGTGGCTTTAAAATATACTGTAAGCCCAAAGCAGTCAACAAAGAGATAAGGACAAAATATATATGAGTAAATACTTTGCAACTGAATGATGATGATGGTGGTGGTGATGGTGGTGATGGGGTGATAGTAGGTAATGGTGATGGTGCTGATGATATATGTGTGATTCCATCTAAGAGGAGTTTTATAAGGTCTTTTATTTTAAAAATTCATGGTATAGCAGAAAGATTCAAACTATGATTCAAAAACATGATGTTTTCAATAAGGTGAAATCTCCATAGAATGGAAAGAAATACTAGCAATTCATATGTCTAATAAGGGTCTAGTGTGCAGAATATAAAAAGGACACATATAACTGAATAATAAAAAAGATAAATAATCCAATTAAAAATAGACAAAGAACTAGAATAGGAGATTCTCCAAAGAAGATAAGCAAGTGGCTAATAATCACATGAAAACATGCTCAACATCAAGGAAATTCAAACCAAAAACCACAATAAAATACTACTTTGTACCCACTAGGGTGGCTATAATTTTAAAAAAAGAAAGACAAATAACAAGTGTGGGTGAAGAAGTGGAGAAATAGGACCCCTCATACATTGATGGCAGTAATGTAAAAGGACACAGCCACTGTTGCAAATACTCTGGCAGTTTCTCAAATCAAACATGCAGTTACCATATGACCTATTAATTTTACTCCTAGGTATCTGTTCAAAAGAAATAAAAATGCATGTTCACATAAAAACTTGGGACATGAACATGACTCAGTCGGTTGAGTGTCTGACTCTTTATTTTGGCTCAGGTCATGATCTCAGAGTCATGAGATTGAGCCCCTCATTGGGCTCCGTGCTCAGTGGGGAGTCTGCTTAGGATTTTCTCTCTCCTTCTTCATCTGTGCCCCCCACTCTCTCTCCCTCTAAAATAAATAAATAAATATTTTTAAAAACTCAAATATGAATGTTCATAGTAGTATTATTTATAATAGCTAAAAAGTAGAAACAAGACAACGTTCATCAAAGTGTGATAAACAAAGTGTGATGTATCCATGCAATGGAATATTATTTATCAGTAAAAAGGGTGAAGTACTAACGCATGCTATAATGTGGATAAACCTTGCATTCTTCTAAGTGAAATAAGCCAGACACAAAGAACAACCACTGTATAACCCTGTTTATGTTAAGTGCTCAAAATAAGCAAATCCATAGAGAGAGGGAGTAGATCAACAGTTGCCTAGGGGATGGGGCAAAATATGGGGTGATTGTTAATGGGTACAGGATTTTTTGGAGGTGATAAAAGTTTTCTAAAATTATGGTGATGGTTGCACACCTCTGAATATACTAACAAAGATTCCCTAGCAGGGACACCTTTATGTTCTCCTTGGCATGGAAGTAGTAATAGAGATTATAGCAAACCATGTTTGCCATGATTGGGAGAAATTTTAAAAGAACTGATTTGGGAAGGGTAGTATTATCCCCATTCAACACACCAAGAAGTGAGGCCCAGAGGTTGGCATAACTTGCTTAGGGTCATAGCTGGGAATACAGCCTTGTCTTTTTTTTTTTCCATTGAAAACTTTACTGAGCTATAATTCACATACATATGATTCATCACTTAAGGCACACAATTCAACTCCTGCTGAGCAGAGAGCCCAATGTGCGGCTCTATCCCAGGACCCTGAGATCATCACCTGAGCGGAAGGCAGAGGATTTAACCACTGAGCCACCCAGGCACCGCTACTTTAAAAAAAAATTTTAGGTGAACTTGGGTGGCTCTGTCATTTGATTCTTTGGTTTTGCCTCGTGTCATGATCTCAGGATCCTAGGATTGACCCCCATGTGGGGCTCTGCACTGAGCAGAGTTTGCTTCAAGGGTCTCTCTCTCTCTCTCCCACTGCCCCTCCCCCATTCACTCGTGCTTTCTCTCTAAAATAACTAAGTAGGGGCGCTTGGGTGGCTCAGTCCATTAATCACCTGCCTTGACTCAGGTCATGATCCTGGGGTCTTGGTATTGAGTCCCACATCAGGGTCCCTCAGCAGGGAACTGTTTCTCCCTCTGCCTGCCATTCCCCCTGATTGTGCTTTCTCTCTCTGACAAATAAATAAATAAAATCTTTTTAAAATAAATAAATATAAGTAAATCATTCCAAAAAAATTTTAAATCTTAAAAAAATGAGAGAAAGATAAATAACATAAATAAATAAACAGTGTAATCCAAACCAGAACTCTAAAAGAACCAGCCATGTGACTCTTCTTATTGCAACCTTAATTAATAAGCAGCCTGGTTCAGTGGAATTGTTAACGATTACCCCCATTTTTATAGAATTTGAATGCAAATGTTTGCACAAGGTCACACATCCTGTTTGCAGTTTAAAAAAAAATTCTTCAATTCCAACCTTGAGCACAGTTAAGCAAGCCAAATACTGAGTTGCTGTGTGGCCTTGGAAAAAATCATTTTCCTTCTTTAGGTCTCAGTTTTCCCTAACTATAAAATGGAGAGGTTTGACTAATCTCTAGGCTTCTTCTCAATGATAAAATTTTGTAAGTTTATTGCAAATTTTCCTGTTCAGCACCTTTGAATTTTTAGTCTCCTGAGGCCCCTTAACCTTATGAGGTTTATATCCCTTGATCCAGAATTAGATTTTTTCTTTGACATGAAATATGAACAGTAACCCTACAGGCCTAGCTAACCCCAAACCTCTAACTATTCTGGACTCCAAGGATAACACATTCTCTGTAGCTCCCTTGTGGCCCTTCCATCTACTGCCTCAAACTTCCTCATCCTTTTTTGTTGTTGTTTTTGTTTATTTTATTTCTTTATTAATTTTTTTATTATGTTATGTAAGTCACCATACAGTACATCATTATTTTTTGATGTAGTGTTCCGTGATTCACTGTTTGTGTATAACACCCAGTGCTCATTGCAATATGTGTCCTCCTTGAGTTGAGGGAAACTGGAAGGGGAGATGAACCATGAGAGACTATGGACTCTGAAAAACAACCAGAGGGTTTTGAAGGGGCGGGGGGGGGTGGGAGGTTGAGAAACCAGGTGGTGGGTAATAGGGAGGGCACGTACTGCATGGAGCACTGGGTGTGATGCCAAAACAATGAACACTGTTATGCTGTAAATAAACAAATAAAAAAATTTTAAAAATAATAATAATAATAATAAATATGTGTCCTCCTTAATATCCATCACTGGGATAACCCATTTCCCACCTCCTTCCCCTCTAAAACCCTCAGTTTGTTTCCCGGAGTCCATAGTCTCTCATGGTTCATTTACCCCTCCGATTACCCTCCCCTTTATTTTTCCCTTCCTTCTTCTAATGTCCTCCGTGCTATTCCTTATTTTCTACAAATAAGGGAAACCATATAATAATTGTCGTCTTCTGCTTATTTCGCTTAGTGTAGTCTCCTCCAGTTCCATCCATGTTGATGCAAATGTTGGGTATTCATCCTTTCTGATGGCTGAGTAATATTCCAGTGTTTATATGGACCACATCTTTTTTATCTATTCATCTGTTGAAGGGCATCTAGTCTCCTTTCCCAGTTTGGCTATTCTGGACATTGCTGCTATGAACATTGGGTGCATGTCTTTTCACTTCTTTTCACTACATCTCCATCTTTGGGGTAAATACCAAGTAGTACAATTGCTGGGTCAAAGGGTAGCTCTATTTTTAACTTTTTGAGGAACCTCCACACTGTTTTCCAAAGTGGCTGCACCAACTTGCATTCCACCAACAGTGTAAGAGGGTTCCCCTTTCTCTACAACCTCTCCAACATTTGCTGTTTCTTGCCTTGTTCATTTTTGCCATTCTAAATGTTATAAGGTGGTATCTCAGTGTGGTTTTGATTTGAATTTTCCTGATGGCTAATGATGCCGAACATCTTTTCATGTGTCTATTAACCATTTGTATGTCTTATTTGGAGAAGTGTCTATTCATGTCTTCCGCCCATTTTTTGACTTGATTCTTTGTTTTTTGTGTGTTGAGTTGGAGAAGTTCTTTATAGATCTTGAATACCAGCCCCTTATGTGTAGTGTCATTTGCAAATAAAATCTTCCCCCATTCCATAAGTTGTCTCTTTGGGAAGTTTTTAAAACTTCCTCATTCTTAGTTAAAACTGTTTTGCCTTTCCCTCCAGTTTTTTCCTCGGAATGTTAATGCATTTCCAAGGAAAAAATCCACTTATTTCAAGCTTTCATGTTAATGTCTGTTGGAAAGTTCTGAAAGATCTTCTAGATGAGCATGGAAAAGTTGTGTTTTTCACTAACGCATTTTCAGATCACCTCTTTTCCACACCTGACTGATGAACACATGCTAGATCTCATAGAGCTCAACCTAAACTGTCTCTTTTCCAATGAGGAAAGATGTGTTCAAAAGCTGAGGACACCCAGAGGAAAGCCTTCCCTACTGGGCCCCCAAGCTCAGAAGTGGCTTTTGCCCAGAGAGCCACAGGAATCTACATAAAGAGGAAGCCAAATCAGCCTCCAAAGAAAGACTTTGCCAGAAAAATGACTCTCACCATTGGGCATGAGCTCCACCACCAACGTCGGGTAAGCAACATTTGTACATCCAACCTCAGTACCACAATATTTCTTACATTCCGAGGGGACGGTGCAGGCAACTTTTTCTGGGAAAAGATGAAGAGCCATGTCAGCAAGGAGAAATCAAGGAAGTATTCCTGAGACTCACTTTCTTAAAATAAGACTTCAAACAGGACATTCCTGTCCAAGGCCCTGAATTGGTTCCACAGAGTGCAACTTCAAGTTGATCTCTATAATGCCATGCCCTTGCCCTACTGATACGACAATCTCCAAGATCTGACTGGGGGGAAAGAGTTAAGTAGAGGAGGGATAAAATAAAGCAATGCTCAGGGTGGATAGAGAGGGGACACAGCCTTTAGACTTTAGCTAGGCCTCCCTACAACATAGCAGTGACTATTGTCTTGTTTCTCCTGATGATCATAGTGACCCACGGCTCTTAATTTGAGGTTTATTTGCAGCAGCATTTTTACAAGTAGGATTGAACACCCAGATGACTGAAGGAGTTCCTCAGTGGGAGGGCTATTGGGTAGTACTTCCAAAATGTGAAAAATCTTGGGTAGAGAAAGATAAGAAGTAGCCTGAGATGGGAAGGGAAAATGATCTAGAGACTTGGAGAAAATTCCAGTAACTTCTTTAGAATTAAATCAACAAACATTTATTAGGTACCTACTATAGTTACATCATTTAGTGCTGCTCCATAGACCACCAATTCATTATCGCACTATCTCAAATATTTTTGTGTGTGTTGTACAACATAAATTATATAACATATAATTTGTAATTTCCTTATATATTATTATTACAATATAAATTATTCAGTTACAGATATTTTTCTCATGACAGGTGAGCCGTATAGGAGTATACCTAAAAGGAGCCAATGGCAGCAAGTGCCCCCAGACTGTCCTGTCTTCATTTTGGGAGCTCAGCAAAGTTTTACTCCCTGGCACTCTCTTTTTGGCTATTATTTCATATTCCAAGAAACAGTTTGGACCTATGATGGCTGACCAAAAAAATGCAACTGGCAAAGCTGGAGAAGCCACAAAATGGCCAAAAAGACTCTATTACCCTAGATAGTAAAGTACAAGGCAAGGAGCTCTTCAAAGAAATGGCCCAAGAAACAGGGTTCTGAGCATAAGCAATTAGAGACTGGCCAGGGTCCTTTGACATTAAAGACATCGTACACACTACCAGAGCCTGAGGAAGACTGAGCAAAAAGTTAGCTAATATTAGTTGAAAGAAGTTACAGCTAGAGGTGCATCAGGACTTCAGAGAATTAGCAAAAGGGTCTAAAGTAATTGTCAATGTTAGGAACAGGGAAGACAACCCCACAGGTTCTGTGACCTCAAGTTTTTGCTGTGTAAAGGGGAAACAATAATGTTTGGTAATTGTGGCAAATAAAAAAGAAGAGGGCAGAAGAGAAAGAACAGGGAGCTAAAGGTCTTTTGAAGTGACATAGAGAGAGGAAAGTGGGAGAGAGTGGTTGCTGAGTCCAGCAAGAGGCATCACCTGTGTATAGGATGCGGCTGATCATTCCTGGCATCACCATGAGGAACATGGGCAGCAGCTTCATGTACCCACATAAGATACAGCCGGCCTTCACGTGAGACATGTTTTTGGCTGAGAGGCAGCGTTGCACAATGACCTGCCAGGGAAAGCCCGTAAGAGAGGGGTGCAGGCCAGAGACCTCTCATTGCTCTCTGGCTACCTTCAGCTCCCCACCCACATGTCCTTGGTTCTTGGCCTGGAATTCCCTTGTTGCAAGGTTCAGTGACCCCAGACCATATGAGCCCTGCCCTACTGTATCCAACACCACAAGCCTTAGATAGGAGTCCCTGTAGAGATCTGGGAACACCCCTTCCACCCCACACATCCAGCATAGGTACCTGATCAGTACACCAGTACCACAGGGCAAGGATGGACAACCCAAAGATGAGCCCAGGCCATGGCAGGTCTCCTTTGATGGGATCTCGGAAGATGTGGAAGGAGTCAGCTCTTGGTGTATAACATTCTTCTTTGATGGTGATGTTTCCCGCAGTAATCACAGTTGGAATGGCATTCATATACTTTGTCATGAAGGCATCATACCCTCCCACTTCGTGAAAAGCTGGAAAACATCAGCAACAAGCAACCTAAAACTCTCAGCTCTTCATTCAGGTTTCTTCCTATGAATGCCTGAGAAACCATCCTCCCTGTGTGGTCTTGGGCAAGTCACTTTCCTATTCTAGGCCTCAGCTCTCTCATCCATAGAATGGGATTATTAACCCTGCCCAGCTTCCTGGGGTGGGGGGTTGACTGTGAGGGTCTAAAGCAGTAATATGTGAAAGTATTCCAACCACAAACCTTTTCAAAAAGGGAAAGTATTTGAATTTATTAAAAGAGAGACTTTGGTTTTGAAGACTCAAAGACGTTTTTCCCCTCACACTTCACTGTCAGCAGCAGCCTTTAAAATCCTGCATAGCAACCTGGAGATCCACAGACTCAGCCATACCATCCCTGGTCACAGAAGTGTGGTAGGATAGACAGAGAAAGAGGGAGGAGCCTGGAGCCCTACCACCTCTTTGCTGTGTGTTCTTGAATAAGTCATTCTAGTCTCTGTTCTGCAGACCCCACTACCACCACCATCGTCACTGGGGAAAACCAAATGGAAGCTCTTGGAAACAGGGAATAGAGAGTAGATAAGAGCTTCACAGGAACCACAGAGAGTATGAGCCCTATTTAAAAAACAAAATGCATTTTAGATTCTCCCATAATTAGTATCTCTAGATCTAGGGTTTCCAGTCTTGTTTTTAGGATTTTTACAAACAAATAAAATTTCAAAGTTGGGGTCGGGTCAATATAGACTGGCTAATTGTTTAAATTTTGTCAAGTAAGGATATAAACAAGAAAATGATCACTTACTATCATCAATTCATAAAATAAAGGACATTTAACATCAAATATAGACAAGATATAATCTAAGGTTTAAGATACAACATTGAATTTATTTAGCCTGATGCATATTTAGACATATCCCTTTTTTGTCCAGTTTCTCCATGGAGAGCAGACCATGACATCAGAGGTCCACACTGGGGACTACTGGCTCAGTTCATCTAGAACGGGCAGCAGGGACCAGGTATTGCCTGAGCCTGGCCCAGCCTGAGCTCTCCAGGGCTGAGGAAGTTGCCCCCAGACATTCACTATGGTAGAAAATCCAGGCTTGACCGCTTCCCTGGGGAGGGCAGAGGATACCCAGCTCACTGTCTGGGCCAGCAGCAAGCAGGGATGCTACACTTGCTTTTTTCTCCCTAGGCCTCGGCTTCTGCCTCCCTGCTTCCTCAGCCTGCCCCAGCCCCACTTACCAAACCCAGTCAGGATAAAGGACCCCACCAGCATGATCGCTGTCTGCAAAGTGTCCGTGTAAATCACAGCCGCCAAGCCCCCTAAACAGACAAAGGAAATAATACATGTGACCTCACGTAGGAGGAACACCTGTGTCTGTCTTTTGCCCACTCCCTGCCCCTCTCCCTCTGCACATCCTCTAAGCACACCTCTCAGTCACCTGTCTGCCTTTCTTTCCTTTCCTCCCTTGTCTTGTTATAGCAATCTACTACCCAACATGTTTCTACACCTCTACTTTTCACAGAAATGCTGGGAAGACCTTGGAAAAAGGAGAATGTTTCTCCCTATTTGAGGAAGAAGAGTTTGATGTGACTGAAGGCAGAAGATGGCGCAAAGGAGATGGCTCTGGTAAGAACTTTGTCCCACAAAGGCAAGGAAGAGCAAAGAGCGTCCATCTCTACAGGGTGTTTGGGTGTTAATGAATCAGCACTTTTTGAAGGGCTACTTCCATGCACGTCCGCTCTCTCTTTACTCAGACCATTTGGTAACTTCTTGTCCCCAAAGCTGTGGGGTTGCAGTTGGGCAGTAAATTCCATTGCTCACCCTGGGCCCACTATCAGGAGCAGAGTAACATCCCAACTGCTATTCCTGTCACCAGCTTCTCTAGTCATCTGTCAAGTCTTCCTCTAAAATCTCTTTTTTTGTGTGTCACTCCCTCCCTTCCCGCCTACAGTGCCTCCCAGTGCCTATCACATCAAACCCAAGGCCTTCTTCTGGCTTCCAAACTCCCTGCACTGTGACCTCTTTTGAACTACCTGGACTTACCACTCCACACACACACCTCAGCTACCTCCCATTGACCACCCTTCTCCAACTAAATGCACCTGCTACTCACCCTGCCCCAGCACCATGCCATGCCCATTCCTGACTCCATTCCTTTGCTCTCCCCATCCCTGCACCTGGCACTCCCTCTCTGATTCTCCCAACTCAGCCAACTTCTAGCCACAACCTGGAAGCCCAGTCCCGGCCACACTTCCTAGAAGAAGTTACACTGACTATTCCAGCTAACACTAGAGTTTTCTGGGGTCCCCATATAACTTGTTAGGGTCTGAGCATTGAGACTAAGCAAACACTCCATCCTAAAACTGTTTCCTGGGTGTATCTCTCTTCCTCAGGAGGAAAAGCTATGTCTCCTACTTCCTTCTCCTTTCCTGGGCTTTGGCTGAGTCATTTGTATGGACTCACCTGTGATTGTGTAAAGACCAGTGATTGCCAATAAGAGAAAGATGGCCAGGTACAGATCCAGACCCAAGGCCAAGTTGATAAATATGGCCCCAGAAAAGATGTCTGCCTAGAAGAAGAGAAGAGGCAGAGTTAGGGGTGAAGGAGGCCACTTGGCTGTAGGCTGCACCCGGAGCCTGGTTGAGGCACTTCAGCTGCAAAGACAAAGAGGCAAACTTGAAGGGAGTAGCAGAAGGTGTCTCCTGAGTATTGTCAATGCCTGTGATTTCTGGGCCCAATGTTGGTTCACACCCCTCTTGCCCTTTGGTTAAATCCCCCAATTAAATGTTCATATTTTTATCCCTGGATAAGAATATGACAGACAAGTACTACACAATTCCACATATATAAAGTATCTAAAACACTCAAATTTGTATAATCAAAAACTAGAATGGTGAATACCAGAGGCTGAGGGGAGAAGGAAATGGGAATTATTAATCAACAGGCATAAAGTTTCAGTTAAGTAAAATTAATAAGCTCTAGAGATCTGCCACACAACATTGTGCCTATAGTCAACAACAACGTATTTTACACTTAAAATTTGTCAAAAGCATAGGTGGCATGTTAAGTGTTCTTACCACAAAAAAAAATTTTTTTAATTAAAAAAAAACCACAAACACCTCAGAACCATGTTCTATTCCTAAGTTTCTCAACAGGCTTTATTCAAGATGATAACAGATATCCCATGGGGGGGAAGAAAAGGATTCCCTAGTCAGAGATCTGTAAAATGCTGGATTAAGCAAAGTTAAGACAGTTTCCTCACCTCACAACTCCCCTGAGCCTTTAATATACAGTATGTACTATGAATCCCCAGGAGGGTAACATGGTAAATGATCCTTCACAAACTTATTTAACTATAGAACTTTGTTTGCCAAGAAATAACTATTAACACCTTGAGGTTCCTCCTAACACACTTGTAGACTGCTGATCTAAGCTATTCTCCATCATTTACACCTTAGTGTGCAAAGGTTTATTAGATCTATTCCCAAAAACAGGTACTAAAGAGTCCATGAGAGGGAAAACCCACCCATACTCTGGAATGGAGAGAAACTTCAGCAACATCAGTTTTATCTTCTCAGCCCAAATGGAGTCCACCTTGACTCAAACACAACAAGAACATCACCAAGAATCTCTTACATGGCAGGCTTGATTCTAGGTGCTTATATCAAGATTATCTCATGAAACTTTAGAAAGAAATGTTTCCTCTTCACCCCCAAATTTACCAGTTATGTTCTTGATGCAGTTCTCTTTCTCCTCCCTGCCTCATATAATCCCATAAAAAACCTTCTACCTGACAGGATGGTGAGCTGCTAATTTAAACCAAAGAGAGAGTACCAGAATCAAGAATTTTCATAGCAGCTCCAAAATACTACCAGAATAGGTAGTATTAAGGGATGATCATGGTAAATCTTTTATTTCCAAATTGCCAAGTATGAAAGAAAATAGACCTCCCCTAGATGCAATGAACAAGCTGTTTTGTTGCATAAAACCTAATATGATTCAGGGTGTGTAAAGGGCCACCAGGTCATAACCCTGGGAATGATGCCCTTGCATCTCCTCTCCAATCTTAGCTTCCCCACCTCCACCTCCTTAAGCTCCTTGGGGCCCTCCAATGGCTCAGCTCCCCACCAATCACATCTCCTATTCCCTGCCTCTATTAGTTGGCATAGAGACTGCCTCACACCACCTCCAAGTTTATGTGCTAATGCACAACTCCCTCTCCCAAGACAGGTCTCCTGAGGACTGGCGTCTTAGCTCCCCTGCAGATTCTCTTGCCCCAGGAGACCTAATATCATTGTCTTTCTTGGTGGAGGAGGAGATGCAGAGTCAGAAGGTAAGGAGAGAACGGTGACTTAGAAAGAGACCACACACACACACACACACAAAGGCTAGTGGTCAGAGGACCTGGGTTGTAACACCAATGCTGTCATTATAGGCCTGACCGTAGATAAAACATTTCACCTCTCCATGTCTCTGTGTCCTCCTCTTTAAAGTAAGAAGCTCTGACTCTGAGTGCTTATGATATTCAGTGGCTGGAAGTGGGAAAGCCCTGTAGCCAAAGAAAGCATTCCCCTCCCAGGTCCTGGATCTGTTCCATCCTATCCTCTACAACCAGAGAGGAAGAAATGACCACCAGCTGCACATCAGCTTTGCTAAAGGTGAAATGGCCACTCTGTACTGCATCTGAACACTGAGCCATAGGAATTGGAATGAGTATTCATAATGCTGGACCCTCCCCTCCATGCCTCTTTAAAATCACAAAAATTTATTTCATTTAAAGGGGCCCATTTATTGATTACACATCTAACCTCAGGAGTAAATTCTTCCCTTAGAACTCTAAAAGCCAGGAGGAATGCCTAGGAATACTGTGCCATACCTAAGCTCACATTAGCCCAGGTGCTCTGATACTAGTCTTTGAATCCTAGGTGTCCAAGCTTTATCTGCTTCACTAAGGTTTTTTCCCCCATAACCAGGGAATTTTATAGTTTACCAAATGTTTTCAGGTACATTCATTGTTTTGATCCCCAAGACAAGTTAAAAGGACAAATATATTGGCTCCACTCTACAGATGAGAGAGACAAAATTAATGACAAACTCAATAGCTAAAATCCGGCTCTTTGTGTCCAAATCCAGTGACTTTCCCACAACACTAAAAGGTAAAATTTCTCTTTTCTGGAATATTTTCTGCAGAGAACAAGATCTTTTATCATTAAAAAAACATTTTTTACTTACTTTTAAAATGAAATAACTTATGAGTATAGTCGGGGGGGAAAACAGCACAGAAAGTTATACACTGAAAAGTAAAAGTGTCCTTACTTCCATCACTTGGACCAACGGTGACCACTGTTGAGAGCTTTTGGTCCACCAGAGGATTTCTAAATGTCTTACTGAAAATTATATATCAATCATTAAATTCCACATCCCCCCAAAATCATAATTTTGAAGATGGAAACATGGAAAAATGTATACAGTTTGATGCTAAGATGGGAAAGAAAGATGAAAAATGGTATGCACATTCTGACTGCAATTCTGTAGAAGAAATCACACATATGGGCAAAGCCACAATATGAAATATCTGTATAAGAGTCATGGGATTATGGAGGCTTTTCCACTCTAGACTTTCTTAAATACCACTGTCCCATTTTTCTTATAGTTTCAAAAGTGGGGAGAGCAAAAATTTTAACATGCATTATATTCCTTATGGGTATATAAATATACATATATAGGCAGTAAAAATATAAAAGCAGACCAGAGGAAAACACAGTAAATTTAAAACATGTATAACTTTTAAGAAAGAAGGAAACAGGATCAAGATGGGTAGATATAGGGGAACCTGGGTGGCTCAGTCAATTAAGTGTATGCCTTTGGCTCAAGTCAAGATCCCAGGGTCCTGGGATTGAGCCCCACATCGGGCTCCCTGCTCAGCAGGGAGTCTTCTTCTCCTTCTCCCTCTGCCCCTCCCTGCCTTGTGCTCACTCTCTCTCTCTCTCAAATAAATAAATAAAATCTGAGAAACAAACTGAGGGTTTTGGAGAGGAGGGGGATGAGAGGTTGGGTGAGCCTGGTGGTGGATATTATGGAGGACACATATTGCATGGAGCACTGGGTGTGGTGCATAAACAATGAATTCTGGAAAAGAATTTTAAAGAAATTTAAAAAGTTAAAAAATTAAATCTTTTTTTTTAAAAAAGAAGGGTAGAAATAAGCCTTCCATCATATCTGTAATATTTTATTTGTTTTCTTTTAAAAATGAAGAGTTTTTTAAGATCTATAGAATCAGGATGGTGGTATTTGCTACATTAGTCTTTGTACTTTTCTGTATGTTTGGAGCATTTTGTTAATTTTTTATTTATGCAAGTAGGGGAATGATTAACGACATATACCACCAGCATGATAGTAAAGAACTCTCCTATAATCCTATGAGACCATTTGTTTCACAGCTCTTCCCAGATTGCTCCTTCTCTAAATTTCTCTTAGCCCTTAATAAAGAAAAAAGAAAGGATGGAGGGAGGGAGGAAGGAAGGAAGGAAGGAAGGAAACAAGAAAATTTCCCCAATGCTGCTAAGCAAAACCAACTTGAAATGGAATAGAAATTATCATATTCTAGACCAAAGTTCAGCAAGCATTTTCTATAAAGTTTCAGGTAATAAACGTTTTAGGTTTTATATACCATATAGGCTCTGTCCAACCTGCTCAGTTCTGAAGTTGATGCATGAAAGCAGCCATAGATAATACATCAAATGGGTGTGGCCATGTTCCAATAAAACTATATCTACAGGGGCACCTGGGTGGCTCGGTCAGTTGAGTATCTGCCTTTGGCTCAAGGCTTGATACCAGGGTCCTGGGATGGAGCCCCACGTAGGGCTTCCTGTTCAGTAGAGAGTCTGCTTCTCCTTCTCTCTCTGACTCTCCCTGCTGCTTCCCACTCACTCACACGCTCTCTTTCAAATAAATAAACTGTTTTTAAAAAACTATATCTACAAAAATAGGCAGTTGAATTCAGCTCAGAGGCTTTATTCCTATCACTTTGGTGAAAATTTGGCTGAACAATGTCCATGAGACTCATGAGGAATAATAAAATTAAAAATTCAGTTGGGAAACCTCTTTTTTTTTTAAGATTTTATTTATTTATTTGGCAGAGAGAGATCACAAGTAGATAGGCAGGCAGAGAGAGAGAGAGGGAAGCAGGCTCCCTGCTGAGCAGAGAGCCCGATGCGGGACTCGATCCCAGGACCCTGAGATCATGACCTGAGCCGAAGGCAGCAGCTTAACCCACTGAGCCACCCAGGCGCCCCAGTTGGGAAACCTCTTAAGAGTAATTGAGTCCCTGACCATGAGACTTGCATAGATTACTTGTCTGACGCTTTGAGATCCTATGATTTTATATGTGTGCTTTGCAGCCCATTCTGGTCCGAGTTATATCTGAGCACCCAATAAATCCTGCCTGGCAACGACATTTAAGATGGAGAGCCCCACTGCTCAAATTTCTCTTTTCATTTGTGAAAGCGAATGGCTCAGGTAATGAGCATTCAAACCTTATGTAAAAGTCAAAGCTCTTATTTTCACTCAAGGATCCAAAATGGACAGTGGAGTTGCTGTAAAAGTTTATTGCAGTCATGTTAACAGCCCCAGGAAATATAAACAGGGACATTCGGTCATCACATGTAATTCATAAAATCTGAGGCTTATCTCAAGTGATTGCACACACTTAAATAAGATACACGATACTGGGAAATTTTATAGAGCAAAATGCATCTCAGAACTTGATAAGGCAGAGTACCAGGGAGGGGACAGCAGAGAGCCAGTAAAATTCAGAGGAGTACATGGAGAAATAATCAAATCTGTGTCTCAGAGCCCAAAACCCAGCCACAAGATGGTGACCATAGTCAAGATTCCACACCACTGCTGCTCAGTGGCTGGGTTATATCTGGGCCCTGCACCTGAAATGATTTTCTCTCCTATGAATTCCATATACACTGAATCCCTACATCCTCCCTGAAGCCTTCCTGGGAGACTTAGATCTCACAAGCTCACCCTTCTTCTTTCTTGCCCATCACAAATTGTCCATGCCTCTACATACACACAACAAGATTGATTAATCTTTGTGTGCAATATAAATATGTATCTTACTTTCTTAGCTAACAATTACTTTCTTTTGTCCATGAACTTTGATTTCATGTGTATCTTAATGTGAGCTCCTAGGAGGCACATTCAACGTCAGTATAATTATTTTAATGATTTCGTGCTCTATGACTCATGATGAACCTGAAGTAAGCCAAATTTATAAAGATAAAGTCTCACGTGTCAACCATTTCCTGCTTCTTCCCCTGCCTAAATGTCCCTCCTTCAGATCCTTCATATACCAGTGTGTAGTCAATGCTCTCTCCTCACAGTCCTCTCAAATCCATATTCTTGGAAACTTGTTCATATTGTAAGGTCATTTAACTGGCTATCTTAATTTTTCCCAAGGTCTTGAATTTTAATAGACCTTCTAATAAAGGAACAAAAAATTTAGAAGTCAGGGGCCACATAATGCCAAAGGCATTATGTCAATAACAGTTACCATGCTGTTCATAGTTCTGCTACTGTTTAACCCACAGAGTCCCTTCCCGTCT
This sequence comes from Meles meles, assembly GCF_922984935.1. Taxonomy (NCBI): domain Eukaryota; kingdom Metazoa; phylum Chordata; class Mammalia; order Carnivora; family Mustelidae; genus Meles; species Meles meles. Next base: position 27,313,692 of record NC_060077.1, on the reverse strand, counting down.
TGGGACCTCAGTTTCTCCAGCTACAAAATGAGAGCATGGGACATAGCCCTAGAAGATCAATCCCAATCCATCATGCTCTGCTTTCATTGCATCCAAACGTAGAGCAGAACTGTGAGAAGAACACAGACTCTGGGACTAGAGAGACTTGGGTTCCAATCCTGGTTTTGCCACATGCTATGTGATTTGAGACAAATTATCTAACTTCTCCGAGGCTCAGTTATCTCATCCATGAAGTGGAAAATAAAATAGAAATCCTTACCAGGCAGTACTCATGTAAACTGGAGATGAAATAAGTAAATCTCTATCAGAATCTAAGCAAAGAGACCAACATTAAATAAAAGGCAGCTATCATCCTTCTTACACATTATTCAAAAGATTGCTGTCTCTGGGTAGCAGGTGGAGCAGGTAAGAGTCTGGGCAAAGCTTCCAGCAAGGAGGCCCAGAAATCATGCAGAGCAGAAGCAACCAACAAAGTAAGATACTACCAAGGAGTAAGCAACTACCAAGGAGTACTTGGAGTAATGCTCCAACTACTTGGAGCAACCAAATACTTTCCAACAGCAAAATTCAGAAAAGGCTGACTGACGGGGAATGAGCTCCATCAGGACATGAGCTAAGCAAGACTGCCCCTTAGCTATCTGGGGGTTCCCAAGTCACAGAAGGTTTAATCAGTAACCTGAACAATAGATGAGGTGACTGGAAAGCAAGGAGAGAGATTGGGTATTTAGTTTATTTATATGACTACCCCACACCAGCTCCAAGGACAAAGAGTACCCTTTCCATGGCAACTACAGTCAACAGATTTTACCTGCTTGAACTGTGGACCTGGAGAAGACTTGATTCAAAGAAAGGGAATCCCAGTAGCCTCCTCTACAATCTCATTTTCAGGTGCCACCTCACAAGCTGAACCAAGGAGCAGTTCCCTTGCCAACCCCCACCTAGCTCCAGAGTAACCTCCTCTTCTTCCCTGCTTACATTCCTTTTCCTCCTCTTAGATCTGCTCTTCTCTACCTCAGGAAGCCTGATTTCTCCACCCCTCACAGCATTCCTGAGTCTAGGCTCTTCACATTGATATCTAATGACATAGCACTAAAAAGCCCAGCGTCTTCCTCTTATAACTAAAAACTAACCCTGAAGGAGGGGAGAAGAAACTGAAGGTGGTAAAATCATCACATTGCTGGCAAAATGCATAAGCATCAATCAAGAGCAGTAGCAGTTTGAGTCAAAAAGCTGGGCAGGGAGGGAGTAGTACTCTGGGAATCAGTCCCAACTCCAAGACAAAATTCTATCAGCCCTATAGGCAAGACCATGTTTACATTGAGTTGTATAGAAATGTATGTGCAAGACCATTCAATGAGGAAATAGTCTCTTCAACAAATGGTGTTGAAAGAACTGGATATGTGTGAAGTTGAATCCCTGCCTCATATCATATACAAAAATTAACTCAAAATGGATCAAAGACCTAAATGTAAGAGCTAAAAGTATAAAACTCTTCAGAGAAAACAGAGGAGTCACTCTTCATGATATTGGATTTGGCAATGGATTCCTAGAAATGACACTAAAAGTATAAACAACAAAAATAAAAGCAGATATGAACTTCATCAAGATTTAAAACTTTTGTGCCTCAAAGGACATTATAGAATTGCATGGAGCACTGGGTGTGGTGCATAAACAATGAATCTTGGAACACTGAAAAAATTAAATTACATTTCAAATAATTAATTAATTAATTAAATTTTTAAAAGAAAATGAACAGAAAACCCACAGCATGTGGGGCGTGGAGGGGGGGAGTGGAATATTTGCAAATCCTTTATCTGAAAAGGGTCTAGTACCCAGAACATATAGAGAATTTTTTAATGCAATCCCTATCAAAATCCCATCCATTTTTTCCAAATAAATGCAACAAATAATCCTAAAATTTATATGGAACCAGAAAAGACTTTGAATAGCCAGAGGAATGTTGAAAAAGAAAGCCAAGGTTGGTGGCATCACAATCCCAGACTTCAAGCTCTATTACAACGCTGTCATCATCAAGACAGTATGGTACTGGCATAAAAACAGACACATAGATCAATGGAACAGAACAGAGAGCCCATAAATAGATCCTCAACTCTATGGTCACCTAAACTTCGACAAAGCAGGAAAGAATGTCCAGTGGAAAAAAGAAAGTCTCTTCAACAAATGGTGTTGGGAAAATTGGACAGCCACATGCAGAAAAATGAAACTGGACCATTTCCTTACACCACACATGAAAATAGACTCAAAATGGATGAAGGACCTCAGTGTGAGAAAAGAATCCATCAAAATCCTTGAGGAGAACACAGGCAGCAACCTCTTCGACCTCAGTTGCAGCAACTTCTTCCTAGGAACATCGCCAAAGGCAAGGGAAGCAAGGGCAAAAATGAACTATTGGGACTTCATCAAGATTAAAAGTTTTTGCACAGCAAAGGAAACAGTTAACAAAACCAAAAGACAACTGACAGAATGGGAGAAGATATTTGCAAAGGACATATCAGATAAAGGGCTAATATCCAAAATCTATAAAGAACTTATCAAACTCAACACCCAAAGAACAAACAATCCAATCAAGAAATGGACAGGGGACATGAACAGACATTTCTGCAAAAAAGACATCCAGATGGCCAACAGACACATGAAAAAGTGCTCCACATCACTCGGCATCAGGGAAACACAAATCAAAACCACAATGAGTTATCACCTCACACCAGTCAGAATGGCTAATATTAACAAGTCAGGGAATGAGAGATGCTGGCGAGGATGCGGAGAAAGTGGAACCCTCCTACACTGTTGGTAGGAAATCAAGCTGGTGGAACCACTCTGGAAAACAGCATGGAAGTTCCTCCAAAAGTTGAAGATAGAGCTACCCTACAACCCAGCAATCACACTACTGGGTACTACTGGGTATTTACCCTAAAGATCCAAATGTAGTGATCCAAAGGGGCACATGCACCCAAATGTTTATAGCAGGAATGTCCACAATAGCCAAACTATAGAAAGAACCTAGATGTCCATCAACAGAGGAATGGATAAAGAAGATGTGGTATATGTATACAATGGAATACAATGCAGCCACCAAAAGAAATCAAATCTTGTCATTTACGATGACGTGGATGGAACTAGGGGGTATTATGCTTAGTGAAATAAGTCAATCAGAGAAAGACAATTATCATATAATCTCCCTGATATGAGAAAGTTGAGAGGCAATGTGGGGGGTTTGGGGGGTAGAAAAAGAATAAATGAAACAAGATGGGATTGGGAGGGAGACAAACCATAAGAGACTCTTAGTCTCACAAAACAAACTGAGGGTTGCTTCAGGGAGGCGGGTAGGGAGCAGGTGGTGGAGTTATGGACATTGGGGAAGGTATGTGCTATGGTGAGTGCTGTGAAAGTGTGTAAACTTAACAATTCACAGACCTTTACCCCTGGGGCTAATAATACATTATATGTTAATAAAAATTTAAAATTATATTTAAAAAAAAGAATTATTTCAACTCAACAACAAGAAAAGAAAAACAACTCAATTTAAAAAAAAATTATGTGCCTGTAGGTCCAGACTAGGGCTGGGAGGTAATGACATAGAAGAAAAAAATAATTGTTAAGCTGAAGATACAGATATTTCCTTTAAAGAAAGTATAGTCAAATACAATGTATATACTTCATTTAGATTCTGGTTCAAACAAATCAACTGTAAGAAGACATTTTTTATATAATCAGGAAAATCTGGATATAGACCAGGTATTAAACCACCTAAATTAAGAAATTCCCCCTGAACCCTCTTACACTGTTGGTGGGAATGCAAGTTAGTGCAGCCACTTTGGAGAACAGTGTGGAGATTCCTGAAGAAATTAAGAATAGAGCTTCCCTATGACCCTGCAATTGCACTGCTGGGTATTTACCCCAAAGATACAGATGTAGTGAAAAGAAGGGCCATCTGTACCCCAATGTTTATTGCAGCAATGGCTATGGTTGCCAAACTGTGGAAAGAACCAAGATGCCCTTCAACGGATGAATGGATAAGGAAGATGTGGTACATATACACAATGGAGAATTATGCCTCCATCAGAAAGAATGAATACCCAACTTTTGTAGCAACATGGATGGGACTGGAAGAGATTATGCTGAGCGAAATAAGTCAAGCAGAGAGAGTCAAGTATCATATAGTCTCACTTATTTGTGGAGCATAACAAATAACATGGAGGACATGGGGAGATGGAGAGGAGAGGGAGTTGAGGGAAACTGGAAAGGGAGATGAACCATGAGAGACTATGGACTCTGAAAAACAACCAGAGGGTTTTGAAGGGACGGAGGGGTGGGAGGTTGAGAAACTAGGTGGTGGGTAATAGGGAGGGCACGTACTGCATGGAGCACTGGGTGTGATGCCAAAACAATGAACATTGTTATGCTGTAAATAAACAAATTAAAAAAAAAAGAACAAAAAAAAAAGAACTAATATTCAACCCACAACAGCAACCATATTGGTAATTATGTGAGGTGATGGACGTATTAACTAACCTTATTGTTGTGATAATTTTGTGATAAATATCTGTATATATAGATATGTATCAAGTCATCAGGTTATGTGTCTTAATCTTATACAATGTTATATTTCCATAAAGCCAGAAAAAGTAATTAAAAAAAAAAAAAGAAAAGAAATTCCCCCTGGATTTTGCTGTGATAATAGCACAATGGTTATGTTTTTTTAAAAGGCAAAGCTGTATTCTGAAAAATTCATAGCAAAATGACATAATGTCTGGGATTTGACTTAACATACTGCTGAGAGGAAAAATGTAGAAGAAATAGATGAACAAGAATGACAAAATGATAATCATTGTTAAAGCTGGGTGATAAGTATTGGTCCATTACTGTTCATTATACTATTCTATCTCTGGGTGTATATGTTTGAAATTTTCCAAAATAAATAAAATTGCAAATGTTATTTAATATTGCTCTTGTCTTGACTTTAAGTGACCAGGAAAATAAAAGCACTAGCAGCTGTTTTTTCAGCACGCTACGTAGCTAGAGCAGAAGGCTCATTTCAGATCCAACCTGACTCAAATTTCATCCAGGACAGATCTTCCCCAAGATTCTGAGATTGACCCAGTCTTACCTTTGGAAGGACAAGGAATAAGGAAGGACAAGAAAACAGAGGAAAACTGATCATACTCAATGAGAAAACTCCTCTGATAGAGCCGTGAGTGCTTTGTAACACCCTATGTGGTGTCAGAAAATCCCACTTTTCTCTCAACCCTTGGATTTAGCAATGGATTCTTAGAAATGACACAAAAAGCATGAGCAACATCAGGGAAAAAAAAGATTAAAAAACAACAACAACAAAAAAAGCCTCATGCAATGAAAAGGACAGTGAGGTGGAGCCAGAAGTTTGGATTCTACTCTTGATTCAGGATCCTGTGCAAGTATTTTCAATTCCCAGTTTTCATTTCCCTGTCCCTAAAAGAAGAGGGAGAACTTCTGAGGATGCTTCAAGAGTTGTCACTGACTGTCCTTGTTTAAGTGTATTAGAAACATCACCTAGAGCCAGATTCTGATCCCTTCAAGCACAAAGACTCACAGCTTTTGTGTGGAACCAGGCCTTAGACATTGCTAATTCCCTTTCAATGTTCTATTAAGAACAGTTTTCACTGAAACTCGAGCCTGTTTATGTTTTTAACCTTCCACATGATGGAGTGTAAGGAGTTTCTTATGTTGACTTCTTGATGCATGAAATAGGACTTTACCTTAAGAAGCAAGAAGACCTAAGGGACCAAGTTAATAAAACAAATACTGCTGTGCCTTGGTGGGCCAGTATGTGCTGAGGAACAGGAATAGGCAAGTTCTGAGACAGCTAATGCCCATCCCCAGGGCAGTAGACTCACTGAGATTTTGGTGAAAATGTAGAGTAACAGGGACAGAACAGAGAGGTAGATCTGGATCCGCTTGCCTCCAAATCGTTTCTTCAGGTACTCTGGCATTGTCACCACCTGCATGGGATGTAAGAGAGTTCATCATCAACCAAACTGACCAGAAGACTCAGAGCAGAAGGGTCAGAGAAATCTGTAAGGTAGCCAGATGGCCCCATTCTTCAATCCAAACTTGATCCCATATGCCCTACCACTGCAAGGAGCAGGGTATTATCCCAGGACACTGAAGATACCCAATAGACACTTTTTTAAAGGAACACATAAACACATAACCAAGAAAGCAGATCTTCACCCTGAAGGAAGAGGTAATAGATATACATTCCTACACAGAGTGCCTACTGTGAACAAGTAGCCAGGCTGGATGTCTGGTTCTTCTGCTCTGCACACAGGCTTTGCCAAGGATTGTCACTGCAGTCCTGCTCAACTGTTCTCCCAGTTCCTTTCTGCAAATTCTGGCTATACTTCTGTCTCACTCACTCAACCCTGAGCCTGCTGTCTTCTGGGATCACACATGTGTCACCAATAGTCCATGAGCCTCCAGAAGATGTAGAGTCGGTCCTGTGTTCTTTCTGTATTGCTTTCAGCTCCTAATGTAGGTATTCATTATATCTCACTAAACAGATGCCACCAAAGCTGTTTTGTGTAAAATGTCAGAGATATTTAGTCAAGAGACTTAGCATGCATTCAATAGTTGAGTAGCAGCTCCAAGAGCTGCTGAAAGGGAAATACAGTTCTTTTTCACATGCTGCTTCCCTTCCAGGAGCAGAGGCACACATGAGAATATGCATGGCAGTGCCTTGCAAGTGTACACCCAAAGTGAAGGGACAAGATGCTTAAGAGGGTTCTGCATAGAATGAGGTTGTTTAGAGGACTTCTTAGACAGTCAAGTCATGGCTGAGTGGATCTGTTGAATGCCCCTAAAAGTGGTCAAAAATTTTATGACCTGGAAAAGAGAACCAAGCCACAGGTGTTCTCGCCATTTATGCTATAAAGTCTCCTTTGTCTTTCAGAAGGATGGAGCTCACACTATATGTATGTGTGTATATGTGTGTGTGTGTGAGATACATATTATATATAATATTTGTATATATATTATGTATTATATATAATACATAATAATATGTTATATATTATTATTATAATAATATATATATTTATATTATATATATGTGTGTGGGGGTGGGTGGGTGGGTGTGTGTGTGTGTATATATATATATATATATATATATATATATGTATATATATATACACTGCATGAAATGGAATAACAGAGTAGATACTTACCCCAGCCTTAATGTAAATGGGAACAAACACCCAGCCCAAGACAACCACCCAAATCAGGGCCTGAAACAAACAAAATAATAGGTAGAATCAAACCAGGAGGAAACTTAGCCTATTTTGCTATCTGCCCTCAATTACTACAGGAAAATCACCAAGCATATTCTCTTGGGGCTCTGGGGACAACTCCCCAAGTGGCCATCAGAAAATGAAAGAGGACTTTGCTGCCTGATTGGCCCACAGGAATGGTACTTGGACAATAGCAGAGGGACCCCAGGGGGTCGCCCATTGACATCATAGCCCCTTTGACCTCTTCTCAGGTTTACAAGGAGTAAAATACCACTTAGAGAAATTTTAAATAATAATAATGATAATGGAAATCTGGTGGTAAGAATTTCAAAACCTCCAATATGGCCGAAAGGGTACAAGAGGACTTGGATTTTTAAGAGAAGAAAAAAATACTATTGCCATTATATCATTATATACTTTCCTCATGCTACTTTGGTGGAAGTGGAATGGGACCATGGAGCTCCTGAAGCTGTGCTCCTTTTCCATCTACATCAGAGGGAGGCCCTGGTTGATTCCCTAACACTTAGAGCATCTCTAAGCACAGACTGAACTGACTGACTGCTAAACTTCCTTCTAGCTCCAAGACCCAGTGTCTCTGATGTTACTCACATTCCATTCAAAGCCTCCCATGGCAATGCCTGCAGCAGCTCCTGTCCCGGCCAGCCCCACAAAGTGGCCGCTTCCAATGTTACTGGCAAAGAGAGATGCTCCAATCTGGAAACACAAAGAGAAAGTCTGGTAAGGACTCTATGCTCCACCAGGACACTCAAAGGTAGACCAAACAGAGAAGAGGCATGTCACCCACAGGAAGGACAAGAAAGAGCAGAGGCAGGCTGGAAACTTGACTGTATGTCTGTAGGGACCACTGATGCACAAGGTGGATGCGGGGTCTTAGGTAATAGTGAAGATGAAAAAGAGAGGATTGGGGAAGAAGCAGTGTGTATCCCCAAAGTAGATCATCTGTGGATCCTTTGTCAACCCAATGGCCAATAACAAAGAAGACATGGGAAACCCCACAGCCCACTGAGCTTTCCTTATAAGTCTTCCAAGAGGCTGTCTGCTCAGAAGCAGGCCCCATGCCATTCATCTCTGTGTCCTCAACACTTCTGATATATGACCCTGACCAAACTGATTTTACAGTAAAGTAAATGTGGACAAACAGTAAATGTGGACCGTTTTGATAAAAGGACTCATTTAAAGGAAGTCTCTGGGCCTTAGTCCTCTTACTTATCAGAGAAAGCAAGGGGTAGAACGAATGATTCCTAATTATTAAATTCTATGATCACCACTGGTTATTATATAAGACTGATGAATCACTGGCCTCTACCTCTGAAACAAATAATACACTATATGTTAATGGAATTTAAATAAAAAAATTTTTAAAATTCTATGATCCCATGTGCTCCCAAGTAACATGAGCTCCTACTAATAATAACTCTATAAAACAATATAGTATTTTTATTTTTTTATTTTTATAAAGGTCTCCTAGACCCCATGGACACATGCACAAAACACTGCATTTTTCAAGGATATACATATATCTAAATACATAGGCTAGAAGACAGAAAGGATATATATTAAAGATCCAAGATTAGAAGCCTAGAAGGAAAAAGGAGAATGAGACTGTGAATGGGCGATGAGGGAGAGAGAAAACATCCAGTAAAACAAGAGAGGGATCTTGCACTAACCAGTCATGATACTGTGCAATCAACTCAACAGCATCGAAAGTCCAAGAGAACTCTAGAAAGTTCAAGAGTCCTTCCATACCCAGGAGGAGAGGCATAGCACCATTTGATAAGTACCAAACTAATATAATTATCCCCATTCTTGCTGAGCAGTGGGAGAAAGTTGGTAATTATTTGTTTAATATCCCTAACATGTAACAAATCTGGAACAAAACACAGAATGCTATTTCCCAAAAGACAGATTACTCCAAGAAACTGTCCTAAATATATTAGCCCCTATCCCAAATATGAGGCAATGGTTGCTTAGTACCAAACAGTTTAGTCAGAGAAAAAGGAGTTCACTGAAGGCCAGGCCAGAAGGTCTCTGGAATGATAAGATAATTGTATAAAAGTGCATTCATTAATTGACTCAATGAATATTAATTTGGTATTGACTCAATGTATCAAGCACTATTCTAGACCTGGAGATTCTGCTGTGAATAGCACAGACAAAATCTCTACTCTCTAGAAGCTTATATTCTAACAGAGGAAATATATATAATTTTTTTTAAAAAGAGAGATCAGAAAAAGGCGAGTAGAGAGGATGTGATAGAGTAACTATTTACAACTGGAGAGTCAGGAAAGATCCCTCTGTGTGGATGACCTCTAAGTTAAGACTGAAGTGATAAAAGAAGTCCATTATCCCAAAATCAGAAGGAAGGTTGTCATTGTTGAGAAGCAATAAGAAGGCCAGAAGGAGTATTGTAGGCAAGGAGGAAGGTGTTGTGAGATGTGGCTGGGAAGTTAGGCAGGCATACATCATGTAGCTCCTAGCAGGCAAGGATAGAACGTTTGGATTTTATTCTAAGTGTGAGAAGCTACTGGAGTTTTTTTAGGAGGTAGGGAAGGCTGAGGGAGAGGGTGAGAGAGAATCTTAAGCAGGCTCCCTCCACACCCAGCACAAACCCAAGATCATGACCTGAGCCAAAATCAAGTCAGATGCCTAACTGACTGAACCACCCAGGTACCCCACCACTAGAGGGTTTTAATCAGTGGAGACAGGACTTAATTTGCTTTTAAAGATTGTTCTCAGGCATGCGGATAATGTAGCACTGGGACAAGGGAGAAAGCAGAGAAACTGTATGTAGGCTAATGCTGTAGCTGCATGAGAGGACAGTGGCTTGGTCTCTGGTAATAGCAGTCAAGACAAAGGCAAGTGTAGAGATTGGAGTGTGTTTTAGAAATAAAGTTGACAGGAGTCCTGACTCTAGGAATTACCCTTAATGGATCAGATGTGGGAAAAGAGAGAGAGAGTAATCAAGGGTAACTCCTAGATTCAGGACTTGGTAGGTGGATGCCATTTATTAAGGGGAAAAATGGATCCATAGATGAGTGGATAAAGAAGATATGATTATACATATAATGAAATACATATATATATATGTATATATACATGTGTATATACATGTATGTATATATGTATTCTATTATATGTATAACCATATGTATATATGTATATACATTATATATATATATAATGGAATATTACTAAATGAAAGAATGAAATCTTTCCATTTGCGACAACTTGAATGGACCTAGAGAGTATGATACCAAGTAAAATAAGTCAGTCAGAGAAAGACAAATACCATATGATTTCATTCATATGTGGAACTTAAGAAACAAAACAAAGAAAAAAGAAGGAGAAAAAAAAACAGACTCTTAAATACAGAGAACTAATTGGTGATTGCCAGAGGGAAGGTTGAAGCGGATGGGTAAAATAGATAAAAGGGATTAAAAGTACATTTATCTTGATGAGTACTGAGAATTGTATAGAATTGTTGAATCATTATATTGTTCACCTAAAATTAATATAACACTGTATGTTAATTATACTCAAATTTTTAAAAAGAAGAAGAAGGGGAAATGGGAGGAAAACAGACTGTTCAGAGACATTCACCTCTATCTTGTCAAAGCTTGGTGGGGATAACAGTCCACTTTTACTTTTTATTTTTGGAGGTTAAATTTGTTAGTATGTATTAATATTTTAATTGTAATTTAAGGAACAAAGAAGAGATTCTGCCATCAACTGAAATTTTTTTAATCATCATGTTTCTTATTTTTAAATTATGTTAACTGTTAGTTAACAGTCCACTTTTAGTCAGAATTCCCTTCTGCCTGTCCTGGTCCATTATCCTTTCATTTATCATCTTTCACTTAATAAATTATTAAGCATAATGTTGTACTATTAAGGGCATAATTACCAGTAATGATTAACTGCATTAGATTAACCTTAAGTTCAAGAAGTCCTCTCCAACATCCCCCCAAAGAGGAACATTGGACTTTAAGCAGTTGCAGGCTTTCCTGAGGTACCCCCTCACCATCTAATGGAATGGGGACCAGGAGAGCTTTGGGAGTACCACATGTTCTGCCCAGAGTCAGTTAATTTCTGTCATGGTCACTACTATTCTCCCAGTCACTTGCCCTGTCTTCATTCTGGACTTCCTCCCTTCACCCCTTGGACTTCACTCAATCATTTACCAAAGCCCTGACTCTGTCTTCACAATGTTAAAGGCATCTAGCACATCTTATACTGCCCCTATACAGGCTGTGGTTATCTCTCAGTAGGCTTCTAGATGATCTCCACTCTCCCCTACCCACATGGCCGGTTCCACAAAGTACAACTCTTATCAAACCACATTTCTATATTTAGAGACCCTCTCCAACCCCCAGATGGGCCTGCCAAGGCAGTCTCCCTGGAAGTTCCAGGTTTGAAGATGTAGTCCTCAGGGTGCCTGGGTGGCACATCTGCCTTTGGCTCAGGTCATAACCCCCAGGTCCTGGGATCCAGTATCGCATGTCTGGCTCCCTGCTCACTGGGGAGGCTGCTTCTCCCTCTCCCGCCCTCCCTTCCCCGCTCATGTTCTCTCTCTCTTTCTCTCTTAAATACATATATAAATAATATCTTTTTAAAATCTAATTTTAAAAAAGATGTAGTCTTAGGAATTCAACAAGATTTCAAGTTAAAGTCCCCTCCAGTGAGAAGTTTGAAATTAAAAATTACAGTTTCAATACTTCCTTGACCTCTTACTATCTGGGTGATCATAGTATCTGTGAGCTTCAATCTTCTTTCATGACAGGGTTATTCAGGAGTCAAATGAGATTATCAATCAGTAATGACTGACATTTAGCCAGCACTCAATCAGAGTCCTTTCTCTCCTCCAAGAGGACAAAGACAATTCATAAGACCTACAATGGACACTGTTATAGACTGATTGTGTTCCCCCAAAATTTATATGTTCCCCCAAAATTTAACCTTCTAATGTGGATTTATTAGGAGATAGGTTATTTAGGGAGGTAGTCAAGGTTAAATTAAGTCATAATGGCGGGGCCCTAATCTGATAAGACTGATCCTTATAAGAGACACCATCTCTATCTCTCTCTCTCTCTCTCTCTCTCTCTCTCTCCCTCTCCCTCTCCCTCTCTCCCTCCCTCTCCCTCTTCCTCTCCCTGTGTCCCTCCCTCCCTCCATTCCTCTCTTCCTCTCTTTCATTCTCTACTCAGAAAAGAGGCCATGTGAATGCATGGACAGAAGGCAGTCATCTGCAAGCCAGAAAAAGAGGTCTCACCAGAAACCAACCCTCCAGAAATGTGGAAAAATAAATTCCTCTTGTTTAAACCTCCCAGTGTATGGTATTTTGTCAGGGCAGTACAAGCAGGCTAGTAGTAAAAGACATCACTACTTTATCGCTTCCACTCCCCCACCAGTTTTTCACTCTGCCTTTCCTCTCACTAAAGTTCATTAACAATGCTTTCATCACTCTGATTTCCCAAACACTCTCTGTCCACTCCTCACCGACATTCATGCCCATTTGGGAAACATGTCCCATTCAGGGGGTGACCCAGTGACATGAATAATTATGTTCTTCTCTATAATTTCCTCCCACAGTCCCTCTGAGTTCAGGACTTTCGACTTCATATAAAATTTCCCCAGCTTGACCTTGCTTCTGACTAACTTCTTTCCAAGACTTCTTCATCCCCTCATGGGGTTCAGGAAGCTATTACAAGTATTTAGATGGCTTTTTTTTTCTTTTCAGCATAACAGTATTCATTGTTTTTGCACCACACCCAGTGCTCCATGCAACACGTGCCCTCTCTATTACCCACCACCTGGTTCCCCAACCTCCCACCTCCCGCCCCTTCAAAACCCTCGGGTTGTTTTTCAGTGTCCATAGTCTCTCATGGTTCACCTCCCCTTCCAATTTCCCTCAACTCCCTTCTCCTCTCCATCTCCCCATGTCCTCCATGTTCTTTGTTATGCTCCACAAATAAGTGAAACCATATGATAATTGACTCTCTCTGCTTGACTTATTTCACTCAGCATAATCTCTTCCAGTCCTGTCCGTGTTGAAACAAAAGTTGGGTATTCATCTTTTCTGATGGAGGCATAATACTCCTTCGTGTATATGGACCACATCTTCCTTATCCATTCGTCCGTTGAAGGGCATCTTGGTTCTTTCCACAGTTTGGCGACCGTGGCCATTGCTGCTATAAACACTGGGGTACAGATGGCCCTTCTTTTCACGACATCTGTATCTTTGGGCTAAATACCCAGTAGTGCAATTGCAGGGTCATAGGGAAGCTCTATTTTTAATTTCTTGAGGAATCTCCACACTGTTCTCCAAAGTGGCTGCACCAACTTGCATTCCCACCAACAGTGTAAGAGGGTTCCCCTTTCTCCACATTCTCTCCAACACACGTTGTTTCCTGTCTTACTAATTTTGGCCATTCTAGCTGGTGTCAGGTGGTATCTCAATGTGGTTTTAATTTGAATCTCCCTAATGGCTAGTGATGATGAACTGTAACTGTGCAAGTTGAGCTGGGTCTGACCACACTCAACAGGTTTGATAGCAAGGTAATTGGGGAAATAACGTAATGTAACAACGAAAATGGCAAAAAGACTACATTTTCCTTTGAATTTTGGGAAATTCATAATCACATTTGACTTCCTAAACTTCCTACCCTAGAAAGTTGGCAAGAGAGGAAATATATGGAGAAATTAGAGAATGGTAAGTCTTCCAGAGTTGTATTGGACCCACAAATGGCTTGAATTCCCTCTGCAACAACCTCCAAGAGATGGTCAGTTTCTGAATGCATGCTTCTAGTGACAGAGAGCTCCCCACTTTACAAGGCAGCTGAAACCATATGGGAAAAATTCTAATGGTTAAAAAGTTCTCCTTTAACATACAAATGGCTATCAGACACATGAAAAAATGCTTATCATCACTAGCCATCAGGGAGATTTAAATTAAAACCACATTGAGATATCACCTTACACAAGTTAGAATGGCCAAAATTAGCAAGACAGGAAACAACGTGTGTTGGAGAGAATGTGGAGAAAGGGGAACCCTCTTACACTGTTGGTGGGAATGCAAGTTGGTGCAGCCACTTTGGAGAACAGTGTGGAGATTCCTCAAGAAATTAAAAATAGAGCTTCCCTATGACCCTGCAATTGCACTACTGGGTATTTAGCCCAAAGATACAGATGTCGTGAAAAGAAGGGCCATCTGTACCCCAGTGTTTATAGCAGCAATGGCCACGGTCGCCAAACTGTGGAAAGAACCAAGATGCCCTTCAACGGACGAATGGATAAGGAAGATGTGGTCCATATACACGAAGGAGTATTATGCCTCCATCAGAAAAGATGAATACCCAACTTTTGTTTCAACACGGACAGGACTGGAAGAGATTATGCTGAGTGAAATAAGTCAAGCAGAGAGAGTCAATTATCATATGGTTTCACTTATTTGTGGAGCATAACAAAGAACATGGAGGACATGGGGAGATGGAGAGGAGAAGGGAGTTGAGGGAAATTGGAAGGGGAGATGAACCATGAGAGACTATGGACTCTGAAAAACAACCTGAGGGTTTTGAAGGGGCGGGAGGTGGGAGGTTGAGGAACCAGGTGGTGGGTAATAGGGAGGGCACGTGTTGCATGGAGCACTGGGTGTGGTGCAAAAACAATGAATACTGTTACGCTGAAAATAAATAAATAAATAAAAGTTCTCCTTTACCTTGAGCTGAAATCTACCCATCTGACTATTTCTGCCTTCTGGAGCGATACAGAGCAAGTCAAATCTCTCTCCCATAAGCTAGCTCTTCCAATATCTAAGGAAAGGGGTTGTGCCTACTCTCAAATCTCCTCTGAACTAAGCTGCTTCTTCTCATATGTCTGCTCCTCACTGGCCATGGACTTGAATCTATCTCACCAGAAATTACAGGCCTTCAAAGCTGTCTGCAATCCAACCCTCTCCTCCTTCTCCATCCCCAGAAGCCTCTCCATACTATTTCATATCCCCTACACTCCAGCTGAATTACACTGACTCAGTTTCCTAGATATGCTCTGGGCTTTCCTACATTCTGTTTTTGTTTTTTTTTGTGTGTGTGTGTGTGTATTTATTTATTTATTTATTTATTTATTTATAGAGAACAAAAGGCGGGGATGGGGCAGAGGGAGAGAGAATCTTAAGCAGGATCCCCGTGCTAAATCAAAAGGAACTTACATACAACGTTTGTCTTGGGTGGCAGCAAGAGGAATGGATCCCCCCCTCCACTGCCAAAGTTTAAACATTTCTATAGTGGCCTTAACTGGGTTCAGTCATATATACCGTCCAAATGTTAACACCGCATCACTGTCTCCAGGCCACGTCCCTGAAGCAGCCTACATTCTGTTTTTATTTATGCCATTGCCCTCTGCGTGAACCTCCTCTCCATCAAACTCTGATGTCCCCAAAACACTGACCCAGTCTTCAAAAGGAATCCCAATCCCATCTCTCCACTGACACCATTCAGAGCTTATCTCTTCCTCCTCCAATCTCTAACTCCCACTCCTCATCTGTTGCACTCTCCTGGGCATCATACTGCTTCTGCACAAGTGTTGCCCCCTCCCATATCTTCTAGTCCTCAAAGAGCATTTCGGCTTCTGCTTAGCATATAACCTTTCTTGCACATGACAAGCATGCTGTAAAAGTCTGCTGAGTGAGTGAGTGAGTGAGTGAGTGAGTGAGTGAGTGAGTGAGTTGGTGTATCAATTCCTAGGGTGGTGGCAACAAATTGCCTTAGAGTTGTATTTATTCCCACTGTCTGCATAGAGTTGGGACTCTTCATAGGGACATGTCAAGGATGGCTCTCTCCTGAGGAAGATGCAATAAACTTGGCCTGCCAGGCCCAGATGGTACCCAGGAGAACCATGGGGCATGCTAGGACTATGCACTACTCTGAGATGTTAATATGGTGACCTGTAAGATCAGTGTTAGTAAGAACAAGAAACAAGACCTCAAGTGGAATCTGACCTTCTGGGTTAGTCCCTCAAAGAGCCAAGTAAGTAGGTTCTCCCATATATTTCTGACATAAATGTAATTCTGGAAAGTAGTTTGTTGGTACATATCAAAATTTCATCCCCCTCCACCATATGACACTACTTTTAGTACTCTACCTTATGCAAATTATCAAAAATATAGACAAACATTTATATATATATAAGTATTTCATTAGTATGTTCATTGCCATGTTATTTACAATACAGGAAAGTTTGGAAACAACATAAAGTCCCCATAGTAGGAAGACGACTGGATAGATGAAGGTAAATACCTGTGATAGACTATTACACAGCCATTAAAATCATTGCTTTGAAGAATTTGTTATGATGAGAAGATGAAAGTGGTAAAATGTCAAACAAAAAATAATATACAAAGTTTTATAAAGAGAGATAGTGATAGAGATAGGGATACATTTCCAAATTTAACAGTGGTTATCTTTGAAAGAGAAAACAATGAACGTGTTTTTGTACTTTTTTTGTATTTTTCTAATCTTTCCACAATCGGTTTGTGTAATTTTATAAGCAGAACACAATTTGTAAAACCTTTAACAATAAAGGGAAATCATTCCAGAGCTGTCTCAGATTCATTTGCAGAACCTGAGAACAAAACATGCAGAAAAGTTATGTTTGCTGGGGGCAATATAAGAAAAGACATGAAAATGTCATTGAATGCTACCTAAAAATTGTGTTTTGTGTGACAAGAAAAAGAAAATGGGAACTATATGGAACAGCCTATTTACTTGCCAACAACCAGTCATCTGATGGTAGAGCTGGAATTACCTTGGAAATAATTAAGGTCAACCTTGTTATTTTCAAATGAAAACAAAATTATAGCCCTGAGGAAGAATGTGATTCGAGTTTACCCATTAATGCTATATTTACTTTCACACCTTTAGGAAAGTAGGATAGTATGACACTCCAAACCACCCACCCAGGAGTCAAGAATTGCTTATGGCAATGGACAACAGCAATGGACAATGGCTCTCTTCCTTATTTCACCATCAGAGGCAGCCAATGGATTTGCAAAAAGTATCCTGTATCAATAATCATGCCTAAAAGTATAAATAAGTGGTATGGACCCCACTTTCTTTTCTTCCTTCCAAGAACACTGGGAGACTTCCAACCTGGTTCTAATCTTGGTTCTGTCAAAACAAATTTTATGACCATGAGCCAGTCACTTCCTTGCCTTGAACCTCAGTTTCTTCCACAATAAACTTAGGATAAGAATCCTTAGCTTACCCCACAAGGAGGTTGTCAGGCTTAAATGACGTGACAAATAAGAGACATCTTTTTTAAGATTTTATTTATTTATTTGACAGACAGAGATCACAAGCAGGCAGAGAGGCAGGCAGAAAAAGAGGAGGAAGCAGGCTCCCTGCTCAGTGGGGAGACATTGAAATGTCATTCAATGACATTTTCATGTCTTTTCTGATGCAGGGCTCAATCCCAGGACCTGGGATCATGACCTAAGCCGAAGGCAGAGGCTTTAACCCACTGAGCCACCCAGGCACCCAATAAGATACATCTTTAAGAAAGTTTTCCCACTGTATGAGGGAAGTGGCAGGCAAGATAAAAAAGGAGGGGGCTATGGACATTGGGGAGGGTATGTGCTATCGTGAGTGCTGTGAAGTGTGTAAACCTGGCGATTCACAGACCTGTACCCCTGGGGATAAAAATACATTAAATGGGGGGGTAGGGGGATAGGAGAAGAATAAATGAAACAAGATGGGATTGGGAGGGAGACAAACCATAAATGACTCTTAATCTCACAAAACAAACTGGGGGTTGCTGGGGGGAGGTGGGATTGGGAGAGGGGGAGCGGGCTATGGACATTGGGGAGGGGAGGCAAACCATAAGAGACTATGGACTCTGAAAAACAACCTGAGGGTTTTGAAGGGTCAGGGGTGGGAGGTTGGGGGAACAGGTGGTGGGTAATGGGGAGGGCACGTTTTGCATGGAGCACTGGGTGTTGTGCAAAAAGAATGAATACTGTTACGCTGAAAAAATAAATAAAATGGAAAAAAAAATTGGAAGGGGAGGCGAACCATAAGAGACTATGGACTCTGAAAAACAACCTGAGGGTTTTGAAGGGTCAGGGGTGGGAGGTGGTCAGGTTTGAAGGGTCAGGTGGTGGGTAATGGGGAGGGCACGTTTTGCATGGAGCACTGGGTGTTGTGCAAAAACAATGAATACTGTTACGCTGAAAAAATAAATAAAATAAATAAAATGGAAAAAAATAAATAAAGAAAAACACACAAAAAAAGATAAAAAAGGAAAGGAAAGAAAGGAGGAAGAAGAAAAGAAAGAAGGGGAAAGAAAGGAAGGAAGAAAGAAAGAAGGAGAAAGAAAGAAGAAATATAGATGATAGAGAGATGATAGTGGAAGAAGGAAGGAAAGGAGGGAGAGAGGAATGGAGGAAGGGAGAGAGGGAGGAAGAAAGAGAGAGAGAGGGAGAGAGAGAGAGGGAGGGAGGAAGGAAGGGGAAAGAAAGAAAAGAAAAGAAAAGAAAGTTAACGGACGGGGGCATGTGATGTGATGAGCACTGAGTGTAATATACAACTAATGAATCATTAAACACTACTTCCAAAATTAATAATATATGTTGACTAATTGAAATTTAATTTAAAAAAAGAAAAGTTTTGTTACACAAAGCTATGCTATTCTGGAGAAACACTGATGATGCTTTTATACAGCCCATGTTTTTATGGAGTGCCCCCAAATATCCTGAAAGAGACAGAGTGGTCACTTTCTCTTAGAGGGAGCACAATCTTCACAGCTCAAATGGAAAATAAACTCACTTAGTTTCAAGAAACCGTTTTCTTTGTTAATGGGCAATATAATACCCAGAATGCCCAGACCTCTGGGGATGGCTTTTTGCTCCAGTTTCTATCTTCCCTTTAAGGAATGAAACAAGATATCCCAGAGCTTCCTCTCCACCCTTTCTCTGGGCTGTGCTAGATGATTGCCTTCAACTGTTCTCAAACTGGAGCATGCATCAGAATCTAAAGTAAAAATACAGAACACCCAGTTATATCTGAATTTCAGATAAAATCAGTTTCAATAAAATTATGTTCAAATATTGCATGAGACACGTTATACTAAAAAAGTATTCATCGTTTCTCTGAAATTCAGATTTAATGAGCCACTATATTTTTATTTGTTAAATCTGGCAACTCTAATCACAATCATTTGGAAATTTTGTTAAACCACAGATGGTTGAATCCCATCCTTTCAACTTTCTGATACAGCAGGTCTGGGTTGAAGCTGGGAATTTTGCCTTTCTAACTAGAGCCCAGGTCTTGCTGATGCTACTGTTGTGGGTACCACACTTTGAGAGGCCTGTCCTGGGAGAATAAGAAAGGGAGAGAAATGACTAAATTTCGCAGTGCCTCCTCTAGGCCAAGTGTGGGGCTAGGCACCTCATTCACTTTAACTTACAACATGCTCACTATAGTCTGTGAGATAAGAATTATTCTCATCTTCATTGTACAGGTAAGAAGACTGAAAACCAGAACAGTGATTTGCCCAAGGTTCCATAACCAAACTGACCAACATCCAAGAGACAGAAAGGGAGGCCATACCACAGCTCTGACTTTCCCCTTCTTCTCCAGACATTCGTTTCTGAACATCCCTGAAGGGACACATTCAGGTCAGACTCCCCTCCCCATCTCACTGTAAATTTAGAAACAGCATGTATACATCTGCATCATGCTTGTATTTCGGATTCTTCCCTCATCCTCTGGGATCCGAATTAGTATTTTGATTCCATTATATCTTTTCATAGGAGAGGTTTGGAAAGATTTAATCTTTAACTCTTGCCATCTCTTAAGGATCACAATTCCTGGACTGGGACAGAAAAGAGGGTGGGGCTTATAGATTCAGAACATTTTATTTGAAATTCTGGTAAATATTTAGACACACACATTGCTCCAGAGGCATCATAATCTCTGTTTACTTTATATCACCTTATGTCCTTCATGAACAATGGTGGCCATTCACTCATTATCTTCACAAATCTCTCTAAGAACCAAAAGGGCAGGAAATCAGGAAACCACTGCCAAGGCTGGCATTTTCCCACAGGTTATTGGCACCAAAGGCAGGTGAGGTCTTCTGGTGGCATTCATAAGTCAAGGAGGCTAGAGATCAACCCTTTCATCAATTCAGATGGGCTCTTCCTTGGGATCATCAACACTTGGGGTCCCTCACTCAAAGGGTCTGATCGATATGCATTGTCTCCCCTACTCTGGCCCCCTTTCAGTTCTTCAACTATCCCAAGATCCTTCCCATCTCAGGCCTTTGACCATTCTGTTTCCTTGTCTTGGATTATTCTTTCCCCAATCTTTATATGACTGCCTCCTGAACCTTCATGTCTCAAGCTAAATACTCTGACCTCAGAAAGGCCTTTCCTGATCCTCTTATGTAGGTTGAGAAAGACCCCTTTCCTTCCCTCTCACCCTTGATTCAAATACACTTCCTTCTTAACACTTATCACTATTTGTAATTGTGGATATATTTTGTAAGAATGTGTGTCACACACACACAAATATATGCCAGCACCTAACACAGAACATAACACATAGTAGGTAATCAACATGTAAATATAGAATGAAATAATAACAATGCATAAATGGATAAATAATTGAATTTGCAGTTTAAGAAGGAAGGTCTGGAGATGAGATAAAATAATAATGATGATGATGGGGGCACCTGTCTGGCTCAGTCTGTAGAGTATATGACTCTTGATCTTAGGGTCATGAGATGAGATAAAATAATAATGATGACGATGGGGGCACCTGTCTGTCTCAGTCTGTAGAGTATATGACTCTCGATCTTAGGGTCATGAGTTTCAGCCCCACATTTAAGTAGAGATTACTTAAAAACATGGTGGTGGTGGTGATGATGATGATGATGATGATGATAATGATGATGATGGTATTAAGAATAGCCAACATGGGTAGTACTAATTATACTCTGTTGTAAAAGATTAATGTATTTTAACTAACTGAATCCTCAAAACAACTCTATAAGATAGGTGTTATATCCTCTATTTTTTCAGTTGAGGAAACTGAAGCACGGTGAGTTTAATTCACCCAAGGCTACAAAGCTAGAAATGGGGGAACTAGGGTTCAAAATAAAGCAGCCTGGCTGCAGGGCCCCTGGTCTTAGTCCAAACTCTAAATCACCTCACTAGTATAAAATTCATCCAAACAAAGAGAAACATAGGTGACCTAAAATGTGCCATGCCAATAGTAGAAAAGGAAAGCCCAGATGTATATCTAACATGAACAACCCAAAGTCTTCATCTTAGCTGATAGTTTCAGCACTCTTCTGACTTGAAATGGCTAGAAATGTTGATTATAATTTATTTTTTCCTTTCTCTGCTTGGGAAAGTGCTGATGTGTTAAAAAAAAAATGCTAGGAAGGTATCCAGACAGAAAGGAGAAACCAGGAGTTTATGCACCAACTAGATGACAGGAAATTGGCTACACACCCATCAACTAATGCATAAGAACACAAAGAATACATGGGGTGGTGAGTGGCTGTGCATTAATCAGAGAAACTCCTCAGAGGGGATTAAGCCATGAAGAGTGACGGGGAAATAAATGGCCCTATCAAAAAGAGAGGAAGAAAGGCAGGGAGAGAAAGTGAGGGAAGGAAGAGAAGAAAGAGGGGAAGAATGGCTTGGTGGTAGAAGAAGATGAAAAGAAGAAGAAGAGAGGGAACAGGCTATTCAAGAGCAAGGCAGCAACTGTCACATTAAGCAAAAAACCCTCACCAGAAAAGGGATACATATCTATGTAAACAGTCAAGTTTTACAAAATCTTGGCTAAACCTGAGAAAAACCAAATGTTTGAGACAGTAAGGAAGCATAGTCATACCAGACTTTTCCAAGGGGTCCAATAGGGCTGAAATCAGGCACTCTGATTGGGGCCAGTTTGCTTTTCCAATTTTACTACCATGAGCCTTAAAAAGACAAAGTCTGAAGAAAAAAATATTTTCTCTGTACACAGAAAGAGAAATGTGGAGCACTGCTGGACGAAGACTTGACTTGGACCCAGCACCCTCTTAACCTCCTAAATTCTTACAGCCTACACTCTGTGGCCAGTGACCAGAGAGCAGAATGCAGGTTAAGGTCTTAGGTGACATCAACAAGGGGATCCAGCAAGAGTGTCTAAGGACATGTCCTTCCCTCCCTCCTATTTCTTTAATCCAGCACATATTTCTCAAATGCCCACTAGATGCAGGATCCTAGACTAGGTATTAGAAGAAGAAAAAAAAAGATTAAGAAAAACATAGCCTCAGCCTGGGATAAACAAAAGCGCACAGAGCTACATGCAAGTAGAAAACAATCAGAGCAGGAAGAAAGGGCCAACTGGACTTAGTGGTCACTTCCATTCAGGCTTATGAGGGTCAAGTACTTGTCTGTCCTGGGTCTCACATCTTCCTGAGCTTTGCTCCCTTGGTGAGCTCTCTGCCTCTTCTGTGTCCATTCACATAGTTTATGCTCTTTCTCTCTTACTCATGAGTTACCACATAGGTTTTAGGCCTGCTGGACTCTTTCAAGACCCACTCCAGTAGCATCTTAATAGATGAATTTTGATTTGATCTTTAGGATTTAAAGACTTAAATATCAAATCAAATATATTTTACTCAAGAAAGTTTAGTGAGTATAAAAAGCTGTCTTCTCAGTAAACAACATGTGTTGGAGAGGATGTGGAGAAAGGGGAACCCTCTTACACTGTTGGTGGGAATGCAAGTTGGTGCAGTCACTTTGGGAAACAGTGTGGAGATTCCTGAAGAAATTAAAAATAGAGCTTCCCTATGATCTTGCAAGTGTGCTACTGGGTATTTACCCCAAAGATACTGATGTAGTGAAAAGAAAGGCCATCTGTACCCCAACGTTCATAGCAGCAATGGCCACAATTGCCAAACTTGTGGAAAAAACCAAGATACCCTTCAACAGACAAATGGATAAAGAAGATGTGGTCCATATATACAATGGAGTATTATGCCTCCCTCAGAATGGATGAATACCCAACTTTTGTTTCAACATGGATGGGACTGGAAGAGATTATGCTGAGTGAAATAAGTCAAACAGAGACAGTCAATTGTCATATGGTTTCACTTATTTGTGGAGCATAACGTATAACCCAGAGGACATTGGGAGATGGAGTGGACAAGTGAGTTGGGGAAATTGGGGGGGGGGACAAAAGATGGACTCTGAGAAACAAACTGAGGGTTTTGGAGGGGAGGGGGAAGAGGGGTTGGGTGAACCTGGTGGTGGGTATTATGGAGGGCACATACTGCATGGAGCACTGGGTATGGTGCATAAACAATGAATCCTGGAACACTGAAAAATAAAATAAATAAAATGAGGGGGGAGCTCTCTTCTTTCCTGAGGGAAAATTTTCATCATGGTCTATTGAATCCTAAAAAAAAGAATTTCTTGGTTTTCAGATAAACCGTTAGACTGTACCTATTGATCTCACAAATTTCCAACCCAAAGAATAGGAAGAAAGGAGCTGAATAACCAGAAAAAAAGAAAGAGTCCTAGCTCTGTAATTATCTTGTATGAACTTTGGCAATCCGTGGGTTTAATCTTCATTCTTGCTGCATCACTCAGATATGAGATACGATAGTCTTTAAAAGTTTTCAGCAATAATCTTAAGTAAGTATCATTATTGTAACTGTAGAGATAGCAAAGGTAAGACACAGAGATGCTTAGTAACTCAAGCAAGGTCACACAACAATTAAGGGGCAGAAGCTACACTTGAACTCTAGCAGCCTGACTCCAGATCCTAGGCCTGAACAAGGGGTCGACAGATTAGGGCTTATAGACCAAACCTGACCCTCTGCCTCTTTTTGCAAATAAAGTTTTTTTGGAACATAGTCATGGCCATCCATTTATGTATTGTCCATGGCTAATTTCATGCTACAATAGCAGAGTTGAATAGTTGTGACAGAAACCATATAGCCTACAAAGCCAAAATATTTATTATCTGGCCCATTACAGAGAATGTTTTTCAACCCTCACCCTACATCACTGTGGTATACTCCTTTCTGATGGTTCTCTAACAATAAAAGAAGGAAAGGAACTGTGGCTATTGAGAGATCCACAGCCATTCAATTTTCCAGATCCTCTTTGGCAATAGACTGGCTAACATGCCCACACTCATTCTTGTTTCCTTCCCTGTGGTGTGGACTCATAAACTTTTAGTACTGAAGGAGACTTTGAGATCCTCAATCTGACTGTCCCCCATTACAGTGGAAACTCTGAGACTCAGAGAAGTTAATGATTTGCCCGATGTCACAAAGCTGGGACAAGCCAAGTCCTTTGGTTTATTTGTGAGGTTCCCACTCCTCTGGAATATTTATTTCTGCATTGAAGGAGGTTGTCAGAGGGGTTGTTGAACCCCATTATAACCCATTTCTCCCTTGGAACTGACTCAGGTAAGTATAACCAACTCCTCCTCCAAAATAAGAATTCTCCACTGGGCTGTGTATCTGAGGCTGAGCCTCTCTGATTAATTTCTACTACCACTAGACAAGGAGTAGGGAATTTCCCCTTCAATGCTCACATTCTTCCTTCCCCATCTCCCACATCCCCAAATAATCATTACAACATAGCATACAGATAACTGGTTTGTTAAAAGCTGCCAACCACAGAAGGAAATCCTGAGCCATCAACCAGCCTAAAGTTACAAAAGGTATAGCTTCATGGTTTCATATTACTCAGTTGGCTTGGCTTGCTCAAGTGTGACTCACACTTCTGGAGGCCTCCCTGCCTGGCCCACTGTGTAAGCTGTCTCCTCTTGTAACCCAGCCTTGGAGTGCTTGCTCTTCCTCTTCAATTGTCCCTCACTTCTATTCTTAAGGCAAGGCACAAATGATTTCTCTCTCTCAGGCTTATTAACTTTTTAGGAATAGGGTCTTTTTCCAGAGCTCCTAAATATTCACTGATTAGAGGTCATAACCTCTTCAGCCTCCTCAGCTCCTAGGAGCATTTTTTATTTACCCTTACAAAAATCCTCAAAGAATGTCCCCAATGGATCTCTTTCTTCAATCTCTTTTCAGACTTTGCAAGGTACGATTTCCTCCTACTTCTTTTGTGGGTGAGTACCCAAGTTCTCCTGACCTCTGGTGTATTAATCCCAGGCCCTCCCTTCCTCAAATAACCTAAGAACTCTTTTCCCAAAACTTCTCTGGTTGTTCACTCCTGCTACAGCACAAAGCAACATGGCTAAAGGCAGATGGAGGGGACAAAGTGTCCCAGTAGAAGGTTTCTGACAGAGATGTGAGCTCCTGGAAGCCTGTTATCTCTGTAATGTTCTCCTTGGGCTTACACTTTTGAGAATTTATATTACAAGTATTAACTTTCAACCCTGACAGGATTGAATTGACCTTGTATTTTAATATGAAGAGAAATCTAGATATATAGGTTTAATACAGTTTCAATTCTTTTTCAATTTTAGAGGGAAAGTCCTTAGATTCACATCTTCTCTTTTAACTCCTCCCTTTAAGCATGTAGTGCAATATAATTTAAAACCATTTAAAATTTTAGAATAAAAATTATCATGCTTATTTTTCTTATAAATTAACAGTTTTTAAATTTTATAAATTAGCAGAACCTTGTTCTCAAACAAAATCTTTGCAGATTCCCCTTATATAAAATAAATAAAAGTCAGTTTGCTGGGAAAGAGGAAGAGGGCAGCCTTTGAGATATTTCTGTAGTGAACGTAGTTGCAAACACACTATTTTAGAATATAACCATACTTAATGGAATCTAAGACACCAACTACTGTAAGATATACCATGTAGCACCAAGAAAGAAAAAGCATTGCCACTTAAGCTATGGCATGCCACTGATGGATCATAACACACAAGCCAATCTCAAAGATGTCAAAATGTGGTCAGTGTGTAGCTGGGATTGATGATTTATAGTAGTATAAATAAATATAAATATAAATCATGCTCATTTATTGACATGGCCAATCTGAAAGTTAAATTTAATTGAAGCAGAAGCACTAGCTTCACATAAATGATAGTTTTCATTTATTGGGCATTACTAAGTGCTATGCCCCCAAACAAATGCCAAGGGTAAGTTTGCCCTAACACTCCTAACCTTCCTTCCATTTCTTAATAGTCTCATTTACTGAGTACTTGCCAAGTGCAGAATGGAGTACAAGGATTAGCTCATTTAATTCTGACGAAAACACTCCAAATTTGGTAGGCACTATTCTCCTACTTTATAGAGGTAGAAATTAAAGCTCAGGGAAGGTCAGTGACTTGGCCAAAGCACACAACTAGTAAATGGGATAGATCAGATATAATGACTTCAAAGCCCATACATGTTCTACTATAGAATTTTTTAGAATTAAATCATTCTCAAAATTGAGAGGGACTTAGAAGTCATTGATCCTCCATTCAAGAATTCCTCTCTCCAGCATCCCTAGCAGATGATGTTTTCAGTTTATCTGACCAGATAGATAAGAGTCCACCCAAACCAGTAATTATCAAACCTGTCTGATAATAAAAAGCATCTGGAAGATTTTAAAATGCAAATTCTTAGGCCTCTCTTCCAAGGTTTTTTTGCTTGCTTGGTTGGTTTTTTGGTTTTGTTTTGTTTTTTTTTAATAGATCTGGAGTAAGGCCTAAAAATCTGTACCTTTGGAAAGCACACCCAGATAATTCTGATACATGGGCAAGCTTGCAAACCACTAATGTAATCTCACAAAGCCTTAGATGGAAACCATTACTGGAAGAAGTTGAATTTCAGCCCCATCAAGGAAGTAGTGACTTCTGTACAAAAGAATAATGATGCCATGTTTCTCTGTTAGTTAGAATAATCTAACAACGGAACATGAGTAAGGAAAACAACACCTATGGGAAAGCCCACATGAATCATTGGCCCTACATGCTTTGGGAAGGGCTAATTCCTCTCACCAACCAAATCTGAGCCCAGACCCACTCCCAGGTGCTATCAGGAAGAAAAACATCATTGCTAGTTAAGATGTGATGTGTTCCCAGACCAAGCCCAAAATGCAAATTTCCTAAAGATGGTTCTGTCCCATTCTTAGCCCCCCACACACACACTCTCATTGGCTTCTCCATGAACCAGAGATTAGAAGTTGATGCCTTAACCCCAATAAATCAGCCCTAGAAATTTTATATAAAGAGATATGAGTTTCTTGCCACAGTGTGGGGAGGGGAGATTAAGGAAATCTGGATGCAACCTGAGGGCAACTGAGTACTTGGCAGGTTTACTGACGCATTAGATGGGGTGGGGGTGCACTGCTTTCAAAATAACTAAAAGTGAACTTCTTATCCAGCTCTCTAATGCAGCAAATCTCAAGTCCACTAAGATTTCATCCAGCCTTGGCTCTGAAATCTGTACAACACCCTGTTCAATAGAAATTTCTATGATGATAGAAACATTCTAGATCTGTACTGTCTAATATGGCAGACACTATCCACATGTAGCTATTTTTTTCTCTTTTAAACTTAAGATTTTTTTAATTTTTTGTTTTTTTATTAACAAATAATGTATTTTTAGCCCCAGGGGTACAGGTCTGTGGATAGCCAGGTTTACACATGTAGCTATTAAGCACTTGGAATATAGCGAGTATGACTGAGGAAAGAAATTTTTAATTTTATTTAATTTTAATCTCAACTTAAGTATCCCATGAGATTAGTGGCTACCATACTGGGCAGCGCAGTTCTAGAGGGAATACCCTAGACTTGTCTTGAACTTTGTGATCAGAGCTGCCTATTCAACACCAACATCTGCCCAGTATTCTTGGCCACCTTAGGGATAAGGCAGAAATGACTTCAGGGATAATCCAAGCAACTGTGAAGATTTCAGTTATTAAAGTCCATCCCAAAATAGCTGATCAAAGGCCAACTGCCTGGTGTGGTGTAATTTCCTTGCAACTCTTCTCATGCTCTGCATATGACAGTGACAATTTTTAATTTCTTCTCTTCCTCCAGTCAACTCACACTCACATTCTTCTAATTGTTTCTATGCTTCATCACCCACCTCTTTCAACAGCTAGTCTTGCTTGTATCTTATGTCCAAGGAACTGCACAACTTGGACAAGCTGGTCAACCAGTCATTTTGGTGAGAACTCTGAGTTGAGATACTCATTGTGACTGAACTGACAAGCCAACCAGAGCTCTGTGCTGATAGGATGTAAGGGACTTCCCAGATTCTCTTCCATGCATGTACATGTCCTTTGACTGAGATAGTTCTGCCCATGTACAAATATGAAGACAAATACCTCTCAAATATACAAAACACAAAATCCTCAAAGAGATGAAGAAAACTGTAAGAACAGTAGGGGGCTCCTCCTCCATCTGTTCTATGAGTGCTTCTTGAGGTTCCCTTGTGTATCAGGCATTGCATTAGGCTCCCAAGTTGGGACAAATAAAGTGTCTCTATCATGAGACATAAAGTAACAAAAAGGTTACTGTAGTGAAAGAGCTATTTATTGAGTTTCGACCCCACAAAAATTATCCATTTCTCATAACACTCCTAGAAGGCAACTATTACCATCCTGGTTTTATACATACAAAAGTGGAAGCTCAGATGTGCCCAAAATCACCTCAGTCTGTGTGCTCTTTTTGCTTCTCCACACTGTCCACCTTGTGCAGTCTCTTCCTCTATGAATACCATGAAAGATTCCAAGCATTATTTATTTACCCTTACCATAAGAGATTAAGGGTACCCAGGAGACCTGGTGAGCAGAAGAACCATTTTCAGAGACTTAAGGCAGGAAGGAAGAATCAGTGCCTCCCAAAACCAAGAAGAAAAGGGCCTCCTATGAAGAATATTGTAGTTAAGCAGGTGGTTTTTCAGAGAAAACTTACCGGCCACCATACCATACTTCGTCCTGCCAGGAAGAAGCCTCCAACAGTCCCACGATTAGTAGAAAACATAGCCTGAGGAGGAAAGGTCAAAAATTTAATACTAAACTAGAAAAGAGCAACTTTGCCAGACAAAATGACACATTTGTTTAAAAAGGGGGAAATGGAACTTTTTGTGCATTTTTTACAAACATACTCAAGGTGCCTAATGAAATATCATTCCTTTTAAAAGCACTATACAGTATGTGAACTATATCTCTATAATGTTATCAAAACAAAAAAGAAGGGGCGCCTGGGTGGCTCAGTGGATTAAGCCGCTGCCTTCGGCTCAGGTCATGATCTCAGGGTCCTGGGATTGAGCCCCACATCGGGCTCTCTGCTCCACAGGGAGCCTGCTTCCTCCTCTCTCTCTGCCTGCCTCTCTGCCTACTTGTGACCTCTCTCTCTCTCTCTGTCAAATAAATAAATACATAAATCTTTTTTTAAAAGAAAAAGAAAAATGCTATAGGAATGCTTGGTGCTCATACTAAATCCACTAAAGATGGAACATTCAAACTCAATTCAAAATTTTCCTCTCCATGATGTCAGTAGGAGCTTGCTGGAAACGTTACTTTACAACATACTGTGAGTACTATAGAATGATGATTATTATAAATGCAGAGGAAGGAGGAGATTCCTTCTGACTGGGGTGTCAGGAAACCTTCACAGAAGGAACAGCACTTCAACAGGTCTTGAAGATAGAATGGGATTTATTAGAGAAAAGAAGTAAAAGACATTTTAGACTGTGGGAACAGCATGAGCAATAACCCAGAGATACAACAGCAGCAGTGTGGGGAGGAAGGGAAGAATAAACAGTATTACCTGGTGAACCGGGTTAAGGCATATGAATGAGGAGAGGGGTGAGAAGTGAGAGCAGATCACAGACCCTCAAATGCCAGGCTAAAAAATATAGGCTTTATTCCATAGGCAGTGTGGAAGCCACTGAAGGTTTATGAGGAGGAGAATGACATGCATCTTCAATAAATGACCACCAGCACCCTTGGAATGTTCCTTCTCAACCATCAGCTTATTCCTGGTGCATCTCGGGCCCAGGCCCAGTCCTTCAGTTCAAAACTGGGACAGTGTCTCTGTCCATGGGCTCCTTCCTCCTCCCTCTTTCTCTTTTTTTTTTTAATTTATTTATTTGAATTCCATTAGCCGGTACAGCCCTCCCACTATCTATGTCTGTGGCATTCCCTTAGCTGGTCACTTGCTAATCTTCCTGAAAATGTTAATGGCTGATTATAACTTAGCCTTTTTAAAGGTGTTTGCATTTTCACACATGACCCCTGAGGCCAAAGAGCATCACTGGTCCAAAGGAATTAACCTCAGATGGTGACATTTCACACACTGAAAACTTGCCATTTATTCAGCAAACATGTCTACTACAGATTGCATGTTGCTGAGTGCTCAGACTCCAAAGATGGACTGGACTCAGTCCTTTAGGAAGCAGAGTATTTCATATATCCAACAACCAACATAGATTGGTAAGCCCCCCTGTGTGCCAGGCAGTGCCAGTGAGATCATGGCTCAGATATTTCTGGATTCCTGGCAGGATCCTCCCTCCCAGAGGACATACTCTTAGGGATTCCATAGTGGTTTTTCTAATAACAAAAGGGCTAACAGACCCAAGGAGAAAAGAAGGTAGCTAGGGGCTCAACAAACATGTCCCAAGGACTCAGGCTATGGAAGTTTGCCAGGGAAAGGCCATTCTGAAAGTCACTCTGAAGTTAAAGCAGATGGATATGTGGTGCAAAAACAATGAATACTGTTACGCTGAAAATAAACAAATTAAAAAAAATTTTTAAATTAAAAAAAAAAAGCAGATGCATATGCCCCACGTGGTATCGGAAGGACACAAAAAGTGGATTTGGAGCCTAGACACAACATTTCCAAGCTGGTCTCGGAAATGAAGAGTTTAGAGGAAGAATGTGATAGTAGATACTAGAGTGGGGAACTGGATAGTTCAGGAAAGATGTTGGGGATGGATAAAAGACAAGGAGAGGTGTTTCTAAACCAGGACTTCTCTTCTCTAGAATGTTCATCCCCTCCTCTCCACAAGCCCAGACCCTGAATAGCCATCCTTCAAGGTCCCTCAAATGTGACCTTCCCCCATGAAACTTTACCTGACACTCCTCCACAGAAACTTCCTCCTCTCCTACAGCCGCCTCCCCTTCCCAAACAAAAATAATCTCTCTTCTGTAAACATCTAGAGAACTTCCTCCATACCTCATTCACAGCCCCTACATTTTTTTTTACTTTGTGTTACCATATTACAATTTTTCCAGCTTTACTAATGTATATTGACAAATAAAAATTATTTATTTTTAAGGGATATAATGTAATATTTTGAAATACATATTCATCGCCAGGGGCTGGGGGTAGAGAAACGGAGAGATGTTGATCAAGAGGTAAAAGGTAAGGGTACCTGAGTGGCTCTGTCAGTTAAGCCTCCAACTCTTGGTTTTGGCTCAGGTCATAATCTCAGGGTGGTGAGATAGAGCCCCAAGTCATGCTCCACACTCAGTGGGGAGTCTGCTCAAGGTTCTCTCTCTCCCTCTCCTTCTGCCCCTCCCCACTCCGTGCACTCATGCTTGTGCTCGCTCTCTCGCTCTCTCTCTCTAAAAATAAATTAAAAATTTTTAAAAGGTGAAAGGTAAAATTATAATATGAATAAATTCTGGAGATCTAACTTACATCATGGTGACCATAGTTTATAATGCTGTATTGTATAGTTGGATGAGGCAGCCCTGGGAGAGGGTAAAACAGAACAAAATAATGTTGGAAGAGACGAGGATGGTGACAGGGACTTTAGCTGTGGGTGTCTTTTCTAAGATGAGGAAGCACAACAGGCCAGGATTGCTCTGTCTGGGCAGCCCAGAGATCATGCAGGAGTCAAGGTGCCTATCCCTAAACCAAGGCACTTTTGATAATCCACTAGAAAAAAAGAGGAATGTAAATTGGAAGAAATCCAGCACGTTAAATGATCAGGGCCCAGAAGGACGACTAATGGGGAAGAGTAAATGTAGACAAATATCAGCAGACTCATTAAGTAGCATTTAACAGGACAAGTGATACTGATTCACAGATATTTGAAAAGTGTAAACACCATAACCAGCAGGATTGTCAGAGGCTAAAATAAGATTGGTTAGGGAAAGAGAGATTATCAGTGATTGTCTGGGAAACAGGCAGTATGGCACAGCTAGCAAATGATGGATTCACATCTTCACTACAGCACTTATAAGGTGGGGAGGGGTGGGGAGGAAGGCAGGCAAGGTGGCAAAGCCCTTGGTACTGTGGAAAACCAAGAATCAAAAGACCTGAGTTCCAGGAACAATTCCATGTACCACAACCTTGCACAAACCACAACCACATGGGTCTTCAGTTCCTTCTTTTAAACGGGGATTAGCATTCCTGCTCTCCTTTTCTTGAGGCTTCTTGTGAAGATGCACTACCCAGTTGATCATTTTTGCCCATTTTACTTAAAAGGACAGAAACAATTCAGGGCTTGCCTCATATCACGGAAGGCAAATGATTAATAGTATTTTTTAAGATTTTATTTATTTGAGAGAGAAAGAGAGAGAGCACAAGCAGAGGGAGGGACAGAGGAAGAGGGAGAAGCAGACTCCGCACTGATCAAGGATCCCCATGTGGGACTCTATCCCAGGACCCTGGGAACATGACCCAAGCTGAAGGCAGCTGCTCAACCAACTGAGCCTCTGAGGTGCCCCGATTAATAGTATTTAAAAGACTTCTCCATAGAGAATTTTCAGGTTCATCTCTGCAGATCTTTAAAACAACCTTGGGGAATCATAAGAATAGGTAAAATTGTACCTATTTACACCTGAGTAAACTGAGGTTAAGATGGGTTTCCCAGGGTCGTAGAGCTAGAACCATGTCAAAGCCAGTAGTAAACTTGAGTTAGGTGAGCATGGTGGTGGGTATTAAGGAGGGTATGTATTGTATGGAGCACTGGGTGTGGTGCATAAACAATGAATCTTGAAACACTGAAAAAACAAAATTAAAAAAATAACTTGAGAATCCTGACTCCTAGTTGGACTCTTCTCAGAAGGTGAGACTACTGGGGAACAGTCAGTCACACTGACCCCTTAGAACACTAGGAGAGGTTTTTACTCACATCTGGTTTCTATAATTACTTAAAAAACAACCAACCAAAAAAAAAAAAAAACCAACAACAACAATTTCCCTTTAGCCCTAAAAAAAAGAAGAAACAAAACTCTGTGACCATGGAAGGGTTAATGTCCACCCTCCTCCCCTCTAAATCAAGAGTTCAACCACCTGTTGCCCTTGCAGCCTCCTGGCCCAACACCCCAACCAAAGCCATTGAGAGTGTCTGGAATATGTGCTCATTTATATTTTTTTATGATTTATTTATTCAAGTATGCCTGGGTGGCTCAGTCGGTTAAGAGTCTGTCTTTGGCTCAGGTCATGATCCTGGGGTCCTAGGATCAAGTCCCACATCTGGCTCCCTCCTCAGTGGGGAACCTGCTTCTCCCTCTCCCTGCCCCTCCCCCCCCCACTAGTTCTCTCTCTCTCTCTCTCTCTCTCTGACAAATAAATAAATAAGATCTTAAAAAAAATTTTATTTATTTATGAGAGAGAGCTCAAGTGCATGCAGGAGTGGGAGGAGGGGCAGATGGAGTGAATTCTCAGGCAGACTCCTGGATTGTAGAGCCCGGAGCCTGGAGTCCAAAGAGGGGCTCAATCCCATGACCCATGAAACATGACCTTAGCCAAAACCAACAGATGGTGGCTCAACTGCCTGAGCCACCCAAGCGCCCTTGGAATATGTGCACATTTAAAACACCTCATCTTCTAGTTGCTGGGTGTGCCAGAGTCTGTCATAGTGAAATTTCTAAGTTCCAATTTCTAAGGCTGCTAAGAACAAGTTTCTCTGGTTTGGTGTGTCCCCAGTCCCCAAGGGGAGCCACAGACACTTCCCTCTCCCCAGCACAAGGCCACCCTCCGGACTTTCTCCTATTCCTCCTCCACCCAACTTTGCCAACTCTCACTCATTCCAGCCCCTCCACCGTCAGGTCAGCCTTTCCCAGGAGGACCTCTACAGCAGCCCCTGCAGTTGGCAGAGGTTTGTGTCCTTCCTGCTCTAAATTGTTTCTTTTCCAATCAAAACTGTATGACGAAGAA
Organism: Meles meles; assembly: GCF_922984935.1. NCBI lineage: Eukaryota > Metazoa > Chordata > Mammalia > Carnivora > Mustelidae > Meles > Meles meles. The sequence goes on along the minus strand of NC_060077.1, from coordinate 27,279,298 downwards.
GAGGCAGAATAGTCCTAGACTCCTTGGGGTTTATCTCCCAAGCCAAAATATCTTCCCTGCAGCCCCAAGCTGTCCCTCACACTGGCCCCCAGCGTCTCCAATTCCTCCCCACCTCCTTCTCTGCTCACAGGCCAGGGGTATCCGCCTTGGATCTTCCTCGCCAACTCCCATGGGCAACCCTCTTCTTTCTGCTCATCCTTGCTTGCCCCTCACCTCACACTGTGCCCCCCTGAACCCCTCTCAAAAGTTTCCAAGTTATTTTCAACCCGCTCCACAGACCCTTAAGCCCATCGTCCCCTTCTCACAGCTCACCGGTGCCATCGCTCCTCTGCGCGCCCCTCTTGTCCCTCCTGATGGCCCTTGTCCCTCCTGGTGGCCCTTGCCCCCTTAGCCCATGTCTCAGGGCCCTCACATACCCACAGCCCGACAGCCATCACCACCACAAAGTAGATGACGATGACAGAGATGTCGGCCGCATTGCGGATGCGCTCGTGGGGCGCTAGGGGTGCGGCAGTGGCGTTGGTCATGGGGTTCCAGGTGGTACTGTCCATGGCGGCGGCGGCGGCGGAGGCGGCGGCGGCGATGCGTTCCTCCCGCCCAGGCCCCTTGCTCCTTATACTGCCTCCGGGTTAATGATCAGCCCCTGCTAGGCAGGGAGAAGGCACCCTCGAAGTCACGTTCCTGCACCGCGCCGTCGGGAAGCAGCCTTGGACGCAAACCACGCTGAAGGAGGAGCAGACCGAGCTGTTGGCAGAAAGGTGGCAGGCGGGCAGGTAAGAGCTGTTTGGTGAGTGGGGAGGGGCCGGCCAGGGGGCGGTGCCCGCCTAGCACAAAGGCCCGCTGTGCTCTGGCAGCGGGCACCTGGCCCGGCAGCTTCGCCTGCTCTGCCGGGGGCAGAGAGGGTGCGGCTTCATTGAGGAACCAGGCTGCCTGAGGCCAGGGGCTTAAAGGCTTCAGGTCACCTGCCACTGGATCAGTACCAAGCCCTCTGTGGACATGCTTCTCCATGTGTAAAATGGGTGCAGGACTGTTCCTAGGAATCAGCCAAGTTATTGGTCTCTATGGAGAAAATTCTGGGGAAGATCAGTTGTCAAATATTGCTGGAAAGAAATTCAGAACAATTGCAGTCTCTTTTTTTTTTAAGATTTTATTTATTTGACAGAGATCACAAGTAGGCAAAGAGGCAGGCAGAGAGAGAGAGAGAGAGAGAGAGAGGAAGCAGGCTCCCTACTGAGCAGAGAGCCTGATGTGGGGCTCCATCCCTGGGATCATGACCCCGGCTGAAGGCAGAGGCTTTAACCCACTGAGCCATCCAGGCGCCCCACAATTGCAGTCTCTTGACCACAGGGACAGCCACCCCCCTATCCACCTTTCTCCCCTGCAGCCCCCAGAGGCAATGTTATCCACCCCGCCCCCACCCCTGGTAGGGATGAAGAAAGGGGATCCGGCTGGGAGCTATTTCCTTGCCCTGTGCCTCACCCAGCAATGTGATTTGGGGCCCTTATGAGCCAGGTTGGAGGGAAGATATTAGAGAATCCTTTCCATGGAGCTCATCAAACGCTGACCCTTTTGGGGAACTCAACCTGCCCATCTATAGACACATGTCTAAGCTGAAAGTCAGGGCTCAACACAGAGATGGCTGAGAGAGGAGGCATGACTCACCAAGGTCACACTGTAAGCCAGTGACAACGCTGGCCTTGCAGTCTAGGCCATAGCAGGCCTAGTTCAGAGAAGGATTGGAGATGCTCTCAGGAGCTGGTGCTGAAGGTCATAGAGCAGTCACTTTGGAGAGGGGAACCATGCTGGTGTGATATGTGACCACATAAGCCCTGCCAGAACTCTGTTCTGCCTCAAGCCCTCCCTGCCCACCACTAGACGACCATCCAATGCCCAAACACCAGCAACTCATTCCTTTGTACCTCACTGAATCTGAGGTCCACTCCCCTTCTCCCCCATCAGCACTTGTTCTTCCTATTGAGGTTGCAGTCAGAGAATCATTATTTATGCAGCATCCATGAAGGTCTTCCCCATTTCCCCGCACTCATTGCCCAGGGCCCATCATAATGCTTGGCCACAGGATACAGGAATTCCTCTTCTGGAGAACCTGGAAGCAGACACTCTTCAACATTGATGCCATCAGCTGCAGCTTAGAGCAACTTGCCTTTCATCCACGTGCATCTGTTCCCAAATTTGGCAGAGCACTTTCACCTGGCTCTGACCAAGCAGAGCCCCTGCCCTCAGGGAACATCTAGTCTGGTCTGGAAGTGAGCTCATCCACAGCAAAAGTCCAGCCCTGAACCCCCAGCTGCAGGCAGCCAGCCTGTGCTAATTTCCAAAAATGAAGTCTGACAATGAGCAAATATGAAAAGTAAGCAGGAGGAAGGACCTGAAGTACTAAAAGACTTCAAAGGTGAGAGAGAGAGCTGTCATCTAAACTTTTTCAGACAGGAGAACATGGCCAAAAAAGAAAAGAAAGGGCACCTTAAGAGACCAGAAAATGTAATTCATTTCATTCCTTCATTCATTCATCCTTGCAACAGAAAAATACCTTCTATGTTACCAGGTCATGTATGCCAATGCTGGGGATACAACTGTGCACAAAATTCATAGGGTTTTCACCCTCACAAGTCTTCTAGTCTAGTGGGGGGAGATAGGCCATCATCAAAAATGAGACAAATACCTATAAACTTAGTATTGTGATATGTGCTTTGAAAGAGACATAGTAATGTTCCAAATGCATAGCAAGGATTTTGACCTGGGAATGAGGTGGAGTTGGGAGAAGGCCTGGAAGGTTCTGGTCATGAAAGAGGAGTGAGCCAGGTAAGGCGGGAAGGAGGGATATATCAGGAGAGGACAAGCTGGGGCTAAAAATAAAAAATAAATAGGGGCACCTGAGTGGCTCAGTTGGTTAAGCACCCAACTCTTGATTTTGGCTCAGGTTATGATCTCTGGGCTATGCAATTGATCCCCATGTCAGGCTCCACACTGGCCGTGGAGCTTGCATAAGATTCTCTGTCTCCCACTCCCTCTGTTCCTCCCTCTCCCTCCAAATAAATAAATAAGCATGTTACCAGCAAGTAACCTCCCCACTTGGTGGGTAGGGAGAACGGGGGCAGATCTCCAGAATGCCTGAGGTCCCTCTGCAGTTTCTGTTCCTCACTTGTCTCCTCTAAAAGGACAATTTAACTCAAGAAAAGAGCACAAAGAAAAAAGAAAAAAGAAAGGAAACAGCACAGAGATTCTGCAAAAAAATTAAAAATAGAATTACCATGTGATCCAGGAATCCCACTTCTGGGTATATATCCAAAGGAAATGAAATCAGTATCTCAAAGAGATATCAGCACTCCCATGTTCATTGAAGTATTATTCACAATAGCCAAATTGGAAACAACTTCAAGTGTCCATCAACAGATAAATGGATAAAGGAAATGTGGTATGTATATGTACCACATACATGTATGTGTGTGTGGTGAAATATTATTCAGTTATAAAAAATAAGGAAATTGGGGCACCTGCGTGGCTCAGTGGGTTAAAGCCTCTGCCTTCAGCTCAGGTCATGATCCCAGACTCCTGAGATCGAGCCCCACATCAGGCTCTCTGCTCAGCGGGGAGCCTGCTTCCTCCTCTCTCTCTGCCTGCTTTTCTGCCTACTTGCGATCTCCGTCTGTAGAATAAATAAATGAAATCTTTAAAAAAAAAAAGAAAAGAAAAGGGAAATCACGCCCTTTACCTCACTACGGATAAACCTGGACGACATTATGCTAAATAAAATGAGCTAGACAGATATGTGCAATCTAAAAAAATCAAACTCCGATTGACTTATTTCACTAAGCATGATACGCTCTAGTTCCAACCATGTCGTCGCAAATGGCATGATTTCATTTCTTTTGATGACTGCATAGTATTCCATTGTGTATATATACCACATCTTCTTTATCCATTCATCTGTTGATGGACATCTAGGTTCTTTCCATAGTTTGGCTATTGTAGACATTGCTGCTATAAACATTCGGGTACACGTGCCCCTTCGGATCACTATGTTTGTATCTTTAGGGTAAATACCCAGTAGTGCAATTGCTGGGTCATAGGGTAGTTCTATTTTCAACCTTTTGAGGAGAGGGGAAGGGGGCTATGGACATTGGGGAGGGTAAGTGCTATCGTGAGTGCTGTGAAGTGTGTAAACCTGGCGATTCACAGACCTGTACCTCTGGGGATAAAAATACATTATATGTTTATTTAAAAAAAAATTTGGAAGGGGAGGCGAACCATAAGAGACTATGGACTCTGAAAAACAACCTGAGGGTTTTGAAGGGTCAGGGGTGGGAGGTTGGGGGAACAGGTGGTGGGTAATGGGGAGGGCACGTTTTGCATGTAGCACTGGGTGTTGTGCAAAAAGAATGAATACTGTTACGCTGAAAAAATAAATAAAATGGAAAAAAAAATCAAACTCATAGAACCAGTAGAATGATGGTCACCAGAGGCTAGAGGGTGGGAAAAATAGGGAGAAGTTGGGCAAAGGTTACAAACTTACAGTTATAAGTTGAATAAGTTCTGGGATCTAATGTACAGTATGATGACTATAGTAAACGATACTGTATTGTATACTTGAAAGTTGCTAAGGGAGATTTTAAGTGTTCTCACCATGAACACACATGCACACACACAAGCACACGAAATGGTAACTATGTGAGCTGCTGGATGCATGTATTGTGCATATATTAAATCATCACATTGGACACCTTTTTTAATATTTTATTTATTTATTTGACAAAGATCACAAGTAGGCAGAGAGGCAGGCAGAGAGAGAGGAGAAAGCAGGCTCCCTGCTGAGCAGAGAGCCTGATGTGGGGTTCAATCCCAGGACCCTGGGATCATGATCTGAGCCGAAGGCAGAGGTTTCAACCTACTGAGCCACCCAGGCGCCCCTACATTGTACGCCTTTTGAAAAACCATGCTGTACAGCCTCATTTTTAAAGAAAACAATTATTTCTCCTACACAGATGCTTCCAGGGGAACACAATATGATGTACTACATGCCCCCTATAGCTGGCCAGAGCTGCTGGGCCACTGCTAATTAGTAAAGATCATTTTGGCCTCTCTCCTCCCCTCACTGGTACCAACCCAAATCAGGATCCAGTCACAAAAAGGGACATTACTACCAGAATCCCAAGAGAAAGAAAAAAGCTGGCCAAACAGCCAGACTGTGGGGAAGATGAGGGTGAGGAGGAAAGATAGACTTAAGAGCAAGATGCTGACCTAATCTGAGTCCACACAGGTTCACAAACTTAGGTCAGATTGGAGTCTTAAGCTTTAAAAACCAGGTGCCCACAGATTAAAAACTAAACCTGACTGTTGGAAGAAGATTATTCGAATGACTCTGAGGTCACTAAAGTAACATCTACAGATGGCAAGGGAGGAACCCAGATTTGGAGCGTAGTGACTCATCACTGAGAGGAAATTCTCCTCTTTCCTCTTCTTGGCCTCCCTTCCACACTACTCATCTGTCCAGGTCCCACAGGAGTCCCTACTTGCTTTTATCAGCCCAGGAGCTCTTCCCCAGCAGGCCTCAAATGTTCAGTGTCCACCTCTCACTGACCAAACTGTACTCCGTGGCAAGAAATCTCACGGTGTGATGGCCAGCCCCTGAACTCTTGCCACACTGTGAAATGAACAGCCTACGTGCAGAGGCTATGAGTTTGGCAAGTTATCTGGAGAGGGGAAACCAAATGGCTGGTTTGAATCTTAGCTCAGCCATCAACCAGCAGCAGACCATGGATAGCTCATTTGACACCCATGATCCTCCATTTGAACATCTGTAAAATGTCATAGACAAAGACTATTTTCTGTACCTACGAGGTCCAAATGAGATGAAGGTGCAAAGAGGCCTCATTGACAACAAAAAGGCAAAGATGAGGGACTTAAAGGGCTGCTATGATTTTCTCTCCTTTTTCCTTTTCTTTGTTGCAAGCTCAGTTGTGGGAAGCAGACTGTTTGATCAGTGTATTAGCTTCCTGTGGCTGCTGTTAAAAATTTACCACAAATGTGGCAGCGCAAAACAATAGAAATGTATCCTCTTGGGTTCTGGAAGGCAGAAGTCCAAAACTGATTTTGCCGAGTGAAACCAAGGTGTCAACAGGGCTGTATTGTTCAGGTTTTAGGGGAGGATCCTTCCTTGCTTCTCCAGCTTCTGGTAGCTGCCAGAGTTCCTTGGCTTGTGGTCACATCTCTTCAATCTCTGTCTCCATCTGTGTGTGTGTGTGTGTGTGTGTAAAATACACATAGCATAAGATTGCCCATCTTAACCCTTTGTAAGTGCACAATTTAGTGGCATTAATATATTCACTATATTAATTATATAATATTATATAATTATATAATATATAATTATATATATATTTATATATTTATATATATAATATATAATTATATAATATGTATTATATAATTATATAATATATTATATATATTATATATAATATATTAATATATTCATTAATATATTCACAATGTTGTGCTACCATCACTACTATACATACTCCATGACTTTTTCATCATCCCAAACAGAAACATTATCAATTAAACACTAACTTCTCACCTTCCCCTGGAAACCACCACTCATCTTTCTGTCTCTATGAATCTGACTACTCTAGGTACCTTTATACAATAAGAATCATACAATCTACTCTATCTTCACATTGTCTTCTCTTCCTCATCTGTCAAATCTCCCTCGGTCACTAAGGACATGTGTGACGGTGTTCAGGGCCCACCAATAATTCAGGGTCATCTATCTTCATCTCAAGATCCTTAACTTAATCGTTTGTGCAAAGACCCTTCTTCTGAATAAGGTAGCATTTACAGGTTCCAACATTTAGGACCTGGTATATTTGGATAGCCATTATTCAGTTACTGCACTCAGTGATAGTGAAAGAGTATGAATGTAGAAGGATTTGATGGAGGAAGTAAGATTGGAGATGCTTTCAGAAGGGTGGAGTAAGGAGAAGGTCACTGCTGGCAGGGATAATTCAAGGTCCAGAAGTGTAAAAGCCAAAAAGCTGTCAGGAGGAAGTGAGGATAAGTGAGAAGCACCAGGAAAGGGAATCAGTGAGGTGTCCCCAGGCTGCCTGCCCTTCCTCCCCAGGCCTCTAAGCTGCTATCTGGGCATGAAGGGAGGAAAGGGAAGGACAAAATGCTCCTGACTGTCCTTCTAGAGATGAAATCAATAAGGAGTTGACCCCTGGTGGTCTCCATCCAATCATCTGAGCCCTAACTAGGCCTCTGCCATGCTGGGTCATGTTGGGAAAGCCCCCAGTGTTTGTTGGGAATAACCTCTACAGTGGGGATCCAATTTGAACTAATAGAAGTTTGCTGAGTTCCCACCATGCACGTCAGCTTTGGGCTGGGACCAAAACTCAGGTTGGTTGGTGGTGGGCTGTAGCTCTTTCCTCTATATTCCAAATCCCAGAAAAGCTTCAGGAAGAAGTTGCAGGATGAGATGCTACAAGAGTTCTTAGCCTACCTTCCCCAGAGCTTTTCACAGGGTACTGAATCAGCCCTGGTCCTTAGCCCAGGGCAGCAGGAATAGCACATGGCCCAGAATCAGGAGACCTGGGTTCAGACACTGGTTACTCTGCCAAGTGGCCTTAGACAGTCACTTCACCCTCTAAAACTGTTTTCTTACCTATCAAATTGGTAGAATTTGACCAACTGGTCTCTTAGGAAAGATCCTGGTACCAATTCTATGACTCCTGTCAGGGCCCTGAATTTCCCTGTACCTCTGTCTTTCATTTATAAACTGGGGATAGTAAGCCCTGGACAGTTGCATGTCAGAAGCATGTCAATCCCACCTCATCCTAAAGCTCTAAAGCAGTGTGGGAAACATACCTGGCTGGAATTGTGCCTTGTATGGAAAATAGTTCAGCACACTACCAAGCACATATTTGGTGCTCAATCAAATGTTAACTTTAATCTTCGACTTCATCACTTATCTAGACTCAAAGTCATGGGAATTTGAGCTGGGGCCCTGTCCTCAAAGAGAGAAGACAGATCTAAATAAAAATGAAAACCTATACTGTATGTATGTTGGGACAAGTGGTACAACTTTAAGCTTTACAATGACCCTATTGTTATCCCATTTTATGGATAAAGCACTGAAACTCAAAAGTGATTAGGTAACTTGTCCAAGCTGGTAAATGGTCAAGCTGGGGCTCAACCCCCTGTAGGTGTAATACCAAAGCTTATATTTTAACTACTGGACAAGAAGGTAGGGAAAGAAGGGGAGAAGAAGGGAAAGTGAAACCTTAGCCCTGATTCCAAGCCTACTCCCCAGGTAGCATCCCTCTATTCTTCCCCTGCCTCATCCCAGGGTTGGCATTTGGCCCCAGCTGCCTGTAGGTGTGAGACATTTCACTGAGTCACTAGTTATAACAGATGCAGGCAAAAGCCAGCAGTATTACAGGCACTATCTTCTGCCAAACACCCTGGTATTTTTGAAAATCCACAGCCCACAATGAGAGCAGGTGACATAGCAAAGTTAACTGTCACTCAAGTCCCAGAGAAGGCTTTCTGAGAGCTTTCTGACAGCCACACCTCATTGTGACCATCACCCACTGTGTTCTAATTCCCTCTATGAGATGAGACAGTGAAGCAGCAACTCCCAGGTAGCCAGAGGCCCACAGATACTGGCTGAGGAACTCGTCAAAGCTCTCACCTGTGAACCTTATCCCCACACAGCTAACTGCCACCCATCCATCAATCCACACTGAGGCTAGGATTCCAGGAACATGAAAAATAGGCTCAAAAATCCTTGGGCAGGGGCGCCTGGGTGGCTCAGTGGGTTAAAGCCTCTGCTTTCAGCTCAGGTCATGATCCCAGGATCCTGGGATCGAGCCCCGCATCCAGCTCTCTGCTCAGCAGGGAGCCTGCTTCCTCCTCTATCTCTGCCTGCTTCTCTGCCTACTTGCGATCTCTGTCTGTCAAATGAATAAATGAAATCTTTTTTAAAAAATAAATAAAGGCCGGGGTCAAGATGGTGGGGAAGTAGGAGGAAGCACTGTTTCAACCTGTACCCTAAAGTGAGCTGATTACCTACCAAAGAACTCCGATCACCCATGAAATCAGCCTGAGATCAGAATTATACACGTCTGGATCTCTACAGGAGCAGAAAAAGCCAGTGGCAGGTAAAGCAGAGTGAGAACATCGGACTGATATCGGAAGATAAACAAAAGGGGGAGGGAGCCACCAGAGGTGACTGATTGGAAAGTAATACCCCAATACGAGAGTGCCCTGTGTCTGGGGACCAGCATTAGCTTGGAGTCTGATTGAAAGCACTCAAAAAAAAAAAAAAAAAAAGAGCAAAGGATCGCAGGGGGATATTGTGGGAATTGGGGCGGTTAGGGACAGGGGCTTAAGTCCCCGGACCCAGGACAGCCTCCCTGGCGCTGAGCCAGAGAGAGTGTGGCAGAGAAAGCAGGTCTTGGTCCCTGAGCCGCCAGCATGCCTGAGCCGCCTGTGCACCTGAGAACGCATGGGGTGCGGCTCCTGAGAGGGGCTGGGAGCCTGGCCAGATGGCATTCCCGAAACATGCGTGTCCCACACCCTCCCCTGGGAGAGGTGCGCACAGGTGCTAGCATGGAGCTCTGGCATCCTGAAAAACCAGGCATTCCCAGCCTGGGCCAGCGGGAAAATCTCAGTGTGTGATCACTGCTTGGAACCTCTCTGGCGGTCTGGAGCTGCCCAGACAGTCGCCGGAGCTGCCGTGGTATTGGGTACAAGGAGGAGATCCTGCATCCCCAGGGACCGTGACTCAGAATCTACTCTGCCAGCAGCTCTGCAGAGCATTCTGAGGCTTCTCTCTGAGAGGGAGGTCTGGGTGCAGTTTGCTCTCCTCTAAACCTCCAAAAACCATCAAAAGCTGTCAAGATGAGAGAAAACAGATGAAAGAACATAAAAACCTCCAGAGAACAAAAGCCTGACAAAAACGGTTTCCTCAGAGCCCACCCCCTTGAAGGGGGCAGGAGGACCTAACTCAGGGAACATCATTGTCTGAAAACCCACGTGGCAGGCCCCTCCCCCAGAAAACCAACCAGGAAGGAAAAAAAAAAAAAAAAAAAAGACGACAAGAGAACAACCACCACTACTTCATAAATACAACTTTTATTTTTAACTCTTTACCAATATTCTGGTTCTTTTTTTTTATACATACAGATAACTTTTTAACCTATTTACAATCACAGTGAGATGTCCAGTACATCAAATTCCTTAATAACCTTCTAACCTGAACTTTTTGTTACATACACCTGTTTTTTTCTTTTGCTTTTCTATTTTTTTAATTTTTTTAAATTTTAATTTAGTTTAGTCTATTCTTTTTTAATTTTTATTTTCTAATATACGTATAGTTAAACTTCAAGGTAATCCCCTTTCCCCAATCAATGCTACCCCTACAGGTAAACCAATTTTAATCCCCCTTTTTCTTAGGAAAGTTGAGTCCCTTAACAAAAACATCAAGATACATCCAGGAAAAAAAAAAAAGATACATCCAGGAAGAATCAAAATAACCTTCCTCACTCACACTGAGAATTTATAACCACACTCCCATCTTTTCCTTCCACCAGTGTTTCTGTGTATTTGTGTTTGTCCTGATAGTATATAAAGCTTTTACTTGGGGTTCTTTCTGATGAGGTTCTTTCTTTTTTTTCTTTTTTTTTTTTTTTTTTTTGCTTTTATATATTTTTTTCTCTTGTCATATACTTTTATCAGTCTTTTTGTTTGTCTGTTTCTGTTTGTATACTTCATAAATCTTACCTTGTAGCCCATTTGGACTGAGCCTTCTCTTTTATCTTCCCTTTTTTTCCTGTCTCTCTCTCTCTCTTTTCTTTTTTCTTTTCTTTTCTTTTCTTTTTTTTTTTTTTTTGCCTCTTTCTTCTCTATTTCTTTTTCTTTTCTTTTTTCTCTCATTTGGGTGGGGAATCCTGATTGCACAGAAGCGTTCCAGGATGCACCTTGACTGCACCACAATCGATACATCCAGCTGCACCTGTTCAGTCATCTCTTACCAAAATGACTAGGAGGAGGAATACCCAACAGAAGAAAAATACAGAGGATGGACCTTCTGCAACAGAGCTAATGGCTATTGACATAGACAATATGTCAGAAAAGGAATTCAGGCTAACAATTATCCAGGCAATAGCTAGGTTGGAGAAAGCCATGGATGACCAAACAGAATTGATTAGGGCAGAACTGAAAGCCACCAGGGATGATGTTCACAATGTTAGGGCAGAACTGAAAGCCACCAAGGATGATGTTCAAAATGCTCTCAATGAGTTCCAATCTAATCTAAATTCTCTAAAAGCTAGGGTAACTGAGACAGAAGATAGAATTAGTGATCTGGAGGACAAACAGATAGAGAGAAAGGATCAGGAGGAAGCCTGGAACAGCTCAGAAGCCACGAAAACAGAATCAGGGAAATAAATGATGCCATGAAACGTTCCAACGTCAGAATTATTGGAATCTGAAGGGGAGGGAAAAAAAGAAGTCTAGAAGATATAGTGGAAGAAGTTGTCTATGAAAGTTTTCCCAATCTCATGAATGGAAACAACGTTCATGTACTAGATGCAGAGCGGTTTCCCCCCAAGATTTTAGATTCTCAAAAGTCCTCACGACACCTAATAGTTAGAATGAAGAATAATGCTTCTAGACAGACCCTCTTAAAAGCAGCTAGGACAAAGAAGCTCTTTACATACAGAGGAAAGCCCATTAGAATAATGTCAAACCTGTCCACAGAGACCTGGCAAGCCAGGGAGGGTTGGCAAAATATATTCAGAGTACTAAATGAGAAGAACATGCAGCCAAGAATACTTTATCCAGCAAGACTGACATTCAAAATGGTTGGAGAGATAAAGAGTTTCCCAGACGGGCAAGGCTTAAAAGACTACGCAACCACCAAGCCGACACTGCAGGAAATATTAAGGGGGGTCCTATAAATGAGAAAAAATCCTAAGAATATCATTGAACAGAAATATAGAGACAATCTACAGACAGAAAGACTTCAAAGGTAACATGATGTCAATCACAACCTATCTATCAATAATCACTCTCAATGTGAACGGCCTAAATGCGCCCATAAAACAACACAGGGTTGCAGATTGGATAAAAAGACAGGACCCATCCATACATTGTCTACAAGAGACCCATTTTGAACCTAAGGATACACCCATACTGAAAGTGAAGGGATGGAGAAGAATCTTTCATGCCAATGGGCCTCAGAAGAAGGCCGGGGTAGCGATTCTCATATCAGATAAATTAGATTTTAAACTAAAGACTGTAGTCAGAGATACAGAAGGACACTACATAATTCTTAAAGGGACTATCCACCAAGATGATCTAACAATTGTAAATATCTATGCCCCCAATATGGGAGCAGCCAATTACATAAGAAAACTATTAATCAAGATAAAGAATCATATTGATATGAATACATTGATAGTAAGAGATCTTAATATGCCTCTCTCAGTAATAGACAGATCATTGAAGCAGAAAATTAATAAAGAAATAAGAGCATTGAATGAAACATTGGACCAGATGGACCTCATAGACATATACAGAACATTCCACCCTAAAACAACAGAATACTCATTCTTCTCAAGTGCACATGGAACCTTCTCCAGAATAGACCACATACTGGGTCACAAAGCAGGATTCAACCGATACCAAAAGACTGACATTATTCCCTGCATATTCTCAGATCACAATGCTTTGAAACTGGAGCTTTTCACAAGGAAAAGTTCAGAAGGAACTCAAACACCTGGAAGCTAAAGACCACCTTGCTTAAGAATGCTTGGATCAACCAGGAGATCAAAGATGAACTTAAACAATTCATGGAAACCAATGAGAATGAAGACACCTCGGTCCAAAACCTATGGGATACAGCAAAGGCGGTCCTAAGGGGGAAATACATAGCCATCCAAGCCTCCCTCAAAAAAACTGAAAAATCCAGAATACACCAGCTCTCTCTACACCTTAAAGAACTGGAGAATCAACAACAAATCAAACCAATTTCACATGCAAGAATGGAAATAATCAAGATTAGAGCAGAGATCAATGAGGTAGACACCAGAGATAAATAGAACGTATCAATGAAACTAGAAGCTGGTTTTTTGAAAGAATCAATAAGATCAATAAACTATTGGCCACACTAATCCAAAAGAAAAGAGAGAAAGCCCAAATTAATAAAATTATGTATGAAAAGGGAGAGATCACAACTAAAACCAAGGAAATACAAACAATCATCAGAAATCAGAAATTATTACCAACAGTTACATGCCAATAAGCTAAGCAACCTAGATGAAATGCATGCATTCCTGGAAAACTATAAACTCCCAAAATTGAACCAGGAAGAAAATGACAACCTGAATAGACCGATATCTGTAACGAGATTGAAGCAGTGATCAAAAACCTCCCCAAAAAATGACATGGAGGACATTGGGAGATGGAGAGGAGAAGGAAGTTGAGGGAAATTGGAAGGGGAGGTGAACCATAAGAGACTATGGACTCTGAAATACAACCTGAGGGTTTTGAAGGGGCAGGGGTGGGAGTTTGGGGGAACCAGGTGGTGGGTAATAGGGAGGGCATGTATTGCATGGAGCACTGGGTGTTGTCCAAAAACAATGAATACTGTTACGCTGAAAAAAAAAATAAATTTAATAAAAACTTTAAAAAAATGTGAGGTGGTGAGGTGGTGAATGTATTAATTAACTTAATTTTAATGTGTATATTAACTTAAATTTAATATGTATATATATAACAGCACATTGTACATCTTAAATGCATACAATTTTACCAATTACACCTCAAGAAAGTAAGGGGGGAGAAAAGAAGAAAATACACACTAGTCAAAAGAAAAAAAAAAGAAACAATCTCTGCCTTGGGGCCCTCCCAGTTCATCAAAGAAAGTTTACATCTGATATGTACATGTTGTTCCCTATGCAAGGACACTTTCTTCCCTGCTCTTCACCTGGCTAACTGTCATAATTCTTTCATGTTAACTTAAATTTTTTCCAAGAAGCTTCTTGACCTGCATCCCACCCCTAGCCTGAAAGTCTCTGAGAACTCAGTTTCCAAGCCCTATTCTCATCCTTCCTGTCTCAGTTTATAATTCACATTTAGTTGCATAGCTGTATTTACTGTCTATGAATCCCACAAGACTGTTAGCATCATGAGGGAAGTGCCAGGGTCTCTTAGCCATCACTGTGCTAGTACTGGGGTTGGCATATAGTGGATGCTCAATAGATATTTGTTGGATGCATAAGTGAATTAAAATAATGAACATGAACAACTGTAATGTGATAGATGCTCTAGCAGTAAGGGAAGGTGAGACAGAACATGCTTTTGTTTATCTTGCTAAGGGATATGGAGAGAGGGGTAAAAGAAATAATCACTAATTGGGGCGCCTGGGTGGCTCAGTGGGTTAAGTCGCTGCCTTTGACTCAGGTCATGATCCCAGGGTCCTGGGATCGAGTCCTGCATCGGGCTCTCTGCTCAGCGGGGAGAGAGCTTCTACCCTGCTCCCTCTCTCTCTCTGCCTGCCTCTCTGCCTACTTGTGATCTCTCTCTGTCAAATAAATAAATAAAAATCTTTAAAAAAAAAAAAGAAAGAAAGAAAGAATCACTAAGAGGGTATATTTGCACTGAATCTTTAGGGCTAAGTAAGAGGAGTTCCTGAAGTAACACAGCTGATTTGAGGTTTTGAGATGTGAGAACACACAGTATGCATATTCAGAGAATGGTAAGTAGTTGTGGTCTGCATGACTGGGTAGAACAGCAGGAGATAAGGCCAGAGATGTGGGCAGAAATTAGACCACAGGAGATTTTGTGTGGCATATTAAGCATCCTGGAATTCTCCCATAGAATACTGGGAAGCCAGTAAAGCAGGGATTTCTGACCTCATACGCCCATCAGAGGTGGATTTTGAACTTCCATGGATTCTAAAATTGCATGTACAATTATGGTCAGATTTGTGTTTTCTTGTGTTTTCAGTTTTTGTCAGATTCTCAGATCAGTGACTCCAAAAAAATTAAGAACCAGCACCTTCCCTGACCACCCTAACTAAAACAGTCTCATCCCCATCCCAGTTCAAAGAGGTTACTGCCTATATTTTCCTCTAGGATTCTGATGGATTCCTGTTCTCACGTTGAGGCCTTTTATCCATGTCGAGTTTTTCTTTGTGTACGGTGTAAAAGAATGGTCGAATTTCATTCTTCTACACATAGCTGTCCAATTTTCCCAGCATCATTTATTGAACAGACTGTCTTTTTTCCACTGTATATTTTTTTCCTGCTTTGTCGAAGATTATTTGACCATAGAGTTGAGGGTCCATATCTGGGCTCTCTACTCTGTTCCACTGGTCTATGTGTCTGTTTTTATGCCAGTACCATGCTGTCTTGGTGATCACAGCTTTTGGACCATATCTTCTTTATCCATTCACAAAATATTTATAAAGATGAGTAACTCTGTGCTTTTTCATGATCACGATTGGCATGTGTCAGTAAAAGGATTATGTACTAGACTTGAAGGTGTTGCTGACTAAGAAGAATGGGGTTTCCAAGAGTGGTAACCCTGGAATGAAAGGAAGAGATTCTAGTTGGGTAAAAAAACACATCCTGTATCAAATATGAAACATGAGTCAAAATAGCAACAACAGGGGCACCTGGGTGGCTCAGTCAGTTAAGCAGTTGTCTTCAGCTCAGGTCATGATCCCAGGATCCTGGGATTAAGCCCTACATCAGGTTCCTTACTCAGTAGGGAGTTGTTTCTCCCTTTCCCTCTACCTGCTGCTCCCCTGATTGTACTCTCTCTGTGTGTCAAATAAAATATTTTAAAAAATATAAAGAAGGAAGAACTTTAAAAAAAAAATAGCAATGATAGATTCACCAAAAATTCAGGACCTTGAAGCAGAAGACACTGGTAGTAAACAGATCCAAATGCCAAAGAAGTGTGTATAAATGAAGGATATAGAGAGAGGAAATTTTGAGGATATTAAGCTCCACTCTGAACTGGCCACAAGATTTGTTCCTCCATAATCTCATCATGCATAGCAACTGTAAGAACCAACCCCAACAGAAAAATAAAAATATATAACAGCCTAAACCTCTCTCTCTCTCTCTCTCTCTCTATATATATATATATATATAGTCTATACAAAAGGAATACAGGGGTGCCTGGCTGGCTCAGTTGATTAAGCAGCCAACTTTTTATTTCTGCTTGGATCATGATCTCAGGGTCATGGGATCAAGCCCCACATCAGGCGCTGTGCTGGGCATGGAGCCTTCTTTTTTTTTTAATAAATATATTTTTAAGGATTTTATTTATTTATTTCACAGAGATCACAGTAGGCAGAGTGGTAGGCAGAGAGAGAGGAGGAAGCAGGCTCCCTGCTGAGCAGAGAGCCCAATGCGAGGCTCGATCCCAGGACACTGGGATCATGACCTGAGCTGAAAGCAGAGACTTAACCCACTGAACCACCAAGGCACCCCAGCGTGGAGCCTTCTTAAAGATCCTCTTTCTCAGGGCACCTGGATGACTCAGTTGGTTGAGTGTCCAACTCCTGATTTCAGCTCAGGTCTTGATCTCAGCGTTGTGGAATTGAAAGCTCAGGTCATGATCTTGGAGTCATGGGATTGAGCCTCACATCACACTCCACACTCAGTATGGAGTCTGCTTGAGATTCTCTCTCTCTCCCTCTGCCCTCTCCCTGTTCATGTTCTCTCTCTCTCTCTCCCTCTAAAATAAATAAATAAAATCTTTTTTTAAAAAATCCTCTTTCTCCCTCACCCTTTGCCCCTCCTCCCCCCACCACACACTCTCTCTCTTACAAAAAAAAAGGAACAAAAATGACAAATAAAGATACTAAAAGATGTCCAATCTCTCTCCAAAATGACAAACACAAAACTACAGTGAGATACTATTTTTTCCTATCAGACTGAAAAAAAATCACAAACAAATTGATAATACGTTGTGTTATAAGAGAAAACATATACCCGCACACATACAGCATGAATTGGTACCATCTCCAACAGATAATTTGAGAATATCCATCAACATTATATCAAGAGAATGACAAGACTACTGTTACGCTGAAAAAATAAATAAAATGAGAAAAAAAAAAAGAGAATGACAAGACAAGTTGAAGATTGGGAGAAAATATTTACAAAGGACATATCTGATGAAGGACTGTTAACCAAACTATCAAAGAACTCTTAAAACTCAAAAATAAGATGGGAATGCAAGCTGGTGCAACCACTCTGGAAAACAGCATGGAGGTTCCTCAAAATGTTGAAAATAGAACTACCCTATGACCCAGCAATTGCACTACTGGGTATTTACCCTAAAGATACAAACATAGTGATCCAAAGGGGCACGTGTACCCGAATGTTTATAGCAGCAATGTCTACAATAGCCAAACTATGGAAAGAACCTAGATGTCCATCAACAGATGAATGGATCAAGAAGATGTGGTATATATACACAATGGAATACTATGCAGCCATCAAAAGAAATGAAATCTTGCCATTTGCGACGACGTGGATGGAACTAGAGCGTATCATGCTTAGTGAAATAAGTCAATCGGAGAAAGACAACTATCATATGATCTCCCTGATATGAGGACATGGAGAAGCAACATGGGGTGTTAGGGGGATAGGAGAAGAATAAATGAAACAAGATGGGATTGGGAGGGAGACAAACCATAAATGACTCTTAATCTCACAAAACAAACTGGGGGTTGCTGGGGGGAGGTGGGATTGGGAGAGGGGGAGGGGGCTATGGACATTGGGGAGGGGAGGCGAACCATAAGAGACTATGGACTCTGAAAAACAACCTGAGGGTTTTGAAGGGTCAGGGGTGGGAGGTTGGGGCAACCTGAGGGTTTTGAAGGGTCAAGGGTGGGAGGTGGGGGGAACAGGTGGTGGGTAATGGGGAGGGCACGTTTTGCATGGAGCACTGGGTGTTGTGCAAAAAGAATGAATACTGTTACGCTGAAAAAATTAATAAAAAGGGGAAAAAAATCATTTAAAAAAGAAAAAAAAAAAAAAGAAAATTAATAACCCAACTAAAAAGTAGGCAAAAGATCTGAACAGACACCACATCAAAGAAGATATACAGATATCTTTTGATATGCTAATAAGCATATGTCATGTCATCAGATAATTACAAATTAAAACAACAAGATGCCACTACACACCTATTGGAATGACCAAAACCCAACACACTGACAATAACAAATGCTGGCAAGGATGTGGAACAGAAAATCTCATTCATTTCAGGTACATATGAAAAATTGTACAGTTGTTTTGAAAAATCCTGGACTCTGGGAAACAAACTGAGAGTTACAGAAGGGAGGGGGTAGGGGGATCGATTAACAGGGTGATGAGTATTAAGGAGGGCATGTGTGGTTATAAGCACTGGTTGTTATACACAACTAATGAATCACTGAACATTAAATCAAAAACTAATGACATATTATATGTTGGCTAATTGAACATAATAAAAATCAATCAATCGGAGGGGAGGAGTCAAGATGGCAGAGAAGTAACAGGCTGAGACTACATCAGGCAGCAGGAGATCAGCTCGATAGCTTATCTAAACATTGCAAACACCCAGAAATCCAACGGGAGAGCGAAGAGAAGAAGAACAGCAACTCTAGAAACAGAAAATCAACCACTTTCTGAAAGGTAGGACTGGCGGAGAAGTGAATCTAAAACGACGGGAAGATAGACCGCGGGGGGAGGGGCCGGCTCCCAGCAAGCGGCGGAGGAACGGAGCACAAAATCAGGACTTTTAAAAGTCTGTTCCACTGAGGGGCATTGCTCCAGAGGCTAAACCAGGGTGAAGCCCACGCGGGGACAGCGTGGCCCCAGGTCCCGCAGGGTCACAGAAGGATCGGGGGTGTCGGAGTGTCGCAGAGCTCGCAGGTATTAGAACGGAGAAGCCAGCTTCAGAGACAGAGCCGAGGACTGAACTCTCAGCTCGGGGTTCCCTTGAACTGGTCGTGGGCTGGGTGAGCTCGGAGCGTGGCTAGAGGCTGGGGATACAGGAGTGATTGGGTGCTGTCCTCTGGGGGTGCACTGAGGAGTGGGGCCCCAGGCTCTCGGCTCCTCCGGGCCGGAGACTAGGAGGCCGCCATTTTCATTCCTGTCCTCCGGAACTCTACGGAAAGCGTTCAGGGAACAGAAGCTCCCAAAAGCGAACTCGAGCCGATTACTTAGTCCGGCCGCCGGTAAGGGCGGTGCAATCCCGCCTCGGGCAAAGACACTTGAGAGTCACTACAACAGGCCCCTCCCCCAGAAGATCAACGAGAAATCCAGCCAAGACCAAGTTCATCTATCAAGGAAAGTAGGTTCAGTTCCTAAGACAGCAGCGCAATTCCAGAGGAGGAGAAAGCAAAGCACGGAACTCATGGCTTTCTCCCCATGATTCTTTAGCCTTGAGGCTACTTCAATTTTTTATTCTTTTTTCAATTTTTTTTCTTTTTTCTTTTTTCTTCTTCTGCTAAATTTTTTAAAACTTTTACCCTTTTCTTTTTTAACGTTTTTTGACTAGTTTATCTAAATATATATATTTTTTCTTTCTTTTCTATATTTTTTTCTTTATTTGTTTTATTTTTTAAATTTTTTTATTTTTTTTTCTGAACCTCTTTTTATACCCTTTCTCCCCCCCCCCCACAATTTGGGGTCTCTTCTCATTTGGTTACAGCGCATTTTTCTGGGGTCTTTGCCACCCTTTTTGTATTTTATTTGCTCCTTCATACCCTCTTATCTGGACAAAATGACAAGGCGGAAAAAATCACCACAAACAAAAGAACAAGAGACAGTACCGAAGGCTAGGGACCTAATCAACACAGACATTGGTAATATGTCAGATCAAGAGTTCAGAATGACAATTCTGAACATTCTAGCCGGGCTCGAAAAAGGCATGGAAGATATTAGAGAAACCCTCTCTGGAGATATTAAAGCCCTTTCTGGAGAAATTAAAGAACTAAAATCTAACCAAGTTGAAATCAAAAAAGCTATTAATGAGGTGCAATCAAAAATGGAGGCTCTCACTGCTAGGATCAATGAGGCAGAAGAAAGAATTAGTGATATAGAAGACCAAATGACAGAGAATAAAGAAGCTGAACAAAAGAGGGACAAACAGCTACTGGACCATGAGGGGAGAATTCGAGAGATAAGTGACACCATAAGACGAAACAACATTAGAATAATTGGGATTGCAGAAGAAGAAGAAACAGAGAGGGGAGCAGAAGGTCTATTGGAGAGAATCATTGGAGAGAATTTCCCTAATATGGCAAAGGGAACAAGCATCAAAATCCAGGAGATGCAGAGAACCCCCCTCAAAGTCAACAAGAATAGGTCCACACCCCGTCACCTAATAGTAAAATTGACAAGTCTTAGTGACAAAGAGAAAATCCTGAAAGCAGCCTGAGAAAAGAAGTCTGTAACATACAATGGTAAAAATATTAGATTGGCAGCAGACTTATCCACAGAGACCTGGCAGGCCAGGAAGAGCTGGCATGATATATTCAGAGCACTAAACGAGAAAAACATGCAGCCAAGAATACTCTATCCAGCTAGGCTATCATTGAAAATAGAAGGAGAGATAAAAAGCTTCCAGGACAAACAAAAACTGAAAGAATTTGCAAACAGCAAACCAGCTCTACAGGAAATATTGAAAGGGGTCCTCTAAGCAAAGAGAGAGCCTAAAAGTAGTAGATCAGAAAGGTACAGAGACAATATACAGTAACAGTCACCTTACAGACTAATAATGGCACTAAATTCATATCTCTCAATAGTTACCCTGAATGTTAATGGGCTAAATGCCCCAATCAAAAGACACAGGGTGTCAGAATGGATAAAAAAACAAAACCCATCAGTATGTTGCCTACAAGAAACTCATTTTAGACACGAAGACACCTCCAGATTTAAAGTGAGGGGGTGGAAAACAATTTACCATGCTAATGGGCATCAGAAGAAAGCTGGGGTGGCAATCCTTATATCAGATCAATTAGATTTTAAGCCAAAGACTATAATAAGAGATGAGGAAGGACACTATATCCTACTCAAAGGGTCTGTCCAACAAGAAGATCTAACAATTTTAAATATCTATGCCCCTAACGTGGGAGCAGCCAACTATATCAACCAATTAATAACAAAATCAAAGAAACACATCCATAATAATACAATAATAGTAGGGGACTTGAACACTCCCCTCACTGAAATGGACAGATCATCCAAGCAAAAGATCAACAAGGAAATAAAGGCCTTAAATGACACACTGGACCAGATGGACATCACAGATATATTCAGAACATTTCATCCCAAAGCAACAGAATACACATTCTTCTCTAGTGCACATGGAACCTTCTCCAGAATAGATCACATCCTGGGTCACAAATCAGGTCTCAACCGGTATCAAAAGATTAGGATTATTCCCTGCATATTTTCAGACCACAATGCTCTGAAGCTAGAACTCAATCACAAGAGGAAAGCTGGAAAGAACCCAAATACATGGAGACTAGACAGCATCCTTCTAAAGAATGAATGGGTTAACCAGGAAATTAAAGAAGAATTGAAAAAATTCATGGAAACAAATGATAATGAAAACACAACAGTTCAAAATCTGTGGGACACAGCAAAGGCAGTCCTGAGAGGAAAATATATAGCGGTACAAGCCTTTCTCAAGAAACAAGAAAGGTCTCAAGTACACAACCTAACCCTACACGTAAAGGAGCTGGAGAAAGAACAAGAAAGAAACCCTAAACCCAGCAGGAGAAGAGAAATCATAAAGATCAGAGCAGAAATCAATGAAATAGAAACCAAAAAAACAATAGAAAAAATCAATGAAACTAGGAGCTGGTTCTTTGAAAGAATCAATAAGATTGATAAACCCCTGGCCAGACTCATCAAAAAGAAAAGAGAAAGGGCCCAAATAAATAAAATCATGAATGAAAGAGGAGAGATCACAACTAACACCAAAGAAATACAGACAATTATAAGAACATACTATGAGCAACTCTACGCCAACAAATTTGACAATCTGGAAGAAATGGATGCATTCCTAGAGACATATAAACTACCACAACTGAACCAGGAAGAAATAGAAAACCTGAATAGGCCCATAACCAGTAAGGAGATTGAAACAGTCATCAAAAATCTCCAAACAAAAAAAAGCCCAGGGCCAGACGGCTTCCCAGGGGAATTCTACCAAACATTTAAAGAAGAACTCATTCCTATTCTCCTGAAACTGTTCCAAAAAATAGAAATGGAAGGAAAACTTCCAAACTCATTTTATGAGGCCAGCATCACCTTGATCCCAAAACCAGATAAGGATCCCACCAAAAAAGAGAACTACAGACCAATAGACCAATATCCTTGATGAACACAGACGCAAAAATTCTCGCCAAAATACTAGCCAATAGGATTCAACAGTACATTAAAAGGATTATTCACCACGATCAAGTGGGATTTATTCCAGGGCTGCAGGGTTGGTTCAACATCCGCAAATCAATCAATGTGATAGAACACATTAATAAAAGAAAGAACAAGAACCATATGATACTCTCAATAGATGCTGAAAAAGCATTTGACAAAGTACAGCATCCCTTCCTGATCAAAACTCTTCAAAGTGTAGGGACAGAGGGCACATACCTCAATATTATCAAAGCCATCTATGAAAAACCCACCGCAAATATCATCCTCGATGGAGAAAAACTGAAAGCTTTTCCGCTAAGGTCAAGAACACGGCAGGGATGTCCATTATCACCACTGCTATTCAACATAGTACTAGAAGTCCTAGCCTCAGCAATCAGACAACAAGAAGAAATTAAAGGCATCCAAATTGGTAAAGAAGAAGTCAAACTATCACTCTTCGCAGATGATATGATACTATATGTGGAAAACCCAAAAGACTCCACTCCAAACTGCTAGAACTTGTGCAGGAATTCAGTAATGTGTCAGGATATAAAATCAATGCACAGAAATCAGTTGCATTTCTGTACACCAACAACAAGACAGAAGAAAGAGAAATTAAGGAGTCAATCCCATTTACAATTGCACCCAAAACTATAAGATACCTAGGAATAAACCTAACCAAAGAGGCTAAGAATCTATACACAGAAAATTATAAAGTACTCATGAAAGAAATTGAGGAAGACACAAAGAAATGGAAAAATGTTCCATGCTCCTGGATTGGAAGAATAAATATTGTGAAAATGTCCATGCTACCTAAAGCAATCTACACATTTAATGCAATCCCTATCAAAATACCATCCATTTTTTTCAAAGAAATGAACAAATAATCCTAAAATATATATGGAACCAGAGAAGACCTCGAATAGCCAAAGGAATATTGAAAAAGAAAGGCAAAGTTGGTGGCATCACAATTCCGGACTTCAAGCTCTATTACAAAGCTGTCATCATCAAGACAGCATGGTACTGGCACAAAAACAGACACATAGATCAGTGGAACAGAATAGAGATCCCAGAAATCGACCCTCAACTCTATGGTCAACTAATCTTCGACAAAGCAGGAAAGAATGTCCAATGGAAAAAAGACAGCCTCTTCAATAAATGGTGCTGGGAAAATTGGACAGCCACATGCAGAATAATGAAATTGGACCACTTCCTTACACCACACACGAAAATAGACTCCAAATGGATGAAGGACCTCAATGTGAGAAAGGAATCCATCAAAATCCTTGAGGAGAATGCAGGCAGCAACCTCTTCGACCTCAGCCGTAGCAACATCTTCCTAGGAACATCGCCAAAGGCAAGGGAAGCAAGGGCAAAAATGAACTATTGGGATTTCATCAAGATCAAAAGCTTTTGCACAGCAAAGGAAACAGTTAACAAAACCAAAAGACAACTGACAGAATGGGAGAAGATATTTGCAAACGACATATCAGATAAAGGGCTAGTATCCAAAATCTATAAGGAACTTAGCAAACTCAACACCCAAAGAACAAACAATCCAATCAAGAAATGGGCAGAGGACATGAACAGCATTTCTGCAAAGAAGACATCCAGATGGCCAACAGACACATGAAAAAGTGCTCCACGTCACTCGGCATCAGGGAAATACAAATCAAAACCACAATGAGATATCACCTCACACCAGTCAGAATGGCTAAAATTAACAAGTCAGGAAATGACAGATGCTGGCGAGGATGTGGAGAAAGGGGAACCCTCCTCCACTGTTGGTGGGAATGCAAGCTGGTGCAACCACTCTGGAAAACAGCATGGAGGTTCCTCCAAATGTTGAAAATAGAACTACCCTATGACCCAGCAATTGCACTACTGGGTATTTACCCTAAAGATACAAACATAGTGATCCGAAGGGGCACGTGTACCCGAATGTTTATAGCAGCAATGTCTACAATAGCCAAACTATGGAAAGAACCTAGATGTCCATCAATAGATGAATGGATCAAGAAGATGTGGTATATATACACAATGGAATACTATGCAGCCATCAAAAGAAATGAAATCTTGCCATTTGCGACGACGTGGATGGAACTAGAGCGTATCATGCTTAGTGAAATAAGTCAATCGGAGAAAGACAACTATCATATGATCTCCCTGATATGAGGACATGGAGAAGCAACATGGGGGGGTAGGGGGATAGGAGAAGAATAAATGAAACAAGATGGGATTGGGAGGGAGACAAACCATAAATGACTCTTAATCTCACAAAACAAACTGGGGGTTGCTGGGGGGAGGTGGGATTGGGAGAGGGGGAGGGGACTATGGACATTGGGGAGGGTAAGTGCTATCGTGAGTGCTGTGAAGTGTGTAAACCTGGCGATTCACAGACCTGTACCCCTGGGGATAAAAATACATTATATGTTTATTTAAAAAAAAAAAATTTGGAAGGGGAGGCGAACCATAAGAGACTATGGACTCTGAAAAACAACCTGAGGGTTTTGAAGGGTCAGGGGTGGGAGGTGGGGGGAACAGGTGGTGGGTAATGGGGAGGGCACGTTTTGCATGGAGCACTGGGTGTTGTGCAAAAAGAATGAATACTGTTACGCTGAAAAAATAAATAAAATGGGGGAAAAAAAGAAGATGTGGTATATATACACAATGGAATACTATGCAGCCATCAAAAGAAGTGAAATCTTGCCATTTGCGACAATGTGGATGGAACTAGAGCGTATCATGCTTAGTGAAATAAGTCAATCGGAGAAAGACAACTATCATATGATCTCCCTGATATGAGGACATGGAGAAGCAACATGGGGTGTTAGGGGGATAGGAGAAGAATAAATGAAACAAGATGGGATTGGGAGGGAGACAAACCATAAATGACTCTTAATCTCACAAAACAAACTGGGGGTTGCTGGGGGGAGGTGGGATTGGGAGAGGGGGAGGGGGCTATGGACATTGGGGAGGGGAGGCGAACCATAAGAGACTATGGACTCTGAAAAACAACCTGAGGGTTTTGAAGGGTCAGGGGTGGGAGGTTGGGGGAACAGGTTGTGGGTAATAGGGAGGGCACGTTTTGCATGGAGCACTGGGTGTTGTGCAAAAACAATGAATACTGTTACGCTGAAAAAAATAAATGGAAAAAAATTTTTTAAAAAATCAATCAATCAATCAAAAAAAAAAAGAAAACGAAGGCAGTTTTTTACAAAACTAAATATATTCCTATCATACAATCCAGCAGTTGTGCTCTTTGGTATTTACTCAGAGGAGCTGAAAATATGTTTGCACAAAAACCTTCACACAGTTGTTTATAGCACCTTTAGTCATAATTGTCAAAACTTGGAAGCAATCAAGATGTCTTTCAGTAAGGTGAATGAATAAGTAAACTGTGGTACATGCAGAAAACGGAATATTATTCAACAATAAAAAGAAGTGAGCTATCAGGTCATGAAAAAATATGGAAGAATGTTAAAAGTATATTAATAAGTGAAAAAAGCCAATCTGAAAAAGTTATATGCTGTATAATTCTAACTATACAACATTTCATAAAAGGCAGAACTATGGAAGCAGTAAAAAGATCCATGGTTGCCAGGAGTTAGGAAAATCATATGAATACCAGAGTACAGAGAATTTTTAGGGCAGTGAAATTACTCTGTATGCTATTATAATGGTGGATACATGTAATTATACATTTGTCAAAACTCATAGATTTAAGAGCACTGAATGTTATATGTAACTAATGAATCACTGAAAACTACATCAAAAACTGGTGATGTACTATATGTTGGTTAACTGAACATAATTTTTTTTAAAAAACTCATAGAATGTACAACACCAAGAGTGAACTCTAATGTAAACTATGGACTTTGGGTGATAATGAAGTGTTAATGTATATTCATCAATTATAACAAATGTATGATTCTGATACAGGATATTGAGGGTGACACAGGCTGAGAATGGGGTAATGGGTGGTAATATGGGAACTCTATACTTTTCACTCAATTTTACTATAACCTAACACTGATCAAAAAAATAAAGTTGAAACAAGATGGGATTGGGAGGGAGACAAACCATAAATGACTCTTAATCTCACAAAACAAACTGGGGGTTGCTGGGGGGAGGTGGGATTGGGAGAGGGGGAGGGGACTATGGACATTGGGGAGGGGAGGCGAACCATAAGAGACTATGTACTCTGAAAAACAACCTGAGGGTTTTGAAGGGTCAGGGGTGGGAGGTTGGGGCAACCTGAGGGTTTTGAAGGGTCAGGGGTGGGAGGTGGGGGGAACAGGTGGTGGGTAATGGGGAGGGCACGTTTTGCATGGAGCACTGGGTGTTGTGCAAAAAGAATGAATACTGTTACACTGAAAAAATAAATAAAATGAAGAATGAAAAAGAAAAAAAGAAAAAAATTTAAAAAAAAGTAATAGACACCAAAAAAAAATAAAGTTTATTTTTAAAATTATAGATATATAAAAACTTTGACCCAAAAATTTTATTTGTAAGAATTTTTTTCAGGAGATAACACTTTTTATTTATTTTTTCAGTGTTCAAGATTTATTACGTACCACACCCATGCAATATATGCCCTCCTTAACACTCATCACCAGGCTCACCTAACCCCCCACTCCCACTCCCCTCCAAAACCCTCAATTTGTTTCTCAGAGTCCACAGTCTCTCACAGTTCATCTCCCCCTCCGATTTCCCCAAGTTCACTTTTCCTTCCCTTCTCCTAATGTCCTCCATGTTATTCCTTATGTTCCACAAGTAAGTGAAACCATATGATACTTGGCTCTCTCTGCTTGACTTATTTCACTCTGCACAATCTCCTCCAGTCCCATCCATGTTGATACAAAAGTTGGATATTCATCCTTTCTGATGGAAGCATAATATTCCATTGTATATATGGACCATATCTACTTGTAAGAATTTATACTACAGATAGGCTTACATAAAGATAAAATGATCTATGTTCAAAGTTATTTATTGCATCACTGTTTGTAGTAGAAAAAGATTAGAAGCAATGTAAACGCCAACCATAAACAACTGGTTGAATATATTATGGTTTTCCACTTAGTGGATACAATACAACCATTTAAAAAAAAAAAAAAGGAAAAGAAAACTCTGTGTATGAATGTGGATTGACCTCAAAATTATTTTTTTAGGTTAAAAAATCAAAGTTTGCAGAACAATATATAGTATGCTAACAGTATAAAATAGAAGGTGGGGAGAATATAGGTACAGATTTGCTTACAAGTACATTAAAAATCCTTGGATACACAGGAAACTGGCAAAATTGATTGGCTTTAGGGAGAAAAGTTGGATAACTTGGAGGCTTTCTCTATATATATTTGTGTGTTTTATGAATCATGGAAATTTATTGTTTACTGGATCAATAGATAGCAGGAGGAAGGGAGGTAGGGAGGTAGGGAAGAAAGTCAAGAGAGAGAAGGATAATAAATACTACACTAGGATCACTGAATATCCAAGCAGTTAGGGACCTCAGAGATCTTCAAACTTGACTCAGTAATAAATTCACTCACTCAACAAATTTATCTTGAGTGTCCTGTACATGCCTGACACTGTTGCAGTTGCCATAGATAGCAAGATGCAAAGGTACAAAGATACACAATCTAATGGGGAAAGACCTTACAGTTCACCAGTGAGATACTGAGACCCAGAGAATGGATGGACCCTGGTCAAGGTCAAACAATTTGTTGGTGGAAGAGTCAGGGCTGAAACCCAGGTCTATGGGCTCCTGTTTGGTTTTATTATCTCCCCTGGGCTTAAGTAAAGCAAAGGAAATGGACTTGATTACATAATGTTTATGAGTGTAGAGATAACCACAAAACTGGCTTCTCAGAAAGAGCTTTCCTTTCCTACACATAGAAAACTTTCTAATAGTCATTGCCAGCCAAAGGAAAGATCTCTCAATGCTATTTAATACTATCTTCATCCTATACTCACACAATTATTTATGAGTGATTATAAATAATTACTGTTCACACACACACACACACACACACACACACCATTCCAAACAATGATTCATCTGCTCCTGCTGAGACATGAAAAATACTAAGGAAAAACAATAAAGCAGAGACCCAGGAAAAATTATCTTCTGTCTGAGCAAGAGGGGAAAACCTAACCCACAGTCAAGTGTCTCTGATCTCTTGGATTTTCTAAAAGTCTTGGACAAACTCCTCAATAGGTTTTTTCCAAGTTTGGGAAATCCTACCAGGAAGCAAGAAAAATGTCATTTTCACTACCCTGGATGACAAAGATGTCGTTGGTTTTGATTAAATTATTATATAACATGTTTAAGAGTGAAACTGTACACACACAAACACATATATACCCATATAGGCACATGCACAAATGTCAACCCCAAAGCACAGAATATAAATCTGAGACAAAGAACCATTAATTTTGGATTGTCTACACTTCTGTGATGATTCAAAATGCAAAATCCTAAAATCTCTTTCTTTGGGCTGATTCTGTAATTGGAGGAGGGCCTGTTGGTTGACCTTGCTAAAACTGTAAGTGATGATAGGGAAGGGATTTGGTTTAGGGTTGTGCTTGAGAAGAGTGGAAAAGATAGGATTTGTTATATGGGCTTCAGCCATGGACCCAAACATAGGGCTTCATTTTTATTTTTTTTTAAGATTTTATTTATTTATTTGACAGTGATCACAGTAGGCAGAGAAGCAGGTGGGGGGGGGGGGAAGCAGGCTCCCTGCTGAGCAGACAGCCCAATGCGGGCTCGATGCCAGGACCCCAGGGTCATGACCCGAGCTGAAGGCAGAGGCTTTAGCCCACTGAGCAACCCAGGCGCCCTTAGGGCTTCATTTTTAGTGGATGGCCACTGTAAAGTCCATTTGCTCTGCCCTCCAGCCAGCAGTAGTCATTCCAGGTATTGGTTTCAATGTCTTATTTTGACTCACTTTGAGTCACGACCCACTTTTTTCCCACTTCCACTCCTTGGGAAAGCACTTGGGTTAGGAGGGTTTCCTTCAGTATTCACCAAAGTCACAGTCCCATGTGAAAGAGTTGTGAGCTCTTTGGGGCAAAGGCTTCTTTGAATACAAATATCATTAACATGATTATACCCACATTATACCCACATATACACCATTATGGGAGGACTGTTTGTACTTTCTTGACCATAGGATGCTGCTGGTGAGTAGCCTTAAGAACAAGTTTTGTAATGCCTGAATTGGGCATATGTCAGGTTCTCCATTTCTACAACCTCTAAGAATAATAGACTTTCTTGGTTGAAAAGCATTCAACTGACCCCCTCATTCTATAGTGGAAATTGAGACCCAAAGAGGAAGAGCTACTTGTCTGAATCTATAGCATGGTTTCTGAACTCCTAATCCAGTGCTCTGTCTTCTCCAAAAACTTTGTTCAAAACAAATTTACAATTTCTTACAAAGTTAAAGCTATACCTATCTTATGACTTATAATTACACTTTTTCTAATTTTTATTTTTTTAATTTCTTTTCAGTGTTCCAGAATTCAATGTTTATGCACCACACCCAGTGCTCCAAGCAATATGTGCCCTCCACAATACCCACCACTAGGCTCACCCTACCTCCCACCCCCTCCCCTCCAAAACCCTCAGTTAGTTCCTCAGAGTCCACAGTCTCATGGTTCGTCTACACCTCCAATTTCCCCCAGCTCCCTTCTCCTGTCTATCTCCTCATGTCCTCCATGTTATTCCTTATGCTCCACAAATAAGCAAAGCCATATGATAATTGAGTCTTTCTGCGTGACTTATTTCACTCAGCATAATCTCTTCCAGTCCCGTCCATGTTGATACAGAAGTTGGATATTCATCCTTTCTGGTGGAGGCATAGTACTCTATAGTATATATGGACCACATCTTCTTTATCCACTTTATATGGAAAATTCAAAAGACTCCATCCCCAAACTACTAGAACTCATACAGAAATTCAGTATGAGTGTATGAGTGTATGAGAAAATGTATGAGTACTGTTACGCTGAAAATAAATAAATTAAATAAATAAATAAAAAAAAAAGAAATTCAGTAATGTGATAGGATACAAAATCAATGTACAGAAATCAGTTGCTTTCTTATACACTAGCAATGAAAATACAGAAAGGGAAATTAGAGAATGGATTCCATTTACTATAGCACCAAGAACCATAAGATACCTGGGAATAAACCTAACCAGAGAGGTAAAGGATCTGTACTCGAGGAACTACAGAACACTCATGAAAGAAATTGAAGAAGACTCAAAAAGATGGAAGATCATTCCATGCTCATGGAGAGGAAGAATAAACATTGTTAAAATATCTATACTGCCTAGAGCAATCTATGCTCTCAATGCCATTCTTATCAAAATTCCACTGGTGTTTTTCAATGAACTGGAGCAAACAATCCTAAAATTTGTATGGCATCAGAAGAGACCCCGAATTGCTAAGGAAATGTTGAAAAAGAAACACAAAACTTGGGGCATCACATTACCTGATTTCAAGCTTTACTACAAACCTGCGATCACCAAGACAGCATGGTACTGGCATAAAAACAGACACATAGACCAGTGGAACAGAGTAGAGAGCCCAGATATGGACCCTCTATTTTATGGTCAAATAATCTTTGACAAAGCAGGAAAAAATATACGTGGAAAAAAGACAGTCTCTTCAATAAATGGTGCTGGGAAAATTGGACAGCTAAGTGTAGAAGAATGAAACTCAACCTTCTCTTACACCGTACACAAAGATAAACTCGAAATGGATAAAAGACCTCAACGTGAGAACAGGAATCCATCAGAATCCTAGAGGAGAACATAGGCAGTAACCTCTTTGACATCGGCCACAGCAACTTGTCTCCAAAGGCAAAGGAAACAAAAAGCGAATATAATTATACTTTTAAATATTTATTCAAGAGAAGTCAAAGCATATGCCATGATCTGAATGTGTCTCCCCAAAATTCCTATATTGATGAGCGGCGATGGTTGCAGAACAGTATGAATGTAGTTAAAACCATTGAATTTTGCACTTGAAAATTGTTATGATTGTAAACTTTGAGTTATGTCTATTTTTCCACAATATAAGTAGGAGGGAGAGGAACATGGGCCTTCCTTGCTGGTCTGGAAAGCCACCAAGTAAAAACATTGTATGATTCCACTTAAATGAGGTACCTAGAATAGGCAAATTCACAGAAATTGAAAATAGAATTGAGGTTTCCAGGAGCTAGGAGGAGGGGAAAGAGAGCTAGTTTCAAGGATACAGAATTTCAGTTTGGGATGATGGAAAAGTTCTGAAGATGGTTTGTAGGCATGGTTGCTCAACAGTGTGAATGTACTTAATGCCACTGAATTTAAAATGGTTAAAATGGTAAATTTTTATCGTGTATACTCTACCACAATAAAAAAAAGAAAAACTCCTGCAAAAAGAAAATTCTAAATCCCAATATGGGTAAGAATATGCAAGAACCCACAGTTTCACACTATGTGGTGGGGAGTGTCATCTGCAGAACAGCTTAGGGTCACATATAAAAATCTTAAAAATAGGGGCACCTGGGTGACCCAGTTGGTTAAGTGTCGGCATTCCCTCAAATCATGACCCCAGTGTTCTAGGATCAAGCCACATGTCAGGGCTCCCTGCTCGGTGGAGAGTCTGCTTCTCCCTCTCCCTCTCCCTCTGCCCTTCTGCCTCCCCTGCTTTTGCTTGTGCTCGCTGTAATAAATAAATAAAATCCCTTTAAAATCTTAAAAATAATTAAGCCCTTTGACTAACAGATCCTGTCGTAGGAATTCATCCTTAAAAAAGTTATCAGACAAGTGTGAAAGACATTCATCACAGTATTATCTACAATGATAACAACTTAAAATGGCCTAAACATCCAAAACTAAGGTGTTTATTAAATAAATATAAATATATCAATATGCTAAAATAATTTGTGGCCATAAAAAGGATGTTTAGATCTACAAAATGTTATTCATAGTGCAATCTCATTTTGTCCACATGCGATGCTTATTTATAAGTAGATAATATAAATATGAATATGTTTAATATGTAGGTGTATTGCACTTAATACAGATTGCAAAGTCTGAAAGGATATATACACCAAATGTTAACAGTGGCAATTAGTAGGATATGGGCTTAAGAATAACTTATTTTTTCCTTTGGCTTGTCTACATGGCCTTTTTTTCCCTAATAAAATTATGTATTACAGGCATAATTAGAAAAAAACAAAACAAAACAGGGGCGCCTGGGTGGCTCAGTGGGTTAAAGCTTCTGCCTTCAGCTCAGGTCATGGTCCCAGGGTCCTAGGATCGAGCCCCACATCGGGTTCTCTGCTCCGAAGGGAGCCTGCTTCCTCCTCTCTCTCTGCCTGCCTCTCTGCCTAGTTGTGATTTCTCTCTGTCAAATAAATAAAATATTTTTTTAAAAAAAGAAGAAAAAAAACAAATGAATATAGACAAGACTCGCATCTAATCTGTCCTTATACCGCTGGATGTCAAAGGGGCTATCTGTAAGACAAGAAGTGATTCTGTTGGCAAGATTTGTTCTGATGCAATCAATAAAAAAGTAACCTGACATTTGGTCTCATGAGTCCAAGGCTGTGATTTTTATAGCGCCTTATATAGAGGAAGGTTTACCTAAGTGTACACCTACATAAACACAGGTGTAGGCAGAAGATGATCCCAGGGACTGACTTTTTATTCTGAGTTTAACACAGATTTATTAGTATTTTGGGGGAACCAAGAAAGGCTTTACAGAGAAGGCAACATAAAAATACCCATTTAAAAGTAAGACAGAGGGGCGCCTGGGTGGCTCAGAGGTTAAAGCCTCTGCCTTCAGCTCAGGTCATGATCTCAGGGTCCTGGGATCGAGCCCCGCATTGGGCTCTCTGCTCAGCGGGGAGCCTGCTTCCTCCTCTCTCTCTGCCTGCCTCTCTGCCTGCTTGTGATCTCTTTCTCTTTCAAATAAATAAATAAAATCTTTAAAAATAAAAATAAAAAATAAAAGTAAGACAGAGAAAGAAAAATACCATATGATCTCACTTATACATGGAATCCAAAAAGAAGAATTTATGGACACAGAGAACAGACTGGTGGTTGCCAGAGACAGGGGCTTTGGGGGTGGACAAAATGGGTAAAGGTGGTCAAGAGGTACAAAATTCGGTTCTAAAATAAATAAGTCCTGGGGCTATAATAAACATTTTTGGGACTATAGTTAATAATGCTGTATTATATATTTGAAAGTTGCCAAGAGAGTACGAGAGTATTTTTTTATGGTATATTTATTCAATATTTATGACCACTATAAACTTCTGGAATGAGGTGGATATTAACTCAAATAAACATGAAGCAAACATTTTACTAAGTACTTTGCACAACACCCAGTGCTCCATGCAAAACGTGCCCTCTCTATTACCCACCACCTGCTCCCCCAACCTCCCACCCCTGACCCTTCAAAACCCTCAGGTTGTTTTTCAGAGTCCATAGTCTCTTATGGTTCGCCTCCCCTTCCAATTTTTTTTTATAAACATATAATGTATTTTTAAAAGTTCTCATCACAAGGGAAAAAAGCTGTAACTACATGTGATGATACATGTTTTTTTGTTTGTTTGTTTCTTTTCAGCGTAACAAATTCATTGTTTTCCACACCCAGTGCTCCATGCAGTGCGTGCCCTCCATAATACCCACCACCTGGCTTCCCCAACTTCCCACCCCCCCGCCCCGCCCCTTCAAAACCCTCAGGTTCTTTTTCAGAGTCCATAGTCTCTCATCGTTCATCTCCCCATCCAGTTTCTCTCAACTCCCTTCTCCTCTCCATCTCCCCATGTCCTCCATGTTATTTGTTATGCTCCACAAATAAGTGAGATCATATGATAATTGACTCTCTCTGCTTGACTTATTTCACTCAGCATAATCCCTTCCAGTCCTGTCCATGTTGCTACAAAAGTTGGGTATTCATCCTTTCTGATGGAGGCATAATACCCCATCGTGTATATGGACCACATCTTCCTTATCCATTCATCCATTGAAGGGCATTTTGGTTCTTTCCACAGTTTGGTGACCATGGCCATTGCTGCTATAAACACTGGGGTACAGATGACCCTTCTTTTCACGACATCTGTATCTTTGGGGTAAATACCGGGTAGTGCAATTGCAGGGTCATAGGGAAGCTCTATTTTTAATTTCTTGAGGAATCTTGCATTCCCACCAACAGTGTAAGAGGATTCCCCTTTCTCCACATCCTCTCCAACACACGTTGTTTCCTGTCTTGCTAGTTTTGGCCATACTAACTGGTGTAAGGTGGTATCTCAATGTAGTTCTTTTTATTTGTTTATTTTCAGCGTAACAGTATTCATTGTTTTTGCGCCACACCCAGTGCTCCATGCAATATGTGCCCTTTCTATTACCCACCATCTGCTTCCCCAACCTCCCACCCCCCACCCCTTCAAAACCCTCAGGTTGTTTTTCAGAGTCCATAGTCTCTCATGGTTCACCTCCCCTTCCAATTTCTCTCAACTCCCTTCTCCTCTCCATCTCCCCATGTCCTCCATGTTTTTTGTTATGCTCCACAAATAAGTGAAACCATATGATACTTGACTTTCTCTGCTTGACTTATTTCGCTCAGCATAAACTCTTCCAGTCCCGTCCATGTTGCTACAAAAGTTGGATATTCATCCTTTCTGATGGAGGCATAATACTCCATAGTGTATATGGACCACATCTTCCTTATCCATTCGTCCGTTGAAGGGCATCTTGGTTCTTTCCACAGTTTGGCGACTGTGGCCATTGCTGTTATAAATATTGGGGTACAGATGGCTATTCTTTTCACTACATCTGTATCTTTGGGGTAAATACCCAGTAGTGCAATTGCAGGGTCATAGGCAAGCTCTATTTTTAATTTTGTGAGAAATCTCCACACTGTTCTCCAAAGTGGCTGCACCAACTTGCATTCCCACCAACAGTATAAGAGGGTTCCCCTTTCCCCACATCCGCTCCAACACACGTTGTTTCCTGTCTTGCTAATTTTGGCCACTCTAACTGGTGTCAGGTGGTATCTCAATGTGGTTTTAATTTTAATCTCCCTGATGGCTAGTGATGATGAACATTTTTTCATGTGTCTGGTAGCCATTTGTATGTCTTCATTGGAAAAGTGTCTGTTCATATCTTCTGCCCATTTTTTTGATACAATTATCTGTTTTGTGTGTGTTGAGTTTGAGGAGTTCTTTATAGATCCTGGATATCAACCTTTTGTCTATACTGTCATTTGCAAATATCTTCTCCCATTCCGTGGGTTGCCTTTTTGTTTGGTTGACTGTTTGCTTTGCTGTGCAGAAGAGATGCTTCTGATCTTGATGAAGTCCCAAAAGTTCATTTTTGCTTTTGTTTCCTTGACCTTTGGAGACATATCTTGAAAGAAGTTGCTGTAGCTGATGTGAAAGAGGTTACTGCCTATGTTCTCCTCTAGGATTCTGATGGATTCCTGTTCTCACATTTTGGTCTTTTATCCATTTTGAGTTTGTCTTTGTGTACAGTGTAAGAGAATGGTTGAGTTTCATTCTTCTACACATATCTGTCCAATTTTCCCAGCACCATTTATTGAAGAGACTGTCTTTTTCGTACTGTATATTTTTTCCTGTTTTGTTGAAGATTATTTGACCATAGAGTTGAGGGTCCATATCTGGGCTCTCTACTCTGCTCCACTGGTCTATGTGTCTGTTTTTATGCATGGTGATACATGTTAACTAGACTTATTGTGATCATCATTTTGCAATATACATATATGTAAAATCATGAACATTGTACACCTGAAACTAACATAATATTGTATGCCAATTGTACCTCAATTTAAAAAAAAGAAAGAAAACTATCTAATTAAAAATAGCTATTTAATGTATGAAGCTCATCAGGTATGACAGGTAAGGCACTGCATGGGCAAAAGCCAGGGAACATGCCGATCAAAATTCCACCGATATTTTTCAAAGAGCTGGAGCAAATAATCCTAAAATTTGTATGGAGCCAGAAGAGACCCCGAATTGCTAAGGAAATGTTGAAAATAAAAACAAAACTGGTGGCATCACGTTACCCGATTTCAAGCTTTACTACAAAGCTGTGATCACCAAGACAGCGTGGTACTGGCATAAAAACAGACACATAGACCAGTGGAACAGAGTGGAGAGCCCAGATATGGACCCTCAACTCTATGGTCAAATAATCTTCGACAAAACAGGAAAAAATATTCAATGGAAAAAAGACAGTCTCTTCAATAAATGGTGCTGGGAAAACTGGACAGCGATATGTAGAAGAATGAAACTCGACCATTCTCTTACACCGTTCACAAAGATAAACTCGAAATGGATAAAAGACCTCAACGTGAGACAGGAATCTATCAGAATCCTAGAGGAGAACATAGGCAGTAACCTCTTCGATATCAGCCACAGCAACTTCTTTCAAGATAAGTCTCCAAAGGCCAAGGACACAAAAGCAAAAATGAACTTTTGGGACTTCATCAAGATCAAAAGCTTCTGCACAGCAAAGGAAACAGTCAACAAAACAAAGAGGCAACCCACGGAATGGGAGAAGATATTTGCAAATGACAGTACAGACAAAAGGTTGATATCCAGGATCTATAAAGAACTTCTCAAACTCAACACACACAAAACAGATAATCATATCAAAAAATGGGCAGAAGATATGAACAGACACTTCTCCAATGAAGACATACAAATGGCTATCAGACACATGAAAAAATGTTCATCATCACTAGCCATCAGGGAGATTCAAATTAAAACAACATTGAGATACCACCTAACACCAGTTAGAATGGCCAAAATTAGCAAGACAGGAAACAACGTGTGTTGGAGAGGATGTGGAGAAAGGGGAACCCTCTTACACTGTTGGTGGGAATGCAAGTTGGTGCAGCCACTTTGGAGAAC
The DNA here is from genome assembly GCF_922984935.1 of Meles meles. Taxonomy (NCBI): domain Eukaryota; kingdom Metazoa; phylum Chordata; class Mammalia; order Carnivora; family Mustelidae; genus Meles; species Meles meles. The sequence continues at coordinate 27,241,906 of NC_060077.1, read as the reverse complement.
AGTGTGGAGATTCCTGAAGAAATTAAAAATAGAGCTTCCCTATGACCCTGCAATTGCACTGCTGGGTATTTACCCCAAAGATACAGATGTAGTGAAAAGAAGGGCCATTTGTACCCCAATGTTTATTGCAGCAATGGCTACGGTCGCCAAACTGTGGAAAGAACCAAGATACCCTTCAACGGATGAATGGATAAGGAAGATGTGGTCCATATACACAATGGAGTATTATGCCTCCATCAGAAAGGACGAATACCCAACTTTTGTAGCAACATGGACGGGACTGGAAGAAATTATGCTGAGCGAAATAAGTCAAGCAGAGAGAGTCAAGTATCATATGGTCTCACTTATTTGTGGAGCATAACAAATAACATGGAGGACAGGGGGAGATGGAGAGGAGAGGGAGTTGAGGGAAACTGGAAGGGGAGATGAACCATGAGAGACTATGGACTCTGAAAAACAACCAGAGGGTTATGAAGGGGCAGCAGGGGGGTGGGGGGGAGTGGGAGGTTGAGGAACCAGGTGGTGGGTAATAGGGAGGGCACGTACTGCATGGAGCACTGGGTGTGATGCCAAAACAATGAACACTGTTATGCTGTAAATAAACAAATAAAAATAAATATAAAAAAAATTTAAAATGTTAAAAAAAAAAAGCCAGGGAACATGAATAGTCCAGTTTGGATGGAAATTTACTGTATCTGTTTATATAATTGAATAAACTGCTATTGAATAATTTCTATGTGCCACACACACTGCTCTAGGCATTAGAGGGACCACAATGAAGAAGATATCATCTTTATTCATGTTCTAGTTGTAGAAGAGAAGTTTTGAAAAAAATAAGCAAATAGTGCATATAATATATTGGGCAATGATGGGTCCTTGAAAGGAAAAAAAGCAGAATACAGGGATAAAGATGGCCAGAAAAGGACACGGTGATCAAGCAGGACCCCTTATGAATGGTATGGAAGGAATGAGGGATTGAGCCATGTGATGTCTGGGGGAAGGCCCTTCCAGGTAAGAGAGCAAATGCAATCAGAAAAATACAAATCAAAACCACAGTGAGATACCACCTCACACCAGTCAGAATGACTAAAGTTAACCAGTCAGGAAATGACAGGTGTTGGCAAGGATGCAGAGAAAGGGGAAACCTCCTATATTTTTGGTGGGAATGCAAGCTGGTGCAACCACTCTAGAAAACAGTATGGAGGGTCCTCAAAAAGTTGAAAATAGAGCTACCCTATGACCAGCAATCGCACTACTGGGTATTTACCCTAAAGATACAAATGTAGTGTTCCAAAGGGGCACGTGCACCCAATGTTCATAGCTGCAATGTCCGCAATAGCCAAACTAGGGAAAGAGCCTAGATGTCCATCAACAGATGATTGTGATAAACACACACACACACACACACACACACACACACACACACACACACACAATGGAACACTATGCAGCCATCAAAAATGAAATCTTGCCATTTGCAACAATGTGGATGGAACTAGAGGGTATTATGCTAAACAAAATAAGTCAATCAGAGAAAGACCAATATCATATGATCTCACTGATATTGGGAATTTGAGAAACAAGACAGAGGACCATAGGGAAGGGAGGGGAAAATGAAATAAGATTAAACCTGAGAGGTAGAAAAACCATAAGAGACTCTTAATCTCAGGAAACAAACTGAGAGTTGCTGGAGGGCAAGAGGGTTGGAGGGATGGGTTGGCTGGGTGATGGAGATTGGGGAGAGTGCGTGCTATGGTGAGTGTTGTGAATTGTGCAAGACTGATGAATCATAGACCTGTACCCCTGAAACAAATAATGTATTATATATTAATTTAAAAAAAGAAAGTGTAAATGCAAGAAATGCAAGCCCCCTGAGAGGGGAACAGGAAAAGACTGAGAATAAAGATTTGAGAGACAGACTCCAGACTATGTTATTAAAGGCCTTGGATGCCCCTTAATCCAGTAGCAGGAATTCTTCCAGGATTTTCACACAAGGAAAGAACTTTGGAATAAGAATGAAGATTCCTGGATTCAAGTCCTGAGTCTGCTTCTAAACTTGCTTTTTAACACTGGGCTAGTGACTTCAACTCTCTGAGATTCAGTTTCCACATGAGACAAATGCAAACAACTCTCCATCTTCAGGGGAGTCTCAAAGGAAGGTGGAGGGTGTGGAAGTGTTTAGAACAGGCACAGTTCTCTTCAAAGAGGGAAAGGATATGACTGTGATGCCCATAGAAGGGCTGGGAGAACAAGGGGTCCTCAACAGTTGGAAGAAAGCTCTCTTTTAAAAAAAAAAAAAGTAGTAAATGAGGAAGTCAATTGCCCTAAAAGTTGGAAGGAAGAGGTAGCATGAGTATCCCCGAAATCACTTTGCAGCCCCCACTCAAGGCCAGAGCATAGGACTCAGAAAGTAGAAGAGACCATCTATGGAAACCACCTCAAAAATGTTTATATGACCTGAGAAGGCCTGAAGCTCTCCAGATTTCTGGCATCATATGTGTGTTAGGGGATGTGACAACCAGGACAAGTCCTAATCTGTAGGAGAAAGGAAATAAAGTATACAGGGCAGGAGAGCATAGCCAGAGAAGAGGATGAAGTTCAAGGCCTTGAACCTAACACCTTTAGGTCCAGGGAATGATTCTCTGGAGACCATTGTTAGAATAACAACAGAAGAACTACCATTAAGTAATGGCTTGCTATCATTTATTGACCACTGTAACAAGTGCTTTATAAACATTCCCCCCTTTAATTCTTACAACACCCCTATGTGATAGGCAATATTATCCCCAATTTGTAGATAAGAACACTGAGATTTAGAAAGATTAAGAAACTCATAAAGGACAGAACTAGAATTTGAACCCATTGCTCTTAAACACACATTAAAAGTATGTGCCCACAATATCAAATCATTGCAATGCACACTTTAAATATATACAAATTTATTTGTCAACTCTATCTATTTAAAGGAGATAGTGAGTAGGAAATTAAAAATGTGCCCAGAGAAGGTGTCCAGGGGAGGGGGGAAAAAACAACCCTGGGCAAGAACTCAGAATTTTGGCTTCCAGTGCCTGCTCCACTCCCCACTCACCATGTCACTCCAACAAATCCCTTCCCCTCTCTGACCTACTGGTCCTCTGTGAAACCATCAAATTCTCAGCAACACAGCTCCACCAGCATCTCCCTACCTCCTTGACTCATTGGCCTCCTTCATCCTCTCAGAGATCCCAACATCGTTCTACCACACCTTTTCCCACATTTCCAGCTGCACCAGACTCGGATTCTGATGCAGGTCCAAAGTCTTGATGGCCTGTGGTTGGAGGGTTGGAGAGGTGATTCCAGGGAACTTTGCTCAGCTCAGAACCCTTGACTCCTTCCCTGTGACCTTTAGCAAGGCTCATAACTTGAGCCTTATCACATAATGAGTCTGGTTCTTTTAGAGGTCAATAAACCACACACTCCCCTCTCAGAAGGTACACAATTTATGTGATAACATAAGTCATGCCAACATACCCCACTGCAAAAATGTTTAACTGGAGCAGAGTCTTGAATACCATTATCACAGCTCCCTGATTACACATGTGTAACAAAGCCATCATGGATCTTCAGTTACCTCCCTGAGGAGCCCAGAGTTAAAGTCTTGGGAAAGCCAGCTCACTGCACCCAGAAAGCCAACTGGTCTGCATTTAAAAATCTGCTGTCCTTGGTTGCAACTCGCTAAGCTCCTTGAAGACCTGGAAATTACATGGCTTGAATGTGATCCCTGGAAAGTTCACTAGAGAGGGCATAACTTTCTCCACTGGGATACTGAGGCCCAATGAGGTCTCCTGGTTCACCTGGAACCAGAACTCAAGGCTTCTTCTCCCACACTATCACCTTGATATTTGCCCTCATTTCACCCTTCAGCAGGTTTGTAAGTCAGTGCTATGACAAAGACACCCACACAGTGCTCTAGAGCTTTCTGATAGGGCACTGAATGAAGGCTGTGTCCTGGGAGGCAGGGGGTTAGAAAAATCTCCCCAGAAGAGTGATATAAGCAGTGTCAGAAAAGATCAGTGATAATGACCCAGGGGACAGGAGCTAACTGGGCTAGAGGGAAAGAAGGTACAACTGTGACTAGGAGCATAGAGACAAGCTGAAGCACACAGCTGGTACTCAATAAGTATTTACCATATGAGAGACAGCCTGGGTCAAGGGCAGAGCTGGGATTCTCTCTTAATCATGGCATATAAACTTGGAAAGTCTCACTTCTGCCCTGAGTTCATTGTGCTCAGATGATCCCTGAGGGTAGCCCCAGTTCCGTGATGCTTTATTTGGAAAGAAACATCAGGCTTTGGGATAGCACTCCTCCATTCCTCCAGCTGAGTCAGGCAGGGGCATGTTTTTATCTGCTCAATTCAGGAAGAATTTGGCCTAAGAGGCTGGCACCACCCTCTACAGGTCATACCTGTCTCTGAAGAAAAAACACTGATCACCTTATGAGCACTGTCACACCCTTTGAAAAGGAAATTTTTCTTTTCATAGCTAGGGTGAGGAGCCCAGATATTTCAGGGAGCTACATGGTCTCAGAGTCTATTCACAGAGCACTGGAGTGGAACAGGGGCAATCATTGAATTCAAGATAAAAATAAGAAACATCTGTGAGTATAAATTTGATTAATCTGATGAGAAACAAATAAATTACATTTTAAAACAATCATTTTGGGGGCACCTGGGTGGCTCAGTGGGTTAAAGCCTCTGTCTTTGGCTTGGGTCGTGATCCCAGGGTCCTGGGATCAGCCCCGCATCGGGTTCTCTGCTCCGCAGGGAGCCTGCTTCCTCCTCTCTCTCTGCCCGCCTTTCTGCCTAGTTGTGATTTCTCTCTGTCAAATAAATAAAATATTTAAAAATAAATAAATAAAACAATCATTTTGAAGGGGAAAGTCCTGATTAATATAATACTAGTCAAGTTTGTTGATTCAGTATTTTTTCCAGTTTTATTGAGACATGACTGACATATAACACTGTATAAGTTTAAGGTGTACAATGTGATGATTTGATACATGTATATATTGCAAAATGATAACCATAATAAAGTTAGTTAACACTTCCATCACCTCACATAATTACTATTTTGTACTGTGCTGAGAACAAAAGTAGATTTAAGATCTATTTTCTAAGCAACTCTCAAGTATATAATAGAGTATTCTTAACTATAGTTTAATTCAGTATTAAATTAACTACTTAGGGAAAAAAAAAGTCATTGAACCCATCTGAATTATTTGCATCACATAACCCAAAAGATCTGGTTCATTCTTTTCCATTTATTAACCGGTTCAATATTGCAGGTGGCCCAAGAGAAGGAGTGATAAACCAGATCTCAACCACAGTCAATGTTATGATTAACAAATGCAAAAGTAGCATCTTGAATATCCAGCTGCTCCAAGAAGGAAGAGGCATGAAGATGGCAGTGGACACCTGTATTAGTTTCTTATAACTGCTATAACAAATTACCACAAATCTGGTAACCTAAAACAACACACAGATTAGATTCAAGAGATAAAACCCAGTTTAAATCTATATAAGCAAAACAAAACAGGCAAAAAAACAAAGTGTAAGTAACATATTTGTATATTGAACAAAATCGTGGGAGGGGCAATAAGGGAGCTAGATTTATGCATGACTGGATCCAGAAAGCCAAATGATATCAAGACTCCTTTGTTCTTTAAAAAAAAAAATCCTTTGTTCTGTCGATCTCATCTCTGCTGCATCTAAGTCAACTGTCAAACTGTGGCTGAGCATTTCCATATGGTATGGAATATGATTATTGAAAAGTATTTTTAAATCATCCGACATCCAGAGTTGAACTCTACTATTTTCCTTACAGGTTTTATTTATGTTATTGTATGCACATATAACTTCCCCCCAACTTGCATTCATACACACACACACACACACACACACAAACACACACATACATAATTATAATTTGGGGAGCAAATTATGTACGCATAATTTTGTACCCTGATTTTGTTACTCAGCACTTTTTAATAAAAATTTTCCTTGTTATTTTAGCCATTCTGACTGGTGTGAGGTGATATCTCATTGTGGTTTTGTATATATACACAATGGAATACTATGCAGCCATCAAAAGAAAAGAAATCTTGCCATTTGCGACGACATGGATGGAACTAGAGGGTATCATGCTTAGTGAAATAAGTCAATCGGAGAAAGACAACTATCATATGATCTCCCTGATATGAGGACATGGAGATGCAACAGGGGGGTTAGGGGGATAGGAGAAGAATAAATGAAACAAGATGGGATTGGGAGGGAGACAAACCATAAATGACTCTTAATCTCACAAAACAAACTGGGGGTTGTTGGGGGGAGGTGGAGTTGAGAGAGGGGGAGGGGGTTATGGACATTGGGGAGGGTATGTGCTATCGTGAGTGCTGTGAAGTGTGTAAACCTGGCGATTCACAGACCTGTACCCCTGGGGATAAAAATACATTATATGTTTATAAAAAAAAAATTGGAAGAGGAGGCGAACCATAAGAGACTATGGACTCTGAAAAACAACCTGAGGGTTTTGAAGGATCGGGGGTGGGAGGTTGGGGGAACAGGTGGTGGGTAAGAGGGAGGGCACGTATTGCATGGAGCACTGGGTGTTGTGCAAAAACAATGAACACTGTTATGCTGTAAATAAACAAATAAAAAAATTTTAAAAAAGAAAGAAAAAAAATGAATACTGTTACACTGAAAAAAAATAAATTAATTAAATAATTTTTAAAAAAAGGAAAAAATTTTCCTTGTTATTAGTTATATTTGAAAACAAAAACATACACATCTATTCTCTTACAGTTTTGACTCTAAGGTCAGAAGTCTAAAATCAGTTTCACTGGGGTGAAATTGAGCTATCAGCAGGACTACAATTTTTCCAGAGGAATTTGTTAGCCTTTTCTGGCTTCTAGAACTTCACTACTTGCAGCTCATTGTGCCTTTTCCCATCTTCAAAGCCAAAAGCTTTGACCATCTTGTTGCAGTGACCACATTGCCTTCTTCTATGTTAAGTCTCCCTCTGTCTGTCTCTTACAAGAGTACCTGTGATGACACTGGGCTCATTGGGATAACCCAGGATAATCTCCCCAACTCAATCCTTAATTACATCTGCAAAATCCCATATAAAGTAACATTTACAGGTTCTGGGGATTCAAATGTGAATATCCTTGGGAGCCACTATTCACTCTCCTGGGGCAGGGGAGCATGAGCATCTAACAGACCTGTCTCAAACAAGATCCAGTCAGGAGGAGGCAGCCAAGCCAGATGCTGGAGAGTCAAGTCCCATAGTCTTGTGAAAAGCCATGAGTTGAAAAAGAAACTCTTGGCCACCATATAATCTTGTGGGCTTGTATTTAAATAAACTTTCTCATAGCTTCCCGGTATGTTTTTAAAAGAGAAACACATCAAAAGAAGTCTTAGAGTCTGGTACACTTTGCTGTGCCCTCACTCCTAACAAAGGGACCCATGCTCCTCCTAGGACTCCTCACAACACCAACTGACTACTACTCATGAAGCCCACTTCCAATGATTTTAGACACTACTCCCCTGGTAGAGCAATCTTCCCTTAACTACACCATTGTTGACTTTCACCAGCCTGTCCTGAACAACACTCTGCATATAGCTCAGCTGGGGGAAGCCAAGGATGAGTCAGATATATACAACCTTCAATCTTATTGGAGAAATGTTCCTTATATAACTTACTGTTCCTTCCTCAACAGCTTTACTCCTGCTCATATGTTCTTCCATCCAATAATAATATGAAAGAAAATACTAACCCTACCATGCTAATATTATGGCAGCTACTAACTATGTGTTAGGCACTAGGCTAGTCATTTTTTTTTCACTTTTTGATCACTCTTAATTTTTTTTCACTTTATTTTGTTTTGTCAGTGTTCCAAGATTCATTGTTTATGCACCACGCCCAGTGCTTCATGCAATATGTGCCCTCCTTAATACCCACCATCAGGCTCACCCATCCCTCCACCCATCTCCACTCCAAAACCCTCAGTTTGTTTCTCAGAGTCCAGTCTCTTGTGGTTCATCTCCCCCCAACCTCATTTTTCAATATATTGGTTACTTTAGTTTTTGCAATAATCCTATAGGGTAAGATTTATTACCAGGTTTCACAGATGAAGAAATGTGAGATAAATGGCCCCAAATCACAGGTAGTAAGAGGCATACCTGCCGTCTGAATTTATATCTTAGTCTGTGCCTTTGGCCCAACTAACCACCATTCAATGCCCAGTCAAAGTCCTACCTTACCTAATTGACCCCACCCAGCAGGATTCTGCCCTTATTCTAAAGTCCCAAAGCCCAGGCTTTCTCAACCTGACTTCATATTATAACTAACTGGAAATTTCTGTTGTTTCTGTTGTAGTTTTAACATACCAGTGTGCAAGTCTCACCTCTACCCAATTTAGTAGAAAATTCTGAAGGGAAGGCCAGGAGTAGTTTTTAAAACTCTCTCAGGTCAAAACAACTGGTCTTTACTCTTCAGAAATATCAATGTCATGCAATACAAAGACTAAGCAACTATTCAAGATGAAAAGAAAATAAAGAGATGTGACAACTGAATGCAACACATGATCTGGGTTTTTCTTTTCACTTGGGAAGCTTGCCAAAATATGAGTAATGTCTGTAAATCAGATAGTAGTATTACATCAATGTTAATCCCTGATTTGTGGTAGTTTTGTAAAAATAATGTCCTTACTTTTAGAAAATCACACTGAAAGGAGCACTGGGTGGCTCAGTTGGGTAAGCATCCAGGTCTTGATTTCAGCTCAGGTCATGATCTCAGGGTTGTGAGATCAAACCCCATGTCAGGCTCCACACTGGGCATGGAGCCTGCTTAAGATTCTTTCTCTCCCTCTGCACCCCCCCCCACTTCTCCCTCTCTAAAAGAAAAAAAAGAAAATCACACTGAAGTATTTAGGGGTAAAGAGGTATCTTGCCTGCAATTAATTCTCAAATGGTTCAGAAAAAAAATTATTTGTGTGTTTGTGTGTGTGTGTATACATACTCATATACATATATATGGAGAGAGAGGAAAGAGAAATTGAGAAAATTAAAAGCCAGTGTGATAAAATGTTATATTTGGAATATCTGGGTAAAGGGTGTGTGAAAATTATTTGTACTATTCTTGCAACTTTTTTAAGTGTAAAATTATGTCAAAATTATTTTTTAAAGATTTTATTTATCTATTTGACAGAGAGAGAGAGAGCACAAGCAAGGATAACAGCAGGCAGAGGGAGAGGGAAAAGTAGGTCCCTACTACTGAGTAAGGAGTCTGATGTGGGGCTCAATCCCAGGACCCTGGGATCATGACCTGAGCCAAAAGCAGACACTTAATAGACTGAGCCACCCAGGTACCCCAAAATTATGTCAAAATTAAAAGTTCAAAGAAAGTGAACCTTGAAAGTATTATACTAAGTGAAATAAGCCTTTCACATTATACTAAGTGAAATATTTGTATGAAATAATCACACAAATATTGTATGATTTCACTTATATGAGGCATCTAAAAGAGGTAAATTCAGAGACAGAAAGCTGAGTAAAGATTACCAAAGGATAAAAGGAGGGCAGAATGGAGTTATTGCTTAATAGGTACAGATTTTCTGTTTTGGATGTCGAAAAAGTTCTTGAAATGGATAGTGGTGATAATAGCCTAACATTTTAAGCATAATTAATGTCACTGAATTGCACACTAAAAATGATTAAAATGATCAATTTTGTTTTATATGCATTTTACCACAATAAAAAAATGTTTTTTAAAAAATTGTCCAACTTGGGGCACCTGGGTAGCTCAGTTGGTTAAGCTCAGTTGATTCGGCTCAGGTCATGATCCCTGGATCCTGGGATTGGTCAGACTCCTAGCTCAGTGGAGAGGCTTCTTCTCTCTTTTCCTCTGCCTGCCACTCCCCCTGCTTGTGCTCTCTCCCTCACTATTTCTCTCTGTGTGTCAAATAAATAAATAAATAAAATATTTTTTAATCTTCAATTATGGGTTTTAGTAGGCATCTGAACCCATTTGTAATAACAACTGATGTCAAGCACAAACAAGACGAGACAAAGCAAAGATCAAGGCCTGACAACTTCAGTCAATAAAGATACAATGAGCCACTTTTAGATTCAGATAGTTTATTACTTACATGAAGAGCAAAAAGAAGTATTGGAATAGGTGCCAGCTCCCTGTGGTACTTGTCCCACACACCAAAAGATGACATCAAAATAAAAAGAATCAGATGACTGCAAGGTAAGTTGTGAGATATTCCATTGCTGAGGGACTAATTTTTTACTGCAGCTAAGTGATTCTACATTCTGCAGCTCTATTCTGAGGGGATGCAGAACAGCAAACCCCATATCTCATCAGACTCCGGTAGGCAATGAAAAACTGTTTCGTGACAGCCTCCCAGGGGAGATAAGGTGAGTAGGAAGTGGTCTTATAGCAGCACTTCATAAGTCTCCCATCCTCTAGTGTTCCAGAAGGATCACTAGGCATTCTGCAAAGACTCAGCTGTGCTTCAAGATTCCTGCATCTATTAATATTCATGAAAATTCAAAGAAAAATTCCCAAGTCTTCTGGTTTTGATGAAGATAAAGTAAACCCAATGAAACCTATCTCTTCCACTGATTAATAAAAACTCTAGACAAAAATATAAAAAACCACTACCTAAATAGAAAGACATCTATGGGAGAGACAAGATGGCAGAGAAGTAGGAGGAGGCACTGTTTTAACCTGTCCCCTAAAATGAGCTGATTACCTACCAAAGAACTCTGATCACCCATGAAATCAGCCTGAGATTAGAAGTATACACTTCTGGATCTCTATGGTGGCAAAAGACACTAGTGGGCAGGTAAAGTGGAGTGGGAACATCGGACAGATATCAGAAGATAAACAAAGGGGAGGGAGCTATCAGAAGTGACCCATTGGGAAGTAATATCCCAATACAAGAGTGCCCTGTGATTGGGGGGACCAGTATTAACATGGAGTCTGGTGAAAGCACTCAAAAAGAGCAAATGGTCGTAGGGGGAAATTGTGGGAATCGGGCGGTTAGGGACCGGGCTTAAGTCCGCCGACTCAGGACAGCCACCACTGGTGCTTATCCAGGTCTTGGTCCCTGAGAGATTCTGGGTGGCGGTGCCCATGAGGGTGAGGCTGCTGGAGCCTCTCCAGCCAGCAGAACCACAGCCATTTTCACTCTCCACACGTGCACTGCGCCACTACAGTCTGAGTCGTGCCCCACACCCTCCCCTGAGAGAGGTGTATGCAAGCACCAGCCCATGCTCTCTCAGACTGGAGAGTCTGAGCACTCCCAGCCCCGGCCAGCAAGAAAATCTCAGTACACTATTGCTGCTTGGAACCTCTCTGGTGTTCTGTACATGGCCAGACAGCCAAGGCTAGTATTTCTCGTGGTTTTGGGTACAAGCGGGAGTTCCTGTGACCCCAGAGACCGTGACTGGGAATGTGCTCTGCCAGCAGCAGAGGGGGAATTTATGTGCTCTGGAGCACCCAGAGGGGAACAGATGGAGGCTTCTCTCTGAGAGGGAGGTCTGGGTATAGTTTGCTTTCCTCTAAACCTCCAAAAACCATCAAAAGTCACCAAGGGGAGAGAAAACAAAGGAACAAACAAACAAAAAACCTCCAGAGAACAAAATCCTGAAAAACCTGTTTCCTAAGAGCCCACCCCCTTGATGGGGGCAGGAGGACTTAACTCTAGAACATCATTGCCTGAAAACCCACACAGCAGGCCCCTCTCCCAGAAAGCCAACCAAAAAAAAAAAAAAAAAAAAAAGACAAAAAAACAACCACCACTACTCCATAAATACAACTTTTATTTTTAATTTGTTCCCACTATTCTGGTTCTTTTATATATATATAAATATATTATTTATATATATATATTTATATTATATATATTATATATATTATAAATATATATATTATATATATATAATATATATATAACATTTTAACCTATTTACCATCACAATGAGATGTCCAGTACATCATTTTCCATAACGTTTTAACCTGAAATTTTTGATACATATACCTTTGTTTTTCTTTTGCTTTTCTATTTTTTAATTTCTTTTTTTTTAATATTCATATAGAGATAAGCTTCAAGGTAGTCCCCTTTCCCCAATCAATGCTACCCATATGGGTAAACCAGTTTTTAATCCCCCTTTTATCTTAGGAAAGTTGAGTCCTTTAACAAAGATATCAAGAATCAAAGGAAGAATCAAAATAAGCTTCCTTGACATGGAGAAGCAACATGGGGGGGTAGGGGGATAGGAGAAGAATAAATGAAACAAGATGGGATTGGGAGGGAGACAAACCATAAATGACTCTTAATCTCACAAAACAAACTGGGGGTTGCTGGGGGGAGGTGGGATTGGGAGAGGGGGTGCGGGCTATGGACATTGGGGAGGGGAGGCGAACCATAAGAGACTATGGACTCTGAAAAACAACCTGAGGGTTTTGAAGGGTCAGGGGTGGGAGGTTGGGGGAACAGGTGGTGGGTGATGGGGAGGGCACGTTTTGCATGGAGCACTGGGTGTTGTGCAAAAAGAATGAATACTGTTACGCTGAAAAAAAAATAAATAAATAAAAAGGGAAAAAAAAAAAAAATAAGCTTCCTTCACCCACACTGAAAACTTATAACCACTCTCTAATCTTTTCCTTCTGTCAGTGGTTCTGTGTATTTGTTTTTGTCCTGGTAGTATATAAATCTTTTACTTGGGGTTCTTTTTGACAAGGCTATTTGTTGTTGTTGTTTTTATTTATTTTTTTTCTCTTGTCATCTACTTTTGTCAGTCTTTTTTTTTGGTCTGGTTTTGTTTGTATACTTCATAAATCTTACCTTGGGGCCCATTTGGGCTGGGCCTTCTCTTTTATTTTATCTTTCTTTTTTTTCCTCTCTCTCTCTCTCTCTCTTTTTTTCTTTTTTCTTTCTTTTGGGTGGGGACTCTTGATTGCTCAGAAGCATTCCAGGGTGCACCTTGCCTGCACCATGGTTGATTCATACAGATACACATCCGTTCAGCCATCTCACAAAATGACTAGGAAGAGGAATGCCCACAGAAACAAAATTCAGAGACTGGGCCTTCTGTATCAGAGCTATTGGATATGGACATAGACAGTATGTCGGAAAGGAAATTCAAGCTAACAATTATCCAGACAATAGCTAGGTTGGAGAAAGCCATGGATGACAAAATGGAATTGATTAGGGCAGAAGTAAAAGCCACCAGGGATGATGTTCACAATGTTCTCAATGAGTTCCAATCTATTCTAAATTCTCTAAAAGCTAGGGTAACTGAGACAGAAGATAGAGTTAGTGATCTGGAGGACAAACAGAGAAAAAGGGTCAGGAGGAAGCCAAAAAACAAACAATTAGGGAAACAAATGATGCCCTGAAACGTTCCAACGTCAGAATTATTGGAATCCCTGAGGGGGAGGGGAAAGAAAGAAGACTAGAAGATATAGCTGAAAAAATTCTCCATGAAAAATTTCCCAGTCTCACGAATGGAACGAGCATTCATGTACTAGTAGAGGCAGAAAGGTCTCCACCCAAGATCATAGAATCTAGAAAGACCTCAAGACACCTAATAGTGAGAATGATGAATCATAATTTTAAACAGGAGTTCTTGAAAGCAGCTAGGACAAAAAAAATCCCTTACATACAGAGGAAAGCCCCTCGGAATAACATCAGACTTGTCCACAGAAACCTGGCAAGCCAGAAAGGGCTGGCAAGATGTATTCAGGGCACTAAATGAGAAGAACAAGCAGCCAAGAATACTTTATCCAGCAAGACTGACATTCAAAATGAATGGAGAGATAAAGAGCTCCCAAGACCGGCAAGGTTTAAAAGAGCATGCGGCCACCAAGTCAACACTGCAGGAAATATTAATGGGGGGTGCTATTAAAGAGGAAAAATCCTAAGAATATCACTGAACAGAAATATATGGAGACGATCTATAGAAACAAAGACTTCACAGGCAACACGATGTCAATAAAAACGTATCTCTCAATAATCACTCTCAACATGGATGGCCTAAAGGTGCCCATAAAATGACACAGGGTAGCAGATTGGATAAAACTGCTGGACCCATCCATATGTTGTCTATAAGAGACCCATTTTGAACCTAAGGATACATCCAGACTGAAAGTGAAGGGATGGAGAAGCATCTTTCATGCCAATGGGCCTCAAAAGAAGGCCGGGGTAGCGATTCTCATATCAGATAAATTAGATTTTAAACTAAAGACTGTAGTCAGAGATACAGAAGAACACTACATAATTCTTAAAGGGACTATCCACCAAGAAGGTCTAACACTTGTAAGTATTTATGCCCCCAATATGGGAGCAGCCAATTATATAAGAAAACTATTAATCAAGATAAAGAGTCATATTGATATGAATACATTAATAGTAGGAGATCTTAACATGCCACTCTCGGTAATAGACAGATCGTCCAAGCAGAAAATCAATAAACAAGAGCATTGAATGACACATTAGACCAGATGGACCTCATAGATATATACAGAACATTCTACCCTAAAACAACAGAATACTCATTCTTCTCGAGTGCACATGGAATCTTCTCCAGAATAGACCACATACTGGGTCACAAATCAGGGCTGAACAGATACCAAAAGACTGAGATTATTCCCTGCTTATTCTCAGATCACAATGCTTTGAAACTGGAGCTCAACCACAAGGAAAAGTTTGGAAGGTACTCACACACATGGAAGCTAAAGACCACTTCAACCAGGAAATCAAAGAAAAACATAAACAATTCATGGAAACCAATGAGAATGAAGACATTTCGGTCCAAAACCTATGGGATACAGCAAAGGCGGTCCTAAGGGGGGAATACATAGCCAACCAAGCCTCCCTCAAAAAAAAAAAATTGAAAAATCCAAAATACACCAGCTGTCTCTACACCTTAAAGAACTGGAGAATCGGAACGCCTGGGTGGCTCAGTTGGTTGGACAGCTGCCTTCGGCTCAGGTCATGATCCCAGCATCCTGGGATCGAGTCCCGCATCGGGCTCCTCGCTCTGCGGGGAGCCTGCTTCTCCCTCTGACTCTGCTTGCCACTCTGTCTGCCTGTGCTTGCTTGCTCTCTCTCTGACAAATAAATAAATAAAATCTTTTTAAAAAAAAAGAAAAGAACTGGAGAATCAACAACAAATCAAACCAACTCCACACACATTAAGAGAAATAATCAAGATTAGAGCAGAGATCAATGAGATAGAACCAGAGATACAGTAGAAAGCATCAATGAAACTAGAAGTTGGTTTTTTGAAAAATCAATAAGATCAATAAACCATTGGCTGAACTAATCCAAAACAAAAGAGAGAAAGCCCAAATTAATAAAATTATGAATGAAAAGGGAGCGATCACAACTAACAGCAGGAAAATAGAAACAATCATCAGAAATTATTATCAACAGTTATATGTCAATAAGTTAAGCAACCTAGAAGAAATGGTTGCATTCCTGGAAAACTATAAACTTCCAAAATTGAACCAGGAAAAAATTGACAACCTGAATAGACTGATATCTAATAATGAGATTGAAACAGTGATCAAAAACCTCCCAAAAAACAAGAGTTCAGGACCTGATGGATTCCCTGGGGAATTCTACCAAACCTTCAAAGAAGAAATAACACCTATTCTCCTGAAGATGGCTCAAAAAATTGAAGCAGAAGGAAAACTTCCAGGCTCTTTTTATGAAGCCAGCATTACCCTAATCCCCAAACCAGGCAAAGACCCCACCAAAAGGAGAATTTCAGATGAATATCCCTGATAAATATGGATGCTAAGATTCTCAACAAGATCCTAGCAAATAGAATCCAACAGCACATTAAAAAGATTATCCACCATGACCAGGTGGGATTCATCCCTGGGTTTCAAGGATGGTTCAACATTCACAAATCAATCAATGTGATAGAACAAATCAATATGAGAAGAGAGAAGAACCACATGGTCCTCTCAATTGAGGCAGAAAAAGCATTTGCCAAATCCAGCATCCATTCCTGATTAAAATGCTTCAAAGTATAAGGATAGACGGAACATTCCTGAACTTCATAAAATCTATGAAAAACCCACAGCAAGTATCACCCTCAATGGGAAAAAGCTCTCAGCCTTCCCTTTGAGATCAGGAACACAACAAGGATGCCCACTCTCACCACTCTTGTTCAACATAGTATTAGAAGTCTTAGCAACGGCAGTCAGACAACAAAGAGAAATAAAAGGTATCCAGATTGGCAATGAAGATGTCAAACTCTCTCTCTTCATACATGACATGACACTTTATATGGAAAACCCAAAAGACTCCAACCCCAAACTACTAGAACTCATACAGAAATTCAGTAATGTGATAGGATACAAAATCAATGTACAGAAATCAGTTGCTTTCTTATACACTAGCAATGAAAATACGGAAAGGGAAATTAGAGAATCGATTCCATTTACTATAGCACCAAGAACCATAAGATATCTGGGAATAAACCTAACCAGAGAGGTAAAGGATCTGTACTCGAGGAACTACAGAACACTCATGAAAGAAATTGAAGAAGACTCAAAAAGATGGAAGATCATTCCATGCTCATGGAGAGGAAGAATAAACATTGTTAAAATGTCTATACTGCCTAGAGCAATCTATGGCTTTCAATGCCATTCTGATCAAAATTCCACTGGTGTTTTTCAATGAACTGGAGCAAACAATCCTAAAATTTGTATGGAATCAGAAGAGACCCCGAATTGCTAAGGAAATGTTGAAAAAGAAACACAAAACTGGGGACATCATGTTGCCTGATTTCAAGCTTTATTACAAAACTGTGATCACCAAGACAGCATAGTTCTGGCATAAAAACAGACACATAGACCGGTGGAACAGAGTAGAGAGCCCAGATATGGACCCTCAATTTTATGGTCAAATAATCTTCGACAAAGCAGGAAAAAATATACAGTGAAAAAAGACAGTCTCTTCAATAAATGGTGCTGGGAAAATTGGACAGCTATGTGTAGAAGAATGAAACTCAACCTTCTTATACCGTACACAATGATAAACTCAAAATGGATAAAATACCTCAACGTGAGACAGGAATCCATCTGAATCCTAGAGGAGAACATAGGCAGTAACCTCTCTGACATCAGCCACAGCAACTTCTTTCAAGATATGTCTCCAAAGGCCAAGGAAACAAAAGCAAAAATGAACTTCTGGGACTTCATCAAGATCAAAAGCTTCTCTTCTGCACAACAAAGGAAAGAGTCAACAAAACAAAGAGGCAACCCACGGAATGGGAGAAGATATTTGCAAATGACAGTACAGACAAAAGGTTGATATCCAGGATCTATAAAGAACTCCTCAAACTCAACACACACAAAACAGATAATCATATCAAAAAATGGGCAGAAGATATGAACAGACACTTCTCCAATGAAGACATACAAATGGCTATCAGACACATGAAAAAATGTTCATCATCACTAGTCATCAGGGAGATTCAAATTAAAACCACATTGAGATACCACCTGACACAAGTTAGAATGGCCAAAATTCGCAAGACAGGAAACAACGTGTGTTGGAGAGGATGTGGAGAAAGGGGAACCCTCTTACACTGTTGGTGGGAATGCAAGTTGGTGCAGCCACTTTGGAGAACAGTGTGGAGATTTCTCACGAAATTAAAAATAGAGCTACCCTATGACCCTGCAATTGCACTACTGGGTATTTACCACAACTATACAGAGGTAATGAAAAGAAGAGCCATCTGTACCCCAATGGTTATAGCAGCAATGACCATGGTCTCCAAACTGTGGAAAGAACCAAGATGCCCTTCAACAGATGAATGGATAAGGAAGATGTGGTCCATATACACGATGGAGTATTATGCCTCCATCAGAAAGGATGAATACCCAACTTTTGTAGCAACATGGACGGGACTGGAAGAGATTATGCTGAGTGAAATAAGTCAAGCAGAGAGAGTCAATTATCATATGGTCTCACTTATTTGTGGAGCATAACAAATAACATGGAGGACATAGGGAGATGGAGAGGAGAAGGGAGATGAGGGAAATTGGAAGGGAAGGTGAATGCAGAAATGCAGAAAGAAATTCTTTAAATTGAAGAGAAGTAATCCCAGAGGAAAACTTAAAACTTCAGGAATAAAGAAAAAGCAACAGAAATGGAAAACTTTTGGGTAAACAAACCTTACACTTCACAAAAACTAACTCAAAATGGTTCACAGACCTAAATGAAAATGCAAAACTATAAAACTCCTACACAGCAATGTAGGAGAAAATCTAGATGACCTTAGATGTGTGATAACTTTTTAGATACAACCAGATAAGAACAATCCATAAAAGAAATCACTGATAGGTTGGATTTCATTAAAATTTAAAACTTCTTGATTATGCTGAGTGAAATAATTCAAGCAGAGAGAGTCAAGTGTCATATGGTTTCACTTATTTGTGGAGCATAACAAATGACATGGAGGACATTGGGAGATGGAGAGGAGAAGGAAGTTGAGGGAAATTGGAAGGGGAGGCGAACCATAAGAGACTATGGACTCTGAAAAACAACCTGAGGGTTTTGAAGGGGTGGGGGTGGGAGGTTGGGGGAACCAGGTGGTGGGTAATAGGGAGGGCAGGTATTGCATGGAGCACTGGGTGTTGTGCAAAAACAATGAACACTGTTACGCTGAAAAAATAAATAAATAAATTTTAAAAATAAAAAAAAATTTTTTAACTTCTGCTCTGCAAAAGACATTGTCAAGAGAATGAGAAGACAAGCCACAGTCTAGGAGAAAATATTTTCAAAATTTACATCTGATAAAGGACTTTCATTCAAAATACACAAAGAACTCCTAAAACTCAACAATAAAAAACAATTTTTAAAAATAAGCCAAAGATCTCGTTTCACCAAAGAAGATACACAGATGGAACACAACATATGAAAAGATGCTCAACATCATATTTCACTATGGAATTGCAAATTAAAACAAATAGTGCTAAAGGGGAGAAAAAGGGGAGTGCAAGGTCTCAATCTAATCCCAGACTTGCTGGATCAGATGCTGCATTAAACAGATCCCCAGGTAACATGTGTATATGAAGGTCTGGGAGCATTGAGTTGGAGAAGGGCACAGCTGGGACATTGGCACTGCTCCCTGTTCATTAGACTAATAAAAATTACTTCTGCTTGACTAAAAAATAAAGTTAAATTAAAACTTATTAAAGTGGTGCTAGAGCAATTAACCATTCACATGCAAAAAAAATGATAACTTCAGTCTAAACTTCACACCTTATATAAAAATTCAAATTAGGGACACCTGGCTGACCCAGTTGGTAGAACATGACTCTTGATCTTGAGATTGTGAATTCAAGCCCTATGTTGTGTATAGAGATTACTTTAAAATAAATTTTTTAAAAACTCAAAATGGGGTGCCTCGGTGGCTCAGTGGGTTAAGCCTCTGCCTTTGGCTCAGGTCATGATCTCAGGGTCCTGGGACCAAGCCCCACATCAGGCTCTCTGTTCAGCAAGGAGCCTGCTTACCCCGCTCTCTCTCTCTCTCTGCCTGCGTCTCTACCTACTGTGGTCTCTCTTTCCATCAAATAAGAATGATTTCTTTTTAAATTGACAATACCAAGTGTTGGAGAGGATGTGGAGGAACTGAAATTCTCCATACATTGCCAGTGGGAATGTAATATGGTACAGTCACTCTGGAAAACAGTTTGGCAGTTTCTTATGAATTAGTATGTGACCCAGAATTCCCCATCATACCTATTTACTCAAGTGAAATGAAAACCTGTGTTAACACAAAAACCTATACATGCCAAAAACCGGAAACAGTATCACTCACCTAGGGAAAGGATAAACAAACAATGGTATATTCATAAAATGTATTATTTCATCAATTAAATTAAGAAACTACTACTGATATATGGAACAACATTAAAGATTTCAAATGTATCATGCTAAGTGAAAGAAATCAGAGTCAAGGCTACATACTGTAGTATTTCATTTATACAACATTCTAGAAAACACATAACTATAGTAATGAAGAACAAACCATCAGTTGCCAGTCGTTGGGGGTGCAGAGTATACTACAGATAGAATGGGGAGGGATGATGGAAATTTTCTATATCTTATTTGTGATGATAGTTACATGACTCTATGTTTTTGTCAAAACCTGTAGAACTAAACACCCAAAAACAGTAAATTTTAGTGTATGTATATTACAAATAATTTGTGGGGGGGAGGATGCATGGCTGGCTGGCTCAGTCAGTGGAGCTGATCTCAGGGTTCTAAGTTCCATCCCAATGTTGAGTGTAGAGATTTCTTAAAAATAAAATCTTAAAAAATAATAATAAATAAATTTTTTTAATTTTTTTCAGCGTAACAGTATTCATTGTTTTTGCACAACACCCAGTGCTCCATGCAATACGTGCCCTCCCTATTACCCACCACCTGGTTCCCCCAACCTCCCACCTCCGCCCCTTCAAAACACTCAGGTTGTTTTTCAGAGTCCATAGTCTCTTATGGTTCGCCTCCATGATAATAAATTTTTTAACTGCAGTGAAAAATCTGTGATTTCGAGCAAAATGAATTAATAAACTACCATTTTTTACAGTTTAATAAGAGAGAAACTCCTCCAGGTGGTTTTAATGTGCAATCAAGTTTAAGAACAATAGCCCAAGGCAGTTATTTCCCCACAAGTGTATATAAATCCTCTAGAGCTATTTTTTCTTCTCAGGTTCCTCAAAAAAATAAGTCTGACCCAGGAGGTCTGTAAGAAAGACCCATTGAGTTGGAAAAGATGATTCATGAATCCCTTAAAATGAAAGTGGTTGTTGATTGCACTAGAAATGTTTCATTTGGAGAAAAGGAGACTCAAAACACACAAGGTTATTGTCTTCAGGTATTTGAAGCGTGATCAGGTGGAAAGAACAGGTATTTTTTGTGTTTCTAGTGGGCAGACAGGAAACAATGAGTGAAAAGGGCACAGAACCCAGTTCTAACAACAGTTAATCTGCAAATAGAATGGGATGCCTCATGAAGGTGTGAGCTTCAAAGACTAATCAGCAGAAGTGGGTTAAACCCTTATCTAAGAATTTATACAGGGCATTCCAGCCCTGGGTAAAAGATTAGATCCAACAGCCTCTTAGGCCTAGATCTATTCTAAAATTCATGAAATTTCAAGCACTGAACAGAGGAAGCTGAATTCCCTAGACTCTTTAGCTGAGTAAAATTTGAGAGATACTACAGGGTCCTACATACCCAAAATCTCTCCTCTGCCTGAAATTCCATTTCACTTCCACAAAAACTTAATAATGCTCAAAAAATGGAAGGTACTGAGTGGAAAAAAATTGTTCAAGGGGTGCATAGATGGCACAGCAAGTTAAGCATCTGACTCTTGATTTCACCTCAGATCATGATTTCAGGGTTGTGATTGAGCCTCACATCAGGCTGCACACTCAGTGAGGAGTCTATTTCAGGAGTCTCTCTCCCTCTCTATCTGTACCTTCACCTGCTCGCTCTCTCTCTCTCTCTCTTAAATAAATAAATAAATAAATCTTTTTTAAAAGAAAAGAAAAGAATGTTCTTAGGGAAAGAAAACGAATATATAGCCCTGTCGCCGGTCCCCTCAGCCCCCTGGATCTCAGATTAAATTCTGGAAATCCTCCCACTTCCCCAGAAATCTGGTTTAAGTGTTTTCCCTGTACTCCTTTAACCCTGTGTACGTCTCATAGCACCCATCAAACTCCATTGCCTATTTCTTCATTTGACTATGAAGTCTGTGAGGACAAAGTATAAATAAATGCACAAAAATAAACATCCAGGATATAACTTTTTATAAGACTTTTTATAATTCAATAAAGACAAAAATGACCCAGTGGGGGTAGGGGAAATGTGGTAAGGATATGAATAAGCAACTCAAAATCAGGAAACCTAAAGGGCCAATAACCTACAAACAGATGCTCCATTTCAGTAGTAATAAGAGAAGCACAGTTTAACATTTCATTCTAAACAGTATGAAGTTAAAATGTTAAAAATAGAGCTACTCTACAACCTAGCATTTACACCACTAGGTATTTATTCAAAGGATACAAACATGGTGATTTGAAGGGGCACATGCACCCCAGTGTGTCCAGCAGCATGTCCACAATAGCCAAAATATGGAAAAAGCCCAAATGTCCATCAATAGATGAGTGAATAAGGAAGATGTGGTATATATACACAATGAAATATTACTCTGCCATCAAAAAATGAAATCTTGCCACTTGCAATGACATGGATGGAAGTAAAGAGTATTATGCTAAGCAAAATAAGTCGGATAAAGACAAATACCATATGATTTCACTTATGAGTGGAATTTAAGAAAAAAGACAGATGAATATACGAGAAGGAAAGAAAAAATAAGCTGAAAATTGAGAGGGAGGCAAAGTGTAAGGGATGGTGAATTCTAGGAAACAAACTGAGGGTTGCTGAAGGGGAGGTGGGTGGGGGGATGGGGTAATTGGGTCATGGGCACTAAGGAGGGCACTTGATGTAATGAGCACTGGGTGTTTTATGCAACTGATGAATCACTAAATTCCACCCTTGAAACTAATAAAAAAAAATTTCATTCTATGCCTATCTGATCAACCAATATGAAAAAAAGACAACAGCAGGTATAGGAAAGGATGTGAAGAAGGGTGGATTTTAGTGCATTACAGATAGAAATATAAATTAGTACAAATACTTTGAATAAAATCTGGTCATCTCTACACAGGCAGCAACCTCTTTGACCACAGCTGCAGCAACTTCTTCTTAGAAACATCATCAAACAATGGCCATGGTCGCCAAACTGTGGAAAGAACCAAGATGCCCTTCAACGGACGAATGGATAAGGAAGATGTGGTCCATATACACTATGGAGTATTATGCCTCTATCAGAAAGGATGAATACCCAACTTTTGTAGCAACATGGATGGGATTGGAAGAGATTATGCTGAGTGAAATAATTTAAGCAGAGAGAGTCAATTATCATATGGTTTCACTTATTTGTGGAGCATAACAAATAACATGGAGGACATGGGGAGATGGAGAGGAGAAGGGAATTGAGGGAAATTGGAAGGGGAGATGAACCATGAGAGACTATGGACTCTGAAAAACAACCTGAGGGTCTTGAAGTGGCAGGGGGTGTGGGAGGGAGGTTGGGGGAATTATGGAGGGCATGTATTGCATGGAGCATTGGGTGTGGTGCAAAAACAGTGAATACTGTTATGCTGAAAAGAAATTAAAAAAAAAAGAAACATCGTCAAAGGCAAGGGAAGCAAGGGCAAAAGTGAACTATTGGGACTTCACCAAGATCAAAAGCTTTTGCACAGCAAAAGAAAACAGTTCAACAAAACCAAAAGACAAATGACGGAATGGGAGAAGATATTTCAAATCACATAGCAGATAAAGGGCTAGTATCCAAAATTTACAAAGAACTTATCAGACTCAATACCTAAAGAACAAAGAATCCAATCAAGAAATGGGCAGAGGACATGAACAGACATTTCTGCAAAGAAGACATCCAGATGGCCAACAGACACATGAAAGATATCATGAAAGTGTTAATATCAATATCAACATCACTCAGCATCAGGGAAATACAAATCAAAACCACAATGAGATACCGCCTCATATCCATCAGAAAGGCTAAAATTAACAAGTCAGGAAATGACAGGTGTTGGCGAGGATGCAGAGAAAGGGGAACCCTCCTAACTGTTGGTGGGTTGGTCCAGCCACAAGCTGGTCCAGCTGGACCACAAGCTTGTCCAGCCACTCTGGAACACAGTATGTAGGTTCCTCAAAAAGTTGAAAATAGAGCTACCCTATGACCCAGCAATTGCACTACTGAGTATTTACCCTAAAGAAACAAATGTAGGGATCCAAAAGGGCACATGCACCTGAATGTTTATAGCAGCAATATCCCCAATAGCCAAACTAAACCATGGAAAGAACCTAGATGTCCATCAACAGATGAATGAGTAAGGAAGATGTGAGATTATACACACACACACACACACACACACACACACACACACACACTGGAATACTATGCAGCCACCAGAAGAAACAAAATCTTGCCATTTGCAATGACGTGGATGGAACTAGAAGATATTATGCTGAGGGAAATAAGTCAATCAAAGAAAGACAATTATCATATTATCTCTCTGATATGAGGAATTTGAGAGGCAGGGCAGGGGGCTGTGAGGGATAGGGAAGGATAAAATGAAACAAGATGGGATCGGGTGGGAGACAAACCATAAGAAACTCTTAATCTCATGAAACAAACTGAGGGTTGTTGGGGGCTTGAAGGGGTAGGGATAGGATGGCTGGATTATGGACATTGGCAAGGGTATGAGCTGTGATAAATGCTGTGAAATGTGTAAGCCTGATGATTCACAGACCTGTACACCTGGGGCAAATAATATTATATGTTAAATGTTAAAATTAACATTATATGCTAATTTTTAAAAATCTGGTCATCTCTATATGTTTATAACAAAAAATTGGAAGGGGAGGCGAACCATAAGAGACTATGGACTCTGAAAAACAACCTGAGGGTTTTGAAGAGTTGGGGGTGGGAGGTTGGGGGAACAGGTGGTGGGTAATAGGGAGGGCACGTATTGCATGGAGCACTGGGTGTTGTGCAAAAACAATGAATACTGTTACGCTGAAAAAAATAAA
Organism: Meles meles; assembly: GCF_922984935.1. Lineage (NCBI taxonomy): Eukaryota > Metazoa > Chordata > Mammalia > Carnivora > Mustelidae > Meles > Meles meles. The sequence goes on along the minus strand of NC_060077.1, from coordinate 27,217,149 downwards.
TAAATTTAAATACTGAAAAAATATATAAATAAATAAATAAATAATTTTTTTTTTAAAATCTGGTCATCTCAAAAAAAAACTGGTCATCTCAAATAAATCTTAAAAAAAAAATCAAAAAAAAAAAAACTGGTCATCTCTAATAAAGATAAAGATATACATATAGTTTTAACCACTTCCACCTCTAAGTACCTACCCTAAAGAAACTCCTACACCTTATACATACATGCAAAGTGACATGCATAAGAATGTTCATCACAGGTCTATCTGTAATAATAAAAAAAAAGTAAAAGCAAAATATAACTGAAAATAAAGTTATCCTTAGAAGGGAATATCAAATAGCCATAATATATGTCATCATGGATAAATCTCAAAAACAGAATATTGAGTGAGAAAGACAACATTGCAAAGAATTTACAGTATGCTTCCATTATATGTACTTTTTATTTTTTTAATTAATTTATTTATTTTTATTTGCTTATTTACAGCATAACAGTGTTCATTGTTTTGGCATCACACCCAGTGCTCCATGCAGTACGTGCCCTCCCTATTACCCACCACCTGGTTCCTCAACCTCCCACCCCACCCCACCCCCTCCCGCTGCCCCTTCATAACCCTCTGGTTGTTTTTCAGAGTCCATAGTCTCTCATGGTTCATCTCCCCTTCCAGTTTCCCTCAACTCCCTCTCCTCTCCATCTCCCCATGTCCTCCATGTTATTTGTTATGCTCCACAAATAAGTGAGACCATATGATACTTGACTCTCTCTGCTTGACTTATTTCGCTCAGCATAATTTCTTCCAGTCCTGTCCATGTTGCTACAAAAGTTGGGTATTCGTCCTTTCTGATGGAGGCATAATACTCCATTGTGTATATGGACCACATCTTCCTTATCCATTCATCCGTTGAAGGGCATCTTGGTTCTTTCCACAGTTTGGCGACCGTAGCCATTGCTGCAATAAACATTGGGGTACAAATGGCCCTTCTTTTCACTACATCTGTATCTTTGGGGTAAATACCCAGCAGTGCAATTGCAGGGTCATAGGGAAGCTCTATTTTTAATTTCTTCAGGAATCTCCACACTGTTCTCCAAAGTGGCTGCACTAACTTGCATTCCCACCAACAGTGTAAGAGGGTTTCCCTTTCTCCACATCCTCTCCAGCACACGTTGTTTCCTGTCTTGCTAATTTTGGCCATTCTAACTGGTGTTAGGTGGTATCTCAATGTTGTTTTAATTTGAATCTCCCTGATGGCTAGTGATGATGAACATTTTTTCATGTGTCTGATAGCCATTTGTATGTCTTTGTTGGAGAAGTGTCTATTCATATCTTCTGCCCATTTTTTGATATGATTATCTGTTTTGTGTGTGTTGAGTTTGAGAAGTTCTTTGTAGATCCTGGATATCAACCTTTTGTCTGTACTGTCATTTACAAATATCTTCTCCCATTCCGTGGGTTGCCTCTTTGTTTTGTTGACTGTTTCCTTTGCTGTGCAGAAGCTTTTGATCTTGATGAAGTCCCAAAAGTTCATTTTTGCTTTTGTGTCCTTGGCCTTTGGAGACTTATCTTGAAAGAAGTTGCTGTGGCTGATATCGAAGAGGTTACTGCCTATGTTCTCCTCTAGGATTCTGATAGATTCCTGTCTCACGTTGAGGTCTTTTATCCATTTCGAGTTTATCTTTGTGAACGGTGTAAGAGAATGGTCGAGTTTCATTCTTCTACATATCGCTGTCCAGTTTTCCCAGCACCATTTATTGAAGAGACTGTCTTTTTTCCATTGAATATTTTTTCCTGTTTTGTCGAAGATTATTTGACCATAGAGTTGAGGGTCCATATCTGGGCTCTCCACTCTGTTCCACTGGTCTATGTGTCTGTTTTTATGCCAGTACCACGCTGTCTTGGTGATCCCAGCTTTGTAGTAAAGCTTGAAATCGGGTAACGTGATGCCGCCAGTTTTGTTTTTGTTTTTCAACATTTCCTTAGCAATTCGGGGTCTCTTCTGACTCCATACAAATTTTAGGATTATTTGCTCCAGCTCTTTGAAAAATATCGGTGGAATTTTGATCGGAATGGCATTAAAAGTATAGATTGCTCTAGGCAGTATAGACATTTTAACAATGTTTATTCTTCCAATCCAAGAGCATGGAACAGTCTTCCATCTTTTTGTGTCTTCTTCAATTTCTTTCATGAGTGTTCTGTAGTTCCTCGAGTACAGGTCCTTTACTTCTTTGGTTAGGTTTATGCCCAGGTATCTTATGGTTCTTGGTGCTATAGTAAATGGAATCGATTCTCTAATTTCCCTTTTTGTATTTTCATTGTTAGTGTATAAGAAAGCCACTGATTTCTGTACATTGACTTTGTATCCTGCCATGTTACTGAATTGCTGTATGAGTTCTAGTAGTTTGGGGGTGGAGTCTTTGGGGTTTTCCATATAAAGAATCATGTCATCTGCGAAGAGAGAGAGTTTGACTTCTTCCTTGCCAATTTGGATACCTTTTATTTCTCTTTGTTGTCTGATTGCCGTTGCTAGAACTTCTAATACTATGTTGAACAAGAGTGGTGAGAGTGGGCATCCTTGTCGTGTTCCTGATCTCAACGGGAAGGCTGCAAGCTTTTTCCCATTGAGGATGATATTTGCTGTGGGTCTTTCATAGATAGATTTTATGAAGTTCAGGAATGTTCCCTCTATCCCTATACTTTGAAGCGTTTTCATCAGGAACGGATGCTGGATTTTGTCAAATGCTTTTTCTGCATCAATTGAGAGGACCATGTGGTTCTTCTCTCTTCTCTTATTGATGTGTTCTATCACACTGATTGATTTGCGAATGTTGAACCAACCTTGCAACCCAGGGATGAATCCCACCTGGTCATGGTGGATCATCTTTTTAATGTGCTGCTGGATCCTGTTTGCTAGGATCTTGTTGAGAATCTTTGCATCCATATTCATCAGTGATATTGGTCTGAAATTCTCCTTTTTGGTAGGGTCTTTGCCTGGTTTGGGGATCAGGGTAATGCTGGCTTCATAAAAAGAGTCTGGAAGTTTTCCTTCTGCTTCAATTTTTTGGAACAGCTTCAGGAGAATTGGTGTTATTTCTTCTTTGAAAGTTTGGTAGAATTCCCCAGGGAATCCGTCAGGTCCTGGGCTCTTGTTTTTTGGGAGGCTTTTGATCACTGCTTCAATCTCATTACTAGATATCGGTCTATTCAGGTTGTCAATTTCTTCCTGGTTCAATTTTGGGAGTTTGTAGCTTTCCAGGAATGCATCCATTTCATCTAGGTTGCTTAGCTTATTGGCATATAACTGTTGGTAATAATTTCTGATGATTGTTTCTATTTCCTTGGTGTTAGTTGTGATCTCTCCCTTTTCATTCATAATTCTATTAATTTGGGCTTTCTCTCTTTTCTTTTGGATTAGTGTGGCCAATGGTTTATCGATCTTATTAATTCTTTCAAAAAACCAGCTTCTAGTTTCATTGATACGTTCTACTGTATCTCTCGTTTCTACCTCATTGATCTCTGCTCTAATCTTGATTATTTCCCTTCTTGCATGTGGAGTTGGTTTGATTTGTTGTTGATTCTCCAGTTCTTTAAGGTGTAGAGACAGCTGGTGTATTCTGGATTTTTCAATGTTTTTGAGGGAGGCTTGGATGGCTATGTATTTCCCCCTTAGAACCGCCTTTGCTGTATCCCATAGGTTTTGGACCGAGGTGTCTTCATTCTCATTGGTTTCCATGAATTGTTTAAGTTCATCTTTGATCTCCTGGTTGATCCAAGCATTCTTAAGCAAGGTGGTCTTTAGCTTCCAGGTGTTTGAGTTCCTTCTGAACTTTTCCTTGTGATTGAGCTCCAGTTTCAAAGCATTGTGATCAGAGAATATGCAGGGAATAATGTCAGTCTTTTGGTATCGGTTGAGTCTTGCTTTGTGACCCAGTATGTGGTCTATTCTGGAGAAGGTTCCATGTGCACTTGAGAAGAATGAGTATTCTGTTGTTTTAGGGTGGAATGTTCTGTATATGTCTATGAGGTCCATCTGGTCCAATGTTTCATTCAATGCTCTTATTTCTTTATTAATTTTCTGCTTCGATGATCTGTCTATTTCTGAGAGAGGTGTATTAAGATCTCCTACTATTATTGTATTCATATCAATATGGCTCTTTATCTTGATTAATAGTTTTCTTACGTAATTGGGTGCTCCCATATTGGGGGCATAGATATTCACAATTGTTAGATCGTCTTGGCGGATAGTACCTTTAAGAATTATGTAGTGTCCTTCTGTATCTCTGACTACAGTCTTTAGTTTAAAATCTAATTTATCTGATATGAGAATTGCTACTCCGGCCTTCTTTTGAGGCCCATTGGCATGAAAGATGCTTCTCCATCCCTTCACTTTCAGTCTGGGTGTATCCTTAGGTTCAAAATGGGTCTCTTGTAGACAACATATGGATGGGTCCTGTCGTTTTATCCAATCTGCAACCCTGTGTCGTTTTATGGGCGCATTTAGGCCATTCACATTGAGAGTGATTATTGAGAGATAGGTTTTTATTGACATCGTGTTGCCTTTGAAGTCTTCCTGTCTATAGATTGTTTCTATATTTCTGTTCAATGATATTCTTAGGATTTTTTCTCTTTTATAGGACCCCCCTTAATATTTCCTGCAGTGTCGGCTTGGTGGTTGCATAGTCTTTTAAGCCTTGCTGGTCTTGGAAACTCTTTATCTCTCCATCCATTTTAAATGTCAGCCTTGCTGAATAGAGTATTCTTGGTTGCATGTTCTTCTCATTTAGTACTCTGAATATATTTTGCCAGCCCTTCCTGGCTTGCCAGGTCTCTGTGGAAAGGTCTGACGTTATTCTAATGGGCTTTCCTCTGTATGTAAGAAGCTTCTTTGTCCTAGCTGCTTTTAAGAGGGTCTCTCTTGAAACATAATTCCCCATTTTAACGATAAGGTACCGTGAGGACTTTCGAGAATCTAAAATCTTGGGAGGAGATCTTTCTGCCTCTAGTACATGAACATTGTTTCCATTCGTGAGATTGGGAAAATTTTCATAGACAACTTCTTCCACTATATCTTCTAGACTTCTTTCTTTTTCTTCCCCTTCAGGGATTCCAATAATTCTGACGTTGGAACGTTTCATGGCATCGTTTATTTCCCTGATTCTGTTTTCATGGCTTCTGAGCTGTTTGTTCCAGGCTTCCTCCTGATCCTTTCTCTCTATCTGTTTGTCCTCCAGATCACTAATTCTATCTTCTGTCTCAGTTACCCTAGCTTTTAGAGAATTTAGATTGGACTGGAACTCATTGAGAGCATTTTGAACATCATCCCTGGTGGCTTTCAGTTCTGCCCTAACATTGTGAACATCATCCCTGGTGGCTTTCAGTTCTGCCCTAATCAATTCTGTTTGGTCATCCATGGCTTTCTCCAACCTAGCTATTGCCTGGATAATTGTTAGTCTGAATTCCTTTTCTGACATATTGTCTATGTCGATAGCCATTAGTTCTGTTGCAGAAGGCCCATCCTCTGTATTTTTCTTCTGTTGGGTATTCCTCCTCCTAGTCATTTTGGTAAGAGATGACTGAACAGATGCAGCTGGACTTATCGATTGTGGTGCAGTCAATGTGCACCCTGGAACGCTTCTGTGCAATCAGGATTCCCCACCCAAATGAGAGAAAAAAGAAAAGAAAAAGAAATAGAGAAGAAGAAAGAAAAAAAGGGGGAAAGAAAAAAGGAAGAAAAAAAAAGAGAGAGAGAAATAGGAAAAAAAGGAAGATACAAGAGAAGGCTCAGCCCAAATGGGCCACAAGGTAAGATTTGTGGAGTATACAAACAAAAACAGACAGACAAAAAGAGTGATAAAAGTATATGACAAGAGAAAAAAATATGTATATATAAGCAAAAAAAAGGGGAAAACCTCCTCAGAAAGAACCCCAAGTATAAGATTTATATATTGTCAGGACAGACACAAATTCACAGAAACACTGACAGAAGGAAAAATTGGGAGAATGGTTATAGATTCTCAGTGTGGGTGAGGAAGGTTATTTTGATTCTTCCTGAAGGTATCTTGATGTTTTTGTTAAGGGACTCAACTTTCCTAAGTTACAGGGGGATTAGAAACTGGTTTGCCTATAGGGGTAGCATTGATTGGGGAAAGGGGGTTACCTTGAAGTTTAACTCTATATGTATAGTAGAAAATAAAAATTAAAAAAAGAATAAACTAGACTAAACTAAGTTAAAATTAAAAAAATAGAAAAACAAAAGAAAAACACGGGTGTATGTATCAAAAATTTCAGGTTAGAAGGTTATTAAAGAATTTGATGTACTGGACATCTCAGTGTGATGGTAAATAGGTTAAAAAATTATCTGTATGTATTAAAAAAAAAAGAACCAGAATATTGGTAAAGAGTTAAAAATAAAAGTTGTATTTATGAAGTAGTGGTGGTTGTTATCTTGTAGTCTTTTTTTTTTTTTTCCTTCCTTCCTGGTTGGTTTTCTGGGGGAGGGGGCTGCCACGTGGGTTTTCAGACAATGATGTTCCCTGAGTTAGGTCCTCCCACTCAAAGAGTGGGTGAGCTCTTTTTTTTTCAGGAAACTGTTTTTTTTTTTTTTTCAGCCTTTTGTTCTCTGGGGGTTTTTATGTTCTTTCATCTGCTTTCTCTCGCCTTGACAGCTTTTGATGGTTTTTGGAGGTTTAGAGGAGAGCAAACAGCACCCCAACCTCCCTCTCAGAGAGAAGCCTCAGACTGTTTTGCAAAAGCTGCTGGCAGAGTTGGTTCTGGGTCACTGTCCCTGGGGATGCAGGAGCTCCTCGTTGTGCCCAAAACCAGGGCAGCTGTGGCTGTCTAGGCAGCTCCAGACCGCCAGAGAAGTTCCGAGCAGAGATCGCGCACTGAGATTTTCCCGCTGTCCCGGGCTGGGAATGTCTGGTTTTTCCTGCTGCCAGAGCTCCAGGCTAGCGCCTATGAGCACCTATCCCAAGGGAGGGTGTGGGACGCGCGCGTTTCAGGATTGCCGTCAGGCCAGGCTCCCAGCCCCTCACGGGAGACAGACCCCACTCGTTCTCAGGCGCGCTGGCGTTCAGGTGCACTCGCGGCTCAGGGACGGAGACCTGATTTCTCCGCCGCACTCTCTCTGGCTCCGCGCCAGGGGAGGCTGTCCTGGGTCCGGGGACTTAGGTCCCTGACCCTAACCGCCCAGGTTCCCACTATTACCCCCCCCCGCACCGCGATCCTTTGCTGTTTGTTTTTTGAGTGCTTTCAACCAGACTCCAAGTTAATGCTGGTCCCCAGACGCAGAGCACTCTCGTGTTGGGGTGTTACTTTCCAATCGGTCACCTCTGGTGGCTCCCTCCCCCTTTTGTTTATCTTCCGATATCAGTCCGATGCTCCCAGTCTGCTTTACCTGCCACTGGCGTCTTCTGCTCCTGTAGAGATCCAGACGTGTATAATTCTGATCTCAGGCTGATTTCATGGGTGGTCGGAGTTCTTTGGTAGGTAATCAGCTCACTTTAGGGTACAGGTTGAAATGGTGCCTCCTCCTACTTCCCCGCCATCTTGCTCCCCCTCTCTGTCCATTATATGTACTTTTTAAAGTCTATTTACTTTTTTGGTAATCTCTACATCCAAGGTGAGGCTCGAACTCATGATCCCAAGATCAAGAGTCACATGCTCTTCCGACTAAGCCAGACAAGCAACCCTACATGTATTTTAAACCACCCAAAACCGTACATGTGTGTATGTGGAAAGAGAGAGACCTGAGAGACAAAAAGAGAAAGTTTATGGGTACATACATATGCAGAAATGAAGTATAGAATTGAACATAAAGGGGTGTCTATGTGGCTCAACTAAATGTCTGACTTCAGCTCAGGTCATGATCTCGGGGCCCAGGGACTGAGCCCCACTTTGGACTCCATGCTCAGCAGGGAGTTTGCTTCTCCCCCTCCCTTTCCCTCTCCTCCTCCCCTAACTCATGTTCTCTCTCACTCTCTCTCTCTCAAATAAATAAATAAAGTCATAAAATAAAATAAGATATAAATAACATAGGAATAACAAATGAAAACTTCTAGATAGTTACCTCTGGAGAAGAAGGAAGAAAGGTTGAAGGGCAGAGCTTTAGCTGAAGCTAAACAATTTATTTATTTTTTAAAAGGACAAAGAGATCTGAAACAAAGAGCACATACACAAATAAGTATAAGACAAAGAGAGTGTGATAATATTAGAACAAGCAAAAAGCTATGATGAAAGAGATTTGTGAGCCTGGAAGCTCCAGGAAGACTTCACAGAGGGGACAACTCAGAGCCTTGAAGAGTGGTAGGATTCCATAGGCTGAGATAGGATATGGGAGAACATGAGCAAAGGCATAGAGATGTGAATAGTAAAGGAGACTGGACCCAGATGGCCCCTAAGCAATTGAGGTAAAGGAGTGGGAGGGGAGAGGGTTATAGGGTTCTTCCAGTAGGTGAGGTTAATATTTATTTATGTATTTATTTATTTTGCAGGAAATCTCTCCAGGCTTTATTATGAGCAACTTGGAGGTCAAGCTCTGCTTTTTTATGGCCTCACTGTATATATGATAGTATCTTGCATATACAAAACAGTTACCCAGCCAATAAAAGGATAGAATGAAAGCAGTGTCATCTAAGACTCCTGGAGTTTTGCAAGGGTGAGGAAAGACTAGATTATTGCCTCCACTTTGCCTCTTTTTCAGAGAACTTATTGATAAGGCAGAAAGTTCTGGGAAGCCTATATGTATAGGGTTGGGGTTAGAGTTTAGAGGCCCCACTCTTTCTAGTGTAACACACTGCCATTATCTTAAAAACACAACAAGGAAACAAAAATATTTCTAGCCATCTGAAACCTGATAGAACTTGAAATAAAACAATTAAATCATCTATTTAATTCATGAAGCCCTACATTAGTCACAGTTCTATTTGTTGAGTATTGTGCAAATGTAGACATTTTCCATCAAGGTAGAAACTAAAAGCAAAGGAAACTACAGCATCACGTTGTGATAACCAGCATTGCACTGAGATGGTTCCCCCAAGGCTGTTCAGTGGAGTTGTGCCTTGTCTGGGTCAGGACTCACTAAATGGGAGAGGGCGTTTGCAGAAGCTAAGAACTAGAATAAACAGCAGACATGACCAGGAGTCCGGAGGCCCTGTTCTGGGGCTCCCTTGAAGTCCTTAGAGGCCTTCCTTCTTCCTAACATATTTCTGGGAAGATCAGGACAATGATCAGAAAGCCTGAATGACTATTGAAATGGGGACAGACAGAAGAATAGCATAATACCAATGATGTCCTTTCATGGTACAATGAGGTATATTGATTATCTATGAGCTTCAGACCCTCTTGAAAAACAAATTAACCTTTTTTCTATAAATAACTGCCTGATAACAGAAGCGAGGATTACCAGCTACAGATGGCCAATAGTCTCAAATGTCAACCTCAGCTACATGATGGCTGACTAGAATCTATTAAGTGGGATTCTGAGGCAGAGTTTGAATTCAGTGGAAAAAAAGGCTACTAATGATTAATATCTGTCTCATGTATGGGAGGGAGGAATAATAACATACCTATTCTAGGTAAGGTTCTATTGCTATAGATCTCTACGTACCTCTAACGTCTCTGAATCTCAGTTTTTCTCATTATAAAATGAGGATAATGTATGCTTTCTAGGCCTACTTCACAAAAAGAAGGGTCTTGAAACATCTCAAACTATATAAGTATGAGATAGTACAAGTGTTTCTGTTAACTTGTCTGGATGAACAAGAAAGCTAATGATTCCAGAGTTGCTAGTTGGCTTCCCAACCTAAAACTGAAGGAACTGAAAGACATTGTTTGAAAAATGTTAGGGGCTTGACCAGAAAAATTGGGTAAGCTGGAATCTAAAGAGTTTAAATCATTAGCTGGGAGGCTGGTGCTGCATTTTATTCAGGGCAAGAGAATGGAATGAATTGAAATCAAACAGCATCATTGAAGGACACTTACAATAATCCACCCAATAATTACTTATTAGGTATCCACTTAATAAATTCATTTGCTGGATTTTACAGATATTTATTGAACACCTACTTTGTGCTAGTTCTGTGTTGAGGCTAGAGATACTGTTGAGAATAAAAGAGTTAGTTATGTGTTCATACGGAGTTCAAAGCCTAGTAGAAAATGCTGTAGTAAGGGCTGCTGGGTGGCTCAGTCAGTTAAGCATCTGCCTTTGGCTCAGGTCATGATCTCAGGGTCCTGGGATCAAGCCCCACGTTGGGCTCCCTCCTCAGAGGGGAGTGTGCTTCTCCCTCTCCCACTGCCCCTTCCTCCTGCTCATTCTCTCTCTCTCTCTCTCTCTCTCTCTCTCTCTCAAATAAATAAAAACAAGAAAAAAAGAAAGAAAGAAAGAACAAAGGCTGTAGTAAACAAGCAATTACCATAAAATGGTAAGTGTTATGAAAGGAAAATGTGGGAAGCCAGGAGAGCCTTGGGAAGAGGCTTTATGTATCTATAGGCCAGAGGTTGCAAATTCATGATGCCTGGGACAAATTCAACCACAGATAATTTTTTTAGCTAGTGCTATGTTTTAAAAGTACCTGAATAGGAGTGCCTGGGTGGCTCAGTCATTAAGCGTCTGCCTTTGGCTCAGTTCATGATCCAGGGTCCTGGGATCAAGCCCAACATCAGGCTCCCTGGTCCATGGGAAGTCTGTTTTCCCTCTCCCTCTCCCCCTGCTTGTGTTCCCTCTCTTGCTGTGTCTCTCTGTGCCAAAAAAATAAAAATAAAATCTTTTTTTTTTTTTAAGTATCTGAATAGCTTCAATGGGACATGCACTCTCTAGTTTTCCACAGTCCTCACCACTTTATACTGTGTTCTGCTCACTATTCTCACACACTGAGGAAGCCTGGACCCTGAAAAACATGCCCTGAAGGACTGAGCTAGGTAAGTGGTGCAGGAAATGGGGTGAGGGAGTGTTCCAAGTGAGCAAATGTCCGCAGAGATTATGGTGTGTCTGGGGAGTGGGAAGGTCCACATGACCAACGCATGGAAGATACCAGAGGGTTAAACTCTACTCTGTTATATATAAGGAAACTAATGCTCAGAGAGAAGGGACTTTGCTCAAGTCACACATCTACCAAAGCAAGCAACAGTGTCAGGACTAAATCCAATCCTCCTGCTCTCCAATGACCTATTCTTTCCTTGCAACCCTTTCCTCTTACGCATTAGGCCTACTAATCCTTAGTGAAATCCCAGGGAATGTCCAGGAATCCAGGCCCATTCACACCAGCTGCTCAAAGGGATTCAGACCAATCAAGCACAAGTCCTTGCTCTAAAAGATTGCTCCACAGTGTCCTCCACCACTTCCTTGAGTGTGAGTCAGGGCTGAAATTAGGAGCTGGCAAGTTTCAGGGGCTGGGTTCAGGACCCAGCTTATCTGTACTTTCCCAGGTGGTATGATGACAGAGAAATACCTCTCCCAGCCACAAAAGGAAGCCTAGCATTCCACCATCAGCCCTTCCTTCCTCTGGCTTAAGGTTCTGTTCTGTTTTAAATGCAAATGCTCTTGGAAGAATAATACTATCACCTGTGATGTATGGCATCCAATCTGGAATGCTAAAACTGGAACAAAACCTAAATATTAGCCAAGCCAAACTTCTTATAATACTAATGAGGAACATGACCATGCTGAAGAGAGTGGCCCATCATTATCCTGTGTCAAAGCCAGGGTGAAACCCTGGTCTCCTGATTCCTGGCCCAGGGCTCTTTCTACTGTTCCACACTGTTTCTCATTAGGTCCTGCCCTAAGAATGTTTTCCTGGAGGAACAGAGGAGGGAAAGAAAAGGTGGCATCACACAAGTAGAGAAAGGAATCAGAAAAAAAAATAGAAGGAAAACTGGCTTGATTTTATAATTTTTCAACTCTGGTTTAGTTCATTCTTTGATTCAAAAAATATTTCTTGAGGGTCTTCCATGTTCCAGGCACTGTGTTAGAAGCTGAAGGTAAGACAGTGTACTCTCTGACCTTGAGAACTTCCACACTAGTGCCTCTAGCTGACCTACTAGCTCAGGTTCTGTATACACACAGCATCCAGCTCCTTTGCTAATCCAATCAGCAAGATCATAATAATCACTTAACTTGGTGCATTTTTCTTTTACAGGGTACTCTATATTCATTGTTTCATTAATTTTCACACACACACACACACACAAACACACACACAACATGACAAAACATTCGCACCTATTTTACAGATGAGGACACTGAAGCTCAGTTTTAACTTGGTTCAAGTTCCCTTGCTTCTTACTTGAACCATGTTTCCCCCAAACTGTTGGGTACTTTGTAAAAAGGAGAGGAGAAAATAACTCTCCACCTTTTCCCCTAAGATTCTCCCCTCCTCCAGCCCACAAACAAGTATGAGCCAAGAAGGATAACCTATCATCCCACATGTTTTCTAGGAAAATTTGGAGCCTGAGGCCTGAGACTGGGTGCCCTCAGTGAATAAAACTGGAGATATCAGAGAAAAAGCCATCTATTTGGTTAACAGACTTGGTTCCTACAGAAACACAATACTCTACATGTGTACAGAAAAACTCCTTTCACATCTCCAATTTCTTTTTTTTTTTAGTATTCTTTGTTTTATTTTATTTTATTTTATTTTTTCAGTTTTCCAAGATTCATTGTTTATGCACCATACATCTCCAATTTCATCTTGGTCCTCACAACAGTCCCTATGGCAGTGTCCTCTGTAGATGGAAACCAGAGCTCAATGACAGGAAATGTCAGAGATCACGCAGTGAGGAAGGAGGAAGCCAAACAGAAGCCCTCCTCTTCTGTTGCTATTTCATCACATCACACTGACTTCTTTGTGACTTCAGGTAACCTCCTGCAAGAGTCAAGTTCTTGACCAGATCCTTCCAATTAATAAGAGAAGCCTATCAGAGTTGGAACAAGGAGTAGCACAGACACTGTTTCGGGCAAAGTCTTCAAGCCAGAGATCCAAGGTAAAGCCTGGATGTCCATCCTGTGATCATCCTTACTCATGAACACCTTCCCCAAACCTCTTAAATCCCTTTTTCTAACCGGTTCAGGAATGCTCAGCCAGGCTATGTCTGAACCCACACTGAATCTGTTTGATTTTCTGACTATAACATCACTTTAAGATAATGTTCTCTCTGTAAACTCTTTGCACAGTAAAAGAAGACATCTTTCTGGCTTTTATCTTAAAGCTCTTCCTTCTAATTCTGATATATGCTACCATATAAGTGAATCTTGAAAACATTCAACATTATGTGAGGTACCCAGAATAAGTAACTTTGTAGAGAAAGAAAATAGAAAAGTGTCTACCAAGGGGTTTGGGAGGAGGAGTAACAGGGCGTTTAATTGCTTACTGGGTGCAGACTTTCTGTCTGGGGTGATAAAAATTTGTGGAAACAGATAATGGTGATGGTTGCACAACTTCATGACTGTCCTTAATACCATTGAATTATACACTTTAAAAAGATTTAATACAAGGCACCTGAGTGGTACAGTTGGTTAAGCATCAAGCTCTTGGTTTCTGTTGGGGTTGTGATCTCAGGGTTATGAGATCCAGTTCTTCTGCACCAGGCTCCATGCTCAGAAAGGAATCTGCTTAGGTCTCTCTCCCTCTCCCTCCAGCCCTGCATGCTGTGTGCTCTCTCTCTCTCTTTCTCTCTCTCTCTCTCTCTCAAATAAATAAATAAATAAATAAATCTTTTAAGAAATGATTTAATAGGTAAATTGTACATTCTATATATTTTGCCACAGTTGTTGTTTTTTAAGTAGCAGCTCCTTCTAAGGTGAAGATGATGCTTATAGAAGATGTCTCAGGCTGCTATGCAGTAAAAATTAAAGCCATGTTTCTTCTCTCTGTCCCTGTCATGGAAATACAGACAGATAAGATCTTAGTGGTTAAGAACAAAGATTTTGTAGTCAGAATACAGCTGCATTCAGGGTTTGCTTCTATGATTTACTAGTTTTCTGACTTCAAGTAACCTATGCAACTTTGTTGTGCATACAAACCCGTGGGCCATCTAACCTTTTCCAGAGCCTCAGACTCCTGTGGAAAACAAGGGGATGCTCATAGCTATGGTCAGCCCTCTTGACCATTCCCTTGTTGTAAAGATTAGGTGGGACAATATGTGTAAAATGTTTAACTCAATCCCCAGCACTCAGTGAGCACACAAAATGATTGGAAATTAATATTCTTATTTTTCTACATAATCACTGTCTTTCCAAACTAAAGAGTCATCTGTGGGTTTGTGTGTGTCTGTCTGTCTGTGTGGTTGTTTTGTTTTTTGCTATGTGTGCACAATTGGATAGATAGGAGCTCTTGCACATATAGCAAATTCCTTGGAAGATTGTGTTCCCAGGAGAATGTGGACACATGTCCTGGGAGGCACATGTTTACAGCTGAGCAGTATATACATGTGTATCTGTGTATTTATAAAACACTGTTTCCTTATAAGACCTTCTTGTCAATCAACAATTCAAAAGTCATTTCCTGTTACTTATCATGATATCAACCAAGGTTAATGAGTGGAAAGATAATTAGATTGATTGGTCAAAGGGAAAGATCATGTTTTAATTAAAATCTCTTATCCAAACCGAAGTTTCAAATATTGGAGAGAAATGTGATGACTAGTTATAAACATACTGATCTCTAGGTTGGTAAGACTGTAAATGCCACAAGGTGTCAAGTCCCCTGCCCAGCCTTCCAGTCAGAGGTATGAAGACTGATCTTGGGGGCGCTTGGGTGGCTCAGTGGGTTAAAGCCTCTGCTTTTGGCTCAGGTCATGAGCCCAGCATCCTGGGATCGAGCCCTGCATCGGTCTCTGCTCGGCGGGGAGCCTGCTTCCCTTCCTCTCTCTTTCTCTGCCTCTCTGCCTACTTGTGATCTCTCTGTGTCAAATAAATAAATAAAATCTTAAAAATAAAAAAATAAAAAGACTGATCTTGGAGTGCCCCTTGTGTTGAGATAGTCTTTCTATTGCTCTTCTACAGAGGCCCTCTACAGGCACAAGATAGCTAACATCTAGGAAGCAGAACCTCTGAGTTCTGATCAGCCTCTGCAGCCAGCTCCCTTGACTATATCAGAATTTCAGGGTCACCCTATATGGTGGGGCGGTATATGTAATGGTTACATGTATGTAATGTATACATATACGTATATAATGGTTAATGCACCTGCATTAAAGTCAAATAAACCTGGGCTTAAGTCCCAGTGCCTCAACCACCCAACAGGTAAATGTGTGATTTAGCAATTTTCTCTTTCTGAGCCTCCATTTCTTCAACTATGGAAACTATTTTTTTAAGATTTTATTTATTCATTTGACAGAGAGATCACAAGCAGGCAGAGAGGCAGGCAGAGAGAGAGAAGGAAGCAAGCTCCCCACTGAGCAGAGTGCCCGATGCGGGGCTTGATCCCAGGACCCTCAGATCATGACCTGAGCCAAAAGCAGAGGCCCAAACCCACTGAGCCACCCAGGTGCCCCTGGAAACTATTTTTTAAAAGTAAGATTCCCGGGGTGCCCGGGTGGCTCAATTGGTTAAGCAGCTGCCTTCAGCTCGGGTCATGATTCCAGAGTCCTGGGATTGAGCCCCGCATGTGCTCCCTGCTCAGCAGAGAGCCTGCTTCTCTCTCTCCCCCTCTCCCTGCCGCTCTGCTTACTTGTGCTCTCTCTCTAGCTCTCTGTCAAATAAACAAAAATAAATAAATAAATAAATAAATAAATAAATAAAAGTAAGATTCCCATTTCACCAGGTTATTAGAGAAATTCATTAAGAAATTGCATTGAAAGTCTTGAGCATAGTGCCAGATATAAGGTAATGGCCACTTAATAATAACAGCTACTATTTATTGAACACTTACTCTGTACCTATCTACATAGGCATAATCTCATTAAATACTCACAACAACCGAGAAAGTTAGGTACCATTATTATCCCCATCTTATAGAAGAGGAAACCAAAGCAATGTCCCAAGGTCATATAACTAGTAAGAGAAGAATTTGAACCCAAGCACTCTGACACTGTTATTTTTTATATTTTTGTCATTAACAAAAATAATAACCCAGAAAGGATTACATTGTTTCCCCTCCAACTGTGAAGGGAATTGCTCTGCCCTCAGATTCCTCTAAGATTTCTTTAATATTAATGTGCCTCCTTTCCCCCTATTTCATTCCCTGACTTTAGCTATGGTTCACTTATTCATTTAACAAATAATCATTGAGCAGCTACTATGTGCCAGACTCTGTGCCTGGCTCTGAGGATATGGCACTGAACAGAACAGTTGATGTCCCTGTCTTCATGGACTTGAAGAGCCAGTTGAGAATGAGAAGCTGAAGAATGAGAGGAGCCAGCCATGCAGAAAACCAGAAGAGTGAAATGAAGGTGGGGAGGCAGGAATGAGTTTGACTAGTATGATTTAAGAAGTGAAAGAAGGATGGGGCGCCTGGGTGGCTCAGTGGGTTAAAGCCTCTGCCTTCGGCTCAGGTCATGATCCCAGTGTCCTGGGATCAAGCCCCGCATCGGGCTCCCTGCACCTCAGGGAGCCTGCTTCCTCCTCTCTCTCTGCCTTCCTCTCTGCCTGCTTGTGCTCTCTGTCTCTCAAATAAATAAATAAAATCTTTTTAAAAAAAAAAAAAGAAGTGAAAGAAGGATGGGGCGCCTGGGTGGCTCAGTGGGTTAAAGCCTCTGCCTTCGGCTCAGGTCATGATCTCAGGGTCCTGGGATGGACCCCCACATCAGGCTCTCTGCTCTGCAGGGAACCTGCTTCCCTTCCTCTCTCTCTCTCCCCACCTGCCACTCTGCCTACTTGTGATCTCTGTCAAATAAATAAAATCTTTAAAAAAAAAAAAAGAAGTGAAAGAAGGAAAGCGTTGCTGAAGCAATGACGAGGAAATGACATGAGATCATTTCTGCCCCTCTCTGGAGCTCCAGACCTACAGTTCGCAAGCTGACTGCACAGACATGCCTGAGTGGTCCTCAGACCTCCTAATGCAATATGTCTAAGACAAAAGTCATTACTTTCTCCAGCCAAATTCCCCTCCTCTTCCCTGACCAGCCACTGCACAACCCAACACCCAGTGGCCCAAACTAAAGATCTGTTAAATATCGCCTGAATTTGTCCTCTCTCTAACGTCATAACATTTGCTTTGGTTCAGTCCTCATCATTCACTGGCCTGAGCTGTTGGACTGGTCCCTAACTGTTTACCCTGCCTCCAGCATCTTCACGTCCAGTACCAGTACCTCTGACAGGCTGCCGTCAGAGAGATCCCCAAAACAAACATGTAAATATATATCTTCCCCAGTGTAAAACCCCTCATGGCTCTTCCTTTGTCTCAGGATGAAGTCTAAGCTACATAGCCTGGCAAATCATATCCCTCATGGCGTGGTCTGAAGCCATATTTTTCTGTCTTGTCTCCCACCGGTCCTCCACAAGTCTCAGAGCACCACCATATCAAATTACTCTTTCATAATACCAGGAGCAGCACAAGTTGTTTCTTCTACTTAGAATTCCTCTTCTTGCCCTCTCTTCTTGTAGAACTACTATTCAACCATTAAGATAGAGTTCATTTCCTCACGAAGGCCTTCTCTGACGCCAGGCAGAATCATCCACCTAACTCTCTTACGGACCCACAGCACATGACATTTACAACATAGCTACAGTCCTCATCAAACGTATTTCTGATTATATCATTATACATTTGCCACCCCACCAGACTGAGTTCAGAAAGTCTGTGATCCTGTCCCATTGAATACAATGTGTAGTATACAACAGATACACAATAAGTGTTTGAGAGATCAATTATTTAATTGATGGAAAATTGATAAAGCACAAAAAACTCAATGAGTCCCTCAAAACCCAGATTCCCAACCTTGATCTCATTAGCACAAACCAACGGTCTATAAGACAGCATAGAAGCTGAAACCTAACCAAAAACTAACCCTTTTCTTGCTACCTGGGAATCAGAGATTGCCAGAAATAACCAAACACCAGGGAGACACTAAGGTCTTAAGATAGTGATTTATCCAAAATCCCTAGGTCAGATGTCAACACACCAGAACTAGAAGCCAAAACTGCTGCCTCCTAGTTCTCGAAGCTCCTGTCTAGGACAGCTTCTATCAAAAGTTCAAAGACAAAAGAAGCAAGGTCTTCTTGTATACAGGGCTTCCAAGAAGATACCCATTGGCTCTTGCCAAATACATAGTCCAGCTTTGCTCTGGGTTGAATTGTGTCCTCTCCAAAATTCATATGTTGAAGTCCTAGCATCTAGTAGCTCAAAATGTTATCTTATTTGGAGATAAGGTCTTTGTAGAAATAATCAAGTTAAAATGAAGCCATTAGGGTAGGCCCTAGTACATTATGACTGGTGTCCTTATAAAAAAGGAGGAGTCCAGACATAGAGACACATATACAAGGAGAATGTCATGACATCATGAAGACAGCTGTCTATAAACCAAGGAGAGAGGGCTGGAGCAGATCTTTTCTACACAGCTTTCAGAAAGAACCAACCATGCTGACACCTTGATTTCAGACTTCTAGTCTCCAGAACTGTGAAATAATAAATTTCTTTTCTTTAACACACCCAGTTTGTATGGAAGTCAGAGAAAACTAACAGAAGCCTTCTAGAGCAGTGGATCTCAAAGTATCGTCCCTGGAAAAGCAGGTCAGTATCACCCGAGATTTGTTAAACAGGTAAGACTTACCAGTCAAACTCTGGGGAGGGGAAAAAGTAATTGGTGTCCCAGTAAAGCCCTCCAGGGGATTCTGATGCACACTACATTTGAGAACCACTCTTTAAAGCTGGTTTATTTCATGTTTTTTTTAAGATTTTATTTATTTATTTATTTGACAGACAGAGATCACAATTAGGCAGAGAGAGAGGAAGGGAAGGAGGCTCCCCGCCAAGCAGAGAGCTCGATGCGGGGCTCGATCCCAGGACCCTGGGATCACGACCCAAGCCAAAGGCAGAGGCTTTAACCCACTGAGCCACCCAGGCGCCCCTTATTTAGTGTTCTATGCTGGTTTGTTTAGTGTTCCCTGAAATTTCACGAATACCCAAAACCTCAGAATGTGACCTTATTTGGGAATAGAGTCTTTGCAGATGTAATTAGTTTAGCTCATAGTTGATTAGGGTGAACCTTAAATCCAATGACTAGTATCAGTATAAACTGAGAAAACAGAGAAGCAGAGACAATACTTAGGGAGAATACTATGTGACAACAAAGGGCGAGATGCATCTACAAGATGAGGAGAGCCAAGGTTTACCAGGAGTCACCAGAAGCTCACAGAGAAGCAAGAAAGGATTTTTCTCGAGAACCTTCAGAAGAAGTATGACTCTGCTAACATCCTGACTTTAGACTTCTAGTCTCCAGAACTGTGAGAGAATAAATTCCTGTTGTCTTAAGCCACCCAGTTTGTGGCCATTTGTTACAGCAGCCCTCAGAAAACATACTCTGTCCAACAAAATTCTTAGCCACATGTAGTTATTTAAATTTAAATTAAATTTAAATTTAAGTTAGTCAAATTAAATAAAATTGAAAATTCAGTTCTTCAGTTGCAATGGTCACATTTCAAGTGCTCAGCACATGAGATTCATGACTACTATATTAACAGAGAATACTTCCATCAGAGCAAAAAGTTTTATTGGATACAACTATCCTAGAGGCCCATGGGTTAAATTCAGTCCATCTCCTGTTTGGTATGGCCCACAAGCTAACAATGACTTCTACATTTTTAAGTGGTTGAAAAGTTAAAAGAAGAGAATTTTGTAATGCAAAAATTATATGAAAGACAAATTTCAGTGTCTCTAAATAAAGTATTATTGAAACACAGCTGTACTCATTCGTTTACATATTGTCCATGACTGATTTTATGCTACCCCAGTGGAGTCAAGTACTTGTGACAGAGACCATATGGCCCACAAAACAAGGTACTTACTCCCTGACCTTCTACAGAAGAAGTTTGCCAACCCCTTGCTCTAGAGGATAATGAAGAGTGACAAGGAGAGGATATTAGAACAAATTGGCATCATGGTTAAACACAAAGACATCTGTTTTGAGATGCCCATAGGCATGTACTTCCCAGACCACCGTGAACCCAGGCAAGTATGTATTATCTCTTATTTATATGCACACAGTATACATATCTTTGAAAAACACGGGTTTGAACTGTGTGCATCTACTTACACACAGATTTTTTTCAATAAATACAGTACAGTATTGTAAATGTATTATCTGTTCCTCATGATTTTCTTTTTTTTAAGATTTTATTTATTTATTTGACACAGAGAGAGAGAGAGAAATTGCACACACGAGCAGGGGGAGTGGCAGAGGGAGATGGAGAAGCAGGCTCCCTGCTTGAATGTGGGGCTTCATCCCGGGATCTGAGATCATGACCTGAGCCAAAGGCAGGTGCTTTTTTTTTTAATTAACATATAATGTATTATTTATTTCAGGGGTACAGGTCTGTGATTCATCAGTCTTACGCAATTCATAGCTCTCACCATAGCACACACCCTCCCTGAGGTCCATCACCAAGCCACCCCATCCCTCCCAGCGCCCTCCACTCCAGCAACCTTCAGTTTGTTTCCTGAGATTAAGAGTCTGATGGTTTGTCTCCCTCTCTGGTTTTGCCTTCTTTCATTTTTTCCTCTCTTCCCCTATGATCCTCTGCCTTGTTTCTCAAATTCCACATATCAGTGAGATCATGTGATAATTGTCTTTCTCTGACTGACTTATTTCACTTAGCTTAATACCCTCTAGTTCCATCCACATCATTGCAAATGGCAAGATTTCTTTTTTTGTTGTTGGCTCAAAGGCAGATGATTAACTGACTGAGCCATCAGTGTTTCCCCCCTTATGATTTTCTTAATAAGATTTCTTGCTTTATTGTAAGAAAACAGTATATAATACATATAACACAAAAAACGTGTTAGCTGACTGTCTATGTTATCAGTAATGCTTCTGGTCAATAGTAGGCTATCAGGGGGCGCCTGGGTGGCTCAGTGGGTTAAAGCCTCTGCCTTCAGCTCAGGTCATGGTCCCAGGGTCCTGGGATCGAGCCCCGCATCGGGCTCTCTGCTTGGCAGGGAGCCTGCTTCCTCCTCTCTCTCTGCCTGCCTCTCTGCCTAGTTGTGATTTCTCTCTGTCAAAGAAATAAAAATTAAAAAAAAAAATAGTAGGCTATCAGTAGTTAAGTTTGGGGGGAGTCAAACGTTATACGTGGACTTTCAAGTGTGCAGGGGTTTGGTGCCCCAACCCTGGCATCATTCGAGGATCAATTGTAAATAATATCCACATATATACACCCAGAAGATCCATAGAGAAGGTAATGGAGGGACGTATACCTAGGTATTAATGATGGTCACTTAAGAGGGAACGGGTAAACGAGGCTGGAGTTTATGCCTTCTGTTATTATTGCCCTCCATGTTTTCTAATTCTTCTATAATAAGGGGATACTGCTTTTTTAATTTAAAAAACAAAACCTGTCTGATTGTAAAATAAAGCTCCTAACCTCTAGATTTCAAGGGCTGAGGGTGCCTGGGTGGCTCAATGGGTTAAAGCCTCTGCCTTCGGCTCAGGTCATGATCCCATGGTCCTGGGATCGAGCCCTGCATCGGGCTCTCTGCTCGGCGGGGAGTCTGCTTCCCCCCCTCTCTCTCTGCCTACTTGTGATCTCTGTCTGTCAAATAAATAAATAAAAATCTTTAGATTGTGAGGGCTGAGTCTTCCAGGCTTCCCTTATCTTTATGTATGTAGCTCTGAATACCTTCATGGTTTCTTTCCCCACCGTTATTGGCTCTCAGGAAAGGATCTGCTCACCCGATTTACACTGAGCTATTGTCAACTGACTCACAGATTACTGTGTATGTTCTTCCTCCCAGAGCCAAACAGCCTTTCAAAAAAATCAAAGCCTAGAGCTATAGACATAAAGGTCTACCAGTGGAAGGTTAACTTTCAATTAATGAGGTAGGAATGCAGAGAGCCTTCTTGTCACCCCTGAAATCCCCAGGCACAAGAAACAGTCTACCCCAGTTACTTGCACGGGCCTAGCCAGTGTGCAGTCTTGGACTCTCTACCCAGAAACAATTAACAAATACATACAGCTACGCTTACAAACCAGGATCCAAACTTGCAGGCTTAATCAAAACTCGGCAAAAGCCTCCCAAACCTAACACATTTTTAAGATCTAGGTGATGATAACTTAGACTCAGAGATCTAAATTCAAATCCCTGCTCTGCCACTGACCCCCTAGGAAACCTCAGTCCCTCTCTTTGTCATCTCCTGGCCTCAGTTTTGTCCCAGGAAAGGAGTAAGGCTTGGACAGGGTGACTTCCAAATTCACCCTCGGCTTTGCTCTGGGCCACACTGGATTCTCCAGTTGTATTATGTATGCCTGGGACAGGGTCCAGGTAATTCCTAAAAGGTCCAATGATTAACCATTGAGCTGGGCCAGTTCCAGGAAGGACTCAAAAATTAACCTGGTTACTCCTGTTTTCCCTTTTAATCTTTACCATTAGTAACTCTGGTAAGGCATTATCTCTCTCTAGCCTCAGTGGCCCGTGTGCCATCCCCTGACTCTCTACCCAGAGTGTTCCATTCCCTTCTCCCAACTTCCCTTTCTTCCTGACTAAATTCTGCCAACCGTCACTTCATTCATGAGACCTTTTCTGATTCCCCAAGGCCCAATGGCCACAACATCCTCTGACTACCTCACTGTACTATACTATATCCTCGTATAAAGCACCAACTGTCATGGGTTTTAGTGACCTTTCCTATGGATACTTCTTCCTACTTGGCTACTCACCTTAGGAGTAGAAATTATGCTTATTTAAGGTTTTATACAGGGGATTCCAGCACTAAGTGAAAGATTAGATCCAATGTCTAGATCAATGTTAAAATTCATGAATGAACAGGTTCATTGGTTGAGGATGCTGAAACTCTTGAAATGCTTTTCACCAATCTCGGAAATAAGCCTTAACCACTAAGAAATGTTTTTAACTCTTCAAAGCACCTGTAAGCTCTCTTAGCTCCTTGGATCCTCACAAGAACCCAGGCAGGAGACCACTAAAGTGGAGTGTAATACACTTAACATGGAGGTGAAGCAATCTCCTAAGGCTTGCTGGCAAGTTAGAGATAGAGCCTGAACCACACACCTGAGTTCTTGCCCTCCATTCCTGGGCTTTTGTGTATATGGCATGCAGTGAAATCAAAGCCTCACCCTCTTTTTTAAGAAACTGCAGCCTGTTGCCACCTCCATATCAACACATGAACATGCATACATTTATGTTTTATAAATACTTTCATGCTGGCTCCAGCTTGTGTGGGGCTCCACATTTGTAAATCTAGGACTGTTTTTCTCCCATCATTTATCATCATTCTCTAAGGGAAAAACAGCCCAGTACAGGACCCAGTCAGATCAATATATTGTCTCAAAGAGGTTACAAGGGGCCAGAAGACACTGAACTTGATCCTACTTGCTCTAGGATGCTCCACTCGGGCCCGTCCCTCCTCCCACTCTGTTCCAGGGGAGAAAAGACATGTGAAAGCTTTTAGTGTGGCCAATCATCCCAATACATAACCTGGAGATGGACTTCCCAGCCAGAATATAATCTTTTCCTGTCCAGCATCTGCAGAACCATATGCTTTCATCATAACCACCTTTGCTGCTCAGCAGGGTCAGTCAGAAACCTGTAAATATATGCACAAATTAATATGCAAATGACTATTAGGTGCAGGTATATATGGAAGTGTGTTTATGCTATTGTGGTGTGTGTGTGTGTGTGTGTGTGTGTTGTGCTGATATAATGTGAACAACCACGTGTATCTGTAGGTACTCTTCTGGAAAATGTGTATATGAGCAGATGAGTATGTGACTGGGCATAAATATTTGCTCACTCACCAGTCACCAATCAGTTCTACAAAGATGTACTGATACTGCAGGCACTGTGCAAGTTTCTGGGCATGAACAAGACACAGAATGGAGGGGGATACACCACAATGCATGACTGGTAGATGTGTTTTTCAGTACTATGTAGCTGTCTATGAAATCACTATATATATGTATGTATACATCAGGGCCCACATCAAGCTTGGGAAGTTCCTGATCATATAAGTGAGGACACATCATCTGTTGTTGCTGAAAAATGCTCTTGTGTTCTCTCCCCAAGCCCCAGGAATCAGATTAAAACAGGACTCACCTGACCCTTGGGCCATGGAGGCATCCTCTATACTCTGCCAGGGTGGAAGGCTGAAGTACTGCCTCCCCCTCATCATTACAGTCACTCCACTTTCCCCACCCTTAGGGAGGCAAGGCAGAACCTGATAACAGGGCAACGAGAGTCCAGCCTGCTGGAAGCCACCTGAGCTTCACGTGTATTTATGGTTTCACAGTTAATGTTTGGCCCTGGGTTATTTTTACTTTAGGAGGTAAGCCGGAAAAGGCAAGGGAGATAAGATGCCAAGTCACCTGCAGCAGGCACCTGCTCAGACAGCCGCCACTGGCACTTTAGTGTTCCAGGTCCTACCAAAGGAAGAAGCCACCCAAATAGAAGGCAACGGCTTTTGGGAACAGGAGTAGATAAAGAGAGCCCTTGCAAAATGTCCCTTAGGAGCCCAGCATCTCCTCTGCAGCTTTCTAAGGGGTACAAGAAGCCTCTCTACTAACAAATCAGCCAGTCTCTACTTAGTCACCTCTAGGACATGAGGTTCTCCCTACCTCCAAGATGCCCTCTTAAGAATTTCACTTTTATACTAAGACAAAAATCTACCTCCTGGCAACTTCCATTCATTGGTCCTACTTTCCCTTTCAAAAAAATTAATCTTCCTGGGAATAACTGTCTTTGACTAATGCCTCCAGAAGGTCCCTGTTTTAATTGTTAATACATAACTAGAAAAAATATAGTATTATTTTTTAGTTTATTTGAATACCTTTCTCTCCTATTTGAAGTGTTTAAACTCCTTAAGAGTAGGAAGGTTTTATATATGTGTGTGTGCGTGCTCACACTGTGTACATATTATATATGTACATTCTACAAGTATATATATAATACACTGTATATGTATATACTGTATATACCACAATTTAATCCATGTTTGCCATATCAAACACGATGCTCAGTGTGCTTACTATCTTACTTAATCTCTACAACACTATAAAGAACTATTATTCCTATTTTACTCAAGAGAAAATTGAGAGGTTAAATACCTTAAGTGAGGTCTCCTAGCTGTGGATAAAATTCAAATTCACACTCAGGCCATTCTAATTTTAGTCTCACCTATTAAGCACAACACTGTAATCACTTGTATGCCTTGCATATAATAAACCAAAATAAATACTAGATGAGTGGATTATTTATTTAATTGACAAGGCCATCCATTTCCAATAACACTTAGAATTGAGTTTCTCACATCGGTTGGCTGCATAAAGAGTGGGTGGGACATAGGACAAATGAATTTACATGGAAGCCCCAAAGATGCTCTAAAACCTGGGCCACTTCTTTGGAAGACAGGGTCTCTTTTTTTTTTTAATTTTTATTTATTTGATAGAGAGAGAGACCACAAGTAGGCAGAGAGGCAGGCAGAGAGGGTGGGGGAAAGCAGGCCCCCTGCTGAGCAGAGAGCCTGATGTAGGGCTTGATCCCAGGACCCTGAGAGCATGACCCGAGCTGAAGGCAGAGGCTTAACCCAACTGAGCCATCCGGGCGCCCCAAGACAGGGTCTCTTGACTTCAATGTTTGTCCAGTACAGCTGAAGAGAGACACACAAGAAAGGAAATGCTGTGGGCCTCTGAGCTTCCCCCAGAATCATTCTTTTTTTTTTTTTTCAGCGTAACAGTATTCATTGTTTTTGCACTACACCCAGTGCTCCATGCAGTACGTGTCCTCCCTATTACCCACCACCTGGTTCCTCAACCTCCCACCCCCCGCCCCTTCAAAACCCTCTGGTTGTTTTTCAGAGTCCATAGTCTCTCATGGTTCATCTCCCCTTCCAGTTTCCCTCAACTCCCTCTCCTCTCCATCTCCCCATGTCCTCCATGTTATTTGTTATGCTCCACAAATAAGTGAGACCATATGATACTTGACTCTCTCTGCCTGACTTATTTCGCTCAGCATAATCTCTTCCAGTCCCGTCCATGTTGCTACAAAAGTTGGGTATTCATCCTTTCTGATGGAGGCATAATACTCCATCGTGTATATGGACCATATCTTCCTTATCCATTCGTCCATTGAAGGGCATCTTGCCCCCAGAATCATTCTTGATATGAATCTATGGAAAGAATCCTTGAGTCCTTTACCTAGAATGCCTTTCTCCCCTATATCAGCCTCTCCTCCTTCAGGACCTAGAGCAAATGTCACATTTTCCCTGAAGCTTAAGGTACCCATTCTTTTTCTTAAGGCAGAAGTACTCTTCCTTCAACTGTGTTCCCACTGTACTTCACACACTCCTCAATTATAACACACATCACATCATATTGCATTTATAGCTACCTCCCTAACCTATGAGATCCTCAAATGCTGAGCTTTCTAGTCTCTGGACTAGCAGAGATGGCACTCGGTAAACATATGTTGAGAGTGAGTGAGAGATAAGAGAACATGAAAGCTATCCTGCAGAAAGAAGGAACCCCTGTACCCAAAACAAACAACCCCACAAATGACATTGTCATCACAGGCATGCATGTTCCTACCATGAGGGCTGAGATGATGACCTCTCCTATTCCATAGCCAGGGCCCTCCAGAGACCTCCTTGCCATTTCTGGTGATAACTGAAGTATGAATCATCTGTCATCCTGACACTCTTTGCCTTGGGGAGAGCAGCCAGCCGATCTCCAACTTTTCCTCTAGCTGTGCCAAAGCAGAAAGGGGCCCCACATTGGAAAGTTTGCCATCCCAGGCTACCCAGGACTGAGAGGAAGAGTCTAGAAAACATTGGAGGCCAAAAAATACAAGATAACTGGGAATGAGTAGGCAGTGGAGAGAAGAATTTGGTGAGGCCAAAGTAGACATAGACTACCATGGATAAACTTCAGATAAACAAACAATAAAGAACCTCTCAGGACAATGGAGAAGAGCTCCCAAAGACACAACTGTTACCCCTTGAGGTTGGTACAGCATTCAATGTCTAAGACAAGGACTCAAATGAGGCCACATAGAGAAGGGGTAACCAGAACACAGGAAGGACAGTTAGACTGCACATTTAATGTCTAAGTCTCACTATTCCCTAGAGCCCTTTAGGGAACTCCCACAGGGCAAGGTTTTCATGTAAGACCTGGGAGAGAATTTACCAGGATTATACCAAAAGAATCCCAAACTATGCCACAGACAGATCTAAAAAACTCCTCTGGATGATACAGTTCGATCCATCAGGGCTTGACTCAGCTCAAGATAAGAGTGGAACAAATGATGACAAGCACCATGAAAAAATGCTCAACATCACTAGTCATTAGGAAAACACAAATCAAAACTACAATGAGTTACCATTTCATACCCACTGGGATACCTATAATCAATCAATAACAAGTGTTGGTGAGGATGTGGAGAAATCAAACTCTTGCACATTACTAGTAGAAATGTAAAATGGTACAGCCAGTGCGTAAAAACAATTTGGTGGCTCCTCAAAAAGTTAAATATAGAATTACCATATGATCCAGCAATTCTACTCCTAGCTTTATACCCCCAAAGAGTTGAAAACATTCATACACACAAACACTAGTACACGAATGTTCACAGCAGCCTTATTCACAACAGCCAAAAGCTTAAAACAACCCAATGTCCATCAGTTGACAAAAGAATAAGCTAAGTGTGGCATAAGATGGAATATTATTCAGCTACAAAAAGAAATGAAGTATTGGGGCATCTGGGTGGCTCAGTTGGCTAAGCACCACACTCTTGATTTCAGCTAGGGTCATGATCTCAGGGTCATGAAATTGAGCACTGCATTAGACTCCATACTCAGCAGGGAGATTCTCTCTTTCTCTCTCTCCCTCCCCCACTTCCACACACACACTCTCTTTCTCTCTGTCTCTCTCAAATAAATAAATAAATCTTAAAAAAAGAAATAAATTAAGTACTAATACAACATGAATGCACCTTGAAAACATTGTGCTGAGTGAAAGAAACCAGACACAAAAGCCCACGTATTTATGATTCCATGTATATGAAATGTCCAAAACAGGCAAATTCATAAAGACAGAAAGTAGATTCATGGTTGTCACGGACTCAGGGGAAAGGAGAATGAGAGTGACTGTTAACAGGTACTAGATTCCCTTTAGGAGTAATAGAAGTGTTCTGGAATTAGATGGCAGTGATATTTACACAACACATGGCAGCATTATTCATGATAGCTAAAATCAGAAATAACCCAAATGTCCATTGACTGATGAACAAATGAACAAAATGTGGTCTATACATAAAACAATAAAAACAAATGAAATACTGATAATGCTAAAACATGGATAAACACTGAACATGTTATGGGAAATGAAAGAAGCCAATCACGAAAGAACACACGCTATATGATTCCATCTGTATGAAGTGTTCAGAAAAGGCAAATCCACAAGGGACAAAGTAGATCAGTGCCTACCAGGGAGTGGGTAGAGAAGGCAAAGACCACAGGGTTTGTTTCTGGAGTGACGAAAGTGTTCTAAAATTGATTTTGGTGAAAGATGCACCACTCTGTGAATATACTAAAAGCCAGTAAATTTACAATCTAAGAGAGTGAATTGTACGATATATCTCAATAAACAGTTTCAATAACTAAAAAAAAAAAAAACCAACAAAATGTACATTTCAACTGGTCAATTTTATGCTATATAAATTATATCTCTTTTTTTTAAGATTTTATTTATTTATTTGACAGACAGAGATCACAAGTAGTCAGGGAGGCAGACAGAGAGAGAGGAGGAAGCAGGCTCCCTGCTGAGCAGAGAGCCCAATGCAGGGCTCGATCCCAGGACCCGGGGATCATGACCTGAGCCGAAGGCAGAGGCTTTAACCCACTGAGCCACCCAGGCACCCCTATATCTCAATTTTTAAAAAGAAAAATTAATTGTGGTTATGGTTGTATGACTCTACAAATATATCAAACACCATCAAATTGTGTATTTTAAATGAGTGAATTGTGTGGTATATGAATTATTTCTCAATAAAGCCACTACCAGGGGCGCCTGGGTGGCTCAGTGGTTTGGGCCACTGCCTTCGGCTCAGGTCATGATCTCAGGGTCCTGGGATCGAGTCCCGCATCGGGCTCTCTGCTCGGCAGGGAGCCTGCTTCCCTCTCACTCTCTCTGCTTGCCTCTCTGCCTACTTGTGATCTCTCTCTGTCAAATAAATAAATAAAATCTTAAAAAAAAAAATAAAATAAAAAAATAAAGCCACTACCAAAAAAAAAATTTCAAGACTGTGGTTCAAATCAAGGTCTTTCCTTTTTTTTTTTTTTAAGCAGATGGGGAATTGAAATTTTCTTTAGTTGGTTTTTTTTTTTTAAGTTTTTGATGTAGTGTTCAACTACAACTATTCATTAGTTATGTATAACACCCAATCCAGTTCTTTCCAGGTCCAAAGACCAATGCTTTTAACCACCATACCACACTGCCTTATTTGCAGGGTAATCCCAGAAGGGCTCTTTAGATCTCTCCTCACACAGGCTCTCCTTGCCTTGTGCACTCTGAGCCACAAAAGCTCCAGGCAAGTGGTTTCTTCTTCCCAGCGTTGTCCAGATCAGTCCCACCTCAATAACCCCCAAGTGCCTATAATCTAAAGCCACAGCTCCTTAATCTGAAAATCAAGGCCTCTCAAGATCTGCAATCAACTTTCTTTTCCTATGACTCTGCTCCACATGCCCAACATCCTAGCCAAATATTTCTCCCTGCCTTTTACTGAATCATGTCCTTTCATGCTGTCCAATGTGCCTGGAAAATCTTCTCTCCACCCCTCCACTACATGGCCAAATCCTGCCCATATGCTCTGATATACCTGGCACCATCTTTGAGTTCAAAGTTACACACACACACATACACACCACACACACACACACGCTCACGAGCCTTAATTTCACTTCCTCTGAGCTCTCGTGCATCTCTATTTCTCCATGCATTTATCCCTATACAAAGGTATTTGGACATATATTCTTTAAGGACGATGTAGAGAGACAGAAGCAGAAGCCAATGCCCCACTAAGCAAGGAGAGACAGAGGTAGAAGCCAACACCCCGCTAAGCAGAGAACCCAACAAGGGGCTCGATCCCAGAACCCTGGGAGCATGACACAAGCTGAAGGAAGATGCTTAACCGACTAAGCCACACAGGGACCCCTAAGGACAGAGTATTAAACAACCTGAAGCACCCAGCACAGCATCTGACACACAGTAGTACTCACAAAATCACATCAAATTAACTGAAGTGAATTCAGTCTCTCATCATCTCACTGCTCTTTTCCACTAATGGTAATTATCCTGCCAGCTAGAAACACTACAGGCACAGTTTGAACAAGGTGTTTAGAATGTTAATGGATGAAAATGGGTTGCAGCCACATTTATTTCATAAAAATTATGATTGAGTTTTATGGCCTCGGTTCCCTTGACTACCCAGCTGTTGGTTGGCATACCCTGCTCAGCCCAGGGGGTGGAAATATTCCCCTGGCAGGGTGATATCAGGAAGGGGGTGATATGAAGAGGAAGAGAATTCAGCATTTGAGGTACCAGCACCTACTGAGTCCTTCATACAGTAACCATATTAGGGCCCCTTTGGCCCCTTCCTCAACTCTGAGATAGCCAAGGGGTTGGGAAGTCCAGAGGGGTGTGCTGCAGTTCTGCTCTGGCAGGGTCCCAGGAAGAGGGGCAAAGGAGAACAAGTCCAATAGGCCCTATGCTGGGTTTTATGTAGGATTGCTTTCTATGGTGATGCCCATCAATTTCCTAACCACTACAGCTCCCTGGTACCCTGACTAGCCATAGCCTACAATGTCCCACTAGCCCTACCCTCTTAGAGGAGCACAGCCCAACAGAAGTATAATGCAAGACACGAGTGTAATTTCAAATGCCCTGGTAGCCACATTCAAAAGGGTAAAAAGAAACAGGTGAAATTAATTTTAATAATATATTTTATTTAGTCCAATAGGTCCACAATATTAGCATTTCAACAGGTAATCAAGAAAAAAAAATTTTTTAAGATCTTATTTGTTTATTTGTCAGAGAGAACAAGCAGGGGGAGCTGCAGGCAGAGGAAGAAGCAGACTTCCAGCTGAGCAAGGAGCCTGATGCAGGACTCAATCCCAGGACTCTGGGATCATGACCTGAGCTGAAGGCAGACACTTAACTGACTGAGCCACCCAGGCATCTCCTATTTAAAAAAAAAAAATCATTAATTAATGATATACTCTTGATCCTTTTCCATACTAAATCTTCTAAATCTTGTGTGTATTTTACACTTGCAAGACATTTCAATTCAGACAAGTCCTATGTCAAGTGCCCAGCAGCCACATATGGCTAGTAACCACTATACTGGACAGCTTAGCTCAAATTCCTTGAACAGCACTGCCCCTGCTGGCCTGACCAGCACTGTCCTGTGCCCCATGCCAAATACTACCTGTAGACCAATCCTCCTCCCTGAGCTCCAGGCTCTTGCCAGCTGCCTGCTTGTCATCTCCACTTGCCTATAGAAATCTTTGTAAGTTCCCCAAAACTGTATTCCCTTTTTCCACCCCAAAACCTATCCCTACAACCCAGTCCAATTCAGTAAATGGCATCACTGTCAATCCAGTTGCTGGAATTAAAATCCAAGAAGTCATCCTTTTCCTTCACCTGTGCCTCACATCCAAACAGTCAGCAAATCCTTTCAACCTAGCCCATGGATATATCTGTTCACTTGCCTCCAGCTCCACTCTTCTAGGCTACTACCCTAGTCTAGGCCAACATTATCTTGCCTGGACTATTAGAGTTGCTTCTTAACTGCTTCCATTCCTACCCTCCCACCCCCTCACTCCACACCCACGCAGAGCAGCCAGAGGGCTCAGATCTCTCCCCCAACCACATCCCTCCACCAGCTTCCCAGTGCCTTCTAATAAATCCAAACTCCTAACCTAACTTTGCCATGTCCTTCATTACCTGCTCCCTCCACCCACCGCCCATCACTCTCCCACCAGCCCTATGTTTCAAAACTGCTAAATTCATTCCCCTTTCCTGCTCCCTCTGTTTAGAATGTTCCTCCTCCAGACCTTCACATGGCTGGCTCTTTCTCACCATTCAGTCTCTGAGTAGCCTTCCCTTACCACCCTATCTGTCATAATCCTCTCATAGTCATTTTCTATTACCTAACCTTGTTTTCATTTTCTTCAGAGCATTCATCACTCCCTGAAATTATTTTCTGTCTCCTTCCACTATAACATAAGCACTATGAGAGAAAGGATTTCGCTTCTACTGTTCATCTCTCTTCCTCTAGCAACTAGAAAACTACCTGGCACAGAGCAACATATGAATGAATGAATGAATGAATGAATGAATGAATGAATGGTGGTATTCACTCAGTCTGGAACACTCTCTCCACTCCATGGTTGGCTCCTTCCCTCTCAAGTCTTATATTAAGTGTCACCTTCTCATTTTCTACCTCAGTGTCCTCTTTGCTTCCCCCAAATTTTACAATTTTAACTACAGCTAATTTATTGACTTTTTCTCTTCTTTTTTGTCTTCCTTTGACTGATCTGAACACCACTCTATACTCTACACTTCATAAACAGGGGCAACATCTGTACATTTCTGCTTAGCACAAAGCCTAGCACAATGATACCTGTTGAATGATACCAGCTCTTCCTGGTAGTCCCAGTCATGCCCAGGTAAGCGACATGGAAGGGGTATCCTTCCAGATCCCTACAAGAAGCCTGCCTTGCCTGGTCTCCTCCAGCTTCCAGGAACTACATCTCCCACCTCACTGGACCACTGAGGTGGCCCAGGCATGATGTGATCTGGGTACCCAGTTTTGAAATAAGGGAGAGACTAGAGCAGAAAGAAGGAAGACCTCTGTCCCCCAGATATGGCTGAGGCTTGACCATTTCCTTCCCTTCCTCTCCCAGGGTCAACAGGGCTCCCAAGAGCTCATCCATGTTGGGCTGAGGGAAGGTTTTTGACTCCTGAAACTCAGCTACCACATTCCGCAATACCTACTCCCAACTCTTGCTGCGCACAGGGCCGGGCACCAGGACACCGGTGACAAGGACACTGTGATGGCCCACTCACCTCCCAGCAAGACACTCAGCCACCGCTGAGGGAGTGACGGAGAAACTGGCTGTGACTGTGGGTCTTGACTCTCTGCTGATGGACACACCCGACTGGCGGACAGGCCAGCGCATGGGAACGACGGACTGACAGGCTGACGGACAGGCCGGTTGTACTGGCTGAAAGGATGGCCTACAAGGAATGACTGACAGGCTGGTTGCACTGGCTGACAGGACAACTGATGGGATTGATGGGCTGACAGGGCTGACAGGCTGAGTGGCTGGTTGTACTGGCTGAAAGGACAGTGGATGGGATTGACAGACAGGCTGGTTGCCCTGGCTGACAGGATGGTGGACGGGAATTGACTAGCGGGCTGGTTGACTGGCTGACAGGCTGGCTGTACTGACGCGCCCGCCAACTAGACTAACTGGCAGGTTGGCGGCTGCGAGTGTTGCGGGCGGCCGCCAGCCTCTCAGCCTCACCCTCCACCTCCAGTTCACTCCACGTCAGCTCACCCCGCCGCTCCTCCCGCCACCAGCCAGTCCCTACGCGTCTCACTACAGGGATCGAGCTGGACCCCCTGCGCGGCATGCGGCGACCCCTGGTGGCCGCTCCTGGAAGGAAGGGGAGGGACGAGGGGCGGAGAGGGGCGGGGAGGGGCAAGGCCGGGGAGGTGGGAGAGAGGGACAGGGCGCGGGTGGAGAGTCTGGAGCCGCGGGAACCCGCGTCTGTCACCCGACGCAACAGTACCCGCTTTTCTGTACCTCGCCCCTCTTATCCGCCGCCTTCATTCCCCCGTTGGGTCTCCTTGTCCTCCTTTCCAGTCGGAATGGGCGGGCCCCCCTCTGGACCCTGTGTCGCCCTGAAGACCTGTCCAGTGACCTGATGGAGTGAGAAAAGTTCACGGCCGCCCTCAGATCTCTAGAAGCCTGGGCATCCCGGAGGGAGAGGGACAGCGGGAGGGGGGCTTTCCCCCCAGGCGGGCAGCAGAGCACGTCGAGGGTCGAAACCTCCTACTCCCCCTGGGGCCCCCAGAAATCTTTGAGGATTCAGCGGGCCTGGGGGCACTGAGTGCGGAGGTGGGGGCAAGAGCCGGTGGAGTTTGCAATGTCTCTGTTATTGGACCCAAAATTGCTCCTCTCCTCCACGTGCCCCCTCCTCCCATCCCACTAGACCTCCGCAGCCTCTGCGCACTCACCTACCTACCAAAGGGCGACTTCTGGAGAGTGGCGAACACTATTGAGCCCCTAGGTGGCAGCAAAGGCCTGAGAAAGTGGTCCCAAAATGGTAC
This sequence comes from Meles meles, assembly GCF_922984935.1. Taxonomy (NCBI): domain Eukaryota; kingdom Metazoa; phylum Chordata; class Mammalia; order Carnivora; family Mustelidae; genus Meles; species Meles meles. Next base: position 27,182,662 of record NC_060077.1, on the reverse strand, counting down.
CTCCATTCCGCAGGAATACCAGAGAAGCTGGGAAGGATTGAGTCACTTCAGAGAAGAAACTGAAGTCCCGCCCCGTCAGGAACATGCTCACATCACGAAGCGATTTGAACCCCAACTTCCTACCCCAAGAGAAGAGGAAACAAGGCAGAGAAAGGAGAGGCTAACAGGGAGAGTCTTTAGAAAGTATGACTCGGATGACATCCCAACAGTGTGACCCTGGGAGGCTCCTCACCTGTCTGAAGCTCCATTTCCTTTCCTGTAGAATTAGGAACAAGAAGGGCCCCCGCTTCACGGTTTGTTTTGAGGATTCACTGAGATGCATGGAAATCACAGCACCAGTCCTGACACCTGGTAAGCGCTCAGTAAATAGTCAATAAATTAATGCAGTAAAGCAGTGTTCCACAGGCCACCCAAGACAACACCTAGCTGGTATCTGAGTGTGATGTTCTTTTTTAATGTGTCAACTTGGCCACACTACACTCCTGTTAGTCCATCAAACACTAATCTAGATGTTCGGGTAAGGTATTTTGTAGATGCAGTTAAATAAATTGACTTTAAAGGAGATTATCCTAGATAATCTTGGTGGGGCTGACTCAGTCAGTTGAAAGACCTTAAGATCAGAGCTGGGGTTTCCCTGAGGAAAAAGTTCTGCCTGTGGACAGTAGCTTCTGCCCTTGGCAAGAGTTCCAGCCTGTACCCAATGATTTCAGACTTGCCTAGCCAGCCCCACAATAGCATGAGCCAACACCTTGCTATAAATTTCTTTTTTTATATTTTTTTTAAAGTTTTATATATTTATTTGACAGAGAAAGAGATCACAAGTAGACAGAGAGAGAGGAGGAAGCAGGCTCCCCGCTGAGCAGAGACCCCCCCCCCCCCGATGCGGGGCTCGATCCCAGGACCCTGAGATCATGACCCGAGCCAAAGGCAGAGGCTTAACCCACTGAGCCACCCAGGTGTCCCCCTTGCAATAAATTTCTTAATATGTACCTCCTACTAGTACTATTTCTCTGGTTGAACCCTGAGTAATACCCAGAGGAAATGAGGCATGTGTGTATATGTGTGTATACTGGGATCACAGAGACCAGTCCTCATGTTTATTTATTCCTTATTAAGCCCAGGGTGGTTTGTGCCTTTGAGTCCTGTGGTTGGAGGCTATAACAAAACTTTGGTTGTATAATGTTGGGTCTAGGATAAATATAGGAAGTGGGGTAGGGAGATGGGAATGGAAGGCCTGGGTGAAGCACCCTTACTCCCTTCCACCAGCCGTGTCCCAGGCTTCAGCTTCATGGATGCCACCTGCTTGCTCCTGTGCTTTCTCTATAGTCCCCTTTTCCCAGACTCATCCTCCTTCCCCTGCAGCAGGTGTAAGATTAGGAACAAGGAGAACAACCATGCTGTCTCCCTGAGAGCCAGCTGGTGAGGAGGAGGCTTCTCCCTTAGCAACAAAGTGGTCCACATGTCGCTGTACCCTGCCTCTCCCGCCTCCATCCACAGACCGTGTGTCATACACACACCCACACTTCTGCCCTCCTGCCCTGATTCTAACAGCCACTATCATTCATCGATTACGATCTATGTTGGAGCACCATGCCAGGCAATTTCCTCATCTCATTTAACCTCAGTACAAACGTTTGGGATGGTAATTAACGTTGTCATTGTCCCCATTTTACAGAGGAGGAGGCTGAGGCATAGAGCATGGTCTCAGCCTCCCACCTGTTCCTCCTCCTGGGGAGACCTGCCCAGGACAAAACCTTAAAGGTCAGCTGAGAACAGCTGTGGTGGAGAGAAAACGGCTCTGATGGTGAAGCTTCACTGCGCTGCTGGGTCTCATCATTTCTCAGACACTTTGCTCCCCAGCACAAATGGTGGGCGAAGATGAAGGAGGTGGGCCGCCTGAAAACAGTTGGTTTTCCCCCTCCCCTCCTTCTCTCCCTTCCTTCCTTCCTTCCTTCCTCCCTTCTACCAGGAAACTGGAGAGGCTAGTAAACATGGTCTGGTGGAAAGAGGATGGGCTTAGGGGTCAGCAAGCCTGAGTCTGAGGTTTGGTGGAGCTACTTGTAAACTGCAAGGTCTTCAGCAAATTTTGGCAGTCTGAGCCTCAGTTTCCTCATCTGTAAGATGGGCCGGTGAGGAGCTCCCTCACTGGACTCCTGTGGGGACAGTAAAGCAGCTGGCATGCATTGGCAGTCAGGCCTCAGACCTACAGCCTGCCCTCTCCACATATATTAGGGGGCTGGTGAGAATGAAGGCTGAGTGCCACAAACGCACCCCCCCAAAAAAAACAAAACAAAACAAACACTTCTTCCAGGGCTCAGCAGTTAAAGAGGCACTCCTTTTGAAGGCTATCCCTGACACTGCCTGCCTCCTTAAATGCTGCACCCTGCGTTCCTCCTTTTCCTGCTCTGCTTCCTTATTTTAGAGAAAGCAGTCATGCCCCTATCCCAAGTCACTCATGCTGTCCCAAGTGCCATCCCAAGTCCTTCCTCACCCTCATGGTTTGTTTAAGATTTTATTTATTTGAGAAAGAGGGATCACACAAGCAGGGGAGGAAGTGGCAAAGGGAAGCAAACTTCCCACTCAGCCTGGAGCCCACCGTGGAGCTCTCTCCCAGGACCCCAGGATCATGACTTGAGCCAAAGTCAGACATTTAACTGACTGAGCCCCCTGGGGTGCACCACCCTCACGCTTTATCTAGTCCTTCAGCAGATCCTGTCAGCTCTACCCACTGTGTCTCTCCATCTCATTGCCACTACACAAGTCCCCACAACCCAATCTCCCTCTTTGGCAAACCGCTTTTCCACTCTGACCTACACAATAGCAAGGTCAAGATTTTTAAAATGCAAACAGGATCATGTCTCTCACTCCTCAAAACACTCTATGGGCTTTCCAATACTTTAAGGTCCTATGAGGCCGGGTCCTTGACATCCTCTCTGTCCTCACTGATGACCCAGCTCCCTCCAATGCCACACTGGCCATCACCTTTCAGTTCCTGGTGCTCTGCATGCTTCCCTTGCACATGCTGTTCCCTCTGCCAGAACATCTCCCTACCCCATCTCAGCTGCACTTAGTGGACTCCCCTCCTGCCCAGGATGCTTTACATACTTAAACAGGTCTCTGGTGTTCTACACCTTCCCCTCCCATTCACTGGGTAACCGCAGGATTAGCCCCAGCCCCAGCACACACACCCACCTCTGTGAAGCTCCATTAGGCCAGGGACCCTGCTGGTTTTGCTCACTGTGGTTTCACTGGTGCCCCACACAGAGTTGAATCAATGCTTGTTCGACGAACAAAAGATGAGGGAGTAAGGCACCTGCCTGATGATGGGTAAGGGCCATATTCCCTCGTTTACTTGGAGAGGCTCAGTGTTCACATGTCATCCCAGTGTAACAATAATAATGGTGCCCATGTTCCCTCTCAAGTATCCCAGTTTGGCGATACATTATATGTATCTAGTTATTAGAAAGGAGAAGAGGTTCACTCCAGAGCTTCTTTCCCAACCCCACACTGGTTTCCCATTTTCCGCTTACAAGCCCAAAGCTTTTTCTTCTTGCTCCTGAAATATTTCTCTTCTTTTAATATTCTCCCTGCATTGCCTCAACCTCCAGATATATGTAAGATTTCTGTTTGCCCAGGGGTGCCTGGGTGGCTCAGTGGGTTAAGCTTCTACCTTTGGCTCAGGTCATGATCTCAGGGTCATGGGATTGAGCCTCGCATCAGGCTCTCTGCTCAGCAGGGAGCCTGCTTCCCCCCTTCTATCTGCCTGCCTCTCTGCCTACTTGTGATCTCTCTCTCTCTCTCTGTCAAATAAATAAATAAAATCTTTTTTAAAAAATTAAAATTAAAAAAAAAAGAATTCTGTTTGCCCATTTCACTGCAGGACTGTCCTCCCAGGGGTTGCCATGGTGATTGAATGATGTCACTGCCATGGAAACAGTTGCCTAGGAAATGAGTGATGTCATTTCCAGGAGGTGCTTGCCATGGTAACCATCTCAGTGAAACTAGGGGGTGGCCAGGAAAGTGAAGGGGGTGGAGGGCGGATGCAGAAGGGACAAATGTGAAGGGCGGAAGGAAAGGGGGGGGGCACAGGAAAAAAGGCCAGGAAGAGGACGGGACCATCCCAGAGCAGTTGAAAATAACAGAATCTCAGAAGTGAAAAAACACACAGACCACCCAAAGCACTCACCTCGTTTTTAGAGGCTGCTGAGAGGCCAGGACTTGCTCAAGGTCATGCCATCAATTTATGAGTGAGGCATCATGACCCTCTGTTTCTTATGTGGCCCATTGATAGACTTGGGCAGTGAAATAAAGGATTCCTTTTGGTCATTTCTGTTTAAAATTTCTGGTTCAAATCGATCAATTGTTCATGAATTCAACAAATTCTTGTGTGCTCTGTGCTAGGCCCTGTAAAGAACCTGAGTGACATTTTCATAATGTTATAATACATATTTTTTATTTTATATATATATGCATATATATAATATTATATGTATATATTATGTGTTTATCTCCCCCACTAGAGTGTTAGAGCCATAAGGACAGGCAATACACCCTGCCCAATGTCTACCATATAGGAGGAGCTCAATGTGTTGAATGAGTGAAGATATAGTGACAGTGACATTGTGTAGTACAGACCCATAGTATAGGAACCCAGAGAGAGGGTTCTAAGTCACAATCAGGGAGGCTCACAGATAGGATTTGAACAGGTCAAGAGAAGAAAGCCATTCCAGAAGGGAAGAGTAATGGCTTGAGCCAACTGGAGAGCTGGTTAAACAGGCTGGATCCAGCTGTGTAGAGCTTTCACCTAATGGTGCTTTGGGTTACCTCTTGAGTAATACTGTGGCTGTAGCACCTAGAGGTATCCCCCCTTCTGGAAGAAGGAATGACAAGGATTAGGAGGAAGAAAGGCATTAAAGTCCCTATTGCTGGATATTCCTGGAGTCCTGGAGGTAGGGTCAGGGTCGGGACTAATTTGAAGAGGCAAATGTAAAGAAGATGTAACTGAAAGCAGTCTGACTGACAAGGACGGAAGGGTTCCATCAAGGAAGACCTGGAATGTCAGATTTCCAGCCTCTGCCTGAAGGCAACCTGCTCCTGAAAAGAACAAGGACTTTGGAATCCTGCACAGAACATGCTCTGCCACTTCCCAGCTGTGTGACCACATGAAAGTCTGTTTCCTCTCTGAGCCTCTCAGTTGCAGCTACAACCTTTCTCAAGATCATTGGCTTTGCTTTTTAAAATGCATGTAAAGCCCCATTTAGCAGGGTGACTAAGTCACCCACAGAAGGCAGTCAGCAAATGTTATTTTTCCCTCTCCTCCCTGCTACAGTGTCTGCCTTCCAAAATGTAATGGGAGATATACTTTAGGAAAATGAACTTGACAGTGGATTCCACCATTCTTTAGCTCACCCAATCTTTTGGAGCCCTAGCTTTGCCAGGCATAATAGGGCCATATAGCCCAGGAGAGGTGAAGAAATGTACACAGTAATTTAGAATAATAATGCAAAGACTGACCCAAAGTCACCTGGCGAAGGCTCCCAGACAGATGAGAGGTTTCATAATAGACAGCATTTCATTAGACCTGAAAAGGAGGATTTGATTTGAGGGGGATGTTGGATGGATTGGAGAAAGGAGGAGAGAAACTGGAGAGGCAGGAAGGCAAGCTATTGTACTTTCCTAGGACTCCTTTTCTCTAGATGGAGATCAAAAAACCCATGGTTTAGTGGAAAGAGCCTTGGAGGGCTGCCCCAGTTGTGATCTCGGTGTTATTCTTACTAGCTTATTCTACCCCATACCTGGTTTCCTATTCTGTTAAAAAGAGTATCAAAATAATTAAATAAACTACCTTCCGAGGGTGCTGTAAAGATCCAGAGACCTCATACCTGATGTATACAGAACATAGTAGGTATTTGAAACAGTTGTTTTCATCAGCCTAATGACTGAATTTCGTAATGGAAGATAATGATCTGTTAAGTCCTAGCTAGCTGTGAATCAATGTTTGTGCTTCCCTGGAGGGTCTCCTGAAAACTGAGGGCTCTCTTGGTCTCTTGAATGACAGGCAGTCTGTAGGAGTGTATAGGAAGAGGGTGTGAAGGGCCCAACAGTTGGAATGCAGCCTAGTTTACACAGCCAAGAGACATCTAGGACTCGCCAATCTCAAAACATTTAAGATGGCCAAGCATTTACCCGACAATAGCTCCATTAGCAAGAATCCTGTACCTTGAACAAGCAGCCCAAATGTCCATCGATTGATGAATGGATAAAGAAAATGTGGTATGTGTATACACACACACGGTGGAATATTAATCAGCCATAAAAAAGGAACAAATTCTTGCCATTGGCAACATGGATGGGGCTAGGCATCATGCTAAGTGAAATAAACCAGTCAAAGAAAGACAAATACTGTATTCCACTCATATGTGGAATTTAAGAAACAAAACAAAAAGCAAAGGGAAAAAGAGACAAACAAAGAAACAGACTCAACTATAGAGAAAAAACTGATGGTTACTAGAAGGGAAGTTGGGGGAGGAGAGAGGTTAAATAGGTGATAGGAGTGCACTTCTTGTGATGAGCACTAGATGATTAAAATAAAAACTTAGAAAAGAACCCAATACCCTTTCCTCCAACTGAAACAAATGGATTTTTTTAACTTTTTTTTTGGTAAAGATTTTATTTACTTGAGAGAGAGATTGACAGAACAAGTGGGAGGAGGGGCAGAGCAGGGAGCCTGATGTGGGGCTTGATCCCGGCACCCTGGGATCATGACCTGAGCCAAAGGCAGATGCTTAACCAACTGAGCCACCCAAGCACCCAGAAACAAATGGATTTTTGAGCAGAGTGTGAGGAGTTATTGAAAATTTGAAGCAGTAACACCAACAAACTTAAACATCCCTTGCCAAGTAGAATTCATTCAACTCTAAATGAAAATATTAAAAGCACTGAAAGTATCCCCAGAATGGGATGAATGCCACATTCATTTTTCCTTCTCAATCCCAAGAGCATAGTAAAGAACCATGAAACAAAGATTTAAAGAATCTAAATGTTAGTCTAGGTTGTCTTACCAATTTTCCAGTGTGACTCTGGAAAAGCCATTTCATTTCTCTGTAGTTTAGTTTCCCCTGCTGTAACACAGAGAGGACCCTATTATTTCATAAATTTATCTTGACAAGTTTTAAAACATGAATGTGCAAAACGGGAAGGTAAGCTTTGAGATAGTGCAGTAGAGAACCCTTCCAGGTTTATGGCACATGCACTTCATAGTTCCCTCCGGTGCTCTCAAAGAATCCCATTTATCACTCACGGGGGCTAAAGTGTAATTATGTGTCCTCACATCCCCACACTCCATTCCCAGACCAAAGAAGATGCCTTACACGGAGTACTTTGAGTTGAATGAAAACATATTACAAATCCTACACTTACTAAACAATGAGACATAAATCTCTAAAGGTTGTGTGCCTTGTCAAAGCTGCCTGCCTGAAACAGGGCACTGCCAGAACCCCAGCCATTTAGAACTCGGATTAGGAGCCTTAAGCTGTTCTCTGCAGCTTAACCAGCTGTGGGAATCCCAGAGATCCACAACCTCTGTACCTCAGCTTTCCTCATTACAAGGTGGGGACAGAACCTTTCATTAGACACCTAGGAAATGAAGACACAAATTTTTTTCCTAAAGCTCTTCCTGTGAAGGGCATTTCAAAATCTAGTTAAGTTTTAATGTCTACATGTTTATCCCAACCAAGTTATCTTGTCTACATAAAGCTGGTAGCTTTAAAATACCTGACCTACTAACTGAAGTGAAACTTAATAACCACTTTAGCTAGCAATTAGGTCAACCTGAAACAGGCTTCCTAAGGAGTATTTTAGGAGCACATGGGTCAGACCTCTACTTCAGAATGAGTTAACAGGTTAAACTTCTGAGCTTAAACTTCTGTGCTCCACCACGTTAAATTCAGGGACAGAGACCACTGTCATTCCCAGCAGTCTAGTGCCAAGCTTTAGTCAAGATTAAGGGATTTTAAGACCTTCGTGTAACTAAACCAACTCACTTAACAAGCACGTTTGGTTCCTGGGCACCAAGCTGCACGTGATAAAAACTGTGAGGGGCTCTAGGCCTTATCACCAGAGAATGAAGTGTAGATGGGAACACTAAGCCTCAAGAGAAGCCTTGGGGTGAAGGCAGGCAGGAGAAAGCTTAAGGTGTCGGGCCTTTCCCTTTTTTAAAGGTAGGTGGAGGCTTTTGTTTTAAAGAATACTCAAAGTTTTCTTAGTAATAATCACTAAAGATTATTTCAGGGATGTTTTATTGTCTCTAATACAGAAAGGATAGGAAGAAAACAAGGACGTGTACAAGCTCAGTTATCTACCTTGAGTGTTAAGTATCAACCAATATTCCAGCAGGGTGGGTCAAGCTACACCCTCTCAAGTTAAACAAAGGCTTGACCTTTCACTGGTCAGGCGCTATATACTGAGGAAGACTGGAGCACTTCATCTGCTCAGCTCCCATACCAGCACCAGTTATCGGGAAGAGTGGATCAGAGAGGCTTTGTGGACTAGGGTCACAGAAAACAAATGAAAATTCACGAGTCTAATGTGTATACTGCAAAATTGTAATGGAATCCGAGAGCAAGAAAACTTACTATGCCAAAAATGCTTGTGTTTGAGAGACTAAAACCAGGATTCAAAATGGTAATCTGTCAGAGAGCGCCTTTGGGGTGTGGGGGGGATGGTAATCTGTTAGAGAGCTCCTTCGCAAGGGGGGGGTGCGGGGGGGAGCTGAAAACCACACACATAGACATTAATATCCCCAAAGCAGCATTTATTTACCCACTGAATTCCAAAACATTTAATTTAGAAGTCTGGCATTTCATATCACCCATCTTGATTGATGTGGGCTGACACACATGGTGCTGTCAGGATACACAAGGACAATAGCCAAAGAGTTACAAAAAATAAATCCATGATTCTTAAACAATCGCAACCAAAAAAAAAAAAAAGTTACAGGTATCAAAACTTTAGATGCATTGCATTTAAAAAGAAGGTCTGTGCACATAATTTAAAGAGGCAAAACAAGGCTACTGAAACTTCACGTTAAACAGTTTATTATAAAGCTGATGGAAAGGAGGAGTGGTCTCTTTGTAATCAGCTTCCCTTAACAGTTTTCCATTAGCTGAAGAAAGAGGTGGGAGGGGTGAATTCATTTTTTGCATGCACAAGATGTATACTGCTTAACAAAACACTATCGGCTTGTTTTAAATGGATCATTTAAATATCAATCGTAGCCTGCGTTGGCTAATTCTTCTTTCTAAACTTCCCCATTACTTTTGCTTGTATTTCACATAGATCAACAGGCATAGTAGAATGCCTCATTCAAAACGCCCCTGTCTGCACAATTCGAAAAGGGAGCCCCTATGGGCTTAACGCAACCATCAATCCAGCAATGCCCATGAAGATTTATCTGAAACTGCTTCCCAAGGGGCAGGAGAGCAGATCTGAGTAGCTGTGCTGCCAATACAGATAGGTTTAGCACTAGATATTTAGTGATTGTGGCAAGGAAGAATCAAGTGATGATGGGGGGTGGTGGGTGAAGGGAAGGCCCAGGGCCCCGAAGACTCTTCAGTTGCCTTCTCCTGCTTCTTCATCCTGCTGGTCGCTCGTCCAGAGGGTGAGGTTGTCTCGCAGCAACTGCATGATAAGCGTGGAGTCCTTATAGGAATCCTCGTTTAGTGTGTCCAGCTCAGCTATGGCATCATCGAAGGCTTGTTTGGCTAAGAGGCAGGCCTGCTCGGGTGCATTCTGGATCTCATAGTAGAACACAGAGAAGTTGAGGGCCAGACCCAGCCGGATGGGGTGCGTTGGCTGCATGTGCTCTTTGCTGATTTCAAATGCTTCCTTGTAGGCAGCCTCAGAAGCTTCGACCACACTGTTTTTCTTCTCCCCGGAAGCTACCTCTGCCAAGTAGCGGTAGTAATCACCTTTCATTTTCAGGTAAAATACCTTGCTCTCATACTGGAAATCATTGCAGTTCTTGATAAGGAACTTGTCAAGCAAAGCCAGGACATCATTGCACACTGTTTCCAGCTCCTTCTCAATCTTCTCCCGGTAAGCTTTAACTTTCTCCAACTTCTTTTCATTTCCATCAGCCATGGTTTTCTGCTCAATGCTGCTGATGACCCTCCAGGAAGATCGCCTGGCACCAACCACGTTCTTGTAGGCCACAGAGAGGAGATTTCGATCTTCATTGGAAAGAGGTTCATTGAGCTCTGTCACCTGCAAAATCCCCAAAAGATAAACACTGAGATCCAAATCCAAAACTCTTAGAAAGAAATCTGCCTTTGAACCTAATCAACAACCCTTCTCAAGCCAGCATGGACAAGCTGGAGAAAAAACAGACATGGATCCTGTCTGAAGGTCAACTGTAGTCTAAAAAGAAAAAATAAATACTTGAAACAAAATATTCAGTGATAAGGGATTCAGAAATTCTTAATTCGGGCCTTTTAAGATGTTGCCTTCATCTTGGTAGAGGTACGGGGATAAATATAATCATCTAAAGATTGATACATAGTGGTGGATGAAAAAGCCCTGAGGTTCAGCTATTCTCCAAAAGGTATTGTCGACAAATGTTCAAAGACTTGAGACTGGAAGTACATTCCAGAGTCTACTTCCAACTTTATATTCTAGAAAGAACCAATCACACCTCCCTCAAATATATATTAATAGATAAGAGATTCACAGATGAGATCAAACACAGGTCAAGTGGCCACAGTTTTGCCCTGAGTGGTTACACAAGAAAATCCCAGCATACACTGAGACCTCCCCCAATCCAAATGGATACATTAGGAACAGGTACATGCCACCAGCCTCTCCTAAAAGCGGAGGCTGGGGGCACGTTGGAACTCTCCAGTTCTCAAAGTTTACCTCTTACTCAGCAGTAAGCTCTACTTTGACCTACCTGACTGACTGGGCATCAAAGATGGAAGCACCAATTACTTTAAGGAGCAATGTTAAATCTCCTAAACTATAACTTTAGGTAGTTCATGATGCCAACTACAAGTGAGCCAGCTATGTAGTTAGTAAAAAGGGTGCTGGACTTGGCTGTGTTGTTTAATTGTGTCACCCAAAGTTATAATGAAGTCCTAACCTCAGGACCTGTGATGTGACCTTATTGGGAAACCGGACCTCTACAGATGTAATCAAGTCAAGATGAAGTCATCCTGTATTAGGGTGGATCCTAAATCCAGTGACTGGTGCCCTTATAAGGAGTGGGAGATTTGGAGAGATTTGGAGACACACAAACACAGGGAGAATGCCATGTGATGATGGAGGCTGAGAGTGGAGTGATGGGTCTACCAGCCAAGGAACACCAAGGATTACCAAGAGCCACCAGAAGCTAAGGCAGAGGCAAAGAAGGATTTTTTCCCTAGAGCCTTCAGAAGGAGCACAGCCCTGCTGACACCTCGATCTTGGACCTCTAACCCTCCCAAATGCAATAATATAATTTGCTGTTTTAAGCTACCCAACTTGTGGGACTTTGTTTGGTAGCCCAAGGGGACTAACACAGACTTGGAATCAGAAAAACCTGGGTCTGGGTCCCAGCAAAGCCACTAATTTTCTAAATTGGCCTCTATCTTTATAAAGTAGGGGAATTCCTTAATTGTATGGCTGACTGGTAAAAGTCTTTAATTTTCAAGAAAAAAAAAAACATTTAGGAAACCATAAAACACTCAACAGAGAAAAATATTACTTAAACTGTAAGGACAGAAATTCCTACAACTGAGGGGAAGGGGTAAAGGCCAGGTTCGATGGAGAAAGTTATTAACAACATATTAAAACAGACGTGCTTTAACATGGATTGAAAAGACTGAGCAGTGGAGAATCAGAAACTCTAAAAAAGATCAAAAAAATTAACTCAAGAACATAAGCAACAAATACAATCATGTGTTAAATTAGAAAACTTGTGCTAAATTCTTCATTATCTACTAGCAATCTCCTCCCCAATAAAAATACCAACAATTCCCCCATTTCTCTGTCCCCAGCACCCCTACTCCTTTGCTACAAATCCCTAGCCTAGGATTGTCTCTCCACCTCTGCCTACTCAATCAACCCAATCCCACTTTCTTCTTCAGTGTGATCTTTGGCTACTGGCTGCTTCTGCCCATCCCATAGGAGGGCTGCCTGCAAACCAGGTTCCTCATTCCTCCTCACACAGAGATTGAGTAGTCTCCACACTTTTCTCCATGATTTGCCCCAGTAGCAGGGAATCTCTCTACTAACCCCAAATCCATGCTCCCTTCAAATCCAGGTGAAGACCTATAACCCCACTTGTTTCCTCCTCCAGTGAGTTCCTTCAAACACATACTCATATTTGTTTATTGGAAATATAAAGAGACTTTATAGATATTTGTGAATTTGGTCTTTGAAGGAAGCAACCCTTATAAATCAAAATTCCATCTTGAATGCTCTGGCAAATCTCAGATTGTTGAATCCTCTCAAATGACTCACTTTTCCAGGACAATATTCAGTAAAACATGAGGCAAGCACAGAATCACAGAGCTCCTTAGATCCTGCAGTAAATCACTTGACATTAAAATGCAAAGGATATCCATAAGGAGTCAATAAGATTTCATCCTGTGGCTAATAAAGCTGCTTGCTAGACTCACAAAGACACACCAAAGTATGTCAAAAAAAAAAGAGTGTATCTTTAAAATTCCATGCATATGTGAATACAGAACACCCTTATTACCCAGGGTGTTTGTACAATAGACATTATCATAATGTACAATAGACATTATCATAACTAAAATACAATATAATACAAAATAAAAATAACTATCATAACTAAAAAACAAACAAACAACACAAAAAGCCTGTAAGAAATACGGAGTCTAGCCTGAGCTAGCTCTGTGACCTTGTCTGGGGATCAAAAGCAAAACAAGGAGCACTGGTCTAAATTATTTCCAAGGACCTCTTCAGCTCTAATATTCTAGGATTCTGTTTTTCCTGAGCAATAACAAAAGGTGTGGAAAGACAGGAGGTTGATATTGGTGTAAATGAAATTTGGTTGTATCTGTAGGTTTCAGGAATTCATGCAGCCCTTCTCCACCAGGAATAAACTGCCCAAAAAGTCTGCTGGGCAATATTTATAATGACACCTCCCCAAGAAAAATCATTTACTAGGAGTATTAGTGTTTATGTAACTATCTGGTTTCCTGCCAGTCTGAATGAATCACTATCAGCATCAGCTGAGTGTGACTAACAGCTAAGCGAGCATTGTTCTTAGAACCCCAGCCAGGGCCTAACTAGGAAATAACTGGATACATTTAAATATAGTATTTTTAAGACTCCTGGGTTACAACTCAGTTAAGAAAGGGAAACTTATGGAAGGAAGATCATTTTATCACTTGACTGGATAACTAAAGGAAACGGAGCTTTCCCCAGATTGGAAAAGTATAGACCAAAGTGAAATCAGACAGGCTACTAAAACAAACAAAATTTATAGCCAGTCTTGATTTGTTAGCACCAGTTCCCAATATTTCAAATTCCAAACTACTGGAGGCAGGAAAATCTGGTCACACATCAAGAGAAGTAGACATTGGGAGGCAATGTAGTACAAGAAAAAGGAAAACCTAACTACTAGTCCCAACCCGGCACGTACTAAGGAGTGGGATGGTCCTCCGCATGCATAGTCTAGGGAGACGATTTACTGTAGCATTACCATTAGAAGTTTCCAAATGGTTTCTAACTGGGAACGTGAAGCAAAGACTAGACACAGAATTTCCGGGATACAGAGACCTGCCCAGTGGTTCTCAACGTGGTCTCTACTCCAGCCAGTTTCAACAACAGCCTCATTTCTGCCACACATCGGCTACCCTCAGGGCAGCCATTCTAGACACGACATCTTCATGAGGCACCACCACCTCTGACGGACTCCTCACCTCTGTTCACAGCCTCTCTGCCTTCTTGTTCGCCACCCCCCCACCTAATCCAATGTGCACTCTTTCTGAAAACCTGGAGTTGGCGGACCGTTCCCATTTATAAAGGCCCATCTCTCCACCTCCCTTAAGGACTGGGCTCCAGGCCAGACATTCAACTAGTGTCCTGACTGAGGTCCTTATCATACCACCACGTTTGACTGCACCAACTCCCAACTGGGGTGGGGGGTAGGGGGTGGAGGGGTGGGGGGAAATCACTTCACCCCATTTCCTCCGCTCTAGGACTACACAGCAGTACTAAAAGTTACAAGTAACCTGAGAGGCCACTAACTCATTTATCTTCCTATGACACCATTCCTTTACTCAAAAATCCCTAAGGGCCTCCTCCCACTAACTCGCCAAGCAATAAACTATGTGTTTGTGGTTAAAAATAGACCCAATGCCAAAAATAGCACAGGGACTATTTGGGAAAACTTAAAAGTTCTTAATCTGGGAAACATCCAACCTCAAAAGTAACACTGAGCAAACCAAAAATGCCCCCTCCCAACAAACTGTCAGGCCACATTGCCAAAGTCAAGGTAAATGTTACTTCTCCTAAAGGCCACTTCCATCCTTCAGGGCAACACACACCCACTACCGTCCCATCTTTTATAGTTACCCACACCCACTAGCTACTAACAAGCTTGCATTTGATATTAAGAGTTGGCAACCGGAGAAAACAATTCTCATGAACAATGGGGTAAACATGACCACATCATAAAATCTTTAAGATTCGTTGGCAGAGTCCAGTATGTATTAAGCGGGGGGGGGGGGGGGGGGGGATGATGGTCAGTCGGGGAATGAGAGCTTTTTTGGCAATTTCTCCCCTCCAAGTGAAGATTTTGCCTAGTCCCAAGCTGACAAACCACCCATCTGTCACCACTTGCCCAGGCCTGGATAGATCACTCCCTGTCCTCAGAAGGACAAGGCTGCAGTTCTAGAAAGCCAAAGGGAAGGTAAACTTCAAGCTTAGCTTGGTAAGTTCAGGTAGTTAATATCCGCTCAAAGTCTAACATTAGTCAAAGAGCCACCTTTGTATCATGGAGAGACTGCCTTTTCTTACTCTTAACATAACTGAGCACTTCTGTAGGACTGGCAAGGATTAAATCCAATCCATCTGAATGGCATTACTACATGCTACTGTCCCTGGAGGTACCAGCACTGAAAGCTTCAGAAGCTATGCCGGGTTCTGATCACAGGCAATGGCCACCACCCACAATATGGAAAGCCACTGCAAGGAGTGGGAAGAGCACCCAAATGGTGGGGCAGTGGACAGGCAGCCTCAACCTGGACACTAGGAGGAATTTTACCAATAACCCAGACAATGAAATGTTAGTTATATCAGCTAAGATATATTAAAAAAAAAAAAAAAATATGGAGAAACAACTGGTGCCAAGGACATGAAACAATTTCCTAAAATAGGAGTATAATTTAACATAGTTTTGCACTTCCTAATTCATAGCAGGAATTCAAATTCAATTAAAACTTTGCATCTTAAGCTAAAAAAAAACTCCTGGTCTTCAGAACAAGCAAAATCCAAATGTGTGAGTCTGCGTTTTACACTCCCCTGCTATAGCTAAGAACCATACATGGTAGATTGTTTTTAATCAAACTTGGCAAAAATGATTTACATCTGATACGTGAAATTACTTCTTCACTAAGCCCACTTGTGTAAAGGGCCTGCAAGTTAGTCACCAATAATGACTAATATAACAGAATGTATACTAGAAATCTTATCCCTTTCATGATCCCAGGGTCCTGGGATCAAGCCCCGCAGGGAGTCTACTTCTCCCTCTCCCCACCCCTCCTCCCACTCATGCTCTCTCACGCACTCTCTAATAAATAAATAAAATCTTAATATATATATAAAATTTATAATTTTATATAATTATATGTGTGTGTGTGTGTGTGTGTATATATAATCTAGCCTCATGGGCCATTATTATACAGTGGCTAAAGTGAGAGTTCTAAATTTAAGAGTTCAAATTTTGGCTTTATAACTTGATCTCAAAAAAATCAACCTCTTAGGGGAACCTGGGTGGCTCAATGGTTGGGTGTCTGCCTTCGGCTCAGGTCATGATCCCAGGGCCCTGGGCTTGAGCCTGCATTGGGCTCCCTGCTCAGCGGGAAGCCTGCTTCTCCCTCTCCCACTCCCCTGATTTGTGCTCCCTCTCTCACTGTCTCTCTGTCAAATAAATCGATAAAATCTTAAAAAAAAAAAAAATTTAACCTCTTTAAACCTCATGTGTAAAATGAAGTTAACTATCCATAGTCAGTTCATCCAAAGTTGTTGTGAAAATTAAATGAGACTGTACACATGGGAGTAACAGCTACCATTTACTGAATACCTAATAAGTAAAATATAAGTTCCATAAACCTGATGAATTGTAACATAGAAAACGTATTTGCGGTATCTCCTTCCAAACCATTTCTGGAAGTGTGACACTGCATTCTACCACTAGTATGAAATCTCAAAGCTCTGTGAACTATTCACCATCTGAAATCCTTTTAATTCAAGCTACTCCAAGAACCCAGAACCTTCTTTCCTTCCTCAGCCAATGTATGGCAAAGCAATACTTACGTTACAAATTACCACTCAGTGGGAAATCGTGCTCTCTAGTTTATACATATTTCAAACTAGAGCACTGATGTGGCTTTAAGATTTCACACTAACCACAATTTTGGTACACCTCAAAATCAGACTTAGTTTTAATATCTGCAACACGGGTTATGTCTTACCCTGAGCGACTCAGTCGAGCTCTCCTTTTATATACCACCTGCTCATTTCCCCACTTCCCATAATCTCACAGCTGTTGGAATAAGAGCCTTTTGCCACTGGTTGGGCCAAGTGCCTCTTCCTCTCAAACTGTTTCTTTAAGCTGAAGCTTTATTTCTTGAGAGCTTGTTTGGAGGTTCTAGCAGGGGAGCGCAGCTACTCGTATACCCTTGACCGAAGAACGGTCCTCTCCTCTATCGGGGAAGGTCGTCCTCTTCGACCGAGCGCGCAGCTTCGGGAGGGACGCACATGGAGCGGTGAGGGAGGAAGGGGACACCCGCCTAGCCAGCCAGATCAGCCGAATCAACCCTGGCGATCAATGGGGTGACAGATGTCGCAGCCAGATCGCCCTCACATCCTGAAGCTTTATTTCTTGCACTCAACATTTCTACAGCTATTCTTCAAGTCCTTCAGATATATTTCTCTGTCCTTTGTCAATTTTGTAATCAACTGTTATCAATGTTAAAACACACCATGCTATCCCAAATAATTTTTGATGTTTAATAAATTCACATTTACAATCTGTTTTAATATAAAATAGATGACTTAAGGCAATTAAGAGACATGAATGAATTATGTCCACCCATGAGTATTCACCAGAAATCTGGTTATTTGCCCTCTTTCCTTAAATCACTAAGTCTAATGCACATTTTTATCCCCCTTTATAGGTTTATTTTGGTTTATTTCACTTTTCTCATAAGATGGTATGATACCCATTTTTCAGAGGTTATAATTTGATTAAGGTCATTCCAAGACCAGACGAGAAAGGAACTGGGTTCTTAGAATCTTTCGCAATGCCTCTCTTCCCACTGTTTCTCCTCTTCAAGTTGCTAGGTATGAGATGAGGAGATCGTGAAGACACTCCTTTAGTTCACTTCAGAAGCATTTCTTGCCTCTTCAAATTATGGGGTGATGTAGGGAACTGCAGTTCTCAAATGAGTTGAGGCACAACTATTGTTTCCAAAATGCATGGTTTTTCTTAAAGCTTACCAACACCATCCTCCAGGTGACGCTGGTAGCATAAGGAACATCAATGATTACAGGCAGGCCATTATTAGGTGACCATTTGAATTATAAAGAAAATAGAAAACAAGTTAGAAGAATAAAGACTGAAAAATGACTTGATAGCAACACCTGCACTTCTAGTTTTACACTTCAAAGGATTCGAAGCCCAGAGATGTTAGGTCCAAGGGTAACATCATGGTGACATCAGAACATCTCACTCAGGTGTGCTAAGTCTACCCTAGAGCAGTCTACTTACCTGCCCTTCCACCACCCTGAAGAAAACCCACACAAACCCAGATTACCAGATAACTCAAGTTACCAGAATTCCCTCTTTCCAAAAGCTCTATGTTAAGCCTACAATATTAACAAAATGGGGACTAAGTCTTCCCAGTAACAAGAATTTAATGTACAGGGATGCCTGGGTGGCTCAATGGATTAAGCCGCTGCCTTCAGCTCAGGTCATGATCTCAGGGTCCTGAGATGAAGCCCTGCATCACAGCGGGCTCTCTGCTCAGCAGGGGGCCTGCTTTCCGATTCCCCCACCCCCGCCTGACTCTCTGCCACTTGTGATCTCTGTCAAATAAATAAATAAAATCTTTTTTTAAAAATATTTAATGTACAAAAAAAAAAAATTTAATGTACAAATAGCAACCTAGTAAGTAAACATAAACTGTCTTCCACTGAACCCTGCCACGTCCTTTCCAATGAATATATTCCATTAATTTAGATGACAAAAAAACTTGACTTTTTAAAAGGAGTTACAATGAGGGAATCATTTTATCACAATTCTCAGATGACATAATTGGCGCTTGGATTGATTTTTCAATACTGGATGGCTTATCCAACCCATCAATCATTTCAGAGAGATATTACAGATTCCAAACACACAGGAGGGTTCATTAGTTTGCAAAATGCTACCTTTTGACCTCGGGGAAAAAAAAATATGTGAACACAAGTTTCTAGATACAGGATAGCATTACTCAAGCCTGCTTATGAACACCAGAATGCCAATTTTGTTCTCTCCCCAACCTGAATTTCATTCTGGTTACATCTCTGAATCCCTTCCTAACTTCTCATTTCAAGTTGCCTCAGGTTCCCTAGAGCTCCAGAATGTGGTTTCTAGTCATTTTCTCTTAACCTCAACTCATCTTTCTTCAAGCCCCACTCACAGGGTGAACGAAGGCCTCACCAAAATGTCTGGAGAGGCCTCAGCCTCTCAGTACCACTCCATTACTGGGGAGAGGACGTTCACTCAAGTGTGACTTGCTGTGTGAAAAGAAATGGCTCTTATCCCAAAGAAAATAAAGCTCAGAACCCCTTCAGAGGAAATGTATTCACAGTATATTCTGTAAAATTTGCAAAATTAATACATTTCACATTTGTGTCCTTAAAGAGGGCCCCCTGAATTACAAAGCTTTATATCCCAGACCTAAATTGTCCCTGGTTTAGACTATCTAAACCGTGACAACATGCCAGGGCTCAAATCAGGATCACCAATTTATCAACAAATGAGTAGTAGTGCTGGTTTCCAAACACACCTAGTGCAATATTTAACAAGGACACCACTGGAAAGATATCTCTTGAAGTGTCTTTCTTAGCTGGAAGATCCTCAATACTGACCTCAGCAACGTATTTCATTTGATATTAATATCAAAAGCCTTAAACGCAGCTTTTCACATA
The DNA here is from genome assembly GCF_922984935.1 of Meles meles. NCBI lineage: Eukaryota > Metazoa > Chordata > Mammalia > Carnivora > Mustelidae > Meles > Meles meles. The sequence goes on along the minus strand of NC_060077.1, from coordinate 27,163,237 downwards.
TTCTGAAATTTTAGGGAGCCTCTCAATTTGTGGATTTATAAGAAATCTCACAAGGCCAGCAAAAGGACAAACGAGCCATGATTCGGGACAGTAACTGTCAGGCTTCAGCCCCCTAAAAAGTGCCATGAAGGATGGTTAGGGTGCAGATTTCTGAGTCCTGATCCCAGAAATGCAGAATCTTTAGGTCTAAGGTGGGGCCCGGGCGGATCCTCCCAGGTCTCCGGAGGATGTACGCTGGTTAAACAGAGCAGGTAGGTGGCCGTCAGCTGTAGCTCTACCACTGTGTGACCTTGACGTAGAGAAGTAATGTTCATTTAGAGAAAAGGTAAAATAAAGGTAAGAGGAGCAGTAAGAGGATAACAGGAACTCTTAGTCTCATATATGCAGGTGGTGTCTAATCCACGGTATGTGCTAGGGTGTGGCTAAGCACGAGTCCTTCACCGGAAATCAAGCTGCAGAATCAATCTATAAAGATCTCAGGAACGCAAACGCACACAGCCCTGTCTTGCCAAGAAGTCACGTCTCATTTTAATGTCCAAGCATTTGCTCCCTCCATCGGACCTGGGAGTGGGGCCCCACACCCGCCGCCTCCGCCCTCCAGCTCGCGTCCTCGTCTAGACTGCAGGATGGGGGGTCTTCGCACACAAAGCCAGACCCGGGCGTGGGAAGATGGAACCAGAACGATTCCGGCGAGTAGAGCGTAACAGATCGGAATCAAAACAGACTTCAGGTCGTGTGGCAAAGAGAACCAGGAGAGACAGGGTGCCACTCACTAGATGATTCTTTATTACAAGTTGGGGTATGGAGGAAGGAGAGAGAAACGTGAGCCCCCACGTTGGGCAGAACGGTCTAGAACGAGGAATGTGGTTCTCTCACGTTTCCTCAGGCACCCCTCCCGCCCACCCACGGCTCCGAGCTGGGATGCCACAACCCCCGCCCACCTGAAAGAGGCCACTGTCGCCCACCCATCCTCGTGGGGCTGCATTCCTCCCCCGAGACCCCACCCGGGCCCGGTCGCAGGAAATGGCGGGGCGGACGCGGGAAGCGCGGGCTGCTGGCGGGTGGCCGCGCCCAGCGAGGTCGCGGGGTCGCTCCGGGCCGGGAGGGAGATGCCGCCCGGCCGCCCATCCCTTCCCTACGCCGGGACCCCCAACCGGCCAACCGGGCCTCCCGGCGCGCTCACCGCCTTCATGGCGGAGGCCATGTCGTCGTAGCGCTCCGCCTGCTCGGCCAGCCGCGCCCGCTGCAGCAGCTGCTCTCGGTCCCCCATGTCGCTCGTGGCTCGGCCTCGCCTCGCACCCGCACCGCTCTCCTGCCTGCTCGCTCGCCCTGCGTCCGCTCCCTGGTCGCCGCGGAGGCCGCCGCCGCGCACGCGCACTAGCTCGCCGGCCGGCCCAAGGCTGCAGACTGCAGGCTCTGCCGCCGCTCCCGCCCTCTCGCTGGCTCGCCCCGCACGCTGTGGCTCGCGCCGCCGACGCCGCGGAGGGAGGAGAGGCGGCCGCGCGGGGGGATGGGAGGATGGAGGACGCCTGCGCAGTGGGAGCAGCCGGGCCTGGCGGCAGGGAGCGGCCGGAGTGGGAGGGGGGAAGGGCGGGCCGGCCCTAACGGTCTATTTCAAGGTGACGTCACCTACTATAAATAGCTGCCGCCGCAGCCGCCGCCGCTGCTGCCCCGCCCGAGAACTGCGCAGGCGCCCTGTCAGTGCTGCATTTTACCGCCGCATAGGTGGAGGTGGGAGAAGGAAGAGTGGGGTGGGGATTGCGGATCCCCGGGAGCGGGCGCGGTGATGGCGATTGCGTAGGTAGCTCAGTGGCACAGCTCCTCCTTGAAACGCATCTCTGAGGCCAGGTTGGAGGTCTGGCTCCAGATGGACCCAAAAATCAAATAGCCCTCTGTTGGGAGAAACCAGGAGGCCGTGTGCCCCGGGGGGCGGGCCGGGACCGCCCTCGCTGCCAGCTTCGACCCCAGTCTGGCCCATGCGCTCCTTGAGGACGCACCCTGCGCTCAGATCCGTACTGGCCAGGGCATTATCGGTCCGGACTTTGGGGACAGCACCCCACCTCCACCCCCAAACACGCATCACACCCACCGGTCTGCAGAGCTGTGCTCCCACCCTGACAAGGGACTTTGGACATACTGTGTCTTCCACGAGAGGAGGGACAGGTTGGCCTGACTGGGATGAGTAACATAACAAATGGACTAGGAGCCAGTCCAGCGCTAGGCATGTACAGGCATAAACATAATTAATCCTCACAACCCACCCCGCAGGTGAGCACAGCTGGTCTCCCCATTTTTCAAAGCCAGATTAGTGACTTACTCAAGGTTACACAGCCCATAAGTGGCAGAGCCAGGATCTGAATTCAAACCCAAGCTGAACTTCCTTCTGTGGCAAGGGGTGGGGGGTGGATGGGCTGACTGGTCACTAAGACCATCCCAGCTGTCGCATTCTATGCTGAGGGTCCCTCATGCCAGGCCTTGAGCTGGGCCTCAGATGAACTAGGAAAATCCCAAGGACTGAAACATAGCCCCACTTGAGTACAGCATGCCAAGGGCAGCAGAGAAGGAAGGACCTTAGGCTCTTTGAGAATTTTATTGCATGCTTAGCACTGGGGGAAGGAGTAGCTACAGAATAATTAAGATATATTCTCTTGTCTCATAAGCCAGATCTAAATATGCAAGTGCAGGTAAGCTGGACTTTGAGGGAGATGAAAGTCAGGGAAAAGGTATTAGGGAGTGGGGTCCTGCACAGACAAAGACTTAGCAGTGAGGACAGAAACAAAATCTGAGAGACAGAAGAAAGGCCTGGCAGGGGGAAATGAGGTTGAGCAAAACAAGATAATGGAGTGTTTTAAATGCTAACTTGAAGATTTGAGTCATTATCCTTAACTGGGAACCAGAAGAGGAGTGGAAGTCCCCTTTCAAGCCAGGAATCTTGCTCTGGAGAGTAAGATGCATTTGAAGGGAGAAGAGAGGGACTGGACCTTAGTTTTACCATCTAACAATTGGACTCAAAGTACTGTTAAATGCACCGTAGAATAGAAATCTGGAAATGTCCAAGGTGGCAGGTCAGTTGGAGTCACTGTCATCCAACCTTTTATCCCATATAAGGAGAAACCGAGATCTGAGGAGGAGGAGAGGCTAGTCCCAGTTTGCACAGTGAGTGAGCAGAGCTGAGGTCTCCATACCAGCTCTCCTGTCTCTTGGCCTTTTTGTCCCTGCTTTGAGGCTAAAATGAGGACCTCAGTACCTGTGAAACAGGATTTCATTGTGAGTCTGAGAGGAGGCCCCCACCGCAGTTTTCACCATGCTTTGAAGGGTCACCTTTGCTAACTACAAATGGAATTGAGGTTAACAAACCAGGCTGATCTTTCCCCTGGTGGATATCTTTAAAGAGCATGATAGATGATAATTAATTGTCCACCCCGCCTCTGTGAAAATGGGGTTCCAGTGAGAGGTGGGAGGAGGGCCAGCGCTGGGGGGGATTTTTATGGTTCCTTCCAGCCCTTAGAGAGATTAGAACCCTTCTAGCTTTTCTGATCATGTGGGACTTAGACTGATTTCAAAACAGTGAAAATTAGGTAGATCAGGGCATTTGAATTCTAATAAATGTCAATGGGGGACACTTCGGTTCTCCCATGAAGCTTTTCTTTCCTTCTTACCAAAGTTCATTATCTCTACTTCCTCACCTCCCACCCACTTCTCAGTCCAGTGTACTCTGGGTCTGTCTGCCCCTAGTCCTTCACCTAGACAGCTCTCACTGTGGCCACCAGTAAGTAGCCTCCTGTTGTCAGTCCAAGGTCATTTCAAAGTTCTCACCTTCCTGGCCCTCTTGACTACACTGGGCACAACTGCTCTCCCTTCCTAGACAGGCTCTCCTCTAAGATTTCATGACACTGCACCCTCCTAGCTTGCTATTCCCCTTCTCTGGTCTCCTGTGTGGGCTTGTCTTCTTGGCCTACCCTGAAATACTGGGGTTCTTCCCCAGGCCCTCTGCTTTTCTTGCTCTGTCCTATCCTGGGTGACTCCATCCACACCCACTCTTGAGGGAACATATCCCATATTCCCAGCTCTGGGCAAGGAGCTTTGCAGAAATGGATATATTTTTTTCCCTCAAAATTTCCCCCTGCAAGGTAAGTACAATGTCCATTCCCATCTTATGATGGGGAAACTGGCTCAAAAATGTTCCATGATTTGGGGTGTTATATGCAACTAATGAATTGTTGACACTACATCAGAAATTAATGATATACTATATGTTGGCTAACTGAACGTAATAAAAAATAAATTTTTTAAAAATGTTTCATGATTTGACTAGTCAAGAGCTGGTAACAGACTCCCAAACCTCATGGTCCAACACTGCCTTTGGTGTTAGCTGAGAAGGGCTCACGGTGTGACTCCCCTCCAGAGTCATTTAGATTGTAAACAGTACAAACAAGCCTTCCTACCTGGAAACTACACTCTCTGACCGGCACCCATCTTTACCCTTCGGAAAGGGCTGCCAACTCAAGCACCGGGACAGCTACCTTGGATGGGAGGGACATCTACCCCCAGGGCTCTAAGTCCCATCAATAAAGTTGTTCTCTTTGAACAACTTCAGAGAGAGGCCCTGAACCAGATCAAGATGTTGCTTAGAGCTCAGAGCAAAACCTCAGTGCGTTTCCATCCTGTACAGAACCTCGCTCAGGGAACATAGCAACCTGACCCTGACTACCTGAGGACACATGAGTGGTGTGATGGGGAAGAAGGATCTGAACTTAGTTTCAAATTCTACTCTGCCAGTTACCAGCTGAATCCCTTTGGGAAAGTCCCTAAAACAGGACCAACCACACCTATTTCTTTGGGTTGGGGACTGGCCAAAGCACAGATGTTCCTCACCTGCATGGAGGCGGCACATCATGGGAGGCACCAGCCATCATGACCGTAGAAAGAACAATTCCTTGCTGTACCCCACTCTGAACCAGGGGGAACGACTGTTTCTCCTGCAGGACTGGATTTCCAAAGCAATGCCAGAACCTGCCACCAGAGCCGAGTGAATAGGTGACCCAGAAAAGGCATGTCCTGTTTCCCCCCACCCCCTTGGGTACTCTGGGACACTCTGAGGTCCCTGAGAATTCTGGTCACCAAGAGACATACTACAGAGGAGACCTGGTATTATTCTAGAGAGATGGCTTTCACACTGTTGGCATGGTTACCATTTTGAGCAGGAGAGGCTGCCTGCCCACAGATTAGTGTCACCCAGATAGGATTTTAGGGTTTTTCCCCCCCAAATGCAGGCCTCCTGCTGCCCAAGCAATCCTTACTGAAGCAATGATAACACTACCACCAACAGCATCAGCAGCAGCTGGCCAAGGGTCAACACTTTCCCCCCTTCTATTATCCCACCAGATTCTTAGAACTCGTGGAAGGAGGTTCTCCCCTTCATATGGATGAGAAAAATGAGACCTAAAAAGGTCATGCACAGCCTCCCACTCACACCCACATTCTGCCACTTGCTGTGTCCCCAGTGTCCTTTTGTCCTCCACTGCTGCTTAAACCACACCCTGGGGAGTAAGTGCGAGAGGGTCGCTGAGTTTCCCCCAAAGTTTCCTGCCAGGCAACTGTGCTTTAAAAAAAAAAAAAAAATTTCCTACCTAGTATGTTAGTAGGAGGTGAGCAGATTGCAACAGAAGCCTTCTGTCTTCTTCCAGACAAGAGCAGCAGGCTGGCCCCCACTCAGGAAACAAAGAGATGTGGGAGGACCAAAGCCATAGGAGAAGGCTGACCCCAGGGGCCTGGCCTATGCAGACGAGGGAGACACAGACACATGGCAGAGCCACTGGCGTCATAGGTAGGACACTTTGCCGCTTACAAGATATAAGCTCCTCCCTCCTGGCCTTTCTTCATGTGGTCCTGGGCCGTCTTTCCAAGCTTGTCACCTGAGCATCCTATGTTCACCACGTTCCCAGACTCTGCCCAACTAGAATGTCCTTTCCCAACCTGCTATCTCTTCCTCTGCTTTGAAGTCCTTTAATGCCCAGCTGAGACCTCACCTTTTCTAGAGAGCCTTTCAGATTCTCCATTAGGAAGCACTGTCCCCTCTGCCCACTCCCCCAGGGACTCTGGTATCCACCATGTGCGTAGAGTTATTTTGGTAAGGCTGATGTGTACTGGACAGCTGTTAGGCACCGAGCATGATGCTATGCAGCTTCACATAGGACCTCATTTAATCCTCCTGACAATGATGAGGTGGGGATTCCTCTTATACCCACGCGAGGGGGTGGGGAAAGTGAAGCTCACTTACCCACAGTCATGGAGCTGCTAGGGGCAGTCAGGATGCACACCCAGGTCTTTCTGTCAAGTTTATGCTCTTTGCCACTTACACTACCTGCTTCCCACTTGCTAAGGAAGTTGTCATTTCCCTTGCAGAATGTAAGCACTGGGGAATCATTCCTCGTCTGAGCCCCCACTCCTGGAGGTACCTCTCCATGAGTGCTGAATTGAATCTGATCACACCTCGCGCACACTGCAGAAATTCATCACTAGAGTCCTCTTTGTGAGTGGCAAGGGCTTTCAGGAGGCGCAGCACTTCTAACTGGTTGACAGCTAATTGACTAATTGACAGCGGCGGGGTGGGGGGAGATAAGCTAAGGGAGGAAACAAGGGGGAGGAAGGCGAGATTGCAGGTCAGAGGAGGCTGAAAGGCAGAGGAGGGCTCCTCAGTTGAAAGGGGCAGTTACTCAGAGCCTCCTCAAACCCTGGCTCTTCCACAGTAGCTGGGGAAGCCTGGGCAAGGGGCTGCACCTCTCTGAGCTTGTTTCCTGTTGCAACAGTGCTTGCTGTTCAGGCTAGACACCCAGGGCTTCTGCCAGGAGGAATAAGGTTGTGCTAAGGGAGAGAGTGGGTGCTGCCTCCTGGGACAGCTGGAGGATCAGCCCGGCATGAAATGCCCTCCCCATGAAATCAGTGGGCCCTAAAGGTCTGAGAGCATCCAGGAACTCACAGGATCACAGACTTATAGTAAGGGTCTTAGAGACAACTCAGGTTGGCTTTCTCACTCTCAGAGATAGCAGATGAGCCTGGTTCCAAATCCAGCCTCTACTTGCTCTGTGGCCTCGTGCATGTCACTTTGCCTGTCTCAGACTGGTTCCTCAATTTTAATATGGAATTAAACATAATTCCTTTGCCATAGCTCTGTTGAAAGGATCAGAGACCCAGGCAGTGAGTCAGTATTAACTATGGGGCACTGAGGCTCAGAGAGGGAAAGTAATTCACTCACAGCCACACAGTCACACAGCAGGTTAGCAGCAGAAACAGGTCTATGCCAGGTCCCCCCCAAAGCCAAGACCTGGGCTTATCCTTAAGACAAGGCAGTCTTACCTCAAAGGCCAAGATGGACATTGGAAATGCAGCTGAGGAACTCACTGGGATCACTGCTGAGTGATCTCCCTGAACTGAGACAACTGCTTGCATTGCCAATGGCTGACAAATGGCAAAAAGCCCAAGTCAGAGCCCGGGGTCCTATGTTTAGCCTGCAGTCTAATCCACAATATAACCCCAGGCCTGTCGCCCCTCTGAGCAGCAGTTTCCCTACTCCCCAAGGATTCCCGGCAGGACAAAGGGATTACATGAAGGCACAGGGCTGTTTTCCTAACAGCTACCCCTGAGCTCTCGCAATGCCCCAAGCCCTGCAGCCATGGCTGCATTTAGTCTTCATAGCAACTCTGCAAGGTAATCTGCAGATAAATGGAGATTTATCTTCTAGGAAGGGCTAGAACCAGGATGTGAGCTCTGATCCGGTTCCCTCTGCCTGGAACACTTACCTCCCCCCCTTTCTGTGCCTAAGTCGGGCTCCTCCTTCAGGTTTCTGGCTCCCCTGGAAGGATCCCTAGACCTCAGGCTGGGGTGGGCACCTGCTCTGGCCCTCTGCATTGAGACTTTTTCTCCCTTCCTCCGCCAGCCAGCAGGGGAGTTTCAAGAGGCAAGGAATTTGTCACACTTACAGCTGTAGCCCTAGAGCCTAGCACTGTGCTTGGCATATAGCAGGTGCTCAGTCAATACTTGCCAAATGACTAAAGGCATCATGTCAGCATCAGGATGCCACCCAGACCCTGAGGAGCTGGGGAGAGGGGAGGAAGACTTTTGGACTCCCGCCAAGCCTTACATTAGCAGCATCTTTTCTGAGTCCTGACAGTCTGCCCCCTGGGATGCCATTTGAGCCGGCTGAATTCCGGTCACTGTTTCACCTTGGAAAGGCAGCCACAGCCCTCACCCAGCAGCCCAGTAACTGATGTCACAGCACCAAGAGCTGTCCTGTTAATATTAAATGTGGACTCCACTGCGGCAGAGCTGCAGGCTAGAAGAGCTGGAGGGGGTCGTGCCCGTGTCTCCATGGGGTTGTAGGCAGGGCACAAATGGAAAGGGGGTGCATAAACCGGAAAGCCCCCAGCAGAGGAGCATTACACTGGCCCATTTTAGTTCCTGGCTTAACTCAGAAAGAGCCAGGGCAGCGTGTGCCTGCAAGGGGACAAGGAGACTACTGACTGAGCCCAAGTGGTAAACATACAGGGGATTAGGGGCTCTCGGGGAGATTTCCTGGATACAGTGGGAGGGTGAGCACTGGCGCCAGCTGGACCTAGACTCCACTCCAGTTTTGCACTGTGCAGCTGTGTGAGCGGGGAGCAACTGCACCATCGAGCCTCCGTTCTCCAACCTATGAAATGGGCATGGTACCTTCCCTGAAGGGCTGATGTGAGAGGATTAAATAAAAAAAGTGATCTAGATAGAGGACCACTCTCAGCACATACTAGGACCTCGGTAAATACTTCTCCCAAACCAGGTGCAGGACCTGAGGCTGGAGTGAGGAGAACTGAAGATGCTTCACACATTCACTGGCCAGCATGGCCAGAAGAGAGGGACACTTGTGGACCCTCTCTTCTGATGGCCTAACCCCTTCACCGGACAGACGAGGATGCCGAGGGCCCAGGAGGGAGCAGAGACTCACACAGCAGAGCTGGGGTCTGACCTGGTCTGCATTTCCCCGCCTGCCTTCCCCACCAGTGATGTTGAGGATATGCCCCCATTCCCTGATGGGTACTAGACAAAGCAGGACCTTCATCCTCCACCCCCTCCTGGTCTCCCTCCCATGTGTTTCCCTGCAAATCCTGGGAGCTTCCCAAAGCGTAAATCCAACCACGGCATACCCTGCTTAAAACTTTTCTGTGGTCCCACACTTAGGGTTGCCAGAGAAAATACAGGAGACCTGGTTAAAACTGAATTTCAGATAAAGAACAAATGATTTTTCAGTATACGAATGTTCCAAATATCACCTCACATGATTACACTAAAAAATTCTTCATTGTTTGGAGCGCCTGGGTGGCTCAGTCAGTTAAGCATCTGCCTTCAGTTCAAGTCATGATCCCAGGGTCCTGGGATCAATCCCCACATTCCCTCTCCACCCCCCACCTTGTTTGTGCTCTCCCTCTCACTATCTCTCTCTCTCTCAAATACATAAAATCTTTTTTAAAAGTTCTTCATTGTTTATCTGAAATTCCAAGTTAACAGGACAACCTGTATTTTCATTTGCTAAATCTGGCAATCTGACACAAGCAGCCTTCAGGAAAAAGGTCAGAGTCTTTCACTGGTCCATGAGGCCCATTGTAGCCCCAAGCTCATCCTTTCCCTCTCTTGCACCTGAACTCCCACTTCAGACACAGCTTGTTGGCTTTTCTTGAGAATCTCAGGCTCTCCCTCTCCTCTGCCTTTATGGATGCTATCCTTTCCATTGGGACCTTCTCCATACCTCTCCCTCCTGTCACTGCCCCACTGTCTTCATCTGACCCATCCTCAGGCTTCTGAAGCCTTGCTGTTTTCTCCTAGAAGGCTTCTTGGCTCTCCAAGCCTAGATGGTACCTCCCCTGGGTTCCCACTGTGCCTGGGGAAGGTCCTCTGCCTGTGTCATTCACATGGTGCAGAGGAGAGGCTCATCAAACATTTATTACATTGGATTACTAAATTCCACAGGCCCTCGCACCTCTGCTACCAAGAGTTTCCCTCCTTCAGCTAAATCCTACATGCCCTCCAAGACCCTGTTGGAATCTAACCTCTTCTAGGCCTCCTCAGGACCCCATCCTGCCAGTTCAGTCATTCTCCAGTGTAGCAAGCAATCTTTTCATCCCATAAACTCAGCAAAAGCAGCACCCCTCAGACTCTCCTGTGACCTGCAGTGCCCAGCACGGTACCTTCCTGCCAGAGGGTGGTCAAAAAATGTCAGTGAGTTTGGAGGATACCAAACCAAGCTCCTGTGTCTGATTCTCCCCCTACTCAGAGGTCAGGAACCAAATCCTAACCCCTCCCTGAAGCAAAGCTTCCTGCGTTCCTCTATGCCTATAAAGGAGACAAGGAAGCATCCGTCCCACCTGACAGAACAGCAAAGGAGTGGTGGAACAAAATGTTTGTGGTTCAGGTCTCTGGACTCCCTCCTACCTCAGGGCCTTTTCACCTGCTCTTCCCTCTGCCCAAAGCACTCTTCCCAAAAGATCTTCCCTTGGATCTTCTGGGAAGATAGGAGATTAAAGATGACCACAAATACTTGGCCACTCACCCCTTCAAGAGGTGGTGTCTTTCCCGAGCCCTTGAATCCAGGCTGGCCCTGTGACTTGCTTTGACAACAGAATGTGGCAGAAGAGACATTTTATGAGTTCAGAGCCTAAGCCTAAAGAGACAGTGCAGCTTTTGCTTCCCCCCTCTTAGAATGCTGCCCCTCAATCACCATGTAAGGCCAACTGCAGGATGAGAGGCTGTGTGACAGTGAGCTGAGGTGCCCCAGCCAACAGCCAATACCAACTGCTAGAAGGCTGAGTGAGACGTTCTTGAACCTTCCAGCCCAGCTGTGCCTCCAGCTGCATGCAGGAGAAACAGGCAGAGAAACCACCCAGGCCAACGACAGACTCATGAGAAATAATAAATGGTTGTTACAAGCCACTAAGTGTGGGGGTTTGTCACACAGTTTGTGTTTGTAATGTGGACATCCATAACATACTCCTCTTCATTCAAGTACCTGCTCAGAGGTCACCTCCTCTGAGAGTCCTTTCCTGATCATCCTCACTCCCCACCAGTTGCTCTCTACTCCATTATCCTGTTTCATCCTGTCCTGGGCATGTGTCACCGTCTGAAATCATGATATATCCACTCATGGACTTGTTGTTCTTCTCCTCCATGGGACAGCAGTTTCCATAAGGCCAGGGGCCATAATGGTTTGTTCCCTGCCATCTCCCTAGCACCTGTGTGGGGTCTGACACAAGGAAGATGCCCTCAGTTGGTAATGGTGGTGAAATCATGTGCCTGCCCCTTGCTGGTGTGGCACTTCGGGGGGCAGAGTTTTAGGTGTGTGCTCCCACCTGGCTGCATCCTCCAAAACCAATGCCCCAGGAGGTCAGGAAGGTAAGGCCAGGTGTCCGGGCTTCTCTCATGGGCAAGAGCTTCAGGGAACCCAAGATGAGCAGGAATGAAAGGAAATTGCCAAAATGTTCATTTTCAGTAGGGGCTCAGATTCAGACCAAGGACATCACTGGCTTTCTCCCTCTGTTGCCAGTCACCAGCCGCCTGGCCATGTTCTCCTGAAAGATCACAAAGCTGAGGATCTAGGCAATGGCAGACAGTGTCGGGGACACTGAGTCACTCCTCAGGGGCCAAGGATTTCCGAGTCCCTAACACAAAGCAGATCCTCCGAGCCTGCTTTCTCCAGTGCCAAAAACTGGGTAAGGCCATAGCCTCAACTTGAGGGAAAACTGCACAGCCAAGAGCAAAAGAATCTGCTATCAGATGTCTCTTCAAGCTACCGTGCTGCGTTCTGTGGGGGCGGAGAGCGCATCGCCAGTGTCCAAACCCGGCAGCTCTCCAGCCGGGTGGGCTCATGTTGAAATTCTGGCTGCACTGCTGGGTACTGTGACTTTGGTGCGCCACCTAACCTAACTGAGCTGAGCACCAGCTTCTGCATCTACAGACGGCTCACAAGGAAACCGAAAGTCTAAAGTCGTGCTTGGGGGTTGGGGGTGTCGATGAGATTGCGCATGCGCAGGACAGCGCCAAGCAACGGTTCAATTCGCGAGTATTTCCTTACCTCTCCATATGCTGTTGGGGGTTGGGGTGGGGGGCGCAGAGTGTGGAGAGCGAGGTTTGAGTAAGACTCCGACCATTCCTGGAGATTGGAGCCACATTTAGGAGCTGCCTGGCAGGGACTCGGTTTACAGTGTGAACCCCTTGGTCCATATTGGAAACACTGGAATGCCGGATTCTACTTAGCACTCTTCACAAGGCTTATGAGAGGACCCCTCAGAGGCAGTCCTCCAACCTTCGTAGAGCACCCCCGGTATGGATAAGGCAATGGTTTAGAGGTAGAGTCCTGGTAGGGATTCAGGAGGCCAGGGTTGGAGGCCCAGCTCTGGCACTAATAAGCTGTGTGACATGGAATAAATCACTTGCCCTCTCTGGGCTCTGTCTGGTGTCCTCATCTATAAAATGGGTCATTCATCCCCTAATTACCAACTCATACGGTGGTTGGAGGATCAGATAATGATTCAGATGCAAGAATGTTTTGGAAAGCATTAGTTGTCTGATGAAGAAAACTATTAAAGCTGAAAGGACTATGGGAAATCTCTGTACCTTCTGTTCAGTTTTGCTGTGAACTTAAAACTGCTCTAAAAAACAAAGTCTATTTAAAAAGAGACAAACCTGGATTCTCTAGCAAAACAAAACAAAACAAACAAAAAACACCTTTAAAGCTTTTAAATTAAGCAGTATAATACGAGGTCAAATTCTAGATCGCAGCTTGCATGATTCCGGGCAAATGAGTTAACCTTCGTTACTGACAGAGGCTTGGTTTTTCTTCTGCAGGAGACAGGAGCCCTAGGGCAAGAGAAGGGCCAGGGAAGATACTGTCAGATACAATACAGATGAGATAAAAAGATGAAGCCTACCAGCCTCCCAAACCCCTGGGTAACCCACAGAGGAGGGTTCCGCACCCAACTGTGAGCTGAGGATGGATCGGCTACCTGTTTCCTTTGCATCCCCTGTGCCCCCTCTGGATCTCAGCTCCACCCCAGGTAGATGGTGACTCAAGTTCTGCAGACTGGTCCCTCTGCCCCTGTTGCCATGGTGCTGCAGCACAGCCCGGCCAATCAGGAAGGAGATGGGTATTTGAGCCTCTGTTGCTAAAGCTGGAGCAGGACGTCTGGCCAATGGGAAGAGCAGCAGAGTGGGGCCACCATGGAAACCTCAGCCCTGAAGTTCCAACTGCGTTTTGTCTCCATGCCTCCTTTGCAGGGGGATGGGAGGGGGTAGGCTGGGTTTTCTGCATTCCTTTTTGGCAAAGAGCATCTCACAACCCAGGGAGGACATTCAGGAGTCACATTAGGGGTGCACGACAAGAGGCATCTTCAAAGAGTGAGAAAGTACCCCAAGCTTATCACAGCACAGCTTCAGACATTCCCTTCATTATGCTTCCACGATACACTCAGCATCACTTACGTCTTTGATCTTAGCCCATCCCCACGGATCTACCTAGCCCCATCTGTCCTAAGAAATGGCTGAAGACTGCAGAATAAAACCCCACCCCACCCCAAAGTAAGAAAAGGAACACAGGGCTTACCCCCAAAAGGATGCTCTTCTGCCCTGTAGCTTTGTGGCTTGGCACAAACTGCCCCACCTCTCCTCCCAGGGGCAGGGTACAAAGGGGGATCAAGATCAAGGTCATGGGTGCCTGGGTGGCTCAGTGGGTTAAGCCGCTGCCTTCGGCTCAGTTCATGATCTCAGGGTCCTGGGATCCAGTCCCACATCGGGCTCTCTGCTCAGCGGGGAGCCTGCTTCCCTCTCCCTCTCTCTGCCTGCCTCTCTGTCTACTTGTGATCTCTCTCTGTCAAATAAATAAATAAATAAATAAATAAATATTTAAAAAAAAAAAAGATCAAGGTCAGACACAGGTGTTGCCCCTCTCTGTACAATTTGAAGACTGGGCAAATGGGCTCTGTGATTCCCTTCAGATCTCACATTCTAGACTTAATGCTCTTTTAATCTTCGGGCTCTGGAAAAGCAGATCTACAAGGAATAAGTTTCCCAGAGGGAGCCCTATAAATGGTGCCAGTGGACACAAATAAGACTCAGACTGCTTTGTGCCCTTAAAATGCCAGACCAGCAGGGCCATGGGTTTTAGAGCCTAGGCCCAGAGGGGTAAAGGTGCACCCTCAAGGTCACTCAGGAAGATAGATGCAGAGCCAAGACTAGAAGACCTAACTCCCAGGCTCAACTCTTCAGCCTGTAACGTGCAACCTCCTTAAACCAGACTTTTCACCTCCGTGCAGCAACCAGAGAGCTATGCATGCCGATCTTCCCATGCCCCTTATTTTGCAAACACAGGCATAATAACTTCAAGTTAAAATATGTCCATCCTGTTCCCCACTCTCTTCAGTCTTTTACTCTGTAAAAGAGTAACTGCCTGGCAACAGTTCTCTCCAGACACCTAGGTGTCATCCCAGAGACCACTCCTTCACCCTCATCCTTCCCACCAGACCCACTGCCTAATCATTTCATCTCCTAAATGGCCTCCAAGTCTCCCACTACTCCGCTCCCCTGACCGCTTTCCCCAGCTGAGGTTCCATCATGAACTTCCCGGACAACTGTTGGCTTCTCACAGGCTTCCTGTTTTTGCACTTGCTCATCCCATCCCCCTGCTTCCATTTTCTATAACCGTAGCCAGACGGTGTCTTACAAATACAAATCTGATCCTGTTACCTGAGGCTTGCTTAGAGCCTTTAAGAATAATAACCCAAGGGGCGCCTGGGTGGCTCAGTGGGTTAAAGCTTCTGCCTTCCACTCAGGTCATGATCTCAGGGTCCTGGGATCGAGCCCCACATCGGGCGCTCTGCTCGGTGGAGAGCCTGTTTCCCCCTCTCTCTCTGCCTGCCTCTTTGCCTACTTGTGATCTCTGTCAAATAAACAAATAAAATATTAAAAATAATAATAATAACCCAAATCCTTAACATGCCCCGGAGGCCTGCATTGTCAGTCCTGCAACCCCAACTTCATCTTGCCCTTCCATGTGCTCTGCTCTAGCTGCCTGGAATATTCTTACCCCTACCATATCCCCCAGTTCTTCTAGTTACTCCTACCCACCCTTTGGCTCTCTGTTCAATGGTCACTCTCTTGGGGAGGCTTTCTGGACCTCCTTGAATGGGTCAAATTGCCCTGTTTCAGGCTCTCCTGGCACCATGTACACCTTTCGTTTGTAGCAAATATCACAGTTGCTGTTTTACACCTATCCATGTAATTATTTGATTCATATCTACAACCCCTGCCCCACGTGATATAAGCTTCATGAGGGCAGTGGCTTTGTCTTTGTCTATGCTTTAAACATATGGATGAGTGGATGGATGGATGGATGGATGGATAGATGAACAGGTGTATATGTGGATGGATGGATGGATGGATGGATGGATGGATGGATGGACAAATGAGTGGGTCTATGTATGTGTGTGGGTATTACTGGATGACAGATAGGTGGGTGTATGGATATATGGATGGATGGAGACTCTCATTTTCCCAAGCTTAATTAGACCTGATTATATCTCCCTCCATTCTATGGCTAATCTATCTGCCCTTTATTCATTCAACATATACCTAGGATGTCTGATGTACCAGGAATGTGCCCACAGTGCTGTCAGAGCCGAGAGAAAGAGGGATCATCATGGTCTTGGAGTTTATTTTATTTTTTTTTAAAGAGTGTATTTATTTATTTGACAAACAGAGATCACAAGTAGGCAGAGAGGCAGGCAGAGAGAGAGGGGTGGGGGAAGCAGACTCCCCACTGGGCAGAGAGCCTGATGCGGGGCTGGATCCCAGGACCCTGGGGTCATGACCTGAGCCAAAGGCAGAGCCACCCAGGTGCCCCTATTTTATTTTTTATTTATTTTTTGAGAGAGAGAGGAAGTGTGTGTGTGTGTGTGTGTGTGTGTGTTTGCAAGGCAGGAGAGGGTCAGAGGGAGAGACAGAATCTCAAGCAGGTTTCATAGCCAGCAGGGAGCCCAACATGGGGCTCAATCTCACAACTCCTAGATCATGACCTGGGCTGAAATCAAAAGAGTCGATGCTTAACGAATGAGCCACCCAGGCACCCCTGGCCTTATAATTCAGATATTAATAGCTACTTCCAGTTAACACTTACTACTGTGTGCCAGAGACCACTGTATGCTTTCCTCCTGCAAAACATACTCCTTCCTCTCTACTATCAGAGCCTAGCGGTGCCTCAAGCGTCAATTCTTCCCTGGTTATTCAGCCCGTACCTGATCTCCCATCCTCAGAACTGCCCAGCACATAAGCCTGAGCCACTCTTGCTGGTCTTTACTCATGAACTTCTTCATGTTATCCTTTCTCCTCGAGTCTTCCTCTCCATCATACTCTAAGTAAGCTTCCTGGGGACAGGATTCACGTATCAGGGAAGGCCAATCTGTGGGCTAGGCATAGTAAACACACTCCCTCATATAATCCTTACAGGAGACTGAGGGAGGCATGATTACCCCTATTTTCAAAAGAAGGAAACTCTTTTTTCTTTTTTTAAAGACTTTATTTATTTATTTGACAGACAGATAACAAGTAGGCAGAGAGGCAGGCAGAGAGAGAGGGAAGCAGGCTCCCCGCTGAGCAGAGAGCCCAATGTGGGACTGGATCCCAGGACCCTGGGATCATGATCTGAGCCAAAGGCAGAGGCTTAACCCACTGAGCCACCCAGGTCCCCCAAGAGAAGGAAACTCCTGCCTGAGGTCACATAGATAGGAAGTGGTAAAACCGGGTACAGAAGCATGGGGGATTTGAATCTATGGTCCTTAATTGGCATTCACCGCCAGCCTGAATATTTCCTCCAGCAGCCCTGGCTGTAGCCAACTCCACCTGTGCCTGAATACTGCTGGTGTGGAGTGACCTGGTCTATTACTGAATACTTGCCTGTTAGGAACCTTATTCTAGGGGCATCTGGGTGGCTCAGTCGGTGAAGTGTCTGCCTTCGGCTCAGGTCATGGTCCCGGGGTCCTGGGATTGAGCCCCGAGTCAGGCTCCCTGTTTGGCAAGGAGTCTGTTTCTGCCTCTGCCTCTCCTCATTCCTTGTGTGTTTTCTCTCTCTCTCAAAGAAATTTAAAAAAAAAAAAGAAAGAGAGAAGAGAACTTTTGTTCTAAACCAAGGTGAAGTTTGGGGTCACTGCGTAGCAGTTTCAGACAGGCACTTTTTGACTTTGCAACTGCTACCCAGTGACCCCATTTCTACCCCCCTGCAACCAGAACAAGCACGTTCCCCCCTTCCACATGGCAGTTTGTCAATAATTTACAACCAGCTCTCATGTCTCCCCTACATCTTATCCTCTTGGGGTTGGGGGTGCTGCAGAGAGAGAACTAACCTTGAACTAGAGAGAGCCTGGGTTCTTATCCTGGCTCAGCCACTGTCCACGGACCAATACATTTCAAAACAAAATTAAGTAGGTGATTTGACAAACAAGGGCATTTAAAAAAAAAAAAAAGAAAGAAACCCTATCACCACCTCCCATCACCCTTGTTTCATAAAAGAAAGGGCATCACAAAGAAAGTAGGGCAGACAATCTGAGATTTAATTTACCTTTATGACAACTCCCTACATTGTCCCCATTTCTTTCGTTTCACCGTGTCCCAGCTCAGACCCTGTGGGGGACTGGCCCAGGTCTACAGCCTGCAAGGACCTCTGCTCCAACCAATTAAAGAAAATGCCATCAGCCAGAAAACCCAGAACAGAGTGCCCTGCCATCAGGACACTGTTTTAAGAGGGAAGGAAAAGGGGAAGGTGTCTGGCTCTGTGGGATAGCGGAGCTCAGGAAGCAAGACAGACTTCTCCATTGTGTCACAGCCTCCTGTCCAGTTTCTGTCTTGGCTTAGATGAGCAAAGTCCTCTCTCTACCCTCGTGACTCAACTCGGTGGGCACCCCTGAAGGCATGCGGCATGCAGGAGCTTCCCAGGACCATATCGCTTAATGGTAGAACCTACTAGAAGTCAGGAGGACTGTTGCGGCTGCAAGGCCGGTACAAAGCCTGGTTGGTTCTGCAACGATAGCAGATTTTCCCTTGGGGCAGTTCTGGGCTTGTTTTGCCCAAAGTCTCTGACGCAAAGGCCTCCTTGCCACTCATTTATTCTCCTCTTTAATGTTTTTAAAAGGCCTGCTGTATGCAAACACTGTGCTAACATCGGCAGTGCAAGGAATGACTTGGTCTCTGTCCTCATGGAGCTCAGTCTATTAGGAAAGGCAGAAATTAACCCAATGTAGGGGGTGGGTGCAAACCTATGTGTGTGACGAGAGCTGTTGCAGAGACACATGCTGCCTGGATCGCATGAAAATAGGGGAATTCTGCTTCTCTGTGGTCACAGAGGCTAGGACAGTAATGACCAAGCCGAGATGGGAATGAAGAAGAGCAGGTCTTGCTGACCAGGTGAAGAAGGAGGGAAAGCAACTTGCCGGCCAACTGTCTGGTGTGGGACCAGCATCCACCACAGGAAGAGCTAAAATGGGGCCAGTGTGACCACAGAGGGGGAAAGCACTGGAAAAGACATGCAAGAGGATGATGCTTGAGAGGTAGGCAGAGGGCTCGCAGGTTACTTAAAGGCACTGCTCTTTTTCTTAATTGAAATAGGAGACCACTGAATGGGACTGAGTAAGCAAAGTGGCACGAGGGCAAAGAGGAAACACCTGCCTCCTCCAGGAGGGAAACTGGGAAAGGATGTTGACCAGGTTTCGTGCTGATCACTTTGCAACTTAGACATATGTCGAACCATTAATGCTGGATGCCTGAAACTAACATGATGAATTATGTCAAGTATACGTCAACTTAAAAAAGCAGAAATGCAGGGGCACCTGGGTGGCTCAGTCAGTTAAGTGTCTGACTCTTCCTCTCAGCTCGGATCTTGAGCTCAGGGTCGTGAGTTCAAGCCCCATGTTGGGCTCCATGCTGGGTGTGGAACCTACTTAAAAAAAAAACAGTGATGATGGTAGTAGTGGTGATAGTAATATGGATAAAACTAATAACAGAGCTAGTGTTACTGAACACTATGTCCCCTATGCTGCTTTCACAAAGCATTCTTTATGCATCCATTCATTCAGTCCTCACGTTTGTGCTGTGAGGCGGGCACTAGTAATATCCCCGCTTCGCAACTGACAAAACTGAGGCACAGGAAGAGTAGGTAAGTTGCCCAAGGTCACACAGCATGTAGGTAGGTGATAGAGGTGGCAGATAAGGGAGTGACCTCTGAGCATCTATAGACATTGGTCTCATAAAGAAGTCCTAGGACCAGAAAACGCTGTCCCATACAAAAGACGTCTGGGGACAGCAACCTCTAATAAACTCGATGTGTAACTTGGGCCCTGAGTCCATGTGGTTGGTTCTGTGGACAAGCACTCATGAGCACCTACCGCATGCTATGTATGCACACTGAGATGAGTACCGAGGATTTGGCAGGGCCAAAAAACAGTCCCAGAACTTACGTTCCAGTGTGGAGAAAAGACAACACACAAGTGGGCAAACAATGCAGATAATTGCAGGTGACGAAAAGAACTGTAAGAGAGAGATTACAGGGCAGGGTGTTGGGCAGTGACAGGTGGGGGTGGTGCCTCTCTAGACAAGGAAGACCTCACTGAGAAGGCAGCAGGTGACACCAACAACGAGAAAACAACTGAGCCATGACCTTGGGAAGACGGTTCCAAGAAGAGAGGAGAGTCGTCCAAGGCTCCAAGGCAGGGGCAACCTTGGGGTGTTCATGGGAACACCCTGAGAGAGCAGGAAGAGTTGAGAATGGAGACAGACGGTTCCAGAAGCCCAGGCTCCATAGGGCCTTGTGGGCTGTGCAAGAAGTTGGGATTTCATCCTGAATTGCTGGGAAGTCACTGGAGGGTTTCAGGCAGGGGAATGGCACAGCCTGTTCTATGTTTAAAAGAGAGCACGTTGGCTGCTGTGAGAATACGTTCTTCAAGGCAAAAGAGGACACAGGAGGACCAGCCAGGATGCTGCTGCATCAGACGAAGGCGGAGGTGGTGAAAAGGTCAGATTACAATATATTTTTGCTAATGGATTAGATGTGGGTGGGGCCGAGTGAAGGAAATACAGGATAACCCCAAGGCTTTCCGCCTGAAAAACCGCGTAGATGATGGTACAGTGACTAAAACGGGGAAGACTGTGGGAGGAGCAGGTTTGGGTAGGAGCCAGGAGGATACAGCTAAATCAAGAGTTGTGTTTTACACATATCCAGTTTGTCACCCTCTGAGATCACTCAGGAGAGGCTGAGAAGGCAGCTGGACTGACAGGCTGGAGTTCAGAAGTGGGGTTGGGGCTAGAGATCTCAGGTTGAGACACACGAGCCTGGTTAAGTAGGTGGTGGTCAGAATCATGAGACTGGGGCGCCCAAGGAAGGAAATGCAGAACATAGGTCCAGGGCCCACACAGCCAGGGATCGTCCAGTGTGTGGAGACTGTCCGGAGCCATGGAGGCCAGTAAGAGAGGGTAAGGAAAATAGCTAGAGAAGGGAGTCCGCAAGGAGAGTGTGGCCTGGCCCAGCTCTCTGCTGAGATACCTTGTCGTCTCAGGCAAGTTGCTCCCCATCTCTAGGCCTCAGTTTCCTTTTTGTAAAATAGAGGCAGGAGGGGGGTGGCCCTAACCTTCACTGAGATGGCTCCCCCCGGTCGTTGTGTGATATTCCTATGGCCAGTGCCAAATGAAGAAATCAAAACTCAGGCCTGACCACTGCATTTCCAGTCCTCCTATAACAGGCTCGCACTAGAAGAAATACAAAATACAACAAAACATAGCCCAAAGGCCCACCTCTGAGAGCCAGGGGGCAGGGCAAAGTTATAGGACCTGGTGTAGAATCCAGATCTTGCCACATGCCAGCTGGGTGACCTTGGGTGACCCTGAGCCTTACAGGTACTCCTCTGTAAGAGGCAGCCAGTAATGCCCCCTACGAGGGGTTGTTGCTAGAAATAAATCAGGTGGCAAGCAAAAGCACCGCACACAGCTCCACGCATGTGGTCAATGCTACTTCCTTCCTCCTTCAGGAAGATTTCTTCCCTGAATCAAAAGAGAAGGACTCCAGAGCTGCTCTACCCTCGGGGAACAAGGCAGCTCTGCTGCCGCTCAGCCCTGGGGTTGCCAGCTCTGTGCCACCTCCGTTCCTCACCTGCATGGCAGGGAGAGTCTGCAAAGACTGTTTGGTCAGCTGGCTGGGGCCCTGTAGGGGCGGGGAGGCACAAGGGAGGCATCCGCTTCTAGGGCCAGCCATAGCTGTAAACTGAAGCCTTTTCCCAGGCTGGCAAAGTCAGGAGATGCTGCAGCAGGAAGCAGGTTGGGTGATCGGGCTCCGTGTCTCCTAGAAGTGGCCCTGGGGTGAAGGTAGCCCCCAGAGCGTGGGAGCTGGGCCTGAAGCCTGGATTCCTGGCCTGGCTCTGTCGCGGTTAGACTAATGGCTACACTTACCAGGAACCTCCACACTGCCAGACACCGAGCCGGTGCTTCAGCTGAGGGTTCTTCAGCAACCCTGCATGCACGGTGAACGTATTCCTATCGAAAAGAGGGGACTGAGGTCCAGAGAAGAGAAAGTCTTGCCTAAAGTTACTGGGCCTTCCAGATATTTCTCTTGAAGTTGTGTCAGACAGGGGGGACTCCTTCAGTGGCCTGTATCCTGCGTGTCCTCGTCTCTCTGCTTTCTCCAGCCACACCGCCTCTCCCCAGGGCTCACAAGCTTCATTTCCCTCTTAGGTTCTTCCTTTCCTCCCACCTCTGCCCTTCACAAGCTCTGCCATCCATCAGATTTCCATGGAAATGCCTAGAAAGCCTTCCCTGAGTCCTAGACCAGGTTGGGGGCTCCTCTTTAACCTCTCACAGTGACCTCTCCTTGCCTTTGCTGCACTCTTCACAATAAATTATTTCACAACCATAACACTAGTGAGCTATGTAACATTTTGTTTGCCATCCTTCTCCCTCCTGTATCCGCACGATGCCTGACACAAAGATGGCTCTCAATGTTTGTAGATGGGAGAATGACCAAACTTGTGAACATGAATGAGAGAGTGAGCCACAAACGAATCTCCCTCTTGCAGAGATGAGCTGGTTGCGATTCTGCCAGGAGACAGAATACTTGTATAAAGGGCCGTCTCCTTTGAGGTCTAAATCATAGAACCTGGGAGAAACAGCACCTCCCAGGCACGCAGATGCTGTCCAAGGAGGCATGTGTGAAGAGACCCCAAGCTGTGTGTGTTGGGAGGTGGACACCCAGCTCCCAGCATGGGTTAGGTTCCCAGACCAGGCTGGCTTCTCAGTGCCCCTCCAACCTGAATCTCAGACCCCAGCAGAGGCTGCCAGTCTCCTAGTTTCTGCAGGAGATGGTGGCAAGGGAGTGGTGGTCAGACTTGCCTCGTGTCGCAAGGGGAAGTGGTCCCCGTTTCACTTCTGCTTTGAGGCGAGACACATCCTGTCCCACCACCCAGGAGTTCTCCTGTCCTAGCGTCAACCACCAGCTGCGGCCAGTGTGGAGATGAGGCACTGGAGATCCTGGGAATGTGGCCCTCATTGCCATGTGGGGAGCCCAGGCCCCAAGCCTTGACCTCCCTCCTTCCCGGACATGGGTGCCCCACCATGGAAACTACCTTCAGTGGGCTTCTTGTTTCCATGCCCCCGCCTCTTTCTCTCTAAGGGAAGAGCCCCGGGGTGGAGAATCCCTGTGTTCAATCCCTCCCCTGCCACGTGGACACTCAGTAACCTTGGCTAAGTCCCTCCACTACCCCGAGACTCAGTTTCTCCTCGACGGAGTGGGGGTACCACCACCTAGCCGCCTCCCTCAGACTGTCCTCAGGCTACTAGCACTCGGCTCATGGGCACGCACTTGCTTGGGGTTCAGTGTAAGAGCTCCTGCTATTACCTTTCTTCTGTTTTCTGTCACTCCCTTCCCAAGCTTCAGACCAGCTTGTGCTGGACCAGGTCCCTGGCACATCGGCCAGCCACATCCAAAACAGTGTCTGGTCTCCATGAGGGGTGTATTTACAGCGCTGCCTTAAAGTTATGGCATATTCTGTGTCCCACCCAGACCACCTCACAAAGCTGATGGCATTACAACTCCCAATTCCTTGAAAAAGGCAGAAGGAACATCGTCCTTGCCCTGCCCCCAAATTTGAAGTCCAGCCAGCGGAACAGACTTGCTCAGGATCACACAGGTTGTGGGCACTCAAGTCAGACAAGAACTATAGGGAGTCCACCTGGATGTGCAAGTTCTTAAAATATTTCATAGCACTCCCCCCACCGGGGGTCTCACACCCATCCCCTAGACTCAGCATGATTCTGGGAGCTTGGACAGGCCGAAACTATGAGCAGGGTTTCTGGCTTACTGAAGAGAAAGGGGATAATGAAAGAGGTTCATTCTCTGCCTGCCCCGTCAGGGATGTCGGCCCCCTCCTTGGAGCCTGGGTATGTTTAAAGCTTGCTCTTCAGATCCATGACCAGAAAGAGCAAAGCCTGACAGGTGAGCAAGGTGTCCTGTCTCTGTCCCGTCCTCCCCAAGGTGGGATCCTGGGGCCCAAGCTGACTCAGGGCTTCCTGACAGTAGACCATGTGTCACTCTGGTTTGTACCCTGGAACTTGACCACACCAAACTCCCTCTGGAAATCAGCTGTTGGAAGTGGGCACCGAGTAGGGCGGGTTTGGAGAAATCGCTCTCCAGTTTCCTCCCTGTCAGGTTTTAGTCAGTCACACTCTCTTGTTTGGTCTGGTGCCCTCCAGAATCCCTTCCCCAGCCCACCCTCCTCACCCGCCTGCCTTCAAATCCCAGTCGAAATGCCCCTTTCTCCAGTCTTCCCAGCTCCCCTACATAGTTTTAGGCCCCTCTCCTCTATTTCTGTAGTGCTTTACATTTGTGTCCTTCCACGGAGAGTGTAGGGCTGACATGGTCGAATGAATGAATTGAACCAATGCTAAATGAGCCGAGCCCCTATGTGTGACGGGCGCTCAACGTGGAGGACACAAGGATGAGCAAGATATGCTTTCTGCCCTCAAGGAGGTTATATGTTACTGGAGAGACAGGCTCTTTGTACAAGGAAAGAGAAACACAAGGGCCATGCCACAGCATGTAAGCACTCAGTATGACCAGGATTCTAATCCTGGTTCTGTGCACAACTTGCGGTGTGGCCCTAAGCAGGTCCCTTAACCACTCTGACCTTGGGATATAGCAAGAGTAATAACTATAGGAGATTGGGGATGGGGCTTCCATCAGGAAAGGATTTAGAGCTCCATAATCAGGGGCAAGTGGCATGTATCTTTTCCTCCAAAGTCATCTGGGCCTCTTACCAGATCAGAATCTAGTTCAGGGTATCCTAACCTCGACTCTATTGATGTTTGGGGCTGAATAATTATTTGTTGTAGGGGTTGTTCTATGCGTTACAGGGTGTTTAAAAACACCCACGAGATGCTAGTAACACTTCCCACAGTTGTCTCCAGACAGTGCCGAATGTCCCTCAAAGGGGGGCCAAAATAGCCCCCAGCTGAGAACCCCTGGCTAGCTCCTGGTTCTCCTCCAGTGCTGTATCCAACCGCCTGGAAAAGGGGTGGGCGTTTTGAGACAGCATCAGGACGAAAATGTCACAGGCTGGTCTCGGGCAGAGCCCCACCCACCCTCTCAAGCTTGTGTCTGCTTGGCTTCTGAGGACACACAGGATGAGGCAGGACATTTCACCTTGTGAAGAGGTGCCTTTCCTAGGACAGCGCCTGGTCACACCTATCTGTTGCTCCCAGACTGTGGGGAGGAGGAGAACCCAGAATGTGAACTACTAGGGTTGGATGAACAAAGACATTAGGAAGATGTTTCTCTCCCAGAATGCCCTAGGCTTAAAAAAAAATTCTGTCTCTTTTTAAGAGACACCCAAGGATTAACGGGGAGAGACTGGGCCTGGATAAGCAATCTGGTACAATCCACAGTGGACAGAGAGGAGGTAAGGGACTCAGCTCCCATCCCAGCTGCCACCAGCTGCCTCGGAGACTGAAAGGGACTCTACTCCCTCTTGGCACTCAGCTCTCCTGCTAGTCGAGGAGGGGAAAGATCTGAAATCTTGTGATTCCCCAAGACTTCTCCCAGACTCATTGCCAGAGGAGTTCAGATGAAAATACCGGGGCCTGGAGAGAGGGGTTTACTGGTGGTCATATAGCAATTCCCCCCACCCACACCCTATGCTTTGCCACCAGGGTGAAAAGAGATTTTCTTCCTGGAAGGACTATGTGCTGATTCGCTGAGGAAAAAGATGAATCTTGCTGCAGCCAGAGAAGCAGAGGAAAAACAAATCTAAAGATAGGTAGGAATGAGTCCTTGGTGCCTGCTTTGCCTCCCTCAACTCATGCAATCCAGGCCAGGCACTGGGCAAGTGTGTGGCCTGGCCTGAAAGCCAGGAGGTACCCAAAGCACTTGCAGGCTGAAGTCAGTGTGGGGCTGGAAGGGAAGGAGCAGACAGGGCCTTCCAGAGAGGAGCCTGGAGGCGAGGAAAAGCCACTGACAGACGCTCAAAATCACTGTGTGCTCCCAGCAGAGCGTCTATATGTGAGGCCACGTTCATGTGTTACACGACATCTGTACACCAGCAGAGCCGTACCACACACAACAGAGTCAGCTGAAAGGAATACAGGGCCCCTAGCCAGAGCCCCAGGTCAGTCAGAGCAGTGGTGACACCTCAGACCCAGCTGAGGGGGACAGCACAGTGGACGGGGGCTGGGCTCTAGGATCTCACAGGCCTGATACCCAGCCCTGCTATTAGCTGTGTGGCCCTGGGCTCCTGCCTGGGCCTTCCACTCTCATCTGGTCTGAAGATGGCTGGTAAGATTACCCAATGCAGTGGAACATAAGTTATGTATGCTACATTGCCCAGAACAAAGCCAACACTCAAGAAATGGAGTGTCTGGGACACCTGGGTGGCTCAGTCGGTGAAGCATCTGCCTTTGGCTTAGGTTATGATCTCAGGGTCCTGGGATTGAGCCCTGCAGCAGGCTCCCTGCTGAGCAGGGAGTCTGCGCCTCCTCCTTCCTAGCTCTCTCTCAAATAATTAAAATCTTTTTAAAAAATTTAAAAAAAGAAATGGAGGGGCGCCTGGGTGGCTCTGCCTTCAGTTCAGGTCATGATCCAAGGGTCCTGGGATTGAGCCCCACATTGGGCTCTCTGCTCAGCAGAGAGCCTGCTTCCTCCCTCTCTCTCTGCCTGCCTCTCTGCCTACTTGTGATGTCTGTCAAATAAATAAATAAAATCTAAAAAAAAAAGAAAGAAAGAAATGGAGTGACCATTATTATATATAACTGAAATGTTATTATATATAACTGAAATTATATATAACTGAAATATATAATTATATATAACTTAAATTGGCTTCTATTCAGCTTTCTGTCCCACTATTTCCTATCCACGTTGGCAAAGCCTCATAGACTTCCTTAGCATCAAGCATATGTCATTTGCTTCTTCCTTATAATACCTCAAGTTTCCATTTTAATTATTTGGATGGGTCTCTTCCTACACAGGGGATATGGGCTTCCGTGCCCATCCCATGTAGTACTTGGCTGTTCCCGGCCCAGCTGCATAGGCGTTGGTGGTCCTGTGCCTTGGGCGGCCCAGGCAACTCTCTGTCTGCTATCAGATGTCATTTCCCTCAGGCGTCAAGTTCTCTGCCTCTACTGTGCTGCCTTTCAGTGTGAGGCTTCTAATCTGCTTTGGTCTAAGAATCAGACTTCTAGTTAGAGCTGCATGTAGAGTACTCACCAAGAAGCCCAGAGAAGGAATCTGGAACGGGGCTTCTCAAATGAACCACTGAGAGCAGAGTGTCTGTTTCTAGCGCAGACTGCCAGGACACCCCGCATCAGAATCTCTGGGAGAGGCTCTGGAATCTGCAGTTTATGCAAGCTCCTTCACCCAGGAGCACTGGAGAACCGCAGCTGGGGGACTAACACAGCTACCACTTCTGCTGTGAAGACTTCTTGGCTTCTTTCATTCCTTTGGTAGAGGGCCCAGGTGTTATTCTATCTCTTTTCCCATCAGGTTTTTCTGCATCTCACACTCTGCATGGTCATGGTTCACCACTCTGGATTCATTTCTACATTCAGGAGGTCGTCTGGTGCCTCCTCAGGTGTCTGAGGGCCTGGGTACATCCCAACATGACCACAGAACTGAGAAATGTCTCCAGAGCTGCTCAGCTTCGGTCAACAACCCTGTTCATGACAAGGAGCCAGCATGGCATGGTCAGAAGGCCCTCTTCATGCTTTTGGCAATGTGGCACCTCTGACAAGAGAAAAAACTTCTCAACAGAGGTTCTTGGCACCTAGATAAGGCAGAATGACCACAGCAACTAGTTAGTGGAGTGCAGCCCTCTGGCCCAAGTGGGGACACTGGGCTCTCGACCACTCTGACTCCTATCCATTCCACGAGGCCCAAGGCCACTTCCTTTTTAAAGACTAGCCCATCCACTCCAGCTCTCTGATTATTCCCTTCTCTAAACTCCCGGGGTTCAGAGAGTCTGCCATCATTTTAATGGTTGAAGTTGAGGCAGGGGCACAATGTTCCAGGCACTGTCCAAGCTCTCTACCCACATTCTCTCATGTGGTTTTCAAAACTCTGGGAGGTGGTAGTAGTGTCTTATTTTACAGATGAGGAAACTGAGGTTTGGAGAGATGCAGTAACTTACTCAGATTCACACACTGGCCGGTGGCCCTGCTGGAATCTGAATCCTGCCATTTGCCTCCTGCACCTGCCCTCTCAACGGCCACACTGCTGACTACAACCAAATGCTTAGAAAAACACTGGGCCTGGGAACTGGAGGACCTGGCCCTTGTCCCAGTTCCACCTAGAGCCTAAGGCAGGTCACTCCATGTTTCCTTAAAAGAGAGAAAATGAAAGGGTTGGGCCAGATCTCTAAGAACCCCTCTGCTCTAAGGCTCTTGTCTTACTTGGCCACCCTCAACCCCCTTACACAGGGGTGACCCCAAGTCATGTTGTGCACGTGTCTGGGTCTTGATGCCCCACTTCTGAACGTGAGTAAGTGCCCTCCATGACTTAATTTAGAGGCCCAGATTGGTGAGCCCATCAAGGTCCACCTTATAGTCCACGTGTCTTTCCTTTGTGCTAGATCCTGTGAGGATCCCTGTCATGTGCACCTGCTCCCTTGGTCTCACCAGCTCACCCACTCAATTCTCAGTGACTGGAGA
The DNA here is from genome assembly GCF_922984935.1 of Meles meles. Lineage (NCBI taxonomy): Eukaryota > Metazoa > Chordata > Mammalia > Carnivora > Mustelidae > Meles > Meles meles. Next base: position 27,134,995 of record NC_060077.1, on the reverse strand, counting down.
GTGTGCCAGAAGAAATTCTCAGCCTAGAGGGCTGAAAGCAAATAATTACATTGTCACAAGCACAGAAGAAGAGCAACACTCAAGAGAGGTAGGGATATATGTGTATGTATGTGCATGTATGTGTGTCTAGGGTTGGGAAGAAAGGTGAGGCCATGTAGTCTCTAACAGGTGAGGAACCACACTTGGAAGCCAGAACACTCTAGCTCTCACAGCAAAGAAATAGCAGGGCTGGGATTTAAACCCATGTCCTCTTGGCCCCAAGCCTCCTGCCTCCCTCTCTCCACCAAGAAATGGTTAATCACATTTATACACCTGGTGTGGGGCCTCTGATCTTCATGGACACTTCCCTCATGTCTAACCAAACCACATACTTCCTCAGGCTGGGCTCATGCTAGCATGGAAATGTGCTGAGTGTTGCCTGGGAAGTACAAGGTGCTGCAGGAAGACCTGACAGGTAGCCCACTGTGCTTCTCTGGAGAAGTACCACGTGAGCAGAGAGCAGATGAACGATGACCAGGAGTTAGCAAGCGGAGTGGAGTATTCTAAGTGTTCTAAGTTCTAAGTGGAGTATTCTAAGTGGCTGGGATAGCATGTGCAAAGGACCTGAGCCGCTAAAGAGTCTGCGATGTTCCAGGTGGTTGGAGGGACAGCCCAGGACAGATAGTACATGGCTATGCCTAGGATGTTTGAAGTTCAAGTTCCCAAAGACGTCTAAGTAAGTGGCGGGCACGATCAGAGTGGTTCTTAAATAAGACTGACTGCCAGGTAGGTGGAGGACAGCCTGGAGGGAAAGCAGAGATGGGTTAGGGGCTCTCCTAGCCATGCAAGAGGAGGAGGAAGATGGAGGAGGGCTGCACAGGGCTGGGCGCAGCAGCAGAAGGCTGGGAAGAAGTGGGCAGCTTTGCAAGCTACTAAGGAGAGAAATAAGCAGGGCTTGTGTGGAGAGATGGAGGGGGAAGAAGTGGCAGTACCCAGTCATGTCCCCTCTGTCCCACAACCCCTCACCCCTGCCACTAGCAGGTTAGGGAAGGGTGCTGAGGCTGAGGCCCCATGCTGAATCTTATCCCTTTAAGAAGTAGGTTCTAAACCTTGGCGTCAACAGAGACTCCCCCCCCCTTTTTTTTTCAGAATGCCATGACATCTGCGTGCCACACCTGGGCTCACCCACTTAGCAAGATTCATTCTGACAGCACAAGCCTGCAGTTGTGCGTGATACTATCTGCTCTGCTCTCTAGGTCTGAAAGAAACTATTCTGTTCTTGCCCAAGGGCTTATGAAAAGACATCTTTCAGGAAATCCCCAGCCCGGCTCTCCCAAGACAGTGAATTCAAAGTCCTCCTCACCTTCTGTGGCTGCCTCATTTGCCACCGTGTCCCTGCCAACAGGGCCCGACTGCCCCGCAGAGGATGGGATGACCACTGCCAGGAACAAGGCGGGGGCCAGAGATGCTGCATGTGGCACTTTATTTCTGCTTCTGATATGTACAGGTATATACAGTTGGTGTGAGCCTATGGTACACTATTTCACAAAACTATCTTACATCCTGTGCATACTTTTGGGCGGGAATCAGCAGACGGCTCCGAAAAGCCCACGGCTAGGGGAGGGAAAGGACGCTCCCAGGAGCCACCTCCTCTCCAAGGACATTCATGGGGGCTGCTCGCCCCCCTCCCCAGTACTGAGGTCCTCCCACGGACCATCTGGGCCTCCCACCTGCTCTCAGCACTCGCTTCTTCCTGAGTCTTTCTCCTCGAGGGGGGGAAAGCAGCAGCAATGGCCCCCACTCACCGACGGAGGCACTGCCGCCTGCCGCCCAGAGCCCCACTGCCCATACTGGACTTGGACAGCGAGAACAGAATCCTCCCTGTGGTTCGGCCCGCGGTGCAGCCTGGCCTCACGGGGCGCTAGCATGCATCTTCTCCAGGCAGCTCGTCCAGAATGTAACCAGCCGGTTGTCGCGGTTGATGCAGAAGTCCGTGAAATCCCTGAGCAGCCGATCAGCAAACTTCTCGTCCCCTGTGGCACTAGAGCGCCATGTCTTGGTCAGCATGGTATTATAGGCCCAGTTGTAGCCAACCCGTTCCTCACAGAACATGTTCTGGTTGGTGGAGCTGGTGGAGTTCCGCCGTCGTCGCTGTTGTCCTGAGAACTTGCGCCTGGAGTAGGGCAGCTGCAGGAACACTGTTCCTGAGGAGCAAGGGGAGGCCCCATGTCACCGCCACCAGGAGGGCTCCCCCACCCCTGGGCAGCTGCAGGGGCTTTGCAGACACAGGCTCAATCAAGGGGAGGGGGTCTCGTGCACAGGCTCCCGCCACAGGAACCCACCAACCCCACATTTCACCTAGAGTGTCTCACCTGTAACGTGAATGTATTGAGGCTTGTTCTCGGCGGGGAAGTTAAAAGCAGAAGCGGAATATTTATCTTGCACAAACCCAAACCTAAGGGAAGCATAGGAAGACACACAGATTAGGGCCTCCTTAGCTAAAGGGACAGGGAGAGCAGATGTGGCTAATAGGACTTCCTGACATGCTGAGCTACATGGACCTGGGAAAATCTCTTTCAAGATTGAACACTGAGGCTGCTGGTTTTCGCCCTCACCAGACCTCCTCCCACAGGCCTCCCGTCATCTCCAGGTAGGGAAGAGCCCTCACACCAGATGCACTCCACGTCCAGCCCTGTCTCTGCCCCACCACCTGTCCAGTCAGACCCTCCTCTGGGCGCTGTTGCACTGTAATCCCACCCCTCTTCTCTCTTTCTTCCTAGAATCCACACTGGGTCCTTCACCATGCTGGGTGCCCACCCACAGGACGACAGGGGGAAGGTGCTTATCTTAATTCATCTTAGCCACACCTCTTTCCCTTGAGTTCTCCCAGCTAAGCACATAGTGGGTTCTCAAAGAAGGCTCTGAATTGAAATAGAATGAAACCTCTTAACTGAAATCCTCTTCTTAAAAATGAGGAACCAAATCTGGGGCTCTGCTTCGCTGCTCCATTCTGGAAATGGGCAGCAGGAGCCACTTTTCATCTGTGACTTACTCGATTCTGCTTCTCATCTATGGTTTATTCTATTCCGGGTTTTTCTATTTCCATCAAACACATTTATTACAGCTCTACCTGTTAAGTGCTGAAAAGGACGTGTTAACAGATGTAGCTCCCGCCCTGAGTCTGGGAGGTTTATGTAATAAACGCAGAGATGTGGGCAGAACTAAAGGAGGTAAAGCACCTGTTTCCTTCCACTGCATCCTCTATATAAGCTGCCGGCTTTCAAAAACTATTTATCAAGAACACACGAAGTCCCCCTGCTTGTGTGCTCTCTCTCTCTCTGAAAAATAAAATCTTAAAAAAAATAAACTGTAAAAACAAAGCCTAGAGTGAGAGAATGATTTGTAACATAAGTAGTGTATAGATGGATAAAGCACAGGAATAAAGCTACTTATTACATTTGTAGCCCAGTTTAATCCCTGATATCTTAAAGAATTTTTAAGAAATAAGTGAACAGGAAAAGAAGCTAAGTTTCATTGGACAATCAGAAAAATAAACATTGGGGCAACAGATGATCTCTCTTTTGTTAGTTTTAGTCTGTAAATGATGAAAATAAAATTTAAATGGGATTTGCTAACATAGTTTTAGGAAAAGTGTGTGGTGGGGAAGCTTTAATACATTGGTGGTAGGAGTACCAAGCATTCTAGAGAGATATTTTGTAGATCTATTAAATTTTAAAATACTCTTTTAATCATACACTCTAAATTTAGTCATGCATCTTTATATACACACAAGTACGTAAAGATTAATGTCCACGTGTATTTATTGCAGTGTCTAATAATACCCAAAATTGAAAACAATCTATGTTAGCAACTGTCAGAAATGGTTAAATAAATGGTACATTCACAATATGAAATACTATGTACAAATTAAACGTTTATATACTGACATGGAGCCAAATCCATAATTTATTATTGAGTGAAAAATAAATAAGTTGTGAAACAAAAAAAAAAAAAAAAAAACACACGAAGTCAAATATGCAAATTAATTGGATCAGCTAACGTGCACAGCAAGCCCCATCATCTATAGGCTGATTCTATCATGTGTAAGAATGGCTCTGGATTTTGCCTTTCTTCCCCTCTACTTTTCAACCAAGGCTGTTTATTTACTCAGCATGGATCAGCCTGACCAGAATTTTCCCTCATTTCTTCCTTAGGTTACCAGGGAAGACCTTTAATTTTAAAACAGCAATTTAACCACATAGCACTTGGCTCCCTCATTGTCCACTTGGGAAGCATTCGAGCAAGGACTACAGCAAGGGTGGGGGGGCACCCATCCCACCCAGAAAAATATGAAGGAGCTGGGGAGCCACAGGAGGGAAGCTGGGGAAGGTCCAGAGACGCTGGACCAGTTTCTTCTTCTTCTTCCTTTTTTAAAGATTTTTATTTACTGGACCGGTTTCTAACTCTTTCAGAGATGAACCTTATGGGTGGGCTAATGTTTCATTTCAGAGCCACATTCCAATCTAGAGTTCCCCACTGTGCAAAAGCTACTCTGGGCAAGGCACTTTGCTAGGTGCTGTAAATGGAAACAAAAATGAGAAAAATGCACACCCTTGTCCTCCAGGGGCCCCTACATTAGGGTAACAGATGGACAGAGTGTGTTGGGAAAAAAAGGGAAGGAAGGATTGAGAGAGCAGGGACCTGGAATCCGTGGTAGAACATGGCTGATCGATGGAGAAGGGGGTGGGGTTTAGATGAGAATGAGGGGTAAGATATAGGTAAGGATGGTGGGTCTAGGTGGGCAAGGGACCACGATGTTTAGGTGCAGGGACACCAGCAGAGTCCATGCAGAGATTCGTAGGGATGGAACAGAAGACGCAAAAAAATTAAAAGGCCATGTCCCGAGTGACATCTAGCCAGCAAAATCCAATCACCACCCAATGATATCATCCAAGGGAAGCATCAGACCTGCTTATAAACTCATCAGTCGGCTGGGGTCTTCCTAATGATACCCACTGTCTACCCAGGGCTTCCTAGGTGCAGGGAACTCTGGAGAACCCTCCCAACAACCCAGCAAGTGGTGAGAAAACGAAGGTGAAGCAGTTCCAGAACTTGCTCATGGTTCCTCAGCTGCATGCTGGTGGAGATGGAGGTGAGCCAGGCCTCTCTGCTTTCTGGACTGACACCCTTTGCCACTGACCCACTGCACTTCCCACCTTCTGCCCCAAGTCAGCACCCTCTACTGCTGGAAGGAAGAAGCCAGTCTGTGGTGGGCCAGGGGCGGGAGTGGGGTGTGAGGAGGGGTGGTAATAGCTGAATAAGGAGATGGCAGGACATTGCAGACAGAGCCGAGAGAGAGGATAATGGAAGTGGAAATGGAGGACTTGCTTCTGCCATGATTAACACGAAGCAGCAAATGAACACTGAGTGGCGCATTCTAGAGACAAAGCTGGACTGGCCAGCTCCCTTTCCAGGAGGGAAGCCCCTCCCTGGCACATATCCTAGTGCCAGTAAATACCCATGGACTTATCCATTGCTTTTTAACCCCCATTATCTTCTCAGCATGTGTCAAGGGGCTCTTGAAGCGTTTTATAGTTTTTCATCTCATGTCATCTGCTTAACAGCTTTGCTCAAAGTCTTGCTGGAGAATAAGGAGGAAGCTCTGTGCTTTCCGCTCAACTGGAAGACGGTAATGTGGTCTGAGAAACAACAGCTACGGGAACTGGAGGGGTAATGCTTATCTTTGAAACCAAGGCAAAGGGTCCTGTAGGGTATCAGCAGCAAGTTGGTCATTGGTGAACTAGATTCGCTTCCCCAGAAATGAAGCAAACTGGGTTTGGGTCGACTACTCACAACAGTCACTAACGCCCTCCCACAATGCCCTCCTGCTAAGGGACAAACCTGTGTGCAATGGCTTCCTGGAAAAGGTGCATTCGATCCCAGTATGTTTCCGGTTCAAAGCCTGAAAGAAGAAAAAAAAATGCCAGGGTGTGATCCCAAGGTTTTTAAGTTTCCCTGGATCTGGCCTTCTGTATCCTTTACTTCTCTTGGCCATTCCTCCCCTCTGAGCTTCAGTGCTGCTTTTCCACACTACCCGCTTTTAGGAGACCAGCCTCCCTCCCAAGGAACAAAGGCGCATTCTCACCACCACTTCCCTGAAGCTCTATCAGGGTCTAGAAAGGCACTGTCCTCAGCAACCAGTGTGAGCTACCAGAACCCGAGGTAAGACTCATTCTAATGACTTCCTATGCGCAAAGTGGAAAGGAACATGACATTAAAAATACCAACAAAAGATGAGCTTTAAATGTATGTTATCTGCTTCTACGGAGAAAAGAAAAAAAAAATTTATTACCCATCTTCAATTTCCCTACAAGGAAAGACAATAGTACAAGCTCCATTTTAGGGGTGGGGAAACTGAAGTAAATAAATAAAAAAAATTATTTTTGGAAAAGTGATGGGCTGGGGAGGGCAGGGGAGCAGACAAGTGCCTTCCTCCATTGCCTATAACATGGCTCCAGCCTCGCTCCTTCTGCAGCACTGGTGTGAGGACCAAGAGCTGAGGAGGAGGTGGAGGGCTGAGGCAGGCTGTCGCTCAGCAACAGGCAATGGGCCAGCGCTGCTCGTGGGACTGAGATGCTGAGGGCTAGAGGAGCAACAGCACAAGGTATCCTGAAGAATAGGGGCACTCTCTCTACTCTCTTTACATTTGGAATTTTCTATCTAGAATACATTTGAGGGCTGTAGGCAACTAAAGAGCAAACAAGAAAAAAGACTTCAGTCTTAACAGGTAAAAACAAAGAGCAGATTCCTTGTCAGATTTTTAAGCTTTGGAATCCACTGTTATTGGAAGGGGAGATCACAGGAAGAGAAGCAGCATGGATGCAAGACAATTGATTTTTAGATTCACGCCCTTATTGCTTTAAACTAGGACTCCTTTCTTCAGCTGTAACCATGGCAACCAACAGAGGATGCTGGTCTTGAAGCCTTGGTTACAACAGGCAGGGAAAACCAGCAGCTCATACAAAAATGTCCTCCAATACCAGCCTTGCCAGCAATCCTGTGCTGTGACAGTGAAGGTGGAAAACCCCAGAAGGGCTGGCTGGTGTGGGGGACGTGTCTCCTGAGCATATTAAAAACAGCAGCATGAGGCGGTTGTCTGGCTTGAAATCATCAGATACGAATAGAATCATGTGGCATTTCAGGACTGCAGTGGTCCTCTGTCAGCCACTGGGAGATTACACGAGAAGGTGTGTGTGTGTGTGTGTACAGCACTGTGTCAACTCTACAGACAATGAGACCTATGGTCTCCAGTGGTTCTGTGGGACCTGCCTCAAACCCTAACCATCACTGAAAACAGTGTCTGTATAAAAACGTCTTCTGAGACGTAAACAAAGAATATACAGATGGGCCTTTGGAACACAAGCTGTTTGCATCCCCAGGGCAGCCTGTCACAGGAAAAGTGTGGCAACATTTAGTGATGCCTCCCTGACCTAGAGAGACCTCTCACTCCCTGGGCTGCTTCTCTCCTTCCACCATTACACAGACTTACACAGGCACAGGAAGAAACCATCTCCCTCACACCAAAAAATTCTTCATTTCACATTTATAATTTCTACATCTGAGAAACGAAAAGGCTACTGACGTATTAGCAGCAATTCTAACTTTTCATTTTCAAAAAGGTCATTTGTCAGCTCACCAAGAGCTCTGTAGGGGCTATTTATATGTTCATCAAAATGAGCAATTAACTGGGGATAAAAAATGTGCTCTGTGAAGTAAGACTTGTCCTCCAATCTGTCCTACACCTACCCTCAGAGATCTGTGGGGCAAGGGCGGAGCAGCAGGGCAGCCACACCCACTCCCTGCCTCCGCCCACTCCCAGTTCCCCCTGGACTGACAATCCTGTCCCAGGGGAAAGGCTGTCCTCAGAGTCCTGCTGTCCTCCTCCGAGCCCCCTTCTGCTCTGTCTTCCCTGAGACGCTGGACTTGAGTCACATGCATGTACCAGGTGCTGACACGCTACAGCTTTGCACAATAGGATGCTGGATCCTGTTTTGCATTCAATGCCTCCCCCCTCCATTTTTTAGCCAGTGTGCATGAAAGAGCAGATTCAAGCCTCCCATAAGGTTCAAATTCCCACAGCCCTAAGCCAGTTAGGCTGGAGCACGGAAAGGAGAGTGTGGGGAGAATACCAGAGCTGCTCGTGATTTACAGTGTCTCACACCCTCTCCTACCCACCATCTGCTCCCGGCCTCACAAGGGTCTTCCTGAGTTGGCAAGGCAGTGTTAAACTTGACGTGCTCTCATTTGATGGATAAGGAATTTAAGACATTAAGTGACTCATGCAGGGTTACCCGGACACTAAGTAAAGAACCAGTATGAGACCCAGATCTTTTCGGCCCCCTTGTCCAAAGGCTCCCTCTGTGCACTAGCCTAGAGGGGTGGCCATGGGGGAGGGGGTCTTACTCATGGAGACAGAACATCCAAGGGGAGTGTCTCTTACTATCAAACAAGTGCTCACTGCCCTCCTTGAGCAGGCAGCTGGTGTTGAGTGGAATGAAGAGCTGTGCTCGAAGCGGATCGCCATACAGGTAACTGGGCAGTGCAAAGGGACCCTCCAGAACAGGGACCAACAAAAAGCCGCAGGAAGTGGCTTTGCGATGCCAACCCTGGACCTGGTGGAAAGCAAGAAACAGAGTCATCTCCAAGTGAATTCAGACAAGAGAAAATACTTCCCAGGGAGCGAGGCCGCCACCGTGGCGGCATACGTATTGACTGGCATTTTCATTTATTCATGTTCACTGGCTCCAAACTGGTCCTGGGCAGGAAACAGCACAGTTTAAGCTCCTCTGACAGATCTTGAAGAACTGTGAGTTAAGCGGCTCCTCCTCCCAGTTCGAGCTTCGGTAACTTCAGTGTTTCTTCTGGGAGGAAGCGACTGGAGAGAGCTATTTCTTGCCTCCTAAATGGCCTTCTCATTCTATAGGATGTTGGAGGAAGGTCACAGGATATAAGTTAAGTCCTTCTAAATTTGTCCTTTATCAAAAATTTACTAAGGCCAAAGTATCAAATAGGAACACAATCCACTCAGGCTGGCTGGATGGGATATGACGCAGGGCACAAGATGACTGTGGTGGCCTCTGGCCAAAAGCGATAAGCCCTGACCTGGTGGAATGAGAGTCTCTCTCCGGTAAACTCCCAAAAGGAGTCTGTCCAAAGACAAACCTCCCCATCAGTACCATTTCCTTAGAGAACAATGGCGAATTTCTACATCTTAAGATACTTTCTAGGAGGTGGCTCAGTGGCTTAAAGCCTCTGCCTTCAGCTCAGGTCATGATGCCAGAGTCATGGGAATGAGCCCCGCATTGGGCTCTGCTCAGCAGGGAGCCTGCTTCCTCCTTTCTCTCTCTGCCTGCCTCTTGGTATACTTGTGATCTCTGTCTGTCAAATAAATAAATAAAATATTTAAAACAGAAAAAAAAGATACTTTCTGAACCATAAAACTACATATATTTAAAAAAAAACTGATATATGTGGCTTTGGCATACAGATGAGGTATGTGTCAAATGTTATTTCAAGGGACGCCTGTGGCTCAGTCACTTAAGCATCTGGCTTTGGCTTAGGTCATGATCCCACGGTCTTAAGATCAAGCCCTGCATCAGGCTCCCTGCTCAGCAGAGTGTCTGATTATCCCTCTGCCGAAGCCCTGCTTGTGCTCCCAGTCTCTCTCTAATATAAATAAAATTTTAAAATATATAAATCCGTGTGTGTGTGTGTGTTTATTTACTTAGTTAGTTATGTTGAGCCATAATTTAATTTAAACAGATATGGTTACGTTAAAAATTGAAGGGGACCACTCTTAGCTTTTTTCCCCAGAAATAGTCATAACAACAATACATCAACAACAAAAACCAAGATTTTTGTTTCACCAAAATAATCTTTTTTTTTTTTTTTTTCTTAAAGATTTTATTTTTAGGTGCCTGGGTGGCTCAGTGGGTTAAGCCTCTGCCTTCAGCTCAGGTCATGATTTCAGGGTCCTGGGATCGAGCCCCACATGGGGCTCTCTGCTCAGCGGGGAGCCTACTTCCTCCTGTCTCTCTACCTGCCTCTCTGCCTACTTGTGATCTCTCTCTCTCTGTCAAATAAATAAATAAAATCTTAAAAAAAAAAAAGAAAATCATAAGAAAAAATACATTTATAATACTGTATTTGTATATACATAATCAAACCCCTGGGGGCGCCTGGGTGGCTCAGTGGATTAAGCCGCTGCCTTCGGCTCAGGTCATGATCTCAGGGTCCTGGGATCGAGCCCCGCATCCGGCTCTCTGCTCCACAGGGAGCCTGCTTCCTCCTCTCTCTCTGCCTGCCTCTCTGCCTACTTGTGATCTCTCTCTGTCAAATAAATAAATAAAATCTAAAAAAAAAATTAAAAAAAAAATCAAACCCCTGTTGTTCAAGGGTCAAATCTGTAATGATAAAGGGATTAGCAGCTTTCAGTGGGTTTTACATGAATTGGTGTGAAAAGTGTATTTTGAAAAGACAGTTGCTATATTCCCCCGGGGAGATAAATACTCTTCCTCCCGCAGAACTGTGACTATACGTGTGCATCTACGAATGTTATGGTCATGTTGTTTGAGATAGGATTATCTGGTAGGGCTTCCAAGGAGAAGGCATAGCTTACCAGGACAGAGGGTTAGTTCTGCCTGGAGGGAGTGGTTATCCCAGTGTCAACTGGCTGGAGAAAAGCCAGTGTCCTCTGAAAGCTGAGCCAGACAGGTGGCTGGGTGTCTTTTTTCTTTTTTAAGTAGGCTCCCTGCCCAGTGTGGACCTCAATGTGGGGCTTGAACTCATGACCGTGAGATTGAGACCTGAGCTGAGATCAAGAGTCAAATGCATAACCAACTGAGCCACCAAAGCATTCCGCTGGGCATCTTTTTTGATTTGGACCTTGAGAATGTTCCAGTGTTCCAGGGAAGGGGTCCACAGAGGCACTAATGCCATGCGGAGGCAGACTGGGGATGGGCAGGCAGAGAAAAAGACAAATCTCTTCCCCAGGGTATCATGCCCTGTGGGACAAAACTAGGCTTCTGAGCCCTGCAGAGAAGAACAATACGCGGCCAGCTAATGCCATGCTCACTCTCTTTGGTCATCTCTTAGCTTTCTGTAAAGTCTTCCTGAACCTTCTCGCTGCTCTCAGCAAAGCAATGAGATGCTTGTGTCAGTGTAGGAGGACAGCGGGACTCCGTTAAAGCCACAGAAAAGCATTCTTCTGGGTTGAAGGGGAGAGTGTATTAAAGGAGTGGCAGGCTGCAAAGATGGTTCAAGAGGGCACCTGCAAGATTCTGACAGCCTGGCTAGGGAGGGCTTGTTCTAGAGACATTGGGACCAGGGATGGCAGTGGCCAGGCCGGCCTCTCAGTGTCAGCAGTAAGTGACCTGATTAGACAGACCGGCCAGGCCGACTAGAAGGACGAAAGACAGAAGACCAATTAGAAGACAGCTTCTCAGCTTTGGCACTCAACTTTGGCTGGTTAATTCTTTGTCGTCGAGGCTGTCCTGTGTGAGGTGTTACAGAGTGGTGCGCAGTACCCCTGGTGTCTACCCCACTAGACACCAGTGGCACTCTTCTACTGTTAGTGCCAAGTAAAAATGTTTCCAAATGTTACCAAATGCTCTATGGGGACAAAATCACACTCTCCCCCCCAACCCAACCCCTGTTGAGAGCTGGAGTTAAAGGCAGTGATGGTCACTGACAGGGGGCTGGCTAAGTAAACAATGATACAAACGAATAACAGAATATTCTGTAGTGCTTAAAAACAATGAAGCACATTGTTTGAAACACAAGGCAGACTTATTTATACCGATACTGAGGATAGAATAACAGGACAAAAATAGTAATAGTAATAATAGTAGGACAAAAAACACATTGCAAATACAGTTGGCACCTGAACAACACAGGTTTGCATAGGTCCACTTACATGTGGTTTTTTTTTTTTTTTTATAAACAGAGGACTGTAAATGCATTGTCTCTTCCTTATGATCTCCTTAATAACATTTTCTTCTTCCTATCTTACTTTATTGTAAGAATACAGTATATAATACATATAGCACACAAAATGTGTTAATCAACTGTTTACATTACCTTTAAGGCTGCAGGTTAACAGTACCCTATTAGTAGTTAAGTTTTGGGGAAGTCAAAAGCTTTACTTGCATTTTTGACTGCACAGAGTCAGCATCCCTAATACCCCTGTTGTTCAGGTGTCAACTACAGTATTCCAAGCTACCATAGCTGTTCAAAAAAAAAAAAAAGGTAACAAAGCTTTGTATGTGCATATACTATTGTATGTGCATATACTATCTCTGGAAGTACACTCAACAAAGTGGTGGGGTGGCTGTTTTTATTTATTGATTAAAAAAATGTTTTTTAAGTTTGTTTTTGTTTTTTTTAAGTAATCTCTATACTCAATGTGGGGCTCAAACCCACAACCCTGAGATCAATCTACTGACTGAGCCAGCCAGGTGCCACAAGGGGTTGCCTGTATTTTTTTCTTCAAATTTTCATTTAAAATTCTAGTTAGTTAACATATAGTGTAATATTGGTTTCCGGAGTAGAATTTAGTGATTCATCACTTACATATAACACCCAGTGCTCAACATAAGTGACTTCCTTAATACATAACACCCATTTAGCCCAACCCTCACCCACCTCTGGGTGGTTGCTTTTAGATGGAAGTCCCTGGGAACGGGGTAAGGGTGGAGGAAGAATTTACTTTTCACTCGAGACCAGGGATTCTCAATTGAGGGCAATACTCCTCCTCCCTAGGGACATGCAGTATTATCTGGAGACATTTCTGGTTGTCACAAGGCGGGCATACTCCTGGCATTTAGGGCAGAGGTCCTAGATATTGCCTAACATTCTACAATGCACAGAACAGCCCCGCTCAACAGAGAATTATCCGTCTCTAGATGTCAAGAGTGCCAAGGCTGAGAAACCCTGACCTTGTTCCTTGTTGACTGTCTCAATTTTTTATTGTGTTTAAATTTTTTACAAGGCTATTCCAAACAGTCCAGGTGAAAGGTAATCGAGCCTGAACTAAAGGGGGAAAAAAAAAGTGATGCAAACCTCTACCAAGCATCCACTCACTGTGTCCCTCGGTAAGGTGAGCCAAGACCCCGACCACAACACAAGGAGGCTCACCATCTCGAAGAGGACCGCAGCAGTCACAGCCATCCAGTGGAGCTTGATCTCAAAGGCCGCATTCAGGGAGAAGTTGCCATGATAGTAACAGCTGCACCACTCCAGCCGGTCTGTGCGGTTGTTCACGTCCACGTCCAGGGTCACAGTCCTCTGCTCTGGGACAGTGGCAGCTATATCAGCACATTGGAGGGGCCCCGAGAGAGAGGAAGAAAGAGTGGATGAAGTGGAAGAGCAAACAGCTAGGCATGCAGATACACATCTGCAGAATCACCTACTAGAAAATCACAGATTCTAGAAGCTTCCTGAAAATCATCTAGTTCAGGGGTCAGTCAACTTTTCCTACATAGGGCCTAGTAATATGTTGGGTTTTATAGGCTCTGTGGTCTCTGTTTCAGCCACTCAACTCTGCCATTACAGTGCACTAGCAGCCAGGGACATGTAAATGAATAGGCCAGGTGGTGTTCCAGTAAAACTTTATTTACAAAACCAGAAAGATTTTTAGGGGAGTGAAACTATTCTGTATGATACTATCATGGTGGATACACATCCTTACACGTGCATCAGAACTCAAAATGTACAACACCAAGAATGAACTCAAATGTAAACCAGAGGCCCAGGGTGATCCTTGTTAATGTAGGTTCACCGATGGTAACAAACGCCCCACTCTGGTGCAGGGCATAGACAGTGGGGGAGGCTGCGCGTTTGCTTTGCTGTGAACCTAAAAGTGCTCTAAAAATTAAGTTTATTATACAAAAACAAACAAACATACGGTAGTCCAGATTTGGCCGGTTAAGCCATAGTTTGCCTCCCCCTATTGGCTCCAACTCCTTCATTTGCAGATGAGGAAACAGCAGCCCATGAAGGAGAAATGCCTTGACCAAGATCAGACTCAGAACCTCAGGGGCGCCTGGGTGGCTCAGTGGGTTAAAGCCTCTGCCTTCGGCTCAGGTCATGATCCCAGGGTCCTGGGATCGAGCCCCACATCGGGCTCTCTGCTCTGCGGGGAGCCTGCTTCCTCCTCTCTCTCTGCCTGCCCCTCTGCCTACTTGTGATCTCTGTCTGTCAAATAAATAAATAAAATCTTTAAAAAAAAAAAAAAAGAACCCCAGCCAGGCTGAACCCCAGATCTTCCCCATCTAGTGACCCACAAAGGGACACCATGGGACAGACAGCCCAGACCACAGTGAAGAGGAGGAAGTCTCGTTTTTCTGGTTTCAGCCCAGGAAGAAAATAGTTCTAGAATCTTTTCTCAAGAAACGAAACCTCATAATGAATTTCAACACCCTGTACCATCAACTGCGTGTTGCTCAGATTCTAGGCTGGTATTAAACTAGCTCATCCTATCTGGAATTCTTGCTTAGAAATCCTGTTCAACCCAAGATAGGGATGTTTTAAGGATGGATCAATCAAGTTCCTGACCAGACTGAAGGCCTGAAGGAGGCTCAGAAGTAATGGAAAGATCAGGGCTCTGCTCTGCCTGACTGGGCAGTGCCAGATGTAGGGTTTCTAAAAACTATTATCAGCTCCTCATTCTCCTCAGCCCCATGAATACAAAGGTATCCCTTTATCTGAAGCCATCAGCTTAGTTCTGGGTTTTGCAGGTAGTAGCCCTGAGTGGCTTTTACCACTGACAAGGATAAAACGGCTCTTGAATCAGCAATTTTAATCAGCTCCTGCTGAGCAGCAGTGGAGCTATAGCCAGGATGCTGAATGGCCCCGGGGTGGACTGATACTCAGCTGCTAGGTATATAGCTTATCATGCTCACATAGCCAGAATGTGCAAAATGGGAAATGTTCTTCCTCTCGAATTGGAAGGCCTATGCTCTTCCATTTAGCCAGGTGCCCCTGCGGACAGGGCTTCAGCTCTAATGGTTTAGTTCCTCATTTGCAAACTGAGGTGGTGTCCACCCAGCTGCTTCCTGGAGGAGGGTTGAGGATCAAGGAAAACATGGCTGCCAGGAGGTTGCAGACTACCCCCCCCCTTCATTCTCCTTTAGCCACCCCACTTGAAACTCTCCTGTTATTCCTTCCTCTCCCATTTAAGCTACAAGCTCACCAATGGTCAATCTGAGGCCTTTCCATGACTCCCATGGACATTGCTCAGCCACCTGGGACACTTGAGGCTACAGAACATGGTGGCTCCAATGCTAGAAGTCTCATCAGAACTAGCTTCTGTCTCTGCCTTGTGTTCCTGATCCATGGCCCAACCACAGTAGCCTTTTACTTAATAGCCCCAATCAAAGGAATAAAGCTTTGCTCTCTGGTCTTGGATGGGGTAGTCCTCCCCAGGGGAAAAGCCAGGGTCACAAAAGAAAGGGCACTCAGTAAACACCAGCAGAGAACTTCACATATCTCCTCTCTCCCATCTGGCATATTCAGTTCAGAACAGGCTAGTCTGAGGAAGCCCAAGGAATGTCCTGTTCAGCCAAGTGGCTACAGGCTCAAGATAACACCAGCTTTCACTACTGCAGGGGTGAGATTCGACAGTATGGACATGGCCAGCAGGCTAACAATGCTGATAAAGGTTTAGGCCCCAGCTGTGCTGCAGCTTCCAGCGAGTTCTCTGAATCACTCCTTAGTTGCATAAGAACAAACTTACTTACCTTGGGACAGTGAGCTACACTAAGTTGCAGTAAACAGGGGCAAACCCAGAGGAGGAACAGGCTGAGGGTCCTTCACCCGGGTCACAGCAAGGGGGCTGACAATGACCTGGGAGGGAATCAGTGCCACTAGAGGAGAAGAGACTGCAGTCTCAGGTAGGGCACCAGAGATCAACAGTCACACCCAGAGCTGCCCCAAAATGGAAAGAGTAGTCAGTCGCAGGAGTGAGTGCCGTGTTGGGGGTAGTTTTCAAGGAGTAGCTGGCTCCCCACTTATTAGGAGTAGGATGGAAAACATTCACGCGTCAGGGCTTGGACCGAGGTGTGTGGCAGCCTCTTCTGACCCTGAGACCCAGTGGGGTTATCAAGAAAAAACTGAGAAGTCAAGGGTGTGGGCTTAAGGGATACAGTGCTGCTTCTCCCCAGGTCTCAGATGCCTTTGTAGTTTCACAGGTAGACAACAAATGACAACATGAGGGGAGAAGCGGGAGCCACCATGGGCCAGGGCAGACAGGACTGTGGCACCCATCAGGAATATCAGAATGTCTTTTTGCTAAGAAAAGCAGATTTCCAACTGAGAATCTGAAAGGTTTGAAAAGGAACAGGCCGAAAAAAACAGAAAGGGGAGCAGGTCATATATGATACACACTTCTTCTTCCCCCTATAAATCAGGTTAATTTTTTTTTCCCCTGAGGGAAAAAACCAACACTGAGGACAGTCCAATTCAAAGATAACTCATCTTTCTCACTTAAGTAAATGTCTACATTCTAACCTGGAAAAAAAAAAAAAAAAAAAGGCTGGGAAGAAGTAGCTCCTATCCTAACACAGAGGTCTGAGGGATGTTGCTGGATAGAATTAGCAGTGGTAAGAAACACATTTCCTTTGTGGGGGGGGTGGTTAACTGGAAAAGAAGCGGATGAGTGAAATTCTACTATAATCCTGCGAGCCACTGGAAAACTAATGAAAGGACAGCTTCAAGAAAACAGGCAAACATGTGAAATTCCTTCTGGTTTCAGAATCAATGCCAACACCCTAGCGCCCACACTCAAACCCCAAGTGAAGGACACCTGCTTAATAAACCACCTGATGAAGACCTAAGTCCCGTCTTCCCCCTTACTCTCCCTTTGTTTTGGGTAGATGACTTAGTTTTCCATACGCTGCTCCTCTTTAAGTGCAATTTTTCTGAAGTAACTAAGAACCAAAGCTAAAATGAAATAATCTGAGTCTCACCTTAAGCTTAGGACTATGGCGGACAGGAGAGGGTTCCACCAGCCTGCTAAAGGAGGAGACTTAGTTAATGAGGATGTGCATGCAGAAATTGTCAAGATAGCCTCCAGAACCAGAATGATGATGCAAAGGGGACAGTTCCCAAAGCAGTAACTCTGACCCAGGAGTAAGTGGGGACATTGGACAATGTCAGGAGAAATTTTGTCTCACTGGATGGTGGTGTGGAGGTGGGGGGGGGGAGGGGGTGGTGTGCTACCAGTAACTAGTAGGTAGGGAGTAGATGGCCTCTTTTTTTCCAAAAGACTTCAAGGAGGGACAGAGTTAAAAATGCAATGCAAGGAAGTGGGTAAGTCGTGACTACGAGGGGAAGGGGAGCCACTCTCTTCACAGTTTTGTCTTCTCCATGCTCCACTCAATTCTCACACACAGTGCTGGGCATGCTGGGGTGAGGGTATAAGGCAAGGTTCAAAGTTACATCTGGATCCAAGTGAATCTGATGATCTGGAAACTGTCATGACTCTTAGCATTTCCATTCTACCAGCTAGGTAAGAATTCTAATGAGCTGGGCATTTCCAGGCAAACTAAGGCAGAAGGTGCAATTTCCCTGGAGTTTGATCTATGTTACATTTCCTCCCTTCTTTCCAGAGGGTTTTTAGGATCTCACCAACCTGCCATTGAGGTAAATCTTGTGACTGCTTGTCTAGAGCATGCACTGCCTAAAGACGTTTACAGCCCAACCCATCAGTCCAGTCCTTGAGAGCAGAGGTCCCATTTCCTAACAGAGGTCACCACCATTCAATATGTGGATGTGCACCCCTATCTTGGAGCTGCAGGAACCAAGGAAAGGAGGGAAGACTCCTAACTTACATCCCTTGATGTGGTGAGCCCATCTGGGGAGGAAAGCTGGAAGAAAGATTCACGCTCAGCCTCAGTGTCTGGAATGGATAACCTCTGAGATTCCTTCCTCTTCAGACATCCTAAGACACTAAGATCCTGGGAAGGCTTCTGGCAGGTCCTAAACCAGCAGTGAGCAGCAGCTCACAATGTAGTCTGACTGCTTCTCGGGAAAAGTGGCCCCACTGTCTATTCTCTCCTGTTTATGCAGGTTTAGCACTGTGCCCTGATTTGAGAGTTCCTGGGCACTGTTTCTTGGTTGGGATAATAACGATCTTGACCCCTCTCAGGTCAGTGGAAGCTAGTACAAGAGTCCACCAGGTAGACAGACTACCAGTATGACAGGCGCGGTGGCTCTAATCCTGGGCCATGTGGCATTGTCCCCTTGGCTGACTGCCCTTCTCCCTCAGCTCCTGGCATCATCCCCAGGCCTCATCTGAGCTGAGCACCTACCTAAAAGCGCAGCTGCCTGGCTCCGCCCTCCGAAGCTGCGGCTGAAGGAGCTGTGCCTGCTTGCATAGGAGGCTGGCCGGCTAGGCAGCCAGGGCAAGAGGAAAGCAGGAATCTCGGAGTGCAAGAGCTCTTCAGCCACAAAGGCCACCTCAAACCACTTGCGCTGGAAGCTGGCAAAGTCCTCCACTGCCGTTGTGTGCCAGGTGGTGGGTTGCTGCATGGCCACTGGGAAAAGCAAAGGGGAGAGAAAGTGCCCTCAGTACAAATGGTCATTTTCGTACTGATGCAGGGCTGAACCTTGAAAACACGATGCTAAGTGAGGGAAACCATACACAATAGGCCACATGTTATAGTGTGCCACTTGAATGAAATATCCAAAATAGGCTACTCCCTAGAGACAGGAGGCAGATCCCCCCAGGGGCGGGGGGCGAGGAGGAGTTTGGCAATGACTGTCACTGGACACAAGGGTTCATTTCAGGTCCAAAACAATCTGGACCCTAGACAGAGGTGGTGGGTTTGCACAACACCAGGAACGTACTAAATGCCAGAGAAGTGTTCCCATCAGAATGGTTTGTTTTATGTTGTGTGAACTTTTCTTCAATTAAAAAAGATTTTTCTTCCCTCAGTTTCATACCTCTAATTTCAGAGCAGGTAACAGTAACCAGCTTTGTTTCCCCCCCCCCCCACTTGAAGGTAAAATTGGTACTAGTCCAAGTGAGAATTTATGGGGAGAGGGGGCCATGGACATGCTACTGGGTACCAGGAAAAAACCTGCACAGATCCACTTCCGACATGTTCTTGGATAAAAGAGCACAGTGAGGGTGCTCGCCGCTTCATCTGATTCCCAAAACCCAGAGGCTGAGAAGCTGGTTGTCTGCAGGACGGGAGTCACTTCCAGCCAAGGTCCCTGTGGGTTCTGGGTGGACTAGAGCCATGGCTCTGAATCCTAGGTGCCTTGAGCACAACATAAGCTACCTCTGACCTTGCTGGAATGGGTCCCCTCTTGGAATTATGTTTTCTCATTAAAAGAAAAAAGTTAAAATGTATCTTAGAAAACTTGCTAGGATTTGATAGTCTTTCTAGGGTAAGAAATGGGAGTCTAGCAAGTAAAAAGTGCTGTAAGTTACAGATCAGACCCTGTCTATACTCAGAACCACCTGCACTGGATAGGGGCGGGAGAGGGAGCACTATAATTCAAATTAGTAACCAAGAAATGGCTAATGGGAATTTCCTCACACCAAGATCCCTTGGCCTCTTGTAGGTTTATCTTCCATCTACACTGTTCTGACCAAGAACATACCACAGCTTTAAGAAACACTCGTCACTCTGGTTATGCTTAAATTGAGTACAAATGCTCAGGAAGTTGACAGATCTGTCTACTTAGAATACAAAGTCACACAAGGAACTCAAGAACCATCATCATTTGACAAAGCAAGCCACCAGGAAAAACACTTGCCCCCGTGGGCAACAGCATTCGCCTTATCTCTGACCTCGGTCAGGTTCTTTGTCCATGACTATCTTGTAGAAATAGAAGCCATAGATGAAGGTCCGCCAGACTTCACCAGATGCATGTGTGATGAGCTGCTCTTCCAGCATTTTCTAGAAGGAGAGACATTGAAACTCTGAAATTACTGTGGAGGGACATCTTGAGGTGCAGCCCTCAGTTCCCTGGAGTCAAGGAAGTGACCGAAACATTGAGGAGACCCTACTCTTCACCCCGCATCAGCCATGATGATTGCTCTAGGATAAATGCTGCACCTGATGTAAATTATATTACACAATTCAAAGGCTTATTATAGTATCGTCAATTTCAAACATACAGGAAAAGTATAAAGAAGTATAAAGTATAAAGAAAAGTATAAAGAAGTATAAAGAAGATCCAGGTATACCTCTACCCAGCTTCAACAAACTTAACATTTAGCTATACTGACTTCAGACCTTTTAATTAGAAGACAAAACATTCAGTGGACCCTCCCATGTCTCACTCCCCTTCCTCTCTCCCCAGAAATAAATGGTTAGTGTAACGTTATTCTCATGCACGTTTTTAATAATTTTATTATATGCACAAGGATTGATAGAGAATATGAGGTGTTTTTGTGAGACTGTAAATTTTAAATAAACGGCATGATACAATTATCAGTTTGCATATTGGATTTTCACTCAACATCATGCTTCAGACATCTGTCCATGTTGTTATATGCATCCTTCATGCTCATTCATTTTAAGGGCTATAGAAGCATTCTACCATGTAAAAAGGAAAATCTGATTCTCAGGGATGGGTAAAGGTCATGTAATACTGCCTAATGAGACCCTCGAAGAGGGAAATGAGGATTGCATGCTTATTCAAATCAGCTACTGATTTTATGTTTCAGGGATGACAAGTTAGCTGGAACTGTTTCCAGTGGGGGCCTCTGTGTGGACAGGACAGCATGAACCCCATCAGCCAACTTGACCTTCCCTGTTCTTTTCCTCTCCTATGTGATTCCAATTCTGAATAGTGTCATTAAATTCAGCAAGTGTTTGCTGGGTGCCTACCGTGTGCCAAACAGCATGGTGATTTGGAAATGGGAAGACAAGAGATAGCTCAGCCCTCAAGGAGCTCAGTCAAGGTGGGAGACAATGAAATGAGATAGGCAGCATCTTCCTTCTGTTGTGCTAAGTGCTCTGACACAGTAAGACCAGGGCACCAGAAGGTCCCTGAGGCAGAGACCTAGATCCTGAATAAGCAGGAGGTGGCCCAGGCAAAATGGGGGCTGGAGGTCAGAGAGAAGGCATTCCCTGGGAATCTTTCAGAGATTCTTCCAATGTTCAAGAGCACAGACTCCATCCAGAACACTTCAGTTCAGATGATAAATTCTGCTGGATTTTTAAGTCAAGGTATAGTGTCTTTCAAATCAAGACCTGCATGTTCATTGATTGTAGACAGGCCTTCTATTTACTAAAAGCAGAGCCTTATTACCGCAACCCACAGATTCTATTACTGGAAAGGACAGCTGTTTCGGAGACCAGCTCTGGTTTCCCGGGGGCCTGAGCAGACAGTCCCGTGGGCCCTGCCCGTGCTGTCTCACCTGCATGATATCGATCGCCATCGCCTGTGTCTGGACGCCCTCCACGTTGTTCACCAGCCAGTGCACCACCTCCGCGCTGATGAAGCAGCACGGTGAGAGGCCCTTCTGTTCTGAGAGCAACTGGACTCCCGTCCTGAATTGCAACATTGCAAGCAGGGAGCAGGGTATGTGTGCATGGTGGCAACAAGCAAAAGAGAACGTGAAAAAGAAGGGACTCCCACTAGAGCATTTAATTTCTGAAGTAAGGCTCCACACAGTATAATTTCTCTCACTATTCCTAAACCCACAGAAGTCTGCAAGATAGGACAAAAGGAGGTGTTATAGGGGGAAAAAGAGAAGATGAAGGAAGAGGAATCTGACACTTAAGAGAATTACCTATAGCTGTCAAAGCATTGTACTAGGTAATTTTTGCACTTGATCCTTACACTAAGCCTGCAACTTAACCACAAGTATCCCATTTTACAAACAAGGTAACATAGGCTCAGAGAGGTCAAGTAACTTATCCAGGGTCTCACAGCTGGTGAACAATACAGCCAGCTGAATCCATCAAATCACACTACCTGAGCATCACCATGTCTCAGGGCTCTGAAATCTTCCTACCCTTGCACTCATACACATGACAAACCACTTACGAGGGGTGCTTCATGGCTTCCAGGATCTCCGTCAGGGTGGAGGATGAAGTTAAAGAGCTTGCTGCCAGCTGCTGAGAGCTGTAAACAGAATGTCCAGTCAGCAAAGCATGGGGACACGGGTGCAGTCAAGAGCATGACCTTCAGGAACCATTCTTACAGAGCCAGAGGCCAAGGATGACAGTGATACTGAAGGCATTCAAGCGAATGCTGGTCACTATCTCCTAGGGATATCTCATGGGGGGTTTCCTACTTCCAAAGCGTACACGTTAAGATTTAAAAAAAAAAAAAAAAAAAATCAAAGTGGTTTTGTGTCCAAACTTGCTTCCCTTAATAAGCATCTCCCCTTTTAATTAACACCTCAGCCACTTCCGAGAGATCTCCCTGGACAGCTATGGTTTTACCCCCAAGGCCTTCCCCACCATTTAATCTCACCAGAGAACGCTAGGTAACCTGGTAAGAGCAGGAGAGAGAGAATTCCAGTATCATTGCTTACCAGTTGGAGGGACTCATCTGAAGATGGGGGTGATACTATTCCTTATCTTTTGGGGGTGTCATGAGGCTAATGTGTGTAAAATACCGAGTGTAGGGGCGATACCTACAAAGTCTCAAATGGTGAACAATACTGAACATAGTAACAGTAACGTCAACTGGAAACTCAGAGAGGTTAAAGGAACAGGTAAAAGAGCTGGGAGATATCAGGGTCCGGGTTTGAATCCAGGTCTGCCTGTTTCCAGAGCCCAGAACTTTCTACCACCCATCACCTTAGTTCTTCCTCAGTGGTCTGCTTTAAACATGTGCAATACTTGACAACTGAGCCCTGATTACTGGGTGAGGGACACTCCTAGCTGCCCACCATACCAAACCTGGAGCTTATTCCAGAAGCTTCTCAAGTCCATAAAGCCTCTCCCTTTCCTCAGTCTCAGCTGCCTCTTCCTATTTGGAGGGTCCAGGACTCCGTGGAGCATTTCAGAATCTCAGGTTTTAAAAAAGCCTGTGAAGATACCACCCACTCCCCCATGAAGTGAACTTCCTTCTAAGGCCTGAGTCCCCACTACAAGAGTCCAAACAAGAGGCTGTCCCGCCTGCAGGAACATCTTCAATGGCAGAGAACTTAGCTCCTCTATGCAGCCCATTTCCCAGGGGCAGTACCAACTGCTAGTCAGTTCTTCATCACAAAATGGGACCTGTTCTTTGTCATTTTCATCATCAGTCCTGATTTGTGTCACTTCTGGTCTTCTCATCTCCAGCCTAAGAATCCCCAGTTCCTCTTTTCTTCCAAAAGCAGAACAAAACCTGCCACTCAATGAGGAAGCAGAGAAATGCACTCCCTCCCTAAGCAGCCCCTCCACTCTCCTCCACGTCCAGAGCCAAAAAATCAGCCAGGCTTGATGGGGATATGGGCCTGGCGGGACAAAAGAGACTGAAGAAGTCCAGGCTGCCTGCTGCCTCTGAAGTGATCCTCAGCCCTCCTGGCCAGAGTGAGTGAGGTGCCCTGCACCAGAAGCAGGGAAAACTGGCAGACCACGGGACAGAAAGGAAAGTGGGTGGCCGCTGGCAGGGGCCAGCCAGGTGAGCTGCCACAGGGGCCCTTTTGCTCTCAGATAAAGGCATGCAAAAGTCACATCTGAAACCATTTCACCAAGGACTGCTCAGGCCGCGGGATAGTGAGGCAACCAGAACAGACTGGGCAGAATATTAGAAGGCTAACACAGCTGGGAAGGAAATCAAAAAGTTGTTTTTCAGATGTGACAAATCGTATTAAAATCTGGGGCTAACTTTCTCAAGTAAATGAGGTCCAAGCAGCTTCTTTTTTCCTCAGATACTCAGGAATAGGAAAAGGACAGTCATGGTTGGGGCACAACCAGCCACTCATCTGCTGTTCATTCATTTCTTCAAGCTGCAGATACTGATTGTCCATTGTCAGACACCAGGTGTACCACACTCAACAGGATAGACTGGATCCAGGACTCCTTCCCAAAGCCCACTCCTGCACAATGCCTGATACTTCCCTGTGTCTCTGTGGGCACCTATCAGCTATCCAGGAAGGAAGGCAGGGCACAGATCCTTAGCCCCATCAAACAGGTGCTGCTAAGACCTGAGTGCCCCGGGCTTCCAGGTAGAACTCACAGCTGAGTCAGATAGTGGAACTGGGACTTTGGACTCTCAGCCTCCACAGCCTCTGAGGCCAGACCCTCCCCACTGCCTCCCCAGTGCATGAGTTTGGCCATTCTGAGTCTCACCTGCTGTCACTGGAGTTTGCAGAGGGGAAGCTCTGTTCCCCTGAGTTCTGGGAGTTCCCAAAGGCCTGGCTGTTGCCTCTGTCCACAGACTGGCTTGTGCTTCCCCCCAAACTGGTGCTGTCCAGCACTGGGGTAGCTGTCTGGTCCACAGACACCTACAGGAGATTTGAAAATGAACAAAACAATGAAATTCTTTAAGGCTATTTATATACATGATCCTCCCCATTCCTCTCTCCTTCCTAACCCTCAGTGGTTCGTGGTGAAGAGCTAGAGTCAAGCCCAGTCTCATGTGGGCTGCATTCTATCAGGGCCATGGGAATTCCTGTTCCCCACACCACGGCTGATAGGAAATCGCCATTCACAGTGAATCCCCAGAACCAAAAAATGGTTCCAGCACCTGACTCAAGCCACAGATTTACACTAAAAAAAAAACAAAAAAAAAAAAAAAACAAAAAAAAAAAAACTCCACAGAAATAGTAAGAAAGGCAGCCCTCCTGTGAGAGTGAGAAGTGGGAGAGAGAGAATACAATTAGAGACAAACGGGTGAATATCCTAGCAAACGCCCTCCCTCACCATGGCTTACCCTTTGCCACCCCAACCTTCCTTTCCCGTGTCTGTCAACAGGACAGTCAACCTTCTAAGTGCCCAGGCTCAATCCTCAAGGGCATCTGGTAGCTCCCTTCCTTCTCTAGCTTCATCTCTAAAGAGAGGCCTAGTTCTGCAGCCTTGCCTCGGCTGATTCACATGTATTTCCACATCATGCCTGTTCTCCCAGGAGAGGCTGTAACAGTCTCCTACCTGACTCCACCAACTGCAGCCTCTCGCCCCTGAAGACCCTACCTGCCAGCCACCTCCATTTTCATCCTCCTAAAAAAAACCAGTTCTAATCCCATCGCTCCATGACTCTGAAATCTTTCAGGTCTCCCCATGAGCTACCAAACTTGCAGAGCCTTGCGGGTCCAGCACAAACAGCCCTGGCTGGTGATGGCCCTGCACAACTGGCTACTCACCCACATACACATTTCCAGCCAAATCAGACCGCGGTGTTTAATCCCGTCTGTGTGTTCTGCCGACTCGAGGTGCCCTTCCCTACAAGCGTAAGCTAAAAACCCATCGTCTTAAGGGCTATTTCAAATGCTGCTCTCTCAGTAAAATGTCTTCTGACTCACTCTCACCCCAGCTCCCAGAGGAAAACCATCTCTCTCACTCTCTACTTTGGATCTCTATAACCCCCTCCTGGCAGCTGCCAATTTTTGCTTCATGTAATATTTTATTGGTCTCATTCGCTTTAAACATCTAAGAGCACAAAACTATGACCTGTTCACCTAGAAGGGCTGTACTGTACCCCACAGCAGATACCTGCAGAAAATAGCACTTCCAGAGCACTCCAGGAAAAAATCTGACTCCTAGGCCCTCTTATATGGGTTTCTTAAGTACTTCAGAATGGAGCCTTCTATTATCAAACATTTTGTTGGAAGTTGTAAAAATCACTCCTTCTAAAATGGGGTGTCCCAACCTTGCACCATTGCCACTAAAAGCCAGATGAGTCTTTGGGTGGACTGTCCTGTACCTTATAAGATGCTGAGCAGCAACCCTACCTTCACCTACTAGATGCTGGTAACACCAGCCCCCCAAGCCCTCCATTTTCAGCTGTGACAATTAAAAATACCTCCAGATACAACCGAATGCACCCTGGGAAACAAAGTAGTCACAAGTTCTTAAAGAACCATTCTCCTACATCAGGCTCAATGATTTCCAAAAAAGACCACGCAGACTTTGCTAGCACCATAAATACACAGAAATGCAGCAAGAAGCAGCTTGCAATTACCAATCACCATCTGCCTCTAACCAGCAAGACTTAGAAACGGGTACTAGACCATAAAATTAAATGAGAAGGGCGCCTGGGTGGCTCCATTGGTTAAGCAACTGCCTTAAGTTCAGGTCATGATCCTAAAGTTCTGGGATTAAGTCCCACATGGGGCTCCCTGCTCGGCAGGGAGTCTGTTTCTCCCTCTGACCTCTCCCCTCTCATGTGCTCTCTTTCTCTCAAAGAAATAAATTTTAAAAAATTAAATAAGAAGCTAATTGACGGGGGCTAGACCCAGCTCTTAGGTTCTACCTTCCAGACCCCTATAGCGGGGTTAACTCTCATCTACAGCACCTGAGAATTGCCCCACCAGCCTAAACTGCCAGAAATTTACATGATTCCTATAGCTTTATTTTAGCAGGCTCTTTAAATCAGAAATTGGCAAACATTTTTTGTAAAGGAGCAGAGAGTAATTATTTTAGATTTTGTGGGCTACAGGGCCCTGTTGAAACTACTCAATTCAGTAAGGACAGAAGCAGCCCGATAATGTAAATGAATGGGTGTGGCTCTGTTCCAGTAAGAATTATTTACAAAAGTAGATGGTGGGTCAGATTTGCCCCATAGTTTCCTGGTATAATGTTCATCTTTCAAGAGACTGCTTAGAACTTAATACCATGAAAAATTATGCTTCTCCCGGGCAAATGGTTTGCCTTTACCTTATGACCACTATGAATCCTAGAATAGATGTTTCCCACTTTTCTTTGGCTCCCAGATAGTTCAGGGCTGAATTTAGCATTAAACTCTAGATAATTTATAAGACCGCAGATGATATCCTATCTTAAGTTTTTCTTTTCCTACATTTCCTCATTTAGTCATATTTTATTCTGGAGGTTGCATTTACTGCCATAACACACCTGAAGGACCTTTCTGGAATGGGCAGAAAGACAAGGAAAGTTGGACGGACCAAAGGGCAGAATTTGCAGAGGCCTAGAAAAGGCAAGTGGTGGGAGGTGCTTGGTGTTGGATGCAACTCCATTCACAAAAAAAAAAAAAAAACAAAAAACAAAAAACTATTTATTTATTTATTTTTTTATTTTAAAGTAGTCCCCGCACCCAAAATGGGTCTCAAACTGACAGCCCGGAGATCAAGAGTCACATGCTCTCCCAACTGAGCCAGCCAGGCACCCCAGAGGCAACTCCATTTTAAGAACCTTATTCCAAATCCTCCTTACAGAGGGATTCCACGTAACCTACATAGACATCCCCACCTCCAGGAGCTGCAGGTGAATCTCTCCATCCTCTTTTGAGTAAGCTACAGTTAGGGACTTACTTCAAGAACAGAGTATAGGAAAAAAAAAAAAAAAAAAAAAAAAAAAGAACAGAGTATAGGAAGGTAAAAATAGTAACTTCATAATAGAGATCACTGACAAAGACTACAACACCAAGTGATGAAGGTTCCTGTAACCAATGATGTTGTGTGGATCCCATGGACCCCCTAGTATGATGTGAGAAGAAGCACACTTCACCACTGAGCTATTCTTGTCAAGAATCCATAACTCCACCAGAAGAAAAACATCAAGCCAGCACAGATTCAGAGGCATTTTACAGGGTATCTAGCCAGGGCTCCTCAAGACGCTCCACATCGTTAAAAAACAAAAACAAGGAAAGACTGAGAAACTGTCAAAGATCGGAGGACACTGGGGAGACACTAAAACTAAATGCAACTTGGTGCCACTGGACTGGAGACTGAACAGAAAAAGGACATTAACAGAAAAGCTGGTGAAACCCAAATAAAGTCTGGTATTTAGTTAATTAAACAAACCAACCCTCATCAGCAACACCAATCCCCAGTCCCCTTCCCCCTTCCATACGCCTGAAGCCATGGGAGAAGATGAGGGATGAAGCTCCACCAGGGATGCCTTAGAGGTTCGCACCATCCACAACACGCACCCCCAAGGAACCTCCAACTTGTGTGCCTGTCACAGCCCCACTTTCTGATGCTGGAAGACCATCAGCCACCAGGAAGCTGCCAGATCTACCAGCCCAGCTCTCTAACTGAACCTCGAGGGTGGCAGACAGAACATACGGCTTTGTCTTTCCTGGAGACAAAGTGGGCTAAGTGGCACTCCTGGTTTCCCCTCACCTGGCTCCTTTAGGGCATTTAGAGGCATCATAAAGGGACCCATGACAGAATTTCATATTCAGAGAGCTTGGAAATAACTCTCAGCTCCATAGCCAGGTTTCCCAAGGTTTATAATATCAGGGAAAGATGGAATATCTTTTATTTTATTTTATTTTATTTTATTTTATTTATTTGACAGAGAGAGAGACACACAGCAAGAGAGGGAACACAAGCAGGGGGAGAGGGTGAGGGAGAAGCAGGTTTCCTGCTGAGCAGCGAGCCCAGTGTGGGGCTTGATCCCAGGACTCTGGGATCATGACCTGAGCCAAAGGCAACCACCCAACCACCCAGGTGCCCCTGGAATATCCTTCCAAATCAAACCGCTGCCCCCTGCCCTCATGGAGCTTGCCATCTGGGTGTGGGAAGGAAAAACAGACATTAGACAAGGAATGCCCATGTTAGGACAACCCTATGCCTAGGAGGAGCTTGGGATTTCTGATATCAACTGAACCACATTTTCTCCACAGGTACAGCCTCCCTCTTCCATACATCCATCCTAGCCCCTGACTCTGAATGGTTATTTATATTTTCATATCTCAGCACCACTCTTAAAAAAAAAAAAAAAGAAGAGATTATCAATAAATAGACATGCAATAAGATCAAATAAGTACATAAGAAAAACCAGTGAACAAGGATAGAAAAAAATGAGAAAAAAAGTAAACAAGGGTAGGGAAAATGTGACATTCTAGAGTATCCATAAGAACTTCAATGGTAGGGGCGCCTGGGTGGCTCAGTGGATTAAGCCGCTGCCTTCGGCTCAGGTCATGATCTCAGGGTCCTGGGATCGAGCCCCGCATCGGGCTCTCTGCTCTGCAGGGAGCCTGCTTCCTCCTCTCTCTCTGCCTGCCTCTCTGCCTACTTGTGATCTCTCTCTGTCAAATAAATAAATAAAATCTTTTAAAAAAAAAAAAAAGAACTTCAATGGTAACATTTTAAACTCTAGACCTGTTCCATGCAACACAGTGACTACTAGCTATCTGTGACTATTCAAATATAAATGAAAATAAAATTTAAAATTCAGTTCCTCAGTTGCACCAGCCTCTTGTCAAATGCTCACTAGCCATGTGTGACTAACCATCTGTGTTGGATGGCACGGATCATGACATCATGACAGAAAGTTCTAGTGGACAACACTGTTCTACAGCAAAGGTGGCAAATGAAAATATGTATAGGGACTATTGATATATATTGGCACAGCTGGTTATTACCAAAAAAAAAAAAAAAAAAAAAAGGAAAGGCCACACCACTGGGAAGGAAAACCAGGACCCACATCTAGCTTATTTTATAATACAAGACAGAAACCTGTGTATCTGTATGCAAGTTCCTGATTTTTAAGTATTTGCAACCACTTCAAGAGTTAAAAATGCACAGCAAGGCTGAACATGTTTTCAGGAGCTGGGAATGAAATGAATGTCCTGCAGGTAAAACTGTGCTCATGGCAAAAGCCTTGCACAGAGATTTCTGATAAGAGCCTGACTGATGGTGAAGGGTTTAGGTGAGGGCAACGGTTGATTAATATGACCCTAAGGTCCTCTGAGGGGAGGGTGGAACTAAGCCCCCAGGGACATGAGCCTTCTGTTCACTCTTGTCTCCAAAGAGAGAAAACAGATCAAAGGGTAAAAAGTCCACTTTTGGGAATGCAAGTTGGTGCAGCCACTCTAGAGAACAGTGTGGAGATTCCTCAAGAAATTAAAAATAGAGCTTCCCTATGACCCTACAATTGCACTGCTGGGTATTTACCCCAAAGATACAGATATAGTGAAAAGAAGAGCCATCTGTACCCCAATGTTTATAGCAGCAATGGCCACGGTCGCCAAACTGTGGAAAGAACCAAGATGCCCTTCAACAGACGAATGGATAAGGAAGATGTGGTACATATACACGATGGAGTATTATGCCTCCCTCAGAAAGGATGAATACCCAACTTTTGTAGCAACATGGACGGGACTGGAAGAGATTATGCTGAGTGAAATAAGTCAAGCAGAGAGAGTCAAGTATCACATGGTTTCACTTATTTGTGGAGCATAACAAATAACATGGAGGACATGGGGAGATGGAGAGGAGATGGGAGTTGAGGGAAATTGGAAGGGGAGATGAACCATGAGAGACTATGGACTTTGAAAAACAACCTGAGGGTCTTGAAGGGGTGGGGGGTGGGAAGTTGGGGAACCAGGTGGTGGGTAATAGAGAGGGCACGTACTGCATGGAGCAATGGGTGTGGTGCAAAAACAATGAATACTGTTACGCTGAAAATAAAAAAAGAAAATTAAAAAACAAAACAAAACAAAACAAAAAAGTAATTATGCTGCTTTAGATCAACCCCCCCCTTCCATACCTAGGTAAGCCCTATCTTATATTATCAAGTATTAAACATATACTAAAGCAAAAAAAAAAAAAAAAAAAAAAAAAAAGACCACTTTTGGTCACTGACTCTGACTTCCCTGGGCTCCCACAAGCATGCCAAAAACTGGGGCCGTAACAGCTGTGGCTTCAAAGTGCACTCTGCAAGAGCCTGGGGGCCTATGGGAGCATCTCTGGGGCCATCACAGGGCACACCTGCTGGGGGCTGGGAGCCTTTTCCAATCCCCCACATACTTAAGCCAAAATAGTTCCACAGAAAAGAAATTAATTTATCCACAGAAAAGGGTTCCTCTTTTTTTTTTTTTTTGTTCCGTTGTTCAAATAAACATTTTCGTGTCTATCTTCCCCATTAGTGTATCTCAGACAGTACTTACTGAGCTCCTCCCAAATGCCAGGCAGGGCACTGAAGAATCAACGGTGAGCAACACAGACATGGCAGCTGCCCTATGGGAGCTTACAGGCCTACAGTCTCATGAAGTTGGGCACAAATCAAATCCCAGCCATACACAGAAGTGGAACAGGAGAAGAGCGGAAAGGAGGGGCACGGGAGCTGTATGAATCTTTAAGATGTAGTATTTGATTAGATGGCTAGGAGCTAACCAGGCACAGAGGGTACAGTGCATGCCAAGGCACTGTGGGTGGAAACCTAGTGCCTACAGCAGTGTGGAGAAAGGCTCCTGTCATTGGTGTCCAAGAGTGACGAAGAAGATGACAGAAGATGAGGCTGGAAAGGGAGGGAGAGCCTTGATCATGCAGGCCCTTCCAGGCCATCATAAGGATTTTGGCCTTTATCCTAAAGGAAAAAAAGCCACATGTTAAGGACTGAATATGTGCCCCCAAAATTCACATGTTGAAGCCCTAAACCCTATGTGATTATATTTGGGGGTAGGGCCTTTGGGAACTGATTAGGTTTAGATGAGGCCCTGAGGGTAAAGTTATGATGGGATTAATGTCTTTGGAAAAAGAGGAGAGACCACAGCTCTCTATATCTGCCACCTGAAGACATAAGAAAAGGCGGCCATCTGCAAGCCAGAAGAGGACCCTCACCAGGAAGCGAATGTGTTGGCACCTTGATTTGGACTTTTCAGCCTCCAGAACTTAAAGAAGCCAATGCACCCCTTAAGTCCCTAGTCTATGGTGTTCCATTACAGCAAAACCCTGGGCTGGGAAACAGACTGCCACGAGCCAGGATGGAAGCAAGGAGACCACGATGGAAGTTCCTTCAGGACCAGGGTGAAAAATGGTCACAGGGACTGGGGGTGGAGGACTGGTGATAGAAATGAAGGAGCAAAGGAGGTGAGTCCTTGCTGGGGTGAGCTCCTGAGACCCATGCCTGCTTTGAGAGTAACTGGCTGGGGGTCAGAGGATGGGGGAGGGAAGAAAGCCTAACATCAGCTCAGGCCTCAGGTGGCAGGAGCTTGTCCCCTTGACCATGATATTCCCCTCCAGCTCCAAACTGCAGACTAAAGATACCAGGCTGAATTCTGAGGAAAATTTCATTACCAAGGGCTTCTCATGCCCTCCAAATGCTTGTGTCAGTTTGTGATGATAAAAATAGATTTCCAGAGAGCAGGGCACAGAAAGCACTGTGTAGCTCTGTTCCGGTTATCAGAGTGACATGTTCATTATCATTAGAATGATGAATTGGTGGCACAAGGAACTAGTTTCCAAGGCTGGTGCATGGCCCTGTTACCTGGAACCCTCTGCACACTGCTGTCTGTTTTAATTTTATAGGCACTTTCTTCCCTGAGCAGAGTCAGAGTCTGGGTGATGCCCTCCTCCCCCTTGGCCAGAAGGAACCCCTTGTCAGTAGAAAGCTGTTGTGAAGGGCAAAAATCACAGGCAAAATCCTGGCGACTCAGAGCTGGAGGACCCACATTGCAAGGTCCTACAGTGTCATCCCGAATTTCAGAGATAAAAGGCACAGGAGACATCACCCAGGCCCAGTGCATTTTTATGCACGCGCACACACACACACTCAGGGAAAACAGCTGATGGCCCAATCAATCTGTGTCACTACGTGGTACCCTCAGCCCCCGTCCTCCCTCCCCTCTCCCACACAGATACACGTATGGGGGAATGTACTATGTGCCAGGGTCCAAACTAACCACACAGAAGCTTCATCTCAGTTCCCTCTCAGAGCAAGCCTACAAAGAAAACACGACTAGTCCCATTCTACAGATGAGAAACCTGAGGTTCAGGGAGGTTAGTGCAGCTGCCAAAAGGCTCACAACCAATCTGACGCCAGAGCCTGCACGCTTTTTTTTTTTTTTCAAGATTTTTAAAAAAAATCTATTTATTTGACAGAGAAAGAGAGAGTGGCAGGCAGAGGGAGAGGGAGAAGCAGGCTCCCCACTGGGCAGAGAGCCCGATGCAGGGCTCAATCCGCAGACCCCAGGATCGCGACCTGAGCTGAAGGCAGATGTCTAAACAACTGAGCCACCCAGGTGCTCAGTAGGGAATGACAGTCTTTTAACATGTATCACCATTCTCTTAAGGAGCTCATGACCCATTCTTTGCAGTTTCTGGTCTGGGAATTGGGGTGGAGAGCAGAGGCTGCTGGAATGGCGAATAGGCTCTAATAAGCAGCTGTCTGAAATGGACGCAGAAACCTGGCACAGTAGGAATCCTATGCTAATCCCAGCCAGTAGCCAGCCACCACATCCCATGCAACCTGCAATATTGTCCCTGCCTCAGGCATTATTAGAAGTGCGTTACCTATTTTCCAAATATGTAGGGCTCTTCTAGTTATCTAGTTGTCCTTGACCTGTTACTTAACTGCTCGGTGCACAGAAAAATGCTTTATGGGATTTCATTCCCTTGAAGTCTGCTGAGAAATGCATATTCTTTACAATCCTCAAAACTACCCTACAAGGAAGATACTTTTATTCAAATGAGGAAACTGAGGTTCAGGAGGTTAATTCACATGCCTAAAGCAGCTGCCTGGTACAGTGCTGAAGACGAAATCTGAAAGGAGCCCTCTGACACCAGTGCCCCTCTCCACTCTCCACACATCATGGTAGAAAACAAACACAGCAAATTCCATGTTACGTGTATTTTAACATAACAATAATAAATAAACCAAACAAAAACAAACTGAGCACAATCTCATTTTGTGTCAGTATAGAGGATCCCTTACTATATATGAGCAGAGACAATCTTTTGATTTATGTGTAAGCTTAATAACACACTTGGTTGGTAATATAAACTTTATCCACGTGCCTCTCCCAACAGTTCATTTTTATACATGATTTCCAACTGTGGGAACTTGTCCATTTTTGTTTCACCTGGAAATCTGCCAAGTAAAGTTGTGTGGACGGCTACATTGTTATGGGACTTATAAAATAATTCTCTTCTGGCTCAGCTGATTTTTCTTATGTTAAGTTCTAATCCAAGTCCAAAACTTTTCACAACAGAGTCTCTTGTTAGAAAGGGAAAGGTTAATAAGCCCACCCTGAGTTTGATTTAAACCAAAAATGCAGCGTGCCTCCCACACTCAGAGATCAGAGATTCTTGATTAGAACTCAGAGATCCCCATCGGGATTTGCCCAGGGTGACACAGCTCACTGGGAAGAGGCAAGCACAGACCTCTGAAGACCTGCAGAGACAGGCACAGCATCATCTGACCTCTTAAGAAAGGGAAGACTCCAATGCTCATTCCCCCCTTTCCCTCCGGGTACGTGTGCTAAATGGTGCAGGGGCTCAGCCACTCACAACTTGTGTGCCTTTGACCAGGTAATGTATTAAGTCTCAGTATCTTTATCTAGAAAATGGGGTGATAACCCCAACACCTCACAGACTGTTGTGAAGACTGTGTGTGCAAAACCCTTTGCACAGTAGCTGGCAGAGTGAGGACTAAATCCATGTTGGCTTTCTGAATATCACCAAATAGGGATCTCTTAACCTTTGCCTTTGAACCTCCGAAGTCCTGTCCTCCTTAGTCCACCTGTCTCTGCATAAGCCCTGTCAATTATTTTTTTTTAAGATTTTATTTATTTGCCAAAGAGAGAGAGAGAGAGCACAAGCAGGGGGAATGCTAGGCAGAGCAGGTAGAGGGAGAAGCAGGCTCCCTGGTGAACAGGGAGCCCGATGTGGGACTCGATCCCAGGACCCCGGGATCATGACCTGAGCCGAAGGTAGATGCTTAGCCGACTGAACCACCCAGACATCCCTAAACCCTCTCAATTCTTTCAAATCTCTGTAACTAAGTCAAGTTCGTATACTTAGGGGCCTTGAAAAAGGGTATAGAGTCTGGTTTCCTTCCCCTAGGTCCTGTCAGAACAGTAATTACTAAAGGCAATCACAGAGCAGGGGTCACAAGTCAAGCCTGTTGGTCCTGGATTTAAATCCCAGCTCAACCCTGTACTGTGTAAAGCACAACTTCTTTGTCCTTCAATTTCTCCATGTTATCAACTTGCGATAAATTAACTCACAGGCTAGGTAGTGAGGATGAGATGAGAGAACACTACGTGTTTGGCACAGAGCAACTAAAGACTGTTTAGTCTTGGAAGGCCTACGGAGGTCTGGTCCAAACCCTTTATTTGGACTCATTTAGTTAAGGGAAGTCCAGAGGCGAGGCGAGCTGCCCAGTGTCACCCATCATTAAGCCTATGATGAAGCGTATGCCCTATTAATAAATGTTTGCTGTTTTTGACCACTTCCTGCCACACTGCTATGAATTTATCAGGTTGCATTAGGAGGAAAAAAGTAAGTGTTCAGTTCTTAAGAAAGCATATTTCACATTGCTTCTATTATATGGATAAAACACCTGAAAGGGAAGATTCTGCTGATGTGGCAAAGAATTGGTGGCAACTACGTGGCACAGAGAGGCAGACTCGAGAAACACGAGCATCAATGCTGATGGTTCCTCTGCTCTCCTGCGTTCATCATTTGCATTCCCCTTGGTCGCCACCAACCTGACGGAAGGGAATGCACACCTCTGAGGCCAAATTCAATTTTAGCTGCTCTTCAAACTGAATTTCAGCCCAAATCTATCTGTTCAGAGCCGAGCAGAAGCCTTCTGTTGATGGGACAGGCATGCATGGGCTGCAGAGCCCTCAGAGTTTGACTGACCTGTGGGTAGAAGGCAGATGATGCTGTGCGCGGGCTGCGGACAAACTCCATAAAGAAGGCCCCGTCCTGAAGTCAGAGGAGGAGGAAGCAGCGGCGGCAGCAGCAAATGCAAGGGAGCGAAGGGACGAATGTGGACCCGTGGTGAACCATCAGGGGAAGGAGAGTGGTATGAAAGAAAAAAAAATAAATAAAAACAAGGAGGGAAGGAGAGAACAAGGGCACATGAGGGGAATGGAGAGGAAACAAAAAGAGAGAGAGAGAAAGAGGGGGAGCGATCCGCCCAGAAAGACCATATCCAAATGCAAGCATTAGCAGGAACTCACACCTTCCCAGGCAGAATGTCCCATCTGTGTGGGAGCAAACACAGGGATAGAAGGTGTGTCCAAGCTCCCTCAGGTCTCATCAGAGCCTCGCTTGGATGTTGCACCCTCCCACATAGCTCTGAACTATCTTCAGACCTATGTCAAGGGAGAGGAATAGGCCACAGAGCTGCTTGGTGAGGAGGTGGGGGAAAGCCTGTAGGGGTCACTTCCTGGCCTCCCACCTGGCTGGGTGACCAGCAGCCCTCTTGGGGAGATACAGAGGTTTGAGGTCTTCAGCTAATAAACACGGCAGCCAGATGAGAGAAAAGGATTCAATGCAGGCAAAGCTGGGATCCAGAAGCAGCAATACCTTCTCCTCCACTGGTTGTATAACAAAATAACCAACAAGTTGAAATAAACATAGTGTCAGAAACATAAGCACTCATAGGATGGGAGATGGGAGGTGGGAGAGCTCTCAAGCTGCCTTCCCTGCTGAACCCTAGCCTTGTGGGGTACAGGCTTCCATGTATTTGAAACAAAAATGAATTTCCCGAAGACCCTCCTTCCATCTTTCTTAAAATCAGTAAGTGTCCTCTTGTCCCTTCCAAATATTTTTACTTTTTACACATTATCACTGAAATTCAGAAATGGCACTTGATAAATCTGAAGGTCTGCTTTCTTACAACTTTTTTCCAATTCTCAAAGTAGAATCACTGAACTATGTGAGGGTCCATTTCATCAATACTGCTGCCATTTCCCCATCGACCACTTTGAAGTCAAGTAATAAATCATGGGACTGTGTGGCTGTGGAGATGCAAGTTCAGGGACCGCTCTCCGCTTCCTAACACAAGATGCTGACTGGAGACACTGTTGGCATTTCTGAGTATGTCACCCAGAGGTCTTCCCTTTGACCATCTTGTAACACCTTCACTTCCCTTTGATTGCTTGGGGATCTACATCGGCCACAAATGATAACCATCCATGTGGATTTTTAGCATTCATTTAGAAAATGAGAAGAATGTTCTGAACAGCAATCTAGTATTTGGCCATTGGTGCATTTTAACCTTACTGCTTGTGGTTCTATAAGTTCTCTACTTCTCAGGCCTGTCCCAGGGACTGGTTCTAATCCTCAAAGATGGCAATAAGTATGGGTAACAGCCAGTAGGCAGCACGCAGGGTGCTTATGCAATCTCATTGTTTCATCCGTGTCCCTTCTCTGCCAGAACATAGAGAAGCAGGCCGGCTAATGCTGTGAGATTTACGTACATGTGAAAACATTCTTTCTTGACTGACAGGTCATTCCTTATGCAGAGACTGCATATCCTTGGGACTGTATGTAAAGTCACTTCCTAGAGCTGGGTGAGCAAACTACAGCCTGCAGGCCAAATCTGGCTACTGGTTTCTTATAGTCTCCGAGCTAAGGGTGGTTTTTAAAATTTTAAATGAATATAGAAGTACCTACATTTAAAAAAAAAATGCCTACATAGTACCCTTGATCTTGCCTCTTGGCTCACAAAGGCCTAAAATATTTATTTAGATTTGACAACCTCTGGTCTAGAGAATATATAAGCTGCCTATAGTCTCAGCTGATACTCTTTCTCAGATTTTAATCCCTCCATCCTCACGGGATAAATTTATCCCAAAGAAATGATAAGAGATGTGGTCAAATAATTATGTGCAAGGATGCTGTTTGCAGTATTATTTACAGTTGTGATACAGTGCAGAATAACTGTAAAAATTTAAGGATAATTACCAAAATTCTTTTTAAAAATCAGAAACCATCTACATTTTTAACAGAAAAGTAAGTTATAAATGAAGGTCTATCTATATGATGAAATATTATGTATTTTTTAAAATCATGCTTTTGAAAAAATAGTTAACTGACTAGAACATTTTTAAGATATGGAAGTGAAATTTAAAAATACAAATACATATACAGACTTACAAGTATGCAAGTTGGCCAGAGTTTTGAAAAATAAAATACATCTATTGAATCTCCTTCATCTTCTAGTGATAGAAACCAGATAAGACAATGCATAGTCAGCTCACCTTGACTCCCATACCAGATGATCTCACATTCTCAATTTCCCTGAATGAGTAGACAGAGCCAAGTGTATTGGTCTTAAAGGATACAAAAAGCCTGACCTATGGAGTTTTGTACTTGCTATTCTGTATGAGAGGCCCAAGGCCCCACATTTTGATCTTTTCCCCCACAGGATGCCTCCATTTGACTGTATTTCTCAGGAGTTTAAGCAAACAGATAGGAATTTCTTTATCAAAGAGTAAGCTCTCATAGGAGCTACCCGACTAGCTTTCTACCTCCTGTCTGGGAGAGCCAAAGATGTAGCTGAAGGAAAACCAGATGGCCAATTTCACAGCTCAAGCCAGATCTTGGGACTTGACCAATATAGTTTAGCCTGACTGTGTTATATCTGCATTTATCTAGCAGCTAACTTCCTTACAACTTCAAGCAGAAACGGCTTCTATAGAAATGGCAATGCTTAAGAGGGTTCAGGGTAGAATTCATGCAAATCCTCAGCACATTCATCCCTGGATTCGAACCACTCTTCATTTTCCTCTCCACTTCGGGTCCCTGAGAGCATGAGGCAGCTCCCTGCTGGAGTGGCCCCCTTTACCTTTCGTGGGCTGTCCACGTAGGTGGGAGTCATGGCAACGCTGCTGCTCTCAGCTGGCTGGGAGGAGCTCTTGGCACCATGCACAGCTGCCTGCTGTTCTCCTAGACACCTGGAAAGATGGAAAAACACGCCTGTAGCTTGCTGAAAACCCTGGTAAAGGGCCCATGTCAGCCAAGATGAAATGAAGACAGGTCAGCTGTCACCTCTGAAATACAGACTTCTGCTTTGTTTCTCTTTCAGTGTTGGGCCTGTTCATTTTCCTGAACAATCACCGGTCCCCCAAGGTAAATAAGAAAAGAGCCCAATTTAAGAAGCACTATGGCAGTACCTACTACTTTGAAAAGTGAAGTAACATGGTGTGAGTGGCTCCATCCAAGAAATACCATTTTTTTAATCCAATGGGAAGACTTGTTCTGTTTGTATTAAATATACCAGCAGAAGCACATTCTGAAAATCAGGGTTGCATTAACGTGGCATAAACTAGATGGGGAAATGCATCGATTCCCCATACATTTTGAAGGTTTACATGTTAATTTTTCAAATGCACACACTTAATATCCTTGCCCCGCCCCCCAGCCACACAAATCTAACAGACAGACACTATCTCATTTCCTGAGACAACAATGGTTTCTTAGCACATCTTATCCCTCTCAGCTCTGATGTACATAAAAGCATACTTCCACATTTATTTTCCTTCTATCTGTACTAAAAATAACTATGAGCTATTATAACTTAAATGTTCCCCCAAATTAGACTGCTTTAACACATCACTGAATTTTTGTTTGGAAGATTCCAGAAGTCTCACGTTATATATAGTCTTAAATCTTCGTTATTATTGCAAAATATACTTCCTGCAGTGGGCACTGTGAGGCACTGACCAGATCCCTCTGCTGTGGCCTTGCAGTCATGGTAGCTGGGCATACTGTCCAGCCAGCTCACCTGTCAGTCCCTTCGGGGACAGCCCCAACTGCACAGCGGCCTTGTTCAGGCTCTTGCCACACCACCCCCAGCAGCCCACAGGCAATGAATGATCCACGAGGGAGTGAGCAGGTCTGGCCATGTTGGTCCACCTGGGCTCAACTCTGAAGGCTGTTCTAGCTCCAGAGCTTGAGTGAGGTGGTCCAAAGCTGTCCCTGGGGCTGTGCTGCACCTGGGCTTCTCCCTCTGTCCACTCTTGCTTCCTCCTCCCTCCCACACATGCTGATCCCACTGACTCTCCTTAATAAACATCCTGCATGGAAAAAAAAAATCCTGCATGTTAAACTCCATCACAGTCTGCCTCCCAAGAACCCAGTCTGTAAGACTTCCCTACTCTCACATTCTGACATGTTTGTTACAGATTGTCAAGTAATCTCATACCAGAGATTAAAAATCAGTTTCCATGGTAACCTGTTACACTTTTTTTTTTTCTAGTTTTTAATTATGGAAAAATTTCAAACACAAACACAAGTAAAAGAGCTAAAATAATGAGTCCCTACAAATTATATACTTAGGGCCAATTATGACTCATCTATACCCTTTAGCTACACATCCCAATTATTTTGAAGCAAAACTCACACATATTATTTCACCCATAAGAACTTCAGTATGGGGGCACCTGGGTGGCTCAGAGGGTTAAAGCCTCTGCCTTCGGTTCAGGTCATGATCCCAGGGTCCTGGGATCGAGCCCCGCATCGGGCTCTCTCCTTGGTGGGGAGCCTGCTTCCTCCTCTCTCTCTCTCTCTCTCTCTCTCTCTCTCTGCCTGCCTCTCTGCCTACTTGTGATCTCTCTCTGTCGAATAAATAGATAAAATCTTTAAAAAAAAAAAAAAAAGAACTTCAGTATGCACTGTATCCCTAAAAGAAAATAACTTGTGAAAAAACACAACCACCATTCCAATACACTTGAAAATTTTTAATTTTCTAATATAAGTATTTCCTCAACTGTCTCCCAAAAATCACTTGTACAGTTTGTTCAAAGCAGGTTTCAACTAAGGTCCCTACGTTGCATTAAGTTATGTTTCTTAACTCTCTCTCTCCTTTTTTTTTTTTTTTAAAAGATTTTATTTATTTATTTGACAGACAGAGATCGCAAGTAGTCAGAGAGGCAGGCAGAGAGAGAGGAGGAAGCAGGCTCCCCACTGAGCAGAGAGCCCAATGCGGGGCTCGATCCCAGGACCCTGGAATCATGACCTGAGCCGAAGGCAGAGGCTTTAACCCACTGAGCCACCCAGGTGCCCCTCTTAACTCTCTTTTAAGGTGTAAGTTCCTCTTCATTTCTGTTTATATCTTTAAAATTTATTTATCGAAGAAAGTAGCTCATTTGTCCTGTAAATTCACATAGTCAGGATGGGCTGATTTTCTCCCTTTACTGTTTATCATGTTCCTCTGTGCCTTCTACCTCCTGAGAACTAGAAGTTTTATCTAATGGCTTGAGCAGATTCAGGTTCAATTTTGGGCAAGAACTCTTAAGTGGTGTTGTGTACTTCTGTCTGGAGGCCTGTAATGTCTGGCCCTCTCTCTCTGGTGATATTCGTGGCCACTGGTGAACGCTGTTAGATCCAGAAGTTCGTTAAAGATCACACATGGTAATAGTCTATCATTCCTTCTGTACCTATGAGCTGTAATACTGAAAAAATACAAACCTCCCTACACCAATTACTTTGTTACTCTGAGGTGTAATTCATAGAGGAAAAGCAGAACTAATGCTCAATTTGTTCCCATGTCCCTACACCACACTGTCTCTATCACACTGAAGTCTGTTTTCCTCCGAGCTTCATTCACAAATGCACACTGTGACATTCTCTCGTACTTCCCCAAGGCTGTGGGGACAGGAAGCCCTAGTTACCACCCCCCCCCCCCGCTGTGTCCCCTCAGATGCATATGACAATTCCCATTTACTGAGTTGTCTTCCTTGTGGGGACCTGTGGACTAGGAATCAGGGATTCAGAGTAAAACCCTGTTTGGAGGCTCCTTGTCTGATGGCTCAGAAGAAGGGGACCTGCCCGAAAACGAGCAGTTCTACTATACATATGTATATGTGAAAACAGACACAGAGACACCCTGCCTTCTGCTGGGACGGGGTTGCCGGCCAAGCCTCTACGGAAGCAGTGACAACTGCTTTTTGGTGGTTTCTGCCCTGACTTAGCTGTCATCAGGTTATGCTCATCTATTAGGAGCAGCTGAGCCAGCACCAGCTGCCCAGACTGGTCCCAGTCATGTAGACAATGGACAGAAGGCTGAGACTTTTGGGGCCTCTATCTTCCACAAGAGTCTGACTAAACATTGACCTCAGATACAGACTAGAAGAGAACCAGAAGAAACACAGTTTATGGTAAGATGGCAGGACTACAGGTGAAATCTTAAAAAATTCTTTTCCATATTGCTATAGCATTGTTTTTCATAATAAACAAAATTGGACCTGCTTAGTACAGCAAAAGCAAAAGAAAAGCGCACAAATAAAAAACGCTATGTGAGCAAACATTATATAAAGGTCTGGCTCCCTCTGCTCTACCTCCTGCACTGAGAAAACGCAGCAAGTCACCCAAGAGCAGTCATCTGGGGACAGAATAAGTCTTGGGTCTCTCTGTCCTGCCTATTCCTGGGGGGTTAGCTGAGAGTCTCTCCCTACACATGGGGGGGCCCTACCACCCCAACTACCCTGCTTCTTCCAGTCTGAGCAGAAAGATGCTCCTTGGAGCATACTAAATGGTGACTCACCGACAAATTAAAATAAGATCCCCACCCCCACCCCCAGCTTCACACCCCTCCCAGCAACATATGTTCCTTGTTCTTTTTTCCAGCAGGAAAGATCTGTGATTAGTTACAGGGAGGACCTGCCAGGCTGAGTTCTGAGCTCTTCCCTTGGTCAGACGAAGGTAAGAGGACCCAGTTCCCTCAGTAAAGAGCCCAGCCTACATTAGCTCTCTTCCTCTCATTTGCCACCCCAGTGTCCCTGCCAGGTTCCCTTCTCTCCCTGTGTCCCTTCCTTTCCATTTTTTATCAACGTCTCTCCATCTTCTGTGGACTTTTGCCTGACTACTGAGAGCCTGCCAAAGAGTCTATGTCTCTTGAGGCCCACGTCCCAGGCCTTCCTATACATGGGGCTCATCTCCGAAAACACTTCTGTCAAAGACACTGACTGGATATTTCATGCTATTAAGGAATGACTATAACCTTTTAGACAAATTACAGTATTAGGACTTTTTTTAAAGGAGTACTTCTCTTTCAGTGATATATACTGAAATATTATAGATGAAGAGATATGATGCTTGAAATTTAATAAAGAATAAAAAGGGAAGGTGAGAACAAGCGGGATATAAATGAAATAAGACTGGCCAAGAGTTGATAATCATCGAAGCTGCCATGACAGGTAAACAGGGATTTATTATACTAGCCTACTTTATCTGTTTGAAATTTTCCATTAAAATAAAACAAACAAACAAAAAAAAACATGCAAAGGATCCCTCTTGCTATGAGAACATGCAAGGATAGCTTGGCATCCAAGTTCCCACCTGTCTGTCCAACTGCAACTCCACTACGCCTCAAGGTCACTCGACGTGACGTGTGGAAAGCCTAATGGACACAGGTACCTGCTGGACACCACATGGCCTCTCACACCAGAGAGACAAGATCTAGCCTCCCCTAACATCTGTACAGGGACCCTCAGCATCCCTTCCTCTATCATTCCATGACTATTTACTGTACACGTCCTATATTCCAGGCATAACACACAGCTTCTACTCTCAGAGCACAAGCAAGTCAGGGGGAACATGAGTAAACCCTGGTAGAATTCTGGTAAGGGCTCTGATGCGTTTTGGCCCAAGATGCTGGGAAGCACAGAATCTGAGTTGGCTGGGAGGACAGAGGGGAAGGAAAGGCTTCTAGAGTGGGTGCCACCTGCACACAGAGGTATTTTCTCCTCTTGCCCAAGTTCCCCCCTTGTCCCTCTGTATAGATA
Organism: Meles meles; assembly: GCF_922984935.1. Classification (NCBI taxonomy): domain Eukaryota; kingdom Metazoa; phylum Chordata; class Mammalia; order Carnivora; family Mustelidae; genus Meles; species Meles meles. The sequence continues at coordinate 27,091,408 of NC_060077.1, read as the reverse complement.
CTGCCTTTTCTGCAAGACCAACTCAAATCCCCCCTCCTGTGATGCTGTCACTGCCCTCCCAGGCAAGATGTGGCCCCACTGGCATCCTGGGAAATGGAGTGCTTACTACTTATGAAGGGACCACACAAATGCCTAGAGAAGCTAGCCAGGTCACATGCCTGAGGGAACAGGGCAAGTCCAAGACCAGAGGGTGTGCTGGTTTTCGGATAAACCAGGGGGCATGTGCCCATTCTAAAGGACCAGTCCTCCCATGGCTGGGTAGGCACGTGAGTAGGCATGCAGCACTATAACTGAGGCTCTTCTATTTCTCAAAAGATTGGATTTTACCTATTATCTATAATACAGTGTTGTGTACATTGTCTATAATATATTGTTTTATGTATAATCATGTATCATGTTGTGTATACTATATAATTTCCTATAAAATCCAGATTTGTATTCAAAGTCTCCAAACTAAAAAATGTGGCTCAGCTATTTTAAAAATATTTTGGGCCTTTAGGGCAGTGAAACTACTCTGTAAAGGTAGCTACATGTCATAAATTTGTCTGAAATCCACAGAATATACACTGGAGGATGATGATGTGTCAATGCAGCTTTGTCAATTCTAACAAATGGACCACTCCGGGGGGTGGTGTTGACAATGGAGGAATCAGTGCAGGTGTGGGAGTCAGAGTATACATGAGAAATCTCTGTTCCTTCCATTCACGTTTGCTTTGAACCTACAACTGCTCTAAAAAATAGAATCTATTAAAAAAGAACAAAGAAACAAACAGAAACCTCACTTTGTGGGCCAAAGCAAATATATCTGTAGCTCAAATTAAGCCCCAGACTGCAAGTTTATAATGTGTTATAAGTGTTATAAGTGTTATAAGTGTTATTTGACACTTACCAGGTATTAACCCAGCTTTCTGGCTCATGTATGCATCTTTTTCTTAATTTCAGGCTCCTTGTAGATAGAAATCATATTTCACCCCCACTCACAAGGTGGGGCACTGAAAACCTGTGGAGCCTGCGGGGTGGGGGATGAGTCTTTTCCCAAGCAGGCACTTACTTCTGACTGGCCTCCATCTCCAACAAGGCGGACAGAGCTGAGGTTCCCTTCTTCCCAACCGGGGGGCCGGTCGACTCAAGGGAGTGTGTGGCAATGGGCCCGGTCATCTGTAAGCCTTTCATGGCGGTCCCTTTCTAAAGCAGAGAAGAGGAAGTAAGGCCATCAGCCCAAGTGGGCTCCCTGGGTGAATGCCACTCATAGCCCAGAGAGTGCCTCCTGCATCTGCTGTGCGTCAGGCCCTCTGGGAATCCAATTCAAGCAACAACAGACCCTTGTTATTCGGTAAATGCTGAAAACTGCTTTTTGCTTGAGCTGAAGGTTTGAATGCCTATTGACTCAAATAAACTGCCTCTTTGAGGTGGATTCCACAGATTTTTTCACCCTTGTCCTGGATCTAGGAAGTAAATAATGTTTTATCTAACTCATGGAAGAAGAAACTGAGTCCCAGAGAAGTTAAGTGACTTATAGTGAATCCACTGGAGCTGGAGATCAAGCTCTAATCATCTGGTTTCAAGACCAGAGCTCTTTCCACCATGCATGGTCTTTAGGAAATCTTTTCTTTCTTTCTTTTTTTTTTTTTTTTGAAATGTTTCCCATCATAGGCAATGCTGTGGACAAAGGGTAGCCGGTGTATGGGGAAGAACACTGAACTTGGGGTTAAAAACATAACGATGATGCAACTCTACTCACACTAAAAAGGAATGAACTACTGAGATGAGCAACAACTTGGATGAATCCCAGAGGCATTGTGCTGAGTTAAAGAAGGCAGCTTCCCAAAAGATTATATTATGTGATTCTGTGCATATGACTTTTGGAAAAGACAACAGTATAGTGACAGAGAACAGATCAGTGGCTGCCAGGGGTTAGAGATGGGGGCAAAATGTGAGATAAAGGGTAGCATGAGGGGCTTTTTAGGGAAATGATAGAACTGCTCTGTATCCTGATTATATGAGTCTACATATGTATTAAAATTTATAGAACTATACACACACACACCCAGAATTCCAGCTCTGCCCTTTATTGGATGGGTGTCCTCAGACATATCTCCACCCCGTGAGCTTCAGTGTCCTCCCTGGGTAGTGTGTGGGTGAATGAAAGCCCAAGGTGCTGGAAATTCTAAAAGTGATACAACAGTAAGCAAGTATTGCTGCCATTACCCTCTTGAGTGACTTTTACTCAGTAACCCAGCAGAAGCAGCTGGGACCGACATGAGGTCTCACCTGGGAAGCACATGAAGGAGCTGTGTGTCCTCAGGGCCACAGAACACTGCCATTGGCCACCTGGTACCCTGTCCCTCCCTCCTTCACCCTACACTGGAGAACACATTGTTTTGGATTTAAGATAAATTGTAGAGTAAATAAACTGGCCAGAGAGAGGCCCCCAAGATAGGAAGAGACCAAGCACAGTCCCCAAGGGGCCCACAGAGCCCTACCCGCATCATGCGATCTGAGCGATGTCGCCTGCGGATTCGGTTCAAACCTTCCACAAAGCGGATAAACCCATCCAAGAGCTGCCATTCCTCCTCATCTGCCCGGGGCCTGTCCCCATAGATGTCGCAGTGGGCTTCCCCTTCTGTGATGCGCTTTGTGGCAGTGACACAGGCTGGTAGCAGCAGGAAACGGGTCCTCCAGAACTTCAGAGACTCAATTAAGCTGTGAAGGGCCAAAGGGAGAAAAGGGGGTGGTGGTGAACAAAAGCAGGTAATGCGAGCACTCTCAGAACACGAGGGTGGCTCAGTCGGTTGAGTGTCTGACCCTTGGTTTCCACTCAGGTCATGATCTCACAGTCATGAGATCAAGCCCCGTATCCAGTGGGGAGTCTGCTTCTCTCCCTCTGCCTCTCTAAAAAAAATTTAAAAAAAAAAAGCACTCCCAGTGACGGTCCCATCTCTAGCCTGTCCTTGGAGCATGTATGTGAGGGGTCCTCTCCCCTTGAGTACGTGTTTGTTTGATGTTACATCTCATGGCTTCATCTGAAACACAGCTCTAGAGGAAGACCACAAAGGGTACTTTTAATTTACATCCCAGAGATGTCAGGACGATTCTGTACACCCAGACCCAATGGAGTTGTGGCTTTTTATCACCACAGTCATAAAACACACATAAAAATTAAAGATCAAAAGTGAGATACCACAGGTAGTTAGGAAAAGGTTAAGAACATGATCTAGGGGCGCCTGGGTGGCTCAGTGGGTTAAAGCCTCTGCCTTCGGCTCAGGTCATGATCTCAGGGTCCTGGGATCGAGCCCCGCATCGGGCTCTCTGCTCGGTGGGGAGCCTGCTTCCTTCTCTCTCTCTGCCTGCCTTTCTGCCTACTTGTGATCTCTGTCTGTCAAATAAATAAATAGATAAATAAAATCTTAAAAAAAAAAAAAGAACATGATCTGTACTGACATTCCATCGAAGAGGACTTCATCACTGAGGTTTCTGTTGTTTCGTGGTAAAATGTGCATAACAAAATGTACTCTTTTAACAATCCTTCAGTGTACAATTCTATGCCACAAGTACATCCACACTATTGTGCAACCATCGCCACCACCCACCTTGTTGCTGAGTTTCTTAACTAATGCAGATGTGCTTTTGTTCTTCCATGTTTTCTAAAACAAACATCATCTTGTAATCAGAAAAAAAAAGGACAAACATGTTCAAAGTCAGGCACACCCAAGGTAGCTGGATGGAAAGCCAAAGTATGTTCTCTGACCTGAAGTCCTCAGAGCCGGCAGAACAGATATACTGATCTAAGTAATTCCACTTGTACTCCTCTAGCCGCTCATGGGAGAATTCCACCCAACAAGAGACGAACTCTGAGTCCGAGTGGGAAGGGCAGAGGCTGTAGGTATAGTGGATCTGGGCAGATTCATAAGGGTACCTGAAAAACAAAGGGCATGCCCAGAAGTCCAAAGGAAAATCACTACCCTTCCACCCCTTTCCATCTCAATACAGTTAGCACCATCCTTGGCATTCGATCCTCAAGTGTGGTAACCAACTCATCCCAGGGGGACTGGTAAAGGAAATTTCTCATTTCTTAAACTCTGTCATTCTTTTATCCTCCCATTCTTTATTTCTAATGGGCTTGCTAAGAATCAAGCTAAACATTACAAGCTGAGTCAAATCCCTTTTAGAGGCAGGTGAACTATAACAGTAAAATAACCCTAGAAAACAAAATAGTAATTCCAAGAACAGGAAAACCAACCACTCAACCTGTCTTGGTTTTAATAATGTGTCACAGAATTCACTAGGTGCACAGCAGGCATTATAAACAGAAGTTAGGATATGGACACAATTCAGGACAGTAGTGGAAAACCTGAAATTTCCAAGGACTCACTTGGGAAGGTAACGTGTCACTGTGATCATCTTATCCTTCAGCGTCACTTTGTGGAATGTTCTGCCCATACTCAGCCAGTACTGATCCTCCTCCTCAGGTCGGTTTCGGGACACAAGGCCTAATAGAGAGTGGGGGAAATCATTTCCTCTATCTGGCTGAGGATCATTCCTTTAACAGGCAATAACTTCTCTTCCATATACAGTCAGAAAAGGAGAAACAAAAGAAGCAACTCTTTCTCTTGAGGGACAGTTTCCTGGAAAAGACTTATTCTTGGTTTAAAAAAATAGAAAGTCCTGAAGTTGGCAGAATTTTCTGTTACTAAGCCAGCCAGCAGCAGACAGAGACCAGAAGTGCTGACAGCATCCAGAAGATGCACTCAAAGGTGAACAGCCTGACTCCTCAGCCTCTGAGAAGGAAAGTTCTGGATTAGATGTTAACGGGCCAAGAGTCAACTCCGGGACTGAAATGGAGCTCCACTCCACTCCAGCACAAGCTGCCACCCTGGCAGTTGAGGTCTTCATCCCCAGGGTGGCGGCCAACCTGGCGTCAGCTTCAGTGACTCCCACACCACACCAACCCTGCTTCAGTCTTAAAGGACTTTCTTCTCCAAACACTGGATCCTATTGCTTTTTCTCTGCCTTCTCTTCCTGAGCCACGATCAAGATCATATGGGTCATTTAAGGTCACTGTCAAATGCCACTTCCTCCAGAAAGCTAGCAGATTCCATCCGCTGTCTGAATTCTACCCTGGATGTGGCTCCCCATGTGGGTGTCTCACACCCTGCAAACTGGAAGTTCTACAAGGCCAGGGCCCAAATTTTGTTTGTCTTTAAATTTTCCAGAGCACCTGGCAAAGTGCCATGCCCGCAGCAGGTATTTGAAAAATATTAGTTGAACTGAGCTGGGCATCAGAAAGAGGGAAATTATGAGGAATCAAGAAAAATACGAGCTTTCAAAAGAGTAAAACTAGTGCCTCGATAGACAACAGAGCCAAGACAAGATTCCCATGATCTCGAGATTAAAGACTCCCCTTGTGTAGTTCTGAAGACAGGCACGCAGCGCAGGCAGCATGGGAATTGTTAGGACAAGAGAAGATAGCAAAGGCTGTGGAAAATTTTCTAGGTGATAACAGTGAGGGGCAGGCTGTCTAAAAGAGGTCAGGCTTTGACTCAGAGGGCCCTGGGTTAAACCCAGCACTTCCATTTGCCAGTGGTGTGACCTTGGATGTCAAGTCTCCAAGTCTCCCTTTCTGCAACTAGAAAGTGGGCTTGCATCTGACTTTAGTTCAGGTCATGATCTCAGGGTCCTGGGATCAAGCCCCACATTAAGCGGAGAGACTGCTTGTCCCTCTGCCCCTCCCCCCAACCACGCACTCTCTTTCTCCCTCTCTCTAATAAATAGAATCTTTAATAAAAAGGAAAGAAAGGAAAAGGAAGGAAGAAAAGAAGAAAGAGGCCTTGCCCCCCATCCCTGCATCCTTCTTTCTTGCAACCCCGCTTGCTGTCAGGAAGTCATGGAACAATGTTCATGAGCACCTAGCGCAGTACTGACCCCACTCTAAATTAGTTCCTGTTTTTATCCTGCACAGCACTCTTTACAACCTGTGATCAAATAAATACTTGTGGTTTATTAGTTCAACAACTGTCTCATCCAGCAGACAATAAACTTTGAGGACAGGGCTGTTCTGTTCACTACCGGAACAGCGTCCCTCTCATAACCAGTAGTCAACAAATCTTCAATCAGACACAATGTCACTTATAATTACTTTTCCAGTAATTATAACAACAATGATACCATTTCTGTTACTACAGAAATAAAAGGATTAAATTTATTGAAGGAGAAAAGTAGCCAGAAGGGTGAGTAGACTCTGGCTAACTAGCCATGACACAAGGTTCATTAATCAGCCAGAGCAGAACTGGATGCCAGAGGAATTATGAACCACTAAGGGACACTGATCAGCTACTCTAGAGAAAAGGAGGTAGGAAGGCTGGACAGGGCCATTAAATTCACACTAAATTCACCCTAAAGGTGAATTCATTCCACTATTCTTGGGATAAAGGACAAAATCACGTGGCTTTGTGAGGCCTGGGTCTCCTGATATGTCTAGATATATCTCTAGCTTACTTCCTGTGCTCCACCCCACCAGTCTTCGTTTTGGTGCCCAGAAAGTGTCACGGTGCCTCCCACCACTCGGCCTTTGCACATACTAATCCCTCTGCCTGTCATGCTCTTCCTACCTACTCCTGCCCACCACTCCCAAACTGCTTCTCTTCCTAGTAACTCCTGCACATAGTTTAGGTCTCACCTCAAACATCACCTCCTCAAGGAAGCCATCCCTGACCCTCCAGACCAGATTAAGTCCTGTATTAAATATACTAATAGCCCTTTGGTTTTTCCTTCACAATCTTTTTTTTTTTTTTTTTAAGTATTTTATTTATTTATTTGAAAGAGAGAGGGGTCACAAGTAGGCAGAGAGGCAGGCAGAAAGAGAGGGAGAAACAGGCTCCCCACCGAGCAGAGAGCCCGATGCGGGGCTTGATCCCAGGACCCTAAGACCATGACCTGAGCCGAGGGCAGAGGCTTAAACCACTGAGCCACCCAGGCGCCCCTTTCCTTCACAATCTTTATCACAATGAGGAATTATATTTCAAGTTTGACTAATGTTATTTTTCCTCACTGGGAATGTTATTTTCCTCACTGGGCTGTGAGTACAAGGACACCGTTGAATGAATGAATTGCCATTCATTCATTCATATATTTATTGACCCACATTGTTGTATACCAGGCACAGTCATTTCCATTGTAGAAGATAAAAACATGAAGATGAAAGAGTCCTGGCACTCAGGAAGATTACTATTCAGTGCAGTCTAGAACATGAAAAGAAGGCAACAAGTGATAAATATCATAATGGGTTTTCAAACAACATCCAGAGGGAGTCCAAAGCTTTATCATAAGCAACAACAACTGGTCCATTCAGGACCACCAAGCTCTCCATCACACTGCTTTGATCCTCTGGCCCGAAGCACTTTAATGGGGCCAAAGATGATCTGAGGCTTTGAACTGGGAGTTTAGGAGACCGCTACAAAAAGGAAGTGGGAGAGTAATAGATTGCTTTCTGATCCTAAGCACCCACACTTTATTCTCTCTACCTGACTTATTTTAGAAAAGCTCTCCAGAGCCTGGCTGAACCTCAACTGGCCTCACTGAGTCTCTGTCACTTATTAGTCTCTACCACTCACAGATGATCCATTATTGCTTCATCATGCAAAGCTTTAGTGACAAACAAGAGAAGATGCAGCCAGAACAGGGTGGGGGAGTATAAATTCCAGGTTTGAGTAACATCTGAGAACCTGCTGTATGTCTAGGACTTGTGCTAGAAATAAATATCGGGTCTAAAATATTCACAATGTACATTGATAATTCAGGCCTGGCTCAGCTGCCTGCTACTCCTAGGTGTTGCCAAGGCCAGGCTGTGACATTCCAGAACTGGGTCACACCCCTTCCTTAAAAGGAGAGCAGTAGACTAAGAGCTTTAAGATAAATCTGGGTGTAGCAGAGACTTTATTCTTCATGTAAAAGTAAAATTCAGAAAGAAAAAATTTTGTATTGAAAAGTAATTCTCCTGGACTTATCTATTCCCTACCATCTTGAGAACCTACTTACATGAATTTAGTAGAAAAGAAAAAAATCCAAGTCCAAGGAGAACAACTCACCTCGGCTATAGAGCGGGCTGCTGCTCAGTGGGGGTGGGACAGCGGGGTTGGGCTTCGGCGCCTTGGGCTGCACTATGATTTGGTAGCCCTGCATGAGACGCTGGCAGATGAACTCTTCAAACACCTGCTGGGCCGTCATCTGCACACCCTCCTCATCCCTCCTGAGAAAACAGACGGTTGTTCACATGGACATGCTTGGTCCAAGGCAAAGTGACACTCAGAGTCCACACTCCCATCCTCTGTTTTGCTTTGACTCCACAAGCCAGCCCTGATAAGCACTCCATGGTGGTTCATAAAACTAACAATCTATAAGTCAGTTTGGGGAGAAATGATCAGTTCGAAGAGGCAGAGTAAGAAGGTAGGGAATAGCTAACAGCCATTCCTAGAATAGCTCAGATAGCTAATCTTAGAAAAAAAAGATCCTATCTAGTGGGTCCAGAACAACTGCCACAGAAAAATGTGAGAAAGCACAGGAGGAGAAATGGTTAGAGAAGGCATGTCAACAGAACCCTAAAGAAAAAATGGACAGTTTTTGCTTCATTTAATTCTCTGAACAGAAATGGAAGACACAGGTTTGAGAATGCAGTGTTTGGACGCACATCTAAAACCCTCCTCTGACACCGACCTGTCGATATCTGCTTCTGGAAGGAGATCGTAACAGCCCTCCGTGTAGTCGTTCTGCAGGCCCTGGCGGTCGGGGAAGTAGTCGGTGGTGAGGGGGAGGCACGCCGGAGTAGTGAGAGATTTCCAGTCCACTCCAACTGTGCAACAGAAGCCTGGCACTACAGGGGGAGCAGACAGTGTCAGAACTGCCTCGTGTAACAGAGGAGAAAGGCACGTGTGGTCACCAGGGCAGGTGTGGGACATGGGCGGGGCAGGAGGGGGAGGTGTTCACAGTGAACAGTGATAAAATGGCCGGGAAAGGGGATGAAGAAGGAAGGGGGTGGGGGGGAGGGAGAAAGAGAGAAACAGAGTTTGTTAGACAATGCAGTGCACATGCTCATCCAATCCCATCATGCAAATGGGATTCACAGCTGGTACTCATTTTCTGCTGATCTTAAGCTACAGCCACAATGCCAGTGAGGTTACTGCAGGGCGGCGCAGGCAGAGTTACTTGTCGAAGCAAATCAACATTCCAAGAGTTCCAGCCAGAGCCTCTCTGGAGGACTACAGAGTGGCTGGTGGGGAAAGAAGAGCTCAGCCTGATTTGGGAGCGAAGAGCACATGGTAGCAGAATTGAGGAATACTTCCAGAATTGCAAAAGTAAGCCACAGATCCAAAAGGGTAGGAGAAGTCAAAGAAGGATGTCTGGGAAAGTTACAAGGCCAGGACTTCAAGAGACAGAGTTTAATGATCTAGAAAGGAAAGCTGCAATCAGCAGAGCGGGCTCAATCACATGGGTCTGCCCTGAATTGCCTGCTCTTTGGTTAAAGCAGGGTTTCCTCACCTTGGCACCACTGACATTTTGGACTGGGTAATCCCCTGTCGTGGGGGGCTGTGTTTTGTATTACAGGATGTTGGAAAGCATTCCTGGACTGTTCTTACTAGATGCCAGTGGCATCTCCTGGGTGTAAATACCAAGAATGTCCGCAGTTGTTGCCACATGTCCCCCTGGGGAGCAAAAATCCTTCCCTAGGTGAGAATCACTAAGTCAAGGAAATAGGGCAGTTATCTCTTTAAGTAATTTAAGCAAAGATTATTTTTCAAATCTCTAGGCAAGGGAGCAATAGGAAACAGAAACACTCCATGCCTTTCTTTGCCTCTGAGTCTCAAGCAAGGGACGCCTTCAACACTGTATCTTTTGCACAGTGCTAATGTGGCTCACAGCACAATACATACCTATTGTCTCATCAGCCCTCACATGGCCACCCTGGAGCAGGGACTGCAACATCATCAACCCCTTTAAACAAGCCAAGCCAAACCTCCCAGAGGTTACTCAATCAGAAGTTCTCTGCTTAGGGATCTTCCCACCATGCAGTGACAGAGACACACACACTACCCAATACAACAGAGTCCCACTTAAGCAGAGTTAAAGGACAAGAAGAGGACCCGTATACTAAGTCATAGTGGGAGACATGCCCCATGTAGCCACCACTGCCTTGGGAAAGATGATTTGACCTACAAGAGGCCTAACTCCATGGTCTACACAGGTCTGAGTATTTTTTGTTTATGTGTTTGAACTCTATGTTACTGTGGTAAGCTCACTTAACATGAGAACTCTCTTAACAAATGTTTAAATGTACAACACAATATTATTAACAAGGGCACAGTGCTGTACAGGTCTCCAGAATTTATTCATCGTGCGTAACTGGAACTTTACACCACTGATCAGCACCTCCCCATGTCTGCCTCTCCTCAAGCCCCTAGTAACCACCATTCCACACTCTCAATCTATGAGTCTGACTATACACAGGCCTCGTTAACTTATTAATACTTCAAGAATTGAAAACACAACCTAAAAGAGCCTAACTGATCGCCCCAGTTTCTCTAAATGGCAGATGAAGGGGTGAGCTTGTTCCTACTTCCTTTTTAGGACCAGGAGCAGAAGGAAGACACCAGATCAAAACCACTGCCAGAAGCATAAGACAATTGTATCTTCATGCCCTCTTAGATCATTCTGGCTCTCGTTAGCGTCCTATCCCTCAGGATAATGAACATCTTTCAGAAATATTTTCTGCTGGGCACACACCAAGACACAGAGAATTCAAATGCGTGGTCCTAAATCCCATGGTGAGAAAGCTCCTGATTCTTAGTTTAGTGGTGTTCTTTCCCTGGGAAAAGACTGTGGCCTCTTTTCTAACTCCAGCATCTTCAGGCCCTATAAAGAGGGCCTTTGAGGAGGACCCACATCAAAACCATTAACAATGATAAACATGAATTACAAAATCCAGTCCTAGGGTTGTACAGAAGAAACAGGCTCATCTATTCATTGCTGTAAGCTTTCTGGGAAATAATCAGCCTGCCAACTGTACTTTGGGGAAAATATATTCCAAAGATGTGAAGGGAAAGAAAAGCTATACCCACTGCATCATACATTACACCTGCATTCTACATTATTGCTAAGAAACTAGAAACCACCCAGATGGTCACCAATAATGAATGATTATTCAAACTGGGATGTAATGTGTTTGACACTGCTATTAAAAAGGAGCCTGAGGGGCACCTGGGTGGCTCAGTGGGTAAAGCCTCTGCCTTCGGCTCAGGTCATGATCCCAGGGTCCTGGGATCGAGCCCCACATCGGGCTCTCTGCTCCTCGGGGAGCCTGCTTCCTCCTCTCTCTCTGCCTGCCTCTCTGCCTAGTTGTGATTTCTCTCTGTCAAATAAATAAAATTTTTTTTTTAAAAGGGGGGGGCCTGAAGAGGGACGCCTGGGTGGATCAGTTGGTTAATCCACTGCCTTCGGCTCTGGTCGTGATCCCAGACCTGGGATCGAGTCCCACGTGGGGCTCCTTGCTCAGCCAATAGCCTGCTTCTCCCTCTGCCTGCTCTGCCTGCCTCTCCTCCTGCGTGTGCTTGCTCCCTCTCTCTCTCTCTGACAAAGAAATAAAATCTTCAAAAAAAATAAAATCTTCAAAAAAAGGGCGGTGAGGGGTGCTGAAGAAATAGCAAAAGGATTATTATGTTAATCATAAGCCAGGGGGAAAAGACTCAATAATATATCTCTACTGGTTATAGCTAAGTAAAATAAAGTCTATCAGGTGGCAGGATTTTTTTCTGGTACTTTGCTGTAACAGATATTGAGATGTGCTCTTCCTACACAGATGTTTCAACAGATAAAGATGATTTTTAAAAAATGCAACCCAGTCAAACAATTTCAACTACAGGTATGTAAACAATTCCAGTCCCTCTTATTCCTTTGCTCCCCAGAGGCATCACAGAGCCTTCAAGGCCTAAGGCCAGCTCTGAACCAGCATAAGGACCTCATGGGAATTCCGTTACCCTTCCCACAGCCCTGAATCACATTCCAGAACAGGTTATCTGGCCCCTCTCATTTTCCATTGAAGAGGCTGGAGAGTATTCCCTTACCACACTTGCCTTATGGTACCCCAGAGATGTGTAGACTGCCCACAGGGTTCCCCCTTGTTTCCTTATGCTCTGACCACCCCCACCCTGACCCCACCCTAATCAGCTGCCCCCTCTTACTTGGGTCTGGAGAGGTATAAACACTGTCCTCTAGGGAATCCTTATTCTGAGTCCTAGGATTCATACCTATGGAAAGATGAAAACAGGTTGTTTTAATAAGGCTCATTCTGCAGAAAAAAAGTTATGGCCAGTTATGGTTGAAAGAGCCCAAAATTATAGCTAAAAATAAAAATGTGAATCAAGTACAAGTTCTATGCTGAATATTTCAAATAGCACAAAGAGTCAATCCAAGAAAAATGAACAATCTAAAATTTGGGAATAAGCCAAAACTTTACTCTGAGGTTATCAATACCACTCTTTGCTCAATGACAGTTAGCATTCACATACATGTGCATGCACACACAGAGACACACACACGCACTGGCAAAAAGCAACCCACACCTATTTTAAGAAAATGGACACATTTCAGTCATCTCAACTAACTGGAAAAAACTTTAGCAAATACAAAATGACCCACTTAAAGTTCATTTCACTCATCAGTCATCCTTATCATCTGGATTTTTCTTCTCCAAATCTTGGTTTTCTGGAATATGACCTAGGACACATCAAAACTCACCACTTTAAGGAAAAACAATGATTTTCCCTATAGGTGGTCTGAAAGGAAAAACAGAAAGATTCTTTGAAATGCAACTTATTGCCTGAAAAGTAACAGAACTAATTTTAAAGTACATATCAATAAAGGTCACTTTCTAAATATGTATTTACTAGAAAATTATGATACTATAGAAAAGATTGAAAAAATCCTCACCCAACTGTCAACAGTGGCTATCTGCAAGAAAAAGGTGGAGGAGGTAGTGGGAGGTAAACCAGAACTCGTAGTTTTTATTCTAGATATTGTGTGTCATGTGACTCTTTTATAACAAGAATAAATATGTATAAATCCCTTGTGGAATCTTTGAAAAGACAAGCCACGACATGGGAGAGAGCATCTGCAAATCACTCACCTGGCAAAGGACCTGACCCTGAATACACAGAGACCTCAAAACTCAAGAACAAGAACAAAATAATCTGAAAAGAAATTGAGCCAAAGATTTGAAGACTTCACCAAGCATATACAGAAGGCAAAAAAGCACAGGAGAAGATGCTCAACATAAGCCACGAGAGAAATTACCTCTACAGACCTCTCACAATGTCTAGAATGACAAGTCATGCCAAGTGTGAATATGGATGTGGAGCCATGGAAAACCCTATACATTGATGGTAGGAATGCAGAATGGTGCACCACTTTGGGAAACAGTTGGTTTCTTTAAAAATTAAACAGACCAGGGGCGCCTGGGTCTGCCTTCGGCTCAGGTCATGATCCCAGGGTCCTGGGATCGAGCCCCGTGTCGGGCTCTCTGCTCAGCAGGGAGCCTGCTTCCCTCCTCTCTCTCTCTGCCTGACTCTCTGCCTACTTGTGATCTCTGTGAGACAAATAAATAAAAAATCTTAAAATAAAAAAAAAAATTAAGACAGACGGGGGCTCCTGGCTCACTCAGCTGGAGAAGCACACAACTCTTGATCTCAGGGTCCTCAGTCTGAGTCCCGTGTTGGGTGTAGAGATTACTAAAATAAATAAACTTTTAAAAAAAGTAAAATTAATCTCTCTGATATGAGGAATTTGAGGCAGGGTGGGAGGTTTGGGGGTAGGGAAGGAAAAAATGAAACAAGATGGGATCGGGACGGAGATAAACCATAAGAGACTCTTAGTCTCACAAAACAAACTGAGGGTTGCTGGGGGCAGTGGGGGGAGGGATAGGGTGGCTGGGTTATGGACATTGGGGAGGGTATGTGATATGGTGAGTGCTGTGAAATGTTGAAGCCTGACGATTCACAGACCTGAATCCCTGGGACAAATAATACATTATATGTTAATAAAAATAATTAACAAAAAAATAGAATGAATGAATGAATAAAGGAAATTTGGTAAATAAAAAAACAAGTAAAATTAATGGGGTGCCTGGATGACTCAGTCAGTTGAGTGCTGGACTCTTGAGTTTCAGTTCAGGTTGTGATTTCAGGGTTGTGAGATCAAGCCCCACATGAGGCTCCACACTCAGTGCAGAGGCAGCTTGAGATTCTTTTCCCCTCCTACTCCCTCCCCTTCTCCTCCTCCTGCTTGCAGGCACACACATGCTCTCTAAAGATAAATAAATAAAATATTTTAAAAATAATAATAATAAAAGTTAAAAAGATTTACCATCTGACCCAGCAATTCATGCCTAGGAAACTACTCAAGAGAAATAAAAACCAATGTTTACAAAAACCTGTTCTGTAAATGTTTATGGCGGCTTTATTCATAGTTGCCAAATATCTTGCAACTAGTGAAGGGATAAACAAATTAATACATTCATACAATGGAATGCAATTCAGCAATAAAAAGTAATGAACATTTAAAAACTTGGATGAATCTCAAATCATTATGCACTGAATAAAAGCAGCAAGGCTCAAAAAGCTACGTACTGTATGATTCCATGTGCATGACATGCTGGGACAAGACCAAACTAGAGGGACAGAGAACAGATCAGTGGGGTTGCCAGTGGACAGGAGGTGGGGTTGTATACAAAGGGGCCACACACAAAAGAATCGGAGGGGGTAATGGAAGTGTTCTGTATCTTGCTTGATGTGTTTGTTAGTAGTTTTATGACTGTATACATTTGTTAAAAACTCACAGAACTGTACACTAAAAAGAGTGAATTCTACTGTATGAATTTTAAAATTAGTACTTTCAAAAAATTTATTTGACAGTGTACACGACCAGGGGGAATGGCAGAGAGAGAGGGAGAAGCAGACTCCTGGGGCTCAATCCCAGGATCCTGGGATCATGATCTGAGCAGGAGACAGACACTTAACTGACTGAGCCACCCAGGCACCTCTAAAATTAAAAAATTTTTTTTTAATTTAGAAAGATGATGGCACTTGGCCAAAACAGTTTTAGGACTTTTTGGAACTACCTTCAGTAGATTTTTCTTTTTTTTTAATTACTAGGCATAAGAATAAGGAGATAAAACTTACTAAGTCAGATAAATTCAGTGTTTCATTTTACTCAAAGCCCTGCTATGAGGCAGGTATGAAGTAGGTACTATTCCTTTTGTATGGACAAACTGAAGCTCGGAGAAGAGAATTAACTTGGGGAAGATCACATGGTAAATAGGCGAAAGATGCATTTAGATTCTGTTCAACTCTACAGATGCTTCATTTCCTGACTCTCCATCTGGGGCACCAGTTTTCGGCTATTGAAAATGTTAGCTGTTCTTTGTCAACAGCCAAAAGCCATTTGAAGCTAAATTTTCTGAAAAAGCGATCTTGGCTGATAACATCCATCATCATGCAACACAAAGCACGGCTCTTAAAAAGCAAAGAGGTGGGGGCACCTGGGTGGCTCAGACAGCTAAATGTCTGCCTCTGGCTCAGGTTGTGATCCTAGGGTCCTGAGATCAAGCTCCAAGTTGGACTCCCTGCTCAGTGGGAAGCCTGCTTCTCCCTCTCCCTCTTCTCTTCCCCCTGCTCGTGTTCACTCTGTCTCTCAAATAAATAAATAAAATATTTTTTTTTAAAAAAGCCACAAAGTGGATTTTCTTGTTCAGCCTGCCTGAGAACTAGTATGAAGACAAGTGGTATAAAACCAGCCTCCTCAAAGTATTCTGAGCAATAGGAAATTATTAAATACATTACCTCACAGATTTAGATGCTAAATTTTTGTCATTAAAGCATCTTTTTTTTTTTTTTTTAAGAAAACCCAAATCCAGACTGGGTCTATGAGAACTGAAATTCTTACACTAATAAAGAAACAGTTCAACTTATAACTATGTGGGCAATTCTTTGAGGGCAAAGAGGCAAACCAATAGGGATTCTCAGAGCAGCTCTGGCTTCTAGGCCAAAAGTAGAACTGTGCCATCTCTAATGGACAAAAGCACATTTAAGGCCACAAGCCTTTTATGACACACACACACACACACACACACACACACACTTCACTTTTTAAAAAAGCAATGAAAAACATTAAAAGAAAGATATTTTGTGATCTTTTATGAGGCTCTTTATACACAGTTTTTTTGCAGTTCAAGCCCAATGAACTGTTGCTCCCACCAGCTCTGCCTTTAAGATTTTACTTTCAGTAAAATGGACTGGCTATTGGCATACGACAGCCTCACAACTTGAGGTGACCAAGGTGACACCTCATGGTCAGTTAGCTCTGCTCCAACCTAACATTTGTGAATGAGACCTTATTCTCAACATTCAAAGTCAAATATTCACTCACCTTGGGGAAACAATGCTGAAAATCGCCATCTTAGCTTTGTCTTTTGACATCTTTTCAAAGTCAAGAAATCTGAATTTGGTGGCATGTCGGTGGCTTAGTCAGTTGAGCATTCAACTCTTGATTTTGGCTCGGGTCATGATCTCAGGCTCGTGGGATACACCCCACGTTGGGCTTTACGCTCATCGGGGAGCCTGTTTAAGAGTCTCTCTCTCCCTCTCCGTCTGTCCCTCAGCCTACTCGTGGGCACACATATGCTTACTCTCGCTCTCTCAAAATTAAATAAATAAATCTTTAAAAAAGAAGAAGAAGAAGAAGTATGAACATATCCTTCACTTGCTAACCTCAGGCCAAAACGGATCATCAGTGTGGAGCCTTTGGAACTGGTCCCAGGTGACATCTAGAAACCTGTGTGTGGGGCTAGTCATTTGTCCTCTCTGGGGTACAGAGATGGAACTTACCCAGAAAAATCCCAACCTGGCCTGGGTGAATGACTCTGAGGGCCTTTCCTCCAGCCTCATTGTGCTACGACTTCCTCTTTACTTCAGCTATCAGGCTGCCACATGTACCTAATACTCAACACAAATACCAAGTTGCAGATCCTGAGTCCCAATACCACAGGGAAAGAAAGCATCGCATCCCGTTGTTTTCTTTTTCAAAATCATCTAGAGCACTTATCCCCAAGGAAGGGAATGACAATTACTGACAGTCTTATAAATGGGTGCCCGGTTAAAGAAACAAGAGGTATAGGGGCGCCTGGGTGGCTCAGTGGGTTAAAGCCTCTGCCTTCAGCTCAGGTCATGATCTCAGGGTCCTGGGATTGATCCCCTGCTCGGCGGGGAGCCTGCTTCCTCCTCTCTCTCTGCCTGCTTGTGATCTCTCTCTCTCTGTCAAATAAATAAATAAAATCTTAAAAAAAAAAAAAAAAAAAGAAAAGAAAAGAAACAAGAGGTATAAAAATGATCTCCCCAGGCTGCCTGGGTGGCTCTGTCAGTTAAGCATCTGTCTTTGGCTCAGGTCATGATCCCAGGGTCCTGGAATTAAGCCTCACAGTGGGCTCCCTGCTCAGCAGGGAGTCTGCTTCTACCCTTCCCTTTGCCCCGCCCCCCTGCTTATGCTCATTCACACTGTCTTGCTCTCTCTCTCAAATAAATAATATCTCAAAAAAAAAAAAAAAAAAAAAAGAAAGAAAAGAAAAGAAAAAGACTGTCTCCCCAAACTCATCAACCACCTGGTCCCTGCTGGGGAGTGTACAAGTGAAGTGTACAGGTATGAGCCCCAGCCAACAATGCTTGAAATGAAATTCTAAAGGGCCAGGAGGGAAACCCACAGAGGCACCACTCCTGTGAATCGTGACTTCCATATGAATCATGTCCAAAGGCAGGAGAAAATCTGAGTCACACTTGAGTGCCTGCAGATGGTGCAAACTGTCAAGCCCAGGAGGTAAAGGTGGGGTCACATATGAGGTTCTGTTTCTTTTCTACCTTTTAATGAATAAAAAGATAACTAGTTGTTTAGTTAGACCCCACTTTGTCCCCAAATGAGAACCTATTGTAACAATTTTGCCCTTAAGGAGCCCAATCTACCTTCGCTCCTTACAATAACCCTGTGAGACAGGCACGAAGGTGAAGATCTTTACGTCCATTATACAGATGATGAACCTGAGCATCAGCAAAGGCTAAACTCTAAAGACCATGAGGGACAGGGCTGGGGCACTCCTTCATCTATCATATCATAATGTAGCAGAGGTCACATGTTCAAACTGCACAGTAAACCACTAGGTCTAGCTCCCCACAAGAGGGCTTCCCTTTCATGGTTGTTATCTTGCACAAAACTGCTTCAAACGAATTGCAAATGAATGGCGAGCCAGAGCTCCCTGAGGTGAAGAGAACTGGTGCCTTAATTATTTTGTTTCTTCTCAGGCCTTAGCACAGTGCCTACAGTTCAATAAACATTTCTGGAATAGGTAAGAGTATAGTGGGTTTTGAGAAAGCAAACCAAATTCCAGGAAGATTGAGGATGGCTTGAAAGTCACTTCAAAAACAAGCAAGGCAGGGGCGCCTGGGTGGCTCAGTGGGTTAAGCCACTGCCTTCAGCTCAGGTCATATCTCAGGGTCCTGGGATCGAGTACCGCATCGGGCTCTCTTTCTATCTCTCTGCCTGCCTCTCTGCCTAGTTGTGATTTCTCTCTGTCAAATAAATAAATAAAATCTTTAAAAAAAAAAAAAACAACAAGCAAGGCAGAAAAACACTATCTAAGCCTTTGATAAAAGGCATCCAGTTCACTGTTCAATAAGGTTGTAAGACAGGAAAGAAAAGCACTCTCCAGTAGAGGAAAAGCTAACCTCAGAAAGCTTTTAATATTCATTCAACTACCTGATATGTGCCAGGGACTGTTTTAAGTTCTAAAGATACAGCCATGAGGGAAACAATCCTTGCCTTCTTGGAGCTTACAATAAAAAATACAAAATTAAAAGATCTAGTATAACAGGTGGTATTCTAGAGAAATAATAGGCATGGAAGATGGATGGGGAGTGCCAGGGTAGAGAGAGGCAATTTGGGTAAGACCTAATGGAAGGAATACAAAAAGCTGTGGGTAGGGTGGCCATATCATTTATCATCCAATCCAGGACACCTTCAAGAGTGAAAGGAGACACTATTAATAATTATACAGGACAGTGAATTCAAACCAGGACTGTCCTGGGCAAACTGAGACATGCAGACCTTTCCCATAAAGTTCTTCAGTGTGACAGCAGAGCACAGGAATGAGCAAGAGTGTGCCTCAGATGCAGAGTGTGCCTCATACATTTGGGAAACCACTTCACTGAAGTGCAAGGGGAAATGAGGAGATGAGGTCTGAGAGTAAAAAAGGGGTCACAAGAGGCAGGGGGCTCTGTTGGCTACCATAACACCCTTGGCTTTTAATCTGAGTGCACTGGGAAGCCCCAGGGGGTTTTGTGCACAGAAGTTTCGTGATCTAACTTCTATTTTCAGAGGGTCACTCAGAATTGCTGTGCTGGAAATAAACTACATGAAAGGACAAAAGGAGGAAGCTGAGAGACCAGTTAGTGGGATACTGCAACAGTCAAGCAAAATATGAAGGTACCTTGGACAGGGCTGGGACTGGTGGCAGTGATACCATATGGAAAGATTCAAGATATATCCTGATACGTCTGACATTAATTGGTTATTATACATGGTAATAAAAATTAGAATAATTTTTACCTAATCCTTTCTGTGGCTGGCTGACATAATTGATCAGGAAGCACAAGATCAAAGATGGGAATTCAATTCCTATGGGAGCCCAATCCTTCAGTCTACCTCCTAATGACGTCTTGCCTCTTTGAAAACACATGCTACCAGTCATAAACAGACCAGGCAAAGGTAAGGATGCTCCTACTTAACGTTCTCACCCTGACTAGAAAAAGACTCTAAGGAGCCCACACCTTCTCTAAGAAGCTACACACTCTAGAACATATTTATGTAATTGCACACTTGCACACCAATTAAAGAGAATAATTTCATGGGCTGTTCAAATGCTTCTCACATATGGCAGCTTGATCATGGAAGCACAAATTCATTTGTCAATAAATGTGCTAAACACTGTGAGGAGAAGATGAATAAAGATAAGTTCTCTCAGTCTAGTGCAGAGACAGACATAGAAACAAACAGCGGGATCATGATATGCCAAGTAGTACAATTGCGTTATGCATATGGAGCTCTGTGGAAACATGTCTACCATCTCCTGGGAAGGCCTGGGGATGACAGCGAAGCTTCAAAGAGAAGGTATTGTTGGGCTTGAATCATAAAGACTGAGCTCATGTCCGCCAGGGAGAATGAGGGCTGAAGACAGAGGAAAAGCATTCTGCAGGCAGACTAGTCCATGCAAAGGATTAAGAGGACTAGGATCTTTGGAGGAGCCATAAGCAATGGCTGGAATATAACATATGCACATCTCATAACATACCTGATAATGGCAGCTCTCATTCACTGAGCATGCCCCATGCTTGCCAGGTGCTATTCCAAGCACCTTACATGGATTATCACACTGAATGATACAGATCAAAGTGAGACACATGGAGGTTACCTGGCCTGAGGGCCTCATTGCCCATTAGAAGTGGAGTCAGGACTCACATCAGAAGAGTCGACAGCCTGAGTTCTTTCTCCATGCAGTGATGTGCAGAAGTGGTGACAAATGAGGACACAAGGCAGGCAGGAGACAGGTAATGACCAGCATTACAGGCCATGAACCATGGGAGGGTTTTATGCATGGGAAGGGGTGCCTGATCAGATTTGCATTTGGAACTATGTCCTTGGTCACAGCACGGAAGATGAATCAGAGGGGACAGGAACAGGATCAGGAAGATCACTTAGAAGGCTGCTATCATAATCCTGGCCAGAAATGGCAGGGGTCATTTCTGAACCAAAGCAGTGGCAGTTGAGAATGGAGGAGAGGGGCCAGAGTCAGAAGAAGGAGGGAACAGAAGAGGGAGAGGGGGTAGGAGAACCACAAGACATAATTTGTGTTGTCAGTACACTAAGGATGAGGTACTCGGGAGTCATCCAAGCAGAGAGGCCCATCAGGTGCCTGGATGTATGGTGCAAGCATGACGGGTGTCATTAGAGGATCTTCTACAACCATCCCCAAATAAGGATTCTTTGAAACTTCCTTTTTTCCTCAAAGTAGATTTCAAATTTCCAAAAGATTCATCTTCTGAGAAATCATCTGGTCTACCTTTTCTATCCCAGGCCCAGAACCTCTCCAAGACTAGTCAGGGTAAATTTTGGTGCTGTTGCTGTTGGAACCCAGAATCCCCTTGCTTCAGGTCACCAGTAAAACTAGGTCAAACTGTAGTCCCGTGAGCCCTAGAGCAGTCCTCATTGGTACAACCCACTCCAAACAGCCTGGGAAGTTCAAAGTCTAGGTTCCTATAAAATGGCCCCTTGGCTTAGCAAAATGGAAAGGTTGCCTTTATGATGTTCTGAAGGCACTTTACAGGAGTCTGGTAGCCCAGTGACATTTTCAGAACCTTGAGTGCAGGCATAAAAAATATCTTATCCCCAAACTGTTATTCAGTTCATTTTCTCATTTAAAGAGAAAGAATAAAAGAGAGAGAGAGAGAGAGAAGAAAGGAAGGAGGGAAGAAGGGAAGAAAATGAATTAATTAAAATCCTTTAGGGATTCATTTACTTCCAACTGCTTTTCAATGCTTAGCCACAGACCTCTAGAAATATTGTTGGATGAAGCAACCAAAGAATGGAAATAACACTTCATACAACCAATCTCATACAACTTCACTTTCACTATACCTTCTTTAAGCTAAGTTATAGAAATGCAGTTAGTTACAGAAAACTAAGAGCAGCCCATTTCCACCCTGCCCCCCAAGTTTTAATGTTTTTCACACTCATGTTGAACAACAGCTGTCCTGTGAGGTTTTCCAAAATCTGTGCTCACCCATCCCAACTCCTACTCCCCTACATCCTAATGGTACTCTGAAAATTGTGGTCGAAATGACAAACAGCAGTCTGAGTCAGGATACCTGGCCACGGGCTTGAGAGATTCATGTAGTATCTGTACACCTCTGGGCATTAAGTTGCCCCATGTGCAAAAAATATTTAATAGCACATGTCCTCCTAGGATGACTGCATGACAGGGGAGATATACAAGTGCTTCCGGAAATCATATAACCTGTATAAGTTTATCCTCTCCCCCACTTCCACCTAGAACTCTCACCTGCTAACTCTCTAGGTAACCAAACTCTTTGCCTTCAACTCTGAGGTGCTTGCCCACTTCTTGAAGCAAAAATGCCATCCTTCTCTTTTCTGATTGCACAACTAGAATCACACTGTTTCACTTTGGGCCTCTTCTGATTATTTTTATGCTGCTGAGTGAGGCCCCTACTCCCAGATCTGGAAGCTCCTTGAGAGCAGAGGCTACTCCTGCTGTCCCTGGTGTTACCCTCCACACCAAGCTCATATGCAGCCCTTGGTCACGACTCACTGACAGGCCAATGATGAATGCACCTTGACCAATGTGTTCTTGGCTCAAAATGTAACGTGCGGCCTATTTCTAATTCCATGCATTATACAGCACTGCTTCTAAATAGGTGACCCAAAATCGTGGCTGAAATGATCCCAAAATAGACTTGGCCCTGCTTCTCTGGTTCCCCGTGTCTTTTCTAGATGTGAGCCTGCAACTCTGAGCATCCCAAGTTACCTCTTGGATTGGTTACCTGCACCACTGTTGCTAAGCAGACTGACAGAAAGCTCTTCTGTTCCACTGAAGTTCAAGAAGGACATGCTGTCACCAGGCTGACGAGAAGTGCTGTGCCTGCAGAGAACAGAGCCCAGCCACCTGGCTTAATGCAGACCATCACCTCTTTCATCCTGCTTACCCTGTATCCCGGGAGTTTTCATCAAAAACAGCTCTGAATATCTGGCCACATGGGCTGGCAACAACTGGGAGCCATATCACAGGCTACCAGGCTGCCGTGCTCGGTATGTGGGCCAGCTCTGGCCTCCCCTCCACCTGGCTTAATGCAGACCATCACCTCTTTCATCCTGCTTACCCTGTATCCCGGGAGTTTTCATCAAAAACAGCTCTGAATATCTGGCCACATGGGCTGGCAACAACTGGGAGCCATATCACAGGCTACCAGGCTGCCGTGCTCGGTATGTGGGCCAGCTCTGGCCTCCCCTGTGGCCTATTTGTCCTGCCCTTGCCCCCTCAAAACTACTCTCCCACTGCCATGCAGAGAAGCCCGCCCTTTCTTGTCCTCAGCCTTCCCCTGCTCACATGGACAGGAGGATGTGAGGTGACTGAAAGGAGGTACCAACATAAGCTGATAAAGAGGGTCAGGCCCTGCCCTATCTCATCCAACCAATGGCATGTTGAGGTGATTGAAAAGGGGGCCGAAGCCTGCCCTTTGCCAAGTGTCTCCTAAAGCATCACAGGAACAGTGAGGCTGGAGGTCACCCTAGCTCATGTTTGTCAAGGCTTAACAGACTTTATTCCTGCACTGACTCTCTTGGCTGCCTTGTACCGCATTCATAGCCCAGGTTCGGAAGAGTTGTCTCTATAAATGCAGGCCTTGATTTCCACTGCTTTTAGCATAAACAACTTCTAAAATCAACAGTGGAATTTCTCAGTGACCAAAACGACAAAAGTCATAGACAGACTGCCTGAAATACGCAGCATGAACCACCTGCCTCAGCGCTCGGTCTCACCCTTGGCTAAGGTTTAGACGAAGCTCATGTTTGAGGTTTACAAAGTATGCTTTGAATGAAAGCTACAGCAGGGCCTGGGTAACATGTGTGGCAACAGTGTCAGGCTATTTGCTTTGCACTTGGCCCGGTGAAAGGAATGGCACTGACAAAGGGAAGGCTTGATCTCATCCTGCCCCTTCAAGTCAAGGAAACATAACATTTGGTCAGCAGACTGTTCAGCCATGGTCCTGGGTGTTGGGGAGTTTCTCAAGGTACCTTCTGGAGCCCTACGCACATCCTCACCTTCCAGCTGCTTCATGATACGCTAACTCCAGCAGCTCTGCAGAGGAGTGAGTTGGATCCCTCTGCCCGCTGCCCTGCAGCTCCGCCATATTCTGCCGGGTCTGGTGATGGATCTGGATGGCCTCTCCGGATGGTCCTACCCAGACAAAGATCCACTGAGCATCATTCCCACCCAACAGCCAGTGCTTTGTACTTAGCTTGATTCTTCCTTCTTGCCAGCTGCTGGGACATGGGTGCTGGGAAAGACCGTCAAGAGAGCACACCAAGGGGAACATTACACACATGACCCTCCAGCTTCCCAAAGGGACATCTCCTCTTCTGAGCAGGACTCATCCTCCTGTGGGGCCTCACACTTGTCATCCTGTTCAGCCTCAGTCTCATGCATATCAAGCTCAGACACCATGGAGAAACACTGACATATAGGAGTAGAGGGCCCCTCCCAGGAGGGCTAACACAAACTAAACAAGGAACACAACAAGTGAAATGCCAATGACTCTGTTAACACATAAGGCAGTGACAACTGTAACTCTAAGCAGCAGAGGATGAACAAGTGCAGAAAAGACATCGGTGGGCGGAAGAGAAATCACCATGAGTGAAATCTACTAAAAAATGCTTCCTGGGGAAGGAGAAGCTTCAGAGGTGAGTGTTCAGCAAGGTTAGCAGGAACTGGAGGAAAGGGTGCGTACTTGGGCAGAAGAAACAATGTGTATGAAATCGCAAATGTGGAGGAGCCAAAAGACAAGCAGGAGACCACCAGATGGGCTTGGGGAAGAACAGAACCTCTGAGGATGGGAGCAAGGAGACCCCAAGTTGGGGAGTCGGGCAAAGGAGAGCCTCAGCTATGAGCAGGCTGGGCGGGCAGAAGGAGGAAACAGAGGAAGCGGGGCCAGACAGTCCTGTTTTAGGAAAGTGTACCTGACGGTTTGGAGCGAGAAGAGCTAGAGGTCACACAAGAAACATCAACAGTTCTCGTAAGAGAATTTGAAGGGAGCCCACGGGGATAACAATGTAGGGAAAGAGACATCGGAAAGAAACAAATCATGCGACTGATTATGGCAGGGAGAAGCGGGGCAAAGAGGAGTTTGGGAGTGACCCCCCATTACAGCCCAAACAACCAGATTCATTTCTCACTTATTCAACTTTTAACACTAAAAGCAAGTGGAAGAGGAAATAACTAGACATGTGCAGGCATTCAGCAGGATCGCTTCCATGAAAAAACCCTGGAGTTTAATGCATCTGTTCCCTCCCAGCCCAGTCAGAGCCCATTAAGCTGAAGTTTAATTTTAGCCACAGCTTTATAAAATCTTACTGTCATCCTCTGTAGGAGAGAACCCAGATCAAAGAGGACAGGCTAGGAAAAACAGTGAATTTGAAGAAAAAAAATTTTCTTAAGTTTTGATTGCTTTTGAACTTAATTTAAATGGAATCATACAGAATGTACTTCTTTATGTCAGGTTTCTTTCATTATGTTTGTAAATTTAAACATAGGTTTGTATATGGTTGTAGTTCAATTTTATTTCTGTATAGCATCTCATTATAAAAAATAGAACTCACTTATTTTACACACTTTTTTTTTACTTATTTGAACTAAAAAAAAAAACCCAAAGAAACCAAAAAAACAAACAAACAAACAAAAAGGTACACCCATTTCTCAAAAAATGTCCTGTTTTGTTTTTTTTCAGTTGTCAGAGACCCCTGAGAGAACACAGAGTAACATAACTTCTGTGTAAGCAAGACAATAATATCACTATCCAGAGAGAGAGCTAGGAGAGGAAGGAATGAACAAGAATGAGGGGCAATCGTCTTAAGAAAGAAGGCGGGTGACAAAGTACAGTCCTTTGCAAACAAAAATGAGAAGCCCTTAGGTTTACAAAGCTCGGTCGTTACAAGGCCCTTTCCAAGTGTACCCTCAAGAATTCTCACAAGAACCCTGGGGTAGGCAGAATAGCCATGGTTATCCACATCTCATGCGTGGGGCACCAGAGGTATAGAGAAGTTGAAATACTTGACCAAGCCACATGGTTGGTTAGTGACAAGGACCAGGACCAGCAGCTCCCAGCCTAGGCTCTTTCCCGAGCAACCAACTTACCCACAGGAAAAGTGTGCATCCAGCGCCTTCTGTTGGAGGTGAGCTTCATGGGCATTCGTGAGGGGGCAAAGGGGTTAATGAGTGCCCGCTGGGGTGTGTATCCCCCAGGTCGAACATGCAGCATGGATTCTGCACTGCCTACGTGGAACCTCCCCGGTGCGCTAGAGTCTCGCTGTGGTGGCTCCATCATGTTCTCCAGGATATCTGTCAGTGATGGTGGGGGCACAAAGAGAAACCACAGATCATGGTGAAACCAGGAATGGGCAGGCAATCAGTCAAGCTGACCAGAATCTTGGATATCATACATGTTAGGGAGTGAGAGAAACATGTAAAATCACTGGACTATAACGAAATGAAACATTTGATTCGCTTTTTAAAACCCGAGAGAGGGGCACCTGGGTGGCTCAGTCACTTAAGGGGTCTGACTCTTGATTTCAGCTCAGGTCATGACCCTAGGGTCCTGAGAGTCAAGCCCTGTGTGGGGCAATTCTTTCTCCCTCTCCCATTGCCCCTCCCCCATGCTTTCTCAATAAATAAATACCTAAAAGAAGGGCATTCTGGTTCCTAAATTACTGGCCCAATGAAGTCACACCACAACCTGATGGGGAGGACCACACACATCTGCGGAAGACCTTATACTTTGAGCTGAATGCAACAATTCCCTGGGAGATAGGGTGAGTATATTCTATATGGAATGAACAATAAAAATAGATATTTGAGGGGCGCCTGGATGGCTCAGTCTGTTAAGCGTCTGCCTTCAGCTCAGGTCATGATCCCAGAGTCCTGGGATCAAGCCCCGCATCGGGCTCCCTACTTGGCAGGAAGCCTGCTTCTTCCTCTCTTCAGCCTCTCCCTCTCTTCTCCCTCTTCAGCCTACTCCCCCTGCTTGTGTTCCCTCTCTCGCTGTATGTCCCTCTGTCAAATAAATAAAATCTTTAAAAAAATAAAAATATAAATAGATATTTGGTGCCTAGAAGGACAGATCCTGGCAGAGATAGCAAATGTGTAGGCGCACGAGACTACAGCCCCTTTGTGCTGGGGCAAAATAACTTCATTCCACCCCTTGCACTGTTGGTAGGAATGTAAACTGGTGCAGTCACTGTGGAGAAGAGTAAGGAGGTTCCTCAAAAAAGTAAAAATAGAATTACCCTATGATATAGTAAACACACTACCAGGTATTTACCCAAAGAATACAAAAACACTAATTCAAAGGGATATATGCACCCCTATGTTTATAGCAGGATTACTTACAATAGCCAAATTATGGAAGCAGCCCAAGCATCCATCAATACATGAATGGAAAAAGATGTGGTATATAAATACAATGATAAATTATTCAGCCATGACAAAGAATGAAAACTTGCCATTTGCAATGACGTGAGTGGAGTCAGAGAGTATTACACTAAGCAAAATGTAAAACAAATGAGCAAAGGAGAATAGAGAAAGAGGGACAAACCAAGAAACAGACTCTTAACTATAGAGAACAAACTGATAGTTACCAGAGGGGAGGTGGATGGAGGCATTGGGATTAAGGAGTATACTTGTTGATGATGTACAGAATTGTTAAATCACTCTATTGTATACCTGAAACTAATATAACACTGTATGTTAACTATACTGGAAAATATAAAATAAAAATAAATAAAATAAAATAAAAAACTTTGTTTTAGCCAAGAGAACACAGGTAGAAGTGAAATGCTCCAATTGAAGGCCTAGACCACAAATATCTCCACTCATAATTATCCCTTCTCTTTTCCCCTACTGTGCCAACTTTGAAGACCAGTGCTAATGATCATGGCATCCCAGGATGGAAGGATCCTGGGGCCCTAATGATTGGGTGGATCAGAACCTCTTCCTTCTGACTCAGTGACCAGGACATAAGAAAGCAATCAAATGCCACCATGTTTTAAAAAAAAAAAATTCTTGGGAGAAAAGAAATGGATGCATCCAGTGCTGACCTGACAAAGAAGTTGCATGATATTTAGACTCAACCTGTCCCCCATCCAATGGCAGACAGGTGCCTATTACAGAGATGGAGGCTACATAACCTAAGTGGATCAGAGAGTTAAAACCCACAACCAGCATCCCTGGTGTGCATCCCATGTTCACTAAGCAATCACCCACGTTAGCAAGGGTATCCAATAGATGCAAATTCCATGGCATCAAGGAATCTGTCTTGTCCACCAATATTTAGCCAATGCCTACCAAAGAACCTGGTATACAGGAATAGTTAATTCCTCAAAGCTGATGTGCATGCAAGAGAACATTCAGATCTCCGTGAAAGCTATATTTTTCACTGTTAGTTAATAAACCGATGATCTGGTTTACCAAGTAAAGAAGAATATGGTCTAGTTAGTTGTCATGAAAGTAAAAGGAGAAAACCCAATTTTTTAAAAAGGTAAATTCATGCTTTGAAAAGGATGAGAAATATGACTAAGGGATAAAATGGGTCAAAAATACATATAGAGGAATGGGGAAATGTTTTTTATGTTTTGTTGGGTAGGTAAATAAATAAGGCCCCCTAAACATAGCAGAGAAATAGTAAACTAAGGGCCTATAGATTGTACTGCCTTACAATATTCCAGTGAATTGGTTTTGGCTTTCTCCATAAACTCCCAAATATCACTAAAGGACATTGAAATCAATTCTAATATTCAGATAATTTTTAAGAAAACTATTTTCAAGAAACTAAAGAATTTAGTTAGAATTTAGTTTCTTAGAAACTAAGAAACTAAATATTCAGATAATTTTTAAGAAAACTATTTTCAACTATTTGAAAGCTACTTTCAAAGCTATTTTCAAAGCTACAATGTTATTTCCCCAGAGAGCTGGATTTTAGAGTAAACAAGGGTTTTGAAAGGATTAACGTTTAGTTTAATTTAGCTTTTGTTACAGACCCTACCAAGAATATTTTCAGCAAAATGGGAGTACCTGTCATGTAAACTTAGATATTTCCATAAAGTGGGAAAAAGAAAACCTAGAAAATATCAAATGTATTCAAATTCCTTTGAATGCTAAAACTAATTAATGTGACATAGGCTATATACTATAGTCATGCAATTAAATATCTGCTCCTTTCTCTTTCAGCATTTCCTTTTTATACTTTGAGCCAGTTAAAAAACAAACAAACTTTTTCCTGCAGTCAAAAATTTTCCTAGGCCTGGAGCACCTGGGTGTGGCTCAGTTGCTTAAGTAACTGCCTTCAGCTCAGGTCATGATCCTGGAGTCCCAGGATCAAGTCCTACATCAGGCTCCCTGCTCAGCAGGCACTATGCTTCTCCCTCTGACCCTCTCCCTTCTCATGCTCTCTCTCTGTCTAGCAAATAAATAAATAAAATTAAAACAAAAAAATGTCCTAGGCCTTTGGCACAGTGTGTATGATGCTGGAGCTGATGCCTTCCCCTTCAATGTCCTGGCACACGGAAAACAGTCCTCACCCTTCAGGAATCCTTCCAGGAGGGCAACAGAGGGCAGCTGCATGTATACAACATTCCTAAGTCACTGGTCAAAAGTCAGAAGGGCTATGCTTACATTTATAGAACATCTTCGAAATTAACAAAATTATAGAGAAAGAGAATGATTAGTGACAGTGTGTGACTATAAAGGGGTAGCACAAGACAGCCTTGTGATGATGGGATAGTTCGGTATCTTAATTATGATGATAATCACAAATAAATAAATCTACACATGTGATAAAACTGCATAGGAGGTGCCTGGCTGGCTCAGTTGGTAAAGCATATGACTCTTGATCTCAGAGTCATGAGTTCAGGACCCATGTTGGGCATGGTACTTACTTTAAAAAAAAAACAAAAAAAACCTGCATAGACATACACATGCACAAATGAGTACATGTAAAGCTGGTGAAATCTGAATAAGCTCTGTGGCTTGTACCAATATCAGTTTCTGTGAGTGTGAGGTTGTCTATAATTATACAACATGTCTCCATGGGGAAATGAATGAAAGGTACATAGGACCTCCCTGTGTGTGTGTGTGCGTGTGTAATTTGCAGTTTTCCATGAACCCATAATGATTTCAAATAGAAGTTTTTTCAGGAGGGGCCTGTAGACTCCAGCTGCAGGTGCTGTCAGACAGCAGGATGAGATACAGAAAAAGCAGCACCCACGCTCGTTACTGCAAGCCAGGTTAGCAGGTGACTGTGAGAAATCTTAAAGCAGAATATGAGGCAGAGGCTGTTTTAGGGATGGCACAAATGGCAGTGATAAGAAAATAAGTAAACAGGAGTGCCTGGGTGGCTCAGTTGGTTAAGTGTCTGCCGTCAGCTCAGGTCATGATTTCAGGGTCCTGGGATTGAGCCCCATGTCGACCTCCCTGCTCAACAGTGAGTATGCTTCTCCCTCTGCCTCTGTGTTTTCTCTCTCTCTCATTCTCTCTCAAGTAAATAAAGTCTTCAAAAAATTTAAAAATTTTTTAAAAAAGGAAATGAGCAAACACCTTTGACTCTAGGCCTAAGAAAGTCTCTACATTAACATAAGGAAAGGTATACAGTTACAGTGAAGGGGGAAAAGGTGTCAGAGGCACATACATACAGCTCAATGCACTGGCATGGGAATAATTAAGATATGGGACTTACAATCCACACCTGGTCACATCCTGTGCCCCCCAGCCCCTGCTATAGGAAGGGAGCTGTCCCCATCTGTCCCTAGCTGCGCCCAAGCTTCAGCTCTCTGACCTCGAGTGCTGGTATAGCCCAAAGAGCTGCTGACTTCATACTGGTGCAGGTGAGGGTGTGGGATCATCAAGATGTTGGCACTCCTGCCCAGGGAGCTGTCATCAGAAGCCTGGCTCCTCACTTCCTCAGTGGGCAGTGTGCGGCTGGGCAAGGAAGGGCTGGATGAGACGTCGCAGGAGCTGGCGCTCTTCCGATTGTGACTCTCCCGCTCTCGCACAGACCTGACAGATGAGAGACAATGAGTTACCAACCAACAAGTGATGCTGCCCCACCCAGAACTGAAAACACAAAACCAGTCGCCACCCCAAGATACTTGGGAAACCAATAACAAAAATCCCCGGTGTGATCTATGAGTGGAAAATAATGTAGGAGGTATTCTACCTTGAGCAGCTTGAGATGCTGTGTAAGAACTGACTGTTTTCAAATGGCCCAAGTCCTAGGGTTATTGCTATCAAGCAGTGACTGGTCCAGTCTAACCCTGCTTGATCCCCACTGATCCATCTCATATCACTGAAAATGGGACAACTAAGCAGGATGCGATATGATACAAGAGAAAAGTACACAGCGCCACCTCAAGAGGCTTCCTGCATGAAAAATTGAGCCTAAATCTAATCAAGCCTCTGGAGGTCATTGCTGGTTTATAGGAAATCCAGAAAAGAGAGGAGAAGTTAAACATTATAACATAACAATCAGCAGAATGAAGAAAGCAACACAACTACATTTAGAGAAAAAAAGATATTCCAATCAAATGCAATATCTACATCTCCTTTAGATCCCAATTCAAACTAAAAATACATTTTTGAAACAACTGGGAAATCTAATTACAGACTGGCTAGTAGAAGATATGAAAGAATTAGTGTTAATTTTGGTACCTGTGACTACTTATTCTTATCTGTTAGAGACATACACTATAGTATTTACAGGTTTTAAAAAAAGAATTTGCTTTAGAATACTCAAGCAAAATGCAAAATGTGGGGAGGGTAATGAAATGAGTCTCGCAAGACACTGAGCACTCTTCATTATACTACTCCATTTGAGCATGTTCAAACATTTCCTTAATAAAGGTTTAAAAAAACAGTATACTCTTATTAAAACATAAAACTCCCTAAGGGGGAAATCTCTGAAAGCATTAGGAGGAAGGATCAAAAGGGGAGAAGCCCAACGGGGAGACAAAAATTCAGAACGGAAAAGTTAGCGACTATAGATAAGGCTTGCCCTCTGGCATCAGAGCTGTTTGCTTTCCACCTGGAGGGATTTTGCCTTAAGTCAGAGCTTAAACAGCCTGAAAACAGATCCCCTGGGCTGACCATAAGTACATTACTGCAACAGTAAATATATGGACACTAGTGTATGCTCAGTCCTGCACAGGGTACACAGCCCCAAAACATGGTCTGCTCCCTCAGGGAACATATAACCTAGGTCTCTGAAATATCATGTCTTGCCACCTTTCATTAGAAAAAGGAAAACCAAGGATCTTGGACCATAAAAGCATTTTAAAATACTCCAAATGAAAGAATGACCGAGCCCCTAAGTAGCATCTATGTATGGGAGAGCTGTAGTTAATGGCACTGAATGTTCTCAACATTTAGGAAATGTTTTGTCTGAGCTCTAAATGTTTTCATCTTGGGGATGAGGAAAAAGGACAGAAGATAATCATGTCGCCACTAAAAGCTCATTTACCAATGCGAAGGGATGCATATTTTTCCAATCACTTGTGCTTAAATAAACTTGCATATTTAACAAAGCTGGAAAATGGGTTTGTGGTTCTTGGTTCACAAGGGCGGGCGGAAGCCCTGGGGTAGGGATGGCTTTTTTTTTTTACATAATACTTCAGAAATGAATATATTGGTAAATCTAACTACATCACTCTTAAAGACTATCTTATGACCAAATACCATGGAGCAATTTAAAAAGCAATTAAAGAGGGATGCCGGGGTGGCTCAATTGGTTAAGCGGCTACCTTTGGCTCAGGTCATGATCCCAGCGCCCTGGGACTGAGTCCCACATAAGGCTCCTTGCTCTGCAGGGAGCCTGTTTCTCCCTCTGCCTCTGCCTGCCACTCTGCCTGCCTGTGCTCTATCTCTCTGACAAATAAATAAATAAAATCTTATTTAAAAAAAAGCAATTAAATGGGGCGCCTGGGTGGCTCAGTGGGTTAAAGCCTCTGCCTTCAGCTCAGGTCATGATCCCAGGCTCCTGGGAATCGAGCCCCGCATCGGGCTCTCTGCTTGGCAGGGAGCCTGCTTCCCTTCCTCTCTCTCTGCCTGCCTCTCTGCCTGCTTGTGATCTCTGTCTGTCAAATAAATAAATAAAATCTTTAAAAAAAAAAAAAAGCAATTAAAGAGAAGTCTCTTGCCTTCTGGGAATAAAAAAACCAAAAGGAACTCTGGATCTGTAGGATCTATACGTATTAGGAGCAGCCCAGTGAGAAGATTCTAGAATCTGTGAATTGTTTCTCTTGGTTAGAAAAAACAGAACACTCTCTTTATTTGGAGAAAATACTTCCTGCAAATATAGCTAACAAAATGGGTGGGCCAGAGAACCTGGAAACAAAATCTCCAATGAGCTACAAGGTATAGCTTCCATTGGCTAATTTTAATTTAAAACAATTTCACGGTTGTACTCATGAAGGTCCCTACAGGCCCTCAGATTTTTTCCAAGCAACTTTTATATACACCCCAAAGTGAATCTGGCAAAAAACCTGCAGGTGGCGAGACGCTGAGCACGGGATGGGCCTGGTAGCCTGAAAACTTGGGCATCATAGGCATCATAATCTACTTGGATGGGAAGGGCGTTCTCAGGTTCTTTTGGTGTCCCAAGAGCTGAAATGCATAAATCACACAAATAGTCATTAAAACACATTTCAACCAGATGCCTTCGGAGGGTCTTCATCAAAATCTGCAAGGCAGAGATGATCACCATCATGACTGCCGGAGAAAAGCGAGATAATAATCCATTCATCAGGTTGCTGAAATTAAATGACTTACATGTTGAAGTGATACAGAAAATAACACTAGCACTAGTGTACATAGGTGGCTCAGTTAAGCATCGAATTCTTGATTTTGGCTCAGGTCATGATCTCACGGTTGTGAGATCCAACCCTGCATAGGGCTCCACGCTCAGCGTAGAGTCTACTTTACATTCTTTCTCTCCCTCTGCCTCTCCCCCACCCACTTGCTCTCTATCTCTCAATCTCTCTCTCTCTCTCTCAAAATAAATTTTAAAATATTAAAAAAAAAAAAAAGAAAATAATACAGCACTAAATAAAGGGAAGGTTTTGGCAATATTTCATTCTTCTGTGATTCCACTTAAAAAAGATCTTAATATGTAACACAGTTAGTACAACCAATCCCTACAACTGACCTAAGGAAAAGATAAACAAGGTTTGTCACCATCCATTTTGCAGGTGATGGGACAAAAATATACAAGGTGGTTAAGGGACCTTCCAAAGGGAACTCCAGTTTCCAACTTGGCGGTGAACTGTTTACGCGACCTCACATGATCTTGTTGCCATGGCTTAGCTGACTCTTTCTAAAAGGGATGAAAGGAGGTCACAAAAATACTCACATGTATCACGGCCATTTTTTGCTTTCTCAGAGGCAGGCTGTAAAATTAAATAGATAATTAATCACTTTCTCCTCTGCCAGAACAGAACTTATCACAAGGCACAATATGTAGGTGGCTACTCCCCAGGGAAGGGACTGTGACTTCCCCCTCACTGTAACTGACAGAAAAGCAGGAGGGAACACTTGAGGCCCACCTACCTCCGTATCAGGCCCTACCCGGCCCACTTCACAACTTGGTCACCCTCAAACCTCTATCCAATGGGGATATGCACCCCACCTTCAGGAAAGGATATTCAATTCTAAAGAGAAAAAGGGACTTGCTCAAAGTCACATGGTTAGCAGCCGGCAGAGCCAAAATCCAAGCCCAGCCCTTCATGCTCTTGGTCAGTCCACTGGTGTGTATGTCCTACCATGGCTTGCTCTACCTGACCCTAAGCCCTGCATGCATGCCTCCCCCTTCACCATGGTACTCTCACCGGTCTGCCTATACCCACAAGAGCTCAGCACTCAGTGGATCACCCAGTTTGCTGAAATGGCATACA
The DNA here is from genome assembly GCF_922984935.1 of Meles meles. Classification (NCBI taxonomy): domain Eukaryota; kingdom Metazoa; phylum Chordata; class Mammalia; order Carnivora; family Mustelidae; genus Meles; species Meles meles. Next base: position 27,056,548 of record NC_060077.1, on the reverse strand, counting down.
GAGATAGAAAACAGAAAGAGCTTTTTTCCCCCCAAATAAATATTTTTCAGGACCCTTTAAACTTTCGTAACAATACTCATTGTTTCTTCTTTAAAATGATCGTGTTGGGCCGCCTGGGTGGCTCAGTCAATTAAGCATCTGCCTTTGGCTCAGGTCATGGTCCCGGAGTCCTGGGATTGAGCCCTACATTAGGCTCCCTGCTCAATGGAGACCCTGCTTCTCCCACTGCCCCTCACCCTCTCACCCCACTCGTTTTCTCTCTCTCGATCCCTCTCTCAAATATATTTTTAAAAATCTTCAAAATAAAATAAAATAATTATGTTGCAGGGGCACCTGACTGGCTCAGTTAGGTGTCCGCCTCTCAATTTCAGCTCAGTTCATGACCTCAGAGTCGTAAGATCAAGCCCCACGTCAGGTTCCATGCTCAGCAGAGAATCTGTTGGAGATTCTCTCTCTCTCTCTGCCCCTCCCCCCCGCTTACATGCAGCATGAGTGCTTTCATTCTCTCTCTCTCAAATAATAAATCTTATGGAAAGAAAAAAAGACAAAAATGATCATGTTGCAGAGAAGTTCCTCTGTGTTCCTCTTTGCCCAGAAGGGTTGTGATGAAGGCATAAAACCTCAGAGGACAGGAGGTGGCCCTTTCTGGGCAAAGTCCCTTCTCCCAGCACTTCACTACTTGACATGGCCTATTTTAGGAGGAATCCTCGTAGTCCTTGAAATTAACATTTTCCTTATTAGATAAGTAACATTAACCCCCCCATTCTCCCCCAGAAAGGAAGAAATGGCCCTGATACTACTAACACAGTGACAATGGGACAAATTTCAGAGTTCAGCTCTGGTAGAAACAGGCAGCTGGGTGAGAGCACACTGGTTTACCACCTACATACCTAACAGTCTGTTCTTCTCTTCATATTACATCATAAACACCCTTTAAGATTCTTAAAACTGGCATTTTTATTGGCTATGAATATATTCCATCGAGTGGATATCTTGTGGTTTACTTGGTCATTTCCCTATTATCTTCAACTTGTCACTATTATAAATAATACAGGACCAAGACTTCACTTGCATTCAATACAGCTCAGTTATTTCCTTAGACCACATGGCCAAAATGGAATTATCTGATTAAGTGGCATGAACATTTGCACTGCTCTTGATATACATGGCTGAATGCTTTTCATAAGTATGTACACCAACCAGGTACTCGAGCACCAACTTCATCACTTTTTCTAGGACTTGGTATAATTATTTTGTTTTAAGGCTATCTGGTAATCATGGGCGCCTGGCTGGCTCAGTCCATAAAGCATGTGACTCTTGATCTTCGGGTTGTAAGTCTGGGTGTACCAATTACTTAAAAATGAAATGTTTAAATATAAAGTAAAATAAAATAAACCCATTTGGTGAGCAAAAAATAATCTTATTCTTGTTTGAATTTGCATTTCTTTACCACTAAGATTTGATCTTTTCATATTTCCCCTTTGCTGCAATGCATGCCCATGTCTTTGTCCCCAAAGGTATCTGAGGGGTCCCAGGATCTGAACAAACCAGTCACATCATAACTAAAATAATTTTTTTCATTAAGGAACTACAAATAACTGTCATACTTTTCCCAAAGATATTTCTTATGGTCTGGGAGGTTTGCCTGGTTATTGATGTATTTAATGTGGAAAATTACAAAATTCTAAGACAAATATCTTAAACTTATTAATGATCATAAGGGAGAAGGGCGTATCTTGGGACCAAAATAACCATGTTGGTGAGGGACTGTCCCTGAATGCTCTGGAGGTTGGCGACACCTACCTTCTTTCCTGCCAGTTTTATTCGCGGGGTGAAACTGTTACAAAAGAGCTGGCTTTTGGATGTATAGAAACTGTGAAAGAAGAAAGGGTCATTAATGTAAGCTCCTTTCATTTTAAACTTCAAGACACAATTAAAACCCAAGCTGTGGATTAGCCCTCTCATGACTGCCTATGTCTCAGGCTTCACTCATTCCCCCAATTCTAACTTGTTCTGTAATTACTATAAAACATTAAATATGGTTTTAATTATTGTTAATTCTCCATAAACTCTTTCATGCAAGCCCTGATTCCTAACCGGATGACAATCTCCTCCTTAAATCTATTTATACCATGATACTTTTGCATCTTGATACTTGGCATGATGCTGGGCCCAAGGGTGCTCCTTATCACTCATTGGTTGAATAGTATTTGGTAAGCAAGAATAAATCAGGCAAAGAAAGAAAAAAGTGGTCTCATGAAAAGATAGCACAGGGGTGGCTCAGTCTGTTGAGAATCTGACTCTTGATCTTAGCTCACATCTAGATCTCAGGGCTGTGAGTTCAAGCCCTGCACTGGACTCCATCCTGGCCATGGAATCTACTTAAGAAGAAGGAAAAGAAAAGAAAGGAAAGGAAAAGAAAAAAGAAAAGGGAAAAAAAGAAGGCACAAACCATCAAATTCCTACCCCATTGAAAATCACATTTGTCATGTCAGGCACAAAAGAAAACTGGGAGACCCAAGCTGGCCCTGGGTATACTGAATGAATGAGTAAATAGAGGCTATACAGCCTTTTCCATTTCTCAGGCATGTCTCTGTATCCTCTTTAATCTATAATTAAATTATGGGAAGGATGTTCTGAATACTAACCAATCCCCACCTTCCATCATAACTCTGATCATAAACAAAAAAAAAAAAAAAAAAAAAAAAAGGCAGTATCAATAGATAACCAGCAGACTGTAGGGCAATCCTAGTAACTAACACTTTATGTGCACAAGAATGTAAGAATACTAACCGCAGTGAGACCTGGAATCCAACCAGCCCCTGGCACTTGGCCACTCCAAGTGGTACCAAGGAAAGTACCAAGTAGAGGATGTAGCTCTGTTTCCAGACATTAATTAGAAAAGATCTGAGAGAAGTGATGAATCACTAAATTCTACTCCTGAAACCAGTATTACACTATATGTTAACTAACTCGAGTTTAAATAAAAATTTGAAAAAATTAAATAAAAATTTAAAAATTTGTGTTGTAAAGTGATGTTAACCAGAAGAATGGGTTTCTACTAGATTTATCCACATGAAATTGCTCTGTTTGAAAGTCAAAACCAGTCTCCTATCACAATTTCAAATGGTTTAAACCAATAGCTTCAGCTTTGCCATGAACTTGCTGTTCAACCCTTGTAAGCCACTTTAACTCTCTGGAACTCAGGTTCCTCACATATACAGTGTGACTGGAGGTCTCTACGATCTCCAAAACAGTCTCCAGGGATAGCCGGTGATATCCCCAACCTTCGTAACTCTTATATATCTGCTATTAATTTACTTTTTGGATCTATTTTCATTACTAACCAGCAATACTTGGAGAGTGATAGTTTTTCACTGAAGACAATTTGATTATGCTTCAGGTAAGCTCTCTGGCCTTGTGGGATGCTTTTGAAGAGGCTGCGGACAGAATGAAAACAATGGCCCCTATGAGCAGCCATGCAGCCCAGGCAGCCAACCCTCTTTGCTCCTGTCCCTGGATGGCTCAAGCAAACAAGTCTCACAATGAGAAGTGAAAAGCAGGCCTCAGGCCATCCCAGCTCTCAAATTCTGAAGCCCCACCTGTGTGAATCTATCATCTATCTTAAATGGCATCAGAGAGCCAATTTGGCATGAAAAATAAAGTGATGAATCAGGAAACCTTCAAGTTATTATTAATTAAAATTTGAGGAAATTACAGTGCTTAAATTCTTATATAATTTTTTGTGTGCTACAGCTACTCTGTCCTTTAATGATTTCCTAAACTAAACATAAAACCATGAAATATGTTATATAATTAAACAGTAGCTATTTTCTTATGGGCAAAAGAATCTGAATGTCTATTTAAAGATTACAAAGCCAAAACTAATTAAAGGGCTGACAAAAAAAGAAGATACATTGCTCCCTGAAATAAGTAAAAAATCAAAAAAGTTCAAAATACTATTTTACTTGGACCAAGTTTTTAAAACGACAGTAACATAAATACAAGATGAGGAAGATTCTGAAGGCAACCTCTTGGAAAGCAGGCACTTTTTCTTAAAGTGACTTCGCCAAGTAATGCAATGACAACATACAAAACTAAACATCACCAAACAGTTACACACACATGTACATAACGGAATCACATGGAAGACCAGCCAGAGTCCCTCACTGAGCTGAGAAGGGAGAGGCATACTCAGAACAGGATAATTACTGGGTGACCAGACCATCCTTACACGGATGGCCAAACCACTATTCCTTCTCGGTTCTTCACCTATGAATGATTACAGCTGACTGGGAGCAACTACCATACAGTAAGGCAAACTGGCCCATAACAAAGGTAAAGGAAAAACCAGAAGGCCAAAATAGCATTTGTGATCAATTTTCAAGCTGGTCTCCAGCAAAGACTTGCAACTAAACAGAAGACAAAATTACAGGTTCTGTTTAGCTTGGGGAACAGCCGAGCAGTCTTCTGCCCCTCACAGAGTGCTGGCTTAAAACAGACAACCCAGGGAAGGGCAGAATGCTCTAGATGCACTAAAGAGAAGGTGGCTATTGGCTCTCCAGGACAGCACAGGAAAAACTCACAGAAGAGAGATGTTGAGGTCGGGTCTTAGAGTATAAATAGGCATTTGTGAGGAAGAGGGCAAGTGGAGAGGCCTTCTAGGGAGAAAGACTCAGAAGAGGGGAAGTGTGCATCTGCTATGCAGAATAAAAGAGGGCAAGAGGGGAAAAGGAGGCCTCAGATGTCAAACACTTTAGTCTTCATCAAGCTGGTATGAGCAATCAGAGAAAAAGAGCAACAGGATTTAGTTTTCATGAAATGACTCTCGTAACCAGTTAGAACGTAGTTGACAGATGCTGGTCCCCAGACCCCCAGGGTTCCTTGCGGTGACATATGGGCCTACTACATCAGGAAAAGTGAACTTTTCCTTATACAAAAGTGAAAAGAGTACTTTCTCACTACCGTATACTTGGTTGCAAGTAAGACTGATACTTTAAAAAAAAAAGGTGGGGAGGCTGTTGCTTAAGAAAAAAATTGGAAAAAAGAAACCACTGGCCTAAAGAACTGATTCTCGAAGTGGGGAATGGAGAATGAGGTGGGATTCTGCCACCCAGGAGGCATGTGGCAGTGCAGGAGACATTGGATTTTTTTTATTTTGTTGTTTTTTTAGTCTAAATGATTTCCCTCTCCAGTTTCCGATGGTTTCAACTGCACTTTCCATAAACCTGCAGGCATTTTTTTTAAAAATCATAAAACACTAAAAAGAAATAATAGCTCAAGTCTTTTCACTTTTGGCAGGTCTGAGGATATCTAGTTCTCATAGTTTCCAAGAGGTTATGAGCTCTACTGGCAGATTTCAAAGGAACAGTTAACTCGCTCCAGGTTTTTTGATAGGAAAATTCACTTAGCCACAGTTCTTATTAGACATTTTGGTTGTCACGCTGGGGGTGGGTGCTGCTGGCATCTGGTGGGTAGAGATCAGGGATGCTGCTCAACTTCCTACAAGGCATGGGGCAGCCCCCCAACAACAAAGATGATCTGGCCCAAAATGTCAGTAGTGCTGAGGTTGAAAAACCCTGATCTAAAGGATGGACTGAAGGAGAGAGATCAGAAATAGACACACTATTAAGACTATTGCAGGGCACCTGGGTGGCTCAGTGGGTTAAGCCTCTGCCTTCAGCTCAGGTCATGATCTCAGGGTCCTGGGATTGAGACCCACTTCAGGCTCTCTGCTTAGCAGAGAGCCTGCTTCCCTGCTCTCTCTCTCTGCCTGCCTCTCCGCTACTTGTGATCTCTCTCTCTATCAAATAAATAAACAAAATCTTAAAAAAAAAAAAAAAAGACTACTGCAGTTATCCGGGACACTTGGGGGGCTCAGTCAGTTGAGCATCTGCCTTGGGCTCAGATCATGATCCCAGGACCCCACAGTAGACTTTCTGCTCAGCAGGCGACCTGCTTCTCCCTTTCCCATTCCCCCTGCTTATGTTATCAAATAAATAAAATCTTAAAAAAAAAATAAAAAGATTATTGCAGATATTCGAAAAGATGAGGATGGGAGAAGGCAGTAGCACTGAGAGAGGCATGAGAGATAACCCGATTGAGTCTCAGTCAGCAGAAACACTGAGGCCTGTCCCATGTGAAGAAGAGGCTTGGGGATTTTTCTACAAACAGAGAATGGCACAATGTTCATCTGCTATAATCTGTGGGAGCTGGGAATTGTAGTAGCTAGGGCTAATAATGGAAATAAGTCCTTCAAATTTGCCTTTATTTTTTCACTCTAGACTGTTCTTATGTTACTGCCACCGCTTTGCATGTACAGAAGCTCTAAGCAAACACTGGAACTTTGGTCTCCGCATTTTCTGGACAGAAGTTTCTATGGTAAGAACTTTACAGATTGGGGGGGAAAGGGGGGGCGCCTGGGTGGCTCAGTTGATAGGCGGCTGCCTTCAGTTCAGGTCATGATTCTGGGGCCCTGAGATTGAGCCCCGCATCCAGCGCCCTGTTCAAAGGGAGACCTGCTTCTCCCTCTCCCACTCCCCCTGCTGTGTTCCCTCTCTCGCTGCATCTCTGTCAAACAAATAAAATCTTTAAAAAAAAAAAAAAAACTTTACAGATGGGAAGAGAAAATGGCAAGGAAGTTACTCAAAACCCACATCATCTACTACGAATCAAGGTCACACCTACCTGTGGTTTATCCAATGAGGAATATTATAGTCATCTCCCAGACAAGAATCACGAGGAACACTTCGATTATGTAGCTAGAAGAAAAAAGCCAGGTCACAGATCAGCTAGAAAACAAGGAGGCTATGGAACTGCTCCAACTTTTCTTTTTTTGTTGTTTTTAAGGTTTTTTTCCATTTTATTTTATTTTATTTCTTTTCAGTGTTCCAGCATTCACTGTTTATGCACCACACCCAGTGCTCCATGCAATACGTGCCCTCCTTAATACCCACCACCTGGCTCACCCAACCCCCCCCCATGCCTCTCCCCTCCAAAACACTCAGTTTGTTTCTCAGAGTCCACAGTCTCTCATGGTTCATCTCCCCCTCCATTTTCCCCCAACTCACTTCAACTTTTCTGTTCTGTTCGCTCTTTTATTGTTTGCAAGATTTTATTTATTTGACAGAGTGAGACACAGTGAGAGAGGGAACACAAGCAGGCAGAATGGGAGAGGGAGAAGCAGACTTCCCACCAAGCAGGGAGCCAGATGTGGGGCTCGATCCCAGAACCCCGGGATCATGACCTGAACCAAAAGCAAATGCTTAACAACTGAGTCATCCAGGCGCCCCTATTCAAAAGTATTCTCAAGACCACCCTAGTACTAGGAACTAGGTTTAGGAAGCACTCCAAAATCAAATTACCTTGAACAACGGGACAGCATGTAATGGTTGCTCCCCCATGCATACCAAGTCCACACCAATTCCTAAAAAAGAGAGAAGAGAAAAAGAGTTTGGGGTGGAGGTGGGAAGAAGTAGAGATAAGTGTCCTAATCTATTAATAATACTATTTAAGCGAGTCAGGGTATGAGGCAAAGCTGACTTCCCATCCTATGATTTATAACCTCATTTGCCTACATAACAGAGAAATAAATAGATGCATTTTGTCTCTTTCCTGTTTACCAGGTCCCATCACAGCCTACAATTATTAAATGCTTGACAGTTAGCCTTTGACTGCTTTGTAAATCATGATTGGTCAAAAAGACAACCCAGGCCCCCATTACTCAAGTTTCAAGGCCAGAAAGGAACGGAACCTTGTTATTTCAGTAAAAAAGCAAAACAATCCATATCATTTAATGGAGCTTCTTCATTGGCAATCAGGACCTACATTCCACCTCCATCTTGTTGTTGAAGCACAAATTTAATGAGGCCAGGGGTACAAGCTGGGGTAGCAGGGCACATCATGGAGCGAGGACAGGATCAGATGATCTGATGGTCCTCCCCAAGGCAGACTGATGGCACACCGGTTCCTTGAAACAATCCCCCCAGAAAGAGTTCTCCAGTGTCATATATATTTGCAAAACCCTGAGTACCATTAGAGATAGACAAGATACACTAACATATTAAAACTTGCAATTAGGGAATCTGCCTAAACTGTGTATGACCCAGCACTTCCCAAACCAATATGACCACGGGACTTTTTTTGTCCCCTAACACTATTCACATCTCCAGGATCTCTGACGCACAGAACCAGGGAAAGCTCAGAGTTCTACGGGTAAGTCAGGCTATAAACACTCAGAGACAGCACAAACCAAGGAACATTACCATTATCTATCATCCGCTGCTTGGTCAAGATCATGAGTAGACGGTCCACTTCAAACACACCCACCCCAGGCGTGATCACCACAGACATTTGCCCAGTTCGGTCAAAGTTGCGGTTGATGTAGTGCTTGTCAAACACTTGAAAGAAAGCAAAAGTTCTCAAATGAAGAGGCTACAGCTTCTCAGAACCCAGCCACTGGTGAGCCTCTCTGTGCCCTCAGGGTATTTTGTCCATGTTTCTTTGCAGCAACATTCTAACCTGAATTCTAGTTAGTCGTGTGTACATCTGCCTCTCCCCATCTACATTAAGAACTGTTTGAAGACAAGACTATGTCACATTTGCCTTTGCTAACATCCCATCACTAATGCCTAATACTTGCCTTTTGCAGCATTAAATGCTCAAATTTTATGTCATTAACTTAAACAATCCATAAATGAGTCTGTACGGAAATTAATAAAAATCGAATATTAATCTAAGACAATATTTATAAGAGTGGACTTTGTATATCTGGCAAGTTAATTTTTCTTTCTGTCCTATACAATCCTGACTTTAGAAAACGAAAGATCGTCCAATATGACTAAAAGACTGACTAACACAAGACCTTGTGCTTTAGAATCGCCAGCACACCTGGGTGTAGACCCATGGGCAGGTTATATGCACAGTGAAGTGACCACACATCATCACTTCCACCACTGGCCAGTGCCAACGGATGCCTAACCAGAGCTGGGCTGATGAGACTGTGCTGGGAACATGGAATTCTGGACAGAGAGGAGAGAGCTGACAGCAGAGCTGGGAGCTGAACACTATTCTAGGAATACCTGTTCTTGCATTTCCTAGAGCCACCTTGGTCCCCACCTTCTTCTGCATGATGTTCAAGCCTTCCCTAGTGGCCTCACCAGGTCTCTATATCCTGAGAGTAAATTTCCATTTTTGTGTAAACCTATTCAGTAGGTTTCTGTTATTTGGAAACAAAGCGTATCAGCTCACACATATATGCTGGGACAAACCTTCAGAAGAAATCACACCACAGTGTTAACAAGGTTCCCTCTTAGAAGGGAACTGACAGGAGAGGGAGGGGGGAGATCTTCATTTTTACTTGATATACCTCTGATTATTTGAATTCTAGGAACATGAGTTCCTTTTGTAATTAAAAAAATCTTTTTTTAACTCCCTAGAAGCAATTGAGGGATAGGGTAGAAAATAGCAAGAACACAGTTTTAGTAAAACAGCCCAAGGAAGATTCCTTCCAGCTCTTTACTCTCAGGTTACCATGAGAAGCAGATGAGAACAGCAGACCCAAAAGCTAAATGTTGGTCATTAAAACCATCCAATCAGGGGCGCCTGAGTGGCTCAGTCGTTAAGTGGCTGCCTTCAGCTCGGGTCATGATCCCAGAGTCCTGGGATCCAGCCCCGCATCAGGCTCTCTGCTCTGCGGGGAGCCTGCTTCCTCCTCTCTCTCTGCCTGCCTCTCTGCCTACTTGTGATATCGCTCTGTCAAATAAATAAATAAAATCTTTAAAAAAAAAAAAAAAATCCAATCAGAAGCTACTGCTTTCGGGACGCCTGGGTGGCTCAGTTGGTTAAGGAGCTGCCTCCGGCTCAGGTCATGATCCCAGCGTCCTGCGATTGAGTCCCACATTGGGCTCCTTGCTCCGCAGGGAGCCTGCTTCTCCCTCTGCTACTCTGTCTGCCTGTGCGCTCTCTCTCTCTCACAAATAAATAAATAAAATCTTTAAAAAAAAAAAAAAAAAAGAAGCTACTGCTTTCAATTAATCTTTGAAGTAGGTGGGTGGGGAGATTATCAACTGGATCTGGGTCTTTGGATGATAGCAAAAAGAAGTTCATAACCCGGGCTCCTGGGTGGCTCAGTGGGTTAAAGCCTCTGCCTTTGCCTCAGGTCATGATAGAGCTCCACATCAAGCTCTCTGCTCAGTGGGGAGTCTGCTTCCTCCTCTCTCTCTCCGCCTGCCTCTCTGCCTATTTGTGATCTCTGTCACATAAATAAATAAAATTTTAAAAAAAAGTTCCTAGCCATGTGGTAAACAAGATGCCAGCTCACCATGGCTAGTGTCTTTACTCACCATTGAATGACAGATTGATGGCCTCTAGGTAGTTTCCTTGTGCTGAGGTAGAATTGTCTCCTTGAGGAAAACCCTCTGAAGCAAAAAAACACAAGAGAAGGAAAAGTATCTCATGAAAGATGAACTCTAAAAGAACAAGTGGAAAGTGGTTGAGCGGGGCCCCCCAACCCTGTAGTAGGGACATTATTGAACTTACTGCATACCCAATGAACAAGTAGACACAACTAGAAATAGAACCTGACCAGAAGCAGAAACTATGCCCAGCACTAGGAGGGAAGCAAGCATGAACCTCTTCATCTCCCCTCCTTCATTACTACATCCTCCTTTCCCTGCCGCACCTCCTATCATATGTATGCAGTACCTGCCTGTTCCAGTCGCACCAACACTGGATACTGGATGAAGAGTTTTTTAATGGTCACAAGGAGTGAAGTCCACTCTTCTCTCCTCTCATTCTGCACCACCACTCTGAAAGGAATATTGGCATAAAATACTGAAGAGCTTATTATTTACATCAGGTCCTTCACAGGGTTTTGAAGGAAAGGAGAAGATGGGATTCCCAAGGTTAGGGTAATTTACCATATAATAACAAGTATTAAAGTTAAATGCACATAACAAACATTAACAAAGAAATGTAATCACATAAACAGTCACACAGATTGAAAACAAAAATAAAATATTTAAAAACTGCCTTGAGATTATATTAATGCCTAGCATTAAGTAGGAATATAAATTTTCACATAATGAATTACAATTAGGGAATACATAAAAACCCTAAAAGAAAATATCTATATGTATGTTTTACATATATATCCAATAACCATGTCTAGGTCAGGAAACTAGATTAATAGAAAGGGATGGGTTGGGGGGAGCCTTGCTGGCTCGCCCAGTGGAGCATGAGACTCTTGATCTAGGGTTGTGAGTTTGAGCCTCATGTTGGGCATAGAGATTACTTAAAAATAAAATCTTTAAAAACAAATAAGAATGGACACCTGGGCGGTTCAGTCGGTTAAGCGTCTGTCTGTAGTTCAGGTCATGATCCTGGAGTCCCAGGATTGAGCACCACATCGGGTTCCCTACCTGGCAGAGAGTTTACCTCTCCCTCTGCCCCTCACATGCTCATGCTCTTCTGTGCTCTCTCAAATAAATAAATAAAATCTAAATAAATAAATAATACAAATGGGGCGCCTGGCTGGCTCAGTCAGTAGAGCTTGCAACTCTTGACCTCAGAGTTGTAAGCTGGAGCTCTACTTTGGGCATGGAGATTACTTAAAAATAAAATCTTTTTTTTAATTGTATTTATTTATTTGAGAGAGAGAGAGGTGCCGAGCAGCTGAGCAGGAAGCCCAATTCAAGGCTTGATCCCAGGAACCTGAGATCATGACCTGACCTCAAGGCAGATACTTAACCAACTAAGCCACCCAGATGCTCCTTAAAAATAAAGTCTTTAAAAAAAAAAAGGAAAGAAAGAAGTGATAGGTGGCAATCTGTTTACTATAGACCTTCTGAACCATGTGAATGTATCACAAAAAGTAAAATTTAAATTTAAATGAAAATATATACATTTGCATTAAATTAGCAATTTTTTTTCCATTTTATTTATTTTTTCAGCGTAACAGTATTCATTCTTTTTGCACAACACCCAGTGCTCCATGCAAAACGTGCCCTCCCCATTACCCACCACCTGTTCCCTCAACCTCCCACCCCTGACCCTTCAAAACCCTCAGGTTGTTTTTCAGAGTCCATAGTCTCTTATGGTTCGCCTCCCCTTCCAAATTTTTTTTTTTTTAATAAACATATAATGTATTTTTATCCCCAGGGGTACAGGTCTGTGAATCGCCAGGTTTACACACTTCACAGCACTCACGATAGCACATACCCTCCCCAATGTCCATAGCCCCCTCCCCCTCTCCCAATCCCACCTCCCCCCAGCAACCCCCAGTTTGTTTTGTGAGATTAAGAGTCATTTATGGTTTGTCTCCCTCCCAATCCCATCTTGTTTCATTTATTCTTCTCCTTTTTTTAAAGATTTTATCTATTTATTTGACAGAGGGATAGAGAGAGTTAGAAAATACAAGCAGGGGGAGTGGCAGGGGGAGGAGAAGCAGGCTCCCAGCTGAGCAGAGCTCCATCCCAGGACCCTGGGATCATGACCTGAGCAGTAGTTTAACTGACTGAGCCACCCAGGTGCCCCTAACCTAGCAATTTTAATGCTAGGAACTTATCCTAAAGAAACACATGGCAGTGGGTGCCCGGGTGGCTCAGCTGGTTAAGCATCTGCCTTCAGCTCAGGTCACAATCTTGGGGACCTGGGATGGAGCCCTGAATTGGGCTTCCTGCTCAGTGGGTAGCCTGCTTCTTTCTCCCTCTCCCCTGTCTCTGCACATGCTCTCTCTTGATATCTCTCTCAAATAAATAAATAAAAACTTTTAAAACAGAGAGGAGGAGAGAAAGAGAGAGAGAGAGAGAGCAGAGAAAGGAAAGGATAGAGGGAGGGAGGGAAATGGGAAGGAGGGAAAGAAAGATGGAAGGAAGGAAGGCAGACACAGGGAGTGTCCGGGTAGCAGAGTCAATTAAGTGTCTGACTCTTGGTTTTGGATCAGGTCATGATCTCAAGTTGGGCTCCACACTCAGTGCTGAGTCCGCTTAAGACTCTCTCTTCCTTGGCACCTGGGTGGCTCAGTTGGTTAAGCAACTGCCTTAGGCTCAAGTCATCATCCTGGAGTCCTGGGATCGAGTCCCACATCGGGCTCCCTGCTCTGCGGGGAATCTGCTCCTCCCTCTGACCTCTCCCCTCTCATGCTCTCTCTGTCATGCTCTCTCTCTCAAATAAATAAATAAAATCTTTAAAAAACAACAACAACAACAACAAAACTCTCTCTCCCTCATCCTATACCCCTATCTCCCCAGCTCTTACCCTCTAAGATAAATAAATCTTAGAAAAGAAAAACACACAGGACCCTGAATAGCCAACCCAATATTGAAAGAGAACAAAGTTGGACGCCATCCAACTTCAAGAAGCTACAGCAATCAACACAGTGTGGCACTGGTGAAAGAGAAGACAAACAGATTAATGGAACAGAATTGAGGACCTAGAAATAGAATCCCCAAAATATATCAATAGATCTTTGACAAAGAAGCAAAGATAACACAATGGAACAAAGATATTCTTTTCAACAAATGGTGTTGGAACAACTGGACATCCACATGCAAAAGGAAAGTAAGAAAGAAAGAAAGCAGCCAGCCAGACACAGACTTTACACTCTTCATAAAAATTAAAAAATATGCTTCGATCCTGGGTTTTGGCAGAAAACTTTTAAAAAACAACTCAAAGTAGATTATAGACCTAAATATAAAATGTAGAACTATATTGGGCACCTGGATGGCCCAATCAGTTGGGCGTCTGCCTTCGGCTCAGGTCATGGTCCCAGGGTCCTGGGATTGAGTCCCACATTGGGCTCCCTGCTCCACAGGGAGTCTGCTTCTCCCTCTGCCCCTCCTCCCACTCATCAATCTCTCTCTCTCTCTCTCTCAAATAATAAATAAATAAAATCTTAAAAAAAATAAAATTATAAAACTCTAAAAGATAACATATCACAAAACCTAGATAACCCTGGGTAGGATGATGACTTTTTAGATTCAACACCAAAGCCACAATCCATGAAAGAAAAAAACTGACAAGCTAGATCTTATTAAAATATAAAAACTTCTGCTCTGGGACAATGTTAAGAGAATGAGAAGACAAGCCACAGACTAGAAGAAAATGCTGGTGAGAGACACATTTGATAAAGGACTATCATCCAAAATACACAAAAAACTCTTAAAATTCAACAATAAGAAACAAACAACCCGATTTACAATAGGCAGAACACCTAAAAAGACACCTCAGAGGATACACATGTGGCAAATAAGTGTATGAAAAGATGTTCCACATCATGTCAAATGGGGAAATGCAATTAAAACAACAATAAGGGACCACTATATACCTATCAGAATGGCCAAAATCCAGGACACTGACAACACCAAATACTGGTAAGGATGTAGAGCAATAGAAACTGTCATTCATTGCTGGTGGGAATGCAAAATACTGCAGCCACTTTGGAAGACAGTTTGGTGGTTTCTTAAACATACTCCCATCATATGATCTAGCAATCATACTCCTTCATATTTGCCTAAAGGAGATGAAAACCTCGGTCCACATCAAAACCTACACACAGATGTTTATAGAAGCCTTATTTATAACTGCCAAAGCTTGAAAGCAACCAAGATGTCCTTCAGGAGATGAATGGATAAATAAATTGTGGTATATCCAGACAATGGAATACTACTGAGTGCTAAAAAATAAATAAATAAATAAATAATAAAAAATAAAAAATGAGCTATTGAGCCATGACAAGACTTGAAGGAAACTTAAGTGCTTATTACTAAGTGAAAGAAGCCAATCTGAAAAGGTTATATACTGTATGATTCCAACTAAATGACTTTCTGGAAAAGGCAAAACTGTACAGACTCGGGGCACCTGGGTGGCTCAGCGGGTTAAAGCCTCTTCCTTCAGCTCAGGTCATGATCCCAGGGTCCTGGGATCGAGCCCCGCATCGGGCTCTCTGCTTAGCTGGGAGCCTGCTTCCTCCTCTCTCTCTGCCTGCCACTCTGCCTGCTTGTAATCTCTATCTGTCAAATAACTAAATCTTTGAAAAAAAAAAAAAAACTGTACAGACTCTAAAAGATCAGTGGTTGCCAAGGGTTAGGGGTTTGGGGAAGGGATGAATAGTGGTACACTGAGGATTTTTAGGGCAGTAAAAATACTCTGCAGGATACTATAATGATGGAGACATATCATTAAATATTTGCCTTAGCCCACAGAGTGTACAATACCAAGAGTGAGTCCTAAGGTAAACTATACGGATTTTCAGTGATTACGGTGTATCTGTGTAGGTTCATTAGTTCTAACAATGGCATCACTCTGGTAAAAGATGTTGATAATATAAGAAGGGCATTATATAGGTGTGGGTAGAGAGGGTGTATGGGAAATCCCTGTACCTTCTCTCAATTTTGCTGGGAACCCAAAATTGCTCTAAAAAAAAATTAGAAGTCTTAATTTAAAAAAAAAAAAAAAGGCAGGGAGCCTGGGTGGCTGAGTGAGTTAAGCCTCTGCCTTCATTTGGCTCAGGTTGTGATCCCAGAGTCCTGGGATCGAGCCCCCACATCAGGCTCTCTGCTCAGCAGGGAGCCTGCTTCTCCCTCTCTCTCTGCCTGCCTCTCTGCCTACTTCTGCCTACTTGTGATTTCTCTGTCAAATAAATAAATAAATAATCTTAAAAACAGGGGCACCTGGGTGGCTCAGTGGGTTAAAGCCTCTGCCTTCGGCTCAGGCCACGATCCCAGGGTCCTGGGATCGAGCCCCGCATTGGGATCTCTGCTCAGCAGGGAGCCTGCCTCCCCCCCTCTCTCTGCCTGCCTCTCTGCCTCCTTGTGATCTCTGTCTGTCAAATAAATAAATAAAATCTTTAAAAGAAAGTCTTTTAAAAAAAGCAAGAAACATTCAGGAATGCATAACTATATACCTGTATATCACAGTGGACATTGATTAATTTAAAAATTAGAAAAAGATTGGGGTGCCTGGGTGGTGCAGTTGATTAGGCATCCAACTCTTGGTTTTGGCTCACGTTGTGATCTCAGGGTTATGAGATTGAGCCCCATGTTGGGCCCTGCACTCAGCACAGTCTGCTTGAGATTCCCTCTCCCTCTGCCCCTCCTGCTCATTCTCTCTCTCTCTTTCAAAGAAATAAATATTTTTTAAAAGTGAGAGGGGTGCCTGGGTGGCTCAGTCAGTTAAGCAGCTACCTTCGGCTCAGGTCATGATCCCAGGGTCCTGGGATAGAGCCCAACGTCAGGCTCCCTGCTCAGCTGAGAGCCTGCTTCTCCCTCTCCCTCTGCCTGCCGCTCTGCCTACTTGTGCTCTCTCTCCCTCTGTCAAATAAAGAAATAAAATCTTTAATAAATTATTAAAAATTTAGAAAAAATAAAAATTAGAAAAAGATTAAATATCTAACAATAAGGAACTAAATTATGATAAAATTTCAAACTACAATAGATATATAACTAACAAAAATGAAATCCTCTTTGATAGCCATTTAATATGAGTAATGAAGGTTCACAATGCTATTCTCACCCAAATACATTTGATTTTATTAAAAACAAAGCAAGTCCAAAAAATTATCCAATTTTAAAACAGGCTAAACAGGGGCCCCTGGCTGGCTCAGTCAGTGGACCATGCAACTCTTGATCTCAGGATTATAGGTTTAAGCCCCACACTCAGTGTAGAGATTACTTAAAAAATAAAATAAAATGGGCCAAATAGAAAAAGATCTAGAGAAACATACCACAGTATTAAAAGTACTTCCCTTTGGATTACAAAGTCAAACCAGGGATAAGACAAAAAACAAAAAAAGATGAAAAAATTAGCTAAGAAGATGAATATACAATTTGCAAAAGAGAAATACAAAGGCCAATCAGCATGAGAAAACATTTACTCTTGGTAATAAAAGAAATGACTGTTAAGACATCGTGACATAACTGTTCTTCCACTCTAACTGTGAAGAAAGAAAATAGTATTCAGTGTTGGAAAGGACAGAGAAATAACATGACTACTGGGAAAACAGATTTTTTTTTTTTTTTAACTTCAGTGGTTTTGCAGGGCAATTTGGCAACACAAATCAAAAGCCTTAACAGAAACAGAGTATCTTTGACCCAATAACTCCATTTCTGGGAACTTATGCTTAAGGTTATACTAAGTTATAAGGTTATACTAAGGTTATAACTAAGCTAATGCTTAAACACTGTAAGACCATTTACTGGTAGAACTTCTGACAGTAGCGGGAAGTTGAAAATTATTTGTGTTCAATAATAGTTAGCAATCAAATGAAATGTCTGCAGAGCAATAAAAATGATGCTGTGGAAACAGAGTATTTTACATGGAATGGCATTTGTGATGAAGTAAGTGGAAAATGCTGGTTTTGGGGTGCCTAGGTGGCTCAGTTGTTAAGCGTCTGCCTTCAACTCAGGTCATGATCCTAGCATTCTGGGATTAAGCCCCAGGTCAGGCTCCCTGCTCAGCAGGAAGCCTGCTTCTCCCTCTCCCACTCCTCCTGCTTGTGTTCCCTCTCTCGCTCTCTCTCTCTTTCTGTCAAATAAATAAATAAATAAAATCTTAAAAAGAAAATGCCGGTTTAAAACATCATGTGAAAAAAGCAGGGGAGTCTGTGACCACATCTCTGTGAAAACTATTCTGTCTCTATGAACAAAGAACAGGGTTTGATACACCCAAGTGATGATTACTGCACCTGGGAAGTGGAACTGAGGGTGTCCTATATTGTATTACCCTGTACTTAACTATATTTCATGATTTTCCTAAAAATAAACCTGTATTGTTTTTATAGTAAGAAAAATACAAGCAAAGCTTCTTTTAATTTAAAAAATGTTGGGGCTGACTTTTTAATAATGTGAGGAAATTTTAATATATTAATGATATATTATCTTAATGATATATTTATGATGATATATAATGATATATTAACGATATATTTACATATGTAAATCTACACTTGTAACTCATTCATGCTTTCTACAATCTGTCTTAATATGTCCATAATTATCCTCAAGTGAATTCATACTTATTCACATTCATTATGTAGAAATAACTTCATATATTCTCAGGCCAAAAGAGATTCTCAGCTGGCTCAATTGGAAGAGCATACAACTCTTGATCTCAGGGTCATGAGTTCAAACACCATGTTACATGTAGAGATTACTTAAAAATAAAATCTTAAAAAAAAAATCAAATAAAAAGGTTCTAGGAATCCACTGAAGTGGTATGAAGAATTTAACAGCATGAAGGGATAAATGGTGACGTTGGAGTCACATTGAAATGGCCCATTACAATACAGGACCCAAAAGAAAATCGACAAATAATTTAAAGTATGATCAGTATGGGGTTGAAGAATACAGTGGTCAAAAGCACAGACTCTGAACCACACTGTCTGAATCAAGTGCATACTCCATCATTTAATCCTCCACGGACTTTGGATACGTTACTTAAACTGTGTCCAAGTTTCTTCATCTGTAAAATGGGATAACAGCAACCATCACAAGGAATGCTATGATATTTAAATGAAATCAAGACATTAAAGTGCTTAGCGAGTGTCCCATACATAGTAAGTCCAGAATACAAATGATAACTATTATCATCTTATTACCATCTCAATAGGAGAGTGGAGCCACTTTTATATTCTATCTTATGCTCCTCTATAGATTTTTCATAATTTCTACAATGAAGATGCATTATTTCTTAAATGATAGAAAAAGGTAATCTGGTAAGTGATAAAGGAAATAGAGTTGATTTTTGAACAACATGGGGTTTGGAGGCACTAACGCCTCTGCCCTGTGCAACTGAAAATCCGCATATGTTTTGACTTTCCAAAAACTTAACTACTAATAGCCGACTGCTGACCAGAAGCCTTACTGATAACATAGTCCATTAATGTATTTTGTATGTTATACATATTTTATACTACAGTCTCACAATAAAATAAGCTGGACAAAATAAAGCGTTATTAAGAAACTCCTAAGTGGGGGCACCTGGGTGGCTCCGTCAGTTGAGCGTCTGACTCAATTTCAGCTCAGGTCATGATCTCGGGGCTGTGGGATAGAGCCCTGTGTCCTACTCTGTGCTCAGCACAGAGAGAGAGATTCTCTCTCTCTGTCCCTTCCTCTCCCTCTGCATTTCCCCCTGCTCACATGCATGAGTGCTCCCTCTCTCTCAAATAAATAAATCTTAAAAAGAAATCAAAAGGAAAATACCTTTACATACTGCATTGTGTCTATTGAAAAAATCCACATATAGGTGGAACCATGCAGTTCAAACTCATGTTGTTCAAGGGTCAACAGTATAGCAAAACGTTAATTATAGAACCCAGGTGGTAGGTATACGAGTGTTCACTATACAATTCATTCAACCTGTCTCTCTGTTCGAAAATTTTCACAGTAACATACTGTAAAAACAAATAGAAAATTACCAAGTTAAAAATGACACATGATCCTAGAAAGAAATCTGGATCAGGAAAAGCATCTCAAGAAGGAATATTAGGACAATTAGGACTGTTACAATGTCCTTGCTCTAAGGAGATAGATATTGAAGTATAAGATAATCATATGTCTATTAAATGTTAATTGATAAATCTGGTGAAAAGTATACAGATATTCATTATATTCC
This sequence comes from Meles meles, assembly GCF_922984935.1. Taxonomy (NCBI): domain Eukaryota; kingdom Metazoa; phylum Chordata; class Mammalia; order Carnivora; family Mustelidae; genus Meles; species Meles meles. The sequence continues at coordinate 27,036,937 of NC_060077.1, read as the reverse complement.
TCCTTCCACTTTCTCATAACTTAAAATTTTTTGAGATAGAAATTTTAAAAGGTTCCCCAAAAAACTGCCTAGAAAGTGTCCATAACTTCTGTCATTCATTGGGGCTTATCCACAACCACAGTTTAAAATATAACTATGTGTGTGTATATACACACACACACATATACATACACATAGTAAGTCCAGAATACAAATGATAATATGTGTGTATGTGTGTGTGTATATATACATATACATACATATACATTATACATACACACACATATATATACACATACACACACACACACACAGTTATAAAAGTATAAAAAATTTCTTCTTTAGGAATGTTATGACAAAGTTGAGAATGGGGGCAGGGGGGAGTACTCTACAAATTGGCATTTGGTGCTGGCTTGGGACTTAGGAAGGAACTAGCTACAAAGAAATGTTTAAGGCTCCAGGTTGGGGGTAGGGGAGAAGAATGGCCATCTGAGACAAACACTAGACCCACATAGTAAACTGTTTCTGCAAAAGAGAGAGACATTGATTTCCCAGTCTGAGTTAGTAAGGGAAATGAGCAAAGGGTTCCTCCTCTCAGTTACAGAAGGAAATAGTCTGAGGCAGCAAGAATGAACCAGTAACAGAGTCATGTGCTTGAGAGAAGCAGTCTCTACTGGCTTTAACAAGTGTAGTAAGGTGAGGAAACGTGCTTCGTATCAAAAGAGTTCCGTTTTATTTAAACATAAATTTTGGGAGGGTGCCTGGGTGGCTCAGTCAGTTGAGCATCTGCCTTTGGCTCAGGTCATGATCCCAGAGTCCTGGAATTGCCCCGCATAGGGTTCTCTCTGCTTGGTGGGGAGCCTGCTTCTCCCTCTTCCCTCTGCCTGCTGCTCCTCCTGCTTCTGCTAGCTCTCTCTTTCTCTGTCAGATAAATAAATAAAGTCTTTAAAAAAAATCTTGGTACCTCAGGCAAAAATAAAACAATCCATTTAAACTCTACAAAGTGAAAGGCTTTCTAAAGTCTCGAGATCTATTCTATCGTCCACCTGAAGTGCCAACAGTCATGTGATAAACTTCTCCAAGGATCTGAGAATTTAAAAGATCAAAGCCCGGGGCGCCTGGGTGGCTCAGTGGGTTGGGGCCTCTGCCTTCGGCTTGGGGCCTCTGCCTTCGGCTCGGGTCATGATCCCGGGGTCCTGGGATCGAGCCCCACATCGGGCTCTCTGCTCCGCATGGAGCCTGCTTCCTCCTCACTCTCTGCCTGCCTCTCTGCTTAGTTGTGATTTCTCTCTGTCAAATAAATTTAAAAAAAAAAAAAAAAAAAAAAGATCAAAGCCCTTCAGCTCCAGCCCATTGAGCAATCCCCATCCGACTATATCTGCTATGCTTCTAGCATCTCACAAAGTGTCCCCTTATTCAGCAGCACTGTCAGGACATCTGGACTGATCTGAATTCTGTGCTGATGGAATGAGAAGTACAGGGCATCAGCAACGAGGTAAGTCTTAACTAAAAAGGTCCAATCAAGTCTTTCCAGAGGGCTTCTCAACCTCAGCACTACTGGTATTGTGGGCTAAGTAACTTTGCTGTGCAGGCTGTCCTATGCACACTGTAGGACACTTAGCAGCCTCCCTAGCCTCTCTGCAGGAGATATCAGTTGTATAACTTCCCCTTCTTACCTCCCGCACACTATTTTGACGATTAAAAAATAAAAGAATCTCTTGACAAGTGCCAAATGTGCTCGGTAAGTAGAGGCAGCAGTGGAGCCTCTGGTTTACAGAAAATAAACCTACACCACCATAAGGATGCACTTAGACCAATCCAGAAGGGGTCTTCTACAGCCGCCCTACTCAAAACGGGATACAAAGACCAACCTACACAAGCAAAGGAGCTAGCTAGACCGAGAGGAATCTCAGACCCACTCCAGGACTCCTGAACTTAATGGAATCGGCATGATCTCCAGGAATGGTTCACCTGCGCATGGAAGTTGGGGAAGCACACAGTACAACTGAGATTCTTCAACACGTCAAATGTTTGGGGGCAAAAAGGAAGGGTGAAACTGCTTTAGATTTAGACTTAACAAGCAAATCAAACATAAATTATTTCAGAGATAATTAATGACATCTGAATATATACTAGATATTGGATATTAGAATTAACTTTGTTCAACATGACCATGACATTGTGGTTATATGTAAAAATGCCCTTATTTTTTAGATATACCAAAGAACAAAAATGTCACAACATCTGTAATTTATGCTAAAATAAAAGCTAGCCAAAAAAACAAGATGAAGCAAAACAAAGAAACAAACGAACAAAACAGAAGAAGCAAATATGGCGTAATAGTAACTGTTCAATCTAGCTGTTGGGTATGTGAATTCATTATATTATTTATTTTTCTTTTCTGGGAGTTTGACAGTTTTCACAGTACAAAGTTTGTAAAGTCTAAATACAGTGTTGTATCCTGGATTAGATCCTGGAACCTAAAGTAGAAAAACTAATGAAATCTGAAAACCATCTGAAATTTACTTAATAGTAATATACCAGGGCTAATCTCACAGTTTTGACAAATGGACTTTGGTTATGAAATGTTAACAGGGGAGGGGCGCCTGGGTGGCTCAGAGGGTTAAAGCCTCTGCCTTCGGCTCAGGTCATGATCCCAGAGTCCTGGGATCAAGCCCCTCATCAGGCTCTCTGCTCAGCAGGGCGTCTGCTTCCTCCTCTCTCTCTCAGCCTGCCTCTCTGCCTACTTGTGATCTGTCTGTCAAATAAATAAATAAAATCTTAAAAAAAAAAAAAGAAAGAAAGAAATGCTAACGGGGAAACTAGTTAAAGGGTATATGGGAACTCTCTCTCTGGGCTATCTTTGTAACTTCTCTGTAAACCCAGAATCATTCCAAAATGAAAAGATTAACTTTTTTTTAAGTTAGGAAAGAAACAACCAAACAAACAAACAAACAGAGCATAGAGAGCACCTGGGTGGCTTAGTCGGTTAAGCATCTGCCTTTGGCTCAGGTCATGATCCCAGGGTCCTGGGATCAATCCCCACATCACCCACCCTGCTCAGTGGGGAGCCTGCTTCTACCTTTCCCTCTGCCCCTCCGCCCCTCCCCCCAACTCTTGCTCTCTCTATCTCAATAAAATAAATAAAATCTTTTTTTAAAAAGGCATAGCAAACCACTCAAACATACTTATAAAAGTCTTCATAGTACCGTCCCTTGTGATCCTGTCGAATTGAGGCTCGGTTTATTTCAGGAAATTCATCTGAAAAAGAGAAAAAACACACATAAATCAGAGTGAGAAGAGAAATTCCATTTCTCTGCTCCCTCTTCTGGGTGAAAATTTGTATCACCAAAATAAATGAATGAATAAAATTATATATCAAGTTGGCTAATCACAGCCTGCAGACCTTCTGCATCCACTAATAGACTATACGATTTTCCATTTTACCCTGGGCTCATAACAGAAAAAGAAGGAAAGATGAGCATTGTGAAGGGAAAGATGTAAGGAATGGGTGGGAAGCTTAACAAAGAAAAAACTAGAGGAGAAAAACTTACTTACCAAGAGATTTTGCATCATAGAAAGTTCTAGAAAATAGGACCACTGTCACTTCATGACTACAGTTCTTCTCCTAGAATGAGTAGAGAAAAAAAGGCTTATATTTATTTCATTTACTTCACAATGAAGGAGTCTGCATGAACATAATAATCTCAATTTTAGGAGGCTCAGTGGTAGCACACTGTATTAGATGATATCACATAACTGAGGTTGCATAATGCAGTTAACACAGCACTGCTGGAGTGAGAAGATCTGCACTGACTCCTGGCTCTGAAATTTACCACCACGTGACCTTGGGCAAATTACCTATTGTCCCAGAAATGCAAAAAGTGCTTAAAAACAGCAAATTGCCCGTAAGTATGGGTCACTATCTCCCAGCTCTTGATTTGGCATGAACTAGACTAGCCCAGTGTCAAAGGATTATGGTATCTGTACCTGTTTCATGGTGTTTTTATAATTTCTTCAGAAAATTTGTAGCTTAGGAAACAAGAAGAAAACCCATGGTGGTAGATGTAAGAATCAAACACATCCCAACATCCTACCACTGTCATAAAGATGAGGCTTAGGAGCTACTGGAGATGCAGGAGTCGAAGCCAAGGCAATGAAGTACCTTTGGATGGGGATGCATTTTGGTGAGAATAATCATTTCCAGAGTCTGGAGATCAACATTCTGGAAATAGGCTGTTCACAGACAGTATAAAATTTGGCTTGTACCAGTAAGCTGGCAAAGCCAGTTTCAGTTCCTCTCAATCTTTGAAGAGGAGAGCTTACCCATCTTTAACCGACCATACTCACTGACTACACAAATCACCATTCACCATGTAAGGTATATATACAACATGATGCACATAACATGCCACCTTATATACCCCCATGGATATACCTCAAGTGGACAGAAATTGCTAAATACAAGGCACAGCACCTAGAGCAGAGTGCTAGGAAAGAGCACATCTTCATTAGCCACCAACAAATTTATTGGATGCCCGGTGCTCCAAACTCAACTCCTGATTTATCTGATTTTGGTATAAGTGATATACAGAAAAAAATGCCTTACAATGGGCTGATGTGGCCATATGAGCCTCTCAACTCATGTGATGACGGGGATAATATATGACAGGCGACATGACCTGGGACTATAATAATACAGACAGGATAGCACAGAGGTTATGATCTCAGGCTACCTCTGGGTGAATGAAAGGCACCAATTAGAATCCTCATTCTGCTTTTACATGCTGTTGATCATGCGCAAATTACCCAGCCTCTTTGAGCTGTACTTTCCCTACTTGTAAAATAGTGGCAAGAGTTTAGTGAGATAATGCGGATAAAACACTTATCAAGATACCTGCTATGTCAAAATACTCAATAAATGTTAACTCGGACTACTACTATTACTCTCACCACCACTATATTTTGGGCTCTGAAATGAATTCATGAACTCTCATGCTCAATCCTTCTGTCCACAGTGCTAACTTTTAAGTTATTAGACAAGAGGAATAAACAACCTTCACCAAATATCATTAAATCAATACAAAGTGGTTACAGAAAGTTATTTTAATTCATTTTCAAGCTCCTGCTTTTTTTTTTTTTTTTAAAGATTTTATTTATTTATTTGTCAGAGTGAGCACAGGCAGACAGAGTGGCAGGCAGAGGCAGACGGAGAAGCAGGCTCCCGCTGAGCAAGGAACCCGATGTGGGACCCGATCCCAGGACGCTGGGATCATGACCTGAGCCGAAGGCAGCGGCTTAACCAACTGAGCCACCCAGGCGTCCCTCAAGCTCCTGCTTTAAAACCAAGTTCTTGGGGCGCCTGGGTGGCTCGGTGGTTAAAGCCTCTGCCTTCAGCTCAGGTCATGATCTCGGGGTCCTGAGATCGAGCCCCACATCGGGCTCTCTGCTTGGCAGGGAGCCTGCTTCCCCCCTCTCTCTCTGCCTACTTGTGATCTTTGTCTGTCAAATAAATAAATAAATAAAATCTTTAAAAAAAAAAAAAAAACCAAGTTCTTGAGCGCCTGGGTGGTTCAGGCATTAAGCGTCTGCCTTCAGCTCAGGTCATGATGCCAGGGTACTGGGATGGAGTCCCACATTGGGCTCCTGGTCAAGGGGGAGTCTGCTTCTCCCTCTGCCTCTGCCCTCCCCCAGCTCATGCTCTCTTTCTCTCTCACATTCTTTCTCACAAAGAAACAAAAATCTTCAAAAAAATAAAACCAAGAGGCGCCTAGGTGGCTCAGTGGGTTAAGCCTCTGCCATTGTCCCAGGTCATGATCTCAGGGTCCTGGGATCAAGCCCCACATCAGGCTCTCTGCTGTTTCCCCCTCTCTCCCTGCCTGCCTCTCTGCCTACTGTGATCCCTCTGTCAAATAATAAATAAATTTAAATCTTTAAAAAATTAAAAAAAAAACAAAACCAAGGTCTTGAATTTAAAAAATAAACAAATCCATGGGGTACCTGGGTGGCTCGGTCAGTTAAGCAACTGCTTTCAGCTCAGGTCAGGATGCCAGGGTCCTGAGATCGAGCCCTGCCTCAGTCCCCCTGCTCAGCAGGGAGTCTGCTTCTCCCTCTGCCCCTCCCACTCTCTGTCAAATATAAATAAATAAATAAATAATAATAAACAATCCTATTAATAAACATAATAAATAAATAAATAAACAATCCTATTAATCCAATAAATAAAAATAAACAAATCCTAAGAACAAAATCCTGTAAACTAATGACTGGGCCTATGCCAAATTCTGCCCCTATAGCTAATCACATATCCACTTACAGAATCTTGGGTTAGTCCACATCTAAGAGACAACTGAGTCGGACCTGAAATGAAGGTTTTCATAGACCCAATAATGAAATGGCCATTATGAGGTCCAAGGTAACCATTATTCAGCCCACCCCAACCTTTAAGCTCAGTACTCAGGCAGACACGAATGCCTGATCATGGTTAAGCCACCAGACTGCAGAAGCCTCCTGGCTGGTCTGCTTAATTTCAGTGTGTCCCTTCACCAAACTGCTCCTGGCCACTGGACTCTTCTTTCCTCAAATTCCTCGTTTTGATCATACCGATGTCTTGGCTGAGAGCCTGTAATAGCTCCGATACTTCCTATCAAGTCCAAACCTGCCTGACTCAATGTGACCCTATCTTTCTAATCCACCTGATTACTTAATTATTCCCCATATAAACCCTCTGTGAAGTTGCCTAGACCACACCCCACTCTCACACCTGTCTACATCCTTTTGCTCCAACTGTTCATCTGACACACCCTCTCCATCTTCCTTTCCAACATCCAAACCTTCCTCGGCCTTCCAGGCCCAAATTCAAAAGTAAATAAAGTTTCAACCCCTAAAACATACAGTTTGCTATTGCTTCAAATACACAGTTGCAAGCTCCCAGCAGATTTGTAAGTGCTCTGGGGGCAAACATTGTACTTCTATACCCTTCACAGCTGTACGTCTATACCCTTCACAGCTGTACGTCTATACCCTTCACAGCTGAAGGATATTGCTTCCATGTTGCTGAGGAAGATGGGACTTAGATTCAGTTGAGACCAGGATCCTACTGAGACCATACTATGTATAGATGCTTTAAAACACCTTGTGAGGGGCGCCTGGGTGGCTCAGTGGGTTAAAGCCTCAGGTCATGATCCCAGGGTCCTGGGATCGAGCCCCGCGTCGGGCTCTCTGCTCAGCAGGGAGCCTGCTTCCTTCTCTCTCTGCCTGCCTGCCTCTCCGCCTACTTGTAATTTCTGTCTTTCAAATAAATAAATAAAATCTTTGAAAAAAATAAAACACCTTGTGAGGCAGGAACTATTATCAACTCCATTTTGCAGAAAAGAGAATAGAGGCCCAGGAGACTGACTACTTCTCCAAGATAAAAAAAATTAAATCAAAGTAGAACTATAATTTTAAACCCAGTCGGTCGTTATCCAAACTCCATGCTCTTTCCCACTACATAATATAACCTCAAACATAGCTCTCCTATTTAAGTCTTTGATCCACCTTGAGTTAATTTTTTTAAAGATGTATTTATTTATTTTAGAGAGAGAAAAAGAGCACTCGAGTGAGGGGAGGGGCAGAGGGAAAGGGAAAGGGAGAGAGGCAGACTCCCCGCTGAGCAGGGAGCCCGAAACAGGGCTTGATCTTACAAGCCTCAGGTTATGACCTGAGCTGAAATCATGAGTCAGATGCTTAACCAACTGAGACACCCAGGCACCCTAATTTGAGTTAAGTTTTAAATATGGATGTGTAGTAAGAGTCCAAATTCATTCTTTTGCATATGGATATTTGGCTTAAAACCATTTGTTGTAGAGACTATTCTTTCCCTCATTGAATGGACTTCACATCTTTGTCTAAAATCAGTTGTTCATAGATGTATGGATTGGTTTCTGTACTCTCAATTCTATTCCATTGACTTATATCATTTATCTTTATGCTAGTACCACGCTGTTTTGACTACTTTAACTTTGTAGTAGTTTTGAAATTAAGAAGTAAGAGTTTTCCAACTTTGTTGCTCTTTCTCAAGGTTGTTTTGACTATGCAGGATCCCTTGCAATTGCATATAAATTTTAGAATCAGCTTTTCTGTTTCTGCAAAGAAAACGGCCACTGGGATTTTGATAGGCACTGAACTATAGTTTAAGATTTTATTTATTTACTTGAGAGAGCAAGAGAGAGTGAGCGAGAGCATGAGAGGGGAGAAGGTCAGAGGGAGAAGGAGAGCTGGGAGCCTGATGTGGGACTCAATCCTAGGACTCCGGGATCATGACCTAAGCCGAAGGCAGTCACCCAACCAACTGAGCCACCCAGGTGCCCTGAACTATAGTTTGTTTTGAGTAGTACTGCCACTTTAACACTGTTAAGTTTCCCAATCTATTCTCATGGGTTGTTTTTCATTTTTTAGATCTTTATTAATCTATCTCAGCAAATTTTGTAGATTTTAGTATACAAATCGTGTACCTCCTTGGCTAAATTACTTCAAAGTATTTGATTCTCTCTGATGCTCTTGTAAATGGAACTGTTTTTAATTTAATTCTCTTTTTAAAATTTAATTCTATGTTTTTATATTTCCTATTCAAACTGTTCATTGCCAATGAAACACAAATGATGGTGTGTGTTGATTTTGTACCCTGAACTTTGCTGAATCTATTTACATTAGTTCTAATAGTTTTTTGTAGATTTTTTTAGGATTTCCTACATATAAGAGTTCATCTGTGAGGGGCGCCTGGGTGGCTCAGTGGGTTAAGCCGCTGCCTTCGGCTCAGGTCATGATCTCGGGGTCCTGGGATCGAGTCCCGCATCGGGCTCTCTGCTCAGTGGGGAGCCTGCTTCCCTCTCTCTCTCTCTCTCTGCCTGCCTCTCTGACTACTTGTGATCTCTCTGTCAAATAAATAAATAAAATCTTAAAAAAAAAAAAAAAAAAGAGTTCATCTGTGAATAGGTGAATAGAGGTAGTTTTACCTCTTCTTTTCCAATAAGGGTGCGTTCTACTTCTTTTTCTTGCCTAGTTGCTGCGGTTAAAACTTCTAGTACAACACTGAATACTAATGGTAAAGGCAGGCATCCTTACTGTATTCCTAAATCTCTCTCTTTTTTTTAAGATTTTATTTATTTATTTGAGAGAGAGAGAGAAAGTGAGAGACAACATAAGAGAGGAGAAGGTCAGAAGGAGAAGCAGACTCCCCGTGGAGCTGGGAAGCTGATGTAGGACTCGATCCAGGAATCATGACCTGAGCCAAAGGCAGTTGCCTAACCAATTGAGCCACCCAGGCACCCTGATGTTCCTAAATCTTAAAGGGGAAAGTTTTTAGTTTTTCACCATTAAATCTGATGTCACCTATGGGTTTCTCACAAATACTTTATCATGTTGAAGTGGTTAAAGTAATGTAAATCTAGAGTTTTATCAATTTAGGCTTTACCTATGATAACTTTAATTAAAGACAGCTTAATAAAAATGGTGTATTTCTAAAATCCGCCAATAGTAATGTTTATGCAATGAGATTTAGTGTGTAAGAAACATACCTTCCACTTGGTAAAGAGATCAGCAAGGAAACCATTCACAGCTTTCTCAAAATATAGATCCCCTGAAAAGCAACAATGAGAAGAGTGTGAAGATTATCTTTATTTCTTGTTTACAGTATCTGCTCTCAGTAAAGTAGCAGGAATGGGACCAAGGACAAGGTGGGTTCTGCTATATCTTAAAACAAGATTATAAAAGCCAGGTGTATGAAAGTAGCTTCAATCTAGACTTTCCACAGAGCCAAATTTAATATTTGTCTCACTCAGCAAGAAGCTGTGGCTCTAAGGTAAAAGCCAAGATTGAAAATGCTTTGATGACTGAAAAATGCAGTGTTACCTTCAGAATGAGAGGACCATCTTAACCTCCAAATGTGAGTATTCTCACAATGATGCTTAAAGTTGGTTAGATAACGACCCTGGGCATTCACTGAATAATCAGTTGCAGTTCCTACTGTTCTCGAGTGACTTTGATGACCCATAAAATAATTTAGTTTATAGACATGGATGGAACTAGAGAGTATTATGTTACGTGAAATAAGTCAATCAGAGAAAGATAATTATCATATGATCTCACTCATATGTGAAATTTAAGAAACAAAACAGAAGATCATAGGGGAAGGGATGGAAAAATAAAACAAGACAAAACCAGAGAGGAAGACAAACCATAAGACTCTTAATCACAAGAAATAAACTTAGGGTTGCTAGAGGGAAGGGGTTTGGGAGGATAGGGTGATGGGCATTATGGAGGGCATGTGATACAATGAGCACTGGGTATTACTTAAGACTGATGAATCACTGAACCATACCTCTGAAACTAATAATACTCTATATGTTAATTAATTCAATTTAAATAAAAAGTTTTTAAAAAGAAATTAGTTTGTAATTTTGCTAAACACAAATTTAAAATACATGTACCATAGGGCTGGTGTATTAGACACAGTAGCCACACCTCATAGCAGCTTTACTGCCCTCTACTCATTACATAATAACTCTAATAAAATGAGACAAACATGGAGAGTTCTGAGTGACACGAAGAGAAATGAATGATATCAAAGAAAGTTTGTTCCTAGCCATAGAGTGACTTTATGTCTTTTCAACCTGTACTTGCAGGATAATTAAAGATCTGAGAAGTCAGATTTTCCATTAATACTTTATAGCATTTCATGGAATTCATCATATAAATATATATATGTAAAACATTTCCTTTCAATTTGTTTATTTTGGCATTTGATGATTTGTAAAGATCTCAGGACAGATTTTTAGAGAATGTCAATAGCTTACTGTAAAATGGTAACAACTTGGGAGAAACCAGAAATGTCAACCCAATGGCAGCTACAACCAGCACTTAGGAACAGTACCATAAATATCGAAATCCCACATTTCACAGCTCATCTGAATAAATATGTAAACCATAGCCGACGTAGAACGAAACACCACCTGAAATAAACAAAAATGTAATTGCGTTAAAAAGCAATGATGTATGGAGTTTCAGTTGTGCAAATGAAAAAGTTCCAGAGATCCATTTCACAACAATTAAATGTAAATGTACTTAACCCTATTGAACTGTACACTTTAAAATGGTTTAGACGGGGGTTGGGGGGGGGAGCCTGAGTGGCTCAGTCAGTTAAGTATCTGACTCTCGATTTCGGCTCAGGTCCTGATCTCAGGGTCATGAGATCTTGCCCAGTGCAGGACTTTGAACTGGATGTGGAGCCTGCTTGAGACTCTCTCTTCTTCTCCTTCTGCCCCTGCCCCCCACTCGCTCTCATTCTCTCTTAAAAAAATAAAAATAAAATAAAGTAAAATGAAATGGTTAAGATAGGATGGGGGGGCCGGGCTGGCTCAATCAGTAGAGCTTGCGACTTTTTTTTTTTTTTAAGACTTTATTTGTCAGAGAGAGAGAGCACAAGCAGGGGGTGGGGCAGGCAAAGAGAGAAGCAGGCTCCCTGCCGAGCAAGGAGACCAAAGCTGAACTCGAGACAAAGGCAGACACTTAACCAATTGAGCCACCTGGGCACCCTGCATGTGACTTTTGATCTCAGGGTTATAAGTTCGAACCCCACTCCGGGTGTACAGATTACTTAAAATAAAATCTTAAAAAATAAATAAAACAAAATAAAATGGTTAAGATGGTATATTTTATATGTTTTTTACCACAAAAGAAAAAAAAAAGCAATGATGGAAGATTTTTCTTTATTGTGACATGGAACTTCTAAAAGCAAGCTTCACCCCTGGCATAATAAAGCCACGAAGAGAAGATCTTGTCCCTGCCCTCTAGGAGCTTAGAGTAGAGGATTAAAACACACAAAAGACTGCAACATATACAAACATTCTATGAAGGTTCTCGTAAGAAATGTAGGAGGGGCAGTAAATCTACCTAGGAAAGTCAAGAAAACCTCATTATGAATGTAGAACTTGGGCTAAGACATGCCAGTTGATGAGCTAGTCTTATTAGAGCCAGTCTAATAAATTATTAATTATAATTCACATCAGACACATCCTTCATACCTAGACTGCCTCAAGGAACCAGGAAGGCTTTCCAGAAGGGAGCCTGAGACAAGTATGGAGGGATGAATGAGTAGCTTGTAAGGGGGAAAAGGCAGGATCTAAATGCTCCAGACAAGAGAAAGAAGTAGAGAAGTATGTGCAAAGACACGGACACAAGAGAGAACATGGCATGTTTGAGGAACAGCAAATGGTTCCCAAGGGCCGGACAGCATGCGATAGAGGGACTTATGGGAGAAATGAAAAAATGAGCTCCAGATTCCAATGTCTCCCCAGATTTCTCCTCTCAGAAGTCCAAAACAGGTATCTCACAAACAACTTTTTTCAACTGTTCCCAAATGTCTCCTCCCCATTCTTCCCCACCTCATAAAAGACATCACCGTCTGTCCATCAAGCTGATCAATTCTTCTCTTTCCTTCACTCCTCATACCCAATCCATCATTAAGCTTTGTGAACTCTACCCCAAAATGCATCTCAAGTCTGCCCACATCCCTCCATGGCTAAGGCTCCTACCTTAGTCCATACCATATCTTCTATCTTCCTGACTTGTTTCTCTGCCTCTACTCTTGCCCCTACAAACAATGCTCTACACAGAGCAGAGTACTATGGGTGCGTATGCCACAACCTTTCTTCCTAAGTAATGGGAAGCTGATTCTATTCCAAGAGGCATGGCACCTAGTCAAAAGACTAAACCTCCCAGCTTCCTGAGTAGCTACAGGTGACTAAATTCTGGCCAATAAGATACAAACAGAAATGTCACATCCGGAAGCTGACATGGCTGGAAGGTGCATCCCTCCTGACTTTCTTCCCTTCCCTCTCCTCAACCTGGAATATGAATGTGGTTATAGCAGCTCCAGCTGTACCATGGAAGCCCAGTCCTGAGGATGGCAGAACAGGAAGACAAATAGAGCCTTAGCTCACCAATAATTGTGACACTGCCATACCAGCCAGGAATGGTCTTCCCACGGACTTCTTTTATCAGAGACAAAAAAGTTGACTCTGGAACATCAATTTGCCACTGTTACTTTGGAGTTTTTTTGTTCAACAAAATCCAACTGAATGGCTCTGAACTTGGACCTCATTTGTGGTGACATGGCTAAATGCACCATGAAGGTCAAAATTGTCGGTAAATACAGCACCTAGTACAGGGTCTCCCTCAGGAAAATGATGAAGAAAATTGAAAAAGTCAGCACACCAATTACACATGCTCCTTCTGTGGCAAAACTAAGATAAAAAGATGATCTGGGGGCATCTGGCACTATGGTTCCTACATGAAAACAGTAGCCAGTGGTGCCTGGACCTACACCACCCCTTCTGCCATCACAGTGAAGGTGGCCATCAGTGCAGGAAAGGAATTCAGAGACCAGCAGAAGCTCCATCATTTGAAACACCTCTAGCCTATAAAAAATAGGTTAACTAATGTAACAACAACAACAAAAGAAAAAAAAACAATTGGATGAATAAGTGATCTTTTGAAAGCATAATTCGGGAATCACTCAACCACTTAAAATCCTTCAATAGATTCCAACTGTCCTTCTACCCCAGTTACAAGGACCTGTGTGAACTGGCTGCAACCAGTCTACCTTCCCACCGACATCATTCTCCCTACTCATCTCTTATGCTTCTGCCACACTGGCCTCTCACAATTGTTTCCTCCGCCTGGAAAGCTCTTTGCCTCAACCTCCATACACTGGCTAAGTTTCACTTTTCTGGCATCTTTCAGAGACACCTCCTTGACCACCTTTGTAAAGAAGATCTGTTACTCTCTCTTGCAATGCTCTGTTTCCCTATGAATGTTTAATTTATCTCATTTGTTTACTAAGAAGGCCACCTTCAGTTAGTCTTTCTCATTACCCAACTAGTTTCCTTTGGACTACTCATCATCATCTATAATTCCATTTATGGACTTAGTGCCTACTTACAAGTGTCTCCCCACTAGGGTGTGCAAGCTCTTTATCAGGAGGGATCTCATCTGTGCTATTCACTCATGCCTCACCAATGAGTGGTGGTGCTCCACTCTGAATTCCCCTCTAGAATGAAGGATGTTCATAGGGACGCTTGGGTGGCTCAGTCAGTGAAGTGTCTGCCTTGCTCAGGTCATGATCCTAGGGTCCTAGGATCGAGTCCTGCATCAGGCTCCTTGCTCAGCAGGAAGCCTGCTTCTCCTTCTCCCTAGTGCTCCCCGTCCTTGTGCACACTCTTTCTGACAAATAAATAAATAAAATCTTTAGAATGAAGGATGTTCATGGATAACATTCTATACCAGTCTGTTTGGTTTTTTTTAATAGTTAATCTCTATACCCAACATGGGGCTTGAACTCATGACAAGATGAAGAGCCACATGCCTACCAACTAAGCCAGCCAGGTAGCCATCTACCAATTTTTTTTTTTCTCAAATTAAGTGTTTTAAAAAAAAAAAAAGAAAGAAAGAAAAGCACAGTAGCACTCAGAAGGTGCTTCTATATCATTTGTTAAATATGTGAATGAGGGATGCCTGGGTGGCTCAGTCGGTTAGGCCACTGCCTTTGGCTCAGGTCATGATCCTGGGGTCCTGGGATCAAACCCCACATCGGGCTCCTTGTCCAGCAGGGAGCCTGCTTCTCTCTCTGCCTCTGCCTGCCACTCTGCCTGCTTGTGCAAATAAATAAATAAAATCTTAAAAAATCTTTAAATATGTGAATGAATGAGGTTGAAGAGGTAAACAAGCATATGCCAAATTATTGTGGTCTTTGTAAATTATGCTTAAGAGTGAATTTCTAGAAAAGGGGGGACAAGCAAAACAAGATCACTATCAAATAACAATTTGTGCCCATTAGAGCTGCAAAAAACTTTAAATATCTAATACCGGGACGCCTGGGTGGCTTAGTGGGTTGGGCCTCTGCCTTCCGCTCAGGTCATGATCCCTGGGTCCTGGGATTGAGCCCAGCATCCAGCTCTCTGCTCAGCGGGGAGCCTGCTTCCCCCTCCCCCTCTGCCTGCTTTTCTACCTACTTGTGATCTCTCTTTCTCTGTGTCAAAAAAATAAATAAAATCTTTAAAAAAAGAAAAAAAGAATTCCAGGAGTCCTTAACAATATTACAATATTATTTACCAGGATGAACAGTACCCATCAGGAGATAATAAAGTTTTTGATTGTTTCTGATTTGTTTTTGGTTTCAGGACTCAGACATAATAGTATGAAGAAACAAAACCAAAAGGCATTTTATCAGTCTCACCCTGGTATCTTCGCTGATATAACCACACATGACCTTCTCATTCTTGACCCACAGCTCACCAGCCTGTGCCCTGAAAAGACAGACACACAGGGTTATTGCAAGTCTTATGTAAAACACAAAGAAACACAAAGGGATAACTTCAGGGTGGCTCCCTGTACTCTAATACTTATCCCTAATGACCTGCCCCATTACCAATTTCCAGAGAGAATGCCATGAACAGGTTACGCAACATAAAGAATTCTCAGAATGGAGAGGAAGTGCCCTTTCTTCCTTTCTGCCATGGGCTGGAGTGGCTACTGTCAAGATGGACAAGTTCATGAAACCCGGGAAGGTGGTGCTGGTCCTGGCCAGACGCAAAGCATTGATGATGGCACCTCAAACTGTCCCTACAGCCATACTTTGGTGGTTGGAATTGACCACTATCCCCACAAAGTGACAGCTGCCATGGGCAAGAAGAAAATCACCAAGTGATCAAAAATCAAGTCTTCTGGGAAAGTTGGTAACTACAAACAACTTCATGCCCACAATGTACTCTGTGGATACCCCCTTGGACAAAACTGTCATCAACAGGACATCTTCAGAGACCCTACTCTTAAACACAAGGCCCAAAGAGAGTCCAAGGTCAAGTTCGAGGACAGGTATGAGACAAGCAAGAACAAGTGGTTCTTCCAGAAACTCCAGTTTTGTCATTAAAAATAGAAGGAAAAAAAAAAAAAAGGAATTCTCAGAGTATACTGAATTTATATGACAGTTCTTAATCTGGAAATCCATAGGCAACATGCAAGTCTCAGGAAGGGCTTCAGGAAATCCATGAATCCTCTGAAATCATGCAAAGATTTCTGAGCAAAGAATTAGTTTTTGTCAAATTTCTAAAGGGTCCATGTCACAAAAATAATTAGGAAGAACTGACAAACAATTTTGCTAATCCCAGCTTTGATGAGTTTCAACAAAAACAAAAATCCATCTTAATATCAGGATTAGAAGACAAGCCATTAGGAGGCATGGGACAGAGTCCCTATTCAATGGAGGCCACTCTGAAAAATTTTCATGGCAACTTGTTATTGCACTTTGGGGTTTAATGTCTTTTGCTCTGCAACTTATAAAGGGCGTGAAATGGATAGCATAGTTCAAAGAGTATGTCCTTCTGAGCTGACCAGCCTTAAGTGGAACTATTCTCAGCAGGAACCTCAGTTCTGAGTGTCCTTAAGTAGATGAACAGCCATAGGGAAATAACTCTGAGGCTCAGCACTCTTATCTTAAAAAAGGAAGTAATGATGTCTACTTTATAGAGCTATTCAGAGAATTAAACCACATACTGTGGGGAAACTGTTCAGGACAGTGCTGGGATAGGAGGTGTCAGAGTTAAGAGTACTTGTAGCTGGGGCACCTGGGTGGCTCAGTGGGTTAAAGCCTCTGCCTTCAGCTCAGGTCATGATCCCAGGGTCCTGGGATAGAGCCCCGCATCGGGCTCTCTGCTCAGCAGGGAGCCTGCTTCCTCCTCTCTCTCTGCCTGGTCTCTGCCTAGTTGTGATCTCTGTCTGTCAAATAAATAAATAAAATCTTAAAAAAAAAAAGTTTAGGAAAAAAAAGAGTACTAGTAGCTACTTGTATTAGCAAGAACTGTAACAATGGTAAGCGTTTTTAAAAAGATTTTATTATTTATTTGCCAGAGAGAGTGTGTGTGTGAGTGCATAAGCAGGAGGAGCAGCAGGCAAAGGTAGAAGCAGGATCTCTGCTGAGCAAGGAGCCTGATGAGGGACTCGATCCCAGAACCCTGGGATCATGACCTGAGCCCAAGGCAGACGCTTAACTGACTGAGCCACCCAGGCACCCCCAGTCACAATCTTTCTGAGCCACTTTCTTAAAAAATCAGTAAATGTGATTAATAAGAACACTGCCCCATCCATCTTCTACAGCTTTTGAAAAGATCCAGTAAATGAGATCACTGTAAATGAGAGTACTTGGTGTACTGTGAAACAGTTATTATTCCAGTGTAAATGGTTCCTTATAAAACACACATAGAGGGGCGTCTGGGTGGCTCAGTGGGTTAAAGCCTCTGCTTTCGGCTCAGGACATGATCCCAGGGTCCTGGGATCGAGCCCCGCATCAGGCTCTCTGCTCAGCAGGGAGCCCGCTTCCCTTCCTCTCTCTCTGCCTGCCTTTCTGCCTACTTGTGATCTCTGTCTGTCAAATAAACTTTAAAAAATAAACATAAAAATAAAACACACATAGAAAAATGCAGTATTGACCTTTGCTCCTAAACCTAAAATCTGCCCTTTGCCAAACAGGAACTGAGAATGGCCCTGAGGTAGATTTTCTTCTCTTTTCTGCTGGTTCAAGGGAAGAAAAACTGCCACTGACCAATGCAAACACAAAATCCATCATCCCCCAGGACAGAACCTAAAAGCAGACATGGCTTCAACAAGACAGAAGGGCACACTGCCAAGCCTTGAGGATAAAGGTAACCCAGGGGGTACTAGCCCTTGATTTATGTAGAAGCTTAGGCAGGGCACTTCCCCTCCCTTTTCTATCGAGTGCGCTGTTGGGGATCAGTGACTTCCACTATCCTTTACAACTAAATTACATCCTTCTGTGAACACGAAGTTAAAATAAATGCGAAGTACGGTCACTATCCTGTTATCTGTGTAACACAGCCTTGAACAACCTGAATGTCCAACAATGGCAGACAGGTTAAGTAAATTATGATGTAACCAGACAACAGAATATCATGCAACCATTAAACTCATGTTTACAAGGAGTTTTAACTTCACCACAAGTGTTTACAGCTTTTTATTTTTTTGAAAGATTTTATTTATTTGACAGAGTTCACAAGCAGGCAGAGAGGCAGGCAGAGAGAGAGGGAGAAGCAGGTCCCCGCCAAGCAGAGAGCCCGACGCGGGGCTCGATCCCAGGACCCCGAGACCATGACCCAAGCCGAAGGCAGAGGCTCAAACCACTAAGCCACCCAGGTGCCCCATGTTTAAAGCTTTTAAGTAGAAAAAAAGGATATAAAATAGTACACACAGTATCATCATCTATATAAAAATATATGCATGTTGGGGCGCCTGGGTGGCTCAGTGGGTTAAAGCCTCTGCCTTCGGCTCAGGTCATGATCCCAGGGTCCTGGGATCGAGCCCCGCATCAGGCTCTCTGCTCTGCGGGGAGCCTGCTTCCCCTTCTCTCTCTGCCTGCCTCTCTGCCTGCTTGTAATCTCTATCTGTCACATAAATAAATAAAATCTTTTAAAAAAAAATATGCATGCATGTCTATGCATGAAAATAAACATTGAGGGGTACCCGATTCAGACAGTAGGTCATGCATGTGACTCTTGATCCCTAGGTTGTGAGTTCAAGCCACACTTTGACATGGAGATTACTTAATCAAAATAAAAAAAGTAAGAAAGGAAGGAAAGAGGGGGCACCTGGGTGGCTCAGTCAGTTAAGCACCTGCCTTTGGCTCAGGTCATGATCTCGGAGTTGTGGGATCAAGACCCACACTAGGCTCCCTGCCCAGTGGGGAGTCTGCTCCTCCCTCTGCCTCTCACTCATGCGCTGTCTCTCTCTCAAATACATAAATAAATCTTTTTAAAAAATAAAAGAGTCAAGATGGCAGAAGAGTAGCAGACTGAGATGACATCAGGTTGCAGGAGTTCAGCCAGATAGTTATCAAATCATTCCAAACACCTACAAACACAACAGATCGAAGAGCAGAGAAGCAGCAATTCTAGAAACAGAAAATCGACCACTTTCTGAAAGGTACGCAGTGCGGAGAAATGAATCCGAAGCAACAGGAAGATAGATGCTGCAGGGAGGGGCAGGCTCCCAGCAAGCAGTGGAGCAACAAAGCACAAAATCTGAACCATTAAAAAAAAAAAAAAATTGAACCCTTAGAAGTCTGCTCCACTGAGGAACATTGCTCCAGAGGCTAAGCAGGAGGGATGGAGCCTTCACGGGGACAGTGTGGTCTCAGGTCCCGCAAGGTCACAGAAGGATCGGGAGTGTCTGAGTGTAGCAGAACTCGCAGGTATCAGAGCGGGGAAGCTGGCTACAGAGAAAGAGCTGAGGAGTGAGCTCTCAGCTTGGGGTTACCTTAAACCGTGATCCATAGCACAGTCAGGCCACTACTATACCCTGCAAGTGGCAGATCCGGAGAAACCCACCTTCATCTGCCGGAAAAGCAGAGCGGCAGGAATCTGCTGGGTTTGGAGACTCCAAACAGGGCTGTGTGCCAGAGACAGAAATGCTAGGTCGCAGGTCGGGTAAGCTCGGAGTGCAGCTGGGGACACAGGAGATGGGAGTGACTGAGCGCTTTTCTCCAAAGGCACACTGAGGAGTGGGGCCCAAGCTCTTGGCTATTCCAGTCTGGAGACTGGGAGGCCGCCATTTTAATTCCCATCCTCCAGAGCTCTACGGAAAGTGTTAGCGGAACAAAGGCTCCGGAGAGCTAACCCAGCAGATTACTTAGCCCAGTCCGTGGCAAGGGTGGCACAATTCCGCCTCAGGCAAGGACATTTGAGAATCACTGTGACAGGCCCCTCCCCCAGAAGCTCAGCAGGAACAGCCAGCCAAGACCAAGCTCACTGATCAAGGAGAACAGTGGAATTCCAGAGGACGGGAAAGCAAAGCATGCAATGCATGGCTTTCTCCCCATGAAAGGGGGAGAAATGAAATCTCCCCATGATTCTTTAGTCTTGCAAGGTTAATTAAATTTTTTTAATTTAATTTTTTTCTTATTCTAATTTTTTAACTTTTCCTCTTTCCTCTTTAAACATTTTAAAACTAGTTTATCTTAACAATACCTTTCTAAAAAAATTTTTTTTAAACCTTCATTATTATAGTCATTATTTTATCCTTCATCATATCCAATTTTATTTCTTGTATACATATAGGGTTTTTCTTCTAAAAAATTTTGGGATACAATTTCTTCTAATAGATCAAAATATACCCTAAATCTAGCACAGGGCTTTGTTCTAGTCTCTAGCCTGACCAAATTCTCTCCACCTTCTTTTTCTTTCTTTTACCAACCAATGTATCTTACCAATTCTTTTTTACAAATTTTTTTTAAATTTTCATCTTTACAGTCATATTCCATTCCTTCATCATGTTTACCTTTAATTTTGTATATATGTAAGTTTTTCTTTCTTTAAAATTTTGGGAAGTAGTTTCATCTAAGAGACCAAAATACACCCAAAATCAAGTGGATGGTTCTGTTCTAGTCACCAGTCTAATATATATATTTTTTTTTCTTTCTTTTTAAATTTTTTTCAAACTCCCTTTTACCCCCTTTCTTCACTCCCTGATTTGCGTCTCTTCTGATTCAGATAGCATACATGTATCTAGGGTCTTTGCCACCCTTTTAGTTATTTTATTCTCTCGTTCATATCTGGATACAGTGACAAGTGGAAAAACTAACCACAAAAAAAAAGAATAAGAGGCAGTACCAAAGGCTAGGGACCT
The DNA here is from genome assembly GCF_922984935.1 of Meles meles. Lineage (NCBI taxonomy): Eukaryota > Metazoa > Chordata > Mammalia > Carnivora > Mustelidae > Meles > Meles meles. Next base: position 27,016,228 of record NC_060077.1, on the reverse strand, counting down.
AATCAATACAGATATTGGTAATATGTCAGATCTAGAGTTCAGAATGATGATTCTCAAGGTGCTAGCCAGGCTCGAAAAAGGCATGGAAGATATTAGAGAAACCCTGTCTGGAGAAATAAAAACCCTCTCTGGAGAAATAAAAAAACTAAAATCTAACAAAGCTGAAATCAAAAAACCTACTAATGAGGGGCAATAAAAAATGGAGGCTTTTACTGCTAGGATAAATGAGGCAGAAGTGAGAATTAGTGATATAGAAAACCAAATGACGGAGAATAAAGAAGCTGAGCAAAAGAGAAACAAACCACTACTGGACCATGAGGAGAGAATTCAGAGATAAGTGAGTGATACTATAAGATGAAACAATATTAGAATAATCGGGACTCCAGAAGATGAAGAAAGAGAGAGGGGGGCAGAAGGTATATTGGAGGAAATTATTGTAGAGAATTTCCCTAATATGGCAAAGGGAACAAGCATCAAAATCCAGGAGGCGCAGAGAACCCGCCTCAAAAATCAATAAAAATAGGTCCAAACCCTATCACCTAATAGTAAAACTTACAAGTCTTAGTGACAAAAAGAAAATCCTGAAAGCAGCCTGGGACAAGAAGTCTGTAACATACAATGGTAAAAAATATTAGATTGGCAGCAGACTTATCTACAAAGACCTGGCAGGCCAGAAAGAACTGGCATGATATATTCAGAGCACTAAATGAGAAAAACATGCAGCCAAGAATACTATATCCAGCTAGGCTATCACTGAAAATAGAAGGAGAGATAAAAAGCTTCCAGGACAAACAAAAACTAAAAGAACTTGTAAACACCAAACCAGTCCTACAGGAAATTTTGAAAGGGGTCCTCTAAGCAAAGAGAGAGCCTAGAAGTACTAGACTAGAAAGGAACAGAAACAATATACAGTAACACTTACCTTAGAGGCAATGCAATGGCATTAAATTCATATCTGTCAGTAATTACCCTGTATGTAAATGGGTTAAATGCCCCAATCAAAAGACACAGGTATCAGAATGGATAAAAAAACAAAACCCATCAATATGCTGTCTACAAGAAACTCATTTTAAGACCCAAAGACACCTCCAGATTTAAAGTGAGGGAGTGGAAAACCATTTACCATGCTAATGGACATCAAAATAAAGCTGGGGTGGCAATCCTTACATGAGATAAATTAGATTTTAAACCAAAGACTATAATAAGAGAAGAGGAAGGACATTATATCATACTCAAAGGGTCTGTCCAACAAGAAGACTTAACAATTTTAAATACCTATGCCCCTAACACGGGAGCAGTCAATTATATAAACCAATTAATAACAAAATCAAAGAACCACATCAAAAATAATACAATAAGAGCGGGGGATATTAATGCCCTCCTCACTGAAATAGATCATCCAAGCAAAAGATCAACAAGAAAATAAAGGCCTTAAAGGACACACTGGACCAGATGGACATCACAGATATATTCAGAACATTCCATCCCAAAGCAACAGAACACACATTCTTCTCTAATGCACATGGAACATTCTCCAAAATAAATCACATCCTGCGTCACAAATCAGGTCTCAACCAGTACCAAAAGACTGGGATCATTTCCTGCATATTTTCAGACCATGATGCTCTGAAGCTAGAACTCAATCACAAGAGGAAAGTTGGAAAGAACCCAAATACATGGAGGGTAAAGAGCATCCTACTAAAGAATGAATGGGTCAACCAGGAAATTAAAGAAGAATTGGAAAAATTCATGGAAACAAATGAAAATGAAAACACAACTATTCAAAATCTGTGGGACACAGCAAAGGCAGTCCTGAGAGGAAAATATATAGCAATACAAGTCTTTCTCAAGAAACAAGAAGGATCTCAAATACACAACCTAACCCTACACCTAAAGGAGCTAAAGAAAGAACAACAAAGAAAGCCTAAACCCAGCAGGAGAAGAGAAATAATAAAGATCAGAGCAGAAATCAATGCAAATGAAACAAAAAAAAACAAAAAACAAAAACACGGTAGAACCAATTAACGAAACTAGGAGCTGGTTCTTGGAAAGAATCAGTAAGACTGATAAATCCCTGACCAGCCTTATCAAAAAGAAAAGAGAAAGGACCCAAATAAATAAAATCATGAATGAAAGCGGAGAGATCACAACCAACACCCAAGAAATACAAACAATTATAAGAACATATTAGGAGCAACAATACGCCAGCACATTTGACAATCTGGAAGAAATGGATGCATTCCTAGAGACATAGAAACGACCAAAACTGAACCAGGAAGAAATAGAAAACCTGAGCAGACTCGTAACTGGTAAGAAGATTGAACCAGTGATCAAAAAATCTCCCAACAGGGGCACCTGTGTGGCTCAGTGGTTTGAGGCCTCTGCCTTCGGCTCAGGTCATGATCCCAGGGTTCTGGGATTGAGCCCCGCATGAGGCTCTCTGCTCAGCGGGAAGCCTGCTTCCTTTCCTCTCTCTCTGCCTGCCTGTCTGCCTACTTGTGATCTCTGTCTGCCAAATAGATAAATAAAATTAAAAAAAAAAAAAAATCTCCCAACAAACAAGAGCCCAGGGCCAGACGGCTTCCCAGGGTAATTCTACCAAATATTTAAAGAAGAATTCACTTCTATTCTCCTGAGACTGTTCCAAAAAATAGAAATGGAAAGAAAACTTCCAAACTCATTTTATGAGTCCAGCATTACCTTGATCCCAAAAATCAGACAAAGATCCCATTAAAAAAGAGAATTACAGACCAATATCCTTGATTAACACAGATGTGAAAATTCTCACCAAAATACTGGCCAATAGGATCCAACATTACATTAAAAGGTTATTTACCACAACCAAGTGGGATTTATTCCAGGACTGCACAGTTGGTTCAACATCCGCAAATCAATCAATGTGGTACAATACATTAACAAAAGAAAAACAAGAGCCATGTGATACTCTCAACAGATGCTGAAAAAGCATTTGACAAAGTACAGCAATGTTTCTTGATCAAAACTCTTCAAAGTGGGGGCACCTGGGTGGCTCAGTGGTTTAAGCCGCTGCCTTCGGCTCAGGTCATGGTCTCAGGGTCCTGGGATCGGGCCCCGCATCGGGCTCTCTGCTTGGCAGGGAGCCTGCTTCCCTCTCACTCTCTCTGCCTGCCTCTCTGCCTACTTGTGATCTCTCTCTGTCAAATAAATAAATAAAATCTTTAAAAAAAAAAAAAAACTCTTCAAAGTGTAGGGATAGAGGGTACATACCTCAATATCATCAAAGCCATCTATGAAAAACCCACCGCCAATATCATTCTCAATGGAGAAAAACTGAGAGCTTTTCCACTAAGGTCAGGAACACAGCAGGGATGTCCATTATCACCACTGTCATTCAACATACTACTAGAAGTCCTAGCCTCAACAATCAGACAACAAAAAGAAATTAAAGGCATCCAAATCGGCAAAGAAGAAGTCAAACTATCACTATTCGCAGATGATATGATACTATGTGTGGAAAATCCAAAAGACTCCACTCCAAATCTTCTAGAACTTGTACAGGAATTCAGTTAAGTGCCAGGATATAAAATCAATGCACAGAAATCAGTTGCATTTCTATACACCACCAACAAGACAGAAGAAAGAGAAATTAAGGAGTCAATCCCATTTCAATTGCACCCAAAACCATAAGATACCTAACCAAAGAGGCAAAGAATCTATACTCAGAAAACTATAAAGTACTCATGAAAGAAATTGAGGAAGACACAAAGAAATGGAAAAATGCTCCATGCTCATGGACTGGAAGAACAAATATTGTGAAAATGTCTATGCTACCTAAATCAATCTACATGTTTAATGCAATTCCTATCAAAATCCTATCAAAAAAAAAAACCAAAAACCCATCCATTTTTTTCAAAGAAATGGAACAAATAATCCTAAAATTTATATGGAACCAGAAAAGACCTCAAATAGCTAGAGAAGTATTGAAAAAGAAAGCCAAAATTGGTGGCATCACAATTCCAGACTTCAAGCTCTATTACAAAGCTGTCATCATCAAGACAGTATGGTACTGGCACAAAAACAGACACATAGATCAATGGAACAGACTAGAGAGCCCAGAAATAGACCCTCAACTCTATGGTCAACTAAGCTTTGACAACGCAGTAAAGAATGTCTACCGGAAAAAAAAAATAGTCTCTTCAACAAATGGTATTGGGAAAACTGGATAGCCATATGCAGAAAAATGAAACTGGACCATTTCCTTACACCACACACAAAAATAGACTCAAAATGGATGAAAGACCTCAATGTGAGTCAGGAATCCATCAAAATCCTTGAGGAGAACACAGGCAGCAAACTCTTCGACCTCAGCCGCAGCAACTTCTTCCTAGAAACATCACCAAAGGCAAGGGAAGCAAGGGCAAAAATGAACTATTGGGACTTCATCAAGATCAAAAGCTTTTGCACAGCAAAGGAAACAATCAACAAAACCAAAAGACAATTAACAGAATGGGAGAAGATATTTGCAAATGACATATCAGATAAAGGGCTAGTATCCAAAATCTATAAAGAACTTAGCAAACTCAACACCCAAAGAATAATCCGACCAAGAGACGGGCAGAGGACATGAACAGACAATTCTGCAAAGACATCCAGATGGCCAACAGACACATGAAAAAGTGCTCCACATCACTAGGCATCAGGGAAATACAAATTAAAACCACAATGAGATATCACCTCACACCAGTCAGAATGGCTAAAATTAACGAGTCTGGAAACAACAGATGCTGGCGAGGGTGGGGAGAAAGGGGAACCCTCCTCACTGCTAGTGGGAATGCAAGCTGGTGCAGCCACTCTGGAAAACAGTATGGAGGTTCCTCAAGAAGTTGAAAATAGAGCTACCCTATGACCCAGCAATCGCACTACTGGGTATTTACCCTAAAGATACAAATGTAGTGATCTGAAGAGGCACGTGCACCCAGAATGTTCATAGTAGCAACATCCACAATAGCTAAACAATGAAAAGAACCTAGATGTCCATCAACAGAGGAATGGATAAAGAAGAATACTAGGCAGCCATCAAAAGAAACAAAATCTTCCCATTTGCAACGACATGGATGGAACTAGAGGGTGTTATGCTGAGTGAAATAAGTCAATCAGAGAAAGACAATTATCATATGATCTCCCTGATATGAGGAATTTAAGAGGCAAAGTGGGGGGGTTTAAGGGGTAGGGAAGGAAAAAATGAAACAAGATGGGATTGGGAGGGAGACAAACCATAAGAGATGCTTAATCTCACAAAACAAACTGAGGGCTGCCAGGGCGAGGGGGTAGGGAGAGGGTGGTTGGGTTATGGACATTGGGGAGAGTATGTGCTATGGTAAGTGCTATGAAGTATATAAGCCAACGATTCACAGACGTGTACTGTGGGGCTAATCATGTATTATATGTTAATAAAAATTTTAAAAAAAGAGATTAGCAAACAGCATTCAACAATACATTAAAAAGATAATTCACTGTGAAAAAATATTTTAAAAATAAAAGAAAAAAAATACTGAAAGGTCACACTAAAATTTAATAGTGGTTACCTATACATAGTTAGCTTATATTCCACCATAAATTTTCTACTTTTTTCTTTTTTAAGATTTTATTTATTTGAGAGAGACAGAGCACAAGCAGGGGGATCAGCAGAGGAAGAGGTAGAAGCATACTCCCTACTCAGCAAGGAGCCTGACTGGCTTGATCCCAGGACCCTGGGATTATTACCTGAGCTGAAGTCAGACACTTAACCACCTGAGCCACCCAGGCACCCCTCTTTTTTTTTAAGATTTTATTTATTTATTTGAGATAGAGAAAACATGTACACATAAGCATGAGTGAGGATAGGGGTAGAGGGAAAGGGAGGAGGAGAACCCCTTTGAGCTAGGAGCCTGATGAGGGGCTCGATCTCAGACAGGGCCTGAGCTGAAGGCAAAAACATAACCAACTGAGACCCAGATACCCCAAGTTTTTTTTTTTTTTTATACTCTCTGTACTACCCAAATTTTCTAGAATGTTTTTTTCAAATTATGAAAGCAAAGTTTTCAGGTTTGGGTTTTTTTTTCCACAGAATATAAAATCACGTATACTAACATGGTCTCAAGCCAAAAAGCAGAATATTTTGGCAGAACTACGTCAAAATGTTAATAGTGGTTGATTCTGAGTAGTAATGTTATGTTTCTTTTCCCTGCTTCTTTTTTCCATTTTGCAAACTGTCTACACTGAACACATATTATATATAAAAAATATTTAGCATATGCCTGGTATCTAACATGTGATAAACAAGTGGTACTTAGTACTAATACTATAGTTAAGAAGACATTCTAAGAGAATGGCCACCACAGAAGACTCAAGTCAGAGAAGATTCCAGATCTGCAATACAGCAGATCTGGCATGAAAACACCCAAACTGGGTATTTCAAGGGGGTTTAACTATGACTCTCCACATTGGTCTGTCTGCTTCTGGACAGCTGAGAAGTCTAGGTCAGAAATTATTCAGTGTTGCTCCCTCTAGAGTGTGATCAGAAAAAAAATCTTTTTTTCAGTAAAAGAAGATACCTTAGTTAGTCAGCAGTCCCAAAACTACCTGGAAAAACTTCACAATGAAATCAAATGGAAATTTTTAAAAAAGCAAAATGCTAATTTTTAGGAGCTAGGATTTTAGTGCAGTAATTTTTTTAATTTTAATTTTTTAAAATTATCGATTGCAGGGTTTATTTTTAACATTTTGAAGAATACATTGGGAATTTAGTCTGAGAAAATCAAAATGTTTACCTTTGAAGGAAAAAATGATGCTTCAAAGGCAAGGTCTCAAGGTAATGAAATTGTCTCATATGTCCTTAAGAATTAACTAAATTACCAAGAAGCTAAATTACAGAAAACTTCAATAATTATTACTTTATATAAATAACGACTACCTTTTGCTATATGAGGCCCAGAGAATCTTTTTTTTAGTTTCTTTCTTTCCTTCTTTTTTTCTTTTTCTCTTCTTAATTTGCATGCCTCCTTGTAGGAAAGAAAGTGACTTTTGATTCAGTTTAGGAAGATTATAAGTAAGTATTCTGGAGAAATAGTAGAAGACTGTGGTTTACATTTAACCATGAATGAGCAAAATATTAGGACAGATCTTTAAAAGTCTAAACCTGACATTATGTCAGGGTTCTCATTTCTGTTATCTGGCACCATGTGGATATGGGCACAGAAAAACAAGAAATTTAAGAATGAAAGGTATCTGAGTGGGTTTCTAAACCAGGGCTCAGCTAACTATAGCGTGCAGGCCAAATCCAGTCCATCTCCTGTTTTTATGTGGCTCACAGTTAAGAATGGATTTTATATTTTTAAGTGCTAAAAAAAAAAAACCAAGAAACAAAAAATTTGCAACAGAGACCTGAGACCCATGTGGCCCAAAGCGTAAAATATTTACTCTCTGGTCCTTTACAGAAAAAGATTCTAAAGAACCATTTCATTTTGCAGAGGAGTAGACTCAGAGTCTCCCTGACCTGCCCAACATCACCCCACTAATCACTGGCAGTACAGGAACACATTATAGGTCTCTTGACTCCTGGCCCACCACCTCGGAGAGACTAAGTTGTACCGGAAAGCATGAATCTAGGTTACATTTCTTGTTTAGCTCAAGGCTTAGTCACTTCTTGGGCTGTGCTTTATTATCTTTTACTAAGATTTCTCAAAGAACCTTGACCCTCCAATTTTTAAATCATCCCCTTTTTGGGAAAAAAATTAATCCTTTATCCTTTCTTTCCTTTAGGATCAGTAGTTCAGATGAACCAATTAGCCCTAGTTGATGATGAAATGTTCTTTACAAAAGGGATTCTGAGGGTGCCTGGGTAGTTCAGTCAGTTAAGTATCTGCCTTCAGCTCAGGTCATGATCCCCAGGGTCCTGGGATCAAGTCCCAAATCAGGCTCCCTGCTCAGTGGGGACTCTGCTTCTCCTTCTCCCTCTGTGTGCTTGCATGCATGCACTATCTCTCTCTCTCACTCTCTTCAATAAATAAATAAATCTTAAGAAGGAAGAAAGAAAGAAATGAATGGATAATGGATGATGAATGAATGGATTCTGGCTAATAAGGTAGGAGAAATGACTGAATCAGAAAATCACCATCATGCAACGATCATCAATGGGTGATACCATTAGGTGAAAAGTTGATGGGGAATTTCATAATGAAGGACCAGACTGCCTCACTAGAACCCACTGATCAATCCTAGTGCCATTAGAAGTGAGTCAACCAGGGGTGCTTGGGTAGCTCAGTGGATTGTCTGACTTTTGATTCTGGCTCAGGTCATGGTCTTGGGGTCCTGAGATTGAGCCCCACTTTGGGTTCCATGCTCAGCATTGAGTCTGCTTGAGATTCTCTCTCTCCCTCTCCCTTTGCTCCCACTCGCTCACGTGTGAGCTCTCGCTCTCTCAAATAAATAAAATATCAAAAAAAAAAGTGAGTCAACCAGATGTAAACATGCTTGTGTTATACATAACAAATTTCAGGAAAGAAACCATCTCTTCTAAGGAAAAGGACTTGTTTTTCATTATACACCTTTCTGCCCTGTTTGAAGGCTTTACTCTGTGGATGTTGTGCTTTTCAAATTAAAAGGGCTTTCAAAAAATCCCTTTTTCTCTCTTCTTTACAAACTGAAATTTAGCAATCATTTTAATAAATCAAGGGCAGTGCGATATGGTTAAAAAGGCAGTAAATCAGGAACTACTGAGCTAGTCTTTTTGTATCTCCAAGAATGTTTCTTAATCTGTAAACGAGAAGGTTTGATTAAATACATTCATCTAAGGCTTTTTATTATTCTGAAATTATGAGACTATGCCTCTTTGTTACAGAATACCATGTGGCTTCAGCAACTTCCACTCAACTTAAAACTACTGTAGTGTACTTAGGGATATTTTGGTTTGTTTTAGCAACAACAGTCTAATCGTTTAAGCTATCATGTATTTTATTATATGGACACCGCACACCTCAAATGCAGTACGTATCCCAGTTACTACACTAGATCCTACTCCTAGATATTAGCTGGTAAGTCAAGAGTGATGTAATACCTACCTGATGCCAGCAAATTCCACCTTTTGAGTGATATAGGCACATGTGCTGACCTAAGGATGAGAGGCAGACGGAGAGAATATGAGATTCAACAAGACATCAAGGTCACAAAGAAGGTCTCCTGCCTTTTTAATTTCTTCTAACAACCAAAGGTTCAATTAACAAGGGAGTAATAGATTTACCCTATAGGCAAACCTGCTGGGGCAAGATTAACAGTAGGCTCTTAAGAGTGTGACAAGTACAGACAATAATAAAGACCAGGTGGAAAATAAGTGCCCAGCTTCACTAACACGCTATCTTCACACATGTTTGCATACATATCTCTATTTACATGCTTATCTAATTACACAACATTCATTTCTCATTTTAGCCCTCATTTTATAGAATGGAAACCTCCCCTGTCCAATAAAAAATGAGCAAACATATTTTTTTCTGAAAATATTCACTGTATGGAAATTCCGTCTATAATTCATTGCTTCACAATACTCAAAATGTCCAATAAGAAAAATTTTCAGCACCAGCTCACAATGAATTGATCATTTTAAGTGGAAAATGTTAACTCAAAATAAAGAGATCAGGAAAATGGGAGGGTACGGCAAAAAGCAGTTTAACCAGGAAGTGACAAGATCTGGATTCTAGCCTGGTGTCAACGGCTGACTACAGTTTTTTAGTCTTGGGTAATCGCTTATCCTCTCAATCTCAATTTTCACATCTATAAATGAAGGGTAATAAATAGCTATCCATGGGAATACGTGAACATGTGAAAGCTAAAGTTCCATTCAAATGTAAGGTAATATTATAATTTCCCATTTGAACCAAAAATGTGGAGTAAAAATCTATAAACAAGCAAAAACAAAGCTCAAAAAAACCACAAAGAGAACGGGAGAAGATACACAAAGGGTTTACAATAATTATCTGTGAAACTGGTTTTAGAAATGATTTTATACCCTTCTCCCAATTAAATCTCTACAGGGAAAATGGATTATTTAATGTAACAGGAAAAGTAACAGACTTTTTTTTTTTAAATCACATCTTACCAAACTTTTCTTTAGTCGCCACATATCTCCACGGCCTATATACTGATCCTTGAAGGTTAATTCCACTAGGTCAAGGGTCACATCCTAAAAGGGATAATCAAATACATCTCTCTGTGTTACTCTGCCACACTTTATCTTAAGATAAGGCACACTAAGCATGGAGAAACTTTTTAGCAAACAAGAAAACTACTGAAAGAACATTTGATAACAGAACACTGACAAACAGCATTTCCTCCTGCCAGAAAAGGCTTCTGAGTACAGACGATAAGTCTACAACAGATGCTACAGCAGCTGGATCATGACTAAGTGCAAAGAGTACCAAAGTAATAATTCTGTGTTTAGTCTTGAATCCAGCACTTACACAGGACATTGAGCTCTGTGTTTTATTTCCCTAGATAATGTCAGTGGTATCTTTTAAACAATGATTTTTACCTATTATAGCACCATTTCTCATTTCAGAAAAAAAAAAAGAACACCTAGAGAAATTACAGTATTTTAATAGCAAATTTTACATTGAGCTTCCTCCTATATATACAGAATCTTCTTAGGAAAGCTTTTATAAAAAAGTGAGGGCTTTAAGTGCAACCTATATATACCTACAATCTAAGTGACCTATATATGACCACATATTTAATAATCCAGCACTATACTTAAGTAACTCATTATTTCCTTAGAGACCCAACCTCTTAGGAACAATATTAATCGTTCCCAAAAGATACTCAAGTCCAGAACAAACACATACCTTAGGGTCTACAACATTCACATAAACATCTTGATAAGGTCTTAATCGGAACACTTGAGTCACAGTCTGGTCCACACTAATAGTTTCTGAAACAGAAGAAATCTGGATCAGATAACATATTCTGAAAAAGCAGGCAAATATATTTTAATCTGTAGTCATTTGACAAGCAACACAAATGATTGTTGGCCATGGGCAAGAAAAATTCTCTGCCTTCCAGCATCTGAAAGCTTTTTAGGTGAAACAAGCATGTGAAATAAGACCTGAGCCTTCAGCAATTAAAAATGAGAGAAACAGAAATAGAGACAGAGGGAGAAAATTAAAGAAACCAAGGAGCAACATAAAAAAGTTCAAAGAACTATGAAAATTCAGAAATAGATCATTTCTCATTTGGAATGAAAGTAGCCGAGGTAGTTAAGGGAGAAACAAACTTTTCAATGAGCCCTTACAGCTGGTAAGTAAGAAACATACCAGATGACAGGAGATAGGGTGGTGAGAGCAAGGAGAAAACTCTTAGGATTTCGGTTTTGGTCTTTTTTTTTTTAAGATTTTATTTATTTATTTGACAGAGAGACACAAGCGAGAGAGGGAAGAGAAGCAGGGGGAGTTGGTGAGGGAGAAACAGGCTACCTGCTAAGCAGGGAGCCCGATGCAGGGCTCAATCCCAGTACCCTGAGATCATGACCTGAGCCAAATGCAGACGCTTAACGACTGAGCCACCCAGGCACCCCATGATTTGGGTTTTATAAAATGCTTCCCCATCATACCGAATTATAAAAGTAGTGGACGTCACCATCCTTTAGAGCAAATCAGAATTTTTTTTTCTTTGAAGTACCATTTAAGAAATTACCTTATTTGCTGTCAATTAACATTTTGGTTTCTTGAACAGCTCATTAGAGGTACACTCATTAGAGGAAAAAAGAAAGGATCAGATCCAGAATGAGTAAGTAGAATGGTTGCTCTGGCTCGTCCACTTACTGACATCAGGCAAGCCAATTCACCTCAGTGAGACTAAGTTCCCTCCCTCAATCAAGAGTTGTATGGGAAGATAAAAAGAAAGAGACATTACAAAAAGCTCCCAGTTTCACTTACTTATGAAGCATAATGAATAATACAGAGGACATTGGGAAAAGGAGAGAAGTGAGTTGGGGGAAATCAGAGGGGGAGATGAACCATGAGAGACTGTGGACTCTGAGAAACAAATTGAGAGTTTTGGAGGGGAGGGGGTAGGGGAGTTGGGTGAGCCTGATGGTGGGTATTAAGGAGGGCACATATTGCATGGAGCACTGGATGTGGTGCATAAACAATGAATCTTGGAACATTGAAAAAATAAAATAAAATTTAAATAAATAAATAAGACAAAAAGCTCCCAATATACTGTCCTACATTTGTGATAGGTTATCTTCTCTCACCTAGAGTAGGCACTTAACAAACATCTTATGAAAAAAATACAATATTTAGGAAAGCATGCTTTGCTAACAATTTTTTTTTTTTTTTTTTTTTTTTGGAGTTAAGAATAAAGCTTTACCTAGACAGATTAGCTTTCCTCCTGGCAATAAAGACAGTTTCTTCAGTGCCCTCAGGATGCTGACAAACAAGATTCCTTGGCAGTTTTGAAATCTGACAATTTTTTAGGGGCACACATTTTTTTTTTTTTTTAAGATTTTATTTATTTATTTGACAGAGAGAGATCATAAGTAGGCAGAGAGGCAGACAGAGAGAGCGAGAGGGAAGCAGGCTCCCTGCTGAGCAGAGAGCCCGATGTGGGACTCGATCCCAGGACTCTGAGATCATGACCTGAGCTGAAGGCAGCAGCTTAAACCACTGAGCCACCCAGGCGAGGGGCACACATTTTGACAAGGAAGTACTATGCCCTCATTACCTGAGATTATGAAGAGACACATTCCTTACAGTTTCCGGAACAGTTTCTCTAAGTGTAAAAATAAAAACCTTAGAGAAGAGAGATAAAATTCTTACCTTTCTGCAAATCTTCCTTAAGTGACTTGACTTGCAAAAGCAGAGGGCTGAAGGAGAAAGCAACAAAGAGATAGGATGTTGTAAGCTGTAATTAACCAGCTTTCTTCACCCCCTACAAAAGGCAAACAGATCCCTCTGGATATATTGTAACCTACAGCACAACAAGGGGGAGAGGTTCTCTTAGAAACAAAGAAACTCTGCACTTGCCCTCCAGGAAACAGCTAAATGCTATACAATTTTTCAGAGTTGTCATCCTGACTTGAAAATCAGAAAAAATAGACTACTTTTTAAAAGACTATTGCTTTAATGGCTATCAGACACATGAAAAAATGTTCATCATCACTAGCCATCGGGGAGATTCAAATTAAAACCACATTGAGATACCACCTGACACCAGTTAGAATGGCCAAAATTAGCAAGACAGGAAACAACGTGTGTTGGAGAGGATGTGGAGAAAGGGGAACCCTCTTACACTGTTGGTGGGAATGCAAGTTAGTGCAGCCACTTTGGAGAACAGTGTGGAGATTCCTGAAGAAATTAAAAATAGAGCTTCCCTATGACCCTGCAATTGCACTGCTGGGTATTTACCCCAAAGATACAGATGTAGTGAAAAGAAGGGCCATTTGTACCCCAATGTTTATTGCAGCAATGGCTACGGTCGCCAAACTGTGGAAAGAACCAAGATGCCCTTCAACGGATGAATGGATAAGGAAGATGTGGTCCATATACACAATGGAGTATTATGCCTCCATCAGAAAGGACGAATACCCAACTTTTGTCGCAACATGGACGGGACTGGAAGAAATTATGCTGAGCGAAATAAGTCAGGCAGAGAGAGTCAAGTATCATATGGTCTCACTTATTTGTGGAGCATAACAAATAACATGGAGGACATGGGGAGATGGAGAGGAGAGGGAGTTGAGGGAAACTGGAAGGGGAGATGAACCATGAGAGACTATGGACTCTGAAAAACAACCAGAGGGTTATGAAGGGGCGGCAGGGGGGTGGGGGGGGTGGGAGGTTGAGGAACCAGGTGGTGGGTAATAGGGAGGGCACGTACTGCATGGAGCACTGGGTGTGATGCCAAAACAATGAACACTGTTATGCTGTAAATAAACAAATAAAAAAATAAATAAATAAAAGTAATCAAAATCCAAAAAAAAAAAAAAAAAGATTATTGCTTTATCAAATCCCAGAGGGCAGGTTCATGTAAAGACTAAGAGCTGTCCTGCCTTGCAAGCCCCTTAAACAAAATATTTGGAAACAGCAGGCTGCCCAGTTAGTCCCCTTGATCCTAATGAGATGTTTACCTGTATTCATCATTGGGGTGAGCAATCTCCACAATGTCTCCAAGCTTGATGTGAGGAAACACTTTAGGGTTCATGACTAGCTCATCATCTGAAAGACAAGTCAGCAATCTCAAGTAGAAAACGGACTAACTTGGGCAACAAACTGTGGTATACATTCTCATGTTGGGTCCTTGTGACCTCATCGGTTAGTATCACTACCCCATCTCCAAGATGAGGTTCCATTTTAAATTGCAATTCAGATGAACTAAAGGATTCACAGAGAGACATAAAACTAGTGAGTAGCTGAGTTGGACAGTGTTTGGGGCCTTTGTCCTCAGAGCCCGTGCTCTATTACCACCCCACTGGGAAAAAGAAGCCCTTGCTCTCCGGAACTTAAACCTCTGGGATTAACACTTTACTTCCTTGAATTATCACATACCTGGCCTATACCAGGAACAAAACAGCCTGATCCCACAAATGCAGCACAATCCCTGATATTTATACAGTGTTCAAAGAATTTCCAAAAATTCTGTCTTTAATGTGATCCTCACAATGAATCTTTGGATCTAACAGAAGTGAAAAAATGATCTAGGGGATAATGTGACCTGCCTAATGATAAACAGCTAATAACAGCACAGCCAAGACTGATTACCAGCCCAGGATTCTCTCTTTCTTTTCCTTTCCTTTTTTTTTTTTTTTTTAAGATTTTATTTATTTGACAGAGAGAGACACAGCGAGAGAGGAAACCCAAGCAGGGGGAGTGGGAAAGGAAGAAGCAGACCTCTCGCTGAGCAGGAAGCCTGATGCAGGGCCCGATCCTAAGAGCCGAAGGCAGACACTTAACAACTGAGCCACCCAGGCACCCTTAGCCCAGGATTCCTTCTGCCTAAAGCCCACCACCTCCCATATGTCATAAAACAAAACAAAACAAAATCCCACAAGGCAAATAAAATACCCTACACTTTGGAAGGCAGCACTTGATCAGGGAAAAATTTTAGATACTAGCTCACATTAGGGTCCAATGAAACTCTTAAAATATAGGGAGGACATATGTTTCATATGTTTATTTACCCCCACCTCCACACTCACTGGGAGTGGAGAGAATTCTTTCATATATAACAAACTCAGAATCATAAAGAGGGAGTGATTTTTTATTGTTGTTTTGATTTTGAGGAAAAGCTACAGCCTTTAATTATGCTAAAACCATGACAAATACGTATATCTAAATTTCAAATATAATCAGACTCCACAAAAATTCAGCCTAGGAAAGCAAAGCATTGGGTTAATCACAAATTTTATTTGGTATATTGCTTCCATTGATAGTTTTATGCCAAATCCACTATGATGCCTTCCCCTAACTTCCATATTCTGAATTAAACTCCCTGAGCACTAATTCCACTGTTTCATTTTTTTAAAGATTTTATTTATTTATTTGACAGAAAGAGATCACAAGGAGGCAGAGAGGCAGGCAGAGAGAGAGGGGGAAGCAGGCCCCCCACTGAGCAGAGAGCCCGATGTGGGGCTCGATCCCAGGACCCTGGGATCACAATCTGAGCTGAAGGCAGAGGCTTAACCCACTGAGCCTCCCAGGTGCCCCCCCACTGTTTCATTTTACTATTTCCTTTTTGCATATCTGTCTCATCAAGCTAAAAGCTCCTTAGGGACAAGGGACCTTGTCATATTCATAACCTTTACATTTAGCACAGATATGCACCTAACTTCATTTGATGTATTTTTATTTATAGTCCTGCAGGAGAACGGGTATAACACCTAGCTGTCTTTCTCTTATACACGTGAAAAAGTAGACATGTATACATTGAATACTGTATATACCCTATCTTCTTATTCTTCCCTCTGTCAAAGTTGTTTCTGTTTTCTACTCAATTCTATCCACAAGTGTTCAGGCAGCATCAACCGAATACAAAATCTAGTATTAACAGACTCTGCATTTTAGCAGAAAATGTGTTTTAAATATAGCATTGCCTGGTATATCCTTGCCCTGGTAATTATAATGGTTACATTTACTGAGTGGCACTCAGTCTGATACTCTACTAAATACCTTCCATATACCATCTTACTCAATCCTCACATACTTTATGATATCCAAACTAGTGTTTTCCTTTTTGGGGAGTCCTTGCTCTTGGGAGGCTTACACATATACAAGAGCAAATGCATAGTAAAATACATTTTTAAAAAGGCTCATTGTGTTGTTAATTCCAATTTCTGAAGCAAATAAGATTGTTAGGACAAAAAGGAAAATTGTTTCTTTACAAAAAGGAAAAAAAATCATATTACTAATCGCCATCCTATTTTGCAGATGAATAGACACAATGTGCTAGGAAAAACAGAGAAACTCTTCTGACGTGCTTGAAGTTGAGATAAGGTAAACTAGGGGCTTGCCTGAGGTCACAGGGAAAGTTAGAGGCAGAGCTGAAAAATCTGGTTTAGTACAGAACAATATGCTTTGTCCTGCCCCTCCTCACTATGCCTCTCAGCCAGGCAAAGTTTCATGCTTTGATCAGACCTGTCTAATGGGTGTCTACTACTGCTCTCATATAATGTAAGTTTCTTTTATCTGCCAAACCAGTGCATACTAGGATTTTATAAGATATATGCAATAAATATGTAACATAAAATATAAATAGGGGTGTCTGGGTGGCTCAGTTGACTCAGCATCTGCCTTTGGCTCAGGTCATGATCTCAGGGTCCTGGGATCAAGCCCCACATCGGCTCCCTGATCAACAGGAAGCCTGCTTCTCCCCCTCCAGCTCCCTCTGCTTGTTCTCTCTCTTCTTGTCAAATAAATTAATTAATCTTTTAAAATATAAATAAACAAATAATAAAATGCAAATAAATGAAGAGTAGTAGACTGGCAACATTCATCATGTTCCTTAAAAGTCAGAATACAAATGCTTTTAGCAGGGGCCTGTGCTCTCTGGTGCTACTGTCCTCCCTGCAACTATTTCATACTTGCTGTTTCACTCAGTTAAGTTGCCTCTAGCCTCTATGGTCATGTGAGTCAGTGTGTCATTTTCAAGGCACTGGACACATCAAGAACCTCAGCCAACTTACACAACCCCCAAAGACCAATCAATACTGACCACTGCCCCCAAAGCCCTTCTTGTGGATGACAAGTTTGTAGACCTTTGTTGTTCTCATCTTGTACTGTTGTTTTTCCTTCAGCTGTTCCAAGCTTGGGGGAGAGAAGTCATCTTGCCTCTCTGCCACTGAAACACAAAAAGGCTAGAATGTCAGACTTTCTTTGCAACTGCTCTTTGATTTTAGGCCATTGAATATACTGGTATTGTTTGGAGAAGAGGTAGCACCAACCCTTGGATGAAATCACTCCTCCAATTACAAGGAGGGTTAGAGGGCAAAACGGAGAATCTGGAAACTAAAGGGAAACTGGGCCAGGGTCTAGTCCAACCTCCAAGAAGATATTCTATCACCCCCTAAATGGAAAACTTGTAGTCAACTGGGCACTCACTACCTCGTCTCTATCTAAAGCAAAAATACCCAAATACTAAAGAGATCTTGAAACAGGTTAGCGCACCCATTTTGTGGATGAAGAAAGGGTGGGCCAGAGCAAGGGACTTGCCCAAGGTCACTCAGACACTGAGATACTCCCACCATTCACGTTTCGCAGTCAGTGTCCTGGGCAAGGAGAGGATAAACAGGAGGAAGGCAGGGCTTCGTTCCCTGAATGTCCATTTGTACAAACTCTCAGCGACACCTCCTCCCCACTCTCATTTCACAGCTGCGGCCACTAAAGCTCAGAGAGGCTCGGAGACTTGTCTAAGATCACACAGCACCATGGGGAGTGGGGTCAGGACTCGAACCGGGGCCACCACCCCCTCCCTCATACTCCACAAACCCGGGCCCGGCGAGCAGCCCCACTCACCCGCAGCTCCGGAGCCCCTTCCCTCTTCAAGCCGGGACTCCGAGGGCCGGACCCTTCCACGGTCCCCCGCGCCTCCTCTGGACACCCCGCCTACGCCCCCACAGCCCTTGTGGCTTCCGTGCCCAAGCTCAAGGTTCCTGTCGGCCCGCCCCGGCCACAGTGTGCTCACCTGAGAACCCGCGCAGCTCTGGTGACTCCGCCCCGGAGCCCCGCCCCCTTCCCGCCCACACGCCCCGGGCCGCTCTGGCCCGGCCTCCGCCTCATCTCGGTGTCCGCGCCACTTCCCCATCCGGGGCTCCCGCAGGGGGCGGGGCGTTGCGTGTGACTTGTACCTCTGGATGCTTATTCTGTTTTCCACTCGCAGGCCTGGCGGTAGCCGGCCGTGGAAAGGAAATTCTTTTTCTTCCAGACAGTCTCACATAGATCTATGCCCAAGAGCTTCGTTTCCGGTTTAGTGACACACACACCCACCCCCCCACCCCACCCCCACACACGGCAAACTCAGACGAGTCTCCTTGGATCTGTAAACGGTGTTGCGGACCTTCGCCTGGCCTCACGGGGCTACTGAGAAGCACAAAATAGTTTCTGGGAGAACTTTTGTAAAATGCAAAGGGCTCAGGTCTTGCGATAGGGCGACGGATTCTGCTGAAAAGCATTCACTTTGGGGTGTACTTTTCAAATCCCTCGAAGCCCCAAATGAATTGCGTGCCTCCCTGGTAATAGCTACCCTAACTTTCACAGACATCCTTATGAAATGGTCACTTCCCTATTAGGTGGCAGGTACATTGTATTTCACATATAGGTAAACAGGCAGGGGACACGAAACTCCTCAGAAGGAAGCAAGGATGGATCCTGATCCAGTCGAGTCCAGCTTGGCTCTGAAGGCTGAGCTTCTAACGAGCATCCTCTTCATACTGAGGAGCTCAGCCTAAGACCCTTTCAGGACATCTGTCTGTTCTCCAGAAGAAAATTAGAGCTGTGTGGGCTGTTCCAGAAACTCGCCAAGGACTTCTGACAAGTTGCCAGTTCCATTTAACTGACAACGGTTTGGGAAATTTTCTGAATGTTTAAAGATGAAAACATCGCGTAGCACAAAGGAAACCTGAGTAGGAGAAGGGGGGGGGATGTGAAGAGAGGAGCTTCTTTTCAGTATCCATACTTTTGCTTTAGGATTCAGAAGTTAGAACTATAAAATAATTGTGATTTTTTTTAATATAAGTAAAAACATCTAATCAACTGCAACAGTTGCAAAAACTTCAGGGATAAAATGTTAACTATAAAAGACTTTAATGTTGCTAATTCAGCAGACACATTCAGATCCCCCTGTTTTGTTAGCAGCAGTGGCTGGTGGGAAGTCTTTCATTCCAGAGGGACTAATGGGATTCTCCCTCACTGGCCCTCATTGAAATTTGATTCCATCTCCTGAGAGATGTGTATAATTAGTGTGTCATATCTTAGAACTGCAAATATTTCACTTTTTAATTTGGCAAAAACTTGTAAAAAACAAACAAACAAACAAAATCTTAACGGGGGCGCCTGGGTGGCTCAGTTAAGTACCTGCCTTCCATCCAGGTCATGATCCCAGAGTTCGGGGATCCAGACCCTGCTCTGCTCAATGAGGAGTCTGCTTCTCCCCCTCCCTCTGCCTGCTGCTCTGCCTACTTGTTCTCTCTTGCCGTCTGTGTCAAATAAATAAAATATTTTTTAAAAAATAAACTTAATAGGTTTTGAGCTTTTAAAAAATTGTCAAACCTGGTCAAGGTTAGGGACGGCTGAAGCAGTTAGTTCCTGGACTAGGGATCTAGTCTAGGGGATTCTTGATTCTAAGATCACTGTGCTACAACTACCTGCACAATAGCCAGTTTGGGGCAGTGCGGCTTTATACCAAATTCTCTTTTCTCAGTTTTCTCCCTTGCCAGATGGAGATAAGAAGTACCTGTATTTCCTTGTTCACAAGGTGTTTGAGGACCAAATGAAATGATCGGCATGTTATATTAAGTCTTTCAAATTAAAATAATTCAAAATGGGGGCACCTGCTGGCTCAGTGGGCTAAAGCCTCTGCCTTCAGCTCAGGTCATGATCCCAGGGTCCTGGGATCAAGCCCTACATCGGGCTCTCTGCTCCGCCTCCTCTCTCTCTGCTTCCTCCTCTCTCTCTGCCTCCTCCTCTCTCTCTGCCTCCTCCTCTCTCTCTGCCTCCTCCTCTCTCTCTGCCTGACTCTCTGCCTGCTTGTGATCTCTGTCTGTCAAATAAATAAATAAAATCTTAAAAAAATAATAATACTTTAAAATGCTATATGTAAATGCAGAGTATTATTGGCAAGCATGGAATTGATTAGGAAACTGGCTTTCCTCGACTTTCAGGGGATTGAAATGATATATATGCTCCTTCCTTTGGACTTCTTTGTGCCTAATAGAGAGCTAGGAGCAGAGTTGGGTAAGGCTAGTGAGACACTTAGGGCACAAAATGTTAAGGAGATGTCCAAAAAGCTCAGGGAACAAGCTAAATAATATTTAATATAATTTTAAAAAATAAAAATTTATACAAAAACCCAGTATTAACAAAATATCACATTTTTTTAAAGATTTTTTTTAATTATTTGACAGACAGAGATCACAAGTAGGCAGAGAGGCAGGCAGGCAGGGGCAGGGGTGGGGGGGGTGCAGGAAGCAGGCTCCCTGCCTAGCAGAGAGCCGGATGCGGGGCTCGATCCCAGGATCCTGGGGCATGACCTGAGCCGAAGGCAGAGGCCTCAACCCACTGAGCCACCCAGGTGCCCCAAAATATCACATTTTAAAAAAATGTTTATTTATTTATTTGACAGAGAGAGAAAACATAAGTAGGCAGAGTGGCAGGCAGAAAGAGAGGGAGAAGTAGGCTCTCCACCTACTCCTAGGATCCTGGGATCATGACCTGAGCTGAAGGCAGCCACTGAACTGATGGAGCCACCCAGGCACCCCAAAATATCACATTTTTAAAATTATTTATCTACTTATTTATTTCAGAGAGAGAGAAAGAGCATGAGTGAGGAAGAGGGGCAGAGAGAGAAGCTGGCTCCTGGCTGAGCAGGGAGCCCAATGTGGGGCTAGATCCCAGAACCTTGAGATCATAACCTGAGCCAGAGGCAGATGCTTAACCAACTGAGCCACCCAGGTGCCTCCAAAATATCACATTTTAAAGGGGTGTGTGTGTGTGTGTGTGTGTGTGTGTGTGTGCGCGCATGCACGCACGCACGCTTATTTGACACACAGAGAGAGAGGACAAGCAGGAAAAGCAGCAGAGGGAGAGAGAGAAACAGGCCCTCTGCTGAGCAGAGAGCCTGATGTGTGGCTTGATCCCAGGACCCTGGGACCATGACCCAAGCTGAAGGCATACACTTAACTGACTGAGCCACCCAGGAGCCCCCAAAATGCCACATTTTAAAATAAAGACAAGGTCAGGGCACCTGGATGGCTCAGTCAGTTGGGGATCCAACTCTTGACTTCGGCTCAGGTCATGATCTCAGGGTTGTGGGATTGAGCCTTGTGTCAGGCTCCACACTCAGCAGGGAGTCTGCTTGAGGATTCTCTGTCCCTCTCCCTTTGCCCCCCCTTAAATAAATAAATAAATAACTTTTAAAATAAAATAAAGACAAGATCATTAGTGATGCTGGGCAGTCATGCTAGATCCTGAGGCAAAAAGACAAACCAGTAATACTGGATTTCTCAGATTCCCCTTCTATAGGCAGGTGGTTGCCTGAGAAAGTACAGGACAATGTGGATACTGTGTAAAGGCAGCCATGTTTTAAAGTGAATTTCTAGTTAAATC
Source organism: Meles meles (assembly GCF_922984935.1). Taxonomy (NCBI): domain Eukaryota; kingdom Metazoa; phylum Chordata; class Mammalia; order Carnivora; family Mustelidae; genus Meles; species Meles meles. The sequence goes on along the minus strand of NC_060077.1, from coordinate 26,994,404 downwards.
ATCACAATACCGGGACACCTGGGTGGCTCAGTGGGTTAAAGCCTCTGCCTTCGGCTCAGGTCATGATGTCAGGGTCCTGGGATCAAGCCCCAAATTGGGCTCTCTGCTCAGCAGGGAGCCTGCTTCCCCCCTCTCTCTCTGCCCACCTCTCTGCCAACTTGTGATCTCTCTCTCTCTGTCAGATAAATAAATAAAATCTTTAAAAAAAATCATCACAATACCTTTTGTAGTAGCCTATGTATGAATTGTACATATATACAGATGATCTTTGCACTCCCAGGCTGTAAAATAACAGAGCTGGCACTTGGGTTTATCTATCTCCAGCCCTGACCAAAAGTGGGAAAACCACCATCTTGACCAAAATGGTTCACATGTTGACTGGCTCAAAAATAGCCTGATCAAAGAAAAGAGAATTAAAATCTCCCATAAACCTCCAAATCTCTAGTTCTATAGGCAGCCAGGTTATTAAGTTCCAAAAAGCAACAGATTTCTGTGTTTAATATAAGGCTGTGCGATTTGGATCAAGTTGACTCCATTCTCTGAATTTCCTTAACGCTCCCCACTTTTTCTTAAGATTTGTTTATTTTAACTTTTTTTTTTAAAGATTTTATTTATTTATTTGTCAGAGAGAGCACCAGAAGGGGAAGCCGTAGACAGAACAGGCAGAGGGAGAAGCAGGCCCCCCACTGAGCAGAGAGCCCAGTGCAGGACTGGAGCCCAGGACCTTGGCATCACAACCTGAGCCAAAGGCAGACGCTTAGCTGACTGAGCCACCCAGGTGTCCCAATATTTGTTTATTTATCTGAGAGAGAGTGTGTGCAAGCAGGAGGAAGGGGCAGAGGGAGAGGGAGAGAATCTTAAGCAGATTCCCCATCAAGCACAGAGCGCCATATGGAGCTCAACACCAGCTTGATCTCATGACCTGAGCCAAAATCAAGAGTTGGACACTTTATCAACTGAGCCACCCAGGCACCCCTTTGATTCCCTTTTGAATAAACCATCTTTCTTCCTTCAAATATCTGTTGAACGTTTACTTGTGCCTGACACCATGCTGGGCGCTGACCATAGAATGATGAACAAGCATGGGAAGGGACAGATGATGAATGAATCAATAAACAGTTGCAATGTGTCCATTTCAACCAGTCTTTAAGCCTTGAAGAAATTAAAACAAGATGCCCTGTAGGACTGGAGGCAGAGGTGCCCTTTAGATTTAGTGTACCATGTGATTGGAAGGAGCAGGGGACTGACATGACCTAACACACTGATTCGAGTTATAAAAAGATCTCCTGGGCTGCCAATGAGAGTCCGCTAGAATTGCAGCCATTCGGGCCAGGAAAATAGTGGACTAGGCCAGGATAGCAGCAGGGGACACAATAGGCCCTAAGGCTCAATAAGAGCTAAGGCAGAAGGTGCCTTCCCCTTTAAGAATCCTGGCCGCAAATGCAAGCTGGTGCAACCACTCTGGAAAACAGCATGGAGGTTCCTCAAAATGTTGAAAATAGAACTACCCTATGACCCAGCAATTGCACTACTGGGTATTTACCCTAAAGATACAAGCATAGTGATCCGAAGGGGCACGTGTACCCGAATGTTTATAGCAGCAATGTCTACAATAGCCAGACTATGGAAAGAACCTAGATGTCCATCAACAGATGAATGGATAAAGAAGAGGTGGTATATATACACAATGGAATACTATGCAGCCATCAAAAGAAATGAAATCATGCCATTTGCGACGACGTGGATGGAACTAGAGCGTATCATGCTTAGTGAAATAAGTCAATCGGAGAAAGACAACTATCATATGATCTCCCTGATATGAGGACATGGAGAAGCAACATGGGGGGGGGTAGGGGGATAGGAGAAGAGTAAATGAAACAAGATGGGATTGGGAGGGAGACAAACCATAAATGACTCTTAATCTCACAAAACAAACTGGGGGTTGCTGGGGGGAGGTGGGATTGGGAGAGGGGGAGCGGGCTATGGACATTGGGGAGGGGAGGCGAACCATAAGAGACTATGGACTCTGAAAAACAACCTGAGGGTTTTGAAGGGTCAGGGGTGGGAGGTTGGGGCAACCTGAGGGTTTTGAAGGGTCAGGGGTGGGAGGTTGGGGGAACAGGTGGTGGGTAATGGGGAGGGCACGTTTTGCATGGAGCACTGGGTGTTGTGCAAAAAGAATGAATACTGTTACACTGAAAAAATAAATAAAATGAAAAAAAAAATCAAAAAAAAAAAAAAGAATCCTGGCCGCAGGGGCGGGGCAGAAGGCTGCTGGGCCGGCCCAGGGCCGAGACTAGACACGGGAAGAGCCGCCCCTAGGATTGCGCGCGCGCCATGCGGGGGCGGAACTTGGGTGAGCCCGCATGGCTGGCTCGGGTCCCGGATGAGGAAGTGCGGCGTGGGGGGAGGTGAGGAGGAAGAAAACCATAGAGACGAAGAGGCGGTGGTGGCTGGAGCGTCCCCGGGCTCTGTCGGCTCGGTAGACTCAGGTAGCTTTGGCGGCGGCAGGGCTGCGGCTGCAAAGGCCGGCCTGGCGGGGCGAGCGCGGGCCGCGGAGCAGGCCTCAGGGTAAGAGGCTGGGGGCGGGAAGGCTTCGGGCGCAGCCGCCCCGCCCCACTCCATCCCGAGGGGACCCTCCACCGGGCATTGCAGGCTGAGGGGGAGCCCGGGCTCCCCTCTCTTTTGGGGTGCCGACGGGAACCGAGGCTGCTCTGCGGGCGGCGGAACGACCCGGGGAGAGGGAGGAGACCAGGCCCCGCGTCGCGAGGGGGAAACGGCTTCTCCGAGTCATGGCTCCGACGGGGGAGAGATATTCCTCTTCAACGTCGATACGGAGGGGGACCCCCAACTTCTCGAGGAGGGCGACGCCCCTTGTTGTGGGCGTACGCTCTTCCCCAGCTCCTGTGCGTTTGCCAGCCATGCGACACCCGCTCCCCGGGTGCGAGAGGGTGATTCTAAACTTATTTCAATAGGAGCGGTAGTAGATAACCCCTCAACAAGACCTTTCCCCCGATTTGGTCAGCGCTCTCGATGAAGAGCGAGATTCAACTTGGCTAAAAGTGTTGGGGAGGGGGGTGTCTTCCTTCCCTGTAAAAGAGACTTACCTTCTTTCTTTTATTTTTCACCTTTACCCCTAGATGTAGAGAGGAAGACCCTGAATTTACTTTGTGGTATTTGAAGTCAGTCTCTTCCCCCCTCCCCCAATCACGTCCCCAGAGGGAGGCTCGCCTCTCTTCCCGCAAGTCTCTTGGTGTGCATTGAGCTCCTTTCCCTTGCACAGTTAAGAGCATGGCGTCTGGAATGTGGTAGTTTCAAGTCTGTCTCCCATTTCCCATCTTCGTGACCTTGGTTAATTGTTTAACCTTTCTGAGTCTCAATTAGCCCATCTCTAATTTGGGTCCTCTTTGTAGAAAGCATTGTCTTTAGGGCTAAGGGAGCATTTGTGTAAATGCTTAGGACATAATAAGCTTTTGGTAGACTGTTGCTGTCATTGTTACTAAATTTGCTGCTACTGCTATTGTTGTTTTTAAAGAAAGAAAACTAGTATCTTCCATAGAGACCCAGATTTTTCCATGCATGCCGCCTCCCGTCCCCACCCCCACATCACAGGTGTTCAATCCATCCTTTCTCACTGGAAAGGAGACTTTTCCCCATCCTGGGGTGGAGAAAGAGGCATTTCTACTCTCTTTAGATTCTTCCATGCTCCCCAGATTAACAAAGAGGGCCTCAGCGTAATCAAGAAAAAAGACTTTGTTTTTGGAAACAGGTCTGTACTCCAAGAGGGAGGGAGGACTGATACTAAAAGCCAGCTTTCCCTTTGTCCACAGAAGCTATCACTTCCTGACTGGTTAGAGATGTCCTCACCCACTCCCCCTACCTGCTGTAGTGATTAAAAAGCTTCCTGCTATCTACACACCTCCCCCTCCTCAAAGAGGGAGTTCCAACTTCTTTTCTCTTTCTCTCCCAAGGAAAATAAGACTCTACCTTTGAGAGGAGGAGTCTTTCCTGCAGTGTATTTAGAGTGGTACAGATGGTTTCCTTCTCCTCATCCTTCGAAAAAGAAACGAAAATATTTTGTGCAGAAAGCCTTTGTCAGAAATCAGGAGCATTTTTGCTGTTTCACTCCCCATGTGGAGACAGAGGGATCCTTTTTCTGCATGCTAATAAAGGAAGGAAAAGGGAAACAGTGCTTGATGCTTTTGAGATTTCCTGCACACTCCCATGTTGAACAGCCGGGCCCTGTTTAGTATACAGACTTCCCTACCCTACTTTCTGTTTGTCTAGAGATCTTGTTAAAAGATTCTTCTTTCTCTGTCCCTCAAGAAGAGGCCCCCTCTACGAATGCCCTCATGGAGGCATTGGCTACAGTGTCCGAATCTTGGAAAAGAGAGCCCCTTTCTCAAGGTGAAAGGAGTGTTGTGAACTTCTGAGGGCCTGATCGATATTGTGAGTATTGTCCCTTGACATAAGTGTGGCAGCGCCCAGTGTTAACTGTTCTCATTTTGAGCAGCCCTTTTGCATTGGAATTAAAGGGAGGGGAGACCTTCAGACTGGGGATTATTGGGCACATGGTTTTCTGTTCCGCTTTTTTCTTTGTTTGATTCTTTTTTCTACGTTTTACTTACTGCTGTAAACTTTGTACTCCCAGAACTTTTGTTTTAGGGAGTGTTTGAACTATTAAACTGAAAGGGCCACTTTGTCAGGTTTTTTATATTATAAAATGTATTCTAATGAGATTGAGAGCTGCAGTGTTAATCTTTCACTGGTAGTTTATTTTCTTTTTTTTTTTTTCATGTTTTTGTTATTCGATAGGATAGGAATTAACGTTGCCACTCAGAAAAAAACTTTCTGTGTGTAAACCCTGAGGGCCGCAGTGGGGCTTAGTTGGAATTCTATCACCATTATTGATATCTATAGATGTACTTTGAGAAACAAAGAGAAATACAAAAGTTATCATTTAGAGTCACGGAATTCTTACGGGTGGCAGGACGCTTTGAGGTTACTTTGTTTAACTTGTTCATTTTACATGTGAAAAACATGGAAGAAAAGTTAAGTGACACATTTAAGACCATACAGGAAGCAGGATAGGGACTCTGATCTCCCAGTTTGGAGACCAGCAACTAGATTGCTTCCCAGCATTGCTGTTGGAGTTGACATGGAAAGGTTTTGAGATGATTGTTCTCAATTCAAAAGAATTTCTTCTTTTATTGGGATAACTTTACTGCGTACTCCCTATAAATATGGGTCTTTTTTCAGGGCTAAGTCCATTCCCTAAGCAGTCTAATTCTCATTTGTGTCATGGTAAAAACGACAAGCCAGTAGCAGCTGGTAAGAGTTTGTGACTCTATTATTTATTTTTTGCTTATACCTCAAACTAGATAATTACCCAGTGTGCTAACCTAGTAGGTTGGTTATAAGTCGTTAGTAAGGATTAAGCTATAAATCCCTGCCTTCATTTTATGAACATGTGTAACTCACTGTTTTCTCTTCAAGTTTACTTAATGCTTTAATGTAAAAACTTTTATGGTTGAGGCAGAGAGCTGACATTTGGAAAGATACTGATAAAAATAAAGGGATAATACACTTACCAGTAATTCTTTTTTTAAAATATTTTGGGGGGGGGCGCCTGGGTGGCTCATCGGATTAAAGCCTCTGCCTTCAGCTCAGATCATGATCCTGGGGTCCTGGGATCAAGCCCTGCAATGGGCTCTCAGCTCAGCGGGGAGCCTGCTTCCCTTCCTCTCTCTCTGCCTACTTGTGATCTCTATCAAATAAATAAATTAAAATTTTAAAATATTTTTAAAAAATAAAATAAAATATATTTTTTAAATTTATTTATTTGAGAGGGAGAGAGACACAAGCAGGCAGAGTTGGAGAGGGAGAAACAGGCTTCCCACTGAGCAGAGAACCTAATGTAGGACTCGATCCCAGGACCCTGGGATCATGACCTGAGCCAAAGGCAGATGCTAAACAACTGAGCCACCCAGGCATCCCACTTACCAGTTATTCTTTATTCCTGTTTGGATCTTGGGAAACAATGTTTAAAATGTTTTAACAGAAGTAATACATACTTACTGCTAAAAAAAAAAAAGTACAACGTATGAATTGTTGGTGATCTTCTTACCTAGGGTAATACTGTTAATTTGGATTATATTCTTTCAGACGGTTTTCTTATATGTATATTTTACCAAAATAAAAGAGTTTTGATGTTTAGTTTGATCAACTATCCCAGGCAGCCTCCTTTGTAGAGTTGTTTCTCTCCACCATCATCTTTAATTGTTCCAGTATATTTAGAAATTTTAGTTTTTTGTGTTTTTTTTTAAAGATTTTATTTATTTATTTGACAGAGAGAGAGAGATCACAAGTAGGCAGAGAGGCAGGCAGAGAGAGAGAGAAGGGGAAGCAGGCTCCCTGCTGAGCAGAGAGCCGGATGCGGATGCGGGCCTCGATCCCATGACCCTGGGATCTTGACCTGAGCTGAACGCAGAAGCCTTAACCCACCGAGCCACCCAGGCGCCCCTAGAAATTTAGTTTTAAAGAATTTGAATGTCTTCTTAAAATTTTGTTCTGTTCCTGCAGTCTGTGGCATTACCGATATCTGATGGTGTAAACTAGTGAGCTGAGAATAATCTGCTACTCTAGGCTTAAATCTAAATATTACTCCAACTCTGAGGGTTCCAGCTGAGACACTCCCCTGTCCTGGGTGACTCAACTGCAGATACTGCTCAGAAACTCGAGGACCCAGGATGGTGCAAGGAGAAAAGGAGAGAAGTCTGTTTTGCTGCAACAGCCAATGTATTTAGGTGATTTACAGATTGAAAATTCTTAGAATTGTACCTTTTCCAGACAGAAGATTCAAGAGGTGATAGCTTTGTGGTGTTTGGCTTTTGTAAATTGGAGGTTATTTGGGAGGGACCAAAGCTTTAAAATTCTATTTTGGCCAATGCCAGTTTATAGCATAGATGCATGTATAAGAAACATAACAGCTCTGTTTTCCTTAATGAATATTTTGAACCATTCTATGTGATTATCAATATTGCCTCTTCATGATACAGATCTGTTAGTAAATGTGTATTTGTGTATGATCCTGTGTTTGAAACAAATCTTGAATTAGGACCATGGGGATGGAAAGAAGTGGGATTTGTTAGAGACACCATGGGAGTTGAGTCTGTGGACTACAAGTGCTAATGGAACAACAGAACAACAGGTGGAAGGTCAGATATAGTTGTGTCTGGGGTTCACATCTGAGCTCTAGAATAGTGGGGGTGTTGTTACTCAGAGAGGCAATGGGTTAAAAAATAAGTATGTAAGTTTACTGAGAACATCTTACTTACCTTCATTTCTGGTTGTTTGTATGTAGTGAGACCCAATTATTGGGTTGAGTGGGTTCTATCTTGGAAATGTTAAGTTTGGGAGAGGTACCATCCTTATAAGTGAAACATAGGTCAGGAATTTGAGAAAACATAGGAGCTGAGGATAGGTGTTTTTGTTTTAAATCAGTTTTCAGATACAATTTGCATATCATACAATTCAACAACTTAAACTGTACAATTGTGGTTTTTAGCATAGTCACAGAGTTGTGTAACCATCACCACAATCAATTTTAGAACATTTTTATGCCCCCCCCAAAAAACTATTAGCAGTTACTCCCAGTTTTTCAAGCCCTCACTAAGGAACTGTTAATTCACTTTCCAGCTCCACAGATTTGCTGACTCTGGGTATTATATACATATGAGATCTTATATGGTTCTTTTTGACTGGTGTATTTTATTTACCGTAATGTCTTCAAGATTCATCCATATTGTATCACAAATCAGTATTTAGTTCCTTCTTACAGCCAAGTGATATTCCATTGTATGGGTATACCACATTGCTTATCCATTAATCAGTTGATGGACATATAAGCTGTTTCCACTTTCTGGCTATTGTGAATAGTGCTGCTGTGAACATTTGTGTACTAGTTTTTGTGCCTGCATACCTAGGTGTAGAACTTTGGGCTCATATGACTCATCTGGTTACCTGTACTTAAAGAGAGAGTTTTGAGTCATCCACATAGCAGAAAGACTGCAAAAAAGGTGAGGGCATCAAAAAAGTGAAGCCTGGAATGCGAGGCATATCAAGGATTAAACTTTTGAGAACACTTACACCTTAGTGGCGGTAAGGGAGAGGAGCTCTTGAGCACATGGGGTCAAGAGACCCAGGGAGCTGATCTCCATCAACAAATCTGCTCTTCTACAGTATCCTTTCCTGCACTTACTCTTCTGGTCTGTTTGTGGTGTGATAACCAAAAACTGGATTGTGTCTGTTGTTGGGAAAGGGAAACTGAGCCAAATGAATATTGAGCACCTCCTCCCTTTTTTGACATCCAATAGCAATTCTACTTTAGCCGTTGACCCCCCCCAACACACTCAGTCTGTCTCTCTCTCTCTCTCTCTCTCACTCACTCACTGGCCTAAAATCTAAAGTGCCTCTAAAAATATCCAGGAGCTAGAGGGGAAAGGGGAAGATTGTAGCTCCAAAAAGGATATGTTTCTGTCAGCACCATTTATTAAAGTGTCTCATTTGATTCTCACCATACTCCTGGACATAACAGTTTATCTCTCCTTGCTGCTTTTTTGGATTCATTTTTTTTCATCAGCCCTCTTGTGTTCTCTGAACTTAATGGACCAGCAGTCTGATTTCCTATAATTTCTATTATTTAAATTAGTAGTGTCATATTATATACTTTTACTTTTGGAGAGAAGTCCTTCAAAACATTAAGGACACCCAATGGATGAAAGCATAGGAACATGAGTAAGTAAATTTATCCACCACAGGTTGGAAAAGCAGAAAGGCAGAATGGTCCAAAATGAAAGGACCTGTCTTTGGTCCCGACTCATCCCCCAGCTTCAGTCTTGATAGCTCAGGTCAATGGATGGGATCTTCTGTGGAAGGAGGAAAGATTGTAAACCCAGGAATAATCAAGGAGTAGGTGCTTCTTGACCGGCAGGCAGAGCAAGTGCCTTTTTGTATAAGTGACATGTGTGGGCTGCCCCAGAAAATCAGGGCAGGAATAGAGACAGTGTCCAAGGAAACTGAGTTGTAAAGATTTACATAGTATATTGGAGAGTCCCTCCTGCTCAGAAATCTAAATGTGGTCAATTGAGAGAGAGAAGGTGAGACAGCTTAGTAGTCAAAACAGTTTGGTAGCCAGCAATGGATTTTGCTTGTATATAATATGTTTATTTTGGGAAAGATGGATGTTAGAAAGTGGTAGGATTAGAAATCTGCTGGCTCTCTGAAATATTCTTTCCTGTGTGCATTTTGGCCAAAGGGATTTGCCATTAGTAGCCTCAGGTAAATCCTTGTTATGAACTCAGTTGCCAGAAATTTCTCAAGTTTTCTTAGATTAGGGAAAGCATCAAGAATGAAAGCATGTAGTGTTTTACTTGGTTAGCCAGTTTCCACCTTGGTCAGGTCAAAGTGAATTTTGTTGTGGAAACTGCCCACATTTGGTAGACTAAACTGGAAAAGTTACCAATCAGGAAACCTTAGGTCCAAGTGTACCATTCCCTAGCTCTGTGTGTGTGTGTGTGTGTGTGTGTGTGTGTGTGTGTAACTTTAGTAACGTAGTTTTATGAATTATACAAATATACATATTTTAGCAAATAACTCTTGTTTCCACTCTGCAGTGCAAAAGGTGAAACATTCCCAACACTGTGGAAGCCTCTTGTAGCCCCCCATCTCTCTTCAGATAACCCTGTAATATTTTAGGCAGGTCACTTTACATCTTCAATGTGATGTTAGGATCTATAATGGGATGGTGATAGCTGCTCTACTTTGCTCACAGGATTGTGAGAATCGAATTAGCTGTGTCTGTGAAGGCACTTGGAAAATTTCAAGATGCTGAATGGAAGTCAGAGAAGACTCTGCTAAAGTTCTGGCTTAGTAGTGTCTTGTGCCAGTGTGGATAGACCCAGCTCAAGTGTTTGGTAAGCAATAAAGGAATAGAATTCTGTTGTCTATAAACTTTCCTTTACAGAGATTTATTCTTGAGGAAAAGTCAGTATATTAAATTCCTCAGAATCTCTCGGTATATGTTCATTCAGCAAGTATTTCCTGAGTACCTTCTATGTGCCAAGCACTTCTCCTAGGCAGTGGGGATCCTGCAATGAACACAACAGGCAAGGTTCATGCCCTGAAAACAGGTAGAAAATTATCTCTATCTTCTAACTTACATTTTTGAATGTAAGCTATCCTTGAATGCTTAGAACATGTCTTATTCTCATCCACATTGGTGGCCCTCCCTTACCCACAATTGAGAATTGTTCATAAGGCAGTATTTCAATTGAAATTAGATAGATGTCTATTAAAGGTGTAAGCTATTTATTTTTCCACTAATTCGCAGTCTTTCAGGAAGACGTTTTGGTGCCAGATGTTGTCAGCATTTGAGGTGGATTTTTTTTGTCCTTATTTTAGCCAGTTTTAGCTGAAACAGCTTTCTTCTACCCTGCAAGCCTTTAAACTTTTATCCCTTCCTTTGATTTGTGTCAGGGTGAACCGTTTGATGTAAAAGACTTGACTCCATAATCTTCCATCTGCCCTAATGCTGTCATCTGGAGTAGAGACTCAGCCAGTTCCACTTGATTCCTCCATGTCTGCCGTGGTACAGGAATTATACTCTGAACTCCCTGTGAGTGTCTCCAAAGAGCTTCATGCTGACCCTGAGCCAAGTGTGATTCCAGATGTAAACCCCGGAGTCTCAAGCTCTCTTGTAAGTCAGAGTAGGGCAGTGCCCTTGGAGCTGCAGAGGACTCATGCGGAAAGTTGTTGTGAAGAAACTTCTGGCACCTTGGATCATGGGGGTGAACCTGGGTGGTGTGGGCTGGTGGACTCCACAGCAGGAGGTTCTGTGGCTTCTGGGATCTTGGATAGGGAAGAGAAAACCAAGAGCATGGAGCTAAAGGTCTTCAGAGATCAAGGGGACCAGGCGGAAATTGTAAGAGACCCCTGTGAGGGAGCAAAGGAAGACCCACATCAACATTCCACAGCTGCTGAAGAAAAGATCAGCCTAAGTCAGGTAAGACATGAGATCTCAATTCAGATGAGTGTGAATGACAGCTTTGCAGAGTAACACTTCACATGATAAAGTTGTTATCACATGATAACACTTCACAGATGCTGACAGGTAACTTATGATTTGCTCTTGAAATATTTCCAAAAAGTTGAGTTTGATGTTAACTTTCTTTTAATGATTTTTTTAAAAACATTTGTGTCACATCAGACACTTGAAGAGAGAAAGTGCTTATCTAATGAAAAAGTGTCACTTCTCTGAAGCAGCTACCGTATGTGGAATGTTGAATCTTATGGTAGTTGTGATACTTTTTTTTTTTTAAAGATTTTATTTATTTATTTGATAGAGAGAAATCACAAGAGAGGCAGGCAGAGAGAGAGGAAGGGAAGCAGTCTCTCCGCTGAACAGAGAGCCCGATGCGGGACTCGATCCCAGGACCCTGAGATCATGACCTGAGCTGAAGGCAGCGGCTTAACCCACTGAGCCACCCAGGCACCCAGTTGTGATACTTCTGCATCTGGTTTTAAGAAATGATGGGTACTCATTCCTTAAGTTTTGGTAGCATCACAAATAGGATGGAGGGACATGTCACAGAAATCTCTCTGAGAAACTCTGTTGACCCAGGCCGGGCTTCATAGGATGGATACCCTAGAGCGATCTCTGTATTTCAGGAGCCAGTCTTTAGCTTTGCAGGTCCAGACACTTTTATTTTTTAGTATATCAGAGATTATCATCTCCAAAGGACTGACCCATGCTAAGCCACTTCATGAGAGACTAAAGTATAAATCAGAAAGCCAGTTCTTTAATTCACAGTGAAAAGTGGAATCATAACTTGGTAGGAATGGTCACACTGGCTGGTCAGTATGTTTTCTTCCTGTAGGGAAGCCTACATGGGAAATCAGATCTCTCTTTGAAAGTGTGAAATTAGAGTAATAAGGTTCAAGTAGGTAAAACTAATAATTAGTGAGCTGTGATAGCCTGAGGAACCCAGACTCCTAAAGGAATATACCTGCCAAGTACACTAGAAAACTTACTTTCTCTGGATGGTGCCTCAGACCAGGGTTCAACAAACTTTTTTCTGTACAGGGCCATGTAGTAAATATTTCAGACTTCGTAGGCCATAGGGTCTCTATCAGAATTACTCAGCTGCACCCTTGTAGCATGAAAGCAGGCATAGACAATACATAAATGAATGAGTGTGGCATATATCAGTAAACCTTTTTGATAAACACAGGTGCTGGCTCGTGGGGTATAGTTTGTCAGCCCCCACCCTAAACCCACAAATAAATTCATACTGCCTGGGCTTTCTGGGCTAAGTTCCATTTCCCACCTTATAGATATGTCATTTGTTTACACAGGTTACAGGGCAAAATTAATTGTTAATAGACTCCATACACTGACCGTAGTTAGGAATAGGTGAATCTTTATTTATTTATTTATCTGTCAGAGAGAGCGCGAGAGCACAGGCAGGCAGAGCAGCAGCAGAGGCAGAGAAAGAAGCAGAGAGAAGCAGGCTCCCTGCTGAGCAAGGAGCCTGATGTGGGACTCGATCCCAGGACGCTGGGATCATGACCTGAGCCAAAGGCAGCCACTTAACCAACTGAGCCACCCAGGCGTCCCAGGAATAGGTGAATCTTTAGATAGCAACAATTAAGTAATGTATCTGATTTTATATTATGATAAGCTACCCTTAAAATATATAAGTGAGGTAACAGATTGAGGATCTGAAAGTTTCTTAACTTCTTGATATGGTGGGCTCAGCCTAACAAGATGAAAATTTTCTGTAATTTGGTGAAGTTTTCATGTAATATTTGGTATAAAGTAAAAGTACATATACATAAATTACGAAGTACATAATGAATACAGTACATACACTCACATATATATGCCTCCCAAACTAAGATCTAGAAAATCCCAGCTCCACCAGGGATAAATACTATTTTGAATTGTGTAAAGCAAAATTAAATTTAATAGATAAAAATGTGAGGCTTTTTTACTTGGTTCCAAAAACTGCGTAAGTGGAAAAAAAGAGAAAAAAGCAGAAGTACTTTTGGAAAAACAAAAGACCTATAGGCTTTAGCTACTCAATTAGAATTGACTTTGTGGGATAGCCACCAAGAAAAGCCAATTTGCTCTTAAATGTCTATTAACAGAAATGTGTTACCTGGACTGAGAACTAGCAGTTGTAGTCTGTTGTGTGTTGATTAGTCTATAGTTAGAATATCACACTCACAGTCCCCTCTTCCCACCCCAGCACTCAGATGAGCTCAAGATGCCCCTGGAGTGGGAAGGACAGAGGGAAAGCAAGGAATATGTCTGCGTTGGGGTCACTAGCCAAACTGGATCCTGTCCTCTCCCCATGCTGAGCCTGGTGTCACATGTATTATGTGTAGGAAGAGTGTAGAAAACCAGAAACGCATTCATGATAAAGAGTTCACATTAATGACAAAACCTGAAAATACACCACTGAAGGCCAGTCACTTGGATGTATCCTACGAAAGAAGAATCAAGAGAACCCTTCAAGAATTTGCAAAGCTGTCAAGCAGAAGTGGTTCTATTGGGCACAGTTAAGCTCTGTAGAAGACAGTGGTAGCTCATTCTCAGGTCACAGGACCCTTTGAAAATCTGAATGAATGCTGCATATCTTTCATAAAAGTAGACTACTGTTTCAGAAGGTTTGCAGAGCCCAGACATCTTTAACATCAAGATAAGAATTCTTGCTAGATTGGCAAAACACCACAAACAGACAAAACACAGATGATGAATTAGGAAAACATTTTGTGGTATATATCACAGATAAGGATTTATCTCTCTAATATATAAAGAACTTTCTCTTTTTTAAAAAATATTTTATATGAGAGAGACAGTGCACAAGCAAGAGGAGGGGCAGAAGGAGAATATGCAGGCTCCCTGCTGAGCAGGGAGCCCATGGCAGGGCTCCATCCCAGGGCCCTAGGATCATGACCTGAGCCAAAGGCAGATGCTTAACTGACTGAGCCACCCAGGCACCCTATAAAGAACTCTCTCTTTTTTTTTTAAGATTTTTTTTTAAGATTTTATTTATTTATTTGACAGACTGAAATCACAAGCAGGCAGAGAGGCAGGGAGAGAGAGAGAGTGGGAAGCAGGCTCCCCACTGAGCAGAGAGCCTGACATGGGGCTCGATCCCAGGACCCCGAGATCATGACCTGAGCCGAAGGCAGAGGCTTTAACCCACTGAGCCATCCAGGTGCCCCTTAAAAAAATTTTTTTTTAATATTTTATTTATTTATTTGACAGAGAGAGAGGTCACAAGTAGGCAGAGAGAGGGAGAAACAGGCTCCTCACTGAGCGGAGAGCCTGATGCGGGGCTCGATCCCAGGACCCTGAGATCATGACCTGAGCTGAAGGCAGAGGCTTAAACCACTGAGCCACCCAGGCGCCCCCCCTTAAAGATTTTTTTAAGTTGAGGTTCGATCAAGAGTCATGCTCTACTGACCAAGCCAACCAGGCACCCCACTAATATATAAAGAACTCTTAGATTGAGGAATGGAAAACCCAATAGAGAAATGAAGGAAAGACTTGAATAGATGATTAGTATGTGTGCGTGTGTGTGTGTTCATGTGTGCGTTCTTAAACACATGAAGAGATGGTCAACCTCAGTTATAATTAGAGAAATGTAATTTTAAATGGTTGGAATACCACTTTTTTTACCTGTAAGACTGGAGAAAATGAAAAATTATGGCAACACGTCTTGTTGCCAAGGCGATGAGAAAGTGTTCTCACCCATTGCTGGTGGGAATGCATACTGATACAACCTTTCAGAAGAAGCATTTGGCTGCACCTAACTAGAAAGCACATACTCTGACTTGTTGACCTAGCACTCTCATTTCTAGGAATTTACCCTGAATATACACTCCCAAATTATGGAAATACATATATCCAAAGTTACTATTTGCAGCATTGCAAAATGTTAGAAGCAACCTAAATGTCCAGATATAGGAGAAAGTTTGACTAAACCATAGTATGTATATGGTACATTTATACATGGAGCACTATGCACCTGTAATAAGAATCAAGGAGGATCTCTGTGTACTGATATGGAGGGATTTCCAGGAGTATCGTGGCTCCCCAAGACTACCTCCAGGTTTCAGTATTCACTGGAACTCACAGGACTCAGTACGTGGTCATATTTATGTTTAATTATATAAGTTTAATTATATATTATATAATTATATGTATATATATATACATATAAGTTTAATTATAACAAAGAATATAAGCCAAATCAGCAAAGGGGAAGCATGGTACAAAGTCCAGAAGATAAATCAGGTGGTAGCTTTCAAGAGTCTTCTCCCACTGTAGCCACACACACACAAACATATACACAGCTTTCTCCAGGAACTAACTGTGACAACACGTGTGTAATGTCTCACGGAAACTTTTTTAGAACCCAGGGTTTTTACTGGGGCTGGTCACGTGGGCATCCTCTGGCTGGCACATACCAAAATTCCAGACTTCAGAAGGAAAGCAGGTGTTCAACATAAACCCCATTGTCATATGGGTGCACCGAGCCCCTCTTCCCACTAGGGAATGTTGGAAACTCTCCCAAAATCTAAGTTCCCAGATGAGCCAAGGCCACCCTTGCAAGCAGGCCTTTCTAAGGATAACAGGCCTGCTATGTTAACTCTCTTCTGCAAACTAGGATATACTGGTAAATGAAAAGAGCAAAGGGCAAGTAAATAATTGTATCCTCTCTTTCATTCAAGAAGTAAGGGGATATGAGTATATACAAGTATCTACTGGTTTGTATAAAACACACACATGTACACATAGGAAGAATAAAGCAGAAATGAATGGGTTTGGCTACTTATAAGAAGGCAGTGGGAGCAGGGTAGAGAGTGTAGGAACAGGATAGAAGGAACAAGAGGAAGTGACACTTCTCTGAGTACATCTTTTTGTATAGTTCTGAGTCTGTTCTTGAAAAATAACTAATTAGACAACCTGGGTGTGAGGGGAACCCAGGATTGAATAAAAACTCCTTAACAACTCTGTAACTATATTACAAGTGAATAATGGAACCACATTAAGGGAGGGGGGATGAAAAAGAAAAGTAACCCCAGTCCTTTGGGAAACAGTATTTTAACTGTACTTTTAAATCTAAATCCAATAAGGCCAGACTTTTTTTTTTTTTTTTTTAAGAGCTAGAGAACAAGCAGGCAGGCATGTGGGGAGGGCGGACAGAGCTAGAGGGAGAGAGAATCTTAAGCAGGCTTCAGGCCCAGCGCAAAGCCCAGTGTGGGGCTCAATCTCCTGACCTGAGATCATGACCTGAGACAAAATCAAGAGTCAGACACTTAACCAACTGAGCCACCCAGTTGCCCCAAATTTTAGAAATTTGTTTTTCACAGGTGTGAGGCTTAGCAATTCCTGAACTGCTGTATGTGTGTTCTGGGATTGAGCAAATAGGTAAATATTCTGAATAATGAGAGTGAACCAGGTTTCTCAGTAACAAAATGAAATTATAGATGGGGGTGTGTTGAGGGCTAGAATGAACCCTATGGTGTGGAACTAGAATTGGAGCTATCAGTATGAACTTCCAGTTTTTAATATATGTCGATAGATTAAAAAATGTACTTATATGTATGGGTATGTGAGGTAGTATCTAGATCTAGTGACACCTCATAGCAGTGAGCACCCAGTTCTTGGTTCCTAAGTAACATTTTCCAATTAAAGGAACCAGGACTTTTTGGGAAAATGTTTTGGAGGCTGGCACAGGGGAAAATACAAGATGAGCTAAGAACGATTTATGGTTAATTGCTTAGAAAATTAGGAGACATAACAAAAGGACCCAGGAGCCAACTTGAAAGAACTCCCAGTGGCTAGGACTGGGACAATTTGAGCTTAAATAATGATGATAATGAATTGTAACCCAGAGAATAAAGCAAGTGTCATGAGCCCATGCTGATATAAAATAATTGAATAAATAACTTGGAAAAAGAAAGCTCTTAAAGAATTGTAATTCATAAATATAAAAGGAATCATGGAAATAAATCTCCGTTGGGCAACCATCACAATAATAGTCATCTCAAGCAAGAATCCTCAATGGATGTTAAAACTAGTGGCTAGAAGTTTAAGTAAATGAGAAACAAGTATTTACATTGTCTCCAGATACCTCCCCCATAAGATACTTAGTAATTTTATAGTAACAGAATCATTACAAGGTGTATAAAGGAGAAAATAATCACAGTGGAGAAACCTGACAGACACCACCTGAACCAAGTGTTGAAGTTTGCCTCCAGAGGACTGAGAACATCACCCCCACCCTCGAAAGCCATGTTCCTCTTGAGAGAATCCACCAAGAACCAGCATTACTTCTGTGAGATTCCTGCCCCCAAAATACATAACCAGAATCTACTGATGAACCATCAAACCCAAATCAAGGGACTTTGTTTTCAAAAGTGTCAAAGTCACAAAGATGAATATCTAAAGAACTCTCAGTTTAAGGGAGAACTTAAGGAGACATGATAACTAAATGCATCAAGAGAGCCTGGATTGGATCCAGGTCCTGAAAAAGGACTTGGGAAGCCATTAATAAGATTTGAGTAAATTCTGTAAATATTATATTAATAGTAGTTTATTGGTCTTAATAACTGTATGGTGGTTATGTGTAAGATAGTAGCATTAAGGAAAGCTGGGTGAAGACTACAGAAATTTTTTGAACAGTATTTGCCAACTTTCTAAATTTTTTTACACATCTGAGGGAAATTTCCTCTGAATTGTTTAAAAACATTTTAAAATGTTAAATATAATAATAGTAAAAACAACCAAAAAAACCTCTTGTTTAAGGGAGACAGAATTTAAGTCAATAGGAAAAGTACTTTTTCACATCTAGGCCAGTTTAGAAATAGGTTAGGTTGTGTGGGGAAGTCCTGTTTATGAAGAGACAGAATGGCTGAATGTCAGGAATATAGCTGAGGGGCATCTAGTTTGGACAGGCAACCTGAGAGCTGTTCTTTTCCCTTCCCAAGGTTCTGTGATTTATTTCTGTTGTTTTTTTTTTTTTTAATATTTTATTTATTTATTTGACAGACAGAGATCACAAGTGGGCAGAGAGGCAGGCAGAGAGAGAGGAGGAAGCAGGCTCCCTGCTGAGCAGAGAGCCCGATGTGGGGCTCTATCCCAGGACTCTGGGATCATGACCTGAGCCAAAGGCAGAGGCTTTAACCCACTGAGCCACCCAGGTGCCCCCTATGATTTATTTCTAATAGCCTTCAGCAGCATTCCACAAAGTTCTTTTCCTTCAGCTGTTCTTCATCTCATACCAGCAAAGAGGCCCAGCTGCGCACTGCCACAGGTTTGTAGCACAGTGAACATTCAAAAATTACCACTTACCCACTCCTCTCTGTTCCCTCTGGACCAAAATGCATCACGTCGGGAAAAGTAGTGGCTTCAGCCACCTAGGCTTCCAGGGCATACATTGTATGAATCAAATGAATTTAACAGAGTCCAGTTTGCTTGGTAAACTTCCCAGTTCAAGGTGAAGGACAGCACTTACTTTTGTAATTAGAAGTTTGCACTGGTTTTAATTCACTTATTTAATTCATTGACTTGTTTAATCGTATTTAAAGTCATTGTAGGTTTTTGTTGTTGTTAAAAGAAAAAACAAGGGGCGCCTAGGTGGCTCAGTGGATTGAGCCGCTGCCTTCGGCTCAGGTCATGATCTCGGGGTCCTGGGATCGAGCCCCACATCGGGCTCTCTGCTCCGCAGGGAGCCTGCTTCCTCCTCTCTCTCTCTGCCTGCCTCTCTGCCTACTTGTGATCTCTCTCGCTGTCAAATGAATAAATAAAATCTTAAAAAAAAAAGAAAAAACAAAATATATGTTATTTTATGAAGCGAGTTATTTTTAAATGTTGGTGTTAACTTTTTTTGCCTTTTTAAAATTGTGATAAATGCATATAGCATGAAATTTACCACTTTAACCATTTTGTGCATGTGCAGTTCAGTGGCATTAAGCACATTCACACTGTTGTATAACCATCAACACCATCCATCTCCAGAACTGTTTTCATCTTCCCAAGCTGGAACTCTGTACCCATTAAATGCTAACTCCCCATTACACCCTCCCCTCAGTCCCTGGCTACCATCATTCTCCTTTCTGTCTTATGAATCTGTCTACTCTAGGGACCTCATCTAAGTGGAATTACACAGTCTTTGTCCTTCTGTGACTGCACTTAACTTTTTTTTTAAAGATACACTTAAAATAATTAAAATAAGTATTCTAACCATGAAATACTTAAATCATTGAAATGCTTCAGTCATGTAAAGGGAAACCAACAAAAAATAATTCTTTCCTGACTTAGGATTGTGTCAAAAAAACATAAAAGCTTACAACTAATAATTTGATGCTTTGATCAGGAAACCACTCTGTTATTGAGGAGGAGAGAAGAATTAGACAAAAAGGAAGAGGGGAAAGTATCAGAACAGATTCAGTGGCAGGGACAGCTGCAAGAGCCAGACTGAATGGTGAAAGAGAGAATTCAGTTCTGAACTCACTTGTAGGACAAAGGTCGACAACTCTGGTGCACAACGAGGATGTGGACAATGTTAGTGTTATTTAAGAGTAAGATAGAGATGAGTATGTGATACTCCATGTAGATGATTTTAACCTTGAAAACTCTTTATTCAGTGTGTGGTTGATCCCCCCGCCCCCCAATTTATGCTTGTTCTTTGTTTTTCCTGGTGCTTAGATATAAGCTGTAGGGTGTTTAAGTTTTTTTTGTTTTGTTTTGTTTTAAGATTTTATTTATTTATTTGACAGACAGAGATCACAACAGAGAGAGAGGGGGGAGCAGGCTCTCCACTGAGCAGAGAACCCGATGCGGGGCTTGATCCCAGGACCCCAGGATCATGACCTGAGCCAAAGGCAGAGGCTTAACCCACTGAGCCATCCAGGTGCCCCAAGAAACTTGTTTTTTGTTTTTTGGGGTTTTTTTTTAAGATTTTATTTATTTGACAGAGAAATCACAAGTAAGCAGAGAGGCAGGCACAGAGAGAGGGGGAGGCAGGCTCCCTGCTGAGCAGAGAGCCCGATGCGGGGCTCGATCCCAGGACCCTGGGATCATGACCTGAGCCGAAGGCAGAGGCTTTAACCCACTGAGCCACCCAGGCGCCCCGAAACTTGTTTTTTAGTGGCATGTTCATCAGACCCAAACTTGTGCAATTTATGTGACTTCACTTAAATGAAAGCCCACTGAAGTAAATGCCCATTAAGCTTATTTACATCTTACTCTAAGAATCTGTGATCCTACACGAAATTTGCGGTTGAGTGTAGGAACTTGCTATTTGCTTGAAAGGATATCTTGGTGGAAAGAATTCACTTTTGGTGACTTAAAGGCGGATAAAGGGGGCGCCTGGGTGGCTCAGTGGGTTAAACCCTCTGCCTTCAGCTCACGTCATGATCTCAGGGTCCTGGGATCGAGCCCCACATCGGGCTCTCTGCTCAGCAGGGAGCCTGCCTTCCCCTGCCCCCTGCCTGCCTCTCCGCATACTTGTGATTTCTGTCTGTCAAATAAATAAATAAAATCTTTAAAAAAAAAAAAAAAAAGGTGGAAAAAGTCTGAACTTCATGTTGTTCTAGTAAAGCTGGTGGCCATAACCTGTTCTCCAGGTCTGCCAGGACACTCTTGTCCCCACAGTGATGGTTTGCCCTCTGATATCTCATGATGTTAAAAGTGACAGAAAATTGCCCTAAGCACAAGGGGCATATTGCTGAGACTAAGATAGAACTTTCTCCTAATTATTAGAAGAGTTCTCAGATAATTATTGGGGGGAGGGCTTATTATCAAATGCCTCTCCCAGCTAAGGTGATCAGTGCCTTATTTAAAGTCACCAGTTGTTTCGCTGAATTGAAATACATGAAGGAAAATTCCTTTTTAAGCTCTGTAAGGATGATTTACAGTTACTGTTCAACAGCTGTTCCTTTCTAAATATGGAAGAGACAGGAAACTCAAAGATCCACCTAGAGAATGAAAAGTTTCTTTTATTTTCAAAGTATTTTTCACTATGAACATAATCATGGCTGTTATGTATGTATGGTCAGATAGTAAGAAGAATCTCATTTGCTCCATATTGTTGCCCTGTCATTGCACACTTCAGTGTATAGACAGTCTCATCTGAAGATGGGGCGGTCACTGACCGTCCTTACTCATCTGGCTCTGCCTCCAGCTCAGGAAGCTCAGGTTTAGAAGAGTTCAGTGGAGTCTGGTTACAAGCGGGGCTCACAGCTCAGAGATAAATCGGGCCCTGAAGAGCTTGTAACTTACCATGTGTAAAAAGCTGAAGAATCTGATGTATATTCATTTTCTTTGAAACATTTGTGGTGTTCTCCTACTCTAAACTAGTCTCACAGGAATGAATCAGAGAATTGCATCCTTTCCAGGACATAAGACTTTTTTTTTTTTTAAGATTTTATTTATTTATTTGACAGAGAGATCACAGTAGGCAGAGAGGCAGACAGAGGGGGGGGGGGGGGGAAGCAGGCTCCCCGCTGAGCAGAGAGCCTGATGCGGGGCTCGATGCCAGGACCCTGAGATGCCAGGACCCTGAGATCATGACCTGAGCCAAAGCAGAGGCTTAAACCACTGAGCCTCCCAGGTGCCCCAGGACATATGACTTTTAATGGGAAGTAAGATCACAGATGAGCATTAAGAATGGTTTTTCAAGACCTTTCTAAAATCTGCCACAACTTTGAAGTATCAAATTTGATTTTGATTCCAAGCATTTGGCAGGAGCATGGTATATTGGATATGCAAGGCAAAGAATGTTTACTGTCGATTTGAAAAATGAATTGGTACTGTTCTGTGGCAATTCTTACTCTATACAGCTAACAGCATATTATAAACTATAGCAGAGGGAAGGAACCATGTGAACTTTCATCTTGGAAGTTGATTCATTCAAAACAGATTTTGCAGAATCTAGGTGGAAGAGAAAATGTTTAGACTCTACCTCTAAAAATCCTGAGAGTTAGAACATTTAGCCTATAAAACATTATAGGAAAAGGAATTGATAAATTTCTGCAAGTGTTTTTTTTGTTTGTTTTGTTTTTATTTGACAGAGAGAAATCACAAGAGAGGCAGGCAGAGAGAGAGAGGAAGGGAAGCAGGCTCCCTGCTGAGCAGAGAGCCCGACGCGGGACTCGATACCAGGACCCCGAGACCTATGACTAGCTGACCATGATGGGGGTGGGAGAATGACTGGATCATTATGCTCCATGTGTACTGCTTGCTGGTGGTCTGTTCTGTTCTCTCAGCTGCACTTGAGGCCCACATGTGGTAGATTTCCTATCTGATATGGAGACTACCCACCACTGTGGTGGTGGTGTTGGGGGAGGGAGATGTCTCACATCTGACCTCAGCCTCACACTCTGTTTTCTTTTCAACCCAGTCAACTTCTGATCATATTTGAGACTTCAAACTTTATAGGGTCTTATTAACTGAGAACCTTTTAAGAGAAGTCAGCAAGGCAGAGGGAGAGGGGAGTCACTTCCTCCTAGCTTCTGCTTCTCTCCTTCCCTATTACAAATCATGACTAACCAAGAAGAAGGGGACATGGCTGAAGCAGTTGGCTTGGCACTCCACCAGGGTATTTTGAGTCCTCCAGCTAAGAACCTTAGAGCAGCAGGTGGAGCAAAACTAAAATTCCAGGAGCCCCTCCAGGAGCAGGAGTCAGTATGGTTAATTGTACAAGCTTGTTCTTAGTGCTAGTAAGTAGGAGTCCTGAGACTGGAACAGAGCCCTGTCTAACTCCTCATCCCATAATCTTTTACTCCAGCATTCTGCTTTTTCCATAAAGTATTAACCTGAAAAAATAATTCTAAATAGCATCTCATGTCACATCCCAAACATTCAGCCTGAGAACTGGAACAGCAAGAGAAATATCATTTTGGAGAAAGAAGCAAATGTAACTACAAATAAAGATGTTTCTGTAACTTCTTATTCTGAAATAATTTGAGACTTACAGAAAAGTTGCACAAATAGTACAAGAATTCCCATATACTCTTCATGCAAATTCCTCACATGTTAACATTTTTCCACTTTTGCTTTTTTTTTTCCCCTGAATAATTTGGGAGTATAGTTGCAAACATGATGCCTAAATATTTCAGTGTGTATTTCCTAGCAAAAAAAGACATTGTGATACATGATCACACAGTACCTTAGTCAGAATCAAGTAGTTAACACTGATCTATGTATTATTATTTAATCTACAGACTATATTCAAATTTGGCCAGTTGTTGCACTGATGTCTTTTGAAGCAAAAGGAAATGGTTTGGGGTTTTTTTTGTTTTTGTTTTTGTTTTGTTTTTTTGGTCTAGGAGAAATCTAGGATCACTTGTAGCATTCAGTTGGCATGTCTCTTTAACCTCCTGTAATGCGTAATAGTTCCTCAGCCCATGACCTTGACACTTTTGAAGAATACAGGCCATTTATCTTGTAGAATTTCCCTCTATTTGGATTTGTCTGGACTTTTCATGATTAGATTCTGATTATGCATTTTGGCAGCAGGAATCCCACAGAAGTGATGCTGGTTCTTCTTGGTCCATCCTCACAGGAGGCACATGGCTTTAGGTTGCTTCATTCCTGGGAGGTCAAGTCTATCACTTGGTTCAGGTGGGGGCGGCCAGCTTTCTCCACTGCAGTTACTATTTTCCCTTATGAAATTATTAATTATCTCATGGAGAGATACTTTGAGGCTATGTAAATATTTCTGTTTCTCATTCAAACTTTTAGCCACTAGTTTTAACATCCATTGATGATTGTTGGTTGAGATTATTATTACTGTGATGGTCGCCCAGTAGTGATTTTCTAATTCCATGATTCCTTTTATGGTAAGTAAGAGCTTTCTCTTCTCCTCCTTTGCAAATAAGTTCAGTCTGGCATCATGCTAGAACTCATACTTTGTCAAACATGGTAGTGTTACTGTAAATTATCTGGAAGATACTTGTTTTTAAGTTCATGCCTTGCAAAAGTATTCCACACTAAGAAAATGAAAAAATAGTCCTTCACATAAGATAGTCCATGCTGTCAATTTCAGTGGTAATGTTTTATTTCCACCTGTCTCCACCGGTTCTTGCCATTGTTTTTATCTTCCCTCTCCGTCCTGGGTTCTGTTTCCACCAGAGATCTTTGCTTAGGGTACAAATGGCTTTTGCTAGTAGTTTTCAGTTTGTTTGAAGTGCTATAAAAATTATCAAGTTAAAGTAATGATACCACTATCTGTAGATTTAGATGTGTACCATGTCAGTATCTTGCACTTAGCAATTAAATCAGTATTAAAAAAAAACTTAAATCTTGGGGTAGGGTAAGAGAGGTAACTCAGAAGGAGAGCTTAGCATAAGCAGCGATCTTCGTTCTTTCAGCATCTCCTAGCTGGTAAACTTTCCTTCATGGGGCTTGAAGCCATTTGCTGCCATGACATGCCCATTCTGCTGCCACTGACCCCTCCCATTTTTCTCAATTTGTTCTGTAGGAGAAAACTGGTTGTCATTGATGGTGTTCTTCTTTGCATGCTCTTCCTCCAGTGAAGGGAGATGAGAAGAAAAAATAGCCCTTCCAAGAAGTTTGGAAAGAAAATGCATACATGATCTCTAGAGTGGTTGAGGATTGAGATACATCCACTTTGGATGTAAATGGATGAAGTTAAGGTTACGTTGCAGCAATGTGTTTCTTGATTCAGAAGGTATTTAATAGGGTCAGCATTTTAAGCCTCTATTACTGCCCAGACCTTGGGAAACTTGGCTTTTCAAGCTCAAATTCTGGAGAAGAGCAGTTTTTATTGATTATATTTCTTTAAATTTGAAGTTTCCTTCAGCTGCCAAACTTTGTGACTGCTAGCAAATTTCCAGGAGTCATACAGAAGTTTCTCAGATGGTAATTTGCATTCATGAGTTCAGGTATCTCTGAATCCTCCCTGACCACTGGATTTTCTTCCTCCAGGAGGACCTCCTGATGCAGTCAAGCAGAGAACGTTTATGCACAGGCCTCCCTGAAGACTGTCTGAGAAGCAAAGGTATTTATTTTTCTCCAGTCTTTTCCTTTTTCTACTTATTACACAGACTCTTTTAGTTCACAGTTTCTATTTCGCATTGGGAACGCAAGTCCCTGCCTTGCAAGATGGACTTAACTGTAGAAATTCTTGATCTTGTCCACCGACATACTTGAAGACACTTAATATTATTGAGCAGTGCGTTAGGTTTTCTTGTGGTTTTTTGGTTTTTGTTTTAATTTTTTCAACTTTTTTAAAAAAAGATTTTATTTATTTATTTTAGAGAGACAGCACACAAGCAAGCATGGGGAGGAGGAGAGACAGAGGGCAAAGCAGACTCCCCTCTGAACAGGGAGCCCAGTGTGGGACTGGATTCCACGACCCTGGGATAATGATCTGAACTGAAGGCAGACACTTAACCAACTGAGCCACCCAGGCACCCGTCTTTTGTTTTTGTTTCTAAGTAAACTCTACTCCCAGTGTGGGACTTGAACTCATGACCCTGAGATCAAGAGTCACATGCTCTTCCAATTGAGCCAGCTAGCCACCCCAAGCAGAGCCTTAGTTTTGACAATAGTTTGCTTCCCCCTTTTATATAATGAACCCCTATTGATGTGAAATCTTTGATTTTATAAAACTAAACTGCCTGTTCGGAAAGGTTAACATGAATGGGGAGGAACTGACCCAGTCCAGTTCAGCACTGTGGAGTGCATCCTGTTCCTGTTCCCCTGGGCAGGGATGGGAGAAAGTGTTCACTCCAGGTCACCTTGAAAACCATCAAAGCATTTTCATTTCCATTGCTTTGTATTGCTTCTCAAAATAATGAATAGATAGAGGCATCTGAGATACCACCTTTAGATTGATTGAGGAGAAAGCTGAGACCCAAAGAAAGAGAGTGCTGAGCCAAGATTTTCTCCCCAGGCTGAAAATAATCATATATAACTTTAGAGAGGACTCTGTATGTATTATGCAATTAAAGTTAAAAATACGGAATAATCAAAACCACAAAAAAAGGAAAATATAGCAAGTATGTTTAATTATATGAGCATTTTGTTACTGTGATAAAACATCATATTTGACTCTCTGATTCTTGGCAGCCCAGACAGAAAAGGAAGCACAAATTGTCCTTATGAGAAAGGGCACTTGTCCCAGTTTATCACCCTGCTTCCTGCTGCTGGAGATTTCCTCTGTGGCTCAAAGGCTTGGCTGTCCAGTATAGAT
Source organism: Meles meles (assembly GCF_922984935.1). NCBI lineage: Eukaryota > Metazoa > Chordata > Mammalia > Carnivora > Mustelidae > Meles > Meles meles. The sequence continues at coordinate 26,968,104 of NC_060077.1, read as the reverse complement.
TAAAACTCTGAAGATGAGAAATGTCCTTTTGTACATGTCTCACACAGTTCCTAGGGCCTTACGTGGGACCATTTTAGCCACCCCCCCACCCCCCACCTCAAATATCTTTTCAGGGGGGCTCCAGTATTGCTGTATTGAGTCTTTGGTATATTTGGTATATTTTCACCCACATCTTATCACAAGTTTAGCATCTGTTTATTGAATGACACTTTCATTTAACAACTGAACTGACCTTTAAACAGAATTAGGGGGTGCCTGACTTGTTTATTCGGTAGCGCATACAGCTCTTGATCTCAGGGTCATGAGTTTGAGCACCTTGTTGGGCATAGAGATTACTTAATGAAGATAAATAAGTTAAAAAACAAAAAAAATGGGTGCCTGGCTGACTTGGTTGGTAGAGTAAGTAACTCTTGATCTCAGGGTTATAGATTCAAGCCCCACATTGGGTGTAGAGGTTACTTAAAAAAAAAATCTCTTTTTTTTCTTAAGTTTTTATTTATTTATTTGACAGTCCGAGATCACAAGTAGGTAGAGAGGCAGGCAGAGAGAGAGGAGGAAGCAGGCGCCCCACAGAGCAGAGAGCCTGATGCGGGGCTCGATCCCAGGACCCTGGGATCATGACCTGAGCTGAAGGCAGAGGCTTTAACCCACTGAGCCACCCAGGCGCCCCAATAAAAATCTTGAAAAAATAAATAAAAATCTTGGGAAAAAAATAAAAACAAACAAAAACAAGAGAAGAAAAGAGAATTCTTTTCAGTGAGGAAATCTGCCTTCTCAGACTTACCTGGTTACTGTCCACCGAAAAATCTGGTCAATTAAGCATTTTAAATAGATGGAAAGAACCTTATCAATAAACTTCTTTTTTTTTTTAATTTTTTAAAAATATTTATTTGACAGAGAGAAATCACAACTAGGCAGAGAGGCAGGCAGAGAGAGAGGAGGAAGCAGGCTCCCCGCGGAGCAGAGAGCCCGATGTGGGGCTCGATCCCAGGACCCTGGGATCATGACCTGAGCCAAAGGCAGAGGCTCTAACCCACTGAGCCACCCAGGCGCCCCATCAATAAACTTCTTATGCTTTATATTCATCTAGATTCTTGGAGTTTATTGATTCTTTTTAAATATATATAATTTGGAAAGAATATTTCCTGTTATATTCCCTATTTATGTCATTGTCCTCCTATAATTTATATTTTAGGGGGGGAAAAGTTGAAAAATTAGCCAGTACCACTCCCATTTAATAGACAACGTGAAAGAAGTACAGACCTTTTGGGAACTGAAAATTTTTTTTACTTTTTTTTATTTTATTTTTTATTTATTTTTATTTTTATAAAGATTTTATTTATTTATTTACAGACAGAGATCACAAGTAGGCAGAGAGGCAGGCAGAGAGAGAGAGGGGGGAAGCAGGCTCCCCGCTGAGCAGAGAGCCCGATGCGGGGCTCGATCCCAGGACCCTGAGATCATGACCTGAGCCGAAGGCAGAGGCTTTAACCCACTGAGCCACCCAAGCGCCCCTTTTTTTTTATTTTAAAGATTAAGGTGTGGGAGCCCTTGGGTGGTTCAGTCAAGCCCTACATCGGGTTTCCTGCTCAGTGGGGAGCCTGCTTTTTCCTCTCCCTCTACCACTTCCCCTGCTTGTGTTTTTTCACCCTCTGTCAAATAGATAAATAAAATCATTTTTAAAAATTAAAGTATAACTTAACCTACACTAAAATTCACCCTTTTGTTTGTGTGTACAGCCCTGTGAGTTTTGACAGACACAGTTGTGTGACTCCATCACAATCAAGATACAGAACATTTCCATCACCCCAGTGATTTCTCGCATTTCTTTTATAATGCATCCCTCTGGCCAGCCTCAGTCATTAGCAGCCACTGATCTTTTTCTGTCCGTATAGTTTTACGTTTTCCAAAATGTCCCTAAGTGTAATCATAGAGGAGAAGCCTTTGAGTCTGGCTTCTTTCATTTAGCATAGTGCATTTAAGATTCATCCATACAGCTATGTGTATCAGTACTTCCTTGTTTCTTCTTGCTGAAGAGTATCCTGTTGTCCAGTTGTATCACAGCTTGTTTATTTCCCATTGAGGGAAATTTGAGTTTCCAGTTTGGGCAGTTAGGAATAAAGCTGCAGTGAACGCTTGTGTACGAGGTTTTGTGTGAACATGAGTTGTCATTTCACCTGGGCAAATACCTAGGCGTGACACTGCTGGGTCATTTGGAAAATGTGTTTATTTTATAAGAAACTGACAGTTTTCCAGAGCGGTTGTACCCTTTGGGACCAATAGTATATGAGTTCCAGTTAAGGAGTTGAATCCTTTTTCTTTTTCTTTTTTCTTTTTTCTTTTCTTTTTTTTTTTTTTAATATTTTATTTATTTATTTGATAGACAGAGATTACAAGTTGTCAGAGAGGCAGGCAGGGAAAGAGGAGGAAGCAGGCTCCTCGCTGAGCAGAGGGCCTGATCTGGGGCTCGATCCCAGGACCCTGAGTTCATGACCTGAGCCGAAGGCAGAGGCTTTAACCCACTGAGCCACCCATGTGCCCCTCTTTTTCTTTTTAATTTTATTTATTTATTTGACAGACAGAGATCATAGGTAGGCAGAGAGGCAGGCATGGGCGGGGGGTGGGGGAGCAGAGAACCTGATGTGGGGCTCGATCCCAGGACCCTGGGATCATGACCCCAGCCGAAAGCAGAGGATTTAACCCACTGAGCCACCCAGGTGCCCCTTGAATCCTTTTTTATTGTTAATTCATTCGTTTGGAAAACCAGATATTCGTTGGTCAGAGAAGCTGGGGAGGTGACAGTAGCTTGTAAGGTTGTCTGCTGTCCTCCTCCCTGTAGGTAGTCTTTGTGAGTCTCCACACAGGAGAGCTTCCTTTTATAAGACATTACAATATTGCTAACCCATTGCATATCTTTTTTAAGACGAGATGTAGGATATGCCAAAACGGATGTCATATTTAGTGTCCACAGTCTAACCACTTACTTTTTTGATTTGGGAGAAGATTTTGACAGAAATGCTGTTAAATCTTTGTCAACCTCCAGCATGTCTGTCCGCAATTATGGTTATATGGAAATAATACCTGAAAAAAGATCTTTACGTTTTCGATCTTTAATCTTTGTTTACTTGTATTTTTACTTGTATTTTACTTTAATCTTTAAGTTACTTGTATTATAATTGGAGTGTAAGCACTTTTTTAAAACTAATTTTATTGAGATACAATTTACATACTATAAAGTTTACCCATTTGAGGTATATAGTTCAGTGGTTTTCTTCTGTACTTACAGCATGCAACCATAACCCTAATTTAATTTTCATTACTCCCTAAAGAAGCCTTGTTTGTATCCATTAGCATTCATTTTTCATTCCATTCTTCCATACCCCCCAACCTCTTCCAGCCACTAATCTGCTCTTGTCTCTGGATATTTTATGTAAATGAGACCTGGTATTTTATGACTGATCTCACTTGGCATAAAGATTTTTAAGGTTCATCCATGATCTAGCATATATGTACTTCATCCATGTTTATGGCTGAATAATATTCCATTTATCCATTTGTCTGATGGGCATTTAGGTTGTTTCCACTTTTTAGCTATTATTAATCATGCTATTGTCAGCATTCATGTATAGATTTTGTGTAGACAAAAATTTTCAGTTCTCTCTCTCTCTCTTTTTTTAAGATTTTTTATTTATTTGGGGCACTGGGTGGCTCAGTCAGTTAAGTGTCTGCCTTCTGCTCAGGTCATGATCTCTGGGTGCTGCGATCGAGCCCTGCATCAGGCTCCCTCTCAGCAGGGAGTCGTCTTCTCCCTCTGCCCCTCCCCCTCCCCATGCTTGCTCTCTTTCCCTCTCTCTCAAATAAATAAATAAATCTTTTTTAAAAAGAGTTGGATGCTTAACCAACTGAGCCACCTAGGTTCCCTGAGATTTTAGTTTTGATGAAGTCCAGTTTCCCAGTCTTCTTTTTATCACTGTTTCGGTATCTTAGAAATCATTACCAAAATAATGAAAATTTACTCTTGTGTTTTCTTGTAAGGCTTTTATACTCTCAGCTCTTATATTAAGGTCTCTGATCTACTTTGAGTTAATTTTTTTGTATGACATGAGACAACGTCCATATGTATTCATCTGCATGTGGATATCTAGTTGTCCTGGCGCCATTTGTTGAAAAGCCGTTCTTCTTGGTCTCTTTGTCAAAAATCAGTTGACTGGCTATAAATGTTTGAGTTTCTTTCTGGATTCTCAGTTCCGATTTCCTTGCTCTTCATTAAATTCATCCTGTGTCAGTGCCACACTGTCTCTATTACTGCAACTTTGTTTTTGAAATCAGGAAGTGTGAGTCTACCATCTTTGTTCTTTTTCTTTCTTTCTTTCTTTTTTTATGATTTTATTTATTTGACAGAGGGAGCACAAGCAGGAGGAGTGGGAGAGGGAGAAGCAGGACTTCCCTCCAAGTAGGGAACCCGATGCAGAACTTGATCCCAGGACCCTGGGGTCATGACCTGAGCCGAAGGCAGACACTTAATGACTGAGTCACCCAGGCACCCCATCTTTGTTCTTTTTCAAGAGCATTTCAGTTGTTATGTGTCCCTTGCATTTTCATTTGAGTTTTAGGATTAGTTTGTCAGTTTCTGCAAATGTAAGCACTTTTTAAGTGGTTAATAACCATTTAATAAAAGAACAAATCTAGGGCCTTCAGCTGAGGTCATGAAATCCCAATGCTTGTAAAAATGGGCCCGGACTGGGGCACCTGAGTGGCTCAGTTGGTTAAGCAGCTGCCTTCAATCAGGTCATGATCCAAGTGTCCAGGGATCTAGGCCTGCTTTGGGCTCCCTGCTTAGTGAAGAGCCTGCTTCTCCTTCTCCCTTTGTCTCCAGGCTTGTGCTCTTGCTGTCTCTCTCTCTCTGTCAAATAAATAAATACAATAAAATCTTTAAAAATAAATAAAAATAGACCCATACCTCACAAAATACATGTTTTACCCTCCAGTATACCTAAATACTTCTTTTTAATATGCCACATTTTCTTTATCTATTTATTCATTAATGGATACTTAGGGTTGTTTCCATGTCTCATCCACCATAAATAATGCTGGAATGAACATGGGGTGCAGATATCTTTTCAGAATAGTGATTTCGTTTCCTTTAGATATATACCCAGAAGTGGAGTTGCTGGATGGAGTATATCTAATACTTTGAACAGCTTCCCTAACCTTCTTATTCTTCATTCAGACATCTATTATGTACCTGCTATGTGCCAAGGTCAGTGTTGGGTACTCAGTCCACAGTGATCATTAAGGTCCTGTTTCTGCCCTCAGATAGCTCCAATCTCAAGGAGGTGATATATTAAACAAATATTTGAGAAACAGTAGCACAGAGGTTTTAGTAGAGATGCTGTACAAGGGAGTGGAAACCCAAAGGAGTTGCTAGCCCTAACCAAGTGTGAACTCTGGCACTTGACTCACCTTTACAAGTCCTGCAGGGGATACCATCTTTCTCCCCATATTAAAGGAGAGGACTGGGTCAGTGTTCCATAGCCTTTAGAGAACTTTCTAATAAACATAATTGCTTCAAGCTCTCCTTTAAAATTCTTGGACATTTCCAAGTCAACGTGGTTAATTATAATCAAGTAAAAGATTGGTAGAGTATCCTTTTGCTTCCAAGCTGTACACAACCCGTTTCCCACCCAGCCTTCAGTGTTAATACCACCTGGGAAGCGACTGTTCCCCTGCTTCCCCCTAAGATTCTCAGCTAAGTTGAGAATAGGTATTCTTCTAGCAGGTAAGGGCTCTGAGGTGGAATCTTGCCTTAAGTGCCTTGCACAGTAGTGAATAGTTTGGGGATGGGTGAAGAGTTTTGCAGTTTTCCTGAAGAGATAAAACGAAGAATTTGACTAGGATGCTAGACCAGCATGGAAAGGACTGGAGTTTACAGGAATGACTTAATGCCATACTGTCCAGTGAAGAGATATACTAAACCATTTGGGGTAAATGCACTTAGAAATTCATGAATAGGTAGGATTATCTGCTATGATGTGGAAAGTAAGCTAGTTTCAAAAAGATAAATACTGTGTGGGCCATTAGGATTTCAAGGCCATAATATGTCAATAATTGGAATTTGTGCAGGCTTGTGGAATCCAGTATGTATTTATCCATCTAGTATTTGCTAACTCCCAGTATTTTTAAACACTGTGTCCTGTCCTAGCATAGTTATTAAGCTTATCATTTTAACTGTTCTCAGGTCCAGTAAGATAAGAAAGCAAGCAGAACAAAGGAAAAGCACTTTTTCTTTAAATGGCAGGCACTGTACCAGGTGGTGTTTTACATGTATTGTTTAATTTAATCCTCAAAGTAGCACTGAGGTAAGTGTATTTCATACCCTCTTTTTCAGAGGAGGAAACTGAAACTCAGAGAGGTAAGTAAGATCACAGAGCCCACCTGCCTTCAGAGTTGCTGTTCTTTCTCTCAGAATTGCTGCTCTCAGTACCAGTTGAGAAATGGATAGGGAAGCTCTAGAAAGACCGTATTCATAGCATTTATTGATTTGACCTAACCATTCATTAATTCCCCAGATTTTTTGAATGCTATTTTCTACTGGGTATTATGCTGGGCAATAGGGAAAGGAAGAGACCAAGACAAACATGATCCTTAGTTATGGAGTTTATATTCTAGTGAGAATTAGATCTTTAGATTGATTTGGTTTTAGCTTTATCTGTTTAGTGCTCATATTTTGTTATATATATGAGTGCGTGAAAATGTACATATACATATATGCACATGATTGAGTATATCTGTGTTTCCTAAAAAGAAAGTAAGGATGAAAAGCTTTTTGTATATTAAGTTTGGGGAACTTGTTCATACTGCGTCTTTTACCTAGGATTTCAGGGACACTGTATAGTAATACTTCTTTATGAATTGCATTTACCCAATGTTTCATAATAGAAAATTTTAAATTTATTGGAAAGTGAAGAGTATACTAAACCTACATGTATCTGTCACTCGGCTTCAAAACTAGTCTTGTAGGGAAGCAGTTACTCTAAGTAATTCAGTTCAAAACTAATATTCAACTTATACATTTATCTTTTACATAGGTTTTGTGTAAATCTGTTCTTTTACAAAGAAGTAATTTATTTATGACTCAGTATTATTCAAGTAATAAGAAGATGCTCATTGAATAATATAAGATGTTGTATTGTGGGTCTGCTTTATTAATGTTTTAAAATGGAAGCTTCTTAAGACTCTGGATTACATGCATGTCTCCATATTCAATTGTCCAGCTAAGTAAATACATTTAAAAAAGTAATACTTAGAGAAAGGCAGTTGTTCAAAATTAGGCAAGTATACTTTTGGTCCTGTGTCATATTTTGCATAAAAGAACAAAACCAATCGTACAATGCACTAATTTTATAATTTGCTTTTTGAGTTGGGTCTTTTTTTGTTGCTATTGGTCACATAATTAAATTTATGAAAGTGTAGCTAATTTTTTTTAATTGCATACTGATTTGGATTTATTTCTCTCATGCAGAAGGAAATGTACAAATTACAACTGGAACTCTTCTAAAATCTACTGAAGTACAAGGTATAAAGGTCAATGGGACTAAGACGGATTATAATGAAGGACACAAGAATGGCAATGTGAGTAAAGGTCTCTCAGCTGGGTGCAGCGAATACCCAGAAATAGACAAAATCATGGCCAGTGGTGAGGTTTCAGAAACCAGCACATTAGTTTCCCTAGAGCCTTTAACCTTTGTGGACCCTGGATTAACAGAAGCAACTTCTAAAGAAAAAGAATGTGAAGAATTAAAAACTTGTCCTTCTTGGTTGTCATTGTTACCAGGGAGCAGTGCCATTTCCAAAGTGGACAATGGGAAGGAAGAGGTGTGTAAGTTAAACCTTGTCTGTGAAGCAGATGACAATCACCAACAGATTCTCAGCCACCATAATGAAAAACACAGTTCTGCCCATGGCAGTCCCAAAGCCACAAGAAATGTAGTTGTTACAGAACCCTTAGGAGAAAACTCTGGCATTTCCTATTTCTCTTCAAGTTTGTCTGGTCCACAATCCAGAACACCATCCTTAGAAACATGTGGTTTTAAAGGTGATGGCTTGCCAAAGGGATCTGCTGAAAAGACAGGCAATTCCTGTTTTGATGGGGACGATCAAAGCAAGAACTTGGCTACTAGAGAAGAAAATGAACAGTTTTTGAACCCCAGGAGCGGAAGAGGGGAACTCTTTCTTGTTAACGCCAGGCAACCAGAAGAGGATGCTAGCAGTCATTGTCCTGGTGAAAAAGAGACTACTGCCTCCCCCAAAGAGAATATCCATGGTAACTCTTGTGTTCGAGGCAGTATCCAGACAGACAGCTCTAGTTCTTCAATGCCTGGTTCTTTCACTGAAGCCACGGAAGAAATGTTTAAAAAAAAGGATCTGAAAATCACTCTAGACATTCAAGGTAGCTTGGAAAACCATGAGGACCATAGAGAAACTTCTACTGATATGAGCCATTTAGGCAAACACTCTGAAAAGAGCAGCTTTTCCTCCTTAATGCCAATTAAAGAGCCAGAACAGACAACCACTATAGAGCCCAGTACGATAACTGAAAAGATTTACAGTAAAGACTCTAACTCATTCCGCCCCCAGAGAAATCTGGAAGGCGATACCCAGTTAAGTGAAGCATCATATAATGAATTTCTGATTGAAAGGAAATCCCTTGTGAGTTTAATGCGTGAGGACCAGATAAGTCCTATGAACGAGGTGTCAAAACCCAAGAAAGATACTGCTCAGTTACCACCATCCCTGGAATTTGGTTACAAACCCAAGTCAGAACAAGCTATACAGACCGCACAGGACGATAGTTCACATTTAGATGAACAGAACATTGCCTGTGAGATGAATGAACTTCCTTGTATCAATGAACTGGTTGTAAAAAAAATAGAAAGCGAATGTGTTTTAAATCAAGTGCCCCTTAATTCTCAAGACCACGCTAAGTTGCCAGCTCAAAAAAAGATGCCTTTAGCAACAAGCGAGGATTCCCAACAGAGCCCTTACCCTCCATTAGAGGATGGAGCAGATGTCATTGCTGATACCCAAACCGTTTCCATGAAGACAAAAATGAAAGATGTCTCTCCATCAGGTGACAAAACCTGTGGTGCCTCTTCAAACAACCCCACCTTAAACATCAAACCAGGAAGCCTAGAAAGAAAAAACAACATGACTGATTCTGGAATAGTTGATCTACATTCCAAACCTCCCTCAAGGAAGAAAGAAGCAGCAGGCTTGCCTCAAGAGGTCTCTGTTATGGAATGTCAAAGTGTTCAATCTCAGGATCTCTCTAGCTGTCCTTGTGTAAGTAAAAATGCACAAGAAAAGAGTATGTGTTCTGCTTGTGCTGCTTTTGAGTCCAGCAGAATCATCCCAAAAGTTGAAAACTCTTTGATACCCAAGTGTGAAGATGCATTTCAGCACAGCAGTCACCACTCCCAAGGAAGAGAAGACTCCACAGAAAGTAGCACCCACAAAGTGAGTTATACTTCGGAGGGAAGTGAACTTTCTGAGGAAGAAACTAAAGGAGATAAGATGAAAAACAAAATGGCAGCAGGCGTGTTAAATAGTGAAGCTTTAGACAAGGCCATTCCCCCCACTGGTCACACCCAGCCCAGTGAGGAATGGCTGGAAGGAAAGGAACAGGATGTACCTAAAGAGACTGTGTTTTGCAAGTATAACATCTCTGACTGTGCCACACCAGAACTAAACGTACCTGCAAACATTCCAAGCCCTGAAAAATTGTTGGACCAGTCTCCTATTATGTTCTCCAGTTTCAAAGACAGGAGCCAAGCATTTGAAACTCTTGATCAGAAAGGAGATGAAGTCCTTAACTGCCAGCGTAATCAAAACGGACCAGATGAATGCAGAAATGAAGATAAACCAGCTAAGGAGACACTAGATGGTGAAGAGAGAGAGACTGTCATAGCACCTAACAGAGACGTAAGCCACAACCAAAAGGATCCGCTAGTTGGTTCAGCCAGTAACAACCCATTGTCCAGTGGTAGTTCAAAGAAAGGCGATTTGAAAGGAGACTCTGAATGTATTTCTGGTAGTAAGGCGTCCACAGATGACATGATAGACATCATCTACACGAACTGTAGTAAAAGGTCTACAGAAGGCATGTTAGACTTCAGAGCATCTAGTACCCTTGACAGTGGTGCAGGGCAAGATAGACTGATGTTACAGGAAACCATGGTGAGTACTCTGTCTCAGAGAGGAGAACTGAATGCTGCATTTATCGGAATGATTGGCCAGGACTCAGATTTCCCAGATGCTACGTCCTCTACAGGGCAGCCTCTGGAAATTAAAAAATCATGTGAAGAGAAAGTAAGCAGATCATTAAAAGATTTTGAAATGGAAGTGTGTCCAGACTCTTGTGCCCATGATATAGAGTCTGTTGCAGATCATGAACCAAATAGAAGAACACTGGATAGAGTAAATGTGTCCATAAATTATATTCATCATGAAGAGCAAGTTAGAGAAACATCTCTTAGAGAAACACAAGGAATGATTAAAGGATCAAGACTGGAAGTAAATTCTGAGTTTGATAAGGACAGTACCTTTGGATTTTCCTCGAAAGAGTTGCTGCCTTCTGGATGTCCAGATGAGAACCCTGCTCCCGTAGGGAGCCTGAAATCCATTGAGATAATGCCTTCGTATCTGTCTTCTCACAAAAATTCAGAAGGTAATGTTAATAATGAAGAAACTGACCTGGAAAATCTTTTTCAACCAAAAGATGGTGAAATGCTTTGTGAAAACGTGGGGCACCACACCGTCCTGCTTGAGACGAAGGAAAGAGCACCAGGAGATGGGAGTAATTCTAGTGAAGGAGTCAGAATAGACATTGGTGTGCAAAATTTGCCTTTGACAATAGAAACAGGAACTAAATTGAGAGGAGAAAAAACTGAAGAACATCGGAGGGGACCCGTGGATCACTTAGCTGTCAGGGAAGAGTCTGAGGAAGTGATTACCAGAGAAGCTGGTCATGGTGATAAAATAAGAGAGACCCCCTCTAAGTCCCAGAAGATGCTTGGTGATGAAGAGCAGCAAAGGCAGAGGGCTTTGGACTACATGTTGCAGAATGAAGAGGAATATATACATAAAAAAGAAGTACACACAATATTGGAACAATGCACATCATCTAACATGTTATCAGATGAGTTGCAGGATAAGAACCAAGCTAAAGATTGCAAAGGTGGGTCCACCATGATGAAGGAAATCACCCTAGCAAAGCTGGCCCAGGGTAGCAGAGCTGCACAGTTCCAGAAGTTGGAAGATCCAAAGGAGGAAAGCTTGTGTCATCCATTAAAAAGGGCCATGGAGTCGTGCACAGGTCCTTGCCTTCATGGTGCCCCTCAGAAAGCACAAGACCCCGATTTTTCTGGGTGTGATGAAATACACGGTGCCTTTGGGAACACTTCATATCAGAAAAGAGTGCTTCCCTTAAAGAAGCAGCCCCATCGAACATGTAAGAAAGTTTCCTATCAGGAGCAAGTCAACATGGGGAAAAAAATAAGTAAAATCAGAAGCTCTGCCTTTTTCAAGAGTTCCTCTGAAACCGTCCCCACAAAAGCACACAGATTTCTCAGTTCATGTGCCGTGCCTGCACCTGCACAATTGGAACCTGAAAGAGAACCAACCAGGAGCGTAACGAGCCACATACCAAAGCAGAAGGCGACTCCATGCCATCCCTTGAGGAGCCTGAATGTTAGGAAGCCTACCAAAGAATCAGCCTTACTTAACAAGCTGTCCATTCTTGCCTCCAAACTGGTCCCAGCCACAAGGACCCAGAAACTAAGATATCGGCGGTGTTCCTCTGAACTTCTTCCAGTGGCTAAAAGCTACAAGCGGCTCAGATACAAAAGGCTTCTGGATGGATTTTCATACAATACAATGCAGCTGAATCCCTATTTGGCAGCTGGTGGATGGGATAAGAGACCTAACAGTAAGCCCTTGACACTTTATTCACTCGAAGCCATCAAAATGAGCTTCATAGATTTGAACAACAAGGTGCCATCATTGCTGTTTGGTTCGGAAGTTTTCCCGGTATCTTTTCACATGAAATCGGGCTCTGAGTGCATGACCGAGTCCCCGAGGACTTTTCCTGAGCACTGTGCTCCAGCCAGGCTCGCCTTAGGAGAGGCCCCCAGGTGCCTGTCTCAACCTCCCAAGTGGACCTTTTCTTTTTTCTTGTCCCACAGTTGTCCTGGGATGGCCACATTCAGGGAAGATACTGGCCTCCATGGTCAGGCATGTGCCCAGGCTCCTTCACAGTCTCCAGGTCCTCTCCAAGACTATGGAGGCACTGCCATAGTCCAGACCAGAGCAGGCTGCTCTGTCCTTGGCCTTCACACACTTCTAGCACTTTGTTCTCCTGGATGTTACCGAATCTGGACAAAAAAACGGAGCTTCTCTAGTCACATGCCTACCATGCAGAGGCTCTTCATGACCCAGTTTACACAGGGCTTAAAAGGGTTAAGATCTCCAGCCTCCATAGCAGACAAGATCTTCTGTTCTCTTCCTTACTCGGTGGGCCGAGTGCTTTCCATTTGGAGCCAGCATGGGCCTTCTGCCTGCCCCTTCGAAATCTCTACTCTGCATTCCACTCACAGCAAGCAGCAGCCAACTCTGAGCACCACAAGCAGGTAAAACCCATGTTTGCTTTTCAACCTCTGGGGAACGTTGAGGGCTGGAAATGCAAGGCTAGAGTTCTTGTGTCTGCATTTTCTGTTTACCTTGACAAATCTCTGCTGAGAAAATGTACCTGTGAGTCTTAAGTATTTTTACCATTCTGTGTTCTGTCCATGTCATTTGCAAACCATCAGATCTTTTGAATCTCTTCTATCCATGCCCCTGCCTTGCAAAGAGCAAACACCATTACAGGTTAAAGACTTAAAAATAGTGACAAACAGGGGCGCATGGGTGTCTCAGTGGGTTAAGCATCTGCCTTTGGCTCAGGTCATGATCTCAGGATCCTGGGATCGAGCCCCGTGTTGGGTTCTCTGCTCAGCAGGGAGCCTGATTCACCCTCTCTCTCTGTCTGCCTCTCTGCCTACTTGTGATCTCTCTCTCTGTGTGTCAAATAAATAAAATCTTTTAGAAAAGAAAATAGTGACAAACAATGGCTTCTAACTATATCTTATTGACAAAGTATTATTCAGTCAGCAACTGATTTGATGTTTGATGGATAAAGGATACAGAGTAAGTACTTTGTTTTTTCTTAAGATGTTATTTATTTGACACAGAGAGAGCACAGCACAGGGAGCATCAGGAAGAAGGGAAGGGAGAAGCAGGCTCCCCACTGAGCAGGGAGCGTCAGGAAGAAGGGAAGGGAGAAGCAGGCTCCCCACTGAGCAGAGAGCCCAACGCAGGGCTCAGTCCCAAGACTCTGGGATCATGAACTGAGCTGAAGGCAGACAGCTTAACCGACTGAGCCACCCAGGCACCCTCAAATAAGTGCTTCTTAAGTAAATAAACTAATTATGTAGGCATCACCAAATCTAGTTCACAAACCTTTGGATTTCTCTCTGGAGCAGAGAGACTTCAAAGATTGACATTTACATACTATAGTTGTACAATTTATAGAATTTTAAGTGAGCCAGAGAAGAGGGGTTTGACCACTTAGAATAGTTGTAAATAATTTCACCAATATCATTTTACCTTCTTTTTCTTTTTTAGATTTCATTTATTTATTTTAGACAGGGAGTTGGGGCAAGAGGGAGATGGGGAGAGAGAATCTCAAGCAGACTCCCTGCTGATCCCAGTCCATACACGGGGATCAGTCCCACAACCCTGAGATCATGACCTGAGCTGAAATTGAGATTTAGACACTTAACTGACTGAGCCACCCAGGTGCCCCTCATTGTACCTCCTTATAAAAATAAGAGAGAAAAGAATTTGAGAGTTAAATTCCTAAAGATCTGTCTCAGACATAATAAATCCTATTTGTAATCCCTCAAACAGAAACTGAACATTTTTTTAATTAGCCTTGTTGCTATAATTTAAAAACTCAGCACCATCAAAGCCTTAAAATTACAAATAGCCTGGAAGCGGCCTTGTTTTTTATGTGTCTGTGCAGTCTCTTGTGCAGAATCATACTGTGTCACTTAAGTGCTACCTGGCGCATATTGCAAAGTTCCCAGAGCATCTTAGCAGAAAACTAACTAAATCAAAGGGTTTCAGAAAAAAAACCCAGAACCTGAATGTGGCTGATGGAGATTGAGAGATGAATGCTCTTCTAAGTACTTGTCTTGTAGTTAATAGAAAAATGTTCATATAGTGTAGTCACAAAAAATACACTGGAATGGGGCGCCTGGGTAGCTCAGTGGGTTAAGCCGCTGCCTTCGGCTCAGGTCATGATCTCAGGGTACTGGGATCGAGTCCCGCATCAGGCTCTCTGCTCAGCAGCGAGCCTGCTTCCCTCTCTCTCTCTGCCTGCCTGTCTACTTGTGATCTCTCTCTGTCAAATAAATAAATAAAATCTTTAAAAAAAAAAATACACTGGAATGAATCAAATTGTTTTATTTTTTTATTTAATTTTTTTCAAAGATTTTATTTATTTATTTGAGAGAAAGAGCGATAGCAAGAGAGAGAGAGCACAAGTAGGAGGAGGGCAGAGGGAGAGAAAGAAGCAGACTCCGCACTGAGCAGGGAGCCCGACACGGGGCTCAATCCCAGGACCCTGAGATCGTGACCTGAGCCAAAGGCAGACTCTTAACTGACTGAGCCACCCAGGCACCCCTGACTCAGATTGTTTTAAATGATAGTGTACTCCTTTTATTTTGTCTGGTTTGTCAGTATGCCTCTATGATCTCATAACCACACTTTGCTCAGTGTCTGACACGTAGCTTTATTTATTTATTTTTGACACACAGCTTTAAATTGTACCTTCTCTACGCTATGTTCATGCCTGAGGTTCGAATGCAGGCCAGTTCTTTATTATACCGTGTGAAGATGTGTGACCTTTGGCCTTTTCCTTCATCCAGAACTCTTTTCCCTCCTGACTTCTGTTTCCTGGTGTGGGATATTTTTTCTCTCCCTCCCTTCTTTTGTCTAGCATTTTACTTTGTTTTATTTATTTTAGTTCAGTTCAAGTGTAATGTGGGGGTAGGGGCTGTTTGTAGGGACTTTTCCTTCTTGTTGGTTCTGGAAATGCCTTAATATCATATGCCTTGACTTTAAGTTTAGAAGTTTGCTGTTTTTCTAAACACACATAGAAATATTAAGCATGATAAATTGGGTAACCCAAGAAAGTGGGACTTAACAAATGTTAAATTAATTTGTTTCTCTATGATTTTTTTTTTTTTTTTTTTTGACAGAGAAAGAGCAAGTGCACAAGCAGGGTAAGGCAGCAGAGGGAGAGGCAGTAGCAGGCTCCTGCTGAGCATGGAGCCCAATGTGGGCCTCAATCCCTGGACCCCAGGGATCATGACCCAAGCCAAAGGCAGATGCTCAGCCAACTGAGCCACCCAAGCAGCCCATAGGAATTTTTTTTTAAGTTTTATTTATTTAATCTACACCCAGTGTGGGGCTTGAACTCACGACCCTTAGATCAAGAGCTTGCCTGCTCTTCTGACTGAGCCAGCCAGGCACCCCCATAAGATTTTATTTGAACCTTAAGCACTCAATAATATAGGTTGAATGGGCCTGTTTTTCGCTGTTATTATAGATGATGATCTTGAGGCCCATGGTTTTTTCTAACCCAGATCAGGTTAGTGTTTCAGCTGAACTAGACGTAGATGCAGAGTCTCCTGATTTCTGATTTGGTCTGCTCCTTTTCCAGTATACACCCTGCCTCTTTCCTATTATCAGTACCTGTCAAGGAATCCTGAATTAGTGCCAAACCTTCTAAAAATCTGAATTATCTTTTTTTTCTAGACATTGAGCAAATCTACTTCTAAGAGAAGATGGATTGTTTTATGGCCATACAAACACCTCATTAACTAAACCTGTACTGTGCTCCAAATTCAGTAGAAACTGATACAGGTTTTACTTCGAGAGGCACAAAAAGCTCTCCACCATCACGTATTGATATAAGTGATGAATATCATTGCTTCATTTATAAAAATAAAAGCTTAATTACAAAGGAGCTAACCCTGTTAGTGGTTTTCTTCTACATAACCATGTTTTCTGTGGAACTTGGCTTTAAAGAAAATAAGGTTTCTTCATAATCTTCTCTAAGGGTATAGAAATTAGATTTTATTTTGGGCGCCTGGGTGGCTCAGTGGGTTAAACCTCTGCCTTCGGCTCAGGTCATGATCCCAGGGTCATGGGATCAAGGCCCGCATCAGACTTTCCACTCAGCAAGCAACCTGCTTTCTCCTTTCTCTCTCTGCCTATTTGGGATCTCTCTCTCTGTCAAATAAATAAAATCTTTTTTTAAAAATTAGATTTTATTTTAATGGCATTAATAAAGATGAATAATACAAGATTTTTTTATCTGTGAATCATTTTTTGAAATCTTTTGTATTTTTATGTATGTTTTATGTATGTTTGTTTTATGTATGTTTATGTATGTTTTATGTATGTTTATTATGTGTGTTTTGTATTTTTATGTATGTATATTTAACAACAGAAGGTGTAAGACTCAAAGTCATCCTTTTTCCTCTCCATTCTCTTAGTGTCCTCTCTTTGTTACTCTCTCTGTCTTCTTCCCATACAAGTTAGAAAATATCTTCCCATCAGCCTGCCTCCATTCCAGTGGTGGGCACACAAATGTAATTCTCATGATTGGAGTCGGTTTTTCTTCTTTCTGAGTGACTGACATTTCTTGTCTTCCTGGGGCCTAATTGCATATCATATGCCATCAGGGGCATCAAAACCTTTGAGTACCACAATGGTATCAAAACTTTTCCTGTTGTTCCACTGCCCTAACCTGTTGCTTTTGTACTTTTGCTCCCCCTCAGCCACACCATGTTACCATATGTGCCTCTTCCAGGCATGGAAGCTTCTTATAACACCAGTGGCAGTCAGATGAGGTAAGCCTCCAGCAGCACCTGGTACAGAGGGCTTGCAACGAGTGTGTGTGCATGTGTGGGAGACCAAGGAAAGAGCGAATGTGCAAGCAAACACAGCACCTGAGAGGATGCGCTGGCAGATGGTGTACATCGAGCACAGCATGATTCTGACATCTTTTCCTTCCAAACAGGATCTGAGATTCAGATATCTTTTATCCTAAGTGGCACCTAAGGATGTGTAATCAGTACCATTTACTGAAAAAAAAGTCAAAATCATTAGCCAGCTCATTGAACTACAAATTCCCTATCAAACTATCTCTTGGTCATAGAGCCATCTTCATTGCCTTGATGGGATTGATCTTACCTGAGCGCAGTTCTTTTGTTCAGTTCACTAAATGCCTTTTTCCTCCAAAGAGTCTGTTCCTTTTTATATTTTTCCTTATAAAACTGTTCTACACCAAGGAAAGGATTGGCCACATCCTCATAATTTTTTTAAATATGTAGACACAGGCTGTGTCCAGAAATAACTAGAGAATCCCTTGGCTGGAAACGTTGCTGGAAAAAGGGAAGATCTTCAACCTTAGTCTGATATTAAGGAGTTGTATGTGCCCAGGTAGAGAGCGAAACCTGTCTCATATTTTCCTTCTCCATTTTTCTTTCCATGGTGCTAGACTAGAGCCTCCATTCCCTGCCTTGGTACCAAAGTCTTGCTTGATAACAGACTCAGCTGTCAGCAAGCTCCTGCTTTCAGCCTCCGAGTTCCAGGTTCCTGAATTTGATGAGCTGGATAGTGTGGCAGCGGCATGCCCCCATCCACAGAGCAGCCCTCCAGAAGAGAAGGAGGTAAATGTAAAGAGCTGATAGAGTCAGGGCAGTACTGGAAGTGTCCATTGAGGTCCGCAGATTACATGATGGGTACACAGGCCCCTGGGTGTCTTTGCTTATCACTGTTAGCTTCAGCTGAGTGCTGGAGATTACCAAAGCAGGGGTTTTTCTGCTTGGCCACTGAAAGCTACTCTGGATTTCTGAATCTGCATTGTATTCCAGGTCCCTTTTTTTCAATGATAGCATTTAACAGTATTTAGAGTATTAGACCAAAGAGCTGCTTCATGCATTCAAAGATGAGTGAACAATGGTATTCTTCAATTTTGCAATCTCTCTCTGTCTCCAACAGTTAACAGGCTTTCATATTGCTAATCTCAATATCTGAGCTGAATGTACGGATTCTCTTCTAATAATATAAAGGGAGTGGTTGCTGAGAACACTGTCAGCAGGAGTAAGTAGAGCTTTGTCATAAACTATGAGTTAGAGTCATCTATAAACTGAGGAAGCAAAATCTTAGAGTGTCAAGAAAAAGGACTTTATGTATTTAAAATGTCTTACAACTTGATCATCTTTCTTCTTAATCTTTAAAAATAGGCTGAGCCAGAGAAGAGGCCAAAGAAAGTCTCACAGATTCGTATCCGGAAAACCATTCCTAAGCCAGACCCTAATCTTACCCCTATGGGCCTTCCTCGACCCAAAAGGTGAGCTCCTTCTCTAATACACATAGGTCCACTTTTTTGGAAAATTGTTTGGTAGAATATAATGACCTTTTAAATGGTCATACACTCTAAGCTATTTATTATACTTCTAGGAATTTATCCAAAACAGTTAATTGGTAATATGACCAGAAATTTATGTGCCAGGGATATTGTTCTGCATTCTTAATCATTTTTATCAAGCTCACTATGCCAGATATTATCCTGTCCCTTTGTGTATATAGTCTGTTTGTCCCCCAGTGGTGCTGAGAGGTCAGTGCAATTGTCACTCCCAGGTTTAGACAAGGATGCCAGGGATTAGTGTTTTGTTTTTGGTTTTTTTTTTTGTTTGTTTGTTTTTTTAAAGATTTTATTTATTTATTTATTTGACAGACAGAGATCACAAGTAGGCAGAGAGGCAGGCAGAGAGGAGGAAGCGGGCTCTCTGCAGAGCAGAGAGCCTGATGTGGGGCTCGATCCCAGGACATTGGGATCATAACCTGAGCCGAAGGCAGAGGCTTTAACCCATTGAGCCACCCAGGCGCCCCCAGGGCTTAGTGTTTAAGACACCTGTTTTAGGTCATGGTGTCAGTCATGGCTCAGGTGGCTTCTCTCTCACACGGTTTTTACCCGA
Source organism: Meles meles (assembly GCF_922984935.1). NCBI lineage: Eukaryota > Metazoa > Chordata > Mammalia > Carnivora > Mustelidae > Meles > Meles meles. The sequence goes on along the minus strand of NC_060077.1, from coordinate 26,948,953 downwards.
ACCCACAGCCCAGGCTCACAACGTGCTGGTGCAAATTGACAAGGGACCTAATGCCATGAGAGAAAGAAGTTGAAAATTTTTTTTCTTCCTCTCTTTCTTTTTTTTTTTTTAAAGAAAATACCAGATCCATGCTATGGTCTATATCATGGCCTTTAAAAACTTGGTTTCTAAAGATTTATTTTTTTATGACAGAGATAATTCTAACCCTAAAACGGGAAATGGAAAGAAAAAACAGATTACCAAATTAGGTGTTTGGTGTACTGTACATTACACAGACACACTATGAAAATAACATTTTATAAAAGATCTCCAGAGTTATGTTTTCTTGTGGTGGATTTCCCTCCTTCATTTCTCACTGGCAAATAGAAGCCTAACAGTAGTCCCTTAAGTGACTCCAGGTAAGTTATTGAACCTTCCTGAACTTCAAGAATGTGTCTATAAAGTGTAGTAAGAATTCCTAATACTTAAGATTGCTGTACATCCAGTTGAGGAAAGAATGTGTACTGTGCCTATTACATTGCTTCACACAACACAAATGTAATAATTATTACTATAATCATAATTGACCTACTTTTCCCACATGGTTTTTGTCTTAATATATTTTTATCTTACAGTTCTTTTATTGGTCATCCTACCATATGTCTTTATAAGAGAAATTTTGAAATATTTCAGATACCCTAGGTTGAATAGTACTTATTACTAGAACGAAATAGGATTCAAAATCAGATGTATTCTATCTTGCATTTATATATAGATATAAGTTCTGAAAACCCTTTTTATGATAAATAAGTTGGGAGTAGAGATGGTTAATATAGTAATGACATTCAGTCCCTTAAACTTCTTTTAAGTAATATTATTAGCCAAAAAAATCACAGAGTGATCTATCATCAAATTATATTTAATGATTTATCACCTAATTTTATTGAAAGCAAAGAACTGACAAGTGCTGACTCATATAGGTTCTGTTACCAGGCATTGAAGCAGTGAGTGTTTCATTGTACAAGCAACACACCAAAAAGATCTGACCAGTAAGTGTCAGATGCCCAATAATTTGTATGCCGGTCTTTCACTTAGAGATACTTTATTTAAGTCAATATAATGAAAGTGGTTGAAAAAATAAGATTTTTAACAAACCTTAGTCTAAGATGCCTTTTGATAAAGTGCTTTCTATTCCCATCCTCTTTTGTGAAAAAACCTTGAAGTTACAGATTTAGTGTAGTAAATATATGGAAAAGCCTTGACATTCAACTTTTTTTTAATACACTTGACACAATGGTACATTAGTTTCCCATGTGCAGTACAGTGGTTCAACAAGACTACACATTATGCTGTGCTCACCACAGTTGTAACTCTTATCTGTCACCATACAATGCTGTTATAATACCGTTGACTATATTCCCTGTGCTATACCTTTTATCCCTGTGACTTATTCGTTCCATGACAGAAAACCCTAATCTTCCCTTCACTCCCCTTCACTCATTTTGTACATTCCCCCACCCCTTAACATAAAACTAAATTGGCAAACGCGGTTTTTATTATTCAAGCCCATCAGCCAAATATTCTTACTCCCTAACTTTTGTTTTCCAGCTCAAGTAAATGTTTTAATTCGCACTTAAGAAAATCATGCAAACCATTGAGAAATAAATTATGGAACATATCTTACCAGTAAAATATCTTGCATTTATATATAGATACAAGTTCTGAAAATATCTTACTTATAAAAGCTGTAAGTCAAAATTAAAATCATATATAACAAATACATAATTTATTTTAATAGCACATTATTAAAATAACATGGTAATGCTGTTTCTCATTACTGGATTTGTAATAACCTAATGTAATGTGTAGTTAGAATAATAAATTATGACATGAGGGGGCACCTGCGTGGCTCAATCATTAAGCATCTGCCTTCTGCTCAGGTCATGATCCCAGGGTGCTGGGATCAAGCCCTGAATTTGGCTCCCTGCCAAGCCTCTCCCTCTCCCGCTCACCCTGCTTGTGTTCCCTCTCTCGCTGTGTCTCTCTCAAATAAATAAATAAAATATTTTTTAAATAAATAAATAATGAAGTGAGGAGTGTGGTAAAAGCATGATACTGCTTCAGTAAATGTGTATGCATACATGAATCAAACAATGTTACTGGACTTTTAGGAACAAAAGTCATGTAAAACATCAAATAAACCTATTTATGTAAATCTTAGGACTGCTTCAATATTTAATGTAGGAGAAAAGTGTACTATGAAACCAGCTTGCATGGCAGTATCCTGTAATTTTTGCTGTTGTTAACAGGTGTAGAAGTTACAACACTTTATAAGTTAAAATAAGATAAGGATTAAATAATCTAATTAAATTTTTCTTAATGTGATTTGTTAAGTTTATTCCTTAACTGAAGGAAATTACTTAAAATTTTTGTTTGTGGGTTTTACACACTTCATCTAAGAATGTTCGATAGTCTTGGTAAACATTTCAGTGGTATATTTTAAGAAAGAAGAATTGACTGTTAAGTAGGCCCTCCTTAAGGAGGCATTGTTTGATGATAATCAGGAGACACGTGGCGTAGGGTCACCCTGACAAACCCATTCTGCAGCATATATGAAATCTGAATAATCTGACACCAGCCAAAGTACCTTATTTCTAAAGCCACTTCTCTCTTACTGGAACTATATGTGATAGGGAAAGACCAATCCAATACAAGTTTACTGTGATTTCATTAATTACTGAAGGGGACTTAGCAGGATCACTGATTTGACTCATTTACTGAAGTAACATTCGGGATGGATTCTGAAAGAATTCATGGGGATAGAGAAATCTGCATAAACATTCAAGGACACTTCTCAAACATATGACTAGAAGTTCTGGGAAATTAAAGATTGGGAGATAGATTCCACTAAAACTGGGTATTCATGTACTCTGTGGCATGTCTTCTGGTACACTGGTGTGAATGCCACTGGTCTAGGTTATTTAATAGCAACCTTATTTAGCTCTTGGGAGTTCATGTGGCTGTCAGTCCAACCAGACAAACTACACAGTATGTTAAATAGGGAAATGGTAAAATAAAATCTTAAACTATAATAGGAGAGTAACCACAAGATGTACAGAGAATTCTGAGGGTACCCTAAGACTGAGGGCAAGTACTCAAAGAAAGACAAACTTGGAAGAGGGGCCACCTCCCTAGGTTGCCATTTAGACTTTGTTGGAGAGGGTATAGTTGCAACCCACTGGGTTGCTGAGGCCAGAGCTAGGCAAGCAGGAAATAGCAACTTTGCAGGGTGCAGACAAGCTGAGGTAGGTGGGCATGCAGGGGAAGGGGATACTGTTTCGGATGTAAGTCCTGGAGCATGTGGTATTTCTTTCAGGAGGGCCACAGGAAACAGCCCTCAAGAAGTTGGAGTGCGGGCGCCTGGGTGGCTCAGTGGTTTAAGCCGCTGCCTTCGGCTCAGGTCATGATCTCAGGGTCCTGGGATCAAGTCCCGCATCGGGCTCTCTGCTCGGCAGGGAGCCTGCTTCCCTCTCACTCTCTCTGCCTGCCTCTCTGCCTACTTGTGATCTCTCTCTGTCCAATAAATAAAAATCTAAAAAAAAAAAGAAGTTGGAGTGCAAGCTTGTAGCCTGGAGTGTCACATATTTCCTGCCACGGAAACATGTGACATGATCACCAGGCTAAGGTTGCCAGAGCACTGAAGGACTACATGCTCTGTCCACACAGCTAGGGCTGAGCCCACTCCAGATGCCCCTCCTTGACATCCCAACAAGCATGCACAGTGACAGGGGCGGGGGGGAGTTTACCAGAACCAGGAACAGAAGCTCCTTTCCTCCTACAGTGTTGCCCCAGTGCCCTCTTCTGCCAAAGCTTTTAGCATCACACTTACTGTAAAGAAGAAATTGAGAGTCCAAGTTCCATTTTCACAGAATAGGTACTAAAAAGTACATTTTGATCTAAGAAGCAATAATTTGATAGCTGGTACATGCCAGTATACACCAGAAATATGAATGCAGTTCACTTGACTAAGAGACTGTCCTTTTAAGGAGAGATTTGAATAAATGGAAAAGTGGTATTTAACACAGTCACATGGAAGAATAAAGAAGCAAGAATAGCGAGGAAAATTCAGAAAAGGAGTGAAATAAGAGAGGTACTAATTCTAAGAGATATTACAATATATTGTAAAGTCTCAGTAAATAAGAATGGTGTAGTGCCAGAGCATAAACATACAAATTGATAAATTAAAATAGAAAGTCCAGAACTAGACACAAACACATAGATTTAGTATGTGATCAAGGTGTCCCCTCAAATCAGTGGCAACTGGGTAGCCATTTTAAAAGTAATAAACTTGGTGGGGAGTGTTGCCTGGCTGTCAGTAGAACATGCAACTTTTGTTCTCGGGGCTGTAAGTTCAAGCCACATGTTGGGTATAAAGATCACTTAAAAGTAAAATTTTGGAATCACCTGAGTGGCTCAGGTCTGTTGAGCGTCTGCCTTGGGCTCAGGTCATGATCCCAGAGTCCTAGAATATTGAGCGCCTTGTAGGGCTCGCTGCTCAGTGGGTAGTCTCTCTCTCTCTTCCCCTTTCTCATGTTCTCTCTCGCTCACTCTCTCACTCTCTCTCAAAAAATAAAATCTTAAAATAAATAAAATCTTCAAAAAAAATAATAAAGTTAAATCTGTATTTTAGACCTTTTACCAGAAGAAATTCCAAATGAATCAGATTTAAATGGAAACAAATCAGACTGTAAGAATACTTGAGGAAACCATAGGAATTTTTTTATTTTTATTTATTTTTTTTACGTAAACTCCCCCCAGCATGGCCCCAAGATCAAGAGTCAGATGCTCCACTGACTGAGCCAACCAGGTGCCCCTGCCCATAGGAAATTTCTAACTGGAGTGACTGACTAGAATACAAAGTCCAGAGCCATAAAAGTCTGAGAAATATATTTCATAAAAATCTAGCACTTCTGCTAGAAAAAAAAAATACCATAAACAAAGTCAAAACACAACTTGTGGGGCACCTGGGTGGCTTAGTCAGTTAAGTGCCTAACTCTGTTTCAGCCCAGGTCATGATCTTAGGTCCTAAGACTGAGCCTCGGTTACGGGCACTGCACTTGGTGGGGGGGGGCGGTCTTCTTGAGACTGCACCCCCCTTGCCCTTTTGCACGTGTACACTCTGTCTCAAATAAAAACTTAAAAAAACCCCACAACTTCTAATTGACTAGATGGGAGGAGGCCTTTCACAATGTATACACATAACAGAGCCTCAAGATGTACACTTTAAATGTCTTACAATTTTGTCAGTTATATGTCAATAAAGCTGAAAAAAAAATTTTAAGAAACCACAAACTCCTATGAAAAGGCTAACGTACATACATACATGTGCTTGTGCATACAAACATACCAGACTTCTACAAATCGATAAGAGAAAATGAAAGTCCCCACAGAAAACTGGGCAAAGGATGTGACTAGATAGATGGCCCACAGGTAAGGAAGTGAAAATAGCCCTTACCCAAGTGGAACAAGTGATCATAACACCACATTGCTTGTTTGGAGGGCTGTATCAAAATTAGAAATGTGCGGACCCTTTGGATGTCTAGAAATTTCTGATACAGATACACTTCCATGTATAGGAAATGACATGTGTAAAACTCACTATATCATAATAATGTCAGAAGAGAAAAATATGGGCCTGATCAAATAATTTATGGTACATCTATTCAAAAGAACAGAATGCCATATAATCTTTCAAAAACCCAAGATGTACCATTTTATATAATCAGTGTCTTAAGATAATGTTATGCTAGAGCCAAAATTGTCTGTGGAATGCTGCCATTTGTATAAAACAACGGAGGTTTCAGGAAATAGGAATTCTTAAGACTTCTGTGTTTTATATAGACCATTTCTGCAGCCGTGTCTTCTATAAACATTTATAAATGAGAGATGTGATTGCTCAAAATGAGAATTTGAGCCTACACCCCCCAAATGCCTGATGTTTTGTCTCTGGCCGTATATAGAGATTTGTTCTCTCTGCCTCAGAATATAAAAGTCATTGTTACTCAAGCAGTTTGGTCACCTTAGGGATTCAGTGTCCCTAGTCATTTTCTAGGCCAGAAAACAGGTGCCATTAAAAGTTGTTGCTGTATTCTGCTTAGCGTATATATCAGCACATCTCAGCCTCAAGACTACACCTTATGCAGAGAGTTTTCTCTGAAATTGCCTTCCTCATGGTAAAGTCATAAAAACAAATCAAGTGATAAGGGAGAGAGGACCCACCAGATAGGAAGACACTCAAATGTAGACTCGCCAGAATCACTCTGGGCAAGGTGGTCTCTCCACAGAACATGTGCTTTTGAGGCAGACTGCACCGTTCCAGTGAGTGAAGCCTCTCTGAAGAAGGCAGAGTTTGTTAAGGGCCAGAAATTCCAGAATCTGAGCTCTGTTTACCAGTTTTCACCTCAGTGCAGAAATGATGCATACTGCCCTGATTTGCCAGTCAGAATTACTTTTACTTTCAGACTGCCCATCGGGCATCTTTTTTTTTTTTTTTTTTAAGATTTTATTTATTTATTTGACAGACAGAGGTCACAAGTAGGCAGAGAGGCAGGCAGAGAGAGGGGGGAAGCAGGCTCCCTGCTGAGCAGAGAGCCCGATGTGGGGCTCCATCCCAGGACTCTGAGATCATGACCTGAGCCAAAGGCAGAGGCTTTAACCCACTGAGCCACCCAGGCGCCCCTCATCGGGCATCTTTAATGTAGCAGTTGCTACCAGTAAGAAGCAGAATAGCTGCTGTCTGTTGGAATGCCAGTGCTTAATCACTATTAAAAATTATATATGTGTTATTTATGTGTATCTTCCATGAGCATGTTCTTTGCTGAATTGAAATTGAACCAAACAAAACCTCGTTAAGATTTTCAGAAAGAAACTAAAACATGATGCCAGAGTTAATTGACATGCTCTGCAGACCATTTTTCTTATCTGAATGTCAGGTTTAAAATATACAGAAACATTGTGGTGATTTGCTCTTTCATAATAGTTAATGTAAAAGTTATGCTCTCTGAAAATAAGTTTCTACTTGGATAAGTGTGGTGACCTGCAGCTATCCTCTTCCACATAGTAGCCAAAATGAACTGAGTATACTCATGAATGCATAAAAGGGTGAATTTTATGGTCTATGAAACAAATTCTCAAGGACTGATTAAAGCTCTACAGCAGAAAATGTACAAGATGAGCGTAGGGGCGCCTGGCGGGCTCAATCAATTAAGCATCCCGTTCTTGATTTTGGCTCAGGTAATGATCGTGGGGTTGTGAGATTGGGCCGCACCTTGGGCTCCATGCTCAGCATGGAGTCTGCTTGTCCCTCTCCCTTTGCTGCTCCTCCTGCTCACTCTCTGTCTCTCTCAAATAAGTAAATTTTTTTTTTTTAAAGATGCATATAATATCTTTTCTTACCAGGAGGTGCTAAAGCTCTCAAAGACTACTAAGGTCATGTCAAATAGATCAGGAACCAGTTTGGAACTCCCATTGGCCACAGATGAAATGGTCTGAGCATTGAAAAGATTAAAGCACAAGAAATATGTTTAAATGCTATAGTTTATAATGACACTTTTTAAAAAAGATTTTATTTATTTGAGAGAACGTGAGAGACCACAGAGGAAAAGGAAGAAACAGACTCCCAGCTTAGGAGGGAGCCCTGTGTGGGGCTCGATCCCAGAACCCTGAGATCATTACCCAAGCCAAAGTCAGACACTTAACTAACTGAGCCACCCAGATGCCCCTACAATCCATTGGCCATATTTGGATGAGATTAGAGAACCAATTAATTGCTTTGGAAATCAGTAAATGAGGGGAAAGAACCAAGTATGATTTGTTTTTCCTGTATACGTTGTACCTCAGGATTACCAAGTAATTGATCAGTATGAGTTTCTTCAATTTAGATAGAAGAATTCTACCTAATGATTGGAGGAGTAATAGACTATCACCATGTATGACCCTAAAGAAGTAATAAATGTAGTCAACCTTTTTCAGTGGCTATTAGTATTACCAAAAAAGTCAACAACAGGTCCCTCGTGATTTAAGTATATACCACCATCTAAAAATCTTCCTATCAAAACACCTAAATCTGATTATGCATCTATATCTAATTGTCAGTCTGTAGGAAATACTTATAGTAGTTCCCATATGTTTGGGTCAGAGGAACAGGTTAAATGATACTGTATAGGGGCACCTGAGTGGCTCAGTGGGTTAAGCCTCTGCCTTCGGCTCAGGTCAATATCTCAGGATCCTGGGATCGAGCCCCACACTGGGCTCTCTGCTTAGCGGGGAGCCTGCTTCCCCCTCTCTCTGCCTGCTTCTCTGCCTACTTGTTAACTCTCTCTCTGTCAAATAAATAAATAAAATATTCTTTAAAAAAAATACTGTGGGGGCGCCTGGGTGGCTCAGTGGATTAAGCCGCTGCCTTTGGCTCAGGTCATGATCTCAGGGTCCTGGCATCGAGCCCCGCATCGGGCTCTCTGCTCCACAGGGAGCCTGCTTCCTCCTCTCTCTCTGCCTGCCTCTCTGCCTACTTGTGATCTCTCTCTCTGTGTCAAATAAATAAATAAAAAATCTTTAAAAAAAAAAATACTGTGTAGGTGTAATCGAGAAAATCTAGACTGGGGAAGCCACAGGTCAAATGACCTGGTTTCTTCACCAAATAAATTACAAAATGAAAAGGGAGACAGACAAAATAGAACACGAGTAACATACAAATTGAGATGGGTTTGATTGGGATTAAAAATTCCAGGGACCTGTGTTTGGGAAAAGGGTAAAAATGATGTACTTCAGTTTCTAAGTTAAAAATACTTACTGAAATTCTTGCCAACCACTAAAAGAGGAATGTATAATTTCCAAGCCAGTAAAGGGGGATAAAAAAGAGAAAATAAGGAGTCAGTTAAGGAGAAGAAAAACATTGAAAAGGTAGGATTAAAAGAAGCTGTAAAATACGATAATAGGTATAAATACAGTTATATCATTGCCAGTAAGTATAAATGGACAAAATTTTATAAAGCTGAAAACTGGCAACCTAGAAAAGAAAATCTAGTATTTGCTGTGCACATGAGCCATCTAAAACCCATTGCGGAAGGGCTGAAAGACCTCCTCCAAAACCCTCAGTTCCTCACAGTCCACATCCACATCCACAGTCCACAGTCTCATGGTTCATCTCCCCCTCTGATTTCCCCCAACTCCCTTCTCTTCTCCATCTCCCCATGTCCTCCGTGTCATTCCTTATGCTCCACAAATGAGTGAAACCATATGATAATTGACTTCTCTCTGTTTGACTTATTTCACTCAGCATAATCTCTTCCAGTCCTGTCCATGTTGATACAAAAGGTTGGGTATTCATCCTTTTTGATGGAGGCATAATACTCCATAGTATATATGGACCACATCTTCTTTATCCATTCATCCGTTGAAGGGCATCTTGCTTCTTTGCACAATTTTGGTGACTGTGGCCATTGCTGCTATGAACATTCGGGTACAGGTGGCCCTTCTTTTCACTACATCTGTATCTTTGGAGTAAATACCCAGTAGTACAATTGCAGGGTCATAGGGTAGCTCTATTTTTAATTTCTTAAGGAATCTCCACACTATTTTCCAAAGTGACTGCACCAACTTGCATTCCCACCAACAGTGTAAGGGTTCCCCTTTCTCCATGTCCTCTCCAACACACGTTGTTTACTGTCTTGTTAATTTGGCCATTCTATCTGGTGTAAGGTGGTATCTCAATGTGGTTTTGATTTGAATGTCCCTGATGGCTAGTGATGATGAACATTTTTTCATGTGTCTGTTAGCCACTTGTATGTCTTCATTAGAGAAGTGTTTGTTCATGTCTTCTGCCCATTTTTTGACATGATTATCTGTGTTTTGGGTGTTAACTTTGAGGAGTTCTTTCTAGATCTTGGATATCAGCCCTTTGTACTGTCATTTGCAAATTATCTTCTTCCATTCTGTGGTTGCCTCTTTGTTTTGTTGACTGTTTCCTTTGCTGTGCAGAAGCTTTTGATCTTGATGAAGTCCCAGAAGTTCATTTTCGCTTTTGTTTCTTTTGCCTTTGGAGACATATCTTGAAAGAAGTTGCTGTGGCAGATGTCAAAGAGGTTACTGCCTATGTTCTCCTCTAGGATTCTGATGGATTCCTGCCTCACGTTGAGGTCTTTCATCCATTTTGAGTTTATCTTTCAGTCTTACCTCTCTTAAGAGAGCGTGGAGAGGGGCATCTGGGTGGCTTACTTGGTTGAGAATCTGCCTTAAGCTCAGGTCATGCTCCCAGGGTCCTCTGCTCAATGGGGAGTCTATTCCTCCCCTCTCCCCTGCTTGTGCTCTCATAAATAAATAAAATCTTTAAAAAAGAAAAAAAAAGCATGAAGAACTTACTTTGTTCTCTTTTCAGGTTGAAGAAAAAGGAGTTTAGTTTAGAAGAAATCTATACCAATAAGAATTATAAGTCTCCTCCTGCAAACAGGTAGGTACATGAGTAGGAGTTAATAGACTGGGAGGGCTTCTGAAATGATCAATGCAAATCTCCAATCCTTTCACTTCAGAAAGGATTTTATGTTCAGTTATTTTACTTCCCAGCGTTTGGACTGGGGTTGGTGGTAGGATGGGACAGGAATGTGTGTTGAGTGATGTAGGTACAGAAAACGTCTTATTTCAATTTGTACTTGTGTTTTTAGCAAACATGCCCGCTCTCTTCTTCAGGACTAATAATGGTCAATCTTCAGATATGATTCCAAATACAGAACAAATTTCATTGGCTGCCTTTGAGTCTGAATTCAGTTTAAGTCAGGGAACATTTTTTAAATTCCCGTTGTGTCCAGGTTGTAGCAAGAGAGTTTCTAGGATTTTATCCTGTAAATTGAACATTTGCTCTAAGACGTTTATACAGATTATTCATTGCAGCATTAACTAAATAATAGGAAAGGATTAGAAGCAACTGAAAATATCCACTAATCAAGTTTTGATTAAATTGTAATACAGCCTTATAATGGAATGTACTGTATAGCCATTAAAAAGATGAATCGGAAACAAACTGAGGGTTGCCGGGGGGAGGGAGGTAGGGAGAGGGTGGTTGGGTTATGGACATTAGGGAAGGTATGTGGTATGGTGAGTGCTGTGAAGTGTGTAAACTTGGCGATTCACAGACCTTTACCCCTGGGGCTAATAATACATTATATGTTAATAAAAAAATAAAAATTACTTAAAAACAAAACAAAACAAAAAAGATGAATCGGGCTCTTGGGTGGCTCAGTTGGTTAAGCATCTGCCTTTGGTTTGGATCATGATCCCAGAGTCCTGGGATCAAGGTGCTCAGTGAGGAGGCTGCTTCTCCCTCTCCCTCTGCTGCTCCCCCTGCTTGTGCTCTCTGTCTCTCTTTGTCAAATAGATAAAATCTTTCTTTAAAAAAAAAGTTATTAGCAAGTCAGAGAGGCACAGTGCATAAGATAGTGTATCTAATTTGCTACCATTTGAGCAAGAGGGAAAAAACTCAAAGTGGAAGATAAATGTCATGGGTCAGCAGGCTACAGGCCAAATTCAGCCAATGGCCTGTTTCTTTTCTTTCCTTTTTTTTAATTATAGTCTATGAGCAAAGAATGGTTTCTGCATTTTTTTTTATTTCTACATTTTTAAAGAGTTGTTTAAAAACAAAAAGAAGAGTTTGTAGCAGAGTCCTTACGTGGCTTATTAATTTTAAAATGTTTACTCTGACATTTTATGTAAAAGGGCTCACCTCTGATAATAAATGCTTATTTATGTGTATCTGTGCATTGAATGACTTTTGGGAGGCTATACAAAAAAATTTGCTGGTATTGCTGACAAGGGCTGGCCTTTTGTTCTTTACCCTTTTGTCCAGCTGCAGTTTTTTCACTATGTGTTCATATATTACCTACCCATATATATATATTTTCATACAAAAGAGAGAAATACTGGCCAGAGGAAACAGTTGAGTAAGTAGTTGTTAGTTGTTTTAGCCTCAGTTAACCAGAAGGGTTGATGGCCCAGGAGACGTGCCACATGAGTCAGTGTGTTGATTGTTTTTTGTGCTTTGCTCTCAGGTGTTTGGAGACCATCTTTGAGGAACCTAAGGAACGAAATGGTACGCTAATCTCAATCAGCCAACAGAAGAGAAAACGAGTTCTAGAATTTCAGGATTTTACTGTCCCACGAAAGAGAAGAGCTCGTGGTAAGGTCAAGGTGGCAGGCAGCTTTACCAGGGCACAGAAGGCAGCTCTGCAGAGTCGGGAGCTCGATGCTCTGTTGATACAGAAACTAATGGAATTGGAGACATTTTTTGCCAAGGAAGAGGAGGATCAGGAGCGACCATCTGGTTGTTGAGAAGCAATTCAGTTTGGGGGTCTCAATTTTAGGTTTTCCAGGCTCCTTGGAAGAGGTTGCCTAATTTTGCCCTACCACCCAAACTACTCAAGATGCAGTCCATGGATTTTTACCTATTTTAAGGTGCAACCTTTTTAGGAAATGGTGAAGGAGGGTCCTCTACTTCTACTGCTGAGTATTGAACCTCAGGAATGCTCCCTTTATTCTAGAAATGGTCCTGAATGACATCTGGCCTCTTCCCCCCACTTGCCATCCTCAGGAGGAGGACACAGCACACCTTCAGTAACACTAGGATTCCAAGGACTCACAGCATTTGCACGTCCGTGTGAAAGTTCTGCATTGTTTACGGTGGTGCTAGACCAAGATTATTTAGAGACATGGCCTAGGGAGGGGGACCTGGTGTCCTGTCCTGTGTGGTCACACTGGCTCATTTTGGTAGTTGAGGAAAAATGAGCTGTTGTGTTTCCTAATCCTCTGAGTCTGTCTGCCTAGACCCATGTGTGCATGTGTGTGTGCGTGTGTGTGTGTGTGTGGCTTTTTCCCATCATTTTCTCCCCTCTGTGACTGTGGGTCACTAGTGCCAGAGGAGCCCGTCCAGGCCCCATTCGAAGTAAGTTGCACTTTTTAATGTTGTGGTGTTGATTATTTTCATTTGTTTTATTTCTTTTTTTTTTTTTTTTTGTATTATTGCTGCATGTTTGAAGCCTTTAAATGTGATTTTAAAACAAATTTTTTAAGACATCAAGGAGAAAGACAATACACGTCTTCAGAATATATGACAGGCATTTGACCCAGTGTATCAGTGCATGGTTTGGGACAATGGAGAGACATTTTTCCATCATGTGTTTCAAGCAGCCCCTTCCCCATCTCTACCTTCCAGTGTAACTCATTAGAGGGAGTAATTTTTCATCTGGGTTCTCATTCTTGCTCGTTAAGTTGATGTGTTTATTTTAATGATGGAAGTAAGAGCAGGTTTTCCTCCCAGCCATTTAAAAAATATGAATGTTGGGTGTGGTCTTAATGGGTTATATCCGAAGTGGTAGTATATAACAAAATTGGGCATAACAGCTCAGGCTGTGATAAAGGTCAACCCAGAATGTGCTCCGGAAGTGGGGAGTGAGGCAGGGCATGGTTCAGACCCAGTGATGCATCCTTGTGGTGGGATCATGAAATTCTACCGCCAGCCCTCTCTGAGGACACCATCGTATTTGGGGTTGTGACAAACCTACTGGAAATTTTGTGGAGTGCCAGAGTTAGCAGAGTCCTTTATATGGGCCTACAGGAGTCCGTCAGCTTAGAAGGACACTATGTGGGTCAGCCAGGCCCGGAGGTGTCATTCCTTTTCCACTTAACTCCTGTGTGCCCTTGCCTTGCTTCTCCCTACCTCTTCCCTTGTGTTTTATCTTTCTGTCTCTCTTGCTCTCAAAACAAAAGTTCAGAGAATTAACATTCCTTGGCTGGTGAGTGAGATGCAACACCCAGCCTTAGGACACTGGTCACTTCTTCCCGTTCTCCTAGGAGCCTCTGCTGGGAAGCATCCGCCCCTAGAGACTGTCAGAACTCCAGAGATATTTTCAAAGCCAGTCTGTTAGAGAAGAGTGAGTGGTGCCGTCCTGGAGTGTGTCTCCTAGGGTTCCTTTGTCTCCCCATTTGTGAGTGGGTGGGGAGATGGGGTGGGGGAGGGGGGTCTCTATGTGCCTTTCCTTTGCAGGTTGACAGTCTATGCCGCACTGGAGCAGAAGAACTGACATGAGCAAGAAAAAAAATAGTGACACGTCTGTCTTCTCGGCCCACTGCCTCAGACATAGCATTTAGTAAGTGAGATACATACCTGGTGATCCACGGAGGCTTCTAAGGCCTTGGCCAAATAGCATTAGAAGAGGGCCACACTTCCACACTGGCTCTGAATGATGTGAACCAGATTCTGTCGTTCTACATCCGCTTTGCCCAGACTGTATAGACACGACCTGTGTTTCACCTCAGTACCTCTCCCTTCCTGGGACAAGGTCCTTAGACACTAAATGCTTCTCTCTGTCTTTTTGCCTAAAGGAGTGGGATTAATAATCCATTGCACCCTCCGACAGACGTTTTTAGGGAGTGCTGCTGGACAGCGTGCAAACTCCCAGCAACTCAACAGAGCCCTGTTTGCCAGCTCCATTGCCAGTGTAGACGAGTTAGTAATGTGGCAGCCATGTCGTCCACCAGACTGAAGTTGAGTGGGCACAGCTGTGGCATCACCACCATTACAGAAACACAATTTCAAGTTTGCCCTTCATAGGCATGGCACTTGGAAGAACCAGGAGCAGTGATTTGGAACACTGGAGGGATGGAGGAAGTGAGGCCTGGGCTCTCTCCTTGTCCTGGCCGTGTGGGAGAGAAGCAGCTCTGAGGCAGACCTGCCTATCCTTGAAAATCTTGGCCTGACCCCTGACTAGGGGCCTTCCCCTGCTCCAAATTTAAGAAGGGGCCCCCATTGCAAAACTTGAAATTGCCTGCCTGAAGTCGACACATCAACTTCTAGCCACGCCCAGCCACACCTGTCTTAGCATCCATTTTCATCATTGGCCTGGCCAGTTTTAGTGCTTTCTGTGGTCCTCGGAGCCTGTGGAAGCTGCCTGCAACAGGAGGCATTAGTCGGCTGCTGGCTCACCACCTGTCCAGAGCTACTGAAGGTCTCCTGGGTTGGAGGCTGGTACAACTTCTGAGTATGGGGACTTCCTACCCCAAGTGGTGGGAAGTTACAATTAACTATGATATACTCAGCTATAACTCAACTCCAGAGGTTTAGTGTTTTTAATACGGGAAAGAGGAGAAATCTCAGGTCCAGTCAGGGTTCTGCCCATCAGCTTTTCACTGAAACTTCAAAGATGGGTTGTTGTTTTGGTTTTTGGGTTTTTGTTTTCCCCATCTTTCAGTTTATAGCTACATTTTCCTCTCATTTGCTCCCCACCCACTTTCCCCTTCTCTTTTGGTCACCTTTCCAGCTTCATTTCTCCATTCGTTTAAATGTACCTCATCACCTATTCAAGCAGATTATGTCCACTTTTTCTTAGTGACCTTACTCTAAGAGCTACAGCTGAGGGAGGTACAATGGAAAGACATGTAGTGTTTGCCTTACTTGGAGCCTGAAGAGCTTAGAAACTCAAGCTGTGAATCCCAAAACTCAGTGCTCCTTCACGAGCTGTGAAAATCATGACATTTTGTCACGGTTTTGCCTGAAAGGGTCTTTTGCGTCGGCACCAGAGCCAACCTGAGGTAAATTCCAGATCCTACCATCTGGGCATGATCCCTCCCCCCAGGGTTCACTCCCTGCCCGCCAGACTGAGAGCCTGTGGAGTGTGCGGGACTAGGGCAGCAGAGCCAAGGCATTGGCACAACCTAATGGAACGCACAGCCAGCGCTCTGTCCCCAGGCTGGGATTCCATCTCATAATTCCATGTATAGTAAGATCCGCGAAAGACCAACTTTTAGTCAGTGATACTTTTCTCCCACCACCGGAGGGAGAAGTATCCAGTTGGTGCTTTCTTTAATTCCCTTGTTTTGTTTTGTTTTGTTTTGTTTCTGGAAGCTTTTCCCCTGGTATCATGGAAAGGACCTCTTAAACACCACATTGTGGGTGGCTGTATCCAAAGTCTAAATAATTGGCCAGAGGTATGGAATAGCCTTTCCTGGATTCATCCACGGGAAGGGCGCCTTGCCACAACTGCACTTCTTAATGTAAACAACTGACGTCGGAGGAAGGCTTAGTTTTATGAAAATCAAAGTTTCATATTATCATTTAACCACAAATTGAGCAGCAAACGCTAATTTGATTATAAAGTGAGGGTCCCCATAAAGCCCTCCATCTAGCACAGCATATTCTCAGATTTGATGCTTGTTCATTGTGTGTCTTCATGAGCCCCTCCCTGGTGCTGAATTGGATTTGAATTCCTGGCGAGAGACCTCAGCATCTCCTTGGGCTGGTCTGGGCCAGTAAATAGCTGCCTGAAGTGTTTATAAATTATCATGGTCAATAGTTCAGTGAAATTTGTACATTTTTGGTAACATTGGCATACAAGATGCCCCTGCAGTTCCTTTTCTGTTTGGTAGTTTGTGACTCTAAAATTCCCACTGTTATGTGTGTTAATTTATGAAAATAAAATTTTTTTTGAAAACCTTTCAAATAACTCTCAAGGCTGTTATTTCATCCTTTTGAAAAAAAAAAGGGGGGGGGACACGGGTGGCTCAGTTGGTTAAGTGTCTGACTCTTGATTTTTGGCTTGGGTCATGATTTCAGGGTTCTGAGATCAAACCCCACGTGGGGCTCTGTGCTCAGCATGGAGTATGCTTGAGATGCTCTTTCTCCCTCTGCCTCTGCTCACTCACTGTCCCCAAATAAATAAAATCTTAAAGAAAAAAAAATTTTTTTAAGTAATCTCTACACCCAGCTTGGGGCTCAAACTTCAAACCCCAAGATCAAGAGTCACATGCTCTACCGACTGAGCCAGCCAGGCACCCCTCTTATTTTATTCTTACAGCTTGGTAATAGGCTAAAATTTTACCTCTAATGTCGTGAGGTTTCACCATTTTCTGAGGACTGCCCCAAGGACTCCTGCTTTGGGTGACCTTCTGATCCTGCAGTGAGCCTTTGAAATTTTACTCAGTGAGGGACACCTGGGTGGCACAATTGGTTGAGCGTCCTACTCTTGGTTTTGGCTCGGGTCATGATCTTGAGGTGGTGGGATCAAACCCTGCATCAGGCCCTGTGCTCAGCCAGTAGTCTGCTTCTCTCTCTCTCCCTCTGCCCCTCCCTCCTTGAGCTCATTCTCACTCTTTCTCTCCGAAGTACATAAATAAGTCTTAAATAAAATAAAATAAAATTTACTCAGTGGTAACAAATTATCTTATGAGAGAATTTGGTATTTGGAAACCACTGAGACTCATTCAGATCTGAGTCATAACCAAGTGGGGTAGGGTTGCTGAGCAGTATTTTAGATGTGATGGGTTTTTTAATATGTAATGTATTATTTGCTTCAGGGTGCAGGTGTTTGAATCGTCAGTCTTACACAATTCACAGCACTCATTAGGTATGATTAATGATTTTTAAATAGTGCGCCTTACTTTCTCATTTGGCAGGGGGCAAGAAAGCAGTTACAAATTCAAGTCAAATATGTTTCAAATACTAGCCTGTTTGGGTAAGAGCTTGACTTGCTAATGAAACTAGATAGCATATAAATAAGTACATTCACTTACTGTAAAAAGGGTCGCCTTTTATCGCATCCTCCTATTCGTCCATGAGTTAGGCTGCCATGAGTTAGGCTGCGAGCCCTCCATTCTCAGCTCCCTCTTTCCACCAATGGCAGCTAGCAAATGACTGAAAATATGGCTCTCTAACACACCAACGTGTCTCAGAGAGAAGCATGATTTCTGAGGATGTTCTTCCTCTGTCCAGAGGAAAAGCAGTGCCCAGTGTCCCTTCTTGGCTTTTTCTAATTCTTGGGCTTCTACAACACACAATTCCATCCATGTAGTCTTTTACATTTGGGGAACATTCTGCCTTGCAGCTGTGCTTCTGTTAGTTTTCACAATTACTTGAGAAGAGTACTCTCCTACACATTTTCTTTGTTTAGAAGGGAGAGACTAATCATCTATTAAGTGTTCTTTCTTTAGCGAATCCCATTACAGAATCTTAGGTTGGTAGGGCCTCCTGAGAATAAGGACTGGTCCATGCTGATTAAGAATCCTCTGTGGTGTCCTGCCCTGTTGCAGTGACAGACACCTCATCTCTGCAGTTGCTTCTGGGACTTTTCTCGAGAAGTGTTATAGAAAATTCTAATTTTTTTAAGACTTTTTAAAAAATTTATTTGACAGAGACTGCAAATAGGCAGAGAGGCAGGCAGAGGGCAGGGGGAAGCAGGCTCCCTGCTGAGCAGAGATTCCTGACGTGGGGCTCGATCCCAGGACCCTGAGACCATGACCTGAGCCGAAGGCAGAGGCCCAACCCACTGAGCCACCCAGGTGCCCCAGAAAATTCTAATTTTTAAGCAACTTCCAAGATCATGGGTGAGTCATAACATCTTACACTCCCAGTGTCTTCTCCCTTTACACTGAGGAGATAATCAGTTTGAATAGAACTTACATACAGACCTTTTGCAGTTCCTTGAACAGACCAGGCATGCTCCCACTGTATGATACATTCACTTGATTTGCTGTCTCCAGAGCCCAGAATGTTCTCCCATGTTTCTATATGTTCCCTCAGATCTTTGCCTTCCCAGATCACCCTTCATAAAGGTGTATCCCCACCCATTCTGCGTCACCGTTGTGTACTTTATACTCTACAGCACGTATTATAACTTTGTACATATTCATTCCTGTAAGATAAGCTCCTTGAGGTCAGGAACTTTGTTTTATTCACCCTGGGCTCTCCTGGCTCCTGAAGCGCCTTAAACAGCCCCTCACATATTATGGGAGGAACTGCGTAAACATGTCATGGGTGAACGAATAGGCTGTTTTCATAGAACTTCTTGTTGCGCAGTCCTGGTGAAGTCCTTTTCAACCCCCTGACTCTGGCTATGTGAAGGCCCTGTAATTCTTCCCTTCAGTGACTCTTCAAGGGACCCAGCTTGTGGCTACCCAGATACAAAGGGTAGAACCGGTCAAATTTTCCTTTTCTTTTCTTTCCTTTTTTTTTTTTTTTTTTTTTTTTTTTTTTTTTGGTTAAGATTTTATTTGACAGAGTGCACAAGCACGGGCAATGGCAGGCAGAGAAGGAAAAGCAGACTCTCCACTGAGCAGGGAACCCCCTGTGGGACTCCATCCCAGGACCCTGGGATCATAACCTGAACCCAAGGCAGATGCTTAACTGACTGAGCCACCCGGCCACCCCTGGTCAACTCTTCTGATGCCCAGCTCTGCCCAGCTCTGCCCAGCTCCGGCTGCAGCCACACCTACAGCTGGTCTCACGCCTTCTGATTGGCTGTAGCTCACAAGTGGGGACGGGCCAGTTGAGTTACCCATTGCGGAGGCAGCGGGCAGTGAGTGGGGTAACCTATCTGGGAGGTGGTACCTGCAACCCAACCTGGAGACTGCATCCCTGGCCCAAGGACATATGTGTGGGGTGCTGGAAGGCAGAAAATGCATAGGAATCTTCTTGGGAATTTTTCTCCTTTTTCTTTCGCATTTTTTTTTAAAGATTTATTTGAGAGAACACAAGCGGGGAGGAGGCAGAGGGAGAGGCCGAATCAGACTCCCCGCTGTGCAGAAAGCCTGATATGGGGCCAGATCCCAGGACTCTGATACCACGACCTGAACTGAAGGCAGACACTTGACTGACTGAGCCACTCCGGCGCCCCATTCTTTTGCTTTTTTTTTTTTTAAGATTTTTTTTTTATTTATTTATTTGCCAGAGAGAGATCACAAGTAGGCAGAGAGGCAGGCAGAGAGAGAGAGAGAGAGAGAGGAGGAAGCAGGCTCCCTGCCGAGCAGAGAGCCCGACGCGGGACGCGATCCCAGGACTCTGGGATCATGACCTGAGCCGAAGACAGAGGCTTAAACCACTGAGCCACCCAGGCGCCCCTTCTTTTGCATTTTTAATCTCAGACTCTTGAAGATGGTGAAATGGTTCCTGAAATAGTGCAAACAGAGAGGTAAATTCCCAAAGCATTGCAGCAGTTGATGAGTCTGGCTGCCTTCCCCTACTGCTGCCTACAAAAGCCATCTTTGTGAAACACAATTTTGCCCTTGTCAGAACCACCTCTTAAAATCTCTTCATGGCTTGGGTGCCTGGGTGGCTCAGTGGGTTAAAGCCTATGCCTTGGGCTCAGGTCATGATCCCAGAGTCTTGGGATCAAGCCCCACATTGGGCTTTCTGCTCGGTGGGGAGCCTGCTTCCTCCTCTCTCTGCCTGTCTCTCTGTCTACTTGTGATCTCTGTCTGTCAAATAAATAAAATCTTAAAAAAAAAAATCTTCATGGCTTTGTCCTCACAACCAAATAAAGATAATAACTGCCATTTACTGAGCCCTGCCCAAGGGCCAAGCATTTTGTGCTTATGTTCTCCTTGAATTCTCACAGCAACTTGTAGTAAATCATTGTAATTCCCATTTTGTAGATGAGGAAACGGGCCTCCTCCAGACTGTGAGGCTGTGTTATCAAAATCAGCATTTCTGCCCACATCTTCCTCTCCAGCCTCATTCCCCTTTGAATCAGCACCCTGAATTTCTTCTAGTTTCTCAGATCCTCCATGCTCTCTCTTCCCTTGAAGCTTTTGTAGGAAAGCTGTCACATTGGCCGGAAATATTCTTTCTCCCACCCTTTCGTTGAACTGCCTGTACTTCAGATCTCTGAAGGCTTCCCCCAGCCCCTTCCGGCTCTGTCCCCATCACTGCCTGGTAGGCACCCCTCTTAGATGCTTCCTCAGTGCATATACTCCCCCACCCTCTGAGCTGCCTACTCACTCCCCAGGATCCCCCTCCCCTGTGAGCTTCAGGAGAGCAGGTCTTGTTTGCCATCCCCAGCCCCTTGCACATCCCTGGCACACATGTGCTCAATAACTGCTTATTGAACAGATCAGTGTATCATGGCTTGCCTGAGCACCCATGGGACACAAAATAGCCAGTCCTCTGGAAGGTCATGGACAGGTAGGGGAGACAGACACACGGGTCAGGAACTGAGAGGAGGCAGACCGGCAAGTTTTAGGATATAGGTAGGAGTGCTGCGGGGAGAGAAAAAGATTTTTTTTTTAAAGAAATATAAAAGTTGCAGGGAAAAAAAAAAAGAACAACATAATAAGCACCCATATTTCCACCATCCAGAATTAACAAGGGTTAGTGTTTTTCAAATTGCTTCCAGACATGTTTAAAAGAAATAAACCAGGGCGCCTGGGTGGCTCAGTGGGTTGGGCCGCTGCCTTCGGCTCAGGTCATGATCTCAGGGTCCTGGGATCCAGTCCCGCATCGGGCTCTCTGCTCAGCGGGGAGCCTGCTTCCCTCTCTCTCTCTCTCTGCCTGCCTCTCTGCCTTGTTGTGATTTCTCTCTGTCAAATAAATAAATAAAATCTTTAAAAAAAAAAAAAAGAAATAAACCATTATGGATATCACCAAAGTCCCAAGAGACAATCAGTCCCTATTACATCCCTGCTCCACTCCTTAGAGACAGCCACTGTCAGAAGGTTAGTATTTGTCCTTCAGTCCCCTGTCTCTCTCTCTCCATAAGCAACTTACAATATTATTTTTATATTGTTTTGTTTAGTAAGCTCTATGCCCAGTGTGGAGCTTGAGCTCATGACAAGAGTCACATGCTCTACCAACTGAGGCCTCTAAGTGCCTCTCTATTGGCTTTAAGACACATTTATTCAGCATCATGATCAGACGATTACATTTAGCAATGAAAAGTATGGGTGCAAAAAGAAAATCTATATTGACTCTTTATTGGGGGGGGTCCCTGGGTGGTTCAGTCAGTGAAGTTTCTGCCTTCAGCTCAGGTCATGATCCCAGGGTCCTGGAATCCAGTCCTGCATCAGGCTCCCTGATCAGTGGCGAGCCTGCTTCTCCTTCTCCCCAGCTCCTGCTCTCTATGGCTATCTCTGTCTCTCTCTCTCAAATAAAAAATAAAATCTTTTTGGGGGCACCTGGGTGGCTCAGTGGGTTAAAGCCTCTGCCTTCGGCTCGGGTCATGATCCCAGGGTCCTGGGATCAAGCCCCGCATCGGGCTCTCTGCTCAGCGGGGAGCCTGCTTCCCCCTCTCTCTCTGCCTGCCTCTCTGCCTACTTGTGATCTCTGTCTGTCAAATAAATAAATAAAATCTTTAAAAAAAATAAAATAAAAAAAATAAAATCTTTTTTTAAAAAAAGACTATTGGAATGCTTCAACTTTTTACCAACAGAAACCAAAAAACCCAAAAAACTCTATTATAAAATTAGTCACAAATACAGTCCTTATGGTTTTTGTCCATACACATGAATATTGTCTAAAACTTAACCTTTTTTTTTTTTAGATTTATTTATTTATTTGACACAGGGAGAGAGCACAAGCAGGGGGAGCAGCTAGCAGAGGGAGAGGGAGAAGGAGGCTCCTTGCTGAGCAGAGAGCCTGATGCGGGGCTCGATCCCAAGACCCTGAGATCATGACCTGAGCTGAAGGCTGATGCTTCGCTGACTGAGCTGGACAGGCACCCCAAAACTTCTCTTCTTTGTAGCAGTTAGGTTCTGCCACCATGGTGTTTGGGGGGGTTCACAAATAAATCTATTGTAGCTTCCCTGTTCCTTCTCTGGCTCTCCTCTCTCACTAAGCTTTATTTCTTGGCAGTAATTGAAACCTTCTGCCACTGCCATCACCAGCTTGGTTTTGTGGTTTGGCAGAGTATTGGCCTCCAACACTACAGAGCCCAGAGCTTCTGCCTCCAAAGTGTTTTCCTTTCATGGATCCAGATTTTGAAGAGTGATTGTTGTAATTGCCAAAATCATCATAGCTTCTGCCACCTCCATAGTGGCTTCCATTATTACCAAATCCATTACAGCCATCCCCACTGCCACCATATGCAACCACTACTATGGCAGCCACCAAAGTCACCTCAACCACTAACTACTCCATGACCAAAGTTGTCATTCCCATCAAAACCATTTCCATGACCACCACCAATGTTTCCAGAGTCACTTCAGCCTCTTTGGTTGGACAAAACACTACCCATCTCCTGCTAGATAGGGCTTTCCTCACTTCACAGTTGTGGCCATTCTTAGTATGGTATTTCTTTCTTTCTTTTTTTTTTAAGATTTTATTTTTTTTGGGGCGCCTGGGTGGCTCAGTGGGTTAAAGCCTCTGCCTTTGGCTCAGGTCATGATCCCAGGGTCCTGGGATTGAGCCCTGAGAAACTTGAACAGTTCTTACTTGCCGGCATTCACAGATAGAAAGGATATGTATTTTGGTTTTATTGTTTTTATTTTTTTTCAGATTTTATTTATTTATTTGACAGACAAAGACCACAAGCAGGCAGAGAGGCAGGCAGAGAGAGAGGAAGGGAAGTAGGCTCCCCGATGAGCAGAGATCCCTATGCGGGGCTTGATCCCAGGACCCCAGGATCATGACCTGAGCCGAAGGCAGAGGCTTTAACCCACTGAGCCACCCAGGTGCCCCTATTTTTTTATTCTTGAATAGGCACCACAGCCAGAATGGAGCTCAACGTGGAGCCTGAACTCACAACCCTGAGAATAAGACCTGAACTAAGATCAAGAGTCCGATGCCTAACTGACTGAGCTATGCAGGCGCCCTGTATTTTTTGTTTTAAGATATTATTTGTTTGAGAGAGAGAGAAAGTGAGAGCATGAGAGGGCTGAGGGGCAGAAGGAGATGCAGACTCCCTGCTGAGCTGGGAGCCCTGTGCGGGACTTGATGCCGGGACTCCAGGATCATGACCTGAGCCAAGGCAGTCATCTAACCAGTTGAGCCACCTAGGCACACTCAATGTATTTTCTTTTTAAAGCGCACCAGTTGTCTACTGAGTATGTGTCATTTAGGGTCTTGGTTATTTTCAAATGACATTTTATTTTGGAGACCTACTCAGATTGATATATGTAGATATGGGTCATTGCTCTCCCTTGCTATAGAGTAGACCATCATAGAAGCATAATTGGAGAATTTCTGCATCAGTAGGGATTCAGAGAGATGATGCAGTCTATTGGAAAAGAGCAGGAATGGTCTGGGCCCTCTGCTTTAACCCACTGAGCCATCCAGGCGTCCCTACTATCCTGCTCTTGGATCTGTACAGGTCAACTGTGGTTTGGCTGATCTAGAGTGGGCTCAGTTCAGTGGATCTACTTCAGACTCCAGGTCAGCAGGGTTTGGCTGTAGTTTAGGCTCTAGTCTGGTCCAAGTATCTCTCGCATTCCTTGCACCAATAGCTTCCCAGAGCAAGAGAGCCAAGCCAAACCACACAAGTACGTTGAAAGCCTCTGCGCTCTCCTCACATCATTCCATGCTCCGTTGACCAAAGCAAGTCACATGGCCAACCTCAGTATCAACAGAGCAGGGGAAAATATTCTTCCCATAGTAGGAAGACTCAATCACAAAGCCACAAGGGAAAGAACATGAGCGTAAAACAGGGAAGTATAAAGAACTGGGACAAATGGGTAAAAATTCAACCTACCACAGAGTGTGAATAAGAAAACAAAATTGATAACAATCACGAGCAGAAATAGCCAAAAACTTGCTCTACCTGAGAAGTAATCTTA
Source organism: Meles meles (assembly GCF_922984935.1). Taxonomy (NCBI): domain Eukaryota; kingdom Metazoa; phylum Chordata; class Mammalia; order Carnivora; family Mustelidae; genus Meles; species Meles meles. Next base: position 26,924,395 of record NC_060077.1, on the reverse strand, counting down.
TGAACAGCAAAAAAAAAAAAAAAAAAATCTGCTTTACCAAACAAGTTTTTGCCCCAGCTTCAAAGTCACAAAAATGAAAATCTCAGCAGGAACCATTGGAATTTCTTCTCAGGACTGTATGCTGCAAATCTCTCAGATGTTGAAGCTCCCACAACAATGTAACAAAACTTGTGTTTGCTGAATGGGGTTAAATGCCTTTGGCATTCCTTACCACCCCCCCAACCTTAGCTCCAGATTCAGTTACCAGCAACAGAGTTCTATTGTTACCCTTCAGAATCCCCATTGTCTCAGTATTCTTTGGAAGGCAAAGGATTCATAAAAAGTCATCCTGGAAAATTGTTGGACAATCTGGGTGTAATAGCCCAGCCATTTCATTACTGATCCCGTGAATCTTAGAATGTCACATGACCTCTTTTAAAAAACGAAAGACTTGCACAAGAGCAATCTACCCACAGCCACTCTTTCTCACCCTCCTGCCCCAAAAATCCAACTCAACACAGCAGCCAGAATGAGATTTTTTTTTCAATGCATCAAGGAAAGGGTTTATTCCAGAGGTAGCTTGAATGAGGGGACAGAAGTCTGGCTCAAATCTGTCCGGAATGAGATTTATTTATTTATTTATTAGAAGATTTTATTTATTTGACAGAGAGAGGTCACAAGTAGGCAGAGAGGCAGGCAGAGAGAGAGAGAGGAGGAAGCAGGCTCCCTGCTGAGCAGAGATCCCAGTGCAGGGTTCAATCCCAGGACCCTGAGATCATGACCTGAGCCAAAGACAGAGGTTTAACCCACTGAGCCACCCAGGCGCCCCTATTTTTTTTTTAATAAATAATGAAATCTTTAAAGATTTTTTAAAAATCTTTATTTTTATTATTTTTTTAAGTGATCTCTATGTCCAACTTGGGGCTCGAACTCACAACCCTAAGATCAAGAGACTGAGGCAGCCAGGCACCCCTGGAAAGAGATTTTTTTTTTTTAAGATTTTATTTATTTATTTGACAGACAGAGATCACAAGTAGGCAGAGAGGCAATCAGAGAGGGAGAGAGGAGGAAGCAGGCTCCCCATGGAACAGAGAGCCCGATGCGGCACTCGATCCCAGGACCCTGAGATCATGACCTGAGCTGAAGGCAGAGGCTTTAAACCACTGAGCCACCCAGGCACCCCATGGAATGAGATTTTTTAAATAAAACATTTCGATTTTGAGATAATTGTAGATTCACATGCACATTATGAAGAAATAATACAGAGGAAGCCAGTTTCCCAATGTAACATCTTGCAAAACAATGCATTTCTGCTATGGTCTGAACGTGTCCCCCAAAATTCATATGTTGAAGTACTAACCCCTAAAAATGATGGTATTAAGAGGTGGGACTTTGGGGATCTGCTTAAATTATGAGGGTGGAGCCCTCATGAATGGGATTAGTACCTTATAAAAGAGGCTCGAGAGATCCCAAGCCCCTTCCACCATGTGAGGACACAATGGGAAGTCTGAAACCCAGAAGATGCCTTCACTTGACCTTGACCGAACTGGCATCTTGAGCTTGGATTTACCAGTGTCCAGAACTTTAGAAACTAAATTTCCATTTTTTATAAATTGCCCAGTCTGGGGGTGTGTGGATGGCTCAGATAGTTAAACGTTTGCTCAGGTTGTGACCCCAGGGTCCAGGGATCCTGGGATGAGCCCTACTTGGGGCTCCCTGCTCAGCAGAGAACCTGCTTCTCCCTCTCCCTCTACCGGCCGCTCTGACTACTGTGCTCTCTCTCTCTCTCTGCCAAATAAATAAATAAATAAATAAATAAATAAATAAATAAAATCTTTTTAAAAATTGGCTAGTCTGTATTTTGTTATAACAGTCTGAATAAGCAAGATAATTTCTATCAAGATACAGTACATTTCTTTCAGATTGGGTCATTTCTATTGTTCCATCTCAAGTTCGTTATTGCCTCTGTCCCTCCATTCTCCTGCTGAGCTCATGCACTGAGATTCGTTTTGTTTTGTTTTGTTTTAATTTATGTTAGTATATTTTTTAGTTCTAAAATGTTCATTTGGGTCTTCTTTCTTAAAGATGTATTTATTTGAGAAAGAGAGAGTGTGAGCGCACATATGCAAGGGGGAGGGGTGAAAAGAGGAAGAAAGAATCCCAAGCAGACTCCCTGCTGAGCGTGGAGCCTGATGCGACTCTGGTATCGTGGCCTGAGCTGAAATCAAGAGTCAGATGCTGGACCAACTGAGCCACCCAGGAGCCCCTGGTTCTTCTCTTTGCTAGGACTTTCTTTTCTTTTTTTTAAAAAAATATTTTATTTATTTATTTGACAGAGAGAGACACAGTGAGAGAGGAAACACAAGCAGGGGAGTGGGAGAAGCAGAACAGGCTTTCCTCTGAGCAGGGAGCCTGATGCGGGGCTGGATCCCAGGACCCTGGGATCATGACCTAAGCTGAAGGCAGATGCTTAACTGACTGAGCCACCCAGGCCCCCTCTTTGCTAGGACTTTCTTTTCTTTCTTTTTTTTTTTTTTTTTTAAAGATTTTATTTATTTATTTGACAGAGAGAGATCACAAGTAGGCAGAGAGACAGGCAGATAGAGAGGGGGAAGCAGGCTCCCCGCTTGCAGAGAGCCTGATGCGGGGCTTGATCCCAGGACTCTGGGATCATGACCTGAGCTGAAGGCAGAGGCTTAACCCACTGAGCCACCCAGGCGCCCTGCTAGGACTCTCTTTTTCATTGTGAGGACTTACTATTTTCTTCATTTGTTTCAAAAGTGTTTGTAATTGTTCACTGAAACATTTTCATGACGATTGCTTTTAAAATATTTTCATCTGGGGGCGCCTGGGTGGCTCAGTGGGTTAAAGCCTCTTCCTTCGGCTCAGGTCATGATCCCAGGGTCCTGGGATCGAGCCCTGCATCGGGCTCTCTGCTCTGCAGGGAGCCTGCTTCCTCCTCTCTGCCTGCCTCTCTGCCTAGTTGTGATTTCTCTCTGTCAAATAAATAAAATATTAATAAATAAATAAATAAATAAATAAAATATTTTCATCTGGGGGGCTCCTGGGTGGCTCAGTGGGTTAAGCCTCTGCCTTAGGCTCAGGTCATGATCTCGGGGTCCTGGGATCGAGCCCCGCATCAGGCTCTCTGCTAAGTGAGGAGGCTGCTTCCCCCTCTCTCTCTGCCTGCCTCTCTGCCTACTTGTGATCTCTCTCTGTCAAATAAATAAATAAAAATATTTAAAAATTTAAAAAAAATATTTTCATCTTTGTCAGATAATCCTAACATCTCTGCCATTTTGTGTTGGTATATATTGATCAGTTTTTGTTTCGTTTTGTTTTTAAATTCATTTTGAGATCTTCCTGGTTCTTGGTATGGCAAGTGATTTTTCACTGAAACTTTGACATTTTGGGTGTTATGAGACCCTGAATCTTATGAAAACTTCTGTTTCAGCTAATTTCTAGTGATTACTGCCACTTAAGGGGAAGGCCAGTTTTCCCATCACCAGCCTCTGTCACTACCTGAGGGGGTCCTCCTCACTAGTACTGGATTGGGGTGGGAGTTCTGGCTCCCCATGAGGACTCTATGGACACCTTCCTAGCTGGGAGGGGTAAGAGTGCTTCATTATTGGCCCTCATGTGGCTTCCATTGATACCACAGAGTTGGGGGGAAAGGGGCCTTGTTATTGCTGGTCAGTGGTTGAGAGTTCTGACTTCCCACTAAATCTCCTCTGACACCAGCCCAGTGGGAAGGGAGAGGGTGCCTTGATCCTGCCAGATAAGTGAAAGTCAGACTCCCCATGTGGTCCCCATGATACTGTGGGGGTGAAGAGAGTGAGCTTGGTTACCTCCTGATGGAGATGGAAGTCCTAGCTCCCTACTCTGCTTGGCCTTCTCTGACACCAGCCCAGTGGGGAGGTTGAGAGGCTTCATAACGGTCCGTCGAAGATGGGAGTCTAGGCTCCCCATTCAGCCTCTGCTGGTGGGAGTGTGACCATAGTTTTATCTATGGTGTTTGGCTGGAGTAGAATGGCTATTGTCCATCTTTTTCTGAAAGGCTCCCCCTTTCCTGGTCCTTTGGCTAGAGACCACAGACTTGTTGTTGTTTGTTTTTTGTCTGAACCCACTGGCATTTTCTAGTTGCCAACATTTTCAGCTCCAGGTCTGAGGTATATGAGGCCAAAAAAAAAAAAAAGAAAGAAAGAAAAATAAACCAAACCAGGGAACTCACCACTACGTGTTACTCGTACCCTGAATTATTACCTAAACAGTCTGCCTCTTTCTACCTTTTGGAGTCTTTTTGTATTTTATATATATGTATATATATATGTATTTTATATATATGCCCAGATCTGGCTTGAAGCACTGTCCTGGGGGATAAGGATCAATACAGTGGACAGGGTGGACTGCTCCTTGGGGGTTTGCTGCAATGGGTGGGGGTAGGGAGTATCCAGAGAAGCCTTTTAGACCCAACAGTCCTGGGTCTCTGAAGAAGCTGTATTTGAATGAAAAAAGGGGCATCACCCTCTCCACTCCTTTCCTTGGCCTCAGGGGCTGTCTCAGGTCAGGGGGCTGTCAGGAGACCTTAAAGAAAGACTGCTAGGAAGACAGCAACAGAAATGGGATAAATTCTTCATGTTCAATGGACCACTACCCAAAAGCATGGCTCACTTTTTATTTATTTATAGATTTATTCACTTATTTTTTTAATTTGAGTGAAAGTGAGAGACAGAACGTGAGCAGGGTTGGGGGAGGGTAGAGGGAGGAGAGAAATAAGCAAGCTCCCCACAAGCAGGGAGCCTGACTTGGGGCTCAATCCCAGGACCTCATGATCCCAAGATCATGAACTGAACCAAAGGCAGACGGTTAACTCACTGAGCCACACAGGCACCCCTATTTTTTTTTCTTAAATATTTGTTTACTTATTTGAGAGAGAGAGAGTGAGTGGCAGAATGGGTAGTGAGAATCTTCAAGCAGACTCTCAGGTGAGCACAGAGACCGATGCAGAGCTGGATCCCACAACCCACAGAATCAGGGCTCGAGCCAAAACCAAGAGTCAGACACCCAACACACTGAGCCACCCAGGTACCCACAGCATGGTTCTTTCTTTCCTTCCCTCCCTCCCTCCCTCCCTCCCTTCCTTCCTTTCTCTCTTTCAAGACTTTATTTATTTGAGAGACTAACACAGAGATAGTGAGAAAGAGAGAGCACAAGTGGGGAGGAGAGGGAGAAACAGGCTCCCCTCTGAGCAGGGAGCCTGATGAGGTACTCAATCCTGGGATCCTGCAATTACCACCTAAACCAAGACAGATGCTTAACCAACGGAGCCACCCAGGGGCCCCAGGCATGGTGCTTTCTAAGAGAGCAGTTGTTTCAACCTTCCCAGCACGTGGGCCCCAGTTCAGGATCACTTAATTCTGCACAAATTGCTTTGAATCATTCATTCTACAAGAATTCGTTCAGCACCTCCCTTGTCCTCTGTCCCAGTGCAGCAGGTGTTAGGGACTTCATGAGCAAACAGAGGTTCGAATTCTGCCTTCTGGGGAAAGGAGACAGAGCTAAGTGGTAATTTTTAAATTGCAGCAAGTAGTGAGACAATGACGAAGTGATGAGTGCTGGGAAGGAAAATACAGGGAGTGGATAAAGGCTCTCACAAGCTGCCATGCCACTGTTTTTACTGAGTGTTGAGTGTAATGTCAAAAACAGAAGTTTTCTCATGGAGTTAGCTGTACTTGGGTTATTCAAACACACTTAACATTGATTTTTGGCTCTTCCTCACAACAACAATTGATTTAATTTCAATCTAAATAGCCTCTGCTTTACCACCAAAAAGTCTACTGAACTCAAATTATACATGCTGATTCCCCTTGTTGATTTAGCTTAATTTTTCTCCACCCCTCTGTATCAAATAAATAAATAAAATCTTATTATTATTATTTTTTTTCCGAAAAGGGGCACCTAGGTGGCTCAGTTGGTTAAACATCTGTCTTTGGCTCAGGTCATGATCTTGGCGTCCTGGGATGGAGCCTGTGTTGGGCTCCCTGCTCAGCCAGGAGCCTGCTTCTCCCCCTCCCTCTGCCCCTTCCTCTGCTTGTGCCCGTTCTCTCCCTCTCTCTCTCTGTCAAATAAGTAAGTAAAATCTTTTAAAAAAATAACTGAATTTTCCTCTCCCCAGTGTCTAAGGTGGGTTCTGACTCTTAAGTGCTTCCTTCCCTCTTTATTACATTAAAAAAGTAAAAACATATATGTATGTGTATATGTATATATTTGTATATATTACATATTATTATTTATATAATATTTATATATATCCCTTTCTTCTTTCCTATTTTATATATACATACATATATATATATACATATATATATTCCCCCCCCTTTCTATATACAGATACACACACACACACACACACACACACACACACACACACACTCAGAAGTAAAATATCTGAACAGGCAAGAATATTCAGACCTAAACAGAGAATGCTTGATGGGACCCCTGGCCCATGAGTATGCTACCTATGGAGATAAGTTCTGGGCATCCGTTTTTTGTTTTTAAAGATTTTTAAATTGTGTTATTTGTTTGACAGAGAGAACCACAGAGAGAAAGGGAACACAAGCAGGAGGAGTGGGAAAGGGATAAGCAGGCTTCTCGCCAAGCAGGGAGCCCGATGCAGGGTTCAGTCCCAGGACCCCGAGATCATGACCTGAGCCGAAGGCAGATGCTTAACGACTGAGCCACCCAGGTGCCCCTGGGCATCTGTTTAATAAATATTTTTCCTGGGGCACCTGAGTGGCTCAGTGGGTTAAAGCCTCTGCCTTTGGCTCAGGTCATGATCCCGGGGTCCTGGGATCGAGCTCCACATCCGGCTCTCTGAGCCTGCTTCCCCCTCTCTCTGCCTGCCTCTCTGCCTACTTGTGATCTCTCTCTCAAATAAATAAATAAAATCTTAAAAAAATAAATATTTTTCCTCTTATGGAATTTATATTCTAGTGGGAAATATATATAATAAGGAGATAATGTACATGATGTCATGTTGGGTAGTGATGGGGCTTATGAATAACAATAAAACAGAAGGAACAAAGTGACACAGAGGTGCCGCTAGACCAGACAGCCACCAAAAGCAGGCAAGCAGGTAGGTTTCCAGGTAGGTAGCTTCTCCATCACCTGTGAGCTGGAGCATGCCCACCCAGATCAAGCTGGAAGAAGAGGGTTAGGGTTAAGGTTAGGGTACAAGTATTCGTTTGAGTCCCCGCTTTCACTTAATTTGGGTAGATGCCTAGGAGTGAAATTGTTAGATCATAAGGTAATTCTATGTTTGAGTTTTTTGAGAACTGCCAGGCTGGTTTCTACAGCGGCTGCATCATTTTACATTCCCACTAGCATTGTACGAGAGGTCTAATTTCTCCACATCCTCTCTAACACTAGTTTTCTGTTGGTGTGTTTGTTTAATTATAGTCATCTTAATGGGGGTGAAAAGGTGTTTAAGTTCTTTGTCCATTTTTATTTTTTAATTTTTTTAAAGATTTTATTTATTTATTTGGCAGAGAAACAGCACAAGTAGGCAGAGTGGCTGGCAGAGGGAGAGGGAGAGGCAGGCTCTCTGCTGAGCAGGGAGCCGGCTATGGGGCTCAATCCCAGAAGCCTGTGATCATGACCTGAGCCAAAGGCAAACACTTAACCAACGGAGACACCTAGGCACCCGCTTTTTCCCTTTTTAAATTGGGTTGTTTGGTTTTTTTGGTTGTTAAACCCAGCCATTTGAAGTGAACAATTCAGTGGCATTTAGTATATTCACAATGTTGTACAACCATCATCTCTACCTAATTCAGGAACATTTTCATCACCCCAGAATACAATAATGTGCATAAGCAGTTACCGATGTGGCCCCATTTTAACAGATGGAGGGACAAACTTTGAGACATTAACCAACTGCTCAAGGTCACACTGTGTTATACTGAATTATGCCTCCTCCCCCCAGAGTGCATATGTTGAAGTCCTATCCCCAGGGCCTTCAGGATGTGGCTGTATTTAAAGAAGACTCAGTTAAAATTAGACTTTAGGGGCGCCTGGGTGGCTCAGTCAGTTAAGCACCTGCCTTCCGGTCCTGGGATGGAGTCCCACATGGAGCTCCCTGCTCAGCAGGGAGCCTGCTTCTTCCTCTTCCTCCTGCTCTGCTCTCTCTTTTGTTATATCTCTTTCTTCCTCTCAAATAAATAAATAAAATCTTTAAAAAAATAAAATGAAACTTTTTTTTTTCAAACATTATTTATTTATTTATTTGACAGAGATCACAAGTAGGCAGAGAGGCAGGCAGAGAGGCAGGCAGAGAGAGAGGAAGAAGCAGGCTTCCTGCCGAGCAGAGAACCCAACTCGGGGCTCGAGCCAGGACCCTGGGATCATGACCTGAGCAGAAAGCAGAGGCTTTAACCTACTGGGCCACCCAGGCACCCCTAAAATGACACTTTAAAGAGGTGACTCAGTTAAAATGAGACTGTTAGGGCTAGCTCAGTGGGTAGAGCATACGGCTCAGTGGGTAGAACATACGACTCAGTCTTGGGTTATGAGTTGGAGCCCCATGTTGGGTATAGAAGTTACTAAAAAAGAAAGAAAGAAAGAAAAAAGATGAAAGGTAAAATGAGATGTTAGGGTGGGCTCTAATCCCATCTGAGAGGTGTTTTATAAGAACCTCTTCTTATAAAAACACACAAAGGGATGCCAAGAATTTGCACACACAGAGGAAAGACCATGTGAGGACACCGTGAGAAGGCAGCCATCTGTATAAGCCAAGGAGAGAAGCAGCAGAAGAAGTCAAACTAACGTGATCTTAGACTTCTGGCCTCCAGAACTGGGAAAAAATTAGTTTATGTTGTTTAAGCCAGCACATCTGTGGTATTTGGTTATGTCAGCATTAGCTGGCTGGTACACAACACTTATAGGGAGCCCAGTGAGGACTCTGACATTCTCAAAGCCCAAGCTTTGCTCATTTTACCAGGAGTGATGGCATACCCTCTCCATTACCACCCTAGACCAACTTGATCACTAGGCACAAAAATAGAAAAAATTGCAGGGACTTTGATGTTGTTAGGAGCCCACAGCAATGTTCTAATTTTAATTTATTTAAAATAGGGGAAAATAAATAATTATCGTAACGAACCAGGCCTGGATTCCTTTGTATTTCTATAAATACAGTTGTAAAATGCGATTTTTATTTTTATTTATTTATTTTTTATGGAGGAAGGGTTCTATTAAGGCAGAAGTGCTTAGGACTCACAAAAGCTATAATGCACTATGGCCACCACCATCCACAGTTTGCAAAAACATCTTTAAAAGTTGAAAAATGAGGAGTGTCTGGCTGGCTAGCTCAGTTGGGGGAACATGTGACTCTTGATTCCGGGGTTGTGAGTTTGAGCCCCATATTGGGTGCAAAGATTACTTAAAAATAGAATATTTAAAAAAAAAGATTTAATTTATTTATTTGACACAGAGAGACAGCACAAGCAGGAGGAGCCAGAGAGGGAGAGGGAGAACCAGGCTCTCTATTGAGCAGGGAGTTGGAAGCAGGGCTCCATCCCAGGACCCTGGAATCATGACCTGAGCGGAAGGCAGATGCTTAAGGACTGAGCCACCTAGATGCCCCTTAAAAATAAAATCTTAAAAAAGAAAGAAAGAGAGAGAGAGAGAGAGAGAGAGAGAGGAAGGAAGGAAGGAAGGATGGAAGGAAGGAAGGAAGGAAAAATGAAATCTCAGGGGCTTGCAAATGTTCTTAAATCCTAGGCCACCTCTGCCCCCTAGTGGTAGTAGAGAAATTTCAGAAGAAATGAATGTGCAGGGCGCCTGGGTGGCTCAGTGGGTTAAAGCCTCTGCCCTCGGCTCAGGTAATGATCCCAGAGTCCTGGAATCGAGCCCCACATCGGGCTCTCTGCTCAGCAGGGACCTGCTTCCTCCTCTCTCTCTGCCTGCCTCTCTGCCTAGTTGTGATTTCTCTCTGTCAAATAAATAAAATATTAAAAAAAAAAAAGAAATGAATGTGCAGTAGTCGTTGGATAATTCACACTTACCAGGTGCTTTGAAATTGTCCTATATTGTTTCATCCTCACAATCCCATGCACTTAGTGATATTCAATGTCCAGATAAGTCACTGAGACTCAAGGTGCTTAAGACCTTTAACCAGAAAAAAAAAAAAAAAAAAAAAAAAAAAAAAGACCTTTAACTAGGGTCACATGACTAGTTGAACAGTTAGTTTCCAGCCATGGCCCAACACTACGGAGAACCCTATTGATCCAGATTTCCCATTGTTGGGATGGGGGGACTCCAGCCGTGAGAATTACAGTAATGCTCTAGGTTTTCCAGTCTGGAGACAGAACAGAACTTTTGGAGAGTTTCGCATGGCCAGCATCTTTCGTGCTGTCTGCATTTACTTAGAGCCAGATACTGTGCTTAAGGCTGTGATGGGGATCATTGCTGAATGCAACTTAAGTTAATATGAGTCTTCTAAGGAGGCTGCATTTTCTTCCTTCCTTTCTTTTTTAAGATTTTATTTATTTATTTGACAGAGAGAGAGATCTGGAGCACACAAGCAGGGGGAGCAGCAAGGGAGAGGGAAAAGCAGGCTCCCGGCTGAGCCCAGTGCCGGATGCCGTCCTTGATCCCAGGACGCTGGGATCATGACCCCAGTGGAAGGCAATTGCTTAACCAACTGAGCCACTCAGGGACCTCAGGAGGTTGCATTTTCGAGATATAGAAGAGATTTGGCTTGGCTGCCTCGTTCACATCTCTTTGGAATCATACCTATTTATACATCATCAGCGTCTCTGAAAGAAAGGCACTAGGTGCCTCTCCCCTCCCAGATATAGGAGCGGCTATTTTTCCTTGCTGAAGAAGGGCCAGCAAATTCAAGCGCTGATGGGCAGGGAGCATGTTTTAAAGTTTGGTACTATCTTTTACTAAACCATTCAGTTATCCATTTCTTTCTTTCTTTTCCTGAGCCAGCTGGGAGCCCCCATAATGTACTTTAATACATTGAGATGAATACATATAGACTTGAATCACTGTGTTGTACTCCTGAAACTAATGTAATGTGCGAATCATTCTTCAATTTAAAAAAAATATTTTTAAGTAAATTTTTTAAAATAAAAAGTATTTTGGGGTTGCTTGACTGGCTCAGTGGGTGGAGCATGTGATTCTTGATCTCAGGGTTGTAAGTTCAAGCCCCACGTTGGGTGTAGAGATTACTTACAGATAAAATCTTTTTTCAAAAAAGTATTTTGAACTGGGTAATATTGAAGACATGGTAGCTCAAAATAGAATGTATAGCTAAGGCTCTACTTAGAAATAAGGTATAGCCTAAAATGCATATAGTAGAAAAGATTGGTGAAAAACAAATCCTCTAAGTATTCTGAGAAATTTAGAAAAGGACAGCACATTGAACCCACAGAAAGTAGAAAGAAATAATACAGTTAAGTAGGTACTAACAAAATAAGAAAATAAGAAAAATAAGTAAAATAAAACAATATAAAAAAGAAAATAAGAAAACAAACGTATTAAAGATCAAATAGTCAAAGTTAAATGAGTCCTTTGAAAAAAATATTAATAAACCTCTAGAAAGATTGACCAAGAGAAGAAAAACAAAAGAGACATTTCATAAATTCACCAATGTCAGGAAAGAACATGAGTACATCACTAAAAATCCTTATAAACATGAGAAAGAATGCAAAATAATGTTAGGGGGCACCTGGGTGGCTCAGGAGATTAAGCATCTGCCTTCAGCTCAGGTCATGATCCTGGAGTGCAGGGATCAAGCCCCACAATGGGTTCTCTGCTCAGCAGGGAGTCTGCTTCTCCCTCTCTCTCTGTCCCACGCCCCCGTTCATGGTTTCTCTCTCTGTCTCTCACTCACTCTCTTTCTCAAATAAATAAATAAATAAATAATCTTTAAGAGAAAGAATGTTAAGAACAAGTTTGTGCCAATTAACTGAAATTTTAGATAAAATGAACAAATTCCTAGAACAAAAGACAATTTTTTTTTTTTTAAACATACATTTTTTTTTTTAAAGATTTTATTTTTTTATTTATTTGACAGAGAGAGAGATCACAAGTAGGCAGAAAGGCAGGCAGAGAGAGAGAGGAGGAAGCAGGCTCCCTGCGGAGCAGAGAGCCCGATGCGGGGCTCGATCCCAGGACCCTGAGATCATGACCTGAGCCGAAGGCAGCGGCCTAATCCACTGAGCCACCCAGGCGCCCCACAAAAGACAATTTATGAAACCAACACAAGAAGAGGGCACCTGGGGGTGCCTGGGTGGCTCAGTGGATTAAAGCCTCTGCCCTGAGCTCTGGTCATGGTCCCAGGGTCCTGGGATTGAGCCCTGCATCAGGCTCTCTGCTCAGCGGGGAGCCTGCTTCCTCCTCTCTCTGCCTGCCTCTCTGCCTACTTGTGATCTCTCTCTGTCAAATAAATAAATAAAATCTTAAAAAAAAAAAAGAAAGGAGATACCATTGTGTGAGGAATATATTTTTCTGCTTTCTGCCTCTCAAGGGGCTGCATGAATTTGAAATGAGCATCTTGTGCCTGTGACTCTGTGTTTGGCTTGGAATTGACGAGGTGCATAGACGTCAGTATGGTCAGGCCACTCAGCTACGGTTTTATGAGATGGAAACAAAATAAATAAATAAAATCTTTTAAAAAAAGAAAAAAAGAATAGGACACCTCGGTGGCTCAGTGGGTTAAAGCCTCTGCCTTCAGCTCAGGTCATGATCCCAGGGTCCTGGAATCGAGCCCACATTGGGCTCTCTGCTCAGCAGGGACTGCTTCCCCCTCTCTCTCTGCCTGCCTCTGCCTACTTGTGATCTCTCTCTGTCAAAAGATAAATAAAATCTTTATTAAAAACCCAACACAAGAATAGAAAACCCGAACAAATACCACATCTGTTAAACTTTTTAACAAAGATTTTATTTCTAAATACTCTCTACACCCAAGTGGGGCTCAAACTCACAACCCCAAGATCTAGAGTTGCATGCCCCACTGACTGAGTCGGACAGGTGCCCCACATACATTAAATGTATTCAATCTGTGATTGAATCTCCCTCCTTGTCCATGTAGCTTTGCGGATGAATCCTTTCAAATTTTAAGGAAGATGTCGCACCAGTCTTACACTTTCCAGAGAAATGAAAAAGAGAAGGGCACTTTCATTTATGATAACAAAAACCTGACAAGAACATAAGAAAGAAAGAATAAGGGGCGCCTGGGTGGCTCAGTGGGTTAAAGCCTCTGCCTTCGGCTCAGGTCATGATCCCAGAGTCCTGGGATCGAGCCCCACATCGGGCTCTCTGCTCTGCAGGGAGCCTGCTTCCTCCTCTCTCTCTGCCTGCCTCTCTGCCTAGTTGTGATTTCTCTCTGTCAAATAAATAAAAAAAATAAAAAAAAGGAAAGAATAATAGTCCATTCTCTCTCTATGTAAATACAAAAAACCCGAACAAAATATTAGCAAATTTAATCTAGTGATATATTTAGAAGGATAACACACCATGACCAGCAACACAAGGTTGATTTAACTATGAAAATCAATCAATGGACAAATGAATAGCCACAGGCAAAAGAATGAGGTTGGATCATTACCTCACAACTTGTACAAAACTTAACTCAAAATGAATCTTGGGCGCCTGGGTGGCTCAGTGGGTTAAGCTTCTGCCTTCCGCTCAGGTCATGATCCCAGGGTCCTGGGATTGAGCCCCGCATCAGGCTCTCTGCTCAACGGGGAGCCTGCTTCCCCTCTCTCTCTGCCTGCCTCTCTGCCTACTTGTGATCTGTCAAATAAATAAATAAAAATAAATCTTAAAAAAACGAATCTTAAACTTAAAACTTAAAATGAGTCTTAAACTATAAAACTCTGAGAAGAAAGCATAGGTGTAAATCTTCATGACCTTGATTTTGGCGAATGATTCTTAGATATGACATCAAAAACATAAGCAACAAAAGAAAAAGTAGATAAATTTAACTTCATCAAAATTAAGAACATTCATATTTCAAAGGACACCATCAAAAAATGAAAAGATAACTCGCAGAATGGGAGAAATCACATATCTGATTAAGGAATTATATTAGAATATATATAAAGAAATCTTACAACTTAATAAAAAGACAATGCAATTTAAAAATGGAAAAGATCTGGGGCGCCGGGTGCCTCAGTCATAAGGCATCTGCCTTCGGCTCAGGTCATGATCCCAGGGTCCTGGGATGGAGCCCCGCACAGGGCTCCTGGCTCGAGCAGGAAGCCTGCTTCTCCCTCTCCCACTCCCCATGCCTGTGTTTCCTCTCTCACTGTGTCTCTCTCTGTCAAGTAAATAAATAAAATCTTTAAAAAAAATAAAAAATAAAAATGGATCTGAATAGACAATTCTTTAAGGGAGATTTGCAAATAGCTAATAAACACAGGAAAAGATGCTAAACATTATTAGTCATCAGAGAAATACAAATCAAAGCTAAATGAGATACCACTTCATAGGCATTAGGATGGATGTAATAATGATAATTTTAAAAGACAGAAAATAACAAGTGTTGATGAGATGTGAAGAGACCCAAAACCCTCACGCACTGCTGGTGGGAACCTAAAACAATACAGCCGTCTTGGGAAACAATCTGGCAGTTCCTCAAACAAGGAACAATTGAGTCAACATACAAGCCAGGAATTCCACTCCTAAAATAAAATAAAATTCCACTCCCAAAACAAAATAAAAAGAAACGAAGTACCGATAGATATTACAACATGGTTGAATCTTGAAAACGTTATGCTAAGTGAAAGAGTCAGTTACAAGAGTCCACACATTAGGGGCGCCTCTGTGGCTCCATCACTTAAATGTTTGACTTTGTCTTAGGTCACAATCTTGGGGTCCTGGGATCCAGCCCTGCTTCAGGCTCCCTGCTCAGTGAGGAGTCTGCTTTTCCATCTCCTTCTGCCCCTCCCCTGCTTGTGCTTTCTCTGTCTCTCTCTCAAATAAATAAATAAAAATCTTAAAAAAAAAAAAAGTCTATGGGCACCTCTGTGGTTCGGTTGGTTAGCCATCTGCCTTTGGCTCAAGTCATGATCCCAGGGTCCTGGAATCAAGCTCCGCATTGGACTCTCTGTTCAGTGGGAAGCCTGCTCCTCCTTCTCTCTCTTCACTCACCCTGTTTGTGTTCTCTCTTGCCCTCTCTCTCAAGTAAATAAATAAATTCTTTAAAAAAGTCTACATATTATTTTGATTCCTTTCATGGGAAAATTCAGAATAGGGAATTCTATCGAGGTAGAAAGTAGATTACTATTTACTTATGTCTGGGGAAGTAGAAATGGGGGACATAGAGGTGATAGCTAAAGGGTATGGGGTTTCTCTTTGGGGTGATGAAATGTAATTCATTATGGCAATGGTTGCACAATCCTTGTGGATATATTAAAAACCATCGAGTTGTGCACTTAAAATGAGTGAATTGTATGGTATGTGAACTATATCTCAATACATTTGTCTAAAAAAATTTTAAAAAATCAATGTAAGTCACCACATAAACAGAATTGAGAAGGAAAAAAGCTAATATATGCTCATCTTAATATATGCAAAATGTACATTTGTATACTCTCATTTATGATAAAAATTTTACACAATAGTAGGACTAGAAGGGAAGACTTCTAGGTTTTCCACATCCTTACCAATACTTGTTACTGTCCATTTAAAAAAAATTATAATCATTCTAATGGATGTGAAGTTGGTATCTAATTGTGGTTTTGATGTGCATTTTCCCAATGATTAGTGATGTTGAGCATCTTATTAGCCATTTGTATGATTTTTTTTTTTTTTTTTTAGAAATGACTGGTCATTTTTTGCCCAGGTTTTAATTTTTTTAATCGAGTTTTAGAAGTTCTTTTTAAAAAAATATTTTAAAAGAGATCACAAGTAGGCAGAGAGGCTGGGGCGCGGTGAGCAGGCTCCCCGCTGAGCAGAGAGCCCCCTGCGGGGCTCGATCTAAGGACCCTGAGATATGACCTGAGCTGACGGCAGAGGTTTAACCCACTGAGCCACCAAGGTACCCCAAGTTTTAGAGGTTCTTTATGTACCCTGGATATTAGGTATTTATGAGATACAGGATTTACGAGTATTTTCTTTCTGTGGGTTGTCTTTGAATTCTCTTGATAGTGTCCTTTGGTGCACAAAGTTTTACTTTTAGGGGCGCCTGGGTGGCTCAGTCGTTAAGCGTCTCCTTTTTTTTTTTTTTTTTAAAGATTTTTTATTTATTAGACAGAGAGAGATGACAAGTAGGCAGAGAGATCACAAGTAGGCAGAGAGGCAGGCAGGGAGAGTGAGAGGGAAGCAGGCTCCCTGCCAAGCAGAGAGCCCGATGCGGGACTCGATCCCAGGACCCTGAGATCATGACCTGAGCCGAAGGCAGCAGCTTAAACCACTGAGCCACCCAGGCGCCCTAAGCGTCTCCTTTTAAGTTGTCTCAGTTGAATAGTAAAACCGATTCTATACTTCTTACCGTCTCATATTCTAAAGGCCTATGGAAGGAGGTGTCTTCCCTCCAACAGGAAACCTGATGCCTGTTAGGCTCCCTGGAAGGGCTGGTTGGGCACTAGTTGATCTGTGCTTAAATAACGGCACAGAAATAATTGCAGACATCAGGCAATATATCCTCTTGTGTTAAATGTCCGGTGAAGACAACTGTGATTAGCAGGCTGGGGGAGGAAAAAGTGGAGCTGTGTTTCTTCAGCTTGGGAAAGTAAGAACGCGACACCGTGCACGCAAAGTGCTCAGAACAGAGCCTGACACTTAGGAAGCACGGAATAAAAGGAGTGGTGGGTGCTCTCAGCTTCTCCATTTGTAATTAAGGGAATTGGCTAAGCTGATACATTCTCAGATCTTACTTGGGTGACTCATCCTCCAGGTGCACGAGGAATCGCACGCCAGTAGGAAGAAAGACTGCGGACTTTGCACCCAGGCCCCAATTTAGCACAGTAGGAACCTACCCAACCTGGTTCTGGAGGTGCCCAAAGAGCCGGGCTGCCGCGGCTGGGAGCAGCCATAGGGTGTAGCTTAGTCGTCTCCGCCCACAGCCCACCGCGTTCTTCATTGGTCCCGTGAGCTCTCTGTGCGTAACGTCACACGCATGCGCCACAAGTGCGGCAAGGGGGCGTGGCCCATCAAGAAGGAGGACACAAGATGGCGACGTCCGTGAGGTCGAGGTTCTTGAGGTTGCTACGCGTGGTCGCACCGTGGCGGAGCAGGTATAGCTGCCTGGAGAGGCTGTCTCGGGTGGGAGGCGGCCTGGTCCGAGCCGGAGTGTCGGGAGGGAGAAACCGTTTCTGTTTTGCGGGCTCCAGTCGGGTAAAGACTGACTCCCATCCACCTTCACGTAGAGCTCGGGAGCAGGTGCGACTGCCGATGCTTAGGGAGGTCCGGATTTATTTAGGGTCTGGCCTGAGCGCTTTCGCTTTGCCCTTTCCAGCTGGGTGGAAGTGCAGAAGGGACAAAACAAACGAACAAAACAGATGGAATAGGCTGCGTGCCATCCACTAGGGTCGAGGCTGGGCTGGACATCTCTTTCGGGGTTTATGTTCCTGGAAGGGCAGTACGATGTGGGAAGAGCTTTGGACTGGAAGTCGGGGACTTTCATCTCGAATTCTTGGTCTTTGAAGCAAAGAGGTTGATTGGGTGATCCCAAATAGTCTGTAAGGAATTAGGGTCTTGGCTACTCTGGGGACTAACTTCCACCTCTTAGGTTCTTAGAATTGAAAGAGATCTGAGGGATCATCTAAATCCAGCCTGTTTTTCGAATTGGCAAAATTGAGGCCTTGAGTATGGGAGAGACCTGCTCAGTTTTACCCAGCCAGTTAGTAGCAGAGCCAGGACCCTGATCAGCCCCATGCATGGACCTTTCCCCCAGACTGCCCACCACGAGCGCAGTTATTATTCAGAAATAGCTTGGGAGCATTTGGACTCCCGGAAAATGGATTAAAATGTTGGTAGCTATGACTCAGAGTTGGCTTCTTGGTGTCATTTCAGATATCGGGGGTTTGAGAGATGCACGGTGATTTTTGTTTTTCCAGCAGGGTTAATTTTGTCAGCGTTAACCAAAACTTGCTCTGTGACCAGAGGTGGTGACCTGTCATTGTAATTTGGCAAGTAAAAGGACACTGGATTTGGACTGAGAGGGAACAGAAACTGTGATTGGCTTTACCATGAAAGCTTTACTATCACTGACTATTCAGAAATAGTGTAGTTCTCTTAGAAGGCTCTGCAGTGTGGGGTAACTATTGGGATTTGGACTGAGGGTCTCTGATTTGATATTGATACCAGCCATGAATTCAGCTAAACTGTGTCATGAGTTAGAAAGCTAAAAATGACACTCTTCAGATATTTTTTAAAAAATGATGATGGGGGGGTCGCCTGGGTGGCTCAGTGGATTAAGCAACTGCCTTCGGCTCAGGTCATGATCTCGGGGTCCTGGGATCGAGCCCCGCATCGGGCTCTCTGCTCTGCAGGGGGCCTGCTTCCTCCTCTCTCTCTGCCTGCCTCTCTGCCTACTTGTGATCTCTCTCTCTGTCAAATAAATAAATAAAATCTTTTAAAAAAAAATGATGATGGGGAGGATTACTCACCATCATTAAAAAAAAAAGGGTTGGAGGCGGGGAGTCATACTTTAGTATCAATGGAGATTAAATGAGACTGGATTTAGGTGCAGGGGTTGGAAGGGATGAGGATTTGGACACAATAAGAATTTTTAATTTTCAAAGGTATTATATATTAATACACACAAAAAACAAAAAGACAGTATTTTCTTAGGTTTTAAGTAAAGTATGTCTGTGAAACATAGATGAAAGCCTCATTGCAGGGGAGTTTTTGGTAACTGGGTGATGTGTGGCAGGTGATAGAACAAAGAGAAAGCAACATCTTGGGTGATAATTAATGGCTGTGTTTTCCAAACTTGCTTGATAAAATAATAGGGTGGATGTTTATTAGAAATTGAGATTCCCAGATATATCCCCACCTTGCTGCCAAATTCAGATTCAGTAGGTGAGTAGCTTGGGACTGCAAGTGTTTCAGATGATTCTCAGGTACAGGTAAGTATGGACTTAGTAACTAGGTAGTGGTTGCTTATGCAAGACTTTGATTCAGAAATATTTATAATATTCCTACCACTGCAAACCATAGTGTCAGGAACCATGGGGGAAGGGAGGGAAGAAATGAATTATAAGATACAGTATTTGGAATAAGCTTGTGTTTAAGGAACTTTGCAGTTTAGAAGAAGAGAGAGAAAACACTCAACACTAATACAAGATAGAATGTGGAATAAGGCCTTCAGAAGGTCTGCCAGTTCGTTTTTAGGAGAGTTTTCATAAAACTAAAAGGAGATAGAAGGACTACAGTTCAAGCATCACCACCATAGATGATGTTAAAGGATTTTATAACCGTGACAGTATGGGCACAGACCAATCAGCATGGACATTGGTCATAGGCAGTTTTTTTTGTTTGTTTGTTTGTTTTTTTAAATAATCTTTACTCCCAGCATGGGGCATGAATTTGCAACCCTGAGGTCACAAGTCACATGTTCCACTCACTGAGCCCCTGGTCATAGACAATTGGTAATGAATATAAACTGCTATTTTATTTATTTATTTTTAAAGGTTTTACCCATCCATTTGAGAGAGGGAGACAGAGCGAGCGAGCGAGCGAGCGAGCGAGAGCAAGCGCGTTCACATGAATGGGGAGGAGAGGGAGAAGATGGTTCTCCGCTGAGCAGAGAGGCCAACCCAGGGTTCCATCCCAGGACCCCAGGACCATGATCTGAGCTGAAGGCAGACACTTAACCAACTGAACCACCCAGGAGCCCCTAAACTCTGTTACTTTAAATAATAGTAATATGTAACTAGGTGCCGGTTTTTCATGATTGTCTCAGGTAATCTTATCGAGGTAGGTCCTGTTTTTACAGGTGGAGAAATTGAGGCTTAGAATTAATTACGTTTCTAAAGTCACACTGCTAGTGAGTAGCAGTGAGCCATACAGTCAGACTTGTGTGCTCAGTCATGGGCTTTAATCACGTTTGCAGGATACCCACATGAGTTACCAGCTTCAGAAGAGACATCTGATTAAACTTACCCATTCATCCCTCAGGGCTTAATCTCACCACCAGAGTGGAGTTCAGTAAGAAGGCAGGCAAAAACCACTATGTTCATCAAGGAATATGGACAGTTGGGGCGTCTAGGTGGCTCAGACAGTTAAATGTCTGCCTTTGGCTCAGGTGATGATCCCAGAGTTCTGGGATCAAGCCCTGCATCAGGCTCCTTGCTCAGCGGGGAGCCTACTTCTCCCTTTCCCTCTGCCTACTGCTCCTCCCCTCCCCGCTTGTGCGCTCGCTCTCTCTCTCGCTCTCTCTCTCTCTCCCTGTCAAAAAAAAATAAAATCTTTAAAAAAAAGGCTTATGGGCAGTAAACAAATAGGTGGATATATATATGTATATACATATATGTGTGTGTGTGTGTATACAGGTATATATGTAATCTGTTCATTCTAGATAGCAAGAAGTGCTATGAAAAAAAAAATAGGGGCACCTGGGTGGCTCAGTGGATTAAGCCTCTGCCTTTAGCTCGGGTCATGATCTCAGGGTCCTGGGATCTAGCTCCACATTGGGCTCTCTGCTCAGCGGGGAGCCTGCTTCCCCCTCTCTCTCTGCCTGCCTCTCGATGATCTCTCTCCCTCTGTCAAATAAATAGATAAAATCTTAAAAAAAAGAAAAAGGAAAAAAAAATAAAGGAAAGTGACTAAAGGGTTAGTGCTTGATAGGGACAACTCTTGGGCATATGGTGGTCAGGAAAGCTAAGCTCAGTAGGACGCCTTTTCACAGAGAACTGACTAATGAGGGAGTGAGTCACATCGAAGGGTGTGCCCAGTAGAACAAACAGCAAATGCAGGATGTGGGAAGAGGCCAAGGTGTGGGTACTAGGAGTGGCAACAGGAATGAATAAGGAGAAGATGGAAAGCAGCAGGATATCTGAGAATCCAGCAAGGACCAAGTACGTGGGGTCTGGTTTTATTTTCTGTTTTGAAAAAACATTCTGACTGTTTTTGGGATGAATAGTATATAGAGGGCCGAGAATGAAAATGGGAGACTGGAGAACAGGCCTTCCTAGTCACCTGGTAAGAGAATCAGGTGTCTTTGGCTGGAGTGTGAGTAGTGGTGGCAGTGAAAAATCTGCAGGTAAAGATACACACACACACACAAACACACACACATTTTAAGTTTATTTTTTAAGTAATCTCTACACTCAACGTGGGTCTTGAACTTAAGACCACGGGAACAAGTTGCATGCTCTTCCAGCTGAGCCAGCCAAGTGCCCCTAGGCAGATAAAGATATACTTTATTTATTTAATTTATTTTTTAATTTTTTAAAAAATTTATTTACTTGACAGAGAGTACAAGTAGGCAGAGGGAGAGGGAGAAGTAGACTCCCCACTGAGCAAGAAGCCTGATGCAGGGCTTGATCCCAGAACTCTGGGATCATGACCTGAGCCTAAGGGAGATGCTTAACAACTGCGCCACCCAGGCGCCCCAGATAAATATATTTTATTTTATTTTTAAATATTTATTTATTTGACAGAGAGATCACAAGTAGGCAGAGAGGAAGGCAGAGAGAGAGGGGGGAGTAGGCTCCCCGCGGAGCGGAGAGCCTGATGTGGGGCTCGATCCCAGGACCCTGGGATCATGACCTGAGCCGAAGGCAGAGGCTTAACCCACTGAGCCACCCAGGCACCCCAGATAAATATATTTTAAAGGAAGTTTTCCTGTCTTGCCAGTGGACTGAATATAGATAGCGAGAAAGAAAGGACCTCTATAAGAATGAGTCTTAGGGTTTTGATTTGTGTAGCTGTGTGAGGAGTGATAACTTTTGCTGAAATGGTGTATTAATTGCTATAGTAGCAGGTAAACCCCAGGATCTCTAACTTAACACAGTAAGTTTATGTCTTGATCTTATAAAGTCCCAGTGGGTCTTTCTGATCAGTGGGACAACAGTAATTCAAAGATGCTCCTGCTGTCTTTAGCACATGGCTCCCCAAGTTCTGCACTTTTGTCTGCAGTGAGCCGGCTAAAGGGGAAAGCCTGGAGGTGGATTCCTGGAAAACCTGAATGGTCTTCACGTTGGTTAGAACGCAGTTTTGTGGTCACACCCTACTGCAGAGAAAGCTGGGAAACTCCATGTTTTGGGTGTCCAGGGAGAAGAAGACATGGATTTGATAAACACGGACTAGTCACACCACAGATGGACACCTCTGGGGGTTGGAGGGAGCAGATTGAAGGGGAGTTAGGGAGGGTTAAGAGTTGTGTTTTGGACAAACTCAATTTGAGATGATGAAGAGTGGGGATGTTGAGTAGCCAGTTGAAAAAAAAATGGATCTGGACATCTCTGAAGGAGCCGTGAGGGAATCATCAGTGTCTGGCTATTTAAAGACAGGTACCTGGGGGCCTGGGTGAAATAGGTGATGGGGATTAAGCCGTGCATTTGTTGTGATGCGCATTGAGTGACGTATGGAATTGTTGAATCACTGTTATACACCTGAAACTAATATAATACTGTATGTTAATTAATTGGAATTAAAATTTTAAAAAGGAAAGGCAGGGGACTAGATGAGTAACTCTAGGAATAGAGTGTAGATAGAGATGAGATCTGAATGTGGGCATGGCAACAGTTTGAAGGCAGGGAGAGGCCAGAAAGGTAGGAGGAAAATCAGCGTCCCAGAGCCCTGTGAGAGTTGTGTTTCAGGAAGGAGAAAGGGTGAAGAGGTCAAGAGGTACAAACTTTTAGTTGTGAAATAAATAAGTCATGGGGATGTGTAGTTAATCATATTGTATGGCATACTTGAAAGTTGCTGAGAGAGCCCATCTTAAAAGTTCTCATCATAAGAAAAGTTTTGTAGCTATATGGCGACATATGTTAACTAGACTTACTGTGGTGATCATTTTGCAATATATGCAAAATTTTAAAATGATTTTATTATTTATGAGAGAGAGAGAGCAAGAGAGGGAACACAAACAGCAGAGCTGGAGAGGGAGGAACAGGCTCCCCGCTGAACAGGGAGCCTAATTTGGGGCTTGATCCCAGGATGCCAGGACCATGACTGGAGGCAAAGGCATACCCCTAACTACTGAGCCACCCAGGCACCCCTCAGTGTATACAAATACTGACTCATGTTGTACACCTGAGACTAACAATGTTATATGGCAGTCATACCTCAATAAAAAAAAAAAAGAGAGAAAGGGATTAGTTGTGGCACATGCTGCTGTGAGAGGTCAAATAATATGAGACCCAAGAAACATGCATTGTGTGTTGGCAACACAGAGTTTGTTGGTGACCTTGACAAGAGGTGACAGGATAGGAACAAAAGCGTGGTTGAGCAGGATTAAGAGAGGGTGGGAAGTGAACGTAGGTCTTTTTTTGGTTAAGTTTTTATTTTTTATTTTATTTTACTTCAAGATTTTACTTATTAAGTGAGAGTGAGAGAGAGAGAGTATGTGTGAGCCAGGGGAAGGGCGGAGAAGCAAATTCCCACTGAGCAGGGAGCAGATTTGGGGCTCCATCCCAGGACTCTAGGATCATGACCTGAGCCAAAGGCAGACGCTTAACTGACTGAGCCACCAGGGTGCCCTTTTTAAGCTTTTATTTTAATTCCAGTTAACATACAGTGTTATATTAGTTTCAGAGAAACAATACAGTGATTCAGCAATTCCATATGACACACAATGCTCATCACAAGTGTGTTCCTTAATCCACATCACCTATTTAACTCATCCCTCTACTCTCCTCCCCTCTGGTACCTATCAGTTTGTTCTCTGTAGTTACAAAGAGTCTGTTTCTTGTTTTGTCTCTCCCGTTTTTTCTTTTTTGCCCTCTGTTCATTTTTTTGATTCTTAAATTCCACGTATGAGTTAAATCATTTGTTATTTGTCTTTCTCTGGCTTATCTCACTTAGCATTATACTCTCTAGCTCCATCCATGTCATTGCAAATGGCAAGATCCATTCTTTTTTATGGCTGAATAATATTCCATTGCCTGTGTATATGTACTGTGTGTGTGGTGTTTGTGTATATATACATACATATATCTATACACACACCACATCTTCTTTACCCATTCATCAGGTGGATACTTGAGCTACTTCCATATCTTGGCTATTGTAAATAATCCTGTTATAAACAGGGGTACAGTATTACTTTGAATTAGTGTTTTTGTATTTTTTTTTTTAATATTTTATTTATTTATTTGACAGATCACAATTAGGCAGAGAGGCCGGCAGAGAGAGAGGAAAGCAGGCTCCCTGCCAAGCAGAGAGCCCGACACGGGCTTTGATCCCAAGACCCGGAGATCATGACCTGAGATGAAGGCAGAGGCTTAGCCCACTGAGCCACCCAGGTGCCCCAGTGTTTCTGTATTTTTTGAGTAAATATCCAGTAGTGTGATTACTGGATCATAAGTTTTTAACTTTTTGAGGAACTTCCATACTGTTTTCCCCAGTGGCCGCAGCAGTTTGCATTCCCACCAACAGTGCAAGAGGGTTCCTTTTTCTTAACAACCTTGTCAGAAGAAACCTGTTGTTTCTTATGTTGATTTTAGCCATTCTGACAGGTGTGAGGTGATTTGTATATTTTTGTATTGTATTTTTTTTTGTATTTGTATATTTTTTGTATTGTAGTTTTGATTTGTATTTCCTGATAACAGATGATGAGCACCTTTTCATATGACTGTTGGCCATCTGGATGTCTTTTTCAAAGAAACGTCTGCTCATGTCTTCTGCCAATTTTTTATTTGGGTTATTTGTTATTTGGGCGTTGAGTTTTATAAGTTCTTTATATATTTTAGATACTAACCTTTTATTGGGTATATTATTTGCAAATATCTTCTCCCAACTCATTCCATAGTTTGCCTTTTAGTTGTTTTTTTTTTTTTTAAACTAACATATAATGTATTATTTGTTTCAGGGGTGCATGTCTGTGATTCATTAGTCTTAACACAATTCACAGCACTAACTATAGCACATACCCTCCCAGTGTCCATCACCCAGCCACCCCATCCTCCTACCCCCTGCCTTTTAGTTTTGTTGATTGTTTCCTTCACTGTGCAGAAGCTTTTTTTTTTCTTTTTTTAAGATTTTATTTATTTATTTGATAGAAAGGTCACAAGTAGACAGAGAGGCAGGCAGAGGGAGAGGCAGACTCCCTGTTGAGCAGAGAGCCCAGTGTGGGGCTCAGTCCCAGGACCCTGAGATCATGACCTGAGCCAAAGGCAGAGGCTCAACCCACTGAGCCACCGAGGCACCCATGTGCAGAAGCTTTTATTTTGATGTAATCCCAGTAGTTTATTTTTGCTTTTGACCTATCTAGAACAAAGTTGCTACAGCTGATGTCAGAGAAATTATTGCCTGTGTTTTCTTCTAGGATTTTTATGGTTGAGGGTGAACCTAGCTCTTTTTAAGAGCTTGTTACGAAGGAGAGAAGAAAAGTGGGATGGAAGCTAGAGAAGGGTGCATGGTGGACAGCGTTTATGTAAGATTAAAGAAAGCATAGGGTTTATATGAGGACCGAAACAATCCAGTAATAAAACACAAATTGGTGTAATGGCACATTTGCTGGGCATTTTTTCCCGGAGCTGAGGCTAAGGCGGTATACAAGAAAGCCGAGCTCTGTGTTCTGGGGTAGGGCTGCCAAGGGGGAAGACCTACATGCAAGAGAAACCACCTCTGTGCCGTGTGTCTGGTTCCAGTGGATAGACAATTCTCTCTGATTCATACCTCCCCCAGCTAAGGGAGGAAAAAAAGAAGCCTTATTCAACAGTCTTCAAACATTCTTTTAGTTGGGGGGTTCAGCATTCATTCTGTGACACATAACACAGCAGTGTATAGAAGACAACAATGTACCTTTTAGTCAGATTTATACTTCTTGTTCTAATTCTTTTTGGAAAGCAGGGTTTGAGGCTTTTAGCTTTTGTAGTGGGAGTTTTTAGTCTAAGAAATGAGCATTGTTCAGTGCTGAAAGAACATTCATATACTGAAACATCACCTTTCTTTGTGTTAGTAGCTGTACGTCTCTCTGGCCTTTGTGGTGGTGATTATCATGGTCCCATATTTTATCCCCATACAAACCTGACTCGCCTATTGGAGCATCAGGTTCATCACATTAGCCATATTAGCACCATGCTGTGAGGGTGTTTTTAAGTCAGTTCTGATCATGTTTGCAGACTATCTATATAAGATGTAACTACTAAATATCCATGAAAGTAAATATTATTGTAGGAAGACCATACACAGAGTTCTGTTTTCCACAAAGTGACAATATAGACTTTTATTAAATTACTGCTTCTATCATAAAGGGCTCCAGTAGAGAAAGAAGTGCTCACTGGCAAGGAGTTTCTTTACTTCAGATTTCAGGTCAAATTAGGGGGAAATTGAAGTGCTGTCTGAATTGAAAGGGAAATATTTCCTCTTTGATTAGGGGAGATCCAATTTTAAACTAAAAGTTGATGAATGCTTTCCTTTTTTTGTTTTCTTTTTTAAGTATTTTATTTATTTGACAGAGAGAAATCACAACTAGGCAGAGAGGCAGGCAGAGAGAGAGGAGGAGGCAGGCTCCCTGCGGAGCAGAGAGCCCGACGTGGGGCTCGATCCTAGGACCTTGGGATCATGACCTGAGCCGAAGGCAGAGGCCTTAACCCACTGAGCCACCCAGGTGCCCCTCCTTTTTTTTTTTTTTTTAAAGATTTTACTTATGGGGCATCAATCCTACGATTGAGCCCCACATCAGGCTCTCTGTTCAGCAGGGAGCCTGCTTCCTCCTCTCTCTGCCTACTTGTGATCTCTCTCTCTCTCTCTGTCAAGTAAATAAATAAAATCTTAAAAAAAAATAATAATGTTTTCTTAGAGTGGAAAGCTGTGAAAAGTTGTTGGTAATTTTTTTTCACTCTGTCAAACTAGTTTTGACAAAATAGCAAAGTAGCCACAAAAGAGAATTCAAAAATTCTAAATTAAGTGAGCCTTCCAGACTTGAAGTATATTAGAATAGTTCATGTGGCTGTTTGTGTCATTTTTTTTCCAGGCCAGACATTTAAAATGTAAAGTTTCAGCTACCAGTGTTAGATTCCTTAATGAGTAGGGGTTATATGTTTACAAGTACAGTTGTTCTTTTGTGGTATGGAAACATAAGGCTTTGTGTAAGAGTGCTGGGTTTACTGTCTATTATGATCTTATGTTAATTAAGAAAAAAATAACTTTATTTTATTTATTTATTTATTTATTTGACAGAGAGAGAGAGAGAGATCACAAGTAGACAGAGAGTCAGGCAGAGAGAGAGAGAGAGAGGGAAGCAGGCTCTCTGCTGAGCAGAGAGCCCGATGCGGGACTTGATCCCAGGACCCTGAGATCATGACCTGAGCTGAAGGCAGTGGCTTAACCCACTGAGCCACCCAGGCGCCCCAAGAAAAAAATAACTTTATTGTGAAATAGTTTCAGACTTAACAGAAAAGTTATAAAAATAATGAATAGAATTCCCAAAAACCGTTTACCCAGATCCCCCAAATGTCAACTGCATTTGCTTTACTATTCTCCCTTCCTCTTCCTCTTCTCTCTGTATATATGTGTATGTGTATATATATACGTTTTTTGGTAAAATGCTTGAGAGAAAATTACAGATTTGGTACTCCTTTACTATGAACTTTTCAGCTTTTTTCCTACAAGATCATCTTCTCACACAATCACTGTGCAGTGGTCAAAACTAAGAAATTAAAATTGATATAAGACTTATTGAATCTATACATTGTATTCAAGTTTTGCCAGTTGATCCACGTTTAAAAAAACTTTTTAAAGATTTTATTTATTTATTTGAGAGAGAGAGCACGTATGCACCAGGGAGCCAGTGAGCATGAGCGGGGGGTAAGGGGCAGAAGGAGAGGGAGAAGTAGACTCCCTGCTGAATGGCGAGCTTGACGTGGAGCTCATTCCCAGGACCCTGGGATCATGACATGAGTCAGTCACTTAACCGACTGAGCCACCCAGGTGCTCCAAAATTTTTTAAAGTAATTTTTAAAAAAATATTTATTTGTCGGAGATAGAACACAAGCAGGGGGAGCGGTAGGCAGAGGGAGCAGTTGGTAGAGGGAGAAATGGGCTCCCTGGGAACCTGACGTGGGACTTGATCCCAGGACCCTGGGATCATGACTTAAGCTAAAGGTAGACGCTTAATCAACTAAGCCACCCAGGCATCCCTGTACTCTCTCATTCTCTCTCTCAAATAAATAAATAAAATCTTAAAAAAATTTTTAAAAATAGGGGCTCCTACATGGCTCGGTCAGTTAAGCGGCTGACTCTTGATCTCAGCTCAGGTCTTGATCCTAAGGGTTGTGAGTTTAAGCCCCATGTTGGGCTCTATGCTGGGCAAGGGGCCTTCTTAAAAAAATTTTTTTTTAAATTTTTAAAAAATAAATGTTTAATGGTTCATTTTTGCTTGATTATAGCCTCCTTCACTGTGAGAACACTGCCATGAGCCAATTCCTGCAGTCCTTAAGGAAGCTGCCTGTCAGATCCTTCTACACAAGTAAGTGGGCAGCTAGAGGTGGTGCTGGCCTGTCTGTGCTTCAGTTTGCTTATCAGTACACTGGGATAAACAGCTCCTATTTCGTTGTGTTGTTAGTAGAATTAACTGACCTTATATCTCTGGGGTACTTAGAGTGTCTGGTAGATAGTTATCACTGGAGCCCTAGTGATCATTACCTCATCGTTTTTACTGGCTGCATAGTATTCTGTTGAAGACTACCATTTGGTGTTAGACCTTTAAGTTGTTTCTAGGCTTTTTCTACTATAGACATATCTGTGGTAACATATCTTGGTGCAGCTTCAGGATAAATCTGTAGAGCTAAAATTGCTGGAGTGGAAGATTTATGTATTTTACAAGATGGCGTTTAGGCCAAATTGTTCTTCAAGGAGGGTTGTTGCAGCTTGTGTGCATATGAGCATGAGGTGCTCATGAGTACCTCAGTCCCCCACACCCTCATCAAAACTGGATTATGGACTTTTTTGATTTTGTAAGGAGCTTGATTTTGTAAGACCCTTTTTATTCAATCATACCAGAAGCCATTTTGAACTGACCATGAGAGGACCTTGGGAATAAAACGAATTGGTTAATGAGAATGAAAACAAAACATTTATTATGGTAGTTAATAGCAGCACATCTGGGTGTTCCTTATTTAGTTAAGACTTGCAAGTTGGAACACGTGGGAATCTCGAGAAGGATAGAAGGGGAGCCACAGTACCTGAGCCATAAACTTGGATCTGCAGAGAAGCAGTGCTTTTATAAAGTAACAAGCCCAGCAGAGAGGTGGTCAGTAGTGCGGGGCTGTCTCTACTTAACAACTTCTTTTTGGAGAGGCAAAGTAAGCCTCTGAGAAGGCGAGACATGTACTCAAAGGGCTAGTGTAGCGGGCAGCATTCAGAGGAACGTGACTAGTCCATCTAGAGTGGGGGCTCACTGGAGTGAGGAGGTAACAGCACTTCGCTTGTCACCAGTTATTTCAGAAAGAGGGAAAAAAGTTGCTTTATGGTCAGTCTTTCTTGGTCCGAGGCAGAATATTTAGTTGTGAACTAGTAAGGGTTCGTTAGGAATAATTAGAAGATGGAAGAGATTAATGACACCCACATTTGCTCATTAAAAGAAGAAACAGCAACACTCAAAACATGGTGGGGGGAGCTGGTGATGTTGGGAGCAGGAGGGCTTCCTCTCAATGGAAGTCACAGGTAGTAAGAAGGGTATTCTCTGTTTTGTATAGGCTTTTGGTGATTCAGCTCTTGAGATTTTGTTTTAATAAGAGCATTATTGAGGTATAATCCATATAACATAAAATTCATCTTTTTAAAGTGCAGTTCAGTGGCTTTGAGTATATTCAGGATTGTGCAACCATCACCACTATTAATTTTAGAATTTCATTCCTCCCCCCTTTCCCCAAGCCAGTAACAATACTTGACTCTTTAAACCATCACTCCCCATTTCTCCCTGGTCCCAGCCCCTGGCAACCATTAACCTACTTTATGTCTCTATAGTATGTTTCCTATACTGGACACTTCATATCCTATACTGGATAATATGCAGCCTTTTGTGGCTGGCTTCTTTCACATAAGGTTTTTAAGGTTCATGTATATCATGTGTTGGTACTTCATTCCTTTGTGTTATCAAATAATACTCCATTGTATGGATATGCCACATTTGAATTCATTTACCAGTTGATGGACATATGAGTTGTTTCTACTTTTTGGCTGCTGCGGAACATTTTTGTATAAGTTTTTGTGTAGATGTAGGTTTCATTTCTCTCAGAAATATCCCTAATAACAGAATTGCTGGGTCACAATGGTAATTTTATGTTTAACATTTTGAGGAACTGACAGACTTTTTCAGAGTGGCTGGCCCATTTTGAAATCCCACCAGCAGTGTATGAGTGTTCTACTTTCTCTCTGTCTTTGCCAACACTTAATTATCTTTTTGATTATAACCATCCTAGTGGGTGTTAAGTGTTATCTCACCATGGTTTTGATTTGCATTTTCCTGATTACTAATGATGTGTTGGTTTGCTACGGCTGTGCTAGCAAAGCACTGCAAACTGAGTGGCTTAAATAGTAGAAACTTACCCAAGTTGAAGACCAGAGGTCTGAGATCAAGGTGTCACAGGGCTGCATCCTTCTAAGGGTTGTGAGGGGGAACCTGTTCCGTGCCTTTGGTCTGGCTTCTCATGGTTTGCTGGCTTCTTTGGCTCATAGAAGCATCATCTTCATCATCTTCATCTTCACACAGCATTCTCTTTATAAGCATGTCTGTCTCCAAGTTTTGCCTTTTTATTAGGACACCAGTCGTTATCTGGTTAGGGTCCACCATGATGGCCGTATTTTATCTTGTTTACTTCTCTGGAGACACTGCATCCAAATAAGGTCACATTCTGGGTACTGGGAATTAGGACTCAGTATGTGAATTCTGGGGGGGATACAGTTCAACCCATAGTAGAAGTTGAGCATCTTTTCATGTGTTTATTGGCCATCTGTGTATCCTCTTTGGAGAAATGCCTATTTAGATCCTGTGTATGTTTTTAAATTGGATTGTCTTTTTTTATTATTGAATCGTAAGATCTTATGGGAGTTTGCATTTGAGAATACTAGTGTCTAGTCAGATTTGAGTCTGGATTGTAGAATTAAGGTCAGAGAGTCCTGGGTGAGAAATGGTACCCGATTCCCAGTTCTGGATCTGGTGGTAGCCAGCCTGGCAACCTTGATTAGTTTCCTGACCTCTTTGTAATTCAGTGTTTTCATCTTAAATTCTCTGGCTATGGTGGCAATTGAGGTGCATTGTAGTTTCATAGGAAAGATTCTTGTCCCTTGGGCACCTGGGTAGCTCAGTCGCTTAAGTGTCTGCCTTCTGCTTGGGTCATGATCCCAGGGCCCTAGAATTGAGCCCTGCATTGGGCTCCCTGCTTGGCGGACAGTCTGCTTCTCCTTTTCCCTCTGCTGCTCCCCCTGCTTGTTTTCTCTCTCTCTTTCCCTCTGTCAAGTAAATAAGGTCTAAAATCTAAAAAACAAAATATAAAACACACACACACACGCTCGCGCACAAAGATGTTTGTCCCTTACTTACTGGTAGAATTTGGAGACAGAAGGTCTTTTTTTTTATTCTTTTTTTTTTCCAATTTATTTTACTTATTGGAGAAACAGAGTGAGCGAGAGAGAGCACAAGCTGGAGGAGGGGCAGAAGGAGAGGGGGGAAGCAGGCTTCCCACTGAGCAGAGATGTGGGGCTCAATCCCAGGACCCTGGGATCATGACCTGAGTCAAAGGCAGCTGCCCAACTAACTGAGCCACCCAGGTGGCCCCAGAAGGGTCTTAATAGTGACTCAAGGTCATACCTCCTATCAAAGATGCACTGGTGTTTCCTGGACCTCATTTTAGTGCCGTTTGCATGACTCATCCTTGTCCCTTCTCCCAGTCTCAAAATTTTCCTGTTTTTTTTACTACAGATGCCAGAAGAGTCCACACTGCCCCTGCTCGTACCTTGTTTCTGCTGCGTCCCCTGCCCATTCTTTTGGTGACAGGCGGTGGGTATGCGGGTTACCGGCAATATGAGAAATACAGGGAGCGAGAGCTGGAGAAGCTGGGGTTGGAGATTCCACCCAAACTTGCTGGTCACTGGGAGGTAGGAATAAAGGTGGAACCACCTTGAGTTCTCATTTAGCACAACTGTCTGTCACTTTTTAAATTGCCTCAAAGTTGAAATGTTTGAAAAAATGAACTGTGCTTCTTTGGAGCTCATGTCTCCAGTGGGCTTTTGGCCAGACACAGATGTTATGCCTTTTGGGTCATGTTGGGCTTCTTTTCTGCGTCCACACCTACCCCTCGTCTCCCTAAGGGCTCTGAGTAGCAATTACCTGCAGTTGCAATCCTCAGAGTTCACGCCTTGTGTGGGGGCTGACATCCTAGTCGTTTATGCCCTGCTCTCTCTGAGGATAAGCTGAAACGGTGGGGCTTTTGTGATGTGGATAATTTCTTACCAGGAACCAGACTGAAATAATCAAATTCCTTTATTGTTACTGCTTGAAATGCTTCCCCCACAACAGGGCAGGCTTTGATGTTGTTGAGCCATGCGTGACGTACAATGAACTCTCTTATTCACTTGTGCTCTGGTGGCCCAGGATGATACCTAACTCAGAGCAGACATTCAGTAAATGTTGAAATTGAACGTTAAGGTATAAATTTAAAAATGCCTTCTTTTCAGCCATGGTGTAATAAATGAAAAATCTGAAACATCAGTAGATCTCATAGCCTGGGCAAAAGTGGGGGGAGCGAAGGTAGAGACTTTATGGCATTTGGAGTGATGCATTTGGGTTTCTTCATGAACCTCTCTATATTGGTAATTCAGCTCGTTTGAATCCAGTGGCCAGGGCATGTGGGTTCTGAAGGCGAGTCCCAACCATGTCCCTTAATAGCTGTGTGAACATGTCACTTGCCGTCCGGTCCTCTGTGTGACTATGCTATAAGTAGTATAAACAACTATAAGGCGGGCTGGATTGGAACCCCTCTGAGATTCCTTCTAGCTCTAGCAGAGTTTATCTAGGAATATTTGTTGGCATTGGCATTACATGCTACATTACAGGCTTCCTCCCACAATCCTATTTTGAATTTTGGTTTAGACCCTCTTCCTCCAGTAGAATGCAGTGTAAAGATGTCCTCTGATTTCCAACAGTCCTGTAAAAACTGTGACTTAGGAAAACAAAACAAAACAAAACAAAAATTGTGACTTAGTCAGCCGGCCCTACAGATCCAGATGTGGGTGTTAACCCCAAGAGGTACGTTTTTGCTTGCCCATGTATATCTACCCTTTTTTTGGCCTGTTTGTACATCTTGGACTTTATAGTAGCCTATCTCAGACCAAAAAAAGAAAAAAGGTTTTTTGTCTTCTGGTAGTATATGACAAAATCCTTTTGGCAAAGGATAATTGTGTAGAATGTGAGTCACACTTTTAAAATTTGCTGTACTCTATTTCCCATGACATTGGTGGTTTCCTCTGTAAATATACCTTTTCCTTTATGCTAATAAGCTACTTGTTAGACTGTGATCATATGACGCCGCTCAAGTGTTAGACCCAAGGTAGCTTCTCTCTGACCCCACGTGTTTGCAAGCTGAGTCACGCTGTGACAAGCTTGCATGCTTGCTCAGCAAATTCCCACCCATTTCAAAGGTCTTCCAAGAGAATCTACATTTGGAAGAAATCTGTGGCTTCCAAAATCATAAAGACTAATGTCAGTAGTATTTTTTTAACATTCACCATTTGCATAATTAGTATTACTGCCATGTAGGAGCCAATACCTGAAAGACAACCATTTGTAGGGAGGACAGGGTTGATTGGCTTTTAAGTTCTAGGGCCTGGACAATAACAGAACACTGGATCCGAGTGGCCCCGTGGAGCGTGCGATCTGAAGCCCCTGTTGGTTAAGAGCTGGGTTTCAGTTAGATACTGTACTTCTGGTGGAGTAAAATGGCCACAGGACTGTTGGGTTTACAGGCAGGATGCCAGCATTTCACTTCATGAAGGGGAAATGGTCTGGACTCTGACTAGACATTATAGGATTTCAGGAGAGGCAGCAGGTCGTGAGAAGGGAGAGTGCTGACTGCAGTTGCAAACTGGATCCTAGTCCTGCCCCTGCCCCACCTAATCACTGTCATCTCATGAAAAATGAGAGTACCCTAATCTGGTCGTTCATCAGAATTGTTAGGGAGCTTTAAAAACTACAGATTCTTTGATCTCACTCCTGGAGATTTAGAAAGTTTGGGCAAGCTCAAGATCTTTGTTTTTAAAGAGTCCCTTCTGTGATTCTGATGATAAGCCAGATTTAGGAATCATGGGCAGATGAGCTGTAAGGTTCCCTTCAGGGCTCTGTTTTTGAGTGGCAGATGAAAACTGCTGCTGCTAATTTTGCTGGAGTATAATCTCTTCATATCCCTGGGTCATGTGTGGCATCTCTCGAGCTTGAAAGAGGACTGACTGGTACTTATGCCAAGATGAGCCCCTGGGACTCTTTAAGGATTTATACCCATATCTTTCCTTCCCCCCACCCCATATCTTTCCTTTATTTCAATTTAAGTCTGTCTATCCTTCCTGCCTCCCTTCCTTCCTTCCTCCCTCCCTTGTCCTCCCTTCTCGCTTCACTTCCCTTTCCAACAGTATAGAAGAGACCATAACTCCAAACTCTGTGCTGCCTCATTCACTGCAAACTCCGCTCAGGGGTGAGGGCACAGCTCTTGCAGAGGGGCAGCAAGGAGGCAGGTGTCAGACACAGTTGAAGACTTGAGCTCAGCTGCAGCACCTTGACAGGCTGTTTCATCTTCCTGGGTTCATTCTTTCTTTTTTTTTTTTTTTAAAGACTTTATTTATTTATTTGACAGAGAGAGACACTGCAAGAGAGGGAACACAAGCAGGGGGAGTGGGAGAAGGAGAAGCAGGCTTTCCAGTGAGCAGAGACCTGACATGGGACTCAATCCCAGGACCCTGGGATCATGACCTGAGCTGAAGGCAGACGCTTAAGGACTAACCTACCCAGTCACCCCCTTCCTTCATTTTTAAAAAAGATTTTATTTGTTTGAGAGTGAGATCATGAGCATAAGGGAAGGGTAGAGAGAGAAGCAGGTTCCCCGCTGAGCAGGGATTCTGATGTGGGACTTGATCCCAGGACCCAGGGATCATGACTTGAGCCAAAGGCAGGTGCTTAACCAACTGAACCACCCAGGCACCCATTAGGTTCTGTTTTTATAGGTCTAAGAAAATCTTTGCTTGCTCTAAGAGTCATGTACGCAAAAAAAAGCTCATGCAGTTGGCTGAGTAGAAATGAAGCCTGTGTGTTTGCTTGATGGAATGAAGGAAACTCTGTAACTAGCAGCAAAGTGAGTAGCCTGTTGAGAGTGTTCAGAAGCATCCAGGTTCCAGCAGCTCCGTTCTTTCTTTATGTATATATGGCATCACTTTCCCCAACGGGGAAATAGCTCACTTTTTTTAAAATTAGAAAGCGTTATAAAATGTGAAAACGAAACAGTGATGACCCAGGATTGTACAACGCACAGGAAACCACAGTTCACATTTTGGGGTATTTGGCCCTTTTGGGGTTTGGGGTATTTAGGAATATGTATTGTTAATTTTTATTTTAAATGAGATAGTTTTAAATTTTTTAAATAAAACACAATCATGTATAAATTCTAATACTAATGAAGGGTTACATATAAAGATGTCTTCCACTCTCTGCCCCTTCTACTAATTTCATCTCCACTCTTCAGAAGCAGGCAAGCATTTTTAACATTAGTGTATCTTTACAGAATGCTTACATATTTTTTGGCTATTCAAAGGTGATTTAATTTTGACATGCATCGCTATATAAGTTTAAAGTATATAGCATGATGGTTTGATTTACATACATTGCGAAATGATTGTGGAATAGATTTAGCTAACATCCATCATCTCTCTAGATATAATTTTAAAAAAAGAAGAAAGGAAAAAAAGAAAAAACTTTTCCCAAACTCTTAGGATTACCTCGCTGTACTTTTCTCTGTGATAGACAGCAGTGTTGGCTATAGGCATCAGGTTGTACGTTCCATCACTAGTACCTACTTGTCTTGTAACTGCAAGTTTGTAACTTTTGACCTTCTTCCAATTCCCTGTGTCCTTCCACTCCCTGGAGTCCGATTTCTTTTCCTCCAAGTTTGGTTTTTTCTTTCTTTCTTTCTTTCTTTTTTTACCTTTTATTTGTTTTTTTAGATTCCACATATAAATGAAATCATGCAGTATTTGTCTTTCTTTTTCTGACTTAATTCACTTAGCATAATGCTTGCAGGATTCATCCATGTTGTTGCAAGTATAGGATTTCCTCATTTTTTTCTGGCTGAATAATATATTCTATTGTATGTATGTACACATATACATTGTGTGTGTGTTTTATCCGTTGGACACTTAGGTTATTTCCATGTCTTGGCCATTGTAAATAATGTTGCTATGATGATTTAATTTTTAAAAAATATTTTTGACATAGAGGGAGCATAAACAGGGGGAGTGGGTGGGGGAGAAGTAGGCTCTCCACTAAGCAGGGAGGACCCTGGGATCTTGACCCGAGTGGAAGGCAGATGCTTAACCAACTGAGCCAGCCACCCAGGCACCCTGATGATTTAATTTTTTAGGTTAACTAATACTGAGTTATTATTTCCATATAGTAAAACATGCCCTTTTTAAGCATATAGTTCATTGTTGCTTTTTTATTTTATTTTTTTATTTAAAAGATTTCTTTTAAAGATTTTTATTTGAGAGAGAGAGGGAGAGGGGGAGAGAGAGAGAGAGACAGAGTAGAGGGAGGGGCAGAGGGAGAAGCAGACTCCCTGCTGAGCAGGTAGCCTGGCTTGGGGCTGGATCCCAGGACCTCGAGTTCATTCATGACCTGACTGGAAGTCAGACACTCGACCAACTGAGCCATCCAGGTGTCCCAGTCTTTTTCTGTTTTGCTTTTTTTTGATTTTTACATTCTACATATAAGTGAAATCATACAGTATTTGTCTTTATTTCACTTATCATAGTACCTTGCATGTACATCTGTGTTGTCACAAATGGCAAGATTTCATTCTTTTTTGTGGCTGAATAATATTCCACTGTGTATATATGCTACATTTTCTTTATCCATTCATTTATCTGTGGACACTTAGGTGGCTTCCATATTTTGGCTATTGTAAATACTGCTGCAGTGAATATAGGGGTACATGTATCTTTTTGAATTAGTATTTTCATTTTCTTCAGATAAATACCCAGGAGTGGAATTGCTGGGTTGTATGGCAGTTCTAGTTTTAATTTTTTGAGGAATTCTCAGACTGTTTTCCACAGTGACTGCAACAATTTACATTTCTACCAATAGTGCATGAGGGTTCCCTTTTTTCCACATCCTTGCCAACACTCATTATATTTTGTTTTTTTGATATTAGCCATTCTGAGAGGTGTGAGGTTATAATGAGTTGTGGTTTTGATTTTCATGTCCCTGATGATTAATGATGTTAATTTCTGCCCATTTTTAATTTTAAAAATTTTTTAAATTTTTAATTTTTTAAAAGATTTTATTTATTTACCAGAGAGAGAGAGAGTACACACAAGCAGGCAGAGAGGCAGGCAGAGGCAGCGAGAGAAGCAGGCTCTCTATTGAGCAAGGAGCCCGATGCAGAACTCGATCCCAGGACCCTGGGATCACTACCCGAGCCGAAGGCAGCGGCTCAACCAACTGAGCCACCCAGGCATCGCTCTGCCCATTTTTTAATGGACTGACTTCTTTTGGTGTCAAGTTGTAGAAATTCTTTATGTATTTTGGGTATTAACCCCTTACCAGATGTATCATTTTCAACTGTCTTCTCCCATTCAGTAGGTTGCCTTTTCCTTTTTGTTGATGGTTTTCCTTTGCTGTGCAAAAACTTTTTAGTTTGATGTAGTCCCAGTTGTTTAATTTTGCTTTTGTTGCCCTGGCCTGAGGAGACAGATTCAAAAGAATATTGCCAAGATCAACATCTTAGAGTTTATGCCTGTGCTTTCTTTTAGGAGTTTTATGGTTTCAGGTTTTACTTTTAGGACTTTAATTCACTTTGAGTTTATTTTTGTATATGGTGTAATAAAGTGGACCAATTTCATTCTTTTTCATGTGGCTGTTGAGTTTTCCCAGAACTATTTAAAGAGTTGGCATTTTCTCCATTGTCTATTCTCACCTCCTTTATTACAGATTGTGTAAGTGTGGGTTTATTTCTGGATTCTTTTCTGTTCCATTCATCTGTGTATCATTTCATTGGGGTTTTTTTGGTAAATATATATACCTGTGTAATCAGTACCACACTCAAGATAGGGAACATGTGCCCCTTTGTCATCAGTATCCACCCATGGCTCCAAGGCAATCACTGATCTGCTTTCTGTCACTATGAATTAGATTTTTCTTTTAAGAGATTTTAATAAATGGGATATACTTATTTATTCATAGATTTTTAAAAAAAATTTATTTGTCAGAGAGCGAGAGAACACATACAAGCAGGGGGAGCAGAAAAGGGAGAACGCAGGCCTCTATCCCAGGACCCTGAGATCATGACCAAAGGCAGATGCTTAACCAAATAAGCCACCCAGGCATCTCTTACGGAGTTCTCTGCATAGCTCCCTCCTTTCTGGTTCTCCACCTTCGAGAACCTGGCTCTTTATTGATGTAGTCATTTGGGTTCCATTACAAACAAGCAGAATTCATTTCAGCAGGGGCACTTGGAGGGGTCTGTCTTATCCTTAAAGGTTTTAGAACCAGTTCCAGTGTGTGTGCTTGCAGGGTCGGGGAGGTTGTGTTTCACTACACCAATAAGCAGGGCCCTTGACACCAACTGGGTGTCCTACAGTTCAGCTCCGTTCTGATGCTGTCTGCCCAGAGATCGCATCCTATTTTACAGATTAAGGGCTCAAGTCCCTCAAGACTGTCCCCCCCCCCGCCCCAGATGCTGTTACTTGTGCTTCAGATGTTGTTACTTGTGCTTCTGACTGACTAGCTATAGGTTGGAGGTTCCACCCCCACCACCCCTTGAGTTACTGGTTAAGAACTCAGTCCTGTAAGACTGCCTTCCTAACTCTCTTCAGATGCCAGTTGCAAGTCCAGGTGCTTCTGATTGAATGGCTATAAATCGCAGATCTCCATAAACTTTTTCTTAGGTTCAGCTAATTTGCTAGAGCAGCTCACAGGGCTCAGAGAAACATTTTACTTGCTAGATTACCAGTTTATTACAAAGGATATTGAAGGATACCGATCAACGGCCAGATAGAGATACCTAGGGTGAGGTCCTGAAAGAAGGAACTTCTGTTCTCATGGAGTATGGGGCTCTCTACAGTGGCACATAAAAGCCTTCTGGTTTCCCAGCCTGGAAGCACTTCGAACCCCTTTTTTGGTTTTTATGGAGGTTTCATTACATAGGCATGAATGATTAATTAAGCCACTGGTCAGTGGTGATTAATTCAGCCTCTAGTCCCTCTCCCCTCCCCCGAGGTCAAGGGGTGGGTCTGAAAGTTCCCCCTCTCTTTTGTGATCTGTTCCCTATCCTTACAGGATTTCGAGAAGTCAACTCATTAACATAAATCCAGTAGTGATGGAGAGAGAGTTGTTATGATTAACGGAACACCCATTTCAGCTTTATGGCTGTCAAATGATTTTAGGAGCTGAAGACCAAAGACCAGACAGTATAACAAAAGATGCTTGCATTGTTCTTGTCACTCAGGAAATTCCAAGGGTTTTGGGAGCAGAGAGCCAGGAACAGTGACCAATTATTTATGAGAAATGTGTTCTGCTCAAATGAATAACCAAATACATATTTTTTACAAACCATAATAGTACAGCTGTATATCAAGAATGACTGCTTATAGAAGCTGTCATCACCATTTAAGATTCTTCTACCCCTTTGGGGCGCCTGGGTGGCTCAGTGGGTTAAAGCCTCTGCCTTCGGCTCGGGTCATGATCCCAGGGTCCTGGGATCGAGCCCCACATCAGGCTCTCTGCTCCGCAGGGAGCCTGCTTCCTCCTCTCTCTCTGCCTGTCTCTCTGCCTAGTTGTGATTTCTCTCTGTCAAATAAATAAAATATTTAAAAAAAAAAAAAGCTTAAAAAAAAAAAAAGATTCTTCTACCCCTTTGTTACAGTGGTAAGGCACTGGCTGCCCTTTTGCCCTTGTGCTTTGAGTTCAGCCAAAGCCCCCTTCTGTATGCTGCAGCCGTCCAGCATGTCCTTTACAGGTATTAACCAGTGATTTCACTTTCCTCACTGGCTGAGAGAAGTGTTTGGGAGGAAAGGAGAGGTCACAGGTCACATTAACATGAAACTCTTGATCCATAATCTCTGGGGAGTGCAGCTCAAGGAGAGGGACGAGGAGAGGAATGAGGAGAGGGATGTGGAGACACCCTTTCTCGCCTCGCTTCTGTGTTCGTCGGTGTGCTCTCCCCAAACCCCTCCTGCATCTTTCCCTTCTCCTCACCTTCTCTAAGTGCTTCTCTTCTTTTGCTCTTTGTTCTAACAGCAACTCTCTTCCTCTCCTCCCAGAATATTTTGGTGTTGTGTACTTACCCACAATCTTGGTCTCTTTATTCTCTTTTTTCACTCTTTGATAAACTCTCCTCATGACCTCATTATCTCCCAGAGGCCTCATCTCCAGATGCCTTTGCTTTAAGGATTAGGGCTTCGACATATGAATTTGGGTGGTTAAAATTCACAATTTTAACCACTTCTAAGTGTACACAATTCAGTGGTGGTAAGTACATTCATAGTACATTCCATTACCACTGTCTATTTCTAGAACATTTTCATTGTTCCAAACAGAAACTTTGTACTCATTAAACAATACTGTTTTTTCCTCCTGCCCCCAGCTTCTGCTGCCCTTAGTCACCACCATTTCTGTCTCTGTGCATTTGCCTATTCTAGGTACTTCATATAAGTGGAATCAGACAACATTTGCCCTATATTTTTCTTTTCTTTTTTTTTTAAGATTTTATTTATTTATTTGACAGACTGAGATCACAAGTAGGCAGAGAGGCAGGCAGAGAGAGAGGAAGGGAAGTAGGCTTCCCACTGAACAGAGAGCCCGACGCGGGGCTCATCCCAGGACACTGGGATCACGACCCGAGCCGAAGGCAGAGGCCTTAACCCACTGAGCCACCCAGGCGCCCCTGCCCTATATTTTTCAAGAGGTATACGTGTTGTAGCATCTATTGGAGTTTCACTTCTTTTTAAGGTTGAGTAATATTCCATTGTATGGATATATACCACATTTCATTTATCCAGTCATCTGTTGATAGATATTGGCTTGTTTCTACTGGGTTGTTGGCTATTGTGAATAGTGCCACTGTGAATACTGTGTGTACAAGAACGCGCTGGAGTCATTGCTCTCAGCTCTTTTGGGTGTGTACCTAGGAGTAGAATCACTGGATCACGTGGTCATAAGTGTTTAACTTTTAGAAGGATTGCTGGACTTTCCCACAACGGCCGTGCCATTTTACATTTCCACTAGCAGTGCAGAGGATTCCAGTTTCTCCATATCCCTGCCAACACTTATTACTCACTTTGATGGTAGCTATTTTAGTGGCTGTAAGGTGACATCTCAGTGCAGTTTTGATTTGCATTCTCTAATGAGTAATGATGTTGTGCATCTTTTTCACGTGCTTATTGGCTATTTATATAGCTGCTTTGAAGAAATGTTTGTTTCTTGAACTCCTTTGCTCATTTTTACATTGGGTGGTTGGTTTTTTCTTGTTGAGTTGTAGGAGTTCTTTGTATATTCTGGATGTTAGACCCTTACCAGTTATATGTGTTTGCAGATATTTTTTCCCATAAATGGTACTTTCACTCTCTTAATAGTATGTTTTGATATACAAAAGTTTTTAATTTTGATAAAGTCTAGTTTACTTGTTTTTACATTTATTGCCTTTGTTTTTGGTGTCCTATCCCAGAAGTCATTGCTGAATCCAATATTGTGAAGATTTTTTCCTGTTTTCTTCTAAGGAATTTTTAGGTCCTTTTTTTTTTTTAAAGAAAAATTTTAGGGCGCCTAGGTGGCTCAGTCATTAGGTGTCTGCCTTCGGCTTAGGTCATGATCCCAGGGTCCTGGGATCAAACCCCCACATTGGGCTCCCTGCTTGGCAGGAAGCCTGCTTTTCGCTCTCCCACTCCCCCTGCTTGTGTTCCCTCTCTTACCGTGTCTCTTTCTGTCAAATAAATAAAATCTTTAAAAAAAGAAAAATTTTAGGTCCTGGGGCACCTGGGTGGCTCAGTTGTTAAGCGTCTGCCTTCGGCTCAGGTCATGATCTCGGGGTCCTGGGATCAAGCCCTGCATCGGGCTTCCTGTTTGATAGGAAGCCTGCTTCTCCCTCTCCCACTCCCCCTGCTTGTGTTCCCTCTCTCACTGTATCTCTTTCTGTCAAATAAATAAGCAAAATATTTTAAAAGTTTTAGGTCTTATGTTTAGGTTTTTGATACATTTGTGGGGCTTGATCCTAGGACCCCGGGATCATGACCTGAGCCAAAGGCAGATGCTTAACCAACTGAGCCACCCAGTGGCCCCTAGTTAAGGGTTTCTTTTTTAATGGCGTAAGGTAAGTATCCACCCTTATTCTTTTGAATGTGGTTATCAGCTTTCCCTGCACCATTAATTGGAAAGCCTGTCCTTTTCCCATTGGATGGTCATGGCACCCTTGTGGACATCTATCTCCTATTTTATTTTATTTCATTTTATTTTAGAGGGAGAGAGAGAAAGTGCAAACGGGGGTTACTTGGGTCAGAGTGGGAGCTTGGGGTGGGGGAAGGGCTTGATTCTGGGTGTGTTTTGAGGGGAGAGTGGACAGGATGCAATGAAGGATTTGGATGCAGGGAGGTGGGAAGGGATTCAGGATTTCCGACTTGAGCAGATGGAGGGTTGGAGTAGCTCTTCACATAGAGCTGTGGGAAAAATAGGGAACAGCTAGACTCTGGTATGTTAATTCAAGTTGTAACTTGCTTTTCTTTAAATGTGAGTTGACTTCAGTATTTTTCACGTTTGTTCTGTTTATACTGGCTCAGAGTAATTGTAATTTTAACATTTACATTGAATGGGATGGAGCAGGGAATCCATGCTCTTCCAAAAACAGGGCTCCCAGCCTTGTCAAGCCATGAAGATGCCCTGCCCTTAGAGCAGGAGCCAAGGCAGTCAGGGCACTGGTAGTATGGCTGCTTCCAGGAGCTTCTTTTCAGAAATCCACGATGATGGAAAAGCTTTGGGTTTGTGGTCACAGTGCCTCTTCAGTTAGGCTGCCTAGGCCTTGGTGTTTGGCCTTAGAAAGGAGGGTGATTGATACGGGTCTCTGCAGAGAGCTGGCTTTGAGTGAACAGCACAGGGGATAGAAGGCAACCAGGTGTGCCTGAAGCTGTCACATGTTCTGAGTTTGTGTGGCATTTGTGATTCCAGATACTCTGTTTCTGTGTCCTCGTTGTCCTTTTGTCCTTGTTGTCAATAAGGGAACCAAAACCTTCATGGGCACTTCTTAACAAGGAGGGGTGGAAGTTGGTCGTGCACATCGCTCTGCAGTCTGCTGACTCCAGGGTTGCCTGTGAACACCTAGGTGATTTGAGCTTCATGCAGGATGACATCCAGTGACAGACTCCCCTCAGTCTCCAGGGTTTCCAAGCTGCCCTTTCTTTCTTGACCACTGGACCTGAGGACAGAAATCCATGTGGTGGGAAAACTGGCCTGGTGAACATGGTGGGCTCTTTAGGGAGGAAGCAGTCCTCCTGTGCCTCTTCCTGCCGGCCTCTGACGTGACTCCGCAGAGAGGGCTGGGCCTATGTGATTGGCACCTGACATCTCCTATCAGGTGCGAAGGGCTGTCTCCAGCCTGGAACCCGACATTGGGAGTGTGAATATACCCGGGCTGTGTGGACAGCGAATAAGTGGTCCTGTCCTGAGCCCCTCCGTGTGAAGTGGCAGCAGTGGGTGCTGAGGGTAGGCCTGGCTGTTCTGCCTCACCGAAGAGCAGCAGCAGCCCTGCAGGTGGAATGTTGTCTTGGGTTTTTCTCCCCAGTAACAGAATTTAGAGAATTTTCTGTGGTTTATTTATTTATTTTTAAAGATTTTATTTATTTATTTGACAGACAGAGATCACAAGTAGGCAGAGAAGCAGGCAGAGAGAGAGGAGGAAGCAGGCTCCCTGCTGAGCAGAGAGCCCAACTCCGGGCTCTATCCCAGGACCCTGGCATCATGACCTGAGCTGAAGGCAGAGGCTTTAACCC
The DNA here is from genome assembly GCF_922984935.1 of Meles meles. Classification (NCBI taxonomy): domain Eukaryota; kingdom Metazoa; phylum Chordata; class Mammalia; order Carnivora; family Mustelidae; genus Meles; species Meles meles. The sequence continues at coordinate 26,880,055 of NC_060077.1, read as the reverse complement.
ACTGAGCCACCCAGGCACCCCCCACCTTTTTTTTTTTTTTTTTAAAGAATTTTTTTTTAAGGTTTTATTTATTCATTTAACAAAGAGGGAGAGTACAAGCAGGAAGAGCAGCAGGCAGAGTGGGAGGGAGAAGCAAGCTCTCTGCTGAGCCAGGAGCCAGATGTGGGACTTGATCCCAGGACCCTGGGATCACAACCTGAGCGGAAGGCAGCTGCTTAACAAACTGAGCCACCCAGGCGTCCCAGAATTTTCTGTGGTTTAAAGCAAACTATTCCAACTCTTACATGTGAACATTTTTGAACAGAGTAGAAAAGTTGAGAGAATAGACTTATACCCACATACACACCTCTTTTTTTTTTTTTTTTTTTTTTTTAAAGATTTTATTTATTTATTTGACAGAGAGAGAGATCACAAGTAGGCAGAGAGGCAGGCAGAGAGAGAGGAGGAAGCAGGCTCCCTGCGGAGCAGAGAGCCCGACGCGGGACTCGATCCCAGGACCCTGAGATCATGACCTGAGCCGAAGGCAGCGGCCCAATCCACTGAGCCACCCAGGCACCTCTTGATTGAACAGTTAATGTTTTATCATATCTGCTTTATCTCTCTCTCTCTAAATATATATATACACACATACACACACAGATATATTTCATTTTTCTCTGAACCACTTGAAAGTACATTGCAGTCATTGTGAAACTTCAACTTTAAATACTTCAGTATTTAAGTATTTAAATATTAAGTATTAAGTATTTAAATACTTCAAAAGTATTTAAATATTTAAAAAGTATTTAAATACTTCAGCATCTGAGCATAACAACAACTTGGTTTTGTTGTTCAGTTTTGGCCTGGCCATGGGGGCTTGTGGCAAGGTTGAGGCGTACAGGGACCAGCAACATAGACAATAGGCCGCAGTCAGAAGCAGCTGGAGCCGCATCCACGCTCACTTCCTGTGTTAGCACTTCTTTCTGATTTCCAGCCTTAGTTCAGAACCTTAAAAAATGTATGGTACAGCATTCCAGTTTGTGAAAAGGAATGAGGACAGAGCAGCCTGTGCCCACACATTGCCCTGTGTCCTTGCTCCTGCCCATCCGCCCGGAGCCCCATTGGCTGTGACCCTGGACAGTATTGAGCATGATCTGCACTTTTTACAACTTTATGTAGTCACTATAGCTTTATTCTTATCTTCTGTAAACAGGTTGCTATTAACTTCCTCATAAGGTTGTTAAATGAGAAGGATGTATGTGTAAATACTTTGTCCCATGCCGGCAAGGGAGTAGAGTCAGTACATCTGGGCACGCCTATTTTATTGTGTTTTGCTTTATTGCACTCCAGAGATAATTGCGTTCATTTTACAAATAGAAGGTTGGTGGCAATCCTGTGTCCAGGAAGTCTGTCAGTGCCATTTTTCCAACAGCATTTGCTCAGTTTGTGTCCCTGTGTCATATTTTGGTAATTCTCACAATATTTCAAACGTTTTCATTATTATATTTGTTATGGTGATCTATGATCAGTGACTACAACTTGCTGAAAGCGCAGATGATAGCTAACATTTTTTAGCAGTATTTCTAAATTACATACATTGCTTTTTTTTTTTAATTTTAGTAATTTGAGAGAGCGAGAGCTCGAGCTGGGGACGGGGGTAGAGGGAGAGGGAGAAGCAGACTCCCCACTGAGCAGGGAGCCCAGTGTGGGGCTTGATCCCAAGACCCCCAGATCATGACCTGAGCCCAAGGCAGACACTTAGACAGCTGAGCCATCTGGGCACCCCGTGTACATTGCTTTTTTAGATATAATGCTATTGCATATTTAATATACTAATATATAGTATAGCATGAACAGAACTTTTATATGCACTGGGAAATAAAATTCATTTGACTTGCTTTATTGTGATACTTGTTTTGTTGCAGTAGGCTGGAACCAAACCATCTCTGAGGTGTGCCTAGACTGTTACACTTCTTGCCTAATAGGTGTTGAGGAAATGTGGATGTTGAAGTGGGCAAACAGTCAAGTTGGCAGGGAAGTAGATCCCCCTTGCCCACTCAAGTACAATTTACTTTACAGCCCAGGTCTGTCCTCAGAGGATCTTGGGCTCATTCAAGGGCAGGAGGGTGTATCAGTGGCTTCAGAGCCCCTACCTGGGAGGGGCTGTGGCAGCCTCTCCCCCAGGTCGCTCAGGCTGTGACCGAGTGTTGCCAGCTCCAGGCCCCCTTCCTCACTCCAGCCTTTGCCTCTTCCCTGCCTCCCCCACCTCTGAGACAGCTCTGTACCTGTACCACTCACCATTTGGGAACCGCCTGGCTCCTGAGGCTTTGAGCAGCCCATGTGTGGAAGAGCCCAGGACTCTGCTTGAAGAAGGTGAGGAACAAGACAAAGCTGAGCTACGGGGCTGGAAGGAGTCCAGGGTGGCTGACTCAGACATCTTCAGGGCCCTGTGTAGAGCTTTCTGCTAGGCTGTTCTGCCACAAATCACTTTGTTTCCTTTATCATGCTGCAGACCACCCCTCTTCTGGGTCCCCTCTTCCAGGAGCTGCTGGTGGGACTGCTAAGAAACATTTGCACATTTGAGGGGGGAGTTTGGCAGGGCTGGGAAAAGCTTTCAGATGAAGAGATCTCCTGGGGCACCTCATGCTTGTCCTGGCTCCTTGGCCAGACTTTTGTGAGGGTGCTTACTTGCCCATGACTTCTTGTGCCAGCTGTGAGACACCAGCCATTAGTGGTCTTCCTCAGCAGGCCTTTCCTGGCCCCCAGGAAATGAGAATTAGCAAGAACACCTGGCACCCTCGCCCCACCATTACTCATCGCCTGGCACAGCAGTGCATGAAGTTCAGTCTGTAGAGCTCCAGTGGCTTGACTCACCTGGGACACCTGTCCTCAGGTGCTCATGGCCAAATGGCCTGAGGCCTGCAGAGTCTTGAAGTGGCACTAGGTGGCACTCTCACACAGGGGAGTCCCAGCAGGGTGGTTGGAAGGGACCTCATTCGGGATTGGAACGTAAACTTACCAAAGGGTTTTTGTTTTTCCCAGAAATCATTATTAACTATTGTCTGGAATCTAGAAGGCATTTCCTTACTGAAACGTATGAGGTGGAAGTCATGCTAGAAGGCTAATCTCAGGACAGACCTGTGGGCTGGTTTTTGAGTTTTCTAAATACCAATCTGTCCAAGAGGCTTAGAATGGTTATAAAGGAGCTCTGGTAGACATGGAGTAGCAGTGTTTCTCATTTTACAGAGAGAGCATTGGTGCTCCAAAGGCTGCTCAGCAAATGAAAACCCGGGCTTTTGTTTTCCTCCCCTGAGTGTAACTTGGACTAGACCTGGTCTGGAAGTAGTGGCAGCTTTGGGGGAAGTCAGAATGACCCTCCAGGATCTTTCTGGTTCTGGAATTTAGTGTTGCCAGGATTCTGTGTTATCCTCTTGTGCTTTAACTGCTTTTTATCCAGACTTCATGGTGTGTTTGCTTGGAGCTCTGCGGTGAGAATGGGGTCTCTTAAGTCTCACTGAGGCTCAGAGAAAGCTGTGGGCCCAGACTAGGAGCTGCCAGGTACAGTCCATGTTGGGTATTCACCAGCCTTGTGCTGGAACCTGAGCCCCAGGGTGCTGGAACTTGACATAGTGCATCCCTGCTGTCCTGTTCCTGCTGTGCATTGTGGTATCCAATGTCATGGAAGTCCATGAGGAGGGACCCTAACTGTCTTCTGGCCTCCCCACTGTAGCATTCCAGGCCTGTAGCTTTTCACAGAGCACTTGCTGGGATAGAGCCAGATGAGGAGGACAGGTGTGTGGGGCTTTGTCTGCCCAGCACCATGTCCTTTTCCAGGCTGCCTGGGCCCAGCTGCCCATCTCTTTACAAGCCAGAAGGCTCTTTCTTCCTGTTCCACATGTTGCTTTAGAAACCAAATTCTTGGAGGGCGCCTGGGTGGCTCAGTGGGTTGAGGCCTCTGCCTTCGGCTCTGATCATGGTCCCAGGGTACTGGGATTGAGCCCCAAGTTGGGCTCTCTGCTGGGCGGGGGGCCTGCTTCCTCCTCCCTCTCTCTGCCTGTGCTTCTGCCCACTTCTGATCTCTGTCAAATAAATAAAACTGAAAAATCTTAAAAAAAAAAAAAGAAAGAAACCAAATTCTCCATGGTCATAAGAAGCTAGGGATGTACTTTTTTATTTTACAATTTTTTAAAGATTTTTTATTTATTTATTTGACAGACAGAGATCACAAGTAGGCGGGGAGGCAGGCAGAGAGAGAGGAAGGGAAGCCGGCTCCCTGCGGGGCTAAAAGCCTGATGCGGGGCTTGATCCCAGGACCCTGGGATCATGACCTGAGCCTAAGACAGAGGCTTTAACCCACTGAGCCACCCAGGCAGCCCTAGGGATATACCTTTGATCAGTACCCTAGAATGGCCAGACAGAGCCTTTGGAGGCAGTCTTACCATTGAAGAGGGTGCTCACCTACCAGATGCTCTTCTGGCTCCAGAATGCCACACCCTTTCTTCGGTGTTCCCGTCAGACACTCTGTCTTGCTTAGAAAATGTTAAGCTGGTTCCTTCTCTCCATCCCTTGTGGAGCAAGTGCTTGGTGGGCATGGGGATAAGGTGCTGACCTCCCCACGCTGGGCCCTGCTGTCTAGTGGGGTAGAAAGGCAACTGTAGGAATCTCTCTCCCCATCCCCCTGTGTGTCGTGTTGTGTCCCCGTCCCCCCCCCCCCCCTTCCGCAGCACAGGTTCTAAACAGCCCGAGGCCAGAGGGGACCTTGCTTACTGGGTCTGGTTCCGTGGTCTATGCCGGATTTTGTGTGGCAGGGGTTTTGTATGATAGCGGAGAAGAGGGAGCAGGGGTGGGAGTAGGGGCAGCTTGTACCTTCAGGATGGGGTGTGAGAAAGAGCCAGAGTTAGATGCCTTGTGTGTGCTTCAAGGGCCAGAAAAGGTGGCTGGGGGTGGCATTCTCAGTCTCGGAAAGCTGGCCCTGGGTGAGGTGAGCCGCACGTGGAGGCCTGAGACCACCCAGGTGGGGGTGGGCAGGGAGGAAGGCCCTCAGCGAGGCCCAGGAGGTGTTGCCCGGGAAATCCCGTGACCGGCGGGGTTGGTCCCTGGGCCGCAGCCCCTCCCCTTAAAGGGGCCCTGGGCGCGGTGGCTGCGCCCGGCGGGAGGGAGGAGCCGTCTGGCGGGAGGGAGGAGCCGTCTGTCTGCCCCGGGCGGCCTCAGTGGCCGGAGCCGAGTCCCCGCTCGCGGAAGCTTCCTGCCCGGAGCGGCACCTCCCTAAGAGTCGGTCCCTGAAGCCCAGCCGGACGGGACCACCTGCGGGTGAGTGAGCCAGGGAGCGGTGGGCTCCCTGGAGCGGGCGTCATGGGTGCCCGTCGCCCCATGGAACTGCGGGACCCTGGGCCGGAGAGCCCACCCCACAGTCTCCATCCCGTTGTGGGCTTCTCCTGCCCCACATGGTGGGTCACAGGCCGCGCGGGATGAGCTCATTTCCGCCGCGTCGGGTAGCATCTCCTGGCCCTCCAGCCTAAAGGGGAAACGCTGGGCTGGGGCTCTGTGACCTCTTCCGCGCGGGGAGCTCCGGGTGATTTCCTCAGTGCTCCACACGGGGCCTGACCAGCGCCAGTCGGAGAGGGAAGCAGCCCTGTTCCTGGGTGGGACCGGAGGTGTTCCCAGTTCCTCACCCAAGGGGTGGAGAGGGGGTGACATGCTGCCCTTCGCAGAGTCCCATCCCCGAGTCAGGGTTCCTTTCATTTGGGAGATTTAAGGAAGCGCCACGCTGTGGGGAGTACCTTCCCATCCCACCCCCACCTTCCCTGGCCTCTGGCTTTAAAGAAGCATCTCTAGGCCCTTCTCTTTGCTTCCTCTTCTCTTGCCCAAAGCTTCCCCAAGATGGCTCGCCCGTTTCACCTGGCGAGAATCCATTTTCCCTGTTCCCAGTTCTTGAAGTTTTGTCTGCTTCTAGCCCTGGAACACAGGGAGGAAGGGTTGGTGGCCCCCCTGGACACAGCTGCCTGTGTGGGCTTCAGGTGAGCTGCAGGAGGAAAGCCACCCTGCCCTGCCTTCTGGGGTGAAAGTAGGCTCAGAAAGGCAGGCAGGTAGATCGAGGACTTGAGGCCTCTGAGGCTTGCTCTCTGCTGAGGCTTCAGGAGGAGTGACCCTGGCACCCAGTGAGAGTTCCACTCAGGGAGCAAGAGCAAATTTCTCAGTGTCTCTGGCAGGACCTGTGCCTAGCTGCAAGGCCTTTGGTGCTTAGGGAGTGCTTGTTGGGGGCAGACAATCCCGAGTCTGTCCCTGCCTTCCTGGACTTGCCAAAACTCAAACCTGAATCCACCAAAGTCCAAGGGAACCAAGGCAGGAGCCTGCCTCCCGCAGTCCCCTGCCCCCACACCTCTAGGAACGGTAACTGGCCTGGGTCTGTCCATCTGACTTCAGTTGGAATGTTCCATTCCACTGAGGGGGTAGTGTTGCCTTCATCACAGGCTGTGAGGGGTAGATGGGGACAGTGAGCACTGCTCGAGTTGAACCCCTAGAATGGAACATCCAGACAAAGGTGACCCCCCCCCCACCTGGTCCTGTTGGGCCGTTGCTTCTCCTCAGAGGGGCAGCCACTGTTACTGTGGTTTGGGCTCTTTCAGAACTTCCTCCTCTACCTGCGCTCCTGTGCTTTCATCTTGCCAGTGGGAGTGAACCTCCTTCCTCCAGAGTGTGAGTTTGGAAGCAGAGGTGAGGGGTTGGGATTCAGGTCCAGGGGATGAGGCTGCACCAAGGTCTTGGGTGGAAGTGAGGTGTGGTGTTTCTGAACAGAGCAGAGTTCTGGACCAGGGTCGCTGCTATGATCTGAGCCTGGAGGTGGTGAGCAGGAGGAGTGACCCTTCCCATTTTCCAGATGAGGAAACTGATAGCCTCAGAGCACCTGTGACTTGCAAGGCCTCTCCCAGCTCAGGGCCAGCTAGGCAGCCAGGATTGCAGTAATTGAGTTGTCCCCAACCCCTACCAAACAAAGCATCTGAGCTCTCCTGCTCATTGTGGCCGGCCCTTAGACCTTATGATAACTTTAAACTCATTCTCTCTTCTCCACAGAGTGTTCTTGAGACTGGGGAGTGAAGGAGGGTGTCTGTACTTCCTCGCCTCAGGGTACGCTCCTGGCAGATTCCTCATCTGGGCCTGAGCCCCTAGTCCCACTCCAGGGAGCCAGAGAGCGAGCTGGAGAGCAACAAAGTTCTGAGTTGGGCTCCAAGGTCATTGCAGGTGTGGGGGGAAGTCGAGCACTGAAATGGGGAGGGCAGGAGCACTGTTGGCCTAGGAAGTGGCGCTTAGCCTTTGGGAATCAGGAAGGAAGGAATGACCCTTAGGGACCCCCTTCTCTCCATCCTGCAACTTTGAACTGAACAGAGGGTGCCAGGCCTGTTCCCTGGGGGACGGGTGAATTCATGTCTGTTTTCTGGCCCATGCATGGTGATTTGGAAGAAGCCTGACAATCTGGTCCCTGTCCCATTTCCAGAGAGTAAGTAGAGTGGTGATGGAGACAGGATGGAGGGCAGAAGACATTCTGCCGGCCCTTTGGGGCAGTTTCTAGAGTCTCTAGGATAGCAGCAACTTGGGCTGGCCCCCTTGAACACCCTGCACTGCTGTGGTGGGCTGTGTGTCCTAGCCAGATCCCTAGACCGGAGGCTCTGGGGTGAATGAAATGGGAGAGGCACACACAGGAATCTGCTTTGAGGACTGGAGGTTTGGGGCCAAGCTAGGTTTGTGTGTGGGTCCTGGCAGATGCCTTTCTAGCCACATGCTGCAGTGGCTGCTGCCTCGTGTGGTAGGATAGCGAGGAAAATGGGTAAGAGGAGATGGGGGCTCCTGTCCTCTCCCACAAGGCCTCACTTTGAATCCCAGGTGTGCATTCAGTCCGAGCTTTCTAGAGTGGGGGAAAGAGTGCTGGGAAGCCAAGCACTGTGCCCAACCCAACCTGCCTGTCACCCCTCGGGGCCTGTTTTCCTGGGGAGCTGACGGGACTGGTGTGGGGCCCCCATGGCCTGGTGGGTCATGGAGGGGCGGGGTGTGTGCTCAGTACGTGGGCAGTATAGTTGAGGTGATCTGACTGTTTTGGGTGGGAAAGTTAGGAGGCTGAGCCTTGGTGGGGAATAGACACAGGGGTGTCCTTGGGTCCCTGGGCCTGGCCCTTGGGGCGGAGGAGGCTTGTGTCCAAGTATGCTTTTCAGTGAGACTGGGTGGTGGGCACCATCCCACCTGGCTCACCCTCAGTGAGCTGTTCTACCCACCCAGGCGAGTGGCCTGGGAAGATGATCTCTGCTGGAGGGGTCTGGGCCTGGGGTTGCCTAGGCTTTGCCACTTCCTTAGTCGGGTCTGGAAATCCATGCTTTGCTTTCGGACCTCCGTCAGTATTGACCCAGTGCAGTCTCCCTCTGCACACTGCGCTCCCAGGGATTCAGCGCTAACCTCCAGGGCCTAGCCTTTTTACCTCTGGCTGGGGTGGCTTTGCTGGGGTATCAGACATTTCACACTAGTGTGGGTGGAGCCATGTCTAAGTGGGGCCTCTTGCTCTGTGAGTCCGTTGGCTTTGGCAGGGGTGGGGGGTGGTCAGCACTGGCCTGGGACTGCATCCACGGCCGGGTAAGTTCTCCGCCTTGGGAGCTTCTCTTGGGGCCCGCATCTCTGCATCTAATGATGGTGGCGGGCACCGTCCCCTGTAGCCTGCCGATGGGATTGGAGGCCAGGCTGGGTGGGGCCTTGACTCCCCCTGGGTTTAGACAGCAACAACTGTGGAATGTTTGTTCTCCTTCCCTGTTATCTGTGAGGGCCTTGTGGATGCTGGGCGTGTCCTCCCAGATCGCCAGGCAGGGCCAAAGTGCTGTCCAAAGCAAAGGTGGGGGGGGGGCTGGTTTGGGCTTCAGTGCTGGTTGGTTTTCCTTCAGGTCAGGTCATGTGTGTGCTCATCGGCTGAGGAGGGCTTGTGGGGGATGGTATCAGGGATGGGAGGCTCTGAGGCCTGGCGGGCAGCAAAGAGAGAGCTGTAGCAGGTCAGATGTCCAGCGTCTCACACACTGTGCCTCTCCTGCCTTCCTGCTCTCTCATTCCTCAGATGTTAGTTACTTTGTCACCTGAATGGAAAATGGGTCAGGTCCTGGGGAGGGAGGGGCTGCCCAAGCCGCAGACAGGCCGATGCTGGGCACCCGCCTGGAGCACAGGGCTCTCAGATTCCCACTTGTGCTTCTTGGGCTTATAAACGTCTGGTCCCTTCCCTGCCATCAGCTCACTGGAGCAGGCAGGTGGCCAAGCCTAGGGACAGAGTGGGCGGAAGGCAGGGGCTTGTGTCCCAGGAGGTACCTCTGCCGCTTCCTGAGCTGGTGTGACTAGTGCCTGTCTTTGCAATAGCCCCGACCTCTAACCTGCGCCCCGTGAGCCAGCGGGACCCAACCAAGCTGGGAAGAGGCCCACCAGCCACCAGGCGGCCAGCGGGAGTGGTAACGGCACGGGAGCTCCTGGCTGGGGGGAAGGGAGGAAGGAGGAGAAACAAAGGCGAGTGTGCCTGGCGCCGCCCACCATGTGTCAGTCAGAGGCACGGCGAGGACCTGAGCTCCGAGCAGCGGCGAAATGGTGAGATGCTGCCGGCCCCGTCCTAACCCCTCTGTGCCCCGCCACAACCTCCGGAAGGTCAGAGTTCATGTCCAGCGGCCCCGTGGTGGAGGTGGCAGCCGGGGGCCAGGGGATCAGCCCCCGAGGCTGGAGGGCCCCGGCCCGGGGGGCCTGAGTCGGAGAGCCCGCTTCAGGTACCTGGGGAGGCGGAGTGGGCTGGTGGCCTTGTGTCTGCTGCACCCTAATTGCTGCTCCCAGGCCCCCCCACCCCGATTCTCCCCCGACCTCCCAGCTCCGGGAGAGGGGCTGCTCTTCTGGGATTGGTCCCTGGGCTTCTGCAGTGATCAGGGCGGGTGGGGGAAGCCCTGAGGACAGCAGGGATTTGTTCAGCTTTGCTTGGTCCCTACCCGCTTAACGGACCTTTTGAAAATACAGTGGGGTGGGGTGGGGTCAGCTGGGAGAAGAGGAACACAGGGAGCCTGGCAAGCTGTGGAAAGCAGCATCTTCCATTGCCATCCCAGCCATCAGCTTAGTTCTCCCATTTTTTCTTTTTAGTATCAGCTGAGATGCTTCTTTGTTCCTTGCTTTGTTCAACAACTGGGGGCACAGGACACGCTTCTCTGAGAGCACAAAGGCGCAGATGGGAGCCTTAGATTATCCAGCTGAATGCAGTCTTTGCGCAGATGAGGAAACTGAGGCCTGGGAACCTTCCCAGAGTGGATGAGAATGTGGTTGCCTGGTGGCTGTATTGGGCCTCAGGAGCATTTTCTAGTGCCTGGGCATGAGACCAGGGGACTTGGGTCTGCTGTGTCTCAGGAAACCAGGGTTCTGATGGAAATGTCCACCCTGCCTCTAAGATCCCCACGAGGCTGAGCCTGTGCAGAATGCACTGAATTTGGGCTGGTGGAGACCTTTGCCGAAAGGAGGGGGCTGCCCAGCAGACCTGGGAGGTGTTCTGAGGGCTGGTAGGGGGGTTCCCCCCTACTAGCCTCTGCGTCTCCTTTGGAGAACCTGATCTGATGTAGAAAGACCAGGCAGGTGGATGGAGCTTCACCTGTTCAGGGTGTGCGTGTGTGCAGGTGCATGTTCCTGGGCTTTTCCTTTGGGATCTTGTCAGGCCCAGTCCCTTCATTTATCAGATGAGGAAACCAGGCCTAGCGCCAGGAAGAGATTCTCCAAGATGCTACCGCGCAGTGGTTGCAGTCATGCCCCACTGCTGTGTGCTGCTGCAGCGCTGGGGCTCTGGCTCCAACTGTCTCTCCCTGGTGCCCCTGTGGCCATAGCTGGCCTCAGGAATGGGGGGCTGGGATGCAGGCTGTGCACCCCGTCTTCCCTATGCTGCCCCTGATTCCTAGTCCTCCTTAGCTGGTAGGCAGGTAGGTAAGACTGGGATGGGAGTCTGCCGAACAAAGGAGCTGAGCCCCACCTCAGCCTGGGGTTGGGTTGAGGGACCTCAAGGCAGGCTTGCTGAGGGCGGTGGGGCCTCCCAGACCCTGCCGGCTGACCTGGCTGTGCATGGACATCTGCTCTGCAGGTTGCACTTCCCCCAGCTGGCTCTGAGGCGGAGGCTGGGACAGCTGAGCTGTATGTCCAGACCTGCCCTGAAACTGCGCTCCTGGCCCCTGACGGTCCTCTACTACCTCCTGCCCTTCGGTGCCCTCAGACCGCTCAGCCGGGTGGGATGGAGGCCCGTGAGCAGGGTAAGTGTGCACAGGCTGCTGGCCCAGCTCCCCCTCCCCACCCTCCAGGGGTAGGCCTAAGGTTGGGACCCTGCCCACAGAAACGGAGGAGACATTTGTCAGATTAGAGCTGATGGTGTGGGTGCTGAGCCCTCTGGGATGGTCATTTTGACAGGCAAGTTGGTTGGGAAGACCAGGCAGGCTGGTGGCCCTGATGGCCTGCTCTGCACTGCCTGTTCTTGCCTGCACTTGTGCCATTTGGGGGCTCTGCTTCTGGAAGGAACCCACACTGGGAATTTGGAAAATGGTGTCCGATTTCCTGTATTTGGGCAGAGAACTTAGAGGTGATTTTGAGAAGAATGCAAATTAATTTCTGGGTGCCAGAGGGTGATTGAGGAGGACTGATGCCTGTTTGAGCCCCTTAGGGTGTGGATGGACTTGGGAGCTCCAGGCAGTGCTGGGTGACTGAGCGACCTGGCCACCGCACCCTCGAGGGCTGCCTGGCTCCCTAGCCCTGGGCTCTCTGGGCAGGCTGACCCCAGGCAGGGAACCCTGGACTCTTACGGGCGTCACCTGGGAAGAGTTTGGGGCACCACTGACTCAGTACACTGTAGAGGTGTTTAAAGTTGGAATGAAATTGCCTTTACACCCTAGGGACTTGGTGTCTAGGTTGGGCTAACAAGCAGCAGCTGCCAGTTAGAGGCGGGTTCTGCTGTGGCGGCAGCACCTGAGGCTTGAAAGGCATCCCCTTCCAGGTCGCCTGGGCCTGAGGGTTTGGCTAAGGGTGCCAGCAGAACGCGGGGGTGCTGGGGGAGGCCAAGGCCCAGTCCCCTCTGCCTCCAGGAAGCAGCCCCCGGTGCCATCACAGTAAAGTGCCTCAGAGCCCTGGCAGCCCGCCCCTGGTGACCGTGGTCCAGAGCACCTGCTGTGGAGGGTTTCCTCTGCCTCCTCTTCAGACTGGAACAAGTGCTTTGGGCTGTAGACCTTCCTAATGCCCCCGGGGCCTCCTGCCCCTTTCTGCCACAGCCTCTTGGTGCAGGTAGCAGAACTGTTCACACCCCACCTTTCCTAAAGAGGGAAGACCAGACTGCGCCGGCCAGTCTGTCCTTGGGGACAGGGGCAGTTGCTACTGGTGCATTTAGTGACTGAAACCGCTGGGTTTAAATCACTGTCAGTCTTGGCCAGTACTCAGTTTGTGGGAGTGTTTGGGAAGCTCAGTCTGGTTCCTAGTGGGCAACAACCACATCACAAAGCCGTGGCAGGGTGCCCACATCTCCGGGGGTGGTGGGTGGCTGACTGGGGGGCACGCGGGGCCATCTGCTCATCTGCCTGCCTGTGGCCCACAGGTGGCCCTGTACAAGTCGGTGCCCACGCGCCTGCTGTCGCGGGCCTGGGGCCGCCTCAACCAGGTGGAGCTGCCACACTGGCTGCGCCGGCCTGTCTATAGCCTGTACATCTGGACCTTTGGGGTGAACATGAAGGAGGCCGCCGTGGAGGACCTGCACCACTACCGCAACCTTAGCGAGTTCTTCCGGCGCAAGCTGAAGCCGCAGGCCCGGCCTGTCTGTGGCTTGCACAGCGTGGTAAGGCCTGGTCCTGCCCTCCATCCCTCCCCCGGAAATGGGACTCTTGCCCTTGCCTTTGGCAACCAGTTCCAGCAGTCCCCACAGGTGGTCCATGGGTAACTCCTCCCAGGCTGGGGCCCCCAGGGAGGTGGAGACCCTGCCCCAAGTCCCCCTGCTTCCCTGGTAGCAAGCCTCTCTTGGCCCTTCCAGATCAGCCCCTCAGATGGGAAGATCCTGAACTTCGGGCAGGTGAAGAACTGCGAGGTGGAGCAGGTGAAGGGGGTTACCTACTCGCTGGAGTCATTCCTAGGTCCACGTACTTCCACAGATGACCTGTCCTTTCCACCAGGTGGGTTGTTGCCTGGTGGCAGCCTTGAGATCCTGTGGCAGTGTGTCTGGGCTGGTCGTCGGGGAGGGAAGGGCTAGGAATCACTTTGTAGAGCTTTGGGGCCTCCCTGAAGCCCATGTCCAGACTGCACAGGCTCAGGTGCTTGTCTCACAGCTGGCCCTCATGTCCGCCTCCTGCAGTGCCCCCCTGCGGCTCCTTCAGGAACCAGCTGGTCACTAGAGAAGGGAATGAGCTCTACCACTGTGTCATCTACCTGGCCCCCGGGGACTACCACTGCTTCCACTCCCCCACTGACTGGACCGTTTCCCACCGGCGCCATTTCCCAGGTTGGCCAGAGCCTTAAAATTTTTTTGGTGTCAAGGGACTGAGGCTCCACACTTGGGGTGCTGAGGCTGTGAGGTGACTGCTTTAGTCTGGCTGCATGAGGGCAGCAGGGGGCAGTCTGGGGTCTAGCCCACTCTGCATTTGGAAGGATATGGGTGGACAGGGGTCTTTGGGGGGCTATCTTCTTGCTGGGTGGGGAATGGCAGTGTTGTCTCTGCCCCCACAGGCTCCCTTATGTCTGTGAACCCTGGTATGGCCCGCTGGATCAAAGAGCTCTTCTGCCACAATGAGCGAGTGGTCCTCACTGGGGACTGGAAACACGGCTTCTTCTCCCTGACCGCCGTGGGGGCTACCAACGTGGGCTCCATACGCATCTACTTTGACAGGGTAAGCAGAGTCAGGCCCAAGAGCTGGGCCACTTGGTGTCCCCCCCCGCCCCCCGACCCCTTCTCCCATGGAGCCAGATCCGTTAAGACTGTAAGTTCTAGAAGAGCATGTCCCTGGCCAGGTCTGGCTCTGTGGAGCCGCTGCCCCAAGGAGGGGCTTGGCCCTGCTCTGCCAGCCCCCACCCCTATATGTTATCATTGCTTATCTGGAAATGGCTGGACAGGGAGGAGGTTCACCTCCCAGCCTATACTTTGCTTCTGCTGGGAACCCAACGGGAATATGGAGCTCAGAGTGGAGCATGCTGATCAGAAGCCGAGTGTCTAAGGGGGTGGCTAGTGGCCATCCTTCCCTGAGAAGTGGTGGGGGGGGCAGAGCTGCCTTTCTTGGTATCAGCTTATGGCTGCCCCTTGCCTTTTCTGGGTGCTAGAGAACAGTGGGGTCCAAATCCTCTGTGTCCCCCCAGGTCCCAGTTCACAGCTTCTACTGGGGACTCTCTGGTTAGGCTTATGGGCCAAGTCACTGTGCCCAGCTCCCTTTCCACGCTGGGTTAGGGACAGGCAGCACAGAGGTGTTCTGGGTCCAGGAGCAGACTCCACATGCTCTACCCTGGGCCTCCTGCAGGACCTGCACACGAACAGCCCACGCTATAGCAAGGGCTCCTACAATGACTTCAGCTTCGTGACACACACCAACAAGGAGGGCATCCCTATGCGCAAGGGCGAGCACCTGGGTGAGTTCAACCTGGGCTCCACCATCGTGCTCATCTTTGAGGCTCCCAAGGACTTCAACTTTAAGCTGAAAGCGGGACAGAAGATCCGGTTCGGAGAGGCTCTGGGCTCCCTCTAGAGCCTTCTTCCTGACGTCGGCTGCTGAAGATGCTTTCTCAGCAGAAACGGGAGGGTCTTTTTGGGGAGCCTCCACCGCTGTCTAGGGAGGGGACAGTCTCGGCTATCGGGCCCGACCAGGTGGGACCTGGGTGACTAGTTCCTACGGTCCTGAGGTGTGGGTGAGGTCAGAGCCCTTGTCGGCCCTGGACCTATATCGTCCCTGTTCCCATCTAAAAGAGAACGTGTAGGTCAAGATGATCTCAGATTCCCTTTTGGAGATTTTTTTTTAACCTATTGTATAAACTGGAGACCCTACGTCTCCTGGCTGGGTGTTCAGTTGGTCTTGATTTCTGTTGTAAGACAGAAGTGGTTATATCTGTTCTTGCTGCTCTCGTCATTGCTTTTCAGCCTCCCCCTCTGCCTCCTCTGCACTGACCAGGCTGTGCTGCCCCCAGAGCAGCGCCATGTGGCCTTTAACACAACTGCTTTCTGTTCCCAATTCACCCCCCGCTTGTTTGGGAAGAGCTTTCTCCTTGCATTTGTGGCTGTGAACACATCATCTTTGACTCCGCCAGCATCTTCTGAGGGGGACTGATGGGATGGCACTCTACATGCCCCAGTGAGTGACCTTCCAGAGTTGGCGAGACATCGTTTTAGTAGGCAAGACCAGTTATTGAACCCTCACCCCCCGAATGGGTCCAGAGTGAATGGACAGGCAGGTAGTGGTGGCCTGGTGTGGGGGGGACGCACCCCCCCCCACATATCCAGACCCACAGAAACACAGTAAGTTGCTGCTATTGATTCAGGGGCTTGTGTTGGCGGCAGAAGAGCCTTGGTGTATGGCGGGGGGGTGTCAGTGCCTACAACACCTGTCCCCAGGTAACAGGTACACGGTCCTTAGGGAGCCACTGACGGGGGGGCCAGGGTTCGGGTTTCCCGGGGACTCTGTGAATTTCTCCTGCAGGAGAAGCCATTTGAACTCTTTCAACTGTATCAGTAGCACAGTATTTTTGTATGAAAAGTGGGAGACTTCTGAACAGTAATTCATTTAATTGCAACCTTTTGAAATAAAAAATAAAACTCATTGCAGCTTTGCGTTCTGTTCCTGGAGGTGGGCTGAGGCCTCCCTGGGGCAATGACTAGCACAGAGCCTGCCGCAGGGCCTGGACCCGGGCGATGCAGGCATGGATGGGTTGGCGTTGGGCCTGGAGCTCAGAGGCCAGCTGCTGGATCTGCCGCTCCACCTGAGGAGGGGGCGGGGAGCTGTGTGGGGAACCAGGGGAGGGGGGGGGAAGCTGTGCCAGGGCTGCCTGGGGCCTCACCTCCTGTAGTTCTTCCTGCACCTGCCGCTCTGCTTCCTGGTCCTCAGGCCTGGGCTCCTCCTGGCTCAGCTCCAGCCACCGGCGCAGGCTTTTTGCTTGTCGCTGGCAGGACCTGCCAGAGGGAGACATATGCTGCCAGCCTGGCCAGGCCCTTGGCTGTGCCTCCAGGTAGGGAAGCAGCCTATCTGCTACTTCTCGGGGTGGGGAGGCTCGAGGAGGTTGGTGCTGTTCCCTTGCCCCACCCTCTCCCACCCAGCTGTGCAAGCACCTTGGTTGGGCCCAAGGACCCTCACAGCCAGATGTGGGGAAACAGCTGGGGGGGGGGTTCTGGGTCTTACGAGAGATTCTGCTTCATGGTCTGGTAATCCTGCAGTTGCTTCTGGATGCTCTCAAGCTCCGCCTCCAGGTCCGTTTGGCTCTTGGTGACAGAACAGGCTGGTTCTTGACCACCCTTGCGGCTAGGCCAAGGCTGAGTGGAGGGATCCCAGGTACTGGGAGTGGCCTGAGCACTTACAGTGCTGTCAGGCTTCAGGTGCACCCACGTGGCTGTGGAGCCAGCCCCAGGCCCCGTGCCTGTGAAGTCCCCAGGAAGCAGCAGGCGGGAGTGAGGGACACTGGCTGGGGATGGCGAGGCCTGGCGTGTCAGCCCAGGGGTGGTGGGTTGTGCAGACACCTGTAAAGGGAGAACAGATGAACAGAGAAGCAGGGAGGAAGGCTGGGGGAGAGGCACCAGGTCACCCACTGCCGGGGTATGAGGGGGTGAAGTGTTGGACTTGACCAGCTCACCCAGGCCAGGCCTGGCCCTGGCCCTGCCCCTTTCTTCAGACCTGACATGAGGAAGTTGCACAAGCAGCGCAAGGAACACCCCACACCTGTGCAGTCCAGTCTCACCCCCTACCCTAGGGCCTGGTTCAGTCCGTCCTGAGCAGCTCTTTGACCCCCACCCCCTTCTGAGCTGTACCCCTGCACTTCAGTGAGGAAAAGCGGTCCAGGGCAATTGTCCTGGTCAGACCACACATCCCCAACGCTCCCTTCCTCTACTGGTGACCTTCGACCAGCTCTCTGGGTACCAACTCCTGGGGGGCCCCAACTCTGCTGCTGTCTCCTCTATTACTGAGCACTTGTGCCTTCTCGTACCCCCTTGCTGTCCCTGCCCAGACTCCTCCATCTGGCTGTCATATGCCCCAGGGAGCTGCCACTTTCTCCAAGGCGACCTCTGGTTCCCAGGTGTTTACCTTCAACAACTACATTGCAGAGTCTCAGTTTTGCTCCCCAGCCCTGACCACCTTCCCAAGGGCCACACGCAGAATCTTGTTGCTTTATTTCAAGTTTAACAGGTTCACGACAGACTGTTCAGGCTTTATCCCAAGCAGGCCTCTCCCCCCGATCCCCCATTTTTGCTCTTTCACTAAGGAACTCATTATTCCTGGAGTTATTCAAGCTAGAAGTCCAAAAGCCATCCTGGATTCCTTCCTCACCCTTATCAAACCCATCGGAGCAGGTCCTGCCTAGTCTGCCTCCCACGATGGGCTCTGCCCACAGCCACAGTCACCACCTAATCCTGGCTCCTGGCACCCTGTGCTGGCCCATGGGATCACGGCTGCCAGCCGGCCCCCATCGCTTTCTACTGAAAATCTGGATATGTCCCCTGGGCCTGCAGGACCCTCGTGATCTGCAGTATCTTCATCCACGTCCAGGGCTCTTCTTTGGTCCCCACCTCTGCGACATGAGCTTCACAAGCAGGGGCCCAACAGCCTTTCCCTACTGTGTCCCTAGGGCAGGGGTACCTCTACTTGGTGAAGGCATGAGTGGCCTCCCTCCACCTTCCTGACCTGGTAGTGCTCTGGAAGCAATGAGTACAGCTGTGACTACAGCATTGAGAGCGTGAGAAGAGCACCGAAGGCCAGACCAAAGAACAAGACCCAGGTGACCAGGAGGACTTACCCTGGCAGGGACTTCCACCACACATGGCATGAAGGATGAAGGGGGCAGCAGCTCGGGGCCTATACTCAACGCGGGGGGCAGCTTTGGGCCAGGGTGACTCAGCAGGGCCTTGGGCTGGGGCAGGGGGCTGCTTGGGACCAGGGCTGTCCAGGCCGCTGGCAGGAAAGGCCTCATCGGGGCAGGGCCTGCTGGCTGGACCATGCCTGAGTCACATTCTTGTGGTGCCTTGGGCCTAAGCAGAGGGACGACAGGAGCTGGTCAGGCCCTGGTACCCGCCTGAGAAGCAGGAAGGAAAGGAAGCCACCCACCCTAGGACCACACCATATACCCTTTCCCCCCGAGGGTGCCACACCCCAGGGGCCTCTGGCTCGGCACCGGCTCCAGCAGGAAATGTGGGCGTCGAGGCTGTCTTCTTGCCAAGCGGGCATCATTGCTGGGAAGAAAAACAGGCCTGTTCCTCTCGCCTACCCAGGGCATCCAGTCCAACCCCTCCAATCTTACAGGGAAACTGCTGGCCTAGGGTCCGCAGGTGATGGGGAGTGGGCCTGGGCCACAGAGTACTTTCAGTAATTCCAATGACATTGAGACTGATGTCGTGGGGGTGCCTTACCCGCCTCATTTCATTTGACCTCTGCAGCTACCCAGTGACACAGGTGCCCCTCCCACATCAGAGGGGGAGCACACTCTTCCAGGTCAGGCCCTGTTGGGATCCGGTGCCAAGGGAAGCAGACTGAGGCGCAGGCAGTGCCCGACACTCTGGGAGCCAACAGCTGGGTCAGCTCAGTGTGCAGGGATGGGCCAGGTTACAAACAGTGGGGTTTCCTGGTCGGAAGGGGAGAAGCAGGGTGACTGG
Source organism: Meles meles (assembly GCF_922984935.1). Taxonomy (NCBI): domain Eukaryota; kingdom Metazoa; phylum Chordata; class Mammalia; order Carnivora; family Mustelidae; genus Meles; species Meles meles. The sequence continues at coordinate 26,861,247 of NC_060077.1, read as the reverse complement.
CAGGTCTGGGGGCATGAGGGCGGGGCTGCCCGAGAGCTGATTCCTTTTTTAAAAACTACATGTTCTCTGCCCCGCGTTCTGTAGGAACAGAGGCTGCAGTCCCTTTATTTGGGGCTGATGGAATGGGAGGGACAGGATCCTGCTAGAGAAAGGGGTCCACACGGTTCAGCTGGGACCTCCCTCCTTGTATAGCGCAAATTTCTACTCCAGGCAAAAGGCAAGGAGGAAGAGGCAAGGGATGGGCTACTCACAGCTCTAGGAGGTCGGGGTCCCCAGCAGCCAGGGACAGGCCGCCCCGAGCCCCCCAGGGCCCATGAGGAGCTGGTGGCTTCTTGGTCTCCGGGGCAGCATCCCCAGCCCCAGCCGCAACATAGCTGGAAAGGGGACTGTCAAATGTCACTCTCCTGCTGGGCATGGTGGATGTGGGGGGACAAGTCTCCCTGTCCTGGCCCAGAACCTTCTGTTTCCAGAGCATGGCACAGCGATGGACCGCACGGTGGAGACTGTGAGCCGCCTGCAAGAGGCCTCTGGTCAAGTCGTGCCGTGTCTGACCCGCTCCCCATGAGAAGGCGAGGGACCCTCACCTGCACCTGCTGCTGGGCATGCAGCTGCTGCCGGAGGGCCTTCATGCCGCCTGCGAACCGTAAGAGGCGTGTGGCGCCCTCCCGGAGGAGCTGCTGGTAGTAGGCCTGTATGGCCTGCTCCTGACGCGCCTTCTTTCTTCTCCTCTCCAGCACAAAGCCCAGCCACGAGGCCCACACCTCCAGAGAGAGGAGGAAAGGAGGCCCAGTTCTTCCTGCTTAAGGATCCCCCCAGGGCTGTGCCCATGACCCACCCTGGCCTCCACCGAGGCGTACAGGGACAGCTGGGTGTGGAACCCTGTTACCTTCGCCTGTAGTGAGAAGGACCAGAACCACAGAGCCCGGGCTGTGCCCTGCTGCTCCCGCCTCCTGTTCACCAGCTATGGGCCAGAAAAAGAAGATTATGGAAGTCAGGGAGGCCACCCTGACCACAGGGACCTGGTCACTCCGAGACCCTTTTCTAGTAAGGCTGCCCTCCCTCCACTGGGAAGGGCCCAGCGCTGCCTGGCCCTGAGTTGGAGGACCAAGGAGTGATACTCCGGGAAGAACAAAGGCAGAGCTCTGGGGGAAGGGAACAAGTGGGGGCAGAGTGCTGGGCACATGAAGGTCTGCTGGGCATGATGCATGACGTGTTTTAGCACATCCTTGGTGAAGACTTAAAATGCATTCATATTAATTTTTGGATATTACCCTAATGTGACACTGTGGAAACAGGACCCTGAAGTGATGGGCTTGTATAGGTCACAGGTAGAAGGAACTGGGCAGTGCCGGGAAATGACTAGGGTTGGGGGAGCCCTCAGACAAGGGTGGAATTTAAAATTTTAAATGTGGGGGTGCCATGGAGTATGTGACTCGATCTTGGGGTCGTGAGTTTGAGCCCCATGTTGGGTATAGAGATTAAATAAATAAAAATAATAAATGTGGGTTCAGGAGGCAGTGGGAGGGGGGAGAGAGGAAGGGGAAGAGGCTTCTCATTGGCTCCCACCTGTTGTTTCCACTGGCGGAAGCAGGCCCGGCTGCGGGTCTGGGCCAGGAGTTGGGCACCCTGCCTCTGCAGGAGCTGGGGAGAGAGCAGCTAAAAGCAGTCAGGGCCCTGCATCCCAATCATGTAGGCGCAGCTTTGTGGTGAGAGGCTCTCGGCCCAAGAGAACTGTCCTCCCATCTCCAAGAAGAGTCTTGGATGAAGCCAAGGCTTCCTGTACCAGGCAGGAGCATCGAGCTCTGACACCCCACGCTTCAGGATGAGCCAGGTTTCCCTCCTGGGCCATCTGGTACCTGGGGGAGACCCGACCCAGAGGCTGGCTTCCCTCAGCCTTCCCAGAAAGGTCCCTGCAGCCTTGCACCCGCAGGACCCCAACCACCCAGCATCCATCCTGGTGGTCGTGGGTTCTGCCACAGAGCCCTCTTCTTCCCCAGGTGGTGGTGTCCTGGCCCAGGAGCCGCTGCTTGCCTCACCCGCTTCCTGATGCAGCCCAGATGATGCGCCTTCCACTGGGCCAGAGCTCGCAGCAGCAGCCACTGGCCGTGGTGTGCAGCTGCCCTCCTGAGCTGGGCTCTCTGCTGGGCCACCCTCTGGCCTCGGTCCCGCCAGCGCTGAAACCACGTCCTGAGACAACCTAAGGCAGATCCAAGTCAGAGTCTACTCTTTTGGAGGTTTCTACAAAACCAATCTGCAAGGTTCAGAGAGCTGAAAAGGTTGTATCGGGGTAGAGCTGGGGTGTCAGCCCCCACTCGGTGAAACTGCCACGTGGGGATGGTGGCCATGTGTCGACAGCTGTGGCCACCTTCAGTGGCCATGAGCATCCTGGAGACCTGACCCTGGTGTGCTGTTTACTATCGTGCCCCCAAAGGGTCAGCCAGAACCACCCGCCTGTCCACGGTGGCCACGTGTCTGCACTGCCGCCGTGGAGCAGCCCACGGAAGGCCACTGGACACGTGGAGGACAAGACCCTGTGTCTGAGGGAATGGGGGGCCATGGCCCTATTTGGCCAGGGAGGAAACCCAGGCTCAGAGAGTCTAAGCCGCTCCAACCAGGCCTGGGAGGAGGCACAGCGTCTGCTATTCCGGGTGCTGCAGGCAGGCGGAGGCTACCGCATGCATTTTGTTTCTGTGTCACCAGATTCTCTCTCAAGGGAGAGCAAGCACTTTCTTCTGTGTTTTTTTTATTTTTTTCTTTTAGGTCTTTCCCTTTTCTTAAGCCCTGAGACAAGTTTCTTTTATAGACAACAGATACTAAGGCAGTGATGCCAAGATGGGGGTGTCCTCCGGGAGCTGCTGGAAGGGGCAGGGAGGGCAGGTTTGCAGGCCTGGAGGCGAAGCCTTAGGACCAAGTGCTGATACTTCCTGCATACTGCTTCCAGGGTATACCTCTCACTGGGTCCTTATGACAACTCCCGAGGCAGCTACTATTATTCCATTTTGCAGATGAGGAAACTGAAGCTCAGAGAGGCCTTAATGGGGCGACACAGCCAGCACCTGACCCTGCCCGTATCACACACACTGTTGAATATGTCTTATGACACCTTACCCTGAACTCATCCTCCTCCAGCACTCAGCCCTGCCCTCGGGCTGCCAAGGTATACCTGAGACTCGAGGCCTTAACTAAGCGCAGAAATGGTTCCACAGGCACTGAGTGCACATCTGCTATGTGCCGAGAACACAGTGTCTTGTATTGTGGTCTCCCAAATCCTGTACCACCTGTAAAGGACACAGCAATCCCAGGGCCCACCGTGTGCCACCCACACCATCCATGGAAAGCTGCTTGCCCCTCGGTCCTGCAGTCCAGGGTGCAGCCCATGCCTGTCCCCTCTAACACCTGTTGTGGCCACCCCACCCCCACTGGCAAGGCCTCTGCAGTGCTGATGCCAAAGCTCTGCCCAAACAGAGGCCCCAGAATGGGCCAAACCCCTCAGCTTCTTTCTTGGGAAACACCTGGAAACACAGCACTGGTTTCTGGGGTGGGGGGCAGCTTGAGGACACAGAGAAGCACACTGGGGTGGAGTAGGTGCGGGATGTTTGACCCCCAGGGTTCTGTCCAGAGGAAAGCAGAGATGTGCGTTTATCCACATAAATAGTGCAGTCAGAACCAAACCAAAGTTTATCAGTTTTTGTCCTGGAGCAAACCAACAACTTGACCCGTCTTCCCTACAGTCCGATTTAAACAATTTCTGTTTGTTTTCATTTCCAGTTGTATTGTCATTTATTCTAACCACCGCTTATGTCCCTACTGCAGGGCCATGGGCCTCAGTTTCCCTGCATCTCATCTGTGCTCCTGTCTGACCATCTTCCCCAGGCTCTCTGTACAGCAGGGAGTCAGGCGGCCCAAGGCCACTACTCCCTGTAACACACAAGGGCCCAGCGACACAAGGAAGCAGATTCCCTCCCCTTGATTCCTCCATGAGAATCAGATATTAAGCCTCGGTCTTACACCTGAACATCAACTGGTTGGCAACTGGCTGGGAAGAGAATGCTGTGACACGCTGGGTTGAATGGCAACCCCTCCTCCCAAACCTGGAACCTCATCCTGAACCTCCGAACTGCTATGACTCGGCAAGATGGTCAGTGCAGTCAGCTGACACCACCCTGGAGCAGGGCAGGCCCTTAATCCAGGAGAACTGGCGTCCTTCTGAGATAAGGACGCAGTTGCAGGGCAGATAGCCGTGTGCCCACAGAGGCCGAGGCTGGAGGGATGGGTCTGCAAGCCAGTAAACACCAAGGACTGCTGGGGCTGTCAGAGACTGGAAGAGGAAAGGAAGGATTCTCCCCTCCAGCCTTCACAGGAATCACGGCCCCGCCGACACCCCAGTTTCAGACATGGCCTCCAGAAGGCCAAGAGAACAATCTTCTGCTGGTGGAAACCTCCCAGCCCGCGGTACTGTTATCTCAGCAACAGGAAACTCACACAGGGTAGAAGAATACAAAGACTGAGGGGGAAGAGATGGAACACGAGACAGTTCTGTATCCTTCAGAGCCCTCTCCCCAGCTGCCAGGAGCTCCACTCACCCCTATCCAGCACCTTCTGGGCCTCCTTAATGACACAGTCCTCCTGCTGTCGGTAGTATATCTGCACGGATGCAGCCTCCCGCCACTGCACCAGGACCTAAGGGACAGATGAAGAGCAGAGCCTGACTTCCCAGGACGCCCAGCGCTGCGGGACTAAGCGGGAACATGGCACCCACACACGTTCCGGAAAACACCGGCCAGCAGCACAGACCCCAGGCCACGGACCAAAGCCCCCAGTCCCCACAGGAAGCAAAGCATTCCCAGGTGATGGACTGTTCTATAGGAGTTCAACTTCCGAGCACACCATCAAGAAGTCAAGGCATCCCATGGGCATTTGTTCCATTATTAGGTGTTGAACGAAGCTGCGTGCGGCCTTTCAAACTGAGACACACATGAAGTCACACTAGCAGAGCACTTCACAAAGAAGTCAAGCAGCGGGGTTGCCTGCTCCCCGGCTCCGTAGGCACAAATTCCATTCTCTGCAAAAAAGGCCTCCCTTCCCAGCTGGAAGCCAAGCAAGTCTGACAGCAGACTAGGCCTTGACTTTGTTACAGTTCTTCATCCTCTGGAGGCTTCTGAGTTGTCAGGACCAGTCTCCCCCGGCCTTCCAGTGGGAGAACTGCTGCTGTTCAGAGCTCCTGGCAAAAATCCTTCTCTCTAAAACAGCCCCCAGTGCCGGGACTACTGCTGTCCCTTCATTTCTGAACTACCCTGTTTTGTAATACGCCTTCCTCCCATGGTCGTGAGCTGGCACGCCCTCCCTCTTGCAGCAGACCCCACCAGGTGGCATTTTGGGGCCACTTTCCATGGACGATGACCAACAATCTCACATTCCCAGGGTGCTCTACACTTTCGAGAAAGCCTCTGCAGCCATAAAATCAGCCACAATGAACATCCTCTGACAGATGAAGAGAAGGAGGGCCACACTGACATAGTTTGTCCCAGTGGAAAACTCTGCAAGTGTAGGAAGTACTGGTTCTGATAAGAACCAGTTTGCTCACTGTGTTTTTGTTTTAACGGATATTGGTTCATAATCCAGTAAAAAAAATAAATGAAACCTGCATGGAGGAGGGTGAGTGAGCCCATGTCCTGGGTTCCTTGTTCAGTGCCTAGCTTCGGGGTGACCCCCTCGCAGGAGCAAGGTCCCAAACCCTCCTGGGCGACCAGCTGGTCTCCCCAGGCCTCACCTTGGAACACAAGGTTCGCCGGTAGTGAGCACATGCTCGGGAGCTTTGCTGGGCTTCATGCACACAGGCCAGGGTGTTCTCTCTCCAGCGACGGAACACACTCCTGCAGGAACACAGGCCAGGGAGATGAGGGTGTCACCAGTGTGGAAGAGATGGGGGAGGTTCCTGTGAGTCATTCCCGCTTCTTCAGCCCACTCAATTGAGGACAGACTTCTCGTACCTAAGAATATCAGTTTCACCAACAGCCGTATTTATGGTGACACACTCAACACAGGGCTGGTGAGCCCCTGCTCTGTGCCAGGCACTGGGGGAACCCCAGGGGCACCACGATGAACAAGACCAAATACCATGTCCTCGTGCATGTACGTGACATACAGTGGTGACCAGGCAGTGACAGTACAAGCGAGTCACGCCACAGTAAGGCACAGAGAGACGGGAGGTGGCGGAGGGCCGTCGGCCCCAGCCCCGCAGTTGCTGCGGTGTTCTCTCAGCGACTCCATCTTTCTCACTCCCTCTGCCTGAGGGGCTGGATGGGCACCTCCCTGAAGGAGGGTAGAAGTGGTAAGTCCACAAGGCCCAAAGGCGGCCTGGAATACCATGTGCTGAACAAATACGGAGGGAGGAAAAGAGCGGAATGAGGGAGGCCTGCCGGGAAGGAGAGCGTGAGAGGTTGGTTTAGCTGGAGCTGAAACAGAGAGAGCGAGTGACCTCCAAGGCTGTGAGAGGTGCTTCTGGAATCCGTGGAAGGCCTGGAGAGCCAAGCAGGGAGGCAACTGAGTGGAGGCTGAGGCACAGGGTGTCCCTGCAGCTCTGGAGCGGGAGACACAGAATCTTGCAGGGGAGGGAAGAGTGTCAACAGGAGCAAGACAAGGGGGAGCTCTTGCAGATGCCCAGGTTGACAGCTGCCTCCTCAAGGCCCCAGTCTGCACACAGCAGCTTCCAGACACGGGGTGACCCAATGAATGGAGTGCTTGCTATTGCAAAGCCCAGCAATGCTGTGAGCAGTGCAAGGAGCTTGGCTGCCCTCCCTCCACACCAGTCCGGACGCCTGGCCCTGCCTGGGGCTGGAGCGGGCGCCCTGATCCTCAGGCCCTGTGGGAGATGCCGGGGAGACTCACCGCAGCAGCCGCCCCTTGTGCTGCCTCTCCCTGGTCGCCACCTCCTGGAGGATGATCCGAACCTGGCTCTGATAAGTCTGTGGGAGACCGAGAGGACTGGTGGGTGCCGGGCCCAGGTCCCTTCCTTGGGCCCAGGTCCCTTCCTTGTCCCTCCCTCAACTGGGGCCCTCCTTCCAGGGGGTGTGATGCTGGAGGCGGGCACTTGCCTAGAGCTCTGAGTCCCACGCCAGAAGAGCGCCGGGACAACAGAGAGGATGGTCTTGCTAAGTCCTCACCTAGCAAGTCAGGCCACTGGCTTCCTGGACAAGGGGTCACTTTGATGTGGAGGCTGGGCCCCCAGAGGGCACTTGTTTTTACTTTGCCAAGCAAGGATGCCAGAGCTCAGTCCTGTGGCCGAGAGACCCACCATCCTGGGCACTAGGAGGCTCGCGGGACTCCTCCGGGAGAGGCAGGGAGACCGAGGGAGAGACACAAGATCCCAACCCCCCCCATCCCGCCTGAGGCAAGGGGCGACCCAGGGACCAGCAGAAGCCTTACCACCCAGGTGCGCAGCGCCCCCCGCAGCGAGGTGTGTCGGTGGTGCAGGCGGGCGCGCGTCAGCTTCCGCAGCTCGGCAGTGCGCAGAGCCAGGCCCTGTGGATGGAGGGAGGGCAGGGGGGCCGGTAGGGGCTCAGCCATGCCACCATCTTCACCGGTGGGGTTCTCACCTGCCCCGCCCACCCCGCCAAGGCCTCATCTATGACTCGGTATTTCTCAGGGGCTTTGTGGGGATCAGATGGGGCAAGAGCCTGACTCAGGGTAAACGCTCAAGCCATGGCGGCAGTTGACACACTTTTTATCCTCAGTAGGATGCCTGCAAATGGTTAGACCAAGAATTTTAGGTTCAGTGAGTTCAGACCAGAACCGAAGAACATGGGAGTTTGAGCCAATCACCTCAGGAAACCAGGTTAGTGCTTGCCCCTCTGCTGCCCAGCCTGTCTCCTGTGCTCAGAGGCAGGTGGCTGCCGAGGAGCAGAAGACAAGCCCACATGTCCGTTCCAAGTCACGCTGACACCCAGCTCCACCTGTCCACAACCACACGTGGTGGCATCTGTGCCAAAGGCTCACCTCCCTCCACCTGTTCCAGGCGCAGTGCAGCAGCCGTGCGGAGTGGAACTCTGCAGCCAGCACTAGGCCCGCCTTCCTGTGGGGAGGGTTGGAGTCAGCACTGCAGCCTGGACCCGGGCCAGGGCTCTTTCCACCCACACCCCTCCCAGTCCCGGGCCCCTGCCTAGTGGTTCTTAAATTAGCGGGGAGGGAGGAATCAAGACCTTCTCTGGGGACGCCTGGATGGCTCATTCAGTTAAGTGTCAGGCTTTGGCTCAAGGTCATGATCACAGGGCCCTAGGATTGAGCCCTGGGTTGGGCTCCCTACTCAGCAAGGAGCCTGATTCTCCCTCTCTCTTTGCCCCTGCTTGTGTACACGCTCTCTCACTCATGCCGTCAAATAAATAAATGAATAAATAAGTAAAATCTTAAAAAAAAAAAAAAAAAAAGACCTCTGAAGAGCTGCCAAAGGATTTGGGCTCTCCCCTCAGGAAAGTGAGCATCTACTCAAATTCTTGGAGCCAACCTGACAGGGCTCAAGTACACTGAAGTACACTCACATGGTGGCGACTCAGGAGATTAAACGTGGCCAGAATCTGAGAGTGGGGAGATCCTCACAGCACAAAGTGGATGCAGAACAGCATTAAAGCGGGACAGTGTCTGCTGTGTCCATGCGGGCTGTCTGCCCCGCCCTGTCTCCAACCACATGGTGTGGTAAAAACTGCCACCACCTGCCCCTAGGCCACAGCCGCTGGTCCTGGTGCTCAGCTATCCTGAAACAGGCTCATCAGTCTGGATGTGGTCACACTGGGCCCCACCCAGTGAGCGGGATGCATCCAGTGGGTAGGACCTCAGATCCATGGAGCATGTCTGTCCCTAGTTGAGTTCCTAAGGCTGGGAGCTCCATGAGGTACCCCCAGGATCCTCCCACTACAGCCCTGGTTCTGTATAGACTGTATCAGGCAAAATTTCTGGAACTTAAAACCAGGGTCTAGGCTAACACAGCCCTCCGACAGGCACTCAGAGCTGAGAGTCTACCACTATGGTCGAAGCTGGCCTGAGAGGGGAAGAGCTTCAGGGGCAGAAGCAGCCCCTCACTCTGTTCTGAGCCCTCGGGCACCGTCTCTCCATATGCAGAAAGCCCTCCTGAGCTGGCGGTGGCGGTGGTGGGCCCAGGCCGCTGCTGTCCACTGCCGCTCCCGGTGCTGTGCTGCTGCCCGCTGGTGCCACGTGGACCAGGACTTCTGCAGGAGCTGCCGCTCTGAGTGAAGGATCGCCTGGGGCAGGATGGCAGGGAGAGAAGAGAGTCGGTCCAGCAACTGGGGGCATGGAAGCCAGGAAGAGTCTATAGGCCACAATTACTGACCAAGGCAAAAGAGATGGGCATTAACAAGCTGCCCTGGCCCAGAAGTCCTATGTGAACTCCACTGACAAGAGCTACAGATGCCCCAGGCCCTGCCCTGCCTTGTGAGTCCTGGTCACAGGCAGAACGCCCCACAGTGTGGGTCTGGGCGACGTCCCAAGCAGAGGATGCAGTGAGTGCAAAGTCTGAAGCAAGTCCTGCCCGTTCCAGGCACCTCCTCAGGGATGGCCACTTACCATCCTCTCCGCCAAGCGGTTTTCTCGATGCTGAAACATCTTCTGCCACCAAATAGCAAATATTTGCTTCTCCAATGTCTCCCTAAAAAGATAAATAATAATGGAAAACAAAGCACTGAAGATAAAACAAAATCACTATGAAAAAGAATGAAAAGTTCCAAATAATTGGGGTTTTTTTCTTAGGCTATTAAGAGATGAGTAAGTTGAAATGGGAGAGGAAGGAAAGAGAAAGAGAAGGAAAGCAGACAGCAGTGGCCAAAAAGCCCCATGAACGACCCAGTACTCTCCAAGTTGTTTCCGATGTCAGCCAAGCATTTGCACAGTATGAATAAAACTGACTTCGAGATGCTGGCTCTTCATTAGTTCAGTTCCACACTGAAATACCAACAGTGCTCAATGGTCAATAGTGAAATCCTTTCTAGTCTGGGCAGACCGGCCTGGTTGCTGTTACACAAATCCTTAGGGAAAGTGGTTAAAAACAGAGGCCAGTTCTCCAGGGCTGACCGAACAACTCTGAAGTGGGCCCCAGGAAACAGTATTTAAAAGAAGCATTCCACGTGAGAGAGACAGGGAGACAGGTTTGAGAACCACTGCTCTGTCAACTCTGCCCTCGGCCTCCCCACTCAGCACAATGATGTGAAGGCCTGCAAACACAGCACTGGGACAACTGGTCAACAGACACTAGGAGCCGTGCGTTGGCAAAAGCATGCATGGGACAAAGGGCACCTGGGTGGCTCAGTGGGTTAAGCCTCTGCCTTTGGCTCAGGTCATGATCTCAGGGTCCTGGGATCAAGCCCCGCATCGGGCTATCTGCGGGGAGCCTGCTTCCTCCTCTCTATCGGCCTCTCTGCCTACCTGTGATCTCTGTCAAATAAATAAATAAAATCTTAAAAAAAAAAAAAGCATGAGGCAAAATACACGAGGCAACTGTTTTCAGGCCCTGGACAAGAGGCAACATAGACTGTGATCCTTAGAGTTGAGAAGCAAGTAAGGTGAGCCCCATGGCCACCCAGGCTTTCTGCCTTGAGGGCACATTCTGAACACTGGGGGCAGGGCCACCGAGTCCAAGTAGAACAGGACAGTCTCACTCAGTTGGGGCAGAGAATAGAGTTAAAGACTGCAGGGGAAGGACTGTATGCACCTGTGCCTTTCCCAAACCTGTAGAGACCTCAGAGGCACGCTCACACACACCTTGCACACTCTCCAAGTGTGTACCCCACTTTCTCTGTAAGTCTGCCCGGTCCAAAAGTAAGGCTATATAAGCAGGCTCTGTGAAACCTAGCAGAGTGGCCTCTTCAGGGCTGACTGCTAGACGGAGATTACCAGAGGCTGGAAAGGACTGGGAGATTTGAGTTCTGGCCCAGTCTGAATGAAGACACTTTGCTGGGAACCCCCGAATTCAGAAAGGGTGGCCTTAGCAATAAGCGCCATGGCCTAACTCTGAAGACAAAAATCAAAAAAGACCCACACATGGGGCACATGGTACAGCGTGCAACTCTCGATATCAGGCTTGTAAGCTGAAGCACTGCACCGGGTGTAGAGATTACTTTAAAAATATCTTAAAACACACACATACACACACACACAAAACCCACATAAAGAATGAACAGAACCACACTTGATAGAATCAACAGGAATCACAAGAATAAAGAGCAATCACTGCCTACCAGAATAAAAGACAAAAACCCTTTAAAGGGAAAACAGCTGTCTACAAAAACAATGACCCAAATGTTGGAATCAGCAAACACTTAGAAAGAGTTATTAAAGTGTGTGTACTTAAATGAAGGATGAACAAAATTAGTTACCAGACAGGGAATCTTGGCAGAAAAATAGAACCAAAAGCAAAAAAGAAGTAAATTATTTGGTGGCTTCTCAAAAAGTAAACACAGAATTAATTGATTCAGTAATTCTACTTCTAGATATACAACCAAAAGAATGAAAAACAGAGACTTAGACAGATGTATGTGCACCAGTGTTCATAGCAGCATTATTCACAATAGCTAAAAGGTAAAAACTCACGTGTCCATCAACATACAGATGAACAAACCTTGGTATATCCTTACAATGGAATATTATTCAGCCATAAAAAGGAATGAAATTCTGATACATGCTATGACATGGATAAACCTTGAAAACATTATGCCAAGTAAAATAAGCCAGACACAAAAGGTCTAATATTACATAATTCCACATATATGAGACATCTAGAATAGCCAAATTCAGAGCCAGAAAGTAGTTTAGAGGTTCCCAGGCTAGGAATAGATGGAAATGGAAAGTTAGTGTTTAATGGATACGGAATTTCTATTTGGGATGATGAAAAAGTTCTGGAAATGCACTCCCCCTGCATCTGTTCCCTCTCCCCCTCTATTTTTAAAAAAAGATATTAATTATTTATTTGACAAGGAGAGAGAGATCACAAGTAGTCAGAGAGGCCGGCAGAGAGAGGAGGAAGCAGGCTCCCCGCTGAGCAGAGAGCCCCATGCAGGACTCGATCCCAGGACCACGGGATCATGACCTGAGCCGAAGGCAGAGGCTTAACCCACTGAGCTACCCAGGTGCTCCTAAATAAATAAAATCTTTAAAATAAAACAAAACAAAAACCCAAAGATAAATAAAAACATCTTAAAAGCAAAGGAAGAGAGACAGATTACATTTAGGGGAAGAATGATACAAATGATGGGTGCCTTTATACCAGAAATAATGGAGGCCAGAAGACAAGGGAAGAATGTCTTTAAAAGACTTGTGAGGGCTTCTGCGTGGCTCAGATGGTTAAGGGTCTGCCTTTGGTTCAGAGTCCTGGGATCAAGCCCCGCATCGGGATCCCTGTTTAGTGGGGAGTCTGCTTCTCCCTCTCCTTCTGCCCCCTCCTGTGCTCATTCACTTTCGCTCTCCTGAATGAAATCTTTAAAAAATAATAATAATAAAATAAATAAATAAATATAAAGATAGACAGATTGATTGATTCAGGAGTGAGGGGTAGAGAAATTCATTGTTTTATATCCAGGAAAAGGTCCTTTAAAAATGAGACCAAGAGTGAAATAACCATGAACAAAAGCTGAGATAATTTCTCTCCAGCTGACTTATAAAAATGCTAAAAGACAGTGCACCTGGGTGGCTCAGTGGGTTAAACCTCTGCCTTCGGCTCCGGTCATGGTCTCAGGGTCCTGGAATCCAACCCCGCATTGGGCTCCCTGCTGAGCTTCCCCCCCTCTCTCTGTCTGCCTCTCTACCTACTTGTGATCTTTCTTTGTTAAATAAATAAATAAAATCTTTAAAAAAGATGCTAAAGGATAAAAGCATATAGATGAAAACTCACATCTATAGGAAGAAACAATTTTCCATATTAGATATGGAAAATATGTGGGTAAATATAAAAGATTTTTTTTAATCTCTTAATTTTTAAAAAAGAATTCTGTCTAAAGCAAAAATTACATGGACAAAATATATGACAAGAAATACTATCAATGATGGAGAGGAGGGGCGTCTGGTTGGCTCAGTGGGTTAAGCCTCTGCCTTTGGCTCAGGTCATGATCTCAGGGTCTTGGGATTGAGCCCCGCTTCGGGCTCTCTGCTCAGCAGGAAGCCTGCTTCTCTCTCTCTCTCTGCCTGCCTCTCTGTCTGCTTATGATCTCTGTCAAAGAAATAAATAAAATCTTTTAAAAAAATGATGGGGAGGAAAGGAATTTTACTGTTTTTATGTTCTTATATTTGACATGAAGTGGTACAACAGAACTGAATAGAACTGTAATAAGTCTAACAATGTGTATTGTTAATTCCTATACAAAAGAGGGGTGTCTGGGTGGCTCAGTCAGTTAAGTGTCTGCCTGCAGCTCATGTCATGATCCCAGAGTCCTGGGATTGAGCCCCACATCAGGCTCTGCTCAGTAGGGAGCCTGCTTCTCCCTCTCCCTCTGTCTACTGCTCTGCCTACTTGTGTAGGCAAAAAAAAAAACAACAACAAAAAACAACTCTCTCTGTGTCAAATAAATAAGTAAAATCTTTAAAAAAAAATACAAAAGAGGGGCACCTGGGTGATTCAGTCAGCTAAGCATCTGCCTTCAGTTGAGGTCATGGTCCCGGGGTCCTGGGATCAAGCCCTGCATTGGGCTCCCTGCTCGTGGGGAATCTGCTTCCTCCTCTCTCTCTGCTGTTGCTCTCCCTGCTTGTGCACTCTCTCTCTCTCTCCCTGCTCTGTCAAATAAATAAAATGTTTAAACATAAAATAAAATAATGATAAATACAAAAGATATAAAAAGCCAATGCAGGAAATAAAATGTAATATTATAAGATTCTAAATGAACAGGGCAGAAAAGGGGAAATAGAGAAACAAAAAAACAGATATAGGCTTTGGCCCAACCACACCAATTACATTAAATATAAATGAACCACACACTTTACTTAAAAAGGAGAGATTGTCAGGAATGCCTAGGTGGTGCAGTCAGTTGAGCATCTGCCTTTAGCTCAGGTCATGACCCTCCTAGGAACGAGTCCCACATAGGGCTCCCTGCTCAGTGGGGAGCCTGCTTCTCCCTCTCCCACCCTGCTTTATGCTCACTCCTGCTATCTCTCTCTCAAATAAATAAAAAAATATTTTAAAAACAAACAAATACCTTGCCTGAGGAAAGCATCTGCATCCTGGAGACTGACTGGAAAGCCAGGGCTTTGACTGAGTGAACATGCTAACCTCTGCCTCTACAGTTCTCTTCCAGCCTGGTTCTACCTACAGGTCCCGGACCTGAGGTGTGACCTCCAGCCCAGGCATCCTGCCTGCAGACCGGCTGCCCCTACTGCCCATGTCCTTCTATCCTGCCCATTTCTCCTGCCTAATGAGATTTGGTGCAATTTGGAGTTATTCCATAAACTGACTCTTGTGTTAATAAAGGCTTTAGGAGATTTTTGTTAAAAACCAAGGACCTCCCTTCAGCTCTGAACAGATTTTTCCTTCAATTCAAACATAAAGATTTATGGACTTTTCAAGTTGACTCAAATTTGTGGATGGTTTTCCCACTTTCTTATTCTACATTCTTAGTCCGATGTTAGCTTTATTATTTAATTTTTAATTTTATTTTTAATGGTGAAATGTAATCAGTCCAATAAAATATGAAATAACCATGAAAAAAAATAAACAAAACCCAACAACAAACAGAAACCTGTAAGGATACAGAAAATCTGAAGATGACTACCAACCAACTTGCCCTAACAGACATTTATAGAACACTGTATCCAACAAGTATAGAATAAATATCCTTTTAAAGTACACATGGGAAAAAATAAAGTGCACATGGAAGGTGCACCAAAACAAACCACATATATTTGGTTATGTTATTAACATTCGAAATGTTAATACATTTCAAAAACTGAAGTTATATAAGGTGTTTTCTAGCCACAATGGATTAAATAATAATTAAAAACCATAATGTATCAAGAAAATTCCTATTTGAATATTAAATAACAGATTTTTTTTTTAAGATTTTATTTATTTATTTGACAGAGAGAGAGAGATCACAAGCAGGCAGAGAGGCAGGCGGGGGTGGGGGGAGCAGGCTCCCCACTGAGCAGAGAGCCCAATGTGGGGCTCGAGCCCAGGACCCTGAGACCATGACTTCAGCCGAAGGCAGAGGCTTAACCCACTGAGCCACCCAGGTGCCCCTCAAATAACATATTTCTAAATAAACCACAGGTCAAGAAAGAAGTCACAAAGGAAATCAGAATATATTTTTAGTTGAATGATAATAAAAATAAAGCATGTCAGAATTTGTGGGATAAAGCTAAAGTGGAGGGAAACCTTACAGCTTAAAATTTTCACAAGAAGGATTTAAAATTTATAATTTACTGCCAATAACAAAAGAATGGGTGGGCATGCCTAGTTGGCTCAGCTGTAGGAGCATGAATCTCTTGATCTCGGGGTTGTGAGTTCATGCCCCACGTTGGGTATAAAGATTGCTAAAAATAAAATAAAATAAAATAAACTTTAAAAAAAATGGGTGATTTGTGCTTCCGTCTTTTTTTTTTTCTTTAAATTTATTTGACAGAGAGAGAGATCACAAGTAGGCAGAGAGACAGACAGGGTGGGGGTGGGGGGAAGCAGGCTCCCCGATGAGCAGAGAGCCTGATGCAGGACTCAATCCCAGGACACTGGGATCATGACCTGAGCTGAAGGCAGAGGCTTAACCCACTGAGCCACCCAGGTGCCCTTGTGCTTCCGTCTTAATGTTAAAAAAAAAAAAAAGGAAGGCAAATTAAATCCAAAGTAAGTAGAAAGATACTAAATAAAGAGCTAAAATCAATATAAGAAAAATATACAATAAGAAAATTAGCAAAGCAAAAGTTAAAAAAAAATAACCCATGATAACTCCTTGCAAGACTGATCAAGCATAAAGAGAAAAGGGCGCCTGGGTGGCTCAGTCTCAGGTCATAATTCTAGGGTCCCGGGATCAAGACCCGCATCAGGCTCCCTGCTTGGCAGGAAGCCTGTTCCCCTCTCCTGCTACCCCTGCTTGTGTTCCCTCTCTCACTCCCTCCCTCTCTCTCTCTCTGGGAAATAAATAAATAAAATTTAAAGAATAAAGAGAAAAAAATACAAATTACCAAAATCAGGAATGTACATGGAGGTATTATCAGAGATTCTACAGATATTAAAAGTATATTAAGGCACTTTCATGAAAGCTTTTTGCCAATATATTTAACACCTTGGATAGAATGAAAAATTCCTTGAAAAACAGAGCTTACCAAAACTGACATGAAAAGAAACTCTCAGTAGCTCTGTATCTATTTTCCTTTCTTTCTTTTTTTTTTTTAAGATTTTATTAATTTATTTGACAGAGAGAGAGATCACAAGTAGGCAGAACAGCAGGCGGGGGGCGGGGGGAGCAGGCTCCAAGTGGAGCAGAGAGCCCAATGCGGGGTTTGATCCCAGAACCCTGAGATCAAGACCTGAGCTGAAGGCAGAGGCCTAACCCACTGAGCCACCCAGGCGCCCCCTCTGTATCTATTTTCAAAATTATATCTGTAATCAAAAACCTTTCCATAAAGGAAACTCTAGGTCCAGATAATTTCACTAGCAAATTCCGTAACAAATTTAAATACCAGGAAACTAAAACCACTATCCCTCATGAAAATCATGTAAAAACTTTTAAGAAAACATTAACAGATCAAAATCAGCAACACTTGGGGTGCCTGGGTGGCTCAGTGGTTTAAGCCTCTGCCTTCGGCTCAGGTCATCATCACGGGGTCCTGGGATCGAGCCCCGCATCGGGCTCTCTGCTCAGTGGGGAGCCTGCGTCCTCCCCTCTCTCTGTCTGCCTCTCTGCCTACTTGTGATCTCTCTATCAAATAAATAAATAAAATCTTAAAATAAAAATCAACAACACATGAAAAAGATAATATATCATGGCTAAGTGGAGTTTATCTCAGAAATACAGGGCTTATCTAACACGTGAAATAGGAAAACCATATGATCATCTTAATAAATGCAAAAAATGCATCTGGCAAAATTTAACCACCCTTCATAATAAAAACTCTCAATAAACTATGAATAGAGGGCAACATTCTCAATCTGATAAAGGGTATCTACAAAAATACTCAATGTGAAATACTGACTGCTTTTGTTTTCCCCATAAGATTGGAAAAAAGACAAGTATGTATTCTCTCATTACTTCTATTCAGTACTTCATTAGAGATACTAGCTAATGAAGACAGAAATAAAAGCCTACAGACTGGAAAAGATAAAGTAAGTTGTCCTTATTTGCATATGACAGGATTATTTATGCAGAAAACTCTATGTAATTAAAAAAAAAGATTCAAACCATTAAGTAAATTTAGAAAGGTCACAGAACAAAAAGTTTCAGTTGTATTTCTATATACTAGGACAAACAGTGAATGGATTTAAAAAATAATTCTATTCACAAGAGTATCAAAAAAAAGGTCTTTAGGAATAAATTGAACAATATATATACAAAACTTCTATGCAAAGTTATAAAACACTGAGAAAAATTAAAGAAAAACTGCATAAATGGAGAAGTGTATGTTCATTTATGGAAGTCTTAGTAAGTTTGAGATGTCTAATCTCCCCTAAACGTCTATACAGATGAAGTGCAATCCCAAACAAATAAAAGAAAATCACAGAAGGAATAAAGTTGAAGAACCGATTTCAAAACTTGTTATAAAGATACAAAAATCAGGGGGCACCTGGGTGGCTCAGTGGGTTAAGTCTCTGCCTTTGACTCAGGTCATGATCCCAGGGTCCGGGGATCGAGCCCCACATTGGGCTCTCTGCTCAGCAGGGAGCATGCTTCCCCCTCTCTCTCTGCCTGCTTCTCTGCCTACTTGTGATCTCTGTCTGTCAAATAAATAAATAAAATCTTAAAAAAAAAAAGATACAAAAATCAGGAGTATGATAATGACAAAAGGATAAACAAACAGATAAATGAAACAGAAGAGAAAGTCCAAACATAGATACAAACTTAGAAGGACAACTGATTTTCGGTAAAGGTGCCAAGGCAATTCAATGGGGGGATGAAAAGTCTTTTCAACAAACAGTGCTGGAAAAACCTGGAAAACAGAAAAAAATAATTCTTGGCTCTTACCTCATACCATATATGGAAAAAATTCAGGATGATCACAGACCTAAATGTAAATGCTAAAACTTAATATAAAGCTTCCAGAAAAAATGTTGGAAAATATCTTTAAAGACCCTGGCTGCAGGCAAATATTTTTTAGAGAAAACCCCCAAATCACTGATCTTTTATGTTAGAAAAAAATTTGATGAACTGGACTGTAACAAAATTAAACATTTCTGCTCACCAAAAAATACTGTTAATTTATTTCTATATATATAATTAGCCAATATATAGATCCCCACCCTGTGATCATTTCCATATATATATATAACTACTTTGCTCTCAATGAAAAAAATACTGTGAGAAAATGAAAATGTAAGCCACATTACCGAAAGAAAATGTTCTTTTTCCTTTTTTTTAAAGATTTATTATTTAGGAGAGAGACACAGAGACAGCATGCTAACATGGGGAGGGGAAGTGAGGGAGGAAGAGAGAATCTCAAGCAGACTCCCCGCTGAGCTCAGAGCACAACACTGGACTTGATCTCGGGAACCTGAGATGATGATCTGAGCCAAAACCAAGAGTCAGATGCTTAACTCACTGAGCCACCCAGGCGACCCCGGAAGAAAATATTTTCAATACATATATCCAACAAAGAATATATAAAGAACGTTGAAAAATCAATAATTTTAAAAAAAGACACAAAACCCAATTTTTTTTTAAATGCTAGGGGAAAGAACTGAATAGACAATTCACAAAAGAAGATAAATGGTCAATAAGCACATGGTAAAGGTTGAATCAGTCAAAATCTGTCTGGAATTCAAAGAAAGAAAATTAGCTCAGACTGATTTCACTCAGGAAAGAGGAAAAGCAGTGAACCATTAGTCAGAACAGGACAGACACAGATAAAGCCAGCTACAAGGAAACGTGGTTTCTCCAAAGGCCAGGCAGCAGCTGTAAAATGCCACAAGGGCCTCTTTGGAGTGGTTATTGCTTCTTTACCAACAATGCCCCAGATAAGCTTTGCTGTTTTCACTTATTCCTGAGGGTACACATAAACTGTACTCCCTAGTGAACCCCACTTCTCATCCCTCTTAACTTTGCCTCAGAAATAGCAAGCAATCCAAAACCAATCCCTGTTTCTCTTTCCCCCCTTCAGAATCCTTTTGCAGGATTCAAACCCTACAAACTCCTTTCCCTCAGGAACAGCACCATTCCAGAATTCCTCTGGAATTCCTTCCTTCAAGGCAATCAATCTGACTTGGTACTACCAACTACAGGATTTTGATCCTGGCTGATTAGGCCTTAAAAAATCCTCCATATTATTAGTCAGCGGGGAAATGAGATGGCATTCCACGTCCATCAGAATGGCTCAGTTAAAAAGACGGTCAAAAACCGTAAGAGACTCAGGGCACCTGGGTGGTTCAGTGGGTTAAGCCTCTGCCTTCTGCTCAGGTCATGATCTCAGGGTCTTGGGATCAAGCCCCACATAGGGCTCTCTGCTCAGCGGGGAGCCTGCTTCCCCCTGTCTCTCTGCCTGCTGCTCTGCCTACTTGTGCTGTCAAATAAATAAATAAAATCTTAAAAAAAAAAAACAACAACCATAAGAGACTCTTAATCTCACAAAACAAACTGAGGGTTGCTGGGCGAGGGGGTAGGGAGAGGGTAGCTGGGTTGTGGACATTGGGGAGGGTATGTGCTATGGTGAGTGCTGTGAACTGTGTAAGACTGATGATTCATAAACCTGTACCCTGGGGAAAATAATACATTATATGTTAATAAAAATAATTTTAAAAAAAAGACAGTCAAAACCAGATGTTGATGAGGAGGTGGAACAACCAGCATTCTATCTGCTATGGGTATAAAATGATGTGACCCCCTGTAAGAGGAAGCATGTCCCCACCTGAGAGCCAGAGTCTGCTTGTAGGTATCCACCCAGGAGAAATGAAAACAAAACCCGCTTAAATGTTCATAGCAGATTTACTCATAATGGCCTCAAACTGGAAACAACCCATGTTAAAAGGGGTGAAAATATTGCCTTATATTCATTCAATACCACTCAGCGAAGACTGACCTCCTACCCAACAACAAGGATCAATTTCAAAAACATTATGCTGAACTTTAGAAGAAGCCAGACACAACAGAACACCTACTGTATGATCCCATCACTTAAAGTCCAAAAACAGGCAAAATTAACCTGGGATGATAGTAATCAAAGCAGTGGTTACCTATGGTGGTGGATGAGGGGGTGCAAATTGACTGGAAGGGGGCATGAGGGAACTTTCTGGGATGATGGAAATGTTCTAGACCTTGACTGGGCTGTTGATTATCCAGGTATACAATTTGTGAAAACTCACCAAACTGTTTACTTAACATCTCTGCCTTTCACTATGAACTTTAGCTCAATTAAAAAAAAAAACAAAAGACAAATCAGTCTTGTCTCATTCTCAGTATACTATTTCACTGGTAGGTTAAGAAACTAGCATTTTTAGTCATAATTCATGAGACCCCACTATAAATTCTGTCCATATTCCTAAAATATTAAACAAATACCCTAAGAATTATGGAAAGATAGAACATATACATTTTGGGGGATCTCTGATTTGCTAAACTCCAAACCGAACCTATGAATATTCATTTACTCTAAGAGTCACAAATCACTAGGAATTGGCGGGGAAGGCTGATATTTTGTACTGCCATTCTGCTTGTATGCCACAGGCATTATTTTGCTTTCATGACAACCCTATGAAACAGGACTATTATATCAACCCATCTCCACTTTACATCTGAGGAAACAGGCTCAGAGAGACCAAATGGCCTGCGCAGGATTAGGGAGCCAGCAAGCAGTGGAGCAAGGGTCTGAACTCAGGGCTCTCCAGCTTCCAAGCCAGGCTCTCATCACTCTCCTCCCTCATGAGCTGAAGGCAGGAACCTAAAAAACTTCAGTTTTCTAAAAAGAGCCAACTCAACCAAAACAAGATACAATCCAGATCAGGCCCTGGTTCTCCCTCAAACCTCCTGGCTATACCCTGTCTCCAATTCACCCACCACCCTTTTTTTTTTTTAAAGATTTTATTTATTTATTTGACAGACAGAGATCACAAGTAGGCAGAGAGGCAAGCGGGGGTTGGGGAGAGCAGGCTCCCTGATGAGCAGGGAGCCCAATGCAGGGCTCGATCCCAGGACCCCGAGATCATGACCTGAGCTGAAGGCAGAGGCTCAACCCACTGAGTCACCCAGATACCCCATCTACTACTCTTTTGTCTCAAGAATGATCCCCAACAAAAATCCTTTTGGAAACGCCTCTTGGCTATTTTAGAAAGAGCCCTCAATATTTTTTTTAACATATAATGCATTATTTGTTTCAGGGGTACAGGTCTGTGATTCATCAGTCTTACACAATTCACAGCTCTCACCATAGCACATACCCTCCCCAACGGCCATCACCCAGCCATCCTCTCCCTCACATCCACCCTTCCCCTCCCCTCCAGCAACCCTCAGTTTGTTCTCTGAGATTAAGAGTCTGTTATCAGAACCCTCAAATTTTGAAAATCCCTGTGGCATGCCAAAATACAAAAGAAGTAAGAGTCAATCATGACTTTGCAGAAGAAAACGAAGGAGTGTGTGTGTGTTAAGTAGTAAAGCCGTTTTTCCAATGGAATCTTAAAACAGACCTCAGTACAGAACGTAGGTAAAGGTGAAGTCACTCTCTTTGCAGAAGGGGCAGAGGTAAATGCTATACCCTCGCCAGCCTCCAATTCCCCACAGCTACCCCGTAAAAGCTTCTCCTTGGATTTTGTGTGAAGGACTCTCAGAGTTTCTGGCTGATCCCCTCAGATTAGCATTCACACTCTTTTGAAGTCAAGACCACTCAACTTCTCCCAGCGTGCCTCCCACGTCCCTCCCTCTCGTTACTGTCCTAAATTGATGGGAACTGTTCTCAGGCAATCTCCAAAACCATCACTTTACTAGTTACGTGCATCTGCTCAAACATTTATCTGTTATCTTTTTTATAGGTTCAGGCAATCCCCTCCTCACCCCTCTGGCCCTCCTCATCTGCCCACTCCTGCCATCCAGCCTCACCCCTGGGCTCACAGCATGCCTTCCTCCAGGGACTTTCCTCAGTAGCTCTAGAAGAACTCAGGGCTGACCTAAGTGAGGACATGTGGATCTCTTCTCTGGAAGTGTCCTTCAATTGTTTCTTTTGTATCAGTTTTACTTCCTCACAAAGATTCAAAGTTTCTACAGAGTCATCAAAAAGATCTTTCTTTTCATCCAGCAGAAAGTCCCTGGTGTCAAGGAGATCTGAATTTAAACTCTGGCTCTGCCACTTACTGGTTGCTTTACATGGGGGAATCATTAGTCATCTTGAGCCTGTTCTCTCGGGATTGCTATGAGAAGGAAATTATTAATGAAGTTGCTGATGTCACAGGCGAATGAGCTTATGTATTTGTTTCCCTTCTCCCATCACAGCATGCCCACCATAGGAGCAGACATACAGTCGGCGATGAATAATTTCTTTGTTGCTTTCTGCCAACACGCAGCAAGGATGTGCTATGGGCAAGTTTGGCTCTGTGGGAGCTAAAAAGACATAGCTCTGCTCCTTGCCCGTCTTAATTTTGTTGACAACTGTATTTCAAGACTTCAAAAAGCCAGGTCTAGCAGAACAGGAAGCAAGCATTTCACGGAAATCACATTCAAGAATGCCTGCCAGGGCAATGCAAGGTCCAACCACGCTCTGATCCAGAAAGCTAATGGGTAGCCTTCATGGAGCTCGCACTGGCTTGCACTGAGGTCAGGGGCATAGAACTCAGGCTGTTCTGAAAGCATTTGCAATAAAGATGAGCAAAAGCTTTCCCAGGGGAAATACTGGCTGGCGTTTCCTGCTAGATGAAATCAATGAGCCCACATAATTGAAAAACCAGGAAGAACCAGGGCCTAGGAGGCTGGGAGGCTGAATACCACCACGAATGGCCGTGTGGGGAGCAGAAGCTCAAGAAGCCTGCCCAGACAGGAGTGGCACCACATACCTGTGAAAGCGTGCTGCTCTTGCATTGAGAACACTTTCCTGATGGTGCCATTGCCAGAATCTTCTCCACGTGTGGAAGGCTACGGGAAGGGCTCTCTGCTGGAAGTGATTGTCTGCTCTGGACCGCAGCCACTACAGTGAACAGAATGACCTTTATTTGTACTTTACATTATTAAAAAAAAAAAAAAAAAAGCGGGGAGTGCCTGGGTGGCTCAGTGGGTTAAGCCTCTGCCTTTGGCTCAGGTCATGATCGAAGGGTCCTGGGATTGAGCCCCACATCAGGCTCTCTGCTCAGTGAGGAGCCTGCTTTCCCCTCTCTCTCTGCCTGCCACTCTTCCTACTTGTGATCTGTCAAATAAATAAATAAAATCTTAAAAAAAAAAAGACCTTTCAGGGTCACATTCTAGAGGGAGGGTTGCTTTCTACACTAAACTGAGAAAATGATAAAAATCATTATTTTTAATCTTTATCTACATGATGGGTGAAAAATGAAATAAGATGGGTAAGAAATTTTTACTCTAATTAAAAAGTTTAAGCATCTCCTTACCTATTTGTGTGTGTGTATACACATGCGTTTATACGTGGATGTATCTGAATGTTTCATCCTATATACTAAATGTTCATACCCACTTCCTGTTTCACTACCTGACTGCTAGTGTTTTGACTTGGTGATATACATGGGCTTTTTGAATCTTAAGAAATTATCAATCCTTTGTCTTGTGTATTATCAACATTGTTCCCATGCTGTAATACATCTTTTGATTTTGCTGTAATTACGAAAGGCTACTACTATTTTACTGTTTATCAGCAGGAAGATAGACAACTGACATAAAAATATATACATGCCTCCATGATCCAAAACTTTGTGGGGATAAAAGCATATATATACATGCGGTGCTTTTTAAAATAGGACCTCAAATTCTTTGGATTTCTTCCTCCGCTAAGAAGTCCCCTCCCCTTGAATCTGGGTGGGACAGTGATTGCTTTGACAGTGAAGAATGGTGAAAGTGACCATATGACCTACTCGGTCATAAAGGGCCATACAGCTCTGTGTTGTTCACTGAGACACTTTTGGGGTGAGCAGCAACACAAGAAGTCTGACTCCCCTGAGGCCACTATGCTCAAAGGCAATCCAAGCCTCTTGGAGAGGCCCAATGTAGGTTCTCTGGTTTACAGTCCCAGATGTGCCCAGTCTTTGCGAGTTATTCCAGTCCAGGAACCAGCCATGTGAGTGAAGAAACTTCTCGAGAATGCTAACCTCCTGCCATTGCAATCTTCCCAGCTGAGGCCCCAATAATCATGGAGCAGAGACCAGCCATTATTGTGATGTCTTGTTTCAATTTCTGACCTGCAGAACCCATAAGTATAAAGGATCATCTGTTTTTATTTTTTTTATTTTATTTTTTTTTAAGATTTTATTTATTTACTTGACAGACAGCAATCACAAGTAGGCAGAGAGGCGGGGGAGGGGGGGAAGCAGGCTCCCTGCTGAGCAGAGAGCCTGATGTGGGACTTGATCCCAGGACCCTGGGATCATGACCTGAGCCAAAGGCAGAGGCTTAACCCATTAAGCCACCCAGACGCCCCAGAACCCATAAGTATAATAACACGGTTGTTGTTTTAAGCCACTGAGTTCGGGGTGATTTTTTCACATAGCAACAGATAACTGAACAGTAAGCATATGTGTGTGTGTGAACATATGGTATACATACTCCCATGCACATGGAGGAAAAAAGATACCAAATTTACTCACCAAATGTAATTTAAGATTATGGGTGTTTTAATTTTTTTCTTTTATCTCTTCCTACACATCTCAAATTACAATGTCTATATATGTATTTGGGCATTTACATTTTCAAATGTAAATAAAAGTAGAAGCGACAGTATAACGAATCCCCATGAACTTAACATCCAGCTTCAATAACTGGCAAACGTTTTGCCATTCTCTACGTATTACTTTTTAAAAAGAAAGAAACCCACAATAAATAGTATCTTTATTTTTTCCTGAAATAGAAAGAACTGATGTTCTCTTTAACGAACCTGATGTTCTCTGATGTCATCTCCTTAGATGACATTCAGATGATTAGCAAAAGATCTGGGGAAAACAAACAAACCCAGAGCTAAGCAGGGCTTTTACTATTTTTCAGACCTTCTATATGGCACAGGCCATGCAAGAGCAGTGTGGAGAGATAAGAACACTGACCTTTGACCTTCCACCACTGCTGGGCCCCAGGGTCAGGGGCTCTTTTTCCAGGGGGAAAATAAGAGACTCTGCTTTTCCATCTTGAATAAACACAATCTTCCGACCCCGGCACTCAGTTTCCTTTTCTAAATGGTTTCTACCTTCTGTTGAGCTTACATTAAATGGGCTTAAGAAACCAAGTGGCAACGTCCTTTCAGAAACAGTCACATCATTCAAAGGTATGTCAAAGAACGCAGCAATTCTAACCATTTTCCAGGTGTGGAAGGCAAGCTATGCCCTGGGCTGGCACCGCCCAGATGCTAAGAACAGAGATGATCCTTCGGAAAAACTCTGTAGCAACCCATGGCAGTTTATCTGGCTGTTCACTCGTTTGTTCATTCATTCATGTAAATATTAGTGGCACCTACCCTCTGTCCACACAGTGCTAAGGAGAAGAGGGAGACAGGGTCTACCCTCAAGTAGCTCACAGACTGGCAGGGAGAGGGGCTGGGAAATACCTAGGCACAGAATACACTGACAAAGCCACACAGAGGGCCGGGGGATGGGGTAACACCAAAGCCAAAAGGGTAAGAGGGACAGAGAACTGCACGTACAGTGAGAAGCACATTCAGGGACCGACTGGCAGCTTAACTGGCCTGAGCACAGCTGTGAAAGAACGAAGAAGAAGGTAACAGGAAAGGGTACAGAAATAAACCAGAGGCTGGCTCCCACAGGATTTTATATACCTTACTAGAAAATTCAGATTCTCTCTCAACACTATGAGTAAACAACCAAATTCTATAGATTCTCATGTTAGACTCTAGTGACAGATGGAGATGGGGGTGGGGGAGGCAGGAGTTTGGCTTTTGTCTCCCTGTTTCACCAGGGAGAGCCAAAACCAGGCCCAGGCAGCACGCTAACCCTGCAAGGCCCATGCAGACACTACCAGTTGAACACAAATGCCCCCAAGCCTAAAGGTGGCCTCCAAACCCTTCTCGGTTCAGCACTCTAGACAGCTGCGGCCATCATTTGAGCTGGCCTGCAACATCGCACTTAATTGCCATCCTGGGGCTAAATTACAAGGCCTGTGGGAGGAGGAATTTTGTCTGCTTTCGATCACAACTATAGCCCCAGTGCTTAGCACAGTGTCTGAGGCACAGCGGCTGCCCAATGAGTCTTTCCTTCTTTTTTTTTCCTTTATTTTTTTATTTGTCAGAGAGAGAGAGAGAGAGGAAGAGCACAAGCAGGGGGAGCTGCAGGCAGAGGGAGAAGCAGACTCACTGAGGAGCAGGGAGCTAGATACGGGGCTCGAGCCCAGGTCCCTGGGATTACGACCTGAGCCAAAGACAGATGCTTAACCGACTGAGCCACCCAGGCGCTCCTCAGTGAGTCTTAAACGGAACTGAAGCCAGGGCTCCTGGCTGGCTCAGTCAGAAGAGGATGTGACTCCTGATCGCAGGGCTGTGAGCTGGAGCCCCATGTCAGATGTAGACATCACTTAAATAAGGCTTTTCTAAAAAATGGAACTGCATCCTTCCTCAATCTGCCTTTCCTAATTCGCCAGCCTGATCCCTATGTCCTCCCGCCTGCTATGGGTACCTGCCTCACACCGTTCAGCACTGAGAACGTGGCACCATGTTCTATACTTTCCCCGGTATTTCTTAAAGGCTGGCTAACTAATAGAGTAAATGAGTAACGATGTGAATGGAATGGCTGCGTATTCACAGCACGTGAAGGAAGGGGCTGACGCAGACCTTCCGGTATCACTAGAGGGAACTGGGGGAAGTATCTTTGAGTTTTTCACAGCAGCACCAAGACCTCTTAGCAAAGGTCTTTTGCATTTACTTTTCAAAGTAAATGGGTCCAACAACGTAAGCCTGTGGAGTTACTATGAACTTACTCCATACCTGCTTGTATCGCCTCTTCTGAATATACTGTGACCATGATTTGATACACTTACGTAGCAATGTTATTCTGAAATAAAACACATAACATAACACATACTGCCTACCGCATGTCCAGGTTTAGGTTTTAAAAATGTTGTTTTTAAGGCCAAAAAATCTGGGTGTAGTTAGTTACATCTTCAGAGTTGAAGGCACCCTGTCGGTTTCATTCTAGGACAGGGGGATAAAGAACCTATCATTTAACACAACATCTGTCAGCCACTGATTTCAGACTATGGCTTGCCCCCAAATTTTGACAATTTTCTTATAAACCTAATTAGACCACCAAGCACAGTGTCTCTGGAACCTGTAATATGTACGAAATCCCCTATCATGAACTTTCTGGTTTTATGACCAAACTCTGGGGCTTGTGTTAGGACCAACTGGGTCTGTGACAAGCTCCTTCCACCAAAGTGATACCCAGAGTGAGAACTGCCTTCAGTTCTGTAAACCAGGATTTAAAATGATTGACCGTAATAACTCCAAATATAGTTAAATATTGAGATTCTCACCGACTCATGAAAAAAATGCTCCAAAATGGGACCTCTATGTTAATTCAACTGATTGACTTATTGGCTGCAGGGAGGGTATACTGAATATTTCCGGCAGGAAGAAAGTGAAGAGTAGTTACCTCTGAAGAGTAAGACTAAGGGATCAGAGGGAGGGATCCAAGCAACTTTTATTTTTCACTTTATACCTACTTTCCTATACATTGAGTTTTCCTTATAGACATGTGGTGCTTTTATTTAAAATTCGGGACACTCTCCACTCTTCCAGAATAAGCCACTTGCCTGAGTCTGCTTTTTAACACTATCAGTGCTTGAATTCGAAGACATGAATGTCACTAAAGCCTGAAGGACTGAGGCAGGGAACTAGCTGGCACATATTCCAAACTATGGTGACCAAGAACCAGTGCAAACATCGCTATTCTACCTCTCATCTAATCAGCCAAAAGGAAAACACAAGCTTAGGAACCACTGATTTACAGCAGGGCCTTTCTGAAGCTGGCCAGCACTGCACAGAAGGTAAGTGCTCTCTCCTAGAGAACAGTCAGTCAGTCCCGGGAGAGCACAAGGAGAAGGCCCAAGACCCTACCTGCAGTGGTCCCAGGCAGCACACAGTGAGGGAAGCTGTGCACTCTCTTCCTTCTGCTCAATCCGAGACTGCCAGAGGTTCCAGAATCTGTGCAGCAGCTGAGGCAAGACAGAAACGAAATGGAAGTTTAATTATTAAAGCAAAAGGTGAAATGATCTCTCCTAACCTATTAGCAAATCCTTGCCCCGAGAGACTATCAGCTCCCACAGAGGAGGAATTATACCTCAATCTGGAGTAGCCGACATATAACAGGCTTACAAAATAATTGTGGCTAAGTTACACAGAGCTATTCTAGGCCAACATAAAAGGCAAAAAGATGAATTTCCCCATCTATGGAAATCAGAATCAAGATGCTGAAGCTATTCCTCATCTGGGCCTCATAGAAGACAATGCCATTTTGTTTATTTATTTTTTTTTCTAAAGATTTTATTTATTTATTTGACACAGAGAGAGACCACAAGTAGGCAGAGAGGCAGGCAGAGAGAGAGGGGGAAGCAGGCTCCATGTTGAGCAGAGAGCCTGATGCAGGGCTCGATCCCAGGACTCTGGGATCATGACCCGAGCCAAAGGTAGAGGCTTTAACCCACTGAGCCACTCAGGTGCCCTGACAATGCCATTTTATATTTATTTATTTATTTATTTATTTATTTATTTATTTTTTAATTTTATTTATTTGACAGAGAGAAATCACAAGAGAGGCAGGCAGAGAGAGAGGAAGGGAAGCAGGCTCTCCGCTGAGCAGAGAGCCCGATGTGGGACTCGATCCCAGGACCCTGAGATCATGACCTGAGCCGAAGGCAGCGGCTTAACCCATGAGCCACCCAGGCGCCCCTTATTTTTATTTTTTAAAGATGTTATTTATTCATTTGACAGAGAGAGACATAGCAAGAGAGGGAACACAAGCAGGGGGAGTGGGAGAGGGAGAAGCAGGCCCCCCGAGAAGCAAGAAGCCTGATGCGGGGCTCGATCTCAGGACCCCGGGATCACGACCTGAGCCGAAGGCAGACACCCAACCACTGAGCCACCCAGGCGCCCTGACGATGCCATTTTATTTTATTTTATTTTTTTTAAAGATTTTATTTATTTATTTGACAGACAGAGATCACAAGTTAGGCAGAGAGGCAGGCAGAGAGAGAGGAGGAAGCAGTCTCCCCGCAGAGCAGAGAGCCCGATGCGGGGCTCGATCCCAGGACCCTGAGATCATGACCTGAGCCGAAGGCAGCGGCCTAATCCACTGAGCCACCCAGGCGCCCCGACGATGCCATTTTAAAAGTTAAAACTGATCTTATCACCTCTGACTGCTCCTGATGTAGTCTTGCCAAAAAAAAAGTGCTTAACTTCAATCTAATCAAGCCCTTAGATCAAACTTCTAATTTATAGGAATGACATTTAAAAAAGGAAAAATCAAATGACATCAAATGGAAACAGATAAACTGAGAATATGGAAAATTGTAAAATGCCAAATAGCTGGCCTTCCTTTTCCAAAAATCAGTGTCACTGAAAAAAAGAAGTATACATTAAACTAAGTGAAATAAGCCAGGCCCAAAAGGGCATGTAAATATGAGATCCCTGAAGTGGTCAGGTTCACGGAGACAGAAAGGAGAAAGGTGGCCGCCAGCTGCTGGGGGGCAGGGGAGAGGAGGAGAATGGGAAATTATTGTTTAATGGGGACAGAGTTTCAGTTTTGCAAGATGAAACAGGTTCTGGAGATGGATGGTGGTGAGGATTGCACAATGTGCATGTGCTTTGTGTCACCGAACTGTCCTCTTAACGATGGTTAAGATGATAAATTGTTATGTGTATTTTACCACAATTAAAGAACAAACATATTAAACAAAAGAAGTGGAGGGGGGACACTGTTATTAAGAGCCTCATAAGACATAACCAGATACAGTAAGTAATCAGCCCTTGGTTGTTGAGTGCTGGTTTAAAACTGAACATTTCAGGGGCAACTGTGAAAATCTGGATATGGGCCGGGTATTGGATAAATTAGGGAATTACTGTTCATTTTGTTAGGGATGATAACAATACTGTGGTTATGAAGTAAAATGTGATTTTTGGACAACACACGCTGAGATGTTTAGGCATAATGTGTCACGATGTCTGTTACTTTGAAATGATTCGGCAAAAAAAAAAAGTGGTAAATATTAACAATTGGCTAATATTTGAATTCAGATGGTAAGTCTAAGGTGTTTATTCTACTATTCTTAAATTTTTCCATAGGTTTGAACATTTTCATAATGAAAAACAAAACAAAAAACCATCCTCCTACACCCAAAAACATGATCTGTAAGTAGAGATAGAATGTTTGTTGCCCTCAGGTAAACCAACCACTGAAGACAAGAGACTTACAGTGCAAACACAACCAAAGCCGCCTGGAATGCAAAACTCAAAGTGTACTCCCCAGGTCAGGGTAGGAATCCACAGTCCCTGACCTCTGAGTCAACTATCAAGTTTCTTAGCAAACAGATTAAAAAAACGGATTAAACTAGGAAAAACCAAGGGTTCCTCTACCAGCTGGTAGGGGTAGCCAGAGAAAATGGACACTAAGGTTTTGGAGTCTGAAACGTTTGGGCAAATCTCGAGGCACAAAGGTTAAAAGAAAAGGTAATGGACATGAGCTTCCTCCATACAGATGACCCTCACCATGATGTCATGCTGCTGGTGAGCGAGGTTCTTTCTTATTTGCTGGAGATGGGCATGGGTCACATTGTCTTTCAGGGCTCGAAAACAGAAGTGCTGTGAATAGAAGGAAGGACACAAGCAGTTACAAATCAGCAGCGTGTGTACCAGTAAGAGCAGCACCCAAGTCCAGTCGGGAGAGGCCCGGGCACAGATGTTCACAGCTGCTCCCGGATCCCGGAGTGTTTCTCTGCTTTAGGATTCACCTGGGAGTCTGATACACAGTAGGCACTTAATAAGTAGCTGTTGAACTGCTCCCTGGCTATCCACCAATTCTGCCCAGGAACAAACACACCATCGCTTCTGATCAGAAGAGATCCCCATGGCCCAGGCAGGAACACAACAGACAAAGGTTAAAGACATCAAGTCTACCTCTCAGGAAAAGACTTTTAGATTATGATGGGTTTTTTTTGTGTGTGTGTTTGTCTTTTTTAAAGCCATGTTGGCGGTGGCTGCAGGGGTGGGGGGGCGGGGGTGGTAGTCCAGTGTGTACACTTATGCAATTCCAAATGTAGTTTTGCACGAGCAGAAGAGAAGAGAAGGAAGCCTTGGTGAGTAGGGGGGTTGGGGCAGTGGCAAGACGTGTGGGACTGGTTCCAGCTCCATCTACACTGCCTCGCATGTGACCTAAGTAAAGCCTTTTCTCCAGTGCCCTGGGTTCCAGTCTTCTG
This sequence comes from Meles meles, assembly GCF_922984935.1. Taxonomy (NCBI): domain Eukaryota; kingdom Metazoa; phylum Chordata; class Mammalia; order Carnivora; family Mustelidae; genus Meles; species Meles meles. The sequence goes on along the minus strand of NC_060077.1, from coordinate 26,829,514 downwards.
AGACAGAAGTGAAGCGATCAGGGGTTTTCATATTGTGCTCTGTAGAACCCAAGGCCCCTGAATGTGTTTGAAGACCTCCTCATGTGGTGAGGGGCGGGGAAAGCAGCGGTAGAACAGGACTACTCCCAGACCCTGCTTCACCCACAGCATCTCTACTTTGATCGATTTTACAGATGAGGTTCCCAACATTAAAAAGGGAGTCCACCCTGGGGGTCAAGAGTTCGAGCTCCGCATTGGGGGTAGAGGTCACTTAAAAAAAAAATGAAGGGGGACCTGGCTGGCTCAGTCAGTAGAGCACGTGACCCTTGATCTGAGAGTTGTGAGTTCAAGCCCCATGTTGGGTGTAGAGATCAATTAAACATAAAATCTTCAAAAAAAAAATAAATAAAAAGGAGGCTAACCATGTGGATTAAAAAAAAAGGGACTAGATCACCTCCAAGATTCCCTTATATCTCCAGAACCTTCTGATCCCACACCATGAACTTTTTTGATCCAAAATGAAAACAGGGACACTTGCAGTAGAACTGGGCTTCATGAGTGAAGCTAATCCCACAACCAGATACACCTGAACAGCCCGCTGTGTGCCTGGGTCCTCCAAACGTGAAGGCCTGAGCAAGGCTGCTAAGTATGGCTACTCTGTGTAGACCGGCTTTCTATTAAAAGGTTGCATTCTCCTTATCACATACTATACAGTTTATAGAGTGATTTCTCCCCCCAGTTTCTTGAACATGGTACCTTCACATCTTAGGACTTTGGACAGTTGTGCTGTTAAATATTAAACACTAAAACTTTGGCAGTTCTTGCAAAGAAAAAAAAGGAGCCGCAGGAGGCTTCCACACACTTACCAGCAAGCTGTGCCTCCTGTGTTCTTCTGCCACCTTCCCCTGGGCCGCTTCTTCGGCACACAGCAGCACGTCTGGCAGGGAGTGAAGGCCCCTCATCTCAAAAATGTCCCCACCCCCGCACACTGCAATCCTAGGGACCCAGCAAAAGGGTCTTGGCTTTGGGGGATAACAGGTGGGCTGCCGTCCACCTGTCTCCTCCTGATGACCCAGAAAAGAGGACGCAAAGGGAAACTGAGTTGCTTATTGAACAGTTGGCCTTGCCTTTCTCCCCTCTGAGGCCCATTTGATGACAGGCAAAACAGTTAAGATAAATTGCCATAGAGGGACGCCTGGGTGGCTCAGTTGGTTAGGCGGCTGCCTTCGGCTCAGGTCATGATCCTAGCGTCCTGGGATAGAGTCCCATATCGGGCTCCTTGCTCAGCAGGGAGCCTGCTTCTCCCTCTGCCTCTGCCTACCTCTCTGCCTACTTGTGATCTTTCTCTCTCTGTCTCTCTCTCTCTGACAAATAAATAAATAAAATCTTAAAAAAAAAAGATAAATTGCCATAGATTACAGTAAACATTTCCAAATCATGCCATCTAAAGCATTCCTGTCTTCCTGCAGCCTCTGCTGGGTGCCACAACCCAGTCCAATGTTTCAGGTAAAAACCTTGGAGTTATTTTCAAACCTTCTCCTCCCACTCCCTCCATCTACTGGGCTGCCAAGTCCATCTGTTCCCCTCTGAAGTATCTGGGGCTCTTCTGTCCCCACGCCCAATGCCCCGCAGGACATCTGACTTGCCCCTCACACAGACTGGTGAGAGCCTTGTGTAACTGCTCCCCCTGAGCTGGCTTTGCCCCTGTAACCCAGTCTGTTCCCTCACGTACAAACCTGCCACATCACTTCTCTTTTTACACACCTTCAGGGGTTCCCCAGTGCCATCAGGAGAAAGCCCAAGCTTCCGACCACCATACGCAAGGCACTACAAGCTGGCCCCAGCCCACCTCCACCCACGCTGCCCTACAGCCATCTACGCCCCTCGACTCACGACAGACCCCCGTTGCTGTCCCTGGGTCATTTCCCCACCTCTACCTGTGTAAATGCCATTCCTTCCACCTGCAACACCCTCCCCGACTTCTCTGCTAGGTGACCTTGTCACCCTCTAGGACAAAGCTCAAATCTGCACAGTAGCTTCTGCAGGACGTGATACGGACCTTTATGACAGCACTTTCTGCACCACATTGTAAAGCCCTGTTTTCATGTCTCCTTACCCCACAGACAACCAACTACCATTCACCTCTGAGCTTCCCTATATTCCAGAACTTAGGCAGGAGCCTAAAACAAAGCAAGAGTCTGCGGAACAGATGAACATGTGGATGGACATCGAGGGTGGTCCAAATCTGCAGATCTGGGCACCTACTGTAGCACGTGTCGAATGTCAAAGGCCCAGGTCTAAAACTCCCAGCTTGGCCAATGATCAGCCATGACTTTGGCAATCATTTAAACCCCTGAATCTGTTTCCTCATCTGTAAAACGGGGATAGTGATATCTACTCCACCGGGTTATTCTGAGGATTAAAGAGATAATGTCTAACGTCTGTATGTGGTAAAAGACAATGGAAGCTATGGTCATAACGTTAGGGCTGAAAAAAAAAAAAAAAAGACCACCTAGTGGGTAGAGAAAAGCAAAGAAATGACAATGTAAAATTCAGGACAGTGGGATTACCTCTCTGAAGGGGAGGAAAGGAAATGCAATCAGGGATGGGCAGACAGGGTATTAGCAATGTTCTAATTTTTAAGTTAGGTGGTAAGTATATGGGTGTTCATTTTATTACTATTCGTTAAACTGTAAATGTATGTTATACATACGGTTTTGTAAGTATACTTCCAGTTAAACAGAAACATTTAAAAAAGAAATCAACAGACATCAGGACCACCTTCTATCGTTCAGTAATGGTTTCCTACATATCCCCAGCCCTTTGTCTTACAGGCTGCTGAGCTCCCGGGAGGCCCAGCTGTGGTGGTAGAGGAGACTGGGGGGGGAGGGGAAACAGATGAAAAGGATACAGTGTTTCCAGTGAGTGAATGCCCGCCTCAGAGCCATCCTCCCGGCCAGCGCCTCCACTCTGGCTTGCTGGGCATACAAACTCTCCTTCCGCTCCCAGGCCCACTGCCAGTCACAGAAGTGTGTCTGGAGCACAGTGACCCGGTGGAATCGCTCAGCCATCTCTGCAACAAAGAAAATCACCACGTGCTGCCCCCTGCAAAGCTGAGATGAGCTGGAAGCATCTTTCAGATAAGCTGTATCCTACTACCGGCAGACAGCAGGGATTCAAGGCTGTTCTTCCAAAGCATCCTAAAATCAGAGTCTGTTTAAGCATGGGAGAGCTATTTGGAAGCCCTTAGTTATACCTCTTCTCTCCAAGAGAAAAGGACTGTGGGTTTAGGAAGAGATCCTATAAAATCAGCTATAGCAAAGAGCTGAGGCTTCTAGTTAGCTACCGAGGAGCCGGAATAGCAGCTGCTGCTTTCAAAGATGACTCTTACTTTTGCCTCTTCATACTGATGTCTCTCGGGTAGGACTTTGAGGAGTGAGGTCAATGACACAACTTGGTCACCATGCTGGCAAAGGTGTTTGCTAGCTTGCAGCCAGGCTGATCCTGGCTGCCAGGGTCCCCTGCTTTTAACACTAATTCAGCCAATGGTCTGATGACCTAACTTAAGTCCAGGAAGTGGGAGGGAATTGGTCCTGGAATTCAATGCTGAAATGAGAGGCACATTAGTCTGCAGCTTATCACACTAAAGAGCTTAATGTCTTCGGCTTTCAGGCTTGGGCAACCAGACTGTGGGTCTCTGGCTGTTATCCTCAAACAGACACTTTCAAACTCTCCCAAGAGACAGTGCTGGCCTGGCAACTGGGGAGGTTTCTGCAGGGAGGCCGAGGTGAAAGCCAGCCAGCGTCTAGCACACTGCTTGACTCACTTCTGTGTGGGCTCCAGAAACCAAAGTACAAAAAGTACCAACAATTGTGACCTATGTATTATCACTTATGAACACTAACTGGGAAACTAAGCTATAAGAATAGTGTTTAAAAAAAAATCAGGGATGCCTCGATGGTTCAGTTGGTTAAACCTCTGCCTTGGGTTCAGGTCATGATCCCAGGGTCCTGGGATTAAGCTCCATTGGGCTCCTTGGTTAGCAGGGAGTCTGCTTCTCCCTCTGCTGTGCTTGCTCTCTCTGACAAATAAATAAAATCTTAAAAAAAAAAAATCAACATCATAAATCACATGGATTGCATCCCTGGGGAGACACAGAAACAATCCAAATGTCGATAGAAGGATAGCTAGATAGTATATTAAGGTAGACCATTCCACAAAATGCAGACAATAAAAAAAATTTATGAAAACTACTTAAAAATATAGGAAATATTGTTAGTTGTGGAGGAAAACAGCAAGATACAAAGTTGTAAGTATCATATTAATCATAATAATCACACTACTTATAGGATAATTAAATCCTATTGAGAAAATATATGTAATAAATAAAATCTTTCAAAAATAAAAGGGGGGGTGCCTGGGTGGCTCAGTCAGTTTAATGTCTGTTTTTGGCTCAGGTCATGATCTCAAGGTCCTGGGATGGAGCCCTGCGTCAGGTTCCTGGCTCAGTGGGGAGGGGAGACTGCTTCTCCCCGTCCTTCTGCCTTTCCTCCGGCTCCTGCTCCCTGCTCCCTCCCTCCCCCTCTCTATCTCTCTAATAAATAAATAAATAAAATCTTAAAAAAGAAAACAAAAAAGAAAAAAATATGTGTGGAAGAAAAGGCCAAAAGGAAATAACTTAAATGTGAATTGAGGATGATGTATGTTTCTCCTTGATCTCTCCTCCTCCCCCCAAATTTGTGGCATAATATGGTTGTATCTCTTCTAAATAATCTGAATCACTGGCAGCGCAAGAGTGGAAATTGTGACGTGCCCCTCTGTCTCTAGAGCCTGGGACCTTCTGCTCACCCCTCCGCTGTCTCTTCACTCTTCGGACCTCCAGATATTTGAGCCAGGCCTTCAGGGATTTACACTTTTGCCAGTGCTGATGGTGTTTCACTGCCAAGACCATTTTCCGTCTCTCCCTCTGGACCTGCAGGAGCTGTTCCCACCACCGTGACCAGGCCTGAAAACCAGAGAAAAGGAGACAATCAGAGGAGAGGCAGGAAAACAGATGGGAGGTATGGGTGAGGGAAAAGAGAAATAGAGACACACTGGAGAAGCTAAAACTGGAAACAACGACGTGGCAATGCTCAAGGAGGATCATGATCTATGGGAATTTGCAGTGAAGGGCTCTTTAAAGGAAGGGCATTCTACTTCCAGAAAGTAGAACGGATGAAAGAACAATGAATGAAAGAGTAACAAGGGAAAGAGGAATAATAAAATCAACTAGTAGACAAGAGGCAGGGACAACCTAAGGGGTGATATACTTAAATCAGATCTGGGACAGGTGAGGGTTTGCCTTTTCCTTCCAAGTGGGATGAAGCCTACTGTCTCAAGCACATTAGTTTCTGTAAGAGTTAGCTATGGAAGCTGAGGGCCTACAGAAGGATTCCCTCAGGACTATCTATAAATGTGCACCCTTAGCAAAGTCTTTGTGTGTGCTTGGCAATATGCATCCCTAGTCTGAAGCAGAAAGTCTCAGATGATGACCTCATTATCTTCTTTCCTTAAACCTGTAACACCTCTTTTCCTTTCCTTCCTCTCAGCTGAATACCATCTTCCTATTTCACCAAGAAAATAAAAGCCATCAAAAGAGAATTTTCTCAAGCTCCTTCCCCATCTACCCACCCACCTGCCCACAGGCTCTGCCTTCTCTCTGGCTACTTTGAATAAAGTGTCCGTGCTCTCTTCAATCAGAAGTCACTCCCAACTATGGACACATCCCATCGTCTCTGACCTTCTCGACCTTATCATTGGCAAGTTCTCCCTTCTGCATCATCAAATTTCACCCTCTACTAGGTTTTCTAAAGCAGCATATGAATGTGCTACTATTTCTCTCATCCTCAAAAGCAAATCCCTTCAGGGATACAAGCTCTGACTGGACCCTGGAACTGCCCGTAAAATAGCAATAATCTGTGGTTTGAATATGAACTGTACTTTAGATATTATATCAATATTCAATGTCATGGATAAGATGATATTGTGATTATGTAGGAGAACACCTTAATTTTAGGAGACAGAAGCTGAAGTATTTAGGGATAACTTTTATGTCTGCAACTTTAAAGCCACTCAGGAAATGTGAGAAATATATTGATATACTTAGAGAAAGCAAATGTGGCAAGATGTTAGCAATGGGTTAAACTAGTGACTACAGTATCTACCTTTTCTGTCATTTGGTATTTGTCAAAAATAAAAAGTTGTGTGGCAAAGATTAGGGTCACAGAAATACTTTCTGAGAGGAATAAATCAGATTTTTGAGCAAGCTACTAAACCACTTTGGCATCCAGCTAATTCTCGAGTTCTTTCCTTTCCAGACTCCTCAAAAGTGTGGTCTTATTTTCTAATTTCTCTTCCCCCATGCGGGCTCTCATGAACCCTCTCCCCCTCAGGCCTACTGAAACCATTCTTCCCAAGCCCATCAATGATGTCCACATTGTTCAATCCAAAGGTCACATCCCAGTCCTCACCCTCCCTGACCTGCCAGAAGCATGTGATGAAGCCAGTCATGCCTGTGGATTCTCCAGGCTACCTGCAGTCTCGCCTTTATTCCTCCCAGGCTGGGTCCTGCAACCCTTCTTCTAGCCATGCTTACTCCCTGTGTGCTTTCATGCAGTCTCATGACTAAATACCAACTGCAAGCCTAGGACTCCAAATTTACAGTTCGGGTCTCGACCCATCCTCCATACTTCCCAAATATCCAACTCCTTCCTGTACAGTTCCTTGAGGGATATTCAAAAGGCCTATCAGGCTGAAGATGTGGTGCTCAGAATGGAGCTCATCTTTCTGGACAAAACTGCTTCTCTCTCCATCTTCCCCATTTTACTAAATGGCCATTCTACTGTTTCAGTTACTCAGGCCAGAAACCTGGAATCACCTTGCTTTTTCTGAAACTTTAGGTCTTAACTATCTATTAGCAAGTCTTGTCAGCACTACCTTTAATGAACACCCAGAATCCAACACCATCTTGCTATCATCCTTTTGTAGAATCTCACTTGGGATTTTCTTTCTTTCTTTTTTTTTTTTTAAGATTTTATTTATTTATTTGACAGACAGAGACCACAAGTAGGCTGAGAGGCAGGCAGAGAGAGAGAGAGAGGGAAGCAGGCTCCCTGCTAAGCAGAGAGCCCGAAGCGGGGCTCGATCCCTGCACCCTGGGATCATGACCTGAGCAGAAGGCAGAGGCTTTAACCCACTGAGACACCCAGGCGCCCCTCTTTTTTTTTTTTTAAGATTTTATTTATTTATTTGACAGACAGAGATAGATCACAAGTAGGCAGAGAGGCAGGAGGAAGCAGGCTCCCTGCTGAGCAGAGAGCCCGATGATGTGGGGCTTGATCCCAGGACCCTGGGATCATGACCCAAGCCGAAGGCAGAGGCTTTAACCCACTGAGCCACCCAGGCGCCCCAAGGGTTTTTCTAATAGCTTCTTGACTGTTCTCCCTGCTTTCATCCTTGATCTTCTATGGTGTATTCCTAACACAACAGCCAAAACCAGGGATGCAAGCCCCTCTTAGACCCCACAATTTAGACATACGGCTCCTAACTACCTCCGACCAGAGCCACAGAGCCCTTACTTACTGCTAAAACAAAAAAAAAAAACAAAAACAAAAACAAAAAAAAAAACCAAACCTGTAAAAATGCCTTCGGGAATAACAGAAACTTGCCTTTTGAAAAGTCTGTGGGATGCTGTTCCACCTGAGGTAACAGACACAATGTGCTGTGTTTGCATGAAAAAATAGTAATATCGTTCAGGTTAGTGATAATAACAGGATGTGGAACTTTTGCCTTTATACTCTAGAGACGATACTGCTAATGTCTTCTGCTAAGAATGTTTTACAGTTCTGGACCCCTAGAGTGGAACAAGCGGGTCCTTGAAACAGAACAATCACCTCACTACAATCACACTGAAACCAGACAGGGACATGCCAAAAGGGAGAAGATGATCAAGAAGGGAAATGTTCCAGCTGACCTAACCCTAATCAATCAGCACGATCCAAGACCCTGAGACCCTTACTCTGAATTTTACCCTTTAAAACCCCCACCCCTGCTTGTAAGCCATAAGGGAGTCTGGGACTCTTGAGCATTAGCTCCCTGTTCTCTTGGGTGGCACCAACACCAGCAAATCGTCTTTCTTCCCTGCAAAAGCCTGTTTCAGTTGTTACTGGCTTGCAGCGCACTGGACGCATGAACTCTCGTGTGGTTTGCTACAAAGCCACAGCAATTCTTTTTGGTTTGTTTTGGTTATGTCACTTCAATCTCTCCTTTTTATAGGACAATTTTCCTCCCTGCCCTTTTCCTCTTTCGTGCCACCAATTTCTTTGAGAAACTAGGTCATTTATCCTATAAAATGTCCCACACTTTAGGTCCGGCCGATTGTCTCCTCAAGGTGTCTTTGTCTTGTTCCCCTGATTCCTGTATTTCATGGAAACTGACAGAAAGATTCATGTTAGGCTTGGTTGGAATCATGTTCAAATTTCTAGGCAAGAACACTTCTCACATGGTGCTGGGGACCTCCCATTACCTCGCCATCATGAGGCACATCACAGCTGGCTGCCACAGTTTTAACAATGTCAAGACGATCCGTGGCTTCAGATGTCAACCTGATCCCTTATTTCCCCACTGTCCTCCCACTCTGTGGTTGCTGCTTAGATCCATTTTCTCATTAGGGGTAGCAAAACAGCAATTTTCTCATTCCAGTACTCCTGTAGCTACTAACTAGAATTCTATAAAGAAGCCTACTCTCATTAACCCTCGGGTTTTGAAAGATACAGCTTATATAGGAAAGGCAGGATAAATGCTTGATTTTTGCCTTCACTAATTTTCAAACTGAGTTAATGCTCTAACAACCCCAAATAAGACCAGTGAGTTCCTTCCTCTCCCCTCATTATACATGCATGAATTTTTATATATTTGATGTGCTTTCAATTCACTGCAGTCATTATTCTTCTGGATGTCCCAACTGTTTTATCATTAGTCTAGGAAAGTCGTTTGGCTCCTGAGTCCTTCTGACACAAGCCCATTAACCTTTGTTCATTTCCTCACTCTCTAGCAAAGTGTATCCTCGGCCTATGACGTGGGTGATATGCATATCTTGCTGCAGACCAGGAATCAGCCATTTCTCCAAAAAGCCTCTTCCTTTTAGCCATGAAATAACAGAGCCCACGACTTGGGCACTGGGAATACTAAATGCCATATAATCTTGGCTGCTCACTCCTTCTAACTTTTCCATAAATAAAATGAGAAATACATTTCTTAAGGCTAAAAAACATCTTAAGTCCCTACCAATATTTACATTTCCAATCTCAGATTATAGGGCTTTTATTTCCTTTCTTTTATATTTGTAATCTTTTCCTTGACATTGAAAATCATGATTCCTAATGACACTGCCATAGTTACTTGTTTTATCTCACAATGTAGCTATAATAGTTTCAACATGACAATTCTAAACCTGCCACTAACAATAAGACTACTGAATGTAGGTTTCAGATTTCCTAGCAGTTCTTTGTGTCCTTAGAATGCATTCTACTAGGGATGAACAGCCAAAATATTGCATTTTAAAGTTACCTGAAGTAATTATTTTCTCTGTGTAGTCATGGCTACGAGCTTAGGTTTGTTTCAGTGTGTTTTAAAATTCTGGGGATTAATTTCTCTCCTTTTTGATTTGCTTGTATTTTTTTAATTATATAAAATATTTATATGGTTCCAAAGTTAAAACTGTATAACAAAGTAAATTCACAAAAATATTTTGTTCCCTCCATCCCACTATGGGTAACCACTTTTTGTTAGTTTTGGATTTATTTTTTCCATTTCTTCTTTAAAATATAAGTGCACACACACAAACACACCCACACACATAAACATACACCTCCTTTCCTCCCCAAAGGCAGCACACAATGAACCGGAGGGATCCCATTAAGAAGAAGGTGTGATCATATCACCCTCACTCAAAGCCAGCAGCTTCTCACCTCCACTGGAACAAGAACGTAAAGCCTTTATGGGCGCAGGGGTCTCCTGCCTTGTTACCTCATCACCCAATCCTTCCTATTCTCTCTCTCATGCTCATCAACATGTCACAAGATACATCAAGTTCATGGACGGGATGACTCACAGTGTCACAAACATGACAATTTTCCCCAATCTAATGTAAAAAGTTGGTACATTATAATAAAAATCCTAGTAGGCTTTGATGTGGAACTTGAAAGTTGATCCCAAAATTAATGAGAAAGAGTAAAGAAGAATAGCCAAAAGGATGTGAAAAAGAACAAAAATAAAAAAGATCATCCTTTTCCATATACAAAAACTTAAGAAATAAGGGTTCCCAGCTGGCTCAGTCAGAGGAGCATGGGACTCTTGATCGTGAGTTTCAGCCCCATGTTGGGTATGGAGATTGCTTAAATAAATATCTGCTTCATTAAATCACAACCAAAACAGTGTGGTGTTGGCTCAGAGACAGCAATACAGAGCAATGGAATGGAGAGCCCAGAACAGAGCCCATGAAGAAATAAGACCCTGGCTCTATAATGAAGGTAGATTAATAACCAGTATGAAAAAGATAAAGGATGGATGAATCAGCAAACAGTGCTATAGCAATTAATTACCCATATGGAAGATGACCAACTGAGACCTTTCTCACACAATTTGTAAAATTAAACCCAAGATATATTAAAGACCAAACTGTAAGATACAAGAATAAATTAGGCTAGATTGAGATTAATAATATCTGCATGAAAAAAAAAGGCACCATAAGCAAAGCAAAAAACCAAGCTACAGACTGGAAGAAAGCTCCTGTAAAGTACAGAACACTCAAAAGATGAGTAAGCAGAGTCTGCAACAATGTCCACAAATCAGTGTTTAAAAAGAAAAAGCCAAATAAACAGAAAAATGACAGAGGGACGTAAACCAGCCCTTCTGTAACCCAAATGCAAACAAGCATCCATAAAGATGCCGGGCCTCACTGGGAATCAGTGAGATACAAGTTAAAGCGACAATGAAGTTACCACTCCACACACATCCCACTGCTGAGGAGGACCAAGTCTGACCATGCAAAGTGCTGAGGAGACTGAAAGAAAGGGGAAATGAAATATAACCACATAAACTGGCACCGGAAAGCACTGGACAATCTGTAGTAAGGATGGAGAGATGAATACCCAATGACCTAACCATGTCATTCTAGGAACCAGACTGGAGAATCTTTCAGACTCTTGCACAAGGATCTATGTTTAAAAATGCTCTCCACAGGGTGCCTGGGTGGCTCAGTGGGTTAAAGCCTCTGCCTTTAGCTCAGGTCATGATCCCAGGGTCCTGGGAATCGAGCCCCACATCGGGCTCTCTGCTCAGCAGGGAGCCTGCTTCCCCTCTCTCTCTGCCTGCCTCTCTGCCTACTTGTGATCTCTGTCTGTCAAATAAATAAATAAAATCTTTAAAAAAAAAATGCTCTCCACAGCAGCGTTTGTAATTGCAAAAATGTAGAAGTAATCCGTAGTTCATCATTAGTTCATTACTCGTTCATTACTACTGAACGAGATCAACTGTGCCTACCCATACAACAGCATAGTGCACACGGTTAATAGGTATCTACGTCCCTACAAGGGTAAGCCTCACAAACACACTGCTGCTTCTAAAAAGGAAGCTGCAGAGGAAATGTACAGGATGACATCATTCATAGATCTTCTAAAGTCACGAAACCAGAACATTTCTTCTTTGTGGGTACGTATTCGTGTATTTCTACAAGTACAAAAGACCACAAGAGAATGATGACCTTGTATCTGTGCAGGGCCCACCGCTGAGATGGAATGGTGGCAGAAATGGGGAAAGGTAGGGTTTGAGCCATGTCTGGGCAGGTGTGGAGCATGCTAACACATTTTAATCTAGGTGGTGGGTACTTGGGTACATGTTTTTATCAATGTCTTATATTTAGTTTTCTATGTTTTAAGTACATTTATAAAAATTTCCTATATCTCAGGATGCTCTGCCCTGTCTAGTTCAGAGATGTTTTGAGGGTTCAAAGAAATGCCTTAAGCAGAACTTCTTGGTAAGCCATATGATACTTATTAGACACAAGGCATTACTGCTCATAATCCACACAATAAAATTTGGTCTTAGAGTCTCACACAGCTTTTGATCCACATCAGTATGATCTTCAACACTCACATTTTTCACTGGATTTGATTCTAAGTGACTCCTGGCTATTTTATGTGTTAAATCCAACCGCTAACCATGAAAACCCGCTATCACTAAAAATATTCAATCAAATCTGTTGCAAGCTTTGAAAACAACAGTCCAAAGGGAATTCTGAAAGTGTTCTAAGCAATAGTAGCACCAGCAGAATGAATTTACAGACCCTAACAGTGGCTCTTTGAAAGAACACTCACGCAGTTGTAGTCCCCCAGGAACAAAAAATCAGTCTATGTTTCCATGTTGATGGCATTTTCATATTTGTCAGTTTCCTCTCCTTCCTGAGATCACAAGTCTATTAAGGACAATCCAGCAGGATGGGTAAAAGAATGGTTCTGCAGCTGTCAGGCTGCTTCGGTTTAAACCCTGGTTCTGACCTTTGCTAGGTGTCTGACTTGCATTCAAGTTATTTAACCTCCTTAGTTTCCGTAATAATAATATGGGACTTTAAAAAAGAACTAAGGGGCGCCTGGCTGGCCCAGTCAGAAGAGCATGCAACCCTTGATCTCAGGGTCATGAGTTTGAGCCCCACATAGGGTGTAGAGATTGCTAAAAAAATAAAGGAAAAAAAGGAATTATGAAAACTAATTGAGATAATGCATGTAAAGCACTTAGTCCAACACCTGGGGTTAAGTTAGACCACCACAAATACTATTTGCCACTGCTGCTGTTCTTGTTACTATTATTATCACTGTCAAAAAAAAATATCTTATTTCCTTGCCTCTTATTACCTCTGAAGACCTCATGAGTTCAGAGGTCAGCAATTTCTTTTCTTAAAAGTTAGATAATAACATTTTTTATTTTTGCACACCAAATGGTCCGCCTGTGGGAACTATTCAACTCTGCCCTTGTAGCCTAAAAGCCTCAATGGACAATACATAAATAAACAGGTACAACTGCATCCCAATAAAATTTTATTTATAACAACAGACAGCACGCCAAATATGACCTGCGGGCCAGTTTGCGGACCCCTAGACTAGATGATTGCACATGCGAATTGCATGTGATTTCCACATACTGCATACGTTCGCATAGCCTATGCAACATGTTATCAGATTAAAAAGAGATTTATTTTTAGTATAGTAACAGACACTTCCTTTTTTTCCCTATTTCCTGTTATATTCTCTATAACTGACTTGGCAGACCCAGAATACTCAGAAGACCCCAAAAGTGACAGAAACTCAATCTATCAAACGTCAAAAGAAAGTTTCACTACAGCATCATCTTGGTACAGATGTTAGGCCTTTATTACTGACCAAAAGCTAGTGGCTTCCTCTAATATAAGTAAAATTATATTTAGCAGCCAGGTTTTCTTTATTGTCTTAGTTTCTTTCCTGCCCTCATTATTTTCCAACTTGCTGCAGGAAAATGTAACAAGGAAATAAAGAATATACTGCTCTTTCTTTAATCATATTTATAACTAATTTATAAATCCCTTCCCAGCACCATGATCAGCAGACACATTGTCCAAACCAAGTGGAATCACATTCAGCATATTCCTCCTAGCAGCTTCTTTCCGTTGAACCCCAGACTTCTGTGTTGCTTCTGCCCTCCACCCCCTGCCCAGCTCCCTTCACTGCAGGGAGGGCCCAGGACAGAGGCAGCAGCATGACGGCCAGCCCTCTTCTTGGGAGTCCAAACCGACCCTCCGTGGGTGTAGGGCTTGACAACATAGACAGAATATACCAAAACCAGAGTCGGCTGCACTCACCTGCAGCTGGAGGCTCAGGACCCTGTGCTTCACAGCTGACGCAAGCAGGGCGTGGCCCGCACGCACCTGTCCCAGTTGCTGCCTCCACTGGCTCCACCACAGCCTGCCAAAGAGCAAATCAAAGATGGAACCAGTCAAAAAAAGCCACCCAGAAAAGAGAAGGGCAGTGAAGGACCCTTGGCTCAAGTCCCTATCCCTCTCTGTGCCAGTCATCTTGACTGACATCTGCTGGAGCCACTGTTGGAAAAAAAAAAAAGCAATAGAGAAATAGATCTAGAATAGCCAGTTAAGGGTTGGAAACTGATGGTTCCTAAGGTTCCAGCCTTAGAAACTACAGACATGCTCTATTTGGAACTACAGAGGTTTGAAAAATGTATTTATGAATTATTGCCAACATTAAAAAACCAGGAGATTTTGCAGAATAATCTGCAAAAAACATCGCTTTTAGATTTCCAATCTTGGCTTCTTTTCTGCTTATTTTCTAATTAGCTGTAGGAAAATAATAGTGAGGAAATGAGAGTTTGCAACTTTTTTTTCCTCACAGAAACACTCACTTTGCTCTAACCTAGAGCAAAGTTACTCTAACCTAGGATAATCTTCCAGTCCTCCTAACCTGGGCCAGACTCACTTCAAAATCTCAAACAATCTTGCATTACTACTTATCTTTTTAAGCATTTAGAGAACTACAAATTCCCTGGATGCAGCCCCAGCACCCAGTATAGTACTAGGAAATTTTAAGCTCCCAATAAATACACATTCAATAAATAAAATTATGTAAAAATATCTCCCACAGACTCTATGCATACTTATTAAGCATTTAAAAATATTTGCCAGGATGCCTGGATGGTTTGGTCGGTTAAGCGTGTGACTCTTGATTTCAGCTCGTCATGATCTCAGGATCCTGGGATTGAGCCCCCTCAAGTCGGGCTCCCTGTTCAGTGGGGAATCTGTTCCTCCCTCTCTTCTCTGCCCCTCTCCCCAACTCATGCTCACTCTCCGTCTAATAAATATCTTTTTAAAAATTTGCCAAATAAATTTTAAATAAGTTATTTAAAACAAAGATTTTTAGGTGTACTGATGTTCTGGATACTGTGTTAAATACTTTAGATATTACCATATTTATTTTCCATGACAACCCTGAAAGACACTTACTGGTGTCCCTGTCTCACACGTGAGGAAAGCGAACTGTGGAGAGGTGAAAGGACCCAACACTGAATTGACATGGATTTGACTGTGTCAGTCTAACTGCAAAGTTTCTGCCCTTTTCCATACTACATAGAGGATCTAGCTCTTCTGAGCTTTTAATATGCTGCCATTCAGGACACCAGAGGACCACCAGAGATAATGTGCAGTGGGACCAGTCCCATTATAAGGTAGCTCATTGTTACACATGTCTGGCTTTTGAAGTCATCTAATTCATGTCCCTCCGAAGTGTGCACAGAGCTGACAAAAGGCTGGGTAGGGCAGTTAAAAGCATGGGCTCTGGCATCAGAAAGATGGGCAGGTGAGCCCTATTTTGCCGAATACAGCTTATATGAGCTTGGGCAAGTTACTCAACATTTCTGAGACTCGTGTGTATCTTCATCTTTAAAAAAACAGTATTTAGTTTAGTTTATGGTGACGATCATATGAGACTTTACATTAGAAAAATTAACACACACAAACTCAACACAGGGTTTAGAAGACAGCAAGTACTCAATTAGTGTTGTTTCTGATTGTATAGTTGAACAAGTTGTCAATAAATATTTATTAAGCATCAATTATATCTGAAGCACTGTTTTTAAGGTGTGTTTTTATGCTTTGTGAGACACAGCTGAGGTAAGATGATGGCTGCTAATCTGCTAATCTGGTGAAGGAGTGCACTCACCACAAAATACTCCGCTGCCTAAACTCATGGGCGGTGGTCTGCATCTGAAGTTTGGTTCTACGAAAAACCACGTAGATCAGCCACGACTTCCAGGCCTGCCGCATCTTTTGTCTTGCATCTAGATGCACCAAAAAGATTTTTAAAAAGGAGTAGGGAGAGATACATTACTCTGGGTTATGATAAAAGCTCATGGGCAATTCTGTATTCATCCTCCTTTCAAAGATCTAAATTCCTCTGGGCTTCAAGTGCCCCCTGGTGGAAAAGTTGTGAAGCTCTACAAAATAAATAAGGATGCAAACACGTGAAGAATGGCTCTATGAGGGATGACATTTATAAAACAGGAAAATCAATATACTGCACTGTTCAGAAATCTTTTGCTTTAAAGTCCTTATTTTTAGAGATATGTTCTATAATATTTGCAGACAAAATAATGTGATAACAAAAAGCAGAGAAGTGAGACTGGTCTGAGTTGGTAATTGTTGAAGCTGAATGACAGGTACATGGAGGTTCATTACTCCATCTTTTGATTTTGTAGATATTTGAGATTTTACACAGTAAAAAGTTAAAGGAGAAGAAGAAATCACGTCATAAAACTTACTGTTTGAAATGGTAACTGTAAAGTAGAATAAGCAAGACAAAAAAACACGATACCATCTATATCTGCTTGAAAAACAGAATAAAAGGGACCAGTAATGATCCTGGAGAAAACAGACTTTACTAGATATGGGAACTGCAAAGGTCCATGGGTTTCCCTTTGCGGTAAATCCCACTTTCATTATCAAAGTAATCACTAATGAAATAAATTTCTGTTCTTTTTACAACAAAAAGGAGAAAGCAAAATTATGTCAACCATTTTCAGGAGATTCTCCAAAATGTGATTAGCAGGATGAGAACTATATTTATATTTCATAGCAATTGACAAGTCAAGTCAAAACATGGAGAACTTAACATGTAGCTTCTTCAGGCCCCTTGGGCAATGCTGCTGTGGTTTAGTTTGGGTTCCTGAGTGAGACAAACCAGATTTTAATATGAA
This sequence comes from Meles meles, assembly GCF_922984935.1. Taxonomy (NCBI): domain Eukaryota; kingdom Metazoa; phylum Chordata; class Mammalia; order Carnivora; family Mustelidae; genus Meles; species Meles meles. The sequence continues at coordinate 26,812,708 of NC_060077.1, read as the reverse complement.
CTTGTCACTGAGCTGAGTAACCTAGCAGAAGTTCTACATCTCCAAAATGGCACCTTCCTTAAAGGTATATTTGCCAAGAGTAAATGAGATCATTGATAAAAAGTGTCTCCAATAAATACAAGCTGTTATTTTCTGAGGGTGTACCCAAGAATCTGCATTAATGTTCTCTGCCCTGATTCTGGACAATCTGAGAACCACATTTCCCTAAGGCCTGAAAGTACTTGATACTTTTTTATCTAACAGTACAAGAGTGACTGAAAACTATAGAACACTCATGAAAGAAATTGAGGAAGACACAAAGAAATGGAAAAACATTTCATGCTCTTGGATTAGAAGAACAAATACTGTTAAACTGTCTACGCTTCCCAGAGCAATATATACATTCAATGCAATCCCTATCAAAATACCATCAACATTTTTCACAGAGCTGGAACAAATAATCCTAAAATTTGTATGGAATCAGAAAGACCCCGAATAGCCAAAGGAAAGTTGAAAAAGAAAACCAAAGTTGGAGGCACAGCAATTCCAGACTTCAAGCTCTATTACAAAGCTGTAATCATCAAGACATTATGGTGCTGGCACAAAAACATACACATAGATCAAAGGAACAAAACAGAGAAACAAGAAATGGATCCTCAACTCTATGATATACTAATCTTCAACAAAGCAGGAAAGACTATCCAATGGAAAAAACAGTCTTTTCAACAAATGGTGTTGGGAAAAATGGGCAGCCACATGTAGAAGAATGAAACCGGGCCATTTTCTTATACTATACACAAAAATATACTCAAAATGGATGGAAGACCTAAACGTGAGCCAGTAATCCAACAAAATCCTAGAAGAGAACACAAGCAGCAATCTCTTTGACCACGGCTGCAGCAACTTCTAGCTAGATATGTCTCCCAAGGCAAGGGAAATAAAGGCAAAAATGGGCTACCAAGACTTCATCAAGATAAAAAGTGTTTGCACAGCACAGGAAATAGTCAACAAAACCAAAAGACAACTTATAGAATGGGAGAAGATATTTGCATATGTTTCAGATAAAGGGTTAGTATCCAGAATCTATAAAGAACTTACCAAACTGAACACCCAAAGAACAAGTAATCCAATAAAGAAATGGGCAAAAGATAAGAACAGACATTTCTCCAAAGAAGACATACAACTGGCCAGCAGACACATGAAAAAATGCTCCACATCACTCAGCATTAGGGAATAAACGCAAATCAAAACCACAATGAGATACACCTCACACCAGTCAGAATGGCTAAAATTAACAAGTCAGGAAACAACAAATGTTGGCCAGGATGCAGAGGAAGGAGAAACTTCTTATACTACTGGTAGGAATGCAAGCTACTGCAGTCACTCTGGAAAACAGTATGGAGGTTCCTTAAAAAGTTGAAAATAGAGCTACCCTATGACCCAACAACTGCACTACTAGGTATTTACCCCAAAGAAACAAATGTAGTTTGTTTGGGCACCTGCACCTCAATGTTAAAGCAGCAGTGTCCATAATAGCTGGAAAGAGTCCAGATGTCCATTGACAGACGAATGGTTAAAGAAAATGTGGTGTATATATACAATGCAATATTATTCAGCCATCAAAAAATGAAATCTTGCCATTTGCAATGATATAGATGGAACCACAGGGTATTGTGCTAAGTGAAATAAGTTAATACAGAAAGACAATTATCATATAATTTCACTCATATGTAGAATTTAAGAAACAAAACAGAGGAACACAGAGGAAGTGGGGGGTAAAACAAGATAAAATCAGAGAAGGAGACAAACTGGAAGAGACTCTTAAACATAGGAAACAAACTGAGGGTTGCTGGAGGGGAGATGAGTGGGGGGATGGGGTAAGTGGGGGATGGGCATTAAGGAGGGCATGTGATATAATGAGCACTAGGTGTTATACACAGCTGATGAATCACTGAACTCTACCTCTGAAACTAAAAATTTTAAAAAATTTAAATTAAAAAAACAGTGCAAGAATGAACCGACATTCCCTGAGGTCTGTGGGCATGGCCTGAGACAATTGTCATATATCAGAAAGAACTCTTCTTTTTAAAAAATATTTATTTTAGAGAGAGAGAGAGTGCCCACTCATGCACACACACACAACCATGCCGGGGGGAGGGGGTGGACAGTCTTAAGCAGAATCTACTCTCTCATGACCCTGAGATAAAAATCTGAGCCACAACGAAGAGTTGGACACTTAACGGACTGCACCACCCAGGCACCCCCAGAAAGAACTCTTTTTACCTGAAGAATTCAAATGATTTTTCTTTCTACTCCATAATATAGCTTTATTTATTATAACTGCAAGTAATAATATAAGATAGCAAAATGCCTATTCCTGAAATAAATCAAACAAACCTTAACAAATTTAACAGAACTGAAATCATACTAAGTCTGTTCTCTCATTTCTAATGGGGTAAAACAGAAAATTAATAAAAATATTTTGAACTATTACTATAAATATAGATAGATATTAGAAAGTCCCCAATATAGGACTAAACACACTTCTAGATAATCTGTGGGTCAAAAAGGAATGGAAATTAGAAAACATTTCTCAGGGATGCCTGGTGGCTCAGTCAGTTAAGCATCTCCCTTTGGTTCAGGGTCCTGGGATTGAGTCCCACATCAAGCTCCCTGCTCAGCAGGGAGTCTGATTCTCCCTCTACCTGCCACTCCCTCTACTTGTGTGCTCTCTCGCTCTCTCCCTCTTTCTCTCTCTGGCCAATAAATAAATAAAATCTTAAAAATAAAAAAAAGGAAAGAAAACATTTCTCATCGAATGAAACAGAATTGTAAATATTAAAATCAGAGGGGTGCAGTTAAAGCTGTGCTTAAAGGTAACTTAATTACAGTGTTTATGTTAGAACAAAGGAAAGGCCTCAAATCAATCTCAGCTTGCATTAAGAAACTAGAAAAGAAAAGAGCAAATTAAAACCAAACCTTGCAGAAGTGAGAGAATACAAAAACAGGAACAAAAATCAAGGAACTTGAAAACAGAAAATCAACAGAAAATGAATATAGAAGCTGGTTATTTGACAAGATGGATAAAACTGATAAAGCTCTAGCCACACTTACAAAAATTGAAGGCTAAAGACATAAATGATCAATATTAGGAATGAGAAGAGCTATCACTACAGATCCTGCAAACATTAACATTATAATAATGGAATAAATACTTCAAATGACTCTATACCATAAATCCAACAACATATTTAAAATGGACCAATTCCGGAGCACGTGGGTGGCTCAGTGGGTTAAGCCTCTGCCTTCAGTTCAAGTCATGATCTCAGGGTCGTGGGATCGAGCCCCACATCGGGCTCTCTGCTCAGCAGGGAGCCTGCTTCCCCCCCACCCCTGTCTGCCTTTCTGCCTACTTGTGATTTCTGTCTGTCAAATAAATAAATAAAATCTTTTTAAAAAATGAAATAAAATCAAATAAAATGGACCCATTCCTTGAAAAACAAATTACCAAAACTCATTCAAGAAAGAACAGGTAAACTAAACCGTCTTACATCTACTCAAAAACTTGAATTCAAAGTTCAAACTTCTTCAACAAAAGAAAACTCCAGATCCAGATGAATTCACTAGAGAATTTTACCAAATATTTAAGAAAGAAATACTATGAATTCTACAAATCCTTTTTAGAAAATAGAAGACAATGAAACACTCCCTAACTCATTCTACAAAGCCAGTATTACCCCAAACCAAAATCAGACAAAGACATTATAACAAGAGAAAAGTATAGGCCAATATCCTCATGAACACAGATGTAAAAATCCTCAACAAAAAAATTAGCAAATTGAACCCAGCGATATATGAAGAATGGCATTAATCTGAGGAATATAAGGCTGGTTCAAAATTGAAAATTGCTCTGTTTTACCGTATTAATGGACTAAAAAGGAAGAGCAGTGGGTCATCTCAATAGATACTGGAAAAAAACCATTTGACAAAATTTAATGCCTCTTACTGATAAAAATACTCAGAAAACTAGGAATAGAACTTAACCTAACAAAGGACATCTATACAAAACATAAAGCTAACATTATATTTAATGATTAAACACTGAATGCTTTTCCCTTAAGATCAGGAACAAGGCAAGGATGTCCACTCTGACCACTCCTATTCTATTAGAAGTTCTAGCCAGTGTAATAGAAATAATCTGCAAAGGAAGGAAAAAACTGTCTCTGTTCATATATCACTTAACTATCTGCATAGAAAATCCCACAAAAGAGCACTGGATGGCTGAGTGAGTTAAGTGTCTACCTTTGGCTCAGGTCATGATCCCAAGGTCCTGCAGGGAGTCTCCCTCTGTCCTTCTCCCAGCCTGTGCTTTCTTGTGCTCACTCTCCTCAAAAAAATAAATAAAATCTTTTTAAAAAAAATCCCATGGACGGGTGCCTGGGTGGCTCAGTGGGTTAAGCCGCTGCCTTGGGCTCAGGTCACAATCTCAGGGTCCTGGGATCAAGTCCCGTGTCGGGCTCTCTGCTCAGCAGGGAGTCTGCTTCCCTCTCTTTCTCTCTCTGCCTGCCTCTCTGCCTACTTGTGATCTCTCTTTGTCAAATAAATAAATAAAATCTTTAAAAAAAATCCCATGGACTCTACAAAAAAGTTCCTATAACTAATGAACTTAGCAAGGTTGTAAAACATTGGAAAAAATCTTTGTGACTTTGAAGCATGTAGAGTTCCTATAGTATCAAAAACAATCCATAAAAAGATTGGGTTTTATTAAAATTAAAAATTTTTGCTCTGCAAAGACACTGTTAAGAGAATGAAAAGAGAGAGAGAATGCAAAAACAAGCCACATTCTGGAAAAAAGTATTTGCCGATCATGCTTTTCACAAAAGACTTGTAATCAGAACATGTTTTTAACAAAACTCAACAAGAAAACAACCAATTTAGGGACGCCTGGGTGGCTCAGTGGGTTAAAGCCTCTGCCTTCGGCTCAGGTCATGATCCCAGGGTTCTGGGATTGAGCCCGCATTGGGCTTTCTGCTCAGCAGGGAGCCTGCTTCCTCCTCTCTCTCTCTGCCTGCTTCTCTGCCTACTTGTGATCTCTGTCTACCAAATAAATAAATAAAATCTTTAAAAAAAAAACCAACCAATTTAAAAGGACAAAAGATCTTAAACAGACTCTTCACCAAAAAGAGATATAAAAAGCAAGTAAGCATAGGAAAAGATACTCAACATCATTAATCATTAAGCACAAATTACAGCCTAAATGAAATATTTCCACAGACCTATCTGTATAGTTAAAATTTTATTTTAAGTGTTAATACCAAGTGCTGGTAAGATGCAAAACAAGTAGAACTCTCATAAATTGCTGGTAGGAAGGCAAAATGGTACAATCAGTACCATTTGGGAAACAGTTTGGCAGCTTCTTATAAAGTCAAATATATACCTACTGTAAGATCCCAGCAATCTTTTTTTTTTTTAATTTTATTTATTTATTTGAGAGAGAGACAGGGTGAGAGAGCATGAGAGGGGAGGTCAGAGGGAGAAGCAGACTCCCCATGGAGCTGGGAGCCTGATGTGGGACTCGATCCCAGCACTCTGGGATCATGACCTGAGCTGAAGGCAGTCGCTCAACCAACTGAGCCAACCAGGCGCCCCAAGATCCCAGCAATCTTATACCTAATCACACTAGATAATTATGCCTAGATAATCTACCCAAGAAAAGTATTCACATGGGAAGCTATACACAAATGTTTATGATTTATAATTCACAGCTGTCTAAAATGGAAACTCAGATGTCCTTCAATCAGGGAATGGATAAACAAACTTTCATACACACCTACTATGCAGTATACAGAATACTACTCAGCAATATAAAGGAACGAACTACTGAAATATGCAACAACTCAGATGAATGTCCAATGCATTATGCTAAGTTGAAAGAAGGCAGCGTCAAAATACTACCTACTAAATGTTTCCCTTTATATGGCCTTCTAGAAAAGGAAAGTCTATGGTGATAACTGATCAGTGGTTGCCAGGAAGCAAGTGTGGAGGGAAGATGTCACAGAAGGTTAGCACAAGGTTAGGAGTGATGGAATTTTCTGTCTCTTGATTGTGGCAGTGGCTACACAGCTAATGCATTCCTCAAAACTCAAAGAACTACATACCAAAAAGAGTGATTCTTTGTATAAATTTAAAAGGACACAACACAACATAAGCAACTTACCAGCTAAATACTGAAACAATGCACCTGCCTCAGGAACAGCTTCTCACATTTTGGGAAAATAAGACAAGGGAAGGAAGAACCCACGGGAGAGAAGGGAACACGACATCGGGAAGATGATACTTGAAATGGGCCCGCTGGAAGAACCGCAGGGGCAAACACGGAAAGATAAAGAAGTACATATCCAGTGTGGCAAGGGCATACAGTGTATGGAAGGTAAAGAAGAGAAAAGCTGAAGACCTTGTATGCTATACCAAGGAGTGCTGAATTTATTAGCAAGGAGGAGCCAAATGAATTTATATGCCCAAGAATGACACGATCCTACCTATGCCTTACCACTATTATAGCCATGTGGACAATGAGAAGGGGAAAAAAATAAATGCAGAGAGATGAAAGAAGAGGAACTTATAAAACTTTGGGGGAAAGGACAAGGATTAATCGGGCAGTAGTGAAGAAAAGATGAATGCAAGTGACACGTCGGAGAGCCGTATTATAAACACAGATAAATGAATGACATGAGGCATGAGGAATGGATAGACCATGCCTCAGTAAGGTTTCTCACTTAACTAGGAAAAGTAGGAGGAAAAGCCGATCTAAATGTGGGGCAGTTAAGTTTTATTTCTAACTTGCTGAGTTTGAGGTGGCTGCAAAGCATTCACGTGAAATGGGTATGAGACAACTGCTAATGCAGGCGGAACTATCATTCTGAAACTCAGTGCCTTTTTCTCTTAGACTCCCAATATGGGTCTCTGGACTCAACTCACAGAGGAACCAGATACTGACCAGAGCTAAACTGGCCACAAGATCACTAAAGGGCAACCTGGACAAAGACTAGAAGTGAGCACTGCAACTTGACACATGACAGCTAGACAGACAACCACCCCAGGTGCTGTGGGAGGGCAAGAAGAGCCAGTTCACAGAAATCATGCTTAAATGAGTTGTAGGTGCCAAAACCATGCCATATGGAGAAAATCAGAGGGATATGACTGTACAGGAGTTCTTGCTCAGAGATAAAGATTCTGGTTAATAGGAAAGGGATCAAATAAATGTTCCCTTTGACCTGGAGTTATTTTCTCTCAGAGGTAATGTATTTGTCTTCCCCAAGAGCTTCTGTAAAAGTAAAAGTCGCTCTCAGGAAACCAGGAAAAAGAGAGGGGCCTTCCTCAACTTGATAAAGAATATCTACAAAAAGCCTATATCATACTTAATGATAAGAAACTCAAAATTTTCCTACTAAGATTAGTTACAAGGCAGAAATGACCCCTCTCAACTACCTTTCTTTTTTTCAAAGATTTATTTTACTTATTTTAGAGAAAGAGAGAGAAAGAGGGGCGGGGCGGGGGGGGGAGAGGTAAAGGGCAGATAGAGAGGAAGAGACAAACACAAGCAGACTCTGTGCTGAGTGCAGAGCCCAACACAGGGCTCAATCGCAAGACCAACCGTGAGATCAGACCTAAGCTGAAACCAAGAGTTGGACACTTAAGTGACTGTGCCACCCAGGTCCCCTCCACTACTGCTTTCCAACATCATACTAAAAGTTCTAGCTAATGCAACAAGAAAAAGCAATAAAAGGTATAAAGATTGGGAAGAAAGAAGTAAAACTGTCTTTGTTCACAGTAAAATTGTCTGTATAGAGAATCCGAAAGAACTGACAAACAAAATTCCTGGAACTATTAAGCAATTCATAGCAAGGCTGAGATGCAAAGTTAATATAAAAAAATTAATTGCAGGGTGCCTGGGTGGCTCAGTGGGTTAAGCCTCTGCCTTCGGCTCAGGTCATGATCCCCGGGTCCTGGGATCGAGCCCCGCATCGGGCTCTCTGCTCAGCAGGGAGCCTGCTTCCCCCCCCCCCCTGCCTGCCTCTGCCTACTTGTGATCTTTGTCTGTCAAATAAATAAATAAAATCTTTAAAAAAAAATTAATTGCTTTCCTATATACCAGCAATGTACAAACAGAATTTGGAATTAAAAGCACAATGACATTTACATTAGCACCCTCAAAAATGAAATACTCAAATATAAATCTAACAAAATATGTACAATGTCAATATGAGGAAAACTGCAAAACTCTGACAAGCAAAATAGGAGAACTACATAAATGGAGGAATATTCCATGTTCATGGATAGGCAGACTCAATATTATCAAAATGTCAGTTCTTCCCAACTTGATCTATAGATTCAAAGCAATCCTAAACAAAATCCCAGCAGGTTATTTTGTGGGTATCAACAAACTGATTAAAAGTTTACACGGAGAGACAGAAGACCAAGAATAGCCAACAAAATATTTTTTTTAAGATTTTATTTATTTGACAGACAGAGATCACAAGTAGGCAGAGAGGCAGGCAGAGAGAGAGAGGGGGAAGCAGGCTCCTGCTGAGCAAAGAGCCTGATGTGGGGCTCGATCCCAGGACCCTGGGATCATGACCTGAGTCGAAGGCAGAGGCTTTAACCCACTGAGCCACCCAGGCGCCCCAAGCCAACACAATATTAAAGAAGAGCAAGGTTGAAGTAATGATATTATCGGACCTCAAGACTTACTATAAAGCTACAGTAATCAAAACAAAATGATATTGGTGAAGGAAGTGACAAACTGATCAATGGAACAGAAGAGAGGGCCCAGAAACAGACCCATGTAAATACCGGGTCATTGACAACTTATCTTTGACAAAGGAGCAGGGGCAACACAATGGAGCAAAAACAGTCTTTTAAACAAATGGTGCAAAAACAACTGGACTTAGACATGCAAAAAAAAAAAAAAAAAAAGAATCTAGACACAGATTTTACATTCTTCAGAAAAATTAACTCAAAATGGATTACTAACCTAAATGTAAAACATAAAACAATAAAACTCCTTGACAATAACATAGGTGAAAACTTAGATGACCTTGGGAGTGATACAACACGAAAAGCATGATCCATGAAAGAAAAATTTGATGAGCTGGATTTTAATGAAATCATTTTGGGGTGCCTGGATGGCTCAGTCACTAAGCGTCTACCTTCAGCTCAGGTCATGATCTCAGGGTCCTGGGATTCAAGCCCTGCATCAGGCTCCCTGCTCGGTAGGAAGCCTGCCTCTCCCTCTCCCACACCTCCTGCTTGTGTTTCTTCTCTCACTGTGTGTGTCTCTCTGTCAAATAAATAAATAAAATCTTTTAAAAAATTTAAAAATGTCTCTTTTTCAAAAGACAATGTAAAGAGAATGAGAAGACAAGCCACAGACTGGGAGAAAATATCTGCAAAAGACACATCTGACAAAAGATTGTTACAAAATATACAAAGATTTCTAAAAACTCAACAAGAAAATAATCCAACTTTAAAAATGGACAAAAGATACCTCAGCAAAAAAATACAGCTGGCAAATAAGCACATGAAAAGATGCTCCAGATCATATGTCATCAGAAAATAAAAATGAAAACAAGATACCACTACACACCTATTAGAATGGCCAAAACCCATAACACTGTCAACACCAAATGCTGGTAAGGATATGGAGCAACAGACACTCTTATTCATTGCTAGTGGGAATGCACAATAGCACAGCCACTCTGGTAGACAGTTTGGCAGTTTCTTACAAAACTAAACATATTCTTATCATATGATCCAGCAATTGCAAACCTTGGTATTTATCCAAAGGAGATGAAAACTTATGTCCATACAAAAACGTGCACATGGAAAGTTTTATTTGTAACTGCCAAAATTTAGAAGCAATCAAGATGTCCTTCTCAGAAATGGATAAATTGTGGTACACCAGACAAGGGAATATTATTCAGCACTAAAAAGAAATGAATTATCCAACCATAAAAGATAAGAAGGAACCTTAAGTGTAATTACTAAGTAAAAGAAGCCAATCTGAAAGGGCTATATACCATATGATTTCAATCATATAGACATTCTGGAAAAGGCAAAACTATGAAGACAGTAAAAAACTGCTGGGTGCAGGGAAGATGGGTACTTGGATGTGCACCCAGGTGGTATGTGGGTTGATCATCCAACTCTTGGTTTTGGCTCAGGCCATGATCTTGGGGTTGTGGGATCAAGCCCTGCATTGGGCTCCATGCTCTGCACGGAGTCTGCTTGAGATTCTCTCTCCCTCTTCTTCTGCCCCTCCCACTCATGTTCTCTCTCTCAAATAAATAAATCTTTAAAAAAAAAAAAAGGTGCCAAGGGGAGGAGATGAGCTAAATAGGCAGAGCACAGAAGATTTTTAGAGCACTGAAAATACTGCATGATACCATAATGATCAATACATGTGTATAAAAGAGACAACACTAAGAGTGAGCCCTAGTATAAACTATGGACTTTGAGTGATTATGATGTGTTGATGTGGGTTCACTGTAACAGATGTACCGTTTGGCGAGTGATGTTGATAGTGGGAGAGACTAGGAATGTCTGGGGAAGAGGTATACGGGTAATCACTCTATCTGGCCCTTAATTTTGCGCAGGAACCTAACAAAAACTGCTCTCAAAAAATTAAGTCTTCATATAAGAAAATCAAATAAACAAAGGCATTTTCTTTAGACATGTACTTCCTTTTCTCACCATGATTCTCAGCTCTAATGTACTTGATCCTCATCTCTTGCTGCTGATGCACGTAGGTCCTCCAGGTCTGGAACATCAGGTTGTACAGGTAATATCTGAGGAGGGGGAAAAAAAAAGTAAATGGCATTTTAAAAAAATGTCTATTTATTTATTTATTAGTTTATTTATTTATAATCTCTACACCCAACATGGGGCTTGAACTCTGCTTCACAGACAGAGCTACTCAGGTGCCCCAAGTGGCATTTCTTTAAACCAAAAAAAACTCCTGGGATGCCTGGGTGGCTCAGTCGGTTAAGCCACTGCCTTCAGCTCAGGTCATGATCCCAGTGTCCTGGGATTGAATCCCACATTGGGCTCCTTGCTCAGTGGGGAGCCTGCTTCTCTCTCTGCCTCTACCTGCCACTCTGCCTGCTTGTGCTCTCTCTCTCTGACAAATAAATAAATAAATATGATCTTAAAAACAAACAAACAAACAAAATTCCTAATTCAATATACCCAGTCCATTCTGTACTCAGAAAGTAACATGCATACTTCTAATACAAAAAATCCATATCTATATCTTTTTAATTTTTTTAAAAGATTTTATTTATTTGACAGAATAAAAAGCAAAGAAATCCTGCCATTTTTGACAACGTGGATGAAGGCATGATACTGAGTGACTAAGTCAGATAAAGACAAATACTCTATGATCTCACTTCCATGTGGAGTCTAAAAGCAAACACAAAAAACTTATAGAAAAAGATCATATTTGCAGTACCAGAGGCAGGGGTGGAGAGGGAACTGGAGGAAAGTGGTCAAAAGGCACAAACTTCTAATTATAAAATGGAGAAGTACTGGAGATGAAATGTACAACATGATGCCTATAGTTACCACTACTGTATGATATGTATGAAAGTTGTTGTTAAGAGAATAACTCCTGGGATGCCTGGGTGGCTCAGTTGGTTGGGTGTCTGCATTCGGCTTGGGTCATGGTCCCGGGGTCCTGGGATCGGACCCCGAGCTGGGCTCCCTGCTCAGCGGGGAGTCTGCTTCTCTCTCTCCCGCTGCTCTTCTACCTGCTTATGCTCACTCTCATTCTCTCTCTCTCTCTCTCCAATAAGTAAATAAATACTTTAAAGAAAAGAGAGAGAGAGTAACTCCTAAGACTTTCTAACTAAAAAGGCTTTTTAAATAAAAAACATTGTATTTATTTATTTGAGAGAGACAGAGAGAGAGAGAGAGAGAAAAAACACGAGTGGGGGAAGGGGTAGAGGGAGAAGGACAAACAGACTCCCTGCTGAACAGGGAGCCCAGTGCAAGTGGGATCCCATGACCCTGAGATCATGACACATGACATGAGCTGAAGTCAGATGCTTAACAGAATGAGCCAGAAAGAAAAAAAGCTATTTTCTTTTTTTCCCATTTCTTTTTATTGTGTCCATATGAGGTGATGGATGTTAATTAAACTTACTCTGGTAATCATTCCACAAGTTAAAACTTAACGCTGTACATCTAAAACTCATACAATGATAATATGTCAATTATATGTATTATTGACATATAATTTTTTTAACTTTTTACTCTTGGGGAAATCAGTCGAGTGTCCGACTCTTGACTTTGACTCAGGTCATGGGATTGGGCCCTATGTCAGGCTCCCTGCTCAATGGAGAATCTGCTTGAGATTCTCTCCCTCTCTCTCTCTGCTCACACTTTTTCTCTCTCTCTCAAATAAATAAGTGAATCTTTGGAAAACAAACACCAAAAATCTCTCAACTTTTGACCAGAAACATGCTAACAATTAACTACTTAATAATGTGTATCGATAAAATTCAAGTAATATAACATGAAACCTGACCTGTAGTGACAGTCTGCTCGAACACAGAGTTTCCACTCTCGCTGGAAAACCCACCACTCTTCTTTCCATTCTTCAAAGGCCTTCCGAAGTATTCTTTGCTCATAGTAAAACCTTCAGCAATAAACGAAAATCAGAGATCCATGATTATGATATTTACTTCCAAATTAGTTTCATACTGCCTTTACTATCTCATAGAAAAGTGTGGCTCATTATTTGACAACACCAGAATAGAATAAAAACACATTTTTCAGACCAATATCTTTGAACTATTTAAATTAGAAAGAAAACTAAAAAAATGTTATACTACAGATCTTACCAATTAGAGAGGTTAAAGTAAAATAAAAATCTGACTTTCCAAGTTTCCAAGTTAAGAATTATTCTCCAGTTTTTGTTTTCCTTCATCAGACTAAAAAATATTTTTGATTAGTAAAAAGCTGTAGCTACACTTCCCATTTACATATACAGATTAAAAATTATAAGCAAATGCCTAATGGTATTCCTAGTACTTACAGGAACACAGCATATTAGTTTCACTGAAATTTAGCCTGAGGAGTTATAAAAACAGTCAAAGAGAGGCAGAGGAAATAAAGGGGCAAAAGTCGATTAAAAAGAAAGTAAGAGCAATGGCTCACTGCACTGATGCTAACAGGCACAGTTAACTCTGTGCCTGTCGGTCACTTTGAATTTCTATTCATGGTTCTGCAGAACTGTGTCCTTTAACTAACATGTCCTTCCTCCTCGCCACTCATGGCTTCTTCTAGCTAGCAAAAACAGGGAAATTCACTTCACTATTGTTCATGATAAAAATTAAAAAAAAAAAAGAAAATTATAAGACATGCCCCTCAAAAGGGGATAAATTCAATCAATGCCATCTAGTCATTTTTTAATGAAGTAGAGCTAAGTGCAACTGAAATGGAGAGATGTTCCAGGAAAGGTGTTAAGTGAAAAGATAAAGCTACCTGGTATAGTATGTATGACACCATTTTTAAAAATTAATTTTTTTACTTCCAGTACCCATATGCTGGAATTAATACATACTAACATGTCCTTCCTCCTCGCCACTCATGGCTTCTTCTAGATATTTACATATATCTACATATGAATATAATGTATGTACACATATTTGTATACATACATAAAAACATCTACATGTACATGCATGCACTGTGTGTACATATGTAAATGATTATATTATACATATTAGAAGCCTGAAAAGGTTTCCAGTATACCCAACTATTACCAGTGGTTATCTCTCAGGGAGATATTGATTACAGGAGACCGCTGTTTCCTATTACACATGTCTATATTTGAAAAATTTTTAAACAACTCTGTTCATGATTTATAAAAATGTTAATGGAAATGAACCACTTGCATTTGCATATATACTTCCTTCTACCAACTACTACTGTCCACCTACCTCCTTCCTTCCCCAAACCCTACTAAAATAACAGCCCATATATTTCGAGGGGTAAGCCCACGAAGACAGAATAGGAGCAACGATGATAGACAAGACAAATTTTAGATGCTAGAGAGCAGGCAGGCGAGGGGCAACTGAATCAACAGATCAGAGAAAGCAGAGGAATCGAGGCGCACCCAGCTGGTGGCACAGACAGAAAAGCAGGGAACATGAGGCATCAGGAACAGGGGAGCCCAGCTGGAGATGAAAACAAAGGATAGTTGGCAGGCATAATCAGTTAGGCCCAGGTCCTGTTATTTACCCCAGCAGAGACTCAGGTTTCTCTCTGGAGAGGGTGAACAGAGGGCCACTGGACTGCAGAATACCAGGCAGAGCTCTGGAGAGGGTCTTCAACGGAGTCCACATACTCAACAGTGAGACCCCCATTCCCTCTCCTCTGCCTAGAGCCAAACTTATAACCACCACCACCCACCTCCAAGCCACTCAACCCTAGAAGGAGTTTGGAGGATTCCTCTCCTCTGAGGAAAACTGATCAATTTAAGGGAAAGGCTTTTATTATTATTATTATTTTAAGATTTTATTTATTTATTTGAGTGAGAGAGAGAGAGAGCGCTAACGCACACAAGCAGGGGGAGCAGCGGAGGGAGACAGAAAAGGCTGACTGCAAAGCAGGGAGCCCACTGCGGGGCTTGATCCCAGGACCCTAGGATCATGAATTGAGCCAAAGGCAGACACTTAACCGACTGAGCCCCCCAGGTGCTCCCAGGGAAAAGGCTTTTAGATACTGACAGCTGGAGGTTCCCCAGTGAAACTGTCTTGTCTCTGCCTCAAAAACCTAAAGTGAAGCCTTCAATTTACAAGTCCCTGTGCATACACAGAAAAGCCTCCAAAATTAATATTTTAGTGCTTAACTCTTAAACATGAACAGACAACAAAAGGGTCTTTTGACATTTAGAGAAAGGCTCCCATATGAGACAGTGACCAAAAGAACAGAGAAAAAGGGGCTCAGGAGAAATGTCTACAATAGCCAAACTATGGAAAGAACCTAGATGTCCATCAACAGATGAATGGATAAAGAAGATGTGGTATATATATACAATGGAATACTATGCAGCCATCAGAAGAAATGAAATCTTGCCATTTGTGATGACGTGGATGGAACTAGAGGGTATCATGCTTAGTGAAATAAGTCAATCGGAGAAAGACAACTATCATATGATCTCCCTGATATGAGGACGTGGAGATGCAACATGGGGGGTTAGGGGGATAGGAGAAGAATAAATGAAACAAGATGGGATTGGGAGGGAGACAAACCATAAGTGACTCTTAATCTCACAAAACAAACTGAGGGTTGCGGCGGGGAGGGGGGGTTAGGAGAAGGGGAGGGGGGTTATGGACATTGGGGAGGGTATGTGCTCTGGTGAGTGCTGTGAAGTGTGTAAACCTGGCGATTCACAGACCTGTACCCCTGGGGATAAAAATACATTATATGTTTATAAAAAAAGTAAGAAATAAATAAAAAATTTTTTAAAAAAGGGGGGGGCTCAGGAGAAACAGACAATATAAGCAAAAATCTTAAAAACAAATTGCTACATTAACCTAAAAAAATTATGAACCTTCAGGGTGCTATGTTTTTAAAAATATTCAGAGAACAAAATGAGATGCAGGAAATTTAAAATAGGACAGCAGAAATTTAAAAAAAAATCCACAGATGGGTGAAACAAAAAGGTGATTGGCCTTATACACCAAGTAAGGACTACAGTTTTATGCTCTCTCAGCCTATAGGGAAGCCACCTGCCACATGAGCACAGGAGAGACAGGACTTGATCTACTCAGAATACCTGTCATGAAGAGACTGACTGGAGCAGGGCTGGAAGCAGGAGACCAATGCGGTCACTGGGGTCACTGAGGGGAGACACAATGATAACTGGAGATTCTGAAGAGAGGTGGAGTCTGAACACATTTTGGAAAACCACAGTTACTGCACTGGCATTGCAGATTGGGGTGTGAGAGAGTAAGAGAGGTCAGAGGTAACTCCCAGGCTTCTGAGCTGAGTTCCTGGAAAGATGGGAGTTTCCATTAACAGAAGGAGAAAATTTGGGAGAGATGTTTGTGGTTATGATCTAGATGTTGGTTTTGAACATACTAAGTTGTGACATCTATTAGACACAATGGATTGTAACGTATGTAGCAGTCTGGACAAAGGGGAGGTCTGGGTGGGGTGTATATATTTAGGAATCATCCTGAGAGCTGATGAGACTGTCACAGTTGTGAGGTTACACAGAAGCAGGGCAAAGATGATGTAGTGACCTTAACGAAAACAGTTCTGGTGGAGGGCCAGTCTAAAGCCTAGCAGGATGGATTTGAGAGAGACTACAAATCCATACTCTCTGTTGGAGACAGAGTAAGGCCAGGGGAGTTGAGGTAAAGGGGAGCAAAGAGACGGAGGTGCTAGCTGCAGGAGGACGTATGGTCAAAGAGATTTTTTCTTTCAGGTTGAGAGAAATAGGGATATATGCTGGTGCAAATGACCCAGTAAATGGCAAAAAACTGATGCAGAAAAGAGAAAAAAACTGCTTGGGTAATGGCCTTGAGTAGGCACAAAGAAAACGGTGCAAAAGCCAAGGATTTTGCCGCAGATGAGAGCAAGGACAATTCACCTGCCTAACGGTAGGGAAAGCAGCTTGCACAGTGAAAAATGTTGGCGGTGGGTGGATATGGTGGAGGGAGCTTATGCTGGTCTCCTCTGTGTCTTTTCTTTAAAGATTTTATTTATTTATTTAGGGGAAAGAGCGAGTGAGACAGAAAGCACATGAGCAGGGGCAGAGGGAGAGGGAGAAGCAGACTCCCTGCTAAGCAGGGAGCCCGATGCAGAGCTCAATCCCAGGATCCTGGGATCATGACCTGAGCCAAAGGCAGACACTTAGCCGCCTGAGCCACCCAGGCACCCCCTTCTGTTTTGTTTTTTTTTTTAAAGATTGTATTTATTTATTCGATAGACAGAGATCACAAGTAGGCAGAGAGGCAGGCAGAGAGAGAGGAGGAAGCAGGCTCCCTGCCGAGCAGAGAGCCCAACGTGGGGCTCGATCCTTGGACCCGGGGATCACAACCTGAGCTGAAGGCAGAGGCTTTAACCCACTAAACCACCCAAGTGTTCCCCCTTTTCTTAAATAAATATTTTTATTTATTTATTTGAGAGAGAGAGAGATCACAAGTAGGCAGAGAGGCAGGCAAAGAGTGGTAGGGGGATCAGGGTCCCCACCAAGCAGACAGCTTGACGCAGGGCTCAATCCCAGGACCCTGAGATCATGACCTGAGCCGAAGGCAGAGGCTTAACCCACTGAGCCACCCAGGTGCCCCTCTTCTGTTGTTTCTATCAAGAAAGTAGGAAGCGGGGCGCCTGGGTGGCTCGGTGGTTTAGGCCGCTGCCTTCGGCTCAGGTCATGATCTCAGGGTCCTGGGATCGAGTCCCGCATCGGGCTCTCTGCTCGGCAGGGAGCCTGCTTCCCTCTCACTCTCTCTGCCTGCCTCTCCGCCTACTTATGATCTCTCTCTGTCAAATAAATAAACAACAAAAAAAAAAAAAAAAAAAAAGAAAGTAGGAAGCAAGGCCATTAGCTAAGAAATCTTAGGAAGAAAGCTTGATGAATTAAATACTATAGAAAGACATGACTGTTTTACTTACTTCTCAAGTTAGTAAAAAAAACTATTCAGGGGGCACCTGGTTGGCTCAGTGGGTTAAAGCCTCTGCCTTCTGCTCAGGTCATGATCCCGGGTCCTGGGATCGAGCCCCGCATCAGGCTCTCTGCTCAGCGGGGAGCCTGCTTCCCTTCCTCTCTCTCTGCCTGCCTCTCTGCCTACTTGTGATCTTTCTCTCTCTGTCAAATAAATAAATAAAATCTTTTAAATTTTTTTTTTAAGATTTTATTCATTTATTTGAGAGAGAATGAGTGAGAGACAGCATGAAACAGGAGAAGGTCAGAGGGAGAAGCAGACTCCCCAAGGAGCTGGGAGGCCGATGTGGGACTTGATCCTGGAAGTCCCGGATCATGACCTGAGCAGAAGGCAGTCGCTCAACCAACTGAGCCACCCAGGCGCCCTAAATAAAATCTTAAAAAGAAAACAAAACAAAACTGTTCAGATCTTCTCTTCAGGAAAGTGACTACCTCACATTTAAGACTACCTTAAATATGGACATATACTGCATTATTTTTGGTCATTTTTGGCTCAGTTTATTAATGATAAAAAATGCCAGTTAATAAGTTAAAACAATCTCCAAGAACATAAAGGCATTATTCTGCATTTTCTGGTATGAATTAATTCTCCTCTAATATTCCTAAAAGTGAGGAAAAAATGAAAAAAGACCAAAACAAACAAAAAAGCAAACATCAATATGTCCAATCTTCCCCAAAGTAACAACTCACTTGATTTAAAAAGAGATTACAAAATGAAAATAATAATAATAATAATAAAATAAAAAGAGATTATAACTTAAAGAAAAAAACCAAAACACCCTACCCTAAATTTCTAAGTCAACACAGTTATCAGAATTCTAATTCTGGTAATGCTTAGAGAACAAGCAGTATTCTTACTCTCTCATTTTACAATCTGAGAAACTAAGTCTCAGAGCCATAACTTTTCCCCAGGTCAAATAATTAGCTAGGGCATGGACTAGGCCCCAAACTCAGGTCTCCCAAATTCCAGTCCAGTATCATTCCTCCAGACCCTGCTACCACTCATGAACAAAGAAAGTAAAGAGTGCAACAGGATGATTTTATTTTTTTAAAAGATTTTATTTTTTTGACAGAGAGATCACAAGTAGGCAGAGAGGCCGACAGAGAGAGAGGGAATCAGGCTCCCTGTTGAGTAGAGAACCGGATGCGGGACCCGATCCCAGGACCCTGGAATCAAGACCTGAGCTGAAGGCAGAGGCTTTAACCCACTGAGCCACCCAGGCACCCTAACAGGATGATTTTAAAGCAGTATAATAGATATTGGTCACTGGCTAACACAACACCCACTGTCAAGCCTCTGCTTCCTCACGGGCATCTGGTGCAGAAGCTGGAAAGGTTTCTTTCCCAGCCACCTCTGTAGCAAAAGGCAGTCAGTAACATAGCTCAGACAATGAGGCAGAAGCAGAGGGGCACCTGGGGAACTCAATGGGTTAAAGCCTCTGCCTTTGGCTCACGTCATGATCCCAGGGTCCTGGAATTGAGCCCAACATCGGGCTCCCTGATCAGCGGGGAGCCTGCTTCCCCCGTGCTCTCTCTCTGCCTGCCTCTCTACCTACTTGCGATCTCCGTCTATCAAATAAATAAATAAAATCTTAAAAAAAAAAAAAAAAAGAAGCAGAATGCAACTGAAGGTTTCCAGGAAAGTTTTATTTTCCTGAGTAAAAGAGAGACCTGATGCTACCCTTCCCTACTCCTTCCTGTGTAAGACAGAACAGTCATTTTGCAACAATGCAGTGTCATCTCTGAGGAAAAAGGGCCAATACTTTAAAAATGGTGAACTCGAAAGGTACTAAGAGCCTGAGTCTCCGATGGGCTCCCTGAGCAGCTAAATGAACACCAACCTCCAGACTGCTTACAAGAAAAAGCAAATCCCAATTTGTTAAACACCCTGTCAGACTTTCTCTTACTTCGAGTTGAATGCATTTCTTTTCTTTTTTTTAAGATTTTATTTATTTATTTGATAGATAGAGAGCACAAGTAGGCGGGGGCAGGTGGAGCAGGATCCCCACCGAGTGGAGAGCCTGATGCAGGGCCTATTCCCAGGACCTTGAGATCACGACCCAAGCCAAAGGCAGAGGCTTAATCTACTGAGCCCCCCACGCGCCCCCCCCCGAATGCATTTCTAATATAATCAGCATTTCCCAAGTACTGGGACTATAAATGGGATTACTTAAACAAACATTTCTAGTTAAAT
Organism: Meles meles; assembly: GCF_922984935.1. Taxonomy (NCBI): domain Eukaryota; kingdom Metazoa; phylum Chordata; class Mammalia; order Carnivora; family Mustelidae; genus Meles; species Meles meles. The sequence goes on along the minus strand of NC_060077.1, from coordinate 26,792,798 downwards.
ATGGGTCAAATAATAAGTTAAATAAATGTGAATAGGAAAAGAACTTGGGGAAGATAGTGGATGGGACAACAGAGGTTTCCAGACTCTAAATCCCCAAAAAACACAAACAGCAACCATGTAGCAAAACCAAAAATTCACGTTATCAATTACATCAAAACCATGGGACATGTTATCCCCATAAAACCAAAATGCGAGGAGGTGAAGACAAAAGACCTGCATGGTTTTAACATTTCTACAGGAGAAAGAAGGAGCAAGGAGGTTGGCATCCAAGGAACCTGAGAATGGGGGGAAAAAAACCCAAAATAGCCAATAAGTGGTCACTGCAAATTGCAAAGTCTCCACCTGAGACTGGCAGCTGAACCTGAGAGGAGTTTTCTCTACTCCACTACCAGGGCTCATGTAAACAGAACTGAAACAGTTGGAGCAGTCCTGCCCCTAGTCTCAGAACCAACATGCCAGGCTCCCTTTTAGGCCAGAGCTTCAGAATGAGGAAAACCTGCTGGAAGTATAATAGAAATTGAGCAGGAGATGCATAAGAGAGATGAAGAAAGAGAGGATCAGACCAAGTGTTTTAGGAGAATAGAACCAGGATATCCCAAAGAGCAAGGTGCCATATTTTTCAATACTACAAATGAGACAGAAGTGAGAGCTCTGTGAAATCGGAAAGTTAACTGATCTTGCCTCATTCTAAAAAGTCCAGAAGATCAATTCCACATAAAAAGGAGCAACAAAATATTTGAGGTCAAATCCTCCACGAAGTTATTTTATGGGAAAGCAAAAGGAGAATCACATGCCTATAGACAAAGAAAATATGCCAGAAAGATGTGTCCACAAAACAAAGCAAAAATACAAAACCCTGTCAGCTATTATCTCAGAATGACCTAAAAGACTTTAAGAAAATAAATCCATACCTAGGCATATCATATTAAAACTCTGAAAAATAAGATAATGAATATTCAAAACAGCAATAATTAGACTAACAACTCACAAATGGAAGCCATAAGACAATGAACTACCTTCAAAATGCTGGGGAAGAAACTGGCAACCTAGATTTCTCTATGCAGTGACATATCCCTTAAAAACGAAAGTGAAATAAAAACATTTTTAGGCAAAATCTGAGAGAATTCATCACAAGCAGATCTATTCTGAAGCAAACGATCAGGCTGTTCCAATGACATAAGGAAAATAATCACAGATGGAAACCTGAAGACACGGGGAAAAAACAGGGAGGATAAGTGTGTGAATAAATTTAAGTGAATTTTAGCTGTATAAAACAAGAAAAAATAATGTTTTACAGATTTTCAAATATAAACAGAATTAAAATACCTTACAGAAAGGGTATATAAGTCAGGAGGGGTGACAAACAGAGTTAAAGGTTTTAAGGACCCTGCCTTGTTTGGGAAGAGGGCAAAAGGGCCTATTAACATTAGACACTGATAAATTAAACATATATATGTTATGCTTTAGGGCAGTCATGAAAAGAAGAATAAAAGTTTGGGGGTGGGTAATAAATAGAATATTCAACTGAATTAAAAACAACAACAACAAAAACTTTATTTGAAGGTATTAAAAAGCTACCAAGCAAGTGAAAAAGGACAGGGCCAAGGTCCAGGAGAAGAAGGAAAAGCAGAGGTGAACTCTGCCTAACCTATGAGGCTGGGACTGGTAAAGACACACAAAGGAGATGGGAAGAGCATGGCCCCCCACAGGGTATATGCAACGATTTCAGAGGACACCCACAGACCAAATTTGCTTAAAAGACTTGGATGATGTTCCAGATTAGAAAAGCCACAACGTCAGAAAAATGAAAAAATAAAGTTGTAATAAGGGAAAGTAGAGAGGTTAAGAGCCCACAACATTTCCGTTTTTAACAAAATGCTTACATCTCAATGGCTGCCAATTTTTCCTCTGCAATATACCCTACACGGCCCCTTGTCTCCAACCCCACCGGCTCCTGCATGGGTCCCTGACCCTGGTGGCCCCCACTGCAATCCGCTCTTCCCTCTTTGTGCTGCAGTTGAAGCAATTTTAACCAAACCTGCAGCAGGGGGCAGTGGCCCATACAAAGTGAAGCTGGGGCACAGGGACTTTTTAGACTAAAATTTCACTCCTTTTGCCAACGCCAACTTTCCCCCCCAGGTTCTATCCTAGATCAAGTCAATGTGGTCAGTCCGTGAAAGAGATTATTTACTTCTGGGCAAATCCTTTTTTTCAGAGAGGGTCTTAGCTACCCTGGTTTACTTAGGATTCCTTCATACACCCATTGGGTCAAACTAGTGCGTGTTAGGTTACCATTGTATCATATGACTGCTAGAGGCTGGGGGCAAGGGAGGAGAATGTAACACATGCCATAACAAAGGTTACATATGGGCTTACTACAGAACAAAAACCTAGAATAAACTCAGAGGAATTTGGTTTTCTGAGCCAATACTACCTGGCTTTAGAGGGAAATACTCTTCCAAAAGTCATTCGAATCCACAAATATAAGAACTTTCTGGCCATGCATCTGAAAGAAGGAAAGAAAGGATATATACATACACATTTTTAAAATTCCATTTGACTTATTTCATCAATTTTCTGGAAAGCAGAGGGACATTAATGTCCCACGGAGAGATATGCTGGCATGAGTCAAAAGGTCAATCATAGGGGCACCTGGGTGGCTCAGTGGGTTAAGCCTCTGCCTTCAGCTCAGGTCATGATCTCAGGGTCCTGGGATCGAGCCCCACATCGGGCTCTCTGCTCAGCGGGGAGCCTGCTTCCTCCTCTCTCTCTGCCTGCCTCTCTGCTTACTCGTGATCACTCTCTGTCAAATAAATAAATCTTTAAAAAAAAAAAAAAGGTCAATCATAGCTATTCTTGCATCAAATAGAGCATAGGATGGACAGATTTATAAAGCCAAGATCAAGCAGACTGTTTTATTATTTTTATTTTTATAAGTAATCTCTACCCTCATTGGGGGGCTCCAACTCACAACCCTGAGATCAAGAGTCATATGCTTTACCAACTGAGCCAGCCAGGCAACCCCCAAGCCGATTATTTTTGAAAAATACTTTCAATATAAAGTCTTTTGTCAATAAAGACTTCAGAGTCGAGGAAAAGGAAGCAAGTACATGAAAATGTTTTTATTCACATTATTCTTACTGCCCAAAACACCTAGCAAATGCCCACTTACCTATCAAGGTAAGAGACACTGTAGGTAATCTCTACACCTTCAATGCCTGTTCCTATGTGAAGCCTTCCTGGACCATGCCCAACCCAAACACGGTGAGTAGTCTTGTACCCTCAACACCCCGATTTAACCCTTAGTATAATATAATGTTATGACACCAAATCACAGTAATCGGCTCACAGGGGACCTGTTGTTCCCTCTGCACTGTAAGCCCTTGAGAATGGGGACCGAGTCTTACAGTATCTCAAGTACCTAGCACAGCGCCTGGTACACATACAGAAAAGGTGGCTTGTCTCGGCCAGTTAGTCTCCAGGATTCAGCTTGGAACACTCTTCTTCTTCTGTGGCTTATTCATACATTATCCTTTAAGACTCATCTTAAACCCCACTTCCTCCAGGAAGTTCCTCCGGCTACACTAGTGGGGCTGTTCTACCCACATGGGCCTGCAAGCACCACATCCTCTCGTCTTCTAGCATTTAACCTGCTTTCTTGGTGGGACTTGGTGAGACTCGGTCAAGCCTACATGATTTTAAGCCTTCGGGAGGTCATGGACTACGAATGTCTTATTCACCTTATATGGTCACCATCTAGCACAACACCTGGCCAAGTAGGCACCTGATAAATTTTTTTGGTAGTTTTATGGCTTTATTAACACAAATACGCATATAAGCTATCTATTCATTTTCTTCACTGTGCAGCTTGGTATTGGGATCGGTGGCTCTGATGACCAGCTGGGCTGCTCTTTCCACAGTGGCTTTGTGCTTCTTAAAGGAGACACTGTGAGTAATCTCTACACAGTAAGATTTGTTGCACATCGCAGAGCTTCAGCCTCCCTGACACTGTGGGCTAGGAACTTCCGGAAACCAATGGGCACATGTGCTTGGTATTCTTGTTGTTCCCGTAACATATGCTGGGCATCAAGATCTGGCCCTTGAATCTTCTGTGCACCCTACTGTCAATGCCTCTGTGTTTCTTCCAGTTGTGCTTAATTTTGACATATCTGGTGCCAGATAAATTTCTTGGTCCTCTTTTAACAATTTTGGGCTTCACCAGAGGTCGGAGGAAGGCCATGATGCTGAGTAGGAGATGGCTGCCACGTCCTCAGGAAGAGAAAGCCTGATAAATTTTTGTTGAGGGCACCTGAGTGGCTCAGTTGGTTAAGTGTCTGCCTTTGGCTCAGGTTATGATCCAGAGTCCTGGGATCGAGCCCCAAATTGGGCTCCCTGCTCAGTGAGGAGTCTGCTTCTCCCTCTCCCTCCATCCCTTCCCCCTTGCTCCTGCTTTCTTGCTTCTTTCTCTCTCTCCCCCTAAAATAAATAAAAATCTTTTAAAAATTTTTTTCCTGAATGAATAAATGTGTTTGATAGACCTAATCAAGAGGAGTGGAAAATGATAATTTTTCTCAGACTATGTTTAGACTTTTTCTGGAAGACTCTTTATAGCTTACACATTGTGGGTACAACTAGAGAATGGGAATGAATGATAGACTTAAAGTCTGTAGATTCCTAAATATCCTTTTCTTCTGAACATTCTGCCACAAAGAGTAGGCCTCAAAGTCTCTGACTAATTGAGATAGGACATGTTCTGGCCGGTCGACGAGGAAGACTGGATGTCATTCACACCAGAATAAGAATCATCCCCTCATTTTAACCAAGAAGAGTGAACAGTGGAAAAGCCACTGCAGGCAGGAAACAACTTGCAAGCTCACCTGACACGCAATTCTCGTAACCGGTTCCTTCGGGTCCAACCATGTGAGGCAGGATACTGAACTGGATGAGTGGCACAAGGTATCTCACTCCGGATCCCAGAGAAGGCAGAAGACTTCTGGTTGGCCAGCACCTTTGGAGGATAAGTTTTCTTAACTGCACCATCCTTAAGAGACCTTAAATTTGAGGAGCAATGGGGAAAGGAGAGAATCAAGTTATCTCTGCAGGTGATGCAAATATCTTTTGATGCACAAGGGAAATTAAATAGATAAGCAAAATGAGACTGACTGAGAGTAACTATGCTTCAAGAACAATAAGCAGCCCGACCTCTGACAAAAATACCTCCCATTCACAATGGGTGAGCCAAACATCCCCAAGGCTACCCCCTAGATTCAGTGATGATTAGATAGAAGGACTCAGAACTCAGCATATAGTTGCCCTCACGGATATGACTTATCACACAAGAGGGCACAAAGCAAAATCAGTAAAGAGAAAAGGGGTAGGGGACAAAGACTGCCAGAAATCAGGTGCATGCTTCCAAGAGTCCTCTCCCAGTGGAGCCACACAGAATACCCTTAATTCATCATCAAGACTGCATGGTACTGGCACAAAAACAGATATGTAAATCAATGGAACAGAATAGAGAGCCCAGAAATAGACCCTCAACTCTATGGTCAACTAATCTTCGACAAAGCAGGAAAGAATGTTCATTGGAAAAAAGACAGCCTCTTCAACAAATGGTGTTAGGAAAATTGGAAAGCCACATGCAGAAAAATGAAATTGGACCACTTCCTTACACCCACACATGAAAACAGACTCAAATGGATGAAGGACCTCAAATGTGAGAAAGGAATCCATCAAAATCCTTGAGGAGAACACAGGCAGCAACCTCTTCAACCTCAGCCGCAGCAACATCTTCCTAGGAACATCGCCAAAGGCAACGGAAGCAAGGGCAAAAATGAACTACTGGGATTTATATTATCAAGATCAAAAGCTTTTGCACAGCAAAGGAAACAGTTAACAAAACCAAAAGACAACTGACAGAATGGGAGAAGATATTTGCAAACGACATATCAGATAAAGGGCTAGTGTCCAAAATCTATAAGGAACTTAGCAAACTCAACACCCAAGGAACAAATAATCCAATCAAGAAATGGGCAAAGGACATGAACAGACATTTCTGCAAAGAAGACATCCAGATGGCCAACAGACACATGAAAAAGTGCTCCACAACACTCGGCATCAGGGAAATACAAATCAAAACCACAATGAGATACCACCTCACACCAGTCAGAATGGCTAAAATTAACAAGTCAGGAAATGACAGATGCTGGCGAGGATGCAGAGAAAGGGGAACCCTCCTACACTGTTGGTGGGAATGCAAGCTGGTACAACCACTCTGGAAAACAGCATGGAGGTTCCTCAAAATGTTGAAAATAGAGCTACCTTACGACCCAGCAATTGTACTACTGGGTATTTACCCTAAAGATACAAAAGTAGTGATCCGAAGGGACACGTGCACCCGAATGTTTATAGCAGCAATGTCTACAATAGCCAAACTATGGAAAGAACCTAGATGTCCATCAACAGATGAATGGATAAAGAAGATGTGGTATATATATACAATGGAATACTATGCAGCCATCAGAAGAAATGAAATCTTGCCATTTGTGACGACGTGGATGGAACTAGAGGGTATCATGCTTAGTGAAATAAGTCAATCGGAGAAAGACAACTATCATATGATCTCCCTGATATGAGGACGTGGAGATGCAACATGGGGGGTTAGGGGGATAGGAGAAGAATAAATGAAACAAGATGGGATTGGGAGGGAGACAAACCATAAGTGACTCTTAATCTCACAAAACAAACTGAGGGTTGCTGGGGGGAGGGGGGGTTGGGAGAGGGGGAGTGGGGTTATGGACATTGGTGAGGATATGTGCTCTGGTGAGTGCTGTGCAGTGTGTAAACCTGGCGATTCACAGACCTGTACCCCTGGGGATAAAAATACATTATATGTTTATAAAAAAATAAATAAATAAATAAATAATTTTTAAAAAATAACAAGCTTATAGGCACAGAGAACAGACTGGTGGTTGCCAAATGCAGGGGTGGGGGTGGGTGATCAAAATGGTTGAAGGAGAGATGCCCTTCAACGGATGAATGGATAAGGAAGATGTGGTCCATATACACAATGGAGTATTATGCCTCCATCAGAAAGGATGAATACCCAACTTTTGTAGCAACATGGACGGGACTGGAAGAAATTATGCTGAGTGAAATAAGTCAAGCAGAGAGAGTCAAGTATCATATGGTCTCACTTATTTGTGGAGCATAACAAATAACATGGAGGACATGGGGAGATGGAGAGGAGAGGGAGTTGAGAGAAACTGGAAGGGGAGATGAACCATGAGAGACTATGGACTCTGAAAAACAACCAGAGGGTTTTGAAGGGGCGGGGAGGGGGGGGGTGGGAGGTTGAGGAACCAGGTGGTGGGTAATAGGGAGGGCACGTACTGCATGGAGCACTGGGTGTGATGCCAAAACAATGAACACTGTTATGCTGTAAATAAACAAATAAACAAACAAAAAATAATAAAAAAATAATAAATATCTTAAAAAAACAAAAAAACAAAAAACAAAAAAAATGGGTGAAGGAGTCAAATGCTACAAACTGCCAGTTATAAAAGAAGTAGGTTATGTGATGATATAGTTAATAATTGTACTGCATATTTAAAAGTTGCTAGGAGGGGCGCCTGGGTGGCTCACTGGGTTAAAGCCTCTGCCTTTCGCTCAGGTCATGATCTCAGGGTCCTGGGATCGAGCCCCGCATCGGGCTCTCTGCTCAACGGGGAGCCTGCTTCCTCCTCTCTCTCTGCCTGCCTCTCTGCCTAGCTGTGATTTCTCTCTGTTAAATAAATAAAATATTTAAAAAAAAAATAAAAGTTGCTAGGAAAGTAAATCTTAAAAGTTCACATCACAAGAAAAAATTCTGTAACTATGTATGGTGAAAGATGTTAACTAGACTTATAGTGGTGAGCAGTTCCTGATACACACAAATACGGAATCATTATGCTGTACACCTGAAACTAACATAACGTTGTACCTCAATTACACCCCAATAAAAACTTAAGAAAAAAAAAAGGACCTAGCATTCCTTTTTCATCTCAGCTGAGAATGTGCCTGTTAAGAAACTCAAATCTTATAAGGCTCTACACATGTCTGAGAATGACCCCGAGAGCTGAGAGATCTGGGGGTTAAAATAAATTCTGGAAATTGGGGCAGAAATTATGTGAATTCACAAATTCAGAATCTACAAATGAGGATCATCTATATATATTTCTATAGACTAACAATAAACAAAAAATAAAGCTATTTATATACTGTTTTCAAACCACAAACACCAAGCACAGGAGTAAATCTAACAAAAGTTGCAGGGGTGCCTGAGTGGCTCTGTCGGTTAAGCGTCTGACTCTAGGATGGAGCCTGTGTCGGCCTCCCTGCTCAATAGGAAGTCTGCTTGTCTACCTCTCCCTTTGCCCCTCTCCCTCCCCCTGCTCACTCTCTGTCTTTCTCAAATAAATAAATAAATCTTTTTTAAAAAGTTGTAAACATTTGGGTTGTCTGGCTAGCTCAGTAGAGCATGCAACTCTTGATCTTGGGATTGTGAGTTCAAGCACCATGTTGGGTGAAGGGCTTACTGGAGGGGAAAAAAAAAAGCTGTAAACTTTTTTATTTTTAAAGATTTTATTTATTTATTCGACAGAGAGAGAGATCACAAGTAGGCAGAGAGGTAGGCAGAGGGAGGGGAGGAAGCAGGCTCTCCGCCAAGCAGAGAGCCTGATGCGGGGCTCGATCCCAGGACCCTAAGACCATGACCCGAGCCAAAGGCAGAGGCCCAACCTATTGAGCCACCCAGGTGCCCCTGTAAACATTTTTATTGGGAAAATTTTAGGACTCACCAAAATTGTTATTTTTCCCAACCTGATCTATAGCTTCAAAGTAGTCCCAATTAAAACCCCAACAGTTTTTGTTTAATCCCAACTAAAACCCCAACAGCACACCCACATATGGCCAGTGAGAGCACAAGCTGGTACAACCAATTTAGAAAACCGTTACCCAGCAAAATTGAAGATTCTCTTCTCTTGTGGCCCTGCAACCTATTCCCAATTATATACCCAAAACAGTGGTTATCAAAGTGTGATTCCCAAAACGGCATCAGCATCAACTGAGAACTTACTAGAAATACAAATCTTTGGGCGTCACCCCAGATCTGCTGAATCAGAACTCCAATGGTGGAGTCCAGCAATCTGTGTTTACCAAACTCTCCAGGGCATTCTGCTGCAGGCTCAAACTTGAGAACCACTGTGTGCCAAACTATGCATATGAGAATGTCCATCACATTCAAAAACTGCTCAACAAGAGAATTGATAAACTGTGTATATTCTTATAATGTATCACAGAGCAAGGAAAATGAGCAAATTACAACTATGGACTTCATATCACATGAAGGAATCTTAAAATCTGAAGAGAAAGAATCAAGACATACATACAATATGATTCCATTTATATAAAGGCAAAGAGGGAAAACTAAACTATATTGTTTTGGAACGCATACTTAACTGGTAAAAATATAAAGAAATTTGCAAAAGTGATTACTATTAAGGTAGGACACTGGTTTAATCTAGAGAAGTGGGTGTGATTAGGAAAGAATACTAGAAAAAGGGATTTCTGAAGTGTTGACAATACACTATTTCTTTACGGTGTGATAGTTCCATGTTTGTTTCAAAATGATATAATAAACAGTATATTTTATGTACCTTTCTGAATCTAAACTGTGCTATCTAACTGTTTAAAATTTTTTTTTAAAGCAAATACATTCTCTTCTCAAGGTCCCACATCTAAAGTCGTAAAGCAATTGGGGAAAAGTTAGAGGCTACAGAGCTTCATTTTAAGCCATGGTTAATTTGCTTCAGAGTATACAATGAGGCAGATCACGCTGGAAACACCATCAGGGTGCTGATTCAGCTTTCAAGGATCCCTTTTCCATAGGATCAGCAGGGGCAGACCTCAGCAGCCATGCTGGAACTCCATGACCTTTCTCCAAGTCCTGATGGATTAGAGCAGGAGAAGAAATCTGACTCACGCTGGACCAACCAGATTCATCCACCCAGGACTGAATTTGGAGCTGAGACACAGACTGGACAGGAGTTGGACTGAAACACCAATATGGCACCACTCAGAAGGAAGAGTCCAAACAACTGCTGGATAGGTCCTTCCCACTATACCCTGGCTTCTACCTTGCCCAAGGAATAGTAGGTTCCACAAAAAATTTCTGTGTTAGTATCATAGGTTGCAAGCAATAAGAATCCAATTCAAATTGGAATAATTCTTATATATTGTAATATAATAATATAATATTAAAATGCATTACATGTATAATAATATAATCTCATATATTATAGTAATTCTTAATCGGAATAATTCAATAAATTCTTATTGTAAGCAATAAGAATCCAATTCAAATTGGAATAAGGAAAAAAGAGTGTAACAACAGTAAAGGTCATTCAACAAAACTGACAACCCTTTAGCAAGTTACTAACAATAGGAATGAAAGAGAGGACATTACCATCAATTTTTCATAAATTGAAATAAAGTCTATTTGATTAGAAAAAAAATGTAAAGGAATACTATGAACTCTCTGCCAACAAATTAAATAACTGACATGAAATGAATGCATTTTCAGAAAGACACAAATTACCAAAATTGGCTCAAGAAGAAGTAGAAACTCTGAACAGACCTATAACAAGTGAAGAAATTTAGTTAGTAATTAAAATGTTTCCTACAAAGAAAAGCCCAGGTCCAGATGGCTTCACTGATGAATTCTATCAAATATTTTAAAAAGAAATGATGACAATATTCTATAAATTCTTCCAGAAAATAAAGGAGGAAGGAACACTTCCAAATTCATTCTTTGAGCCAGTATCAGACCCTGATACCAAAGACAGACAAAAATACACACACAATGGGGCACATGGGTGGCTCAGTCAGTTAAGTGTCTGCCTTCAGCTCAGGTCATGATCCTGGAGTCCCGGGATCAAGCCCCATGCCAGGCTCCTGCTCACCGGGGAGTCTGCTTCTCCCTCTCCCTCTGCTCCTCCCCACTGGTGTTCTCTCTCAAATAAATCTTTAAAAAAAAAAAATCACACACACACACCAATCTAATAAACAGAACTGTTAGCACAAAATTCCTCTAAATATATTAGTAAACCAAATCCAACGTAGAAAACCATACAAAAAACACCATGCACTAGTTGGATTTATCCTAGGAATGCAAGGTTAGTTTAACATCTGAAAACCAATGTAATATACCCTATTAATAAAGGACAAAAACCACAAGATCATTTTTGAGATGCAGAAACACCATTTGACAAAATCCAACACTGGTCATGATAAGAATTCCCAAGATTCCCAAAGAAAACTGATGATATACTAAAAACAGGATAATGTGAGGATGGCATATTTACAACGGTGTGGGTATAGAGGAACCACAAGGGAAAGTGCAGGAACCTGAAGCTAGTAGAGTCTAAGCTGGTGCCACCTCTAGGCCCAAAGGGATAAGAAAAGGAAAAAACTACCAGAACACAGAAGGAGAGTCAGAGTCTGTTGCCTTACAAGGTGCTCTGTGAGCTTCAGGGGAGGGACACAGCCAACCCAAAATATCTTCCAAGGAGGGAGCCAAGGGAATAAATACTCTGGCTTCATTCTTCTCCCTCCCTCATTACCTCCTGCTGACCTCCTCTTTGGCTAATCTCCGGCAGTGAGTGGAGATTAGATATCCAGCACAAAGAGGTAATTCTCTAGCTCTTGCACTCTGGAAGAATTCTGCAATAGCTCTTTAAGAACTAGAATTGGTGTCTCAGCATTGTTAGATCTTCCTTCTTCTCTCAATGTGCTGACCTCCTTACCAGCACAAGGTTCTGTTGCCTCTGCTTGGTGGATACTATAACAGCTGCCCCAGCAACCTCAGCAATAGAGAGCAACCCTCTCTTTAAATGGCTGTCTCAGCTTTCTGGGGGGCTGGGGGGAACCCTGATTGGCCTCTGCAGTCACATGCCCACCCCTGAACCAATCACTGTGCCCAGGGCAGTGGGACACTCATGACTGGCCAGCTACAAGCCATATACCCACCCCTGTGAGTCTGAGGTCTGTTAGTAAACTGCACTCTTTCTTGTAAATTCCTTCCTTCTGTCAAGACTAGCTAGAGCTGGATTCTGCTATTTGGAATCAAAAGAACCTTCATCTAGGCTGAAAGTAACCATGGTCAAAAGCAGGAGAAAGATCCAACATCCAGTCAGCCTTGGGTGTTAGAACTTTCAACCTCAGGATGTCCCAAACACCAAAAAAGGAATCTTTGGAGAAATCAAAACTACTGGGGAAATGGAGGGCCCACAGCTGCTCCACCTTGCACCACAAACCGCAATTCCCAGTGCTTCTTTCCTGGCGCCATGCTGGCATCCCCACAACCTATGAGATGCTCAAGGAGGAACATAAGGTGGCTGTACTCCGGGAGTCCTAGAGATCAGCTCCCTTGGCAACCACCATGATCAACACCCACAGCAAGATGTCATTGCCCAACCACACTGCCCAGTCCCACTTCAACAGAATCATGAACTTGTGCTTCCTGGGCTTCATGGCATACACCTACTCCATGAAGTCTAATGACCAGAAGATGGTGGGTGATGTGACTGGGACCCAGGCCTATGCCTCCACCACCAAGTGCCTGAACATCTGGGCCATGGTCTTGGGCCCCCTTCTGATGATTATGTTCATCAGTATTTCTTTTTTAAAGATTTTATGTAGGGATGCCTGAGTGGCTCAGTCAGTTAGGCGTCTGCCTTAGGCTCCGGTCATCCATGACCCCAGGGTTCTGGGATCGAGTCCCATATCCAGCTCCCTGCTCAGTGGGGAACCTGCTTCTCCCTCTGCCTGCTGCTCCCCCTGTTTATGTACTCTCTCTCTCTGACAAATAAATAAAATCTTTTTAAAAATAAAAAATAAAGATTTTATTTATGACAGAGAGTGAGCGAGCATGAGCAAGGAATGGGGGCTGAGTGAGAAGCAGATTCCCCACTAAGAAGGGAGCCTGACATTCATCATTATTTTTGCCACTGGCTCACTTATAATTTTCTAGGCAATTTCAGAGAACATAAAATATTATGGAAGCTATTAGTAGCTGCCCATGGTCTGAGGCTGTCACTCCTTTCACAGCATTTTATATACACATCTGCAACTGAATTCAATAAAGCATTTGTGGGTGGGGGGAAAAAAGGAACTTCCAATCTCAGCAAAATCACCCCCATTCTTGCTCAAAATCGTAATTTTAATGATGGATATTCCCACACTCTCAAAATGGAACAAAATCCTTTTGAACTGTAACATTAAGTATGAAATGTACATTATACTCTAGATGAGAAACCCAAAATATCAACAAAAAAACCTTACCCAAAGTTCCTTTCTCACCACTCATGATTGAGGCAGAAACTACTTTTTTATTACCATTTTTACACACAAAATGTTTACAGGTTTTTATATGGGCCACAATTTCAGTTACCTTTTTTTATCAAGTCCTATCACGCACCTGGAGTCTATTTTCCTCTGCATTCTCTGTTTACTTCTATTTTGATGGAAATTCAGCAGCGGCTTGATATACACTTCTTAGTGAGCGGGTTCTTCATGAATCAAAAAGTCTTTTATCTTCCCCTTCTAACTGTAGAGAAAGAGGGAAAAGGGGAGTAAATTATCTGAGCCATATTTCTGAACAGCTACATGCTAGTTCCTAATCTCCTCTTAATTCAACACTAGATGAACATGGCAAGTCTCTGAAATTTTTTAATGCATTTTTAAAAAGTTATTTTATTTTATAAGAAAGGAAACTGGGAGGAGAGAGGATGACACTCAAAAGGCTATAACTGGCTCATTTTTCTTGTCCCACTGATGCTCTAAGACCTCCAACTTCCCTTTGTAAGAACACTAGGAGAGGCCTAGATTTCCTATTTTTTGCCTAGATTAACTTTTTTGGTTGTCAGTGTTACCTCTAAGAATCTCTGGGCAGTTTTGGTCAATAGTAAATTACTGTGTACAGTTTCCATTTGCATTTGGTGATAATTTCTACCAGTAATTTTCATCATGAACCAAATAAGCAACATAGTTTTTATTTATTTTTTAGCACAAAGAATAGCACTGTTGTGGGTTGGACAGCAATGTTGTGGGTTGAATCGTGTCCCCCAACCCCGAGTACCTATGAATTGACCTGACTTGGAAATTCTTTGAAGATGTAATTAAGATGAGGTCACACGGGAGTAAAGTGGGCCCTTAATCCAATATGATTGGCATCTTTATAAAAAGAGGAGATGAGGGCCGCCTGGATGGCTCAGTCGGTTAAGCGGCTGCCTTCTGCTTGGGTCATGCAGTAGGTGAATGCCATGAACCTAGGAAGCACAAGTTCATGAAGATTTTGTTGAAGAGGGACTGCGCAATGTGGTTGGGCAATGATGTCTTGCTGCGGGTGTCCTGGGATCAAGCCCCACATCAGGACCCCTGCTCAGCAGGGAGTCTGCTTCTACCTCTCATTCTTCCTCTGTGGGCTCTCTCTCTCTCTCTCTCAAATAAATAAAATCTTAAAAAAAAAAGAAGAGATGAGACACAGGGACAGATACACACAGAAAGGAGAATGCCATGTGAAGACAGACATACAGTTAAAACAGCATGTGATAATGAAAGCAGAGACTAGAATGATGTGCCCACAAGCTGAGGAACACCAAGGACTGCTGGCAACACCGGAAGCTAAGAGAAACGCACAAAACAGATCCTCCTCCAGAGCCTCCAGAAAGAGGATGGCCCTGTTGACATCTTGACGTCAGATTTCTAGTTTCCAGAACTACAAGACAATACATTTCTGTTGTTTATAAGCGACCAAGTGTATATTACTTTGTCAGAGCAGTCTTTGGAAACAAATTCAAGTAGAAAGAAAAAGGAGTTAAGTACGTGGTGGAAGAAGGCTAATAGGGTGGACTTGTCCTATGTGTAATTGTGAGTAACTGTGAGGCATTTATAGTAAGACATTTATTCTAAAAGAATGAAATCACCCTTCATAACTAAGGTCACATATTTCAATGACAATCAGAGAAGGAATTAGCCAGAAAAGAGAGTTAATCCATACAAAATGAATAATCCTTATTGAGATCAAACATTTGTCCTCCTCCTCTTTCTGGTATCACACTCCAAGTAACTATTTCGGTAAATAAAGGATAATTCAAACTGGGATTTTTGATTAAATACTGCTATAATAAATGGGTCACTGTCTTGGATTTATGTCTTGTTATAATGATTCTCTGGAATACCTAGAGTGGGATACGAATGAGAAGGAGGCCCACAGAATCGAAGAACTCAGAGCTAGAAGGAACAAGGAATGGCTCCTAGAATTGTAGCCACAGGCCACAGATGTGGGGACTAAATGGAAGTCTACATAGTAAGCATTTGGGGCCCCTAGTCTCCTTCCCAACCCTGCCAGGCAGGTTATCTAGCTCCTTCTCCACACCCTGCTTCCAGAATTCTGGCAGCTTGACTGGTATCTCCGTCAGAGACTGAAAGTATCTTTGTAGAAGAAGCCAAGAACTAAAAGCCTCAAGATTCTCACATCTGTGCCCCACCTCACTCAATGAAAAAGCAGGCTTGTCCCTAAAGAGAAGCTCACAAATCTACAAGTCCTGCTCTGACACTGGGAGTTTCTAACTAATTTCTCAGGTGCTGACACTTATGTATGAATGGATAATCAAGACTCACAAGACATTTGGATGTGACCTCCAGCAAGAAAGAGACCAAAGCAAACAAAGAACTCTGAGGAAATTCATGACCTGTAATGTACTCCTACCAAGAATTTGAATCTAAATATCATCAGACCTCATCCACAACTAAGTATCAACTTATAGAAAATACAGGGAACAAATAAAAATGGTTCTTCAATCAGCAAAATCGATGACGTAGGAAATGTCACAGGACTAATAACCCAGTTCCCTCAACAAATAAACTGCAAAAGAAAGAGGCGGAAACTTACACATTAAAAAACACTTAAGATGTAGATCAGTCAAAGGCTATGTATGGACCTTGGATCTTCGTTTTAACTAACTACAAACCAACTCTCAAACAAAAAATGCTAAACAATCAGGGAAACTTAAGCTTAAAATTTTTTCTAATCTAAAAAATATTTTAATGAGTTATTAAAGAATTACTATTTTGGGGGGGTGCATGGGTGGCTCAGTTGGTTGGGTATCAGACTCTTGATCTCAGCTCAGGGGATGGGGAGAGGGAGAGAGAGAATTTCGAGCAGACTCCACGCTGAGCTCTGAGCTCGTTGCCCAAGACAGGGCTCAATCTCACAACACTGAGATCAAGACCTGAGCTGAGATCAAGAGTTGGATACCCACAACTGAGCCAAGAGAACTTAAAACAAATGTCTATACAAAAATTTGTATATGGGGGCACCTGGGTGGCTCAGTCATTAAGCATCTGCCTTCAGCTCAGGTTATGATCTCAGGGTCCTGGGATCAAGCCCCGCATCAGGCTCCCGGCTTGGCCAGAAGCCTGCTCCTCCCTCTCCCACTTGCCCTACTTGTGTTCTCTCACTCTGTCTGTCAAATAAATAAAATCTTAAAAAAAAACTTGTATATGAATGGTAACAGCAACATTATTAATAATAATATTAATTTGGCTATTAATAATAGCCAAAAAAAGTGAAAGCCCAAATGTTCACCAACTCATGGTGAACAAAATATGGCATATCCATACAATCCATAGTTAAATATCACACAACCATAAAAAGAAATGCAGTACTATTACATGTTAAAACATGGATGCATACTGGCACATGCTAAGGGAAAGAAGCCAATCACAAAGACCATATAGCATATGATTCCACTTATATGAAATGTCCAGAACAGATAAATCTACAGAGTCATAAAGTAAATTTCTGGCTGCCTAGGGCCTGGAAGGATTGAAGGGAAATAGGGAGTGACTCCTAACATTAAGGGTTTCTTTTCAGGATGAAGAAAATGTTCTAAAATTGATTATGGTGATGGTTGCATAACTGATTAAAAACCAATGAACACTTTCAATTGGTGAATTGTATTCTATGTGAATTATTTTGCAATAAAACTGTTAAAAGAAGAAAAGGAAGATGTGAAAAAGTAGAAGCAGTAGTTATTAAAGGAAAATGTATCCCAAAACCAAGGAAGCAAATTGAGGGGGAAACAAGGAACCCAGGCAAAAGCGAATTCAACATAAGGGAATAGCAAAAAGAAGCAAATCCCATGATAGATGAGAAAAGAAGTTTCAGGATTAGAATTGAGGACAGCAGGCATAGAGCCACCAGATCATTTTAGAGCAGAGAAGGATCTCCAAGAAAAAGATGAAATGGACAGTTTTGAGAGTAATTTTGCAAAAAAAAAAAAAAAAATTAGACGGGCATATGAGAAATGCTGCTACATTCAGGAAGAAAATTTAATCTGGGCCTGAATACTAGGCAAATGAGAAAATAATAGAATAATAGAATGTACAAGAAAGAACAGTTGCTAAACTCTGCTTGGTATAGCTGTGAAATGTTATAAAACACTGACCACTAATTCAAAAATAAATTAATACATAACCACACTGGTGAGAGGATGGAAGGAAAACTGTGAGCTAAGTATTTATCTTCCACGAATAACAGTGGACACTTTATGTGTAAAACTAAAAAATCAGGAAATACCGCCGATAAGGATATTTACTTCCAACTTATAAAGATCAGGAGAAACAGCTGGTATAATGTAAATTATAACTGGGGCATGGGGCTATGTTCTATTATAAGCTTTTAATACTGGGTTTTAAAGTCATGTATGGTAACTTGAAAAATTAAAGAAGTTTCTACAGCATTTTGCAGCTGCTAACAATAACTGAGAAATCAACGATCCTAGTAAAGAAAAGCGAGGAAAGACCTAAATTTATATCTTTAAGCCCCCAAACAGTTTCGACTACTTCTTCCAGGAATCCTTCTCTGACACCTCCAAGCCTCATACTTTCATGGCATTTAGGCGGGTACCATGAAATCTAAAACAAATAGATTAAAAAAACAAAAAAACAAAAAACCACTTATGGAGAGGATACTACTCTGTGTCAGGTATAGATAGTACTAAGCATTTTCCATTATAAGCTGACTTTTAACAACCACCTGAACAGGGGGTAGCCATTTCGTCTTACAGACGAAGTATCTAATTGAGATCATTAGCTAAGTGGTAGGGTTGGGACTGTTACGCAGGTCCCTAACATCATTCGCTCAACAAATATTTACTATGCATCTGCACAGGCTGACAAGAAACCTGAACGGCCTCCCATGAGATAAAAACGAAGCATTTATCTCCCGCTGCTGGGGAGGCTTCGCTGTTGTTGTCTTGCTGGCCCTCTGGGTTCAGAGGAGGTCCCCGAGATTTGTGCACACTCGCCCCTAGCTAGCCACGCAGGAGAGATCCAGAAACTCCTGATTCGGATCCGCGCACGAGCCTTGCATCGACGCAGGCACCGCTATCCGCCTGCAGCACCGGACGCGCGGGAGTAAGTGGTGCCCAGTGGCCCCGGCGACTAAACGCTGAAGGGAGCAGCACCCGGCAAGAAGGACGCATGCGTCGGGCGAGGAAGGAGGGTTCCGAAAGTTCTCCGCACTCTCTTCACACCTCTTCCACTCCCAGATCACGGTCTGTGGGCAGGCAGCTTCGCCAGCACTCCTGGACAAGGAAGCGGAGGCACGGAGTAAAGAGTCACAGGGTCCGCTCGAGGGACGTGCGCTCGCCGCTGGACTCCAAACCGAGGAGGCCGAGCCACTCACAGGCTGGAAACAATATACTGGGCCTCATACCTCACAAGCCGAGCTCTCGCCTCGCGAAGTCCCAGCGAGAGTATGCACACGCGCCCCAGTGCTCCTCTGACCCGCGGGACCCACAACCACCTCAGCACTTCCAGCGTCTCTGCGCACAAGTCTCGCGCCGGCCCCGCCCCCGTCTCCACGGCGACTCGACGAGCGTGTGAGACGCCCCTCCCCGGACTCAGGAGTTCGCGCAGCCTCAGTCCGATAGGTGACACGCCTCCCTCCGGCAGCCGAGGGGGGCTGGCTAGGCTGAGTTGGCCCCAAAGTCCGCGGATGAACTGGGAAACCCCAAGGAGGGCTCTCGGCCTCCTTGGCCCACTAGCTCCTCTCATAGCTTAGCTTCCTGCAGCCACTCTTAGACAAGAGGAGTATCAGAGTCATTTCGAATCGAATTTCCGAGCTACGCCTCGCGCGGCAAGGACTAGGGATGAGGTTCCCGTCTGGAGGCCCACGCAGACGAAGGTCCTCCTTAGCCCCATTTCCAGGCTCCCGCGTGAGCCTCTCTGGCTCTTGGTTCTCCTTGGTTCCCAGCCGGTGCAAGCGTAGAGCACGCGAACGCAGGGACCAGAGAAGCTGTCAATCTGAGGGCCAAGGAAGTTGTCATTCCGTGCCCCCGAATTTGAATTACCCCAGGATGGGATCTTCTCTGAACCCTCCTTTTATAAATGTAGTTAACAAGCACTAATTGTTAGTAAATGGTCGATAAATTTTTAAAAATCTCTGAACACCTTTTAGAAAATAGGGGTAAGGGAAGGTAGGTGAGGCATTTTTATACGCGTTTCTCCTGTGCTTTGTAAAACATTTGAAAGTACACAAGACTTCTGGTAGAGAGAGTAAAGGCAAGCGTTATTACTTATATGCTTGAAAGATTTTAAATTTTTTTTTTATTTTTAGAGATTTCATTTACTTATTTGTCAGAGAGTGAGCGAGCGCACACAAGCAGGGGGAAAGGCAGGAAGACGGAGAAGCAGGCTCCCCAATGAGCAAGGAGCGCAATGTGGGACTGGATCCCAGAATCCTGGGATCATGACCTGAGCTAAGGCAGATGCTTAACCAACTGAGCCACCCAGGCATCCGGAAAGATTTTTATACTACAATTATGAGGTAAAATAATTTGTTGGGTGTCCCAGGATTAAAGTGACACAGGATTAAAGTGACACAGGTAGTTTGCATTTTCCATTTTCTACATATGCTAAATTTTGTTTAAAAAAAACACACCAGGTGTTTAAAAGGAAAAGTTCCACTTTAGCAGGACATGGGAACCAATCTTTTAGGGATGACTAATTTAGTGAGTGGTAAAGCCCTAATTAGCTAATATTTGCAGTCAAATTAGTCTTTCTTATAAGTACCTTTACTACCATCAACTCTGACTGATTTGGGAAGGGATGAAAGGCATTTTCATTTGAGTTATAATGCAAATAATTATTCCTGTCAGTAAAGATTAGAACAGTATAGATTAAAAACAGCTAGTGCAGTAGCACTTAATGATATCAGTTGGTTTTGTCTTAAGTACTTCCCATAAATGAAATCAAGCATGTAAAGCACCAGAAAGGGTAGAGGCTCTTTGAAGAATTTGTTTGGTTCTAAAAGTCCCTTAATTTCTTTACAGTCCTTAAACTGGGTGCATGATGCTACACACCTGTGAAAATGTTGAAATCTTTTCTTAGAACCAGGGATTAACCTTAGAGCAAGAAAAATTGAACAGGAAAAAAGCCTATTTAGGGAGACACTGACTAGTTGAGTTGTAATCCCAACTTTCTGAGATGAGGCTGCTCTCAGAATTACTAGGTTTCTCATATTTTCATTTGCTTTTCTACTGCTCTTGGACTCCTCAACTGACTGAACTTTTGAGTCTCCTTATACCAAACTTTGAACCAACAACTGAACCTAAACTACGATCTTAGAAATATTTAGTAAAGAACAAGAGTCAATAATTTCTCTTATTCTCTCAAAGAGGCTTCTCATACTGGTATTTGAAAATTCATTAACTCCAAAAAGGGCATTTAGAATTATAAATTATCATTATTACTGAGAATACTCAAAAGCTACAATGAAACAAGGATTTGCAAGCATCTAAGTTTTGCATAACGCAGGAGAAAGACATTCATAGATACCCTCCCTTAGTAAATTGTTACCTTTATTCTCAGGTGCTAATTTGCATCTCCTTTCACAGGACAAATTGAGTCTCTGAGAGGTGAGTTGAGACCAAGGTTCTACAAGACACTAAAGGACAGCTTGGTGGAAGAGTGCATCCCAACTAGGATAGACCTGAGGGCCCAGGAAATTAGCTCCAAGCCAGGCCTCTCTCATGGTATAGCTACAATGCCTTGAGCAAATTTTGTGTACTTGCGGTCATTTAAAAATATGTCCACGAATTCTTTGACACTTTCATATAAAAGTCGTCTAAGTCCCCTCCCTTAGTGACTTCTTTTCTTTCTCTAATATTTTATTTATTTATTTAACAGAGATCACAAGTAGGTAAAGAGAGAGGAGGAAGCAGGCTCCCTGTGGAGCAGAGAGCTCGATGTGGGGCTCGATCCCAAGACCCTGGGATCATGACCTGAGTCAAAGGCAGAGTCTTTAACTCTAGCCACCTAGGCACCCCTCTTTCTTTGTTTTTTTTTTTTTTTTAAGATTTTAGTTACTTGTCAGAGAAAAAGAGCACAAGCAGGGGAGCAGCAGGCAGAGATAGAGGAAGAAGCAGGCTCCCCGCCAAGCAAAGAGCTCAATGTGGGACTTGATCAGAGGAGCTGGGATCATGACCTGAGTGGAAGGCAGCCGATTAACGACTGAGCCACCCAGGCGTCCCTTAGTGACTTCTTTCTAATAGAATATGGCATGTGGAAGAACACGGACTCCAAGGCTAGGTTGGAAAGGACAATTCAGCAACTGGCTGCTGCAGAATCCTGCCACCATGTTGTGAGAAAAGCTCAGGCCACAGAGAGAGCGCATGTACAAATGTTCCAGCCAACAGCTCCAGGAGACCCAGCTGACAGCCACCATCAAGCACCAAATATGTGAGTAAGCGAGCCATTAATTGATCCTAGGCCCAAGCCTTCTACCCATCTGAATGGAGCAGAAACCAGGTATCCCAGCTAGAAGTGGCCTAAAGTGCAAGTTTAGGTGCAAAATACATATTAAGTTAAACCATTGAGTTTTGGGGTGGTTTATCACACAGCAATAGATGAATAATTCCCACTACAAGCCTGAAAAGTAGGTATTGTGATCCCTTTTTGACAGAGGAGTAAACAGGTCCAGAGAAATCAAATGACTGGCTCAGATTTCACACCAAGTGGCAAAACCAGAATATAAGAGCTTCAAATTATGGGCCTTCTTCATAACACCTGATAGCGAAAGGATTATACCATTATCCTCAACCTTAGGAAGAACATGATTCCAAAAGCAGCTTGATTTCTAAAATATTAAGATGAGCATGGTGTGATTACCTACCATGTGCCTCTGAATAGGCGTTACAAGAACAAAAACAAAAACAAAAAACCAGCAGCTTCACGGAGGTTGTATAAGGCTTTTTACCCATCTTATCCTTTTTAATCTTGATAACAGCCCCTGTGAGTTGGATTATCATCTTTCCACTTTTACAGATTAGAAAACCAAGGCTATGGATAAAGAACTGGCCTAATTTGCACCCCCTGTAGGATATGGCAGAGCTGGGTTGCAAATGTTTTCCTCTGCCTCTTGCCCGCAGACAGTTAACACATTTTATTTAATAAAAATTTTTTTATTCAATATTACAGACAAAAAAACGTTCTCTTAATTATCTCGGTTGCCAAGACTTACAGGAAGGAACTCAGCGATCACTCAATGCCCAATCCCCTTATTCTATTAGTGAAGCTCAAAGAAAGCAGGCCCCTTCAAAGAAATGTAGATTTCACTACCCTTTAGCGAAAAAAAATGCGTTTCCCTCTACACCCAGGTATCACTTCACACCAACCCCGGGAGGAAGCACAGGACGGAAACTGGAGCTGGGGATATTCCTGCAGACCGGGCTCCCAGGTGATGTTCGTCAAACCTTTCCAGATGGCTCCTCCCCAGCACGGCAGTTACTCTCATTTCTCAGAGTAGGGAAAGTATGTTTGCACTGCTGTGCTCTCATTTGCCAGTCTCGCCAATGTGTACTATGCGCTTCACATTCGCTGTCTCATTTTCACCCAAATACACTCGTATTTCCCCTTCCCGGTTATGGGCGGGAAAAACAAAAACAAAAACAAAACTTTCAATGACTCTTGTCAGTCACCTTTAGCTCAATCAAAAGCAATCGTGGCAAATTTGTTAATGCAACAAAACAGAATCAAATACACTTAAAGAGGGGTCATTTTAGAAAGGAGAAGAGAGAAAACTCAAGTCAGGGCTTTGCCCAGCATCACACCATTAATGATAAAACCTGAGATTCGAGCCCACAAACGCCAGGCTCAAAAGCCTCCAGGCCCTTCTCCCACCGCCGAAGCCCCACGTTTCCGGCCGTCGCGAACCGTGCAAACGCAGCAGTCGACGCGTTTCCCAAGTCGCACCCGGACCAGGACCCCGGAGCCCGGCCCTGGCTGGTACCACCGCCTTCCAGAGACAGCTGCCAGGCGCAGACCGCAGGCTCCAAGCACAGCCCGCCCCGTTCTGCCCCGCCCCGAAGCGCGCGTGGGAACGCTGCGTCCTCCCTAGGGCTGCCCGGGACGATCGCCTGCGCGCACCGGGAAAGGCTTCCGCCGCCGCCGCGCTAGCCCCCTCTCCGCCGCCTCAATCTCCTTCCCGCCTCCGCCTCCCCGCCGCCGGGCACAAGCTGGGGCCTGCGCCCGGGGAGCGCGCCGCAATGTGTCTTTTTTCCGCCCGGCACCGCCGCGGTCACCTCACTTCCGGGCGCGCAGTGGCGAAGGCGGTGCTGGGGCCCGGGTGCGTGGAGGGAGTTATTAAGGGGGAGGGGGTCTGGGAGGAGGGGCTGAGGGCTGGGCCGTGGTTACGGCGGCTGAAGAGAGACAGTCCGAACGGGTGGGGGGGGGCGAGAGCGAAGGCCGCGCGGAGCAGCCCTCGGACCCGCACCGGCGGCAGGGAGGGGGAGCGGCGGCTGAGCCGAAGGGCCGCCGAGCGGCGGAGGCACCGAGTAAGGGCCCGGTGGCAGCTGGAGCCGGGGCGCCTTGCGCCCAGGGCCGCAGGGAGGGCAGGGGCGCGGGCGCGCTGCTCCTGGGGTCGCGTGCGTGAGCGCGAGCGCCGGGGTGCACGCGGGGGGCGGGCAGGGGCGCGAGGCCAGCGGGGCGGCCGACTGGCAGCAGGCGGGCGGGCTGGCGGGGCCCGAGCCGCCGGGCCGGGGCGGACGGCGGCGGGCCTGCGCCGGCTCCAGTTCGGAGCGGCGGGGCCGGGGGATTCGGCCTCCCCGCTCCCTGCGGCCCGCCTCCCCTCCGTGAGTACAGTCCCCGCCCTTCCTCCGAAGGAGGCCGCTGGGCTGGGGCCTGCGCGAGAGGCCGGGGGTTGGGGTCGCGGCCCGGGAAAGCCGAGTTTCCGA
This sequence comes from Meles meles, assembly GCF_922984935.1. NCBI lineage: Eukaryota > Metazoa > Chordata > Mammalia > Carnivora > Mustelidae > Meles > Meles meles. Next base: position 26,768,460 of record NC_060077.1, on the reverse strand, counting down.
GCTGGAGCCGGCGTTCGCCCTTTCCTTGCCACCGGCGCCCCTGACATGGCCACAGGTGCCGCGGGCCGGGTGAGGGGCGCTCGGGCTCCAGCCCCTGGCCCCTGGATAACAAGGGGCAGCTGGCGCCGTCCATTGGCAAGTGACAGGCACTATACCACAGTCCGACTTCCCGGATCCCCAACCCCAACCAGTCTCCTACCTGCCCCCACTCGGGAAACTTCCCCACTACTGTCTGAACGGTCCTCATGGGTGGCAATGACTAATTTTGGTTTCTTTTTGTCTTAAAGCTGCTTAAAGGCTGTGCCCTGATTGGGTACCTTCCACTTAGGCTTTCCTTAACCTTTTTGATTCTTAGAGCACGTTACTGAAGAGATAAAGAACCAGTCATTCTATTTCCAAATGGGTTCTGATTTTGTTGGGTGAGGCTTTGTTTTTCAAAGGTAGTCATTTTAAGAGATTAAAGAGTTTCGGTGTCTTAAACGGTCAAGACTTCTCAAAATATATTGTTTCCCCTGACAGTTTTGCTGATTGATCTTCCAGGTGCAAAGAATTGTAAACCAAGGAGCCATGGATAGGAGAAGTTTGGGTGAAACAGAAAATGGAGATGCTTTCCTTGACCTGAAGAAGCAACCAGCCTCCAAATCCCCGCATCGCTATACAAAAGTAAGTATTGTTACTAATGAAATAGTGTTTCTTTATAGGTGGAGAGATTAGTAACATTGTGTAGGTATTTCATTAGTGTTATTTAAAGTGGGAGTCTCATTCTGACTATATAGACTAAATATTAACTAGATTTAATAAAGCATTGCTTTGAATTTTTTTTTGCAACTGTGAATATGCAGTTTAAACTAGAATTTGCTTCTAATTAGCTTTTGGGTAGAGGAAATATTGGCTCATATGGCATATGAATTTGTGGATCAGCATATGTTAGCACACATGTTCTGTAACAACTGTGTGTAACTGGTATGTTACTGACTTACATGCTCTAGAATAAGGATTCCAGTTCTGGCATGCAAATCACTCAAGGTCCTGTACTTACTGAAGTTGTTGCTTCAGTATCTTGTGGGCCTCTGGGTGTTTCTGAAGAGGTTGACAGGACTCCTTGAGGTGTCAATTCATTTCTCATTCCTTGAAATGTATTGGGCAGAGTACAAAAAAATGGTGCTTGGGACTTTTGATGGGAAGAGTCATATTCTAGTTGGTCTCTTATCTCTATTTCCTAAGTATGGACCCAATCAGGGGTTCTGATGTGGTTATTGTCCCTGACTTACCAGAATACTGACTGGTTAATATTTGAAGTCAGGCCTTGTTTGTGTACTAGTGCCACTGCTCAGACCTACTTGATACAGTATCTAGTGCTATCAGAGCAATGTTCATTTTTAGTATTAAAAAAATGGCATTTTATTCAGATTTGATCTCCACAATTGTAGTTTTTCTCAAACCTGAGAGTGCTTGAATAATGTTTCACGACTTTAATTCACTGTCTAAAATGCTGACAGGTGAATTCAGAATGGAGAAAAGCTTATTAAATGAAGGGGGACTAATTTGAACTGCTTTCATAAGCTTATGTGATTTTAGTTCTAGCACTTTTTGAATTAAAGTTCTTACTGGTATTCTGCTTGTAGAGTCCACACAGAGAGGCTTTTGTGTCACTTTCACACTGATCAGAGGATGGCATGTATATGTCATCTTTCTGTATAACCATATTTAGCTTAAGTCATTTTGGGGGAAGATAATACTGGTCTTTCGTAGGCTAGAACTTACGTGTGTCTAAAGATTAAGAAGCTCAATATTGTCCATTTTTGATAATCGAGTCTCAGAATTCTGTCATACTTAGATAAATGTGCCTCAAAGAAATGATTAAGAAAAGCATCTTTTAGATTAATGACAGTGGAGCTTAGATTTAATGGTCTTCTCTACCAAATTTAGTTGGAAGTTGGTTTACTGTCCACTCCATTAGAGAAGATTTAGTTAATGGCAATTTTAGGATCATGTTTAGGCAGTGTTTGGGTGGTGCTTTCATACATATGTTTCTTATCTTCTAGTAATGCGGTACTTGAGGCAAACTAAGCCTTTCTCTTTGAAGAAAGCTTGAAACAACCCTGTGTTCTGAGAACTATAATAAATGGTTTGTTGCACAACTGGAATAATACTTGAGCCATCCTTCTCCTTATCTCCATATTGAGATTAAATTATTGGCGTAAAAAAAGGCATTTAGTAATGTTTCTGCTGCTTCAAGTTCATGGGTTAGAAAGTTTAGAAGAGAAGGAAGTTGTCCTCAGTGATTTTTTTAATAAGTTATGTGCTTTGTGAAAACTGGTAAACATAGGATGTTTACTACAAGATCAAAAAAACACATTCACCAGATGAGAGGGCTTAAACTTTGACCTTTCTTAGTTTAGCATTCATTTGTCTTATGAGATAACATTAATAAACAGAACAGAATTCTGTTCAGAATTCTAGGGTTTTTTTCCGTGAGGGTGGAGTAGTCCAGGAGTTTGGCCTAGTGTTTTTCAGGTAACATCAGAGTCTCCTGTGTGTTATGGCATTCTTTACTCCAGCTTCCTAAATGTTGATATGTTTGGGGATTATCTATGAACCCTTGTGAAGTGTGAGTTCTGATTGTTAGATCATGAGTAGGCTTCAAAATCTAGCTTTTTTAACCTGCTTGCAGGTGATGCCCATACTGCTGGTCCACTGACCATACTTTGAGTAGCAAGGCTTCAGTCTTCCTTGGAGAACTTGGTATATGGTCTTAATGTTGTCAAGCAACTCAGATGCATAATTACTCTCTAGGTTTCCATTGGTATCTGTTGTGTTTCCATGAATGTCTCAGGAAGTCAAGTTAGAATCACATTAGATACTTTTAGGCCTACCCCTAGGCCTTAGTGATGATTAGTTGGGATGGTTATAAGTGGATTTATCATATGCACCTGTTATCCCAAGAGTCTGAGCTCTTAATTTAAAAGCCCACTCAGGTCCATTTTGCCAGGCCAAGTTGCTGAGACCAAAAATTTTTTCTGGTGATACTTAAATGTGGCATTTATAAAGTGACTGAATTATGTTGAAGGACTTTTGGAGGCTACAGAGTGGGACCTCAGTGCAAAATCATGGATTGAAAGTGTTTTTAGACTTCAGTGGTTCTCAAAGAGTAGTCCCTAAACTAGCATTTAGCACCGCCTGGTAACCAGTTAAAAATACAAAATCTCAGGTCCCAATTCAGTGGTATTAAATCAGATTTTAGGGGGCGCCTGGGTGGCTCAGTGGGTTAAGCCGCTGCCTTCAGCTCAGGTCATGATCTCAGGATCCTGGGATGGAGTCCCACATCGGGCTCTCTGCTCGGTGGAGAGCCTGCTTCCCTTCCTCTCTCTCTGCCTGCCTCTCTTGTGATTTCTCTCTGTCAAATAAATAAATAAAATCTTTAAAAAAAAAAAAATCAGATTTTAGGTGTAGGACCCGGACATCCACATGTATTAAGTCTTTCAGGGACTTTTGACTGATTCAAGCTTGAGGACCATCAGTTTAGAAAACAAGATGAGGTGGTCATGCTTATTAATGGAAAAACTTTGGGACCCACCAGCTTACCTTCATCAGAGGTCCTTGTTTTACCAGTTCTTGTGTAGTACCTGCTATTAGTGATACCATTTACTTCTTCAAATACAGAGTAAAAATGCTTTGGACTGTTCCACTATTCAGATCCATGTTCTTTTTCTTTGAGTGGACAGACTGATTTTAGAGTATACATACTTGGTGCTGTTCCTCATTTGCTCCTGTGTCTTGCCCCTGATTACTTATAAAGTATTATCACCGACCAGTTGAGCAGTATATAAAAGTAGGGAGGAGCACCTAGGTGGCTTAGAGGGTTAAGCCTCTGCCTTTGGCTCAGGTCATGATCTCAGGGTCCTGGGATCGAGGCCCGCATTGGGAATCTCTGCTCAGCAGGGAGCCTGCTTCCCTTCTCTGTCTCTGCCTGCCTCTCTTCCTACTTGTGACCTCTCTCTCTGTGTGTCAAATAAATAAAATCTTTAAATAAATAAGTAAATAAAAGCAGGAATACCCATAACATTCAGCTTGATACTGAGCAGTTTTAATCATCTACCTTAAATCTACCAGCTAAAAAGTAGGCATTGGATTATCTGAGTTTAGTTTCATGTGTTGCCTAGATTAGTTATAAATTGTCACCATTTTAATCACCAGTGTCTATATGGATCTTCAAAGAGTCCACCCTAATTTGCAGCTGATGGGCAGTTAGTTGCAGTGATACAGCCTGGTTTATGTCTTTGCTTTTTTTTTTTTTTTTTTTTTTTAAGATTTATTTGAGAGCGAGAGCATGAGTCGGGGGAGGGGCAGAGGAAGAGGGAGAAGCAATCTCCCCATGAAGCTTGATCCCAGGACCCTGAGATCGTGACCTGAGCTGAGCCACCCAGGCGCCCCTGTGTCTTTGCTTTAAAACCATTTAAAAAACCAGTAAAAAAAATAGACAAGCACCTAAAATGGATTGATTTGAGTCCTTCTTGGAGAGAATCAGTTGCAAGACTGGAGTCTAGCCTCTGAGAAAAGAGGAAGTAGGATTTAAATCTTAGGTTGAAGTCAGTAGTCAGATGGTAAATTTAACTCTACAAGAGATCTCATTTGGTAACTTCATAGATATTTTCCAAAAACTGAGTTGAGAAGTAACCTCTGACAGGTGGCATTTCAGGGAAATGTTTTGCTACAAACTTCTTAAGCTAATATAAAAATAAGGATGCCTTTTGGGGAGGCAAAATTATGGTATGAGGAATTATTATACAACCTTAAAGTTTCAGCTGTTCAGAAAATCTAGCTAACTGGAAGTTCTTAGAGGGGATCAGCTGGCAACACCACCAACCCAGTCTTCTGATTATTCTTTCGTACCTGCTCTCATTCTTGGAACAGTCATCTTGAAAAGTTGGGATTCAGGGCTGTTGCCTCTTGAGTATCCTCTCCTATTTGCTCATGGTAGGAACTTCTAGCTAGATAAGGAACCGGTCATATTAACATAGAAATTTGTGGCTAGGGCCTTTGATTCAGGAAAAGGTGCTATGAATGGAGGCAGGCTTAAGGGAATCCTGCCTAAGGATGAGGCAGTTTGATTCAGAGTTCCCAGTAGTCCACTGGGCAGGGACAAACCTGACACTGAATGACAGTAGCTGGGAGGTGTCATGCCCCTTCCCTTGTCCTCTCAAGAGGAACAATGAAGAGAGAAGGATTGGGGTGTTGAGCCCCACTGTCTGGTTTAGGATCCCCTGCTTTACCACTACTTACCCTGTGCGGTCTTCAGCTATATACTTAGCTTCTCTGATCCTCATCCTTTCCCTCTGTAAAATGTGGGTGGAATAGCATCTACTTGATAGGATTTTTGTGGGGAATAAATGAGAAAAATGCATGTCAAGTGCTTAGAAAAGTGGCTGGCACACAGTAAGTATGAAAGCTGTTTATGATGTACTGAGGGGCATACTCAAAGGTACCTTCTTTAGATCCCAACTTTAGATCAAGATGCTTATTTCTTAAATGTCACAGTAACCATTTCCATTTTAATATGAAACCGGAAAGTTCTGTTGAATACATAAAGCCACCACCCTGAAAATGATTTTTAAGTTTCCTTCTAGTCTTTACCTAAAGTTTTAAACAGTTGTATGAACACTTTTAAAAGCCAAAATTTATTTTTATTGTGTTGGCCAGATCAACAGAGAAAACAGACTTTTCTGGGGTTCCCCCCCATACCCTTAGTTTCCCCCCATTTCCTTAGTTTCAGATCTTTCAGTAGAAGAAAGTCTTTGCATCAGATCAGCCACCATCAGATGCTTAGATGAATCCAGGTGCGAAGTCCTGCTTAACAGCTCTGTAGGACTGTTGAAATCCTGACCTACCTGTAAGAACTGTTGTAAATGATGCCTCCAGCAACAAACTTCATAAGTGGGGAATGGTGGCATGTATCCCATGTACCCCCTATGTTGTTAGTTCACTGTTGCATTGGCTATCATCTTTGGGTACCATTACCCTGTTGTGATCTATTTTTAACAGCTTTCTAATCCTTTCAGAAAAGTCATCTGACTTGGCAGAATGAATATCTGGTCAGTCAGCAACTGAGCTTGATGACCAACCCCAATGCTAGTGCGTGTGTGGGGGGTGGGGACTGGGACAGGAGGTCAGAGGCGGATGACCCAACCCAAATACTGCTCTGGGGACATTTGCCTTCTTTAGGAAGAGCCAGGTACACACGCAGGTAAGGTACTAGGTCACTTCTAGAGTCTTTTGACCACTAACAATGAAATAAAACTCTGGGTTTTTTACAAAATATATATGTTAGTTTTCTAAAAATTGTGTTTTTTACTCTTAATTAAATTTAGCTTACAAAGGTAAAGAATATTTCCTTTTCATCTTATGCAAGGGACTTCTGTGAAATTCGTTTGTAATGTCAGAATGTCATCAGAATGCATAGCTACGTCTACGTGGGATTTCTGCAACAAGAAACTGGATGTGGATTTTAACCACTGTTGTTTTGGGCTTATATTCACATTCATTTGCTTTCTACTTCAAAACTGATCACCATAAGTGGGTATACATATTAGTAATTCCCAAATAGATTGTTTTGGGAAGCTTGACAAATTTTCTTTGAGGAAGGCTGCTAAAACGAAGATAATGTGTTTATACTATTTTGGCTGTGTGGCTCTTAGGCCATTAGCAGTTATTTCTTGCTTAGTCAGGTTTTAAAACCTGTGCAAAAAAGTTTTCAGATATTAACTCTTCCAGATGGTGATTGTAGTGAATTTGTTTATAATTAGTAAGTTCCTATGGGTTCTATACTCTGCAAAAGGGTACTCTCCTATTTCCTCCTATAATAGTCATATGGAGAGAGTATTCCCAGCTTAGAGTAGGCACTTTCCAAGTATTTTGCCTTTAACCAAAGTTGAAGATTTTCTTTGAAAATATCCCAGAAGGGTGCCTTTTCAGGAATATTATTCTTAAGGGCCCTTGATGAGATGGCACGTTCAAGAACACTTCTCTTGAGAGACTGGAGAGCCATGGGGCCAGGGCCAAGATTCATCTGCGTATGGCTAGATACTAAGCCTGGCACACAGGAAATGTTCTCTGGACAGCTATGAAGAGAGCAATTTTTGTATTGACTTAGCTCATGATTTCTCCCCTCCCCACTTATGTGGGGGACCTTGTAGGCTGGAATACTACCTTTTGCAACTTAAGACATTGGTGGAAGGTAACAGATTTAACTCTTTAGACCCCATGAAGAGGGCCTCTCATTGTCCCTAAATGTCCAGGTGGACTTTGGACCACATTTTCAGAAACATCCATTTAAAGTGCTACTTTTTAACTTCTTTGGGGTCCATTGGAGATCTTTTGAAGGTATGAATACTCACTGCAGGAATCCCAGAAATGCATGGTTTTGCATATGGTTTCCTTGGAGCCATGAAATTGGTTTAAGAAGCCCTGCTTTCAAGAACACTAAGTCTAATTTTACTAGATGTTTGAAGTTATTCCCAGCAACTTTTACTATCCAAGAACTGTTTTTTTGATTTCCCAGTTAACAACCTACTACCAAAGAAAATAGCTCTTCATCCTCTCTAGACAGGTGAGCTATGTCTTAGCCGCTTGGTCAGCAGCACTGTTTGTGCCGCCAGCATAGTTAATGCCAGTGTAATAACTGGCTCTCTGCTCTGTCTGTGCTCTTGGAGCCCCATCAGGTTGTGTAGTCGGTTGCCGGAGTGTTTATTCACACCTCATATAAGCCAGGTATAGTAAAGTCAACTGGAATAATATGGGAGGGCAAGTTAAAACATTTTTACCAACCTGAGCAACTCTCGTATCTGAGGGTTTTGGCATTTATCAATCTGTGATTAGGGCAGTAAGTCTTTAAGAAAAGAAATTAAAGTATTAATCTCTGGTAACAACACCTCAGTTTGATTTATTAAAAATATTTTTTATTGAGATATAATTCACATAATAAAATTCATCCCTTTAAAAGTGTACCATTCAGTGGTTTTCAGTAAATTCACATAGTTGTATAACCATCACTGTTATCTAATTCCTGAATATTTTCATCACCCCATAAAGAAATACTGTACCCATTAGTAGTCTCTCCATTATCCTCTTTCCCCAGTCCCTGGCAAGCATTAATCTACTTTTTCACTCCACGGATTTACCTATTCTTGATGTTGGATGTAAACAGAATCATACTGTATATGTGGCTTTTTTTGTCTGGCTTCTTTTAATCTTTTCAAGGTCTGTTTCAATATTTTATTCATGTTTCAATACTTTATTCCTTTTTATTGCCAAATAAAAATGGATTCATTGTATGGGCTTACCACATTTTGTCTGTTCATCAGTTGATGGGCATATGGGGTTGTGTCCATTTTTTTGCTTTTGTGAATAATGCTGCTCTGAGCATTTGTGTACAAGTTTCTGTGTGGATATAATCTTTTCAGTTCCTTTTGATAAATACCTAGGCATGGAATTGCTGGGTCATAGAGTAACCGTGCTTAACTTTTTGAGAAACTGTCACTGTTTTTCCACAGCAGCTGCACCGTTTTACATTCCCAACAGCAATGCACAAGGGTTTCAGTTTCTCCACGTCCTTGCCACTACTGGTTATTTTCCCTTTTTTAATAGCCATCCTAGTACATGTGAAGTGGCATCTCACTGTGGTTTTGACTTGCATTTCCTTAATGACTAATGATTTTGAGCATTCTTTATGTGCTTGTTGGCCATTTGTGTATCATCTTTGGAGAAAAATCTCTTGAAATCTTTTACCTATTTGTAAGTTGGGTCGTTTGGTGTCTTTTTGTTGTTAAATTATACACATTCTCTCCATATTCTGGACACTAGACCCTTACCAGATACATGATTTATAAATATTTTTTCTTTTTTTTTTTAATATTTTATTTATTTGACAGAGAGAAATCACAACTAGGCAGAAAGGCAGGCAGAGAGAGAGGAGGAAGCAGGCTCCCTGCGGAGCAGACAGCTCGATGTGGGGCTCGATCCCAGGACCCTGGGATCATGACCTGAGCCGAAGGCAGAGGCCTTAACCCACTGAGCCACCCAGGCGCCCCTAAATATTTTTTCTTGTTCTGTGGATTGCCTTTTCACTTTGATAGTCATTTGAAGCTCAAAAGTTCCTAAACTTAAAGTCCAACATACCTACTTTTTTCCTTTGGTTTATCCTTTTTCCATGTCCCAGCTAAGAAACATTGCTTAATCTGTGGTCATGAACTTTTTACATCTGCATTTTCTTCTTAAGAGTTTTATAGTTACAACTCTTATGTCTAAGTCTTTGATACATTTTGAGTAATTTTTGTATATGGTATGAAGTAGAAGTAAATTTTATTTTTTAGAATAGTGTGAGATTTGTAGAAAAACTGGGATCATAGAGTTCTCCCTGTTAGTATGTTAGTATGGTATATTTGTTACAATTAGCAATGTTAGTACATGGTTACTAACTAAAATCCATATTTTATTCACCTGTCCTTCCTTTTTTTTATCTAATGTCCTTTTTCTGTTCCAGAATCTTATTTGGGATTCCACATTAATTAGAACCATCATATTTCCTTATTCTCCTCATTTCCCCCTTTGTAAGATTGTTACCTTGTGAAAAAAATTTTTTGATCCCCACAAATAGAACGTTTGGTCTTCCTCCATGTTTTGTGGGTATGATAAAATGTTAATCTCTTCCAGGTGACTCCTAAATAAATAAGTAAAATCATTAGATTCAGCCAACAGGTGTGGTAATAATAGAAGACACCTATCACCTGGGCTCCCTATTATCTTTGGCAGTTAAGTTTCAAATAAAGCCTTATTACATAGAAACTTAAGTATATTGAGAGTATACATATTTAAGTATAAAATATGTTTCTCTTGGTTTAATAGTGTACTAGGGTTTTTAGTTTAGTGTTTGGATTTGAGGGTGGTAAAGAAATATGAAATAATCTGTGGGTTTCTTCTAATAGCAGAAAATTGCTTTGCAGTATTTTTTTCCTGTAGTATAAGTAATTCCTATATTATAAGGTCCTTCCTGTTTCTACTGGAATATGTTTTAAGCCTTCCTGTCCTCAGGATTTCTGTATTGTGATGTTTACTATCATCATAACTACTGTTGGTCCAGCCACCCTTCACCCACCACTGAATGCACCCTGTATCACTGACACAGTGTCCTTATGATCTTCCTGGACTCCAGTCTTTACTGGTGATTTCTGGGTTGTAGGTCATTGCTTTGACAGTTTTTTTTTTTGTTGTTTTTTTTTTTTTTTTTTTTTTTTTTTTTTTTTCAGAATTTTGGGCAGTTTTTAGATATTTTCTTATATTTGGAATTCTGTTTATCTCAGACTTCTAGATTTTTCTAGGTATTTCTTTCCAATAAAAAGACATTAATAAATCCTAAGAAGATGCAAATGATAGGGGTGCCTGGGTGGCTCAGTCAGTTAAGTGTTTGCCTTTGGTTCAGATCATGATCCCAGCATCCTGGGATCATCTGCTCAGTGGGGGCCCTGCTTCTCCCTCTCCCTCCTGTTCCACCTGCTTATGCTCTTGCACACACTTGCTCACTCACTCTCTCTATCAAAGAGACAAATGATCAAATGATTGATATGCTGGTTTTAAAACCAAAATGTCATCTGGTCCTAGGGCATTTTGCTATAATGAAGAAAATATTTAGATGATTCAGGTGTCTGAAGACACTGAGTGAATTCATGGCATGCTTGTGTGCAGTGATTCCTTATAGGCTGAGAGAGTAAATCTATTCCTCCATGTTTACCCCAGGATATGGGAAGCAGTGATCAGAGAAGCAGCAGGCATTCTATTATGAGGCCTGAGATGGGTGTATTACTGAGGTCATGCATAGTGGTATGTATATAGTTTTATGCAAGGCAGTTGTAGCATTTTATGCAGTGAAAGGTTGGGAATTGCCTTTCTTACTTTGTTAAGAAAATGTTGGAATGTAAATAACAAGAAGGCAATGGTTTTTTGTGTCTCTGCATATATGCAAGCAGATGTGTGTATGTTAACGCATATGTGCATGGTATACGTGTGCATGTGTAATTGCACTTACTACCTAGCTCTGGCGGAAGGACTGAGAAGCTGGTGAGGATGTCTAATTCCCAGACCTTGCGTTCTGATACCATTCCTCACTTGAACTCAGGATTTCTCTGAGTTAGGTGGCTGACACAAGGGCTAGGATGGGTACAAGATAAAACAAAGTGAGGAAGTGCTTTTTAAAAAATGATGGGGCATGTCAGAAGACACAGGAACCAGCTTGAGGAGGCTCCCAACTTGAAGCCCCAAATAATTAAGGACATGAATGAATTCTAAACCATTGGAAAAACTAGGAATCTATGAGTCCATGCCAATAATAGGTAAATACATGGGGGGAAGAGGGATGGTTTGTGTTTTCCCTCCAATGAAATGCCACCTGCTGACTGGTAGATATGGACAGAGGCCTAGAGTTGGGAAATCAGAATTGGTTTGGGCAAGATTCATCAATAGATGCTAAGCTCAGGGGGAAATTTTGATGAAGACCAGGATAAGTGCAGTCTTCTTGCAGACTGCACACTAGTTTTAAGTGGGAAAGTAGTAACTGAACTATAGAAAAACTGGAGAATACCTTGACCAGGTGATCAAAATCAGGATCACTACTAAGGGGCAGATGGACATCACAGAATCCACAGGTGATGGTCTGAGATGGACACAACATTTCTAATGTTAGTATTCTCTTCCGTGGATGCTTAGCCTCACTGTAATCACAAGGAAACATTTGATAAACCTCAAATGAATAATGTTCTTTTGGGGGCGAGGGAAAGTAGTCTGTATTTAGAAATGTCAGTGTCCTAAAAGAAGAAATTATAGTGATGTTCCAGCTGTAGAAATGTCCCAAAGAAATATGACAGTCAATATCTGATGCTAGACTGTATCCTGCTTTGGAGGCTAAAACAATATAAAGGTCATTTTGGTTAGTTGACAAATTGGAATCGGGGAGGGATTGTTAAATAAAAGTATTATTGATAACTGATTGCATAAAACTGGCAGCCCTTCTCAACCAGGTTTTGTAGAAGGTAAGCCCTTATGCCCTAAGGCATCTGTTACATATAATGGGTTTGGTTCTCTTTCATGCATCTACAGTGATACTGGCCAAATACAGTCCGTGGAAGAATGGAAGACTAGTCCCTCAAATTATTTTCTGTAGGGCTTCATTCTCTCATGGAACTGGATAAGAGACTGAAAGAATATCCTTTTTCTTGGGAAATAAGCACTGAAGTATTGAGGGTAAAGGACCATGAGTATGCAATTTACTCTTCTGTGGTTAAAAAAAAAAAAAAAGGGTATAGCGAGCCCAAATGCTAAATTAAATGGGAGAAAATTTTAATAGACAAATCAGAGAAATGGTAAATTGATGTTTTTGGTGCTTCGTTTTCTTGCAACTTTACATTACAAAATCTATCTGCTTGTAAATTGGCATCGAATGCATTTAAGAATATTAATTAACTGGAGGTTTTATTTAAGCCTGAAGCTTCCATACCTCGATAAGCATTCAGTGTTGTAGACTCCAACTATATTTTTGAATGGCAGTTTGTGAGAGAATTGTCTCTGTAGCAAGAAACTGATCACTATGAAGTTATTTGCCAATTCTGCTTGAGCTTCTTCTTGTAAGATGAGCTAACTCCAGTCCTTTCTGGAATAAGCCCAGGTGTAAATAAATAAAAACTGTGTGACATCCTTAAGATAGGCACTCCAGTCATTACTGAGAACAAATATAAGTTGAAAATACATGGTATGAAAAATTTTATTCAAAAATCACCATTTGGTTTCTCTTTCTAGGAGGAACTCTTGGATATAAAAGAACGCCCTCATTCCAAACAAAGGCCATCATGCCTCTCTGAAAAATATGACAGGTATGGGGGCAGGGGAAGGGGTGTGCTCCCTCTAGTCAACCTCTTGTTACACCAAACTTGGTAATTTAAGAATTGTTTTAGAGTTTTTTTGGTAGAATGGTGAGTGGGGAGATTTCAAGGGTAATGACGTTGGGCTTCTGCTCATATACATCACAGATAAACAGTGCACCTTACTGCATTGTCTTCATCAGTTTTATTATTAATTAGCTTTAAACTATTCAAAGCTGAGCTTCATGGGACTAAGGACTACTAAACCAATTCCCTTTCAAAGAACTAATGATGAAACTAAAGTTAGAAAATGACTTGGTCAGAGGCACATAGTAAGAAAGCAGGATTAAGATTTGAGCATAGGAGTCCTCTCCAGGGCCTTTGCTGTTGATGGTTGTTTTTGCACTGTGCTTTGGGGGTCCTTCAAGGGCCTGCCCTGAGCAGCCTGGTCAGGAGGACTCTGACCCTTACAGTACTGGTCCACCTCGCTCCTTGCCCCCAGCCAGAAAAAGCATTCAGCTGTTTAGGTTAGCCCTCTTGCATCTTTGTTCTGAGAAGACTAGAGCTAAATTATGGTCTGAAAATCTTTGTAATAACCCTGCATTGCACTCGTTATGGCCACCTTAGGACTTTAAGGTCACTTCTTAAATATCAAAGTAGATGGTTCATATGGCCCTCAGTTTTAATGTACAACGTGTATTATGTTTAATTGGTTGAATAGGCCATATTATTTTTATTTGTATGTCTACTCTTGAGAATGTTGCTAAGTCTCAATTCCTCACCACTTTCCCCTGATGAAGGTGGTACTCGAACAATGGCTGTTTTAGTTAGGATTTTTTTAATAGGTCTCAGATAAGCTGTTTTTTGTTTGTTTTTCATTAAAGCTGTCAATCTTTTTTATGCCTCAAGTTGAATTTTCTTGTTAAAACTGTTCTTGGCATGGGGCGCCTGGGTGGCTCAGTGGGTTAAGCCTCTGCCTTCGGCTCAGGTCATGATCCCAGGGTCCTGGGATTGAGCCCCGCATTGGGCCCTCTGCTCAGTGGGAGCTCTGCTTCCCTCTCTCTCTGCCTGCTGCTCTGCCTACTTGTGATCTCTCTGTCAAAGAAATAAAATCTTAAAAAAAAACTGTTCTTGGCATAAAATTATCAGGGTACACATACTTTTATTCTGACATGGAAATGTGCTAGTAATAATAAAAATAAGGAGGAAGAGGAAATACCTTCCCATCCTGGTATTTCTCTTCTCAGAATTAAAATTTATTTGATTCTTAAACTCACAACAACACCAGAAGATAGGTAATATCTCCTTTAGTGTGAGGAATTTGAGATTGACAGGTTGACTCACTTATTCAAGAAATGCTTAGTTGGTACCTGCTGCTGTGTGGCAAATACTATGTCAGGTGCTATCAGATACTGCCGTAATGGAGCATTGGTCAGTGGAAGGATACAGTCAGGTACTCCGGAGTTTATCATTACCACCATTACAGGCAGTGAAGGACAAGTGCAGAGTACCCTGCTACTCGTGTTTAGCACAATCTGAAATTTGTTTAGCACAATCTTCCTTTGAAAGGAAGATTTGAAATCTTCCTTTGAAGATTTGAAGATTTCAAATCTTCCTTTCAAAGGAAGAGTAAAGGGCATAGCTTATTAACTTATCCAGGATGTCCCTGGTGGTAATGGCAAAACTAGAAATCTGTCCCAGATCGTTGGACTCTAGAGCTCCTACTCTGCACACTCTGCCACCTTATCAATAGAGAGGGAGTATCGGGGCGCCTGGGTGGCTCAGTGGGTTAAGCCGCTGCCTTCGGCTCAGGTCATGATCTCAGGGTCCTGGGATCGAGTCCCGCATCGGGCTCTCTGCTCGGCAGGGAGCCTGATTCCCTCTCTCTCTCTCTCTCTCTCTGCCTGCCTCTCTATCTACTTGTGATCTCTCTCTATCAAATAAATAAATAAAAAATCTTTAAAAAAAAAAAAATAGAGAGAGAGTATCAAACTAGAACCCAGATCACACATTTTATGTTCTTAAGAGCTTTCTGTCCTGCCTGTGGGGAAAAACTGAAACGGTATGCATCAAAATTCTGGAAAAGTACATACCAGGCATTCCAAGAACTACTTCAAGTGAGAGCTTTTTCTCTCCCATATACTGATCTTCAGTCAAATGGGTGTTTTCCTCCTTCAGTAAACTAAGTAGTAAGCATCTTCTTTATCTGTAGGACAGCATAGTTACTGTAATCCCCATGCACCACAAGGTTTGTGTCTGATGTTTCATTTATAAACAGACCACTGGTTTCTTTCTTTCTTTTTTTTTTTTTTTTAAGATTTTATTTATTTATTTGACAGACAGAGATCACAAGTAGGCAGAGAGGCAGGCGGATAGAGAGGGGGACGCAGGCTCCCAGCTGAGCAGAGAGCCCAATGCGGGGCTCAATCCCAGGACCCTGGGATCATGACCTGAGCTGAAGGCAGAGGCTTTACCCCACTGAGCCACCCAGGTGCCCAGACCACTGGTTTTCAAGTGACTGTTGGTGCTCCATGAAAAACGAAAACAAAGAAAAACAACAAAATATTACTGAATTAATACAGATCTTCCTGAGTGTACAATGGAGTATGTTCTAATAAACCCATGGTAAGTTGAAAATATAATGAAGATATAAAACATCTGGCCTGCTGTTGGGACACCTGGGTGGCTCAGATGGTTAAGCATCTGCTTTCGGCCCAGGTCATGATCCCAAGGTCCAGGGATCGAGTCCCACATCAGGCTCCCTGCTCAGTGGGAAGCCTGCTTCTCCCTCTGCCTATTGTTCCTCCAGCTTGTGCTCTCTCTCTCTCTCTCGCAAATAAATAAATAAAATCTTAAAAAAATAAAAATAAAACCTTTAAAAAAAAAATCTGGCCTGCTGAACATCATAGCTCAGCCTAGCTATGTTAAAGTGTTCAGAACACTTCTACTAGCCTATAATTGGGCAAAATCAACTAACACGAAGCCTATTATATAATACAGTGTTGAATATCTCATAACCTATTGAATGCTATATTGAAAGTAAAACAGAATGGTATGGTTTACGCTTGTGTTCACACTGGCCGACCGGGAACTGTGGCTGTGCTCACTGCCAGTGCATAGCGTCTCAGGAGGTCATTATGTCATACATTGCTAGCCCGGGCAATGATCAAACTTCTACAATTTGAAGCACAGTTTCTGTTAAATGTGCAATGCTGCCAAGTAGAACCCTCTTGAGTTGAACCATAGTAAGTCAGGGACCATCTGTAGCTGTTCGTTTTCATGTTAAAAGAGCTAACCATTCTGATGGCAGCCGTGGAGTTTTATATTGGAAAGGGGTTTTCATAACTTACCACCTGAAGAAATTTAGAATTTAGACCACATATGTGGTCTGCAGGTTCAAGTGCTAACTATGTGTACCCTTTGACTTGTAGTGATGGCGTCTGGGACCCGGAAAAGTGGCATGCCTCTCTCTACCCAGCTTCAGGGCGGAACTCACCAGTGGAAAGTCTGAAGAAAGAGTTGGATCCAGACCGGCCTTCCCTTGTGCGCAGGATAGTAGGTGAGTGAGTAGAAGTCAGGGCACCAATTTTGGAGCAGCAAATTTGTTTGCCGCTGGTTTCTTAGCTGAGAGTTTTATGCGTTCAGGGAAAAATGTCATTTTCAGGAAACTGATTTATTAACTGGGCTTATCTGATTAGCAGAGAAAAATCAGCTTTCCTATATAGCAGTGGTGAGTAGACTGCATTAGACTGTGTGCTTTTGGAATTAAAAGTACTGCTACCCTTCATCATTTGGGATAACTGAGTGAGATGTGATGGGCAGAATGGTAGTGAGCATAAAACAGTGCAGGAAATCCACTTATGTCTTCTATATGATACTAGTCCTCAGGTATAAATTGGTTCTGGCAATTCTTAATAGTGCATTATGGTCTGAATACAGGGCTTGGATATAGTTTGAGACTGGACTAAAGTTTGGCTTTTGGTTTTCTATACCTTTACTCTTTAAACGCAATAAGAGATTGAGGAGTGAAGTAGAGAGCTGGCAGTGGAGAAGCTAGTCAAGGAACTTGTTGCAAGAGGGACTTCTTTTGAGATAAGTGAAAACCCATCATAAAACAAATTTGGCACTTGGCAAAGAAGATGGGGTGACTCTAGTTTGAGATAAAAGATCCCTCTACATAGCTTACAGTACACTTAGTGCAGTAATGTCCCTCGAACAGAAAATTTATTTTAGGAGAATCATTAAAGATTACACAGGAACTTTATTAAATGACAAAAACTACTAAGCAGCCTAAATGTCCAGGGGTAGAAATGGGTTACATAAACTTTGGTACGTCTGTAGGTAGGAGTATCAAATTGTTCAGCTGTAAATTGGAAACTTGTCTATACTGTATCTTGTTTTTAGAAAACATAGACACCCCATGGAAATTCTGGAAAAGTACATACATTTTTTTTTTTTTAAGATTTTATTTATTTATTTGACAGACAGATCACAGTAGGCAGAGAGAGAGAGGAGGAAGCAGGCTCCCCACTGAGCAGAGAGCCCGATGGGGGGCTTGATCCCAGGACTCTGGGATCATGACCTGAGCCGAAGGCAGAGGCTTTAACCCACGAGCCACCCAGGCGCCCCTGGAAAAGTACATATATTTTAGGTACTGTTTCTAGTGAGAAGATTAAAGGAATTTTTTCTCACTTGGACTTCAGTTTTCTGGTTTTTCTAGGAAGAATTTTTGTGTGGTGACATGTTTGGTTTCCTCAGCTTTTTATCGAGATATAATTGACAAAGAATAGACTGCACGTAAGGTGTGCCATTTGATGTTTTGGCAGGTGTATACACCTGTGAACCCATTACCATGATCAAAGTAACTAGCATTTCCCTCACCCCCAAAAGTTCCTGGTACCTCTGAGTCCTTCCTCATACTCCCCCATTCCCCCCACCAACCCCCACCAAGCACTGATTTGCTTTCTGTCACTACAGATTAGTTTACATTTTCTAGAATTCAGTATAAATGGAATCCTATAGTGTGCACTCTTTGGGTAGCTTCTCTCACTTAGAATAGTTTTAAGATTCAGTCGTGATGTTGGGTGTATAAATAGTCCCTTTTTATTGCCTATTAGTAGTCCATTGTATGAATTCGCCACAGTTTATCCATTTATCTGTTGATGGCATTTGGGTTGTTTCTAGTTTCAGACTATTAACTAAAACTACTATGAATATTCATGTACAAGTTTCTATATAGGCATATGCTTTCTTTTCTCTTGAGTAAATACCTAAGAGTAGGATGGCTGAGTCCTATAGTAAATGTATGTTCCACGTTTTGAGAAACTCCAAGCTGCTTTGCAGCACAGTTAGGCGTCTGCCTTCGGCTCAGGTCATGATCCCAGGGTCCTGGAATCGAGCCCCGCATCAGCTTCCCCACTTGGCAGGAAGCCTGCTTCTCCCTCTCCCACTCCCCCGATTCTGTTCCTCTCTTGTCATCTCTCTCTCTCTCAAATAAATAAAAATCTTAAAAAAATAATAAGGGGTTATGGAGACTGATCATGGAAAATCATTGATTATGAAATACATTTATTGCTCCAAGGAGAAAAAGCAAGAGTCAGTCTTATTTAAATATGTAATGTTCATGTCACTCTGCAGCTGTTTCAGTGGTGACTCTTTTCCCTTTTTTTTTTTTTAAAGATTTTATATATTTGTCAGAGCACAAGCAAGGGGAGCAGCAGACAGAGCAGGCAGAGGGAGAAGCAGGTTCTCTGTTGAGCAAGGAGCCCGATGCAGGACTCAATCCTAGGACCAAGATCATGACCTGAGCTGAAGGCAGCCACTTAACCAGCTGAGCCACTCAGGCGTCCGTGACTCTTTTTTCCAATACCCTCACCACCACTAGTTGTGGACATACCACTGAGAAAGGAAAAATACCCTGCTGGTTTGCTTACCTTTGTCTTTCTGGTGTCTTTCCAGATCCACGGGAGCGTGTGAAAGAAGATGACTTAGATGTTGTTCTCAGCCCACAGAGACGAAGCTTTGGAGGGGGCTGCCATGTGACGGCTGCTGTTAGTTCCCGGCACTCAGGAAGCCCACTGGAAAAAGACAGTGATGGGCTTCGCCTGCTTGGCGGACGGAGGATTGGCAGTGGGAGGATAATCTCTGCTCGGACCTTTGAGAAGGATCACCGCCTTAGTGATAAGGATCTGCGGGACTTGAGAGATCGAGATCGAGAGAGGGACTATAAGGACAAGCGATTTAGGGTTTGTCTTCTAGATCCTTTGGCCCTTCATGTACTTAGGGACATGATATGCTCTTCATTTATACCAGGTTATTTTGAGGTGCTGGATGAACACAGCCCATTCTTCAGCCAGATAGAGAAGAACAGAGAGTGTGCTGGGGGGCGGGGAGGGACTTCAAGTCTGCAGCATCATATTTTCGTTGTGTTGAGCACTACTTAATTCATCAGGACCTTAACTGAGGTAGAAATGCCTTAACTAGAACCTTATTTTTTTATCTTGCATCGTGTATTTTTCCAGAGAGAGTTTGGGGATAGTAAGCGCGTCTTTGGTGAGCGAAGAAGAAATGATTCCTACACAGAAGAAGAACCAGAATGGTTCTCAGCTGGGCCCACAAGTCAATCTGAGACCATTGAGCTGACTGGCTTTGATGATAAGATACTAGAAGAAGATCACAAGGGGAGAAAAAGAACAAGGCGACGGACAGCCTCCATGAAGGAAGGTAAGCAAAGACTTTGAGAGGGAAGCTAACTGTTCTAATATGAGATGTACCAGTTGCAAGTTTCTAACGTTGCAACCTGATTTTGAAACTGCTTCCTAAGTGTGAATTCCTAGGTGTATATCATACTCTATCCTCAACTTGTTCTACCCGCGGAGCTGAGCAGAAGTCTCACATTACCCTGTAGGAGCACTGTGTACACAAAAGGGTTCCCTAGAGATAAGAAACATAGTAGAAATAGTGAAGGAGTCTTCTTTTTGAGCACTTGGCATAGTGGTAAGCATTTTGTGTGTATAATCCCACTTCTAACAGCCCTATGAGGTCGGTGCTTTTATGGATGAGTGAATGGAGAGCAGGAGGCTGAGGGACTTCTCTGTGGACACTGACAAAGTAAGTAGTGAAGTTGGGAGTTGAACAAGTCCTTTGTGCTTCAGAGCCCACCTTCATCACCATGGTTAGACCTTCCTACAGGAGTTGTTTATGACTTAGCTTCTCCCAGACTCAGCTGTGAGATGAGGTGAGGTATCTCCTTTGCTAAACTGAAGAAGCCAGAGCTAATGTGAGATTGCCTAGTGTAGGGTTGGGGGCCCATTAGTTATTTTCAGGGCAGTAGCCTGGCTCCAAGATGGCCAGTCCTGGGCTGATGATCTTGAGAATCATCAGGATTCTGGCTAGCCTGGGTTTAAGTATTGGGGCTGTTGTTTACGAAGAGATAATCTTTGATAAAACTCTTGAGGTGAGGGGCACCTGGGTGGCTCAGTGGGTTAAAGCCCCTGCCTTCGACTCAGGTCATGATCCCAGGGTCCTGGGATCGAGCCCCACATCCAGCTCTCTGCTCAGTGGAGAGCCTGCTTCCCTCCTCTCTCTGTCTGCTTGTGAGCTCTCTCTGTCAAATAAATCAATAAAATCTTAAAAAAACAAAAAAAAAACTCTTGAGGTGAGTCTGTTTCTTTATAAGGTGAAGACACTGTTTACTCCATAACTTTAAGTGTTACTTTTAGCATTAAAGATCAAATAGGAAATCAGAGGAAATCAGAGTTCAGCCTCTTGTGGGCACTTCTTGAATAAGTTCTAGTTCTCTTCAGCTTTCAGGTTTAATTGAAAAACACCTTCTGGCAGGTACTAGTTAACAAAAGTAGAAATCTGTCTTAATACGTGTTTAATCAATGTCATCTTAATATTTTGAGCCTAAGATAAATCTCAACACAAAATAAGCTAGTGGAATGTATTTAGGGGAAAGTAGGGATAAATCACTTGCCCTTTTTTTTGTAATATCGTTGAAATACAATAGACATTATCATTATTTTTATGCTGTTACGCATTGTTCCCTGGGGCGGTGCAGGAAATCGATGGGTAACTTGGGAGACGTTGCTCTGAAATAGCCTTTGAGACATGCCCTTGTGTCATTCTCAGGCTAAAGCAGCACCACATAAGATAAAGATGAAGCTTCTGGTGAAAAACACATGGTTTTCTTAACTGGTACAATCTGAATTTTACCCATTTTTGCATCAACAGATGTATGCGCCAGATGGAGTGAGTGTCACCTCCTTACCTTAAAAATGCAAAGAGAGACAGGCCTGGAAAGAAAGAAAAACCCAAGACCCTGTCACATGGATTTCATGGCACACCCTTGAGTGGAATCCAGGGGTCCTAGCTCACTCATCCCAATAGTTAAATGCAGGGGTGCCTGGGTGGCTCAGTCATTAAGTGTCTGCCTTTGGCTCGGGTCATGATCTTGGGGATGTGAGATTGAGCCCTGAGTTGGGCTCCAGGCTCAGTGGGAAGCCTGCCTCTCCCTCTCCCATTCCCCCTGCTTGTGTTTCCTCTCTTGCTCGATCTCTCTCTGTCAAATAAATAATTATCTTTAAAAAAATAATAATAGTAATTGCTGAAGGTCCCTAGGCCGTCCTAGCTACTATATTTAGGATCAACAGGTACCCCATAATTTCATCTTGGCTGCAAGAATGAAAGGAGGGGAGGGATCGTGAGTACCTTTCAGTCCATGTTTGTATCTGTACTCTAGCTTTCCGTGATTTTTTGTTTGTTTAGAGAGAGTTGGGGGAGGGTGGTAAGGGACAGAGTAAGAGACAGAAACTCAGGCAGGGTCCTTGCTGAGCGTGGAGCCTGACTTGGGTCTCAGTCTCACAACCCCAAGATTGTGACCTGAGCCAAAATCAGAGTCAGTGCTTAATGTGCTGAGTCACCCAGGCGCCCCTCCACAGAATTATTTTATATAGCTGTTCTCTGCAGGCCTCATAGTGCTGGGAATGTAGCGGTGAGCAAGACAAGTCTATTCCTTGCCTGTTTGATTTTAAGACTGATGTGTAATGAGCAGTTGTTCTAAACAGGGCCCAGTCCTAGGTGATGTGTAAATGGTAATAATTGGAACAGTTTGAATATGCATTACACCTGTAGCCTGAAAAAAATGTAGAAGTTAGAAATGGACAAAACCCTCCATTGATAGAAAAGAACATTTTAGGAGTGGCTGGGTGGCTCTGTCAGTTTAGCATCCAACTCTAGATTTTGGCTTAGGTCATGATCTCAGGGTCGTGAGATCAAACCCTGTTTTTGGCTTAAGATACTCTCTCTTCCTCTGCCCTTCCCTGCATAGCTCACATGTGCTCTCTCTCTCAAAAAAAAAAAAAAAAGAAAAAAAAAAGCCAAAACAAAACAAAAAACATTTTAAATTGCACCCTCTCTAATGAAGGTATATGGTCCTTCTGAATGTGATAAAACGTCCCCCTAGTTCTCTTTCCGAAGTCTCTCCCTTTTGAGTCTGTCATAATAAATGGCCAGTTGTGTTTGTCTGCTGGTGCACATCTCTGTCCACTCATACCCACTCTCAGTTGACCCCATCTGCTTTCAAGAGAGCTTGATAATGCATAAAATTGCATGAGACACTCCTGCTGCCTGCAAAAGCTATTTATCTGTTAAGAGATATTGCCATATTGACACAAAATAAAAGGGATAGGAGAAGTATTAAAGCTTCTTTTGTAAATGTATGAGCCAAGTACAGACTCTTGTTTCTACTTTTCATCCTTAAGATGGGATCCAAAACTGCAGCAAAATGTCACTGGTCAGTCCTGAGGGGCAGGCATGTTCTGCTGGGTAAAATGGGTCAGGGAGAAGCACTGCTCTAGTGCTCTAGTCTGGGCATTGATTAGGCTGTTGACTTGGTCATTTTTCTAGGGCTCCCTTTCTTTGTAGAGTGAGGGCAATACCTCTACCAAAGCAGTCACTTTAGTTTAAATGTCAGTCTGGGAGGAACAGTATTTGCTTCTGTTTGACAGGAAGTGTGTGTCAATCCACTGGAGAGACTGCTGATTGCCTTGCCCATGACTCACTAACTTTCTGTCTCACTGGTTGCCTTAGGCCCTCTGAGAGCTCAGGGTAGTCCAATGATAGTCACCCCTATGGAGGAGCAGTGCCACCTTGATACACATGGCTTGGTGTGGAACAGCATTGGTGGCCATCTTAGGTTGAAACGTCTGCCACTTGGCTGGGATTGAGACTTTGGGTCGGGAAACCACTTAATCCTTCAGTTGGAGTCCCCTGCTTTGCTGGCTAGCTTCTGAAGCATTACTAGAATGAAAGCAGCTGATCGCATTTAGTGTCTCTTGGTCTGATTAATAACGAGACTGAAGTAACTATTGGGGACTTTTAAGAAGGGATGGGCCCAGGAGTTGGCTTCTTCTCCCCCATCCCCAGGAGGACTTCTGTCTGCTATGGATCTTGAAACTATAGGCAGCTCTTACTAGGTGATTTTGCAGGCTAGGCTTTTGGGAGTCCTGTTCTTCAAATAAAAAAGTTGAATGTCTTACTTACTTAAAAGTAAAAAAGTTGAATGTCTTACTTACTTACTTAAAAGAAAAAATTTTTTTATCCTAAGGATTTTGCCTTTTCCCATATTCCAGCTAAAACGAAGGTATTAGATTCCTTAAATGTTAACGCTTGTTAGCTTCTCTTAGACGTTGCCTTCACATCCTAACAACAGCTGAACAATACTTAGTTTTAAATTTACCTAGCACCACAGAGTGAGATAGAACTGAGTAAAGCAGATTACCTCTCTTCAGAGAGCTTAGTCTCCCTAGACAATTATCTCACTAAACAGTGTGATAAGTACTCTGAGAGACAACACAAGGGTTACAGAGAAGGCAGTGATTAATGTTTCTGGGCATGGTAGAAATGGGTAGGCAGGTCAGGCTTCCCAGAAGAGATAACATTTGAGCTTCACCTTGAAGGATGAGCTACAACCAACCTGTAAGCATGTGAAAATTGCCCTCATGCTAGGTTCACAGAAACACCTTAGATTGCCAAACTCTGACTTAAAGTGGTGGTGCAGATACCTGGATGAAGGTAGGGCCAAATTAATGTGGTTCCATCTTTAAGCAGTAAGAGACTTGCAAAAACTATCTTTTAAAAAAAAATCCTGAAGAATGGGTGGTGGAGTGACCATCATCCTTCCTGCATTGTGTTGGTGTTCTGGCTTGTGAGTAAGGCGTTTTTCTTCCTTAGCTCCCATAGGAAAGGAACGGTTTTACTGTTGCAAATGCTATATCAGCACACGAGATTTGCCCTTAAAGTTATCTGTGGCTCTTTTGTGTGCTGATGGCTGAGGCCACAGATTAAGCCTAGAGCGGTTCACTTGATCCGATCATTTTTTGTCCTGGTTTTGCTTTCAGGCATAGTCGAATGCAATGGAGGAGTGGCCGAAGAGGATGAGGTGGAGGTCATCCTCGCACAGGAGCCTGCTGCTGATCAGGAAGTGCCAAGGGATGCCGTCTTGCCTGAGCAGTCCCCGGGAGAATTTGACTTTAATGAGTTCTTTAACCTTGATAAGGTGCCAGGCTTGGCTTCGGTGAGTGTAGCAGCACACTTATAAATGAGATGGAGCAACTGTATGGTTAAATTTGACCTGAATATTTAGGATACTCTTTTTAAAGTATTGTTTTGCTAAATGCTTGGGGGATTTAGGCTTTTATTCGTAAATATTATTTGAGTTTTTGTGGCTTTGTTTTGAGAGGCCTAGTGGAAATGACCAAGTGAGAATTCTGTACCAGTTACCTCTTTTTCTAGGCTGGCAGCGTTAGACTAAGAATTCTTCAGATGTTAAGAACATTGCTTTTATTTTTAAATAGTTCAGTGTTTGTTATAAACTTGCTGTGGAGGTGGATTTTTATAACTGGTGATTAGCATCATGCTGATGTGCATCCTTGGGTAAAGTTGACTAGTTAGGTGGTAACTTTGTGGTGTGATGGTTCTGAAAACCTGGTGAAAAGCACCTTGAAGTATTATCAGTGTTGCTGTTAAACTGTTGAGGTCCAGTCTTTCTTGACTTTCAAAGTAGAAGCAGTAAGACATCCCAAATCTTCACTTGCTACCGGCCCTTGCTCCTATTGTCTTTGGTCCTTCAGGGATTACTGTAGCTTCACAAGTTCGATAAAAGAACTCTGACCTGTGCACACAGAAATGAGTTTTTTCTGTGGTTATTGAAAGAGCGCATCGAATCACGATGAAACAATTTTTTTTTTTTTTTTTTTAATTTTATTTGAGGGGCGCCTGGATGGCTCAGTTGGTAGGTGTCTGCCTTCAGTTTGGGTCATGATCCCAGTGTCCTGGGATCAAGCCCTGCATCAGGCTCCCTGCTTATTGGGGATTCTGCTTCTCCCCCTCCTTCCTGCTCGTGCTGTCTCTCATTAGCTCTCTCAAAGAAATAAAGTATTAAAAAAAAAAAAAAAGATTTTGTTTGAGAGAGACTAGAGCAAGCACAAGCAGGGGGAGGGGCAGAGGGAGAGAGAAAGGGAGAAAGCAGACTCTCCGCTGAGCAAGGAGCCCGATACAGGGCTCCATCCCAGGATCCTGGGATCATGACCTGAGCTGAAGGTGGATGCTTAACCAGTGGAGCCACCAAGGCACTCCATGATGAAACAGAATCCTAAAAAATATTTGGAGCACCTGGGTGGCTCCGTTGGTTAAGCATCTGACTCTTGATTTTGGCTCAGGTCATGATCTCAGGGTTGTGAGATTGAGCCCTGAATCGGGCTTCATGCCTAAGCATGGAACCTGCTTAAGATTCTCTTGCCCTCTGCCCCTCCCCGACCTCTCTCTCTCTCTTAAAACAAAACCAAAACCCACATTTTCCCAAAAGTGTCTGTATGATCTAGACATCTCATTTATAGCACCAAATACAGCAAATACATTCAACCTGTCCTTTAAAATTGGTGGTTCATGGAATTTAAATGACTCTACTTCGTAACTGTAGTGGCTCCTTGCTTGATTATTGCATGAGCAGAGAGAATTGTGCATGACGGAACAGACAACATTGGCTCTTCTCTTTGTCATGTGCAGCCCCTGCCCCCAGAAGATGGCCACCCAAAATAGGCAAGCAGACACTGCATAGCACTGATAGGTACAGGGTTGCAGGTGAGTTCTAGAGCAGCACTTCTGAAGTTCTCCATGATGGGGGTCAGGTTGTATTTCCAGTCCATGAGGACCATGCTTTCGTATAAAATACAAAAGTCACAGCAGTGCTCTATTGCTATAAAAGTACCTAACATTTACTTTGACTTTCTGAACTTCTCTCCATGTGGTCCAAGAGCACACTTGTCTAGAGCGCCCTTCAGGAGCTTGTGGAGTGTGGCTCTAAATCAACTGGCAACTATGTGGCTGGTTCTGTTCCTTAAGTTCTAGCAGCAGTTGTAGCTGTAAGTGTCCAGTCAGACACCTCGCTTCCAGTCAGCTAGTTGGTAGTAGTCCTTCGGCTCACTGAGCAGAAGCGTGGCATTCAGGCAGGAACTTTATTTCCTTGGTGGAAAATTCTTAGCTTTTAAGGGGACATTAGTCGCTTTTTCTTTCCCCCCTTAGGTGGAAATCTTACTGTAAAAAGTTTTCACCACAAAAGGTCAAAATTTATAGGCCTATTCTTGACTCCAAATGTGAACACCTGTAAAACTTAACCCATGCGCTTGCACAGAAGAGTTCAAAACTAAACTTTTACTTACCGGTAACATTCATTAGAGTGCCGATTATTTTAGGCTTCACATATAGTAAGTATCTAATGCTCATAAACCCTTGTAAATTAGATTACTACTATTTCCATTTTATAGATGAGGAAACCAGCACAGAGGCTGAAGTGACTTGCCCAAAATCACACATCCAGTAAGTGGTAGACACTGAACTTTGACTCCTAGCAGTTTCAGTTAAGGGTCTTTGTTTTTAATGCCCCACAACTATACTGCCTCTGAAGCATAAAAGGCACTGTGGGAGCTTCAGGGTATCTTCTCTTTTGGCCCTCACCCTCAATCAAAATTTGGCTAAAGCTGAGCAGTAGTTGCTACTAGGCTAGGAGTTGTCCATGTTTTTCGTAAAGGTCCTGCTCATGAAGGTGTATATAATACGTTTACTTAAAAACAAAACTGGGATCAGTTAAAAACAAATGCCCTGATTGTGCCATGTAATTCTAATATTATGCTCAATAAATGACCAGTTAGGAAAAATAAGAACTATATAGGATTTGAGTATCAACTGAGAAATGTTATAAAAAGTGTTTGAAATAGTACATGGCATTCAGTAAGCTCCACCAGTGTTAAGTATTAATAGATAAAAACAGAATTATACCTATATTTGTAAGCTATATTTACTGCCATTACAACACATTGGAAGTTGAAAGTCATAAAAAAATCTACTCAAACTGAAAATTTGGATCACATGTGCAAGTAATTTCAGTTAAATAATTAAAAGTAAGTTTATTTTAGATATGATATAAGTCTTACTACAGCACATGACACATAATAGGGGCTTGCTTACGTTGAATGAAGAAAAAGGAATTGAGAGTGGAAACAGTAAACTATTTAGAGTGATGAACAAGGACGTTGACATAGAAGAACCTTAGTGTTATAATCAAAAGTATACTCAGAAGAAAATGTATATCTTTGTTACGAATCCCAAAAATCATACTGGAGTGAAAAAATTCAAAACGATAGAAATTTCCATAGAAGTGGAAAGTACTAGAAGAACATTGATCAGTAAAACCTAGTAATTGTCAAAGAGAAAATATTTTACAGTGTCTGTTTGACAATCAGAATAATATGAATCTTAAGATATGACTTGTCTGAATGACATTGAAGGGCCAGACTAACAGTCATAAGTTACCTTAAAATGTTATTAAAAGGGGCGCCTGGGTGGCTCAGTTGTTAAACGCCTGCCTTCAGCTTGGGTCATGATCCCAAGGGTCCTGGGTTCAAGCCTGGGCTCCTTACTGTGTGGGAAACCTGCTTCTCCCTCCCCCACTCCCCCTTCTTGTGTTTCCTCTCTCGCTGTGTCTCTCTCTGTCAAATAAATAAATAAAATGTTTTTTTTAAATGTTGTTAAAAATGCAAGAGTAACAGTTTAAACATGCCAGATTACAGTCTATAGGCTAATCTTGACCAGCTGATGGCTGACAAGAAGGTAGCAGAGGATGTCTTGACCAAGAAGTTAGAGCAACCTGTACCACCTCTCCGTTTCCTGTACCAAGGTTCAGGAAATCTCACTGCTGTTAGATCATCCCTGCTTGCTGTGTGGTGAAAATGACTGACTAGATAAATCCTCTTAGGATTCCTTTTGGGCTTAAAATACTTTAGTTTCTTGAAATTGGCATTTCTAGTAAATGTGTGTAAGAGTAACTTTTTTTCTACTTTTTATGCTGTAGCTGTAATAAAACAGCTCTAACAGAAACAAAGTTGGTCACTGATCAAAATATGGAAATGAGTTTCTTACTGTCATGGCTTTAAAAAATGTCCAGATACTTTATATTCATGTCCTTTGCTTTTTCATGTTGCTCTTGTGTATCTTCTATTTTCAGATACACTATGGTCAGAGGAAATAAGAGGATTAAAATGCAAAGAGATTTTTGGCTACTTGTAAAAGTTCACATTCTTTTCAACATTAAAACCTTTTTAATGGCTATAGCTTTTAGTTTTAAAATAATTCCTATTTATCCCTAAGGTGATTATATTTTAGGTACAATTCTCAATTTTCCACAATGAAACATTTACTTCTTACATGCTTCTCTTCTATTCTAATTATGGCAAAATTCGTACACTTTAAAGTCTGCTAGTCTACAAGTGAGTGATTGAAACTGAATAATACTCCAGAAAACAGGAGTACCACAAATAATAACAGCGTCATGAATTAAAATCTCTCATTTTTGTGTTCAAGAGAAGTATTTCATGGCTTAGTTTGGGTACATTATGAGAAAATTCTTCTGATGAGAATAAAATAAGAAATCTAACCTGTTGTCGCTGAATTTTAACTGGAAATTGTGGGTTCCTGTCTTTAGATAAAACAGTGTCACTACTTTGCCATCCTCATGCTAGTTTGGGGGAAAACCTGTTTTTGCTTTATCATTGGTATAGAAATGAAAGTTTATGCCTTTCAAGGTGTGCCTCATTTTTTGGATTGACATTTGCTTTACCTTGTCTTTTCTAAATATGGATAAGAACACTGCATAAAGACCAGTATGGATATTTAACTGGACTTAGGATAGACTAGAATTAAAAATTTTTTTTAATGTGTCAGTCTAGTTTTTAAGGATTGATAATGGAAATTACTGTTACGAAACAGTGTTGAGAAATTATATCTGATTGTAGCACATCAATTATTCTGATGTTAACTGAAAACTGCTGCAGTTGGATTTCAAAGAAAACAACCTGCAAACTCCCCTATTAAGTTCAAACATACTAGAAATCCATTAAAAGTTCATCTTTTACATTCTGACACTTTCTAAACTTGGGCTGGAATTATGATCTCTACGAGCTCTACTTCTTAGCTTCTGAAATTGTCACCACTGAATTTTATGATGTTCATAAAAGAAACAGAAAGTTCAAGTTTGAAGCAAGGGCTTTCTTTCATCATCTCTTCATACTTGATATTTAGTTGAAGGCCACTCAGCAGCTTGGCAGTGGAATGCTTTACTGTGGTGCTGATTTTGATTTTGAAACTGTGTCCTCTGAGATTATTAAGTAGATCATGAATTTTCTACAGAGGCAAAGGATAGAAAACCAAAACATATTCTGTGACACAGAGGTTTTTCATTGTATTATCAGAAAGTACATGGTCAGTAATGCCTACCTTTGGGTTACTCAGAAATGACTCTGGAGGGGAAGAAAAATTAAAGATGTTGAAAATCATAAATTCTGAGGGTGTTTACCTTCAGGTCAGCAGCATCAAAGGAAGTTTCAAAGTAAGTGAACTTTTCTAAAAATTTGAACCTTGTTGTTCTTTTCACCTAGAAACCATTATTTTAGCTCCTTTTGTCTTTCTTTTTAGATGATAGAAGATGTTTTGGGAGAAGGGTCAGTCTCTGCCAGTCGGTTCAGTAGGTGGTTCTCTAACCCAAGCCGGTCAGGAAGCCGATCCAGCAGTCTTGGGTCAACACCACATGAAGAACTGGAGAGACTAGCAGGTAAAATGGCTTCAGATTCTGACTTTGAATGTGGTTTTGAGCCTTCTCTGACATGGTTCATTTTGTCTTCGTTAGGGTACAGTAAGGTTAAAGAGTCTCTGGGTACTTAAAAAAAAACAAAACAAAACAAACTTCAATTTGTGCCCTTTTAATAACTGTTGAAGATCTATTTCTGTGCTTTATTGGGACCAGTTAATTAATGAATATATTTACTTGCAATATTAGGTCTGGAACAAGCCATCCTCTCTCCTGGGCAGAACTCGGGGAATTATTTTGCTCCTATCCCACTGGAAGACCATGCTGAAAATAAAGTGGATATTTTAGAAATGCTACAGAAAGCCAAAGTGGATTTAAAACCTCTTCTTTCCAGTCTTTCTGCAAATAAAGAAAAGCTTAAGGAGAGCTGTAAGTGTTTATTAGAGTCTTCTTTACGCATTGAAAAAGTGTGGATCTCAGTCTTAGGGCAGTTGGTTCTAACATACTGCTGTTTCATCAAAAGTCAAATAGCAAGTGGTTTTTATTTAATGTATTCCAAAAATTTTTATCAAACAGTACCACCTCCTTGAGAAGCTATTAGTTAGTGGTTCATGGGCTTTTCCTCCAAGTCCTCCTTACGTGGAGCTTGATCATTATACTCCAGTTAATGCTGTAGTCCTCCTGGGGATACGTTGGCAGCTTCTCACACCTTTGCCTCAATCTGCCATGTTCTTGCTTAGGTTATGCACCCTCAACATAGACCTTAGTTTTATGCCCTTTTCCTAAATACAAAATTATGGCCTTATTTCCACTGAGCAACCATGATTTTAAGAGTCTTCAGTTTGTTTGTTTTTGGTATCAACCTTTTCTGACCTCAGTTCAGTTGTGAAATAAATTATTTTCACGTTGACCATCATGGTTGCCAAAGAGCATTCCCAATACATATTCCCTGGCTTGGGTTGATCCGGATTTTCTTAATCTTTCAGCGCATTCAGGAGTTGTGCTGTCAGTGGAAGAGGTAGAAGCAGGGCTCAAGGGCTTGAAGGTTGACCAGCCGGTGAAGAATTCGACTCCCTTCATGGCAGAACACTTAGAGGAGACCCTGAATGCTGTAACCAGTAATCGACAGCTGAAGAAAGATGGAGATATGACCGCATTCAACAAACTAGTGAGCACCATGAAGGCAAGTGGGACTTTGCCTTCTCAGCCCAAAGTCAGCGTAAGTATTTGGCACAAACCCCAGCCTTTTCTCCTTTTCCCTTTCTATTCCATTTCCCACTATAATAAATGGACTTAAAAAATGGTATTCTGAGTAAGTTGGAAGTTCTTTAAGAGTCATTTGGTCCTTGATGCTTTTGTGTGTTCTTTAATTACCACTGTGCTATTTGTTACTGGAAAAAGAAGGCCTGTGGCTAATCTATATGTTTTATGGGTGACAGTGTAACGATTAAAAGATTTGGATATAACTTTTTTTTTTTAATATTTTATTTATTTGACAGAAATCACAACTAGGCAGAGAGGCAGGCAGAGAGAGAGGAGGAAGCAGGCTCCCTGCGGAGCAGAGAGCCCAATGTGGGGCTCGATCCCAGGACCCTGGGATCATGACCGGAGCCAAAGGCAAAGGCTTTAACCCACTGAGCCACCCAGGTGCCCCTGGATATAACTTTAAGTGACTGCTAAAAAAAAAAGGGGGGGGGGGGTTGGAAAAAATATTTTTTGGATGTACGACTAGGCAGAGAGGCAGGCAGAGAGAGAGGAGGAAGCAGGCTCCCTGCGGAGCAGAGAGCCCAATGTGGGGCTCGATCCCAGGACCCTGGGATCATGACCGGAGCCGAAGGCAGAGGCTTTAACCCACTGAGCCACCCAGGCGCCCCTGGATATAACTTTAAGTGACTGCTAAAAAAGAAAGGTGGGGGGGGGGGTTGGAAAAAATATTTAAAAATATTTCTTGGATGTACTCCAGAAGTTTTTTGTTTATTCAGCTACTTAAGCCAAAATAACTCACCACGTTTTTATAGGAGAGTCTTTCTTTTCACATATTTTAATCACCCCTGTATACCTGGAATTACCTGCTTTCTTGATTAGGCAGTTGGCAGTTGTACATATCATTTGTAAAATGTCCAAGATGGATTTTTCAAGACCATTGCATTCTGTCAACTTACTAAATAGAAAAAGCTGTGACTCATAAAAATATTTTGGGGCACGAATTTGGGTTGTGCATGTCGTGACTGTAGGTCAGTAAACGCAGGTGCATAGCACATACTGGTCTTTGTCATAACACATTAGCGGTGGCTCTCCGCCATGATCTGTGTGTCAGTATTGCTATCCCTTGATAATAAAGGTGATAGAGGATGCCGGACAAACCTGAATAATAAAAACATAAACATAGATTTCTTCTTGTTGCTCAGCTGCAGCAAATTTATTTAATTGAATTTTGCCTCTTGTTTTCTCCTGACATCATCTTTTCTGGGAACTACAAGTTGGTCATGATATCAGTAGTTTTTCATGATTCACTGTGCCTTGTACCAAGGGAAGGAAACTGGTGTTTTTTATCTGACCAGAAGCTGGCATTAGATTCCAACAGAGGTGCCGTTATTCCTGGCCTTATCGCCAGGACTGACTCTACCTCTGAAAGGAGGCATCTCAGGCAGACTTATTTCTTTGAATCTGACCATACCCTGCCAGTTATAGGGGAATGTTTCTCTTAAACCGTTGTCATAATAAATTACTTAAGAGTTATTTCCATACAATGAATTATTAGATATACATCTTTTCGAATGAGGACTAGATTAAAAGATTGCAAACTGTCCTTTCTTCGTGTTCATTTGGGTCTTGGTGATTGGACCCAAGCTATGTATAAGTATCCAATCTTGTAAGTAGCTTCTTTTAGTGTGAATGAGTAAAAAGTGGGAGCAGGGGGATTTAGTAGTTTACCTGATGTTTTGAACATTTTGTTTCAGGTATGAGGCCAGGGCTTGATATTGATGTAGTTGACCCTGTGCTCTGAAACCTGAAAAATGTCCCTCTGGACAAGGGAGGGAGCCTTAGACACCTGTGTAAAGGGATGGATGATATAATTCAAGTTGCTACACAAAAAGTAACACTAACCTAGGAAAGAAAGCAACAAGGAAAGTAATGTAATAAGCACACCAGGTATTATCGCAAAATATTGCTTAATTTGCATGTTGTCAAGTTATGGTCTTATCCAAAATCCAAAATCAAGTCTTCAATTACTATGGCTGTATGTGTGATGTATACTACTTCTGATCTGCCGCCATCTTTTAGCTTCAATCTAAACTCCATTTCAAACTGAATATAGAGGCTCTGTCTTCCAAATATAGTAAGCCACATGTGTGGTGTAAAGTTGCCCATTTTTGTTAGATGGAATTAAATGACTCTCGAGATCTCTTACTAAAAGCATCTACAGTTAGGGATGCCTGGATGGCTCAGTTGTTTGAGCATCTGACTCTTGATCTCAGAGTCCTGAGTTCAGCCTGGAGTTGGGCTCCATGCTAGATACAGAGACTACTTAAAAAAAAAAAAAAAAAGAAAGAAAAAATCCCAATTCTGAACCAACAATAAAAGACTGGTCTATCTTTGGGCTCTTGTCATGCCTGAGGACACTGCTGTGGACCTCTGCACCTTCACCTAGTAGAGGGAAGCTGTACCAGAGAAAGCACTTCAGGCAAAGCTAAATGGGCACAAGGACGTCCTGAGTGCAGGAGGTGATGTCAGTGGGATAACTGCTGCTTCACTGAAAGAACAAAGAGTGGAGGGTCTGAATTTTGCCCTGTATATGAGAGCCATTTTGGAACAGCTTGTTTAAAAGTAAAGTTAAAATTTCCTGAAATGTGAAACTCTGAAATACAACAATTCCAACCAAACTTTCATGTTGTTTACTAGGTTTTTAAAAACTACTGATCTGTGATCTGTAAATCTTTTTTCAAAGATAATGGGTAACAAAGGTTGCCTTGAAAATTAAAATCTACAAATTATGGCTTCTTACAAAGTGCTCCTGTATTTCACCATATTCTTTCTCCCTTCTTTTGGTCACAGTGTTAGAAACAGTGAAATGCAGTAGGGTTACCACAGGGAGGAAACACCATCTGAGAGTCTCTGAGTGGACTTTGCATGTACATGTGAAGATTCTTTCCATTTCCAGATCTTTGGGACTATGTAATGAGCAAGTTGAGCAAGTGGATCTAAGTTAGTTTTCTGTGCCTTAGATATCATTCTGCTTAAGTGCCAACTCCCTGGGGAGTTTTTAATGCTTTCTTGTGGTCCCTAATGAACCTGTAAGTTAAGTGTGTAAGAAGGTTAAAACCAGTTTTCCTTTGACTTTTTTAGCGAAACCTTGAAAGCCATTTGATGTCCCCTGCTGAGATTCCAGGCCAGCCTGTCCCTAAGAACATCCTGCAGGTACTTCACCATCTTATACCAAGGCCTCGGAGTCCTGAACCCTAGTCCCTTGAACCGGTTTTGTGTAGTTGTCCAGCTTTGGGCCTTAGAGAAGGATCCATGTGGCCTGGCAATCGAGGATACAGTGTTGCTACCTGACACAGTTCTGTGTTGCTTTTAATCTCATTGTGGGGTGGGGAGGTGGTTGAAGATGACAAAGTAAGCCCTTGATTTCCAGCTTACAGGTTTGCAATTTCTATGGAAATTGGAAGTGTCTAACCTATATTTGTGCACTAATTTAAAGCAAATGTTGCTAGCTGCACAGTGACAGAAATGTGTTGCATGTACATGTGTCAAGTCCTTCAGTGGAGCATGAGGGAGATTCATCGTTGGCTTCCAAAAGTTAATCCATAATACACAGCCTCTGACTAGGAGGAAGAATGAGGTTTGTTCACAAGGATGACTTTTTTTTGCCCTTAGGAACTTCTGGGTCCGCCAGTTCAGAGACCTGCTTCTTCCAATCTTCTGAGTGGCCTTATGGGGAGTTTGGAGCCTACAACATCTTTACTGGGGCAAAGAGCACCCTCTCCTCCCTTGTCACAGGTGTTTCAGACACGAGCAGCCTCGGCAGACTACCTTCGTCCTAGAATACCATCACCAATTGGTAAATCCTTTGTGCATAGATGTCTGCCCTTTCTCCCCCAGCCTCCCACAAAGGTTATACTTGTCCCCTAGAACTTGCAGAGTCTTCTTCATGGGCATCCCTGAAGAGTTTACAAAGAAATAAGTGAATTTATTATGCCTTTTGGGGGGGATGGTGAGGCACAAAATTAGAAGAGAATTTATCTGGCTGCCCTTCTAGATAAATACACTCATAGTTCTTTCTTCTAAGACTGATGAAAATTGTATAAATTGGATCCAGCTTTTTAGTCTTATTCCTTATTTTGGGAATTCAAATAAGTTAATTGGTTTTTCCTTGTTAGAGTAGAAGTCAGGGTAGTGGCTCTCCACCAATTTAATGAAGTTGGTACATAATCAACTGTGAGGTCTTGTGGCTAAAAGCTATCTTAACATGAGTGTTGCGCAAAATCTCAAGTGTTCCGTCACCCTGGACCACTTCAGGCTGCTGCCAGTCATACCTTGAGAGTAAGTTTTTGTCCTGTTCCTTCCCCAGTTAGTTAGAACAGAAAGAGTATAAGCCTCAAAGCCCTGGACTCTACTCTAGTTACCAGCTGGCTCCGTGATAATGAGCCAAATCACCAACTAGAAAAGCACTTTTTTCTCAAATAGAGGTCTCAGCTCTAAAAGGGACAAAGCTGACAGCTTAGTGGCTTAGATGAATATACCAACAGTTTTGGTCATTAAGTACTCTGATTAGGGTCCACATAGCCCAGTGTGGAGGCACAGAAGAACAGGAGCATGACCAGCCCAGGAGTCAGTACTTGCCTGAAAGAGATGACGTTAAACAAGCAGCCGCGTGCAGTCGTGCTGATGCTTCTCTCATGGATGTGTGCTCTCTTGACACTGGTACACAACTTTCCCATCAGGTTTCACACCAGGACCACAGCAGCTACTCGGAGATCCATTCCAAGGCATGCGCAAGCCCATGAGCCCCGTCACGGCCCAGGTCTGTCTGAGCTTTTTCTCTAAGTTACTTGCTTGCTTTTCAACCTTATTATTGACTGTGGGTTGGAGAATCGTTGCAATGCCTGGAAGCGGTTTTGAACTACAATTTGAGCTCAGTAAAGGCTAGAAGATTGGTGAACAATTAAAGTCATACTTCATTAAAATCCTGTTCAGGGGTGCCTGGGTGGCTCAGTGGGTTAAGCCTCTGCCTTCAGCTCAGGTCATGATCTCAGAGTCCTGGGATCAAGCCCTGAGTCGGGCTCTCTGCTCAGTGGGGAGCCTGCTTCCCCCTGCCCTGTCCCTGCCTGCCTTTCTGCTTACTTGTGATCTCTATCAAATAAATAAATAAATCTTTAAAAAAAAAATAAAGTCCTGTTCAGAGAATGGCAGCATAATTTAGTCAGATTTGCAGTGCCCCCTTTCAGCTGCTGCTTAAACATACCTTTCTGAAAGTGAAGAGAGCCTCCATAGAAAGTGCATGGACTGTCCTCATTTTTCTGCTGATCTTCCTCTACTGCCTTGTTCAGCAGATGAGCCAGCTAGAATTGCAACAGGCAGCTTTGGAGGGGCTGGCCCTGCCACATGACCTTGCAGTGCAGGCAGCCAACTTCTACCAGCCTGGTTTTGGCAAACCCCAGGTGGACAGAACCAGAGATGGATTCAGAAACAGGTAAGTTTACTAACTAAGCCTACCCTTGTGGGAATTTGCAAATCACTTTTCCACAGATAAGCAATTCATTATCCACAGTGAAATTCTGTGACACACACTGATAGGTTTGTACAATATATGGTGAGAATTCCAT
Source organism: Meles meles (assembly GCF_922984935.1). Taxonomy (NCBI): domain Eukaryota; kingdom Metazoa; phylum Chordata; class Mammalia; order Carnivora; family Mustelidae; genus Meles; species Meles meles. The sequence continues at coordinate 26,731,591 of NC_060077.1, read as the reverse complement.
CTCCAGATGTGCTGTAGAGGAAGTGAAACGACAGAATTCTGCAGGGGCATAGACTTTTCATTCTACAGAATTTTATTTATATTCTTGATTTAAAGGAATCGTTGTTACAAATGTAGCTAGTGGGCATAGCTCTTATTTGTTGTTACAAGATAATGAAAAGTAAAACTCCCCCTAGCTTCCTTCCCTACAGTCCTTGTTGAGTTACCAAACTGTCCTTTGATACAGGTTTTCTGATCCATTATTTGTTGGTCAGAGCTAATGGGTTTGTTGATCAAAGCTAAAAACAAGTGATTATTATTTCAGTCTCCTCTTTCTTCCAATAATTGCAGTAAGTAGTAATATGAACAATAAATTAGGGGAAAGGGACAACAATACCGTTCTTTTTTTGTTATAAAATAAAACAGAAAACTGCACTAAACAAATGTGTAGCTTATTACAAGACAGACTCCTTTGTTAGCTACCCAGAAGCTCCCTATATGTCTTCTCCAGGTAATACCTCTTCCCTCTCTGATTCCATCCAGCCTTTAAAAGTAAATACCGGGGTGCCTGGCCGGCTCAATCAGAAGAGCTTGCAAATTCTTGATTTCCAAGTTATAAGTATGCGCCCCACGTCGGGCGTACAGATTACTTAAAAAAAAAAATAAATAAACTTAAAAGTAAATACCACTTTAATTTTTTCAGTTTTATCACCAATATTTTTATCCCTGAACATTAAGTCCTGCCCATACAGCATACTTGGTAGTTAAAAAGTACTTTTATTTTTATGTGATTCTTAAAATTGTCGTACCAGTGTCTCGTTGTTTTGCTTCAGCTGGTTTTATATGTTGACACTTTCAGAAAACATTGAAACCAGTAAGTACCCTGTATTCTTACATAAGTATTCTATCTATATATAGTAGCCCTCAGCCTAAACAGAGAGCTCAGGACTGGTCTGCTGAGCCCCTCACTGTATTTCTCTCTGTAACATGGTTTCTCATTAACTCATTGACTTGATTTATTGACCTTGAAAGCGCTTTTGATATCCGGAACTTTATGTGCTTTTGGTAACAACCCTGTGAGGGAGATGGTATAAATAACTGCATTTTACAGATACAGAAACTTAGAGTTTTAAATGCAAGTTCCTAGAAACTAATAAGTAGAACCTAAGTCATTGTCCACAGAGCCTTCATGTTGTTCAAATCAAATGTCAATCTCTCAGGCCCTCCCTGAACACCCTGTATACACTTGTGTCCCCCATCAGACTTTATTTTTTTTATTGTACTTACCACCTTCTGAGTTGCTTTTTTTTTTGGGGGGGGGTCTTTCTCCCCATAGTAACCCCTTTACCCTACAACCAAAAGAATGTAATGAGGCCAGAGAATTTTTTTTTGTTTCGTTTATTGCTGTATCTCCCACATGTTAGCCCAGTGTCTAGCACATAGCGGATGCTCAAGTATGTTCATCAGAAGGAATAAATGGTATGTGTGCAGAACCACCAGACTTGGGGTTTTCCCCCTGATCTCTCCAGAGTACTACCGATCTGTTTCTCCCTCATTGTCATGCTCAGATTCACAGTGTGGCAGCAGTGGGGCTTACCTGGTACAGACTGGAAAGAAGCCATGGGTTTAGGAGTCTTCTCTGTTTATGATTTAGGAACTCCCAGAATCACTAAGGCTTTGGCCCTCGTGGTATAAGGTCTGATAGCTGAAGTGAGTGAAACTCTCATTAGCCAGGGAGCTCATATAATTCATTCTTCTTTCAGCCTTTGTATATCTTCATCATTTGTTTCCTGTTTTCTCCAAGTGAAGGGAAAATGAGTAGAATGGGGAGTAAAGGGAAGTCTATTCTTTTAAACTTTGGGAGGCCTGGGATCAACCTTGTCTGTGGACCAGGAGTAATGGGGGATGCTGCATGTTCCTGGGTCTTGAGATAGCTGAAACTCTTGGTGCTCTGATTTGAAGCAGTGTCTTACATAGCAGCAGTTCTACACCAGGCCCTGTGCTCGTCAGTATTGCTCCCTACTCTCAGGAGCACAGCCTGGCCCACAGAATGAAGACTCACTCGTAAGCTGCCCCACTGACATAACCTACAAATAAACTATACACCAGCCCTGGATAACCCTACATTCCCAAGGCCTTGTACCTGATCTTTTTGCTTGAATTGTTCTCCATGTTACAGCTTTCTCATTGGTCACACTCAGTTTAATGCAGCTCCTTCCCAGAGACGCTTTCCTGGAGTCTTTTCAGTAGGAGTATTGTGTCACTCCTTCTCTACTTCATTTTCCATTTCACTTTCCTGTTATCTAATATCTGTGTGCCTTAGTTTGCTCTCATTAGTGTCTCCCCACTAGACAAGAATTCTTGCAAGGCCCAGGACCGTGTTTAATCTTGTGTCTTCCTTCAGAACTTAGCATGTGGTTTTGCATATGTTAGGCACTTAATAAATGCTTGGAAAGTTGAAATAGATGAGGGAAATGGGATATCCAAATCCTACGCTGGTCTTGAGTATTCTTTGGTTTTAGGATTTGGGGTTCTTGCAGCTTGAAACTCAAACTGATACTTGGTTTGTTCACAGGCAACAGCGAGTGACCAAGTCACCAGCACCCGTGCACCGAGGGAATTCTTCTTCCCCTGCCCCCGCTGCCTCCATCACAAGCATGGTCAGTGACCTCTGCTTTTGTAAATGACGTGAAGGCTTCTCCATTTGATTGTGCTTATATTGTATTACCGTGTACCCCAAAATATCCTTAAGTGCCTTCATAGGAATAACTGGCTTAATAGTCTATCATACCTGCTTATTTATTTGATCTTCCCCTTTCAGGATGCAGTCTTAACTCAGGATTCTAGTGAAGCCCCTACATTGGGGAAGGTATGTTCCAGCAGATAGAGGAGTATGGACTAAAACATACCAAGTGATATAATATTTTCAAACAAATGAACAGTTGGAGTAGGGAGTAGAGGATGGTAGGGTGAAAGATAGGAGGTGAGATGGAAGAGGTGAATGGGTTGGATCATGGGGAATCCAGTGAAACATGTTGGGGACTTCACAGATTCAGGTCTGTGATATGAATTAAAGCTAGGACAAAGGAGTTTGCTTATTTGTGTTGTTAAATCTAGTTTTACAACTGACTCATTCATATATTAGCTTTTTACTTTTTTTAAGTTTTATCCCCCAGAAACTTCTATCACCATCAAAGCTGATAGAGAAGGGGAAAAACTATTACTCTGCTTCTAGATCCCAAGTGGGTCTTTGCACCAAGAACTCTGAAGACAGCATCCGGAAGGTGTTCTCTGTTCATAATTCATGCCCTGTCCCCTGCTATCAAGGAGTTAGGGTTAATGAGAGAAGGCACATGTACAATGCAGTGATCAAAGTAAAAATAGATATTGAAGAGATGGGAACAAATGAACCGAAAAGGTGAATCCTAAGGGGTGAGGAGACTGTTAACACAATTGTGAATTTTCTGGTAGCCAAGTTAAGATGGGATATGTTAACAGTATAGAAAAATTTAGGTTCTGAGGTGGTCTTTGAACTTTCCCAGCTGGTAGAGCTCTTGCTCTAGGGTATACTTCTGGCCACGTTCTTCCCTGTTCTCAGCCTAATTCCAGGCGAGGGAGATGGTTGAAGCAGGGCTGCCATAGGTAGGCCCCTATCACCACAGACACAGACAGGTGGATAGGTTGAAGCTCTGTGCTTTAACTACCTTTGTGCTAGAGCTAAATCTAGGTTTTGATGAAAATGCAATGTGAGCAGGAGATGGTGTACTTGGGGCACCACCTGTCTGGCCCATCCTGTTTCTCTTCCTCTAGCAGCTAGTCACCAGAAGGTTGAAGTTGTTCTCTGCCACATGTAGCCAATAAGGGGACTGACTCTTCAGCTTGTTGAGCAGTTTGACCAGTTAAGCCTGGCTTGATTAGGATAGACATTTAGAGAACACGCTAATACTGTTTTTCTCTGCAGCTTTCTCCTTCCTTCACCCCTACCTCAGTGATTCGTAAGATGTATGAGAGCAAAGAGAAAAGCAAGGAGGAGCCAGTATCTGGAAAAGCAGCTCTTGGTGACAGTAAAGACGACACTCAGAAGGCCAGTGAAGGTAATGCAGAGAGCTCTGGAGTGTGTACTGCCCAAGAAAGTATGTGACGGAGCACAGGTTTGAGTGCTCACCAGCTGATGTGATTCTTGGCAAATCCCTGCACAAAACCCCTGCCTGCTTTGGACCACAGTTCGGTGTCTGACAGTGGGAAAAGCACTGTACCAGTTCACAGTTGCTTAGCCATCTGAAATTCTGACCAACCTAATAGTGGTATGAGTGCTAGTATGAAGAAGAGTGAGTTTTAGTTTAGAATCTTTTTTTAAGATTTTTATTTATTTGAGAGAGAGAGAACATGAACTGGTGGGAGGAAAAGAAAGGAAGAAGCAGACTCCCTGCTGAGCAGGGAGCTGGATACAGGGCTCCATCCTGGGACTCTAGGATCATGACCTGAGCCACCAGGTGCCCCTAGTTTCGAATGCTATTGAGGCTTCAAAGTTGAATTATTAGTACATTTATTTGGCAAATTAATGTGGTACAACCCATTTTACTTCTGAAATGTTCTCTTTAGTCTGTGGAGACTGTGTCCAGTATAATCCAGCAATGGGTGAAGCATAAGGTGTGGAGAGCCTTGTAGAAGTATGTGGAAGGGGAGCCTGAGTGGTTTAGTCAGCTAACCGTCTGACTCTTGATTCTGGCTCAGGGTCATGAGATGGAGCTCCGGCTGTGTGCTCAGCTCGACGTCCGCTTGAGATTCTGCCTCTCCCTCTGATTGTTTGTGTGCAACGCTCTTTCACTTGCTCACTAAAAAAATCTTTTAAAAAAAAGTATATAGAAAATGTTGCACAGTTGGGACTGTCAAGGATGTGGTGAAATAGATTCTAGTAAGTTAGGTTTACACAAGTCTACAGTATTGGTTTGAGAGCTTTTTGCCTGTGAGAAAGCTTCTAGGAAAAAGGAAATCCTATTGGTTCTACTAAAAGACAGTTCAGATTCCTTCACTAGACTCTAATTTCTGTTGTGATGGATTTGTATGATTTTACTTTCATTTGATTTTCCCCTTTGGCTAAAAAAAAGCATGTTAATCCCAAGCACCTGACTAGGACAGTACTAGTTCCCACACAGATCTGAACCACAGCCATATGGGCAAGCAGAGCAAGGTGCCTAAGTTAGACAACCAGACCTTAACCGAGCTTCACTTGCCCATAGCTGTTCCTGGGTTGGGAGGATTGTAAGAAAAATAAACTCTGTTCCAGCAAGGTATTTGGAGACTAGCAGTCCTGGGGTCTAGTTCCAGCTCTGTTCCTAACTACGCCTGTTACCTTGACTAGGCCTACTCATAAGGCAAAAATTATGGTTTTTATGATACAATCCTCTAAATCTGCTGAAGGGATCAATTAAGGACTGTAAACTTGCTAAGAAATGAGATTTGCTGGATCGTTGGGAAGGCCGTGTTTGGGTGAAGTTTGCCAATACCAAAATATTCTCTGGGTCCTTACAGAGAACTTGCTGTCATCGAACTCTGTGCCCAGTGCTGATCAGGACTCTTCTCCCACTACAAATCCCAAACTTTCAACGTTGCAGCGGTCTTCATGTTCTACCCCACTGTCTCAGACTAACCGTTACACCAAAGAGCAAGATTATCGACCTAAACCAACTGGGAGAAAAACACCCACCTTGGCATCCCCAGTTCCAGGAACACCTTTTCTCCGCCCCATCCACCAAGTTCCCCTCGTCCCCCATGTCCCGATCGTGCGGCCTGCTCACCAGCTTCACCCAGGGTTGGTCCAAAGGATGCTGGCCCAGGGAGTACATCCACAGCATCTTCCAAGTTTGCTCCAAGCTGGTGAGTTTCTGACCTGGCATGACAGCAGTTGCCAGAACTGATGAAGCACTAGTTTGAGAGGTTTTTTATCCCTAGAAAAATGTTGCTAGATTTTTCCATCTAACTGGTGGGTAGTGGGGTCCAATCCAAACTATCCCTTAGTCTATTGAAAAATGAAGAAGCTAGCTTAAGCATTGCTCACTGTTCAACTTGTGGATCAGCAAAGCTTGAAAATTTCCAGGAAGATTACGTCTTACCAGTTTTTTTTTTCCGCCCCTGCCCAACAGGTGTACTTCCTCCTGGGATGGACCTGACTCATTTACAGGGAATATCTGGCCCAATCCTGGGTCAACCCTTTTACCCTTTACCTGCAGCTAGCCACCCTCTCCTAAACCCTCGCCCTGGGACACCTCTGCATCTGGCAATGATGCAGCAGCAGCTACAGCGCTCAGGTAGGCTCAGGATTGGGCCAGGGGAGCTGGGGATGGCCTGAGTAGGCTTCAAGCTTTTGGACCAGTTTCCAGTAAGGGGATGAATTATGTGATTCATTCTTTAACTTACCCTAGCAAGGGTAGGATAAGGGGATAACCAGAGACTAGGATGAAGTAAACCAACCTCTATGAGATTTGGAACTCCTATTCCTATAGACAGTGAGAGAGCAGACTGTTTTGGCATTTTTTTTGTCCTCTGCCTCTTAAAGAGAGGAGGCTGACAGGTTTATCATGAAGAGTATCCAGAGTAGATGCCCTCTCTCACCAGCTAATTTAATGTTAGTACTTCAGTGATAGGGCTGCTTGTTATGGGGAGTAGTGGTCATGTCATTTATGATGGCTTCTGAATAGTTCTGCTTTCCAAGGTGCTGTCTTCTGGCATTTTGTAAGGATTTGAGGGAGGAAAGGCCTGATACAGAACTATGTTCCCCTACATGCTCTGAATGATAATCTTCTTTCGTATCCCCATAGTTCTTCATCCTCCAGGCTCTGGTTCCCAGGCAGCAGCTGTCAGCGTTCAGACGACCCCTCAGAATGTGCCCACCAGGTCAGGCCTGCCCCACGTGCACTCCCAGCTGGAGCATCGCCCCAGCCAGAGGAGCAGCTCCCCAGTGGGCCTCGCCAAATGGTTTGGCTCAGATGTGCTACAGCAGCCCCTGCCCTCCATGCCTGCCAAAGTCATCAGTGTAGATGAATTGGAGTATCGTCAATGAACAGGGCAGGCAGACTCACCTGTGCCTGGACCTATGGTGGCACCTTGATTAGGACTCTGCTTCCTCATTGCGGGTTGGTTTATGGAGTTTTACTTTGGAGCACTCTGTGAAGCTATTTAGGGAAGCCCAGGCACCTGGTGTGGTCTGCATTGAGGGAAGGATCTTAACCAATCGAATGGAGCCTACATGGTCTGAATACAGGATACACATTGTTGTCAATCCTGGAAGTAGTCTTTTTTTGTAAGATATGTGAATGAAGTGTTGGTGTCTTCACCAAGAGGTGGCACCTAAGGGTTCTGAGGAAATAAATGTATAGACCCTATGTACAGACTTGTGTATAAACAACTTTTGTATATACATATAGGATAGCTTTTTTGAACTTATACAGCTGTACATAAAAGTAGCTGATATTAGTTAAGCCTGTGTCAACAATTTGATTTTTTCCACTTGTACATTTGGGACTTTTTCTTTTGGTTGATTAAAGTTGCATATGCTAAGTGTGTGAATGAAGTGAATGACATAGTTTGTGTTTCTTTCTGAATTCATTCCTTCTCATTTTCAGCCAGCTGACCTATGAGGTTCAGTAGGTTCCCTAAGTGAAATGATCTGAAGTTTTAATTTTTCTTAAAATTCAGAATTAAACTCTTTATCTCATTTAGAAGGAAGTAGCACTGGCCATCTTTTTTGAGCCTTAAAGACCCTAATGGGCCAGCTTAGGCTGGAATGACCCTATAGGAAACCTTGCAGTTAACACCAGATTATAATGTGTACGGTCTTCGATTAAAACCACCCAGTGAAAACAATGTATTGGGTAATCATGAATATGGTAGCTTCTCCCAAACAAATCCATGTTTACTTGGGCAAAAGTGAATAGTCTGTCAGCATCCTGTTATAAAAGAAAAATAGGACCGGAGAGTTCTCATTCAATCCATTAATTAGTCTTTTTCATATGAAACTGCCCTCAAGACTGTCAACAGACTTTGTGTTTTGTGTCTCATTCCTCAGCTCATAATTATTTTCATTATTCACCTTAAATGTATGCACAGCATTAGAAAACAGTATTCTACCAGAATACTTTAGCTATGGTCTTGAGCCCCCTTTCCTGACTGAAGGTTTTTCAGTCCTACTCTCTTAAGTGGTAACTTTTATTTCTCAAACGCGAATCCATTTGCCCTAGTTCTCAATACTTGTCCATGTAGGGCCATCAACACTATGGCTTCATGCTGGAGGGTCAAATAATGAGGTAGTTCTCTGATTCACAGATGAAGGCCAAGGTGACTGATTACAAGGGTAAAAAACAGCCTGAGTCTTCAGTATTAGGAGTGTTGCCTATGAGCCTGGAGCTGCCCACCATGACTTGTTACTTCCAGGAACACAAGAAACTAGATTGCCTTTCAGCAATACCGAGCTTTATGGACTGAGCATGAGGTCTGTCTTGTCCTCGTACTTCATCAGTCCTCCCACTCCCCAGGCCCTCATGGGATTTGCTCTTGGGATTCCTTAGCTTTAGAAATAAAGCCTTTGTTTAGAATTCTTGCAAATGCTTTGTTTCCACAAGCAGAAGCTGGAAAGTAGTCTAAAGTAACAATAGAACACAGATGCCTAAATCCAGTTCCACCTTTCCTCTGTCTTTGACTTCCTTCCCCCGCTTCATGTTGAACCAAGAGTTATAGGTGTTTGGTGGAAGAACTGGGCTCAAGTTGCCAGTTTTCAGACTAGAAGCTGATAGGACCGAAATGAACAATGTAGGCACCATGCAATGGGCAAAGCCATTTGCCAGTGGATGGTGAGATAGAGCCAGAAGGAAGTAAGGGAATGTTGCAAACACTAGCACAGCAGAAGGTGGATTTTAAAATTATTTTTGTGCAGGGGAGGGAATGGAAGCAGAAGAGGAAGCTAATGCAGTCTTCAGGAGCTAAGAGCCTGATAAAAGGGTCCGGGCAGGAGGAAATGATGTCTCTGCTAACAGGAGGGGTCATATATGTAACAACTTTGGGAAGTCTAGCCGGCATGAGGTGTTCAGAAGCAATCAGGACTAGAAAGATATACAACACAAAGGTCAACAGAATCATGGGAATAAAAGATGCAGCAGAGGGAATATAGGCAATGGTATTGCATGGTGACAGCTACACTTGTGAGCATAACACGTGGACTTGTTGGATCAGTGTTGTATACCTGAAACTAATGTACACTGTGTGTCAACTACAATTAAATCAGGATGTGGAAGGAAGGCAGCCTCAAAATAAAAAAGGAATGTCACAAAGAGCCTCATGGAAGACCTACCTTTAAGGAGGGGTGGGTCAGGTAGGAGCAAAGAAAATGCCTCCCAAAGGAAGCAGCTGAGCAGCGAGTACATGGGAAATCAGGGTAACCAGTAAGAAATGGGGGAAAAATAGGCTAGTACAGCCAACCCTTCTTTCAGGAGACAGCTACTGAGTATCTTTGAGAGGTTCTACTAAGAAGAGCAGCAGGGTCACGGGTCTTTGTTTATAAATTAGTAAGATGAGCATAAACAAAATCCAGGAATGAAGATAACTTACAGGAGTAAACTCTTCAATAATTGTATTCTCTTTACCAACAGCTGATTCAAGCATAGGCTTGTACCCAATTTAGGACATAAGCGACAAGGACAAACTGGGCAGTTTCTGGCAAATAGCTTCCCAAAATAGTAAGAATCAGTCCTCATTATTATCCTCTGGATGCCGGATGTAAAGCCTGGGACTGCAGCAGACATTCTGATTGTGAGGGGACCCACCTGCTCAGCAAAGCCAACCAACTGCAGTGGACAGAGATGACTGATGAAAAAATTTGGATCTTCAATGGCATCACAGCTACCATGAGCCCATCTGAGCACTGTTACAACTTAGATGAGAGATCAAGTTTCCTTCCACTTCAGCTTGTTAAGTTAGTGTTTGCTGTCAAACAGTTAAAAGCATTCTAACTAATGGCACAGAACAGTGAGTCTGTTAAGTTGTGCCTCCAAAAAAATCAGGAAAGGGGCACATGGCTGGCTCAGTGGGTAGAACATGCAGCTCTCAATCTCAGGGTCATGAGGTAGAGGCCCACACTGAGTGCAGAGATTGCTTAAATAAACGAACTTTTTTAAAAAATCACAAAAGAAATGGAATGTGTAACCACACAGGAAATTAGAGCCATGCTGTGACGGCCAAACCATTGTAATCTTGGGAGTCCATGAAGAGAAAGCCTTTACTAAAGGAATGCCCCTCCTTAGCAGTCCCACCCCTGACAGGATTTTTCTCCCAGAACTCTCAAGTCTAAGCCCAAAAGGGAAAGAAAGGAAAATGGTAGGGTAATGCTCTCCTCAAGCATCAGGGGGTCACTGATAGGCAGAGAGGAGGATGCTGAATGATGGAAACAGGCCTGTTCAAAGTACATCCTGAGGTCTTTGATGAACTAGATTTCAGCAAGCTCCTCTACCCAAATCCTGGCAGTGCTAAATCCTTCCTCAATGACGTGAATTTGAAGATGAGGATTTCCCTGAAACCCAGTATTTGCTCTGGTTGGAGAGCAAACCTTGCTGGAAATCCCACAGCTCAGAAAGCCAGTTTCTCTAAAGAGCTGGGGGTAGGTCCAGATTTTGGTCTGATACCTATCATGAATGCAACAGTGATATCAAAGTTTATATCCTGCAAAGTGACTGGGATACCAGGCATATCTCCTGGGTCTGGAGACAATGCTAAGCCCAAGCTCCAGAAAGATGATCAGAGAAACAATTGTTACTAAAGTAGCATGAATAACAAGTTCTGGAAAAGGCTGAGTCTGATGTGGATAATCCCACATCCCCATCCCTCACAACCTGCTAGAAGCTCTAGCTCACTTCATCTAAAAATCAAACTGTCTTCCTGCAAAGCTGTTTCCATTCCTGATTTTCTCAGGGACTACCCTTGTCTATCATCCCTGTAATCCGTACTGAAATAATCTCTGACTTCTTTTTCACCAAAGAGGAAGTCAGTCAATTACCAAGTTTAGACTTCTGTGTACCTACCTACATAACCACACCCTCCCTCTGCCATTATTACCACCAACCCAGTCTACCACACAGATTTTTGCCTATGAATTTCCTAGTTCCAGGATTTCCTAGCTCCTAGTTCCTTTATATCCCTGTATTCCCAGCCCAAAACCTCTCACTATGTCCTCAGTACCCTCTCAAGTAGTCCTGACCCCACCTTCCCTTATAACATCCCACCTCCATACATACACATATACACAAACCTGCTCTGCTCAGGTAAAGGAAAGTGACCGCTGGTAACAGCCAACATTCACTAAGTACTTCTATGCCAGATACTACACTAAGTATTTTACAACTACCATCTCCCTTAATAGTAACAGTCTCCACTCTAGAAGTGCTATCACCATCTCCGTGTTACATAAGGAAATGGGACAGTTATAAAGATTGTGTAATTTATGCGGGGTTTCACAACTAATTAGAAGTGGCCATGCAATTCAAACTCTTGATGCATCTGGTTAGAGTACTTTACTCAACCGTCACATGACACTATATCCCAAATTGACCAGCCTTGCAGGGAATTATCAGTTAACTTACATCATGTCCGGGGCGCCTGGGTGGCTCAGTGGGTTAAAGCCTCTGCCTTCAGCTCAGGTCATGATCCCAGAGTCCTGGGATCAAGCCCCATATCGGGCTCTCTGCTCAGCAGGGAGCCTGCTTCCCTTCCTCTCTCTCTCTCTGCCTGCCTCTCTGACTACCTGTGATCTCTGTCTGTCAAATAAATAAAATCTTTAAAAAAAAAAATAAAAAAAAACAACTTACATCATGTCCTTCCTCTTTCCAGTATCACCTGCAAAAGACCACTTGAAAAGAGTGAAGGCCACATCCAGTTGGAAGGGTTTCCCATGACTAAACATCAAATAAGATGTTGTAGTCACATTTTGATTCATTCCACACTTAAGACCAAGCTCCCAAGCACCCCTTCTGCAGGCCTCACAGTACATACCCGTCCTCATCAGTCCAACCCAAAACAAATTCTGACGACACATGAACTGCACATAGCTGGCTTGGCCTACCAGGTCCTTTATGCAGTTAATTTACAAGGTGACACCAAGTTAAGACAAGTAAAGTTCCAGCTTGGATGCCTTCATCTCCCTCCCCTAAATCCTGATCCACTGGCTGCCAAAGCTCAAAAGGGTTTGGGGTAGGGTGCTTGGTTATGGGAATAGCTGCTATGGTTGGCCCAGCAGAGGGGAAGGTTTCACTTCTTCACAATCTGAATGACATCCTCGTCCTCCAACGTATGATCTTTACCCACTTTTTGAGGATTGTGTTTCACAGAGAGACCCCAGACCAGAGCGCTGTATGGAAGGGGGGAAAAAAAAAGTCAGTGTAAATAATCACGTAGCTTCTACCCTAGCTACCAGGGTGCCACCTTTCTGCTTAGATTTAGCATTCCACCTCTTAAGAACCATAGGCTTACAACACCCCCTCACCCCAGTCAATGACTACATTCAAAGCCCATAGGCATTAGCTTTCCCAGCAGTATGGCACAATGGAGCCTTCACATAAAAAGTAGCAAAGACTTCTGGAAGTTGTGTGGTTCCTCTTGTTCCAGAGTGAATTTAGGAAAGTCAAAGAGAAAAAACGCAAATGAGAAATGTAACAAGACTAGCTTAAAATTAAAAGAAGAAAGCATGGATTACAGAAAAATACTCTGAAATAATTCAGATTAGAAATTCTTATGGTGTCAGTTATAGATTGCTACAGAATACCAATTTTTATTGGGTCTATTTAAGCCATCAGTGGGTACTAAGAAATATAGGATCTCCCTTCTTAGCCTTGCTGGGAAGATTCTCTCTCCCTTCCAAGACACCATAACTGGTATGTTCACCATAACTGGTAGTGCCAAAAAGGCACTACATACCCGTGATTTTTTTTTTTTTTGGAATTTATGAAAGTAATTTTTTAAAGATTTTATTTATTTGAGAGGGAGAAAGAAAGTAAATGAGAACACAGGAGCAGGGGGAGGGAGAAGGAGACTGAGCCAGCAAATTTTTTTTTTATCTATAGGCCTCCAATACTAAAAATATGTTATGTTAGTGACAGACATTGAGACCTGCCTCACAAAGGCTAAGAACTATGTACCAAGGGATAGAAAATGGTGGCCACATCATTTGTTGCCTTTGCAACAAAACATCTTTAAAAACCTATGCTCTGGGGCATCTGGGTGGCACAGTTGGTTAAGTGTCTGACTCTTGATTTTGGCTCAGGCCATGATCTCAGGGATGTGGGATAGAGCACCACATAGGGTTCCGTGCCCCTCCAACCCCATGCATGTGCTCTCTCTTCCAATCTCTAAAATAAATAAATCTAAAAAAAATAATAAGCTATGTTCCAAAAAGAAATCATTGAATAAGATTTCACTTTGCAAAAAACAAAAACAAAAAAACAAAAAAAAAATAGGTAACAGGAACAAATACAAAAGCATTTATAAGACATAAAATTTTCAAAGCACTAATAAGGTAAATGCAAGGTAACTATTTTATAATCTTAAACTAGGAAACTAGTTGTTTTTTTAAAAGATTTTATTTATTTATTTGTCACAGCGAGAGAGCACAAGCAGGGGTAGCAGTAAAAGGAGAGGGAGAAGCAGGCTCCCAGGGAGCCAGATGTAGGGCTCGATCCCAGGACCCTGGGATCTTGACCTGAGCCGAAGGCAGATGCTTAACCATTTGAGCCATCGAGGCACCCCTAGTTTTTTGTCTTTTTTTAAATATAATTTTGTTAGTTTTATTTATTTATTTGAGAGAGAGAGAGAGAGACAGCATAAGAGGGGAGAGGGTCAGAGGGAGAAGCAGGCTCCCTGCTGAGCCAGGAGACTGATGCAGGACACAAACCCAGGACTCCAGGATCATAACCTGAGCTGAAGGCAGTTGCTCAACCAACTGAGCCACCCAGGCACTCCAAGATTATTTATTTACTTGAGAAAAAGAGAGCAAGCTAGAGAGAGAACATGAGCACATGAACAGGGGGAGGGGAGAGGGAAAAGTAGACTTCCTGCTGAGCAGGGAGCCCGATGCAGGACTTAGTCCCAGGACCCTCGGATCATGACTCAAGCTGAAGGCAGACACTACCAACTGAGCCACCCAGGCACCCAAAAAAACTAGTTTTTAGCAATCATATTCAATGCCTGCAGTAATATCAGTGCCTCCCATTTTGTTGATGGCAATGTAAATAGGTCCAGCCCTTTTGGAGCAATGCAGCAAACATATCAAAGACCATATTATCATGAATCCTGGATTAAAGAAATTAAAAGGGAAAGGTCTGTGTGTGAAGACAAGAAAACTATGTAAAGAAGCAATAAATAGGAAAAATGTGGTTATAAAAATGATGTGAATCTTGTAACACGGAAAACACACAGTAAATGATCAAAGGACATGTGCCTGTATTCAAGGACACAAACGGAATGCAACAAGGACAAATGTTGTAATTAGCAGGTCTGAAGCTGAAATTTTTTTCTATTAAGATGGTTAAAATGTTATTTGTTCCATAATTTAAAAAAACAAACAAACAGGAAAAGTGACCAAGTAAAATTCTATTTGCTTTGAAATGTCTTTTCTTCAAAATATTTTTCTCCCTTCTCATTTAATTCCTTCATTAACTTACAGTTCTAGAGGCTTAGAAAAGTGTTCTGCCACCATGGAAGGCAAGACTTATATAGAAATCTATGAAGTTTGAAAAAGGAAACTAATCTAACTTCACAAGACTCTCCTTCGCTTGAATCAAGTATATGCCAACATGTAAAGGTCTAAGGTTAGTGGAAATTAGTACCTGCACGTGTTTTAGATAAAAGGAATGCAAGATAAAGGTCTTCACTCTTTCTTAGATCAGAAACAAGTATTTTTTAAAAGTTTTTATCTTAATTCCAGTTAACAGTGTTATATTAGTTTCAGGTGTACAATATAGTGATTCAACATGTATCACCCGGTGTTCATATCAAGTGTGATCCCCATCACCCCTTTCACCCATTGCCCCAACCACCTCCCCTCTGGTAACCATCAGTTTGTTCTCTATAGTTAAGAGTCTGTTTCTTATTTCCTCTTTTTATCCCGTTTGCTCATTTGTTTCTTAAATTCCACATCTGAGTGAAATCATACGGTATTTGTCTTTCTCTGACTGATTTCACTCAGCATTATACTCTCTAGCTCCCTCCATGTCGTTGCAAATAACAAGATTTCATTTTTTTATGGCTGAATAATATCCTATTGTGTGTACATACACATCTTTCTATCCATTCACCAACTGATAGACAAAAATTGTTCTACAGTGGTTATGTGAGCTGATAATGTCAGAAGAGTGGTTAAGGGATATAAGAAAATTCTTTGAACAATTTTTTCAATTTTTCTGTAAGTCTAAAATTAGCTCAAGGGTGCCTGGGTGGCTCAGCTGGTTGAGCATCCAACTCTTGGTTTAGGCTCGGGTCATGGTCTCAGGGTCGTGGGATCAAGCCCTGTGTCAGGCTCCGTACTCAGTAAGGAGTCTATCTGAGATTCTCTCTCTCTCTCTGCCCTGTCCCCACACATGTGTACATGCACACTCTCTCACAGATAAACCTTTAGAAAAATAAATTAAGGTAAATAAAATTAGCTCAATGAGGTCAAAATAAGGTGTCAGAAATTTTTTTTTTCAGTCTGTATCAGCAATGAAAGTATATGAAGGAGATTTAGGGGCATTAAAGCATGCTTTAGGTTTAGAAGGGGTCTCAGTACCCACTGGAGGCCAGTAAGATGCTGGCAAGAAGAATTAACATTTGTTCATTTTTGTCAGCCCACTTGACCTGATAAGGCTTCTAGAGCACTTCCTGCTCCAACCTGGCATGGTTTTAGGAAGACACTGCAGAGTTCTACTCAAGCAAGCATTTTAGCAGCTCCTCTGAAGCCATTTTCTTTAATGGTACACCAAGAATTGCTAGTTATTGGAATCAGGAGCTCATAGGGAAAAGAAGGCACTACATACCCGTGATACTTACTATTTAAATTCTTTGATAAGGTTTTTGTGAATCTTCATGCAAAAATCTTCCACTGTAGTCCTAGAGTAAGGCAGCACCACTGGAGATGTATAATCTGGCAACTGGCCTTTGGGTTTGGTGTAACTAGAACAGAGAGGAAGCAGAGGTTGCCTACTTCTTAGAATGTTCCATGTATTAAATGCAAATCAACCCTCCATCACCCCTGAAAAGATCAGACACAGATAACTTCCAATTAAGGAAGAAAGTATCCTCAATATGGCCTAGCAGATAACAGAAATTCACTTATTTATATCTCCAAAAAGAGACAAATTATGTCAATGAGCTCCAGACAGTATCCTTTTAGGATAGTCTGGTTTAATTCCTACAGCAATATGACCCTTTCTACTAAGACTTACATCCTCACTAGTTTCAGATAGTCCCAGATCTTTTCCAATAGGTCATCAAAATTCCAGCGATGATGGGCAGAAATGGGTACACAGTGAGGCACCTTATAGATGATATCCAATTCCTCAATGGAAATCTGATCTATCTTATTCAACACGTAGATACAAGGTATATAAACTCTACAGAAGTAAAAGAAAAACAGGACATTATTCCGGAGCTGTTGACAAGACTCTCTTGTCTTGATGATTATCAGCATCCCCTGACCCAGGACCCCAAATCACAGACTTGAAAAACATGAGTCAGAGCAACCCCTCAACCCCACCCCCCAAAAGGCTTCCTATCAAAGAAAGGTAGAATATTCAAAAAGTAACTATGAGTTGAGAAGTAACAAAACTCAGGCCTAAGTCTGAGCCATGCAGCTAATTGAGAGGTATCATAAGGAACACAAGCTTTGGAATCACAGACTCAATCTACTCCCAGCTCTGTCACTTCCCAGATCTAAATCCCTTGGGCAAGTCTGAGAGTCAATTTCCCACAAAGTTTTTTTATATACTATAAGTGTAAATATATTCTAACAATATATTTCATGGCAATTTTTAAAATAAAAAACATAACAACTGGGCGCCTGGGTGGCTCAGTGGGTTAAGCCTCTGCCTTCGGCTCAGGTCGTGATCTCAGAGTTCTGGGATTGAGTCCTATATCAGGCTCTCTGCTCGACGGGGAGCCTGCTTCCTCCTCTCTCTCTCTCTCTCTCTGCCTACTTGTGATCTCTCTCTGTCAAAAAATTAATAAAATCTTTAAAAAAAAAATAACAACTAACAATGTCACAATCCTAATGTCCATATCAATACAGCAGCTAAGGATGCTAATAATTTATAGTAAGCCACAACTTTTCAGGCTTCAATTGCCTCCACTTATACGATTCCTAACACAAAGAATTGCCTTTGTTTGTTTTCAAATGAGAATCAAATAAATCTATTGAATAAAAGAGAATAAATGAATAGGAAAGCAACTGAAGAATATTATGCTCAAATGCCAAAAAATTTTAACAGTGGCTTAAATTATTATTTGATTTAAAATACTAATAGTAATTTTTCATGGAATAGGGCTTCAGCTACACACTTTTAGGTTACCCTTAGAAAGAAGAGATACAGCCCAGCAAGCTCTGAGTTCTATGCAATAGCCTATAGGATTTCTCAGATGGATTAATTCTCAGATGGATTAATTCTGAGAGAGCAGATCGAGAACTACTCTCTTCCACCATCATATGACACAGCTTAGGGAACGGCCTACTTCACAGCAAGTAACAGAAATGGAGAGTTTGACCATCATAATCAAATTTCAGACCAAAGAAGAATGTTAGAAATCAAAACCAACCCAGCTAACAAAACCAAGGCCCACTATTATTTGAGATAATTAGCACAGCCAGTTAGAATCAATGTCTTCCAGATTAATAATCCAATACTGTTTCCACCACTACAAGATTTCAAATTCAAACCGGGGCACCAGACTATACACTTAGTCATACCTGTTTCCTTCCACCACATCGATGAGGTCGTCTGCTGTGGCATCACTACGCAGCGTCACATCAGCATTGTGAATTTTGTATTCGGCCAGAATGCTCTTCACAGTTTCAGCATCCAGCTCACTCTGAGGGCACTGCATGTGCATAGAAGACAGTAACTGGTCACAGAGCAAAAAAAATCTCCCAAAAGTATCTATCATCATACCTGGATAATCCTAAAGTACGAATTCATTTCTAAAATCTGTTATTCTGGATGAGAGTAACTGACTTTCATCAAGAAATACCTGAAAACTAATAATCTTTCCAAACTCAAGTGAAGGTGCTGTGGACTGAATTACTCCCACCCAAATTCATATGTTGAACTCCTAACCCCAGTTATCTCAGAATGTGACTGTTGGGATTAAACACAGCATCTTGAAAGAAGCAACTAAGTTAAAGTGAGGTCATACGGATGAACCCTAATTCAAGGGACTGACATCCTTAGAAGAAAGGGAGATTAGGATAGACACATAGAGGAAGACCATGTGAAGACACAGGGAGAAGATAACCATCTACAAACCAAGTAGAGGCCTCAGAAGAAACCAACTCTGCTCATACCTTGATCTCAGATACCTAGTGCCTCCAGAATTAAGACATATTAAATTTCTGTTGTTTAAGCCACCTGATATATGATACTTTATTATGGTAGCCTTAGCAAACAAATAAAGAATACTAAATGTTTACACACACACACACACGAAAGAATACTAAATGGTCAAATTCAAACATTATAACAGGATAAAGAGAAAGATCTTCTGGGCAGGACAGCTTACTCTGTGCTAGTCATATTACCTCTACCTCTGAATGGTAAATGTTCTATAATTAGAAGCAAGCAGAAGTGGATAGAGTTGACCACTCCTCCAGTCTAAAACGGTTTTTTTACTTGACTTCCAAGATTCCAAACTCTCTTGGTTTTCCTCCTTCTTTGTCTAAAAAAATCTTATTTACGGATTCTTCCCAACTCTCAACCTATAATCACTGGAGGGGGACCATAAGACTCAATCTTTGGGGGCGCCTGGGTGGCTCAGTGGGTTAAGCCGCTGCCTTCGGCTCAGGTCATGATCCCGGGGTCCTGGGATCGAGTCCCGCATCCAGCTCTCTGCTCAGCAGGTAGCCTGCTTCCCTCTCTCTCTCTCTGCCTGCCTCTCTACTTGTGATCTCTCTCTGTCAAATAAATAAATAAATAATTAAAAAAAAAAAAAAAAGACTCAATCTTTGAACCTCTTTTTCTATTTATACTCATTTCCTAGTTATCTCAGATGAGTTCATGGCTCTAGAGTTGCTATTCACCAAATTTATACCACCAGCCTAGATAATTCCTCATATGCCTGTCTGATCGTAATACTTGGGTATCTAGCATCTCAAACTGAATATCCTTATTTTCCCCACCCCTCCAATCTTATCCTATTCAAAGTCCTACCAGCTACTTTCAAAATCTTTTGATAATCAACCACTTTTCATTTCTCCCACTATTACAACTCTGGTCCGAGAAACATCACTTCTTGATTGGCTTATTGCAATAAACTCTTTTTTTTTTTTAATAAGATTTTTTATTTATTTATTTGACAGACAGAGATCACAAGCAGGCAGAGAGGCAGGCAGAGAGAGAGAGAAGGAAGCAGGCTGTCCGCAGAGCAGAGAGCCTGATGCGGGGCTCGATCCCAGAACCCTGGGACCATGACCTAAGCCGAAGGCAGAGGCTTTAACCCACTGAGCCACCCAGGCGCCCCTCCAATAAACTCTTAAATGGCTTCTTGGCTTCTGTTCTGTTCTTAACCCAATCCAATCTATTCTCAACAAACAGCTAGACTGATTCCACCAAAACCTAAATCAAATCATGTTCACTCCGTTGACAGGAACCCAAACAAGAGTTAACCATCTCCTACAAAGTAAAAGCACATATGTTCTGACTTCATCTCCTACCACTGTCCTACTTGCTCACTCTGCTGTTCCTCAAACATCCAAAGGCATGCTCTACCTCAGGGCTTTGCACTTGGATATTACCTCTATATGGATTGCTCTTTCCCAAGATAGACTTTCTGTTCACACCTTCACATCACCCTTAGTGAAGACTTCTCTAGTCAATTCTCCCACCAACACTTTCCATCCCTTTTCCTAGTTTATTTTTGTCCTTAGATTTAACATCATCTAATATATTGTATTAACTCATTAATTTTGTTCACTACTTTTCCACATAGAATGTAAGGAAAGAGATTTTTGCCTATTTTGCTCTCTCTTCCAACCTACCCCTCTGTCCAAGAAGAGACTAAAACAATGCTTGGCTCATGGTGGGCACCCTATAAACCAGCACTGAATGAATGAAAACACATTAGCAGCCACCTACTTTCATGTAAGCATTAAAACTGTCTATAAAGAAAAAAAAATAAAAATAAAAATAAAACTGGTCTCTACGCCCATATCACACCAAATAAATAACCCAAAAGAAGAAATGAAGTTAAGTCTGAGACTGATTCTTGTCCTACTTTGAAAGTTAGAAGGTCATTGTGTTACCTCTGTTAGGGCTAGCAGAAGCCAGGTAATCTCCAAAGGTCAATATCCCTGTGCCTCAATCCACTCTTGACCCCAGTCCCTTCAGCAGCCTGCCCCATACCATCTCCACTTACAGTGGCCGTAAGATTAATGCCTCCTTTATCCTTCTTCTTAAAGCCAATGTTGGGGGGTTTGCTGTTCAGGCGAATGCCAAAACCTTCCAGCTCATTTTCAATTATCTTTTTATGTCCCAAGGGTTTCAGGACATCCAGAACAATCAGGATCAAGTTACATGTTCGGGCCACTGAAGAATGGAAAAAATAATTTATATCCAAGCAAAGCTCACTGAAAACTTAACTAGGCCAAATACTCAAAAGCTGGCTAAGGTGGGGGACAGTGGAGTTCCATTAAGACAAAGGATTTTTTTTTAATAAATACACAGACATACATGAAGTTCTTAAGGTTACAAAGTCTATGCCAGAAATCAATTTGTAATGTGTGCCTCATTTTTCCACTGGTATATCTAGAAGATGTGTTAACTTCTAGATACACTACCTGAAAAACAAGTCAGAATGAAGGTAAGAACTGAGCACTAACCTAAATCCCTGAAAAAGTTTAGAAAGATTTAAAACAGATTCTAAAAACATAAGACTGTATGCTTGGAAAATTCTTAGTCAACTTTATTATCAGCGTAATTACATATATATGCACACACATATATATCATATACATATTACCTATATATTATCAGTGTAATTTACAAAAAACCAAATTGTGTCCATGTTAAGCATATGGTTTAATGACAAATGTATACACCTATATAACCATCACAGGGAAGTAAGAGAACATTTCCAACACCCCTGAAATCAATCTTCCCCTTGATTCCCAATCACTGATCTGCGGTCACCACAGGTCAGTTTACATTTTTAAAAAAATTTCATATAAATGGAATTATACAAAATATAGTCTTGTGTGCCTGGCTCTTTTAATTTAGCATAATGTTTCTGATATTTATCCATGAGTAACTCCTAATACATAATTCTATAAATAGTTAAATGAATAATTTAATATAAGGATAGAATAAAAATACTTTCAAACATGAAAAGACAAAAATTTACCTATCATTTATCCTTTTCCTGGAAGTTTATTAAACATTGTGCTTCAGGAAAACATGAAAATGACCCCAAAAAAGACACTGACTCCAGGAAATAGGGGAACCCACACAAAGACATAGAAGAAAGCCTCAGATTGATAGCCCCGCAAAAAATCTATAGTTGCACTGTCCAATACAGACTCCCTACCCACCTGGTGCTACTTAAACTAATTAAAATGAAATAAAATTTGAAATTCAGTTTCTCAATCACACTAGTCTCATTTAAAGCACTCCCAATAACCACACGTGCCTAGGGGCTACCATTGTGGAGAGCACAGATTCAGACCATTTCCTCTACTGGACAGTGCTGCCACCAATCCAGATTAAAGCAAGAAGACAGGGTATACAAGGGTACTGTCAGGGTTGTAGGGAAGAATGGACTCAATTAAGACTGATTTGGAGCTATATTTAGGTATCTAGGAAAATACTGACTAATAGGCATTTGATCTGTTAGAACATTTGAAAAATATTAGCAAACACAGAAAAGTAAATTTAAAAAAGAAACAATCATTAATTCCATGAAAATTTCAAAAACAGACTTCAAGAGAAAAGAATTAGCATTGAACAAAAGTTACATATTCAATAGATGATAATGTAAACTATGACTGGTAAGTCAACTAAAAACTGTGATATATTTATTTGAAAGGAGGGGGCAGCACCTAGCTGGCTCAGTCAGTGGAGCATGTGACTCTTGATCTAGGGGTTGCTAAGTTTGAGCCTCATGTTGGGTGCAGAGATTACTTAAAATTAAAATTGAAAAAAAAGAAAAGGGGGGGGAGACCTGGGTGTCTCAGTCAGTCAAGTGACTGCCTTTGGCTCAGGTCATGGTCCCAGGATCCTGGCATAGAGCCCCACATTGCACTGGACACCCTGCTTGGCATGGAGCCTGCTTCTTCTTCTGCCCCTCCCCCGCTCGTGCTCTCTCAATTAAATAAAATCTTCAAAAAAGAAATAAGAAAAAAGATATAGAAGAGAGCTAATTCTCCACCATAACATGAAACCAATAAATGACATCTAAAATTAATTAATCATGAAATAGCAATATAAGCATAATATATGAAAATATTCTGTTAAACAACAGTTGAAGAGTTGATTAACAGTTGCCAATGGGGAATGACTATGGAGGTGAGGAAAAGTGGAAAAGCAGATTGTTGCAATTTATGATGACCCTTTTATAATATTTTACTTCAAGTAAAAGAAGAAAAGAAGGAAAGGCATGAGTGGGAGTCAGGAAACCCAAGTTCTAGTTCTGAATCGGCCACAACTAGGGCAACAACGGACTGAAGCACTTCACTTCTCCCGTCCTTAGTGTTTCTCCTCAAATGGAGATGTGGACTTACTTTCTGAAGTCCCTTCAAGTTCTGACATCCTACTCCAGTAAGAAGTCAGGTAAAACTATGCCCTTCATTGTGGTAAACTCTCTTAAGTCCAAGAATCCCCAATAAAGGAACAGTACCCAATAAAGGGATGATATCCCAGGATGGTGGCTCTGGACCACTCACCTGCAATGACTTGACGGCCTCTACCTTTCCCATCCTTGGCACCCTCAATGATACCCGGAAGATCCAGGAGCTGCAAGGTTAAGGACAGGATAAAGAAGAGAAGGGAAAAAGAAGTCATAAATCTGAACAAACAGAATGACTTCAAGTATCCAAAGCATAAAAGATCAAATCCAACCTTCTTTATGAGTGTACATTATTTTTACTATGCACTTAAATGTCAGGTTTTTTTATATACTTTTTAGTAAGTTTTTTATGTATTTTACCTAGTTTAAAATGCCTAACAACCCTGAGATAAGGATATTAGCTGAGATTCACAGATGTTAAGTGATTTGCCCCAAATCACAATCCTAATAAATTAAGTTAAGATTATAACTCACACTTTAAGGGCCAAACCCATTATTCTACATTATTATCTTCTAGGGGCGCCTGGGTGGCTCAGTTAGTTAAGTGTCTGATTCTTGATTTTGGCTCAGGTCACTGCAGGGTTGTGAGATCCAGCCCCATGTTGGGCTCCATGCTGGGCGTGGAGCCTACTTAAGACTGTCTCTCTCCCTCTGCTCCCCACCACCTCTCTAAAATAAATAAATATATACATTTTATATTTTATATATATATAAAATATATTTTTTATATTTATATATTTTATACACACACACACACACACACACACACACTCCTCCTTTTCAGAAGGCTGAGCCTCCACAGCAATTCCTTACTGTGGATAATAGTTGAATCTTGATATCACATGATACATACTGAGAGCTTTACAAATCCTCTGATTTACAAAAATTTCTGCAGTCATTCTTTTTTTGTTGTTCTTCAATTTGTTAATTTTTTAATTTTTTTTGTTAACATATAATGTATTATTAGCCACAGGGGTCTGCAGTTATTCTTAACCAGGTGAGCACATAATAATCACCTGTAAAACCATTAAAAATGCAGATATCCAAGGCCCATCCTTACAAATTCTAATTTAGAAGGGCAATGTAGGGTTCAGATATTGATCTGTACTTCAAAAGGTTCCACAGGTGACTCTGATGTGTCCCCAGTTGAAAGCGACTGTTTAATTTCCCAGAAAATGCAGTAAAGGTAAAACTTCACAGAAATCATAGTGTATGTACATAACAATAAGAACATGAAAGCCAACTTCAGAGCACACAAATCAAATGCACATCTCAGCAAAATTACAAACTATTATTTATAAACCCTTAAAGAGTCCACTGAAAACAGTTAAGAGCATATATAAAATCTGGAAATATCAAGGGTCTTCTATATGGCCAATATTGAATTATCCACATAAATGGACCAGCAACAGAGTGGCAGCTTATCAAAACATTTAAAACCAGCCTTTGCTATAAGCCTATTGGACATTAAAAAATATACTTCACATTAAATAAACCACAATGGGGTGTCTGGCTAGCTCAGTTTGAAAAGCATTAAAACTCTTGATCTCTGAGTCTTTTTTTTTTTAATTTTTTTTAAGACTTTATTTATTTATTTGACAGACAGAGATCACAGATAGGCAGAGAGGCAGGCAGAGAGAGAGGAAGGGAGGCAGGTTCCCTGCTGAACAGAGAGCCCGACGCGGGGCTCGATCCCAGGACCCCGGGATCATGACCCGAGCCGAAAGCAGAGGCTTTAACCCACTGAGCCACCCAGGCGCCCCTTGATCTCTGAGTCTTAATAAGCCCCACAATGGGTGTAGAGATAACTTACAATGAATAAATTTTTAAAATAGCTAAATAAACCAAAATGAAAAATTCAGGAGGGCTTAGTTCAACTTTTCCTTCCTACTCAAAGTTCCTCCCTATTCTTCACTAAATAATGTTACACCTCTAAGACTAATACAACACACCAAATTGAACTACCCTTTTATAATTTATGTTGACTAAATCAGCCCTGACTTGGAAACTTTAATTATACTAATTTACAAGGTTACATGGGAAGTAATGAGCACACCAGTTCTTGATTTCTAAACACCATTTTCCAATAAAAAACAAGCTAGAGCTCCTTCAGAAGTGGTTGATTTCGGTCCTGGAGCAGGGAAAAATCAAAGATTAGCATGGAACATCGTGTCATGCCAAAAAATAAAGCACTCACAAAAAGATGGGGGCTTATAGAAAGTACACAGGAGCCAACCTGAAGGAGTTCCTAATTGTCAAAACTGGAACAAAATGAATAACAAATAATGGTAGTACCTGATTATAACCCATAAAATAAAATATCCATAAGCCCACACTGATACATATTATTGAACAAATAAATGAGAGAAGAAACAGCTCTTCCAAATAGAATTCTAATTAATAACATGTAGTAAGAAAGAAAAATAAAGGATCAGCGTTAGGCAAGAAGCACAGTAATAACTGCCACAGATAGGATCCAGATGGATGCTAAAATGAGTGGGCAAGTCTGAGAGAGAGGATTTGTATCTTCTCAAAGTACCTCTCCCAAGATATTTACCTACAAAAAGAAAATAATTTTTTTTTAAAGATTTTATTTGACAGAGAGAGAGCACACACAGGCAGAGCGGCGGCAGAGGGAGAGGGAGAAACAGACTCTCCATTGAGCAGGGAGCAAGATATGGGGCTCGATTCCAGGACCCTGGGATCATAACCCAAGCCAAAGGCAGCCACTTTAACTGACTGAGCCACTCAGGCACCCCAGAAAGATATTTTTTTTTAAAGGTTTTATTTATTTATTTGACAGAGATCACAAGTAGGCAGAGACACAGGCAGAGCGAGAGAGGAGGAAGCAGGTTCCCCGCTGAGAAAAGAGCCAGATGCAGGGCTCGATCCCAGGACCCTGGGATCATGACCTGAGCCGAAGGCAGAGGCCTCAACCCACCAAGCCACCTAGGTACCCCGAAAGATAATAACTTTTTTAAAAAAGAAAGACAATAGATTTAGAGGAGAGAAATCCTGCAGATACCACCAACTGATGGATGTCAACATCACCAATTAAGACATGTAACACCATGAATCCTGTAAGATGCATTGAGGACACACCATCATTTCATTGTATTCTTGACAAAATACATAATACCTCAATCTAATTGTGAGAAAACATCTGATAAACCCAAACTAAGGGACATTCTACAAAACTAATCAAACTCTTCAAGTGTCAAGGTCTTAAAGGATAGGACTGAGTAACTATCACATATAGCAGGAGAATAAGGAAGAATAAACACAACACAGGATGATCGCAGATAAAATCTTAGAAAAGGATATTGGTGGGAAAATTGGTAAAAATTTGAATAAGGTCTATAGTTTAGTGACTATTCCATCAATGTTAATCTATTCCTGCTAATTCTCCTGTGATTATGTAGGATGTTCACATAAGCGGCAGCAACATAAATGATACAATAGAACCTCAAAATAATGATGTTGAATGAAAGAAGCCACCTAAAACAGAGTACATTTATATTTACACATGGTCTTATTTATGTAAAACTCAACATGTAAACTAATCTGTAGTGATAAAATGTAGATAAGTAATTGCTTGGAGATAAAGGGGATCAGGAGGGAAGCAGCATACAGAAACTTTTGGGGATGGTGTGTTTATGATCTTGATTGTGGTGATGTCTTCACTAGTATATAGCTATGTCAAAACTTAGCAAATTGTATGCTTTATCTGTAGTTTACTGTATGTGAATTATACCTTAATAAAGATGTTTGAACATCTTTCATCAGTTGTTCCTAGAAATTAAGTCTAGAGTGTACTTCAACTCTCCCAAAGATTCTACCATCTATTTCTAACATTCAGTAAATCCCAGTCTACTAAAAAAAAAAAATTACTTCCGCTTAAAAAAATACATATATACACACATATATCAGCAAAAGGCTTTAAAGTGTATACTGAGCCTAGCTAATGTTCTCAAAAACACAAAAAAGAAAATCCATCTGGATAATCTAAAACTCTGAAACCTAGAATACGGCTATAAAAGGCCATCTCAAAGAGAGAATATTACTCTAAGAGAAAAGAGCACAGGCTTTCTAACTATTTTAACTGAAAACGGGGAAATTCATTGGAGCCCCTACAATAAAAATACAACCTATTTTAACTTTTCTTGACAGGAATTATTTTTAAAGTTACATCAAACTTTTTTTTTTTTTAATCTGACAGAAAGAGAGAGAGAGGGAACACAAGCAGGTGGAGCGGGAAAGGGAGCAGCAGGCTTCCCACTGAGCAAGGAGCCTGATGCGGGCTGAGCCAAAGGCAGATACTTAATGACTGAGCAACCCAGGCACCCCACATCAAACTATTTAAACATGACAACTAGGGGCACCTGGGTGGCTCAGTGGATTAAGCCGCTGCCTTCAGCTCAGGTCATGATCTCAGGGTCTTGGGATCGAGCCCCGCATCCGGCTCTCTGCTCTGCAGGGAGCCTGCTTCCTCCTCTCTCTCTGCCTGCCTCTCTGCCTACTTATGATCTCTCTGTCAAATAAATACGCAGGGAGCCTGCTTCCTCCTCTCTCTCTGCCTGCCTCTCTGCCTACTTATGATCTCTCTGTCAAATAAATAAATAAAATCTTTAAAAAAATAAATAAATAAATAAACAAACATGACAACTAAATTTCAGATAATATCAGGATGCTATGGCTGTAGACATGGAAACGAAACTTCATTCAAAAAATAACCCATGCTTTACATATCTGAATTTCATATTACAACCAAGAGACAAGAGAAATTATTTTTTTAAATCATGAAACTGTAGGATTTTAAGAATTCAATATTAAACTAACTCAAACTCAAATGCCTTTAGAGGTTAAAGCAGCTAAATGTACAAGTCAATTATTTATACAAGACAACAGGAGTCTTAGGGACCCTAGGAAGGTGAAAATAACCCCATAATTTTTAAAACTGAACAACCATTCTGCAGGCTAATATCTGCCTATGTGTTAACATCAGTTTGCTTTATAACATCCCCAATAAGTGGTGGTTCAGTCACTACCTAAAACACCTCCACACACAGTAATTTATTACCTCAAGAGGTACCATTCCATTTTTAGGCAACTTTACTGTTAAAATCATCATCCTTCCTAACAAAAAACCAGAAATCTCCCTCCTTATAATTCTTATTAAATGGTTCCAGTTTTGTATACCTCTTCATCCATGTCACAGATAATGAGTACTCTGCCACAAAACAGCTATTTAAAAAGCATTAAAAAAAAAAATTCAAGGATGGTCATTTTCATCCTATTATGCACACCTTAACTTGGTTTCTAAAGTCAGTTGGGGCTGGGGAAGAAGGAAAGTGCACAGGCACAAAAGAAAGCATCATGCAAAAAAAAGGCGGGGGGGGGGGGGGGGGGACCCTAACAGGTCAGGAGACAATGAAAGGAATGCTTTGTGGGAAAGAAAAGGAAAGAGAGGGTTAAATAGTTCTTTATTCTGATCTACTCAAAAGCTGTGAAAGAGGTGTCAAGAACATCTTATCAAGAAGTTATTCTCTGAGCTGCTAAAACTGTGATTATCATCAAGACTCTACAACCAGATGGCATCAAGAAGTGGTCCAGGGGCGCCTGGGTGGCTCAGTGGGTTAAAGCCTCCGCCTTCGGCTCAGGTCATGATCTCAGGGTCCTGGGATCGAGCCCCACATTGGACTCTGCTCAGCAAGGAGCCTGCTTCCCTTCCTCTCTCTCTGCTTGCCTCTCTGCCTACCTGTGATCTCTGTCAAATAAATAAATAAAATCTTAAAAAAAAAAAAGAAGTGGTCCAGATATGCTCAAGCATCCTCATTCTTGTTATATACATTTGGACATGGAGTCCCTGAAAGGTCCATGTCCCAACACAGTCTTTGCATGGGCAGGAAAAAAAAACCATTGAAAATAACACCAGGACATTGGTCCCTTCCTACTTCAGATCAATAAAGAAGCACAAATGTACCTCACAACTCACTGTGTAGCTCAGCAGGGGGGAAAACAAATGCTTATACCAATAGTTCCCAAACAATGAGCCAAGGGACTCTGGAGCACCACATGGAACTTAAGGGTGGTATGGGATATTCTTAATTTCCAAGAGAAACAGTAATTCTTGATATATGTCACACAATGAAGGAACGACTAGCTCCACATAGCTCACAATTTCAACATTACATCCAACTACATTGCTTTCAGTTATGTCATATCCAAATCTTTGAGAAGTTAGATTTTTCATTAGTTGCTATGGTAAAAAAGCACCACACAAAAATCAATGTGGAAAAGGTTAACAAATGTGATTGTATCCAGTCTGATTCCAAAGTTTGAGAAATTATGTGGTACCCAACAGTGCACACACCCCACTGGTAAATAAATAACTGTGGCTGTAAGGACATAAATACTTAAGTTGTTTGGACCTAACAAACAGAACCATTAGGTATTTCTTTTGGCCTGGAGCATGAAAAAAATTACTGGGACAAGAAAAGGTGTCAGGAAATAACTGCTGAGATATTAAGGGTGCTGTGAGCCAAGAAAGTCTGGGAACCTCCGGCCTAAATTCAAATGTCATAGAATTCAGAATCCTGCCTTCTCAGCTATGCAGCCAATAAGAATATGACCCATTAAAGCTTACATTTACATGTACCTTCTTTTATATCCAAAGGGACTCTTTATTTGCTACCCCTAAATCCATCACCTAAGAAAAACTTCTCAGGACACAACTTCATTAGGCCTCACAGACAAGAATTATCTTCTAAAAAAGATCTCATCAAAAAATACAAAAACAAAAAATAAAAAGGATCTTACATTATTTCTTTATTAAAAAGTTTCTAATGGTTCCTAGCTACAGGTAAGAGAAAATTCAACTGCCTTAGCAGGCACACAAGGCCCTTCATAATTCAGCTCCAACCTACTTCTCCAGATTCAGTTTCTACCATTCCTGTCCCACAACTTCAGCTTGTACCACAGCAAGGTATTTACCATTATGGCTGCCTAAAATTGCCCTTTACCTTCTCTGGCTGATGAAATTCTACGTGAATTTCAAGACCCACCTGCAGTGTTATTTTCTACATGAAGCTTATTTTAACTCTTAACAAACCTTCCCCCAATATCCTCAGGTGAAAAAATAGTTCCTTCTTTCTCTATGTTTTCACAAACACTATCCCACTGTGTTATTGTCTTTATGTACTGTTCTATCTTCCTTGCTAGACAGGAAGGGCCTTGTAGATCAAAGATCAGGTTTGCCATAAAAAGAGCTTCCAATAAGTGCTTTTTACATGAATAAAAGAATGGATCTCTTTCCGTCTGTGGCCTGAGGCCTGACTCACCTGGATCTTGGCACCTTTGTATCTGATGACACCAGGCACAGTGGTCAGAGTAGTGAACTCATAGGCTGCCACCTCAGAATATACCCCTGCCAGGTTACTAAGCAGTGTTGACTTCCCCACTGATGGAAAACCCACAAACCCAATTCGAGCATCACCTGTCTTGGCCACATCAAAACCTAAAACATCAATAAATATCAAAAAGAAGAAAGTTATCTCTTGAAGTGTTGAGATTCATGAAATTCCTTCCACATTCTGGCAGTCTATCCATCTAGAACATATTTCTCCAACTTTCTACAGTTTACCTCTCCAGAGCTTAAGCACACAAAATAGCAATAACATTGTTTATTTATTTTTAGATTTTATCTATTTATTTGAGACAGAGAAAAGGAGAGCACATGTGCGGGGAGCCGGGGGGAAAGGTAGAAGCAGGGAGCCAGACAGGACTGGATCTCAGGACCCTGAGATCATGACCTGAGCCAAAGGCAGATGCTTAACTGACTAAACCACCCAGGTGCCCCTAACATTGTTTAATGGAGTATTTATTTAGAAACTTTATTTCTCTACCACTCACAGTCATACACCTTTCTGGTACCCATAGTATTTAACAAACATAAAATGGGTGGGGCACCCGGCCAACTCTAAATTCTGGCTCAGGTCATGATCTCAGGGTTAAAAGATCAAGCCCAACACAGAGCTCTGCCCTCGGCGCAGTCTGCTTATCCTTATATCCACCCCTGCTTGTGTGTGTATGCACATGTGTTCTCTCTCTCAAATAAAATCAAATCTTTTAAAAATGAGTTTCTTCATATGTGGACTATAACAAACAAAACAAATGCAAAAAGAGAAACAAAAAATTAGACTCTTAAACGCAGAGAACAGATGGTCACTAGAAGAGAGGTGGGGGGATGGGTGAAATAGGTGAAGGGGATTAAGAGCCCATGTATGTGATGATCACTGAGTAAGTATAGAATTGATGAATCACTATATTGTATACCTGAAACTAATATAACACTGTTTGTTAATGTTACTAGAATTAAAAACTAATTTTAAGTAAAAAAAAAAAGTTAAAGTTTTTTAAAAATAAAAATAAATAAATAAATAAATAAATAAAAATGGGTTTCTTTTTTTGTCTTACAAACTCTAGGAACTGTATGACTGAATGGATTTTCTTTCTTTTTCATTTTTTTTTTCTTTTCAAGTGTCTGCAAATGAAGCCAAATTCATGGCCCTCCTCTGGGAAATATATAGATTTTATGACATTATTTTTGGTCCTAACCTTATCTCTCTTGGCTTCAAATTATTCTTCCTACCTTCACTTCTCTTTGTATCAATTTCTTTACTTATCTTTTACCTCGCTGATGTATTTACGTATTCATGTAAGCCAATGAAAACCTATTTTGGATCAATACAGGATATTCTTAAGGATGCCCGGCTGTCTCCGTTGGAAGACCATGGAACTCTTGATCTCAAGATCTTGAGTTCGGGACACACCTTGGGTGCAGAGATTATTTTTAAAAATAAACTTAAAAAAAATACAGCATATACATAAAACTCTAGTTTATCACTTAGACAATATTCATTTGCCTTTGAAATCAGCAGAATTAAATAAACGTAACTCATGAATTAAGGATTAGAAAATACAAATCTAGGGGCGCCTGGGTGGCTCAGTGGGTTAAAGCCTCTGCCTTTGGCTCAGGTCATGATCCCAGAGTCCTGGGATCGAGCCCCACATAGGGCTCTCTGCTCCGAAGGGAGCCTGCTTCCTCCTCTCTCTCTCCCCTGCCTATCTGCCTACTTGTGATCTCTGTCTGTCAAATAAATAAATAAAATCTTAAAAAAAAAAAAATACAAATCTACTATCATAGAAATTTTAAAATTACCTTAAACGATAGACCTGTATTATTTTGCCAGAAATTACACCAAAAATAATTTTTTTTTGAAGAAAAACACAAACCTTCTCCTGGCCCACCACCACCACCACCTTTTGGGGTAATGAGCTCTCTACGAAGCTTAGCAAGGCGAGCCTTAAGCAACCCTAGGTGGTGTGCTGTGGCCTTGTTCTTTTGAGTCCGAGCCATCTGTAAGGAAGGAAATCACAGCCATAAATCAGAAGCAGTTCCTACAGGGTAAAATACCCAGAATGAACGCCCACCCCCCCCCCCCGCCCCCCAGCTGGAAATGATTTTTTCCTAGATCCTACCTGATGCCAATATACCCATTTTAGTCAGACATTAAAAAGAGTGAAAAGTCATCTTCTTCGTTACCCACCCCATTTCCCTCATTACAAAGCAAACAACTGAGGCCCAAACAGAAGAGACATGACCAAGGTCACTGCAATCAGCGCCCGCAGATCAGACTAAAACTCAGATGCGAAGTCCTCTTCTACTGCTTGTACCTGGCATGTACGATCTGATGTGAGGTCACCACTTTTCGGGATTTTAAAAGGCTCTGAGCACTTCGAACAGAACCACATAGTAATTCAGGTTGAATCAACATCGACTGCAGATGTTATCCCAGATCCATTCCTGGGACCAATACTCTGGGAAACGCGGTCTTCAAAGATTGGGGAAAAGGGGATGGGTTTGGGGAAATGATCAAAATACTGAGTGCGTGAGCAGGTCAGGGCTGGAGCGGGGGGGGGGGGGGGGGGGCGGAGAAGACTGTGTTGCTCTCAAAAAAGGAAGACTGAGAGGATCATGTTCGGACAGGAGCTGAACACGCAACGGGGGTACCAATCAAGGAGAAGGGGTGTGGAACGCGGCTGAGAGAGTCGGGGGGATCCAGCGAAAGCTGAGGGAAGTCGGGGAACGCAGGATCGGGAAGAGAGGAGTCGAAGAACGCTGGGCCGGTCCTGACGCCGCTGAAGGGACTACAGGCAAGAGCAACATTACCTAAAGAGGAACACTCTGAAGGAGAGTGAAGCGCCACCTGTGCCCATTACCTCGGCTTCAATCTCCGCGATCTTGGCTAAGGTGCTGCTCATGGTAGCGAGTCACGGGGACTTGTGGAGTGAACGCAGTAGCCTCCGAACAGATTACCTCTCCTCACACAACCGTCGGAGGACCTGCCAAGGCCACCAGGCGCTACTGCAACGCGCAAGCGCGGTACTTTCTACGTCTCGCGAGATAGTTCGCTCGAGGCTCACCGCGAGATGTACAGCTTGGAGTGGTCTCCTCCCCCTCAACCAACCCCGCCCTGTCCCGCGAGCCAGCGCGGTGTCATAGAGCCCGCGGGAGTGGGGGCCAGAGAGGCCGCCCGGGTCTGTAACTCCCTGAGCGCGCGGAGGGTCGCGCGCCGCTCGGCCCCGCCCCGCCCTGCCGGACCTGCGCCCACGCACTGTTCCGCGCCCAGTGCCTGGTGTGTGAGCAATGGTTTCTCCCTACTGCCAGCTAGACCCGCAGCTCTAGGACCGAGGGCGTGAGCAATAAGCGCTCTCAAGCCCTCTACTCCTCTTCCTCGCCAGCAGCGGCGGGTCCTAATGAGGCGGAAAAGCCCAAAATGGCCGCCTAACTGAGATAAGGAACCCCCCAGAATGACTTGGCACTTCTCCACTCAGTCACTTCCGCATAGCTTTAAAAACTGCCGTATGACCCCGAGCCAATCAGCTATGCGATACCGCGAAAAATCCCTAGTTTGCCTATAAATATCCACCCCAATCATAGCTGGGTGCTCAGATATTGGGAAGCATCCCGCTGAGCCCGTCGGTATTAATAAAGCTGTGTTGTGTCCCACCTCTCTGCGTGCCGCTTGAGTTTCTCAGTCGCCTCAGAACTTCCGCAACATTTGGTTCCCTGACCGGGGAACTGAACCCCGCTAGCCCCTTGTGCCACCTGTGTGGGACCGGAGATGGGCCACGAAAGACAGCGGAGTGCCTAACATAGGGTTTGGGTGCGCGCCACTGATTTCGAGGGACCCGAGGCTGGGTTCTCCCGGACAGCTGCGGCTTGTCTCCGCCCTGCTGGACCAGCGATAGGAGACCGGGGACAGCTGGCCAGACCCATCGGTTGGATCAGGTAAGCCCCAGGACCACTGTCCGAGTCAGACCCGTCCATCAGGACGGGAGGGGAGACTGATCACCTCCCATTAGCCAGGGACACCCAGAGAGGGTTTATCCAACCTGTTTGAATCTGAGGAACGTTTGAGTGTATGAGTGTGTCTGTATGGCTTCACTGCTTCAGCTACGGAGTCTGAGTGGGCTGCACCCTGAGTCTCACAGAGCGTCATAGGGCATAACGGTCATCTACTCCACCCTCCGGGACCTACTATCGGTAGATAGACCTTAGCTAAGACGCTCCTAAGTTCCTGCGAGGGATGTGAGCAGGACAGCACCCGAAAATACCCCACCCTTCGTTTGCAACACTGTTCACAATGGGTGGGAAACCCAGTAAACCATACTGCCTTAGATTGTATGCTTAAAAACTTAAGGAAAGGCTTTAGTGCCGAATACGGGGTACATATGACCCTGGGAAAACTGAGGACTCTATGTGAGCTAGAGTGACCTGCTTTTGATGTTGGCTGGCCCTCAGAAGGAACCTTAGACCTCCCCACCATCGGGCAAGTTTATCGTGTAATCACAAGAAACCTAGGACATCCGGACCAGTTCCCAAAAATTGATTCCTGGTTAGAAATAGCCAGGACCCTTGTTCTCTGCTAGTGGCAAGGGACAGTGCAGGATTCTCATCGCACAGCTGACCAAGGGCATCCGAAGTAAGGCCATACACCAAGGGGACCCAGACGATGAACTCCCACCGCCCTATGGACCTCCAAACCTCCCGACTGCCTCGGTCCTCCTGACTGCACCTGAGGTGGGACCCGGCACACCGCCACCTTCTGTTTCACCACCAGACATACCCTCCCCACCTCCTCTCACTACAACACCATCAATAGCTCCTCCGGTGTCCCCAGCCCTGCCAATGACAACTATTTCCCCACCGCCTCCAACTCCCCAGATGCCGGTGACCCCACAGACAGCACCAGTTTCCTCGCCAACTGTTCCTGAGAGGGACCCCTCCCCAGAAAGCGAGCCATGGAACATCACACACCACCTCCAAACGTGAGAAATCCCTGCTTACCCGGTGCCCCTCTGAGAAACTCGAGGTCCTGACAAAATTAGAGTAGATGGCACCCCCCAACCAGGCAGACCCATTATCTACTACCAGCCCTTCACCACCACAGACCTCCTAAATTGGAAAAATCATACTCCCGCCTATTCGGAAAAACCACAGGCAATGATCAACCTCATGGAATCCATCTTCCAAATCCACTGAGCAACCTGGGAAGACTGCCAACAGCTCCTTCGCACCTTGTTCAACACTGAGGAAAGAAGAATTCTCCAGGAGGCACGTAAATGGCTCGAAGAGGTAGCACCAGTTGGCACCTTAAACCCTGAGGGATAGTCCCAAGAGTCTGCCCCGGACAACCGGCCTGGCTGGGACTTCAAGACAGAGGAAGGCCGGAATGCCATCAACCGCTATCAAGATGCTATCCTGTGGGGCCTCCACCAAGGTGCCAAAAGGCCTACTAACATGTCAAAAATGCCTGATGTGACTCAGAACGGAGAAGAGATCCCTGGTAATTACAAGCAGCTCCGCAAGGCTTTCCACATATATACTCCATTTGATCCAGAGTCACCAGAGATTCAATGGATGGTGAATGCAGCCTTCATGGCTCAGTCAGCCGCTGATATCTGCCGCAAACTCCAAAAATTTGAGGGTTTCACTGGGATGAACATCACCCAACTACTAGAAATAGCAAACAAGGTCTACCGCAACCTTGACACCATATCCAAACCAGAGGCTGAAAAGAAAATGAAATAGAAAGTCACTCTGCTAGCTGCGGCCCTTCAACAAGGCTCCCAACTACGTGGAACAACAGGAAGGTCAGAGGCATGACCTCAGCAGTGCAGAACCCTCAAAAAGGGATCAATGTGCATATTGCAAGGAAATGGGACACTGGAAAAATGAATGCCGGAATCGGAAGCCCAGATCAAACAAGCCTTCCACCCAACCCAAGGCTCAGGCTAACCAAGATCCTGACTTCATTGGGCTAGCCAATATAGATCCAGACTGACAGGGACCGGGCTGTGATGTTAGGCCCCCGGGAGCCCATGGTTGATATGAACTTTGGGGGCCAAAAGATCACTTTCATGGTCAACACCGGAACAGAACACTCAGTAGTGACGACACCAGTGGCACCCCTAACAGGACACACCATAATCATCATGGGGACCATAGGGGATTGGGCCACAAGTCAGCCCTTCTGTCAATCTCAGACCTGTAAACTGGGAGGACATGTAGTCTCCCATGAATTCCTATATGTCCCAGACTGCCCACTACCACTATTGGGAAGAGACTTACTTTCAAAATTAGGGTCACAAATTTCTTTTGAGCAGTCGGGACGGGCCACCCTGAATCTAAGCCCCACCGAGCCTGGGATTACCATGTCCTTAAACACACCCTGAGATGAGGAATGGAGACTATCTGGACAAGACCATACTGAAACCAACCCTGAAGCCTTCCAGACTGCAGTTCCTGATGTATGGACAGACGATAACCCACCCAGGCTCGTGTCCAGCGAGCCCCAGTTATTATAGAACTAAAAATTGGAACTCAACCTCAACGCCAGAGACAATATCCGATCTCACAGGAAGCTCAGTTGGGCATACAGGCTCATCTGGAGCGGCTGAAAGAGGCAGGCATCCTAATTGAGTGTCAGTCCCCCTGGAACACCCTGCTGCTCCCAGTCAAAAAACCCAATGGTGACTACCAACCCATCCAGGGCTTGCATGCTGTGAATCAACCGGGGAGCAAAGGGTCTCTTAAAGTCCTTGTTCCCGATGGAAACCCTACACCTAGTATTGCCCAACCCCTATGCCCTCTTAAGCCAGATCCCACCAGGTGCTGCCTGGTTCACCTGCCTCTACTTGAAGGATGCCTTTTTCTGTATCTGCTTGGCCCCAGTAGGCCAGCCCCTTTTTGCTTTTGAATGGACAGACACCAACTCAGGGCGCCAAATGCAACTCACTTGGACCTGGCTCCCCCAAGGATTTAAAAACTTACCACAATATTCAGTGAAGCCCTAGCCTCTGACCTAGCTAACTTTCCCCAGGACCAGACTGAATGCACGGTCCTCCAGTACATCGATGACCTCCTCATTGCCAGCTCAACTGCAGAGACCTGCCACCGAGCAACACTCGACCTCCTACAACACTTGTCAAAAAGAGGATATCAAGTCTCTTGGAAGAAAGCTCAGCTATGCAGACAAGAAGTCAAGTATTTGGGGTTCATAATAACTCAAAATGAGCCCTCAGCGTAGAACAGAAGGCTATAATAAATCGCCTTCCATGGCCAACTACTAGAAGGGCCCTACATGAGCTCCTGGGAGCCGCAGGATTCTGCTGGATCTGGATACCAGGATTCTCAGTCATAGCCAGGCCCCTACATGATCTACTAGTGGGACAGGAGACACAATCTTTAGAGTGGAAAGACACACAAGAAAAGCCTTTAACCAACTTAAGGACCTACTTGGAAAGGCTCCTGTGCCTACCTGACACCAGAAAACCTTTCTGCCTATATTCCACAAAGAGGATAAAACAGCTTTAGGGCTTCTAACTCAACCTTTAGGCCCCGGGGAAAGCCCATGGCGTACCTGTCCAAGAAATTAGATCCTGTCGCTTCTGGATGGCCCCCTTGCCTGCGAGCCCTGGCAGCCACCATACTCCTTATCAAAGAAGCTGAAAAGCTCACCCTTGGACAGCAGCTAACTGTATAAAGATTCCCCACTCAGTAGTAACTCTAATGAACGGCCAAGGTCAAAAATGGGTATCAAACACCAAGCTCACTCAATATCAAGGACAGCTCCTGGAGAAGCCCCGCATTACCTTGCAGACTGTACCGGCTCTCAACCCAGCCACATACCTTCTGACGGCAGAAGGAGAACCAGAACATAACTGCCTGGAAATCATTACTGAAGTGTATGCACCGGGTCCAGACTTCAAGGACGGACCTCAAACGCCAACCTCACCCTATACACTTATGGCAGCAGCTTCTTGAGTAATGGTTCAAGAAAAGCAGGCTATGCGGTCACCACAGCCACGGAGGTCCTAGAAGCTAAAGCCCTCTCTGCAGGATGGTCTGCTCAAAGAGCTGAGCTCTGGATCTTAGTACGGGCACTTATGTTATCAAGAAACAAAAAGGTCAACATATACACAGACTCAAGGTATGCCTTTGCCACCTTACATGTACGTGGGACAATTACAAAGAAAGGGGGCTCCTAACATCAGATGGAAAGACCATCAAAAATAAAAGGGAAATTCTCCAATTGCTAGAGGTGGTATGGGCACCCCGGAGCCTAGCTGTCATTCATCATCAGGGACACCAGAAAGGGGATAACGAGCCTGCTCGTTAAATGGCCTGGCTGGTCAGGCGGCCAGAGAAGCTGCACAGAATGGGCAACTAGCCATCATAGCACCTGTCACTCCCTCCCTACAAAATCCCACGTACACAGCTGCTGAGAATAGCTGGACCAAGACCGAAGGAGCAATCCAGCACCCTCAGGGTGGTGGATCCTCCCTGACGAGTGATTGTTCCTTCGGGCGGCCCTCGCCCCTCATGTGGTCATGGAACAACACTCAGTCTCGCACCTAGGAAAAACAGGACTTGAAAACTTCTGGCAAAACACTTCTACATTGCCAGACTCACAAATCTATGTAAGTCGGTCAGGGAATGTTGTGTCACTTGTACAAAACATAACCCAAAAACTGGACCCGCTCCACCCCCAGGGATACAACACATAAGGGCAACTCCCTTTGAAGACATATAAATGAACTTTACCAAGATGACCCTCACCAAGGTATCAAGTATCTTTTGGTCTTAATCTGCACCTTCTCGGGATGGGTCAAAGCGTTTCCCACCCAAACTGAGAGAGCCAAAGAGGACACCAGGGTACTGCTCCGGGAAGTTGTTCCCCGATATGGGATCCCGCTCACCATTCACAGTGACAGCGGCCCTGCTTTCATCTCAGAAGTTCTACGAGGACTAACTTAGCCCCTTAACATTTTCTGGAAACTCCATACGGCCTATCAACCTCAGTTCAGGGAAAGCAGAGCACATGAACCATACCCTAAAGGAAACCCTCTCCAAATTACATGCCAAAACCACTCGGGGGTGGACAGAGTTATTCCCCTTAGCCCTCCTCCACTCCCGCTGTACTCCACAAAAATATGGGTTCTCTCCATTTGAAGTGCTTTATGGCAGACCCCCCCCCCCCCGTTAATTCCCACCCCGGGCAATCTCAATGTCCTAGGAGATGTACACCTCCAGAGTCAACTAAAATCCCTAGGACAAGTCCTCACAAAGCTACATGCCCACCTGTTAGAGCCCCCATATCTCTAGGAACTCCCGTCCATTCCTTCCACCCTGGGGATGAGGTCTGGGTAAAAAACTGGAAACATGAGCCCCTGCACCTGACCTGGACCAGTTCACATACAGTAATCCTTATGACCCTTACCACCCTCAAGGTCTCTGACATCAAACCATGGATCCACCACTCGAGAGTGAAAGAGACAAATCCAGACCAAGCTACCTGGACCCCACATCCGCCACTATCAAACCCTCTGAAGGTCACTTTAAAGAAGGGCCCCTAAACTTTAAAATACATCTTCTCCTTCCTTGACCCAGCTGGGGCCTCATACTAGGGCTATTAAGTTTCTCCTGCCTTTTCCTGACGGGAACCTCCATCAAATATAACTGTATAAGAGGATCTGGAAGGTCTTGATACTTTCAATCCTTTACCCTATGCCTCAGGCCTGTTACTGGGGGAGAACTCTGACTACTTGCACCTCCTCCCATGCTCCTGGACAGACTTTCTGGATGGCAACCTTGACACAGACCTCTTGGTCCCCCTGTACGATATATCCAAAATTGAGTCCAGTATCTTGGACCTATCTAGCCCAGGCTGGTTCTTCGGATGGGGGCGGCATCCAAGATCTTGCCCTCTGAGAGCAGGGTATGACTCAACTAAAGGATCTAGCCAGCCGAACCCCAGCACCCCAGCCTCATTACTGAGGAATCAACCTGACCTCACTCAACAACTCACTCACTTCTAGACACCCAGAGACTCATAAAACAACTCATCAATGCCAGCTATCAACTACGGTTAAATTTTTCTCAGGATCCCACCAACAAAGCCTGTTGGGTCTGTCTCCCCCTCACCCGGTCAGCTGCGTTCGTGATTCCCATTCTGCCCAGCTGGCCACTACCAAATGTCACCAACTCTTCTGTAACCATTCGACATCTGAGCAATCCTATTCCCCTGGCCCCAGCACCCAGTCTTACTTGTTTCCTACCCCCAGGCCTTTCTCAACCCCCAGATGACCGC
Organism: Meles meles; assembly: GCF_922984935.1. Lineage (NCBI taxonomy): Eukaryota > Metazoa > Chordata > Mammalia > Carnivora > Mustelidae > Meles > Meles meles. The sequence goes on along the minus strand of NC_060077.1, from coordinate 26,690,841 downwards.
TGCCTTAACTTTAGTGCTCCCCTTCCTTACTTTGTTCCCCCCAGCATCTTTCTCTCCTACAAGGACAACCTTCTTTTTAGGTGCTGTGACAAAGAGGACACCAGCTCTGGATGCATACTTGTATTTTTGTCCCCTTCAACTTTACTGTACTCTGACCCCCAACTCCAGTTTCAGGTCTCTCCCCACCCCCGGTTGCCTTACCTATCCTCCTGGGCGCTGGCATCCTCGCTGCCACCAGTGTCTCAGGCCTTGGAACTTCTATTAACTTTTATTATAAGCTTTCATGGGAACTCAGCAATGACATGGAACAAATTGAGGACTCCTTGACACCCTTACAGACCTTAGCCAAGGTTGCCCTACAGAACCAATGAGCTCTAGGTCTCCTCACTGCCGAGAAAGGGGGGACATGTCTTTTTCCTCCAAGAAGAATGCTGCTACTATGTCAACCAATCTGGGATTGTCACCTCCAAGGTTCAAGAGCTTCAGGACTGCATTCAACGGCACCAAGAAGAACTCATCACCTGGGGATTTAACCCCCAGGCATGGACATCGTGGTTACTTCCCTTCACAGGCCCCCTTCTAACGCTATTCCTCTTAATAACCCTACGCTCCTGCATCCTCACCAGCCTCGTTTGCTTCATTAGGGAAACTGTCACACAACCGTCCACATCCTCATCCTCCAAGGATTCGGCCCTAGATATAAATGATGATCCTTAGGGAATCCCTGTCGATCATCAAGAGGGGGAACATGAGGCGGAAAAGCCCAAAATGGCCACCTCACTGAGAAAAGGAACCCCGGAGGATGACTTGGCACTACTCCACCCAGTCACTTCCGCATAGCTTTACAAACTGCCGTGTGACCCCGAGCCAATCAACTATGAGACCCAGCGAAAAATCCCGTTTGCCTATAAATATCTGCCCCAATCATAGCCAGGTGCTCAGACTTTGGGAAAGATCCTACTGAGCCTACTGGCATTAATAAAGGTGTGTTCTTGGGGCTCCTGGGTGGCTCAGTGGGTTAAAGCCTCTGCCTTCCGCTCAGGGTGTGATCCCAGGGTCCTGGAATTGAGCCCCGCATCGGGCTCCCTGCTAGGCGGAGAGCCCGCTTCCCTTCCTCTCTCTTTATGCCTGCCTCTCTGCCTACTTGTGATCTCTGTCAAATAAATAAGTAAAATCTTTTTAAAAATAAATAAATAAATAAATAAAGCTGTGTTCTTCTAGCTCTCTACTGCTTCTTGAGTTTCTCGGTTACCTCAGAACTTCCGCAACACTGAGGCCCCCTTTTCACAGCTGGGGACACACCCTGGCGGACTCCTCGGCCTTCTGGATTGAATAGAGACTAATCTTCAGCCTGACTGGCTCACTTGAAAAAAGAAAATGCCCCCTTTCAATCACTCAAAACAATATTTAGGTGTATGTTTTGTTTATCCCCAACCCCAGAACAGCGTGGCATGTGGTGAGCCTGTAGTAAATGGGTGATTGATTGGATAATTGCCAGAGAACCAGGGCTCACAACATAGCTTGTAATACTGAAAAATCTGAAGTATGTTAAGGCCCATCAGTAGGGAAATGGATAAATAATGGTACCTCTATGCTGTAAAATACTGTTGCAGCCATTAAAACATAGATCTGTGTGGTCTGACTTTAAGAATGTCCAGGACATATCGTTTAAAAGAGAATAACTGCAACTATGTTGTGATCCCATTTATTTTATTTTTTAAATGAGTTGTTTACATAGGTGTACTTGTATGAAAGTGCATTGTTTAAAAGTCTAAATAAAAGCATATGGTCTCGGGCGCCTGGGTGGCTCAGTGGGTTTAGCCTCTGCCTTCGGCTCAGGTCATGATCTCAGGGTCCTGGGATGGAGGCCCGCATTGAGATCTCTGCTCAGCAGGGAGCCTGCTTCCCTTCTCTGTCTCTGCCTGCCTCTCTGCCTACTTGTGACCTCCCTCTCTGTCAAAGAAACAAACAAAATCTTTAAGAAAAAAAAAAAAAAGCATATGGTCTCAAGCTCTTAACAGTGGGTTGCAAGGAAAGAAGGAGGAAGACTTTTCACTTGTTATTCTAGGTATGTGTGTCTTGAATTTTTTAAAAGAAGAATGTTGTCCCTGTATTACTTGTGTAATAATAAAATTGAAAATTTCAAAAGACTCCTCTTCCCCAAGTGTCTTGTGAAGAGGAAGCCAAGACATCAGGAGCTACGTGCTGGTTTTGAAAGCTGCTTCCTGTGGGATCAATGAATTCTTGTTGATTGATTGATCCACCGGGAGTCGCAGGCTAGGCTTAACCCACAAGGCTGGCCTCCACTCAGCCCTGGGAGGGAAGTTTATTTATTTAAATTTGTAAGTAAGAACAATTCCAACTTGCCAGTAACAGAAAAGGTGGTTTTATCAGGCATAAGGGAGGGAATGGGGAAAGGAAGGCTTTTACAGAAGGTCCCCATAGGACCCAGGAGTTTCATTCTTGTCTTTAACCTCAGCCTTTTCATAAATAAATTAAGGGGTGGTGAGGTAATTAGATCCTGTACCATCAGTAATGGAAGAGGAAGAAGAGGAGAGGAAGTCCAGCTGGAATGGGATATGATGATAGATCAATCTTAAGGACAGATAAAATCAAATCAGCAGGCCTTTCCTAATTTGAAGTACTTAAGAAATTAATTGGCTGACAGTATCAAGGGCATCACTGCTCCATGAGTAGGTTCTCCTCAGCAAATCTGTTATAGGACGCCTGTAGTTAAAAACTTCATTGCTCAAGGACACCCCAGAACCCACCTCAGGGGCCCCAAGCTGTACCAAAGGGTAATATCTCCCCCAGGGTTCTCTGGGTGACCATCTTATTCATCCCAGTCAGAATATTTACTGAGCTCTGACTGCTAGCTGGCACCATACCAGGGCTGGGGACAGAGCCGAGTGAATCAGACTCTGTCTCTGCACTTAGAAAGTATCTAGGTTAGGAGGCCAAGGCAAGCCTTGAAGCTCAGCTCCTAAGAACCATAGTTAGCCCAGGTCTGCTTTGTACTAACTACAACAGAGAACCTGTCTTGCCATATGGGTAAACCACCAGTGCCTTGGCACTGTATTTCTTTAATAATAATAATAATGAAACAAGACAGACAAAAAAGCTTCATCTCTTGTCAGGACACTCCAACGATTCTGAAATAATTGCACTTCTTCCAATGTGCAGGTATTCTCTGGCACTTGTTTTTTCTGCTCAGTATCCTACTTGCCCACCCTTTTCTTCTTCCACCACCCATGTCTGGCTAACTCATCATCAACCTTACAGCCTTCTGAGACTTGTAGTCCTTGAGAAACATCCTTGGTCCATCTCTAAGTTCTCCAGTCACAGGGGCTCACTCCATCAGAGCACAATCACTCTGCTGGTTTGATTTTGTCTGATTCTGCACTAACCCATGTCCTCATGAGGGAGAAGCAGTATATATCTCCAGCACCAGCATGTAGACAGCTCTCCCTAGCTCTTGAAACATGTATATTAAATGAATTGGGAATAAGAACAAAGAGACAGGGGAAAAAGTGTTAAGAAGCAGAAGAGGTATTTAAATGATTTTTCCCCCTAAAGGAGCACTTATACCTTATTACAGACACCATAGTAATTAAGAGCTAAATATCTGGTTCTCATTCATAGAGTGAGAAGTAACAGGATGACACATGAAAAATCCATGCTACCATGTTTTTAAGCCAAGCTTCTACATAGATCAAAACTGCCAGGATACTGTAGCAGTAGAGAGTAGGAAGCCCTTGATGAAGGATAGTTATTCATATCATTAGTAAGTGATAAATGTTTTGCTTTTAGAAGGAGGTTTCTGGAGAATATGGTCATTTAGGGCATGATGAAGATAATTCTTCTCTACACTTTGTTTCTTAGATGCAAACAACAAAAGTACAAAAAAGTCTTCACTAAATCAAAGTCTGTTTGTTTGTTTGTTTGTTTGTTTGTTTTCCCAAGTGGGTGGGTGATTCCTTGACCCATACAATATGTTCTGGTCATTTCAGTTCAGTATGTATTATGTACCAGGGACTGTGGTAGGCAGTGGGGATACAAAGACAGGATACTTTGTTTTTCCTCCTTGGAAGAGTGGAGGGGAGAGGTGAAGGTATGTAGATACCCAAACCTCAGTAATACAAGGCCCAGTGAGAGAGGTGTCAGAAGAGATATAAACAAGAAGACTTCTGAGTGGTTTAGTCCGTTAAGCGTCTGCCTTCGGCTCAGGTCGTGATCCCAGGGTTCACATTAGGAGTCCCACATTAGGCTCCTGCTCAGCAGAGTCTGCTTCTCTCTCTACCCCTCCCCCCTGCTTTTGATCTCTCTTGCTCTCTCTCAGATAAATAAATAACAAAAGGAAAGAAAAGGAAGGAAGGAAGGAAGAAGGAAAGGAAGGAAAGAACAAGGAGGGAGAGAGGAAGGAAGGTAAATCTTGGGTTCAGAGGAAGAAGCGCCCACATCTGGTTTGGGTCAGAAAAGGGCTAGCCTTGGAAGATAGAAATGGAAGTGGTAGAAAGGAAACATTATAGGTAGACAAATGAGGGCAGGGCCAAAGGAGACATGGCACACATCTGCATTCTCTGTAAATGTCACTAGGCTGGGTCAGAGCGTATATGCTGACTTTCCAAAACAGAAGATTATTTTCATCATTATTATTTTTTAGACAGAGAGTGGCATGTGGGGAGGGGTCCAGAGGGAGAGGGAGAGAGAGAATCTTAAGCAGACTCCTCACTCAGCGTGGAGCCCAACATGGGGCTCGATCTCACAACCCTGAGGTTGTGACCTAAACTGAAATCAAGAGCCAGTTGCTTAGCTGACTAAGCCACCTGCGCACACCAGAAAATTATTCTTGAACATCAGCACACATCTTGCTTACCTAAGATTGTCGATATGGTCACATAGGCAGTCTTTTTTTTTTTTTTTTTTAGTAAAAAACAAAATACTACTTTGCCAAAAAAAAATTCACTTCCTTCCATAGCCGGCTTCTGAGAAAGTTGTAAAAATGTAAAAAAAAAAAAAATGGTTTGTTCTTAAGTATGCTCAAAACAGAAGAAATGAACTAAAGATAAAAACCCTGGACTTAGGGTGCCTGGGTGGCACCCTAAGTGTCTGCCTTTGGCTCTCATGTCGTGATCCCAAGGTTCCTAGGGTCAAGCCCCACATCAAGCCTGATGCTTGGCAGGAAGCCTGCTTCTCCCTCTCCCACTCCCCCTGCTTGTGTTCCCTCTCTTGCTGTCTCTCTGTCAAATAAATAAATAAAATCCTAAAAAAAAACAAGGCCAAAACCCTGGACTATGAAAAGTAAACAAACAACTTTGACTAGAAATGTTAATCTAGTGTAGCAAAATGGAGACATTGAGAGTGGGGAAAAAATAGAGAAATAAATGTCCTCTAAAGTCTTAGTGATTATTTAATTGTGATAAGTTATTAAAGAAATACACATTGATTAGCAATGGGAAGGTAACCATGTTAGAATTGAAAAGCATAATAGAGCTTCTAAAATAATAGGGAGGGTATGTGCTATGGTGAGTGCTGTGAAATGTGTAAGTCTGATGATTCACAGACCTGTACCCCTGGGCCAAATAATACATTGTATGTTAATGAAAAAATAAAAATAAAATAACGGAGTATGGGGGCTTCTGGCTGGCTCAGTTAGAAGAGCATGAGATTCTTAATCTCAGAGTTGTGAGTTTTAGCCCCATTTTGGGTGTAGAGATTTCTAAAATAACAGGGACATAAGGAAATGGGATTAAGGCAGAAAAAGTAAGGAAAAAGACAAAAGGGAAATAATAAAGTAGAATAAATAGTAAGAATTAAATAGAATGAAAGGAAGGAATAATACTCAGTACATCTGTTATACAATAAACACGCTGAGTTCTCCTTTCCAACAGATATTGGCAAATTGGATTTCTTATATCTAGCTGGATTTTATTTTTTTATTTCATTTTTTTAAAGACTTTTATTTTTAAGTAATCTTTGCACCCAACATGTAGATTGAACTTACAACCTTGAGATCAAGAGTCACATGCTCTACCAACTGAGCCAGCCAGGCACCCCTAGCTGAATTTTAAATAAATATATGCATATAGAGAGAGAAAACCCATTTAAACAATGCGACAAGGAAAGGTTAAAAATAAACAAATGGGAGTGCCTGACTGGTGCAGTCAGTAGAGCATGTGATTCTCGATCTCAGGTTTGTTCAGTTCAAGCCCCATGTTGGGTGTAGAAATTATTTTTAAAAATGAATGAATGAAAATAGGTGTACATGTGGTCAAATATATGCCAAATAAATGCAAACAAAAAGCAAACATCATTATTCATAATAGGTAAAAAATGGAAATAAGTCAAATGTGTATTAACAGTTGAATGGATAAACAGTAGTATATCCATGAATGGATTTTTCAACAATGAAAAAGGAATGAAGTACTGATACATGCTATAATATGCATAACCTTAAAAACATTATGTTGAATGAAAAAAGCCAACCACAAAAGATCACATTTTTTTTAAAAGATTTTATTTATTTATTTGATAGAGAGAGAGATCACAAGGGAGGCAGGCAGAGAGAGTTGGGGAAGCAGGCTCCCTGCTCCACAGGGAGCCCAATGCGGGGCTCAATCACAGGACCCTGAGATCATGACCTGAGCCGAAGGCAGAGGCTTAACCCACTGAGCCACCCAGGGGCCCACAAAATTTTTTTTTGAGATTTTGCTTATTTATTTGACAGAGCCAGATACAGCAAGGGAGGAAACACAAGCAGGGATCACGGGAGAGGGAGAAGCAGGCTTCCCGCTGAGCAGGAATCCCGATTCGGGGCTCAACCCCAGAACCCTGGATCACGACCCAGGCCCAAGGCAGATGCATAACAACTGAGCCACCCAGGCGCCCCAAAAGATCACATATTATATGATTCCACTTGTATGAAATGTTCAGAATAGGCAAATCTATAGTGACAGGAAGTAAACCAGTGGCTGCCTAGGACTTTGGTGAATGAGGGCTGGGGGAATGACTGCTAAAGGATATAAGGTTTGATGACTGTTATAAAATTGATTGTGATGATAGCTGCATAAACTTGTGAATATACTAAAAGCCACTGTAGTAAAAAAAAAAAAAAGTAAGAATATTTTGAAAAATCTTTCAAATACTCCAAGTAGTAGAGATCACATCCACCAAACAATAGAGATTACATAGGTAATATGTAATTACTTAGGTAGCTTATGAGTCTGACTCTTGGTTTCAGCTTCGGTCATGATCTCAGATTTATGGGATCAAATCCCATGTGGAGCCCTGCATAGGGCTCCAGGCTCAACAGGGAGTCTGTTTGTCCCTCTCCCTCTCTCCTCCTCCTGCTTTCTCTCCATCTCTCTCTCTCAAATAAATAAATAAATAAATAAATTAATTAAAAAAATCTTAAAAGTGAAACAAAATGAAACAGCAGCAAAACACTTCATCTCTAACATAGGAATGCTGCTAAAGCTGTACTCAGAGGAAATTGTATAGGCTTAAAGGTTTTATTATTTGAAAAAAAATGAATTAATTAAATATTCAAAATCTGAAATAGTATAAGAGCCATATAAATCAAAATAAAAGAAAAAGGAAAGTCAAAAAATTAAAATCTAAAATTAAAGAAAATAACTATTTTTCAAAAGTATTTCAAAGGATTTGAGGGGCACCTGGGTGACTCAGTTGGTTAAGTGTCTGCCTTTGGCTCAGGTGATGATCCCAGTGTCCTGGGATCAAGCCTCATGTTGGGCTCCCTGCTCAGCAGGTAGCCTGCTTCTCCCTCACACTCTGCCTCTCCCCCTGCTTGTGCTCACATGTGCTCTCTCGCTCTCTCTGTCAACTAAAAATAAAATCTTTAAAAAAATATTTTAAAGGATTTGAAAGGACCAATAAGACAGAAGAGAAAATTATCTTGGCAAGCCTAATAAAGGCTAAAGTATAGAAAAAATAATAATAAACAGTAATCATGAATAAGAAAGGAAATATAACCACCAATAATAGCAATTAAAAGATGTTACTATTTGTAACTCTCTGCCAAATAATTAGAAAATCTTGGGGAAATGATTTCCTGGCAAAGGAAAAAAAAAAGCCCAAACAACAACAAAAACAACAAAAATACAACCTATAATTCCTCTAAGAGGAGAAAGAAGGCCTAAGTAAACTAACTAAAAAGAGACTGGCGCCTGGGTGGCTCAGTGGTTAAAGTCTCTGCCTTCGGCTCAGGTCATGATCCCAGGGTCCTGGGATTGAGCCCCTCATCGGGCTCTCTGCTCAGTGGGGAGCCTGTTTCCTCCTCTCTCTCTGCCTGCCTCTCTGCCTACTTGTGATCTCTGTCTGTCAAACAAATAAATAAAATCTTTAAAAAAAAAAAAAGACTGAAACGGTAAGTATCAATCATCTTAGAAGGCACCAGGTACAGACAGTTTTACAACTGAGATATCTTCAATTTTGAAGAACAAGAGAAAACTTGGGGGTAATAGATATGTTCATTATCTTCATTTCTTCATTGTGGTGATGGTTCCATGGGTATATGCATAAATCAAAACTCATCAATTGTACACTTTAAATTATGTACAATGTATTGCATGTCAATGATACCTCTAAAAATATATTCATGAAAAGACAGAGACAGTAGGATTTCCACTTCCAGTAATCCTCTAATCCTAACCTCTAATCCTAATCTCTAATCCTCTAATCCTAAACAACTATAAAACTGGAGATGATTGTTTTCAGGCATTGGAAAATGGGCAACATACATTATAATTCTTGAGAAAAGAACAATATAGCTGGGTCCCCTGTTTGTCCTGGCTTTCTACTGGGGACAATTTCCCAACTACAGTGAATCCCAAAGAAGCGGTCTTCCTGAACTTAAGAGGGAGAAATCAGTATTTGGGGCTGCTGAAGCAGCAGGAATTTGCAGGTCAGGGTATACAGAAAAGCAAGGAATAACACAACAGGAGGTGAGAGGAGGCAGAAGTCCACACAGGAATTCTTGAGTCTTTGGCCAAAGAAGCCTGGGCTGTGGGCTGTGCATGTACAGAGGGAGACTTCATGAGGCTTAGCAGAGAATGACTGCTCTCTCAGGGCTGAGAACTGACCAGAAATGCCAGAGTTTGCTCAGTGCTAGAACATGTTAGCGTTCAAGCCCAACCAGAGTAGAGATGCTGAACATTTTGGGCATTCAGTTGAGACCCCAAAAGGCCATGCTACTCTATACCCTAGAGTAAGGACCATGCCCTAGAACCAAAACCAAGAGACTGTACCAAACAAAACTTAAAACCAAACCTGATAGGTATGAGAAACTCCACCAGTAATTTAACCACTTATCAGAACAAAACTCAAAACTCAAAACTGGGGCACCTGGATGGCTCAGTTGGTTAAGCATCTGCCTTCAGCTCAGGTCATGATCTCAGGGTCCTGGGATTGAGTCCCGCATCGGGCTCTCTACTCAGCAGTGAGTCTGCTTCTCCCTCCCCCTCTGAGATCGCTGTCGTTCTCACTCTCTCTGAAATAAACAAATAAAATATATTTTTAATAAAGAACAAACTCAAAGCCCTTGAAAAGAATTTAGTAAAATCCAGCTCCCTAGAATATGTCATTCATGTCTACCATACAATAAAGTTATTACATATGCAAGATGAAGGAAAATGAGATCAACAGTCTAGAGAAAGTCAGTGGAAAAAGACCCCAAGAGGACCTAGATGTTGGAATTAGAAAATGATTTAACACAACTATAATAAACATGTTCAATGATTTAAAGTAAAAAAATAAATAAATAAAATAAAATAATGAGGGAACCACTCAGCACAGAAATGGATAACATTAAAAAGGGGATCTAAAAAAAAAAAAAAGGGAGGATCTATAGGGGCACCTGGGTGGCTCAGTGGATTAAAAGCTCTGCTTTCGACTCCAGTCATGATCCCAGAGTCCTGGGATCGAGCCCCGCATCGGGCTCTCTTCTCGGCGGGGAGCCTGCTTCCTCCTCTCTCTGCCTACTTCTCTGCCTACTTGTGATCTGTCAAATAAATAAATAAAATCTTTAAAAAATAATAATAAAATAAATAAAATTAAATAAATACTAATAAATAAATAAATAAAAATAAATAAAATAAATAAAAGACTCACTCTTTAAAAAAAAGGGGGTAAGGTAAGGTAAATACAATAGCTGAACTGAAAAAATCCTCTGGGCTGAATGGAAATGATACCAGATAAAACTCAGATCTGTAGTAAGAAATGAAGAGCACCGAAATGAGAAATATGTAGATAAATATTTCAAAAATTATCTTCTCAGGGTGCGTGAGTGGCTCAGTCGAAGCATCGGCCTTCCGCTCCAGTCATGATCCCAGTGTCCTGGGATCTGGGTTCCAGCCCCACATCAGGCTCCCTGCTCAGTGGGGAGCCTGCTTCTCCCTGGGAGTTCTGTCCCTCTCTCTGCTTGTGCTCTTTCTCTCAAATAAATAAAATCTTTTTTTTTTAAAGATTTATTTATTTATTTATTTAACAGAGAGAGCACAGTAGGCAGAGAGGCAGGCACAGAGACAGGGGGAAGCAGGCTCCCTGCCCAGCAGAGAGCCCCATGTGGGGCTCAATCCCAGGACCCTAAGATCATGACCTGAGCCGAAGGGAGAGGCTTAACCCACTGAGCCACCCAGGTGCCCCTCAAATAAACAAAATCTTTAAAAAGTATTATCTGCTCAATTACATCTCAGTGAAACTGGAAAATTTGTTATTTATGTTTCCTTTTCTACTTTTTTATTTTAAGTAGGATCCAAACCCAGCGTGGGGCTGGAACTCAGTACCCGGAGATCAGGAGTCACAGGCTCTACCAAGGGAGCCAACCAGGCACTTTCTTGTTATTATTACTATTATTTTTTTTTATTAATAGTAATCTCTACACACAGCTTAGAGTTTGAACTCACAACCCCAAGACTGGGTCGTTTGCTCTGCCCACTGAGTCAGTCAGGCATCCCGTTTTCTTATTTTCTTTAAAAGACAACTGTTTGAAGCAAAAGCAATACTATTGTATTGCAAGGTTTGTATATACACATGAAATATAAGACTAATGGGACGAAAGATAATACTGGGGGTGTAAATGGAATTACAGTTGACCCTTTAGCAACACAGATTTGAATGGAGCAGGTCCATTTATACACAGAATTTTTTCAATAAATACAGTATAATACTGTAAATGTATTTTGTCATTCTCACACTTTTTTCCTTTTATTTCCAAGTTTTTATTTAAATTCCAGTTAGCATACCATTTAATATTAGTTTCAGGTGTAGAAGATAGTGTCTTACAATTTTCTTAATGACATTTTATCATTTTATCATATATCATTTTATCATATAGCTTACTTTATTATAAGAATATGGTATATTATACATAGACAACATACAAAATATGTGTTAATCAATCAGGTGTTCTTGTTATTGGTAATGCTTCTGATGAAGAATAGGCTAATAGGGGACACCTGGGTGGCTCAGTTGGTTAAGCAGCTGCCTTCGTCCTGGGATCGAGTCCCACATGGGGCTCCTTGCTCGGCAGAGAGCCTGCTTCTCCCTCTGCCTCTGCCTGCCAGTGCTCACTCTCTCTCTCTCTCTCTCTGACAAATAAATAAATAAAATCTTTAAAAAATAAAATAAAATAAAACACCAGAAACCATTTAAAAAAAAAAAAGAATAGGCTAATAGTTAAGTTCTTAGGGAGTCAAAAGTTATACATAGATTTTTTTTTTTTAAGATTTTATTTATTCATTTGACAGAGAGAGAGATCACAAGTAGGCAGAGAGGCAGGCAGAGAGAGAGGAAGGGAAGCAGGCTCCCTGCGGAGCAGAGAGCCCGACGCGGGGCTCGATCCCAGGACCCTGAGATCATGACCTGAGCCGAAGGCAGCGGCCTAATCCACTGAGCCACCCAGGCGCCCCTATACATAGATTTTTGACCACTCATGGGGTCAACATCCCTAACCTTTGTGTTGTTTGAGGATGAATTGTACATTGCTGTAACAGTCTCACATTTCACATGAAATGGTACAATATTAAATCTTTTTAAAAATGACCACAATTTAAAGTACTAGAAGAAACTGTTCTAAAACATTTATAAAACTGTGGGTGAGAGAAACCTTCTAAAATAAGGCAAACCCAGAGGCCTTTAAGGAAATGACTGGCAAATTTAACTAAAAAAAATAAGTATTTTTGGACTGCAGAAGACACCAAAACAAAGTAAAAAATAAATGACCAATTGGTAAAAAAAAATTTTTTTTGCAACACATAAGACAAGAGTTTACAATTCCTACTATACAAAAAAAAAAAAAAACCCTCTATAAATTGTTGCGAAAAAGGATAAAATATTCCAATGGAGAAGTGAGCAAAGGATATGAACAGGCGATTCCAAGAAGAAGAAACTCAAATGGTCAATAAACATGAAAAACTGCTTACCCTGTCTACTGACCAGGGAAATTCCAGTTAAGGAAACAACGAGAGAGCATACTGCTGCTATCATATCGATGAAGACACAGAAACAACATCCAGGGGCGCCTGGCTGGCTCAGTCGGCGGAACGTGCAATTCTTGATCTCAGGGTTATGAGTTCAAGCCTCCTATTGCGTGCAGAGATTACTTTAAAAAAGCAAATCTTATGGGGCACCTGGGTGGCTCAGTCGTTAAGTGTCTGTCTTTTGGCTCAGGTCATAATCTCAGGGTCCTGGGATGGAGCTCATTATCAGACTCCCCGCTCAGCAGGAAGTCTGCTTCTTCCTCTCCCATTCCCACTGCTTGTGCTTCCTCTCTTGCTGTCTCTCTCTGTCAAATAAATAAATAAAATATTTAAAAACTAAATTAACTAATTAATTACTTAATTTAAAAAAATCTTTTAAAAAAATGACATCCAGTGTTAATAAGAATGTATAAAAAAGGGCACCCTCATTCCTTGCTACTAGAAAGGTGAATTGATAAAAATCCTTTCAGGAAATAAAAATGATAATATTTACTAACATGTAAAACATACATGCCCTTTGACCCAGCGTTCCCACTTTGGAGAATCCATCCTATAATTCCTGAATAAGTACAAGAATATTTATGGCTGTATTGTTTGTAGTTACAAAAGAAAAGGAAAATGCCTGAAACAATCCGGTGTCCATCAGTAGAGGAACAGTAGAATCCACTACATACATGAACAATAGGGTATGTTACATAGCTACTAAAAAAGAATGGGTAAGGTCTTTGTTATTTTTCCTAGGAGCTATATACATGGTATACAGCATATAAAACCAATTTATAGAGTAATATGTACAGCTTACCTAATTTTTGTAAAAATAAAACAAAAAACCTCACATAAGGGGCGCCTGGGTGGCTCAGTGGGTTAAAGCCTCTGCCTTCAGCTCAGGTCATGATCCCAGGGTCCTGGGATCAAGCCCCGCAGCATCATCACGTAGGGCTCTCTTCTCAGCAGGGAGCCTGCTTCCCTGCTCTCTGTCCCTGCCTGCCTCTCTGCCTACTTGTGATCTCTGTCTGTCAAATAAATAAATAAAATCTTAAAAAAACAAAACAAACAAAAAAACATGAGCAGGCACTAGCAGCCCATTCATTCTTAAAAAAAAAAAAACAAAAACACAAAACAACAAACAAACAAAAAACCTCACATAAAATCCTATACAAGTTTCCAATGGCCAAAGCTGAAACCAATTGGGCAACAAGATAAATATAGAAGTATTGGTGGGTGCCTGGGTGGCTCAGGGGTTAAGCCTCTGCCTTCGGCTCAGGTCATGATCTCAGGGTCCTGGGATTGAGTCCTGCATCGGGCTCTCTGTTCTGTGGGGAGCCTGCTTCCTCCTCTCTCTCTCTCTCTCTGCCTGCCTTTCTGCCTACTTGTGATCTCTGTATGTCAAATAAATAAATAAAATATTTTTTAAAATAATTTTTAAAAATATATAGAAATATTGGATTATAACCCAAATTAGAAGTAAGAAGTATCCACAAGTCCTCACTGATATAAATGATTGAATAAATATATCCATGAGAGAGAAGAGCCAAATCTGCATAGAATTCCAGATGATTTATAAGGACACACTCCATCTACAAGGAAAAAGAACATAAGTCCCCAGTACTTAGGTGTGGGCTTTACATGGTGACTCTTCTGAAGAGTACAGTGTGTATGGGGGTGGGTGTGGATGGGAGTACCCTGGCAGAGAACCTTGAGAAACACTGTCTTAGCCGGGTGATTGAAGTCGATATCATCAGTGGTAAGTCATGCAGATAATATGTGCCCTTGATAGGATGTGATGAAAATGACATTTTACCTCCGCAGTCTTCCTCCCCTAAACCAATAACCCCAGTCTGATTATGAGGGAAACATCAAACAGGTCCCAACAAAGAGACATTCTACAAAACACCTGAGAAGTACACCCCCAAAACTGTCAAGGTTATCAAAAGCATGGGAAGTCTGAGAAATTGTCACAGCCAAGAAGAGCCTAAGAAGACCTGACAATTAAATGTAACGTGGTATCCTGGATGGGATCTAGGCTATTAGGTAACAAAACAAAACAAAACAAGAAAATCTTAAATAAATTATGGACCTTTGCTAATGTATCACTATTGCTCGTTAATGGTAATAAATGTAGCTTCCCAATGTAAGATGTTAATAATAGGGGAAACTGGGTGTGTAATATATGCGAACTCTCTATACTATCTCCTCAGATTTTCTGTAAATCTATAAGAGTCCCAGCCAATACACTCATGCAAACATGCTCAGTATCTTTAATCATCAGGGAAATGCAAATCAAAAAACCACAGTAAGCTATCACCTTACCTCGGTCAGAATGACTAAAATCAAATACACAAGAAACAACAAGTGTTGGCAAGGATGTAGAGAAAAAGGAACCCTCGTGCACTATTGGTGGGAAATGCAAACTGGTGCAGCCAATGTGGAAAACAGTATGGAGATTCCTCAGAAAATTAAAATAGAATTACTGGGGCGTCTGGGTGGCTCAGTACATTGAGCATCGGACACTTGAGTTCAGCTCAGGTCATGGTCTCAGGGTCGTGGGATCAAACCCCATGTTTGACTCTATACTCAGTGGGGAGTCTGCTTCAGATTCTCTCCCTCTGCCCCTCCACCCTCCCCCGAATCCCAACGTCCCCACCCCCCGCCGCTCTTGGGCCCATTCTCTCTCTCTCTCAAACAAACAAATAAATCTTTTAAAAATTTTTGAATTACTGGGGTGCCTGGGTGGCTCAGCCACTAAGCGTCTGCCTTCAGCTCAGGTCATGTTCCCAGAGTCCTGGGATCGAGCCCTGCATTGGGAATCCCTGCTCAGCAGGAAGCCTGGTTCTCCCTCTCCCACTCCCTCTGCTTGTGTTCCTGCTCTCGCTATCTCTCTCTCTGTCAAATAAATAAATAAAATGGTTATTTAAAAAATAGAATTACCATTTGATCCAGTAATTCCACTACTGGGTATTTACCCAAAGAAAACTAAAATGCTAGTTTGGAAAGATATGTGCACCCTTACATTTATTACAGCATTTTTATTTTATTTTATTTTTAAGATTTTATTCATTTATTTGACAGAGAGAGAGATCACAAGTAGGCAGAGAGGCAGGCAGAGAGAGAGGAGGAAGCAGGCTCCCTGCGGAGCAGAGAGCCCGATGCGGGACTCGATCCCAGGACCCTGAGATCATGACCTGAGCCGAAGGCAGCGGCTTAATCCACTGAGCCACCCAGGCGCCCCTATTACAGCATTTTAAAAAAAGATTTAAATTATGTATTTGATGGAAAGAGGGAGAGAGCACACAAGCAGGGGGAGTGGCAGGCAGAGGGAGAGGGAGAAGCAGGCTCCCTGTTGAGGCAGAGAGCCCGATGTGCGGCTCAATCCCAGGATCCTGGGATCATGACTTGAGCTGGAGGCAGAGACTTAACCAACCAAGCCACCTAGGCATCCCCACTGCAGCATTATTTACGATTATTTACAATAGCCAAGGTAAGGAAGCAATCCAAATGTCCATTCTATTCATAGGTGAATGGATAAAGATGATAGGGGTATGTGTGTGTGTGTGTGTGTGTGTGTGTGTGTGTGTAACGGAATACTAGCCATTAAAAAAATGAGATCTTGCCATTTGTAACAACATGGATGGAACTAGAGGATATAATATTAAGGGAAATAAGTCAATCAGAAAAAGACAATACCATATAATTTTGCTCATATGTGGAATTTAAGAAACAAAACAAAGAAAAAGAGACAGAAGAAAACAGACTTTTAAATACAGAGAACCAATTTGTGGATACGAGAGGGAGATGTTGGGGGAGGGGTGAAGTATAAAGATAAAGAGTATTGAGTACACTTATCCTGATAAGCTCTGAGTAATGTATAGACTTTTCCAATCATTATATTGTACACGTGAAACTAACATAACACTGTATGTTAATTATACTTCAATATAAAGAAGAAAAAATAAATAGGGGCACCTGGCTGGCTCCGTTGGTAGAACACGTGACTCTAGCTCAAGGTCATGAGTTCAGGCCCCACATGGGGTGTAGCACTCACTTAAAAAAAAAAAAGTAAGTGGTCCTAAAAATTAAAGTCTATATTTCAAAAATCCTATATGTATACATATAGTTATATTTATCCATAGATACGTGTATGAGTGTTGAGAAAGTGGTGGATCCTGGTCACATCAAGGGGGAGGAAATGGGGGCAGGTGGGAAGAGATTATTTGGATTTGTTTCATTTGTGGGGTTTTTTTTGAGGTTTGTTTATTTATTTGTGAGAGAGAGAGCATGTGTGCGGCAGAGGAGGCAAAGGGAGGGCGAAAAGAGAGGCTTTGACAAAGTCCTTCCTGAGCATGGAGCCTAAGGCTGGGCTTGATCTCAGGACCCTGACTTCACGATGTGCGCAGGAAACAAGAGTCGGACGCTTATCTGACTGAGCCACTCGCGTGCCCCAGATTTGTTTCACTTGTTAAAACAAGTATGTACAGTAGTGCTTCTGAAATTTAGAAATACATATTTTAAAATAGTAATACCATACATACATGTATATATATCATATATATCTATATCTATCTATCTATCTATATGGTGTATACACCTTAAGAAGTCCGTTAAAACGAGGGATTTTGTCTCAATGCCTCTATGGATACTCCCATGTTGCCCTTCTGTGCCAAGTGTGTAAACCACATGACAGTCACCTCTCCATTCTCTTTTGGAAATTTATCTCGGTAAAAGAACATTTCACTGAACCTAGAGTCAGGAAAAGAAAGGCACCCCTGATAAAGGTGGGACTCTTCAATTTGTCTGCTTTTAAAAATTGTATTTATTTTGGGGACCCTGGGTGGCTCAGTGGGTTAAGCCTCTGCTCAGGTCATGATCTCAGGGTCCTGGGATTGAGCCCCACATTGGTCTCTCTGCTCAGCAGGGAGCCTGCTCCCCACCCCCCCATCCCCGCCAAACCCGCCTGCCTCTGCCTCCTTGTGATCTCTCTCTCTGTCAAATAAATAAATAAAATCTTTAAAATAAAATAAATAAAAATTGTATTTATTTGTAAGTGTTAGAATCATATTTACAGTATTATTACTAAAAATGTCTTGGGGTGCCTGTCTGGTTCAGTTGGTAGAATGTGCGACTCTTGATTTCGGGGCCCATGTTGGGTGTAGAGATTACTTAAAAATAAAAAATCTTTTAAAAGATGGGGCGCCTGGAAGGCTCAGTGGGTTAAAGCCTCTGCCTTTGGCTCAGGTCATGATCCTGGGGTCCTGGGATCGAGCCCCGCGTCGGGCTCTCTGCTCAGCGGGGACCCTGCTTCTTCCTCTCTCTCTGCCTGCCTCTCTGCCTGCTTGTGATCTCTGTCTGTCAAATAAATAAATAAAATCTTAAAAAAAAATTAAAAGATAACAAAACTAAACTAAAAAATAAAAATGTCTCCTTGTAGACAGTTTGGAACAAACAAAAAATTTAAGGCAAACAACATAAAACACCCACAACCCCACCATCCACTATCATCATTTTTGTATGTTTCCTTATGGGTCTTCTTTCAATGCACATGTATTAGTTTATATTTAATTTTTTTCTTATTACAAAAGTAATAAATATTCACTACAGAAACTTTAGAAAACACAGATACACAAAAAGAAGAAAATGAAGATCATATGTAGCCTACAGACATTTTCTTCTGCATTTAATTTTTCTCTACACCAAACTGGAGATCATTGGGGTTTGGGGGGGTTGGAACTTTTACTTTTAGTTAAAATGTAGTTCACGGGGGCGCCTGGGTGGCTCAGTGGGTTAAAGCCTCTGCCTTCAGCTCGGGTCATGATTCCAGGGTCCTGGGATCGAGCCCCGCATCGGGCTCTCTGCTCGGCGGGGAGCCTGCTTCCTCCTCTCTCTCTGCCTGCCTCTCTGCCTACTTGAAACCTCTGTCTGTCAAATAAATAAATAAAATCTTTAAAAAAAAATGTAGTTCATGTACAATACTATATTCATTGCAGATATACAACACAGTAATTCAACGATTCCATACATTATGAATTGTAATTACCGCCTATTGTCAAAGTTATTACAGTATTATTGACTATATTCCCTACGCTGTAGTTTTCTTCGCCATGATGTACTTATTTTATAACTGGAAGTTTGTACATCTTAACCCCTTTCTCTCTGGCAACCACCAGGGAATCATTCTTCAAAACCAATTTTGTACCCCTATTTCTTTGAACTCAATATTACATCATGAACATTTTTTCTCTTCGTTAACAATTTTGGTTCATTAGAATCCCTGTGGGGAAATACTTCTGGAGTTCAACTCTCATTCAAGCAGTTACTAACTGAGACCTTGGTCTGTGCTATTACCAGAAACCAACCCAACATATTACCTGGCCTGACGGAGTTTACACTTTGGTAGGGGAGACAGAAAAAACCAAACACACAAATCAATGTATGATCACAATTTGGAGAACGTGTTCTGAAGGAGATAAAGAGGGTGTAGTGATAAAAACAATAGTCGGGGTACGATTTGTTTGCATAGTCCAGGGAAGATTTGTAAGGACATGAATTTTAAGCTGAGACCCAAAACCAAGAGGAGGCAGGGGTAGGTTTTGGAGCTAGCAAGGGAATAGTTTTCTAGGTATATCTGGAAGCCAATGAAGTAATGATATTTAATCCAAGTTCCTGCCAAAAGTAGCAGCATCTCTGGAGCCAGAACATAACTCCTAACTCCCCACCCAAAGCTCTCTGCCTTTGACCTTGGCCCATGTGGTGTGTGGCCTCTGCTGTGCTGAGGAAGGGACAGCCAAGGCTGGCATCATATGTGTGCCACCCATGCAGTCCCACAGGGCTCCTCATCCAAAAGGGCCTTGAGCTTGAAATATAAGGCCCTGCTGTCACCATCTTGAAATTCTTTTTTTTTTTTAAAGATTTTATTTATTCAACAGAGAGAGAGTAGGCAGAAAGGCAGGCAGAGAGAGAGGAGGAAGCAGGCTCCCTGCTGAGCAGAGAGCCCCATGTTGGGCTCCATCCCAGGACCCTGGGATCATGACCTGAGCCGAAGGCAGAGGCTTAACCCACTGAGCCACCCAGGTGCCCCACCATCTTGAAATTTTTAATAATTTTATCTTGGCAATGGCATTTTCTAAGTAAGGCTGCATGGGACAATGCAGCGAAGGAGGTAAGTACAATATGCGTGCATTTAAATATAACTATATATACTTACATATCAAGAATGGTCATAGCATTGATCAATTCATAGAATTCCAGTGAACTACCATTGAGTCAGACAAACACAGAAAGAAGTCACTAATGTTCTTAGAAACATGAATGACTGGGACGCCTGGGTGGCTCAGTGCGTTAAGCATCTGCCTTTGGCTCAGGTCATGATCCTGGGAGTGAGTTCCACTTCAGGCTCCCCACTGGGCAAGGAGTCTGCTTCTGTCTCTGCCCCTCCCCCTCCTCGCGCTCACATGCTCGCGCTCTCTCTCTCTCAAATAAATAAAATCTAAAAAAAAAAAGACCAATACGAATGACCAAAGAACCCCATCGCATTCTTTCTTACTCACGTGCCTTCTCCACATTAACAAACTACTTATGCCCCAAATGCCAGAACAAAAGGGAAAGATCAGATAACCGATGGCTGGTTTTCCTTTCAGTCTGTCCCCACTCACAGGTGAGCTGAGAGGACAGGTAGAACATACTTGTATCAAGAACTGAAATAAAAACAGTCGAATTTTATTTGTGCAGTATTTCCCGGCAGCAGCAAGAACCAAACACAAATGCACCTACTTGTTACAAAATGCAAACTGTGTAAATCTGGTGATTCCACACATGAGTTCAATTCTCTTATTGGGGCGCCTGGTGGCTTAGTGGGTTAAGCATCTGCCTTTGGCTTGGGTCATGATCCCAGAGTCCTGGGATCGAGCCCCAGGTCAGGCTCTCTGCTCAGCAGGGATCCCTGCTTCTCCCTCTCTCTCTGCTGCTCCCCCTGCTTGTGCTCTCTCTCAAACAAATAAATAAAATATATATATTTTTTAATTCTCTTATATCTTTTGCATTTGAAACAGGCTTAGCACGTGATAAACTTCAACGGTTAAATTCATGCTAATGACAACATTTTATTTTTTCTTTTCTGAGGAGGCCATAACTAACAAATAACACCTAAGAAATGAGAAGTGGTGAGAGACGCAGAAGAAAGGAAAGAGCTGTACCTGTTACTACTTTTAACAACCCTTTTCTCTGCTTTTTGTCCAAGGGAACCCACATTTTCATTTTGCATGGGATCCCACAAATTATATAGCCAGCCCCGGGGGCAGCCAAGATCCAAGAAATCCTAGGATCTCTGTCTCTGAGTGAGGCGCTCAAGGTAAACACACACACACAGAGCAAACAAACAACCAAGCTGAGACATCAGCACCATTTACCTGGCTTGAGTACAAGCCGAGATTAGCAGCAACCTGTGCCTAGACATGTTAAAAGCTGAAAGGTAGGGAGCACCTCTTTGCTTGCTACATGGGATGCTGCCTGATTCATGAGAAAACAACAACAAAAAAAGCTGATGTACAACTTTTTTAAACCGCCTTTGTCTATTTTCCACTGAGTTTTTAAAATGTGTTTTGAAAATCTGAACAGAAACACACGCTCTCTGTAGTTAATTCAGATAATATCTGACGAAGTAATAGAAAATGTCCCTTTGCTGCTCACTGGAATTCCCACTCCTCCCAGAAGAATCAGCAGCTAACCTGTGGTTCTGGGCCCTCTTCCAGAGAGGGGGTGACTGAGGCTCAGAGAGAGGATGTGAGCTGACCACACTGACCCAGCTGGTACAGGGAAGAGTCAGGACTTACATCGAGAGAGATCTGCCTCCCGTATTGTGTGTGCTCCCCTCATGCCTTCAGCTGAACCATTAATTCCACGACAAGCTAACACAGACCCCGGAGAACATCACGAGTGTGTCTGGCCTAGATTCCACTCCGTAATGACGGGTCTCCATGGCTGCTTGGGAAATCCCAACCGGATATTAATTTCACCACTGTCAATGGCCTTCGTAAGATTTTTGCTTTAAAAAATGATGATTCAGAGTAAGGAGATCAAGTACATTATTAGTTCCTGTGATCTTGCCTCTCAGATGAATTCATGCAATTTAGTGTCTCCTAATGCAGTCAGATGGAAGTTCCAAAGCAGCTGTGTCGGAAATAACAGATTTCTAAATGAGCTTGACGGATATAAACACCATAATGGGGGCAGGGGGCGGATCTTCTGAGTGGAGATGATCTTTGATCGTCTTTGGACAGTCAGGCCCTGGCACAGTGCCTCGCTCAATGTAGATGTTCAGTATGTTGGCCAAATTGAATTAGTCGCTGTGCGCAAAGGTTTCTAATCCTGGTGTCCTTGAAATGAAAAGACGCTCTGGTTTTTCTGGGGCTTCAAGAGAAGATAATGAAACGAGCGCCTCATTTATGAAGATGCTTTCAGGCTTAGCAGCGCCAACGTGATATAATTGCATCGGGAAGAACCATCATCTTGTGAGGCATCTGACCAGCTCATAACAATCCACATTTTCCGAGAAATGCCCTCTCCCCACGAGTGAGCCAGGACGAATATGTGATAGGACATGACCCCTCCCCTGTCTCCTAGCCGCACACTGCTCTGCATGAGGGATCTGAGCTGGACCCATCCAATCCTCTGTCCAAGGAATTCAGCATTGGGCTCGGCAGTTCTAGTCAGTTACTAGTGTGGCTGGGATGGGGAGCATAGCAAAATCCAGGAAATTTTTGAGAAGTCGATCTCTAGAGGACAAGGATGCTCAAGGGGAAAGAAGAAACGAGAACCAGCTCCTGGCAGCTTTGTTAGTACCATCCTGCCTTTGACCCCAGCTGACTGGACCCACGTGGCAGCAGATCCAAGTCTGACCAGTTAGTCTTGCCCCTAGGAATTTGGTGAGAGGTCCCATCTCTCTGTGTGCTAGAACTACACGTGTGACACTGGGAAGCTGGGGGCAGACATGCTCTCTTCCCTCAAAGAGACCAGAGAAGCAGAGTAACTGGTCTGCAGCCCGAGAAAAGCATGTTGGAGATAAATGCCGGAGAGAAAGGACTACCTCAGTCCCCGGAGGGCTCTTGTCCCTCCTTCTGGACCTTCTGAGATTCCTGTTTTGTTCTAGGAAACACCCTGGTGTCTTCCAAATAGAGTCTTCAATAGAGTTTTTTATTTACCAAGTTTGAGTTGACTTTGTTACCTGCACCCAAAAGAGCTCTACCCCTGTCTCATTCCAGCCCTCTGAGGCCCCATTACTTCTGGGTTCAGTAAGACGTGACAGTGCCCTTCCAGTAAATTCCTGTTCTGTTCACTTAAGCTTTTTAAAATTGATCTTTGGGGGCACCTGGGTGGCTCAGTCATTAAGTGTCTACCTTCTGCTCGGGTCATGATCCCAGAGTCCTGGGATCAAGCCCCGCATCGGGCTCTCTGCTCAGCAGAGAGCCTGCTTCTCCCTCTCCCACTCCCCCTGCCTGTGTTTCCTCTCTCGCTTTATCTCTCTGTCAAACAAATAAATAAAATCTCAAAAAAAAAAAAAAAATAGATCTTTGCTTCCAAAAGAGCTTGACTAAAACAACACATTTGTATCAGTATAGGTATTGACATATGCCCATATGTTTGTGGAAATCAATTTTGGACAAAAGTCCCCCTGCCCTATTACAAGATGTTGCCTCACGTCTGTTTTCACTGGCGTCTCTGCACCTTGCACAATCTTTAGATACCACATGTGCACGGCTAGGGGAATGCAGGAAGTGACGGAGAGGTTTCCCTTAAGAAAGCAAGGAACAGGACTTGGGAGGATCTGGGTTTGCTTCTTAGCTTTAGGCTTTGGGCAAGCCCTAGGTCCCCTTCTAATCTTAGTCTGTGCAACTGTAAAATGGGAATAACAGTCCTCACTTTACTGATCACAGCAGTTGTTGGGTAATAACAGAGTATTAACGATTCGATGGTATAAAGAAGTTATTTTATAATGACCACAAAATGAATACATAATTATGTAGAAAATTCTGAAAATAAAGAATAACATGAAAAGAGAAGTAGAGGGGCACCTGGGTGGCTCAGTGGGTTAAGCATCTGCCTCCAGCTCAGTCATGATCCCAGGGTTCTGGGATCAAGGCCCAAGTGGGGCTCCCTGCTCACTAAGGGAGGGGTCTGCTTCTCCCTCTGCCTCTGCCCTTCCTCCCTGCTTGTGTTCTGTCCCTCTGTCAATAAATAAATAAAATCTTTAAAAAAAAAAGGGAAGTAGAAAAAAATTTTTGCTTGTAATTCTGCCTCTGACTAAATGCCCTAAGTTAGGTCTTTTTTTTTTTTTTTTCTTTTTGCCTGACAAAATTAGAATCCTACTGTTTTGTAGGAAGGGGTAACCGAAGGGCACCTGGGTGACTCAGTCGTTAAGCAACTGCCTTTGGCTCAGATCATGATCAGGGGTCCTGGGCTGGAGCTTCAGCACCTGGCTCCCTGCTCAGTGGGGAGTCTGCTTCTTCCTCTCCCCCTGTCCGCTCCGCTCGTACTCTCGAATACATAAATAAAATCTTAAAAAAAAAAAAAAAGGAAAGTGTAACCTACTCTTTCAGTTCAGCAACAATTTTAAGTATTTTCCAGAATTCTTCTACTTCATCTTTAACAGCTGCATGGGATTTCCTCCCACAGCTGAATCTTATTTTCACAACCATTCGCCTTTCTTTACAAGACCCCATCCTGGACACTGAGGCAGCTTAATGGTGGGAGAGGTCAAAGCTACTGGGATAGAAGATAGAGATCAAGAAGGACTTCCCTGCATTTTAATTTTGAGTGTGTTTGTGAATATCTTGCCTATTCAAATGAATAGATGGATGAATATTTTCAGAGTGGAGTTGAAATCTGAGCCAACTATTGAAAAAAAAAAAAAAGGATTTTTTTTTTTTTTTAGAAGAGAAAAATGGAGGGAAAGTGGAGTTCCTATAGGAAATCAAGCAAGGCAAAGGTGAGCAACACAAGTGGATCAGGGGACAGATTTATTTATCTTAAAAAAGGGCTAATATCAGGAGCTGGCAAGTGACAAAGCCAGAATTTGAACCCAGGCCTGTCAGAGTGCTCACTAGTAACCACTATACCTTTACAGACCACTCTGGGTCTGCAAAATGGTGACATTGAACTAGATGACTGATTAAGGTTCAGTCCAAGCTTACTACCTGTGAATCCAAGTTCTGACCTACAGTTTGTCTGCCACCTGGATCTAATGGTTTAGATAAGTCTTCCAAAGTTGGAGGACTCTGCCAGAACTTCTAGAAATTTCTAAGAAAGATCTGAGTTTGTGTGAGGCTACCGGGGGGACTTATCTGAAGGCCCAGGCCCCATCTTAGAGCACTTCTATGGTGGGAGTACAGCCTGGAGGCTCAAAGCACTTGACCTCACTGCCCAAGGTCATATATTACATACTATTGGCAGAAAAAGGCCTACATGGGAATCCCAGGAGCAATTTACAGGCACATGAAATGGCAAACTGAGTCAGAGGACTGTGAGACGAGTCATCACAGAGATGATAAATTGGGAGCTGAAGGCCCACTTTGGCACAGAGGCCTGTTTCATTTGGCCAGCACAATGTTTATTGAAAAGTTTGGACTAGTTACCAAACATTTAAAAATGAGAGATTTTCAGATTTCTAGATTTTCATGAAAAACAGGAAGACTTGACAATAGTGTGCCTACATTCCCATGGTTGGCTAGACACTGGTTGCCCTTTTCTGTGGTACCTTCCTAAGCCCTGGAGTCCCCAGTGGGTTCAGCTGGGGTCACAAAGACTGGAGACTCCAGCTAGTTTCCGGGGTACAATTCCCGGTTCTGTGTTTCTTTAGGAGAACAAGCTATGAACCAGAAAACCAGGACTTCTCAGGCTTGAGGGAAAGGTCGAAAGCCTACTATATGTCACGGGCCTCAAAGAGAATGGAACAACAGTTCCCTCCATAACCCACCACCCCAACCCCTCCACCTCCTCACCTCTAACCCACCCAGGTTGGGGAATCACCTGGCATTAGAATATGCTACATTCTCACTCAGAATGGTTTAGAAAAGAAATATCCTGGGCTTTCTCCTTTACCATTTGGAATGTGTCAATGGCATCCTGTAGGAAGCTTGCCCTGCTCCCCTAGACTGGGTTTTTTCACCCCCGACGTGAGTTTTAATCCTGGCTTCCCTCATCAAAGGATTTAACACTGAATTGCAAGCAATAACAACAAGATGGCTACCATTTGCTTACACATTTACAATGTGCATAATAATATTCTCATTAATTCCCCGTAAGAATCCCCAGGTCCTAGGAAGTAAAGTAAATTTCCCCCAAATCCCACAGCTGGAAGTGGGTTCAGACCTTCCTGACAGGAAACTGATGCTCTTCCTATTTTCGGTGCCTCAGTTACTAGAAATGCATGTTCAGAACCAAGTGAGACCTGAAGTCCTGAGGATGTAGGTTTACTCTATTATCTTGGCTTTCCAGGTTCCCTACGTGAATCTTGAAATGTCAGGTTTGTATAGATCAGGTCTGGGAAGTCACCCCAGGAAGGAACCTCAAAAAGCTTGGCAATATTTTTGTAAATGTGAACCATGAATCACAAACTTCTGCTTGTATCCCCACCTATCCTTGTCCCAGCATGGGATTGAGGTGGGTGACCGTTAACTGGTTTGGATTGACACTCCTAAGCCAGAGTCTATCCCAGGGACCATTCTGCCTTTTCATGGTGTGGTTGTGCTCATACAATGAGCTCAGAAGGAACCGCTAGTTGGATCACACAGCACCCCGAATCCTCAGCTAAAAGCTTAACTCAATCCAAGCACCATCAGCTTTGTTGACGCAAATGGCCTGCCCTGTTGAACATTTAGATGGTTTCCTGTTTTTTAAATTTTATTTTATTTTATTTGACAGAGAGAGAGAGAGCACAAGCAGGGGAAGTCGGAAAGAGAAGAAGCAGACTCCCCACTGAGCAGGGAGCCCAACACGGGGCTCAATTCCAGGACTCTGGGATCATGACCTGAGCCAAAGGCAGACACTTCATGACTGAGCCACCCAGGCACCCCTGGTTTCCAGTTTTCATCAGTGGAAACAGTGCTCCAGTGAACACTCTTGAACCTATGACGTCATGAGGCACAACTGCTTATTTCATCAGATTCCTACAAGAGAAATTGCTGGGTCAAAAGGTAAGTGTATTTCTTAGACTTTTAAAATGTCTCCAGACCGCTTTCCAGAAAGTTGACCCAGTGTACCCTCCGAGCAGCGTGATATGAGAACACTGGGTCCTTCCTTCTAGGCCATCACCAGCCAGAGTGACAGGTCACAAAATATTTGATACCTTGACAGCCAAAAATGATTTTTCTTGTGTTCCTGCAACAAATATTTATGAGAGCCACACACCGTGCTAAGCAATGGAAATGCTATGGGGTCAAGATAGTAGGAGACCTTGCCTTTGGAGACTCAGTCTAGTGGGAGGGAACACAACTTAAGTGGTCATTATTACCGCTTATTATTATATTATTTATTATATATTATATTTACATTATTTATATTATAATATATATATTATATATTATAATTATTATAAGGAGTAGTGGTGTCAGTGTTGGGGCAGCTCGGAGCCCTGCTGGAAATGCAGTAGGACTTAACTAGGAGGGTGTCTGGGGCAGCCTCTTGGAGGAAGCAGCATTTAAGCAGAGACCAATTAGTACATTGGAAGTAGTATTTAGCTTTTGTAGGCCATTTGTATTTCCTCTTTTGTGAGTTGTCTACTGGTGTCCTTTGCACATTTTTTTTTTCCCTTTAGGGCTTTCTTTCTTTTTTAAGGATTTTATTTATTTATTTAACTGAGAGACTGCACAGGAAGAGGCAGGCAGAGGGAAAGAGAAGCAGGCTTCCCACTGAGCAAGGAGCCCTCAGGGCTCGATCCCAGGATGGTGGGATCAGGAACTGGGCCAAAGGTAGCCGCTTAACCCACTGAGCTACCCAGGGATCCCAATTTTTTTTTAAGATTTTATTTATTTAAAAAAAAAGATTTTACTTATTTATTTGAGAAAGAGAGAGAGCATGCATGAGTGGGAGGAGGGGCAGAGGGCTAGGGAGAAGCAGACACTCCACGTAACAGGGAGCCCCAAGCCCAGCTTGATCCCAGGACCCTGAGATCATGACCTGATCTGAAGGTAGTCACTTAACTGACTGAGCACCCTGGCGCCCCTAGGGCATTCTTTTTTTTAAAGAAATTTTAAGTTGAGGTAAAATGCACATATAAAAAGTCACCATTGTAACCATCTTAAAGTGTGCATATCAGGGCGCCTGGGTGGCTCTGTAGTTAAGCGGCTGCCTTCGGCTCAGGTCATGAACCTAGGGTCCTGGAATCGAGCCCTGCATCAGGCTCCCTGTTCAGTGGGGAGCCTGCTTCTCCCTCTCCCCCTCTCCCCATTCGTGTGCACGAGCACATGCACACTCTCTCTCTGACAAATAAATTAAATCTTAAAAAAAAAAATAAACTGTACAATTCAGTGACATTTAAGTTCATTCACAATTTTCACAATTTTGAAAAATGCCTAAAAAGCAGTAAAAGAAATATCCTGATTATTTTTTAACCCATCTTTAATGGCTCTGTCGACATTTAGGATATTAACTCTTTCCATGTCACCCACAGCACCTTAACTCTCCTTTAGGGACAAAAAAAGGAAAATCTTCATAAATTTGAGTATAGACAATCTAGAACAGGGCACCTGGGTGGCTCAGTCAGTTAAGCGTTGGCCTTCGGCTCAGGTCATGAGCTTAGGGTCCTGGGATCGAGCCCCACATCTGGTTCCCTGCCCCCGGGGAGCCTGCGTCTCCCTCTCCTCCCTGCTCCTGCTCTCTCTTGCGCGCTCTCTCTCTCAAATAAATAAATAAAATAAAATTTAAAAAGAAAGAAAATCTAGAACAATTGTATAGGAGGATTTTTTTCCCCTTTCTTGTTCCTGATTAACTGAAAAAGAGTTAAGGTCCTGCTGGTGACACAGAGGCAGGAAATACTGCTGATGATAAGCCATGGCCCACAACAGCACTGTCACCCCCGAAGACCACAGCACAGAGGGCCCTAGATAACCCTGGTGGGGGCAGGAGGCAGGAGCTTCTGAGCCTGTACGTCTTGCAGGATCCATGATGAAGCTCAATGAGAACAGGGAGAACACAACAGGCAGATGATTTGCACACTCCTTCCAGTCACAGAGGAAACCCCAATTGTCAAGAGAAAGAAAAGAGGACCAGGGTTCAGTGGGAAGAGCCTGGCTGTTAGAGCTAGGGAGGCCTGCACTCAATTTGGCCCCCATCCCTCACTGCTGCGGGCTTGGATGAACCACCTAACTTCCCAGTTACCTCTAAAAGGGGGGCAGTCATCTTACCCTCAGAGGGAGGCTGGCAGGACTAGATACACTGGCACAGTTCACCCAGAGCTACACTGTGGGCAAGAGGCAGAGCTGGAACTTGAACTCATGTCTGTTTGGCTCCAAACCCAGAGCTCTGCACCTGCACGAGATACTGTGATTGTGCCACGAATAATCTTGCTATTGTTAGAGAGCCGGACACAGAGGCACCTGGGTGGCTCAGTTGGTTTAAAGTCTCTCGATTTTGCCTCCTGCCATGATCTCAGGGTCATGGGATCAAGCCCTGCGTTTGGCTCTGCCCTCAGCGGGCGCACATTCTGCTTATCCCTCTCTCTCTGCTCCTCCTCTCCCCCTTAAAAAACAAACAAACAATAACAACAACAACAACAACAACAAAACAACAGAGAGAACCAGATACAGGTCAGCATTGAAAAGAGCCCATGAAGGTGGGTTATCCTCGCATACCTTCTAAGCAAGGCCAA
Organism: Meles meles; assembly: GCF_922984935.1. Classification (NCBI taxonomy): domain Eukaryota; kingdom Metazoa; phylum Chordata; class Mammalia; order Carnivora; family Mustelidae; genus Meles; species Meles meles. The sequence continues at coordinate 26,661,492 of NC_060077.1, read as the reverse complement.
TAAAGGCAAGTTGGGAAGTGCCCAACTGGCTCAGTTGGAAGAGCGTGGGACTCTTGATGTCAGGGTTGTGAGTTCGAGTCCCATCTTAGGTGTAGAGATTACTAAAAAAATTGAGAGCCTTAAAAAACTAAGGGTGAGTGGGGTGGTTTCTTGTTATCCTGCATAAACTACAGTGCCTCTCTTCTGCGCTTTACTCTATCATCTCCTGCCGTTGGGTCCCTGGCTCATGGCCAGTCATTCAACAAAGCCTGGCAGCAGGAGTACATGGGGAAGACCCCAGAAGCAAACCAAGGTCCAGGGGCCACTCTGTCTCATGTACGCTTTTGGCCATTCTTTTCCCTTCCTTACCTGGCCAGTCCTCAGTTTCTCCATCTGTAAAATGAGAATCCCACAGTAGGCACCTCATAAGGGTGTTTTGAGAATTACAGAGGGTCAACTCAGTAATGCACTCAGAACCACGGCACAATGAATGTTCTCTGTTATTATCAACACCCTTCCCTGCCCTCAGGGTACTTCAAAACGTGATGGGAAGAAAATATATTATTATGAGACAAGATTACAAAGCACTATCTAAAATCGGACCCAACTGTATTTTTAAAAACCCCAAAATATTATACATATGTCGAAAGGGGAAAAAAACCAGAAGGAAATGTTGACAGTGCTTAACTCTTGGTGGTAAAATTACAGGAGATCTTTATTTTTCTTTGTGTTCTCGTGTCTTCTCTACATTTTTCTTCAATGCACACATTATTTGCAATCCAAGAAAAAGAAAAATGCTTTGTGAGAGCTGAGAGGAGCTATCACTTGGATCTGAGCTTGCAAGGATGCCCCAGGGGAAGTGGGATTTGAGCGGCCTTGAAAAGATGGGAGAATTTAAAGAACAGGAGATGGGAGCCAGAAAAAAAAATTTTCATTTCTTTGTGTTTTGTCTGTTTCCTTCCCTAGGCTGTGGGCTCCCAGGGGGCACCATCCATGGTCTAGCGTGCTCACTGCTGTATCTCTAGCAACTAAAGCAAAGAACTCCCAAACCTGGTGCTTAGTAGGTGCTCAGTAAATATGGATCTGGTGAGCGAATAACTTTAACAGCTCCACTTAGCCTAGGAGACAGGGGTGCTCTCAGTTCCCTGTCCAGCTGGTGCACTGCCAAAACTGAGGTGCGTGGTTTCCATGGCAACAGAAGAGGGGCTGCTGGCCAGCAGCAGGAGGCAGATGCAGGAATTGTGAGCTCTGCATCTTTTCGAGGTGTAGCCTGGAAACTGGGAACATGCAATGGGCTCTTTCAACAAATGTTGAGGGAAAGGAAGGAGCTTCATAAATATGGTTAACTCAGTTCTTCACTGTATAGGTCCGTCCAAAATATCAATGAATGGGTAGTTTGGGTCTTTGAAAGAGGTTGGGAGGCTCTTAGTGGGTGGAAGGCCAGGGACTCAGGAAAGATTCATTCTAGTCTGGACCTTGCCGCATGACCTTGGACAGGTTACTTAACCTCTCTGAGCCTCATGTTCATTTATAAAATAGGTTTGACCAACTCTAGAATTACTTATAAAAAGATGTGTGTGGTAAGAATGTAAAATGGTACAACAGCTGTGAAACAGTTTGGTTTCTCAAAAAGTTAAACACAGAATTATCATATGACCCAGCACTATCAGTAGGTAAATACCCAAGAGAGTCGAAAACAGGTATTAAAACAAATACTTGCCTATGAATATTCATAGCAGTGCTATTCACAATAGCCAAAAGACCATTAGTGTATGAATGGATAAAGATGGTATATCCATACAATGGAATTCAGCCATTAAAAGTTATGACATACTGGTTGGGCGTGGATGAACCTCAAAAACATGCTAAGTAAAAGAAGTCCAACTCAAAAGATCAGATGTTGTATGATCCCATGTGTATTAAATATCGACAACAGGTAAATCCATAGAGACGTAATGCAGCTTGGCCATTGACAGGGGCTGGAAGTGGGGAGGGACTGCCTAACAGATACGCAATTTTCTTTCGGTGTAATGAAATGTTTTGGAACTTGATAGAGATATTGTTGTATAACATTATGAATATAGTATGTGCTCCTGAATTACACACTCTAAAGTGATTTATTTTTGTTAGGTGAATTTTGCCTCAACTACAAAAAAAAAAAAAAAAAAAAGAAAAAGAAAAAAATTGTCCTGTAAGCATACCCTGTTGCCTGGTTACAGAATGGAATCTTGGGAGCCTAAAAGATGAACAAAACTGAAGGATGAATTAGAGATGAATCTGAGAGATCATCACAGCAGCCTTGCCCCCATCCCAATTATACTGCCAAGGTGACATGCAGCTGGGGCCAGGACTGAGATCTGGGTCTGTCTCTGGCCACTTTTCCACAGTGGGATCCTGGGTCACTGACTCAAGCTCCCTGAGTCTTGGGCTTCCTATCAGAACGGGGCTGATGCATCTTCAGTTACCCTCACTGCACTGTGCATGAGGGTCCTGAGAGCACTCTGATTCCATCTTCATTGGGCGAACCCTCTGGGATGAAGGCAATCACAGGACGGTCTCCGAAGCCCGGTACAATGAGAGCCAGTTCCTGGTTCATGAGGTACTCGTGTGGAAGAGCACACATGGGTTAACTGGTTGGATTTGTGGGGCCCTGGGCGAGTCACACATCTCCCCATTTCTTCAGCAGTAGAATGTACTTACAGCCAACTCAGAGACACGATGTGTGTGTACCGTTAGCTCTCAATAATCAGATCCCTCTCCTCTTTATGGCTCTTGAACACAAATACTGCCAGCTCCCGCGATCTGCCCAAGAGTCTCTGAGCTGTAGCTCAGAGAGAACAGGGCAACTAGTCCCAGGTCACACAACTCCTTTGGCCTTAGAACACAGATCGCCTGCCTCCAGATAAAGGAAACTTTCCTCAAGCCTCTAAGTTCACATGTTCTCTCCAACAGGCGTTTGGCAACTACTACGCCAAAGACAGGGCGGAGGTGTGTAAGGAGAGAGATCCACCATAGAATTAAGTGCTGTGTAGACGTGACCTTCGAATCCTCATCAATTCATGAGACAGGTGTTGCTGTCCCGGGTTTTTATATTAGGAAACTGATTCTGTTTAACAGAAGCTTCAGAGCAGCCAAGTGACACCAGAACACACAACCAGAAAGCCGAGGTCTCGAATTCGAACTCGGGTCCCGCCACCCCGCCTCGCCTGGAAGCCCCCCACGGCGCGCGTGGCTCCGTGCAGTCCCGGAGCGCGGCTGTGGGAATCCCGAGCGGAGTTGGAAGCCGGGACCGTTCATTTGCATGCTAATACCCAGAATGCTTTTCCCCGCACACCGCTTCTCTTAATGGAAGCGCTCAGTTTGGAACCGTGGAAAGTTTGGAACACATACTTTGCTCCCTCTTTGCAACTGTGGGAACTTCCTTCCCGCACACGCGGTGCCTGCAGCCCCGGGTTCCAAGTCGGGCTGGCCGCTGGCGGCCGCCCGCGCTTCCCGGGCCGGCGAACCTCCGTATCCAAGCCGCGCGCGGCAGCATCCCCAGGCCCGCCGGGGACAAAGCACCCTGGCCCTGCCGGCGGAGCCCGTGGCTTGAGCGCTCGGCGACTCTCTGGGCTGCGGGCGCTAGAGATGCTCCCGGCCCCAGGAGGTTTTACGGCGCTCCCCGGAACCACCAGCATCCCCGGTTCCCGAGGGCTTGCTGGGGTGAGCGGAGACCCCTGTATTCCTGTCCATCGCCCTTGCCTCTATGTTGTCGCCTCCCTGAGCTAGTGACTTCCCGCTCCCTGGGGCACAAAGCTCAGCGTGTGGCGGTTTGGGAGAAAGGCTGGACGATGGCCTCATCTTCCCAGCTCTTCCAGGAACGCAGCCCCTTCGGTTCGGCCTGCCCCCAGCCAGGACCCCGGGCCCTCGCTGGGGTTGCGAGCAGGGAGGCGGTCGCAGGCGACTTCTGGAGATTTCGCGCATCAAAGTGGGGCTCCGGAGGGCAACCGACGCCGGCTCGACTTACGGGCGCACAGCAAAGGCTGGGGGGCTCAGGTCTGCACCCCTCGGTCGCTCACCCCTCCCTCCCGTCCGCTCGCCGCCACTCTCGGCGGGGAGGGAGGGACAGTGGGAGCTGGTTTGCTGGCTTGGTGCTTCGTTTGCATTGGTCCGGGGGGGCTGAGACTGCAGCCCCCGGCCCCGCGGGCGGGGTGGGGAGGCGGGGGCCGGACGGGGGCTCAGTCTGCGCCAGCATTGGCGGAGCTGGGGAATGGGGAGGGGGGGCAGGAAGCGGGGGGAGCGGAGCTGCGGGGGGGGTGTATAAATAGGGAAGGGGGGACGTGCATCCTCGGCTGGGTGAGGGGGGGGGCGCTCGGCACAAAGAAAGTGGAAAGTTTGCAGCGCGGGGCGGCCCGGGCCAGGGATCCGGGTGCGCACGTGCAGGGCCGGGGGCGCCGGGGGCCCCCCACGCCGAGCTCGCCGTTTCTTTTTTTTTTTCCCCGCAAGCGAGAGGGGGGGTGTTGTTGGTATCGCCCCCTCCTTCTCCTCCCCCCAGGGGTGAAAGTGCAAGAGGAAGTGCAGCCGCTGCCATCTTTCCTCCGCTCCGAACACACGGAGGCCGGGGCCGCAGCGCCGCCGCTCCGCCGCCGCCTTCGCCCGGCCCGGGGAAGGGCCCACCCTGCCGCCGCCACCGCCCGCTCGCTCCAGCGTTCGCCGTCGCCACCGCCCGCCAGGCTCCGGGACCAGGCCCGCGCTGCCGCCCCCGTGCGCGCCCCGCCACCGCCGCCTTCGCCTTTTGTTTCCTCCGCTCCGGCGCCCCCGCCCCGGCTCGCGCTTTGCAGGGGACGCAGCGCGCGCCCCCAGTGGGCCCGGGAAAAGCCGCGGCGCGCGCGCGCACGCCTGCGCGGCAGACCCCTCCGCCTCCTCTCCGCGCGCGCGCGCGCCCCTTCTGGCTGCGCGCCGGCGCCGCCTGGCGGGCGGGAGGGGAGGTGGCAGGCGCGTTTGCAGGAGGGGCGCACCTCTTTGCTCGCGTACCCCCCCCCGGAGGTAGACCTGGGAGGGGAGGCGGGCAGGCGGAGAGGAGAGAGGAGCGCTCAATCCAGCAGGGGTGGGGGCAGCTATGTGGGAGGTGGTGCGCCTTGCCGTCTAGACAGTCCGATCCGGGCAGGGTGCGTGTGCGCTCGGCGCACCTGCGAGACTACAGAGCCCCGGGCCGGCACGTGTGGGGAGTGTAGATACGTCCGTTGCGCCCCGCTTCTCGCTGCCTAGGGGAAGGGAGGGGGGCGGGCAAGTGCCGCGGCCCGGTTTGTGGGGAGGGGGCGGCGGCCATGGAGCGGGTGAACGACGCTTCCTGCGGCCCATCGGGCTGCTACACCTACCAGGTGAGCAGGCACAGCACGGAGATGCTGCACAACCTGAACCAGCAGCGCAAAAACGGCGGGCGCTTCTGCGACGTGCTCCTGCGGGTGGGCGACGAGAGCTTCCCAGCGCACCGCGCGGTGCTGGCCGCCTGCAGCGAGTACTTTGAGTCGGTGTTCAGCGCCCAGTTGGGCGACGGCGGAGCTGCAGACGGGGGTCCCGCTGACGTGGGGGGCGCAGCGGCAGCCCCAGGCGGCGGGGCTGGGGGCAGCCGGGAGCTGGAGATGCACACCATCAGCTCCAAGGTGTTCGGGGACATCCTGGACTTCGCTTACACTTCCCGCATCGTGGTTCGCCTGGAGAGCTTCCCCGAGCTCATGACGGCTGCCAAGTTCCTACTGATGAGGTCGGTCATTGAGATCTGCCAGGAAGTCATCAAACAGTCTAATGTGCAGATCCTGGTGCCCCCTGCCCGGGCAGACATCATGCTCTTTCGTCCCCCTGGAACCTCGGACTTGGGCTTCCCTTTGGACATGACCAACGGGGCAGCCTTGGCAGCCAACAGCAATGGCATCGCAGGCAGCATGCAGCCCGAGGAGGAGGCAGCTCGGGCTGCTGGTGCAGCCATTGCGAGCCAAGCCTCCCTGCCTGTGTTACCTGGGGTGGACCGCTTGCCCATGGTGGCCGGACCACTATCCCCCCAACTGCTGACTTCTCCATTCCCCAATGTGGCATCCAGTGCCCCTCCCCTGACTGGCAAGCGAGGCCGGGGCCGCCCAAGGAAGGCCAACCTGCTGGACTCAATGTTCGGGTCCCCAGGGGGCCTGAGGGAGGCGGGCATCCTTCCATGTGGCCTGTGTGGGAAGGTGTTCACTGATGCCAACCGGCTCCGGCAGCATGAGGCCCAGCATGGTGTCACCAGCCTCCAGCTGGGCTATATCGACCTTCCTCCACCGAGGCTGGGTGAGAATGGGCTACCCATCTCTGAGGACCCCGACGGCCCCCGAAAGAGGAGCCGGACCAGGAAGCAGGTGGCATGTGAGATCTGCGGCAAGATCTTCCGTGACGTGTACCATCTCAATCGGCACAAGCTTTCCCATTCGGGGGAGAAGCCCTATTCCTGCCCAGTGTGTGGGCTGCGGTTCAAGAGAAAAGATCGCATGTCCTACCATGTGCGATCCCACGACGGGTCAGTGGGCAAGCCCTACATCTGCCAGAGCTGTGGGAAAGGCTTCTCCAGGTGAGGAATGGTGCTCCCTACCCCATGACCTATCCTATTCTTGCCTCATGGGAGAGTTTCTTGCTGAGATCAGGGGGTGTGGGATTTGTGGGAGTCACTTGACCCTCTAGGGCTATAACAGGTTTGAGAAGAGTATTTTAATGGCCCTGGTTTTGTGGCCAAGAGCTGCTTTCTCTTCCCACAGGGAAGTTCTGTGGCACTAGGCGTGCCCTACTGTCTGTCTTCCTTTGGGCCTTTTGGGAAGGGGCTGGATTCCTCAGGCCACAGCCACCGGGCCTCACCATTCTTCTCCCTGGACTCCCTTTGTGTTTCCGGCACCAGGCGTGGGGCCCCCTCTGGGGGCGGGAGGCTTTTTCTCCAGCGACTTTCCCTGCTTGAATGGCTGCCCAGGGAGGGACTGAAACAAGTGTATTTGGGACTCCTTACACTCCATGCCACGAAATCCCCCAACCCCTGCCCACAGAGCACTAGCTGTCCTGGATGGGCAGACTCAAGATTCGTGCCTCACACCCTCTTGGGATCAGGGAGCACAGAGTTCTGTACCCAGAGTCTCTTAGCACCAGAATCTTTGATCTGCTCTGACCTGGTGGCTCCAGAGCCTAAGTGGACCCACAGATCCCCTCTATGTTTTCAGGACAGAGAGGAGGGGGCCAGAATGTCTTTTTAGATTCACTTTTTAGTGAGCCTGATAGGGAACTGAGGACTTGCCTGGGAGCAGAAGATTGTTTTGTTTTTCCTCTTAAGAGAATATTCAGAATAAAAGGCTGGTTTTAACTTGCCTAGATACTGAGGACCTTGTGGGTATGTGAACCTACGGATGGAGAACTCCCTTGGAGGGGCCCCAACCAGAAACCAGTCTTACCGGTCAGGCAGCCCCTGCCCACCTGCTCTGGCGGGCATCTGGTTTACCAGCCCAGCTGGGGACTTAAGGCTCTATCCCTTGGCCTCTGGGGACTGAATTCCATCCGGGTGGCATTCATTGGCTGCCCTGGTGGGAGAGGCTGGGGGAGGGGAATACTGAGTTTCTAAGGGGCTTTAGTAAGGACAATGAGTCACACATACCCCCTCCCAGAAAGGCTGCAGTAAGGCAGCCTTGTCTCATTCTAAAGCCACCTCCTCTGGTCCTAGAAATCATTTGAGCTGGGGCGGGGGGAGGCGGGGGGAATGGGTAGGCAAGGTCAGAGACAAACACTCACTTCCCTTCCCCCTCTAGAAAAAACCGAGGCAGAGAGGCCTGGGCCTATGGAGCTGGGTGGTGACTTTGTCTTTGTCATGCTGGGATGGGGAAGAGGGAGTCCTCTCCATTGGTGTGTGCAGGTATAGGTGGGGAGTCTGGCCAAGTTTGTGGTCCCATCTTTTGAGGTCTTTTTTTAAAAGTCTCTCTTGGTTCTCTTTTCCAGGCCTGATCACTTGAACGGACACATCAAGCAGGTGCACACTTCTGAGCGGCCTCACAAGTGTCAGGTAGGGGTCGGGGCCAGGGCAGAGATGGGCTGAAAGAGAATGCTGCTGTTCTCACAGCCCAGCCACACGCCAGCTGATACGTGTGCTGGGCCTGCTGACTGACCAGCACCGCTTTGCACACCTCCCCCTCTGTCCCTCCACCCTCCGTCTGCTTTTCTCCTTTGTTCTTCCCCCCAGCCCCCTCCCCCCCACGGCTGATGTCCCCTCCCTCCTGGTTGCTGGGTCCTGGTTCCCACCCTGTCTCTGTCTTCGCTCTTTTGCTTGGCTTTCCTCTCCTGGCATTTGCCAGCTCCTTGGATGGTGGGTCACATTGCACGAGTGTCGTCCTGGGGGCACTGGCTCCCCATTGGGCCTAGCTTCTGGTTCCCAGCAGTTTGCAGGAGCCACCGTGGAGCGGGAATCGGGAAGTGTTTGTGAAGAGCTCCTGGTGGTCCAACTAATAGCGCTTCCCCTTGTCTGCCAGGCAGCCTGACCTTCTGGGTTCCTTGAGCTTAGGGCACAAGGGGTGGCAGTAGGAACGACAGTGAAGGAGGACGAGAGTGGACGGTCTCACTCTTTGAGCACTGGCACCTGTTTAACCCATCCTGAGCCAAGTGTGCAAACAGCCAGGACTTCTGAGGACTGGGGAGGAAGGTGGCTTCCTCTCCTTGTGAGCTGTTGTGTAGCAGTGGGTAGGGAAGGCTGGGCAAGATTCCTAACCTTGGTTTGTCTGCTTCAGCAATATCTGGGGGCCCTGTGGTACCCAGAAAATTGCATGTCCTCTCCTGGCCACTGAGCATTCCTGTGTGGATGGAAAACACCTCTATCTTCTCCTTGACCATGCCCCTTCCCGTGCCAAGTTTCCGCCATGTGAGGGGGAAACAGAGTGGTGGGGTTCTGGTATAGCCTCTGGTAGGGTAACCTGCTTCTCTTGTCCTGTTGGTGGCAAGGAGGGAGGGTTCAGGGAGACCTGCAGGGAGGAATGGACGTGCTGTAAGTCGGGCATCGAGGCAGCCCGGTGTGGACGGTGTTCACAGCCAGCCAGGCTAGGTGGCCTCCCCCCGAGGACGACGACCCAGGGTGGGCATGCTGGGATCCATCTGTGCCTCGCTGCCTTCTCTCTGTCTCTGATTTTCTAATCACAGAGCACGTTCTGACTCTCCCAGGTAGTGTGCTGAGCAGCCTGGCAGAGTAGGAGGAGCCCAGAGGGCAGTGGGGTCGTGCCCGGTGGCCTAAGGGGGTAACCTGCACTCTCTGCCCTTTTTCCAGGTGTGGGTTGGGAGCAGCAGCGGCCTGCCGCCCCTGGAATCTCTTCCTAGCGACCTGCCATCATGGGACTTTGCCCAGCCTGCTTTGTGGAGGTCGTCCCATTCGGTTCCTGACACCGCCTTTTCCCTTTCTCTAAAAAAATCATTCCCAGCCCTCGAAAACCTGGGCCCAGCACACTCCAGCAGCGCTCTCTTCTGCCCAGCCCCGCCGGGATATCTGAGGCAGGGCTGGACTGCCTCAGAGGGCAGCCGGGCCTTTACCCAGTGGCCTGTAGGCTAGCCTGGGCCTCCCCAGAGAAGGTTTTTCTGTGGAGGGGAATGGGAATGGCGGTTGCTCTGAGACCCCTGCTTTTGGGAGAGGCCAGCAAAATGGTTCCTGCCCACCGTGCCCAGCTCCTTCCTGTGTGATTTGGAGTCTTTCCCAGCTCAGGGACCCCAGGGGTAGTAAGGAGCTCCTTTCTGGGTCCCCCCCACACCCTCCAGGTTTCTTTCTGGGTTCTCTTGCCTTTTTCTCCCCCTTTAACAGATGGCACCCCTGGGTGTCTGTCCTTGCCTGGGTGATTGTAGAGGTTGGTGCTTTCCCAAGAACCAAGTCATGAGCTTATGAGCTTCCCCTCTCCTAGCATCATGTCCTGTAAGGTGTGGGGTTTCTAGAATGGGGCTTGGCCGCCCCTTCCCCAACTCGAGGGTGAATTCCCCTCCAGAGGAGAATGGAGCAACTCCAGCTGGGTCTACCCATGCTGCCTGCCTCTTCCCTTCCCACTCAGACAGGTCCCGCTTTCATTTCTGGCTAGTGAATTCACCTTCTTTGTTTTTGAGGTTTACTAGCAGGTCTGCTCAGGAACTAGACTAACCAGTAGCTTTATACTGGGTCACCCCAATATATGGCTTTGGGGGCTGATAAAGCAGATGTAGATTCCCCCTGCCCCTCCCCGGATCCCAGTGATATGCCCTTTAGCTCCCGCTGCCTCCGCAGGGATAACAGGAGTGATGATAAAAGTTTTCATTCTAACATTTGAGGCTTTGTGTGTTTTGTCCTTGGTCTCTGTCATAACACTGACATCATTGTTCCTCGGTGTACGTATGGAGCCTTACTCCTGCCCCGCCCCCCCCACCCCTCCAGTACACAGACCTGCTGGCCCCACCTCCAGCCCCATTAGCCAGAACTCCCGTAATGATGACCCAGCAGGTGAAGATACGCTGGCTGGCCTGCTCTGGGCAGGCTGGCCTCTGTGTCGGCGCTTGTTTAAACAGTGGGGGCATCTGTTTGGCGCGGTGTTTATTCTGAAAGCATGAGAGTGAAGAGATGGCTCTGTGGGACTTGGTTCCCTGGGCAAGAGCTGGGCACAGGTTATGCCTCTCCACCTTTCCTGATGCCACAGATGACAGAGGGCCAGTTAAAGAGACTGGTGCCACAGCTTGAGTGGAAAGGTCTTTCCACTCTGAATGTTGGGGTATGAAGCCTCAGGCTTGTCAGTGACACACACATCTCCTCAGGGCTTGGCCTGAGCGTCCTTAACTGGCTCAGATGCCTCGGGCGCCACTGCTGGCTTAATGGCCACAGTGGGGCTGGGACATTTCCCCCACATGGAGTTCAGCCTGAAGCCAAGAGACTAGAGCAACTCAAGACCTCTCCCATACTTTTAGTGACCCCACTTCTCAGGGGCTAGTTGGGGTGGTTTGGGCTGGAGGATAGCTCATTAGAGAAGGAGTGAATTGAAGTGAGGGCAAGGGGCCTGACACTCCCAAGAAGAAAGGGGCCAGCAAGGCCAGTGGCGCTGGCCTCCATGTATTGCCCTTAGACTTTTCCAGGGCTATAAAAAAGACTGCTTGAGACCACACCCCCTCCCCCCACCTCCAGGCTGCCAGACTTCAAAGGCCACCAAAGGTTGGGTGTGCGCTAGTCTCCCCAATACCATTCGGGCCCCATTTCTGAGCTGTTCAGCTCTTAGGAAAAAAAGCTTTAGGCGTTCTGGGATGGGGAGAAACTGTTAGGGGCGTGAAGGGAGCATGGCTGAGACTCAGTATTGAGTGGGGAAGACCAGAGGAGACCCAAGCTCAGGGTTGCTGGGCTGGGACCTGGCAGGTGTGCGCCTAACAACAATAGGCTGCCCGGGCACAGGGCCGAGGCCAAGGTGGCAGTCATTCCAGATATCAAGGGTGATCAGAGCATGCCATCCTGGCTCGCTCTTGTCCCATCAGGGTCGCTGTGTCTTCTCTCTGTCTCCAGAACGAGAAGTGCCTTTCTCCACTATACAGATTTTAAGTGTCCCCCTCTTTGAGATCTGTCTCTTCTTTGGCCACTCTTCTGTGTCGTGTGACCAGGCTCTTCATGTTCTGTGTTGTCTGAACTTCTGACAGGCCTAGACTCGGGCTCGTACACTTCAACAGTTCCCCCCCAGAAAACCTTGGGGACTCAGCCATGAAAGGTCAGTTCTGGCTCAGAGCAGCCAACTCCAGCTTGGCGTTGTAATACAGTGAAAGTTTTTGTTGTGTTTGTGGGTTTTGGTTTTTTTTTCCCCTCTCCGAGCGCCAGATTTACATTCCTAATTATGTTTGTTCAGGCTAAAGTTAGCTTTCATTCCTTGAGAGATAATCAAAGGCGGGGAAGGAAGTCGGCTTGGCCTGGGATTTTAATTTTGCCTAGCTAATCCCTCAAATGGATAATACACTTGTGGATAATTGAGGTTTGTCTGTCTGTTATCTTTAGGTAGCACAGTATGACAGGCAGTGCTTTAAGGGACAGACCCCAAAAGGAGGTTGGCGGGGGAAACAAGGCGTTGCTTTCACATCCCCCTAGTGGTGCCTCTCCCAGGGACCACCGAAGATTCTGAATGCGTGCCTTCACCGCGCTTTCTTATACCTGGTCCATGTTTGGCTCCTTTGACTTCTTAGGCGTAGACCACACTGCCTCTCATTGTTGGAGGGCTCGTCCTCAGGTCACCGGTTGGCAAAGCTGGCACATTATCCCCAGATAACTTGTCAGGTGCCTCCCTCTCCCTGGGAGTGTTTTTGGCAGCCCTTGCTCTGGTTGACAGGGCTGGTGGGCTGGGTGGAAGATGGAACTCTTCCCCCACTGTCATCTGTGATTGGGTCAAGAGGTCCCTGACTGAGGAGGGGACCACCCATGGCCATGAGACCAAGCGCCCATGATGTTTCCCGAGTCACCCGAGTGCTCCAGTTTCTCTGCACAAGTGCTGTCACCTCTCCCTTTCAGGGTCCTGGCCACCGCACACACTGTTAAGAGGCATCAGTACCTTTCCGTCACCAGACGCTATATCCCAGCTGAGTCTGGAGATGGGAAGAGCACCGGCTCAGGGCCTGGCTGGTTCACCTCCCAGCCGGCCTGGATCTCCTCAGGCCTCTGTCTGCCCAGCTGTGGAATGGGGAAGGGAGGAAGACCTCAGGGAAGCCGGGAGGGTAGGTTGGCTGCTGGCCTGGCAGCGACAAGGTTTTGACCACAGCTCCATCTAGTAGCTGAGTCATGTGCTTGGGGCCAATCATTCTCCAGACTCAGCTTCCTCATTTGTCAAATGAATCAACTCAGTGGATAAAACAGACAAAGCCAGTATTTCATTAGCAATAAGGTGTTTGGTTCAAATGGGTAGCAATTACTTAGAGACGATGACTGAAAGCAGCAGAGCCTATCCTGATGCACACAGACATCTGGGACTGGAGTGGGAACCACAGTGTCTTTAGCCTCAAAGACAGTATCCCATATACCGGCTACTTGCTTTGACTGTATACCGTAAGGATATAGACATTTGTACATGGTGACGGTGGTCAGACATTTACCCTGAGGTCCTGGGATCTCAGGAGGTGCCTCTGTCAAACAGACGGCAGGCGCACCTCCATTCTACTGAGTAGATGGGGTGGTGGGTCTTCTTCAGTGGGTTGACATTCGCTCTGTAACGCATTTAAGGGTGAATGTTGCTTTCTTGTAGGAGATCTAAAATAGTAAGCACACACACACACAGAGAAAGGAATCAAACTTGACATGATCCTCTGAAACATCTCCATGGGACCAAAATCGTTTTGAAAGTCTCCAGACTGGACTCCCCCAACAACTTCCCTGACATTCTGTGACCTCCAAGGCTGGGGTGCCTGGGCAAGCCCCCAGACGAGGAAGGGCTGTTGGGGGAGAGCTCATGGACTGAGACTGAGACTGAGTCAAGACCTCAGGGACAGGAAATGCCTGGGGACATGAGGCTGCCTCCTAGGATGCCGGTGCTGACCCTCAGCTCCTGAGTCATCCGCTCCTGGGATCTGGCTGAGAGTTGGTGCTCACACCATGGCTTTCTATGGTCACATTCTCTTGGAGGGTAATAACACAACCTGTCTCAGAGGGCCCCTGTAAGGATGGAGTGCATGAGATAGTGCCCGTATGCCAGGCAGGCGTAGAATGCATGCTCGATCAATGTGGGGTGGTATCATTCTCGTTATTACCAGCACTTCCCCAGCTTAATGTCCCACAAATGCTCCTGAATCGTGTGGCCTTCCTTCTGTCTGCTAATTCTCACATTAGCAGACTTGACGCTATCATTTTATGGGCTGCTTTCTCAGTACAAACTCACCAGAATATTATAAGGAGCAGTCTCTGTGCTTTGTCCTGCCTTTCCTTTCCGTTTCCCTGTGGCCAAGACTAATGTCGCTTTTGTTTTTTGTTTTTGTTTTCTAACATCACTTTTGAATAAAGTGGAGAAATTGAATTCTTTGTACAAAGCAAACAGGGAAACCCCAGGATGGAGGACAGGAATCTGTTCAGATGCCAACTTACCTTCTATACGTTCACTCACAGTTGGTGCTACTGAAGTCAGTTCTTCTTGTTTAAGAACGAACAAATGCCTCATCTTCATTTTGTAAAAGGGGCATGACACCTGGTGTGCCATGTTCTGGGCACGTTGTGGCGGCCAACTCAGGGGTCTCATGAGGAGGGATCATGGGAATAAGAGCAGCTTACCTGCCTTCTGGGGAGGAAGCGCGGGCCACACATGAAGCTCTCTTCACACAGGGATTCCGTGCGTCGGCTGGAAACAGAGTCTGTTTCCTGGTGTGCTCGGTGGGGAGTCGGGAGTGTGATGCCCATTTTCACCTCATCTTGTTTTCCTTTCTGCCCTCAGACCTGCAATGCGTCTTTCGCCACTAGAGACCGTCTGCGCTCCCACCTGGCCTGTCATGAAGATAAGGTGCCCTGCCAGGTGTGTGGGAAGTACTTGCGGGCAGCGTACATGGCGGACCACCTGAAGAAGCACAGTGAGGGGCCCAGCAACTTCTGCAGTATCTGTAACCGAGGTAATCTCCCTGCTATTTCCTCACTTCTAGGGGCTGGGCCTGAGCTTGTGTGGGAGGCCAGGGGTGTCTTGATCACCTTGCCTCAGACTCCACTCCTTGCACGGCCGGCCCTCCCTTCCCACTGAACGAGAAACACCTTTGTCGCCCAGCTAGCCCCACCTCTTCCTTCCCATCCTTGGGGTGCTTGGAATAGGAGTTCCCAGGAGAACAGCAAGTGGGAACGGAAGGAGAGAGCACGGTTTCCAACCTGGGCTCGTTAACACATGTGCTGTGCAGATGGCACAATGGATACATTCTGTAGGCACCACTGAACTCCTGAGGTCAGTGGGAGAGTCGTTAGGCCCCAAGAGGTGGGGGAAAAGGGAGTCCTGCTTGAGAACTTTTGCTGGCTGATTCACTGGCATGTGAAGTTCAACAACCAAGGAAGGAGGTTGAGTCTGGAGATGGACAAGGGGCAGAAAGTTTCTAACAGACGGTCAGAAAAGAGCCCAAACCCAAGCAGACTGTGGCCTTGATGAGACAGGAGAGTGGAATGTGCTCTGAGCAGGACAGCGTGCTTGAGGCCGAGGTTGGCCGAGGTGGAGTCTGGCTCTGTGGCCCCAGTGCTGTGTTGATGACGTCAGGCCTGACCCTGAGCTGCCGCCAGGGGCTTGTTGGTGGTTGGAGGGCTAGGGTTTGTGTCGTGCAAGCACAGTGTCAGTGGAGGAGGCTTGCGCCGGATCTGTGCTGAAGGTGGTCGGGGCAGCCGTCTGTGGTGGGTGCGAAGATGCTTCTGCACGGTGCGCTTGCTTTGGCCAGGTGCGGACGTTGCTGGGAAGTCCTTTCTCCTGGGACAGTCTTGTCCCGATGCCTCTGGAAGTCTTGGGTATGGCTTAGTGGACTGAGTACTGAACTGGAGTCAGGGGACCCAGGGTTTAGTCCACACCCCTCCTAACTTGCCCTCCTGCCTTGCCCTACACTCTGTGACCTTGAGCTCTCCCTTCCCCTTTCTAAGCCTCAGTTTCTTCATCACTTAAAAGGGGTTAAGAACACCCGCACCTTGCCCGCCTCATGGGGTTGTTGTGATGATCCCAGGAGACAAGATAGGTGAAAGTTCTCTGAACTCCCCACAAGGAGCTGCACACTTGGGAGGTCCCGTCCTTACACTCTGTAACCGTGTTAGGAAAGACACAGCTCACTGACTCTGGTTTGGAGCACAACACCCCTGCAGTTCCTGGCTGGCACCTTTGGGGGCCTGTGCTGTCTCCATGTGGCCTAAGGCCACTGGTGGAGGGAGACTGCGGGGTAGCTGGCTGTCCTTGGTGCCCTGGAGCTGGGGCCTTTCTTGGGACTGCACACCGGGGGTTTGCCATGAAGTCCACTGGATACTGGTGTTCATACCACCAGGAAACCTGCTGTGAGAGCGGGGAGGCGGTCATAAAAACTTCTGAAGCGTCTGTCCTATTTTCTGACGAGTCAGTCGGACCCTTTCTGGCAGGAGCTTCCCCTGAGTGAGCAGCAAGGTTGTGCACGCAGGGAGTTACCAGGCTGTGGCTGACCGTCTTGACCGTGGCTGCTCCAGCTCTAGAAAAAAATGGTTTCTTATCTTGCTTCATCCTAACCTGGCTTCCTGAGAGCATCTCCCAACCCCCATGCCTCATAAATAACTAAACTGGCAACATGCTGTCCGCAGGCGCTTGGTCAAGTTTTCAAGCCTGGGGTTCTCCGTCCGAGAACTGAGGTCAGAGACCAGAGGCAGGAGACCAGTGAGAGCGGAGCAGGATGTTAATGGTGAAACTCAGAACCTAGCTCAGATTGCAGAGTGGGGCAGAAACCGGACGGGACACCCAGGGCCACAGCCCCGGGGGGCCCAGCTCAGGAGGAAAGAAGAGCTGAGAGCAGCAGGAACAGCAGGGAAAGTCGACCCAGTTAGGAGACAGCTGATGTGGCAAAGCCAACTACTGTTGTACGTCATGACTTGGGCAGCAGCCACAGGCCATGTGACTGGACTGGGGGAGACAGAAGAGTCAAACCAGAGCCCACCTTTTCTCTGTAAAGCCAAGCCTTGATCTGGATCATAGGCCAAACCCCTTTGGGTCCCAGAGTCAGAATGGGAAGTCCCATTCCTCCAAGAAGACAAAAAGAGAGCTCTTCCCGGCCCTCCCTAGGCATACAGAAGGAAGAGAAAACAATTTTGGTCTGTATCAGAAGAGAAGGAGCAGGATTCTACTTCAAGACTCATTTATTGGGCAGAAGTAGGAGGAGATGACTCCTGAGGAAAAAAAGAAAAAGAGGAAGAGGAAAGTGGTTTGTCCAGTAAGAGGATAAGGATACCAAAGACATCAACACCCTGGAATCAGAATGCAGAAAACTCTGGGTCATCCTCCATCCTGTCCACCACCAAGGCTGTGATGCAGGACAAGGTGCCAAAATAAATGAATGTACTTGTCTCCATAAGGGTTCCAGCAAAGGCTGGTGTCGGCCAGATGGTGAGATGGTTGCGGCTGGATCCGGCGCCCTTTGAACCCCTTCAGTAGCAACAGCTTAACTGCTACAGATCTGCCATTCTTCGCCACACAAATGACTCTTGGCCGTGAAGCACGAGAGAGAACAGAGGCAGCCTGCTGGCTCTTAACCACACATTTGAGACAGATGACCTTGTCTTTGTCCTAGAGACATACTGGGCTGTGGGGCATACCATCCATAGAGGAAGATTATTTGCAGTGGAAGGAGTTACGATGGCTAGAAAAACTTGTCTCCTCATTTGCAAATCAGGAAATGAGTTGAGCTGAACGGTGGGAAGGAGAGAAAGACCTGGTCGAGCACCATGATTTTCTTCCTTACTTTCTAAATTTCCATAGCAGGGTCTTTGTATGTGCATATGTACTGGTATGAGAGAGGGATGGCTTGTTGGAAATCTGCCTTTGATGGAGACAACATTAGAATTCAAACATCAATGCTTAAAGGTAGAAGAAGCCTTCTCCACGGTCAGAGGTGAGCACACAAGTTGTTACCTGTGGCAGTCACAGACACAGACAGCCTGCCATTGCCCTGGACTGAGCTGATACACACCTGCTTAGTGCCTCCCTCTGGCACAGCTCTGTTGGGCATGACCCCATCAGGGTTTGGACAAGAAGAAAGCAGTCCCTGACCCCTGGGTGGATGTGAAACTTGCAAGAGGAGATTTGCTTCTGGCGTGCAAATTGCAGTCTACCAAGCGAAAATGCAGTGCAGGAACAGTAGCTTTGGTTGTAAATTCTTTATCTCTGGAATGCGAGGGAGGGTGACTTGTTGGTTGTAGTGAAGTCACGTGTGTGCTCACTGTCTTCATCGTTCTGGTGCCTGGATCACGCTGCCTCTTTGGTTCGTGGTTAATCTGGTGAATGGGCAGGTGAGTTCAGAATTCTGGCTAAACATTTCTGGCTTCAAAGATACATTCTTCTCAGAAACTCGATTACTGTTTTAGCCCAACATTTGGCTGCTGAGTGGCTCTGTGTTTAAGTTCTGGGCTTTAAGTGGCAGCCGTGGATCCACTCGTACCACCCTGCCATGTGGTTTTGCTATAGTTAGTACAGTCTGCAGCTGGGGTAAAGTCAAGAGGACCCAGCCATGTGTTCCTCAGACTGTTTTTCAGGAAAACACAGCAAATTTTCATTGAGCATCTGCTCTGTTCCCCTAGTAGATCTCTTCCCATAGGAAGTAAATAATTCCTGGTACCCCTTTCCTCCTTTCCTGTTCCCTTTCATCTCAGTGGACCTGCCCTAGTACACCGTAGAGAGGGCCTCACACCACTTCAGAAGCTCCACAGGGATTAAAAAGCAAAAGAAAATCTCTTCCAAAGTGGAGTCATGGTGTTACTGGAAAGTTGTGATACCTTATGCTGGCTGCCAGGGGCCACAGCACCAGTCCCAGGGGCAGGGCTAAGGTCCCCTTTCCTGTCAGCCTTGTCCCTTCATTCCTGACTGAAGCCTCCCTCTTAGGGATGCTTGTGTGGGACCCTTTTAAGCCAGTCTGTCCCCCGTGATTGGCCCGAGGCAGACTACTTGGTCCCAGCACAGGACAACTTGCTGTGCTAGGCAGGGCAGGACACCAGCAACTGGATCAGCCGAATCTATAAAGTAGCCGCATCAGGAAAGAAAGGAAAATCCACTCAGTCCCCCTTTCCTCCAAAATCACCAGCTGCCATCACCAGGGGAGTGTTTGTTGAATAAGATTTCCGCAGGTTAGCTCCTGTCTGCTAGCAGCTGCCGTTCTAACCCACCAATATGGCGGAGAAGCACAGAAATGTAAATGGTGATAACGAACCTACCGCCGAAATCCAAGGGATGGTTCCAGGGCCAGGGCCCACTGAAGAGTCTGCTTGGCTTAAGGACCACATGCTGGCACAGGGTCCTGGGGTTGGAGCCCAGGCTCTGCCATCTAGTAGCTGCACGTGTGACGCAAGTTACTTAACCTCACCAGCCCTCTTGTTTCTTCATCTACGAAACAGGTGTGCTTACAATTCCCAGCTCATAGGGTGGCTGGGAGAGTTCTACGGAAGAATGCATGCAGTGTCCTGGGCCCTGGCACACCATTAGCACTTGCTGAAAGTGAACCTTTATTACTGTTCCAGCAGCATTTGAAAGGCCATGACAAATCGGATTTTTAAAAAATAAGTCTTATGCAGACATTATACAGTACTCCGCAGCCTCTGACCTGTGAAGAGTGGATCCCACTGTTATCCTAGAGCTGTAATTTTCAAGGGGAATAAAAGCACTTGAGGAGGTGTCAGCCACATCTGGAGTAAGTTAAAGGGCCCTAGCGCTCCAAGCGGACCTGAAGCTAAAACGCTTCAGCTCCTGCTGAAGGCACGTTCCGAGCCTCGACCACAGTGGAGCTGGAGGACACAACTTCCTGCAAAACCCAAGTCCGTATCCTTTGACTGGCCTACCTGGTTTCTTGCCCTCAGACCTGTGGCTGGTGTGGAAATTGGCCCAAGATCTACTCTTCCCAGCCTGAGACACCACCTGGCTCCAACTGACCGGAGCGTCCGGGTTGGGCTGCTGCAGCCTCGAGAGGGCTGGACGGCCCCTCCTCCAAAGTAAAGACAAAGACGATCCCGACGGCTGCTCCAAAACCCAACCAGAAAGATGACCGCGAATAAGATCTGATTGAGCCCCTTTAGTGTAACTTGCCATTTCTGCTGTTCTTTGGAAGGTCTGAAGAGTTATTAAATCCAGTTATTCTGAAAGTGAGAAAGTAGCAAAATAGAACATGTCCTGCTAGCTAGAAGAAGGGAGACTTCTGGAGGCCGTCCTTCGGGATTTCCTCTTGCCTCCGTCTGGTCTCTCGTGCAGTTTACCTTACATGTGTCGCGCAGGCATTCTCTTGGCTGGCGTCCTGTGGCTGCCCTTGAGCCTCATGACTTTTCTGACGACATTTCTAGCCGTGGTCTCTGCAGCTGACCTGGGTCTGTGGGACATCTTCTCCAGCCATTCACTACTGAGGCACCAAGCAAGCCTAGAGGCGTTTGGCCTTTGGCCCTGGCAGGAGCAGGATCTCAGGCCACACTTCCATTCCAGGCAGCCGGCCTCAGTCCTCCACCGCAGCCTTGCAGAGCAGGCTCTGCAGAGAAGCCGATCCGAGGACAGTGCCACCTGTCCTGAGCCAGGTGGCTTCTGTGGTTGCAGCCGTCTTTGAACCAACAAGGGGGCCCCTTCTAGGTGCAGCTGACCTGGGAGTGCTAGCCAGAGCGGCCAAAGGAGAGGCATGGGGGAAGCAGAGAGGTATCTCTGTGCTGGCCGCGGGATCTCATCTCCTTTTGTCTTGTTTAGGTTTCTCCTCTGCCTCCTACTTAAAGGTCCATGTTAAAACCCACCACGGTGTTCCCCTTCCCCAGGTCTCCAGGCACCAGGAGCCCATCCCGAATGGGGGAGCAGCGTTCCACTGCGCCAGGACCTATGGCAACAAAGGCAAGCGACCCCTTGCTCTGCACTTTGCTTCTCTGCGCAGACTGTGTTGTGGGGGCGCTGGGCCGGGCGTGGGGAGGCGGGAAGGCTGCCGGCTTGCTGGCCGCCTCAAGGAGGCTCTGAGATCTGAGTGGCAGTGGCCTCCAGGACGAAAGTCACAGTGGGTATCTCACTGCAGGGCCGTGAGTGAGGCTTTAGGGCCCTGCCGAGATCCAGCCCCCGCCTCCTCTTCCCCAGCCCTCCTCCCTTGCTCCTGGCCAGCCCCCACCATCTGGAGCCCTGCAGGGATGCCCCCGGGCCCAAGGCTGGAAGACAAGCCCTGCATGATGAGTCACTCTGGGCCTGTCCATTGCCTGTGGCCCTGTAAGGATGGTGTGGAGCTGTGGCTGAATGCTTTCTTTTCCTTCTGCCCTGTGGGCAAGGGGGAGCCAAGGGCTGGCTTCCCCCTCTGTAGGGGTGACTGGTTGCTGTGAGCGGCCCTTTCTGGAGGGCCTCTGGCTGCGTTTTTGAGATGCATGGCGATAAATGAGCTCCGGGACTGTCTCTGACTTGGAACTGGTCTGCAGAGAGCTCCCCAGGCCCCACCCTCACTTGTTGTCTCAGGTTGTTCTGTGGTATTTCACGTTGTCGCCTTGGGGATGATGCCAGGGGCTTGGCAGATGGCAGAGATGGCATGCTCCACGCTCCCATCACAGACCTCCCTTCCCGGCATGGCTCTTTGAACCCAGGCAGGAAGCTGCTGATCGGTGGAGGACTGCAGTGTGTGCAGGGCAGGGCAGAGCAATGAGGATTGTCTCGAGGCCCAGCTTGTCTTGAGCCATGCGTGGGGACAGTCAGCTGACTGAGTTGTTCAAAGTTGCTTTTTAATCTCTATGCTTTGGCCCCTTGGCCCTGGGTAGGTTTTGGCAGCAGGAAGGCGGTGAGGGCAGGGCTTGTGTTTGCAGCATTGGGAAAAGGACTGGCTTCTGTCTCAGCCACCAGTGGGGTCTGCCGGGTTGAGGACCTCTAGGTTCTGGTTCTGCCTTGCTAGGACACAGCTAGTCTGGTGTGGAGGTCAGGCCATTGCCGTACCTGCTCAGCATCATCAGAACAGCCGTCTTACCCCCAGGGGCAGCCAACAGAGCACCTAGGGACTGGGGGGGTCTCTGAGTTGTTCTGGGCGGAAGCAGTGGAGGTCCCCTCTCCGTACCCTCTTCCTTGAAGCAGGCTGAGATGGTGGTGAGCAATTCACGTGCACCTGCATGAAGAGTCCGCGGCGAGGGAGGCTGGCAGCCCAGGGCCCTGCTGTCTCACCCCTGTAGGCACACCAGGCTCCCAGACTGACCAGCTGAACCTCCGGGGGTTCTGCCAGGGTGGTGGCTGGCCATCCGCTGCCCTCCACAGGCCTGTGAGCTGGCCCTTCCCGACCCCTCCAGGAGGGGGCATCTCCAAAGCCTGGCCTCATCTCTCCTATGTGTTTTGTTTTTTTCCTAGAAGGCCAGAAATGCTCACATCAGGATCCGATTGAGAGCTCCGACTCCTATGGTGACCTCTCGGACGCCAGTGACCTGAAGACGCCCGAGAAGCAGAGCACCAATGGCTCCTTCTCCTGTGACATGGCAGTCCCCAAAAACAAAATGGAGTCTGATGGGGAGAAGAAGTATCCCTGCCCTGAATGCGGGAGCTTCTTCCGCTCTAAGTCCTACTTGAACAAACACATCCAGAAGGTGCATGTGCGGGCCCTTGGGGGCCCCCTGGGGGACCTGGGTCCTGCCCTCGGCTCACCTTTCTCTCCCCAGCAGAACATGTCTCTCCTCGAGTCCTTTGGGTTTCAGATTGTTCAGTCAGCGTTTGCGTCATCTTTAGTAGATCCTGAGGTTGACCAGCAACCCATGGGGCCTGAGGGGAAGTGAGGCAGATGCTGTGTCCCCGCGGAAATGGCCACCGGGGACTGCTGAGAAATGCTGTGAATGCGGAGGGAAGTAATGTCTTTGGGTTCTGTAGCTGAGAGATTTTTATTCGTTTTTAACTCCCCCTTCCCCCCAGCCTATCACCCCCACTTCCCCTCCACCACCCGTCCCCTCAGTGGTCTTTAGAAATAGATTCTCATCTGATACTCTGCAGGAATATCTGCGAGACCTGGTATGGGATAAGGGCAGAAAACACTACATAGGCCTCCAAGGCAACACCAGTCCCGGTTTCTCTAATGGGCGGAAGCTGGAATTTCTGGTGCTCAGTTCTTAGTGACCCCAATCCCAAACCCACACCTGATGGCATTCTGGGACCGCGGTGATTTGGGTCCCCTCCCCCTTCTCACATCCTTCAAGAGAAGCCACATCTAGGGTCTCCACCCACTTACACAAATACAGATGCCCAACTGTTTTCAAGGAAGCTGGAAGCCTACAGCATCCCATGGACCATGGGGTGAGTGCCCTCTGAGAGCCCCTGAGCTTGACTCTTGACCTGGAGGGCCCCAGACCTTTCTCTGAGCCCTACATGGAGGCTAGCATTTTGCTACTAGGACAAGCTCAGCTATTGAGGACACCCCCACCCCAAATTCCAGTTCTTATGTGATCTTAACCATTCAACTTGCTGTTGGGTTTTAATTCTCTAATTATTATTATTATTGTTATTATTTTTTAGGACCAGTTGTAGTGAATTGCTACTGAAAGCTATCCCAGGTGATACAGAGCTCTTTGTAAACCGCAGTCACACGTTAGGGTTAGTATTAAACTTTGTTTAGATGTACCATAATTAACTTGGCTAGTTGATTGTTTGAAGTCTATGGAAGAAATAGTTTTATGCAAAATTTTAAAAATGCCAGTCTGATCAGGGAGTTGTAGGGGATTTCAATGTTGTTGGTAGCCAGGAAGGCAGGAGAGCTGGCAAGTGGGGACATCGTGTACCTCGGCTGTGTCACATGTGAGCAGGCCCAGGTTGACCTGGTGATGTGAATTGATCTGATCAGACTGTATTAAAAACGTTAGTACGTTAATCCACGTGCTCCCCTGAGTCCAGTTTTTCAGCCATAGGTGGGGGGCCCTTTGGAACCCAGAGGGAGGGCACCTGGGGTAGGGCTGGGATCCCGGGAGACCTCTCTTCCTCCTCTTTGTACCAGCTGCAGTGGGACTGATAGGTGGATGTTCCCACCGAGGACTCAGCTGCCAACATTCACCCATTTGTTCAACAAATATTCAGTCCTCGTCCTCACTGCTGTGCGCCAGCCCCAGCCTCAGACCACCTTGGCGAGCAGGACACCTTTGTGGAGTTTACTGGGAAAGAGACTGTTAACAAGTGAGCAGATTTAACCATGAGTTCAGGTAACAAGTCCAGGGGGAAAAACCGGGCAAGGTGAGGACAGTGACAGAGGAAGGGTAGGTAGAGTGGTCCAGGAGGGTGAGGGGCAGGGAGCAGGGCTCTGGGAGAGAAGACCTGGACTTAGAGAGGACCCAGTGTAGCGACCAGCTAGGAACTAAGGAGGGACATGGACACAGAATTCTCATGGCCAAGGGGCTCTAAGAAGTTCAGCAATGTGAACCCCCCTCCACCCCCTGTTACCTACATGGTTAAGTAAAAGGTTGCTGCACCCTTTATGGTGAATGTATGAAGAGAAGGGGGAAGAGGACAGCAAACAGGAGGCAAGAAATGAACACAAGGAAGCAGTGGGAGCAAGAATTGCAGCAAGAGGGGACTAGCCAACTTGAAGCGGTCTGGTCATCTTGAGAGACCTTGAGGAAGAAGGAAACGCCTCAACTCAGTGAAACAACGTTTAACCTCCAAACAAGTAGGGGGAAAAGTGATAAAGGAGAGAAAAATCAATATGGACCAGGAAGGATAAACGGCATAAAATGATTTAGACCCACATTTATATTATTAATTACATTGCTCTGGTTTAGAGCAAAGACTCTGAGCTGGATTCAAAAAACAAAAAACAAAAAAAACAACCTCTAAGCCACCTACATGAAATCTTGGGTAAGTTGCTGGGGTTCTATGTAGTGTGTGGGATGGAGGCTCAGGTCACTTGGTAGTAGTATTAAAGGAAAGGGTGACCCTAAAATGCTGAGGCTCTGTGAATGTGGCCTTGTGACCACCACAAGGTCCACCACAAGCTGGGGGTAGCACCCATCAAGCATTACAGCAGAGAACTTGGCCTTGAACTGAAACATTATCAGTCCTGCCCCCCTCCTAACCCCTGATCATGTCGTGTTGGGACCACAGTTAGGTAGCAGTATCTCTGCATGGCAGGAGGGGAACTACAAAGCAAACAGGGTGCTTCTTTTTATTTATTTATTTATTTTTTTTATATATATATATTTTTTAAGATTTTTATTTATTTATTTGACAGACAGAGATCACGAGTAGGCAGAGAGGCAGGCAGAGAGAGAGGAGGAAGCAGGCTCCCTGCCGAGCAGAGAGCCCGATGCGGGACTCGATCCCAGGACCCTAAGATCATGACCTGAGCTGAAGACAGAGGCTTAACCCACTGAGTCATCCAGGCACCCGCAGGGTGCTTCTTAAAAAGCACTACTCACCTGGAGGCCCGAGCAGCAAGAAGAAGTCCCCTGCCTGCTCCCCAACCTCTGTCTCCTCTGTATACCTGTGCCCGTCAGGCCACATGGAAGAACGCTGTACAGAACATGGGTGCATAAAGATGGAATGACTTCGCCATGGTCAAGGGTAAAGAGCTTGAGCTTAGGCTGGCTGGCTCCACCATCTGCCATCAACCCTGGACAAAACTCTGAGCCTCAGTTTTCCTCATCAGTACAATAGGCATGTAGATTAAGGGAGACCATCGTGAGCTAACATTTTCTGTGCCTTATTCTCAACACAACCTGTAAAGTTGGTTCCAATTTACCATTCCCCTCCTGCAGATCAGCAAACAGGCTCAGAGAGGTAGAGGCAGCCCTCCCACCTCTGCCCCCAGGTCGCATAGTGAGTGTTGGAGCCAAGATACAAACTCAGGTCTGTCCTCTGACTCCAGAATCTTTATTCCCAAGCTCCCGTGACAGTGCCTTTACACAGAGGTAAATGCCCACTACCACACTGGGCACAGAGCAAGCCCTTACCTGGCCAGGCCCTTGGGACAAGGGTTTGCCCAGTGCAGCAGAAGAAAGCCGTGGAGGAAGTCAGGGCCCGTGCCAGAAGGAGTGCCCAGAGACCCTTTGTGGGTAAACACTCTTCATGCTTAGGTGACCCTCTGGGGTAACTTGCACCCCACTCCAAATCACTTGCTCCAGGCAGAGCTGTGACAGCAGGAACCCATCCAGCCACTACCTGATGGCCTGGGCAAAGACTGGGCACTGGTCCCACTTCCCCACAGCAATGATCACCCACCTCTGCCCCTGACAGAGATTAAGGAAGCCCCATGGCACCAAGGAACCCTGCTGCACAGGGCTACTGAGAAATCTGACCACTGACAGGCAGAAGTGGCTGGGACTGGGGGCCTGGCAGGTCTGGGGCTGTGGCCAGTCCCAGGATATACTTTGTGAGATACTTTTAAATTCCAGCAGTTCTCCAAGCCTTGGCTTCCTCGTCTGTAAAGTGGGGATGATGGAGGATTGCCTTGGAAGGGTTGTAGTGAGGATTAATAACGTATACCAGGTGCTGGGCACAAAGCCAGGCTCCCCACGAGTGAGAATGAACTTTGGTCCCTCTGTTCCTGCTCTCTACCATTCTCCCTCTAGAGCCTTGGGGGGACCCCCAAAACTGACTCTCCACAGCAACTTGCTCCTCTGTATTTCCCTGGCTCCAATCACACTTTTCCTGCTTGGTATGCCCAAAGCACATGTCCCCACTGTGCTTTCATTTTTCCTGTATCAGGCCTTTACTTATGCCAACCTTCAAGTCACATCCAGTTTCTGACAATAATAACCTTAATAACAACATATGTCGTGTTTACTAAGTGCCAGGTGCCCTTCTGAATACATCACATATATTAATTCAGTCTGTCCTTACAACTGCCCACAAGGTAGGCACTATTTTTGCAGTTAAGCAACTCAGCCAAAACACACAACTTTAAGTGGTACATCGAGGATCTGAACTTAGGCCCAGAGTCTGTCATTCCTGCCCTGCATGCCGGAGTGCCGTGGTTTGACCCCAGCGGCACTGGGAGCTCCCACTCAGCGCCTTCCGTTCTCAGTGCACACCATTCATTCCCAGGGCCGGGCCGTTACCCACGGAACACCCTCTGCCTGGAAGGCTCTTCATCTGCAGCTCTGGGCATCTGAATCTAACCCTTTTCACAGCCTTTGTTGGCGCTTCTCTCCTGGGTCGTCACCACTGTGCCCTGGCTCACGGTGGTCTCCAGGGATGGCCAGCTGGGTGCAGATCCCAGTACCACCACTTTCCAACTGGGTGACCTTTGGCAGGTACGTTTCCTTTTCCTGGTGTGGAAAACAAGGATAACAGTTCCCCATTCACATGGCCGCTGTGAGGATTACACGGACTGGTACCTGTGAGCACGTCAGGAAACACTCAAAAAGCTCCCTTTTAGTTGACCTGTACTATCTCGGTCATCAAACTACACCTTCCTAAGAACAAAGGTCCGCAAACTTTTTCTGTAAATAGCCAGAGGGTAAACATTTTCAGCTTTGTGGGCCCTATGGTCTCTGTCAAAGCTACTCACGTCTGCCCCTTGTGTAAGAGGAGTCCAGCACAGACAATACGTAGATGGCTGGGCATGGCTTGTGCCAATAAACTTCACTGAGGACGCTGAAATTTGAATTTCATGTAATTTTTACATGTTACAGAATATTCTTCTTTTGATTTTCCCCCAACCATTAAAAAATGTAAAAATCAGGGCACCTGGGTGGCTCAGTGGGTTAAAGTCTCTGCCTTCAGCTCAGGTCATGATCTCAGGGTCCTGGGATCGAGGCCTGCATCAGGCTCTCTGCTGTGCGGGGAGCCTGCTTCCCCTTCACTCTCTCTGCCTGCCTCTCTGCCTACTTGTGATCTCTCTCTCTCTCTCTGTGTCAAATAAATAAATAAAATCTTTTTAAAAAATGTCAAAACCATTCATAGCTCACAGGCTGTACAGAAACAGGTTGGCAGAGTTAGTTACTGACTACTGCCCAGAGCCATTTCTCCAGGCCCTCCCTGGATTGCAAATGTTTGATTTTATCCAGACTGGGGTCCCAGCCTACCATGGTTCATGTGAATTAAGCTGCTCTGACACCCAGAGCTTGTGATTTCTTGGTCTGCCGATCAATCCATCGATCCCCTCAGAGTACAATACCACATCCCCCAACCAAGGTCATTCCAAGAACTCCAGAGCCCATGCAAAGAAGGGCCTAATGTGCTCAGAACAAGAACGGCCTGCCCAGGTCACCTACCCTGTTTTCTGGTCCTTTTGTTTTCAATTATGTCTCCTGGGGGTAGAAGGAGACGAGGAGGGTCAAGGGAGGAAGGTAGGCAGGGAGCTGGCAAGAGGAAGGAGTTGTAGGAGCCGTGTCATTGCCTGCCCCAGTTCTTCCTTGGGGCTTATTTGTCTCTGCTTCCTGGCTTTTCTGGACTCCGAAGGACTAAAGATGAAGAAGGCCCAGGCTGCTAGCTTGGACAGTGAATTCAGAATGCACAGTTCTCCTGAGTGCCCCTTGCAGGAGGAAATTCCATGTCATGCCCCTTCTTATGTTTGAATGACAGTAGTCAGCACTCACCCTGCAGTTACCAAAAACCTGCCTGAAGTTATTACTAGCATCTCTAAAATCCGTTCTGGGCCTTGGAAAAAGCAGGGTGGTGGGATTTCCTCCGATTTACATAATCTTGCCTGGCCACTGAGTGCCCGGAAGCAGAGCCTCCAGAATTCTAGTCTTTACACACTCCTTTCCCCTTCTCATGGCATCCTCTGACCCTCCTCTGGACCTCTCCTGGAATGTAGGCCGCCTTTAGACCCTGCGAAGCAGCTCTTACTGGGGCTGGAGAGGAGGAGGGCAGAGCAGTAAGTGTCTGGATCTGCATCTCTTGCTAAACTGCTGTGAAGGGAAATGCCAAATATTTATCTAAGAGAAGAAATCTGTCCTAACAAAACATGTTTCCTTTGAGGACAGGGCAGTGTGGAGGTAGGTGCCTCTGAATAAAGCTTCTTTGTATCACTGTGGATGGGTACAACAGGAAAACAACTTATTTTTGCTTCGGGGAAAATCTGCTGCCCTCCCTAAATCCTGTGCCCTACCCCACGGCCAGTCCACACCGGGCAGAGGTCAAAGCCTGTGGCAGTGCTGAAGAGGAAACTGTGTGATTATTGACATCTCCCTCCTTCCTTCAATGGCATTCTCTTTTGACTTTCTCCTTTCTTGAGTCAAAATCTGCGCCCTGAGCTTGCTGAATGCTTCGGTGTCCGTGGTGAGGAGCACAAGATCCGCAAGTGGCAGGGCTTGTGTTCATTTTTTTTTTCTTTTTGGATGATGATAAACTATATGCTCATTCACGTGGTTTCCTCTGCCTATAAAGTCCTTATCTCTTGTGTGCCTGAGGAATTTTTATTCAGAAGCTCAGTTCACATAGCCCCCTTGTCTGTACAGCTTTCTCTGCTTCCTCCAGAAGAAAGAGAGTTTTCAATTATTACCCTCACTACTATGTGCCATGCAATGAGCCAGAGGCCTTACGTATATCAACCGCCCTGTGGGGTAGCTACTGTTTTGTTCTCACTGAGGCCCAGAGATACCAAGTAACTGCCAATGTCACATAGCTGTGAAGCTGGCAGAGCCAACTGGAATCCTGACCTGCTCAGACTGTAGAGCCCAGGGCTCCATCACTATGTTTCCCCCTGTGCCATCTCCCCGTTCTGCACATATTCCTACTCTGGCATCGCGTTTTTATGACTCTATCTCCCCATATGAGACCAGGTTTCTTTGCAAATGGGATTCATGCAGACATAATTCATTTCTGTATCGCCAATACCTAGAACAATGCTTGGTACTGAGCAACCACTGATTCATCCAACAGATTCTGTCTGTGTTCAAAGAAAGACTGAATTCCTGTTCTTAAGGAGCTTAAGCATACAGAGTACTACAGGACATGGGACGTACCCATAAACAGACGTCGGTACCACTAGAGACAATATAACATGAGAGGTGAGGGTTTTCCCCTCTGATGATTTGGAGAAGGATGATGTTCCAGCCAGATCTGAGAAGATGCCTTTAGAGCACGACCCTGCCACAGCCTTGGGACTTGAAGATGGCGGACGGGTGGAGAGCAAGGGGGCTCAGAGAAGGAGGGGCACGAGCAGATACCAGCCCAGAAGTACCTAAAGTCCAGATACCAGCTGATAATCAAAGTGACAAATCCCCTCATGCCGGTGAGGGAGAAAAGGACTATTTCAGGCTGGGTAGGAGCTGCTGGGGAAAGTCAGCCAGCCGTCGGATTGGGAAGAAGAACTGGTCAGGGCAGACTGTGCCCCAGTGTGGGGGCCAGTGTGGGTGACTGAACAAAGACAATTTCCTAGGGGAATTCTGCAAATCTCCTTTCATTATAACAAGAACTACTGCTATTTATTGAGGACACAGTTCTGAGGCTTCTGACCTGACACATGTACTTTCTCCATTTCACAAGAAGAAATCCGAAGTTCATAATCCAGCACAGAAAAAAGTTAAACAGCCTGAGATTAGAATCAGAAGACTCACTCTTACTTTTCTATAACAATGGCAGAACTTTTCTGGAAAATTATTAGAATTTATCAGGAGCCTAAAAATATTTATATCTTTTAAAATGGTAATTCTACTTTTGGGGAGATACCTAACAAAGTAAGCTTCACCAGCTTAATGTACAAAGTTGTATATAAATTGTGGAAGCAGCCTAAATGGCTGGTTAATAAACAGTCACTTGAAAATTATTATTACAAAAAATGTTAGTACCATGGGGGGAAATGTTTGTATCAAAAGTAGCGATGAGATAACAGCAGGTTACGGAAAAACAAAATTCCCTCTGTGGTAAGATGTGAACAGTGTTAAAAAGATACGTGGGAAAAGACTGGAAAGAAATGCAGTTGCTACTGGTTTATTCCAGCATCTTCTCCTGTATAAACTTGAAGGTTTGGGGTCTTTTTCAGTAGCTGCCCTCAGTGACAAAATGTCACCCGCCCTTTTCTCACTGGGTAGGCGTTAATGATGGAAGCTACTTCCAGGAATTAGAATAATCAGTCTCCTTCTGATGTTTAAGATTAATTTTAAATGTTTACACAATAAAAATACTCATTTTTGAAATGTCCATCTCAAGTTCCCCTTCAAAGCTCCTGCCCCACTGCCTCCCCAGGGAGGCTAGACCTGGCCGTGGCTCTGGTGGTTTGAGGAGAGGGTGGAGGAACACAGGCTGTCCTCGGCTTCCCTGCTGGTTCCTCTCCGTGGGAGGGCTGGGGAAAGGGCCAGGGAGGCCCAGGTCTTCCTATCTGACAGCCGTGGGGAAGCCATGGTCTCTCTCATGGTTGGCCGCTGCTCTTCAAGGCTCACTGGCTGCTGGTTGCCATCTTCCTCCGTCTGGCACCATCAAAACACTGGCTCTCTTGTGCAGAACTTTCGAATCTCACCTTCCTTACCTCTAAAACAGAAAGAAAACAGTTGCTGTTATGTGGGTGGTGTGGAAACAGAATAAAATAATGTATGTGGGAGCACTATCAACTGCAAAGTGGAATATGTAAAGTTCAACATGTAAAGCTGAAACTGTGTAAACAATATTCTCTATTATTATTACTTTGAGAGGCCTATTTCAGAATTCTACTATTATTTGAAATGGAGACCTCCACTTAGAGATCAAATAGGTATTTCACTTAATAGGTAGAAACAGAACTGGTGAATACCACCCCCCCCCAGCCCTCCCAGCCCTTCATCCAGTCTGCCCCGTCTCAGTTAAAGAGCAACTCCATCCTTCCAGTGATGCAGGCTGAACCTTTGCGAGTAGCTGTGGCCCTCTCCTTCTCTCATACCCCACTCACATCCAATCCCTCAGCTGACCGTGCTGACTTTTAAACCAAAACTACAAGTCAATAGCTTCTTCCTACTTCTGCTACTACCGGTCCAAGCCATCTCACCTCTCTTGGGCAACCGTCCTCCAATTGGTCTTCCTTCTCTACCCTTGCTTCCCTGTGAGCAGCTCCACAATGCAGCCAGAGTAAGCTTGTCAAACCTAAGTTGATTCACATTACTTTTGCTTCCAAACCCTTCAGTGGCTTTCCATCTCACTCAAAGTAAAACCCAAAGCCCTTGCCAAGGTATACCAGGCCTCATATGATCTGGGCCCTGGTCTCCTCTCTGACCTTGCTCCTACCACTCTCTCCCTCAATTAGCCTCAGCCGCTCCATCTTCTTGATGTTCTTCCACAAGCCAAGTAAGCTCCTGCCTTTGTACTCGCCTTTGTACTCGCTCGTTCCTCTGGCATGAATAGTCTTTCTCCAGATGATTACAGGACTTGCTCCCTCACCTCAACAGAGTTGTTTTCCCTGATCACCAAATTTAGAACAACACACTCTTGCCCTATCCCTCTTTTCTGCTTTTCCCCCTTTCTTAGCAGTTAGCACCCCTGACATGTTACATATTTATCTGCTTATGGTCTGCGTTCTCCCACTAAAATGCAGGGCTTTGCCCAGTGTTATATCCCCAATACTAAGTAAAGAAATGAATTACTTACAAGCATTTCTAATATTTCTAATATTTCTAATATTTCTAATATTTCTAATATTTCTAATAATGACCATTTCATAGATAAACCTGCCCAAGTCCAGTGGCAATTTTAATTCCCTTGGGTTCTTCTGGATTGGGTTCCCTTTTTTGTGTATTGGGGAAAATCACATGCTTCCTTCTAGGTCCTGAAGGGTAACAAAGCCCATTTCTATGTTCAACTTTAAGTGGTAATTATCCTGGCACTTGAAGTTTGGGGTTGGAGAGAAGAGGAGGGGATTCGCCCATAGTGTCTGACCATCTCTGATGCTCTTCCTGATGTCTATAGCTGGCTGGAGTCTGGCAAGATGCATTCTGCCACAGCCCACTTTCTGGGAAGTTATGCTGTGGTAAAGACAAATACACGTAAATGACCAAAAAGTGTGACCTAGGAAGTGGGTAGGTGTGGGGCATTTATTGTATTTACAGAGGGTGGAGGGAGGAGGACCCAGCAGAATGTACACCCGGGGATCCACAGAGATGTTACTGGTATTAGGAGGTGGGAGATGGGGGTCACATAAGACCATGAACTCTAGGGACGCTCCCATCTACATTTGCCACCCCACTTGGTTCAGTTTTCACAGGAGGCCAAAAGAAAACTCAGTAGCCATTCAATTTGTGTGATAACTATGTCTGACCTCAGGGAGCTTTGTCTTAAGGGGAGAAGGAGCATGTCTCTATTCTCTTTAACATAGAGGCTGATCCCCTCATAATGACCAGCTCGTTTATGGGTACACGTGATCATGGTACTCCTGTCTTCAGGTGCTACAGGCTCCAACCCCACTCTTCTTTTTTTTTTTTTTTTAAAGATTTTATTTATTTATTTGACAGCGAGAGAGAGAGATCACAAGTAGGCAGAGAGGCAGGCAGACTGAGAGAGAGAGAGGGAAGCAAGCTCCCCGCCAAGCAGAGAGCCTGATGTGGGACTCGATCCCAGGACCCTGAGACCATGACCTGAGCCGAAGGCAGCGGCCCAACACACTGAGCCACCCAGGCGCCCCCAACCCCACTCTTCTGACTTTAGCTGGCATTGGGTTACCTTCCCTGCCCCTTACACAGAAAGCTGCACTTCCCTGAACTGTTTTCAACAAGCTGTTCTCTTCCTCCTCAGACCTGCCTGGACTGGCTAGGGCACTCCACAACAATGTTCTATTTTCCCTTGGCAGAACCTGGCTCTGGCTCCCATCCTTTGCCACCAGAGGCACCTGTATGCAACTACCCGGGAGAGACCAGCAGGGGGAGCAAGGAAAATCTGGATTCTTCAGTGAGACAAAAGGGGTCAAAAGCTACTTCTCAAGAGGTTCACGTAATTTTCTCCTCATTTAAGATATACAGAACCAAGTGTACTGTTGAAACAACTGATTGTGACGTTCAGGTGAGCAGAAAGCCAAAGGGAATTCATCCATTCGGTCATCAACTGTTTATTAAGCATCTACTACATGCCAGCCTAGGTACTACATATACAGTAATTAATGACAAAGACTGCGGGAAGTCCCTAACCTCATACGTTAGGGTTAATGAACTAGGAGGGAGAATAGGTAAGTAGAGGTCTAGGCACTTGGATCAGAGTGAAGATGCAGGACAGTTTTATAGAACTCTGGGAGCGGGAAAGACAAAGGAACAGAGTTTAAGGCCAGAAAAGTCCTTTGATTCTACCAATGCAAAAAACTGCCAGAGAAAGAATGTGAGGCCCAGTAAAACTGCTAAAAGCAATCTAAATGACAGCACACATCCCAGTATCTAAGGAAAATTGCTTCAACAAGTAGAAACTGAAAACTTGACCAATATACTGACTTTGTTTCAAAATAATCCAGTGGGGATAAGGAGTAGATGGAAGTAGAGATAAAACAAGATTGGCCACATGTTGATGATTCCACAAGCTAGGTGGCAGGTACCTGCTAATTCATTATATTATTCTCTCTACTTTTGCACATCTTTGAAAACTCCCATAGGAAAAGTTCATACGTACCAACAACTTGGTCAATAACCACTACAGACAAGTTTCACAGAAGATACCGTATTTGTTACAGGAGAAAACTGAGCATCTCTGCTCTTCCAAAATTCTCGAAGAGTACAGAACACACTGAGGCTGTGGACATTTTCTCTCCTGTCCCCACTTCTCTCATAGGTCTGTTGCCAGAGTCCAGGATGCTGATCCTTTCAAGAATGGCACAATGAATGCAAGTTATTCCCTGAGGCTCCTTACCTGTGTTACTTACCAAAGCGGGGAAGAAGAAACTCAAAACCTCCCTTGGGGAAAATACTGAGAAGTAAATTCTATCTTCTGTTGCCCAATAAGGAAGGAGTGTGTGGTAATGATGAAGAGAAGGGGATCAGTGGGAGTCAGGGATTAATTCTATTCCCAGTAGCATGTAAGGTCACTGGACAACCTTGAACAAATCCCATAATCTCTGGAAACTCCTCCTTTCTAAAGACAAGGACATATTACATATGGAAACTGTACTTGTGAATGTTTGTTTTGGCAGCATGAGAAAAGTTCAAGAGACGGGTTCTTTCCCATGTGTCTCATCAGTATGACATCTCAGGAATGGTTATTTACAAATAAGCCTACAGTAGATTGTAAAGTTGGTGCCACTCTTGATCTCTGGAGAGCTCTGATTTAAGAAAGAGGTTTTCTTAGCAGGCCTCCTACCCCAGAGACTCAACTCACAACTGGCCAGGAAGTATTGGGTCTGAGCTGAGGTAGATGGGAGTAGTCTGTGTTTCTATGAGGATGACCTAAAAACAGCAGCCAGCATTCTCTGACATTAGGGGGATGATGCTTGATAGCTAATGAGTCTGGATCCAGAAGAAACAGTGCAAAAACAAGGTTATCTAGAAAAGTTAAAAGCAACCCAGAAAACAGGGTGAAATAAGAGCTTAACAAAAATAGCACAGCAGAGCGGGGAAATAAAACAAACTCTTCATAATTATTTTAAATGACAAGAGTACTGATTATACAAATGATCCACACAGAAATTTGTGTTCCAAAAAAAGTGAGAAGAAAAATACAAAATACTGATCACAATACACAAATGTACTTTGCAAGAAGCATGCTTGCAGTAATAAAAGTAGAGAAGTCACAAAGCTACAATAATCAAAACAACATGGTACCAGTGTAAGGATAATAAATATTTATATCAATAGAATAAAACTGAGAATCCAGGAATAAAATAATATATCTATGGATAATTGATTTTCCACAAGGTACCAAGACCATTTAACGGGGAAAAAGATAGTCTTTCAACAAATGGTGCTGGGACAGTTGGATAGACATATGCAAAATACGGCACTAAAAGTATAAGCAACCAAAGGAAAAAACAACTAGATTTAAAACTTGTATGCGTCAAAAAGCTATCAAGAAAGTGAAAGCAGGGGTACTTGGCTGATTCAGCTGATGGATGGAGCTTTGGACTCTTGAACTTGGGGTTATGAGTTTGAGTTCCATGTTGGGTGTAGAGAGTACTTAAAAATAAAATATTTTTAAGAAGAGAGGGTGGTGGCTTAATCAGTTAGGCATCTGCCTTTGGCTTGGGTCATGACCCCAGGGTCCTAGGATGGAGCCCTGCACTGGGCTGCCTGCTCAGCAGCAAGCCTGCCCCTCCCCCTGCTTGTGCTCTTTCTCTTAAATAAATAAATAATATATTTTTTTTAAAATCAGATTTTAGGGGTGCCTGGGTGGCTCAGTGGGTTAAGCCTCTGCCTTTGGCTCAGGTCATGATCTCAGGGTCCTGGGATTGAGCCCCACATTGGACTCTCTGCTCAGCAAGGAGCCTGCTTCCCCCCCTCTCTCTGCCTGCCTCTCTGCCTACTTATGGTCTCTCTCTCTCTCTCTGTCAAATAAATAAAAATCTTTTTTTTTAAATCAGATTTTATTTATTTGAGAGAGAGAGTGCACCAGCTTGAGGGAGGGATAGAGGGAAAAGCAGACTCCCTGCTGAGCAGGGAGCCCAATCCAGGACTTGTTCCAGGACCCTGGGATCATGATCTGAGCTGAAGGCAGATGCTTAACCGGCTGAGCCACCCAGGAGCCCAATAAATAAATCTTCAAAATAAAAGTGGGGGGCACCTGGGAGGTTCAGTGGGTTGAGTGTCCAACTCTTTGTTTTGGTTCAAGTCATGATTTCAGGGTCCCGGGATCAAGCCCCACACTGAGCCCCATGTGGGACTCCACACTCAATGTGGAATCTGCTTGAGATTCTCTCTCCCCCTCTCTCTCTCTCAAGTAAATAAATAATTAAAATCTTAAAAAACAAACAAACAAACAATGAGAGCTCTGGAGTGCCTGGCTGGCTCAGTCAGTAGAGTACGTGACTCTTGATCTCAGGGTCATGAGTTCAAGCCTTCCCGTTGGGTATAGAGATTACTTTAAAAAATCAATTATTTTAGGGGCACCTGGGTGGCTCAGTCATTAAGCATCTGCCTTCAGCTCAGGTCATGATCCCAGGGTCCTAAGATCCAGCCCCATTAGGCTCCCTGCTCAGTGGAAAGCCTGCTTCTCCCTCTTCCCCTGCCTGCCACTCTGCCTACTTGTGCTCTCTCTCTCTTTGTCAAATACATAAACAAAATATTTTAAAAATTTATTTTTAAAAATAAATAAATAAATAAAAACTTAAAAGGGGCGTCTGGTGGCTCAGAGGGTTGAGTGTCCAATTCTTCATTTTGGCTCAGGTCATGCTCTCAGGGTCCTGGGATCGAGCCGCATGTTGGGCTCTTCGCTCAGTGGGGAGTCTGCTTGAGATTCTTTCTCTCCCTCTCCTTCTCTCCCTGCTCACACACTTTCTCTGCTTCTCTCTTATATCAATAAATAAATCTTTATAAGCCTGTAAAAAAATTTTAAGTGAAAGCATAACCCATAGATTGGGAGAAAATATCTCATATTTGATAAAAATCTATTCAGAATGTATAAAGAACCCTTACAACTCAACAACAAAGAAGACAAACAACCCAATTTAAAAATGCACAAATGACTGTAATAAACACTGCTTCAAAGAAGATAAATGGCCAACAAGCACATGAAAAGACACTCAACATCTTGTTATTAGTTATTAGGAAAATGCAAATCAAAACCACAATAAGATACCACTTTACCACACTAGGATGACAATAATAAAATAAGGTGGGGGGTGAGTGGGAATAACAAGTGTTAGCAAGGATATGGAGAAATTTTAATGCTCCCACATTGCTGGTAAAAATGTAAAGGAGCAGTCACTGTGGACTGGCAGTTCCTCAAAATGTTAAACACAGAATTACCCAGGAATTCCACTCCTGGGAATATACCCCCCTCCCAAATTAAAACAAATATCGAACAAGAACATGTACATGAATGTTCATAGCAGCATTACTCATAATAGTCAAATGTGGAAAAAAAACCACCAACGGATTAATGGATCAAGGAAATATGGTATACCCATACAAGGGATATTATTCAGCCATAAAAAGGAATGAAATACATGTTACAACACAGATGAATCTCTAACACATTACTTCTAGGAAAAGAAGCCAGACACAAAAGGTCAAATGTAGAATGATCCCAATGATACGAAATGTCCGGAATAGGCAAATCCCTAGACAGGGAAAGTAGATCAAGGAGAATGGAGAGTGAATGCTAACAGAGAGTAGGTTTCTTTTTGGAGTGGTGACAATATTCTGGAATAAAGATGGTGATGATGGTTACATGACCTTGTTAATGTATTAAAAACTGCTCAATTGTAGCTGTAAATTGAATTTTATAGTATGTGAATTATAGCTCAATTTTATGAGACTGACGCGCTGCCTACTGCGCTAAGAAGGCACTATAGCTCAATTTTAACAAGTAGAGCGTTCATAAGTTTTTTGTTAAATTTTCCTAAAGTTCATTACATTAAAAAAAAAAGATTTCATTTATTTGAGAGAGAGTGAGAATGAGCTGGGGAAGGGAGGAGCTGAAGGAGATAGAGAGGGAGAAGCAGACTCCCCGCTGAGGAGGGAACCTGATGTGGGGCTCGATCCCAGGACCCTGAGATCATGACCTCAGCTGAAAGCTGACACTTAACTGACTGAGCCAACCAGGCACCCCTAAATGTGTTTTAAATGTGTCATTGGTCTTAATGGTGCAGGGATATACTGAAATCTGAAGGCTTGCGTCCATCTCTTTGCAACTCATTTGTCATCATCATTTTCCGTCTCATCCCTGATCCACAACTGCGTACCAAACCCCTAGCCATTACAGAACACAGACCGCCATGGTCTTTCATTCTTTAGCACCTATACTTATGATGCTGCTTCTGTCTGGACACTCACACCCTAGGTCTACCTCATCCAGTCCTATCTTGTCTTTCAATACCTAACACAAATGTCACTGGTGCCTTGAAACTCCTCCAACTTTGCCCTAACCCCAACTCAGAAAATGTACTTTCTCTGTACCTCTCTCTGTATGTTCCTCTATAGTGGCATTTCTTACATTCTGTTGTAATGGTTTAGTGCCATGGCTGTCCTTTTACCTTCCTCCTCCCTCTTCACTTCAGACAAGGACCCTGAGGAGGCACAGCTTTCCTATTCCATCTCTACCACCAGTGTAGTGTTTAGAACAGAGTAGGAAGAGAAGAAACCAACACTGATGGAATGCCTATTAGTGCAGAGTATATAACAAATAACCTTTACAACCATCCTGTAAAGTGTATATTACCATCCCCATTTTACAGATGAATAAGCAGGTTAAGAAATGTTGAGTAACTTTCCCAAGATCATTCCATTTGTTAAGTGATGGAGTAGAGGGGTTGAGATCAGAACTGGGCTTCTGTGCAATTCCAGGCTTCTCCCTGTCAGTACAGTAAGGCAGGTTTTAACATAGGCTATGGGCCCAGACTGCCGGGTACATATCCTGGCTCTTCCGCTTACTATCCTTTGCTTTAGGCAAATCACTTAACCTATGATCATTTCTTCATCTACAAAATGAGGATTATGGGGCGCCTGGGTGGCTCAGCAGGTTAAAGCCTCTGCCTTCAGCTCGGGTCATGATCCCGGGGTGCTGGGATCGAGCCCCGCATCGGGCTCTCTGCTTAGCTGGGAGCCTGCTTCCTCCTCTCTCTCTGCCTGCCTCTCTGCCTACTTGTGGTCTCTATCTGTCAAATAAATAAATCTCAAAATGAGGATTATAATTGTGTTTGCACATAGGGTTTTATGGAGAATAGATGAGATGTATATAAAAAAATGCTTATGAGGCATCTGAGTGGCTTACGCAGTTAAGCATCTGCCTTCAGCTCAGGTAAAGATCCCAGGGTTCGGGGCACCTGGGTGGCTCAGTGGGTTAAGCCTCTGCCTTCGGCTCAGGTCATGATCTCAGGGTCCTGGGATCAAGCGCCGCATCGGGCTCTCCGTTCAGCAGGGAGCCTGCTTCCCTTCTCTCTCTGCCTGCCTCTCTGCCTACTTGTGATCTCTCTCTCTCTCTCTGTCAAATAAATAAAATCTTAAAAAAAAAAAAAGATCCCAGGATTCTGTGATTGAGCCCCGCATCGGGCTCCCTGCTCAGTGGGGTGTCTGCTTCTCCCTCTCCTCTCTCTCACTCATTCTCTCTCTCTCTCAAATAAATAAAATTTTAACAAACTCTTAGAACAGTATCTGGCACATACTAAGTGCTCAATAAATTTTAGTTATGATGCTTTTATTACTGGCACAATCTGAGCTACTATTTGGTAAATATTGGATGGCTGGATAAAATGTACATCATTCTAGGCAGAGATTGCTGGATTATCCAACTCACTGGCAAGGGAGGACTATAGTCTCTTAGGAACCCATAGAGGAGGGGCAGCTGAGTGGCTCAGACAGTTGGGTGTCCGCCTTTGGCTGAGGTAGTGATCCTGAGGTCCTGGGATCGAGTCCCACATTGGGCTGGGGAGACTGCTTCTCCCTTTCACTCTATTTCTGCGCTTCCATCTCTCTCTCTCTCTCTCAAATATATAGTTAGAATCTTAAAAAATAAAAAGGAATCCAGAGATGAGCTATTAAAGCTCTAATAAGTAAAAATACTAGTGTGATCATGTTTTGACCTTTTTAAGACTCTTTGAGCTGACAATGGTTATAAAACAGAGGAAACCAAATATTTTCAATTCCATTTCCAGATAATTTGGACTTGCTTAAACTATCCAGCATAATAGGAGCAAAATCAGAGGTTCAGCTTGGCTCTAGCTTCTGATCCTAGAAGTGGCAGTAACAACAACAACAACAACAAAAACAACAACATTAATAATAGCAGAAGTTCTTAGTATGTGAGGTGCTCTTCCAAATGCTTTACATATATTAACAATTTAATGTTTATTGGAGATTTCCCTACTATATCCAAGATAGCAGGAGCTCAGAGCAAAAAATGGCAGAGCTATTCGAGGAATGGGAGCCTTTCTCATAAATCTGGTGACTTATAGAGGTGACAAAAGGTTAGACCACTCAGTGTTGGAGAGGACAAGATCCTAGAAAGTGGAAATGTTCCACCACCACCAAGGTATCAACAACGTGTCTGCAACTGGGCAGAATTTCTATTTCTAATGTCAGGATAATAAGGAAGTTGCTGCCAATACTGCATAAAACTCAAGACTCTTAGCAGGGATGGCTGACTTCCAGCTGAGCCATTAAGGTAAATGTAGAAGAAAGCTCCAGGTAGAAATATCATTAGGAACTCAGAGAACACACTGAGTGTTTGAAGCTGGTACTTAACCTTCTATTATTGAACTCAGGGTCTTGCCATGCTGGGACCAGTCTGAGTTCACTTATGACACCCCCTCGTGCCTATAATACTGCTCGTTTCTGTTATCTGAGCTTCACGGAGGTAATTAGGGCAGCAATCTCTTATGGCTGGCCCTCAAAGCACCAAGATGTTGATTTCTCCTGTCCTTGCATTTCCTTCCAGCCACAATTGTTCTGTGATCTTGGATCTTGCTTGGGATTCCTTTTTTTTTTTTTCTCCATTTCACTGTAACAGAGTCTGAAGAATATGTAACATATATTAGCATTCCCTGACGTACAAATCCTTCAGAGGATCTCAAGAGGAGAGGGAATGGAGCCAACCATGAGAAAAGATACGTGAAGGAAGTTTTGAAGAGAATAGTTCACGTGACTGTGCAACATGCTAGAGACACCCAGGAGGGAACTGAGATAGATAATAAAAGGAAAAGCAGTGCTTGACACAGAAGATACTCAAGAGCTGTTTGAGGACTGAGAGAATTAAACAGTAACAGGAGAAAGAAATACCGGGATTCT
This sequence comes from Meles meles, assembly GCF_922984935.1. Classification (NCBI taxonomy): domain Eukaryota; kingdom Metazoa; phylum Chordata; class Mammalia; order Carnivora; family Mustelidae; genus Meles; species Meles meles. The sequence goes on along the minus strand of NC_060077.1, from coordinate 26,620,151 downwards.
AAAAGAGGAACAGACGTACTTTCCCAGCTACCTTGTTACTCCCAGACCCAGCATACATTTAATAGATAAACATCAGACTTACACATTGTTTATGTAAATACAAATGCTAATTATAACACTAAATGATAAATTAAAAGTAATTCATGGCAAACACCACAGTCCAGGGGCACCTGGGTGACTCAGTCGGTTAAGCGTCTGCCTTCGGCTCAGGTCACGATCCCAGATCAAGTCCCGCCATCAGGCTCCCTGCTCAGTGGGGAGTCTGCTTATCCCTCTGCTCCTCACCCCGCTTGTGCTCTCTCTCTCTCTTTTTCACTCACTCGCTCGCTCTCCTCCTCCCTCAAATAAATAAATAAAATCTTAAAACAAACAAACAAACACCACAGTCCAGGCTTGGCATGCCTGAAATACACAGATGAATGTTCTTTTTACACTTTGAAGACAGAACAAATAGTAGGACTAAAGTGTTGCCTTCCTAAAGTTAACCCATAGAGCCTATGCCAAGGTCAATTGTTCCAACTCCAAACTCAGGACTTTCCTTTCCTGCTCCCTCTCCCTGACAGTTTAGAACTGCTGGGATCCATCTCTGAGCAACTCTGTTTATTGTGGATTCTCTTGGCTTGGTTTCTCACTTCCACTTTGAGACCCATTTCCTACCCACCAGCACCTGCCTTCATGGATTTCACACATACTCATTGTGCTCATGAGTTCTAAGGCTAGATCTAGAGCTCCTTTGTGCCTTCTTCCCAGCCTCCTTTTGTTCTGGTACCTCCTTAGTTCATCCCCACTAACCTGCATCTTACTCAGATTTTTCTGTCCATTAGTTCCATATCAAACTGCTTGCTGGGCATTTCTACATGCATATGTCAAATTCAAAACCACTGAGGCCAGGGGCGCCTGAGTGGCTCAGTGGGTTAAAGCCTCTGCTTTCGGCTCAGGTCATGATCCCGGGGCTCTGGGATCGGGCTCTGGGATTGGGCTCTGGGATCGAACCCTGCATCGGACTCTGCTCAGCAGGGAGCCTGCTTCCTCCTCTCTCTCTGCCTGCCTCTCTGCCTACTTGTGATCTCTGTCTGTCAATAAATAAATAAAATCTTAAAAAAAAAAAAAAACCCACTGAGGCCAAATCCATTATTTATGCCCAAATCAGCTCCCCCTCTCAACCTCCCTGGCATAGCTATGGGTCAATTAGAATGGAAGTACAATTGGATCTACCGGCCGGTAAGCCAGATCAGTGTATTGGGTCCAATGTCAGCCTCGCCCATAATCCTTCTAGCCACTTCCAGTCCTATTCAGCTGAACTTCTTTAGGCAGTTGTCCATTCTCACATTCTCCCTTCATCATCTCCTTTTCCTTCCATAATCCATACATTTAGCTCCCCCGAACAACCCCATCCAAACAAAACTCCTTCTGACAAAATCACTAATGGTTTTCTTGTTGCTAAAACTGATGGATTCTTAAGTGACCTTCTAGTAGCATTTAACAATGTTGACCACTCCCTCCTTCCTGCAACACTCTTTCTTTAGCTTCTCTACCACCACACTCTCCTGACTGCAATCTACCCATCTTTGACTGCTTTTTCTCAGCCTCCCCCAAACCAGCTATTCCTCTTGTCCTTATCTCAATGAATGACACCACCATCTCCTAAGTTTCTAAACCCAGAAACCAATTTCCTTGGCTTCTCACTTGCTACTGACATCCATCAGTCATGGAGTCTTACCTATTCTTCTTCCTAGTTTGCCTCTCTTCAGCTTCATTACCTATATTTGTAGAGCACTTACTATGTGCCAGGCAGGAGTGTTCTAGGTGCTTTAATCCTCACAGCAAGCCCTTAAGGTGAATTTTATTATCATCTCCAGTTTCCAGATTAGGAAGAGACCTAGGATGGTTAAGTAACTTGCATAAGGTCACATAGCTATTACGTGGCAGAGGAGGATTCAAACTAAGGCAGCTTGACTTAATTCTGGGTCCAGGTCCACCATTCTCCTTTACCTACATTAGTCCAAAAGCCTCCTTGCTGGTCTTCCACCTTTCTGTCTTGGCTTCTTCTAATCCTCTACTCTGCAGCCTGAGTGATTTGTTAAAACATGTCACTCTCTTGCTTAAAACTTTTACTGACTCCTCATTGCCTTCAGGATGAAGTCTACACTCAGGGACCTCCATAACCTGGTCAGCAAGTATTCACCTCTTTGGCTGCTTGTTTTTTGGCCTCATTTTAACCACCATCCTGACTGCCCCACTAGCATAGTGATAGCCTGCATTTCCAGGCTTCTGCACATCGTCTGACCTGCCAAGAACACTAACTCCTTCCCCATTCAGATTATACTTTTTCCGCTAAGCCTTTTCTAACCTCCTAAAACTAGGCCGTAACCCCCCCGCCCCGTGCATTCCCACAGCCCCCAGTACTAATCTCCACTGTAGCATTTATTTCGCTGTTGTTTTGCTTACTAATATCTGCTCTATCACAAAATTATGAGTTTCTTGAGAACAAGGACCTTGTAGGGTTCACTGTTGTATCCTCAGTACTCAGCTTAGTGCCTGATTGGTATGCAGTGGCTATTTAATAATCACTGAATCAATAAGCCTTTATTGTCAGTATCACACTCTTTAACACCTACTTACAAATGCCGTGTAATATTTTCATTTTCATATGTGTTAGCCTGATCTTTATGACCAGATTCTGAGTTTCTGGAAGATAGCAAATATACTCAGTACTTCAGAGTTAGAGGTTGCTGACACAAAGACTCACACAACTAGTATTTATTCAGGGCTGAGTGAACATCGACAATCCAGTGTACGTACTATTTTTATCTCTCTCAACCTCCATTTGAGGAAACAGAGTCATAGGGAATTTAGTAGCTTCCCTAAGATGACATAGCCAGTAAGTGATAGAGCTGGGATTGAATTCTGACATTGGTACCTGTACCTTTTTTTTTTTTTTTTTAGAGATTTATTTGACAGACAGAGATCACAAGTAGGCAGAGAGGGAGGGGGAAGCAGGCTTCCCACTGAGCAGAGAGCCCGATGTGGAGCTTGGACCCAGGACCCTGGGATCATGACCTGAAGCTGAAGGGAGAGGCTTTAACTCACTGAGCCACCCAGGCACCCCTGGTACCTGTACTCTGAACCACAGTAAGAACAGGCTGAGGAAACAGAATTACAGATGCTAAGTAATTTACCCAAGACCATACTGTAGTGTTGAGACTGGAACCCAGGTCTTTCCAAAGCCTACACCCTTAACTATTTGGCATATGGCTTCTCTTGCTTTAAATGTCAGCACTAAAATGCATACTGGGTGTTGATAAATTTTAAAAGCTGCCTCTATGGTTTCCCGAGATTGAAGAATATTACATTCCCTTCCCAAAGAGGCATCACTGTAGCTTATTGGGTTAATTTACCCTAAATATCAACAGCTTAGTCTTATAAGCCAACTTAGTTTATATAGTCTCTAGTGTTATTCCTGCAAAACTGAAGACTGTGTTTTCTCAGTGTGAAAACCCATGTTTCCTAAGACTGGCCTCTAAGTAAAAATTGACTCTCATTCAGAAATTTACTATTCCCTTTATTTTTCAAAACCTGTTATGTGATATTCCCAAGTTCTCTGCTTTTGTGGCTCCTCATTTCCTCAGTGTAGAAGGTCTTATTTCTGAAAGTAACCTATGATCCACAAGCCCTCTTGGCTGTTTTGTTTACCCTTAAAAAATTACCATCCTCTTTAGGCTTATTAGACTCTTTATGTTTGTGTGGTACTCTGCTTTCCCCCTTTATCTCAAACATTTATTAAATACTTAACTGTGGGGGCGCCTGGGTGGCTCAGTGGGTTAAAGCCTCTGCCTTCAGCTCAGGTCATGATCCCAGAGTCCTGGGATCGAGCCCCACATCGGGCTCTCTGCTCAGCAGAGAGCCTGCTTCCTCCTCTCTCACTCTCTCTCTCTCTCTCTGCCTACTTGTGATCTCTGTCAAATAAATAAAATCTTAAAAAAAAAAATACTTAACTGTGTATCAAAATGCAAATAACCTAACTCATCGAAGGCCATATTTTCAAAGAAAACGGGCTTGGGGTTTAGATATTGGAATATTATTTCCTTAACAAGCTTCATAAAGTCATCCTCTGCTCAGTTTGCAATTATACACCCAAGTATCTTGCAGCAAAATCTCAGTAGCTACTTCTACAACACATTATATGAAGAGAGTAGCTGGAGCCAACTCATTAGATCTTACTCCAAAGATTTTTACCAACATGTTAGCCTTTTTTGCTGACAAAAAAGATTCTTAAGACTTATTAGAGCTCTTGGGGCGCCTGGGTGGCTCAGTGGGTTAAAACCTCTGCCTTTCGCTCAGGTCATGGTCCCGGGGTCCGGGATCGAGCCCCGCATTGGGTTCCTTGGCGGGGAGCCTGCTTCCTCCTCTCTCTCTCTCTCTGCCTGCCTCTCTACTTGTGATCTCTGTCAAGTAAATAAATAAAGTCTTTAAAAAAAAAAAAAAGACTTATTAGAGCTCTTCCACTAACATTCCCTGTTATCAAAATGAACTGCCCATCTTTCTTGGGAAATGCTCTGGAGGTTATTTCCTGAATTAACAGTATGGCTTTGTCTTTCTGGATCAGTAATGATTTAATATAAAACGGAGAATCAAACATCCCTGAAATATTTAGTAAAATATGAGTATTATATTTCACAATGTTGTCTTCAAGGATATATACTATTCAAAATGAGTATATGAGTAGTGCTGTATCATATTGTTATTGTAGTAATATTTCTAGAAGAAATATGGAATTTGGAGTAACTATAGGCCATGAAATATGGCCATATTGCACCAATACATGAAGCAAAGTTCAAAACTAGATCATAAGAAAAAGACCAAAACATCATCAATGATGATGAAAGGCACATCTCTGAACTAAATCTGATTTCCCTGAGGAAGGAATAAGTACTGAACTTATTATAATAGAATATGTCTTTGAAGGACTGAGAAACCAGTCTCTCATTCTAGAAAAAAAAAATCAAATCATGCAGATAAGTGTCTTACAGGGGAGAAAAAGCAGAGATGACTAAACTGAAAAAAATCTCCTCTAGCCTGTCTTATATCTTTTCTAGGTAGTGCTATTCCTGATAAGACACATGGCACAAAATATGGTTTCTCTGTATATCAAGTTAAGTTACAGAAGACAGCAGTTTTCCGAATAGAAAACTTAGATAATAGCAACAGGTAATGCAGTTTGAGATTCTGAGGAAGAAATACTGGCACCCCTACATGGCACAATAGATAATCTGAAAATGGTACAACTGCCGGCCCGTGTATAGCCTGTCTCTATTATAATCAGAGGGGAGAGTATTATAATTTGGCAGAAGTAACCCTTGAGAGTCTGCTCTGCATTAATAATTAATAATTAATTAATAATTGCATTTCATCAGGTAACTGAACACTCACTGCATCCACAGGTAATAGATTAGATGCTGAGCAATCAATCCAAAAGAACTCCCTGTTACTCTGAAATTAAAAAATGCATTCTCATTTTCTCAAGCCTATATATTTTATGTAATGAAACAGGATGTACATTATACTTCTCTTGCAGTGATGTAAGAGGATTTAGGATCCTCAAGGAAAATTGTGCAAAGAGCCCTTCTCCTCCAGCCTTCTGCCTATAGAAATATCCTGATTCCCTGAAAAATAATGTAAGCTTTCTTTAGCAAATGAAATACACCCTGTTACTTTCTCCCTGACCATTTCACTTTGTTTTTCATGACACTTAAGACCACCTGACACTTTACATATTTATCACTTACCTTTCCCAACTAGAATACAAGCTCCATAAGAGAAGAGATTTCAAGTATTTTGTTCACAGATATGTTCTCAGTATCTGGAACTGTATCTAGTATGTAGTAAGTTCTCAAAAAATTATAAAATTAATAAATGTGTTTTTAAAAGGCACCTGAATAATATATTAGAATTATTAAATCCTAAAATTTTGGCATACCTGTGTATATGTATATGTGAGTAAATTTATAGATTCTGGGTAATATTCAGCATAGACCAAGTCAGGAGTCAGAAGATCAGAAGCTTGTGTGGAGAAACAGAAGCACGATTGCAAAAACAAAGCAACACGTCTTATTAAATGGACTGAGGGAATCAAACACAGTCAGCAAACTTCTGTAAAAGTAAACTAAATTTATCTCTGTCCTTTCCATATCTGAAATCTGACTGTAGTAAATTCAAATTTACTTCAGATTGGATGGATTGACATTAGCTTTCTTCCTTGATAAAGCTTTTGAAAGTTAGTGGTTTTTTTTTTCCTTCTCCCTAAATTACTGCCTAAATTACACTGTAAAGATACAAGCCCTCAGATCGAAACAGTTTCCTATTTCTATTTTGAGATTTGTCTGAGTCACAAGGTAGTCTTGGAGAATCACTCTGCTCTGTCTCTCCATTTACTGAGACTGCCTGGGAACTCAAACTGTCAGCCAAACAGGAAGAGGACCCTTCTGCCTAACTCCAAAAGGCCTAAGTCATATGAATGTGGTGAGGTTTAATGATGGATATAAATCACTGTGAATGGATTTCCCACAGGGTGAATGAAAAAAGTCAAACATTTGACTTAACTTCCTTTATATGAATTCAGAGCTGTAGAAAGGGTACACTATTAAATATAGCCAAGCAAATGTCCCAATGTTTGTATAACATGTGTTTTCAACTAGAGACCCCTTCTGTATTCCTACTATACATGACACCCCCAAAACCCAAATATAAATAATGTAAATGACTGATCTGATCTTGGCAAAGTTATACTGTTAAAAAAAAAAAAAAGTCAGTGTTCATAAAGATGTATAAGCCACAAAGGCCCTTTTTCTTTTTCCAGAAATGGATAAAAAGTATTCCTTCCACCTGGATACTCTTACTTGAGCCCCCTACGTGGTCTTGAGTTCCTCCTGCTTGTGCAGTTAGCATGTCCTAAGTTGTTCTGCCTTTGTGACTATAACTTCAAACCTTCCTCCCCACAACGATGCCTTTTGACAGAGTTACTCTTTCTGTACTCACACAAATGGAAACAGAAGAGATGAAAAGCCCTGGGGATGCAGTCAGTGTAGGTCTCAAATTGATCCTCGGCTAAGTACAACCTGAACTTCTCTGCTTCTCTCTCATCTGGGTGGAGTTCCTTTATGGGCTTAGTGATCTTGCACGGCATAGGAGGCTTAGGACCCAGGGGGCGCCTTTCAGCCGAAAACACCTCGCTGCAGCAAGCTAGCTGGGAAGCTCCCAGTTCTAAAGAGAGGCTGTTTACCAGAAGAGCATAACAAGGGCAGGTCTGACTGCAAGGCTGGGACTGGGAGGCAGAGCCGACGCCAAGGGGACCCCGGTTGGACACTGGTTGGTCAATCACCCGCAAGACAAAGGAGGTGAGGATGCTTTTGGCCTGGGTGCAAACATTCCTCATCAGCAACATGCTCCTAGCAGAAGCCTATGGATCTGGAGGTGAGATTACAATCTTTCCTTCCTGCAGCAACTTAATGAAGTAGAAAGGGTAAAGCTGTTTCCCAAGCATGGCAAGGCTAGACAGGAAGATCATTGGAAATGAAGCTTTTAGCTGGTTTCTCTCGTTCTAAGAAGGCTCCCCCCCCCCTTTTTTTTTCCTCTTCTTTTTCCTCCTTTCCCTGTCAGGGACTTGCAGCTCCATATTTGCCATTAAGAACAAAGGCAAGTAGCCACTTTCTCTGTCCTTCTCCTTGCCTGTGGCTCATGAATGCATGAAGTTTGGGATTCATCTCCCCTACTCCCTAAGTCCTGCTCTTTTCAGGGGCGTTGCATGGTACGGTTAGGGCACAGGCCCTCCTTCCCCATGCTCTCCTGCTGAGGGGAGTGGGAGTTTGGAGTCACATCCAAGCAGCGATGAGGTAGGTTCCCTCCAGTCTGAGGCTCTCTTTTGCCTGACTGAATCAAGGCTTTTGTAGAATTCTCTTGGGAGTGTTGCCAGTGCCAGTGGGCCATATCCGTGAAAGGAATACCCCAGTTTATGTAACGTGGAATTACAACACAGGGATGAATTTCAGGTCCGGCCACCCACCGACTCAAAACTCCCAACATCTCCAGAAAGGTACTCGAACCCAGGCCTCTCCTTCACACTCCTCCAAAGTGGCCACAAGTTCCAGGATAACAACCCCTTGCACTTGTGCAGTGCTTTCCGGCTTACAAAAACCAAAGCAAAGCTAACATGCTCTGACCGCTGAGTGAGGGCCGGGCACCAGAGAGGCGCTTTAGACCCGCTTTCTCTTCCTTCTTTTTCGGGACTCAAAACGACCCATCAATCAAGGCAGCAGGGGTTTTCCACGTGAGGTCAGGGAGGCCCAGCCGGGCCGGGGTCGCCCAGGCTGGGTAGGCCCGGCTCCACTGCTGCTCACTCAGCGTCCGGTGGGGCTCCTCTTCCTCACAGACTGCTTCTGGGACAACGGCCACCTGTACCGGGCGGACCAGCCCTCCCCAGCACCGGGCCTGCGCTGCCTCAACTGGCTACAGGCACAGAGCGGCCTGGCGTCTGCCCCCGAGTGGGGTGAGTGTCCGCCGGGGGTGGCGGGCGGGCGGCGGGCCGCGGGCGCGGTCTGGGTCCTGGCCCCGTCCCATGGCGCCTTCTCTCCCCTCTCAGACGCCGGCAACCACAGCTACTGCCGGAACCCGGACCAGGACTCGCGAGGGCCCTGGTGCTACGTCAGCGGCAACGCCGGCGCTCCCGAGAAGCGGCCTTGCGAGGACCTGCGCTGCCCAGGTACCTGCCCGGACTCCGAGGACCTGGGGACCCCCCGCAACCCCCACGCCCAAGGAGGCCTGGGAGCGGCCGTTACACCCGCCGCGCACGTGCGTCCGCGCGTCGCCGGCCGGCCCCGCCCCGCCCCCGCGCCGTTCGATTGGCCAGGGCTGTCTCCAGGCCTCAGGGCCTAAAGCCCATTGGCCGCTGCCGCCTCTCCGAGTGAGCTCATCCTCCGCGAGCGCCTTGTAAACAACCGTGGGAGGCGAGGCCCCACCTCTTGGCCGCGCGCTTCCTCGTTGGTGCGCAGCCTCCGGGAGCTCACGGGTCTTAACTCCAGGCCCCACACCCTTAGCGAGTCCCTCAGTGTGCAGTGGTCGTTTGTGTAGCATCTGCTGTGTATTAAGGCACTCTACTCGCAGCGCCCCTGGAAAGAAGGTGTTTGGGGGGATCTGAGCCTCAGAGAAGTTAAGCGACACATGGAAGGAAATGACAGGGTCCAGATTTGAATCTGAAGTTTCTTAGATTCCAGAGCGAAGGGTAGTTGCTCCTGAGGCGGCTAGACCGTTCTCTGAAATTAGATTAAATGGGATGTGTAACGCATATAACAGGGACTGGTAAACAATGTGGATTCATGGATTGTTTTAGCGCAGAGGGAGACCCCTTTGAGAAGACAAACTGAAGGCAAACTGAGCCGGGCCTTGAAAGATGGCAAGGATTTGAACGGATAAAGATAAAGAAAGAGAGGCTCTTTTTTAGTCCTTCCTCTCACATTTGCTTTGTCCCAACTGTAGTGTGGCCCTCTCAGACTTGGTCTTGCCCCTGGGGCAAGGATGGATTTCAGTGTGTGTAGGCATCCTAAGGTGAACTCCCTTCTCCCTACCTCCCCCAACACTCCAGGCCAGTTTCAGCTGTGAAATTCACTCAGGCCACTCTAATGAGACATAGTTTACCCTTCACCTCCAGAGACCACTTCCCTGTCCCCTCCAACCTCCACAACAGAAACTGAGGAGGCGTCTGAAGTGCCAAGTGGAGAGGAGGTGCAGGTGTTCGCTCCTGCCAACGCCCTGCCTGCCCGGAGTGAGGCAGCAGCCGTGCAGCCAGTGATTGGGATCAGCCAGCGGGTGCGGGTGAACTCCAAGGAGAAAAAAGACCTGGGAACCCTCGGTATGATTGTCCCAACCCCTCCTTGTGCCAATCATCAAGAAGTATTTTCTGATCATCTGGGGTGAGGCTAATGGGACCTTGTGCCCTCTCCTTGGCAGGCTATGTGCTGGGCATTACGATGATGGTGATCATCATCGCCATCGGAGCTGGCATCGTCTTGGGCTATACCTACAAGAGGTCAGTAGCTTCTCTTCTGGGCTCTCAGGAGGGGAAGAAGGTGAATAAAGCCGAATCCGCCTTCTTTGTGGCATACATGCCCAAAAAGGAAGTGAAGTTTGAAAGAGGAAAACTAGCTTAAGATGTACAGACTTGGTTCTAGTCTTTAGCAGGTGACCTTGGACAAACCTTTTCCTTTGGTGCCTCTACTCCTCACCCAAAAGCCTTGTCAGGTAGGAGCTCTGGTTTCCCACTTTACAGATGAGAAAGCTTTCATCAGAGAGGCGAATTGACTTGCTCACGGTTGCAGTGCCTGGGAGTGGCAGAACCAAGATTCAAACCCAGCTCTTTTGATACCAGATTCTCTACTGTCTAACCCAAATGCCTGGTATGAAGTGAGTGGTGCTGCAGAAATCAGGCTGAACACTCATTGTAGAGTCCCAGAGGTTGATTTCTTTCTTTCTGTGAGTGACAAAATTCTACCAGAGGGGCACCTGGGCGGCTCAGTTGGTTAAGCATCCAACTTGATTTCAGCTCAGGTCATGATCTCAGGGTTGTGAGATTGAGCTCTACATTGGGCTCCATCGAACTGGGTGTGGAGCCTGTTAAGATTCCTTCCACCCCTCCCCATTTTAAAAAATACATAAAAATAAATCCTACTATAAAAGGTTCCTAGCCACTCCTTTTGCAGTTGGGGCTTGAATTTCCTGGATCCTAAGCAGTGGGATCTCCTTCAGAACAGGAGGAAAAAATGAGTTGGAGGACATAGAACCTGTTTGCTATTCATCACCACATATGAGAAAGCCAGAGAGGTTCCTGGGAAACTCAGGGACCTGGCCTGTGGCTGGAACAACAGGGGGAGAAATGCTCATTTTGAGAGGCTTTCTGAAATATCGTGTGGAAAAGACTCTCAAAGTCCATAGTGGGTGCATGGTGATAAGTCAGAGTTGCATTCATTTTTACAGCATTAAGAAAATTATTTGCCAGTCTGGGCAATATCAGGAGGTTTGACTTCTAGCCCTGAGTGCTTGTGATATTTCTCTTCTGTGGTCTGAGAAGGCTTTCTGAAAGGGAAGTGGCATGGTAGCCAGCATTTTCCAGTGGTAAGAGCTATGGCTGAGCTCACAGCCCTGGTGGGTCACCCAGCATTAAATAAACCTAGCGTGTCGTTAGAGACTGTAGTTAGTTACCCTCCTCATTTTACAGATGAAGAAGGGGAAAGTGTTGGCTAACAATAATAACAACAACAATAGCGGCAAAAGTGAACATTTGCCATATGCCAGACCCTGCTTCAAGCAATTTGCATGCTTTAACTCAGTTCTTACAATCACCTTTATGAGGCAAATGCTGTTATTATCCCCAGTTTACACATTAGGAAACAGACAAGAGAGATTATGTACCTTGCATGAGGTCACACACCTAGTGTTTGGTGGAGCCAAGTCTTAAGTCTTGCCACAAACTATCTGTGTGATTTTGGACAAGTTGCTTCTGTTTCCTACTGCAGAGCTTAGCTTGTGTAGCACATAGTAAGTGGTCAATAAGTGATAGCTGTTTTTTCTCTTCTGTAAAATGTGAGTCCTGTACTAGCACTCTCTGGGCCCTTGTTCCTTCTCTGGTTTTCTATGATTCAGAAGCAGGGGTTCAGAGAGAATCAAGTATTGACCTAAGAGGCTCTCCTGATTTCTGTTCTGAGGCTATTGCCCTTAGTGGAATGGTTAACATGGCAGGTCCAGGGACACCTGCTTGTTCATTTCAGCGAGTTAGAGAAAATGATGTGGTGGCCCTGGCCTACAGTTCATAATCAGACCCAAACTTGTTGGCTGAGTTGAGCCCTTGAAATATTTCCTCCTTCCTCAGCCATTGGATAGCAGTTGGCTCTTCTCCAATCTTGTGACAGTTTCCAGGTGCTTGAACTGACTAAAGTTTCCAGGTGCTTGAACTGTTCTTCATTCTGAGCTTAGCTCTCATGCCCAATAAGGAATCCAGGCCTTTTTTCTTCTAAATTTGCTCTCTAGGCTGTCACAGGACTGCCCTGAGGCCTAGAATTTACTGTCCTGTAAACTCAGGGCAAGGCACCAAGTCACCAGACTCCCTGTCACTAACCAACGGACCACCCCTTTCCTCAGCAAAAGTGCTCTGAGAACAGACTGTAACAGGAAACCACATGTGGGCTAGAGCAAGCTCTCAGCTCCCATCTCTCTCCAAAGTCAGAGAACAGTGTGTCCTGGAAAGAGCTGTTGAGTGTAGGTTCTGCTGTTTCTCTGCACTTCAGTTTCTTGATTGTTGAATGGGGATATATCCCCCTCCATACACCCATACCCACCCACCCAGGATTATCATAAGTATTAAATATAAGCAGAACACCAGTCAGGTTAGATAATCATGAGAGCGGCCAGCATTTATTGCATGCTTTCTAAATAAATAGGACCTTACTGAGTGCTCTTCCCTGATGATCTAGCTCAAGCCTCATGACCATACTTACAAGGCTCACTTTTTTTTTTTTTTTTGGTAAGATTTTTATTTATTTAACACACAGAGAGAGAACACAAGTAGGCAGAGAGGCAGGCAGAGAGAGAGAGGGAAGCAGGCTCCCGGCCAAGCAGAGACCCCAACGCGGGGCTCGATCCCAGGACCCTGAGACCATGACCTGAGCTAAAGGCAGAGGCTCAACCCTCTGAGCCACCCAGGCACCTCACAAGGCTCACTTTTTACACCGTTTTACAGTAAGCTGCTGTAAGCTACAGTAAGCTGCTGTTCTGAGACCTAGAAGAGTTAAGTGCCATGTCTAATTTACATAGCTAGTAAGTGTGTCCAAGGATTATCAGTATCTCCCCAAAGCCCAGCGAGGTTCAGCAGCGTCACGCAAATTTGCTTTGAAATTGCAAAGGACAGTAGGAAAAATGGAAACTTTGAAAAAATAGCTGGACCTGGAAGTCAAAAGAACCAGGACATAGTTTTGGAACTGTTGCCAGTTCTGGGTGCAACACTGGACAAGTAATTTACCTTCTCTGGTTTCCTCAGAGTTTCCTCATCTGTAAAAGGTGTAAAGGCAGGAGGTCAGATGTGATGATCCTCTGAGTTCTAATGTTACCTAAAAAGACAATATTACCTGCTGGTGGCTACAGACAGTACTGGGTTCAAATCTCAGCTCTGCTATTTGTTTAAATAAATAATTTAACCTCTTTGCATCTGCCTTCCCATCTCTGAAACAGGGATCTTAATAGATACCATATAGGTTTGTTGTGAGGATGAAGTTAGACAGTGTAGTTGGGCATAGGGTTTGTGTGCATAGATTTAGCTACCTTGAGGAACTTTTCCTGAGCAGCAGTATGGCACAGCACTACTTCCAACTGGGAAAATAGTGAAAGAATAATTGGAAGAAACCTATGTTGCATGAAGGAAGTCTGGGCTGTTTCCATCACCCCAAAGAGGAGTCAGAGGCAGGCAGCAGCTGCATTCACACCAGCTGACTCTGGCCAGCCCAGCTCCTGATCATGGCTCTGTTGTAGTCATGGATAGAATTACTGTAACCCTTGAACTCTGCAAAGGACCAGGAGGCTAATGGGATGGAGCTTTCCCCTGGCTGGGAAGGGCGAGCAGGAACCAGGCTTCCTCTCAGGGGAGTAGGGCCACAGGTGGGGGTGGGTGAAGACTCAGCCTTGTCGGGTCTTTGTCATGGTTGTCTAGGCTACAGGGTTCGGCCAGCCAGTCTGCAGCTCCCGGTCCCGGCCCCAAGAGCGGTGTTTTGTGCTATCCGGAGGGAGCGTTTATTTTCTGATAAAAAGGCAAGGGAAAAACTGTAAGTCAACACTACTCCACCCTCTTAGGAGAGGAGCTGAGTCAGTGAATAAGCCTTTTGTTCCTTCTTGGCTGCCAGACAACAGCCTGGCTGCCCACCCCCTCCCCCACCACCAAGGCAGTAGGAAGGGACTGAGCTGCTTGATGGTCAATACGGCAGGCCTGGTGGTCTGTGTTGGATCTTGAAAGGAGCTAGGGACAGCCTCTGCATCTCCAGACTCCTAAGCACCATTAACAGGAGGCCCCTAGGGTTGGGTGTGTTTTGAGGCTCTAAATGGATGAGACTATAATCCAGATGAATCCCAGTACCTCCTTCCTTTACCCTTGGCTGTTCTTCCAGTCCTGTTCTGCTCCATTAATATGAACTGATATATTGTCCCCTAAAGACAGCCTGACCATTATCAATAGCTGGCCATAGCCAGGTGCTTGGTAAAGAAGGTAGCTGAGGAAAGCAGGACAACTCCAAAGCCTTAGTTTCTTTATCTATAAAATGTGGATAATATTATCTTGCAAAATTGGTGTGGAAGTGGTACATATGTAAAGTACGTGGCATCCAGTAGGTGCGTAGGTAGCTCTTTTCATCTTGGATAATGGGAAGGTCATTTCCTGGCACCTTACTAGGTACTCTGGATGTATGAGTTCTCACTTTCCTTCTTCCTCCAGCCCCTTAGATTCTGAAATTCAGGCCTCGGCAAAGGACACTTGCATGCTCCTCTGCTTTTGTTAATTGCCTTTTGGCCTTCTACTGACTTGGAGTTCCCTTAGTAAAATTAAATCCAGACCTTCCAAGTTTTTCCTTACCCTTACATGGGCAACCTTGAAGAATCTGGCTTTTTGTTTGATTATGGAAGGAGGTGTTTCCTTCTGTGGTGGCAGCTGTAATTGATGAGCAGAGGACAAAGTGAATCAGGCTGAGTGGGGATACACTTGGGCCAGACAGCCATCTTCCCATGTCCCTCCATTTCCTTTCCGGGTGCTCTGGGAGTTATTTTGCTGCAGGAGTTGGTGGTATCCAGCACAGAGGCTAATGATAAGGATGGGGTAAGTGCCTCAGGCTTGCGTATGCAGAAACTCAGTCACCCAGGGTGACTCAGGGAGATGAGCTCACAAATTTGCCTTCTGTGACCTTACAATGAAAAATAGGTAATCAGAGAACATATCAAGTGAGGAATCTTACATGTCAGGGGTCCTGAAGGTTATCAAGCCCAAGTCCTTGTTTTACAAATGATAAAATTAAGGTCCAGAAAGAAGGGGAGCTGCTGAGGTCACATAAACAATAATTGCCTTGGCTGGTCAGTAGGAGTTTCCTTGGGAAACAGATTAAGATAACATGGCTTGGTGAGTCAAGTCATATTCAGGGCAAATCATAATAACCTCCTCTGTGCGTTTTACAGAAGTTCTGCTGTTTTCAGAATGCATTCACATTCATTATCTCATTTTGAGACAGATATTGTCCCATATCACAGATGAGGAAACCAAGGCTCAGCAAGGCTAAGTGTTTTGTCAGGTGTCACTCAGCCAAGGCTGAGCTGGTACTAGAATGCAATAGAATTGGTTGATTTACAGATAGTTCTGAGGCACCTGTGCAGACTCCACCCCCTCCAGGTCCTGCTGTTTTCTCATTATCCCTTAGTCTCTAGAAACTTGTCATTGTAACCTCATATGATGGATGTGGAATCCATCTGCTCTCCCCGAGGTCTGAAGTAGGCCTGTGTTATTTCACCAAGTCACCCATCAGCTGCCTGTTTCAAAGCCTCTTTGGGGTGGGCTCCTTCTAGGAAGATTTCCTCTGACAGTTGAGCCCATGTGTCTAGTTGTGACTTCAGAGTATGCTGATTTGGGTCCTGAGTATTGGTTCTGGTGTGTAGTGTGCTACACTCACCAAACTCTTTGGCCTGCAACAGACGTGGTCCAGGCCAGTGGGAAGGGCCCTACGTGTGCAGCCAGAAGACTAGGTTTGAGTCCCTATGCCACCATTTCTTTGGGATGACCCTTATCAGGTCAGAACTTCTCTGAGTATCAGGTGGAGTCCAATGGACTTGGGTTTGAGCCCATTAGAGATTATTGGAGAGCTCCTTGACTTCTCTGAGCTATTTCTTCATCTCTAAAATGAATGATAAGACCTAATTGCTGGGGTTCAGCCAAGAATGAAGTGAAATAATGTACACAAAGTTCTTAGCATGGAGTGAGCCCTCCCATTTGAATAAAATGGGCAATGTCATGGTCTGATTGGGTCACTGAGCACCATGAGAATTCAAAGGTCTGTGAACATGGAGGGATCTGATAGTCACTGTTTCATTGTCTCCTGTTGACCTGAACAGCCTTTAGTCCCTTTTGCCCCCTGCATGGGCTGGGGACAGTCCTTGTTTCCAGCCAGTGCTCACATCTTCCTTGAACTTTAGAATAAGATAGCTGTCTTGGAGGGGCGCCTGGGTGACTCAGTGGGCTAAAGCCTCTGCCTTCGGCTCAGATCATGATCTCAGGGTCCTGGGATCGAGCCCCGCATCGGCTCTCTGCTCGGTGGGGAGCCTGCTTCCTCCTCTCTCTCTGCCTGCTTGTGATCTCTGTCAAATAAATAAAAAAAATCTAAAAAAAAAAAAAAAAAAAGATAGCTGTCTTGGAATAGGTCAGTTTTCTGCACAACTTTATGGGTTAGGACTGAGATGGTTCACTGAGATGGTTTTCTGGGTCTCTTGGAGCCCTTGGCCGAAAGAACAAAACCATATCTTGCTTTCAGTCTCTCCCCTCTACACTGTCTTCACTGAGCCTGTCTGCAGCTGTGTGAGGTTCATGCTACTATATACCAGTTTTACAGATGAGGAAGCAGAGACCACAGGTGTGGGAGCTTCTTGTTAGGGCAGTCTGGCAGAATGGAAATCTCATACATCAGCCACCGATTTGCTCTGACTATGCTTAGCCCTTGCCTCTTCCTGGGTGCAGCAATGCTATTTAATGAGCAAAGCCACGCGGGAGGCACAGCCTGAATGCTTCCTTCTTTTCCTGCCAGGGGGAAGGACCTGAAAGAGCAGCATGACCAGCAGGTGTGTGAGAGGGAGATGCAGCGAATTACCCTGCCCTTGTCTGCTTTCACCAACCCTACCTGTGAGATCGTGGATGAGAAGACTATTGTGGTCCACACCAACCAGACTCCAGTGGACCTTCAGGAGGGCAGCGCTCCCCTCATGGGGCAGGCAGGCACTCCTGGGGCCTGAGCCGCCAGTAATGGGCAGGAGCCCAGGCAGATACTGGTACAGGACAGCCTACCCTCCTACAGTTGGGAGGAGCTACACTCTTTGTTGTGGTTAAAACCGACCCTCGACCTTTTTTTTTTTTTTTTAAATTCTAAAACAGAAGCAGGTGTCGTGCTGAGGGGGACGAGGCTGGGCAGGGTCTTACCAGCGCTCCTCCTCCATCCCTTGGAGTAGGATTTTGCCTATGGTTGGAGACAGCAGCAGCTCACACAGCAGTGCTGCTGACAAGGGCTTCCAAACATTGCCTGTGCCCTGGAACTGAACCAGGGACAGACAAGGAGCTCCCCCAGGCTCCTCTCTGCTTTATTATCTAAGATGGCCTCAGTCTCCGCCCTTCCATTTGTTCTCTGTGGGCTTGAGTGGCGCATACTGTTATCCATAGTTCAGGTCAAGCGGGTCAAGAGGCAGTATTTAAAAAATATATTTAGTTTTTAAAATAGTTGGGATGGAACTCCCAACTGACCTCCGAGAACCAGAAATGAGTTCATACAGAAGTCAAAACTGTGGCTTGAGAATGGGATCTAGGCTGGGGGCTCCTGGGGGTGCTCCAGCTTGCTGGTGGTGATGTGCCTTGATAACCGTGGGCTGGCCCTGGGCCCAGGAACTCTATTTCAAAAAGAGGGGAAGGGATTCAGAATCATATTGAACATTCCACTGGGGAAGAGGGTAGGAAAGGATCTGTGGCTGCTTTAGGCCACAGGACCTGAGGGGGACCTGGGGTACCCTAGACAGTCTCTGTTCAGGGTGGATAATGACCTCTTCATTTTTCAGGGGTAAGACAACAGCTAACCTATGGGAATTACACTGTGGGGCCTTGTGAGCTGCTTCTGCTTCTTAACTCAGAAACTAAGCTCAGAGTTTGCAGGTGGCTCTGTGGCCTCCAGGCCAGTGCATTCCTCTGGGGTAGCAGAGCTAGGGTCACAACCCCTAACTTGTAAAACAATCAGAACCATTGGAAGGGACCTTAGTGTTCCTCAAGTCTTTGGACACAGGGGTCCACGGGGGAAAGTAATGCTCAGGGTCATGGAGCAAGCTGCTGGCATGGCCAAGAGGAGAGTAACATTTCTCACAGCACTGTGCTGCCCTGAGCCAATGGCTCAATAGGGCCTCCAAGCCCTGATGTCACACTTGGAGGCCTTAGCAGTGCTCCCTATCCAGTGCTTCCTTCCCAAAGCCCTTCCACTGCCCCACAGGGAGAGGGGGGTCAGTAGGGCCCATTCTCTTCAGCAGACTATTTCTAGGAGTGGTTTGCTGAGGGGACCTAGGCCTCATGGGTCCCTTGGTGTTAGTGATGCTGAAGAGAAGAACAGTACATTACTGGTTTCTACTTTTCTATAAAAGCATTTTCTCTGTGTACATGTTTTATATACCTCATTCTGATTCCTGCATATACAGTGCAGGAGGTTGCTCTGCATTTGACTTGTATAAATTAAAAAAAAAAAAAAAACACACACACAAAAACTCTGTATTGCCAAGTGTTCATGGGGTGCCAGGACACTCCTCCTATAAGATGGCTGGCTTTTGGTTACCTTGTCCACACCTGTGTGCAAGTGCTGGCTGTCCATCGTTAACCCCGGCCCTGTAACTGGGAGGCGGCAACTGACGGGTGGGTAACTGCTGCCCCTGCATTCTGTCATCACTAGGAATCATTCAGGTTGAAGCTGTAGGAAAGATGGGTGTGCTGGCTTCCCCACAGGTGGTTTTGGTCACTGCAAATCTCCCACCTCAGCATTCTTCCCAAGGTGGAGGTAATTAAAATGAACATCCAGGCAGCCCTTAGCAGGGGCTGAAAGACAGAAGTAATGGATGATGGTGCTGCAGCAGCCAAAGAGAATGGTCCTTGGGCTGCAGGGAGCAGCTTTAGCTTCAGAGGAAGGCCCTGTGGGGTTAACTCCTAGGGCTCCAGAAGCTACCAATAGAAGTTTTTGGACTTTCAGCATGAGATTTCAGCAACATGTTCTCTACCTCTAGGAACACCCAGGGTGATCTCTGCCCATGCCTAGACATTGCTTATACTTCTACAAACAAGGGATACCCTAGATTATCAGTTTAGCCAGAAACCAGGTTCTGTCCTTAAATTGAACTCCCCCAGCTTTGTGAGAAATCACCTTCGGGTTATATGGATTTATACTGTGCCCAGGATCCTACTGGCCAGATATTATCCTGTCCAGTGCTCCACATCTCCCCTGTGCAGAAGCAAGGCAGGTCTTCTCTCAATCACTTGAAGGAAAACACAAGGGGTGGAGGTGACTTGCATTCATTTCTTCCCTTTATGAAGGTGGCACCCAGCCCCGCAGAGAGGATACCCAGGTTTATAGGAGTATATGGGCATCAGAGGGTGGAAGTGCTGTCTCCAAAGGAAGGACTGGGTTGCCTTGTTCCTTGGAGCAGACTGGTGTCTATATAAAAGGGAGTCGGAGGTGGGGTGGGGCATGAGAGTCCCCCCGCTGTGGGGAGTCATCATGTGTGGAGGGGCCTGAAAGTGGCCAGCAGACCCCCCACCCCAACATGTGTACCCTCCTGCTGAGTCAGGCCGCAAGTCAATTTTTCATTCTCAGTAACATCACTTATGTTAACTGCTTAATTTATTTGGTCTGCTCAATGGCCCACCATGGGCCCACCATTCCCATGCTTGCTGGGGACAGCTGAGGCACAACCAGCTGACTTAGGGTTGCTCAGAGCCAGGACTCAACCCTACAGCAAGCTTGCACACTCCACACATAAGTATGGCCTATAAAGCAGGTAAACTCTGTCCAAAGAGGACATCTAATCCCACAACTTATCAGGTCTATGTACAGTTTTTTCACATATCACCCAACAGATAAAGCAACAAAAACGGTATTAACATCAACCACTCTCCTGGATCACTCTCCCCCCATTACCTTCCCCTATCCCCCCAAAAAACACAACCACCACACATTGCAATAATATCCCAAACCCATTCCCAATTTGTTAAATATGGTGCAAGCTCACAGATACACAGGAGGCAGCCAATTTTGTTGTGTTGAAGGGTCCCTGAAGTTCTGGGAGCCAATGTAGAGGATGCCTCCAGGGCTTTTGAGTGCCCGGAGCTGTGCCAGGAAGCTGCAACCAAGAGCTACAAGGAGCTAGTGAGCTGGGCCAACCAACAAGGGAGGTAGAAGCCAGAAAGCCCAGCTCAGGGAGCAGCCTCCCCCAGCATCCCAGCTCTGAACTCTGCCACCACCTCTTCCTGCCCAAGTTGCTGCCTGGACCCAGGCATGGTGAAGGGGGAGCAATGGCTGCCACAAGAGAAGGGCTGAGATTGCTGAGACAGCCATTCTCTTGGCTCATATGCTGGGCCTGTGGCAAGCCACACAATCCTCCAGAACCCACCCAACACCAAGCTAAAGGTCTGGGCTTCTGACTGAGATGCCCACCAGGGTACGAATGACAGCAGCCAGGATATGGGCTTTCTAGAGGGCAGGGCCCCTTTCTCTCCACGCCCCAGTCTCTTGCTGCATTTGTAAGTGAGTGCTTGTTGCAGGTAGAGAGGCCCAAGAGCTCTCAGCGAGCCTCTAGCAGTACAGTTTGACAGTGTGAGGAAGAAGCTCCCCCTCACACTGATGTGGCCCCTAGGCCTGGGAGATGAGCAAACTAGCCCTTCCCCTGACTCCTGGCCAGTTCCACCACAAACTAAGGGACTCTTCAAAACCTGCCGCCTCAACCCCTATCCCGGGGGGGTGGGGGGTGGGACACAGAGTGGAAGGGGAGGGGTAGCACCACTGTCATTTCACATCCTCGGACAGCCGCCTGGCCACCAGTCTTTCTCTTGTCCACACTCCCACTTGAAGTCCTCCTGTACCCAGCTGGACTAGAGACTTCGGAGCCCACAGGCAGGTTCACCCTGGAATCCTGCCCAGCAGGTCCAGGTCATGCTGATTAGTGTAAGGAAGAGCCTCCTGGAATCCAAATGCCAGGGAGGTCCCAAGTGGTCACAAGTAACAGATTCCTCCTGGACCATGGGCCACGCTTTTTTTTTTTTCCTTTTTTTTTTTTCTTTTTTTTCTTCACAGCTTTCAGGCGAGTGTTGGATCTACAGACAGTAACCAGGCCCCCAAACCTTGATGTGTTTTCCTGGTGCTGCACCCGGTCGCCTCCTGGGGAGGTAGTAGGGATGGCTTGTTCTGTTTCTAAACAAGCTGCCAATCCACAGGAAGCTCGGGTGACCCTGCGCACAGCAGGGATGGGGCGCAGAGGGGGCAATGGTGGATGCAGAACGCCCCCCTGCAGGGGGCTGGGCCAGGGCTAGGTGGGTGAGTCCCGGGTCAGGCCGTACTGCATGCTCACAGTGTGGTCCAGCTCTTCCAGCTCTGCAGGCAGCGGGATGCCCAGCTCTCCCAGGTACAGGCAGAGAGCCTCAAAGGAGTCCTCCAGTTTTGAGAATGGTGGTCTATTAAAAAAAAAAGGGGGAGTGAGTTGGAGACAGGTGAGACAAGGGCAGGGCCACAGGATGCTGTGTAAGGCCTGCAGCTCAACCACTTCCTAGTTGTGTGACCTTGGGCAAACCCCTTAACCTTGTGCCTCTGCAGGAAGCGGGGAGGTTATATAACTTTACAGCTATTCTGTAGGGCTGCTGTGAAGATGAGAGATAGCACTGTGACAAGGCTGGCTCTGCTCGAGGGGGTAGCTTAAAAAAAGGAAGTCCAGGGGGAAAAAAGCTCGTCTCCTGTCTTGGAGAAAATGCAATCATCAAAGATGGAATTGGACTAAGTGCCTTTTTAAAGATTCTTTCCAGTCCTCAAGACTGTTTCCACATCAGTGGATCTGCTCAGGTAGGGACGTTTCATACTCAGCAGCTCTTCCCAAGAGGAAAACAAGCAGCAGGTTCCCAGTGCTGTGGAAACAGCTTAGCTGGCCTGGAACCCTAAGCCAGCTCAGGCTTACTCCTCCACCTCCTCCATGTTTGTGTTTAACCATCTTGTCACCTTCTCAGCAAGGCCCACTCTTACCACCGTATTTAAAATTACAATTTGCACTCTACACATCCCTCTTTCTTCAGTTCTGCTCTTTTTTCCATACCATTTGTCACTTCCTAATATTCAGTGAAGGGCATTCTACTTATTGCTTATCAGCTCTCCTTGAGAGAATGTGAGTTCCAGGAGGACAGGACCATGTCGCGCTCAGGGTACGCACTCAGTATCTTCTGAGTGAATTAAACATGGACAGTTAAAATGACTAGGAAGGGATATTAGCAAACAAATACCATGTAGCTTCACATTTTCTCCTCATGCTCTTACTCTGGTATTATTGAAGGACTGTAGTCCTTTGGCCCATGAAGGAACAAAATGTAGAGCCTCCCACCAGCAAATTCCAACTCTAACATGGGCCTTTGGAAACCATTTTAAAGTAAAGGCTATGTACCAACTGGTTATCTTGAGGGGATGGAGCAGGAGAATGAGGAGAGCTGAGGGGCATGATGGTTAGATAATCACAGAAAATGTGCACTTTCTGTGCTATATATTTTAGTCATATATGAATTTTTTTTGAAGACTTACTTATTTAAATAATCTCTATGCCCAAAGTGGGCTTGAACTCACAACCCTGAGATCAAGAATTAGATGGTTCACTGACTGAGCCAGCCAGGTGCCCCTTGAATTTGTTTACAGGAAACAGGATTTTTGAGAGCAGGGAAAAAAAGGCATAGATTCTGGTTGTCTAATGCAGAAACTTGGAAAGAACTGGGGTAGTGCTGACAATAATGAAAACCATAACCTGAGATGAATAAAGGTCATTTAAAGAATTTTCTTTAAAGCAGATGATGAGCTGAATGCATAAAGACATTCACTGCAGTACTACCTATTATAAGGAAAAACTGGAAAAAAAACCCCCGAGTATCTACCTTATGTATATTATAATATGTTCAGATAGTCTATTGAACTGAAGTTCACGTAGTCAAAAAAAAATGATAAACAGGAAGACTGGGTAGTAACAAGGAAAATGCAGGGCAAAATACAAAACTTTTCTTTCTTTGAGAGTATAACTATATGTATCTGGACACAGGTGAACATGAAAAACACTCTGTGAATTTTCTTCTGTTAGAATTTGTTTTCATGGCTGTGTCTGTGTTATATCTAGGTCACTCATGGCTATGCCCTTGTCCCCCTAATCACCCCATTGGGCATGTCAGAGCTGTTAGGGCGGCTTCAGTGGTTGACAGTCGCATCCTTGAGCTCAAGGCTTTTGCCACCCCTGCACCTGGGAAGGGCTTGGGGATGGCCAAGGCTGGGGCAACCATCCCAGGCCTGTGTGAGCTGGCGCAAAGGGGCAGGATACCAACCTGCTCTCGGGCTCCAGTTTGCAGCAGATGGCAGCCAGGGGGAAGAAGGCTGGGGGGCAGTCTGTGGGGACAAACTTCTCCCAGAAGAGCTTCACGTTGAGGCCAAAGTCCAGTGTTCGGGGGAGGCAGTCAGGATCTGCATACACCTGCCCGATGATCTGCAGATGAGAAGACGGCTGGTCAGGAATGGACTGTGGTGGGTGCAGTCACAGGGGAGTGGGATACTAGTGTATGGACAGGAAGGATGGGTAGAAGAGGGAGATAAAAACCAAGATTAGAGAGCTGTCCCCCATGCCCAAATGTCACTAATTCAGACTTCTCTCAACTCAGAATCTGGTTACTGAGGAGGGTTTAGAAGAGGCTTCATTGTAGTAGAAGCAAGAAGTTTCAAACTGGAGAGGCAGTTCCACACATCCCACTCTGTCCTGCTGTGTCCCCTCATGTCTATGTCCCCTGTCAGAGTTCAGGCTGGGAAGTGAGGTCCTGGGTCAGATTCGTGTCTGCAGCCGTTCAGTGGCAGCCTTGTGCTTTGCACACAATAAATGTTCAACTGACTTCCATTAAAGAAAATAATTTTTAAAAAACCCTCCTTCATGATTCCAACTGTCCCTTGTCTCCTCTCACCATTTGTAGGAATTACAGAAGACTCTGAACATATGTGCTTGACTGTTTCAAGACACACTGAGCTAAGTTCCTAATGGGAGAGATCTTTCCAAGACTCACTGTGTCCACCCCTAGTGCTCAGTACTGTGCTAGACAGGCTGGCACTTGTTGCAGTGGCTACTTCCACTTGTGGGGCTGAGGACCAAGGCACTACTAGGACCCAGGGAAGGGAGACCAAAGGGAAAGGTTGCATCTGGACCAAGAGCTAGTCGGACAACTGTAAGGACCCTCTCATCTGCCCCTTACTGGCTGTGGGACTAAGAGCAAGTCCCTGCCCCTTTCTGAGCCTGTCTCCTCACTTGAAAAAACCCTACCCAATCCTTCTCATGGGACCAAGGAGATTCCAGTGTGTCAAGAGATGTGTGATAAACTGTACAACCCTATACCACTCGTGCTGATTTTATGGTGGAAATGCTCATCATGAGGAGCAGTAGTCCCAGTACTGAGGCAGGGCAGAACTACTAGGCCTGCTGCCTCAGGCCTGGCCTCTGTGCTGGCTGGAGCTCACCTCGCAGAGAACGATCCCAAAAGAGAAGACATCCACCGACTCATCATAGCTCTTTCCTGGGGAACACAGGAGAGCAGGCTGTTAGGTTTAGTCTCTTACATGCTCTGTACTGAGTCTGGGCCAAACCAGGCCACAGCCAAGAACCAGGGCTAGAACAGGCTCCGCTGGGATGCCGTAAAGGATGCCCAGGACAAAGCGCCTTCTGAATATTGTCTTTCCTCAGCCCTGGGTGGGCAGCCTCAGAGTCTTATAAAACACACTGCCGAAAATGAAACTGTATGGGACAGTGAAAGAGAACTGGATCAGGGTTGACCTGCACTCTGTCATTAGCTAGCTGTATGTTCCTGTGCAAGCTACTGAACTTCTCTGGGCCTCCGACTCCATAAAATGGTCGAATTAGGCCATTTCTGAGGCCTCACAACCCAGTTCAGTGCAAGAATTCCAGCCCCAGTAATCTCTGGTCGGTTTGAACATTGTCCACAAGGGGGCACCATACTTCAGATCTCAGCAGGGTGAAAGAAAAGGCAAAATCTCTGGCAATAAACACCCTGAGTTCTCAGCTACCCCTGGGGCACAAAAGTCAGTCAGATCTCACCCTAGGTCCAGGAGATCAGGGAGGAAGGAGTTTATGAAGTCCAGTCTGCCAAGGGATAAATCATCTAGCCATCAGCTGTGGGTACGTGGCCTTACACTTCACAGGCCTCCCCTGGAACACCCAGGACTCTGATCCAAGATGTGGACCCCAAACTCCCCTCCATTGTCCAGTGTCAGGACTCACCGTTCAGCATCTCAGGGGCCATCCAGTAGGGGTTTCCCACCACCGTATAGCGCTTCTTGCGGTCATTCTTACGCAAGGTGCGTTTCTTGGTGGTGGCTTTCTCCACTGGGGGCTTTTTCCTCTCCTCAACTATGAGCCGTGAGAGCCCAAAGTCTGCCACCACCACGGTCTTGTCCTGTTAGGACAAGGGCCAGGTAAGGGCTTGGTGAGGACATTCCCAAGAAAAGTCATTGAGAAGGGGAGAAAAGCTATGTAGTAAAGGGGAGTCACAGCTAAAGATCTCTCTGGCTGACAAGGCTTAGTTATTTGTTTTCTAACAGTCTGCATCTGCGTAACAGATTCCCCAGACCTTGGGGTGTTCACAGCAGATATCCTGGAGCCTGGAGGGGTAAGGCTCTGGGATCTGGAGAGTGGAACTCAGGGGCAGAAAAGGGATTTTTCTCTTCTTTCGCCATTCTGCCTTGTTCCCCAACAGATTTAAGGCATGGCTAGAACCAGGATAAGACAGAAAAAGATAAGGTGGAGGAAGTCAGTGGGGAACTTGGGGGGAGATAAGTTCTTCAAATAGCTCCAGGGCAGTCATGCTGAAAAGGGTTAAGATTATTTAGTATGGACCCAGAGGGTCATCTAGCCAGGGCCAGTTACTGGACGCCCAGGGAGCTAGACTGCAAGCTAACAGGAGAAAAGACTTGCTGACAACCAGAGCTGATGGGTGGTGGGAGAAATGCTGTCCCCAAACTGGCCACTCTATATTTACCAGCTCTGTGGCCTCAGAGTGAGGCTTCAAGGTGCCACAGCTATAGAACAGGGTATGTAGGGAGCTGCATTACAGAACTACCATGGGGTGGAACCAGGAAAAACAACAGGGCTTTATATACAGTTAAAGGACTTCTGGAACTCCCTCTGACCAAAGGATTTCAAAGCCGGCTACTGGGAGGAGGTGTAATTGTGTTGGCATCTATTTGAGAGCCCCAGAAGACAGAGGAGAGCATCAGGCAGCAGGAAGGGCAAGACAGGAGTCCTAGGTGACAACTCAGGTCAAAGCACAAGGGGACAGTAAGTCTCCTTTGTGACACGGCAAGAGGGCTGGCCCCAGGGAGACCCAGGGTGGTGGGACATACCAGCTTGATAAGGCAGTTGTGTGAGTTCAGATCCCGGTGGATGATACACATGGAGTGCAGATAGGCCTGGAACAGAAGTACCAGCTGAGGCCAATGGCCAGTAATTGAAGCAGCTGCAGACTCCGAAACTGGGGGCTGCTCTTCTCCCAGGGCATCCCTACTCAGCTTCAGAACCCAACCTGGACCCTAGGGCGAGGGCCTCCTGTAGTTACTCCCTTGTTCCAACAGCAACAGAAAGCCAAAGGCTGCCTGGGCTTCCTCTCTCTTCCTGCTACCACCTTCTGACCATCCTTTGTTCACTGACCCCAACCCAGTGGCTGCTCTAGATCCTCACAGCTCCCTCCTGAAGTCCCCAACTCTTGGGCTCTGGCTCCTGCATGCTCCCAGCCCCTCTACCCACTTTATGTAGATACGGTCCCCCTGAAGTGAGTGCCCTCAGATGCGCTGCTCCTAGGCCCCCTCACTGCCATCCTCAGTCCAATCTCTGGCTTCAGCTGCCCTGGATCCTTCCTGCCTCTGACAGGGGGAAGCAGTGACTTCCCCCTGGTTAGCTGGTTCTATATTCCTAATATTCTCCTTCCCTGAGTCTCAGCACGGCTCCTTGCTCTTCTCTGTCTACTCTCTTAACTTCTCCCTCTTCCTACCCCAATGTTTTCATGCAAATCTCTGCTATTCCACTCCCCGCCCCCACAACATCAGGCCTCCACTCTTGGCTCTTGTCACTCTGCAGTCACTTCCCTTACAATACTGCTTCCATCCCAGAGGTTCCTGGCTCTGCTCACATACCCAGGGAGCACTTCCTGAATGTTGTAGCTCTTGTGACCTGCCTGCCTGTCCTTTCTCCAAAGGCTGCCTGCACTTCTCCCATGATACCTACTCCTGAAATCTTCACGTGCCCACACTTTCCTTCCAGCCTCCTCAGAGCCACCTTCTCCACACATGCTGACCCCTACTAACCACACATCAGCCTCAGCCAACACTAGCTCTTCCCACGCCTGTTTCCCCAACATCACTGCCCCAGCAAACATCTGGTAAATGACCCCCATTCTTCTAGGTACCTCAAGCCACCCCAACTCCTCCTCCCCTTACCTCTGCTCCCTTGCTGCCAACCAGTCTCTCTGCACCCTGCCTCCCAGTCTCCCATCCCCACAGCCATACCTTAATTCAGAAACGCGAAATGTTTCACTAGCCCCACCCCTGGTCTCCCTGTCTTCGGTTCTCCTAACTTGACCCCCACCTGATTGCACCAGACTCATATTAAAATAAAATTAAAAAACACAGCTCTGCTCACAAAACTTTCTTAAGTATCTTTTACACCTGTCTTTTTGGCTTCCTAAATAAAATCCAGACTCTGTAGTCTGAAACACAGGGATCTTCATGTATCTCCAGACTAACAGTCTTCATGGACCGCACATGAAGAGCAGGGATTAAAATCTGAGGCTTGGGGGTCAGACTGACAATCCTAATCTCCCTGCTCTGTCCCTTTCTAGCATCAGCTTCTCATCTGGAAACTGGGGTTGTCATGAGGAACACATACATACATGTTACTCCCTCAGCTCAGTGCCGGCATATAGGAAGCACTCAGCAACAGTCACTGGTATTACTACTGTAATTGGTCGGTCACCTTTCCCAGGTGAAACACACTATTTCCTCCTCCCTCCTCCCGAGTCTTTGCTGCTGTCATCACCTCAACCTTGGGGCCTCTCTGCCAAGAGGAACTTTTATCTAATTCCGATCCATCCTTCAGGCTTAACTAGAACATATATCCCCCTCTCTGATTTCATAGGCCGTGAGGTTCTCTACCTGCGCCAAGTTCCCCCAGCAGCTGGACACTACTAATTTGCCTTACCCATGCCCTGTTTGCCTTGAAGATTTAGAACTCGTTGAGTAGGTTGTGAGTGAAGAGAAGGCAACTGGGGACAATTTCACAGGCACTGAGAGAGGCTCATTAAATAGCTGCTGACTGACCCAGCCCACACAAGCTGCCCAGGCTGGGGGCTCTGCCTTCCAGCCCCTACCTGTAATCCCTGCAGCTATCCTGACTCCCCACCCTGCCTGGCCCCCAACTGCCACCCTTGGCAGCTGTTGGCAGAACTCACCATTCCAGAGGCGATGCCTTTGGCAAATCGGACCTTCTGCTGCCAGGGAAATGGGTCCTATGGGAGGGAGGAATGCCATGAGAGGCTGTGGGGCCCTGTCCCATTTGGAATCCAGGCCCCACGGGTGAATGTGGTCTGCCAGTGAACCCTCCCTGCCTGTGTCCAGTCCTGCCCAGCATGACCCTTTGTAAGCAAAGCCGTGAGGGTGGTTTGCTTACCACACTGCGCAGAAAGTCCTTCAGCGTGCCCCCCTCAATGTACTCTGTCAGCAAGTTCAGCTTCTTGTCCTTGTATAGCACACCAATGAACTTGAGCACATTGGGGTGGTCTAGGCTTCGCATCACCTTCACCTGGGGGTGGTAGAGGCCAAGGAGGGTGAATGGTTACTTCCTACTATGTCTTCTTTATCCCCTTCCCTCCAGGGAGTCAGTCTGACAAGTGTCCCCTGCATCTCCTACCTCCAGTCTTATGTGATGGGGTAGAATACTTCCACATGGATAGGGATGCCTCAGAGGCCTCACCCTTGGGATCCTGCTTTTCTAGGAATTTTATTTGGGGGGAACTGGAATGGGAGGGTTTGAGAGTAAAACGAAGGCCTGGAGGGCAATGGCCAGACCATAGGAGTACCAACCAAAAAGAATGGACAACTTGGGAAGGGTGGTAAAAACTGTGTAAACACTCCAGGGATGACAATTCTCTGGGAGGCCCCACTCTAGGCTCCCTTAGCAGGGTGTTCAGGTGGTGAGCGTAACTCCCAGTTGTCCTAAACTGGTCTGTTTTCATGGCCATCACCCCCACTAGCTGTAAGCTCTGAACCACATCCCATTTGTTACTATATCCTTTGCACCCAGATCATGCTGTCATTAGTAAATGCTCACTGAACAGATAATTACCCATTCCTCTAGAGCTCTTTTCTCCTCGGCTTTTAAGAAAGTGACTCTAAAGTAAGTTTCCTCCCAGGGCACCTGGGTGGCTCAGTCATTAAGTGTCTGCCTTTAGCTCAGGTCATGATCCTAGGGTCCTGGGATAGAGCCCTGGATCAGGCTCTCTGCTCAGCGGGGAGACTGCTTCTCCCTCTTCCACTCCCCCTATTTATGTTCCTACTCTCGCTGTCTTCCTCTGTCAAATAAATAAATAAGATCTTAAAATAAAAAAGTTTCCTCCGAAACTGTTATTTATTAAGATCTTTCTCTCTTCCAACGGTGACACTGAACTCCTAACTCCCACCACCCCATCCTCTTACCTCAGTCAGGAAAGTCTTCTGTGTTTCCTCATCACACCGAATTAACTCCTTCATGACCATCACTTTGCCAGTGGCTTTGTGTGTTACCTAGTTACAAAGGAGGGCAACTATTACTGGCGCAGAGCCCTGGTGAACTGTGTGGAAATATATGCAACTGGGCATCCCATCCCCTGGAAGACACACTGAGCCATATCAGACTGACAGTTCATCTGTAGAAGACACAGCATGAGGTAACAGGGGACTCAGAGGGGAGCATACCCTCTTCCTTGGAGAGCTGGGCATGCACAGAGGCGAGGCGAGAATGCAGAAAAGGGAAGTGGAGGAGGCAGGAGGGGACACTGCCAAGCCAAGCAGGGGCTCTGGTCATCTGACACAGGAGTGAATCCCTTGGGCGAACAGAAGTCTAGGGACAGGAGGGTCAGTGCCACAGACATGCACCAGGGAGCTGGGTGGGTCAGGGTGAGCTCTCCAGCCCCAAGGCCCTGAAACCTGAGACACACGGCTTACCTGACCCCCCCTCCCAGCTCTCAGCAGAGGAGGAGGAGAGAAAGAGAGAGAGGTTAGTCCCCAAGACTGTTCATCAGGGCGGCAAGAGCCACTCCCCCGTGTGCTCCCTGCAATATGCCTAGCACTGAGGCCTCAGGGTACTTAAAAACACCCGTTGACTGGAGGTGGCATAACCATGGGCATAATTCATCCCAACTTGGGTCTCCAGGTCCAAGCTCACTGTGACAGCAACGCTGCCTTTAAGTGGCCTGGGAGGGCCAGAGTGTAGCCCTCACACCATCACCTGCAGCCAGGAAAGGGGCCTGGTGTCCTGTAGGGTGTGGAGTGAGAGCATGTGATGAGAACTCCCCGGAAGAAGGTGAGAGAGAGGTTGGGGGCAGAAGAGCAGAGCAGCTGCTGCCTGTGCTCACCTTGATGGCCTGCCCAAAGAAGCCCTTCCCCAGGACCTCCCCGTGGATCAGGTCACATGGCCGGAAGATCTGCTGTGAGTTACTGCTGGAACAGCGGAGGGATTCTGAGCGGCTGATGTCACGGCTAAAGAGCAGGGGCTCCTTTGGGGAGCTGGGGCCAGGGGACTTGGAGATGCTGTTACTGCGCCTAAAGATGAGGAAAGATGAGGGTAGGGCTAAGGTAGTCCTCAGAGACCTGCCAATAAAACCCTGGAAGTAGAAACCTCAAGGCCACCCTACTACCCTACCAATCCCAATGTCTGTAGTTCTGGTGCTATGATGAGGGGAAGGAACTCTTACGTCAGACGGATGTGCCATTTTGGGGCTGCAAACATCAGCAGTCTATTTAAGTATCAAAGCAGGAACCTTCGGGGTGCCTGGGTGGCTCAGTGGGTTGAACCTCTGCCTTCAGCTCGGGTCATGATCTCAGGGTCCTGGGATCGAGCCCCACAACGGGCTCTCTGCTCAGTGGGAAGCCTGCTTCCCCTCTCTCTGCCTGCTCGCCTACTTGTGATTTCTCTGTCAAATAAATAAATAAATAAAATTTTAAAAAAAGCAGGAACCCTGAGCACTCACCTGGAATGATCGACTAGACTTTACTAGCTTACAGCGCTCAACATGCGACAGCGCCGTAAGGTGGCAATCCACCACTTCCCATGTCTGCTTGAGTCAAAGTGCTAGATGGGTTAGAGTGAGAGCCTACCACCACCCAAAAAATGACATGGGATTCTGGCTATTTTGCTCATCTTTCTACCTGTCTATATTTCCCAAATTCTAAAGTAATGAGCATGTATGATTCTTATAGCCACAGAGCCAGCGTATTTACATTTTTAAGAGCAGTCCATAACAGTAATGGTTGGTAACTGTTGCTGACTTCTTGAAGAAGGGGCAAGAAGGCTGAAGTCCACTGCAGGTGAACTGCAACCCTGAAAACTTCTCTCCCGTACATCCCGTCTCACTTGGGCTCTGAGAAAGGACCATCCACAGGCCTCTTAGCCCTTGCTCTACTCTCTTTGCTGCCCACCAACCACGCCCACAGAAGCACACAAGGTGAGCTGCCCTCTCTCCCACAATGATGGCCCTCCAGATATCTAAGCAGCTCTCCGGCTACCCCCACATGCTCAAGGCTTCTCTGCCCTCAGGCGCACTACTCTACCAGCTCACTTGTGCCGAGGCCAAGAGGGCAGCCAGAAATTCATGCCAGCAACCTGTGAGGAGGGCCCTGTTTCCAACAGATGCCAGGCAAGTGCCCTGAGTGATTCAGTCTGTTTGATCAGGAGGGAGGAAAGAGAACTTGACTCCTAATGATACTAACAACACCTCACTTAGTGCTGACCCTTTGCTGGCACTGTGTTACTTTGCATCCATTTCCACACCGAATCCTTATGTAATTGGTGAGACAGTCATCTTTGTCTTACAACCCCACTTCATAGGTGCAGAAACAGAAGCTCAGAGATGATGTGATTTGTGAAGGGAGGGAGCTCAGCTCAAAGGCATGGTAGGAGTGTGTCTATGTAGAGAGCTGCTGCGTCTAACTCCTGTTCTTTCAGTCTCCCTACTTGGCACCTGGATCCAGGGCGAGTGCTCCCTCCTGTTGCACCTGGACAACTCTGAGGTTTTAACTGTTGGTCCCTCAAATCTAAAACAGCTTACATTCATCTCTTGCTTTATAGTTTTCAGTGTTCTTACTTATACTTATTAATCCTCCCCGTGTCCCTACTCCAGCCTCTGAGCCCCATGCCTCCCTCTGCTGATCCTTTAGGAGCCAGCACTGGTGCTTCCTGTTCAGCTCAGTTCAGTGGACAGGTCCTGATTCTCCGGCTTCTAAGGAAACCTGGCAGACAGCTGGGTCAGATCACACACAGGCCCTGGCTATAAACTATGACTCCCATGAGGGGATCTGGGTCAGCACAATCCTCATGGCCCATCCCTGGCCAGCGGTTTCCTTTCCTAACCCTGCCGGCCTCCCGAAGCCAGCTCGACCTCATCCGAGGGATAAGCATGGGTCAGCATGGAATCAGGATTAGGAGGCAGCACCTCAGAGAGCGTCTCCTGAGTGTCCCTTCCAGATTCTCCTTGGTGTCCAGAGTGCTGAGGGTATGGGAGTGTGCAGCATTCTGCATGTGGGGAGAGAGTCGTGCATCCAGCCGCAGCTGGTCCAGGCGCTGGGAGACAGGATCATGTTCAATCAAGAGCTGAAGCGTCTGGCTTGTCTGGTTAATTGCATCCTCTACCTGTAACCAAGAGCAATGTAAGGCTAGCTCCCACAAGCTGTCCCAACCCAGGCCACCCACCCATCAGCCCAGATGATCCCAGATGATCCAAGCACACTATGGCCAACGTTCAACTTGCTAATGGTGGCCTCCAGCTGCCAGGAGCCCCCAGTGCCCTGTCCCTCGCATCCTATCAGATATCTCATCTGTCAGGCCATCCCTGCTGTCCTGGGAATGTGCCAGCCTGACAGAGGAGGTCACCAGTGTCACAAGCTCTGTGGCAAGACAAGAGATAGACTGGGGGTGGAGAAAGGCAAAGGCCATACCATGATGTCTCAGAGGGTCTGTTCCATGTCCCATCCTCACATGACAGACAGGACACACATTGTACCTCTTCCACTCGGAGTGTGCGGACAGGGGTCCCATTGATCTCCAGGATGCGATCCCCAGGGTGGATGGCGTTGCGGTTGTTGGGACTGATGTGCATCCGGTTGACCCTGGGCCAGACAAGAGTTGAGGCAGGATGAAGACATCCTAAAAATGTACCTGACCAATTTCACTTGTGCAGGAAGGCTCACCATGCCCCAGGCTCCTAGCAGCTCTCAAGACTCAAACCACTCACAGGAGAAATGCAATGCCCTTTATAGGGTGCCCTCAGTGAAGGGCACCACCACTTACCTAGTGGCCTAAGCCAGAGACTTGGATGGCATCTTCTCTACCTGGGGTCCCCCAACCCTCTCTGTCTTCAAAAGCCCTGTCTTCACTTCATCAACCACAGTTACCAACACCTCTCACCTGATCTTTCAATAGCCTCCTAAATGGTCTCTACAATACCAGGCTTGCGCCTCTCCCATCCAGCATCCATCCCAGCAATCCTTCTAGAACACTAACCGGGTTGCATCACCTTGTTGCTTATCCCTCAAAAGACCTCCTGAGTTTTCATAATCCCTATCTGTCTTAATAGCCCCCCTTCGGGCTATTCCCAACCACCCAATCTATACCAGACACAATCACAGACTCCCACCTCTGCACTGAACACAACAGCCTCCCCTCTTCATCTAATGAGGTCTGAGTGCAGATATCACTTCCTGATGACTCCCCCAACCTTCATACCTCTCACCTATACTGCAAGCACCTGGTGGTCAGCACACAGTAAACACACAATTACTATTTACAGGGCTGGCAGCCACAGATGCCTCATTAATGGTATTAGACAAACAAAGACTCTTTCCCTATCTGGTCTCTGGCCTGGACCTAGGATGAAGTCTTAACTTTTTTCTCTTCCTTCCTCCATTTACTCAACCAACAAAACAATAACCAAAGAACATGTACTACATGCCAGGCACCATTCTAGGCCCTGGGCATGCAATACTGAACAAGACTAAGTTCCAGAAGGAACTCATCAGGAGGACAGATGATAAACTAACACACATACTCAAGCCAGATAATTTCAAAGAACAAACATGATCTGAAACTTGACATGTGAAAGGTGAGCCGTTCTGGCATTGGTATCTGGTGGGAAGCAACCTAGTGAGAGGGAAGAGTATGTGGGGTTGCAGCATAGCGAGCTCCAGGAGAAGATATGAAATGGGGGTGAAGGGAACTCCGCACCCCGGAGCTCCATCTAAGGGCTCTGTGTAACAAGTCCTGCTCTAGGGGTCCTCAAAGTACTCACTCTTTGACTTGCACCGTGGTGGCGTAGTTGGAGCAGGCCCTTTCCACGGACACGGAGAAGCCCCGTCTGCCCTCGGTGGTGGCTGGCATGGAGATGTGTGTGACGGAGTAGGGCAGCTGGTCCTGAACAGACTCCGTGGAGAGCCTCTCAAACATGGGTGCCAGCACCACCTCATTATGGCACTTCCCACTGGGAAGAGGAACATAAAGGGGGCTAAGATCCTGGGCCCCACCTGGAAGCTCCCAGTAACTACTGCACCATGTGGCTTCAAGCAATAGTACCCACATTCCCACTATTACCATCCTTATCTGCTCAGAATGAGGAGCCCAGGGTCTCTAGGGTAGGCTGGGAATGTGGGTGCAATGGCCTGGGGTTCTCTTTGCTCTGCTTTTGACTCACAGTGAGAACCAAGCCCCCTTCCCCTCTTAGGGCCTCAGCCTGACTTCTTTGTCAATTGAGGCAATTGGACCAAGTGAATTTTAAGGGGCTTTTGCCTTTAACTTTCTGGGATCCTTCTCTGAGAGCATCTTCCCAGCCACTCTCCCTCCGGAGGACTCCAGGGCCAAGTGTCATTATTCTCACAGCAGGTGAGGACAGAGGGCAGAGAGTTGTTAACTGTCTTGCTTACAGATTACAGAGGTGGTTACAGGCACTGGAATGACAGGAATCCAGTGCTGTGATATGCTCCTGTTTCTGCCCAACCCACACTGCCACCTTTCTCTCTCTTGGCCACTCTTGCAGGGGGAGGATGGACACCACCTTACCAGTAGAGGGTGGCGTGCTGCACCAGGGCGTACGCATCCCCATCCTCAATGATCACCTTGCAGCTCATACAGGCAAAGCACTCTGGGTGGTACTTGAACTCCCCAGCCACCTGTTCGCAGATAGGGAGAAGGGAAGACAGATGACAGACGTCACCGCTAGAGGGTAGGGGGAGGTGAGGTGACCTTCAATCAAGGATGTACAGGTCCCAGTCACAATCTACCTTTGCACTCCTTGCCCTAGGAGCATCCAGTGGACGAGTCAGATTGGTGCCTCTCTATCATTTCTGAGATTACAAAATGTTTTGGTCTAATCCATGAAAGCAAGTCACCAGAAGTCATCATCCCCACTAGAAAAGCACAGTTCCTCCAACACAGGGTTGGCAAATCTGTGATTAGGCTTAAAGCCCTTTTCTGGAGCAGGTAGGGAAGGTGGAACTTCTCTCTAGCATGCCACTCCAGGGTCTCCTTTTCTGATTCTCTGCACACAATGTGAGTGTATCCTCCTCAACCTGTGATGCTCTCCTTTGAGGCCTTCACTGCACTGTACTGTGTCTCCTCCCTGTCCACCCATCCACATCCAAAATCAGACTGTTAAGTTTTTAAGGGAAAGATCTTACCTGGCACTTAACTGGTGAATTCAACAAACATTTGTTAAATGACTTTAGAAATAAAAGGAGAAGGCTTGGCTGATGGAAGATTAGAAGATGAAAGGCCATGGGGCACCAGAGGTGCCGTCAATGGACTTCTGATGACCAAGAGGGACTCACTCACCATGACAGGCCCTGTCATCAGCAGAGAACATCCATGGCAGAACTCCCCAAACTTCCCCCAGTAGTCCTTGTGGCAGTAAAGCTTCCCATCCTTCTCATAGTACCAGTTGGTGAGGGAATCCTGGCATTCTGAACACCTGAAAGGCATGAGGCAAGAAATTCTTCTGGATCCTTGGAACCACGCTACACAGGCTGTCTCTGGCTCCCAGGTTTAACAACAAAATGGACAGACCTCTCTTTGATCCAAAGCCAGGATGGGGGAAAGTTATGGTTTACTGCTATCCCCTCAAAGGAAGCTGATTCAGAGTGAAGAAGATCCCAGAAACCAGTTCTGTATTGCCTGCCTCACCTAGAAGACATTAACCTCTTTGGGTCTTCAAGCCCTTAAGAGAATCTAACAAAGGTCAAGAAGTCTCAGAAAAAGGCACACACAGGGAAAAAGTGCATTTTTTAAAAAAGATTTTATCCATTTATTTGACACAGAAAGAGAGAGATTACAAGTAGACAGAGAGGCAGGCAGAGAGGGAGGGAGAAACAGGCTTCCCACTGAGCAGGAAGCCCGATGTGGGGCTCGATCCCAGGACCCTGAGATCATGACCTGAGTTGAAGGCAGAGGCTTAACCCACTGAGCCACCCAGGCACCCTGAAAATATGCATATTATTTAGGTATGGGGCGTGTGTGTGGTGTGTGTGTGTATATGTATATGTGTGTCAAGGACTGAAACCAAGTCATGGACCCAGTTAAAAACCTCTGGTCTACACAGATATCTTGATGAACTTTTAAAAGCTCAAATCACGGGGCGCCTGGGTGGCTCAGTGGGTTAGGCCACTGCCTTCGGCTCAGGTCATGATCTCAGGGTCCTGGGATCGAGCCCCGCATCAGGCTCTCTGCTCAGCAGGGAGTCTGCTTCCTC
Source organism: Meles meles (assembly GCF_922984935.1). NCBI lineage: Eukaryota > Metazoa > Chordata > Mammalia > Carnivora > Mustelidae > Meles > Meles meles. The sequence goes on along the minus strand of NC_060077.1, from coordinate 26,583,043 downwards.
CACTCTCTCTGCCTGCCTCTCTGCCTACTTGTGATCTCTCTCTGTCAAATAAATAAATAGAATCTTTAAAAAAAAAAAAAAGCTCAAAAATCACCTCTGTTTAAAAACCTACCCACCACTACCACCATTACTGATCTAACACTCTTGTGAAAAAATTATGTTAAGCATTAAGAAACAATCAGGCAAATCCAGAATGTGGGTCATTCTGTAAGACTTCTGGTCTTGACTCTTCCAGAAAGTTAATGTCATGAAGGAATAAAGGTACAGGGATTTAAAAAGCCTAGACACACAGCAACGAAGTGCAACACTTAAACCTAGGATTCAATTCTGGACTGAAAAACAAAATAGCCATGAGTGACATTTTTGGAACAAATGAGGAAATTTGAATTTGGGCTATACATTAGATTATATTGTGAAATTACTATTATTTTCTTAGGTGTCATAACGATACTTTGGTTATATAGAACAATTTTTAGAAGAAACATTGTTAGAATAAGGGTGAAAGTTATCTACAACCTAGTTTTTCATAGTTCAGCAAAAATAAAATACACTGTATGTGTGCATGTCTGTGTGTACATACTTAAAGAAAAAAGGGCTTGAAGTTAACAAATCTAGGTGAAGGATACATAGGTATTCTTTGAACTATTCTTTCAACTCTTCTATATAACTGAAAAATTTTAAAATAAAATAACTGTGGGGGACAAAATTCCATTAGCACTGTGAGACACATGTTAGACCCACAGCTCCTTTCTCCTCCAAGTTACCTGGTTGTAAAGCTCCACCCCTCAGCCAGGTTGAGTGTGTTCTCTGGCCAAGTGTACAGAAGATAAGCTCCTCCTCATTTCGGAGCCTCCCAGGACCCAGAGCTAAGGGCTTCCTGGCCTGCTTATATCTTATATCTTTTATCTTTCCAGTGAAGAATCTACTCTTGTTGTCAAGACTTTGTACCACCCACCCTGGCCACATCCTTGTTTCTAAGAGGCAGGAGGGAGTGACCTCTTAGTGTGAATCCTGACCCTGCCAACTCATGTCATCTTGGAGAAGTTACCTTACTTCTTTGACCCAGTTTCCTCATCTGTGAAATGGACTACTGTGAAAATGAAATAACCCATACTGAACTATACAGATGTTTGTACAAAAGGTTACGTCCAGGAGGAACTCAGCAAGTGTTAACTGCTCTTAAAGATGATAATTATGCTAGCCGCTAACATTATTTGCCACTTCCTCCACTAGCTGGGTAGCTCTGGGCAACTTCTCTCATTTGCTTTTCCTCCTTGACAAAATGTGACCAACAGCATCTTAGTACAAAGAGCACTGTGAGGATCAAGTGAGCTAATATATGAGGAAAGCCTTTTGCAAACTGTGAAGAGCAAAGCAAGTGTACTGTTACAGTGACTTGGCAGGCACTGAAGATAGAAAAGATAGATGTACAAATTTCCCTACTCCACTTTCCAAGAGCTTATAAAGAGTTAGGGAAGAGAAAGTCTAAACAAAACTTTACAATGGAAGGTGAGAGGTCACCGTGGGTGCTACCACTTCCGGGCACTGCAGGAGGTAGAGGAGGGAGACAGGAAGGCATTGAAGCAGCTGTGGAAAGCAACCAAGCGAGGGAGGTCTAGAGAAGCAGGACCCTGAGAATTTCTCTTTATGGAGTGTCCAGTTCCCTTTGGGTGCTCAACTCCGATGGCTTCTGCCATCAGTCATTCCCATCCTATAGCATTTCCTCTTGTTCTTTGGATGCTGAACTTCAAGGACTTGAGAGCTGGGTATAGCATGAAGAGTATGGGTATGCAGTACCTAAAATGGTGTATAATCAGAACCATGAATTATAGGAGGTGGTGGAGGAAGACTCTGTTCTGGGCAAGCAGTTAAAATTTCTTTCAGTGTAAAAGGCATGCAAGATGAGCTCTGAATTGGGAAGAATGAGGTCTGGTTCAAGTTCTTGGGAGCTACCTGCCCTTGGACAAGGCTCTTTCTCTCTCTGCGTAGTTTCCCCATCTGTAAAATGAGGTAATTATACCCCATTTCCCCTTAATCCTGTGCGTATCAGGTCTTTCCCTAAATGACCCAAGGTTCAAATCTCAGAATCACCACTTACCACCTAACTGATGTTGGGCTGGGGGCTTCATTTCTCATCTTAAAATGACGACACCACCTACTTTCAGGGTAGCAGTGAGGACATTAAATCCAGTTCTGAATGACTGTGAGAAGCCTAGCAAATGGCCAGCACTAGAAGCAGGGGCTTCCTTCTTGCCTCCCAGCTTCTGACCAGTCTTTCTCCTTCACTAGATTGTGAGCTCCTTGAGGACAGGAGCAGTCCCATTTACTGTTGGTAGATTCAGCACCTAACAAAAGGCCTAGCAGAGTAAGCCCTTGGCAGATGTTTCCAAACTGAAAATGGTGGGAGTGGCAAGAACAGGCAGTCTAGATGGGAGCACAAGCGTTCTGTGGCTCACGGTCACCAGGTCTTGCCCTTCTGCTGTCTGCAGTGGAGAAAAGCTGGTGCACATGTATTTGCACCTAACTGCAGGCCTGGGCCCTGTTACACCCTCTCAATGGTATGTGTGCTGCAGGGCACAGGAGTACCAGAACACGTCCTCCTTTCCACTGCCAATATCCTGCTTTTGTTTGTTGCGCGTAGCCCTGGCCAGGCCCAGGAGAGTGGGGAGAGAAACGAGTGCAGACATGCCGGACAGAGCCAGAGCCACGCCAGGCTTCTGGGAAGAACACCTGCCTGGAGAACGACATCACCAATGCACACATCTGTGTCAAGAAATGCCTTTGGAGGGTATGGCCAGCTATATAGTCAAAGTTGGCTGTCACAGGTATCTGAAGAACAGGAAGCTGAACAGCTGATAGGAGGGCTGTGGGTCCCTAAGCTATTTTGTCACAACTGGTTCTTAGGTCACTGGAGTGGTAGACTTAGAGTTCTAGTTTAGAAATTAAGGAGAGTTACTATTACCTGTTACTTGAATGCCAACCGTATTCTGGGCACTGTATGAGGTGCCTTACTTCCACCATCTCTAATCTTGATCACATCCTGCAAGGTGACAGGATTATCCCTATTCTAAGACCAGAGACTGAAAAGCAGAGTCAAATCACATCTGCAAAGTCGCCTAATACATATTGATGGAGCTGGAGTTTTAACCTGTGTGTACTTGGCCATGAAGCCATTTCCACCAGACTGCATCACGAGAGTAATGCAGCACATTCACTAAGCTGGACCTCAGGATTTGCATCTGTGAAAATAAGGTAGTCTGGAGCCCTGAGAGCTCAAGTCCCTTTGGGGGTTAACACATAATGAGGTTTTTCTTTAAATACAAGTACTGAATGTTAAATGGCACAATGATTCTCTCCTTCCTTTAGTCCACAGCTATGTGTTCCCCAGCAGTCTCTGCCTTTTTAAGAACCTAAAATACACTCTGGAAATTTAAGGAACTACTCCAAAAAATCCCCCCTCAGATTCTTGGAGGCCATGGTCACAATATATTTCTCCAAAGCCAAGGCTTTTTCCCCAGCTTTCAATTTTTTTAAAGTTTCAAGTGACAGTCAAAATCTGCCCTAGCTATGGGCTGCCCAAGGGCATCCAGCTTAGAAGTAGTGGAGCTATAAATCAAGGTCTGAGGCATTGGTCAACACCCTCTCCCAACCAACCAGAGTGAATAGACCCGAAACCCTCCAGCCAGGAGAGATCACAAGAGGTCCACATGCACTAAGGGCAACCTCCAAAATTCCTCTCCCAAAGCACTAAAGTGGGCCCGGGTAGCCGCCAAGTGAACTGAAACTTGGGGGGCAGTTCAGTGAGCAGTTCAGATCCAAACTAAGGCCTTTTTTAAAAAATATTTTACTTATTTTTTTTTAAAGATTTTATTTATTTATTTGACAGACAAAGATCACGAGTAGGCAGAGAGGCAAGCAGAGAGAGGAGGAAGGAAGCAGGCTCCCTGCAGAGCAGAGAGCCTGATGTGGGGCTCGATCCCAGGACCCTGGGATCATGACCTGAGCCGAAGGCAGAGGCTTAACCCACTGAGCCACCCAGGTACCCTTATTTACTTATTTTAGAGAGAGAGAGAGCAAGCGGGTGAGCGGGTTGTAGGGTGGGGTGGGGGAACAGAGGGAGAAGGAGAGAATCTGAAGCAGATTCCTGTAGAACATGGAGCCTGATGCAGGGCTCAATCCCCGGATCTTGAGATCATGACCTGAGCTGAAATCAAGAGTCAGGTCTTTACCCACTGAGCCACCAGGTGCTCCTAATGATTTTATTTTTAAGTACTCGCTATACCCAATATGGGGCTTGAACCCACAATCTCAAGATCAAGAGTCACATGCTCCACCAACCAATCCTGCCAGGGATCCCAAACTCAGGACTTCTGAGTCATCAGGGAACACACAGTTAAAAAAAAAAAAAAAAGATAATCAGGTTGAGATTCTCACAAATAACTCAAGACCTGGGTCTACATTCCTTCTTTGTCATTTACTATCTGTGTCACCTCAAGCCAGTTATTTCATGATCTGGGCCTTAGTGTCCTCATTTGTGCACTGGTGATGATAAAACCTCATGAGTTTATGAGAATTACGTACAAATGCCTAGAATGATCCCAGGCCGGTGTCCAGTAAATGTTCATTTCCCTCCCTCCCCTCTTTAATTTGAGAACAAGGGCAAAGGCAAGCAGACTCCTTTCCCTCCGTGCCTAAGCAGTATGGATCTGTACCCAGGCCCATGACCAAACAGACTTCTGTAAGTAAAGAAAGTCATAAAATGAATTATTTATCAAACTAGTTAGAAAGCAATTGATTATCATCAATTTCTATCAATTGGGAAATAGTTACTGTGCATCTACGATGTGCAAGACCAAACAGGCAAGGCTTCTCTGTGCTGGGAGAAGCCAAGTAAGACAAGACATCAGCCCAGCCCTCACTCACATGCGCATTCTTCAGACCAAATGTTTACAGGTTAAATTTTCAACCTTATGTGGTTGAAGCAGCCACTATTACAGTGTATTTACAAAGGTTAAAGAACAAGCCCTCCCATGTCCTGGTAAAGGCCTGGTTGGATGCGCATCCTTAGCCTCCTGAATGAACAGACTGTTGGAGAGCAGATGTTTCCAGCCCCTTGCCTCTGAGCTCTGACGGGCTAAAAAGGGGAAATGGGCAGGTCTCTCTGTCACAGCCTGAGGGTACTGTGACCAGGAATGCCAACTCTCCCCCAGGCACAGAAGGGCAGATGTAACAGGGGCCTAGTGACACTGGACCATCAGAACTCAGTCCCCTACAACCTTTTATTACTCCTCTTCCTGCAGAACCTGTAGACTGAAACAGGCTGTCAATGAAGCTGTAATTATTATGGAGTATGTTGTTACCAGTTTTAAAAAAATTAACCAAACACATGAGCCTCTGATCAGCAAGAAATAAGCATTACCAGAGTATGTTGATTCAGTTCCAACCAAAAGCCAGGAAACCTGTAGACTCAAGTAATGCATGTAGTCACACTTCAGGGTAAAGCCTTCATGATGAGGAAAAAGTGGAAAAAAGCTTGTGTGTCTCTGAAGAGCCACATGAGTTGCGGACTTACAGGAAATCACTCACCTGATCTAAGTCCTTCACTTTCCAGATAAAAAGAGTCCTAGAGGACCTAAGGCAGCTGCCAATGTTACTGCTAAGCTGGGCAGAGTTAAGAATAATTTTTCCCTTTAAACATGGGTTGCAGGGGCGCCTGGGTGGCTCAGTGGGTTAAAACCTCTGCCTTCGGCTCAGGTCATGATCCCAGGGTCCTGGGATGGAGCCCCGCATCAGGCTCTCTGCTTTGCAGGGAGCCTGCCTCCCCGCCTCTCTCTGCCTGCCTCTCTGCCTACTTGTGATCTCTGTCAAATAAATAAAATCTTTAAAAACAAACAAACATGGGTTGCAAAAACAACAAAAAAACAAACCATGGGTTGCTTTAGAAAACAAAGATGTACTTGTTTTCTTCAAGAGACAATGTGTAAATCAAATCCATTAAGTCAATGTTGGACATTAAGTGAAATTCTGTAAGAAAAAAGTCCTTTAAACATAAACAAAAGTCACTGCTTAATTTACCTCTTCTGTAAATTCCAATTTGAGCGTTTTCTTACTTGGGAGCACACCTATAATTGTATCTCCCCCCTTTCATGAGGGGCAATGGCAGAGAAGACCATGCACTCTGCTGAGTGCAGTCTGTCAGGCAGGGTTATACAGGATACAGAAATTACATTCTTCGTTCCTTGCTCCCTCATCCCTCCCTCGTGCATTGTCACGCCTGATCATGTCCCCGTGGAATTTGGTTGCGTCACTTTCCTGCAACCACGGTCCTAGAACTCCTGTGGACTTTGTACTCCCCCAGATACTTGGGGTCAAGGACTTAATTTGTTTCACGGAATCTGTCAAGGGTTGTGTTCAGGAGCCCAGGAAGTCTAACCCTATGCTCTGCAGGAGAGGAAACTGAGGCCCAGGGAGAGGACTGGCCCCTGGTCAGTGAGGAGCCCTTGAGGATGCCCTGTAATAACGGAGGAGGCAGATAGTGGGAGCAGTTTTCTGACCAGTGACAGTGGTGATTGATTAGAATGATACCTGGGAGAGCAGAGGTCTGGGTGATCCCTCCTATGGGGCACAGGGCCCTGCATGCGGGCTATCTCTTCAGAAGTGGCTCCAGGAATGTGGCCTCTCACTTGGGGATGATTGGGGGGGGGTGCTAAAGTGAATTAGTACACCCCTGACTCCAGCTGGGCAAACAAGAACTGGGGCAGAGAGAAGGTAGTCAGTTCCCCAGAGGCATGGAGAGAGCAAGGCAAGGAACAGGTAGACCTGGCCAGCATTGGTGGCATGACCCTCAAAAGGTCCAGGTTGAGAGTTCATTATCTGTTCTAGCTCCTGAGTTGTGTCCAGGTCCCAGAGATTAAAAGGGGCACGGCATTCCTTGCTCCTAAGGGAACAACCCCTCCCCCAAGCTGCCTTTCCAGGATTAAGAGTAAAAGGATTAATGAAGCCCTGGTCTAAACTAGTGGCTACTTCAAACACTTGGCATCTTGATTCCACATGGTAAAACCTACTCCTAAACTCAAGATCAATTCCCATTTGCTCTTCAGAAAAGAATTTTTTGCCATCCCTTCAATGCGCCAGGCAAACTATGGGGCCCCTTTTTGGACTCTTTCTTCTGGGAGAGAAAAGCAAATCTGAGACTTGCCCTTGCAGGAGGTGTGAACAGAGGATGATGCAGCCTCCTGAAGGATGAAACAAACTCAGGAAGACGGGAAAAGTTGACCAGACACCCCCCCCTACATGTTAATTCTGTTGAAAGTGGTTGCCTCTTTTGTAAAATGGGGATACATAGTTCCAACAGGCTTTGAGAGAATCAAAGGATAAAGTGCCTAGCGAGGGTGGGGGTGTGGGGGAGTGCCTGGGTGGCTTAGTCGTTAAGAGTCTGCCTTTGACTCAGATCATGATCCCAGTGTCCTGGGATGGAGCCCTACACTGGGCTCCCGGCTCGGTGGAAAGCCTACTTCTCTCTCTCCCACTGCTCCTGCTTGTGTTCCCTCTCTCAGTGGGTCTCCATCAAATAAAAAAATAAAATCTTAAAAAAAAAAAAAGTGCCTAGCAGAATGCCTGGAAGAGTCAGCACTGAGGACGGGTTCCCTTCCCCCTCCCCCAAATCCAAAGGCTTCCCACCACTCTACCAGGGTCCAGTAATTCCGGAAAACCGCATGGTGTTCTGCTTTTCTGCTCAGGGCATGGCCACCTGACTAGTATCCTGGCAGCGAGGTTTGGGCATGGAGCTGAGCTGGGGAAGCCAAAAGGGAGAGGTCGACCAGGACCACTAGTGAGGGGGAGGCAGCCCTAGGAACAACAGGCTGCTCCCGAAGAATGAAAACAAGCCCCACCCTGCCCAGGAATGGCTCCATTCAGGAGGGACCCTGAGGGCCAGAAACCCCCTGGGGAGTTTCTGTTGGAGGTAGGGTGGGGCAGAAGCAAAGAAAGGCAGGTCAGAAGTAGAAAGTTTCTACATCTCCCTCGAGAAGCCCTACCGAAAAAGGCCCACAGAGGTCTCAGGCTTGGGGACCTGGCCTGCGTGGGGTGGTGTTGGGGGGGGTGGTAGGCAGAAGCTCAGAACACTCCAAAACCAATTGCCCCAGTCTTGGAAGCACCTGCCCAGGCCTTTCCCTAGCAACTGTACTCACCTGGGAGCTTAGAAGCCCTCAGAGCCAGAGGCAAATGTGCCTGCCATTAACAGAAAAAACGTTTATAGAATACCTACTGTGTACCAGGCTGCCCACACCCAGGCCTTGCCAGCTTCTTCCATGCTGTTTGACAAAACCTGCCTATCCTGTTTGTTGGGACAAATTCCTGGCAGACAGTACGGGCTGCAGGTAAGACATGTGAAAGCTGGAAGAAAGCACCCTATTTGTGCTCTTCCCCCGGAAGCAGTAAGAACAGGCAGGGTCACCGGCATCTTCTGGAGGCTCTTCCAGGTGTGCCTGGGAAGGAAGAAGAGCCGGAGTTCCCCAGGAGCTTCCATCTGGGCATATCCCCCACCTCACCATTCCTAGAACATGGTGGAAGCCTTCACCAGGCCTATTCTGCTTGGGAAGAGCTTCTGCTAGCTTCTGCCTGACAATACCGATGGTGAAGGGACAAGTGAAATCTGAGAAGCAGGTTCAGGGAGACCTCGGCCCTCCCCTCAGGACCAGGGGCCAGAAGAGGAGATGGAGAGGGGGACTCAGAGCCCAACTCACCGAAAGGGGTCTCTGGAGGTGAAGTAAGCCGGGACGGACAAGTAACTCCCCATCTTCTTCCCACACCAGATAAACAAGCTCAGCTGCAAACCCGTCTGGGAGTGCCTCAGACTGGCTGCGGACGGCCACCATGACAGGCCCAGGGCTCCCGGCACCTCTGGCTGTGGGCGGGCTGCCCAGGGCTCACCTCTCCCTCCGGAGAAGCCGGAGGGGCGTGAGGACTCCAGGCCACTTGCCCCCCAGCAGATTCCCGCAGGGGGTCATGACTGGGACGGCTCCTCCCCAGTTCTCAGAAGCTCCAGCGGACCCTTGGGACTCCGGGAGAAACACCTCTCTGCAGAGGCTACACACATACAGGGATTCTTGGGCCGGGCCGGTGACTAGCTAAGAAAGAAGCGCGGCTGTCAAGTTAGCCTTCTCCTTCAGTCCCTCCCCTGATGAGGGAGGGAGGGAGGGAGGAAGAGGAGGGGCTCCTCGCGGAACCGAGGTGTGTGGTTGGAGCAGCTATTAGGAAATAGACCTTGCAGGCAAGGGGTGGAGCTGGGCTGGAGGGAGGCTGCAGGCTAGCGCCGCAGACAATAACCAGGACTGGCTGAGCGTCCACCCCTGAGCTGGGGAAGGGCACTGCTGGGAGAGAAAAGGAGCCCATCTGCCTCCGAGTGTCCCCAGCTTGAGGAGCCGCCCAAAGGATAGTCGTTCTGCTCAGAGATGAAGGAAAGCACAGGATACCAATGCCAAGCCAAGCCACGCCCACCCCCAAAAGCCGGGGTGGAGGGTCTCTTGGGCAGGGGAGGCAGGTCTAGAGACCAGAAAGCCAGGTTTAGAGAGCTGCCCTCTAGGTTCTGTGCTCCGGGCTGGTATCTACTGGGTCCTGGCGCTAGGTCCCCATTCCTCCCTTTCCTCTGCCTGGCCTGGGGACAGCCCCCAGAGCTAGCCAATGTGGGTTGCCACTCCACTTCTGGGCAGAGCTGTGCTAAGCATGAGGAAAGGAGATGTAGAGTTTTAACTGACACCTGACTTTTCTCCAAGTAGCAAGCCCTGTAAGGCACTCTCTTATTTCTCCAAGGTGAGAATTATCTCCATTAACAAGGAAAGCAAGGTTCAGAGAGATTAGGTAACTAACCCAAGGCCAAAATATTATTCAGTAGCAGGGCTGGGATTTAAAGATTTTTAAATTTGAGATAGAGAGTGAGTGGGGGACAGAGGGAGATGGAGAAGCAACCTCCCCATGAGCAGGGAGCCCGAGGCGGGGCTCAATCCCAGGACTGGAGGATCACGACCTGAGTGGAAGGCAGATGCCCAACTGACCAAGCCACCCAGGCGCTCAGGGCTGGGATTTAAATGTAGGCCCCCATGAGAGCTCCACAGCCAGAGCTCATTCTGACTCTTTAAGGGGAAATATCTCCCTCAAAGCCTTTCTTCAAGTTGGAAACAGCGCAGGAACTGGAGCCCAGGTCACCCGTTAACCTCTCTCACTTTTGTCTTTCATTGCTAGAATGCCATCCATTGGCCCCAGGGGGCAGTGGTGCTTCTTCCGCTGTGCCATGGCAACCAGGCTTCTCAAACTGAAAAATGGGGCATGATGGAGGACAAGTGTCTTGGGGGATGATGTGCCTTGGTATCTGGAGGGTGGCCTGGCAGAAGAGTAACAGCTGAGGGGATGACCAAACTGGAGCCCACCACTGAGAAAGCCCCTTATTCCTCTGCCTGCAGGACTGTGAGGGGGAAAGCAAGGCTGCTGGAGTGGGATATGTCCAGACCTCACTGTTGGACTTGAGGGAGTAACAGCAGCTCTCTCTCACCAGGCACACATTCCTCTCTACTGAAGTCACCCTGTCACCGTGACAGGAAAATCTGTGGCAAAGGTGGTGGCTGGGTTGCAAGGGAACCTTTCTCCATTCCTCTATTGATTGGGCCCACAGGTAACAATGAATGTGATATGAGAGATTGTGTTTAAACCCTGTTATAAGATACCATTTATTAAACACTTAGTATGTTCCAGGCTCTTTGTTAAGTGCTCCCCACTTGTTATCTATCATACTTAAACTGCTAATATACAGGGTAGATATTATCATCCCACTTAACAGATGAGGAAACTGAGGTTTGGAAGGGTTATATCAATAACCTGAAGACAAACAGCTAGTAAGTGGTACAGCTGGGTTTCTTTTTTTTTTTTTTTTTTAATATTTTATTTATTTATTTGACAGAGAGATCACAAGTAGGCAGAGAGGCAGGCAGAGAGAGCAGAGAGCTCCCTGCTGAGCAGAGAGCCAGATGTGGGGCTCCATCCCAGGACCCTGAGATCATGACCTGAGCCGAAGGCAGCAGCTTAACCCACTGAGCCACCCAGGTGCCCCACAGCTGGGTTTCAAACCTAGTCAGTGTGACTGTAGATCAGGGGTCAAGACACTTTTCCCCTAAAGGGCCAGAGACAAATATTTTAGGCTTTGCAGGCCTACACAAATACAGAATCTGTCAGTGCAGTGCGGAACTGGCCATATATAAAATATAAACAAATGGACATGGCTGTTTTCCAATAAGCCTTTATTTGTGGACAATGAAAATTGAATTTCATGGAATTTTCATGTGCCATGAAACATTCTTTTTCTCCCCTCCCACCGTCATTAAAAAATGTAAAAATCACAGGCCATACAAAACCAGGCAAGGGGCTATAGTTTGCCATCCTCCACGCTGTAGCCAAGGCACTCAACCACTCTGTTAACTGCCCCTAATACTGAAGACCAGCTTTTGGCATGTGTGCAGAGCTCAGCCACATCTATCTACTAGCACACAGACACCACACTCCAGACCCAGAGGCAGCCAGCAGGGAGTAAGCACTGGACAGGCGCTCACTCTACACCAAGCCCTGCTCACACCACTCATACATTAAAAATGAATTTTAACCTACACTAGTCGGTGCTATACTTTCTCCCTATTTTTTTTAATTTACTTTTTTTTCAGTGTTCCAAGATTCATTGTTTATGCACCACAGCCAGTGCTCCATGCAATACATGCCCTCCTTAATACCCACCACCATGCTCACCCAAACCCCCACCCTCCTCCAAAACGCTCAGCTTGTCTCTCAGAGTCCACAGTCTCTCATGGTTCATCTCCCCCTCCGATTTCCCCCAACTCCCTTCTCCTCTCCAACTCTTTCTCCCTTTTTACAGAGGGAGGAACTGAAGTACAGAGTCTAAATTGCTTGTATGAGGCCACCCAGTTGTATAAGTGAAAGGACAAGCCAGGATTCGAACCACAGTTTCTATACTGAGCTCCACCATCGCTATGCTGGAGCCCAGTCTGGGCCGGGAGCCAGACTGTCTGGGTTTGAATGCGACAATGCAGTGTGTGTAAGCCCTTGGCACAGAGTCTGGAACACATTAAGGGTTGATAAATGTTAGCTGCTAATATCATTAAGACTATTGTTACTACCACTATGGGCTAGCTATGTGGCCTTCAGCAAGTCGCAGACTCTGTCTGGGCCTTGGTTATATGTCTCTAAATAGCTTCCGGATTCAACATTTGTCAACTCTCTGAGGTTGCAGAGGGCTCCCTGTTTTCCTTGGGTCTCAAATTGAGTTTAAACCTCTTGAGCCAGCTCTGAGGTGATTGGGATCCCAACCTGGGGGTCACACAGGAGCAAAAGAAGATGTCGGGCAGGGTAGAAAGGGTAAACAACACACAGGATACCAAAAGGCCTGTCCAGCTGGAAAGCTGGGAGCTCTCTTTCTCCCAGTGATAGAGCCAACTATTTCTCACCAAAAATCTATTATGTTCCCTTGTAATTTGATCAGGCCAGAAGGGGGCCCCAAATTAAGTCTGGAACTAGCAAATTATCTTCTAATTGCACCCTCTGATTTCCATCTGATGAACAGAGTACAGATGGAAGAAAATGCAAGCCACAAAGAGACTGGGGCCAGAGAGCCCATGAGCATAACTCCTCTTGACATTTCACACAGCTCTGCTGTTCCAGCGGCGGCGGGCGCAGTGAGTCGGTGTCTAGGAATGCGAGCAGGAGGCTGCAGGCGTTCTCTATTCCCCCCACTCTGCTTACAAAGGACTCGCTGGGTGGGTGGGCGGGTTTGTGGGGAACTAGTGTGAGGGCTTCTGAATGCTAGGAAAACTGCCTCCCCCTCAAAGAGGGGCAGCTGTCTCCCATGTCATGAGCGGAAGCCCCTCCTAGGTGGAATCCATCTGACCTCCATAAATCCCAGACTTCAGGAGGAACCACTGAAGGACTGATCACCAGATGTGATAAGCTGTTGGCTACTCAGACCCAAGTGCGTGGTTCCTCAAGGCGAACTTCAAAGGCCTAAACCACCAGAACTGGGAGGTGAAAGGTCACAATGGAGACTATACTTCCCCCTCCTGCCTTTGGATACTGGCCCTGGGTGGAAAGCTGCTCGTCTAGGTCCCTACAGCATCTGGCAGAGGATTCAGCAATTACAGATGACAGAGGCAACTGCAAGGATCCTTGGACTGGCAGTTACGGACAGGACAAGATGGCAGGAGAAGTACTAATCTCCAGCACATTTCATAAGTTCAAAACCTGATGAGGAGCCCAGCAAACTGTTTCTTCAGAACCAGATGGGATGCGAGAGGCTGAAGGCAATAGCCTTCAAGGCTGGCAGACCCAAGTGAGCACTCGGCTGAGGAGTGGTGAATGAATGAATCACGGGGACCTCCCCTCAGAAGGCAGCTCTGGTTAGATTATCTGAAGCCCAAGAAACTGTGTTTGTGTGGGGCCCTCTATTGGTCGGGAGGACTCCATCCAAGGAAGAGAGCTTCTGGGGACTCTATAGCTTCTGAGCCTTGAAAGGTGAGCATTGCCACCCCCATTTTCTGACCATCAGTCTCTGCTCCTCCTCTCTCCTTCTCTCTCTCTCTCTTTTTTTTTAAAAGATTTTATTAATTTATTTGACAGAGATCACAAGTAGGCAGAGAGGCAGGCAGAGAGAGAGAGAGAGGAAGGGAAGCAGGCTCCCTGCTGAGCAGAGAGCCTGATGCAGCGCTCGATCCCAGGACCCTGGAATCATGACCTTAGCCGAAGGCAGAGGCTTTAGCCCACTGAGCCACCCAGGTGCCCCTCCTCCTCTCTTTCAACATGACTATAGCAGTCATCTTTCTAAAACAGGAGTCCTGGAAATTCCACTGATAGAAATTTTGCACAGAAGGGGTTCCTGGGTGGCTCAGTCAGTTAAGCATCTGCCTTCTGCTCAGGTCATTGATCCCAGGGTCCTGGGACTGAGGCCCCCCTCTCTACACCCACCCCTTGTGTCATCAGGGTCCCTGCTAAGCCAGAAGCCTGCTTCTCCCTCTGCCTGCCCCTGCCTCTACTTTTATGCACTCACTCTCTCTCTCTCAAATAAATAAAATCTTAAAAAAGAAAGAAATCTTGCCCAGAGAAATATTCCTACAAATGAGCTAGAATATATCCAGCACTGTTTAATACTAAAAGATTAGGAACAGTCGTGCGTCTATTAATAGGAGTGGGCTCGGGACACCTGGGTGGTTCAGTCAGTTAAGCATCTACCTTTATCTCAGACCATGACCTCAGGGTCCTGGGATTGAGCCCCTCATTCTTCTCCCTCTCCCGCTCACCCTGCTTGTGCTCACTCTCTCTCTCTGTCAAATAAAGAAAATCTTTAAAAAAAAAAAAATAGGAGTGGGCTAAATACAATTATATAAGCACACTATAGAATATTATGCAGCTGTTAAAAATAATGAGGTAAGGTGTTACATAAAAAATCCAAGTGTCAGAGAGAGTGTACACTATAATTCCATTATTTAAAAACTCAATGTGCACAATCCTTAAAGAACATCTGAAAGACCCCACTACTTGGTTATCAGTTTCTCCTTTCAAGCAGTGAGACATCTATCAGCAGAGATAAAAACAGCATTGATTTTCTACCATTTTGATACTGTTTGCATTATTTTCTTACACTTAAGTGCTGCTTTTTAAAATGATAAGTGGGGGGGTGCCTGGGTGGCTCAGTGGGTTAAAGCCTCTGCCTTTCGCTCAGGTCATGATCCCAGAGTCCTGGGATCGAGCCCCGCATCGGGCTCTCTGCTTGGCAGGGAGCCTGCTTCCTCCTGTCTCTCTCTCTGCCTGCCTCTCTCCCTACTTGTGATCTTTGTCTGTCAAATAAATAAATAAAATCTTAAAAAAAAAATAAAACGATAAGTGGGGGGTGCCTGGGTGGCTCAGTGGGTTAAACCTCTGCCTTCGGCTCAGGTCATGATCTCAGGTCCTGGGATTGAGCCCCACGTCAGGCTCTCTGCTCGGCGGGGAGCCTGCTTCCTTCTCTCTGCCTGCCTCCCTGCCTGCTTGTGATCTCTCTCTGTCAAATAAATAAATAAAATCTTTTAAAAAATAAAATAAAATAAAATGGTAAGTGGAGCGGCGCCTGGCTCAGTCGTTGAGTGTCTGCCTTTAGCTTGGATCATGGTCCAGGGGTCATGTGGTCCAGTCCCGCATTAGGCTCCCTGCTCAGTGGGAAGCCTGCTTCTCTCTCCCCCACTCTCCCTGCTTGTGCTCCCTCTCTCACTGTCTCTCTCTCCCTGTCAAATAAATAAATAAATAAAATCTTAAAAAAAAAAAAAGATAAATGGATAACAACCAAAAGAGGTTCCAAGATTTAGAACAAATACCTCCTTACACTTTTTTCCTAAGTGCTCTTGTCCAAAGACAAAGCCTGCCTGTGTGCACTGCACTGAAGACTCCTGGGGCTATTTCTTTTTCTTTCTTCTTTTTTTTTTTTTTAAAGATTTATTTATTTATAATAAATATAGAGAGAGGGAGTGCATGCACAGGAGTGGGGGGAAGGGGAAGAGGGAGAAGAAGAGGGAGAGAACCAGACTCCCCACTGATAAGAAGCCTGATCCCACAACCCTGAGATCATGCCCTGAGCTGAAATTAAGAGTCAGACGCTTTACTGACTGAGCCCCTCCTGGGGTTCTTTCTTCAGCTTCCCCAGCAGGATCATGGCTCTGGCCACCTCCTGCCCCATTCCACTTCCTGACCCAGTGACATAGGCTTGCCCAAGCCTTTGCTGTCTTAGCTCCTCCATCTTCAGGCTGGTGGCTGTCTCCTCCTTTTTCCATGTCTAACTTCACCAGAGCACTCAATCACCTCTGGGAAGAGTTCCCATGATGTGTCCCTAAGCACCACACGCAGGAAGAGCTCTGAGCCTGTATCTGTCTAGTATCAGATCAAACTACATGAGGCCCATACCAGGCTCGCCCTGCATCCAGAGATGGCCACTACGAAACATATGACTCAGGAACCCCCTTATGAGCAACTACAATACTAGAATGACAATGTTAACTAAT
This sequence comes from Meles meles, assembly GCF_922984935.1. Classification (NCBI taxonomy): domain Eukaryota; kingdom Metazoa; phylum Chordata; class Mammalia; order Carnivora; family Mustelidae; genus Meles; species Meles meles. The sequence goes on along the minus strand of NC_060077.1, from coordinate 26,566,967 downwards.
GTTTATAACGCATTTTCAGTTTACAGAGGGTTTTTATACTCACCATCTAAACAACCTCATGAGGACTACCTATAGCACAGACCGGGTAAGGGAAGCCCAGAGATGTTAGGTGATTCATCCAAGGTTACTGCTGGGAAGTGCAAGACTGAGATTAAAAGCTGCCTTGCTGACCTCAAATCCCATGCCTTTTCCTCAACATGAGCCCTACCTAGCAAGGTGTTTAGGAATCCCACCTCTCCAGTATAGAGCCCCAAACTGCTGGGTGTGTTGAATTCCTGCATCTGATTTTTCTAGGTCTCCTGCCCATATTCTTACTGTCAGGATCATGAAAGAGTTTACCAAATGTCTTGTGGCAGTCAAGAGAGGGTCTCATGACTTTCAACCCAGTGAAAACATGAAGTCATGACTTACTCACTACTGGTGAATCCTAGTGATGGGCTCTTTTCTAAGTGCTCCCTGTCCACCTAGTCTATCATCTGCAAAATTCCACAGAATTCCATTAGGATTTGATGAGGGAGTCAAGTCAAAAGGATTATGAGTTTGCTTTTTCCAGGACTTCTTTTTCCTCCTTTTTGAAGACTGAGCCAGTTAGCCATTTCCACTATATTTTGTTAATGGATCCCTGGTACATGGCAGGTGTGGATCAAATAATCATTATACTTGGGTACTACCCGCATTCTACCAGGTTTCTCCAAAAAGTTACAAATAGTGGTTCTGCTACTATGTCACGAAGATTTTTCTTTTTTTTTTTTTTCTTTTTTCAGTATACTGGGAAATAATTTTCTGTCTAAAAACTAAACACATTTCATGTGATTGGGTACCCTCGTGCATCTTGGGCTTCCCATCCTCCCTTCCTAGTTTCAAGCCGATGAGCTGTAAATCAAAGGATTGGACTAAATCTCTAAGGTTCTATCCAGATTTCCATGACACTTAAGTCGGATGCCAAGGATTATCTTTTGCTGGGTGTTTGTTAACATGACACCACATTCCAGAAGTTGTGGACACTTAGTTCCCACTCTGCAAAACACTGACTAAGTTCTATGAGTTAGGCACTGAGATAGGCTTGCTCATATATGCTTTCACTTAATTCTCAGAACTTTGTGGGGTTGAGGTTGCCATCTCCTTTTCACATATGAGGAACTAAGGTTCACAGAGAAGGCTGTGATTCGAGGTCACGGGTCTAGGAATTGGCAGAGCTGGGATTTAACCCAAGTCCTTGGATTCCAGATCTTAAGACAGTAAAGTTGCCTCAAATAACTATTTTACACTTGCTATTTCATTTGCAGGGTATTTCTGAAATGTAGTTGAGAGAACAGCAGCCTCAGACTCCTGGGAGCAGCTTGTTGGCAGTGAAGACTTCAGGGCCTTACCCGGAAACCTATAGTAAGAATTGCTTAGACTGAGCCCAAGAATCCGCATTTTAAACAAGCCCCCGATGCACACTGAAGACTGAATCCACTACTTTACTCTTCCCTATGGGCTCTTCCATTTGATTTCATTCTTCTCTCACATTAACCTTGAGAGGCAAGCAGGATAGGTCATTATTACCCCTGGCTACAAATGAGGAAACGATTCAGGTAGGTTGTTCGCCTTCTTATTGTGGACTGAGCTTAAAAAATAAATGTTTGGAGGTTTACATTTTGTAAACCTTTGGCTCACTGGGGACTTTCACCTTCCTGGTATTGTTCTTACTCATTTGTAACCCCACAGTAGCTGCCTCTCTTTCTTCTTCAGTGACATTATAGTGGTATTCAGGATGCGGTGGGAAAAGATGGCTCCAGCATATAGGGTCATCTCATGCAAGGCCACCCTTGGAACTGAAACAAAACACAAGTGCTGACATCAGCCAATTTCAGAAACAGCTGAAGCCACTGTAAGAGTCAGTACTATTGAGGGGGGCCCAGTTGAGCACCCTCCGATCTAAGCTGGATCACTACAGAGCAGTCTCAGGAAGGTATGAACAGAAGATGACTGACAGAGAGAAGAAAACTGTCCTCAAATCTGGTTTGAGGTACTTGGGAAGTTTTTCCTGGTAATAGTGATGAATGTGGAGGAAGAGCATTTGTTAGCACCCTCCAGTACTGCCCAAGGGAAAGGGGATTCTATTAGCCCTTGGGGGAAAAATACAAGGCAAATTAGCTGCCATAGTACAGAAGCCATGCCATCCCTTGAGCTTTGATGGTTTTAGGCTTTGTAATGACATTTATAGGCAGAGGTCTGCCTATGTCTCCAGGCTCCTACTTCAGAAGGAAAGCTCTTGCTTAGGAGAAAACCGCAGAGCAAAGAGATGGTGATGATGCATACCGAAAGGGCTTCATCCACATGTCCAAAGAGAAAGGTGGTCATTTGACAAAAACACCATTTGCCTAACAAGCACTGAGCACCCACTTTGCTCTGGGCCCTCTGCTAAGCTCTGGGATACAAAGACGAACTAGATATGGCTCCAGACCTGGAGTGATGTTAGACGTGTAAACAAATACCAACAGAACTATAACGGAGATATGAGAATAACAAAGGAGAAAGGCTCCTCTGTTTGGTGGGGAAGGTTCAGGGTGGATTTGGTGAGGCTCTTCCACAGGGGACAAGATGTATCAGTTGAATCTAAAGGCTGATTACCAGGCAGATAAGAGGCATTCCAGCCTGATGGAACAACATGTGCAAATGCACTGAGGCATAACACAGTATGGTCCCTAAACTGCAGAGCAGGGCACATGTGAAAGGTGATCAGAGGGGAGGCTGGGATGGTGGGAGAGGGCTAGGGCAGATCACTAAGAGGCAGGTCTGTCAGGTGAAAGAGTCACCCACAGGCAGTGAAGAGTTATCAGAGGTGTTGAAGCAACCAGAGGCTCATAATAAATGGAACATAAAACCTAAAACACCAAAGACAGTGCTGGTCTTTAGTGGTCAGTTTGTCTCCTTGAATGTCTCAAGTCTACACTGGCTGCGGATATGCCCACTTGAAGTTTGCTGGCCAGTTAGTGTTCACAAACAGCAAACTATGGCTTCATCCTCAGGCAACAGTAGAGACTGAGCTGCTCATTTTATCAGCTGAAATTTGCCTGTATGGGCTACAAGCACTTAAGAATGAGGTTGTGACCCCTTATAGATAATCATCTACTGTTGCTCTGTGATACAACTTAATGTCCAACATTCAGTGTCCAAAACTGTGTTTACATAGACATTCTTCTCTTGGCTGCACTGGAAAATAAATGCTTTGGATACCTTAATAAATCTCCAGGTGATGCCAGGAAAAGAACCCTGGCCTGAAAGAAAAGACCTGATAATTTGACCTGGCTAAAAATAGACTTGTTATGTGATCTGTGGCAAGCCATTAAACCTTTCTGGGCTTCAATTTCTTCCTCTGTAAAAGGAAAGATTTAGGTTAAAAAAAAAAAAATTCCACAACGGTTCGCCAATACTGAAGACACAAGGAAGGGTTGTGGTCAGAAAAAGGTTGACTGGCTGATCACCCAGGGACCTTTCCAAGGCTAGCATTACCCTAATTCAGGCCTCATTTTTGGCCTCTGAGGTCCAGAAACAGGTACCCAGAGAGGTGAAGACAATCTAGGATGGCTCTAACCATTTATCAATTCCATAGTCCATTTATGAATTCATACTTGAAATTAGAACACCTATATCATCTTACAGTTACCACCTCCAGACCCTTCCAGTTATCAAGAAGTGCAAGAATCTGAATTAGGCATCAGAAGGTTGTTCTGTGAGCATGGACTTAAAGGGAGATGAGCAGCCACGGAGAGAAATTTCATTCTGGCACAAGTGCGTTAGCCCAACCAACCCTGTTTACACTAAAGAACCCCCTTCTGGTGACCAAATCCAGATTCAATATTTTTATCTGGCCACTCAACACTTCACTGGATTTTAACTCATTTTTTAAAAACATTATTTATTTATTTGAGACAGAGCGTAAGAGAGAGAGCATGAGCAGGGGGAGGGGCAGAGAGAGAGGGAGAAGCAGGCTCCCCGCTGAGCTGGGATTCCAATGTGGGACTTGATCCCAGGACCCCAGGATCATGATGGGAGCCAAAGGCAGAGGCTTAACCAACTGAGCCACCCAGGCTTCCTCAACTAATTTTTAATGGAAAAAATAGCATTACTTCTTCAGATACTTATCACCAATTCACATATTATTCAGCTCTGAGAGACATGTGGCTCCCTAGTAGCTAGTAACAAAATGGCTAACACTCATGAGTGCTGACTCCCTGTGAAGCCCTATTCCTACCCAATACTACAAAGGACTTCCTTCATTTACCCCTCCACGATAACATTAGGAACTAGGCAGAAGGTTAGTTCTCCATATTATAGATGAAGAAATTTGGGCACCAAAGCAGCTGCCTTTGGCTCAGGTCATGTTCCCCGTGTCCAGGGATTGAGCCCCGCATTGGGCTCTCTGCTCAGCAGGAAGCTTGCTTCTCCCTCTCCCACTGCCCCTGCTTGTGTTCCCTTTCTCGCTGTCTTTCTCTCTTTGCCGAATAAATGAATAAAATCTTTAAAAAAGATAAAGAAACGAAGCACAGAAGGGGTAAGTAACTTGTCCAGCATGCACAGCTAATAAATATGACAGAATCAGGATGTGAACCAAAGCAATCTGGTTTGAGTCTGTGCTCTTAATGACCACATGACACTCCTATTACATGTAGATCTAAGTATTTAACCTCCAGAGGACAAATTTCATTTCTAACTTCTTGGAGAATCACCAACCTATTAACCCACTCCCTACCAAAAATTACCCATAAGTAAAAGATACTTTGTAAGCCATTTTTTCCACACTCTACTTATGTATATCTTTAGTTAATGTTATCCTTCAAAGATTTCTAAAATATATAAAAAACAGGGGCACCTGGGTGGCTCAGTTAGTTAAGTGTATGCCTTCGCTCAGGTCATGATCTTGGGGTCCTGGAATAAGCCCCACATTGGGGTCCCTGCTTTGTGGAGTCTGCTTCTCCCTCTCCCTCTGTTCCTCCCCCCTGCTCATGCTTTCTCTCTCCAATAAAGAAAATACTTAAAATAAATAAATAAAATATTAAAAAACAAATACATGGGGGTACCTGGGTGGCACAGTAATTTAAGGGTCTGACTCTTGGTTTCAGCTCAGGTTGTGATATTGGGGTCCTAAGATTGAGCCCCGTGTTGGGCTCCATGCTCACCATGGAGTCTGCTTAAGACTCTCTCTCCATCTGCCCCTCCTCCCCCCATGCACTTTCCTCATTCTCTCCCTCTCCGTAATAAATTAAAATATAGTGGCATCTGGATGGCTCAGTCAGGTAAGCATATGGCTCTTGATTTGGGCTCAGGTCATAATCTCAGGGTTGTGGGATTAAGCCCCGTGTTGGGCTCTGTGGTGGGTATAGAGCCTGCATAAGATTCTCTCTCTCTATCCCTCTCTCCCCCACTAAGCAAGCAAACAAACAAACTTATGAAATTTGTCAGATTTCAATTCAAATTTGTTTGGTCTACAGTAGTTAAACTCATTCTTCCCTCTACTGCTTTTCTCTCCAGTGTTTGTTCCTGTCTGGCCAGTACCTACAGAGAAGTCTAACTCTGGGTCATCCTTATTTCCTTTAGGGGAAGAAGACAAAGTTTTAACTTCTTGCCTGGACACTTGCAGGCAATTTTCCAAAGCAACCCAATCTCTGGAAACTACTCCTCTCTGCCACTTACAGTAACTGCAGCCACAGTGGCTGCTAAGGGAAGGATATGGAGAAGGGCAGGGAAAAGCCTCACTTACATCATATCTCTTGGCCACCCCTGGCAATTCATATGACAAATATCTCCCCCATACCAATGATGTGCTCAGTGATGACACAATGAGGGGCAAAATGTCCCATGGTTCATGACTAGGTTACACTTATGGAATATTAGAGGTCTCAGGATATCATTAAGAAGATGATCAAATGAATAAATGTAAAGTTAAAACCACAAAAAAGCTTCAAATGGAAGGTCTGTGAAAGCATAGAAGAGGGGCCATGACCTATTCTATTACTATCTCCCTGAGACATCCAAGTAAAGACCTGAAGGTTGAGGAGGAGTTAATTAGGCCAAAAGGGAGTGAGGGCATTCCACGCAGAGAGAAGAGCAGGAACAAGGGGCTGTCAGAAGGAAGCAGGGTGTATTCTGGGCCCTGTGAAGAAAAGCAGTGAGACTGGAATAGAGAGAGCAGGAAGTTGTAGGGAGAGGCCAGACCACAAGGGGCTTTGTAGGCCACATTAAGGATTGGTCTTTATCCAAGAGTGCTACCAAGTCATGGAGATACATAAGGATGGAGAGATAGCAGTGTGAAAAAAAAAAACAAAAAACAGATTTTTTTTTTTTTTTAAGGTCATTCACTCTGGCCACTTTGTGGAGAATGGATTGGGTAGTGTGAGTGACTGCACAGTTAGAAGGCTACTGCAATTATCCAGGTGAGACATGATGGTAGCCTGAACAGGTTGGTGGTAGGAGAAATGGAAAGACATGGACACATTCAAAATATAATCTGGAGGGGTGCCTGGGTAGCTCATTGGGTTAAGGCCTCTGTCTTTGGCTCGGGTCATGATCCCAGGGTCCTGGGATCGAAATAGAGCCCCATATTGGGCTCTCTGCTCAGCGGGGAGCCTGCTTCCCCCCCCCCAATGCCTGCCTCTCTGCCTACTTGTGATCTCTGTCTGTCAAATAAATAAATAATCTTAAATATATATATGTATATATATGTGTGTATATATATATATATAAATAATCTGGAGATAAAACTGACAGGTGTGGATATGGGATAAGAGCAAAGAGCTATCAAGAAGCACTTCCAGGTTCTGACTTGGGCAGAGGGGTGGATGGTCGTGCCATTAAACAGGACAGGTTATATTGAAGAGAAGCCAGTTTTGGGAGGAGATTAAAAGTCCAGCTGTGTCTGAGATGTCTGAAAGACACTCAAATGGGCAGGGGAAGTTGACAGCAAGACAGACAAGACTAGAGCCTAGTGGAACGGTTCAGACTGCAGATATGAATTTCAGGGTCATCAGAGTGTGGAGGACAACAGAAGCCATAGGTGTGAGTGAGACTGCCTGGGAAGAAACAATGTGCCTGGAGAAACAGTAACATTTCAGAGCCAGACAGAGGATAAGCAAACTGGAATGACCAGAAGAATGTGTATGGGGGTGGAAACCAGGACAGTATGGAATGTCATGGAGGCCAAGGGTTTCAAGAGTGACAAAGACAATAATAATAAATGCTAACATCTATTAAACCCCAATACGGCTAGGTACTGTGTGAAGGGCTTTGAATACATGATCAAATTTAATCAGCACAACCTTTTGAGGTAGGAAGCATTTCTCTTCCCCTTTCCTAGGTAAGAAAACTGGCAAAGAAACTCAAAGTCAGCTAACTCAAGATAAACTAGGATGAAAACCCAAGCAGGCTGACTCCAAACTCATTCACTTGTCTCTACAACCTCTAGTGCAGTTTGGGAGGTCATACAATATGAAGCCTGAACAGCAGCCAGTGAATGGACCAATGTGACTGTCCCCTGGAAACTTACCAAGGGAACACTGTTTCAGGGGAATGAGAATGGAAGCCAGACTAGAGCCCATTATTAGAAATGCTCCGTATTATTACCTGTTCTTTAGCTGTCTGAGGGAGTCAGTTATGAGACGAGGCCACTATGTTAAATCTGTATCCCCAATATAATCTAATTTGGTGACTTTAATATAGCAAATGATGCTCAAAATTATATGTGAACTGCTAATGTAAGCAGCACAAAGTTGCCATGTGCTGCTTGCTGCTAACCCTTTACAACATACCATCCTCCAGTTTTCAGAGTGCTTTCTTATCCATCACCTCTTTGATCCTCACAACTTCTTCATGAGGTGGATTACCTTTACCACATTTTTTTTTTTAACTTAAAAAAAAATTGATTGATTGATTTGACAGAGACACAGAGAGAGAGCACAAGCTGGGGGAGTGGCAGGCAGAGAGAAAGGGAGAATCAGGCTCCCCGATGAGCAGAGAGCCCCCTGTGGAACTCGATCCCAGGACCCTAGGAGCATGACCTAAGCCAAAGGCAAACACTTAACTGACTGAGCCACCCAGGTGCCCCTACTTTTACCACATCTTATATATGAGAAACTAAAGCTCACGATGACAAAGGAACTTGCCCACAGTTGCACCGCCAGCCTGGCTCAGCTAAGATTCAAATCCAGCTTCTCTGACTCCAAGTCTACTATTCCCTCTGGGGCGTCCCAGTGTTAAGAGGACCCTCTTCAGAGCCAGGGAGACCTGAGTTCAAATGTGTGCGACCCTGAGCAAGTTCTTCTACCTTTCTGGACCTTGCTGTTTTGTGTCAAATGGGTAGGGTAGTAGGGTTACTGTAAGGGTTGAATCAGGTAATCTAAGGTGAAACTCCCAATACAATGCTTAATAAATATCTGTCATCCATCCCTGGCTCCACTCTACTCCTCTTCATCTCTGCCCAGACAGTAGCTGTAGGGCTTCTTTGGGATCTTCGTTCTCTCTTCCCAAGGAACAGAGCAGTATTAAGGTATGTTGAAGGTCACATACTGCTGCTATATGCTAAGAGTCCCACTCTGTGTTCATGCTGGACTCCCTCGTGTGGGCAGAGGAAGGCCCAGGTGATTGTCCTCTGTCAGGCACGCCCCAGTCCCCTGTTTAACTGCCAGCCTTAATGAGCTGCTGGCTGGCTGCTTCCTTAGAGATAAACTAGACAAATAAGCAAACTAAAATCAAAGGCTTGGGTCCATAAATGCAGGAGCAACATCAAAATTACAACAGCAGAGGGCAGGGTTGCTCCAGGAACTCCTATGCCAGGAGCCAGAGACCAAGGAGAAACCTAACAGCACTTTTATTTGACACTTGAGAGTTCATAAAGCCTTTGAACCAGTACCCTTCAGTGTTATCTGATACCACCAGTGTGTGACAGGCAGGGTGAGTGTATTTTATTTTTTTTTTTTTTAAGATTTTATTTATTTATTTGACAGAGAGAGATCACAAGTAGATAGGTAGGCAGGGAGAGAGAGAGAGAGGGAAGCAGGCTCCCTGCTGAGCAGAGAGCTCGATGCGGGACTTGATCCCGGACCCTGAGATCATGACCTGAGCCGAAGGCAGTGGCTTAACCCACTGAGCCACCCAGGCGCCTGAGTATATTTTATTCTGAAGCTACAGAAGAGGAAACTGAGCTTCAGGGAGGTTAAATGACAAGACTATATTCAGGAATGCAGAGACTCTTGTAAGCAAGGAGTTAGAATGCCTGGATTCAAATCTCAGCTATGCTACTTACTAGCTCTGTGACTATGAGCAAGTAAACGTCATTTCTTTATTTGTAAAATAGATATGACCAGTACTATAGTTATTACATTGTTATAAGAATTAAGTTATGGGGGGGCGCCTGGGTGGCTCAGTGGGTTAAAGCCTCTGCCTTTGGCTCAGGTCATGATCCCAGGTTCCTGGGATCGAGCCCCGTATGGGCTCTCTGCTTGGTGGGGAGCCTGCTTCCCTTCCTCTCTCTCTCTCTCTGCCTGCCTCTCTGCCTACTGTGATCTCTGTCAAATAAATAAATAAAATCTTAAAAAAAAAAAATGAATTAAGTTATGGGGCGCCTGGGTGGCTCAGTGGGTTAAAGCCTCTGCCTTTGGCTCAGGTCATGATCTCAGGGTCCTGGGATGGAGCTCCGCATCAGGCTCTCTGCTCAGCGGGGAGCCTGCTTCCCCCTCTCTCTCTGCCTGCCTCTCTGCCTACTTGTGATCTCTGTCTGTCAAATACATAAATTTAAAAAATCTTTAAAAAACAAACAAAAAAAGAATTAAGTTAGATGGCGCGCCTGGGTGGCTTAGTTGGTTAAGTATCTGACTCTTGGTTTTGGGTCAGGTCATGATCTCATGGGTTGTGAGATGGTACCCCACATCAGGTTCCCTGCTGAGCTTCTCCCTCTCCTTCTGCCACCCTCCCCCATCACTGCTATCTCTCTCTCTCTGAAATAAATAAATCTTAAAAAAAAAAAAAGAAAGAATGAAGTTAGATGATACAAATGTGAAATGCTTAGGACAATGTCTGGTACATAGTAAACACTCAATAAACTGTAGTCTTACTATAATCATGATGTACTATGCTTGTTGAGGTTGGGGTGTGGGTGAGAAAATGAGCATGGCTTTCAGCATCACAGAAGCTATCCTATTGTCACCAGCCCATCACACCACAGTCTCTGGCTGCTCATTTTCACCTATCCTGAAGTCACAAATTTAGCAGAAATAGTCTGTTGCCCGATAAAATGATGACAGCTTTGTATCTGCATTATTCCTTTTCCAGAGCATAGGCATTAGAAATCACTTCTCAAAAAGAGAAAGCTCAAAGAGTCTGTGTTCATGATCCCATGAAAGGAGGCCTGAAATGTTCCCAGAAGCCTTAAGTATGGAAAATACTTCAGTATTTTCCCTCTGATAATGTCCTTAAGAACCAGGTCAAGCTAGAGAGTCTCAGGTAAGGGCGATAAAGATGAATTAAGAGAGGCAGTTTTCCCTTTTTCCACAACCCCTCCTCCTTGGCTAAGCACTTTTGATGAGGGTTAAAGGACAATCATCAGAAAACTTGTCAAGTTTCTTTGGTTTTCTAACATGCCAAGTCACCATTAAAAACATGCCAGCTCTATACTTTAACCTCAGCTACAAACAGCATGCAGTCTGGTTGCCTTCTTGGCCTCCTTCATGGAGAGGAAAACCAGTTCCAGAGAGCTTCAGAGAGAATGGTCCCAATTCTAGAACCAGTGGCACTGCTCAGGGCAAGGGAAGGCCAGAGGTACTTAAGAGTCCAAATAGGCCTGTTGGGAAGGCTGCGGAGAAGAGGCAGGAGGGCTACTCAGACAAGCATCCAGGATCAGAAGGATCCTGGCCAGGTGCCCAACTGCACCAGACTATGCTACTTCCAGGAGGTTGTCAGCTGGCCTCTGCTGTGCAGTACCAGGTTCTAGCCTTCAGTGACTTCCTATTGTCCCAGGCACCTGAGAATCTGGCGGAAGCTTATCAGAGGCAGGATTACGGACTGCTACAGATGAGAGGGATGGGGTAATATAAGGAGACGTGAAGGGAGGGGAGTTTGGGCCAAACCCCAGCAATTTCTCCATTGAATACCCAGCTCCGCCCTGTGACTAGAAAAACAAAGGTGTGGGGGAAGGGGAAAAGAAAAGTCATTTCCTTTATTGTAACTAACTCAACTGGGTAAGAGCGAGGCTGGAAGGAAGTCATGAAAAATGAATTTCTTTGGGTACCATGCAGGGAAGAGGGTCCTGCTTTTAGCAGGTCTGTGCCTAGGCACTGAATTTATCAGAGAATTTAAAAGACATTGAGCTGATGCCTCATGATCCTTATAACCAGGTTATTTCTGGGGTCAGATACAGTTGTTCCCAGCCCTGTAGATCTTTCTCCAATCTGGGCAAAAGTCAGTTGGCTCCAAAGCAGCCTGTCTCCCCAGGGCAAATTACCAGGCTCTGTCTGAGGACTTCACGTCATCCAGTTTTTGTGGGAAAGCTCAGGAGTCAGGAAATAGGCTCCTTCAATAGAGCTGGATTAGAGAGACTCTGTCCTTGAGACAAAGATGTAACTAGGAGACCTACCCTGCTCTACTTCCCCACAGGCATGATCTTTGGTGTAACTGTGCCAGGGTAGTTCAAAGTTAACCTTAATCTCTGAGGCTCCACATTAGAAGACCAATGGGTGTGTATTAAGAGAAAGAAATGCATGCATGTAGGTGTATACAAACACTCAAAATATAATGTAAAGTGACAGCTACTGAATATTATGGGAGTTCTATGTGTCAGATGCTATGCTGAGCACTTTATATAGATTATCACTTTTAATCCTCCCTGACAGCCTGTGGGATGAGTACGTATCTCCATTTTATAGATCAGGTGCCTAATGCTCAGGGCAGTCACCCAAGGACAGTTAATAAATTGCAAAGCCAGGATTTGAAACCAGACAATCTCATTCCAGAACCTGCACTCATCCACCAGGATCACGTACCTTACTTTTTTTTTTTTTTTTTAAAGATTTTATTTATTTATTTGACAGAGAGAGATCACAAGTAGGCAGAGAAGCAGGCAGAGAGAGTGAGAGGGAAGCAGGCTCCCTGCCGAGCAGAGAGCCCGATGCGGGACTCGATCCCAGGACCCTGAGATCATGACCTGAGCCGAAGGCAGCAGCTTAAACCACTGAGCCACCCAGGCGCCCACGTACCTTACTTTTTTCTGAACATGTGCGTATGGTTTTTCTCTCTACCCCCCACTCTGACACACACACACACACACACACACACACACGTTCCCTAACAAACTAGCATCTAATTTGACCTAAGACTTCAATTCTTTTTTTAAAAAAGATTTTTTTATTTATTTGACAGTGAGAGACAGAGAGGGAGCACAAGCAGGGGGAGTGGGAGAGGAAGAAGCAGGCTCCCTGCTGAGCAGGGAGTCCAATGCAGGCTCGATCCCAGGACCTGATCTATCATGACCTGAGATGAAGGCAGATGCTTAACAACTGAGCCATCCAGGCGCCCCGACTTCAGTTCATTTTTTTTTTTTTAAGATTTTATTTATTTATTTGACAGACCGAGATCACAAGTAGGCAGAGAATCAAGCAGAGAGAGAGGAGGAAGCAGGCTCCCTGCTGAGCAGAGAGCCCCATGGGGGCTCGATCCCAGGACCCTGGGATCACGACCCAACCGGAGCCGAGCCGAGCCGAAGGCAGAGGTTTTAACCTACTGAGCCACCCAGGCGCCGCCCACTCACCCCCCCCCCCCCACTTCAGTTCTAAGGTCAACTCTGGTCATCCATGACCTGTCTTTGTAACTCTTTTTGTCTTGTTGGTTTCAGGGCTCTCAACTGTGATATGAAGGGTTATATCACACAATAGATGGTCCCTTCTGGTTCTGAATTTCTTTAGTGTTCAGAGAATCCAGAAATCCCCATAATTAACTTGTTCTACCCTGTCCTGGTTATTTTGGATAGAAAATATTAACACAGGGCGCCTGGGTGGCTCAGTTGGTTAAGCGACTGCCTTTGGCTCAGGTCATGATCCTGGAGTCCCTGGCTCCCTGTTCAGCAGGGAGTCTGCTTCTCCCTCTGACCCTCCCCTTTCTCATGCTCTCTCTCTCTCCCATTCTCTCAAATAAATAAATAAATAAATAAAAAGAAAGAAAGAAGAGAAAAAGAAAAAGAAAATGTTAACACAAATAGGAAAAGAGCAGGAATAAATATGACTATATGGGTTAGGTGCCAAGGTGAGCCCTGGCCTAGAAACCCATTAGGATTCGCGTCAGCTCTAAATGAAAGGGCAAGTCAAAGGCTTTATCTGTTGGTCCCTTATATTTCTGACATTTTTGCTCCAGCCCTTACTAAGAATCAACTTCCCTGAGGGTAAAAGAAGAATCAAAGCAATTAGATCCACAGAGAAGACTGGAGAGCCAGAGTTTGAACTTAAAGGGCAGAAAAATGCAGTTCCTCCCCAACTCTTCCAGAGGCCAGAGCTCTCTAGGCCAAACCCCCCACATGGTTCCTGGGTGGAGGCAAGTGCTTAAAGGTCAATTACATTACTTGATATCAGCATGGGGGATGCTTTGTAACATGCGCTGTGCGTGGGAGCTGGAATCTACAACACTTGGTGCCTGTCTACAGTCTGTCCCATTCTAAAGATGTGAGCAACTGCCCTACCACTTCAGACCACGGGGGCACACATGCCCACCCAGCCTCCAGTGTGGAATGACTGTAGGCCAGGCACTGTTTTATGTTCTGGAGAATGCAGACAGGCTCCCACTCTTGAAGATTCCAGTCTCACAGGGGAAAGAAATAACCATTCAGTGGGTGCCTACCATGAGCTGGGCCCTTGGCATATATGATTTCATTCGATCTCAACAAGTCTATGAGATAATTTTTTTTTTTTTTTTTTATGAGATAAATTTTTAACATCCGTGTTTTCCTGATGAGAAAACTGAGTCTCAGACAACAGGAACAAATCCAACTTTAAAGTCTCTGTTGTTATTTTTAAGAAACAGAGCTTCCTTCAAACAATAATCTAAGAGCTAAAATAAAAATTAAATAACAATGGGGCGCCTGGGTGGCTCAGTGGGTTGAAGCCTCTGTCTTTGGCTCGGGTCATGATCCCAGGGTCCTGGGATCGAGCCCCGCATTGGGCTCTCTGCTCAGCAGGGAGCCTACATCCTCCCTTCTCTCTCTGCCTGTCTCTCTGCCTACTTGTGATCTCTGTCTGTCAAATAAATAAATAAAAATCTTAAAAAAAAAAATTAAATAACAAAAAGCAGGAAACTAGGGAGGCATCCTGCGGTGAAGGGCTGACTCTGCCAACTGCACTAAAAACAACCCTTGAGGCACCTGCATAATGAGTAGTGTAGCTGTGGGAAACTCATTCTTTCTGGGTCTCAGTTTCCTCATCTGTAAAGTGAGGGTGGTGCTGGGACACCTTGGAGAGGCTGCTCCCACGGCTTCACCCTACTTCTAGCTGTACCCAGCCCATTTGTGACTCTTTCACTTTCACACCAGACATTTGCTCACGTTTTCTTCCTTGGCACATCCCTCCCCCTCCCCTCAACCCACACCAAAATGGGAACTCTCAAGTCAGAAACTTGTTTTTGTATTTTCCAGAACATGAAGTAGGGGCTGGCCTATAGTACACTGGCAAAGATAAGAGGACAGACCCACTTACCGGAAGCAAGAGCTGTGCCAGGCTTCGTTGACAGTCCTGTACCGCCTCTGGCTTGGAGAGACATGGTCCCCACAGCCCCGACACTTCCAGGTATCTTCACCTGCACACAAAACCAGGGAGTTTAGAGGCCCAAAGTAGCAGGAGGTTTAGGACAGGATTCCTATCATGCAGAGTAAGACTGAGTTAATGGACTTACAATGAAAGGGCTGGCTCGTGCTCGGATAAATGCATAATTCCACAAGTTCTCTGGGAAGCACTTAGCCAGCCTGCTCATCTCCGCAGGGACAGGAATTCATGGCCTTAAAAGTTGAGTCACATGAAAAAGTGCTCAACATCACTTAGCATCAGGGAAATAGAAATCAAAACCACAGCGAGATGCTACCTCACACCAGTCAGAAAGGCTAAAATTAACAAGTCAGGAAATGACAGATGTTGGCAAGGATGCAGAGAAAGGGGAACCTTCTTACACTGTTGGTGGGAATGCAAGCTGGTGTAGCCACTCTGGAAAACAGCATGGAGGAGGTTCCTCAAAAAGTTGAAAACAGAGTTACCCTACGACCCAGCAATCACACTACTGGGTGTTTACCCTAAAGATACAAATGTAGTGATTGGAAGGGGCATGTGCACCCGAATGTTTATAGCAGCAATGTCCACAATAGCCAAACTATGGAAAGAACCTAGATGTCCACCAACAGATGAATGGTTAAAGAAAATGTGGTATGTACACACACACACACACACACACACACACACACACACACACAGAGGAATACTATGCAGCCATCAAAAGATGAAATCTTGCCATTTACAACGACATAGGAAGGAACTAGAGGATATTATGTTAAGTGAAATAAGTCAGTCAGAGAAAGACAATTATCATATGATCTCTCTGATATGAGGAATTTGAGTTTGAGAGGCAGAGCAGGGCGTTGTGGGGGGAGGGAGGGTGAAAAATGAAACAAGATGGGACCGGAGAGGGAGACAAACCATAACAGACTCTATCTCATGCAACAAACTGAGGGTTGCTAGGGGGTGGTGGGGAGGGATAGGGTGGCTGGGTTATGGACATTGGGGAGGGTATGTGCTATGGTGAGTGCTGTGAACTGTGTAAGACTGAGGATTCACAGACCTATACCCCTGAAGCAAATAATACATTATATGTTAATTTAAAAAAAAAAAGTTGAGTCTCATTCCATCTTCTAGAAATGTTCTGATTGTTCCTTTTTTCCATAGAAACAAAACCTGCCTTTTCCTAGAATTTCAGCCCTTACTTATTATAGCTCTGAGTAGATAAAATGAACAAGGTCTCTTTCTTTTCAGGGTCAGGCCTTCCTATGACTATTCCCAGTCAGCACCCAGAAAAAATTCTCTGGGTTAAACGTGTTATTGCCTTTTCCTATTCTTCAAAAGCCCTGGTTGTATAGATATTCCATCACTGAGTCCAGGAGCTCATTCATTCAACCAACATCATGGGTCCTCTCAATGGACCCATGGGTCCTCTCCAAGCTCTATGTTGGAGACTCCTAGATAACATCATCTCTGATCTTCAAGGAGCAAACGCACTGAAAAGGAATCCTTCTTCCACATTGTAATTTTCCCCTTACATATTATTGCAGAGTTAGAAGCAAAGTGCTATTTCAGTTTGGAGAAAGAAGTTATGGGTATAGAAGGGAAAGAACATTTAATGAACACTTCCTATATACCAAGGCTTGTGCTAGGTGCTTTCAGAGACCCAATCTCATTTAATTCTCAAAACAATCCTGTAAAACAGGTATTAAATTTATTCTAGGGGTGGGAGACTTGAAACCCAGGGCTAGGGGGTGTCAGGCCAAGCAGCAGTCCAGCATTCCAACTCAGGCCCAGCTCATCCTAAAGCCCAGGCTCTTTCCACTCACTCTACCATGTTGATTCCTGCTCATTCCACTTAGCGAAGTCAAGAAAGTCTTTGTAAGGGAAGCTAATACTTGAGCTAAACCTTGAAGGATGGAGAAGATTTGCCTGAGGCTGAGTAAAGATGGGGAAGGGCTGTATAGGCTGAGAGGTTAGCATGCGCAGTAACACAGAGTGAATCCATGTCCCTCCAAAAAGGACAAAACACAATATCCCTGCTGTGGCTCAGATACCAATTTCTTGAAATAAAGAAGGCAGCTGAGATCAAGCTGTGGTACCTGACTCAGCCCTAGAAAGCAGGACAAGGTTGTTACAAAACTCCCTTGTATGCTCCGTGTATGCAGCTTTGTTCTCTCTGGGTAACTCCAGACTGCCACAGGCACGGTGACAGTCACTGGACCCTGTTTCACAGGCTCAGGGGTCATGAATAGACAATGCACAGCTCCAGACATTTCAAGATTGCTCAGCAGCATTCTGGGACAGCCAGGACACAGGCAGCTTAAACAAGCTAGCAGAAGGCTTTAAAACCTTGACCCAACTGTTCCTCTCCTCCAGTTCCACAGCGGTAAGACATAGCTGTCCATCACCACATGAATCTAAAAATTCTCAGACTCTCAAGAGGGGCCTTTTTGGTATTTTGGGTGGCAGTGACCCAGAGAATGCACTACTATCCTCACAAACTCAAAGGTACAAAGTCTGAGAGACTTACTCAAATTGGGTTATGGATAGTGCACAAGCAATGAATTTGTAAGGTTTTCTTTTCTTTTTAAAATTATTTATTTATTTATTTATTTATTTATTTATTTATTTATTTATGTGAAAGAGAGAGAGAGAGAGAGTGCAGAGCCAGTGAAAGAGAACATAAGTGTAATGGGGAGGGGCAGAAGGAGAGGGAGAAGCAGACTCCCCTTCTAAGCAGGGAGCCCGATCTGGGACTTGAACCCAGGACCCTGGGATCAGGACCTGAGCCGAAGGCAGATGCTTAACAACTGAGCCACCCAGGCACCCAGGTTTTCAATGAAGACAGACGTCCAAATGAATCTTCCAAGGTATAGAGGTACAGGTTTGAAACGTGTTTGGAACTCTTAAAGGGAAGGGTTTTTGGGTCAGTTTGTGAACTATTTTGTTCTATCCCCAGCAAACCTCATTATTTTAAGCCACATCTTGTTTCTAATTTTTATTTTTTAACCCAAAGGAATGGTCTCTAACTTGACCACCCACTTACTCAACAATTCAGCATCTTGGCCCTGAATGACTTCTGGCTATTTATGAAATTCAAAAATGATCAGGACTTTCCACTATGAGGATATTTAAGATAAGTTGTTATTGACACACCCTCCAGAACCTGCCTTTTCTTGTCTTGAGAAACCCAAAGCCATCCACCAACACTTATTTAGCACCTGCTCTATGCTAAGCTCTAGGGGCCTAACTCCAGATTGCCTTTGGCTTAGGTCATGCTCCCAGGGTCCTGGGATTACGCTCCACCTCAAGCTGTCTGCTAAGTGAGAAGCCTGCTTCTCCCTCTCCCTCTGCCTGTCACTTCCCCTCCTTGTTTTCTCTCTCTGTCAAAAGAATAGGTAAAATCTTTAAAAAAAAAAAAAATCTAGGTTAAATCTCTTTCTCATTTGCTGCTCTTTCCCAACACGACACATAGCTGGCATGGAATAAATATTTGCTGAAAGAATGACTAAAGTGTGTCCATTCAATTTAGCAATAAGTGGTCACTCTGACCCTCAGTGAGACAGTTTCAGAGAAATGGTGGGGGCGGAAGTCAAATTGCAGTAAGTGGGAAGTGAGGAAATGAGGGCAGTGATGTGTAGATAACTTTTTAATAAATGTAGCTGTGAAGGGGAGAAGGGTGGTAGCTCAAGCAGAAAACAGGGTCCAGATTTTTTTTTTTAAATGGGAAAGACTTGAACTAATATAAATGATAACTGGAAGGAGCCAATGGGGAAGGGAGTAGTGGTAGAGATAACAGAAAGTGCACATCTTCTGAGAGATGGGATAGGATAGACTCTAGAACAGGAGTGCCATACGAAATAGTTGAGCCTTTCTTCTGTAGACACTGGGAAGTCTGGGTGAGCCAGCTAAGACTGTACTGTAGATAGGGAAAAGAAGTGAAAGACCTGAACTCAGGCTGTGGTGAAGGACAGGGAAGGACTGGAGAGACATCTGGAAGGTGGAACCAGGTGGGTATGTGAGAAGGGAGTAGTATAATATTAAAGGAATGAATGGCCCTCTACAATGTGGCTCCAAAGAACCTTTATTTCTCACATCCATTACAAAGGGATGCTCTAATCACATCTTCTTTTTAAATATTTTATTTATTTATGTGACAGAAAGAGAGATCACAAGTAGGCAGAGAGGCAGGCAGAGAGAGAGAAGGGGAAGCAGGCTCCCTGCTGAGCAGAGAGCATGATGTGGGCCTCGATCCCAGGACCCTGAGACCATGACCCAAGTCCAACGCAGAGGCTTGAACTGAACCACTGAACCACCAAGGCACCCTACTAATCACATCTAGATCTATTTTCTGTTTCTGCTGCATACATTCATGTTCTTGCATACTGACATTCACATCTCAAGCTATTGGGTGTTTAAGATACTTTACTGTCTCTTTCCTTAATCAAACTTCTATCCTTCTTTGATGGTCCCCCAGAGGGGGACTTTTTTCACTTTGTCTATACCTGCTTTATATCATTTGTTTTGTGATTATAGTTCATTATGTTTCATTATGTTTCATTCCCTCCCTCTCTGTGTTCTCCATCCCCACTCCTAGATCTAAGGGACAAAGGCTGCATCTTGACCATCTTTAAATCTCCTGAGCCTAGCATAAAACCTGATGCAGAACAGACACTCCTTTGTGTGGCAAATCCACCTGAAAAGCTGGACCAACTGCCAACTCTAAAGGTAATTTCCAAAGATAAACTTCAATAGTTAGAGAAATGATTCCATTGAATAAGGGTTCGGGCTCTCAGGATAACTACCTATGGGTAATGTCACATATAGATGCACAGGCCTGTTTTTCTGTTGAGCATTCACACTGTTTTTCAGTTAAGTACCTGAGCAAGAGGGGTGCCTGGGTGGCTCAGTGGGTTTAAGTCTCTGCCTTCGGCTCAGGTCATGATCTCAGGGTCCTGGGATCGAGTCCCACATCAGGCTCTCTGCTCAGTGGGGAGTCTGCTTCCCCCTCTCTGCCTGCCTCTCTGCCTACTTGTGATCTCTGCCTGTCAAATAAATAAATAAAATCTTAAAAAAAAAAAAAAGTACCTGAGCAAGAATATTCACCCAAAGCTTTCAGCTTCTCAAGCCCAGATACTCTTTAAAAGAAAACTCTTGGCTTCTTCAGCTCTCTATAGCCCTGAAAGTTGATGATCTTAACTCTCTTACCACTTTTTTTTTTTTTTTAAAGTAGGCTCTACACCCAACGTGGGGCTCAAACTCACAACCCTAAGATCAAGACCTGAATCCTCCCCCAACTGAGCCAGTCAGGTGCCCCAACCCTTTTACGACCTTTATTCTAAGGAATGCAAGAGAAATATAATAATACAAAGTCCTGGAGATTTCTGTGAGGCCCAGTAAAAGACCGATCCAGAGTCCAGTCTGCCTGGAAAATATTTCGTCAATGAGGAAAACACCTCATTGCACCAGGACCTTCACCCTCTACTTCTACAATATTTACTTCTCATATTTGCAGACTTATCAACCGTGCCTACTGATTGTCAGAGGCTAGAAAAGGAGTTTGACAAATTAAATGTCCCCAGCAGCCTCAAAACAATAAGGGGCCCTTATTTGGAGTTTAATAATCAGAAAATGATTTCACAGTTCTTATTGCAATTTGATGCTTTAAAGAAGTTATGTGTGTGCAATGCAAAGAGGGTGAGAACTACAATAAATGGCTCATTACTAAGGTTCTCACCCTCAGGATCTTTTGAATCCTGGCATAAAATATATTTATTTGAAAAATACAGACATATATTCAGCTTATACACACTTCTCTCTCCTGCCTTAATAATTGGTGATGTGGCCCTCAAATAATCTCTGAATCCACTGGGGCAGGCAGTAGGATGACAGGAAGGTGAGGCTAGAAGGGCCCTTCAAAATCATCTACTCTACTCCAGTCTTTCTATTTTTCTTAAAGAAAAATGGATTTGAAGAAGGAAACTCGAGTTGCCTAACCATCAGAAAGCTGGTCCAGGAGGGGCTCAAATCCAAGTTTTGAAACTACTAGACCAGTTGCATTTTTATTATCATATGCAGCCTCAGACAAGTTAGGACTTGCTTAAGACTACACAGTTATTCAGTGGAAGGGCTCAGCCTGGTACCCCAGCTCAGTGCCAGTGCATTTCTCACAAGACACTAACGTTCACCTTAATCTTGGTCTAAGAACTGGGTTTCTGCAAACTAGCCCTTTTCAGACTTCAAAGTGGTGAGAAAATTCCAGGTACTGAAAGCTCATGAGACCATAAAGCCTAGCCTGAACCAACATGCACAGACCCAATCCTTTCATTTGAGAAAAATCTTTGATGCTTCTCATGTTCCACTAGACAATGAGAAGCAGGAACAAAACCCAGCCAGTTCAGTGCAGCACAAAACAACCTGTATGGTAACTGCTGTGCTCCCTGGGAACTGGCAGGTCAGGTGTATAAATCCCACTTGTCCCAGGATAAAGAAGGAAGCAGAGGGGCAGAGCAGCAACTGGTAGGGATCAGCCAAAAGAGAAAAGATCACACCTTAATGAAGTGAGTACCAACAAGACTAACAGTATGATTAACATTCCTCTAGATACTCTCCTTTATATCCCAAAGGGTTTTCCTCCTCACTAGCTTACCAACTATTACCAAGTGTCTATGGAAAAAAAGATTAGATGATTTTTTTTTATTAACATACAGTGTATTATTAGCCCCAGGGGTACAGGTCTGTGAATCGCCAGGTTTACACACTTCACAGCACTCACCATAGCACATACCTTCCCCAATGTCCATAACCCCACCACTGGCTTCCTACCCCCTCCCACCTACCACCGGCAAGGATTAGATGATTTTTAAAGGAGCTTCTGGACTTCTCCAAACCTTATATTTCTCTTTCATAAGAGGAGGGATCAAATTATTCCTTCTAGCTCTGAGTTGGTGACACCAAACCAGGGGACTCTCATTTTTTGGCTTAAGACACATACACAGACATCTCAGAAGGTTTCATTCTTGCTGTTGTTTCCATCTGCCTTTTGTTTTATTAGAAAAACCTTGTAAGGGTCAAGAAGAAGAGCAGGAGCTAGACCTAGGTTTGAAACCTGGTTCTGTGTCCTTGGGAAAATTATTAAACCTTTCTGAACTTGTCCCTTAATCTTTAACAAGAGGATAACCACCTACCTTACAAGATTACCAAGAAGATGAAGAGAAATAACTTAATGGTTGTGAAAATACCTCCTGCGGTGCCTGGCACTTAGTTGGCAACTGAAAGCTTTTCTTTTCTTCCTTCATGTATATCTAGAGAGTTGGCTAGGGAAAAGGTTGAGTTGAATTACACTAACCTCTAAGATCTTAAGGAAATGTTTTCAAAACAAATTCAACAAATGTTTTCTACATACCCGTGTGCAAGACAAAGACTAGGTCATGAACTTCTGGGGTCCTTGGTGAGTAGTCATGGAGTGTAAGAGACAAGGATGTGTACAGAAATAACACATGTCAGAGAGGGACAAACTAGGTGCTGAGAGCAGTGCAAACTTGGTAGAGTAATAAGACACTTGGTAGAGAAACAAATGAGAGAGATGGTTCCTGTGGCTTTCTAGCGTTCAGGTTCTCCTTTCCAACCATAAGTCTCCTTAACTGTGAATGAATAGGCATTTTCTTATCTGGGGGAAGGCATTTTCTTATCAGAGAACTGGTTAACCAATTAATATGTTCCCAAACAGCAGTTCTCTACCCATTGTCAATGATATGGGGAAAAAACCAACTACTTTTGAGTCCTTATAATTGGACAGTGGTGTCCTAAGCACATGTGAGCATGAATTAATAGAATATAAAGATCCTATAAGATGAAGACTCATACTGAAGGACTATTACTCTTTCCATTTTATGAAGATGAAGCTAAAAAGCTCAACTAACAAGTGTTAGAGCTAGGTTTAGACCACAGGTCTGCTAACTCCAAAGTCTATGTGTTTAACTATATTTTAGATTTTCTTTCCTAGAATAAAGAAATTACAGGCAGAAAGACTTGACAATAAAATGCCAAGGTAGATGCTCAAGGAATACTCTAACAGAACTAGGCGATGGTTTCATATTCTAGCTCCTGCTGGGTATATATTAATAGGTAAAAGAGTCTAATTCTTGTTTTTATATAAACAAAGGTTAAGAGTGAGAAGGTTGACAGGCTTGTAAAAGAATCCTAGAGCTCCAGGTCCTCTCACCGAAATGCCAAAGTGATGCAGCACCCCTTCCTAATATGCCCCTGAACCCTAGCCCTTTCCAGGTTTGCACTGATCAAAAGCCAGCTCTGCAATGGTAATCAGCTCAGCCACCAGAAGACATGGGAAACCTAACAGAGCCCTTTGAACATGATGGGTTTCTTTTTAGCTTTAAAACTTTGTGGTCCTCTTGGACACTATGTTGCTCCCTCCATCCCATATCCTCGGCATCCAAGTCACCCTGCCTTGCCCAACATGAGGTAATTCCTATGGTCTGTGCTACCTTCCCCATTCCTGTCACTAACACCTAAGCACAGGGGCCACTGTACCCACCCCCAGATTAATGCCTTCCTCAACCTTGTCCAATCCATCATGCCCACCAATGTCAGATTTATAGTCTAAAAATAAAATACATCATGACTCTCCCAGTCTCTAAACCTATGGTCTCTACAAATTCCACAAGTCTAGCATTAAACCCTGTATGGTCTGGCTTTACCTACCCTCTCAGCTTTATCTTTCACTTCCTGTAATTTCCCCATTTGTGCATTCTGGCCTCTACACACGTATCAATTCACTATCCCTTGTGAAAACCTTGAAACTTGCCCAGCTAGGCATCCTACTTCCAGTTTCTTCTCTACCAGGCTATCATACCCAACTCCACCCTCCACGTCACTTTTAATCTACCTAACACTTCACAAATTTTACCTCAAATTTTGGTCAGCATTTCCTGGCCAGATCTGGTAGCCACCCTGGATATCTTGCTTTTCTTCAAACATGCCAAGCACATTCCTGGCTCAGGGCCATGGCTCATTCCCTTTTATTCCCTCTGCCTAAAACATTCCTCCCACAGATATCCAAATAGCTCACTCCCTTGCTTCATTTCTCGCTTAGATGTCATTAACCAGGGAGTCTTCCCTGACCTCCCACTATCCCTACGACTTTATCCTACTTTCTCTTCAGAGCATTTATGACTGATGTTTAATATTCATATATTTACATATTGTCTATCTCTCCCACCAGAACATACTCTCCATTAGGGAAGGGATTTGGTCTCTTTAGTTTCCTGCTGATTCCACCAGGGCCTAGAAATGCTTGGCACATAGTATGAATTCAATATATGTTTGTTAGGATAGATGTATGAATAGAGTTCTCCCCTACCTTTGAAATTCTATAATGTTATCACATACAGGCTTTCTTTCTTTCTTTAAGATATTTAATTTGACAGAGAGAGAGAGAGAGAGAGAGAGTGAAAGGGACAAACCACATATTATTCATTTCCACAAATATTTATTACAGACTTTTTGTGTACCAGACTCTTTACCTCAAGCAGCTAGAATATCAGAAAGAGCACGGGAGGAGAAATCCTAGGTTAGTCTTGTCTCTACCATTAGCTGAGTGACCCTTAACAAATCCATTTTTCTCCCTGGGTTTCTTCATATGTAAAACCAGGAGAGTTACATTATCTCAAGTCTCTCCTGGCTCTAGCATCTGTTAAAATTTATAAGAGGTAAAACATGGCCCAGCTCAGTGCCTTAGACATCACAGGTACTCAGTAAATATTTGGTTTCTTTGTTGTTGATTCTCCTGTTACACAGGAACCTGAGTAGTCTTGGAACAGTTTAGACAGAACAAGTAAAAGTTTAAGCCCCACTTCCTTCTCTGACTCCACGGGAGTTCTCTGGTGTTTGTGATAATAAAGGATTCTGGTGTTTGTGAGAGGACAAATCACTGAATTTGAAGTTGGACAATATGAACCACTGCCATTTATTTGGCTACAGAACGTTGAACAAGTCATTTCTGAGCCTGAGTCTCCCCACACATAAAAAAAAGTCATATTGGCCTACTCTCAACTCTTCAAAGACACCTTTCTATGATGTTACATCTACTTGGAATGTTCTTTGCCCTTTCTTTGTTGGACTAATTTCTACTTATCCTCAAGGAACAGCATAAATTTGCTTTATTCACTCTCCAACCCCTTACTCTTACAGCATTTACCTCCATTGTTTATCTCAATTATTATAGCATTTATTTCCCTTGTTACCTCAATTATTTAGTTTCTAGAACTGTAACCACCACAAAGGCAAGGACTGTGTCCATTATACTACTTTATAGTAGTATATACAGTCCATTATAGCCCATTATACTACTCAGCGCTCGGTTAAGTGCATGGCACAGAAGTATCCAACAAATATTTTTATGGACAAATGTCTAAACTAATGCACTGAGACACTTTAGTACCTCTAGAAAGCTTTTGGTTCAGAGAATCTAATAAACACTATCACCCTCTAGGATCTTTTACAAGTTTCTGTGAATCAAGGTTCAAAACGGAATGTACACAGAGGTTAGAAAAGTCACTGGAAATCATTTGAGCTGAAGAACTCTGGAAGCTAAAAAAAAAAAATCAGAGAAAGGGACAGGGGATATTTATACCCCAGCCCTCTTGCTCCAGAAGCCTATTATCAAGAATGAGAAGAAAAATCCCATGCTTCCATGGTGAGGAAGTGACCCACTGGTGGCCTGGTCCTTGTATTCAGGATGGAGGAAGTGACTGTCCACAAGCTGAAAGCCAGGAAGTGGGGGCAGATATCCAAGACAGCCTCCCTCCTCCACCATTCCCTCCTGCCACCTCTAGAAATCTTTTGGACGCTGACCCTGGTCGACCCAGAGGCTAGGCCACCCGCACAGGTGGCTGGGAAACATAGCCAACACAAAGTCCTGGTGTAGGGAGGATAGGCCAGAAGGGCAGGAAGCTGTAGGGTGGGTGGTGTGTGAGGTGACTGGGAAGGGACTGCAGGCCTGGCTAACCTAACTCTAAAGCGACCATTCACCTCTGGACAACTCTTCCTTCCAAGAGGGGTTTAGCCACATTTCTTTCTTGTCTCAGAGAGGCCAAAGGAGGACCCAGTTCCCATGGAGGCCCCAGAACCCCACGGGGCCTACATTCCCCAGGAATAATGCTCCAAACTCTCTCTAACCTCTAATCCGTTTCCTAAACGCCAAGGGAGCCCACGCTCCGGGTTCTGGCAAAGGACCAAGAGTCACAGGCACCAAGATATCCGCGAGAAGCCTTGGATCCGGTCGGAGAAGTCATACTATTCTCCATTTCCCACAGAAAACGCAGAAATCAGGGTAACTCTCTATCCCCTTATAACTGCCCCAAACCCTGAAGATCCCGCCCTCCACATATTCCACATATCCCTCACGCCAAGGGAACCCAGACCCCCAGCTTTCTTAGAGTTTTAATTTGAGGGCCTGTGGTCACCAGATCCACAAGAAAAGTTGGCCCCCTGACAGAGCCAGCATCCTTTCCTTCAGAGACCTCAACTCTCGGAGAGCCTCCCAACCCGCCTGCTCCCCGGGGCCTTCTGTTCCCGGTCCCCCAATTCTCGAAGCCCCACAACCTCCTCGCGGAGTGTTATGCTCACGCCCCCCATTTCTGCTAAGGAGCGGGAACCGACGGGAGTCCACTCAGCCCGAAACCCCCGAGGCTGCCAGCTCCCCTTAGGCGTCTTGGGCCCGGGCTTCCGAGATAACGGCGGGACAGGACGGGGAGGCCCTTCCTTACCCGCCTGCGCGGCCATGGTCCCGGGACGCGGAAATGGGGAAGTGGCGGGGACCGCAACGGCTACTCTCAGATCCCGCAGCCAGCCGCTTCAGGCGCCGGAGGAACTCAGCCCCGGGCGCAAGCGGGATGCATAGCCTACGGCGCCCGGGGAGGACCAAACCGCACCTGGCACCGGGGTCCGCCCGCCGACACCCCGCCCCGCCCCGCCCCGCCCCGCCCCCGGGGCCAGACCCCGCCCCCTGGCTCGGGCTCTGTGGGGACCCTGACGCCTCCTACTGCGACTGGCGCGGAGCTGGTAAAGGTGGTTGTCAGAGGCCCTGAGCTGGCTCCTCAGGAGAGTCCTCAGGACTCCCTGGAGGTCTCATCAGAGTACCTTCAGCCCATTTTACAGATGCGGGCAGCCTAGGACCCGAGGGAACAAGTTTGACTACCTTGAAATGGCTCAGCTCATTAGAAGCAGAAGTGAGATAGGAACCCAGGTCTCCTAACTCCCAGGCAAAAGCTCTTTCCAGTAGTGTTTGGAATCAAGAATATGTATGAAGGGATGCCTGACTGGCTGAGTCAGTAGAGCATGTGACTCTTGATCTCAGGGTTGTAAATTTGAAACCCCACGTTGGGTGTAGAGATGGCTTAAAAATAAAAAACTTTTAAAAAATGAATATGGAGAAGATACCCCACAAAACTGAGGAGGCTGAGGGTGGACTTTTCTTAGAAGCTTCCAGCTCAGAGAAGCCACTTATCTGCACCACTATGAGTAAACTGGCACCCAGTAGATAATCTCTAGGTCAAAGATGGTATGAAGGTGGTGCAACCAGCATTCCAGGGGCAGATCCTTC
Source organism: Meles meles (assembly GCF_922984935.1). Lineage (NCBI taxonomy): Eukaryota > Metazoa > Chordata > Mammalia > Carnivora > Mustelidae > Meles > Meles meles. The sequence continues at coordinate 26,539,568 of NC_060077.1, read as the reverse complement.
TTGAAGCCAAATAGGTATATAAATGAATCCAGCACACCAGATCTTCCAGTTTTTCAAGATAAGCCAAAACTCCAGGTACTTCGGTGAATTTTCCCACTTTTTAAATGTTGGTAACATTTGGAAATTTTTTAAGTCATGTAGACCAAAGGAAACACTTGTGGAGTGGATTTGCCCTGCTGGCTCCTCTTTGTGGAGCAAAGAGCAGTGGAAAAGGAGTTAGAACAGCAGCCTGGTTCCTGGCAGCTGTTAGCTGGCTGAGGGATCTTGAGAACCACTTCCCTTCATTGGGCTTAGTAAGGAATTGGGGTCTTCCATGTGACAAAGGATGGACTACATCAGCTGGACCTGCAGTCCCTCCCATCTAATTCTCTGGTACTGAATGTTTGGCAGCTGTCATTTCCTCAGACTAGATTTAGGTCATGGGAAAAGTGTCCAAATGACCAGGAAGAGGCAGGGATGGGGCTCAAGGAAATGGATCATAAGCTCCTACCAAGGACAAAGTTCAATCATGCTGTATCTGGTTCCAGCACTTGAGTAAGCAAAGGTGAGCACAATTCTCTTTCTTCCTGCCCTCTATAATCCAAACCGGATGCAGGTCAGTGGTTCTCCTCTGGGTGTGGCAGGTGGCTCCTGAAGTCCTGTGTGTGGAGAAAGTGCTGAGGGGGTGGGAGAGGGGATGTGCCTGACTTCCTTTAGTTCCTGGGAACCTCCAGTGGTTGGTTTTTACAGTGAGGAAATCTCTGATTATAATGGCCACAGGATTATGTGTTGAATTAAAGTGACAGGGTTCCAGGGGACCCTGACAAGCCGCCTGTGGCTAGCATAAAGGAAGAAGGGATTTTATTCATCCTATACATGCAAAGAAATCATGCTGTATTCCCAGGCTCACAGGCACTGACGCCTTGGAACCAAGACCCCTGTTTGCCCCCTTTCCTCTGCCCCATAGCAACACACTCAGGTCTGTCTCTTCTCCCTCCTAACTCTCTCATTCCACTTCCTTCCCACCTCCAGCCTCCAGGTGTTCCCTAACAGTGAGTGCAGGGATAACCAACTCCCCCTAGTTCCCTCCAAGTAAGTTTAGGTATTTCTTGAGAAACACAAATTGAAATGTAAAGAAAGTAATCTGTAGAAATGGTATAACCAAGAGATAGCATTCCAATATAGATCCAAAGAATAGTCGCAAATCACTTGTGAACTTGAGGGGAACTTCTGGAGGACAGAAAAGTCCTGTGTAGGGAGAAGATGGGGGTTTCTAGTGCCCAAGTCACCTGTTCAGTTTGATTACCTGACCATAGTTTGGTCAGTCCCTGAGGCCAGATCCTGCTGACTGATTCACAGTCAACTCTTTGGACCTATAGAAGTGAGAACCTGGACACTGAAAACCGCCTTAAGGTTCAGACTCTGCCTCTCAAAAACCTTCAATAGCTCCTTGTTACCAACAAAATAAAGGCCAAACCAGACCCTCATGAGTGAACTACATCTCACTTTGCAGCCTTCTCTCCCTCACTCCAGAACTCTTTTTCCTGAATACATTCTGCCCTTGTACCACTCTGCCATTCCTATAACCCATGTTCTCTGTAATTTTATTGCCCTATTCTACCCACTCATCTCTAAATGCTTAACACATTATTTTCAATTATGTCATTTTACAAACCCTGTACATTAACAAAATCCACACTGATAGCCCGATTAGCCACAAGGGGCTATTTAAGTTAAAATGAAATAGTACTGAAAATTAAGTTCAGTCCACTATCCATGTTTCATGTGCTTGCTAGCTACATGTGCCTAGTGGTTACTGTGTTGGACAGTGCAGATAGAGAACATCTCCATCATGGCAGAAAATTCTGTTGGATAGTGCTGTTTTAGACAATGATCAGGACGGGCTGTTAACATCACAAAGAGGGACTACCAGGCATTATGTGCCTCCTGAAATGATGCAACAAGAAGTATACACTACCATTTATGACATAGTTACACCAAAAAACAAGCCTGAATCTGGTCAAGCTTCTGGCTCTAACAACCAATTTACAGGAAATATAAGAGGAAGAGGAGCTTCTTAACACCACAGTGATACATATAGCTAGTTCTCCCACACTGAAGCTGTGGGAAAAATCAACAGGACAAATGAACTGGTTTCTTTAACAGATAAACTGCAAGAAAAAGAAAAGAGGGAATGTATGGCTGTAAGAGAGACTGAAGAGAAATCTGATACCAGGGTATGGATCTGATTTGGATCTCAGTGCAAGCAAACTGAACAAAAAAGTTGAGACAACCAGAAAGACTTGATACATGATGACATTTAGGAATTATTGTTAATTTTTTTAAGGTACATTAAAAAGTATTTTGGTTGTGTTTAAAAAAAATCCTTACCACTGAGATGCATATTTAAAATACTTAATGAAAAAATAAAATATTTAACAGATGGCATAGGACTAGGATTCGCTTCAAAATAGTCCAGGCAGGAGAGAGGAAGCAGTGTGAGGGTGGGATGAAACAGGACTGGACACAAGTTGATGATTACTGGGGTTGGGTCACTAGTACATAGAGGCTTAACTGTCCTATTCTACTTCAGTGTAGATTTTGTTTTCCATTTCTTATTGGGCTCAGAAGTTCTTGGAAATCCCTCACCTTCGTATCTCCTACCAAATCTTGGTGCTACTCAACTTGATAACTCTTAGGTCAAAGTGGAAGAGAGGAAGAAAAGAGACCATTTCAGAGAGATGACCTGCAGCTCTGGTGTGCTGGGGAGCCTGAGGCTAGGCCAGGTTTGTAACCTCACTATCTTCCATCTCATACTGTGCTACTGAGGAACCTCAGAAAACTGCACAGCCACTGCTCTAGGTAGAGGGCTTGGCCAGGGGCCCATCTGCCCCCTTGCAGGACACGTGGAGATGCAGACACTGAATAACCTGTCATTGTCCTCAAGGTTCTGACTATCCACAAACTAAGCTCCATCATGGTAGCCTGCAAGCTTAGGAATTCCATACACTTGTCAGGACCAGGACCGTCAGATGGGTCACACCTTGGGCAGGGCTGTGTATGAAGCACTTCTCATCTCTAATTATCGATGGCTACCTGAGTCTTTGCTCCTCAATGTGACATTCTCATGTATGCAGGGTTGTTTCTCAGAGGCCAGACCAGTGTGACTACTCTCCATTCCATTCATGCCCCACCCCATCCCCTTACACAGACAAGTCCACAACTCACAGTAATGTAAAACCATTTGTTTAATTCTAAATCAAATCACTTTCACAACAGTGAAAATTAGTGACTGGTCAAGGTGTGCCACTGTACATGGTGTCATTTTCTGACTGTGGGTGGGACCTGGTCCTAATCCACAAAGGTGGCAGAAGGGGGTGGAGGCCAAGAACATAGACAACATACAAAAGAAAGGAAAACTGCCTTGGTAGAGGGGCAAGGTGGTGAACCTGCAGAGGGGTGGTGGGAAGGGGGTTTCCTGTTGGGGCTGGGCCAGCAGTCCCAAGTTGGCTCTCCTGCCCCAACTCCCAATAGAAGCGGAGTAGGGACCTAGAAAGTTCAAAATCAGAGGGCACATGACAAACCTGGCTTTGCTTACAGGTTCCTGGGATGCATTTGCTGGTGGAGTTCTCCTGGGCTTATTACTTTGTTAGAGTCCAAGTGATTTCTCTTCCTATCCACAACCCTTCTTTTTTAACCTTTCTTTCTTTCTTTTTTTTTTTTTTAACCTTTCTTCTTTCTGGAAACCCATTTCTGATTGGGCCCATCTGACGGAAGTCCTCTCTCACCACTAGGTGGGGCTACCACACTGAGAGATCCTCACCACTTGTGCTGAGAATTCAGGACATCCCCCTCCCTGCAACTTTCCCAACTTTGGGGATTTCCAGGAGGTGATTAAAGAGGGAAAAAAAGCACTCGTGAGTGGGTGTCCCAAGGTTTAAAATCCATCAGGGACACTGTAAAGCTAGTGGCTTAGTCCTACCAAATGAATTTGGCAAACCAACCACCTATTCAATACTTACATTTTGTCTGATTAAACACTGAAATCTGGTACTGACAGGTACAGAGGGGAAGGGGTGGGGCCTATGGAGAGGACAGGAGGACCTCCCTCATCTTCTTCAACATGTTGGTTTCCACATGCTATGCAGAGCCACATCTGGAAAAAACCATTAGGTGGGGCTTTCTACCACTTGTTGGCTATGGCTGCAGGTGAGCCAGGAGCAGTGCGGATGGAAAAGTGATAGCGAGACCTCCAGAGGATGTCCATCGCCCTCCAGCCCTGGAATATCCTGGGAGAGACTGGATTTCTAGGAAGAGGTCCGACCAGCAGAGTGAGAACCATTCTACAATTAAACTGTCCTCCTGCCTGGAATCACTCCCTCAATCAGATTCTGAGGAAAAAGTTTATGAAATGGAAAAAAAACAAGTCAAGGGCTTGGGAAGATGATTTCCCCTGGAAATTTCCTGGGGAAGACCACATCATATCATCATGCCAAGGTTCTCTAAGCCCTGCTGCTTGGCTTTAGAAATCATCAGGAGATGCCTGCTCCGCAGTTTCATGCTTCTCTGGCTTTAGCACACACACAAGGAGTTTTCAGGGGTATCCACCAAAACCATAGCAAAACCGGGGTCACATGTGGGTCTTCCCATTCCTGCCTCTTCATAAAGGACAATCTGGCTTCTGGGAAGACGGTCTTCAACATGCAGCTGAGCTGACTTGACAAAGCATTCCACTGGATACACCCAGAACTTCTGTAGCCTTGGGGACAGGGCTGCTTGTTCAGCTGTTCCTGCAGCAGAGCTCCAAATCCCACCAGAGTCCCACTGGCAGGTCTCTCCTAATGAGCAGCAGTCAGTCCCAGCTTCAGCAGTAGTCTCCACTGTGGGTCCTCTGGCAGATGTGCATACTTTGGGAGGGAAAGATGATGGGAAATCTGTGACTGAAGCCACATATCTCTGGGGATAATCTACTCCAAGAAACCAGGAGGTCATTCAAGCCACTTTCTGGAGCCAAAGAGACTGAGCATGGCTCAGAGCCAATACAAGATCTCTGGATCTCTGGTTAATTTATGAAATGAGTCCAGCTTTAGCTGCTGCAATTATGATCGTCATAGAACAGCAATTTCTTGCATTTCTGCTCAGGAGGAGGAGATAGGGCCGAGGAGCACTGGGATATGGGGGGGAACCTCTATAAGAGGAGTCCACTGATTTTGGGAGGCCACTTACCAAAGGGTATTTAAAGAGATGAAACAAAGTTTCTATTTGGTTCATCCCTTTGTTTTCCTAGTATCAAACTCAGGTGAAATTGTACTGACAGTTTCTCTCTTCCTGCCTCTTCCTTGTGTAGAGTCAGGACCTGCTGAGCTGGCTGGAACAGGACTTGAGGGTGTGACTCATGAGAGATGATTCAATGCCAAGGACTGAGGTTACAGCAGGGTGTTTACAGCAGTGGCCATACTCTAAAGTCCTTGACAACTGGTCTTGAGTCCCTAAGCTCTGATGGAGAAGCAAAACTCCTTGATGTGTTACTGACGCCACCGATTCCAGGGGTCAGGATTAGCCAGGAAGCCAAACACCAAGAGTGGGTGTGGCATGTCACCAGTCCAGAGGCCCTGCCATGGATGTAGGCTGGGAGCCCAGTATTAGGCAATCAAGAGCCAGAACATGATCACTAGGGCCACAAACAGGAAGAGGCGTGACAGGAACTGCTCATCCACATACTGGGGTGTTCCAGGGACAGCTGCAGAGACAGGAGGGAAAAGAGAGGCTGTCAGAACGCTGCAGCTGTGCACACTGCTGCCAAACTGGGCAGAAGTCGAGAGCATCAATCTTCATCTCTTTACAGCAGAATGGCAGAGAGCCTCACATAGAGTGTCTTCCTTTTCCAGAGGAGGGGAAGTAGAGCCCAGACAAGCAAAGTGACTTGTCTTGCCTATCACACAGCAAACTAGGTGCAGAGCTAGGCTTCCACTCCTCCCTGCTTTGAGAAAAGCTACTACGTAGCTGTCCAGACATTGGGGAAAGGAGAGTAAGAAATCTATATCCAGGATGGGCAAGTTTTATCCAATATGACAAAGGAAAACTGTGATTGTGGCAAGGAGATAAAGGGATCCAGAGTCAAGCCAACTGTAGAACTCTCTTTACCTAAGGAACCCAGGGTGAGCCCTGAAGCAAGAAGGGAAGCAAGCTGCCAAGGGTTCTTGCTGCCTCCATAGTGCCCTGTCCCTCCTTCAGAGCAGAGCACACCCTGCCCTTTGGGGTCTCCTTTGAGAAAAGGAGAAACCTTTGAGGTAGAGGAGGTAAAGAAGGGCATTCCAAGATCTCTTGGGGCTGTACTATTCCCCAGGTAGGTGCTCTGATGATTCATGCAGGCCGTCAGTCAACAAAGACTTGTACTGATTGCCTGCAATGTGCCAAGCACCAGGATAGGGGGTGAGGAAAATTCCTGGGATGATCCAGGAATAGGTTTCTGTCCTTAGAGCATAAGCTCCTGACCAGGAACCACACAATGATCCCTTCTACACCACACACTGTGCCCAGCATACAGGAGGTTCCAGTGAGTCCAAGTAGAGTGCAAATGACCTCAGCACCTCTGCAGACTCCGTGGTGAGGATCTTGGCCCAGGTGCCAGATTAAGACAAAATATAGAGCACCCACCTTGCTGCCCAGCAAGGTGCAGCTGGCACCTTTAAGCTGTCTGGAGAGAAAGGTAGTAGCAGGTAACAGACCTAGAAAGGGAGAAAGGGGGCTGGTCCCAAGCCCCACATGTACCCTGAGGGAAGCTGGACAGAGATACCACAGAATAGAAAGGCCTTGAATCCTGGTAGGTTGCCTCACTCCTTTCTGTCCCTAAATGTGACATGCACAGGACTAGGCTTTTCTTTAGCTAGGTATCCTGGGTCTTTAGCTAGGTATCCTGGGTATCATTTTATTCTTTTTCATCTTATAGGCACAGAGTACGTCTTGGAAAACATACTGAGCATTTTCTGATTGTAAAAGAGAGCTAAATGAACACTCATCTCACAGGCTTATGGTGAGGATCCCCTGCATTTGTGATGACAAGCACTTTGAACATGCCTAATATTTAGTAAGTGGGCAATATACATTATCATGACTACCAGTAATCCGAAAAGAGTTCACATTTTGAAAAGGCTGACTGACCAAGCAGGGACAGTTATCTGTAATCTGCATACTAATGAATTCCAAACAGCCTTCAAGCAGAATTATCAAGGAAGTAGGGTCTCACCTGGAGGAGGCCGCCCATCATTTATGTTAAATGCTGTGGCAAATATCCCAAAAGGAAATGCTCCAATTCCAAAAGACATCTGGAAGCCACCATCTCCAAATCCAAATCCTTGAAATCCCTGTATGGAAGAAATGCAACTCAGAACAAGCAACCTGTCAAACATGTCACCCACAGGTGGCACCTGCCTCTCCTCCCTACCCTCTGTCACCTGTTTCCAATCCCATTTAGATTGCAAGGCAGAGGAACCCTGGTGGCCCCTCTGCCCTCCTGGCCTGCAAGGGGTTCCAGCTAAGGAATTGTGAATGCCAGAAAGGACTGGCTTTTGCCCAAAGTAAAACAATCTGCTGGTGCAAGTCAGGGTTCTTAGAGCACCAGGTTTTTTCCCAGAACCCCACCCTAGTCAATAAAATTTTCTACATGCTTTAATAACATGCATGTTATATATATATATTGCATATATATATGAAATATAACAAGCAAAACTGGCAACAACCCCTATACCTAATTACAAGGGAACATTGGAACAAGCGGCACATTGCTGATAATAGCAAAAAAAAAGTGGAACCCTAATTAACCAACAATGGAGGTCATGATCAAAATCTTGATACACACTCTCTAAAGACCATCATGCTGACTATGCAGCAACACAGAAAAACTCCTGTGACCAAGTTACCAGACAAAACTGAACACTATGGTCACAAGTACATGCCAACATGCAGGTATGGGAACAAGATATAAACAGGTATTTTCCCTCAGTTTTAATATTTTTAAGAATTTAAAAAAACACAAGACACTATTTTTTTCTGATTATTTTCATATATATGCTTGTTATAAGAAACTTACACATTAGAGGAATAATTGACGTAAAAAGTCAGAGGTCTCCTTATTCACCATCCTCATGGTGTAACATCCTCAGCTTTCCCCTTCCTTCTCCCACCCTCAACTTTCCCCTATACCACATCATCTTTCATATGAAAAGACTTAGTAGGAATTCTAACACTGTGAAAAAGTAACCCGTTTTCTATCTTGACCAAGGTTGCACAGATAGTAGAAGGGGTAGAGTTTAGACCAGAAACTAGGTCAATATGATCTGAAAACCCATGCTCTTAATTACTGTGCACATCTTATTAAATCTTCTCTCCTCCCCTACATCCCTAAGTAGATCTTTAGAGCAAATGATTAAAAAATAATAAGTAGAAAATGTATTGGGTCAACTGCGCTCCACAAAGAGCTGGTTGGCTTTCATTTATGAGTCTTCTGCAAGTCATGAAAGTGGCTGTTCCCTATCCCATACCAAGCAGCCTGGCATCCAGCTCCAAACATCTTGCTGGGCAGCACTACCTACATAAAACGTAGTAACAGATATAACAAGAGGGTAAGCCTAGAGAGAAGAAAAACAACCAGTTTTCCATCTCCTCAGTGCAGATGCCTCCTACTCAGACCCAGCATGGTTGAGTTTGAGGGCTCCTGGGACCGAGGCTGCCTTACCCAGGAAGGTGCAACTGTTTCATCACGAACTACCACTTCACTGAGAGCAATCCCGAGGACTGACCCTCTGGCCTCCCTTTTAGCAACCTCTACACAATTCCACAAGCCCTCACATTTGCAGGGTTTATATTCCTGGGAAAATGTAGGCAAAAAGCATCACTGGTGGCTGCAGGTACTTGTATGTGCTACAGCTATGCACTATAGTCATTAAGGTCAGGACCTCTGGCTTCCTGAGGTTAGGAGCTGATGCTCTCTGTTGAGAAACAGAGTCTGTGAAAGTTAAAGTGATGTCACCTGGTAGTCAAGGGGGTAGCTTTTAGACCAAAAACTGTCAATATGTCAATAGCGTTTAGATCAAAAACTGTCAACTGTCAATATGATCCTGGGGCACCTGGGTGGCTCAGTGGGTTAAGCCTCTGCCTTCGGATCAAGTCATGATCTCAGGGTCCTGGGATCGAGCCCCACACTGGGCGCTCTGCTCAGCAGGGAGCCTGCTTCCCCCACCTCCACTGCCTGCCTCTCTGACGACTTGTGCTCTCTGTCGAATAAATAAATAAAATCTTTAAAAAAACAAAACAAAACCAAAAAAACCCTGTCAATATGGTCCAAAAAACCCATGCTCTTAATTCTTGTGGGAAAATGAAAAACTCTTGTGACCACACTGTCAGACAAAACTGAACACTATGGTCAAAAGAATCCTCAGGACAATACGTAGGGATGTAGACAAGATACAGATAGGTATTTTCCCTCAAAATTTTTAATATTTTAATCTGGAGAAATGAAAATATACTTGTTTGGGGATTCTGGTAGTGTGGATAAATATTCTGCTTTTACAATTTCTTCAATATTTTAACAAGAAAATTTTAATACTGGGGCACCGGGGTGGCTCAGTGGGTTAAAGCCTCTGCCTTCGGCTCAGGTCATGAACCTGGGGTCCTGGAATGGAGCCCTACATCAGGGGCTCTCTGCTCAGCAGGGAGCCTGCTTCCTCCTCTCTCTCTGCCTGCTTCTCTGCCTACTTGTGATCTCTGTCTGTCAAATAAATAAAATCTTTAAAAAAAGAAAAATTTAACACTAACATCGGACTTAAATTAGCATTTTTGAGCTAGTGATTTTTCTAAGAATTTATCCTAGTAAAATAACCATGAACCTGCTTAAAAATGTATCTATAAGTTCATCACAGTATTTTTTAAATGAAAAAAAGAAAACAGTTGAATGTCCAACAAAGGATCAAATAATGTTAAGTTCATACAACTCGACAGTAAACAGCCTGGCGTGTAAAATCTCAAGATATTCATTACAGGTCTCCCTCTGTGTGATAAAAATTTGTAAGGCCAGGAATCTTTGCTATGTTCACTGATCTATCACCAGTGCCTAGAATAATGCCCAGCATACTGAAGGCACTTAATATAGAATGAGTGAAATTTTTAAAAAGAGCTACGAAACAGGAGTCAAGTATTGTTAAAAATAAAAATATGTGTATATCCAATATAGCTATAAAATACATGCACATAAATAGATCTATAAAATTTACATGTGTGTGTATATAATTATAGAATAGAAAAAAATAGGCCAAAATATTTCCTGTAGTTATCTCTGGATGGTGTGATTTTAGGTGATTTTATCCCCCCTCCTTTCCTTTGTGTATTTCAATCTTTCCATTACTTTTAAAATCAAGGAGAAAAAATATAGGGCCAAGATGGAAACCTCTAAAGCCATAAGCTCATTTCTAGAAGCTTCTCCTAGAATGTTCCTCACCCCTCTGTTCTCTGGCTCTGGCCTCTGTCCTTGAGGACGGGGAGGGGTCTTCTCTCTGAAACAGAAACATTGTAAAATAAGTAATTATAAAATACTTTCAGCTGCTCCGAGTGGGGTAGGAGCTCAGGGTCAGGTCCACTATGCGCAGCATAGGAACTTATACCAAATTAAACCAAATCCTAATCTTCATTCTACTTGCGACTATTTTGCCAACTATACAGAAGAGCAGAGAGAAAAATCTGCTTATTCTAAGATGTTCATCATGTTGCACTAGAGCCTACTCCTCTCACAGGAGCCTGACTCAGACTGGTTATGAATGCTAGCCAGTCACCTTCCCTGGACCTGTGTAAATAGGGGTCGCCAATGTTAAAAATCCCAAATCCAAACTGAAACAGGAATGGCCTTTCAGCATAGAGGGCTGAGATTCAGGATCTCTCTATCTGCCCCTATTAACTTCAGCTCTACTTCCCACTATTCCTTGGTAAGTACTCTATACACTTTGCTTTTTGCCCCTGTGTCTTAGCCTCTTCTATCACTCATCCTCAACATACTGGACTGAGGGCTTGTTAGCCATGAAGCACTAGGCAGGACACTACCAATACTAAGACCGTGATGGACTCTACTCTTGAGGTGTTTATGGTTTAAAAGAGGCCACAACCAAATGACAATACGGCACGGGAAGGGACTTCTTGTTAGGCGAACGTGATAACCACTACACTACGGAAACCTGCTGGGAAGGGACTTCTTGAACAGAGATCTCAACCACATAGGGTGGAAGCACGGGTGAGAGCAACTGATGTGAGGAAGAAGGGCCACTTCAAGGAGGAGGTAACTTCAGGACTGCTCCTTAAAGATGGACCGAAATTAGTGGAGGAGGAGGGTGTTGAGCAGGACTGGGGAGGGCAGAAGAGGCAGAGGGAAAACAATTATGAAGGCTCATGAATGTGAAAGGCTAAGTTCCTTTAGGAGAAGTCCAGTGTATGTGGATACAGGGTATGCTGGGGTGGGGTAAGAGATGGTATGAGACACTGCTGGGAGAGTCTGGGGGTGTGTGAGCGTGTGCACGTTGTGTGAGCAGACGATGAGGGGCTCTCAGAACTTGTGTTTGTAGAATGACAGACCCATCCTCACCCCAAACTCCACAAAGCCTCCCAGACCTCCTGTCCCCTCTTCCCTCTGTACTTTATATATCACTGCTGCAGCAACCCCCCTCCTTGCAGACTCTCCTGCTAGACACCATGCTTCCCAAGCTGCTCCTTCACAGCACTTTGCATACTTACAACTCTGCTATCTTGTGCACTGCCTAGCACATTGCCTGCTCGCTGGCAGATGCTCAGTGGATATTCATATTATAGCCCAGTGAGGAGCAACTTGGCTTCCCTCCCTCCCTGACGAACTCCCATCTGGATCCCAGTTGCCTCAAAACTGAGGGTCTGTAAGCACTAACTAGAGGGTGGAGTGAGAAGGTGCTAAATGGAAGTAAATTCATATCCAAAGGGAGGAGTAGGTGTGAGAGGTGCCCCAAGGCCTCACCTGGGGTCCTGCTGCCCAGTGCTGCCCCTGCCATAGAGCGGGATCACTTTATCTCGGCTGATGCCGGCTTTACAAACTGGACACACTTGTCTGTTAGGTCTGGTCTCCAGCCACTGCAAACAGGAGAGAAAAATGCACGAATGGTGTTTAAGCCCACTACAGAGCAATCATAGACAGTGAAACAACATGGGCCAGGGGCCTCAAACTGGAAACACTGATACCAGCACGGGACACTTCAAGGAACTCAATTCTCTGATTCCTGCTCCTGGTACTCAATAAGTATTTACTAGCGGTGAAATCAAAATTGCTTGTAAACACCTCATAATTAAACAGGCTTCCTCATGCTTCATTACTTCTAGGGGCTCCCTGCAACACAGCAGGAAGAACTGCAAGCCTAGAGCTGTGTCAAGGGGTCAAGGAGAAAGCAGCATTTAATGATTTTATATCCCACTTCCTTTATCCTACTGTTGAGAGCTTCAAAACTTATGTGCCCTTTACAAATTTCCAGCAGATAAATTTATAAATTTATTAGGTTCTGCTGGAGGTCAGAATGCATAGCCCTAAACGTAGTGGGAACCCCTCCCTTCCTTCCTTTGCTTCTTTCTCCTATCTTGATTCTGAGACTCTAGAGCTCTGGAACTTCTGTCCTCCCCCTACATTCCTAAGCCACCTACTAGTGTGGTGCTCTTTTGCCAACAACCGTGGAGACAGTCGGCTCACAGTGATTATTCACAGCCAGCTGTGAATGCCGGGCCCTGCTCTGTCTCACCAAGCATGTGCCTGGGTCTTGGTGAATACTTAACTGACTGGTTTTCCTAATGATCTAAAGCTGAGAAAACGGACTTTTTCCCCCTCACACAAAAACTTTCTGTTGAGACCAAAAAAATTTCTTCCTTCCTAACATTTTCAAGACCTTTACAGGTAGGGGGAATAGTTGATATGCTAGGAGGTTCTTTTTGTAGAGGCAGAATCTCAGAAATAAAACCCACACATACTATCAAATCCAAGCTAAGCTACAGATAGGGAACTGTGAGCCAGAGACCTGGTAAAGGCCACAAAGACCATCGATAACAGAGTCAGGACCATCCCAGGTACTATACTGACCCCTTGTTTTCAGCAAGTACCTGTCAGTGGGCAGGTGTATAAAGAGGGTTGAGGGGGGTAAAACAATCAAATGAGTCCACAAACAGGGGAGATTGCAGCTTCTGACAGTAGTCCCCTGAGATTAGGGGTGTCTTGTGCAACCATAGCTGATGAAAGACAAAGTAAAATGAAATGCATCTTACCTGATGTAAACACGGCCAACTGCCAGAGTCCCCAGGGCAACCAGTCATCAAGGAGAAAGAGAATGGGGGTAAAGGAAGAAAAATGCTTTCATTAGCAAAAACACCAAGGGTGGGAGCAGAAAAAATGGGAACACAGGGTGGAACTATGGAGCACTACAACCCCCCTGAGTGTCTGTGGGGAATCACTAGTACCAGAAATCAGAAAAGCATGGACTAAAATCACAGGAAAAATCAGGCAATAGAGACAAGACCCCAGTCTCTACCTCTGGGATCTTATTTGTAAAGGACCCCCAGGTCCCAGACCATCCCAGACTCAGCTTCTCTACAAGTCAACCTCTGAGGGATTGTGACCTCTGAAGGAATCCAATATAGGCTAAAGACCCTCTATGCAGAAAAATTCATGAGGCATTCTCATACGCACAGCGTGCACGCACGCGTGTGCGCACGCACACACACACACACACACACACACACACATACACACACACACATAAACACACCATATTTTAGACTCCATTTCAGTGGGTTCCTAACCAAAGACTCACAATGTGTGACTCTAGATCTGGTTTAAGAGAATCTTCAGGCTGTCCTCAACCTTGAGTGCTCTGCTGGCAGGAAACTGTTTAAAAGTTCAAGTTTACTATTAAAAAAAATCTTTAAATAATGAAAACAGGGATGCTGCTTGGCAGAAAGGGCTACCTTCACAGCTTAATGAGTTGTACTACAATGAACAGCTGCCCAGTCTCTCATTTTTCAAATGGGGAAACCAAATTCAGAAACAACTTGCCTGTGGCACCAGGACTGAAAAGTAAGTCTCCTGACTTTCAGCTTATTGTCCCTTCTATCACCCAGCATTGAGTGCAAAAAATGACATTCACAGAATTGAAGGAAAAGTTACTCTAACTTTAGATTTTTCATTTTTACTCTCTTGGTTTATTCATCCAACTAACAGATATCCACTGCACACCTCCTGTGTGCCAGGACAGTGGAGAATGTGGACACAATTTCTGTCCCTCATAAAACACAACTCCTTTAGCTGAGTAAAATTTGTTGGACTCAGAGGTTAATTCCTTTCCCAGTTCCTGACCCACAGTTTAGCCCCACCATCCAGACACGCACTCTCCTGGATGTAACAGACACCTGACATCTGACTCCTACATTAACCTTGCAATGTCATTCCAAACTGAGCCCAATGCACCCGAAAGCACAGATCTCCTCCACTGGCAACTTCCCTTGAAGTCTATGGGGGAGAAGTGGAGGTGACTTTCCTTTAGTGGAAAGTTCAAAATTATAACAAAGATGGTGATCGTTTCAATTTATTAAGCAACTACTGAGTGCCAGGACATGGCTGATTAGCTTTCCATTTGTTAATGTCACTGGAGGGTCATATTAACCTAAGACAAAGTGTAATTAACTCCATTTTATAGAAGAGGATACTGAGGTAGAAAGAGGATTGCAGATTTTCCCAGGGATAAACCACTCTGACAGGAAGCATCTGTTTCATTTTAGAGTCTGTTCTTAATGGTACCTTGATTTATTCTTAATTTTGTCACTTGTTTCAAGTCCTGGTTTTATACTGGCCCAGAGAATCTTCAATTTCTAGCAAACAATGGTTTCTGCATAAAACTTAATGATTAGGGCAAGAGCTGCCAGAACAAAATATGCCCCATTCTGTTAATTCAATAAAGTTATCTCTTTATCTTAAACTACCTTAAATACTTAAATGACCCTTTCTTCACACCACTTCCCTGCTCAAAAATATCCCACAGCTTTATGTCCTATTCAATCAAATCTGGGTTTGATAATCTGGCCCAACCCTCTCTTAACCACTCTTGTTCCCTAACACTTCCCAGTCCCCTATCCAGGGCGCTATCTGAGGTACACAGCAGTCTCAGGGTCTTAAAGTCTCATACCCAAAAGTGCGTATGTCTATCCCTAGAAAATGTCTGCCCTGGGGGGCACATACTCAATGTCTTATCTGCCATTCTTACCCCTCCACTTAGCCCAATTCACCCTTCAAGGTCCAGCTCAAAATTAAAGGAGAAGAATAAAATCGTAACATTTACCCAGAACCTCAGACCCATGAGGGACTCCTATGATGGAGGCCAGAATGAAACTAACCCTCCCACTTCATTTTGATATACATAAAATATAGCAACAATTATTAGGATCATTGCTAACACACAGTATGCAGTGTGTGCTATGTGCTCTTCTAAGCTTTTTATGTATTTTGAGTCATTTGATTGCTCACAAACAACCCTGTAATATGAAACAGAGTGTATGTAAGCACCTTGCCCAAGGTCATCCAGGACAGAAGTGGCAGAGTCGGGATTCAGAACAAGGAAGTCTGGTTCCACTGTCCTTGCTGAATGGTATACCACAGTATAACCACTGTACATACTGCCTCTTCACTCAGCACAGCAAGTGGCACATCGTAATTGCTCACTAACTGGTAAGTATTTTCACGTTAGAGGTGGGGGTACAGAGTCCAGAGTGGGGACAGGATTTGCCCAAGATCACTCAGCTTATCAGAAGCAGAACTGGGATAAGAACCCAGGGCTTCTGCTTCTTGGACCTGATCGTATCAGAAGACCCAAAGTGGGTGGGAAACCTCCTGTTCCAAAGCTGCCCAAGCCACAGGCTTTCTAAACATGGCCATGTGTCTTCTGGGGGTGGTGGCAGGGGTACTGACCAGAAGAGGTGGCCACACAGGCTGATGACAGCGTCCTTGGCTGTGTCCAGGCAGATGTTGCACTCGAAGGTGCTGTCCTGCCCTCCACTCTCGCCAGCACCATTGCTGCTACCGCTGGGCCCCCCTGCACTGGAGTTCTCAGGGGAGGCAGAGGCCGAGGGCCCCTTGCTTGCCATCCTTGGCTGTCAGCAAACTGACTGAAGATTCTCCCCAGGAAAATCCTGAAAGGCAGAGAGGCCTTGATTATCCATTTCTGCAGACCACTCTCCCCAGCTTCCATAGAAATACCCTAATCTTCTCTCAACTCCAGAAGTTCAGATGACTGAACCTCTACACAGACTCTGCAGAGGCTGCAGAGGATGATACTCATGGGGCACCACCCAGAGAACAGTGACTCAAAAACTTTCATGAATAGCCTAGAAAGTACCACACAAAACATACTGCACAAAAACAGAACATCCTCCATGCAGATGGCTCTCCAAAGGAACTGAGACCCTTTCTCACATGTCTTTACATTCTCCCAGGATAACCAACCCAGGTAATATGTGCTCAATAAAACTAAATGTTCACAGACTGTCCTCTAACTTTGGACTGCCTCTATACTGGTGGGTGAATCTGCTTAGACCAGAAGGCTTATGTCACTGCTATACATAAAAAACTACTTATTAGTTACCATAAGTGAAAAATAAATACAAATACATAATGACAGAAAAGTTGCTTATCCTCATACAAATCATGTGGCACATTCATATAATGCTTTGGGCAAACTTGATCTGGTCCAGTTTCTTCAGGAAACTGCAGCCCAAGACCTCTCCTTTAACTGACTAATGTGGAGCTGAGACCGGGAACTCATGACACCCAGTCTGTATTCAGACTAATGCACTGCCACAGATCAAGCTGGCCGCCAAATGCTGAGAGAAACAGACCACTGTTTAATACGGCCTCCAAATCAAAAAACCTGCCTGGAACTGAACAAGAATGTAGATAAGACCAACACCAAGGACACCCAGAAATTCTGGGTGCAGATTAAGAATCTGTGAAAAGCTTGGTTGGGCCACCCCCACCATCTTAGAAATTCTAAGCGGGAACTGCTGGCTGGTTATCACAGCCAGAGAACCACCAGCTTGGATGCTGGCTTCAGCTGAGCCTCCAGCTTGGCAGATGTTTTAAGAACCTCCCTTCTCCTCTGTGGGTCACAGTTTCCTCATCTTTAAACTGTTTCCTAGTTGTCTCCTTCTAGCTCTGCTGCTGTGCTACTCCAGGTCATCTCATCCGCTCTTTCCGAAGTAGGGAGCCCCTACCGTAAGTGTGGGACTCACCACTGGAGTGCCAAAAGACCGCTCTGATTTCAGCTTCCAAAGTTTGAAGACGTGAAGGACCAAAAAGCCAGTCTTCTCAGACCAACAAGCCTTCCTACCACCAACTCAGAACTCTGGACTCATGAGCATCCCTCACCACCACAGCAGCTCTGTGACTTGGGCAGAGAGAGGAGACCGGCTCACAGCCACTTTTTCACTCAGTTACATCATTTTACATAATGTCCCAGAAGGGCAGCTGGCTGCTGGCAGCACCAGTGCCTCACTGGTCTCAGCTCCAAGACCTTTCCCCTGACCCAGTGCTTCTTCCTCTCCACATACAACTGTTCTCTTCTTCTTAGGATAGAGCCTGCTTCTGAGGGCCATGTTATGGCCTTCACATGTCATTCCAGCTCAAGTACCTGACCTGTGCGAGCTTCTTTAAAATATGTTTATCTTTTAAAATTAAGGACTGTGTGGGTACCTGGGTGGCTCAGTCAGTTAACCATCTGTCTTCAGCTCAGTTCATGATCCCAGGGTCCCAGGATCAAGTCCCTCATCAGGCTCCCTGCTCAGTAGGGAATCTGCTTCTCCCTCTACCTTTCCCTGCTGCACATGATCTCTCTCTCTCACTCTCTCTCAAATAAATAAATAAAACCTTTAACATTAAGGACCATGTATACAGAAGTGAAAAGACAATCATAAAGTCAGGTTCACTGATCAACTTAATGATAGTCTCCTGATGTGATGCAATAGGAAGTACGTATCACCAATAATAAAGCACTCTTAAAACATGGACTCTGTGCTCACTTCGGCAGCACATATATTAAAACATGGACTCTAGGGGTGCCTGGGTGGCTCAGTGGGTTCAGGCCTCTGCCTTCAGCTCAGGTCACGATCTCAGGGTCCTGGGATCAAGCTCCACATCTGGCTCTCTGCTCAGCAGGGAGCCTCCTTCCCCCTCTCTCTCTTTGCCTGCCTCTCTGCCTACTTATGATCTGTCTGTCAAATAAATAAATAAAATCTTTAAAAAAAACCCCAAAAAACCAGACTCTAATGATGTCTCCAAAATAAATTACCCATTTACAGAAAATACGGGGCATAGAAGGACGTGTTTAACAACTCCAGAAGACAATCTCCAGAATGCGGGATCTTTTAAAGACAAATAATCCAAGTTCTTAAAAACTAAACAGTGGGATGTGGAGTTCTAAATTGAGACTTGAGACATACTGACCACTGAAAGTGTATGGACCTCACCGGAACCAGGTTCAAACCAACCACCTGTAAAAAGACATTTGTGAGATGACTGTTAAAATTAGATTTAGTCTGGGTATTAGTTGATCTTGAAGAATAACTGTTAATTTTATTGAGTATGACAATGGTATTGCATAATTTAAAAATACTCACCTGCTAGAAATATTTTTTTAAAGATTTTATTTATTTGAGAGAGAGACCACAAGCAGGAAGGAGGGGCAGAGGGAGAGGGAGAAGCAGGCTCCCTACTGAGCAGGGAGCCCGATGCGGGGCTAGATCCCAGGACCCCAGCATCATGACCTGAGTCAAAGACACACGGTTAACCAACTGAGCCACCAGGCACCCCAAGAAATATATACTTAAATATTTATGAAGGAATGATGTTTGGGATTTGCTTTAAAATACTCCAGGGGGAGAAGTGAAAATGGAAAGAACAGACTAAGAACAGGGAAGGTGGAGGTTGCTGGAACTAGATGATGAATGGGGGTTTATCCTGTTAGCTTACTTTTGTGTGTGCTTGCGCATTTCCATATTAAAAGGAATTTAAAAAAACAGGTGAGGGTGCATAAAAGTATGTGTCTAAACTTATTTGGGTAAAATACAAAATATATAAAAGAATATACACATATATACATACACATGCGCACACACACACAGGCAAAGAAAACGTCTAGAAGGCACACACTAAACTATTGACAATTATTTCTGGGATTAGGGAATGCGGAACTTCGAATTTTACATTCTCATTCTGCTTTAATGTTTTATGACAAGCAGGTTATTACTTTTACAAGTACATTTAAAAAAACTGTAAAATGTATGTATAATATTACATTAGTAACAATAATGAAATATAAATATTAGAAAATGTCTTTTAAAATGTGGAAAAACACGCTTTTGTTTTTTTCTTTTGTTTTTAAATTACTTTTTAAAAGATTATTTATTCATTTATTTGACAGAGAGAGAGAGAGATATCACAAGTAAGCAGAGAGGCAGGCAGAGAGAGAGGGGGAAGCAGGCTCCCCACCGAGCAGAAAGCCCAACGGAGGGCCCGATCCTAGGACCCCAAGACCATGACCTGAGCCGAAGGCAGAGGCTCAACCCACTGAGCCACACAGGTGCCCATTTTAATTATCATTTTTATTAACATATAATGTATTATTGGCCCCAGGGGTACAGATCTGTGAATTGTTAGGCTTACACACTTCACAGCACTCACCATATCACGTACCCTCCCCAATGTCCATAACCCAACCACCCTCTCCACACATCTCCTCCCTGCAGCAACCCTCAGTTTGTTTCCTGAGATTAAGAGTTTCTTATGGTATGTCTTCCTCCCGATCCCATCTTGTTTCATTTTTTCCTTCCCTAACCCCCAAACTCCCCACTCTGCCTCTCAAATTCCTCATATCAGGGAGATCATATTATAATTGCCTTTCTCTGACTGACTTACTTCGCTCAGCATAATACCCTCTAGTTCCATCCACATTGTTGCAAATTCAAGATTTCATTTCTTTTGATGGCTGCATAGTAGTCCATTGTATATATATACCACATCTTTTTTATCCATTTGTCTGTTGATGGACATCTAGGTTCTTTCCATAGTTTGGCTATTGTGGACATTGCTGCTGTAAACATTCGGGTGCATGTGCCCCTTCGGATCACTACATTTGTAGCTTTTTTTTTTTTTTTTAAAGATTTTATTTATTTGAGAGAGAGAGAGAGAGCATGCAAGGGGCGAGGGGCAGAGATAGAAGCTGGCTCCCTGATGAGCAGAGTGCCCGATGTGGGACTTGATCCCGGGACTCCAGGATCATGACCTGAGCCGAAGGCAGTTGCTTAACCAACTGAGCCACCCAGGTGCCCCACTACATTTGTAGCTTTAGGGTAAATACCCAGCAGGGTAGCTCTATTTTCAACTTTTTGAGGAACCTCCATGCTGTTTTCCAGCGTGGCTGCACCAGCTTGCATTTCCACCAACAGTGTAGGAGGGTTCCCCTTTCTCCACATCCTCGCCAGCATCTGTTGTTTCCTGACTTGTTAATTTTAGCCATTCTGACTGGTGTGAGGTGGTATCTCATTGTGGTTTTGATTTGTATTTCCCTGATGCCGAGTGACGCGGAGCACTTTTTCATGGGTCTGTTGGCCATCTGGATGTCTTCTTTGCAGAAATGTCTGTTCATGTCCTCTGCCCATTTCTTGATTGGATTATTTGTTCTTTGGGCGTTGAGTTTGTTAAGTTCTTTATAGATTTTGGATACCAGTCCTTTATCTGATATGTCATTTGCGAATATCTTTTGTTTTGTTGACTGTTTCCTATACTGTGCAACAGCTTTTGATCTTGATAAAGTCCCAATAGTTCATTTTGCCCTTGCTTCCCTTGCCTTTGGTGATGTTTCTAGGAACAAGTTGCTGTGGCTGAGGGTGAAGAGGTTGCTGCCTGTGTTCTCAAGGATTTTGATGGATTCCTGTCTTACGCTGAGGTCTTTCATCCATTTTGAGTCTATTTTTGTGTGTGGTGTAAGGAAATGGTCTGGTTTCATTCTTCTGCATGAGGCTGTCCAATTTTCCCAACACCATTTGTTGAAGAGACTGTCTTTCTTCCATTGGACATTCTTTCCTGCTTTGTCGTGCCAATACCACACTGTCTTGATGATTACAGCTTTTGTAATACAACTTGAAGTCTGGAATTGTGATGCCACTAACTTTGGTTTTCTTTTTCAACATTCCTCTGGGTATTCAGGGTCTTTTCTGGTTCCATATAAATTTTAGGATTATTTGTTCTTTTTCTTTGAAAAAATTTGATGGTAATTTGATAGGGATTGCATTAAATGTGTAGATTGCTTTAGGTAGCATAGACATTTTCACAATATCTGTTCTTCCAATCCATAAGCATGGAACGTTTTTCCGTTTCTTTGTGTCTTCCTCAATTTCTTTCATGAGTACTTTATAGTTTTCTGCATATAGATTCTTAGCTTCTTTGGTTAGTTTTATTCCTAGGTATCTTATAGTTTTGGGTGCAATTGTAAATGGGATTGACTCCTTAATTTCTCTTTCTTCTGTCTTGTTGTTGGTGTAGGAGGGGGCCACTACTACTGGGCAGATGTACATAGACACCCCTTATCCTGGTTCATTACCCTCCCTACTCCCTGGACCCAACAAGGCTCTGCATGACTCATACTCCTAAGGGACAGAAGGCTTAATGGGACAGTCAGGATCAAGGCAGGTGTTAGGGTGGGAATGGTCAGGGGTCAGTAACAGGACAGGTCTGTAACAGGACAGGTCAGTTTGCAGATAGCAGCAGGCTTGCAGCAGGTTAGACGATGGACAGGCCTGCACATTTCAGCTCCAAGCAGACCACATTAACTCTCATTCTAATTCTTAGTAGACTGACCACGTGGTCCCTACTCAGGCTCTAAAGCCTTCTCCTAGTAGGCACTCAAATGTTTGCGAAGTGAGTGGGTGTGGGCATGTGTGACTGGTTTTGATTAACAGGCCAGCTGCTCACAAACCTCTCTTTGCAACACATCATGGGCCCTAGAGCTGTGCACCTATCCGTGGAGCCTTTTGTCCTCATCTCCTCCCACCCTCATGTAAAGGAACCTCACCACACCAAGGCAGCATGGCAGAGATGAGCAACCTTCCCTGGGGACTAGCTACAAAACACTGGCAGAATGAAAGAATGTGACCACATCCTTCTGTACCCAGCAGAAGTGGGACAGTGGCTAGAGGCCAGAGGACCCTGGTTGACTCAGGAAGTGCACAGAATGAAGGGAAGCAGGTCCTGAGCATGGCTGAGCTGCCATCCTACTGAAACTTTCTCCTGGTCCTAGTAGAGACAATGAACTTCAACCTGACCACACAGCAATCCTGCTCAGGACAATTCTTCACTCCTGATCTGAATCTACTTTCTGCTTTTCAAGCACATTCACATCTATTTCCACTCTGATTGTCACTCCATTTTATAGATCAGGCTATCAGGCCAGGGAGGTTGGAGGACCTGTCCAAGGCCAGGCCACCATTCAGCGCCAAATTCAGACTTTCCAACACAACACTGGCACTCTTTTCACTTTTACATGTTATGCTTTAACATACAGCTTTACAAAATTAAATACCTGGCCTTTGTTTTCCATCAAGTTTATTGTGCAATGCTGTAACTTCTGTGTTCTTTGAAGTGAGTGTGACGCATGTATTCATGCATTCAATCAATATATGTCTAGCACCAACTACATTTAAGGCTTGGGGCTACCAGCTGCGTGTGTGTGGAGGGAAGTCACAAAGACCACAGCCAAGCTGAGGCTCTGGAATCTGGAATAAGAGCTAAAGAAGACACATAGATAATTATAAGAATTCTTACCCAGGAGCTCCATCAAACTTGCCTGTTTTTCCTAAACAAGGCACTCTCTCAGAAATCTGGCTCCTAGACCCCTCAGTGATTTTTTTTTTTTAAGATTTTATTTATTTATTTATTTATTTATTTATTTGACAGACCGAGATCACAAGTAGGCAGAGAGACAGGCAGAGAGAGAGGAGGAAGCAGGCTCCCTGCTGAGCAGAGAGCCCGATGCGGGGCTCGATCCCAAGACCCTGGAATCATGACCTGAGCCAAAGGCAGAGGCCTTAACCCACTGAGCCACCCAGGCGCCTCCCACTCAGTGATTTAAATAGGATTTGGATCTGGACCAAGAATCTGTATTTTCAAATAAGTGCCCCTACCTTTCACATCAGGTAATTCTTTGATGAAGTTTTGGAAACCCAGCTCCTAAGCACAAAGTAATTTTGAGTTTGGGAGGGACAGCAACACAGAGTTTGGGAGGGACAGCAACCTGTGGGCCTGTCCTTCAAAATGTACAAATGTACAAACCCCAGCTACAGTACAAAGAGGTCAGATAAACTTGGGGGATGGGAGACAAACAAGTCAGCTGAGATCTCAGACCAGTCAGCACTTCTGGTCCATCTAAGACAAAACTTATCATTAAAGAAACAAATTCATACTTAGTTTCAAAAAACTTTCCTAAATTTGAGATGTCCAGGTTGGCACAAGTGGTACTGGGATTAAAGCAGATTTGCAATACTTAATGATCCCTTAAGAATGCAGAGCCTGGAAGCTGTTATTGCTGACCCAGCATCCTCACTCCTATTACCTTCCCAGAGCTGGCTTGGTCTACCTCACAGGAACCGAGCAAGGAGGAGAACGCAAAAGTTGCATATACCTTCAGGAAACACTGGGGAACTTGACCTCATGAAGAAATCTCTTCGTAGCATTCTTGTATTCAGTTCTTAGGTTCTAGAGAAGTGCAGGCATTCAAAATCTGCCTTCTCAGTGCCTTTAAACTCTAAGAATTCCTGGACCAGCGTATGCCGAGGTATCTAAGTTAATCCTAGTGATGAAGATTATAAATTTGGGTGATAAATGACTAGCACAATCCCAGAGGATACCCAGAAGAGTTCTTGTTCCTGTGGGCACATGCTTGTTCACGTGCCCTCACGTGGAAGCTTTCTGCCAGGAACTGTAGCTTGCCCAAGCCTATCTGTGCTGCTCATTAGGCTCCTGCTGGACAACGTGTAGGCAGAGATGAGAACTACATTCTGAAAATGTCTACATCACACTCACAGAAGACTGGAGTAGAAAGAAATCTAAGTAAGTTGATTGGAACTTGGAACACACAGAAACCAGGCTCTAAAATTTTAAGAGTCTGAATGTTGTTTAGGTAGGTCCCTAAAGAGAGGTGTGGCCCTCAAATACAGGATCATGGGTATGAATGACCTTCCAAGTCCAAAACAACAGAGGAAGCTGAGATTGGCCTCTTTTCTTTGGGGCAGCACTGCTCCTTTTCTATGACATCCTTTAACCTCCCTATCTGGCTCAACTAACCCCTCACTTAACTTCAAAGATTTTTTTTTTAAGATTTTATTTATTTAATTGAGATAGAAGTGAAAGCACAAGCTGTAGGGAGGAGTACAAGGAGAGGGAGAAGCAGGTTCCCCGCTGAGCAGGGAGACCAACCAGGACCTGAGATCATAACCTGAGCCAAAGGCAGGCAGATGCTTAACTGGATGAACCACCCAGACACGCCATCTTAAAAGATTTACTGAAGATCTTATATGCCAAGCATTCAGGATAAAGAGATAAAGGCTTTCAGTCTAAAGGGGGACACAGACAAGTAAATAAGGCAGCCTAGCTTGCTGAGTGCTGACGGAAATACGCATAGAGGGCATGACTTCAGGGCATGCTGGGGAGACAAAGAACACAGGAGAAGTGGACAATGCACTGTGCCTGGTTCACAGTGGCTGGAGCCCAGGGCACATACGGGCATGGTAAGGCAGCAAGGGTTGGGACTGAGGCAGCGAGAAAGGCCTTAGAGTCCTTGTGCCTTTCATATTTGAGTGGGGACTGTGGGATCAGCTATTCCTACCTTTTCACGTTGTCTTCAGGTACTTCTGCATAGAAAGGGTTTTTCTTTGTTTTGGTTTAAACTTCAATCCTTCTCCCCCCTCTTTTTTTTTAAAGATTTTATTTATTTATTTGACAGAAAGAGAGATCACAAGTAGAGAGAGAGAGAGCGGGAAGCAGGCTCCCCACTGAGCAGAGAGCCTGATGTGGGATTTGATCCCAGGACCCTGAGATCATGACCTGAGTTGAAGGCAGAGGCTTAGCCTGCTGAGCCACCCAGGTGCCCCTTTTTTAAAGATTTTATTTATTTGAAAGAAAGAGTGAGAGAGAGAAGGAGCCAGGGGGAGGGGAGGGGTAGAGGGAGAGGGAGAAGACTCCCCGCTGAGCAAGGAGCCCCATGTGGGACTCGATTCCAGGACCCTGGGATCACGACCCTAGCTGAAGGCAGATGCTTAACTGACTAAGCCACTCAGGCACCCCTTCAAAGCTTTTCCTTAAAGCTTACCAGGTTTCATAAGAAAAGGTAAAGCAAGATTTGGATGATCAACTGTACAAACTTTTATGGGTCATCCGAGAGCTGCCTTTTATCACCCTTTCTATCACGTTAACATGTTCTTTATGGGGCACCTCCCCCCAACTTGTGCTAGAGCTCACGTGCCCACACTCTCTCTCTAAAATAAATAAAATCTTTAAAGAACAAAACACAAAAAACAAAACTAGCATAGCAGAGGAATTTGATGACAAGGAATTTTGTGACAAAACACAAAAAACAAAACTAGCATAGCAGAGGAATTTGACGGCTTTGGGTTCAAATCTCAGCTCTGCCATTTACTTGGTAACTTTAGACATTATTTTCCGAGCCTTTATTTTACTCCTATGTGTAAAACGTGTTATTACCTTTCTCCCAGGATAGTTTATAAGAATTAAAGAGATAAAATAATAAGGCACTAGCACAGTGCCAGCAGACTTAAGTGCTTGAAAAATGTTAATCTCACCCTCACTGTCAGATCTCACAAAGTACACAAAGATCTCACAAAATATAAAAAAGTCATCCTTTTTTATATTCCCCACAGAGCTATGTAATCAGCAGGTACTTGGTTAATTTGCTTAATGAATGAGTCACAACTTCCCTTTCTGAATGGCCATGATTCTTTGAAGGCATAGTAGGTGCAACATCAGAACTGTGTATGAGAAAAATCCAGAATGGGATACACTTAATTTGATTCAGGCAAAATCAGATTTTCACCAAAAGTTTTAAAATCAGGAGCCATTTTTAATATTTATTATTACCATGAATAATGTCAGCTAACACACAGCATTCTTTACATGAATTATCTCATTTAATCTTCATAACCTACCTCTGTGGTAAATACTACGATATCATTGTTAGCATCCCTTGGTGTGTTAGATTAAGGTTAAAAGTAGTTAGGTCATTTGATCAGAGCCAGTCAGAGGCAAAGCTTCCCAACTCCCAAGCCAATGTGCTAAACACATCTCAGTGAGCTGTTTGTGTGTCTCCGTCCTTGGTCCCAGCTTCCAGGTGCCTTACTCAGCACAGGGCCAGGAACCTGAAGAACACCTCATAAATGTGCGTGGCTTGATAGATCTGATAGCCAGACTTAGAACTATACAACTCAAACGGACACAATTTAGCCATTTGAAGTTGTGGAAATCAGTGTCTTAAAAGAACAAAATATTCTTCAGGGACGTTTTTCAGAACTGGAAATATCACATAATCGTTTTAGAGTAATAAAGTTTTAGTATTGCTCAAAATTCTGAAACAAATGAAAAAGAAACATTTTTTGGTTTAAACTTCAATCCTTTTCCCTTTTTTTTTTAATATTTTATTTATTTATTTGACAGAGAGAAAGATCACAAATAGAGAAAGAGAGTGGGAGGCATGCTCCCCACTGAGCAGAGAGCCCAATGCGGGGTTTGATCCCAGGACCCTGAGATCATGACCCAAGTTGAAGGCAGAGGCTTAACCCGCTGAGCCACCCAGGCGATCTGCAACCAGAAAAAGCTTTGGGGTTTCCCAAATTGGTACCACCTCTATTAGAGATAACTACTGATACAGAGTGCTAATTATTCATTTATCTGTCTAGTAAACACTCTAAGTTAGACACCTCCTAGAGCCGCCAGCACAGTGCCTGACACAAAGCAAATGTTTGATAAATGTACGTGAATGAACAATGGGGCTCTAACCAATTTCAATTCAAACCAAATGCATAAAATATTGTATTAAATAAAAATCTTCAGGGGCGTCTGGGTGGCTCAGTGGGTTAAAGCTTCTGCCTTCGGCTCAGGTCATGATCTCAGGGTCCTGGGATAGAGCCCTGCATTGGGCTGTCTGCTCAGCAGGGAGCCTGCTTCCCTCTAACTACTTGTGCTCCCTATCAAATAAATTTTAAAAAAATCTTCAAATTGGACAGATCTCAGTTAAGGGCTGTAGATTTCTAGTACAATACAGTGAAAGGAAAAATCTGGAACCAGAA
Source organism: Meles meles (assembly GCF_922984935.1). Taxonomy (NCBI): domain Eukaryota; kingdom Metazoa; phylum Chordata; class Mammalia; order Carnivora; family Mustelidae; genus Meles; species Meles meles. The sequence continues at coordinate 26,512,151 of NC_060077.1, read as the reverse complement.
GAACAAGTCTGACACTCAGCTCTGCCACTCACTAAGCCAGGGTCCTCACTTGCAAATAGAGTAACTGTGTCTGCCCTTCCTTTTTTTTCAGAAAAGTTTTCAAAATGAGAGTTTTGCCTTTGTTTTCATGTGGTCAGTAAATCCTTATTACTACAGAATCTATATAATCTCATTAATTCAGATTTTACCTGAGGCTGAGCTAAAGAGCTCTAAAATATCCTGAAGGTAGAGTATAAAAAGAAAATATCCAAAGATAAGATTTAACTAATTAAGGAGAACACTTCCTAAGAGTTTAATAACACCTAGCTCATACTCGACAAAACAATGATTTCACTTTTCCTTTGAAAAGGAGATCCAAAGAAGGACCATCAAGAGAACATACATATGGGGGCGCCTGGGTGGCTCAGTGGATTAAGCCGCTGCCTTCGGCTTGGGTCATGATCTCGGGGTCCTGGGATCGAGCCCCGCATCGGGCTCTCTGCTCCGCAGGGAGCCTGCTTCCTCCTCTCTCTCTGCCTGCCTCTCTGCCTACTTGTGATCTCTCTGTCAAATAAATAAATAAAAAATCTTAAAAAAAAAAAAAAGAGAACATATATATGATAAACCAACTATAGCTTAAAGTAATAAAACCAAAATGATACCATTTTGAATAATATGTAATACTGACTTTTACAAATCAGGTTTGTGCCCTGAGGCACCTGATGTTAATTATCAGAGCAGTTTGGGAAATATTTGGAGAATACCAAGGACTATGCTTAATGATAAAAATAAATTAGACAAAGTTCTGATTCCTGCCCTCAAGAAATCTATGGTCTAGTCATAATATAACTCCTTTTAAAAAAAGAATCTCGCTGAAAAATGCCTCCGAAGAGCTGGTAGTGCTAAGAAAAGACAAGTCATTTTCCTGGGCTTTTGCCCAGGACCCGCTCCCATATTGAGAGAGCTGTTCCTCTTTAAAAACTTCCCCCATGCCTATACCACACAGCACTTCTGAGGAGCAACTGGGAGCATGGATATCAAATAATCAGGTGCTACAGAGACTACCAGGGGAGTCAACCTGGTGAATGACACCAAGAGTGGAATGCCAGCCAGACCACTAGACTATTTCCACAGAAACAAGTCACAGCTTGCTGCTTCTGACCTCTGTGCGTCCTTAGACCACCATTCAGTCGTGCTTTCCTCCCACTGCTCAATGAGATGTACTCATGACATCCTAGCTGATATGAAGAGTAGAAAAGTGGGGGTCATGGTAGTAGCTATGTGACAATTCAGGCCACTTCAGAGACTCTTAAGCCAGAACCCACTTGGAAGCTTCTTCCCTCCTTTAAATATTATATTTCTGGGAATGATTTCTTAGATAAAACATCAAAGGCAAAGGCAAAAAAAGAAAAAATAGACAAATTAGACTTCATGAAAATTTTTAAAATTTTGCTCATCAAAAGACACTAAACAGAATAAAAAGGCAATTCACAGAATGGGAGAAAATATTTGCAAATCATGTATCTAAGGGATCAATATCCAGAATATATGGAAAACTCCTAAAACTTGGGGCACCCTGGTGACTCAGTTAAACGTCTGCCTTTGGGTCGGGTCATGATCCCAGGGTCCTGGGATGAAGCCCTGCGGTGGGCTCCTTGCCAGTAAGGAGCCTACTTCTCCCTCTCCCTCTGCCCCTCCCTCTGCTTGTGCTCTCTCTGTCAAATAAAAAAATAAAATCTTAAAAACAAACAAACAAAAAAACATCTCCTAAAACTCAACAACAATGAAACAACAGTCCATTTCAAAAATGGGCAAAGGAGGGGCCCTTGGGTGGCTCAGTCGGTTAAGCAAGTCATGATCCCAGGGTCAAATTCTGCATTGGGCTCCCTGCTGGGCGGGGAGGGGGGGGCGGGGGGGGGAGGCCCTGCTTTCTCCCTCTCCCTCTGCCTGCTGCTCCCCTTGCTTACGCTCTCTGTCAAATAAATAGAATCTTAAAAAAAAAAAAAAAGAATGGGCAAAGAACTTTATAGACACTTCTCCAAAGATATACAAGTGGCCAAAAACAACATGAAAGGGGTGCCTGGGTAGCTCAGTGGGTTGGGCCTCTGCCTTCGGCTCCGGTCGTGATCTCAGGGTCCTGGGATCGAGCCCCGCATCTGGCTTTCTGCTCAGCGGTGAGCCTGCTTCCCCCTCTCTCTCTGCCTACAGCTCTGCTTACTTGTGCTCTCTCTCTCTCTGTCAAATGAATAAAATCTTAAAAAAAAAAAAAACAACATGAAAAAATGCTCAACATCACTAATTACAAAAATCCAAATCCAAACTACAAAATACCACCTTACACCCATTAAGATGGCTACTATAAAAACAAAATAAAGAGGGGTGCCTGGGTGGCTCAGTGGATTAAAGCCTCTGCCTTCCGCTCAGGTCATGATCCCGGGGTCCTGGGATCGATCCCTGCATCAGGCTCTCTGCTCAGTGGGGAGCCTGCTTCCTCCTCTCTCTCTCTCTGCTTGCCTCTCCCGCAATTTGAGATCTCTGTCTGTCAAATAAATAAATAAATAAAATAAATCTTAAAAAAAAAAAGAAAGAAACAAAAAACAGAAAATAACAAGTGTTGCTGAGGTGGAGAAACTGGAACCTTAGCATACTTTCAGTAGGAAAGTCAAATGGTACAGCTGCTGTGGAAAACACTATGGCAATTCTCAAAAAATTAAAAATTATTAATAATAAAAAATTAAAAAAATTATTATAAAAAAATTAATTAAAATTTTTTAAAAAATTAAAAATTAAAAAAAATAAAAAAAAAAACCATATGATCCAGCAATTCTGTTTCTGGGTATATAGCCATAAGAACTGAAAGCAGGGTCTTAAAGAAATATCTGCACACCCATGTTAACATTTCCATTATTTACAACAGCTAAAACATGGAAGCAACCCAAATATCCAGCCACACATAAATAAATGGATAAACGAAATGTGATATATGCATACCATGAAGTATTATTCAGTCTTAAAAAGGAAGAAAATTCTGACACATACCACAACATGGATGACCCTTGGGGACATTATGCTAAGTGAAAGAAACTAGTTGCAAAAAAACAAATACTGTAGGATTCCAGTCATATGAGGTGCTTAGAAGAGTCAAAATCACAGAGACAGAAAGTAGAACTGTGGTCGCCAGAGGTATGGGAAAGGAGGGAACAGTGAGTTACTGTTTGTTTGTTTAAAGAGTTTATTTATTTATTTGACAGAGATCACAAGTAGGCAGAAAGGCAGGCGGGGGGTGAGGGGAAGCAGAGTCCCTTGCTGAGCAGAGAGCCCGATGCGAGGGCTCAATCCCAGGACCCTGGGATCATGACCTGAGCCGAAGGTAGAGGCTTTAACCTACTAAGTGACCCAGGAACCCCTGAGTTACTGTTTAATGGGTACAAGAGTTTCAGTTTTGCAAAAATGAAGAGTTCTGGAGATGGATGGTGGTAATAGCTGCACAATATGAATGTACCTAATACCACTGACCTATACACTTAAAAATGCTTAAGATGATAAATTTTATTCTATGTATTTTACTACAATAAAAAAATTGGAAAAAAGATCCCTATGTTTCCACAAAGTGTCATTTATTTTATGATTCCATTAATAGAAAACATCTACAACAGGAGTTCCTGGCTGGCTCAGCTGGTAGTGTTTGTGACTTTTTTTTTTTTTTTAAGATTTTATTTATTTGACAGAGAGAGACACAGCAAGAGAGGGAACAAAAGCAGGGGGAGTGGGAGAGGGGAAGCAGGCTTCCCGCTGAGCAGGGACCCCAATGTAGGGCTTGATCGCAGGACCCTGGGATCATGACCTGTGCCGAAGGTAGATGCTTAATGACTGAGCCACCCAGGTGCCCCAGTGTGTGTGACTCTTGAACTCATGATAGGTGTGGAGCCTACTTAAAAATAAAAATAAAAAAATTCAGTAAAAATGGGTGAATGCTGTCTTAATTAAAAAAAAAAAAGAAAAGGGGCGCCTGGGTGGCTCAGTGGGTTAAAGCCTCTGCCTTCGGCTCTGGTCATGATCCCAGGGTCCTGGGATCGAGCCCCGCATGGGGCTCTCTGCTCTGCAGGGAGCCTGCTTCCTCCTCTCTCTCTCTGCCTGCCTCTCTGCCTAGTTGTGATTTCTCTCTGTCAAATAAATAAAATATTAAAAAAAAAAAAGATCTACAATAGACAAATTCATAGAGATAAAAAGTGAATTAGAGGTTACCAGGAGCTAGGATGAAGGGGGAATGGGAAGTTACTGTTTGATGGGTATAGAGTTTCTGTTTGGTGTAGCAATAAAGCTTTGGAAACACATAGCGGTGATGGTTGCACACACTGTGAATATACTTAATGCCACCAAATTAATTATACACCTAAAAATGGTTAAATGGTAAATTCTGTTATGTATATTTTATCACAATAAAAGTTTTTAAAAAGAATTTGTGCCCCTTATTAGAAAGAAACTAGACTTCCACTCACTAAGAACATGCTGAGTCATTGTTCTATATACCCAAGCAATACTTATTAACTTACTGAAAAACTGAATGGTTAAGTGTATGTATCAGAAGTAACGCTTACAAAAAAGGCTGACAAAAGCATAGAGACATCAACATTAAAATGCTTACAGGAGGGGCCTCTGTGTGGCTCAGTCCTTCCTTAGAGTGTGTAACTCTTGATCTCAGGGTGTGGGCTCTACACCTTGGGTGTAGAGATTACTTAAAAATAAAAAATCTTTAAAAAATGCTAACAGGAAAAAGCAAGCTATAGAACTATGTGCACTGAATGGTTCTAACCATTAAAAATGTACACACTGGGGGATAAACAAGGAAATAAAAGCAACTTAATAAAGCTCTTTTCAGAAACAATGTGGGTAGGAAGAGAGGGAAGCTTTTCTATATTTCTCAAAATGAGCATGTATTACCTTCCCAATTAAAATTACTGTTTTGAGCCTCTCACCCAAAACAGTTTCAACTTAGAACTTCCTAATTGTTTCAAAAAACAAGTTCCAAAGTTATGTGTCCTCTTTAAGGTACTGTGATACCAATTAATAGGGGAAATAGGGCTTATTAAAAACCAAAATTAACTGTAGAGAATTTATTTAGGTTGAAAGAAACCTTTGTATTTCATTTAGCCCTAATTCCTCGTTAAACACCTCTGACTTCTTCACAACATAGTTCCAACCCTAGATTGATCAGTGAACAAAGAAAAATTTAATGATGATACCAATTAATAGGGGAAATAGGGCTTATTAAAAACCAAAATTAACTGTAGAGAATTTATTTAGGTTGAAAGAAACCTTTGTATTTCATTTAGCCCTAATTCCTTGTTAAACACCTCTGACTTCTTCACAACATAGTTCCAACCCTAGATTGATCAGTGAACAAAGAAAAATTTAATGATGGTCAGCAGACCCCCCACTTACACCTGCAAAGGTACCTCTCTACAAACTCCTCACAGAACACTGTGTAATTTATAGCACAGAGACACACACACACACAAATCACTTCAAAGAATAAAGTATTAAATAGAACTTATCAATAGATTATCAGTGTAGCTGATTACCAAGTCTAATCTAATCAGTGCACGTATTTCCTTTGACTGAGCTGGTCATGTCCTTTAATTTCTCTATTTTAGCATCTGCCTAACTGCACTTCTCTCCACCACATTTCCCATTATTTTTAAAAGTATGTTCAATATCTCCAGAGATAACCTGCCTGGTACCTGATCCAACCACTTGCTTCTTAAAGCTTTTCATTAATATCTTGTTTTCTGCTCAACTTCACCAACCCCGGTCTGTGGCCAGGCTCTAAAATTTGTCATTAACTATTACTGGACTATTAAAACATGTATTTCAGTAGTCTCATCATCTGACAACCACTTCCCAAATTCTAGCAAATTCCTTCTTAACTGTTCAGTTTGATAAGACTTCAAATACCTGTGATGGCTGGTTCACTAACTTTACCCTCTTTGTACTGCACATTAAGGCTCTTCAAGTCCTTTGTTCCTTTTTATCTTATTTAGATCTCATGGTCCATCCTTTTCTCCATATGCATACCTCCATAATTTCCTCCCCCCCCCCTTAGTTACCATAAAGGACTTTAAAAAATGTAAATCAGTAAAATAATGCCTTCCTATTTATTGATATATTAAAAGAACTGAATAGGCCTAAGGAGATTTTCTGCTGATCAGCTTACCTTGAATTTATGACCTCAAGACCCCTTGCAATTTTTTTTTTTTTTAAGATTTTATTTATTTATTTAACAGAGAGACAGCAAGAGAGGGAGTACAAGCAGGGGAGTGGGAGAGGGAGAAACAGGTTTCCTGCTGAGCAAGGAACCTGAGCAGAAGGTAGACACCCAACAACTAACTGAGCCACCCAGGCACTCCAGACCCCTTGCAATTTTTAGCAATCCTTTCACCATATTTTGAGTCAATGAAATTTATGAGTCTGTGATGGCTGTTTCATAACTTTTTACTTCTTCAGTTATAAACAACCCCTACTTTCTCTTCACCTTCACTAATGACCATCCTTATTATTTCCCTGAAAAAACTAAAAACAAGAGAGCTGCCTTATCTTTCTACTTCCAAACAGGACGACTTGGCTCTGTCTGTAGTCTTATATTCTTATTTCTCTCTTTACTACCATGCATGAACTATCTCTGCTCTTAACTAAGGCTAAACTACCCACTCATACCATGGATTACATTTCCTCTCACCTGTTCAAGGTATTTGCTCCCCAAAATATACCTTTTTCCTTGCATCTTTAAAGTTTGGCATTTGGCTAAATCTTTTATTTCTAAATCAATAAGAAAAATCTGTGTTATCTATACTGTAATGTCTCCCATCTTAATTTCTACATACTTTATTAAAATACTTGTTAAATGAGTGAATTACTCAATTAATGGTTCTCAGGAATATGCCTCTATCTAGTTCCTAATTGTGAGGATTATCGTATCTCATTCCTCATCCCCCAGTTCCTCTAATCTTTGGAAAAGGAAACATATCCTTACTTTTCTTTCTTTCTTTTTTTAAAGATTTTATTTATCTGTCAGAGAGCTTCAGGCCCCTAATGCTAGAAATGCTCTTTATCTGGTATAAGTCTGAAGTAAAAGGGGGATGGTGTGCATTAGTCTAACTGAATAATTCCTCTTAGTTAAATGTAAAGATTCTGCATTTTGGACTACATTTTTTTATTAAGGACATGAATTCTACCAACAAATAAAATGCTGGAGGAAAATGCAGACAACCCTTGTTTGGTACAGTAAAGCAGAACAATAAAAATGCAAACTGATACTATGAAAAATGGTCATAATAATCAATGGGAAAATCACAATTATCTGTGAATTTTAAAAATTTTATCACACTAAAAACACTCTTACTATTAGTACACATGCTCAGTGAAGTGAAAAAGTAAAATTAATACTCATTTAGTTTACTGTAACTTAAAACATTAGAAACACTGAAAATTAAAGTGTCTTTTTTCTTTGTAAAAACTTTCTTTTAGGGGAAGGGGCAGAAGGAGAGGGACAGATAAAATCTTTTTTTTTAAGATTTTTATTTATTTGAGAGAGCATGAGAAAGAGCAGAGAGCACAAGGTGGGAAGAGGTGGAGAGGGGCAGAGGTAAAGGAAGTAGCAGATTCCCCACCAAACAGGGAGCGATGTGAGACTTGATCCCAGGACCCAGAGATCATGATCTGAGCTAAAGGTAGATGCTTAACCCCAAGGGAGAGGCTCCACACACAATGCAGAGCCAGATGCAGGGCTTGATCTCACAACCCTGAGATCATGACCTAAGCCAAAATCAAGAGTTGGATGCTTACCCAATTGAGCCATCCAGGCACCCCTGTTTCTTTTTTTTTTTTTTAAGATTTTATTTATTTGACACAGAGAGAGAGATCACAAGTAGGCAGAGAGGCAGGCAGAGAGAGAGGGGGGAAGCAGGCTCCCTGCTGAGCAGAGAGCTGTATGCCGGGCTCGATCCCAGGACCCTGAGACCATGACCTGAGCTGAAGGCAGAGGCTTAACCCACTGAGCCACCCAGGCGCCCCCCTGTTTCATTTTTTAATTATATGTTCAAGATGGTTTGGGTATAGCCAAATGCTCTGGAGTCAAAAGAGGCAGGGGTGCACTGATAGCTCTGCCACCCCAAGCAGGTGCCCAATATCACAAGTCCAGAGTATTCCAAACCACCACTGACTCCTCTACTCCTTGACTGTGACCAGACAACCACCAGAGTAGCTCTCAGATGGCAGGACTTCCTAGTGGTCTTATCACATTTCAAATAATACTGTAGTACCCCCTTTACTTGACTATGGCCATCCTACCTCTGCATGATTAGCAGTGGTTGGAGCTGAGAGAAGCTTTGAATGGTCAGCAGTTTCAAAGGAACAATTACTCTGTACTTCAGCATGTCCAAATCCAACCTCATTCAGATCAGGGAGTTACTGGCATTGTCTCAGATTTTGCAGTTCAGCTCACTCTCAGTTACTTCAAGGGGCTTCAGGCAATCTGCAAACTCTTTTAATATTTACATGCAAAACTGTGCGTGATAACAAATAACTCAATTACAAAATGAACAAAGGATTTGAATAGACATTTCTCCAAAGACACACAGATGGCCAATATGCACATGAAAAGATGTTCAACATCATCAGTCATTAGGGAAATGAAAATAAAAACTACAATTAGATGCCACTTTGCAACCACTAGGGTGGCTATAATAATAACAACAAAAAGAGACAATAACAAGTGTTGAAGAGGATGTGGAGAAAATAGAACCCTCATATATTGCTAATGGGAATGTAAAATGGTGCAGCTGCTGTGGAAAAGTTTGGCAGTTCTTCAAAAAGTTAAACATTGAGTTGCCATATGACCCAGCAAATTCCACTCCTGAGGAAACACATCTAGGAGGACTGAAAATATGTTCAAACAAAAATGTGAACATGAATGTTCACAGCAGCATTAGTCATAATAACCAAAGGGCAGAAACAACCTAAATGTCAATCAATTAATGAAGGGATAAACAAAATGTGCTATAACCATACAATGAAATATTATTCATCAAATATAATGAAGTACCAATATAGGCCACAACATGGATGAATCTTATGAAAACATATGCTTAATGAAAGAAGCCAGACACAAAAAGCCACACATTGTAAAAAAGGGCACATACTATATGAATCCATATTAGTGACTGCCAGGGGATGGAAGAGGGGAGAACAAGGAGTGACTGCAACATGCGCAGGTTTTCTTTTGGGGGACATGAAAATGGTCTGGGATTAAAATAGTGGTGATGATTATACAACCTTGTGAACATACGAAAAAAAAACTGAATTGTACTATTTAAATGGTGAATTTTATAACATGTGAATTCTGTTTTTAAAAAAAATCAACAGGGGCGCCTGGGTCGCTCAGTGGGCTAAAGCCTCTGCCTCTGGCTCAGGTCATGATCCCAGGGTCCAGGGATCGAGCTCCGAATCGGGCTCTCTGCTTGGCAGGGAGCCTGCTTCCTCCTCTCTCTCTCTGCCTGCCTCTCTGCCTACTTGTGATCTCTGTCTGTCAAGTAAATAAATAAAATGTTAAAAAAAAAAAAAAATCAACAGACATTCTACAAAATAACTGGTCAGTCCTCTGCAAAAGTTTATAGTTGGGGGTGCCTGGGTGACTCAGTCTGTTAAACCTCTGCCTTCAGCTCAGGTCATGCAGGTCACGATCTCAGGGTCCTGGGATTGAGTCCCCCACCCCCACCCCATGGGGCTCCCTACTCAGTGGGGAGCCTGCTTCTCCCTCTGCCCCTTCCCCCCGTTTATACTTTCTCTCCCTCTCAAACAAATAAATAAAATCTTAAAAAAATAAAGTTTACAGTCATAAAAGACAAAAAAAAACTTGAGGAGGGGTGCCTGGGTGGCTCAATGGATTAAGCCTCTGACTTCAGCTCAGGTCATGATCTCAGGGTCCTGGGATGGAGCCCTACATCAGGCTCTCTAGTCAGCAGGGAGCCTGCTACCCTCTCCCCCCCTGTCTGCCTCTCTGCCTACTTGTGACTTCTCTGTCAAATAAATAAGTAAAATCTTTATATATATTAAAAAAAGAGACTTGAGGAACTGTCTCAGATCACTAGAGACTCAGGAGACTTGACAACTAAATGCAATGTGGGAAACTGGGCTGGATCCTGGAACAGAAAAAGAACATTAGCAGACAAATGGCTAAATCTGAATAAAGTCTATAGATTAGTTAGTAGTATTGTATTAATGTTAAATTACTTATTTAGATAATTTTAACATGGCTATGTAAAATGTTAACATTAGGGAAAGTTGGGTGAAAAGTATACAGGAAGTTTGTGTATTATTTTTGTAAGTCTAAAATTATTTCAAAATAAAATAAATTATACAAAAGTTTAAAAAAGTTAAAAATGAAAAAAAGTCAAAGAGTTAAAAAATGTACATGAAAAAACTTAAAAAAATGTACACAATGCAAGTCAGGGGCTGGTAAATTCTTTCTGTAAAATGGCATACCAGAAATACTTTAGACTGTAAACCATATGGTCTTTGGGGCAACCACTCAACTCTTTTGCCAAAGATTATATGTAAATTAATGGGTGTGGCTGTGTTCCAATAAAATCTTATTTATAGTTTTAATTTTCCTGTAATTTTCACATATCACAAACGTTATTCTTTTTTGGATTTATTCCCCACCATTTAATAATATAAAATCCATCCCTAGCTCACATGCCATGCAAAAACAGGCAATAGAGCCAGATTTGGCCCACATACCATAAACTGCAGACTCTCCAGATGAGAATTTGCACCAGGGTGGGTCCAGTCCAGAAAAGCATGAGACTCTTGATCTCAGGGTCATGAGTTCAAGCCCCAGAATAGGTGTAGAGACTACTTAAATAAATTAAAAAAAAAAAAAAAAAAAAAAAAAAAAAAAAAAAAAAAGAATTTGCCAATGTGTGCTTCAATTAAAAAAGAAGTGTTGCATGCACATCAATTAAGTTTGGCAACTCTAGGTGAAACAAGATTAGGTATGTTTCTTTATTACAGGACATCTCAGTACATTTAATGTGGTATTATATGCTGAGAAGTTCCAAGAAAAGATAATGATATACAGCATTTTCCAAACTTATTTTTACTATGGAACACTTCTTTTCAGAGGCATCGCTTCCAAGTAGTGGCCTGAAGAACACACTTTGGAAATGCTGATTCAGGTACTTTTTTAAAAGGAAAATTTCAGATTATTAAGCATTGAAGATATCACCAAATTACGATCATTTTAAACCAGCACCTGGATAATATCTGAATAAGCATTTCACGATTTTGTTTTTAATCCTAGGAAACACAAACAAAACAGGAAGGTAAATACAAGCAGGAAGTCTTAGCTCAAACACAATCTATTTTTCGGGAGGGGGACGGATGTGAGCAGAACTGGGTCACAATATGGAATCTTTGCTCCATAGGGCACTCTAAATATTCTTACAGGTTTTGAAAATGTGACCTGCTTTTAGGAACTTCAACATTTGATTAGAAAACTAAAGACAGGGATGCCTGGGTGGCTCAGTTGGTTAAGCCAATGCCTTCGGCTCAGGTCATGATCCCAAGATCCTGGGATCGAGTCCCACATCCGGCTCCTTGCTTGGCTGGGGGCCTGCTTCTCTCTCCGCCTCTGCCTGCCACTCTGCCTGCTTGTGTGCCTGAGCTCGCTAGCGCACGCTCTCTCTCTCCAAATAAATAAATAAAATTTTAAAAAGAAAAAGAAAACTAAAGATAATCTAGGGGTGCATGGGTGGCTCGGTCAGCTCAGGTCATGATCTCAGGGTCCAAGCATTAGCCTGGGGCTCTGCACTCCATGGGGAATATGCTTGTCCCTCTGCACTGTTCCCCACCCCAACAGCTCCTGCTTGCCCTCTCTCAAATAAAGAAATAAGATCTAAAAAAGAAAAGAACACTAAAGATATGCTAGAAGCATTACCTGTAGATTACACATTAGGGAAGATCAACTGGCAGGCAAGTCAAATCCCTAGGAGGACTGGTTTTATTTTTTTATTTTTTTTTAAGATTTTATTTATTTATTTGACAGACAGAGATCACAGGTAGGCAGAGAGGCAGCCAGAGAGAGAGGAAGGAAAGCAGGCTCCCCGCTGAGCAGAGAGCCCGATGCGGGGCTCGATGCGGGGCTCGATCCCAGGACTCTGGGATCACGACCTGAGCCGAAAGCAGAGGCTTTAACCCACTGAGCCACCCAGGTGCCCCGGAGGACTGGTTTTAAATGCTGGATGAAAAGTTAGCTGACAGATTGCAAAAATTCTCTCATTAGATACAAGAGCTATATAAATACATTGGTGGAGAGAGGATTAAAGAGGGATTTATGACCCAGGGAGGAAAGGCTGGCCTGAACAACCCTAAGGGGCCCTTCTTGACAGAGACTTCTCAATTTTGTGATCCAAAGAGTTCACTGGCTTCTCCTGATCAAACACAGTCTCTCTTTTTTCTCTCTCTCTCTTTTTAAAAGATTTTATTTGAAAGAGAAAGAAAGATCATGAGCAGGGGGCAGAAGAAGAAGTAGACTCCCCGCTGAGCAAGAAGCCCAAAGTGGGACTTGATCCCAGGAGCCCAGGATCAAGACCTGAGCCGAAGGCAGATGCTTAACTGACTGAGCCACCCAGGTGCCCTCAAACACAAACTCTTTAACAGCATTTCCAAGTTATTCTAAGAACATAAGCTACAAACCAATGGGGTGGGGTACCTCCTTAGTTATTCAACAACATTTAAGAAGCCCTTGTCAGATGGGCCATTCCAAAGTCCCTGAAAAAAAAAAGATGGTGCACAGGGACAGATTACATTAATTCACACCACTGGCCTTACTTCTAGAAAATGTAGGCTGGGGGTGATGGAGGTGTCAAGAAAAGATGGCAGAAAATATAAGTCAGTCAGCACCAGAAAGATTCTAAGAGTTACTCAGAATCAGACATTTCAGGTTGGAAAGACATTTCTTACAAAACCTGTAACAATATTTAGAGTGCCCTATGGAGCAAAGATTCCATATTATGACCCAGTTCTGCTCACATCCTATCCCCCTCCCGAAAAATAGATTGTGTTTGAGCTAAGACTTCCTGCTGGTGTTTACCTTCCTGCTTATTAGATATCTAATATCTATATACCTCCTTTAACCGGAAGTTCATTACTTTTGGAGCCAATCCATTCCATTGCTGGTCACCTCTGACCAGCATTAAGTTCTTCTATTAAACCAAGAGAATCCGCCTACTGGTCCTAGCTCTGCCACTTTCAACCCCAAAGATAAAAAGTGAAGCACTCTTCACCATAGCAATTGTTTTCCGTTTTTTTTTTTTAAAGATTTTATTTATTTGACAGAGAGAGATCACACGTAGATAGAGAGGCAGGCAGAGAGAGAGAGAGGGAGGGAAGCAGGCTCCCTGCTGAGAAGAGAGCCCGATGCTGGACTCGATCCCAGGACCCCGAGATCATGACCCGAGCCGAAGGCAGTGGCTTAACCCACTGAGCCACCCAGGCGCCCCTTGTTTTCCGTTTTTGTTTTTTTTTTTTAAGATTTTATTTATTTATTTGACACAGAGAGAGAGCACAAGTAGGCAGAGAGGCAGGCAGAGAGAGAGGAGGAAGCAGGCTCCCTGCGGAGCAGAGAGCCCGATGTGGGGCTGGATCCCAGAACCCTGAGATCATGACCCGAGCCGAAGGCAGCGGCTTAATCCACTGAGCCACCCAGGTGCCCCCTTGTTTTCCGTTTTTAAAGACAGTTTCCTTCTACTTTTCTTTTCTGGGCTAAACATCCCAATTCTTTCAAAGATCCAGAGACGGCTCCAGCTGCCTCAAAGCAAAGAATACGGATATCTAGTACTCACAGCAGGAAAGCACTTCAAATCAGTGGCCTTCAAACATCAGTGTGTACAGGACCCCCAAGGTGTTATGTTCAAAACGTTCCCAGGTTCCGACCCAGATTCTAAATCAGAAGTCTTATTTAAGAACGGCGCTATGAAGCATGCACCCCGAGACATTTCAAAACAAACCAGTATAAGAACCATATTTTAGGCACACTGCCCTGTTTTACAAATGAGGAAACTGAGGCTCAACAAAGGTAATGGATTGGGCCCATAACGCACAACTGGCGGTATGCAGCGAAGTCTCTCGGCTCTCTCACTCCTAAGCCCAACGGTGCAAAATCATTTAAAGCATATCCACCTGAGAAAGGCTGTCTCGAGCCGGGGACAGAAAGTAAGTTAAAGTGAGTCCCCGCCCGGAAAGGAGAGCTCGTGGTTGTCTTTTTTCTTCTCGGGGCCTCAGTTTCCCAAAACTATAATCACATAAAAGACCACAACGCCGACTGCACCTCTCTTCTGGAGCGGAGGGTCCCCAGCAGAGCCTGGGTTGTTGTCTCTGCGCCGCTGGGCCAGGTGTCTCAGCCTGTGGGCCGGGTTAAGGCAGAAATAAGGCCGAAACCCTGCCCGCGTCCCTCAACTTCGACAGCCCCTAAACTACCACCCGAGCCCATCATGTACCTGCCTCTGTTCAGCTAACACCGCTGAGGCCAACCCAGCTTATCCGTCCGTCCGATGCCCCGCCACTCTGTCTCTTCAGGCTGCGGGGTAAGAACTGCGATCACTCCTACGCAGACTCCCGTCACCTGACACAAAGCCGCCCCTCTCCGAGGACTTCCGGCCATAACCGGAAAAGGTTGGTCCGCTGCGCGGTTCTCCCGCCCAGGTCAGGGGCTCTAAGGTTCCGCCTGAGGGCAGGAAACGGAGAAAAGGGGGCTGGTGGGCAGCTTTTTCAAAGAGCCTGAGACAGGGCAGGGAAAGTACCAGCTAAGCTTGGAACATCTTGTTGAATCGGAATGTAGGGATGATGGGAATCAGAATGATGAGAACGTGTTAAAAGACACAGGAGCTAACTTGAAGGAGATACCACTGACCAAATAGGGGCAATTTGAGCATCAAAATACATGATGATAGTGACAGAGTGTAACTAATGAAATAAAATGGTAACCCACGAGTCTTTGCTGATATACATAAAGAAGTAAATAGATAAGGAGAAGGGAAAACCCCTCCTTTTAGGAGAATCCCAACTAACAAAACTGATGGAGCTAGAAAAACAATAATGAATGGTAGAACTAGAGGAACAGGGTAATTACACATTAAAAGTATCTCCCATAAATTACTTATTGATTACGAAGGGAAAATGGTAATTTTACGAGGTGTAACCTCGAAGAGCAAGTGACTCAAAGTGATCCAAATTATAGGTCAAGTAAAGATCATGGTCCTTCCAATAAAATGCACTGATAAGGACACAACATCTCTTCCGTGATATTTCTGTCAAAAATGTATAACCCAAATCTCACAAGGAAGCATGAAATAATCCCAAATCGAGGACACTACAAAATAACTGTCAGTGTTGTGACAGAGATAAGCTGAGGAGCTACACTGGTTTAAAAGAGATTAAAGAGGCTTGACGACAAAATGTGGTGTGTGATTCTAAATTGGATTCTGGAGGGGGAATGGGAAGCAGAATAGGTGTGATGTACAATATTGGGATAAGTGACAAATTTGAATATGGATTGTGGACTAGTTCTTAATGTCTATTGTATCAATGTTAAATTTTCTAAATTTGATCACTCTCTTGTGGCTTTGTTAAGAGAATGCCCTTGTTCTTGGGAAATACTCACTGAAGTATTTTGGAGTTAAAAGGGCACAACTTAATTTTGAATTACTCAGAGAAAAATGCGTGTATGTGGAGGGGGCATGATAAGCAAATGAGGTGAAATATTGAAGAGTAGTGAATCTAGGTGAAGGGTACATGGGAGTTCCTTATATACTTTTTGCAACTTTTATTTAAATTACTAAAATTTATTGCCTAAATGCGGGAGTTCCTGGGTTTTAGCCAATTTACTTATTTATCTATCAAACATTTGTTTGTGTTAGGGACTGGCGATAAGAGACAAGATCTTGCTTTCATGCCTAGTGGGAAAAATATTGAACACGTGATCACAAAACTAACAGACTATATATCATGAAAATAACAGTAGTTAACATTGCTGAACTCTAACTAAGCACACTCCACACAATAGTTCATTTGACCCTCACAACAGTCCTTTGAATGGCTTTGGTGGTTATCTCCCTTTTACAAATGGGTAAAGGAAAACTTTTTAAAGTTTACACAATTTTATCATTTTAATTAAAAATTTCCAGGGATGCCTGGGTGGCTCAGTTGGTTAAGTCTCTGCTTTCAGCTTGGGTGGTGATCCCTGGGTCCTGGGATTGAGTCTTACATCAGGCTCCTTGCTCAGTGGGGAGTCTGCTTCTCCCTCTGCCTGCTGCTCCCCCTGCTTGTGCTCTCTCTCTCTGACAAATAAATAATAAATAAAATCTTTTAAAAGAATTTCCAAATCACATACTGATAGGTGGTGGAGATGCAATTTGCACCCAGACAGTTGTTCTCTGGAGTTTTTGACATTTTCATTATTTCATTAATTCAATGAATATTTATTAACTGTTTGCAATTATCCCAAGGACTATAGGAGAGGTTGAGTCTGAGTAGGTGGTGAAGGTAGTAGACAAAATAAACTCGTAGATGAAATTCTTTGTTTGCTTGTCTTCTTTTCAGGTTTCTATGAACAGAGAGTAACACGGGAAATGTTTCCAACCACACAAACCTGGATCTGGGTTCAGGCTCTGAGAAAAATAAAAGCAGTCCCTGGTATCCAGGAGCTGGCCTGGCACACACAGGTAGGCCTTGGTGTTCTCCTGTTGAATGTACACCCTCCCCCAAATTACTTAATCCAAGCCCAAATCCTAAATGTCCTTTCTAACCCTCTGTTACTGAGATGCTCCATCATTCCTTATGTTTTGCATTGCCCACTTTGTGATAACAAGTAATAAAACCAACCTATCCAACCACAGGTATGTTCCTGGTGGTCTTTGACTGGAGGGCATTGAAAATTCCCATGCTCACCAACTATGTGAATTTAGATGAGCCATTTCACTTACAGAAGCCTCCATTTCCTCATTCATTTAATGGGGAAATTTATTTCTTCAGAAGATTATTGTGAGTAATACACTCACTGCATGAGCTCACTGCATGAGCTCTGTATACTTTAAAAAATTCCTGCTTGAGCTGATTCCTTTGAAAAAGCCAGAGTACCATCATTATAAAACAACATGGGAGCATCAGCTTCAATTAAGACAAAGTTGTCAATTACATTCTCCTTTGCTGTTTTTGCTGGGTTCATCAGGCAGCCTAAAGGCAGGAGTTCAACTTTTCCTTTGTCAGAAATGAAGTCATTCTCATGGTCTCTTCTGGAAAGCAATAACCACATTCCTGAAACTTTAATGTCAGGGAAACAGCACTGTTTATTTCTTCATGTTCTTGTTATTAAAGACATTCTCAAGATATAGCAGAATTGAAACTACCAAACTTGGAAGCACTTCAGTTTAAAAAATATATCAAGTAATATCTTCTCTGTTTTACCACACTAAGCACTTATGAACCACAAAAACACACTGTTGGTGATGTTTGCATGTATTCTCCTATGACTCAGCCTGGATTTAATATTATTTAACGCTTACAACAAATTATGATGAATAAAAAATATTAATTCCAGTGAGAAAGAATAAAATAAATAGAAATGCTCTGATTTCTTCTTCTGCTTGCTCTGAGCATCCCAAGAACTCTCATTTTAACAGCTCTAAACTTTCTCCTGCCCCCTTCCTTCCCCTCCCCTTCCTCTTCTGATATCAATACTAATATTAATACTAATGCTGGGAGCTAATAGTTATTGAATGTTTATTAAGGTGCTACACACTGTGCTAAGGGTTTTATGCAATTTAATCCTCACCCCCGAATCATGAAGCAAGTATTACTACATATGAGGATCTAGAGACCCAGAGAAGTTAAGCAACATGCCCAGTGCCACACAGCTGGTAAAGCTCACACTCAAGATTGGAATCCGCCTACAAAACCAGCACCTGTTGAAATGTTGCCTCACTACCCTGGGCCAGAGAGTAGGGTCTGTGAAGGAATGGAGGGAGGGATGGGGCTGGAGAGGAAGCAAAGGGCTGGGGCAGGCGTGGTTGGAATCCATGCAGAGGCATTCAGATCTTCTCCAGGGTACAGAGGAGAGGGGTGGAGATTAGGAACACAAGACAAGTAAGAGGCCACTGCAGAGCCTCAGAGGGAGCAGGAATATCAGTCAAGGAGTTTGAAGGGCCAGGAAGGTTGAATAGTGGGAAAAGGCAAGTAATTGGGGAGGAGAAAGCTATGATTAAGGACTTGAAGTCTCGGATGTGTATCTGCCAGTTGAGGAGAGGCAAGAAGTCTGGTAGACCTTCTGGCTTCTTGGATCAGTTGAGGCTCACAGGTCCTTGCCCTTCTCTGAGCCTCAGTTTTCTCTTCTGTTCAATGCAGGGGAAAAATATTCCAGGATCCTAGGAACCAGCCCAACTCTGGTGGATGGCATCACTTTTTACTCCAGTCTCCTCACCTGTCGTGGGGGAGAATATTCCCTGGGCCTGGCCCACCCCCACCCTCACCCTTCACCCTAGGCTGGAGTCAGCCTCCCCTCATGGGTACAGGAAGCTCAAAGAGGAAGACCATGTGTGCAGACAGAGGGGAGAAAAGGCCAGAGAAATCATCCCTTAATCCTCCTCAACTCCAGCCCTTAAACCAAGGAGGCTGGCAGGTTAGTAACGTAGCCTAGTTACCCAACCCACGGCAAATGTGCAAATCCTTGCTGTATGCCCTCAGGCATGTTACTAAACCCTTGGGCCTTAGGTTCCTTTTGTTCTCTGTGTCTGGGTCCTAACGTTAAGATAAAGCTCATAGCATCCCTGCCATTAAGCCTTGTGCTCCCAGGACAGCTTAGGGTCTGTTTCTTCTGCCTCCTCTTGGAGCCTGGCCTAGGACTCTGCCCTTATGGTGACCTGTTGGCTTCCTAGGTTTGGGTCTGGATAGCATTATTTGTTTAGGGATATGGCCACGAGGTGGTGTCAGAGCCATATTCTGGAATCTTCTGGGATCCAGATCAGGAAACCCTATTCCAGGGAGATAGGCTCTTTCCAGAGGATTCTGGGATGTTCTCAAAACATGAGGTGTGAAAACCAAGTCTAGAAAACCAAGGAAGGGGAAAACTAGTAAAAGAGAGGAAAATC
Organism: Meles meles; assembly: GCF_922984935.1. NCBI lineage: Eukaryota > Metazoa > Chordata > Mammalia > Carnivora > Mustelidae > Meles > Meles meles. The sequence goes on along the minus strand of NC_060077.1, from coordinate 26,492,973 downwards.
TGGAAGGCACCAAGAAATCCTGGGGTCCAAGCCCTGGGCAGTGTAGGGAGGAGGGGCCCTCACTGGGCAGCCCATCTCTGCCCTCCACCTCCAGAAGCCCAGGAAGAAAAGGTAGAATGTTCACTTAGGGCCTACTATGTGCCAGGCTTTATGGGGAGTCCTTTTTAAATATTTTTTCTCAGTGAGTCCTCTTAATAGGTCATTAAGGAAAGAATTATTGACCATTTTACAGAAGAGAATACTAAAGCTAAGAGAGATGAAAAATGTGGTCAACATCCCACCAGGAAGTAGAGCCAGACTGCATGTTTCAGAGTCCTGGAAGATGAGCTAGAAGTCAGGCTGCCAAATAAAATACATGATATCCAGGTAAATCTGAATTTCACATGAACAACACATAGGACATACTTATACTAAAAATTTTTTTGTTGTTTATCATAAATTCAGATTTAACTTGGTGACTTTTATTTTTTGCTCATCTAGCAATCCTAGGTAGAGGAGATTCCCATAGCCCCTACATGAAATGGGAAGAGCCTAGGACTGTGGAGTCCAGGAGAGAAGTTTGGATGGGACCCATGACCCCCTCTCAAGTCTTGGGGACAAGTCCTAGGTACCAAGGCCACCTGATCCCTGCCACCTGCTACCTGAACAGCTCCTGGTTAGGTATCTCTGGACACTTTCTCAGGGCCTGGGAGCAACAAAGACCTAAAAGGACAAAAACCCTCAGGCTCTCAGCTTTTTCTCACCTTGCACCCCATCTGTTTACCTTCAACCTCTCCCATTCCAGGAAATTGCCCCACCCTTTGTCCATCCAAGTTCAGGGTAGAACTGTAATTACTCTTTTGTTTTTTCTCAAGACTAGATATAATTTGCACACAAAAAAAGGTCAAAGTCTTAAGTGTTCAGCTCCACAAATTTTTACATATGTACACATTCAGGTAATAACCACACAGACGTGTGTGTGCAGTACAGTGGCTTTTGACCTCATGAGTGCTAGAAGCATGGAATCCAAATTGAGACACACGTTAAGTGTAGAACACGCACCATATTTCAAAGACTTATGTGAGGAAAAGAATGTGAAATAGGTCATTGATAATTTTAGAATATTGACTACATTTTGAAATAATATTTTATGCATGGATTACATAAACATGGATCATGAGGGGCGCCTGGGTGGCTCAGTGGTTAAGCCTCTGCCTTCAGTTCAGGTCCTGATCCCAGGATCCTGGGATTGAGCCCCACATGGGGCTCTCTGCTCAGCGGGGAACCTGCTTTCCCCCCTCTCTCTCTGCCTGCCTTGCTGTCTACTTGTGATTTCTGTCTGTCAAATAAATAAACTCTTTTAAAAAAATAGATCATGAAAATTAACTTCCCCTGTTTCTTCTATTTTTTAAAAAAATATTTTATTTGTTTACTTGACAGAGATCACAAGTAGGCAGAGAGGCAGGCAGAGAGAGAGGGGGAAACAGGCTCTCCACTGAGCAGAGCGCCCGATGCGGGGCTCGATCCCAGGACCCTGAGATCATGACCTGAGCCGAAGGCAGAGGCTTTAACCCACTGAGCCATCCAGGCGCCCCTCTTCTACTTTTTAAACTGTGACTAGAAAATTCCAAATTATGTTTGTGGCTCACATTAGAGTTCTGTTGTCCAGCACTAGTGGACGGAGTGTGATTTATTCATTTGTAAGAAAGAAACTCAAAAAGGTGGACCCGAAGTTCACACTGCCTAACTGTGGCAGAGTGGGATGGAAAATCAGGTTAGTTTGAACCCTGAACCTGTAGGTGGGCTGAATGGACTGAATGGACTGAAAAGACCTCTTCTAGGACTGAAGTTAACCTCTTCTAGGTTCATATCTTCTTTGAGACCTAAATCAATCTTCTATGGGGGCCTAAAGTATACTTGCCATCCTGGGTTGGGGGTGTCAAGAAAGAGGGCTTCCTGGAGTGGGTAATTAAACTGACACATGAAGGATGAGTAGGAACAAGCCAGGTAAAAGAGGGTGTTTTAGGCAAAGGGAATGGCATATACAAAAGCCTTAAGAGGGGCTAGTTATTAAAGAAATGAAAATAGCTCTGTATCACTGGAGTGGAGAAGTGGGGATCTGGTAGGCTTAAATCATGCATGGTATGACAGGCTGGGTGGGTCATGGGACAGACCTGGCGAGGGCTGTTTCAGAAAGATCAGGCTTGCTGCAATTTGGAGAATCCGTATTCCAAGAGAGGAAACTGAGAGCCAGAGAGGAGAAGGGCTCATCACAAATCTACAGTGAGTTAGAAGGTAGAGAAGGTAGAGAAGAAGGACCAGGAAGGTGCAAAAAGGGAGCAGAAACTTGCAAAGACAGCCTTCCTTGTTCGGGTTCTCTATAAGGTGCTGTCTTTGAGTGCCCACTAGATGGTAGCAGAGGCTGCCCCAAACATTGTGGGCCCCGGAAGGGCCTACTCTGCTGAACCCACAAGCCTTTCTGCTCCCATCTCCCTAGTCTGGGCATGAGGGGGCTCCTCCCTGGGCCCTGTTGTCCAGTTCCAAGAGCAGCAGGAAGAGCCCTGGGTGTCAAGAGGCCCAAAGTCTCATTCTAGCTCTAAACTCCTATCTGCCATTGACTTTGGGCAAATTGACAGATAAAACTATGCTTGAGGGGCACCTGGGTGGCTGAGTCGGGTAAGTGTCTGCCTTCAGCTCAGGTTATGATTCCAGGGTCCTGGAATCAAGCCCCATGTCGGGCTCTCTGCTCAGGGGGGAGACTGCTTCACCCTTTCCCTCTCCCTCTCCCTGCCATTCTTCCTGCTTCTGTGCTCACTCTCTCTCTCTCTGTCAAATAAATAAATAAAATCCTTAAAAAACAAAACAAAAACTATGCTTGAGAACTTGAGTGCTTGGCTATAGACATGGGATATTTATTATTTAGTCTACCAGGGCTTGAGTTCTGCAGTCAGGTCCCCCTCTGTTCTCCTGATCCTTCTTTTATGCTCCCCACCACCCTCTCAGTTCTGTTGAGTGAGTTAGAATCCCAAGGTCCTCAAGGCCCTCAAGGGGTGGGGGGGGGGGTTGTGAGCTAAGGTCTCTGAGTTAGAGCCAACAAACTGCACAGGTTTCATCCTCAGACAAAGAGCCCTACGTAGATTGAAAAGGTGGATAAGCAGTGGAGCTTTGGGCAAGTCCTATCTCCTCCTTGTGCCTCCACTGTGAAGGGGGACGAAGAGTTGCTGCCCTCCTTATCCTCATCTCACTGCTATGTAAGGTCATCAGATGCAGCAAATAAAAAACACAAGATACCCACTTAAATTTCAGGTAACCAACAAATAATTGCAATGTTGGGAACATACACTTTTTTAAAAAAAAGATTTTGTTTATTTATTTGACAGACAGAGATCACAAGTAGGCAGAAAGGCAGGCAGAGAGAGAAGGGGAAGCAGGCTCCCTGCTGAGCAGAGAGCCCGATGTGGGGCTCGATCCCAGGACCCCGAGACCATGACCTCAGCCGAAGGCAGAGGCTTTAACCCACTGAGCCACCCAGGCACCCCTGGGAACATACACTTAAACTAAAAATTATTCACTGATTTCTGAAATTCAAACGCAACTGGGCATCTCTATATTTTATCTGGCAACCTTACCACTTGGGCTTGGTGAAAATATAAATGTCAAGTGACACCTGAATAGGAGGGTTGTGGTTCTTGTCCTCAGTGGCATTCTGTCCCATACCCCGAGGTCCCCCGTGGTCACCACATTGAGCTAGACAGAGCTCTCAGGGCCCATTTTGGTCCCTGTTTCCCAACAGTTCTGGAGGTGGGATCTCATGCCACATGAACTCACATGGGCTATTCATGACCTGATGTCAGTGAGCTCCTTTAACTCCTGGGAAGTGAAAGGAAGAAAGGGGGGGGAGAGAGAGAGAAGAAAAAAGAAAAGAAAAGAAAAAGGTAGGCGTGAGCGTACTAATCGATAGATTATATCATGGGCATCCAGCCATAATAAAGGACTTCCCCTAAGCTGATTAGGGAGGGGAAATAGAATTAGAGGTTGAACTCAGGGTGTGGGTAAGATCTACTGAAACTCCTGGGACCCAACTGGCAGGCTGGAGTCAGTTGGAAGAATGGAAGGAGCCCACATTCTGCAGCCTGGAAACTGGGCATTAAATCAGTCACCCTGTGATCCTCTCCTGGCTCCTGCCTTCAAATCCCTGCCTACTTACCCAAGGCTGTTGTATGTCAGCCACGGAGGTACCTTATATACAATCACGTCAGTCCTCATGGTATAGGCACTATTCTCATCCCCATTTTACAAATGAGGTACAAAGAGGCAAAAGAACTTGCCTAAGATCACACAGAAAGTAAGGGAGAAGCTAGGACTCAAATCTGGATCTGTCCTGGACTTATTCTATTCCATTACACTGCTTTTCCCATCCCAGGCATTGGATACACCTGCAGTTTCTAGGTGGATAAGTCAATCTACAAACAATGACAGTTTTGTTCCTTCCATTTCAAACTTAACAATTTGTATTTCTTTTTTTTTTTTTAAATTTCTGAGAGAGAGAGAGCACAAATCGGGGAGAGAGGCAGAAGGAGAGGGAGAAGCAGACTCCCTGCTGAGTAGGGAGCCCGATGCGGGCTTGATCCCATGACCCTGAGATCACGACCTGAGCCAAAGGCAGATGCTTAACCTACTAAGCCATCCAGGTGCCCCTGTATTTCTTTTTCTTATGTTATTGCATTGGCTGGGACTTCCCGTAGTATTAATAGTGGGTACCCAAGACATATACCTGAATCCTTTTGTGTTACTTTTGTATTGCTGTGTAATAAATATCTCAAAACATAATATCTCAAAACAACAAGCATTTATCATCACACAGTTTCTGAAAATTAGGGATTAAAGAGTAGCTTCATTGAGTAGCTCTGGTTCAGGTTCTCACAAGGTTACAGTAAAGATATCTGCCAGATTTCTTCAAAGAAAATATGCAAATGACCAGTAAGCATGAAAAGATGATCAACATCATTAGCTGAAAGATGCAAGCAAAGCCCATAATGAGATGCCACTTTACACCCACTAAGGATGGCTATAAGATAGACAACAAATGTTGGCAAGGATGTGGAGAAATCAGAATTCTCAAACACTGCTGGTGAGAATGTAAAATGGTGTAGCCACTTTGGAAACAGCCTGGCAGTGCTTCAAGTGGTTAAAGATAGAGTTACCACATAATCTAACAATTCTACTTCTAGGTATGTGCCCAAGAGAAATTAAAACATATGTTCACACAAAAATTTTTACATGAATGTTTGTGGAAACATTATCCATAGTAACCCAAAAGTGGAAACAATCCAAGGGCCCAGCAGCTAATGAATGAATAAACAAAATGGAACATTTGTATACAATGGAATATTATCCAGTCATAAAAAGGAATGAAATACTAATACATGCTACAACAGAAATGAGCCTTGAAAACATGATGCTATGTGGAAGAAGCTAGTCACAAAAGACCATTTATTGTATGATTCCATTTATATGAGATGTACAGAATAGGTGACTCTATAGAGACAGGAAATAGATTAGTGGCTAATTAGGGGAAGGGAGGAAGGCAGAATGATTGTTACTTGCTACAGGGTTTCTTTTTGAAATGATGAAATGTTCTGTATTTAAAACCATTAAGTTGTATACCTTCAGTGAGGGAATTGTATGGTATGTGGACAATATCTCAATAAAGCTATTCCCAAAGGCAGAGGGCAGGGGAGGTCAGATGGTGCTGTATTCATCTGAAGGCTTGATTGGGCCTTAAGGATCTGCTTCGTGGTATGGCTGTTGAATGAGCCCTCAGTTCCTCACCATGTGGGCCTTTTTGTAGGGCTGCTTGAGTGTCCTTGAGTGTCTTCACGACATGTCATCTGGCTCCCCCAGAGCGATTGATACAAGAGGGAGAGCAAGAAGGAAGGCAAAATGCCTTTTATCACTTAGTCTCAGAAGTTACCTCATGTCCACCACATTTTATATATTAGAAACCAGTGACTAAGTACCGCTCATACTGAAGGGGAGAGGAAGTAGCCTCCACCACTCGAAGGGAGGAATATCAGAGAATTCGTGTGCATCTTTAAAACACCACAGCTTCTAATATTGTTCAGTTAGTAGAATAGTTTTCAGGGTCCCTCTGACTCCCCATCTCTCTCTCTCTCTCTTCTAATAGTTTAATAAGCTGTTGAATTGAATCTAATGTGTTTCTTCCTATCTACTGAGATGTCTAGATTTTTTTCAATTAGCAATAATCGCGCCTCGGATAAACCTCATTGGCTACGATACTGCCACTGCGCAAAGCTAGAGATGTCTAGATTTTTTTTAAAGATTATTTATTTATTTGGGAGAGAGAGAGTGCACACGTGGGGGAAGTAGCAGAGGGAGAGGGAGAAACAGACTCCCCACTAAGCAGAGAGCCCCACGCAGGGCTCCATTCCAAGACCCTGAGATCATGACCTGAACCGAAATCAGATGGTTAACCAACTGGGCCACCAACGGCCTCTGAGATGTCTAGTTTGAAACACTGTTGTTTCTCCGCATTTATTCCCTGAGACTGAGACTGGGCTTCATTTATGCCACAAATACTTGGGCTTGAACCCCTACCTGGAAATCTTTTTTTTAATTTATTTTAAATGATTGTATTTATTTATTTGACAGACGGAGATCACAAGTAGGCAGAGAAGCAGGCAGAGAGAGAGGAGGAAGCAGGCTCCCTGCTGAGCAGAGAGCCCCAGGCAGGGCTTCATCCCAGGACTCTGGGATCATGACCTGAGCAGAAGGCAGAGGCTTTAACCCACTGACCCACCCAGGCGCCTCTCCTACTTGGAAATCTTATGAGGGATAGTCCTGTACTCAGATTCCTACTCCTCAGCCCTGGGATCTCTGGAAGAAGACTGCCTACTGTGCTTCCTCCCAGCTTTCAGACTCCATCTGCCCATTGAGTTTCTTCTTCTGATCTGCGGTGGGGGCTGCCCCAGCCAAATGGGTGGATAAATTCCCAGATGTGGCAGTACCAGCTGCAGCAACTTCAGCATCCATAGCAACATCGGGGTGGATGCCACTGTCTTCCTGGGCAGCCCCCAACCAATGGCAGGGCACAGCCAGGGCACTCGGGCCTGCCTGTGTCTGCCCAGCTGGGGCTCTTCCACGGGCAATTTTTGCCCTAGAGCTCCCCGTTGGCTGGCTGAGATCTGCTCAGACTGGCACTGAGGTGTGATGCTCTTACCCAGCTCTCCTTCCCTTCTACTCTCTCCTCATAGATGTCAGACTCGCAACAGTCTGAAGGCTTTCCCTGCCCAATCCTGCATCTTCCCTATCCCCTCTAACCTCCACAGGCATTTCCTCCACTACATCTCTTGCACTGCTAACTCCATTTTGGTGGTGGCTTACTAGAGGACCCCACTGACACTAAGGCCTGGCTCCCCTGGGCAGCCAGACCCTGCCCCAGCAGAGAATGTGTTCCTTTCCATCTCCTGACTTGAACATGAACATCTTGAACTTGAACATCTGTCCCTCCTCTCCTCCTCTCTCTGTTCAGGGCTTCTGCCTGTGCCTGGCAGTAGTAGACACTCAACTGTTTTCAAATGAACGCAGAATGTTCTGGAGCTAGGCACTGCCCGCACCATTCTCCCAGCACAGAGAGCTGCAGCGAGACCTCCAGATGGGGGAGGAAACACAAGCTCCAAGGGCTCCAGGCAGTGGGGAGGAAGCGCCTGAGATGGGGAGAGGGTAGGGGAGCCAAGAGTCTCCCAGGGTCACAGGAGATCCTCCCCACAGGCCAAGAAAAATCTGACCTGTCTTCTCCCCTGGTCTACCATGTGACTCCTGGCAAGTTCCTTCTCTTGTGGAGCCTCACTCCATCCATCTCAACAATGGGCTGAGAAAACCCTGCCCTGCCAGTCTCCCTAGGGAGGGGCAGGGGTTGTGAGCATCAGATGAGGTCATGGCCTGGAAAGGGCAGGATGCTCGGGGTCCTGGGACTGGGGTCAGGGCGGAGAGGGGGAAAACAGAGAAGGAAGAGAGAAGAATGAAGAGAGAGAAACAGACACACAGGCACACACACAAACGAGGAAACCATGAGACATAACAAGGGAAGGAATGAGAAAGAGAAGAGGAAGGGAGGAGAGAAACAAGAAGACATTAAGAAACAAAAAAGAGAGGAAAACAAAGAGAGGGGAAACATTAAGAGAGAAACGGGAAACAGAGGGAAAGAGTTTGGGGAGAGGACAGGGATACTCAGAGCCAGAGAGTGGAGAAATGAGACAAGAGAGGGTGGGACGGAGATAGGCAGAGACAATAACTCAGAGGGAGGGGCAGCAAAAACCGGCAAGAGAGACAGAGGTGAGAAAGAGAAAGCAAAGGAAAAAGAAAATGAGATGGAGAGGGAGGAATGGAGGAGAGAGAGAGAGAAAGAAACGAGGAGAATCAGAGCCAGAGAGGGCAAGAGACCAAGAGACCGAAGGATGAGAGAGAAGCCCAGGGAGACAGAGCGATGAGGACTGATGGACAGAGACAGGGATAAATGATCAGATCCCATGGACCCCAGCCTCTCACCTTCCCTGGCACCCACTGTGCACCCTGCCCAACCCCAGACATGTGGGAACCCAGAGGAAAGCTTCGGTTTCCCTTTTGTCTGCAGGGCGAGGCCTTTCCTATCCTGTCCTGCTGGTTTGGCTTCTGGGATCCTTTGTGCCAAGGCCTCTGAGGGGCACTCCAGTGGGAGGCAGGGCTCCAAAGTCTATCCTGTACATTGACTGACGTGGCCACCAGGTGGAATCTGAAGGGAAAACTCAGTGACACTTTCCCTCCAGGCCTAGGCAGGCTTTAGCCTGCCTTCCTTTGGGGCTTAGACAGGAAGAGACCTCAAATGTCACTTCCATTGTTTTCTTCACTGCACAGAGGAGGAAACCAAGACTCAGAGAGGGGCAGGGACTAGCATGAAGTCATACAACCAGGTCATGACCTAGCTGGGACTAGCTCTCATGGATGCTGTGGTCTGAAAATTTGGGGACTTGTTTTCTCCTGGCTAAACTCTTTCCTGCCCAGGGATGTCCTGAGGCTTTAGCGACAGTGTCTTGGGTGCCAGTCACTGTGCAGAGACCCTTCCCCAACACCCCGTGAACCGACTACTGTGATTATACCCATCACACAGATGAGGAGACTGAGGCTCAGAGAAGTTAAGACTTCAAAGCCTGAGGTCCCACAGTGCCGTGACCCAAGTTACATGTGTCTGACCTTGAAAGTTGAGTTCCTGCCACCGGACCTCCCAGCCTTCCTGGGTGATGGACCCTGTAGTACAGAAAAGAGGGCAGAGATGGGTGGCCTTTCCTACAACTGGGTAAAGTTACCAGAACATAGTTTCCAAACAGTAGCGTTCTTTCCAGAGAGACCCACCTTTGTTCAGTGGTGTCCCTTCCTTTGGGAACTCCAGGTCTCCCTACCCTTCCTGCCTCCACTCTTTTTAGTCCACACTCCCTTTCCCTGCTTCTGGAGATAAGGACTTTGGCTCCTGGGCTCTTCCCACTCTTTTTCCTTTTTCATTGTCCCCAGCCATGACCTTCTGAGAGGCAGGAGCCGGCTGGTTCTGAAGCACAGAGATGGGCCTGCACACCCAGCCACCCCTCCTTCCCCCTGCTATGAACAGTGAGTTTCCCTTCCCCAGCTCTACCCAAGGCCCTGCCTCACCAGGCCTTGCCCTCCTGGAAGAGACTAGGTTGGAGATTGAGAGGGATGTTGGGGAGCAGTAGACTGATGGGCTGATGAACAGACAGACAGACAGACAGATCACTGTTCCTGCCAGCCCTGACCTCCCAGCAAAGCTTACTGAGAGCCATGCTTCCACCCTTGAAGTCCTCCCTCACTGGAGCATGTCACCTAAAGTTTCCTCCCCCTTGATGATCCTCAGTTGCTTCATATGCACCATGGGTGTGAGCATCCCAGCTTTCCTGGATGGTTGGAAGCTGGGTGATACGTTAGCTTTGGGACACAGAAACATGCGCTGGCAATAGCCCTTCCCTGATGGAGAGATTGTTCCTGTCCCTTGGGGAACGCATGATGCTTGCTGTGTCCCACTGGTGGCTACAGTCCAAAGATGGAGCCAGCTGCAGACTCAGCCCTCTGCCCAGCCCTCCACTCCTCTGGGGACTCCAGTCCCTTCAAGTCCAGAGCATTAGCCCTGCCCTATGCTGTGCTCTCAAGGCCTGCTCTGGCTCTGTCTCCACCATATTTCAGACTGGGAGGGTTGCTGCTTGGCCAGGCCTGTGTCTTGGAGTCCCAGGAAGTGGGGAGCCCTGGGGCGCTGTCCCCTGATTATGCCTAGAGGCTTTCTTAGAACCAGCTCTGGGCAGTGGTGTACTCTGGGTGGCCAGGGGATGGGCGCTCCCTTTCTCAGAAGCCTCAGGACTTCCCTGGGGGGCGGGGTAGTGGCCACAGGGCCCCAGCCCTCCCTCAGCCCCTTCACCCAGGTCTGGCAGAGGCCATGGCTCTCTGCCAACTTCATGGAGGTGGGTGTGGCAGCCACCACAGGGGAAGGGGTTCTGAGGACGGAGTTCTGGGAGCTTCCTCTGAGCCCCTGAACCCTCCTCCCTCCCCAGGAAGGTAGAGATTCCCTCCTGGCCCCCTGTCCCACAGCTCAAGGCTTTGGCTCCCACAGTCCCCATCCAGGCGGGGCTGGCAGCAGGTGACTGGATAAGAAAGGCATGGTGAATGGGGGCGTGGGCCCTGGCAAGTGCATTCCTTGGCCAATCAGCAGCCTGCCCAGCCGGTGGATTCAGTTACAAGCCCGAGATCACCCCATACTCCAGCCTCCTTCCTACTCCTCCCAAAGCTCCATTCATTGGCCCCGCTGCACTGGGTCTGCAGGGCACTGCTTCCGCTCAGTTGCTAAAGCTCCTGCCTCGTGGGCTGCCGGGGGTAGGTGTCCTGGGGGCTTTGTCTGACTGGGCTGGCCTAGGACGGAATGGGGGTTCCGGTAGTGCTGTTAGGGATGCTGAGCTTCCTGGGAGTGGCTATGGGAGGCCCCTCTGCCCTCCGCTGGAACAGCACCTCCTGCCACTTGGCCAGGCCCATCCCCAGCAGCCCCTTGGGGACCCTGAGCTTTCTGAGCAAGGGTGCCCAAGGACTGGCCCTGTTCCACACCCGCTGGGACCGGCACGGGAGGCTGCAAGCATGTAGCTGGCAAGACGAGCCAGAGCTCACCGCAGCCTTCAGTGCCCTCTGTGCTGGTGAGATCACCCGGGGCTCCTTCATCCACACCCCTGGCCCCGAGATGCAGAGAGCCCTGGCCACCCTTTGGAGTCAGTGGGGGGCCTGCCAAGGGCCTGAAGGGGCTAGGGAGAAGCGAGCGGCAGAGACCAGGGAAGAGCAAGCAGGTGGAACTCCTGGGAGCATAAGACTTCAGCGGGCGAAGAGAGGCTGGACCATGCCTGGCACGCTGTGGTGTGGAGTAGGGGATTCTGCCGGAAACTCCTCAGAGCTGGGTGAGGCATGGGGATGTGGACTGTGTTGGGGGGTGGTGGGGGAGTGCTGGCTTTCGCCCTGGCCCGGACTCTCCCAGGCTGTGTGTCCTTAGGTGAGTGACTTAATCACTCGGTATTTCAACGTTCTTTTCTGTAAAATGGGGGTGACCGTAAGTCTCATCATGGGTTGCTTAATTTAGGTCATAGATGGGAAATGTCCTCGTCAAACCTCAGAGTCCTCATTAATCACCATGCCTGGGAGGGGTTGGACTGGGATGGGTCAGAGGTTGGCTGAGCCAAAAGCCATTACCCAGGAGGAGGCTTTATGAGGCGGGATGCCCAGGGGAGTGGAAGCTGAGACCCAAAGGCCTGGGTCTACAAATGGGTTAGCAAATGCAAGCGAAACAAATCACTTCCCAACTCCGGGCCTGGGTTTCCTCCCCAGTACATGGAGGTGACATTTCCCTCACAGAGCTGCTGGGAGCTTGGCTGTGGGAAGTGCCAGGCAATTGGGAAATGCTCAGAAAAAGGCACCATTGCTCAGATGGTAACAAACTTGGATGACTTTCCTGCACTCAGTACAGCTATCTTTGTGCATGCATGGCAGGTTGGGGGAAGGCTTTGGCACCTGAGTTGGAGCAGATTGGCATCGTGGCAATCAATGCTTCATCATGCCAGTGAGAAAGGTTGCACCCTGCCTCTTTGCCATGCCGTTCTGTGCACATTCATAACTTTGGAGTTTTATTCGGGGCGTGAGCTTGGGAGCTCTGGAGGCAGACTTTGCTTCCCCGGAGGAAATCCCTTTCCCAGACAGACAGATCTGGGTGGGCTGCCTGGCATCTGGAGCTGCCCAATAAAGCCTGTGCCTGGTTGCTCTCTTTAAGCTTTGAAACCGAGAGTCCCACAGAGGGAGAGTGACCTGAGGCCACTCAGGGCATCTGTGTCAGGGCTGGGGCAAGAACAAGGCCCCTGCTCCCTGTACCAGCAAGGCATAGCCAGCCTGGGGAACCCCAGACCCTGCTCAGCTGATGCCCCCTCTGCTTCCTGCAGGGGTCTTCCAAGGCCCTGATCTCTGCTGCCGGGAGCATGACCGCTGCCCACAGAACATCTCGCCTTTCCAGTACAGCTATGGCATCCGAAACTACCGATTCCACACCATCTCCCATTGTGACTGTGATGTCAGGTTGGCAGTGGGTAGAGAGGGCTGGGGGCTCACGGGTGGGGTAGTTCCTGGGTGCAGAGACTGCGATTCCAAAGAACCCTAAAGGATCAGCCAGCCAGATCCCACCTTGCAGGTGGGAAAGCTGAGGCCTAGGAGAGGAGATTCTTGGATCTCAAACCACTGGCATGGTAGTGACTGGGTGGTCTTAGAGGAGGATCCGGGGGGGCCCTCTTTGGTCCAGGGACCTGAGTGCCAGCTCTTGGGCAGGTTCCAGCAATGCCTGCAGAACCAGCGGGACTCCATCTCGGACATCGTGGGCGTGGCCTTCTTCAATGTGCTGGAGATCCCCTGCTTCGTGCTTGAGGAGCAGGAGGCGTGTGTGGCGTGGTACTGGTGGGGAGGGTATGTGGCTGCTCCCTTCGATCTCCTTCCCAGCCAGAGGGGATCCCGGGCTCCAAGCCCTAGGAGGGAGGCTTGTCTGTATGTCCATCCTCCAGCAAATGATGCCTCATCCTCCCTGTGCTCTCCTCAGGACAGGGCCCAGGATGTGCAACTTCCTTGGGTGCTCTACACAGGCCAGTGGGATAAGGGATGGGACTGGCAGAGCCTTGGTGTCCATGGAGATGAACCTGGGGCTTCTTGGTGGGGCGGTTGGGGGAGGGAGGAAGGGGACTGTGAATTACTAATTGCCACCAATTTCTACCCTCCAGGTGTAGAACATATGGCTCCATACCTCTTGCCCGCCTCCAGTCCAGGACCGTCTACAATGCCTCCTGGAGCTCCCCCGCCACCCCCGTGACTCCCAGCCTCCAAAGCCTAGCCCCCAGCAAGCCTCGACAGAAGCATTATCCTCAGAAGCGGCTGCCACAGCGGAAAGGGTCTAAACACACCCACAACACCAACACCACAGCCCACTGGGTCCCCATGGCCTCTACCAAACCTGATATGTCCCCAGCAGCCAGGCTGGAGCCAGGCCTCCAGCGGCCACAGAATGGCCTAAAACCCCGGGGTGAGCACAGAAACCTAACTTTGGGGGTTCCTGATATGGGAAGGTGGTCCTGCCTCTGTGAGGGGTTGTGTTGCTTCCCTTCTTTTTCCAAACTCCTCCTGGGATATCCCAACCTCCTATCAGGTCATGCTGCAGCTAGGATTTTTGTAAGCCCTAAACTTGACCATTTCACTCCTCACTGAGCCCCTACCATGGCTCCTTTTAACTCACGATGTGCCCACATACAGGGGTCCTCAGGCGCTGGTCCTGCAGACTACTCTCCAGCTATAACTCCAGTCTTATAAGCCTCCTTTGGTTCTTCAAAAGCAACTTGCTCTCTCCCACCTCTGGGCCTTTGCACATGCAGTTCCTTCTGCCTGGAGCACTCTTCCTGAGTCTTCTTGTCCTAGCTCAGCAGTCTCTTCCTCCAAAAAGCCTTTCCTGACCAACATTCTGGGTTCTGTGGTAGCACTGCTGTGTGTGTATGTGCACATGAGACAGGAAGGATGTGAGACAGGAGGACCCTGTGTTTCTGTGGCTGAGCACGTGTGCCTCTGTTTCCCCTAAATGGCAGTGGGCATCAGTGGGGATTCGCTGGGGGACTGGGCTCCCCTCACCACCATGCCCCTCAAACCCAGATGCCCACCGGGCCTGCCGCAGCTTCCGCCGCCTGGATCAATGCAAGCAGCAGATTGCGCCTCAGGAGACCAAGTTCCAGCTGCTCAATAGCGCCCACGAGCCCCTCTTCCACTGCAATTGCACACGTCGGTGAGGCCTGCTCAGACCCTTGGGGGTGGGCGGCCTGCTGCCAATCTGTGAGAAGGGGCTCCCGGGTGGCCAGACCCTGCCCCAGCTTAAGCCTGCCTCTGCCCTCAGTCTGGCACGCTTCCTGAGGCTCCACAGCCCACCTGAGGGCACCAACGTGCTTTGGGAGCTGCTAGGCATGACCTGTTTCGAGCTTGCCCCTCCACTGGACTGTGCTGAGAGCAAAGGGTAAGTCGTGGCCAGGCCAGGAACGAGGGGACATTTTCCCAAGGGGTGGTTTGCCCATCCTCCCTTTGTGTGCCAGGGCCGAGGGGATGGGGAAGCGGGTTAAGGCAGCTCTGAGTTCCATCGTCATCTTCCCCCTGCTCCCTGGTGACCTAGCAAGTTCAGTCACCTCTCCATGCCTCCATTTTCTCACTTGTAAAAAGCTTGTAGAAACCAAGGAAATGGTATGTGCAACCCACATATCCCAAGCCCTGCCTGGCACATAGTAAAATGTTTGCTTAACTCTTACTCCTCACCTAAAATCTCATTTCAGCTCTGATTCCCAGAGCAAGCCCCTTGTTACCGTCCCCATTTCAGGGCTGAGGAAACTGAGGCCCAGATTGGCCCACGTCTCTGCAGCAAACTGGTGGCCAAACTGGGGCCTCCGGGTGCCAACTCAGGTTTCTTCTGCCTCCCCCCTTCAAGGTGTAATCCCTCCCTGGCCCCAGCCCTCCTTCTTGCCAGGTTCAGTCCCCCAGTCTGCAAAGTAGGGTGGGATCTTTGGCAGCCGTGACCACCCGCCCCACTTTTCTTGGCCCACAGCTGTTCCGGAGACCCTAGGGCCATTAAGGTATCAGCCCGGCACTTGCGGCGACTTCAAAAGAGGAGACACCAGCTCTGGGGTGTGGGCACAGGTGAGGGGCAGTTGCAGCCTTCGGATCACCCAAGAGCCCCCATGTCATTCTATGACCGCTGCCTGCAGCTGACCTTGCAGACACCCAACAGGAAGGAGAAATCCTAGAACTGGTGATCTCAAGTCCAGCTCTCCTGGGCACCAGACGGGGCCCTGCCCCTAGCTCTGCTAGGCCCCAGGGGTTCTTGGCTTCCTCTCCACGTGTTAGACTGAAGCATGGCTCGGGACCCCGTGGACAGCCAGGAGGCAAGGGGAGGTGAGGCTGAAATGCTGGACCACGTCTCCTGCTGTGCTGGGTGATTTTGAGCTGGTGACCCAACCCCTCTGTGCTTGGCTGTGGTATTCAGGAGGTGCACTCTGATGGTCTGGGCTTGGACCTTGCCAGATGGGAATGAAGAAAGGCTAATTTATTACAGCAGCCTCCGGAGGTATGAGGAAGAGGTACCATATCTCCTGGTTGCAAAATCAACACGTATCTCAAAAACTTGTCCAGAGGAGCCCCAGGAACCTACTTGCTGAGCCCTGAGGCAGCCGGTGGGAAATGGGATGTCACAGAAGCGCCTGTGTCTGAATCCAGGGAAGGGAAGGGTGGCTGGGGGGGCACTGTCCAACCCTTTTCCCTGGGGGATCCCTTCTCAACAGCTGCTGTGCCCTTCCTGGCCCAGCCCTGGCCCATTTTTTCCTACTCAAAACTTAAAACTCAGATCTCCTCTGTGTCCTTGAAGGAGGGACCTCCTCCACTCTGAGCCTTAGTAACTCCTCTGAAAAGGGGGAGTCTGATCAGGGCCTACCTCATAGGATTGTTGAGGATTAAGGAAACCAATACATGGACAGTGCTTAGCATCTAGTAAATGTTTCCTCCCTCTAACACATAGCCAGACTGTGGTGGGTGTCTGATTCTGAGAGGTTCGCCTTCTGGAGCTCAGTTTGCCCACCTGTGAAATATGTGTAAGAACTGCACTGAACTCAACACCACAACTCAGGGTTGTGGCGCAGATTAAAAGAGATGGCATCTGTAGTGTATACAGCTGGAGCCTGGTAATTGTCAGATCTATCATCCTCTTGCCTCTTTAGTCCCTTCCCCAGACTGCTAACAAGTTAGGAAGGAGTCAGGAGTGAGGCTGGAGCATTTAATTTCTAACTGATGGCCTCCAGGATCGCATCCCCTTCCCCATCTTAGATGGGGGTCAATAGGGGTTTGCTGATTGTCACAGTTGAGGTGCCAGGACTGAGTTTGGGGGACCCCACGTGGCCACCCCTGGCCAGGACAGAGTGGCAGGTGCGGATAAAGCTGGAGCAGCAGCAAGAGGGACACAGGGGGGTTTGCAGGAGATCAGGGCACAGCGGCGGCCACCTGGGCCCACCTGCTCACTCACTCTCAGGGCCCCAGACCCCCTTCCTCCAGCCCCTGCCGGCCCTGGGGACTGGTAGACAGGCTGCTGGAGGCTGGGGCCTCCCGATTAGGTCTCCAGGAACCCCCACCACCAGGGTCGACGGGCTCCAGGCGCAAGGCAGGCAGCAGACCGAGGCTTTGAGGCACAGATGGTGGGAAGGCCCAGGGACCGGGCAACCCAGAGGGCCCCTCCTCACTACTGCCCCGGCTGCCACCATCATGGCTCCTGTCGGGGGCCACCCGGGGCAGGCGGCGGCTCTGTGGCGAGGGGCTGCGGCTGGCACCGCGGCGTTCGCGAGATGAAGGCCGCAGGGCAAGGCCGGGGAAGCGGGCCAGGCCTGGGCTGCGGCTGCGATGCCTCTTGGACTTGCCAGGGCTGGGGCTACGGGACTTGGGTGCAAGCAGCTCCAGGGTACTGTCATCCTCGTCCTCTGAGCTGGCACTCGAGCTGTCTGTGCTGCTGCTGGCCAGCTCCGAGGTAGGCAGAGAGATCTGGGGGAGAAGGCTGGTCACTGGGCTGCCCCACTCCCCAGCCAGCCACTCAAGGCGTCTTGGAACCACTCCCACCCTGGCCATGAGCAGACCCGGGGAAAGTCAGGCTACTTGTAGGAGACCATGGAGCAGAAGGTAGAGGCTGCAGCGTTGTGAACAGGGTCTTTGGGAAGCCCCCACTCCCACAGTGTGACCTACTTACCTGGAAGGGCTCAGTGACACCAATAAGGATACTGTGCGTGTGGCTGTAATAGCCCAGGATGAAATCTCCATGCCCCTTGGGCAGTGACTCCTCACTGAAGGTCACCTGGTGGGCCCGGGGCATAGGCCCAGGTTGGGGTCAGGGAGGCAGCCTCAAGGACTGCCCAGGTCAAGTCCCAAGCCCCAAGGGCGACGGGGGCTTCCTCCTACCCTCGCCCTCCCTTTCAGTACCTGGTAGATGCTCCCATCCACATCCTCGTGTTTGGCCCACACATAAGCCACGTAGTCCTTGCAGTGGCGGAAACCCACCTGGGGTGAGAGGATTCAGGGTGGTATCTCCTATCAACCCCCCCATCCCTCCCCCCCATCCCCCCACCCCTGCTGCTCCTCCTGCTCCTCCCTGACCATCCCTGCCCTTCTCACCCGGTACAAGCCGATCCAGTCCCAGGAGCTGCGGGCGAACACGGTTTCAATGCGGTACCTCACCACGGCCTGCTCGGGCCGCACCCACTCATCAGCCACCTCCAGCCGCACTAGCGGCACGTCGTCCCTGTAAGCGAACTGCCCAGGGGTGGGGACAACATCAGGGGGGACCCTCCTGAGTGCCCTTGGGCCTGAGTCAGCACAAATCAGCTGAGAGACAGGGCCACCGAAACCACCTTACAGATTGGGAAACCAAGGCTGAATAGGTCTAGGATAAATGCCCAGCTTCCCACCCCCCAGCCCAGGGCTCTTTATGGCAATAGCCTTCTTAGGCAGCAAGGATACAGCTTTGAAGGGAATAGGGCAGCCCTGGTTCTGCCCTTGCCCCTCCTCTGTCCCTCAGGGAAGGACTCAGATGGTGTGTCAGCCTCAGGCCTTTGTCTGCTCCACTCCTATTTATCGGGGCTTTCGGGTTTCCCTCCCTCCTCAGCTTTTGAGGCAGGCTGTTTCAGAAGAAACCAGAACATCCTCTCCCTGTCCCTAGGTTCCTAACAGCAGTTTTGCCAGAGGTGGCCTCTTGGAAATGCTCTCTGGGGCCTTGCAAGGTCAAAACTCCCACTAAGTCCCACTCTGATTGTGTTGCTTCAGTTAAGAGACTTAAGTTCTCTGAGTCTCAGTTTCCCTCACCAGTTAAACTGGGAGGAGAATTTGGATTTCTCAGGGCCTACAAAGGCATTCAAAGGGATGACAGAATCCCAGGGTTTGGCATGCAGTAGGCAATCAACAGGTAACATTCTGCAAGGGTCAGAGTCCTTGATGAGGAGGGAAGGTCAGGGTAGGGCACCAAAAAGCAGTGGTTCTCCAATGAGGCCCCTGAGTGAG
The DNA here is from genome assembly GCF_922984935.1 of Meles meles. NCBI lineage: Eukaryota > Metazoa > Chordata > Mammalia > Carnivora > Mustelidae > Meles > Meles meles. Next base: position 26,474,319 of record NC_060077.1, on the reverse strand, counting down.
GGTGAACCTCACACCCAACTCCTTTATCAAAGGTCACAGGAGGCCAGACTTGGGCGGCTTTCCATTCCCAGCTGAGGATACTGGCCAATGTCCCATGGACTGACCACATGACAGAGTTACCAGGGCAAACGTTCTCTGGCCTCCAGGTTCCCTCTTATGAGATCAAGGAAGGGAATTGGAGAGCCCAGAGTTGGGGTTCAGGACTGATGTGCGGTTTGGGGTACATGCTTGCCCTACCGGGGGTCCCAGTTTCCCCACAGAAAAATAGACTGTTGGACTATGTGGTCTCCCAGGTCCGGTTCTGACATTCTAGCATTTCTCCTTTTTACTTTGGCAACCAGACACCTCACCCCTACACATAATGCTAAGTTACAGAAACTGTTTAGAATTTAGCTTTGTATTTTTCATCTCTCAACTCCTCCTCCCCATTACTACCTCACTCACGGGCTTGGCACATAGTAAAATGGTAAATATGAATGGGTGCTATATGAAGTTTGAATAAACATTTTGATTTTGCGGGTCTTATTATATGATTACATAATGTGAATTTTCACAAAAATTCCTAATGCCCCTAATCCTTTCTCAGAAGAACCGAATTAGGGATTTAGTGGAGAAGGCATGGACTCTGAAAACAGACTAGCTTGGGTTCAAATCCCAATTCTTCCATTTCCTAGCTGTGTGACCCCGATGTGATGCCATGTCTCTGAGCCTCAGTTTCCTCATCTGAAAATGGGGGTCATAAGCCACTCCCACTCTGCTACAGTGAATGGATGCTGCTGAGGGCAGGTGCAAGGGGTTACCGGTAGGCCAAGTGATGCTGAGTTGGACCTGGGGATGTCATGATGGGAGGATGAGGCCAGGACTCACCTGCAGGACAAACTGGGCAGCCACGGGCTTGTGGTCGCTGACTGTGTATTCCATGTGGCTGCGGTAGCTGTGCTGTGTCACCTGGAGCCGGTGGCTTTCCCGTCCTGAGGGGCTGGGACCCACACCCGGAGCCTTGACCTTCCACAGGATACGGTCTGTCCAGGCTGGCTTCCGCTTCTTGGCACTGAAGTGGGCAGGGGTAACCTAAGTTTCAGGGGTTTGAGGCACAGCCCCCAACCTTGCTTCTTGCTAATCGTCTTCCCTTTCTTCCCTATCCAGAAGACCTCAGCCCATGCCTCCTCCTCATCCCAGTGCTGATCTCACCTGGTATCATATTTATTAGTACCCACATCAAATTTGAAGGTGGGTGCAAAGTTGAGGGGCCCCTCCTGGAAGCCCTTCAGGATGGGCCAGGTGTTCTTGGCCATGTTGAGCTGTGAAAGTTCAAAAGGGCAAAATTGGATAACGGCTTGGATGGGACAGGTGAAACCAAGAGCCAGAGCCTAGTAGACAAAAGTGTGGTGTGTCGTGTTCTGTGTGTTTGGTGTTTAGGGTTGCGGGCTGGGGTTCTGCACCTGGTCCTTCTCCCAGAGCTGGTGGAGCTGGTCACTGTCAATGGCAAACTTGACGAAGTGCAGGTCATAGCTCTCGATGCGGAAGTTGAGGTCCCCAAACCAGAACACGAGGCTGTTTGGGGATGGGGGTCAGCAGGGTCCATGGGGTGAAAGAGCCCAACCCAGATCCTTCTCCACCCCCAACCAAGCCACCAAGGAACAGTAGGGGGATGCAAATACAAAAGAAAGTTTGATTGAACCCCCACCAAGGCCGTGCCTCTGGGCAAAGCTCTGCCCGGTAGTTTCTGTCCCCCATCAAACTTACCAGCAATCGTGTTCCTCGATGTAGTTCGGGGGGCCGCCCACCCCGCATAGGCTCTGCCTCTCCCTACAAGGCCCACCCAGGCTGGTACTCAGGTTCCAGGAGCCAAGTGCGAGACTCTGAGGCCCACCCCTCCCTCGCTAGCCCCGCCCAAGCTCCATTTGGCCCCGCCCAGAGCCCATACTCGTGATCCAGGATGCCGTGCGCCCCGGGCCCCGGGAACTGCTGGAGGCTAAGGATGGTCTGGAAGTTGTCCTTGCGCTGCTCTGCCTTGTCCATGTGAGCGGGCAAGTGGCAGTTCAGGAAGCAGAGCATGTGCCCGAAGGCCGCCAGTCGCACGCTCACTCCACCCTTGTTGCCCTTGGGAGACAGGGTTGGTCGAGTCATGGGCGGGGCCTCCGCAAGGGGATGAGGCACTGGGCGGGGCATAGAGAGGGGCGAGGCCACCAGCCAGTTGAAAAGACTTAGAGAGGGGTGGGTTCTAGGCAAAGGAGAGGAACCATGGGATGGGGCTGGGACTGAAAGGGGGTTGGGTCTAGAAAATGCTGTGGGGTGTTGGGCGGGGTTGGGGGGGGGGAGGCAGGCGTCAGAGTAAGGGGCGGAGCATGGGGAGACCTTGCCAGTGCGTGGAGCACCCAGAGGACTAATCTATAGACCCCTTAGGGCCTTGTCCCCTTCCGGGCCGCTCAGGTGCTCACCCAATAGCCACCCAGGCCGGTGCGCGTGCAGTCCGTCTGCACGTCCCTCAGGAAGGGCAGGTGGTAGTACTTGGCGAACAGCAGCAGGATGACGCCCTGCATCCGCACTGTACTCACCTGCGGCCGGAGGCGAAGTGGTTGAGGGACCGGACACAACCCCATTCCACCCCCGCCCCGCCCCCCGCCCGGCTGTGCGCTTTCCCCTAGTCTTTGAGATCTGCTCCTCCATCCTGTTTCGCGGACCCAGCAACAGAAGTCCAGCAGTCCACAGTCCACAGTGAATCAACGCAGAGCTCGGGCCAGGAATCCAGGGGGCTCCCCCCTTCCAGGGGCTGAGGGAGACGTTACCAGCACGAAGTTGAAGGGCGCCAGCGCGTCCATGAAGAGCTCGCTCCACTGGTCTGTGAAGAGCGCGTCCTTGAGCCGCTTGTTGATCATGGAGTTCACTTCCTGCAACCTGCGGGTAGGGGTGGGGAAGGGGGTAGGGGTGGTGTGGGTGGGGGTGCCCTAGAAGTCCTTCCCATGGGCAAGGGTCTGGGAGGCAGGAGGGATCCAGGAACGGGGTCGACACCCCCGGCCCCCTCACCCTATGGCAATCATGTCCGCCCCGTCACTGTCATTGCCGCCACTGCCCAGGTGGAGGAGGGATGTGACGTCGTCAGGAGGCATGGCAGTGCCCACATTCCACGTGACCACAGTGATCCTGGGGGTGGGGGTATAAGAGGGGTTACTACTGGACACCACTCCCTCCTCAGCCTTCCTCCTGCAGGGCTCTTTCTGGGGAAGTAAACTGAGGCAGGTGTGGGTGTAAGCTCTCAGAGGGAGGACAAGTGGGCCCAATATCCCTCCTACCAGACTCTCCCAGAGGAGATCGGTCGAGGCAGGGCTGGGCAAGTCCCTCAGGAGAAGATGCTGTCTCCTGAAGGTCCCACAGTAGGCCCAGTACACCCAGAGAATCTTCCTCAGGCAAGTAAACTGGGGTAGTGTAGGGTAAGCCACCCTGGAAAGATGGCTAGCTTCAGAACTCAAGCCCCACCAATGTTTCTTGGGAGAGGGCCCCCTCACCAGAAGCCAGGGTCACTCTTGCAGGTAGGCTGAGCTGACCAAGAGGATGATGAGGTGGAGGTAGAAGGGGAGGTGGTGACCGGAGCTGGAGTTTCTCGGGGCTGAAGACTGGGGCTCGTGCGCCCACTAGACCCTGCACCCTGGGTGCCAGGCCTAGGGAGGGCCGTTTCAGGGGCTGGGGGGACACAGGGGGAGCGGTTGGGGGAGCGGCTGGGGGAACGGCTGGGAGAGCGGGGTGGCTTGGGCAGAGGTGGGGGCACAGTCTGGGCTGAGGAGGCTCCTGGCCGGAAGGTAGGGGACAGAAGTCCTGGGGAACGGGTGGCAGGCTCTGGAGGGCCCTGGCCCACATCCAGGGGCAGGGTCTGGGGTGGCCGGGGCAGGACAGGATCCTCAGGGCTGCTGCGGGGGGCCTCAGGCCGGGCTCTAAAGGAAGGGGAGATCCGGGGGTCTGGGGGGGTTTGGCTCAAGGATGTGGAGCCCACAGGACCAGATGCCTGAGCTGAAGCCTGGAGATGCCCTTCGGAAGAGGGGAGAGGTTTAGGGGCTGGGGGATCCCTCTGTTTAGCTGGTGTCCATCCCCCAGAGGCTGAGGCCGATGTTACAGAAGCTGGAGCCAGGACCTGGTCCTGAGAGGATGACAAAACTGGACTGGGCACTGGGGAAGAGTTGAAGGGGGGCTGTGTGGGCTGCTCCTCAGGGGCCAGAGCCAGGTTCAGGCCTGAGGCAGCCAGTGCTGGCTTGGGTCCCACGGAGGCAGGTGGCACTTGCTTCTGGTCCCTGGACGTCGGAGACAGCCTGGGCCGCAGGGTGGGTGGGGGAGGCCTTGGCCCTGCTGAGGCAGACATCACTAGCTGTCCCAGGGATGTTGGAGCAAGGACTGAGCCTGAGGTCACCGGAGGAGTCTTTGGCCCACCTGAGGCAGACACGACCAACTGACCCACAGATGTTGGAGCTAGGCTGGAACTGCGGCGGGTAGGAGCTGTCTTCTGCCCTCCCGGGGTAGACAGTGGAGCCAGGATGGGTCGGGGAGACACCAGAGCAGACCTTGGACCCTCTGTGGAAGGTGGCATAGCTGCTCTTGGGCCCACAGGCACTAGAGCCAATCTTGGTTCCGAGGGTGCTTGGGCCATCTTCTCCTTCACTGGGAGCTGAAAACTTGCATCCACCTTGCAGAAGACAAGTCAAAGACTCAGGGTAATCCTAACCAGGGGCTTGGGCCCCAACTTCCGTAGAGACCCCAGCAGACTCTGTCTAGCTAAGAAAGGCATGTATTTGCAAGGACGTACTCCCTAATTTCTCACTTCAATCCATTCTGTCATGAATCAGCTTCTCTTTTGGAAGAAACAAGATGCAGAACTTTATCCCCTCCCTCAAGTCTGACCCTTCTCATAGATGGGGAACCTAAGACCCCAACTCAAATGAGGCAGGGTGTGAGCCTGAACCAAGGGCTCTCTCCTTGCCCTCCTGACTGACACCCACTCCCTGGGCACGCTGGAGTTTGGGTGTCTAGAGTCAGCCCTCCTTGCATTTCCTCCTGCTCCCCTGGCTAAGGGCTACTGACCTAACACCCCAGATCTGCCCTCTCTGGACACCCTGGGTCTAGCCTATTTGTCTCCTTTCCTCCACAGTTCCTCGAGGAACCCTCAACTTTGTCCCTGCCAAGCATCCCAAACTCCTTGGTCCCAGTCCCAGAGTTCCATATAGGAGCAAGAGCCCAGGGCTACGACTAGCCATGTCAATTCCAAGCCCAGCTCCGTTTCACTGCAGGCAAGCACCTCTGCCCAGGGCCTCAGTTCTTGTTTGTAAAATGAAGGCGTCTGGTGAGGGGTTGCTGGCCACATTTTGCTCCCGAGAAGACTTGGTCTCCTCTTTTCTGTGTTTATGAGCCGAACATTTGCTAGGATTCCATCCGAGCCCATGGAATAGTCCGTCCTTATCAAGTGTGATTCTAACAGTCGGAGCAAGTCCAGGATTCTGTTGATCTTGGCATTCACTTCCCTGTGCCCAGCTGTACCCTCTCCCCTGTCTCCCCCACCTCTGAGGACAGGCAAGCAGGTATCCTTTTGTCTGGCAGGTGGAGTGGGGGGATGTGAGGCCCTGTGGGGACCTCCTCTCTCTTTCGCATCTGTCCTCTGTTTCTGATGCCCCTGTCTCCGGAAGACAGGATAAAATGTCCTCTGCCAGGGAGGGCAGAAGAAGATTTACCCTCTCCCTGAGGCCGCCCATCCCTGCCTCCAGACAGGCAGGTCTGTCTGTGTCCCATGTCCTTCTCGGTTCAGAGAACCTGAAACTCTGCCTCCACCTTCCTCCTCAAACTTAGCTCTTTGAGGCTGCATTTTGGGCATCCTCCTTGGCTCCAAGTGTCCCCCCAACCACCATACCGCCTCCAGCACTAACAACTTAGACATCCCAGATGTCACCATTTTAGTCTTCAGGGACAAGCCTCCTCATTTTGCATTGGTTCAGAGAAGACAAGCAACTTGCCCAAGGTCACACAGCAAAACTGGAGTACAGCTGGATCCCCCGATACCCGGCCCAGGGCTCTTCTGGGGGCTCCCAGAGATGGCTAACTCCATCTCTCTCTGGGTGTCCCATCACTGCCCCCTCACCCCCCAGAGTGCCCTCTTTGCCTAGCCCCTGCCAGTGGGCAGGGGAGAGTGCCCACCCCTCAGCCAGGGGCACCAGAGTGCCTGTGGTGTGTGGGGGTGTGTGGGACCAAGGATCAGGGATGGGGGACTAGTTTTTAGGGGTCTTACCTTGGAGGGTGCCCCAGTTTGGGAAACCCCACGGGGCACGGGCACTGGCAGGGGTCCCAGGCCAGCCCGGGTCCCTGGCCTCCTGCTGCCACTGCTGCTCTGGCCCTCCATGTCTGCAGCCCCTACAGCCCGGGCTGGCTCCCTCGGGCTCTGGCTCTAGCTCCTCCGCTCCCGGGAACCAGTGATGTCATCAGCCGTTTCAACCTGCTGAGAATTTAAAGACACAGGCACCTACTTCCCAACCTAGAGGTGGCCAAGGCAAGGTGGCCTGCTCTCTGGGAATCCTTCAAGCTGACTGCTGAGACTGAAATGGTCATGCAGCGGGATAGAGAATGTGCCCATTGGCCTGGCTTGGGTCCCAGCTGGCACCTGTCTGCCCCCACCCTTCTGCCAGTAGGCCTGTGGGTCCTTACTCAAAGGTGGGCTACTGACACACCTGAGGGTAAGATAGAGACAGGTAGCTCAGAGGTCAGCACCCTTTCCAGGGTCGCAGAGAAACCCGAGTCCCTGTCATGATCCTGTGAGCTGCCTTGACTCCCTGGCAGCCCAGGGCTTGCCTTGGCCCCCACCTTTGTCCCATTTTTGGGCCTTAGTGCCCGCCCCCTGCCTGGCTCTATCCTTCTCATCCCAAAGCCAGACACTCCGGCTCCAGCCACTGGAGTCCTCTCCTGTCTCAGCCTCAGTACCGCCCCTGCTATTCTGCAGACACCTGGCCACCTGCCCCGGATGTTTTCACAGCCCAGCCCCTCTCTGGCAGCTTTTCTCTTTCCAGTACTCAACTGGGTGTGGTTTGGGTGAGGGACTAGCTCAAGGTCACCTGGTGGGGAGGTCTCAGTGTCTCAGTTTCAGTGAAGAAAGGGAGCTTTTTCAGTGACCCAAGACCCATGGGAGCCAACTGGGGTTTCTGGGGGGCAGGGAACTAGGGTGGAGAAAGGCCCAGCAGTGGGGGAACAGGCTGGCAGGAAGGTGAAAAACAGGCCCAGGAAACTTCAATGGTTAGGACCCAGCACAGGGTCCCTGGAAATGTTTGCTGAATGAACTGATGATTCAGTCAATGAGTGAGGAGAGTGAATGAGTGACAGGGCTCAGAGGTGGGCCCTCTGCTTCTGCCTCTTTCCCTCTCTCATCTGCTAAGTAATCCCTGAGATCCTGACGTTTCCAGAATTGCCGGATTGCTTCGAGAGGAGTGATCGCACTCTGTGTGGCCAGAAAATGCCCAAAGTTTTGTTTGTTTGTTTTTTTTTTTGTTAAAGATTTTATTTATTTATTTGGCAGAGAGAGATCACAACTAGGCAGAGAGGCAGGCAGAGAGAGAGGAGGAAGCAGACTTCCTGCTGAGCAGAGAGCCGGACGCAGGACTCTATCCCAGGACCCAGAGATCATGACCTGAGCCGAAGGCAGAGGCTTAACCCACTGAGCCACCCAGGCACCCCAATGCCCAAAGTTTTGTACCCAGAGCTCTCTGATGGTCCACGGTCACCTCTGTATCCTCATGGGCCTGTGTGGTCCCCTGCATGAAAGCTTCATGGACAGATGCCTCACCCCTTCTCCTGGATGGGTTTCCTCCCTCTGCTTAACTGTGTCTGGTTCTCATCTGTGTTTCCCAGAGAGGGAAGGAAAATTTGGACTTACCCCTCCCAGTCCTCTGACTCCCATTGTATATAGATGAGAAAACAGAGGACCCGTGAGGATCAAGGATCGTGATGATGGGCCTCCAATGGAATCCCAGAGGTGGAGGGGGCGGGGCAGATCCTATTCTCTGGGGCCTGTCACAGGGCTCAGCCATCCACTGCTGAGAAGGGGCCTCAGTGTCCTTTGGAGACCAGGCAAATGTCATGCAAATGAGTGTACAGAGGCCTGCTGCAGGCTGCAAGGCAGCCCAGGACTTCTCGTTAAAGTCCCTCCCTGAAGTCAGATCCCATAGGGGACTTTGTTCCTGGCCCTGCCACTGACTTACCTGGGGAGGTTGCTCTGATTCCCGATTTGCTATTTGTGTAAGGGAGATGAAAACAGCAGATGCTTCCTACGGTTGTGGTGAAGGTTCATCAAGAGGATGTAAATGGAATGTTTAGCCACGGAGCCAGAGCTCTCGGTGAGCTCTCCTCCAGGGCAGCTGCTCTGGAGTTAACATCATCAGTGCCGTCATCAGCATCAATATCACCATCATCAGCATCTGCTCCAACCTGCCCATTTAGCGGATGCTGAAACTGAGGCCCAGTGTTAGCTGCATTCCTGGGGGGAAGGGACAGGGACTGTGAGACCCAGACATGGCTTTGCCAGGAGAAGGGGGTGGGAGAGGCGGACCCCGGCTGAGAAGGGAGCAGGGTAAGAGCTATATTTGAGCTCCTGGTGTGATGACTAAGGAGGTTGATAACAGGCTCTGGGGCTCTGGGCGGCAGGCTGGGGGCAGCTGCCAGGGAGAACCGCCCCCCTGGAGACGGCTGTCTCCAAAGGCCCCTCCTGGTTCCCTCCCTTCCCTCACTCCAGGGAGTAGGGGGGTGGTGTGCTGAGGCAGAGGGTACATTTTGTCCAACCCCCCTCTTGGAAACTCTTAATGCTACCCTTCAGGCTGTTTAGGTCAGGAATAGGAAAGGAGGGAGCTGGTGATTGACAAATTATCTCACTCTCCATAGTAACCCTGGGAGGTTGGTAATAAGATCCCCATTTGACAGGGGAAGAAACTGAGCTCTAGGGATTACACAGCCATTAGGGGACAGAGCAGGGGGTTCCCAGGAAAGAGTGGATAATTCTCCCCTATAGAAGTGACCGTTGAACTCCTTTGAAGGAGAGTTGGTGTTGCCAAATTGAAAAAAAGGAGACATGCCCTGGGAAGCAGAGGGAGGGGTAGGGGCAGAAGAATGGAGTGCAGAAGGCCCAGGCTATGTAGACAGGGTGTAAAACCTGGATATGTGCCCTCGTGGTCCTTCAGCTCAGAGTAAACACACTATAAGCAGGGAAGGGAGAGAGACTTTCTCTTTCCTTCCCCACTCTTCCTCTTCCTTCCCCTTCTTCCACCTCCCAGGGGCACCTGAGGATGGTAAGGGTACAAAAGGGGCCTATCCTCTTTCCTTTTGCTCCCTGGTCACCCTGACCCAGGCCCACAGAGAGGGAGGTCACACTGTGGCCACTAGCTGATAAATAAATCCCTTGTGATGTAGAGTGTGCCATAGGGTCCTGTAGGAAGGTGGAAGAGGGAAGCATTGAGGAGGGCTTTCCTGAGGAGGAAACATACAGGGCATACAGGAACATTTCTCCTCCCTTTGCTCCAGGGTTCCTTATTGGTTCCGAGTGCCACATGTTATGTTATTGTCTCCTCCTTCTCTCCATCTGGGGCAAGTGTCATCCTTACCTCCCATTTTGCCCCGCAGGAAATGGGTTCAAGGACAAATGACTTTCCCGAGGTCACACAGCTGGGGCTGCACTCAGGCATCCCTCCTCCCTCTCCTCAGCTCCCCCTCCTCCCAGGCAGCCCAGCACCCGCTGTCAGCTGCTCTGAAGTGAGCAGCTATTTTTATTCTGGTGCGAGGGGATCTTGGGCAGCAGAGCCATGTAGGTTAGAAGGCTCTAGGACACCGGCTTCAGCAGGAAAAGGGAGATTTACTGCAAAACGTAAGCTTGTCTGGGGGCTCGCATTTCCTGCACACCAAGCTGCCCTGGGCTCTCATGTATCCAGAAATTGCTTTTGTGGAGCTCAGAACAAAGCACAGAACCAGACTAAACCATGGCCCCGAGGCCAGATCCAGTTTGAGCCCTGATTTTGGTGTTAACTGAGTCCTGATCACATGCCAAGACTGACCCTATACCCTATCCTGACTGTAGTCTTAGATGGAACCCTGACTCTACCCATGTACTGAACCCTATCCAAGCCTGACTAAGGCTGATCCCCAATTGAGATCTTGAGTCTGGACCCAGACTGAGCCCTGATCCTCATCTAAGACTGAGCCATAGTCATTGACTGAATTCTAACCCTGTCCAGACTAACCCTTGATTTTAGACTGAGCCCCAACCCCAGGTCTAGACTGAACTCCAAGTCTAGTCATTAACTAAATCCCGAACCTGGTGGCAGATTGAGCTATGATCTTGGTCACAGACTGAGCCCTGAGCCAAATCATTGATTGAATCCTGACTTCAAAATGAGCTCTAACCCTGGGTCACATAACTCTGGTCACACACTGAACCCTCGTTTCAGACTGTGCACTGACCGAATCTGGTCAAAGTCTGAGCCTTGAATGTAGTCACGGACTGAGGCTTGATCTTGGTTACAAACTGAAGTCCAAGTCCAATTATTGACTGAGCCCTAACCTGACTCCAGCCCTAGACTCGGTTCTAAACCTGGCTTTAGGCCAAGGGCTGACCCTGACCCTGACCCCATTGCAGACTAAACATCAAACCCAGCCCCATCTGAGGAAGGCTGCTAGCCTAGATTTTAAAAAATGCTACATAAGGGCATGGATTACAAGCAGAGATTTGTTCTGGGAGATCCTGGGCTTCCCATGGGTGCTGATGCCAGAATGTTCCTGCTATGTCTCTTCCACTGGTTCCAGTGGCTGGCTAGTCAACCCTCAGCAGCTCAGACTGTGGCCTCTCTAGGCCACAACATCTAGGTTAATGCCTTGAGAGTGGTTTGGTGGCATCTGTCCAGTAAACAATGTGGGCCCATGAAGAGCTGAGGTTTGGCTCTGTTAGCAGAAAAGCCACAGGCTCCTTGGGGCCTCTGGCTTTAGCCACTCTGAGGCTCTTGCTGGGGTATGGGCTAAGGGTGAGGGAATCCAAGGCATTTGCCCCATTATTTTTGTAAATAAAGTTTATTGTTTGTATTTAGGTAATACATAATTATTATAGAAAATAGAGAAAACATTAGAAAGAAGAAAAACTTCACCCTATAATTCTGTCTACCAAGAGATGACCATTTTGACTTCTTGGGTTGTTTCCATCTAGATTTTGTTATTTGGTCTAGGCATATATATCTATATATATGTATTTTATAAAACTGGCTCGCTACTATGTTGATGCTACAACATCTGTTGCAGCCCACATACTTGAGAGGCTTCTGGAATGGTTCTCAACTGGTTAAGCCAATGAGAAATTTCCATTCCCCTTGCCACAAGACTGGATCACAGATGGACTAGTGTGATATAAAGAGACTTTTACGAAAGAGAGCTTGCTTCTCTCCTGAGAAGGTTACCAAAAAAGATCATCTCCTCCTCATTAGATATAAATGAAGAAGTCTGCGATCCTGGTTACTGTTGGCAGCCATCTTGATACCATGTAGCTAATGGGCCTAATAATAAGCTGACACTTTGGAAGGCAGAATGGAGAGAAATCAGTTCTTGGTGACTTTATCAACCAGATCAAACCTTACCTGAAGCCCTCCCTGCCACTGAATTTTTTTGTTTTTATTTGAGCCAACAGATTTCCTTTATTGTTTAAGCCAGTTTAATTTGGGGCTTCTGTGACTTGCAGCCCAAAAAGAGTCACAATTCCCAACTGATATTACTGTTTTATAGCTTAAAAATTTTTTAATACCGTAACTATGAACATTCTCCAGTTGTTCAACACTATGCTGCATCATTTAAAACAATTGGGTGAGGGCGCCTGGATGGCTCAGTGGGTTAAAGCCTCTGCCTTCAGTTCAGGGCATGATCCCAGGACCCTGGGACCCTGGGATCCTGGGATTGAGCCCCGTATCCAGCTCTCTGCTCAGCAGGGAGCCTGCTTCCTTCTCTCTCTCTGCCTGCCTCTCTGCCTACTTGTGATCTCTGTCTGTCAAATAAATAAATAAAATCTAAAAAAAAAAAAAAAAAAGAAACAAAAAACAATTGGATGATTTTCTATCTTAAGGAGGTACCATCATTTATTTAACTCATTCCCTGAGGAGACATGCTTAGGTTGTATTTCCAGTTTTTTACCATTATAAACAGTGTTTTTTTTTTAAATCCATAAAGAGATTTATTGCAAAAAAAAAAAAAAAAGGCTTATACTACTGTGGGGGCCAGTAGGCATGTCTGAAATCTGTGGGGCAGGCTGGCTGTCTGGAAACTTGTAGGCAGGAGGGGATGCTGCAGTCCACAGACAGAATTTTCTCTTCCACAGGGAAATTGCAGTTTTGCCTTATCTTCCACATATCTACGCTTCGAAGCACAAAAGCTAGCAGGTACAAGGAGTCCAGTGCCCAGCAACTACTCAGCAACTCCTCTAATGGATGCTGCCCATTCCTTGGGGGCTAGAGTTTAGCCAGAGCCGGTGCATACAACCACAGCTGGGTAAACAGTGTTTCGATAAACAAACTTAACCTAACAGTTGGTGCCTTCTCTGATGGTTACATTGAGCCAAATCCTGACAAGTGGGATGACTGGGTGGAAGCAATGTTTCTGGGGTTTTGATTTATTGAGTCAAATTGCCCCTCAGAAAGCTCAGATGAATTCACACTTCAATAGCAGTAAATAGAGTGTTAGACGTAGTTTATGATGTCAACAGTCTGGATAAAACCAGTTATATTTATAGTGCCCTACTGTATTTACAAAGAATGGGCATTCAATAACAACTCTAAGCCCATTATTACTATATCTTTACAATCAAGTCAGTGAATGTGAGGTAGCAGGGTATAAGCAAAGGTCTCAGTGCAAACCTGACTTAATCCATTAGGCTTAGTGTTGTGGACCCAAGATACTTTTAGAGGTTATGAACATGTTTTAATTTTAATTTCTTTTAAAACTGAAAGAAAAAAAATAGATATATAATAGTGAATCCAGCCAGGATTATATTCACATTTTATAAAAATTAAAGCCGTTGTAAAATGCCATTTTGAAAAATTAACTAATTAATTAAATTTATTTTAAAATGGCTTTTAAAAAAATATATTTGTTTAATGAAGGAAAAGGCCCAGGAAGGCAAAAATGCCTAGGGGTCCATGAGAGTCATAATGCAGCTTTGACTTGATGTTGAGAAGGATTCTGATTCTCAGTCTAGATTCAACAGCAAAGAGCAGTGCGATCAATTTGCTGTTGTCTGCCTCAGGCTTAAAGAGGGGAGGAGGCGTCCTTATCTAGTCATCTTTGGTTTGATGAAATGAGCAGGGACGTTTCAGGTTCAATTCCCAGATCCACAAGGTCATCGGTCTACCTTTCTGATCCTGTTTCTCAACTTGAAAAACGGAGTTCACGGGGGCCTTTATGAGGTAAGAAATAAAATAATGAAAGCTAACACTGTCCCGGACTCTTTTAAAGGGCTTTATGTGTATTAACCCTTTTATCCTTCCAGCCCCTACAGAGCACGTAATAACCCACATTCCGCCATAATGTGTGCTCCAGGGATTTGAAACCTAGATCGGAATCTCACCCAAAGAAATTAAAGACACAAACAAGAATTCCCCAGCCTCAGTTTCCCCATCCTCAAGTCAAGTGGCTGGCCCAGAAACTCCCTTGTCCGTCCGCAACCCTCCCGCGCCCCCTGCTGGCACAAAGGGGCACTGTCTGGCCGCATCCTGCCTTAGCGTCTGCGCTCTCGGTTGGCAGAGGGAGCGTGGACCTCTCGGGAGTGGGAAAATAAAGGCCTGAAGGCCTCAAAAGATCCCGAGCCGCAGAAGATTCCGAACCTTGCCAGAAGAGAGCTGAAGGCCCCAGAGCCCACCCTGGGGCGGAGACTCACAGCTAGGGGCGGGGCCTCGGGCGGGGCGGGGCGGGGCGGGACCAGCCGGCGGACAGAGACGTGGCGCAGTGGTCCGGCAGTTCGTCTCTATCTTGCGGATCTTCTTCGGCCGGGTTTCGATGCACCTCCCGCTGCCTCCACCGCCCCTGCTGCTGCTTCTGGCGGCATTCGCGGCCGCGGTCACTACCTTCCGGCCCGACTGGAACCGTCTGCACGGCCTGGCCCGGGCCCGAGTAGAGGTGAGTGCTTTGATCCCTAGCTCAGGGACCACTGCCCCCAACCCTGTGGCCCCTTAGCTTTGGAATCACCGCTCATTTTGGCCCCAGGACCCTCCTGACTCCCAGGTCCCCCTCAGGGCCGGGACACTCCCTTCCTTTCCCCAGCCTCAGGACGCACCAGCACCCACTGTGGAAGCCTGAGACACCCGATCTTGCGGCCTGGAAAACCGAACTCCTCCCTAATTTCCCATGTGCCTGGACATTGGGTCCCCAGACATACTGGCCCTGTCCCCTAACTCTACTCCCAGCCTGTGACTCTTCCAAACCTGCCCTCTGGAGCCTAACTTTACATCGTCCCATCACTCCACTTTTTCCCGGACTTCCTTCCCCACCCCAGTTCCGGTTTGTCTCTCCCTTCCCAGAGGGAGGGACGACTTTCTGGGCGCTTACCCTACAATGCAAAAGCCAACTGCATTACCAACACTTAACTCTGCAGCAAGCCCCCAACCTCCTCTGTGGGGAAATTAACCGTCAGAGCCCCCGTTTTGTTGTGTGACTTGAACCATCACAGATCCTCTAGGGCCTTAGTTTTCTGTCTGACAGAAGGCCGGGGAGGAGGAAGGAGGTCTAGAATAGGTGGTCCTGGGGTCTGGACTCCTGCTGGAGGTGTCCCTCCCCTCTGGGAGTGCAGGGAGGGGCCTACACATCGTCCCATGTTGCTCCCATGTTGCAGAAGCAACCAGATGGAGGCCTAGCTCTGCATGGGACTAGGTAGGGACCAGATGGGAGGTATCTCTAATGGGGTCTTGCAGCGCAATTCAGGGATGTTTCCTTCTGGCCTGCCTCCATCCTGAGGTTCTAGGGGCCAAAGTCTAGGCCCAGGACTCTACTGCCTGAGAGAAGTAATCATTTCTTTGGGGCATTGGGAGTGAGTCAGTGGTAAGGTGTGCAAGCAAGAGCCCCAAGGCTGATAAGCACTTTGGGTCTCTCGTCTTGCTTCTCTTTTCTCTGATGGCCCTAAGCCTCAGTTTTCCTGTCTGTACAGAGTTTCCCCCTTCTGTCATAAGGGAATTCCATCTTCACACCTTGGGAACTGCTGTTCCAGGGGTCATCCACAGCCCCACCGAACTCTGGGAGTACGGTGAAATGGTCTTGAGGGTGTGTTTGGGAAGATATGAAGAACTCCTGACCTATCTGATTTTGTCCCCTTCCAGACCTGTGGAGGATGACAGCTGAATCGCCTGAAGGAGGTAAGTTGTTTTGCTGTTTTTTGTTTTAAAAGAGGGAGGGGGGCAGAAGGAGAGGGAGAGAGAGAATTTTAAGCAGGCTCCACACCTAGCACAGAGTCCAACTTGGGGCTTGATCTCACAACCCCAAGATCATGACTTGAGCCAAATTCAAGAGTCCAGCACTTAACTGAGCCAGCCAGGCAACCCTGAAGGAGGTAAGTTTGAAGAAATGAGTCTCCAGCTTTGTCTCCAATCAGTCCCTTGGGGGATGGGTAACATATTCCTACAGATTAGCTGGGGGGAAGTTCCCTGGAGTGGGAGTCAAGAATGTGTAATCTCAGCTGGCTTCAGTTTCCTGCTGGTATTTGGAAGGAGTTGGGGTCTGATTCTCTTGGTTCTTCCCCAGGTGAAGGCCTTCGTCACCCAGGACATCCCTTTATAGTATCCTTCTTCCGTCGTGGGGAAGGGTGAGTGGGGAGGAGGATCTGGGAGAATTTCCTTCCCCTACCTTCAGAGATAGGGTTTTCATCTGACAAGTGGAATTGATTGATAGTGACTGCCCAGCGATTCCCTAGGTGGTAGGCAAGAGAAATTGACTAGTGATGACTGCCGCAGACACAGGAGCCGAGAAGAGGGCCCCTTACTTCTCGGAACTCTAATTTCCTCACGTGTAAATGGGGGATCCCTGCCCTACCTGGGCAAAAGAGGCAGAGCTGTTCACCTGCTGTTCATAGGTGGGAGATCCCCATCTGCCTCGGGTCACCACCACACACCTTAACAACTCCAGTCACAACCTGGTAATGAAACACCTTCCAGGGGCCGACCCAGAGCTCGTCCTGCTGGGCCACCGCTACGAAGAACTAGAGGTGAGGCCTTAGAAGTCGGGCGGGGGCGGGGGGCGGGCCAGGCGCACTGACCCCACCCCTCCTCTACATCAGCGGATCCCGCTCAGTGAAATGACCCGCGAGGAGATCAATGAGCTGGTGCAGGAGCTCGGCTTCTACCGCAAGGCGGCGCCCGACGAACCTGTTCCTCCTGAGTACTTGCAGGCGCCCGCCAAGCCCGCCGAAGGCGCTCCGGATCGCCCTGACCTTTAAGTCCCGCAACGCGGGCCCAAACCTCCCCCTCCAACGCCCCCGCCTGAGCCCTGGGGACAGAATGAAGCGCTCAGCGTCCCGGGAGCACTTCCCTCGCTGAGGGCCGACGCTTCGTCCCGGAGCCGGCAGAGATGGAGTTGGGGTTACCTCCTAACCCTTCTTCCCCACCCAGATCAATTAAATCCTCTTCCGCATTAACTGAGACTCGACTCCTTCCTTGCTGCGGGAGGGTGGGGAATAGGAGCCCCCCTAATACTCCCGAGAGACCCAAATACCTGGCTGCTGGAGTGGGGATGTGTGCACCCCTTGCCAAGCTGCCCTGAATTTAACAAGCCCAAGAGAGGCAGAGAGGAGTCAGAGTCGTTGAAAACCAATAATTTATCAAAACGCAGCGTGTGTATGCGGGGGAGGGTGTCGCGACAGACAGGGCAGCAGTGGGCAGGCGCACAGGGAGGGGACGGTGCCTGGGTGGTGGGGGCAGCTTGCCGCAGGCGGGCCGTGCGGGCAGGCAGGCTAGACATTCTTGCCGCGCAGGCGCAGCTCGTGGCGCCGCAGGTGGTTGTAGAGCGACTGCACATAGGTGAAGACGCACTTGGGGTCGGGCTTCTTGCCCATGATCATCATGTCCTCCACCTCCACCAGGGGCACGCAGTCCACCAGCATCCTGCAGGGAGGAGGCACGGGGGGGGGGGGGGGTGTGGTTGTCAGCGCCGGCCCCACCTCCTGTGGCTACCCTCTACCTGGAGGTCTTTTCACTGCTTGCAGCCTGTTAGGTCTTCCATAAACTCCAGATTCTTGACTGAAGGGGGGTAAATGCCTTCCGGGAAGACGGGAAACCTCAGGCCCCACTCACCGAGGCCTAGAAGCTTCACTATGGGAGCCAGGCCAGGGAGGTGGAGGTGGAGATGGGAGAGGGGTGCCATGCCCCATTCGACTCTGGGCAGTCCACCTCTCTACTCCTAGCCCCCCGGGTTGGGGGGAGGTGTCCTGCCTCCAGATCCCACCCATATTCTCTCTGGAGGGCCATCTCCTACACAGCCTCAATGGCACACTCCTGCTGGCACAAGCCTCTGGGTTTGGCCATTGTATCCAGTGGGGCCTTACCAATGGGAAATCTTTCTCTGCAGTCAGGACCTGCCCCTGTAACCCTTTGTGCCCTGGATTAGCTCTCAGATGCCTGTCCTAGCATCTCCTGCAGAAAGGCCTGGGAACCCCTATCCTTGCACGAGGGGACAATCCTGCTATATAAGATGGAGGACAATGAGTGTGTGTGTGTGGGGGGGGGGGGGGGAGTAGTTATTTCTTAACCACCTGCCTTGGGTAGAGCAGGGGAGGCAGATGAAGGTCCCAACCAATATAGACAGGACCACCTACAACATCCTCAAGGGTAGGACCGCCCTTCTGTCATCCTCCAGAGTGCTAGCTGTACTTACAGATAGGGAAACTGAGTCACAGATCAGGAGGCATATTTCAAGACCCATAGCTTAGTAGGTGCAGGTCTGGGCCTCCTGGGACTCAAGCACCCAGCCCTGGATGTTGACATCTACCTGGAGCCCCCTCTTCCCTACTGCAGGAGCCATCTCCCCACTCTGGAGTCAGTGGGCTACAGCCACTAGGCAACTGACAGCCCAGAGCTCTAAACCTGGTGTTTGTTCTTTGGCTCCATTTCCCCCTCCTCTCCCAAAGCAAGACCTTTTCTGCCTTGCTCCCTCCCACATCCATGTTAACTGAATTTCCTTTGGCAGGGAAGGCATAAGGGCAGTAACTGTTTCTATTGCCAACACACCAAAGGGTCCAGGACTACCTCCTCTCATCTTGTGCCTTGATCAAAGTCAAACCTGAGACCATGGTAGGGCTGGGGCCTACTCCCAGCACACCTGGACTCCTTCATGGAAGAACCTTGAGAGGCAGGAGACCTCTGTTTCAGTCCAGGCTGTACCCCTAATCAGCTGTGTGTGCTAGATAAAGCTCTGCCCTGTTCTGTGACTCAGTTTCTCCATCTTTATAGCAACAACGTCTCGGCCTCATGGGAGAAACTGGGAGCACTTAGGATGTATGAGGTGGTTTCTGACTCTGTTGCTGATGTGCTATGGTGCCCTTGGGGTCATCTCTGGCCCTGGCTGGATTCATTTCCCTGGCTCTACTATAGGGAAAAAGACAGCCTCTCTCTGCAGCTTCTTCAAGCTGTGGCTATCTCTTCAGGGATCCCGGGCTCCCCAACATGGAGCTCCCTCCCACCTCTGGTGTCTTCCCTGGAGACCTTATAAAGCCATTGTTTACACTGGGGCTCACGGCTCAGGGCTCCAGCTGCCCCAGTGACAGGCCAAACACAGGGCAATTCAAGCAACAGCATGGCTGAGTCACACTTTCCAACCGGATCAGGGCTGGGTTGGGCCCCTCTCCTTCCAGGCCAGATTGCTGGGCAGCAGCTCCTAAGTCCATATATGACCTGGAGACAGAACGAAGCCCATCCTCCCCTCACCTGCACGGCTTCTCTGGGTATATGTGTGCACATGTTGACTTGCCGCTCCCCCCCACCCCCGCCCCGGCTCCAGGCTCTGAGGGGCATCTGAGTTCATCACTAGCTCTGTCCCTGACTCACATTACTTTGGGCAATCCTCTCACTCCAAGCCTTGTCTTTTCTTCTCTCTACACAATAGGTGGGAAAGTGATGGGGTAAGGAAAGTGATGCGCTAAGTGAGGAGTCTGGAGTTCCAGTTTCTGGCCCTGTCTCTGACCTAAAACCTCCAGGATGCCGGGCCACCTTTCTCCTTCTCTGAGCAGCTTATCTGGAATGGACAGTTAGCTCAGGACCTGAATTCTCTACTGTGGCTCTGAGGTGAGGTGACTAGAGAGAAAATGCCAGAGCTGGTTTAGAGATCCAGAAACATCTTCCTGTTACACTGTCCCCGCTCTTGAGCTCTCCAATGAGTATAGCACCACCAGGTCCCCAGGGCCCAAACTGGAGGCCTAGCAGATTCCTTGAGCCTCCTTCTCTCTCCTCAGCTGGATACATGAAGAAGTCTGTCCTGCTTCTTATTAAGCTGCTCCAGCTATCTAGCCCATTCCTTCCCTCCCCATCCCTCATCCAGGCATTGTTCTAAAATGCCTACCAGACAACATACATCCCTTCTCTGTTTGGAAAGCTTTTATGACTCTTGTCCTCAGGAGGTAGTTCAGACTCTCATGACCCCTTCTTTCCTTCATACCAGACTAAACTTCCTTCCCTTCTGGGTGTGCCATGCTCTCCATCCCTCTTGCCGCCAGCCCTGTGCATAGGCTCACCCCTCTTTCCAGGACTCCCTCTCCCTCCTTTAGCCTGAACTTGTCCTTCAGATCCCAGCTCAGTTTGTACTTTTTCAGACAGCTGTCCTGGGCCTGCAGGCCGAGTCAGGTGCCTCCCCCGGGGTTCCCTCCTAGACTTGCTCCATCTCAGTCCTGCTTATGTGGGTGATCACTGCCCCTTTATAGAATGGTCTTGCCTGCTGGACCCTGAACTACCAGCCATGTCTGACTCCTTCTGGCTCTTCTTGGGGTCCAGTTGCTTCCCCCACCCACCTCCCGGGTCTCTCTCTCTGTGCCCCTCTGAGTAGATTCCAGATACAGCACAGGTGGGCAAGGCGGCGTTTCTCACCGTGGGGCCCCTGAGCAGGGGTTAGGACTTTTTGGTTTTTACCAGCCCCTTCTGGACCAGACAGCGGTAGAACTCCTGGATGTACGTGTACACGCACTTCCAGTCAGGCTCTCGAAGCCGCACCATGTCCTCTGTGTCCAGGAGCTGCGGGCAGTCCGCATGGGTCCTGGGGAGGGTAGGGGGCCGGGAAGGGGCGGGGAGGCAGGGCCCGGGAGAGAAGAGGGGGAAGAGGCAGAGAAGAGAAAGGGTAGGAGAACAGAGAGACACACACATACACACACACACAGAGACAAGAGTTCAGTTACGTTCTCAGTGCTGCAGTCTATCGGCCCCTCCCCGCATGCCCCTTCCCCCTTGTGGACGTGCCGCTCACTACCCGTCACTAATGGTGTGCGATGCAGACAGGGGTGGGGGGCCAGACCAGTCACAGGTGCAGAGAACTCTCGGGGCAAGCGGGAACGGGGTGGGGGGGGGGCAATGGCGTTGGCAACTGAGGTTGGAGAGGAGGGCTGTGCCCCAGGGATGGGGGGTGAGGGAGGCGTGAGAGGAGGTGGGGGAGGGGGAAGAGGAAGAAATCTGGGGGAACCAGAAAGAGAAAAGGAAAGACAGATGGAGGGTGCTGAGGGTGAGGTGAGCAGACGGGGTAACGATTCCAAAGTGGAAGGCTTGCTGATGTCCTATATAAGCCTCTGGCAACACCTATATAGGCTGGGCGGGCCCGGGGCCCGGGCCAGGAGCCTCCTTTTGGAATCTCCAGCCGGGATCCCGTGGGAGCAGGAAGCTCTGGTGATGGTGGGAGGAGAGCAGGACAGAGAAAGGGAGAGAGGGAGGAAGGGGCAGAGGGAGGATGGAGGGGATATGGACAGGGCCACCTGGTGGGCCTTGGCAGGGGCTGGTAGGCGGGCCGGCGGCTCCTTTCATTCCGGCGGGCACCTGGCACACTCAGCGGCGGGTGGGCAGGGTAGAGAGGGCAGGGGCTTTCTGGGGAAGGGGGTCTCCGCCGCTGTCTGACAGTGCGGCTGGCCAGCTCCAGGGGGCCTTGGGGCAGCTGGGTCTGGCCCAGATGCGTAGCCACGGATGCCCAGCTGACACCAGCGGGGCTGGGGCCCACACTTACTCAGCAGATGAGAAGGCCACCTCGAAGTTCTGACGTCGGTTCTGTGGGCTGAGCTGCCCATAGTCGAAGGCCTCAGGGAAGAAGTTGTGCACTAGGGCACAGAAGGCCATCCCATCACTCCAACTTGAGGAGAAGTTCTGGATGTCCACGTGCTATGTATGGGTGGTGGAAGGACCGGTCAGCTTCCCCGTAACTTCTGTGCCCCCAGCATTTGGCATTCCAGACGTAGGGCAATTGGGGTCAGAAAGGCCCTGTAGCTCGCCCAAGGCTGCACAGCGGTTGGGCAGTGGGAATGTGAGCATCCTTCCATTCAGTTTGTCAACTCGCACATCTGCTACTTATTGGCACAGAGCCACCAGGAAGCCCAGCACCACCCAGCTAAGACCATGGTCATGCCTCCCCTACTATTTCCCTTGCTAATAGAAATTTACGGAGCTCCCCAACTCCCATTTCCGAAAGCAGTGAGGGGGACTCCAAGGGTGAGGTCTGGCTCTGAACTGCGCCCTCATGAGACCCTTCTACTTAGCCCGTTTCCTCATCCCACAGAGGGCTTCCATCCTCCCTGCCAGGCATGGGGGCTGAGAAAAGCACAGAATGTGAGAAGGACTTCTGCCAAGAGATAGATGCAGAGCTGCGGGGTGGGGATTGGGGGTAGAAGAAAGAAGCTAGGCTGCCTGGCCTCACAGAGCTCACCTCATAGCCACGAGTCTTGGCTCGGCACCAGTCCAGCAACATCTGCTTGATGCTGTTGGCGTTGGGGACCCCAAAGCTGGTGGAGCGCTGCACGGCTGCGCGGGGTCCACCAGGGCTGCTGTAGGTGTGCGTTGGGGTTCGTGGGGGGGGGGGGCGGGAGAGGCCGGGTCACATGACCATAGGGACCTCTGCCTCCGCGCCTACACCCAGCCTGTCCCAGGCCCCACCTTCCTCGTCCTTCAGGCCCCTCCCAGCACGGCTACCACTGCGCCTTCCCGTCTCTGGACCCGCCCCACGCGGGCATTAGGCCCCGCCCAGCCACGCCCCCGCCACTCACCCTGCTGCGCCTTCCTTCTCCAGCTTCTCAATCATGGCCTTTCGCGCCTGAGAGGCCGAGGTCTTGGGCAGGCTCTGTGCCTTCATCAACTCCTTCTTCTTCTCTGCCTGGCGTTTCTCGAGTGCCGCCAGGCTGCCGGGCCGCGGGCTGGCCTCATCCTCGCGGTCAAAGATGCTGGGGGGTAGGGAGGTGACTGTTAGGCTCCTCCTGAGCCTCAACCCCCACTTGCCAAGAGAGGAGTCGTGTACTCTACACCCCTAGGTATATCCACCACCAGCAACACCCGTCAGCAAGGGAGGCATCCTCATCACACCAGTTTTGCAGAGTAGACTGAAGCTCAAAGGACATGAAGGTGGGAGCCACTCTTTTCAACAGATTTGGGCCCTGGGGAGTTCTCTGAGAAGGCTCAATCTCTGATCAAGTTACTAGGTGAGTTCAGATTCTGGACACTATCCATAATGCCCACCAGCATAATCAGAATGATGGTAATAATAATAGCTCAAACCTACTGAGCCTTTCCTATATGCCATTTTAAACATCACAAGGGGAGGGAGGACCCTTGCCATTTCCACTAAAGCTGAGAAAACAGGCCTCAGGTTTCAGAGGCCATGGGGGGGGGCAGTGCAAGAACGTGATCACAGGTCTTTCTGACTCAGAGTTCTTGAACCCCACTGGTTCCCAGCCTGCATTCTGAGCCTACCAGCCCCAAGATATTCTGTAGGATAGAGGTGTACTCCTCCCTCATGAGAATAAGGTGCAGAGTGCTCTGTGACATGGGACGTGGTCTGCAGACACTGGGAAGTGGCAGGGCCACCAGGCAGCTCAGGGGCAGGCACGCCTCTCTGTGGGCTCAACGCCATCACTGGCACTCAGAGTTGGGAGACCCTGAGCAAATCTCTGGCCTCCCCAGTGGTGTGGCTGCAGGTCAGGAGAGATCACAAGGGGAGCAGGAGTGGCTGGATTCCTGCTCTGATTCTCCCTGCCTGTATGCTTATTACCTTCCGGCACCATGGTCTCTACCCCTCTGTTGAATGGGTGTGCAGTGAGGTACCATGTAGTTGGGGATGGGTACCTGTGCTCACCTGCCCATCTTCTTGGATGACGATGAGGAGAAGGTCTTGGTTTGCACCATGGTGCTGCTGCCACCATCTGCAAGAAAGGGGAAGAGGAGCAGGGTGAGGGCTTGGGCTGAACGTCAGGAGACAGAGTGGGGGTTTGTGAGGGGGGGATGGTGGTAGCCACAGGCAGAGAAGAGAAAGTGACTGCTGGACAGAGACACACAGGTGAAGATACGGAGAGAGAGCCTGAGGAAGAGTCTGAGGAGGTGGGCAAGCAGGCAGGCACAGGGCGACACCAGGTGGCCTTACTCTCTGAGCGCCTCACAAAACTGGACTCCACCGTGGTGGTGCGGGCCGTCCGCGTGCCATCATCTGGAGGGGCAGGGGGTGAGAGGAGGAATGTGAGGCATGGGGCCAGTGGGCTGGCTATATTCCCACCTGGAGCCCCGAGCCCTGCTCGGCCTCTTACTGGAGTGGACGAGCCGCTCGGTCTTGGTGACAGTGCTGACAGCTGAGCCATCAGCTGCCCGCTGGCTGTGCTGCGTGGTGGTCTCAGTGGCTGTGTTGCCACGGCCCTCCCCTGGCCGGGCCCGTGCCTCTTGCAGCCGCCGTACCCGTTCCTTGTCCCGCTGGTCTGGGCGGGGTGGGGGTGGCAGGGGGGAAGCCCCATGCATGTCCAGAAGGGCCACCCATCACCCACACAGCACATATGCACGGGCACACAGGGTACACAAGACGGGGTGGAGGGCAACTTGTTAGAAATACGGAAGACACAGGGGACAAGGGCCCTCTCTAGGAGTAGCTGAGGGTGAGGAGATAGCTATAACTTGGCAGGAGGGGGTGGGGTGTGGTGGGTGGCAATGGACTCAGGCAGGAACAAGGGAATATGGACTAGCTACACTCAAAGGGGAAGTATTTGGATCCAAGAAGGGAGTTCCTATGGGAATGAGTAGTTTAGTTTATTCCCAAGTGAATGAATATGCAGATCTAGGACGGAAGTAGCAGAGTTTAGGGAAGGAGAAGCTGAGTGAGGCTGGTGGCTGAATGGGTCTTTAATGGGTCTAAGGGGGAAAAGAGCAGCTGGAGAAGACATATCTAGATCCAAGGAGGGAGTAACTGGGGGTACCTGAGAAGTAATTCAATCCAGGGAAAGAGTGGTCAGAAGAGAAGCTGGCGAGAAGGGTAACTGGGCCTAAAGAAGTAGGCGGGTGAGCATAGGGGCTAGGCGGTCATCAGTGGGGCCTGGAGGAAGCAGTCAGCTTCAGAGAGTATCTAGAGCAGCAAGTGAATCTAGAATCTGAGGGAAAGAATAGCTGGATCCAGGAAATAGCTGTGCTCAGGGAAGGGGAAGCTGGGTGAGGGGCAGAGGCTACAGAGGTCATCAGTGGCTCTCAAGGAGAGAAAAGCAGCTGGGGAAAGGAGTATTTGGATTCAGGGAAGGAGTAGCTGGCAGTACTTGGGGAAGCAATGGGATCCAAGACAGAGTAGTTAGGAAAGGGAGTAACTGGGTCTAGGAAGGAGAAGAGAAGCTGGTTGGGGCTGGTATAACAGGAGTAGCCAGGGGGAAAGGCAGGGCTAGGGAAGGGAGAAGCTGGATCCAGGGGGAAGGAGGCAGGGAACATCTGGGTAGGGCAGTTTATTGAACTAGAGTGTCCATGAATGGACCCCAGAGCACCTGGGCAAGGGAGCAGCTGGATCTGGAGTGGGGCAAGGGGCTCTCTACCTCTCTTCTTTTGTCGGAGCTCGCGTAGTGCAGCCCGGATGAGCTTCCGTTCCTCAAAGTCTGTCGTCTGATCCAGCTGCACAGAGAACCGCTATCATTACCCACCTGCTGACTGCTGGTTCCTGACCCCTGCCAACCCCTAGTCCACCAGATATGGCCACACCATCTTGTCCAGGATGCTTTCATCCTCGATGGCCATCAGCTCCTCAGCACTCAGCGGGCTCCGCCTCTCTGGTGCCTTGTCCACTCGGCTTTGCTCGGCACCATTAGCCACTTCCACTACTGCAGAGGGGGGCTCTGCTGGCTCGGGTTCCATCTGCAGGGCGGGGAGAAGGCACGCACTTTAAGGAGGGGTATAGATGAAACCAACCCTGTCCCCAGGGGATGGGGGACCAAGCCCTGGGTCTGTTGGCACAGCCTTGGAAATAACCACCAACTGGTCAGACTGCCCATGCGAGGATGGTCATATTGTGGTCAGGCTCAGGTAACAAGTGCTGACAGCCTTGCCATAGGGCTTCCCATCTCCCTGGAATTGTGTTAGTACGATCAATGGTACCAATACTGGTGACTTTCATTTGGTAGTGAGCATTGTATAAACACTAGGGATTTTACTGTCCCTATTTAACATACAGGAAAACTGAGGCTCAGAGTAGCTACATGACTTGCCTGCAGCCTGGGGTCTGAGCTGCAGGTACCTTAACTCCTGAGTCTGAGTTCTTTCTGGTACTTCATCCCCAGCCCCCTCCCAGGCAGGCTGTGCTGGTAGTTCCCAAGGCCTGGGTCCTCCTGGACCAGTGCCCAGGCAGCACAAGCCATGTACATACACACACATGCCCCAAAGGGGCTGGACCAGGGCCCTTGGGCTCCTGACCAGGTGTCTGTCTGGGTCTGCTCAGAGCCAAGTCCTCTCTGAAGCCTGCCCCTGCTCCCTCTAAGGGGAGTGCAGCCCCAACTCAGTGCCCTACCCCTCCCAGGCCACCTTCCAGCCACTTGCAGACAAGCCCCCAGCCCAGTTATCACAGCCCCTCCTCTCCTGGCAGGGCCTCTCTGTCTGCTGTGAGGGTAAGGAGAGCCGAAGTGGCAGCTGCTGCTTTGGGGAGACTCAGCCTGGCTGGGGCAGAGTAGGGATGGCGGTGGGGGCTGGGGCCTGGCCAAGGGCTGCTAGGACAGCCACCAAGCATGCCTCAGGGCCAGGAGCCTGGCACCCTCTCGCCTGAGCGTTGGAGCACCAGCATCCCTCTGCAGATAGGTAAACTGAGGCTCAGAGATGGTAGAGACATATCTTAAGGACCCTCAGCAGATACAGAACCCCCTCAACACTCCCCCCTCCACCCCGCTTCCCCAGCCCAGAGGGACTTACGAGACTGCTGCTGCGGGCAAGGCCGGCAGAGGAGCGGCGGCGGGTACTGAAGGCAGGCGGGTGGGCCACGGGGGTCCCGGCATCCTCAGCCGCCTGGAAGAGGGCCTCGGGGTCGGCAGCAGCCAGGAGGAGCTCGCTGGGCTCCAGCTCAGGCTCAAGGTCAGGCGCAAGTGGGACCCCCAGCCGAAGGCTCAGCACCTCCACCTGCCTGCCCAGTGCATCCAGCCGCCGGCTCAGCGCTGCCGTCTCCACCCGCAGCTCTTCAGCGGCCCGGGCCACGGGCTCCATGGCTGAGACTGCTGCCTCAGCTGCCTGGGTCACTGCCGCCCGGCCAGCCTCAGCCACTGCCCGCAGCTCCTCCAACGCCAAGCCCAATCGCTCCTCAAGGGCCACAGCCAGCTCGGACCCGGGCCCTGGGACCCCTGGCATGGTGATGGCAGGGGTTCTATGGTGGGGTGACGATGGGGACAGGGATAGGGACAGTTGCCTCTGGCTGGCAGTGTCAAGAGTCTTTGCAGCTGGCCTGAGGGCGAAGGCAAGGGCAGTGGGCCTGCCCCGCCCCTGCTGGCCTCCCGGCCTCCCAGCCTGCCACCCGCCAGCTGGGGCTGGGGCCCGGGCCCAAATAGAAACCTATTCTGGGCTCCCTGTGGAGGGGGTTGTGGGGGAGGGGTAGCCTGCCCAAGCAGGCAGACCGCCAGGCCTGGCCCTGGCCCTGCACGTATCGCAGACGGGCAGCACAGCAACACTGCATAGGTTCTGAAGGACTACCAAGGCCACAGCCCCATGCCCCGCAGATCGGGGAATGGAGGCAGGTAGCAAGGAATGGGCCTGCCTGGGCCACCATTTGCATGAGCTGTGAGGATCCAGCCTGCCAGACGCCAGAGCCTGAGCTCCTTTGTCTTTAGGCCATGCAATTTTAGAAAGCCTTGAGCAAATGGGGGAAATGGAGGCAGAGAGGCAGGACTTTGAGCAATGTGCTAGAATAAGTGTCTCGTCCCTGACATAAACATTCTCTGGCCTGCCTGTGGTCCTTGGATCCAACCACAGATTTTGAGTCCATTTGAGGCACTTTTCTGCTTTCCCTCAATTCTAGATGGGGAAACTGAGGTGAGTTGGTGGCATTAGACGCAAGACTCACTGTTGTTACTTCCCACCCACCCCAAGGGCACCATCCCCTCACTCTCTTGGCAGAGAGCAGACAGGTCCTGCTCTGAGGGGGAAAGGGTATTTTCTTGCCCCCACCCTCTTCTAGTCACCCCCGAGAAGACCCGAAGCTGGCTCTAGCCATCTCACCTCAACCAAAGGCCCATTCAGTCGCCAGTGAAGCCAAGAGGACATTACCTGGGCAGCCAGACAGCCCACTGGGGAGTCCCTTCCCCAGCTGAGCTCCCAGCCGGCTGATCCCAGGCTCGGGAATGAATAATGGAAAGGTACGGCGTATTCAGTTCCCGCGGCACCTGTTAGGCTGCTGCCTCCCCCTGCCTATCCCCCCACCCATGCTTCTGCTCAACCCCCCTGAGATGTAGACGCAGATGGTAATCACTAATCTCCAATCTCCTAAGAGGCCAGGCTGATCTTGGATGAGCAGATCAGCAGCTTTGCTTCTTGGACTGAGGTCCAGTTTGGAAAGGAGCAGGAGCCCTGGGGCTACTACACGAAGAGGGAGCAAGCCCGTACCACCCTCTCTGAGCCTCAATTTCCCCATCTGTTCATTAGGAATGAACCAACCAGTTTTGGAGTAAGGACCACACCAGCATGTGGGAAGCCTGAGGCCAGTACAGAGTAAGCTCCTGACACACCTGCTGGGTCTGCCCTTAGTTCTGCTGCCAACTGGCTCTGGACTATAGGTAGCCATCTTATCTCTCCGGGCCTCAGTTTCCCTGTGTGTGCAATGGAGGAGAAGCGGAGCAGAGGAACCCCGCTAGCCCTACATCCTGAAGCAGTCTATAGAAGATTGATGGATCATGAGGCTGGTGGGGTAAGGAGGGGCTCACCTTAATGCTGCAGCCTCCCCGGCTACCAGGGGAGGCATGGCTGAAGCTGGTGACGTGAGTGATGCTACCCAGCTGGGCCAGGGTCCCAGGGCTGCTGATATGGGTGATGGTGCTCTTGCCCCCACTGCTGGTGCTGAGGAGGGTGGGAGGCTCCCGGAGCCCCAGCGTCAGTTCTGGAGGGGGAGAAGGGCTACTGTCAGATCAGCTGCAGCGAGGGCGATGCCAGCCAAGGCTAATGGTGCCCCTTGCTCCCAGCACAGCCTTTGGAGACACCCTGAACCCTGGCCACAGCGCTGGTCCTATTTGCAGAGCTGGGTGGGTGGCTGGCTGCAGACACTCCTTCCTAGCAGTGGCGAGAGAGCAGGGAGGCCTACCTGCCCTCTGGTTGCCTGTGGGCAGCAGCACTCGGCTAGTAGATGCTTGGCCACGGCCATCCTTGATCTCGATGGTAAATGTGGTCTTCATACTGGCCCCTGGCTCGGCAATGCCGACAGGCACGGGAAGCGGGGCACTGGGCTCCTCTGAGCGGGCCACGGGCCCCCCTGCTCCGTTTTCAAGGGGCCTGGCAGCCAAGCCCCGCCCCCTGGGGCCCTCCTCCCCGGGGCAGCTCTGAAGCTGGGCCAGGGGCCTGGCTGTTCCTCGTGGCTCCTTGCTGGGGCGGGAGGAGGTGTCACTGGGGCCCAGTGAGGAGGAGCCGCTGGAAGAGGAGGCAGGGGTAGTGCTGATGTGGGAGGGGCCCAGGAGTCTTGCGGGGGTCGAGGAACCCAGGGCCAATCGGGATGGACCATCCTGGAGCCTGGCAGCCATGGGAGAATCAGAGGTGAACTTGCGCACACGATCCCGCACGGAGCCAGCCCGCTGGAATGGGGAAGGTCCACCGGCAGGGGTGCGGGTCTCTAGAAGGGATTAAGAGGGCTATCAGTGACTTGGTGGGCCAGGGACTGCCCCAAGTCTCCAGAAGTGGGAACAGGTAGTACCTTGGTTCTGGGCTGGCGAGCGGGGGCTGAGCACCGACAGGGAGCGTTGGCAGGTACGGGGTCCAGCCGGGTCTAGCACTTTGGAGAAATGGTGGTGGCCAGGTGGGGGAAGATAAAGGAAACTGGCTATGGGGGTTCCACCTCTCATAGTTCTCTTCTCCACACCACCTCAGCCTCCCATCCTCTTCTTGTACTCCAGCCTCCCCATCCCATCTTGTACCTCCTTAACTCCTGGCCTCCCCATTCAGCTGTATCTAGCTTATAGGCTCCTCCTTTCCCTCCCACACTGACCCTAGGTTGACTTGGACACTCCTGGGGGCTGGGGCCAGGCTTGGGCTGGAGGAAGGGTGCCCAGATCCTCCCTGCTGATGGGGGTGGGGGAACCCCCCCCACCCCAGGGGGCCAGTACTGCCCATGGTCTCAGCTGGGAGATGGGCGCACTCCCTTATTGGGGAAAAGAATGTGCCTGAAGCCCGTTGCCTTTCAAGGCTGCTGGGAGGCCTCTGGCCATGGGTTGGGGGGGGGGGGTGGCGGGCCAGGCTGGGGGTGGGGACACTTCAGGGCAGTGGGAGGAGTGTCAGGGACTGCCTAGCCTTGAAGAAGCTGAAGCTGTCTAGGCACTAGAGCCCATTTTCCAGACACAGAAGGGGAGGCTTATAGCTACCTCTGCGGGGACCCTCACCTGCTCTCTTTGTGTTGGAGGGACCTTTGGTGGGACCTTGGACAGCTGGGGGCTCTGTGAGGCCAGGCAGGAGCTGCAGGGGAAACACAGCATAGGCAGAGCCTGACTCCCAAATCAAGGAGCTCACCTGCCTGGTATCCCTGTCCCTCATCCAGACTCACCTTGCTGACCACCTGCCTCTCAGTGCTGGGGGTGGCTGGTGGTTCCTGGGGCTCAGGACTGGTGGCTCTGGGTGGCCTGGAGGGTGGCTCGGGGCTGCCCACAGCCTCAGCAGCAGGACACTGGGCCTCAGCAGGCTCTAGTGGAGGCTCAGGAGAAGCAGTGGTGGGTGAACTGACGGGCGAGGCAGGTAAGCTGGGTGTGCCCCCAGGTGGGGCCCGAAGCAGGAGTGTCACTGTGGTCACATCCCGGGTGGTACCCTGGGGGGTTGGGGTTGGCTCTGGGACCTCTGCCTGCTGCTCCTGTTTCTCTGGCTCCGGCACCTGTGGGTGATCCACAGGATGCAGCCAAGGCTCCCCAGACTGGCAGGTGCCCAGGGCAGGGCATGCAAAGCAGAGGGGGTAGGCAGAGCTTCCCATGGGCACACCCGCACATGCATGCAGGCTGATCCTCACTTCCCAGCCTCCCGGCACTGCCTAGTCGAGGGTGGTTTGGAGAGGACCAGATCCTATGCCAAGGGTCGGGGATGACAAGAGACCTGCTGGGGACTCCCGGCCTTAATAGATCCCTGGAGCAGAGGCCCCTGACCCCTGGATCCTAGCCAGGCTAATCAGTGTGTGTGTCTGTGGGGGTAGTCCTTCAGGGACTGGGACCCAGCGGCCTCTGCTGGCCACCTAAGGAATCTACACAGCTTGACCTCTCACCCACACTCCCTAGAGAATAGTCAATTCCAAACAGTGCTCCACCCATCAGGAGGGGTGTGATAGGTAAGCCCTGATAAGCCAAAGTCAGGAAGTGGGCTTCTGGATAGGGAGGGACAGCTTCAGGATCGGTTTAAGCTGGGGAGGTACCAGGGTCAGATTTGCATTTCAGGGAGACTGCATTGGCTACAGAGCGGAGGTCGGATGGCCATGGAGGGCCGGATGGCCATGGTGGGTGAGAGGTAGGCATGGAAGTTGGGAAGCCAGCAGGGTGGTAATGGGAGACACACTCGGGAGCAGTATAGACAAGATGGCTTTGAGGGGATGACCTGGCTAGATGCAGAGCCTGGACTGTGTGGGACACGTGGCCAGAAGTTGTGCAGGAGAATAGGAAGAGGCCTGAGACAGAGCCCTAGTGTCCCCCAGACACCACCCATCCCCAGTCAAGTACTAGCCTAGCAAAGACACACTGGTGCTCTCTGCTGCTGGCATCCATGGGCGCAGGACACTGGGCTACCCTCCCACCCTGCCCACCTTCCTTACCTCACACCGTTCCAGCCTCTGTGCTGCCCGCCCCTTGCTCTCCTCTCTTGAGCCACTCTTGGCATGCCCACTGCACAACCTCCCGGCCAATGTGGCGGCTGGAAGGGAAGGAAAAAAACGACAGGTGAGTGGCCAGGAGGGGATGTGGGTGGCGAGCAGCAGGGCACAGGGCGGGGCTGGGGCGGGACACATACCCTCAATCTCCTGGGCCCTTATGCGGCGGATGGCAGCACGGATTAACTTGCGTTCTTCATACTCACCAGCACCTCGCAGCTGGGGATGAGAAGCAGGCCGTGAGAGCTAGACTGTGGAGTCTGGTTCTTCACCCGCCCTGCCCCATCCCCTGCCCTGTCCTGGGCCTCACCAGTGCGGTCAGCTCTTCCACATCATTCATGGACTCCAGCCGCCCAGCCAGCCGCGCCAGAGCAGCTCGCTGCTCCGCCTCCTGCTGCTGAGAGCTGCGGGGACATCAGGACTCTGACCCCCACTGCCATAGCGAGGTCACAGAGGATGCGGGCTGAGGGCAGCAGCCAGGACTAGGTACCCAGAACCTTGGCAGGGGGGCAGATGGCAGTGCATGCCCTCTGGCTACACACTGGCACACATATGCCTGTGTACGTGAGCACTAAGACCACGGGCTCGACATGCTACTGACATGGGTGTGTCTAGGAATCCACGACTGGCGAGGGGTCCAGACCCATAGACATTCCGGCATATTCCAGATGCCTGCCTCTGCTGCCCTTTGCACACCCAGCTGGGGAGCAGACACACCTGTGCTCCCACCTGCCTGCACAACACCTGCTGAGCCCCCAGTGCAGCCTCCTCCCACCTGTGTGACCAAGCCCCCGGCCACTCACTGCAGCCAGTTCTCCTTGTTGTCCTGCCGCTCAGCACGGAAGCGCTTGGATGCCAGGGCCTCCTCCTCACGCTGCAGCTCCTGTCGCTGCAGCTCCCGGATGGCTGAGCGGATGCGGCGCCGCTCAGCCAGATCCGCTGTGACCTCCAGCTGTGGGACAGGCGGGGGCGAGGGGCCAGTCATTTTGGCTGTTGGGGCAAAGGGCGGGCACCAGCTGCCCACAGCTTGGCCTGGGCCACAATGAGTGGTCTGTGTCTACTCTCTCTGCCACATGCCTGTCACGAGCCTGCCCTCCCACCCACCCAGGGTCTCAGGGAGACCCGGCCCATGGAAATAGAGCTGCTAGATGGCCCACTCTGCATGATCATTTACAGAGTGGGCGGCGAGTGACCGCCCGCCTGGGCATTGCTTCCTGAGATTTAACTCCTGTCTCAGAGTCCTTCATCGAACCCCCTAAAACAGCCTGGGAGTCAGAAGGAGTGAGGCCACCCTATGGGCTCCCAACAGGGTCCCTGGGGAGGAAAGCGGGCTTAGGATGGCTAGAGTCCACCATGTGAGCAAGAAGATTCCCATGATCTGTCCCAAAGCACTACAGTCTTGCTGAGGGTGGCAGCCTCATCCACGTTGGACTGATGGGAAAACCTACGCGGAAGCAGATGTTCAGGAGTCCTAGTTTCTTGTCTGGCTAGAGGCTATTTTTCCCCCCATACTGACCCAGTCCTAACCACCATCAAAGGCTCCAGGGCCCAGAGTAGGAGGGTCAGCTCCCCAGACAGATAATGTAGCTGCACTAGGCTCTACCCAGGGCCCTAGAGAGGGTATAAACGGGGGGGAAGGGGGAACAGGTGCTCCCACCAGCTTCTTAGCCCCTCAATCCCTGGAAGATTGGGGGTGGCTGGTCTAACCAGGTTCAGAAAGGGTACCTTCGCTGGGCAGTCAGCCAATTCTGTTGCGCTCCCCACTGCCCAGGCCCCACATCTCTCCCCTCTACAGTCTGTGGCTCAAGAGAGAGAGGACTGGCCCAGGGAAATCATTCGGGGGTAGGGTCCAGGAATGCTCTACCTCCTTCCTTTATAGCTTCCTCCCCCATCATTCCTTCCTACTCCAGGACAGGGGGCCAAGTGGTGGTGGGGATAGGTTTCAGCAGGGGTATGGGTTTGTCCAATCTGCCATCAGGTCACTTGCCCTGGTCTGAAAAGAGTAAGGAGAGTTCTGGGGGACAGATCCCTCCATGAGTCCCTCAGGCTCCACATTTCTGAGAAGCTATGGGAGGAACCCTTGAGGTTCAGACCAGAACCCCCAGGTTGCTCTAGCCTCAGTCTGTACCTGGCTGGGTGGTCAGAAACATGTCCTTGACCTCTCTGTGTCTTGGTTTTCTCATTTGCCAAAAGGAACAATTGCTCCCACCTCAGGGCAGTGGGTGGGGATGAGGGCAGTGACTTGGGGTCCCCCTGCATAGCTGTACATGTAGTAAACATCACCCCCTCCGTGGTTCCAGCCACTTAGAAGGAGAGAAAGGCAAGGGCAAGTTAAGTGTAAGATATGACGCATAAGTAACATTTATTGGGAACCTCTATGACAGACCCAGCACTGAGCCCCCAGTCTGTCCTAATCTCACAGAAACCCTAGGTACTTTATCACTCCTATTTGACAGATAAGGAAACTGTGGTTCAAGGGGGGAGAAGTCATTTGCTCACAGCCAAATGACCTGAGCCAGGATCAAACCCATGTCTCTCTGACTCCAGGGTCAGCCTTGAGCTGAGCTGAAGGTATCTTTGTTGCTGGGGTCCCTCTGCCATGGTGGGTACCTCAAGGACCTTGGCACCACTGTGTAAGGAACCCTCTCTAGCCTGGACTAGAGACAACTATAAAGGCCAAAGGGGGCCTATTATAGCAGAGGGAGGGAGCAAGAGGCTTACCTTTCCACCCTCCAATCCTGGCCTCAGAACTAGAGCTGTCTGTGGTACACTTGGAGATTGTGGGTCTGAGGGGTCAACTGGTTCAGTGCCCCTGTACAGAGGGTAAAGAGGCTAAGAGATGTCTAGCCTTCTTGTCTCCTGGGTACCTTTTCTGAATGCGCTGGGTTCCAGAGATGGGGTTCTTAACCCTAAAAACAGCGTGATGTGGAAACCTGGCTACCTCTGAGAAGCCTCACTGTCCCCATCTGGAAAATAGGATCCTCCAGCTGATCCCCCTCCAGATGAGTGGAGCCGGGCTGGGGGAAGGACAACCTCATGCTACTGGTTGTCCCCAGCATGACGTTGCCCTTGAGCCCGGATACTGTCAGCCGACAGTATCCCTGTTGTGTGGCTTATGTTCCTCGCCCTCTCAAGCCCCACCGTTGTGTGTGGAGGGGGCTGTGGGAGGGAGGGAAGGAAGTACAAAGAGCCATCGTCCACCAGAAGGAAGGGGAAGAGGATACGGCGGTTTCCGAAACTGCCCAGTAAAATTCTCCCGGGAGGAAAGAGGGCACTTCCTCCTCCTGGGAGGCCGGGTCTCCGGGCCTTTCTGTCCTCGCTCTTGGAGAGTGGGGGGTGGGGTCTGATAGGCCCCAGCATCTCTCTGGGACTCGGTCTCCCCACCAGCACTACACAGAAGACTTTCCAGGGATTTCCTCAGTCCCAGCTCCTCCAGCTGCCCCAGGAGACCGGCCGGCAATGGAGCGAGGCCTCGCCAGGGGGCGCCGAAAGCCCACGGGCTCCGCAACCGCCAGTCTTCCCAGGGCACCGCCCACGGCCCTCCCGGGCCGCCCCAAACTGGGCACCCGGTGGGGAGCTAGACAGGAAGCCCCCGCCACCTCCTGCTTTAATGTCTCCGGCTCCGGAGAGAAAATCAAAGCATTTAAGCAGTTTCCCTAGGTCACCCAGCTAGTGAGCGCCGGAGCTTGAACTCGAACCCCGGGACCGAGGCGGAGGGCGTCCGGGTATGTGGCAGAGGGACACGCGGCGTGCCTGTCCCCAAATGCCCCCATCCCACGCAGGCACCCCGCCCCGTCCTCCGGAATGTGCGGGAGCGTAGGCCGGAAGCTGCTGCCCGGGTCCCCGAATCGGCCCGAAGCTGGGGCGCCAGCCAGCTTTCCCTTATAAGGCCCGGCTCTGCGGGGAGGAGCCCGGCTTGGGACGCCCTCGTTCTTGCCACGAAGCCGGCGGGAGCCAGGCGGGCGAAGTAATGGCGGCGCCGGCCTTGGAGGAACCGGTCTTGGAGTGGGAATGACCTTGCGCTGCTTCGCGGTCCCAAGACGATGGGCAACGTCTAGTTAATTCTTTTACAGCGAGGGGGCGGGGCTGGGCCGACAGCAGCTAGGGCTTGGGCTTCTTTACGAGCCCACATGGGCCCAGTCGGGGTTGGCGAGTGGAGAGCCCTGAGCCTCTGAGGGGACCCCTAAAGACGGAGATGCGCAGGGGCCTGGCTTTCTTTCTGGCACGCTCTGCCTCTATTACCCTCAGCTGACTTCCTGAGGGGGTCGAGCTGACGTGGTGGGAACTTCTGGAAAACCAATCCGCCACACGGCCGGCTGTGGCGGTGGCAGACACCCAGAAAATCTAAGGGGCTGGTCTGAGGGCACACAGGCTGACTGCCTTGGTACGTCATGGCAACACTGGCCACTGCCCAGTGACTCCTGTCTCCAGAAGAATGGTATAGGGGTGGGTAGGTCACTAGCCTTTTCCTAGGAAAGGTAAATCTTTAATTTGCCCCCCCCCCAAAGGTTAAGGACTGGGGGGCGGGGTTCTGGCCCCTCCTCCAGTTCAGTAGCTCCCTGCCCCTGATAGTGGTTCCCGTGTGTGTCCTGTTGTGTTGCCCTACAGCCTTTCTGTGCACGGGGATGGGTGGGCTATGTTTAGGTAGGGCGATCAGGAAGCTGGGAAAAGAGTGGGCCTATTCTTCCACTCTAAGATATGGGCCCATGCCTCCTTCTATCCCCATGCCAACTCTAGGACCTGGATATATGTTTGCACAGATCTCCCGCTCCCATTTTTCAGGTAAAGAAACAGGCTCAGAGAGGGAAAAATGACACACTAGAAATCACAGAGCTTATAAGGGGCCCCAAGGCCCCCCAAGGGCCTTTCCCTCTTTATGGGCTCTTCTGGCTTTGACTTATCCAAGACTTGGTCCCCCATGGTTCTCTTTAGGGTTTGTTTGGATCCTGGCACACCCTCTTTGTAGCTGGGTGCCCTGGGGGAAGTGATTTCACCTCTCTGAGCCACAGTGCCCTCCTGGCTTTTGAAGCTGCTATAGTCACAGCTTCTGTGAGATGGTCTAGCACCCAGCCTAGCCTGACCCGTGCTGTGCCCTGGCATTTTTTTTTTTTTTTTAAGATTTATTTATTTATTTTAGAGTGAGAGTGTGAGAGCAGGGGGAGAGGCCAAGGGAGAGAGAGAATCCTCAAGCTGACTTCCAGCTGGGGGTGGGGGGGGCAGGTTGGGCAGATGTGGGGCTGGATCCCAGGACCTTGAGATCACGACCTGCGTCGAAACCAAGAGTCTGAGCCACCCAGACACTCCTGTGCCCTGGCATTTTTAATCATTGCTGCTACTGTTATCATTGGGCCAGCTTCCAGGGGCACGCACTGCCCAGGCAGTTGCTTGGGAGAGCAAATCTAGCCTCCCCACACCTGTAGCTGCACATGGGTGAGTCCCCAGCAGTTACTGTTTAAACAGGTGGTGGCAGTGGGGGCCTGGGAGGGACCAGGCCTTAGCACCCGGCATGATCAGGCACATGCTAGTGGGTCCGCGCGGCATCAGTCATGCATAACAGGCTTAGTCCTGTTCTCCTGAGCCGTCCTCCTGCCCCCTCCCTCCACCCCTCCCCTCATCAGCTGAGAGGTAGCCTGGACAGGCCCTGCCTCTGACCTGGCTTGCCTGTCATCACAGCAGGGATGAATGGGCCACTTACCAGCTTCCGCAGGGCTCCCTCATCCAGCCCGGCGAAGGCCTCATCCGCCATCTCGCTGGACCCTACCTCTGTCCGTCCCCTCCTCGTGAGATCTCCAGTGCCTGTGGCACCTGACAGCTCAGGGAATTCTGCAGGAGACAGACATGAATTAGGCATGCTGGGACCTCTGGAAAACATAGGCACTTGGGCTCCATGCCTCAGTTTCCCTCTCTAACCCTGTTGGGGTCCCATCCTTGCTCCCTGTGGCTCTGAGCTGGGAGTTTCCCTCAGTCCTAGGCTGATATGCTGAAAACTTAACAAACCAAGGGTGGGAGTCCCTGGTTCAAGCCCAGCTAACTTAAGGCTAGCCTGCTGCATGGCCTAAACTGGGCTCTTCACAGGGAGAGTAGAGACCTGGATTAAGGCCCACCACAGCCTGCTCACCACCAGGGGGTGCCTGCCAGACTCCAGTTTCCTGCCCCACCCACCTATCCCCAGGGCCTGCCCAGCTCCTTCCTGGAGGGAAAGCTCAGGCTCCCTGGCTGTAGGCTGTGCCCATATCCAAATCAATGCTGCCACTGCCCCTCATTTCCCCAGGTGATTTAATCCATTTGGAGATAACATCCTGTCTTCCAGTTCTTGATGGCAGCCCTCTATACACACTCCTTTCTTCTCCCCGTCCTGCCCTCCCCCTAATGCCAGTTGCCTAGACCTCATGAAGCCAGGTGTCCAGGCACCTAGCTCCTCCTGCCAATTTACACACTTAGAATTGAATTCCCCAGCTAGAATGGCCTTCAGAACCTGATCCATCCAACCTCTGGATAGGCAAAGTGAGGACTGAAAAGGACCAGGGATTTGTTATGGGCGGAGAGAAGGATCCCAAAGACCCAGGGCAGAATGGATTTAATCAAAATTCAGGCCCCCTCTTGCTCCTGAAGCCCCCTTCCAAAGTGCCCCTAGGGGCTCAGGACACTCCGTCTTGCCCCACCACTGCCCATCATGGCCCCCTAAATCCTGGCCTAAACTTCCAGCTCTTTCCTTCCTTCCTCAGCCCTCAAGTCTTTATGGAATTTGAGGGCCCAAAGCCTGACACACCATAGATGCTTAGTTAATGTATGGTGACTGAAATGGCCCCAGGATTGCCCCCCCCCCACCTCGTGCTGATTCATTCCTCAGTTATGCCTTCCCCCTCCCCAGAACACTCACTTGTCGAGTCACCCCATCCAGTGAAGGGTTCTGGTGGTGGTGGGATGTCCTAATCCACACAGCTGGGGCTCTTCAGACCCTGCCTTTTCAAGTCACTACTTGCCTTTCCCATCCCCTTAGGGTTGGATAGGTGTCAACCACCCATCTTCCCTCTGTTGGGGTCCTTGCCTCTTATCTACTAACTTTCGGGTAATCCCCCCAAAGTGCCACTCAGCAACACCTGACATAGGTTCTGTGAACACTCTGAGTTCCCCCATGTCTCCTGTGGGGCAGGGTTCCCTAATGCGTAAACCAGGACGCCAGGGTACTATAGGAAGTGTCTTTCTCCTTTTTCCCGCCGCTGCCCCAGTTCAGTTCCAGAGCTCCCTGTCACACACATAGTCTGCGGTCCCCAGGGATTGAGAGAGGCCTTAGAGTAATGTGGGACCTTCCCCAAAGTGTGTGCCCCCGCAGACCAGGGACCCTGAGGTTCGTGGAACCTCCTGAAGGTCTGTGGGTGGTATCCTTTCCCGCGGTCTAGAACCTTATGCCATGGCTTACAGTCCCCGTGGATGGGTGGGAGCTCTCAAGTCTGGGAGTCCCAGAACCCCTGTCCAGATATCCGGGTTCCACCCCCAGGACCCGTCGGGGGTCCCGGTGCCTCCCAGAGGCCTGCACACCCACCTCTCAGTCCGGCCCACCCGTTCGGCGCTGGCTCTGGTTAAGTCGCTCGGGATCCGATAGAGTAAGAGCGGTCAGGCGGAAGGCGCCGCGACCGGGATCCCAATCCCCCTCAGCAACCGTCCCCGAGATTCTGCTAGCACCGCCCGTCCAGCCGCGCCGGCCTCCCTGCCATCCCCGCCCCTCGCCGCCGCGCCAGCCAATTCTTGGGAGGGTTCCGCCCATTCTCGTGCCCCATTGGGGAAATTCAATTTGAAGGCCACGCCCCCAGGGCAGGCCCCGCCCTACGCGGGCCAGGTAGTGGATTGTAGTCTAGGCGCCACTGCAGCCCCGACTTTGGCTGGTTGGGCAGCCGTGGGCAGGAGGACGCAGCTTCGCACTAAAGTAGTGGAGGGCGCCCAAAGCCGGGGTAAGTGGCGCGGGCTCGTCCGACTCGTGGAGTCTTCAGAACAGCCCCTCTCCGCCCTCCTCTTTGTTCGAGAGACCTTGTCCCTTCCCCCGACTCCGCCCCCTTCTCGCGTTAGCTGTAGGGCTTTGCTGCCTCCCAAGCTGCTTTCGGGACACCTGGCCCCGGCCACCTAAGAGCAGGGAGTGTGACCGGGCAGCACGTCGACGCTATGTTAGTGCATCTCGAGGAGCATCTCAGGTGGAGTAGGATCCATCACAACTATCCTTCCCCAGTCGACACACTTTTGGACGGACGTTGCCTTTATCTGTCATGCTTTTCCCTTCCGAGCCTCTCCCACCCCGCCCCCCAGGGACCGCCTTTGGTTGCGCTAGCGTCCTAAATAGGGAATACGGAGGCCAGACTCTCATTCAGTAAGTGGGGGAAACAGGCCCAGAGAGATCCAACACGCCCAAGACAACACCAGGAGTCACCAGGGGACCCAGAAACTTAGATCCACTGGGGAGGGCGATCCCCGGTATTTCGTGCTGGAGGCCCAGGACCCTCCCACCGACCCACAGATCCAGGGTCATTGGATCCTACCTGCTCAAGGAGCCCGGGAAGTGGGGTCTGGAGTCCTGTCGGTCAAATAAAAACAACTACAGCTTTTTTATTTTGTACTTGCCATGTGCCAGGCATATATATTCCCTATAACGACCATTTGAGCTGTTCCGTTTTACAGTTGAGGACAACAGCTGATGGTGGAACTGTGATTCATCCCAGCACCTTTTGAGCCCAGAATTTGCTTTTACCCACTGTGATGTGGGGTTATGAGGGAAGTAGTTTCTGCCTATTGCCCCAGCAGAGCCCCACAGCCCTGCTGTCCAGATCCTGGTGACCACCCACCCACCCACCCCACCTCAACCCCATCTAGAGATAGGGCCAGTACACTCCCAGACTCTTTTAAAAGGTGTCATCTTGGGGCACCTGGGTGGCTCAGTGGGTTAAGCCGCTGCCTTCGGCTCAGGTCATAATCTCAGGGTCCTGGGATCGAGCCCCGCATCGGCCTCTCTGCTCAGCAGGGAGCCTGCTTCCTCCTCTCTCTCTCTCTCTCTGCCTGCCTCTCTGCCTACTTGTGATCTCTCTCTGTCAAATAAATAAATAAAATCTTAAAAAAAAAAAAAAAGGTGTCATCTTATTTCATCCCCATCTCCCTGAGGGGTGGTTCCACTTTACCCCTGAGAAAACCAAGACACAGAGAGGGAAGAGACTTGTGAAGGTCACACAGCAGGAGAAGCAAACAGAGCCCAGTTTGGGAGCCCACATTTGGAGGTTCCCTTCTGGGTGGGCCCCATCTAGGCCCTCTCTACTTGACCTAGATACTGTCTTATTCACCAGAATGAGGGGCAGCCCCCTCCAAGGCTAACTCGGTCCTACTTCAAACCTCCTGCGGCCATCGGAACAATGGGTTGAGGTGGGGTACACCTAGGCTACCTGAGCTTCTCAGGGCCTGCCTGTGTGGCTCCAATGAATGGCTTGCTTCTTGCTAGCCCCACACCCTCTCCCCGCCCCATACCCCCTTCCAGCAGGCTGGGAGGAACCACACAGGTGAGTCCATGCTTGCGGACTTACTAGGGCTTACTAATTCGCACACACGCTCACCAGGTCCTGGCAGTACGGAAGAGGTGCATGGGTCCCTTCCTGAGGTTGAACCCTCAGGGCTGGGGTCCTCCTCCAGACCTACCGCCCAGACTCTTTCTTCCTCCCTGCAAAGGGTGGGGCGGGATGATGGGGGTGGCAAAACAAAGATCAAAGGGTAGCCAGGTACAGTGCCCAGGAAGCTTTCATCCACAGCCCAGGAAGGAGTAAACATCCCACAAGGAGAGCCTTTCAGTAAGTGAGCACCCATTGCATGTCAGACACAGGGTTTGGCCTATTGCAAGTTAAACACTGTGCAAAGTAAGTATTACCTGGATTTTACAGAGGAGGAAGCTTAGGGAAGTGAAGGCACCTTGGGCTGGTAATGGCATTCAAACTTGAGTGGAATTCTGCCCCATGCCTAAGGCCCTTTCCTCCATCTTGCTTCCTCTACGATGGGAGAAATCCTGGAAGAATTCTCAGGGGAGGTGATTTGCATACTGGTCCTTGAGGAAGGGTGTGAAGAAATCCATTCCACAGAGAAGACGAGGAAAGGCAAGGAAGGGTATTTGTGGCAGGGATTAGTGTGAGTTAAGGCTGGGAGGTTTGTAAGTAGGAAAAGGAGGAGAAATGGGTTATAGATGAAGCAGGAAATGGAGATGGAGGTGGGCCCTGAATCTCAGGTGAGCAAAATATATGTATCTTCAAGGCACTGGGGAGGTTGGGCCTCAGTCTATCCATCTGTAAAATGAAGGGATTTGGCCGGCCTGCTTCAGGCCATCCCCAGGCAAGGAGCTATAACAGAAAGGGTCCAGATTCCTCCAGGTCTAGTCCTGGACTGGCAGAGCAGGGAGTGGATGGAGCAGCTCAGGAGCTAGGGGTAATATTTTGCTCCAGTGCCCAAGTCTGAGAATAAATATTTTACCAAGCTGGCAGTGCCAGATCCCTGAATCACCCTGGCTTCCCCTTCCCCCAGCTTGGGTCCTGCAGAAGGCAAGAGAGATGATGGGTCTTAGCATTGGCTCTGCCCCAAGCAAAGTTTTGGTCCCTTCAAAGCCTCAATTTCCTTATCTGCATAGTGGAGGAATTATGGCCTGAGCTACCTAAGCCCTTTCCCCACTAGACTATACAACATAATTTTCCAAGACTTTCAGGGAGACCCCACCTTGGATATGCTCACAAGTGGCTGTGAGGCCAGCCAAGGCCAGAACCTTGGGCCTATGAGGGAGTCCAGGGGCTGCTGGGCACAGGAAGGGTTAGACATGGGCCAGAGCTGCGCCTGCTGTTGGGGCCTTACAGCCTAATCAGAGTAGGGGGAGACATGGTATGTGGACTCTAAAAATTGTACAGAACGAAGCCCTCACTTGCTGTTTGGCATGCTGAGGGGATGGGGAAGGGCAACCTGGAGAAGGGAACAGCATGAACAAAGGAAGGGAGGTAGGACTGTGAGGATTTTGTTGGGAAAATGTCAAGTAGATGAAGCTAGAGCATAAGGTCCTTGAGGAGAGCTGGTCCTTATTGAGGTTAGTGGAATCCAAGGGCTGTAACCTTCTTCCTCATAGGCAGAACTGGAGGCTCCCACGGTCATGGCCAGCAGCCCCAGGAATAGGACTGGGGACCTGTTTGGCAAACCAGTTTGGCAAGGCTATCTCCTGTATGATGTCATCCAGCTGCTGTGTTCTCTGAGCGACAGTGCCAGATAAACTTCCGGCCTTGGAGAAGAAGGGGGCCTGGCTTTAAGTGCTGAAGGATGGGAAAGGAGTGACTCTTCCTTGGAAGCTTGGAGGCAAGTGGGTTCCGGGAAGAAGAAGGAGGCCTGAGATGCCCAGGAACCCCACTCTAACCCAGTCTCATGGAAAAAGGAGAGGATTCAGGATGGGCTGGCCTGGACCTCTTGTGACTTCTGGGGGATTCTCTGATGCCTGACATCCATCTGAGGTCATGATAGTAGCCCTGTGTAATTGCCGCTCAGTGGGTAGGAGCCTGGCTCCAGATTGCTCTTATAATACATGAGTGGCAATTTTGTTATTACCAAGACCGTCACAGCTCTGTAGCCCTGTGAGGAAGGACCATCATTATACAGAAGAGGAGACAGGCTCAGCGAGACCAGGCCATGTCCACACCTCACACTTTCTTTCTTTCTTTTTTTTTTTTAAGATTTTATTTATTTATTTGACAGAGAGAGAGAGAGAGACAGCGAGAGAGGGAACACAAGCAGGGGGAGTGGGAGAGGGAGAAGAGACTCCCTGCAGAGCAGGGAGCCCGATGCAGGGCTTGATCC
The DNA here is from genome assembly GCF_922984935.1 of Meles meles. Lineage (NCBI taxonomy): Eukaryota > Metazoa > Chordata > Mammalia > Carnivora > Mustelidae > Meles > Meles meles. Next base: position 26,430,990 of record NC_060077.1, on the reverse strand, counting down.
CAGGACCCTGGGATTATTACCTGAGCTGAAGGCAGATGCTTAACGACTGAGCCACCCAGGTGTCCCTGGAATCCTTATTCTTAACCACTGTACCCTGCTCTCTCCTCTTCCATTTGGGATCTGCCATCTGCCCACATGGGCTCTTGTCCTATTTCTTAGCTATTCAGCATAGCAGCCGAATCTTGGCATCGTGGAGTCCTAGATGGCCACCTTGTGATCTGAATAGGTGCTCTGAGTCCCAGCAAGGGCAAGGAACAGGCTTTAGATTATATAGCAACTTGGAAGTGGAGACCCTCCGTACCCCCGATCCCAGCCTCCTAAATCCCTTGCTTCCCCCTTGGCCTGGCATACCCAGGCCTGAGATACCAACACCTGGCACATACTGAGTGCTCATTATTTGCCCTTCACTCATTTAATCATCACCACAGCCCTATGAGGTAGATGCTCCGATTATACTCACTTGATAGATAAAGACACTGAAGCTCAGAGAGGGAAAGTCACTTGTTCAAGTGGACACAGCATGTCGTTGGTAGGGCTGAGGCCTGAGCCCAGTTGTGTGGCCCCTTCCCCTTGGAGGACCTGATAGCCCTCATGGGAGGCACAGAAGACCTCGAGGTGGGAGGGCAGATGGTCCCTTTGCCGGCTCCAGAGGCGGGCAGGGTCCAGTTGGTAGTTTCCATGAAGGCCTGGCCTCTCCCGGCCAGGCAGAAAAGTGCTGAGGCTGTGGAAATGCTCTGAACCTTCCCAGAGGAGGTGGCCACGGTGGGAGGGAGTACTCGGTGCAGGCCTCAGAGCCAAGTGGAGACGTGGCGGCTGGACCCGCTGCAGGCGAGGGAGGGCAGGCGGGGTGGGGCCCAAACCCAAACCGGCCTCGGGAGCAGCTTTCCCAGCCATCCGCCAGCCAGGCCCGGCCCTGCCCGCCCTTCTAGCTCCCCATCTGGATTTGAGATGAGGACTCTGGGCCTAATAATAGCTGAGTGGCAGCAAAAGCAGGGCCCGGAGTTACAGCCAGTGGAGGGCTGGGGTCTCCCCCATTGTCTCGTGCTGGCCTGGAACAGGTTTCAGAACTTTTAAAAATAATAGCAAGGGCTTATGAAGCGCGTACAGGTGCCAAGTTTTGTGCTAAGGGTTAGCCCACAGTAACTGGTTTATTCCTCACGGTCACCCACTGAGATAAGATTGTTATTAGCCCTATTTGAAGGATAGAGAAACTGAGGTGCAGAGAGTTAAGCAGCTTGCCTCTGATGGTTGCAGCTGCCTCCAGCTGCTGAGCACATAGAGGTCTGTCCCAGACGCTGTGCTAAGCACTTTCGTGTATTTTCCCATTTGAGGAAACTACATGAGGCATTAGGGGCAGGTTGCATTTACTGAGATGAGGAAAAAAAACACCCAGAGAAAAAAGGGACTTTCCCAAGGTCACGTGGCTCAAGAGACAGAGTTGAGACTCAAACCCAGGACTCCCAAACTCTAGGGAAGTTAAGACCTTGGCCTCTGGAATCAGACAAACCTGACCGTGCTAGGGACATCATGGCTCCTTAGCTTTGTGGGGCCTTGGCAATTTGCATCCCCAGCCCAAGCCTCTGTTTTCTTTTTTTTTTTTTAACGTTTTTTTTTTTGTTTTGTTTTGTTTTTTAAATATTTTATTTATTTGACAGAGAGAAATCACAACTAGGCAGAGAGGCAGGCAGAGAGAGAGAGAGGAGGAAGCAGGCTCCCCGCAGAGCAGAGAGTCTGATGTGGGGCTCGATCCCAGGACCCTGGGATCATGACCTGAGCTGAAGGCAGAGGCTTTAACCCACTGAGCCACCCAGGCGCCCCCAAGCCTCTGTTTTCTCCTCTTAAAATGGGGGTTTGGCTGAGAAGATACTATTCCACCCGCCAGATAGTAAGCCCATCTGGGGGATAGTAAGTGGTTTATACTATGCATTTACATGATGTATTCGTAGATTCAATTCTCACAATAGCCCCTGAAGTGGGGACTCCTCTTGTCCCCCCGTTTTGCAGAAGAGAGAGAAACAGGAGGCTCAGAGAGGGAAAGGGACTTGCCTGGGATGCATAGCAGTTGAGTCAGGATTGGAACCCAGTGCTGTGATTCCAGAGGCTGAGCTCTTATCTCTTTACACTTTGCCCTCTGATACTGAGGCACAGAGCGGGTGTGGGCTATGCCTGGGTCACACAGCAAGGTGGGTCTTTAGGGACATATGATGCGTGAAGGCCAGGAGGGGAAAATTTGTCTGCCAGCCCCAGCTCATTGAAATCACAGATACTTTGGGTTTGGAGCTCAAGATCTTCCCCAGCCTCAAAGGCTAGAGCAAGATCCAGATTTGGGGCCCTCTTCCCTAGGAGGCTAGGGTACTGGATTCTGTTCCAATTACTATCTGCTTCATCTTCCTGGGCCTCAGTTTCCTAGTCTTTCAGTTGGGGGGTACTAATATCTCCCATGGTAGATTGTTTGCAAAAATCACTGCAGTGCTTTGCTCCTTCTAAGCAAGACCCTTTGCAATGTGACCTTGAAACCCCTCCCATCAGGAGACAGAATCTGTTTTCTCTCCCCTTGAATCAGGGCTCAGCCATAAGACTTATTGTCGCTCACAGAATACAGGGGAGGTGACGCTGCCAGTTCTGAGCCTGAATCCTTAGGGAGATCTTGTAGCTTCTGCTTGTTCTCTTGGAAACTTCCAGGCTGGCATGTGACCAGAGCGGGGTCTCCTGCATGAGGATGAAAGACCATCGGAACAGGAACAAGTTGTCCAAGCAGTGGCTGTGTTCATCAGTCACTGGCTGATCCCACAGCTGACCACAGATGGATGTGCAAACCCAGCTGAGACCAGAAGAACCTTTAGCTAGGCTCAGCCCAAATTGCCCATCGGTGAAATCATGAGCTAAATAAATGGTTGCTGTTTTAAGTCACTAAGTTTGGGGTGATCTGTTATGCAGCATTGCTGTGGCAATTAATAACTGGTATACAGGCTTTTTTTAATTTTTAAGTTTATTTATTTAAGTAATCTCTACACATGGTGTGGGGCTTGAACTCATGACCCTGAGATCAAGAGTCGCATGTTCTTCTCACTGAGTCAGCCAGGCGTCCCAGTATACAGTTTTATTCAGTGTAATTAATGTAACAAACCAAAAATCTTAGTGGCCTAACCCAATCGGAGTTTATTTCTCACTCACACAAACTCTGATAAAGGGCAGGGCTCTCCTAACCCATCTCTTTTGGAAGGCACCTCTCTTCCAAGCAACAACTCCCTCACACCCTCCTGGAATCTGTTTTTGAGTCTTACGCATGTAGAAAGGGAACCCAGAAATCAAAAGGGGCTCACACACTCTTAATTGCTTTGCCCAGGACTGCAAGCGAGGTTGAGGCTGTGCCCTTCCTGTGTGTGCAGGAAGAGAGAATAGGTTGGAGAACCCAAAGTGTTGTTTCTGCCACATTTTCTCTCTCTCCCCGGGCTGTCATAAGGGATCAAACAGAGAATTAGCATTTATAAAGAATTGATTCTAGCACCTAGCACAGGGTGGTTTGAATAAGGAACAATTTATAGGTGAAGAAACTGAGGCTGAGAGAGGTTGAGGAATTTGCCCCAAATCACACAGTGAGCCAGCTGAGCAGCTATTTTGTGGTAGTGAAGGTTCAGGACAGATCTGGAGTTGGACAGATCTGGGTACTTCCTCGCTGTGCGGCATTAGGCGAGTTACTTAGTTTCTCTGGGCTTCGATGTCCTCAACCACAAAATGGGGAGAGGAATAGGCCCAACCTCATAAGGTCCTTCAGGAACTCGCGTGTCTCAAGAGCTTAGGTTAGATCCTGGTACGTGGGCACTGCTTAATAAGTATTAGTACCTGAACAGATGAGATGCTACTTCTGATCTTACCTTGCCAGGGTCAACAATTTTTTATGTTTTGTGCAAACTCCACCCCTTCCCTCCACCTCTTGTGGTGTGAATGGTCTTATTTACTTGGTTAAGAGAGGAAAACTTTTCCTCGGTTGGCTATTAGTCACTCAATAAACCTTTACAAGCATGAAGCCCCCAAACACCCATGGGTGTTCTGCTGACAGAGGTCTGAAATGCCCTCATTATGGCTCCTTTTAGACTAAAGCGTGGCCCTGTGAAATGCATCCCCTTCCCAATGCACCCTTAGGATCATCCCATCACTGAGAAAGGGGCAGGGCGAGAGGGTCTGGAGCCGATGGGCTCCAGCTGGGGAAAGGCCAGAGCCAGAGCAGACCCTGCTGGGTGTGTGGTCCGGGCATTCTGCAAATGTCTGTCATGCAGAGGAAAGGTCCAGGATGGGTAAGAAGTGGCTTCCCCTCCTTTTTCCCCATGTAAGTCATCTCTGAGCCTCTCCTTGCAGCCAGCCAGCCAGAGGTTCAAGAGCATATGCTGAAACTTGGCAGGTCTCGTGGAGCTGACAGTCTGGATGGGGAGACAGACTCGGCAGACAGAGCACCATATAAAGTTATCATCACAGATTCGGGTGAGCTCGTGAAGGAGGGGCCGCATGACCATGGGAGAATGTCCTGGGGACCTACTTGAAATCATTTTTCAAGATATGTTTCGAATGGATAATCCTGGGAGGTCAGAGAAGGTGTCTCTCAGGAAATAATTATGGTCGGATCTGGAGGATAAGAAGAAATTTGCTGAACAAAGAACTGAGTTGGTTTTGGGGTGAGGGGTGGTGTTCCAGGCAGGGGGAATGGGCTGTGCAAATGCAGGAACAACCTCCAGGAACTGATGGAGGACCAATGTGACTGCAATTTGAAGGGTAAGGGAGGAGTCGGGTGGGAATGAGAAGGGAGAGGGGAGCAGGAGCCAGGCCAAAGGGTCCTCGTAGGTGATAATGGTTATATAATTTGTGGGGTCTGGTGCAAAATGAAAACAGGAAACCCCTTGTTCAAAAATCATTATGAATTTCAAGATTGTGACAGGAGAGCATTAAACCAAATGTGGTACCCCGTGGCACTGCACGGATCATACACTTGTGATGTTGTTCCTGCCTGTGGACCATGGTAAAAAGGAAGGACTTCACTGAGGGCTGGAGGGAGCTACTAAAGGCTCTTGAGCTAGGGGTGATAAGCTCTGATTTGCATAAACTTTAGCTGCTTGTACACCTGGGTGGTATGTGACCCTATTCTCTGTACAGGTGGCCCGATTCATTTCCTGAAATACTTTACTAGGAAGGGCATTCTCCTGCTCAAGAACCTGCAGTGGCTTCCAGCCCCTAATCAGATCCAGCCCAAACTCCCTGCAAGACCTCAAGGTCCTTCATAATCTGCCCTCCCACGATTAAGTTAACCTGTTGCCAACCCGGGCCGTGTGCTGAATCCCAGAGTTGATGAACTAACTCAAGGACACAAAGCAATTACAGGAAGGCAAGCCAGGACTAGAACCCAGGTCTCCTGACATTTTCCCACCCTGCCTTGGAGGAGCGTGAAGCCTCACAGTGTGCTTTGTAACCCATCCCCTCAACTTAGCACAGACCTTGCATATAATAGCTGCTTGATACCTGCCCGTGGAGCCCATCTTTGCCAGGGTAATTGTGTTCCAGGGTCCAGGGTGTAGTCAGTGTCCTTCCTGACTTCTCCTCTCCATCCCGGCTATCTCTAGGCATTCACCACTCCCCACTGCACCTCTCAGTGCCTGGTGGGCCAGGTCCTGCCCACAGACATGTCTCTGGCCCACAAAGCTTTTAATTTTATTTTTGAAAGGTTGTATTTATTTACTTGACAGAAGGAGAGCACAAGCAGGGGAGGAGCAGAGGGAGAAGGAGAAGCAGACACCCCCTGCTGAGCAGAGAGCTCCCTTGGAGCAGAGAGCTCGAAGCAGACTCAAATCCAGGACCCCAGGATCATGACCTGAGCCTGAGGCAGAGGCTTAACCTACTGAACCACCCAGGTGCCCCTACACAGCTTTTAAAACCTTTTTAACTTTGTCACTGGTATTTAAAAATCAGGAAATTTCACAGGGAAATCTGCATTTTTGTTTCACTGTGGTCTCCAGCCTGGGTCTGGATTCCCCCAGGGTAGCTGCTCCCTTGTGAAGTGAAGTCAGTCCTCCAGTGAAGGGGTTCTGCCTTAAGCCCCCACTGGGCCTGTGGAATTTTGGACCTTGAAGAAAGAATGTCCTACTTTCCACCAAGAAGCAATCAGGATTCTGGAATCCGACCCATCAGGTGAATAATGGAGGGGTGGGGCCAAGAAAAGTAAACCCCGCCCCCAGTCTCTGCCAGAGGGAAGAGGGATGCCCATGACCTGGTGTTGCTGGTGTGGGTGAGAGCCTGTACATAATGGGTAAACTGGTTTGCAATTAGGGAGTAATTTGTTACCAGTTAATTAATGCACAATAGAGAGCTAGGGGGCTGGGAGGAGAACAAGGGACGGAAGCTCAGAAAGGAACCTCTCAGGTCTCTTTCTGGAAAAATATTAAGAGGGCAATGAGGAATCCCCAGGATAATTTTTGAAAACCTCTTTTATATTGTTGAAGGAGATGTAAATGTTCAGAAGCCCCTCTCAAAGTATTTGGTCCCTTTGAGAAGCAGGTGGGTCTAACCAGGCTGTGATGGTTGGGGCTGGAAGCTATGGAGGGGGACTGAGACTAACCTGCTTTTACTTTGGGGGCAAAATGCTTTTGGGTATTAGGAAATGTTCTTTGCAAAAATTAGAAACCTCCCTGGATCACCCTCAGCAGAAGGGGACACTATTAGAATGCCATCAGAAGTGGTATCAAGATTATAAAACTGTAGAAACAGCAGACTCATTGTTTTAGTCCAAATTGTTTTCTGGTTTCCAGACTTCCTTGTGATCAGCCTGTTGGTAAGAAGTACACACTTCTTGCATTCAAAGTGTGGTCGGTGGACCAGCAGCTTTGGCGTCTCCCAGGCACTTGGAAATGCAGAGTCTCAGGCTTCCCCCCAGACTTACTGAACCAGAATCTGTATTTCAAGAAGATTTTCAGGAAGATTCATGTGCACATTACAGTTTGGGTTTGTGGCCACAAGAATCAACTAGGTGCTGCGAAGGAGGATGGTTCATACACCTGAAGGTTCCTAAGGCTTCGAGAAAAGCTGTTGCCTTGGTGGTCTACAGGAGGTGGGTGTTTCTCAGGGTCCACTGGGGAGAGGTCAATAAAATAGGCAAACAGTCTTGAGCTGCTGCCACCAATTTCTGCCCAGGTGCTAGTGGGGCAGGTGGGAGATGGGCCAAAGAAACCCAGTCCCGTGATTTATCAAGGAGAAAACCACTCCGGACCCTAGAGGGGATGCCCTGTATGCTGCTGGGTCTCTACTTAGGGGGCTCTATTTCAAGGCACTCATATGCTTGGTGGAAGAAGTTAGAGGGTAGCCTGGGCTGATGTCAAAGCTGGGGACCTTCAACCTTCCTGCTTTGCTCTGGGCAAGCAGTTCCTAAAAGCTCCCCTTGGGCACAGAATGAGAGTAGCAATATTGATTTGGCCCTATAGGGAGTTTCAAAACCCTTTACCCTTTATCATATTTGATTTTCATAATGATCTCACACAAAGGACCAAAAAGAAACAGCCAAGCATGGATGGCTTCTGCCTCTAAATCAGGTCGAATCCAACCCAGTGAGTTACTGTAACAGCTAAATTTAGTGAGAGCTGCTACTTAACTTATACCTCCCTCTTGGTTTGTTAAAGTCCGGGTCTCAGATTAGAAGTACTGTTGAGCTAGGAGGCTGGGTCAGGGGTGAGTGTGCTCATCCTTTCACATTATGAAGTTGTTCATTTAAAGTATGCCCATGTTAGAGCTCTCTGTAAGAAACAAGCCTCCATCCAAGCTTGTTCATTACTTGGTGGGGTGTGAGTTTCCTTTTCAAGGCCAACATATTATTGGAGGAAGGCAGTTCCTACTTTCTCTACTTATTTCTGTCGTGAGAGACAGACATGAGGTGTCATTTGGCACCTTGAGGCAGCTCCCAAAATTACAGACAGACAGATTCGAGAAGGAAGTTGTCAGTCTCTATGGGGCTCACATTAGGTCTCCAAAACTTACTAAATGACATTACAAGCAAGGCTTGGCAAGTAGGATGAGGGAGTCTGGCCAGTGAGGGCAGATAGAAGCAGGGGGGCATGGATGCACACAGGATGGAAATGGAGACATGACAACAGGTGGTGGTGATGACAGGGCTGAGATCCCTGGAAAAAGAATGAACAGTCCTAGTTAGCTCTGCAGAACACTACGGCGAGCATGGTCCTCCTTTATCCTTGGCAGTCCTGAATGGTTAGATAGAATTATACCCATTTTACAGATAAGGATCCTCGGGTCTAGCACGGTCATGGAGCAACACATAACCAAGCCATGCTTCTCGCACCAGGGCTTAGTGTGTGTACAGCTGATGTTTGTGGAATACAAGTAGAGACTGTGCATTAGATAGCACGTTTTAAATGACAAGAAATTGAAATTTTTGTGTAGTCTTAAGTTTATCTCCCCACAAGATGCTTGCTAATTACAAAGGGGCCCTTTACAATAGAGAAACCAAGTGATCGACGTTAATATCATCAGTAATAATCATGTTGACAGAATGTAGCCCCTGAATGATGTACTAAGAAGGGTACAATATTGTTTGGTGGTATTCTTGCCAAAAATGCGTAATCTTTATCTAGTCACGAGAAAACATCAGACATCCAAATTGACGCATATTTTATAAAATGACTTACCGGCACCCTTCAGTGTCTGGGTTATAAGTGAAAATAGAGCTTGAGGAACTGTCACAGACTGGAGGAGACTAAAAAGACATAACGAGTAAATGCCATGTGGGACTCTGACTTAGCTCCAAAGGAAAATTGGTAAAATTCAGACAAGGTCTGTATGTTAGTTAATAGTATTATTATATTAGTATTGATTTCCTGGTCCTGATCATCGTATTACAGTTGTGTAAGATGTTAATATTAGGGGAAGCTAGGTGAGGGGTACAGAAGGTGAAGATTTTAGCAGAACTCTGAACTATTTTTGCAAACTTCTGTAAGTCTAATTTCATGATAAAACACTTTATGAATTTGATGATAAATGAATTATAGCTCACTTTTTAAAACACTACAAATCTTGACAAAGTAAAGCATGAATATGTAGCTTCTTCAGATGATAACCTCTCCTCTACCAGTGCTTATTTTTTCTCTTCTGATTTGAGATGGCATTTAGAATCTCTGTACCTTTTACATATTCTCTGCTCAAAAGTCACGTCTTCCAAGGTCTTCTTGATCTCCACAGCTAGGAGTTATATCTTCTTCCCCTGAATTCCAGTGATACTTTATCTGACCCTTTATTAGGGTATTTATCATCTCCATGATGGACAATTACGCTATTTTCCACCTAGTCCTCTTGCCTGGCTCTTCTTTCCCTTTCTGATTCCAACCACGACTTTCTGACAGGAGCTGCCATGTTTTTACAGACCCATCCCGAGCCACAGTTGATTGGTCCAGGGGTGGACATGTGACTCAGTTGGGCCCAACAGACACCTTCTTGGACCCCTCCCTCCCACCTCCAGAACTGAGAAGTTAATTGGTCTGTCTGTGGAGACTGGTGTTGGGAGTTACGAAACGTGGAAGCTGTTAGCCGTCACCTTCTCTGCTACATGGGGGGATCCCTGTCTGCCACTAGTGAGGGAAGACAGATAACACAGAGAGCAGCAGAGAGTGAAATCAAGAGAGACCGTTTCTGCTCGTTTTTGGAGTTTTCTGTTCTTGCCAGGTGTAGGTTGGTCGGTTGACCCTACTGTCTACTACATAATCCCCAGAATCCAATCTCCCAACAAAATCTCCTCCCAATAAATCTTTATTAAGGTAGCCAGGATAGTTTTATGTAGCTCTCAACCTGAAGACGCTCAAAGAATATAGCTACTCTGAAATATTCCCCAAAATGTTTTCTTTCTCCCACTCATCTGGAGATTGCCAAAGGCCCACTGATACGGTTTTCACTGGCCTGCAGCTAGGGAAAAAACTAGAAGTGGTGAGTTATAAAGGTAATTGTTTTTAATTGCTAAATTCTGAGATTAGTCCTTATTAAATTTTATGGTGACTGTAGAAAGCAATGCTTTATTTTTCCTTTTCTTTGGTGCTCTTTGACAAATAACAGATGTTGCCCCATTTTGGGAGAACACTTCACTGGGATGTCAAATCCAGAGTCTGGGAAGCACTGGCCAGGTAATGACTCCTCTGGGCCAGAGCCCTCGCCTAGCTTTCCCAGCAGGCTCCTGATACTCTAGGGCAGGGCATACCTCGGAAAGGAGTGAAATGAGCTAATGGGTTTAGAGAGCTGCTCTGATCTCCTGCCTGTCACGCGGGGATGATCTGATCCAGAACTGTTATAGCTTGTTCGTTCACTTCATTCTTTTATGATTTTTGAATCAGGCCAGATTTCTTTATCTATTTGCAAAATTCCCCCCTCATCCCACCTGACCTTTCCTTTCCATTGGACCTCAGGCTAATTTCTCTTTTATCCTTATGTCCAACGAGGGACAGCTTGACTGGGAGGAGGGATGGCAACTCTCCTCTCAGAAAGTGGAGGGTCAGTTCACTGTGGTTCAGAGGGAGCACGGGAAGGGGAGTCAGATAGCATTGTAGTCCAACTCTGCTTTCCCCTCTGGCTGGTTGCTAACTCCCAGGCAACTCGCTTTCTTTCTCCAAGCCTCAGTTTTCCCATCTGTAAAATGGGGGTGCTGTCTAGCCTACCTCTGCATGGGGCTCTTATGAAGGCCTGAGTCAGGCTTTGGCAGCAATTTGGAAACTCGAAGCAGGGAGAGAGGGGTGCCAGGAGTTGTTTTACAGGGGCAGTTGGGGGTATTTGAGTAGAAAATGATGAAATTTTTGAAATGGGAAGGTAGGGAGGTCACTAAGTACTTCCTGGCTATTCTTGGTTATGTCTCTTACTTGTGGGTGACCTCACCTCTCTGTGCCTCAGGTTCCTCATCTGGAAAGAGCCAGGTCCCACAGTCAGGATGTCACACTGGGCACTGAATCGCACAGAGAGCTGCTTAGGGAGAGAGAGGCGCTCCAGGTGGAGGGGTCCGAAACAAAGGCTTGGGATTTGGAATTATTGTGGCTTGCAGGAGAAACATTGGTCTCACGTGATGTGTTTCCTGGGTACGATGATAATGCTTCTTTATCATGAGGAGAAGGAAACAAGATAATGCAGGAAGAGCCCTCGGCACAGACTGATACATAACAAACTCAGACGTGGTGCTTGTCCTTGCTGCTGGTGTTTTACCCGTGAAGGAAACAGACTCTCTGAGAGGTGATGTGGCTGGCCTAGTCACACAGTTCTTGGAGCAGGCAGAATTTGAATCCACATCTTGACTCTAGAGGCCAGGATCTGAACAACTGTGTTCCATACAGTCACCCCTTTGTGGGCCTCTGCTCCCGACCCCAGCTGCCTGCCTGACTCAGCAACTGTGGGTGGCCTTGCTCCTGTGCGTGGGCAGCAGAGCCCATAAGAAGCTTCCCAGTTCCTTGAAAACCAAATATGGCCAGACCGGGCCCTGTGAGGCCCGACCCCCAGGCTGGGCTTGCTCCTGCCTGCTTATCTGGGCCGTGGAGCCCCATTCTCGATACAACCTCTTGGCTCTGCCCCAGAGGACTCTGGGAGAGCCTCTGTTCAGATCCCCTTCCTTATGGGATCTTGTTTAGCAAGTTACTGAAGGAGAACATGTGAGACCAGTGTCTCATCCATGCTACAGTAATTGCTAACTCCAAGCCTTTGCTCATGAAGTCCCGTCTACTTGGGCCAGCTCACAAGCTCTTGTGTATTCTTTGGTGCCCAGTGTGAGGTATCCAGAAGAGGTACTTCTGGACTGTGTGGCCTGGAGCCACACATCACACCCATCCACCCATCTGTCCATCCATTCATCCATCCGTCCATCTCTCCCTCCCTCCCTCCCTCCCTCCCTTCCTTTTGTCCTTCCTTCTTTCCTTCCTTCCAACCAGTGGGTTCTGACCTGTGCCAGTCACTTTATGTGCCAGTTTCTCCTTGCAGACTAGAAGCTTCTTGAGGATTGCAGACCAGGCGCTAGAAGATCATTATTCAACCACTATCCATAGCCCAAGGCTTATCTTCACTACGGTCCTGGTGAAGTTATTATTATCACCTCCATCTCACGTTGGGAAGACTGATACTGAGAGAGAGAAGTCCCAAGGATGCCCAGCAGAGAGGAGTAGAGCTGAGACTTTTCCCTGATCTGTTGGACTCCAGAGGCAGTAGGACCCAACTCCTAATGGAGGGACAGATCATGATGAGGGTCAGGCCCTTGGGGGGAGGACTGGGACCACTTCTTCAGTTCTTTGTTTTTTTTAATAACATTTTTAAAAAAGATGTTATTTATTTGACACAGAGATACGGAGAGAGCACAAGCAGAGGGAGCAACAGGCAGAGGGAAAGGGAGAAGCAGGCTTCCTGCTGAGCAAGGAGCCTGATGTGGAACTCGAACCCAGGACCCTGGAATCATGACCTGAGCCAAAGGCAGATGCTTAAGCGACTGAGCCACCCCGGTGTCCTTCTCCTTCAGTTATTAGCTTCTGAGTAGTCAGTCCCCTTAACCCAGAGCCTCTCTGAGACAGCTGTCCCTCACTTACTTTCCCTCCTCCAGCCCATCTGTGACTGGAGCTGACTCTCAACAGGGTGGCTAGAGAAGATTAATTCTTTCCCTGGGCTCCCCTCTCTGAGACTTTGAGAGGGTCTGTCCCATCTCATAACCTGCAAAGTCCTTCTCAAGGTCACTGGCATCCTCACCTCAGCCCCCCAGGGGATGGCAGAGCAGGGAGGATCTTCCCTATGGTTCAAATGGGGGAACTGAGGCCCCTGCGCTGGTCACATGCCACATCAGGGGGTGGCCTGGCTTCAAGGAGCAGAGCATAAAATTAGCTGCTAGATCTTTCTTGAAGCCATGGTATGAAGTGTTTAGAGTACAGAAGATCCCAGCTCTGCTCCTCGCTAGCTGTGCAGCCTTGGGAGAGTGACTTAACCTTTCTGAACCTCTTCTCTTCCGACAAATGGGGACAGTGTTAGGACCCATTTGAGAGGTGTTGGAGGGTGAAATAAAATAATGCTTGAGAAGCACTTAGCACAGTGCCTGGAACACAGTTGGTTCTCAGACAATGAGGTTATTATTGTGCTAAGTGCCTAACATCGAACATCAGATCAGGCCAAGGCTAATTTACTAACATTCCTTTATTGCTACTGTGTGCCAATCTCATCCAGCAGGACACCATCCCTATAGCTTGGTGCCATTTTACAGACGAGGTAACTGAGATTCAGAGAGGGAAAGTGACTTGCCCTCACTCCCTTTCCAATCAGAGGAAGAGTCTGGGTCTGGACTCAGATCTGTGTCCACACCCTCAGCTCTGCTCTGCTCTGCTGGGTTCTCCAACCTTACCATCCTAAGACCCAGAGAGGACAAGGGAGTTACTCGGGGCTCCACAGCAGCTGGGAGCAAGTCAGACTGCGCTGCAGAGGGCTCTTCCATTCTGGCAGCTCTGCACAGGTCTGGATAATTCTCCAGTTTTAGGATTAAGATGGGAGCTGACTGACACAGTCACAGTTCTCAAAAGCGTTCCAGAGTCTGGCCCATGGTCTCGGGCCAGCCAGCAGATCTCAGCTTCCCTAGACAGCCCCCTCAGCCCCCCATTTCACCCCGTGACCACCCCTACCCCACCTCCAGCTTTCTGCATGCTCTCCCTTGTTTTCAATCCGCTGAACCTTCTGCCAAAGAAAACTCTTCGATGCCCGCAAACCAGCCATCCAGGGAGGAGGCCAGCCTGGAATGTCGGAGGGGGTTCACCAAGCTGTTTGTGAGCGGGCCAGCAGAGAAATGTGAGCAGCTACCTTTTTTGGGGAAAGTCAGAACTCCTGTGGGAAAGGATCCAGGCTTAGGCCTCAGTTTCCCCACAATCACCACCACAGCATTTATGGGGCTAAGAGTAACTCTGGCTGTTGATTTAGCAGGTCTTGGGGGGACTGCTGCGTGCCAGGCACTAAGCTGGCCACTTGGGACCCAGCCAGGATAGCATTGAGCCTGTCCTCAGGGGCTGACTTTTCAGCAAAAGGCAGTCAGTCCCTCAGCAAGTCTCCTGATGAGTGAGAGTCAGCTGCCCCCCCCCTCCCCAATCCCTGATCAGCACTCTTGGGGCTGGGCGGGTTTTTGGAACTCAGAATTTTGGGGGCTTTAACCACCCACCTCCAGTCAAATCTATGAATATTGATGTAGTGAGAAGTGTGAGTATTGAGTGAGTGGGATTTATAAAGGTCCTGCCCAGGCCCCAGTCCATTCAGGTTGGGTTTTGCCTCCACATGCGTTTTCTTCAAATACTCAGAAAAGCCCTTGGTTGTCTGGGCTTTGTGGACTGTTAGAGTTGGGGACAAGGAACTGAAGCCCTGATTCATCTCCCCATTTCCTCTGACAGGAAAACTGAGATGTAGGCCAGAGGAGTCACACACCCAAGGCTCTGGTTGGTAGGATTGCAGGAGTCCAAACTCAGAGCTTGTCACGGGCAGGGCCCCCTGGCTAGGGGAGAAGTAGGGGCTGAGTAGACAAGGCTCCTGAACCAAACCTAGGCAGCCCACCAGCCAGTTCTGTCAGGAAGGAGTTAAGAGCACCCTGGGCCTCCGCCAGGCCTCCGCACGCAAGGGGCTCCTCCTCACACTGCCTGCCTGTCTGGGGCCTGTTTACCAGGCGGCGCTTGCATCACCGGCTTCGACGGTGCAGTGCAAACACACTCACATTCTTGGGTCATGAGAAATGCACAATTGTGATGACATCATGCCCAGAGAGAAGATTCGCGCCAGCCTCCCTCCTGCCCACAGTCAGAGCTGTTTAATTAGTACTCTTAACTAGAACACTTGTCTTCTTGTAAAATCCAACTGGAGAAACTTAAGGGTGGGGGCTAACGGGGGGTTGGAGAGTGTGTGTGTGTGTGTGTGTGTGTGTTTTAAGGGCTAAAAATAGCCTATCTGGGACTCCTTTTGGGGTATTTGTGAGTATCAGTGCACCACTGTTTATATTAAATCTATGTCACACTGGACATTTTTGTCTGAATTTGGCCTAGAGACAGGATGAGAGAAACCATCCATGTCCTTTTGTTCCCTGTAGTTTTTCATTTTTGGAGGGAGACATGTAGGCCAAGTAAAAGGGCCCTTGGAGAAGATTTAGACCAATGCTCATTATAAAGCCAAGGAAAGGGAGGCCCAGAGAGGGGAGGGCCTTGCCTGAGGTCACACAGCAGAGACTCCAAATTCCCACACCACGCATGCGCATTTGGCAACACTGCCCTCAGTCCCCACTTCAGCTTTGTGAGTTGGATTTTCAGGGTGTTGGGAAGAGAGATGCTTCTAGTTAGAGCTTCCTAGGTATCTTTTGCGATCAGAGTGGAGGCAGTGGTGGTGGTGGATATGGAAGTGGCCGGGGAGCAGAAGAGAGAGATTGGGACCACAGGAGACCTCAACCTCACTCCCCTGCACACCCCGCCCCGCAGAGGAGCTTCGCCTAGGCCATCCCAGGCTTCCTTTATCTCCCCCTTTCTCAGAAGTGCCACCCCCTCTGGCCTCCTTCTATGATGACTGAAGACTTACTTCCCACCAAGGGGTGCTGGATTTATAACAAATGAAAATTTGTTTATATGAAAATAGAAGACACCCCACTGAATTTGACTTTCAGATAAACAACAAAAAATGTTTTCGTATAAATATGTCTCGAGCAATATTCGGGCATCTGACAACCTCAATCCCCTTCATCTTTATCATTCCCATTGTGGCAGATACAGTGTCTCCCTGTCAACCTTCCATCTCCTTCCTCATTAACCGAACTCTGATGTTGTCTGGGTGTCCCAGACAATGAGTCAATCATGCTTAGTCGAAGCTCGTCATGATCATGACAATCCTGTTCTCCTGTGCCTTCCCAGACTCCCTTGCAGTCAGGAATGACCTTGTGGCTTTAAAAAAATTCTGTAAATTTTTTGACACCCTTCCTTTGAAAAGGTGGAAACTCATCCCCACAACCTTGAATGTAGGCTAGACTTAGTGACTCATTTCAAAGAGTAGCTTCTGAAGGTAGGTCATAAAAACCATTGTTGCTTCTGCCTAACTTTTGTAAATTACTCACTGTGGGGGAAACTGGTGACCATATTGTGAGGACACTCAACCGGCCTGTGGAGAGCCCACATGGGAGGAGCTAAGTCCTCCTGCTAGTAGCCAGCACCAACATGCCAGGCATGTGAGTGAGACGACCTTAAAAGTGGCTTTAGCCCCAGTCAAGCCTTTGAATGATTGCAGCGTGGGCCACCATTTTGACTGCAGCACAAGCCAGAGATATCTTTGCATGAGTCATATTTTTTAAAGATTTTGTTTTATTTTTGTTTTTAAGATTTTGTTTTTAATTAATCTCTACGCCCAATATGGGGCTCGAACTTACAGCCCTGAGATCAAGAGTTGCATACTCTACTGACTGAGCCAGCAAGGCATTCCTGTAGTAATCATATTTTTAATTTTCTGTATTTTATGATGTTTAAGTGTCTTTGGAGAGCCTTGCTAGCTGGGGAAAGACTGCCCCTCCCGGTTAGGGCTAGCTAATTCCTAGAGACAGTGAACAAGTTGTTGGTGAGCTCACCTTTCATATACAAACCAACTAATTAATTCTGGGTCCTTACCCCCAGCCACCTCCTTATCTAACTCACACACCAAGCCAATATTTCCCTTGACCTAGATCATTCTAGTGCCAAGTACTAGACAACTAGGGACAGCCCCTGTGCCCTAAAGTCCAATGGAATTATCTAGACTATCCAAACATTACCCTGCCCTGCCCTACTTTTCCCACAGAAAACCCAATGAAGGTTGTGGCCTTGGCCTTCTCTTGCTTCTTTTTGTCTCCTAGCTGACAGTGATGCTTTCTGTGTGGCATGCAGTGCCTCTTGTCTCTTGGAGGATGGTGAGTAGTGGTAAACTTTGCTTTTGGTGGCATTGGACTTTCCATGTTGTCATGTAGTCATCTTTTTTTTTTTTAAATTTTATTTAGTTATTTGACAGACAAGAGATCACAAGTAGGCAGAGAGTCAGGCAGAGAGAGAGGGGCGGCTCCCTGCTGAGCAGAGAGTCTGATTCGGGGCTCGATCCCAGGACCCTGGGATCATGACCTGAGCCGAAGGTAGAGGCTTTAACCCACTGAGCCACCCAGGTACCACGTCATGTAGTCATCTTGATAAATTAAGACTCAGACACAAATCACCCCTGAGAGATCCTGACCCAGAGCCACCTAACTATGCCATCTCTAGCGGTCCCACAGTAACCCAGAGATAGTAAAATGTTTATTGTTGTGTTAAGCAACTGGGTTCTGGGTAATTTGTTTCCCAACAATGTGTAACTAACACGAATGGTCATGTGACCTAGTTCTGACTAGAACAGTATAAGGGAAACTACGCTGGGGTGCTTCCAGGAAGCTTTCTTCATAAAAGGATCAGAAAGGAGAGGAGAGCTGAGGGGTATCACCCTCCTTGAACAAGGATGATACTTCAAGAAGTGACTGCCATCTGGGGACCTGGAGGTACTGAAAATAAGGATACAGGAGTGAAAAAGTAGAAAGCACCTCTTTTATTTATTTTTACTTATTTTAAATTTGATAATTTTATTTTATTTTTTATTCGTTTATTTGTTTATTTACAGCATAACAGTGTTCATTGTTTTGGCATCACACCCAGTGCTCCATGCAGTACGTGCCCTCCCTATTACCCACCACCTGGTTCCTCAACCTCCCACCCCCCCCCCGCCCCTTCAAAGATAATTTTTATTTTTATTAAGATTTTTTATTTATATATTTGACACAGAGAGAGAGACAGGGAGAAAGGGAATACAAGCAGGGAGAATGGGAGAGGGAGAAGCAGGCTTCTCGCAGAGCAAGGAGCCTGATGTGGGGCTCGATCCCATGACCCTGAGATCATGACCTGAGCTAAAGACAGACGCTTAATGACTGAGCCACCCAGGCACCCCTATTTTTCCTTATTTTTTTAAAAAAAGATTTATTTATTGGGACATCTGGGTGGCTTAGTCAGTTAGACATCTACCTTCTGCTCAGGTCATGATCCCAGGGCCCTGGGATCGAGCCCTGCATTGGGCTCCCTGCTCAATGGAGCCTGCTTCTTCCTCTCCATCTGCTGCTCCCTCTACTTTGTTCTTTCTCTGTCAAATAAAGAAATACAATCTCAAAAAAAGAGAAATATTTATTTATTTATTTTGGAGAGAGAGAGAGAGAGAGTGCATGCATGGATGAGTTGGGGGAGGGGCAGAGGGTGAGAAACCCAAGCAGGCCGTGTGCTGACTGCGAAAGCCAATGTAGGGCTTGATTTCAGGATCCTGAAATCGTGATCTGAGAAGAAATTAAGAGTCAACTGCTCGACGGACTGAGCCACGCAGGTGCCCCACACTTGTGTCTTTTATAACATCATTAAGCAGGTGGACTAATTTGGTGACCCCCTGCGTCCAGTTTTGTCGACAAGCAAACACTCAGTGTGCTTATGGTTTAAGTTACTGTATTCTGCAACTTGTCGCTTCACGCGTTCCTAACCAATACAATCAGCGTGCACAATAGCATCTCACTGAACTGGAGTAACTTGTGCAATGACTTCATTTACCTACAATCTGAACTGAAGCTGAAAGTTCAACTGAACACCAAAACCAATCGCACAACGTCCATAACAAGCGCCTTTCTCTTAGGCAAGTGGTCCCTGGCCTTTACTCACAGCCTTTTAACTTTTACTTTAGACACAATTCTAACGAGCATTCCTAAGGTGTCTTCCCAGGCAGAGTTGCCTAGAAATCAACTCTAGTTCAATAATCAGTCATTTGCTATTGACTATTTGCTATTGTTGCCTAGAAATCAAATTTAGTTCAATAATCAGTCATTTGCTATTGTACAAAGCACTGTGGGAGGCCCCGCTTATCCGTAAGTGAATTTTAAGAGAGAGAGAGAGCAACATGATCCAATTGGCCAAGCAACAAGGGCTGTAAAGTGGTGACCAGAGCAAGCCCGGAAAAAGGAAAAGAGGAAAGTTGCTAGTGAATGCCAGTTTATTCAGAAAATATATATTTCAGAGTATTTTTCCATGGGAAATTCCATCAACAGGAAAAATCACTCTAACTCATCTTAATTGTTACTAGTACTGGTTTCTAAAATGCCCCAAATACTTGTATGCTTCAACTTCCTAAATCCCTTAAAAGTTTTCACCAGTAAAATCTGTGCCAGGCCTGGATCTGCGTTCAGAAGGGATGCAGGAGGTGGCAATTCATAGCTAACCTGATGCACAGTTATTTCACCCGTAGAGATGGGAATCCATGGCCCAAGAATAGCCCAGAGTGACGCGGCGAGCTAGTGGCAGAGTGAGGACTAGAACGCAGAACTCTGAACTTTCCCTTTCTCCACAGGGATGGAGGGAACACCAGTCCCCTCAAACCACCACCCAAACATTTCCTCTCCTGACAAGGAGGGGTCTTCACCCAGTGCTGCCAGCTTCCCCCACCCCGGGTCAGGAAGCTCTGCCTGCCCAGAATCTCCTGTGTGCAGGAAAGAAACAGAATGAGCAGATAAATCCTCCGATGCTTATTTTCAAGTGTGTGAGGTCCTCTTCCTGGCCTCGATGCCCTGGTCAAGAGGACCAATCCATTGATATGTGTTTTGTGTGTTTCTAAAAGTAATTTAGAAGGATTACTGTGCACCCATGAAGCTCAAGCCTAGACAGGATAGGTGATATGGATAGTATGGATAGGATAGTATGGGTCATTGTTCCTGTGCTTGGGGCTGCCTTGGTTTGGGTTCCCCCAGAAGCAGACCCTAAGACAACTATCTAAGTTTCAGTCATCTTCAGTCATCTTTCTGAGAAGTGAATCCCTGCAGGGGAGTGGGGAAGTGAGACAGGGAATGGAAGTCAGCCAGTAAGGGAAGCATTGTCAAGGTATTACTGGGGTGGACAACCAGACCTCAGCCCTCCTAGGAACCTCCGACAGTGTCGGAGCATACCTCAGTCATCCCAACCAACTGGGGGTGTCTATCCACCAATTTTCTTTCTTTAAAGATTTTATTTATTTATTTATTCGATGGAGACAAAGAGCACAAGCAGGGAGAGCAGCAGGCAGAGGGACAAGCAGACCCCCAGCGAGCGGGGGTCGATCCCGGGATTCTGGGATTGTGACCCGAGCCGAAGGCAGACGCTTAACTGACTGAGCCACCCAGGTGCGCTATCTACTGATTTTCCACCCTTCAGTGGTCCGCGGCTCTTCTGGGGGTGCCATGTCTCGGCACTTCCAGCTTACTCCCGCGTGGGCACAGGTGCACATCTGAGGCTAGACTCACGCTGTCAGGCAGTCACAGGATTCACAGTGAGCAGCTTGTGCTGGGGAGACGTGCTCGTCAGGGGACCCGGGCAGTGTCTGTTCCAGGAGTTGACTGCTAATTGGTTTTACATTCACAGGAAAAGGTGGACACAGGCCCAGGAGACCCGTGTCCCTCCCTCCCTGTGGGAGGATGTGAAGGGTGTGTACACCACAACCATGGGGGCTTTTTCCTCCATCACCCCTTTCTTCTTGTTGAAGAGCCACTCTTCATGTCTTCCTCTTTGACACTCTGCTAGACCACGTTTCCCAGCCTTCCTTGTAGTTAGAAGTGTGCTGATCCCTGACAATGAAGAAGGCTTTTTTTTTTTTTTTTTTTTTTTTTTGGCCCAAGTCTGGAGGAGGCACACAGCCCAAAGGGGAGGGCTGTGTGCCTCCTCCAGACTTGGGCAAAAAAAACCACCCCAAAACCAAAACAAAACCCTCCCCGTACTGGGCTTTTTCTTACTTTCACCACATGGGCAAAGGCCAAGGGGTTGGAAAGAGGAACCCAAAGCAAGTTAGTGCTCCTGAAGGTAACAAGCAAGGAAGAAAGGTGTGAGAGGAAGGTGCATGATCCTGACACAGGATTCGTGGAGTTGTGGGAGGTAGTTGAGGGATTTGGGCCAGACACAGCTTTGGCACCCTCCCCTGTCTCCCCGAGGCAAAGCATCAGTTTAAGAAACCACTGTAACCAGGAGGGGCTGAACCTAGAATGTGCAGCTTGGATAGTCATGTAGTCCTGGAGTGCAGTGGGCCCCACGCCTGGAGTCCCGCATCTGAGTCAGGGTCCCCTGCCCCTCCCAGTGGAGGAGGGGCTTTGCCCTGTCCTGGTCACAGCCCTCCTCACCTCAGAGGATCATTCCCAGGTCACCCAGCCTGAATCTGGTAAAGACTTGAAATCAGGTGGCCGAGACCCTTTCTTGGGCTGAGTTACTCTCATCCTACACAAATGACTCTCCAATACTAGAGCCACAGGCTCTTCTTGTGGGCTAGCCTGGGAACCTCACCCCCATTGTTTTGTTAAACGTCAAGTAATGGACTTAACTAATGAAGTGTTGGGGCTGGATCTGCTTGCCTGACCTCTGGGTCTACTTTTCGCCTGCCCCACCCCCTCCCCGGGAGCAGTGTCCTCTCGGGAAATGCAGCTGACCCAGCTGCATCCGTGGGAAGGCCTGGCCCCCCGCACCTCACCCTCCTAGCCCTGCTGAGGCCTCAGGAAATGACCCTCTTAGCAGCCACGAGCTGCGAGCCAGAGGACAATGACAGAGGGACGGAAGCCTGTTTGTCTCAACTAACTTGTCCCCTTGGCTGGATGCCAGCTGCTGGAAACACAAAGCTGAAGATTCAGTGGGAAAATATATTTTTAAGAAAAACAAACAACCCTGTGGGCTTTAGCCAACTTCTGAGGCTCTGAGGGGTTTTGTTTTCTCTAATGGCGTGTGTATATTTGTGTGAGTGTGTGTGTGTGTGTATGTGAGTTTAAAACGTAGATAAGGTCAGAGAATCAAAGAATCTTCGGTTTGGAAGAGCAGTGGTCCCACCCAAGCTGCAGGCCCCCCTCTGGTATCTGTCTTTCGGTGGCTGGGCTCCGCCTCTCCACCCCGCTGTTAATCACATCACTTGGCTCTGGCCACAGTCCCCACCCCACCTCCACGTACCACCTAGAGGCCTAAGAGCTTTTCTCAAATCTGAAACAGGTCACCCCTTCTAGGCCAGCTCTATCCCTGTTCAAATGCCTCTGAGGGACTCCCTGAGCACCCTCTCTGAAACCGCACCCCTCAGATCTTCTCTCTTAAAACACTCCTCAGGGCGCTTAACCCCATCTGGACTGCTCTGGCTTGTTTACATGTGCCCTGTGCATAGCAGGTACTCAGTAAACGTTTGTTGACTGACTGGATATTTTTCAGCAGTAGTTGCATTCAGATCAGAGTTGGCTCTGAGAATCTGGTTTTTACTGAATTGCAACACACGTCATTATTGGCTACAAACCGTGTGCCAGGGCCAGGAGGTCAGTCAATCAGGAGCTCCACTCATTTGCTCATTCATTTGCAGGGTAGAAACCTGAGTAGGTGGTGATCGGGCCCTGGGGGAGGGGGATAGTGAGGAGAACAGCAGGAAAGCTTCATGGCAGAGGGAATTCGAGGTGGGTTTTCCATCAAAAGAGAAGCCAGATGGGATGGAGGACTGTCCAACTTGAAAGAACTGTCTGGCTTGGAAAGTGTGAACATGAATGTGTTTAGAAAAGGAAGAGAGCCATGAAGTATGGAATTTAATTTCTTCCCACTCGGGACTGCCAGGGCAGGCAGAGACGTGGTTTTATCTGGGGCTGCAGTGGGGACACTCCATTTTGTTCGCAGAAGCAATGGAGGGATGAATGTGAATGGCTGAGGTGCAGCAGTAGTGAAGCTGTTCTGTCGCCCCGGGGGCCTTGAAGGGCGTTTTCATCTAGGGACAACAGAGTCAAAGAAAAATAATGATTTTGAGAAGCCTGTTTTAAGATCCTTGATGTCCCTGGCTCAAGAATTCAGTCTCCAATGATGCAGACTACCATGAGAAGGTTCTGGAAAATACAGTTGCCTGGGACCCAGCCTGGGAGAGTCTGATTCTCTGCAAGTTGGGGTTGGGGCCCGGGCACCTGCATTTTTACAACCTTTCCAAACGTTCTCATCATTTGCTGGATTTGGTGACCATGGAGGCCCTGAGAAGTGAAGGCGGCCAGACAGAGGCAGAGGCAAAACGGGCATTTATTTGAACCAGGTCCACGTGGCCCTCCATGCTGACTCGCTTCATCTGCAGCCTCCCACTGGACTAGCTCCTTTCTCCAGTTTTCTTTTCCCCTGGATGTAAGCAAGCATCTGGGCCATGGCTGAGGCTCCCGGTCCGGTTCTCCCTTCCCCTCCCCACCCCCAGCCTCAAAGGTCAGGTACCTCCCAGCCTCCAGCGGGCATGTCCATTTATGGCTCTGTTGTTCCAAAATGTGGCCAAATTTATAAACTCCCCCTTCCTGGAGACACGAAACAATTTGCGCAGTGCGGGGGCAGAGCTGGGAGCTTCGTCCGGGGCCTGGACTTCAGCCCGGCAGCCCGGGCCCAAGCCCAGCGAGCTCTGGTGTTGGAGGGCCCCAGTCCTTCCCTGGGCCTCAGTTTCTCCACCTACAGAGCAGAGGAACCAGACTAGATCATTCCTGAAGTCCTTCTTAAGTTTAGACACATCCAATTTATTTATTTATTTTAAAGATTTTATTTATTTGACAGACAGAGATCACAAGTAGGCAGAGAGGCAACAGAGAGAGAGGAAGGGAAGCAGGCTCCCTACTGAGCGGAGATCCCGATGCGGGGCTCAATCCCAGGACTCTGGGATCATGACCTGAGCTGAAGGCAGAAGCTTTAACCCACTGAGCCACCCAGGTGCCCCTAGACACATCCAATTTATTTCTTACAAATGCCAATTTCCTAAATCCATGGGCCCAATCATTGTAAAAGTGCTGGCGGGTGGACTGCAGCCTTCTATGCTCTTTTGCATAGCTTCTTTTCTTCCTTGAAGACTTGCTTGTTTTTTTTAATTAGAAAAATAACCCAAGGTATCAATTTCCATGGTAAAATTAAAGTCCTCCTCACCTGCTCCCCATTCTTCTGCTCCTCCCCAGAAATATCGATTGTCAAAAGTTTGGAGTGGTGGGCGCCTGGGTGGCTCAGTTGGTTAAGCTCCTACCTTTGGCTCAGGTCATAATCCTAGAGTCCTAGGATCGAGTGCTGCATCAGGCTTCCAGCTCCGCAGGGCATCTGCTTCTCCCTCTGACCTTCTCCCATCTCATCCTCTCTCTTGTTCTCTCTCTCTCTCTAATAAATAAATAAAATCTTAAAAAAAAAGTTTGGGTGCTCGCTTCGGCAGCACATATACTAGAAAAAAATAGTTTGGAATGGTGCTGTGAAGACAGGAGTCTCTGCCTTTATTTATACATGTATTTGTGTTCATATGGGAGGGTTTTCATAGGATTTATTTCCTACCTACATGAAAATTGCATAGATGGGCATCTCACTCTTTTTAATGTTTTATATCCCTCTTGCTATATCAGCTTCTTTTTAAAGACAGTTTGATTGAGGCATAATTCACATACTATAAGATTCACATGTTGTGAGGGTATAGGTCAATGACTTGTGAATATCTATTGCCATGCCATTTGGTAATGAGCTCTCTGTCAGTGGAGGTATTCAAGGGGAGCCTGGCCAGCCATTTGGCAGGGACTATCAAGGAGCTCTCAAAATCTGATAGGAAACTGGGCTATGTGGCTTCGGAGCAGCAGTTTGGCTACGGGGTTAGAACATTTCCCCACCCCCACACTCCCCACCCCCCAACAAGTGCCCTTAGGCCCATTTGCCAGCCCATTGCTCAGCCACAGGCAACCACTGATCTTTCTGTCTCCATAGATTTTCTTCTGGACATTTCCTATAAATGGAATCATACAATCTGCTCTTTTTTTTTTTTTTAAAGATTTTATTTATTTACTTGACAGAAAGAGATCACAAGTAGGCAGAGAGGCAGGCAGAGAGAGAGAGGGAAGCAGGCCCCCTGCTGAGCAGAGAGCCCGATGCAGGACTCGATCCCAGGACCCTGAGATCATGACCTGAGCCGAAGGCAGCGGCTTAACCCACTGAGCCACCCAGGCGTCCCAATCTGCTCTTTTATATCTGACTCCTTCGCTTAGCATAACTATTTAGAGGTTTTCTTGCTAATATTCTATTTTCTAGATATGCTACATCTTGTTTGTTTGCTAGTTGGTGGACCCTAAGAGCGTGTCCAGTTTGGGGCTATTGGGAATGATATTGCTGTGAATGTTTGCATACAAGTCTTTGTGTGTTCTCTTGGGTGGATAACCTCAATCCTAACCCTTTAAACTGCTGTGGTGTCTCCACTAGAAGGATGCACTTGGATGTAACCAGTCCTCTATTAATGGACATTCATTTTTTTTTAAAGATTTTATTTATTTGAGAGAGAGAGATATCACAGGTAGGTAGAGAGGCAGACAGAGAAAGGGGGGAAGCAGGTTCCCCGCTGAGCAGAGATCCCGATGTGGGGCTCGATTCCAGGACCCTGAGATCATGACCTGAGCCAAAGGCAGAGGCCCAACCCACTGAGCCACCCAAGCACCCCTATTAATGGACATTTAGATTGTCTTCGAGGTTTTATGCTCACAAACCTGCTGTTCAGAGCTTCTTCACCCATCCATCTTTAGGTTTGTGTAAAAGAAGAGAAATGGCTGGGTCACAGAGTGTGTACATTTTACATTTGTTCAACTGTTGCCAAATCATCTTCCATGACACTTCCACCTTCTCTTCAAAGGAACAGAGAGAATGCTGAGAAAGAGAATCTGCTACAAAAATATCACCCTGCCCACTGGGGTTGAGGGACTGGACAAGGAGGAGAAGGGCCACTTCTGGATAAAAAATCCCCAGGGTAAGGCAGTTACAAGATACCTGAGGTCAAGCTGGAGAAAGTAGAGGGTGGTAGAGGGACTAGAACCCTTCCTCCCAAAGCCTCTCCTTTGCAAGTGTATAAGTAATGAGCTCTCTTGTCACTGGAGGCAAGCAAGTGAAGCCTGGCTAGCATTGGGCAGAGGCTATCAAGGAGCTTGCACAATTTGATGGGAAACTAGGCTATGTGCTCCTGAGCAGCAGTTTGGCTAAGGGGTTAAGAATGTGGGCTCAGGGGGTGCCTTGGTGGCTCAGTCAGTTAAGCATTGCACCCTTGGTTTCAGCTCAGGTCATGATCTCAGGGTTGTGGGATTGAGCCTGGCACTGGGCTCCATGGCTCTGCCCAGAGTCTGCTTGAGATTCTCTCCCTCTGGCCCTTCCCACTCTCAGGCGCGCGGGGCACGCTCTCTCTCCCTAAAATAAATAAATAAATCTAAAAAAAAAAAAAGAATGTAGGCTTAGGCTTAGCTGGCAAGCGCCCTAGTTCAAACCCCAGCTCTGCCATTTTCTCTTCCCTCCAGCTCCAGGTAACCAAGATTCTGACTCCTATCATCACAGATTTATCTTTTCCATTCTAGAACTTCATACAAATGTCATCACACAGAACATTCTCCTGTATCTGGCTTATTTCATTCAACCTTATGTTCATGAATTCCTGAGCTCTTTTTTCTTTTTTCTTTTTAAATCTCTCTCCACCCAGTCACATTTATCAATGTTCAGTCTTTCATTAATTTCTTCCATCACTGAGTCACTCATTCAACAAATATTTCTTGAGCTCTTACTGTGTGGGGCGGGCTGGCCAAACACAGTAACCTATGGCAAAGACTGGTTGAGCTCTGAGTCTCCCAGGATGTTCTGGTTCCAAACTATTTTGGCCCCAAATACGATGGTGACAGCCCTACTCTAAACTACCCCAGTATCTGGTAGAATCCCCAAAAGAGACCACACAGCTCAGTGGCGAGGGGCTCAGACTCTGGGATCCATACACCGTGTACTTAGTAGGTGCTTAGTAAACAGTGGCTATGACTATTTCTTTGGCACAGAAGCACAGTAAGAAGCCGAGCCCTCCCCTTTACCTAATCCTTCACTGCCCCTAAAAGCTAGGTACCATTATAATCTACATTTTACCAATGAGGAAAGGATGCTCAGAGAGGTTAGGTAACTCTCCTGATGTTGCACAGCTATTGAGTGGATGAGCTGGAAATCAAACCCAGACTTGCTGAGTGTCAGGTTTGAGCTTCACCTCTGCTATGGGGAATCAGCTGATGCCTCCTCGCCCTTCCTTTAAGCCAGAATCTCTCTGGACAAAGGTTGTGCACTTTGCCATTTCTTGTTGTCTTTCTTCCACTTTGGAAGGGGGGAGGTCAACCCAGGATGTTTTCCTGGCTTTGGATTTTGTCTGTTTCAGCTTAAAATCATAGTGGAGGGGGTGGGGAGAAACTCAACTCACCAGGACCAGCACATGCCCCTGTCCAGAGCCCTGGGGCTGACTTCTAGATGGTCTCACTGCAATTTGTCCGTGTCTGTCCTGCTTCCTGGGGACTGTTCATCTTTGGGCCCTCCTGGACCCTTACTCTAAGGTTCTATTATGTGATCCCGAACGGCAGCATTTTCCTAAGTGAAAGACATGAGATTATACATCTGGGCTAGTTGTTACCAATGCCCTGACTCACCCGGCTCAGCTTGTTCCTGGGAGTGAATGAGCCTTTCATTTTAACTACTGGCTTTTAAGGGGCCAGGCACCCATTTTTTCCAACCATGTAAAATCTATTAGAGAAGGAAAAATGTGGTTCAAAGAAGTAGTGAAGTTTTCTCCATGGGAGCACATTTTCCAGAGAAGAAAATATGTCAATCTTATGATATACTTGTGCAGCTTTCAAAAAACATTTTTTTCAGCACATGAACCCTTTTGCAGAGGTTACTGAAGCTGGAGCTCAGTGTACAAATGCTAAAAGTGGAGCTTCTGTGACAGGAGGAGGAGGGGTGGGGTGGCCGAGTGGCGCAGGTCCCCTCCCACTCCCTCACCACTCCACTCCTCTGTGAAACTTGCCACTGGGTGGGGAACCCAGTTTGAGAACCTCTGAGAGCACCCTGGCCCAGCAGTTGAACCCTGGGTCTGAGCCCCAGGGACATCCTTTACTAGTGTGTGACCTCAGAAAAGGCTTCTCCGGACTCAGTTTTCCCAGCTGGGAAATAGCCGAGTTGTGACTAAATAAATATAAACTGCTTCCTAGTTCCAAGATTCCGTGTTACTGGGGAAAGTTTAGCTGAAGTTGTAAACTGTTGGAAATAAGGGCTTTTGTAAAAAAGAAACAAAATTCTCTTGTTTGAGGACATCCAGTAACAAACTAAGGGCTATAAAACAGTGCTTTCTAAGTAGATGTACTGTGGGCCTCCTTGCATGAATTGATAGAAAAAACCCAAGAGGTTCATTTACTTCATTATTAGAAAGCAAGTGAGGGGCGCCTGGGTGGCTCAATGGTTTAGGCCGCTGCCTTCGGCTCAGGTCATGATCTCGGGGTCCTGGGATCAAGTCCCGCGTCGGGCTTTCTGCTCGGCAGGGAGCCTTGCTTCCCTCTCACTCTCTCTGCCTGCCTCTCTGCCTACTTGTGATTTCTGTCAAATAAATAAATAAAATCTTTAAAAAAAAAAAAAAGAAAGCAAGTGAAGTCAAATCAGTATGCTGTACAG
The DNA here is from genome assembly GCF_922984935.1 of Meles meles. Classification (NCBI taxonomy): domain Eukaryota; kingdom Metazoa; phylum Chordata; class Mammalia; order Carnivora; family Mustelidae; genus Meles; species Meles meles. The sequence goes on along the minus strand of NC_060077.1, from coordinate 26,402,473 downwards.
CTTAAATTTGCACAGTGTTGTATGTCAATTACAGCTCCATAAAACTGGAAAAAAATGGGGATAATATTAAAGTGTTGAAAAAAATACTACCCAGGAAAATCACTCCCATATATCAATGCAAAAAGTCACTATCATATTACCATATGTGGCAAGGAGAACACTCCAGAAAAAAAGAAGAAGAAGAAGAAGAAAGTAGGCTATCTGTGTAATTGATTTGTCAGTAACCCTTTCTCTCATGTTCATTATATGAAATGTACTAAGTAACAAAAAGTACTTGGTAACAAAAAGCCAAATGACATGAATATAGGCAGTTACTGAACATTAATGTAGACCATTTTTTAAAAAAATCAAACATGCACATGCAGCTGGGATGCCCAACTGTTCCGCTTTGGTTAGATGGAGTGGTTTCTTGGGACACAAGGTTCTTAGTGCTAACACCAGAAAAATCTCAGGCAAACTGGGAGGAGCTGATCACTCACCTCACCTATAAGTGGTTAGCACGAGCTAAACAGTCTTCCAAACATTTTTCACATATTAACTTTTTCAACCTGCATCGCAACCCTTTAAGGGAGGTACTATTATGATCTCTATTTTCTAGGTCCGCAGGAGGAAACTCAAGCTTCAAGAGGTAAGTGGCTTTTCCAAGGCCACACAATTGGTTGGAGGCAGAGCCAGGGTGAAAACCCACCTAATATGGCTCAGGAGGCCTGGAAATTTTAAAGGTCACACCTTCTTGCTCCTGAATTGTGTCTTTGGAGAATCACAGAGCTCTGGCCAGTGTGTGACCAAGACCAGCCAGGCAGTCAGGACACCCAGGCCTGGCTCTCTGTGTAGGGTTTTTTTTTTTTTAATTTGACAGAGAGGGAGAGAGAGAGAGAGAGAACAAGTAGGCAGAGCAGCAGGCAAAGGGAGAGGGAGAATCAGGCTCCCCACTGAGCAGGGAGCCCAATTCGGGGCTCGATCCCAGGACCCCGGACTCATGACCTGAGCCGAAGGCAGACGCTTCACTGACTGAGCCACCCAGGCGCTCCTCTCTGTGTAATATTGAGGAACTACCAGCTTCTTTGGATGCCGTCTTCCAGCTCGGTGAAATAAGGGGGCTGGTCTGGAACAATTTTTTTAAGCAGTGCAACTTGCCAGACAATCGAGACCCCAATATATAAAACAGACCATAGTCACAAAATTTACGTTGTCAGCATTTAGCTGGAAATTCTTCTTGCTGTGCAGAATTCCCGAGACTCCGCTCCATAGCCTGAGGCTTCCAGAAGCAGAGTGTGAAAATGTGTGGTTTAATTGCTCTCTAAGGACTCTTGGGGCTTTAAAATTAAATCCAACATTTAATTCAAACATTTCATTTGTTCACCCCACAAAAATGCTTGAACTGCGTAAGATTTGCCAGGCGCTGGTCCAGGCACTGGGGCATCGGAGATGAGCTAGACCAGGATCTCTCCACCTTGGCACTATTGTTGCTTGGGGCCGGATGATTCTTTGTCTTGTGTTGGGCCTCATAGAATGTTTAGCAGTGTTCCTGGTCTCTACTCACTAGATGCCAGTAGATCCTGCCCAGTGTGAGAGCCCCGAATGTCTTCAGACGTTGCCGAATTTACCTTGGCGGGCAAAAATCCATGCTGTTTAAGAATTACTGAGCTAAACTTACAAAGATCTCTCATCTCATGAGCTTATGTTCCCTGGGGAGAGGCAGACAAGAAACATTTCTTTTTTAAAGAAGTATGTGATAAAGGGAAAATGGAGTGATGAGACAGGTATGACTGGGAGACTTCTTCAGTTGGGTGGGCAGGGAAGGTGCCTGTGAGAGGATGACATTTGATTTAGAAGAGGAATGTCCAGCAGGAAGAAGCCAGCCATGCAAGGATCTGAAGGAAGAGTGCTTTGGTCAGAGAAAGCACTGAGAACAAAGGCTGAAGGCTAGACAAAACTTGGCTTGATTAAGGTATAGAATAAAGGCCAGTGTGCTAAGAACATAGAGGATCAGGGCAAAGGCAGAAGTGAGCTGAGTGGGTGTGGAAGGCAGGTAGAAATGGGAAGGATTAGATCATTGAGGGCCTCATAAGCCAGGGGAGGGAGGCTATTTTTATTTTTAAGATTTTATTTATTTATTTGACAGAGACACACAGAGAAAGAGAGGGAACACAAGCAGGGGGAGTGGGAGAAGGAGAAGCAGGCTTCCTGCTGAGCAGGGAGCCTGATGCAGGGCTCCATCCCAGGACCCTGGGATCATGACCTGAGCTGAAGGCAAACGCTTAATTACTGAGCCACGCAGGCACCCTGGGAGGTTATTTTTAATTATGAGCACCTGCTCTGTGCTCCTGGGCTAGGTGTTGGGGACACAAATGTGACTAAGATAATGAATCCACAGAGGATGATAGTTAGTTCTACCTGGGATGAGTCTAGGCAGGCTTCATGATGGAGACAATATTGGAGTTCACTTGAAGGATAAACAACAACCCTTTATGTGGAGAAAAGAGATCAGTGGAAATTGTTTCCCTACACATTATGCATGTGATTCTGTGTAAGTTGTTACATTGCTGACTCCTGGGTTCTATCCCCAGAGGTGGCAGGGCCCAGGAATCTGTATTTAACATAGCATTATAATGATTCTGATACTGGATGGCAGTGATGGGGGGGAACCTCACTTTGAGAATAGAGCCCCATGACTTTCTTGTCACTTTGGTGTTCAGCAGAGTATGAATGTCTGGGGAAGTCTTATTCCAGTTGGAAAGCATTCACTGGTTTATTGTATACCAGGATCCAGGGATAGAAGAGAAAGGCAGAAGGACCTATTCCCTGTCTCTCTGTGTCCCCAGTTACCCCTTATCTTGTATGAGGAAACAGAGACTCAGAAGGGCTCAATGACTCCCCCAAGGTGTACAGCTTAGAAGAAGCCCATCTGGACACTGACTTCAGGCCTGTGGGCCCCAGGTCCAGTTCTGTTTCCCCTTCCCAGCTATACTAGGACTGTTCTTCCCTGGAGATTCCTGCATACACAATCCTCGAAGCCAGCATCCACTGATTTGAAAATCAACTCTGACTCACACCAGAGGGAGCCACACGAAGCCGAGCAGGCCAGCTGCCAAAAGACTAGGAAGGAGGATGTACATGGGGTAGTCCACACAAAGCCCTAAGTGTGCAAGGGCCCCAAATGCTGGTTGTTTTTCTTCTAACGGACACACATGGAGACGAAGGGGAAAAAAAAATCCCACAAAAATGTTCAGACCACAGGAAATATGTTGGCAACTGTCAGAGGTGTGGACAGGGGCTCTTGCAAGAACAGGCTGGTATGAGGCAGGCGCCAGAGATGAGAGGGGACCTGACTGCCAGGAGTGTGACTAAGAGCCTGCCTTCCCTGAACTCCAGCCTCTTTTCCTTGTTAAACTTGGTGTCTGTGCAGCTGCGACCATGCCAGGTCTGGAGCTGGAGCTGAAGAAGTGGGTGCTAAGCGTATCACTGTGTAAGCTTGCAATCATGAAAGTGTGTAACTGTGTAAGCGACTAAGCAGGTAAAAGGGTAACTCTGAGGGAGGGCAAGCAAGCAGGTTGGCGAGTGAGTGTGCAACTGTGTTAGCATGCGAGAGTGCAAGCACGTAAAATGTCCAGGAACAAGGAGATGAGCGTGTGGCATGGCAGGAGGTAAACGTGTAAGCTGGTGAGCGGATAAGAATGTAGCCGAGCAGCTAGGTTAGGGAGGAAGCACATAATTGTGTGGGCAAGAAGTTTATAAATAAGTGAACATGAGCAAGCAGGCAATCATACACGTGGATGAACGTGGAAGTGGGTAAACATGGAAGCATGTGGGCATCTGGCTTGCTGCTGGAGCTTACGTGCAGCTTCTAGGCATGTTACTGTTTTCAGAATTGGAACCAGATCATGGTTTTGGGCTTTAATATGGTGACGTGACAACATCTAAGACCCATTCTAGAGTACTCTCGGCACAAAACAGCCTTAGGTCATTTGGGACATTATTTCTACTTAAGACGCCGGGCATACAAAGCTTCAGTGTGTTGGTGTGCTGTAGGGGTTGTTCCCCAAAGTGGCCTTAGGTATCAATAAAGTGATTTTGGGTGATCCAAAGATAAACACTTTAAAAAAAAAAAATCAATCATTCGTCTTATAGGAAAATTTAGAACTGACCCTCCAAATGCATGAGATCATCATGCCTGTTGTTTCTTAGGATGAGTTAAAATTGGTAAAATTGGTTGTTGAGTTTTAAAAACTTGAATTGACCCACTACACAACTGGGGCCCCTATGGACAACTTGAGTTGCTGGTAGTAGCAGCAGGAGCAAAGTCCTGGGCCATGATAACTTCAGTTCCACAGCCAGGGCACTGCGGGGTGGTCCGATCTTTCCATAGTGGCAGTAGCAAGCAGCAGCAGCAAAATCCTGTGTTTCCTTGCTTTCCACCCAATAACATAGGGAGACCTGGGCCCAGCGGAGTCTGCTCATCCCCACCATTGCTGGAAGGTCATCAATGACAGCTGGTGACCCAGAATAGCCCTTCTCGCCAACATAGGTCACCAATACAGATTGAGCAGGAACCTCAGCATCACCAGGAGAATGAAGCAGATGATAATGACTTTGCAAGGGCTCAGAAAATTAAGCTGCCATTGGAACTCAAACCCACAGAAACAGGCCAGAACTTATACCTCAACAAGGTGATTGACAAGATATGAGATTTCCATAGGCTCAAGAGCCCCCTAATGTAATTAACAAAATGTCCAGGATGCAATTAAAAAATCATCTATTACCAAGAACTAGGAAAATTACAATTTGAATGAGAAAAGAAACTTAAGATGTGCTATTAGCAAGATGAAGAGGATGTCTAAATTATCTGACAAGGACTTTATTTTTTTTTTTTTTTATTTTTTTTTTTTTTTAAAGATTTTATTTATTCATTTGACAGAGAGAGAGATCACAAGTAGACAGAGAGGCAGGCAGAGAGAGAGAGAGGGAAGCAGGCTCCCCGCTGAGCAGAGAGCCCGATGCGGGACTCGATCCCAGGACCCTGAGATCATGACCTGAGCCGAAGGCAGCGGCTTAACCCACTGAGCCACCCAGGCGCCCCTATTTTTTTTTTTTAAGGTTGTATTTCTTTATTTGACAGAGAGGGAACACAAGGAAGGGAAGTGGGAGAGGGAGAAACAGGCTTCCTGCTGAGCAGGGAGCCCAAAGTGGAGCTCCATCCCAGGACCCCAGGACCATGACCTGAGCTGAAGGCAGGCACTTAATGACTGAGCCATGCAGGTGCCCCATCAGACAAAGATTTTAAAGCTGCCATCATCAGAATGCTTCAACAATAATTACAAATTCTCTTGAAACAAATGTAAAAATAGAAGATCTCAACAAAGGAAGAGAAGTTAAAAAAGAACCTAGTGGTATTTATAGAACTAAAAAATACAGTAACTAAAATAAAAACTTTGCTTGATGGGTTCTCAAAAGTGGAGTGGAGATGACAGAGAATAGAATTGTGAACTTGAAGACAGGACTGTAGAACCTACTCAAGCTGCACAACAGAGAGAAAAAAGACTGAAAATACATAAAAGACATAATAAAGCATGCATCCACAATATGCAAAGAACACTTAAAACTCAACAATAAGAAGATAAACAACTTGAATAAAAAATGGGCCAAAAATTTAGCAGACACCTCACTGAAGAAGATAGAAAGATGCCAAATTAGCATGTGAAAAGAGGCTCCACATCACAAGTTCACATTTAATACAAATTAGCACAACAATTAGATACCACTATATGCCTATCAGAATGTCCAAACAACATCAAATTCTGGGAGGATGTGGAGAGACAGAAACTTTCATTCATTGCTGGTGGGAATGCAAAAATGACATAACCACTTTGGAATACATCTTGGCAGTTTCTTACAAAACTGAACATACTCTTACCATATAATCCAGCAATCACACTTCTAGTTATTTACATAAAGATGTTGTAAAGTTCACACAAAAACCTACACAAAAATTTTAATAGCAGCTTTATTTATAATTGCTGAAAATTGGAAAGAACCAAAGTATCCTTTTGGGGGGAATGGATAAATCAACTGTGGTACATCCAGACAAAGAAATATTATTCACCACTAAAAAGAAATGAGCTATCAAGCTATAAAAAGACATGGAAAAACCTTAAACCCATAGTATTATGTGAAAGAGGTCAATCTGAAAAGTTTACATACTGTATGATTCCAACTATATGATATCCTGGAAAAGGCAAAATTTATGAAGTCAGTAAAATGATCAGTTGTTACCAGGGGTTGGGGGTAGGGAGGGATGAATATGGAGAGCACAAAGGATATATGTCATTATCCATTTGTCTAAACCCACGGAATATACAAAACCCTACATGAATTCTAAGATAACTATGGATTTGAGGTGATAATGATGTGTCACTATAGATTTATTACTTATAACAAATGTACCTCTCTGGTGAAGGATATTGATAATTGGAGAGGCTATGCATGTGTGGGGGGATATGGCTTATACGGAAAATCTATGTACCTTCATCTCAGTTTTGCTTTGAACCTAAAACTCCTCTAATTTTTTTTTTAATCTGAAAAATAGTGAACATAGCCTTCATGAACCTATGGGATCTAACTTTCATAACATGTTCCAGAAGTAGAGAAAGAGTGTGGGGCTAAAAAAGTGTTCAAAGAAACAATATTTGAAAACTTCTTAAATTTGGGGAAAGACATAAAAATATAGATACATGAAGCTTAGTGAATCCCAGATAGGATAAACTCAAAGAGATCTACATCAAGGCACATCATAATTAAACTTTTAAAAACCAAAGACAAAGAAAAAATAGTGTAAGCAGCCAAAGAGAAATGACACATTATCTATAAAGGAAGTTCACCTTGAATGACTACCACCTTCTTAACTGAAATCAAAGAGTCAGGAGATAAATAGCACATTTTTGAACTGCTGAAGAAAATAAAGAACTGTCAGTCCGAAATTTAATATCCAGTGAAACTATCCTTAAGGAATGAGAAGGGTAATAAAGCCATTCTAAGATGAGTGAAAACTAAGAGAATTTGCTGCTAGTAGACTTGCCACTAAAGAATGGCTAAAGTTTGTTCTCTTTTCAGAAAGAAAATAACAGAGGGTTTAGAAATTAAAGAGCAATGGAATGGATATAAATAGAATTAAACTATCTCTCACCTCATGATTTTTAATTATATTTTATAGTTGAAGCAAAATTTATGATACCATCCATTGTGGTACACAATGTATGTAGAGGAAATACTTAAGACAATTATATTGAAAAAGTGGAAACGTAAAGGGATCTGAATGGAAAATATAGTTTGTACACTTTATTCAGTGTGGTAAATATCAACACCAGTGGGCTATGATGAATTACATAATCATATGGTAATACCTAGAACAGTTACTAGAGAAACTACAAGTATATATTTGATTTCAGGGTCCTGAGATTGAGTCCTGCATCAGGCTCCCTGCTCAGTGGAAAGTCTGCTCCTGCCTCTCCTTCTGCTCCCCCCACCTCAGGCCTCCTCTCATGCTCTCTTTCTCTCTTAAATAAATAAATAAAATCTTTTTAAAAATATGGAACTGAATGAAAATGAAAATACAACATTTGTGGGATGCAGCTACTGCAGTGCTGAGAGGGAAATTGATAGCACTAAAATCTTTACATTAAAAAATAGTAAAGGTAGAATATTAATAACCTAAGTTCGCAGCTCAAGAAACTAGAAAAAGAAGAGAAAAACCAACCCAAAGCAGAGAGAATAAAGACAATAATAAAGATAAGAGCAGAGGAAAATGAAATCAAAAACAGAAAAACAATGGAGAAAATTAATAAAACAAAAAGTTATTTGTTTGGGAAAAAATTAATAAATTGACAAACCTCTAGCAAGAGTGACAAAAAAGAGAACTCAATATCAGGATGAAATGGGAGATATCATGACAAATTGTAAAGCTATTAAAAGGATAATAAAAGAATACTATAAGCAACTTCACACTATTGGACTTGAAAGAGATGAACCAGTTCTTTGAAAATCATAAATTACCAAAACTCAGTCAAGGTGAAATAGATAACTTTAATAATGCTATAATTACTAAATAAATTAAAAATTTAATTTAAATGCTCTCAAAAGAAAAAAACCCAACCTTCCAGGCCCTGATGGTATACTGGAAAATGTTACCTAGTAGTCAAAGAATTAATGCCAATTTTACACACACTTTTCCAGAATATAAAAGAGGAAGATTCACTTCCTAACTCATTTTCTGATGCTAGTACGATCCCTATAACAAACACAGACAAAGCCAGCTCAAAAAGAAAAAAATACAGATCAGTATCTCTCATAAATTTAGACACAAAAACTCTCAAAAAATTTTTAGCAAATCAAATCCAACAATATATAAAGAGAATGATATACTACAACCAGGTGGGATTTCTTCAAGGTATGCAAATCTGGCTCATTATTTAAAAATCAGTGAATGTAATCCACCATTACATGTAAAAATTACACTGAAGCATAAGTGTAACAAAATATGAACAGAATCTGTCTGATGAAAATTATAAAATTCTGAAGAAAGAAATCAAAGAAGCCCTAAATACTTGGATAAACATACCATGTTCATGAATTAGAAGGCTCATTATAGTAAAGATGTCAATTCTGCCTACATTCATCTATGATTTAATAAAATTTCTATCAAAATCTCAGGAAGTTTTTTTTTTCTTGTAGACAGAGGCAAATTTATTCTGAGATTTGTATGGGAAGAAAAGGGCTCTAGGATATCAAAAACAAAATTTAAAACTAATAAAGTGGGAGGAATCAATTTTCCCAATGTTAAGGTGTACTATACAGCTAGGGACCTGATAGAGGGACAGACACATGGATCAACGGAACAAGAGAGCAAATCCAGAAATAGATCCACACAAATATACCTAATTTTTGACAAAGAGCAAAAGTAATCCAGTGGAGGAAGGACAGTCTTCTCAATAAATGGCGCCTAAATATTTGGCAAAATGGAAAAAAAGGAAAGAAAGAAGAAAACCTCACACCTTATAAAACTTAACTCTAAATGAATTACAGACTAAAGTGTAAAACACACAACCATAAAACACCTAGGAAAAATAAAATACAGGAGAAAATCTCTGGAACCCAGGGCTAGGCAAAAAGTTTTTTGATTTGATACCAAGGGGCAATGGGTGGCTCAGTTGGTTAAGCATCTGACTCTTGATTTCTGCTCAGGTCATGATCTCGGGGTTGGGTGATTGATTCCCATGTAGGGCTCCATGCTTATCACAGAGTCTGCTTGAGATTCTCTCTCTCTCTCTGCTCCCCCTTTACCCCTCCCCCATGCTTGTGCTCTTGCAAATAAATAAATAAAATCTTAAAAAGAAAGATTTGATACTAAAAGCATGGTCTGTACAGTATATTAAGTGAAATAAACCATTCACAGAAAGAGGAAAAAAACACAGCAACTGCATAATCACACACACATGTGGAATCTAAAAAAGTCAAACTCATAGAAGCAGAGAGTAGAGTAGAGGTTATTAGGGGTTGGATGGTGGGGTGAGTAGAGGGATGGGGAGATATTGGTCAAAGGGTACAAAGTTGCTGTTATGTAGGATGAATATGTCTAGAGATTTAACATACAGCATAATGACTATTGCTTTTAATACTGCATCAAATACTGGAAATTTGCTAAAAGGGTAGATTTTTGTCCCAAAAAAGTAGTAACTATGTGAGGAGATGATGTTAATTAGCTTTGCTATAGTAATTGTTTCTCCATATAGGTATACCAAAGCATCATGTTGTACACCTTAAATGTATACAATTTTTATTTTTATTTTTTAAAAGATTTTATTTATTTATTTGACACAGAGAGAGTGAGCACAAGCTAGGGGAGCAGCAGAGGGAGAGGAAGAAGCAGGTTCTCCATGAGCAGGGAGCTTGATGCAGGGCTTGACCCCAGGACCCTGGGATTGTGACCTGAGCCAAAGGCAAACACTTAACCAACTGAGCCACCCAGGCACCACCATAATTTTTATTTTTAAAAAGCATGGTCCAGGAATACCTGGGTGGCTCAGTGGATTAAAGCCTCTGCCTTCAGCTCAGGTCATGATCCTAGAGTCCTGGGATCGAGCCCCGAACCGGACTCTCTGCTAGGCAGGGAGCCTGTTTCCTCCTCTCTTTCTCTGCTTACTTGTGATCTCTGTCTGTCAAATAAATAAATAAAGTCTTTGGGGGAAAAAAAAAGCATGGTCCATAAAGGAAAAATGATAATAAATTGGAGCTCGTGATCATTAAAAACTTTTGCTCTATAGAAAAGGAATAAGTTAGGATGAAAAGACAACTGACAGATTAGGAAAAATGTTTACAAACCAAGCATCAGACAGGACAAGAGTATCTTGAATATATAAAGAACTCTCAAAACTGAACATTAAGAAAACCAAACATTCTGATTAGAAAAAGGGAAGAGGAGAGGTACAGACATTTCATTGAAGAGGATACATATAGATGGCAAAAAAAAAAAGCATATGAAAAGATGTTCAACACCATTAGCCATTACAGAAATGCAAATAAAATCACCACACACTTATATGAATAAAATAATAAATAGTTATAACACTAAATGCTGGTGAGGATATGGAGAAACTGGATCACTCATATTGCTGGTGGGAATATAAAATGGTACAGTCTCTGGAAAACAATTTCTTTTAAAACTAAAAATGGACTTATCATTTGCCCCAACAATTTGAAAGCTTATTTTCTTTCTTTTTTTTTTTTAAAGATTTTTATTTATTTATTTATTAGAGAGAGAGAGAGAGAGCAAGCGAGCACAGGCAGACAGAGTGGCAGGCAGAGGCAGAGGGCGAAGCAGGCTCCCTGCCGAGCAAGGAGCCCGATGTGGGACTCGATCCCAGGACGCTGGGATCATGACCTGAGCTGAAGGCAGCCGCTTAACCAACTGAGCCACCCAGGCATCCCTGAAAGCTTATTTTCTTACAGAAACACATACACAAATATTCATAGTAGCTTTGTTCATAATATCCCTAAACTAGACTACCCGTTCATAATATCCCTAAACTAGACTACCCGAATGTCCTTTAGTGGGTGAATGGTTAAAAAAACTACACTATAGGGGCACCTGGGTGGCTCAGTGGGTTAAGCCTCTGCCTTCAGCTCAGGTCATGATCTCAGGGTCCTGGGATCGAGCCCCGCATCGGGCTCTCTGCTCAGCGGGGAGCCTGCTTCCCCCTCTCTCTCTGCCTGCCTCTCTGCCTACTTGTGATCTCTCTCTCTGTCAAATAAATAAATAAATTCTTTAAAAAAAAAAAAACCTACACTATATCCAGGGATGCCTGGGTGGCTCAGTCAGTTAAACTTCCAATTCTTGATTTTGGCTCAGGTCATGATCTCAGTGTCATGGGATCGAGCCCCATGCCAGATTCCACACTGGGGGTGGATCCTACTTAAGATTCTCTCTCTCTCTCTCTCTCTCTAAAAAAAAGAAAGAAAGAAAAGAAAAAAAGAAGTTATGCTACATCCATACCATGGAATACTACTCAGCAAAAACAAGAACAAAAACTCTTGATTCAGGAAATCATTTGGATGAAAGTATGCTGAATGAAAAAAGCCAGCCTCAAAAGGAAGTATACTGCATAATATTATTTATGTGACATTCATTAAATAACTATAGATATGGAACCTAGATTAGCAGTTGCCAGGGGTTAAGAATGGATGGGGAGTGGAGTGGGTGTGGCTACAAAGGAAGGCAGGAGGAAGTCTTGTGATGGTTGAGCTACACATGCAATAAAATTACATAGAGCCACACACACACAGACACGAGTGCGTATCTGAATGTGTTCCAAGGATTGTACCACAATCAGTTTCCTGTTTTGTTTTTTTTCAGATTTATTTATTTGAGAGAGAGAGCGTGAGCGAGAGAGTCCATGCCTGTGCACACTTTTTTGAGGCAGGAAGGAGGGGCAGGGAGAGAGGGAGATGACCTCAAGCAGACTCTCCACTGAGTGCACAACCCAACCCGAGTCTGACCTCATGACCCTGAGATCGTGACCTGAGCTGAAATCAAGAGTTGGAGCCTTAACTGATTGAGCCACCCAGGCGCCCCAGTTTCCTGGTTTTGACATCAAAAGCATGGCCCATACTTCAAGTTATACAAGATGAAGATGTTGCCACTGGGGGCGGCTAGGTGAAGAGTGCAAGAACAAGACCATTTCTTGTTCTTTCCAGTGAATCCATAATTATTTCAAAATAAAGCATCTTAAAGTAAGTCTATTTAAAGAAAAAATTTTAAGTAAACAGTAAGGGACACAGATATGTGTCCAAATCATTTGGATATTGTGCTAACAGAGAGGGCATAGGGTTTTGGGATCCTGGGTTCAAATCTTTGTCGCTTACAAGTTGTGTGACTTTGGGGTCAGTCTTTGCTTCAGTTTTCTATCTGTGAAGTGGGGAGAATCAGTCCCACTTGAGGGGATTGGATGAGGCTCAGAGTTGAGTGGGTATCCTGATAGGGCAGGTGGCTTCTGATGGAGATTTACAGTGTGAAGGAGCAGGAATCATCCTTCTTAGGTGAAATTCTCTGCCTCACCCATATGTAGGCTAAGCCCCTAGATTTGTTTGACTCTGGTGAGGGAGCTGGCTCTGAGTGATGGATCTGAGGAGGATGGTGGGTATTCCCAGAGGCTGGGGTTAAACATGGGGCAGCCTGAGAGAGAAGGCTCAGCATGACTGTCCTGCCCTTGGACCCAGCATCTCCTCAGGCCACTGTGAGGTAACTGAGAATGAGTTTGTCTGAGTAGGCCCTGGGGAAGATGAAGGGAAGGGATAAGCTCCCCAACCCAGCTAATTACTAGTGACCCTTTCCTACCCTTGGTGAGTTCACAGGCTGGCTTTGCCTTCTGCCCTCATATATCCAACAAGCCACAGAAGGAAGCAGGGCAGCAGGGGTGATGGCCTGGCCAGCAGACTCTTCTCGTTCGGTGAAGAATGGCTCTGAAATCCAAGAAGGTTGTAGGACTCCTGCCACATAGGCAGGCCAAGAGTGTTTTATCCAGAACTTTCTCAGCACTGAGGAACAGGCTACGAGGCCCCAGAGGAAGAGTTTACCAGGAAAAGCAGCAGCCTTCTGCTTCTGCAATGAATTTACCAGGAGGAGCTGAGATATAACACTGTGAAGTGCCATCGACATTCTCAGGCTAGAGAAGAATGGTCACCTTCCTTTCTTAAGTGAACACAGGCTGACTCTTGACCATGACGTGGGTGATGCAAATACCTACAGGTGCCAAGATGCCAACATAAATGAAAGAGGCTCATTGGGCATAAAAAAGTAAAACAAAAACCAGCAAAAGGGCAAAACCCACATGATCATCTTAATAGGTACAAAAAAAACCTTCCGACAAAATCCAATACCTAGTAATGATAAAAGTTCTCAATAAACTTAGGATAGAAGATTATTTCCTTAATTTGATGAAAAGCCTACAACAACTGTCAATATGATGAAAGACTTCAATGCCTTTCTGCTAAGATCAGGAACAAGGCAAGGATAATTGGCCAATTGTATTCAAGATTGAATACTAGATATGTAACAAGACAAAAAAAAAAAAAAGAAAGAGAGAAATTAAAGGCACCTACTTGGGAATAAAAAAGTAAAAACGTCCTTATTCAAATATAACATAGTCATGCATATAGAAAATGCTAAGTGGGGGAGGTACCTGGCTGGCTCAGCATACAGCTCTTGATCTCAGGGTCATGAATTTGAGCTCCATGTTGGGTGTAGGGTTTATGTAAAATAAATAAATCAATAAAACTAAAAATAAAGTAGAAAATCCTAAGGACTCTCTCTCCCATTACACACACAAGCTGCTAAAACTAATGAGTTCAGTAAAGTCACAGGATACAAAATTGTTGTTTTTTTTTAAAGATTTTATTTTATTTATTTGACAGACAGAGATCACAAGCAGGCAGCGAGACAGGCAGAGAGGGAGAGGAAGGGAAGCAGGCTCCCTGCTGAGCAGACAGCCAGATGCGGGGCTGGGGGGGTGGGGCTCGGGGCTTGATCCCAGGACACTGGGATCCTGACCTGAGCCGAAAGCAGAGACTTTAACCCACTGAGCCACCCAGGCGCCCAACAAAGTTTAAAAATGGAATTTAAAAAATGGAATTAGAAAAATCATTCCATTCACAGTAGCATCAAAAAGAATAAGATACTTAGGAATAAATTTATTAAAAGGAGTACGAGACTTATACACCAAAATTTACAAAACATTCCTGAGAGAAATTTAAGAATAGCTAAATATATGGAGAGATATTCATGTTCATGACTCATTATTGTTAACATGGCAATTTTCCCTAAATTGATCTACACTTTCGATAAAATCTGGATCAAAATCCGGCAGGATTTTTGTAGAAATTGTCAGACTTATCCTAAGATTCATATGGAAATGCAAGGTTCTAAAATAGACAAAAGAATTTGGAAAATAAAGAACAGTTGGACGATGTACACTACCCAAGTACAAACCCAACTGGCAAAAGCTGGATATATATATCAATAGAACAGAATGAAGAGCCTGGAAATAAACCCTTATGTTTATGGTCAATTGATTTGCCACAAATTGTCAAAGTCATTTGATAAGGAAAAGGTAGTTTCTCAGCAAATGGTTTTGGTACAACTGGATATCAACATGCAAAATGATGATTTCACACCCTTTCCTCACACCATACAGGAAAATGAACTGAAAATGGGTCACAGACATACATTTAAGACCTACAGCTATAAACCTTATAGAAGAAAACACAGGAGGAAAACTTTGTGTTCTTGAATCAAGCAAAGATTTCTTAGATATGACACTAAAATGAATATCCACAAAAGAAAAAAGGTAAGTTGGGCTTTAATAAAATGAAAAACTTGGGGCACCTGGGTGGCTAAGTCGGTTAAGCATCTGCCTTCAACTCAGGTCATCATCCCAGCGTCCTGGGATTGAGCCCAGCATCAGGCTCCCTGCTCAGTGGGGGAGTCTGCTTCTCCCTCTTCCTCTGTCACTCCCCCTGCTCATTCTCTCTCTCTCTCTCTCTCACTCTTTCTCTCTCAAATGAATAAATAAAATCTTTTTAAAATTTAAAAAAAAAATGTGGGATGCCTGGGTGGCTCAGTCAGTTGAGTGGCTGCCTTCAGCTCAGGTCAGGATCCCAGAGTCCCAGGATCAAGCCCCACATTTGGCTCCCTGCTCAGCGGGGAGTCCTGCTTCTCCCTTTGATCCTCCTCCCTTTTGTGCTCTGTCTCAAATAAATGAATAAAATCTTAAAAAAATACCAAATGCTTTAAAAAAATAAAAAAATAGGGGCGCCTGGGTGGCTCAGTGGGTTAAGCCGCTGCCTTCGGCTCAGGTCATGATCTCAGGGTCCTGGGATCGAGTCCCGCATCGGGCTCTCTGCTCAGCAGCGAGCCTGCTTCCCTCTCTCTCTCTCTGCTTGCCTCTCTGTCTACTTGTGATTTCTCTCTGTCAAATAAATAAATAAAATCTTAAAAAAAAAATAGAATGAAAAACTTTTGTTCTGTGAAAGACATTTATAAAAAGACAAGACGACAAGACATTACAGACTGGGGGGAAATATATATATATTTAGATTGTATTTATTTAGTTGAGAGAGAGATAATGAGAGAGAGCATGAAGGGGGTAAGGGGAGAGGGAGAAGCAGGCTCCCAGTGAGCAGGGACTCCAAAGCAGGCTCAATCCCAGGACACTGAGACCATGACCTGAGCCAAAGGCAGACATTTAACTGACTGAGTCACCCAGGTGCCCCTGGCAAAAATATTTTCAAACCATATATTTGATAAAGAACTTAATCCTTAATATATAAATCCTTATATATATAATCCTTAATATATAATATATATATTATATATATATAAATATATAAATAACTCTTACAACTCAGTAACACAATATAATTTTTTAAAAAATGAACTAGAATCCAACAATATATAATAAGAACTATACACCATACTGAATGGGATTTATCCCCAGAATACAAACTTGGTTTAGTATCCAAAAGTTAATTAGTGTAATACACAGTAGCAGTAGAATAACAAAAAGCCACATGATTATTTCAATAGATGCAGAAAAGGCATTTGACAAAACCCAACACCTTTTCATGATAAAAACAATCAACAAAATAGGAATAGGAGGGAACTTCAGCATGATAAAAGGTAACTATGAAAAACTTATAGCTGGGTAGCTGAGTTGGCTGAGTGACTGCCTTAGGCTCAGGTCGTGATCCTGGAGTCCAGGGATTGAGCCCCACATCTAGCTCCCCTCTCAGCAGGGAGTCTGCTTCTCCCTCTAACTGTCCCCTCTCTTATGCTCTCTCTCTCTCATCCTCTCTCTCTCAAATGATAAATAAAATCTCAAAAAAAAAAAAAAAACCAAAACCCAACTTACAGCTACCATCATACTTAATGCTGAAAGTGTGGGTGCTTTCCCCTTAAGACTAGATATAAGACAAGATAACCACTCTTGTCACTTCTTTTCAACGTTGTGTTAAAGGTTCTAGCCAGAAAAATTAGGCAAGAAAAAAAATTGAACTGGAAAGGAAAAAGTGAATCTGAATATTCCAGTGACATGATTTGTATATAGGAAATCCAAAGGAGTACATTAAAAAAGCTAATAGTACTAGTAATTGAGTTCAGCAAAGTTGCAGGATGCAAGATCAATATGCAAAATTATCAACTGTATATAAAATTGCAATGAACAATCTTAAAATGAAATAAGAGAACAATTCTATTTACAATAGCATAAAAAAGAATAAAATACTTAGGAACATTTAACAAAAGGTGCGCAAAACAAACTCTGAAAACAAAACATGGTTGAAAGAAATGGAAAGAATCTAAATATATGGAAAAAGATGTCATGTCCATGAATTAGAAAGTCTGTATTGTTAAATGGTAATACTCTTCAAATTGATCTATGGGTTCAACAAAATCTCTATCAGAATCCCAGATGGCTTCTTTGCAGAAATTAATAAGGTGATTCTGGATTTCACATGGAATTGCAAAGGACCCAGAATAACCAAAATAATCTTGAAAAAGAACAAAGTTAGAGGACTTGCACTTCCTGATTTCAAAACTTATTACAAAGCAACAATAACCAAGACAGTGTGTTACCGGCTTAAGGAAGAATGTATGGATGAATGAAATAGAATTGAGAGTCCAGAAGTAAGCGCATGTGTCTGTGGTCAACTGATTTTTTACAAGGGTACCAAGGTCATTTAATAGGAAAATAATAGTCTTCAATAGATAGTGTTGGGACAACTGGATAGTCATATGCAAAAAAATGAAGTTTGATTATCTCACATCATATATAAAAATTAGTGAGAAATAGATCAAAGACCTAAATGCATGAGCTAAATGCATAAAAAAATCTTAGAAGAAAATGTAGCATTGTAGCTCATTACCTCAGATTTGGCAATGGATTCCTAGATTTGATGCCAAAAGCATGAAGAACAAAAGAAAAAGAGATAGAGAAACTGAACTTCATCAAAATTAAAAAAATTTATGCTTCGAAGTGAAACCGCTTAAAAGCATCAAGTTGAACAAAAATCAAAATGGCTGCACTATTGCTTCAGCAAAGCTTGATTTTTTAAAAAAATTAATTAATTTATTTTTGAGAGCATTTGAGCTTGGGGAGGGGAAAAGATGAGGGAGACTCACCACTGAGCAGAGAGCCCAAAGGTGGGGCTCAATCCCAGGATGCTGAGATTGTGACCTGAGCCAAAGTCAGACACTTAACTGACTGAGTGCCCCAGGCTCCCCAAAGCTCGATTTTAAAGTAACCTTTTTCCTCTCTTCCACAAATCACTCCTCCCTTCTTAGCCTTTTGTTTCAGGAACTCAGGTACCATTCTAAAGACAGGACAAAGAAGGCCAGCAGCAAGTACACAATTCCTGTCAAAACCAGCTAGAACCTGTTTTTCCCTATAAACCCCTGCTAGCCCCTTCCTCTGGGAAGGTTTGCAGTTCTTTGAAGGTCGTATCCTGCTGCAGCCTCCTTTGCCTGGCAAAGCAATAAAGCTTTAGTTCCTCTTTATCCCAAACTTTGTCTTTGCGTTATATTTTGGCTCTGACGCATGGAGGTCAGTTTTGGACAACAGATTGACAGCTTCAAGAAAGTGAAATGCTAACCCAAAGAATGGGATAAAGTATTTACAAATCATGTATCTGATAAGGGACTGGTACCTAGAATACATAAACAACTTTTATAACTCAGTAATAAAAAGCCCAAGAACTCAATTTAAAAATAAGCATAATGGGGCGCCTAGGTGGCTCAGTGGGTTAAAACCTCTGCCTTCGGCTTAGGTCAAGATCCCAGGGTTCTGGGATTGAGCCTGGCATCGGGCTCTCTGCTCAGCAGGGAGCCTGCTTCCTCCTCTCTGCCTGCCTCTCTGCCTACTTGTGATCTCTGTCTGTCAAATAAATAAATAAAATCTTAAAAAAAAATAAGCATAATACTGGAATGAGCATTTTCTCCAAAGGATATATACAAATAGTCAATACACACATGCAAAGATCCTCAAATTTATTAGTCATCAGATAAATGCAAATCGAAACCTTGAGACCTGCACTTCATACCCTCTAGAATGGCTATAATCAAAAAGTCAATAACAAGTATCAGTGAGGGGTGCCTGTGTGGCTCAGTCCTTAGAGTATGTGATTCTTAACCTCGGGGTCATGAGTTCAAGCCCCATGTTGGTCATGGAGCCTACTTTAAAAACAAACAAAAAAAGTCGAGTATTGGTGAGGATGTGAAGAAATTAGACTCTTCATATGCCATTGATGGGAATGTACCAAAATATGCTGCTTTGGAAAACAGGTGGGACTAAACAGAATTACCATATGAGTCAGCAATTCTAGGTATATACCCAAGAGAAATGAAAACATGTCCACATAAAAACTTGTACATGAATGTTCATAGCAGCATCATATATAATAGCCCCAAACTGGAAATAATCCAAATGTCCACCAATCAGTGAATGAAAAGACAGAATATGGTAGCAATGAAAAATTATTTGGCGTAGAATATTATTCAGCAATAAAAAGACATGAAGTACCGATCTAAGCTACAATATGGATAAATCTCAAAAATGTTATGCTAAGTGAAATTAGCTAGACATGAATGATCACATATTGCACAACTCCACTTAATGAAATGCCCAGGAGAAACATATTTGTAGAGACAGAGGGCAGGTCAATGTTTGCCCAGGGCTGAGGCTGGAAGGAGAGATGAGTACAAACACTCACGGGGCAACTCGTTAGGGTGCTGGCGATATTCTAAAATAATTGTGGTGGTGGTTGTTTAACTGTATACAATTACTAAAAATAATTGAATCATACACTTATCTTTGGTGAATTTTATTGTATAAATAAGTACCTCCATAAAGCTGGGAAAAATCCAATACCTGGCTGAAGGTAGGTGGTGGGAGGCACAGAAGCAAGTTTGGCAACATATGGATAATTATTGAAGCTGGGTGATGGGTAATGGGGAGTTGTAGTGGGTTGGATTGTGTCTCCTAAAAAGGTATGTTAAAGCCCTAACTTCCAATACTTGTGATTGTGACCTTAATTGGAAATAAGGTCTTTGCAGGTATAATCAAGTCAAAATGCGGTCATACTGATTAAAGGGGAGTCCTCAATCCAATGATTGATGTCCTTACAAGGCGAGGGAGATCTGGAAACACAGAAACACACAGGACCGCATGTCATGTGAAGACAGAGTCAGAGATCATTGCCAAAAGCCAAAGAACAAGGATTGTTGGGAATCACCAGAAGCTAGGAAGAAGCAAAGAAAGTTTTTTTTCCCTAGAGCCTTCAGAGGGAGTGGAGCCCTGCTCACATCTTGACTTTGGATTTCTAGTCTCTAGAACTGCAAAAAAATATATTTCTAAAACAAAAACAAAACCCTAAAAATGTATATATTTTTGTTGTTTTAAACCATCCATTCTGTAGTAATTTCTTAGGGCAGGCTTAAGAAAAGAATACAGAGTTCGTGATACTGTTATTTCGACTTTTCTGTATGTTTGATATTTTTCATGATAAAATATTAGAAAAGAACATGGTGAGCCAACTCAGAGGCCTCCATAGTAGAAACAGTGGCCATGGTGGAGCCTGTACAAATGCCTACACAGGGCACACACACTGTCTAAATGGGACTTCTCTGCTCCTATGATGGCAGCACTCTGGAACCTACAACCTGTGATGCCAGGGCTTCCAATTTGTCTAAAGAAACAATTGCGAACATTTCACCCAGGTTTGTAACTCATTCAAAATCTTAAAAATTTGTGTGGCTCTTCATAGCAAGACATGGCAACCCTGTGTGTGTGTGTGTGTGTGTGTGTGTGTGTGTGTGTGTGTGTGTGTGTGTTGTAATCTTTTAAAATCTCGCATAAGTAAGAATAGGACAACAAAAGAAACGCTCCTCTCCACACACACATACATATACACAGTTCTTGTTTGGACCAACTAAGATTTCTGATGAATCTGATACCCAATTAACACTGGAAATACAGGTTTCCTAAGTGCCTATTATGTGCCAAACACTGTGAAGGCATTTTATAGGCTGTATTTCTCTTAATCATCATGAGGTAGGTATTATTCATGAGGAACTGTTTTTTTAAGTAAGCTTTACTCCCAATGTGGGGCTTGAACTCATGACACTGAGATCAAGAGTCTCATGCTCTATCTACTGATCCAGCCAGGCACACCTCATGAGGAATTTTTTTACATGAGAGTAAAATGAGGCAAAGACTTTGCCTGTGTTCTCTCTATTCCACCATAACCCACAAATTGTTTTGAAAGGTCTGTATCAACTGATCTCAAAAGAATGGACCCTGGAATCAGATAGACCTGGATTCAATACTCAGGTCTCAAGTTAAACACTATATGATCATGGGTGAGATACTAACATTCCAAGCCTCAGCTTCCTTATGTGTAAAATGGGGATGATATCAGTGCTCACTTAATTCATGGGGCTATTGAAGAATCAAATAAGACAGTGTATGTCACATTCTTAGTCTGATTCCTATAAAGGCAACTATAACTAGTAGATGTAAGCTATCATTATTATTATTTTAAAATATAATTGCTAGGTGCAAGGATTGGTTTTTTTAAACTATAACTCCTGCCCTCCACCTCGGCACATTCAAAATTATTGACTACAAAAATCTGACTGATATCAAACTTTATAGAAAATACCTCTGTGAAGAAATCTTTTGGTTTTCTTTTAAAGCAAGTGGATCATAACTGTTGTTTGTCATGAGCACAAAAAGCACATGTTCTCTTTAAAATGCCATGTTGCTCTCCTTGCTGGAGAGTTGCTATCGCCAGAGACAGGATTCTTCCCTTTCACCTTGTACTGGAAGAAGGAACTGTCTGTCCAAGAGACTTGGTCTCTTGACTGTTTCTCCCTGCCTGCCCAGCAGATGGCCACTGAAGTTTTGTTTTCCTTCCAGTTCAATGCTGTAGGGCTTTTGAGTGAATAAGCAAGTCCCAGGGCAGAGTCTGATTTGCTCAGCTGGAATTTGATATCCACCCCTGGGCCAATCATCTGTGGTCTGAAAGAGTCATCTCAGTAGGGTGCTATGGAGCACTGACTCTGAGAACCAGAGATATGGGTTCTCCTGCTCATGGAGTCAGCCAAGAGTTGTTTAGACAGGTAGGTTGATTGTCAGAGAAGCCAACCATGGACCCCCTGGGGCACATCCCTGGGGGAGGTTGTTAATAGTTTTCTTTTTTGGATAGGCACCAAGTTTATTAACTTATTAATTAACGTAATCTTTTGGGGATTAGGACTTCAGAACAGAAGAAGGAGATCTTCACTTTCCATACCTTCGTATTGTTTAAATTTTTTTCTTTTTAATACACTTTTTATTTTTATTATTTTTTAAAGATTTTATTTATTTATTTGTCAGAGAGAGAGAGGGAGAGAGGGACCACAGGCAGACAGAGTGGCAGGCAGAGTCAGGGAGAAGCAGGCTCCCCGCTGAGCAAGGAGCCCCATGTGGGACTCGATCCCAGGACGCTGGGATCATGACCTGAGCCGAAGGCAGCTGCTCAACCAACTGAGCCACCCAGGCATCCCTTAATACACTTTTTAAAGACTCTTTTAGATTCATAGAAAAATTGACAAGGTAGTAGAGTATCCTGCATCCAATTTCCCTGTTATTAACATCTTCCATTAGTATGACTATATTTGCTTATAATCAGTGAATCATATTGATACGTTTTAATTAACTATAAGTCCATACTTTATTTAGATTTTCTTAGTTTTCACCTAATGTCTTTTACTGTTCTAGGATTCCTCCAGGAAACCCCATTACATTTAATTGTCATCTCTCCTTAGGCTCCTCTTGGCTCTGACAGTTTCTCATATTTCCTGTTGTTGATGACCTTGACTGTTTTGAGAACTACTGGTCAAGTATTTTGTAGGCTGCTCCACTGTTGGACTTATCTCATGCTTTTCTCATAAGTTTGGATTACTGGTAGGGAGACAACAGAGGTCTCCACTTTTATTACATCATATTAAGCACATATACTATCAACATGATTTACAACTGTTGATATTGGCCTTGATCACCTGGCTGATGTGGTGTTTGTCAGGTTTCTCCACTGTCAGACTACTCTTTGCTCCTCTCTCTATATTGTACACCTTGGAAGGGAGTCACCATGCACAGACTGTGCCCAATGGGTGAAGATTTATGCTTCCCCTCCTTACAAGTGGAGTATCTACATAAATTTAGAATTCTTTGTATATTAGTTTCCAAGAGCTGCCATAACAAATTACCACTGACTGGGTGGCTTAAAACAACAGAAATGTATTCTCTCAGAGTTCTGGAGTCTAGAAGTCTGAGGTCAAAGTGTTGGCAGGGCCATGTTTCTTCTGAAGGGTCTGAGAAAGAATCCTTCCCTGCCCTTTCCAGCTTCTGGTGGCCCCAGGCATTACTTGACTTGTGGCAGCTTAACTTCAATCTCTGCCTTTACCTTCACATGGCTTTATCTGTGTATCTCTGTTCTGTGTCTTCTTCTAACACCAATCATTGGATGTAGGGCTCACTCTAAATCTGGTAGGCTAGCACAAGACCCTTAACTAATTACATTTGCAAATATGCTATTTCCAAATAAAGTCACATTCTGAGGTGGGCATGAGTTTTTGAGGGACACCATTCAGCCCACTCTATTCTGCATGGGAGATTTGTCCTCTCTCCCCTTTCTTAATTTATTCAGTCATTTATATCATCATGGATGAATGGATATTTATTTTTTACTTTGGGTCATAATCCAATACTACTTTTTTTTTCTTGCTCAAATTATTTCAGCTTTGGCCATCAGGAACTATTTTAGTTGGTTCCTGTGATATATTCTCATTTAAAATTTTTTTTTTAAAGATTTTATTTATTTATTTGACAGACAGAGATCACAAGCAGGCAGAGAGGCAGGCAGAGAGAGAGGGGAAGCAGGCTCCCTGCTGAGCAGAGAGCCTGATGCCGGGCTCGATCCCAGGACCCTGAGATCATGACCTGAGCCGAAGGCAGAGGCTTAAACCACTGAGCCACCCAGGCACCCCTCATTTAAAAATTTTTTTGAGTATTTCCTTACTCTCTGGTACTACAAGATGCTCCAGGCTCATCTTGTATATTTTCTGCACCTGTCCTAGAATCCACTGTTTCTCTGAGGAGTTCTGGTTCCTTTTACTGGAGAACAGCATTAGAAACCAAGATCTGGATATTAAATATTCTCCTGGCTACTGGAGTGTCATTTCTTTTAGGGCTTCTCAGCTGAACAGAGCAAAAAATACTTGTGTTTAACTAATTAACTAACTATACACACACATGCACACACATCTATGCATTTTTCTATATGTAGCTATATAAACCTGAACATGAGCTCATGTTGATGCATCCAATACTACATGGATCATTCTAGCCTTCTACTCTTGAGTACATGTAAACTATTCCAACACAGAAAATTCTCACATCCCATTATCTGATACCCATTTACTTAATTGTTCTATTCCAGTATTCAGGTATCAGAATTGTTAACCTGTACCCACATAGGAAACAATGTTATCAACTAGAGTACAGTGCTTATGTGCAGTTTCTTTTGCCTTTAGTCTTACAGACCCAACTTATTCCAAAGATCTGCTTAGATCAGCACCCACATCCCCTTCAGTTCTGAAGGTGTTTTGTAAATTCACGCATTCATATAGTTAAATTCTCTTACCACAGCCTGCATTCCTTCCTAGGATCCCCCAACTTCCTAAATGATTTTTTAAAAAAATTTGCAGACATTAAGTTTCACTTTTTGTGTGGTACCGTTCTGAGTTTTGAGAACTGCAATAATGAATTATATCCATTACAGTATCACACAGAATTTCATTGATTTAAAATCCCTGGCACTTTATTTTTATTTTTATTTTTTTTCCCCTGGCACTTTATTATTCAACCCTCTCCATGAATGTTTGGTCTGACATTGTGTGTGCTTTTTCCAGCACCACAGGCAGTTAACTCAATTCTGACATTATCTACCTGGAGACAGCTAAGATCCCACAGGTTCAGGGTTCAGTCCTACAAGACACAACCTCCCCACCTGAACTCTCCAGAAGCTACTCTCATGTCCAGATTGTCACTCGTGCTTCTGACATATCAGCTATAGATTCAGGACTCCCATGATCCCATCCTTGGGTTTTATTAATTTGCTAGAGTGGCTCGAAGAACTCAAAGAAACATTTTACTTACCAAAAGAGCCTGGGTGGCTCAGAAGGTTAAGCCTCTGCCTTAGGCTTAGGCCATGATCTCAGGGTGCTGGGATTAAGCCCTACATCAGGCTCTCTGCTCAGCAGGGAGACTGCTTCCCTCCTCTCTCTGCCTGCCTCTCTGCCTACTTGTGATCTCTGTCTGTCAAATAAATAAATAAGATCTTTAAAAAAAAAAAAAGATATAACCCAGGAACAGCCAGATGGAGAGAGGCATAGGGCTATGTATGTAGGTCTTCTGGGTGTGTCACTCTCCTCACACTTCCATGTGTTCACCAACTTGGGAGCTCTCTAAACCCTGTCCTTTTGGGATTTATGAAGGCTTCCTAATATAGGAATGATTGAACTCAATCTCTAGCCCTTCTCCCCTCCCTGAAGGTAGGGATGGGGGTGGAACTGAAAGTTCAAACCCTTGAATCCCTGAGCAACCAGCCCCCACCCTTAGGTTACCTAGGGGCTTTCCAAAAGTCACCTCATTCACATAACAAAGACACATTTTGATCACTTTCATCACTTAGAAAATTCTAAGGGTTTTAGGAGTTTCCTATCAGAACAGGGATGAAGACCAAATACTTCGCTCTTACTCTAAATCACAATATCAGACCTGGCATCCACTGATTATTTTACTGTCTCTACAGTGTTGGATTGTCCAGCTGGAATCACCCAAGATACAGCCTTTTCATACCAGCTTCTTCCACTTTGCAATATGCATTTAAGGTTAATCCATGTCTTTTCATGGCTTAATAGCTCATTCATTTATTTATATTTCTGAATAATAGTCCATTGCATGAATGTACCCTAGTTTATTTATCCATTCATCTATTGAAAGACATCTTGGTTGCTTCCAGTTTGGAGCAACTGTGAATAAAGCTGCTATAAACATTTCCATGAAGTTTCTTTGTGTGAGATGTTGATAATTTGGGGGGTTTTGAGGACCTGGCTTTGGACCCTGATGATCCACATTCTCAGGTCTAGTATGAAAACACCATTCACAGGTTGCAGCTTTATGGTGGTGGTTCTGAGGTTCTCAGAGAGCCTATTCCTCTGGCTGAGAGAATCCTTCTCCAGGCTCATCCCATGGCTTTGACTACCCAACATATTGACAGCTTGCCTGTTCCTGTTCCAGCCTGTGTCGGGAGGGCTCACTAATGTCTCACTGTTTCCAACTCCTCCACCTCTAACTCCACGAATCTCAAAACGAACCCATTACCTTCTCCCTCAAACCTGCACTAGGTTCTTTATTCAATCACTTGGTGGGGGCACTCCTACCCCCATCCCCCATCCCCTCCCCTGCTTCCTCCCACATCCAGTTATCTAGCCTGCAGATTCACCCTGAAGTCTCTTCCCCCTCTGTTTCATCACCACAGGTGTTCCTTAGGGGACAACTTTCTAATCTCCTCCCCTGACCCCACCCTACTCCACCCCACCTTCTGAACTTTCAGACAAACCACGCCATTTTGTGCCTCTGCACCTTTGCATAAGCCCTTCCCTCTGCCAGGGGATACGCTTTCCCTCCTTAACTGTCTGGGAAATTCATATTTCTTTCACATTCTGTTCAGGCATCTGGAAAGCTCTGTTTATCTTCTATTTATATGCTTGCTACTGAAAGTGTGGTCTGCAAATGATCACACTTTTGCCATTACCTGGGAACTGGTAGAAATGCAGAATCTCAGGCTCTATCCCAGGCCTATTGAATCAGGTCTGCCTTTTTTTTTTAATTTTAATTTAATTTTTTAAAAGATTTTATTTATTTGACAGAGAGAGAGAGAGACAGTGAGAGAGGGAACACAAGCAGGGGGAGTGGGATAGGGAGAAGCAGGCTTCCTACTGAGCAGGGAACTGATATGGTACTTGATCATAGGAGCCGGT
Source organism: Meles meles (assembly GCF_922984935.1). Classification (NCBI taxonomy): domain Eukaryota; kingdom Metazoa; phylum Chordata; class Mammalia; order Carnivora; family Mustelidae; genus Meles; species Meles meles. Next base: position 26,375,787 of record NC_060077.1, on the reverse strand, counting down.
GATCATGACCTGGGGTGAAAGCAGACGCTTTATGACTAAGCCACCCAGGTGCCCAAGTCTGACTTTTAAGTGATCCCTAGGTGATGAATGTACATGTTAAGGTTTTAAAAGTGTTCTATACCACTTCTGATAATGAATTTTCATTTTTTAAAAAGATTTTATTTATTTATTTGACAGAGAGAGAGATCACAAGTAGGCAGAGAGGCAGGCAGAGAGAGAGGAGGAAGCAGTCTCCCTGCGGAGCAGAGAGCCCGACACGGGGCTTGATCCCAGGACCCTGGGATCATGACCTGAACTGAAGGAAGAGGCTTTAATCCACTGAGCCACCCAGGCGCCCCTGAATTTTCATTTTTAACATGGGTTGCATTTTTCTGTAACTATTCCTCTCAGTTTTCCCCTCAAGACTGTGAGTTCCCTGAGGTCAGGGTCAGGGTCCATGTACCATTCAGGGGCCAGGCCACGCTGTGGCAACTGAAATGAGGCCCAGATATTTGTTTAATCTTCAGGGATTTTCAGATCTTGGAACAAGCCCTGTGGCAAGGAGAAAGATTATAGAAGTGAGGCTCTTCTCAAGCATTAATTTTTTTATCCTCACAAAGATGTTAAACAATGCATATCCCCTTTTCTCCCCCTTAGGATGAATTCATAAAAGAATAAATGGAAATGTGAATAAGAGTTTATGTATGAGAGGGGTGCCTGGGTGGCTCAGTGGGTTGAGAATCCACCTTGGGCCCAGGTCATGATCTCAGGGTCCTGGGATCAAGACCCTCGTTCGGCTTTCTGCTCAGCAGGGAACCTGCTTTCCCCCCTCTTTCTCTGCCTGCTGCTCTGCCTACTTGTGATCTTGCTCTCTGATAAATAAGTAAATAAAATCTTTTTTAAAAAGGTTGTGTATGAGAATGTTTATAATTATAAAAAATTTGAAGACTTAAATGTCTGACTAAATGCAACCATTAAAAATAGAGTTACAAGGGTACCTGGGTGGCTCAGTGGATTAAAGCCTCTTCCTTCAGTTCAGGTCATGATCCCAGGGTCCTGGGATCAAGCCCTGTGTCGGGCTCTCTGCTCTGCCAGGGAGCCTGCCCACCCTCCCGCGCCCCCCCCCCCCCCCCCGCCTCTCTGCCTGCCTCTCTGCCTACTTGTGATCTTTGTCTGTCAAATAAATAAATAAAATCTTTAAAAAACATAGAGTTACAGGGGTGACTGGGTGGCTTAGTTGGTTAAGTGACTGCCTTTGGCTCAGGTCATGATCCTGGAGTCTCCAGATAGAGTCCTACATCTGGCTCCCTGCTCAGAGCGGAGTCTGCTTCTCCCTTGGACCCTCCTCTTCTCAGCTATCTCTTTCTCTCTCTCTCAAATAAATAAATAAATAAAATCTTAAAAAAATAATAGTGTTACATGGGATGTCTGGCTAGCTAAGTAAGTGAGCATGAGACTCTTTTTTTCTTTCTTTAAGATCTTATTTATTTATTCCACACAGAGAGAGAGATTACAAGTAGGCAGAGAGGCAGGCAGAGAGAGAGGGGGAAGTAGGCTCCCGCTACGCAGAAAGCCCGATGCAGGGCTCAATGCAGGGCTCGATCCCAGGACCCTGATGTCAAGACCTGAGCCAAAGGCAGAGGCTTAACCCACTGAGCCACCCAGGTGCGCCAGAACATGAGACTGTTGATCTTGGCGTCATGAGTTTGAGCCCCACGTTAAGTAGAGATCGATTAAAATAAAAACTTAAAAAATAGTGTTGTATGAAAATATATTAATACAGCAAGATAATATGCATTAAATAAAGACATACATATAAATTTTAGAAAATGATAAATTATGAATAAATTTAACAAATCCTAACTATATAGAACTCTATGTGTGTAAGCATTAAAAGTAAGTCTGTCGGGGCGCCTGGGTGGCTCAGTGGGTTAAAGCCTCTGCCTTTGGCTCAGGTCATGATCCCAGGGTCCTGGGATCGAGCCCCGCATCGGGCTTTCTGCTCAGCAGGGAGCCTGCTTCCCCCTCTCTCTCTGCCTGCCTCTCTGCCTACTTGTGATCTCTGTCTGTCAAATTAAAAAAAAAAAAAAAGTAAGTCTTTCCCCTAGCATCTGTTAACTAAAGGTTAACATCAGTTATCAGATATTAATTTCTGGTCCACACATAAAGAGTTAAGTAATGACCTATGTGGTACGAAGTGATGGCTTCTAAAGTCAGCTCATATTGGAAAATTTTATTACTGTCAAAATTTCATACAGTTCAATATACATGGTCTTAATATATACTATACCTTCCTTAGTAAGTCCACCTAGTTTTCCTAAGTCAGGAATAGATCACTTTTTTTCACTTGAGTATCAGTTTGCATTTAGGGGTCAAGTTGAAACATATGTACACATAAATATACACACATCACATATATCTCTATACCTACATGTCTCTTATTAATCGCCAAACCCTTTGAGTTATATTTGGGTAATTTAAATTGAACTATTTTTATCCCCACGTCTTTAGCACACTATAATGCTGCCTACATGAGTTGTGTCTTTCCACAATGTCAGCCTTACTCAATCATAAAGCAACGTTAACATGGTTAACATAATTGTTAACCAGCATTCCAAACTCAGTGGCATTTCACTAGGCATTTGGCTTCATACACATCACATAAAGCAAAGCACGGTACAAAGTAACACAACAAACAAGATACAATAAGGAGTAAGCAGTTAATGAACCAAGCACAAAGTAAGTCCATGAGCATGCAGTTGAAATTAGGACTTGATCTTGTCCAGGTTCATTCTTGGGGCTTACTGCTTATTATGTTGAAACAGTGGAGGATATCTATTATGTTCAGAGATCAATTAAGTATAAAGTTTGGAAGAGTTGCCTTTCTTTTCTTTTCTTTTTTTTTTAGAAGTTGCCTTTCAAATGCAGTCAGACATGGAAGGGTCAGCATCTGGAATGTCTGACAGTATCCTGCGAAAGTCCTCCCTTTTTTTATAGTATCTAAAATCTATAAAGAACTTATCAAACTCAACACCCAAAGAACAAATAATCCAATCAAGAAATGGGCAGAAGACATGAACAGACATTTTTGTAAAGAAGACATCCAGATGGCCAACAGACACATGAAAAAGTGCTCCACATCACTCAGCATCAGGGAAATACAAATCAAAACCACAATGAGATACCACCTCACACCAGTCAGAATGGCTAAAATCAACAAGTCAGGAAACAACAGATGTTGGTGAGGATGTGGAGAAAGGGGAACCCTCCTACACTGTTGGTAGAATGCAAGCTGGTACAGCCACTCTGGAAAACAGCATGGAGGTTCCTCAAAAAGTTGAAAATAGAGCTACCCTGCGACCCAGCAATCGCACTGCTGGGTATTTACCCTAAAGCTACAAATGTAGTGATCCGAAGGGGCACATGCACCCGAATGTTTATAGCAGCAATGTCCACAATAGCCAAACTACGGAAAGAACCTAGATGTCCATCAACAGACAAATGGATAAAGAAGATGTGGTACATATACATACAATGGAATACTATGCAGCCATCAAAAGAAATTAAATCTTGCCATTTGCAATGATGTGGATGGAACTAGAAGGTATCATGCTGAATGAAGTAAGCCAACCAGAGAAAGACAATTATCATATGATCTCTCTGATATGAGGAATTTGAGAGGCCGGGTGGGGGTGTGGAAGATAGGGAAGGAGAAAATGAAACAAGATGGGATCGGGAGGGAGACAAACCATAAGAGACTCAATCTCACAAAACAAACTGAGGGTTGCTGGGGGTGGTGGGGGTGTAGGGATAGGGTGGCTGGGTTATGGACATTGTGGAGGGTATGGCTATGGTGAGTGCTGTGAAATGTTTAAGCTTGATGATTCACAGACCTGTACCCCTGGGGCCAATAATACATTATATGTTAATAAAAAAAAAAGTCCTCCCTTTTTAAAGGAATTTAATCAGTCAGGATCTTTGCAGGCCACTTACCAGCTCTTGGTTCTTCCAGGCTTTCTGACTTGGCTGGTTATGAGTTCTGAGTGCTGCCAGTCTGTGCTGGTTTCAGTGATGTCTGGTCCTACCTGCAATGCCCTTTGCTGCTTGTCCCTACTTAACATGAGTCACTCCTTGACATGAGCGGCTCCATCTTGCTCTGTACACCACATAAAAATGACAACATATTTTTCTGCAATTTACTTTCCTTAATATTTTTCAAAGCCCCTTCATGTAAATCCACCTTAGTACTTTCAATAACTATATCATCACTTATGGGGGCTACCATAATTTAACCACACTCTTCCTTTGTTGATGGACCTTTCCACTATTTGCCATTTTTTTTATTATGAACAATGTTATGTGAAAAGTAATAAAAGGAAAGCTCATATATAATGAAGTTAGGAGGCTGGCGGGGGCGCTCTCAAGCCCAAACATTCCTCAACTGCAGACTCTACAAGAAGAGACACACCATGCATGTGGATATTTCTTTACTATCCTTCAGGAGGAAGAAAGGCTTTCCTTCTCCCCTGGCAACAGCTGAGCCAATGAGAGACTGTCACAACCCAGCCAATGAAAAACCACTATACTTGGAGCTCCCGGTTGACTCCAATGGACTTTTTGTTTATAACAGCCCCACCCATCTTCCCCTTTCCTCAATAACACAGCATTCCTCTCTTTTGTTCTGTGTACTTAGTCATGTGGTTTTGCCTTAGATTTCGTATCCCAGCTGCAGTTCTCTGTCTTCCCCAAATAAACCAATCTTTGCTGGTAAAATAAATGGTTCTCTTTTTAAGAGCTTAAAGTTGTCATGAACATTCATTAACATATACATTTGACTTTCTTTCATAAAATAACATCTTATGGTTTAAAAATAATGCAGATTTGTGGTTACATTTTTATTTGTTTTTTTTTTAAAGATTTTATTTATTTATTTGACAGAGAGAGATCACAAGTAGGCAGAGAGATCACAGGTAGGCAGAGAGGCAGGCAGAGAGAGTGAGAGGGAAGCAGGCTCCCTGCCCAGCAGAGAGCCCGATGCGGGACTCGATCCCAGGACCCTGAGATCATGACCTGAGCCGAAGGCAGCGGCTTAAACCACTGAGCCACCCAGGCGCCCTTTTTATTTGTTTTTATTATTATTTTCTAAAAACAGTTTATATTTAGGGTGGAATGAATGGATTTTTTTAAAAAAGTAGGCTCTATGCCCAACATGGGGCTCAAACGCACAACGCCAAGATTAAGAGTTGCATGCTCCACCTACTGAGCCTGCTAAGCAACCCTGTGGTTAAATTTTAAAAGAAAATGACGGAAAATATAATACATAAAGATGAAAATTTAAAAATCATCCTGAATTCCATCACCATGGTATACTGAGTCTCAGTTTTTAAAAATATTTATCTTACCAGAATTTTTTTTTAAGATTTCATTTATTTATTTGACAGACAGAGATCACAAGTACGCAGAGAGGCAGGCAGAGAGAGAGGGGGAAGCAGGCTCCCTGCCAAGCAGAGAGCCCGATGTGCTGCTCGATCCCAGAACCCTGGGATCATGACCTGAGCCCAAAGCAGAGGTTTTAACCCACTGAACCACCCAGGTGCTCCTTACCAGAATTTGACAGAAGAAAAAGAACTGAAGTGAAACCAGTTTCCCTCACCCTCCAAAATCCTTCTATATTTAAAAAGAGATCGTGAAATACTGAGAGTGGGAACCTTGTGTTTTTGATTAAACGTTGTTTTTTCTTAATAGGTATAACTTTAAATTTCCATGTAGTAAAACCTCATCACCTGCCAAATGAAAACCAGAAGACAACTGTCACTGTTCCTTAGACAATAAACACACACATACACTTTTTAAAAAATTTATTGAACGGGACAAAGATTAAAACCTGAACCCACTTGAAGAGAGTAATTGAGAAAGGCTGATCCAAGAAAAGATCCAATAAAAGTGACAGATTGCTTTTAGAGAAGAAAAGCAATAGACATCCTGTGAAAACACTTATTCGTGCTATTTTAAAGCCACCAAAGTTAATTGTGGATTCAGATTATTAATCTCACTCCTCTCTCAATTGTTTTGTCCTATGAGGGGTGGGCAGTTTTATACTTGTTTAAAATAACAAACAGCATCTTGCTAAGTTTGAACATGTACATTCAAGCACCTCTACCCAATGACCTGAGGCCCAATGGAATCTTGTTTTCACATCTTGGACTTGCTTGAAAGCAGGTTCCTACACTCAGTGACATAGAACTTAAAGGTGACCGCTTGCAAACATGGTTTGACAATATGCTTTGTGAGCCAGCTAGAGACCATATAAGAGAATCTTGCCTTATTTGAGGCATTTTCCCCCTCCTTTTTACTTACTTTGATTTTTTGCTCAGAGAGACTTATGAAACTTGCATTTGAGTGACATGACTCTCCTTTGCCAAGAAGGCAATAAAGTCAGCTTTGTTTTAGATGATTTGGTGATTTTTGTTGATTACTGTTTAAATCACAATCAGTTGTCCAAAATCATGTGCATTTTAGCCTGATCATGACTTTCCGACATAGCTGTGTCTCCCCAGCTTTTCTAACTGCACTCTCCCTTTCTAGCAGTCAGAATCTTTTTTTTTTTTTTTAAGATTTTACTTATTTATTTAAGAGAGAGAGAGGGAGAGCATGACTGGGGTGAGGAGCAGAGGAAGAAACACTCTCCACTGAGCAGGGAGCCTGATGTGGGGCTCCATCCCAGAACCTTAGATCACAACCTGAATAGAGGGCAGACACCCAACCAACCACGAGGTCAGAGAGTCCTTTATCTTCACTTCACTTTTAATGATTTTCAGGTTTTTACTTACTCAATTTGTACAATGACATCCATTTCATTCGTATAGTTTTTGTCCCAGAAATGTCTAATATTCAATTCTCATTTTGACAGATTGTATTGTAGGTCTGCTGACCTATCAGGTTGGAATTTTTTCAAACTTTTTCCTACTTTAGTTCCACTATTTTTTTTTTCCTTCTAGTCTTTTCCCTGGACTCCTTTATTAGTTTGTTGGAGTACATCCTCAAGTAGTTTTTTTCAGAGAGGGTGCATGAGAGAAAGTTTTGGAGTCCCAGCTTGTCTTCAGATACTTTTTTTTGTCCTCACATTTGCTTAACAGTATGGCTGGAGATGGACTTTTCATTCAAAATAATTTTCTCTGTACGGAGCTTCGTGTAACAGAATTTTCATTATTTTAACAATAGGTATCAGAATTCATTTAAGGGAGGGGACTGTTTAAAGGATGGGAAAATATATACTGATAAGTTCTTGTGGGTAGAGGAGAAGGGCAGGAATGTTTTGGAAAACCCAGGGGGAAAGGAAATCAGCCATACTATTCATTAGGAGAGGGTCAGGGGTTGAACTGGTTCCAAGAGAGCAGAGGCTTGGAGACAGTGTCTAATGCCCAGGATGTAGTAGAATATGTGACTGTTATGGTGCTTTTGAAAAACTATGTCCACAAATTCTTTAATATTCCTCTCTTCAAGAGATAGAGCTTAGCTCTCCTTCCCTTAAGTGTGAACTAGATTTGGTGATTTGCTTCTAATGAATAGAAAACAAATAGAGGTAATGATGTGTGACTTCAGCACTGTGGTTTCTGTCTTTTTTCCTTTAAGAGGATTGCCCCTTTCTTGGAATTCTTGCTCTGGGGTAAGCCAGCTATCACATAGAAGTGGTGATTGTTCTGAGACCACCATGCTGAGGGGAAGGCCAAGATAGGCATGTGGAAAGGGAGCATCAGGAAAGATGCCCAAACTTCCTCCAGCCATATGACTGTTCTTAGCTCAGGTACCATGCATAGACATGAGGGATGCATCTCGGTCATTCTTGTCCCAGAAGATACATCATGGAGGACTACTGAGACCCCAGATATATGGCCTTGGATAAGCTGTCCTGGCCATCTGTAGCCATCTTAGGCATTCCCGCTGGTGTTCAGGATATCTAAGCACACAGATAGGTCATCTATACTGTCTTCTGCCCAATTCCAACCCTAAAGAATCACGAGTATATTAAATGGTTGTCATTTTATGCTACAGAGCTTTGGTATGTTATTTAATAATGAACAAATGGAAGAATCCCAAGTTACAAATGTTTAACTCAGGCATTCTTTTTTAAAGAAGAGTTATTTATTTTAGAGGAGAGTGAGCAGGGAGGGGAGGGGCAGAAGGAGAGGGAGAAAGAGCTCAAGCAGACTCCCTGCTGAGCAGGTAGCCTAATGCAGGGCTCAACCCCATGACCCTGAGAACATGACCTGAGCTGAAATCTAGAGTAGGATGCTCAACCGACTGAGCCACCCAGGTGCCCCTAACTTAGGCATTCTTGAAAGAATCTTTATTAAACATTTTTTTAAATTGCAAAAGTAACACCTGTTTGTTGTATCACATTCTAATACAGAAGTATTATTTAGTGTTGGGACCTTATGGTACTTACCTCCATGACTTCAGTACCTCGCTTAGGGCCTGGACTTCCAGAAGCATGATAAAGTTTACTGGATGAATAATTCTTGCCTTCCTTTTCCCATCTCCTTCCTTACCACCTTCCCTCTCACATTTAAAAAAATAATTTTATTTATTTGAGAGAGAGACAGAGGGAGAGAGAGCATGAGCAGGGTGAGGGGCAGAGGGAGAAATAAACTCGCCACTGAGCAGGAAGCCTGATGCAGGGCTCCATCCCAGAACTTTGGGATCATGATCTGAGTGGAAGGCAGATGCTTAACTGACTGAGCCACCCAGGCGTCCCTCCCTCTCACATTTAAAAGAAGGTTAGGGGGCGCCTGGGTGGCTCAGTGGGTTAAAGCCTCTGCCTTCAGCTCAGGTCATGATCTCAGGGTCTTGGGATGGAGCCCCGCATCTGGGCTCCCTGCTCCGCGGGGAGCCTGCTTCCTCCTCTCTCTCTGCCTGCCTCTTTGCCTAGTTGTGATTTCTCTCTGTGAAATAAATAAAAATTAAAAAAAAAAAAGAAGGTTAAACCGTGGGGTGCCTGGGTGGCTCAGTGGGTTAAAGCCTCTGCCTTCAGCTCAGGTCATGATCCCAGGGTCCTGGGATCGAGCCCCACATCGGGCTCTCTGCTCCGCGGGGAGCCTGCTTCCTCCTCTCTCTCTGCCTGCCTCTCTGCCTGCCTCTCTGCCTAGTTGTGATTTCTCTCTGTCAAATAAATAAAATATTAAAAAAAAAAAAAGAAGGTTAAACCGTGAAAGTTCTGAAAGGGTATGCCAGGGGTCATTTTAGCTGCTCTGGGGGCCAGGAGATAATCAGGCCTCAGGGATTGTGGGCTGGCCAGGTCTCAGGAGGAAGGGTGCTGGCTTCCCCTGTTCCAAGCCTGTGTGAGCACCCCTCTTGATTGGAGGTTAGGTTGTGACTTACACAACCAAACTCTGCCAGTAAGTCCAAGGGTAACAACTTTGGGGATATGGCAGCACAACTACAATGTTATGAGGCATGTGAAGGGGGAGAAACTTCTGGGACCAACAAGCTATCTGGCCTTGGGCATGTCATCTATTCTCTGGCCTCAGTTTCCTCTTTCTGAGTCCCTTTTGCCAAAGCTGAGCCTGGGAAAAACCTGAGGTCATTAAAAGTGGGGTCTGGCAACATCCCAAAATCCCAGGAACAAGTTCACCCCTCTGATGCTTCATATTCTTTAGAAATTGTGGGCTGACACCGTGGAAAGGACAAGTTACAAAACAGTCTGTACAGAGTGTTCTGTTTGTAACTTTATCCAGTCTCTCTAAGTAGAACCTAAGTTGGGGGAGGCGGTTTGCCAATATGTTATCTGTGGTTATCTGAGGGGGTGGGAGGAATTTATTGCTGGTAATTTTTATTTTCTTTTTGGTGTGCTTCCAAATGTTCTACAATGAATATCTGTTACCTTTCATAATCAAGATATTAAAAAAAATTTTTAAATAGGCAGTTTGGCATGAAGAGGTGAAAAAGAGCAGAATTATCCATGCAGCCTTGTTAGCGGAGATTGTGGGGTTTTCTAATGTATTTGCTTTCCATTGCTGTGTAACAAATGACTTAGGGGCTTACAGCAGCACACATTTATTATCGCACAGTTTGTGTGGGTTGGGAGTCCGGGCATAGCTTGGACTCTCAAGGACTCGCAAAGCTCCAGTCAAGGTGTTGACCAGACTGCATGCTCATCAGGTGGCATTAATGGGGAAGAACCTGTTTCCAAGGTCATTCAGGTTGGCAGAATTCAGTTCCTTGTGGCTGTAAGATGGAGGGCCCCAGCTTCTTTCTTTCTTTGGAAGCCACCCTTCTCTCCTAGAGGCTGCCCATGGTTTCTTGCCATGTGAACTTTCCCAAGATGGCCACGGACTTCAACAAATCAGCAAGATGGAGTCTTATATAATGCAACATAATCATAGAGGGACATCCCTTCACTTTGCCAAATGTTATCAGTTGGAAGAAAATCACAAGTTTCACCTCAGGGGAAAGTCCAACTCTGGCAGAATGATTACTCAAAGGTGATGTTATGGACTGAATGTTTGTGTCCCCAAAGAATTCATGTTGAAGCCTTAACTCCCAGCATGTCTATGTTTGGAGATATGAAATCATAAGGGTAGGGACTTCATCTGATAAGGACTAGTGTCCTTATAAGAGGAGGCACCAAAGAGCTCACTCTCTCCTCTCATACACACACTGAGGAAAGGCCATGTGAGGATGGAGCAGGAAGTAGCCATCTGCAAGCCAGGAAGAGAGCCCTCACTAGAAATCAAATTGGCAGGTCACCCTGATCACAGACTTTCAGGCTCTAGAATTGTGGGAGAATAAGTTTTTGTTGGATGAACCATCCACTCTGTGGTATTCTCTTATGGCACTTGGAGCTAAGACACATGAGTGCCCATAAGCACTGATCATGGTGGGGGCACCTTAAGAGTTTTTCTGCCACACTTAATATTGTGAGGTTGGCTGGAATTTCAAGTAGAAATTCTGAAAGCTTCTAGGTAACACATAAAGTGTTAAAAAATGTAGATTGTCCCCACAGTTTTTCATTCTTAGGCCAGTGTGTGGCCTGGTAAGTTTCAATGAGCTCTTCCATGATGATTCTAATGAGGGAGTAGATGGCCCACAGTTGAAGGATAGAGTCCAACAGTTCCAAATCCCTAGCCTTGCCACTTCCTACCTATAGAACCTTAGACCAGTGACTCCTCCTTCCAGCCAAAGTTCTTAATCTGATGTAAAGTGGCAAGTTCCTAAAATTAAAAAACACCCTCTGGCATTGGCAGTTCCTTTTCCTAGCCAAGCCCCAGCAAAAGGAGGCTGGAATTTCTGCCTTATACCCGCATCCCCATGCCCTTAGGGTTTGGTGTTTCAAGGCTATGGAAAATTTGAAATCTGAAGGGGGACAGGATTTGGAGAATGTTCAAAATGGAGGTGACCTGGGTCTTGCTTGTCCTTACATTGTTCCTTTGGGCGGGTGGGAGGGTGCTGAAATTTACCACTGGCAGTGAAGAAGATGAAGGTCCAGGTATAGGTCTCGAGTACTGAGGTAAGGGCCAGAGTCCCTGGACACCAGAAGGAAAAGTAGTCCTTGGCCAAAATGTCCATGAGCAGGCAGAGAAACCTCCATGTGGGGTCAATTTTCTGACATCATAAAGAGTCCCTGGCTGAGGCTGGGGATGTGTGTGGGCAAGTTGCCTTCAGGGCAATATTAATATAGAATGATAAAGAATGAGAATAATATAGAATGATAAAGAATATAGAATGATAAAGGCATGGGAAACTTCTTGCATGAGGGTTATGGAATAAAACACACCATAAAGGTGTCAAATGGGATGATGCATGTAAATTGCAGAGCACAGTACCTAGCACATACATAAGGATTTTTTATTTTTAAAATGGAAGTTATTGTTCTATTAAATCAAAATCTCCTAATTTGAGTGCCTATAATGCCTCTGTTGTTTATCCACTGTCATGGATCCCACTGTTTTTCAGGCTGATAGAGATCCGTCACGTAGAAGATGGGGTTTTGGTTAGAAATCCGGGTAGAACGAATGTTTATAGCAGCAATGTCTACAATAGCCAGACTATGGAAAGAACCTAGATGTCCATCAACAGATGAATGGATAAAGAAGATGTGGTATATATACACAATGGAATACTATGCAGCCATCAAAAGAAATGAAATCTTGCCATTTGCGACGACGTGGATGGAACTAGAGCGTATCATGCTTAGTGAAATAAGTCAATCGGAGAAAGACAACTATCATATGATCTCCCTGATATGAGGACATGGAGAAGCAACATGGGGGGGTAGGGGGATAGGAGAAGAATAAATGAAACAAGATGGGATTGGGAGGGAGACAAACCATAAATGACTCTTAATCTCACAAAACAAACTGGGGGTTGCTGGGGGGAGGTGGGATTGGGAGAGGGGGAGCGGGCTATGGACATTGGGGAGGGGAGGCGAACCATAAGAGACTATGGACTCTGAAAAACAACCTGAGGGTTTTGAAGGGTCAGGGGTGGGAGGTTGGGGGAACAGGTGGTGGGTAATGGGGAGGGCACGTTTTGCATGGAGCACTGGGTGTTGTGCAAAAAGAATGAATACTGTTACGCTGAAAAAATAAATAAAATGGGGAAAAAAAAAAAAGAAATCCGGGTAGAAGACCACCTACAAGTGGAGGGACTCTGATTTTCCTCCATAATGACTGGAATATTAATGGAACATAATGACTGGGTATTAACAGAGTTAACAGGCAGAAGGCTTAGCTCCATTCTTAACAAATAAATGATAATTATTACTACATATGGTAATATTGATATCAAATGTTGTTTGGAACTGGCAGATTGGGTGGCATGGATGTGTTTCAGACTGTTAACCAAGGGGTATTTGAGGGAAATACACCACCAGAACCAGATTCTTGGGCATGGGACCTGCATGCACACTTAGGACCTCATATTTAGAAGAGCCTTGTGTTCAGGAGGGCCTCACATTTGGTTTAATGATCTACTGCCACCATCTTGAAATTCTTAACAATTTTTGAACAAGGGCCTTTGCCTTTTCATTTTGCACTGAGCCCCACAAATTTTGTAATTGATCCTGTAACACCAGGTCTTGAGTAAAGTTCATAGTAACAACCTGCACATAAATTTTTCAAATTTCTTATAGCTGTTTTTCTTGTAGGAGTATTTATCTATCTTGAGCACCTTCCTCTATTATGAAATTTCACAAGGCAGGGGTAGAAGGTGTACATCAAAGGGTTAGAAAAAGGGGGAGGAGCCAGAGCTGTGGAGAGTATGTGAGGATTTCCTCCATATTAACTTGGTGGTACCCATGGATGGGTAAAAGGAAGTAGCTGGTTTCTTGTAAGGCCCATGTGTGGGGGAACATGGAAGACTGACTCAAATTTTCTGAGTAGAAGAAGACCAAGCAATGAGAGGAGCAAGGGAAGGGGGAACAAGTAGGTTCTGCTTCTTCTTCTTAGGCTGTTAGGCCCAAGGACAAGCACAGAAAGTAAAGCCAAAAGTATCTATTTATCACAAAACAGGTTCACATAGGAAAGGCTAGGCTCTGGAGGGCAGAATATGATTACAGCAGAGCTCTTTGCCTTAAAAGAGGGAACTGGGAGAGGTATCCAGGCAAAGAGCCATAAACACAGCCTGAGCCCTTGTTCCCTTTTTGGGTGCCCAAGGCACGAGGAAACAGCAATCCATTTGGCGAAGTGCTAAGAACAACTTGGTATCAACTTGCTTCTGAGCCAGGGCCAAGGATGCCTGCTATTATAGACTTGAAGTTCCTTGAAAATTTTCCACATTTACTTCTGATTACTGCAAGTTTTCCTGTTATTAGAGATAACGAAACATCTCAAAGTGGTTGGGGGGGGTGTCTTGCTTTAGACCAGGAAGTGATGGGAAGAAGTCATGTAACTACTTATATCCTCTGTAGGGACCACAAGGAGGTCTGCTGCCACAGGGTGCCTTTCATGGAGACCCCAGCTGGGCCCTGCCTCTGGGGCTGGCTTCCGGGGTTGTGAGACAGCTCAGTGGTGGTGGTGGTGGTGGTAGATGTGTGTGTGTCACCTTGGACTCTGATTTTATGCTTGTTTGTGTTATACTCTTCAAAATTTCTCATGTAACTTAAATGATCACACTGTAAAACAAATAGTGTAAAATACATACAGGAATATACTGCAGCATAATTGTGCTGGCCACAAGCTAACTGAGGGTTTATTTTAAAATATTCTGAAGATGGGGGGCGCCTGGGTGGCTCAGTGGGTTAAAGCCTCTGCCTTCAGCTCAAGTCATGGTCTCAGGGTCCTGGGATCGAGCCCCGCGTCTGGCTCTCTGCTCGGCAGGGAGCCTGCTTCCTCTCTCTCTCTCTCTGCCTGTGTCTCTGCCTACTTGTGATCTCTGTCTGTCAAATAAATACATAAAATGTTTAAAAAAATAAATAAATAAATAAAATATTCTGAAGATGGGACAGAAGTTGAATACCATCTTGGGGATGGTGGTTGTTGTCTTTTGACCATGTCAGGGAATCTTTGTGATAAGAGTGGAATAGGGTTGATGATCCTCCTATCATCCCCTTTCCCTTGCATCAACTCCACAGTCTTTGAAGCACTAATCTGTGTATGTCTTCTGGGTCCTGGACCTAAAATAGCATCTGAACTTGAATACTTTCTCCAGGAAAACTCTTTTCTCCCCCAAATCCAGGTAGTCCTAGGCATCTTCTGAACTTGAGAAATCAAGAATTCCTGTCTAAAGCAGCCAGGCATTGAATCAGGAAAATGTGGCTAGGATGTTTCAGTCTGTTGCTGTTGCCCCAGAAGAATGACAGTGATGAGGCTGGGGTACCCTAAGGTCCCTCAGTGCTTACCACCTGAGGAAATATGGCTCTGGCCCATTTCCATGACGTAATGACTAGGTCTGATTTCAGTTACTTTTTCTAACACTCTAAAGTCCTGGCAGTTCAGGATGGTGACCTGGAAGAAAGCCATAGGTCTTCTGGGATTTTTCAGAATAACACCTGAAAAGAAAGGTCTCTTTTATTTTTGTTGGTGTGAAGGACTGGGATTCTTAACTCTGTGACTTAAACTGGTTTTCTTTTTTTAAAACAAGCAGCAGTTTGGAGAGCTGAGTCTCAAAGTGAAGTCAAAAAGTGGTGAGCCACTCATCTGTCTGGAGCATGCCCAGATTGGCCACCTGCTCTAACAGAGATGAGGAAGGACATGTTTCTATCAGTGAAAACTGGACCTCCTTAATCCAGGCTTCCTGTCACATTTGCTAACAGGCCAGTTGGCACAGGTGGCATCCAAGGACCTCAGCCCACGAGAGAAATGGAATGTGACATGTTTTGCTGCCATCAGCACTCCCAAGGCTGATGGGGCAAATAAGGAACTGATTTTTCTTATAAAAGAGATTGAATATGATGGCAAGTTGAGGTTAAAAATATGGCAAGGGAATAGCTGGCTGGCTGAGCTGAGAGGCTTCCAGGGTATTATTGTCATCATATTATTGCTAACAACAACTGCCATTTATGCAGGGCTTATTAGGTGCCAGGCAGTGTGCTCAGTGTTCATTCTTTCTCCTAATCCTCACATTCTTTGAGATAGGGCCTGTAGCTACTCCTCCTTTTCTGAATAAACTGGCTCAGAGAGGTTAAGGAGCATGCCAGTGTCTTCGGCTTTGCCAATGCAGAAATTTCTGTGGCTCTATCTACTGGAGTTAACAAGTTCTAAGTTTCTTTCTTTCTTTTAAAAAAGATTTTATTTATTCATCTGAGAGAGCAAGTGAGCGCGAGAAGGGGGAGGGTCAGAGGGAGAAACCAAGTCGCTGCTGAGCAGGGAGTCCAATGGGGGGCTTGATTCCGGAACTCTGGGATCATGACCTGAGCTGAAGGCAGACGCTTAACTGACTGCGCCACTCAGGTGCTCCAACAAGTTCTAAGTTTCTGCCTCTTATATATTGATCTCATACTATTTCTAACATTTACTATGTGTCTGGTGCTAGTAATAAATTGAAATGGGATGTTTCAGTCAGGACTCTGTTTCATAAAAAGAGAAGACAACTCAAACTGAGTAAGTGAAAGTTGGATTTACTGGCTTGCAAAAAATGTCCAGGGTTAGTTTAGCTTGAGGTATGGCTAGACCCAGGTAACAACAATGTCTTTAAAGATTCTCTTAGTTCTCCATGCATGTTCCATTCTGACAGGCAATCTCCTTATGGTAGTGAGGTTGTTACCAACAGTACTAGACTTGTAGCCTTAACAGTTCTAAATTCAGTGAATTAAAAGCAAAAAGAAAAGCCTTTCTCAGTTGTTTAAACACCCCTATCAGAATTAACATAGTTTGTGTAAGATTGGTTTGGCTTAGATCCTTTGGTTATCCCTTATCTAAACACCTTCACCAAGGGGCTGCAGGGCTCTCTGGTCGGTCAGTCAGTTACATGCTTGCCCTGGAGTTAGGGGTAGTTAGCAGACAGACAGAAAATGGTGGAGGGCAAATCAAAAGAAGTGCAGATGGGTAGTGGGAATACAAAAGCAATAGATGTCCATAGCAGTGATAACTCTGGGAGTGGGAACTCTGGGCATCTGGGTAATAAAGCCAACTGATTAATTTCCGATGGGAGATCTATGCCGTTTCATGGCGCAGCCAGTCTTCCACCTAGGGCACTGCACTTCTTTTAGTCCAGCTAGTAGAGCTAGCAGTCCAGGCTTCTTCAGTAGCATAAAATTAGAACAGATGGGATAAGATGTTCCTAAGAAATATTCCTGACAAAGTATTTGTGGGCAGACTAGTTTCAGCTGTGAAGGACAGAAAACATCAAATACTAATTATGTTAAGAGGATAGAAGTTTCTCTTATAAACTGAGTCCAGAGGTAAACAGTGCAGACCTGGTACAGTGGTTCTTCACACACACACACACCTCCTTCTCCTTCATGGTCTGACTATGATATGCTCAAGTTTTAGCCTCCAAGCCCACGTTGTACTCAGCTGAATGGAAGAAAGGGATGGGCACACACTTTTAAGGACAAGTTGCATCAGTTGCTCATTGTAGTCAGTGGGTTATACTTATATACGAGGGAGGCTGGGAAATGTGTTTATTCTGGGAAGAACAGATACAGGGAGACAACCAATCTTTGTCAGAAAGTAGCACCCCAACGTATAGCTCTTTGCTGTACAGTGGCCTATCCAAAGGCTAAAGACTAGTCACCTGAAAACCAAGTACCTTCAAAAGGCAAACCTAAAGGGCGCCTGGGTGGCTCAGTGGGTTAAAGCCTCTGCCTTTGGCTCAGGTCATGATCTCAGGGTCCTGGGATCTGAGCCCCACATCAGGCTCTCTGCTCAGTGGGGAGCCTGCTTCCTCCTCTCTCTCTCTCTGCTTACTTGTAATCTCTGCCTGTCAAATAAATAAATAAAATCTTAAAAAAAAAAGCAACCCTAAGTATGTAAGACCTAACTAACCATTACTCTTTGTTCTCCTTTTTATCACTCGTCTATTAGCATATTCTAATGAGAAAATGTCCAACTTGCAATTTAATTGCTTCTTTAAAAATATTTAAATTTAGAAATGAGTAAATTTTCTTAAAAAAAATAAAAAAGGTGTGTGCTTCCCATGACTTGTGAAACAATGCCAGTATATATAAAGTATTAAGTTTCCTTAAACTCTTCAGTGTACTCCATAATAGTCTGTGTCCACCTTTCATGATCATTCATTCATTCATTGACATGGTTTTATTTTCACCAAAATGGGTTCACAATATATGTTACTCCGTAACTTTGTCTTTTCACTTAAATATATCATGAACATGCCACAGATTAAGACCTAGAGGTCTGACTCATTCTTTTCAACAGCTGC
This sequence comes from Meles meles, assembly GCF_922984935.1. NCBI lineage: Eukaryota > Metazoa > Chordata > Mammalia > Carnivora > Mustelidae > Meles > Meles meles. The sequence goes on along the minus strand of NC_060077.1, from coordinate 26,357,991 downwards.
ATTAATACTCCAGCTTGTAGTTGTCCTATAAATGATTCAATCATTCCCTTTGATGGACTGTCAAGCTGTTTCCATTTTTCTGCTACCACAGGCCATGTTACAGCAAACTTTTTGCACTGATGTCCTTGTATCTCAGTGCTTTTAGTTCTTTGAGATTCAATCCTTTGAAGTGGGACTGCTAGGTTAAAAAGATGCATTTAAAAATTGTACTATGGCCAGATCACCTTTTAAAAAGACCGCAACAATCCACATTCCCACCAACACTGTACAAAAGTTTTCCTTTTCCCTAATTCTTGTCAGCACTGAAGGTTGTCGCTGTTTGAAATTTTGCATGATAGGTGACCTGTGGTACCCTGTTTTGATTTACATCTCCCTGCCCATGTGTACACTTGATCTGCTTTCATATGCTTATTGATATGCCAGAGAGAAAAATGGTTTGAATCATGGACTCAAGGGTCAAACCACTTGAATTTGTGTCATATTTCAAAACACGTGACCACCTATTGCAAGACTTGGACAAGTTACTTTATTTCTCTGAGCCTGTTTCCTTAGCTGTACAACAGGGATAATATTACCTATCTCCAAGGGTAAGTTGTATTAAATAATGCTTATAAAGTGCCTGAAACAATGTCTAGCACATAGCAAGCTCTAAGTAAGTGGTTAGTGACTATTATTGTTGATCTTTTAGATTTCTTGAGTTGCCTATTGGGTGTTCTTTATTGGGATGATTGTTTTGTAGTAATCATTTTGTAGGAACTCTCTGTGTATTAGGGATATTAATCATCAACCTGTCACTTGTGTTGGAAATTTTTCATGTGTCTTTCATGTCGTTTATAGAACCAAGATTTGTTTTCCCCAAATTTGTTTATGTAGTCAAGTATGTCTATAATTCCCTTGAAAACTTCTAGATTTTGTTTTGCTTATGGTCCCCATCATATGATTATAAAGTCTCCCCAAAATTTTTCCAATATTTCATTTTACCATTTGAATTTGCAGTCCCTTTGGTACTGTCTATGTTGTGAGGCAGGAATCTTGTTGCTCTTGAGGCACTTACTGTAGCTCTATTCATATAGCAGTAACACGTATCAGATTTAATTTAGAAACTTCATGGAAAGAGAAACTTGGAATCCTGTTCTTATATGAAATATTATAGGAAACGCCAATATACAAAAATTGAGCTGTTTGTTTGAAGTGGTGAAAGGCTTGAGTCAGATAATGAAGAGTCTTGGAAACAAGTATAAAGTTTCAGAGTAAAAGTTTAGATTTTATTCTGAAACAATGGGGGACTGTTCAAACGTCTTAGGCAGGGGAGTAACACAATCAGATCTGGGTATCAAAGATTACTCTAGGTGCTCTGCAAAGAACAGACTACAGTAGGACAGCAGTAGAGGCAGTGACACTAGAATGGCATCATAATAGTCCTAGCAATAGATACCCTGGACAAAGCTGACAGAATGGAGATGGTTTTAAGGTATACTTACATGATACACCTTAATGATTAATAGGGATGTTTGGGGTGACAGAAAAGAGAAGGAAGTGACAATAATTCCTGTGTTCTAGTCCATGGAGGGTGGAGCCATTTATCAAGAACAGAACACCAGAAGAAAGATTTTGAAGTGAAAATGATGGGGTCAGTGTGAATTATCTGTTCATCAAGCAATGGGGTATCTAAATGACAGGTGGACATTCAGATCTCAAGCTCAAGAAATGTATCTGGGCTGAAAATAGGAATCTGAAATTACCAACATAAGTTGGAAACCAAAGCCATGGGAATGGGGAATTCTTCAGAGTAGGCCAAGAAGACCCAAGACACAGGAGGGACATTGATTCTGTTGGGCTTCTCTGACTGTAAGTAACAAAAATTGGCCCTGGCTACCAGGCCTTTGTATGTGGTTGTAAAGGGATACCATTTACAGCCATATATATCATGATGTCTGCACAGCCGATGCAATTTACTGGAAGGACAGAAGGCAGTTTACAAAAAATTTAAAAGCTTAACATTTAAGAAAATCAGGAATCTGGGCAACTGAGGAAACCTCAGTAACATGAACTCATATGTCATTTACATATTATGTTCTGGTAACATGGGAGAGGCGCAGCTTCACAAAATGAAGGTGAGCTGCTGTTCTCAAAGGAGGGAGGAAAGACACCTGTTGGTTAAATGCAACTGCCCACTACGTTCTATCCCTTTGCTGCCCAGGACATGCATTCTTCAACGTGAATAATTTTACAAATACTTCCGTTCAACATACTGTAGAAAACGGTTTATTCTTCTTCCCAAGGTGAGAACTTAAAAATAATTTCCATTTATCACATCCAGAGTCAAACCTAAAATTTCTGGGTAATACTGTCCTTTTAGTTCTTCAACCATACCTTGCATGTGCATCTGTTAGCATTTTTAACCATCACCAACACACCTGTGCGTATTAGTGAGCAGATACTGCCTGTAGAATGGCTTCCTTATCCATTTCAAATTGTCCTACTGTCAACAGATACTTCGTTATCCACATTTTGCCTCAACAGGCACAGCTTCCGAATGACAAGGGGGAAGTATCTTTACTGGCTCCTTTGCCAATATAAATTGCTTATTCCCCCTACCTGGGATACAAATCAAGTTTTTGCTGCCTCTAGTTCAGACTCAATTCCAGATCTTCCATGTTTCTAAAGGTCTGAAGCCCATTTAACTCTCTGGTATCAATTTCTGTTATCAGTCATTTGGCTGTAAGCAAGAGAAATCTGCTTTAGCTAACAAATGAAAAGGGAATGTATTTTAAGGATATATGGTAGTCTATAGAATCAAAGGAAAATTTGGATAACTAGGCCTTGACAACCGGAACCAGGGCACCATGGGGGATGTCCCTGTACCAACTCTGGTATCGTTTCCTTGGGACACTACCATCAAAATGACTTAACCACCTCATTTTTTTTGCATCACCTCTCTTAAGGCTCAAAGTCTTGGTGAGAGGGGAATTTTGACAGGACAAGCCTTGGATCACATGATCAACTGGGGGGGGGGTGGTTACAAGGCTGTAATACTGTAATCTACAGTTCCGCTAAAACCTCAGAATGGAAAGGAGTATCATTCCAAACAAAAAGTGGATACTTCTCATTGAAGGAAAGGGGAAATGGGAGGCAAAAATCAATGAATGGCCATTACACTAATACTTAAATGATGGGGAGAAGAAAACTTTTGACAATGGAGCAATAGCCAGAAAGGCAGGAAGAAAATGAGAAGTGTCACAACACCTAAGGGAAAAAGAGTGTGCCAAGATATATAATGGGAGCTGACTGTGCTGCTGAAAGTTTAGATTACGTACTAGACTTAGCAATAAAAAGGTCACTATTGAACTTGACTGTGTTATCAAAATACTGAAGGATTTCAAAGAAAACACGATTTTTTTCCTTCTACCTACTTACTATAAACACTGCAAGAGGTCTTAATAGATTAGTATCAGTTGAGAAGTGGAGTAATCTTTGATCAACACTGATACTATGATACACTGACAATAAAAAAAAGCTCATTTAAAGAGATATGCTTGAAAAATTAAGAATCAATTACTGAGTTGAGTTCCTCAAAAAAGGTGCAACCTTGTCAGCTTCACTAATGGGAAGACAAATATATTTATCTAAATGTTCACTAACATAAAGATGGGTATTTTAAATTATTTGACTTACAGTGGTAACTTGCCAAAGTCAAACAATAAGTACTAAATTTAATTTTTAAAATTCTTTATTTTTAAATAAAGTTTAAAAGTAATATGAGTAGTGGAAAATATTCAAATACAGAAATGTATAAAGTTGAAAGTCTCATGGAATCTACACTATTTGAAGAAAGCCATTAGCAGACTTTTCTATACATCATAAAACACAAATTTATAAGTGTTTATATTATATATTTTTCTATCGTTTCTCTTAATATATCATGGCCATTTTTCCATGTTCATACACAATAAATGTATTTTATCAATTTTAACAGCCATGTAGATTTTCTTATATGGCTGAACCATGTGTTATTTAACGAATCCTTTACCAATAAACATTTAGGTTTTCTTCTATATATTTTTCTATCATGTACTTTTTATGCTTCTGTAGTAACTTAAACATTGTCACTTCCTGTTTCATTTTGTCTTCTCATCTGGAAGACTTCAGTGTGGCCATGACCTCCAGTTTTATAAATACTTGAATCTGTCAAGTGTCAATGTTGGTAGACAGTATACTAGTCAGGACTGACTCAATTTTAAGCAACAGAAACCCAACTCAAAGTAACTTAGAGCAAAAAAGGGTATTTATTGGCTCACATAACTGAAAAGTCCATAGGGATATACTAGCTTCAGGCACGGTTGGATCCAGGGGCACAAACATTGTCATCAGGACTCAAGTCTCTCCATCATTTGGCTCTGCACTGGCTTCATTCTCTGGCTCATTTGATATGGTGGGCCCTGCTGGTTTGAGCTTTTCATACTACAAAGCCAAGCAACTTCAGTAAAGAGAGCTTCTGAGCTTCTCCTCCACAGTTCAGTGAAAGTCCTAGGGCTGAGTATCACTGGACCAACTTGGATCACATGACCATTCCAGAACGAATCTTTATAGTGAAAGAGATGGACTGTGCTGATTCATCAGGTCTGAATTACATGTCCACTCATGAAGCTTAAAGTTAGGCCAGACTGTCTGATTCATGTGGACTGAAGATACAGAAAAGTAGTTCCAAGGAACATCACAGTTGTTACAAAGAGATGGAATGGATGCTGGTCAATCAAAAACAACTGATGTCAATATGACCAGATACTGAAAAAGTTTAGTCTCTGTTCACTAACAGCTGGCATTTGTCACTTTCTTGATAATAAAAGTATTCTGAAAAAACATCATGAGGAGTTAAGTTTTTCCTGTACTCAGGAAGCTTGTAATCCATTTGAATGGAATAATTGTGTCCAATAGCATACATTTGGATGATGCAATAGTGTTTCAACAGAAGTAAACTCAGTGGCCTTCAATCTGAGAGCTCAACCATCTTGCTGACATGATGCTGGACAAGCCTCCCACTGGCAAATAGTTCTGTGAGGCTACTGAAGTTAGTGGTAAGTTTTAAGTTCAGTGGAAACCTCTTTTTGTGTTCCTTTAGTCCTTTGCCAAGGTGAACTGGTAACATTTCTGTCACCTCTGTATTACTGCAAAAGAGAGGAATGGACAGTGCTTTCAATCTGCTGTAGTTGTTCATATCTGGTAGAAGGGGTCTCAAGTGCTGAAAATGGTGACATATACACAAGTGTAGAGGCTTACGCTTCACTTAAAAAAAAAAAAAAGGCTGCTGGTCAAGTAGTATACAGCATGGTCCTTTCAGTTGTGAACATTAAGTCCTGGGGTTGAGGGGCAGTGGTAAGATGCAAGCTGCTTCTATTCAAAACTCCTTGGGTGGAACTGAGTGTAAGACAGACTGATACCAGTTGGTAGTTTTCTCAGGCACAGCCAGTCTGATTGCAACATATCAAAAAAGGCATACAAGGGCTGAGTCTAAACAGGCAAATAGGGTACCTTCATCAGGACTAGCCAAACCAACAGCCAGGATGTGATCTGTCAAAATGGGTAGATTGATGTTGAAGCTCTGTAAATTAGTTTTTATCCTGAGCACTCCAGGGTCATTTCTTAGGATTTGCTCTGGATACCATTTTCTGAACTTAAAGGGCCAGCCAGGTATAGCAGCTTTCATTTTTCTGTTTATCTGCCCAAGAACTTTCAGCTCAGTAGAAGGCTATATTCTCAATTCAGACTTGAGGTTCTGTTGAGGAGTCTATGCTACATCTGGGAATGACAAGGTTGGGAGGGCCAGGTTCATGAAGGTTGGCCCTACTCTCTTTGGTAATCAAGTCTCCATCTTCTGAAACTCTGCCCATCTCTTGAGAATCAGCTTATAAACAAGGCCTTAGATTGGTTGAATGTTGCTGCCAAAGACTTAGATTGGGATCTGTGGCAGGGAGAGAGCAGTGAAGATCCTAGGTTTGAGTTTTAGGCTTTCTTCATTTTCAACCATCAATTCTGATACACAGCATACATTAGACTCTTGAACAGACGATCATCCTCACCTTAAGCCCCTCATTTTGACTGCGTTTGACAGGATTAAAGGGAATGACTGGCAGTGTAGATCAATGTCTTTTTCTGTAAGTACAGAAGAGAAAATCGAGCTGACGTTTTGAAGGTAGTAAAAAAATGGAGTTTGTAGATAACTCAGTAACAAACAATAGTTATATGTACAAGCAAGCTAGTCATTAGATTTTTATTAGTTGAGGGTGCACAGGCCTTGTTTGATGATTTGTAGACAGAATCATGTAATCAGGGTTAGTCTAGAGAGTAAGAAAAAAAGATACAAAGAAACTATTCCCAGCATTTAACCAGTGCATTCATTAGAGTATAGTTGAGGACAGCTGGCTCTTAAGTAGACTGTGAAGGAAGGGACTGAAATTTTTCTCATGACACAATCATCGACTACTTGTTTAACATGATCTGGTCTGGGATTTCATGAACTCAATCCATCCTGCAGAAACAGATTAAGTGTCTTAATGCCTGGGTGTATCTCATAGCAAGGAATGTCAGCCACTCTCAGTGTAAAACAACAGTATGGAGACAGATGAAATTCCATGAAAACATCCACAGAAACAAGACACTGTGGTCTTGTAACTTTAGGAAGAAGCTGCAGGAAGCTCTTGAGTGTACTGATTAAATCTTAGCTGTAGGCTTTGTAGATTTCCAAGTCAGTCTACATTTCCAACAAGGTTGATGATATGCAACTTGAGATGCCCAGCAAGCAAGCCCCCATGGCCTGGTCAAAAGGCCTACCTCCAAATATCCCTAACACCTGTAGTGGATAGTACCAGATATCAAAAGATCCCTCACAAAAGAATACCTCTCATTGGTTAGAAGAAAAATTTCCAAAGGATCACATTTAAAATCACATACATGAGAGAAGATGTTCAAAAATAGTCTCTTGTGGATCAGGTATTACATGTAGTTAGAACAGAGTATTCATAATTTTGGAGCAGATATACTAATGATGGAGAAAATTTTTTAAGGTTATTAGCTCATTTATCCCGGAAACAGCAGTTAAACTGAATAATAATCAAGGAGCAGTGTAACTGTCACAGGCTGAGTCATAGTGACTTGTAGTTTTGAGAAGAAGATGAATAACTAGGTACCTTTTTAGGTAATGTTGCCAGAATTTCAGTTCTACTTTCATAGTTAATGGTTATCCCTTGCACACGAAGTAGAGTACCATGGCTGATGATGGGAGGTCCAATGTACAAGTTGGTCTAATATGGCCTCAATGAGGCATCATCAACTTTAGTACCAGCTTCAATACCTGGTGATTCAGGTATCCAAGGAGGATCAAGACTTCAAAGTTACGTGTTTCAAGTACCACTAGAGCATCTGGTGTTTGTTAAAGCAGCTGGGTAAGGGGGTGTGTCAGTGTAGAGTACACATGAATTGCTGACTATATTGAATCCCAGGAATCACTGACTTGAAATCCATCTGGGGGTACAGGGCTGCTAATCTAGGTCCATTTGATACCACTTTCAGCCCACATGACTACTCGGGGGGGGGGGCAAAGATATGCCCATCTTCTTGCACTTTTCTGATTTTGCCCACAGTAAGTATTCCTAAGAATGTGCAGCATCGACTGAACATGGACTGGGCTGGGTAGAGGTACAGATCAGAATGCCATTCAGGTTGCACATGTTGTCTAGGGCAGTGGTTTTCAAACTGTGTTCTGAAGAATTCTAGGTGTTGTAAAGAAGTCTCCTTAGGGGTCACCATGGTGGTAAGGAAGATGCTTGTGGCAGGTTTCAGGCCCCCCACTCCTGCTTCATCTACAGCAGCTTCTCTTTTACTCTGGGCTTCCACATAGTTTTCATCCAAAGGGCTTCATGGTCACAAAGCCTTTGGAAAACCAATGATCTAAGAATAAGTTGTTCACAAAATGCTGAAATACAAAAAATAGGTCACAGAAACCAGAAACTGTGAGCAAAGCCTGTGGTAAGCCAAGAAGGTGTCTTCCTAGTCATTCTTTCCCTAATATGGACCACATTACAGAATGATGAAGTTAACATTCAAGTTTGCTATAAATTCTGATGGCTCAAATTGGGTTTGTGACTATCAGAGAACAGGCTACTGGCTTTAAGTGACAACAGCACTGGATTTTTGCAGTCAGCATGTATCTGCAAAATGCATTCCATTTCTTTCCAAGTATTATCCCAAGTCCATGGCTAGATGACTTCTCTTCCAGCACTGGTACGATCTCAATGGGCCACAACTCAAATTCTAAGAAAATATTTCCTCTCATCCCTCCTCCCCCTTTTCTCCATCCTTCTCCTCCTCCCTGCCCTTCCCAATCTCCTCACCCGAGATTCAATGCCTTTGAGCTAGATTTACAGCACAATTCTAACAGAGAAGTATATTGCTAAATGTCATGGAACCCATCCAATTTGGGGTACAACATTAACTTTTCCCCATTCCCTTCCCATATATCCCTACAAATCTTCTAGCAGTTCCTTTAACAAAAAAGAGAGTTTACGGTCAAGATGTAGGACTCTCAGATGATTAAAGAGATACCAATTTAGTTACTGACAAAGTAAGAAATGAGGGGGCGGCCTTCAAAGATGCTCTTTACTCCTGGGTCCCCAGGGCAATCAGGAAGCACTGGCTATACTGCTTTAAAGCAGTTTCCCCATTCCATTTAAAGGAACGCTGTGACAATAACATTCTGTGTTTGATTCAACTTAGGACACACTGGGCTAAACAGCTCAATGAGGTTCTTTGTTGCAAGCCTTCTGAGATCCTTTAATACACTACACTGAATCAGAGGAGAGAACATATATTTTACCACAATATAGGACTACGGGAAATCTATGCATATATGTTATGAGTATGCACCAAATATACACACACATACACATATATGAACAGCACTGCTCTAAAAAAAAGTAGGACTCGTGTTAAGTACATGTTTGGGGGTAGAGAACTGTAGATAAGATCTTGGTGTCTAGTAGTTAGTAAGACTTAGAAAAAAAAAAAAGAGGACAAAACACGAACAGGAATCTCCAGTCAATTAAGCCATTTGGGAATTTAGGAAGACCATGTGAAAAACAGATCTAAAAGTAGCTTCATGTTTCACGTTATAGTCTTATCATCAGATGAATGTGTGCCTTGTTGACTAGAATAATCTACCATTATGAAGAACAGTCCGCTCTTAAACCTTAGGGGTACTGCCATGGAATTCTGGTCTAGATGCAGCCATCACAAGATTACACTTATAACATACTGACTGACTAAGGGCACCAGATCAGGAAGTTGAAAAATTTTCTGGGCTTACCAATCTCCAGTCATCTTAACACTGCAGGTAAAGTAGAGGCTAAATTAATTCCATGGAGAGAACTGGACTGGGAGTCAGAAGGCCTGACCTCTACCACTCTGTAGCTGTGTCACCTTGGATAACCTTTTAAATTTTCATTTCCTCATTTGCAATTTACTGTGTTATTTTGATAATTGAGATTAATGCATGTAAAAGTGCTTTGAAACTATAAAGTGCTATATAAACATAAGGGATTACCATTATAGGTTCTACCTGGAAGTATCAAGAGGCCTTTTCTGGAATCTGACTGGAGCTTTTTGAGATGCTGTTAGGTAAAGGGTTTCCTTGGTAGAATTTCTTAAATTTGAGTGAAAAGTTCTGGTTCCTGAGTAATCCCAAAGATGCTGTGAGTTCACTGTGCCTTTGTTTTAATCCCAATATCTGCTGGTCAGAATATCTGCTTTCTATTCAGTAGGCTATTATAGACTTGAAGTGGAAATAAGATCCAGTGACCTGGATAGGATCCTAGACACTTCATGAATTTCAATCATTTGAGATTGTGGGGTATGGTCCAATGCCGTTCTTAAAAAGATGTTGTCATTCTTCAGTGTTGGTAATTAAAAAATCCTCTGGTCCAAATTTATTTTGTGTCTCTGAAGGCTTTAACTGAAGAAATGAAACGCACACTCAAGGAACAAACTGGGCCTTCGTTGTGATAAAATAGCTTCAGCAACTTGGCTTAAACAGTTTGACTTCACTATAAAGGGCTGTGCTGAATCTGGGTGGAACAGGACAGGAGTGGAGGTGAAGGCCACATCATGATGGCTGAATGCCTCTTGGATCACACTGGTCCATAGGAATGGTGTCTTCTTCAGCAGTAAGGTGAAGGAATCACCAATGGCAAAAATCCAGGTACCAGATCTGTAGGCTGATACAACAGTACAAGGAAGGTGGTCAGAAGGTCCAGATGAACACTCAGCAGGAGGCACAGTACTGGAACGGACAGGAACAAAACAGGTAAGATAACAAATGCGCGGAATTACAAACACAGGGACTCTAACACTAGGGTGTGTTGTCAGCATATCAGCTGCCTGATGGGTACTAATTCTTGATAAGCCTAGTTAAGAAGGGACAAATTTTACTAGGAGTAAAAAAGCTTTCTGATTAACAATTAGTGATGATAAGAACGGAAAGAGTTCTCCCACAGGGACTGCTTCCTGACTCTTGAGAACAAACTGTCTTAGGGAAGCAGCAAACAGGAATTGCCCTAGATCTCATAATCTGGGGGAGTAATCTGTATCAGGCTGCTGAGCAGTGCCTGGCTGGGGAAGAAAGTAGTCCCATTGGTAGCACAAGAAGAACTGAATTTAGGTTTATACACCAACACCAGAGGAGATCTTGTCCTTCTTCCTTTTCCAATGCTTTCCTCAAATTATCTTATGATCTTGTACTTTTAAAAGCTGTTTTTAACTTTCATTTTAACAAGATTCAATCCTGTGTGGGAAAGAACAAGGTACCTGGAGAGTAAGACCCTGGTATTTGCGCCCTTCTGTTAATACCCTATGCAATAATATCCGTTTCTCTTCATGTCTGAGAGTTCCCTACATCTTTTAAAATTTAGAAAAAAAACCCCAAACAAAACAAAAACCAAAAAAACCCCACCAGGAATCACAGAAAGAAACATGACTCATAACCAGTGATCTTTTTCTTAATCATGAGTAATTAGGTTACCACAAAGCAAATAAGCAAATGATTACTGAGTTTCTTTCAATAGCCCACTCTCTAAATGACTCCTTTCTACGAAAGGCTTCATCATATGCAGGTAGTACATGTGGGCAAAAATCCTTAAAACAAAGCCCTTGCTCTCAAGGCGCTTGCTATCTGGAAAAAGAGCAAATACTTGCAAATGACTACTTTACAAGGTATGCTACGCAAAGACAGCTAAAAGGTAAACAACATGATATGCAACTTAAGTTATGGAGACTTAGGGAGTAGAGAACATCTGACTGAGGAAATGGCAGTGTTCTGACAGAAGAACCAGAGGAATACATTCCAAAGTACAGCGTGAAAAAGTGCAGAGAAAGTAAGTAAAGAATGAGGCATTTTGGAAAATGGCAAGTACCGTAGTTCGCGTTTGATGAAGTGTTGCTAGAGTTTGCACTGAAGGTCTGGCAGACACTCAGGTCTTCAAATTCCCAGTAATGGTGCTGGTGGCAGTGCTTGCTCAGTTGCTGTCTCTTCTCAAAGCAAGGTCAACAGCCCCCACGTTCAAAAACAAAAATATTGAGCTCCAGAGTTCTTGTCATATCCTGACACACTCTTCAGGTCCCAGATGTTGAAAATCTGGCAATCTGGAGCCCAGGCCGTGGCTACACATAAAAGCATCTGCTCCAGCTAGTGCAGAACACTGTAGTGAAACCTTTTCCGCCTCCTATCCTGGGTATCTCATGTTTTGTCATAGAATTTCAAGCTTCGAGTTCCAGTTGTTTTTTTTTCTCCCTTCTCCCGAAAAAAGCATCTTATAAGATCGCCACAGTCTTAAGATTCTTTTGAGGTACAACCAGATAATAACAAAAGAGCTAAAAGACCAACACATTTTTCTCCAAAACAGTCATTTTTCTGGAAGTGAGATCATTTGTCTCTGCCCTTTATGTAAAAGGAATAGTCAATTGATTTTCTCAGACATTTGCATGAAATAGCAAAACAGGTAAACACCTAACCAGACAAAATACACATAAATGTGTTTATGTTCACTTGCTTAGAGCTGTACCACTGGTAAGCACCACTCCACAAAATGAAAATGTTTGAAATCCAACTGTTCAAACATTTCTATAGTGTTTGCTGGACAATGGCCTGGAATTTGAAAAAAGCAGCTGACAATTAACAAAGGAGCAATCACTGGCATTTTGGCCATCTTAGAAACACACTTGCAAGCAAATAGAATACAAAGCCAGCCAGGAAAAAGCTAAGCATTGAAACACTTCCAAATCTACTGATTTTGAAGTTCAGCAGAAGTCATCACAAAACTCTTCAGAGAATGTTAACCTTCAATTAATAAAGATAAACCCCCAAACATCTTCGGGAATTCCATGCCTGGTTTAGTCTGTTCCAGTGAGCCAGCATGCTAAAAATCCACCTGCACCATTAATTAGCTGGCCTTGGCAGCACCATTTAAAAAATAAGCCTGCTCACTACCAACCGCACAAAAGATATAATATAGAAGCAAGTAATGGATGGCAACCATGGTTGTGGAAAATGGTCAATGAAAGAGAAAGGTAGTCAGGTACCAGTATAAGCAGCACAACACTAAAAATTGCTGGGCAAAAGATTCAACAGGCTTCTTGATACTAGAGAACACACCCATCTCTGGTTTTAGCTGCTTTATGTGGGGTGCCATTGAACCATACCAACTTGTCAGCCACCCTTCAAGCACCCTATGGTAAAAAGAAAGGACTCAGAATAAAAGCCAAGCAGTGGAGTGTTGTTACCCCAAATATCCATTATGCATAGAAACAGCTCACATATCCCAGGGATTCAAACGGGCTTCAAATCGGTTGTGAAGGGTCCCAAATGACATCTAGGCCTCAGTTTCCTCCCTGTGGCATAAAACAATTGGAGTTCTTAACTCTTCTGGGTCACAGCCCCCTTTGATAACTTGCTGGCGATGGATCCTCATTCCCCCCAAAATGCACACTCCCACTATTTCTGCATACAATTTCGGGGAGTTTGGGGTATCTCCAACTTCAATCCAAGGTTCCCAAGTTCAAAATCCAAGAACTGGGCAATTGCTAACTTTTCTTACAACTCAAAAAAACCCCATTACAAACAATAATCATCCCTTACGTACATCGACGCTTTATACTTTACAAAGCGCTTTCAACCCCACAAACATTGATAGGCAGAGGAGGAAACTGAGGCGCCGACAAATTACAGAGTGATTTGCCTAAGGTCACTCGGCCAGCTGGTGGCTAGGCCCGGAAGCAAACCCAGCTCTTCCGACTCCGGGGCTTGTCTCCCCACCCCGGAGCTGCCGCCAGAGCTCCCGCCCCTCACTAAGGGGGCATAAGGAGGAAAAGGCAAAGTAGAAAGCCCACCACCAACCATCCCCCGGCGCCCTCTTGCCCCCCCAACTGGGTCCTTGCAGGCCCCGAAGGGTGGCGCCAGGCCTCCAGGCCAGCCCCGGCCACCCCCGCCTCCCCGGCCGCGCCAAATCCCGCCGCCGCCGCCGCCGCCTCCCCGGGAGCGGGGCGGAGCAGCTGCCCGCCGCCGCCGACCACCCGGACGACTCCTCGACGAATCGCAAACGCATAGGCCGCCGCCCGAGTTCTGCGTACGAGAAGAAAGACGCGGCGCGAGCGCCAACGGCCACCGGGCGCGCGCCGCGGCGGCCGGGCCTGCGCCCCAAGAGCTGGATGCCAGAGCAGGAGAAAGAGCCGCCAACCGATCGCTCGATCGACCGCGCGCCCGCTCCTTCGCCCTACCAGACCGGGGAGGGGGGGAGGGCGCGCCAGGGCTTCTTCGAGTTAGGGGCCTGACTCCCCGGCGACGAGACAAGATGGCTCCTCCGGTCCGCGCCGCAGCTACCGTCCCGGCTGCGTCGCTCGGCCCGCCCCCGGTACTGTTTCTTTAAATGGCGGAGAGGGTCATGAAAGCAGGAAGAGAGGCGCGCGCCCTCACGTGACAGGGGCGGGCCCGGCTAGCAAGATCCGGTCACGTGGAGGCCCGCTGCCCGCCAATCAGGAGGCGTCGCATCAGGGCGGGGGCGGGAGGAGCTGCGGCTCTGTGATTGGCCGAATGCGCCGCGGAGGCCTCGGGGGCTTGGGACGTCGGGGAGTGCGCGAGGCGGCCAGGGTTGTGTGCACTAGCGGAGACAAAGCGGTGGCTGAGGTGGCTGTAGCGGCTGCGGTAGCAGCGGCAGAGCAGCCCTAAACGCCGAATTCCGTGGTGCTGAGTCCTGTCATCCTCTCATCCAGCGCGGCGCGTGGGCGGCTGGTCTCGCGGCGGCGGCGGCAGCGGCGGAGGCGGAGGCAGCACATGGTTCCAAGAGCGCGCTGCGGTTGTTGGGTTCCAATTCCGTGGGGAGGGACAAAGGCAGCTTTGAGCACCGGGCAACGCCCTGTCGGGTTGTGCGCTCTCCGCACAGCCCTCGACCCGAGCCTTGAAAGCTGGGACTAACTCCTCTCCGTGAGGAGGAGGCGGCCTCGGAAGCGAGGCCCTGGAGGGCCGGAGAGACGGAAGCCTCGGTCTGAGGGAAGTGGGGGGAGGGGCGTTGCCCGCTTCAGGTGATTTGGGCGGGTCAATTCTGAGGCATTTTTGTGGGTCAGTGTGAGGTAATTTGACCCATTACACTGAGGAGATTGGGACGGGAGCACAAGCTAGGTTGGGTCTCGGCTTTGGAAAAAGGAATCGTCATCAGCGCTTAGGAGACCTTTCAGTTGGGAGGTAGTGAAGCCGGAATTAACGCCATATGCACTCCATCGACTTCATGGCCGCCAGCCTGGGGTCTATTTAAGAACCCTGGGATCATTGGTGGTGAAGAAATGGGTGACTGCTCAGTTTTATGACAGAAGCTGGTGAATTTCCGGATTGGTAAATTTTCTGATCGGAAATTTAAAAGAACAAAATAAAGCTTGAAGAACGTGAAGATGGAGCAGTAATAAAACCTTCCAATTCCAATACCATCTACTCCAAGACCACATTCAACTCCTTGAACTATCGCAAACTTAATGCTAAAAGCTCTTTAAAACTATAGATTCATAAGTTTTTTTTTTCCCAGAATATTGCATCACAATTGAGAAGATAAAAACTTAAAGAGAAATCAGTTGTAGTTTTAGACATCTCTTTGAATATAGTTTGGATAGATACTAGGTAACCTTGTTTAACAGTAAGGATCACAGACTTACCAAATCTTTACTGGAAGGAATCCTGGAAAATCTATTCCATTTTAAGTTTGTATTTACCAGTTAGTGGGTGAAGGACTGGAGATCTCACTGCACTCATGGCTTTCACAAATTACAGCAGTCTGAATCGAGCTCAGCTAACCTTTGAATATCTGCATACAAATTCGTAAGTATCTTTTAGGTGCCACTGAGGTCACTGCTAACTCATTCCTTGATAATACGAAAATCCTTTCCCAGAAAACTCTGCTTTTTTACTTTTGGGGATGTATCACTGGATGAGTCTGGAGCTCTGTATTGAAGAACTGAGATCAGTAAAATATTTGTTGCTAATCCAGAAGAATATGATCTTCATTTGTTGGATCAAAAATATATTTGATCAAATGCAAATTTTAGTTTTTGAAGTCCATACATTGAGTTGTTTCACTCGAGGGTGTGATAGAAATCCAACGAGTACTCTTTGGATCGCCAGAAGTTGGACTATTCTAGAATCAACTGTTTCTCTTTAGTGACACCAGCCAAAACAGTTGGGTTATAATACGTCTTTTTTTCCCCTAACAACAACAACAACAAAAAGAAATGAAGACCTTTAAATGACAACTTGTGAGAAGAAATTATTAGTCTCTTTTCAGCAAACAGTTGGCTTTATCTTCTTGGGAAATTCGTACCTACATCCCATATAGATTTTATATGCTAAGCAGGAAATGGCAACTTGTTTAAACTCAAAATTTAAGTAGCCTTTCCCCAGAATGTGTGCAAATCACAGAACACATGTGTTTATGGTTGAGTTCACGAAGAGATTATCGTTATCCCATGTTGACCTGGAATGTTTTAGGGTTAATTCTTATGCCCACTCTCTTGGAAGTAATTCATTGGGATCATAACCACATAGTGTTTTAACACATTTCGTTTGTCACTTGAGCTGAAGGTAAGTATTCTACCGTTTTAGTACCTGGAGAAGTGATAAGCTACATAGATGGCCCAGAGATCTGAAGAACCACCTCCAGGGTTGAGGATACAGACTTCAGTCATCTAGTGATAGTGAAATGACTTTAAGCCTTTTATGGGAAAGGACAATATGTTGTGATGAGAGTGTAATTTTTTGTTTGCTTTTTCCAATTGAGGAAATAAAATTTTTCCGAGTAGTGAAGTGAATTGCCAAATGGTTTTTTTGTTTGTGTGTTTAGGAAGCTTATTATTGAACTACAAGGTTTTAGAGTAGCTCCTGTAGGTGCCGTTTAAGTGAAGTCTCATGCTATGGATAATGAATCTGAAGCCCAGTCAGATGAGGTTGTAGATCAGGCTTGCATAGCTAGTTGATAACCGTCTTGGGTAAAATCTTCAGTATCCTTTTTTATATTTGAACTGCCATGGTTAAGAGCAAACATTTGGAGACCGCTTAGATGATTGTGTTTGATAAATGGTTACTTTAGTTCTGAATTGCGGAATGAGAGGCCAAATTTGGAATGACAGGATATGATAACCTTGGAAGACCATGAACGGGACTTGCGAAATTGGGTGGGTTCTAGCTTCCCCCAAAGACTTTATTTAATAATAAAATAATAGTTACAACAGTTAATTGCTTCTTGCCACCTTAAACGTGTAATCTTTATAGTAACCTTGTTGGAGTAAGGAGTATTCCTATTTTGCGTTTGAGGAAACAGGCTGAGATTGAGTTAATATCCCAAAAGTTATATATCTGCTAAGTGGCCCATTTCACGCATCAAGATTTAAGGCAATAAAATTTATTTGGCTATAAGGGTTTGTGTCTTTAACCATTAGGCAGTACTATATAACTAGTCAGATTTACCTTTAAGGGCTTGCTTTCCTTCTAAAGCAAAGGGTTTACTTCTTATTTGGAAAGCCTATTAAATTTATCTCAGAAGTCTTTAATTTGAGGTTCTGGAATATTCTTTTGCTGTCCTATTAATAGGTGAACAGAACTAAGGTAAAGAACTGAGCTCTAGTTAAGTCACTTGTTTTAAAGTGAAATTGGGGACTTTTCTGTGAATTTGATTTATTGTACTGAATTGGAACCACGGGCTTGCATGACCATTTGAGGGTTGGATGTACCATTTTGGAAGCTTTAGATTTTCTAATCTGGATCAGACCTTTGAAGTTGTCTACTTTTGAATGTGTCCCATCCTGCCAGAAGAAACTATGAACCCTAGAATACTATGATAAGTTAGTTTTTTAGATTATTTATCATGGTGGCATGACTGGAAGTTCATTCCTAGAGGAAACAAGTTTTTAAATTTTCATAAGATGTGACTTGTTACTCCTAGCGATGGGTGGATCTTCTCTATGTTAAGTGATGCAGTGTTACCTTTAGAAATGTGAAGATTTGTGTTACACCATCTCCTTTGTTCTAATTTTTAAAACATAAGACCATACTAGGATGTCTGACATCTGTGGTATTGCCATATTGTGAATTATGAAAGGTATGGCCCTTTGCTTACCGTCCATGTAATTTGGATTTGCAGGCTGAACCCAGGTAGGCTAGAAGAATAGAAATCAATGTGGTACAATGTGGGGAGCATGCATGGGCTTGGGAGCCAGCCAGGCTTAGATTTGCCTGCTTCCTCGCTGAGTCTTTGGGCAGGTTGATTCCCTGATCGTTAGTTTCTTCATCTATAAAAGGGGGCTAATCTGGCAGTTTGAGGATTATGTATAATGTTTATAAAGTACTTAGCTCATGCATGGTACACCATAAACATTGAATAGATGGTGATTATTGTTTATTGTTTATTCAGTGTATAATAATTTACGTAAACCAGAAGTCCATCAGTGTAGTAGCTTGCTCTTTGGTGATAGTCATTAGGCAGATACATTCTTTTTTTTTTTTTTTTTTAAAGATTTTATTTATTTATTTGACAGAGATCACAAGCAGGCAGAGAGAGAGAGAGAGGAGGAAGCAGGCTCCCCGCAGAGCAGAGAGCCCGACAGGGGGCTTCATCCCAGAACCCTGGGATCATGACCTGAGCTGAAGGCAGAGGCTTTAACCCACTGAGCCACCCAGGTGCCCCTAGGCAGATACATTCTTAGTAAATTCTGGAGCATTTGTTGGAGACAGTAAACATCTGTCTTGAGAGGTGTGTTTTTTTGTTTTTTTGTTTTTTTTTGGAGTGTTTTTGTATGATGTTTAGGGTAACTGTTGATGGTTATTTTGGTTACATCAGCATTAAGATTTAAAGCAGGCCTGGGAAATTCTCATGATAACATGAAAATTTAGGCTATTTTTTAAAAATACAGGGTGTTTCTAGTATGAAATGGTAAGTTAATGTTTTTTTAAATAAAAGCAGTTTTATGCTGTTAGCTGCTCTTTGGTGGTAGGTTTTAGTGGTAGGTACTAGGTAGGTAGGTTTAGTAGGTACTAGGAAAAACTTCCTGAGCAATCTAGGTGCAAGATTCCAGATATAGTGGTAGTAGTGATGTTCCTTTTTAATAAGGTGCGTATCTTATATCACTGCAGTACTGCTAAGTGGTCTGATAGAATGCTTAGGATTCCTGCTCTCTGTGTCTGTTCCTGTTGGCACATTTAATAAATTATCTTGGCAATATGATAGTTGTGGTTTGTTTTATCTATATATATAGTGAATATAGAGGAAACTGTCACCTCTAGAGACTTCATATTTTTGGGGATTTAGTTAAAGTAGGTTCACACTCTAAATATATTAAAGCCGTTTTAATGTAAAATGGTTGCTCTAGTTTCTCAGCTTTATTTTCTAGCGATTAAGGCAATTAACTGTTGTCAACATCTCCAAGAACACAGCAGAAGTTATCACTGTATATGGACTTGTGGATAACCTGTTGGTTTAAATTCAGGTTGAATATAAATAGGGACACTATTTTCCTTACATAATAAGTAGATTTACCCGTGAATTTGTCACTGGAAATGCTGAGCTGCAAAACTATTTTGATCATGGCACAAATGGTATAAAAGTCAATGAAAAGTGAGAGTTTGCTAAAAATCCTTGTCTTTTTCCAGATGGTTGACCTTTCTTGGATAACGTGGAAAGAATCTTTACATCTGTGAAAATAATTTTCTTTGATATTTATTCAAATACATGTTTCAAATGCTAGCAAGCAATGAATGTGCCTCTCTGAATATTATTTGAAAAAAAGGGGGAGATATTATATTGGTATGTTTTTGGTTCTTAAGATTTTTAAGAAATGTTTAGAACTCTGATGTTAGTTTGTTAGTAGGACCCATCAGTCAGTTGAAGGTGGAGAGAAGGTAATGGGTGTTGCCTCTGACCTTCCCAACAGTTGTCACAAAGACCCCTTTTATGATGTGTCGGTACATATCACAAAAGTATCCCTTAGCTACATTTTTTTTAAAGATTTTATTTTTATTTATTTGACAGAGAAATCACAAGTAGGCAGAGAGGCAATATTTCCCCTATTTACTGGGGAAATATGCCTTCCTAAAGCCTTTCTTCTAGGACTGCATAGAATGGGAATCCTCCCTTTGCTATCTGACCCCTGCATCTGCAAGCGTGAGAAGGAACTTCCCACTCCTTGAACCTCCCGCTGGAGACACACGGGCCCACTCCCTTAAGTGCCAACAGACACGTGAGCGCAGGACCCCATTCCAGCGGGCTGTCTCCTGGTGCATGGCAGCTGGACAAAATTCTTTTTAGTTTTATTTTTTTTAGATTTTATTTATTTGACAGAGATCACAAGTAGGCAGAGAGGCAGGCAGAGGGAGGGGAAGAAGCAGGCTCCCTGCTGAGCAGAGAGCCTGATGCGGGGCTCGTTCCCGGGACCCTGGGATCATGACCTGAGCTGAAGGCAGAGGCTTAACCCACTGAGCCACCCAGGCGCCCTCCTTAGCCACATTTTAGTGATACTTGTTAAGGTATCTGAAATATGTATGTGTGGAACAGCATTGACACTCTGTGGAACAGCGAACGCCATTTGGAATGTTTTCTTTACATTCTGAATTTACAAGGCACATTTCTAAACATTGTATAGAAAGCAGTGAAAACTTAGCCAGAGATACTTTGTGCTTGCTGTTTTGAGATCTTACTGAATTCTAAATGTCTCTCATTTTCATTTGAAGCAGTCAGAAATATGTATTGCTGAGAAGCAGTTGCCTTCATTTTTTATTTCTTTGCCCTGATGGCAGAGAGTATCAGAATTAGTTTTGAAGATTATTTATATCCACTATTTTAACTACCAAGGCCAGTACTTCATTCTTAAACATCTTTATTCCAAAGATTTCTGAATACAAGTTGTAGTCCCATTCTTATGGTTGTATTCTTTTTGTTGTTGTTATAGGAGCTATATTTCTGAATTTCCTTGACTATAGTTAAAGTACACGTTCTCACAATGAGAAATTTACAGTAGAATTTATTTTATATCTGTATCTAGCTATCCTTAAAAACATTTAGAGTATAGAAAACTAACTTACTCTAAGTTTCTAAGCCATTTCTAAGACAGGAAAATGGTTTAAAGCTTGAGAACAAATGTTAGATTTGCTTAACTTATATTACCTTTACAAATCACCGTAATTTTCTGACATTTCTCCCGATTTCTTTAGTAATCTACAGAATACTTTGTTTCTTCCATTGTTAATTTGAAGATTTTAAGATGATTACAGAGGCTTAAATTTTTTAATTAAAGATAATTTTTATGCACGTTTTTCTCTTAGAAATTATTTTTCTTTTCTTGTAAAATAGTTAAGGATTGGATTTGGTCAGAAGAATTTGAGCTCTGTTTTCTAGGTGAATTGGAGCTAAGTTTCTATTTTTTTGCTAAGACATTTGTTGGTGCCACCTTTGGATTAGCAGCAGATATATTCACTGATCTCATGGGAAAAAGTTCTTCTAAAATTCCAAGAACTGCTTTTTTTTTTTTTTTTTAAACTAGTAGCTTTTAATTCAAATTTTGCTATTATAAAAATTTGTAGGTTAACTTGAGGATGGGGAAACTAGGGTTCTTAGACAGTTCCGTTTTGGGTGTTTGTTTTATAAGCAAATATTTTACAGTTTTTTTTTGTTTGTTTTACATGCTGTAGTAAATGATCAGAGATCCTAGACACTGGTTATTTAATTTTGGTATATTTCATGCTAAATTATCAGAAATTTTCACTTTGTCTGTTGGCTGAAATGGTATAAAAAAACAGGAATAATTTATTTTTGAAAAATTGATGATGGTAATGTATTATTTAGGTTAATGATTTTATTTTAATTTTTACCAAAAGTCAAGTTTCTAGGTGGACACATCCTAACTTTTATATTGAAAGAGGACTGTTCTAGGAAACAGCACAAATAAAGGAGAATGTAAATGGAGAAAGAATTCAAGGATTCATCTTATGCATAAATACCATATTTATTGAGTTCTGAATAACATGGTAATTGTGTATTTACCTAACCCAACTTTGAGCAACCTCCTGGAAGAGAGATTATCTTCTTTTTTAAAAAAATTTTTCTATTTTTTAATAAACATATAATGTATTTTTAGCCCCAGGGGTACAGGTCTATGAATCGCCAGGTTTACGCACTTCACAGCATTCACCATAGCACATACCCTCCCCAATGTCCATAACCCCACCACCTTCTCCCAACCCCCCTCCTCCCAGCAACCCTCAGTTTGTTTTGTGAGATTAAGAGTCTCTGACGGTTTGTCTCCCTCCCGATCCCATCTTGTTTCATTTATTCTTTTCCTACCCCCCCAACCCCCCCATGTTGCAGCTCCACTTCAGAGAGGTTATCTTTTTAAAAGGGCTGTCAGGGACCCTAGGAAGAACACACCAAGCTGTCCTTATAAGAGGAATTGTGCAAGAGGGTCTTCGATTCCATTCTTTAACGTGGTGAGGGTTGTTCTTAGCTAGAGTTGAAATGTCAGGAAATAGATTATTCTCTCCTTTCTCCTCACTTTCATTTGGAATATTTTGTTTATAAACTGCACAGAAGCAAATGGGTTTTCTTCTTTCACCAATGGATAACATGCAAGTATTGGTAAAGCAGAATGTTAGCAAGTTGTCCATTGAGCGTGCTAAGAGATATGCAGAAACTGATAGCTGGTTAAGGCAATGAAAAATAAAACACTGACATTTTTCTAGGCACAGCATGAGTGGTGAAAAAAACTGCCTTTAAATCAGTAGTATGTATAGGAATCTTAACGCTTCATAGTTGGTTTCTTAACAGAATAAACATGAGTAGGTAATAGAACCTGATTAACATTTGAAGGGGTTTAGCAGGCTCTTAGAAGGCTCTAGTTTGGGGGAAGTTTAAATTTCAGTAGTATAAATTGATAGCACGAATAGGAATTTTAGATTTTTTTCCCCTAAAAACTATTTTATAACCTTGACTTATTAGGTGCCATAGTTCAATTATGTAATTCTTTTGCTGATTCTTAGTATTTATCATTTCAGAACTACTCATGAATTCTTGTTTGGTGCTCTTGCTGAACTGGTTGATAATGCAAGGTACGTAGTCTTTAGGCATACAGTCTGGAAGCAGCTGTAATTCACTCCTAAGAGGTCTCTTACCCCGGAAGTATTTTTAATAGCACATTAGTTGATACTTCTAGTTTACTTGGTTGATTTTAATTCATCCATTGCTTTTCCTAAAAATAATGAACTTATGACATCCAAAGTTATCTTCCTTTGTGTATTAGAGCACAATAATTATAGGGAAATGCAGGGAATTAAGATAGAAATGTAGGAATCAAGTTAATGGGACAGACAAGATCTGATTTAATTTGTGCTCTCAGAATAGTACACCATCTAAAGTCTTTAAAATTATGCCAGAGTTAGGTATGTTTTCAAAATGTTTATTTTAATGTCAGATGACTTCCAAGTGATTGAAGTGTCTTGTTAGCAGCTGTGCTTGGAAGAAATTCTTTAGCACTGTGTTATACTGAGTTCTTAGTGATGGAAGTCTATAAATGTTACTGTACAGGACTGGAAAGAAGTTTGGATTGGCTAAAAGATAAACAAATAACAACACCCAAATCAAGATTCTGTTAATTACAAAAATACTATCTCAGAGTTGTTTCTGAATGCAAACATAAAATTCAGACACATTGCTTATTGACCAAGTGTTGATGACTAATAAAGGAAGAGGGTAAGAGTTGAGAGGTTTTTTTGTTTTTTTTTGGTAGAAGTGCTTTCTAAATGGATCCGCAGTTAATGAGCTTGCCTATAATTTTCTGTCTGTATATCTATACTATAATCCTGTACCATTATTACTTTCATTGTTATTCACTGGGATTGTTATATGGAAATGTGCTTGTTAACAGGTTGTTTAATCAGAAAACTCCTGTTTTCTTTCAATCCTGGTTGACTCATAATTTTTGTATTCAATTTAAAAATGGTGTAGCTTAATGGAACTATATGTGAACTTGCCACTTGTTAGCTTAGTGAGACCATGGTGTGCTGTGGTAGACTGCCTTTTTGTATATCATATGGTGATCTGGAGATTCCTGGGAGTATGTGTTTCTTGGTCATGCACACATATTGCCCATCTGTCTCATATTTGAAACTGTTTTTATGTGTTTGGGAATAAGTACATGTAGAACTGTATGGATTTGAGTGGATTTTTTGCATTTAAAACTTATGAAGTTCTCTGTGCCTCATTCTCCTTGCCTGTAGTTGGCAGAATTGGACTAGATTAGTTTCAAGCCTTTATTTATGACTGAATTTGTATTTCAGCTGATGGTTGGTCTAGTGGAGTGCCCTAACTTCCTTTCTAGATTAGGGGGGATAAGATTATAGGCTTGTCAGTTAGTCTGCTAACTGTAATGTATGTACTATGAGACCTGATTTTTCATAGGCTTTGTGGCAGATGATGTTTTTCTTTCTCCTCAGTATCTTGTACATAAGAAAAATGGGCAAGTTATTGGAACATTTTTTATGATGGCTATCAAATTAGTGAGAGAAACATAGTTGTGAGTCATTTTTTAGTGTGTAAAGGCAAATGTTCTTTCATCTTCTAGATATTTTTACTGCGAAATCTGTATTTAAAAGATGTGTATAGGCCCTATGTGTCATGTAGTTATTTTAAATAATTGAGAGTTTCAGAACTGTTTCACAGACATAAGGGAAGTAGTGTTGCCAAGTGTGAAAGTGTACTTTAATGGCTACAGAATTTCTGTGTGACTTCCTAAAAATAGACTCAAAGTATTATGTATCCCACTTAAAATACTATGTATTTTGATGGTTGATATTTCATATTTTCATTTTCATATATTCATTTCTTTTAATTTTGCAGAGATGCTGATGCCACCAGAATAGATATTTATGCAGGTAAGTTGGACATCAGTCCTTTCTTCTGATGTTCAGTCCTTTGAATGCATTTATTGCTGTGCCTAAGAAGAAACGTCTAAGAGCCTGGGGTGATGGCACAATTATTCCAGGTCATAGGGTAGAAATAGGGTGCTTTAGTCTGGCATGTGATAGAAACCAAGAATATTGCTGTAAGGAAGCTAACGTGGTTCCCAGATCTATAGATCTATCTATTTATTAAATATTTTATTTAATAGAGAGAGAGCGAGAGGGAGCACGAATAGGGAGGAGAGGGAGAAGCAGGCTCTCCGCTGAAAAGGGAGCCTGACTGGGTGCTTCATCTGACCCTGGGATCATGACCTGAGCTTAAGACAGATTCTTAACCTACTGAGCCACCCAGGTGCCTCTGTAGATCTATTTAGATAGCCACTGAGAGATTTATGGGATGATGGAGTAGAGTAGTGGGGAGTGAAGTGACCAACTACTGGTGATTTTACTGGTTTGGATTACTGATTGGTTAATTGTACTGGTATGTGGAGCCAAAAAGAGATTTGTTGGAGGCCAGTTTCTCTCTCTGCAACTTTAGTGAGGACTTGGAGAGTTGCTGGTGTCAGTTGCATAAAACAGTGGATCAAGTGGGTTGGCACTGGGATTTGCTGAGGAAGATGTTCTCAGGCAGAGGTGTCAGGTAGGAAGGAGACCTGCTTTGCTTGGAATTTAAAGTTTTTTGTTTTTGTAAAGATTTCATTTATTTGAGAGAGAGAGAGAGAGAGAGAGGGACAAGCAGACTCTCTATTGAGCAGGGAGCCTGACGTAGGGCTTGATTCCAAGACCCTGAGATCATGATGTGAGCCAGAGTCAGATGCTCAGTCAACTGAGTGTACCAGGCACCCTAGAGTTTAAAGATATTAATGGTGTCTCCTGTTCTGCTTATTTAATTGGCTCTGTTGTAAATTCTTAGTCATTATCATTGGCTTTTTAAAAATTTAAATTATTCTATCGTGAGTGCTGTGAAGTGTGTAAACCTGGTGATTCACAGACCTGTACCCCTGGGGATAAAAATACATTATATGTTTATTAAAAAAAAAAAAGAATTTGGAAGGGGAGGCGAACCATAAGAGACTATGGACTCTGAAAAACAACCTGAAGGTTTTGAAGGGTCAGGGGTGGGAGGTAGGGGGAACAGGTGGTGGGTAATAGGGCACGTTTTGCATGGAGCACTGGGTGTTGTGCAAAAACAATGAATACTGTTACGCTGAAAAAATAAATAAAATGGAAAAAAAATTTAAATTATTGTTTTTAGTTTGCTCTCTGCCTGTTCATTGTTTTTACCAGCATGTTTTTGATCATTTGAATTGCTAGAAATTTGGAAGCAAAATAGAGGAAGATGGCTTTTAAATCCTATTTGGCTAGCATAATATAGGTCTTTGACAAACTTTTCTAAAGTCTTAAATAACATTGACTAGCTTCTGAGAAAAGTGAAGTGTTTTTGTGGGAATATACAGTTGTCAAATAACCCATCTTTGTGGACTCATTCATGAATGGGAACAAGCAAACAACTAAGAGACAATTTTCAGAACCTCCAATGTTACATAATTTTATGAAGAATCGTCCCAGATACAATGAATTTCTCATGCCTGATATACTTGGGAGCAAAGAAGATAATTCAGAACAGCTAAAAATCAGCTATATTGCTTATTCTGAAAGCCTTTTGCTCAAAAGGCTATGCCAAAGTGGTGAAAATAAGACTTGTTTTATTTTTAGTAGAAAGGAACAGGAACAGGAAAGAAAGGAACAAAGTAAATACCAGGTGTTAGGGATACATCCAGAGGCACAGCAGAAGAGTGTTAAAGATGGTTACTTAAACCCTAAGGCCAAATGGAGGCACCATTCCCAAGTCACAGTGTGTATCTTACATCTCAAGAGTACTTTAATGAGGAGCAATTACAATTACCTATGAAAGAAATGTTTTAATCCTTGTACAGATGGTAAAGCAGAGAATGGGCCTCTACTCCCCAAGTGACGTTGGAAGGACAAATCATAGCTGAGTTTACTTGAAAGAAGCAAATCACCCCTGCCCCCTCCTCCCACCTTTGGTGGGTGAATTTCACTAAGAAAATTTAATACTTCACACTCAGAATACAGCAGAACCATTGGATTTCAATTTAAATGAAAAAGACCCACTATACATTTATTCTGTGCTCAGTGTTCTTATTCCTATTGTGCTTAGGGAAGAGTCCAGAGAGGATGTGATGGGGTCTTTTCTAAGTTCTCATTAGAGAATTTAAGTCTTTAGTTGGAGAGACAGTTAGCACTCTGTAGGTGATTAGAGAACAATAACTTGATCTTGCAGGAACCGTCAAAGCAGTTAAGGATTAAATGGTGTGATAGAAGTACTAAGCACTACAGGATTTTAGAAAAAGACTTGATTTACTCCAAATACCTCCAGATTAGGAATCTTGGCTGAGATGTTCTTAACTTCACACTTTTCTACCTCAGAGCCTTACTAACACATTCAACAGGAGGAATAAAAGCAACCTCATTTTACAAGTACAATGATGGAATTAGTAATGCCCTAGTACTATAAAATTCTTATTGTCAGGGCACAGGGGAAAGTATTTTCCTGTCTCCCATTTGGGACTAGATTGATACTGAACTTGGAAATCCCCTTAAACATCAGATTTAGTTTGACTTCATTAAAAAGTCATGTTTTAAAAGAAGAGTGACAAAGGATTTACCCAAATCCTGTTAGACGGGGCCAGACAATAATGTGCCTGTCAGAAGTAGACTTGGTATTTTTACTGACTTCTTGACTTCCTTGGATCGGCAATGCCATTCCTCAAAGATCCCCTCTGTGATGCTAGTAAGTGGAAAATTAGAGCACATGTAACTGAAGTGAACACTACTCAGATTGCAAAAGAACAATGAAGAGCTTGGATTTCATTTTATTAACAACTTCTGTTAAGGACAATATTTTTTCATCTCTGACCTTTGACTTACGAGTTCCATTTTACATTTCTTCTGCTTCTTTCTGTCTCCTCTCCAGTGGGAGTTAGATGATTGGATGTTAGGCTAATTTGGAAAGCCAGACTTGGCCATCCTGGGGAGAGTTTAGATGTGCATCCTTCCAAACTCATTCTGATAATCTTATTTAGCTGCTACCAGGATCTGAAGCACAACTATAAAGAGGGCAGTTCTAAGACATTTGATGGGACTGGGAGCATAAAACCTGTAGCTCTAGATTCTCTAGACTCTCCTCTCTCTAGAACTCCCTTCCTTCATCAAAATCCTTTGCTTGGAGGCTTCAGATAACAGTTGACTGATCGAAGTGAATATCAGCTGTTAGGAATACATCTCTAACTGGTGGGAAGTCTGGGGAGATAGTTTTGAGTAGGGAAACTTTCTGGTTCTTGATGCTCTAGCTTAGTGCTTCTCACAGAGTGGTCCACTGATGGATAGCATCAGCATGCCCTGAGAGCATTTTAAAATGCAAATTCTCAGATGCCTTCTCAGTCCCACACAGACTTTTTGGGGTAGAGCCCAGAATCTGTATTTTTAACAAGCTCTTCAGTTGATTCTTATGGACACTTCATTTTGCTCTAGCTTACTCTTAATCTCCTACTTAAACCCTTCTGCTTAACTGATTTGCTAGAGACAGTAGCATCTGTTGGACTGTAAGCTCAATGAAGGCAGTGATCATATCTGCATTATATACTGCTGTCTTCATCACAGAGCCAGGAACAGAGAAGGGCTCAGTAAATTAAACAGGTGATCAGGATAAGCATTGTAACCAGGTGTTGATGCGACATTGCCTGTTTACAAAGTTGAAGAAGTGACTGCTATGTCAGCTAGTCTCTTGGCCTTGAGGCAGTCTTGCATAGGATCATGTGGTCTTGGGTACTACTAGCTGCTTACAGACTGTTGATCACTATGTGGCCAGGAGATCCTCCATTGGTGGATCTCTTAGCCTTGTAAACCATATGAAATATCTTTAAATGAAATCCTTGAACAAGAAAGGGATCTCAGACCCACTGTTAAGTGATGATTATGTGCCTAACAAACACAAGGGCCTAGAAGTAATTTCCTTTATAGTGTTCAAGGAGTGCCACTTGGCTTGAACCATACTGGATCCCAAAGCAGAATCTTCATGTGTGTTTTATGGCTGAAGTGTACAACAAATGGCTCTTGGCT
This sequence comes from Meles meles, assembly GCF_922984935.1. Classification (NCBI taxonomy): domain Eukaryota; kingdom Metazoa; phylum Chordata; class Mammalia; order Carnivora; family Mustelidae; genus Meles; species Meles meles. The sequence goes on along the minus strand of NC_060077.1, from coordinate 26,329,331 downwards.
AGATTTAGAACACTTCTTTTACCATACTCTGTATCTGACCTAGTTTGAGTCTTCATGTTGTACTTTGCTTCCTCCAGAAGGAAATGTTGGAAGCCTCTTTGCACTTTTCTTGCACTTGCTCATGCTTACTAGATCTCAGTTGGATTCTCCACGCTGATAAGAGGCACTGCCATAAGGAGAAATGTTCTTATCTACTCGTAGTACTTACAGGAAGGTCCTTGCTCTTGAACTTTCAAGAAGCACTTGTCATTAATGTTTCAGCAGAGTCAGCTTCCTGAACACATTGTGATACTTGAAAATCTGTGGTTTATAATACTTTTGAATAGCATTTTAAATTACACTGGTCCATTTAACAGAGGGCGGTCATGACTCACTGAATCTTTAGGACAAAGAGTATTTTAAACTGGGATTCCTCAACTTAAAGTTCGTGAACCACAGCTTACAGAGACAAAAAAGTACTCAGGAACTAGGCTCTAAAGCAGCCTTGGGCTTGTCCCTGTAGTACCTTACGTATACCTCCTGCCTTTTAGTAGAAGTGCTCTCCTGATTCCAAGGCCTATGCTGTTCCTCCTTTGTCAAATTATCTTCATCATTGGTCATAGGCACCTTGAAAACTCCGGTATCACCCCCTTCCCAATTTGGGAATCTCTTCTTTAGTGTTTGTGACATGTTTAGACCCAGACTACTTTGGGTAACCACCTGCTGCTGCAGAAGACAGTTACTGAAAGAAGAGGTTCTTGCACCCACTGAAATGGCAGCCAGTTTGTTCCCCTCCTGTCAACCAGGAAGTCCTGCTGTGGCTGCACTATCAAAGGACTTAATCCTCTTTTCAAAAGACTATTCCTCCTTCCAGTCAAGCAAGTCCAACTGGGACCAGGCAGCTCTCACTGCATCTTGTGCCATCTCATTTCTAGGTTAGGGAGCCATTTCAAGGACCCATAGCAAGCAGAGGATGTGGCAATGAGTACAGATAACCCAGAAACTCAAGTTAGCCTGGGGATAGTCATACATAGACTTAGCAATTTCTGTGGGTAGTAACTGCCACCACTCTACCCACAGCATGTCTGGCTTGATCACATTGTGTGAAGGCTACTCCAGATTTAACCCACAAAGAAGATGGCCCTGTTGAATTTGAGCAGTGTTGACAATGTACAATGTGTAGTAGTTGGAGTGCTTTAGTGCCCTGGGACCCATGGCAGAGGGCAGAGGTGGAAGTAATCCAGGTAGAGAGACACAGTAGGATGATTGAGGCTTGTGTGAAATAGATGCATATTCAGGGGTGCCCGGGTGACTCAGACAGTCGGCTCAGGTCATGACCTCAGAGTCCTGGGATCAATCCCTGAGTTGGGCTCCCTGCTTGGTGGTTAGTCTAGTGGACCAGGTATTTCCTGTCCTCAAAGAGTCTTGTCAGTCTTTGTCATTAACTAGAAAACATTGGAGAACATTTGATAGTAATGCCCACCCTCAAGGGCCCTGACATTTACCTTACACTAGCTAGGGCTGTTAGAAGGAGGAGCTAGGTTTATCCTAACCTTTTTGGGCCAAATGTCACACTAATCTACCTTCTGATCTTACCCATGTTTCCACCCTCTGGTGGAACTACCAGTGGTAGTTCCTGGTAGGTAATTACCTGGTAGGTAGGTAACTACCCAGTAATGGCAACCACTTCTTTTACAGAAAGGCGAGAGGACCTTCGAGGAGGATTTATGCTTTGCTTTTTGGATGATGGAGCAGGAATGGATCCAAGTAAGTCATGAGATGATTTCTTCTTTTGGGGAGGATGTAACTCTTTTTACTAAATACTCACTGTGTTGTTTTCTGTTGCCTTACTGTTGTGACTAGAAGATCCACCTGGAGAGAGAGAGGTCTGTTGCAACATCTCAGGTTTAATTCTACTAATGGATTTGCCAGGTCTTGTCCTAGCATGGGAGATATGATCTGAATGGCAACCTGAAGTCAGTCAGATTACCCATCTCTTGACATTGTATTTATCAGCTTGCACAACATCCTGGAGCTGGAACTACAGAGGCCTCCCTCAGCCTTCATACAAACCATGTTCTGGTAACAGAATAAGGGCATGGTGATGGTGGTACTGACAGGCCAGTAAGAAGTTGTTTCCATTTGCCTCATGGTTCTGAATTTCCTTGGAAAGTGGTTTCAGTAGAAACACAGCCCTGCTTAGATTTAACTAGGCTCAGACCTTTGATTTTTGAGGATCCTGGGGAAGAAATGTAAATGCTTTCACTTTCTTTGTACCTGTGATTTCAGGTGATGCTGCCAGTGTGATCCAGTTTGGGAAGTCGGCCAAGCGAACGCCCGAGTCCACCCAGATTGGGCAGTATGGGAATGGGTTAAAATCGTAAGTATACTAGAAGCCTGTCAAAGGACTCAGTACAGAATTAAGCAATACTGTCCTGCTGCTGTCCAGTAAAAACTTTTCTGTTCCTTATCCTTCTGGAACAGAAGAAAGGTCAGAAAGAAGTAGTAGTTTGGGAACTTAGCAACTGTTGTACAGCCAGGTTTTCCTTACAGATTGAAAGAATGAACATCTTAAACCATTTGGGGTGAGAGAAGCAAACTGTAGGTTTCTCTTGAACAGTGTGCTGTGGAATTGCATCTCTCCTCCTGATGAAAATTCTTATTTTTACCCTGTGGTTTGAGGATGCAAGTGGTTGTTTTGTGGGGTTAGGATGTATCTGAGATGCTAAAGGGGTTGCTTCATGGCACAGCAGTGTTTTCTGACCACCTGCCACGTGTCATGCTTCGACTGGGGCACTGGGGATCCAGGGTGAGTGATGGAGATGTGAATCTTCTCTCTCAGAGGACATGGTCTCCACTTCTGTGTCCTGGTAGACCCTGTAGCAGGGACATACCTAATGTCTTCAGATCCCTTGGGACTTCTTTCTCAGCCCTTAGTTCCCACTTGTTTGGTGTTTGGAATGTGTTGTTCTGGTTTTGAGTGAAGCCCGAAGAGAAAGGTTTCTATTTCTGAAATGCTCACTTCCAGCTGTACATACCTTTGGATGGAATAAGATTTAGTGGAATTGGAATTTGTACAAATGGAATTCTGAGTCACGTTTCCAGTCTTGCTGTGGAAACGTGTTGTTTTGTTCGAGAGAGGGTGGTGCTTTGGTCAGTCAGCAGTATCAGTTGTCCCTCGCATGCAGCATGCTTTGGCAAGGAAAGAGAGTGCTTCCAAAGACGTCGGGGACATGGTACCTGGACTATTTGTCTTTCAGGGGAGAAACCAAATGGTAGTAACAAGTTCTTACCATGTGCCAGGCACTTTGCTGAAAACTTTTCTTGAATGATCTTATTTATTCCTTCTATTCTTATTTATTCTCATTTTCCAATGAGGAAATTGAGATTTATGGGGATGAAGTTATTTGCCCAGAGGTATAAAAGTGTAGCCCAAGGTATAAAAATATAAAAATTTTTACCTTATAAAAGGTATAAAAGGTATAAAAGTATAGCCCAAGTGTAGAGCTGAGATAGGAACCAGGTCCTTTTGACTGCAGAGCTGGAGCGGTTACCCATCTCACTTCAGTCATTCAAATTAAAGTTCAAATCTCACCTCAGCCATCATCAGATGAATTATTTCTCTGAACTTCAGCATCCTCCTTTGTAAATTGGGATTATAAATACGTGCTAAGTAAGTTAAGGATTATATGCTCTTATTGCTTTGAGAGCCTTAGACTAGTTTCTGGATTCTTACTTTATTTCTTCTTTGATCTTTCCATGGGAGATTCCTGGTCTGAATCGCTAGATCTAGGGTAGGGCCTAGGAGTCTATAGGTAGGTTCCCCATTGTTCTGGTACAGGTGCCCTAAATCCCAATAACTGAGGTCTCTTAGTGTAAATGTGAAAGAAGTTCTGACTTCCCATCTGGATTGTAGGCCAGTTTCCTTCTACCTGATCTTAGCAGTTTTGTGGCCTCAGGCAAGCTCTTTCATGTCTCTGCGTATGTGTTTTCTAATCTAGAAAATGGGATTCTATTCTCCGACCTTCTACCTTGCAGAGCAAGTTTGAGGAGCAAACAAAATAGGACTCTAATGGTGCTTAGAAGACTAGGAAGCTGCAAGTGTTGTCATTAGCATATTTTAGTAGACTGAGTTTTGTAAAGGATGCATTCAGTTGGAGCCATCTAGTGTTGAGAGTGTATTTATTTTGAAACCAATTCAGAAGTTGACAGAGTTTCAGAAGGGAGTGATTTGTGGCGAGAATAAGGCTGAGAAGTAAGGAAGCCAGCAGAGAGGTGGCAGTTTTGGGGTTGTTGCTCTTAGCCTCCAAGGTCAGGATCAGAGAGAAGAAAGAAGCACAAAGTGAGAATTTTTGCCAAATTAGGGCAAGTGCAAGCTTTGACAGAAGGGAAGGTAATATGCCTCATTTTGCTGTCTGTAAGCTTCAGGGGAGAAGGAGGAGGACCGTGAAATCTGTCAGAGGAAGGAGCATTGCCAGCATCTTGGGAACTGGAGGAGGAGAAAGAGAACTTGGCAGCCCCCAGGGTGTCTCTGGATAGTGTCCTGGGCGTTTTCCTAAGCATTTGGGGAAATGGGACATGGCATTCATTTGTGTGTTTGGCATGCCAGCCTGGTTTGTATTTGTATATAGAAGAGAGTAATGAGGCTTCCCACTGCCATCTCCTCCCTGGGGTATTATGAAGACTAATGAGATAATGGCCATAAAGCCCCAGAAGCTGCTTCGAAGGAAGGAGCTAAACAGCCCCATTGTTTGGTGGGCAGTGAACTGTTGGAACTTCTGCCCTGTTCCATGTTGCCCAGAAAGGCCTGTCCTTGCCTGTTCCTCACCTGATTTAATGTGGCTAAACAGAGGAAGGAAGCAGTTGATTCCATTCAGACTTTTGCCTTGTGGAACTCAGCCTCAAGGCACATTTCCCAGAAACCAGTTACATCTAAGAGCAGGGACCGCCTATGTCATAATGAGCTTGAAGTGGCAGTACTATTTTGAGACAGAAGATGGTTGAGGTTATAGGATATGAACCAATTATAGGCCTCCTTAAAAACTATGATTAAGAATTATGTTGTGTATGGTTAGCCCCTATATTTGGCTTAGCCTTGGGATCATACCGTTTTTTTGTTTGTTTGTTTGTTTTTGGGGGGGGGGTTTGGGTTTTTTTGAGGACTTAGTGAGTGTAGATTGTGGACTGTGCCCTTGATGGTGCTGCCATTTGATGAGGGAATGAGAAGGGAGTTTGTGTCCACAAAGGAAGGACCAGATGGGAACTGGATGTGGTCAGCATGGAAGATGATGTGTTGAAGGTATTAGTTCCTGGAGGGAAATTGGATGGTGGCACAGAGAGTACAGTAGCCCTCGTGTAGCTGAGATGAACCTGGTGCATGGGCAGCAGGGGTTACTTGCTGTTGTGGCAGCAGGTCAGGAGTTAAACTTGGGGCTGGTGATCTGTGGTGAATGTGCCCTAGAAGGGTGGTGAGGAAGCCTTGTATGGTGGGTAAGTGGGGTCAGGCTAGTTGTGAGGAATGATGAAGGCTGATGGAAGAGCAGAGGGAGTGAGGACTGTGGACCTCATCTCAGGGTCCTGTGAGGAAGGGAAGTCTTGAGGAGAGCTCTCCAAAGGCAGTTTCAGTCATGTCCAGAAGGTGAATTCGCTCTTTTTTCAGGTGAGTTTTTGAATCCCTGGGAGAATAACTCATTTCTGCTTTTCCTTTCAGGGGCTCAATGCGCATCGGGAAGGATTTTATACTCTTCACCAAGAAGGAAGACACCATGACCTGCCTCTTCTTGTCTCGGACTTTCCATGAGGAAGAAGGCATTGATGAAGTAGGTCCTATCCTCATGGTCTGAGTCATTATTTCACATTTCCTGGGTCTGCCTAGGTTATTTTCCATGATGTGCTTATTGGGTTTGCAGGATTGCAGCCATGCCATCCTCGTGGGATTATCTGTTTGGATTAATTGGTTGAGGGGTTAGGCAGACTTCTTAGTGTGAGAGGAGCTAAAAATTTCAAAGCTTTAACCCTACAACCCAGCAATCGCACTACGGGGTATTTACCCTAAAGCTACAAATGTAGTGATCCGAAGGGGCACATGCACCCGAATGTTTATAGCAGCAATGTCCACAATAGCCAAACTATGGAAAGAACCTAGATGTCCATCAACAGATGAATGGATAAAGAAGATGTGGTATATATGTATGTGTGTAAACACACACACACACACACACACACACACACACACATACACACACACACAGGAATACTACCATCAAAAGAAACGAAATCTTCTCATTTGCAACGACGTGGATGGAACTAGAGGTTATTGTGCTGAGCAAAATAAGTCAGAGAAGGACAATTATCATATGATCTCTCTGATATGAGGAATTTGAAAGGTGGGGCAAGGGTTGACATAGGGAAGGAAAAAATGAAACAAGATGGGATCAGGAGGGAGACAAACCATAAGAACTCTTAATCTCACAAAACAAACAGGGTTGTTGGGGGATGGGGGTGTAGGGATAGGGCGGCTAGGTTATGGACATGGGGGAGGGTATATGCTATGGTGAGTGCTGTGAAATGTTTAAGTCTGATGATTCACAGACCTGTACCCCTGGGGCAAATAATAAGTTATATGTTAATAAAACTAAAAATGAAAATAAGGAAAAAAAATCTCAAAGCTTTAGAGAATAGTCCTGTTTCCAAGAATGAGGCCATCAAATGGCAGGAATCAAGAGTGGATTTGTAGCTTCTGTAGATGTGCAGCCTGAATTTAGTCTGGTGGGATGTCAGTATGAAGAGTTGTTTTATCAAGGGGAATGTTTTGGCTTCTTGACTATGGGTGGAGAGCACAACCTGCAGTAATAATAAGAACTAATAATAGGAGCAGCACTGTCTTTCCCATATGATGGTGATTTTGTGAAATGTACTATGATTGTATTTTCCTTTTTAAGAAATTTGTTGCTTTAATTGTCTATATCAGAAGGTACAAGTCAGATACCTATGGGGCCTGGGCAGGTAATGAAGCAGGAAAGTATATGGAAAGCATCATGGTAAGTTCTTTGCTAAATGACAGATGACACTTAGCCCCAGCTCATCATCATTGCTATGCTGGAAAGAAGTCCTAATGAATCTGATATTCTGATTTTAAAACATTACAGTAATTACTTAATTATTAAGCTAAACACATGCTCCATTGATTCTCTTTGTGGCCTGGTGGTTAAGAAATCTACAGAGCTGGTCTGATGAGGTATGTGCTTCCTCTCCAGAGAGGGGATCAGAGACTAGTCTGCCCAGCCTCAGTTTGGACTCTTTCTCTTTTCATGTGTGAGAAATGGTGGCCAGAGCTGTACAGAGGGGACTGAGAGGGTCGGCAGAGAGAAATCCTGAGATAGGTGAATTTAGTTAGGGTTTCAGTCTCTCTTAGTTAGCTGTGGTTTAATTTGTGCTGGCCCTATTAGATGTGAGCTTAAATCATAGGAAATTAGTTCATGATGGGAATGAAAGCTGTTTTTTCCCACCACCTTTACTTGGTAAGCCAGTGGATCTGTTTGCCTTTTTGGTGCACAGTGTCAGTTCATCCATCATCCACACAGTGAGAGAAGTGCTATAGCTGGAATGAACAGGTTCCTGGGAGAAGGTAGGGCAGGAGAACTTTTGCCCAGGCTATGGTTTTCACGAATGTTTCCTGATGGACTGTAGTGGGAGGAGGGTGGTCAAGTCCATGGAAGTAGCCTGTTGAAGGCCCTGAGGGCTAGTGAGGGCTGTGGGATTGGATTTGGCAGAGGGGCTACCTGAAGAAAGGTGGTGGCCTCTGGAGAGGGAGGGATAGGTCAGGTTTGATCTTTTAAGTAAAGGTGGTGTGGCAGTATCAGATTCTCTTTTAAAAAAGATCAGTTTTGTGGGGCACCTGGGTGGCTCAGAACGTTAAGGATTTGACTCTTGATTTTACCTCAGGTCAAGATATCAGGCTCCTGAGATTGAACTTCCACTGGGCTATGCTCAGTGCATAGCCTGCTTTAGATTCTCTCTCTCCCTTTCCCCCTCCCTGTCTGCTCTCACTCTCAGTCTCAAAAAAAAAAAAGAAGAGGAGGGAAAGACAGGTGTTGGAGTAGACTAGTTGAGATTCCCTAGCTGTGTGTGGCCTAGCAGGACTGAAGCAGGGAGGTCCTTTAACATGTGAGGCCCACAAATCTGGTGTTTGATTAGTGGAGAGAGAAAGGAAGGTCATGAATGATGTAGGTTCTGGTGTGGCAGCTGGGGCATGATGTGGGCTGTTCAGAGCTGGTAAAGAATGAGAGTGGCGCCCTGCTCTTTGGTGAAGAGTGTAAGTTCTCCTGGACATGAAAAGTTAAGTCTGGGTCGTGAGCTTCTGGGGAGGCCTGGGCTCTGGGATCCTTGGTAGCAGATGAGCTCACCTAAAGGGGTGTACACAGTGAGAAGAGGACCTGGGATCTCAGGGATGCTCTTCTCCAGGGAGAGGACAAGGTGGCACAAGAGACAGGAGTGATCAGATATGTAGGAGGAAAACCAGGAGAGTGATGACATTGAAATTAGAGAAGTGTTCTGGTGACTGGGATGGGTGCCAGTGGAAGTGTATGCTGTTTAATGCTGTCGTCACCTGGGGGGTTGCAGAGTCAGGTATAGATTCACAGAACACAAATGGAACTCAGTTCCTCGGGTGAAAAAGCTAGGTTGAAGTTTTTTCCTTACTTGGTGCTAGAAGGTCACTATTTTGGATTGTACTCTAGTGCAAACTCAGCCAAGATTTCAAAATAAGATCATTTTCTACTGAGTAGGAATGTGTCCAAACCAGCTCTAGGGATGAATACCATTAGGAATGAAGCTTCTTAGAAAACAGTAAAGTGTCTCAGAACCTTTAACAGTTTATCACCCCGACACTTCTTAAAATGTAGAACCCCTTTATTCTCAGGGTAGGCTGTTTGATTTGAACCTTCGAGGTGGCTGAGACTGGTTTGCTTTACAGAGGGAATCAAATGTCAGCTATCCACAGGGCTCCTGGGCAGCTGGCTGAGAGAGGGCACATCTAAAGGGTGTGGCACTCGAGGGTGGGGTTTTAGAAGAAAGAGTAGGATTCCCCCCCCCCAGTTTTATTGAAGTTTAATTGATAAAAATAGGATTTTTAAAAACATAAGATTAAATTCCATAGTATGAAATAGTATATTAAAATACAGGTACAGGGCACCTGGGTGGCTCAGTGGGTTAAGCCTCTGTCTTCGGGTTAGGTCATGATCCCAGGGTTCTGGGATCGAGGCCCGCATCAGGCCCTCTGCTCAGCAGGGTGCCTGCTTCTCCCTCTTTCTCTGCCTGCCTCTCTGCCTACTTGTGATCTCTCTGTCAAATAAATCAAATCTTAAAAAAAAAAAATGCAGGTACAGTTGAGAGGATAATTACAAAGTGAACACCTCGGTAGCTGTCCTAGTAGACTGATACTAGAAGCCCCCAGTGTGTCCCCTCACTAGTTGTATTCCTTACTGCATGTCTGAAGGAACCACCTTCAGGTAACTTTTGTAATGATTAATTCCTTGTTCTCTTTATATGCACCTGTGTTGTGTATGCATTCTTGAATAGTTTAGTTTTGTCTATTTTATGATGTTTATGTAAGTGGGCTCATATCATAAGGTTGGTTTTTTTTTTTTCTATTTTGTCTTTTTCATGTAACAGTTTTTTGTTGTTTTTGCTTTAGTAGGGGGAGGGGCAGGGAAAGAAAGAATCTCAAATCTCAAGCAGGCTTCATGCCCAGCTCAGAGCCCAACATGGGACTTGATCTCACAACCCTGAGATCATAACCTGAGTCAAAATCAAGAGTTGGACACTTAACCAACTGAGCCAACCAGTCGCCCCTCACATAGCATTGTTTTTGAGATCCATCCATGTTGATGCTAATAGCTGTTAGTTTGTTCATTGTCATTACTACACACTATTCCATTGTATAAATATATGATAGTATAATTTATCCATTCTAAATTGGTTGCTGGTACATATGTACGGGACACACTGCCAGGTTCTGGAGTGGAATTGCTGAGTTGTATGTTTATAGGTATCTTCAGATTCACTAGATAAGTACAAATATCTTTTCAGTAGTAGAAAGAGTAGAATTAACACCAAATTAGGAGAATGGCCAGGGCGATCCCAAGCAGGGAACTGCCCATGCAGAGACCTCCAGGGCATAAATCAGCATATCCCAGAGGACCTAATGCTGTGAGGCTGAGTCTTGGAAAGGGCAGAAGTCAGAGAGCCTCTGATTTCAGGCTACAAAGCGTGGATCTCTCCTCTGGGGCAGTGGGGCAGTGTGGAGCCACTGTGGAGAGGGACAAGACGGGGGGTACATTTTGATGGAGGCTGTTCTGGGTCTTCCATCAGTGTCTGCCTGTGCTTTCTCCAAAGGTGATAGTCCCATTGCCCACCTGGAATGCTCGGACCCGGGAACCTGTAACAGACAATGTGGAGAAGTTTGCCATTGAGACAGAGCTCATCTACAAGTATTCTCCCTTCCGCAATGAAGAGGAAGTTATGACTCAGTTCATGAAGATTCCTGGGGACAGTGGTAAGTAGACTTGAGCCTACAGTCCCTAGTATCTAGGAGCTTCAGAGCCATGAATGGTGTGGGGATGGGCAGGTGGCGCTAGCAGGACAAAAGGAGGATTTCTTTCCCAGGAACACTGGTTATCATCTTCAATCTCAAACTCATGGATAATGGAGAGCCAGAGCTAGACATAATCTCAAATCCAAGAGATATCCAGATGGCAGAGACTTCCCCAGAGGGCACGTGAGTGTGGCTGGGAAGGGAGGGAAGTCTTGGAACTGGTGTTCATTTTCTCAGGGAGAGAGCCCAGGAGGTGACTTTAGCAAAAGGGGGAGGAGGAGCTCATTCCCTGAATTTCCCAGTATTGGAGTTGATGAAGCTGAGCACTCCATATTTTCTTAACCACAAGCAGGACGAATAGGACAGCAGCTCCACAGCTAAGCCAAAAGAAAAGATTAATGATCCCTTGCCCTGACTCCTTGATTTGGAAACAGTCTTAGAGGTGGGGGAGGATTTGCTGGGTCTGTGGTGGGGCCAGTGGTAGGGCTGGGTCAGGTGCCTGTGGAGTGCTTATGCTGGGGATGTGAGGGATGTGCACCCCACACCAAGGGAGCAGCCCTTCAGGGTGGTGAGAAAAGCCAAGATATGAGGTGGAAGTTTTGCAGAGGCTGTCCTGCCGTATCTTTGGTCAAACTGGTTGTGGGTGGGTGATAGCACTCTTTCATTCCTGCCACCTCTAGGAAGCCAGAGCGGCGCTCCTTCCGTGCCTATGCTGCTGTGCTCTATATTGATCCCCGGATGCGGATCTTCATCCATGGGCACAAGGTGCAGACCAAGAGGCTCTCCTGCTGCCTGTATAAGCCCAGGTAGGGGCCTGCCCACCCTGGTAGCTGTTCCCTTGAGGTGAGGATGGGGCTGTGGCTGTATTTCTTATGGGCATTGTTGGAGTGATGGTAGGAGTGATGATGATAAGAGGCTCTGACAGTGTTGACTGGATTTGGGCCTTTAAGCTACTTGTGATTTACTGCATAGAAACTTCTAAGTCTTCAGGAGGGGGCACAGATGGCTGGTGAGCTGTGAAGATTGGTTGTTGAAGCTTGCTGAGTGTGAGTTCTATGACATGGAGGGTGTCCTACCTGGCACAGTGAACTGAGCCTCTCAGCTTTAGGGCCAAGGGGCCTTTAGACACTACACAGGAGAGAGCAAAGGCCTTGGCTGATTGCTGAGATTTATTTCTGCTGTGGGATTATTGACACATCTGGTGAGTAGTGAGGTTGCTTATCAAAGATGGAGTAAGGGGCAAGTGGAATAAGGAGTTGAGGATTTTGCTAAAATAAGTTTTGTTTTGTTGGGGTTTTTTGAGAGAGAATGAGTAAGAGAGAGCACGAGACGGGAGAGGGTCAGAGAGAGAAGCAGACTCTCCACTGAGTAGGGAGGCCTATCTGGGACTTGATACTGGGACTCCGGGATCATGACCTGAGCCGAAGGCAGTTGCTTAACGAGCTGAACCAACCAGGCACCCTAAAATGTTTGTTTTTGACTCATCATGAATATAGTGCAGCTTGGAAGGAGGCAAGAAAGCAGGGTGCTTCTTGAGGTGTTCAGGTTGCTGCCCTGCCCTCCTGCTGCTTGGGTCTTCAGGTTGCGTTTTCCCCTGTTCAGGATGTACAAGTACACATCAAGCCGTTTCAAGACTCGTGCAGAGCAGGAGGTGAAGAAAGCTGAGCATGTAGCGCGGATTGGTAATGTGCACTCCCTGCCCCCTGGGCAGGAGGGGGGATCAGGTTGGGGTTGTCTGGGGGATACTTGTGGCCAAAGCGGATCCAAAAAAAGCTCTGTCTAGCACCCAGGGGCAGGCTCTTCTAGAACCACTGGAACCACTGGTCTAGTTCCTCTTGCACCCCTCCCCTTGCATGCCAATCCTCTCAGCATTTTCCCCCCCAGACTCTACTTTCTCTTTATCAGCCATTTTTAGGGACTTACCTAAAATAGCAGCAACTCCTTGATTTGCCCAGAGTGAAGAATCTCACACTTTCCTTTGGCCCAAATACTTGTGAAATTAGTTTTCCTGACTCCAGGGCAAAATCTCAAGGTCTCTCATGGTGACGGGGCTTCTTGGCAGCTTGATGGAGAGTGATTGGCTGAGGACTTTGATACTTTCCAGCTCCTGCTGAGGATGTAACACTGGTTGCTTTGGGCAGTTTTTGACCTGTTCTGGTTTGTTTGTAAAGTTTTAAAAAAAACATGTCTAAAGTATAAATAGTACCTGTTTTGTTTGGGGCCTCCAAACAAAAGGATTTTCCTTTTTGTACTGACTGCATTCCAGGCAGGGAGGTTGGAGGCAGCTCTTCTGTTCCTTGACAGTGTACATACATCTTGCCCAGTGGGTACTGCACTGTAGGATTCAGGAGGGATGACTAAGAGTTTTTGAACCTTTGTATTCCTTAATCATGGTCTCTTCTGGATTTTAGCTGAGGAGAAGGCACGGGAAGCAGAGAGCAAAGCTCGGACCTTAGAAGTTCGCCTAGGTGGAGACCTCACTCGGGACTCCAGGGTAAGGCCCCAAATCTGAGCAGCTGTTGTCTAACATTTCTGGCATTAGGATCCCAGAGCTGGCCTGGCTCAGCCCCAAGCTAGTTGTGAACCCCTCGCCCTAAAGCTGCAAAATGGGACATTAAGATATTTCCGTAATCATTATTGAACACACTGTATGGCAGAATCTTGGCTAATCATTTCAACATCCTAACAACGATATGGAGTGGCCCCTGTTAGTATTCTCAGTTTATAGAAAGGGAGATTGAAGTGAAGATGGTCACTTGCCCCAGGTCACATACCTGAAGGGGTCTGAGCAGTTCTTTACCCTCTCTGTCTGACACTGTTATTTCAGTTGGGGGTGTTTCCTCCTTCATTTCAGCCTGGTCAGGTAAAGCATGGCTTTTGAGTTTGTCCCCATTAAGGCCATTTTTCTGTAGAAGAGAAGTAAATCTCTAAGTGTGGTTCTGAATCCATGTGATTTAAACAGAAGTTTCAGATGGTGGTTATAATATTGCCTGCTATGGCCCATAGCATCTCCTCCCCTCACTTGGTGCCAACGTATGTTTCCAGGTGATGTTGCGGCAGGTCCAGAACACAGCCATTACCTTGCGCAGAGAAGCTGATGTCAAGAAGCGAATCAAGGAAGCCAAGCAGCGGTGAGTGCCAGGGCTGGCTTTTGTGGATTTTTTGTTTTTAAGATTTATTTATTTATTTGTCAGAGAGAAAGAGAGCATACACAAGCAGGGAGAGCGGTAGGCAGGGGGAGAAGCTCCCTGCTGAGCAAGGAGCCCACATACAGGGCTTGATCCCAGGACCCTGGGATCATGACCCTAGCTGTAGGCAGCTGCTTAACCAACTGAGCCACCCAGGTGTCCCTGGCTTTTGGTTTTTTAAAATTATGTAACGTTTGTACTCATTGACAATTAAAGAGCTTCAGGACTCCTCCCCACCTTGTGAGTTTGCTGTTCTATCACAAAGATTGCTTTGAGAGAGCCAGTGATGTTGTGGTCCCAAATGCTTGTCAGTGCCCACTGTAGGTTTTCTCCTGAGGTAGGAAAAGTCAGGGCAGGACCAATCCCTGGAATAGAACACCAGACTTTCCTTCCTGGCCATTCCCATTCCTCCCTCTGCTTTTTCCTTTTTTTTTCCCCCTCTCTCTCCCTTTCTTCTCTCTCCTTTTTTCTCTTCCTTTTTTCTTCTCTTTTTCATTTAAAGGAGAAATTTAAGTATATATTTTAATATATACTTTAAGTATATATTTTAATATATACTTTAAGTATATATTTTTTCATTTATATTTCATTTAAGTATATATTTTAATAATATATATCATATATAAATATATATATTACATGTATATACATCATATATATATGATGCTGATTATATAAAGCTTATAAAACAGACCATTTTTAGAAACACCATCTTAAAACTCCCTTATATTAGTACCTTCTGGTACTATTTACTCTTAATATTTTGTCCCTGGTTAAAATATGGAGTAATGCTGTAGATTGAGTTTTGGATCTTTTTCATCTAGAATGGGCACTTGCCCTGGCTCATTAGATAATCTCCATATTCCATTTTATGTGTGGAGCTTCTTGGAACTCTTGTCTTAGAATTCCCGAGTTGCTATTTCTTGGCCTTCCTGTCACAGGCATAGGTTCCCGGATTCTTCTGAGTCAGTGCACTGCTCATTAATCTGCTTTTCAACTCCATGATTTTGTTACTCATCACATGAGGGTCTCTTCTCTCACATACATGTTCATCGTTCTAGTGAATTATTACCTTTTTCAAATTAATTACTGTCATATTAGTGGAGTAGGTATGACCTTGTGTTTAGCCCACCATGTAACTATCTTCACAGAGATTTGCAGCAGCTTCACAGTATCCCATTCATACTTAAATCTTAACTTAAATCTTGTTTTGTTACCAGAAGCCAGCCACAGTCACATGTTTTTAATTAGGGATGCTCAGAGTCACTGCACATTACCATACCCCTACCAGGTCTGATGGGTTACACATTTGACTGGAAGTGCAAAATTTATTTCTTAACATGTCTCAAGTTTAAGCTTAAGCTCACATATCTTAAAGAAGGTGGTGTTTGTGTGTTAATGGGTTGATCTGCTTACATTTATCTTGTGTCTTCTCAGAGCACTTAAAGAACCTAAGGAACTGAATTTTGTCTTTGGGGTCAACATTGAACACCGGGACCTGGATGGCATGTTCATCTATAACTGTAGCCGCTTGATCAAGATGTATGAGAAAGTGGGGCCACAGCTGGAAGGAGGCATGTGAGTATTGCCCACCAAGAGCTTTTCAACCCAAGGTGGTGAGTGGGCCAGTAGGGTGACAGAACTGTCTTCTTTCTCCCTTCAGGGCATGTGGTGGGGTTGTTGGGGTTGTTGACGTGCCCTACCTGGTCCTGGAACCTACACACAACAAGCAGGACTTTGCTGATGCCAAGGAGTACCGGCACCTGCTGCGGGCGATGGGGGAGCATCTGGCACAGTACTGGAAGGACATTGCCATTGGTAATTCCTTTTCTGTTCACTTCTTATCTTAGGAGACCCTTAGTGCCCAAGGGTTTAAATTTAGGAAGAGCAAGAGGCTGTCTCCTAATATGTGTGGGTGTTTCCTTTCTAGCCCAGAGGGGAATCATCAAGTTCTGGGATGAGTTTGGCTACCTCTCTGCCAACTGGAACCAGCCCCCATCCAGTGAGCTACGTTACAAGCGTCGGAGAGCTATGGAAATCCCAACCACCATCCAGTGTGGTGAGCTGGTGGTCAGAACCTCCTTCTGACTCTCCACCATAATCCATGACCCTCTTCTCTGTGTCCCTTTGCCGGCCTCCTGACTTGACTTTCATGGATTCTGGGTCCCACTGGAGATGAGTCTGTTTGGTGGTGGCCCTGGGAGCTCAGCCTTGGGGCTGTGTCAAGTCCACCTGTCCCTCCTGAATGAGGCAGAGGGTATCTAACCTGCCAAGCCTAACTTTGGTACTACATTCTTTTTTTTTGTTTGTTTTTAAGATTTTATTTATTCATTTGACAGAGAGATCACAAGTAGGCAGAGAGGCAGGCAGAGAGAGAGAGGGAAGCAGGCCCCCTGTTGAGCAGAGAGCCCGATGCGGGACTCGATCCCAGGACCCTGAGATCATGACCTGAGCCGAAGGCAGTGGCTTAACCCACTGAGCCACCCAGGTGCCCCTGGTACTACATTCTTAATGGTGTGAGTGATGATTGAGCCAGGATCCTGTTAGAGGAGGGAGTGAGTCCGGGAACATTGAAAATTCCACGATATAAAATGTCTCTTTTTGCTGGAATCACCATCCCTGAGAAGAATTACTGTTCTGCAGGGAAGGCAGAGTTGTAGCCAGTGTAAAGATCTTTGCACAGAAAGTTGGGGGCATCTTTGCCTTGGGCCTGGTTGGGAGGAACATGTTTACTAAAGATATTGTTATGGGGCAAGGCTGATGTTTGTGGGGGTGTTTTCTGTGTCACAGATTTGTGTCTGAAGTGGCGAACCCTCCCCTTCCAGCTGAGTTCTGTGGAAAAAGATTACCCTGACACCTGGGTTTGCTCCATGAACCCTGATCCTGAGCAGGACCGGTGAGCACTTGCTCTAACAAGGAGATTGTGGGTGAGATCTCCTCTCTCCCCACTGTATTCTCTCTACCCTTTGGGTAAATAACTCGCTGTGCATCTTGAGGTCAGTGCTGATATCCTCACATCTCTGTCTTGCTGCAAATAATAAGTGCCCTGGAAATAAGAATAGATGTCTGTCCTGCAGTGAGTATTCATTCTGTACATTTGGGAACCCTGAGGTTGTTGCTGTGGTGAGAGAGCATGGTTTGGGTAAAGAGGAAGGACCATGTCCTACTTAGGGCCCTGTTTTGCCATCACCTCCCTAACACCCTCTTTCTACAGATGTGAGGCTTCTGAACAGAAGCAGAAGGTTCCCCTGGGGACATTCAGAAAGGACCTAAAGACACAAGAAGAGAAGCAGAAGCAGTTGACAGAGAAAATTCGCCAGCAGCAGGAAAAGCTAGAAGCTCTGCAGGTGTGTGGGTCATGGGCAGTAGACAGAGCTAGCTATTTTGTATGTATTCCAATGTGATCAGAAAATAAGTATCCTACCAGAGAGGTAACTGCCATCAACTAACATATCCTAACTTTTTATGACTACCTATGTACACATAAATATATATTTTATAATAAAAATATGGAAATTATGTGTCATAAGGCATACTCTTTAGTGCATACTTTCCTTGAGATACTTTTCCAGAAGTGAATTTGAAAGAGTAAGAGGGTTTGTAAAATCTTACGGCTTTTTATAACTACTTCCAAGTTATTATCCAGAACATATATTAATTTCCGTTTTTTACAAGCAGTACATCTATTTTAAAGTATTTTACAACTTAGTAGGCAAAGATACACATCTTATAATTTGAATTTCCTTCATATTTTTAAATTCAACAATTTTTTTATTCATCAATTTGTTTTTTCAGGATAGCTTATTCTCATTTTTTTTTCATATTTGTCAGGTTTTTGAGATGTGTTTATGGTATTAATCCTTTATGATTTTTTATTATAAAAAGGTTTTTCTTTTCTGGCTTCAGTGTATGTGCAGATGTTACACTAATCTGGAAGTCTTAGGCCTGCCTCCATGTCTGCTGAATCCCACTCATCCTTTCTGACCTTTTCCATCAGGCTTTTCTTACCTTTTCTGGCTTCTTTTATAGTAATTTAGTTCATTGACACTTTTTCCTGGTCTCTCAGTTGCTAGATTAATCACATAAAATCATGTAGTTTGCTAATGATTTTAGGGTATTTTTTGTCTCCCTAGTGAGAATGGGAGTCTTAATAGTAGGACTGTGGCCTAGGTTTTCTTTTTTATACACACACTGTCCCAGACACATAGTAGGGATGCAAAGAGTATGCTTGAATGTACCAAGATATTCAGATAGCCTCATCATCATCTTTGCTGTGCAGAAAACCACACCTATCCGCTCCCAAGCTGACCTGAAGAAATTGCCTTTGGAAGTGACCACCAGACCTTCCACTGAGGTAAGGCCCAGGAAGGTGGGGGGAGGGCTTTTTCTTAGGTATCTCATGCTATGCTCAGTGTTCTTACTCTCCTGTTCTCTTTCAGGAACCTGCACGTAGACCTCAGCGACCTCGGTCACCTCCTTTACCTGCTGTGATCAAGAATGCCCCGAGCAGACCCCCTTCCCTGCAACCTCCCAGGCCAGCCAGCCAGCCCCGAAAGGCTCCTGTCATCAGCAGTACCCCCAAACCTCCTGCCCTGGCAGCTCGGGAGGAGGCCAGTACATCCAGGGTCCTGCAACCACCGGAGGCACCCCGAAAGCCTGCTAACACACCGGTTAAGACTGCACCCCGGCCCACCCCTGTGGTGCAGCCACTATCACCATCTCTGCTACCCAACTCCAAGAGCCCTCGGGAGGTCCCTGCTCCCAGAGCCATCAAGACTCCAGTGGTCAAGAAACCAGAGCCACCCAGTAAACTCTGCCCAGTAAGATACTTTATCTCTTCCAGCCCCGAGTCTACCCTCAGTGGTGTAGGAGTGGAATCAGGCTGTGTCAAAGCTGTACTGGGGGAGGCTCACTGGAGTTCATCGAATCTAAAGCTTCTTGTTTCCTGAGGGAGGAGTCTCAATAGCTGAAGGGACTTGATCTGGTCAAGGCACAGAGCAAGGTGATTTCCTGTCCAAGGAGCTCTTCACTGCTCCCTTCGAGTTCTGGTCTGCCATAAATTTGAGTCCCCACCACCAGCTTTTATGGTATAGGTATAGGTTGGCAGCTTGGTGAGAGCTGTGGTGGGCTACAATGGTCAGCATGTCTCAGGGTAGTCATAGCTGATTGGCCAGGCAGGCTAAGGGAGAAATAAACTGAGAGACTCACTCTGCTACAGCTTTGAGCAAAGGGCCTTGTGGGCACAGGGATCAGGAGGTTGCTGTATACTGAGTTATGTCAGGAGGCTCAGCCCTGGGGGAACTAAGAAGCATACGAGTGGAACAGCTCCTTTAGGCCAGGTGGAATCTTCCTGCACTTCAAGGACTGACAGGGGCCCTCCTCATATTCCCTCTCCTCTTGCTGTAGACTACTCAGGGTCGGAAGCGGACTCTTGGAGTCTCTGACGAAGAAGAAGCTGAGGAAGAGGCTGAGAGGAGGAAAGAGAGGTCTAAGCGGGGCAAGTTTGCTGTGAAGGAAGAAAAGAAGGACTTGAATGAGGTAAGTGGTCCCAGGTGAGGTTAGAACGTCCTTCCCCAGGATTGCAGTCTGTACCAGCTCCATTTCTGTTTTGTGATTTGAGCCTCCTAGAAGCCCAGTTCATCTCTATAGGACTCAGTCACACAGATGACTTAGAAACATGGTGTCAGGTAGGCTTCTTAGTGAGATTGGCTTCTGGTTCTTATCACTGGCTGGAGGTCACACATAGACCAGGGAGTCTTGAAACCCTTTGCTTCCCGGTGTCTGTGACTTTTCTTTGCATACTGTCTTGTTTATAAAGGTGACAGAAGGGTAGATACTCAAGGTAGAGATTTAGAGAGCAGCTCTTGGTGAGACATGGAAATTTAAATAGCCACATATAAGATAATATGAAGTGACAGCTAATGACCTTGGGTTCTAGTCATTTAAAAATCTGCTTTTCAGGGGCACTGGGGATGCCTCTAATAGACTCTCTTCTCCTTACAGCTCTCAGACAGTGCTGGGGAAGATGACCTAGCTGACCTTAAGAGGGCTCAGAAAGGTGAGTTTGGGGAGTTACGTGGCAGTCTGTGGGGAAAAAGAGTAGTGGGGCCCCTCTGCCAGCAACTGCTTATCCTGAAGGCTCTTGAAGGTTTTCCTGGCTCTGGGCTCTTGTGTAGCAATGCTTCCAAGTCTGATTCTGAGAAGAATTCTGAAGATAGCACACCCTTATCTGTATTTTTAGCACAGATTTCTTGGCTTGCACTTCTGGCAGGCCATCATCCTGCCGCTCTTTGGCACCCTCATGGCAGATGGGGAAGGAGACCAGGGTGGCTGGGCTCCATGTTCCTGGCAAAATATGGGCAAGCATGTAGGGTTCTTGTCCCTGCAAACCCTAGGACCGCCTCTCTCAAGGTGGCCCTGGCTGAGTGGAGAACTTTATTAGTTTTTTGACTCTTGCTGCATCCTCATTCTCTCAGATAAAGGGTTGCACGTGGAGGTGCGTGTGAACAGGGAGTGGTACACAGGCCGTGTCACAGCTGTGGAGGTGGGCAAACATGTGGTGCGGTGGAAGGTGAAGTTCGACTACGTGCCCACAGACACCACTCCGAGAGACCGCTGGTAACACCCCTTTCCAGAGGTTGACAGAGTTGGCCAGGCCAGGGGGAGGACTGTCCCTGGCCTCCCAGCAGGTGGCCCATCCTGGGCATCTGGGACACGCATGACACAAGTGCTGTGTGACTTCTAGGGTGGAGAAAGGCAGTGAGGACGTGCGGCTGATGAAGCCCCCTTCTCCGGAGTACCAGAGCCCTGATACACAGCAGGAGGGCGGAGAGGAGGAGGAGGAGGTGGCAGTGGCCCAGCAGGCTGTAGCCATGGCGGAGCCCTCTACTTCTGACTGCATCCGCATAGAGCCTGACACCACTGCCCCGAGCACCAACCACGAGACCATTGATCTGCTCGTCCAGATCCTCCGGTATGTGTGTCTTCCCACTCTGGGGCTAACTGTGGCGCTCCGTACTTTTTCTTGCTATTCTGAATTTCTGTTCCCACCTTCTCCTTTAGGAATTGTTTACGATACTTTCTGCCTCCAAGTTTCCCCATCTCCAAGAAGGAGCTTAGTGCTATGAATTCAGATGAGCTAATATCATTTCCTCTGGTGAGTTTGGCCTAACCTTTATTTTTATTCTGTGTGGCCCCTCAGCTTCGTGCTTTTTGTAATTGCCAGCTCTTGCTATGTCTTTCTTCTCTCCTCCTGGCAGTAGCTTGTTGTGACTGGCATGTAGAAGCCAACCATATGCTACCATAAGATGCTGGGGCTGAGTCCTCACTTAGGGGCAGCAGGCCTGGTTTGACATGTCACAATGAGTATATCCTTTTTCCTCTACCCCAGCAAAGGGGGTAAACTTGTCCCAGGCAACAGGGAAGAACTTAGGCTCAAAATGCCTGAAACTTGACTCTTAGAGCGAGGTAGAGATGTGTTGGAAGTAAGCACTGAGTGTTGTTACGCTCTTGGGGCACAGGCTCTGTGGTGGACCTCTTAATGAGCAGCAGAAGAGAGTCCTGCCTCCTAAGTGGCTTATGGTTCAGTAGGGATTAAATTTTTACCAGGTAGTTGGACATGAGACTGAGAGCAGTAAGTGCTGTGGAAGCAGGTGTTGGGCTGTGGCAGCATTGTGGAGGGAGAGAGCAGCAGTCTGAAGTGCCTGTGTGACAGGGAAACTTTGAGGCAGGGGGACTTTGTGAGCAAGGGGTCAGAGTGATGAAAGTTCCCAGGTTGAGGCAACAGGCTGTGTGAGGAACACTTCGGGAAGAAGAGAGCCTAAGGGCCAGGATATGGTGCATCTTGAATGTCTGGTCTTAGGCATAGTGGCTTAAACCTTGTATAAAATGGAGGGCTAGCAAAAGTGTTGAGTTGGGGGAATTTGTCAGTCTGAACCTGGTCTAGGACAAGAGGCAACAAACTTTCTGTAGAGGGCCAGCTAGCAGATATTTTCAGCTCTGGGCGTTATACAGTCTCTGTGGTAAGTACGGAATTCCACTATTACAGCATGAAAGCTGCAGTAGACAATTTGTAAAGGAGTGGATATGGCTGTGCTCCAATATAAGCTCCATTTACAAAACAGGCAGCAGGCTGATTTGGCCTGGGGCTCTAGTGTGCTGACCCTGCCCTAAGAGGATACTTCTCATGGTAGTATGGGTGGGATGGGTGATTGGGAGATGCAGGGGCAAGGGGGCAGGTCCACTTGTGAAAGGTCAGAGGTGAGGGAGTGGCAACTTGAGCCAGAGTGGTGGGAGTGAACTGGCGGGTGAAAGGGCCATGTCAGGTTGTTGACTGGAAGCAAGTGATAGGGGAGGAGGCAGAGCCCACGTGCTTCTCTATGTCTCGGGCCTGTGGGAAGTGATGACAAAGCTATTAAGGGGGAGAGAAAACAGAGGGTGAGGATAAGAGAAGTGATGAATTGCGATGTATGTTGGGCTGGAAGCACCAGCACCTATATTTCTGGTGATGTCCAATGGGCAGGTGGAGATTGGGGACTGGGCACTTAAGGGATGCGAAGGCCAGGACTGCAGATGGGATCTGGGAGTTGTCTTCATTGAGTGGGATAGATATTTTTATGGTTGGAATCTATGAAAGCTTTCTAGGGAGGAGTTTCTAGACAATAGAACTAGAATCGAAACTGCAAATCTAGTGTTTTCAAGATGTTGGGGCCTCGTGTGGCAGCTATGTGCTTGATGGTTTGCCAGAGAGGAAGAGATGGGGTTTTTAATCTCCATTCTATTTTTTTTTTTTTTTTTTAAAGAGATGTTAGGTGTTGAAGAAACAAGCTCAGAGAGGTGAGAGTCTGTTGTGATAAAACCCAGATTTGAACCCAGGTACCTCTTCTTTAGGACAAGGGTCTTGCCCTTCTACAGAACTGCCTTGCTTCCTTAGATGAGAGGGGAGGAGCAGACAGAGGGAGCTAGAGGATGGCAGAGCTGCTGGTCGCTTCCCCAGAAAGCTCCATGCCTTAGCTCTTGCGCTTGTTGAGGCTGTGGGTGCTCTCTGCAAATCCCAGGAACAAACCACTAACAGGATGGCTAGGGTGGCCTGGCAGCCTCTTGTCAGTCAGATTTGTTGATTTGGGCTTAAAGTTGTTGCCAGACTCAGAGCAAAGCCTGAGTGCAGTGGGATCTTTGCTGCTTAGACCAGAAACAAAGATAGGAGCATCTGAGCCTCAAAGATGAGTCTATTAGCTTGTGCTTATAAAAGGAGGTATACGACCAATGCATCAACTTTATAGTCTGCTGATTGTAATGTCTACAACAACTCAAACTAATTTTTTAATGTCAGGAACACAACAGAGTCTAATGCTCATTATGTTTTTGTCAGTCTGTAAAAGATCCTTTTTGCTATCATACTGGAGTAAGGGTTCCATGAAGTCCTCAGGAGGTCTGCAAACATTAGATTTAAATAATATCTGTTTTTAAAAAATAATATAGCCATGCAAACCTATAATAAATAAAAAGTTTAAAGAGTTAAAAAAAACTTAACATTGGGCTCAAGACATTGTATACTGAGTTTTCATATTTTGGAGTCTGCTCAAACATTTTGTGCTACCAACATAATTATTTTTTACATAAAACTTCAAATTTCTTTGCCATCTTGGTTTAATAAGATAATTCTCTAAATTGTAAGGTAGACAACACAGTTAAGTACTTGCCAGTAACACTTTAAAGCCGCAGTCAGGAGCCTGTAATGCTTTTTAAAAACAGGAGCCCCTCAATGGCAGGTAGCTCATACATTTTTACAGAAGTATATAAACACGAGTTGATAAGATTGCAGTGGTCAGCCAGAACTACTCATTTTCATCAAAATGACCTTGCCATTCTTATTGGTGGCTTAGGAGTAAATGTTATAAATTAGAGCTTTGAAAATAGATACTCTTCAGATTTTTTTACGATTCCATGTTCGAATTCAAAATATTTCTTTTGAAGCAAGTGTTCTGCTACCTTTTAAAAGTTTGAAAAGCCTCATGTCTAGAAAAACTGCTAGTTTACCATCACTACCCCACATCTTGGAAATTTCGGGTACTTAGGAAAGGTAGTAAAAGCTCTGATCCTGCTTATAGAAATATACTACACAAATATGGAGGTATTTGCATTGGTGGGTGTTTGATAAATATTTCTGGAAGAGAACTTTTGGTTCTTAACATTGTGGGTGTGACTTCGAATGGACTGTCAGGAGGACTGGTGAAGTTAGAAAGGTGTGATTGAGCTGGGAGAGGGACTTGTCCTTTTTGTGCCAACTGGAATGGAAGAATCATTCCTCACATACACTAATGGCTTGCTGTCTGCCAAGGGTTGAGGACTTCACATTGGGTGATCCTATCTCCCTCCTCATGGCAGCCTCATGAGATGGGCTAGAAAACCCATTTGTCCCTTGTGTGTGACATTCCTTCACACTGAGGATCCTTGTGCTGGGCCAGTTGGGTGGGGATACAAGTGCTGATTTAGAGTGACCCTGGGGACCCCTGTAAGCTCATGCACTCACCCTCTGGGTTCCCTCCCTACAGAAAGAGTACTTCAAGCAGTATGAAGTGGGACTCCAGAATCTCTGCCATTCCTATCAGAGCCGTGCTGACTCACGGGCCAAGGCCTCCGAGGAGAGCCTGCGCACTTCTGAGAGAAAGCTCCGAGAGACAGAGGAGAAGCTGCAGAAGCTGAGGACCAACATTGTGGCGCTCCTGCAAAAGGTGCAGGAGGTGAGCCAGGCAGCCCTCTCATTGCAGCTGGACCACCTGGTGTCTCAGGGAGGGGGGCCTGGGCACCTCCTGCTCCCTTCTCCCTACTCACAGGAATCTGTGGTTCCAACCCTGGCTGCACAGCATCCTGACCAAGAGGGCTGGAGGTGGTGCGGCTGCCTGGGCCTCATCCCAGCCAGACCCACGGTATCAGATTTTTGCCCTTGTTTAGATACTCTGATTTACAACCTGGTTTAAGAATCCTCCAAGCCATAAAACAGAAAGAAGTTCTCGCTTTTCCAGATGACGCCCAGATTGGGATTGGGTTGCCCAGAAGTGGGGAGTGCCCCTGTAGGGTCCTGCACCCAGGCAGTGAAAACTGTGGACTTGTTCTGTGTCTGTCCTGGGGATACTGGGTGAACCAGATAGGCAAGATAAGGTCCCTACCTCATGGCCCAGTAGTCTGGGCCTTCTATAAGAGAAAGAAAACAGGAAGGCCACTTTACTAGGGTGTTCTAAGAAGAGGGTATTTGAGCTGAGAGTAGAATCAGTTACACAGGATTAGATGTGAGTGCTTTGAGCAGAGAGAAGACTAGGACCTGAGGCCCAAGGTAGGGAGTTGTGGGCAATAGAAGAGGTGGGGCCTGTGTGAAGTCAGGGTCCCTGGAGGGGTGTGGCACAATCCTGTTTGTAACCTAAGATACTTATTCTGGTTGGTTGTAGGAAATCCTGGAGTGGGGTGGAAATTAGAAGCCAGGGCTTGGGTGAGAAGGTTCTCACACTTACCTGGGTGAGAGATTTGGTGGCCTGAATCTTGGATGGCGACTGTGAGAAAAATTTTGTAATATTTGGGGGGAAGGAAGGAAACGGTTGATTCTTCTGGTTTATCTTGAGCTGCTTGGTGAGGGAAGGTGGTAGGTAGCCTATACTGAGATGGGCGCAACCTGGGGTGGAATAATGCAGTTGGGCTGTTTGGAATACTGAGTTTGAGAAGTCTGCAACACATCTAAGGCACCCGGGAACCTGGGGTAAAGGCAGGGCAGGAGCAAGAAATCTGGGCGTCATCTGTGCACAGAGGATGGGGAGGGGGGAGAATGATCAAGATGGGACAGGCCTGACAGCCAGGGCGGAGGGGGAAGAGGAGGGGACTCTGGGCTCAGGTTCCTTTACCTGTGAGAAGGATGGGAAGCCCCACCACCACCTTCTGGCTTCTAGCTGACTGCTCCCTTCTATTCCAGGACATAGACATCAACACAGATGATGAGCTGGATGCCTACATCGAGGACCTGATCACCAAGGGGGACTAAGGGGCTCAGAGACAAAGATCAGCTCTTCTGCCCTTTAAGGCAGAGTTCTTGTGGGGTGGTGTTTTGTTCATGGGTTGGTGGACTTACCTTGGTTTGACTCACGTGAGACATTTGTGCTTTTGGAGGGAAAAATACTCTGATTCTTTGAATCTTCCTCCCTGAGTTTATAAATATTTATTTTTTAAAAGAAATAAGATGCTGCACCTGCTGTGAGACCATACATTTTTCTTTTGGTGACTCTTGGGCAAAGGACAGAGAACCAGGATGCCAGGCTCCTTCAAGTCTTGTCTCCTGGCTCCTCAAGATGTGGTAAACCCAGTGTCATCCATAAATCGGAGGGGCTTTGGGGGCAGGCCTCGTCTCTTCTAGAGGATGAACAATGTTGAAATCTGAGGGGTTGAGGGGGGAAAGAGCCCTCCAGAGTGGTGCTTCTCCTATGGGCTCTGATCTGGGGGACTCCTGGGGGCTATGGGTCAGGATGAGGCTCAGTGCCGACCTTCTCCTTCTCAGGTCAGGGACATGAATGTCGGCCCAGGCTGCTGTCAGTCATCTTAGCTGTGGCATTGTCTAAACAGCTTGGGGAAGAAAGAGCCTCCCATTCGAGTTCTCTCTGTGGCAATGATTTCCTTAGTTAACCATGGATAGTGAGGTTTCCCACCCCAAAAACTTTTGAGTCCAGGTTCAGTAGTCGATCTGACTCTAGTGAGATACACACTGAATGAATGTTTGAATTCCAAAGGATTCTTTTTGAGAAAGCTGCTTATGACAGAGCCCCTGGTGCTGATCTGGTGGTGACCTCTGCCTGTGGCAGGGTCGGGAGGGAGCACACTGCCTCAGATGGTGCTGGCTGATCTGGAGAACCTGCTGCTGCTGTTTTTACTGTTAACCCCTCTGCCTGGCCCCACTGGTCCCTGCTCTGGGCCAGACTGAAGAGGGGGTCACTGAGCCACAGGGACCCCAGAGGCACCTTTGTTGGAAGCACACCATGCCTTCCCTCCCATCTAGTCACAGCCTCACACAGCTGTGTCCTTCAAGTGACTTCTCAGGGTCAAAGACAAAGGCAAAAGTTGCTGAGTTTCTCTTTAGTGGTCATTGGAAAAATTCTGGTTTGATTTCCCCCAACTCTCCTCTGTCCTCTTTATTTGGGGACTTTGGGTTTTCTAGAGGCACAGGAACTATGGCCTGATATCGCTGGTCTGTTTCTGAGTGTGTTTCTGGCATCTACCCACTCCAGGTCAGCAGTGGCCCACATGCCACTCTGGCCTCTGCAGAAGACTGGGAGGTACTGGTGAGGGAAGTCTGTCCACTTGTGTGTGTGTCCAGAAGCACCTGCAACTTGTGGGTTTGGGACTTCCCCAAACCACACCTCTGGGGGAGGGTTATTTGGGGAAATACCACTCAGAACCTGGCCTCTTCCTCTGGAAGTTCTCTGAGCCTTGGGGTTTCTTGAGCTGGTAATTCCTCTCCTGTCCAGCTCGCTTTCCTTCTTCCCAGGCAGCATGTGGTTCATTTTTGTCCCCAAACCTGCTGTTTTTAATCTAAAGGAAGTTGGTTCTGCATTTACCAGAGGGCAATACCCAAGTTTTTTATTTACACAGCTGTAATCAAAATGCAATACTATAAAACTTTCATTGGTGAGACTCCTGAACTCAGTCTCTTTTCTTCTGTTAGCACTTTCTACTTCATTCTTTATACCACTATGGTTTTAAACTGTCTTCAGATTATTCCTCATCACCATCTTCCTTTTTCTGTATTCACATTCCTTAACACGCACAGATACAAATGCTGAATTCTTAAAAACATTTCAGTTTGAACTCCATGTGCCCACTTTGCTGTTTAAATCCAACCACAGCTGTACTGAATGCAGCCTGGTTCCCAGGCAGAGCTCCTGCCATTCTGGGTGGGAAGATAAAAGTGTAAGAGTCCCTCCCCTTTCCATGTGATGGGACCTGCTTGGAACTGTCTGAGGACTTGGGAGGAAGGAGGAAGTGGTCAGGCTGGTTTGTGGCCTGAGGGCCGGTAGCACAATGGCAGCAAAAAGGTGAATGAGTACAGCAGTGCTTATTTTTAAGCACTTATTTTTATGGAGCAATGGGGTCTTTCTTTAGTTTTTAAGTGACACATACCTAACAGTAAAAATTCAAACACTACAAAAGGCTGGAAAGCCTGAAAAGCAAGACACCCTTTCACCCTTGATCCCTGTGTTCTCCTTGAAAAGAATATCCATGCTGAGCACACATCTTTTTCTGCCTGTTTCCCACTCAGTGTATCTTGGAACCTGTTTCAGAATAGCCCATATGGGTCTACTTTTTTCTTCTGCACAACCCAATAGCATTTCATTGTCTTGGATGTACTGTTTAAGAGTCTACTACTTAAACATTTGGGTTAACATGACATGCTATGAGAGAGAGTGTGTGTGTGTGTATGTATTATTAACTCAGATCTATATGTATGTATGGTAAATTCCAAAGAGAAATGGCTGTGTCAAATGATAGATATTAATATTAAAATACTAAGATACAGTCCAGAAAAGACCTCCAACTTTAACTCCTACTAACAGTGTATTCCCCACCACCATCACCACCACACTTGTCAGTATGCAGTTTTTTCCATCCTGTGTACCCATCTGGAAGGTGAAAGTGGTGTATTTCTGAGTTGGTTTGAATTAAGATTGAGCACCTTCATTGGCCAGTTATATCTCTGATGCAGTCTGTAGTTCTGAATCTGGATTAGGGACTTTACAAAAGTGTTTACAAAAATACATGATGATAACCAAGGGATGAAGTCCTCAGGAGAATGTTCACCTTGTATAACCCCTTCAGGCCCTAAGTGTCCCACAGATTTAGGGTTATAACCCCCACTTTAGGATCAATACTGTATTACTAAGTCAGGACAAAGCTTTAGCATGTTTGTTTACTCAAGGAAGGCACAGGTTAATAGGTTGAGAAAAACTATGGTTCCTTCTTCATCTGAGTGACATTATTTCTTAGCTGCTCTTGTTGGATCCAGTTCCCCATGTCTCTATGACTGCCTTTCAGACCTGTGGTTCAAGCAGTGGTAACCAAGAGTTCATAGCTCTAAGGACCAGAAAGTGATAGAGCTCAAATGTCTGTGCCATTTATTAGAATACAAGGCTTGCCTGAAGTAGGCAGTGGCTCCTGGCTACTTATCCTTATTGGAAGATTCTCTAGCTGGGCCAGGCTATCCTGCTGGTGGGTGGTTACTAAGGTGCCTGAAAGA
The DNA here is from genome assembly GCF_922984935.1 of Meles meles. Lineage (NCBI taxonomy): Eukaryota > Metazoa > Chordata > Mammalia > Carnivora > Mustelidae > Meles > Meles meles. Next base: position 26,300,302 of record NC_060077.1, on the reverse strand, counting down.
TCCTCAGAATTCCACTAGAGGGTTCTGGCTTTTGTTGGAGATGGAATCTGAGGCTTCCTTTGGTTTTGTTTTTTTGTTTTTTTGTTTTTGTGTGTGTGTGTGTTTGTTTTTTTTTTTTTTTTAAAGATTTTATTTATTTATTTGACAGAGAGAGATACAAGTAGGCAGAGAGGCAGGCAGAGAGAGTGAGAGGGAAGCAGGCTCCCTGCCGAGCAGAGAGCCCGACGCGGGACTCGATCCCAGGACCCCGAGATCATGACCCGAGCCGAAGGCAGCGGCTTAAACCACTGAGCCACACAGGCGCCTCCTCAGGCTTCCTTTGGAATGACCACATTGCTTTTGGGTCCCTGAACAGGTAAATGGCCAGCTTGGCCAAGGGAGGCAGAGCTCCAAGGGAACACGCTTTCTCTGCTGCCCTGTCTGAGGCCTCAGACTGTCTGTTCTTAGCACTAATGGGGTCACCCTCTCCATAGTGAGTGAGCAAGACAAAGACTGGATAGAGGAAGGCCCTGGCAAGGAGCATCTTGTTTTGTAATGAGCCAAAATATTGACCAGTCTACCCCTCCACCCCTCTACCCCGACCTTTTTCATCCAGGAACTGCAATGTGCCTGGCCTAACTAGGGCTCCTGTGGGTCCTGTAGAAATTTCCTTCCAGCTCACGTGGCTTCAGAGAAATCACTGCCCAGCCTGGCTTATTTAATGTATGAGGCTAGTTCACCTGAAATTTACTCAGAGGCCCACATAGATAGCCATTAATCTAGGGCTGGTCTAACTGAAGTTCGAATGGAGTCCAAAGCCCTTGTCCTGACCCTGAATTTTTGTGTCCAAGATTCACTGGTTCCTGGGAACTACCTGTAGGCATTTCACTTCTTACTCAGTGGCCCTCCTGGGGTGTTACTCCATAGCCATCCCCATAGCCTTCTAGCCATTTGGCCTGTTTCAGCATCCCCTAAGGGCGAGAAGTGGTGGTGCTTCCATCCATCCTCCTCCCCATCCTCCTCTGGGGCTGTCCTGCAGGTTGCGTGTGGTACATTCTGGCATTCCCAGCAGCTGGCAGCCAAGGTCTAGAGTGTGGGGGAGCTCATACCACTGGGACACACTTGGACCAAAAAAGAAGGATCTGACGGACACAGACATCTCTTTTCCCCCTTTCCCCTCTGGACCTGGGTGAGAGGCTTCCATGGGATTCGCTGGGGCCATTTCCTGCCCCAGCAACCACCTGTTGTTTGTGAAGCCGTGGCCAGCTGTAATTCACCGTTTTGTACTGTCCCTCCCTTTACACTTTAGTGAAGGTCTGGCCTCTCTCCAACCCCTTCAATGCCCCTACCATTTAGGCCAATCTGTCACTGGGTGTGGGACACTACGGTGGGAGGGGAACTATTTGTTAGAAGGGAAAGAGTTTTCAATTCCCTACTCTAAACCATCTATCACAAAACAACGTGCGCTGGAAAACTGGCTGTAAATTCTTACCTGGCCCAGAAGACGCACGGGGCCAGGATCCAGCCGCGGTCCCATCCAGGCGCCGGCCTCTCCCAACCCGCCGACCGTTGCGGTCGGCCGAGGGTGCCCCCTACGCTAGTTCTCCAGACCCTCGAGGCGGTAACGCGGGAACGTAACAGCACCTGCACGGTGCAGCTGCGTTGCACCGTGCTGGTATCTGGCACGTGCGGCTGCGCCCTGCGCAAGCGCGTGCGAACACAACGATCCCGCCAATGGGGCGGTGGGACATGAGAGCAGAGGGTGGGGAGGAAGCCACCGAGACCAAACTCAGGTTCTCGAGGCCCGCTGGCTACAGGGTAGGGCAGTGGAGGGCTGGCGGCGCTACCAAACAGGGCCAGATTGGGGGCAAGCAGGGGGGGCGGCGGCCCCAGGGTCTTCACATCCTAGGGTGAACGAAAGGCCTTGGGCATCGAATGACCTCCCCATACCCCAAGCAGAAAAGTGGCTGGTATTTTTTGTTGTTTTGTTTTTTTCTTCTGGCGTCTGTGTATTAAGCCCAAGTTGTTTTTCAACTTTTTTTCTTTTTTTGGGGGTGGGGGGCACTGCAGAAAGCATTTTGTGTAGATGACTTTGCGGTGTGGCGCTTTCATATCTGCAAGATAAAGGACCTGGAAAGGAAGCTGCATGTTTTACGTCTTAAAATAGCCATCTCCAGGTAGTTTTTCTTGAGGGTCTGGCCTGCTTCCCAGCCTGTCTGCCTCTCATTGGACCCGAGGCATCTTGTGTCTCACAACCTTGGCCCATTTTCTACTGGTTTGTCCTTAGCTTGGTGTATGTTGTTACTTGAAAGGTAAACACTTTTAGGATTTGGAGATTCTTACCATGTTTAGGAAAACCTTTCCCCCTCTCTTCATTGCCTTCCCTCCAAACATTCTCTTACGTTTTGTTGCAATATTGAAAAAAAAAAAAAAAAAGTCAGTGTGCACTCCCTGCAGAATACATTTTAGTTTAAGTGGTAAGGCAAGAGTCAAGCTCTGATTCTTCTTTCAGATGGAACTTCCCTATGTTCACCCCTTTGTTAAGTGAACAACCATAGTCATTATTTATATTCCGTTCTGTTTGGTGGGCTTGCTATGACCCTTGGACATGTCAGTGAAGACATCCTGTTATCAGTTGGAGAGGTGATTCTGATGTGAGAGGTTGGAGCCCCAGCTGAAACTAGAATTTTGGGGATCAGGAGCATCTAGATGGATCAATCTCCCTCACTGTTTTTTGTTTTTTTTTTTAAATACTTTCCCAGCCTATTCATAGAATTTATTCTAAGTGAAATTTATTTTTTTAAAGATTTTATTTTTATTTATTTGAGAGGGGGAGAGAGAGAGAGAACAAGAATGTGGGGGCAAAGCGGGAGGGAGAAGCAGAGTCCCCACCGAATGGGGAGCCCAGCATGGAGGTCCATATTAGGAGGACCCGAGCTGAAGGCAGACTCTTGACTGACTGAACCACCCAGGCACCCTTATTAAGTGAAATTTAAGATCATGTTACCAAATTTTTTCCCATCCTTGCCAAAGAAAAAAGTTCCATTGTGATTTAAATTATAATTGCATTAAATTTAGATGTAAGTTATAGGAGGGTTGACATTTTTATGACCTTAAATCTCCCCAGAGGATATGAAATGGTTTTTCATTTGTTTGACTCCTTTTAGTCCTACAATAAGATTTTATAATTTCTTCATACAAGTCCTGTAACTTTCTCATTTATTTCTGTGTTATGGTTTTTGTCAGTATTGTGAATGGGATATTTTCCCCATCTCTGTTCCTGGTATTAATGCAGAGAAAAGCAAATACCTAAAATATTTTCTATGTTGTGAACTCTGGTAGTTTTAAAAATAAATCTATTTTTTTAATAGATGCAAGGCATAAATTTATCAGTACACCGATTTAATTGCCATTTTATATTATTTTTAAAAAACATTTTGGGGCACCTGGGTGGCTCAGTGGGTTAAAGCCTCTGCCTTCGGCTCAGGTCATGATCTCGGGGTCCTGAGATCGAGCCCTGCACCGGGCTCTCTGCTCCCCAGGGAGCCTGCTTCCTCCTCTCTCTCTGCCTGCCTCTCTGCCTAGTTGTGATTTCTCTCTGTCAAATAAATAAAATATTTAAAAAAATATTTTAATGCTGGGGCACCTGAGTGGCTCAGTGGTTAAGCCTCTGCCTTCAGCCCAGGTCATGATCTCGGGGTCCTGGGATCGAGCCCCACATAGGGTTCTCTGCTCAGCGGGGAGCCTGCTTCCCCTCCTCTCTCTGCCTACTGCTCTGCTTACTTGTGATCTCTCTTCCTCTATCAAATAAATAAATAAAATCTTTAAAAAAAAACTTTAAAAAATTTTAATGCCTTTTTTTTTTTTTTTTTTTTTTAAAGAGCATGCAAGTGAGGTGGGGCAGAGGAAGGAGAGAAAAAATCTTAAGCTGGCTCCATCTGGAGTCCTTGGCTGGGCTCAGTCTCATACCCTGATGAGCCAAAATCAAGAGTCTGAAGCTTAACCGACAGAGCCATCCAGGTGCCCTGCTCTTTTGCTTTAGCTAGAAATGATGAAACAATCTTGAATAATTATCTGGGTCTTGTTTCTGATGGGTTGGAAATCCAGAGGTTAGAGTTGAGCAGAATATTGGTTGTTGGTTTTGGTGAAGGCCTTTAAAGTGTGGAAAGCGTTTCTATCTTGTTTAAACTTGGAGCTTCAGAAATGGAGCCATGGCTGCCAGTCTTACCTGAGTGGAGTGCCCTGGGGCACTAGTTGCATATACTGAAGTGTGGGTTGGGGGGCACACAGTTGTCAGGCACACAATCCTGACTGTCAAACCATATGAAACTTTTTTCCTTTAAGCTGCTGTTTTAAAAATTATTTTTATTAGACATTGTGTTGTTGCAGAAGAATAGTGTATTTATAAAATATTTATGACAAGAATATGCAGTGTACACGTATGATCTTGTTTTTTTAAAAACGTTTTCTTACCTTATAAATCTGTGTGCCTCTCCTGGTGCCTCTCCCCTTTCCTCCTTGCCCAACAATAACCACCATCCTGAATTTGATGTGTTTGTTTTTGCTCTTTTAAAAACTTTTACCACCTCAGTTTCTGTTCCTAAGTAATTGTTTTGTTTTGCCTGGTTTTGAACTTGAGTAGACATAACATTAACTATTTTGCAATTTATTTCTTTTCAATATTGTGTTCCAGAAATTCATCCATGTCGTTAGATGTAGCTGTGATTAATCAATCTTCACTACCATATACTATTCTATCATTGCTGGATATCATACAGTAGTGAAAAATGAATCACCCCTACAATGGAACGTACAATTTTTTATCCATGTCTCTGTGACTGTCATTTGGATTGTTTCTAGGGTTTTTTGTTTTGGGGGGTTTTTTTGGTTTGTTTTTTGGTTTTGGGGTTTTTTTTGCTATTACAATACAGCTGTGGACATTCTCGTTTACATCCTCTGTTACATGCATCATCCTTGGAGTAAACTTGCTGAATCATGTAGGTCATACCACTTTCAATCTTACAAGGTAATGTCAGATTATTTTCAGAAACACTTGTATATGTTTACATGCTCACTAGGACTAAGTTCTTCAATTCTCTACTTCCTCGCCTACACTTGATATTTCTAGACTTGGATTTTTTTTGCCAGTCTAGTAGGTGTATAGTCATAGGTCATTGGGGTTTTATTTATTTTTGTCATTGTGGTTTAATTTGCACTTCTCTGATTTCTCATGTGGTTGAGCACCTTTTCTTATCTATTGACCTTTGGATTTTTTTTTTTTTAAGGTTTTATTTATTTGACAGAGATCACAAGTAGGCAGAGAAGCAGGCGGGGGGCGGGGGGGGCGGGGGAAGCAGGCTCCCTGCTGAGCAGAGAGCCTGGTGCAGGGCTCCATCCCAGGACCCTAGGATAATGACCTGAGCTGAAGAGGCTTTAACCCACTGAGCCACCTAGGCGCCCCTGGATTTCTTTTTTGAAGGTGTTTGTTCAAGACTTTTGACCATTTTTTCTGTTCTTTTGTCTTCTTTTTGATTTGTATTTTTGTATATTCTGGATACAAGTTCTTCATAAGTTATCTATGTTGCAGATTTCTTCCACTTTTTGGGATCCTTTAAAAAAAAAAAACCCTTTTTATAGAGTCTTGAGGAGTAGATGTTCTTAATTTTAGTGTAGACTAATTTACCAATCTTTTTATTGTTTGCATTTCTTGTAGCGTGTTTCAAGAAATTCTTTCCTATCCTGAAGTCATGAAGATACTATTTTATATTACCTTATAGAGCTTTTATAGTTTTGTCCTTTACATATAAATCTTAAATCCACCTGGAAGTGACTTCTGTGTATGATATGAGATAGAGCTCCAATTCCTTACTACTTCCTGATTGTCCCCACACCCTTTAATGAAAAGTCTTACCTTTCTTCATTAATTTGCAATGATAACTCTCTTATATCAAATGTTCATATATGTGTAAACCTTTCTGGATTTTTATTCAGTTACATTTGGCTGTTGTCTCTTTCTCTATGCCAATACCACACTGATTTAATTATTATCATTTTACAGTAAGTTTTTATATCTAGTAGAAAAAGTTTAACCACTTTTTATGCTTCAAGGGTGTCTTGACTATTTTTGGTCCTTTGCATTTCCATATACATTTTAGAATAATTTAATCAAGCTCCAAGAGAAAATCTGTAGGGGTTTCATTGGAATTGATTATATGTCAACAGTTTGAGAAAAATTGGTATTTATAAGTCTTCTAAGCCATGAAGATAGTATAATTATCCATTACTTTAGATCTTTCTTTAGTGTCTCTCAAGAAAGCATTTTAATTTTCCCTTTACAGATCTTATATTTTCTTTTTAAAAAAGATTTTATTTATTTATTTGACAGAGAGCACAAGCAGGGGAATGGGAGGGAGAGGGAGAAGCAGGCTCCCCAGCTGAGTAGGGAGCCTGATGCAGGGCTCAAGCCCAGGACACTGGGATCATGACCTGAGCCAAAGACAGATGCTTAAATGACAGCCACCCAGATACCCCAGAGGTTTTATATTTTCTTGATTAGATGTATCCTAGGTACCTGATGTTTTTGATGCTGGTGTAAATGATAATTTTAAAACTTCATTTTCTGACAGTTTGTTGATATCTGAAAATGTAATTGACTTTCATGTTATTCTAATTTATCTTTAGATTCTTTTGAGTTTTCTTTTATATATCTGTAAGCAATGACAATTTTGCCAATTCTCATACTTCATTTCTTTTTCTTGCCTTATTGCATTGGCTAGGGCCTCCCAGTTCGATGTTGAGTGTAAAGGGTAAAAGCAGGTTTTTTTTTTTTTTCTTATCTTATTGGCAAAGCTTTCTCCCCCTCCCCCTCCTTTTCCTTCTCTTCCTCCTCTTTCTCTCTCTCCTCCTCCTCCTCCTTCTCCTCCTCCTCCTCTCTCTTCTTACTTCCTTCTTCTTACAGCCTTCTTTCTTCTGTAGATACCATTCAGCAGATTGAGGAAGTTTCCATTCCTGTTTTTAAGCATTTTTTTTCCCTTTTAAATATCATGGATGCATGTTGAATTCTATCTAAAGTGTTTTCTGCATCAATGGAGATGACCATGTGTAGTGTTCTCTATTTTTTTAATTAATTTTTTATTATTATCAACATATATTGTTTCAGAAGTACGGGTCTGTGCTTCATCAGTCTTACACAATACACAGAACTCACAACAGCACATACCCTCACCAGTGTCCTTCACCCAGCCACCCCATCCCTCCCACCCTCCACTCCAGCAACCCTTAGTTTGTTTCCTGAGATAAAGAGTCTCTTATGGTTTGTCTCCCTCTCTGGTTTCTTGTTTCATTTTTTCCTCTCATCCCCTATGATCCTCTGCCTTGTTTCTCAAATTCCACTTATGAGTGAGATCATATGACAATTGTCTTTCTCTGATTGACTTATTTTGCTTAGCAAAATACCTTCTAGTTCTATCCACACCATTGCCAAGATTTCATTTTTTGATGGCTGCATAATATTCCATTGTATATTTATACCACATCATCTTTATCCATTCATCTGTCAATGGACATCTGGGCTCGTTCCATAGTTTGGCTATTGTGCACATTGCTGCTATAAATGTTGGGATGCAGGTGCCCTTTTGGATCACTACATTTGTATCTTTGGGGTAAAAACTCCAGTAGTGCAATTTGCTAGTTTGTAGGGTAGCTCTATTTTCAACTTTTTGAGGAACTTCCATACTGTTTTCCAGAGTGGCTGCACCAGCTTGCAAGAACGGGTTTTTCCCCTAATTTCCTTTTTGTTACTGATTTTGAACTATCTTCATTTCAGCCTGAGAATGTAGTCTGTATATTAGTTTTTTGAACTTCACTGAGGCTTTATGACTAATATTCAAAAATGTTCCATGTACATTTCAAAAATATATATGCTGCAGTTATGTGCGCATTACATCAAGTTTGTTAAAGTTGTTGGAAATATTGCTGATTTTTTTTGCCTCTCTGAGCTCTCAAAACAGGGAGATCGTGGGTTTATCTGTTTCTCCTTACGATTGTGTCCATTTTATTTTGAGATGTTATTAGATGCATAGGAGTTTTAGAACTTTGTGAATTTTATCTTTTATCACTATAAAATGACTTTTTTATTTGTAGGAGTTGACATATAGAAATATATATTTGCCTTAAAGTCTTACCTTGTCTGTATTTATGTTTTCAGTGTATTTTTGTAAACCTCATATAGCAAGATTTTAAAAATCCAGATTTTCATTATTACCCAAAGATTTAACTTACTTAAATTTTGTGTATTATTGATACATTATTTATTTATTTCTGTCTTATTCTGTAATTTTTATTCCACCTTATCTGCATTCCTTTTTCCTCTTTCATGCCTTCTTTTAGATTGACTGAAATCCAGCCTCCCCACGCCCGCCTTCAATGTTTTCCCTTGTTTTGGAAATCTGTTGTTCTTTCTTTAGTGATTACTCTTTGTATTTTACCTAATACTTAACCCACTGAAGTCTAACTCCACAAAACTTTTACTATTGTTTTAGTAAGTTTTTATTCATACTTTTATTTTCCTTTGGATCCTGAAAGATATTTTCCCTGAGAATACTAATATCTTCTAATCACTTTTTCCTTCTTTCTTAGGAGGTCAACTCCCAGTCTGATCAATGCTATTAGAAGGTAATTTCCACCACCCACTCCAAATCTGAATGCTTTTAAGATTTTGTTTTAAGAGTCTTGCAGTTTCACTATATTGTATTTTGCTGTGGATGTCTTTTAATTTATTTTCCTGACTAGGATTTGTTGAGATCTACCCTGTATATTTTCTTTCTCATGAATTCTTGGAGATTTTAAAATTATCAACTCTTTAAATATTTCTGCTTCCAGATCCCTCAGTGGCTCAATGAGTTAAGTATCTGCCTTCAGATCAGGTCAGGATCCCAGGATCCTAGGTTTGAATCCCACATCAGTCTCCTTGCTCAATGGGGATCCTGCTTCTCCCTCTGACTGCCGCTCCCCCTGCTTGTGCACTGTCTCTCTCTGACAAAATCTTAAAAAAAAAAAAAGAGTTCTCCATTTCAATTAGACACATATGGGACCTTCTCACTTTATTCTCCATCTTTTCTTTCGTATTTTTCACATCTTTGTGTTGTATTCCAGATTCTTTCTTCAGATCTTACTTCTAAGTTACTATTATGCTCTTCAGTAGTACAATGTTATAAAATTATTTTTAGTGATTTTTTTGCCAATTTCTGGAAATTCTTTAATTTTTTAAATATACTGTTACCCATTTTCAGTAATGAAAATCCTAGAAACCTTCTATTTCTAGAAATATATTACACATGCTTATTTTATATTCTGTGTCTGATAATTCACTACATGGAGTTTTAAGTCTGATTCTGCTCTTGTTATTTCTGTTGGCCTATGCTCATGGGCCAACATGTGCTTTTATTTCCTTGTGTGTTTAGAGATATCACACTTTAAGCTATTCATTTTCCTTGCAACGTCACATATGGGATTCCATAAGGCCTGGAATAGAGAGAGCCTGCAGAGAGGATTTCTTTGCTTCTCTCATGTGACTGGGGACATTGCCAATTTGAGAACATGTTATACTCTCTGCTGAAGGTTTTATTGGACCATCCAGGTGGTATGTATTTGGCTATTAAACCAAACCAGGTGAGGGTCTGCTCCTGATTATAAATTCTTAGGAGATTCTTTTTTGCTCTGCTTAGGACTAATTTTTTTTAAAAGATTTATTTATTTATTTGACAGACAGAGATCACAAGCAGGCAGAGAGGCAGGAAGAGAGAGAGGAGGAAGCAGGCCTCCTGCTGAGCAGAGAGCCCGACGCGGGGCTCGATCCCAGGATCCTGGGATCATGACCTGAGCCGAAGGCAGAGGCCTTAACCCACTGAGCCACCCAGGTGCCCCAGGACTAATCTTTAAGACAAACAAATTTCCTGTATTTGATTTTGGATTCATTATATCAAAGGTCTAGACCTTTGGGAGTCCAGCTTTATGGTCGACATCTCCTGTCAAATACCCTACCTTGAAAATGTCATTTGAGGCAGTGAAAACTTAAGCTCACTGGTACAATAAGTGGCTCTGAGGGAAAAGCAGGCCTCTTCTTACCTTTCCATGTTTCTACACTCAATATCTGGCCCAAATATTCTTTATATTCTTTCCAACTCATAGATGCTTTTAAGATGTTTTAAAATTTTATCTAGGGGTGCCTGGGTGGCTCAGTGGGTTAAGTTTCTGCCTTCGACTCAGGTCATGATCTCAGGATCCTGGAATCGAGTCCCACATCAGGCTCTCTGCTCAGCAGGGAGCCTGCTTCCTCCTCTCTCTCTCTCTGCCTGCCTCTCTACCTACTTGTGATCTCTCTCTGTCAAACAAATAAATAAATAAATCTTAAAAAAAAATAAAGTCACGGCAAATTAAAAAAGTAAAATTTTATCTAGCATGCCTAGTTTTACACAAAGTGTAGTTGATATAATGATTTATGATGAAAAGCTTCCCAACACTGACCCATTCTTGCATTTCTGTGGTTAACCTAACTTGGGCATGGGTTTACCAACTTGAGGTATTAGTCTTTGGTATATGACTGGATTCTATTTGCTATTTGGATTTTTGAAAATTCTGTTTTTTTAAAAAAAAGATTTTATTTATTTGAGACAGAGAGAGAGCACACACACAGGCAGGGGGGGCAGCAGAAGGAGAAAGAGAAGCAAGCTCCCCATTGAGCAAGGAGCCAGATACAGGGCTTGATCCCAGGACCCTGGAATCATGATCTGAGCCGAAGGCAGGTCCTTAACCATCTGAGCCACCCAAATTGTATTTTTTTAAAAGATTTATTTACTTGAGAGAAAGAGAGAGAGAGAGAGCACACATGTGTGCATAAGTGGTGGGGGGGGGGCAAAGGGAGAGGGAAAAGCAGACTTCCCACTGGGCTCAATCCTAGAACCCCAGGATCATGACCTTGGTTGAAATCAAGAGCTTACCCAACTGAGCCACCCAGGCACCCCTGAAAAGTGAGATTGAAATACCTATTTCTTCTGTGCTGTCCCTACTAGGTTTTATTTTTGAAGTTATGTTGGCCAGTTTCATAATAAGAAACTGCATTGGGGGTGTCTCTGTGCTACACTTTGACATTTTTCTATCTGGTGTCCTTTACCCATTTCATGCTGAGCCCCAGCCCTGGGGATAAGGGAACTTCAGGCCTTCTCCCCCACAGTCCGTCAGGAGCAGACTTGGACTCTACAGTTTGTGGGAGCAGGAGTTCCCTGGGTCACTAGGTTCAGCTCTTCCCAGTTGCATCTCTGAGGTCCCCTCACAATTTGTCACTGCAGCCACACTTCTCAGTGGCTCTGAGGAGTATCCCCCTGAGCCTTTACTCTGGCTGGGACATCTGGCCTGGAATTAATTCAGCCCCTATTTACTGAGCATCTCCTATGTGCCAAGCACTGGGGATGCTATAGTGTGTAAGACAGACATGATTTCTACTCTCGTGAAACTCACAGTCCATTGTGAGGTGGGGGAGGTAATCAGCAAATGAATGAAATATATGGTATGACACATCATGCCAGAGTGAGTGGAGAAAAAAGAAGCAATTTGTTGGTAGCTTTCTAGCACATTTGGGTACATGCAGGTCAAGTTCATGTCCCCCACCTTTTTAAGAATTGCTCTAGTCTCTATTATTTTTTGCTTAAGGATTGCTCAGTTGTCCCATGTAGATTTCACCATCCACTTGTAAGGTGTTTAAAAACATTCATAAGATTTTGATTTGGATCATGTTGGATTTGTAGATTTGGGAAGAACCCATATAACTGAGCTGGCCATCTGTGAAGATAGTGTTTTTCCTTTTAATTCAGGTCTTCTTTATCATTTAGTAAAATTTTAAAGTTGTATCTGTAAAGGTCTTTTGCATCTTTTTGTCAGATGTACTTTGAGGCCCCTGAGGGTCTCAGAATCTTTTTTTGTTGCAGAATCTTTTTTTCTATGACCTTTTCTACTCAGTGATGGCTGGTGGATAGATAGCTGAGAGTAGGCTGATCTTCTGTGATCTGGTTAGAGTAGGTTCTAGAATGTCAACCTGATGTCATTCCCTGTTCAGAGCTCTGTCTGGCTCCACTCCAGGCTCTTTCCTCACTTTGTTTCGGCGGACTGGCTTTTGTTACCTCTGGGCTTTGCCCATGTAGCCCATCTTCTCCCTTGGCAAACCCCTTTCCACTGCCCCCACCTCCCCGGGGCTGGGGTTCAGGTTTATGCTAGGGCTGCCTCACCTGCCCTGCCCCTTCTAGCCAGTGGTGAGAGCTGCAGGACTAACCAGTGCCTGCCTCCCCACAGGTGGGAAAGCGAGGCCCTGGTAACAAAGGAGCCGTACAGGGCCAGCCCTGGATCCCATGACTGGAGCCTGGCTCTGATACTCCAGTGGTGTCATGGCCCACCCCTCCTCTCACCTGGAAGCACTGACAGTGGGAACCCCCACCCCCACCTCTTGGGTCAGACCAAGCTGCTCTAGGCCGGTCCTGGGAGCTAGTGACCTGAGTTGTTTAGCAACCTGGGACAACACAACAGAAGCAGTCCAGGTTATGGTTATAGAGTAACCTTGGAACTCACCAAGGTGGGCTTCCCTCGAAGAGAAGAGTGGGGTGAGTGCCTTGGCTTGGCCCCAGATAGCCCCAGGAAAAGCTGTGAACCCTCCCTGAGGTTCTGTCTTTGCCCTCTGTAGACTTCCTGGCCCAGACGCTGGTCTTCCACCCTGCTCTCTCCCCTCCCCATTTAGACCAGTTTTCCTTTGCTTTCCTCAGTGCAGAGCAGAAGACAGTCCCAGGCTCTGCCCCCATGCTGCTTTATAGGGTGTCACCTGTCCTGCATCAGCCCTGATCCATCCAGTCACAGACACACTCAGGGACAGGGCCTTGGAAAACTCCAAATCCAAGGTTTTTATTACCGGTCAGAAGGTGCTCCCTCACAAACAGTGTTGAGAAGAGGTACATTGCACAGTTCTGCTGCAGGCCTGCTGGGGCCACCCAGCTCACCCAGCCCACCCTGCCTCTTGAGTGGGCACCCTAAGGCATCTCATATGTTGGCGTTTTCACTTTTGTTTTTTTATAAAAACAAAATCAGTCCTGGAATATACAGAAAAAAAACCCTGTGATGAATTTTCAGGACTAAACTTAAGTGGGAGGGGTTGGAGTGGGCTGGGACAGGGCCACAGTGGCCCAGTCCCCCCACCATTGGCAGAAGCCTTTGGAAGGGGGTCTGAGGAGAGGGCGGGGCACAGCTGACAGGAGGGCTAAACTCAGACAGGAGTGCCCTGTCTTCATCATTTTTTAACTTCCACATACCATAGAAATTTAAGCAAAATAGCTATTTTTTATATATTTATATATCATATATATATATGTATATATATAAATCAGGCAAATAAAGAGTTCAGGGGGTGTGGAGATGGGCACCCCAGAGGTGCCTGAGGCCGAGGTGGGACATTGGGTCTTTGGTGCCTGAGGGCACCAGCCCAGGCTGAGCCAAGTGTTTGTTCTTATTGCTGATTTGGGGCCTAGTTCTGGGGTGAGGAGCACCTGCAGGCCCTGCCCCCAGCCCTTTCTGGCCTCTCTACGGCTGGGGAGCAGCCCTGGCATGGCCAAAGCTAGGCAAGGGGCTATTGCATGGGGGCCGCTTGGCGTTCCCTCCCCCACAGTGGGTGCAGCTGTAGCTCTGGAGACAACTGACTTGTGCTCTCCTGAGCCAGGTGACTCCTCCAGTTCTCTTCTCTGCAGAGTCCTGTGCTCCCGGTGACTGGGCAGCTCCCATACAAACATGGCCCTGCTATGTTGAGCGACAAAATGTTCCCTGCCCAAAGGGGTCTGGCTTCCTGATGTCTTAAAAAGAAGGGGCTCTTGCCAGGACATGTTTGTGGCAAGAAAGCACACTTAGAAAGTTGTTTGCTAAGTGCTGTACTAAAAATATTTACTAAACGTCTTGGCTGGAAAGAAATGGAGATAGTTTTTTCTAAAAAAGTCAAAAGTGGCTCCTCAGGAAGGGCCAGTGCCTCCCTGGGTGGGGCTGGTGACTGGGGCAGCCCAGGGCCCGGGCCAGCCTGCCTGAGTTGTAGTAACTGGGAGCTGGGGTCCCAGTGGGAACCAAGTCTATAATGAAGGGGCTCAGGTGACCCGGGGCACCTGGGAGCTGAAAAGAATGCAGGTCAGCACTTCCTCCTTCCAAGGTGGGAGCCCCAAAAAAGTGTAAAAAAAGGGGGGGGGAGAATGGGGCAGGGAAGGTGTGGGAGGAGGGCCGTTGAATACTAAATTGAGTGCATTAAAGAAGAGGTGGACCAGGCTGTGCAGGCGCCTGTATTTGCAGGAGGGGTGGCGCTCAGAAGATGTTGGGGCACATGTGCCAGTCCTGCCTCTCCTTGGCCTCCCAGTAGCCGCCCTTGTACATGCAGGCCGTCTCCCCGGTCAGTGGGTCCAGCCTCTTCTCGAACCACAGCGGCATGTACACATCCGTCTCCTTCTCTGCTGGGCAGGCACAGTGGGTGGGCTGGTGGACGGTGGCCTCTTCCCAGCCCCGCCCCTTCCCAGGTTTCCCCATTCCCTGCCCCCAGGACATGGCTTTCTTCCACACCCCCCCCATACCCTCCCTGTCTCTGGGGTCCCCCTTCCTCCCCTTTCCTTTCCCACCCCCAGGGCATCTCTTCCTTCTGGGAACCTGTTCCCCAGCCCCAGGGTACCATCTCTCCCCAGCCCAGCCTCACCTTCCTCGGTGCCACAGCCCCGCGAGCAGGCCTCCAGCCGCCTGCGCCGCGATAGGCGCTGCTTCTCCTCCAGCCGCTGCTTCTCTGTGTTGGCCTCGTCCCAGTGCCCCTTCTCCATCAACCGCTGGTCCGGCCGCAGGCGGCTGTCCGTGGGTGCTACGCCCTCCTCGTGCTCGTTGAGGGTCAGGGCCAGCTCTGAGAAGTAGTACATGTTCTCGGCGTTCTCCCTGCGGCGGCACGGGCTGTATGAGCTGGCCCGCACGCACGCCCCCCCCCCCCCGCCCCCGCCCGGGCCACCTGTCCACCCCCAGAACTCGCTCAGCCAGCGGCTCCTGTGCGGCTGGCTCCTTCTTTTCCTGCCTGCACCTTGCACACTCCCTCCACCGACCTGCATCTGTTTTGCTACATTCCACTTCTCTGGGAATTTGCCAGTTTCCACCCGTTTTAAAACTAGATCAGCATGATGTTGTTTCACAATCTCATTACTACTGCTTTAATGACTAGGACATGGCACTGTCCTCTTTTCACACCTGTGATGTGGGTTATATGTGCCTTCCCCCATTCTAAACCGTCTAGCTGATGTGTCCACTCTCTTTGTTGGTTGAAGATGAAACTTTGTTGATCCTATTTTAGGTTTTTCTGCTTTACTGAGTTTACTTTGATATTCTCCCACTTTGTTAGAATTTACTTTGCTGTCCTTTTTCTAACTTCATGAGATGGTTGCTGAGCTCATGATTTTGCAGCTTTTCTTTTCTAATATGTGGGTTTTAGGTTAGGCATTGCCCTCCAAGTATCACATTAGCTGAATCTCACAGCTTTCATATGTATTACTTTAATTATCATGCAGTTACATTTTCTTTAAGATTATTTATTTATTTATTTGAGGGAGAGCCAGCAAGTGGGGGGCGGGGGGGTGATGGAAGGAGAGGGATGGGCAGACTCCACACTGAACATGAGGTGGATGGGGGGCTTGATCTCACCTGAGATCATGAAGGGAGTGGAAATCAAGAGTCAGATGCTCAAGGGACTGAGCCGCCCAGGTGCCCCTTTATGCAATTACATTTTCTGATGTCCATTGTATCTTCTTTGATCTGTGGATTAGTTGGAAGTATATTTCTTGAATTTATAAACATCTGGGGATTTTTTCTAGTCATCTTTATTTCTAACATAATTGCTTTGGAGACAGACAGTATACGGGTATAATTTCAGTTCTTTAAAATTTGCTAAAAGACCCAGTATTTGGTCAGTTTTTGCAGATGTTCCATGTGTTCCTGAAGAGAATGTGTTTCCTGCAGTTGTTCAGTGTAGTAATTGTCCAGTAGTTTCTATGGACAATAATTGTCCAGTAGTTTCTATGGTTCAAAATCTTTTTCCCCGTTTCTAGCCATTACTAAGAGAGCTTTGTTAAAATGTCCTACTTTGATTGACAATTAATCCATTTCTCCTTGTATTTCTGCCAGCTTTTGTGGTAAATACTTTGAGGCTATGTTCTTTAGGTATAGGATACGTTCAAATTTAGAACTCATCTTAATGAATTGAACCTTTATCATTATGTCCCTCTTACCCTCATCTTTTTGTTTTTTTTTTAAAGTCTGTTTTGCGATATTACTATAGCTATAGCAGCTTTTGTTATTTCTGTGGACATATCTTTTTCCATCCTGTTATTCTAATCTTTCTTTACTTTCTTACTTAGATGTAGCTCTTATAAACCACACATAGTTGGATTTTTAAACCTTATCTGAAATCTTATACCTGTAATGGAAGTAATTAATGTAATTACTGATATGTTGGATTTAAATCTATCTTATTTTGTTTTTTCTTTTTGTTCTCCTTTTTTGGATCTCAGGTATACAGCTTTGTATTAGTCATGGTCCTTACTACACGACACCCTCTTTTTATTTGTCCTTGCATGACCTGCTTGTATTAATAAAACTGATCACCAGAAGAACCTCTAAGCAAAATGTAGAATCCTGACAAAACCTACATCTCACCATATGGAAAACTCACCAACCTATCCCCTTCTCAGGTAGCTGTCAGCAAGACTCCTGGGTTTATCAGTCCCTTGCTTACCTTTTAATCTAATTTTATTGCATCTTTACATAGTCTTAAATGTGTATGTATGTGTGTGTATTCATATACATATATTTACATATTTGTTGTTGTTGTTTTGTAAGGGGAAAATGGTATTTTTATTTTTTAAAAAATTTTAATAAACATATAATGTATTTTTATCCCCAGGGGTACAGGTCTACGAATCGCCAGGTTTACGCACTTCACAGCACTCACCATAGCACATACCCTCCCCAATGTCCATAATCCCACCCCCATCTCCCCACCCCCCTCCCCCCAGCAACCCTCTGTTTGTTTTGTGAGATTAAGAGTCACTTTACATATTTGTTTTTAACTGTATAAAAAGAATCATGATGTATGTAACCTTCTGGGACTTGCTTTTTTTTCTTAATATTATGCTGCCAAAATTTATATTGTTGCATGTCTCTGTGGTTCATTAGTTTCAACTACTGTGTAATATTCCCTCCTGTGAAATAATACCATAGTTATTCATTCAATAAATCTGTGCTGTTTACAAGTTTTTGCTTGGAGTAATCTTATGCATGTTTCTCATTGTACATTTGCAGGAATTTCTCTTGAGTATAGAAGTAGAACTGCTGGGCCATAGAGTCTGTGACATTCTTCTTGAGGAGGTAAGGCCAACCTGCTTTTCAACATGGTGGCACCAATTTGCATTCACACCAGTGATGCATAAGAAATATTGTGGATCTGTATCTTCTTCAACACTTGATACTGTCAGACTTTTTCATTTTTTCTTAATTAAATGAAGGCAAAATGGTCTCATTGTGATTTTTGATTTGCATTTCCCTGATTACCAATGATGTTGATCATTTTATATGATGACTGGTTATGTGTATTTGCTCTCATGTGAAATTCTTGCTTGTGACTCTTGCTACTTTTTCTGCCAGACTGTTTTGCTTTATTCATGGATGAGGTATTCTTGATTTATTTTTTAGTTATTATTTTTAATTGTGGCCAAATTCTCAATACTGATCTGTTGTCAGGTATTAAGTATTGTGATTATCTTCTGCAAGTTTATATATTGCCTTTTCTTTAAATGTATATGTACACTTTCTTTAAATTGTCTCTTAAAATGAAAAACTTCTTCCAAGGAAAAAAAGAGGGGCTCCTGTGTGGCTTAGTCATTAACTATCTGCTTTCGACTCAGGTCATGATCCCAGGGTCCTGGGATTGAGCCCTGCACAAGGCTCCCTGCTCAGCAAGAAATCTGTTTCTCCCTCTCCCATTCCCCCTGCTTGTGTTTCTTCTCTTGCTGTGTCTTTCTCTGTCAAATAAATAAAATTTTAGAAAAAAATAAGGAAAAATATTTTAATATAGTTGCATGCTTCTGTGGTGTTCTATGTCTTAAGATCTATTTTCTTAAGGTCTAAAAGATACTCATCAACATTTTCTTCTTAGAGTTTAACTTGTTGTTGAACAGCAAATCAAGCTTAATACTTTTCTAAGAGCTTTGCCTGAAGTCAATTTCTGTTTTAATGTAAGGAGAGATTAAGTTAATCTTTTTCCATATGGATAACCATTTTACCAAGTCCTTTCAGTGAACAGTGCCATCTTTCCACATGATCTCATGTCACACTTTTGTTATATGCCAAAGATCCTTGGGTCTGTTTCAAGGCTCATTGTTCTACTGGAGCTTCAAAATAAGTCCCAATATCTAGTAGGGCTAGTCCTTATTTCTCTGTTGTTCTTCAGAAATAGTCTGGCCCTGGGGCACGTGGGTGGCTCAGTTGGTTAAGCATCTGTCTTCTTCTCAGGTCATGATCCCAGAGTCATGGAACTGAGCCCCACATCAGGTTCCCTACTCAGCAGGGAGTCTGCTTTTCCCTCTCCCTGTGCCCCTTCTCTCTCCCTCATGCACTCTCTTTCTCTAATAAATAAATAAATAAAATCTTTGTAAGAAAATTCTGGTCCTTTTAAAAATTTAAAAATCACTATTATCAAGCAATGAAAATCACTATTGGGATTTTGTTTGATCTCCTCTTTAGATGATAACATCTTTGTAATACTAAATATTTCTATTTATGAACATTGTGTCTTTCTCCATTGATTTAGCTCTTCTTTAATATCTCAGTAAAGTTTTATAATTTTCTCTATAGAGGTCCTGAATATAAGATTTATTACAAGGTCTTTGATATTCTCTGATACAATAATTGTTTTCTCTTAAATTATATTTTCTAGTTTTTTTTTTTAGTTTGTAGAAATGCAACTGACTTTTGCACATTAACCTTGTACTAAGACACCTAAAATGCTTTTTCTGAATCTATTGAGATTAATGTGATGAGTTAATTTGTGTATTTTCTAATATAAAATCATCTTTGCATGCCCATGATAAATGCAACAGGATTGATGATGAATGTTTTCTTTTTTATACACTGTTTGATTTTCTAATGTCTTGTTTTGGAATTTTGGTTATATATTCATAAGTGAAATAGGGCAGAACTTTAATTTTCCTACAGCTCTTTTAGCTTGGTTTGACATCAGGGTTATCCTGGCCTCACACATAGGAAAGGAGAGCATTTTTTCTTTTCCTTTGATCTAAAAGATCTTATATACTATTGGGATAATATATTTCTTGAAAATTTGGTAGAATTCACCTACAAAATTATCTGGGCTTTGTGTTTTCCTTTTGGGAATTTTTAAACTACTTCAGTTTCTTTGATTATAGGACTAGTCATGCTTTCATTTCTTTTAGAATCAGTTCTTGTTATATCTTTCTAAGAATTTGTTCTCATCTGAATTTTAATTCTTAGTACTTTGCATGTCATATTAAACTCTTCATTAATAATATTTATTTCTATATTCTCTCTTGGTAAGTCTTGCCAGTAGTTTTCTGTCAGGTTTTTTTTTTTTCCTCAAAGAATCAACTTTTGGCTTTTTAAACTTCTCTATTTTACTTTTTTCTATTTTACTAATCTCTGCTCTTTTTTTTTTATCTGAAATGATTTTATTCTTCATAGTAGACAGGTGCTTTCTATACAGTGATTTGTTTTTTAAGAAAATACTTTACATGAAAAGAGATTATGGTAAATGTAAATCTTAGGCTATTGATTTAACGGTTGAAGAAAGCAGTACTGTTGGGTGCTTTGATTTGGAAAAGGAGAACACATGTGTTCCATTGATATGTGCTGTCTAGAAAAATAACTTCATTCTGAACGAGTATGTCACATTCTCATGTTGTCTGAGGGGAAAATTTTATAAGTAGGTAGTTTATTTATTTATTCTTTTCTTCCCTTTGCTAACTGTTGACGTCCAAACACCTGAATACCAGCTGAGGCATTTATATGCTAGTGTTTTAAATATTTATTTGCAAATATTCATAGAACTCTTGAATTTTTTGATGCAAGTTGCTAAATCAGATGTAAAGGTAAAATATATATTTAATAAGTGAGAAGTATTATTTTATTTTTGAAATTTATTTCTAAAGCAAATTTATTTTGTAGGAATTTCACTTGGGAAATTTTGCTTTGCCTTAAAACACAAACAAAATAAACCTGTTTTGTGATCTGCTTGCCTAAAAACCCTCAACATTACCTTGCCATGTAGGTGGATTTTTCTTTAATTTTTTAATTTTTTAATAAACATATAATGTATTTTTATCCCCAGGGGTACAGGTCTGTGAATCGCCAGGTTTACACACTTCACAGCACTCACCATTCTGCTCTTATTTTTAAAGTCATTTTTTTTCTTTCTTCTGGTTTATATGTTGACCTTTCTCTAATTTCTTAGATTAGAAACTCAGAAAAGAAATAGTCTCAAAATGAATGAGCTTATTTATGTGCCTATTTAAGACGGTCTATTTCCTTTAAAGCACTAACTTTGTTACACCCATTCTTACTCAATTTTAGGTATTTTATTTTAATATTTTATTTATTTATTTGAGAAAGAAAGAGAACAGAGGAGGGGATAGAGGGAGAAGCAGGCTCCCCACTGAGCAGGGAGCCAGATGCAAAGCTCAATCCCAGGACCCTGGGATCATGACCTCAGCCTAAAGCAGATGCTTAACTGACTGAGCCCCCATGTGCCCCAATTTTAGGTATTTTTAAATTTTCATCCTCATTTATTATTTTACCCATGAGTTATTTAGCAACTTAACAATTTTTTCCAAACATGTGGGGATTTTTTTCATCTTGTTCATAACTTCTGACTTAATTGCCTTATCATGGATATGGTCCGTATGCTACCCTCTAAATTTGTTGAGTTTTCTCTAAGGTTCAGTACATGATAGATCTTTGCATACATTCCATGTCCACTGGGTAAAAAGTATGTTCTTTGACTGTTGCAACTTCAAGTGTGTGGATATCCTGTGTTGTTCTGATCTCCTTAGATCCTTGTTGATCCTCTCCCCGCCGCCCTGACTGATCACCAAGTGAGAAAGGTATGTTGAAGTCTCTCAGTCTCCCACATGGTGATGGATTTACCAGTTTCTCCCTTTACATCAATATACGCTTTGTTTATTTTTGAAGCTGTTTCATTACATGCATAGTGAAACTCCTTATCTTATTGAAGAACTTTATCATGTAGCAACTCTTTCATCCCTAAAAATGCTTTTGTCTTATTAAAGTCTATTTTATCTGATATTAATATAGCTATTGTAGCTTTTCCAGTTAGTATTCCCATGGTATGTCTTTCGCTTTCAACCTTGGGCATGTCTTTGTTTTTTACATCTCTTAGAAGGTGCATATATCTGGATTTTTAAAAAATCCAGTCAGTCAGTATTTTGTTTTTTGACTGGTGAGTTTCATCTACTTTTATTTGTTATGTTTGGGCCTATTCCTACTGTGTTGACTTATTGTTTTTATTTGTCCTTTTTCTTCTTAGTCTTTTCTTACTATTCTAACATCTTATATTTGTCTCTTTCTTCTAATAAGAACTTAGCAATCCTTCTCATCCCTTGGTGTCCTTTTCAACTCTCCTCATATCCTAACATGTTAACATTATTTACACCTTAAATTCTGCATTATTTAGGGCTATTTTCTCTTTTCCTTTGGTCTTAGTCATTGTTTAAAAAAAACACTCCAAAAACATAATGTTTACTTCATATTATGTCTTTTACAGCGTTTTTTTTCTCCCCTTTTAAAGTACTATGTCTAGGGGCGCCTGGGTGGCTCAGTTGGTTAAGCATCCAACTCTTGATTTCAGCTCAGGTCATGATCTCACATGATCTCAGGGTCATAAGATCGAGCCCCATGTCAGCCAAGCACTGGGTGTGTGGAACCTGGTTAAGACTGTCTCTCCCCCTTCCCTGCCCTCCCTCCCACTGCTTGTGCTCTCCTGCCTTCTCTCTCTCTCAAATAAATAAATAAATAAATAAATAAATAAATAAATAAATAAACTACTATGTCTAATACTATTTTCATGTGGGTTTTGTGTGGCAAACCTTCTGAGGCTGTTTGCCTGATGACTTTTGTTGTTGTTATGTCCTCATTATTAAATGAAGCTTGGCTGGATAAAAATCGTAGTCTTCTAATTTTGTTTTCTTCATTACCTTGAAAATATTACTCCAAACACTGGCTATTGAAAGATGTCAATATTTCTGATTGTCAATCTGATTCTTTATCCTTAATTGTAATCTTCTTATACTCCTCTCTGGAAGCTACTAGAATTTTCTCCTTGGCATTTTAAATTTTCTCTATAGTCTGATCTAGGCGAAAGCTTTTCTTTATCTCTTGTCTCTGGAATTCTACAGACCCTTCAGCCCAGGGTCTCCCATCTCCTTGTTTTTGTTCTGGGAAATTTATCTCCATTATTTAACTATTTCTCTCTCCTTTCCATTTTTCTTTCTTTCTTTTCCTTCTGGGATTCCAGTTAAACATTATTTTAGTGGTGGTTCTAGGAATGCAGACTTCACACAGCAAAAGTTAACATACATCTTGACCACCTTCTTGGGTAACACAATGGCCTTTGAGAAGTTTCCTTCCATTTATCCTTCTTCTGACTTATATGATCACACAGTTGTATTTTATGTTTAGATTCTAAAACCTGTAAGACATCACTATTCTTGTTTATTTATTGTTCACTTAGGTTCACGTAGTTTTTGTTCTTCATGCACTCATACATCTCAGATCTTCCATCTGGGATCACTTTCCTTCTGCAGGAGGTATATCCTTTAATGTGGGCCTGCTGGTGGCAAAGTGAGTCTTTAATAGTCTGAAAATAAAATATTTCAACACTCTGTAAACGTGTTCTCGCTGGGTGCATCACTGTCGGCCAGCAGTGAGTCTTTCTGCATATGGAAGATCTCATTTGACCATCTTCAAGCTTCCGTCATTGCTGAGGAAGAGACAGCTGTCTGTCTGCTATTCCTCAGAAACTCATACATGTCTTTTTCACAACTGGCTGCTTAATATTTTCGCTTTGATTTAGTTTCAACAGTTCCACTGTACAGATTTGGTGTGGTAGATTCTCTGCTGTTTGCTCTTCAGATATGGTCTCTTTCCTTCTAGACTCCCGACTACCAGTGCACTAGACCCTGCTCTCAAACCTGACGTGACATGCGCCCAGCTGCCCTCGGGGTCTTTATGGGCTCCCAGGGCTGCTGGCGATGCTGCTCCAGGAGTCATTCTGGGTCACTAGGTGGTAAGCTTTCTCTCTGTTGGCTTTTTGTCTTTTCCAGGTTTTGTCTCTCTATCTGAAGGGTTTATTCCTTCTGACCTATGTTCCGTTGATGGAGTTTATTAAACCTTCCCAATCAGAGTTCTCAAGTTCAGTTGCTTAATTTTTCCTTTGTTTTGCTCTCTCTGGAACCTGCTGTGCCACTTTTTTATTTTTTTTTCTGTTCCTTGCTTTGATTTTCACATTGGTTTTCCTTCCTTGGACTATGGGGACTCTGTCTTTATCAGCCTGTTTAAAGTCTGCATAGGATCGGCTACCACCCAATACAACCACATTGGGATGTCAGCTGCAGAACATGGTTTCTGCCTATGTGTGGACAGAACCATCCTGACCTCAGTGTCTGCCACTCACTTCTTGCCTGGCTGGCCAGGCTCCCCTGCCTGCCCTAGGCCCCACTGCCTCTGCCTCCTTCTCCTGCCTGCTCTTTACCCGCCCTCAGCCCCACTCACGGCAGCGGGTACTTCTTCCATAGCAGCTTGGCTGGCAGCGTCTGGTACACGGTCTTCTGCTTCCCATCTGAGCTGGGGCTGCTGGGGCTGCTTTGCACGATCTTGGCGCACTCCATCTGTTCATCCCATGAGCCTGACAGCACGTAGTGGGCTTTGCCCTGGCTGTCACTTACCACTCCTGTTACCTGTGGACATGGGCAGGATCAGCACAGGCACATGCCCCACTCCAGGCCCTCCCATGACTCTGAGAGGTAGCCTTGCTTACCTTCCGGGCTACCTCTTTGGAGAAGTAGCTATAGGGCAAGAACTTCAGCTGGCACCGGTCCTGGGTCTTATGGTTCACAATCTCGATGTCCCCGGTCTGATGAGGAAGGTTAGTGGTCAGTGCCCCACCTCTAGACCACACGCCCCCTCCCTGAGGGCACCACCTGACCTGGTCGATCCAGAGCTTGCCCACAATGATGTTATGCACAGTCGAGGTGCTCTTCCTCCACACGTAGTGATTCCCACTGGCCTGGAATTCTAAGTGGATGGCACCTGGAGGCCAGGTACAGGGTCAGAAGTCATGGTTTTCCATGCTAGACCCCAGCCAGCCTGTCTGCCCACAGTCCCAGGGTCCTGACAACTGGAAGAAGTATTCATGTAGACTAGGGACAGGGCATAGGCCAGGGAGGCATCCAGGAAGCCTGGGGAGGTGGGGAGCAGATTTGCAGAGAGACTAATGTCACTCCTAGAGTCCCTAAGCTGGCTTCTGGGTTGGTAAAACCCTCCCCATTATCCAGAATGGCTTTCTGTACTGGGAAAGCACAGGGCTCCAGCTCACCTAGCGGCATGATGGAGAGGTATTTTCCCCGGAACTTGCTAGAGATGGTGATCTCCTGCCAGAGGCTCCAGCCATGCTTGGAAAACACGTAGTGTGCAGCTGATGGTGGGTGGTGGCTCACCTGAGACCAGACCCACAGGACATGAGCGTCTGCTGGACATGGGCCCAGGCCTGCTTCCCAACCAGCTGTGGGGACCGCCTGCCCTGTGCTCAGCATAACCGGCTTCATGGCCCTGGGAGCAGGCCCCCAGGAAGGACGGTGCTCTGATGGAAAAAGCAAGGGTGTGGCCATGGGACCGGCCTGGGCAGCTGTCCTGGGCTTGCTGTGGTCAGGAGAAGAGGACCAAGGCATCTCTATGCCAGGCTTGGGCTCCGAAATGGGGTGATGACGGAGCCTGGCCTCAAGGGGGCCCCTGTGACAAGCTGTGCTGTAGGCTAGGAAGTTAAGTGTGACGCTCTAGCTAGGGCTTCTCTGCCAACTCTCCAGTTAGCCCCCCAACTCATCTGCAAAGGGCTGCCCCCTACTGTGCCATGTTGCACAGGGGGCTCAGGCTGGGGCAGCCACTTGAACTGAGGGGCAGAGCTGGGCCCTGCCTCCCTCCTGGCCAGCATGGCTCTAGAGCAGGAGGCCATATCAGTGTCCTGCCCTGGCTGCAGATGGTGGCACAGCAAGCTCTGCCACCTCCCCCCTCCTCTCACGGCACTGGGCGCCCCTCACTGCTGTCTCACCTGCCAGCAAGCCCTTGTCAATTTACCCCTGTTTATTCTTCCTCATTTCTGTGGCCCTGTGGTTGCAGGGTCCTGGGGCTCAGCCTCTCCCCAGCTTCCTCCCTCTCTAAGGCACCTCCTCGCTGGGTCACAACTTCAGTGAGGCTCCGGCCCTAGCCTTCCGCTGGGACTGAGCAAGGGACTGCCACCCTGCCACCCAGCTGCCCACTGGACGCTCCCACACAGGTGGCTGTTTGGACTGACCAGAGTTCCTGCCGCGCCCTCCTGCATCTCTCATTGTCTCCTGTCCCCGTACGTGGCACCTCAAGGCCTTTCTGGTCTCAGCATCACAGGTCAAAACCACCTTCCATTCCTTGTCACCCACGGCTGGGCCCCACATGCCCTAGAGCCCACCATACTGGCACACGCAGGGATGTGACCCCGAGGGGCTGGCCCTGGCACTCTGTGTCCTGGCTTCCTGCTCAGGCCGATGATCTAATCTTAACAGCTGCTCACACCTAATGCTTCAGAGTCATCCCTGGCCCTCTTTCTTGTGTTCCTTCTCTAACCCTTAGCAAATCCTGGCTGTTCTTTCTTCAAAATGTGTCTTGAATCTGCCCCTCCCCCTCACCAGGCCACAGTGGGTGACGCAAAGCATCTATAGCTTTACTCTCCACTGCAGGGGGCAGTGGAGAAGGCAGGTGTCAGGACCCTCTCTACCTGCCACACAGACTGAAACCCAAAGCCTCAGGCTGCTTGCCCACTTCCTCTCTGACCTGTGCTCCTTTATCCCTCGCTTTAGGCTCCAGCCAGCTTTCTAAAGGTGCAAGAACCATCCACTTACACAGCACCTGTCCTGCACTGCCCCCTTCAGGAGAACAGGCACCCCATTCGCTCACTTCCCAGCTTCCTGTACAGCACCTGGCGCTTTGGGGGCACTTGGTCAACTCTACTGAATGAAGAAGGGAATTCACTCAGTAGTTTAGGCCAAGAATGCTAGGGTCGTCCTTGCTGCCTTCCCTTGCCTCCCTTCCTCCTCCCTGGCCCTCTCTCCCTACATCCAAAGCATCTGCAAATACCCAGGCTCCAATTTCTAAGCAGCCTGTGCTCTACCCATAACTGGCTTTGTGTAGGGCTACACTGCCGCCACAGCACGTCTTTTCAACTAGCCACCAGACTGTGAAATGTCTGCTTTTGGAGCTTCCCCCGGGCCCTGAATAGTGCCTGGCCTGCAGCTGATGTCCAGCAGCCCAGCTGGGAAGCTCTATGTTGGGTGCCTTCACGCAGCGCCTGCCTGGGTCCTCCCAGCACCCAGGGAGGCAATGACAGATTCACCCCTCCTCAGACAAGCTCAGGCTAAGATGCTGCTGCCAGGGCTCCTAGACCCCAGGGCCTGGGTTTGGCTCTGCTCCGTGGGGAGAATATGCATCTCTGTGGGGAAGGCATTGAGAAGCGATGGGGGCAAGCTGACCTACCAACCCCCAGGGCAGGACCGCTGGGCCCCAGAAGCTCCTCACATTCTAGGCCTGCACTGTTACGGATTCCAGGTCCCCACACAGTGCAGGATCCTCTCTGCCTGCCACCTCCCCCGCTCTGGTCTACCCAGACTCCCGGAGAGCACCGCACACTTGTCCCTTGAAGGCCACTGTGTGGTTCCTGGCAGGGGGAGGGGCCCTCCCTTGCCCCACACACCAGCCCTGACTCTGTCCTCACCCAACTATCTCCGGGAGGTCTGCCCCTGCTGCAGGAGGCCCAGCCTCTGACTGGACCTTGCCTTGGCCTCGTGGGTCAGGCACAGCAGGGTCAGAGGCCATGTTCCATTTGTCTCCCTTGGACCCCGGCGCCTGGCAGGAGAGCCTTGGCCGGAGTGTGCGTGGGCCTCACCTGCTCACAGAGGGAGCGCAGGCCCATGTCATCAAGGCGGTCCAGCTCAAAGGTCTCCCCTAGCATGGGGTTGAAGGGCTTGGCGATGCGGTGCACAGTGGTGGAGTAGGAGGACACGGAGAAGGCGGCCACGAGGCACATCTGCTCCACTGAGCTGGTGCAGTGCACCGCCTTGTCCAGCAGGTGGTGGTACTCCAGGTCCTCCGTCAGCCGCTGGAGCATGGACAGGGGCTCGTTAAAGTTGACCTGCAGACGGGCGGTGGTCAGGCGCTGCTGGTGGTCAGGCGCTGCTCCTGGCACAGCCCCGGGGGCCCTCCCAGCCCACCTGTTCTCCTCGGATGGTCCTGGCCACTGCGGTTCAGATGGCGCCTCCACAGTCAAGTTCCTCTGCCGACCCCTCCTAATGCCCTGTCCAAACCCGCGCAGCTCCCTGCACTCCCCTCCACCCTCAGTTTTCTCTACAACCTCGCGGCTTTTGGACCCGCTGTATACCTTGTCACTACAGTCACTGTCACTCTCCCTTCCTGGGATGTGAAGGCCACCAAGGCCAGAGTTTCTGACTTGTTCAGCACAGAGTCAGAATTAGAGAGTGATGGGAGGGGTGGGTGGCTGGATGAATGAGTTTTCCTCCTATTCTGAGCTCTTGTGCTGTTTTTGGGTGAAAGCTCCTACAGGCGACCCCCCTCCATCCTGATCTTGGGGCAGGGCAGGGTCACTCCCCTCTTGTGATGCTCGGCTATGACCCTGGGCCAGCCATCAAGCAGGGACTGCCCTGAGTTCTCCCCTTTCATCCTCCCAGACACTGTTATCTGGGCATTGTTCCTTGCCCCACTTTGCAGGTGTGGACACAGAGGTGGGAGATGTAAATGGGTTTGTCCTGCGGCAGAGAGTGAAACCAAGTCTGGCCTGAACCCCAAACAATTCCCCCCTGGAGATGCCATCAGAGCCTGGCGACACGAGAATGCTAGCTCCGTCCTCAGCCCGATGCGTGACCTCGCTGGAGTGGGTGCAAGAGACAGCTCCTGGCCCAGGAGGGCCCAGTCCTGCCACTCCCCATCTACGAGGTTGGGAGAGCTGGGACAGGGTGCAGAGGTGCTCTGGGGGTCCCCACATCTCTGATCAATGCAGAGCCCCTCCTTAGCTTCTTCCCTCAGAGCCTGAGACCTCTGCTCTCGGGATTTTGGCAATGTTGTTGAACACGATTTGATAATTTGTTACATGCTCCTCAGGTGCTGTTAAGAATGACACCCAGGCTGCTGCCTGGTGACACCAGGCTCCTTATCCATGCACAAAACAGGGCCCCCCTGGGACCTACTGCGGCTGCTCTGCACCAGCCCCTACCGGCATGGGGATCTTGGAGAGCTCCCGGCCAATGCAGTTCTTCATGATGCTCCAGAGATTAAGGCTGTAGTTGGGTTTGTCAGGGATGCGGACACGCCTCTTGACCTTGGGGGGACCCTTGGGCACAAGTGAGGCGCCATCTAGCACCTGCCAGAAAGAATGTGCCTGTGAGCAGAGACCAGGGTGCCCCTTCAGCCTTCCAGCCCTGGCCCTCACCTCTATCCAATGCAGTCCAAGCACTGAGCTGGCCACTGGCATGGTGCTGGCACAGGGGCAGGCTGGCAGACAGGTCAGACCAGGTGGAAGGGAGCCAGGGCACTGAGCCCGCCCCAGAGGCCCAGAGCCCAAAGTGCCAGCCTGCCTTGTAGCCACCTTTGAGGTCTTCCTTCTCACTCACATTATCTGATGAGGTCCAGTCCACTGGTCCTGTGGTCCCACCCTCAGCTTTTCTGCAAGAAACACAAAAGTGGAGGCAAGTTATTTACAAATCCTGAGACCTCCTGGGGACCTGGGCACCTTCTACCCAGACCTGTCAGTGAGGTGCAAGGGATAGCCCACCCCAAGGCTGCTTCTCCAATGGGACATGCCCGGTTTGGGACATTCAGCTGGGCTAGGGGGCCCAGGGCAGTGGGGCTCCCACCCACTGATGTCCCATAGGAGCAAACACTGGAGCAAAGTCAGCTGAGGTCCCTACACAGAGCCCCTCCTTGGACTGGCAGACCCAGGACCCGGATGAAGCTGGGGGTGGCCATTTCCTCTGGCAGAGCCCCCTAGGGCCCTGTGAGGCCCCACTGTGTCCTCACTGTCTGCTGGTCTGACTCTCGCACTAGACTGGGGTTCCAGAAGGGCTGCAAGTGGGTCAGATGCATGCCTGTGCCTATGAATACCTATGGTGAGATGGTTGGCTAAGCAGCAGGGGGTGGTATGGATGAAGGGTGCAAGCTCTGAGGGATCCTCAAGGACAGGTGACCTGGGCCAGCTGGGGTGAGGGGCAGGCACTTGGCAGTCAGGGCCTCAGGGAATGGGGAAGGACTCACTGGGTCATTGCGCATAAGGGACCCGCCTGCAGCCCAGAGGAGCTACACTACCAGGGAAGGTGGTAGTTTTGGCCTGGGGGTTGTGTCAGGAGCCTAGAGCGCCAATGAAGAGTGTCAAGCACAGGGGTCACCTGCTTGCTGGTTGGGTGGCAGCACAGAGGCCTGGGGCTGTTAGCTGAGGTGTGGAAGGTGGCTGGGTTGGGGGCGCGAAGGAGGGGGCAGAGCCAGGCCCCTGGGGACTCCAGGTATGGGAGGGGTGGGTGGGAAGCCAGAGGGGTGCACGAGGGTGACACTGCTGGGTGGAAAAGTGAAAGGAAATTCAGAACAGCCAAGCCAAGCTCATTGTGAGAGCAATATAAGCAAGCAAATTTTAAAATATTATTGGGAAATGAACCGTGATTGAGTTGGAAACACTCTGTTGATAGGACTAGAAACACCCTATGGGGTTAGAGAGATCCCAAAGGCCCTTGCCCTGACAGAAACCAGGACATGGGGTGGTGATCCATGTGGGTACACAGAGGCAAAAAAGGAGGGGGTGGGGGTTTTTACTGGCTTCCCCCTCTGTGGACTGGGCTCCAGGGAGTCCACGGAAGGCAGTGTGGGGTGTGGGCTGCAGATCAGACGCAGGGAATAAGGCCGCCAGGAAGCCTGCTGGTCCTCATCCATGAGGGGCTGAGTGTCCTGCCTGAGGGCACACCTGCGGGGGAGCATGGGAGGCTCTGTGACTCCACTGTGCCCCAGGGATGAAGGGGGCAGGGGGCAGCACAGGCAGCGGTCGGTTATGTTGCTGTCCCCAGGACTTGGAGCGGCAGCTCCTCCCCAGGTCAGGCAGAGGAGCCACAGACATGGGTGGAGCTCATCAGCCACCTCCATGTCCCCCAGAGCTGCCATACTCATGACCCTTCCAGTACTAGGGCCTGAAGCAATGTCCTAATGAGGCAACTCCGAATTGTAGCAAATCCCTGTTCCTGCCCCAGGGTGCTGCCCTCTGACCCAGCCTGCCCACGCAGGGCTCCTGCTCCTCCCTCTTGTGGGTCTTGCACCAGCATGGTTCCACCAGGGGGCGCTTCCTGGGGATCCAGAGTCTGACAACAGTGTCCCAGTTACCGCTGTGCTCTAGTGTGTATTTAGAAACATCCTGAAAGAGGACACTTTCATGAAAGGAGGCTTGGAAATAGAAAATAAAAGGGACTTCCTGCTGGCCTGTCTGTCCTGGAACGTGGGCGTGGTGGAGCGAATGGTTGGGACTGAGTGTAGCTCCGTGGCAAGAAAGCACAGCAGGCACCTTCCACCCCGGCCCTGGGGTCCCGCCCCCACCCCCACCCTCTCTGGCTGGAACTGGATCCTGCAGAGGCCCTGTTCTCCACCTCCATTAAAATGAAACCCTGATTCAAACGCTGTGTGGGCATTTGAATCTGAGGAACAGAACAATCATAATAATAATCAAAATACAGTGTGAAGCAAGACTTGAAAGAAAACCCCAAGTACGAAGAACAGGTGCAGCTTAAGAAGAACAAGGCGGGAAAGGCTAAGCCTGGGAGTGTCTCCTTCCAGGGCCACCAGTCCTGCCTAGAGAACAGACCTGTCCTCCTTGGCCTCGGTGATCACGGTGATGAAGGATGTAGAGTCTTCCATGGCGTCAAAGTACTCGGTATCTTCATCTTCCTCACTGTCCTCTCCTTTGGGAGTTAAGAGGCTTCCTGCAGATACACACAAAACCGCCTCAGTTTGCAACTCTGGAAACTCACTCACCTGCCTGAGGAAGTCCAGAGCCCAAAGGGTGCCCCCATTTTGGACCCTGTCCCCCCGACCAGTCCCTCATTCCTTTCCCACTTAAGTCACCTGGGCCGCATTAACACGGCTGTGGCTGCCCTCGGTCCCCTTCCAGAATGAGCTTCCCGCTCAGTGCTTTGGCTCAAAGGCCTCTCTCCTTCTGGAAGCCTCCCCAGGTTGCTCAACACGCTGGTCAGTCTGTCTGGGGCCTAGCTACCCTTTCTGATGGACCCGTCACTCCCAGCCCAAGGCCAGGTCGGCTGCCACCTGGCACCAGGGCAGCCCTGCCACAGAGGGACAGTTGGGCTCACTGGACTTTTCTCATAAGAACTGGAACCTAAATGCAGGGGGATAATTACCCTTCGGTAGTGGGTGTGAGAAATACAAAACCACCGAGGCAGGCCCGAATGTGGGCATGTTAAGGGGCATGTGTACTTGGGGGGGGGGCGTGTAAGCAGAACCAGCTGGCAGGAGGAGGCGGAGACAGAGCACAGGTTGGAAGGAACAGAGGCTGAGCAGCCCCGAGCAAGGGACCCAGCCAGGCTGGGTGGCCCTCGCCCACTCACCTTCGCTGAAGCTCTTGGTGGGGTTGGTGGCCCGGCCGGGGGCGCTACGGAAGGCCCGTTCGAGGCTATTGTGCTGCTTGGCTAGCTGCTCGATGGTCTCCTCCAGGTGGATGCGCTGTTCTTGCTCATACTGTAGGGCGCGCTGCCATTTCCGGCTGTGTGTCTCTGCTAGTTCCAAGAAGTCTCTGCAGGCCTGGGGAGGGGGGACGGAGTGGCCGGTGAGCACAGGGCCCAGGGCAGGGGCCTGTCTGCCCCACACCCCACACCCCACCTGCCAGTCAGTCCTGGGGTGTTCAGAAACACCTTTGCTGCGCCCTTGGCTTCTGTGGGGATATGGGGACTCTGACTTTTCTCTCAGAGCCAGCCTGGGGACAGGCGTCCGCCATGGCAGGCATCCCATAGTCAGCATGCCATCTGAGAGCACCAAACCCGGGCTGTGGCTGGTGGAGGCTGGGTTTCCACATGGCTGGGGCCCAAGTTCAGCTGCCACATCCTTGCCGTGTGCCGGACCTAAGCATGACCTCTGTCCCAATGAGAACCCGAGGCCTATGTGGTCCTCAGGCCAGTCCCTTCCCCTGGCATGGGAGGAAGGAAAGCCACATTCTGCCATAACTTCCTGGCTTAGAGAGGTAAAGGGTCTCATCTGGCACAGGAACTGAGACCGGACCTTCCCACAAAGTTACCTCAAAGTCTGTATCACATAACTCTGCTTTTTAAGTAAGGCTCCCCCTTCAGACTTGGGGCCTACTCTGACATTCAGATTCTTTCCAGCTTCCCAGGCCCGTTGGTGGTCCCACTACACTCTTATGAGGTAGGGGTTTATCGTTCTGTCCCTGTGATCCCAGTGGAGAGGAGGGCCCCGGCTCAGTTGTTCCTGGAGGGCAGGGAGGGCCAAGCCGGGGACCTCTGGGTTTGCCTCGTCTGGACTGAATGCAGTAGGAAGGGACACGTTTCCTCGGCCCAACGCACACCGGTGGTCCTGGCCACCCCTCCCCGGCCCTCTCTTTCCACACACGTCACATGCTATCTGACCCTGAGGGTTGGAGTCATGCTTCCCTGGAGGGAGAAGGGCACACAGCCCCTCATCAGTGACACAGGGACAATGCAGCTCTATCCTGACAGCTGTCGGGAGGAACCAGGGAGGTGATGTGGAGTGCTGGGCCAAGCAGCCCTCGTAGACACTCCCCGGGAGGCACCAGAGGCATGGGGAGCTCTGGACCCTCCACCCTCACTGCTCAGACTTCTCTCATGTCTCCCCAAGGAAGGCTCCTGAGCCGGCTCAGTCAGGTCCCCTGAGATACTCACTCACCCCAACCCCCCGCAATCTCATGCCTACAGATCAGCTTCTCTGCTGACTCTGCCTGTTTCCATGGATCCATGGGATGAATCCCCAAACTCAGCGGCTACTCTGAGCATCTGCTGGATGAGCAAACACCCTGCTGAGGGGTGGCTGTGGGGGCCTCTCAGGAGAGCAGGGACAGATAGCACCTCACCAGCGGCAGGCCCTGGCCGGCATCTCTCTCTCTCCTCAAGCCTATCCCCTTGTACCTTCCCTGTCATCTGACCTCCCAGCACCCATGCAGAGTGGGATGGGCAAACCTTCCTCCCTGACACCGCCTCACCCTCACACACCATTCTAAAGATGGGATGGGGGACCCAAGGAAACCAGCAAAGCAGAGTAATAAGGCTTGCTATCAGGAGTGGGAAGGCCCGGGCTCCTGCACAAGCCACTCAGCCCCTCTGAGCCCATGTCCTGAGAGACAACATATCTGACAGAGACTGGGCTCCCAGCTTCGCTGTCCACCCCGGCCCAGCAAAATCCTCAAGGCAGAGGAGTGGGGTCATCCCCAATTGACATATGAGGAAACTGAGGCTCAGGTTCCTGCAGCTCCCTGCGAGGCTCTGGGGAGAAGTGTATTCACTCCACCTCAGATTCAGGAGCGTCCCCACTCTCCCCGAAGGTCCCTGCCTGGTCACACCTAAGCCACTGTAACCAGCTTCTCCAGAAGGGGGCAGGGATTTATACTAGCAGGTGACCTAGCACAGATTGGGACAGGAGTAGAGAAATCTCCTTACGCATTTAACAGGCTCTGGAGACAATAGAGGCTGCCCCAGGGGCAGCCGCAGGTCTGAGGCTTTCTAGAGTTTGCAGATTGTGGATCTGTGAGGCTCAGCTGCTGGTGTGGGGCTACAGTCACAGACCATCATGCAGTTTGGGGACGAGGACATGCCT
Source organism: Meles meles (assembly GCF_922984935.1). NCBI lineage: Eukaryota > Metazoa > Chordata > Mammalia > Carnivora > Mustelidae > Meles > Meles meles. The sequence goes on along the minus strand of NC_060077.1, from coordinate 26,266,051 downwards.
GATTGCCACTCCCTAGCTTTTGACTTGGGAGCCGAGCCTTAACCACCCAGGGTCCTGCAGTGGCCTTGTCCCTGGTCCCTGCTCCCACCTCACCATTGCAGGCCTCAGGGTAGGGGGTCTTGACAGCAGACACATGACCACTGACTCCAAAGGCCAGACTAGAAGGCTCCTCTTTGCTGGGTCTGCACCAGCAGGTATAGAAAGTAGTAGCGGTGGAGGGTGGTGGGCAGAGGACCCCGCTGGGCACCTCAGAAATGTTCCAGATGCTTCTAGGAGTCCTGTGAAATGGGTGGGGAGGGGCTTCCCACCCCCTTCCACAGATTGTGAAACAAGCTCTGAGGTCACACGGCCAGAGGCAGCAGACACAGAGCGGGACCCCAGCTCCTTATCCCGGAGCTCTGTCCACTCTGAGCTGCCCCTCCCTTGAGAGCCCTGGCCCACAGCCTCCATGGCTCAGCCCACCAGGGCCCATAGCCCTGGCTCAGCCACCATGCCCAGTCAAGTCAGTCTTGGATCCTGCCATCTGTTTGTTGACCCAGGAAGGAGTTCCAATACCGCAAGAGTGCTGGTCGACCCGCGGCTGGCCCAGGCAGCCTGCCAGGCGTTGTTGAGCTGGGTGTGCAGTGCAGTTCAGAAGGGGGCCCAGCGCTGGTGGAGGAGGAACGCCCTCACTTCTCTGGGTGGGCATCGGTTCCGGGCGCACTGCAATAGGGAAGCCCCTTGCCAGCTCTCCCTGCCCCTGCCCCCCTGTGAGCCCGAGGCCTAGGGAGAAGGGGCTGCCCGAGGGGATGAGCAGGCCAGGCCTGAGAGCCAGGCTTTCCCCACAGAGCCAGGCCTGCCTGCCCCAAGGTAAGTGTGCAGTGGCCTAGGTTGGCCCGTGCACAGAGCCTTTTTATAGACAAGATACACAGTGGGTGCCCATGGTTGTCCAGGTTCTCAGTCTGTGGGTGCTCTGCTCTGCTCTCAGTCTGTGCCTGCTGCCTGTCTTCCCCCCAACCCCCAGGAAGGTCTGGCAGCAGCACTCAGCCCCTCACCTCCCCCCTTGCCCTCCTCCAGCTCTGCTCCCCCACACACGCCTTCCACAGCTCCCTGGGGACCCTCTACACCTCCTGCCATCCTCTCCCTGTCAATGGGTTTTAACACCCATCGGCGCTCTGCTTTCATGGAACCCATGGTCTTTAAAACAAGACTGGTCAGAGAGCCCCAAACAACAGTATAAAACAAGAGCCAGAGGTTGCAGTAAATATGCCCCACAAATCCATGCCAGAGGACTTCGTGTGGCCTCTGGGCTTTCTGGCCACAAGAGCAAAGGGGGAAAGACAAACGCAGTGTGAAGATGAATTAGGCTCCCTCTCTCCCACCCCTGAGGTTCTGATGGGCTTGGGCTCTCACTGCCTTAGAAACGACCATTTTCTCCAAGGGAAAATGGAATGTTTGTCGTATTTCGAGGAAGAGCTGACAGCCTCTCACAGACCTGACCCGACATCCTCTCCAGCCTCATCTCACGGGGCCCTGTCATTTCCATGCCACCTGCATGTGGCCCACCAGGCAAGTGTCACCCTCCCTCTGGCTCCGTCCCAAACACACCTGCTTATTCTGATGCCTGGCCAGCCGCCCGCACGCCACACCCCTGCGGTGGGCCAGAGCTGTCTGGGGCATTCTTGGGAGCGCAGAGCTCCCTGTTTTAACAGAGGCTCAGGGAGGCCAAGGTACTTGCTCAAGGCCCCAGTCGGCGTGTGTAGGACCCGAGTCCCAGGCCCTGTGGACGCCACCTGCAATCTCCCAGAGCATGGAACCAGCCCTGTCACCACTTTGTACAGCTGAGCATCATGGCCCGGATGCCCCTTGAGGGATTCCGTGGCCTTCCTGGAGGGGAGCTGGGCTTCCGGAGATGCTCACTAGCAAGGATGTCAAGGAATAACTCTATTCAAGCACCAGGACTCAGCGGTGCCTCCACGAAGCCTGTTACCAGCACCCGTCCTTGTGGCGGAGGACAGGGCCCAAGCGGCCAGGGCTGCTGGCTGACAACCTAGCTGGGGGTGACCTCCAGCTCACTGTCCCTGAAGGACCAAGGGTGTGACCTCCAGCTCACTGTCCCTGAAGGACCAAGGGTGTGGGGCAACAGGGGGCAGGACAGGGGCCTCACATGGCTGGGTTGGGTACATGAAGGTCATAGAGTGTCACAGTCACCTAGAGATAAGGGCAGGGCAGAGGCTGCTACACCCCAGTGTGGAGGGGCTCCTGGCGCTGTACTTTACCGCTGCTCCTAGAGGAGGGGGATCATCTGCAGCGGAAAAACTGCCTTGGTCACCGCATGGGCTGTGGCGAGCTCCCCCACCCCTTTCACCCCATGTGCCTACCTGGTGTCCCTCAACTCCCAAGGCTTCCTCTGCTGCTGCCGGCCTTCTCCAGGCCCCATCCTATTGCCTGGGAATGCTGAGCTGGGCTGTGCCCTGTGTGCTCACTAAGCTGGATTAGGGCCGGGGCCCGCTGGGGGGCCGGCTGGGGGCAGTTTCCGGGGCTCCAGGGAGGGGCCGGGTGGACCTGTGCCCTGAACACCGTCACGTTTCCCCTGAGGCTCTGCCACAGTTCTCAGAGGGCTCGTGTCCTTCCCTGAGCAAGAGCGGTTTCCTATGCCACCTAAGCCCCCTACCCTATCAGCTCTTAAATGATGCAAGGCACCAGGAATGGTCAGAACAAAGGAGCCCAGCCTCTGTAACCCTCAAGGGCATTGCCTGCTGCCTACCCTGGGCCAGGCCTATAGCCTCCTGGGCCTTAGTGTCCCCATGGGAAGAACAGACAACCGAACCCCAGGACTCCTGCAGAGTCCCTGATTCTGTGACCCGTTGAGGGATCACCCTCTGGGTGGGAAAGAGTTTCCAGTTTCCTAGCCCTGTCCCTTCCTCCCACTCCCACGGCTATGGAGAGGATCCCCGAGATGAAGAGATGTGGGGTCCTGTGGGCAGTGTGGTTTTGCCTCCGTGTGGAGGATGGGGAGGCTGCCAAGCTGCTCCAAAGCAGAGTGGGAACCCAAAAGCCCGGGACAGAAAAGACAGCTCTCCCCCCACTCCGTACTGGGGGTGGCTCTGCTCAGCAACAGGCTGGGGGGCTGGGAGGGCCTGCTTGTCCACCAGGGGCTCTCCCTTCTCAGAAGCCCCACCTGGTGAAGGGGGCTGTGAGGCCTGCTCACCCAAGCTGTGTGAGCTCCGAAGGGAGCTGCTGCGGGTCATCCTGAGGGGATCCTGTGGGACAGACCAAGTGTCTCTGAGCTGGAAACCTTTGCGCAGCTGTGCCCAGGAGGAAGGAGGACAAACTCTAATCGCTTTTTTGTTCCTAATCCTAATCCAGACGACGACCTTGCTGTCCCCAGACACGGGCAGGTGAGCAGGGTGTGGGGTCAGCCAGCCTGGGTCCGATGACCGTTCTGTGTGTGGCCCAGGGAGCCTCTCAAGCTCTCGGGAGGGTCTGCAGAGCCCAGACCCTGGTTAAGCCTGGCCTTCAGGGACCACTCAGGAAGCACCCTCTCCTGTGCTGTCTACCCTCTACATGGGAGCATGAGGAAGATGCCAGAAGACTATGGGATGTTAGGGTGGGTGACCGTTGGGAATTATGGAGGAGGTGGAGAAATGGACCAAATGCCCAGAGGTTGCAGGTTGGGTGAGTGCCAATTGAGAGGGCCAGCTTGGCGACGGGCTCTGTCTCTAGCCACCAGCGGACAGCAAGTTCTGCTAACTGTGGATGCAGGGGAGATGGGAGAAAGGTCTGTGCTTCCACCTGCGGTCAGACAGAACCCGCTGGATGTCTGACTGCCATATGTCTGGCCTGCAGGGACCTTCAGGCTTTAGGGCTCCCAGGTGGGTGGGACCCTTTGGCTCTCAGAGTCATGGGGGCTGCCCATCCACCATCTAACCCCCCCACACTGGTCCTCACATGGCCAGCACTGCGGACCTGCCTCTCAACTGGCCTTCTATCATAAAAGGAGCCAATAGGACAAAGTCATTCAGAGTGCTCATCTCCCCAAGCCATTGGCATGGCCAGAAGCTCACACCTAGGGACAGACTGGGGTCATCAGGGTCTTTCCTTCTCCCCCTCCCCTAGGAGCAGCAGGCTGCCCTCGGTGCATGCCTCCCAGTGGCAGGAAGGGGCAGTGCTGAGATGTAGGCCAGGCCTGCAAGGCTCAGAGGCGGCCGCAGCAGGAGATGCCCAACCATCCAGGCCTTCAAGACCAAGAGTGGGGACCCGTGGAGTGATGACAGTAGCGCTGGGCTAACCTGGGGGCTGGGGGGGAGGATTGTGGGGGAGGTCAGGCCCAGCCAAACTGCCACGCTGCATCTTCAGCACCCTCCTGGCCCCTAGAGACCAGGTGGGCCAGCCACCTGCTTGTGGCCCCACCTCGCCCAATGCCCAGAACAGACTCCACGCTCACGGGGGCCGGCCCTTCACAATCACCGGGCAGGGGGATGGTCATGGCTTCTCCCCAATGTGACTCACTTGTGGCGCTGGAGAGGCAGCTTTTCATTTCAGTTCAAACTTTAAAATAGTCCTTTCCACATTCAAAATAGTTTACCCCTTGCGCACAGGAACCAGCACCATCTGGCTGCCAGTTTGCCAACTGATTTTAAACAGTTACAGAATCTATTTTTATTCCTCTCCCCAGGCCCCAAATGAGCAAGCTGTCAAGAGCGGAACAGCGGTCAGCTGGACGGGAACCTGCCCACAAGCCCCAGAAGGACTGGGGAGGGCAGCTCCGGGGCCGCTCCCTCCTGTTCTGCTTGGGTAGGCACGAGAACCCCTTCGTGATCTCCATATGGGGCTGAGAGAAGCCTCAGAGTATTTCCAGCAGCAGAAGAGCTCTGGTCTGGGGCTTTATTTCTATGATGCCCCAAATATGAGGCTTTGTCTGCATCTGCACACATCTCCCAGCTGGCCCTACTTGACCCCACCCTGTCCACGCCCACCTGCACTTTTCTCTTCCAGCTCCCTCCAGCTGGACTGGGGGCCGACTCCCTCTGAGACAGGCTGCGCCAGTGCCTCTCCCCACAGCATGCCCACCTTCGGAATCCACACCCTCATCCTGCCCCACCAGCTCTACTGCAGGCACCAAAAGGTGTGTCTTGCAAGCCGCTACCTTCCTGGGTAAACTGAAAGCCCCCAAGTGCGCTGTCTGTCCCCTAAGGCCCTCGGAAGTAGGCCTGGCGGGCATCCACCCTCTGTGGGCCAGTGCTACTTCCTGCCTCCACTGGGCACCTCAGCCGTCTCTCGTTTACTGAGGGGCTCCCCCCGCCCGGCTCTACTTGCTCACTGGCTGATCAAGACCTGTTTTGGGGAAGGGCCCTCCTGCATCCTACCTGCATCTGTGGGACTGCCCGCTGGATCCCTGTCCGGCACTGTGAGGGCGGAGGTAGGGATCAGACAGTAAGGGTCCCCCATTCCACTAGTGGCTCCTTCTCGTTCCTTGCAGTGCCCCCAACCCCAAGACCAGATCTCTCCCTGCACAGCCACTCTGTGGGCCCCACTGTCAACAAACCCAGCAACGGGCTAGCCACCCAGCTCCTCCCAGCAGTCCGAGCCACCAGCCCTTCATAAGCACTGGGGCGGGGAGTGCGCTTCTCAAGGGGCTCCAAGTGCCTGTCCCTACATCACCTGTGGTCCATGCTCCAAGCAGCAGGAGGCTGTTGCGGAAACCTGGGTTGGACCACTGTCCTTGGCTGCTGGAGCCTCATTCAGAGTGGAAAGTGTGGTGTTCTCCATGAGCGTAAGCACCCAGTGTGTCCTGTGAGCAGCTCTATCTCCCCAGGCTTCCCCTCCACCATTGCCAGACTGCCGCCGCCTCCGGCATCCCGCTGCTCCAGGCCTGCCTGAGAATCTAGTGCTGGCTCTTCTCCCCACCTCCCTCCAGGTACCCTCTCCTCCCGCCAGTGTACAAGGGGGGACCTCCCGCCCCACCTCATCAGCCTGCTTTTTTCCCTCTGAGGGTCTTCTGGCCTCGAGCATGCCTCATCGTCTGTGTGGTTACGTTTCTCTGAGAGGTCTTTGTTCCCTGTGTGCCCGGGGCCTAGACCAGGGCCTGACTGGATCAGGGAGGGATTCCACACCTGCACAGTCTCCCTGGCCCCCGCAAAGTGCTCAGTGCGTGTGAGCCAGGCCGGCCCAAACACACTGCACCTAAGGGCCCGGGGGTGTCCCTGTGGCTGGAGGACCTGAGTCCTGGGCCCCAACATAAGTCACGAACTCTGAGGAACCTCTCACATCTCACCCCCTGAACGTCCATGGCGATACCGAGGGTTTCTTCTGCAGGGGGCTGGCATGCAGGCCTCACGGGCCACCCTTAGGAAGCTGGGGTCACCTGGCAAAGCACAGGTGTGCTGGGCCTGATGACAGGTGGTGTGCCTCAGCCCTTTGGCATAGACTCCACAGCCAGCATTGTGGGCGGCCCAGGGCCCAGTGGCTGTAACCCCAAGTGCTTGTCGAATAGCCAGGCCTGACCCCCGTAGGGGGACTGAGCAAGCAGTCAAGATGACTTCTCTGGGCCTCAGGGTGACACCTGACTAATACAAACGATGTTGATGACAAGGAAGCCACAATGACCCCAACCTCATGTGGCTGTTGTGAGGCGCACACAAAGGCACAGGAAGAATGCTGGCGGACTGCTGTTGTTACCGGTCACCTTCCCAGTGGCCTGTCCTTAAACCTGCTTTACCCTAAAGATGAACTTACAGGAAAAGAGAATGAAAACTGGAACTGACTCTTTGCCTTTATGGAAACGAATACCCCAAAGCAGGAGCTGGGAAGACATATTAATTCAATTGCGCTCCACCGTAAACCTGGGACCAGCCCGATGTGCCCGCACACCAGGTGTGTCCTGGGTCCCAGGAAGGTCGCGTGATGCCGGGGCTCTGAGGTTCAAGGCTCCATCTATGAACCAAAGTTGTTTCATGGTGCTGTGAGGTCCCTCTTCCAACGGTGGGCTAGTTCACAGCTACCCATGGGGCTGCCTCAGATCAGACTTGCAAAATTCCCCCGCCAGGGAGAGCACCACCACCCTGGCCCTGCGTTCGCTACCTGCTCGTTCTCACTTGAGGCCGAGGCTCCGGATGCAGGGAGCTGTGCTACCCACGGAAGCTTTGGGGTTTCCCTGTGGGCTGCCCAGGCCAGCGGGGGGGATGGACAAGATGCTGCAGCAGAAAAGCCCCTCAGACACGGAGGCTGCGTGGACAGATATGGTCCCTATTCATACCTTTCCTCCCTGCCTGTGAGTGACTCTCTTCACCGGTCTGGGCCCCACTCCGTGCCTTCTGCAGATCCTGCCTTGGCTCCCAGGATGTCCAGCTAGCCCCCCAGCAAGGGTAACTCTCCTGGTGGGCGGTTGTCATCTAGGCTTGAGCCCTTCTCCCAGCCAAATGTGAGCCTCCCCAGCCCTTCCCTAGGCCCTCTACGCACTTGATCTCCAAAAGTGGGCCTCTGAGCTACTGTCCATGCTGCTCCTTGAGAAGGCTGCACAGCCACCTTGAGGTGTGACAGGCTATCACCGGGTGGGTCCTCTGGATCATGAGCTCCAGGGGCAACGCTGAGTCCCTGCCTGGCACAAGCCCAGCGAAGGCTCAGTGGGACGCTGCTCAGGTCTGTGTTCAAGTTCCAACAGCCAGGCCTTTCCTAACTGCAGGAGCCACGTGGACATGGCTTCACTAACCAAAACCACGAGCGGAGGGCAGGAGGCTGGGACTCAGTACAGCCCTCCCGTGAAAAACACAATTTATGACTTAATTTCCTAAGTCATACTTCCTATTTCTCTGTGACCAGGCTGGGTCATTTCTCTGCAAGGCGGAGTGACAAGTGGCTCTGGCTGAGGGTTACGTGCCAGACCCACTTTCTCACTGACCTTGTTCAGGTGAGGAAGTGGAAGGAGCATGGCTCTGTAAATGGTATCAGTAGGCAAACAGGAGATGTGGGCTACTTAGAATTCTCTTTTCTGAGATATAACACTCATTTGGGTTCCAACATCACATATTAGGCACTCCCACTGGGTACTCTCAGCTGCTGTTGGGGACACAGGTGAGTTAAAATCCGAGTCTCACTTTGGGGGCACAAAGACTGGTGGAGGCAGACGTCAAAGTAACTGGGGAAAGTGCACGGTAGGCTCAGTGAGGCACACCAGTGCCCGATGGTTCCAGAGGGTTCTAGCCAGAAGGAACAGCTTCCTGACAAGGAGCTTGGACAGCCTCCCAGCCCTGGTGACATCCATGTGGGATTCTAGAGGATGTAAAGGGATCTACCAGGTATCTAAAGGGTGGGGAAAATTCTAGAAGGTACAACACAGGCACAGACACAAAGAGGTGGAACACTGTGGCACTGTTCAACATTCCTGATCCAGAAACTTGTTCTGGGCCTCTTGATTCCTCCAACACTTATGGAAGGGAAGGGGCCGTGCTCCACTCAGGTGAGTCTCACTGCACTGGCCCCCTGGGGGCAGTGGCACAGGAATGGGCTGTGTCACTAACTATGGTTCCTAAGGTCTAAGGAATTGTCCAGAGGGCCACCTCCCTGCCCTGCTGGGAGCTGGGATCTACAGGTGTATGAAGGTTCCCAAAGCGCCCTTTCCCAAATCTGAAGGAGATTTGATTGTCCCTCTGACTTTTCTCCTGAAGGCTCAACAACCCCAGACTCTTGGCCATCTTGGGTAAAAGTGAAGGTGCACAGCTGGTCCCTCTGTGTGTGAAGAGTGCTGCTTGCCCAGGACCCTCTGCAAGATGTGCTCCTCCACAGGCTCTGGCCAGCCATCCCTCATTTGCTTCTCCACTTGTAGGACTCAATCTCAGTCGGAGCCCATGACGAGGAAAACCACAGCCATTCACAGTTCACAGGAGGGGGGCCTGCCCTCTAGTGGCAGTGGGAATAGAGTCCCCAAACTCAGGCATGGGGGATGCTGGAAGCTTCCCTCCAGAGGGCAAGAGTATCAGTCAGGGTGCAGGAGGGGGCGTTGCAAAGGGATCTCAACAGTGGGGAGAAACAGGTTCCTCCTCTCATAGCAAGAACTGGAATGACCTGGGGAACCACGGTTTGTGCCTTCTGGGGACAACGGGGGTGACTTCCACTCATCCTGGGTCCCCAGCTTCCCAGGAAGCGCCCTGGTGCGGCTGCAGCCTAAAGGTTAGACACAAAGCAGGGACTCAGGTCCTGAGACTGGGGGGCTTTACCCTGGTAATGCAAGGCCCCCTAGTCCGTGTGCTGACCACAGAGAGGAGGGGGCCTTTGCCACCCTTGGCGGTCTCATCCTCACTGCCTCTGAGCGTGTGGGGGCATCACTGCCCCCATGAGCCTCACAGACCCAACCTTGCATTTTGGCTCGGATACCTACCAGCTGGGTGACCCTGGGCAGCTCAGGTGACTTCTCTGAGCCTTGGTTTCCACTTTGCACTAACCTAGTGGTATTAACGAGGTTGTAGCAAGGGGTGAGTGGTCTTGGGTGTGAATGTACATGGCTTCCTTAGTTACAGATCCCTGGTCCAACCCCTTCCTTGTAATAGGGGTAGAAGCCAAGGCCTGGCCAGGGCTGGGGTTACTTTGTCCAGGGGCCTCTGCAGAAAGTGTGAGTTTAGACATTTGGGGTCTGACAACTGTGTAAGTGAACTCCTTGCCCAGAACTGACTCGGTTCCCGCCCTGTGAGAAACAGTGTCAGGAATGGGTCCCAGGAGAAAGGCAGGCCTCCACCCAGGTCTGGGCTGCCAGCACAGCCTGCTGGGGCCAGCCCCTCACTTCTGGGTGTGCCCCCCCACAGGGGAGGTAGGTGGGAGGGGCCCTCACATCAGGTTCGGGGCAGTGCGTGGGCGGAGCCCAGCCCAGGGTGCAGCTCTCCGTCACTCGGGTGGACTTTCCCAGTGCTGGAACTGCAAACAAGGTTCTGTAACTCACCCCAGGGGCTTGCTTCCCATCAAACAATTCATTATACACTTAGATGGTGCGCGGTTTCTATGGCTTCCTAACACAGACGAGCCTCTGATGCCTGATAAAAGATTTCTGCTAAAGACACCAGCTGAGAAGCTCATTATCTGGGAAAAGTCAGAGCTGCTTACTCGAGACAAAGCCTCTTCGGTCCTGGCAGGCGGGGAGGCCGTGCCGGGGAAGCTGCGAGTGGGCGACAGTTTCCGGGCCCAGTGGGGAAACACAAGTGCGTCATTCTGTCATCAAGCGCTGCATATCTGGGCCTGTCACTGCAAGAAGGGCAGTGACCCAGACCCCGAGAGTCTGGGGGCTATAAGGAGGCTGGCTGGCCCAAGAGGGATAGCACAGGACAAAGCGATTACAAACCGATGATGGGACCGACTCACAGGGCAGCCTCTGGGCAGACACGCCCAATGCACCCCCAGATTCACCCCTGTGTGTGTGGACAAAGGTCTGCGCTTGCTTCAGGCCCCAGGGTGCAGATTCCTCAGGTCTCCTCCTGCACCAGTGGCAGCTCCAGGGGCAGGGTGGGTGCGGGGAGGGTGTGGGGGGTGGGCATGGTCTACTCTCCCCACAGGGACTGCCCACAGTCCCAGTGAGTCAGACCTGGGGCAAGTCTCTGATGGCCACAGTTTTACCCCAAGGTCTTGGCCCCGCCGTGGGCTCCAGCGTCCACCTTCCCACTCTTCTCTTGGCTTCTGGCCTCTTTCCAACTACTGGCTCAGCTCTGGTTGAAACGCCTCGATTGGAGGCTGGGCGCTAGTACTGCCCATTGTCTCTGGCCAACCTGATGGCCTGCCTGAGCCGCCGCCTCTGGATGTGGCCACCTCCTCTAAGGTGGCCTCCATTTCCCCACACCTCCCCCTCTCTGGTCTCCTTGTCCCGATATGCCCCTCCTGGGGGCTGTCCATGGGAGGAAGCTGTTGCGGTCAGACCTATATCTACAGGATGGAGGCCTAAAAGAGCATCCACATCTTGGGGAAAAACTCATGGGGCAGGAAGAAAAAGGACCCGGAAGCCCAGGTAAGCATTATATTCTCTGCCTCCACGGACAGACCCTCCCAGCTCCCAGTCACAGCAGTGTGGCTTCCAGAACCCCATGGAAAGTGGCGATCCCCAAGGCTGTGCCTCTCAGTTTATGGACTGTGGCTACTCATTTGGCTACTGTCAGGTTGGCACGACCTCTGGCAGGTGCACCTTCAAGCTCTCCTGGCTAAGGGAACCCATGGCACTGGGCCTCCAGCTGCACACCTCCTCCAGGGGTTACGGGGCCCTGATCCTGTTGGTTCTGAGTGGCGAACTTGGGGAAGGAGCAGTAGCAGCCATTGTGGATCAGCACGGCCACGTTGGCCCCAGTGTGTGGGCGGAGCCACCTGCTCCACCTGGGGCCCTGGCCCTCCTCGCCTAGGCCCCAAGCCCCCATCAGGATTCACACTTCACTGGGGTCCCCAGCAGACAGCTACAGACATGGCAGGAGGCTTTGGGAAATGACCCGAGGCCACCAAGAAAAGGAGTCTTGGTTTGTCAAGCACCCTGGCCACTACCTACTTGGGGACTGCGGTGCTGGTGACAGGGAGTGGCCCCTTCTGGGAGCCCTGTCCCCAGCTGCGTGGGGGCCAGCAGTGCAGGTGGGTACTTACATTGATCATAGCATTTGAGGTGATGCGAAAGAGGGTGGCCCGCTCGTTCACGGCCTTCAGCTTCTCACTGCTCTCATAGGGGATTTTGAGGCCGTCCAGCTCACTCAGGGAGCGCTGGAGCGCAGCGCCATGCTTGGCAATGAGGTCATTGCACGTGCTGAGGTCGTCCAACTTCAAGGAGAGGCTCTGGATGGTGCAGTGTAGCTCGCTCTTGTCAGCTGGAGAGGCAGTCTCGTCGTCGTCGTCCCCAGAGTCATCTGAGGAAGGGAAAAGCGTTGCCAGGGTTGTTAACTGGCCAACACAGCACTGAGAAGCCCACGTGGCCTGGGCCCAGGAGGAGGGAGCAGATAGAGCCCCCCCCCCCCAAACAGTGCCCTAACTGGTTCTAGCTCCTGCTCCCAGCCAGCCCTCTAGGGTGGGCGTGGGCCCTCCTGAGTCCATGGGAGGGGAAGGAAAGGGGGACTAGCTTGACAGACAGTGCCTGCCCCGCACTGTGGAAGGGGCAGGCCTGCAGACACCCGCCTGTGTGGGGGGCACTAGCCCCCTAAGCTGCGCCACACGGGCCAGGGTGCTCGTGCTGGGTGGGGACGTGGAGATCGCAGCGAGGAGCCGCTCCCGTCAAAGACCAGGGACACCAGATGAAGGCCAGCTCCTCTCCCCACATCATGGTCCTAGCCGAAGCCGACCCATACTTTCCCATCGGCCTCACTCTACCCCGAGCTCCACGCCCAACACCAGGCCAGGCAGAACTGCCCTGTTCTGTGCAAAACCTGAGTGAGTGCTCAGGCTTAGGGCCTCTCCCACAGGGCCCTCACTGCTTGCAACCACCTCCTAGTTCCCCCACCTCCTCACAGGCCTCACCCCTACCCAGACCCAGCCCCATGCCCCCTATCTTCAGAGCCTGTCTAAAGACCCCCAGGCCAAAGTCATCTTCCCCTGCCCTGCTTCTGCCCCCCAGCCTTTCCCCTGTAGGTCCCCACACACCTCCCCTGCACGACCAAGGCAACTCCCATTTATCAAATCTCTTTAGTCCAGACATGGGCCATGGCATCTCTGTGGCCTTGTCAGGGTAGGGACGATGCCATCCCCCAGGGACAGACAGGTAGCTGGGGTCCCCCCGGCTAGTCTGCCTCCGCAGCCACCCTTTTCACACCAGGGTCAGGCGGGCGCCCCCTCTCCACCGGGCGCCCCCTCTCCACCGGCCGATCCCACTCACTTCTCAAAAAGCCGCCTGGGCACCCTCAAGGGGTCATTCTTGGGAGTCTGGGGTGCCTTGGAGCACAGCCCGCTGCCAGCCCTGCCTGTGTTCAAAGACTTGCAGGGTGGTGGGGACCTCATGGTGGGGGGCGCAATGCTGTGGGTGGGGTAGGTGGGCAGCTGGCCTGGGCTCTGCTCCATGTGACCATAGACAGGCTGTCGCTGGCACGTGAGTGTCCAAGCCTGTAAGTGCCAGGGGTTTCTGAAATGTCTGGTTTCAGAAACAATCAGCACAAAACTTTTTTTTTTTTTTTTGGTGGGGGGGAAGGAAATCTGTAACTCAAGATACAAAATTTTTTACAAAGGCACATACTGTGAGGGAACAGCTTTCTTCCCATGACAGACAGGGCGCGTGGGGGTGGCTGTGGCTGAGTTATGACTCTGAGCCTGCCCTCAGCAGGTGGTGGTGCCAGGCCAGCCGGTGGCACGGGATCCGCATGGGCTGGAGGCTGGGGGTGCAGTGGACTAGCATCATCCAGGCTGGGGCAGGGGCTCTCCCTCTCCCCCACCGTAGCTAGCCCAGCGATGGCTCAGAAATGACCCGGGGTCTGGAGACGCATGTGTGGCGCCAGCCTCTGGGCCACCCGCTTGAGCGGCATGAACGCTGAGCCTCACTCACTGAGCCTCACGCACAGCCTCACGCACTGTCAGCAGACAGTGAGAAGGGAGGAAAGGCACGTTCTTGGACACCAAGCCTTCCGTTTCGGGCGCTGTGGTTAAGGGGCAGAGCTGGATCCGAATCCAGGTCTGTCGAGCCTCAGAGCCTGGGCACTCAATTACCGTATAAGCTCCCGTCACCTTTCCAGGTTTAACATGTGTAACACCCAGAATGGCCCAGAATGGCCAGCCATCAACCGGTCAGAGCAAGGGCTGCTGTACACTGGAAGGGCTGTGTGTGGACACGCCAGCTGCGGGTCAGCCTGAATGGGACCCCCACCCCCGCCCCCATGCACACATACCGTTCTCTAAGCAAGAAGCACAACTAGGCTAACTTGGAACCTCTGCCTTTGTGGTGGGCAGAGAAAGCGCATTTCTAGTTAACTTGTTAATAAGCAGCTCTTAGGGTACAGGTCCAGCAGCCAGGGACGTGGGGATGTACTTGTTCTGCTCCCAAATCACGGGCTGTGTCGTTGGAGGAAGGATGGGAAGATTCTTGGGTCAGCGGTTACCGACCAGCACAGTGTGTTCTGTGGGGGTGGGCAGGGAGATTCTGTCCCAGAAAGACAGCGGAAGAGGGAGAGTAGGGGCACTCAAGCAGAGATCCATGGGAAAGACGAGACTGGTGGCAAGTGGCAAGATGAACAGACTGAAGGGACAGAGAGGTCAGCGTAGCCACAGGAGGCTAAGGGCTGGAAAGAACAGGACCTCTGAACCCAGCAGAAAAGGGCTGATGGCCACACCCACCCAGCTGCAAGGCTATGACCATCTAGTGACAGCCATGCTCCCAGGCAGTCCCAGTCCCTGGCCAGTCCTCCACGGTGGCGCCTAGCAGACATGTGGCCTGACATGTGGCCTAGCTGCTCACTTCCCCCACGGTGTCAGGGGCTGTTCCGCTGAGCACAGTGCTGGGAACAACCCCCCACTCAGGCCTGGGCGGAAGCAGAGCTAAACCCTGGAAGGGGCCTCTGCCTCTGACACGATGACCTCTGACCATGCTGAGTCTCCAGGTCTTAGTGTGGGGTCAGGGGTCCTTGCAAGGAGCAGACTCACATGAGAAAGAGAGATGAAACTCGCTATTAGAGGCATAAGTAAAACTATTACTGTGACGCTACTCGAACTAGAAAAAATAGTGAATGGCACTGAATTAGCTTTGGCTTTCGGAAGGATAAACCAGCAGTTACCCTTCAAGGGCGGAAAAATGGCCCTTCAGCTTGCATGGCCTGCTTCTTCCTTTGATCGGGGAACTCCACTGCATGGGGAGGGGATGTAGCAGAATTTGGTCCAAAGGAAGACAAACACTTGTATGCACAAAGTTGTTCAAGCCTGTGGTTCTCAAGCTTATGGCCTTGGGGGTTCTCAAGCTTTTATGACCATTTTATGACCCTGCCTGTCCCCTCGGTTTAATCCACAAAACAGTCAACACTAACATATCCACAAATGTAAAATCCTACAGAAATTCTGCAACTCTATGAATTAAAGAAGAGCAGCAACTGAAATCTAGGGTGAGGTCAAAGCCAGGCTCGTGGGCCACAGGAGCTCCTGCCCTGGCCTGCCTCAAAGCCCACGTGAAGGCCACAGCTTAGTGCCCTGAGCAATGCCTGAGTTCCGGGTACACCTTGAACTCTGCGGCTCAGCATAAGGCCCAGGGGTTAAGCTAGGAGTGGGGGTGGGGCTGGCAAAGCGTTGCTGTTGGAAGTGCCCAGAGCCCTGGTGGGCCCTTAGTCCCCGCTGCCTGTCCCCCAGGGCCGCTATGGAGAGCACCAGAAAATGTTCTACTTTCCCAGGCGCCTCCTTCTTAGCCACTGCTCACACTGTTCACAACTGGTAGGGCTTTGGGGGAGGCACACTCTGGCCCTAAGATAAAGGACAAGTGTCTGACTGTAAGGGTGCTCCCGGTCCTCCCCGTCTTCTGCTGCACTCATTTCTCCCATTTTCTTCAGCTGTGGTCAGCTGATATAGGGGTAGCAAGAGTGTTCGGGCCCAGCCTCTTGGGCCGTCAGGTGACAGCGCTTGTGGAATGGCTAGGCTGAGCCCAAGATGGCAGACTGGCCCCTGAACTCCCTCCAGAGCACGGGCGCCTTTGGGTCATGCCCATTGTACCCAGGCCCATGCCTCTGCTTTCAGATGGGAAAACTGAGGCCCAGACAGAGGAGAGGGGCTTGGTCAAGGTCAGACGCTGGAGCCACAGCAAAGGAAGCTGTAATTAGCTTTTACTGAGTCCCTCCTGTCAGACAGGGCCCAGACCTTTCCAAATGGCTAAGATGCATTTGCTAAGGGCTCAGACCCTGGGACCTGGGACAGATGACCCAGATACCTTTCCCAGGAGAGGAGTCCATGGTGGGGGGAGAGGCTGCTTTATGCACCTGCTATCAGAGCCTCCTCCCCAGGTGGTGAGATGCCAGCCTCTGATCACAGGCCACGTACCAGCTGCTGCCATCAAGGGCCCGCAGTGCTGGGGGGCACTTAGGTCTGCAGGGGCACAGTGGTGGGGCTCACTTCCTCTCTCAGCACAGTCAGGGGGCAGGCAGGAGAGGACAGGCAGGGGGCTGTCTTTACTGGGCAGCAGGTGTGAGCAAAGGGGCCAGTGAAAGCACCCCAAAGTACATGGGGCACCTCTCATTTGCTTGGTGAGGACCTTTCTGCCCATCCTTCCCTCGATCCCTTCACCAGGAATCTTGGTCCCTTCACTGGGGCGAGTCTTTCCCCTTCCTTCCACGACAGGCCCTGTCACCCTGGCCCTGCAGGGGCCCCTCACTACCTGCCTCCGCTGAGCTCCCTGCAGCCACCTGCTCTGCTTCCCCCATCTGGCTTCCAGCTGGCTCTGCACCAGGCTGGGGCCCTCTGGAAATGCTGCATGGACTGCACTCTCAGCAGCTCACAAAACAAACTCTGGAAGAGGCAGCTTCCCACTGCCCAGCGAGGAAGCAGCTGGATGAGAGGGCAGCGTCCTAACCTTGCACCCTTAGCGCCCCCATTTCACAGTTGAGGAAACTGAGGCTCAGAGCAGGAAGGGTCCAACGGGTGTGAGGGGCGGAGCTGGGGTGTCCCATCCCCTGGCCCGTCATGGGCTCATGGGCTCATCCTCCCACAAGACTCATGCCTGCTTTGCAAAAGACCAGCGGCTGTCCTGCTGTGCTTCCCAGCAGGGCTGCCAAGGCCACCTTTCTGAACTCCCACCACGCTTCCTCAGGCCTTGCTCTGGGCACCGCTGCTCCTGGCACGCTTCGAACACTCCGATCAAACCTCCCCAGCAAAGAGGCTAAGCAGGAGCCTGTTGAGTGAGTGACTGCAGAGGCTGAAACAAGGACACTGGGCCTGGAAGACAGAGAAGCCGATTCTGCTCTTGATCTTCCCCAGGGACCACACAGGGCCAGCAGACCTGCACCTTCTAATGAAAATGAATTCTCCGTAACAGCGGGGGAACTCAGCCTGACATTCCTTAGCCGGTGGCACTCCCAAGCTCCAGACTGCAGAACACTAAAGAAAAAATTGATTTGGCCCCTGAGGCAGACTGGGAGCGCGAGTTGAGGTGTGGGCAGCTCTTGGGACCGTGGAACCATGTGAAACAAATGGGCCAGCCTATTCTCAGACACCACCATTTCTAGAAAGGCACTGATTCCTAAAATGCCCATCAGTTTTCACCAGCTACACACAAGAATGAGTTCTTTCTGTGAGGAGGGAATATATCCCAGTATGTTGGGCGGGTCAGTCAGTTGAGCGTCCTACTCTTGATGCTGGCTCAGGTCATGATCTCAGGGTCATGAGATCGAGCCCCACGATGGGCTCCTTGCTGGGCATGAATCCTGCTTAGGGGTTCTCGCTCTCCACCTCTCCCCTTCCCCCACCTGCTCTGTCCAAAACAACAACAACATGAAGAGAATAAATCCATAAAACTCAGCAGTCACAACTTGCCTGTCCATCTTGGCCAGGCCCGCAGAGCCTGACAGTGGCCTTTCATCCATGGCAACCTCTCTGCGTATAAGAGTTTCCAACCTTTAGTTGCCATACTGGCTTGGCCAGTCCTCCCCCGGCCCCCTCATGCATGTCCTTCCTAGAACTTCAGAATGTGACCTTATTTAGAAGGGTTGTCACAGATATAATTGGTCAAGATGAGGTCATACTTGAATAGGGTGGCTCCTTAATATGATTGATGTCCTTAAGAGAAGAAAAGACACTGAAATATACGTGATGCAGAGACAGAGAGACTGGAGGGACAGATATGTTCACAAGCCAAAGAATGCCAAGGACTGTTGGCAACACCGGAAGCTGAGAAAGGCCTAGAACAGATTCTCCTTGGGCCCTCAGAGGGCACAGCCTGGCCAACACCTTGATTCCAGATTTCTGGCCTCCAGAACTGTAAGAGGATGAACTTCTCTGGTTCTCTGCCTCCAGTTTGTGGTTGTTTGCTATGGCAACCCTAAGGAACAAAAACAGTGGCTAAAACAACGCTCATCTGTTCCTGAGGGTTGTGGAGATCATAAGTTGTACAACCAAGGTGTTTTAGGGCACTGAAATCAGCCCTAAAGTCAGGGCTGCATTCCTCCTGGAGGCCCCAGGGGAGAATCTGTTTCTTGTTTCTGAATCTGTTTTCTTGTTCGCCTTCTCTAGGCGAGTGGAGGCTTCCCACATTCCCTGGCCTGCAGCCCCGACCCCATCCTCAAAGCCAATAGAGTAGTGTACCCTGGACTCTGACCCTTGGCCTCCCTCCTAGAAGGACACTTGTTATGACACGGGCCCATCTGGCTAGTCCAGGAGAGTCTTCCCATGACAGTGTCTTTAACCACACCCGCAGGATCCCTCCATCATGTATGGCAACATGTGCACAGGTTCTGGGAATTAGGACATGGACATCTTTGGGGGCCGTTATTCAGCTCCACACCAGGGAGCTGTGGCTGAGTTCAACACTGGGCCACGCAGTCACCTGCCGTGGATCATCACATTTGACTTACTGCCTGGGGTGGTGTGGTCCCTGGATGCTCTCCCGTTAAACAGGGAGACCCCTCCCTAGGCACAGAGTCCTCACATGTCCCTGTGTACCCTCACCCCCCAAAACCTGGCACATAGGTCTTCCTTCTGCTCAGAGAGGAGCTGAGGTCTGGCCAAGCAGTCCTGCCTTGACCCCACGTGGCCGGGGGTTAAGTGCACTCATCTCCAAGCGTGGGGATATCCACAGCTGCTCTGGAAAAAGACTTAAGTGCCCAGCATGGAGCCAGTGTTGAGCCAGGACTTACTGGACCCCCGACCCCTCCAGATCCTGGTCCTCGTTACCAGTCTTCAGCTTACTTCAAACCACAGAGGCCTGGAGCCACAGGGAGTCCCAGAGTGTTGGCTGTGCCCCCTGCCCCTGCTCCCCACTTGGGGCTCTCCTCAATGCCCTTGATGGCCAGCCTAGACTGAGGAGCCCTCTAGGAACCCCCAACAGGGCTGGGACCCTGTTTTACTCTCTTTTACCATGGGACTCCAGGAAGGAGGGGGTTGCCATGGAAACACAACAGTGGAGCCAGGTAGGCTATTTTTAGAAGTAGAGCTTTTTTTATTTTCTCATCTGTGGAGGAAAATGGATCAGGTTTCTGGGTGGGGAAGCCCTGTGTGAGGTGGAGATGGGGACGGGCAGCAAACACAGCCTTGGAACCAAGAAAGCAAAAGGCAGCACAGACTGGTTTGGGGGGGGGGGGCAGGGAAACATAGTGGGGATGTGGGAGTTGGAGGCCCTGGGGACACTCCATTTTGTACTGTCTCTTGCTCGTTTCTCTGGGAAGCCTGGCTTTGCCCTCATCTGCCCATGAGCTCCTTGGGCACAGGATGGCCAGGGGTCTTCTCTCCTTACCCACTGTACTGGAGATGAGTGAGAGCAGCCGTGGCTGTGTAGAGGCCTCAGGACAGGCAAGGTCAAGGCCCAGGGAAGCCCAGCTCTCACCCGGCTCTCTGCACCTGAACCCAGTACTAGGCTATATGAGGGGTGTGTGTGTGTGTGTGTGTGTGTGTGTGGCAGGGGGTGATGCTGAGATGGGTCCTGACTGCAGAGGAAGGGTACAGGCCTATGGGAGTAGAGGGACAAGCACACAGGCCCCAGCAGGGTCCCGAGCTGGAACTCCCCCACCCCAGGCCCCATGCTCCATGCCCAGCAAGCCACCTGTCATTGACGCAACTTCTTTCCCCTTCCTGGCCCCTCAGCTCCCCCCATTCCCCCTGTAGAGACCTCAGGGCCTCGGCGATTTTCCACTTCAGCCTTATTCCCTAGATTTCTTTCCTCATCTGCTCCGTCTGCCAGATGGCTCCTCCACCCCGAGGCCCCGGACACATGTTGTCTCAATGTCTGTGTGTCCTTTCTCACCACAGGCCCTGTCCTGGCCTTCCATGGGGAGAATGGTGAAGAAGCCTGCTCCTGCCACGGCAGGGAGAGCCTGCCTTAGGGCGACAAGGGCTGCACACCTGCGGCCTGCCACCCACTCACCCTGGGCCGCTGACGTCCCTTCCCTCACCAGCAGGACTAATCCTGGCACAGCATAGCCCCCGCGAGGCCAGCAGCATGGTTAATGGGGAGAGACACTGCTCCCTTCCCCTTTGTGGACACAGCTCCTCGGGGTCCCTGATGCCCCCTTGGCAGGGCTTTCTGTCCACCCTGAGCCGGAAGGACTCCGCACAGGGAGCAGGTCTGGCTGTGCAAAGGCCTCTGGGAAGACACAGATGCAGAGGGCATCAGTTTCAAGTGGGAACCGCGGGGGGTGCTGCACTCCCCGCAGAAAACAGCCATTTCCAATCTGCAGCGTTAGCCCCTCAAAAATTCAATTACAGCAGGTTTGGTGACTTTTATTTAGTTTTGGGGAGCTTTGTTAGGCTGCCGGAATTGGATCACAGAATCCAATTAGGCAGCTGCTGAGAAGAGAGAGAAGCAGGCACCGAGGCAGGTGGACTGGATGTCAAGGGACTTCGGTGAGTCTGAGTATGACCAGCCCGGGCGCTCAGCAGTACTCTACTCTGCGCTTCCATAGCTGTGTCATTCCTACGTGCAACATGGTGTTTGGCAAGAATCACACCCCAAAGAGGGAAGGGTGACACGGAAGTTAAGGATCATGCGAAAGACCCCAAGGCTCCTAGGAGGGGGAGCTGGAATTGGTGGTGTGGTCTTTACAGAGAGCCTGGGGGCCCCTGCTGCTCCATAGCCCCGGAGTCTGAGGGACGAGGGACGGGGGCAGCTTGCTGTACCCAGCCCTGAGTGAACCCCGTGCCTGCCAGGGTCCTGAAGCTGGCCTGGGGAGTGGGGACAGGCAGGGAGGCGAGCCCTGCCTAGCCGGTGGCGCAGGTGTTCTGGTCCCCTGCCCTGGAGGGGAAACTGCTGGCACTCTGCCCCACTCAGGCAAGGGGGAGAGGGAGGCTGAGAGGTCTCTGGGCGCTTCTGAGAGAATAGGGAGCCTGTGACCTCTGACAGAGAAGGGGATCGGGAGCTCCTGGTGACAGTGTTGGATAGGGGACTTCAAGTCTGGGCTGGGTCCCCCAGGGGCCTCTGGGAGGAGGTGCATGCACGGTGGGATGGTGACACTGCAGGGCACGGAGGGAGCAGGGGCACCCTCCCGCAGCACTGAGTATAAGCACCCCTAAAGTGCAGTGCATGAGGTCAGAGGGCTTGGTCTAGGGAGCGAAGCACGTGGACCGGGTCAGCTGTGACAGGGAGCCACTGAGGGCTCGTGGGAATGGGAGTGGCTGCCAAGGCATGGATGGTCCTTCCTGACTGGGGATCCCAGAAGGAAAGCAAGGCTGCCTTCCCCAGAGTAGGTCCTGTGGGACACTAGTCTTGTAGAGAGCTCTGCAAAAAGGGAATCGGTGATGATTTAAAATAAAATAAGTAAAAATAGAAAAGCAGCTTTGGAAAATAGGATGAATGCCATCCCTCCCCAAAGGGGGCAGGTGACTGAATACTCAGAGAAGCTTGGACTCAAGGGCCCTGGAAGGAGTGTCAGGATCCACGTGGATGGAAAAATCCAGTAACAATAAATAAATTGTGAGACCCTGGCAGGCAGATGGGAAACACAAGCCAGAGCACCACCATTGTCTTGGCCTTTGGTCTGTGGCTCACCTCCCCTCCTCTTTCTCTGGTGACCAGCACAGGGCATGTTGAGGGCATCGGGTACCTGCTGAGACCGTATCTGGGCTCTCCGGCAACTTTCCCCAGAGAGGGGTCCAGGGGTGACACCCTAACTAAGGGCAATGATCAGCAAGGCCAAGGGATGCGGCCTGTGGGATGCAGGTGTAGGAGCTGATACAGAAACTGGGCTTTGCTTCCATCTGCCAGAGCCACAAGGGGCAGGCAGAACCCTCAGCCCACAGACACATCCGTGGCTGCCAAATCTCTTACCTTCCCGGGGAAATATATTCCCTGGGATCCCCTGACTGGCTACAGGCTCCAGCAAGCCGAAGGCGGGCAAAAATCCCCAAGGGCGAAGAAACTCATCTCCTTTCCTCTCACTGGAGGCGGCTGGGGTCAAAGCCACGAGCCACAGTGAAAGGTGAAAAATAAGTTCACATGAGTGACGGGATCCCGACAGAACCTGGTGCCTCCCCGACTGGGCAGAAACCTGGGACCAGGAGCCACACGGTATTCTCAGGATGAGGAAGAGCTATGGAAGCAGGGCCCACCTCCACCAGGAAAATAAACACTGCTACAGAGATGGAACGTAAAAATAGAGGTGTGTGCTCCAATTACGGCAGCCGCTGTACGCTGAGGACAACCTGCCGCCCACAGCCACCTCCACCCGGCAGAGTGCCCAGCCTCGGTTACCTTCCACTCTAACCTGCGGTTTCTGGCGGGGGGAGGGGGGCGAGTCTCTCTGAGGGAGTAAGGGTATCATTCAGGTCAAGCCCTGTAGGGAGCTGATGCCCTCCCAGGGCCTCTGGTTCACCTGGCTGCCTTGTCTTGGTGGGAGACTCGCCCCAGGACACAAGGTGCTGAAGTGGGTTGTTCCCCAGCCACCCAGAGGCAGGTGCATAAGGGCTGGGCCCCGGGCTATTGCAGCGTGCTCCCCTAGAGTGAGCTGACCGGAACAAGGAGCTGCAGCTTTCACCTGAGCCCTTGGTTAATGGGTATGGGACCAGCAAGAAGGATCCTTAATTGACAACAAGGAATCCCACTTCTCTGTTTCATTTCACTCGGTGCACACGTGCATCTCAAGGCCAAAGCAAAGGGGACTCAATTCTAAACCAAGATTTGGCAGCCCCCACATGAGAATCCACTGATCTGTCCCAGACGGCGCCAGCACTGTTGAGCAGGTCATTGGAAACGACTAGTTTACATTTTCCTGGCCTGAGGACAGCCACAGCTGCTTATCCTTGGAAACCATCTGATGTCCATGTAATCACCCTAAAGAACTTCCCACATGCAGCTGCCTCTGGGCGTTCACAAGGAGTGAGTCGAGGCAGGGGGCCCGAAGGTGGGGGGAAGGGTCCCATCACCCAGGAGCCATGTCTGCCTGGCTGGTCCTCCCTTGCCCAAGCAGGAACTAGGAGCCCGTTGAATGAATGGACGACACCAGAGACAACGGGTGGAAAAGAGTTTTGTGAACTGCTGCGGCGTGCGGGCGTGAGTGGTGGGGAGGACCACAGTGCTTTGGGATTAGGAGAGGAGCCCAGGTTCAGGGCTTTCCTGTACGCCGCCCCTGGCTCTCGAGCTACCACAGGAATCCAAAGCGAAGTGACTCACAACCCAGCTGACCTGTGACCTACCCCCCTTGGCCAGACCTCACTGCAAGGTCCCTGTAAAGATCCTCTTTCCCACCCTGCACACCTACTTCGGGCGCCCTCCCTCTTCTGTCTGCAGGGTGGCGATGGAGGGGGCCTGATCCTGGCTGAGCTGTGCGGGGAGGGCGGGGAGAGACCCATAGTCCCGTGGAGGTGGAGTCCCAGACTGCGTTCCATGGGAGGCAGCTGAGACAACCCATGCCTTAAACAAACAAGGGGATAAAGGAGCCTCTCTCACTGAACTGCCCAAGAAAGAGCTGCTTTCCCCTTTCATGAGTCAAACAGGCCAGGAACGCATCCCCCCTGTGGCCTTGCACAGTTGAGTAACCGCTTAACCTCTAGTTCTTCATCTGTAAAATGGGTTCATGCCTCTGAAGTGTTCAGCACAGTGCCTGGCCCACAATGAGGCCACAAATAGCAGCCATTATTCCCAGGCTATAAAAATGATCCCCACTTGAGGTAGAAAAACTGAAAAGCTCAGTAGAAAGAAGCGTAAAGTAGCAAAGAAACGATCACCAGCAGTTCCCCTCAAGATGACCTCATCTGTCTGTCCGATGTCTGTGGCAGCCTCTCCCTGCCCACTCAAACGTGCCACACAGTTGGGGGGCTGCCCTCCCTTGTCCCCAGTGCCCTGCCTGCTGGGTGGCCAAGAACGCCCACAGAAGAGGCCTGTCTGGGGCCAGGGGAGCAGGTGGGAGGCTCATCATTGGAAAAGCTTGTGCCTCCGGGTCCAGGCACTCCTGCACTCCGTCACTCTGCATCTCTGGAGGCGTCCCTGAGCCCGGCCCAGCCAGGCATGCAGAACCTGAGGTGGCAGAAGTGCCCCCTAGGGAAGGCCTGCCTCTAATGGCAACACCAGAAGAGCACACTTGGCAGACACAAAAGAAAACGGGCACAGAAAACAGGCACAGAGTGAGGCTGTGAGAAGGGGGGTGGGGTGCGGTGGGGATGATTTTTGTGGAGGCTATTTTGGCTCCTCCAAAGCTCCTTTTATTCACCGGGGAGCCTGCCATCTCTTTGTATTTGTCAGCATCTGAGCATTTTTCCTGGAGGACACCAACGGCACTGGACAGCTCTCCCTTGTGGGGGCTCTTGGGAAGCCAAAGGCGCAGCCTCAGGCTGCTAGGGGCCATGAGCCCTGACCCAGAACTGATGGAGAGAGGCTGACGTGAGGGTCAGTGAGGCCGAGGAAGGTATTCCTGCACCTGGAAGAATTTAAGGCCTGGCTGATTGCCAATGTAGTTCTTTGTTTTCTGTTTCTCATGTTCCCAGGTCATTACGGAAGACCACAGAACAGGCCCTCAGTTTAAGTGTTAGTTTGGACACCGACAGGCCATGTGACTTGGAGCAGATCTCATTCCTTCCCTGGATTTGCTCCTGTAAGAAGAAGGCCCTCTGCAGAGAAGGCTTGCCAGCTGCAGTTAGGTTCACACAGACATGCCCTCGATCCTGGGGTCCCAGGCCCTGGGGCCCCTCAGGTTGCTGAGCTCTGGGAGTGGGAAGAGGAGGACAGGACTGTGTAAACAATCACTTCCTCTGGGGTTGACAATTCAGCAGAACTACTCATTTCTGAAGAAGCCCTGGGAGCCAGGACAGAGGCCAGGATCCATGGATGCCCCCACCACTGTGAGACGGAGCAGAAAGCCGACCCAGGGTAACTGCATCCAGCCAGGTAGGCTGAGCCCGTGTCTGCCACCTGAAGATTCGGCTCCAGGGCTCAGATCCAGAGTGGGGAGGAGGCAAAGGGGCCGAGGATAGGTCTGCACCAGAAAAGACTTGAGGGAAGCATTCAGCGGCACCCTCTCCCCTCTGCATGGGTCCTTCCCCCACCACTTAGTGTGGAACAGCTCCCACGGAGGCTGTGTCCCAACCCAGGTCTACCACCATCTCCCTGCCCTGTCTCCCCCGCACCCACATCTGCTGGACTCAGGGCAGGGGCAGTCACTGCCCACAGTTTAGGGGGACCCTACCAGCAAGACCAGCTTACACACCGCTGAGGGTGTAACCTCTAGTTCCAAGGACTGGCTTTGGGGAAAGCTACCAAAGTTGTTGTTGCTAAAAAGGAAAATCAATCTGAAAATAATGAGGTCTCAGCACTAAGCCCATATTCGGGAAGCAAGCTGCTTAACAGGAACTTGGCCAAAGACAAGTGTGGTGACATTTAGCCAACCTTCCCTCAAGAAGCCCAGGGCGAAGGTCGCGGTCCCAGCCTCCCTGCAGCCTCGGGCTCTGATCCCCCACCACCTGCCTGCCTAGTCTCCTTCAGGGGAAAACCGCTTTCTACGGGGCCAGGTTCCTGGCAGTTACATTTCTTACTGTAAGGTAATATATTGGTTTGTTATTTTCTAGAAGAAACGGAAATTAGAAATTCCTATATGGATGGTCAAGAAAATAAAGGTGACTGTTCCTGAAAACTGAGGGAAGGCTGTTTCCAACTGCCAAGTCCTGGTGACTAGGAGCTGGCTCCAGGCAGGAAATAACACCTTGGGGAGCCTTGCAGGAGGCAGGGGTGACGTGGTGGAAGTGGGAGCTACTATGAGGCCAGGGGAAGGAAAAGCCTGTAGAGGGGTGCTCGCTTCGGCAGCACATATACTAAAAAAAAAAGCCTGTAGAGGAGGTGGGGGTGGGGGTGGGCAGGAGTGGGAAAGGAAAAATCTTATGTCAGAGCAGAGCCTGAGAGGAGGGCCGTTGCCCACACCCTAGTACTGGGGACCCCATTACTCAGCAGCTGCTCCCTGGGCCTGCAGTGGGGCTCCTCACAGCATGAGTGACCCCAGTCTGGGACCTTCCCCTCAATTGTGGAACTGCTTCGTGCCCGGGGACTTCTCACATAGGCTATGGGGCTGAGAGACCTGAACACATCCAAAGAGGCTCACGGCACTCGGGCTGTGAGGGGGTCAGAATATGATCCGGCAAAATCCAACACCCCACAGCCAGGTGGGCTCAAATTCCAGCCAGACTGCAGAGGTCCAACATCTCTGGGCCAAGTTTCCACCCAAGACCCATTTCAGATTGGCTCCACAGTGGCCTGGTGGTGTTCCCCTTCACTAGGTCATCCTGTGGCTGAGAACTTTCTGCGGTTCTTGCCCTAGGCCTACCCATGCTAGAAGGGGGAGAGAATGACAGAGCATGTAGTAGGGGGCTGTAAGACGTTTGGGGACTGTGCTGAGGAATATCCGAGGCCATTTTAGACCAGAGGGCCTTGGGGCCTTGGAATGGCCAAGTCCTGCAAAGAGTCCCTTTTCTGGAGCAGGTGAGC
Source organism: Meles meles (assembly GCF_922984935.1). Taxonomy (NCBI): domain Eukaryota; kingdom Metazoa; phylum Chordata; class Mammalia; order Carnivora; family Mustelidae; genus Meles; species Meles meles. The sequence goes on along the minus strand of NC_060077.1, from coordinate 26,239,563 downwards.
CAGAGCCAGAGAGCTGGGCAACAACAGCGGTGGTCGCTGCTAGCTGACAACATAGGTTACTTTAAGGTTATAAAACACTCTGCCAGACAGTGCTCCCTGGGCCCGCCACACCACGTCGCTGTGCCATGGGCTCCACTGGCTGTTAATGTCAGGGGTGCTGAGAAGCCATGAGGCCAGATGCTTGCCCTGGGTCATCTGTGGGCAGCTTTGACCCTGGGACTTAGCTACTGCAGCCCTGAGAAGGGAGGTGCCCAAAGACAAAGAAGAAACAGCTTCTTTACAGTCTGAAAGAGAAAAAAAAAGAAAACAACCCTAGAATCGTATAGCTCATAAAAATGTCTTTCAAAAATAAAATCGAAAGAAAGATAAATAAACCTAAGAGAACCGGTGCCTGGCCAACTTGCCCTGTAAGAAACGTTAAAGTTCTTCAACCTGAGAGAAAATGATACCAAACGGAAACTCAGATCCCGACAAAGGGGTGCTAAGAGAGATAAATAGGTGAGTGAACGCAAAAGATATTGGTTTTCTCACTTAAATTTCATTTAGAGATAACTGACTGCATCGAGCAAGGGAAAAAAAGTATATTGTAGGGTTTATATCATCTTTAAAAGGAACACAGGACACAGCAGAGGGGATGGGGACAATGGAAGAGCATCATTAGATGCTCTTAGAGCTGAATCAGGGAGGATTTGAAGGAAGACTGTGATGTGTTCCGGATGTGTAATGTAAATCCTAGAGTAACCTACCAAGAAGAGAGATGGAGAGCTATGGGTTAATAAAGGGGAAAAATTGGAATACTAAATACTAAAAACTATACCACAGATGGCAGGCAAGGAGAAAAAAAGGTGCATGAAAACAGATGGACCAAAATAGCAAAATGGTAGATTTAAACCCAACCACATCAATAATTATACTAGGTTAAAATGGTCTTGACACTCTGATTAAATGTCAGAGACTTTATCGGACTGGAAAAAAAAAAAAGCAAGACTCATGATACATCTACAAAGAACCCCCTTAAATATAAAAGCATAGATAAACTAACCAACCCTATGCTTTCTACAAGATACACAACTTTAAATATACGATACCAACGGTTAAAAGTACAATATTGGACAAAGAAACACCAGGCAAACAGCAATTACAAGATCAACATCCCAAAGGAGGCTTGAGGACAGAGATAAAGAGGAAAATTCAAGACATTAGCTCATCAAGATTTTACAAACTTCTGAATGTGCATCCAGCTTACGGCAAGTTTGAACGTACGTGAAGCAGAAACAGAAATGAAATGAGAAAGAGACAGACCTACAATTATAGCTAGAGATTTCAGTACTACTGTCTTAGGAACTGATAGAAGTAGATAAAAGTGAATAAGGATTTAGAAGTTGTGAATCTTCTAAGTATCCTTTATCAGTCAGCTTGACCTAATGGATATTTATAGAACACTCCACACTACAATGGCAGGATACATATTCTTTTCAACAATACATGAAACATTTACTGTATTGGTGCATGTGCTGGGCCACAAATCAAGTCTTAAATGTAAATTACAAAATGTATGTTCTCTCACTGCTACAGAATTAAAAAGCAATAACAAAAAAGTATCTGGAAAATACCCAACTACATGGAAGTCAAATCACACACTTCTAAATAACTGGTGAGTCAAATTAAAAAAACCACAGAGAAGGGGCCCCTGGGTGGCTCAGTTGGTTGAGTGCCTGCCTTCGGCTCAGGTCATTATCCGAGAGTCCTGGGATCGGGCCCCACATGAGTCTCCCTGCTAGGCAGGAAGCCTGCTTCTCCCTCTCTCTCTGCCTCCCCCTCCGCTTGTGTGCTCGCTCTCCCCCCACCCCGACAAATGAATAAATAATCTTTTTAAAAAACACAAAGGAAATTAGAAAATTTTCTGAAATGGGTAATGAAGAAAATGCACCATATCAAATAGTGGGATGCAGCTAAAGCAGTGCTTGGAGGGAAATGCATAGCTTTAAATGCTTATTATACAAAAGAAGAAAGGCTTTAAAGAAATATTTATGATGATCTAAGATGATGATAGATCTAAAAAATCTATTTATGATGATTTATTCATGGATGATCTAAGCTTCCACCTTAAGAAACTAGAAAAAGAAAAGCAACTGACACTCAAAATGAGTACAAGGATAAAATGGTAAAGATAAGAGCAAAAACCAATGAAACAGAAAACTGAATAACAATGGAAAGATTATATTAAAAGTTTTGGAAAGATTTTCTTTGAAATGATCTAGAAATTGATATGCCTCTAGCTAGAACAATCAAGAAAGAAGGAAAATGCAAATTACCAATAACAGGAATGAAAAAAACATCACTATAGCTCTTTTTGTTATTAAAGGGATAGTAAAAGAATATTATGTAAAATATGATGTCAGTAAGTTTGACACCTTTGATGAAACAGATTATTTTTTGAAAGAACAAGTTACCAGAAATGACATAAGAAAAAGAAAAAGGCCATTATGAGGAAACTGAATTTAAAATTAAAAACCTTCTCCTCAAAGAAAATTGAGGTACAAATGGCTGCACTGGTGAATTCTACCAAATATTTAGGGAAGAAATAATACAGTTAGCATACAAACTTTATCAAAAAATAGAAGAGGGAATCTCGATTATCTTATGAGGCACTATTACCTCATCTTATAAGGTACCAGTATTACACATACCAAAAGCAGACAAAGACATTATAAGAAAACTACAGCCCAAGATCCCTCCTGAATATGGAAACAAAATTCCCTGACAAAAATATTAGTCAATAAAATTCAGCTACAAAATTTACTATATCATGAACAAGTGGGATTTGTCTCAGGAAAGTGAGGTTTAACATTTTAAATTAATATTAACAGCATAAAGAGAAAATATAATCACCTCAACAAATATAAAAAAAGCATTTGACAAAACTCAACACCTATTCAAGACAAAAACCCAGACACTTGGAAGAATACGGAACTTTCTCATCATTACATAAGACATCTATAAAAATCCTACAGTTATGGGTGCCTGGGTGGCTCAGTGGGTTAAGCCGCTGCCTTCAGCTCAGGTCATGATCTCAGGATCCTGGGATCGAGTCCCACATCGGGCTCTCTGCTCGGCGGAGAGCCTGCTTCCCTTCCTTTCTCTCTGCCTGCCTCTTGTGATTTCTCTCTGTCAAATAAATAAATAAAATCATTTAAAAAAATCCTACAGTTATCATCATACTTGATGATGAAAAGATGAACTTCTTTTCCTAAGATCAGGAACAAGGCAAGTCTGCTCTCACCACTCTTATTCAATATTATACCAGAGGTCCTTGCCAGTGCAATAAGGAAATGAAAGAAATAAAAAGTATATAAGTTAGAAAGAAAGAAGTGAAAAGTCTTTAAGTGCAGACAACATAATCACATATACAGGAAATCCTGAGGAATGTAAAGAATAGCCACTAGAACTAACCAGTGAACTTAAAAAGGTTGCAGAATGAAAGGTTATATATACAACACTTGTATTTCTACAATACGAGCAACAAATAGCTGGAAAAATCACATTTTAAAAAACACTATTTGTAATAGCATCAAAACCAGTAAATACTGCCAACAAATTTAACAAAATCTATACAAGAAAACACATAGCCTAGAGAAATTAAAGAAAACAAAAATATCACATTCATGAATTAAAAACTTCAATATCATTAAGATAGCAATTCTCCACAAATTAACCTATAAATTGAATGCAATTCCAATCAACATCCCAGCAGATCTTTTTTTGTAGGAACTGACAGACCAATTCTAAAACTTATAGAGAAACACAAGAACAAGAAATAGCCAAAACCATTTGGGACGAATACAAAGCTGGGGGACTTATACTACACCTGACATCATGACTTACTAGACATTTACTCCATTTATAATGGAATATAATAGAGTTCAGAACTAGACACATACAAGTATGATCAATTGATTTCAACAAAATTATCAAGGTAAGTCAATGAGGGAAATGCTTCATTTAAAAAAATATTTTATTTATTTATTTGACAAAGAGAGAGAGAGATCACAAGTAGGCAGTGAGGCAGGCAGAGAGAGAGGGGGAAGCAGGATCCCTGCTGAGCAGAGAGCCCGATGTGAGGCTTGATCTCAGGACTCTGAGATCATGACCTGAGCCAAAGGCAGAGGCTTAGCCCACTGAGCCACCCAGGCGCCCCGAAATGCTTCATTTTTAAAAGAAAATTGTGCTTGAGGATTCACTGAATATTCACATGGAGGAAGAAAATAATCTTGACAACACAACATACACAAAATTAACTGAAAGTAGGGGCACCTGGGTGGCTCAGTCATTAAGCATCTGCTTTTGGCTCAGGTCATGATCCCAGAGTCCTGGGATCGAGCCCTGTATCAGGCTCCCTGCTCAACAGGGAGCCTGCTTCTCTCTCTGCCTCTGCTGCAGCTCTGCCTGCTTGTGTTCTCCCTCTCCTTCTCTCTCGCTCTCTTACAAATAAATAAATAAATAAATAAATAAAATCTTAAAAAATAAAAAGAAAGAAACATACACTTAGAGTATGACCCACAATTATTCTTCTAGGTATACCCAAGAGAAATAAAAATTTATGTCCACAAAAATACATGCAATTTACATAGTCATAGCTGCTTTCTGGCTCATAGAAACCCCAAACACGAAACAACCTGAATGTCCATCAGCAGGTGAATGGATAATTGTAGTATATTCACATTATGGAAAACTAGTCAGCAATAAAAAAGGAACAAATTATGCATTCACACAAGAAATGAACCTCAGAAACTTTGTGCTGGATGAAAGAAGCCGCATATACTACTATTTGATTCCATTATATAAAATGCTAGACAAATAGGGGCGCCTGGGTGGCTCAGTGGGTTAAAACCTCTGCCTTCTGCTCAGGGCATGATCCCAGGGTCCTGGGATCGCGCTCAGCATCAGGCTCTCTGCTCGCTGGGGAACCTGCTTCCTCCTCTCTCTCTCTCTGCCTGTCGCTCTGCCTACTTGTGATCTCTCTCTGTCAAATAAATAAATAAAATCTCTTTAAAAAAATGCTAGACAAATAAAACAGGAAGATCAGTGGTTGTCTGGGGCTAAGCGTGAAGGGCATTGACCACCAAGGATCATGAGGGAACTTTTGGGGATGATAAAAATGTTTTATATCTTATAAATCAATAAAGTTGATTTAAAAAGAAAAAAAAGGAGGGGCGCCTGGGTTGTTCAGTGGGTTAAAGCCTCTGCCTTCGGCTCAGGTCATGATCTCAGGATCCTGGGATCGAGTTCCGCATCAGGCTCTCCGCTCAGCAGGGAGCCTGCTTCCCTTCCTCTCTCTCTCTCTGCCTGCCTCTCTGCCTACTTGTGATCTCTGTCAAATAAATAAAATCTTAAAAAAAAAAAAAAAAGGATAACCACCTACTGATCCCGGTGTAGTAATATATCCTACAGATATGCAGATATGCGTGTAGATATGTGACCAAAGACTGATGTGTGATAAATGTACATTTCAGGGGCACCTGGCTGGCTCAGTTGGAGGAGCATGCAACTGTTGATCTCAGGGCCGTGAGCCCAAGCCCCAGGTTGGGTATAGAGAGTACTTAAATAAAACTTAAAAAAAAGATAATGCACACTTCAGGATGTTTGCAAGAGTAATAAGTCTATAAACATCCTAAATGCACTTCAGACGGGACTGATTATTAAACTATGATACATGCATATCACAGAGTATTATGTCGGTGTTAAAAGAATCCATGAGTTTCTGTGTGATATGAAAAAAACTTGAAGACACAGTCAATGAAGAAGATCAAGGTGCACAATGGCATTATAGTTGATTCAGTTCACTTTTTAAAGGGTATCTATAATGTATGTGTTTTTAAAGAGCATATAAGAAAAACAGCCGATAAGACTGATAAAACCAAAATCTGATTCTATTTAAACATCATTAAAATCTACACACTTCTAGCCAGACCAAGGAAGAAAAAAAAAGGCATAACCAAGTAACAATATCAGCAATGAAAGAGGGTCATCACTGCGGACGTTAAAGGATAAGAAGGAAATATTGTTAACAACTGTGTCCACAGATTCAATGACTTAGAGATGAAATAAATCTTTGAGATACAAAGCCACTGCAAGTTAGTAAAAAATAAATTAAAAACCCGAATAGTGTTTTAGGGAAATTGATTTTATAGTTAAACATATTTAAGGAAGCTCAGGGTTCAGAAGGATATGCTGACAAATTCTACCAAACACTTTAGGAAGAAACGCTATCAATTCTACCCAGACTCTGCCAGAAAATTAAAGAGGAGGGAATATTTCCCAGTTTATTTTATAAGGCCAGAATTACCCGATACCAGAACCAGGGAAAGACATTACAAAACAAATGACAAAGAAAAATCCTATAGACCGATATTCCTCTCGAACAAAGACACAAAAATCCTCAAAAAGAAGTATCAAACAAATATAATCCAACAGTACATAAAAAGGGCAAGGCATCTTGAATAACTGAAGTTTATTCCAGAAATGCAAGGTTGGCTTAACGTTCAAATATCCACCAATGAAAGACAACTTAATTAAAAAATTAGGATTTGAGGGGCACCTGGGTAGCTCAGTTAAGTGTCTGACTCTTGACCTGGCTCAGGTCTCAATCTCATGGTCACGAGTTTGAGCCCAGCATTGGGCTCCATGCTGGGCGTGAAGCCTACTTTAAGAAAAAAAAAAAAAAAAAAAAAAAAAAAGGAAAACAAGGGATTTGAAAATAAGTAAGTAAATAAATAATAAAGGAAAATAAAATTTAAAAAATGGGCTTTGAACAGACAAGGTTCTGAAGAAAATGGCCAATAACCACATGAAAAAATGCTCAGTATCATTTGTTGTCAGAAGAAAAGAATAAGTGTGGGTAAGGATGCAGAAAAACTGGACCCTTCATCCTAGTGGGAATATAAAATAGCACAGCTGCTGTTAAAAAAAACAGTTTTGGGGCATCTGGGTGGCTCAGTGGGTTAAAGCCTCTGCCTTCGGCTCGGGTCATGATCCCAGGGTCCTGGGATCGAGTCCCGCATTTGGGCTCTCTGCTTAGCAGGGAGCCTGCTTCCTCTTCTCTCTCTCTGACTGCCTCTCTGCCTACTTGTGATCTCTGTCTGGCAAATAAATAAACAAAATCTTAAAAAAAAAAAAACACAACAGTTTGGCAGTTATTACAGAACTCAGCAATCCCACCCTAGGTATATGCCCAAGAAAAATGAAAGCACGTGTCTACATGAAAATATGTGTATGAATGTTTATTGCATGGTACCATTACTCGTGGTAGCCAAAAAGTGAAAACCACCTAAATGTCCATCAGCGGATGCAGACTACAGAGGAAGGACCCAGGACAATGTCAGCACCCTGACCACATCTCCACCCGCCACCATGGAACAGTTAAGGAAGCCGCAGTCCATTGGGGCTAAGGGCAAACTGTCTACAGTGGGCCTGGGGTGAGAACGCTGCCCCCTGATCCCCAGCACAGCACACCGCACTGCTCAAAAGGACTGACTGATGACAGCTTGAAGACATAGCGGCTCATAGCTTCTTATATCTGCTGAATTGGTTCCTTAATCACATTAGTCACTTAATGTGCTGACAGTGTGTGCCAGCTACCATGTGGGGTGCTGGGGACATAAGCAGCAGTCTGTAAGGATCACTATGTCCCCAAGCCTCATTCTCCAGCCAACATCAACCCAGAACTCCAGTCAGCACCACTTCTCGGGGTTCCTAGAGTCTCTCTTGTCTCAGCTGCCCACTCCGTCCTAACTGCTGGTCACCTGTCCTGCTGTGTCTTACCTGCATTCCAGACAACTCTTCTCTTGACCACACCTGCATCTTTGCCTAGAAAATTGCCCCAAAATATAAAAATGGTGGTGAATATCTTTGGAAAGCCTTCCCTGAAATATCTCAAGTAGGGAAGCAGGGGAGGATTAAAACCGCAAACAAACCAGATCTTGCTATATTTAAATTTTAATTACTTTCCCTTTGCCAGGCAAAGAAAGAGAAAGGGGATAAAGCCTTAAACTTTCAGTTGGTGGAGGAGGTGTGATTTGTATGTGATGGTTGTTGATGTGTGCAGAGTTCAGAGGCTAAGAGTGTGTGCTGTGATCCTAACTGCCTGAGTTCTAACAAGCTTGGCTCTGCCAGTTGTTAGCAGCGTGGCCCAGGGTGTAACCTCTCGAGACTCAGTTTTCTCATATGTAAAATGGGAATAATTATAACGTCACCCTGATAAGCTGCCAGATTTGATCAACAAGGTATCAAAATGTATTACAAGGTACTTAAGGCAGCGTGGTACTGGTAAGAGGGAAAAATTGTTCTGTGAAAGGAGAGAGCATCCCCAAAAGACCCAGGCAGCTGCTAAAGGTAGTACAGCAGATCAGAGGGTAAAAAAGGGACTGCTCAATAAACAGTACTAGACCAAAGAATTGACTATATGGAGAAAAATGAAATTAACCACATATTTCACATCCTATCCAGAAATCAGTTCTGGGTGTATTAAACACTTCATTGTGAAAATTTCAAACTTTTAAGAAGAAAATATAGAAAAATATGTTATCTCTAGACAGAAACCTAAGACTGAATTTATCATAAGACTGGTAAATTCAACCACATTAAAATTAAGGAGTGTCTTAAAAAATTAAATTAAATTAAATTGAAGAGTGTCTATTGACAGTGTGGTAATGGCATAATGATATACATGTAGATCAGTGGGACACAACTGAGAATCCAAAAACAAGCCCTTACATTTAGGGCCAGATGATTTTTAATAAGGATGCTAAAACAATTAAACAGAGAAAAGAATAGTGTTTTCGGGGTGTCTGGGTGGCTCAGTTGGTTAAGTGACCATCTGCTTTTGGCTCAGGTCAAGATCTCAGGGTCTTGGGATCGAGCCCTGCAGGGGGCTCCCTGCTCAGCAGGGAGCCTGCTTCTCCCTCTCCCTCTGCCATTCCCCCTGCTTGTGCCTGCTCTCTCTTTCAAATAAATAAGTAAAATCTTTTTTAAAAGAGAGAGAAAAGAATAGTGTTTTCAATAGATGATGCTGGAAAACATCGAAAAGAATGAAGTTTAAAAAAAAAAAAAAGAATGAAGTCGGACCCCTTCCTCACATCCATAAAAACTAACTCAAAATGGATCATACCCCTAAACGTTAAGAGCTAAAAGTATAAAATTCTAAGAAGAAAAGATAGAAATTCATCCTCATGAGTTTGGGTTAGGCAGTGGATTCCTAGGTATGACACCAAAAGCGCAAGTGACAAAAGAAAAAAAAATAGATAAACCAGACACTAACAAAATGAAAAACTTTTGTGCTACAAATGACACCATTAAGAAAGGGAGAAGACAAGCCCCAGAATGGGAGGAAACGTTTGCAAATGATTTATCTGATAAAAGACATCCAGAATATACAAAGCAATAAGAAGCAAATAACTTAAATAAAACATGGACAAAGGATTAGAATAGACATTTCTCCAAAGAAGATACACAAAACAGCCAGTAAGTACGGGGGAAAACGCCCAACATTCTTGGTCATTAGGAAAATGAAAATCAAAGTCATAACGAGATACCACTTCACACCCACTAAGATGGCAATAATAATAATCAGAAAGTGACAAGTGTTGGCAAAGATATGGAGAAATTGCAACCCCAAGACACTGCTGCCCGTGGTAATGTAAAATGATACAGTTGCTATGCAACACAGTTTGGCAGTGCCTTTAAACATTAAACTGTATAACCCAGCAATATGACCATGTGTCCCAGCAATCCCACTTGTAGAAATGGAAACTTACATCCACACAGAAAATTATACAGGGACATTCACAGCAGATCATTCATGAGAGTCAAAAAAGGAGAACTAGTACAAATGCCCATCATCTGTACTTTGATGAACAGATAAAATAAAATGTGGTATTGCCACACAAGGAAATATTATATGGTGATAAAAAGGAACGAAGTACTGATATGTGCAACATGGATTAATCTTAAAACATTATGCGAAGTGCAGACCCAAAAATATATGACATCTATCTGACATATCCAGGATAAGCAAATCTAGAGAGACGAAAAGTAGGTCAGTGGTTGCTTAAGGTTGGTAGAGGGAGGAAGGATAGGGAATGACTGCTATGATTTCCAAAAATATTCTATAATTAGATTATGATGATGGTTGCATACTCGTGACTATACTAAAAAATTGAATTATACACTTTCTATGAGTGACTTGTATGGTATATGAATATTTCAATAAAGCTATTTAAAAATGTATTCATCAGAAGACATCATAAACAAGATGATATATAAATATAGACTAAAAGCTTATCACTGACAGTCAGCATCCAGGTCATATAAGGAGCTCCTACCAATTCATAAGGACAAACTATCAACAGAAAAGTGTGTTTCACATAAGAAGAAATATATACTCCCCAATAAAACCCTCACACTATTTTGATATCAAGATAATGCCAGTTAAGATCACACAGAAATACCATTTTAGGGCCATCAGAATTGTAAGAATACATATCACAATACCCAACAATGTAGTTAAATCTTAGAAACATAATGTTGAAAGAGAAAAAACAAGTCCTGAAGATGCACGCAGTCTGATTAAAATTATTTGTGACTATCTCTGTGCAATAGAATTAAAGATACTTTTTATTTTCTTCTAAGTGCCTAAATTTTCTACACTGGGCATGAATTATCTTTGTAACCTGGAAAATATGTCAAGAATTATTTTAACAGCCAAATGGCAATGGTTTGATACTGCATCCTCTGATCTCTATCTAGCAGTGGATGGCTGGCTCCATGGATTCCCGACCGTGCCAACTGTGTGTCTCCAGGCCTCAGTTTCCTCGCCTGTACCAGAGGGGTTGGGTAAATCCCCCCACAAGCTCCAAACTCTATGTAATTCATGGGGAGAATGCAGGAGGTGCATTCCAGAAGTTGCCCCCCAAGTCCCCTGCAGAATGCCACTACTCAGAACACACACCAGGCTCACACACCCTCTTTCTGTGGAAATCCATTTGTTCTACTCAGAACGCCACCATGTTTCAGAGCCCCCTGTGAAGTTAACACTCCCTCCTCTCTGCCCCTCCACCTCTGGAACCTCTGCTGTTTGGTGGGCGACCACCGGGACTGGGATCAGGGAGACAGTCTGGCAGGTGCAACTAGCTACTGATTTTCAGCAGCTCTCTGGGAGGGCACACGGCTATTGGCTACTGTCAGTCAAGGGCAGCAGGAGTGGGGTTCCATTCAGAAGCCCATCCACATCTGGATCTGGAACCTCTGCATCTGGAGTGAGCCCTGGGGAAGCTGAAGAGTGGATTCAGCACAGTCAGGGAAGCCACTTCCCCGGGGGAGAGGGGTCACATGCACGGGCCCTGTGCAGTCACACAGGCCCCTAAGTCAGAAGGACCCCAGGCTTGGTTTGATGTTCAGCTGTCTCCCTCTTGAAACTCTTAATAATTTTTAAACAAGGGGTCCCTACAACTTATGCAGCAGATCGTGCTGGGGGAGGACAATTCCAAGGACTATTTCTCAGAACCTCGTCCACTGAGCAAAGGAGGGCACTACCAGGGTCCTAGGAAGTCCTGTCTGGCTTGGGTTCCAGCCACGTCCAACATAAACAACAACATTCATCATGCTTCCCTTTGGGTTTCCACACAAGGGCAGGAAAAGATGTAGCAGATGACCCACAGAACGGTCACCAAATAATAAACAAAGTGGCCGGTGGGCAGGGGCAGGTTTCATCCTTTCTGGTTAGTCAAGTGCAACTGAAAACACTAATGAGGCCCAATTTTATGCCTGGTTAAAAAATACTCCTCAGAGGGAGCCTGGGTGGCTCAGTGGGTTAAGCCTTGGCCTTCGGCTCAGGTCATGATCCCGGGGTCCTTGGATCGAGCCCCGCATCGGGCTCTCTGCTCAGTAGGGAGCCTGCTTCCCCCGCTCTCTCTCTGCCTGCCTCTCTGCCTACTTGTGATCTCTCTCTCTCAATCTCTCTGTCAAATAAATAAATAAAATCTTTTAAAAAGCAAAAAAGAAAAAACACTCCTCAGAACGATGGAAGGCTAGTGTAGGGCAGGTGGGAGAGAAGCAGATGACCACACTCAACCCTGTGAGTTGAGCCCACACTCAACAGGGCTCACTCCCTGTTGGACCAGAACACTTCGGCCAAGGGCTATGGAGTGCCAAAGGGAAGCCTTCATATTCTCTAGCTCAGCTATCACACTCCTGGGAATTTGTCCCGGGAAAGAGACACCAAAGAAAAATTTTACATGCCAAAGATGCTCAGGCAGCAGTTTGGCTCCAGTGACAATCTGGGAAGAAGCGAAATGCCTAACAGAAGGAAAAGACATCCCACAGCCATTCAACAGATGCATATTAAGCCTGTGGTAACGTGGGAAAGTGTTTATGATGTAACAGCCACGTGAAAATGGTACTTTTTTTATTTTTTGGTCTCTCGGTGATGTAAAACGGATGTTCACATAAAGGAAAAACACTGGCTAAAAATAGAGACCTGAAAACAGGGGCGTGAGGGGTAAATGGAGTTATGGAAACACCAGGACCTTGAACATCTGGAACAGTTACCTTAAATGGTAAGCAACCCTTAAAAATAATGAACGGGCAGGGTGCAGAGGCTGGCCAAGATGAAGCTCAGTTTGGCCAAGAACAAAGTGTACGTGTGTGGGTGTGTGTTTTAGGGGGAGGTGAGGAGTGGGTTTGTGGGGGCAGGACTTCATCAGGCAGAAGGGCAGCTGCCAAATGGTCAATGAGCTGAGAGTCACACTCTCCAGAGGGCCCCCCCCGCCCCGCCCCCCGCCACCGCTCCTGGCCAAACTGCTCTGCTTCTGACATAAAAATACCCTGGGCAGAAGGTGGGACCAGGGGGCTTTGATGACTGTCCGTTCTAGCCTCTCAGGGAAAATATTTGTCCACTAACCAGCTCCTGCCTATGGCCTTGAGGACATGGGACACACCAAAGAGCTGCCCATGTAGGGAATCCCCCCGCCCCCCAGTCTGTGGCCTTCTTTGACCTCACCACTCATCGAGCCTGCGCAGCTCTGATTAATGAAGTTGTTCTGCACACATGTCAGAGGCAAGCAAGACATAAAAGGAAATTTTATCTTTGGCAGCCTGAAGCCCATGACTTCATCTTTATTCATAATGTTCATCTATTTGATCAGTTGGTGCTGTCGCTCTGAGCTGATTGGCACTTTACAGGAAAACCCATCAGCGGAGGAACAACTAGTTTCTGCAGAGGGCAGTGCCACCTGCTGTAGGACTGCCCCCAGCAGACACCTCTCTTGGTGTGGCACCCAGGCAGCCCTCTTTCTCTCTTTGCCTAGAGGCAACAGAGATCACTGTATAATCCTCACAGCCAGCCAATCGTTGCTCCTAGCATGTGTTTATTTTAACAGGGCTGTTGCATCCGATTGGGCAGGTTACTCACTGCATAAGCACAGGCAGCACCTTTCGCAAAGGACACTGTAGATTTCTTTTCATTATAACGGCAGATGAAAGCAAAGAGTGTTGCTCTAACAAACTTACTATTTACAGCAGGTTCAAGATCAGTGGAAGTAAAAGGTCTTGAGGAAGGGGTGACCTTTTCTAAAGCGGGCTCACTGCAGCTCTGCACACCAACCTGTGAACAATCAGTGAACTAGCTCCCGAGAGAGCCCACTACATTCTCCAGGCCCCCTGGGGCCACCAGTGGCACCAGAACCCTGGCTGGGGCAGCCCAGGGCCTGTCACAGCCTTGTCACCTCCATGCTGCCAATACTCTCTTCACTGACATGCTGCTATTCGAGGGTGCAGCCATGAGCATCAGGCAACTTCTATTCTCTCCTGTCCTCCAAGTAGAGGTCACTTCTGTTCATGACTCTCTGTCCTCTCTCAGTCCTCAAATCCAGCACAGCGGTCCACTTGCCATCCGGAGGCTCAGAGCTGGCACGGGCAGGAAGCCCATTGGTGGACATGGGCTTCCGCACAGCCAATCAGAACCACTGTGGAAAGCCTGCCCCGCCCACCTTCCTCCACTCACCTTCCCACCTCCTGCCTTCAGCTCTCCACTCTCCCGACCCCACCAGATGGCCTGCTTCCCCCCCGCCCCCCCCCCCCACAGAATGACACCCACACGCTCCCCCATGTGCAGCCCTCCTCAGTACCCCCAACGTGTTGCTCTCTCCACCTGGGGTGTCCATGCCTGCAGTCCATCTAAAACCCACCCCTTAGCTGCCTGCCTACAGCGGGCCCTCCATGCAGGGCTCCCTGCCTACCTACACCTCACCTCACTGGCCCCTGGCATCCTCTTTCCTCAGAGCTCATGGGATCCTGAGAGCCTCAGGCTGTGTGAATATTCTCAGATATTCTCTACAGGGCATGACCTCCTGTGTTCTGAGTCTGGCCAACCAGGGCCATGCCCTTATCCATTCCCTCCAGGGGGCAGGAACAGGTGTGGCAGATCAGAAAGATGCGGGCCAGGCTCCACCATGCCTAGTCCCTCCAGGCTGGCTTTCTGTCACCTCGCTGTGGACATGGTGTGCCCCACACAGCTACTGGGACAGTCCTTAGCACAAAGTGAACGGCCAGCCATATTTTCTGCTCCATAGAAAAGACAAATTCTTCTGTCTTGTCTTAACCATTTACTCCTTGAGCCCCCAGCCTCACCCACTGTTGCTTCTCCTCAGGCCAGCCTTGTTCAGAGTCCCACAGATTCTCAGTCTATACCGCTCCCTTGCTGGCCTTCCCCTGCCCCTTGATCCTCCATCCCACAGACACGTTGGTGTGGCGCCGGCACTCAGACTGTGCAGGCTCTGAGTCCCGCTTAAGCTTGTGATCTGGGAAGTCCTTTAGCCTCAGTTTCCCCACCTATAGAATGATACAGTACAATGATACAATAATCGTCTTTTTTGCTACCACTGATTAAGCCCCCTTGTGTGTACTGACAGCTTCACATTCCCCCTGACTTTAAGCCCCCAAAAGTAATAGTAATAATGATGAGTAGCTACCATGTGCAAGGAAGGGGTAGCCGGGGGGAGGAGCAATCATACAGATTGTTCACCGCCCCCATCCCACGGGCATGCAGACAGAGGCTCCCCCAAAGCAACATCTATGAGAGAATGTCCTTCTCCCATGCATCGCACCAAGTAATGGTGACCACTCACAAGGCCAGATGTCCTTCCCAGAGAGGACAGAAATGGGGTCAGTGCTGCCCTAAAGCCTCATTTCTAGAAGCCATACTCCACCTCCAGAGCCAGCAGAACTCACGGCCTTTCCTGCCCACATGTCCTTTGAGAGCCAACCCACCAGTGAGGACTTCCGCCAGCTCTCGCCTGTCTCGTCTCACTCAAACCTAAGTGAGCACCTGCCTTTCCCCAGCCTCCTCCTGTCCACCCATCCTCCAACACCCATCTGGGCATCACCTCCGCCAGAAGTTCTTTATGATCTCTCATGCTCCCCTTGCTCACATCTCTGAGCTTCCCAGTTTTTCCAGGGAAGCCACTGCCATAAATAGTGGCAGAGAAGGACTGATTCCACCCGCTGCTTCAATCTTGAGTCAAGAGAGTTCATTGCTTATGGAACAGCAATTGGCAAAAGTGCTGCGTGCTGGGGAGTGGGGGGCATATCACACATAAACCCAGGCTTCACCTCTGGGTGATAACAGCCTCTGAGGAGGGCAAGACTTGCACTCAACAATCCAGGTCCACTGCAGAAGGGAGGCCCAGGAGAGGTCTGAGGGGAGAAGCTACCTCAAGCCTTGAGGGGTTTGGGGAAACTTCAGGAGGAACTGGGACGGGCACGGGACCTCAAAGGATGATTGTGATTAACATGTGAGGGATGAGCAAGGACATTCAGCTGAGTGGGCAGAATAGAGTGTGAGGCTGGACTGGGTGGGCAGTGAGGACATGCCCAGTGAGGTCACGGATGCTAATCTTGGGACACTGCACTGGGGGGCCATTCTGTACCTACAGAAAGTGATCAGAACAGAGAGTCGGTCCCTTACTTCATGCCTCAGTCCTTCTTCCCAAGGACCCCAGCAGACACCTGGGAACACAACGCAGGGGAACACAAGATCGAACACATTGACAAGCCCCAAAATGAACACCAAAGAACCCCACCTGTGACTTTCTGAAGGACACCATATCCGACAGCAATTCTCAGCTGATGTCCCATGAAGCCCCTTCTCTGAGAATGGCACCTGTCCTAGGCCTCAAAGATGTAAAAACAAACAAACCTACAAACATCCCTCCACAAAACCAGAGACCCAGGCGTTCATATCATAGCCACACAGAAGTTGGAGCATGCATGCTACCGAGTCCGCTGGGAGCCTGAGCAGAGACACCTAACCGGCTTGGCCCCACACACCTGACCTTGATGGCTCGTGTTCCTGATCCCCTGGTGTTTCCATGACACAACCCCCATCTCCACTGTGCAAATGCGGCCCATCAGAGCTGGTCTCAAGACACGGGAGCTGGCTCATGGGTATGCAGGGGAGCCGTAAATGGGAAAGCAGTGACCTCAGCAGTGCCGTGGGCAGCGTCACCTGGCTCGGACCTCTAGTGAGTCTACCTTGCCAGGGCAGGGGATCCCTATTTTGTGGCTCTTTCAGAACTTTCCATTCTGAAAACATGTCCCAGTCCTATATACAACTGTGTACACGTGTGCATACGCACAAACCAACAGCTGATTCGGTAGAGCTTATGAGCGACCCTGAATGGGCATTTCCCCATCTGCGGGATCTCAGTCCTGTTTGAAGCACAGAGACACACGGACTGATTGATTAGTAGACATATTATCTCATTTTGCCTCCCAGCCTCCTTGCCAGGTAAGTAGGTTTCGCGGCATCTTTTAGACAAGAAAATTACGCATCACAAAGGCGAGGAAGCTAGCTGAAGTTCAGGCAAGCATTGGGGATGTGGTTTGAACAGGCCATTCCCCAAAGAGGAGCGGCCTCCTGTCAAGGACTCCCCAGGGCTCCTCTTCACATGCCCGGGCCTGAGAGCAAGACAGACACCAGCCCTTCGCAACTCATTCCTCCTCTGTCATGTACTAAGGTACATGTACCAAGGCCCACAGAGGGACAGGGACTTGCCCGTGGTGACACAACACAGCGGCAAAGGCAGGATAGGTACTCAGGCCCTCCAACACCCTGGATCCACTGGGGGAACTCACCCCCTGCAGAGGAACAGCCCGTGTGATGAACCTCGCAGCTCAGATGTTGTCCTGTCACCTACATGATCACCGCCTGGACCTCAGCCCCCAGTCCCCAGGGTAGGCTGCACACCCAGCTGGCTCTTCGACTTGCACGATTTCACTAGGACCCTTTTCTAAGGGGAAGTGGGTCTGGAGTGTCCTCTCATTGCAATACATTTCAACGTGTCAGAAACGAGACGGTTGGTCTCACCTCGTCTGCAAGTTGGGGAGGAGAGCCCCGTGGCCGTGCCTGCCACACCCATAGTGTGAGGGCCCATGAGGCACCCCCCTCCCAGAACAGCCCTCTCAGCAGGCCTCCAGAAGGCCTCATCTCGGCTTTCCTCACTCTGCTCTTTGTAGCTGGCCAGAATCATCGTGCCCGCAGAAATGTTTTGTTTGGCCTCGCGGGGCACCGGAGGGGACACCCTCTGCTGTCTGCCTCTGGGACATCTGGCATTGGGGCTGAACCCTGGCTGCTCTTGACCACGGTGCTGGCTCCTGACTGTGGGAGGAGGTACCCACTGCTCTAGGCCCTGTGCTAAGCACCGTGCCCACCACCCCTCACAATACCCTCAGCTCCTCATCCCTAGACCCATTGTGGAGAGCGGAACAGTTCAAGAAGGGTAAGACAGAAGGCCTTGTCTGGAGAGGTCTAGGAATCAAAGAGGTTACTATGTCATCAGTCCTGAGGTGCAGAGGTTTGAACTTCCGAACAAAAATGAACATCCTTGGGGCACCTGGATGGCTCAGTCAGTTAGGCATCTGACTCTTGGTTTCGGCTCAGGTCATGATTTCATGGTAGTGGAATCGAGCCCCGTGACAGGCTCTGCGCTCAGTGGGGAGCCTGCTTCAGATTCTTTCTCCCTCTCCCTCTGCCCCCTCCCTGCTCTGGCACACACGCACGTGCTCGCACTCTCTCTCTCTCTCATATAAATAAATAAAACCTTGCCCCCCAAAATGAGCATCCTCTCACAACCAAGCAGAAAGCAAGTAGATACGAGGCCCAATGCTCCCTGCCAGCAGCAAATGTTCTAGAGAATGGCAACCAAGAAAATCATCAGGTAGGCCAATAGAAAAAAAATTAACACCTAACCACACATTCTTTTTTTCTTTGTAGATTAATTCCAAAATTCACCCTCAGAATAAATTCGGCCAAAATGATAATAAGAACATTTAGACTTTTCATTAAGAGCATAACCGCATTAGAAAGGACACTCCATCTAAAATTAAATTTGGAAATCAAAACCAATCTAAAACCAGAAGACATACTTACACAAAATTCACTGTCGGTTTCTGTAAAGCATTCTCAAGATGGGACCACAGCATTAGCTCCCACGGAAAGAAATCTTAAATGTTTGTAATTACAAACACCCTGAGACTTCAGATAGTGTTTTCAGGAGGACGTGCATGATTAAACCTGACTCCAGGGCTGAGGCCTGGAGTCCACCACTTGAAAGATGTCTGCCCTACACCAGGGCCTCATGAAGCCAGCCGTTAGTGTGACCAGTCAGCAAAATTAATTACAAGTCTTATTACAGATCAGAAGGAATTAATTCCTAAAATGAGCTCTTTCTCATGAATTCGTGTTAAGCAAATTTAACTGCGTCTGTATCTTCTAGGTCTACAGAGTCAAAGAATCCTATTTGTCCCCCAGAGTCTCAAACTCTAACAGAAACAATAAGGTAAACTGCAAGTTTCACTCATGCAAAGTCTGCAATAATTCAAGTTTCAAGCATCAGGAATTGCAGGCAGAAACTTAACCGGTTTGCAAGATTTCAACCTTAACAGCTGCTGAGGATGGAAGGGCTCTCAGGCTCATGCCTGCTCAGCCCCCTTGTTGAGACCAACGCCTCGGGGTGCACCCTCAAGGCAGGTCCTTGCTTAAACCCAGGCGGCCACTTACACTGAATCTCCTGATCTGTCACAGCTTGCTCAAAGGGCAAAGAGTAGTTGGTTGGGTCATGCACTGAGCACAGCTGCCCCCACGGTGGTGGGGGTGGGGGGGGCAGGATGAGGTTCTTGTGGACAGAGCAGCAATTCTGCCAGTGTCCCAAGCCAACTCGGGAAGGAAGGGTGGGTGGGTGGATTAAACAGTTACCTCCTCTTCCCGCCCCTTATTTCCAGAAAGCTCTGGATTATATTTTGTTTCCTTTTTGCAGGGGTTAATCAGACGGATGGGTCTCTAGCCACAGCCCTCTCTCCAAAATGCCCCGCGCCAGATGCGAGTCCGGAGAGCACACGCTGGCGGGGTACCGGGACAGGGGTTTCCCGAGGCTCCCCGCGCTCCCCACGCCGCGAGGGAGTGACATCAGAGGCTCCCGTGGACTGATCATGCAGCAAGCCCAGCTCCCGGCGGACGTGCGCGGGGGAGCTCGGCCTCTGGGCGGAAGCCGGGCAGCACTAACCCTTCTTAAATTTATTCAGGCAGCCGGAGCTGCAGAAGGAGCGCACGGAGGCCGACTCCCAGCAGCCGCGTCCCTTCATTCCCGCGGCGGGGCGGCCTCCGAGCAGCCGGACGCTACATGGCGCCGGGCCCAGGGTCTCCCACGGACGCGCGCATAGCTCGGCGGGCCTCCCGGCGGAGGCGGCGAGTGCTAGCGGTCCCGGCGCCGAGTTACCACAATGCACCACTGCTGCCCGCCCGCCGCCCAGTGCACGAGCCCGTTAACCCCGTCGGCGCCAGGAGAGCCTAGTGGAGCTCGAGCTGCGGCCGCCCCCTCTCTTCTCTCAGGAGGGCTGCCCTCACCCGCACGTTCCTTGCTTGTCCCTGCGACGCCCAGGGGACCCAGGTGGGACCCAGGTGTCCGGGGGGCTCCTCAGTTAAACGTCACATGTTAACGACAAAATGAGAGCGAAGGTGTCGCCTCCTGCAGTAGCAGGGTTGGCGGTGCTTTATTTCAAAGGGAAAGATGCCCTTGAGAGCTAAGTGGCACGTGGGAAATGGGGTTGGCCCAGAGCCTGAGGATGATTCCAGGAAATCGGGGTCACCTCTGAGCCCTGGTCACCCTCTGATTCCCCTGTGGTGCCTGGTGTGCCCGGTGCACCTGTGTCTGAGCGCCTGCTGACACCTGTCCACCGTCCTGGAAGGAGGCAAGGAGCGGGGCCCCAGGGAGTCCAGCTACCACTGCTACCACAGGACTGCTGGCACCTGGGGACCAAAGTCTGTCTCTGCCAGACCTCTCTGAGCACAATTCACCTGTCCAGCTGCCTGCAGGAGTTCTCTGCGGTATGTGTGATGGGCATCACAGTCCCAGCTGCCCAAATCTGAGCTCCCAATGGCCCCCTAGACCCGTGTCCTTACCCTTCCCCCAGTCCTCCCCACTGCAGCTAAGGGGCAGCACAGATCTTCCAATTGCTCAGGACAGAAACCTGGAGACCCTTACTCCCAGGTCTCTTAAACCCACCTCCTGCTAGTCAGCACACCATGACAAGTTCTACTAGAATAAAGCCAGGATCCCATCTCTTCCCACCACCCCCATGCTGCCACCCAGGCCAGACCCAGCATCATCTTCCCTGCGGACTCTGCTAGAACCTCCCAGCAGGTCTCCGGCTGCCACCCAGCCCCCACCCCCACCCCCACGGCTTACACTTCATACAACAGCCAAGAGATCCTGCTCTCAGACTCTGTCATACATCCACTCAGTGGTCTCTAAGCCCCCACAGGCTACCCATCCTCTTCCCCTCTCTCCCTCGGCTCCAGCCACACTCACAACTTGGCTTGCACACACACACCTGCTGGACGACAGTCCAAACCCAGGCTGGCCCTGCTTCTTGGCCCTGGCACCCACCTTCCTCCGCCCTGTTCAGGTCTTGTTTTCCCCACTGGCTGACAAACTCTGGGCCCTGGGACTAGGCTTTGGGCCCTGTTCCACCCCTGACAAAGCCCTCCCCAACACCACCTCTTCACAGGAGTTCAGTCAAGGGAATTTATCAAATGTAATCTATTGAAACTGAATCAAGTTTCACCAATTTAAAGCTTTTCAAATATACCATGAAGCTCCTGTTAAATAAACTCAGGGAAGGTGCTGCTGGGTCAATAATTCCCTCTAGGCCTTTGAAGCGACTGAGTATTTCCTCCACCTAGGGAATTAATCTAGAGCAATTGGGTTAGATTTACTGGCCCAGGGGATGTAAGGCATTTAGCCACTCTGGGCCTTGATTTTTTTTTACTACAAAATGAAGAGCATAATAATAATGCAAATGGCAACCAGTGGAGTGCTGACTCAATGCCAAGTGCTGGGCTTAAAGCTTTACCCACATTTCTTGCAGTGCCTCATTTAATCCCCACCGAATAGCCTCTGGTTGGTTCCACCAACATCCTCTTTTATAGACGAGCAAACTAAGGCTCTGAGGTAAACGGACTTGCCTAGGGTCACCTGCTTGGACCCAGCCTCTTCTGTCTGACCTTAGAGACAAGACTCAACCACGTCCTGTGGGGCCCCTTAAGCACAATACTGCTCCCCAAGCTCCCCAAGGCCTCATAAGGAAAAGTGGGGTGAGACCAGAACGGTGACCTGAGTGCTCTGGGAAATGTTCATAAACACACAGGAAGCTTTTAAAGGAGTCACACATGGAAGAATAATCCAACCCAGGATATTTAACCAGCCACTCTGAACATCACTGACTCTGGAAGCTGGAAGCATCTTTTGAATGCGGAGCTGTGCCCTCCATCTCACAGCGGAGGAGGGGAGGGCAGAGAGGCTGAGAACCTCACGTCCATCCTCACAGTGAGTGGATGCTGGACTCTCCGCCCCTGCTCCCTTTGTCCCCTTCCCCTCACCTACAGCTGCACAGAGAAGAGCTGGGAACAACACACACCCAGGGAGGAAACGAAAATAGTGAAGAGAAATAGGAAAGGAAAGTCATGCGGTATTACTAAGGCAAACATGCACTTATTTCCTTTTCTCCATAATTGTTTCATGCTATAACTCACATCAAACAATTATGAGACTCTGCTCACGTGGAATACTTCAAAAATCTACCACCTAGCTTCTCAGGCAGCCGAAGAGTGCCAATTTGTCCTTAAAGGAGAGGACACATTACCTGAAATGTCTTAGTTGACCCAGCAGCGGGATCGCCAAGAGAGAGAGCATCAGATGACTGACAGGCAGTTCCAGCAGCTCTCCTGGCTACCCTGAGGCCTGTCAAAGTTTCCTTCCTGTCCATGTGTGTGACAGTGACGCTGAACCCCAGCCTGCTCCTGTCCCCCATCCTGAACAGCTCCAAGTGGACAGCCACCAACACCCTACACATGATGTCCTAAAATCAAATGGACTAACTCTGTGACCTTCCTGAGATCCACTCACCCCAAATACCCTGAAGTGACAATCCTGAAGGTAACTGCAGCCCTCCCTCTAGGCTGTAGCTGACTCTACATCAAGGCCACTTGCTTTGGTCACTTCTGAGTTTTTGGCTTCCCCTCAGGTCTATGGTGACATTTTCCTTGTCACATCCCCTCTGAGCTGCTGCTGCTGCTGCAACAGCCTCCCTAGAGGCTGGCCTCTCCACTTCCACTTGCTACCAAAATATTGTTATGCAGGCTCTGCTTCCAGTATGTTCCCAGTTTTGCTCATTAACATGGTATGCCCAGGCACTCAACTAAGATTCACACAGGCATGCGTGTGTGGGGTAGCTGGGTGTATGGCTGCCCATCCCCAGTCCTGGAAGCAACAGAGAAACAGGTCCCGGGAAACTGGTATGAGGCATCAGGTGGAGTGGGGGAACATGTGGTAGCTCAGAACCAGAAACACACCTTCCAGCCCAGATGGTGGGCCCCTGGGGATTCATCACAAATGAACGATGGGGAAGGAACACAAAACTCTGCATCCAGTGCCATTTGTTGCAAAAACTGGGACGCAACCTAAGACCCTAACAGCAGGCAAATGCTTATTTCATCAACTTCACAGAATAGCACGGAGCCATCAGACTTACGTATGTGATGACTCTGCAGAAACAAGAAACTGTGCTTAAAAAGAAAATGCTGAGGAAGAAGGCAAAACATGTAATATATTTATAATTGTGGGGAAATTATCCATACCCGGAAATGTTAAAAATACTAGAATCACAGGTGAATTTCTTCCAGTCTGGTCTCCCAGAATGCCTCGGGCTTCTTTCTTTCCTGGGACCTAACTTGCCCTCTGGTGGGAGTTCCTATTAACTTGTCCATCTCCCACACAGACAGCAAACTCCTCAAAGGCAGAGAGTGTGTTCTTTTCTTACTGTTCCCAGTCTCTCGGGTGGCCCAGCGTATCGTAGGCACAGAATGAATGAATGAGCACAGGAATAAACAGATAAACCAATTCATTGATAAACTGATCAATGAAAGCCACTTGATCAGGAGCCCTATTTGGCCCAACCTACAAAACTCACACCACCTTCTTACCTTCCCAAGCTTCCCATCACCACCCTTCTCCTCCCACCCCACAACCCCTCACTGATGGCATTTCTTGTGCACACCACCACGTGGCCCCTTCCCCTCTGCACCTCTGCCCTTGACCAGACTTTGACTGGATCACACAGAGGTGAACACAGACTGGGGAGGTCCACAAGGGCAAGATCTAATGGTGGCTTCCTGACCTGAGTTGGCCACAGCCTTCCACGGTTGTGGGACTGAGACACATTTGGTGGACCCTCTGGGCCTCAGGCTCATCACTAATGAGGGGCTCAGGCCCACAGCAGAAAAGGTACTGACCTCTGCATTGTCTGAATGTCTGCAGGACATACAAGTTCCTTGCGCAGTTATCTTAAGAATGAAGCCCTTTAAAACATCAGCATTCCAAGAATAGCCACACATAGATGCTGACTGCTATCATCATTCATAAATCAGTGTGCACCAAAGCCAAAGAATTAATTTGAGAGAAATTTATGATAATATGTTGCTAGGCAATTAAAATAAACTTACGAGGGGGAAAATTTTTCAATTTATTGTTGATTATTTCAGATCAGATAGATGGAATAGGGGAGTTTCAAAAACGGCAAACACGAGACAGATTTCACTTGGGATGGTGCCTGGCCTGACTCTGCCTGCATGTGCCTTCTGCTACCGGGAGCAGCCCCAAAGGTCCCTCCTTGGGAGCTGAGTCTGGTGGGTTTGTTCTAGAGTGAGCCAGGGGCTACAGTATAGCTCTGCACATGTGTTTGGAAGGAGAGGCCTGCCTGAGGACCAGGTCGCCTAGAGGACCCCATGGAGAACTGGGGTCAGGTCCCACCAGACAGCTCTGAAGATGCTGGCCTCTTCTTAGCCCTTTCTGTTCCCAGAAGTGGCTGACCCAGCTGGCCCATTCAATCACTTCTACTATTTATTGACCAAAAAGCCTTTTGCTTGTTGAGGGTCTAAATATCACTTTGACTAACAAATCCCTCACAACGTGAGAGAGCTGGGATTCCCAAGGGATTACTACCCATTTATTTGTCTGGTCTTCAAGTATTCCTTTTTAAAAAAATTCCTTTTAAAGAAAGTGACAACAGAAACCATTGAAAATACAGATCTACTGCAGAATGTTCCTCCTCCTTTCTTGGCCATTAAAAAAATACAAATTAAGGCAGCCTTGAGGTAGGTACCCTTTTAAGTATATTAAAATGGCCCCAAATGCATTTAATTATTAACACCAAATGCAAGTGAGATGACAGCGAAGCTGGCATACTCATTCATTGTTGGTGGCACAGAACATCAGTACACTCATTCCAGAAAGAGATTTTACAGCTCATCGAGGTGCTGTGATGATGTTGCTTCCCTTAACTTAGTAATCTGACTCCTGGGAATTTTCCCTCAGGAAATAATTCAAGAGACGCGAAGAGCATTCTGTCCAAGGACACTCATTGCATCATTATCGGTAATGGCATAAAGGGGAACCTCAGATGCACAAAAATCAGAGGGTAATTCAAAACATTAGAGTGCATCAGCTTGGTGGAATAGTACACAATCATTAAAATGATCATTATAAAGATGGAGAGACTGTTAGTTATAATGTGGGGTGAAAAAGACAGAGCCCGGAGGCCAGGTGTAATATGCCAACGATGTGAGACACAGGCGTATGTGCAGGGTGGGGAAGAGAAGGTAATGAGCAAAATCAAAAAACAGTTTTGCGAGGCTGTGGGATTACTGGGGAGTTATGGATATCCCAAATGCTCTTTATCTTACTTTTTCAGCATACTTTCCCACATATTTCCCACTTCGTCCATGTATTTTTCCACAACAACAACAAAAATTGAGCAAGATACATTCAGTCAAACGGATTATTTCAGACCCATTCCCAAGGGGCCCAAGGAAGTACAGAAGAGTCAGCTGGGAGTAGGGGCCCTGCTCAGGGAGCGTCAGGTGTGAGGCAATGGGATGGCAGAACAGGATGGGACCAGTGAACGGGAGGTCAGGGCAGTGGAGCCAAAGCACCATCAGATGTGTGGGTCTGAGCGCAGAGCTGCAACCCGCTCCCTGGGTGATAGGAAGCAAGTCCAGGAGCCTCTCTGAGCCCTGATTCTCATCCAGGCACAGGACTGGCTCCCTTAGGGGCTGAACTGTGTCCCCTCCCTGCCTCTAAATTCATATGCGGAGGTTCAAACCCCCAGTGACACAGAATGTGCCAATATTTGGAGAAACAGAGCCTTTGAAGAGGTGACTAAGGTAAAATGAGGCCCCTGCTCCATATGACTGGTGTCTTTACAAGAAGAGGAGGGCAGGACACAGACACACACAGACCAAGGGACGACCACTGAGGAGACCATGAGAAGGCAACCATGTATGAGCCAAGGAGAGAGGCCTCAGAAGAAACCAAACTCAAGACACCGCGATCTCGGAACTGTGAGAAAGCATATTTTTGGGGCACCTGGGTGGCTCAGTCAGGTAAGCGGCTGCCTTCAGCTCAGGTCGTTGATCCTGGGGTCCTGGGATCGAGCCGCATCGGGCTCCCTGCTCTATGGAGAGCCTGCTTCTCCTTCTGCCTCTGCCTCTCTCTCTCTCTGTCTCTCATGAATAAATAAATAAAATCTTTAAAAAAAAGAAGAAGAAGAAGAAGAAAGAAGATGCATTTCTGTTGCTTAAGCCACCCAGTCTCCAGTATTTTGGGGCAGCTCCAGCAAACAAATACACCTCCCTTTGCAGAGCCCCAAAGCAACATCACCGGCACAGGGCAGGCACCCAAAAGACATCTGGGAAAAGTGAAGCAGGTCAGAGGCACGGGCTTGGCGCCCTGAAAACCACTACCCCGGACAAGGCCTGTGCTGGAAGACTAGGTCTCAATGTCCATCAATGAGTTAGTTTCACTGTGAAGTTCAGAACGACTATGAAGTCCTGCAAGACAGCCTCTCCCGTGGTTCCCATGGCAGCTGGGATGAGGTTGGGAAGGACAGACAGCACTGTACATAGCTGGCAAAATGAGATTTTAGTAAAGTTGAGGGTTTTTTTGCAAAGTCAAAGAGCAAGCACAGACCAAGAAGGGTCACTACTGCAACATCTTAAGCCTCCAACCTCCACTTCTCCCCACTAAGAAATAAGGCTCCAACTGATTGATCCTACAACGTGAATGTTTAGAAAGTCCATAGTACCACAGCTACCATAAATCGAGTTAAAAGATAAGCAACACAGAAAATGCTTGGAAAATAAACAACGGACAAAGGAGAGATAACCACAACTCACAATGAGCTCCTACAAATCAGCATAAAAGCATAAATATCTGAATGGTAAAATGGCAATAAATACGAAAATACAAGTCACAAAATGTGCATGACTGGCCAACAAACAGAAGTATACTCAGTCTCTACTGGTAATAAAGGAAAGGCAAAACAGAACAAAGAAATGCCTTGTCATTCACCCATCAGAGCAACAAAGCGTAACAAGAATGATGGGGTAGCTTCCATTGACAATCCACACTACCAGGAGATATAAATTTATGCCCTGTTTTTGGCTGACGATTTGATAGTGTCTGTGGCTATCCATCATGGGTATCCTCCTCTAGTCTAGCAATTCTACGCCTAGGAATCTATACACACGTGCAATACTTTGCACGCACAAGCAGGACCGCTACAGCACTACGTTAAATAAAAATGTGAAGAACCTAACCATCCCTCGAGAGGGAAATGATTAAATAAATTATGATACACTTTAGAATTCTATGCCGTTATTTTTAAAATGAGCTAAGTCTATTTGTGTCGACATGTAAAGATCTCTAAAATATATTCATATGGGAAAAAGCAAGCTGCTTATCAATATCCACGATACGATCTCATTTCCACATATGTAAGTGCGTGTGGGGGTGTGTGTGTACTTACATGGCTTTGTAAAAGCATGGGGAAAGATCTGGAAAAGTATCACGGCTAACCAATGGGAGTGTACGTTTCCTAGGAGGGAGGTAATGAAAGATGACTGAATCTTACGTCCTATATTTTAGAGTCTTTTAAATACTTTACAAGTGGGCATTTCCCAACAAATGCCATCTCTCAACAAATTATAGTTGGTGAGAATGTGCTGGGATCAGCCTCTGCTCATGTTGAAACCTGAGACCCTACCAAAGGCTCTCTAATGGTGGAAGGTCAGGCATGAAGGCGGGTGAATAATGAGGGAGTTGGAGGGCAGGAGAGGCCAGAGGTCACATCAGAGAAGCCACCACACATCAGGGCACACAGACCAACCTGGCAGGCAGCAATCAGAGAGGGGCTGGATCATTTGACGCACCCGTGGCACAATCCCCATGAGGCGGAGGAGCAGAGCCGCCCATGGTGACGGGCCCTGCAAAGAATGGACACAGCTGCAACCAGGTGCGGGAGGCGAAAGGCTTTAGGCACCTGTCACTCGGCCAGGTGGTGGCTTCACCCCACCCTCAGGCACCAGGCTTTTGGCAGATGCTCAAGGCCAGGGACACCAGTGACCTTAAGAGTAGCGGAGGTGGCTCAGGGGTGAGGCTCAGGACCGGTCACCGCGTGGATATCCAGGCATCCACCTGCGCTCACCTCACCAGGGCTGCTCTGGGTGGCAGGGTCCAGAGAGGTGTCAGGAGAAGTGCCAGAAAAGGAGAAAGGATGTTAGAGGCAAGTGTCAACCAAAGACACAGGGAAGAAGTGACAGATACGCGGCTGTTCTAAAGTCATCCCGAAACGCAGCAGCCCCATTGGATGCCCTCTCTGGTGCCCGCACTGTGGCAGGCATGAGTCATGCCAATGGCCTCTTCCTGAAACTCCCTGCTTCCCGGCCCTGTAGCCACACCCCCGCTGTCCTCCCACCTCCTCTCTCGTGGCTCCCAGGCCCGAGTCAGTCCTCACTCCCATGTTCTTCCCACTCCCTGCTGCGTGGGGCACAAGTGATGGTGCCCTTGCCCATGGCTCATTGTCCGGTCTTCCTGTTCGTGTTTCCCCATCTGTTCCATTGCTGTGGCCCTCCCCTTCAAGCTCCAGATCTCCAGGGCCACCAGAAGTCCCCCACATCAACCTGTCCCCCACTGAGACCAGTATCCCTCCTCTGCTCCCTCATGACTCCCTTTCCCCCTCCAGACAATTCTCTCTGCCCACAGGCACCAGGCTGGAGACCTGAGGGTCCGATCTTACGGTTTCTCCCTCCCCTTTGGCCCCTACATGCAACGCATCCCCAAGTTGCATCCCCAAGTCTTAAGGATGCTAACTTCAAAATAGTTTGCAAACCCATACCCTATTCTCCACCTGGGGGAGTAAGCCACCCACCCACTCACTTCCAAGGTCCCAGCTTCCACATTTATCCCTTCTGATCCTTCCTTCAAGCTACCATGGGGACAATTTACTGAAAATACACCATCTGCTCTCTGTCACTTCCCTTCCATGGCTCCCTGATACCCACAGCAGCAAGCTCAAGTTCAAACTCCTTGGCAAACCACAGCCCACCAGGAGCTAAGCCTCGTGGGCCTCAGTGATTCCCCACTTCTTACTCCTTAGCTTCACTTTTGCTCCTCCAGCCCCTGCCTTTGTTCACCTGGCTGAGATCCCCTGTCTTTTCTTCCCTCAGTGGGCTCCTGTCATCTCTGGATACCGGGTGTGGGCCCCTCCCTGCGCAAGCCTTACTGGACAGCTGCCACCCCAGAGCGGGGATGGAAGACTATTTAGAGAAGGGTCCTTCCTCAGGGTTCTCATTACACCCTTACCCATTGCTTGCTGCACTCATCGCACTAACTCGTATGGCTCTTGTCTGTCCCCCTGCAAATAAATGGTCAGTGCCTTGGGGCTGGAAAGGGGGTCCACTCCCTGTATCAGTTTCCTAGGGCCACACAAAATGGATGGCTTCCAATAGCAGAAATTTATTCTCTCACAATTCTGGAAGCTAGGTGTTGGTAGGGCCATACTCCCTCTGAAGTCTGAGGGAAGGATCTTTCCTTGCCTCTTTTAGTTTCTGGTGGTCCCAGGAGTTCTTTGGCTTGGGGCAGCAATAAGTGGGGTCTCTGCCTCCATCTTCACATGGCCCTCCCCTTCGTGTCTGTGTCTGAGTCCAGATTTCCCTCATTTTAGAAGGACATCCATCATATTGGATTAGGGACCACACTCATGACCCTATCTTAACTTGATGACACCTGCAAAGACCCTATTTCCAATCATATTCATGGGTACTAAGGGGTTGAGCCTTTAATGTAGCTTTTGGGGGGACACCATACAACCCATACCCCTCACTTTGGCATCATTATTGCCCAGAACTGCTCATAGATGAATGAGCTGGGGTGCTCTGGGTCTAGGCAGCAGAGGAACAGTCAGAGGAGGAAGGCATCTTGAAGGAGGTGGCTCTGAAGCCTGGCCTCAGGAGGTGGAAGAGGGAAGGGACAGGACCATGAGAAAGGAGGAAGACTGCATGAGAGAGGAGGGAGAGGCAGGCTGCATGGGAGGCCTTGGCTCTGTGCTTTACACCGCAGGGAGCTAGGTCAGCCTGCAGAAAGGCTTTTCAGGCCAGGCTGAGGCATCTGTCCTGGTTCTGTGGAGTCGGTAGGGGGCCAGGGCAGTAGGGAGCCAGAAAAGGTTCATTAGGAAAGCAGTAACAAGAACAGAACCAGTGTTCCTGAAAGATGAAACTTCCCAAGGCATAGAGGGGCAAGTCTAAAGGAGCCTCCCAGTGCAGGGAGCCCCAATAATGAGGGCAGTGGCAGCAGGGCAAGGAGAGAATCCAGAGAAAATGTGACAGAATGGACGGGGGATGACCTCAGGTAGCAAGGAGAGGAAGGAGTTGAAGCCTGCAGGGGCTTGGGGTTCCGGGGCCAGTGACTGAAAATGGCAGCCCAGGGAGAGCAGCGTGCCTGCAGGAGCGGCGATCAGTTTAGCC
This sequence comes from Meles meles, assembly GCF_922984935.1. Lineage (NCBI taxonomy): Eukaryota > Metazoa > Chordata > Mammalia > Carnivora > Mustelidae > Meles > Meles meles. The sequence goes on along the minus strand of NC_060077.1, from coordinate 26,209,097 downwards.
TCATGAAATGCTGTTCAATTTAAAAAGCCAGCTCACGCGTGCACTCATTAAGTAACCACCAAGGAGGGGCATGTGTGCTAAGTGGCTATAAGAGTCCACGTGCTTCGTAAATAATTCAAGTTTATGGGCAACAAACACGTCTTTTTCTATCAACGCCTGGTACCCAAGCCGTTAGCAGCAGGCGTTTTGGAAGAAAGGTCTCAAGGCAAGGGACTGGAAACTCAACGGAATCACCTTTAAATTACCTCATCACCTCAGGGGAAATGGAAATCAATGCAGTCTGCAAAAGGTCTACCTACCCTACCGTGTGCCAGCATAGGCCAGATGGAGCTGGTTCCCAGGCAGGTGAGCCAGGGGCAGAGGGAGCTGTCTGCCTCAGGGCATCTCTGGGATCAGCAGAGGTCCGGGGACTTAGGCTGCCCTTTCTGATGGAGCCACCAACTTCCAACCATCCCAGACATCCCAGAGAGGCTCCGAGGAGACACAGCCTTAGGAGAAGCTCTTGCCTTGGGCGATGGAATAAAGACCCTTCCCTTCACTCCCCCTATCTTCATGAGGGCCTCAGGCTCTTCATATCAGGAAAGGCTGGCCTCATTGATTTCCAAAGGGCCCTTCTACCTTCCAAAGATCTGCTTACCGCTGCGGCTGCTGTCCTGGCTGCCCGATCACAAACAAGGGTCATCCCTAGGCGAGGATGGGAAGACCCGACAATCCTGAAAGGGAAGGTCTCAGACACTAACACCTCCAGGTCATGATTCTGTATAGCTGATCCAAGCCCCTGCTTATTCTTCCTCCTCCAGCTGGCCGCCCAGCAACAGGTGCTAGCACCTCAGTCGGAGAAGGGAGCACTGGATTGTGAGCCTGGAGATCCAGGTGACTGCAGGTGTGTTGCTCCCCCTTGCTATGCCATCAGTTCATTGGTGGCCCTCTCCCCAGCCAGTCAGGCAGCTGTCACAGTCAGACCTTGGGCACCTGTGATCTAACCTCTAAGCCTCAGTTTCCCCATGCTCCCCATAGGATGTGGTAATGGTTCTATTTCCCGGGATTGTTATGAGGGCTGAGTTACTACAGGAAAGGCCGGCCAGTGTTAGCTGTTATTACCGCAGGGTATGGGGACATGAGCAGGAATAGAAGACACACGTTGTTGAAGGACAACACAGTATCAGAGAGATGGAGCCTCAGGAGGGACAGCAGCAGACTCTCCCCACAAGAAAACCATCCCCTGCCACGTAGACTTTCCTGGAAGGGGTTTCTCTGAAAAGAGACCCACCCCCCCTGGCCTTTGGTATTGAGACTCCCTTCTTCCTGGAGGGAACACTCCCCTTGTCCTTTTGCCGGAGTTCGACTGCTAGCCATCCAAGGTCCCTGGATGACAGCAGACCCAAAGATGGCCTCCGCCTCGGGAACACTACTTCCAACAGGACTGGGCTACCCAAAGCAAACCACTGAGTCCTTTCATGACTGTCATGGTTTCAACATAAACACTAATGTGTGGGGATTTTTGTCCCACTATGCTCAGATTCTTCTAATAATCAGTGACAGTAGACTATGGCAAGAGATATCAAGGATAACACTGAGCCCCTTTCAATCTTGTGCTAAGTTTACATATCAGGCAGCTGTTACTTTCTCTGTCTTACAAATGGTAAAACTGAGGTTCAGGGGACACCTGGGTGGCTCAGGCGGTTAAGTGTCCAATTCTTGATTTTGGATCATGATCTCAGGGTGGTGAGATCGAGCTCAGCAAAGGGCTCTGCGTTCAGGTGGAAGTCTGCTTCTCTCCCTCTGCCCCTCCCCCTGCTTTCTCTTTCAAATACATCTAATAACAATAAAAAAAAAAAAAACCACTCCGAGGCTCAGAGAGGCTAAATCATGGCATACAGTTAATAATATATGAAATGGGAATTTTAACTGGGGTCTCTCAGTCTACAAAGCAAGGCCTTTCTTCATTCCTTTACATGCCATAGCGATCACCACCATCCCTAGCAGCACTCTACCGGGAACCCAAGATGAATTACTTTCACAAAATGAAACTTCCTCCATTGCCGTATATTCGTCACTATATCTTTATTTTCTGCCGTGGACTTGAGAAATCCAGTCAGAAAAGCTCTGTTCATATTTTTCATGCACATTTTAGGATTGCACATAGATGAAGGCTTGCGTGTGATATAATCAAGTGCAAGACTTCTGAACAGAAACTGTGAGCTGGATCTACAACTGTGTTTCACCTAGACAACCCTCAGATGTTACCTTGCTCAGTTACAGAGGAGAACATGAGCCCACCTTAATTATTGAGGCGGTTTTAAGTTGTTCAGTTTGTGAATAAAAATAGGTAGGCTGATTGCATTACAGGTGTAGAGCAGGCTAAAAATATATAGACACCTCACCTTGATCTAGTTACATTAGACTTTGGGCCCATAAATGTATTTTCAAAACAATCAACATGCAAAGCTCAAATTCATTGTTTTTCCGAAGCAAAAGTAATAGCCTGCTGCTCAGTCAGCCTGTCTTTCATGCATTTGGACTTCATATTTTTGTGAACCAAGTCAGCGAGGATGTCAAAGTACAGTTATGAGTCAGCCATCCTTCCAGACAACTACTCTCTAAAGAGATTTATTCGTCTGGCCAAAATACAAAGTGTTTACATGGTGGGTCGAAACTTACCTACTCAAAACAAAAATGCTTTGGGGTGGGAAAAAAAGTGGTCAAGGATAACGGCAATCAAGTATAGGTTAGATATGCCGTTATTATACTTTCCCCAGTCTGACCTTTCCTCTCTACAGAACACTGGCCAGAGATAAATGGTACCTGGTACTGAATGGTACCCAGGAACACCACAACACTCTTGGCACACATTTCCATCAGCACTGCAGCACCATTGCAGCTCACACTGACCCTAAAACTAGCACTTCATCTCATTCAGCTTTTCCACCTCTCTTTCATTTCATCGGCACCACCACCAGGCATCCAATGATCCATGGAAGCTGCCCACCAGAGACATTTCTGATGCACATAGCTTAGGCTAGACAGTCCGAACAAAACACAGACCCCAGTCCTCCAGCAGGAGCCTGTCGAGATTCAGAAGCATCGTTACATCCACCTGGTTACAGCAGGCAATTTACAAGGCTCGGAATCTAGACCTCTCCAGGGCCCTGGAGGATGGTCCCTCCAATTCCGCCCCCCTTCTTTCCACCCCTTCACCTCCCCAACACACCAAAAGTCCTTTGTCGAGGCAGTAGAGCCCCCCAATAGCTCACCCATCAGGTTCTAGGGAATCAAGAGGTCTATCTGTCTGACCTTGCCAGGTGATGGAGATGGGAACCGAATGCTGGTGGGATCGAAGGCAGAGGTGACCCATCAAGTTTAAACACATCTCCCCCTTCAGTGGATGGCTCAAGGCAGGAGGGGGACAGCTTTAAGGACCGAGGAAGCCCAAGGCTCCTGGCTGGGTAGTTGCCCAGCGTGACCCCAAACTGCTTACTCAGAGGCACAGGCCAGCTGGAGAAGGGCTTTTCCTGTGACAGGCACCACCGGAGTTTAAAATCCCCTTTGCGTGCTGGGAAAACACACACACACACACACACACACACACACACTAGCAGGGAGTGCAGGCTCAGTATCCTCTCCAAAGCTCTTCTGCCTCTGTCCAGCTCACTCCTAACAGTCAGGGGCACTCAAGTGACCCTTGCACTTGAAGCCCTGGTAATGGCAGCTCAGGCGCCCAAGGAGACTGGAGGAAGGCAGAGAGAGGGCTTTACCTCTTGCTTGCAGCCCCTGGGGAAGGCTCGAGCCTACCTTCCCTGCTAAAAGATGGCTGGCCTCAGTCTGGGCTGAATTCCAGTGGCTCGTCTACATGGGCCAGTCCCCTGCACAGAGAGGGGAGAGTATTGTCCTTGTGACACCAACCCAGGTGAACATCTCTTCTCAGTGTCATATGGTGGGCAGCACCCAGGGTGGTGAAGAAGACATGCTTAGTAACTGCCCTTAGACTTCTAGCTAAACCCTTTGTCCCCTGGCTTGTGAGGGCAGAGGGGCCTGCCCTCTATCCCCGGACTGGGTCAGAACCAGGGCAGAGATCTGAACCCTCAGTCCAGTAGGCTGCTCAAAATCAGGGCTGGAAGAAATTTACAACGGATAAGGGAAAATTTAAAAGCCCAAGAGATCCCATGCCTAGGGACCCGCCCGCCCCATGCCTGCTCCACCTGCCCCAACTCACCCCAGGAAGGGGCTCCCGGGTGTGGAAGTGGGTCTGGCCCCGAGGCTGCGGGGACTCTTGCAGCCGCTGCCGCCGCCGCCGCCTTCCCGCCGCCGCGCTCTCAGTCCATCTCGGTGCAGTGCCGGCTGCCACCGCCGAGCCCAGCGCGGGAGAAGGAGGGCGGTCCCCGGATTGGGTGTGTGCTACCCCGCGGCCCCGGGCCCGCCTCCCCGCCGCGGCCTCCCCTTCAGCACCGCGGACAGCGGCCAGACCGGGCGCTCCGAGAGCAGCCAAGCCGAGGAGCTGTGCGGCGGCTCTGCCCACCCGCCAGTCAGACGGTACGCGGCAGGGGCGCGGCGCACCGCGTCCTCATTCCTCCAACCTCCTCCCCACCCGCCCGAGGAGGCCGCCTCCTCAGGGCCCCGCTCCAAGAGCGAAGGGCGCCTCGTGAGGCCACCAGACAGTGCCCAGAGGACCGGACGCGCCTCCTCCAGCCGGGTCAGAGCAGGGATTAGCGCTCTCCTTCCGCCCAGCCGGCTAGACAAAGGCAAGCTCTCGGTGTCAGAAGGCCAGCGGGCAGCGGAAAGCTCAGCTCAGCCTCTTAAAATGCGGGAGCATGGGCCGGAACCCGACCCGGCCCTAAAGGCGCTATCGTGGCTCAATCGAGGCCAAAGAGGGCTGGCCCTTTGCCTGGGTCCCGCGTGGGAGGGGCCGGTGGCTCAAGCCCTCATTTCTCCTCTGTGATATGCCCCGGGTGTTGTAAGGAGTTAACCAGAGTGTCTTGGGAACTAGGGGAGGGAGAGCCTTTGGGGTTCCATCCCCACCTGGAATCCAATTCCCTCCTCCACATCCTTGGTGCCAGAGCATCAATCAACCAAGGGATGGGACTACTGGAGTCTGGTGACAGCACTCAGAACGCTTCCACGTTTTCCATTTCTGATAAAATCTGTCCCACAGCTCCTCATCCCCTGCCAGGAAACCTGCCACGGAGATGAGGGGCTCTGGTTCTAAGAGTCTCTGCCACAGACCAGAAACATGACCTGGGCCACCCTTTCCTCTGCCTTCAGTGAGCCTCCGCTTCTCCTCTGGGGTGAGGGGGTGGGGTAGAGCTACCTCTGGCTCCAAGTCTGAACTAACTCAGCCTCTCTGGCCAAGCAGAAGAATCCAAGACTGGACAGCCACCCGCCGCCCAGCTCCGTTCATGGTCTTTCTGAGTACAAGATGAGGAGACCCTTCTTCCCACTACCAAAACTGGCCAATCTTGCTTAATTCTTTCTAAACAAACCACAACTTTTATGCCTCATTCATTCAAATCCAAAGACATGTTGGTTTTTTACCATTTATTTGAGCCCCTGGTCTGAAGGGAGAAGACCAAACGGAAAGAGTTCAAGTCCAGGTTAATAAATGCTATCTGAGCAGGCATGAGGCACTCTGCTCAAACATTCACAGATCAAGGCTGTTACACAAAGAGCCCAGAGCAGAAACATTCAGGAAGGGCACCACAGGAACAGGAGTGAGAATCTGCCATCGAGGAAATGCAGCAAGTGGGGGCGGGGGGGGGGGGTGCTCCTTCAGTTTCCACATCAAGGAAGAAAAATCACAATCCATATGCGGTGCCTTTAAAAAGAAACAAAACCGGGCACCTGGGTGGCTCTGTGGGTTAAGCCTCTGCCTTCAGCTCAGGTCATGGTCTCAGGGTCCTGGGATTGAGGCCAGCATCATCAGGCTCTCTGCTCAGTGGGGAGCCTTCTTCCCCCTCCCCCTCTGCCTACCTCTCTGCTTACTTGTGATCTCTCTCTCTGTGTCAAATAAATAAATAAAATCTTTTAAAAAATAAAAAGAAACAAAACCACTACTTCTACAGTCTTTTAACTTAACATCTTTTTTCCCCCTTCCTTTGAAAATTACTTCCAAGAGCTTTCTTTCTTTCTTTCTTTTTTTAAGTAGCATACCATCAAAATCCAAAGCCAAGAAACAAGTCAGGTTCCAGGGACACCAGGTTATGTGGGCTTCCTTCTGCACTGGTCACAAGCATCAGATGGGGATAGGGTGTCTATCTGTCTTCCCAACATCCAACAATTGCCCAAACATCTAACAATTGCCAAGTGGACACGTTGACACTTAGGAGGAAAGTCTTCTTTTGTGTGTATTTCCTCATTTGTAATGGAATTTCTTGAGGATTTTGTGACATAGGATTCCTTCAATTTAACTCTTTTAGTTGTCTAACTTACGGCACATTCAGCAATCACCAGCATGTCTGCATCCTCCTCACCTTTCAGGAGATCCGTGAGGGACCCAATGAAGCCCATTTCTACACACACACACACACACACACACCCTACTAGCAGAAAGCACATATTTTCTACTGACATGACATACTCACATATACACTAAAGATCACAAGAGATTCAGGATTTGGAACAACAGAAGTGATACAAGCCACATGGCAAGATTTTAAATTCCAGTGCAGTTATTCAGTTATTCTATAGGTTCTGGAAAAGCTTAAAAACTGGAACACATTCCAATGATTCTCAACCACAAAGGCAGGAAGACACTTCTGCCCCAAGCCCCATTCCCCCCTCTGCCCCAGGGCTCAGACCCTGCTCTTTGACCTCACTACACAATCTCTTCCTAGTGGGCAGACTATGACTACCACTCCTGTGAAAGCTAGTAAACCACCCCAATCTGTCTGGAATGCCACCTTTCTACCAATACACCTGGTAAATCCCAACCAAATCCATCCTTCCCTCTCCAGTCCAGCTGTACTTTGCTCCCTCTGTTATGTGCTGAAAACCTGAGCATGTCCTTGGCTTATCCCCTCTTCCTCCCTTATAACCAACATACCAAGGTCCACCAGTGCCTTCCTTAGCCCACTCTTTCCTGCTCACCCAACTGGGGACCTGGACCCAGCTGTCTTTCTCTCTCCCTTGTCCACCATGGTAGCCTCCTCCCTGAGACCCTGCCCCCTCTCTTAACCTCCTCTCTAGCCATATCTCTCTTCTGTTATAGCCTGTCACTACTTCCGTTACCAGTCTAAAATGCCATCAGCATACTACTAACCAAGCAGGGTTCAATTTCAAGCCTAACACTCTTGAGTCGCAGGCAGACATGCCCTCTCTATCCCATTTCCCAGGGCCTCCTAGTGACAACTCTGACCTCTGGCCACGATGTCTCAAGTCTTTGCCTGGTGACCTAGACTGTCCTTTGTCAGCGCTGAGTATCTGCTCCACTATCCCTCACCTGGCCGCCAAGCTCCCTGTCCATCCATTGGTGCTGCAAAGCTCTTAATCAACAAGTGATCCCAAGTGCAGTTGTGGCCAGTGCTGGTGTGGTGTCAGGCAGCGCATGCTTACCCTTCTGGGACATGGCTCCTCACCTTGGCTTTCACTTCCACTTCCGTGAGCTCTTAGAGCACTTTCTGCCAGTACCATGCACCAGACAATTCATCTTTCCAACCACCTACAACACTACCTACCTGTCCATGCCCAGGCAGCCTACTTCTCCAGAAAGTCTACGTGAGCCCTTGTCTTCTGCTTTTGTGGGGGTCTGTCAGTTCTAGAAAAGTGTTAATAGGGCTATTGAGAGGTGCTCTATAGTTCTTGAATGAGCAAACTCAGCATGGGTAATAGCAAGAAAGGGATCCTTTTAAACCTGCTTTTGAATTTTATCTAATTCATATTTTTTTCTCTCTCTCCTCATCCCCAGGCCACATCCTGCCAAGCTGGGCTTGGGATGGCAGGCAGGGGAAAAAGAAGTTCTAGGCTGCCAGAGAATTCACAGAACAAATTCCTTGCCAGTGGGTGATAAAGACTGATAAGCATTATGCCATATGTTATTACATAGTTGTATTCCAGACCCTTCAAGTAACGCGACAAACCAAATGACAGGGCAAATTGGACCCCAGTGACAGGCTGAGTAACCTATTCCCACATAGCAATGCTTCAGAAACACAGCTACTGGCATTGATTCCTCCACAGGAGGGGTGAGGGGCTGGATAAGCCACTGTCGATTTTCTGCAGACTGGAGACTATTTGCTGCTTCCACCAAAGTAGTAACTGACATAAATCTACTCTAGGAACAAAGCAAACTAGCAACCAGCTTTAAAAAGCATCCTATGTGAAGAAATCAGGCCAGGGATGGACTCCCAGCTCTGTTATATACTTGCAATGAAACCCAGGGCAAGTTGCTTTCTCACTTTGGGGCTCAGTTGCCTTATCTGTAACAAGTAGACACTGGATTGACTAATTCTGGAAGTCTTTTTTTTTTTTTAAAGATTTTTGTTTATTTATTTGAGAGACAGAGATCACAAGCAGGCAGAGAGGCAGGCAGAAAGAGAGAGGGGGGGAAGCAGGCTCCCCGCCGAGCAGAGATCCCGATGTGGGGCTCGATCCCAGGAACCTGGGATCATGACCTGAGCCGAAGGCAGAGGCTTAACCCACTGAGCCACCCAGGCGCCCCTGGAAGTCTTTTTTACCTACAAAAATTCAGTGGCTCTTCAGAAATAAACCCTCATATATGTAATCAAAGGTTCTTTGACAAGGGTGCTAAGATCATGCAATTGGGAAACGAGAGTCTTTTCAACAAATGGTACTGGGAAGACTGGATGCCCACATGCAAAAGATACAAAAATTAACTCAAAATGGATCAAAGCCCTAAATGTAAGACCTAAAACAATAAAATTCTTAGAAGAAAACATAGGACAAAAGTTTCACAACACTGGATTTAGCAATGACTTCTTAGCTATGACACCAAAGGCACAGGAAGTGAAAGAATAAACAGATAAATTGGACTTCGTAAAAATTAGTAACTTTTGTGCATCTAAAGACACTATCGGCAGAGTCAAAAGCCGAAAATATTTGCAAATTGTGTCTGAGATAGGATTAATAGCTAGAATATATAAAGAACTCCTAAAACTGGGCAAAAAAACCCAACCTGATTCAAAAATGGGCAAAAGAGGGGCGCCTGGGTGGCTCAGTGGGTTAAGGCCTCTCCCTTAGGCTCGGGTCATGATCCCAGGGTCCTGCGATCGAGCCCCGCATCAGGCTCTCTGCTCAGCAGGGAGCCTGCTTCCTCCTCTCTCTCTGCCTGCCTCTCTGCCTACTTGTGATCTCTGTCTGTTAAATAAAATAAATAAAATCTTTAAAAAAAAATGGGCAAAAGACTTGAATAGACATTTCTCCAAAGAAGATCTACAAATGGGCAATAAGCACATGAAAAGGATGTTCAGCATCACCAATCATTAGGAAAATGCAAATCTAAAACATATGAGGTATCACCTCACATCTATTTGAATGGCTAATATTTTAAAAATAAACAAAATAAGTATTGGTGAGGATGTGGAGAAACTGGGAACCATGTGTGCTGTTGGTGGGAATATAAAATGGTGCAGCTGCTATGAAAAACAATATGGTGGATTCCTCAAAAATTTAAAAATAGAATTATAATGGTTAAGCTATCCTACTTCTGGGTATTTACCCCAAAGAATTGAGAGCAGGATCTTAAAGAGCTATTTCTACACCCACATTCATACACAGCAGCATTATTTACAATAGCCGAAAGATGGAAGCAACGCAAGTGTCCATTGATGGACGAAAGGAGAAGCAAAATGTGATATATACATTCAGCATAATATTAATCAACCTTGAAAAGAAAGAAAGTTCTGACATGCGCTACAACTTGAATGAACCTTGAAGAAATTCTGCTAAGTGAAATAAGCCAGTAACAAAAAGGAAAAAAGCATTATGATTTCACTTATATGAGGTACCCAGAGTTGTGAAGTTCATAGAGACAGAAAGTAGAATGTTGTCATGGGGGATGGAATGGGGGTTGAGGGAGTGGGGAGATGGGTTTATTGTTTCTTGGCTACAGCGTTTCAGTTTTGCAAGGTAAAGCATTCTGAGATGAATGGTGGTGGCTGTTGAACAATATGACTGTATTTAATACCACTAAACCATACATTTAAAAGTAGTTAAAATTTCAAGTATAAACTATAATAATATTATTAATATTATTAAGGAGTTAAAAAATAAAAAATTCTATTCTGAAGTATATATATTAACAAAGTGGAAGAGAACTTTTTGAAACATTAAGTAGTTGGTTAAGCTTAATATCAGTTATTTCGCTTGTAAATATATTTATTTATTTATTTAACAGACAGAGATCACAAGTAGGCAGAGAGGCAGACAGAGAGAGACAGAGGAGGAAACAGGCTCCTCGCCGAGCAAAGAGCCCAACATGGGGCTTGATCCCAGGATCCCGGGACCATGACTTGAGCCAAAGGCAGAGACTTTAACCCACTGAGCCACCCAGGCGCCCCTCCCTTGTAAATATATTTTTAATGCTTAGAAACTTGTGATATACAAAGGACTAAAAGCAGGAAAAACAAATAAATTCAACCCTGAATACCATGTTTGTAGCTTTGACTGACTAAGGAGCTCTCAGTTAGGTGGATCCCAGCCCAGGAGACCAGATTTCCCTCAGCAGTCACCAAGCAGCCACATCTACATAAACTGGGGGCCTTGAGTACTCATATCTCCTGGTAAGTTCTCAAAGACTTCACGTTCTCCCTTCATGAAGCCCACGGGCATTTAGGGAAACCTAAGAAAACACCACAAGAGAGAAACGTAACCTTCAAAAACACAGATGGCTGAAATGTCAAGAGCCGTGAGAAGAAATACTTGGCATATCCAGGGTGTCCTAAGCAGCTTGATTGGCAAGAAGCTAACTTCCAAATAACTATAATTAATAATTTTAAAGAAAAAAAAAGACAAAACGGATACATAGACGTAGCATTTCAACAGAACTGGAAATCTATAAAAGTAATCACATGGACATTCCAGGATTTAAAAATACAATATCTGAAATTAAGAATTCATTGAATTGGCTTCACGGCAGAATGGGTAAAGTAGAAAGCAGGATTAATGAACTCAAAGTCTGGTTAATCAAAATATCCAGAGGAAAAAAAGATGGTAAAGACAGAACAGAGCGTAAAGTTCACTTGGGTGACCACCAAGAGGTCTAACATACATACATGTAATTTGAGTCCCACGGAGAAAGACAGAAAGAGAAAGAAAGAATAAGCCAGAAGCAGTCATGACAGAAATAATGACTATGAATTTTCCCAAATCTGGTGAAAGACATTAGCCCACAGATTCAAGATGCTCGGTGAGCCCCAAGAAGGAGAACTATAAATCAAATCTTACCTAGATACATTACAGTCAGTCTTTAAAAAGCAAATACAGAGAAAAACACTTAAAGGCAGCTGCGGGGGCAAAAAAAGGATATGCTCTTTTCAAAGGAGCAGTAAGACTGATTTGGATTGTTGTCTTTTCAATAAAAAATAGAGAAAAAGAAGATAATAGGATCTTTAAAACTTAAAAAAGGAGAGAAGGGAGGGAGGAAGGAAGGAAGGGAGGCAGGGTGGGCTACTAATCTAGAATTCTATACCCTGGGAAAAGATCCTCCAAAACTTAGGGTGAAATAAAGAAATTTTAAGGCAAAATAAAAAACAAAAAGCAAAGAATTCACTGCCAGTAGACATGCATCACAAGAAATACTCAAGTTCTTTATGCTGAAGGAAAATGGTTCCAGACAGAACAAAAGAAATTCAGAAAGGAATAAAGAACATCAGAATTATTTTTTAATGTAGTTAAATATAAATATTGCTTAAAACACCATTATAATGCTCTGTGGAATTTAAGAAGAATTTTTTTTAAGAAGAATTTAACTTGTGGATTCTTAAATTATTTGGGAAGTGGTAAAAGTATTAATTTAAAGTAGACTATACTATATGAAAGAGTCATGTTATATCTCTTTTATTAAAAGAATGAGAGGGGCTCCTGGGTGGCACAGTCAGTTAAGCACCCAACTCTTGGTTTCAGCTCAGGTCATGATCTCAGGGCTGTGAAATCGAGCCCTAAATTGGGCTCCATGCTCAGCAGGGAGTCTGTGTGAGGATTCTCTCTCCCTCTCCCCCCGACTCATCCTCTCTCTTTCTCTAAAATAAATAAATCTTATTTTAAAATAAGGATGAGAGAAAGTACAATTAAGAATGAATAAAAGAGAGGGGTGACTGGGTGGCTCAGTGGGTTAAGCCGCTGCCTTCAGCTCAGGTCATGATCTCAGGGTCCTGGGATCGAGCCCCGCATCAGGCTCTCTGCTCAGCAGAGAGCCTGCTTCCCTCTCATTCTCTCTGCCTGCCTCTCTGCCTACTTGTGATCTCTGTCAAATAAATAAATAAAATCTTAAAAAAAAAAAAGAATGAATAAAAGAGAGAATAAAATCTTTTAAAAATGCCTGATTTATAACAAAAAAATGAAAGAGAAGGAACATCCAAGTGGTAGCATGTATCAGAATTTTCTCTCTTTTTAAGGCTGCATAATATTCCAATGCATAGATAGACCACATTCTGTTTATCCATTTATCATCGACGGACACTTGGGTTGCTTCCCCCGTTTGGGTATTGTGAATAACGCTTCTGAGAATATGAATATTTGTACAATCTAAATCGTGTTTGAAATCAACCTTTTGGCTGAAGGATGACCTTGATTACCTGTACTTCCAGTATGTAGACAATGTAGTGGACAGTGGACAGACAATGAAGTAGAGAACCTGAAGTCAGACCTGGATTCCAAGTCAAGCTCTGCTACTTACTAGCTCAGCGGCTGTGGGCAAGTTTCTTGGAATGCTACACATAACACACATAAAAATGCCAGAATAACAAAAATGTTATTCTCGCCAGGTCAGAGCACCTCTCTGATATCGTGTGGGCTGGGAAGTGTTCTAGACTCTGGGCCCTTAAAGTGTCGGTGGAGAACATGCCTGAAGCTTATGCTTTTCATAAAGTCATTTTCCCCCACAACTGGCAAGAAGACAAAACAGAACTTGTAACAGCTGCCAATCAACTCTATAAAACATGTTGTCAACCACTGATAATTGGCCAAAGTGTATTTTACATTTTGCTTAAAAATACTGTTTCCGTTCATCTGACTTTAAATGCCACGTGCTGGTGGCAAACCCAGATTATGAATGACTCATGAATAGACACAATGACTAATTAAACCCAATAGAGACTATTCATTAAAAAATAGAAATGTAAACTTTTACCCAAGGGCTTGCAAGTAAATGTCTGCAGGAAGCATTTGAGGAAGGTTTATAACATCAGCTTTCTCAGTAAACATTGCAGATGGTAGATGAAAAAAATGCTTGTATTCATAAACTATTTCTTATCATGCAAACCATGGTGATCGAAGCTCCTATGCACGGTTCCTAAATCCTTAGTTTTTTGCTGTTTTGATACATGCTTATGGGTTTTTTAGCCATGAGACTTTTGACTCTATTTCTATACTTTGGTGATGTCTATCTATGTATCCACTGATTTGGGGACAGGCTAGGAGGCTAGCTGGGTTCTTAATAAAACTATTTACTGCAAAGTCTCCTGAAATCCCCACTGGCCTGAACCCAGCCCTGGGACATGACTATAACCTTCTCAGTCTCGCTGCTCTGTGCTAGCTAAGACACTCTGCCTGTCCACAATTTATTTTTCTCTATCGACAAAGTGAAATTATTGACAACATTTTTCACAAGACTGTGGCACAGATATGGTAAAGAGATAGGATTGGTCATATCTAAAATTCCCTAATACATGTAAGCTCTTGGAATCTGAAAAAAGGGAGTGTTGGCAACAGGGATCATGTTGCTGGCGACTGTCAAAAACCTTCCACGTAATGGAACTTAAAAACCAATGAAACAGATCCTATCCCCCTTGGTTTCAGGGAAGCCACTTGATAAGTGGAGCAAGCATAGAGATAACAGAAGAAACATCCCTTAATTGATTTTTAAATTGTTGATCCAAGAGCTTATCAGTCTTGAAATGACCCTTAACCACATTTGCCAGCGGATTCTAAGCCAGTTACCACATCTCCAACAACTTAACCTGGGAAGTACTCCCTGCAACTTTCTTTCCTTCTCTCTTCCTCCCTCCCCTCCCCCCTCTCTTAAATACAGTTTGCTACATCCCTTAGGATTGCTTTTTGCATGTCTTAAGAATCTTTCTGAAATAGTGCCTGAAAGCCATAGAAACTGGTACACACACACACACACACACACACACACACTTTCTCTTTCTCTCTCTCTCTCAATCCAGCCCCCAAACTGAGATCTCTTTGATAGTTCAAGACCAATGTGGAGACTCCAACTTCATCCTCTTTCCCACCTCCCTCCAAATCGTGTGTATGAATATGTAAATCAGATGTGCAACCAGAGCTCCTACGAATGGGTGATGCAGTTTCAAGTTGTCCAATCTTTTCTATCCCTTCTCTCCCTGAAAAGGGAGTCAAACACCAGTGCTATGTATTTTCATGGGGCTACATATCCAGAGTGTTTCCTAAGATGGGGAATATGTGGAGGCAGAGGGTGACACTTGAAAGGACAGAGACAGTAAACCCCTGTGGGGCATCTGGCCAGTCACTGCCTCCAGCTCCAGAAACCCACATCTGTCAGCCACTGCAATAAACTATGCGTCTACTAACCTCAAGAGCCCATGTCCTTCTTCTGAAGCTCGGTCACCTTGGAGCATGGAGAGAGCATCACTCCCCCCCACCACCACCACCCTGCTTCTTTCTGATGACAGCCATGGTCTCACAGAGAGATATGCACAAGAAACAACATGTGTTCTCACTGAGATTCACATCCCTCCTACCCCCAGATAACACGGCACAAAATAGAATGAAGCTGTGCTCTAAAACGGAAACAGAGTTCCCACCAGAAGAGGAGGCAAAGCTGCTACAGAGAATCTCAAAAGCAGACCCTGTTCTTAGAGAAAAGTTCATCCTGCCTGTGAGCTTGAGGTTAGAACTGAAGTCTGTCCACCTTCTGGCCATTGGTACTACCTTCCGAAAGGTTGCACCCAAACCACTTCCAATCAAACCATTTCTTTCTCCTTAGGAAGACTTGGACTTGGGAGCCTCCAGTGGACTTGGGAGCCTCAGCCAATGCTTCTTCTATGTGGTGAACCCCAAAGAGAGGCACTGGGTTCTCCTGAGGTTCTTTTGGGTTTTGGTTTGCCTTTTTTCTTCTGATTAAAAAAAAAAAATTCTATTTATTTATTTGACAGAGAGAGAGAGACAGCAAGAGAGGGAATACAAGCAGGGGGAGTGGGAGAGAGAGAAGCAGACTCCCCACTGAGCAGGGAGCCTGATGTGGGACTCGATCTCAGGACCCTGGGATCATGACCTAAGCCAAAGGTAGCCGCTTAACAACTGACCCACCCAGGCGCCCTGTTTCCTGACTTTTTAGTGTCCTGTAAGTTGGTTTTTCTCTCTGCAAGCATCTGAGCTGAATGGGTGGGTCAATGGAGGGGAGACCTTATTCACTTGTGTTAGCTACTGGCTCCTGGAACTGGTTAGAAGATGAACAATTTGGAAAGTAGTTGGGCCAGATCATTTCTAAGAGGAAGCAGATTTCACTGCCATGAAATCCTAGTGTTTGAATGCAGGATACATTCCCCACCTGCTGGCCAGACTCAGGCCCTCCCTCTCTGGTCAGGAATGGACTTCTTCCAGAGCCCCTCCCCACAACCTGAAGCATGCATCTCAGAGATAGAACAGTAAACCTTCCAAGATCCTCCGTTTAAGCTCAGAAATAGTACAGTTCTTTCCAAGAGGGTACAACAATCAAACGCTGATGTTTCACTGATCAAGGCCAGGAGCAAACATTTCACATTCATTTTTCCTGTAGGGCACTGTCTCTGAGATGGCCATACACGTCAACGGCCTCATGCCAAGCCATTTTTTCCCTTTCACGGTACTGCATGTAGTTTTGCCCAAAGCTATTAAAAATTAATTATTCACCCCCCAAAGAAGGCCTGAATCAAAAGTCAACATTTACAACGTATTCATTAACACGGTCCCTGGCATTAGAGACTCATTACACGGGAGCCGCGGTGCTAATCTAATTTTGCATGAAAGGAGATAGGTAATTGCAGGAGCCCTGCAAATCCGAGCCATGGCAACATCATTTTATGCTCCTCTTTGAATCTGTCAGATTAAATCATACCAAGGGCTCCCCGAGTGAAAGGGGAATAATGTGGCTAGAAGGCCAAGGCCCAGCTCTGAGCACACCGTCCACCACCAGCTCTCCAGGCTGCAGAGGGCTGGGCTCTTCTCCTTGGAGGCAGATCTCCCACAGGCTCTGGGTGGGATTCAGCATTTTCAGAGTGATCGACACGGCATCAGGGAAACCATGGACAAAAGGGGACATTCCTCAGTTGATCATACTGTCCCCAATACTGTCACTTGTATTGGTGCCATAAGGTTGGGCAGGGCGCTGATACTTTACACAACCTCACAATGACCTGATTCTTCAAATAATGGAAGAGCTCAGGAAGATTGGGGGGGCGAAGGATTAGATCACATGTCCCAGGTCACATGGCTGGAAAGTTACACAGTTGAGATCCTAGGTTGGTTGGCTTCTGGTTCTGCAGACACCATAAGGAACAAACAGGACATAGAGCTCGGGTCTGCCCCCGAAGCTCTCAAATCCCAGGGCTTTGAGAAGGGCTTCTCTCCTTCTTCGCTGCTAGCACATCCCGTCCCCAGCCCTGCCTCCCTCTGACATGCCCTTTACCCTGCAGCCAGAGGTGCAGAGCTGAGAGGGCCAGGCTCCAGGGTAGCACATTCCTGAGAGACTCAGCCTTCTTGGGATCCAGAGGGGAATCTGGCTGGGAAGGCCTTTCATAATCCATGATGTGCTCCTCCAGCCTCACACTGGGACATGCCCACCCCATCCCAGCCCTCTCTGTTTGGGTTTTGGGTCACTCTTGAACTATTTGGAGCTCTCCACATGGTCATGCTCCTCCCCACCTCTGGCCTCATTCTCACTTGCCCTCACCACACTTCATCGGGCAGATTGCTCCTTGACCTTCAGCCCTCAGCTTATACATCACCTCCTCCAGGCAGCCTTCCCTGACCCTCCAAACTGGGCAAGGTGCCTCTCCTTATGTTTCCTTTGCCGGGGTGTAGCATCATACATCCTCCACTGTGATTTTTCTGCTGTTTGGTCTCCTCACAGCAGGCAGTGAGGTCCCTGGAGACAGTACTGGTTTTGTTTTCCATTAAGGTTCCATTAAATCCTCATCTCCTAGCATTGTCTGGCACAGAGAGGTACGCAGCAAATATTTACTGTATACAGACTTAAAATATACTAAACTCTATAAAATTTAGCCAGGAAGCAAGTTTCCCAATTCAGAAATATTAAACACTGCTTTAGATATACAATTAAAATTATTCAAAGAACAAAACGTGGTCCACATATGACAGGGTTGGAAAGGAAAAATTAATTTACAAATAAACTGCAACCCCAAACAAAACCCCAATGGGATATTTTAAGTAAACTTGAGCTGATTCTAAAATTTACATAGAAGGGGGAAATCCCAATATATTTTTGAAATTAAAGAACAGTGAGGGAGGATTTATCTGACTAGCTGTCAAACTCTACCATAAAGCTACAGTGACTTAACTGTGGGATACAGGCAGAGAGAATGATAAAGAGATCAAGGGAGAGCAGTGTTCAAAAACAGAAAAAATTCTGCTGGGGAAAATGAGATATGTTTTTGGAAAACATAAAATTAGACGCCTACCCCATATCTTGCATGAAAACAAATTCCAGAAGGATAAAACTTAAAGCACATTTGTTAATGGTCCCTCCCTTCCCAAGTGGTGTGAATGGCACCTTTATCACTAAGTGAACTCCCAAAAAGTAAAAATCTATTTCTGGAGATCCCAGTATGGTTTTAAGAATGAAAAGAAGGGGGGCACCTGGGTGGCTCAGTGGGTTAAGCCTCTGCCTTTGGCTCGGGTCATGATCTCAGGATCCTGGGATCGAGTCCCACATCGGGCTCTCTGCTTGGCTGGGAGCCTGCTTCCCCCTCTCTCTCTGCCTGCCTCTCTGCCTAGCTGTGATCTCTGTCTGTCGAATAAATAAATAAAAGTCTTTTAAAAAAAAAAGAATGAAAAGAAGGATTTCCACCTATGGCATTTTAATAAGCAACCACAGACTCAGCTCTGGACACTTACGCCCACCTCTGAAAACGCCATCCCTGTTTCTGAAGCCCCTCTGTGGGAGGAAATAGTCACTCTACAGATACACACTGAAGACAACTTTCAATGAACATAGTCTGAGTGATTATAGCGGCCATTTCTGAGACCCACACTCTCCTCTCTGTCACCTGCCTGCCTGACCCAAGTAGGTGTGGCTCTGGGAAACTTCCAGGGCTCATAGGTAATGTTGGTGAGGTAGAAGTGTTTCTGGAGTTATTCATTTACCTTTAGACAGAAACATGCTCTCTGAACAAGTCTCCCTGCCTCTGAGATGTGGTATTTCATGTCCCAGGGGGATGAAAACAGAATGAACCTGTGTCTTCGGTAAGCCGCCTTCACTGATTCCCCCGGGGGACCAGTGACTAGGAGCACATACGCACAGGTCCCCTACTCCTTGCAGCAAGGAAAACGTATATAAGACACTGCAATGCCTGAGAAAACATACAATCATATTCTTTGAAGGCAAAATGATTGTTCATCAAGAAAACCTGTGCTCAACATTTCCTCAGGTTTTTCTGGGATGCTTGACCCAGTGTCCCCCAGCCTGGCCCCTTTCACATTGCTGGTGGGCATCGTACACCCATTTTGGAAGACAGTTTGGCCATTTCTTAAAAAGTGAAGCACCGGTCTACTACCCCATAACCCAGCCCTGCACTCTTAGGTAATTTACCCAAGAGAAAATAAACAATGTGTCTGTACAAAGGCGAGGACAGGAACGTTTATGGCAGCTCTATCTGTGTGACTCCCTGAGACAGTGCCCCAGACACACCCTGCACAGGACCCGGTACCACCTAAGGTCAAGTCTCAGTACCTGGGTGCGGGGAAAGGACATCCCTTCATGTCTCCTTCCCTCCAAACAGCCCAAGGTCAGAATGCTTCAACCCACTTCAGGGGTATTTTACACAGGGAAACAAAGCATCAGTGGGTCTCTGGGGAATGCAGGCTCCACAGGAGAAGTGGAGAGGCAGATGGTGGATGTCCTGGCCAAGAGAGCCCCAGGCTCCCCACTGGCCTTTCCACACCCATAATTCGGAGCTGAGGCTTGAGCCACAGGACAGGTGACTCAGTGAGTGGTAGGAACCATGGAGTTAAAATGCAGAAATGGCTGCCTTTTGAGGAGGATGGGTTTTAATATTAAAATAAAAGAGGTGCATGGCATTTACTTTTGGGTTGCTTGAAATGAGTGCACAAAGCCCAAGGAATGGGAAGTTGAATTGACAGAAGTTAGATCCACAAATACCAAAGGGATTCATGAAAATGATGTAACGCAGTATCTTAGCGGCCAGGGAACGCGGAAAGCGCCAGAGTCACAGCCCACCAGCATTTCACGAGCTTTGGTTTGCTACCCAGAGTACGGGCTTAGTAAAGCTCCCTGCTGAGATTTTTAGCTGCTTTTCCACTCAGTGGTGCCTGAATGTGTCCCCAGACCTGCTACAGGATAATCACTCCGTTGGTTTGAGAAGAGATGGATCACTGTGGCATATTTACGGCAAAAGCCTTGGCACTGGCATCCAGAAGACAAAACTGGGTGACTCACGTTTTGCAAATAACATCCAGGAACTGTGCCTTTCTGCTCCCCCAGGGCTGTGAGCCCCTGAGGGACTGAAAGCTCAGCCTGAATAATCCTCCAATTCAGGCACCTTCGTCTGATTTTAAACTGACTACAAATAGATGAAAGTTTTTGCTTCACATTGAACATGAATCTGACTGGCACGCCCGAAATGCACATCTAAAAGGAAAAATCATGAGCAAAGAAATACTGAAGAGTAAGAGGAGAGCCTGAGGAGTGGGGATGGGCTGGATTTCTGTGTAACAGAGGAGCTGGGAACGAACTGGAGGGAGAAAGGACAAGCAAAAGTCTGGGCCATCCAGATAGGTAGGTGGTAGCAAGGTGGGTAGTGAGGACCAGGGAAAGAAGACCCAGCCATCAAAGGGGTCAAGGTCCTTCTGCCTCAAGTCTGGTCCCTGCCACTCAAGCACAAGACTGAATCCCTCGTTTATTCCCTTAGCTCCAGTTCAACTTCATTCTGGAAAGGAACTGGGGGTACTTAAAAAAAAAAAAAAAGGGGCACTTCCTTTCTGGAGCTTTCCCAGGGAAGGGCAGGATATGTGTTGCTTCTGTCTAGCTACTGCAGTAGCACATGTACCCAGGAAGTGCAGGGAGGCCAAGGCAGGTAAGGCAGGAAGGCATCCATTTCCTGATAAGCTGAAGTCCAGCCGTTCAGGAACAGGCCAGGTGGCAGTGCTGCCTGGGACCCCTTTCTGGAAGTTTTGCCAAATGTCTGGGGAATGGCACTCTGTGCTGGGTGGGGGGGCACAGAGAGTGAGGAGAAGGGGGTGCTGGTCCTCAAAGAACTCAAGCCAAGTCCAAGACTCAAGTCCAAGCTGTTAGGAGTATGCACCCCATCCAAAAAAATTTTTTTAAAAAGTCTGATCACTTGCCCCCAACAGATGAACAATTATTTCCTGATTATACACATGTTGTACTACTTGACTTAACCCTCCTGCAGGGGCAGTCATTGCCTTCGTAAAGCAACTGGGCTGGAGGACCGTGGAATCAAGAGCCACCATACCACCTGCACATCCCCTTCTTCTCCCCCAAAGACACAACTTTTCCTAGGAAAGCATCACAGAAGAGAGGACAGCGGCATGCATGGACACTATATTTGTAACAGGCCACAACCGGAAGCTGCTCGTGTCCAGCCAAAGGACAGCACAGTACGAAAACTAGGGCTAGAAGCAAGCATCAAGAGCGACAACCGAGGCCCCACTGATGGCTAATACGGATGCTGGGAAGCCGAAGGAAATGAGAACGTGTGGTGTTCGTTACAACTTCAGCTGCGTGTGCAGGGGGGTGGGAGCGGGGAGATACAAGTGGGGTCCCAAAGGCGTGGCCATGGCTGGAACCATGGCCATGTTTTTAATTCTTCTTTTCAGTGTCCTTTAATGCCCTATAATGTCTTTAATAGCATAAGAAATCAAGCTTAAGTGAATGGCAAAGGACGATTATTCTCACCAGTTCTCTCTTCCTCCCTCTCTTCCAAAAGAGTATCAATTTCCTACCGCCAGCCACCCCAGTTCCCCACCCCCCAGCTTTCAAACTGGTGGGTGCATCTGAGAACCAGCCCTACAAATGGGGTTCTACGAATGGGGCCTTTGCCCTCCCACTCTCCCAGGCTGTGGCCATCACTCTCCCCAATAGCTCTGAGCTGAAGGTCCTGTGGGCTGTCACTGTGGATGCCACACGTGGCATTTTTCTCCCGCATCTGGTTATCAATTGATGGCCTTGAGCTACAGTGGCATCTGTGAGACCCTTTGCAGGGTGTGACAAAGCATTTCTATACAAATGGGAAAATAGTGGTACTTTTACTTGAGCTATGACAAAGAATTAACACGCAAAGTTTCCGGGGAGCACCTTCTCTAAACCAAGCCATCCGTTTTCTGCTAAGGAGGGTGTAAACTGGAAGGTTTATAACCTTGGCAACAGTATCAAAATGGGAAACATGCACTTGATCCAGTGATCTTTTTCCTAAGAATTTACCCTTCTGGAAATCACACTACTGCCAAGGGAAGAAAAAAAAAACAACACGGAAATGCTCCTGCCTGTCCTTTTTTTGATACTAGGGAAACATTGCAAACAGCCTAAGTGGTTAAAAAGTATTAATTTAATTATGCTATATCCATTCAGTGGAATATTATACACCATTAAAAATGACATTAAAATTAGATAGTCAGACAGGTAATATTAAAGAACTGTTATTTTGGATGTGTAAGTCATCCTACATTTATGCTTTTTTTAAATTAATTTATGTATTTGACAGACAGGGATCACAGGTAGGCAGACAGGCAGGCAGAAAGAGAGGAAGGGAAGCAGGCTCCCCACTGAGCAGAGAGCCCGATGTGGGGCCTGATCCCAGGACCCTAAGACCATGACCTGAGCTGAAGGCAGAGACTTTAACCCACTGAGCCACCCAGGGGTCCCTAAATTTATGCTTTTATAAGAGTCCTTGTTTTTTAGAGATACACAGTAAAATGTGTGCAGGTGGGGCTTTTTAGAAAATAATAATGGGATCAGGCCCCACATCGGGCTCTCTGCTCAGTGGGGAGCTTTTTAGAAAATACTTCCAGAAGGGTAAAACGTTTGTAATGCTGCTTAGTACAAGATCTCACATTGATCATCTCTGGGTTGGTAGGTTTGAGATTTTTCTCCGTGTTCTCCATTTTCCAGGATGGTTTAATCTCCTCTTTTTCCATGGAGTATAGTTTTATAAAACGATAAAGCTTTTCTCTTAAAAGGCAGACATGTTTGGGGTCGGTGGGGGAATGGGGTAATTAGGTGATGGGCATTAAGGAGGGGATGTGATGTGATGAGTACTGGGTATTATATGGAACTGATAAGTTACTGAACACCACATCTGAAACGGAATTTAAATAATAATTTAATAATTAATTAAATAATAACAAACAAATAAATAAATAATGGGGGGGAAGCAGATTAGTGGGTGCCGGGGCGGAGGGAAGGGGGAAATAGGAAGTGACTGCTTAATGGGTATGGGGTTTCCTTCAGGGGTGATGAAAATGTTCTGGAACTAGATGGGGGGGCATGACATTGTAAATGTGCTCAGTACATTAATGGTGAGTTTTGTGTTATGTGTGCTTACCACGATAAAAAAAAAATAATAGGGGCACAGAAGCTGGGTGAGATGAAACAAGATTTGTCATAATTGAGAATGGCTCAAAAATGAGAGATTACAACAGGGGACTCTGTGTGTGTGTGTGTGTGTGTGTGTGTGTGTGTGAGTGTGTGTATGTGCGCACGCGTATGTGACTTGCTACCAAGTTGTCATAATAAGCCATGGCACAAATGTATATCTGTCAGCATGGGATGCCCACAACATGCTGGGTCTGATGAGTCAGTTGCAAATCTGGATACCGGGAATCCCCCCGCCCACCAATGATGTGAAAAGTATAGATCTACCTGCACTTTTCTTTTTTTTTCTTCTAAAGATTTTATTTATTTATTTGACAGACAGAGATCACAAGCAGGCAGAGAGGCAGGCAGAGAGAGAGAAGAGGAAGCAGGCTCCCCGCTGAGCAGAGAGTCCGATGCGGGGCTCAATCCCAGAGCCCTGGGATCATGACCTGAGCCAAAGGCAGAGGCTTTAACCCACTGAGCCACCCAGGCGCCCCACTACTGGCACTTTTCTGCATAAATTAAAACGTTTGTAATGCTGCTTAGTACAAGATCTCACAATGATCATCTCTGGGTTGGTAGGTTTGAGATTTTTCTCCGTGTTCTCCATTTTCCAGGATGGTTTAATCTCCTCTTTTTCCATGGAGTATAGTTTTATAAAACGATAAAGCTTTTCTCTTAAAAGGCAGACATGTTTGGAAACACCCTTCTGACTGAATGACCCTGTGTAATGGCACGTTCCTCACAAAAGCCACCAGGCACCTGGCACTTACTCCAATGGCCGCGACTGTCTGTGACGACCACCACCCCAAGGAGGGGCTGCGGAGGACCCAACTTTATTGTTGTGCACCTCGGCCAAGGACAACCACAACAGAGATTCCTGGCAACTCTTTCTCCCACGTGCCTTCATCCAGCGTCATAGTCAGTCACCCTGTGGAGTCGGTGGGACCAGCGCTGAGGCTGTCCCTATTTCGGAAAGGACAACGCTAAAGCCAGTGCCCACATACCCCAGCCGAGGCAGGACCCACTCGACATGGACTCTCCCTTCCCCCAGGAACCACTCCTCACTGGTGGTTAGGACCCCGCTGCTGTGGGCTGAGGCCAGTCTTCCACTCAGGAGGCAAAGACCACTACACGTTGATCTTGCATAAAGGAGCAAAACCTTAGCCCTCGTATTATGGCTCACACCCAGGTGTTTCCAGCTCCCAGTGCTTGTCCTGTGAGCAGCAGCAGCTGGACGGCTCAACTGCTCATTGCCCAGGACACAGAACCTCCCTGCGGTCTCTCTAGATCGGTGGCCTAGGGTCCTTCCCAATCTCCCTCACTCCGGGTAATGCCCTTCAGAAAGAAGGACATGCTCAAAAAAAAAGAAGGATGCGCTCTTCAAACTCAGCTCTGTGACGCTGCCTATGCAAATTATCTGAATGGCCTGAAGGCTCGGCAACCAGAAGGTATGAATGAAAGGAACAAGGCACCTTCTATGTTAGTTAATTCATTCCCCCTCCTTCCATCCCTTCCTTCATCCACCTTGCTGAATATCTCCTCTGAGAGGAGCAAGGCCTAGACACCGGGAATATCAGGGAAGTCAGACATCAAACAGGTACGTTCACAAGTCAGTAACAACCGTGAATGTGGTAAGGGCTCTGAGGAAGAGGCACCAGGAGCCGGGACAGCACCCACTGTGGGGTGGGCCACAACTGGGCTGAGCTGGGCTGGGGTGGGCTGGTAGGTGTCCTGCAGAAGAACACTCGTGACATAACAGCCATCCTGTGTGTATGCGACACTGCACAGTGTGTGGGGCTCACACCAGCTGTCTAACAGCCCAGGGGCTCTCACTGTTTCCCTTCTACAAACAGCAGCCTGAGGTCCAGAGAGGCAAAGGCAAGAGAGGACCGTGATCAGCTGTGGAGAAGGACAGCCAGACCTCACCATGGCCTCCAAGCCAGGCTGAAGCAGTCATAGACCTGCCTGGAGTGGGCAGAGCGGCGGGGGCTCCGGGCTTCAGGGGCCAGGCCCTGAAAGGGACTCTCCTGGTGGAGCTCACAGAACAGCTGTGAATAGGAGCGCCCCGCAGACACAGAGCTGTTCATCAATGACAAGATGTCCCTTGGACCAGTCTGGCCTCCCCACTTCTAGCACTGAACAGAGATGAGGAAAAGATGGCCCCGGGTTAGCTGCCACTCTCCCAAAGCAGCCCCCCCCCCCCCCCCCCCCCCGCCCCCCGCACTGTGACTCGAGAACCTAATTAAAATGAAAATCCCATTCCTCGGGAGAGGCCACACCCTCCCTCTCTGAGCAGTCCAGCCCCTCTCTGAGCAGTCTAGTGTTTCCGGCTGCCTTCTATGGAAAAATGTAAGGTGGTGCCGGCAGAGAGGAAAATCCACCACTCGGTCATCTAAAAGGAGAACTCGCCCACCAGAATCCCAGTTTGCCGTCTCCATCCTGGCCCCGCACGAACCCACTAGGGCGATTTCTCCTCTCTCTACAGAGGGCTGCGCCCCAGGTTTCAGGAGCTGCAACTCCTGCCTGGGCAGCCAGAGGAGACCCGCATTCAGCCTGGCTCTCTCACCTCGTGGCCGCCTGCTGGCCCAGCTGCATTCTTCCCTGCTCCCACCTAGACTAAGACAGCCTACAGGCATGCAGCACCGTGCACACCAAACTTCAGAGTGCTGGACAGAATGTTCTTTCTGCATTAAGGTGCTAAACGCCTTTGTCCTTTCCATGGGAGGAGGAAGGACCCCTGATGTGGGAGCCCTGGGAGAGCAATGCCAGCTGAATGGGCAAGGGTGAACTCGGGCCAAGATCTGTGAAGCCTCCCAGGGAGCTGCCCCCACAGGCCTCCTTTGGGGGATCATGAAAACGGCCAGCCCCGCCCCTCGCCCTAGCCCTTGCCACCCTCAGGGTCAGCGTTGGTTTCAAAGCTAATGTGGACCTCAGAGGTGACAGCTCTGTACCAGTGGTTCTTAAACCTTTTGTAGTGGAATCCATTTATCAAACAGATGTCCTTTACCAGAGACCCCCAGACACAGAACAAGGGAAGCTACTTAGGTTGACAGAGTGAGAGGAGGCCAAACCAGAGCCCCATACACCGGCCCAAGGTGCAGGAATTCCTCCTGTGCCCAGCTGTGCGCCAAATGTGTACCATGCTGCTGCAAGCCAGCCTCCACTGGGCCCAGCTCTTCCTGTGCTCACTAGAGCCACCCTGACAGCACGGCCCACTTGTGAGGGGCCTCTAGAAGCTTCCTGACTCTTGCCCCTGCCCCCAGGCGACTTGTCTTCTCCCCCAATGATTATCTTCCACAATTCATGGTTATTACACCCACCTGCTGGTCTGGCCTCCCTCCAGAGCTGGGTGTGCGCTCACCATGGTTTCGAGGTCTGGGCTGGATGTGGGCAAGGGGCACCTACTGTCTGCCCTCCTATTCTTTTTCCTGCTCCTGCTCCTGGAGGGAACAGTAAGGGACCACTTGATGGAGGCTGGAGGTGCTCAGGGTAGGTTCTGCAGAAGAGGTCACATCTCAGGAGGACCCAAGTGGGGGCAGGATTTCTCCCTTACTAAACACATTCAGGTGGCCCTCAGGTATGACCCTGACTCCCCTGTCTGCACCTGATAGGACCAGGGCTAGGTACCTGCTCCAACCTGCTCTGGGGCCTCTCGCCCAAGAATGTGAAACTGGGGCCCAGAGACAGCAGCCAAAGGTGGGCACAACCAGAGCCGGTCAGCCCCATCGGCAGAACAAGATTACAGAAGAACACAGAGGTCCACCTGCAGAGGGAAGGAAAATGGGAGGGGATACCAGGGAGAACCAGAAATGGGAAAACCAAGAACAGCTGACGACATATTCTGTCCCTCCAGGACACACCCCGAGCATAATTCCTTTAAAGCATAACTTTATACTTTCAGTTTAGTGAAAGCATAACTTGCACTAAAGACAGTCTGAGTGGGTTTTCATTCCTTGTCACTAACTGACCCCGAATAGGAAACCATGACGAAGCAATAACTTTTTAAAAAAAGAATTAGGGCACCTGGGTGGCTCAGTGGGTTAAGCTGCTGCCTTCAGCTTGGGTCACGATCTCAGGGTCCTGGGATCGAGTCCCACATCGAGCTCTCTGCTCAGCAGGGAGCCTGCTGCCCCCTTTCTCTCTCTGCCTGCCTCTCTGCCTACTTGTGATCTCTCTCTGTCAAATAAATAAATAAAATCTTTAAAAAGATAAAAAAAAGAATTAGTAAACACGTCCCTGTCTATAACGGTGTTTCCAGTGCAATGAGGAGACATCTCCACGTGCATGAGCTCTGTTGTCCAGTAGGGATACGGACTGAAGAGTCAAGGACAGTGGGGTGGTGGTAATGACCGGCATCTATCACCTGAGCCACCTGGTTCCCTGTCGCCTACAGGTGTTTTGTATTCTTCTATTGCTGTTGTTCTTGTTACTTATCCTCATAACCGTCGTGTGATACGGCCATCATTCTTCCCTTTGATGGGCAGAGAAACTAAGGCTTTGAAGGGCTCATCCAAAGTCACAAAGTGACTCGGAGCAAAGCCAGGATCCCAAATGTTGCAGCCCTTTTCTTAAGCCACACTCCTTCACCCCGCCCTGCAACTGAGACTCCGCAGAGCCCAGCCTTCCAGGTTTGTATCTCAGAATACTTAGCCTTGACCTTTCAGAGTTTATCTCCAAGTCAAAGCTCAAACTGGCAAAGTGAGGTGCAAGAGGGATCCAGCAAGGGGACCCAGCCCAGCGCGCCTTGGGTTTGGGTCACACATTCTGTCCGGGCCTCCAGGGCCCTCTGCCTTGGAGCTGGTGACGTGATGAGCCGACAGCCTTGCCTGTGTCAGAGTCTGGCGCTCATGCCCCCAGGTGCACAAGCAGGTTAACATCTAAATGGTAACAAAGCATAAGCCTTATGAATCTCATCATTAAAAACGGAAGTGCTATTATGTCTGTTAGTTGCCAAGAAAGCAATTAGTAATCAAGGTGCTTGCCCTGGCAGGAAAATGAGACTTAAACCATATTAATGGTAAGATTATATCAAATGCAGACAGTGACTTTTTGTCTACTTTCTCAGTCAATGACTCTGACCTACTAATCCTCTTACAATGACCACCTCCCAATGCAAACACATCTTAGAATGCCTGTTTTCTACTGAAATAAGGGGGCCATCTTTTGGCCAGCTCCTGGGCTTAGCAGGTGGGCAGAGGGAAGAGCTGGAGTCAGGACAGACGTAGCCTGTTGTCCTCACTGGGAAAATCCAACTCGATTTCTCTGAGAACAGCATCAGTCTCTTCTGATTCTGCACGTACATTCCAGCTCGCCAGTGACCCATTTACCCTGAGCCTCTTTCAGCCAGCACCGATTTACAGGAGTCCCCTGAGGACAAAGCTGCTGCCATCTGTATGGGTCACAGGGTCACATCTAAATCCAAATCGCCACGATCCCCTACAGAACAGATACCGTCGCTTTGCTAAGTTCCCCTGTGTTGGCTCTTGCTTTTGCTAATTGAGAGCTAACTCCAGTTCATGCCCCGCTCTCTACCCTGCAGGGCCTCCTGGCAAGGCCAAAGCAATGGGGCTCTCCATCCTTCCACGACCTCCGGAGCCACGCCACGCCCTGCTTCTTTGTGAAGGGCCAGAATTTTCTCCCAGCTGAGGGATGTTAACTTCCTCTTTGGTTTCTTCAAACTCTGACTAAAGTGCTTTGTGCTCGGCTGGAAGCACGGGCGTTCCCCCCTTTCTCAGCCACTGCATCCCTATTTCTAATTCCTTTATACCTTCTGGACACTGGAGAGAGCACCAGCTCCCTTAAATAAACAGCATTCCGAACCACTGTTCATTTCTCAGGTGTGATAATGGTACTTAGGTTATGTTAAATTTTTAAGAATGAATCCTTACTCTTTTAAAGGCACATCCTGAAATATTAACAAATGGAATGACTTAAGGTCTGCAATTGGCTTCAAAATGGTGGGGGAAGAGACCAGAGGTGTAGAGACATGGTTGGGGTGATAACTGAGTGACGGGTATGCGTGTCGGTTCCTGAGACTGTCCACTTCTCTTTAGGTCTTAAATTTTCCACAACAAAAAGGCTTTACAAAAGTCCCATCCCCAGGGTTTTGGGGCATCCTTGAGTCCACCTGTCCCACCTGAGCTTTACCTGCATCCTTTTCAACTGGCACTTGTTTACTAAGCAACTACTACACTCGAGGTGTTGCTAAAAGCTGCAGAGTCAAAGTGACCGGCTCCATCTGCGAGGAGCCCTCAGGAGGCTGTCCTGGCCTGCACAGTTCTGTCCTTTATTTTAATGAAGTCCCAAAGCTTTGTTTCTCAAATTTGGCACTGGCTTTTCTCTCCCCCACAGCAGGGTGGGCAGTCAGGGCCTCCCCTTCCTTGGCCACATGCGATGGAGTGAACCCAGCTTCCTGTCCTGGCATCCCTAATGGGGTACCAGCTCCCTCTGTTCGTCTGTCACCCCTAGTGGGCGAGGTGGCCCAGGTGTGGGTCAGGGCGGACAAGAGTTTCAGAGAAAGAGAGGCCGATCCATCCACTCGTTGGTGGGTTTGGGTGAGGCCGACCCCTCTGTCCCACAACTTGTGACAAAGGACCAAGGGCCAGGACATGTCCCGCCTCCCATCGGGATAAGAAGCATAGACTAAAGCACCGAGACCATGAGGGGCTCCAGGCCTGGATACCTGGACATGGGAGACTGCCTCACTCAGAGAGCTCCAAGCCAGAAACTGACCTCCTTTCCAAACGAGGCACAGATGGGTTGATCGGTCAGAAGTCTGTGTGGCATTCTCAAAGAAGCCTGAATTCACAGCCAAAGTGGGGAAGGAATACCCACCTTGAGCTGCTCACCTATCAACGAGCAACGGCTACCTTCCTGGGTACCATGAAATGCTCACCCTGGGGCCGCCACAGAAACCGAAGGCAATCCCTGCAGTCGGCAATACACTTCACCACTGCCAAGGTCAACAGCCAATAATTCACACCCTCCCCACTCTGTCAGTTCAGGTGAGGACCGCGACGACGAGAGTCTGATTAGTAAAGGGTATATCACTCCCAACACAGACATAACGCCTTTTGTCAGGTAGAGAAAAGGCTGCATCTACACCTGGAAGACAGGGGCCAAGAACTCAGGAACTCTGATACGAATGCACCTGGTGCTCACCCTAACGGCTTCTTTTGTCTCTCTAAATCCAGTGCATTAAATAATTGCATGGGATTAAATTAGAATTAAATCTCCATTCAACGGAAACCATGAAATTTAGAAATGGGGGAAGCCAGCCTGCTGTGGCAAGGAATCCAGGGAGTCTGAACAGATGACATTTCTTAACCTGCGATCCACGGGGGGCCAGCATGAACCCTGTGTGGAACACCTATTAAAAGTGGGGTCCCCGGGCACCACATGACCATCACGTCAGAATCTTGGTGGTCCTCCCCTAAGACTTTTTAATGTGCTCATCCCAGGGGACTTCATGCCCACCTACCAGAGTTAAAGAGAACTTATTCAGGGTTTTCTTTTGTGTGTGTTGTTAAACTAATGCCAGTTAATATTTTACTAACTTAATAAGTTCACGAGAGACCTCATTACACCTTCTGGCCAGCTAGGCAGATGGGATCTTCCTCTTTGGGACTGAGGGATCTGAGAGCTAATAGGTTGAGCGGGTTGCCTTTTCCCTTTGTGCTGAGAAGGGCACAGCCCTGTCCCCACCTAGCCTCTAGGGACTGAAGACAGAGGAGGTGGCCACAGAAGAATCCATATGGATTCAGTACGCGCAGGCATTCTCCGAGCGCTAAGGGACAACTCCCCCACAATGCGTAAGACACTCCACATTTCAGGAAGCCATGCCTTCAAATGGGAAGAGAAGAGCGTTGAGTGGACCAAGGAGAGACCCACATTTCTCCAGGGCCCTTGCATCTCAAGGAACAAAGGCAGCAGGTATTCCAGGAGCTATTTACAGAACCAGAACAAATCCACCTTCCCCAGGAATTTATTTCCAGCTCTGGGAACCACAGCCAACAGGGACAGAGGGAAAGCGTTTGAAGTCCTACCTTTTAGAGGATTTTCATTTTGGAGCAATTGGATGGAAGGCTGCCCAGATGTTCTGTAGGGTCAACCCCTAGGGCCACTGGCCACCCCAAACCCCTTGACCCCCTGCTCAAATGCCAACCTTGGTTGTTCTAAGGGCAGAATCTGGGCTGCCTGGGATAATTTGGAGCACAGGGCTGTGATGTCAGAATAGGGCTATGACATCAATGTGAGAGTAGGCCTGTCTGGGGAAGCAGGGCAGAAGATAGGGAGGCCCTAAAGGCTGGGATCAGTCCGCCTGCAAGTAAGGCCAAGAGAGAGAGAGGTGGCTGGCTCTGAATTCACTTCTTATAGCCTCTCAGAGCCCCACTGGGATGCAGACCCACAGAGCTTCTGAAAATGATTCACTAGTACTGAGAGGTAAGTTGCAGGCCCGCCAACCTGCCTCTGCTTCCTTAAGATTTTAGGAGCAAAGAAAATGAACAGCCATCCTCTAGCTCCCCCCTGTGTCAAGTGAAAAAATACGCTCTATTTTCTGACTTAGGAGGTTCAACCTTGGGCCCTACCCAGGGAGTCAGGAGGATAGCTCCCAAGTGGGCTGATGGTCAAGATCCCCCAGGATACAGTCAAATACAGAGAGATAAAATGCAGGACAATCTTTGCATTTGAACTCCAGATACACAATAAATAAATTTTGGTATATGTCTGCACTATTACATGGGACATACTGATATTAAAACGTTATTTGCTCTATACTTGAAGTGTATGTGGGTGACCTGTATTTCTATTAGCAAAATCTGGCACTTGTACCTAAGGAGTTTTTTTGGTTTGTTTGTTTGTTTAATGCAAGTGCCCTGCCTCCCACCCCGCCCCACCCCACCCAGTACTGCTCCCATTCATTCAGATTTATCAGGGCAGGGAGACTTGGGAACCTGTATTATTTTAAAGCTGCTATAAAGCTAAAGATGGCTATTATCAATAATTACAGCTAATTGTTCTTGAGCATTTGTCAAGCTGAGTGCTAAATTATTTCTCATGCATTCTCTAAGTTAATCTTAGAGGTTAGTACCTCTAAGAGGTGGGTCTGTTATTAAGCCCACATTACAGAGGAGAGAATGAAGCAAAAGACAGCAAGCAACTTGCCCAAGGTCACACAGCAGGTAAGTAAGGGAGCCATGGTTTGAACTCTGGGAAGCTTGCTTCCACTGGCCTAGAAATCTTTGAACTGCAAGGACCCTGACAAATGGGGAATCTGAGGCTCTGGGAAGTCCATATTCACACTAAGCACTAGCTACTGGGCGCAAGGAGCTAAGCCAAGATGCAGAGAGCAAGCATCTAGCCCAGGCAAGGAGCTGGCTCAGGGAAGTTTCCAGAATGGCTCCCGCCTGGAAGGAGAAACAGACCTAAGGGGAAACAGGGTGTGGGAAAAGGCTGGGTGCTTGGGAAGAGGGGTTGCAGGTAAGAGGTTCAGCGTGCCTGGCAGAAGGACAGTGTGCTGAGGAGAGAGGAAGCTGGGTAGATCTGGAGGACAAGGGAAAGCCCAAGAAGGAATGTGAGTCAAAACTGTCTTTTGTTTTCAAATTAACTTACAGCAAATTTTAGTTTCTTGTTGTACAGTCCTATGCATTTTAACACATGTATAGCTTCATAACACACCTCCACTGGGACATAGAGCAGTTTCATCACCCTCAAAACACTCCCTCATGCTATAATTTTGTATCACACCCTCCCTCTACCCCTCACGCCTGGCAATCACTGATCTGGCCTTCATCTCTACAGTTTTTGCCTTTTCCAGAATGTTAGATAAATGGAGTCATACAACTTTTCGAGAACAGCTTCTTTCACTTGGCATAATCCCTTTGAGGTTCATCCAAGTTGTTGTATGTATGGGTCACTCATTCATTGTCATTGCTGAGTGGTTATCCACTGTGTTGTGGACCAGTTTGTTCAGTTGGTGACACTTGGTTAGTTTCCAGTACTTTACTCTTAAGAACAATGCTGCAGGGGCGCCTGGGTGGCTCAGTTGATTAAGCCTCTGCCTTCAGCTTACGTCATGATCCCGGAGTCCTGGGATCGAGCCCTGCATCAGGCTCCCTGATTCTCAGGAAGCCTGCTTCTCCCTCTCCTTCTGCTGCTCCTCACTACTTGTGTTCTTTCTCTGTCTCTGTCAAATAAATATTAAAAAATTAAAAAAAAAAAAAAGACCAATGCTGCTCTGAGCATTTGGGTGCAGGCTGTTATGTGAACTTGTGTTTATTTCTCTGGGATAAATGTGCACGGGTGAGACAGCTGGGTCATGTGGTCCTTGCATGTTTAGTATTGCCAGAAACTGCTGAACTATTTCCAGGGTAGCTGTGCCATTTTATGTTCCCACCAGCCGTGTATAGGACAGATCCTTGCCGGCATTTGGTATCATCACAATTTTTTATTTCAGCTGTTCTAATAAGCGTGTAGTAATATCTCATAATGATCTAAATTTGCATTTCTCTAATAGCTAATGATAATGATCACCTTTTCATGTACTTATTTGCCGCCTGCATCTTCCCTTCAGTGAATTATCTGTTTGTGTTTCTTTCCCCATTTGTATTTAGATTTTTTTTATTGTTGAGTTTTTACGTTTCATTATATAATTTGCAAATATTTTCTGCTGGCCTGTACTTTGCCTTTCATCCTTTTGATAGGATCTTTTGCAATGCCAAAGTTTTCAAATTTTAAGTCCCAATTTATTAATGTTTTCTCTTATGGATTGTGCTTCTCATATCTTTGACATGTCTTAGAACTCTTCATCTAGCTCTAGGTCCCAAAAGTATCCTATATTTTCTTCTAAAAGTTTTATAGTTTTACATTTGAATCCATGCTCCATTTCAAATTAATTTTTGTAGACCATTTGATGCTTAGGTTGAAGTGGTTTGTTTGTTTGTTTGTTTGTCTATGGACGTCCAAAGACTCCAGCATCAAGGTACTTTGTCAAAAAGTCAGTTTGGTGTATCTGTGTGCATTTTTGGTTATTCTGTTAAATTGATTTATAGGCCTCTGTTCCTCCACCAACATCATGTAGCCTTGATTATTCTAGCTATACAGAAGTCTTAGCATCAGGTAAAGTGCTTTCTTCCACTTTATTCTTTTTTAAAACTGCTTTAGCCGTTCAAGTTCCTTTGTGTTTCTATATAAAATTTAGAGTAAGCTATAAAATATCTTGCTAAGATTTTGATTAAACATGTAGATAAATTCTGGGAAAGCTGACATCTTTATTATGTTGAGTCTCTCGGTCCATGGACATGGTATGTCTCTCCATTTCTTCAGGTAGTGAATTTCTTTTCATCAACATTTTGTAATTTTTAGCATACAGATCCTGTATGAAATTTGTTAGATTTATATTGAAGTATTTCATTTTGAGGAAGCAGAGTAAAAGCTCACATTCTTTATGAAATTCAATTTATCAATTTTCTTCATTAATGGATTATGCTTTTGATGTCAAATTTAAGAACTCTTTTCTTAACCTTGGGTCACAAAAGTATTCTATGTTTTCTTCTAAAGGTGTTATAGTTTTGTGTTTTATATTTTGAGTTAGCTTTTACCAGCACAACACTATCTTCATTACAGCTTCTTTATAATGTCTTAACTTTGGATAATTACTCCAACTTTATCCCTTTTTTTCAAAATTGTTTTAGATATTATAGTTCATTTGTCTTTCCATATAAATTTATAATAAGCTTGTATACATTGAAAAAAAATGTCTTACTACAGGATTTTTATTGGAATTGCATTAAATCCATTGACCAATTTGAAAGAACTAACACATCCTTACTCTATTGAGTCTTCTGATCTATGGTCTTTTATCTGAATTTTATAGTTTTCAATATACAGATACTATATAAGTTTTGTGATATTTATACTTAAGATTTCATGGGGGTACTTTACAAATATATATTTTTAAACTTTGGTTTCTAAAGGCTCACTGCTAGCACATAGAAATACGATTGGTCTTTGGGATGCCTGGGTAGCTCAGCTGGTTGAGTGTCTGCCTTCAGCTCAGATCATGGTCCTCAGGTTCTGGGATGGAGTACATTGTCGGGTTCCCCACTCAGCTCTCCCTCTGCACCCCTCCCACTCATACTCACTCTCTCTCTCAAGTATTTTTTTTAAAGAAATATGACTGGTCTTCGTGTATTGATCTTGTATCCTGTAACTTTGCTAAACTCACTTATTCTGAGAGTCAATTTCTTAGGGTCTTCTACATAGCCATCATGTCATTTGCAAATAAGGATAAGTTTTTGTTTCTTCCTTTCTAATCAGAATGCCTTTGGTTTCTTTTTCTTGTGTTATTATGCTGTCTAGGACTTCCAGTATGAGGATGAATATGAGTTGTGAGAATGGACTTCCTTGCCTTGTTGATGATCCTAGGTGTCTTTCACCACTAAAGTTGCTCTTAAACAAGTGGAAAAATTCCTTCACTTGGAAGAATTCCCAGTTTTCTGAACATTTCTATTTATTTATATATTTTTTATTTTTTTAAGATTTACTTATTTGACTGAGAAAGCACAAGCAGGGGGAGCAGCAGAGGGAGAAGCAGGCTCCCCGGAGCAAGGGGCCCAATGTGGGGCTCACT
This sequence comes from Meles meles, assembly GCF_922984935.1. NCBI lineage: Eukaryota > Metazoa > Chordata > Mammalia > Carnivora > Mustelidae > Meles > Meles meles. Next base: position 26,173,482 of record NC_060077.1, on the reverse strand, counting down.
GAACCACCCAGGCATGTCTGCTGAACGTTTTTACCATGAATGATACTGAATTTTTTTCAAGTGTTTTTTCTGCATCAATTGACATGATCATGTAGTTTTCATTTAGACCATTAATATGGTGATTCCACTGATTGCTTTTCAAATACTGAACCTACATTGCACAGCTAGTATGAATCCCACTCGATCATGGTGTATTATTCTACTTATATATTGCTGTATTCAAACTACTAATAGTTAGTTGAGGACTCTTTCATCTATGCTCATGAGAAATATTGGTCTGAAGTTTTCTCTTCTTGTACTAGCTTTGTTCCATTTGACATCAGGGGAATGCACTGGGAAGTGTTTCTTCATTTTTTATTTTCTGGAAGATGTTGTGTGCAAATGGTGTTATTACTTCTTCAAATGTTTGGTAGAATTCACCAATGAAATCACCTGAGCCTGAATATTTCTTCTTCTTTTCTCTCCTTTTTTTTTTTTTTTTGAAGGGTTTTAAACAATGAATGCAATTTCTTTAATGATATAGGGTTACTCAGGTTATATACTTGATCTTCGGTGCATTTTGGAGTTGATGACTTTTGAAGAATCCATTTATTTCATCTAAGTTGTCAGAATTGTGGGTAGAGTTACTTGTAGTATTCCCTTATTATTATTTTATGTCCGTGGAATTTATACTGCTAATTGCTTCTTTCATTCCTTCATTTCATTCCTGATGTGGGTACTTGATATTTTCATTTTAGCAGGCAATCGACCTAGTTGGGTTCAAGCCACAGGTTCTGACCAACCTTCTTCTGGTGATGGTTTCATTACCAGTTCCCTTTCCAATGCCTTTGCAATGCTACTTGAATCTCTCCCTCATATGTGCCAGTCAGCGGCCATTGGGACCTTGAAGTTCATGTGGCTTTTAGTTCAGTTCTCCAAGTATGCAGTTTAGGATCTGATTCATGCACGTGCAGCTTGGACGTGAACCTAGAAGTTCATAAACAACTTTACAGGGTCACTTTCCCAAGCTCCTCTCTGCGATATCTTGGTATTTTCCAGTTCCCAAGGGCTCCTTCTTTCTGTCCTCTGGCCCAAGACTGGGGCTTTATTTACTTATCTGCACTGCCCATTTCCCATCATTGCAAACACATATGGGGCCAAGTGGGTGGGAAGAGAAAGAGAAGAATGCAACAGGGGTTCTCACTCACCCTCTTGGGACCACAGCTCTTTCTCCTGGAGGGGAGGGTTTCCCTCAAAGCTTTAAGCACCTGCAGCCCCTCACAGCTACTATCATTGCCAGGAGAAATTCCTGCTCCTTGGGCCTGAACAGGAAGGCTTGTCCTGGAGCTCTCTCTGCCTGCTCTCTCATGGGTCCCCCCAAGTCCAGACTGGAAGGAAAGAAGTTGTAAACTTACCATCTGTTCATTGTTACTTCAGATTATGGTCTTCTCCACTCTACTTGTGGCTATTTAATTTCCAGGGTGCTTACATAGCTGCCCCATGTGTTCTGTGCAGGTTTTCTAGATGCACAAAGTGAAGTGCTCTCACTTCATCCTCCCGAGGACTAGAATCAAGCTGAACTGCCATTTAGAGGACTCACTCTGGCTGTTGAGGGGTCTCTAATGGAAGACTCTGGAGTCCCGAATCTGAGAGACCATACAGATGAAGGACAGCAGGCAGACACAAGACTGCTTGGGGCTGGGACTCACAGGATGGCGTGACAGCTGAACGTGAGAGGCGCAGGAGGGCAGGACATTTGGGTTTATGACTGATCTCACTTCCGCATCTGGAAGGTCACCTAAGACTATGACGAGGTAGATTTCAAGGCAGTGGGTAGTGGGTCAGGTGGAACAGTGGGAAGAAGCCAGGAGAGAAGTTGAGGTCACCGGAGAGACAGGAGAATAGCAGTGGAACCAGGTTCCCCTGGAGTCATACAGGGATGGATGCCCGGAGGTGGCTAAGTTTGAGGTGGTCCAGAAGGTGGAGTTTGTTATTCTATGGAATGAGAAGGAAGCAAGGTGCTTTGCTGGGGTAGTGACGGTGTGTAGAATTGAAGGATTTCAAGAGCCACTGGAAGATGGGAAAGTAAGCTGTCAGGGGACTCACACTGGGGGGACAGACAATGATGAAGGCCCAGCAGAAGCCCTAGGTTTGAGGGTGTACTGATCTATGTGGTTGAGAGAGGTTGCCCCCAGAGCTTGGCTGTGTGGCATACATACCTTGGCTCAGCAAAGGGACCCTACCTCCTGCCCGAAGGCAGAATGTGCGGAACTGAATGGTCATTTCCAAAAGAGCGACAGCCTCCCTACTGTCAGCTGAGTAGCCATCACACTCTAGCTGCTGAGCTGAGCAGTTTGTAATATGATTTAATTTATTCCTCTCGACAACCTTAAGAGGTCTTTATCAATAAACACGCCTTCATGGTAAGGAAACAGAGGCACAGAGTGGTCAAGCGACTTAGCCAAAGTAACCCAGCTAGTAAATGGCACAGCTGGGATTCTAGTCCAGGGCTGTCTGGTTCCCAGGCTGCCGCATGGGTTGGCAGAGGACATGTGGTGTGATGGAAGCTGGGCAATCAGGCAAGGGAGGAAGACCTCTCAGTAGCGACTGGGGGACAGATACTGGGACAGGCCAAGGAAGGGAGAATAAGAAAAGGGAAGGCAGCTGCTAGAGGAGGAGCCAGAGGTCTGGAAGGGTACTGAGAGGGCAGCTGCTGTGGCAGCCAAAAAGGGGTCAGACTCTGACTTCAAATTACTAAGCCAGAGCTCCAAGGTCCAGAGGGAGCTCTGTGTGGGAGGCAGATGGGATCTGTGATACCACGGCACAGCTGAAGACACGAGTGTGTGCCAACCAAAGGACAAGACCCTGGAACTTGAGGACAAGACCCTGGAACTTGAGGACAAGCTCCACAGCCATGGGCCCTGGTGAACCTGAGGGCTGAGATGATGGGGAGCAATCCCAGCAGGGGCACCAAGATACCAAAATTTGGATGAATGAGCGTGGAGGAGGCAAATGGTGGAGGTGGGCATGACCCTGGCCTGGTCACTTGCCCCTCTCAGGGGGCTACCTAAATGTAAATTCATTCTCCTGATTGTGTTCTTCTCCCCAAAGGTACCACATTCTGATGACCCCATAGGGACCTTTTTAAAAAGACAAGTGAGGGGCACCTGCTTAGTCTTTGGACATCTGCCTTCAGCTCAGGTCATGATCCTGGCCAGGGTCCTGGGATCGAGTCCTGCATCAGGCTCCCTGCTCTGTGGGAAATTTGCTTCTCCCTCTCCCACTTCCCTGCTTGTTTTCCTTCTCTCACTGTGTCTCTCTGTCCAAAAAAAAAAAAAAAAAAATCTAATTAATTAATTAATTAAAAAGACAAGCACGTGAGCAAAGGCACACATGCAAGCCAGCCCCAGCACGCCCAACACAACCTCAGAAGGGCTTTCATCCAGCCACCAGATGGCAGCTGCAGACATCAGATAAAGCCTTCCATTGTCAAACGAGGCCCACATTTCAGAAGCGGCTGAAAGAGTAAATCATCCAGTCCCAGGGTCGCTTGTCTCCTTATCAGAATATCAGAAGACTCCATGTACTTCCTCACACAGATTCGTCTAATAACACATGAGGAAATCTGAGATAAGGATGTAAAAGGGTGTAAAAGATAAAGATGTAAAAGTAAATCTGAGACGAAGGAAAGACTGTCCTGAAAGGCTGGTGAGCTCTGCTCTCTCTGGTGACAGGAGTCCCTGCCCATCTCCAACTCCGCTGGAAGTTCCCCTGATTAGCTTCCCCAGACTTCACCTGAGGCCCCAGCGACCAGCCTCCTAGAGCTCTGCGCACTGGCTGCTCTCGGGCTCCCCGGGCCTGGCATGCTGCCTGAAGCAGAAAGCATGACCATTCAGTGGCTGTGGCTTACACAGGTGTAGACGTTGTCTCCAGTGTTCCACGGCAGCTGGGCAGAGGCCCACGGGAGGACACAAGCAGGATGATCGCAGCTTGGGTTTGGCAGGTCGGTTGTGCTAAAAGGTCAAGAAGCCAAGAAGGGCCTGGCAAGGTAGGGGCCACACAGGAGACCCATGGGGAAGGCTGCACAGTGGGAGGCTGGATGGACAGAAAAAAACAGAGGACAAGGGCCTTCAGGAGCTTGAAGACAGATGTGGGGACGATCAGTGATGGGGGGAAAAGATGTGGTCAGCAATGGCAATACGTCAGTGGAAGGCTTCCTAGAGGCGGGAAGCGGGAGAGAGGACAGCCTTAGGAGATGATCAAAGACAATGCCAGAACTTGCTCTGGGCTGGACAGGTCATCTAGACCCTCCCCCCACCCCTCCTCCAGTGAAGTGGCAGGAGGTCAGAGGTGAGCAGCGGGAGCCCTGCAGAACAGCTCCAGGTAAAAGAGTCAGCCATACCTGGGGCCAGTCAGCACCAGAGGCAGGCTTTCATGAGGGAGGCTGAAAGAGAGCTTCCAAGAAAGAACTAAGGACAGGGGGAGGGGAGCAGGGCTAGCCACAAAACAGGTCAGGGTGTGAGTGAAGAGCAGGGGGAGAAGTCTAGGGAGGGAGGAGCCACGTGGCCTAAAGTCCACGAGGGGCAGCGGTCAAAGTACACCATCATGGTGGACCCCACGTCCACACCTGCTGTTACTCTCAGTTCCATTGAGAATGTTCTTGAATGGCCCTGTCCCATAAGCCCTCCTTCCACTGTTCTGTTGCGGAAGTCCCCTCAACCTGCCCTGTCTGATGGGGGTGCTCAGCCTGCCCCCCCATCCCATGTCCTCTGCCCCCTCCTTGTGGGAGTACTAGCCTGAGGTGGGTGGCTGCTGGGTCTACCGCCAGGTCCCCTTTCCCGCATTGGGTTCTGGGTAGGTGTCCCTGTGTCCTTGGCCTCAAGGACAACTCAGGCATAGCTCATCTCTCCCTCCGAAGGGTCAGGGGCACCCAGCACCCAGTAGCCTGCTCCTCCAAGGCTGGGTCCAGACCTGGGCCTGTTCACCTCTGAGTTCCCCACACACGGCTCAGTCCCCGGGACACAGAAGGATACCAATCAAGAGCCCTTGGTGACAAATGCATGCACTTTACTCCTTTAAGGAACATTTCGTCTTCAAGCAACCTCACATTGCTGGACGGCTTGCCTGCTTTCACAGACAGAAAAGGAGCCTGGTGTCAACAATAAAAAGCACCATAAACAGAGGGAGCATTAACTGAACAAACAACATCCAGAGAGTCTGAGTTCCCGTTGTGTACTCAGAGAAGAACGACCAATTTTTGGCTGAAGTCCATTTTCTTTAGTGATTATTTACAAAAAGGTTAAAAGAAAAATCTTTTTTCCCCCATGTAGCGGAAAGGAAGAGTCGACAATATGTCAGTGTCATTTTTGTAAGGGCTCTGTGCTTCTGATCTCTCGAGGCCTATTCAACGTGACATCATAATTCAGCGTAATGAATAAGGATAAGTAAACTCAAACAAGGAACCCCAAATACGTAGGCAAGAGGAAATCTGAGGGTCTTCACTAAGCAAAACAGGGAATACAAATTGACTGGAGAAAAGATCATGGTTATAGGGATTTGACAGGACTTGGTGCCTCACTGCTTTCAAATCCTTACAATTTGAAATAATGTGTAAGCAATGCCCTTCCCTTTGAAGGGGTGTGCAGGCAAATCAGCCCTTCCCAGGGATGAGCCCAATGGCAGCTATTAAGCAAACCCTTTCTCAAAGGGGTCGAAATAACTAAAGTCCTCAAACCATTAGATACAAGGTCCTTGGGCCAAAAGTAGGTCCTTCTGCTGTGTGGGGGCTTCTGCTGCTGACCGAAGGGGCTTGGGCCTCCCGGGACAGGCAGAGGGATTCTGTGCTCTGGCTGCTGAACCAGCCAGCCCTTCTGACTACTGTCCTCCCTCCAGGAGCCCTGTGCCCCCAGCCTGATTGGAGGCCCTAGCTCCAGATCTTGCCAAGGCCACCCCTACCAGACTGATCTCCAACCTCCCCTTGAGGACCGTTGGGCTCAGGGAGGACGCAGCCCGAATGCACGCAGTGTCCCCAGCCACAGAGAACCCCCAGGGTCCCTGAATACATCCGTTCCTTTGCTCCAGCCATTCCCATCCCCACCGCCTGGACAGTCTTCCTTTTTCCCTGCACCCCCCACCTCCATCTCCATATTTCAAACCCTTCCTGTCCCTCAAAAACCCACCTCAGCTCTCAGCTCCTATAAGTAGCCTTCCCTGACATTGTTCGCCTCTCCCACCCACCCCAGTGGTGACAGCCTCCTACCTTACACTGCGCTAATTCGCCTGCAAATCACTCTAACCTCCGTGGGAACTGTCACGCCTCGTTCGTGAAGTCTGAGTTCATGTAGGACTATGCCATTTGAATGACGTTCGTTCCCTCTGAAAGGTTAATATACAAGAGCACATACTGTGCAGAGGTCTACTGGGGGGGATTTTTTTATCTAATAAAAACTATGGTGGCCTGGAAATAGGTGGTTCCTTCTTTTGGCCCATTTCAGACAACGAGCAAGTTAAGGCCACAAATATAAAACTGGAAAGCTCAGAAGGCCAAGTTTCAGGTGTCCAAGGGGCAAGAGAGCAGGGACAGACACGGGCTGCTGAGGGCTGGGCTCCAATAATGTGTCCAGGTCCTGGGCTTGGCAGAAGGCCCACAGCTGGGACAGAGCCACTGTCCCAGCACCCAGAGTCCTGGTTGACACAGACCCTCCCCCAAGATGACCGTGACTAGTCCCTCTCCACCCACCAGTGGCATGTCCCCAGCCGAGGGGAGGGCAGCTGCCTTCCTGGGGATGCAGCCCTCCGCAGCTGCTGTGCTGCATTTCAGGGAAATACGTGTCGGTGGAGGTAGGTTGTTTTAAGAGTGAAAGCATTTCTTCCCTTCGCTGTTCAAACACCCTGGGTGCTTGACCTTCTGCGGATGATTCTGTCTTATCATCTGCTATGAGCTGTGGGAAGGATGATTTATGAGTGCTGGGCCGCACTCCCTGACCACAGTGCTGGGATGAATGGAATTGGTCGCCCACAGCACTACACACTTCCCATATATTATCCTGTAATGCTCCTGGTTCCTGAGCAGGGGTGCTGAAGAGGAGGAATCTGGAGCTTGGGAAATATTCACTCGTTCGACTGAGGCCCCAGAGCTGTCTGGAGCTCAGTGAGAAGCCTCACTAACCATCCATTTTGTAGGTAAAGAGACAGAGATCCCAAGAGACACAGTGACTTGTCCAAGATCAGATCTGACCCTCTTCGGCTCAGCACCTGGCCCATAGTACCACAGAACATTCTACCAATTTGGAAAGTGAATGGCAAAAGAAACACAGTTAGCTCAGAAGGACAACCATAGATTCTTGAAGGACCCTTGGGACCTCCACCCCCAGCCCAGCTCTCTGCTGGAACCTTCCATCAGGTCCCTACCATCTCCCTCCCTTTTGGAGTATGCTGGTTTGTTTCTTAGCCTCAGCAGAAATCAGTCTCATCTCTTCCATTGCTGGTTCTGCTGTGTCTCCCAATGCCACAAAAAAGGAAGAAAAGCCCAAAACAAAAAACAGGTCTGCATTCTCATTCACATGCTCTGACCCTTCAAACTTTCAATATGAGCCAGCTCTGCCTGGTCTTCCTTTCTCTGCGTTAAATGTCACGAGTTCCCTCACCTGCTCCAGTGGTGACAGATATAAACCATGACACCCCAAGCCTCCTCTCTAAGGACAATTCAAGCACGGACAAGGGTGTCCTGGTGGCTGTGTACGCTAACCCCACAATAAACCCTCACTACACCGACCCCAATGCCAAGTCTAGGGCTGGGCCCAGAGGTCACCATGGAAATAAGACAACACAGGATCTCTCTGCCCTGGAGGAACTAAGGTTTTATGAAAGAGATGGCAGTAAGTAACTAAACAAGCCAGTCTGCTAATGAGGGCCGATTACAGGGAAGAAAATAAGGATGCTACCATGGAGCTGTTTTAGGAGAAGCACCGGAAAAGCCAAGAGTAGGAGCAGGTGTGTTCTAGGCAGAGAGGAGATGCCAGCAAGTATAAAGGTCCTGAGGCAGAAGCTGAAGATGGTGAGCAGGGCAAGAGTGAGGGAAGAAGGCCATAGATTGTCATGCAAGTTAAGGAGCTTGGATTTTACCCTGAGAGCACTGGCGAGCCACCTGAGATGGTGTGTGTGTCTGTGTGTGTGTGAGTGTGTGTGTGAAAATACTCATAAAATTTAACATGTTAACCATTTTAAGTGCATAATTCAGTGCTATTCAGTACATTCACAATGCGCAACCATCACCTCTCCCTCCACAACACTTTCATGACCCAAAAAGAAACCCTGTACCCGCTAAGCAGACACTTCTCATCCTCTCTCTCCCCAGCTCCTGGCAACCACTCCTTTGCTTTCAGTCTCTCTGGATTTGCGTTAGTCTGGACATTTCATATACATAGAACCATATAACATGTGGCCTTCTGTATCTGGCCTCTCTTATGAAATGTGTTTTCAAGGTTCATCCATGGAATAACATGTATCAGTACTTCATTCCTTTTTGTTGCTCAGTAATATTCCATTGTGTGGATGTACCACATCCGTTCATCCATCTCATGGTGGACATCAGGGCTGGGTTCACCTTTTGGCTCCTGTGGATAATGGATGCTATGAACATTCCCGTACAAGTTTTTATTTGAACACCTGCTTTCAATTCTTTGGGGTGTATACCCCAGAGTGGATTTGCTAGGGTCCTATGAGTGATTATATGTTTAACTTAGTGAGAAAGCCCTAAAACATTTCCCACAGCAGCTGCACCATTTTACCTTCCTACTGGCAATGTTTGCGGATTCTAATCTTCCACATCCCTGTCAACACTTACTTTCCTTTGTTGTCGTATCTTGATTTTTGTTTTGATAGTCCCCATCCTAATGGTTGTGAAGTGGTGTCTTGTGGTTCTGATTGTCATTTTCTTAATGACTAACAATGCTGATTATCTTTTCATATGTTTATTAGCTATTCGGATATCTTATTTGAAGAAATACCTATTCAAGTACTCTATCATTTATTTCCTGGTTTCTAGACTCATCTAAAATTTGTCTTGCAAATATTCTCTCCCATGCTGTGGATTGTCTTTTCTCTTTCTTGGTAAGTGTCCTTAGATGTGCAAAAGTTTAAAATTTTGATAAGGTCTAATTCATGTATTTTTTGTCTTTGGCTGCTTGTGCTTTTGGTGTCATATCTAAAACGCCATTGCCAAACTCAAGGTCATCATTTTTTACTTCTTTTTTTTTTCTTAGAGCATTATGGTTTTAACTCTTACATTTAGGTCTTTGATGCATTTGACTTTTAAAAAAATATTTTATTTATTTGCCAGAGAGATCACAAGCAGGCAGAGAGGCAGGCAGAGAGAGGGGAGGAAGCAGGCTTCCTGCTGAGCAGAGAGCAGAGAGAACAGAGAGCAAAGAGCTTGTTTTTCTATTCTCTATTTCATTTAGCTCATTTATCTCTCTGCTGAGCAGAGAGCCTGATATGGAGCTCGATCCCAGGACCGTGGGATCATGACCTGAGCCGAAGGCAGAAGCTTAACCCACTGAGCCACCCAGGTGCCCCCCTTTGATGCATTTGAGTAAATTTTTGTATATGGTGTCAGGTAGAGGTCCAACTTCATTATTTTACATGTGGACACCCAGTCATCTCAGCACCATTTGTGGAAGAGACTATCCTTTCCCTATTGAATGACCTTTGTACCCTTGTTGAAAATCCATTGCCCATATTTCTAGACTCTCAATTTTATTTCATTGATCTTCAAGTCTATCCTTAGGTCAATACCACACTGTTTTGACTGTTGTAGTTTTTTCCTTAAAGATTTATTTATTTATTTATTTATTTATTTTAGAGAGCGAGAGCATGCTGAGGGAGGGGGCAGAGGGAAAGGGAGAGAGAAACTCAAACAGACTCTGTGCTGAGTGTGGAGCCTGATGTGGGGCTCAATCTCACAATTCTGAGTTCTTGTGACGCTGAGATGACCACCAGAGCCAAAATCAAGAATTGGATGCTTAACTGACTGTGCCACCCAGGTGCCCCTTTTGATTGTTGTAGCTTTATAGTAAGTTTTGAATTGGAAAGAGTTCTCTAACTTTGTCTTCTTTTTCAAGATTGTTTTGGCTATTTTAGGTTCTCTGGGATGGTTTTTTCCACTTCCAATAAGAAAGGCCATTGGAATTTTGATATGGATTTTACTGAATCTATACATTGCTTTTGGCAGTACTGCCATCTTAATAATATTAAGTCTTTCAAACCATGAACACGTCATTCCATTTATTTAGGTCTTCTTTAATTTCTTCTGCAATTTTTTTTATTTAGTTGCCAGTGAACATCTCATCTTTTTGGTTAAATTTATTCCTCAGTATTTTATGATCTGTAAGCTCATTGATCTTGTGCTCTCCAGCTTTGCTGAATTTGTGTATTAGCTTTAATAGTTGTGTGTGTGTGTGTGTGTGTGTGTGTGTGTGTGTATTCTTGGGGATTTTCTATACATAGACTGTGTCATCTGTTAATAGGAAGTTTTACTGCTTCCTTTCCAATTTTTCTCTTTATTTCCTTTTCTTGTCTAGAACTTCCAGTATAGTGGAGAAGAGCCATGGTGAAAATAAGTATCCTTGTCTTGTTCCTGATCTTAGGGGAAAACATTCAGGTTTTTTTTTTTACCATCAAATATGATGTTAGTTGTGGGTTTTTCATAAATGCCGTTTATCATGTTGAGGAAGTTTCCTCCTAATCTGACTTTGCTGATGTTTTTATCATGAAAGGGTGTTGGATTTTGTCAAATCCTTTTTCTGCAACAGTTAGATGATCATGTGAGGCTTTTTTTCCTTCAGTCAATGTAATGTATTGTACTGATTAGTTTCTTACATTGAACTGCCCTTGCATTCCTGGAATAAATCCCACTTGGTCATGGTGTAGAATCCCTTTGATATGCTGTTGGGTTTTGTTTGCTCATATTGTGTTGAGGAGTTTTACATCTATTATTCATAAGGGGTAATGGTTTATAGTTTTCTTCTCTTGTGATGTCTTTGTTTGGCTTTGGTATAGTGCCAGGCTCACAGAGTAAGTTAGAAAGTGTTTCCCTCCTCTTCATTTTTGGGAAGTTTGAGAAGGATTGGTATTAATTCTTTAAATGTTTAGTAGAATTCACCAGTGAAACCATCTGGTCCTGGACTTTTCTTTGTTGGAAAATTTTTGAGGACTGATTCAATTTCTTTACTTACTATTTTCTATTTCTTCTTTAGTCAGTTTTAATAACCTGTGTGTTTTTAAGAATTTGTCCTTTTCATCTACTTTGTCTAATTTGTTGGTATACAATTGCTCATAGTATTGTTTTATAATCCTTCTGTTTCTGTGAGGTCAGTATGTCCTTATAATGAAAATGTCCTCACTTTCATTTCTAATTCTAGTAATTTGAGTTTTTTCTCCTTTTTTCCTAATCAGTCTAGTGAAAGGTATGCAAATTTTGCTGATTGTTTCAAAAACCAACTTTTGGGGGAACCCTCCTAAACTGTTGGTGGGAATGCAAGCTGGTGCAGCCACTCTGGAAAAGAGCATGGATGTTCCTCAAAAAGTTGAAAATAGAGCTACCCTACAACCCAGCAATCATACTACTGGGTATTTACCCTAAAGACACAAATGCAGTGATCCGAAGGGGCACATGCACCCAAATGTTTATAGCAGCAATGTCCACAATAGCCAAACTAGGGAAAGAACCTAGATGTCCATCAACAGATGAATGGATAAAGAAGATGTGGTATATACATAAAATGGAATACTATGCAGCTATCAAAAGAAATGAAATCTTACATTTGCAATGACGTGGATGGAACTACTAGAGGGTATTATGCTGAGTGAAATAAGTCAGTCAGAGAAAGACAATTATCATACAATCTCCCTGATATGAAGAATTTGAGAGGCAATGTAAGGGGTTGTCGGGGGTAGGGAAGGAAAAAATGAAACAAGATGGGATCAGGAGGGAAATACACTATAAGAGACTCTTAATCTCACAAAACAAACTGAGGGTTGCTGGGGGGAGAGGGGAGGGAGAGGGTGGTTGGGTTATGGACTTTGGGGAGGGTATGTGCTATGGTGAGTGCTGTGAAGTGTGTAAAATTGGCAATTCACAGACCTGCACCCCTGGGGCTAATAATATATTATATGTTAATAAAAAATTAAAAAAAAAAAACTTTCAGTTTCACTGATTTTTCTCTATTGTTTTTCTATTCTCTATTTCATTTCTCTCAACTCTGATATTTATTTCCTTCCATCTCCTAGCTTTGGTTTAGTTTGTTCTTAATCCAGTTCCTTAAGATGGAAGGTTTGGTTATTGATTTGAGATTTTCTGTCTTTTTAAAAATGCATATTTGAGTGCTCACTTCAGCAGCACATACACTAAAATGTATATTTGATAGCTATAAATTTCCTTCTGAGCACACTGCTTTTCCTGTATTCCCTAAATTTTGGTATGTTGTGTTTTCATTTTCATTCATCTCTAAGTGTTTTCTAATTTCCCCTGTGATTTCATCTTTGAATCACAGGTTGTTCAAGAGAGTTTTAATTTCTACATATTTGTGAATTTTCTTGTGCTTCTTCTGTAATTGGTCTCTAGCTTAATTTCACTGTAGTTTGAAAAGACACTTCTATGATTTCAATCTTCTTAAATCTATTGAGACTTGTTTTGTGGCCTGACATTTAGTGTATTGTGGAGAATTTTTCGCATGCACTTGAGAAGAACGTATGTGTTCTGCTTTGTTGGGTGAGTGTTCTGTGCGTGTCTGTTAAGTCTAGTCGGTTTGTAGCATCCAAGAGTTGTAAGAAGTGCAGTTATATGATTAAATTCCCATTTTTTTAATATGTCATTCTGCCTGCGGTTTGGAGAACTGACTGGACAGGAAGAGATTGTTGCCGACCTCCAGGTGAGAAGTGATGATGCCTGGACTGGGGGATGGCAGAAAAGCTTGAGAGTAGCAGATGTTTTCAAGCAAGTAGAGGCAGGAAGTAGGCTCCCTGTTAGATGAGAGATGGTCTACAGTCTAAAAGGAATAGATGGGTCCTGGGATGAACTGCAGGGGATCTACCTGGAGTGCCCTTGACCTAGCTTGGTCACTACCAGTCAGAGTCAAGGAGAACCACACCAGACTGCCTTCCCTCCTTCAGGATTACCTGAAACTGACTCCATGTGAAAGTCACAAACCACAACTCTCCAACATTAGCCTGAGAATGGTGGGAAAAGGGTGTTGCCTTGCAGAGAATGCTACCACAAGACTTATTTTTTAGGAAATAATCGACCTTTCTATAAAAAGCACAGTACCTTCCTGAAGACTTCTCTTTCACATACATTAGTTCATTTATGTTTCAAAATACCCAAAGGAGAGGAATCCTACCATTTCTCATCAACATATAGCAAGTGCTATCTTAAACTGTACCTGAATATTTGTCCTTTGTCCTTAGCTGGGAGGCTAACCCCTGGGGAACAAAAGACGTATACTGTGTAGCCAGCCCCTGACTATGCCAAGGGGTATGAAATGAAGGAAGGTGAGCCTGAGGTAACTCCCTCTGGGGTTCCAAACTCTCCTAGAAGAAATCCAGGCTTAGCAATTCCTAGCATTCCCAGCTGAGTTAACAAGCAGTCACCACAGTGGCTTTCCAAAGACCTCCGAACAGAAAGCATGAGTGCACTGGGAGTCTCAGCATAGCCCTTGCCTGCGATAGCCCCTTGCCTGAGATGGATCCTCTTCACTGGGAAATGGAGTGGTACCCTGGGGACCCCTTGTCAAGCTCAGCATCACTGTTGACACACCAGAGTCACACTAATGCTGACCCCAAGGAACAGTCACCAGGGGTCTGGGGGGTGGAGGGTGGAATCCATGCTCCAAATATGTGAGACCAAAAGAGAAGATCAGACTCATGTTCAATGACCTTCCATGTGCACTGAGAAGCTACTACTGGGAGAGACCCCACCACGACAAGCCTAGGGATGGGGCATGGTGACTGATGTCATAGCCCCTCTCACCCTGCTTTATGCTAGAGCTCCTTCCCCACGACTCACTGTCTCCCTAACCAGCCTGTGTGATAGAACAGAGACTGTGACTCGTTCTCACCTGGAGCCCTGCCTCCCTAAAAGAAGCCCATACACATCTAAGGAAACACACACCATTTTGTGTTAACTTCAGAACAATCACAGCTTCCCAATCTCTCCTCGTCATGTGTGTAGACCTAGTTTTCACTCATCTGAACCATGTGCTATCACTCTCGGTAGACAAGGCCGTGGAAGGCAGAAGTTCCTGCACCTGCTACAGGGATCTGATAACACAACCCCTATGGAAGGCAGCTTGACAATCTCTCAGAATTACAAAGACAAACTCCTGTTGGCCTGGCAACCCCACCCCCTGGAACGGATACTTCATTTATACTTCTGCAAATGTGAAATGGAAATGCAAGGTTACTCACTGCAGCACAGTGTGTCATAACAAAATAAACAACTTAAGTGTTCAACAACAGGCTTTGGATTCAGTATACTATGATACATCCGTGTAACCAAGGGCTAGACTATTGTAAAAACAAGGAGGAAGCTTCTTATGTGCTGATAGGGAAAAAAAATTCCAAGATCTATTGCTAAATGGAAAGGAAGCAAGGTGGAAGACTGCATTTAGTTTAAAATAAGTACCAATTTTGGGGCGCCCGGGTGGCTCAGTTGGTTAAACGACTGCCTTCAGCTCAGGTCATGATCCTAGATCCCAGGATCGAGTCCCACATCGGGCTCCCTGCTCTCATGCTCTCTCTCTCTCTCATTGTCTCTCTCTCTCAAATAAATAAAATCTTTAAAAAAATTAAAATAAGTACCAGTTTTAATATATACGTAAAAGACACAAGGTAGCTCTGGTTGCCTCCCAGGGGGATTACAGGGTGGGAGGTCAAGGGCAGGCTTTATTGTGCAGGGACTTTTAAAACTGTTGATTTATGAGTCATATAAAGACACTGCATATGAAGAAAGTGACCATATGAAAGTAAATACATGTCTTGCTCCAGATACCTGAACTGACCTTCCACCCAAGCACAGACAGCAGCTCTGGCTAAACGGTTTTTCAATCTCTGTAACGGGCCTGGGGGAAAGTCTGGCCCCAGACCCAGGTGCACGATCCCGCACTCCCACCCCTGCTCTGCCTCTGGCTCTCACGCACCACAGCATCTGAAGGGTCCGCTCAAGTCCAGGAACCAGACTTGTCCAAAGAAAGATACACATAGCCCTGCTCACCACAAATATTTCTGTCAAGAACGGCCAGCCAACCTTGACCACCTGAGCCTCTCCTTGCTGAGGATACGTGGAGTTAAAGGGGAAGGGTGAACGCAGAGCTCCACCTTCCAGGGTTGGTCTGGACTGGCCTGGGTCTCCTGGTCGCCACCATCCCCACACGCTTTCAATGCCCACTTCTCTCCAGACCCACGGCCCTGCGTGTATACCCGCTCACCAAGTGCTCACTACCTGAGTGGCTGCTCATCATGCGGACAGCCTTGGCCTTGGCCAGCTCCAGGGCGGTGATCCACTGCTGCCGCTCCACCTCTGAGCTGGCCTTGAGGTGGTAGGTCCTTGCCCCACTGGTCAGCACGATACCGCAAGAGTCCTCCGTGTCAAAGTGCGCGGTGGACAGGTTGATGGTGCCGCGGCAGGTGTGGGCCATTTCCCCCTGATTTCTGTAGGATGCAAGAGAAGGAATGGAGTGAGGCTTCCAAACTAAATAGCTCTAGACTGAAGAAAGCCTCAGGGCAAATCCTCAGAATCTCAGACCTTTGGCACTGGGGAGACCCTGGAGTCGGAGCTGGATGGGACTGACTGGGTGGAAATGGCATAGGGAGGAAAGGCCTGCATCAGGCCAACTGCAGGGGACACCTGCGGTGCGCTGAGCCCTTGCAGACACCAGGAAATGGAGAAGGGTGACCCTCTAGGGTCCTGCGAGGCAGTGTAGTCCTCTAACTCCACTCCAGCCTCCTCCCACCTGTAGTCTCAGAACCACAGAGTGGGAGCAGGGGACACTCTGCCACACCGAAAATGAGATTAGGGACCTGGAACCTCAGGAAATGAACTTGGAGGCACCCCCTAGCAGGAGTGAGCTGGAAACAGCAATGGCTGGCCTAATGCAGTGTGACCTCATGACGGGGACTGAGCCTTTCTTGGTTATAAGATTGTGGAGCTAATGGTACCAAATTAAAGGGAAGCAGAGGTGACCAAAATGTGGGACATTTCCAGCTGTGACCAGTGTCTGAAAACGGAGAGCAACCATCATGACTGGATCTGCTTAACTCACCCCTTCACACACTCAAAGGAAATTCCAAATCTCCTTCCACAGAGAGGGTTGGAACAGGAGGAGCCACTGGTCAGCACGTAACACTGCCAGCGACAGGAGCTCATTCAGTAATTCTGTGGCCCTTTGATGCTCCTTCATTTCCCCCGGCCATTCCTCATCTGTCACTTTCTTGATTCTCCTACCAGTCCTATTTTCTTAAAGATTTACTTATTCATTTTTAGAGAGTGAGAGCATGCACACAGGTGAGTTGCAGGTCAGGCAGAGGGAGAGGGAGAAGAGAATCTCAAGCTGGCTTCCTGCTGCGCATGGAGCCCAACAAAAGGGCTGCCCATGGGGCTCGATGCCAGGCTCCATCTCACAGCTCTGAGATCATGACCTGAGCCAAAATCAAGAGTCAGCTGCTTAACCCACTGAGACGCCCCTCTTCTACCAGTTCTAAAGTCAAATGAAGTGATACTCAGTAAGACATTCGGCTTTCATGTGAATATCGGTCGCCTTTTCTGATTCCCTCCTGTTTTGGTTACGTTCCCTAAAGAAGATGACATAGATTATATCTGAGGAGAGGTCCAGCTCAAAGGTGCCGACGTCTTCCACTTGAAGGAGACCCCTTCTCATTTACAAAACTAGAAAACTGGGCATGCCTGTTGGAAGCTTGCCCTTTTGGGTTCAAGGACTTTTAGGTTAGACCTGTTCACATGTTAAACAGTCTAGTAATTAACCAAACCTGCCACTATGGCTTAGCTCAAAAAGGAGAGGGATGTGAATGTTCCAGACAGAGGGAACCAAAGAGGCAAACACCACAAGGCCAAGTGGAGTTTATAGCTTTCAGAGAACAGGAAAAAGTTCCGTGCGGCTGGAACATTGAGAACAACAGAGTGAATGAAAAAAAGATGACGCAGGTAAATTTTGTAGGGACCAAATATAAAGTCTTGCAGATTGTGCTAGACTTTTACCTCAAAACTAAAACAGTGGGCCTCCTGGGCCTCACATCAAGAAAGAAGCAGGTGTGGTCAAGAGTCATAGAAATTCCTATAGAAAATGGGGGGAAAGAAGTACCTGGAGTGAGATAGGATATGGAAGCCTGGCCACTGTGTGGTATGAGGGCTGGGCTGGAAGTTATCCGGTGGCTATTGTATTGGATTACAACCCACCGACCAAAATAAATACCCTGAGTCCATGCTGAGGTAAGTATATAGTTGAAGGGACAGATGAATGGGGAAGAAGGGACAGATCTTCCTTAATAAAAGCGGATGTGATCATAGAAATAGAAAATCACTGAATGCAATGTGGGATTCTGGATTGCATTATAAAAATTTTCAAAAAAGACATTAGAGAAAACCTTGTGAAATATGAATAAAGTCAGAGGTTTAGTTGATAGTATCATACAATGTTAATTTTCCACTTTTGACAATTGTACTTTGCTGAGATAAGATGTTAACGTTAGGGGAAGCTAGGTGACTGGTATATGAGAACTCGTTGTACTTGCAACTCTTCCGTAAGACTGTTTTTTTTTTTTTTCCTTTCTTTTTCCTCTTGTTAGTAGTAGATCACCAGTTTATTATAAAAGTACACAACTCAGGAACAGACAGATAGAAGATACATAGGATAAGGTAGGGGAGAGTCTATGGGGTTTCCATGTTTTCTGAGCACATCACGTCCCCAAATCCCCACATGTTAACAACCTGGAAACTCTGTGACTTCAAAATTAAAAATAAAAATTTTTAATGGTGCCATTGCACTCTTCCCAGGACCATAGCTAATATGAAATCTTGTATCTGAAACCTGAATTCACTCGCCCTCAGGCTCAGTGATGGAGATATTCCCAAGGTTACTGAAGGACAGAAGCCCTAAACCACCCGCATAATGTCTGGTTCTGGACTAGGCTCCTCACAGAGTGAGGTGAAGGCCCTCCAAAAATCCCTAGAGAGGGATAGGGTGGCTGGGTGATTGACAGTGGGGAGAGTATGTGCTATGGTGAGTGCCATGAATTGTGTAAGACTGATGATTCACAGACCTGGACCCCTGAAGCAAATAATACATTATATGTTAATAAAATAAAATAAAAATCACTAGAAAAAGAAGAGTAGAGTGATAGGTAAGTCTCAGGGAAGGAGGGAGAATCTCCCATCAGGACAAACTGAAAATCTAAATTCAAAACACATGAAGAAAATCAATGCTAACAAAGAAAACAACAAAGTCAAATGCTAAGCAGATAAATTGCTTCACACAAAAATGGATCTATCAGAAAGATATTTTTAAATGAATATAAATAGGGGTGCCAGGGTGGCTCAGTGGATTAATGCCTCTGCCTTTGGCTCAGGTCATGATCCCAGGGTCCTGGGATCGAGCCCCGCATCGGACTCTCTGCTTAGCAGGGAGCCTGCTTCCCTTCCAATCTCTCTGCCTGCTTCTCTGCCTACTTGTGATCTCCATCTGTCAAATAAATAAATAAAATCTTAAAAAAAAGGAATATAAATAGGCTTAATATTCTCAAAGATAGATGTGTAACATCAATAAAGAGCAATAATTTGTGAAACAAAAGCTGGAAAAACAAACAACAGGTAGACATGAAAAAGTAACAGGAGATTTCAGCAAATGAAAATATAGCAGATAAACTTCACCAGTCACCCAGCATCCACATCGAAATTTAACCTTAACTCTTTGTAACTAGAGTTAATTTTCATTAAAAGACTTAAGGAGATTAAGTCTTCAGTTTTAGTTTTCTGCATTATTGTCTCTACACATGTGAGTTTAGGAATTAAAGGCACATTAAAACCATCAAGGTCCAATATGTTTGTTGTCTTGGAATTTAACAAGACATTTGTTGGAATTTTTTCTTTAAATGTTTTGTGGTCAATCCATTCTCCACCAGTAGCCTGTTTTTTGTCCTGTTACTCAGTTTTTTAAAATTTCACTTTGGGAAATTTTCAATTTCAATTTCAAAGTAGGCCCCAAAGGGTCTAAAATTCAGGGACATTTCCTAAAATTCATGCTATTTTCTGGGAGTAGTGCACCTACCCATGTTGCCTGTAAAAGTTTTTGTTTCTCCCACTGTGAGTTCTGGCTGAGGCAACCCCTTCTATGAGAGTTGACCTTCTAGGGCCACCCAGCAGCCCAGATGGTAGAAAAGTTAAGCCCCACTCATGGCACACTGTGAACTTAGGTTTGCCAGCTGCACTGGCAACTCCTGTCCTACCTGCCCTGGGAGGGGAGCTTTGGAGGTGTGCAAAAACCCCAAACCATCTATTGGAGCCCTGGGCATCTTCAGTGCCTCAAGACAAACTAGGCCGTGTCCTAGGTTCTGCCATTTATGTCAGAGCCCATATCCAGCGCACGTGATCATTTATCTTCTGCCAGTTTTTAAAAGAAACTCGTTCTGTGGCATTACTTTACATTTGGTGGACATTTCAAGCATTTAGAACAAGTAGAGACAAACTATGGAACACCCGCAATAAACTTAACTGTAAGAGAAGTTAACTACAACTAACATCGTTCTAAGTAAGTCACACTGACTCTCAACCAAATAATATTCATCCAGTTCTTATGGCCAATATCCTCGGCAGAGATGAGAATATGACAGCAGATTTCAGAACTTGGGGGCCTCTAATAGTTAATGTTAGCACTTTGGCTAGTGGCTAACCCAACCCACCTATATTGAGTACAAACCTTATGCACCAGCTCAGAGTCCCTAAACCACTTCTTCTCTTATCGCTCTTGGTACCTCATTTGGCCTGAGTCACCACTCCATTTCTGGGCTTGGAAGGGATGCTGAGTGTCAGAGTATGGGATCTGGCTTCCTGACTGGCCATTGAGAAACTGGATTTTTGCAACCCACTAATGAGAAGAGGTTAGCACCCCACAGGCTAAACAGTGACCAGTGGCAAGCAGGAAACAGACGGGAAGGTAAATTCCCCTGATTTTTGCCCCTAAGGGGACCTTTTCAAAGTATATTTTATCCTTGTAAACCTTCTGGAGAAGTCGATGAGCCCAGAGAACGTGAGTAGTCTCTGTGACTATAGTTTGCTATGAAGTGGGGCCACCCCATTAAATTCTCACATCACATTGCATCTTCTTCTGGTCTTTCTTCACCTTTTTGCCTCCACATCACCACGGCTCATCTTGCTGAGTGTCCAACCTACCAGTAGGAGGGACCGACACTAAACATCCATGGCATGACGCACTCCTTGGGAACCACAAGAAGCCACCAACCAGATTAGACCACTTTCACCTTGGTGGGGGTGCAGGGAGTTGAGATATTTTTCCTTAATAGAATCAACGTGTTTTCTGGTAATAGGGTTGCCTTCGGCAGCACTACAGTCCACAGTTATCGAATCCTCACTTGCTGGCCTGGATTCTCATATGACACAACCTCAGACTGAGTCACCTATTTCAACCAAGGTAGTGAACCAATGACTACTGACTGGAGTTCGCTGATCTCCCTGGGAAACCCTGTTGTCACTCACGAGCCGCGAGCCTGACAGAAGAATGGAATGGCTTGTTGAAGGCTCAGTTGGGGCATCTACTGAGGAGATGTATTATGAGTTTGAGGGTCTATCCTCCAGGATGAAGTGTATGTCTTGAACTGACAACTGATATCTGGGGCTTACAGAAGGTGGGTCCAGGAGTGGCCCTGCTCACCATTGCACACCATGACTTCTGGCAGAGTTTGTGCTTCCCATCAGCTGGGCTCAGCTGGGTCAGAGGTTCTCCTTGCAGGGAAAGGGGAAACACAACACAATAAGGCTTCCATTCAGTCGGAAACTGACACGACTCCCCGGCCACTTTCTGGTCCTCGGGACAGTGACCAACAAACCAAAAAGGGAGCGACAGTACTGCTGGGGTTACTGATGCTCATTGCCGTGGAGAGTGAGGTTAGTGGCACATATGGGGATGGGAGGGGAATGTCTGGAATCAAGTTGGGAGGATTTCCTGGGGACTCTCTCAGTATGTCCGTGTCTGTTAACGGTTATGAACGGGCAATGCAACAAGGAACTCAGAGCCCTCAGGACAAACGTCACAGACCAGCCAATGTGCTAGCAGAGAGTGAAGAGTTTCTAGAACAGGTGGTGGAGGAGGAAGATCATGAATATCAGTTATAGCGACAGGACAGACTCAGCAGCAGCAAATGGGCTTGTCTCGCAGCCTTCTTGCTTCCGTCTTCCAGGGAATCCCAGCTGGCCACGCGGAAGGGGACGCTGTCACTGGCTGGACTTGCACCTCCCCTCCCAGGGAAGGGGTAAAGATGTCTTCGTTCTCTCAGGAGAATGGAGGTCCCCACATCGTAGGAGGAGAGCTGACACCATGGGAGGGCACGAGTGGACCTGAGTAGCGCAAGGTGTGGAGCATATTGACACAAACCTTGTGCACCTTCTCAGATTCCCTCGACCACCTCCTTCTCTGTCTCTCTCTCAGTCGGTACCTCATCTTTGCCCAATTGTCCCTTCACTTCTGGTCTTTCATGAAATGTCACAGTTGGAAATGGGAGGTGAAAGCAGAGGGGGCAGATAAAGTCCCCCTCCACTCTTCCTTCTGCAGACTTCTCAGGGGTATGTTTTCTTCTCGAATATCTTCCGGAGAAGTCCATGTGCCAGACCTGCTGGGTCTCTCTGCAGCTCACTATGGTGTGACATCCATCCTCCCACTTTCTGTTTCTGCCTCTCTGCCCTGGGATTGCATCTCTCACACAAAGTGTCCCCTCTTGGGGCGCTTGGGTGGCTCAGTTGGTTAAGCATCTGCCTTTGGCTTGAATAGCGATTCTGGGGTCCTGGGATTGAGCCCCACATTGGGCTGACTCCCTGCTGAGCAGGGAGCCTGCTTCTCCCTCTGCCCCTTCCCCCACTCATGTGCAGGCTCAGGCGTGTTCTCCCCCTTCTCTCTCTCTCTCTAAGGTAAATAAATCAATCTTTTTTTTTTTTAAGTGACAGCTCTTTAATCCTTGAGTTGGGCTATATTTTCTAGAGGACCTTCATTTAAAAAAAAAAATGTCTGTAGGCAAAAAAAAAAAAATTGACAAGCCACATATTTGAATCCAAACCCATTGAAAGACAAAAGATACTGATCTGGAGCAAAGCACTTAGCCTTGTGTGTGACTTTCATTCAATGCTAGCTCAAGCTGAGTCTGATTCATTGGCAAATTCCGCTCCAATCTTCCAAATCCAAATTCAGCAAGTACTTCCTATCGGTCACTATATATAGGAATTGTGCTAGAAACCGGAGAGGGGGTAAATATAAAGATAAATAAAACATATTTTCTGGCCTCAAAGAACATTCTGTCTTGTGAGAGAGACAGGCCTGTAAACGGCAAGCTACTATTTAATAGGCAGAGGAAAATAAATTCAAAATGGAGTATTCACTTTATGAAAATTCACTGAGTTGCAGCCTTATAATTTACCTTCTTTTCTGCATGTATGTTACACACATGCAGTATATTGTGTGTATATTGTCAATAAAAAGTTTGCTTTAAAACCAAACTCAAGGGGTGCCTGGTGGCTCAGTCGTTAAGGGTCTACCTTCAGCTCAGGTCATGATTCCAGAGTCCTGGGATCGAGCCCCACATCGGGCTCCCTGCTCAGCAGGAAGCCTGCTTCTCCCTCTCCTACTCTTCCTGCTTGTGTTCCTTCTCCCGCTGTGTCTCTGTCGAATAAATAAATAAAATCTTAAAAAAAAAAAACCACAAAAAACCTCAAAATGGAAGAATATGTTGCCAGTGATGGGAGCTCAGGAGACAGAATGACCCTCTCTGTCCTAGAGGGATCAAGGAGGTACACTGGAGCATAATTTCAAATGGTGAGGGGACTCTGCCCAGGCAAAGGCTAGAAGGAGAACTAAACCAACCCAGAGCAGTGGTGTGGGGGGGGGGGGGGGGGTGTGGCTCTGGGAAAGCCCAGAGAAGGTCCAGACATGGACTGGCTTGATGATGGGTGTTATAAGTTAAACTGTGTCCCCCAGGAAGATATGTTGAAGTCCTCATCCCGTTACCAGCAAATGTGACCTTATTTGGAAATATGGCCTTTAAAGATATAATCAGGTTAAGATGAGGTCCTTAGGTCGGGCCCTAATCCAGTACTGGACTGGTGTCCTTCTAAGGGGATGAAGAAAGACACAGAGACACAGGGCAGTAGGGAGGGACGTGATGCATCTACAAACCAAGGAACACCAAGGGTCCCTGGCAAATATCAGAAGCGAGCCAGGCCTGGAACCACACCTCCCCTAGAAGATTCAGAGAGAGCATGGCCCTGTTAAGCCCTTCTTTTTGGACTTCTAGCCTCCAGAACTGTGAGAAAATTAATTTCTACTCTTTGAAGCCACCTAGCTGATGGGGTTTTCTTACAGAATCCCTAGGACAGGAACATGTTTGAACAGATGAGTGCAGCATGGCCTTTTAGAAGCTTCCATGCAGCTGAGCTGGTTTCTTTCTACGCATCAACCTTGGGGCTGGATTTCAGGCTTCCACACAGGCCCCATCTAGAACACTCAGGAGCCCATATGGCTCCTCTTGTTTCTAGAGCAGCCCTGCCCCAGAACTACCCATCACAGCTCAGAGATCTCTCTTTGTCCTATTCCACCAGGGCTGGAGCACCCAGCATGGTCTTCAGCAAAGATTCCAGGATTCGGGTTCCACCAAGGACATGCATTATTAACACAAGACTTAAATGTGGAAGCAGGTTAGGAGGGAAATGAGCAGAAGAAAAGTGATCCACTGGGGTGGCAGGAGCTGTGACAGAGGGAGCAGGCTTTCATCGCCATCAGCTTCCTGATTCCATGGCTCCCTACAGCAGCATCAGCTGCCTCCCAGGTGAGCTAGTGAGAGTCTGGGGACCCGCGATGCTCATGACCTTCAGCTCACAGCTGTTCCTCTAGCCTTCCCAGGGACTAGGAAGCTACCTCACCCCAGACAGCACAGCCTTTCAGCTAACCCTAGCCAGGGGCGTTTCTGGTATGTGCAGCTGAGTCCTGGCCAAGGCACCTTCCCAGAGCCTACATCATCTCAGAATGAATACCCGTGACCGCAAAACAAGCTTTGACGTGTGCTCTTTGGGATCTGTGGCTACCAAGGCGCGCACAGGCCAATCCCATGCATTTGCAGAAGGCTTTTTTTTTGGTTTTGTTCTGTTTGGTTTTGCAAAGTTTTTAAAATCTGGATCTAGAGATGCAAAATGTATAGCCAACAACCCAGCTAGAAATAGGCAAAAGATGTGAGCAGATACTTCAAAAAAGAGGAACTCCAAATGGCTAAAGAACATAGGAAAATGTGCTCAACCTCACTGAAGTCGTCAGTAAGCATCCATGTGATTCAGCAGTAAACCAGTGATCAGTAAACATATGATCCCGCCGTTCCACTCCTCTGGGCTTCCCTGTTAGGGATGTATGTATATGTGCGGTTTATCAAAAGACACGCACTGGAATGTCTGCAGTACTCTTCCTAAAAGCCCAAACTGCACTACCGGGCGTTTCCGTCCACGCCAGAATGAATAAACAATGGTGATGTGGTTTATCCGTGCGGTGGCTCATCCAAATGGTGGAGTATTACAAAGCCCTGAGAATAAATGCGTGAGCACTACACAAAGAGCCTGGAAACACCTCTCACATACAATGCTGAGCAGAAGAAGCTGGACACAAAGAAAACATATTGTGTGAGTCTACTTAGACAAAGCACAGTAACAGGCAAAACTAAGCGCTGGGGCAAGGAGTCGAGGCAGCAGGTCCCCTTGGGGAGGGATGACTGGAGGGGACACAGTGGGGAGGTTTCCAGCAACGGGGGGGGGGGCGCTGGTCCTGTTTTATTTCTTCAGCAGGAGCAATGGCTTGTCACTGTGTTCATTTGGGGAACATTCTCTGAGCTGTACACTTATTTGCCACTTGTCTGTGCATATCAAACTTCATTAAAACTACCTCTTTTTTTGCTTAAGATATGCAGAGCTGGGGTTCTGTTGTTCTTGACTAAGAACCTGCTAGCACAGGTGGATGGCGGCCACAGAAGGGCATCAGAGGGCAGACAGGACAGCGAAGAAGGTCGTACAAGAGACACAGGCAGGAGAAACAGCACATTTCGGATCTTCTACCTCTCAGGCCACAGGGATGCAGTTAGGACCCTTCCAGGTCTAAGTAACAAAGTTCAGCTGATTCATTCAGCTGAGGCTACCTTAGGAGTGTCTCACATGGATTAGCCACTTGAGATGCGGTGGGAAAGTCAGGAATGTTACCTCCCTGTTCCAGATGCAGAGGCCAAGAGGCTTGGCTCTGTAGGCAGCTCACAGCAGGTCCCAAAGGGGACCAGGCCACTAGAGCCAGGCCCACCCACCCACCTGCAGCCCTGCCTCTTACCCCCAGGGGTGCACGGACCAAAGATGGTTAAATAGCGCCATCCAGAAAATGCTCCATTCGGCAGCTGTTAGAAATGGCCAACAGAAACATCTCCTGGGCAGATGAGACTATCACCGTGAGACCCGACACCGTTTCGCTTTGTTTCTGGCCTCATTCTTTTCCATTTAAAGCTTCCCTTGGGAAATGTTAAATAAATGCTGCTACAGATTCTATGGGAAGGACATTTCTAATGTAATTTTTTAAATAAAAGCAGAGACTTGGGAGCCATTCTCCAGTTACTGAAATTCACGTCACTCTGAGTTTACGCAAATGAAGGATGAACCACAGTAATGGACAAAGGCCAGCACACTTACCCATAAAACTTACACCCAGACTGTGCTTCACTCTCCATGGGAGACTGTCACAAACATGATTCCTTTAGTCCTCCCAAGAACCAAGAAAAGTGGGTAAAGCAGACATTGATTTGTTCAGCAAATATTCAGTGTATTGCAAACAGCAGGCACCTGCAGGAGGGAATTAGCCTCGTTTTGCAGCCAAGAAAGTGGAGGAGGCCAGGAAAAGGTAAATCATGCACCCCTGTCCATAAGACTGGTAAACAATAAAGCCAGGCTGGAGCTGGGTTTCTCTGCCACCAGCACAGGGCTCTTTCCCTGGGGTATCCTGGGGTCTCCATCCAGAAAATGCTTTATCTGGTCATTGCTTCTATTTGGCACTTGTAAGTAAGAACAAAAGTTCCATGAGACACAGAACTGGCCTCTTTCTCTCTCTCTCTTTTTCTAAAACTTCATTTTGAATCTGTCATATGTTGCGTGGAACCCCTTTGACCACTCTTCATTTTCTGCAGGAAAATGTTCTTGCTCCTGGATAAGACTTACCAGCTTTCCTGAATAGAAATCTCTAGTTTCTCCTGCCTGTGTCTCCTGTATGACTCTCTTCACTATCCTCTCTGCCCTTTGATATTCCTTCTGTGACTGCTGTCCACCTGTGCTGGCAGGTTCTTAGTCAAGAACAACAGAAACCCAGCTCCTGATACTTTAACCAAAAAAGGAGGTATTTACTGGAAGGATCTTCAGGAGTTCATAGAATTCGTGGAAAGGCAGGAGGAAAGAGCTGGCAGAGTGGGAGAGAACAAGGCAGGCTGGGTGGCCAGATCCATGACCCAAAGTCGTGTCCTGGAGAGGACATTGCTCCTTGGTTCTGCGAGTCACTGCTGCCTCCACTGCCATGAAAGAATCCCCCGACCCCTGCTCTTTTAAATGTCAAGTTTGAATGAGGTTTGATATATAAGGTGGTACAACATTTTTCAAGGGCTGAAAGCAAAGAATTGTCAACCCAGAATCCAGAGTAAATGTCCCCTAGGAATGATGGAAATGTTAAGGACATTCTGAAATGAAGGAAAACAAAGAGAATTTGTCACCAGAAGACCTACTCTAAAAGAA